>NC_140204.1:7432995-12607995 GCF_965226575.1 Pagrus pagrus | reverse complement strand
GGGTTAGGGTTATGGGGCTAGGGTTAGGGTTACGGTCGTCTTTTGACCGATTGACTCGAAATTGCACACGCATGTTCTCCTCACTGGTGGAATGAGGCTCGCCGGTTTTGGTTGGATTCTGGTGGAATTTGTATTTTTGGTGAATATATTAAAGAAAAAAATGGCCTTTTTCATGAAAACGTCGGCCGATTTTTTCAATAGCTTCCAGGTCTTTGGACCGATTGACTCGAAATTTCTCCCAGACGTGGTCCTATACTGGCTGAACGAGACACAGCAGTCCCCATTGGATTCGGGTGAAATTTGTATTTTTGGCGAATATTTTAGTGAGAGGGACAATGTTTCATGAGGCTGGTTTAAGGCTGAGGCTAGGGTTAGGGTTAGGGTTATGGGGCTAGGGTTAGGGTTACGGTCGTCTTTTGACCGATTGACTCGAAATTGCACACGCATGTTCTCCTCACTGGTGGAATGAGGCTCGCCGGTTTTGGTTGGATTCTGGTGGAATTTGTATTTTTGGTGAATATATTAAAGAAAAAAATGGCCTTTTTCATGAAAACGTCGGCCGATTTTTTCAATAGCTTCCAGGTCTTTGGACCGATTGACTCGAAATTTCTCCCAGACGTGGTCCTATACTGGCTGAACGAGACACAGCAGTCCCCATTGGATTCGGGTGAAATTTGTATTTTTGGCGAATATTTTAAAGAAAAAATGGCCTTTTTCATGAAAACGTCGGCCGATTTTTTCAATAGCTTCCAGGTCTTTGGACCGATTGACTCGAAATTTCTCCCAGACGTGGTCCTATACTGGCTGAACGAGACACAGCAGTCCCCATTGGATTCGGGTGAAATTTGTATTTTTGGCGAATATTTTAAAGAAAAAATGGCCTTTTTCATGAAAACGTCGGCCGATTTTTTCAATAGCTTCCAGGTCTTTGGACCGATTGACTCGAAATTTCTCCCAGACGTGGTCCTATACTGGCTGAACGAGACACAGCAGTCCCCATTGGATTCGGGTGAAATTTGTATTTTTGGCGAATATTTTAAAGAAAAAATGGCCTTTTTCATGAAAACGTCGGCCGATTTTTTCAATAGCTTCCAGGTCTTTGACCGATTGACTCGAAATTTCTCCCAGACGTGGTCCTATACTGGCTGAACGAGACACAGCAGTCCCCATTGGATTCGGGTGAAATTTGTATTTTGGCGAATATTTTAGTGAGAGGGACAATGTTTTCATGAGGCTTGTTTAAGGCTGAGGCTAGGGTTAGGGTTAGGGTTATGGGGCTAGGGTTAGGGTTACGGTCGTCTTTTGACCGATTGACTCGAAATTGCACACGCATGTTCTCCTCACTGGTGGAATGAGGCTCGCCGGTTTTGGTTGGATTCTGGTGGAATTTGTATTTTTGGTGAATATATTAAAGAAAAAAATGGCCTTTTTCATGAAAACGTCGGCCGATTTTTTCAATAGCTTCCAGGTCTTTGGACCGATTGACTCGAAATTTCTCCCAGACGTGGTCCTATACTGGCTGAACGAGACACAGCAGTCCCCATTGGATTCGGGTGAAATTTGTATTTTTGGCGAATATTTTAAAGAAAAAATGGCCTTTTTCATGAAAACGTCGGCCGATTTTTTCAATAGCTTCCAGGTCTTTGGACCGATTGACTCGAAATTTCTCCCAGACGTGGTTCTATACTGGCTGAACGAGACACAGCAGTCCCCATTGGATTCGGGTGAAATTTGTATTTTTCGCGAATATTTTAGTGAGAGGGACAATGTTTCATGAGGCTGGTTTAAGGCTGAGGCTAGGGTTAGGGTTAGGGTTATGGGGCTAGGGTTAGGGTTACGGTCGTCTTTTGACCGATTGACTCGAAATTGCACACGCATGTTCTCCTCACTGGTGGAATGAGGCTCGCCGGTTTTGGTTGGATTCTGGTGGAATTTGTATTTTTGGTGAATATATTAAAGAAAAAAATGGCCTTTTTCATGAAAACGTCGGCCGATTTTTTCAATAGCTTCCAGGTCTTTGGACCGATTGACTCGAAATTTCTCCCAGACGTGGTCCTATACTGGCTGAACGAGACACAGCAGTCCCCATTGGATTCGGGTGAAATTTGTATTTTTGGCGAATATTTTAAAGAAAAAATGGCCTTTTTCATGAAAACGTCGGCCGATTTTTTCAATAGCTTCCAGGTCTTTCGACCGATTGACTCGAAATTTCTCCCAGACGTGGTTCTATACTGGCTGAACGAGACACAGCAGTCCCCATTGGATTCGGGTGAAATTTGTATTTTTCGCGAATATTTTAGTGAGAGGGACAATGTTTCATGAGGCTGGTTTAAGGCTGAGGCTAGGGTTAGGGTTAGGGTTATGGGGCTAGGGTTAGGGTTACGGTCGTCTTTTGACCGATTGACTCGAAATTGCACACGCATGTTCTCCTCACTGGTGGAATGAGGCTCGCCGGTTTTGGTTGGATTCTGGTGGAATTTGTATTTTTGGTGAATATATTAAAGAAAAAAATGGCCTTTTTCATGAAAACGTCGGCCGATTTTTTCAATAGCTTCCAGGTCTTTGGACCGATTGACTCGAAATTTCTCCCAGACGTGGTCCTATACTGGCTGAACGAGACACAGCAGTCCCCATTGGATTCGGGTGAAATTTGTATTTTTGGCGAATATTTTAGTGAGAGGGACAATGTTTCATGAGGCTGGTTTAAGGCTGAGGCTAGGGTTAGGGTTAGGGTTATGGGGCTAGGGTTAGGGTTACGGTCGTCTTTTGACCGATTGACTCGAAATTGCACACGCATGTTCTCCTCACTGGTGGAATGAGGCTCGCCGGTTTTGGTTGGATTCTGGTGGAATTTGTATTTTTGGTGAATATATTAAAGAAAAAAATGGCCTTTTTCATGAAAACGTCGGCCGATTTTTTCAATAGCTTCCAGGTCTTTGGACCGATTGACTCGAAATTTCTCCCAGACGTGGTCCTATACTGGCTGAACGAGACACAGCAGTCCCCATTGGATTCGGGTGAAATTTGTATTTTTGGCGAATATTTTAAAGAAAAAATGGCCTTTTTCATGAAAACGTCGGCCGATTTTTTCAATAGCTTCCAGGTCTTTGGACCGATTGACTCGAAATTTCTCCCAGACGTGGTCCTATACTGGCTGAACGAGACACAGCAGTCCCCATTGGATTCGGGTGAAATTTGTATTTTTGGCGAATATTTTAAAGAAAAAATGGCCTTTTTCATGAAAACGTCGGCCGATTTTTTCAATAGCTTCCAGGTCTTTGGACCGATTGACTCGAAATTTCTCCCAGACGTGGTCCTATACTGGCTGAACGAGACACAGCAGTCCCCATTGGATTCGGGTGAAATTTGTATTTTTGGCGAATATTTTAGTGAGAGGGACAATGTTTCATGAGGCTGGTTTAAGGCTGAGGCTAGGGTTAGGGTTAGGGTTATGGGGCTAGGGTTAGGGTTACGGTCGTCTTTTGACCGATTGACTCGAAATTGCACACGCATGTTCTCCTCACTGGTGGAATGAGGCTCGCCGGTTTTGGTTGGATTCTGGTGGAATTTGTATTTTTGGTGAATATATTAAAGAAAAAAATGGCCTTTTTCATGAAAACGTCGGCCGATTTTTTCAATAGCTTCCAGGTCTTTGGACCGATTGACTCGAAATTTCTCCCAGACGTGGTCCTATACTGGCTGAACGAGACACAGCAGTCCCCATTGGATTCGGGTGAAATTTGTATTTTTGGCGAATATTTTAGTGAGAGGGACAATGTTTCATGAGGCTGGTTTAAGGCTGAGGCTAGGGTTAGGGTTAGGGTTATGGGGCTAGGGTTAGGGTTACGGTCGTCTTTTGACCGATTGACTCGAAATTGCACACGCATGTTCTCCTCACTGGTGGAATGAGGCTCGCCGGTTTTGGTTGGATTCTGGTGGAATTTGTATTTTTGGTGAATATATTAAAGAAAAAAATGGCCTTTTTCATGAAAACGTCGGCCGATTTTTTCAATAGCTTCCAGGTCTTTGGACCGATTGACTCGAAATTTCTCCCAGACGTGGTCCTATACTGGCTGAACGAGACACAGCAGTCCCCATTGGATTCGGGTGAAATTTGTATTTTTGGCGAATATTTTAAAGAAAAAATGGCCTTTTTCATGAAAACGTCGGCCGATTTTTTCAATAGCTTCCAGGTCTTTGGACCGATTGACTCGAAATTTCTCCCAGACGTGGTCCTATACTGGCTGAACGAGACACAGCAGTCCCCATTGGATTCGGGTGAAATTTGTATTTTTGGCGAATATTTTAAAGAAAAAATGGCCTTTTTCATGAAAACGTCGGCCGATTTTTTCAATAGCTTCCAGGTCTTTGGACCGATTGACTCGAAATTTCTCCCAGACGTGGTCCTATACTGGCTGAACGAGACACAGCAGTCCCCATTGGATTCGGGTGAAATTTGTATTTTTGGCGAATATTTTAAAGAAAAAATGGCCTTTTTCATGAAAACGTCGGCCGATTTTTTCAATAGCTTCCAGGTCTTTGGACCGATTGACTCGAAATTTCTCCCAGACGTGGTCCTATACTGGCTGAACGAGACACAGCAGTCCCCATTGGATTCGGGTGAAATTTGTATTTTTGGCGAATATTTTAGTGAGAGGGACAATGTTTCATGAGGCTGGTTTAAGGCTGAGGCTAGGGTTAGGGTTAGGGTTATGGGGCTAGGGTTAGGGTTACGGTCGTCTTTTGACCGATTGACTCGAAATTGCACACGCATGTTCTCCTCACTGGTGGAATGAGGCTCGCCGGTTTTGGTTGGATTCTGGTGGAATTTGTATTTTTGGTGAATATATTAAAGAAAAAAATGGCCTTTTTCATGAAAACGTCGGCCGATTTTTTCAATAGCTTCCAGGTCTTTGGACCGATTGACTCGAAATTTCTCCCAGACGTGGTCCTATACTGGCTGAACGAGACACAGCAGTCCCCATTGGATTCGGGTGAAATTTGTATTTTTGGCGAATATTTTAAAGAAAAAATGGCCTTTTTCATGAAAACGTCGGCCGATTTTTTCAATAGCTTCCAGGTCTTTCGACCGATTGACTCGAAATTTCTCCCAGACGTGGTTCTATACTGGCTGAACGAGACACAGCAGTCCCCATTGGATTCGGGTGAAATTTGTATTTTTCGCGAATATTTTAGTGAGAGGGACAATGTTTCATGAGGCTGGTTTAAGGCTGAGGCTAGGGTTAGGGTTAGGGTTATGGGGCTAGGGTTAGGGTTACGGTCGTCTTTTGACCGATTGACTCGAAATTGCACACGCATGTTCTCCTCACTGGTGGAATGAGGCTCGCCGGTTTTGGTTGGATTCTGGTGGAATTTGTATTTTTGGTGAATATATTAAAGAAAAAAATGGCCTTTTTCATGAAAACGTCGGCCGATTTTTTCAATAGCTTCCAGGTCTTTGGACCGATTGACTCGAAATTTCTCCCAGACGTGGTCCTATACTGGCTGAACGAGACACAGCAGTCCCCATTGGATTCGGGTGAAATTTGTATTTTTGGCGAATATTTTAGTGAGAGGGACAATGTTTCATGAGGCTGGTTTAAGGCTGAGGCTAGGGTTAGGGTTAGGGTTATGGGGCTAGGGTTAGGGTTACGGTCGTCTTTTGACCGATTGACTCGAAATTGCACACGCATGTTCTCCTCACTGGTGGAATGAGGCTCGCCGGTTTTGGTTGGATTCTGGTGGAATTTGTATTTTTGGTGAATATATTAAAGAAAAAAATGGCCTTTTTCATGAAAACGTCGGCCGATTTTTTCAATAGCTTCCAGGTCTTTGGACCGATTGACTCGAAATTTCTCCCAGACGTGGTTCTATACTGGCTGAACGAGACACAGCAGTCCCCATTGGATTCGGGTGAAATTTGTATTTTTGGCGAATATTTTAAAGAAAAAATGGCCTTTTTCATGAAAACGTCGGCCGATTTTTTCAATAGCTTCCAGGTCTTTGGACCGATTGACTCGAAATTTCTCCCAGACGTGGTCCTATACTGGCTGAACGAGACACAGCAGTCCCCATTGGATTCGGGTGAAATTTGTATTTTTGGCGAATATTTTAAAGAAAAAATGGCCTTTTTCATGAAAACGTCGGCCGATTTTTTCAATAGCTTCCAGGTCTTTGGACCGATTGACTCGAAATTTCTCCCAGACGTGGTCCTATACTGGCTGAACGAGACACAGCAGTCCCCATTGGATTCGGGTGAAATTTGTATTTTTGGCGAATATTTTAAAGAAAAAATGGCCTTTTTCATGAAAACGTCGGCCGATTTTTTCAATAGCTTCCAGGTCTTTGGACCGATTGACTCGAAATTTCTCCCAGACGTGGTCCTATACTGGCTGAACGAGACACAGCAGTCCCCATTGGATTCGGGTGAAATTTGTATTTTTGGCGAATATTTTAGTGAGAGGGACAATGTTTCATGAGGCTGGTTTAAGGCTGAGGCTAGGGTTAGGGTTAGGGTTATGGGGCTAGGGTTAGGGTTACGGTCGTCTTTTGACCGATTGACTCGAAATTGCACACGCATGTTCTCCTCACTGGTGGAATGAGGCTCGCCGGTTTTGGTTGGATTCTGGTGGAATTTGTATTTTTGGTGAATATATTAAAGAAAAAAATGGCCTTTTTCATGAAAACGTCGGCCGATTTTTTCAATAGCTTCCAGGTCTTTGGACCGATTGACTCGAAATTTCTCCCAGACGTGGTCCTATACTGGCTGAACGAGACACAGCAGTCCCCATTGGATTCGGGTGAAATTTGTATTTTTGGCGAATATTTTAAAGAAAAAATGGCCTTTTTCATGAAAACGTCGGCCGATTTTTTCAATAGCTTCCAGGTCTTTGGACCGATTGACTCGAAATTTCTCCCAGACGTGGTCCTATACTGGCTGAACGAGACACAGCAGTCCCCATTGGATTCGGGTGAAATTTGTATTTTTGGCGAATATTTTAAAGAAAAAATGGCCTTTTTCATGAAAACGTCGGCCGATTTTTTCAATAGCTTCCAGGTCTTTGGACCGATTGACTCGAAATTTCTCCCAGACGTGGTCCTATACTGGCTGAACGAGACACAGCAGTCCCCATTGGATTCGGGTGAAATTTGTATTTTTGGCGAATATTTTAAAGAAAAAATGGCCTTTTTCATGAAAACGTCGGCCGATTTTTTCAATAGCTTCCAGGTCTTTGGACCGATTGACTCGAAATTTCTCCCAGACGTGGTCCTATACTGGCTGAACGAGACACAGCAGTCCCCATTGGATTCGGGTGAAATTTGTATTTTTGGCGAATATTTTAGTGAGAGGGACAATGTTTCATGAGGCTGGTTTAAGGCTGAGGCTAGGGTTAGGGTTAGGGTTATGGGGCTAGGGTTAGGGTTACGGTCGTCTTTTGACCGATTGACTCGAAATTGCACACGCATGTTCTCCTCACTGGTGGAATGAGGCTCGCCGGTTTTGGTTGGATTCTGGTGGAATTTGTATTTTTGGTGAATATATTAAAGAAAAAAATGGCCTTTTTCATGAAAACGTCGGCCGATTTTTTCAATAGCTTCCAGGTCTTTGGACCGATTGACTCGAAATTTCTCCCAGACGTGGTCCTATACTGGCTGAACGAGACACAGCAGTCCCCATTGGATTCGGGTGAAATTTGTATTTTTGGCGAATATTTTAAAGAAAAAATGGCCTTTTTCATGAAAACGTCGGCCGATTTTTTCAATAGCTTCCAGGTCTTTCGACCGATTGACTCGAAATTTCTCCCAGACGTGGTTCTATACTGGCTGAACGAGACACAGCAGTCCCCATTGGATTCGGGTGAAATTTGTATTTTTCGCGAATATTTTAGTGAGAGGGACAATGTTTCATGAGGCTGGTTTAAGGCTGAGGCTAGGGTTAGGGTTAGGGTTATGGGGCTAGGGTTAGGGTTACGGTCGTCTTTTGACCGATTGACTCGAAATTGCACACGCATGTTCTCCTCACTGGTGGAATGAGGCTCGCCGGTTTTGGTTGGATTCTGGTGGAATTTGTATTTTTGGTGAATATATTAAAGAAAAAAATGGCCTTTTTCATGAAAACGTCGGCCGATTTTTTCAATAGCTTCCAGGTCTTTGGACCGATTGACTCGAAATTTCTCCCAGACGTGGTCCTATACTGGCTGAACGAGACACAGCAGTCCCCATTGGATTCGGGTGAAATTTGTATTTTTGGCGAATATTTTAGTGAGAGGGACAATGTTTCATGAGGCTGGTTTAAGGCTGAGGCTAGGGTTAGGGTTAGGGTTATGGGGCTAGGGTTAGGGTTACGGTCGTCTTTTGACCGATTGACTCGAAATTGCACACGCATGTTCTCCTCACTGGTGGAATGAGGCTCGCCGGTTTTGGTTGGATTCTGGTGGAATTTGTATTTTTGGTGAATATATTAAAGAAAAAAATGGCCTTTTTCATGAAAACGTCGGCCGATTTTTTCAATAGCTTCCAGGTCTTTGGACCGATTGACTCGAAATTTCTCCCAGACGTGGTCCTATACTGGCTGAACGAGACACAGCAGTCCCCATTGGATTCGGGTGAAATTTGTATTTTTGGCGAATATTTTAGTGAGAGGGACAATGTTTCATGAGGCTGGTTTAAGGCTGAGGCTAGGGTTAGGGTTAGGGTTATGGGGCTAGGGTTAGGGTTACGGTCGTCTTTTGACCGATTGACTCGAAATTGCACACGCATGTTCTCCTCACTGGTGGAATGAGGCTCGCCGGTTTTGGTTGGATTCTGGTGGAATTTGTATTTTTGGTGAATATATTAAAGAAAAAAATGGCCTTTTTCATGAAAACGTCGGCCGATTTTTTCAATAGCTTCCAGGTCTTTGGACCGATTGACTCGAAATTTCTCCCAGACGTGGTCCTATACTGGCTGAACGAGACACAGCAGTCCCCATTGGATTCGGGTGAAATTTGTATTTTTGGCGAATATTTTAAAGAAAAAATGGCCTTTTTCATGAAAACGTCGGCCGATTTTTTCAATAGCTTCCAGGTCTTTGGACCGATTGACTCGAAATTTCTCCCAGACGTGGTCCTATACTGGCTGAACGAGACACAGCAGTCCCCATTGGATTCGGGTGAAATTTGTATTTTTGGCGAATATTTTAAAGAAAAAATGGCCTTTTTCATGAAAACGTCGGCCGATTTTTTCAATAGCTTCCAGGTCTTTGGACCGATTGACTCGAAATTTCTCCCAGACGTGGTCCTATACTGGCTGAACGAGACACAGCAGTCCCCATTGGATTCGGGTGAAATTTGTATTTTTGGCGAATATTTTAAAGAAAAAATGGCCTTTTTCATGAAAACGTCGGCCGATTTTTTCAATAGCTTCCAGGTCTTTGGACCGATTGACTCGAAATTTCTCCCAGACGTGGTCCTATACTGGCTGAACGAGACACAGCAGTCCCCATTGGATTCGGGTGAAATTTGTATTTTTGGCGAATATTTTAGTGAGAGGGACAATGTTTCATGAGGCTGGTTTAAGGCTGAGGCTAGGGTTAGGGTTAGGGTTATGGGGCTAGGGTTAGGGTTACGGTCGTCTTTTGACCGATTGACTCGAAATTGCACACGCATGTTCTCCTCACTGGTGGAATGAGGCTCGCCGGTTTTGGTTGGATTCTGGTGGAATTTGTATTTTTGGTGAATATATTAAAGAAAAAAATGGCCTTTTTCATGAAAACGTCGGCCGATTTTTTCAATAGCTTCCAGGTCTTTGGACCGATTGACTCGAAATTTCTCCCAGACGTGGTCCTATACTGGCTGAACGAGACACAGCAGTCCCCATTGGATTCGGGTGAAATTTGTATTTTTGGCGAATATTTTAAAGAAAAAATGGCCTTTTTCATGAAAACGTCGGCCGATTTTTTCAATAGCTTCCAGGTCTTTCGACCGATTGACTCGAAATTTCTCCCAGACGTGGTTCTATACTGGCTGAACGAGACACAGCAGTCCCCATTGGATTCGGGTGAAATTTGTATTTTTCGCGAATATTTTAGTGAGAGGGACAATGTTTCATGAGGCTGGTTTAAGGCTGAGGCTAGGGTTAGGGTTAGGGTTATGGGGCTAGGGTTAGGGTTACGGTCGTCTTTTGACCGATTGACTCGAAATTGCACACGCATGTTCTCCTCACTGGTGGAATGAGGCTCGCCGGTTTTGGTTGGATTCTGGTGGAATTTGTATTTTTGGTGAATATATTAAAGAAAAAAATGGCCTTTTTCATGAAAACGTCGGCCGATTTTTTCAATAGCTTCCAGGTCTTTGGACCGATTGACTCGAAATTTCTCCCAGACGTGGTCCTATACTGGCTGAACGAGACACAGCAGTCCCCATTGGATTCGGGTGAAATTTGTATTTTTGGCGAATATTTTAGTGAGAGGGACAATGTTTCATGAGGCTGGTTTAAGGCTGAGGCTAGGGTTAGGGTTAGGGTTATGGGGCTAGGGTTAGGGTTACGGTCGTCTTTTGACCGATTGACTCGAAATTGCACACGCATGTTCTCCTCACTGGTGGAATGAGGCTCGCCGGTTTTGGTTGGATTCTGGTGGAATTTGTATTTTTGGTGAATATATTAAAGAAAAAAATGGCCTTTTTCATGAAAACGTCGGCCGATTTTTTCAATAGCTTCCAGGTCTTTGGACCGATTGACTCGAAATTTCTCCCAGACGTGGTTCTATACTGGCTGAACGAGACACAGCAGTCCCCATTGGATTCGGGTGAAATTTGTATTTTTGGCGAATATTTTAAAGAAAAAATGGCCTTTTTCATGAAAACGTCGGCCGATTTTTTCAATAGCTTCCAGGTCTTTGGACCGATTGACTCGAAATTTCTCCCAGACGTGGTCCTATACTGGCTGAACGAGACACAGCAGTCCCCATTGGATTCGGGTGAAATTTGTATTTTTGGCGAATATTTTAAAGAAAAAATGGCCTTTTTCATGAAAACGTCGGCCGATTTTTTCAATAGCTTCCAGGTCTTTGGACCGATTGACTCGAAATTTCTCCCAGACGTGGTCCTATACTGGCTGAACGAGACACAGCAGTCCCCATTGGATTCGGGTGAAATTTGTATTTTTGGCGAATATTTTAAAGAAAAAATGGCCTTTTTCATGAAAACGTCGGCCGATTTTTTCAATAGCTTCCAGGTCTTTGGACCGATTGACTCGAAATTTCTCCCAGACGTGGTCCTATACTGGCTGAACGAGACACAGCAGTCCCCATTGGATTCGGGTGAAATTTGTATTTTTGGCGAATATTTTAGTGAGAGGGACAATGTTTCATGAGGCTGGTTTAAGGCTGAGGCTAGGGTTAGGGTTAGGGTTATGGGGCTAGGGTTAGGGTTACGGTCGTCTTTTGACCGATTGACTCGAAATTGCACACGCATGTTCTCCTCACTGGTGGAATGAGGCTCGCCGGTTTTGGTTGGATTCTGGTGGAATTTGTATTTTTGGTGAATATATTAAAGAAAAAAATGGCCTTTTTCATGAAAACGTCGGCCGATTTTTTCAATAGCTTCCAGGTCTTTGGACCGATTGACTCGAAATTTCTCCCAGACGTGGTCCTATACTGGCTGAACGAGACACAGCAGTCCCCATTGGATTCGGGTGAAATTTGTATTTTTGGCGAATATTTTAAAGAAAAAATGGCCTTTTTCATGAAAACGTCGGCCGATTTTTTCAATAGCTTCCAGGTCTTTGGACCGATTGACTCGAAATTTCTCCCAGACGTGGTCCTATACTGGCTGAACGAGACACAGCAGTCCCCATTGGATTCGGGTGAAATTTGTATTTTTGGCGAATATTTTAAAGAAAAAATGGCCTTTTTCATGAAAACGTCGGCCGATTTTTTCAATAGCTTCCAGGTCTTTGGACCGATTGACTCGAAATTTCTCCCAGACGTGGTCCTATACTGGCTGAACGAGACACAGCAGTCCCCATTGGATTCGGGTGAAATTTGTATTTTTGGCGAATATTTTAAAGAAAAAATGGCCTTTTTCATGAAAACGTCGGCCGATTTTTTCAATAGCTTCCAGGTCTTTGGACCGATTGACTCGAAATTTCTCCCAGACGTGGTCCTATACTGGCTGAACGAGACACAGCAGTCCCCATTGGATTCGGGTGAAATTTGTATTTTTGGCGAATATTTTAGTGAGAGGGACAATGTTTCATGAGGCTGGTTTAAGGCTGAGGCTAGGGTTAGGGTTAGGGTTATGGGGCTAGGGTTAGGGTTACGGTCGTCTTTTGACCGATTGACTCGAAATTGCACACGCATGTTCTCCTCACTGGTGGAATGAGGCTCGCCGGTTTTGGTTGGATTCTGGTGGAATTTGTATTTTTGGTGAATATATTAAAGAAAAAAATGGCCTTTTTCATGAAAACGTCGGCCGATTTTTTCAATAGCTTCCAGGTCTTTGGACCGATTGACTCGAAATTTCTCCCAGACGTGGTCCTATACTGGCTGAACGAGACACAGCAGTCCCCATTGGATTCGGGTGAAATTTGTATTTTTGGCGAATATTTTAAAGAAAAAATGGCCTTTTTCATGAAAACGTCGGCCGATTTTTTCAATAGCTTCCAGGTCTTTCGACCGATTGACTCGAAATTTCTCCCAGACGTGGTTCTATACTGGCTGAACGAGACACAGCAGTCCCCATTGGATTCGGGTGAAATTTGTATTTTTCGCGAATATTTTAGTGAGAGGGACAATGTTTCATGAGGCTGGTTTAAGGCTGAGGCTAGGGTTAGGGTTAGGGTTATGGGGCTAGGGTTAGGGTTACGGTCGTCTTTTGACCGATTGACTCGAAATTGCACACGCATGTTCTCCTCACTGGTGGAATGAGGCTCGCCGGTTTTGGTTGGATTCTGGTGGAATTTGTATTTTTGGTGAATATATTAAAGAAAAAAATGGCCTTTTTCATGAAAACGTCGGCCGATTTTTTCAATAGCTTCCAGGTCTTTGGACCGATTGACTCGAAATTTCTCCCAGACGTGGTCCTATACTGGCTGAACGAGACACAGCAGTCCCCATTGGATTCGGGTGAAATTTGTATTTTTGGCGAATATTTTAGTGAGAGGGACAATGTTTCATGAGGCTGGTTTAAGGCTGAGGCTAGGGTTAGGGTTAGGGTTATGGGGCTAGGGTTAGGGTTACGGTCGTCTTTTGACCGATTGACTCGAAATTGCACACGCATGTTCTCCTCACTGGTGGAATGAGGCTCGCCGGTTTTGGTTGGATTCTGGTGGAATTTGTATTTTTGGTGAATATATTAAAGAAAAAAATGGCCTTTTTCATGAAAACGTCGGCCGATTTTTTCAATAGCTTCCAGGTCTTTGGACCGATTGACTCGAAATTTCTCCCAGACGTGGTCCTATACTGGCTGAACGAGACACAGCAGTCCCCATTGGATTCGGGTGAAATTTGTATTTTTGGCGAATATTTTAGTGAGAGGGACAATGTTTCATGAGGCTGGTTTAAGGCTGAGGCTAGGGTTAGGGTTAGGGTTATGGGGCTAGGGTTAGGGTTACGGTCGTCTTTTGACCGATTGACTCGAAATTGCACACGCATGTTCTCCTCACTGGTGGAATGAGGCTCGCCGGTTTTGGTTGGATTCTGGTGGAATTTGTATTTTTGGTGAATATATTAAAGAAAAAAATGGCCTTTTTCATGAAAACGTCGGCCGATTTTTTCAATAGCTTCCAGGTCTTTGGACCGATTGACTCGAAATTTCTCCCAGACGTGGTCCTATACTGGCTGAACGAGACACAGCAGTCCCCATTGGATTCGGGTGAAATTTGTATTTTTGGCGAATATTTTAAAGAAAAAATGGCCTTTTTCATGAAAACGTCGGCCGATTTTTTCAATAGCTTCCAGGTCTTTGGACCGATTGACTCGAAATTTCTCCCAGACGTGGTCCTATACTGGCTGAACGAGACACAGCAGTCCCCATTGGATTCGGGTGAAATTTGTATTTTTGGCGAATATTTTAAAGAAAAAATGGCCTTTTTCATGAAAACGTCGGCCGATTTTTTCAATAGCTTCCAGGTCTTTGGACCGATTGACTCGAAATTTCTCCCAGACGTGGTCCTATACTGGCTGAACGAGACACAGCAGTCCCCATTGGATTCGGGTGAAATTTGTATTTTTGGCGAATATTTTAAAGAAAAAATGGCCTTTTTCATGAAAACGTCGGCCGATTTTTTCAATAGCTTCCAGGTCTTTGGACCGATTGACTCGAAATTTCTCCCAGACGTGGTCCTATACTGGCTGAACGAGACACAGCAGTCCCCATTGGATTCGGGTGAAATTTGTATTTTTGGCGAATATTTTAGTGAGAGGGACAATGTTTCATGAGGCTGGTTTAAGGCTGAGGCTAGGGTTAGGGTTAGGGTTATGGGGCTAGGGTTAGGGTTACGGTCGTCTTTTGACCGATTGACTCGAAATTGCACACGCATGTTCTCCTCACTGGTGGAATGAGGCTCGCCGGTTTTGGTTGGATTCTGGTGGAATTTGTATTTTTGGTGAATATATTAAAGAAAAAAATGGCCTTTTTCATGAAAACGTCGGCCGATTTTTTCAATAGCTTCCAGGTCTTTGGACCGATTGACTCGAAATTTCTCCCAGACGTGGTCCTATACTGGCTGAACGAGACACAGCAGTCCCCATTGGATTCGGGTGAAATTTGTATTTTTGGCGAATATTTTAAAGAAAAAATGGCCTTTTTCATGAAAACGTCGGCCGATTTTTTCAATAGCTTCCAGGTCTTTCGACCGATTGACTCGAAATTTCTCCCAGACGTGGTTCTATACTGGCTGAACGAGACACAGCAGTCCCCATTGGATTCGGGTGAAATTTGTATTTTTCGCGAATATTTTAGTGAGAGGGACAATGTTTCATGAGGCTGGTTTAAGGCTGAGGCTAGGGTTAGGGTTAGGGTTATGGGGCTAGGGTTAGGGTTACGGTCGTCTTTTGACCGATTGACTCGAAATTGCACACGCATGTTCTCCTCACTGGTGGAATGAGGCTCGCCGGTTTTGGTTGGATTCTGGTGGAATTTGTATTTTTGGTGAATATATTAAAGAAAAAAATGGCCTTTTTCATGAAAACGTCGGCCGATTTTTTCAATAGCTTCCAGGTCTTTGGACCGATTGACTCGAAATTTCTCCCAGACGTGGTCCTATACTGGCTGAACGAAACACAGCAGTCCCCATTGGATTCGGGTGAAATTTGTATTTTTGGCGAATATTTTAGTGAGAGGGACAATGTTTCATGAGGCTGGTTTAAGGCTGAGGCTAGGGTTAGGGTTAGGGTTATGGGGCTAGGGTTAGGGTTACGGTCGTCTTTTGACCGATTGACTCGAAATTGCACACGCATGTTCTCCTCACTGGTGGAATGAGGCTCGCCGGTTTTGGTTGGATTCTGGTGGAATTTGTATTTTTGGTGAATATATTAAAGAAAAAAATGGCCTTTTTCATGAAAACGTCGGCCGATTTTTTCAATAGCTTCCAGGTCTTTGGACCGATTGACTCGAAATTTCTCCCAGACGTGGTTCTATACTGGCTGAACGAGACACAGCAGTCCCCATTGGATTCGGGTGAAATTTGTATTTTTGGCGAATATTTTAAAGAAAAAATGGCCTTTTTCATGAAAACGTCGGCCGATTTTTTCAATAGCTTCCAGGTCTTTGGACCGATTGACTCGAAATTTCTCCCAGACGTGGTCCTATACTGGCTGAACGAGACACAGCAGTCCCCATTGGATTCGGGTGAAATTTGTATTTTTGGCGAATATTTTAAAGAAAAAATGGCCTTTTTCATGAAAACGTCGGCCGATTTTTTCAATAGCTTCCAGGTCTTTGGACCGATTGACTCGAAATTTCTCCCAGACGTGGTCCTATACTGGCTGAACGAGACACAGCAGTCCCCATTGGATTCGGGTGAAATTTGTATTTTTGGCGAATATTTTAAAGAAAAAATGGCCTTTTTCATGAAAACGTCGGCCGATTTTTTCAATAGCTTCCAGGTCTTTGGACCGATTGACTCGAAATTTCTCCCAGACGTGGTCCTATACTGGCTGAACGAGACACAGCAGTCCCCATTGGATTCGGGTGAAATTTGTATTTTTGGCGAATATTTTAGTGAGAGGGACAATGTTTCATGAGGCTGGTTTAAGGCTGAGGCTAGGGTTAGGGTTAGGGTTATGGGGCTAGGGTTAGGGTTACGGTCGTCTTTTGACCGATTGACTCGAAATTGCACACGCATGTTCTCCTCACTGGTGGAATGAGGCTCGCCGGTTTTGGTTGGATTCTGGTGGAATTTGTATTTTTGGTGAATATATTAAAGAAAAAAATGGCCTTTTTCATGAAAACGTCGGCCGATTTTTTCAATAGCTTCCAGGTCTTTGGACCGATTGACTCGAAATTTCTCCCAGACGTGGTCCTATACTGGCTGAACGAGACACAGCAGTCCCCATTGGATTCGGGTGAAATTTGTATTTTTGGCGAATATTTTAAAGAAAAAATGGCCTTTTTCATGAAAACGTCGGCCGATTTTTTCAATAGCTTCCAGGTCTTTGGACCGATTGACTCGAAATTTCTCCCAGACGTGGTCCTATACTGGCTGAACGAGACACAGCAGTCCCCATTGGATTCGGGTGAAATTTGTATTTTTGGCGAATATTTTAAAGAAAAAATGGCCTTTTTCATGAAAACGTCGGCCGATTTTTTCAATAGCTTCCAGGTCTTTGGACCGATTGACTCGAAATTTCTCCCAGACGTGGTCCTATACTGGCTGAACGAGACACAGCAGTCCCCATTGGATTCGGGTGAAATTTGTATTTTTGGCGAATATTTTAAAGAAAAAATGGCCTTTTTCATGAAA
The DNA here is from genome assembly GCF_965226575.1 of Pagrus pagrus. Classification (NCBI taxonomy): domain Eukaryota; kingdom Metazoa; phylum Chordata; class Actinopteri; order Spariformes; family Sparidae; genus Pagrus; species Pagrus pagrus. Next base: position 12,591,051 of record NC_140204.1, on the reverse strand, counting down.
ACGTCGGCCGATTTTTTCAATAGCTTCCAGGTCTTTGGACCGATTGACTCGAAATTTCTCCCAGACGTGGTCCTATACTGGCTGAACGAGACACAGCAGTCCCCATTGGATTCGGGTGAAATTTGTATTTTTGGCGAATATTTTAGTGAGAGGGACAATGTTTCATGAGGCTGGTTTAAGGCTGAGGCTAGGGTTAGGGTTAGGGTTATGGGGCTAGGGTTAGGGTTACGGTCGTCTTTTGACCGATTGACTCGAAATTGCACACGCATGTTCTCCTCACTGGTGGAATGAGGCTCGCCGGTTTTGGTTGGATTCTGGTGGAATTTGTATTTTTGGTGAATATATTAAAGAAAAAAATGGCCTTTTTCATGAAAACGTCGGCCGATTTTTTCAATAGCTTCCAGGTCTTTGGACCGATTGACTCGAAATTTCTCCCAGACGTGGTCCTATACTGGCTGAACGAGACACAGCAGTCCCCATTGGATTCGGGTGAAATTTGTATTTTTGGCGAATATTTTAAAGAAAAAATGGCCTTTTTCATGAAAACGTCGGCCGATTTTTTCAATAGCTTCCAGGTCTTTCGACCGATTGACTCGAAATTTCTCCCAGACGTGGTTCTATACTGGCTGAACGAGACACAGCAGTCCCCATTGGATTCGGGTGAAATTTGTATTTTTCGCGAATATTTTAGTGAGAGGGACAATGTTTCATGAGGCTGGTTTAAGGCTGAGGCTAGGGTTAGGGTTAGGGTTATGGGGCTAGGGTTAGGGTTACGGTCGTCTTTTGACCGATTGACTCGAAATTGCACACGCATGTTCTCCTCACTGGTGGAATGAGGCTCGCCGGTTTTGGTTGGATTCTGGTGGAATTTGTATTTTTGGTGAATATATTAAAGAAAAAAATGGCCTTTTTCATGAAAACGTCGGCCGATTTTTTCAATAGCTTCCAGGTCTTTGGACCGATTGACTCGAAATTTCTCCCAGACGTGGTCCTATACTGGCTGAACGAGACACAGCAGTCCCCATTGGATTCGGGTGAAATTTGTATTTTTGGCGAATATTTTAGTGAGAGGGACAATGTTTCATGAGGCTGGTTTAAGGCTGAGGCTAGGGTTAGGGTTAGGGTTATGGGGCTAGGGTTAGGGTTACGGTCGTCTTTTGACCGATTGACTCGAAATTGCACACGCATGTTCTCCTCACTGGTGGAATGAGGCTCGCCGGTTTTGGTTGGATTCTGGTGGAATTTGTATTTTTGGTGAATATATTAAAGAAAAAAATGGCCTTTTTCATGAAAACGTCGGCCGATTTTTTCAATAGCTTCCAGGTCTTTGGACCGATTGACTCGAAATTTCTCCCAGACGTGGTTCTATACTGGCTGAACGAGACACAGCAGTCCCCATTGGATTCGGGTGAAATTTGTATTTTTGGCGAATATTTTAAAGAAAAAATGGCCTTTTTCATGAAAACGTCGGCCGATTTTTTCAATAGCTTCCAGGTCTTTGGACCGATTGACTCGAAATTTCTCCCAGACGTGGTCCTATACTGGCTGAACGAGACACAGCAGTCCCCATTGGATTCGGGTGAAATTTGTATTTTTGGCGAATATTTTAAAGAAAAAATGGCCTTTTTCATGAAAACGTCGGCCGATTTTTTCAATAGCTTCCAGGTCTTTGGACCGATTGACTCGAAATTTCTCCCAGACGTGGTCCTATACTGGCTGAACGAGACACAGCAGTCCCCATTGGATTCGGGTGAAATTTGTATTTTTGGCGAATATTTTAAAGAAAAAATGGCCTTTTTCATGAAAACGTCGGCCGATTTTTTCAATAGCTTCCAGGTCTTTGGACCGATTGACTCGAAATTTCTCCCAGACGTGGTCCTATACTGGCTGAACGAGACACAGCAGTCCCCATTGGATTCGGGTGAAATTTGTATTTTTGGCGAATATTTTAGTGAGAGGGACAATGTTTCATGAGGCTGGTTTAAGGCTGAGGCTAGGGTTAGGGTTAGGGTTATGGGGCTAGGGTTAGGGTTACGGTCGTCTTTTGACCGATTGACTCGAAATTGCACACGCATGTTCTCCTCACTGGTGGAATGAGGCTCGCCGGTTTTGGTTGGATTCTGGTGGAATTTGTATTTTTGGTGAATATATTAAAGAAAAAAATGGCCTTTTTCATGAAAACGTCGGCCGATTTTTTCAATAGCTTCCAGGTCTTTGGACCGATTGACTCGAAATTTCTCCCAGACGTGGTCCTATACTGGCTGAACGAGACACAGCAGTCCCCATTGGATTCGGGTGAAATTTGTATTTTTGGCGAATATTTTAAAGAAAAAATGGCCTTTTTCATGAAAACGTCGGCCGATTTTTTCAATAGCTTCCAGGTCTTTGGACCGATTGACTCGAAATTTCTCCCAGACGTGGTCCTATACTGGCTGAACGAGACACAGCAGTCCCCATTGGATTCGGGTGAAATTTGTATTTTTGGCGAATATTTTAGTGAGAGGGACAATGTTTCATGAGGCTGGTTTAAGGCTGAGGCTAGGGTTAGGGTTAGGGTTATGGGGCTAGGGTTAGGGTTACGGTCGTCTTTTGACCGATTGACTCGAAATTGCACACGCATGTTCTCCTCACTGGTGGAATGAGGCTCGCCGGTTTTGGTTGGATTCTGGTGGAATTTGTATTTTTGGTGAATATATTAAAGAAAAAAATGGCCTTTTTCATGAAAACGTCGGCCGATTTTTTCAATAGCTTCCAGGTCTTTGGACCGATTGACTCGAAATTTCTCCCAGACGTGGTCCTATACTGGCTGAACGAGACACAGCAGTCCCCATTGGATTCGGGTGAAATTTGTATTTTTGGCGAATATTTTAAAGAAAAAAATGGCCTTTTTCATGAAAACGTCGGCCGATTTTTTCAATAGCTTCCAGGTCTTTGGACCGATTGACTCGAAATTTCTCCCAGACGTGGTCCTATACTGGCTGAACGAGACACAGCAGTCCCCATTGGATTCGGGTGAAATTTGTATTTTTGGCGAATATTTTAAAGAAAAAATGGCCTTTTTCATGAAAACGTCGGCCGATTTTTTCAATAGCTTCCAGGTCTTTGGACCGATTGACTCGAAATTTCTCCCAGACGTGGTCCTATACTGGCTGAACGAGACACAGCAGTCCCCATTGGATTCGGGTGAAATTTGTATTTTTCGCGAATATTTTAGTGAGAGGGACAATGTTTCATGAGGCTGGTTTAAGGCTGAGGCTAGGGTTAGGGTTAGGGTTATGGGGCTAGGGTTAGGGTTACGGTCGTCTTTTGACCGATTGACTCGAAATTGCACACGCATGTTCTCCTCACTGGTGGAATGAGGCTCGCCGGTTTTGGTTGGATTCTGGTGGAATTTGTATTTTTGGTGAATATATTAAAGAAAAAAATGGCCTTTTTCATGAAAACGTCGGCCGATTTTTTCAATAGCTTCCAGGTCTTTGGACCGATTGACTCGAAATTTCTCCCAGACGTGGTCCTATACTGGCTGAACGAGACACAGCAGTCCCCATTGGATTCGGGTGAAATTTGTATTTTTGGCGAATATTTTAGTGAGAGGGACAATGTTTCATGAGGCTGGTTTAAGGCTGAGGCTAGGGTTAGGGTTAGGGTTATGGGGCTAGGGTTAGGGTTACGGTCGTCTTTTGACCGATTGACTCGAAATTGCACACGCATGTTCTCCTCACTGGTGGAATGAGGCTCGCCGGTTTTGGTTGGATTCTGGTGGAATTTGTATTTTTGGTGAATATATTAAAGAAAAAAATGGCCTTTTTCATGAAAACGTCGGCCGATTTTTTCAATAGCTTCCAGGTCTTTGGACCGATTGACTCGAAATTTCTCCCAGACGTGGTCCTATACTGGCTGAACGAGACACAGCAGTCCCCATTGGATTCGGGTGAAATTTGTATTTTTGGCGAATATTTTAGTGAGAGGGACAATGTTTCATGAGGCTGGTTTAAGGCTGAGGCTAGGGTTAGGGTTAGGGTTATGGGGCTAGGGTTAGGGTTACGGTCGTCTTTTGACCGATTGACTCGAAATTGCACACGCATGTTCTCCTCACTGGTGGAATGAGGCTCGCCGGTTTTGGTTGGATTCTGGTGGAATTTGTATTTTTGGTGAATATATTAAAGAAAAAAATGGCCTTTTTCATGAAAACGTCGGCCGATTTTTTCAATAGCTTCCAGGTCTTTGGACCGATTGACTCGAAATTTCTCCCAGACGTGGTCCTATACTGGCTGAACGAGACACAGCAGTCCCCATTGGATTCGGGTGAAATTTGTATTTTTGGCGAATATTTTAAAGAAAAAATGGCCTTTTTCATGAAAACGTCGGCCGATTTTTTCAATAGCTTCCAGGTCTTTGGACCGATTGACTCGAAATTTCTCCCAGACGTGGTCCTATACTGGCTGAACGAGACACAGCAGTCCCCATTGGATTCGGGTGAAATTTGTATTTTTGGCGAATATTTTAGTGAGAGGGACAATGTTTCATGAGGCTGGTTTAAGGCTGAGGCTAGGGTTAGGGTTAGGGTTATGGGGCTAGGGTTAGGGTTACGGTCGTCTTTTGACCGATTGACTCGAAATTGCACACGCATGTTCTCCTCACTGGTGGAATGAGGCTCGCCGGTTTTGGTTGGATTCTGGTGGAATTTGTATTTTTGGTGAATATATTAAAGAAAAAAATGGCCTTTTTCATGAAAACGTCGGCCGATTTTTTCAATAGCTTCCAGGTCTTTGGACCGATTGACTCGAAATTTCTCCCAGACGTGGTCCTATACTGGCTGAACGAGACACAGCAGTCCCCATTGGATTCGGGTGAAATTTGTATTTTTGGCGAATATTTTAAAGAAAAAATGGCCTTTTTCATGAAAACGTCGGCCGATTTTTTCAATAGCTTCCAGGTCTTTGGACCGATTGACTCGAAATTTCTCCCAGACGTGGTCCTATACTGGCTGAACGAGACACAGCAGTCCCCATTGGATTCGGGTGAAATTTGTATTTTTGGCGAATATTTTAGTGAGAGGGACAATGTTTCATGAGGCTGGTTTAAGGCTGAGGCTAGGGTTAGGGTTAGGGTTATGGGGCTAGGGTTAGGGTTACGGTCGTCTTTTGACCGATTGACTCGAAATTGCACACGCATGTTCTCCTCACTGGTGGAATGAGGCTCGCCGGTTTTGGTTGGATTCTGGTGGAATTTGTATTTTTGGTGAATATATTAAAGAAAAAAATGGCCTTTTTCATGAAAACGTCGGCCAATTTTTTCAATAGCTTCCAGGTCTTTGGACCGATTGACTCGAAATTTCTCCCAGACGTGGTCCTATACTGGCTGAACGAGACACAGCAGTCCCCATTGGATTCGGGTGAAATTTGTATTTTTGGCGAATATTTTAAAGAAAAAAATGGCCTTTTTCATGAAAACGTCGGCCGATTTTTTCAATAGCTTCCAGGTCTTTGGACCGATTGACTCGAAATTTCTCCCAGACGTGGTCCTATACTGGCTGAACGAGACACAGCAGTCCCCATTGGATTCGGGTGAAATTTGTATTTTTGGCGAATATTTTAAAGAAAAAATGGCCTTTTTCATGAAAACGTCGGCCGATTTTTTCAATAGCTTCCAGGTCTTTGGACCGATTGACTCGAAATTTCTCCCAGACGTGGTCCTATACTGGCTGAACGAGACACAGCAGTCCCCATTGGATTCGGGTGAAATTTGTATTTTTGGCGAATATTTTAGTGAGAGGGACAATGTTTCATGAGGCTGGTTTAAGGCTGAGGCTAGGGTTAGGGTTAGGGTTATGGGGCTAGGGTTAGGGTTACGGTCGTCTTTTGACCGATTGACTCGAAATTGCACACGCATGTTCTCCTCACTGGTGGAATGAGGCTCGCCGGTTTTGGTTGGATTCTGGTGGAATTTGTATTTTTGGTGAATATATTAAAGAAAAAAATGGCCTTTTTCATGAAAACGTCGGCCGATTTTTTCAATAGCTTCCAGGTCTTTGGACCGATTGACTCGAAATTTCTCCCAGACGTGGTCCTATACTGGCTGAACGAGACACAGCAGTCCCCATTGGATTCGGGTGAAATTTGTATTTTTGGCGAATATTTTAAAGAAAAAATGGCCTTTTTCATGAAAACGTCGGCCGATTTTTTCAATAGCTTCCAGGTCTTTCGACCGATTGACTCGAAATTTCTCCCAGACGTGGTTCTATACTGGCTGAACGAGACACAGCAGTCCCCATTGGATTCGGGTGAAATTTGTATTTTTCGCGAATATTTTAGTGAGAGGGACAATGTTTCATGAGGCTGGTTTAAGGCTGAGGCTAGGGTTAGGGTTAGGGTTATGGGGCTAGGGTTAGGGTTACGGTCGTCTTTTGACCGATTGACTCGAAATTGCACACGCATGTTCTCCTCACTGGTGGAATGAGGCTCGCCGGTTTTGGTTGGATTCTGGTGGAATTTGTATTTTTGGTGAATATATTAAAGAAAAAAATGGCCTTTTTCATGAAAACGTCGGCCGATTTTTTCAATAGCTTCCAGGTCTTTGGACCGATTGACTCGAAATTTCTCCCAGACGTGGTCCTATACTGGCTGAACGAGACACAGCAGTCCCCATTGGATTCGGGTGAAATTTGTATTTTTGGCGAATATTTTAGTGAGAGGGACAATGTTTCATGAGGCTGGTTTAAGGCTGAGGCTAGGGTTAGGGTTAGGGTTATGGGGCTAGGGTTAGGGTTACGGTCGTCTTTTGACCGATTGACTCGAAATTGCACACGCATGTTCTCCTCACTGGTGGAATGAGGCTCGCCGGTTTTGGTTGGATTCTGGTGGAATTTGTATTTTTGGTGAATATATTAAAGAAAAAAATGGCCTTTTTCATGAAAACGTCGGCCGATTTTTTCAATAGCTTCCAGGTCTTTGGACCGATTGACTCGAAATTTCTCCCAGACGTGGTCCTATACTGGCTGAACGAGACACAGCAGTCCCCATTGGATTCGGGTGAAATTTGTATTTTTGGCGAATATTTTAAAGAAAAAATGGCCTTTTTCATGAAAACGTCGGCCGATTTTTTCAATAGCTTCCAGGTCTTTGGACCGATTGACTCGAAATTTCTCCCAGACGTGGTCCTATACTGGCTGAACGAGACACAGCAGTCCCCATTGGATTCGGGTGAAATTTGTATTTTTGGCGAATATTTTAAAGAAAAAATGGCCTTTTTCATGAAAACGTCGGCCGATTTTTTCAATAGCTTCCAGGTCTTTGGACCGATTGACTCGAAATTTCTCCCAGACGTGGTCCTATACTGGCTGAACGAGACACAGCAGTCCCCATTGGATTCGGGTGAAATTTGTATTTTTGGCGAATATTTTAAAGAAAAAATGGCCTTTTTCATGAAAACGTCGGCCGATTTTTTCAATAGCTTCCAGGTCTTTGGACCGATTGACTCGAAATTTCTCCCAGACGTGGTCCTATACTGGCTGAACGAGACACAGCAGTCCCCATTGGATTCGGGTGAAATTTGTATTTTTGGCGAATATTTTAGTGAGAGGGACAATGTTTCATGAGGCTGGTTTAAGGCTGAGGCTAGGGTTAGGGTTAGGGTTATGGGGCTAGGGTTAGGGTTACGGTCGTCTTTTGACCGATTGACTCGAAATTGCACACGCATGTTCTCCTCACTGGTGGAATGAGGCTCGCCGGTTTTGGTTGGATTCTGGTGGAATTTGTATTTTTGGTGAATATATTAAAGAAAAAAATGGCCTTTTTCATGAAAACGTCGGCCGATTTTTTCAATAGCTTCCAGGTCTTTGGACCGATTGACTCGAAATTTCTCCCAGACGTGGTCCTATACTGGCTGAACGAGACACAGCAGTCCCCATTGGATTCGGGTGAAATTTGTATTTTTGGCGAATATTTTAAAGAAAAAATGGCCTTTTTCATGAAAACGTCGGCCGATTTTTTCAATAGCTTCCAGGTCTTTGGACCGATTGACTCGAAATTTCTCCCAGACGTGGTCCTATAATGGCTGAACGAGACACAGCAGTCCCCATTGGATTCGGGTGAAATTTGTATTTTTGGCGAATATTTTAAAGAAAAAATGGCCTTTTTCATGAAAACGTCGGCCGATTTTTTCAATAGCTTCCAGGTCTTTGGACCGATTGACTCGAAATTTCTCCCAGACGTGGTCCTATACTGGCTGAACGAGACACAGCAGTCCCCATTGGATTCGGGTGAAATTTGTATTTTTCGCGAATATTTTAGTGAGAGGGACAATGTTTCATGAGGCTGGTTTAAGGCTGAGGCTAGGGTTAGGGTTAGGGTTATGGGGCTAGGGTTAGGGTTACGGTCGTCTTTTGACCGATTGACTCGAAATTGCACACGCATGTTCTCCTCACTGGTGGAATGAGGCTCGCCGGTTTTGGTTGGATTCTGGTGGAATTTGTATTTTTGGTGAATATATTAAAGAAAAAAATGGCCTTTTTCATGAAAACGTCGGCCGATTTTTTCAATAGCTTCCAGGTCTTTGGACCGATTGACTCGAAATTTCTCCCAGACGTGGTCCTATACTGGCTGAACGAGACACAGCAGTCCCCATTGGATTCGGGTGAAATTTGTATTTTTGGCGAATATTTTAGTGAGAGGGACAATGTTTCATGAGGCTGGCTTAAGGCTGAGGCTAGGGTTAGGGTTAGGGTTAGGGTTATGGGGCTAGGGTTAGGGTTACGGTCGTCTTTTGACCGATTGACTCGAAATTGCACACGCATGTTCTCCTCACTGGTGGAATGAGGCTCGCCGGTTTTGGTTGGATTCTGGTGGAATTTGTATTTTTGGTGAATATTTTAAAGAAAAAAATGGCCTTTTTCATGAAAACGTCGGCCAATTTTTTCAATAGCTTCCAGGTCTTTGGACCGATTGACTCGAAATTTCTCCCAGACGTGGTCCTATACTGGCTGAACGAGACACAGCAGTCCCCATTGGATTCGGGTGAAATTTGTATTTTTGGCGAATATTTTAAAGAAAAAATGGCCTTTTTCATGAAAACGTCGGCCGATTTTTTCAATAGCTTCCAGGTCTTTGGACCGATTGACTCGAAATTTCTCCCAGACGTGGTCCTATACTGGCTGAACGAGACACAGCAGTCCCCATTGGATTCGGGTGAAATTTGTATTTTTGGCGAATATTTTAGTGAGAGGGACAATGTTTCATGAGGCTGGTTTAAGGCTGAGGCTAGGGTTAGGGTTATGGGGCTAGGGTTAGGGTTACGGTCGTCTTTTGACCGATTGACTCGAAATTGCACACGCATGTTCTCCTCACTGGTGGAATGAGGCTCGCCGGTTTTGGTTGGATTCTGGTGGAATTTGTATTTTTGGTGAATATATTAAAGAAAAAAATGGCCTTTTTCATGAAAACGTCGGCCGATTTTTTCAATAGCTTCCAGGTCTTTGGACCGATTGACTCGAAATTTCTCCCAGACGTGGTCCTATACTGGCTGAACGAGACACAGCAGTCCCCATTGGATTCGGGTGAAATTTGTATTTTTGGCGAATATTTTAAAGAAAAAATGGCCTTTTTCATGAAAACGTCGGCCGATTTTTTCAATAGCTTCCAGGTCTTTGGACCGATTGACTCGAAATTTCTCCCAGACGTGGTCCTATACTGGCTGAACGAGACACAGCAGTCCCCATTGGATTCGGGTGAAATTTGTATTTTTGGCGAATATTTTAGTGAGAGGGACAATGTTTCATGAGGCTGGTTTAAGGCTGAGGCTAGGGTTAGGGTTAGGGTTATGGGGCTAGGGTTAGGGTTACGGTCGTCTTTTGACCGATTGACTCGAAATTGCACACGCATGTTCTCCTCACTGGTGGAATGAGGCTCGCCGGTTTTGGTTGGATTCTGGTGGAATTTGTATTTTTGGTGAATATATTAAAGAAAAAAATGGCCTTTTTCATGAAAACGTCGGACGATTTTTTCAATAGCTTCCAGGTCTTTGGACCGATTGACTCGAAATTTCTCCCAGACGTGGTCCTATACTGGCTGAACGAGACACAGCAGTCCCCATTGGATTCGGGTGAAATTTGTATTTTTGGCGAATATTTTAAAGAAAAAATGGCCTTTTTCATGAAAACGTCGGCCAATTTTTTCAATAGCTTCCAGGTCTTTGGACCGATTGACTCGAAATTTCTCCCAGACGTGGTCCTATACTGGCTGAACGAGACACAGCAGTCCCCATTGGATTCGGGTGAAATTTGTATTTTTGGCGAATATTTTAAAGAAAAAATGGCCTTTTTCATGAAAACGTCGGCCGATTTTTTCAATAGCTTCCAGGTCTTTGGACCGATTGACTCGAAATTTCTCCCAGACGTGGTCCTATACTGGCTGAACGAGACACAGCAGTCCCCATTGGATTCGGGTGAAATTTGTATTTTTGGCGAATATTTTAGTGAGAGGGACAATGTTTCATGAGGCTGGTTTAAGGCTGAGGCTAGGGTTAGGGTTAGGGTTATGGGGCTAGGGTTAGGGTTACGGTCGTCTTTTGACCGATTGACTCGAAATTGCACACGCATGTTCTCCTCACTGGTGGAATGAGGCTCGCCGGTTTTGGTTGGATTCTGGTGGAATTTGTATTTTTGGTGAATATATTAAAGAAAAAAATGGCCTTTTTCATGAAAACGTCGGCCGATTTTTTCAATAGCTTCCAGGTCTTTGGACCGATTGACTCGAAATTTCTCCCAGACGTGGTCCTATACTGGCTGAACGAGACACAGCAGTCCCCATTGGATTCGGGTGAAATTTGTATTTTTGGCGAATATTTTAAAGAAAAAATGGCCTTTTTCATGAAAACGTCGGCCGATTTTTTCAATAGCTTCCAGGTCTTTGGACCGATTGACTCGAAATTTCTCCCAGACGTGGTCCTATACTGGCTGAACGAGACACAGCAGTCCCCATTGGATTCGGGTGAAATTTGTATTTTTGGCGAATATTTTAAAGAAAAAATGGCCTTTTTCATGAAAACGTCGGCCGATTTTTTCAATAGCTTCCAGGTCTTTCGACCGATTGACTCGAAATTTCTCCCAGACGTGGTCCTATACTGGCTGAACGAGACACAGCAGTCCCCATTGGATTCGGGTGAAATTTGTATTTTTCGCGAATATTTTAGTGAGAGGGACAATGTTTCATGAGGCTGGTTTAAGGCTGAGGCTAGGGTTAGGGTTAGGGTTATGGGGCTAGGGTTAGGGTTACGGTCGTCTTTTGACCGATTGACTCGAAATTGCACACGCATGTTCTCCTCACTGGTGGAATGAGGCTCGCCGGTTTTGGTTGGATTCTGGTGGAATTTGTATTTTTGGTGAATATATTAAAGAAAAAAATGGCCTTTTTCATGAAAACGTCGGCCGATTTTTTCAATAGCTTCCAGGTCTTTGGACCGATTGACTCGAAATTTCTCCCAGACGTGGTCCTATACTGGCTGAACGAGACACAGCAGTCCCCATTGGATTCGGGTGAAATTTGTATTTTTGGCGAATATTTTAGTGAGAGGGACAATGTTTCATGAGGCTGGTTTAAGGCTGAGGCTAGGGTTAGGGTTAGGGTTATGGGGCTAGGGTTAGGGTTACGGTCGTCTTTTGACCGATTGACTCGAAATTGCACACGCATGTTCTCCTCACTGGTGGAATGAGGCTCGCCGGTTTTGGTTGGATTCTGGTGGAATTTGTATTTTTGGTGAATATATTAAAGAAAAAAATGGCCTTTTTCATGAAAACGTCGGCCGATTTTTTCAATAGCTTCCAGGTCTTTGGACCGATTGACTCGAAATTTCTCCCAGACGTGGTCCTATACTGGCTGAACGAGACACAGCAGTCCCCATTGGATTCGGGTGAAATTTGTATTTTTGGCGAATATTTTAGTGAGAGGGACAATGTTTCATGAGGCTGGTTTAAGGCTGAGGCTAGGGTTAGGGTTAGGGTTATGGGGCTAGGGTTAGGGTTACGGTCGTCTTTTGACCGATTGACTCGAAATTGCACACGCATGTTCTCCTCACTGGTGGAATGAGGCTCGCCGGTTTTGGTTGGATTCTGGTGGAATTTGTATTTTTGGTGAATATTTTAAAGAAAAAAATGGCCTTTTTCATGAAAACGTCGGCCAATTTTTTCAATAGCTTCCAGGTCTTTGGACCGATTGACTCGAAATTTCTCCCAGACGTGGTCCTATACTGGCTGAACGAGACACAGCAGTCCCCATTGGATTCGGGTGAAATTTGTATTTTTGGCGAATATTTTAAAGAAAAAATGGCCTTTTTCATGAAAACGTCGGCCGATTTTTTCAATAGCTTCCAGGTCTTTGGACCGATTGACTCGAAATTTCTCCCAGACGTGGTCCTATACTGGCTGAACGAGACACAGCAGTCCCCATTGGATTCGGGTGAAATTTGTATTTTTGGCGAATATTTTAGTGAGAGGGACAATGTTTCATGAGGCTGGTTTAAGGCTGAGGCTAGGGTTAGGGTTATGGGGCTAGGGTTAGGGTTACGGTCGTCTTTTGACCGATTGACTCGAAATTGCACACGCATGTTCTCCTCACTGGTGGAATGAGGCTCGCCGGTTTTGGTTGGATTCTGGTGGAATTTGTATTTTTGGTGAATATATTAAAGAAAAAAATGGCCTTTTTCATGAAAACGTCGGCCGATTTTTTCAATAGCTTCCAGGTCTTTGGACCGATTGACTCGAAATTTCTCCCAGACGTGGTCCTATACTGGCTGAACGAGACACAGCAGTCCCCATTGGATTCGGGTGAAATTTGTATTTTTGGCGAATATTTTAAAGAAAAAATGGCCTTTTTCATGAAAACGTCGGCCGATTTTTTCAATAGCTTCCAGGTCTTTGGACCGATTGACTCGAAATTTCTCCCAGACGTGGTCCTATACTGGCTGAACGAGACACAGCAGTCCCCATTGGATTCGGGTGAAATTTGTATTTTTGGCGAATATTTTAGTGAGAGGGACAATGTTTCATGAGGCTGGTTTAAGGCTGAGGCTAGGGTTAGGGTTAGGGTTATGGGGCTAGGGTTAGGGTTACGGTCGTCTTTTGACCGATTGACTCGAAATTGCACACGCATGTTCTCCTCACTGGTGGAATGAGGCTCGCCGGTTTTGGTTGGATTCTGGTGGAATTTGTATTTTTGGTGAATATATTAAAGAAAAAAATGGCCTTTTTCATGAAAACGTCGGACGATTTTTTCAATAGCTTCCAGGTCTTTGGACCGATTGACTCGAAATTTCTCCCAGACGTGGTCCTATACTGGCTGAACGAGACACAGCAGTCCCCATTGGATTCGGGTGAAATTTGTATTTTTGGCGAATATTTTAAAGAAAAAATGGCCTTTTTCATGAAAACGTCGGCCAATTTTTTCAATAGCTTCCAGGTCTTTGGACCGATTGACTCGAAATTTCTCCCAGACGTGGTCCTATACTGGCTGAACGAGACACAGCAGTCCCCATTGGATTCGGGTGAAATTTGTATTTTTGGCGAATATTTTAAAGAAAAAATGGCCTTTTTCATGAAAACGTCGGCCGATTTTTTCAATAGCTTCCAGGTCTTTGGACCGATTGACTCGAAATTTCTCCCAGACGTGGTCCTATACTGGCTGAACGAGACACAGCAGTCCCCATTGGATTCGGGTGAAATTTGTATTTTTGGCGAATATTTTAGTGAGAGGGACAATGTTTCATGAGGCTGGTTTAAGGCTGAGGCTAGGGTTAGGGTTAGGGTTATGGGGCTAGGGTTAGGGTTACGGTCGTCTTTTGACCGATTGACTCGAAATTGCACACGCATGTTCTCCTCACTGGTGGAATGAGGCTCGCCGGTTTTGGTTGGATTCTGGTGGAATTTGTATTTTTGGTGAATATATTAAAGAAAAAAATGGCCTTTTTCATGAAAACGTCGGCCGATTTTTTCAATAGCTTCCAGGTCTTTGGACCGATTGACTCGAAATTTCTCCCAGACGTGGTCCTATACTGGCTGAACGAGACACAGCAGTCCCCATTGGATTCGGGTGAAATTTGTATTTTTGGCGAATATTTTAAAGAAAAAATGGCCTTTTTCATGAAAACGTCGGCCGATTTTTTCAATAGCTTCCAGGTCTTTGGACCGATTGACTCGAAATTTCTCCCAGACGTGGTCCTATACTGGCTGAACGAGACACAGCAGTCCCCATTGGATTCGGGTGAAATTTGTATTTTTGGCGAATATTTTAAAGAAAAAATGGCCTTTTTCATGAAAACGTCGGCCGATTTTTTCAATAGCTTCCAGGTCTTTCGACCGATTGACTCGAAATTTCTCCCAGACGTGGTCCTATACTGGCTGAACGAGACACAGCAGTCCCCATTGGATTCGGGTGAAATTTGTATTTTTCGCGAATATTTTAGTGAGAGGGACAATGTTTCATGAGGCTGGTTTAAGGCTGAGGCTAGGGTTAGGGTTAGGGTTATGGGGCTAGGGTTAGGGTTACGGTCGTCTTTTGACCGATTGACTCGAAATTGCACACGCATGTTCTCCTCACTGGTGGAATGAGGCTCGCCGGTTTTGGTTGGATTCTGGTGGAATTTGTATTTTTGGTGAATATATTAAAGAAAAAAATGGCCTTTTTCATGAAAACGTCGGCCGATTTTTTCAATAGCTTCCAGGTCTTTGGACCGATTGACTCGAAATTTCTCCCAGACGTGGTCCTATACTGGCTGAACGAGACACAGCAGTCCCCATTGGATTCGGGTGAAATTTGTATTTTTGGCGAATATTTTAGTGAGAGGGACAATGTTTCATGAGGCTGGTTTAAGGCTGAGGCTAGGGTTAGGGTTAGGGTTATGGGGCTAGGGTTAGGGTTACGGTCGTCTTTTGACCGATTGACTCGAAATTGCACACGCATGTTCTCCTCACTGGTGGAATGAGGCTCGCCGGTTTTGGTTGGATTCTGGTGGAATTTGTATTTTTGGTGAATATATTAAAGAAAAAAATGGCCTTTTTCATGAAAACGTCGGCCGATTTTTTCAATAGCTTCCAGGTCTTTGGACCGATTGACTCGAAATTTCTCCCAGACGTGGTCCTATACTGGCTGAACGAGACACAGCAGTCCCCATTGGATTCGGGTGAAATTTGTATTTTTGGCGAATATTTTAGTGAGAGGGACAATGTTTCATGAGGCTGGTTTAAGGCTGAGGCTAGGGTTAGGGTTAGGGTTATGGGGCTAGGGTTAGGGTTACGGTCGTCTTTTGACCGATTGACTCGAAATTGCACACGCATGTTCTCCTCACTGGTGGAATGAGGCTCGCCGGTTTTGGTTGGATTCTGGTGGAATTTGTATTTTTGGTGAATATATTAAAGAAAAAAATGGCCTTTTTCATGAAAACGTCGGCCGATTTTTTCAATAGCTTCCAGGTCTTTGGACCGATTGACTCGAAATTTCTCCCAGACGTGGTCCTATACTGGCTGAACGAGACACAGCAGTCCCCATTGGATTCGGGTGAAATTTGTATTTTTGGCGAATATTTTAAAGAAAAAATGGCCTTTTTCATGAAAACGTCGGCCGATTTTTTCAATAGCTTCCAGGTCTTTGGACCGATTGACTCGAAATTTCTCCCAGACGTGGTCCTATACTGGCTGAACGAGACACAGCAGTCCCCATTGGATTCGGGTGAAATTTGTATTTTTGGCGAATATTTTAGTGAGAGGGACAATGTTTCATGAGGCTGGTTTAAGGCTGAGGCTAGGGTTAGGGTTATGGGGCTAGGGTTAGGGTTACGGTCGTCTTTTGACCGATTGACTCGAAATTGCACACGCATGTTCTCCTCACTGGTGGAATGAGGCTCGCCGGTTTTGGTTGGATTCTGGTGGAATTTGTATTTTTGGTGAATATATTAAAGAAAAAAATGGCCTTTTTCATGAAAACGTCGGCCGATTTTTTCAATAGCTTCCAGGTCTTTGGACCGATTGACTCGAAATTTCTCCCAGACGTGGTCCTATACTGGCTGAACGAGACACAGCAGTCCCCATTGGATTCGGGTGAAATTTGTATTTTTGGCGAATATTTTAAAGAAAAAATGGCCTTTTTCATGAAAACGTCGGCCGATTTTTTCAATAGCTTCCAGGTCTTTGGACCGATTGACTCGAAATTTCTCCCAGACGTGGTCCTATACTGGCTGAACGAGACACAGCAGTCCCCATTGGATTCGGGTGAAATTTGTATTTTTGGCGAATATTTTAGTGAGAGGGACAATGTTTCATGAGGCTGGTTTAAGGCTGAGGCTAGGGTTAGGGTTAGGGTTATGGGGCTAGGGTTAGGGTTACGGTCGTCTTTTGACCGATTGACTCGAAATTGCACACGCATGTTCTCCTCACTGGTGGAATGAGGCTCGCCGGTTTTGGTTGGATTCTGGTGGAATTTGTATTTTTGGTGAATATATTAAAGAAAAAAATGGCCTTTTTCATGAAAACGTCGGCCGATTTTTTCAATAGCTTCCAGGTCTTTGGACCGATTGACTCGAAATTTCTCCCAGACGTGGTCCTATACTGGCTGAACGAGACACAGCAGTCCCCATTGGATTCGGGTGAAATTTGTATTTTTGGCGAATATTTTAAAGAAAAAATGGCCTTTTTCATGAAAACGTCGGCCAATTTTTTCAATAGCTTCCAGGTCTTTGGACCGATTGACTCGAAATTTCTCCCAGACGTGGTCCTATACTGGCTGAACGAGACACAGCAGTCCCCATTGGATTCGGGTGAAATTTGTATTTTTGGCGAATATTTTAAAGAAAAAATGGCCTTTTTCATGAAAACGTCGGCCGATTTTTTCAATAGCTTCCAGGTCTTTGGACCGATTGACTCGAAATTTCTCCCAGACGTGGTCCTATACTGGCTGAACGAGACACAGCAGTCCCCATTGGATTCGGGTGAAATTTGTATTTTTGGCGAATATTTTAGTGAGAGGGACAATGTTTCATGAGGCTGGTTTAAGGCTGAGGCTAGGGTTAGGGTTAGGGTTATGGGGCTAGGGTTAGGGTTACGGTCGTCTTTTGACCGATTGACTCGAAATTGCACACGCATGTTCTCCTCACTGGTGGAATGAGGCTCGCCGGTTTTGGTTGGATTCTGGTGGAATTTGTATTTTTGGTGAATATATTAAAGAAAAAAATGGCCTTTTTCATGAAAACGTCGGCCGATTTTTTCAATAGCTTCCAGGTCTTTGGACCGATTGACTCGAAATTTCTCCCAGACGTGGTCCTATACTGGCTGAACGAGACACAGCAGTCCCCATTGGATTCGGGTGAAATTTGTATTTTTGGCGAATATTTTAAAGAAAAAATGGCCTTTTTCATGAAAACGTCGGCCGATTTTTTCAATAGCTTCCAGGTCTTTGGACCGATTGACTCGAAATTTCTCCCAGACGTGGTCCTATACTGGCTGAACGAGACACAGCAGTCCCCATTGGATTCGGGTGAAATTTGTATTTTTGGCGAATATTTTAAAGAAAAAATGGCCTTTTTCATGAAAACGTCGGCCGATTTTTTCAATAGCTTCCAGGTCTTTGGACCGATTGACTCGAAATTTCTCCCAGACGTGGTCCTATACTGGCTGAACGAGACACAGCAGTCCCCATTGGATTCGGGTGAAATTTGTATTTTTGGCGAATATTTTAAAGAAAAAATGGCCTTTTTCATGAAAACGTCGGCCGATTTTTTCAATAGCTTCCAGGTCTTTCGACCGATTGACTCGAAATTTCTCCCAGACGTGGTCCTATACTGGCTGAACGAGACACAGCAGTCCCCATTGGATTCGGGTGAAATTTGTATTTTTCGCGAATATTTTAGTGAGAGGGACAATGTTTCATGAGGCTGGTTTAAGGCTGAGGCTAGGGTTAGGGTTAGGGTTATGGGGCTAGGGTTAGGGTTACGGTCGTCTTTTGACCGATTGACTCGAAATTGCACACGCATGTTCTCCTCACTGGTGGAATGAGGCTCGCCGGTTTTGGTTGGATTCTGGTGGAATTTGTATTTTTGGTGAATATATTAAAGAAAAAAATGGCCTTTTTCATGAAAACGTCGGCCGATTTTTTCAATAGCTTCCAGGTCTTTGGACCGATTGACTCGAAATTTCTCCCAGACGTGGTCCTATACTGGCTGAACGAGACACAGCAGTCCCCATTGGATTCGGGTGAAATTTGTATTTTTGGCGAATATTTTAGTGAGAGGGACAATGTTTCATGAGGCTGGCTTAAGGCTGAGGCTAGGGTTAGGGTTAGGGTTAGGGTTATGGGGCTAGGGTTAGGGTTACGGTCGTCTTTTGACCGATTGACTCGAAATTGCACACGCATGTTCTCCTCACTGGTGGAATGAGGCTCGCCAGTTTTGGTTGGATTCTGGTGGAATTTGTATTTTTGGTGAATATATTAA
The DNA here is from genome assembly GCF_965226575.1 of Pagrus pagrus. NCBI lineage: Eukaryota > Metazoa > Chordata > Actinopteri > Spariformes > Sparidae > Pagrus > Pagrus pagrus. Next base: position 12,572,583 of record NC_140204.1, on the reverse strand, counting down.
AGAAAAAAATGGCCTTTTTCATGAAAACGTCGGCCAATTTTTTCAATAGCTTCCAGGTCTTTGGACCGATTGACTCGAAATTTCTCCCAGACGTGGTCCTATACTGGCTGAACGAGACACAGCAGTCCCCATTGGATTCGGGTGAAATTTGTATTTTTGGCGAATATTTTAAAGAAAAAATGGCCTTTTTCATGAAAACGTCGGCCGATTTTTTCAATAGCTTCCAGGTCTTTGGACCGATTGACTCGAAATTTCTCCCAGACGTGGTCCTATACTGGCTGAACGAGACACAGCAGTCCCCATTGGATTCGGGTGAAATTTGTATTTTTGGCGAATATTTTAGTGAGAGGGACAATGTTTCATGAGGCTGGTTTAAGGCTGAGGCTAGGGTTAGGGTTATGGGGCTAGGGTTAGGGTTACGGTCGTCTTTTGACCGATTGACTCGAAATTGCACACGCATGTTCTCCTCACTGGTGGAATGAGGCTCGCCGGTTTTGGTTGGATTCTGGTGGAATTTGTATTTTTGGTGAATATATTAAAGAAAAAAATGGCCTTTTTCATGAAAACGTCGGCCGATTTTTTCAATAGCTTCCAGGTCTTTGGACCGATTGACTCGAAATTTCTCCCAGACGTGGTCCTATACTGGCTGAACGAGACACAGCAGTCCCCATTGGATTCGGGTGAAATTTGTATTTTTGGCGAATATTTTAAAGAAAAAATGGCCTTTTTCATGAAAACGTCGGCCGATTTTTTCAATAGCTTCCAGGTCTTTGGACCGATTGACTCGAAATTTCTCCCAGACGTGGTCCTATACTGGCTGAACGAGACACAGCAGTCCCCATTGGATTCGGGTGAAATTTGTATTTTTGGCGAATATTTTAGTGAGAGGGACAATGTTTCATGAGGCTGGTTTAAGGCTGAGGCTAGGGTTAGGGTTAGGGTTATGGGGCTAGGGTTAGGGTTACGGTCGTCTTTTGACCGATTGACTCGAAATTGCACACGCATGTTCTCCTCACTGGTGGAATGAGGCTCGCCGGTTTTGGTTGGATTCTGGTGGAATTTGTATTTTTGGTGAATATATTAAAGAAAAAAATGGCCTTTTTCATGAAAACGTCGGCCGATTTTTTCAATAGCTTCCAGGTCTTTGGACCGATTGACTCGAAATTTCTCCCAGACGTGGTCCTATACTGGCTGAACGAGACACAGCAGTCCCCATTGGATTCGGGTGAAATTTGTATTTTTGGCGAATATTTTAAAGAAAAAATGGCCTTTTTCATGAAAACGTCGGCCAATTTTTTCAATAGCTTCCAGGTCTTTGGACCGATTGACTCGAAATTTCTCCCAGACGTGGTCCTATACTGGCTGAACGAGACACAGCAGTCCCCATTGGATTCGGGTGAAATTTGTATTTTTGGCGAATATTTTAAAGAAAAAATGGCCTTTTTCATGAAAACGTCGGCCGATTTTTTCAATAGCTTCCAGGTCTTTGGACCGATTGACTCGAAATTTCTCCCAGACGTGGTCCTATACTGGCTGAACGAGACACAGCAGTCCCCATTGGATTCGGGTGAAATTTGTATTTTTGGCGAATATTTTAGTGAGAGGGACAATGTTTCATGAGGCTGGTTTAAGGCTGAGGCTAGGGTTAGGGTTAGGGTTATGGGGCTAGGGTTAGGGTTACGGTCGTCTTTTGACCGATTGACTCGAAATTGCACACGCATGTTCTCCTCACTGGTGGAATGAGGCTCGCCGGTTTTGGTTGGATTCTGGTGGAATTTGTATTTTTGGTGAATATATTAAAGAAAAAAATGGCCTTTTTCATGAAAACGTCGGCCGATTTTTTCAATAGCTTCCAGGTCTTTGGACCGATTGACTCGAAATTTCTCCCAGACGTGGTCCTATACTGGCTGAACGAGACACAGCAGTCCCCATTGGATTCGGGTGAAATTTGTATTTTTGGCGAATATTTTAAAGAAAAAATGGCCTTTTTCATGAAAACGTCGGCCGATTTTTTCAATAGCTTCCAGGTCTTTGGACCGATTGACTCGAAATTTCTCCCAGACGTGGTCCTATACTGGCTGAACGAGACACAGCAGTCCCCATTGGATTCGGGTGAAATTTGTATTTTTGGCGAATATTTTAAAGAAAAAATGGCCTTTTTCATGAAAACGTCGGCCGATTTTTTCAATAGCTTCCAGGTCTTTGGACCGATTGACTCGAAATTTCTCCCAGACGTGGTCCTATACTGGCTGAACGAGACACAGCAGTCCCCATTGGATTCGGGTGAAATTTGTATTTTTGGCGAATATTTTAAAGAAAAAATGGCCTTTTTCATGAAAACGTCGGCCGATTTTTTCAATAGCTTCCAGGTCTTTGGACCGATTGACTCGAAATTTCTCCCAGACGTGGTCCTATACTGGCTGAACGAGACACAGCAGTCCCCATTGGATTCGGGTGAAATTTGTATTTTTGGCGAATATTTTAGTGAGAGGGACAATGTTTCATGAGGCTGGTTTAAGGCTGAGGCTAGGGTTAGGGTTAGGGTTATGGGGCTAGGGTTAGGGTTACGGTCGTCTTTTGACCGATTGACTCGAAATTGCACACGCATGTTCTCCTCACTGGTGGAATGAGGCTCGCCGGTTTTGGTTGGATTCTGGTGGAATTTGTATTTTTGGTGAATATATTAAAGAAAAAAATGGCCTTTTTCATGAAAACGTCGGCCGATTTTTTCAATAGCTTCCAGGTCTTTGGACCGATTGACTCGAAATTTCTCCCAGACGTGGTCCTATACTGGCTGAACGAGACACAGCAGTCCCCATTGGATTCGGGTGAAATTTGTATTTTTGGCGAATATTTTAAAGAAAAAAATGGCCTTTTTCATGAAAACGTCGGCCGATTTTTTCAATAGCTTCCAGGTCTTTGGACCGATTGACTCGAAATTTCTCCCAGACGTGGTCCTTTACTGGCTGAACGAGACACAGCAGTCCCCATTGGATTCGGGTGAAATTTGTATTTTTGGCGAATATTTTAAAGAAAAAATGGCCTTTTTCATGAAAACGTCGGCCGATTTTTTCAATAGCTTCCAGGTCTTTGGACCGATTGACTCGAAATTTCTCCCAGACGTGGTCCTATACTGGCTGAACGAGACACAGCAGTCCCCATTGGATTCGGGTGAAATTTGTATTTTTGGCGAATATTTTAGTGAGAGGGACAATGTTTCATGAGGCTGGTTTAAGGCTGAGGCTAGGGTTAGGGTTAGGGTTATGGGGCTAGGGTTAGGGTTACGGTCGTCTTTTGACCGATTGACTCGAAATTGCACACGCATGTTCTCCTCACTGGTGGAATGAGGCTCGCCGGTTTTGGTTGGATTCTGGTGGAATTTGTATTTTTGGTGAATATATTAAAGAAAAAAATGGCCTTTTTCATGAAAACGTCGGCCGATTTTTTCAATAGCTTCCAGGTCTTTGGACCGATTGACTCGAAATTTCTCCCAGACGTGGTCCTATACTGGCTGAACGAGACACAGCAGTCCCCATTGGATTCGGGTGAAATTTGTATTTTTGGCGAATATTTTAGTGAGAGGGACAATGTTTCATGAGGCTGGTTTAAGGCTGAGGCTAGGGTTAGGGTTAGGGTTATGGGGCTAGGGTTAGGGTTACGGTCGTCTTTTGACCGATTGACTCGAAATTGCACACGCATGTTCTCCTCACTGGTGGAATGAGGCTCGCCGGTTTTGGTTGGATTCTGGTGGAATTTGTATTTTTGGTGAATATATTAAAGAAAAAAATGGCCTTTTTCATGAAAACGTCGGCCGATTTTTTCAATAGCTTCCAGGTCTTTGGACCGATTGACTCGAAATTTCTCCCAGACGTGGTCCTATACTGGCTGAACGAGACACAGCAGTCCCCATTGGATTCGGGTGAAATTTGTATTTTTGGCGAATATTTTAGTGAGAGGGACAATGTTTCATGAGGCTGGTTTAAGGCTGAGGCTAGGGTTAGGGTTAGGGTTATGGGGCTAGGGTTAGGGTTACGGTCGTCTTTTGACCGATTGACTCGAAATTGCACACGCATGTTCTCCTCACTGGTGGAATGAGGCTCGCCGGTTTTGGTTGGATTCTGGTGGAATTTGTATTTTTGGTGAATATATTAAAGAAAAAAATGGCCTTTTTCATGAAAACGTCGGCCGATTTTTTCAATAGCTTCCAGGTCTTTGGACCGATTGACTCGAAATTTCTCCCAGACGTGGTCCTATACTGGCTGAACGAGACACAGCAGTCCCCATTGGATTCGGGTGAAATTTGTATTTTTGGCGAATATTTTAGTGAGAGGGACAATGTTTCATGAGGCTGGTTTAAGGCTGAGGCTAGGGTTAGGGTTAGGGTTATGGGGCTAGGGTTAGGGTTACGGTCGTCTTTTGACCGATTGACTCGAAATTGCACACGCATGTTCTCCTCACTGGTGGAATGAGGCTCGCCGGTTTTGGTTGGATTCTGGTGGAATTTGTATTTTTGGTGAATATATTAAAGAAAAAAATGGCCTTTTTCATGAAAACGTCGGCCGATTTTTTCAATAGCTTCCAGGTCTTTGGACCGATTGACTCGAAATTTCTCCCAGACGTGGTCCTATACTGGCTGAACGAGACACAGCAGTCCCCATTGGATTCGGGTGAAATTTGTATTTTTGGCGAATATTTTAAAGAAAAAATGGCCTTTTTCATGAAAACGTCGGCCGATTTTTTCAATAGCTTCCAGGTCTTTGGACCGATTGACTCGAAATTTCTCCCAGACGTGGTCCTATACTGGCTGAACGAGACACAGCAGTCCCCATTGGATTCGGGTGAAATTTGTATTTTTGGCGAATATTTTAAAGAAAAAATGGCCTTTTTCATGAAAACGTCGGCCGATTTTTTCAATAGCTTCCAGGTCTTTGGACCGATTGACTCGAAATTTCTCCCAGACGTGGTCCTATACTGGCTGAACGAGACACAGCAGTCCCCATTGGATTCGGGTGAAATTTGTATTTTTGGCGAATATTTTAAAGAAAAAATGGCCTTTTTCATGAAAACGTCGGCCGATTTTTTCAATAGCTTCCAGGTCTTTGGACCGATTGACTCGAAATTTCTCCCAGACGTGGTCCTATACTGGCTGAACGAGACACAGCAGTCCCCATTGGATTCGGGTGAAATTTGTATTTTTGGCGAATATTTTAGTGAGAGGGACAATGTTTCATGAGGCTGGTTTAAGGCTGAGGCTAGGGTTAGGGTTAGGGTTATGGGGCTAGGGTTAGGGTTACGGTCGTCTTTTGACCGATTGACTCGAAATTGCACACGCATGTTCTCCTCACTGGTGGAATGAGGCTCGCCGGTTTTGGTTGGATTCTGGTGGAATTTGTATTTTTGGTGAATATATTAAAGAAAAAAATGGCCTTTTTCATGAAAACGTCGGCCGATTTTTTCAATAGCTTCCAGGTCTTTGGACCGATTGACTCGAAATTTCTCCCAGACGTGGTCCTATACTGGCTGAACGAGACACAGCAGTCCCCATTGGATTCGGGTGAAATTTGTATTTTTGGCGAATATTTTAAAGAAAAAATGGCCTTTTTCATGAAAACGTCGGCCGATTTTTTCAATAGCTTCCAGGTCTTTGGACCGATTGACTCGAAATTTCTCCCAGACGTGGTCCTATACTGGCTGAACGAGACACAGCAGTCCCCATTGGATTCGGGTGAAATTTGTATTTTTGGCGAATATTTTAGTGAGAGGGACAATGTTTCATGAGGCTGGTTTAAGGCTGAGGCTAGGGTTAGGGTTAGGGTTATGGGGCTAGGGTTAGGGTTACGGTCGTCTTTTGACCGATTGACTCGAAATTGCACACGCATGTTCTCCTCACTGGTGGAATGAGGCTCGCCGGTTTTGGTTGGATTCTGGTGGAATTTGTATTTTTGGTGAATATATTAAAGAAAAAAATGGCCTTTTTCATGAAAACGTCGGCCGATTTTTTCAATAGCTTCCAGGTCTTTGGACCGATTGACTCGAAATTTCTCCCAGACGTGGTCCTATACTGGCTGAACGAGACACAGCAGTCCCCATTGGATTCGGGTGAAATTTGTATTTTTGGCGAATATTTTAGTGAGAGGGACAATGTTTCATGAGGCTGGTTTAAGGCTGAGGCTAGGGTTAGGGTTAGGGTTATGGGGCTAGGGTTAGGGTTACGGTCGTCTTTTGACCGATTGACTCGAAATTGCACACGCATGTTCTCCTCACTGGTGGAATGAGGCTCGCCGGTTTTGGTTGGATTCTGGTGGAATTTGTATTTTTGGTGAATATATTAAAGAAAAAAATGGCCTTTTTCATGAAAACGTCGGCCGATTTTTTCAATAGCTTCCAGGTCTTTGGACCGATTGACTCGAAATTTCTCCCAGACGTGGTCCTATACTGGCTGAACGAGACACAGCAGTCCCCATTGGATTCGGGTGAAATTTGTATTTTTGGCGAATATTTTAGTGAGAGGGACAATGTTTCATGAGGCTGGTTTAAGGCTGAGGCTAGGGTTAGGGTTAGGGTTATGGGGCTAGGGTTAGGGTTACGGTCGTCTTTTGACCGATTGACTCGAAATTGCACACGCATGTTCTCCTCACTGGTGGAATGAGGCTCGCCGGTTTTGGTTGGATTCTGGTGGAATTTGTATTTTTGGTGAATATATTAAAGAAAAAATGGCCTTTTTCATGAAAACGTCGGCCGATTTTTTCAATAGCTTCCAGGTCTTTGGACCGATTGACTCGAAATTTCTCCCAGACGTGGTCCTATACTGGCTGAACGAGACACAGCAGTCCCCATTGGATTCGGGTGAAATTTGTATTTTTGGCGAATATTTTAAAGAAAAAATGGCCTTTTTCATGAAAACGTCGGCCGATTTTTTCAATAGCTTCCAGGTCTTTGGACCGATTGACTCGAAATTTCTCCCAGACGTGGTCCTATACTGGCTGAACGAGACACAGCAGTCCCCATTGGATTCGGGTGAAATTTGTATTTTTGGCGAATATTTTAGTGAGAGGGACAATGTTTCATGAGGCTGGTTTAAGGCTGAGGCTAGGGTTAGGGTTAGGGTTATGGGGCTAGGGTTAGGGTTACGGTCGTCTTTTGACCGATTGACTCGAAATTGCACACGCATGTTCTCCTCACTGGTGGAATGAGGCTCGCCGGTTTTGGTTGGATTCTGGTGGAATTTGTATTTTTGGTGAATATATTAAAGAAAAAAATGGCCTTTTTCATGAAAACGTCGGCCGATTTTTTCAATAGCTTCCAGGTCTTTGGACCGATTGACTCGAAATTTCTCCCAGACGTGGTCCTATACTGGCTGAACGAGACACAGCAGTCCCCATTGGATTCGGGTGAAATTTGTATTTTTGGCGAATATTTTAAAGAAAAAATGGCCTTTTTCATGAAAACGTCGGCCGATTTTTTCAATAGCTTCCAGGTCTTTGGACCGATTGACTCGAAATTTCTCCCAGACGTGGTCCTATACTGGCTGAACGAGACACAGCAGTCCCCATTGGATTCGGGTGAAATTTGTATTTTTGGCGAATATTTTAAAGAAAAATGGCCTTTTTCATGAAAACGTCGGCCGATTTTTTCAATAGCTTCCAGGTCTTTGGACCGATTGACTCGAAATTTCTCCCAGACGTGGTCCTATACTGGCTGAACGAGACACAGCAGTCCCCATTGGATTCGGGTGAAATTTGTATTTTGGCGAATATTTTAAAGAAAAAATGGCCTTTTTCATGAAAACGTCGGCCGATTTTTTCAATAGCTTCCAGGTCTTTGGACCGATTGACTCGAAATTTCTCCCAGACGTGGTCCTATACTGGCTGAACGAGACACAGCAGTCCCCATTGGATTCGGGTGAAATTTGTATTTTTGGCGAATATTTTAGTGAGAGGGACAATGTTTCATGAGGCTGGTTTAAGGCTGAGGCTAGGGTTAGGGTTAGGGTTATGGGGATAGGGTTAGGGTTGCGGTCGTCTTTTGACCGATTGACTCGAAATTGCACACGCATGTTCTCCTCACTGGTGGAATGAGGCTCGCCGGTTTTGGTTGGATTCTGGTGGAATTTGTATTTTTGGTGAATATATTAAAGAAAAAAATGGCCTTTTTCATGAAAACGTCGGCCGATTTTTTCAATAGCTTCCAGGTCTTTGGACCGATTGACTCGAAATTTCTCCCAGACGTGGTCCTATACTGGCTGAACGAGACACAGCAGTCCCCATTGGATTCGGGTGAAATTTGTATTTTTGGCGAATATTTTAAAGAAAAAATGGCCTTTTTCATGAAAACGTCGGCCGATTTTTTCAATAGCTTCCAGGTCTTTGGACCGATTGACTCGAAATTTCTCCCAGACGTGGTCCTATACTGGCTGAACGAGACACAGCAGTCCCCATTGGATTCGGGTGAAATTTGTATTTTTGGCGAATATTTTAAAGAAAAAATGGCCTTTTTCATGAAAACGTCGGCCGATTTTTTCAATAGCTTCCAGGTCTTTGGACCGATTGACTCGAAATTTCTCCCAGACGTGGTCCTATACTGGCTGAACGAGACACAGCAGTCCCCATTGGATTCGGGTGAAATTTGTATTTTTGGCGAATATTTTAGTGAGAGGGACAATGTTTCATGAGGCTGGTTTAAGGCTGAGGCTAGGGTTAGGGTTAGGGTTATGGGGCTAGGGTTAGGGTTACGGTCGTCTTTTGACCGATTGACTCGAAATTGCACACGCATGTTCTCCTCACTGGTGGAATGAGGCTCGCCGGTTTTGGTTGGATTCTAGTGGAATTTGTATTTTTGGTGAATATATTAAAGAAAAAAATGGCCTTTTTCATGAAAACGTCGGCCGATTTTTTCAATAGCTTCCAGGTCTTTGGACCGATTGACTCGAAATTTCTCCCAGACGTGGTCCTATACTGGCTGAACGAGACACAGCAGTCCCCATTGGATTCGGGTGAAATTTGTATTTTTGGCGAATATTTTAAAGAAAAAATGGCCTTTTTCATGAAAACGTCGGCCGATTTTTTCAATAGCTTCCAGGTCTTTGGACCGATTGACTCGAAATTTCTCCCAGACGTGGTCCTATACTGGCTGAACGAGACACAGCAGTCCCCATTGGATTCGGGTGAAATTTGTATTTTTGGCGAATATTTTAGTGAGAGGGACAATGTTTCATGAGGCTGGTTTAAGGCTGAGGCTAGGGTTAGGGTTAGGGTTATGGGGCTAGGGTTAGGGTTACGGTCGTCTTTTGACCGATTGACTCGAAATTGCACACGCATGTTCTCCTCACTGGTGGAATGAGGCTCGCCGGTTTTGGTTGGATTCTGGTGGAATTTGTATTTTTGGTGAATATATTAAAGAAAAAAATGGCCTTTTTCATGAAAACGTCGGCCGATTTTTTCAATAGCTTCCAGGTCTTTGGACCGATTGACTCGAAATTTCTCCCAGACGTGGTCCTATACTGGCTGAACGAGACACAGCAGTCCCCATTGGATTCGGGTGAAATTTGTATTTTTGGCGAATATTTTAAAGAAAAAATGGCCTTTTTCATGAAAACGTCGGCCGATTTTTTCAATAGCTTCCAGGTCTTTGGACCGATTGACTCGAAATTTCTCCCAGACGTGGTCCTATACTGGCTGAACGAGACACAGCAGTCCCCATTGGATTCGGGTGAAATTTGTATTTTTGGCGAATATTTTAAAGAAAAAATGGCCTTTTTCATGAAAACGTCGGCCGATTTTTTCAATAGCTTCCAGGTCTTTGGACCGATTGACTCCAAATTTCTCCCAGACGTGGTCCTATACTGGCTGAACGAGACACAGCAGTCCCCATTGGATTCGGGTGAAATTTGTATTTTTGGCGAATATTTTAGTGAGAGGGACAATGTTTCATGAGGCTGGTTTAAGGCTGAGGCTAGGGTTAGGGTTAGGGTTATGGGGCTAGGGTTAGGGTTACGGTCGTCTTTTGACCGATTGACTCGAAATTGCACACGCATGTTCTCCTCACTGGTGGAATGAGGCTCGCCGGTTTTGGTTGGATTCTGGTGGAATTTGTATTTTTGGTGAATATATTAAAGAAAAAAATGGCCTTTTTCATGAAAACGTCGGCCGATTTTTTCAATAGCTTCCAGGTCTTTGGACCGATTGACTCGAAATTTCTCCCAGACGTGGTCCTATACTGGCTGAACGAGACACAGCAGTCCCCATTGGATTCGGGTGAAATTTGTATTTTTGGCGAATATTTTAGTGAGAGGGACAATGTTTCATGAGGCTGGCTTAAGGCTGAGGCTAGGGTTAGGGTTAGGGTTAGGGTTATGGGGCTAGGGTTAGGGTTACGGTCGTCTTTTGACCGATTGACTCGAAATTGCACACGCATGTTCTCCTCACTGGTGGAATGAGGCTCGCCGGTTTTGGTTGGATTCTGGTGGAATTTGTATTTTTGGTGAATATTTTAAAGAAAAAAATGGCCTTTTTCATGAAAACGTCGGCCAATTTTTTCAATAGCTTCCATGTCTTTGGACCGATTGACCCGAAATTTCTCCCAGACGTGGTCCTATACTGGCTGAACGAGACACAGCAGTCCCCATTGGATTCGGGTGAAATTTGTATTTTTGGCGAATATTTTAAAGAAAAAATGGCCTTTTTCATGAAAACGTCGGCCGATTTTTTCAATAGCTTCCAGGTCTTTGGACCGATTGACTCGAAATTTCTCCCAGACGTGGTCCTATACTGGCTGAACGAGACACAGCAGTCCCCATTGGATTCGGGTGAAATTTGTATTTTTGGCGAATATTTTAGTGAGAGGGACAATGTTTCATGAGGCTGGTTTAAGGCTGAGGCTAGGGTTAGGGTTAGGGTTATGGGGCTAGGGTTAGGGTTACGGTCGTCTTTTGACCGATTGACTCGAAATTGCACGCGCATGTTCTCCTCACTGGTGGAATGAGGCTCGCCGGTTTTGGTTGGATTCTGGTGGAATTTGTATTTTTGGTGAATATATTAAAGAAAAAAATGGCCTTTTTCATGAAAACGTCGGCCGATTTTTTCAATAGCTTCCAGGTCTTTGGACCGATTGACTCGAAATTTCTCCCAGACGTGGTCCTATACTGGCTGAACGAGACACAGCAGTCCCCATTGGATTCTGGTGGAATTTGTATTTTTGGTGAATATATTAAAGAAAAAAATGGCCTTTTTCATGAAAACGTCGGCCGATTTTTTCAATAGCTTCCAGGTCTTTGGACCGATTGACTCGAAATTTCTCCCAGACGTGGTCCTATACTGGCTGAACGAGACACAGCAGTCCCCATTGGATTCGGGTGAAATTTGTATTTTTGGCGAATATTTTAAAGAAAAAATGGCCTTTTTCATGAAAACGTCGGCCGATTTTTTCAATAGCTTCCAGGTCTTTGGACCGATTGACTCGAAATTTCTCCCAGACGTGGTCCTATACTGGCTGAACGAGACACAGCAGTCCCCATTGGATTCGGGTGAAATTTGTATTTTTGGCGAATATTTTAAAGAAAAAATGGCCTTTTTCATGAAAACGTCGGCCGATTTTTTCAATAGCTTCCAGGTCTTTGGACCGATTGACTCGAAATTTCTCCCAGACGTGGTCCTATACTGGCTGAACGAGACACAGCAGTCCCCATTGGATTCGGGTGAAATTTGTATTTTTGGCGAATATTTTAGTGAGAGGGACAATGTTTCATGAGGCTGGTTTAAGGCTGAGGCTAGGGTTAGGGTTAGGGTTATGGGGCTAGGGTTAGGGTTGCGGTCGTCTTTTGACCGATTGACTCGAAATTGCACACGCATGTTCTCCTCACTGGTGGAATGAGGCTCGCCGGTTTTGGTTGGATTCTGGTGGAATTTGTATTTTTGGTGAATATATTAAAGAAAAAAATGGCCTTTTTCATGAAAACGTCGGCCGATTTTTTCAATAGCTTCCAGGTCTTTGGACCGATTGACTCGAAATTTCTCCCAGACGTGGTCCTATACTGGCTGAACGAGACACAGCAGTCCCCATTGGATTCGGGTGAAATTTGTATTTTTGGCGAATATTTTAAAGAAAAAATGGCCTTTTTCATGAAAACGTCGGCCGATTTTTTCAATAGCTTCCAGGTCTTTGGACCGATTGACTCGAAATTTCTCCCAGACGTGGTCCTATACTGGCTGAACGAGACACAGCAGTCCCCATTGGATTCGGGTGAAATTTGTATTTTTGGCGAATATTTTAGTGAGAGGGACAATGTTTCATGAGGCTGGTTTAAGGCTGAGGCTAGGGTTAGGGTTAGGGTTATGGGGCTAGGGTTAGGGTTACGGTCGTCTTTTGACCGATTGACTCGAAATTGCACGCGCATGTTCTCCTCACTGGTGGAATGAGGCTCGCCGGTTTTGGTTGGATTCTGGTGGAATTTGTATTTTTGGTGAATATATTAAAGAAAAAAATGGCCTTTTTCATGAAAACGTCGGCCGATTTTTTCAATAGCTTCCAGGTCTTTGGACCGATTGACTCGAAATTTCTCCCAGACGTGGTCCTATACTGGCTGAACGAGACACAGCAGTCCCCATTGGATTCGGGTGAAATTTGTATTTTTGGCGAATATTTTAAAGAAAAAATGGCCTTTTTCATGAAAACGTCGGCCGATTTTTTCAATAGCTTCCAGGTCTTTGGACCGATTGACTCGAAATTTCTCCCAGACGTGGTCCTATACTGGCTGAACGAGACACAGCAGTCCCCATTGGATTCGGGTGAAATTTGTATTTTTGGCGAATATTTTAAAGAAAAAATGGCCTTTTTCATGAAAACGTCGGCCGATTTTTTCAATAGCTTCCAGGTCTTTGGACCGATTGACTCGAAATTTCTCCCAGACGTGGTCCTATACTGGCTGAACGAGACACAGCAGTCCCCATTGGATTCGGGTGAAATTTGTATTTTTGGCGAATATTTTAGTGAGAGGGACAATGTTTCATGAGGCTGGTTTAAGGCTGAGGCTAGGGTTAGGGTTAGGGTTATGGGGCTAGGGTTAGGGTTGCGGTCGTCTTTTGACCGATTGACTCGAAATTGCACACGCATGTTCTCCTCACTGGTGGAATGAGGCTCGCCGGTTTTGGTTGGATTCTGGTGGAATTTGTATTTTTGGTGAATATATTAAAGAAAAAAATGGCCTTTTTCATGAAAACGTCGGCCGATTTTTTCAATAGCTTCCAGGTCTTTGGACCGATTGACTCGAAATTTCTCCCAGACGTGGTCCTATACTGGCTGAACGAGACACAGCAGTCCCCATTGGATTCGGGTGAAATTTGTATTTTTGGCGAATATTTTAAAGAAAAAATGGCCTTTTTCATGAAAACGTCGGCCGATTTTTTCAATAGCTTCCAGGTCTTTGGACCGATTGACTCGAAATTTCTCCCAGACGTGGTCCTATACTGGCTGAACGAGACACAGCAGTCCCCATTGGATTCGGGTGAAATTTGTATTTTTGGCGAATATTTTAAAGAAAAAATGGCCTTTTTCATGAAAACGTCGGCCGATTTTTTCAATAGCTTCCAGGTCTTTGGACCGATTGACTCGAAATTTCTCCCAGACGTGGTCCTATACTGGCTGAACGAGACACAGCAGTCCCCATTGGATTCGGGTGAAATTTGTATTTTTGGCGAATATTTTAGTGAGAGGGACAATGTTTCATGAGGCTGGTTTAAGGCTGAGGCTAGGGTTAGGGTTAGGGTAATGGGGCTAGGGTTAGGGTTACGGTCGTCTTTTGACCGATTGACTCGAAATTGCACGCGCATGTTCTCCTCACTGGTGGAATGAGGCTCGCCGGTTTTGGTTGGATTCTGGTGGAATTTGTATTTTTGGTGAATATATTAAAGAAAAAAATGGCCTTTTTCATGAAAACGTCGGCCGATTTTTTCAATAGCTTCCAGGTCTTTGGACCGATTGACTCGAAATTTCTCCCAGACGTGGTCCTATACTGGCTGAACGAGACACAGCAGTCCCCATTGGATTCGGGTGAAATTTGTATTTTTGGCGAATATTTTAAAGAAAAAATGGCCTTTTTCATGAAAACGTCGGCCGATTTTTTCAATAGCTTCCAGGTCTTTGGACCGATTGACTCGAAATTTCTCCCAGACGTGGTCCTATACTGGCTGAACGAGACACAGCAGTCCCCATTGGATTCGGGTGAAATTTGTATTTTTGGCGAATATTTTAGTGAGAGGGACAATGTTTCATGAGGCTGGTTTAAGGCTGAGGCTAGGGTTAGGGTTAGGGTAATGGGGCTAGGGTTAGGGTTACGGTCGTCTTTTGACCGATTGACTCGAAATTGCACGCGCATGTTCTCCTCACTGGTGGAATGAGGCTCGCCGGTTTTGGTTGGATTCTGGTGGAATTTGTATTTTTGGTGAATATATTAAAGAAAAAAATGGCCTTTTTCATGAAAACGTCGGCCGATTTTTTCAATAGCTTCCAGGTCTTTGGACCGATTGACTCGAAATTTCTCCCAGACGTGGTCCTATACTGGCTGAACGAGACACAGCAGTCCCCATTGGATTCGGGTGAAATTTGTATTTTTGGCGAATATTTTAAAGAAAAAATGGCCTTTTTCATGAAAACGTCGGCCGATTTTTTCAATAGCTTCCAGGTCTTTGGACCGATTGACTCGAAATTTCTCCCAGACGTGGTCCTATACTGGCTGAACGAGACACAGCAGTCCCCATTGGATTCGGGTGAAATTTGTATTTTTGGCGAATATTTTAAAGAAAAAATGGCCTTTTTCATGAAAACGTCGGCCGATTTTTTCAATAGCTTCCAGGTCTTTGGACCGATTGACTCGAAATTTCTCCCAGACGTGGTCCTATACTGGCTGAACGAGACACAGCAGTCCCCATTGGATTCGGGTGAAATTTGTATTTTTGGCGAATATTTTAGTGAGAGGGACAATGTTTCATGAGGCTGGTTTAAGGCTGAGGCTAGGGTTAGGGTTAGGGTTATGGGGCTAGGGTTAGGGTTGCGGTCGTCTTTTGACCGATTGACTCGAAATTGCACACGCATGTTCTCCTCACTGGTGGAATGAGGCTCGCCGGTTTTGGTTGGATTCTGGTGGAATTTGTATTTTTGGTGAATATATTAAAGAAAAAAATGGCCTTTTTCATGAAAACGTCGGCCGATTTTTTCAATAGCTTCCAGGTCTTTGGACCGATTGACTCGAAATTTCTCCCAGACGTGGTCCTATACTGGCTGAACGAGACACAGCAGTCCCCATTGGATTCGGGTGAAATTTGTATTTTTGGCGAATATTTTAAAGAAAAAATGGCCTTTTTCATGAAAACGTCGGCCGATTTTTTCAATAGCTTCCAGGTCTTTGGACCGATTGACTCGAAATTTCTCCCAGACGTGGTCCTATACTGGCTGAACGAGACACAGCAGTCCCCATTGGATTCGGGTGAAATTTGTATTTTTGGCGAATATTTTAAAGAAAAAATGGCCTTTTTCATGAAAACGTCGGCCGATTTTTTCAATAGCTTCCAGGTCTTTGGACCGATTGACTCGAAATTTCTCCCAGACGTGGTCCTATACTGGCTGAACGAGACACAGCAGTCCCCATTGGATTCGGGTGAAATTTGTATTTTTGGCGAATATTTTAGTGAGAGGGACAATGTTTCATGAGGCTGGTTTAAGGCTGAGGCTAGGGTTAGGGTTAGGGTTATGGGGCTAGGGTTAGGGTTGCGGTCGTCTTTTGACCGATTGACTCGAAATTGCACACGCATGTTCTCCTCACTGGTGGAATGAGGCTCGCCGGTTTTGGTTGGATTCTGGTGGAATTTGTATTTTTGGTGAATATATTAAAGAAAAAAATGGCCTTTTTCATGAAAACGTCGGCCGATTTTTTCAATAGCTTCCAGGTCTTTGGACCGATTGACTCGAAATTTCTCCCAGACGTGGTCCTATACTGGCTGAACGAGACACAGCAGTCCCCATTGGATTCGGGTGAAATTTGTATTTTTGGCGAATATTTTAAAGAAAAAATGGCCTTTTTCATGAAAACGTCGGCCGATTTTTTCAATAGCTTCCAGGTCTTTGGACCGATTGACTCGAAATTTCTCCCAGACGTGGTCCTATACTGGCTGAACGAGACACAGCAGTCCCCATTGGATTCGGGTGAAATTTGTATTTTTGGCGAATATTTTAAAGAAAAAATGGCCTTTTTCATGAAAACGTCGGCCGATTTTTTCAATAGCTTCCAGGTCTTTGGACCGATTGACTCGAAATTTCTCCCAGACGTGGTCCTATACTGGCTGAACGAGACACAGCAGTCCCCATTGGATTCGGGTGAAATTTGTATTTTTGGCGAATATTTTAGTGAGAGGGACAATGTTTCATGAGGCTGGTTTAAGGCTGAGGCTAGGGTTAGGGTTAGGGTTATGGGGCTAGGGTTAGGGTTGCGGTCGTCTTTTGACCGATTGACTCGAAACTGCACACGCATGTTCTCCTCACTGGTGGAATGAGGCTCGCCGGTTTTGGTTGGATTCTGGTGGAATTTGTATTTTTGGTGAATATATTAAAGAAAAAAATGGCCTTTTTCATGAAAACGTCGGCCGATTTTTTCAATAGCTTCCAGGTCTTTGGACCGATTGACTCGAAATTTCTCCCAGACGTGGTCCTATACTGGCTGAACGAGACACAGCAGTCCCCATTGGATTCGGGTGAAATTTGTATTTTTGGCGAATATTTTAAAGAAAAAATGGCCTTTTTCATGAAAACGTCGGCCGATTTTTTCAATAGCTTCCAGGTCTTTGGACCGATTGACTCGAAATTTCTCCCAGACGTGGTCCTATACTGGCTGAACGAGACACAGCAGTCCCCATTGGATTCGGGTGAAATTTGTATTTTTGGCGAATATTTTAAAGAAAAAATGGCCTTTTTCATGAAAACGTCGGCCGATTTTTTCAATAGCTTCCAGGTCTTTGGACCGATTGACTCGAAATTTCTCCCAGACGTGGTCCTATACTGGCTGAACGAGACACAGCAGTCCCCATTGGATTCGGGTGAAATTTGTATTTTTGGCGAATATTTTAGTGAGAGGGACAATGTTTCATGAGGCTGGTTTAAGGCTGAGGCTAGGGTTAGGGTTAGGGTAATGGGGCTAGGGTTAGGGTTACGGTCGTCTTTTGACCGATTGACTCGAAATTGCACGCGCATGTTCTCCTCACTGGTGGAATGAGGCTCGCCGGTTTTGGTTGGATTCTGGTGGAATTTGTATTTTTGGTGAATATATTAAAGAAAAAAATGGCCTTTTTCATGAAAACGTCGGCCGATTTTTTCAATAGCTTCCAGGTCTTTGGACCGATTGACTCGAAATTTCTCCCAGACGTGGTCCTATACTGGCTGAACGAGACACAGCAGTCCCCATTGGATTCGGGTGAAATTTGTATTTTTGGCGAATATTTTAAAGAAAAAATGGCCTTTTTCATGAAAACGTCGGCCGATTTTTTCAATAGCTTCCAGGTCTTTGGACCGATTGACTCGAAATTTCTCCCAGACGTGGTCCTATACTGGCTGAACGAGACACAGCAGTCCCCATTGGATTCGGGTGAAATTTGTATTTTTGGCGAATATTTTAGTGAGAGGGACAATGTTTCATGAGGCTGGTTTAAGGCTGAGGCTAGGGTTAGGGTTAGGGTAATGGGGCTAGGGTTAGGGTTACGGTCGTCTTTTGACCGATTGACTCGAAATTGCACGCGCATGTTCTCCTCACTGGTGGAATGAGGCTCGCCGGTTTTGGTTGGATTCTGGTGGAATTTGTATTTTTGGTGAATATATTAAAGAAAAAAATGGCCTTTTTCATGAAAACGTCGGCCGATTTTTTCAATAGCTTCCAGGTCTTTGGACCGATTGACTCGAAATTTCTCCCAGACGTGGTCCTATACTGGCTGAACGAGACACAGCAGTCCCCATTGGATTCGGGTGAAATTTGTATTTTTGGCGAATATTTTAAAGAAAAAATGGCCTTTTTCATGAAAACGTCGGCCGATTTTTTCAATAGCTTCCAGGTCTTTGGACCGATTGACTCGAAATTTCTCCCAGACGTGGTCCTATACTGGCTGAACGAGACACAGCAGTCCCCATTGGATTCGGGTGAAATTTGTATTTTTGGCGAATATTTTAAAGAAAAAATGGCCTTTTTCATGAAAACGTCGGCCGATTTTTTCAATAGCTTCCAGGTCTTTGGACCGATTGACTCGAAATTTCTCCCAGACGTGGTCCTATACTGGCTGAACGAGACACAGCAGTCCCCATTGGATTCGGGTGAAATTTGTATTTTTGGCGAATATTTTAGTGAGAGGGACAATGTTTCATGAGGCTGGTTTAAGGCTGAGGCTAGGGTTAGGGTTAGGGTTATGGGGCTAGGGTTAGGGTTGCGGTCGTCTTTTGACCGATTGACTCGAAATTGCACACGCATGTTCTCCTCACTGGTGGAATGAGGCTCGCCGGTTTTGGTTGGATTCTGGTGGAATTTGTATTTTTGGTGAATATATTAAAGAAAAAAATGGCCTTTTTCATGAAAACGTCGGCCGATTTTTTCAATAGCTTCCAGGTCTTTGGACCGATTGACTCGAAATTTCTCCCAGACGTGGTCCTATACTGGCTGAACGAGACACAGCAGTCCCCATTGGATTCGGGTGAAATTTGTATTTTTGGCGAATATTTTAAAGAAAAAATGGCCTTTTTCATGAAAACGTCGGCCGATTTTTTCAATAGCTTCCAGGTCTTTGGACCGATTGACTCGAAATTTCTCCCAGACGTGGTCCTATACTGGCTGAACGAGACACAGCAGTCCCCATTGGATTCGGGTGAAATTTGTATTTTTGGCGAATATTTTAAAGAAAAAATGGCCTTTTTCATGAAAACGTCGGCCGATTTTTTCAATAGCTTCCAGGTCTTTGGACCGATTGACTCGAAATTTCTCCCAGACGTGGTCCTATACTGGCTGAACGAGACACAGCAGTCCCCATTGGATTCGGGTGAAATTTGTATTTTTGGCGAATATTTTAGTGAGAGGGACAATGTTTCATGAGGCTGGTTTAAGGCTGAGGCTAGGGTTAGGGTTAGGGTTATGGGGCTAGGGTTAGGGTTGCGGTCGTCTTTTGACCGATTGACTCGAAATTGCACACGCATGTTCTCCTCACTGGTGGAATGAGGCTCGCCGGTTTTGGTTGGATTCTGGTGGAATTTGTATTTTTGGTGAATATATTAAAGAAAAAAATGGCCTTTTTCATGAAAACGTCGGCCGATTTTTTCAATAGCTTCCAGGTCTTTGGACCGATTGACTCGAAATTTCTCCCAGACGTGGTCCTATACTGGCTGAACGAGACACAGCAGTCCCCATTGGATTCGGGTGAAATTTGTATTTTTGGCGAATATTTTAAAGAAAAAATGGCCTTTTTCATGAAAACGTCGGCCGATTTTTTCAATAGCTTCCAGGTCTTTGGACCGATTGACTCGAAATTTCTCCCAGACGTGGTCCTATACTGGCTGAACGAGACACAGCAGTCCCCATTGGATTCGGGTGAAATTTGTATTTTTGGCGAATATTTTAAAGAAAAAATGGCCTTTTTCATGAAAACGTCGGCAGATTTTTTCAATAGCTTCCAGGTCTTTGGACCGATTGACTCGAAATTTCTCCCAGACATGGTCCTATACTGGCTGAACGAGACACAGCAGTCCCCATTGGATTCGGGTGAAATTTGTATTTTTGGCGAATATTTTAGTGAGAGGGACAATGTTTCATGAGGCTGGTTTAAGGCTGAGGCTAGGGTTAGGGTTAGGGTTATGGGGCTAGGGTTAGGGTTGCGGTCGTCTTTTGACCGATTGACTCGAAATTGCACACGCATGTTCTCCTCACTGGTGGAATGAGGCTCGCCGGTTTTGGTTGGATTCTGGTGGAATTTGTATTTTTGGTGAATATATTAAAGAAAAAAATGGCCTTTTTCATGAAAACGTCGGCCGATTTTTTCAATAGCTTCCAGGTCTTTGGACCGATTGACTCGAAATTTCTCCCAGACGTGGTCCTATACTGGCTGAACGAGACACAGCAGTCCCCATTGGATTCGGGTGAAATTTGTATTTTTGGCGAATATTTTAAAGAAAAAATGGCCTTTTTCATGAAAACGTCGGCCGATTTTTTCAATAGCTTCCAGGTCTTTGGACCGATTGACTCGAAATTTCTCCCAGACGTGGTCCTATACTGGCTGAACGAGACACAGCAGTCCCCATTGGATTCGGGTGAAATTTGTATTTTTGGCGAATATTTTAAAGAAAAAATGGCCTTTTTCATGAAAACGTCGGCCGATTTTTTCAATAGCTTCCAGGTCTTTGGACCGATTGACTCGAAATTTCTCCCAGACGTGGTCCTATACTGGCTGAACGAGACACAGCAGTCCCCATTGGATTCGGGTGAAATTTGTATTTTTGGCGAATATTTTAAAGAAAAAATGGCCTTTTTCATGAAAACGTCGGCCGATTTTTTCAATAGCTTCCAGGTCTTTGGACCGATTGACTCGAAATTTCTCCCAGACGTGGTCCTATACTGGCTGAACGAGACACAGCAGTCCCCATTGGATTCGGGTGAAATTTGTATTTTTGGCGAATATTTTAGTGAGAGGGACAATGTTTCATGAGGCTGGTTTAAGGCTGAGGCTAGGGTTAGGGTTAGGGTTATGGGGCTAGGGTTAGGGTTACGGTCGTCTTTTGACCGATTGACTCGAAATTGCACACGCATGTTCTCCTCACTGGTGGAATGAGGCTCGCCGGTTTTGGTTGGATTCTGGTGGAATTTGTATTTTTGGTGAATATATTAAAGAAAAAAATGGCCTTTTTCATGAAAACGTCGGCCGATTTTTTCAATAGCTTCCAGGTCTTTGGACCGATTGACTCGAAATTTCTCCCAGACGTGGTCCTATACTGGCTGAACGAGACACAGCAGTCCCCATTGGATTCGGGTGAAATTTGTATTTTTGGCGAATATTTTAAAGAAAAAATGGCCTTTTTCATGAAAACGTCGGCCGATTTTTTCAATAGCTTCCAGGTCTTTGGACCGATTGACTCGAAATTTCTCCCAGACGTGGTCCTATACTGGCTGAACGAGACACAGCAGTCCCCATTGGATTCGGGTGAAATTTGTATTTTTGGCGAATATTTTAAAGAAAAAATGGCCTTTTTCATGAAAACGTCGGCCGATTTTTTCAATAGCTTCCAGGTCTTTGGACCGATTGACTCGAAATTTCTCCCAGACGTGGTCCTATACTGGCTGAACGAGACACAGCAGTCCCCATTGGATTCGGGTGAAATTTGTATTTTTGGCGAATATTTTAGTGAGAGGGACAATGTTTCATGAGGCTGGTTTAAGGCTGAGGCTAGGGTTAGGGTTAGGGTTATGGTGCTAGGGTTAGGGTTACGGTCGTCTTTTGACCGATTGACTCGAAATTGCACACGCATGTTCTCCTCACTGGTGGAATGAGGCTCGCCGGTTTTGGTTGGATTCTGGTGGAATTTGTATTTTTGGTGAATATATTAAAGAAAAAAATGGCCTTTTTCATGAAAACGTCGGCCGATTTTTTCAATAGCTTCCAGGTCTTTGGACCGATTGACTCGAAATTTCTCCCAGACGTGGTCCTATACTGGCTGAACGAGACACAGCAGTCCCCATTGGATTCGGGTGAAATTTGTATTTTTGGCGAATATTTTAAAGAAAAAATGGCCTTTTTCATGAAAACGTCGGCCGATTTTTTCAATAGCTTCCAGGTCTTTGGACCGATTGACTCGAAATTTCTCCCAGACGTGGTCCTATACTGGCTGAACGAGACACAGCAGTCCCCATTGGATTCGGGTGAAATTTGTATTTTTGGCGAATATTTTAGTGAGAGGGACAATGTTTCATGAGGCTGGTTTAAGGCTGAGGCTAGGGTTAGGGTTAGGGTTATGGGGCTAGGGTTAGGGTTACGGTCGTCTTTTGACCGATTGACTCGAAATTGCACACGCATGTTCTCCTCACTGGTGGAATGAGGCTCGCCGGTTTTGGTTGGATTCTGGTGGAATTTGTATTTTTGGTGAATATATTAAAGAAAAAAATGGCCTTTTTCATGAAAACGTCGGCCGATTTTTTCAATAGCTTCCAGGTCTTTGGACCGATTGACTCGAAATTTCTCCCAGACGTGGTCCTATACTGGCTGAACGAGACACAGCAGTCCCCATTGGATTCGGGTGAAATTTGTATTTTTGGCGAATATTTTAAAGAAAAAATGGCCTTTTTCATGAAAACGTCGGCCGATTTTTTCAATAGCTTCCAGGTCTTTGGACCGATTGACTCGAAATTTCTCCCAGACGTGGTCCTATACTGGCTGAACGAGACACAGCAGTCCCCATTGGATTCGGGTGAAATTTGTATTTTTGGCGAATATTTTAAAGAAAAAATGGCCTTTTTCATGAAAACGTCGGCCGATTTTTTCAATAGCTTCCAGGTCTTTGGACCGATTGACTCGAAATTTCTCCCAGACGTGGTCCTATACTGGCTGAACGAGACACAGCAGTCCCCATTGGATTCGGGTGAAATTTGTATTTTTGGCGAAAATTTAAAGAAAAAATGGCCTTTTTCATGAAAACGTCGGCCGATTTTTTCAATAGCTTCCAGGTCTTTGGACCGATTGACTCGAAATTTCTCCCAGACGTGGTCCTATACTGGCTGAACGAGACACAGCAGTCCCCATTGGATTCGGGTGAAATTTGTATTTTTGGCGAATATTTTAAAGAAAAAATGGCCTTTTTCATGAAAACGTCGGCCGATTTTTTCAATAGCTTCCAGGTCTTTGGACCGATTGACTCGAAATTTCTCCCAGACGTGGTCCTATACTGGCTGAACGAGACACAGCAGTCCCCATTGGATTCGGGTGAAATTTGTATTTTTGGCGAATATTTTAGTGAGAGGGACAATGTTTCATGAGGCTGGTTTAAGGCTGAGGCTAGGGTTAGGGTTAGGGTTATGGGGCTAGGGTTAGGGTTACGGTCGTCTTTTGACCGATTGACTCGAAATTGCACACGCATGTTCTCCTCACTGGTGGAATGAGGCTCGCCGGTTTTGGTTGGATTCTGGTGGAATTTGTATTTTTGGTGAATATATTAAAGAAAAAAATGGCCTTTTTCATGAAAACGTCGGCCGATTTTTTCAATAGCTTCCAGGTCTTTGGACCGATTGACTCGAAATTTCTCCCAGACGTGGTCCTATACTGGCTGAACGAGACACAGCAGTCCCCATTGGATTCGGGTGAAATTTGTATTTTTGGCGAATATTTTAAAGAAAAAATGGCCTTTTTCATGAAAACGTCGGCCGATTTTTTCAATAGCTTCCAGGTCTTTGGACCGATTGACTCGAAATTTCTCCCAGACGTGGTCCTATACTGGCTGAACGAGACACAGCAGTCCCCATTGGATTCGGGTGAAATTTGTATTTTTGGCGAATATTTTAAAGAAAAAATGGCCTTTTTCATGAAAACGTCGGCCGATTTTTTCAATAGCTTCCAGGTCTTTGGACCGATTGACTCGAAATTTCTCCCAGACGTGGTCCTATACTGGCTGAACGAGACACAGCAGTCCCCATTGGATTCGGGTGAAATTTGTATTTTTGGCGAATATTTTAGTGAGAGGGACAATGTTTCATGAGGCTGGTTTAAGGCTGAGGCTAGGGATAGGGTTAGGGTTATGGTGCTAGGGTTAGGGTTACGGTCGTCTTTTGACCGATTGACTCGAAATTGCACACGCATGTTCTCCTCACTGGTGGAATGAGGCTCGCCGGTTTTGGTTGGATTCTGGTGGAATTTGTATTTTTGGTGAATATATTAAAGAAAAAAATGGCCTTTTTCATGAAAACGTCGGCCGATTTTTTCAATAGCTTCCAGGTCTTTGGACCGATTGACTCGAAATTTCTCCCAGACGTGGTCCTATACTGGCTGAACGAGACACAGCAGTCCCCATTGGATTCGGGTGAAATTTTTATTTTTGGCGAATATTTTAGTGAGAGGGACAATGTTTCATGAGGCTGGCTTAAGGCTGAGGCTAGGGTTAGGGTTAGGGTTAGGGTTATGGGGCTAGGGTTAGGGTTACGGTCGTCTTTTGACCGATTGACTCGAAATTGCACACGCATGTTCTCCTCACTGGTGGAATGAGGCTCGCCGGTTTTGGTTGGATTCTGGTGGAATTTGTATTTTTGGTGAATATTTTAAAGAAAAAAATGGCCTTTTTCATGAAAACGTCGGCCAATTTTTTCAATAGCTTCCATGTCTTTGGACCGATTGACCCGAAATTTCTCCCAGACGTGGTCCTATACTGGCTGAACGAGACACAGCAGTCCCCATTGGATTCGGGTGAAATTTGTATTTTTGGCGAATATTTTAAAGAAAAAATGGCCTTTTTCATGAAAACGTCGGCCGATTTTTTCAATAGCTTCCAGGTCTTTGGACCGATTGACTCGAAATTTCTCCCAGACGTGGTCCTATACTGGCTGAACGAGACACAGCAGTCCCCATTGGATTCGGGTGAAATTTGTATTTTTGGCGAATATTTTAGTGAGAGGGACAATGTTTCATGAGGCTGGTTTAAGGCTGAGGCTAGGGTTAGGGTTAGGGTTATGGGGCTAGGGTTAGGGTTACGGTCGTCTTTTGACCGATTGACTCGAAATTGCACACGCATGTTCTCCTCACTGGTGGAATGAGGCTCGCCGGTTTTGGTTGGATTCTGGTGGAATTTGTATTTTTGGTGAATATATTAAAGAAAAAAATGGCCTTTTTCATGAAAACGTCGGCCGATTTTTTCAATAGCTTCCAGGTCTTTGGACCGATTGACTCGAAATTTCTCCCAGACGTGGTCCTATACTGGCTGAACGAGACACAGCAGTCCCCATTGGATTCGGGTGAAATTTGTATTTTTGGCGAATATTTTAAAGAAAAAATGGCCTTTTTCATGAAAACGTCGGCCGATTTTTTCAATAGCTTCCAGGTCTTTGGACCGATTGACTCGAAATTTCTCCCAGACGTGGTCCTATACTGGCTGAACGAGACACAGCAGTCCCCATTGGATTCGGGTGAAATTTGTATTTTTGGCGAATATTTTAAAGAAAAAATGGCCTTTTTCATGAAAACGTCGGCCGATTTTTTCAATAGCTTCCAGGTCTTTGGACCGATTGACTCGAAATTTCTCCCAGACGTGGTCCTATACTGGCTGAACGAGACACAGCAGTCCCCATTGGATTCGGGTGAAATTTGTATTTTTGGCGAATATTTTAGTGAGAGGGACAATGTTTCATGAGGCTGGTTTAAGGCTGAGGCTAGGGTTAGGGTTAGGGTTATGGTGCTACGGTTAGGGTTACGGTCGTCTTTTGACCTATTGACTCGAAATTGCACACGCATGTTCTCCTCACTGGTGGAATGAGGCTCGCCGGTTTTGGTTGGATTCTGGTGGAATTTGTATTTTTGGTGAATATATTAAAGAAAAAAATGGCCTTTTTCATGAAAACGTCGGCCGATTTTTTCAATAGCTTCCAGGTCTTTGGACCGATTGACTCGAAATTTCTCCCAGACGTGGTCCTATACTGGCTGAACGAGACACAGCAGTCCCCATTGGATTCGGGTGAAATTTTTATTTTTGGCGAATATTTTAGTGAGAGGGACAATGTTTCATGAGGCTGGCTTAAGGCTGAGGCTAGGGTTAGGGTTAGGGTTAGGGTTATGGGGCTAGGGTTAGGGTTACGGTCGTCTTTTGACCGATTGACTCGAAATTGCACACGCATGTTCTCCTCACTGGTGGAATGAGGCTCGCCGGTTTTGGTTGGATTCTGGTGGAATTTGTATTTTTGGTGAATATTTTAAAGAAAAAAATGGCCTTTTTCATGAAAACGTCGGCCAATTTTTTCAATAGCTTCCATGTCTTTGGACCGATTGACCCGAAATTTCTCCCAGACGTGGTCCTATACTGGCTGAACGAGACACAGCAGTCCCCATTGGATTCGGGTGAAATTTGTATTTTTGGCGAATATTTTAAAGAAAAAATGGCCTTTTTCATGAAAACGTCGGCCGATTTTTTCAATAGCTTCCAGGTCTTTGGACCGATTGACTCGAAATTTCTCCCAGACGTGGTCCTATACTGGCTGAACGAGACACAGCAGTCCCCATTGGATTCGGGTGAAATTTGTATTTTTGGCGAATATTTTAGTGAGAGGGACAATGTTTCATGAGGCTGGTTTAAGGCTGAGGCTAGGGTTAGGGTTAGGGTTATGGGGCTAGGGTTAGGGTTACGGTCGTCTTTTGACCGATTGACTCGAAATTGCACACGCATGTTCTCCTCACTGGTGGAATGAGGCTCGCCGGTTTTGGTTGGATTCTGGTGGAATTTGTATTTTTGGTGAATATATTAAAGAAAAAAATGGCCTTTTTCATGAAAACGTCGGCCGATTTTTTCAATAGCTTCCAGGTCTTTGGACCGATTGACTCGAAATTTCTCCCAGACGTGGTCCTATACTGGCTGAACGAGACACAGCAGTCCCCATTGGATTCGGGTGAAATTTGTATTTTTGGCGAATATTTTAAAGAAAAAATGGCCTTTTTCATGAAAACGTCGGCCGATTTTTTCAATAGCTTCCAGGTCTTTGGACCGATTGACTCGAAATTTCTCCCAGACGTGGTCCTATACTGGCTGAACGAGACACAGCAGTCCCCATTGGATTCGGGTGAAATTTGTATTTTTGGCGAATATTTTAGTGAGAGGGACAATGTTTCATGAGGCTGGTTTAAGGCTGAGGCTAGGATTAGGGTTAGGGTTATGGGGCTAGGGTTAGGGTTACGGTCGTCTTTTGACCGATTGACTCGAAATTGCACACGCATGTTCTCCTCACTGGTGGAATGAGGCTCGCCGGTTTTGGTTGGATTCTGGTGGAATTTGTATTTTTGGTGAATATATTAAAGAAAAAAATGGCCTTTTTCATGAAAACGTCGGCCGATTTTTTCAATAGCTTCCAGGTCTTTGGACCGATTGACTCGAAATTTCTCCCAGACGTGGTCCTATACTGGCTGAACGAGACACAGCAGTCCCCATTGGATTCGGGTGAAATTTGTATTTTTGGCGAATATTTTAAAGAAAAAATGGCCTTTTTCATGAAAACGTCGGCCGATTTTTTCAATAGCTTCCAGGTCTTTGGACCGATTGACTCGAAATTTCTCCCAGACGTGGTCCTATACTGGCTGAACGAGACACAGCAGTCCCCATTGGATTCGGGTGAAATTTGTATTTTTGGCGAAAATTTAAAGAAAAAATGGCCTTTTTCATGAAAACGTCGGCCGATTTTTTCAATAGCTTCCAGGTCTTTGGACCGATTGACTCGAAATTTCTCCCAGACGTGGTCCTATACTGGCTGAACGAGACACAGCAGTCCCCATTGGATTCGGGTGAAATTTGTATTTTTGGCGAATATTTTAGTGAGAGGGACAATGTTTCATGAGGCTGGTTTAAGGCTGAGGCTAGGGTTAGGGTTAGGGTTATGGGGCTAGGGTTAGGGTTGCGGTCGTCTTTTGACCGATTGACTCGAAATTGCACACGCATGTTCTCCTCACTGGTGGAATGAGGCTCGCCGGTTTTGGTTGGATTCTGGTGGAATTTGTATTTTTGGTGAATATATTAAAGAAAAAAATGGCCTTTTTCATGAAAACGTCGGCCGATTTTTTCAATAGCTTCCAGGTCTTTGGACCGATTGACTCGAAATTTCTCCCAGACGTGGTCCTATACTGGCTGAACGAGACACAGCAGTCCCCATTGGATTCGGGTGAAATTTGTATTTTTGGCGAATATTTTAAAGAAAAAATGGCCTTTTTCATGAAAACGTCGGCCGATTTTTTCAATAGCTTCCAGGTCTTTGGACCGATTGACTCGAAATTTCTCCCAGACGTGGTCCTATACTGGCTGAACGAGACACAGCAGTCCCCATTGGATTCGGGTGAAATTTGTATTTTTGGCGAAAATTTAAAGAAAAAATGGCCTTTTTCATGAAAACGTCGGCCGATTTTTTCAATAGCTTCCAGGTCTTTGGACCGATTGACTCGAAATTTCTCCCAGACGTGGTCCTATACTGGCTGAACGAGACACAGCAGTCCCCATTGGATTCGGGTGAAATTTGTATTTTTGGCGAATATTTTAGTGAGAGGGACAATGTTTCATGAGGCTGGTTTAAGGCTGAGGCTAGGGTTAGGGTTAGGGTTATGGGGCTAGGGTTAGGGTTGCGGTCGTCTTTTGACCGATTGACTCGAAATTGCACACGCATGTTCTCCTCACTGGTGGAATGAGGCTCGCCGGTTTTGGTTGGATTCTGGTGGAATTTGTATTTTTGGTGAATATATTAAAGAAAAAAATGGCCTTTTTCATGAAAACGTCGGCCGATTTTTTCAATAGCTTCCAGGTCTTTGGACCGATTGACTCGAAATTTCTCCCAGACGTGGTCCTATACTGGCTGAACGAGACACAGCAGTCCCCATTGGATTCGGGTGAAATTTGTATTTTTGGCGAATATTTTAAAGAAAAAATGGCCTTTTTCATGAAAACGTCGGCCGATTTTTTCAATAGCTTCCAGGTCTTTGGACCGATTGACTCGAAATTTCTCCCAGACGTGGTCCTATACTGGCTGAACGAGACACAGCAGTCCCCATTGGATTCGGGTGAAATTTGTATTTTTGGCGAATATTTTAAAGAAAAAATGGCCTTTTTCATGAAAACGTCGGCCGATTTTTTCAATAGCTTCCAGGTCTTTGGACCGATTGACTCGAAATTTCTCCCAGACGTGGTCCTATACTGGCTGAACGAGACACAGCAGTCCCCATTGGATTCGGGTGAAATTTGTATTTTTGGCGAATATTTTAGTGAGAGGGACAATGTTTCATGAGGCTGGTTTAAGGCTGAGGCTAGGGTTAGGGTTAGGGTTATGGGGCTAGGGTTAGGGTTGCGGTCGTCTTTTGACCGATTGACTCGAAATTGCACACGCATGTTCTCCTCACTGGTGGAATGAGGCTCGCCGGTTTTGGTTGGATTCTGGTGGAATTTGTATTTTTGGTGAATATATTAAAGAAAAAAATGGCCTTTTTCATGAAAACGTCGGCCGATTTTTTCAATAGCTTCCAGGTCTTTGGACCGATTGACTCGAAATTTCTCCCAGACGTGGTCCTATACTGGCTGAACGAGACACAGCAGTCCCCATTGGATTCGGGTGAAATTTGTATTTTTGGCGAATATTTTAAAGAAAAAATGGCCTTTTTCATGAAAACGTCGGCCGATTTTTTCAATAGCTTCCAGGTCTTTGGACCGATTGACTCGAAATTTCTCCCAGACGTGGTCCTATACTGGCTGAACGAGACACAGCAGTCCCCATTGGATTCGGGTGAAATTTGTATTTTTGGCGAATATTTTAGTGAGAGGGACAATGTTTCATGAGGCTGGCTTAAGGCTGAGGCTAGGGTTAGGGTTAGGGTTAGGGTTATGGGGCTAGGGTTAGGGTTACGGTCGTCTTTTGACCGATTGACTCGAAATTGCACACGCATGTTCTCCTCACTGGTGGAATGAGGCTCGCCGGTTTTGGTTGGATTCTGGTGGAATTTGTATTTTTGGTGAATATTTTAAAGAAAAAATGGCCTTTTTCATGAAAACGTCGCCAATTTTTTCAATAGCTTCCAGGTCTTTGGACCGATTGACTCGAAATTTCTCCCAGACGTGGTCCTATACTGGCTGAACGAGACACAGCAGTCCCCATTGGATTCGGGTGAAATTTGTATTTTTGGCGAATATTTTAAAGAAAAAATGGCCTTTTTCATGAAAACGTCGGCCGATTTTTTCAATAGCTTCCAGGTCTTTGGACCGATTGACTCGAAATTTCTCCCAGACGTGGTCCTATACTGGCTGAACGAGACACAGCAGTCCCCATTGGATTCGGGTGAAATTTGTATTTTTGGCGAATATTTTAAAGAAAAAATGGCCTTTTTCATGAAAACGTCGGCCGATTTTTTCAATAGCTTCCAGGTCTTTGGACCGATTGACTCGAAATTTCTCCCAGACGTGGTCCTATACTGGCTGAACGAGACACAGCAGTCCCCATTGGATTCGGGTGAAATTTGTATTTTTGGCGAATATTTTAAAGAAAAAATGGCCTTTTTCATGAAAACGTCGGCCGATTTTTTCAATAGCTTCCAGGTCTTTGGACCGATTGACTCGAAATTTCTCCCAGACGTGGTCCTATACTGGCTGAACGAGACACAGCAGTCCCCATTGGATTCGGGTGAAATTTGTATTTTTGGCGAATATTTTAGTGAGAGGGACAATGTTTCATGAGGCTGGTTTAAGGCTGAGGCTAGGGTTAGGGTTAGGGTTATGGGGCTAGGGTTAGGGTTGCGGTCGTCTTTTGACCGATTGACTCGAAATTGCACACGCATGTTCTCCTCACTGGTGGAATGAGGCTCGCCGGTTTTGGTTGGATTCTGGTGGAATTTGTATTTTTGGTGAATATATTAAAGAAAAAAATGGCCTTTTTCATGAAAACGTCGGCCGATTTTTTCAATAGCTTCCAGGTCTTTGGACCGATTGACTCGAAATTTCTCCCAGACGTGGTCCTATACTGGCTGAACGAGACACAGCAGTCCCCATTGGATTCGGGTGAAATTTGTATTTTTGGCGAATATTTTAAAGAAAAAATGGCCTTTTTCATGAAAACGTCGGCCGATTTTTTCAATAGCTTCCAGGTCTTTGGACCGATTGACTCGAAATTTCTCCCAGACGTGGTCCTATACTGGCTGAACGAGACACAGCAGTCCCCATTGGATTCGGGTGAAATTTGTATTTTTGGCGAATATTTTAGTGAGAGGGACAATGTTTCATGAGGCTGGCTTAAGGCTGAGGCTAGGGTTAGGGTTAGGGTTAGGGTTATGGGGCTAGGGTTAGGGTTACGGTCGTCTTTTGACCGATTGACTCGAAATTGCACACGCATGTTCTCCTCACTGGTGGAATGAGGCTCGCCGGTTTTGGTTGGATTCTGGTGGAATTTGTATTTTTGGTGAATATTTTAAAGAAAAAATGGCCTTTTTCATGAAAACGTCGCCAATTTTTTCAATAGCTTCCAGGTCTTTGGACCGATTGACTCGAAATTTCTCCCAGACGTGGTCCTATACTGGCTGAACGAGACACAGCAGTCCCCATTGGATTCGGGTGAAATTTGTATTTTTGGCGAATATTTTAAAGAAAAAATGGCCTTTTTCATGAAAACGTCGGCCGATTTTTTCAATAGCTTCCAGGTCTTTGGACCGATTGACTCGAAATTTCTCCCAGACGTGGTCCTATACTGGCTGAACGAGACACAGCAGTCCCCATTGGATTCGGGTGAAATTTGTATTTTTGGCGAATATTTTAAAGAAAAAATGGCCTTTTTCATGAAAACGTCGGCCGATTTTTTCAATAGCTTCCAGGTCTTTGGACCGATTGACTCGAAATTTCTCCCAGACGTGGTCCTATACTGGCTGAACGAGACACAGCAGTCCCCATTGGATTCGGGTGAAATTTGTATTTTTGGCGAATATTTTAGTGAGAGGGACAATGTTTCATGAGGCTGGTTTAAGGCTGAGGCTAGGGTTAGGGTTAGGGTTATGGGGCTAGGGTTAGGGTTACGGTCGTCTTTTGACCGATTGACTCGAAATTGCACACGCATGTTCTCCTCACTGGTGGAATGAGGCTCGCCGGTTTTGGTTGGATTCTGGTGGAATTTGTATTTTTGGTGAATATATTAAAGAAAAAAATGGCCTTTTTCATGAAAACGTCGGCCGATTTTTTCAATAGCTTCCAGGTCTTTGGACCGATTGACTCGAAATTTCTCCCAGACGTGGTCCTATACTGGCTGAACGAGACACAGCAGTCCCCATTGGATTCGGGTGAAATTTGTATTTTTGGCGAATATTTTAGTGAGAGGGACAATGTTTCATGAGGCTGGCTTAAGGCTGAGGCTAGGGTTAGGGTTAGGGTTAGGGTTATGGGGCTAGGGTTAGGGTTACGGTCGTCTTTTGACCGATTGACTCGAAATTGCACACGCATGTTCTCCTCACTGGTGGAATGAGGCTCGCCGGTTTTGGTTGGATTCTGGTGGAATTTGTATTTTTGGTGAATATATTAAAGAAAAAAATGGCCTTTTTCATGAAAACGTCGGCCGATTTTTTCAATAGCTTCCAGGTCTTTGGACCGATTGACTCGAAATTTCTCCCAGACGTGGTCCTATACTGGCTGAACGAGACACAGCAGTCCCCATTGGATTCGGGTGAAATTTGTATTTTTGGCGAATATTTTAGTGAGAGGGACAATGTTTCATGAGGCTGGCTTAAGGCTGAGGCTAGGGTTAGGGTTAGGGTTAGGGTTATGGGGCTAGGGTTAGGGTTACGGTCGTCTTTTGACCGATTGACTCGAAATTGCACACGCATGTTCTCCTCACTGGTGGAATGAGGCTCGCCGGTTTTGGTTGGATTCTGGTGGAATTTGTATTTTTGGTGAATATTTTAAAGAAAAAAATGGCCTTTTTCATGAAACGCGGCCAATTTTTTCAATAGCTTCCATGTCTTTGGACCGATTGACCCGAAATTTCTCCCAGACGTGGTCCTATACTGGCTGAACGAGACACAGCAGTCCTCATTGGATTCGGGTGAAATTTGTATTTTTGGCGAATATTTTAAAGAAAAAATGGCCTTTTTCATGAAAACGTCGGCCGATTTTTTCAATAGCTTCCAGGTCTTTGGACCGATTGACTCGAAATTTCTCCCAGACGTGGTCCTATACTGGCTGAACGAGACACAGCAGTCCCCATTGGATTCGGGTGAAATTTGTATTTTTGGCGAATATTTTAGTGAGAGGGACAATGTTTCATGAGGCTGGTTTAAGGCTGAGGCTAGGGTTAGGGTTAGGGTTATGGGGCTAGGGTTAGGGTTACGGTCGTCTTTTGACCGATTGACTCGAAATTGCACACGCATGTTCTCCTCACTGGTGGAATGAGGCTCGCCGGTTTTGGTTGGATTCTGGTGGAATTTGTATTTTTGGTGAATATATTAAAGAAAAAAATGGCCTTTTTCATGAAAACGTCGGCCGATTTTTTCAATAGCTTCCAGGTCTTTGGACCGATTGACTCGAAATTTCTCCCAGACGTGGTCCTATACTGGCTGAACGAGACACAGCAGTCCCCATTGGATTCGGGTGAAATTTGTATTTTTGGCGAATATTTTAAAGAAAAAATGGCCTTTTTCATGAAAACGTCGGCCGATTTTTTCAATAGCTTCCAGGTCTTTGGACCGATTGACTCGAAATTTCTCCCAGACGTGGTCCTATACTGGCTGAACGAGACACAGCAGTCCCCATTGGATTCGGGTGAAATTTGTATTTTTGGCGAATATTTTAGTGAGAGGGACAATGTTTCATGAGGCTGGTTTAAGGCTGAGGCTAGGGTTAGGGTTAGGGTTATGGGGCTAGGGTTAGGGTTACGGTCGTCTTTTGACCGATTGACTCGAAATTGCACACGCATGTTCTCCTCACTGGTGGAATGAGGCTCGCCGGTTTTGGTTGGATTCTGGTGGAATTTGTATTTTTGGTGAATATATTAAAGAAAAAAATGGCCTTTTTCATGAAAACGTCGGCCGATTTTTTCAATAGCTTCCAGGTCTTTGGACCGATTGACTCGAAATTTCTCCCAGACGTGGTCCTATACTGGCTGAACGAGACACAGCAGTCCCCATTGGATTCGGGTGAAATTTGTATTTTTGGCGAATATTTTAAAGAAAAAATGGCCTTTTTCATGAAAACGTCGGCCGATTTTTTCAATAGCTTCCAGGTCTTTGGACCGATTGACTCGAAATTTCTCCCAGACGTGGTCCTATACTGGCTGAACGAGACACAGCAGTCCCCATTGGATTCGGGTGAAATTTGTATTTTTGGCGAATATTTTAAAGAAAAAATGGCCTTTTTCATGAAAACGTCGGCCGATTTTTTCAATAGCTTCCAGGTCTTTGGACCGATTGACTCGAAATTTCTCCCAGACGTGGTCCTATACTGGCTGAACGAGACACAGCAGTCCCCATTGGATTCGGGTGAAATTTGTATTTTTGGCGAATATTTTAGTGAGAGGGACAATGTTTCATGAGGCTGGTTTAAGGCTGAGGCTAGGGTTAGGGTTAGGGTTATGGGGCTAGGGTTAGGGTTACGGTCGTCTTTTGACCGATTGACTCGAAATTGCACACGCATGTTCTCCTCACTGGTGGAATGAGGCTCGCCGGTTTTGGTTGGATTCTGGTGGAATTTGTATTTTTGGTGAATATATTAAAGAAAAAAATGGCCTTTTTCATGAAAACGTCGGCCGATTTTTTCAATAGCTTCCAGGTCTTTGGACCGATTGACTCGAAATTTCTCCCAGACGTGGTCCTATACTGGCTGAACGAGACACAGCAGTCCCCATTGGATTCGGGTGAAATTTGTATTTTTGGCGAATATTTTAAAGAAAAAATGGCCTTTTTCATGAAAATGTCGGCCGATTTTTTCAATAGCTTCCAGGTCTTTGGACCGATTGACTCGAAATTTCTCCCAGACGTGGTCCTATACTGGCTGAACGAGACACAGCAGTCCCCATTGGATTCGGGTGAAATTTGTATTTTTGGCGAATATTTTAAAGAAAAAATGGCCTTTTTCATGAAAACGTCGGCCGATTTTTTCAATAGCTTCCAGGTCTTTGGACCGATTGACTCGAAATTTCTCCCAGACGTGGTCCTATACTGGCTGAACGAGACACAGCAGTCCCCATTGGATTCGGGTGAAATTTGTATTTTTGGCGAATATTTTAAAGAAAAAATGGCCTTTTTCATGAAAACGTCGGCCGATTTTTTCAATAGCTTCCAGGTCTTTGGACCGATTGACTCGAAATTTCTCCCAGACGTGGTCCTATACTGGCTGAACGAGACACAGCAGTCCCCATTGGATTCGGGTGAAATTTGTATTTTTGGCGAATATTTTAAAGAAAAAATGGCCTTTTTCATGAAAACGTCGGCCGATTTTTTCAATAGCTTCCAGGTCTTTGGACCGATTGACTCGAAATTTCTCCCAGACGTGGTCCTATACTGGCTGAACGAGACACAGCAGTCCCCATTGGATTCGGGTGAAATTTGTATTTTTGGCGAATATTTTAGTGAGAGGGACAATGTTTCATGAGGCTGGTTTAAGGCTGAGGCTAGGGTTAGGGTTAGGGTTATGGGGCTAGGGTTAGGGTTACGGTCGTCTTTTGACCGATTGACTCGAAATTGCACACGCATGTTCTCCTCACTGGTGGAATGAGGCTCGCCGGTTTTGGTTGGATTCTGGTGGAATTTGTATTTTTGGTGAATATATTAAAGAAAAAAATGGCCTTTTTCATGAAAACGTCGGCCGATTTTTTCAATAGCTTCCAGGTCTTTGGACCGATTGACTCGAAATTTCTCCCAGACGTGGTCCTATACTGGCTGAACGAGACACAGCAGTCCCCATTGGATTCGGGTGAAATTTGTATTTTTGGCGAATATTTTAAAGAAAAAATGGCCTTTTTCATGAAAACGTCGGCCGATTTTTTCAATAGCTTCCAGGTCTTTGGACCGATTGACTCGAAATTTCTCCCAGACGTGGTCCTATACTGGCTGAACGAGACACAGCAATCCCCATTGGATTCGGGTGAAATTTGTATTTTTGGCGAATATTTTAGTGAGAGGGACAATGTTTCATGAGGCTGGTTTAAGGCTGAGGCTAGGGTTAGGGTTAGGGTTATGGGGCTAGGGTTAGGGTTACGGTCGTCTTTTGACCGATTGACTCGAAATTGCACACGCATGTTCTCCTCACTGGTGGAATGAGGCTCGCCGGTTTTGGTTGGATTCTGGTGGAATTTGTATTTTTGGTGAATATATTAAAGAAAAAAATGGCCTTTTTCATGAAAACGTCGGCCGATTTTTTCAATAGCTTCCAGGTCTTTGGACCGATTGACTCGAAATTTCTCCCAGACGTGGTCCTATACTGGCTGAACGAGACACAGCAGTCCCCATTGGATTCGGGTGAAATTTGTATTTTTGGCGAATATTTTAGTGAGAGGGACAATGTTTCATGAGGCTGGCTTAAGGCTGAGGCTAGGGTTAGGGTTATGGGGCTAGGGTTAGGGTTACGGTCGTCTTTTGACCGATTGACTCGAAATTGCACACGCATGTTCTCCTCACTGGTGGAATGAGGCTCGCCGGTTTTGGTTGGATTCTGGTGGAATTTGTATTTTTGGTGAATATATTAAAGAAAAAAATGGCCTTTTTCATGAAAACGTCGGCCGATTTTTTCAATAGCTTCCAGGTCTTTGGACCGATTGACTCGAAATTTCTCCCAGACGTGGTCCTATACTGGCTGAACGAGACACAGCAGTCCCCATTGGATTCGGGTGAAATTTGTATTTTTGGCGAATATTTTAGTGAGAGGGACAATGTTTCATGAGGCTGGTTTAAGGCTGAGGCTAGGGTTAGGGTTAGGGTTATGGGGCTAGGGTTAGGGTTACGGTCGTCTTTTGACCGATTGACTCGAAATTGCACACGCATGTTCTCCTCACTGGTGGAATGAGGCTCGCCGGTTTTGGTTGGATTCTGGTGGAATTTGTATTTTTGGTGAATATATTAAAGAAAAAAATGGCCTTTTTCATGAAAACGTCGGCCGATTTTTTCAATAGCTTCCAGGTCTTTGGACCGATTGACTCGAAATTTCTCCCAGACGTGGTCCTATACTGGCTGAACGAGACACAGCAGTCCCCATTGGATTCGGGTGAAATTTGTATTTTTGGCGAATATTTTAAAGAAAAAATGGCCTTTTTCATGAAAACGTCGGCCGATTTTTTCAATAGCTTCCAGGTCTTTGGACCGATTGACTCGAAATTTCTCCCAGACGTGGTCCTATACTGGCTGAACGAGACACAGCAGTCCCCATTGGATTCGGGTGAAATTTGTATTTTTGGCGAATATTTTAAAGAAAAAATGGCCTTTTTCATGAAAACGTCGGCCGATTTTTTCAATAGCTTCCAGGTCTTTGGACCGATTGACTCGAAATTTCTCCCAGACGTGGTCCTATACTGGCTGAACGAGACACAGCAGTCCCCATTGGATTCGGGTGAAATTTGTATTTTTGGCGAATATTTTAGTGAGAGGGACAATGTTTCATGAGGCTGGTTTAAGGCTGAGGCTAGGGTTAGGGTTAGGGTTATGGGGCTAGGGTTAGGGTTACGGTCGTCTTTTGACCGATTGACTCGAAATTGCACACGCATGTTCTCCTCACTGGTGGAATGAGGCTCGCCGGTTTTGGTTGGATTCTGGTGGAATTTGTATTTTTGGTGAATATATTAAAGAAAAAAATGGCCTTTTTCATGAAAACGTCGGCCGATTTTTTCAATAGCTTCCAGGTCTTTGGACCGATTGACTCGAAATTTCTCCCAGACGTGGTCCTATACTGGCTGAACGAGACACAGCAGTCCCCATTGGATTCGGGTGAAATTTGTATTTTTGGCGAATGTTTTAAAGAAAAAATGGCCTTTTTCATGAAAACGTCGGCCGATTTTTTCAATAGCTTCCAGGTCTTTGGACCGATTGACTCGAAATTTCTCCCAGACGTGGTCCTATACTGGCTGAACGAGACACAGCAGTCCCCATTGGATTCGGGTGAAATTTGTATTTTTGGCGAATATTTTAAAGAAAAAATGGCCTTTTTCATGAAAACGTCGGCCGATTTTTTCAATAGCTTCCAGGTCTTTGGACCGATTGACTCGAAATTTCTCCCAGACGTGGTCCTATACTGGCTGAACGAGACACAGCAGTCCCCATTGGATTCGGGTGAAATTTGTATTTTTGGCGAATATTTTAGTGAGAGGGACAATGTTTCATGAGGCTGGTTTAAGGCTGAGGCTAGGGTTAGGGTTAGGGTTATGGGGCTAGGGTTAGGGTTACGGTCGTCTTTTGACCGATTGACTCGAAATTGCACACGCATGTTCTCCTCACTGGTGGAATGAGGCTCGCCGGTTTTGGTTGGATTCTGGTGGAATTTGTATTTTTGGTGAATATATTAAAGAAAAAAATGGCCTTTTTCATGAAAACGTCGGCCGATTTTTTCAATAGCTTCCAGGTCTTTGGACCGATTGACTCGAAATTTCTCCCAGACGTGGTCCTATACTGGCTGAACGAGACACAGCAGTCCCCATTGGATTCGGGTGAAATTTGTATTTTTGGCGAATATTTTAGTGAGAGGGACAATGTTTCATGAGGCTGGCTTAAGGCTGAGGCTAGGGTTAGGGTTAGGGTTAGGGTTATGGGGCTAGGGTTAGGGTTACGGTCGTCTTTTGACCGATTGACTCGAAATTGCACACGCATGTTCTTCTCACTGGTGGAATGAGGCTCGCCGGTTTTGGTTGGATTCTGGTGGAATTTGTATTTTTGGTGAATATTTTAAAGAAAAAAATGGCCTTTTTCATGAAAACGTCGGCCAATTTTTTCAATAGCTTCCAGGTCTTTGGACCGATTGACTCGAAATTTCTCCCAGACGTGGTCCTATACTGGCTGAACGAGACACAGCAGTCGCCATTGGATTCGGGTGAAATTTGTATTTTTGGCGAATATTTTAAAGAAAAAATGGCCTTTTTCATGAAAACGTCGGCCGATTTTTTCAATAGCTTCCAGGTCTTTGGACCGATTGACTCGAAATTTCTCCCAGACGTGGTCCTATACTGGCTGAACGAGACACAGCAGTCCCCATTGGATTCGGGTGAAATTTGTATTTTTGGCGAATATTTTAAAGAAAAAATGGCCTTTTTCATAAAAACGTCGGCCGATTTTTTCAATAGCTTCCAGGTCTTTGGACCGATTGACTCGAAATTTCTCCCAGACGTGGTCCTATACTGGCTGAACGAGACACAGCAGTCCCCATTGGATTCGGGTGAAATTTGTATTTTTGGCGAATATTTTAGTGAGAGGGACAATGTTTCATGAGGCTGGTTTAAGGCTGAGGCTAGGGTTAGGGTTAGGGTTATGGGGCTAGGGTTAGGGTTACGGTCGTCTTTTGACCGATTGACTCGAAATTGCACACGCATGTTCTCCTCACTGGTGGAATGAGGCTCGCCGGTTTTGGTTGGATTCTGGTGGAATTTGTATTTTTGGTGAATATATTAAAGAAAAAAATGGCCTTTTTCATGAAAACGTCGGCCGATTTTTTCAATAGCTTCCAGGTCTTTGGACCGATTGACTCGAAATTTCTCCCAGACGTGGTCCTATACTGGCTGAACGAGACACAGCAGTCCCCATTGGATTCGGGTGAAATTTGTATTTTTGGCGAATATTTTAAAGAAAAAATGGCCTTTTTCATGAAAACGTCGGCCGATTTTTTCAATAGCTTCCAGGTCTTTGGACCGATTGACTCGAAATTTCTCCCAGACGTGGTCCTATACTGGCTGAACGAGACACAGCAGTCCCCATTGGATTCGGGCGAAATTTGTATTTTTGGCGAATATTTTAGTGAGAGGGACAATGTTTCATGAGGCTGGTTTAAGGCTGAGGCTAGGGTTAGGGTTAGGGTTATGGGGCTAGGGTTAGGGTTACGGTCGTCTTTTGACCGATTGACTCGAAATTGCACACGCATGTTCTCCTCACTGGTGGAATGAGGCTCGCCGGTTTTGGTTGGATTCTGGGGGAATTTGTATTTTTGGTGAATATATTAAAGAAAAAAATGGCCTTTTTCATGAAAACGTCGGCCGATTTTTTCAATAGCTTCCAGGTCTTTGGACCGATTGACTCGAAATTTCTCCCAGACGTGGTCCTATACTGGCTGAACGAGACACAGCAGTCCCCATTGGATTCGGGTGAAATTTGTATTTTTGGCGAATATTTTAAAGAAAAAATGGCCTTTTTCATGAAAACGTCGGCCGATTTTTTCAATAGCTTCCAGGTCTTTGGACCGATTGACTCGAAATTTCTCCCAGACGTGGTCCTATACTGGCTGAACGAGACACAGCAGTCCCCATTGGATTCGGGTGAAATTTGTATTTTTGGCGAATATTTTAGTGAGAGGGACAATGTTTCATGAGGCTGGTTTAAGGCTGAGGCTAGGGTTAGGGTTAGGGTTATGGGGCTAGGGTTAGGGTTACGGTCGTCTTTTGACCGATTGACTCGAAATTGCACACGCATGTTCTCCTCACTGGTGGAATGAGGCTCGCCGGTTTTGGTTGGATTCTGGTGGAATTTGTATTTTTGGTGAATATATTAAAGAAAAAAATGGCCTTTTTCATGAAAACGTCGGCCGATTTTTTCAATAGCTTCCAGGTCTTTGGACCGATTGACTCGAAATTTCTCCCAGACGTGGTCCTATACTGGCTGAACGAGACACAGCAGTCCCCATTGGATTCGGGTGAAATTTGTATTTTTGGCGAATATTTTAAAGAAAAAATGGCCTTTTTCATGAAAACGTCGGCCGATTTTTTCAATAGCTTCCAGGTCTTTGGACCGATTGACTCGAAATTTCTCCCAGACGTGGTCCTATACTGGCTGAACGAGACACAGCAGTCCCCATTGGATTCGGGTGAAATTTGTATTTTTGGCGAATATTTTAGTGAGAGGGACAATGTTTCATGAGGCTGGTTTAAGGCTGAGGCTAGGGTTAGGGTTAGGGTTATGGGGCTAGGGTTAGGGTTACGGTCGTCTTTTGACCGATTGACTCGAAATTGCACACGCATGTTCTCCTCACTGGTGGAATGAGGCTCGCCGGTTTTGGTTGGATTCTGGTGGAATTTGTATTTTTGGTGAATATATTAAAGAAAAAAATGGCCTTTTTCATGAAAACGTCGGCCGATTTTTTCAATAGCTTCCAGGTCTTTGGACCGATTGACTCGAAATTTCTCCCAGACGTGGTCCTATACTGGCTGAACGAGACACAGCAGTCCCCATTGGATTCGGGTGAAATTTGTATTTTTGGCGAATATTTTAAAGAAAAAATGGCCTTTTTCATGAAAACGTCGGCCGATTTTTTCAATAGCTTCCAGGTCTTTGGACCGATTGACTCGAAATTTCTCCCAGACGTGGTCCTATACTGGCTGAACGAGACACAGCAGTCCCCATTGGATTCGGGTGAAATTTGTATTTTTGGCGAATATTTTAGTGAGAGGGACAATGTTTCATGAGGCTGGTTTAAGGCTGAGGCTAGGGTTAGGGTTAGGGTTATGGGGCTAGGGTTAGGGTTACGGTCGTCTTTTGACCGATTGACTCGAAATTGCACACGCATGTTCTCCTCACTGGTGGAATGAGGCTCGCCGGTTTTGGTTGGATTCTGGTGGAATTTGTATTTTTGGTGAATATATTAAAGAAAAAAATGGCCTTTTTCATGAAAACGTCGGCCGATTTTTTCAATAGCTTCCAGGTCTTTGGACCGATTGACTCGAAATTTCTCCCAGACGTGGTCCTATACTGGCTGAACGAGACACAGCAGTCCCCATTGGATTCGGGTGAAATTTGTATTTTTGGCGAATATTTTAAAGAAAAAATTGCCTTTTTCATGAAAACGTCGGCCGATTTTTTCAATAGCTTCCAGGTCTTTGGACCGATTGACTCGAAATTTCTCCCAGACGTGGTCCTATACTGGCTGAACGAGACACAGCAGTCCCCATTGGATTCGGGTGAAATTTGTATTTTTGGCGAATATTTTAGTGAGAGGGACAATGTTTCATGAGGCTGGTTTAAGGCTGAGGCTAGGGTTAGGGTTAGGGTTATGGGGCTAGGGTTAGGGTTACGGTCGTCTTTTGACCGATTGACTCGAAATTGCACACGCATGTTCTCCTCACTGGTGGAATGAGGCTCGCCGGTTTTGGTT
The DNA here is from genome assembly GCF_965226575.1 of Pagrus pagrus. NCBI lineage: Eukaryota > Metazoa > Chordata > Actinopteri > Spariformes > Sparidae > Pagrus > Pagrus pagrus. The sequence goes on along the minus strand of NC_140204.1, from coordinate 12,530,577 downwards.
GGATTCTGGTGGAATTTGTATTTTTGGTGAATATATTAAAGAAAAAAATGGCCTTTTTCATGAAAACGTCGGCCGATTTTTTCAATAGCTTCCAGGTCTTTGGACCGATTGACTCGAAATTTCTCCCAGACGTGGTCCTATACTGGCTGAACGAGACACAGCAGTCCCCATTGGATTCGGGTGAAATTTGTATTTTTGGCGAATATTTTAGTGAGAGGGACAATGTTTCATGAGGCTGGCTTAAGGCTGAGGCTAGGGTTAGGGTTATGGGGCTAGGGTTAGGGTTACGGTCGTCTTTTGACCGATTGACTCGAAATTGCACACGCATGTTCTCCTCACTGGTGGAATGAGGCTCGCCGGATTTGGTTGGATTCTGGTGGAATTTGTATTTTTGGTGAATATATTAAAGAAAAAAATGGCCTTTTTCATGAAAACGTCAGCCGATTTTTTCAATAGCTTCCAGGTCTTTGGACCGATTGACTCGAAATTTCTCCCAGACGTGGTCCTATACTGGCTGAACGAGACACAGCAGTCCCCATTGGATTCGGGTGAAATTTGTATTTTTGGCGAATATTTTAGTGAGAGGGACAATGTTTCATGAGGCTGGTTTAAGGCTGAGGCTAGGGTTAGGGTTAGGGTTATGGGGCTAGGGTTAGGGTTACGGTCGTCTTTTGACCGATTGACTCGAAATTGCACACGCATGTTCTCCTCACTGGTGGAATGAGGCTCGCCGGTTTTGGTTGGATTCTGGTGGAATTTGTATTTTTGGTGAATATATTAAAGAAAAAAATGGCCTTTTTCATGAAAACGTCGGCCGATTTTTTCAATAGCTTCCAGGTCTTTGGACCGATTGACTCGAAATTTCTCCCAGACGTGGTCCTATACTGGCTGAACGAGACACAGCAGTCCCCATTGGATTCGGGTGAAATTTGTATTTTTGGCGAATATTTTAAAGAAAAAATGGCCTTTTTCATAAAAACGTCGGCCGATTTTTTCAATAGCTTCCAGGTCTTTGGACCGATTGACTCGAAATTTCTCCCAGACGTGGTCCTATACTGGCTGAACGAGACACAGCAGTCCCCATTGGATTCGGGTGAAATTTGTATTTTTGGCGAATATTTTAGTGAGAGGGACAATGTTTCATGAGGCTGGTTTAAGGCTGAGGCTAGGGTTAGGGTTAGGGTTATGGGGCTAGGGTTAGGGTTACGGTCGTCTTTTGACCGATTGACTCGAAATTGCACACGCATGTTCTCCTCACTGGTGGAATGAGGCTCGCCGGTTTTGGTTGGATTCTGGTGGAATTTGTATTTTTGGTGAATATATTAAAGAAAAAAATGGCCTTTTTCATGAAAACGTCGGCCGATTTTTTCAATAGCTTCCAGGTCTTTGGACCGATTGACTCGAAATTTCTCCCAGACGTGGTCCTATACTGGCTGAACGAGACACAGCAGTCCCCATTGGATTCGGGTGAAATTTGTATTTTTGGCGAATATTTTAAAGAAAAAATGGCCTTTTTCATGAAAACGTCGGCCGATTTTTTCAATAGCTTCCAGGTCTTTGGACCGATTGACTCGAAATTTCTCCCAGACGTGGTCCTATACTGGCTGAACGAGACACAGCAGTCCCCATTGGATTCGGGTGAAATTTGTATTTTTGGCGAATATTTTAGTGAGAGGGACAATGTTTCATGAGGCTGGTTTAAGGCTGAGGCTAGGGTTAGGGTTAGGGTTATGGGGCTAGGGTTAGGGTTACGGTCGTCTTTTGACCGATTGACTCGAAATTGCACACGCATGTTCTCCTCACTGGTGGAATGAGGCTCGCCGGTTTTGGTTGGATTCTGGTGGAATTTGTATTTTTGGTGAATATATTAAAGAAAAAAATGGCCTTTTTCATGAAAACGTCGGCCGATTTTTTCAATAGCTTCCAGGTCTTTGGACCGATTGACTCGAAATTTCTCCCAGACGTGGTCCTATACTGGCTGAACGAGACACAGCAGTCCCCATTGGATTCGGGTGAAATTTGTATTTTTGGCGAATATTTTAAAGAAAAAATGGCCTTTTTCATGAAAACGTCGGCCGATTTTTTCAATAGCTTCCAGGTCTTTGGACCGATTGACTCGAAATTTCTCCCAGACGTGGTCCTATACTGGCTGAACGAGACACAGCAGTCCCCATTGGATTCGGGTGAAATTTGTATTTTTGGCGAATATTTTAGTGAGAGGGACAATGTTTCATGAGGCTGGTTTAAGGCTGAGGCTAGGGTTAGGGTTAGGGTTATGGGGCTAGGGTTAGGGTTACGGTCGTCTTTTGACCGATTGACTCGAAATTGCACACGCATGTTCTCCTCACTGGTGGAATGAGGCTCGCCGGTTTTGGTTGGATTCTGGTGGAATTTGTATTTTTGGTGAATATATTAAAGAAAAAAATGGCCTTTTTCATGAAAACGTCGGCCGATTTTTTCAATAGCTTCCAGGTCTTTGGACCGATTGACTCGAAATTTCTCCCAGACGTGGTCCTATACTGGCTGAACGAGACACAGCAGTCCCCATTGGATTCGGGTGAAATTTGTATTTTTGGCGAATATTTTAAAGAAAAAATTGCCTTTTTCATGAAAACGTCGGCCGATTTTTTCAATAGCTTCCAGGTCTTTGGACCGATTGACTCGAAATTTCTCCCAGACGTGGTCCTATACTGGCTGAACGAGACACAGCAGTCCCCATTGGATTCGGGTGAAATTTGTATTTTTGGCGAATATTTTAGTGAGAGGGACAATGTTTCATGAGGCTGGTTTAAGGCTGAGGCTAGGGTTAGGGTTAGGGTTATGGGGCTAGGGTTAGGGTTACGGTCGTCTTTTGACCGATTGACTCGAAATTGCACACGCATGTTCTCCTCACTGGTGGAATGAGGCTCGCCGGTTTTGGTTGGATTCTGGTGGAATTTGTATTTTTGGTGAATATATTAAAGAAAAAAATGGCCTTTTTCATGAAAACGTCGGCCGATTTTTTCAATAGCTTCCAGGTCTTTGGACCGATTGACTCGAAATTTCTCCCAGACGTGGTCCTATACTGGCTGAACGAGACACAGCAGTCCCCATTGGATTCGGGTGAAATTTGTATTTTTGGCGAATATTTTAGTGAGAGGGACAATGTTTCATGAGGCTGGCTTAAGGCTGAGGCTAGGGTTAGGGTTATGGGGCTAGGGTTAGGGTTACGGTCGTCTTTTGACCGATTGACTCGAAATTGCACACGCATGTTCTCCTCACTGGTGGAATGAGGCTCGCCGGATTTGGTTGGATTCTGGTGGAATTTGTATTTTTGGTGAATATATTAAAGAAAAAAATGGCCTTTTTCATGAAAACGTCAGCCGATTTTTTCAATAGCTTCCAGGTCTTTGGACCGATTGACTCGAAATTTCTCCCAGACGTGGTCCTATACTGGCTGAACGAGACACAGCAGTCCCCATTGGATTCGGGTGAAATTTGTATTTTTGGCGAATATTTTAGTGAGAGGGACAATGTTTCATGAGGCTGGTTTAAGGCTGAGGCTAGGGTTAGGGTTAGGGTTATGGGGCTAGGGTTAGGGTTACGGTCGTCTTTTGACCGATTGACTCGAAATTGCACACGCATGTTCTCCTCACTGGTGGAATGAGGCTCGCCGGTTTTGGTTGGATTCTGGTGGAATTTGTATTTTTGGTGAATATATTAAAGAAAAAAATGGCCTTTTTCATGAAAACGTCGGCCGATTTTTTCAATAGCTTCCAGGTCTTTGGACCGATTGACTCGAAATTTCTCCCAGACGTGGTCCTATACTGGCTGAACGAGACACAGCAGTCCCCATTGGATTCGGGTGAAATTTGTATTTTTGGCGAATATTTTAAAGAAAAAATGGCCTTTTTCATAAAAACGTCGGCCGATTTTTTCAATAGCTTCCAGGTCTTTGGACCGATTGACTCGAAATTTCTCCCAGACGTGGTCCTATACTGGCTGAACGAGACACAGCAGTCCCCATTGGATTCGGGTGAAATTTGTATTTTTGGCGAATATTTTAGTGAGAGGGACAATGTTTCATGAGGCTGGTTTAAGGCTGAGGCTAGGGTTAGGGTTAGGGTTATGGGGCTAGGGTTAGGGTTACGGTCGTCTTTTGACCGATTGACTCGAAATTGCACACGCATGTTCTCCTCACTGGTGGAATGAGGCTCGCCGGTTTTGGTTGGATTCTGGTGGAATTTGTATTTTTGGTGAATATATTAAAGAAAAAAATGGCCTTTTTCATGAAAACGTCGGCCGATTTTTTCAATAGCTTCCAGGTCTTTGGACCGATTGACTCGAAATTTCTCCCAGACGTGGTCCTATACTGGCTGAACGAGACACAGCAGTCCCCATTGGATTCGGGTGAAATTTGTATTTTTGGCGAATATTTTAAAGAAAAAATGGCCTTTTTCATGAAAACGTCGGCCGATTTTTTCAATAGCTTCCAGGTCTTTGGACCGATTGACTCGAAATTTCTCCCAGACGTGGTCCTATACTGGCTGAACGAGACACAGCAGTCCCCATTGGATTCGGGTGAAATTTGTATTTTTGGCGAATATTTTAGTGAGAGGGACAATGTTTCATGAGGCTGGTTTAAGGCTGAGGCTAGGGTTAGGGTTAGGGTTATGGGGCTAGGGTTAGGGTTACGGTCGTCTTTTGACCGATTGACTCGAAATTGCACACGCATGTTCTCCTCACTGGTGGAATGAGGCTCGCCGGTTTTGGTTGGATTCTGGTGGAATTTGTATTTTTGGTGAATATATTAAAGAAAAAAATGGCCTTTTTCATGAAAACGTCGGCCGATTTTTTCAATAGCTTCCAGGTCTTTGGACCGATTGACTCGAAATTTCTCCCAGACGTGGTCCTATACTGGCTGAACGAGACACAGCAGTCCCCATTGGATTCGGGTGAAATTTGTATTTTTGGCGAATATTTTAAAGAAAAAATGGCCTTTTTCATGAAAACGTCGGCCGATTTTTTCAATAGCTTCCAGGTCTTTGGACCGATTGACTCGAAATTTCTCCCAGACGTGGTCCTATACTGGCTGAACGAGACACAGCAGTCCCCATTGGATTCGGGTGAAATTTGTATTTTTGGCGAATATTTTAGTGAGAGGGACAATGTTTCATGAGGCTGGTTTAAGGCTGAGGCTAGGGTTAGGGTTAGGGTTATGGGGCTAGGGTTAGGGTTACGGTCGTCTTTTGACCGATTGACTCGAAATTGCACACGCATGTTCTCCTCACTGGTGGAATGAGGCTCGCCGGTTTTGGTTGGATTCTGGTGGAATTTGTATTTTTCGTGAATATATTAAAGAAAAAAATGGCCTTTTTCATGAAAACGTCGGCCGATTTTTTCAATAGCTTCCAGGTCTTTGGACCGATTGACTCGAAATTTCTCCCAGACGTGGTCCTATACTGGCTGAACGAGACACAGCAGTCCCCATTGGATTCGGGTGAAATTTGTATTTTTGGCGAATATTTTAAAGAAAAAATGGCCTTTTTCATGAAAACGTCGGCCGATTTTTTCAATAGCTTCCAGGTCTTTGGACCGATTGACTCGAAATTTCTCCCAGACGTGGTCCTATACTGGCTGAACGAGACACAGCAGTCCCCATTGGATTCGGGTGAAATTTGTATTTTTGGCGAATATTTTAGTGAGAGGGACAATGTTTCATGAGGCTGGTTTAAGGCTGAGGCTAGGGTTAGGGTTAGGGTTATGGGGCTAGGGTTAGGGTTACGGTCGTCTTTTGACCGATTGACTCGAAATTGCACACGCATGTTCTCCTCACTGGTGGAATGAGGCTCGCCGGTTTTGGTTGGATTCTGGTGGAATTTGTATTTTTGGTGAATATATTAAAGAAAAAAATGGCCTTTTTCATGAAAACGTCGGCCGATTTTTTCAATAGCTTCCAGGTCTTTGGACCGATTGACTCGAAATTTCTCCCAGACGTGGTCCTATACTGGCTGAACGAGACACAGCAGTCCCCATTGGATTCGGGTGAAATTTGTATTTTTGGCGAATATTTTAGTGAGAGGGACAATGTTTCATGAGGCTGGCTTAAGGCTGAGGCTAGGGTTAGGGTTATGGGGCTAGGGTTAGGGTTACGGTCGTCTTTTGACCGATTGACTCGAAATTGCACACGCATGTTCTCCTCACTGGTGGAATGAGGCTCGCCGGATTTGGTTGGATTCTGGTGGAATTTGTATTTTTGGTGAATATATTAAAGAAAAAAATGGCCTTTTTCATGAAAACGTCGGCCGATTTTTTCAATAGCTTCCAGGTCTTTGGACCGATTGACTCGAAATTTCTCCCAGACGTGGTCCTATACTGGCTGAACGAGACACAGCAGTCCCCATTGGATTCGGGTGAAATTTGTATTTTTGGCGAATATTTTAGTGAGAGGGACAATGTTTCATGAGGCTGGTTTAAGGCTGAGGCTAGGGTTAGGGTTAGGGTTATGGGGCTAGGGTTAGGGTTACGGTCGTCTTTTGACCGATTGACTCGAAATTGCACACGCATGTTCTCCTCACTGGTGGAATGAGGCTCGCCGGTTTTGGTTGGATTCTGGTGGAATTTGTATTTTTGGTGAATATATTAAAGAAAAAAATGGCCTTTTTCATGAAAACGTCGGCCGATTTTTTCAATAGCTTCCAGGTCTTTGGACCGATTGACTCGAAATTTCTCCCAGACGTGGTCCTATACTGGCTGAACGAGACACAGCAGTCCCCATTGGATTCGGGTGAAATTTGTATTTTTGGCGAATATTTTAGTGAGAGGGACAATGTTTCATGAGGCTGGTTTAAGGCTGAGGCTAGGGTTAGGGTTAGGGTTATGGGGCTAGGGTTAGGGTTACGGTCGTCTTTTGACCGATTGACTCGAAATTGCACACGCATGTTCTCCTCACTGGTGGAATGAGGCTCGCCGGTTTTGGTTGGATTCTGGTGGAATTTGTATTTTTGGTGAATATATTAAAGAAAAAAATGGCCTTTTTCATGAAAACGTCGGCCGATTTTTTCAATAGCTTCCAGGTCTTTGGACCGATTGACTCGAAATTTCTCCCAGACGTGGTCCTATACTGGCTGAACGAGACACAGCAGTCCCCATTGGATTCGGGTGAAATTTGTATTTTTGGCGAATATTTTAAAGAAAAAATGGCCTTTTTCATGAAAACGTCGGCCGATTTTTTCAATAGCTTCCAGGTCTTTGGACCGATTGACTCGAAATTTCTCCCAGACGTGGTCCTATACTGGCTGAACGAGACACAGCAGTCCCCATTGGATTCGGGTGAAATTTGTATTTTTGGCGAATATTTTAGTGAGAGGGACAATGTTTCATGAGGCTGGTTTAAGGCTGAGGCTAGGGTTAGGGTTAGGGTTATGGGGCTAGGGTTAGGGTTACGGTCGTCTTTTGACCGATTGACTCGAAATTGCACACGCATGTTCTCCTCACTGGTGGAATGAGGCTCGCCGGTTTTGGTTGGATTCTGGTGGAATTTGTATTTTTGGTGAATATATTAAAGAAAAAAATGGCCTTTTTCATGAAAACGTCGGCCGATTTTTTCAATAGCTTCCAGGTCTTTGGACCGATTGACTCGAAATTTCTCCCAGACGTGGTCCTATACTGGCTGAACGAGACACAGCAGTCCCCATTGGATTCGGGTGAAATTTGTATTTTTGGCGAATATTTTAAAGAAAAAATGGCCTTTTTCATGAAAACGTCGGCCGATTTTTTCAATAGCTTCCAGGTCTTTGGACCGATTGACTCGAAATTTCTCCCAGACGTGGTCCTATACTGGCTGAACGAGACACAGCAGTCCCCATTGGATTCGGGTGAAATTTGTATTTTTGGCGAATATTTTAGTGAGAGGGACAATGTTTCATGAGGCTGGTTTAAGGCTGAGGCTAGGGTTAGGGTTAGGGTTATGGGGCTAGGGTTAGGGTTACGGTCGTCTTTTGACCGATTGACTCGAAATTGCACACGCATGTTCTCCTCACTGGTGGAATGAGGCTCGCCGGTTTTGGTTGGATTCTGGTGGAATTTGTATTTTTGGTGAATATATTAAAGAAAAAAATGGCCTTTTTCATGAAAACGTCGGCCGATTTTTTCAATAGCTTCCAGGTCTTTGGACCGATTGACTCGAAATTTCTCCCAGACGTGGTCCTATACTGGCTGAACGAGACACAGCAGTCCCCATTGGATTCGGGTGAAATTTGTATTTTTGGCGAATATTTTAGTGAGAGGGACAATGTTTCATGAGGCTGGCTTAAGGCTGAGGCTAGGGTTAGGGTTATGGGGCTAGGGTTAGGGTTACGGTCGTCTTTTGACCGATTGACTCGAAATTGCACACGCATGTTCTCCTCACTGGTGGAATGAGGCTCGCCGGATTTGGTTGGATTCTGGTGGAATTTGTATTTTTGGTGAATATATTAAAGAAAAAAATGGCCTTTTTCATGAAAACGTCGGCCGATTTTTTCAATAGCTTCCAGGTCTTTGGACCGATTGACTCGAAATTTCTCCCAGACGTGGTCCTATACTGGCTGAACGAGACACAGCAGTCCCCATTGGATTCGGGTGAAATTTGTATTTTTGGCGAATATTTTAGTGAGAGGGACAATGTTTCATGAGGCTGGTTTAAGGCTGAGGCTAGGGTTAGGGTTAGGGTTATGGGGCTAGGGTTAGGGTTACGGTCGTCTTTTGACCGATTGACTCGAAATTGCACACGCATGTTCTCCTCACTGGTGGAATGAGGCTCGCCGGTTTTGGTTGGATTCTGGTGGAATTTGTATTTTTGGTGAATATATTAAAGAAAAAAATGGCCTTTTTCATGAAAACGTCGGCCGATTTTTTCAATAGCTTCCAGGTCTTTGGACCGATTGACTCGAAATTTCTCCCAGACGTGGTCCTATACTGGCTGAACGAGACACAGCAGTCCCCATTGGATTCGGGTGAAATTTGTATTTTTGGCGAATATTTTAAAGAAAAAATGGCCTTTTTCATGAAAACGTCGGCCGATTTTTTCAATAGCTTCCAGGTCTTTGGACCGATTGACTCGAAATTTCTCCCAGACGTGGTCCTATACTGGCTGAACGAGACACAGCAGTCCCCATTGGATTCGGGCGAAATTTGTATTTTTGGCGAATATTTTAGTGAGAGGGACAATGTTTCATGAGGCTGGTTTAAGGCTGAGGCTAGGGTTAGGGTTAGGGTTATGGGGCTAGGGTTAGGGTTACGGTCGTCTTTTGACCGATTGACTCGAAATTGCACACGCATGTTCTCCTCACTGGTGGAATGAGGCTCGCCGGTTTTGGTTGGATTCTGGTGGAATTTGTATTTTTGGTGAATATATTAAAGAAAAAAATGGCCTTTTTCATGAAAACGTCGGCCGATTTTTTCAATAGCTTCCAGGTCTTTGGACCGATTGACTCGAAATTTCTCCCAGACGTGGTCCTATACTGGCTGAACGAGACACAGCAGTCCCCATTGGATTCGGGTGAAATTTGTATTTTTGGCGAATATTTTAAAGAAAAAATGGCCTTTTTCATGAAAACGTCGGACGATTTTTTCAATAGCTTCCAGGTCTTTGGACCGATTGACTCGAAATTTCTCCCAGACGTGGTCCTATACTGGCTGAACGAGACACAGCAGTCCCCATTGGATTCGGGTGAAATTTGTATTTTTGGCGAATATTTTAGTGAGAGGGACAATGTTTCATGAGGCTGGTTTAAGGCTGAGGCTAGGGTTAGGGTTAGGGTTATGGGGCTAGGGTTAGGGTTACGGTCGTCTTTTGACCGATTGACTCGAAATTGCACACGCATGTTCTCCTCACTGGTGGAATGAGGCTCGCCGGTTTTGGTTGGATTCTGGTGGAATTTGTATTTTTGGTGAATATATTAAAGAAAAAAATGGCCTTTTTCATGAAAACGTCGGCCGATTTTTTCAATAGCTTCCAGGTCTTTGGACCGATTGACTCGAAATTTCTCCCAGACGTGGTCCTATACTGGCTGAACGAGACACAGCAGTCCCCATTGGATTCGGGTGAAATTTGTATTTTTGGCGAATATTTTAAAGAAAAAATGGCCTTTTTCATGAAAACGTCGGCCGATTTTTTCAATAGCTTCCAGGTCTTTGGACCGATTGACTCGAAATTTCTCCCAGACGTGGTCCTATACTGGCTGAACGAGACACAGCAGTCCCCATTGGATTCGGGTGAAATTTGTATTTTTGGCGAATATTTTAGTGAGAGGGACAATGTTTCATGAGGCTGGTTTAAGGCTGAGGCTAGGGTTAGGGTTAGGGTTATGGGGCTAGGGTTAGGGTTACGGTCGTCTTTTGACCGATTGACTCGAAATTGCACACGCATGTTCTCCTCACTGGTGGAATGAGGCTCGCCGGTTTTGGTTGGATTCTGGTGGAATTTGTATTTTTGGTGAATATATTAAAGAAAAAAATGGCCTTTTTCATGAAAACGTCGGCCGATTTTTTCAATAGCTTCCAGGTCTTTGGACCGATTGACTCGAAATTTCTCCCAGACGTGGTCCTATACTGGCTGAACGAGACACAGCAGTCCCCATTGGATTCGGGTGAAATTTGTATTTTTGGCGAATATTTTAAAGAAAAAATGGCCTTTTTCATGAAAACGTCGGCCGATTTTTTCAATAGCTTCCAGGTCTTTGGACCGATTGACTCGAAATTTCTCCCAGACGTGGTCCTATACTGGCTGAACGAGACACAGCAGTCCCCATTGGATTCGGGTGAAATTTGTATTTTTGGCGAATATTTTAGTGAGAGGGACAATGTTTCATGAGGCTGGTTTAAGGCTGAGGCTAGGGTTAGGGTTAGGGTTATGGGGCTAGGGTTAGGGTTACGGTCGTCTTTTGACCGATTGACTCGAAATTGCACACGCATGTTCTCCTCACTGGTGGAATGAGGCTCGCCGGTTTTGGTTGGATTCTGGTGGAATTTGTATTTTTGGTGAATATATTAAAGAAAAAAATGGCCTTTTTCATGAAAACGTCGGCCGATTTTTTCAATAGCTTCCAGGTCTTTGGACCGATTGACTCGAAATTTCTCCCAGACGTGGTCCTATACTGGCTGAACGAGACACAGCAGTCCCCATTGGATTCGGGTGAAATTTGTATTTTTGGCGAATATTTTAAAGAAAAAATTGCCTTTTTCATGAAAACGTCGGCCGATTTTTTCAATAGCTTCCAGGTCTTTGGACCGATTGACTCGAAATTTCTCCCAGACGTGGTCCTATACTGGCTGAACGAGACACAGCAGTCCCCATTGGATTCGGGTGAAATTTGTATTTTTGGCGAATATTTTAGTGAGAGGGACAATGTTTCATGAGGCTGGTTTAAGGCTGAGGCTAGGGTTAGGGTTATGGGGCTAGGGTTAGGGTTACGGTCGTCTTTTGACCGATTGACTCGAAATTGCACACGCATGTTCTCCTCACTGGTGGAATGAGGCTTGCCGGATTTGGTTGGATTCTGGTGGAATTTGTATTTTTGGTGAATATATTAAAGAAAAAAATGGCCTTTTTCATGAAAACGTCGGCCGATTTTTTCAATAGCTTCCAGGTCTTTGGACCGATTGACTCGAAATTTCTCCCAGACGTGGTCCTATACTGGCTGAACGAGACACAGCAGTCCCCATTGGATTCGGGTGAAATTTGTATTTTTGGCGAATATTTTAGTGAGAGGGACAATGTTTCATGAGGCTGGTTTAAGGCTGAGGCTAGGGTTAGGGTTAGGGTTATGGGGCTAGGGTTAGGGTTACGGTCGTCTTTTGACCGATTGACTCGAAATTGCACACGCATGTTCTCCTCACTGGTGGAATGAGGCTCGCCGGTTTTGGTTGGATTCTGGTGGAATTTGTATTTTTGGTGAATATATTAAAGAAAAAAATGGCCTTTTTCATGAAAACGTCGGCCGATTTTTTCAATAGCTTCCAGGTCTTTGGACCGATTGACTCGAAATTTCTCCCAGACGTGGTCCTATACTGGCTGAACGAGACACAGCAGTCCCCATTGGATTCGGGTGAAATTTGTATTTTTGGCGAATATTTTAAAGAAAAAATTGCCTTTTTCATGAAAACGTCGGCCGATTTTTTCAATAGCTTCCAGGTCTTTGGACCGATTGACTCGAAATTTCTCCCAGACGTGGTCCTATACTGGCTGAACGAGACACAGCAGTCCCCATTGGATTCGGGTGAAATTTGTATTTTTGGCGAATATTTTAGTGAGAGGGACAATGTTTCATGAGGCTGGTTTAAGGCTGAGGCTAGGGTTAGGGTTATGGGGCTAGGGTTAGGGTTACGGTCGTCTTTTGACCGATTGACTCGAAATTGCACACGCATGTTCTCCTCACTGGTGGAATGAGGCTTGCCGGATTTGGTTGGATTCTGGTGGAATTTGTATTTTTGGTGAATATATTAAAGAAAAAAATGGCCTTTTTCATGAAAACGTCGGCCGATTTTTTCAATAGCTTCCAGGTCTTTGGACCGATTGACTCGAAATTTCTCCCAGACGTGGTCCTATACTGGCTGAACGAGACACAGCAGTCCCCATTGGATTCGGGTGAAATTTGTATTTTTGGCGAATATTTTAGTGAGAGGGACAATGTTTCATGAGGCTGGTTTAAGGCTGAGGCTAGGGTTAGGGTTAGGGTTATGGGGCTAGGGTTAGGGTTACGGTCGTCTTTTGACCGATTGACTCGAAATTGCACACGCATGTTCTCCTCACTGGTGGAATGAGGCTCGCCGGTTTTGGTTGGATTCTGGTGGAATTTGTATTTTTGGTGAATATATTAAAGAAAAAAATGGCCTTTTTCATGAAAACGTCGGCCGATTTTTTCAATAGCTTCCAGGTCTTTGGACCGATTGACTCGAAATTTCTCCCAGACGTGGTCCTATACTGGCTGAACGAGACACAGCAGTCCCCATTGGATTCGGGTGAAATTTGTATTTTTGGCGAATATTTTAGTGAGAGGGACAATGTTTCATGAGGCTGGTTTAAGGCTGAGGCTAGGGTTAGGGTTAGGGTTATGGGGCTAGGGTTAGGGTTACGGTCGTCTTTTGACCGATTGACTCGAAATTGCACACGCATGTTCTCCTCACTGGTGGAATGAGGCTCGCCGGTTTTGGTTGGATTCTGGTGGAATTTGTGTTTTTGGTGAATATATTAAAGAAAAAAATGGCCTTTTTCATGAAAACGTCGGCCGATTTTTTCAATAGCTTCCAGGTCTTTGGACCGATTGACTCGAAATTTCTCCCAGACGTGGTCCTATACTGGCTGAACGAGACACAGCAGTCCCCATTGGATTCGGGTGAAATTTGTATTTTTGGCGAATATTTTAGTGAGAGGGACAATGTTTCATGAGGCTGGTTTAAGGCTGAGGCTAGGGTTAGGGTTAGGGTTATGGGGCTAGGGTTAGGGTTACGGTCGTCTTTTGACCGATTGACTCGAAATTGCACACGCATGTTCTCCTCACTGGTGGAATGAGGCTCGCCGGTTTTGGTTGGATTCTGGTGGAATTTGTATTTTTGGTGAATATATTAAAGAAAAAAATGGCCTTTTTCATGAAAACGTCGGCCGATTTTTTCAATAGCTTCCAGGTCTTTGGACCGATTGACTCGAAATTTCTCCCAGACGTGGTCCTATACTGGCTGAACGAGACACAGCAGTCCCCATTGGATTCGGGTGAAATTTGTATTTTTGGCGAATATTTTAGTGAGAGGGACAATGTTTCATGAGGCTGGTTTAAGGCTGAGGCTAGGGTTAGGGTTAGGGTTATGGGGCTAGGGTTAGGGTTACGGTCGTCTTTTGACCGATTGACTCGAAATTGCACACGCATGTTCTCCTCACTGGTGGAATGAGGCTCGCCGGTTTTGGTTGGATTCTGGTGGAATTTGTATTTTTGGTGAATATATTAAAGAAAAAAATGGCCTTTTTCATGAAAACGTCGGCCGATTTTTTCAATAGCTTCCAGGTCTTTGGACCGATTGACTCGAAATTTCTCCCAGACGTGGTCCTATACTGGCTGAACGAGACACAGCAGTCCCCATTGGATTCGGGTGAAATTTGTATTTTTGGCGAATATTTTAAAGAAAAAATGGCCTTTTTCATGAAAACGTCGGCCGATTTTTTCAATAGCTTCCAGGTCTTTGGACCGATTGACTCGAAATTTCTCCCAGACGTGGTCCTATACTGGCTGAACGAGACACAGCAGTCCCCATTGGATTCGGGTGAAATTTGTATTTTTGGCGAATATTTTAGTGAGAGGGACAATGTTTCATGAGGCTGGTTTAAGGCTGAGGCTAGGGTTAGGGTTAGGGTTATGGGGCTAGGGTTAGGGTTACGGTCGTCTTTTGACCGATTGACTCGAAATTGCACACGCATGTTCTCCTCACTGGTGGAATGAGGCTCGCCGGTTTTGGTTGGATTCTGGTGGAATTTGTATTTTTGGTGAATATATTAAAGAAAAAAATGGCCTTTTTCATGAAAACGTCGGCCGATTTTTTCAATAGCTTCCAGGTCTTTGGACCGATTGACTCGAAATTTCTCCCAGACGTGGTCCTATACTGGCTGAACGAGACACAGCAGTCCCCATTGGATTCGGGTGAAATTTGTATTTTTGGCGAATATTTTAAAGAAAAAATGGCCTTTTTCATGAAAACGTCGGCCGATTTTTTCAATAGCTTCCAGGTCTTTGGACCGATTGACTCGAAATTTCTCCCAGACGTGGTCCTATACTGGCTGAACGAGACACAGCAGTCCCCATTGGATTCGGGTGAAATTTGTATTTTTGGCGAATATTTTAGTGAGAGGGACAATGTTTCATGAGGCTGGTTTAAGGCTGAGGCTAGGGTTAGGGTTAGGGTTATGGGGCTAGGGTTAGGGTTACGGTCGTCTTTTGACCGATTGACTCGAAATTGCACACGCATGTTCTCCTCACTGGTGGAATGAGGCTCGCCGGTTTTGGTTGGATTCTGGTGGAATTTGTATTTTTGGTGAATATATTAAAGAAAAAAATGGCCTTTTTCATGAAAACGTCGGCCGATTTTTTCAATAGCTTCCAGGTCTTTGGACCGATTGACTCGAAATTTCTCCCAGACGTGGTCCTATACTGGCTGAACGAGACACAGCAGTCCCCATTGGATTCGGGTGAAATTTGTATTTTTGGCGAATATTTTAGTGAGAGGGACAATGTTTCATGAGGCTGGCTTAAGGCTGAGGCTAGGGTTAGGGTTATGGGGCTAGGGTTAGGGTTACGGTCGTCTTTTGACCGATTGACTCGAAATTGCACACGCATGTTCTCCTCACTGGTGGAATGAGGCTCGCCGGTTTTGGTTGGATTCTGGTGGAATTTGTATTTTTGGTGAATATATTAAAGAAAAAAATGGCCTTTTTCATGAAAACGTCGGCCGATTTTTTCAATAGCTTCCAGGTCTTTGGACCGATTGACTCGAAATTTCTCCCAGACGTGGTCCTATACTGGCTGAACGAGACACAGCAGTCCCCATTGGATTCGGGTGAAATTTGTATTTTTGGCGAATATTTTAGTGAGAGGGACAATGTTTCATGAGGCTGGTTTAAGGCTGAGGCTAGGGTTAGGGTTAGGGTTATGGGGCTAGGGTTAGGGTTACGGTCGTCTTTTGACCGATTGACTCGAAATTGCACACGCATGTTCTCCTCACTGGTGGAATGAGGCTCGCCAGTTTTGGTTGGATTCTGGTGGAATTTGTATTTTTGGTGAATATATTAAAGAAAAAAATGGCCTTTTTCATGAAAACGTCGGCCGATTTTTTCAATAGCTTCCAGGTCTTTGGACCGATTGACTCGAAATTTCTCCCAGACGTGGTCCTATACTGGCTGAACGAGACACAGCAGTCCCCATTGGATTCGGGTGAAATTTGTATTTTTGGCGAATATTTTAGTGAGAGGGACAATGTTTCATGAGGCTGGCTTAAGGCTGAGGCTAGGGTTAGGGTTATGGGGCTAGGGTTAGGGTTACGGTCGTCTTTTGACCGATTGACTCGAAATTGCACACGCATGTTCTCCTCACTGGTGGAATGAGGCTCGCCGGTTTTGGTTGGATTCTGGTGGAATTTGTATTTTTGGTGAATATATTAAAGAAAAAAATGGCCTTTTTCATGAAAACGTCGGCCGATTTTTTCAATAGCTTCCAGGTCTTTGGACCGATTGACTCGAAATTTCTCCCAGACGTGGTCCTATACTGGCTGAACGAGACACAGCAGTCCCCATTGGATTCGGGTGAAATTTGTATTTTTGGCGAATATTTTAGTGAGAGGGACAATGTTTCATGAGGCTGGTTTAAGGCTGAGGCTAGGGTTAGGGTTAGGGTTATGGGGCTAGGGTTAGGGTTACGGTCGTCTTTTGACCGATTGACTCGAAATTGCACACGCATGTTCTCCTCACTGGTGGAATGAGGCTCGCCGGTTTTGGTTGGATTCTGGTGGAATTTGTATTTTTGGTGAATATATTAAAGAAAAAAATGGCCTTTTTCATGAAAACGTCGGCCGATTTTTTCAATAGCTTCCAGGTCTTTGGACCGATTGACTCGAAATTTCTCCCAGACGTGGTCCTATACTGGCTGAACGAGACACAGCAGTCCCCATTGGATTCGGGTGAAATTTGTATTTTTGGCGAATATTTTAGTGAGAGGGACAATGTTTCATGAGGCTGGCTTAAGGCTGAGGCTAGGGTTAGGGTTATGGGGCTAGGGTTAGGGTTACGGTCGTCTTTTGACCGATTGACTCGAAATTGCACACGCATGTTCTCCTCACTGGTGGAATGAGGCTCGCCGGTTTTGGTTGGATTCTGGTGGAATTTGTATTTTTGGTGAATATATTAAAGAAAAAAATGGCCTTTTTCATGAAAACGTCGGCCGATTTTTTCAATAGCTTCCAGGTCTTTGGACCGATTGACTCGAAATTTCTCCCAGACGTGGTCCTATACTGGCTGAACGAGACACAGCAGTACCCATTGGATTCGGGTGAAATTTGTATTTTTGGCGAATATTTTAAAGAAAAAATGGCCTTTTTCATGAAAACGTCGGCCGATTTTTTCAATAGCTTCCAGGTCTTTGGACCGATTGACTCGAAATTTCTCCCAGACGTGGTCCTATACTGGCTGAACGAGACACAGCAGTCCCCATTGGATTCGGGTGAAATTTGTATTTTTGGCGAATATTTTAGTGAGAGGGACAATGTTTCATGAGGCTGGCTTAAGGCTGAGGCTAGGGTTAGGGTTATGGGGCTAGGGTTAGGGTTACGGTCGTCTTTTGACCGATTGACTCGAAATTGCACACGCATGTTCTCCTCACTGGTGGAATGAGGCTCGCCGGTTTTGGTTGGATTCTGGTGGAATTTGTATTTTTGGTGAATATATTAAAGAAAAAAATGGCCTTTTTCATGAAAACGTCGGCCGATTTTTTCAATAGCTTCCAGGTCTTTGGACCGATTGACTCGAAATTTCTCCCAGACGTGGTCCTATACTGGCTGAACGAGACACAGCAGTCCCCATTGGATTCGGGTGAAATTTGTATTTTTGGCGAATATTTTAGTGAGAGGGACAATGTTTCATGAGGCTGGTTTAAGGCTGAGGCTAGGGTTAGGGTTAGGGTTATGGGGCTAGGGTTAGGGTTACGGTCGTCTTTTGACCGATTGACTCGAAATTGCACACGCATGTTCTCCTCACTGGTGGAATGAGGCTCGCCGGTTTTGGTTGGATTCTGGTGGAATTTGTATTTTTGGTGAATATATTAAAGAAAAAAATGGCCTTTTTCATGAAAACGTCGGCCGATTTTTTCAATAGCTTCCAGGTCTTTGGACCGATTGACTCGAAATTTCTCCCAGACGTGGTCCTATACTGGCTGAACGAGACACAGCAGTACCCATTGGATTCGGGTGAAATTTGTATTTTTGGCGAATATTTTAAAGAAAAAATGGCCTTTTTCATGAAAACGTCGGCCGATTTTTTCAATAGCTTCCAGGTCTTTGGACCGATTGACTCGAAATTTCTCCCAGACGTGGTCCTATACTGGCTGAACGAGACACAGCAGTCCCCATTGGATTCGGGTGAAATTTGTATTTTTGGCGAATATTTTAAAGAAAAAATGGCCTTTTTCATGAAAACGTCGGCCGATTTTTTCAATAGCTTCCAGGTCTTTGGACCGATTGACTCGAAATTTCTCCCAGACGTGGTCCTATACTGGCTGAACGAGACACAGCAGTCCCCATTGGATTCGGGTGAAATTTGTATTTTTGGCGAATATTTTAGTGAGAGGGACAATGTTTCATGAGGCTGGCTTAAGGCTGAGGCTAGGGTTAGGGTTATGGGGCTAGGGTTAGGGTTACGGTCGTCTTTTGACCGATTGACTCGAAATTGCACACGCATGTTCTCCTCACTGGTGGAATGAGGCTCGCCGGTTTTGGTTGGATTCTGGTGGAATTTGTATTTTTGGTGAATATATTAAAGAAAAAAATGGCCTTTTTCATGAAAACGTCGGCCGATTTTTTCAATAGCTTCCAGGTCTTTGGACCGATTGACTCGAAATTTCTCCCAGACGTGGTCCTATACTGGCTGAACGAGACACAGCAGTCCCCATTGGATTCGGGTGAAATTTGTATTTTTGGCGAATATTTTAGTGAGAGGGACAATGTTTCATGAGGCTGGTTTAAGGCTGAGGCTAGGGTTAGGGTTAGGGTTATGGGGCTAGGGTTAGGGTTACGGTCGTCTTTTGACCGATTGACTCGAAATTGCACACGCATGTTCTCCTCACTGGTGGAATGAGGCTCGCCGGTTTTGGTTGGATTCTGGTGGAATTTGTATTTTTGGTGAATATATTAAAGAAAAAAATGGCCTTTTTCATGAAAACGTCGGCCGATTTTTTCAATAGCTTCCAGGTCTTTGGACCGATTGACTCGAAATTTCTCCCAGACGTGGTCCTATACTGGCTGAACGAGACACAGCAGTCCCCATTGGATTCGGGTGAAATTTGTATTTTTGGCGAATATTTTAGTGAGAGGGACAATGTTTCATGAGGCTGGTTTAAGGCTGAGGCTAGGGTTAGGGTTAGGGTTATGGGGCTAGGGTTAGGGTTACGGTCGTCTTTTGACCGATTGACTCGAAATTGCACACGCATGTTCTCCTCACTGGTGGAATGAGGCTCGCCGGTTTTGGTTGGATTCTGGTGGAATTTGTGTTTTTGGTGAATATATTAAAGAAAAAAATGGCCTTTTTCATGAAAACGTCGGCCGATTTTTTCAATAGCTTCCAGGTCTTTGGACCGATTGACTCGAAATTTCTCCCAGACGTGGTCCTATACTGGCTGAACGAGACACAGCAGTCCCCATTGGATTCGGGTGAAATTTGTATTTTTGGCGAATATTTTAAAGAAAAAATGGCCTTTTTCATGAAAACGTCGGCCGATTTTTTCAATAGCTTCCAGGTCTTTGGACCGATTGACTCGAAATTTCTCCCAGACGTGGTCCTATACTGGCTGAACGAGACACAGCAGTCCCCATTGGATTCGGGTGAAATTTGTATTTTTGGCGAATATTTTAGTGAGAGGGACAATGTTTCATGAGGCTGGTTTAAGGCTGAGGCTAGGGTTAGGGTTAGGGTTATGGGGCTAGGGTTAGGGTTACGGTCGTCTTTTGACCGATTGACTCGAAATTGCACACGCATGTTCTCCTCACTGGTGGAATGAGGCTCGCCGGTTTTGGTTGGATTCTGGTGGAATTTGTATTTTTGGTGAATATATTAAAGAAAAAAATGGCCTTTTTCATGAAAACGTCGGCCGATTTTTTCAATAGCTTCCAGGTCTTTGGACCGATTGACTCGAAATTTCTCCCAGACGTGGTCCTATACTGGCTGAACGAGACACAGCAGTCCCCATTGGATTCGGGTGAAATTTGTATTTTTGGCGAATATTTTAAAGAAAAAATGGCCTTTTTCATGAAAACGTCGGCCGATTTTTTCAATAGCTTCCAGGTCTTTGGACCAATTGACTCGAAATTTCTCCCAGACGTGGTCCTATACTGGCTGAACGAGACACAGCAGTCCCCATTGGATTCGGGTGAAATTTGTATTTTTGGCGAATATTTTAAAGAAAAAATGGCCTTTTTCATGAAAACGTCGGCCGATTTTTTCAATAGCTTCCAGGTCTTTGGACCGATTGACTCGAAATTTCTCCCAGACGTGGTCCTATACTGGCTGAACGAGACACAGCAGTCCCCATTGGATTCGGGTGAAATTTGTATTTTTGGCGAATATTTTAGTGAGAGGGACAATGTTTCATGAGGCTGGTTTAAGGCTGAGGCTAGGGTTAGGGTAAGGGTTATGGGGCTAGGGTTAGGGTTACGGTCGTCTTTTGACCGATTGACTCGAAATTGCACACGCATGTTCTCCTCACTGGTGGAATGAGGCTCGCCGGTTTTGGTTGGATTCTGGTGGAATTTGTATTTTTGGTGAATATATTAAAGAAAAAAATGGCCTTTTTCATGAAAACGTCGGCCGATTTTTTCAATAGCTTCCAGGTCTTTGGACCGATTGACTCGAAATTTCTCCCAGACGTGGTCCTATACTGGCTGAACGAGACACAGCAGTCCCCATTGGATTCGGGTGAAATTTGTATTTTTGGCGAATATTTTAAAGAAAAAATGGCCTTTTTCATGAAAACGTCGGCCGATTTTTTCAATAGCTTCCAGGTCTTTGGACCGATTGACTCGAAATTTCTCCCAGACGTGGTCCTATACTGGCTGAACGAGACACAGCAGTCCCCATTGGATTCGGGTGAAATTTGTATTTTTGGCGAATATTTTAAAGAAAAAATGGCCTTTTTCATGAAAACGTCGGCCGATTTTTTCAATAGCTTCCAGGTCTTTGGACCGATTGACTCGAAATTTCTCCCAGACGTGGTCCTATACTGGCTGAACGAGACACAGCAGTCCCCATTGGATTCGGGTGAAATTTGTATTTTTGGCGAATATTTTAGTGAGAGGGACAATGTTTCATGAGGCTGGTTTAAGGCTGAGGCTAGGGTTAGGGTTAGGGTTATGGGGCTAGGGTTAGGGTTACGGTCGTCTTTTGACCGATTGACTCGAAATTGCACACGCATGTTCTCCTCACTGGTGGAATGAGGCTCGCCGGTTTTGGTTGGATTCTGGTGGAATTTGTGTTTTTGGTGAATATATTAAAGAAAAAAATGGCCTTTTTCATGAAAACGTCGGCCGATTTTTTCAATAGCTTCCAGGTCTTTGGACCGATTGACTCGAAATTTCTCCCAGACGTGGTCCTATACTGGCTGAACGAGACACAGCAGTCCCCATTGGATTCGGGTGAAATTTGTATTTTTGGCGAATATTTTAAAGAAAAAATGGCCTTTTTCATGAAAACGTCGGCCGATTTTTTCAATAGCTTCCAGGTCTTTGGACCGATTGACTCGAAATTTCTCCCAGACGTGGTCCTATACTGGCTGAACGAGACACAGCAGTCCCCATTGGATTCGGGTGAAATTTGTATTTTTGGCGAATATTTTAGTGAGAGGGACAATGTTTCATGAGGCTGGTTTAAGGCTGAGGCTAGGGTTAGGGTTAGGGTTATGGGGCTAGGGTTAGGGTTACGGTCGTCTTTTGACCGATTGACTCGAAATTGCACACGCATGTTCTCCTCACTGGTGGAATGAGGCTCGCCGGTTTTGGTTGGATTCTGGTGGAATTTGTATTTTTGGTGAATATATTAAAGAAAAAAATGGCCTTTTTCATGAAAACGTCGGCCGATTTTTTCAATAGCTTCCAGGTCTTTGGACCGATTGACTCGAAATTTCTCCCAGACGTGGTCCTATACTGGCTGAACGAGACACAGCAGTCCCCATTGGATTCGGGTGAAATTTGTATTTTTGGCGAATATTTTAAAGAAAAAATGGCCTTTTTCATGAAAACGTCGGCCGATTTTTTCAATAGCTTCCAGGTCTTTGGACCAATTGACTCGAAATTTCTCCCAGACGTGGTCCTATACTGGCTGAACGAGACACAGCAGTCCCCATTGGATTCGGGTGAAATTTGTATTTTTGGCGAATATTTTAAAGAAAAAATGGCCTTTTTCATGAAAACGTCGGCCGATTTTTTCAATAGCTTCCAGGTCTTTGGACCGATTGACTCGAAATTTCTCCCAGACGTGGTCCTATACTGGCTGAACGAGACACAGCAGTCCCCATTGGATTCGGGTGAAATTTGTATTTTTGGCGAATATTTTAGTGAGAGGGACAATGTTTCATGAGGCTGGTTTAAGGCTGAGGCTAGGGTTAGGGTAAGGGTTATGGGGCTAGGGTTAGGGTTACGGTCGTCTTTTGACCGATTGACTCGAAATTGCACACGCATGTTCTCCTCACTGGTGGAATGAGGCTCGCCGGTTTTGGTTGGATTCTGGTGGAATTTGTATTTTTGGTGAATATATTAAAGAAAAAAATGGCCTTTTTCATGAAAACGTCGGCCGATTTTTTCAATAGCTTCCAGGTCTTTGGACCGATTGACTCGAAATTTCTCCCAGACGTGGTCCTATACTGGCTGAACGAGACACAGCAGTCCCCATTGGATTCGGGTGAAATTTGTATTTTTGGCGAATATTTTAAAGAAAAAATGGCCTTTTTCATGAAAACGTCGGCCGATTTTTTCAATAGCTTCCAGGTCTTTGGACCGATTGACTCGAAATTTCTCCCAGACGTGGTCCTATACTGGCTGAACGAGACACAGCAGTCCCCATTGGATTCGGGTGAAATTTGTATTTTTGGCGAATATTTTAAAGAAAAAATGGCCTTTTTCATGAAAACGTCGGCCGATTTTTTCAATAGCTTCCAGGTCTTTGGACCGATTGACTCGAAATTTCTCCCAGACGTGGTCCTATACTGGCTGAACGAGACACAGCAGTCCCCATTGGATTCGGGTGAAATTTGTATTTTTGGCGAATATTTTAGTGAGAGGGACAATGTTTCATGAGGCTGGTTTAAGGCTGAGGCTAGGGTTAGGGTTAGGGTTATGGGGCTAGGGTTAGGGTTACGGTCGTCTTTTGACCGATTGACTCGAAATTGCACACGCATGTTCTCCTCACTGGTGGAATGAGGCTCGCCGGTTTTGGTTGGATTCTGGTGGAATTTGTATTTTTGGTGAATATATTAAAGAAAAAAATGGCCTTTTTCATGAAAACGTCGGCCGATTTTTTCAATAGCTTCCAGGTCTTTGGACCGATTGACTCGAAATTTCTCCCAGACGTGGTCCTATACTGGCTGAACGAGACACAGCAGTCCCCATTGGATTCGGGTGAAATTTGTATTTTTGGCGAATATTTTAAAGAAAAAATGGCCTTTTTCATGAAAACGTCGGCCGATTTTTTCAATAGCTTCCAGGTCTTTGGACCGATTGACTCGAAATTTCTCCCAGACGTGGTCCTATACTGGCTGAACGAGACACAGCAGTCCCCATTGGATTCGGGTGAAATTTGTATTTTTGGCGAATATTTTAGTGAGAGGGACAATGTTTCATGAGGCTGGTTTAAGGCTGAGGCTAGGGTTAGGGTTAGGGTTATGGGGCTAGGGTTAGGGTTACGGTCGTCTTTTGACCGATTGACTCGAAATTGCACACGCATGTTCTCCTCACTGGTGGAATGAGGCTCGCCGGTTTTGGTTGGATTCTGGTGGAATTTGTATTTTTGGTGAATATATTAAAGAAAAAAATGGCCTTTTTCATGAAAACGTCGGCCGATTTTTTCAATAGCTTCCAGGTCTTTGGACCGATTGACTCGAAATTTCTCCCAGACGTGGTCCTATACTGGCTGAACGAGACACAGCAGTCCCCATTGGATTCGGGTGAAATTTGTATTTTTGGCGAATATTTTAAAGAAAAAATTGCCTTTTTCATGAAAACGTCGGCCGATTTTTTCAATAGCTTCCAGGTCTTTGGACCGATTGACTCGAAATTTCTCCCAGACGTGGTCCTATACTGGCTGAACGAGACACAGCAGTCCCCATTGGATTCGGGTGAAATTTGTATTTTTGGCGAATATTTTAGTGAGAGGGACAATGTTTCATGAGGCTGGTTTAAGGCTGAGGCTAGGGTTAGGGTTAGGGTTATGGGGCTAGGGTTAGGGTTACGGTCGTCTTTTGACCGATTGACTCGAAATTGCACACGCATGTTCTCCTCACTGGTGGAATGAGGCTCGCCGGTTTTGGTTGGATTCTGGTGGAATTTGTATTTTTGGTGAATATATTAAAGAAAAAAATGGCCTTTTTCATGAAAACGTCGGCCGATTTTTTCAATAGCTTCCAGGTCTTTGGACCGATTGACTCGAAATTTCTCCCAGACGTGGTCCTATACTGGCTGAACGAGACACAGCAGTCCCCATTGGATTCGGGTGAAATTTGTATTTTTGGCGAATATTTTAGTGAGAGGGACAATGTTTCATGAGGCTGGTTTAAGGCTGAGGCTAGGGTTAGGGTTAGGGTTATGGGGCTAGGGTTAGGGTTACGGTCGTCTTTTGACCGATTGACTCGAAATTGCACACGCATGTTCTCCTCACTGGTGGAATGAGGCTCGCCGGTTTTGGTTGGATTCTGGTGGAATTTGTATTTTTGGTGAATATATTAAAGAAAAAAATGGCCTTTTTCATGAAAACGTCGGCCGATTTTTTCAATAGCTTCCAGGTCTTTGGACCGATTGACTCGAAATTTCTCCCAGACGTGGTCCTATACTGGCTGAACGAGACACAGCAGTCCCCATTGGATTCGGGTGAAATTTGTATTTTTGGCGAATATTTTAGTGAGAGGGACAATGTTTCATGAGGCTGGCTTAAGGCTGAGGCTAGGGTTAGGGTTATGGGGCTAGGGTTAGGGTTACGGTCGTCTTTTGACCGATTGACTCGAAATTGCACACGCATGTTCTCCTCACTGGTGGAATGAGGCTCGCCGGATTTGGTTGGATTCTGGTGGAATTTGTATTTTTGGTGAATATATTAAAGAAAAAAATGGCCTTTTTCATGAAAACGTCGGCCGATTTTTTCAATAGCTTCCAGGTCTTTGGACCGATTGACTCGAAATTTCTCCCAGACGTGGTCCTATACTGGCTGAACGAGACACAGCAGTCCCCATTGGATTCGGGTGAAATTTGTATTTTTGGCGAATATTTTAGTGAGAGGGACAATGTTTCATGAGGCTGGTTTAAGGCTGAGGCTAGGGTTAGGGTTAGGGTTATGGGGCTAGGGTTAGGGTTACGGTCGTCTTTTGACCGATTGACTCGAAATTGCACACGCATGTTCTCCTCACTGGTGGAATGAGGCTCGCCGGTTTTGGTTGGATTCTGGTGGAATTTGTATTTTTGGTGAATATATTAAAGAAAAAAATGGCCTTTTTCATGAAAACGTCGGCCGATTTTTTCAATAGCTTCCAGGTCTTTGGACCGATTGACTCGAAATTTCTCCCAGACGTGGTCCTATACTGGCTGAACGAGACACAGCAGTCCCCATTGGATTCGGGTGAAATTTGTATTTTTGGCGAATATTTTAGTGAGAGGGACAATGTTTCATGAGGCTGGTTTAAGGCTGAGGC
The DNA here is from genome assembly GCF_965226575.1 of Pagrus pagrus. NCBI lineage: Eukaryota > Metazoa > Chordata > Actinopteri > Spariformes > Sparidae > Pagrus > Pagrus pagrus. Next base: position 12,504,931 of record NC_140204.1, on the reverse strand, counting down.
TAGGGTTAGGGTTAGGGTTATGGGGCTAGGGTTAGGGTTACGGTCGTCTTTTGACCGATTGACTCGAAATTGCACACGCATGTTCTCCTCACTGGTGGAATGAGGCTCGCCGGTTTTGGTTGGATTCTGGTGGAATTTGTATTTTTGGTGAATATATTAAAGAAAAAAATGGCCTTTTTCATGAAAACGTCGGCCGATTTTTTCAATAGCTTCCAGGTCTTTGGACCGATTGACTCGAAATTTCTCCCAGACGTGGTCCTATACTGGCTGAACGAGACACAGCAGTCCCCATTGGATTCGGGTGAAATTTGTATTTTTGGCGAATATTTTAGTGAGAGGGACAATGTTTCATGAGGCTGGTTTAAGGCTGAGGCTAGGGTTAGGGTTAGGGTTATGGGGCTAGGGTTAGGGTTACGGTCGTCTTTTGACCGATTGACTCGAAATTGCACACGCATGTTCTCCTCACTGGTGGAATGAGGCTCGCCGGTTTTGGTTGGATTCTGGTGGAATTTGTATTTTTGGTGAATATATTAAAGAAAAAAATGGCCTTTTTCATGAAAACGTCGGCCGATTTTTTCAATAGCTTCCAGGTCTTTGGACCGATTGACTCGAAATTTCTCCCAGACGTGGTCCTATACTGGCTGAACGAGACACAGCAGTCCCCATTGGATTCGGGTGAAATTTGTATTTTTGGCGAATATTTTAAAGAAAAAATGGCCTTTTTCATGAAAACGTCGGCCGATTTTTTCAATAGCTTCCAGGTCTTTGGACCGATTGACTCGAAATTTCTCCCAGACGTGGTCCTATACTGGCTGAACGAGACACAGCAGTCCCCATTGGATTCGGGTGAAATTTGTATTTTTGGCGAATATTTTAGTGAGAGGGACAATGTTTCATGAGGCTGGTTTAAGGCTGAGGCTAGGGTTAGGGTTAGGGTTATGGGGCTAGGGTTAGGGTTACGGTCGTCTTTTGACCGATTGACTCGAAATTGCACACGCATGTTCTCCTCACTGGTGGAATGAGGCTCGCCGGTTTTGGTTGGATTCTGGTGGAATTTGTATTTTTGGTGAATATATTAAAGAAAAAAATGGCCTTTTTCATGAAAACGTCGGCCGATTTTTTCAATAGCTTCCAGGTCTTTGGACCGATTGACTCGAAATTTCTCCCAGACGTGGTCCTATACTGGCTGAACGAGACACAGCAGTCCCCATTGGATTCGGGTGAAATTTGTATTTTTGGCGAATATTTTAAAGAAAAAATGGCCTTTTTCATGAAAACGTCGGCCGATTTTTTCAATAGCTTCCAGGTCTTTGGACCGATTGACTCGAAATTTCTCCCAGACGTGGTCCTATACTGGCTGAACGAGACACAGCAGTCCCCATTGGATTCGGGTGAAATTTGTATTTTTGGTGAATATATTAAAGAAAAAAATGGCCTTTTTCATGAAAACGTCGGCCGATTTTTTCAATAGCTTCCAGGTCTTTGGACCGATTGACTCGAAATTTCTCCCAGACGTGGTCCTATACTGGCTGAACGAGACACAGCAGTCCCCATTGGATTCGGGTGAAATTTGTATTTTTGGCGAATATTTTAGTGAGAGGGACAATGTTTCATGAGGCTGGCTTAAGGCTGAGGCTAGGGTTAGGGTTATGGGGCTAGGGTTAGGGTTACGGTCGTCTTTTGACCGATTGACTCGAAATTGCACACGCATGTTCTCCTCACTGGTGGAATGAGGCTCGCCGGTTTTGGTTGGATTCTGGTGGAATTTGTATTTTTGGTGAATATATTAAAGAAAAAAATGGCCTTTTTCATGAAAACGTCGGCCGATTTTTTCAATAGCTTCCAGGTCTTTGGACCGATTGACTCGAAATTTCTCCCAGACGTGGTCCTATACTGGCTGAACGAGACACAGCAGTCCCCATTGGATTCGGGTGAAATTTGTATTTTTGGCGAATATTTTAGTGAGAGGGACAATGTTTCATGAGGCTGGTTTAAGGCTGAGGCTAGGGTTAGGGTTAGGGTTATGGGGCTAGGGTTAGGGTTACGGTCGTCTTTTGACCGATTGACTCGAAATTGCACACGCATGTTCTCCTCACTGGTGGAATGAGGCTCGCCGGTTTTGGTTGGATTCTGGTGGAATTTGTATTTTTGGTGAATATATTAAAGAAAAAAATGGCCTTTTTCATGAAAACGTCGGCCGATTTTTTCAATAGCTTCCAGGTCTTTGGACCGATTGACTCGAAATTTCTCCCAGACGTGGTCCTATACTGGCTGAACGAGACACAGCAGTCCCCATTGGATTCGGGTGAAATTTGTATTTTTGGCGAATATTTTAGTGAGAGGGACAATGTTTCATGAGGCTGGTTTAAGGCTGAGGCTAGGGTTAGGGTTAGGGTTATGGGGCTAGGGTTAGGGTTACGGTCGTCTTTTGACCGATTGACTCGAAATTGCACACGCATGTTCTCCTCACTGGTGGAATGAGGCTCGCCGGTTTTGGTTGGATTCTGGTGGAATTTGTATTTTTGGTGAATATATTAAAGAAAAAAATGGCCTTTTTCATGAAAACGTCGGCCGATTTTTTCAATAGCTTCCAGGTCTTTGGACCGATTGACTCGAAATTTCTCCCAGACGTGGTCCTATACTGGCTGAACGAGACACAGCAGTCCCCATTGGATTCGGGTGAAATTTGTATTTTTGGCGAATATTTTAGTGAGAGGGACAATGTTTCATGAGGCTGGTTTAAGGCTGAGGCTAGGGTTAGGGTTAGGGTTATGGGGCTAGGGTTAGGGTTACGGTCGTCTTTTGACCGATTGACTCGAAATTGCACACGCATGTTCTCCTCACTGGTGGAATGAGGCTCGCCGGTTTTGGTTGGATTCTGGTGGAATTTGTATTTTTGGTGAATATATTAAAGAAAAAAATGGCCTTTTTCATGAAAACGTCGGCCGATTTTTTCAATAGCTTCCAGGTCTTTGGACCGATTGACTCGAAATTTCTCCCAGACGTGGTCCTATACTGGCTGAACGAGACACAGCAGTCCCCATTGGATTCGGGTGAAATTTGTATTTTTGGCGAATATTTTAGTGAGAGGGACAATGTTTCATGAGGCTGGCTTAAGGCTGAGGCTAGGGTTAGGGTTATGGGGCTAGGGTTAGGGTTACGGTCGTCTTTTGACCGATTGACTCGAAATTGCACACGCATGTTCTCCTCACTGGTGGAATGAGGCTCGCCGGTTTTGGTTGGATTCTGGTGGAATTTGTATTTTTGGTGAATATATTAAAGAAAAAAATGGCCTTTTTCATGAAAACGTCGGCCGATTTTTTCAATAGCTTCCAGGTCTTTGGACCGATTGACTCGAAATTTCTCCCAGACGTGGTCCTATACTGGCTGAACGAGACACAGCAGTCCCCATTGGATTCGGGTGAAATTTGTATTTTTGGCGAATATATTAGTGAGAGGGACAATGTTTCATGAGGCTGGTTTAAGGCTGAGGCTAGGGTTAGGGTTAGGGTTATGGGGCTAGGGTTAGGGTTACGGTCGTCTTTTGACCGATTGACTCGAAATTGCACACGCATGTTCTCCTCACTGGTGGAATGAGGCTCGCCGGTTTTGGTTGGATTCTGGTGGAATTTGTATTTTTGGTGAATATATTAAAGAAAAAAATGGCCTTTTTCATGAAAACGTCGGCCGATTTTTTCAATAGCTTCCAGGTCTTTGGACCGATTGACTCGAAATTTCTCCCAGACGTGGTCCTATACTGGCTGAACGAGACACAGCAGTCCCCATTGGATTCGGGTGAAATTTGTATTTTTGGCGAATATTTTAAAGAAAAAATGGCCTTTTTCATGAAAACGTCGGCCGATTTTTTCAATAGCTTCCAGGTCTTTGGACCGATTGACTCGAAATTTCTCCCAGACGTGGTCCTATACTGGCTGAACGAGACACAGCAGTCCCCATTGGATTCGGGTGAAATTTGTATTTTTGGCGAATATTTTAAAGAAAAAATGGCCTTTTTCATGAAAACGTCGGCCGATTTTTTCAATAGCTTCCAGGTCTTTGGACCGATTGACTCGAAATTTCTCCCAGACGTGGTCCTATACTGGCTGAACGAGACACAGCAGTCCCCATTGGATTCGGGTGAAATTTGTATTTTTGGCGAATATTTTAGTGAGAGGGACAATGTTTCATGAGGCTGGCTTAAGGCTGAGGCTAGGGTTAGGGTTAGGGTTATGGGGCTAGGGTTAGGGTTACGGTCGTCTTTTGACCGATTGACTCGAAATTGCACACGCATGTTCTCCTCACTGGTGGAATGAGGCTCGCCGGTTTTGGTTGGATTCTGGTGGAATTTGTATTTTTGGTGAATATATTAAAGAAAAAAATGGCCTTTTTCATGAAAACGTCGGCCGATTTTTTCAATAGCTTCCAGGTCTTTGGACCGATTGACTCGAAATTTCTCCCAGATGTGTTCTATACTGGCTGAACGAGACACAGCAGTCCCCATTGGATTCGGGTGAAATTTGTATTTTTGGCGAATATTTTAGTGAGAGGGACAATGTTTCATGAGGCTGGTTTAAGGCTGAGGCTAGGGTTAGGGTTAGGGTTATGGGGCTAGGGTTAGGGTTACGGTCGTCTTTTGACCGATTGACTCGAAATTGCACACGCATGTTCTCCTCACTGGTGGAATGAGGCTCGCCGGTTTTGGTTGGATTCTGGTGGAATTTGTATTTTTGGTGAATATATTAAAGAAAAAAATGGCCTTTTTCATGAAAACGTCGGCCGATTTTTTCAATAGCTTCCAGGTCTTTGGACCGATTGACTCGAAATTTCTCCCAGACGTGGTCCTATACTGGCTGAACGAGACACAGCAGTCCCCATTGGATTCGGGTGAAATCTGTATTTTTGGCGAATATTTTAAAGAAAAAATGGCCTTTTTCATGAAAACGTCGGCCGATTTTTTCAATAGCTTCCAGGTCTTTGGACCGATTGACTCGAAATTTCTCCCAGACGTGGTCCTATACTGGCTGAACGAGACACAGCAGTCCCCATTGGATTCGGGTGAAATTTGTATTTTTGGCGAATATTTTAGTGAGAGGGACAATGTTTCATGAGGCTGGTTTAAGGCTGAGGCTAGGGTTAGGGTTAGGGTTATGGGGCTAGGGTTAGGGTTACGGTCGTCTTTTGACCGATTGACTCGAAATTGCACACGCATGTTCTCCTCACTGGTGGAATGAGGCTCGCCGGTTTTGGTTGGATTCTGGTGGAATTTGTATTTTTGGTGAATATATTAAAGAAAAAAATGGCCTTTTTCATGAAAACGTCGGCCGATTTTTTCAATAGCTTCCAGGTCTTTGGACCGATTGACTCGAAATTTCTCCCAGACGTGGTCCTATACTGGCTGAACGAGACACAGCAGTCCCCATTGGATTCGGGTGAAATTTGTATTTTTGGCGAATATTTTAGTGAGAGGGACAATGTTTCATGAGGCTGGCTTAAGGCTGAGGCTAGGGTTAGGGTTATGGGGCTAGGGTTAGGGTTACGGTCGTCTTTTGACCGATTGACTCGAAATTGCACACGCATGTTCTCCTCACTGGTGGAATGAGGCTCGCCGGTTTTGGTTGGATTCTGGTGGAATTTGTATTTTTGGTGAATATATTAAAGAAAAAAATGGCCTTTTTCATGAAAACGTCGGCCGATTTTTTCAATAGCTTCCAGGTCTTTGGACCGATTGACTCGAAATTTCTCCCAGACGTGGTCCTATACTGGCTGAACGAGACACAGCAGTCCCCATTGGATTCGGGTGAAATTTGTATTTTTGGCGAATATTTTAGTGAGAGGGACAATGTTTCATGAGGCTGGTTTAAGGCTGAGGCTAGGGTTAGGGTTAGGGTTATGGGGCTAGGGTTAGGGTTACGGTCGTCTTTTGACCGATTGACTCGAAATTGCACACGCATGTTCTCCTCACTGGTGGAATGAGGCTCGCCGGTTTTGGTTGGATTCTGGTGGAATTTGTATTTTTGGTGAATATATTAAAGAAAAAAATGGCCTTTTTCATGAAAACGTCGGCCGATTTTTTCAATAGCTTCCAGGTCTTTGGACCGATTGACTCCAAATTTCTCCCAGACGTGGTCCTATACTGGCTGAACGAGACACAGCAGTCCCCATTGGATTCGGGTGAAATTTGTATTTTTGGCGAATATTTTAGTGAGAGGGACAATGTTTCATGAGGCTGGCTTAAGGCTGAGGCTAGGGTTAGGGTTATGGGGCTAGGGTTAGGGTTACGGTCGTCTTTTGACCGATTGACTCGAAATTGCACACGCATGTTCTCCTCACTGGTGGAATGAGGCTCGCCGGTTTTGGTTGGATTCTGGTGGAATTTGTATTTTTGGTGAATATATTAAAGAAAAAAATGGCCTTTTTCATGAAAACGTCGGCCGATTTTTTCAATAGCTTCCAGGTCTTTGGACCGATTGACTCGAAATTTCTCCCAGACGTGGTCCTATACTGGCTGAACGAGACACAGCAGTCCCCATTGGATTCGGGTGAAATTTGTATTTTTGGCGAATATATTAGTGAGAGGGACAATGTTTCATGAGGCTGGTTTAAGGCTGAGGCTAGGGTTAGGGTTAGGGTTATGGGGCTAGGGTTAGGGTTACGGTCGTCTTTTGACCGATTGACTCGAAATTGCACACGCATGTTCTCCTCACTGGTGGAATGAGGCTCGCCGGTTTTGGTTGGATTCTGGTGGAAATGTATTTTTGGTGAATATATTAAAGAAAAAAATGGCCTTTTTCATGAAAACGTCGGCCGATTTTTTCAATAGCTTCCAGGTCTTTGGACCGATTGACTCGAAATTTCTCCCAGACGTGGTCCTATACTGGCTGAACGAGACACAGCAGTCCCCATTGGATTCGGGTGAAATTTGTATTTTTGGCGAATATTTTAGTGAGAGGGACAATGTTTCATGAGGCTGGTTTAAGGCTGAGGCTAGGGTTAGGGTTAGGGTTATGGGGCTAGGGTTAGGGTTACGGTCGTCTTTTGACCGATTGACTCGAAATTGCACACGCATGTTCTCCTCACTGGTGGAATGAGGCTCGCCGGTTTTGGTTGGATTCTGGTGGAATTTGTATTTTTGGTGAATATATTAAAGAAAAAAATGGCCTTTTTCATGAAAACGTCGGCCGATTTTTTCAATAGCTTCCAGGTCTTTGGACCGATTGACTCGAAATTTCTCCCAGACGTGGTCCTATACTGGCTGAACGAGACACAGCAGTCCCCATTGGATTCGGGTGAAATCTGTATTTTTGGCGAATATTTTAAAGAAAAAATGGCCTTTTTCATGAAAACGTCGGCCGATTTTTTCAATAGCTTCCAGGTCTTTGGACCGATTGACTCGAAATTTCTCCCAGACGTGGTCCTATACTGGCTGAACGAGACACAGCAGTCCCCATTGGATTCGGGTGAAATTTGTATTTTTGGCGAATATTTTAGTGAGAGGGACAATGTTTCATGAGGCTGGTTTAAGGCTGAGGCTAGGGTTAGGGTTAGGGTTATGGGGCTAGGGTTAGGGTTACGGTCGTCTTTTGACCGATTGACTCGAAATTGCACACGCATGTTCTCCTCACTGGTGGAATGAGGCTCGCCGGTTTTGGTTGGATTCTGGTGGAATTTGTATTTTTGGTGAATATATTAAAGAAAAAAATGGCCTTTTTCATGAAAACGTCGGCCGATTTTTTCAATAGCTTCCAGGTCTTTGGACCGATTGACTCGAAATTTCTCCCAGACGTGGTCCTATACTGGCTGAACGAGACACAGCAGTCCCCATTGGATTCGGGTGAAATTTGTATTTTTGGCGAATATTTTAGTGAGAGGGACAATGTTTCATGAGGCTGGCTTAAGGCTGAGGCTAGGGTTAGGGTTATGGGGCTAGGGTTAGGGTTACGGTCGTCTTTTGACCGATTGACTCGAAATTGCACACGCATGTTCTCCTCACTGGTGGAATGAGGCTCGCCGGTTTTGGTTGGATTCTGGTGGAATTTGTATTTTTGGTGAATATATTAAAGAAAAAAATGGCCTTTTTCATGAAAACGTCGGCCGATTTTTTCAATAGCTTCCAGGTCTTTGGACCGATTGACTCGAAATTTCTCCCAGACGTGGTCCTATACTGGCTGAACGAGACACAGCAGTCCCCATTGGATTCGGGTGAAATTTGTATTTTTGGCGAATATTTTAGTGAGAGGGACAATGTTTCATGAGGCTGGTTTAAGGCTGAGGCTAGGGTTAGGGTTAGGGTTATGGGGCTAGGGTTAGGGTTACGGTCGTCTTTTGACCGATTGACTCGAAATTGCACACGCATGTTCTCCTCACTGGTGGAATGAGGCTCGCCGGTTTTGGTTGGATTCTGGTGGAATTTGTATTTTTGGTGAATATATTAAAGAAAAAAATGGCCTTTTTCATGAAAACGTCGGCCGATTTTTTCAATAGCTTCCAGGTCTTTGGACCGATTGACTCCAAATTTCTCCCAGACGTGGTCCTATACTGGCTGAACGAGACACAGCAGTCCCCATTGGATTCGGGTGAAATTTGTATTTTTGGCGAATATTTTAGTGAGAGGGACAATGTTTCATGAGGCTGGCTTAAGGCTGAGGCTAGGGTTAGGGTTATGGGGCTAGGGTTAGGGTTACGGTCGTCTTTTGACCGATTGACTCGAAATTGCACACGCATGTTCTCCTCACTGGTGGAATGAGGCTCGCCGGTTTTGGTTGGATTCTGGTGGAATTTGTATTTTTGGTGAATATATTAAAGAAAAAAATGGCCTTTTTCATGAAAACGTCGGCCGATTTTTTCAATAGCTTCCAGGTCTTTGGACCGATTGACTCGAAATTTCTCCCAGACGTGGTCCTATACTGGCTGAACGAGACACAGCAGTCCCCATTGGATTCGGGTGAAATTTGTATTTTTGGCGAATATATTAGTGAGAGGGACAATGTTTCATGAGGCTGGTTTAAGGCTGAGGCTAGGGTTAGGGTTAGGGTTATGGGGCTAGGGTTAGGGTTACGGTCGTCTTTTGACCGATTGACTCGAAATTGCACACGCATGTTCTCCTCACTGGTGGAATGAGGCTCGCCGGTTTTGGTTGGATTCTGGTGGAAATGTATTTTTGGTGAATATATTAAAGAAAAAAATGGCCTTTTTCATGAAAACGTCGGCCGATTTTTTCAATAGCTTCCAGGTCTTTGGACCGATTGACTCGAAATTTCTCCCAGACGTGGTCCTATACTGGCTGAACGAGACACAGCAGTCCCCATTGGATTCGGGTGAAATTTGTATTTTTGGCGAATATTTTAAAGAAAAAATGGCCTTTTTCATGAAAACGTCGGCCGATTTTTTCAATAGCTTCCAGGTCTTTGGACCGATTGACTCGAAATTTCTCCCAGACGTGGTCCTATACTGGCTGAAGGAGACACAGCAGTCCCCATTGGATTCGGGTGAAATTTGTATTTTTGGCGAATATTTTAAAGAAAAAATGGCCTTTTTCATGAAAACGTCGGCCGATTTTTTCAATAGCTTCCAGGTCTTTGGACCGATTGACTCGAAATTTCTCCCAGACGTGGTCCTATACTGGCTGAACGAGACACAGCAGTCCCCATTGGATTCGGGTGAAATTTGTATTTTTGGCGAATATTTTAGTGAGAGGGACAATGTTTCATGAGGCTGGTTTAAGGCTGAGGCTAGGGTTAGGGTAAGGGTTATGGGGCTAGGGTTAGGGTTACGGTCGTCTTTTGACCGATTGACTCGAAATTGCACACGCATGTTCTCCTCACTGGTGGAATGAGGCTCGCCGGTTTTGGTTGGATTCTGGTGGAATTTGTATTTTTGGTGAATATATTAAAGAAAAAAATGGCCTTTTTCATGAAAACGTCGGCCGATTTTTTCAATAGCTTCCAGGTCTTTGGACCGATTGACTCGAAATTTCTCCCAGATGTGTTCTATACTGGCTGAACGAGACACAGCAGTCCCTATTGGATTCGGGTGAAATTTGTATTTTTGGCGAATATTTTAGTGAGAGGGACAATGTTTCATGAGGCTGGCTTAAGGCTGAGGCTAGGGTTAGGGTTAGGGTTATGGGGCTAGGGTTAGGGTTACGGTCGTCTTTTGACCGATTGACTCGAAATTGCACACGCATGTTCTCCTCACTGGTGGAATGAGGCTCGCCGGTTTTGGTTGGATTCTGGTGGAATTTGTATTTTTGGTGAATATATTAAAGAAAAAAATGGCCTTTTTCATGAAAACGTCGGCCGATTTTTTCAATAGCTTCCAGGTCTTTGGACCGATTGACTCGAAATTTCTCCCAGACGTGGTCCTATACTGGCTGAACGAGACACAGCAGTCCCCATTGGATTCGGGTGAAATTTTTATTTTTGGCGAATATTTTAGTGAGAGGGACAATGTTTCATGAGGCTGGCTTAAGGCTGAGGCTAGGGTTAGGGTTATGGGGCTAGGGTTAGGGTTACGGTCGTCTTTTGACCGATTGACTCGAAATTGCACACGCATGTTCTCCTCACTGGTGGAATGAGGCTCGCCGGTTTTGGTTGGATTCTGGTGGAATTTGTATTTTTGGTGAATATATTAAAGAAAAAAATGGCCTTTTTCATGAAAACGTCGGCCGATTTTTTCAATAGCTTCCAGGTCTTTGGACCGATTGACTCGAAATTTCTCCCAGACGTGGTCCTATACTGGCTGAACGAGACACAGCAGTCCCCATTGGATTCGGGTGAAATTTGTATTTTTGGCGAATATTTTAAAGAAAAAATGGCCTTTTTCATGAAAACGTCGGCCGATTTTTTCAATAGCTTCCAGGTCTTTGGACCGATTGACTCGAAATTTCTCCCAGACGTGGTCCTATACTGGCTGAACGAGACACAGCAGTCCCCATTGGATTCGGGTGAAATTTGTATTTTTGGCGAATATTTTAGTGAGAGGGACAATGTTTCATGAGGCTGGTTTAAGGCTGAGGCTAGGGTTAGGGTTAGGGTTATGGGGCTAGGGTTAGGGTTACGGTCGTCTTTTGACCGATTGACTCGAAATTGCACACGCATGTTCTCCTCACTGGTGGAATGAGGCTCGCCGGTTTTGGTTGGATTCTGGTGGAATTTGTATTTTTGGTGAATATATTGAAGAAAAAAATGGCCTTTTTCATGAAAACGTCGGCCGATTTTTTCAATAGCTTCCAGGTCTTTGGACCGATTGACTCGAAATTTCTCCCAGACGTGGTCCTATACTGGCTGAACGAGACACAGCAGTCCCCATTGGATTCGGGTGAAATTTGTATTTTTGGCGAATATTTTAGTGAGAGGGACAATGTTTCATGAGGCTGGCTTAAGGCTGAGGCTAGGGTTAGGGTTATGGGGCTAGGGTTAGGGTTACGGTCGTCTTTTGACCGATTGACTCGAAATTGCACACGCATGTTCTCCTCACTGGTGGAATGAGGCTCGCCGGTTTTGGTTGGATTCTGGTGGAATTTGTATTTTTGGTGAATATATTAAAGAAAAAAATGGCCTTTTTCATGAAAACGTCGGCCGATTTTTTCAATAGCTTCCAGGTCTTTGGACCGATTGACTCGAAATTTCTCCCAGACGTGGTCCTATACTGGCTGAACGAGACACAGCAGTCCCCATTGGATTCGGGTGAAATTTGTATTTTTGGCGAATATTTTAAAGAAAAAATGGCCTTTTTCATGAAAACGTCGGCCGATTTTTTCAATAGCTTCCAGGTCTTTGGACCGATTGACTCGAAATTTCTCCCAGACGTGGTCCTATACTGGCTGAAGGAGACACAGCAGTCCCCATTGGATTCGGGTGAAATTTGTATTTTTGGCGAATATTTTAAAGAAAAAATGGCCTTTTTCATGAAAACGTCGGCCGATTTTTTCAATAGCTTCCAGGTCTTTGGACCGATTGACTCGAAATTTCTCCCAGACGTGGTCCTATACTGGCTGAACGAGACACAGCAGTCCCCATTGGATTCGGGTGAAATTTGTATTTTTGGCGAATATTTTAAAGAAAAAATGGCCTTTTTCATGAAAACGTCGGCCGATTTTTTCAATAGCTTCCAGGTCTTTGGACCGATTGACTCGAAATTTCTCCCAGACGTGGTCCTATACTGGCTGAACGAGACACAGCAGTCCCCATTGGATTCGGGTGAAATTTGTATTTTTGGCGAATATTTTAGTGAGAGGGACAATGTTTCATGAGGCTGGTTTAAGGCTGAGGCTAGGGTTAGGGTTAGGGTTATGGGGCTAGGGTTAGGGTTACGGTCGTCTTTTGACCGATTGACTCGAAATTGCACACGCATGTTCTCCTCACTGGTGGAATGAGGCTCGCCGGTTTTGGTTGGATTCTGGTGGAATTTGTATTTTTGGTGAATATATTGAAGAAAAAAATGGCCTTTTTCATGAAAACGTCGGCCGATTTTTTCAATAGCTTCCAGGTCTTTGGACCGATTGACTCGAAATTTCTCCCAGACGTGGTCCTATACTGGCTGAACGAGACACAGCAGTCCCCATTGGATTCGGGTGAAATTTGTATTTTTGGCGAATATTTTAGTGAGAGGGACAATGTTTCATGAGGCTGGCTTAAGGCTGAGGCTAGGGTTAGGGTTATGGGGCTAGGGTTAGGGTTACGGTCGTCTTTTGACCGATTGACTCGAAATTGCACACGCATGTTCTCCTCACTGGTGGAATGAGGCTCGCCGGTTTTGGTTGGATTCTGGTGGAATTTGTATTTTTGGTGAATATATTAAAGAAAAAAATGGCCTTTTTCATGAAAACGTCGGCCGATTTTTTCAATAGCTTCCAGGTCTTTGGACCGATTGACTCGAAATTTCTCCCAGACGTGGTCCTATACTGGCTGAACGAGACACAGCAGTCCCCATTGGATTCGGGTGAAATTTGTATTTTTGGCGAATATTTTAAAGAAAAAATGGCCTTTTTCATGAAAACGTCGGCCGATTTTTTCAATAGCTTCCAGGTCTTTGGACCGATTGACTCGAAATTTCTCCCAGACGTGGTCCTATACTGGCTGAACGAGACACAGCAGTCCCCATTGGATTCGGGTGAAATTTGTATTTTTGGCGAATATTTTAGTGAGAGGGACAATGTTTCATGAGGCTGGTTTAAGGCTGAGGCTAGGGTTAGGGTTATGGGGCTAGGGTTAGGGTTACGGTCGTCTTTTGACCGATTGACTCGAAATTGCACACGCATGTTCTCCTCACTGGTGGAATGAGGCTCGCCGGTTTTGGTTGGATTCTGGTGGAATTTGTATTTTTGGTGAATATATTAAAGAAAAAAATGGCCTTTTTCATGAAAACGTCGGCCGATTTTTTCAATAGCTTCCAGGTCTTTGGACCGATTGACTCGAAATTTCTCCCAGACGTGGTCCTATACTGGCTGAACGAGACACAGCAGTCCCCATTGGATTCGGGTGAAATTTGTATTTTTGGCGAATATTTTAAAGAAAAAATGGCCTTTTTCATGAAAACGTCGGCCGATTTTTTCAATAGCTTCCAGGTCTTTGGACCGATTGACTCGAAATTTCTCCCAGACGTGGTCCTATACTGGCTGAACGAGACACAGCAGTCCCCATTGGATTCGGGTGAAATTTGTATTTTTGGCGAATATTTTAGTGAGAGGGACAATGTTTCATGAGGCTGGTTTAAGGCTGAGGCTAGGGTTAGGGTTAGGGTTAGGGTTATGGGGCTAGGGTTAGGGTTACGGTCGTCTTTTGACCGATTGACTCGAAATTGCACACGCATGTTCTCCTCACTGGTGGAATGAGGCTCGCCGGTTTTGGTTGGATTCTGGTGGAATTTGTATTTTTGGTGAATATATTAAAGAAAAAAATGGCCTTTTTCATGAAAACGTCGGCCGATTTTTTCAATAGCTTCCAGGTCTTTGGACCGATTGACTCGAAATTTCTCCCAGACGTGGTCCTATACTGGCTGAACGAGACACAGCAGTCCCCATTGGATTCGGGTGAAATTTGTATTTTTGGCGAATATTTTAGTGAGAGGGACAATGTTTCATGAGGCTGGCTTAAGGCTGAGGCTAGGGTTAGGGTTATGGGGCTAGGGTTAGGGTTACGGTCGTCTTTTGACCGATTGACTCGAAATTGCACACGCATGTTCTCCTCACTGGTGGAATGAGGCTCGCCGGTTTTGGTTGGATTCTGGTGGAATTTGTATTTTTGGTGAATATATTAAAGAAAAAAATGGCCTTTTTCATGAAAACGTCGGCCGATTTTTTCAATAGCTTCCAGGTCTTTGGACCGATTGACTCGAAATTTCTCCCAGACGTGGTCCTATACTGGCTGAACGAGACACAGCAGTCCCCATTGGATTCGGGTGAAATTTGTATTTTTGGCGAATATTTTAGTGAGAGGGACAATGTTTCATGAGGCTGGCTTAAGGCTGAGGCTAGGGTTAGGGTTATGGGGCTAGGGTTAGGGTTACGGTCGTCTTTTGACCGATTGACTCGAAATTGCACACGCATGTTCTCCTCACTGGTGGAATGAGGCTCGCCGGTTTTGGTTGGATTCTGGTGGAATTTGTATTTTTGGTGAATATATTAAAGAAAAAAATGGCCTTTTTCATGAAAACGTCGGCCGATTTTTTCAATAGCTTCCAGGTCTTTGGACCGATTGACTCGAAATTTCTCCCAGACGTGGTCCTATACTGGCTGAACGAGACACAGCAGTCCCCATTGGATTCTGGTGGAATTTGTATTTTTGGCGAATATTTTAAAGAAAAAATGGCCTTTTTCATGAAAACGTCGGCCGATTTTTTCAATAGCTTCCAGGTCTTTGGACCGATTGACTCGAAATTTCTCCCAGACGTGGTCCTATACTGGCTGAACGAGACACAGCAGTCCCCATTGGATTCGGGTGAAATTTGTATTTTTGGCGAATATTTTAAAGAAAAAATGGCCTTTTTCATGAAAACGTCGGCACATTTTTTCAATAGCTTCCAGGTCTTTGGACCGATTGACTCGAAATTTCTCCCAGACGTGGTCCTATACTGGCTGAACGAGACACAGCAGTCCCCATTGGATTCGGTTGAAATTTGTATTTTTGGCGAATATTTTAGTAAGAGGGACAATGTTTCATGAGGCTGGTTTAAGGCTGAGGCTAGGGTTAGGGTTAGGGTTATGGGGCTAGGGTTAGGGTTACGGTCGTCTTTTGACCGATTGACTCGAAATTGCACACGCATGTTCTCCTCACTGGTGGAATGAGGCTCGCCGGTTTTGGTTGGATTCTGGTGGAATTTGTATTTTTGGTGAATATATTAAAGAAAAAAATGGCCTTTTTCATGAAAACGTCGGCCGATTTTTTCAATAGCTTCCAGGTCTTTGGACCGATTGACTCGAAATTTCTCCCAGACGTGGTCCTATACTGGCTGAACGAGACACAGCAGTCCCCATTGGATTCGGGTGAAATTTGTATTTTTGGCGAATATTTTAGTGAGAGGGACAATGTTTCATGAGGCTGGCTTAAGGCTGAGGCTAGGGTTAGGGTTATGGGGCTAGGGTTAGGGTTACGGTCGTCTTTTGACCGATTGACTCGAAATTGCACACGCATGTTCTCCTCACTGGTGGAATGAGGCTCGCCGGTTTTGGTTGGATTCTGGTGGAATTTGTATTTTTGGTGAATATATTAAAGAAAAAAATGGCCTTTTTCATGAAAACGTTGGCCGATTTTTTCAATAGCTTCCAGGTCTTTGGACCGATTGACTCGAAATTTCTCCCAGACGTGGTCCTATACTGGCTGAACGAGACACAGCAGTCCCCATTGGATTCGGGTGAAATTTGTATTTTTGGCGAATATTTTAAAGAAAAAATGGCCTTTTTCATGAAAACGTCGGCCGATTTTTTCAATAGCTTCCAGGTCTTTGGACCGATTGACTCGAAATTTCTCCCAGACGTGGTCCTATACTGGCTGAACGAGACACAGCAGTCCCCATTGGATTCGGGTGAAATTTGTATTTTTGGCGAATATTTTAGTGAGAGGGACAATGTTTCATGAGGCTGGCTTAAGGCTGAGGCTAGGGTTAGGGTTATGGGGCTAGGGTTAGGGTTACGGTCGTCTTTTGACCGATTGACTCGAAATTGCACACGCATGTTCTCCTCACTGGTGGAATGAGGCTCGCCGGTTTTGGTTGGATTCTGGTGGAATTTGTATTTTTGGTGAATATTTTAAAGAAAAAAATGGCCTTTTTCATGAAAACGTCGGCCAATTTTTTCAATAGCTTCCAGGTCTTTGGACCGATTGACTCGAAATTTCTCCCAGACGTGGTCCTATACTGGCTGAACGAGACACAGCAGTCCCCATTGGATTCGGGTGAAATTTGTATTTTTGGCGAATATTTTAAAGAAAAAATGGCCTTTTTCATGAAAACGTCGGCCGATTTTTTCAATAGCTTCCAGGTCTTTGGACCGATTGACTCGAAATTTCTCCCAGACGTGGTCCTATACTGGCTGAACGAGACACAGCAGTCCCCATTGGATTCGGGTGAAATTTGTATTTTTGGCGAATATTTTAGTGAGAGGGACAATGTTTCATGAGGCTGGCTTAAGGCTGAGGCTAGGGTTAGGGTTATGGGGCTAGGGTTAGGGTTACGGTCGTCTTTTGACCGATTGACTCGAAATTGCACACGCATGTTCTCCTCACTGGTGGAATGAGGCTCGCCGGTTTTGGTTGGATTCTGGTGGAATTTGTATTTTTGGTGAATATATTAAAGAAAAAAATGGCCTTTTTCATGAAAACGTCGGCCGATTTTTTCAATAGCTTCCAGGTCTTTGGACCGATTGACTCGAAATTTCTCCCAGACGTGGTCCTATACTGGCTGAACGAGACACAGCAGTCCCCATTGGATTCGGGTGAAATTTGTATTTTTGGCGAATATTTTAGTGAGAGGGACAATGTTTCATGAGGCTGGCTTAAGGCTGAGGCTAGGGTTAGGGTTATGGGGCTAGGGTTAGGGTTACGGTCGTCTTTTGACCGATTGACTCGAAATTGCACACGCATGTTCTCCTCACTGGTGGAATGAGGCTCGCCGGTTTTGGTTGGATTCTGGTGGAATTTGTATTTTTGGTGAATATATTAAAGAAAAAAATGGCCTTTTTCATGAAAACGTCGGCCGATTTTTTCAATAGCTTCCAGGTCTTTGGACCGATTGACTCGAAATTTCTCCCAGACGTGGTCCTATACTGGCTGAACGAGACACAGCAGTCCCCATTGGATTCTGGTGGAATTTGTATTTTTGGTGAATATTTTAAAGAAAAAAATGGCCTTTTTCATGAAAACGTCGGCCAATTTTTTCAATAGCTTCCAGGTCTTTGGACCGATTGACTCGAAATTTCTCCCAGACGTGGTCCTATACTGGCTGAACGAGACACAGCAGTCCCCATTGGATTCGGGTGAAATTTGTATTTTTGGCGAATATTTTAAAGAAAAAATTGCCTTTTTCATGAAAACGTCGGCCGATTTTTTCAATAGCTTCCAGGTCTTTGGACCGATTGACTCGAAATTTCTCCCAGACGTGGTCCTATACTGGCTGAACGAGACACAGCAGTCCCCATTGGATTCGGGTGAAATTTGTATTTTTGGCGAATATTTTAGTGAGAGGGACAATGTTTCATGAGGCTGGTTTAAGGCTGAGGCTAGGGTTAGGGTTAGGGTTATGGGGCTAGGGTTAGGGTTACGGTCGTCTTTTGACCGATTGACTCGAAATTGCACACGCATGTTCTCCTCACTGGTGGAATGAGGCTCGCCGGTTTTGGTTGGATTCTGGTGGAATTTGTATTTTTGGTGAATATATTAAAGAAAAAAATGGCCTTTTTCATGAAAACGTCGGCCGATTTTTTCAATAGCTTCCAGGTCTTTGGACCGATTGACTCGAAATTTCTCCCAGACGTGGTCCTATACTGGCTGAACGAGACACAGCAGTCCCCATTGGATTCGGGTGAAATTTGTATTTTTGGCGAATATTTTAGTGAGAGGGACAATGTTTCATGAGGCTGGCTTAAGGCTGAGGCTAGGGTTAGGGTTATGGGGCTAGGGTTAGGGTTACGGTCGTCTTTTGACCGATTGACTCGAAATTGCACACGCATGTTCTCCTCACTGGTGGAATGAGGCTCGCCGGTTTTGGTTGGATTCTGGTGGAATTTGTATTTTTGGTGAATATATTAAAGAAAAAAATGGCCTTTTTCATGAAAACGTCGGCCGATTTTTTCAATAGCTTCCAGGTCTTTGGACCGATTGACTCGAAATTTCTCCCAGACGTGGTCCTATACTGGCTGAACGAGACACAGCAGTCCCCATTGGATTCGGGTGAAATTTGTATTTTTGGCGAATATTTTAAAGAAAAAATGGCCTTTTTCATGAAAACGTCGGCCGATTTTTTCAATAGCTTCCAGGTCTTTGGACCGATTGACTCGAAATTTCTCCCAGACGTGGTCCTATACTGGCTGAACGAGACACAGCAGTCCCCATTGGATTCGGGTGAAATTTGTATTTTTGGCGAATATTTTAGTGAGAGGGACAATGTTTCATGAGGCTGGTTTAAGGCTGAGGCTAGGGTTAGGGTTAGGGTTATGGGGCTAGGGTTAGGGTTACGGTCGTCTTTTGACCGATTGACTCGAAATTGCACACGCATGTTCTCCTCACTGGTGGAATGAGGCTCGCCGGTTTTGGTTGGATTCTGGTGGAATTTGTATTTTTGGTGAATATATTAAAGAAAAAAATGGCCTTTTTCATGAAAACGTCGGCCGATTTTTTCAATAGCTTCCAGGTCTTTGGACCGATTGACTCGAAATTTCTCCCAGACGTGGTCCTATACTGGCTGAACGAGACACAGCAGTCCCCATTGGATTCGGGTGAAATTTGTATTTTTGGCGAATATTTTAAAGAAAAAATGGCCTTTTTCATGAAAACGTCGGCCGATTTTTTCAATAGCTTCCAGGTCTTTGGACCGATTGACTCGAAATTTCTCCCAGACGTGGTCCTATACTGGCTGAACGAGACACAGCAGTCCCCATTGGATTCGGGTGAAATTTGTATTTTTGGCGAATATTTTAGTGAGAGGGACAATGTTTCATGAGGCTGGCTTAAGGCTGAGGCTAGGGTTAGGGTTATGGGGCTAGGGTTAGGGTTACGGTCGTCTTTTGACCGATTGACTCGAAATTGCACACGCATGTTCTCCTCACTGGTGGAATGAGGCTCGCCGGTTTTGGTTGGATTCTGGTGGAATTTGTATTTTTGGTGAATATTTTAAAGAAAAAAATGGCCTTTTTCATGAAAACGTCGGCCAATTTTTTCAATAGCTTCCAGGTCTTTGGACCGATTGACTCGAAATTTCTCCCAGACGTGGTCCTATACTGGCTGAACGAGACACAGCAGTCCCCATTGGATTCGGGTGAAATTTGTATTTTTGGCGAATATTTTAAAGAAAAAATGGCCTTTTTCATGAAAACGTCGGCCGATTTTTTCAATAGCTTCCAGGTCTTTGGACCGATTGACTCGAAATTTCTCCCAGACGTGGTCCTATACTGGCTGAACGAGACACAGCAGTCCCCATTGGATTCGGGTGAAATTTGTATTTTTGGCGAATATTTTAGTGAGAGGGACAATGTTTCATGAGGCTGGCTTAAGGCTGAGGCTAGGGTTAGGGTTAGGGTTATGGGGCTAGGGTTAGGGTTACGGTCGTCTTTTGACCGATTGACTCGAAATTGCACACGCATGTTCTCCTCACTGGTGGAATGAGGCTCGCCGGTTTTGGTTGGATTCTGGTGGAATTTGTATTTTTGGTGAATATATTAAAGAAAAAAATGGCCTTTTTCATGAAAACGTCGGCCGATTTTTTCAATAGCTTCCAGGTCTTTGGACCGATTGACTCGAAATTTCTCCCAGACGTGGTCCTATACTGGCTGAACGAGACACAGCAGTCCCCATTGGATTCGGGTGAAATTTGTATTTTTGGCGAATATTTTAGTGAGAGGGACAATGTTTCATGAGGCTGGCTTAAGGCTGAGGCTAGGGTTAGGGTTATGGGGCTAGGGTTAGGGTTACGGTCGTCTTTTGACCGATTGACTCGAAATTGCACACGCATGTTCTCCTCACTGGTGGAATGAGGCTCGCCGGTTTTGGTTGGATTCTGGTGGAATTTGTATTTTTGGTGAATATTTTAAAGAAAAAAATGGCCTTTTTCATGAAAACGTCGGCCAATTTTTTCAATAGCTTCCAGGTCTTTGGACCGATTGACTCGAAATTTCTCCCAGACGTGGTCCTATACTGGCTGAACGAGACACAGCAGTCCCCATTGGATTCGGGTGAAATTTGTATTTTTGGCGAATATTTTAAAGAAAAAATGGCCTTTTTCATGAAAACGTCGGCCGATTTTTTCAATAGCTTCCAGGTCTTTGGACCGATTGACTCGAAATTTCTCCCAGACGTGGTCCTATACTGGCTGAACGAGACACAGCAGTCCCCATTGGATTCGGGTGAAATTTGTATTTTTGGCGAATATTTTAGTGAGAGGGACAATGTTTCATGAGGCTGGTTTAAGGCTGAGGCTAGGGTTAGGGTTAGGGTTATGGGGCTAGGGTTAGGGTTACGGTCGTCTTTTGACCGATTGACTCGAAATTGCACACGCATGTTCTCCTCACTGGTGGAATGAGGCTCGCCGGTTTTGGTTGGATTCTGGTGGAATTTGTATTTTTGGTGAATATATTAAAGAAAAAAATGGCCTTTTTCATGAAAACGTCGGCCGATTTTTTCAATAGCTTCCAGGTCTTTGGACCGATTGACTCGAAATTTCTCCCAGACGTGGTCCTATACTGGCTGAACGAGACACAGCAGTCCCCATTGGATTCGGGTGAAATTTGTATTTTTGGCGAATATTTTAAAGAAAAAATGGCCTTTTTCATGAAAACGTCGGCACATTTTTTCAATAGCTTCCAGGTCTTTGGACCGATTGACTCGAAATTTCTCCCAGACGTGGTCCTATACTGGCTGAACGAGACACAGCAGTCCCCATTGGATTCGGGTGAAATTTGTATTTTTGGCGAATATTTTAGTAAGAGGGACAATGTTTCATGAGGCTGGTTTAAGGCTGAGGCTAGGGTTAGGGTTAGGGTTATGGGGCTAGGGTTAGGGTTACGGTCGTCTTTTGACCGATTGACTCGAAATTGCACACGCATGTTCTCCTCACTGGTGGAATGAGGCTCGCCGGTTTTGGTTGGATTCTGGTGGAATTTGTATTTTTGGTGAATATATTAAAGAAAAAAATGGCCTTTTTCATGAAAACGTCGGCCGATTTTTTCAATAGCTTCCAGGTCTTTGGACCGATTGACTCGAAATTTCTCCCAGACGTGGTCCTATACTGGCTGAACGAGACACAGCAGTCCCCATTGGATTCGGGTGAAATTTGTATTTTTGGCGAATATTTTAGTGAGAGGGACAATGTTTCATGAGGCTGGCTTAAGGCTGAGGCTAGGGTTAGGGTTATGGGGCTAGGGTTAGGGTTACGGTCGTCTTTTGACCGATTGACTCGAAATTGCACACGCATGTTCTCCTCACTGGTGGAATGAGGCTCGCCGGTTTTGGTTGGATTCTGGTGGAATTTGTATTTTTGGTGAATATATTAAAGAAAAAAATGGCCTTTTTCATGAAAACGTCGGCCGATTTTTTCAATAGCTTCCAGGTCTTTGGACCGATTGACTCGAAATTTCTCCCAGACGTGGTCCTATACTGGCTGAACGAGACACAGCAGTCCCCATTGGATTCGGGTGAAATTTGTATTTTTGGCGAATATTTTAAAGAAAAAATGGCCTTTTTCATGAAAACGTCGGCCGATTTTTTCAATAGCTTCCAGGTCTTTGGACCGATTGACTCGAAATTTCTCCCAGACGTGGTCCTATACTGGCTGAACGAGACACAGCAGTCCCCATTGGATTCGGGTGAAATTTGTATTTTTGGCGAATATTTTAGTAAGAGGGACAATGTTTCATGAGGCTGGTTTAAGGCTGAGGCTAGGGTTAGGGTTAGGGTTATGGGGCTAGGGTTAGGGTTACGGTCGTCTTTTGACCGATTGACTCGAAATTGCACACGCATGTTCTCCTCACTGGTGGAATGAGGCTCGCCGGTTTTGGTTGGATTCTGGTGGAATTTGTATTTTTGGTGAATATATTAAAGAAAAAAATGGCCTTTTTCATGAAAACGTCGGCCGATTTTTTCAATAGCTTCCAGGTCTTTGGACCGATTGACTCGAAATTTCTCCCAGACGTGGTCCTATACTGGCTGAACGAGACACAGCAGTCCCCATTGGATTCGGGTGAAATTTGTATTTTTGGCGAATATTTTAGTGAGAGGGACAATGTTTCATGAGGCTGGCTTAAGGCTGAGGCTAGGGTTAGGGTTATGGGGCTAGGGTTAGGGTTACGGTCGTCTTTTGACCGATTGACTCGAAATTGCACACGCATGTTCTCCTCACTGGTGGAATGAGGCTCGCCGGTTTTGGTTGGATTCTGGTGGAATTTGTATTTTTGGTGAATATATTAAAGAAAAAAATGGCCTTTTTCATGAAAACGTCGGCCGATTTTTTCAATAGCTTCCAGGTCTTTGGACCGATTGACTCGAAATTTCTCCCAGACGTGGTCCTATACTGGCTGAACGAGACACAGCAGTCCCCATTGGATTCGGGTGAAATTTGTATTTTTGGCGAATATTTTAAAGAAAAAATGGCCTTTTTCATGAAAACGTCGGCCGATTTTTTCAATAGCTTCCAGGTCTTTGGACCGATTGACTCGAAATTTCTCCCAGACGTGGTCCTATACTGGCTGAACGAGACACAGCAGTCCCCATTGGATTCGGGTGAAATTTGTATTTTTGGCGAATATTTTAAAGAAAAAATGGCCTTTTTCATGAAAACGTCGGCCGATTTTTTCAATAGCTTCCAGGTCTTTGGACCGATTGACTCGAAATTTCTCCCAGACGTGGTCCTATACTGGCTGAACGAGACACAGCAGTCCCCATTGGATTCGGGTGAAATTTGTATTTTTGGCGAATATTTTAGTGAGAGGGACAATGTTTCATGAGGCTGGCTTAAGGCTGAGGCTAGGGTTAGGGTTATGGGGCTAGGGTTAGGGTTACGGTCGTCTTTTGACCGATTGACTCGAAATTGCACACGCATGTTCTCCTCACTGGTGGAATGAGGCTCGCCGGTTTTGGTTGGATTCTGGTGGAATTTGTATTTTTGGTGAATATTTTAAAGAAAAAAATGGCCTTTTTCATGAAAACGTCGGCCAATTTTTTCAATAGCTTCCAGGTCTTTGGACCGATTGACTCGAAATTTCTCCCAGACGTGGTCCTATACTGGCTGAACGAGACACAGCAGTCCCCATTGGATTCGGGTGAAATTTGTATTTTTGGCGAATATTTTAAAGAAAAAATGGCCTTTTTCATGAAAACGTCGGCCGATTTTTTCACTAGCTTCCAAGTCTTTGGACCGATTGACTCGAAATTTCTCCCAGACGTGGTCCTATACTGGCTGAACGAGACACAGCAGTCCCCATTGGATTCGGGTGAAATTTGTATTTTTGGCGAATATTTTAAAGAAAAAATGGCCTTTTTCATGAAAACGTCGGCCGATTTTTTCAATAGCTTCCAGGTCTTTGGACCGATTGACTCGAAATTTCTCCCAGACGTGGTCCTATACTGGCTGAACGAGACACAGCAGTCCCCATTGGATTCGGGTGAAATTTGTATTTTTGGCGAATATTTTAGTGAGAGGGACAATGTTTCATGAGGCTGGTTTAAGGCTGAGGCTAGGGTTAGGGTTAGGGTTATGGGGCTAGGGTTAGGGTTACGGTCGTCTTTTGACCGATTGACTCGAAATTGCACACGCATGTTCTCCTCACTGGTGGAATGAGGCTCGCCGGTTTTGGTTGGATTCTGGTGGAATTTGTATTTTTGGCGAATATATTAAAGAAAAAAATGGCCTTTTTCATGAAAACGTCGGCCGATTTTTTCAATAGCTTCCAGGTCTTTGGACCGATTGACTCGAAATTTCTCCCAGACGTGGTCCTATACTGGCTGAACGAGACACAGCAGTCCCCATTGGATTCGGGTGAAATTTGTATTTTTGGCGAATATTTTAGTGAGAGGGACAATGTTTCATGAGGCTGGCTTAAGGCTGAGGCTAGGGTTAGGGTTATGGGGCTAGGGTTAGGGTTACGGTCGTCTTTTGACCGATTGACTCGAAATTGCACACGCATGTTCTCCTCACTGGTGGAATGAGGCTCGCCGGTTTTGGTTGGATTCTGGTGGAATTTGTATTTTTGGTGAATATTTTAAAGAAAAAAATGGCCTTTTTCATGAAAACGTCGGCCAATTTTTTCAATAGCTTCCAGGTCTTTGGACCGATTGACTCGAAATTTCTCCCAGACGTGGTCCTATACTGGCTGAACGAGACACAGCAGTCCCCATTGGATTCGGGTGAAATTTGTATTTTTGGCGAATATTTTAAAGAAAAAATGGCCTTTTTCATGAAAACGTCGGCCGATTTTTTCAATAGCTTCCAGGTCTTTGGACCGATTGACTCGAAATTTCTCCCAGACGTGGTCCTATACTGGCTGAACGAGACACAGCAGTCCCCATTGGATTCGGGTGAAATTTGTATTTTTGGCGAATATTTTAGTGAGAGGGACAATGTTTCATGAGGCTGGTTTAAGGCTGAGGCTAGGGTTAGGGTTAGGGTTATGGGGCTAGGGTTAGGGTTACGGTCGTCTTTTGACCGATTGACTCGAAATTGCACACGCATGTTCTCCTCACTGGTGGAATGAGGCTCGCCGGTTTTGGTTGGATTCTGGTGGAATTTGTATTTTTGGTGAATATATTAAAGAAAAAAATGGCCTTTTTCATGAAAACGTCGGCCGATTTTTTCAATAGCTTCCAGGTCTTTGGACCGATTGACTCGAAATTTCTCCGAGACGTGGTCCTATACTGGCTGAACGAGACACAGCAGTCCCCATTGGATTCGGGTGAAATTTGTATTTTTGGCGAATATTTTAAAGAAAAAATGGCCTTTTTCATGAAAACGTCGGCACATTTTTTCAATAGCTTCCAGGTCTTTGGACCGATTGACTCGAAATTTCTCCCAGACGTGGTCCTATACTGGCTGAACGAGACACAGCAGTCCCCATTGGATTCGGGTGAAATTTGTATTTTTGGCGAATATTTTAGTAAGAGGGACAATGTTTCATGAGGCTGGTTTAAGGCTGAGGCTAGGGTTAGGGTTAGGGTTATGGGGCTAGGGTTAGGGTTACGGTCGTCTTTTGACCGATTGACTCGAAATTGCACACGCATGTTCTCCTCACTGGTGGAATGAGGCTCGCCGGTTTTGGTTGGATTCTGGTGGAATTTGTATTTTTGGTGAATATATTAAAGAAAAAAATGGCCTTTTTCATGAAAACGTCGGCCGATTTTTTCAATAGCTTCCAGGTCTTTGGACCGATTGACTCGAAATTTCTCCCAGACGTGGTCCTATACTGGCTGAACGAGACACAGCAGTCCCCATTGGATTCGGGTGAAATTTGTATTTTTGGCGAATATTTTAGTGAGAGGGACAATGTTTCATGAGGCTGGCTTAAGGCTGAGGCTAGGGTTAGGGTTATGGGGCTAGGGTTAGGGTTACGGTCGTCTTTTGACCGATTGACTCGAAATTGCACACGCATGTTCTCCTCACTGGTGGAATGAGGCTCGCCGGTTTTGGTTGGATTCTGGTGGAATTTGTATTTTTGGTGAATATATTAAAGAAAAAAATGGCCTTTTTCATGAAAACGTCGGCCGATTTTTTCAATAGCTTCCAGGTCTTTGGACCGATTGACTCGAAATTTCTCCCAGACGTGGTCCTATACTGGCTGAACGAGACACAGCAGTCCCCATTGGATTCGGGTGAAATTTGTATTTTTGGCGAATATTTTAAAGAAAAAATGGCCTTTTTCATGAAAACGTCGGCCGATTTTTTCAATAGCTTCCAGGTCTTTGGACCGATTGACTCGAAATTTCTCCCAGACGTGGTCCTATACTGGCTGAACGAGACACAGCAGTCCCCATTGGATTCGGGTGAAATTTGTATTTTTGGCGAATATTTTAGTAAGAGGGACAATGTTTCATGAGGCTGGTTTAAGGCTGAGGCTAGGGTTAGGGTTAGGGTTATGGGGCTAGGGTTAGGGTTACGGTCGTCTTTTGACCGATTGACTCGAAATTGCACACGCATGTTCTCCTCACTGGTGGAATGAGGCTCGCCGGTTTTGGTTGGATTCTGGTGGAATTTGTATTTTTGGTGAATATATTAAAGAAAAAAATGGCCTTTTTCATGAAAACGTTGGCCGATTTTTTCAATAGCTTCCAGGTCTTTGGACCGATTGACTCGAAATTTCTCCCAGACGTGGTCCTATACTGGCTGAACGAGACACAGCAGTCCCCATTGGATTCGGGTGAAATTTGTATTTTTGGCGAATATTTTAGTGAGAGGGACAATGTTTCATGAGGCTGGCTTAAGGCTGAGGCTAGGGTTAGGGTTATGGGGCTAGGGTTAGGGTTACGGTCGTCTTTTGACCGATTGACTCGAAATTGCACACGCATGTTCTCCTCACTGGTGGAATGAGGCTCGCCGGTTTTGGTTGGATTCTGGTGGAATTTGTATTTTTGGTGAATATATTAAAGAAAAAAATGGCCTTTTTCATGAAAACGTCGGCCGATTTTTTCAATAGCTTCCAGGTCTTTGGACCGATTGACTCGAAATTTCTCCCAGACGTGGTCCTATACTGGCTGAACGAGACACAGCAGTCCCCATTGGATTCGGGTGAAATTTGTATTTTTGGCGAATATTTTAAAGAAAAAATGGCCTTTTTCATGAAAACGTCGGCCGATTTTTTCAATAGCTTCCAGGTCTTTGGACCGATTGACTCGAAATTTCTCCCAGACGTGGTCCTATACTGGCTGAACGAGACACAGCAGTCCCCATTGGATTCGGGTGAAATTTGTATTTTTGGCGAATATTTTAGTGAGAGGGACAATGTTTCATGAGGCTGGTTTAAGGCTGAGGCTAGGGTTAGGGTTAGGGTTATGGGGCTAGGGTTAGGGTTACGGTCGTCTTTTGACCGATTGACTCGAAATTGCACACGCATGTTCTCCTCACTGGTGGAATGAGGCTCGCCGGTTTTGGTTGGATTCTGGTGGAATTTGTATTTTTGGTGAATATATTAAAGAAAAAAATGGCCTTTTTCATGAAAACGTCGGCCGATTTTTTCAATAGCTTCCAGGTCTTTGGACCGATTGACTCGAAATTTCTCCCAGACGTGGTCCTATACTGGCTGAACGAGACACAGCAGTCCCCATTGGATTCGGGTGAAATTTGTATTTTTGGCGAATATTTTAAAGAAAAAATGGCCTTTTTCATGAAAACGTCGGCACATTTTTTCAATAGCTTCCAGGTCTTTGGACCGATTGACTCGAAATTTCTCCCAGACGTGGTCCTATACTGGCTGAACGAGACACAGCAGTCCCCATTGGATTCGGGTGAAATTTGTATTTTTGGCGAATATTTTAGTAAGAGGGACAATGTTTCATGAGGCTGGTTTAAGGCTGAGGCTAGGGTTAGGGTTAGGGTTATGGGGCTAGGGTTAGGGTTACGGTCGTCTTTTGACCGATTGACTCGAAATTGCACACGCATGTTCTCCTCACTGGTGGAATGAGGCTCGCCGGTTTTGGTTGGATTCTGGTGGAATTTGTATTTTTGGTGAATATATTAAAGAAAAAAATGGCCTTTTTCATGAAAACGTCGGCCGATTTTTTCAATAGCTTCCAGGTCTTTGGACCGATTGACTCGAAATTTCTCCCAGACGTGGTCCTATACTGGCTGAACGAGACACAGCAGTCCCCATTGGATTCGGGTGAAATTTGTATTTTTGGCGAATATTTTAGTGAGAGGGACAATGTTTCATGAGGCTGGCTTAAGGCTGAGGCTAGGGTTAGGGTTATGGGGCTAGGGTTAGGGTTACGGTCGTCTTTTGACCGATTGACTCGAAATTGCACACGCATGTTCTCCTCACTGGTGGAATGAGGCTCGCCGGTTTTGGTTGGATTCTGGTGGAATTTGTATTTTTGGTGAATATATTAAAGAAAAAAATGGCCTTTTTCATGAAAACGTCGGCCGATTTTTTCAATAGCTTCCAGGTCTTTGGACCGATTGACTCGAAATTTCTCCCAGACGTGGTCCTATACTGGCTGAACGAGACACAGCAGTCCCCATTGGATTCGGGTGAAATTTGTATTTTTGGCGAATATTTTAAAGAAAAAATGGCCTTTTTCATGAAAACGTCGGCCGATTTTTTCAATAGCTTCCAGGTCTTTGGACCGATTGACTCGAAATTTCTCCCAGACGTGGTCCTATACTGGCTGAACGAGACACAGCAGTCCCCATTGGATTCGGGTGAAATTTGTATTTTTGGCGAATATTTTAGTAAGAGGGACAATGTTTCATGAGGCTGGTTTAAGGCTGAGGCTAGGGTTAGGGTTAGGGTTATGGGGCTAGGGTTAGGGTTACGGTCGTCTTTTGACCGATTGACTCGAAATTGCACACGCATGTTCTCCTCACTGGTGGAATGAGGCTCGCCGGTTTTGGTTGGATTCTGGTGGAATTTGTATTTTTGGTGAATATATTAAAGAAAAAAATGGCCTTTTTCATGAAAACGTTGGCCGATTTTTTCAATAGCTTCCAGGTCTTTGGACCGATTGACTCGAAATTTCTCCCAGACGTGGTCCTATACTGGCTGAACGAGACACAGCAGTCCCCATTGGATTCGGGTGAAATTTGTATTTTTGGCGAATATTTTAGTGAGAGGGACAATGTTTCATGAGGCTGGCTTAAGGCTGAGGCTAGGGTTAGGGTTATGGGGCTAGGGTTAGGGTTACGGTCGTCTTTTGACCGATTGACTCGAAATTGCACACGCATGTTCTCCTCACTGGTGGAATGAGGCTCGCCGGTTTTGGTTGGATTCTGGTGGAATTTGTATTTTTGGTGAATATATTAAAGAAAAAAATGGCCTTTTTCATGAAAACGTCGGCCGATTTTTTCAATAGCTTCCAGGTCTTTGGACCGATTGACTCGAAATTTCTCCCAGACGTGGTCCTATACTGGCTGAACGAGACACAGCAGTCCCCATTGGATTCGGGTGAAATTTGTATTTTTGGCGAATATTTTAGTGAGAGGGACAATGTTTCATGAGGCTGGCTTAAGGCTGAGGCTAGGGTTAGGGTTATGGGGCTAGGGTTAGGGTTACGGTCGTCTTTTGACCGATTGACTCGAAATTGCACACGCATGTTCTCCTCACTGGTGGAATGAGGCTCGCCGGTTTTGGTTGGATTCTGGTGGAATTTGTATTTTTGGTGAATATATTAAAGAAAAAAATGGCCTTTTTCATGAAAACGTCGGCCGATTTTTTCAATAGCTTCCAGGTCTTTGGACCGATTGACTCGAAATTTCTCCCAGACGTGGTCCTATACTGGCTGAACGAGACACAGCAGTCCCCATTGGATTCGGGTGAAATTTGTATTTTTGGCGAATATTTTAAAGAAAAAATGGCCTTTTTCATGAAAACGTCGGCCGATTTTTTCAATAGCTTCCAGGTCTTTGGACCGATTGACTCGAAATTTCTCCCAGACGTGGTCCTATACTGGCTGAACGAGACACAGCAGTCCCCATTGGATTCGGGTGAAATTTGTATTTTTGGCGAATATTTTAGTGAGAGGGACAATGTTTCATGAGGCTGGCTTAAGGCTGAGGCTAGGGTTAGGGTTATGGGGCTAGGGTTAGGGTTACGGTCGTCTTTTGACCGATTGACTCGAAATTGCACACGCATGTTCTCCTCACTGGTGGAATGAGGCTCGCCGGTTTTGGTTGGATTCTGGTGGAATTTGTATTTTTGGTGAATATTTTAAAGAAAAAAATGGCCTTTTTCATGAAAACGTCGGCCAATTTTTTCAATAGCTTCCAGGTCTTTGGACCGATTGACTCGAAATTTCTCCCAGACGTGGTCCTATACTGGCTGAACGAGACACAGCAGTCCCCATTGGATTCGGGTGAAATTTGTATTTTTGGCGAATATTTTAAAGAAAAAATGGCCTTTTTCATGAAAACGTCGGCCGATTTTTTCAATAGCTTCCAGGTCTTTGGACCGATTGACTCGAAATTTCTCCCAGACGTGGTCCTATACTGGCTGAACGAGACACAGCAGTCCCCATTGGATTCGGGTGAAATTTGTATTTTTGGCGAATATTTTAAAGAAAAAATGGCCTTTTTCATGAAAACGTCGGCCGATTTTTTCACTAGCTTCCAGGTCTTTGGACCGATTGACTCGAAATTTCTCCCAGACGTGGTCCTATACTGGCTGAACGAGACACAGCAGTCCCCATTGGATTCGGGTGAAATTTGTATTTTTGGCGAATATTTTAAAGAAAAAATGGCCTTTTTCATGAAAACGTCGGCCGATTTTTTCAATAGCTTCCAGGTCTTTGGACCGATTGACTCGAAATTTCTCCCAGACGTGGTCCTATACTGGCTGAACGAGACACAGCAGTCCCCATTGGATTCGGGTGAAATTTGTATTTTTGGCGAATATTTTAAAGAAAAAATGGCCTTTTTCATGAAAACGTCGGCCGATTTTTTCAATAGCTTCCAGGTCTTTGGACCGATTGACTCGAAATTTCTCCCAGACGTGGTCCTATACTGGCTGAACGAGACACAGCAGTCCCCATTGGATTCGGGTGAAATTTGTATTTTTGGCGAATATTTTAGTAAGAGGGACAATGTTTCATGAGGCTGGTTTAAGGCTGAGGCTAGGGTTAGGGTTAGGGTTATGGGGCTAGGGTTAGGGTTACGGTCGTCTTTTGACCGATTGACTCGAAATTGCACACGCATGTTCTCCTCACTGGTGGAATGAGGCTCGCCGGTTTTGGTTGGATTCTGGTGGAATTTGTATTTTTGGTGAATATATTAAAGAAAAAAATGGCCTTTTTCATGAAAACGTTGGCCGATTTTTTCAATAGCTTCCAGGTCTTTGGACCGATTGACTCGAAATTTCTCCCAGACGTGGTCCTATACTGGCTGAACGAGACACAGCAGTCCCCATTGGATTCGGGTGAAATTTGTATTTTTGGCGAATATTTTAGTGAGAGGGACAATGTTTCATGAGGCTGGCTTAAGGCTGAGGCTAGGGTTAGGGTTATGGGGCTAGGGTTAGGGTTACGGTCGTCTTTTGACCGATTGACTCGAAATTGCACACGCATGTTCTCCTCACTGGTGGAATGAGGCTCGCCGGTTTTGGTTGGATTCTGGTGGAATTTGTATTTTTGGTGAATATATTAAAGAAAAAAATGGCCTTTTTCATGAAAACGTCGGCCGATTTTTTCAATAGCTTCCAGGTCTTTGGACCGATTGACTCGAAATTTCTCCCAGACGTGGTCCTATACTGGCTGAACGAGACACAGCAGTCCCCATTGGATTCGGGTGAAATTTGTATTTTTGGCGAATATTTTAAAGAAAAAATGGCCTTTTTCATGAAAACGTCGGCCGATTTTTTCAATAGCTTCCAGGTCTTTGGACCGATTGACTCGAAATTTCTCCCAGACGTGGTCCTATACTGGCTGAACGAGACACAGCAGTCCCCATTGGATTCGGGTGAAATTTGTATTTTTGGCGAATATTTTAGTGAGAGGGACAATGTTTCATGAGGCTGGCTTAAGGCTGAGGCTAGGGTTAGGGTTATGGGGCTAGGGTTAGGGTTACGGTCGTCTTTTGACCGATTGACTCGAAATTGCACACGCATGTTCTCCTCACTGGTGGAATGAGGCTCGCCGGTTTTGGTTGGATTCTGGTGGAATTTGTATTTTTGGTGAATATTTTAAAGAAAAAAATGGCCTTTTTCATGAAAACGTCGGCCAATTTTTTCAATAGCTTCCAGGTCTTTGGACCGATTGACTCGAAATTTCTCCCAGACGTGGTCCTATACTGGCTGAACGAGACACAGCAGTCCCCATTGGATTCGGGTGAAATTTGTATTTTTGGCGAATATTTTAAAGAAAAAATGGCCTTTTTCATGAAAACGTCGGCCGATTTTTTCAATAGCTTCCAGGTCTTTGGACCGATTGACTCGAAATTTCTCCCAGACGTGGTCCTATACTGGCTGAACGAGACACAGCAGTCCCCATTGGATTCGGGTGAAATTTGTATTTTTGGCGAATATTTTAGTAAGAGGGACAATGTTTCATGAGGCTGGTTTAAGGCTGAGGCTAGGGTTAGGGTTAGGGTTATGGGGCTAGGGTTAGGGTTACGGTCGTCTTTTGACCGATTGACTCGAAATTGCACACGCATGTTCTCCTCACTGGTGGAATGAGGCTCGCCGGTTTTGGTTGGATTCTGGTGGAATTTGTATTTTTGGTGAATATATTAAAGAAAAAAATGGCCTTTTTCATGAAAACGTCGGCCGATTTTTTCAATAGCTTCCAGGTCTTTGGACCGATTGACTCGAAATTTCTCCCAGACGTGGTCCTATACTGGCTGAACGAGACACAGCAGTCCCCATTGGATTCGGGTGAAATTTGTATTTTTGGCGAATATTTTAGTGAGAGGGACAATGTTTCATGAGGCTGGCTTAAGGCTGAGGCTAGGGTTAGGGTTATGGGGCTAGGGTTAGGGTTACGGTCGTCTTTTGACCGATTGACTCGAAATTGCACACGCATGTTCTCCTCACTGGTGGAATGAGGCTCGCCGGTTTTGGTTGGATTCTGGTGGAATTTGTATTTTTGGTGAATATATTAAAGAAAAAAATGGCCTTTTTCATGAAAACGTCGGCCGATTTTTTCAATAGCTTCCAGGTCTTTGGACCGATTGACTCGAAATTTCTCCCAGACGTGGTCCTATACTGGCTGAACGAGACACAGCAGTCCCCATTGGATTCGGGTGAAATTTGTATTTTTGGCGAATATTTTAAAGAAAAAATGGCCTTTTTCATGAAAACGTCGGCCGATTTTTTCAATAGCTTCCAGGTCTTTGGACCGATTGACTCGAAATTTCTCCCAGACGTGGTCCTATACTGGCTGAACGAGACACAGCAGTCCCCATTGGATTCGGGTGAAATTTGTATTTTTGGCGAATATTTTAGTGAGAGGGACAATGTTTCATGAGGCTGGCTTAAGGCTGAGGCTAGGGTTAGGGTTATGGGGCTAGGGTTAGGGTTACGGTCGTCTTTTGACCGATTGACTCGAAATTGCACACGCATGTTCTCCTCACTGGTGGAATGAGGCTCGCCGGTTTTGGTTGGATTCTGGTGGAATTTGTATTTTTGGTGAATATTTTAAAGAAAAAAATGGCCTTTTTCATGAAAACGTCGGCCAATTTTTTCAATAGCTTCCAGGTCTTTGGACCGATTGACTCGAAATTTCTCCCAGACGTGGTCCTATACTGGCTGAACGAGACACAGCAGTCCCCATTGGATTCGGGTGAAATTTGTATTTTTGGCGAATATTTTAAAGAAAAAATTGCCTTTTTCATGAAAACGTCGGCCGATTTTTTCAATAGCTTCCAGGTCTTTGGACCGATTGACTCGAAATTTCTCCCAGACGTGGTCCTATACTGGCTGAACGAGACACAGCAGTCCCCATTGGATTCGGGTGAAATTTGTATTTTTGGCGAATATTTTAGTGAGAGGGACAATGTTTCATGAGGCTGGTTTAAGGCTGAGGCTAGGGTTAGGGTTAGGGTTATGGGGCTAGGGTTAGGGTTACGGTCGTCTTTTGACCGATTGACTCGAAATTGCACACGCATGTTCTCCTCACTGGTGGAATGAGGCTCGCCGGTTTTGGTTGGATTCTGGTGGAATTTGTATTTTTGGTGAATATATTAAAGAAAAAAATGGCCTTTTTCATGAAAACGTCGGCCGATTTTTTCAATAGCTTCCAGGTCTTTGGACCGATTGACTCGAAATTTCTCCCAGACGTGGTCCTATACTGGCTGAACGAGACACAGCAGTCCCCATTGGATTCGGGTGAAATTTGTATTTTTGGTGAATATTTTAAAGAAAAAATGGCCTTTTTCATGAAAACGTCGGCCGATTTTTTCAATAGCTTCCAGGTCTTTGGATCGATTGACTCGAAATTTCTCCCAGACGTGGTCCTATACTGGCTGAACGAGACACAGCAGTCCCCATTGGATTCGGGTGAAATTTGTATTTTTGGCGAATATTTTAGTGAGAGGGACAATGTTTCATGAGGCTGGCTTAAGGCTGAGGCTAGGGTTAGGGTTATGGGGCTAGGGTTAGGGTTACGGTCGTCTTTTGACCGATTGACTCGAAATTGCACACGCATGTTCTCCTCACTGGTGGAATGAGGCTCGCCGGTTTTGGTTGGATTCTGGTGGAATTTGTATTTTTGGTGAATATTTTAAAGAAAAAAATGGCCTTTTTCATGAAAACGTCGGCCAATTTTTTCAATAGCTTCCAGGTCTTTGGACCGATTGACTCGAAATTTCTCCCAGACGTGGTCCTATACTGGCTGAACGAGACACAGCAGTCCCCATTGGATTCGGGTGAAATTTTTATTTTTGGCGAATATTTTAAAGAAAAAATTGCCTTTTTCATGAAAACGTCGGCCGATTTTTTCAATAGCTTCCAGGTCTTTGGACCGATTGACTCGAAATTTCTCCCAGACGTGGTCCTATACTGGCTGAACGAGACACAGCAGTCCCCATTGGATTCGGGTGAAATTTGTATTTTTGGCGAATATTTTAGTGAGAGGGACAATGTTTCATGAGGCTGGTTTAAGGCTGAGGCTAGGGTTAGGGTTAGGGTTATGGGGCTAGGGTTAGGGTTACGGTCGTCTTTTGACCGATTGACTCGAAATTGCACACGCATGTTCTCCTCACTGGTGGAATGAGGCTCGCCGGTTTTGGTTGGATTCTGGTGGAATTTGTATTTTTGGTGAATATATTAAAGAAAAAAATGGCCTTTTTCATGAAAACGTCGGCCGATTTTTTCAATAGCTTCCAGGTCTTTGGACCGATTGACTCGAAATTTCTCCCAGACGTGGTCCTATACTGGCTGAACGAGACACAGCAGTCCCCATTGGATTCGGGTGAAATTTGTATTTTTGGCGAATATTTTAGTGAGAGGGACAATGTTTCATGAGGCTGGCTTAAGGCTGAGGCTAGGGTTAGGGTTATGGGGCTAGGGTTAGGGTTACGGTCGTCTTTTGACCGATTGACTCGAAATTGCACACGCATGTTCTCCTCACTGGTGGAATGAGGCTCGCCGGTTTTGGTTGGATTCTGGTGGAATTTGTATTTTTGGTGAATATATTAAAGAAAAAAATGGCCTTTTTCATGAAAACGTCGGCCGATTTTTTCAATAGCTTCCAGGTCTTTGGACCGATTGACTCGAAATTTCTCCCAGACGTGGTCCTATACTGGCTGAACGAGACACAGCAGTCCCCATTGGATTCGGGTGAAATTTGTATTTTTGGCGAATATTTTAAAGAAAAAATGGCCTTTTTCATGAAAACGTCGGCTGATTTTTTCAATAGCTTCCAGGTCTTTGGACCGATTGACTCGAAATTTCTCCCAGACGTGGTCCTATACTGGCTGAACGAGACACAGCAGTCCCCATTGGATTCGGGTGAAATTTGTATTTTTGGCGAATATTTTAGTGAGAGGGACAATGTTTCATGAAGCTGGCTTAAGGCTGAGGCTAGGGTTAGGGTTATGGGGCTAGGGTTAGGGTTACGGTCGTCTTTTGACCGATTGACTCGAAATTGCACACGCATGTTCTCCTCACTGGTGGAATGAGGCTCGCCGGTTTTGGTTGGATTCTGGTGGAATTTGTATTTTTGGTGAATATTTTAAAGAAAAAAATGGCCTTTTTCATGAAAACGTCGGCCAATTTTTTCAATAGCTTCCAGGTCTTTGGACCGATTGACTCGAAATTTCTCCCAGACGTGGTCCTATACTGGCTGAACGAGACACAGCAGTCCCCATTGGATTCGGGTGAAATTTGTATTTTTGGCGAATATTTTAGTGAGAGGGACAATGTTTCATGAGGCTGGCTTAAGGCTGAGGCTAGGGTTAGGGTTATGGGGCTAGGGTTAGGGTTACGGTCGTCTTTTGACCGATTGACTCGAAATTGCACACGCATGTTCTCCTCACTGGTGGAATGAGGCTCGCCGGTTTTGGTTGGATTCTGGTGGAATTTGTATTTTTGGTGAATATTTTAAAGAAAAAAATGGCCTTTTTCATGAAAACGTCGGCCGATTTTTTCAATAGCTTCCAGGTCTTTGGACCGATTGACTCGAAATTTCTCCCAGACGTGGTCCTATACTGGCTGAACGAGACACAGCAGTCCCCATTGGATTCGGGTGAAATTTGTATTTTTGGCGAATATTTTAGTGAGAGGGACAATGTTTCATGAGGCTGGCTTAAGGCTGAGGCTAGGGTTAGGGTTATGGGGCTAGGGTTAGGGTTACGGTCGTCTTTTGACCGATTGACTCGAAATTGCACACGCATGTTCTCCTCACTGGTGGAATGAGGCTCGCCGGTTTTGGTTGGATTCTGGTGGAATTTGTATTTTTGGTGAATATTTTAAAGAAAAAAATGACCTTTTTCATGAAAACGTCGGCCAATTTTTTCAATAGCTTCCAGGTCTTTGGACCGATTGACTCGAAATTTCTCCCAGACGTGGTCCTATACTGGCTGAACGAGACACAGCAGTCCCCATTGGATTCGGGTGAAATTTGTATTTTTGGCGAATATTTTAAAGAAAAAATTGCCTTTTTCATGAAAACGTCGGCCGATTTTTTCAATAGCTTCCAGGTCTTTGGACCGATTGACTCGAAATTTCTCCCAGACGTGGTCCTATACTGGCTGAACGAGACACAGCAGTCCCCATTGGATTCGGGTGAAATTTGTATTTTTGGCGAATATTTTAGTGAGAGGGACAATGTTTCATGAGGCTGGTTTAAGGCTGAGGCTAGGGTTAGGGTTAGGGTTATGGGGCTAGGGTTAGGGTTACGGTCGTCTTTTGACCGATTGACTCGAAATTGCACACGCATGTTCTCCTCACTGGTGGAATGAGGCTCGCCGGTTTTGGTTGGATTCTGGTGGAATTTGTATTTTTGGTGAATATATTAAAGAAAAAAATGGCCTTTTTCATGAAAACGTCGGCCGATTTTTTCAATAGCTTCCAGGTCTTTGGACCGATTGACTCGAAATTTCTCCCAGACGTGGTCCTATACTGGCTGAACGAGACACAGCAGTCCCCATTGGATTCGGGTGAAATTTGTATTTTTGGTGAATATTTTAAAGAAAAAATGGCCTTTTTCATGAAAACGTCGGCCGATTTTTTCAATAGCTTCCAGGTCTTTGGACCGATTGACTCGAAATTTCTCCCAGACGTGGTCCTATACTGGCTGAACGAGACACAGCAGTCCCCATTGGATTCGGGTGAAATTTGTATTTTTGGCGAATATTTTAGTGAGAGGGACAATGTTTCATGAGGCTGGCTTAAGGCTGAGGCTAGGGTTAGGGTTATGGGGCTAGGGTTAGGGTTACGGTCGTCTTTTGACCGATTGACTCGAAATTGCACACGCATGTTCTCCTCACTGGTGGAATGAGGCTCGCCGGTTTTGGTTGGATTCTGGTGGAATTTGTATTTTTGGTGAATATTTTAAAGAAAAAAATGGCCTTTTTCATGAAAACGTCGGCCAATTTTTTCAATAGCTTCCAGGTCTTTGGACCGATTGACTCGAAATTTCTCCCAGACGTGGTCCTATACTGGCTGAACGAGACACAGCAGTCCCCATTGGATTCGGGTGAAATTTGTATTTTTGGCGAATATTTTAAAGAAAAAATTGCCTTTTTCATGAAAACGTCGGCCGATTTTTTCAATAGCTTCCAGGTCTTTGGACCGATTGACTCGAAATTTCTCCCAGACGTGGTCCTATACTGGCTGAACGAGACACAGCAGTCCCCATTGGATTCGGGTGAAATTTGTATTTTTGGCGAATATTTTAGTGAGAGGGACAATGTTTCATGAGGCTGGTTTAAGGCTGAGGCTAGGGTTAGGGTTAGGGTTATGGGGCTAGGGTTAGGGTTACGGTCGTCTTTTGACCGATTGACTCGAAATTGCACACGCATGTTCTCCTCACTGGTGGAATGAGGCTCGCCGGTTTTGGTTGGATTCTGGTGGAATTTGTATTTTTGGTGAATATATTAAAGAAAAAAATGGCCTTTTTCATGAAAACGTCGGCCGATTTTTTCAATAGCTTCCAGGTCTTTGGACCGATTGACTCGAAATTTCTCCCAGACGTGGTCCTATACTGGCTGAACGAGACACAGCAGTCCCCATTGGATTCGGGTGAAATTTGTATTTTTGGCGAATATTTTAGTGAGAGGGACAATGTTTCATGAGGCTGGCTTAAGGCTGAGGCTAGGGTTAGGGTTATGGGGCTAGGGTTAGGGTTACGGTCGTCTTTTGACCGATTGACTCGAAATTGCACACGCATGTTCTCCTCACTGGTGGAATGAGGCTCGCCGGTTTTGGTTGGATTCTGGTGGAATTTGTATTTTTGGTGAATATATTAAAGAAAAAAATGGCCTTTTTCATGAAAACGTCGGCCGATTTTTTCAATAGCTTCCAGGTCTTTGGACCGATTGACTCGAAATTTCTCCCAGACGTGGTCCTATACTGGCTGAACGAGACACAGCAGTCCCCATTGGATTCGGGTGAAATTTGTATTTTTGGCGAATATTTTAAAGAAAAAATGGCCTTTTTCATGAAAACGTCGGCTGATTTTTTCAATAGCTTCCAGGTCTTTGGACCGATTGACTCGAAATTTCTCCCAGACGTGGTCCTATACTGGCTGAACGAGACACAGCAGTCCCCATTGGATTCGGGTGAAATTTGTATTTTTGGCGAATATTTTAGTGAGAGGGACAATGTTTCATGAAGCTGGCTTAAGGCTGAGGCTAGGGTTAGGGTTATGGGGCTAGGGTTAGGGTTACGGTCGTCTTTTGACCGATTGACTCGAAATTGCACACGCATGTTCTCCTCACTGGTGGAATGAGGCTCGCCGGTTTTGGTTGGATTCTGGTGGAATTTGTATTTTTGGTGAATATTTTAAAGAAAAAAATGGCCTTTTTCATGAAAACGTCGGCCAATTTTTTCAATAGCTTCCAGGTCTTTGGACCGATTGACTCGAAATTTCTCCCAGACGTGGTCCTATACTGGCTGAACGAGACACAGCAGTCCCCATTGGATTCGGGTGAAATTTGTATTTTTGGCGAATATTTTAGTGAGAGGGACAATGTTTCATGAGGCTGGCTTAAGGCTGAGGCTAGGGTTAGGGTTATGGGGCTAGGGTTAGGGTTACGGTCGTCTTTTGACCGATTGACTCGAAATTGCACACGCATGTTCTCCTCACTGGTGGAATGAGGCTCGCCGGTTTTGGTTGGATTCTGGTGGAATTTGTATTTTTGGTGAATATTTTAAAGAAAAAAATGGCCTTTTTCATGAAAACGTCGGCCGATTTTTTCAATAGCTTCCAGGTCTTTGGACCGATTGACTCGAAATTTCTCCCAGACGTGGTCCTATACTGGCTGAACGAGACACAGCAGTCCCCATTGGATTCGGGTGAAATTTGTATTTTTGGCGAATATTTTAAAGAAAAAATGGCCTTTTTCATGAAAACGTCGGCCGATTTTTTCAATAGCTTCCAGGTCTTTGGACCGATTGACTCGAAATTTCTCCCAGACGTGGTCCTATACTGGCTGAACGAGACACAGCAGTCCCCATTGGATTCGGGTGAAATTTGTATTTTTGGCGAATATTTTAGTGAGAGGGACAATGTTTCATGAGGCTGGCTTAAGGCTGAGGCTAGGGTTAGGGTTATGGGGCTAGGGTTAGGGTTACGGTCGTCTTTTGACCGATTGACTCGAAATTGCACACGCATGTTCTCCTCACTGGTGGAATGAGGCTCGCCGGTTTTGGTTGGATTCTGGTGGAATTTGTATTTTTGGTGAATATATTAAAGAAAAAAATGGCCTTTTTCATGAAAACGTCGGCCGATTTTTTCAATAGCTTCCAGGTCTTTGGACCGATTGACTCGAAATTTCTCCCAGACGTGGTCCTATACTGGCTGAACGAGACACAGCAGTCCCCATTGGATTCGGGTGAAATTTGTATTTTTGGCGAATATTTTAAAGAAAAAATGGCCTTTTTCATGAAAACGTCGGCCGATTTTTTCAATAGCTTCCAGGTCTTTGGACCGATTGACTCGAAATTTCTCCCAGACGTGGTCCTATACTGGCTGAACGAGACACAGCAGTCCCCATTGGATTCGGGTGAAATTTGTATTTTTGGCGAATATTTTAGTGAGAGGGACAATGTTTCATGAGGCTGGTTTAAGGCTGAGGCTAGGGTTAGGGTTAGGGTTATGGGGCTAGGGTTAGGGTTACGGTCGTCTTTTGACCGATTGACTCGAAATTGCACACGCATGTTCTCCTCACTGGTGGAATGAGGCTCGCCGGTTTTGGTTGGATTCTGGTGGAATTTGTATTTTTGGTGAATATATTAAAGAAAAAAATGGCCTTTTTCATGAAAACGTCGGCCGATTTTTTCAATAGCTTCCAGGTCTTTGGACCGATTGACTCGAAATTTCTCCCAGACGTGGTCCTATACTGGCTGAACGAGACACAGCAGTCCCCATTGGATTCGGGTGAAATTTGTATTTTTGGCGAATATTTTAAAGAAAAAATGGCCTTTTTCATGAAAACGTCGGCCGATTTTTTCAATAGCTTCCAGGTCTTTGGACCGATTGACTCGAAATTTCTCCCAGACGTGGTCCTATACTGGCTGAACGAGACACAGCAGTCCCCATTGGATTCGGGTGAAATTTGTATTTTTGGCGAATATTTTAGTGAGAGGGACAATGTTTCATGAGGCTGGTTTAAGGCTGAGGCTAGGGTTAGGGTTAGGGTTATGGGGCTAGGGTTAGGGTTACGGTCGTCTTTTGACCGATTGACTCGA
Organism: Pagrus pagrus; assembly: GCF_965226575.1. Lineage (NCBI taxonomy): Eukaryota > Metazoa > Chordata > Actinopteri > Spariformes > Sparidae > Pagrus > Pagrus pagrus. The sequence goes on along the minus strand of NC_140204.1, from coordinate 12,463,752 downwards.
AATTGCACACGCATGTTCTCCTCACTGGTGGAATGAGGCTCGCCGGTTTTGGTTGGATTCTGGTGGAATTTGTATTTTTGGTGAATATATTAAAGAAAAAAATGGCCTTTTTCATGAAAACGTCGGCCGATTTTTTCAATAGCTTCCAGGTCTTTGGACCGATTGACTCGAAATTTCTCCCAGACGTGGTCCTATACTGGCTGAACGAGACACAGCAGTCCCCATTGGATTCGGGTGAAATTTGTATTTTTGGCGAATATTTTAGTGAGAGGGACAATGTTTCATGAGGCTGGCTTAAGGCTGAGGCTAGGGTTAGGGTTATGGGGCTAGGGTTAGGGTTACGGTCGTCTTTTGACCGATTGACTCGAAATTGCACACGCATGTTCTCCTCACTGGTGGAATGAGGCTCGCCGGATTTGGTTGGATTCTGGTGGAATTTGTATTTTTGGTGAATATATTAAAGAAAAAAATGGCCTTTTTCATGAAAACGTCGGCCGATTTTTTCAATAGCTTCCAGGTCTTTGGACCGATTGACTCGAAATTTCTCCCAGACGTGGTCCTATACTGGCTGAACGAGACACAGCAGTCCCCATTGGATTCGGGTGAAATTTGTATTTTTGGCGAATATTTTAGTGAGAGGGACAATGTTTCATGAGGCTGGTTTAAGGCTGAGGCTAGGGTTAGGGTTAGGGTTATGGGGCTAGGGTTAGGGTTACGGTCGTCTTTTGACCGATTGACTCGAAATTGCACACGCATGTTCTCCTCACTGGTGGAATGAGGCTCGCCGGTTTTGGTTGGATTCTGGTGGAATTTGTATTTTTGGTGAATATATTAAAGAAAAAAATGGCCTTTTTCATGAAAACGTCGGCCGATTTTTTCAATAGCTTCCAGGTCTTTGGACCGATTGACTCGAAATTTCTCCCAGACGTGGTCCTATACTGGCTGAACGAGACACAGCAGTCCCCATTGGATTCGGGTGAAATTTGTATTTTTGGCGAATATTTTAAAGAAAAAATGGCCTTTTTCATGAAAACGTCGGCCGATTTTTTCAATAGCTTCCAGGTCTTTGGACCGATTGACTCGAAATTTCTCCCAGACGTGGTCCTATACTGGCTGAACGAGACACAGCAGTCCCCATTGGATTCGGGCGAAATTTGTATTTTTGGCGAATATTTTAGTGAGAGGGACAATGTTTCATGAGGCTGGTTTAAGGCTGAGGCTAGGGTTAGGGTTAGGGTTATGGGGCTAGGGTTAGGGTTACGGTCGTCTTTTGACCGATTGACTCGAAATTGCACACGCATGTTCTCCTCACTGGTGGAATGAGGCTCGCCGGTTTTGGTTGGATTCTGGTGGAATTTGTATTTTTGGTGAATATATTAAAGAAAAAAATGGCCTTTTTCATGAAAACGTCGGCCGATTTTTTCAATAGCTTCCAGGTCTTTGGACCGATTGACTCGAAATTTCTCCCAGACGTGGTCCTATACTGGCTGAACGAGACACAGCAGTCCCCATTGGATTCGGGTGAAATTTGTATTTTTGGCGAATATTTTAAAGAAAAAATGGCCTTTTTCATGAAAACGTCGGACGATTTTTTCAATAGCTTCCAGGTCTTTGGACCGATTGACTCGAAATTTCTCCCAGACGTGGTCCTATACTGGCTGAACGAGACACAGCAGTCCCCATTGGATTCGGGTGAAATTTGTATTTTTGGCGAATATTTTAGTGAGAGGGACAATGTTTCATGAGGCTGGTTTAAGGCTGAGGCTAGGGTTAGGGTTAGGGTTATGGGGCTAGGGTTAGGGTTACGGTCGTCTTTTGACCGATTGACTCGAAATTGCACACGCATGTTCTCCTCACTGGTGGAATGAGGCTCGCCGGTTTTGGTTGGATTCTGGTGGAATTTGTATTTTTGGTGAATATATTAAAGAAAAAAATGGCCTTTTTCATGAAAACGTCGGCCGATTTTTTCAATAGCTTCCAGGTCTTTGGACCGATTGACTCGAAATTTCTCCCAGACGTGGTCCTATACTGGCTGAACGAGACACAGCAGTCCCCATTGGATTCGGGTGAAATTTGTATTTTTGGCGAATATTTTAAAGAAAAAATGGCCTTTTTCATGAAAACGTCGGCCGATTTTTTCAATAGCTTCCAGGTCTTTGGACCGATTGACTCGAAATTTCTCCCAGACGTGGTCCTATACTGGCTGAACGAGACACAGCAGTCCCCATTGGATTCGGGTGAAATTTGTATTTTTGGCGAATATTTTAGTGAGAGGGACAATGTTTCATGAGGCTGGTTTAAGGCTGAGGCTAGGGTTAGGGTTAGGGTTATGGGGCTAGGGTTAGGGTTACGGTCGTCTTTTGACCGATTGACTCGAAATTGCACACGCATGTTCTCCTCACTGGTGGAATGAGGCTCGCCGGTTTTGGTTGGATTCTGGTGGAATTTGTATTTTTGGTGAATATATTAAAGAAAAAAATGGCCTTTTTCATGAAAACGTCGGCCGATTTTTTCAATAGCTTCCAGGTCTTTGGACCGATTGACTCGAAATTTCTCCCAGACGTGGTCCTATACTGGCTGAACGAGACACAGCAGTCCCCATTGGATTCGGGTGAAATTTGTATTTTTGGCGAATATTTTAAAGAAAAAATGGCCTTTTTCATGAAAACGTCGGCCGATTTTTTCAATAGCTTCCAGGTCTTTGGACCGATTGACTCGAAATTTCTCCCAGACGTGGTCCTATACTGGCTGAACGAGACACAGCAGTCCCCATTGGATTCGGGTGAAATTTGTATTTTTGGCGAATATTTTAGTGAGAGGGACAATGTTTCATGAGGCTGGTTTAAGGCTGAGGCTAGGGTTAGGGTTAGGGTTATGGGGCTAGGGTTAGGGTTACGGTCGTCTTTTGACCGATTGACTCGAAATTGCACACGCATGTTCTCCTCACTGGTGGAATGAGGCTCGCCGGTTTTGGTTGGATTCTGGTGGAATTTGTATTTTTGGTGAATATATTAAAGAAAAAAATGGCCTTTTTCATGAAAACGTCGGCCGATTTTTTCAATAGCTTCCAGGTCTTTGGACCGATTGACTCGAAATTTCTCCCAGACGTGGTCCTATACTGGCTGAACGAGACACAGCAGTCCCCATTGGATTCGGGTGAAATTTGTATTTTTGGCGAATATTTTAGTGAGAGGGACAATGTTTCATGAGGCTGGTTTAAGGCTGAGGCTAGGGTTAGGGTTATGGGGCTAGGGTTAGGGTTACGGTCGTCTTTTGACCGATTGACTCGAAATTGCACACGCATGTTCTCCTCACTGGTGGAATGAGGCTTGCCGGATTTGGTTGGATTCTGGTGGAATTTGTATTTTTGGTGAATATATTAAAGAAAAAAATGGCCTTTTTCATGAAAACGTCGGCCGATTTTTTCAATAGCTTCCAGGTCTTTGGACCGATTGACTCGAAATTTCTCCCAGACGTGGTCCTATACTGGCTGAACGAGACACAGCAGTCCCCATTGGATTCGGGTGAAATTTGTATTTTTGGCGAATATTTTAGTGAGAGGGACAATGTTTCATGAGGCTGGTTTAAGGCTGAGGCTAGGGTTAGGGTTAGGGTTATGGGGCTAGGGTTAGGGTTACGGTCGTCTTTTGACCGATTGACTCGAAATTGCACACGCATGTTCTCCTCACTGGTGGAATGAGGCTCGCCGGTTTTGGTTGGATTCTGGTGGAATTTGTATTTTTGGTGAATATATTAAAGAAAAAAATGGCCTTTTTCATGAAAACGTCGGCCGATTTTTTCAATAGCTTCCAGGTCTTTGGACCGATTGACTCGAAATTTCTCCCAGACGTGGTCCTATACTGGCTGAACGAGACACAGCAGTCCCCATTGGATTCGGGTGAAATTTGTATTTTTGGCGAATATTTTAAAGAAAAAATTGCCTTTTTCATGAAAACGTCGGCCGATTTTTTCAATAGCTTCCAGGTCTTTGGACCGATTGACTCGAAATTTCTCCCAGACGTGGTCCTATACTGGCTGAACGAGACACAGCAGTCCCCATTGGATTCGGGTGAAATTTGTATTTTTGGCGAATATTTTAGTGAGAGGGACAATGTTTCATGAGGCTGGTTTAAGGCTGAGGCTAGGGTTAGGGTTATGGGGCTAGGGTTAGGGTTACGGTCGTCTTTTGACCGATTGACTCGAAATTGCACACGCATGTTCTCCTCACTGGTGGAATGAGGCTTGCCGGATTTGGTTGGATTCTGGTGGAATTTGTATTTTTGGTGAATATATTAAAGAAAAAAATGGCCTTTTTCATGAAAACGTCGGCCGATTTTTTCAATAGCTTCCAGGTCTTTGGACCGATTGACTCGAAATTTCTCCCAGACGTGGTCCTATACTGGCTGAACGAGACACAGCAGTCCCCATTGGATTCGGGTGAAATTTGTATTTTTGGCGAATATTTTAGTGAGAGGGACAATGTTTCATGAGGCTGGTTTAAGGCTGAGGCTAGGGTTAGGGTTAGGGTTATGGGGCTAGGGTTAGGGTTACGGTCGTCTTTTGACCGATTGACTCGAAATTGCACACGCATGTTCTCCTCACTGGTGGAATGAGGCTCGCCGGTTTTGGTTGGATTCTGGTGGAATTTGTATTTTTGGTGAATATATTAAAGAAAAAAATGGCCTTTTTCATGAAAACGTCGGCCGATTTTTTCAATAGCTTCCAGGTCTTTGGACCGATTGACTCGAAATTTCTCCCAGACGTGGTCCTATACTGGCTGAACGAGACACAGCAGTCCCCATTGGATTCGGGTGAAATTTGTATTTTTGGCGAATATTTTAGTGAGAGGGACAATGTTTCATGAGGCTGGTTTAAGGCTGAGGCTAGGGTTAGGGTTAGGGTTATGGGGCTAGGGTTAGGGTTACGGTCGTCTTTTGACCGATTGACTCGAAATTGCACACGCATGTTCTCCTCACTGGTGGAATGAGGCTCGCCGGTTTTGGTTGGATTCTGGTGGAATTTGTATTTTTGGTGAATATATTAAAGAAAAAAATGGCCTTTTTCATGAAAACGTCGGCCGATTTTTTCAATAGCTTCCAGGTCTTTGGACCGATTGACTCGAAATTTCTCCCAGACGTGGTCCTATACTGGCTGAACGAGACACAGCAGTCCCCATTGGATTCGGGTGAAATTTGTATTTTTGGCGAATATTTTAGTGAGAGGGACAATGTTTCATGAGGCTGGTTTAAGGCTGAGGCTAGGGTTAGGGTTAGGGTTATGGGGCTAGGGTTAGGGTTACGGTCGTCTTTTGACCGATTGACTCGAAATTGCACACGCATGTTCTCCTCACTGGTGGAATGAGGCTCGCCGGTTTTGGTTGGATTCTGGTGGAATTTGTATTTTTGGTGAATATATTAAAGAAAAAAATGGCCTTTTTCATGAAAACGTCGGCCGATTTTTTCAATAGCTTCCAGGTCTTTGGACCGATTGACTCGAAATTTCTCCCAGACGTGGTCCTATACTGGCTGAACGAGACACAGCAGTCCCCATTGGATTCGGGTGAAATTTGTATTTTTGGCGAATATTTTAGTGAGAGGGACAATGTTTCATGAGGCTGGTTTAAGGCTGAGGCTAGGGTTAGGGTTAGGGTTATGGGGCTAGGGTTAGGGTTACGGTCGTCTTTTGACCGATTGACTCGAAATTGCACACGCATGTTCTCCTCACTGGTGGAATGAGGCTCGCCGGTTTTGGTTGGATTCTGGTGGAATTTGTATTTTTGGTGAATATATTAAAGAAAAAAATGGCCTTTTTCATGAAAACGTCGGCCGATTTTTTCAATAGCTTCCAGGTCTTTGGACCGATTGACTCGAAATTTCTCCCAGACGTGGTCCTATACTGGCTGAACGAGACACAGCAGTCCCCATTGGATTCGGGTGAAATTTGTATTTTTGGCGAATATTTTAAAGAAAAAATGGCCTTTTTCATGAAAACGTCGGCCGATTTTTTCAATAGCTTCCAGGTCTTTGGACCGATTGACTCGAAATTTCTCCCAGACGTGGTCCTATACTGGCTGAACGAGACACAGCAGTCCCCATTGGATTCGGGTGAAATTTGTATTTTTGGCGAATATTTTAGTGAGAGGGACAATGTTTCATGAGGCTGGTTTAAGGCTGAGGCTAGGGTTAGGGTTAGGGTTATGGGGCTAGGGTTAGGGTTACGGTCGTCTTTTGACCGATTGACTCGAAATTGCACACGCATGTTCTCCTCACTGGTGGAATGAGGCTCGCCGGTTTTGGTTGGATTCTGGTGGAATTTGTATTTTTGGTGAATATATTAAAGAAAAAAATGGCCTTTTTCATGAAAACGTCGGCCGATTTTTTCAATAGCTTCCAGGTCTTTGGACCGATTGACTCGAAATTTCTCCCAGACGTGGTCCTATACTGGCTGAACGAGACACAGCAGTCCCCATTGGATTCGGGTGAAATTTGTATTTTTGGCGAATATTTTAAAGAAAAAATGGCCTTTTTCATGAAAACGTCGGCCGATTTTTTCAATAGCTTCCAGGTCTTTGGACCGATTGACTCGAAATTTCTCCCAGACGTGGTCCTATACTGGCTGAACGAGACACAGCAGTCCCCATTGGATTCGGGTGAAATTTGTATTTTTGGCGAATATTTTAGTGAGAGGGACAATGTTTCATGAGGCTGGTTTAAGGCTGAGGCTAGGGTTAGGGTTAGGGTTATGGGGCTAGGGTTAGGGTTACGGTCGTCTTTTGACCGATTGACTCGAAATTGCACACGCATGTTCTCCTCACTGGTGGAATGAGGCTCGCCGGTTTTGGTTGGATTCTGGTGGAATTTGTATTTTTGGTGAATATATTAAAGAAAAAAATGGCCTTTTTCATGAAAACGTCGGCCGATTTTTTCAATAGCTTCCAGGTCTTTGGACCGATTGACTCGAAATTTCTCCCAGACGTGGTCCTATACTGGCTGAACGAGACACAGCAGTCCCCATTGGATTCGGGTGAAATTTGTATTTTTGGCGAATATTTTAGTGAGAGGGACAATGTTTCATGAGGCTGGCTTAAGGCTGAGGCTAGGGTTAGGGTTATGGGGCTAGGGTTAGGGTTACGGTCGTCTTTTGACCGATTGACTCGAAATTGCACACGCATGTTCTCCTCACTGGTGGAATGAGGCTCGCCGGTTTTGGTTGGATTCTGGTGGAATTTGTATTTTTGGTGAATATATTAAAGAAAAAAATGGCCTTTTTCATGAAAACGTCGGCCGATTTTTTCAATAGCTTCCAGGTCTTTGGACCGATTGACTCGAAATTTCTCCCAGACGTGGTCCTATACTGGCTGAACGAGACACAGCAGTCCCCATTGGATTCGGGTGAAATTTGTATTTTTGGCGAATATTTTAGTGAGAGGGACAATGTTTCATGAGGCTGGTTTAAGGCTGAGGCTAGGGTTAGGGTTAGGGTTATGGGGCTAGGGTTAGGGTTACGGTCGTCTTTTGACCGATTGACTCGAAATTGCACACGCATGTTCTCCTCACTGGTGGAATGAGGCTCGCCAGTTTTGGTTGGATTCTGGTGGAATTTGTATTTTTGGTGAATATATTAAAGAAAAAAATGGCCTTTTTCATGAAAACGTCGGCCGATTTTTTCAATAGCTTCCAGGTCTTTGGACCGATTGACTCGAAATTTCTCCCAGACGTGGTCCTATACTGGCTGAACGAGACACAGCAGTCCCCATTGGATTCGGGTGAAATTTGTATTTTTGGCGAATATTTTAGTGAGAGGGACAATGTTTCATGAGGCTGGCTTAAGGCTGAGGCTAGGGTTAGGGTTATGGGGCTAGGGTTAGGGTTACGGTCGTCTTTTGACCGATTGACTCGAAATTGCACACGCATGTTCTCCTCACTGGTGGAATGAGGCTCGCCGGTTTTGGTTGGATTCTGGTGGAATTTGTATTTTTGGTGAATATATTAAAGAAAAAAATGGCCTTTTTCATGAAAACGTCGGCCGATTTTTTCAATAGCTTCCAGGTCTTTGGACCGATTGACTCGAAATTTCTCCCAGACGTGGTCCTATACTGGCTGAACGAGACACAGCAGTCCCCATTGGATTCGGGTGAAATTTGTATTTTTGGCGAATATTTTAGTGAGAGGGACAATGTTTCATGAGGCTGGTTTAAGGCTGAGGCTAGGGTTAGGGTTAGGGTTATGGGGCTAGGGTTAGGGTTACGGTCGTCTTTTGACCGATTGACTCGAAATTGCACACGCATGTTCTCCTCACTGGTGGAATGAGGCTCGCCGGTTTTGGTTGGATTCTGGTGGAATTTGTATTTTTGGTGAATATATTAAAGAAAAAAATGGCCTTTTTCATGAAAACGTCGGCCGATTTTTTCAATAGCTTCCAGGTCTTTGGACCGATTGACTCGAAATTTCTCCCAGACGTGGTCCTATACTGGCTGAACGAGACACAGCAGTCCCCATTGGATTCGGGTGAAATTTGTATTTTTGGCGAATATTTTAGTGAGAGGGACAATGTTTCATGAGGCTGGCTTAAGGCTGAGGCTAGGGTTAGGGTTATGGGGCTAGGGTTAGGGTTACGGTCGTCTTTTGACCGATTGACTCGAAATTGCACACGCATGTTCTCCTCACTGGTGGAATGAGGCTCGCCGGTTTTGGTTGGATTCTGGTGGAATTTGTATTTTTGGTGAATATATTAAAGAAAAAAATGGCCTTTTTCATGAAAACGTCGGCCGATTTTTTCAATAGCTTCCAGGTCTTTGGACCGATTGACTCGAAATTTCTCCCAGACGTGGTCCTATACTGGCTGAACGAGACACAGCAGTACCCATTGGATTCGGGTGAAATTTGTATTTTTGGCGAATATTTTAAAGAAAAAATGGCCTTTTTCATGAAAACGTCGGCCGATTTTTTCAATAGCTTCCAGGTCTTTGGACCGATTGACTCGAAATTTCTCCCAGACGTGGTCCTATACTGGCTGAACGAGACACAGCAGTCCCCATTGGATTCGGGTGAAATTTGTATTTTTGGCGAATATTTTAGTGAGAGGGACAATGTTTCATGAGGCTGGCTTAAGGCTGAGGCTAGGGTTAGGGTTATGGGGCTAGGGTTAGGGTTACGGTCGTCTTTTGACCGATTGACTCGAAATTGCACACGCATGTTCTCCTCACTGGTGGAATGAGGCTCGCCGGTTTTGGTTGGATTCTGGTGGAATTTGTATTTTTGGTGAATATATTAAAGAAAAAAATGGCCTTTTTCATGAAAACGTCGGCCGATTTTTTCAATAGCTTCCAGGTCTTTGGACCGATTGACTCGAAATTTCTCCCAGACGTGGTCCTATACTGGCTGAACGAGACACAGCAGTCCCCATTGGATTCGGGTGAAATTTGTATTTTTGGCGAATATTTTAGTGAGAGGGACAATGTTTCATGAGGCTGGTTTAAGGCTGAGGCTAGGGTTAGGGTTAGGGTTATGGGGCTAGGGTTAGGGTTACGGTCGTCTTTTGACCGATTGACTCGAAATTGCACACGCATGTTCTCCTCACTGGTGGAATGAGGCTCGCCGGTTTTGGTTGGATTCTGGTGGAATTTGTATTTTTGGTGAATATATTAAAGAAAAAAATGGCCTTTTTCATGAAAACGTCGGCCGATTTTTTCAATAGCTTCCAGGTCTTTGGACCGATTGACTCGAAATTTCTCCCAGACGTGGTCCTATACTGGCTGAACGAGACACAGCAGTACCCATTGGATTCGGGTGAAATTTGTATTTTTGGCGAATATTTTAAAGAAAAAATGGCCTTTTTCATGAAAACGTCGGCCGATTTTTTCAATAGCTTCCAGGTCTTTGGACCGATTGACTCGAAATTTCTCCCAGACGTGGTCCTATACTGGCTGAACGAGACACAGCAGTCCCCATTGGATTCGGGTGAAATTTGTATTTTTGGCGAATATTTTAAAGAAAAAATGGCCTTTTTCATGAAAACGTCGGCCGATTTTTTCAATAGCTTCCAGGTCTTTGGACCGATTGACTCGAAATTTCTCCCAGACGTGGTCCTATACTGGCTGAACGAGACACAGCAGTCCCCATTGGATTCGGGTGAAATTTGTATTTTTGGCGAATATTTTAGTGAGAGGGACAATGTTTCATGAGGCTGGCTTAAGGCTGAGGCTAGGGTTAGGGTTATGGGGCTAGGGTTAGGGTTACGGTCGTCTTTTGACCGATTGACTCGAAATTGCACACGCATGTTCTCCTCACTGGTGGAATGAGGCTCGCCGGTTTTGGTTGGATTCTGGTGGAATTTGTATTTTTGGTGAATATATTAAAGAAAAAAATGGCCTTTTTCATGAAAACGTCGGCCGATTTTTTCAATAGCTTCCAGGTCTTTGGACCGATTGACTCGAAATTTCTCCCAGACGTGGTCCTATACTGGCTGAACGAGACACAGCAGTCCCCATTGGATTCGGGTGAAATTTGTATTTTTGGCGAATATTTTAGTGAGAGGGACAATGTTTCATGAGGCTGGTTTAAGGCTGAGGCTAGGGTTAGGGTTAGGGTTATGGGGCTAGGGTTAGGGTTACGGTCGTCTTTTGACCGATTGACTCGAAATTGCACACGCATGTTCTCCTCACTGGTGGAATGAGGCTCGCCGGTTTTGGTTGGATTCTGGTGGAATTTGTATTTTTGGTGAATATATTAAAGAAAAAAATGGCCTTTTTCATGAAAACGTCGGCCGATTTTTTCAATAGCTTCCAGGTCTTTGGACCGATTGACTCGAAATTTCTCCCAGACGTGGTCCTATACTGGCTGAACGAGACACAGCAGTCCCCATTGGATTCGGGTGAAATTTGTATTTTTGGCGAATATTTTAGTGAGAGGGACAATGTTTCATGAGGCTGGTTTAAGGCTGAGGCTAGGGTTAGGGTTAGGGTTATGGGGCTAGGGTTAGGGTTACGGTCGTCTTTTGACCGATTGACTCGAAATTGCACACGCATGTTCTCCTCACTGGTGGAATGAGGCTCGCCGGTTTTGGTTGGATTCTGGTGGAATTTGTGTTTTTGGTGAATATATTAAAGAAAAAAATGGCCTTTTTCATGAAAACGTCGGCCGATTTTTTCAATAGCTTCCAGGTCTTTGGACCGATTGACTCGAAATTTCTCCCAGACGTGGTCCTATACTGGCTGAACGAGACACAGCAGTCCCCATTGGATTCGGGTGAAATTTGTATTTTTGGCGAATATTTTAAAGAAAAAATGGCCTTTTTCATGAAAACGTCGGCCGATTTTTTCAATAGCTTCCAGGTCTTTGGACCGATTGACTCGAAATTTCTCCCAGACGTGGTCCTATACTGGCTGAACGAGACACAGCAGTCCCCATTGGATTCGGGTGAAATTTGTATTTTTGGCGAATATTTTAGTGAGAGGGACAATGTTTCATGAGGCTGGTTTAAGGCTGAGGCTAGGGTTAGGGTTAGGGTTATGGGGCTAGGGTTAGGGTTACGGTCGTCTTTTGACCGATTGACTCGAAATTGCACACGCATGTTCTCCTCACTGGTGGAATGAGGCTCGCCGGTTTTGGTTGGATTCTGGTGGAATTTGTATTTTTGGTGAATATATTAAAGAAAAAAATGGCCTTTTTCATGAAAACGTCGGCCGATTTTTTCAATAGCTTCCAGGTCTTTGGACCGATTGACTCGAAATTTCTCCCAGACGTGGTCCTATACTGGCTGAACGAGACACAGCAGTCCCCATTGGATTCGGGTGAAATTTGTATTTTTGGCGAATATTTTAAAGAAAAAATGGCCTTTTTCATGAAAACGTCGGCCGATTTTTTCAATAGCTTCCAGGTCTTTGGACCAATTGACTCGAAATTTCTCCCAGACGTGGTCCTATACTGGCTGAACGAGACACAGCAGTCCCCATTGGATTCGGGTGAAATTTGTATTTTTGGCGAATATTTTAAAGAAAAAATGGCCTTTTTCATGAAAACGTCGGCCGATTTTTTCAATAGCTTCCAGGTCTTTGGACCGATTGACTCGAAATTTCTCCCAGACGTGGTCCTATACTGGCTGAACGAGACACAGCAGTCCCCATTGGATTCGGGTGAAATTTGTATTTTTGGCGAATATTTTAGTGAGAGGGACAATGTTTCATGAGGCTGGTTTAAGGCTGAGGCTAGGGTTAGGGTAAGGGTTATGGGGCTAGGGTTAGGGTTACGGTCGTCTTTTGACCGATTGACTCGAAATTGCACACGCATGTTCTCCTCACTGGTGGAATGAGGCTCGCCGGTTTTGGTTGGATTCTGGTGGAATTTGTATTTTTGGTGAATATATTAAAGAAAAAAATGGCCTTTTTCATGAAAACGTCGGCCGATTTTTTCAATAGCTTCCAGGTCTTTGGACCGATTGACTCGAAATTTCTCCCAGACGTGGTCCTATACTGGCTGAACGAGACACAGCAGTCCCCATTGGATTCGGGTGAAATTTGTATTTTTGGCGAATATTTTAAAGAAAAAATGGCCTTTTTCATGAAAACGTCGGCCGATTTTTTCAATAGCTTCCAGGTCTTTGGACCGATTGACTCGAAATTTCTCCCAGACGTGGTCCTATACTGGCTGAACGAGACACAGCAGTCCCCATTGGATTCGGGTGAAATTTGTATTTTTGGCGAATATTTTAAAGAAAAAATGGCCTTTTTCATGAAAACGTCGGCCGATTTTTTCAATAGCTTCCAGGTCTTTGGACCGATTGACTCGAAATTTCTCCCAGACGTGGTCCTATACTGGCTGAACGAGACACAGCAGTCCCCATTGGATTCGGGTGAAATTTGTATTTTTGGCGAATATTTTAGTGAGAGGGACAATGTTTCATGAGGCTGGTTTAAGGCTGAGGCTAGGGTTAGGGTTAGGGTTATGGGGCTAGGGTTAGGGTTACGGTCGTCTTTTGACCGATTGACTCGAAATTGCACACGCATGTTCTCCTCACTGGTGGAATGAGGCTCGCCGGTTTTGGTTGGATTCTGGTGGAATTTGTATTTTTGGTGAATATATTAAAGAAAAAAATGGCCTTTTTCATGAAAACGTCGGCCGATTTTTTCAATAGCTTCCAGGTCTTTGGACCGATTGACTCGAAATTTCTCCCAGACGTGGTCCTATACTGGCTGAACGAGACACAGCAGTCCCCATTGGATTCGGGTGAAATTTGTATTTTTGGCGAATATTTTAAAGAAAAAATGGCCTTTTTCATGAAAACGTCGGCCGATTTTTTCAATAGCTTCCAGGTCTTTGGACCAATTGACTCGAAATTTCTCCCAGACGTGGTCCTATACTGGCTGAACGAGACACAGCAGTCCCCATTGGATTCGGGTGAAATTTGTATTTTTGGCGAATATTTTAAAGAAAAAATGGCCTTTTTCATGAAAACGTCGGCCGATTTTTTCAATAGCTTCCAGGTCTTTGGACCGATTGACTCGAAATTTCTCCCAGACGTGGTCCTATACTGGCTGAACGAGACACAGCAGTCCCCATTGGATTCGGGTGAAATTTGTATTTTTGGCGAATATTTTAGTGAGAGGGACAATGTTTCATGAGGCTGGTTTAAGGCTGAGGCTAGGGTTAGGGTAAGGGTTATGGGGCTAGGGTTAGGGTTACGGTCGTCTTTTGACCGATTGACTCGAAATTGCACACGCATGTTCTCCTCACTGGTGGAATGAGGCTCGCCGGTTTTGGTTGGATTCTGGTGGAATTTGTATTTTTGGTGAATATATTAAAGAAAAAAATGGCCTTTTTCATGAAAACGTCGGCCGATTTTTTCAATAGCTTCCAGGTCTTTGGACCGATTGACTCGAAATTTCTCCCAGACGTGGTCCTATACTGGCTGAACGAGACACAGCAGTCCCCATTGGATTCGGGTGAAATTTGTATTTTTGGCGAATATTTTAAAGAAAAAATGGCCTTTTTCATGAAAACGTCGGCCGATTTTTTCAATAGCTTCCAGGTCTTTGGACCGATTGACTCGAAATTTCTCCCAGACGTGGTCCTATACTGGCTGAACGAGACACAGCAGTCCCCATTGGATTCGGGTGAAATTTGTATTTTTGGCGAATATTTTAAAGAAAAAATGGCCTTTTTCATGAAAACGTCGGCCGATTTTTTCAATAGCTTCCAGGTCTTTGGACCGATTGACTCGAAATTTCTCCCAGACGTGGTCCTATACTGGCTGAACGAGACACAGCAGTCCCCATTGGATTCGGGTGAAATTTGTATTTTTGGCGAATATTTTAGTGAGAGGGACAATGTTTCATGAGGCTGGTTTAAGGCTGAGGCTAGGGTTAGGGTTAGGGTTATGGGGCTAGGGTTAGGGTTACGGTCGTCTTTTGACCGATTGACTCGAAATTGCACACGCATGTTCTCCTCACTGGTGGAATGAGGCTCGCCGGTTTTGGTTGGATTCTGGTGGAATTTGTATTTTTGGTGAATATATTAAAGAAAAAAATGGCCTTTTTCATGAAAACGTCGGCCGATTTTTTCAATAGCTTCCAGGTCTTTGGACCGATTGACTCGAAATTTCTCCCAGACGTGGTCCTATACTGGCTGAACGAGACACAGCAGTCCCCATTGGATTCGGGTGAAATTTGTATTTTTGGCGAATATTTTAGTGAGAGGGACAATGTTTCATGAGGCTGGTTTAAGGCTGAGGCTAGGGTTAGGGTTAGGGTTATGGGGCTAGGGTTAGGGTTACGGTCGTCTTTTGACCGATTGACTCGAAATTGCACACGCATGTTCTCCTCACTGGTGGAATGAGGCTCGCCGGTTTTGGTTGGATTCTGGTGGAATTTGTATTTTTGGTGAATATATTAAAGAAAAAAATGGCCTTTTTCATGAAAACGTCGGCCGATTTTTTCAATAGCTTCCAGGTCTTTGGACCGATTGACTCGAAATTTCTCCCAGACGTGGTCCTATACTGGCTGAACGAGACACAGCAGTCCCCATTGGATTCGGGTGAAATTTGTATTTTTGGCGAATATTTTAGTGAGAGGGACAATGTTTCATGAGGCTGGCTTAAGGCTGAGGCTAGGGTTAGGGTTATGGGGCTAGGGTTAGGGTTACGGTCGTCTTTTGACCGATTGACTCGAAATTGCACACGCATGTTCTCCTCACTGGTGGAATGAGGCTCGCCGGATTTGGTTGGATTCTGGTGGAATTTGTATTTTTGGTGAATATATTAAAGAAAAAAATGGCCTTTTTCATGAAAACGTCGGCCGATTTTTTCAATAGCTTCCAGGTCTTTGGACCGATTGACTCGAAATTTCTCCCAGACGTGGTCCTATACTGGCTGAACGAGACACAGCAGTCCCCATTGGATTCGGGTGAAATTTGTATTTTTGGCGAATATTTTAGTGAGAGGGACAATGTTTCATGAGGCTGGTTTAAGGCTGAGGCTAGGGTTAGGGTTAGGGTTATGGGGCTAGGGTTAGGGTTACGGTCGTCTTTTGACCGATTGACTCGAAATTGCACACGCATGTTCTCCTCACTGGTGGAATGAGGCTCGCCGGTTTTGGTTGGATTCTGGTGGAATTTGTATTTTTGGTGAATATATTAAAGAAAAAAATGGCCTTTTTCATGAAAACGTCGGCCGATTTTTTCAATAGCTTCCAGGTCTTTGGACCGATTGACTCGAAATTTCTCCCAGACGTGGTCCTATACTGGCTGAACGAGACACAGCAGTCCCCATTGGATTCGGGTGAAATTTGTATTTTTGGCGAATATTTTAGTGAGAGGGACAATGTTTCATGAGGCTGGTTTAAGGCTGAGGCTAGGGTTAGGGTTAGGGTTATGGGGCTAGGGTTAGGGTTACGGTCGTCTTTTGACCGATTGACTCGAAATTGCACACGCATGTTCTCCTCACTGGTGGAATGAGGCTCGCCGGTTTTGGTTGGATTCTGGTGGAATTTGTATTTTTGGTGAATATATTAAAGAAAAA
Source organism: Pagrus pagrus (assembly GCF_965226575.1). Classification (NCBI taxonomy): domain Eukaryota; kingdom Metazoa; phylum Chordata; class Actinopteri; order Spariformes; family Sparidae; genus Pagrus; species Pagrus pagrus. The sequence goes on along the minus strand of NC_140204.1, from coordinate 12,447,741 downwards.
AATGGCCTTTTTCATGAAAACGTCGGCCGATTTTTTCAATAGCTTCCAGGTCTTTGGACCGATTGACTCGAAATTTCTCCCAGACGTGGTCCTATACTGGCTGAACGAGACACAGCAGTCCCCATTGGATTCGGGTGAAATTTGTATTTTTGGCGAATATTTTAGTGAGAGGGACAATGTTTCATGAGGCTGGTTTAAGGCTGAGGCTAGGGTTAGGGTTAGGGTTATGGGGCTAGGGTTAGGGTTACGGTCGTCTTTTGACCGATTGACTCGAAATTGCACACGCATGTTCTCCTCACTGGTGGAATGAGGCTCGCCGGTTTTGGTTGGATTCTGGTGGAATTTGTATTTTTGGTGAATATATTAAAGAAAAAAATGGCCTTTTTCATGAAAACGTCGGCCGATTTTTTCAATAGCTTCCAGGTCTTTGGACCGATTGACTCGAAATTTCTCCCAGACGTGGTCCTATACTGGCTGAACGAGACACAGCAGTCCCCATTGGATTCGGGTGAAATTTGTATTTTTGGCGAATATTTTAAAGAAAAAATGGCCTTTTTCATGAAAACGTCGGCCGATTTTTTCAATAGCTTCCAGGTCTTTGGACCGATTGACTCGAAATTTCTCCCAGACGTGGTCCTATACTGGCTGAACGAGACACAGCAGTCCCCATTGGATTCGGGTGAAATTTGTATTTTTGGCGAATATTTTAGTGAGAGGGACAATGTTTCATGAGGCTGGTTTAAGGCTGAGGCTAGGGTTAGGGTTAGGGTTATGGGGCTAGGGTTAGGGTTACGGTCGTCTTTTGACCGATTGACTCGAAATTGCACACGCATGTTCTCCTCACTGGTGGAATGAGGCTCGCCGGTTTTGGTTGGATTCTGGTGGAATTTGTATTTTTGGTGAATATATTAAAGAAAAAAATGGCCTTTTTCATGAAAACGTCGGCCGATTTTTTCAATAGCTTCCAGGTCTTTGGACCGATTGACTCGAAATTTCTCCCAGACGTGGTCCTATACTGGCTGAACGAGACACAGCAGTCCCCATTGGATTCGGGTGAAATTTGTATTTTTGGCGAATATTTTAAAGAAAAAATGGCCTTTTTCATGAAAACGTCGGCCGATTTTTTCAATAGCTTCCAGGTCTTTGGACCGATTGACTCGAAATTTCTCCCAGACGTGGTCCTATACTGGCTGAACGAGACACAGCAGTCCCCATTGGATTCGGGTGAAATTTGTATTTTTGGCGAATATTTTAAAGAAAAAATGGCCTTTTTCATGAAAACGTCGGCCGATTTTTTCAATAGCTTCCAGGTCTTTGGACCGATTGACTCGAAATTTCTCCCAGACGTGGTCCTATACTGGCTGAACGAGACACAGCAGTCCCCATTGGATTCGGGTGAAATTTGTATTTTTGGCGAATATTTTAGTGAGAGGGACAATGTTTCATGAGGCTGGCTTAAGGCTGAGGCTAGGGTTAGGGTTATGGGGCTAGGGTTAGGGTTACGGTCGTCTTTTGACCGATTGACTCGAAATTGCACACGCATGTTCTCCTCACTGGTGGAATGAGGCTCGCCGGTTTTGGTTGGATTCTGGTGGAATTTGTATTTTTGGTGAATATATTAAAGAAAAAAATGGCCTTTTTCATGAAAACGTCGGCCGATTTTTTCAATAGCTTCCAGGTCTTTGGACCGATTGACTCGAAATTTCTCCCAGACGTGGTCCTATACTGGCTGAACGAGACACAGCAGTCCCCATTGGATTCGGGTGAAATTTGTATTTTTGGCGAATATTTTAGTGAGAGGGACAATGTTTCATGAGGCTGGTTTAAGGCTGAGGCTAGGGTTAGGGTTAGGGTTATGGGGCTAGGGTTAGGGTTACGGTCGTCTTTTGACCGATTGACTCGAAATTGCACACGCATGTTCTCCTCACTGGTGGAATGAGGCTCGCCGGTTTTGGTTGGATTCTGGTGGAATTTGTATTTTTGGTGAATATATTAAAGAAAAAAATGGCCTTTTTCATGAAAACGTCGGCCGATTTTTTCAATAGCTTCCAGGTCTTTGGACCGATTGACTCGAAATTTCTCCCAGACGTGGTCCTATACTGGCTGAACGAGACACAGCAGTCCCCATTGGATTCGGGTGAAATTTGTATTTTTGGCGAATATTTTAGTGAGAGGGACAATGTTTCATGAGGCTGGCTTAAGGCTGAGGCTAGGGTTAGGGTTATGGGGCTAGGGTTAGGGTTACGGTCGTCTTTTGACCGATTGACTCGAAATTGCACACGCATGTTCTCCTCACTGGTGGAATGAGGCTCGCCGGTTTTGGTTGGATTCTGGTGGAATTTGTATTTTTGGTGAATATATTAAAGAAAAAAATGGCCTTTTTCATGAAAACGTCGGCCGATTTTTTCAATAGCTTCCAGGTCTTTGGACCGATTGACTCGAAATTTCTCCCAGACGTGGTCCTATACTGGCTGAACGAGACACAGCAGTCCCCATTGGATTCGGGTGAAATTTGTATTTTTGGCGAATATATTAGTGAGAGGGACAATGTTTCATGAGGCTGGTTTAAGGCTGAGGCTAGGGTTAGGGTTAGGGTTATGGGGCTAGGGTTAGGGTTACGGTCGTCTTTTGACCGATTGACTCGAAATTGCACACGCATGTTCTCCTCACTGGTGGAATGAGGCTCGCCGGTTTTGGTTGGATTCTGGTGGAATTTGTATTTTTGGTGAATATATTAAAGAAAAAAATGGCCTTTTTCATGAAAACGTCGGCCGATTTTTTCAATAGCTTCCAGGTCTTTGGACCGATTGACTCGAAATTTCTCCCAGACGTGGTCCTATACTGGCTGAACGAGACACAGCAGTCCCCATTGGATTCGGGTGAAATTTGTATTTTTGGCGAATATTTTAAAGAAAAAATGGCCTTTTTCATGAAAACGTCGGCCGATTTTTTCAATAGCTTCCAGGTCTTTGGACCGATTGACTCGAAATTTCTCCCAGACGTGGTCCTATACTGGCTGAACGAGACACAGCAGTCCCCATTGGATTCGGGTGAAATTTGTATTTTTGGCGAATATTTTAAAGAAAAAATGGCCTTTTTCATGAAAACGTCGGCCGATTTTTTCAATAGCTTCCAGGTCTTTGGACCGATTGACTCGAAATTTCTCCCAGACGTGGTCCTATACTGGCTGAACGAGACACAGCAGTCCCCATTGGATTCGGGTGAAATTTGTATTTTTGGCGAATATTTTAGTGAGAGGGACAATGTTTCATGAGGCTGGTTTAAGGCTGAGGCTAGGGTTAGGGTAAGGGTTATGGGGCTAGGGTTAGGGTTACGGTCGTCTTTTGACCGATTGACTCGAAATTGCACACGCATGTTCTCCTCACTGGTGGAATGAGGCTCGCCGGTTTTGGTTGGATTCTGGTGGAATTTGTATTTTTGGTGAATATATTAAAGAAAAAAATGGCCTTTTTCATGAAAACGTCGGCCGATTTTTTCAATAGCTTCCAGGTCTTTGGACCGATTGACTCGAAATTTCTCCCAGATGTGTTCTATACTGGCTGAACGAGACACAGCAGTCCCCATTGGATTCGGGTGAAATTTGTATTTTTGGCGAATATTTTAGTGAGAGGGACAATGTTTCATGAGGCTGGTTTAAGGCTGAGGCTAGGGTTAGGGTTAGGGTTATGGGGCTAGGGTTAGGGTTACGGTCGTCTTTTGACCGATTGACTCGAAATTGCACACGCATGTTCTCCTCACTGGTGGAATGAGGCTCGCCGGTTTTGGTTGGATTCTGGTGGAATTTGTATTTTTGGTGAATATATTAAAGAAAAAAATGGCCTTTTTCATGAAAACGTCGGCCGATTTTTTCAATAGCTTCCAGGTCTTTGGACCGATTGACTCGAAATTTCTCCCAGACGTGGTCCTATACTGGCTGAACGAGACACAGCAGTCCCCATTGGATTCGGGTGAAATCTGTATTTTTGGCGAATATTTTAAAGAAAAAATGGCCTTTTTCATGAAAACGTCGGCCGATTTTTTCAATAGCTTCCAGGTCTTTGGACCGATTGACTCGAAATTTCTCCCAGACGTGGTCCTATACTGGCTGAACGAGACACAGCAGTCCCCATTGGATTCGGGTGAAATTTGTATTTTTGGCGAATATTTTAGTGAGAGGGACAATGTTTCATGAGGCTGGTTTAAGGCTGAGGCTAGGGTTAGGGTTAGGGTTATGGGGCTAGGGTTAGGGTTACGGTCGTCTTTTGACCGATTGACTCGAAATTGCACACGCATGTTCTCCTCACTGGTGGAATGAGGCTCGCCGGTTTTGGTTGGATTCTGGTGGAATTTGTATTTTTGGTGAATATATTAAAGAAAAAAATGGCCTTTTTCATGAAAACGTCGGCCGATTTTTTCAATAGCTTCCAGGTCTTTGGACCGATTGACTCGAAATTTCTCCCAGACGTGGTCCTATACTGGCTGAACGAGACACAGCAGTCCCCATTGGATTCGGGTGAAATTTGTATTTTTGGCGAATATTTTAGTGAGAGGGACAATGTTTCATGAGGCTGGCTTAAGGCTGAGGCTAGGGTTAGGGTTATGGGGCTAGGGTTAGGGTTACGGTCGTCTTTTGACCGATTGACTCGAAATTGCACACGCATGTTCTCCTCACTGGTGGAATGAGGCTCGCCGGTTTTGGTTGGATTCTGGTGGAATTTGTATTTTTGGTGAATATATTAAAGAAAAAAATGGCCTTTTTCATGAAAACGTCGGCCGATTTTTTCAATAGCTTCCAGGTCTTTGGACCGATTGACTCGAAATTTCTCCCAGACGTGGTCCTATACTGGCTGAACGAGACACAGCAGTCCCCATTGGATTCGGGTGAAATTTGTATTTTTGGCGAATATTTTAGTGAGAGGGACAATGTTTCATGAGGCTGGTTTAAGGCTGAGGCTAGGGTTAGGGTTAGGGTTATGGGGCTAGGGTTAGGGTTACGGTCGTCTTTTGACCGATTGACTCGAAATTGCACACGCATGTTCTCCTCACTGGTGGAATGAGGCTCGCCGGTTTTGGTTGGATTCTGGTGGAATTTGTATTTTTGGTGAATATATTAAAGAAAAAAATGGCCTTTTTCATGAAAACGTCGGCCGATTTTTTCAATAGCTTCCAGGTCTTTGGACCGATTGACTCGAAATTTCTCCCAGACGTGGTCCTATACTGGCTGAACGAGACACAGCAGTCCCCATTGGATTCGGGTGAAATTTGTATTTTTGGCGAATATTTTAGTGAGAGGGACAATGTTTCATGAGGCTGGCTTAAGGCTGAGGCTAGGGTTAGGGTTATGGGGCTAGGGTTAGGGTTACGGTCGTCTTTTGACCGATTGACTCGAAATTGCACACGCATGTTCTCCTCACTGGTGGAATGAGGCTCGCCGGTTTTGGTTGGATTCTGGTGGAATTTGTATTTTTGGTGAATATATTAAAGAAAAAAATGGCCTTTTTCATGAAAACGTCGGCCGATTTTTTCAATAGCTTCCAGGTCTTTGGACCGATTGACTCGAAATTTCTCCCAGACGTGGTCCTATACTGGCTGAACGAGACACAGCAGTCCCCATTGGATTCGGGTGAAATTTGTATTTTTGGCGAATATATTAGTGAGAGGGACAATGTTTCATGAGGCTGGTTTAAGGCTGAGGCTAGGGTTAGGGTTAGGGTTATGGGGCTAGGGTTAGGGTTACGGTCGTCTTTTGACCGATTGACTCGAAATTGCACACGCATGTTCTCCTCACTGGTGGAATGAGGCTCGCCGGTTTTGGTTGGATTCTGGTGGAATTTGTATTTTTGGTGAATATATTAAAGAAAAAAATGGCCTTTTTCATGAAAACGTCGGCCGATTTTTTCAATAGCTTCCAGGTCTTTGGACCGATTGACTCGAAATTTCTCCCAGACGTGGTCCTATACTGGCTGAACGAGACACAGCAGTCCCCATTGGATTCGGGTGAAATTTGTATTTTTGGCGAATATTTTAAAGAAAAAATGGCCTTTTTCATGAAAACGTCGGCCGATTTTTTCAATAGCTTCCAGGTCTTTGGACCGATTGACTCGAAATTTCTCCCAGACGTGGTCCTATACTGGCTGAACGAGACACAGCAGTCCCCATTGGATTCGGGTGAAATTTGTATTTTTGGCGAATATTTTAAAGAAAAAATGGCCTTTTTCATGAAAACGTCGGCCGATTTTTTCAATAGCTTCCAGGTCTTTGGACCGATTGACTCGAAATTTCTCCCAGACGTGGTCCTATACTGGCTGAACGAGACACAGCAGTCCCCATTGGATTCGGGTGAAATTTGTATTTTTGGCGAATATTTTAGTGAGAGGGACAATGTTTCATGAGGCTGGTTTAAGGCTGAGGCTAGGGTTAGGGTAAGGGTTATGGGGCTAGGGTTAGGGTTACGGTCGTCTTTTGACCGATTGACTCGAAATTGCACACGCATGTTCTCCTCACTGGTGGAATGAGGCTCGCCGGTTTTGGTTGGATTCTGGTGGAATTTGTATTTTTGGTGAATATATTAAAGAAAAAAATGGCCTTTTTCATGAAAACGTCGGCCGATTTTTTCAATAGCTTCCAGGTCTTTGGACCGATTGACTCGAAATTTCTCCCAGATGTGTTCTATACTGGCTGAACGAGACACAGCAGTCCCCATTGGATTCGGGTGAAATTTGTATTTTTGGCGAATATTTTAGTGAGAGGGACAATGTTTCATGAGGCTGGTTTAAGGCTGAGGCTAGGGTTAGGGTTAGGGTTATGGGGCTAGGGTTAGGGTTACGGTCGTCTTTTGACCGATTGACTCGAAATTGCACACGCATGTTCTCCTCACTGGTGGAATGAGGCTCGCCGGTTTTGGTTGGATTCTGGTGGAATTTGTATTTTTGGTGAATATATTAAAGAAAAAAATGGCCTTTTTCATGAAAACGTCGGCCGATTTTTTCAATAGCTTCCAGGTCTTTGGACCGATTGACTCGAAATTTCTCCCAGACGTGGTCCTATACTGGCTGAACGAGACACAGCAGTCCCCATTGGATTCGGGTGAAATCTGTATTTTTGGCGAATATTTTAAAGAAAAAATGGCCTTTTTCATGAAAACGTCGGCCGATTTTTTCAATAGCTTCCAGGTCTTTGGACCGATTGACTCGAAATTTCTCCCAGACGTGGTCCTATACTGGCTGAACGAGACACAGCAGTCCCCATTGGATTCGGGTGAAATTTGTATTTTTGGCGAATATTTTAGTGAGAGGGACAATGTTTCATGAGGCTGGTTTAAGGCTGAGGCTAGGGTTAGGGTTAGGGTTATGGGGCTAGGGTTAGGGTTACGGTCGTCTTTTGACCGATTGACTCGAAATTGCACACGCATGTTCTCCTCACTGGTGGAATGAGGCTCGCCGGTTTTGGTTGGATTCTGGTGGAATTTGTATTTTTGGTGAATATATTAAAGAAAAAAATGGCCTTTTTCATGAAAACGTCGGCCGATTTTTTCAATAGCTTCCAGGTCTTTGGACCGATTGACTCGAAATTTCTCCCAGACGTGGTCCTATACTGGCTGAACGAGACACAGCAGTCCCCATTGGATTCGGGTGAAATTTGTATTTTTGGCGAATATTTTAGTGAGAGGGACAATGTTTCATGAGGCTGGCTTAAGGCTGAGGCTAGGGTTAGGGTTATGGGGCTAGGGTTAGGGTTACGGTCGTCTTTTGACCGATTGACTCGAAATTGCACACGCATGTTCTCCTCACTGGTGGAATGAGGCTCGCCGGTTTTGGTTGGATTCTGGTGGAATTTGTATTTTTGGTGAATATATTAAAGAAAAAAATGGCCTTTTTCATGAAAACGTCGGCCGATTTTTTCAATAGCTTCCAGGTCTTTGGACCGATTGACTCGAAATTTCTCCCAGACGTGGTCCTATACTGGCTGAACGAGACACAGCAGTCCCCATTGGATTCGGGTGAAATTTGTATTTTTGGCGAATATTTTAAAGAAAAAATGGCCTTTTTCATGAAAACGTCGGCCGATTTTTTCAATAGCTTCCAGGTCTTTGGACCGATTGACTCGAAATTTCTCCCAGACGTGGTCCTATACTGGCTGAACGAGACACAGCAGTCCCCATTGGATTCGGGTGAAATTTGTATTTTTGGCGAATATTTTAGTGAGAGGGACAATGTTTCATGAGGCTGGTTTAAGGCTGAGGCTAGGGTTAGGGTAAGGGTTATGGGGCTAGGGTTAGGGTTACGGTCGTCTTTTGACCGATTGACTCGAAATTGCACACGCATGTTCTCCTCACTGGTGGAATGAGGCTCGCCGGTTTTGGTTGGATTCTGGTGGAATTTGTATTTTTGGTGAATATATTAAAGAAAAAAATGGCCTTTTTCATGAAAACGTCGGCCGATTTTTTCAATAGCTTCCAGGTCTTTGGACCGATTGACTCGAAATTTCTCCCAGATGTGTTCTATACTGGCTGAACGAGACACAGCAGTCCCCATTGGATTCGGGTGAAATTTGTATTTTTGGCGAATATTTTAGTGAGAGGGACAATGTTTCATGAGGCTGGTTTAAGGCTGAGGCTAGGGTTAGGGTTAGGGTTATGGGGCTAGGGTTAGGGTTACGGTCGTCTTTTGACCGATTGACTCGAAATTGCACACGCATGTTCTCCTCACTGGTGGAATGAGGCTCGCCGGTTTTGGTTGGATTCTGGTGGAATTTGTATTTTTGGTGAATATATTAAAGAAAAAAATGGCCTTTTTCATGAAAACGTCGGCCGATTTTTTCAATAGCTTCCAGGTCTTTGGACCGATTGACTCGAAATTTCTCCCAGACGTGGTCCTATACTGGCTGAACGAGACACAGCAGTCCCCATTGGATTCGGGTGAAATCTGTATTTTTGGCGAATATTTTAAAGAAAAAATGGCCTTTTTCATGAAAACGTCGGCCGATTTTTTCAATAGCTTCCAGGTCTTTGGACCGATTGACTCGAAATTTCTCCCAGACGTGGTCCTATACTGGCTGAACGAGACACAGCAGTCCCCATTGGATTCGGGTGAAATTTGTATTTTTGGCGAATATTTTAGTGAGAGGGACAATGTTTCATGAGGCTGGTTTAAGGCTGAGGCTAGGGTTAGGGTTAGGGTTATGGGGCTAGGGTTAGGGTTACGGTCGTCTTTTGACCGATTGACTCGAAATTGCACACGCATGTTCTCCTCACTGGTGGAATGAGGCTCGCCGGTTTTGGTTGGATTCTGGTGGAATTTGTATTTTTGGTGAATATATTAAAGAAAAAAATGGCCTTTTTCATGAAAACGTCGGCCGATTTTTTCAATAGCTTCCAGGTCTTTGGACCGATTGACTCGAAATTTCTCCCAGACGTGGTCCTATACTGGCTGAACGAGACACAGCAGTCCCCATTGGATTCGGGTGAAATTTGTATTTTTGGCGAATATTTTAGTGAGAGGGACAATGTTTCATGAGGCTGGCTTAAGGCTGAGGCTAGGGTTAGGGTTATGGGGCTAGGGTTAGGGTTACGGTCGTCTTTTGACCGATTGACTCGAAATTGCACACGCATGTTCTCCTCACTGGTGGAATGAGGCTCGCCGGTTTTGGTTGGATTCTGGTGGAATTTGTATTTTTGGTGAATATATTAAAGAAAAAAATGGCCTTTTTCATGAAAACGTCGGCCGATTTTTTCAATAGCTTCCAGGTCTTTGGACCGATTGACTCGAAATTTCTCCCAGACGTGGTCCTATACTGGCTGAACGAGACACAGCAGTCCCCATTGGATTCGGGTGAAATTTGTATTTTTGGCGAATATTTTAGTGAGAGGGACAATGTTTCATGAGGCTGGTTTAAGGCTGAGGCTAGGGTTAGGGTTAGGGTTATGGGGCTAGGGTTAGGGTTACGGTCGTCTTTTGACCGATTGACTCGAAATTGCACACGCATGTTCTCCTCACTGGTGGAATGAGGCTCGCCGGTTTTGGTTGGATTCTGGTGGAATTTGTATTTTTGGTGAATATATTAAAGAAAAAAATGGCCTTTTTCATGAAAACGTCGGCCGATTTTTTCAATAGCTTCCAGGTCTTTGGACCGATTGACTCGAAATTTCTCCCAGACGTGGTCCTATACTGGCTGAACGAGACACAGCAGTCCCCATTGGATTCGGGTGAAATTTGTATTTTTGGCGAATATTTTAGTGAGAGGGACAATGTTTCATGAGGCTGGCTTAAGGCTGAGGCTAGGGTTAGGGTTATGGGGCTAGGGTTAGGGTTACGGTCGTCTTTTGACCGATTGACTCGAAATTGCACACGCATGTTCTCCTCACTGGTGGAATGAGGCTCGCCGGTTTTGGTTGGATTCTGGTGGAATTTGTATTTTTGGTGAATATATTAAAGAAAAAAATGGCCTTTTTCATGAAAACGTCGGCCGATTTTTTCAATAGCTTCCAGGTCTTTGGACCGATTGACTCGAAATTTCTCCCAGACGTGGTCCTATACTGGCTGAACGAGACACAGCAGTCCCCATTGGATTCGGGTGAAATTTGTATTTTTGGCGAATATATTAGTGAGAGGGACAATGTTTCATGAGGCTGGTTTAAGGCTGAGGCTAGGGTTAGGGTTAGGGTTATGGGGCTAGGGTTAGGGTTACGGTCGTCTTTTGACCGATTGACTCGAAATTGCACACGCATGTTCTCCTCACTGGTGGAATGAGGCTCGCCGGTTTTGGTTGGATTCTGGTGGAAATGTATTTTTGGTGAATATATTAAAGAAAAAAATGGCCTTTTTCATGAAAACGTCGGCCGATTTTTTCAATAGCTTCCAGGTCTTTGGACCGATTGACTCGAAATTTCTCCCAGACGTGGTCCTATACTGGCTGAACGAGACACAGCAGTCCCCATTGGATTCGGGTGAAATTTGTATTTTTGGCGAATATTTTAAAGAAAAAATGGCCTTTTTCATGAAAACGTCGGCCGATTTTTTCAATAGCTTCCAGGTCTTTGGACCGATTGACTCGAAATTTCTCCCAGACGTGGTCCTATACTGGCTGAAGGAGACACAGCAGTCCCCATTGGATTCGGGTGAAATTTGTATTTTTGGCGAATATTTTAAAGAAAAAATGGCCTTTTTCATGAAAACGTCGGCCGATTTTTTCAATAGCTTCCAGGTCTTTGGACCGATTGACTCGAAATTTCTCCCAGACGTGGTCCTATACTGGCTGAACGAGACACAGCAGTCCCCATTGGATTCGGGTGAAATTTGTATTTTTGGCGAATATTTTAGTGAGAGGGACAATGTTTCATGAGGCTGGTTTAAGGCTGAGGCTAGGGTTAGGGTAAGGGTTATGGGGCTAGGGTTAGGGTTACGGTCGTCTTTTGACCGATTGACTCGAAATTGCACACGCATGTTCTCCTCACTGGTGGAATGAGGCTCGCCGGTTTTGGTTGGATTCTGGTGGAATTTGTATTTTTGGTGAATATATTAAAGAAAAAAATGGCCTTTTTCATGAAAACGTCGGCCGATTTTTTCAATAGCTTCCAGGTCTTTGGACCGATTGACTCGAAATTTCTCCCAGATGTGTTCTATACTGGCTGAACGAGACACAGCAGTCCCTATTGGATTCGGGTGAAATTTGTATTTTTGGCGAATATTTTAGTGAGAGGGACAATGTTTCATGAGGCTGGCTTAAGGCTGAGGCTAGGGTTAGGGTTAGGGTTATGGGGCTAGGGTTAGGGTTACGGTCGTCTTTTGACCGATTGACTCGAAATTGCACACGCATGTTCTCCTCACTGGTGGAATGAGGCTCGCCGGTTTTGGTTGGATTCTGGTGGAATTTGTATTTTTGGTGAATATATTAAAGAAAAAAATGGCCTTTTTCATGAAAACGTCGGCCGATTTTTTCAATAGCTTCCAGGTCTTTGGACCGATTGACTCGAAATTTCTCCCAGACGTGGTCCTATACTGGCTGAACGAGACACAGCAGTCCCCATTGGATTCGGGTGAAATTTTTATTTTTGGCGAATATTTTAGTGAGAGGGACAATGTTTCATGAGGCTGGCTTAAGGCTGAGGCTAGGGTTAGGGTTATGGGGCTAGGGTTAGGGTTACGGTCGTCTTTTGACCGATTGACTCGAAATTGCACACGCATGTTCTCCTCACTGGTGGAATGAGGCTCGCCGGTTTTGGTTGGATTCTGGTGGAATTTGTATTTTTGGTGAATATATTAAAGAAAAAAATGGCCTTTTTCATGAAAACGTCGGCCGATTTTTTCAATAGCTTCCAGGTCTTTGGACCGATTGACTCGAAATTTCTCCCAGACGTGGTCCTATACTGGCTGAACGAGACACAGCAGTCCCCATTGGATTCGGGTGAAATTTGTATTTTTGGCGAATATTTTAGTGAGAGGGACAATGTTTCATGAGGCTGGCTTAAGGCTGAGGCTAGGGTTAGGGTTATGGGGCTAGGGTTAGGGTTACGGTCGTCTTTTGACCGATTGACTCGAAATTGCACACGCATGTTCTCCTCACTGGTGGAATGAGGCTCGCCGGTTTTGGTTGGATTCTGGTGGAATTTGTATTTTTGGTGAATATATTAAAGAAAAAAATGGCCTTTTTCATGAAAACGTCGGCCGATTTTTTCAATAGCTTCCAGGTCTTTGGACCGATTGACTCGAAATTTCTCCCAGACGTGGTCCTATACTGGCTGAACGAGACACAGCAGTCCCCATTGGATTCGGGTGAAATTTGTATTTTTGGCGAATATTTTAAAGAAAAAATGGCCTTTTTCATGAAAACGTCGGCCGATTTTTTCAATAGCTTCCAGGTCTTTGGACCGATTGACTCGAAATTTCTCCCAGACGTGGTCCTATACTGGCTGAACGAGACACAGCAGTCCCCATTGGATTCGGGTGAAATTTGTATTTTTGGCGAATATTTTAGTGAGAGGGACAATGTTTCATGAGGCTGGTTTAAGGCTGAGGCTAGGGTTAGGGTTAGGGTTATGGGGCTAGGGTTAGGGTTACGGTCGTCTTTTGACCGATTGACTCGAAATTGCACACGCATGTTCTCCTCACTGGTGGAATGAGGCTCGCCGGTTTTGGTTGGATTCTGGTGGAATTTGTATTTTTGGTGAATATATTGAAGAAAAAAATTGCCTTTTTCATGAAAACGTCGGCCGATTTTTTCAATAGCTTCCAGGTCTTTGGACCGATTGACTCGAAATTTCTCCCAGACGTGGTCCTATACTGGCTGAACGAGACACAGCAGTCCCCATTGGATTCGGGTGAAATTTGTATTTTTGGCGAATATTTTAGTGAGAGGGACAATGTTTCATGAGGCTGGCTTAAGGCTGAGGCTAGGGTTAGGGTTATGGGGCTAGGGTTAGGGTTACGGTCGTCTTTTGACCGATTGACTCGAAATTGCACACGCATGTTCTCCTCACTGGTGGAATGAGGCTCGCCGGTTTTGGTTGGATTCTGGTGGAATTTGTATTTTTGGTGAATATATTAAAGAAAAAAATGGCCTTTTTCATGAAAACGTCGGCCGATTTTTTCAATAGCTTCCAGGTCTTTGGACCGATTGACTCGAAATTTCTCCCAGACGTGGTCCTATACTGGCTGAACGAGACACAGCAGTCCCCATTGGATTCGGGTGAAATTTGTATTTTTGGCGAATATTTTAAAGAAAAAATGGCCTTTTTCATGAAAACGTCGGCCGATTTTTTCAATAGCTTCCAGGTCTTTGGACCGATTGACTCGAAATTTCTCCCAGACGTGGTCCTATACTGGCTGAAGGAGACACAGCAGTCCCCATTGGATTCGGGTGAAATTTGTATTTTTGGCGAATATTTTAAAGAAAAAATGGCCTTTTTCATGAAAACGTCGGCCGATTTTTTCAATAGCTTCCAGGTCTTTGGACCGATTGACTCGAAATTTCTCCCAGACGTGGTCCTATACTGGCTGAACGAGACACAGCAGTCCCCATTGGATTCGGGTGAAATTTGTATTTTTGGCGAATATTTTAAAGAAAAAATGGCCTTTTTCATGAAAACGTCGGCCGATTTTTTCAATAGCTTCCAGGTCTTTGGACCGATTGACTCGAAATTTCTCCCAGACGTGGTCCTATACTGGCTGAACGAGACACAGCAGTCCCCATTGGATTCGGGTGAAATTTGTATTTTTGGCGAATATTTTAGTGAGAGGGACAATGTTTCATGAGGCTGGTTTAAGGCTGAGGCTAGGGTTAGGGTTAGGGTTATGGGGCTAGGGTTAGGGTTACGGTCGTCTTTTGACCGATTGACTCGAAATTGCACACGCATGTTCTCCTCACTGGTGGAATGAGGCTCGCCGGTTTTGGTTGGATTCTGGTGGAATTTGTATTTTTGGTGAATATATTGAAGAAAAAAATGGCCTTTTTCATGAAAACGTCGGCCGATTTTTTCAATAGCTTCCAGGTCTTTGGACCGATTGACTCGAAATTTCTCCCAGACGTGGTCCTATACTGGCTGAACGAGACACAGCAGTCCCCATTGGATTCGGGTGAAATTTGTATTTTTGGCGAATATTTTAGTGAGAGGGACAATGTTTCATGAGGCTGGCTTAAGGCTGAGGCTAGGGTTAGGGTTATGGGGCTAGGGTTAGGGTTACGGTCGTCTTTTGACCGATTGACTCGAAATTGCACACGCATGTTCTCCTCACTGGTGGAATGAGGCTCGCCGGTTTTGGTTGGATTCTGGTGGAATTTGTATTTTTGGTGAATATATTAAAGAAAAAAATGGCCTTTTTCATGAAAACGTCGGCCGATTTTTTCAATAGCTTCCAGGTCTTTGGACCGATTGACTCGAAATTTCTCCCAGACGTGGTCCTATACTGGCTGAACGAGACACAGCAGTCCCCATTGGATTCGGGTGAAATTTGTATTTTTGGCGAATATTTTAAAGAAAAAATGGCCTTTTTCATGAAAACGTCGGCCGATTTTTTCAATAGCTTCCAGGTCTTTGGACCGATTGACTCGAAATTTCTCCCAGACGTGGTCCTATACTGGCTGAACGAGACACAGCAGTCCCCATTGGATTCGGGTGAAATTTGTATTTTTGGCGAATATTTTAGTGAGAGGGACAATGTTTCATGAGGCTGGCTTAAGGCTGAGGCTAGGGTTAGGGTTATGGGGCTAGGGTTAGGGTTACGGTCGTCTTTTGACCGATTGACTCGAAATTGCACACGCATGTTCTCCTCACTGGTGGAATGAGGCTCGCCGGTTTTGGTTGGATTCTGGTGGAATTTGTATTTTTGGTGAATATATTAAAGAAAAAAATGGCCTTTTTCATGAAAACGTCGGCCGATTTTTTCAATAGCTTCCAGGTCTTTGGACCGATTGACTCGAAATTTCTCCCAGACGTGGTCCTATACTGGCTGAACGAGACACAGCAGTCCCCATTGGATTCGGGTGAAATTTGTATTTTTGGCGAATATTTTAGTGAGAGGGACAATGTTTCATGAGGCTGGCTTAAGGCTGAGGCTAGGGTTAGGGTTATGGGGCTAGGGTTAGGGTTACGGTCGTCTTTTGACCGATTGACTCGAAATTGCACACGCATGTTCTCCTCACTGGTGGAATGAGGCTCGCCGGTTTTGGTTGGATTCTGGTGGAATTTGTATTTTTGGTGAATATATTAAAGAAAAAAATGGCCTTTTTCATGAAAACGTCGGCCGATTTTTTCAATAGCTTCCAGGTCTTTGGACCGATTGACTCGAAATTTCTCCCAGACGTGGTCCTATACTGGCTGAACGAGACACAGCAGTCCCCATTGGATTCGGGTGAAATTTGTATTTTTGGCGAATATTTTAAAGAAAAAATTGCCTTTTTCATGAAAACGTCGGCCGATTTTTTCAATAGCTTCCAGGTCTTTGGACCGATTGACTCGAAATTTCTCCCAGACGTGGTCCTATACTGGCTGAACGAGACACAGCAGTCCCCATTGGATTCGGGTGAAATTTGTATTTTTGGCGAATATTTTAGTGAGAGGGACAATGTTTCATGAGGCTGGTTTAAGGCTGAGGCTAGGGTTAGGGTTAGGGTTATGGGGCTAGGGTTAGGGTTACGGTCGTCTTTTGACCGATTGACTCGAAATTGCACACGCATGTTCTCCTCACTGGTGGAATGAGGCTCGCCGGTTTTGGTTGGATTCTGGTGGAATTTGTATTTTTGGTGAATATATTAAAGAAAAAAATGGCCTTTTTCATGAAAACGTCGGCCGATTTTTTCAATAGCTTCCAGGTCTTTGGACCGATTGACTCGAAATTTCTCCCAGACGTGGTCCTATACTGGCTGAACGAGACACAGCAGTCCCCATTGGATTCGGGTGAAATTTGTATTTTTGGCGAATATTTTAGTGAGAGGGACAATGTTTCATGAGGCTGGCTTAAGGCTGAGGCTAGGGTTAGGGTTATGGGGCTAGGGTTAGGGTTACGGTCGTCTTTTGACCGATTGACTCGAAATTGCACACGCATGTTCTCCTCACTGGTGGAATGAGGCTCGCCGGTTTTGGTTGGATTCTGGAGGAATTTGTATTTTTGGTGAATATATTAAAGAAAAAAATGGCCTTTTTCATGAAAACGTCGGCCGATTTTTTCAATAGCTTCCAGGTCTTTGGACCGATTGACTCGAAATTTCTCCCAGACGTGGTCCTATACTGGCTGAAGGAGACACAGCAGTCCCCATTGGATTCGGGTGAAATTTGTATTTTTGGCGAATATTTTAAAGAAAAAATGGCCTTTTTCATGAAAACGTCGGCCGATTTTTTCAATAGCTTCCAGGTCTTTGGACCGATTGACTCGAAATTTCTCCCAGACGTGGTCCTATACTGGCTGAACGAGACACAGCAGTCCCCATTGGATTCGGGTGAAATTTGTATTTTTGGCGAATATTTTAAAGAAAAAATGGCCTTTTTCATGAAAACGTCGGCCGATTTTTTCAATAGCTTCCAGGTCTTTGGACCGATTGACTCGAAATTTCTCCCAGACGTGGTCCTATACTGGCTGAACGAGACACAGCAGTCCCCATTGGATTCGGGTGAAATTTGTATTTTTGGCGAATATTTTAGTGAGAGGGACAATGTTTCATGAGGCTGGTTTAAGGCTGAGGCTAGGGTTAGGGTTAGGGTTATGGGGCTAGGGTTAGGGTTACGGTCGTCTTTTGACCGATTGACTCGAAATTGCACACGCATGTTCTCCTCACTGGTGGAATGAGGCTCGCCGGTTTTGGTTGGATTCTGGTGGAATTTGTATTTTTGGTGAATATATTGAAGAAAAAAATGGCCTTTTTCATGAAAACGTCGGCCGATTTTTTCAATAGCTTCCAGGTCTTTGGACCGATTGACTCGAAATTTCTCCCAGACGTGGTCCTATACTGGCTGAACGAGACACAGCAGTCCCCATTGGATTCGGGTGAAATTTGTATTTTTGGCGAATATTTTAGTGAGAGGGACAATGTTTCATGAGGCTGGCTTAAGGCTGAGGCTAGGGTTAGGGTTATGGGGCTAGGGTTAGGGTTACGGTCGTCTTTTGACCGATTGACTCGAAATTGCACACGCATGTTCTCCTCACTGGTGGAATGAGGCTCGCCGGTTTTGGTTGGATTCTGGTGGAATTTGTATTTTTGGTGAATATATTAATGAAAAAAATGGCCTTTTTCATGAAAACGTCGGCCGATTTTTTCAATAGCTTCCAGGTCTTTGGACCGATTGACTCGAAATTTCTCCCAGACGTGGTCCTATACTGGCTGAACGAGACACAGCAGTCCCCATTGGATTCGGGTGAAATTTGTATTTTTGGCGAATATTTTAAAGAAAAAATGGCCTTTTTCATGAAAACGTCGGCCGATTTTTTCAATAGCTTCCAGGTCTTTGGACCGATTGACTCGAAATTTCTCCCAGACGTGGTCCTATACTGGCTGAACGAGACACAGCAGTCCCCATTGGATTCGGGTGAAATTTGTATTTTTGGCGAATATTTTAGTGAGAGGGACAATGTTTCATGAGGCTGGCTTAAGGCTGAGGCTAGGGTTAGGGTTATGGGGCTAGGGTTAGGGTTACGGTCGTCTTTTGACCGATTGACTCGAAATTGCACACGCATGTTCTCCTCACTGGTGGAATGAGGCTCGCCGGTTTTGGTTGGATTCTGGTGGAATTTGTATTTTTGGTGAATATATTAAAGAAAAAAATGGCCTTTTTCATGAAAACGTCGGCCGATTTTTTCAATAGCTTCCAGGTCTTTGGACCGATTGACTCGAAATTTCTCCCAGACGTGGTCCTATACTGGCTGAACGAGACACAGCAGTCCCCATTGGATTCGGGTGAAATTTGTATTTTTGGCGAATATTTTAAAGAAAAAATGGCCTTTTTCATGAAAACGTCGGCCGATTTTTTCAATAGCTTCCAGGTCTTTGGACCGATTGACTCGAAATTTCTCCCAGACGTGGTCCTATACTGGCTGAACGAGACACAGCAGTCCCCATTGGATTCGGGTGAAATTTGTATTTTTGGCGAATATTTTAGTGAGAGGGACAATGTTTCATGAGGCTGGTTTAAGGCTGAGGCTAGGGTTAGGGTTAGGGTTATGGGGCTAGGGTTAGGGTTACGGTCGTCTTTTGACCGATTGACTCGAAATTGCACACGCATGTTCTCCTCACTGGTGGAATGAGGCTCGCCGGTTTTGGTTGGATTCTGGTGGAATTTGTATTTTTGGTGAATATATTAAAGAAAAAAATGGCCTTTTTCATGAAAACGTCGGCCGATTTTTTCAATAGCTTCCAGGTCTTTGGACCGATTGACTCGAAATTTCTCCCAGACGTGGTCCTATACTGGCTGAACGAGACACAGCAGTCCCCATTGGATTCGGGTGAAATTTGTATTTTTGGCGAATATTTTAGTGAGAGGGACAATGTTTCATGAGGCTGGCTTAAGGCTGAGGCTAGGGTTAGGGTTATGGGGCTAGGGTTAGGGTTACGGTCGTCTTTTGACCGATTGACTCGAAATTGCACACGCATGTTCTCCTCACTGGTGGAATGAGGCTCGCCGGTTTTGGTTGGATTCTGGTGGAATTTGTATTTTTGGTGAATATATTAAAGAAAAAAATGGCCTTTTTCATGAAAACGTCGGCCGATTTTTTCAATAGCTTCCAGGTCTTTGGACCGATTGACTCGAAATTTCTCCCAGACGTGGTCCTATACTGGCTGAACGAGACACAGCAGTCCCCATTGGATTCTGGTGGAATTTGTATTTTTGGCGAATATTTTAAAGAAAAAATGGCCTTTTTCATGAAAACGTCGGCCGATTTTTTCAATAGCTTCCAGGTCTTTGGACCGATTGACTCGAAATTTCTCCCAGACGTGGTCCTATACTGGCTGAACGAGACACAGCAGTCCCCATTGGATTCGGGTGAAATTTGTATTTTTGGCGAATATTTTAAAGAAAAAATGGCCTTTTTCATGAAAACGTCGGCCGATTTTTTCAATAGCTTCCAGGTCTTTGGACCGATTGACTCGAAATTTCTCCCAGACGTGGTCCTATACTGGCTGAACGAGACACAGCAGTCCCCATTGGATTCGGGTGAAATTTGTATTTTTGGCGAATATTTTAGTGAGAGGGACAATGTTTCATGAGGCTGGCTTAAGGCTGAGGCTAGGGTTAGGGTTATGGGGCTAGGGTTAGGGTTACGGTCGTCTTTTGACCGATTGACTCGAAATTGCACACGCATGTTCTCCTCACTGGTGGAATGAGGCTCGCCGGTTTTGGTTGGATTCTGGTGGAATTTGTATTTTTGGTGAATATATTAAAGAAAAAAATGGCCTTTTTCATGAAAACGTCGGCCGATTTTTTCAATAGCTTCCAGGTCTTTGGACCGATTGACTCGAAATTTCTCCCAGACGTGGTCCTATACTGGCTGAACGAGACACAGCAGTCCCCATTGGATTCGGGTGAAATTTGTATTTTTGGCGAATATTTTAAAGAAAAAATGGCCTTTTTCATGAAAACGTCGGCACATTTTTTCAATAGCTTCCAGGTCTTTGGACCGATTGACTCGAAATTTCTCCCAGACGTGGTCCTATACTGGCTGAACGAGACACAGCAGTCCCCATTGGATTCGGGTGAAATTTGTATTTTTGGCGAATATTTTAAAGAAAAAATGGCCTTTTTCATGAAAACGTCGGCACATTTTTTCAATAGCTTCCAGGTCTTTGGACCGATTGACTCGAAATTTCTCCCAGACGTGGTCCTATACTGGCTGAACGAGACACAGCAGTCCCCATTGGATTCGGTTGAAATTTGTATTTTTGGCGAATATTTTAGTAAGAGGGACAATGTTTCATGAGGCTGGTTTAAGGCTGAGGCTAGGGTTAGGGTTAGGGTTATGGGGCTAGGGTTAGGGTTACGGTCGTCTTTTGACCGATTGACTCGAAATTGCACACGCATGTTCTCCTCACTGGTGGAATGAGGCTCGCCGGTTTTGGTTGGATTCTGGTGGAATTTGTATTTTTGGTGAATATATTAAAGAAAAAAATGGCCTTTTTCATGAAAACGTCGGCCGATTTTTTCAATAGCTTCCAGGTCTTTGGACCGATTGACTCGAAATTTCTCCCAGACGTGGTCCTATACTGGCTGAACGAGACACAGCAGTCCCCATTGGATTCGGGTGAAATTTGTATTTTTGGCGAATATTTTAGTGAGAGGGACAATGTTTCATGAGGCTGGCTTAAGGCTGAGGCTAGGGTTAGGGTTATGGGGCTAGGGTTAGGGTTACGGTCGTCTTTTGACCGATTGACTCGAAATTGCACACGCATGTTCTCCTCACTGGTGGAATGAGGCTCGCCGGTTTTGGTTGGATTCTGGTGGAATTTGTATTTTTGGTGAATATATTAAAGAAAAAAATGGCCTTTTTCATGAAAACGTTGGCCGATTTTTTCAATAGCTTCCAGGTCTTTGGACCGATTGACTCGAAATTTCTCCCAGACGTGGTCCTATACTGGCTGAACGAGACACAGCAGTCCCCATTGGATTCGGGTGAAATTTGTATTTTTGGCGAATATTTTAAAGAAAAAATGGCCTTTTTCATGAAAACGTCGGCCGATTTTTTCAATAGCTTCCAGGTCTTTGGACCGATTGACTCGAAATTTCTCCCAGACGTGGTCCTATACTGGCTGAACGAGACACAGCAGTCCCCATTGGATTCGGGTGAAATTTGTATTTTTGGCGAATATTTTAGTGAGAGGGACAATGTTTCATGAGGCTGGCTTAAGGCTGAGGCTAGGGTTAGGGTTATGGGGCTAGGGTTAGGGTTACGGTCGTCTTTTGACCGATTGACTCGAAATTGCACACGCATGTTCTCCTCACTGGTGGAATGAGGCTCGCCGGTTTTGGTTGGATTCTGGTGGAATTTGTATTTTTGGTGAATATTTTAAAGAAAAAAATGGCCTTTTTCATGAAAACGTCGGCCAATTTTTTCAATAGCTTCCAGGTCTTTGGACCGATTGACTCGAAATTTCTCCCAGACGTGGTCCTATACTGGCTGAACGAGACACAGCAGTCCCCATTGGATTCGGGTGAAATTTGTATTTTTGGCGAATATTTTAAAGAAAAAATGGCCTTTTTCATGAAAACGTCGGCCGATTTTTTCAATAGCTTCCAGGTCTTTGGACCGATTGACTCGAAATTTCTCCCAGACGTGGTCCTATACTGGCTGAACGAGACACAGCAGTCCCCATTGGATTCGGGTGAAATTTGTATTTTTGGCGAATATTTTAGTGAGAGGGACAATGTTTCATGAGGCTGGCTTAAGGCTGAGGCTAGGGTTAGGGTTATGGGGCTAGGGTTAGGGTTACGGTCGTCTTTTGACCGATTGACTCGAAATTGCACACGCATGTTCTCCTCACTGGTGGAATGAGGCTCGCCAGTTTTGGTTGGATTCTGGTGGAATTTGTATTTTTGGTGAATATTTTAAAGAAAAAAATGGCCTTTTTCATGAAAACGTCGGCCAATTTTTTCAATAGCTTCCAGGTCTTTGGACCGATTGACTCGAAATTTCTCCCAGACGTGGTCCTATACTGGCTGAACGAGACACAGCAGTCCCCATTGGATTCGGGTGAAATTTGTATTTTTGGCGAATATTTTAAAGAAAAAATTGCCTTTTTCATGAAAACGTCGGCCGATTTTTTCAATAGCTTCCAGGTCTTTGGACCGATTGACTCGAAATTTCTCCCAGACGTGGTCCTATACTGGCTGAACGAGACACAGCAGTCCCCATTGGATTCGGGTGAAATTTGTATTTTTGGCGAATATTTTAGTGAGAGGGACAATGTTTCATGAGGCTGGTTTAAGGCTGAGGCTAGGGTTAGGGTTAGGGTTATGGGGCTAGGGTTAGGGTTACGGTCGTCTTTTGACCGATTGACTCGAAATTGCACACGCATGTTCTCCTCACTGGTGGAATGAGGCTCGCCGGTTTTGGTTGGATTCTGGTGGAATTTGTATTTTTGGTGAATATATTAAAGAAAAAAATGGCCTTTTTCATGAAAACGTCGGCCGATTTTTTCAATAGCTTCCAGGTCTTTGGACCGATTGACTCGAAATTTCTCCCAGACGTGGTCCTATACTGGCTGAACGAGACACAGCAGTCCCCATTGGATTCGGGTGAAATTTGTATTTTTGGCGAATATTTTAGTGAGAGGGACAATGTTTCATGAGGCTGGCTTAAGGCTGAGGCTAGGGTTAGGGTTATGGGGCTAGGGTTAGGGTTACGGTCGTCTTTTGACCGATTGACTCGAAATTGCACACGCATGTTCTCCTCACTGGTGGAATGAGGCTCGCCGGTTTTGGTTGGATTCTGGTGGAATTTGTATTTTTGGTGAATATATTAAAGAAAAAAATGGCCTTTTTCATGAAAACGTCGGCCGATTTTTTCAATAGCTTCCAGGTCTTTGGACCGATTGACTCGAAATTTCTCCCAGACGTGGTCCTATACTGGCTGAACGAGACACAGCAGTCCCCATTGGATTCGGGTGAAATTTGTATTTTTGGCGAATATTTTAAAGAAAAAATGGCCTTTTTCATGAAAACGTCGGCCGATTTTTTCAATAGCTTCCAGGTCTTTGGACCGATTGACTCGAAATTTCTCCCAGACGTGGTCCTATACTGGCTGAACGAGACACAGCAGTCCCCATTGGATTCGGGTGAAATTTGTATTTTTGGCGAATATTTTAGTGAGAGGGACAATGTTTCATGAGGCTGGTTTAAGGCTGAGGCTAG
The DNA here is from genome assembly GCF_965226575.1 of Pagrus pagrus. Classification (NCBI taxonomy): domain Eukaryota; kingdom Metazoa; phylum Chordata; class Actinopteri; order Spariformes; family Sparidae; genus Pagrus; species Pagrus pagrus. Next base: position 12,424,415 of record NC_140204.1, on the reverse strand, counting down.
GGTTAGGGTTAGGGTTATGGGGCTAGGGTTAGGGTTACGGTCGTCTTTTGACCGATTGACTCGAAATTGCACACGCATGTTCTCCTCACTGGTGGAATGAGGCTCGCCGGTTTTGGTTGGATTCTGGTGGAATTTGTATTTTTGGTGAATATATTAAAGAAAAAAATGGCCTTTTTCATGAAAACGTCGGCCGATTTTTTCAATAGCTTCCAGGTCTTTGGACCGATTGACTCGAAATTTCTCCCAGACGTGGTCCTATACTGGCTGAACGAGACACAGCAGTCCCCATTGGATTCGGGTGAAATTTGTATTTTTGGCGAATATTTTAAAGAAAAAATGGCCTTTTTCATGAAAACGTCGGCCGATTTTTTCAATAGCTTCCAGGTCTTTGGACCGATTGACTCGAAATTTCTCCCAGACGTGGTCCTATACTGGCTGAACGAGACACAGCAGTCCCCATTGGATTCGGGTGAAATTTGTATTTTTGGCGAATATTTTAGTGAGAGGGACAATGTTTCATGAGGCTGGCTTAAGGCTGAGGCTAGGGTTAGGGTTATGGGGCTAGGGTTAGGGTTACGGTCGTCTTTTGACCGATTGACTCGAAATTGCACACGCATGTTCTCCTCACTGGTGGAATGAGGCTCGCCGGTTTTGGTTGGATTCTGGTGGAATTTGTATTTTTGGTGAATATTTTAAAGAAAAAAATGGCCTTTTTCATGAAAACGTCGGCCAATTTTTTCAATAGCTTCCAGGTCTTTGGACCGATTGACTCGAAATTTCTCCCAGACGTGGTCCTATACTGGCTGAACGAGACACAGCAGTCCCCATTGGATTCGGGTGAAATTTGTATTTTTGGCGAATATTTTAAAGAAAAAATGGCCTTTTTCATGAAAACGTCGGCCGATTTTTTCAATAGCTTCCAGGTCTTTGGACCGATTGACTCGAAATTTCTCCCAGACGTGGTCCTATACTGGCTGAACGAGACACAGCAGTCCCCATTGGATTCGGGTGAAATTTGTATTTTTGGCGAATATTTTAGTGAGAGGGACAATGTTTCATGAGGCTGGCTTAAGGCTGAGGCTAGGGTTAGGGTTAGGGTTATGGGGCTAGGGTTAGGGTTACGGTCGTCTTTTGACCGATTGACTCGAAATTGCACACGCATGTTCTCCTCACTGGTGGAATGAGGCTCGCCGGTTTTGGTTGGATTCTGGTGGAATTTGTATTTTTGGTGAATATATTAAAGAAAAAAATGGCCTTTTTCATGAAAACGTCGGCCGATTTTTTCAATAGCTTCCAGGTCTTTGGACCGATTGACTCGAAATTTCTCCCAGACGTGGTCCTATACTGGCTGAACGAGACACAGCAGTCCCCATTGGATTCGGGTGAAATTTGTATTTTTGGCGAATATTTTAGTGAGAGGGACAATGTTTCATGAGGCTGGCTTAAGGCTGAGGCTAGGGTTAGGGTTATGGGGCTAGGGTTAGGGTTACGGTCGTCTTTTGACCGATTGACTCGAAATTGCACACGCATGTTCTCCTCACTGGTGGAATGAGGCTCGCCGGTTTTGGTTGGATTCTGGTGGAATTTGTATTTTTGGTGAATATTTTAAAGAAAAAAATGGCCTTTTTCATGAAAACGTCGGCCAATTTTTTCAATAGCTTCCAGGTCTTTGGACCGATTGACTCGAAATTTCTCCCAGACGTGGTCCTATACTGGCTGAACGAGACACAGCAGTCCCCATTGGATTCGGGTGAAATTTGTATTTTTGGCGAATATTTTAAAGAAAAAATGGCCTTTTTCATGAAAACGTCGGCCGATTTTTTCAATAGCTTCCAGGTCTTTGGACCGATTGACTCGAAATTTCTCCCAGACGTGGTCCTATACTGGCTGAACGAGACACAGCAGTCCCCATTGGATTCGGGTGAAATTTGTATTTTTGGCGAATATTTTAGTGAGAGGGACAATGTTTCATGAGGCTGGTTTAAGGCTGAGGCTAGGGTTAGGGTTAGGGTTATGGGGCTAGGGTTAGGGTTACGGTCGTCTTTTGACCGATTGACTCGAAATTGCACACGCATGTTCTCCTCACTGGTGGAATGAGGCTCGCCGGTTTTGGTTGGATTCTGGTGGAATTTGTATTTTTGGTGAATATATTAAAGAAAAAAATGGCCTTTTTCATGAAAACGTCGGCCGATTTTTTCAATAGCTTCCAGGTCTTTGGACCGATTGACTCGAAATTTCTCCCAGACGTGGTCCTATACTGGCTGAACGAGACACAGCAGTCCCCATTGGATTCGGGTGAAATTTGTATTTTTGGCGAATATTTTAAAGAAAAAATGGCCTTTTTCATGAAAACGTCGGCACATTTTTTCAATAGCTTCCAGGTCTTTGGACCGATTGACTCGAAATTTCTCCCAGACGTGGTCCTATACTGGCTGAACGAGACACAGCAGTCCCCATTGGATTCGGGTGAAATTTGTATTTTTGGCGAATATTTTAGTAAGAGGGACAATGTTTCATGAGGCTGGTTTAAGGCTGAGGCTAGGGTTAGGGTTAGGGTTATGGGGCTAGGGTTAGGGTTACGGTCGTCTTTTGACCGATTGACTCGAAATTGCACACGCATGTTCTCCTCACTGGTGGAATGAGGCTCGCCGGTTTTGGTTGGATTCTGGTGGAATTTGTATTTTTGGTGAATATATTAAAGAAAAAAATGGCCTTTTTCATGAAAACGTCGGCCGATTTTTTCAATAGCTTCCAGGTCTTTGGACCGATTGACTCGAAATTTCTCCCAGACGTGGTCCTATACTGGCTGAACGAGACACAGCAGTCCCCATTGGATTCGGGTGAAATTTGTATTTTTGGCGAATATTTTAGTGAGAGGGACAATGTTTCATGAGGCTGGCTTAAGGCTGAGGCTAGGGTTAGGGTTATGGGGCTAGGGTTAGGGTTACGGTCGTCTTTTGACCGATTGACTCGAAATTGCACACGCATGTTCTCCTCACTGGTGGAATGAGGCTCGCCGGTTTTGGTTGGATTCTGGTGGAATTTGTATTTTTGGTGAATATATTAAAGAAAAAAATGGCCTTTTTCATGAAAACGTCGGCCGATTTTTTCAATAGCTTCCAGGTCTTTGGACCGATTGACTCGAAATTTCTCCCAGACGTGGTCCTATACTGGCTGAACGAGACACAGCAGTCCCCATTGGATTCGGGTGAAATTTGTATTTTTGGCGAATATTTTAAAGAAAAAATGGCCTTTTTCATGAAAACGTCGGCCGATTTTTTCAATAGCTTCCAGGTCTTTGGACCGATTGACTCGAAATTTCTCCCAGACGTGGTCCTATACTGGCTGAACGAGACACAGCAGTCCCCATTGGATTCGGGTGAAATTTGTATTTTTGGCGAATATTTTAGTAAGAGGGACAATGTTTCATGAGGCTGGTTTAAGGCTGAGGCTAGGGTTAGGGTTAGGGTTATGGGGCTAGGGTTAGGGTTACGGTCGTCTTTTGACCGATTGACTCGAAATTGCACACGCATGTTCTCCTCACTGGTGGAATGAGGCTCGCCGGTTTTGGTTGGATTCTGGTGGAATTTGTATTTTTGGTGAATATATTAAAGAAAAAAATGGCCTTTTTCATGAAAACGTCGGCCGATTTTTTCAATAGCTTCCAGGTCTTTGGACCGATTGACTCGAAATTTCTCCCAGACGTGGTCCTATACTGGCTGAACGAGACACAGCAGTCCCCATTGGATTCGGGTGAAATTTGTATTTTTGGCGAATATTTTAGTGAGAGGGACAATGTTTCATGAGGCTGGCTTAAGGCTGAGGCTAGGGTTAGGGTTATGGGGCTAGGGTTAGGGTTACGGTCGTCTTTTGACCGATTGACTCGAAATTGCACACGCATGTTCTCCTCACTGGTGGAATGAGGCTCGCCGGTTTTGGTTGGATTCTGGTGGAATTTGTATTTTTGGTGAATATATTAAAGAAAAAAATGGCCTTTTTCATGAAAACGTCGGCCGATTTTTTCAATAGCTTCCAGGTCTTTGGACCGATTGACTCGAAATTTCTCCCAGACGTGGTCCTATACTGGCTGAACGAGACACAGCAGTCCCCATTGGATTCGGGTGAAATTTGTATTTTTGGCGAATATTTTAAAGAAAAAATGGCCTTTTTCATGAAAACGTCGGCCGATTTTTTCAATAGCTTCCAGGTCTTTGGACCGATTGACTCGAAATTTCTCCCAGACGTGGTCCTATACTGGCTGAACGAGACACAGCAGTCCCCATTGGATTCGGGTGAAATTTGTATTTTTGGCGAATATTTTAAAGAAAAAATGGCCTTTTTCATGAAAACGTCGGCCGATTTTTTCAATAGCTTCCAGGTCTTTGGACCGATTGACTCGAAATTTCTCCCAGACGTGGTCCTATACTGGCTGAACGAGACACAGCAGTCCCCATTGGATTCGGGTGAAATTTGTATTTTTGGCGAATATTTTAGTGAGAGGGACAATGTTTCATGAGGCTGGCTTAAGGCTGAGGCTAGGGTTAGGGTTATGGGGCTAGGGTTAGGGTTACGGTCGTCTTTTGACCGATTGACTCGAAATTGCACACGCATGTTCTCCTCACTGGTGGAATGAGGCTCGCCGGTTTTGGTTGGATTCTGGTGGAATTTGTATTTTTGGTGAATATTTTAAAGAAAAAAATGGCCTTTTTCATGAAAACGTCGGCCAATTTTTTCAATAGCTTCCAGGTCTTTGGACCGATTGACTCGAAATTTCTCCCAGACGTGGTCCTATACTGGCTGAACGAGACACAGCAGTCCCCATTGGATTCGGGTGAAATTTGTATTTTTGGCGAATATTTTAAAGAAAAAATGGCCTTTTTCATGAAAACGTCGGCCGATTTTTTCACTAGCTTCCAGGTCTTTGGACCGATTGACTCGAAATTTCTCCCAGACGTGGTCCTATACTGGCTGAACGAGACACAGCAGTCCCCATTGGATTCGGGTGAAATTTGTATTTTTGGCGAATATTTTAAAGAAAAAATGGCCTTTTTCATGAAAACGTCGGCCGATTTTTTCAATAGCTTCCAGGTCTTTGGACCGATTGACTCGAAATTTCTCCCAGACGTGGTCCTATACTGGCTGAACGAGACACAGCAGTCCCCATTGGATTCGGGTGAAATTTGTATTTTTGGCGAATATTTTAGTGAGAGGGACAATGTTTCATGAGGCTGGTTTAAGGCTGAGGCTAGGGTTAGGGTTAGGGTTATGGGGCTAGGGTTAGGGTTACGGTCGTCTTTTGACCGATTGACTCGAAATTGCACACGCATGTTCTCCTCACTGGTGGAATGAGGCTCGCCGGTTTTGGTTGGATTCTGGTGGAATTTGTATTTTTGGCGAATATATTAAAGAAAAAAATGGCCTTTTTCATGAAAACGTCGGCCGATTTTTTCAATAGCTTCCAGGTCTTTGGACCGATTGACTCGAAATTTCTCCCAGACGTGGTCCTATACTGGCTGAACGAGACACAGCAGTCCCCATTGGATTCGGGTGAAATTTGTATTTTTGGCGAATATTTTAGTGAGAGGGACAATGTTTCATGAGGCTGGCTTAAGGCTGAGGCTAGGGTTAGGGTTATGGGGCTAGGGTTAGGGTTACGGTCGTCTTTTGACCGATTGACTCGAAATTGCACACGCATGTTCTCCTCACTGGTGGAATGAGGCTCGCCGGTTTTGGTTGGATTCTGGTGGAATTTGTATTTTTGGTGAATATTTTAAAGAAAAAAATGGCCTTTTTCATGAAAACGTCGGCCAATTTTTTCAAAAGCTTCCAGGTCTTTGGACCGATTGACTCGAAATTTCTCCCAGACGTGGTCCTATACTGGCTGAACGAGACACAGCAGTCCCCATTGGATTCGGGTGAAATTTGTATTTTTGGCGAATATTTTAAAGAAAAAATGGCCTTTTTCATGAAAACGTCGGCCGATTTTTTCAATAGCTTCCAGGTCTTTGGACCGATTGACTCGAAATTTCTCCCAGACGTGGTCCTATACTGGCTGAACGAGACACAGCAGTCCCCATTGGATTCGGGTGAAATTTGTATTTTTGGCGAATATTTTAGTGAGAGGGACAATGTTTCATGAGGCTGGTTTAAGGCTGAGGCTAGGGTTAGGGTTAGGGTTATGGGGCTAGGGTTAGGGTTACGGTCGTCTTTTGACCGATTGACTCGAAATTGCACACGCATGTTCTCCTCACTGGTGGAATGAGGCTCGCCGGTTTTGGTTGGATTCTGGTGGAATTTGTATTTTTGGTGAATATATTAAAGAAAAAAATGGCCTTTTTCATGAAAACGTCGGCCGATTTTTTCAATAGCTTCCAGGTCTTTGGACCGATTGACTCGAAATTTCTCCGAGACGTGGTCCTATACTGGCTGAACGAGACACAGCAGTCCCCATTGGATTCGGGTGAAATTTGTATTTTTGGCGAATATTTTAAAGAAAAAATGGCCTTTTTCATGAAAACGTCGGCACATTTTTTCAATAGCTTCCAGGTCTTTGGACCGATTGACTCGAAATTTCTCCCAGACGTGGTCCTATACTGGCTGAACGAGACACAGCAGTCCCCATTGGATTCGGGTGAAATTTGTATTTTTGGCGAATATTTTAGTAAGAGGGACAATGTTTCATGAGGCTGGTTTAAGGCTGAGGCTAGGGTTAGGGTTAGGGTTATGGGGCTAGGGTTAGGGTTACGGTCGTCTTTTGACCGATTGACTCGAAATTGCACACGCATGTTCTCCTCACTGGTGGAATGAGGCTCGCCGGTTTTGGTTGGATTCTGGTGGAATTTGTATTTTTGGTGAATATATTAAAGAAAAAAATGGCCTTTTTCATGAAAACGTCGGCCGATTTTTTCAATAGCTTCCAGGTCTTTGGACCGATTGACTCGAAATTTCTCCCAGACGTGGTCCTATACTGGCTGAACGAGACACAGCAGTCCCCATTGGATTCGGGTGAAATTTGTATTTTTGGCGAATATTTTAGTGAGAGGGACAATGTTTCATGAGGCTGGCTTAAGGCTGAGGCTAGGGTTAGGGTTATGGGGCTAGGGTTAGGGTTACGGTCGTCTTTTGACCGATTGACTCGAAATTGCACACGCATGTTCTCCTCACTGGTGGAATGAGGCTCGCCGGTTTTGGTTGGATTCTGGTGGAATTTGTATTTTTGGTGAATATATTAAAGAAAAAAATGGCCTTTTTCATGAAAACGTCGGCCGATTTTTTCAATAGCTTCCAGGTCTTTGGACCGATTGACTCGAAATTTCTCCCAGACGTGGTCCTATACTGGCTGAACGAGACACAGCAGTCCCCATTGGATTCGGGTGAAATTTGTATTTTTGGCGAATATTTTAAAGAAAAAATGGCCTTTTTCATGAAAACGTCGGCCGATTTTTTCAATAGCTTCCAGGTCTTTGGACCGATTGACTCGAAATTTCTCCCAGACGTGGTCCTATACTGGCTGAACGAGACACAGCAGTCCCCATTGGATTCGGGTGAAATTTGTATTTTTGGCGAATATTTTAGTAAGAGGGACAATGTTTCATGAGGCTGGTTTAAGGCTGAGGCTAGGGTTAGGGTTAGGGTTATGGGGCTAGGGTTAGGGTTACGGTCGTCTTTTGACCGATTGACTCGAAATTGCACACGCATGTTCTCCTCACTGGTGGAATGAGGCTCGCCGGTTTTGGTTGGATTCTGGTGGAATTTGTATTTTTGGTGAATATATTAAAGAAAAAAATGGCCTTTTTCATGAAAACGTCGGCCGATTTTTTCAATAGCTTCCAGGTCTTTGGACCGATTGACTCGAAATTTCTCCCAGACGTGGTCCTATACTGGCTGAACGAGACACAGCAGTCCCCATTGGATTCGGGTGAAATTTGTATTTTTGGCGAATATTTTAGTGAGAGGGACAATGTTTCATGAGGCTGGCTTAAGGCTGAGGCTAGGGTTAGGGTTATGGGGCTAGGGTTAGGGTTACGGTCGTCTTTTGACCGATTGACTCGAAATTGCACACGCATGTTCTCCTCACTGGTGGAATGAGGCTCGCCGGTTTTGGTTGGATTCTGGTGGAATTTGTATTTTTGGTGAATATATTAAAGAAAAAAATGGCCTTTTTCATGAAAACGTCGGCCGATTTTTTCAATAGCTTCCAGGTCTTTGGACCGATTGACTCGAAATTTCTCCCAGACGTGGTCCTATACTGGCTGAACGAGACACAGCAGTCCCCATTGGATTCGGGTGAAATTTGTATTTTTGGCGAATATTTTAAAGAAAAAATGGCCTTTTTCATGAAAACGTCGGCCGATTTTTTCAATAGCTTCCAGGTCTTTGGACCGATTGACTCGAAATTTCTCCCAGACGTGGTCCTATACTGGCTGAACGAGACACAGCAGTCCCCATTGGATTCGGGTGAAATTTGTATTTTTGGCGAATATTTTAGTGAGAGGGACAATGTTTCATGAGGCTGGTTTAAGGCTGAGGCTAGGGTTAGGGTTAGGGTTATGGGGCTAGGGTTAGGGTTACGGTCGTCTTTTGACCGATTGACTCGAAATTGCACACGCATGTTCTCCTCACTGGTGGAATGAGGCTCGCTGGTTTTGGTTGGATTCTGGTGGAATTTGTATTTTTGGTGAATATATTAAAGAAAAAAATGGCCTTTTTCATGAAAACGTCGGCCGATTTTTTCAATAGCTTCCAGGTCTTTGGACCGATTGACTCGAAATTTCTCCCAGACGTGGTCCTATACTGGCTGAACGAGACACAGCAGTCCCCATTGGATTCGGGTGAAATTTGTATTTTTGGCGAATATTTTAAAGAAAAAATGGCCTTTTTCATGAAAACGTCGGCACATTTTTTCAATAGCTTCCAGGTCTTTGGACCGATTGACTCGAAATTTCTCCCAGACGTGGTCCTATACTGGCTGAACGAGACACAGCAGTCCCCATTGGATTCGGGTGAAATTTGTATTTTTGGCGAATATTTTAGTGAGAGGGACAATGTTTCATGAGGCTGGCTTAAGGCTGAGGCTAGGGTTAGGGTTATGGGGCTAGGGTTAGGGTTACGGTCGTCTTTTGACCGATTGACTCGAAATTGCACACGCATGTTCTCCTCACTGGTGGAATGAGGCTCGCCGGTTTTGGTTGGATTCTGGTGGAATTTGTATTTTTGGTGAATATTTTAAAGAAAAAAATGGCCTTTTTCATGAAAACGTCGGCCAATTTTTTCAATAGCTTCCAGGTCTTTGGACCGATTGACTCGAAATTTCTCCCAGACGTGGTCCTATACTGGCTGAACGAGACACAGCAGTCCCCATTGGATTCGGGTGAAATTTGTATTTTTGGCGAATATTTTAAAGAAAAAATTGCCTTTTTCATGAAAACGTCGGCCGATTTTTTCAATAGCTTCCAGGTCTTTGGACCGATTGACTCGAAATTTCTCCCAGACGTGGTCCTATACTGGCTGAACGAGACACAGCAGTCCCCATTGGATTCGGGTGAAATTTGTATTTTTGGCGAATATTTTAGTGAGAGGGACAATGTTTCATGAGGCTGGTTTAAGGCTGAGGCTAGGGTTAGGGTTAGGGTTATGGGGCTAGGGTTAGGGTTACGGTCGTCTTTTGACCGATTGACTCGAAATTGCACACGCATGTTCTCCTCACTGGTGGAATGAGGCTCGCCGGTTTTGGTTGGATTCTGGTGGAATTTGTATTTTTGGTGAATATATTAAAGAAAAAAATGGCCTTTTTCATGAAAACGTCGGCCGATTTTTTCAATAGCTTCCAGGTCTTTGGACCGATTGACTCGAAATTTCTCCCAGACGTGGTCCTATACTGGCTGAACGAGACACAGCAGTCCCCATTGGATTCGGGTGAAATTTGTATTTTTGGCGAATATTTTAGTGAGAGGGACAATGTTTCATGAGGCTGGCTTAAGGCTGAGGCTAGGGTTAGGGTTATGGGGCTAGGGTTAGGGTTACGGTCGTCTTTTGACCGATTGACTCGAAATTGCACACGCATGTTCTCCTCACTGGTGGAATGAGGCTCGCCGGTTTTGGTTGGATTCTGGTGGAATTTGTATTTTTGGTGAATATATTAAAGAAAAAAATGGCCTTTTTCATGAAAACGTCGGCCGATTTTTTCAATAGCTTCCAGGTCTTTGGACCGATTGACTCGAAATTTCTCCCAGACGTGGTCCTATACTGGCTGAACGAGACACAGCAGTCCCCATTGGATTCGGGTGAAATTTGTATTTTTGGCGAATATTTTAAAGAAAAAATGGCCTTTTTCATGAAAACGTCGGCTGATTTTTTCAATAGCTTCCAGGTCTTTGGACCGATTGACTCGAAATTTCTCCCAGACGTGGTCCTATACTGGCTGAACGAGACACAGCAGTCCCCATTGGATTCGGGTGAAATTTGTATTTTTGGCGAATATTTTAGTGAGAGGGACAATGTTTCATGAAGCTGGCTTAAGGCTGAGGCTAGGGTTAGGGTTATGGGGCTAGGGTTAGGGTTACGGTCGTCTTTTGACCGATTGACTCGAAATTGCACACGCATGTTCTCCTCACTGGTGGAATGAGGCTCGCCGGTTTTGGTTGGATTCTGGTGGAATTTGTATTTTTGGTGAATATTTTAAAGAAAAAAATGGCCTTTTTCATGAAAACGTCGGCCAATTTTTTCAATAGCTTCCAGGTCTTTGGACCGATTGACTCGAAATTTCTCCCAGACGTGGTCCTATACTGGCTGAACGAGACACAGCAGTCCCCATTGGATTCGGGTGAAATTTGTATTTTTGGCGAATATTTTAGTGAGAGGGACAATGTTTCATGAGGCTGGCTTAAGGCTGAGGCTAGGGTTAGGGTTATGGGGCTAGGGTTAGGGTTACGGTCGTCTTTTGACCGATTGACTCGAAATTGCACACGCATGTTCTCCTCACTGGTGGAATGAGGCTCGCCGGTTTTGGTTGGATTCTGGTGGAATTTGTATTTTTGGTGAATATTTTAAAGAAAAAAATGGCCTTTTTCATGAAAACGTCGGCCGATTTTTTCAATAGCTTCCAGGTCTTTGGACCGATTGACTCGAAATTTCTCCCAGACGTGGTCCTATACTGGCTGAACGAGACACAGCAGTCCCCATTGGATTCGGGTGAAATTTGTATTTTTGGCGAATATTTTAAAGAAAAAATGGCCTTTTTCATGAAAACGTCGGCCGATTTTTTCAATAGCTTCCAGGTCTTTGGACCGATTGACTCGAAATTTCTCCCAGACGTGGTCCTATACTGGCTGAACGAGACACAGCAGTCCCCATTGGATTCGGGTGAAATTTGTATTTTTGGCGAATATTTTAGTGAGAGGGACAATGTTTCATGAGGCTGGCTTAAGGCTGAGGCTAGGGTTAGGGTTATGGGGCTAGGGTTAGGGTTACGGTCGTCTTTTGACCGATTGACTCGAAATTGCACACGCATGTTCTCCTCACTGGTGGAATGAGGCTCGCCGGTTTTGGTTGGATTCTGGTGGAATTTGTATTTTTGGTGAATATATTAAAGAAAAAAATGGCCTTTTTCATGAAAACGTCGGCCGATTTTTTCAATAGCTTCCAGGTCTTTGGACCGATTGACTCGAAATTTCTCCCAGACGTGGTCCTATACTGGCTGAACGAGACACAGCAGTCCCCATTGGATTCGGGTGAAATTTGTATTTTTGGCGAATATTTTAAAGAAAAAATGGCCTTTTTCATGAAAACGTCGGCCGATTTTTTCAATAGCTTCCAGGTCTTTGGACCGATTGACTCGAAATTTCTCCCAGACGTGGTCCTATACTGGCTGAACGAGACACAGCAGTCCCCATTGGATTCGGGTGAAATTTGTATTTTTGGCGAATATTTTAGTGAGAGGGACAATGTTTCATGAGGCTGGTTTAAGGCTGAGGCTAGGGTTAGGGTTAGGGTTATGGGGCTAGGGTTAGGGTTACGGTCGTCTTTTGACCGATTGACTCGAAATTGCACACGCATGTTCTCCTCACTGGTGGAATGAGGCTCGCCGGTTTTGGTTGGATTCTGGTGGAATTTGTATTTTTGGTGAATATATTAAAGAAAAAAATGGCCTTTTTCATGAAAACGTCGGCCGATTTTTTCAATAGCTTCCAGGTCTTTGGACCGATTGACTCGAAATTTCTCCCAGACGTGGTCCTATACTGGCTGAACGAGACACAGCAGTCCCCATTGGATTCGGGTGAAATTTGTATTTTTGGCGAATATTTTAGTGAGAGGGACAATGTTTCATGAGGCTGGCTTAAGGCTGAGGCTAGGGTTAGGGTTACGGTCGTCTTTTGACCGATTGACTCGAAATTGCACACGCATGTTCTCCTCACTGGTGGAATGAGGCTCGCCGGTTTTGGTTGGATTCTGGTGGAATTTGTATTTTTGGTGAATATATTAAAGAAAAAAATGGCCTTTTTCATGAAAACGTCGGCCGATTTTTTCAATAGCTTCCAGGTCTTTGGACCGATTGACTCGAAATTTCTCCCAGACGTGGTCCTATACTGGCTGAACGAGACACAGCAGTCCCCATTGGATTCGGGTGAAATTTGTATTTTTGGCGAATATTTTAAAGAAAAAATGGCCTTTTTCATGAAAACGTCGGCCGATTTTTTCAATAGCTTCCAGGTCTTTGGACCGATTGACTCGAAATTTCTCCCAGACGTGGTCCTATACTGGCTGAACGAGACACAGCAGTCCCCATTGGATTCGGGTGAAATTTGTATTTTTGGCGAATATTTTAGTGAGAGGGACAATGTTTCATGAGGCTGGCTTAAGGCTGAGGCTAGGGTTAGGGTTATGGGGCTAGGGTTAGGGTTACGGTCGTCTTTTGACCGATTGACTCGAAATTGCACACGCATGTTCTCCTCACTGGTGGAATGAGGCTCGCCGGTTTTGGTTGGATTCTGGTGGAATTTGTATTTTTGGTGAATATTTTAAAGAAAAAAATGGCCTTTTTCATGAAAACGTCGGCCAATTTTTTCAATAGCTTCCAGGTCTTTGGACCGATTGACTCGAAATTTCTCCCAGACGTGGTCCTATACTGGCTGAACGAGACACAGCAGTCCCCATTGGATTCGGGTGAAATTTGTATTTTTGGCGAATATTTTAGTGAGAGGGACAATGTTTCATGAGGCTGGCTTAAGGCTGAGGCTAGGGTTAGGGTTATGGGGCTAGGGTTAGGGTTACGGTCGTCTTTTGACCGATTGACTCGAAATTGCACACGCATGTTCTCCTCACTGGTGGAATGAGGCTCGCCGGTTTTGGTTGGATTCTGGTGGAATTTGTATTTTTGGTGAATATTTTAAAGAAAAAAATGGCCTTTTTCATGAAAACGTCGGCCGATTTTTTCAATAGCTTCCAGGTCTTTGGACCGATTGACTCGAAATTTCTCCCAGACGTGGTCCTATACTGGCTGAACGAGACACAGCAGTCCCCATTGGATTCGGGTGAAATTTGTATTTTTGGCGAATATTTTAAAGAAAAAATGGCCTTTTTCATGAAAACGTCGGCCGATTTTTTCAATAGCTTCCAGGTCTTTGGACCGATTGACTCGAAATTTCTCCCAGACGTGGTCCTATACTGGCTGAACGAGACACAGCAGTCCCCATTGGATTCGGGTGAAATTTGTATTTTTGGCGAATATTTTAAAGAAAAAATGGCCTTTTTCATGAAAACGTCGGCCGATTTTTTCAATAGCTTCCAGGTCTTTGGACCGATTGACTCGAAATTTCTCCCAGACGTGGTCCTATACTGGCTGAACGAGACACAGCAGTCCCCATTGGATTCGGGTGAAATTTGTATTTTTGGCGAATATTTTAGTGAGAGGGACAATGTTTCATGAGGCTGGTTTAAGGCTGAGGCTAGGGTTAGGGTTAGGGTTATGGGGCTAGGGTTAGGGTTACGGTCGTCTTTTGACCGATTGACTCGAAATTGCACACGCATGTTCTCCTCACTGGTGGAATGAGGCTCGCCGGTTTTGGTTGGATTCTGGTGGAATTTGTATTTTTGGTGAATATATTAAAGAAAAAAATGGCCTTTTTCATGAAAACGTCGGCCGATTTTTTCAATAGCTTCCAGGTCTTTGGACCGATTGACTCGAAATTTCTCCCAGACGTGGTCCTATACTGGCTGAACGAGACACAGCAGTCCCCATTGGATTCGGGTGAAATTTGTATTTTTGGCGAATATTTTAGTGAGAGGGACAATGTTTCATGAGGCTGGCTTAAGGCTGAGGCTAGGGTTAGGGTTACGGTCGTCTTTTGACCGATTGACTCGAAATTGCACACGCATGTTCTCCTCACTGGTGGAATGAGGCTCGCCGGTTTTGGTTGGATTCTGGTGGAATTTGTATTTTTGGTGAATATATTAAAGAAAAAAATGGCCTTTTTCATGAAAACGTCGGCCGATTTTTTCAATAGCTTCCAGGTCTTTGGACCGATTGACTCGAAATTTCTCCCAGACGTGGTCCTATACTGGCTGAACGAGACACAGCAGTCCCCATTGGATTCGGGTGAAATTTGTATTTTTGGCGAATATTTTAAAGAAAAAATGGCCTTTTTCATGAAAACGTCGGCCGATTTTTTCAATAGCTTCCAGGTCTTTGGACCGATTGACTCGAAATTTCTCCCAGACGTGGTCCTATACTGGCTGAACGAGACACAGCAGTCCCCATTGGATTCGGGTGAAATTTGTATTTTTGGCGAATATTTTAGTGAGAGGGACAATGTTTCATGAGGCTGGCTTAAGGCTGAGGCTAGGGTTAGGGTTATGGGGCTAGGGTTAGGGTTACGGTCGTCTTTTGACCGATTGACTCGAAATTGCACACGCATGTTCTCCTCACTGGTGGAATGAGGCTCGCCGGTTTTGGTTGGATTCTGGTGGAATTTGTATTTTTGGTGAATATTTTAAAGAAAAAAATGGCCTTTTTCATGAAAACGTCGGCCAATTTTTTCAATAGCTTCCAGGTCTTTGGACCGATTGACTCGAAATTTCTCCCAGACGTGGTCCTATACTGGCTGAACGAGACACAGCAGTCCCCATTGGATTCGGGTGAAATTTGTATTTTTGGCGAATATTTTAGTGAGAGGGACAATGTTTCATGAGGCTGGCTTAAGGCTGAGGCTAGGGTTAGGGTTATGGGGCTAGGGTTAGGGTTACGGTCGTCTTTTGACCGATTGACTCGAAATTGCACACGCATGTTCTCCTCACTGGTGGAATGAGGCTCGCCGGTTTTGGTTGGATTCTGGTGGAATTTGTATTTTTGGTGAATATTTTAAAGAAAAAAATGGCCTTTTTCATGAAAACGTCGGCCGATTTTTTCAATAGCTTCCAGGTCTTTGGACCGATTGACTCGAAATTTCTCCCAGACGTGGTCCTATACTGGCTGAACGAGACACAGCAGTCCCCATTGGATTCGGGTGAAATTTGTATTTTTGGCGAATATTTTAGTGAGAGGGACAATGTTTCATGAGGCTGGCTTAAGGCTGAGGCTAGGGTTAGGGTTATGGGGCTAGGGTTAGGGTTACGGTCGTCTTTTGACCGATTGACTCGAAATTGCACACGCATGTTCTCCTCACTGGTGGAATGAGGCTCGCCGGTTTTGGTTGGATTCTGGTGGAATTTGTATTTTTGGTGAATATTTTAAAGAAAAAAATGGCCTTTTTCATGAAAACGTCGGCCAATTTTTTCAATAGCTTCCAGGTCTTTGGACCGATTGACTCGAAATTTCTCCCAGACGTGGTCCTATACTGGCTGAACGAGACACAGCAGTCCCCATTGGATTCGGGTGAAATTTGTATTTTTGGCGAATATTTTAAAGAAAAAATGGCCTTTTTCATGAAAACGTCGGCCGATTTTTTCACTAGCTTCCAGGTCTTTGGACCGATTGACTCGAAATTTCTCCCAGACGTGGTCCTATACTGGCTGAACGAGACACAGCAGTCCCCATTGGATTCGGGTGAAATTTGTATTTTTGGCGAATATTTTAAAGAAAAAATGGCCTTTTTCATGAAAACGTCGGCCGATTTTTTCAATAGCTTCCAGGTCTTTGGACCGATTGACTCGAAATTTCTCCCAGACGTGGTCCTATACTGGCTGAACGAGACACAGCAGTCCCCATTGGATTCGGGTGAAATTTGTATTTTTGGCGAATATTTTAGTGAGAGGGACAATGTTTCATGAGGCTGGTTTAAGGCTGAGGCTAGGGTTAGGGTTAGGGTTATGGGGCTAGGGTTAGGGTTACGGTCGTCTTTTGACCGATTGACTCGAAATTGCACACGCATGTTCTCCTCACTGGTGGAATGAGGCTCGCCGGTTTTGGTTGGATTCTGGTGGAATTTGTATTTTTGGTGAATATATTAAAGAAAAAAATGGCCTTTTTCATGAAAACGTCGGCCGATTTTTTCAATAGCTTCCAGGTCTTTGGACCGATTGACTCGAAATTTCTCCCAGACGTGGTCCTATACTGGCTGAACGAGACACAGCAGTCCCCATTGGATTCGGGTGAAATTTGTATTTTTGGCGAATATTTTAGTGAGAGGGACAATGTTTCATGAGGCTGGCTTAAGGCTGAGGCTAGGGTTAGGGTTATGGGGCTAGGGTTAGGGTTACGGTCGTCTTTTGACCGATTGACTCGAAATTGCACACGCATGTTCTCCTCACTGGTGGAATGAGGCTCGCCGGTTTTGGTTGGATTCTGGTGGAATTTGTATTTTTGGTGAATATTTTAAAGAAAAAAATGGCCTTTTTCATGAAAACGTCGGCCAATTTTTTCAATAGCTTCCAGGTCTTTGGACCGATTGACTCGAAATTTCTCCCAGACGTGGTCCTATACTGGCTGAACGAGACACAGCAGTCCCCATTGGATTCGGGTGAAATTTGTATTTTTGGCGAATATTTTAAAGAAAAAATTGCCTTTTTCATGAAAACGTCGGCCGATTTTTTCAATAGCTTCCAGGTCTTTGGACCGATTGACTCGAAATTTCTCCCAGACGTGGTCCTATACTGGCTGAACGAGACACAGCAGTCCCCATTGGATTCGGGTGAAATTTGTATTTTTGGCGAATATTTTAGTGAGAGGGACAATGTTTCATGAGGCTGGTTTAAGGCTGAGGCTAGGGTTAGGGTTAGGGTTATGGGGCTAGGGTTAGGGTTACGGTCGTCTTTTGACCGATTGACTCGAAATTGCACACGCATGTTCTCCTCACTGGTGGAATGAGGCTCGCCGGTTTTGGTTGGATTCTGGTGGAATTTGTATTTTTGGTGAATATATTAAAGAAAAAAATGGCCTTTTTCATGAAAACGTTGGCCGATTTTTTCAATAGCTTCCAGGTCTTTGGACCGATTGACTCGAAATTTCTCCCAGACGTGGTCCTATACTGGCTGAACGAGACACAGCAGTCCCCATTGGATTCGGGTGAAATTTGTATTTTTGGCGAATATTTTAGTGAGAGGGACAATGTTTCATGAGGCTGGCTTAAGGCTGAGGCTAGGGTTAGGGTTATGGGGCTAGGGTTAGGGTTACGGTCGTCTTTTGACCGATTGACTCGAAATTGCACACGCATGTTCTCCTCACTGGTGGAATGAGGCTCGCCGGTTTTGGTTGGATTCTGGTGGAATTTGTATTTTTGGTGAATATTTTAAAGAAAAAAATGGCCTTTTTCATGAAAACGTCGGCCAATTTTTTCAATAGCTTCCAGGTCTTTGGACCGATTGACTCGAAATTTCTCCCAGACGTGGTCCTATACTGGCTGAACGAGACACAGCAGTCCCCATTGGATTCGGGTGAAATTTGTATTTTTGGCGAATATTTTAAAGAAAAAATGGCCTTTTTCATGAAAACGTCGGCCGATTTTTTCAATAGCTTCCAGGTCTTTGGACCGATTGACTCGAAATTTCTCCCAGACGTGGTCCTATACTGGCTGAACGAGACACAGCAGTCCCCATTGGATTCGGGTGAAATTTGTATTTTTGGCGAATATTTTAGTGAGAGGGACAATGTTTCATGAGGCTGGCTTAAGGCTGAGGCTAGGGTTAGGGTTATGGGGCTAGGGTTAGGGTTACGGTCGTCTTTTGACCGATTGACTCGAAATTGCACACGCATGTTCTCCTCACTGGTGGAATGAGGCTCGCCGGTTTTGGTTGGATTCTGGTGGAATTTGTATTTTTGGTGAATATTTTAAAGAAAAAAATGGCCTTTTTCATGAAAACGTCGGCCAATTTTTTCAATAGCTTCCAGGTCTTTGGACCGATTGACTCGAAATTTCTCCCAGACGTGGTCCTATACTGGCTGAACGAGACACAGCAGTCCCCATTGGATTCGGGTGAAATTTGTATTTTTGGCGAATATTTTAAAGAAAAAATTGCCTTTTTCATGAAAACGTCGGCCGATTTTTTCAATAGCTTCCAGGTCTTTGGACCGATTGACTCGAAATTTCTCCCAGACGTGGTCCTATACTGGCTGAACGAGACACAGCAGTCCCCATTGGATTCGGGTGAAATTTGTATTTTTGGCGAATATTTTAGTGAGAGGGACAATGTTTCATGAGGCTGGTTTAAGGCTGAGGCTAGGGTTAGGGTTAGGGTTATGGGGCTAGGGTTAGGGTTACGGTCGTCTTTTGACCGATTGACTCGAAATTGCACACGCATGTTCTCCTCACTGGTGGAATGAGGCTCGCCGGTTTTGGTTGGATTCTGGTGGAATTTGTATTTTTGGTGAATATATTAAAGAAAAAAATGGCCTTTTTCATGAAAACGTCGGCCGATTTTTTCAATAGCTTCCAGGTCTTTGGACCGATTGACTCGAAATTTCTCCCAGACGTGGTCCTATACTGGCTGAACGAGACACAGCAGTCCCCATTGAATTCGGGTGAAATTTGTATGTTTGGCGAATATTTTAAAGAAAAAATGGCCTTTTTCATGAAAACGTCGGCCGATTTTTTCAATAGCTTCCAGGTCTTTGGACCGATTGACTCGAAATTTCTCCCAGACGTGGTCCTATACTGGCTGAACGAGACACAGCAGTCCCCATTGGATTCGGGTGAAATTTGTATTTTTGGCGAATATTTTAGTGAGAGGGACAATGTTTCATGAGGCTGGCTTAAGGCTGAGGCTAGGGTTAGGGTTATGGGGCTAGGGTTAGGGTTACGGTCGTCTTTTGACCGATTGACTCGAAATTGCACACGCATGTTCTCCTCACTGGTGGAATGAGGCTCGCCGGTTTTGGTTGGATTCTGGTGGAATTTGTATTTTTGGTGAATATATTAAAGAAAAAAATGGCCTTTTTCATGAAAACGTTGGCCGATTTTTTCAATAGCTTCCAGGTCTTTGGACCGATTGACTCGAAATTTCTCCCAGACGTGGTCCTATACTGGCTGAACGAGACACAGCAGTCCCCATTGGATTCGGGTGAAATTTGTATTTTTGGCGAATATTTTAAAGAAAAAATGGCCTTTTTCATGAAAACGTCGGCCGATTTTTTCAATAGCTTCCAGGTCTTTGGACCGATTGACTCGAAATTTCTCCCAGACGTGGTCCTATACTGGCTGAACGAGACACAGCAGTCCCCATTGGATTCGGGTGAAATTTGTATTTTTGGCGAATATTTTAGTGAGAGGGACAATGTTTCATGAGGCTGGCTTAAGGCTGAGGCTAGGGTTAGGGTTATGGGGCTAGGGTTAGGGTTACGGTCGTCTTTTGACCGATTGACTCGAAATTGCACACGCATGTTCTCCTCACTGGTGGAATGAGGCTCGCCGGTTTTGGTTGGATTCTGGTGGAATTTGTATTTTTGGTGAATATTTTAAAGAAAAAAATGGCCTTTTTCATGAAAACGTCGGCCAATTTTTTCAATAGCTTCCAGGTCTTTGGACCGATTGACTCGAAATTTCTCCCAGACGTGGTCCTATACTGGCTGAACGAGACACAGCAGTCCCCATTGGATTCGGGTGAAATTTGTATTTTTGGCGAATATTTTAGTGAGAGGGACAATGTTTCATGAGGCTGGCTTAAGGCTGAGGCTAGGGTTAGGGTTATGGGGCTAGGGTTAGGGTTACGGTCGTCTTTTGACCGATTGACTCGAAATTGCACACGCATGTTCTCCTCACTGGTGGAATGAGGCTCGCCGGTTTTGGTTGGATTCTGGTGGAATTTGTATTTTTGGTGAATATTTTAAAGAAAAAAATGGCCTTTTTCATGAAAACGTCGGCCGATTTTTTCAATAGCTTCCAGGTCTTTGGACCGATTGACTCGAAATTTCTCCCAGACGTGGTCCTATACTGGCTGAACGAGACACAGCAGTCCCCATTGGATTCGGGTGAAATTTGTATTTTTGGCGAATATTTTAAAGAAAAAATGGCCTTTTTCATGAAAACGTCGGCCGATTTTTTCAATAGCTTCCAGGTCTTTGGACCGATTGACTCGAAATTTCTCCCAGACGTGGTCCTATACTGGCTGAACGAGACACAGCAGTCCCCATTGGATTCGGGTGAAATTTGTATTTTTGGCGAATATTTTAGTGAGAGGGACAATGTTTCATGAGGCTGGTTTAAGGCTGAGGCTAGGGTTAGGGTTAGGGTTATGGGGCTAGGGTTAGGGTTACGGTCGTCTTTTGACCGATTGACTCGAAATTGCACACGCATGTTCTCCTCACTGGTGGAATGAGGCTCGCCGGTTTTGGTTGGATTCTGGTGGAATTTGTATTTTTGGTGAATATATTAAAGAAAAAAATGGCCTTTTTCATGAAAACGTCGGCCGATTTTTTCAATAGCTTCCAGGTCTTTGGACCGATTGACTCGAAATTTCTCCCAGACGTGGTCCTATACTGGCTGAACGAGACACAGCAGTCCCCATTGGATTCGGGTGAAATTTGTATTTTTGGCGAATATTTTAGTGAGAGGGACAATGTTTCATGAGGCTGGCTTAAGGCTGAGGCTAGGGTTAGGGTTATGGGGCTAGGGTTAGGGTTACGGTCGTCTTTTGACCGATTGACTCGAAATTGCACACGCATGTTCTCCTCACTGGTGGAATGAGGCTCGCCGGTTTTGGTTGGATTCTGGTGGAATTTGTATTTTTGGTGAATATTTTAAAGAAAAAAATGGCCTTTTTCATGAAAACGTCGGCCAATTTTTTCAATAGCTTCCAGGTCTTTGGACCGATTGACTCGAAATTTCTCCCAGACGTGGTCCTATACTGGCTGAACGAGACACAGCAGTCCCCATTGGATTCGGGTGAAATTTGTATTTTTGGCGAATATTTTAAAGAAAAAATGGCCTTTTTCATGAAAACGTCGGCCGATTTTTTCACTAGCTTCCAGGTCTTTGGACCGATTGACTCGAAATTTCTCCCAGACGTGGTCCTATACTGGCTGAACGAGACACAGCAGTCCCCATTGGATTCGGGTGAAATTTGTATTTTTGGCGAATATTTTAAAGAAAAAATGGCCTTTTTCATGAAAACGTCGGCCGATTTTTTCAATAGCTTCCAGGTCTTTGGACCGATTGACTCGAAATTTCTCCCAGACGTGGTCCTATACTGGCTGAACGAGACACAGCAGTCCCCATTGGATTCGGGTGAAATTTGTATTTTTGGCGAATATTTTAGTGAGAGGGACAATGTTTCATGAGGCTGGTTTAAGGCTTAGGCTAGGGTTAGGGTTAGGGTTATGGGGCTAGGGTTAGGGTTACGGTCGTCTTTTGACCGATTGACTCGAAATTGCACACGCATGTTCTCCTCACTGGTGGAATGAGGCTCGCCGGTTTTGGTTGGATTCTGGTGGAATTTGTATTTTTGGTGAATATATTAAAGAAAAAAATGGCCTTTTTCATGAAAACGTCGGCCGATTTTTTCAATAGCTTCCAGGTCTTTGGACCGATTGACTCGAAATTTCTCCCAGACGTGGTCCTATACTGGCTGAACGAGACACAGCAGTCCCCATTGGATTCGGGTGAAATTTGTATTTTTGGCGAATATTTTAGTGAGAGGGACAATGTTTCATGAGGCTGGCTTAAGGCTGAGGCTAGGGTTAGGGTTATGGGGCTAGGGTTAGGGTTACGGTCGTCTTTTGACCGATTGACTCGAAATTGCACACGCATGTTCTCCTCACTGGTGGAATGAGGCTCGCCGGTTTTGGTTGGATTCTGGTGGAATTTGTATTTTTGGTGAATATTTTAAAGAAAAAAATGGCCTTTTTCATGAAAACGTCGGCCAATTTTTTCAATAGCTTCCAGGTCTTTGGACCGATTGACTCGAAATTTCTCCCAGACGTGGTCCTATACTGGCTGAACGAGACACAGCAGTCCCCATTGGATTCGGGTGAAATTTGTATTTTTGGCGAATATTTTAAAGAAAAAATGGCCTTTTTCATGAAAACGTCGGCCGATTTTTTCAATAGCTTCCAGGTCTTTGGACCGATTGACTCGAAATTTCTCCCAGACGTGGTCCTATACTGGCTGAACGAGACACAGCAGTCCCCATTGGATTCGGGTGAAATTTGTATTTTTGGCGAATATTTTAGTGAGAGGGACAATGTTTCATGAGGCTGGCTTAAGGCTGAGGCTAGGGTTAGGGTTATGGGGCTAGGGTTAGGGTTACGGTCGTCTTTTGACCGATTGACTCGAAATTGCACACGCATGTTCTCCTCACTGGTGGAATGAGGCTCGCCGGTTTTGGTTGGATTCTGGTGGAATTTGTATTTTTGGTGAATATTTTAAAGAAAAAAATGGCCTTTTTCATGAAAACGTCGGCCAATTTTTTCAATAGCTTCCAGGTCTTTGGACCGATTGACTCGAAATTTCTCCCAGACGTGGTCCTATACTGGCTGAACGAGACACAGCAGTCCCCATTGGATTCGGGTGAAATTTGTATTTTTGGCGAATATTTTAAAGAAAAAATTGCCTTTTTCATGAAAACGTCGGCCGATTTTTTCAATAGCTTCCAGGTCTTTGGACCGATTGACTCGAAATTTCTCCCAGACGTGGTCCTATACTGGCTGAACGAGACACAGCAGTCCCCATTGGATTCGGGTGAAATTTGTATTTTTGGCGAATATTTTAGTGAGAGGGACAATGTTTCATGAGGCTGGTTTAAGGCTGAGGCTAGGGTTAGGGTTAGGGTTATGGGGCTAGGGTTAGGGTTACGGTCGTCTTTTGACCGATTGACTCGAAATTGCACACGCATGTTCTCCTCACTGGTGGAATGAGGCTCGCCGGTTTTGGTTGGATTCTGGTGGAATTTGTATTTTTGGTGAATATATTAAAGAAAAAAATGGCCTTTTTCATGAAAACGTCGGCCGATTTTTTCAATAGCTTCCAGGTCTTTGGACCGATTGACTCGAAATTTCTCCCAGACGTGGTCCTATACTGGCTGAACGAGACACAGCAGTCCCCATTGAATTCGGGTGAAATTTGTATTTTTGGCGAATATTTTAAAGAAAAAATGGCCTTTTCATGAAAACGTCGGCCGATTTTTTCAATAGCTTCCAGGTCTTTGGACCGATTGACTCGAAATTTCTCCCAGACGTGGTCCTATACTGGCTGAACGAGACACAGCAGTCCCCATTGGATTCGGGTGAAATTTGTATTTTTGGCGAATATTTTAGTGAGAGGGACAATGTTTCATGAGGCTGGCTTAAGGCTGAGGCTAGGGTTAGGGTTATGGGGCTAGGGTTAGGGTTACGGTCGTCTTTTGACCGATTGACTCGAAATTGCACACGCATGTTCTCCTCACTGGTGGAATGAGGCTCGCCGGTTTTGGTTGGATTCTGGTGGAATTTGTATTTTTGGTGAATATATTAAAGAAAAAAATGGCCTTTTTCATGAAAACGTTGGCCGATTTTTTCAATAGCTTCCAGGTCTTTGGACCGATTGACTCGAAATTTCTCCCAGACGTGGTCCTATACTGGCTGAACGAGACACAGCAGTCCCCATTGGATTCGGGTGAAATTTGTATTTTTGGCGAATATTTTAAAGAAAAAATGGCCTTTTTCATGAAAACGTCGGCCGATTTTTTCAATAGCTTCCAGGTCTTTGGACCGATTGACTCGAAATTTCTCCCAGACGTGGTCCTATACTGGCTGAACGAGACACAGCAGTCCCCATTGGATTCGGGTGAAATTTGTATTTTTGGCGAATATTTTAGTGAGAGGGACAATGTTTCATGAGGCTGGTTTAAGGCTGAGGCTAGGGTTAGGGTTAGGGTTATGGGGCTAGGGTTAGGGTTACGGTCGTCTTTTGACCGATTGACTCGAAATTGCACACGCATGTTCTCCTCACTGGTGGAATGAGGCTCGCCGGTTTTGGTTGGATTCTGGTGGAATTTGTATTTTTGGTGAATATATTAAAGAAAAAAATGGCCTTTTTCATGAAAACGTCGGCCGATTTTTTCAATAGCTTCCAGGTCTTTGGACCGATTGACTCGAAATTTCTCCCAGACGTGGTCCTATACTGGCTGAACGAGACACAGCAGTCCCCATTGAATTCGGGTGAAATTTGTATTTTTGGCGAATATTTTAAAGAAAAAATGGCCTTTTTCATGAAAACGTCGGCCGATTTTTTCAATAGCTTCCAGGTCTTTGGACCGATTGACTCGAAATTTCTCCCAGACGTGGTCCTATACTGGCTGAACGAGACACAGCAGTCCCCATTGGATTCGGGTGAAATTTGTATTTTTGGCGAATATTTTAGTGAGAGGGACAATGTTTCATGAGGCTGGCTTAAGGCTGAGGCTAGGGTTAGGGTTATGGGGCTAGGGTTAGGGTTACGGTCGTCTTTTGACCGATTGACTCGAAATTGCACACGCATGTTCTCCTCACTGGTGGAATGAGGCTCGCCGGTTTTGGTTGGATTCTGGTGGAATTTGTATTTTTGGTGAATATATTAAAGAAAAAAATGGCCTTTTTCATGAAAACGTTGGCCGATTTTTTCAATAGCTTCCAGGTCTTTGGACCGATTGACTCGAAATTTCTCCCAGACGTGGTCCTATACTGGCTGAACGAGACACAGCAGTCCCCATTGGATTCGGGTGAAATTTGTATTTTTGGCGAATATTTTAAAGAAAAAATGGCCTTTTTCATGAAAACGTCGGCCGATTTTTTCAATAGCTTCCAGGTCTTTGGACCGATTGACTCGAAATTTCTCCCAGACGTGGTCCTATACTGGCTGAACGAGACACAGCAGTCCCCATTGGATTCGGGTGAAATTTGTATTTTTGGCGAATATTTTAGTGAGAGGGACAATGTTTCATGAGGCTGGCTTAAGGCTGAGGCTAGGGTTAGGGTTATGGGGCTAGGGTTAGGGTTACGGTCGTCTTTTGACCGATTGACTCGAAATTGCACATGCATGTTCTCCTCACTGGTGGAATGAGGCTCGCCGGTTTTGGTTGGATTCTGGTGGAATTTGTATTTTTGGTGAATATTTTAAAGAAAAAAATGGCCTTTTTCATGAAAACGTCGGCCAATTTTTTCAATAGCTTCCAGGTCTTTGGACCGATTGACTCGAAATTTCTCCCAGACGTGGTCCTATACTGGCTGAACGAGACACAGCAGTCCCCATTGGATTCGGGTGAAATTTGTATTTTTGGCGAATATTTTAGTGAGAGGGACAATGTTTCATGAGGCTGGCTTAAGGCTGAGGCTAGGGTTAGGGTTATGGGGCTAGGGTTAGGGTTACGGTCGTCTTTTGACCGATTGACTCGAAATTGCACACGCATGTTCTCCTCACTGGTGGAATGAGGCTCGCCGGTTTTGGTTGGATTCTGGTGGAATTTGTATTTTTGGTGAATATTTTAAAGAAAAAAATGGCCTTTTTCATGAAAACGTCGGCCGATTTTTTCAATAGCTTCCAGGTCTTTGGACCGATTGACTCGAAATTTCTCCCAGACGTGGTCCTATACTGGCTGAACGAGACACAGCAGTCCCCATTGGATTCGGGTGAAATTTGTATTTTTGGCGAATATTTTAAAGAAAAAATGGCCTTTTTCATGAAAACGTCGGCCGATTTTTTCAATAGCTTCCAGGTCTTTGGACCGATTGACTCGAAATTTCTCCCAGACGTGGTCCTATACTGGCTGAACGAGACACAGCAGTCCCCATTGGATTCGGGTGAAATTTGTATTTTTGGCGAATATTTTAGTGAGAGGGACAATGTTTCATGAGGCTGGTTTAAGGCTGAGGCTAGGGTTAGGGTTAGGGTTATGGGGCTAGGGTTAGGGTTACGGTCGTCTTTTGACCGATTGACTCGAAATTGCACACGCATGTTCTCCTCACTGGTGGAATGAGGCTCGCCGGTTTTGGTTGGATTCTGGTGGAATTTGTATTTTTGGTGAATATATTAAAGAAAAAAATGGCCTTTTTCATGAAAACGTCGGCCGATTTTTTCAATAGCTTCCAGGTCTTTGGACCGATTGACTCGAAATTTCTCCCAGACGTGGTCCTATACTGGCTGAACGAGACACAGCAGTCCCCATTGGATTCGGGTGAAATTTGTATTTTTGGCGAATATTTTAGTGAGAGGGACAATGTTTCATGAGGCTGGCTTAAGGCTGAGGCTAGGGTTAGGGTTATGGGGCTAGGGTTAGGGTTACGGTCGTCTTTTGACCGATTGACTCGAAATTGCACACGCATGTTCTCCTCACTGGTGGAATGAGGCTCGCCGGTTTTGGTTGGATTCTGGTGGAATTTGTATTTTTGGTGAAAATTTTAAAGAAAAAAATGGCCTTTTTCATGAAAACGTCGGCCAATTTTTTCAATAGCTTCCAGGTCTTTGGACCGATTGACTCGAAATTTCTCCCAGACGTGGTCCTATACTGGCTGAACGAGACACAGCAGTCCCCATTGGATTCGGGTGAAATTTGTATTTTTGGCGAATATTTTAAAGAAAAAATGGCCTTTTTCATGAAAACGTCGGCCGATTTTTTCACTAGCTTCCAGGTCTTTGGACCGATTGACTCGAAATTTCTCCCAGACGTGGTCCTATACTGGCTGAACGAGACACAGCAGTCCCCATTGGATTCGGGTGAAATTTGTATTTTTGGCGAATATTTTAAAGAAAAAATGGCCTTTTTCATGAAAACGTCGGCCGATTTTTTCAATAGCTTCCAGGTCTTTGGACCGATTGACTCGAAATTTCTCCCAGACGTGGTCCTATACTGGCTGAACGAGACACAGCAGTCCCCATTGGATTCGGGTGAAATTTGTATTTTTGGCGAATATTTTAGTGAGAGGGACAATGTTTCATGAGGCTGGTTTAAGGCTGAGGCTAGGGTTAGGGTTAGGGTTATGGGGCTAGGGTTAGGGTTACGGTCGTCTTTTGACCGATTGACTCGAAATTGCACACGCATGTTCTCCTCACTGGTGGAATGAGGCTCGCCGGTTTTGGTTGGATTCTGGTGGAATTTGTATTTTTGGTGAATATATTAAAGAAAAAAATGGCCTTTTTCATGAAAACGTCGGCCGATTTTTTCAATAGCTTCCAGGTCTTTGGACCGATTGACTCGAAATTTCTCCCAGACGTGGTCCTATACTGGCTGAACGAGACACAGCAGTCCCCATTGGATTCGGGTGAAATTTGTATTTTTGGCGAATATTTTAGTGAGAGGGACAATGTTTCATGAGGCTGGCTTAAGGCTGAGGCTAGGGTTAGGGTTATGGGGCTAGGGTTAGGGTTACGGTCGTCTTTTGACCGATTGACTCGAAATTGCACACGCATGTTCTCCTCACTGGTGGAATGAGGCTCGCCGGTTTTGGTTGGATTCTGGTGGAATTTGTATTTTTGGTGAATATTTTAAAGAAAAAAATGGCCTTTTTCATGAAAACGTCGGCCAATTTTTTCAATAGCTTCCAGGTCTTTGGACCGATTGACTCGAAATTTCTCCCAGACGTGGTCCTATACTGGCTGAACGAGACACAGCAGTCCCCATTGGATTCGGGTGAAATTTGTATTTTTGGCGAATATTTTAGTGAGAGGGACAATGTTTCATGAGGCTGGTTTAAGGCTGAGGCTAGGGTTAGGGTTAGGGTTATGGGGCTAGGGTTAGGGTTACGGTCGTCTTTTGACCGATTGACTCGAAATTGCACACGCATGTTCTCCTCACTGGTGGAATGAGGCTCGCCGGTTTTGGTTGGATTCTGGTGGAATTTGTATTTTTGGTGAATATATTAAAGAAAAAAATGGCCTTTTTCATGAAAACGTCGGCCGATTTTTTCAATAGCTTCCAGGTCTTTGGACCGATTGACTCGAAATTTCTCCCAGACGTGGTCCTATACTGGCTGAACGAGACACAGCAGTCCCCATTGGATTCGGGTGAAATTTGTATTTTTGGCGAATATTTTAGTGAGAGGGACAATGTTTCATGAGGCTGGCTTAAGGCTGAGGCTAGGGTTAGGGTTATGGGGCTAGGGTTAGGGTTACGGTCGTCTTTTGACCGATTGACTCGAAATTGCACACGCATGTTCTCCTCACTGGTGGAATGAGGCTCGCCGGTTTTGGTTGGATTCTGGTGGAATTTGTATTTTTGGTGAATATTTTAAAGAAAAAAATGGCCTTTTTCATGAAAACGTCGGCCAATTTTTTCAATAGCTTCCAGGTCTTTGGACCGATTGACTCGAAATTTCTCCCAGACGTGGTCCTATACTGGCTGAACGAGACACAGCAGTCCCCATTGGATTCGGGTGAAATTTGTATTTTTGGCGAATATTTTAAAGAAAAAATGGCCTTTTTCATGAAAACGTCGGCCGATTTTTTCAATAGCTTCCAGGTCTTTGGACCGATTGACTCGAAATTTCTCCCAGACGTGGTCCTATACTGGCTGAACGAGACACAGCAGTCCCCATTGGATTCGGGTGAAATTTGTATTTTTGGCGAATATTTTAGTGAGAGGGACAATGTTTCATGAGGCTGGCTTAAGGCTGAGGCTAGGGTTAGGGTTATGGGGCTAGGGTTAGGGTTACGGTCGTCTTTTGACCGATTGACTCGAAATTGCACACGCATGTTCTCCTCACTGGTGGAATGAGGCTCGCCGGTTTTGGTTGGATTCTGGTGGAATTTGTATTTTTGGTGAATATTTTAAAGAAAAAAATGGCCTTTTTCATGAAAACGTCGGCCAATTTTTTCAATAGCTTCCAGGTCTTTGGACCGATTGACTCGAAATTTCTCCCAGACGTGGTCCTATACTGGCTGAACGAGACACAGCAGTCCCCATTGGATTCGGGTGAAATTTGTATTTTTGGCGAATATTTTAAAGAAAAAATTGCCTTTTTCATGAAAACGTCGGCCGATTTTTTCAATAGCTTCCAGGTCTTTGGACCGATTGACTCGAAATTTCTCCCAGACGTGGTCCTATACTGGCTGAACGAGACACAGCAGTCCCCATTGGATTCGGGTGAAATTTGTATTTTTGGCGAATATTTTAGTGAGAGGGAC
Source organism: Pagrus pagrus (assembly GCF_965226575.1). Classification (NCBI taxonomy): domain Eukaryota; kingdom Metazoa; phylum Chordata; class Actinopteri; order Spariformes; family Sparidae; genus Pagrus; species Pagrus pagrus. The sequence goes on along the minus strand of NC_140204.1, from coordinate 12,394,920 downwards.
AATGTTTCATGAGGCTGGTTTAAGGCTGAGGCTAGGGTTAGGGTTAGGGTTATGGGGCTAGGGTTAGGGTTACGGTCGTCTTTTGACCGATTGACTCGAAATTGCACACGCATGTTCTCCTCACTGGTGGAATGAGGCTCGCCGGTTTTGGTTGGATTCTGGTGGAATTTGTATTTTTGGTGAATATATTAAAGAAAAAAATGGCCTTTTTCATGAAAACGTCGGCCGATTTTTTCAATAGCTTCCAGGTCTTTGGACCGATTGACTCGAAATTTCTCCCAGACGTGGTCCTATACTGGCTGAACGAGACACAGCAGTCCCCATTGAATTCGGGTGAAATTTGTATTTTTGGCGAATATTTTAAAGAAAAAATGGCCTTTTTCATGAAAACGTCGGCCGATTTTTTCAATAGCTTCCAGGTCTTTGGACCGATTGACTCGAAATTTCTCCCAGACGTGGTCCTATACTGGCTGAACGAGACACAGCAGTCCCCATTGGATTCGGGTGAAATTTGTATTTTTGGCGAATATTTTAGTGAGAGGGACATTGTTTCATGAGGCTGGCTTAAGGCTGAGGCTAGGGTTAGGGTTATGGGGCTAGGGTTAGGGTTACGGTCGTCTTTTGACCGATTGACTCGAAATTGCACACGCATGTTCTCCTCACTGGTGGAATGAGGCTCGCCGGTTTTGGTTGGATTCTGGTGGAATTTGTATTTTTGGTGAATATTTTAAAGAAAAAAATGGCCTTTTTCATGAAAACGTCGGCCAATTTTTTCAATAGCTTCCAGGTCTTTGGACCGATTGACTCGAAATTTCTCCCAGACGTGGTCCTATACTGGCTGAACGAGACACAGCAGTCCCCATTGGATTCGGGTGAAATTTGTATTTTTGGCGAATATTTTAAAGAAAAAATGGCCTTTTTCATGAAAACGTCGGCCGATTTTTTCAATAGCTTCCAGGTCTTTGGACCGATTGACTCGAAATTTCTCCCAGACGTGGTCCTATACTGGCTGAACGAGACAGAGCAGTCCCCATTGGATTCGGGTGAAATTTGTATTTTTGGCGAATATTTTAAAGAAAAAATGGCCTTTTTCATGAAAACGTCGGCCGATTTTTTCAATAGCTTCCAGGTCTTTGGACCGATTGACTCGAAATTTCTCCCAGACGTGGTCCTATACTGGCTGAACGAGACACAGCAGTCCCCATTGGATTCGGGTGAAATTTGTATTTTTGGCGAATATTTTAAAGAAAAAATGGCCTTTTTCATGAAAACGTCGGCCGATTTTTTCAATAGCTTCCAGGTCTTTGGACCGATTGACTCGAAATTTCTCCCAGACGTGGTCCTATACTGGCTGAACGAGACACAGATGTCCCCATTGGATTCGGGTGAAATTTGTATTTTTGGCGAATATTTTAGTGAGAGGGACAATGTTTCATGAGGCTGGTTTAAGGCTGAGGCTAGGGTTAGGGTTAGGGTTATGGGGCTAGGGTTAGGGTTACGGTCGTCTTTTGACCGATTGACTCGAAATTGCACACGCATGTTCTCCTCACTGGTGGAATGAGGCTCGCCGGTTTTGGTTGGATTCTGGTGGAATTTGTATTTTTGGTGAATATTTTAAAGAAAAAAATGGCCTTTTTCATGAAAACGTCGGCCAATTTTTTCAATAGCTTCCAGGTCTTTGGACCGATTGACTCGAAATTTCTCCCAGACGTGGTCCTATACTGGCTGAACGAGACACAGCAGTCCCCATTGGATTCGGGTGAAATTTGTATTTTTGGCGAATATTTTAAAGAAAAAATGGCCTTTTTCATGAAAACGTCGGCCGATTTTTTCAATAGCTTCCAGGTCTTTGGACCGATTGACTCGAAATTTCTCCCAGACGTGGTCCTATACTGGCTGAACGAGACACAGCAGTCCCCATTGGATTCGGGTGAAATTTGTATTTTTGGCGAATATTTTAGTGAGAGGGACAATGTTTCATGAGGCTGGCTTAAGGCTGAGGCTAGGGTTAGGGTTATGGGGCTAGGGTTAGGGTTACGGTCATCTTTTGACCGATTGACTCGAAATTGCACACGCATGTTCTCCTCACTGGTGGAATGAGGCTCGCCGGTTTTGGTTGGATTCTGGTGGAATTTGTATTTTTGGTGAATATTTTAAAGAAAAAAATGGCCTTTTTCATGAAAACGTCGGCCAATTTTTTCAATAGCTTCCAGGTCTTTGGACCGATTGACTCGAAATTTCTCCCAGACGTGGTCCTATACTGGCTGAACGAGACACAGCAGTCCCCATTGGATTCGGGTGAAATTTGTATTTTTGGCGAATATTTTAAAGAAAAAATTGCCTTTTTCATGAAAACGTCGGCCGATTTTTTCAATAGCTTCCAGGTCTTTGGACCGATTGACTCGAAATTTCTCCCAGACGTGGTCCTATACTGGCTGAACGAGACACAGCAGTCCCCATTGGATTCGGGTGAAATTTGTATTTTTGGCGAATATTTTAGTGAGAGGGACAATGTTTCATGAGGCTGGTTTAAGGCTGAGGCTAGGGTTAGGGTTAGGGTTATGGGGCTAGGGTTAGGGTTACGGTCGTCTTTTGACCGATTGACTCGAAATTGCACACGCATGTTCTCCTCACTGGTGGAATGAGGCTCGCCGGTTTTGGTTGGATTCTGGTGGAATTTGTATTTTTGGTGAATATATTAAAGAAAAAAATGGCCTTTTTCATGAAAACGTCGGCCGATTTTTTCAATAGCTTCCAGGTCTTTGGACCGATTGACTCGAAATTTCTCCCAGACGTGGTCCTATACTGGCTGAACGAGACACAGCAGTCCCCATTGAATTCGGGTGAAATTTGTATTTTTGGCGAATATTTTAAAGAAAAAATGGCCTTTTTCATGAAAACGTCGGCCGATTTTTTCAATAGCTTCCAGGTCTTTGGACCGATTGACTCGAAATTTCTCCCAGACGTGGTCCTATACTGGCTGAACGAGACACAGCAGTCCCCATTGGATTCGGGTGAAATTTGTATTTTTGGCGAATATTTTAGTGAGAGGGACAATGTTTCATGAGGCTGGCTTAAGGCTGAGGCTAGGGTTAGGGTTATGGGGCTAGGGTTAGGGTTACGGTCGTCTTTTGACCGATTGACTCGAAATTGCACACGCATGTTCTCCTCACTGGTGGAATGAGGCTCGCCGGTTTTGGTTGGATTCTGGTGGAATTTGTATTTTTGGTGAATATTTTAAAGAAAAAAATGGCCTTTTTCATGAAAACGTCGGCCAATTTTTTCAATAGCTTCCAGGTCTTTGGACCGATTGACTCGAAATTTCTCCCAGACGTGGTCCTATACTGGCTGAACGAGACACAGCAGTCCCCATTGGATTCGGGTGAAATTTGTATTTTTGGTGAATATTTTAAAGAAAAAATGGCCTTTTTCATGAAAACGTCGGCCGATTTTTTCAATAGCTTCCAGGTCTTTGGACCGATTGACTCGAAATTTCTCCCAGACGTGGTCCTATACTGGCTGAACGAGACAGAGCAGTCCCCATTGGATTCGGGTGAAATTTGTATTTTTGGCGAATATTTTAAAGAAAAAATGGCCTTTTTCATGAAAACGTCGGCCGATTTTTTCAATAGCTTCCAGGTCTTTGGACCGATTGACTCGAAATTTCTCCCAGACGTGGTCCTATACTGGCTGAACGAGACACAGCAGTCCCCATTGGATTCGGGTGAAATTTGTATTTTTGGCGAATATTTTAAAGAAAAAATGGCCTTTTTCATGAAAACGTCGGCCGATTTTTTCAATAGCTTCCAGGTCTTTGGACCGATTGACTCGAAATTTCTCCCAGACGTGGTCCTATACTGGCTGAACGAGACACAGCAGTCCCCATTGGATTCGGGTGAAATTTGTATTTTTGGCGAATATTTTAGTGAGAGGGACAATGTTTCATGAGGCTGGTTTAAGGCTGAGGCTAGGGTTAGGGTTAGGGTTATGGGGCTAGGGTTAGGGTTACGGTCGTCTTTTGACCGATTGACTCGAAATTGCACACGCATGTTCTCCTCACTGGTGGAATGAGGCTCGCCGGTTTTGGTTGGATTCTGGTGGAATTTGTATTTTTGGTGAATATTTTAAAGAAAAAAATGGCCTTTTTCATGAAAACGTCGGCCAATTTTTTCAATAGCTTCCAGGTCTTTGGACCGATTGACTCGAAATTTCTCCCAGACGTGGTCCTATACTGGCTGAACGAGACACAGCAGTCCCCATTGGATTCGGGTGAAATTTGTATTTTTGGCGAATATTTTAAAGAAAAAATGGCCTTTTTCATGAAAACGTCGGCCGATTTTTTCAATAGCTTCCAGGTCTTTGGACCGATTGACTCGAAATTTCTCCCAGACGTGGTCCTATACTGGCTGAACGAGACACAGCAGTCCCCATTGGATTCGGGTGAAATTTGTATTTTTGGCGAATATTTTAGTGAGAGGGACAATGTTTCATGAGGCTGGCTTAAGGCTGAGGCTAGGGTTAGGGTTATGGGGCTAGGGTTAGGGTTACGGTCGTCTTTTGACCGATTGACTCGAAATTGCACACGCATGTTCTCCTCACTGGTGGAATGAGGCTCGCCGGTTTTGGTTGGATTCTGGTGGAATTTGTATTTTTGGTGAATATTTTAAAGAAAAAAATGGCCTTTTTCATGAAAACGTCGGCCAATTTTTTCAATAGCTTCCAGGTCTTTGGACCGATTGACTCGAAATTTCTCCCAGACGTGGTCCTATACTGGCTGAACGAGACACAGCAGTCCCCATTGGATTCGGGTGAAATTTGTATTTTTGGCGAATATTTTAAAGAAAAAATGGCCTTTTTCATGAAAACGTCGGCCGATTTTTTCAATAGCTTCCAGGTCTTTGGACCGATTGACTCGAAATTTCTCCCAGACGTGGTCCTATACTGGCTGAACGAGACAGAGCAGTCCCCATTGGATTCGGGTGAAATTTGTATTTTTGGCGAATATTTTAAAGAAAAAATGGCCTTTTTCATGAAAACGTCGGCCGATTTTTTCAATAGCTTCCAGGTCTTTGGACCGATTGACTCGAAATTTCTCCCAGACGTGGTCCTATACTGGCTGAACGAGACACAGCAGTCCCCATTGGATTCGGGTGAAATTTGTATTTTTGGCGAATATTTTAAAGAAAAAATGGCCTTTTTCATGAAAACGTCGGCCGATTTTTTCAATAGCTTCCAGGTCTTTGGACCGATTGACTCGAAATTTCTCCCAGACGTGGTCCTATACTGGCTGAACGAGACACAGCAGTCCCCATTGGATTCGGGTGAAATTTGTATTTTTGGCGAATATTTTAGTGAGAGGGACAATGTTTCATGAGGCTGGTTTAAGGCTGAGGCTAGGGTTAGGGTTAGGGTTATGGGGCTAGGGTTAGGGTTACGGTCGTCTTTTGACCGATTGACTCGAAATTGCACACGCATGTTCTCCTCACTGGTGGAATGAGGCTCGCCGGTTTTGGTTGGATTCTGGTGGAATTTGTATTTTTGGTGAATATTTTAAAGAAAAAAATGGCCTTTTTCATGAAAACGTCGGCCAATTTTTTCAATAGCTTCCAGGTCTTTGGACCGATTGACTCGAAATTTCTCCCAGACGTGGTCCTATACTGGCTGAACGAGACACAGCAGTCCCCATTGGATTCGGGTGAAATTTGTATTTTTGGCGAATATTTTAAAGAAAAAATGGCCTTTTTCATGAAAACGTCGGCCGATTTTTTCAATAGCTTCCAGGTCTTTGGACCGATTGACTCGAAATTTCTCCCAGACGTGGTCCTATACTGGCTGAACGAGACACAGCAGTCCCCATTGGATTCGGGTGAAATTTGTATTTTTGGCGAATATTTTAGTGAGAGGGACAATGTTTCATGAGGCTGGCTTAAGGCTGAGGCTAGGGTTAGGGTTATGGGGCTAGGGTTAGGGTTACGGTCATCTTTTGACCGATTGACTCGAAATTGCACACGCATGTTCTCCTCACTGGTGGAATGAGGCTCGCCGGTTTTGGTTGGATTCTGGTGGAATTTGTATTTTTGGTGAATATTTTAAAGAAAAAAATGGCCTTTTTCATGAAAACGTCGGCCAATTTTTTCAATAGCTTCCAGGTCTTTGGACCGATTGACTCGAAATTTCTCCCAGACGTGGTCCTATACTGGCTGAACGAGACACAGCAGTCCCCATTGGATTCGGGTGAAATTTGTATTTTTGGCGAATATTTTAAAGAAAAAATTGCCTTTTTCATGAAAACGTCGGCCGATTTTTTCAATAGCTTCCAGGTCTTTGGACCGATTGACTCGAAATTTCTCCCAGACGTGGTCCTATACTGGCTGAACGAGACACAGCAGTCCCCATTGGATTCGGGTGAAATTTGTATTTTTGGCGAATATTTTAGTGAGAGGGACAATGTTTCATGAGGCTGGTTTAAGGCTGAGGCTAGGGTTAGGGTTAGGGTTATGGGGCTAGGGTTAGGGTTACGGTCGTCTTTTGACCGATTGACTCGAAATTGCACACGCATGTTCTCCTCACTGGTGGAATGAGGCTCGCCGGTTTTGGTTGGATTCTGGTGGAATTTGTATTTTTGGTGAATATATTAAAGAAAAAAATGGCCTTTTTCATGAAAACGTCGGCCGATTTTTTCAATAGCTTCCAGGTCTTTGGACCGATTGACTCGAAATTTCTCCCAGACGTGGTCCTATACTGGCTGAACGAGACACAGCAGTCCCCATTGAATTCGGGTGAAATTTGTATTTTTGGCGAATATTTTAAAGAAAAAATGGCCTTTTTCATGAAAACGTCGGCCGATTTTTTCAATAGCTTCCAGGTCTTTGGACCGATTGACTCGAAATTTCTCCCAGACGTGGTCCTATACTGGCTGAACGAGACACAGCAGTCCCCATTGGATTCGGGTGAAATTTGTATTTTTGGCGAATATTTTAGTGAGAGGGACAATGTTTCATGAGGCTGGCTTAAGGCTGAGGCTAGGGTTAGGGTTATGGGGCTAGGGTTAGGGTTACGGTCGTCTTTTGACCGATTGACTCGAAATTGCACACGCATGTTCTCCTCACTGGTGGAATGAGGCTCGCCGGTTTTGGTTGGATTCTGGTGGAATTTGTATTTTTGGTGAATATTTTAAAGAAAAAAATGGCCTTTTTCATGAAAACGTCGGCCAATTTTTTCAATAGCTTCCAGGTCTTTGGACCGATTGACTCGAAATTTCTCCCAGACGTGGTCCTATACTGGCTGAACGAGACACAGCAGTCCCCATTGGATTCGGGTGAAATTTGTATTTTTGGCGAATATTTTAAAGAAAAAATGGCCTTTTTCATGAAAACGTCGGCCGATTTTTTCAATAGCTTCCAGGTCTTTGGACCGATTGACTCGAAATTTCTCCCAGACGTGGTCCTATACTGGCTGAACGAGACAGAGCAGTCCCCATTGGATTCGGGTGAAATTTGTATTTTTGGCGAATATTTTAAAGAAAAAATGGCCTTTTTCATGAAAACGTCGGCCGATTTTTTCAATAGCTTCCAGGTCTTTGGACCGATTGACTCGAAATTTCTCCCAGACGTGGTCCTATACTGGCTGAACGAGACACAGCAGTCCCCATTGGATTCGGGTGAAATTTGTATTTTTGGCGAATATTTTAAAGAAAAAATGGCCTTTTTCATGAAAACGTCGGCCGATTTTTTCAATAGCTTCCAGGTCTTTGGACCGATTGACTCGAAATTTCTCCCAGACGTGGTCCTATACTGGCTGAACGAGACACAGCAGTCCCCATTGGATTCGGGTGAAATTTGTATTTTTGGCGAATATTTTAGTGAGAGGGACAATGTTTCATGAGGCTGGTTTAAGGCTGAGGCTAGGGTTAGGGTTAGGGTTATGGGGCTAGGGTTAGGGTTACGGTCGTCTTTTGACCGATTGACTCGAAATTGCACACGCATGTTCTCCTCACTGGTGGAATGAGGCTCGCCGGTTTTGGTTGGATTCTGGTGGAATTTGTATTTTTGGTGAATATATTAAAGAAAAAAATGGCCTTTTTCATGAAAACGTCGGCCGATTTTTTCAATAGCTTCCAGGTCTTTGGACCGATTGACTCGAAATTTCTCCCAGACGTGGTCCTATACTGGCTGAACGAGACACAGCAGTCCCCATTGGATTCGGGTGAAATTTGTATTTTTGGCGAATATTTTAAAGAAAAAATGGCCTTTTTCATGAAAACGTCGGCCGATTTTTTCAATAGCTTCCAGGTCTTTGGACCGATTGACTCGAAATTTCTCCCAGACGTGGTCCTATACTGGCTGAACGAGACACAGCAGTCCCCATTGGATTCAGGTGAAATTTGTATTTTTGGCGAATATTTTAGTGAGAGGGACAATGTTTCATGAGGCTGGTTTAAGGCTGAGGCTAGGGTTAGGGTTAGGGTTATGGGGCTAGGGTTAGGGTTACGGTCGTCTTTTGACCGATTGACTCGAAATTGCACACGCATGTTCTCCTCACTGGTGGAATGAGGCTCGCCGGTTTTGGTTGGATTCTGGTGGAATTTGTATTTTTGGTGAATATATTAAAGAAAAAAATGGCCTTTTTCATGAAAACGTCGGCCGATTTTTTCAATAGCTTCCAGGTCTTTGGACCGATTGACTCGAAATTTCTCCCAGACGTGGTCCTATACTGGCTGAACGAGACACAGCAGTCCCCATTGGATTCGGGTGAAATTTGTATTTTTGGCGAATATTTTAGTGAGAGGGACAATGTTTCATGAGGCTGGCTTAAGGCTGAGGCTAGGGTTAGGGTTAGGGTTATGGGGCTAGGGTTAGGGTTACGGTCGTCTTTTGACCGATTGACTCGAAATTGCACACGCATGTTCTCCTCACTGGTGGAATGAGGCTCACCGGTTTTGGTTGGATTCTGGTGGAATTTGTATTTTTGGTGAATATATTAAAGAAAAAAATGGCCTTTTTCATGAAAACGTCGGCCGATTTTTTCAATAGCTTCCAGGTCTTTGGACCGATTGACTCGAAATTTCTCCCAGACGTGGTCCTATACTGGCTGAACGAGACACAGCAGTCCCCATTGGATTCGGGTGAAATTTGTATTTTTGGCGAATATTTTAGTGAGAGGGACAATGTTTCATGAGGCTGGCTTAAGGCTGAGGCTAGGGTTAGGGTTATGGGGCTAGGGTTAGGGTTACGGTCGTCTTTTGACCGATTGACTCGAAATTGCACACGCATGTTCTCCTCACTGGTGGAATGAGGCTCGCCGGTTTTGGTTGGATTCTGGTGGAATTTGTATTTTTGGTGAATATATTAAAGAAAAAAATGGCCTTTTTCATGAAAACGTCGGCCGATTTTTTCAATAGCTTCCAGGTCTTTGGACCGATTGACTCGAAATTTCTCCCAGACGTGGTCCTATACTGGCTGAATGAGACACAGCAGTCCCCATTGGATTCGGGTGAAATCTGTATTTTTGGCGAATATTTTAAAGAAAAAATGGCCTTTTTCATGAAAACGTCGGCCGATTTTTTCAATAGCTTCCAGGTCTTTGGACCGATTGACTCGAAATTTCTCCCAGACGTGGTCCTATACTGGCTGAACGAGACACAGCAGTCCCCATTGGATTCGGGTGAAATTTGTATTTTTGGCGAATATTTTAGTGAGAGGGACAATGTTTCATGAGGCTGGTTTAAGGCTGAGGCTAGGGTTAGGGTTAGGGTTATGGGGCTAGGGTTAGGGTTACGGTCGTCTTTTGACCGATTGACTCGAAATTGCACACGCATGTTCTCCTCACTGGTGGAATGAGGCTCGCCGGTTTTGGTTGGATTCTGGTGGAATTTGTATTTTTGGTGAATATATTAAAGAAAAAAATGGCCTTTTTCATGAAAACGTCGGCCGATTTTTTCAATAGCTTCCAGGTCTTTGGACCGATTGACTCGAAATTTCTCCCAGACGTGGTCCTATACTGGCTGAACGAGACACAGCAGTCCCCATTGGATTCGGGTGAAAGTTGTATTTTTGGCGAATATTTTAAAGAAAAAATGGCCTTTTTCATGAAAACGTCGGCCGATTTTTTCAATAGCTTCCAGGTCTTTGGACCGATTGACTCGAAATTTCTCCCAGACGTGGTCCTATACTGGCTGAACGAGACACAGCAGTCCCCATTGGATTCAGGTGAAATTTGTATTTTTGGCGAATATTTTAGTGAGAGGGACAATGTTTCATGAGGCTTGTTTAAGGCTGAGGCTAGGGTTAGGGTTAGGGTTATGGGGCTAGGGTTAGGGTTACGGTCGTCTTTTGACCGATTGACTCGAAATTGCACACGCATGTTCTCCTCACTGGTGGAATGAGGCTCGCCGGTTTTGGTTGGATTCTGGTGGAATTTGTATTTTTGGTGAATATATTAAAGAAAAAAATGGCCTTTTTCATGAAAACGTCGGCCGATTTTTTCAATAGCTTCCAGGTCTTTGGACCGATTGACTCGAAATTTCTCCCAGACGTGGTCCTATACTGGCTGAACGAGACACAGCAGTCCCCATTGGATTCGGGTGAAATTTGTATTTTTGGCGAATATTTTAGTGAGAGGGACAATGTTTCATGAGGCTGGCTTAAGGCTGAGGCTAGGGTTAGGGTTAGGGTTAGGGTTATGGGGCTAGGGTTAGGGTTACGGTCGTCTTTTGACCGATTGACTCGAAATTGCACACGCATGTTCTCCTCACTGGTGGAATGAGGCTCGCCGGTTTTGGTTGGATTCTGGTGGAATTTGTATTTTTGGTGAATATTTTAAAGAAAAAAATGGCCTTTTTCATGAAAACGTCGGCCAATTTTTTCAATAGCTTCCAGGTCTTTGGACCGATTGACTCGAAATTTCTCCCAGACGTGGTCCTATACTGGCTGAACGAGACACAGCAGTCCCCATTGGATTCGGGTGAAATTTGTATTTTTGGCGAATATTTTAAAGAAAAAATGGCCTTTTTCATGAAAACGTCGGCCGATTTTTTCAATAGCTTCCAGGTCTTTGGACCGATTGACTCGAAATTTCTCCCAGACGTGGTCCTATACTGGCTGAACGAGACACAGCAGTCCCCATTGGATTCAGGTGAAATTTGTATTTTTGACGAATATTTTAGTGAGAGGGACAATGTTTCATGAGGCTGGTTTAAGGCTGAGGCTAGGGTTAGGGTTAGGGTTATGGGGCTAGGGTTAGGGTTACGGTCGTCTTTTGACCGATTGACTCGAAATTGCACACGCATGTTCTCCTCACTGGTGGAATGAGGCTCGCCGGTTTTGGTTGGATTCTGGTGGAATTTGTATTTTTGGTGAATATATTAAAGAAAAAAATGGCCTTTTTCATGAAAACGTCGGCCGATTTTTTCAATAGCTTCCAGGTCTTTGGACCGATTGACTCGAAATTTCTCCCAGACGTGGTCCTATACTGGCTGAACGAGACACAGCAGTCCCCATTGGATTCGGGTGAAATTTGTATTTTTGGCGAATATTTTAGTGAGAGGGACAATGTTTCATGAGGCTGGCTTAAGGCTGAGGCTAGGGTTAGGGTTATGGGGCTAGGGTTAGGGTTACGGTCGTCTTTTGACCGATTGACTCGAAATTGCACACGCATGTTCTCCTCACTGGTGGAATGAGGCTCGCCGGTTTTGGTTGGATTCTGGTGGAATTTGTATTTTTGGTGAATATATTAAAGAAAAAAATGGCCTTTTTCATGAAAACGTCGGCCGATTTTTTCAATAGCTTCCAGGTCTTTGGACCGATTGACTCGAAATTTCTCCCAGACGTGGTCCTATACTGGCTGAATGAGACACAGCAGTCCCCATTGGATTCGGGTGAAATTTGTATTTTTGGCGAATATTTTAAAGAAAAAATGGCCTTTTTCATGAAAACGTCGGCCGATTTTTTCAATAGCTTCCAGATCTTTGGACCGATTGACTCGAAATTTCTCCCAGACGTAGTCCTATACTGGCTGAACGAGACACAGCAGTCCCCATTGGATTCGGGTGAAATTTGTATTTTTGGCGAATATTTTAGTGAGAGGGACAATGTTTCATGAGGCTGGTTTAAGGCTGAGGCTAGGGTTAGGGTTAGGGTTATGGGGCTAGGGTTAGGGTTACGGTCGTCTTTTGACCGATTGACTCGAAATTGCACACGCATGTTCTCCTCACTGGTGGAATGAGGCTCGCCGGTTTTGGTTGGATTCAGGTGGAATTTGTATTTTTGGTGAATATATTAAAGAAAAAAATGGCCTTTTTCATGAAAACGTCGGCCGATTTTTTCAATAGCTTCCAGGTCTTTGGACCGATTGACTCGAAATTTCTCCCAGACGTGGTCCTATACTGGCTGAACGAGACACAGCAGTCCCCATTGGATTCGGGTGAAATTTGTATTTTTGGCGAATATTTTAAAGAAAAAATGGCCTTTTTCATGAAAACGTCGGCCGATTTTTTCAATAGCTTCCAGGTCTTTGGACCGATTGACTCGAAATTTCTCCCAGACGTGGTCCTATACTGGCTGAACGAGACACAGCAGTCCCCATTGGATTCAGGTGAAATTTGTATTTTTGGCGAATATTTTAGTGAGAGGGACAATGTTTCATGAGGCTGGTTTAAGGCTGAGGCTAGGGTTAGGGTTAGGGTTATGGGGCTAGGGTTAGGGTTACGGTCGTCTTTTGACCGATTGACTCGAAATTGCACACGCATGTTCTCCTCACTGGTGGAATGAGGCTCGCCGGTTTTGGTTGGATTCTGGTGGAATTTGTATTTTTGGTGAATATATTAAAGAAAAAAATGGCCTTTTTCATGAAAACGTCGGCCGATTTTTTCAATAGCTTCCAGGTCTTTGGACCGATTGACTCGAAATTTCTCCCAGACGTGGTCCTATACTGGCTGAACGAGACACAGCAGTCCCCATTGGATTCGGGTGAAATTTGTATTTTTGGCGAATATTTTAGTGAGAGGGACAATGTTTCATGAGGCTGGCTTAAGGCTGAGGCTAGGGTTAGGGTTAGGGTTAGGGTTATGGGGCTAGGGTTAGGGTTACGGTCGTCTTTTGACCGATTGACTCGAAATTGCACACGCATGTTCTCCTCACTGGTGGAATGAGGCTCGCCGGTTTTGGTTGGATTCTGGTGGAATTTGTATTTTTGGTGAATATTTTAAAGAAAAAAATGGCCTTTTTCATGAAAACGTCGGCCAATTTTTTCAATAGCTTCCAGGTCTTTGGACCGATTGACTCGAAATTTCTCCCAGACGTGGTCCTATACTGGCTGAACGAGACACAGCAGTCCCCATTGGATTCGGGTGAAATTTGTATTTTTGGCGAATATTTTAAAGAAAAAATGGCCTTTTTCATGAAAACGTCGGCCGATTTTTTCAATAGCTTCCAGGTCTTTGGACCGATTGACTCGAAATTTCTCCCAGACGTGGTCCTATACTGGCTGAACGAGACACAGCAGTCCCCATTGGATTCAGGTGAAATTTGTATTTTTGACGAATATTTTAGTGAGAGGGACAATGTTTCATGAGGCTGGTTTAAGGCTGAGGCTAGGGTTAGGGTTAGGGTTATGGGGCTAGGGTTAGGGTTACGGTCGTCTTTTGACCGATTGACTCGAAATTGCACACGCATGTTCTCCTCACTGGTGGAATGAGGCTCGCCGGTTTTGGTTGGATTCTGGTGGAATTTGTATTTTTGGTGAATATATTAAAGAAAAAAATGGCCTTTTTCATGAAAACGTCGGCCGATTTTTTCAATAGCTTCCAGGTCTTTGGACCGATTGACTCGAAATTTCTCCCAGACGTGGTCCTATACTGGCTGAACGAGACACAGCAGTCCCCATTGGATTCGGGTGAAATTTGTATTTTTGGCGAATATTTTAGTGAGAGGGACAATGTTTCATGAGGCTGGCTTAAGGCTGAGGCTAGGGTTAGGGTTATGGGGCTAGGGTTAGGGTTACGGTCGTCTTTTGACCGATTGACTCGAAATTGCACACGCATGTTCTCCTCACTGGTGGAATGAGGCTCGCCGGTTTTGGTTGGATTCTGGTGGAATTTGTATTTTTGGTGAATATATTAAAGAAAAAAATGGCCTTTTTCATGAAAACGTCGGCCGATTTTTTCAATAGCTTCCAGGTCTTTGGACCGATTGACTCGAAATTTCTCCCAGACGTGGTCCTATACTGGCTGAATGAGACACAGCAGTCCCCATTGGATTCGGGTGAAATTTGTATTTTTGGCGAATATTTTAAAGAAAAAATGGCCTTTTTCATGAAAACGTCGGCCGATTTTTTCAATAGCTTCCAGGTCTTTGGACCGATTGACTCGAAATTTCTCCCAGACGTGGTCCTATACTGGCTGAACGAGACACAGCAGTCCCCATTGGATTCGGGTGAAATTTGTATTTTTGGCGAATATTTTAGTGAGAGGGACAATGTTTCATGAGGCTGGTTTAAGGCTGAGGCTAGGGTTAGGGTTAGGGTTATGGGGCTAGGGTTAGGGTTACGGTCGTCTTTTGACCGATTGACTCGAAATTGCACACGCATGTTCTCCTCACTGGTGGAATGAGGCTCGCCGGTTTTGGTTGGATTCAGGTGGAATTTGTATTTTTGGTGAATATATTAAAGAAAAAAATGGCCTTTTTCATGAAAACGTCGGCCGATTTTTTCAATAGCTTCCAGGTCTTTGGACCGATTGACTCGAAATTTCTCCCAGACGTGGTCCTATACTGGCTGAACGAGACACAGCAGTCCCCATTGGATTCGGGTGAAATTTGTATTTTTGGCGAATATTTTAAAGAAAAAATGGCCTTTTTCATGAAAACGTCGGCCGATTTTTTCAATAGCTTCCAGGTCTTTGGACCGATTGACTCGAAATTTCTCCCAGACGTGGTCCTATACTGGCTGAACGAGACACAGCAGTCCCCATTGGATTCAGGTGAAATTTGTATTTTTGGCGAATATTTTAGTGAGAGGGACAATGTTTCATGAGGCTGGTTTAAGGCTGAGGCTAGGGTTAGGGTTAGGGTTATGGGGCTAGGGTTAGGGTTACGGTCGTCTTTTGACCGATTGACTCGAAATTGCACACGCATGTTCTCCTCACTGGTGGAATGAGGCTCGCCGGTTTTGGTTGGATTCTGGTGGAATTTGTATTTTTGGTGAATATATTAAAGAAAAAAATGGCCTTTTTCATGAAAACGTCGGCCGATTTTTTCAATAGCTTCCAGGTCTTTGGACCGATTGACTCGAAATTTCTCCCAGACGTGGTCCTATACTGGCTGAACGAGACACAGCAGTCCCCATTGGATTCGGGTGAAATTTGTATTTTTGGCGAATATTTTAGTGAGAGGGACAATGTTTCATGAGGCTGGCTTAAGGCTGAGGCTAGGGTTAGGGTTAGGGTTAGGGTTATGGGGCTAGGGTTAGGGTTACGGTCGTCTTTTGACCGATTGACTCGAAATTGCACACGCATGTTCTCCTCACTGGTGGAATGAGGCTCGCCGGTTTTGGTTGGATTCTGGTGGAATTTGTATTTTTGGTGAATATTTTAAAGAAAAAAATGGCCTTTTTCATGAAAACGTCGGCCAATTTTTTCAATAGCTTCCAGGTCTTTGGACCGATTGACTCGAAATTTCTCCCAGACGTGGTCCTATACTGGCTGAACGAGACACAGCAGTCCCCATTGGATTCGGGTGAAATTTGTATTTTTGGCGAATATTTTAAAGAAAAAATGGCCTTTTTCATGAAAACGTCGGCCGATTTTTTCAATAGCTTCCAGGTCTTTGGACCGATTGACTCGAAATTTCTCCCAGACGTGGTCCTATACTGGCTGAACGAGACACAGCAGTCCCCATTGGATTCAGGTGAAATTTGTATTTTTGGCGAATATTTTAGTGAGAGGGACAATGTTTCATGAGGCTGGTTTAAGCCTGAGGCTAGGGTTAGGGTTAGGGTTATGGGGCTAGGGTTAGGGTTACGGTCGTCTTTTGACCGATTGACTCGAAATTGCACACGCATGTTCTCCTCACTGGTGGAATGAGGCTCGCCGGTTTTGGTTGGATTCTGGTGGAATTTGTATTTTTGGTGAATATATTAAAGAAAAAAATGGCCTTTTTCATGAAAACGTCGGCCGATTTTTTCAATAGCTTCCAGGTCTTTGGACCGATTGACTCGAAATTTCTCCCAGACGTGGTCCTATACTGGCTGAACGAGACACAGCAGTCCCCATTGGATTCGGGTGAAATTTGTATTTTTGGCGAATATTTTAGTGAGAGGGACAATGTTTCATGAGGCTGGCTTAAGGCTGAGGCTAGGGTTAGGGTTAGGGTTAGGGTTATGGGGCTAGGGTTAGGGTTACGGTCGTCTTTTGACCGATTGACTCGAAATTGCACACGCATGTTCTCCTCACTGGTGGAATGAGGCTCGCCGGTTTTGGTTGGATTCTGGTGGAATTTGTATTTTTGGTGAATATATTAAAGAAAAAAATGGCCTTTTTCATGAAAACGTCGGCCGATTTTTTCAATAGCTTCCAGGTCTTTGGACCGATTGACTCGAAATTTCTCCCAGACGTGGTCCTATACTGGCTGAACGAGACACAGCAGTCCCCATTGGATTCGGGTGAAATTTGTATTTTTGGCGAATATTTTAGTGAGAGGGACAATGTTTCATGAGGCTGGCTTAAGGCTGAGGCTAGGGTTAGGGTTAGGGTTAGGGTTATGGGGCTAGGGTTAGGGTTACGGTCGTCTTTTGACCGATTGACTCGAAATTGCACACGCATGTTCTCGTCACTGGTGGAATGAGGCTCGCCGGTTTTGGTTGGATTCTGGTGGAATTTGTATTTTTGGTGAATATTTTAAAGAAAAAAATGGCCTTTTTCATGAAAACGTCGGCCGATTTTTTCAATAGCTTCCAGGTCTTTGGACCGATTGACTCGAAATTTCTCCCAGACGTGGTCCTATACTGGCTGAACGAGACACAGCAGTCCCCATTGGATTCGGGTGAAATTTGTATTTTTGGCGAATATTTTAGTGAGAGGGACAATGTTTCATGAGGCTGGCTTAAGGCTGAGGCTAGGGTTAGGGTTATGGGGCTAGGGTTAGGGTTACGGTCGTCTTTTGACCGATTGACTCGAAATTGCACACGCATGTTCTCCTCACTGGTGGAATGAGGCTCGCCGGTTTTGGTTGGATTCTGGTGGAATTTGTATTTTTGGTGAATATATTAAAGAAAAAAATGGCCTTTTTCATGAAAACGTCGGCCGATTTTTTCAATAGCTTCCAGGTCTTTGGACCGATTGACTCGAAATTTCTCCCAGACGTGGTCCTATACTGGCTGAATGAGACACAGCAGTCCCCATTGGATTCGGGTGAAATTTGTATTTTTGGCGAATATTTTAAAGAAAAAATGGCCTTTTTCATGAAAACGTCGGCCGATTTTTTCAATAGCTTCCAGGTCTTTGGACCGATTGACTCGAAATTTCTCCCAGACGTGGTCCTATACTGGCTGAACGAGACACAGCAGTCCCCATTGGATTCGGGTGAAATTTGTATTTTTGGCGAATATTTTAGTGAGAGGGACAATGTTTCATGAGGCTGGTTTAAGGCTGAGGCTAGGGTTAGGGTTAGGGTTATGGGGCTAGGGTTAGGGTTACGGTCGTCTTTTGACCGATTGACTCGAAATTGCACACGCATGTTCTCCTCACTGGTGGAATGAGGCTCGCCGGTTTTGGTTGGATTCTGGTGGAATTTGTATTTTTGGTGAATATATTAAAGAAAAAAATGGCCTTTTTCATGAAAACGTCGGCCGATTTTTTCAATAGCTTCCAGGTCTTTGGACCGATTGACTCGAAATTTCTCCCAGACGTGGTCCTATACTGGCTGAACGAGACACAGCAGTCCCCATTGGATTCGGGTGAAATTTGTATTTTTGGCGAATATTTTAGTGAGAGGGACAATGTTTCATGAGGCTGGTTTAAGGCTGAGGCTAGGGTTAGGGTTAGGGTTATGGGGCTAGGGTTAGGGTTACGGTCGTCTTTTGACCGATTGACTCGAAATTGCACACGCATGTTCTCCTCACTGGTGGAATGAGGCTCGCCGGTTTTGGTTGGATTCTGGTGGAATTTGTATTTTTGGTGAATATTTTAAAGAAAAAAATGGCCTTTTTCATGAAAACGTCGGCCGATTTTTTCAATAGCTTCCAGGTCTTTGGACCGATTGACTCGAAATTTCCCCCAAACGTGCTCCTGTACTGGCTGAACGAGACACAGCAGTCCCCGTTGGATTCGGGTGGAATTTGTATTTTTGGTGAATATTTTAGTGAAAGGGGCCATTTTAAATGAGTCTGGCTTAATGCTGCTGTTAGGGCTAGGGTTAGGGTTAAGGGGCTAGGGTTTCGGATCACGGTCATCGCTGGACCGATTGACTCAAAATTGATCACGCATGTCCTCCTCACCGTTGGAATGAGGCTCGCCAGTTTTGGTTGGATTCTGGTGGAATTTGTATTTTACATGAATATTTTAAAGGAAAAGCGGCCATTTTTCATCAAAACCTCGGCCGATTTTTTCAATAGCTTCCAGGTCTTTGGACCGATTGACTCGAAATTTCCCCCAAACGTGCTCCTGTACTGGCTGAACGAGACACAGCAGTCCCCGTTGGATTCGGGTGAAATTTGTATTTTTGGTGAATATTTTAGTCAGAGGGACAATGTTTCATGAGGCCTGGCTTAAGGCTGAGGCTAGGGTTAGGGTTAGGGTTAGGGTTAGTGATTGGCTGGACCGATTGACTCGAAATCGATCACGCATGTCCTCCTCACCGGTGTAAGCAGGGTCGCCAGTTTTGGTTGGATTCCGGTGGAATTTGTATTTTACATGAATATTTTAAAGAAAAGACCATTTTTCATGAAAAGAAACCTCGGCGATTTATTTCAATAGCTTCCAGGTCTTTGGGCCGATTGACTCGAAATTTCTCCCAAATGTGCTCCTATACTGGCTGAACGAGACACAGCAGTCCCCGTTGGATTCGGGTGGAATTTGTATTTTTGGTGAATATTTTAGTGAAAGGGGGCCATTTTTCATGAAAACCTCGGCCCATTTTTTCAATAGCTTCCAGGTCTTTGGACCAATTGACTCCAAATTTCTCCCAGACGTGGTCCTATACTGGCCGAACGAGACACAGCAGTCCCCATTGGATTCTGGTGGAATTTGTATTTTTGGTGAATATTTTAGTGAAATGGGACAATCTTTCATGGGGCTGGGTTAAGGCTACGGTTAGGGTCAGGGTTATGGGGCTAGGGTTACGGTTACGGTCGTCTTTTGGCCGATTGACTCGAAATTGATCACGAACGTCCTCGATGCCGGTGGAAGGAAGGGACAGCAGTTTTTATTGGATTTTAGTGGAGTTTGTATTTTTGGTGAATATTTTAGTGAAAGGGGGCCATTTTTCATGAAAACCTCGGCCGATTTTTTCAATAGCTTCCAGGTCTTTGGAACGATTGATTCAAAATTCCTCCCAAATGTGGTCCTCTAGCCAGTATACGGGTGGAATTTGTGTTTTTGGTGAATATTTTAAAGAAAAGCGGCGATTATTCATGAAAACCTCGGTCGATTTTTTCAATAGCTTCCAGGTCTTTTGACCGATTGACTCCAAATTTCTCCCAGACGTGGTCCTATACTGGCTGAACGAGACACAGCAGTCCCGATTGTAAAGGGGGCCATTTTTCATGAAAAACTCGGCCCATTTTTTCAATAGCTTCCAGGTCTTTTGACCGATTGACTCTAAATTTCTGCCAAACGTGGTCCTATACTGGCTGAACGAGACACAGCAGTCCCCATTGGATTCGGGTGGAATTTGTATTTTTGGTGAATATTTTAATGAAAAATCACCATTTTTAGCAAATACACCACCCGATTTTTTCAATAGCTCCCAGGTCATTTGAGCCATCGACTCCAAACCAATGCTGACATGTCTTGTTATACTGGTAGAATGAGACTCGGCACTAGGACCACTTCTGTTTTCATTATACCCTAGATCTCTAGGCTCTGCATCACATCACATGGATTCTCTTACCACTGTTACGCTGACGACACCCAACTTGTTCCTCTCTTTCCCCCCATCCTCCAATACCCACGTTGCAACACGCATCTCGAAATGTCTGGCAGACATCTCTGTTCAGGTATGGTGTGATCTAGGTTAGAGCAGAGTCAGCGATGCTAAGTTTGGCCAGAGTGGAGAGGAGGATTTGGTGTTTAACTGTGTCAAATGCAGAGGATAAGTCGAGGAGAAAGAGGACTGACGAGTGAGACGAGGCTCTGGCGGCACGGAGTGACTCAGTCACTGTGAGGAGGCCGTCTCAGTGGAGTGAGCAGTCCTGAAGCCTGACTGATTGGGGTCAAGGAGGTCGTTTTGTGAAAGGTAGGAGGACAGTTAGTTGTAGACGGTGTGTTCCAGTTTTTTAGAGAGGAATGAAAGGAGCGATACAGGTCTGTAGTTGCGGATGTCAGCTGAGTCTAGGGTGGGTTTCTTTAGGAGTGGCTTTACTGTAGCTGTCTTGAAAGAAGCTGGAATATGGCCTGAAGTGAGGGAGGAGTTGATCAGGGTGGTGAGGAAAGGCAAGATGTCATGTGAGATGTTTTGTTTCTCTGCCGCTCGTAACACTGATCTATTGGTTCGCAGTGATTCAGACAGCCAGGGACGGGGGGAGATGATAGTGCTGGTCGGGAGGTGAGGGGACAGAGAGCGTTTAAAGCGGAGGAGAGGGAGGATAACAGAGTGGAGGAGGCTTTCCTCAGTGGACATTAGAGAGAGTTGTTCTGTAGATGGTAGTGAGGAAAGAACAGTTGAGGAGAGAGTGGCAGGAGAGAGGGATTTCCGGTTGCAGCGGGTGGTGACTGTGCAAGGTCACCACCAAGTGGTGGTCGGACACAGTGAGTGGGGTAAAGGAGAGTGCCGAGGTACTACAGGACCAGATAAAGAGCATCACGGTGCTGCAGCTGAAGAAGAAGATAGAGTTCATCTTTGGAGGTAGAATCACAAATATTCATACAACCTACACATAGCCACTTTACACCAATACACACACCCTTTACCATTAGATGGTTGCCAGTGTAGGACCATGTAGGAAGACAGTGGGTCCAAGAAAGGGGAAATAATATAAAATGAAAACAAACCCACTTTTTTTTAAGAATTAGATAAATAGGCTGTAAATATTAGGAAATATTAGGCCTATCTTCAGGATTTATTTTGAAGTAATGTTGTCAGTGCCTGATTTTGACTGTGTGTGTGTGTGTGTGTGTGTGTGTGTGTTTGGGTGTGTGTAGGATACGGTGACCTGCACCTGGTCTTTGGATCCAAGCCTCTGGAGAAAGGTGCTCTGCTGTCTGATTATGGAATCCAACACGTCAGAAATTTACATCATTTTAAAGTTACCAGGCGGAGGGGGTGATCCTGGAAAGGGATATGGTGGAATGGGTGACAAGGAGGGCAAACACAGAAGTATGGAAAAGATCTATTTTTTATAAACATACCCCGGATATATCTGTTGGGACCCTTTACCACATGTTTCCGACAATAGAGCGGCCTGCATGTAGACCAAAGCTTAAATGCAGCCTCCTTGCACTAACAAAGCCTGGTAAGCAAAAGAAAGTGCACCGACCCTAATGTCCAGTAGGTGGCGCGTGCTTGTCACAGTCCCCCCGGGTTTGACTACTCCCATCTCCCATTCTCTGAACACATCGTCATTTCAGCTTCATTGTTTATGAGTTTGTGGCCACCGAGTCCTTTTTATTGCCTGTTATATTTTACACTGAAAAACATTGTTGTTTGTTTTTCTTTGTGCTCATCACGATTTGATTCGAGCCTCTCTACTCTGTGGAGCTAAAGTCTTAGCTTTGCTGTGTGAGCTTACAATAAGCTGCAGTCCTGGCAAGGATCAGTGAAGGTGATTCGCCGGGTGAAGCAAAAAGCGACTACCAGTGAGATGAAATGTGAAAAAATAAAAAAATACTCATATTAAGTACAGTTATAAAGAAAGCAGGAAGCAGGTTTATTAAACTAACTCTGAGAAAGGAAACTCAGAGGAAGCTCAATCAATCGTCAATGGAGGTCTGATGCTACAATTCACTGGGAAGAGGTAAATAATGGACAAAAACTCAAATTTAATCCAGTGGAGACAGAATTATGAATGCATGATGCTGTGTATTTATCTTTAATGAAGAAGTCAATAACTTAACACCTCCTTGTGTCATGAATTACACTTCATTAACACACATCATCTATTATTTTTAGTTAAACAATAACATACACAACTGGGAACTCCCAGGAGAGGGGGCAATCAGTGGCTGATGCGGTTCACCTGGGTGGGGAGGAGACTCACCTGGGTCAGTGGCTGGAAAGAAAAGAGGCAGGGGGGGAAGAGACTCGAGAGAGGGACGGGAAGACGTGAGAGCAGTCAGCCTGAATTGTTTGGGAGCCAGCGGCACTGTGGCGGGTGGGTACTGTTCGCAGCTTATAGTGCTGCCGGCAGTGAAGACAGTCGAGTAGGGGAGCTCGTCTGCTGGTCAGGAGGGGAGGCCAGATACCTCCTTTAGGTAGTGAGGGACCGGGGAGTAGCCGTGCCTGATCTGTGCTCTCATACCCCAGCGGCAGCTCCAGTGACACCGGCCGCGCCGAACGACTCCATGCCTGCCACCGGGTTAACAAAGGTGGTGGCAGCTCAACGTGACCTTAAACATTAAAATTTATTACAATATTTCTGGAACAGACCCCTAAATAGTTATTCTGTTGGGTTGTTTGTTTGTTTTTTAAATGTTTTGTTTCAGTTTTGTCATTGTGTTTTTTAAAATGTGCTGTGCTGTTTTTCATCCCAGCACTCCCGCTTCATGAGTGTATATCTATCCTTTAAAGACAAGGAACTGGATGAAGACTCCACGCTGCTGTCTGAATGTGGAATCCAACACGTCAGCCATTCCCGTAATCTCCATATCTCAGTGCAATAGCTGCCCATGTGACAGTAAGGAAGACGAGTCATTTTTAGACTGACTCAGGATATATTCTGGGCCCTTCTTGTTTTGTTCCTTATTTCATTATTAAGGAAAAGAGCTCAGAGTCACTACTGTTTACCATCCAGCTTCATCAAACTTCACTGACCTTTGTGCCCCAGACAGTGAAGTAACATGACCTGTAGTCTACTACTGCTACCTAGTGGTCTGTATGTTAAAAGCTGACTACTTTTCATAACACCCCCTTTGCTTTGAGTTAAACACAATTATAAGCAATTCAACAACAATTTTGAAGCAACAAACCAACAATGATAAACTGCTCACTTTAAGGAGAAAAAATGTCAATGTGGGCGTCAGTGTTTTACCAAAATGCTACAGAATCACACATTTTAAAAATTGTTTGAGGATGATCCTATCTCACTTGTCCTGTGTTTTATGACTTATGTTTGTTCATTATTTTTTCTGTTGTATCACCTGGTGTGTGTCCTCCAGCAGGTCTGGCTCTGCACCCGACTCTGCTCCAGAGCAGCTAGGCAGCGGTTCTGGTACCACCCAACACTTGGCAAACATCTTTTGTTGTATATAACGCTCATTAATGCTTCAGTTCATCCTCCACGCAAATGACCACATTATTTTTAAGTTGATTTATCATGTTAAATGTCCAGTTGTATGAAATTGACCGAACGTGTCAAACTTAACTCTCACATGCTTTGCCTCAGATTTAACAGGTACGAATAGGTCAGACTGATGTTATACATTTACAATCTTCAACGAATAAACATTGCCACAAATTCGGAAAACATTTCAACCGTCCCCACCTGATATTTTCCCCTGCTCTCTCTGTTCCAACATCATTATATCTGAAAGTGTTTTTTTTTTTCTGTGTTTCTGTTAATACCCCTTTCTATGCTTGCACTCATGAGACTTTTAAGGCTTTAGTAAGAAATCAAAGCATTTTCTAAAGGCTTACTGAATGTGATCAGCCTGAGAAAGACGAGAATATATTTTTAAAATGTGTCATTATGTTTGTAGGTCAAAGGGTTGTTCATTCAAAAACATGTGATTTTGTACATTTTTCTGACTTTATTGGATATTAAACCACGTTTCCATTCTCAAGAATTGTCCTCATTGTTCAGTGTTATTTTGGGATTGACCACCAGAGGGTGCTACAGCTCCTCCTGGGCCACTGCAAGATTGGCTCAATCCTACAGGTGTCAACATTTTTTTGCACCTCCATACGTATGTGAGTAAAATTTACCATTTTAACATAAGTATGTAAAATATTATTTTATATTTTGAATGTTATGTTGCATGTGGACACATGTTGCTATTTTTTACTACTTTCACATTTTGCACTAAGTCACTACTCACGTTTAACACTTCAATTGATTCAGTTTCTCCTGTGTAGCTTGCTCTCGTACATACACAATGACAGTAAAGGTATTTGTATGTAGAAGGGAAACTTTATTCAGTGTTACAGTTATTAATGATGAGCTGTTATTGAGCAGAGATCAACTGTAAAGGAGCAACCAATGTTGCAATGCAATAGTAAGAAAAGTACATTATACAACAATCAGTCAGACATTGTGAGAACATACAGAAGAGATTTCAAATGCTGACAATGTGCATGAACAAATACCATTATAAGCTTAAATGTTTGGCTTTGGGCGCAGAGAGAATCTTACATTTAAATCCAACACGAATAGCACAATAAAATGTGACAGAAGAAGGCTGTAAGCGACATCATGAGTAGTGAATCTTAGTTTCTGTGCCACACAGGTATGGAGGTTTGTCTGGGAGCCACACCATCACTGCAGGGGAGGAAGTAAGAGCTCTTCTTCAGGCACTCTTCAGTGAGCTTCAGGCACACAAAGCAGAACTCAACCTGACAGCGAGGGCAGATGATGTTCTTACAGCCCGTTTTGTCGTGCTCCACCCTCTGACCACAGGTGGGACAGGCCCGGATGGAGGGGCAGCCATCGACCCCCTGCACCTCAGGGAGGACGGTGTTCTTGCAGTTCTTGAGAAGCTCGAGGTCGTGATTGATGCAGCCGTCGTTGTCGCAGCGGTCAGAGCGTGGAGCTGGACCTTTCCATGGCTTCAGACACTGCCAGCAGAACTGACTAACTTTCTTTTTGTCTGCTCTGCAGACTGTGCACTGCACGTTGAGGTTGGTCAGGTCCTCTCTCTCCACATAGGTTTTGCAACCAGGGCACTGTTGGAAAGGATGTGAGAAAGATTAAGGAAAAACTTAAACTTTTGAGCATTGATCTGATGTGCCAGATGGTTTGTTACACAGCTGAAGGCTTTTCTTGATGGAAAGCATGTTTTTGCTCTCTCTAGGAGATAGAAGGATGGTTCATCCAATCACCTGCCCAGTATTTCTTTAAGAGTACCCGCCCTTTTCTAAACAGTTTCCAAGGAAGACTTCCCAGTCTCTGGCACAACAGGTCAGAAACAAACCATCTCTAATGATTGCTGAACTCATAATCAAACCAGTCTGTAACTTTTTGAAGACAGAGACAACACAGAGACACTCACTGTTTTGAATTCACAGTATTCTATGGCAGCCATACGGGCGATGTTCTCCTCAAAGTACTGCATCTCTTCAGGTGTCAGCACTGCCAGCCTGCGCACCTCTTGATAAGGCCACACTGCATCACACTTTTGGAGGGTGCCGTTCTCTAAAGCAGGGCACTTGAATTTGTACTGGCCCTGAAATTAACAGGAAAGATTGTATTAGATTGAGAATCAAAGATACGGTGAACCTTGCTGTGCTTAGTCTGACAATAGGCAGTTGAGAATCCAATAACTAACACCTGCAATACCTCACACATAACTTTAAGTGAGTGATGACTCTGGTCAGAGGCTAACGTTAAATTGAACACAAAGACAGACACACACTCGCTGTCCTTTAGTGGATCTGTAGGTCTAATACATGCTTTGCTGTGCATTTTTATCCTAAAATACAAATTATAGATGCTTTGAGAAAGGTTGAAAACAGAATAATAAAAATCAGTGTGACTCTGTTGCGATGTAGGTTAGGTCCTGATTCCACCTCGCAGAAAATGAAACAAAACATTTAACTTTTACATGAAAGTGAGGTCAGAGGAAGGGAATCAGTGTGCCACTGTTAATCTGAAGGTTATAAGTGCATCAAGGTTTGAAACATAATCATTTAGCAAATAAGCTCCATTTTTATTGGTGGTATAGTGTGTCATAAACAGCAGGAAGGTAGCTGTTAGTAAACAAGTTTTAAAGTAATTCACTTTTACAAGAAGGAGTGGAGACACACCTTTGAGCCCTGTAAAAAAAAAATCAAATGGTGGAAAGTAGGCTACCTGATCCAGCAGGCTGCGACACCACCCAGTGAGTGACTCTGGAGTCACGGCATGCCCGCAGGACATCTCTGCTCGGAGACACTTGTCTCCCTCTTCTGGGGCTGAGGAGCACAACAACAAGAGCAGGCATTAAACTCACCATCACAGTGAAACGCAATACCTCACATCTAACACTGAGGAAAAGTGGAAGGAAAATTGTGTTTCACATCTCCACCTGTCTCTACATACCAACAAAGTGTCATGCATCACAGTAATAAAGCCATTAGATGAGGTAATTACATAGAAGGAAAGCTCACAAAGATCGTCAATACAATCGCTTTTCAATCAGCTTTTGGTGCTTACGTAGTGGATCCAGATCATCCGGCCTGTTGACAAACTTCAGGGTCGTGTCCTTCGGGTCATATCTTTTCTCGTTCTGACCCTGGTCATTCATCTTGTCCCAGCTCCTCTGTCCTCCGTCGACACACGTCTTCTATGTGAACACTGCAAATGAGCAAAGGATAAATACCGTGCCGCCTTCACGGACTCCAGCAGTAGTTTTAAGTTTCACTTTCCCTTTTGGCAATTCTGAGAAGTCATGTGAATGCAGAAAACATTTTTCCATGTTCCGTGTTCCATGTTTGTTTTTATTTTTATTTTACTTTTAAAGGTGCACTATGTAGTTTTGGGGAAGCAACTTTAATCAGAAGAGAAAGATCTTCATTGACTGATTTGTTGATGTCTCAACTAAATAAACTAACTCTCTTTGTTTTCATGACTGAATCAACAAACTGACCTTAAAGGACAACACAGTTTCATGCTGTTTTACTTTGTTTATATGTGGCGGACCCTGCCACCTTTCTAGCTTCAAACAGTGTTCTGGGACCTTTTCTTCCTCTGAGAACAGCTTTTTTTTCAGTTATGGAGAAAATAAATATTCCTGAGTTTGTATTATTACCTCATTGATATTGTAAATATTAAAATTCAGAGTTTGAGTTTCTTCTCCAGAACTACATACTGCCCCTTTAAGAGACTTGAAAGCATACTTGTCTTTGACGGTGCTTAATTTGCTTTCTTGCTCTGCTTATCATACTTGTGTAATTTGATTTTAGTATTTTGTCATCATTTGATCCTGAAGAACGTTTTCAGTAAAAGAACATGCACTATACTGAACCAAACTATATGCCTGGAGTCAAGAGCAAAAGTGGCCAGTTTTAAGAAAAATGTACAGTATTAACTTCCCCCAACAGTTCAGTATCATGGCTTGTTCACCCAAGGAGCAACCCGTTACCTGAACAATGTGCTGCAGGTGCTGTTCATGACCGAAGACTTCAGAGCAGCTGTGGAAAGGTTTGTTTTAAACACCTGTCATATAATGCACTTAAATTTGACTGTGTGCCTTTGAATCTCTCATGACCAGGTGTCTTTATTTAGGCACTACTGTGAAAATCCTGCCACTGAGTACATTGATCGTCATCTCAAAGCCTTGTTTGATGATTTAAAAGAACGGACAGCATACACCTATGACATCACAGGGAAGCTGGGCACATTGAGAAGATTTTAGGTTTGACGAGTATGGTATAATGTTAATACACATAGTTTTGACAGTCTGGTATTATTAAACTGTTTCACATCAGCGTCTCATAAGACCATCAAAATGTGTGGCAGCTGGTAAACAAACACCGCCCTGGTAAGATGCCAAACCCTGCTGGAATTACTGGTGCTTTCCAGCTGCCATTTCCGCACATTGTGTAGCCGAATGAGGAAATGCATTCGCATATTGGTTGTTTTAGGCGAGTATATGAAATAGAGCACAGAATTTGTTATGCAGACTACTTGACAGAGTGCTCAGTGTCCAAAATGTGTAAACAGAAATGCTCTTTTTAAAGACAGGATTAAGGAAATGATGCTTAAAAGTCATGCACCTGCAAATTATTTTACAGGCAAAAGTGAAAGTATGTGTGTGACGTCAGATTCCGTTTATAAGCCCCCAGCCTGACCCTCAAGTGACAGAACCACAGCTGCAGAACCAAAAGGAGCACAGCAGCAGAAGAAGAAACAGCACAGAATGGGTAAGTAGAGGCTTTTTTTAAGGTAGGATTCAGGACCTGCATGTATTACACATCAAAACAACACCAACGAATAACTCCCTCTTTACAATTTAACCCTGTAAAGCCTGACACTAAAAAAATTGGCAGGAAAATTCTAATTTTTTGGAACTGAGATGTTTATGAAACCTTTTAACAAAATCCACCCCCCAAATTTTTCCATATCATTTTGTTTATGATATATTTTTTTGTTTTTTTGTATCACATTTGATACACTGGGCATTTTTGGCAACATTTTGCTCACAACAATGTTGATTTTAGATACAAAACAAATTATGCAAATAACATTTTGAAAATATAGAACATGTCAGGCAGTTTCTCTCATTGTTTTTTTATACATAAAACTTTTCACAGCCTTTTTCTTTCACTTTGTGGTCGGCACAAAAACAGTTTCTGTCCTTGTTCAGGCAAAGATGCACCTTACACCTTCACAGTAGACATGTGAGAAGTGACTGCTGGTGCAGTGCTTGCAAAATAGTGTGTGCTTGTATTGTGGTAGGCATGATGTAGATTACATTACAAAAATGTGACATGACCATTCTTGGATAAAGAACCTTATATACCTGCAGTATCGAATTTGATACACACATTTTTAACACAGTTTAACTGTCATATAAAGAATGAATCATTAAGTAATTATGCATTGATTCAATACAGAACATATTTACTTGAAAAAATGAATAACAATATAAATGTTATTCTTTCTGTAACTTCTTGAAAATGAGCAAAGATTTTCCTGCCAAAAGTGTGTGGATGATTTAATGACAGCGGCCATCTTGAAAAAGCCACACAAAAAAAAGCCCTTCCACTGCCTGCAGTGGAATGATTATCCACTAGTGGGCAGAATACATGTATTAGGTGATATACAACAGGTTTTTAAGGAAAGTATTGATTATGTTGATAAGATAGAGGTCTCAGAAACTTAGGTATCAAATATGATACAAATGGTGATATAGGGTTAAAGCTGTTTTGATACTAAATACACACAAGAGATGAACGAACAATAATAATTATAATTGTTATTATTTTGCAGACGAAAGTGAAAGTATCCCCAGGCCCACTCTGACGTCACATGGCGGTCATAAGCCTGAACAACAACCTCGGTTGATAGAAATTCGCCGCTACCGAGCCGAGAGGAGCACAACAACTAGCGCACCGACCAAAACAAGCACAGCAATGGGCAAAATCTACCAGCTCATAGTTCACGGACTGAGGGGGGAGAAGATGATGATCGACCTGTGCAACACAGAGGAGCAGATGAAGAGCATGACGGTCCAGCAGCTGAAGGAAAAGATCGCGCAAAAGCTTCCAAACACCGCAGGTGAGTGATCAAGAGCTGCGATTTAACGTCCCGACGTACTTTTAATACACCCAGCGAGATGCTGGGACGTGTTTAGTCGACTTTGAATTTTGTTTCGATTTCTTAAATAACGAGCGTGACCTTGTTGCCTGTTTGAACTTGTTCTCAACAGGCACATACATGATACAGTTTGCAGTCGTAGAAGAATAAAACCTGCTCAGATTGTTCACTTAAGTTAGAAAACATCACTACAAGTAAAAGTCCTGCGTTAAGCACATCAATGAAGTAAAGAGTTGACAGCAAAGACTACTTTTTATTACTTTATTGTTGCTTTTATACAGTGGTGGACAGTAACGAAGTAAATTTACTTGAGTACTGTACTTAAGTACAGTTTTTGAGTATCTGTACTTTACTTGAGTATTATTTTGGGGGGAAACTTTTACTTTCACTCCACTACATTTGAAGGACAAATATTGTACTTTTTACTCCACTACATTTCTATTGATGCTCTCGTTACTCGCTACTTTTGATCTTACGTCAGCTGATGATTTTTTTTTTTTTGCAAAATTCAGAGAAAATAAACTGTTTCTACTGATTCGCGTATGGTTTGTCTTAGTCGTATTGCCGTACCTGTACTACGTCATGAGCACCCGTGGCCTTATCTCAAACCCATGTTTGAGATTTTTGTCACAAAAACTGATTCGTTTCAGTTTAAATGTTGGTTGTGCTTACCGCGGACCAATTATATCACGGACTACAAAGACTCGTCTTCCAACCTGAAAAAGCACGTCGCGGTATGTAAAGTAGCTACTAACGTTAGCTAGCTTAATGTTTGTGAAAGAGAGAGAGTGTGTGTGTGTGTGTGTGTGTGTGTGTGTGTGTGTGAGAGAGAGAGAGAGAGAGAGAGAGAGAGAGTGGGTGTGCGCGCGTTAGTGAGGTGCGGCTGTCTTTGATGTGGGTTATCCGGCTCATTTTTGGCTGTGATGTATGATATAAGTAAAGTAAACTAGCCAATAAGTTGTTCATCTGTAAATGTCAATATAAGTTCTTGTAGTGCCTACATCTACATCTTTTTTATGTAGAGAAAGCATGGTTGTCAGATGCAAAAATATACTGAAGTGACCGCAGCTGTCTGCAATATATTTCATGTGTTGATGAATGCAGCTGAGTCTGTGTTCTGAGGCTTCTTGCCTTTATTTGTTTATTTTTGAGCTATAAACACGTCTGTAGCAGAATCGCATCAGTGTATTGTATAATGACATTAAGCTACTTTCCTTTCCTGTATTTCCTGATTTATTTTTTAAATACTTTTACTTAAGTAATTTTTTAAACAAATACTTTAGTACTTTTACTTAAGTAATATTTTGACTAAGCTACTTTTACTTGTATTGGAGTAATATTTGACAAGGAGTATCTGTACTTTTACTCAAGTAGTGAAGTTGTGTACTCTGTCCACCTCTGCTTTTATATGAGCAGATTTTAATGTTTAGTGTTTACTGTAGATGGTTGACATGGAGGTACATCACACTGCTTTATATAGCCTATTGTTTTCAACAAAACTGCATTGTAAACTATGAATTATAATGTAGAACAGGCAGTATCTAGAAGTTGTACTTTAAAAGGTCCAGTGTGCAGGATTTAAGGAGATTGAGGAGGATCTATTGGCAGAAATTGAATATAATACTCATAATCATGTTTTCATTTGTGTATAATCACTTGAAAATATAAAAACCATGCTTTTATTCACTTAAAATGAGCCGTCAACAGAGCGAGTGCATCCTCTTTCACCATGGATGAATTAGGGTTAAACTGGATGCAGTCCAGGTTAAAAAATGTCATCTTAGGCAGGTCTTGCCACTCGGCAGCCATCTTGGTATCGCCCCTGTAGACCGTGATTTCAGGCTAACAAGACGGGGTATAAAATTATCCATACTGTATGTGTGCGCAGCTTCCACATTGTGGGGCCCATACAATCAGTGTTAGTTATCAGTTATCAGAACAAATGAATCCAATTCTGGAAAAAAAAAGTGAAGGTCAATGGCTTTCACATTTTTAGCGGCCTAGTTGTCATTGAAAATATAATTTTTCAACCAACTTAGTCTTTCGACCTTCAGTCACCAAATCAATGCTTAGTGATGAATAAGACGTTCAGACTTGTAATTTCTACCACTGCTTTTTTACAACCAGCGGAAAAGAAACAGATTTGTTATGTTACAAGCCCAAGAACATATACTTGAACTTGACCTTAAAAGGAAAGTTACATTTAATGTGATATAAATCTGTGTGTTTGAGTGATTCTGTTCATTTCAGCCCTTCTATGTGTGTGTGTATACAGGACAGGAGGCCATGAGGTTGATCTTCACTGACAAGGCGCTGGACGATGACTCCGATCTGCTGTCTGGATATGGAATCCAGCACATGTCCGTCATCCAACTGGTGATAAAGGTTCCTGGAGGACTGACGGCTTGACAGAAACCCTCTCCTCCCGCCTCTCCTGCCACTCCTGCCTCTGCTGCTGTTTTTAAATAATAGCTGAGGAAAATTTCTTACGTTGTTTACAAAGTATTGTAATAATCCTTCAATGTTCCCATGTTGTCTCTAAAGATGTCCATTAATGTAAAAATAAAGCCAAGTTCCCTCTAGTGCCTCATGCTTGATTAAGTGTTTTAGGTTGACAACAGTAAAGCTTTTGTCACATCAGCAGGTGATGCTGAACACAGGCAAGAAGTCTCATTAATGTTTTCTGACAAATAATGAATGTTTATAACAAATTCAAACTCTGTTTGATATTAATTTTTACAATATCAATGAGGTGATAATACATATTTATTTTTTCCATAACTGAATAAACAAGCTGCTCTCAGAGGAAAATAAGATCCCAGAACACTGTTTGAAGCTAGAAAGGTGGCAGGGTCCACCACATATAAACAAAGTAAAACAGTATGAAACTGTATTGTCTTTAAGGTCAGTTTGTTGATTCAGTTTATTCAGTCATGAAAAAAAAGATAGTGTGTTTATTTAGTTTGTTTAAACAAAATTCAGTCATAAAGATCTTTCTCCTCTGATTAAAAAAACTACACAGTGCCCCTTTAAGTTTTC
The DNA here is from genome assembly GCF_965226575.1 of Pagrus pagrus. Lineage (NCBI taxonomy): Eukaryota > Metazoa > Chordata > Actinopteri > Spariformes > Sparidae > Pagrus > Pagrus pagrus. The sequence goes on along the minus strand of NC_140204.1, from coordinate 12,362,064 downwards.
TGCATTCACGTGACTTCTCAGAAATAACAAAGGGGAAACTGAAAGTTAAAACTGCTGCTGGAGTCCGTGAAGGTGACACATGTTTATCCTTTACTCATTTCCAGTGTTCACAAAGAAGAAGTGTGTTGACGGAGGTAGCTACTTTGACGATTGCATGCTGCAATAGGGTAGCTACCACCCCACTATTTCCGACCCTAAACGCATCATTCCGGCAGGCGCAGAGACCAGTGAAAGAGAAAGTGTACAGCGGGTTGTATTTTACAGGAGGCAGATCAATTTCTTGTAAATCGACAATAAGAACAGAAGAAGTTGATTCCCAACAATCTGCTCGGATGTCTCTAAAACATTGATTTCACAACTGAAGGTAACGAGGCTCGTCACTTTCTGCATTTTGTCTTCGTTTCCGAAAACGTTTGCGATTAATTTATTGTCAACTATTGATCGTAAATTTAAATTCCTTTGCAGCTGAGAGAGGTGTAGAAATGAACTGATAAGATCGTCTACAAGGAAACAAAATGGATAACATGTTCTCCTCTCCAGGTACATTTTGTTAAGCTGGTGTTACACCAAATTCTGTGACCCATTATTTATCGTATGTGATTTTCAGTCCCATAGCTTTTAACTGCTGCACCTGATTAAGACTGCAGTCAGCCCCGGCTTCTGATTGGTTAAGAGGTATAACACGCTTGTTAGTTAAAGGTGCACTATGTACTTTTGGGGAAGAAACTTTAATCAGAAGAGAAAGATCTTCATTGACTGATTTTTTTATGCCTAACTAAACAAACCTTAGTTTTCATGACTGAATAAACAAACTGACCTTAAAGGACAACACAGTTTCACACTGTTTTACTTTGTTTATATGTGAACTGAACTAAACTATATGCCTGGAGTCCACAGCATAAGTGGGCATTTTTAAGAAAAAGATGGAGCCACACTAACCTACAGTATTTACAACCTCCCCCAACAGTTCAGTATCATGGCTTGTGTAACCAAGGAGCGACCTGTTACCTGAACAGTGTGCTGCAGGTGCTGTACATGACCGAAGACTTCAGAGCAGCTGTGGAAAGGTTTGTTTTAAAGACCAACTTCCTGTCATATAAATGCATTTAAATTTTACTGCGTGCCTTTGAATCTCTCATGACCAGGTGTCTTTATCTAGGCACGACTGTGAAAATCCTGCCACTGAGTACGTTGATCGTCATCTCAAAGCCTTGTTTGATGATTTAAAAGAACGGACAGCATACACCTATAACATCACGAGGAAGCTGGGCATTGACAGAGGTACAGTATGTGTAAACACACAGAACAACTCAGCCTTTGAAAAGACTAGCTGTGGACCAAACCTGCTTTAAAACACCTTACATTAAGGTTACTTGGAGTAATATCTTAAAATAATATCGGGATCTTTATCCTGTGCATTAGCCCTACAAATAGAGATAAGTAAATCAACAGACAATGATATAACTTTACCACTTGTTTTGTTAAAGAAACACACATTTATTTCTGCTGTTCCCTCTCCTCAGTGTATGAACAGCGTGATGCTGCTGAGTACTATGAGAAGATTTTAAGTCTAACGAGTCCTGATGCTTCACAGGTAAAGACATCAATGTCAAAGAAAATCTGTAAATTAAAGGAAAAATTCTAGTCAACGAATGTCTGTATTTTGTGCTTTCAGATCTTTCACGGATTGTTGACAGACAAGACCATATGTTCTACATGTGGTATAGAGACGGACACTGATGGGGCATTTTGGCATCTTCCTCTTGCGTTAGTGGATTCATACAGTGAACACTACAGTGTGGTAAGGATCTGACAACCTGCAAACTTTGTAGCATTTTTTCTGTTCCGAGGAGATATCAAGTAAACTAAATATGCCATTTGCACATCAGCATTTTAGGATTAAAGGATGTCATTAGGATGATGGTATTAAGTACAAGGTCTGAAGTGATCAAAAAATATAAAAACTAACTGAAAGTTGTTGTGAAAAGATAAATCTAAAGTTTGGATTAAGTAACTCAATAGATGCTTTCTCATAGGACTGAACAATATGGCAGGCAAAAAATCATCACTACCATTTTGACAGTTATTTAATTATTTTTATTAATCCTATATATTGCTTCATTGTTGGTTGTCTGCCTTTGTTTGTTTTAGGTGGATGGCATTGAGGAGCATTTTAGAGCCTCAGACTTCAGCGGGGAAAACCAGATGTACTGTGAGCAGTGTGACGCCAAATCTGATGCTACAATTGTGAGTAAAGAGAAAACCTGAACTGATCTGTCTACATTAACTCCAATATTAAATTACAGCTTTAATTGTATTATAAGTGCATGATAACTACATGATAATACATGTTGAAGATCTGTGCTATTCATGCAGAAATGTGTAATGAAGCGTCCCCCAGAGGTTTTGATGCTGCTGTTGAAGAGGTTTGACTTTGACTACCGTTACATGACATATGTCAAGATCAACCAGACTGTGGATGTTCCCCGCACCCTACAGATACCAGAGGTATATAAAATATACACTTTCTTATCAAAAGACATTTCTTTTTTATTCATGGTCCTAATATTTCCACTGTGATCAGAATCAGACATATGCACTATACGCGGTTGTGGACCACTTTGGAGATCTTAGAAGCGGACATTACACTGCAACTATCCGGGGTGATGAGAACTGGTTTAACTTCAATGACACCAGGGTCACACTGGTAAGACTGAACACCTTAACTCCAACGTTTCAGTACCTCTGTTATAGTTACGTATTACACTGATTTTACACTGAAACTGATTTTATCATGTTGTGTTTGTTTTTTCTTTTATCAACAGGCTGATTACCAGCCGTTCCAGGAGGATAACCTTGAGAAGTAAGTTTTAATCCTTTTTTTAACCCCACCATACATTTGTGATTATTTCTTAGGTTGTGTCCAGATGAGTACATCCACATATGGATGTAAACCCCTTCACTTTATTATAGCACATATTCATTCTGAAGGACTGTATGACACCACAACTGCAGATTGTTTCTCTTGGAAGAAGTCATACTTTGTTCATCTGTTTTTAGGTGATTTATTTTTTACAAACACAGGATCAAAACACACACACATGCATGCATGTATGGGAATATGTCAGGGCGAGGGGGCTGCCTTGTAATCAGGCCAACCCAAACCCATACTCCACAAGAAACAATAAAATGAATACTATACAGTAGATGCATTTATCCAAATATGTACGTATTCATTCATATTCAGACTTATTTCTATTGTAGACGTGCGTGCACCAAAGCACCTATAGGAACATGGACATGCACACATACATAAACTTCACATCTATGTATTCAGGGCCGGATTGAATGGATAGATCACATGAAGCAGACTGTGTTTTTTGGGCCACATGATTGTTATTATGCTCGTTAATTTGTGTAGGTATATATTTTAGCTTAACTATTTGCTGAAAAAAATGTAAAAAATATTACATTCATATATATATATATATATATATATATATATATTGAAATTAAGTTTTTGATCTGAAATTCTTTTCAAATGTCTATATTTTTCACTTCATATGCATGTATGTTCACATGCATGAAAGACAGAACCTGTGTTAAACACAAGCCCAACATTTGGCTTTATTTTAAACTCTACGTTCTCTTTGCTTTTCTCTCACTAGATCCAGCAGTGCTTATCTCCTTTTTTACAGGAAAATGAATGGTAAGAAGGCAAACATTTACATTATTCTTACTGATGTGTTTAGTGAATTACCACCTCAATTAGGTTGTTACTGTGCATTAAGTGACTGTTTATGTTACCTCCTGCTCCAGCCACTCAAACCACCAGTGAGGTGTCTGCTCCTGGAGGCTACCTGCCTGCTACCAGCGACGTCTATGACCAGTGTCAAGATGCTGGGAAGAAGAGAGGGAGAGTGGAGGGTCTAGACACAGATGAAGAAACAGAGAGAGTTAGGTCTGGAGGAGTTGAGCTACAGCCTAACCCTCACTATAATGAAAGTTATCAGGACACCATACCGCGCATTCCTCAGGCTGAAAAACACATGGATGAGGTGGAAATATTAACAGGTGATAAGGAGGGCATGGGAGGAAATGCAGAGGCTGAAAACCAGCCAGAAGAGAGAGGAACCTTATGCAGAGTAACTCAATGTGAAGAGAGTGTCGATGAGAATCAGGACAGTGGAAAAGAGAGCACACCATATATTATCAATGATTTCAAACCAGAAATCAGTGACGGGCATGCAAAAGATGCTCATCTTAGCAGAGAAGATGAGATAAGTGATGAAGAGAGGGGAGTAATGGATGTAAAGACAGGAGAGGATAAACAGTCAGAGAAGGAGGGAAAAACCATGACGAAATATCCTGAAGACGATGCTAGAGAGAACATGGATGGAAATCTGAGGGGCACACAGGAAGATGGACATGACCTCAAACCTGTCAGTGAGGATGAACAGAGAGATGAGAGAGGAGTGGGAATAGATGACGAGGAAGGAAAAACTGAAGCTGATGAAAGAGGGATCACATCAGAGATAGAAAATATAAAACATGACTCATGTTCTCGTGAGATTCAAGACTATGGAAGAGGTGGTAACAGTGAACAGAACATGTCGAAAGATGACCATCAACAAAGAGAGGAGAGGATGGATGTGCCGGAAGACGAGGAACAAAAGAGTGGAGATGATAAACATGCACAGTCCACAGACACATCAGTGACAGAACCTTATCCTAGTGAAGGTGTCCAGGCTCAGGACAGTGACAGTGGAGGACAAGATGATGTTAGTGGGAGGACACATGTGCATCCTGAGCAGAAAATCAGTACTACACCTACAATACAGAAAGATGTTAGACAACTGAGTGAGTTAGACAAGAACGGAAGTACTAGAGTGGATGTAAGAGGGACGGGATCAGGGCCAACAAAGCTCTTGAAAATATATGACCTCCGCCAATCTAATGAGAATCAGGACGATAGAAGAGTTGACAACAATAAACAGAAAATGCCGAAAAATGACCAGAGGTGTAAAGAGGGAGGCAGTAGCAGGTATAACAGACATGAGAAAGAGAGAGGGGTGAAGAGGGATGATAAGGGAGTCATGGAGCGAAAGAGGGGAGACAGTGAACATCCGCAGGTTGGTCAGGATGTAGAGGATAGGAACATTGTAGGATTAGATGATCGACAAAATTTGTCCAAGAGATTTGACAATTTAACAGTGAGTGGGACAAAGGCCACAAAAAAGCGAAAACTCTTTGACACAGAGGATCAAGAAAAGAAAAAGAGTGGATGGTTTTGTCTGCCTGTCCGACGGAAGAAACGCAGAGAGAAGGGGAAAAAAAAGAAAACAACTACCGGGTGTTTCTCTTTTAGAGGGCAGGGAAATGCAGATTCTGATTAAGACAAAATACACACTTTGTTCAGGACGACATAAATGCTTATTTTGACTACAATTCACCGTGGTGATCATGAGATTGTGATTTCTACTTACAATAGATCAGTTAGTCATAAGACAGTGTGGCTAGTACTGTAATACTGTGTAGTGTCCCTTTGATCACCTCTGCTGGTTGCAGCAGCCAATGATACAGGATTAATGAGAGAGAAGGCTGTTAATAAACTTTAATATAATGTCAAGGTAGGAAAAGCAGTTCATTTGAAATTACATCCACAGGCTGAATGATCATAATATTTTAGAATTTTCTCACATATTTAAGGTTTACACTGATGAAGAGATGTTCTGATCTATTACAATGTCAAAATACTGTTAGATTGTTCAGAGAAATATAAATAGATGACACTGAATGGAACATGTAATGTGATTTCAGACAAGAGATTGTGAGGAAATGTATTTGTATAGATGTTTTATTTTTACTTTTATTGTAATGTTATGGGTTTTTTTACTGCTTCATTAGGATTTCTGGACACTCCACATGTTAATTCCTGTAGGATTACTGCAGTGCTGACTGACAACTGTTTTAGAAGATTTTATGTCAATCACTTTGAACCAAACTATTGTGTTGTCATGTACCTTTATGTCATTCCTACGATTCTGATGGTGACGTAAACAAATGTGTAAAACAATCTGAATAAAAAAAGAGACTCAAATAAACTCAAGCACCCAAACTGTGCTTTACGATGGCAGGAGAGATTACCTCACAAGTCGGCTTTGTTTACATTGCCCAAAATATTTACAGGCAAAAAAAATATGTATTAACTTCAGGAGGGACAACAGGAGAGGGATTACTTTCAGATATTGTGTACATGAATGTAATTAGTCATATTGGACTATATATTAATGTGTCATTTTATGGATGATTGAATATTACATGTTTTTCATAATCACAAAAAACTTTTTCCATTTTGTGATCAGACTCTTGTATTGACAGTCATCCTCCCTCTCATTGTCATGTTCACATGATCAGTCTGATGTTTTTCACCCTTGTTCAACTGGTTAAACCTCACCTACGATCTGAGGACACTTTGTACCAGGAAATATTTGAGATATAAATACATCTGGCACTAACTCAGACACATTTCGGTCAGACAGAAAATATCTGAGACGGTGAAGCCTCCACCCTGCAGTAAACAAAGCACCCACTGAAACCAATCTCATAGTGTGTGTTGTGTGACTATAAAATAGCGCTGAGCTTTAATTTTCACTTTCAGTTTCTCACATTTACAGGAATTCACATTAACTGTAGCCTATTTTAAGGGTGCTGAAGCTATAAACTGATAGTCATCTGTTCTGCAAAAAGAGTTCCCAACCTTGTTTTTCTTTCTCTTACAAACTATTAAGGTGTCAAGATTTTGATGAAAACAAATACAGCCTTTGAAACATTGTTTTTGTAAGATAATCAGGCCACGATGGTTTGGCAGATAAACAAATAAATGAAAATATAAATGTCTTTCTCGATATTTATTCGTTATTTGTATTCCGTTTTATATATTTTATATTTTAGCATACATATGTTGTATTTAGCAAATACAAAAAATCTTTTCTTGAGCTTAATCAATGTAAGAATGTGATAGTCATCATTTCTAAATAGTATGAAGTATTATTTATTCTTAGGTACCAACAAGTACCTCAAACAATACTCGAGTACATGTACTTATTTCAACACAGGTAATGAGTACTTATGTGTCTTGATGTCATGTTTTATTTGAACAGAAGAAACTACACTGTTTACCTTGAAAACAAACATGAGCACCAAATATGAGCGACGGTTGTTGCAGACGGCCATTAAAACTGACTCCTCGCGCTTTCCGTAGTTAGTAAATTTTCCAACATGGCTGCCATCAGGAGCGGGGTGACTCCGAGCTGCCTAGCAAGATGTCTCCTCAGACAGACTGGAAAACCGAGCCGAGGCAGCCATCCCCTTTCAGACATTTGGAACCACGTAGGTCTTCTCTACAGTTTCAGACCTCTTGCGTTACCTGTGCTTCTCAAAAAAGGACGCAAACAGCGACTTTCCCCGGCTAACTCGCTAGCCGGCTAGCATCCTCACTGCGCAGTTATGGGTGCATGCCTTCTGTGTGACTTTGACAGGAGCACCCTCTCTAGTGAAGACAGCTCTCCGATATATAATATAACTGTGCTTTTAAACAAAAATAACGTGGACAGTTTAGCCAGAGTCACTGAAATATGTGCTTAAGACCACCAGGAGTTTGTTGACAGTACTGAAGTGTATTTAGCTACATCTGTGTGGCTCCACAGGCTAGCAGGCTCATGTTAGCACCTGCTATCTGTGTCAACAACTACAACATAATTCCTCTTAAAGTAAAGAAAGTGGTGCTGTTACTCTGCCATTGACTTAGCTGTGGTTTCAGGGTTTAAAGCTTAACTAGCTCACTTGTTGTATAGTCTGATCCTTGATGCTGTGTCTTGTTGAAATCCCCAAGCTATCTGCCTCGAGAGGTCACTGTATTTTAGGTTAAACCTGCTACACACCTGTTTTGTCAGAGCTTTGGGTCATCAGAGGGTAGTTTTCTACAGTTCAGATCATGTAATTAATCTTTTATTATGTATGGTCTTAGGAACGCAACACTATCATAGGTATCAAATCAATATTACTGTGTAATAATAACATTTTATGATTGTCTCAGTTCAGCTTTGACACAACAGAGGATTATCTGACTAACTTAAAAGCTTATATTTGAGCGACAGCTTTTTTAATTAATGCACTTCTTCAAGTTTCTGTGGTACTCAAAAGTGCAATTAGACTACAAATTATAAAACACAGACTGTATAATGTGCCAGCTGCATTTCTTAATTCTTCCCTCTGCAGTTGATGTAGTTGGCTAGTTTGCAAATAAGTGCTTATTAAACTTCTTATTTCACCTCTAATCAGGTCAGATTTTGAAATGAGCAGAGATTTTAAACTCCTGAAAGTTCCAGTTTAGCTGAAACCATTCTGAACTGCAGCTAAACAAAGCTATATGACACCTTAACAGCCCCAACATGTGTCATCAGGTTGTTGGTTATTGTGTAAAGTGTGCATCTGGCTGACATTCTTTGCCTCTTGTTCACAAACAGCGGTTGCTCCAGAAGTCCGGTCTGCACACAGTGTTTGAGTGTCAGAGTCCTGCCACGAGGACTCTGCTGGGCCGCAGACATCATGGGAAGTTCCTCTGGGTGAGCGCCGTCGCAGTCAGACACAACAGCTCACAGGTGAGTTGATGTACATGTCATTAGTCTAATGGCAAAGCTGCTGTTGACCTCATTAGGAAAGAGTGAGGATCCTGTTAGAACTCGTTCCACAATTTGTTTTAGCCACATGATTAAAGATATATTCAGATATATATTTTAATAGCTTGACTTTTGGATTTCTTAAATGACCAGGATTTAAAGAATGGGTCTGTTTTACTGCTCAGTTTTGTTTTAAAAAAACATTCCATGTTGTTATAACTTAATTGTGGGAGTGACAACAGGCTCCACCTCTGTGTTATGAATTATCTTGGTTTGATTGCCCTTTTAATTACACTCATATCGCTTATGTAGGCTTGGAAAGATTTGTTTTGTTGCACTAGTATTAGTAAAGTAAATTAAATCATGTTCTGGCCAAATGTGAGATTTTTACAATGTACCTAATCTTTGCTAAGCTGTCAAAGGGGAATTGAACAGCTGTTTGATTGAACTGTTACACCACTACCATGTTGATATTGATAATAGTGTTTACTTTCAGATCCCATTTGAGGATGGAAGCACGGCAGCTCCAGTGGCCGAAGCTTCTGATGGCTTTCCAGTACTCCAGTCTTCTCCTGTTTCTCTGCCTGTGGACTCTACCCCGATCATCGCACAACCAATCACTGAACAGGTCTCTGAGACTACATATGAAGTTAAATCATCTGTCTGAGGTTTCTAGTTCCCTTCTTACTTGAATGACATGATTCCATTTTTGTTGATATTTTCAGATCCCATTTTCCACAGCAGCACCAGTAGTTGACATCTCTCCTCCTCCTCTCGTCTTGGATGCCTCCCCTGAGCTTCTGTCCGCCAACCCCACCCCTGTTTTAACGCAGCCAGTCATTGAGCAGGTGGCTGATGCTGCACCGACTGCAGTGGAAGTCCTGCAGGCTGCAGCGACCACAGAGCAAAGTTTAGCAGAGCTGGGATTGGCCGGCTACACACCAGTGGGACTGATCCAGCACTTGCTAGAGTTCATGCACGTGGATCTTGGTTTGCCCTGGTGGGGGGCCATTGTTATAGGTAAGCAAAGTCAAAAATGTGTTTTTCACCTTGTTTCTACAGTTGAATGTTTGAACTTCACTGTGTAGAATGGTGTATGTGAAGTTTGACATATACATTGCTCAAAGTATAAATTTCTCTATGCTCATATAAAGATTCTCAGTGTTGCAACAGTGATGAACTTTGATCTGTGCCTCAAACCTTAATATTGTTTTGGGTCCTTCAATTCAGAGAATTGGGCACAGAAAGTCGTTGCAAAATCCTTGAATATTATGTTTAAGAAGGTTTGTGAACCCTGCTGCGTTCTTTCTGATCCTCTTCTTCCTCTTTCCTGTTTCTGTTAATCTCTCGCCCTCGTGTAGGAACGGTGGTGGCTCGTATGGCCGTGTTTCCAGTCATAGTGAAAGGCCAGAGGGAGGCAGCCAAGCTGAACAACGTTCTGCCTGACATGACCAAACTCACCAACAGGATGAATGAGGCCAAACAGAGTGGAAATAAATTTGATTGTAAAAATGAACTTTTCTTGTCTTTTCTGTCAGAATTAAGATCATGTTAATTATGTAATAAGCCTCTTCAACTTCTCATGAGCTGTTGTTTGCCTGTTACAGTCGCCAAAGCCTACTCTGACCTGAACTTGTTCCAGAAGAAGCATGATGTAAATCCTCTGCGTGGCTTCCTAGTTCCCTTGGTGCAGGTCAGTTTATCTCTTTATAATGATTATTTATATTGTTATATCTCACTATGATGCGAGTACATTATGTCTGTGTTTTTAGCTTTAATCAAATCATCAACCTCAAATTTTATATAAAATTAAATGATTTCATTTCATTTTCATGGCTGTCTTTCTTTCCATTGTTTTTTTGTGGATTCAAATTTGAATCAAATGAACTCAACTTTTCTCATGCACATGAAGGAAAACATTGAAAATGTTAAAAATGCAAACGTGCTTAAGTAGCTCTGAGAAACTTTGACATGTATCAGCAGTATGAGTGTTTATTCATCAATATACTTCTTCAACATGGCTGCATCCTCACATCAACACCTGATGTTCACAGCCAATGTGCTACCTACACTTGTACGAGTAACATGTAGATGATTATACTGTTAAGAGCTACTTAATACCAGTTTAAAACTCCCAACAATTGTATATTATTTGTTGAATTGTGTTTTAACATTTGTAAGCTTGTTATTCAAAGTTTCTGTATTCTGTTTTTTCCCCCCAGGCACCAGTCTTCATCTCTTTCTTCATCGCTCTGAGGAAGATGGCCTACCTGCCGGTGCCCAGTTTTCAGACAGGAGGCCTGTTCTGGTTTCACGACCTGACAGCAGCAGATCCTTTTTATATCCTGCCTATCGCCGTCACTGGAACCATGTTCTTCATCCTGGAGGTCAGCCACCTTTTACCCAACCTGTCAGGAAGTTATTGTTACTGAAAAATACCATCACCCAGGACTTTCACCGGACTGATGGAGTTTCGTGATGAATGATCTTATGATCTTGTTATAATCGGTTGAATGTGTACTTTTCCTTAGTAATCACCACGTCTTCTCTTTTAGTTGGGCGCAGAGTCCGGTATCGACAACCCCAACCTGCGAGCCATGAAGACAGTGTTCAGGATCATGCCTTTCATCATCCTCCCCCTCACCATCAACTTCCCCACGGTCAGTCTGCCGACCACTTGCATCATTTTTTTTTCTAGCGGGTTATAAACATCCTTAACACACACACAATTTGCTCTTTAAGTGTCTGAAATCCTTTTGTTCTCAATCAAACCTCAGGCGGTGTTCACCTACTGGCTGACCTCCAACTGCTTCTCCTTGGGTCAAGTCGCCCTGCTCAAACACCCTTTCATCAGAGATAAGCTGAATATCCCAGAGAGGATCAAACACCCGGCCTCTGCCCTGCCCCAAAACGACGGCTTCATCGAAAGCATGAAGAAGGGTACGTGTCTAGGACTTGAGGACTTTTGTTCGATTGATTTTAACTAGTACTGACAACTCAATTTGCCTTTTTGTCTTGGTTCAACTCTCTTTTGACCACCCAGGCTGGAAAAACGCTCAGCTGGCCCAGCAGCTGCAAGAGAGAGAGAGGAGAATCAAAAATCATTTGGACCTGGCGTCTAAAGGTCAGTCCCGACACTGCATTATCAGCTTTACATAGACCGACTTTTTATTGCCTCCTTGGCTTTAATTCAGCTGTCTGCCACTGAGAAACAGCTGGCTGGAGTTGTTTCAAATGATGGACGACAAGTTGAATTTGAACAGGTGGAAAGATTTTTACTTTTGAAAAGCTTCATGAACCCTGTACTTTGTGTCTCAATGTATAAATGGAGAAGGTGCTCCCCCATGTGGCCAGGGTTAGTTTTTGCAAAAACAACACTTGAATAATAAAATGCTGATTGTTAACACCAAGGTATTTATGCAGATTGTTGCATCGCCATTAATCAAGGCAAACAGATTTAGTCATGGCCAAAAAAGGTCCCTCGTTCCAGCTCTTAATTATGTTTCTTTATCTTTTATCCTATTTGAAGTCCTGTGTCAGACAGACATGTTAACTGCTGCAACTGACGATTACTTTCCTTGTTGATCAGTCAATTTTTTTCTCATTTAATCGATTTGTTTGATCTTTAAAATGTCAGAAAATGTAGAAAAATGGCAATCAGTGTTTCCCAAAGCCCAAGATGACATCTTCAAATGTCTTATTTTGTCCAAAACTTAAAGTTATTCAGTTTCCTGTCAAAATATTCACATATAAGATGCTGGAATCAGAGAAAAAAAAAAAAAAAAATCTTAAAAGATTACACAAAACGATTTATCAATTCTCAAAATGAATTTGATTAATTTGGTAGTTGACCAAAAAAATCTATTTATCATTACAGCTCTCGTTTCAAATATCAGGTGTGACTGGTGCTGCTGATGTAAAGTCACAAGACTTTTTGTTTGTGTGCCATTTAGAGTGCTTGCACAGTGTTTATAAAATAAACCTTCACATCCTCAAGGCTAGATAGAGGCGTTAGCATGATGTCTCTGTGTTATCGAGCTTTGACACTGAATGTTGTAATTTTGGTTTTGTGCTAAATGTCCTTGTTTCATTCCTCATTTTTTTTTTAGGTCCACTGAGGCAGACTTTTAGCCACAATCCCATCCAGCAGACTCCACCCATCGCTGCAGCATCATCTAAAAACAAAGCAGATGGTGGCAAGGCGAGGCCATGGAAGGACACATTGGGATAAATCAGATTAGGTTGATAACTAGAGAGTAAAATCATTTATGTACATATTTATGGATGGAAGAGAGGACAGGATGAGTGACAACATGAGTTGGCATTAGGTATTATTAAAATGTAAAATCTGCCTCAAAACAACTCTTTGGTGTCTTTTATTTGTGATTTTTGAGTAACAACACGTTAATTAACCTCCCCAGAAACATCCCTGGAGCAGAATGAAAGAAAAAAGTCAATTTATGTTGTCAACAAGTAATTTTTATTATAAATACATGTTTGCAGCTCAACTATCTCAAACTCTTTTACTCAAACTGCAGAAAAAAAGAGTTAATGTGTGTAAAAATAGCCCTTTACTTCACTACACCTTGCCCCTGACAGTATAAAACTTCTTCCTCCACATTAGTGAACGTGGAAACATATTTTAATCTTTACTGCTAAATTTGCTTTGTTCTAATAGTAATATGATAAAAATAACAAGGTTTCTATGGTCGGCAGTGCTTTTAGTTTCAAAGATGTTCTCCTGTCCACTTAAACAATTTAACCATAAAAATAATAATTGCCACCTTGTAGTAAAATCAAAAAGGTATTGCATGTATGTAATTTCACACAAAATACTTGTCTTTACATAATTAAATAATCATCTACTACAGCTCTGTAATAGAAACGGGTGTTCTTCAGGAGTGCATTAAAATGTTCCTCTAGGGTGAAATCTTGCCAACAAGCAGCCGGGCGCCATCATTCATGCATTCATTAACATTATGACTGGGTGATGATTGACAGGCCAGAGAGCTGACTGGCGACGAGCTCAAGCCCAAATGTTTTCATCCACTGAGGCCTCGTGGTGGCAGCGACTGTCCAGGATGAGTTCAGATTCTACATTTGTGCGTTGTGAGTCTCCGGCAGGGTGTTGAAACCAATCGTCTACTGATCCTTGTCCATTTCAGTCAGAACAGAGTAGCACACCTTCTGGATCAGCACGCCGGATTTGGCTGAAAGAGGTGACGACAGGAGGAAAGTTAGGGCAACCTGTTCATCTGTTGTTATACTGAATCCAGCTGCAAACACGGAAAACAAATGAAATGCAGGTGTAGCTGTTATATCTAGTTAAAGAAAAAGCTGTACTCTACCGGATTGAGCCATTTGTAGCACTCAGGAGCACACCTTTTTAGGTGGCTTACCACCAAGAAGTTAGATCAATTCATTTTACAAAAAAGTAGTATATCATTCCATTTCACAGAAACAATGTAGATGTGATGATTTAGACTTAAAGAGTCTTGAAAGTTTTGGTTTAGTTACCTTAAAAGTGCCTGAAAAGTGCTTGAATTACCCAAAATATAAAAATAAATGATGATGATCCATAAAAAGGCTGAGATATCAAACGAAGATGGAAAACACAAATAATTGTAGATGTTTTAAATTTAGTTTTAGTCTAACTATAGATATTTGTTAACAATAAATATGTGTAATTAACTAGGTTTGTTGATGTATCAGTATGTTTTTTTGACATTTTTTTGCTAATCAAACAAAAAGGGTGTACTTTTTACTTTAAATGGACTCCTCTGCTGTTTTCTTAAAGAAGTGTATCAAAAATATGTTGCATGTTTATTGTTTGTGCCTTCAGGGACCAAAAAATCCCAAAAATACTTTTTCCATTCCTTTTTATCCCCAGTGGGGCCGTTAAATATAAAAATAAATGTCATCAAGGGTTCAGGGTTAGGCTCTTACCAATGAGGCTCCGTAGCCGCAATGGTCTCTTGTGGGCTGGAGTGTAGCAGCAGAGGAAGTAAACAGGCACTCCAGACAGGGCGATGCCGATACCGATCAGGGAGTTTGTGGTGTCACTGTAGAGCGGCACCACCACCAGGAAGACGGTGAGCAAGCAGAAAATGATGGGGTAGATGAGACTGAGCTGTGGGATGAGAAGAGAGGAAAGAGAAATGAGGTGGTGCTCTGAATTCCCACATTAACGATGAAATAAAGAAAGCAGGTCAACTCGATTTCCACAGCACCTTTCAAAGTCACAGTTACTTACACATAAAATACAATCGCATAAAGTACAACAACGGTTAAAGGGAATATTCTAACAGAGAGGCTGTGCCATTTTTAATGTCTGTTTGTCAGATGTTATTTATTTATAGCCTTATGATTGTTGATGTAGCAAAGCAACACACTTCGTGAATTGCCGAATCATTTTATTTTTCATGTTCATGGAAAAAACGAAATACAATTCCCGTCCTATACAGTTATTTTAGTATTAACAACTTCGGCACTTAAAGGGGAACTGCCTCAAGTGATGTCATCTGAGTCTGCGTTTATTTGTTCTGGAGACTACAAGTCCGAAATGAAAAAACATTGGGGGTGCAGAGTTAAAAAGAAGTGAAGTTACTATTAGGTAGCGCTTGAGGCTACATTGGCCAGTACTAGCATAACACACTAGAATCTCAGACTTAACTGTGAGCAGTTGAGTTGCATTGTGGGTAATGTAGGCGCTAGGTTTTATTGGTATTCTCCTCCCTTTCACTATCTGTATAACAACAACAACCAGAGCTAGCAAGCTACAGGCTGAAAATGGCAAGTTAGCCTAACCCTAACCTGGTCGCTAACAGTAAAAATGTAAACAAGCTAGTAGGTTTCAGCAATTCTTTTCAGAGATTTAGCCAATTTAATGCAAAATAGGTGGATGCACCCAGTTAACACCACCCAAGACAGTTGTGATTGGTTAAAAGAAATCTAAACAAGCTAGGGCGTCTTTTCCCTTATAGCATTATGAGAATTGGTGTTTCTATGCAAGACTAACTCCAAGCTCACAATGCGTTGCAGTAGAAGTGAGTTACCTTCAGTGGTCTCTTTCTGTCCGGCTGCTTCCAGCGCAGGTACAGTTGCCCCAAAATGGACAGACCGACAAAGAACCAGTAGCTGAAGCTGTAGTAGTTGATCAGCTTGAAGACATCTTCAACACACAGGTATATCAGAGCCATGATGCCCTGCAGAGACATACAAGAAGTGTGTAAGTCAAACTGAAATGTGGGGAGAGTTTTTCCTAAATATGCAACACATAGCAGCCAAATGCAACTTATAAGAGAACATCGAATGAAAGGTGATGAGTGTTGACTGACGTTGAAGAGCAGGGCGGGGATGGGAGTGTAGTGGGTGACATGGATCATGCACAGGTAATCAGGCAGGTGGCCCTCCCTGGAGCCCACGAAGAACAGCCTTTTTAGAGACAAAAATATGAAGCACAGCGGTGATGAGTGAAAACAAGGGAATAGGTGTTGATAGTACAGGAGTAAAAGACTAAAACCAAATATTAAATTGTGATCACTCACCTGGAGGACGCCAGGATGGAGGCGTTGAGTCCTCCGAAACAGGAAAGAGCCACAGCCAAGGGAATGGTCCAGTTCATTACACCAAACACCTGGTCCGCAAACGTCTGGAAGGAGAAGATTAAACGGTGAAAAGCTGCACTTGAAGAGCCAAAGTGAGGTGATGTATTAAGTATTACATGCGCTTACCACTGCTACGGCGTCACTGTCTAAGATTGAATTGATGGGGAGGATGGTGTAGTAGGCCACGTTGGTCAGGATGTAGATCACTGTCACTATGGGCATGGATATAGCGATGGCCAGCGGCAGATTCCTGTAGTTCACACAAACAAACAGCAAAGGGAAGCAGAAGAGGTGAGCTACAGATACAGGTTTCCTCAAGATTAGGGTGGCTGTGGGTCAAGATCAGCCTCGTGGGTGAGGGGAGGATGGGGATGGTCATAAGGTGGGGCTGTTTGTCACCTAATCTGCCTGGGAACTCCGGGAGAGGCGTGTGACCCGATCACATGTGTGGCCTTCGGTGGTGGAATGTAACTAAGTACATTTAATCAGGTGCAGAATTCAAGGTACTTTTTTGGAGGCATTTTACTTTTTTTACGTTTATACCTCTACTCCACTACATCTCAGAGGCAATACTTTTACTCCACTACATTCGTCTGACAGCTTATGTTACAACCTCAGACTTTCAAAAGTCTCAACCAGGTCAATTCGATCCAAATTAAAGACTCCTGCTTGCATTAGGTGTTTGCCGGCTTCTGTACTTTAAAAAATTGTATCTTAAAATATACTTTCATCATTGCGCACTGGAACACGAAAAGTGATCTCCTCACCTCTCTGGGTCCTTGATCTCCTCTGTGACAAAGTTGAGGGTGTCCCATCCTGAGTAGGAGAACAGAGCTGAGTACAGAGCCAGAGCGATGTGTCCTGGATTCTGAGAGGAGCCCTCGAACAGGCCCTCGAAGTTCTGTGTGTGACCTGGAAAACAACAACACAACTGTTTCGTTAAGAATCAGCTTCCTAATCTCAATCCAGTCATTTTAAGCGGAATTTAAAGCATCTGGATTTGGTGAAATTTCAAGATATTATGGAGGATTTAAAGGGGCAGTTCACCTCAAAATCAAACATACTATTTTGCCTGTAGTGTTTTTTATCCATCTAGGTTGTTTTTTGGTTTAAGTTGCCGAATTTTGGAGATATTGTCCATAGAGATGTATGCCTTCGCTCAAATGTAATGGAACTAGACAGGTGGAGCTCAAAGCGCCAAAAAAACACTTTGAAAACTCAACTGCAATATCTCTTTACATAAATCATGACCTGGAACGACCTAGATGGATAAATATCACAGGTAAGAGGAAAAAATAAATGTTTTTTGAGGTGAACCGTCCCTTTAAGATGAAAATGAGGAGTGGTTTTAGCACCTTGTCCGATCTTCACCAGGCCAGTGATGATGACGGCGATGAGAGCAATGACTTTGGCGTATGTGAAGAAGTCCTGGACTCTGGTGCCCCACTTCACATAGGCGCAGTTTACAAAGGTCAGCAAACCTAAAGGGAAGCAACCAGAGCACATCCATAAATATTACTCACACACACACACAGACACACAGACACAAATCATTGTACAGTCTCAGTGGGTGACATTTGCTCTGTAAACTGGGAGTCTGTGCCAGCATGTTTTTCCGCGTCAGAGTTCGGTGGATTTGAGGAAACGCTGCTGCTGACTCAAGCAGACTGGTGTGTTGTTTTTCAGATGAGGAAACAGCTGAGTGCAGCACATACAACCTCACACACACACACAGGTACCGTGGTGTCAGACTTAACTTTTAAAGCAATAAAGGAGCGTTGTGAAACCGCCACTGATCAGATGACCTTCTATATTTCTGCTTGTTGTTGACTTGTGACCCACAGCCCCAGTGACTGATAGTAAAAAGTCGAAACTGCTTCTTTCCTCATTGCCCTCCTTCACTTTGAGCAGCATTGATGTTCTCGGAAAACATGTTTTCATGCTTCTTTCTGTGACTTTCTCTGACCTCTTATCAGCACATGACCCCTGAAGACTTCCAATAATCATTATGTCAAAAACCGTTTCAAAATAAAAGCACTCATTGGCGTGTAGAT
The DNA here is from genome assembly GCF_965226575.1 of Pagrus pagrus. NCBI lineage: Eukaryota > Metazoa > Chordata > Actinopteri > Spariformes > Sparidae > Pagrus > Pagrus pagrus. The sequence continues at coordinate 12,343,722 of NC_140204.1, read as the reverse complement.
CTTCCTCCTGTTTACACAAATTCACCTGCGAACCAGCTGAGTACACAAATTTTATCTGCAGTAGCGTGAAGTTCATTCAAAGGGGCTCCAGCTCACAGACTTATCTCTCCACACTGACCTCCACATCACCCAGAGGTCTAAAGAAGACAGCAAAACAGGATGACATCACCGCCCTCTCCTCCACGTTGACCACCAAAGCCGTGGTGAATCATAACACTATCATCTTCCAGCAAATTGACAGGTACAGGATCATAACAAGTCTGCTCACAACAGGAGGCCCGGTTCAAAGACAACAACACACAACGGGCCAGACGGAGGCGACCAGCAATGAGTGATGGAGACTGAGACTCTGCCACACAGAAGTAGAGGCGTGGTGTGTTGATAGTGAAAGTTTAGAAGGGTGGGAGGTGTGAGATCAGATTTAGGAGGCTGGCCGACTGGTAGTGGAGGTCGAATGTGGTCCAGCTGTGAAGTGAAATGGAGCTCCTCAAAGCTGTGAACTCACGTGCGGGTGGGAAGCTTTGACATCCAGGGCTCCAGATGTTGACAGCTGAAATTCATTCAATTTGTGTTATTGTTGCACAAAGTAATTTGAGGAGGTCCTCAAAAATATTATGTATTTTTGGTCCCTTCCGGTTCTGTGATGCTGTTTTTCAGATTTCAGACTTAAGAATTTTTGTAAAATGTACAGTTTCCCCGCTTCATAATTCTACTACACATGTCAGTCAAGTTTTAAAGTACTGACATTACAAGTTGGGCGAGAGGGTCAGTGTAAGAGATACGTTCAAGCTGTTTTACACCAATAAAAGAAAAAAATATTTAAAAAATGTGCTAAATCTAAACTTAAAGTATAAAAATATGAGACAGTAAGTGAAAAAATTTGACGTAGTAGGTCAAAATTATGAGATCGGATGTCGACGTCATGATTATAAGATACTAAAAAATGAGTAAAGTCAAAGTTTTTAAAGACAGTAGGTCAGAATTATGATGCAAGTAAAACAATTTGAGTTGCTACAAAAACATTTTTTTTGTTAAGTTCAATTTATGAAGTTAAAACTTTGACTGTCACTTTCAATTTTGCCTTATTATAAGTATATTTTATTTGTTTTATTATGCATACTTTTCATGTTTTGTTTTTTTTTATTCAAATTTGTTGTCATGAATGGTCATTTTGACCAACTTCAGACAAAATATACATTTTCATGAGAAGTTCTTTAGCTATGGAAATATAGGATGCAAAAATTAACTTTAATGACCAAAAATCTCATTTAAAAGGGGATAAAACTGAAGTACAGATGGAGCACAAAGTCTCCAGAGTGTAGATGTTTTTCAAAAAGTCCTTCAAGGACTGTGTGTTGACTCCTGTGCTGAGCTGTCGGTGGCCTTGTCAGCCTCTCAGGTCAGAGTCTCGCTGCAGGAAGGACTTTACCTCGCGACTATCAGTACTCTCAGTCATCCTCTGAGCACTGCTTATCGGTGCATGGCACAAGTGTTGTGTGTGTTCATTCAGGCATGTCTTTCAGGTGGGTGGGAGGGTAAATTAGTTATTAAATTGCACCATAGGAGCACCATGTACTATATATTTATCAGGGCTTGTCTGAGAGATATTCACTCTGTCTTCTGGCTTCTTGTCTGGTTGCCTGAGTGTTGGTATTTCTCGGCCTCTGGAGTTGTGCTCGGTTGCCTCGGTGAGCAGTTTTGTGAATTTCTTGGAGCGATCTTGTTAGTTTGATTAACTCGGTTTGTCAGCTTTGCTCTTTCTCAGCGCCATTGTGTTCTAGTTACCTCGGCAATCTGGGCCACATCCATAAATGAAGTTTACCTCCACACTTATGAGGAGTCTCTTGCTGTTGCTGACTCTGAAGCTCTGAGGTCGAGTCAAATATTTTTCCGCTTACTTTTCCTAAATTGTCGCACAAGTTTTAAGGGTCGCCCACTTCCTCTTTCGTCAAATGTCAGTGTGTCTTTCTGCTGACTTCAGCAGTGGTGTCACCATGTTTCACTTCTCTAGTCTACAAAGCTCACGTGCTCTCTATAATATGGGTAACTAACTCGACTCTTTTCATCACTAACTCGCGTGTACACTGACTCATCCTTCTCTCGTCTCTGTTATTCTCTCATACACATTGCCACACACTCCAGATGTATACTTACATATACAAGCAGCAGCCAGCAGCCTGTTGGCCAGGTATGGAGGTATACAGGTCGGGAAGATGGGCTGCACCATGTAGTTGGAGAACGTGATGGCGATGACGGCCTGGCTGGTCGGCTCGATGATCAGCAGCGACGTCCACAATCGGATGAAGGCCAGAAAAGGCCCGAAGGCCTCCAGGATGTAGGCGTAAGAGGCCCCCGACTTGGTGATGGTGGTCCCCAGCTCGGCGTAGCACAGGGCCCCGAAGATGGAGAAGATCCCTCCGACGGTCCACAACACCAGAGAGAGGCCGTAGGAGGCGCTGTGCATGAGGACGCCCTTGGGTGAAACGAAGATCCCAGAGCCGATCATGTTCCCCACGATGAGGCAGACCCCATTAACAAGGGAGATCTCCTTCTTCAGCTTCATGGACTCATTTGAGCCTTCAGATTTCACAGACGGGGGGCCACTGCTGGACGCCTCTTGTGTCGGGGCCGGGCTGTAGGATGCCATTGTTCGTTGATTTATGAAATGGGAAAGCTATAAAATGTCTTCTGAGCAAGATTTCAGTCACAAGCGCAGAGCTTTTCGCCTTGATGTGAGACTGAGGACTTCAACTTTTCTCCCAGTTATCTCTGATCATCTCCTGCCATCTGCGGAGAAAACACACACAAACACGCTCGTAAAGTGATGCCGTTACCATGGAGACTGATAACTCAGTACTTGTGTTGCTTCAATCTGTTCAAATCTAGTCAAACAAAAGCATATTTCAATGCCTCAGGCGCTAACGTGGGAACGAACACGCAAAAAATAACCAAAAAAACAACACAAAATACCACAGTAGCATACACGCTGTTCGATTTGAGGGCGGTTTAGTGGATTGGAGAGCCATTAGGCCGCTCGGCAAATGGCCTTTTAAGGTTGAGTGTATTGACAGAGAGGGGGAGACGAGCAAACACGGCACATGCCTGAAAACACCAGCTCTTCATTAGTAACCGTACGTCTTAGAATCAGCGACTGAGGCACACACACACACATTTTGAGTTCATAGCTTCCTAAGAATCCACCTACACACACACAGCAGGTGTCGGCACAGCGGCTGGTCACATGCTTTCTAAAGTTCACCATCCTCAGCATGAATGGAGTTTGGGGCATGTTGGGCGGCATGTTCATTCACCTTTCTGCCTGACCGGCTTCAATGAGTTAGAGTCACTCTGCGTTAATAGGCTCAAACTTGCCACAATCAGATGTACGACCTTAAATCCGGTAAAATGTGAATGGAGTTTTGATTGAGAAAGCGTGCGCTCTGTCAGGGGCAAGATTGCAGTGATATTAAAGAGAAAATCTTTTAATTAACACATTTAAGCATCCAGAATTTAGTGGCTGGAAAATTAAAATTTAGATTTAACTGTTGTTTCAAGGTGATTTCAAGGACTATCTCTGAGTTTTCCGGGTCCAAAAATGTCTTCAGGAATGTAAAAGCATTCTCTGATGAGCAGAGATTGATCCAACAACCAAGTAAAGTACAAAAACACCTCTGAACCTACAGATAGAAAGAACAATGCGGCGCACAGATGTAAAAATTGATCCCAAGATAGTGAACAGAAGTCTTTAAGTAAGTAATTCAGCCGGTGAGATACAGAAGAGTCGGGCAAAGAATAGATAAACTGATATCAACATGCACAATGACAGACTTTTACAAGAACTTAGAGGCAGATATGATGAGGAGAAGGTAAGAGTGGCTGAGAAGTTCAGATACCTTCAGGCAGCGGCAGCAGCAGATCAGCAACACGTGGGTTCAGGAAGGAGTGACTGCAAAAAGGAGACAGTAAGACAGTAGATTGAGTCTTCCTGCATGTGATCAAACGCGTACCGCAGACACTGAGAGGCGAGGCTCTTCCAGAAAAGGGAGTGCAAGGTCCAAAAGGCTGCTGATAAGTAGCCCTTCGTGAGTTACTCAAGGTTACAAAAATAATCCTGAAGTGGTGATCACTGAATCTGACATTGTATCGTCATGAGGGTTCAGTTTCTTCAGTGTGAGTTTGAATTCTATCTGACTCATTTGTCATTTACTCATTTTGATTTGCTGAACCTTCCTTTCCCAGCAGACCTCAGTGTTAAAAAAAGCCTCACAAGTTCAAGGAGGCAGATTAACAAGACAACCAAGCACACGTGCAATGATATTACAGGTTAATAAATGATAAATAGGCTCGACCATGTGCTGTAAACCTGAGCGTATCAGTGCCTCACCTATGTGAACTATCAGTGTGAGCAGATACAGTGAGGCAGGCGGCGGCAGCTGCTTTGGGGGGAACTCACCTTCTCCAAGACGCGCTCCTGTCTCCTCCTGCGTGTCCAGAGCGATCCCAAATAACGTCAAACTGTGTCCACCTCTTCTCTCCAGCTCGCACCCCTCGTTGCCTCTGTCTCTACAGCAGCCAATAGGAAGCCTCCCCATGCGTCTTCCTCCTCGCTTGTTTTGAGAGCGCTCTGTTCCTCCTCTTCATGTGGTTTTTTACGCACTTCTGGTTTCTAACGCCTCACTAAGGAAACGACTCAGACGAGGGGAGGGAGGGAGGGGGGAGAGTAATTGCCTCGCATTGTGCCCCCTGAGTGAGTATAGCTGTGAGATTAAACGGTTTAATTAAATTATCGCGCACATCAAACAAACCTTATTAACCGTATTAAACTTTTACAGATAGACCTTTGATGAATGTTAAGGGAACGAAGTTTCGACAAATCAAAGTAGATAATAAATGATTCAGATATAACAGCAAGGCAATGAGTTAAGGCTTTTATATGTATTATATCGTTGTGATTAAAAGCAATGAGATGTAAACTCAAGCTTGTAAGCACTGGCGTAAAGTAACTAAGTAAATACATGGTACTAGTTACTTTGCAGATTCAAACGTTCAGTGCAAAATACTTTAAACAAATAATATAAGATATATTATCATTGTTATTGATTAAGCTACACAGCAGTTGTGAAGAACTGAAACTGCCATATAAAAAATGTCTCAATAAATAAATGATATATTATATAAATTATATTATATTTAAAAATGCAACATTTAATTCTGTTTCATTCAATGCTTCTGTATTTATTAATTTTCTGAAATAAACGTATTTATTCATCTCTTTTCTTTTTGCCTTTTGCAACATAATTGATAAATGAATGAATAAAAATGCATACATAAATGAAAACATTTAAATAAAATGGTCCAACAATAAAAAATACAGAAGCAAATTAAAACACAACTGTCAATTTTTAATAATTCATGCTCATATTTGTTTATAGAATTATTTTTGGTGCATTTAATGGCATTTCTTTTTTTTTTCTTTTTTTAAATGTATTTTTGAGGTTGGCAGTTTCAGTCCTCCATACACAGTAGGCAATACAGTATAAGCAGCCTTTTCCAACTCCAACATTAAGATACCAATGTGTAATGATGACTAAAATTAAAGATTATAATCCAGTGGTATAATCTACATTATTCTGAAATGAGCCATTTTCCATTATGAGTACTTTTACTTTGATATTATAAGTATATTTTGATACAAATACTTCTGTACTTCAGTAAAGTTTTGAATGCAGGACTGCTACTTGTAACAGAGTACTTCCACATTGTGGTAGTCATACTTTTACTTAAATAAACGATTTGAGCACTTCTTTCACCATTGACCACTGTGTATTATGTATGTTTTTAAGTAAGCCTCTGCTGATGTGAGAGTGTAGTCTGCATGTATAAATCTCTCCGAAATCACGGTGGAAAGACAGGATGCAAGGTACCTGCTCACATCTGCTTTAATCTGTCTCTATATGGGAAATCAAATTTAATCAAATTTTAATATTAACCTATACCACCTGCATGAATGAAGTAAAATTAAATAAAAACACACAGGGGTCTGATATTCATTATATATGTACAGGATAAACAATGATGTAATAAGTGTGTCAGTGAAAAGTAGTGCAGAAAAATGCTGAACATGTGCTGTTATACTGTCTTACTTTGGTTGATGGATAATCAAACTATGGCCCATAGCTCCCTCTTGTGGATTAAAAAGGTGAAGTTTGTTTTGACTTCAGCATGCCTTCTTACCAACCCACCCAGGATGATTTAACATCCCTACAAAGTGTTTAAATTGGATTCAATGTGTAGTTTTGTTTACTCTTGGAGTTTTAATTAGATCAAGCCTTTACAAGCGAGACCTGACAACAAATAAAGAATATTATTATTAAAACTAAAATGTTAGAGTCCCTCAGATGTGTGTTACTCGTTGTTCAGATATTTGTGAGTCCTTTTCAAACTCATATTAGGGGAGTATCTGAAGTATAAGTACATGAAGGAGCTATTATCTTCTTTTAGTCTCCTCATAGTGTTTTTTCATAGTAGCGTGTTAAAGGATACCTACAATATTTTGTCCACAAAAGCCACTTTCCTAACTGGTTTGTCCCACCAAAAGACTCAATACAATTTTCGTGACTTAGTTTAAATATTGGTGAAACTTTATCAGCATTCTTAAGTGATGTAGAAACATTTTCTTACCCTAAACTACAACCTACAGCATTATGTGTTCGTCATTTTAACTCTGTAGTGTCATTTTTGTTGTTGCTCTTTGCCATTTAATCAGTTGCCCTCTGGAAAAGTTGAGATTCAACATTTAATAAATGGTTTATAACTCACTATTATAGTTTTATGTAGGGTTGGGACGATGAAAGATTTTCTTTATCACTGATCGCGATAAATAAACATAAGTTGATCATGAGAAAATCATCAATTGAGTTGATCATGAATATCCTCACATGAATTACTTGAAAAGGCTTTATTTTAAATTACAAGTTAAATCTGATGTGTTTGAATGACTCCAAACTAAAAAAACAACAGGCAGATGAGGTTACCATCATTTATATATCCTTTATTTGTGCAGGAAGACCTTCTGACTTACTTTTTAAATATTCTTTGCTTGATTGTTTTCACTATGTTTTAGTGTAATTCTGGTCTGTATTTTAAAGTTAAAAGAATATTTGATCATTTTCGGGATAAAATCGTGAATCGCAATTATGTTGTGAAATGTTCATATCGTACCATGCTTACTTGAATGCAGCTATAAGAATGTTTCAAGTGTTGATTAATGTACTGTATTTATCATCAATCGTAGCTTGAAGACTTATTATTTTATTTTATTACAGATGTGTTTTTGCAATATTATCATTAATTATCTGTTTGAAGGCTCAACAAGCCTCCACTAATGGTTGCCCACAGGAGGCGTTTTAGTTGTTGACAAATACTAAAATAATAAAAATACTTATATCTGCTAACGACTAGATTATAAAGTGTTACAAAGAATTTATTAAATCTAACTCTATAACGTTACGTTTTTTACTCTAAAAAGGAGGCCTAATGTTTTTATTTTTTTATTGTGTATTTAACGCCCATTTCTGCGTTTTACTGATTTTGCTTTATAAACAAATATAAAAAGTATTTCATGAAACAAATCATCAAGCAAATCATGAAACAAAAAAAACTATTTATCTATATCTGGTCACATTGTGTGTGGCAGCTATAATTACTAAAATCACTTTAATTAACGGCCAATGCTGGATGAACAACTTCTTTGTCTTCCAAATGGTTGTTGATTCTTCTTTAATTGTAGGCTAAATATGCACATCACACAACCCTTAACACCTCAAAATACTTTTGTCCTCTCTACTGAAGATGATTGATGTCTGCACAGAGTTAATTAATGCTCATTGATGAGTGATAAATGTGTTGCATGTGATTAAAGCTTGCACCCATGAACATCATCACACCTGTGGACTATTCACCTCCACCTCCCTGCTTCTTTCTCAAACTGAAAAGTATTAAAATGACTTTCCTTTTTTCCTCCTCTTTCTTTTTTTTGATTGAGACACGTCCCTTGTCGCCCACAGACGCATGTGGACAAACTTCTCACACATGGCTCCTTTCACTTCTTTTGTCCCGCTCCCTGCCCTGAGCATTCTTTTCATTGGTTACCGGTTGTCCTGGTTTCGGGAGCCACTGTAGGCTAAAAACTGGAGGGATTAAAGGCGGCCATTTTGGGGACAGCTGGGCCAGGTTGGTCCCTGTTGCCCCCTGTCCCGCTCCCAGTCACTCTGGGGGGAAGAGGGGTGGTATTGTGTGAGGATTAGAGCTTCCTGTGTGTCAGCTCATTACATGGGGTGGGAAGAGGGGTAGGGGGGGGGGAGTACAGGGGTGAGGGGGTGAGCAGAAAGAGTGAGGGAGAGAAATGAAAGAGAAAATGAAAGAGAGTGCGTATGAAAGAGCGTATGACACAGAGAGGGGAGGGCAAGGCAGGGGGGAGGGAGGGAGGGAGGGAGGGAGGTGGCGGCCTCTACAGCTGCACCCTCAATCACACTCATACAGGCTCTGATTATCCTTTTCACACATACATACACACACACACACACACACACACACAGTGCTGGGGAACTGAAACATATTAAAAGACATTGAGGGCAAAAAAGAGGCAGAATTAGGGGACAGCGAGCCCAGCGCCCCAGACAAAGGATCCAGACACACCGAGAGCTGGAACAAACAAGCCAAAACTGACCAGCGCACATGCAGGCGCACACAGAATAAGAGTCATGCAAACAGAATACTTAAACAGATAAATTAATTCACAGGGACAGCTTAAACTGAACCCAGACAAAAAAAAAACCTCACCCCAAGCCCGAAGAAACCACAGACAACCAACAAACAGGTCTCCTCTTCACATCCCCATTGTTTTATTTATCTTTTATACATCACATGGGAGGCATGGGAACATATTTTGTCATTGCTACAAAAAAGGGGTTACAAAGGGTAAAGCAAAGCACACAAATACTAAACTGGGCTAAGCAGGAATGCAGTGAGTGTTGATCATTTCTGCAGTAGCAGAAAACTCTCAAGTGCTTTGAGAGAGAGAGGAGAGCAGGGGGAAGAGGTGGGGGAAAGGAAAGACAAAGGAGCGGGAGTTACAACGGACAGGGCTCATCTTTGTTGTCAATTTGAACTTGGAGATAACAACAAGAATAACCGTTTACAATCATCATTATGAATCATTTGCTGCGGGCAAAGTTTACAGCTATAAGTACAAGGACTGTTCGCGAAAGTACTGATAATCGAACACAATCACCGTCATCATCATCATCATCAACATCATCATGGTTATCGCTAACATGTGTTTATTTAAGTCGATGTTTCGGTCGGAAGCACAGGACACAGTGCAACTCACAGTGCAACTCAGCACATCAGAAACATGCTTTCAGCAGCATGGCATTAAAAAAAGGAAAAAAGAAAGTAACAATAAAAAGGCATAAAAATTTAACCGCAGCTCATATTTACAAACATTGGCCATTACTAATTTTGGCCTGTTTTGGTATGGAGTTCATCTTGTAAGAATTCTGGACTGTCCTCTTATTCAAATCAGCTTATACAGTATGTGCTGAAACAGCTATCAGCCAAAAAGCGCCAACAATTAATTCTCATTTTGACAATGCTATGAAGTGTGTACGATAAGGCCTCACCGTGGTCTTTGAAATACAAAAATACATATCTAAAAACTACATTCACAAATCTCTTGTAATGTTACTACAATGTAACTACAATACAAACTAGATCTGCCTACTGCAAAAGGTAAACATGAATTAGAACAAGTAATTCTAGAAAACAAATGTCATTCTATTAAAAAAATACATTCCCTTGTCAGGACCCTTTAAATACTGACTGCAGTCAGTTTAACAATGCTAACTTGTCTACACAGTAGTGTCCATAGGCTCGTCCGCCACACTAGAAACAACACTTTTTTGTGGAGGATCTGTGCTGTCACCTTTCTCAGGGGATTTAGCCAATCCCTGCTTTTCCTCTTGCTGTCCTGGGTTTTTATTGGCTGAATGTGCACTGCGATCCTCCGCAATGTCATTGTCATTGGTTTGAGCCTTGGAGGGGGTGTTGGTCAACGCTCCAGGGTGAGTTTTCATATGGCCCTGTGGAAGACACCACATAATTAAGATTTACTCACAAGTCAAGAAGATTGACATAATCAACTGCACCTATACTTTTGACTCAATCGACTCAATTTTTTCAACCCTTACCTTAAGTCCGCTACGGCTGGCGTATGCCTTTCCACACTGGGAGCAGCTATAGGGTTTATCAGGGCGAGGAGGCTGGGTGTGCAGTGCAGGTGCTGGGACAGAGGGCTCTGGGTCCTCTGAGGGCTTTTCCGGCCCAGTGTAATTATCCTCCATTGGGGTGTCCTTCTCCGGCGCTGGATCCAACACTGGAGGTGTGACAGTCTCGCTCTTGCTTTTGCTTTGGGCAGCATCTCTCTCTTCAGCCTCCTGTGGTGCACTGCCACAGGCCTCCTCTACTTCAGGGGTAGCTTTGGGGCTGGCAGGTGGGGTGAGGGAAGGTAAGGGACTTGCAGCTGGGGGTTCGGGATTCGAATCAGGACCTGTTGTGGGTTCATCATTATTTACTCCTCTATGCGGGATATCATTTTCTACTTCAGGCTTCGAAACACAGAGAGAAAGAGGTGTGTCATCTGACTCTATGTCTCCATTCACGACAGCTGAATGAGAACTAGCTAAGGGTGCTTTGAAAGGGCTGGTACTGCCCAGGTCAGCATGGGTCTCCTTCTCAGAGTTCATGGGGCTACCATCAGCTTGGGCGTTGTCTCCCAGACGCAGGGGGTCCTCAGCTCCCTCTGGGGGGGGATTACAGGTCAAGGGTGGGCTAACACTGGGTGTTGAGCGTTCGGATTCATCTGTCTTCACAGACGTGGCATCAGCAGCTGTGGATTGCTTAGAAGTGGACCCTGAGTTGAGAGCATCCATTGGAGACTTGGAGCTTGTTGTTAATGCCAGAGGGAGGAGTTGTTGGGCGTTAGATGGGGAGCCTATGGAGTCATTCTCGCCATCATCAAAGATGGCATTCTGCGTTTCAGGGGCGTCTTCAGGAGGTATATCTTCATCTGGTGGTATTTGCCCTCCAAGGTGCAAGCGGATATGATGCTGAAGAACCAAGGCATTTGTGAACTTGCGTGGGCACAGTGGGCAGGAGTTCAAAGCACGGGAGTTGGCCGGTCTTGCACGGTGAGTGGCCAGGTGGGCCCTCAGGCTGCCCTTTGTGGAGAAGGAACGACCACACAGCTTGCAAGGGAACGGGCGCTCTCCCAGATGTGTGGCCTGGTGCAAACGCAGAGCTCTGGGGCAGCTGAGGACACGCAGACACACTCCACACTGATTAGCAGCCTGGGCAGTGGGAAGAGAAGGTGTGCCAGAACCTGAGACTCCCTGGCTGGTCACCAGTCCAATAGCATTGGCACTTGGGCTCAGGCCAAGAGCAGCCAACATTTCCCTGCGATAGGCACTGGAGGTGGTGGACAGGTCCTGGCCTTGTGTGTCCCCATTTGCTTCAGCAGGGGTTTGTGAGGAGGTGGAGGCACCTCCATTGGGCTGCTTTTCAAGTTTCTGTACCAGGCGCTGCAACTTAGAGGTGTCTGAGGTCTGGGTAGAGGTGGTGGGAGAGGATGAAGAGGTCGAGGAAGTTGATGGTTTAGGGAAAGGTGGGAAAGGGAAGGGAAGCTGATGAGGTGAAGTGAGGTGGGAGGTGGAGGGGTGGCCTGGGGGCCGGAGAAGTGCAAGGTGGTGAGGGGAGGCACCTCCGGGGAAGAGAATCTTGGGGAGGTGTGCCAGTTGAGAGTATGGGGAGGTTGTATGGAGGGCGGAGTGAGGGGGGGTGTTTTCATCAAATCTTTGCTGCTTTGCTCCTTTGAACTGGCTGCCCATGGAGGAGGATGAAGATGAAGAGGAGGATGGCAGTACAGTGCTAGATGCGCTGGCAGCAGCTGCAGCTGAGGCTCTGTTCAGCTGTAGCAGTGAATGGGCTGTGGACAGCAGTGCCATGTCCACTGAGGGGGGCAGAGGTAGAGAGGAAGGCGAGGGCCGAGAGGACGTGCCAGACAGGAATCCTAAAGCCATGTTCTCTGTCATCCCGGGAATGCTTCCTTTCACTCCAGTAAAGGACTCGTCATCATCAGCACGCCGTTTTCTCCTTCTCTGGATGGCACCAGTTGGAGAGCTACTCTGTGTTTGCTCCGACAGTGCTGGGGGCAGCAGGGAGAGGGACAACTCTGGGTTCTGCTCTCTGTGTCGCAGGAAATGGGCTTTGAGGTTCCCTCTGGTTGTAAAACGGCTCAAGCAGACTGGACACTGGTAAGGCCTTTCACCTGTATGCGACCTCAGATGGATCTGGAGTGATGAATCGCTGCTTAACACCTTTCCACAAAAACGGCACACATGTTGAGGGCGTCCTGCTGAGGAGGCAGATCCCAGAGAGGAACTGGGCTGAAGATCCTGGGAATGGCTGGTGGTAGAAAGTGGAGGAGTTGAGAAACTGATACCGTTGCTATGACCGAATGAGGAGGTGTTAGAGGATTTTTCATGGAGGTAGCGGTGCGGTAGGCCCAGTGACAAGGACAGAGGGTGTAGGGAGGCAACAGAGGAGCTGATAGTGGATGAAATAGATGAGGAAGGTAATGAGGAAGAGGTAGAGGAGGATGGAGGTCTGCTGCCATTCACGTGTGAAGCACCTGATTTGGAGACAGGTGGCTGGGGGAACAGGGAAGATGGAAGGCCAGTCAAAAGCGATGACGCTGTGGTGACTGGTGTGGCAGTAGAGGGGTGTGTTGGTGATGAAGATGCTGCACCATTAGACTTCTGGTTGTCTGCACCACTGGCCTGTGTATTACTATCTTGGCCAAAGACAGCTCCTCCAAGCCTTAGAACGTGTCTACAGATCTCCTCAGTTATCTGCATCTGGTGGATTTGCCTCTGCTGTAAAACCCTCAGCTCCTCCAGGAGTACTGCCAGGGTTGGTGGCACCTGGATCTGTCCCTGCTGCCCCGGAGAGCTGGAGGCGTGCTGCTGACCTGGACTGGAGCTGTCACGATGAGGTGGCACACACTGAGAAGACGAGGAGGAGGAAGAGGAGGAGGAGGTAGTGGTGGTGGCTGAGCTGCCCATCGGTGGGGAGGTCATGGTGGAGTGAGAGTTTCCTTGGTGGGAGAGACTGTGGGAACCTGAGGTTTGACCCAGGGGAGGAGGTGAGTGAGTCTGGGATGACAGCGAGGGGTGAGGAAAGTCTGGGGAGAGGGAAGAGTGGGTGTTGGGGAGGGAGGTGGTGAAGGGGGCGATGTGGCTGGGCCAGTGAGGAGGAGGCGAGCTCTCGCTGGGTAAGGAGGGCGCGTGGAGCCCACCAGGGGATGGGCGAGGGGCCAGAGGTGGTTGGCAGTCTTGGAGAGAGGTGGGGGATGAGGAGGAGGACCCTGATGAAGTCACTTCTGAGCCAAGTGATGTGGACGGTGACTTCATGCCCAGGTGCTCATCTGTGGATTGACAAAAAAGAAGAACAAGAGCTTTAAGAGATTTAAACTTAATTTACTTTCAGCTTGTTTCTATGCATTATTGAGCCCAGATATCCAGGTATGTGAACAACGGGCTTTAGTTACAGAGTGTGTTTATTTCATTGCCTCCAGTTATTGTTTACTAATTAAGTTAGCAAATTTGTGTGCATACCAAAAGATCCTATTACGACTTCAAAAGAAATGGCCTTGAACAAAAAAATAAACAAGTGAAAGAAACTCGGCAGTCCATGAGTCTTTGTAATGTCTTGTCTCAATCTGTGCTCTCCGGAGCAAAACTCCTCAAACATCTTGCACACACAAAAAAGCTTACAGACCACCTTGCTGCTATGGCAACACATTTTAGAGGACAATGGGCATCACCAAGACAACCCATAACCCCTCTTAACCCACCCCCTCCCTACAGCAGTTACGTCTTTCATCTCCCCATTCACCCTTCCCCCCTTACGTCACAGTGGAGGTCAAGGGTCAGGCCACGCTAAGGGTTCTGGGCACTGTCCAGACACTGTGATTGGTCAACTAATCTGACCTCTGCTGCTCAGGGGTCAAATTCTTTCAGAATCTTGAGCACAGAGTGAGAAAGAGTAAAAAGAAAAAGAAGGGGGGAGGGTAACAACAATGGAGAGACAAACTAACTATTCCCTCCTGGAGAGATATAGTGATGGAATGAAAGACTGTACCTCTGTGAAATTCCTTCCCTGTGACTTCTTAACAAACCTGAACGAGAAGGAAACTAAAAAATAACTTCCCACACTTATAATTTTAATTTGTGGAAGTTTACCTGCAGAGACTCTTGGGAGCATGCACTTGGAGATATAACCCATTGCAACGCACAACAAGTGCGAGAGCAATCTCTCTATCCCCTCTGAATCTTTTTTTTCTCATCCATCTGAGCACCCCCCTAAGTGTGGAGGGGTATACAGTCAATAGGGCTGGGGGGCGAGAAAGAGGGAGAAAGGGAGGGGAGGGAAGTATTGAGAAGGTGGAAAATGGGGGGAGAGGGGTGCCTTAGGGAGAAAAGCATGGACGAGGAGCAAAAGAAGAAGAGAATAGAAGGGTGGAAGATTAATCTTTACCAAAAAACACTGCCTTCCCTTCCCCCCACCCATGCACCTTATTGTTAACAAATAAGAGAGTGCTCTATACTAATCAAAGACCTCCAGCAGTCAGCGCTGAGCAGCCTGTTGGTTTCCTAGAGGACGGACAGCACATGAAAATGGCCACAGATGTATGTTAGTTAATCCTCCTCTATTCACTTCACAGGGACAAGTTTATTGGCCCCGACCAAAGTGCCTCAGGCCTCCATTTAGTGGGGCCCATTACAGTGAATGACAAAGCAGGAGGGGTTTCTTTAGTTGACAAACTTAGATCTTAAACTTTTTTGTCTGCTAAATCAGGTGCGTTTGTTGGAATGTGGCCATGCATAAATAAATGTATGAACAAAAATGGCACAAATCAACGAGAAAACACACAGTAAATACACAAATCGTGTTAATCCAAATCCAAACTTTGAGCCTTTGAGGATTTAAAGTGAATTCCGCGTGCAGGGATGTGCGCCATTTGGGTTGCAGGACGGTCGCCCTCTTTCAACAAATCCAAGACATAAATCGCATGCACACTTGTAAAAGATTTCTTTCTTTTCTCACCGTGAGATAGCAGCCTCGGGCCCCCTGGATCCGCGTTAACGAGATGCTGGGGTCGCTTCTGCTTCCGGCGTGACATGATTCACGGCGAGTCAGACAGAGAGGGGGGCATCGGTCGGTTGAATGGCACTAGGCACGTTTTTTTTGCGCACTTGGAAGCGCTCCTGAAACCATCCGAGCATCCAAAGTTTAAAAGTCGCGCAAATCCCGCAACGAAAGGGATGTCCAAAAAAAAAAAAGTAAGATCACTTCTGGATGTAAAAAAAAAAAAGGAAGTTTGATGGAAGAAAGTAGAAATCAAAATAGGATATGTGTTTGGAAATCCGCAGGTCTGCGCCGTGTCATGTGAAGCTGCCTGAGTGCGTGTGTGTGGCTGTTTTCTAAAGTCTCCTCTCCCCCCCAAAAAACTTGTCCAATTTGCGCCCCTCCTCTCCCACTGCTGCCCCCGCTGCATGCACATACAGGGAACACACACACACATACAAACACACACACACACACACACACGCCATACACACTCACACACACAGAACCACTCCTTGTTCTTCAATGATATTTGCATTTCAATGGCGTGTAACACACAGCCTCCCTGGTTCTCTCTTTCTCTTTCTCCCCCAGCTTTATTTTTCTTTACACACTCGCGCAGCAGCTATAAACTTTCAATAAAACATGACAATTAGGTGTCAAAGCATGCGGATGCCTAAAAACAAATCTAAACAGGCGGTGGGTTGCTAAAGATATATGTTTTCTTTTGGTCACCCTTCGAAGAGAATAAAATCACCACGAGTCAAATTAAGATGCAATAACATGTCCAAAAGGGAACAGGTGACTCATCGATCAGGTGACATCTGTTTGGGACCCCCAGGTGAACTGCTCCTACTGTACAATTCTCACTAAGGCGGGTTAATAATGTAATCATAGCCGTGATAATTGGCTGGCAGGTGGTTTCCGTCAGCAAGAGTCAAAAATCCGCCTTGCCAGCAGGACAAGGAGCGAGCAGGCGATATTTCTCCCCTTTGATTTTCATAGGGCCAATTATCAGCGACAGTGCAGTGAGCGGCTGTTGTGTACAAGTGGGGCCACACAGCCATTCCACATGCATGCATGTATTTCGTGTGTTATCACCAAGCGCATAATACCCCCCCTCCCCTACATCCCTCCACCACCACCACCACCCCCCCAAAAAAAGCATCTTACACTGGAGCTCTATTTAAAAGGCAGAGAATAGATGGGAATCTTTGACAATGGCGTGCTGGACACAGTTGAGTGAGCATCTCCCCTCTCTCACTATGAACCCCCGGATCCACTGCAGCACAGCACAATGCCCCTCTTTCACCCCCCGCCTTTACTCCTGTACCACGTGGAGAAATGGATAAAAGAGAGAGAGAGGGAAAAAAGTGGGAGGAGGAGGTGGTGGTGGTGGGGGACAAGGAAGAGGGGGGCTTTATTTAAGTAGGTGTCTCACATTATACACATATCCACTCAGGGGCCGTGTAAGAAGACATGGCATTATTTTTGATAGGGGAAGTCATTAAGTGTTTGACTTCATCCAGGTTCATTAGCATCACCTGGAAAATAAATGGGAAATGTTGATGTGAAGTCAAAGTGCAGCTTGTTTCAAGTGACTTCTCAGGTTCTTTACTTAACACTTTACTTAAGTACTAACACCACACTGTTACAAGTGAAAGTCCTGTGTCAGAAATGTACTGTAAGTGTAATCATAAAATGGAAGTAAAGTGATTAAATAAATATGGAGGAGGAAAGGTTGTGTTAGGGGTATATGTAACACTGGTGGATAGTTGGATTGCAAATCAACTGGGATTGTTATTTATTTGTATTTGATTGGCTGGCAAATAAACTGGGGATAGTTGTTTGTATATTAGTTGTTAATGAATTTGAGAATTTGCTGAAATGATATATGAGTTAAAAGAAGAAAGGTGAGAAAGGGGTAGGGACATGTAAGTTTTTACCTCTACCTACTCCTCCTGAGGACTTTAAAAATGTTTTAAAGTAAAATAATATTAAAATTAAAATAAAATAAAAACATAAAATGGCTCTATACAGCTCATCTGATGTAACCCATGAAGTCTCCAGAAACCCTGGATTTGAAGAGGTGTTATTTACACCCTTTTTTAAATCTTCACTGTGTGTCGAAGATGTAAATAATGTCTTTTCTCATCAGTTCTGGATCTATGGGCTTCCGGAGACTTGGATGACACCAGACAAGCCATATGGATCCAGTTTAAGTTTTCTTTTTGTTGATTTGTTTCGTTTTAAAACAAGTCCCCATCTACTTGAGCAGTTCAGGAGAACGCTGCAACACTGTTTTGCTGTGAAGCTCTGGGAGTGTTTTGTGGTCTACTCATTGGCATGGGGCTGAGAAGATGATGCATGAATATTCATTTTTGGGTGATTTTATCCTTTAATTTGAAAGCAGGATTAACTGTGCTTTTTGTCTTATTGATACTACAAAAATAAAACATTAAAATTGATTAACATTACTTAAATTATTGAAAGGAAAAAAGCTGTGAAGCTGGAATCAGCAAATGTTTTTACATTGAAAATGACGGTTATCAAAATAGTTGCTGATTAATATTAACTAATTGTTTCAGCTGTATGTGTCAACTGTTTATGTATATAACAAAATATAACATTTTCTGGTCTTCATACTGTATGTTTTGCAGGCAATAATCTTAATTTGTAAAATAACTAGTAACTAAAGCTGTCAAATAAATGTAGCTGAGAAAAAATAATATCTACTCCTGAAATGTGGTTGAGTCGAGGTATAAGTGGCATACAATGGAAATACTCAAGTAAGGTACAAGTACCTCACATTTGTAGCCTATTTAAGTACAGTATTTGAGTAAATAAAGCCTACTTTGTTTTATTCCACAACTGAAATAGCAGTACCACATTAAAAAATACTCCATTAAGTCAAAGTCCTGAATTCAAAATATCAGTAAAGTTTAGTAAAAGTAGTAATAATAATAAATAAATAATAATAATCAGCATGTACATACCAAAAACATAGTCAGTAACATGATGTAAATGTTTTGTACCTGTCTTGAGATTTTGAGTGACAATCAGCCAATGAGATTACAGTATCCCTTCAGCGTCACCTGTTGCCACCTGCTGAGTGAAGGACTAACTGGTAGGTTGTGTATTTTCCGAAACCTACGACAAAAACGGGACAGAGACGTTATCCCATTAAAGTTGCGGTATCCGTTTAAGTTTAACAGAAAGTGGAGTTTTTAAAAGTCAGTTGTTTCTTTTAAAAGTAGCAGTTGAACAGAAAGAGGACAGGTTTAGCCTGAGAGCTCATCACTTTACTTGCTAGCCTGCTAGTGCTAACATTTGACATTAAGCTAGCTACACATAAACTGAAGCTAGCTACTTCTTCATTCTGTACAACCAAGTGTTTTATATTTGAAGGAGCGTTATTTAATACGTATTTATCTAGTGTTTATCTCATTCATAATTTGAAATATATAAGAAGACAAAATTAAAGGTAAGTACGGGGTTAGCCAATATACCAATAACTACAGCGCTGCCAGTAAAAACTATGGGTTTATCAGCTAAACCACAGAAAACAAAAGCTTGAATGTTTTTGACAACCAGTTGTTGGCCTTGAAATTTGAAATTTAACTGGAATACAGCATCAAAATGTATCTGTTTATTCTAGTTCTTAATTTTAGGATTAAAGAGGATTGTTAGCCTAGTATTGATGCGAACCTGAGAAGAGTGGTGGAAAAGGACATCTCCAGCAATTCATAAAATAGCTAAATACTTTCAGTACTCACACATACAAAAGCATTATAGTTCTCCAGAAAAGAGTCCATAAATTTCACCAAATAGGACCTTGAATACTTGAAACCTCCAAAAATAGGATGTCCAAGGGAGTCTAACCCCACACACAAGATAGGCTTTGCAAAGAGAGACTCATTTAAAAGCCTCCTGGTCCCAGATTGATTTTTATTTGCTTTACACTGGCATAGTCAGTTTCAAAATCAAAATATGTGTGATTGCTCTATAGACTTGTGCTGATCTCCTTTACTGAAATATGTCTGTGCTCTCCACCGTCTAGGCCATGTCTCTCTGCGAGGACACACTCCTGTGTAACTTCCCAAAGTGTCGGACCAAGCTGAATGGATTCGCCTGGGTCACAGCCTGCTCGCATGTTTTCTGCGATCAGCACGGGTCCGGCGAGTTCAGCCGCTCTCCAGCCATCTGCCCGGCCTGCTCCTCTGCGCTGTCTGGGAAGATGGACATTGTAAGGATGGAGCTGTCACCCTCTGAGGAGTACAAAGCCATGGTGCTGGCAGGTCTGCGACCAGACATAGTACTGGACATCAGTGGCCGAGCTCTGGCCTTCTGGAGCTATCAGGTCGAATATCTTTCTGTCTGTATATGAACAGTGTCTTCTCTCTGTCTGTGTCTATGTAGTTGTCTTCACTTTTCCTATAAATCACCCAACTCGTCAGTCTCTTTGTAAACAGGTGCATCAGGAGCATATGTATCAAGAGTACAGTCTGTCACGGGCTGAGGCACAGCTGAAGCAGATGGAGAAGGTGTTGACTCAGCAGAACCAGTGCAGAGAACTGGAGCTCACCGCCATGAAGGGGGAAATCACCTCTCTGAAGAAAGTAAGCCACAATTCTGAAAATCAAGTGCAGATTCATAACGTCACATTTGAAATGAAACCCTGAGACTGTCATCAAGTCCCAAAATGATTTGCCGAGTCCTCTTTTAGTACAAAGAAAGAGGTCTGAAGTAAGATTGTAAAATGGGCCTTAGGGGGGAAGTGAGAAGGATAGGTCCATTTTTCTACACTGTAGATGATGAAGGAACAGAAATTGGGGCAGCAAACTTCAAGATGACGTCAATCTTAATATGTGTTCATAATCTTCAAACTTACATGACGATTTAGAAAGTTAGAAACATGAGTTCAGGAGAACATGTAGCAATGTATAACACATTGTTTCTTTCAGGTGATGGAGGATTATAAAAGGAAGTACAGCGAGGTGTCCGAGAGGCTGATGGAGAGGAACAGGCAGTACCAGAAACTACAAGGGCTGTATGACTCTCTGAGGCGGCGCAATATGGTGGTGGGTGTGGGAGAAAAAGACATGCTGCCACAACCAGGACTACGTCACGACTTCAACACGGGTAAGAAGAACACGTTTAAATTTTCTTTTAATAACAGAGGCTTGGTCTCTACGTGCAGGATATTTCACAATAAGAGAAGTGGATGGGGATTGTTGAAATTTATGAATGTCCTTCCATACTCACCAACTTTTTGACAGCATTAAAAAAATGGACTTGAATAGGATGTATTATACTATATATATCATTTGTACAGGATTGTTGGCTTTCGGAAATGGGGGAAACTTTTAAACACTAACTTGCTAACAAGGTTTTTTAAAGCTGTAAAGGTTGGATGTCATAAAACACTTTTCGTATTAGCAATTATTTTATCATTAAATACAGGAAAAGCTTATCATAATTGTTACCTAACACACTGATAGTGACAGCAGATCCTTCAGCTAGTGTTGGAGAACAGCGGCTTGTCTTTAAAAATGCTTAACCTTTGCACATGCAGTAAAGTAGGAAGCATTTCTGTGTGTCTGAGCTCTGAATGTTTTTATTGAATCAGTTGTACCCACAGTGATTAATGACAATAGGAAGGAAGCACAGAGAGAGTAACATTAAATAGCACAGAGGCACACACAGCTGTAGGCGTTTTGTCAATCAGAAGTGGTCATCAAGAAAGAACAGTGGGAGTAATGAGCTGATTGTCTATGTAAGGGAATTTTACTCAGTATAACAATGAGAGACATCCGTCAACCCCCTGCTTGTCACCCAGGGGTGGCTCGGCAGGCGACTCCCCAGAGAAGCCCTCAGTTCCTCTCCACGAGCCACGATGGGGACAGCAGATTCTTCTCCTGCCTGGAGGCCGACGGAGCCAAGACCTTCTTCCAGTTCAGCTCCCCCGCCAGGGAGAGAGGCCAGCCCTTCATCAAGAAGCACTGAGATGGGAACAGCTTTCATAGTGACTGTAAAACACTAAATTAACAATATTTATTTATATACAGTACGTTAACAACATGTTCTGTTGTTCTAGTATTATTTAGTTGTCAGTGTTCGGTCTGAGTGCATTATAGTAGTATTTTTATTGTCATTTTGAACTACAAATGTGTTTTTTGCTAAAAAAAACAAAAAAACAAATACTGGACTGAAACTAGGAGTGAAATCGAATGTTCTACATTTAGTCATGGACTCATGAAGAAGGTCTTTGACAATGTAAAGACAGTTAACTCAGAGCACTGCTTTACAGTCTTCTCTCAATGCGAGTTGAATGTATCAGATACACCAAAATAAGAAGTACAAAGTTCGTCATACATGCTGTATGAACAATTTGATTTGTGGTGGCGTGCAAAGCAGAAAACTGTTAATGTGTTTATTGTACAGCCGTCTGGGCCATCCTCAGCAACTGTGTCATAAAATAAAGAATCAGTTTAAGGAGGTTGTGAGTGATAATGTGTAATTTCTGTTTGTGAATAAAAAAACTTAGAATAATGAAATTAATCAGACAACATTTATGGCCGGATTTGACAGTAAGATAGTAGATAGTAAAGTCTCTGACTCTGTGAGAGTGAACATTGGGATTGGGCCAGAGTTTCTCTTGCACAGATATTTTAGCTATTTAGCACCAGATAGACAATGTAATAAAACCTCTGATCAGTAGGTCTTTTATACAGAAGACATTTAGACATGTCACTGTAGGAAAAGCACAGGTGTAAAAAATAAAATGAATGGCCCTTATTAGCTGCTTTAGTTTCAAGTCCCAGTATTGAGCATGCTGACTCACTGGTATAGTTTACTGGGACACCTGACTAGAGCATGTTGTCATGTTCTATTATTAGTAGCAGCTTTACTTTTTCTACCATGAAAGTTCACTTTTGGGGACCCCTGGCAGCTGATGACCTGATGATTTGAAAACTGTTTTAAGACACCACACAGACAATAGGTTTAAGACAAAAGGTTTAAGAGTAAAGTCACTGTTCTGACATCTCATTTTCATCATCATCACAGGATAGTTCATGTAGCAACAAACCCCATGTTATCCCCACAGAATACAAAAAAGAACAAATTATAAATATAAACAAACGGTGGCTCTAAAGACAAAGTAACAGGGTAACATCTATTTACAAAACAACGTAAAACAGGCACAGACTTTGGAAACTTCAATAACTATCCAAACTCTTCTTCAAAATTCAGGGAAAAAACATTTGGTCCTTGTGTTTCTTGTTGAGCTCATTCACTCAGGGGCTTGTAGCTGACGGAGGCAGCGAGCTGACTTTGGACGTTTTGTTTCTTGCCGTTGACGATGAGGAGCAGAGGGGAGTCGACTCGTATACTTCTGAAGTCGAACGACTGCCAGAGAGAGACGAAAAACCAAAGTCAGACCAGTAGAAAGACTAATGAGAGGAGATTATTGTACATGTTGAACTGCACATGAGAAACTGACCTCATCTTTATGTGTTATACTGTTTCGCTTGACCTGAGGTTCAGGAATGACTACAGTGTCTCCTATCAGGACGCCCCAGCTGTCTGCAGTGTTGTACACCATCACCACTATACATGTCTCCTCGCTGTCCACCATGCCAAACGTACTGCAGGGAAAAAGAGAATCCAGATTATTCTTTCAACTACCTCACCAACAATCAAGCCACAGCATCTGGATAAGGGAGCTGTCAATGATAAAACAGGCTGCACTCACAAGGCCATGCGACCCTCAGAGGCCAGGCTGAACACCACCTTGCCCAGGGCGGCCACCCCAGCGTTGTGGCCGTGCGTGAGGGAAGAAAGAGTTCGGGGCTCCAGGCTGCCTACACGGCCTGTCGGGGAACGAAACTCGGGGGAGGAGCAGGGACCCAAGGCCGACGTGCTGAGGTTAGAGAGCATCGTCCGTAACCGACGAGCCTTCACCTTCCCCTGAAGAGATGGAGAGACTGAAGGTTAAGAGCAGAACAAGAGATAAGGCCGTGCTTTGCTGCCACCTCGTGGTGAAAAATTATATTGTCTATCTGAATGACAGGATTTATGACTGTAAGCAAACAGACGCAAAGGTAAAATTTTCTTAACATAAACTAATATGTTGCAATGACATGGTCATACAAGAAATATGACCATGTTGCAGATACTGACAGTGCAGTAATTGTTCAACATTTTTCCTTCCATAATGGAAATACTGTTTGTTATCTTATGTTATGTAAATAATTGCAATGAAACAGCTTCTCCCACCTTGTTCTGCAAGAGTTCCGTGACTTTCCTCAGATACTCCAGCAGCTGCTTTTCCCTCTCTAGAGGCTCCTCCCAGCCCGGGTCGAGCTCCGCCGCTCGGCTGTAGCCGCCGAGTGCTGAGCTGAACATCTCCTCATACTGGAACAGTGTGGACCGGTTGAAATGCAGTTCTGGGTAACAGGAGGCAGCTCTGTCCACTTTCTCCTACAAACAAAGAAGAGAGGAGTCAAATACTAGTACAATAGTGCAAATAGTGCTGATGGATCAACAGACATGTTCAGAGCTTAGTACTCACAGATTGTGCATAGGCACTTAAAGCTTGTTGAGACAACTGTGGATTCTGTCCACAGCTGAAAAACAGGGACACGTTGGCATTTCCCAGTATATCTGTAGAAACAAAAACATGAAATGCAGTTTTAGGATATGGAAGTATATTGATGACAAAAGGTTTGAGAGAGCACAACTAAGTCTGTACACTTGTTTCTTTCAATTTTCTCCTTTAGGACAACACGTGAGTGGCATATTTTATGCCTGTATGCCTCATCTCCAGCCTACAATTTACTCTTGACCAAATGCTGCCCTCTGCTTCCATCTGGTGGTTTAAAAACACAACTGTCTTGGCTTTTTCTAACAGGATGACCCTTCACTTCATGGTCAAATTGAACAGGTGATGCTCTGCTCAGGGTTTGAATTTTTGCTCAGGCTACAACAGCGCAGAATTCATACAGTCACGGTTACTGACTCTAACTCAGTGCAACATCCAGTGAGAAAACAAAGGTTGACCACTTCTCCATGTCGCTGATAATCACATTTTCTGTTGCTATGTACACAGACGCTCTACTCACACCAAGATGTCCCGTCTGTGACATCCAGCTGGACAGCTTGTCGGGCCATGTCCACACTCTCCAGCACCTGCTTTCCATGTGCGGTGCTGTCCGCTGCCGGCAGCTGTCTCAGCACCATGGACAGGTTACGTAGAGACACTTTGTTCTTGCTCTACAGAGGTAGAAGTAAATGTATTAGTTATAGTATGAGTTGCTGTCCAGGATTTGTGTTTATTTTACCATTAAAGTACCATTCTGATCTGTTGAAAACTTGCCAAACCTTCTAATGGAAGCAGCTAGTACAATACCTTGTGTGTTACTATGTATCTAGGAATGTGGTTCTGAAATTATGGTTTTTAATGTGGAAGAGAATGCTTCACTGAGCTGATATAATATCCCTCTCTCTTCCTGTCTTCACTGTACCTGTTGCAAGGCTCCAGTGAAGCAGTTCTTGGCACCGATCAGGTCTCCTTTTTTCCAGTACTGCTCCCCTAACGTGTTCCAGCCCTCCACCAGGCCAGGCTCCAGCTTCACAGCGCGGGAAAGGCACTCCTCTGCTACAGCACTGAAGTCAGGAGCGACGTTCAGACACCTGCCCTTCTGCAGCAGGAACTCTGCTTTGTGTTTAAAATGATCTGTGGGAAGCCGGAAACAGACATACAGTTGGTGTGAGAGACATTATGCAAATTAAAGGCTGGAGTGCTGTTTTGTGAATACAACACTCACCTTCTTTCTCCTCCAGCTTCTTCAAAGTCTTTTCTATCTCCTGTGCGACATCGCCTTGTTTCCTCCCAGCTTCCTCCACACTGTGAGACTCAAAATAGCAATCTCGGAAATTATACAGTTCATCCACCAGCTCCTGTAATGGAAGGGAACGAGGAAGGAGGGGGGAGAAATGTGACTTTTTGATCTATTTTTAAATCTGTTAAGAATTCACCAAAAAACTGGGACAGCCAAGTGCCATTTCCATCTTTGTCTATCATGTTTTCGCAGTCTATCATAAATTAAGAAGATGAGGTCAAGCTTTTTGATTTAGTTTTAAAACACAGTGGTTCTCAGCAGATCGGCAGATTTTACAGAGGTCAGTTTATTAATCACAAATAGAACTAATCAGCCCATTTCTAAGGTGAGAAAATAACAGCCTAGACTACCCTGGATTTTTTCCACAGAGGGCGAACAAGGTGTATGGACTTTACCAGACAGAGAAGGTCTGTAATGAAAGAAACTATTGAGTTGTATTATGGAAAATGTATGATGAAATCTTATTGGCGCTTGACCCATTACTTGGGACTAAAATTCAGGATTTTGGCACCTCTGTTGTTTTGATTTTGTCCATTTTGCCCTTTTAAAACAACTGTGAAATCAGCAACAGGCTAAAATTCATATTTCAGAAAATTAAATACAGATTTAGCTAAATCTGACAGGCTTTTCTGTACCGCTTAATCATCTATGCACCTGCATTTGTTCCCATAGCCTATAAAATCATGTAGGGCTATCAGTTAAGGATGGTTTGAGTGTAAAAACATATATTGATGCATCATGCTTGGTGCATTTAAAAGTCTTCAAGCAAAATTGCAATCTGGTGACTCAGCAAGAAGAGGAGGGATGGATGCAACCAGTCATGCATGTTTAAAGTCAGTTTTTTAGGCAGCTCAGTCTAGCACAATAAAAGAAAGGAGGCCGTTCACATAAAACAAGATAAGTGCCACAGATGAATATCACATTATATCAAACATGACGACTAAAACCAAGAAAGGTCCGTTATTAGCGTAACAGTTGCACCCAGTTGTTATAGTAACGACTCTTCCAGCCAGCAAAGTAAGACAAAACACGACAATGGCTTCATGAAAGGTCAGCAAAACACGACAGCTCGGTCACTAGGTGGATACAAACTTAAGAATAACATAATTAGGAGCAAATACCTTCATAATTTCCAGTTCGTTTTTGTCTTTCGCTGGCTCACCAGTCTTCTCCTCTTCCGCCATCTTTGCGCTAGCTTAGAGCACCAATAGCCTGTCAGCGAAGAAGACCGCCGCTGGAGTGGAGCAAATTGCGCCGAGTTAAGAATAAAGAATTAAAAGTAGAATTGTAATGTTAATATAATGTCAGAAAACAGCAATTTCTTATCTAAAATAGCACGAATGCAGTCATTTTAGCAAACCGGAAACAGGCTTTTAATTTCAGTGACGCCGGAAGTTGGAGTAGTCCGTACCCGAAATGATTCCGATAAAGAACCTCCTCACAAATTAACAAATGAGACTTTTATTGAGTAGTTTATCTTTCAAAAAATACAGCTTTCAGTACAAACTGATAAAAGTATGATAATCTATTCATATCGTGTGATAAAATCGCCAGACTTACTCGTTTACACATCACGACTCTCCCGGAACGTCCAATCTCTCGATCAAGATGCTGCTCCGACACTTGCCGCCGTGTACCATACATTCTTGGCTCCAAACAAGGCGGACAGTGCGCAACTTTTTGTCTAAATACTGTTTACTGTGAGCGGTGTCGCTGTTGGCATCGCCGCTGACTCCCGCTCGTCATGTCGGACACATGGAGCAACATTCAGGCGCACAAGAAGCAGCTGGACTCCCTGCGGGAGAGGCTGCAGCGGCGGCGGAAAGATCCCACACAGCTGTCCGCGGGTAGGTTCAGACCAGGGAGTGGGGCCACTAGCTGGGCAGCAACCAACGAGTGTTTATGTAAGCGAGTGATCAATTGAGTGTGCAACCGATTATTCAGTAAAATTGTTGAATCCATACGTCGCGAAATAGGAAGTCAAATGACTGTTTGTTTGTTTTTGTGTTACTCTCGACCAAAGTGATGTCTCAAAATGCTGCTAATACGAGCAAATGTTGGAAATAATAACGTCGATCTGGCAGCTGTCAAACTTTCAAACCAATGCCGAATTGTTTTACTCAATGGGACAAATAAGACAAACCTCTTTGTACTGGCTTTTAATGCTTCTTATATATCGTATGAATATTTAGTATGAACATTTAGCATTTCTTTCCAAAAGCTTCCATGTCATGTGACCCAGTGACTCCTAACCAATGCCGAATTGTATTACTGAATAGGACAAATAAGACACACCTCTTTTGATCACATTTTACTGCTTCTTCTATTTTATATGAATATTTTGAATTTTTGTTGTATTTATTTATTTTTCATAATTCTCCTGACAATAAGCAAACATACCCATATTGTGCTTCTCAAAACTGTAATAACATGTTCAGTTTGCTACATCCACTTTGCTATGTTGATGTGTCCTATGTGGCCTGTGTAGTGATGAAAAATATATTATTATAAAATAGAAGAAGCGGTAAAATTTAATAAAAAGAGATGTGTCTTATTTGTCCCATTTAGTTATACAATTTGGCATAGTTTGGACTCACTGGGTCACATGACATGGACGCTATTGAAGAAAGGAAAAAACATTGTCTTATAAAACATTTTTGCAAAATAAATACATAACACAGTAGCAATCAAAATAAGTGTGCTACATGAAATCAGTTTTACAATGTTGTCATGTAATTCTTTGGCTTTACATTGTCATGATTGAAAATGATGCAAAGTATCCTGAAATTTGATCAAACGGGACTGTTAAGTTATGGTAAACATCTGATACCTAAATGATCAGAAAAGCCTCATCAAGCCTTTTCAAATGAGGGCGTTAACCTCTGTTGTTTCCTCTCGGTCAGACGGTGGCAGCAGCACAGAGGGCTCCACAGCCAGGAGTGACAGCCCGGCTCCGTCTGCACCGTTTCAGCCTCAGGAAGAGACGGAAAAACCACCAGACCCCGAACTAGAGAAGAGGCTGCTGGGATATCTCTCTGATCTGAGTCTTTCGATGCCAACAGACTCTCTTGCCCTCACAAGTGAACTCAACAGTGTGAGTCTTTGTCGTGAGCATAAATGCATAATGCTTGTGGCAAATTTGATATCATATTAAGAACTTCATATTTCTGTTTTTAAAAATTCTCCCCCTTCTGCTTGATTCTCACTCACAGTCTGGGACCGATGTCAGTCATGGGTGCATCCAGAGTCTGCTGCTAAAGTTCTCCGCTCAGGAGCTCATCGAGGTCCGTCAGCCCACTTCAGCCTCTTCCTCTACCGCTTCCTCCCCCTCAATTGTGGTATCAGTGGACCACACGAAACTGTGGGCCATGATCGGGTCCGGGGCTGGAGCCCAACGGACGGGAGTCAAGAGAAAGACAGAAGATCAAACCCACCATAAAAGAGCTCCAGGCTTCTCGCCCTCCCTCCAGAGCTCGGCCTCTCCTCCGCACACTTCCTTCACCTCTCTCACACCAGCTTCCTCAACGCAGATGGCGGGGCCTTCGGCGTCCGGGAGCGGAGCAGAGAAGAAGGGCAGGAGCAGCAAAAGCCAGTCGTCTCATTTGGACATGGAGATAGAGAGCCTCCTGAACCAACAGTCCACTAAAGAGCAGCAGAGCAAGAAGGTAAGAAGAAAGAGGAGACCGACAAATATCTCCTCGACACAGCACCACGATTATTGTAATGGTGAAGTAGCTAAATTTACACGAAAGTGAAGCAGAATAGTTCTGATTACTGATATGAATGTTATTATGCCAGGTGAGCAGAGAGATTCTGGAACTGCTGAATGCCAGCACAGCTAAGGAGCAGTCCATCGTGGAGAAGTTCAGGTCTCGCGGCCGAGCTCAGGTCCAAGAGTTCTGCGACCACGGGACCAAAGAGGAGTGTGTGCGCTCCGGGGACACACCGCAGCCGTGCACCAAGTTACACTTCCGGTCAGTCTTCCTCAGCATACTTTAGAACTTTTCTTCTGTTTGTTTATGTCTGCAAAGTCTTTTATCAGACACTTTATAGCAGAGATTCTCGACTGCAGAGGTTAGATTTTTAAATAAATCAGATAAATGATGAGCTTGCTTTGCAGTTCAGTGTTTTTACATCTTCCTTTCTGCTTGTTTCTTGTAATCTACCTACTGTTGACTGTCAAATTAAGGCATAAAAACTGCAAAGAGATAATAAAAATGAAAGAAAAATATCATCTTTGACCTGAAGAGGTCACCATAAACAAGATTAAAATACTACTCCTACCATACAGGACAATCTGAAAATGTTATAACTAGACACTGACTTCTAATGCTGATGATGTAAATGAAGTATTAAATTTAAAACTTGGAAAGACCTTATAACTACAACAGTCAGTTTCATTTTAATCAAATGGAAAAAGATACTGAAGCTTTTTAGTTGTTTTCATCTCAAAAATATTTGTTTTGTGGAGTTTCTGCTCATCCAAAGTGATCCTCTATGGCAGTATATATACCTACTCACTTCAAACCACTGGTCTACAGTAGTGGTTCTGTAACACCTACTCAGAATAAGTCTCATCAGTCCATAAGATGAATAATGAGATATTAAGGAACCAAAAACACATTCAGCTGCTTAAAATGTCTATTTTCTAATTGCTTGTTTTAAAAAAAAAATCTTTCACAATAATTGTTAGTTATCTTGTAAACTATTAGGTCACGTTATCCCTCCAAGCTTTGAAAAGTGATCAGAACTAATCTGATACAAGTAGGTCACAAGTAGACATCTTTTTAAGGGGGCACATGGAAAGAGGGTGCATCAAGGACAAATTTATAATTGAATAATCTTCACTGACATTTGTGCAGTGTAAAGATATTTGTATTATCCTCCTTGTGTTTCTTAAAGAATTCTTTGCGCTTTAGTTTTGTCGACATGAAGCTGTTACCATAAAATGATGTTACATAAACATGTTTACGCAGCTGGTTCACTTTGTGCTCCGCATGTTCTCATTCAGCCGCATCATCAACAAGCACACAGACGAGAGCCTCGGCGACTGCTCCTTCCTCAACACCTGTTTCCACATGGACACCTGCAAGTACGTCCACTACGAGATCGACAGCCCTCCGGAGACTGAGGGATGCCTGCTGGGGCCCCAGGCTGGGACCACGGAGCTCGGGCTTCACACGGGGGATGCAGACAGCAACGTGGGCAAACTGTTCCCCTCACAGGTGAGGACGAGAGAGGAGGGGTGAGGAAAGAAGATGAAGGGGACGCAGACGGGTGTTGACAGAGGTTTTTCTTTGCAGTGGATCTGCTGCGATATCCGCTTCCTGGACGTTGCCATCCTGGGGAAGTTTGCTGTGGTGATGGCCGACCCTCCATGGGACATCCACATGGAGCTACCCTACGGCACGCTGACTGACGACGAGATGAGAAAACTCAACATTCCCATCCTGCAAGATGACGGCTTCCTCTTCCTCTGGGTCACTGGCAGGTAACTAAAACAAACAATAGTGACTTTGAGTTGAGTTGAGTGACTCCCACATACAGTTTTATCTGCTCAAACTCTTCATCTGCCCGACTTCTTGTCTTGCAGGGCGATGGAGCTGGGCAGAGAGTGTCTCAGTCTGTGGGGGTAAGTTTATCCTTTTGTGCATCAACCACCATCAAGATATGCGTTCTTTGGGCCACCATTTAATAGTTTTTTTTTTTCTCTTAGCTATGACCGTGTGGATGAAATAATTTGGGTGAAAACCAACCAGCTCCAGAGAATCATCCGCACAGGACGGACAGGCCACTGGCTGAACCACGGGAAGGAGCACTGTCTCGTATGTCGTACTGCTCTCATGTCTCCTGTTTTGTATTTTATACTCTCTTCTTGCATGGTAGTTCGAGACGATGCCATATAGCTAGAAGCAGAATACTGGGCTGCCACAGGCTCATTCTTTGTGGTGTCAGGTAAAAAATGTAAACCATGTGATGTTGTTTTTCTTCAGGTGGGTGTGAAGGGAAACCCTCAGGGCTTCAACAGAGGTTTGGACTGCGATGTTATTGTTGCAGAGGTAATCTCCTGTCATATTTATTTTGTATTTACCCACATAATTAATTATACGGCCTAAAAAGGTCTGTAATGTGATGAAGATTCAGCTGTTCCAACACTCCTCCAGGTCCGCTCCACCAGTCATAAACCAGATGAGATCTACGGCATGATCGAGAGACTGTCGCCCGGCACCAGGAAGATCGAGCTTTTCGGTCGACCCCACAACGTGCAGCCCAACTGGTAACACACCACCACACTTCAGTCTAAAGGGCAAGTAACTAATCTATATATTTTAAATGCACTGATTGTAATTTTTCCGTCTACTCGTAGGGTAACTCTTGGAAACCAGCTCGATGGCATTCACCTGTTGGATCCGGAGGTCGTGGCTCGGTTTAAGAAGCGTTACCCAGACGGCGTCATCTCCAAACCCAAAAACATGCAGTGATGACTTTATCAGTGGTCGCACACCTGGAGAAGTTTGTCTGTAGACTGTTTTTGTTCTTGTTTTTTTTATACTAATGAACTCATTTCTTAAATAAATGTTGTTAATAAGATACATTGTCTGTGTCCTGGTGAAGAAAACATTAAAACCACATGCAGAAATTATGTTTTCTGTTCATGACTGTGTGTGAGCTGCATATTTAATGCAGCAAAAATTCACATTCACCACCAATAAAAACACAGGAGACCTTTTTAATGTCAGATTTTTGTTATTTTGTTAGTAAACGATGAAGATACTGGTGTTTTGATGCACTGTAGATTTGAATGACTGACAGTTACTTTTGCATTAAAGGACAAAAATTGATGTTTTAAATTGTCACAGTCATTTGGGAGCAGTGATTACATTCATATCTGTTCAATTTAGGCAAATACAGAACCCTGTTCATCCTACAAATCAGCAATTAGGGATTGTTTACAAAAATGTAAATACAGTTTAATATCGAATGCAACCGGGAGGTTTAATTCATTATGAAAAAAAAAAGAAATGTAAGTGAGATGGAGACAAACATGACAAAATACCTAATAGAAAAAGTAAGTTTTGCTGTTCAGCACAGTTTACTTTATGCTTAAAAAAGAGGAACTAACAAGAGGCAAAAAACTGCAGCTGAGCATCCTCAAACCTGTCAACATGACCTCAATGCATTTGCTCTCGGATTAAAAAGCTCTAGGGTTTGTCACCAAGTAGGATTAGACAGTAAACCCATCACATCACTTATGACAACTGCTAATGACGGAGCCGTTCTTCATCAAACTTTGAGGGTCAACGCTCATCCTGCTTGTTAATATCCCTTATTTCACATGGGCCATTATTATCATCAGCAGATTGAAAAATCAACATAAAAAGGTACTCAAAAAAATTATAAAGAAATGCAGTTAAAAAAAGAGTTAATCCAAAAGTAATGCACTTTTTGGTTGTGAATGCTGTAAACAAGTCTCTGTCGTCTTCTCTCTCATCGGTATCGTATCCATTTCGGGTCCATTCCTTTTAAGAGTTCAGTCTCATGAAACTTTAATGCACAGAGATTGAAAACCAAGTCTGTTTCAGTCTGTTTTCTCCCGTCCCTTGTTGGATCTGATTAGTCATCAAGAGTTCTTTGTCGGTGGCAAGCGATGAAGGGTTAAAAGCATCAGTGGCTGTGCACAACTACTGTTGATCACATCTAAAACGTGACGATAGATGCGTTTGCTCAGCTACCAGGCTCCCAGGTCTGAACCACAGGCTCCAAGCATGAGTGGAAAACTTTGATCCTGGAGTCCCATTGTCAGTAGGTGGCGTCCACGGCGTTGATGTTGCTGTCCAGCTGGTGTCTGAAAGACAGCCTGGCCTTGGTGGAGAAGTATATCTGGGAGCCCCGACTCAGGCTTCCTGCTCCCTCGCTGTCGCTACTCCAGGATGTGGTGGAGCACAGACGGGGCTTCATCTCTTCAATGGGAACTGAGGGGACAGAGAATCAGGCTTTAACAGGCCGCACAATGAAGAAATGGCTTTTTTATTTGATCTACGTTTGAATTTCTCGAAAAGTCGGAGTGTAGTTGCTCCTCACCTGCAGCTGGAGGGCACTGCCGGCTCTTGCAGCGCTCTTTACAGCGTCTGTAGAAAGGAAAGCACTGCAGCATCTTCACACCCATGATGACAGAGATGTCTGAAGAGAAAGGAGAGACATTGTTTTTTTAATCAACAAAAAATGACAAAAATCTAAAATTACAGTCTTTCTCAATGCACAGAGTTCCCTTTAAAACAGAGGTAAAGCCTCCTAAACTGCAACAGGATCAATATTTCACTCAAATATGAATCATTAGATTTCCCATGGCTGCCATTTAAGCTGCCTTATCATAATCACAACATGTCTGAGTGCCAGCTGACAGCTCCTTGTCTCCTCACCAGGTCAGGGTTTAATGGAATTATGATCCTGCACCTTCAGAGACGCGATAGCCTAATGTAAGCTGACAATATCACTGACTGGCACAGTGTCCCAGCAACAAGCCAATCCGTCAGTAGTTACAGCGCCATCATCATCATCCTGCACGCCGCCTAATCCAGGAAGAGGACGTCAATGGGCTGCGGCAGACAGAGGAATTGTTAAGTCCTCTTTTGACAACCAAACAAATTACATAGAGGTCATCTGAGAAGACAGGATCATATCTCAGCCGATGCTAAAGCTAACTGTTGTTATTTTCCTCTGTCCTGAATATCCAATCTTTAGTGTAACTCTGCAGACACTATAGATCTGAATCACTGAGCAACAAGTCAGTCAAACTCATAAATTCCCCAGAGGATTGTCCCTCTATCTGCGGCGCCTCTCAGTGCTAAGATAAAGTCAGGTCCACACGCCGGCACTGAGCCTTACTTACTTAGAGTCAAAAAAAAAACAAAGGTATTTATTTTAGTCTAATCAGGTTAAGAAATAGGTCGGGTGAAATGGAGGTGATGGATCTCGACAGTTTCCATTGTGCTGTGAGGTAAAAGAAGAGTTGTGTCGCTTTGTTGTTTCTGATGTAAAT
This sequence comes from Pagrus pagrus, assembly GCF_965226575.1. NCBI lineage: Eukaryota > Metazoa > Chordata > Actinopteri > Spariformes > Sparidae > Pagrus > Pagrus pagrus. The sequence continues at coordinate 12,309,531 of NC_140204.1, read as the reverse complement.
TACGTTAAGTTTTGTGTGTAACCTTACACAATCAAACATCAATGACCACAGAAACAGCCCACTAAACAATGAAATGACTCATCTCCAACAAAGGCATAACACACTATGCAAACCATTTCATGAGTCCTTCCATCATAAAAAAAACTAACTAAAATGGCTCTTGGCTCACTTTATGATAGGAGGTGATGGTTTATAGGATGACATGGTGGGTTAACAGTTAACCTTCTTATGTATGGCTTCATTAAAAACTTTCTTTTATAAAAATGAGATAAAAATAGAAACATCTATCCAGGGATGGAGGGTTGGCACAACCACTAAGAGACACAAAAAAACAACAACACAGAGGGACAAAAAAAGGCTACAAAAACATGCATAATGGCCACAGGGTGCTGCAAAACAACTATAAGAGGCACAGAACAACGGGGAGGGGACATTAAAAACGATGCCATACAGGCCCAAATAGATGCGAAACAACTTAAAATGCATGCAAGAGACTCAAAGAGAAGCAAAACAACTGCAGAGAGACTCATAACAACTACAAAAAGAAGGGACACAAAATGAGTAAACAGAGACAAACCCACAAAAATATTCAAAACAACAACAAAGAGCTTCAAAATGACTATGAAGTGACACAAAATGGCTACGAAAAGATGAAAACTATAGAGACTCAGAACAACTAAAAAGATTTGCAAAATGACTGCAAAGAGGCTGAAACGACTACAAAATTAGCAAAACAACTCAAAAAAGAGACTCAAAACAACCACAAAAATATTCAATGCCACTGCGGAGAGACTCAAAATGACGTTTAAAGACGCGGCGTCTGAATCCAACAGCTTACTTCAGTCTGATGAGAAAATCCATTACTGTGATAGCGCACTAAGCTCTATTATTCATTAATCACAGACTTGTATACCTGATGTCAAACAGTAAACTGTGACTGCAACACACTGCATAACAGTGTTTGTCTAACATCTTTTCCCCCTTCTTTTTTTCACTGTTTACTGCGGACGCCTCGCGCTGCTTGAGTCACTTTGGTGGAGACGTGACAGCTCACACATACGCACACAGACTCACAGAGCTGCTGAGCGGAGACAGATTTCACAGTCTCTCCTTTTGCAGATACGTTCACACGGACAACGCTCTTTTTTTCTTAACCATCTAATGCACCTCCCTTCTCGTTTTCACGCAGGTGTGGCTGTGAAACCCTATCCCGTTTACAGGCACAGAGAATCCATTATGGTTGGGTCAATTTAGAGGTTCTGCCTGTGAAATGAGAACTCACGGTATAGCGCACATTGTGAAGGAAAGAGAACAGGGACAGAACAGGCTGACCATGTTTCCCCCCACCTGAGTTCATTAGAGTTGCACAGAGATTATAAATTCTTTGTGTTTGCTAACCCACTGTGGACTTTTCTCATTAAAACAATGTGTTACACACACACTCAATATCAAGGCCCTGGTCAGTGGTGAGGAATTTTGGGCCCAGACCATGATTGGCTGTGGGGGTCTGGCAGCGTGAAGCAGCCTGGAGGAGAAAAACAACCTCAGATGGCAAACACACAAACACGCCCAGAGAACACAGACACAAGCCACACTGACCAGAGAGAAGAAGATTAAGACCAAAATGTCAAAAACAAGGATGAAGACCTTGAATTTGGACACTTTACGAGCAATCTGCAGCACCTGAATTATGTGGTTTGACTTGTTCCATCAGTGGCGGCTCAGCTATGAAGCTGAGAATTACACAATCCCTGCAGAGAAGCATCAGCAAAGTGGCTTGTGGCTTGTTTTATTCATTTTGAGTGCATGTTTGTGCATGTGTATGGTTCGAGGGAAATGTTTGAGAGACAACTTAAACCTGTTTGCAGAGCACAATCCTGACATACAGTCAAATGTTTCCCTCTGCAGTCCCCACGCAGCCCCTTATCTGCTCTGTAAACAATGTTAAAGCAAGCAGCAGAGCCCATACGCTTACAGTAACGTGATAAGGATCTTCCCACAGCACCACATTTCCTCTGAGCTCCCCTTTTCCACTGAGGCTTTTTGAAAAAAAAACCAGGGCAGTCCTGTGTCACTGCCCTCAACACAAAGCCTCACACAGGCCTGCCAGGCGGGATGACGCACACACTACTCTGTGCATGTATACCTGCACAAATGTGTGTGTGTGTATGTGTGTGTCCATTTATAGCAGCATACAATCCGCTTTGATTCATATTCATCACAGCCGGTGGATAAAGCAGCTTTTAAGGTGTTTCCATACAGCGTTCATAGAGCAGACAATGGCAGTAATGATGTTTATCATCAATGGTGGAAAGTACTTTAAAATGTACTTATACTGCTACTTCACTACATTTCTTTGACAGCTTTAGTTACTGCACTGATGAAGATTTTACAACACAACGTACTCAGTTTAAAATATTAAATGTTTAGTGAAAGGAGCTAAAGTTAGCTTGAACCTGACCCGCCTCACAATCAAAATGCAGCTTACACGTCAAATCAACCATCATTTAAATAATAATATATATAAAAGTATACCACTGAAAGTCATCATCCTGCAAAATCAGAACTTTTGATACTAAAAGTACATTTGCTGATTACACTTTTGTACTTGTACTCAAGTAGAATTTGGGATGAACAACTTTAGGGACTGTATAAAATCTGTTGTTGCGGTGAGGGAGGCTGAACCTTTTCACTTTTGTAAAAAAAATGCAACTGCACTTACATAACCCTCAGAGTTACTCAACAATCCTCTAAGAAGAATGCTGTAACGGCGTCAAAATAATAAACAGCGTTGGTACAATTTGTTCAGCATCATGTGCAGCGATTAAAACCTGAACATCTTAATGGAACTTCAAATGTTACAAATTCATAAAATCCTGAGAAGGAGAACAAAACGTTTTATCTTTTCAGCGACAGAATGTAATTAAGTACATTAACTTAAGTTGTGTACTTAATTACAATTTTGACGTACTTGTACTTCATGAGTATTTCCATATTCTGCTACTCCCCACTCTACTGCATTTTGGAGGCAGATATTGCACTTTTTAGTCAACTTCATTTATTTGATAATTTTAGTTACGAGTTACTTTTCGGATTACATAAATTAATTCATGCAAAAAACAAAAGAAAACACATTCTGATTATCAGAAAAACGATCAGTCAAACCAAACCATTTAACACGATATCTTTACTTTTACTCAAGTTAGACTTTTGGGTACTTATTACAACACTGGGCACCCTTTGTGCACGTTCATAAAACCCAGATACAGAGACAAAACTGTAGCTAAATACATATACTAAAGTAGTGTACTTAAGGACATAGTTCTTTACTTGAGTATTTCCATTTTCTGCAACTTTATACTTCCACTACACTAGATTTTGGAAGCAGTACTTTTGACTCCATCACATTTATTTGATGACTTTAGTTACTTTGCGGACTGCACGCTGAACCAGAACCGAAGTAGCACCTTTTTTAAAATTTATTTATTTTATTGGCAATTAAATAAAAACAACAACAAAAAAAAAAACTGATTCTGATCATCATTATTGGATCCCATAATCATCCATGCACACTTTACTTTTGATACTTAAGTGCAGATACTTCATAACTTTTGCTCAAGTAGGGCCAACTGTTAAAAGTGAAAGTCAACCATATAAATAAAGTAATATCTTAACACAATCTCTATATATTGTAATAGGAAAGCTGATATCAAACATAAATTAAGGATGGGAAAAAAATTAAAGCCCTGCTCCCTGTCTCACTTTCAGCTGAGCAAAGATTCCTCCCTCTTTTCTGACCCCTCAAATAATTTTCGTACAGTCCCTAACCTTAAAATGGAGAATTTGCACTGTTTCACTCAAATAAAGAAACCTTCCTGCCCCTCTGTTTTTTATCACGCTTAATCTAATTAACGCTCCTTTAATTTACAGTTGCAGATGCGCGTGCAGGACGCGTAGGCCTCTGCGCGCATGCGTGCGTGAGGTTGAATGAGAGGCTTCACCAGACAGGATAATCTGAGCTTTCATCTCGCGCACTACGCATCACTTATCTCCTCTCTGTCTCCGTGGGTAATCTATTAAAGACGCGCCTGTTTACATATTTAAAAGGCCTGGAGTGGAAGCCTCCATTATCTGCTCATTCAAGCCTGAAAATGACACATCCGAAGCTCTGATTTCACGTCATTAGGCCCAAATTGAGCACAGCTTGCTGGACAGTTAAAGAGAATAATAGGTGATTTATTCAGGCGTGCAGAATAAAGTTTGACAAGTGGTTTTCACTGAGCAGAAGTCCACAAAAAAAGACCTCGGCATACCAGACAGGCTTATTTATGACCAGGGAACCCTCCCACTGACACACCTCCTGCCCCCAAAACCAAGAAAACAACCCTGACACTCAAGCTGCTTGTGAGCTTCACCCTTTATTTTGCACTTTCTTACACATTTTTGTCTCTAGAGATCCTGAGCTTTCCAATTTGAGGTTTAAATTGGATAAATTGAGCCACCTACCTGGTCAAATGGACTTTGAGACTTGAAGACAGGCAGAGGACAATCTTATATTCTTGGAAAAAGTTCCCACGGCTGCTCTCACTTCATCTGCGTGTCCTCGTCGCTTCCCTTCATTAAAATGCGCGTCCCTCGGGTCGGAGCGCGTCCTCAAATGTGCGCCCTTGTTGGCAGTGTGGAGAGGAGGTTTCAGTGGCGCGGAGCGACTGAACTTTAAATAGCTAATCCCTGGTGCATGGTGAGCTGACACGCCTGCTTTCTCTCACCCTCCTCCCTCCCTCTGAGCTCCACACTCTCCTTCCCCATTTGCTGCCTCTCACCCATCCCACATGGCCCACACACACACACACACACACACACACACACACTCTGCACACACTTCCTCCTGCATGCTCTGCTGTGTTTTGCCTCTGCCTCATTCACATATTTGTTGATAGAGATAACACTAAACATTTGATCAGAATTAGCCTTCAGGTGTTGGAAAAAAATAGCTTCTCTGGCCTGCGGTGCACGGATCATGAGGGATGAAGTCATGAGTGCAAACAGATAACAGGTCGAAATTAGGGAGATTTGACGTCTTGAACTGTGATCAACAAGATGTAATCATATTTCAACAATAGACGCCTTAATCCTCCTCGGCTCTTTAAGTGCATTAATCACTGATGAAGTCATTTCACCGCCTTCTGATTCATTTAAGGGCTTTTTCCAAGCCTGCAGGTCAGAGGTCGCCAGAGGCTCTAGGACTTCGATACTGCTGCTGGTAAGGTTGTTTTTTATGATTAGAATTATTTCCTAAAGGAACAGTTCACCCAAAAATTAAAATTCAGTCATTATCTACTCACCCCACACAGAAAGTTCTCCTCAACAACCGAAGTAGATGGGGTAAACAATGAGGGAAACAAACACAAAATGGCTCCATACAGCTCTTCTGGCGTAATCCAAGTCTCCGGAAGCTCCGAGAGCCCAACTGATTTGAAAAGATGTTATTTACACCATTTTAAAAGCCAAAATCACTGTAGATGCTAAGCTAAAAGCGTTAGCGCACACCCCGGCTGCGCATTGATGGAGCAAATAATATCTTTTTCAATCAGTTTTGGGATGTCGAAATCTCTAGAAGCTGAGAGATCCCCAACTGATTTGAAAAGACATAATTCAAACCCTTTTTTAAAATTAAATCTTCAATGTAGCTGCTGAGCTAATTTTTTAAAAATGTATTTTAACATTTAAACTGTTGACACACTTTTGAGTCACATTTTATGTATAAATCTTAACGGCAAAACAACTGGAAGGTGCAGACCTATGCACAAAAAAATGACAGGAACACACTTCCCTCAATGAAAATATTATGTGAAGGAGACACAATATAAGTATATAAGATGGAAGTCTCTGCTCCCAACTCGTAGGAACAAAATTCCAGTAAGACAAAGAAAAAACTTCCACATGACCGTCACCTCATGCCGTAAACACATATGTGATTCAGTTTTACAAGGAGCCTAATGTTTTAATTATAATCAGTTTAAACGCCCAAACAGAATAAAAATGCTCCATATAAACACCTCAATCGGAATAAACAGACCCAAACTGAACATTTCAATCAGTCGCAGATGTAGTTTAAACCTTTTCCACTTACCAAAGATGGCGGCCTCTACGGTTAACAGTTCCTCTGTGGAGAGTTTGTTTTTAATACAAGACAACTTAACATAGACGACAATAGATACCCATCTTCGGGACAGGGAGCTGATTAAACACGCACCAGAGGAGATTAAATATCCAATGAGGAAGAGGAACGCATGACAAAACATCACTTGAGATCTCGATTCTTCGATTGGGATGATTTCAATCGGACCGAAGAAATATTGTCTGTGTAAACACAGCCACTGTTTGAGCGCTGAAAGAAAAGGGAGACCTAATTGTGGAGGAAATCCCTACCTATCCTGTTAGAGTGAGAGGGTTTTAGTCTGGAGTGGATCAAACATACCGAGAAGAATTAACCAGCAACGGTCACAGATCCCCGTTAAGACCCTCCTCATGAAATACAAGGAATACGCTCACTTGGATTTATTCTTAAATAGATTTCCTGTCCTTGAAAATACACCGACAGTGTGCAGAATTCCTGACAGCAACCCGCCTCATCAACAGGACCCGGGACCACCACTGATACAGACTCTCAGCCCGACCACAGGCACTTCATACAACTGTTTTTATTACTGCAGTAAACTTCAGAGCATTGCTTGGTCAATATTCTGCACTTTCCTCTTGGTTTCAAGCACTAAATTTTAGGATTTTTAGACTATGAAGCTGATTGTGTAATTCTCAGCTTCATAGCTGAGCCACCACTGATGGAACAAGTCAAACCACATAATTCAGGTGCTGCAAATTGCTCGTAAAGTGTTCAAGTTCAAGGTCTTCGTCCTTGTTTTTGACATATTTTCATTTAAAAAAAAAAAAGATTCATTTGACATATTCTTCAGACCGGTTCTGATTGTTGTCTTGAAACTCAATCTAATGGCAGAAATCCAAAATGTGAATCAACACGAGCAAGTAATCACTTGTTTCACTGAAATCTGTGCAGCGTTTTGAGATATCGCGGTGAGAGGCATTCGAGGTAACATAGGGCGTACACGTGACCCTTTCAAGGAAAAGAGGTGTTGCTTCCTTTGTAAACAGCACCTATCCGTCATGTAGGAGTCACGCAGAGCTGGTTGCAGCCTGCTGGTTGAGGTTGTTGTACCCACATATCTTTATGCAATGCACAGTACGTGCAAACACAAGATTTACGTCAAAATGCCGTAAATAGCATAAAGTCAAATACCCAAAGCAGGGATGAGAGACAAGCCCGTGTTTGTGAACGTGCACCGACATGATGCCTGTAAACCAGAACATTCGTCATGTTATCTGGAGGCAAAACCTGGAAAATAGATTAAAATCTGACTCACACGCTCTCTACACAGACACTTACAGAGAAACTGAGAGGAAACCTCGGCTGCTCTGGGCCCATTCGATGGTTTATTACAGTTTATTAGCTTTCGGCTCCCTGTTTAAGGCTTATTGAGGCCTTTGTCCTGGTGGAAATGTACCCAGATGAGCTCTCAGCCTGAGTCTGCGCCTGCTGGTTAGAAATCACCCAGGAAACAGTCTGTGTGACAGCAGGCACATTTCTTAAGCTGGTTCTGCACTGTGAGCTGCAACAGGGACTTACCCACAAGATTAGTCATTTTTCTCACATTGCATTCATACGGGAATATCAGCTTTGTTCAGTATAATGGAAATACGCTAAGATGCACATTAACAGCTTGTAATCAGATATTCTCATGAGGTATATGATATGCCGCTTTCTACTGTTCCCTGTTTTATCCGCCACGTTTTCATGATGATAGCAAAAATCTGTGTATACACGTTTCAGTGTAAAAGTGGTATTACTGCAAGTACATTAAAGTAACAAGGATTTTGTACAGGACATTATCAGTTACTGTGATTTCCTCAGTAACTTTTGGTTTGCAGTAATTATTGATTGAATACACGGTATTCTACTGTGAAATAGTATACCGTATAGTATATAGAGTAAACACTTCATATAATCGATGTACCTGAAGTGCTTGATTTTATTTTTTGACAGAGTATATGTGAAAAATACTGTGTGCCATTCTGCATAATTATTTTGCAAGGGAAACATTAGCTAGATCTGTTATTTAGACTGAAATTGAGAAATACCGAAGCTGATTCTGATGCCAATCTGTCGCTGTTAATGGAAGGTTGTATCTCCAACTGTTTCGTGCTTTACAGCAGCTTTGAACTCGGTCTTTGTGAAAGTCCAGTCGTACCCACAAAGCTGTGCCGCAGTCACATGTACAGATTTACACCTGTGGATGTGGGTGAAGGACGGACGTCCTTTGATTCGACACTGTCTCTAATTTTAAATCCACTCTGTGTGGATGATTAACAGCAGAGAACTTGGTCCACAAGAGTTAAACATGAAAAACAAACATCTAAAGGCATCCGACCAGAAAAAGACTGATTTCAGATTATAGACATATTTTTATTAGTGATTAACTTCCACAGTTTTCTCACTTTTCATGATGAAAGGACAATTTTCAACTCTTTATTTATGCCAAATTTAACCTTCCTCATTGTTCGTTTCATAATCTAAACCTTTGGGATTATGAAAGCATGTTAAACAACAGCCCTTTTCTTTGCAACAGATTCCCCTCGTGCGCTGAGGTTACTGTCATTCCTTCACAGAGAGTCAAGTGGTGCCTCAGTGGTGTCACCTCGGCGCATTCAGACACTCGTTCCTCTCCTTGTAAGGTGACAAGTGTCCCTGCCAGGCTGCCAGTGGCCCCAAGTATGATTACTAGCTTCCTGTGAGCCCACCAGGAGGCTCGGATATCAAGAACTGAACCACTCCCACTGTCCCATTGGCCTCAAGTGCCATCGTGATATCAGACACTTTGAGCCGGGGGACCAACTGGGTGGCGAGTGGAAAGCGACATTGTCATAATACTGACATCATGCCCTGTGAATTGTTGCTCCACTGGTAAATTAATCCCTCAGTGCCACTGCCCCACTGGCTGAGAGACAGGAATAGCAGCACTGTGAACGTGCAGGAAGGATGAAGACAGAAGAGCAAGAGGCAGGAGAGGGGCAAAAGTAGCCCATCCTAAAAATACTCTGAGGTAAAAGGTCAAACCTGGGCCCTTACAAAGTTTGTTGTGTAAATGATTCATGCTTACTCAAAGTTTTGGGATTTGGTCCAGTAGATTGCCTCAGCAAGCAGCAGTGACACGTCCACAATGGCTGCAACTTAATCCCTTCGGGCAACACTGACTGTCAAGTAGTCGATCAAGAGTAGTCTTGCTTTAACAATTGCAGGTCTGCAACAGTGTTTAAAGCAAGAGAAAATACATCCCTTTGACCTTTTTATATGTTCATTGAATAAGGGGTGTGTCTTGATTGGATAACCTAGGACAACAGGGTGATATTGACGGTGATGAGGATCATTCAAAAAGTAACTTCCCCCGAGGCACACTGGACATACAGTCTTGTCAGGAAAGACGCTTTCTCTACACTTATGAATTGTCACTTCTACATTTTCTACTGACTATTAAATAAAGGTAGAAAATACTTAAAAATTAACAATAAAAACAAAAAAACACTTCAGACTTCCATAAAAATGCCCAAAACACAAGGTAAACAAAAATCGTCTACCTCGTTAACTCGCTGCTATCGTTCTGTGAGCGTGTGTGTGTAATGAGTGGCTATTTGTGAAGCACTTTGGCTAAAAGTGCTATTTAATTGCAACCATTAACGATAAATGTTCTTCCCCTCTCTCTTATTAATCATTTTACGACACTTAACATTTGAATTGCGAGCGAGTTAAGGACGGTTTCTTCCCCGGCCAGCTTGTTTTGTGTGGAATTTCATGAGATTGCATCAGAAAAATTAGGGTTTATTAGTGCAGCCAGTGTACGTGAGTTTATGAGCTTTTCGGAGCAGCAATATATGTGTGCAGTCACGCCCATCTAATCACATCTAAATCCAGGCTAATTTGATTTTAAATTGCCCTCCATGCCTTCAAAACAAATGTATTAATAGTTTCTTCACCCTGCAGTGATTTTTAAAAAATAGTTTTGCAGCTATACAGTTAATGTCTTGCAGAACTAATGTTGATCTGAGTGTAAATCAGAGATCGTATTCACTAACTAAAATCAAGTCGGATTGCAGGATTAAACCAGTTCTCTGTGTGTTTAGATGTCCCCCACCTCAAATGTGTGTTTCGTGTTCCCTCCCTCAGCACTTCAGACATTCCCACACCCAGAGTTTGTTGATTTTCTGTTGATGTTGGCATGCTTCAGTGGAGCCGGGACCGGGACTGACTGGCTGAGGTCACTCAGGGCTGGTTCCATCCCCTGTCACCCTCCTTCAATATCCTCAGGCTGCTCCCTCCCTCCCTCTGTTTGTCACTTATCTCATGCCTCTTTCTGTTTTTACACCATCAAGAGAAATCCAGACACATCAACTGTTCTCGGTGATTATATTAATCCTGAAGTGCATGGGGGAAGGAGTCTAATCTTGGTTGTATCCGACATACTGTACAAATCAGCTGATAATGCTGTGTGGAGTAAATAGCTCATCTGAGGGCAAAGAGCAGAGTGGCTTTACTTCACAGGAAAGCAGTGAGATTGAGAAAAAAGGGTGTACTCAGGCTGGCAATGCAAAATAGACCCTAACTCTAGGGCTGTCAGCATACCTTAGCAGATATCGCAACCAGTTTAAGAGTGTTTGTGCGATCCTACCATAAAATGTCCTTTATTATTTGTTTGTATATCAGTGCAGTGTGGTAAGCAATTAAGCCAAGTCAATTTATCTATTGAGCATGCAGAAAACAAGAAAACGCTCTTGAAAAGTAAAAAAAGAATAGTCAGAAAGTTAAGTAAAAGGTAGATATTTGGTTTAAAAGTGCTGACAGAGTTGTAAACAAACTGTTTGTAGACTTGCTGAATGTACCTGACTGTCTCCTTTGTGGCTTTGCTTGGGTCATCGTGTGCTTGACATAATTACAGGGTGGGATACACGGCTCAGTTATCACTTACGTGCGTCTGACTCTGTGCCACTTACAGCATGACTGTTGCTTTTACATGTGGTTGTTGGTGTGCTGAGGAGATTTCAACCACAGATGAGCATAGAAATATTAGCCCGATTAAAACTGTAATCGCTTTGCACGCATCGATTTGTACCATTTACCTGCTCTGTCCACACTGTGTCTTCACGAGCCTGGACCGTACTGGCCATTTCTGCTTGTCCTCACCCTGTTTTTCCCTTCTGCCTCCTCTTTGTTCTGCCAGTCAAGCCTGGAAAAGATCAAGCAGAGAGGAGGGGCTCGATTTTCGGGAAAGGGGTACATTTCTAAATAATGGACTCACCGCGGGTCTTAACAAGTGCACAAGGCGAATATAACAGAAGAATTTTGTGCTCCAATGACTGTTTTTCAGTTTGCTCCGGTGATGTCATTCCCTCTTGTTGCTCTCCTCCCTCAGTGCATGTGTGCACTTACGTGAGTGTTTGTCCGCCACATCATTAACAGCACTTTCTTTGCCACTCTGGATTCTTTCCGAGGGGCTACAATTTGCATGAGAAGTGGCCGAGACTGGGCCCCCTTCCCGTTTTCCTCCCTTTGTCCCACCATTCTTTTATTCCAAATTCTTCTCACTTATGCTCCTTCCTCGCTTTGTGCTGTGCATTATATAAGAGAGCTGCACCGGCCAATCGGTTAGCTAAGATGGTCACGGTGTTGGGCACAGGCCTTATTTCCACAACTACATAATTTCCCCCCTCCCCCCCGTCCTAGAAAGTATGTGAACACAGGAGCAGCTTGAAAGAAATAGTGAATAATTGGAATCAGGGTGTTACTGAAAATGAGACTTAATTAAATGACTTTACTAATCAGGCAATTAGGACACTGAAGCACATGTAAATGCATTTATCTGTTCTGCCAGAGACTTTAGCTGTAGGTTATTTGGTCCCTCTCAAGAGACTGTGTCTATATTTACCTGGGCGCAGCTCTGCAACAGGCTTTTAACTTTAAAGTTAGGTAACAATTACCACGAATCAGCTCCATGGCAACAAAAGCTTATGAGCTTAACCTGCACCTATGCTAACAGGCGCCGCTGGTCCAGATTGTGTACTGTTTATGCAGCTGCAGTCTGCACAGTGTCCACGGGAGGCGCTCTGACCTTTGGCCTTGTCTGGACGCACAATAAGCCTGTTAGATCTGGCTGTCTGCGGCTGCATGGGCACAGCATGAGGTGAGTAATTGACAGAGATCATAACGGCGTTGTGCAGAAGTTCATCTACCAGGTGATCAGTGTCAGAGAATGTTGGAGTTGGTGTACACATTTCAGTAAATTTACATGTGCCTTTTGGGAGAAGTTACTCAAGAAAAACTGCATCAAAGTTCACACAAAAACTGCAAAAAATACATTTTAAATACGTTTTTAATCAGGAATTTCACTCATTATGCACAACTCCAATTATAATGCTTAATATATATATTTTAAATTCATCAACTCTTATTGTGTTGTCACATTCACCTCCTATACAGCATACAAAAATATATACTGTATATATAATATATAGGTACATAAAACCAACACAATTAATTACAACAACAATTACAACAATTACGCTGAAGAATTCAAACAAAAATAAGTCAGGCAATACACACAAACCAACAACCAGAATCAAATACATGCAATAACGGAGTAAGGCTTTGACTCAAAAAGCTATAAGATAGGTGTGAGGCAGTATCCAAAGGAATCCTCAACATGTTTTACAGAGAGGTGCATTTGAATATTATCTTTGGGAAACAAATGAATTACAGAAATCCCTCCCAGCCCTTGTGAAGATGGGTGAGAACCGGGTGATCTCCTTCAGTTTCACAACCCACCGTCGTCCTGCAACAAGACAGAAGTCACATGTTTATGTTATGTTTGGGACAGGAAGCGAGCTGTCAGATGACTGACAGAGCTGTTAATAAATGTGAGCATTGTGTCAATGAGTAGACATTCATTTGCAAAATACATCTGTGAAAGTGTCAGTATTTCCTAAGAAATGTGGTACAATGATAAATAATGGTTTGGATGACTGCTATGTCCTTCAAATCAATGTGTGTACCTCATTTGTGTGCATATTAAACATGTGTGAGTCCATATGCAAGTCAGCAGAAATGTTTTTCCACAGTCCTCACTATATGTTCAACCATGTGCTAAAACTGAGCTTAATTTTCAACCTGGGTAGATATTTGAGCTCAAAAGTACAAAATTAAAAATGATCTTTGACCTTTTTCAGTTTTCCTTAGCTGCCAGTTTATGTATTGTAACTTAGAGTCAAACCAGTCATCATATAGTGCTAACTTTTATCATGAGAATGATCCTCAGTATTTTCTGAATACGAACACCTGTACAGTACTTTTAAAGCAACTCCAACTGTGTGTTTGGTGAGGACGTTAATCACTCTAGTTTGAAGGGCCAAAGTTAACAAAATCCAATTACCAGCACCTCTGCTGTTCACTATTATTCATATAGATACATTTGTTCTATATCTAGTTTTTTAGTCCATAATTTAGTGGAAAAATTACACAATGTGCTGTCATAATGTCCCAAAACTGTGCTTTTAAATGAGCACCGACCAATTGTCCTGTTTAATCGCACAACTCTTACAATCCCAGCCCTCTGCCATCTGCACTGCACCCATGTTATCTATCAACACAGCAAGCTATCAAAACCATAAAAGCTTTTCCCTTTCCTGTTTTCCATCAGTGGCAGAGCTGATAGAAAACCAGAATTGCAATCATAACAGCGCTAAAGCAACACTGAAGGAATCTGCTGAAAGGCCAAGTCATTCTAGGCTACTAAGAATAGCTGGCTCTGTCTCAGCAACCAAACCAGTTAGTACAGAAAGTGTTGCTTCACATTAGATTTATGGAGTTTGATAAAGTTGTTTCAGTCTTTATTGTTTCCCTCTTTTATTGGCACTCATATCCCCCATGTAGCTTTCATGACTTCCCCTGCTCAGAAATACTTCAACACTCATTGTGTCATTACTAAGATTTGCTTGCACCCCCTCCTAACTCCTAACTTAGCTTGGTGACCTACATCTTTGCTTTCACGACAGTCCCCGCAGAGGCATCCCAAGACGCCGTTGACCACCTGGATGCCACAAAGCACCATCTGTATCAACCCCATGGCCAGCAGAATGAAGAACAGGACGACGTGCCACATCACTGCGTTTTTAGGGTACTCGCAGATTGACCACAGAGTCTGGTTCACAATGTAGTTGGAATTACCCCTGCAAGGAAGAACAGCAGTAGAGCATAAGCAATTTCCAAGACAAACACAACACAGCATTAATGAAAATATGTGTACAGCAAGCCAAGTTTGGGGTGCAGGAAGAAAAAGTGTGATGACTGAGTTGAGGAAAAATGTGTCAGTAAGATGGTGAATGGAACAAGTGAGCAGTGGAGAAAGAAAGCACATGGAAAATAGAAAGGAGGAACTGAGAGAGAAGGTCTGTTTTGTTGGAGAAAATTGACATTAACTGTTTACAAGAAAAGAATGGTCAGTTACTGAATACAAATGACATTTTGACAATTTTGTAATTGGTAATGTAACTCAATGGATTGTATAAAATGTAATCTGAATACTTTTGGATTAGTTTTTCATGATGTTGAAAATATTGCATTGATAGACACAGACACAAGGTAGAGATTAGGGCCTCATACGACAATTAGTTTCTATTATTGGTTAATATTCCGAGTATTTACGCCAATAATTGGGTCTTAATTAACTCCACCAAGGAGGTTATGTTTTCGCCCCTGTCTGTTGGTTGGTTGGTTTGGTTGGTTTGGTTGGTTTGTTGGTTTGTGGTCAGTTGGTTGGTCAGTCGGTCGGTCGGTCGGTTGGTTGGTTGGTTGTTTGGTCAGTCAGTGGGTTTGTTGGTTGGTTGGTTGGCCAGGAAGATTACACAAAAACTACTTAGATTTCCACAAAACCTTGATGAAGGATGGGTCTCAGCCCAGAATAGACTGCATTAACTTTCGGTGTATATCCAGATAAAGGGACGGATCCAGGAATTTTTTCTCACTTTCTTTAACAATATGAGATTTGGCGGTTTTCAACATTTCCATTAATTTCTTAGAGACTAATGCTTGGATCCTGATAAGAAAATCTCTTGCATTGAAGGTAGTGCTATCTACGAGTGAGTACAATTGGATGCAGATCCTAATTAAAATCTGCATCTTGTGGATTTATGTTTTATGTGATATTGGATTTAGTTTTATTAAATTAAAGGTGACTGTTGGGCCTTGATAAAAGCGGGCCTCTACCAAGTGCCATTCAAGCATTGTCTTCAAATTGATCGATTGACTCCTTTGCGAGGGAGACCTGGCCAGGTTGGCACCATAATAGGTTGCAGACAAAACAATATAAAGTCAGGTACCTAAAAAACAGATAACAACACTAAGAAGACCAAAATAAGTTAAATGAGTCATTTACTGTACAATTTACAATAATCTTAAAAGCAAGGAGATGTTGAATGACTCACTCAAGTCTATTAACTGTACACAAGTAAAATAGAAAGTAAACAGGATTGCAGAACCTCACATTGAAAAACAGAAACACAAAAAAGGGGAAGTTGAGGTTTGCTGGAGGAAGGACAATCTGAGGTTTAATATTAATATCTCAACATATATTGTGTAATCAGACTTGGTTCCCCTTCACTGTAAACACTGGCGCCCTTTGAACTGCTGCTTATGCAAAACAAAGGCCTAAATATTAACTACATGATCATATTTATTAACAATGGTCCCAGTCTTCTCATGGGCCTCTGTCAGGTGGTTCAGTTTTACCTGCCTGAGCTCGTAAAATGCTTCATTTAGTGCTGATAGTGTTGTTATTATTTTAAGTTAAATTGTAAGCAAGGATCCAAACAGAGCAACTGTTCTTCAACTAGAATAGGCAAGACCTGTAAACTTTAGCTGAATATGACCTATGATCAAGCTAAAAAAGAAGTTCCCTCCATGCATTAATAAGATTTTACATTTAAAGGTTTAAATGGGTAAGCTTATTCTGATTTACCAGACTCATGGTCACACAAACAGTTGGTCCACTCTGCCACCTACTGGATTTTTTAAAATATTGCATTTCTTTATTTTTATAACCAGGAACTGAAACCATTCTGCTGCTCCAAAAACGACAATGAAAGTAAATACAACAGACTGAGATAAGAGCGGAGTGCAGACACGCATCTGAGGAAAATGAGGAAGGGTTAGATCAATACTTGTCAGGCCACTATCAGCTTCAGCATCACCTACATGCTCAGAAAAAAATACATTTGAATAAATACACATGCGCGATGGTTGCAGAAACACTCACTCTTCAAAGGGGTATATCCAGTCACCATTCACCTCACACTTGGGCCCATCAGCCAGACCGGCTGAGGCCACACCGGTGCAGTAGATCGATCCAATAAGACCGAATCCAGAGCAGAACACAGAGTTCAACATCTGAAAGAAAGACAGGAATATACTGTGTTATTATTTTTCTATCTTGTCACTATCTTTTTTGTAACTAGTTTATTACTGTTTCTTGTCTAAAGTAGGCCTACATATACCTTTAACCCAACCTGATGTGACCTTAAAGTCCAATTTGTAAGACGATCTCATTCCCGTTTCCCAGTTCGTCAAATACCGACGCTTTGGGTCTCTGGAGGGCCCGACCTACCGACCCAAAGTGTCATTATTTGAAGTGTTGAGAATCTTACAAACCGGACCTTTAAAACAAACACACCTCGATGCATCCCGGCTTCATTTGTGAAAAGATTCTGTTTGCAACAACATATAAGTGGCATATGATTTAATGCAATACAGTGGTGAAGCACTATTGTTTTGCGGGTATTTCAAAGGGTCTGATGACATGATATGATATGATTGGGGTGCTTTTGGCTGACTCTATCTGAAAATATTATGATTTTTTGTGCTTTCAACACAGTTGGTTTTTTTTCTCAGCAGACAGAGTTTGCTTATTTAGCTCGGACTGATATTGAGCTGGGTCTGGCCAATATATCGATATTATATTATTATCATGATAACAGACTATGTATCCTCTAAGGGTTTTGGATATTTCCATATCACAATATGTCATAAATGGTGTCTTTTCTTGGTTTAAAGGCTGCATTACAGTAGTAAGTGAAGTAATTTTCTGAACTAATTCTACTAAAATCTCATTGTTGTTGGTCAGATTTTGTAAAAGGACCAATAGTTGGGAATTTGGTCAAGAATATCAGGATATTTGATTTTGATATCCAGTGCTAGCATTATTAGATATATATCGTGTATCATGATATAGCCTAAATATATTGCGGTTTTATTTGAAGGCCATAATGCCCAGCGATATATTGAGCTATCTTCATGCCAAATGAGCAAACTTTATCTTTAAATGCTTCTGGATAAACAAGTAGGCTAAGCAGGCTTTGAGTTAAGACTTTCAAGAAAGTCCTAAATCCTAAAAATTGCCCTTTGAGTGGGATTTGGTTAAAGAAATAGTTAGAAATAGTAAAGAAAATAACCGTTTTCCCCACTTTCCCACAGTCAAACTAATAAATACCTGGGGACATTTTTTTATGTATTCGGTGTCGTCTAAATTCATGCCAAACAGAAATATCAGGCTATCTTGGCTCAATTGTTGAGTGTTTATGCGGTCAAATAACATAATCATGACCCCATAGGCATCCAGGGATTAAGCAAAAATAAGCAAGTAAGCTAAGGCAGGATGGGGAGGTGTAGTTTTTCAAGTTTTGTCTGAGGAGAGACCCACAGTGACAGACTTTCCTTTGAAAACCCCTGATATAAAAAACACTGATACACTGCTTTTCTTGCCAATTAGCAGCCTAGTTCCTGAAAATTAAAGAGAAGTGAGTGTTGCTCACAGAACAGTAAATGTAATCCTATAATGACACGTCCATGTGGTGTGTTGTCGAAAAAATACACTTGATTCAAGTTTGTGCTTCCGTCTCTGGTAAGACATCGCCCTCACCTTTGCCTTTTTCCACCCATCATTATCAGTCCAGTCCCTACGCTGACGTTGAATGTCAATCTCTTAAATTACTTTACTCACCCTGCAGCGGTTGCCACAGCAACCTGTTCCACAGCAACCCTTGCCCCCGGCCCTGATAGCAGAGGAGCTCGGGCAGAGCATCTGAAAAGTTAAAGACATAAGAGAATGTTTTCTCATTTATCAAGCGAGAAAGATGTATCACAAGTGATTTTAAGTTTTATAAACGCAAGTGAAAGGTATTTAAATGGAGGTATGTGTGTGTTTGCGTTTGTGCCTACATCTGACACACATTTGTATTCTTATGTGTGTGTGTGTGAGTCTGTTCTCTTATCTCTTAAACCAAATATTTGTGAATCCTGAGTCGAGTTTTAGTCTCTCGTCCCAGCAGGCAGTGACATCCACACGGTTAAGAGTGGGAGAGGAAATGAAAGTTCCCGGTCGCTGATCCAAACCCTAAAATCACGTTGATTAACATGTGTCCTTCGACAAGACTCAAAGGTCTTTGTGATATATTTATGATATGACTTATTCATGAATTATTTGTTGTCCTTGTCAGCCATTGAAATGTCAAGATTTCGCTGATGGAAAAATCATATCTGTTGTGGGTGTGTCCTTGTGAGAAAGTACAGGAGATCAGACACTTTGTAAATCTTTCGTCACACAAAGTTCCCCGTAAGGTAAAACATGTTTTTACACTGCACCGTCACGTAATGTAACTTAAGTAAAAATATGTATTATGAGCAAAATGCACCGAAAGCATCAATGCCATAAATGGGTGAAAATTTTGCATTTGTATATTTACATATTTATTAATGTTTAAAGGATAAGTTCCATCCAAAATGAAAATTAGGTCATTATCTACTCATCCTCATGCCAACTGAGAGTCAAGTGAAGTTTCTTGGTCCACAAAAAAACTTCTGGAGCTTTGCAGCGAGACAGCGTTTCCACATTTTCCTAAACAACTAGTAGATGGGGACTTATATCTAAAATGGCTCCATACAGCTTGTTAGGCGTAATCCAAGTCTATGGAAACCCCAAGACCCAAAATTGTTTTGGAAAGTCATTTTTCAAATCAATCTGGGATCTCGGGGCTTCCAAATACTTGGATTTTAAAGTATATAAAGTATAAAAAGTATAGAGTGACCTTAAAAAAACTAGGTATATTGGTCAAAATATCCTTTTACACTTAATATAAGACTAAATCACCTCGAAAGCAAAATTTCAGTGAATTATAGGGACTTTTTAAACCATTTTTACTTGTTTTTAGACATTACACTTGTTCCCCTGAAACACCTTATATTCATTGCTTGTTTACTTATTTTTATAGCAGCATATTTTCCGGTACCCCATGTTAAAAATTAACAACCTCTTATCAATGACAGGTACAGTCAAAGAATTATTTACTGGGAAGAATTTGCATATTAGATCATTTTAGTCCACACCCAGCCAAAGGTCAGGCATTTGTAAAAATAGAAATCAGTACAAAGTTATTGCAAATTACACCAAAACAAAAATAATAAGATTAAAATGCTCGTCAAAAGGATGTGATACTTCTCAAAAAAAGTCTCCCAAACAATTATACTCAATAAAACCCAATAAAAGAAAGCAATTAGATTTTACAGGTTTACACAGAGGAGAGTTAATGACCCAGTAAAAAAAGCAATAAAACATGAAACCAGAATTTGTAGACGACCACAGATAATAATCCTGTACTCACAAAGAGGCCTCCTCCGATGAGCCCCCCCATGAGCCAGACGTGGAAGGAGATCTGGTAATTTTCCAGCTTCTTCCCATCAGGGAAGAATAGCAGCAGGTTGGCGATCATGCAGACGAACGCTGTGGGCAGCAGGATCATGCCCACCAGACGGGCGCACTTTCCCATACAACACATGGTTTTTACTTGTTTTTTTTCCCTCTTACTCACTGGTACGTCTCCACTTCTACTCTCACTGCGAGTGTCCTCTCCTCTCTTTAAATCAGGAGGAAGTCAGCGAGATGTGGGCGACACAAAAAAAAAGGAGGAGTGAGAAGCTCACCGCTCTCGCACTGTGAAAGTCAAACACAGCCAGTGACAGTTAGAGCAGGAAGGAGAGAGGGAACAAAGGCCAAGTATTGGTGTGGCGACCTAATCTGATTTCAGACCTGTGTGTCTTCTCATGGGTCTCTGATAAAAAATGGAAGTCAGCAGGGAAAAAAACCTCAATAAATATGAAAATACAGGACAAACAAACTAAAGAACGCACATAGAGACGGGGGGGTATCTGTGCGTGTGTTCAGGGGGCTCTACATGCCCTTTGATACCTGCTCATGATCTTTTCAGTTTGTTTGTTCTATTTATGGCCTATTGTGAACACAAGGGAGGGCCTACAGTACGGCCTAATAAGAGCTTTGTCAACCAGCGATATAGTCTAACTAACTGGTATAGCATGAGTTGTAAATGCGCTTCTATGTGTGTGTCTGGTTAATTAAAAGCTCGTCAGATGTGAGGAATAAGTAAAAAGTCACCTCATTTGGATATTTAGCAATTTACATTACAGATACCAGCCAAGATACGCTAAAAAACACATTAGTTATTGTTTTTTTAATTGGCTTTACACATGTGCAAGCACCAGATGAAGCAAAATACTTTCTTACAATACAACAAACTCAAGTGACTTAAAGGAAAAGTTCAACCACAAATGAAAATTTAGTCATTATCTAATCACCTCTAAGCGGATGGAAACATTCCTGGAGCTTCACAGCAAAACAGTGTTGCAGTTTTCTCCTGTAGCTGCGAGGCTAAAAACGTTAGCGTGCATCCCATCTGAAGTGGGTGCAAGAGCTCAACAGCATGTCGACAATGACTGAATTTGCATTTTCGGGCGATCTATTCCTTTAAAAAAATAATATATAAGAATTCTGCATTAAAATGTCGAAAAACTAAAGACTATAGACTATTTAGACTATAGTCTAAATGTCTAAAAAGAAATAAAAATCCGCAAGTTTACTCAAGGTAACGTCAACGTAAAGGCAAGGTACCATTGCGTTTCAACAGGTCACCACTGCTACTTCCGGATTGGGAAGTCAGCGAACAAGACTAAATTTAAGAATAGGTGAATAAAACCTTAAAACATTGCCTCATTCCACCACGGACTGCTCACCCAGGCAGTGTTTTCAGCCTATTGCAGTATGTAAACACCCGAAAATGGTGTTCAGTTTCACCTTTTCCACAAACATCTTTTGTTTTTAGAGCCCCCCGAGCAGAAGAAGTTACATATTGTACATTTAAAGGTGCAATATGTGAGAATTTATTTGAAAACATTCAAGGATTTTCTAAAATCATCAACAGGATGTGAAGAAAGATCCGTTTGGACGTGACATATACCCTACGTATTCTGTTGCAGAGATATCACCTGAAGTTAGCTAGAGGTGTTTATTTTTAGGTAGTCTCAGTAAATAAAAAATGCATGATGAGTCATTTTACTTTCACTTTCTTTCATCGTTTGCACGCCGTGGTACAACAGGCCCATCCTGTTCGTGGTTTGACCATATATCAAAACATCAGCTGGTAGAAATCCCCAGTAGTTCCTGTAAGTGTCTTGTGCACAACCGAAGTCATTTGACGGAGGATTCAGTGAGAGGAAGCTTTTCCAGGTGCAATGGCAGGCAAGTGTGTTCTTGTATAAGTGTGCAGAAAATATATTTGATGTGCTGTAACTGTAACTGCAACCTGCGTCAGGTGTTTCAGGTGATCTGTGGTGAATTTGAGCAAAATGACCTTTTGTCATAATACTTTGGTTTATGACCAAACATCTTCACAAACAATGACATTCCCATCAGCCCCGGCTGTTCGTTGTACTTAGTGCTACTCAGCAAATGTTAGGAGATGAACATTATACCTGCTAAACATGAGCATGTTGACATTGTCATTATGAGCATGTTGGCATACTCACATTAGCATTTGGCTGTGGTACAGCCTCACAGAGGAGCTAGCATGGCTGTAGACTCCTAGTCTCATTTTGTAATTAATTCCTATAACAGGGATAAAACAGTAGCATAAGACTTTGTTGCACTTCACAGAATAATTTTATGGGGGGGTTGTACAGTTTGCATCAGTCTGAGTTTATGGTATTTTATGCTTCAATTGGTTCAATAAAACATAAAAGATGTAGCCTATTCTTCCTATCTGTTATTACATAACGATCCATAATTAAGATTATAAACTGTGGGAGAATAATACCAGCCTGTTTGTTTGCTCTTCAGCCCCATCTACAGGCCATCCAGTGCTAGTCACTGTGGGTGCTCTATGGAGGTTTCAAGTGAAGCCACCACCACCCAGACGTCCAAGGCTATCAGGTGAGAACTACAAAGACTCAGCTGCCAGTTTATTAACTACATCATTAACTACACTATTTTATGCACGTCTGAAAAATATACAATTAATCTGACATTACCAATTAGATTTTTTTTCATATCTTGCCCTTCCAGTTGGAGTCACAGTTGGATGTGTTACTATAGCTCTGGTACGAGTCATCTTCGGTCAGTGTGCTCTTTCTTTCACATATTGTATTTGAACAGCCCTCAACTCTCAGTTTTGTCACTACATATTGATCTCGTCACCATATATCCACAGGTGTTGTGTATTTCAAGGACTGCCCCCAGCAGCCGAACATTCCCAACTACCTGTTAGGTATGGCTTTGATGCCGCTGATGATGATACCATTCGTGACCCTCCCCTGTGAGAGTGAAGCAGCTCAGCCACAGGAGCCACCCAAAGGTTTCAAAGCCTGTCTGGGCTGTTTGATAACCCTGTTTGGCTTCGCATGGTTCCTTGCAGGTGGGGATGAAAAATATCACAGACGGAAAAAAAAAAATGTTCCAGTACACTTCACACTTAATATTTTTGTCCCATGCATCTACAGGTGACGTGTGGGTCTTCTCAGTCTATCAGCCCAACTACGACCCGACAGCAGCTGATGGTCTGTACTGTGACAGGACTCTGTACACGTTTGCTTTCTGGAATGCAGTCTGGGAGACGTTTGTATTCCTGTTCTGTCTGGCAGATCTCTGCAAAGGACTGATGTGTTGTGTGATGATGAGTCCTGCACCGGCAAACAGAAACTTTTATGGGAATGTGTGAGGCATGGATGGACAGAACAAAGGTTAATATAACTATATGTAGCATCTTAGGGGACAGGTTTAGCTTTTTATCTGTGAGACTCCACATAACACTAATTTTAATTATTGATTTGTTTTCTTTCCTGATTAATCACATTTTTTTTATGCCATAAAATGTGAATGCATATAAGATCATCAAGTTGCTTGTTTTGTCTGACCTGCTCAGTTTGATATCCAGTGATGGAATGTAACTAAGTACATTTACTCAAGTTCTGTACTTAAAGACAGTTACGAGGTACCCTAACCCTACTTTACTTGAGTATTTCCATTTTCTGCTACTTTATACTTCCTCTCCACCACATATCGGAGGTAAATGGTGTACTTTTCAGTCCACCACAATAATTTGACCACTTGAGTTAGTGGTTACTTTATAGATTGAAATGCTGCATATGAAGGACTGGAACTGCTAAAATAATAAGAAAAAAAGAAGAAGAAATTAATTAATCAATATGTTTTTAAAAGCAGGCTTTCATTAATTTATAAAAAATGTGACATAAATAGATATCCCTGCTTTGATTTGCCTCTTTATTTATTTACCTTTGTAGTTAACTGACTTTTTATGTACTTTCCCCCTTTACTTTCCCAAATTATGTATTATTCTGTTCATTTTAAAATGTAGTTATTTTATCAGCAAAATAAACTTTGACTCTGATAATCAGAAAAATAATCATTTTTTAATAACCTAAGCTTTTTGTTTTGATTGTTAAGTATATTTGTTGCCAGAATATTACTTTTAATCAGATCCTCTCGGACTTTTACTCAACTACTGTTTGTATGGCTTTTACTTTTACCAAAGTAATATTTTAATAAGACATCTTTACTTTTAATCAAGTAAGACTTTTATTGTCACATAAGACAAAGGAAAGCATAAAATCCACTGATTTAGAAGCTGGAACGAGGCAATGATGGCATACTTGCTTGAAAAACGATTCAACAGTTGCCAATTATACTTGTAACTTGTAATTTTAAATAAGTATGAACTATTTTGTCCACAGAGAGATGTGTAAATCTGTTAAGACTTTCTAAATAGTCGATATGCATTTTTTTTTTCATTGGTTTTATCTATGTAATAGTTGTTTGGGGGCTGTAATGTAAGTTTTAAATAAAGTTTGACATTATGTGAATCCTTTTGTGAAATACAAAAACATCCTCAACACTATTTCCTCCCAACTTTTACCACAAAATGGCGTCACTCAGCAGTGCGCCAATGAGGTTACGACCTGGTTAAAGTTCACTTACCTTAGCTTTGAGCTGTGTTTTGCCCCCTTTATCTCGCGAGAACTGGAGACAAAAGCCAGGTCTCATGTGGTCCAGTGCCCAAACTGATCGATGACGCTCCGGTCAGCCAGCCAATAACGTAAAGGTAAACAAAGCGCGTGGAGCTCATGAGCTGAAATGAACCCCGCTATTCCTGCTCGTGTCGGCCGACGTGGTCGGTTGAATTTTAATTTAAGCTGTAAAAGGTGACGAAGGACTCAACAAAACTGCGACCAGTCTTCTTCTGCAATGACAGGCAAGTCTTTCTCTCTGTGTCAC
This sequence comes from Pagrus pagrus, assembly GCF_965226575.1. Classification (NCBI taxonomy): domain Eukaryota; kingdom Metazoa; phylum Chordata; class Actinopteri; order Spariformes; family Sparidae; genus Pagrus; species Pagrus pagrus. The sequence continues at coordinate 12,284,728 of NC_140204.1, read as the reverse complement.
AGCCTCTGTAACGGTCTCCTTCATACCAAACCTCCTCCATTTCCTACTTCACCTGTCTTATGATGTGGCTCATTACAAATGATGTCTAACCCTGCTCTGTTAAATGCTTGTGGTTTGTGTGATGCGCAGATACAGTTAAAGAGCTCGTGTCAAAGTGCCTGCAGGCCCGGGACATGGCATACTGTCCATACAGCCGGTTCCCTGTCGGTGCGGCCATTTTAACAGCAGATGGCGCTATAATAACAGGTAACGACCCAACAGGTGACTCCACAGCCATCAAAACTGTGGTAGACAGAGGAGAGAGCAATTTTGAGGTAATGAACTTGATTGAATGTTAATTTATACTCTTACTTTAATTATAAATGTATTTTGAACACTAGCCAGATTAAAGAAATAATTCAAAAGTGTGGGACATCGGATTAAATCAGATAGTATATTGTGCTCTTAATACTTCTACTCAACGAAGGACTTGTACGGAAGCCCTAAAGGGCCATGCATTCATACACTTTATTTCCTCCGTTTTCCCGTGATAACGAGTTAATTTCATTTGTTTTCTTGAGATATCGAGTTATTATCGCGAAATAATTCTGCCATTTTCCTGAGATAACAGGGTCATTTCCTCGAGATCTCGAGATAACGAAACTTTGTTTTCCTGAGATAATGATATATCTGGCTAGTGTTCAAGCAGATTATAGAAACAGGAGAATAATAGTACAACTCATAAAGTACAGTGTCTAAACTGAGTTCAATGAGTGTAAAAGAAAGAGTCCAGAGTCTAAGTATTTGTGTGCTTTCAGGCTGTAACGTGGAGAACGCCTCCTACGGTCTGACGGTGTGTGCTGAGCGGACAGCCATCCAGCGGGCTGTGGTAGAGGGACACAGACGCTTCACTGCCATAGCTGTGACATGGTGACCCTCTCCGTATTAATGACATTAATGGCACATTAACAGTTTCTTATAGCAGAATATTCACGTGCAGTTTTCATCTCTGTCTCTTTTCTACGTTAGTGATATCAAAGACCGCTTTGTGGGGCCGTGCGGAGCATGTCGGCAGGTTCTTATGGAGGTGAGACGTCTCATCTATGACCAGTGCAAACAATCCTGAAACAATCCCTAGAAACCTAATGTTCTAAATCAAATTACAAATTACATAAATATTTCACTTCACTGGCAGATTTTTAAGAAAAAAACCAAAGGACTGAATCCAAGACAAAAAGAACTTACTAAAAAGCAGTTTTTTTTCCAGTGTATATAAACCAGGAGCACTTACTCTCTTAATGTCTTATCTGGGTATTGCAGTAGACAGTGGGTGTGTGTACATCAGGACCAACTGTATTTTACAGGCACGTTAATAATTGATACAAATAACCTAGTACAGTAAAATGTAGCTTCCTTATAAAGTAGAGCAGCATTCTCCAGTGAATTAGACTAAGAGAAGAGGACTTTTTTGTCTCTTCTCACATTATAATACAGATTCAGCAGTTTTGAAGATGTCAAACTCAGCTATTATAGGAATATGACTATATATAGTATGGGTGACTTTAACTTTTACCAAAGTAATTTTGTAAAATTTCTACTTTTACTCAAGTGAAAAACAAAATAGGCTAGACAGATTATCACATTCCATATATAGTTTTTTTGTTTTGTTTTGTTTTTTTAATCCAACTGCTGATAAAATGAAATGCAGCATGCAATATGCAAAGTAACAAGTAACCAAAGTTATCGAATAGCCTAATGTAGTAGAGTGAAAAGTACAATATTTGCCTCCAAAATGTGGTGGATTGGAAGTATAAAGTAGCAGAAAATGGAAGTACATCACCTGAGTAAAATTTACATTCCATCACTGATAATATGGAACAGTTAACAGAATACATTCAAAAGATGAAACCTTTCATAAAATTTTTTTTATACATTTTGCATGTTGGTATTTTCTCCTTCACCACTCTACATCCCTCTCTCTCTCACCAGTTTGGATCAGACTGGACTGTATACCTGACCAAGCCGGATGGATCGTACAAAGAAACCAGCCTCAGTGAACTGTTGCCTCTAGCCTTTTCTCCAGCACACCTCGGGAAGAACTGATGGAGCCCCGACACCATCCTTAGACATCATTGTTTAGATGCTTATTTTAGTACTTTTTAGCTGCAATGTCTCTTTGTTCACATTAAACTGCAAATTAGGTCAATAAAAAAAATAAAAAATTTCCTCTGAACATAAGTGTGATTGTTGTTATTATTATTATTATTATTATTATTGCTGTTATTGTTACTATTATTATTATTATTATCATTATTGTTATTATAGTGCAACAGAGACATAACAGGAGTGTTCTAGAGATGACGTCGCCAACATATGTGTCACGTGATAAGAGGGGGCGTGTCCAGAAGCAGTTTCCGGAAACATGGAGGCTGTTGTGGGCGATGTGGTAGCTCCTGAAGACCTTTTAGTAAGTTTATAAATTATTAAACCTCTTTCTTTCATTGAACATACACATTAACAGATAAGCGACATATTCTGGTGTTCGTTAAACATGTGTTCACTCGGTAAATGCTGTCATGTATGTTAAAAAAAACGACATATCGGGAGCTAGTTTGTCACGTCACAAAGCTAGCTAAATGCTAATGATGATGTTTATGATCAGAAACTGGCCGCGGTGTGACCGTAATGTCCGCTAATAGTATTAAATGACTCATGTTCATAACAGATTGGGAATTGAATGTACTTTAGGGACTTTAATGCCATAACAGCTGAAGATAAACTACTACGTAGGCTAGTGTTTACTCAGCAAACACCACACAATAAGTGCGACATCTGCCAGAATCAACGCAATAAATATAAAATGTAATATCAGCAAAGCAAGCTGTTCCGGTGTCACTTCCTTCCTGTACAGATGATTTCATTAAATGTGACACAACGTCGGTTCTGTGGTCGCTTCATAAAGGACGGGTTGTGTTTTTGTTTTGACAGAAATTTGAGAAGAAATACAACAATGAGCTGGTGAAGGGAGCCGTGTCCAAAGAAACAAAGTTTGAATATGCGTGGTGTCTGATCAGGAGTAAATACTCAGAGGATATCAAGAAGGGAATTGTGCTCTTGGAAGGTGAGTTCACTCTTTTTTTTCTTTTTCTTTTTTTTTAAGTATATCCATAATACTGTATGAAACGTTTTCTTTGCCTTGCCACATTCTTTTTTTTATAATAAAAAAAAAAGAATACAGCCCTTATTCACAAAATACAGTTATTAAAATTTAATGAATTAAATCACACGCTCAGCCACATTATATTGTTACTCGACATAGATTATTAATTTGTCTGAAAACACTCTTAAGAAACATTTCGTTTTGGTTTTCTGTAGTGGATGGATGCTGGTTTTTGTGTTATGCCTTCAATCATTACAGTATATGCTTACTGTATATCAGATAATTGAGCTCAGAAGGAAAATACAGTATCTTTTACTTTCTTATATTATTTAAAAAACAGGAAAGGTGTGGTAGATGGTAAACAAAAGGTAAACAAATCATTGTAGTATAAATGTATATATAATAAAAGGAATCCGATCATAACCCTTATTATATGAATGGAGAATTAAATGTAGAATAAAGGACTGTAGACTTTTATAGATCTTTATTAGAAATAGTATTATGAGTGGCTGCATCCAACCATTATTTGCACTATCAATTTATATGCAGATCATTTTCCTAATTCATTGTTTGGTCTATAAAATCAAGAAAAGGGAGAGCCAAAGGTGAAAACTGTAGTGCTCTTGCTTTGTCTGGCTAAGAGTCCAAAACCCAAAATTATTCGATCACAAAGGACTATTTATTTACTATTTATATCCAGGAAGTGAAACCAGGAAATATATTACATTCTCTTTTTTTTTTTAACTAACCAGATATCTTGTGTACTACTGTACTTGTGTTATTATGGCAAAGTGACAATTGTGTAACATATTAGCTTATTTGTTTTTTTTCTTTCAGAGCTCGTTCAGAAATCATCCAAAGACGACTCCCGGGACTTCCTGTTCTACCTTGCAGTGGCCAACTACAGACTCAAAGTGAGTGTCATTCCTGAGATAATGACAGTGTTTCGTAGGATGTTCTACCTGAGCATTTCTTATCATTTGTACATGAATCCTCACACATTGTTAATTGATTTACATTAAAATTGTAGCATTTTTGAGGGCTGCAAGTAACAATTATTTTTAATATGGATTACTCTGAGGATTACTTTCACGATTTATCGATAAATCACTTCTATAAAGTGTCGAAGACAATTCCCAAAAGCCCAAAGTGACGTCTTCAAATTTCTTGTTTTGTCCAACCAACAGTCCAAAACCCAAAGACTATCATAAATGACAAAGAAAGACTTAAGAAGCTGGAACTATCAAATGTTTTACATTTTTGCTTTGAAAATGACTGAAACGATTAATCAATAATCAAAATAGTTTCACAACTAAGTTTCTTTCAATCAGTAAATCAACTAATGGTTGCAGCTCCAGCATGTTCATTATCTTTAATGCAGCCCTTACATTTAATTATACATCATTTAAAATGTGCACACATCTGAGAGTGCTTTCTATTTCCTCTGCCCTGTTCTTCTTCCAGGAATATGAGAAAGCCCTCAAGTACATCCGAACTCTTCTCAAGAACGAGCCGGGGAACAAGCAGGCTCTGGACCTGGAGAAACTCATCGACAAGGCCCTGAAGAAAGGTGACAAACAATCTGAGTATAAACATAATAACAGAATTTTATCAGTTAGCAGTGAATAAATACAGACTGCTGACACTCACCTGTTGTTGTCTAGATGGCTTGGTTGGCATGGCCATCGTCGGGGGAATCGGCCTCGGCGTGGCTGGTTTAGCGGGACTCATCGGCTTGGCTGTGTCAAAGGGAGCCGCTAAATCCTAACGCGGACATGGGACCACGTGTCTACATTTTGCTGGACTGACACACTGACCCCTCCCCTGCATAAAAAAAAAATAAAACTTAAAGGAGAAAGCTTAAGGAAATATAACATATTGGTTTGAAGTTGAATATGTACTGAAACACATTAAAGGGTTTGAATAACGACAGTGCATAACCTGTTTTCATATTTTAACAGGTTTGCGATTCGATTACTGGGCTGTCTGTTCACACACTATGGCATGGCACTTTCTTTTTATTTGTGTAAATACAGCAGAATAGTCGAGGTGCAGCTCAGTTTTATGTAACTTCTTAATATGCACTTCAGCCTAAACTTCCTGAGTTGACATTTACATTTTGTAAAAAAAAAAATATCTTTATGAAAGAGCTGTTGTGGTATTATAACTGTTTGATTATTTTTGCCATGAAGAAAAGCATTGTTAAGGAAAGTGTTATTGATGTAAAAGAGCGTGTAGCTTGTGATGCCAAAAGCAACAGTGTGGTGTGTTTGCGGATGGGGTAGCACCGACTCTGCCATAAAGCTGGTAGAAAACTGTAAGTCCAGCTGCTGCTGTGGAGGCGATGAGGACGTTTGCAATTATTTTGACATGAGGTTTCTTTTCATTTGTGCTGAATACAACTTTAAAATTGAAATAAATACCTTTGTCATGTAAAATGCATTTCCTAACATATACCTGTGCTACATTTAATGGATTGTGTTTTCCATCTTGTTAAATAAAATGATTTGCAGCTGAGAGTTTTGTTGTTCTCGTGAAATAAGTGTCGAGTACGCACATGAATGTATCTCTAATGAGATTTTGAATTATTTCTTGACAGATAAAGCTTTTGTTCTATGAAATTAAGGGAATTTATACAACATTATACAACAAGATTGCATAAAGTGAAAGTTTGTAGTCCCTTCATGTGATGCAAACATAGAACATATATGTCATGACCACACATCCAATAAATAACCCTGAATTTGTCAGGGATCTTTGTTTATTTGGGGAACCCCTTAAAACCCAAGCCCCTTTCACCTTCAGTTTACTATTTCATCCCTCTGGGGCTTGTAGGAGCACATTTATAGCGGGAAGAGGCATTTGTTTATTATATCCAAAAGAGGCATTTGTTTATTGTCCAAGTAGCAGACATTGGGCATTCCCCTAGTTAAACATGTTTTTTGCTTATATTTGTATGTAGGTTGGGCTTGCCTGTAAGGAATTTACAGCCAGTACCGCCACACGCACTCACTCATACACAGATTTTTTTTTTCATAAATGTCGATGCATTATTTCCTGAGAAATTAACAAAAATGTAGAAAAATACACCTATCTGACAATATAAAAGAAGGTGTGAAAACATTTCTGAATCTGTCCCTTTATCCAGATCAACATCAGAAGTTAATGGGGTCTAATCTAGGGCGAGACCAATCCTCAATCCAAGTTTTGTGGAAATATGTTCTATCAAGCAACCAACTAACCAACAAACAAACAGACCAAACAACAAACCAACCAATCAATTAACCAACCAACCAATGAACCAGTCATTTAACTAACCGACCAGTCAACCAACAAAACAACCAGCCAATCAACCATCCAACCAACTAACCAATCAAATAACCAACCGACCAACAAACTAAAGAAACCAACCAACACACCAACACATTCATTTGATATTGTTCATTTTGGGTCTCCATGTACTGATGTAAAATAAAACATATTTAATTGTTGTGCCAGTTGCTCCACATGAGGTTTAAAAGTCTGCGACCTAGACATTGATTGAAAGGAAGAAAAACTAAATGCATATAAAATTGTATCATCTACATATAACCCTAACCCATATGACGAGTATGCTTTGTGTTTCTGTTATGAAAGACCAAGAAACAGATTTTCCAGTAAACTGGCAACATTTTATTAGTTTTTTTCATAAAAATCTTTTGTTAATGGAGCAAAGTCTATAATGCCATTCTTATCACTGTAATTTATTGACACTATTAACTTTATAATAAGGTTTTATGTGGTCACTGTTAGAGAGTGCATTATGATCATTAACTAAGTGTTTAGCATTCAGATTGGGCCGTACTTGTTTGAACAAAAACGTGCCTGGCCTAGTTCAGTCCCGTCGATCGTCATATCTTGACCCCCGGGGCGATTCAAGTCGCCGTTTTACGACAGGAAGGCTTATGGAAGCTATCAGTTCTGTGTGGTGTTATCAGCCTCGTGGGGAGTTACTCATTAACCCACCTGAGAGGACCGAAACTCCCCAGGGACAGATGAGTGAAAACAATAATCTTTTGTGGTGTGAAAGAGGTGATCGAGTGGGTAAACGAAAAGAGAAAACCAGACATCAGGGTGTGTAAAAATAATCTAATATCCAAACAGAATATAAACATAATAACTAACCAAAGCTGGACATGTCTTCAGACTCATCTCGTGCACAGATAAACACTTTAACATCAATGATTAATCGGAGTTGGTGTAATTCAGATCAGCTTCAGTGAGTTTCAGTTGTGAGGGCCAATGTTCATTGAGTATTTGCTGCTTTGAACGCGTGTCTGGGAACACTGTGTATTGGTAAAGTCACACCCTGTATACATGTCATCACACAGTAATTTGTAGTTACTGTATAATCCAGCAGAACACCACTTTATTGTCTGTCACCTTTTATTACTGCACGCACCGAGACAGACAGTAAAATTTGCTTTTTGTCACATTTTTATGTGACGTTAATGTTTGATATTCTTTCCTAGTTTTAATTATTTCCTTCTGTCTTTTTTATTGTACTGATTTCTTAGATTGTGAGAGAGATCGGATTTTGCAGTTTTGCTGGATAGACTGCCATAGAAAAATAGTGTGATTCACTTTCCCCTCAGGCATAATTGTAAGAACTTGTAAAAACTTTCGGCCCTCCCATCAGCGTTAGCTGTACTTTGTATTTAGTGCTAATTAGCAAATGTTAACATGCTAACACACTAAACTGATATGGTTGCCATGCAAGTGTTAGTATTTATCTGAAGGCTAGGCTGCACCTAAGTACAGCCTCTCGGATCTGCTATCATGGCTGTAGATGAGCTCTGTTTAAATATATACGCTATGTTATTTTTTTATTTTATTTTACCACATAAATGATGGTCTTAACTTTACAGAGCCGATAGGAGTTAATCTGAAACTGCCTACATTTTTAGGCAAAACATTTTTTAATATAGGTCTGGACAACAAGATGGTTCTAAATAAAGCAAGAACTATCTCTATCTTTTATAACAATAACTTCAATTTAAATTTTCTCACTGGTTGCTCCTATCTTTATGTAAATAAACCAGCACACAGACGCCTTTTTTTATTAGTACGGATCTATTCCGTGCTGTCCGTCCTCCTCACGTGCTTATCCAACATCTCATCAATGAGTTAAACCTAGAAACCATGTGCAAAAGTCATGATCTTTAAAAAAAAAAAAAAAAAAAATCACATAAACGTTGTTTTCAAAGGGAAAGTCATTGTGACATTTGTGTCTAGAAACACAAACTCATCAAACTCATGCTGCGGGCGAGGGAGCTGTAAAATGGGCTTCGCAAACAGCTCGTCTATAAAATGAGACATTTATGGTGGGGCAGGATCAAGTTTCCAGAGGTGGAGGTAGAAGAGGAAGGCCAATGAGTTTATTTTATCCGTGGTTTCAATTTCTGCCCTCTGTCATGTGAATTGCCACAGTGTTTTTAGCTGTATTTTTCCATTATAATGTAAATTGGTGAAGCACTATGATCATATGTTGCTTGAACCTGCAGCTTCTCTCCGCTTCAGGGAACTATAAACTGAATATCGGCATGTGACGTGGCTGCCTGACCTCCACCTTAACTGTTTTTCTTCACTCTCACCGTTCTCGAAGTGTCATTTAAGGGCACAGCAGAGCATTTAGCAGCTAAAGAACTTAAAAGTTTGTTAAACAGAGCATAGAAACAGAGAAAATAGATTAGACTAGATTAGATATAGATTATATTTAGATTAGATTAGATATAGATTAGATATAGATTATATTTAGATTAGATTAGATATAGATTGGCCTTTATTGTCTCCTTTGAGAGTAATTTTTCTTGGGCAAAAGAGCCACAAACATGACTCCAGATGAATGATAATATTGCTCCATGACTTTTCCAACCTTTTGCTTTTCACATTTTGTTTTTGTTGTCCTCATGTTGCCAAAGAAATCAGTTATTACAACTTTGAATAATAAACGTACTTGTCTTTGTGTTTTTAATGAAATAGGAGCAGTGTACCCTGCGTTACTTCGAGCTAACATGCTTACAATGACAATGCTAACATGCTGATGTTAAGCAGGTACTGTATGTTAACCGTGTGCCCCAGCATGCTAACGTGCAGGCAAAGTGAATGTCATTAGTTTTGCAGGTATTTGGTCATAAAGAAAAGTACTGGACGAATTTATTTTCTGGCCTGATGATGTCATTTAAAACCACAAATATATATAGAGCTGTAAAGTGAAGCCGATGCTAAACTGCTTTAAACCTGCACTCTTTCAGGATATCCTCCCCAGCTCCACCCACTTGTCCAAATATGGTCACTTCTGGTTCTGAAAAAACAAGACAGTGACAGCCGGGATGCCAAACTCAAGACTTCAAGAACGAGTCCAGAAACCAATGGGTGGCGTTGTAGTGGGTTAACACTTTGGTGGCACATGAAGAAAACTCAGGGGATCACCGGCGTCATTAGGGTTCATCCTCTGGGGAACACAGTTTCTCTACGATCCATTAAATAGACTAGTTGGAGAAAAAGAGTGACTTTACTATCAACGGAGCCACACTGCAAACATGATTAATATAAGAAAACACAGCAAACTGTTAAAAACGAACCATTTGATTTAACTTTATTATCATATTTAGGTCTTTGTTCTAATCAGTGAAGAAGCCTAACCTTTGTTACATTAAAAAAAACCCTTTACGTCAAGAAGTACAAAGCTAACTCCTAACACAGCTATTCAAATTGCATCAAGATAATTGGCCTGTGACTGAGATTAAGCCCTTTCATATTGCTTCATGTACTAGCCTTTATTGTTCTGGAAAAATGTGGCCATCTGCAATCAGTTTATTTCATCATTGATAATTGCACAACAGCAGCAGCAGCCTTTATTTCCAGGAGACTACCTGTTTATTGAGGGGAAAAATAGTTCTGCAGTATGAAAACAATACTTAAGGACCAAAACATATAAAAGAATCAAACATCTGGTGAGCAGAATAACATTATCATCTTGAGTAATAACTGTCACCTCTTTCAAAATGATAAAAATAGGTTTCACAACCATTTCTACATCACTGCAGCTGGTTTACAGGCAACAAACTCACTTTGCAAACACTTCTCCTCTCACTTCCTTCCAGAAAACCGATGAGCAGTTTGGATCAGGTTTATTGTTGGTGAAATTGTTGGTCTGTTTCTGGAACTTCACTCTCGACCTTTAACCAACCGGGTTTAAACGAGGTTTACAAATCACCTCCCCTCTTTATACTTGAGCGCTTTGTCTGCAATGCAGGTTAAGATTTATCTTAACATTATCGGTGTGTGTGACCTGCCCTGGATTTGGCAACGCTGACCTAGCAACCATCAGGGGGATTATTAATGAAGTCACACAAACACAGAAACTACAGGATGAACTGGGTAACTTTAGACCTTTTGTTCTTTAGCTTTGAGTTTAAAGGTGCACTATGTAGTTTTTTGGGGGAAATTTTAATCAGAGGAGTAATGATGTTTGCGCCTAAACAAACTAAATAAACAAACTCTTTGTTTTCATGACTGAATAAACAAACTGACCTTAAAGGACAAAACAATTTCATACTGCTTTACTTTGTTTATATGTGGCAGACCCTGCCACCTTTCTAGCTTCAAACAGTGTTCTGGGGACCTTATTTTCCTCTGAGAACAGCTTGTTTATTCACTTATGGAAAAATAAATATTACTAAGTTTGTATCGACTCATTAATATTGTAAATATTAAAATTCTGAGTTTGAATTTCTACATAGTGCCCCTTTAAGGTTCAAATTCGTCCAATAAGATGTTGGTGGCTTTCCAAAATGTTGCAAGATGATGGGTGTGACGCTCAGTGATCGCGACCTTGTGCGTTACGGCCTTGACATTTTCAAACCCAAACAATAAAACTACCAAGGGGAATGAGCTTTATTAAAAAGGTCTTTTGTAATGCTTCTTCAGTATGTAACGTGGGATATGAAAATACAATTATCAACATTTTTGCAAAAGCATCGTTTTTCAGTTCCTTGTGATCAGATGCATTTTAATGGAAGCAAAGGTGGTTGAATGCGTCTAATAAACATACACAGTGCAGTGTCATTTAGAGAGACAGATGATCGTTGGACTCTGAGAGCGAGACGATAAACACCTGTTGAGTTTCAGGGGTGTAAAATGAAAAAAAAGAAAAGAAGATAGAGCGTGTGTGTGAGGTGAGGGGAAGGGGGAGGAGAGAAGGCAAGTCATATAAATCATTATACATATCTGTTGGAGCTGGACACATCTCACAGAGACACAGAAGACACACCGCACTCTCAGATACTCTCCCTTCTATCTCACCCAAATCTGATTTTTAGAAGTTTTATTGATCTTTTTTTTTTTTTTAACTCAAGATCTGGATTTACTCTAACTTGACTGCTGGGCCGTGGTGGGGTCATGGATCCGATTGTGGAAGTAGTGGCTCTTGTTCTGGGGTTCATCGGTTGGGTGATGGTGGGGGTGTGCCTGCCGAACCGTTACTGGAGGACGTCCACCGTCGACGGGAATGTCATCACCACCTCCACCATCTACGAAAACTTGTGGATGTCATGTGCGACGGATTCGACGGGGGTTCATAACTGCAGGGAGTTCCCGTCGCTGCTCGCTTTGAGCGGTAGGTCGACAAAAAAAAAAACGTTAAATTTAACTGTGACAAATGAATCAATTGTTGCCCCTTTAATTATACAGTTTTTTTTTTTTTATCCACAAATCATCAATCATTAGCCCATTTTAACTTTATAAATAGTAGTTACATGACCGAAAACACTGTTGCTTTGTCAGGAAAACATGATTATGCCATAAAAAGTGCCTGTTAAAGGATGATTTAATGATTTTATGGGCCGTTGGACACCCTGAACTTTTGCTCTGTTGAACTTTAAAAGTTCATGATGACACATGTTCACAGGCCAGCATCAAATCTTGCAAACCGACCATATCTTATGACCCCTTTTGTGGCAGATGACGGGTAAAAGATGGTGAATTCGGTGTCTGTTTTTGTTTATTTTGATCTTGTGTCTAGGTTACATCCAAGCGTCTCGTGCCCTGATGATCACATCGATAGTGTTGGGCACCTTTGGACTGTTTGCGGCCCTGATAGGAGTACAGTGCTCGAAGGCTGGAGGGGAGAACTATGTTCTTAAAGGGAGGATTGCTGGCACCGCTGGGGTCTTTTTCATACTTCAAGGTAACAAAGATGAAAAAAAATATTTTCAAGATATCTGTCTAATCAATCATCCATTCATTTCTTCCTGGTTTCCTGCAAGACTTTGGACCTTTGTCAAACTATCTGGCAGCTTCGGCCTGCCACTTTCTCAATAATTAAAGAATATTTGATTTGTTCTACTCCTCTCTAAAGGTGTGTGCACAATGGTCGCAGTGTCCTGGTACGCCGTCAACATCACTCAGGATTTCTTTGACCCGTTCTATCCTGGCATAAGGTAAGGTAGTGGTGGTGAGGGGGAGGGGAGGAGAGGGGTGGGGAAGACGAAACGCAAAAATAAAAAAGGCCTGACCTGTTAACTAAAACTCTGCTGTGTGTCGCAGGTATGAAATAGGAGAAGGTCTTTACATCGGCTGGTGCTCGGCTGTGCTCGCCATCGCCGGAGGATCCTGTCTCACCTGCTCCTGCAAGATTGGCACCGAGGAAAAATAGTAAGTTCAATTCTAACTGTTTCTAATTCTAATTGTTTTTAATTATTTTAATTGATTACGTAGTTACCTCTGTCAATACCATAACATATAGGAATATTGCTGAATGATTGGGTAAGTACTTAAACAACACAGAAAATAATAACTTTCTTATTAATCTTATTGAAAAATCAATATTTTGCCTCTGTATCAATACATTTGTAAATAAACATTTTACAGCCATTCAATTTTGACAAAGATGGTAACAGATACAGAAAAGTATCCATTTATATTTTATTTTCCGATTCTTTTAGACTTTACATGCACATATTGAACACATGATGAATGTTTTGCTTAGGCGGACCTCAAGAACCTTGAAACCCTCTGGCGCCTTCTTGTGGCTAAACTTTATTAATTCACCTTTGGGATGCAATCGGAGCTCTCACTGGACGTTACAATCTGAACTCGTTTCTATGTTAATGATGCAAAATACCTCTAATAAGTGTCATTATGCAAGAGTGAATGATATCATAACAAAAGGGTATTGGGGGATGAAGTGGAATATAAATCAGAAGTGGTGATAACTGATTGGTCATGACCTTTGAACCCAGCTGGATTAGCTGTTTATATGTTTTAAATAGTAGCGTCACTCAGAAGGACAGTACACAAATCGGCAGGGGTGAAAATGATAAAGGGGCACACCATGGCAGGCGTGTTTGGACTAGGCCACAGACTGTTTTAAAGCAACTATGTGTAGGATTTGAAAATTGAGTTTGGCGCCCCCCGTGGTAGGATTAAAAAGGACACTCCTGCTTGTACACATGCTGTAAAAAATGGGCTGAAAGCAACATATAATCTGCAAAAATCATTATAAAATCAATATGATTTAATTGTAGAAGACATAATTGTAGATGGACGAATTCCATTTAGCGGCTTCAGTTTCAAGATCCTGGTATTGTGCATGCTGGCTCACTGTCGTAGAACAAATCCATTATTGCTAGCAACACCTGTGCTTTTTCGTTATGAAACATCAATATCTTCTATGCAAAATGCCTTTGAAATGCTTTAAAGATTCTTGATTTTAAGACATAAAGCCTCAGTGACTGATGTTTTTATTGAACCGTCTTATTTTGCAGCCCTTTGCCTTATCAAGCCAGGGGAACTGTATATTCTGGAGTTGCACCGACCAGAAGCGTGGCCGCAAGTACTTATGGACGAAATGCTTACGTTTGAGCAGGATCTGAAGATGAAAATTAAATCTCTTACAAATGCCTGGGGTGACCTCTGTCATCACCTCAGTTTTTGTTGACACGTCAATGTCCAAGAGTTCAGTTTTTTAAATGGCAGGTGGAGCTTTTTGTCCACAACTGTGTGGAAAAGCTCATTAAAAAGTTCACCGACTGAAGCACTGTATATAAAATCACAATATCAAGAGTATTCTGTAAAAATGATAGCATTGAAATTATGTTGTAAAAGTTGTAAAAAGCTAAACTACTTAACACTGTGTCACAGCGCAAACCCACCGTGTGATTGCAATGATTCTATTTAAGTTATCCTGCTGATGTTAGTAGAACAAACATTCACATACAGTCACTTATTTCCAAAGTAATCCAATCATTTGATCATCTTCATACACACTTCTAGACATTTGTAAGGGGAAGGTCAAAACAGTGATAATCCAGATGTTTGTGTGTGTTGTACTGTACAGTTTTATAGGTAGTGCCTTGGAAGAAGGGTGGAGGAAAAGTGGTCTTTATTTTGATGGTTTGTTGTTTGTTGTTTTTTTTACGATTGTAAACAATAAAATGTGTTATGCAAAACATTTCCATTTGATTTTTTTTTATCCCCGTTGTCAATTAAGTCATGATTGTAACCTACTCATTACAAATTACATGGACACCAGCATATCAGACTATTTAGAGCTCATATCATGTGTTTTTAAATGTTATTTTTCTATTACATTACACATTTTTACAATTGAATTTGCAACAAAAGTAGTTTTTCTTCTTTCTGTATCTGTAAGATATATATAAAACAGTAATCCACTTCAACATTAAGAGACATTGTGTCATATATACGAGAAAAAGTCACATAATTGTAAGATACTAAATCATAATAATGACAAATGTAATAACATAGGTCATAACTGAGGTCTCACAATAATGATAAAATAATATATTTATAAACACACTCACTATTGAATAAAACGTGTGATACACTGAGTTGATTTTATGCAAAAAAAAACGTTTTAGTGAAAAAACAGACACGTATACAAAGACACGTAAATGTACTTGTAAAAAAAAGGTTGATCATGAACATAATAATGATACATCAACTAAATATATGCACAAACTAGAAAAGCACTCACTCATAGACCCCAGCCACCAAAATACGCCTGACCTTTGCATGAATCAAGCATTATTCCATGAGAAATGACGAAAAACGTCCTGTCTCGCAGAAAATGAAAATGAGAAAGAAATTCCTGGATCTGTCCCTTTATCCAAATCCACACCAAAAGTCAATTGGGTCTATTCTGGGGTGAGACCCATCCTGCATCAAACTTTCGTGGCAATCCGTCTGGTAGTTTTTGCATAATCCTGGTGACAAACCAACAAACCAATCAAAAAACATACAAACGGACTCACATTACCTTCTTGGCGGAGGTGATAAAATTAGTAACATATTATTTATAATAGACCTACAGTAAGTATTCATTAATAATAATAATAATAATAATAATAATAATAATAATAATGAATGTAACCAATATGGACACAAATATATAACTTAAACAGTAATAATCATGGAAAGAATAAGATTTTAAAAAACTGATAAATTGACTTTCTTTATGGCAGAAATCCGTTTACCCGGTTCTACTTGATCTTCAGATATTTACATGCTATCACTGTGAGTGATAACATGCACTGTGGCGACGCTCGGGTTAGCTTGGTCCATGCAGGGATGTGGGATCCGTGTTAAAATAGTCCGTCCAATGAGCGCGGCCCACGTTTCCAGACGAACACGGATGTGCGGCATGTGGACCAACCACGCGAATGTAGGGCAGAAAGGGAGGGGACGAACGAGACCAGAGGCAGAAAGGTTTCGTGTACAAAGTGTACAGGGCCGTCAGCTGTTCAACTTCTCTATCATCATGTTACTTGAGGGTTTTTTAAGTTCAACTGGAGACCACTGAGTCAGCGTCAACGTCGGAAATCGCCGGTTAATCTTTTATAAGATTTCAGGTGGAACCTTTTAGCTGCGTGCTTCATTTTCTACACGGAGTACTTGTCAGACCGGGACCGTAAATAATATGCCGTCGTAGCTCGTTCCTGCGATCCGGCTGAGAAAAAACATGGAGATTTAACTCGGAATATCATCGTTTCAATGACACAAACCGGCATTTTGAGTCGACGTGAAAGCAGAGCTGTTAAATTCGCTGGTTCCGGTGTGAAAGCGTGAATAAGTCCAGTGATGGATTCGTGTCGGCGGACAGGACTCAGCGGGGTCCTGTGCTCCCTGTCACTGCTCTGTGTCATCCTGGACATCCAGCTGGACGGTAAGGCTCACTTTAAATAACAAATACAAGTTTTTAAAGGCTTTCTCTAACGCAAGGACTTTTTTTCTAGACGTTTCCAGCTTCTTCGTGGTCGCTAAAAGTTTCCAAAACTGCCAGGAAATGTTAGCTTACCTAGGTTGGGTTACAGTTACCTCCCGCCCATCCAAGACCTGCTCTGAACCACAGTCTGGGCCAGACTGTCCCTCAAATGTAGACTTTATTCAGGCTGCAGCAGCAAAATGTAACAGGTGTAGGACATATTTAAGAGTTGTAAGGACAGGTGGTGTATTTACAGTAATTACAGGCTCCGCTTGGGACTCCACACCTCTGTTATTACCTGTAAAGAAAACCATAATGGTCTACTTGTTTACACACAACACATATATCTGAAATATTAGGGGGATATGGTTTGAATGAGGACTGCTGGATTCATGTTTTTGGATTTTTCAGTCAGTTGATCATTCATTTTCATATTCAAATTACTTGTTTTGTCGAATCAGCTTTAGATCTGGTCGATATTATCAGCTGATATCGGCTTATCACAGATACATCGGCATATGTTCACCAATACATGCCGATATGAGAAAGATGCTTAGGGTAATTTTTGATTAGTTATATTTATTGTTTCACTGCACTTGGACAGCAAAGTCTGTTGTTTACATGTAAAATATCTGGCCTCAGGTACATACGCATCGTTGTCTTTTTAGGGATAATTGCAAAAATGTGTGTGTGTATAAAAGAATATCCACCGATGTATCAATATCTGAATCTTTGTACTCACTAATATCGGTATAGGCATCTGCCCCAAAAATCCAGCATCAGTCGGGCTCTAATCAGTAGTCTAAACCCCAAACATTGTAAAATGATAATACAAAACTCTTATTTGCCTAAATGTAGATGAGGATTTTTTATCTCAATCGACTAATCATCTCAGCCCAAGATAAAATCCTCTATCACGGTGTACACCATAGTATACCACATTGTACTGTGGTACTCATATCTAGTGATTTAAGACACTGATTTGGAAATGAATGTTGTTTTTTAATTTGACGATAAGCTCCTTGCACGTCTGATTCGCAGGAAATAATAACTGTTTGAGTGTAATCAGTTTTCTTGTATTGTAATGTAAAATGACACAGAGACAGACAGACAGACCTCAGACAGACAAAATTAAGCTCCAACATGTTCTGCTGCTTTCTTTGTCACTGATTTATTTCTAGCGGGGCTCAAGCTCTGTCTTATGTTACAGGGGTCCTGGGGGCGACTCATGTTGAGATCGAGCACCACCTGGAGATGGGCCGCAAACTTTTGGCTGCTGGTCAGCTGGCTGAAGCCTTGTCCCACTACCACTCTGCTGTGGGTAAGGTTACACACAGACATGCAGACACACACACACACCCTGACACACATTTATACTCTCACCGCTGGCTGACATTTCCAGTGTCTGCTCCAGTGATGCCTGCCCTCGCTCACACTTCCACTTAACTTTCTTGCCCCAAATCATGTCTCTCAGTACAGACGAAAGAATTGAGTGTTCATTGCATTTTGCAGAGGGAGACTCGAAGAATTACCTGACCTACTACAAGCGGGCTGCGGTGTTCCTGGCGATGGGAAAATCCAAATCCGCCCTGCCAGACCTGACCAAAGCCATCCAGCTCAAGCCTGACTTCCTGGCTGTAAGTTATCGTGATCACAACCAGAACAACTTGCGCGCTTCAGAAAATAGTTAAATTTTTTGTGTCCACATGCTCATATTTCTTTTGTTCTCTCTTTTGTTCTCCTCTTCTTGTCATCCCGCCCCGTTACGCTCCACGTTCAGGCCAGGTTGCAGAGAGGGAATATCCTGTTAAAGCAGGGCAACACCCAGGAGGCCAGGGAGGACTTTGAAGCGGTGGTAAGTTTAAGTCCCAAACCTCTGCTGTTTTACCTGAAAAGGCCAGAACAATGCATGTGATTGAAAGAGGAATCTACCTGTTTTTTTTTAGCTGGAGCGCTCTCCAGATCATGAGGAAGCTCAGGACCAGCTGATGAGAGCAAACGAGCTGGAGGAGCTGCAGGAGGAGGCCCATGCTGCGTATCACCAAGGGGACTATAGTGCTACCATTAGCATACTGGAGCGAGTCATTGAGGTGTGTTTCTAGCTGTATTGTTGGGATTATTTACCATTATACATCAAATATCTGTCAAAAAATGTGGTGTCTTTTGCTGTCGAGTTGAATTAGTTTTCCCTCTTCAGATCTCTCCCTGGGATCCTGAGTCGCGGGAGCTCCGTGCAGAATGTTACATCCGAATGGGAGATCCACAGAAAGCCATCCAGGATCTGACGCCGACCACGAGGCTACGCAACGATAACCGCGCCGCCTTCCTGAAGCTCAGCATGCTGCACTACACCCTCGGAGAGCACCACGAGTCCCTCAAGTGAGCTTTCTTCGTAGGAATAAACAAAACTACGCTGATCCGATCGGCAGAGTCATGCAAACAAAGCTGATTTTCATATCGAGAGCATCTGTTGTTTTTCTGGAGGCAAACTCAGCTTCTCACTTTCCGTTCTTCACTTCACTTCACTTTCTTTCTGTGTAGTCACATCCGAGAGTGTCTGAAGCTGGACCAGGACGACAAAGAGTGTTTCAGCCACTACAAGCAGGTGAAAAAGCTCAGCAAGCAGCTGGACTCGGCAGAGGAGCTGATTCACATGGAGAGGTCGGTGCTTAATGATGAATAAAAGTATAACACAATAATAAATATGCATTTATAGGCACCAAAAATAATGAAAAGAATTTATAAAATGTGACAAATTGATATTTCTATTTTAAATTTGCTTCTGTATTTACTTACCTGTTTAATTTTCCTTTTTATTTATCACTTTATTCATTTTTAAATGTATTTATTTCTCTATTATTTTCTCTTTTGCACAACTTTTCGCTTATTGGTTGATCGATATCAAATTGCATGGACCAAGAAAATCGATTTATGTCACATTTTATAAATAAATGAACGTCCATGTTTATTTTTAATATGAAGTTTTGGTGCATTTGATGCCACGTTAATGCATTTATTGAGTCATTATTTTTTGTATTCATGTATTTTTTATTTTTAGCGTTTGTGGTCCTCCTTACACTAAAATGTAATGTTTATTTACACCTAACACATTTGTATGTGTCTTTTTGAAAGAAAGAACAATTAATTCATGCCGAGTTCTTCACGGATGCATGCAAACCCTCATAATCAATTGGTTCCAGTGGTTTTATTAGTCAAGATTCACATCCTGCGTGTGATTCCTGGTCTTTTAATACCTTGTTGACACTGAAATACAAGAAGTAACACTTGCAACCTCGCTATCCTTAATCCTTAATAACGACACTCACTGAATTTTCTTTTTACGTACAATCAGGTATCAGGAAGCCATTGATAAGTATGACTTGGTGATGAAGACGGAGCCGAATGTCCCGTACTACACCAACCTGGCCAAAGAGAGGATCTGCTACTGCCTTGTCAAGGTGAGAGACAGCCCGCATCACTCTCTGTTGACTGTAAACTTTCTCTGTGATAAATGATACAGAATATCTGACATTAGCCAACATGAAATTATACTTTTTAAAGATAGTGTGAGGGTATTTCTTTTTGACCTCAGCTAGCATCCAACTTGCCAATCCAACTGCTCTGCCAACACATTATCCCTCTGTCCTGCCAACTTTAGATAAGGCTGGCTCGTGACGCGATAGATGTGTGTTCAGAGGCTCACCAGAGAGACCCCCGAAACGCCAACATCCTCCGAGACCGAGCTGAGGCTTACATCCTGAACCAGGAATACGAGAAAGGTAAGAGGACTCGCTCCTCTCTGTGACAGTTTACTGAGGTGAACTGGCCTGAATGTGCTGAACAACTGAAAAGAAAACTATGCACAGAAAGATCTTGCATTTGCACATAAACAGAAATACTGTAGATGTATCCATGTTAGTAGGATATCCATGGTTTTAAGATATATAAAACACAGATTCAGAAGATTAATTAATAGATAGATTAATAGATTAATAGATAGATAGATGGATTAAGATTTAATTGTGCTATGAAAGGCAAACAAGTAATTTTAAAACAAAATTAGGTATCGTCCAGTAGCAATCAGAGCAAAAATGTGGTATGTCAGACATTTATTTTGTGATATGTGTTTCCTTTTTAGCCGTGGAGGACTACCAAGAGGCGAGAGAGTTTGACGACACCCCCGAAATAAGAGAAGGGCTGGAACGGGCACAGAAAATGCTCAAAGTCTCTCGTAAGAGGGATTACTACAAGATCCTCGGGGTCAGCAGGTAACCAGTCCAACCAGTGCTGTAACGTACAGTGTTAACTTTCTCTCGACTGGCAACAAACACAAATTACTCCAAATAACTCGAACTTTGTTTCCCTCAGGAGTGCAAACAAGCAGGAGATTATCAAGGCGTACAGGAAGCTGGCGCAGCAGTGGCACCCCGACAACTTTCAGTCCGAGACCGAGAAGAAAGAAGCGGAAAAGAAGTTTATCGACATCGCGTCAGCTAAAGAGGTCCTCACCGACCCAGGTCAGGAGCCGACATGGCTATTTGTAATTTTAGGAACATAGTTTTGCTTTCTTTCAGTGTCTTTTTGTTAAGGGAAACTCAGTGAGTCTAAAGTTTGTTCAACCAAAATTCTTCCATGTTGCACCTTTTTAAAATAAACTTGTAGCTCTTCAGTCACGAACAATCCTTAGTTGACCGTCAGACTGTGACGGTGTTCTTCCAGAGTTAAACAGTTACTAAAAAGCATGGAGTATTGTTCCTTCAGAGAATCATTCTAAATATAAGAAAACTGAACTGGTAAAGTACTAAATTAAAGCACAATTTAGCTCTCCCTGTCTTAAACTTGTCCCTCCATTCTTCTTCCCATCTTCTTGCCAGAAATGAGGCAGAAGTTTGACGCCGGTGAGGATCCCCTGGACCCGGAAAACCAGCAGGGTGGAGGAGGAGGAGGAGGATCCGCCTGGCCCTTCCACTTCGACCCCTTTCAGTCTGGCGGCAGCTTCCACTTCAAGTTCCACCAAAACTAGAGAGGAGAACTTGAAGACCAGGAGGGGGGGCGCGGGGACATTGGGGGGAAGACCAACGGTGGATTTACGGAGAAGTCTTCCTCGGTACTCGTGCTTCATCTTGGACACAGTTTTGTCGGCTACTTGAAACTTTGATTTTTAATACGGTGAAAAATGACCACAAGGACCTCACTGTGGCGACGGAATGAACTTGTCGCCGTCGAACAAAATGAAGTCTCGCCTCAACACTCCTTAGGAACAGAGAGGTGACGTTTGAAAGCAGTCGATGTGTCTCCGCTCTGATTACTCATTTCTTTTCTTTGTGCCATTCTTTGAACCTTTTATCGAGAGCCTGTTTTGTTTTGAATGCAGTAGCTCCTGCTTGGACACGACATAGGGGGACTGTCAGTGTGTTGGTTTCTGCTCACAGTATTCTTTAAGAGGATTTACATGTTTACTGATCTCAGTCTATATTTTTGACCATGTCAAACCAAGATTTTTATACATGACGACATCAGGAGGCATGCTGTTGAGCTTCTATGGTCTTGGCAAGTAGGTGAGACTTCAGCACTATTAAAGGAAACTTGTGGGTGTTAAAGTTTTGAAATCCTATGGATCTTAAATCAGTGCCGCTCTGTGATTGTGTGAGTTTGTTTCAAATTTCCTGTTTGTTTTCCTGCAGCTATCTAATTGGAATAATGTGTGAATTCTGTACGTGGGTGGAAATATTGTATCCTCAACCGGCTATATCTCAAACTCCAAACATTATGGACGTAACTGACAATGAAAACTTGGTTAAAACTCCATATTGCGGTATGAAAAACAGTTCTGAACAAAAGCACATTTCACTCTTTTCCTTTTCACCCATTTCAGAGCACATCTGTGAAAACTTGCACTTTTACCCTTTCGTTTGAAAAAAACCACTCCAGATATTTTTCCACCCTTGAAATGTTACTGCAGGCTTTTTAAAAGCCTTTCAAAGACTCTTTCTAAACCAAGTGTGTCTTCAGTGGATGTCTGAGAGCCTCGTTTATGAAAGAGTTTACAGAAAAGTGGTCTGGTGGATCTCCTGCAGGATATTGTGTGCATCTTTTTAAATGAGGCTTCAGTTCAACAGCCAGGAAAGACACAACAGTTTAACTATAAACGAAGATGGCGTTCTTTTTAAGATTTGACCTTTTGTGCACAAACTTAAGTTATTTTGCCATTAATAGCTTACGGATACTTTTATGACTGTAACGGCTTTGAATCCTATTTACTGCTCGACTGTGTGAACCAAATGTGATGAGCTGTTTGGTATTTAAATTGACTGAGTGAGACAGTTTTGTTTCCGGGTTTTCTTTAAAGGTTTTCTCCTGTTAGTGGCTTCAATTTTACTGTTGCCAAACTGAATCAGCTGACATGCTCAAGCGTATTAAAAAACTGAAACAATCGATGTTTGTCCCAATTTCTGGATGCATGTATGAAAGGAAGAGTTGCAGGACAGCGCCCCCTGCAGCTAAAGCTTGTAATTTATTTTTAGAGAAGCTGAAGCAGGATAGTTTTACAATTTAAGGTATTTTTCCCCTCAATTTCTCTCCTTTTTTTCCCCTAGTGTGCTCCACCAATTTAAGATTGCGCTGCTATAATATTATCAGACTCACGAGGGACAGCTAAAAAAAAGATTAAAATTGATGCAGCAGAACCAGAACCACCCTTTTTGACAAAACTTGGCACCTGCAGTACCCACGATGCAACTTAAATCTGTGGATTTTTCCCTAAATAAACATGTGGCACCTTACGTATTAATATATATACACCGCCTAGAAATGAGTCGAAAAAGAAGTGATAATTTCAACTTTCTCTCCATTTTTACCAACATTTAACACAAAGTCTCAATACAGCCATACATTTTAGAACATCATGTAACAGACATTTACTGCACACGCACGCACACACACACATACAGCTGCTGTTTGCCCACACTTTTCACACACGTCACTGCAAATGGACACATCTTCAAGCATAGAGGGAATGGCTAAATCCAGAATATTCACACAGGAGTTCTGTATCTGCATCTGTAGAGGTGAAGCGACTGATTCAAATCCTCCATGGAAGATGTCCACTCTCCTTAAGAGCTCAGCCGCAGCCGTACAGCCGGCTCGCAGAGAGGCAGTCACACTGAGAGCTGCTGAGTGTCGTCCTAACGGGGCAAAGCGTCATCAATGGGTAGCTCCAAATCCTTGTGTGTCCTCCAGACTGTCTGCCTCCACCTCAATGGATACCACGTGGTGACCGGGGATCATGGCCAGGCCTAGGACTCTGGGTTCTCCCTGGGAGAATGTGTCTAAGGAGGAAAAAAAGCACAATGTTTGTTATTTAAAGGGTGCGAATCCATCGTCATCCTTTTAGATCTCTCGAAGGTGTTTAACACAAATGCACAGTGTTTTTAGGGTTTAATCTTGTGAGAAAATGTTGTTTATAACAGGTTACATTTTAAAGACTATCGTGCTGACTAAAAGCATGTAGTAACCAAAATCCCATGACTTCAAAAATCAGACAAAAAGACAAAAACGTTCAGGAGTTGACTTCTGTTTAACCTCTGATGATGATGATGTCACATGGCAGCCATGCAAGAGGTGGCATCCTATGATTAGAAAAGCTGTGTCATCATGACATAAACTTTAATTACAACTTGTTCATGTTTCAAACTAACCCTCAATCCCCCTCTTTAATACCACATGTCTCCAGGAAATACCTTGTAGGAGGCGAGGAAAGGCGATGAGGAAGTTAAATAACAGAAGTAAAGAATAATATTTAGCTAGTTTGTCTTAAGTCTTCACTGACCTGTGGATTTGAGGAACTCCTGAGCTGATCCCAGGATGACATTGCAGTCTCGGTCTGTGCAGAGGAAAAGCCCCACCAGGGTCCGTCCGTCTGTCATGCGGATCCTCATGTTCTTGTTCAGGAGCCCCTCTAGTTTCTGCCTGGCCTGAGACGAAGAGGACACTTCAGACTGCACCTGGGTGTGGACAGAGATGTGACACACTTAACTATCACTGAGTTTAATGGCGAAGCAGTCAGATTGGCAGAATGCATTTGCTTTAAAAATACATTAATTTGATGTGGAAGTCACCCGATATTACAAAATATTTTAAATTGCAGCCCTGTTAAGTTTCACCTGGGTGCTGCCTGGTTAGCGTGAAGTTAAACGTTATTATTCATAACTGCATCAATATACTGTGTGCTCATTTTGATAATATAAATAGCTATTTAGATGCCTAGCTTAATGCTTGCCAATGTTATCTGTTCAATGTAGGCATAGTTTTAACAGATGACAGATCCATAAGCTAGCTAATTTGTTAGCCGCCGCCTAACGTTAAAGTACACCGGAAGCCGCGATAACGACGGAGTATGTGTTGAGAAAATTATTTTCTTCCCTTAATGACACGTCAGAAAGTGTGAAGAATCATGTTAAACTGAGAAACTAAAGAGAAAACTACTTACATGAGTCGAAGGACCATTTTCCTCAATCATTGTTGCCATATCCCCTTCCTCTTTTCTTACATTTGCAGGCGGAGCAGTTTTCCTGACGGACCAGCTAAACCGGAAACACTGTACCTTTTTTTTTTCTTTCCTTAACCCTTGGATGCGTGACCTACCAATACCTACACTCTTCCATGAGTGGGGTCAAAAATGACCCCAATTAGAATCAATGCATTTTTGCAGTAAACTTAAGAAATTCTTTACATTTTGGTTAAAGATGATGATTTTCATTATATTTTGGTCAACAAAAGAGTGATTTAATTAAAGAACTTGTTCATTTAACACTTTTTATTCACATTCAACTAAAAACAATCAATCAATCAATCAGGTATCAAAATCCATTGTGTGTCTGTCTGTCTGTTACTATTGTTATTATGGAGGACGAACAGAGAACTCATAGAACACACACACTCACTGTCACTCTCACGCTCACACACACACACACACACACACGCTCACACACACACGCACACACACACACACACACACACTCTCACGCTCACTCTCACACACACACTCACACTCACTCTCAACCTCACACACACACGCACGCACACACACACACACACACACACACACACACACCATTGAATAATCGTAAAGTAGGCTACCTAACGGGTTAGCTTCTATTACAAGGAAGTTATAAATATAGTCTCACTCTCTACACAACAAATGCAGCAATGTTAGCTACCTTACTAAACTAGCTAACATTAAAGTACTAACATTACTTTATAGTAATACACTAGTAATACACTAGTGTTAGCTAACACTGTTAGTAACACTAGTGTGCAGTAATGTTAAGGGGAGCGACACCATCACGATAAAGATGTAATGTAATGTATTGTAACGTTCAGGTTTAGCATGGAAATATAAAATTAGAAAAAACATATCAGTAGAATATTACTGTAGAAAGAAAACACAATTAACGGAACTTTATTAAATGTAGGAATTTATTGCGAAAGCACTTTGTCACACTTTACAGTGACCTTTAGGAACTTCAGCTGCAGCAACCTCAAATGTTGGGTAATTACAAAAGATCATTATCTGAAGGCGTCAATCCTGAGCAAGATAAGAAAAGATAAGACAAGATATTATAAGACTTAATGGGTGATCTCCGAGTGGTTACAACTCAAAACAGATGTAGATACAAGATTATAACTCCACCTGTTATTGATCCATGACTCGTTTCACAGTTATGTATTTATTTTCCTGTTCTTTTAAAGAAGTGCAAGCTTTTATTTATAGAAGATAATTCTTTTTTCATAAGATTTTCATTTCATTCTGTCACAATCATCCTTTCACCAACTGGCAACTAACATCATGGAAATAAGCCTCTTCTTTTATGTCAAGAGAAAAAAAAAGTGACCGTCCCTGGGTGGGCTCGAACCACCAACCTTTCGGTTAACAGCCGAACGCGCTAACCGATTGCGCCACAGAGACAGGTGAGAATGCAGGGGCGTGGTCTCCGCCTTTAACCACACCCCCCGGAATGTAACCCTACAGACCCCTGTTCGACTCCTGGTGCTCCCAGATACTAAAGTCTACAAATTATATAATTTGTGTGCACATGACTAATTATTAACATAATATAAGTAATGTATTCATAATAATACATACATTTTTGTTGTGACTGAACTTCTATTTCCAATCAGCCCTTACTATAAGTGACCCCCTCCATTACTTCATCCAACAGTATCTACAGACAATGACAAATAATCATACAAAACTGTATACACAAATTAAAGAGTTCATGTTTATTATTTATTTATTTATTATGTCTTCTTACCACTACTCCTCGGGAACCGTATGACACAGTATGATCAGGTAGGCTATTTGGTCTTCTACATCTTCATCTTCTTTGCCCACATCCACACAGACAAGCAAGTGTGACTAGTTGTATTCAAAGCATTTTATATCGGTAATGTTTAATTTTAAAATTAGTATCTGTATCATGTTTTGAGTACAAATAAAGCCTTGTTAGAACATTAAAAACTCACAAAGTATTAGGTAGCCAGATTATATATTAGACATACCAGTATATTTTGATGTTGGCCTGAAAGTTGGCACAGATAAGACCAAACACCTTCAAGTTGGTGGTGTTGACACAGTGGGCCACATCCCCGGAGTAGCTGAGGAAACCACATCTTGGACGCACCTGACATGGTTTTTTTGCACACAGCAGATGTGCTTCATGCACGCCTGTCTCCAGCCGTGGCACCCCCATGAGGTCTCTCCTGTTTGGACCGCCCCCCTTGTGACCACACAAGACACCACTGCGTTCAGTCCCAATCCCTTTCTGCAGGGACAGGATCTGGCCGGCCTCGTTGCCAATAGAGGTCACCAGAGAGCTGTCCACACCCTCAGTCATGCCAGCTGCTTTATCATCTTGAATTTGACAGCAGCATTTGTTTTTTTACACATTATCTAATAGCAGTGAGTGTATGTAGATTTATTACACAGCACACATTTATAATAGCTGCTAATGTTATGTATGGATGTGTAGGATAGTGGAGGAGAAGGGCTGGGGGTCATCACAGAGGATGGAGCAGGGCTGGGGCTCCTTCTAACCACTAAATTGTGATTTGGTCAACTTAAAGGGGAAACAGAGTTTGTTTACTTTGCAAACCAATCAAAATTATTCATACAAATATTAATTACTAAGAAAATATTTACCATGACAAACTCAGAGAGGACCTCAGGAAAGACCGCAGCAGTCACACCAGGGGCCGAAGATAAGGCCATAGACAGCGGGACATCAACAGGAAACTGAGTGGCAGGCTGCTAAAACAACAGCATAACAGCTTTCTCACAGACATGCAGTGCAACATTAACAATAATGAGTAACAGTGTGAAATTCACAATTACAGGCCATGGACCCTCCAATCAGGGTGGTCTGTCTGCGGGCCTGCATGCAGCTTTTGAACTACATGAACTACAGTTGGTAGCTCCTCACCTCATACGAGTGACAGAGCTAACCAGCTAACTAAGTACTAACAAAGACCATGACAAAATCTCCTCTAAAAAACGACCACTTCATGAACTAGGGGGGTTAAAATGGCGTCGCTGACTAATTATTTCACTGTGTGTGAGCCTCGTGCTCAGAATGGATGAAAGAGCCATGATTGGATGCGTCCAATCTTGACTGTCATTATAAATTCAGCTACAAGCAGACATTTGAGATGTTATTAATAAGTCCATCTGTGGCTCCCTGCTTCGTTTTACACGCAGAAAATATATGATCGACAGTAACTACGTAATACGTATCATCTCTCTGCAATCTGTAGACTGTGGATGATAACTTTATGGTCCTGGCTTATTGTATCGTGGGGCAATTTCTATGGAAGCCCATATAAAAATAATGACATAACTAAGCTTAATGAAAAAAATATTCCCATGGTAGGTCATATAAAAAGATTTTTTTTTAAAAGCCATAATTCTAAGATAAAAAGTCAAAATTGTAAGTTATAAAAGTCAAACATTTGCCTCATTATTGTGTAATAATAATGATATTTTTATCTAATTTTTTTTTTTTACTTTTTATGTCATTATTTCAATTTTCAACCTCTTAAATATGACTTCTTATATAATTTGTATACTATATATATATGTATGGTATATATAAAAATATGGTCCAATACCAGTTCCTGCCTAATGTTACTTTAAGACATCTGTAGTCTTAACTTTAATAGACGGCTGTACATTCACTGTCTCTCTCTGTGACTGGGCGACTCGTTGCATTGTATACTTATACTGTATATTACTGACTTTGTGTGAAATAAGAACAGTTTGAGCAAGCTTTCATTGCAGTGATGGGGGTTGAGACCTTGCTAGAACCAGAATAAGAAGTTTCCAAAGCAAATTAAACACTCCTTCAGAAGCTTTACGTCTCAAAGGGCAGACAACCTATAATGTGAGCCTATTAACTGGCTCATGCAAGACCAAACACTGAAAGAATATGTCATACTTTCACTTTGTTGGGGGTATGTAAAGCTGACTCTTTCTCCCTGGCCCCTGCTGCATGGATGCTATTTCAGCATTATCTGCTCTCCAGGTTGTCTCAGTTCAGACAGCTCAGCTCTGAATGGAGCCCAGGAGCCGGTGTCTTCCTCTGTGTGTCACACTGCATAATATCTGGGTTAGCTAAAGCGCAGCACCCAGGGGAGGCGCTTTTCCCTCTCATCCTCGACATGTCTCCCTGCCAAACGGACGTGGGGGGGAGGGTGTTGAAGGGGGAGAGGATGATGATGAGGAGGAGGAGG
Organism: Pagrus pagrus; assembly: GCF_965226575.1. Taxonomy (NCBI): domain Eukaryota; kingdom Metazoa; phylum Chordata; class Actinopteri; order Spariformes; family Sparidae; genus Pagrus; species Pagrus pagrus. The sequence continues at coordinate 12,255,536 of NC_140204.1, read as the reverse complement.
GTGGTAGCCACAGCACAGTAGTGCAGTGTGTCAGGGCCTGCGGCATACGAGTGTCCTGGCTAGTTTCACCCTTGTTTTTTCTTTTTTTTTGCAGATGCATAGTGAGACACATGCACAGTCATGGCTCCAAACACCTCACACACATGGATGCTCCACACACAAACACACATAGGAGCACACACCGTCTCGCCAGCCAGCCAATCTGGAAACAGCAGATACCTCAGTGGCCAGAGGCTCAGTGTGGGGGGGGGTGGGGGGGTGCACAGATGCACACACATCCCCTCCCTCGCTGTGTGTCTTGCATTGCAGCGTGTCTCTCCTGGCAGATGTGGCCGTCGGATCAGACACTAACAAATTCCTGTCTTGTCATTTGTGGGCACGGGGGGGAAGCCGAGCCGGAGCGGTTCAGGCACCTGTTGCAGCACAGAGAGATGGAGGGAGAGAGAGGAGTGTGCACAGCAGAGGAGGCATAATTGAGATTCCTGTTTACATGATATCCAGTTATTGGAGCAGCTGACAGGAGTAACAGATAACACACACTGATGCTTCACACATGTTGTGGCAGTGAGGAAGGCCGGGCTGTCAGCCATGTGCTCAGGATGCCAGGGGTTCAACCCAGGCATCTTCTGTCACACACAGTCACTCCCCTGCTCGTCTTGTCCGAAATACCTTGAAAAATCCAAATTTGCATATTTTTGCATGACTACAATTTTGTTGGGAAAGCAGCTTTTGTGTGAAAAAGTATTTTAAGACGTTGGTTTATTCTTAGTCAAACAGCAAAGAGCTGAACTGCATAATTATATCTTTGAAATTAAGAATCTGTTGAAATACTTCTGAGTTGCGGGCTCGTTAAAAAGCTCGTTAAGTGTTGCTCCACGACCAATTAACTGATGGTGTCAGCGAATGAGCAGTGACTGTCCTGACATAATTATGCTGTGAAAAGTAGTTGAGGCCTACACATGCATTGTGTGTGGATGTTTGATATATGAGCCAACATCACAACCCTGAAACTGAAGCAATTAAAATTCAGCCATAATTAATTAATTTGTGTTGTTTTTACCTGTGCATTTCCAACCGTGGTATGTCATATTGTCTTCAGTGAAATAGATTCACCTCTAAGACATGACACGGTTGTCATCAGTGAATAAAATTGCACAGAAAAACATCTCGACAAAGGTTACTAAATAAAAAAAAGGCTCCAGAAGATCTGAGCAAATAAGATTTTCTTGAAAAATTCAACTACATTTCCAAGGTCAAGACTGAACCTTCAGCTCAGGTTGAATGAAACGAAGAGCGTATTATCGCCTGTGACCAAAAGTGGCTGAGGTATCCCAGTGATTCATGGCATTAAAGGCCTCTTACTACCAATAAACGGGCATTTTCAGCATCAAGGGGTTAAAAACTAAATGCTTTGCTGCAAAAAATGCAATTAAATCGAGGCTGCGTGCAGTGTTAAAACACATTTCTTTTAAACACATGGCTTATCTGTGTGTGTGTGTGTGTGTGCAAAACGCTCTGACATTTCAATCCACTGCAAACCTTTCTTCGTATTCTCTCCGTATAGCTGTGCCAGTCCCTCCTGCCTGACCCCTGTTATTTTCGCTGCAAGGTTTTTGAATGTGAAAGGCAAATCACAATTCCTTTTGTCAAAACAAAAGTGCCCTGAGCAGCCACCGAGAGGCTGGATGGGGATGTAGGGATTCCCATGGCCTTACTGCCATCCAGTTGACACAGCCCGCTGCTTGCTCGTGCTTTTCACAGTGAGAGCTCCCAAAAACAAGAAATAAAAAATAAAAAAATGTCTTGTGTTTTGTTGCAAACCTCTGTGTTAGAGCTGGATTGTGCTCTCTGAGCTGTTTAATGTGACGCTTCATGATGAGGGGGCTACAGTTTGCACGTTCTCAATTGTTTTCATCCCCACCACAAGTAGTTAATTTTTAAGCAATACAATCTGATGTAAGTCTGGGCATGGCTGCGGCAGATTTTCCCAACCCCCCTCTCTCAATCCCTCCCCAGCACTCACACACACACACACGCACGCACACACACACACACACAAACACACACACACACACACACACACACACACACGCACGCTGCTGCTGCCGCCGCTGCTCCAAAATACTTTTTTTATACAACGGTGGGGGCTCCGGAGAGTATAAGGTGGCCATGTTTGATAGATTTGTGTCGGGCTCTGCAATGCAGAAAGCGAGAGTTGTTGCGTGTGATCTTGCAAAGTGACAGTGACACCAGGCAAGTGTGTCGGCTTCGTGACTGATCCGGACTTGGGGTGGGGGGGGGGGGAGAAAAAGAGAGGGGTGGGGGGGAGAGAGAGAGAGAGAGAGAAAAAGAGAGGAGGGGGCTGGTGGCGGCGGGTGGTGTTGGGTGGGTTGGGGAGGGGGGGCAGACAAAAAAGAAACAAACAACTAACAATGTAACTTACATGCACTCACACACCCCTTTTTTCTTGTAACAATGTGTACGTTTTTGAGGAGGGAGGGGGCGCGCGGAGGGAGACGGAGAGAGGGAGAGAGATAGAGAGAGGAGGAGGGGGGTGCGTTCTGAAATAATATAGTCAGCCATTTTTTATGTAAGGGGATTTTTTCTTATTGGGGGGGTTGTTAAAAAATAAATATAAGAGGGCGGCCATCTTTGTTGCTCTGCCTAGTGTAAAATATTTCAAAACGCCCCCCACTTTTTCCTGTGCCGATTTGAATATTAAATAAATATCACACATTCGCGCAAGATTACGCTTTTTTGGAGCACAAGGACGGATCCAATGACAGGAGTATAATGTCCTCTCCTCTCCGGTCCTGTGAGGAAGACGAGGGCATGGTGGTTAATTCCGAGGGAGGAGATTTTGATGAAGAAGACGACGACGACGGAGACCTAGACGAGAACGCAAGCGACATAAACTCGCCGGCGGCGCCTCGGGAAACTGCAACACCAGCCGCGCCAGGTACAGTAAAACAGGAGAAAAAAACTGGCGGACAAGTCGGGAGCGCGCCTCCGAAATTAAAAAAAAACACACTTATACAAGCGGGTTAAAATGCGGGGAAAGGGCACGTTGAGCCCGCAGTTTGTGCCCCCCCGGACTGGAGCTTGTCCCGGTCCGGTTCGGTACAGTAGAAAAGCAGCGAGGACGAGTCGAGTACGCGCGTACGAAATACAACTTACAAGGTTTTCCACCAAAAAAAGAGACATGTTTCACCTCCTTAAACCCGCCATACATCCTCCTAGTTATCGCACCTGGGTGCCATATTTGCAGCTACAGTAGAGCAAGCTTTGAAAACAAACTCAAAATGCTTCCCCCCCCCCCCAAAAAAAAAAAAAAAATCCACAACCCGGCATGTGTGTCCGTGTTGTTGCGGGCTACATTTTCTCCCTCACTCCACTTCCTCTTCAAGCGCCATCCCAACAAACTTTAACCCAACTTGCCACCGCTGCTTTTTCTCGTCGCATCACTCCTCCACACGGCTCCAGAAAAAAGAAAAAAAAAGGAGAAGAAAAGTTGTTTGTCCCTTAAATCCCCCGTTTGACAGCTTCTCCCTGACGTGACATGACACGAGAGATGAGAGCTCGCGGGGGTAATAAGGTCGGAGCCTGAAGGGTAAGACAGGCTGGCATAATAAACATGGAGTCCCTCTCCTGTGGCCCGAGGCTACATATATTTGATAACCATCTTCGGGAGGAGATGATGCGTGTTTTTTTCCCGCTGTGGGTGACTGTGTGAAAACCGAGGCGCGAGGCTGAAACTTGCCCCCATTGTCTCCATGACAGGTCAGAATAGGACACCGCTGCTGGTGCTGCATGCTGCTCACTTGCAGGCCAGGAAGGTGTGACTTGTTTAGCTCGCCCCTGATAGCTTAGCATAATTATCTGACTAATATTCATTACGTGTTTATTCCAACTATCTTCATTGGGTGCAGGAGTTGCTCCTCTCACAGCAGCAGTATTGATCCTGTCAGAGCACGACTGACTGGATCATGACAGGCTTGAAGTTTCTGTGTCAGAGCTGCATGTGTGGGGTTTGCAGTGAAAGTAAAGGGTGCAGAAAGTAGTGGCTGGTTAACCACACTGCAACAGTGCAAGTCAAAAATAGCAGTGCAGCAGCCTTCAGGTTGCAGTTTAGTCATAAAAGCTTTATAATAACTGTGAGCATTTTGGTTTTGGATGCAATGCAGATGTAGGGGAACAGTTTAAAGTCACAGCGCGGATGTCATAAGGGAGAAATGCGAGCTAACTCGAGATTAAAGTGTCATTTTCTACATGATGAGGCAGTGCATTGTCTTTAGTCCTAATTAGCTCGAGTCCCGGACCCGCCGCCATGCCGTGCCAGACAGATAAATTAGTGTCGGGGCTTCTCAGACGAGGACCTTAACCCCCTCACGACCTCTGCTAGAGGTGGTCGGGGTCCCGGTGTGGGAATTACACAGCGGGGGAGGAAAAAAAAAAGAAAAGGAAGTCGTTCCAGTTCACCGCACCGTCCCGCTGGCGGCCTCTGAATCACCGAGCCCTGCGTGCGTGCTGCCGCCGCCCCCGGCGTGTCTTCGGCGGCTGCGCGCTGCACGGATACGCGGGAAGCGAAGGGTTGTTTGGACGGGGTGGGAGTGAGGAGGAGGAGGAGGAGGAGGTGGTGGTGGGGACTGCTGCTGCTGCTGCTGCTGCTGGTGGTGCTAGTACTGCCACCAACAAAAGGCAGGCAGACAATAAAAAGCGACAAAATGCAGCCTATCAAACAGGCGGCTGGTTGCATGGCGGAGACCGCAGCCCGTGTTTCGGTCATGCTTTAACGCTTTGCTGCATTTTGTCCTTTGAAGCGCAGACTGCTGCTGCTGCTGCTGCTCCTCTGTGTCTCCCACTACTTCTCTTTTTTTCGACTTCAAGCCGGGTCAGGTTGCAGGTTAAATTGCTTTCCTGGTGGTTGTGATATTGCACAGGAACCGTGGGGAATAACTGGCCTGATATTTTCACATCATTTGCTGCCTGAAAGCGGAGATACAGTCATGTATTTTAGATGGAGTGTGGCTGAGAGTCCTCCATGATATGACAGGCGGGAGGTTTTTACACTGGGATGTCTATTTCCCTACATCAAAAGTTTAAAAAAACACAATAACACAGGATTTAAGTGTCCACTTCTTGACTTATCGATGCTTTTCAGCCAAAAAACACCAGCGAAAGTTTGTTTACGAAGGTGCTCACGCTAAACCAATTATCCCCATGCTATGTAACCACAAACACCAGCTGTCAAATCTACTTACAGCCCTCTGACAAACTGTATCTAATGTAGCATGTGTCACAATTCAGGCGAGGTCAGAGGTCGCCGAAGCCACCGTGGCCATAATGCAGCTTTTGTTGCGTGTAATTATGTTCAGCAGGGATTAGCCGGGCGTAGAGAAGATTATTGTTCATCTGATTCTGATAGCTGTCTTTCTTCCACGCTTCAATCTTCTGCTCTCCTCCTCCCCCCTTTAGAGGAACAGCCGGAGATATCCGACAGAGAGGTCCCTTCTAGGAAGAAAGGGCGGCCGAAGAAAAAGAAAGACGCAAAGAAGAAAGAGAAGGAGGGGAAACCTGCCAAAACAAAGAAACGGAAGAAGATTGTAAGTTTGTTAAGCCGAAATGCTTTTGATTTTTTTTTTTCCCTGACTTCATTAGACCATCTTTTGTTATTTTTCTGATGTCATCCTCTCTCGTCTTCTCTCCAGGAAAGCGATGTAGACAGAGATTCAGACAGAGAGAGAGACTATGGCGAGAACTCGGACAGCATTGCCAGCGACTATGGATCCGGAGAGAAGAAGAAAAAGAAGAAACATAAAGAAAGGAAAGAGAAGAAAACCAAGAAGAAGAAAAAAGACGATGGGGACCGAGACAGCAGTCAGGAGGAAACGACAAAGGTAAAGCACCTGAAGTCAAGTGTTGTCTTGTTCTGGTTGTGTATTGTGACATAGCCTTAAAAATAGCCTTATCTCCTTGTCAGTCCACCCTTATCTGATCTGTTATCTCTCTGTTCTGATTCTCTCCTCAGCAACCGATAGAGCAGAAGACCTCGGCCCAGCTGGCGAAGGAGTGGGGTCTGGAGGATGTTGATCATACCTTCACGGAGGAGGACTACAGGGAACTCACAAACTATAAAGCCTTCAGCCAGTTCATGAGGTACTGAACCTTCTTGTTTGCACGTGGTGTTGATGTGGACTGCTGGCAAACATCACGAAACATTTGTCGAAGCAAAAAACAATGTTCAGGGTTTCGAGCCTTACACCAAAAGTTCCTGTGCTTTTGGAAAGTGTACGCGGCGTTGGCTCAGTGATGGTGTTTTAGCCACAGTTCTTTAAATTCTCATTTTTTTCCAGAGTTTGCTTGCGTGTCAGTACCAGTTTTAACAGTAGTACGATGTGGTGTTAATAAAGTCTGTGAGTTGCCCAGAGGAGACAGTTGTGGCTTGAACCCTTTCAAAAGGATTGGAAGGAATTACAGAAGTGTTTAGTTTAGAAATGTTAGATGTTGAGTCTGTGATTGCGATTTCAGCTATTGGTAATGACAAAGTGGTGACTCATGTACTTGTACGCACTGGGTGCAAGATTCACGTGAATGCAATCTCACAAGAAATGCCCAGTTTTGGAGCGTGAGCTTGGTTACTGTTGAAAGTATGTTCTTCAGAATCAGAATCTGCTTTATTGACCAAGTGTACGAAGAATGCGTCTGTGTCAGCCAGTTAAGGCTTTAAAATAAACTATCTGTATCGGCCTGAAGTGTACATTCCTGCCTATGACAGGCTCAGAAGATGATGCTTTAATTAAGCGCATGTGACGTGAGCAGTAGACTAAGTAGTTCTCTTATTTTCCTCAGTGAATGTGTACATTTTTTAAAAAAGCATTGTATGTCAGCATCTGCCAGAAGGCCATCGCGATAAGAGTAGGCGTAATGATTTATGTTCATTCCACTACAGGAGAGACTTTATGTTCTCTGCAATTAGATAGAAAAAAACCCCATCTGCATTTATCTCTATTTTCTTGCTCTCATTAAACATACAGTGAAAAACAATGATGACAAAGCTGAACATGAAGCATGAGGTGAAAACAAAGATAACATAGATTTTATATAAAAAGCAACCATGAACAACAACATACAAGGTCTATATTAGAGCCTGAATGATATGTCAGTCAGCTGATATTGGCCTTTACAGATGTATTGGTTTTGGCGTATATGTTGACAGATATGTACTTTTTTTTTTTTGCAGAACATAACGTAGAAAATAATTTTATAACCGTAAAATTCCCAATGAAGTTTATCGTCATTTTGTCTCCTGCCTCAATTACATTACAAGTGTTTGATGACCACGTTTGAAAGATCGATGCAAAAGAAAATGTGTATTTGTTTGATATCTGAATTTTTGTACTCCCTAATATCGACATCGGCCCCTAAAATCCAGTCCAGGTTGGGCTGTAGTCTACATACAAGTCAAACTTTGTCTGTAAATTGTAAAGAGGAATACAATAATGGAAGAGAACAAAGAGTGCTGGGAGAAATATTGAATTATTAATGTAAAAGGTTACTTGATATAGAAGAAGTGGTTGGATATGTGCAGTATATGCATGTATACATTGTGACTATATACAGTATATACAGCTTTGATTTATAATTGATGATGATGGTATGTAGATATTAAAGGCAGACCAGCCTTCCTCTACACTCCACAACACGTGTCCACAGTGAGACTACAGGCAGCGTATTAACACAGAAACAAGAGCACCTGTATTATTACCTGCCTCTGTCGTCCTGTGGCAGCTGTGACTTTATCATCTCGGATAGTTGTTCTTCTCAGGTAGCAGTGCTGTCAGTGTGTCAGTGGCAGCCTGAGCCTCGGCCCCTGTGGCTGACTCATACCTGCTCCGACTCTGATAACATGAAGTATTACATTATGTCCACAGCATGAGTATGTTGGGAAGTTATCTGGCTGTCAGACAGAGCTGTACTCTCCTCAGCCGCATTGTCCCTGTTGTTCAGCTATAGCAATATTTTTGGCAAATACTGCAGATTGTATATACAAGCCATTCCTGTGACTTAAAGATATAAATATGACTGATAGCCACAAAAAATTGCACTGAAAAGTCATTTTTAATAATCCTAACCATCTCGTCCTTAGGCCGATGATAGCCAAGAAGAACCCCAAGATCCCCATGTCAAAGATGATGACCATCCTGGGGGCCAAGTGGAGGGAGTTCAGCTCCAACAACCCCTTCAAGGGCAACTCTGCTGCCGTCGCAGCAGCTGCTGCGGCTGCCGCGATCGCTGTCGCCGAGCAGGTCTCCGCAGCGACCGCCTCGCCCGAGCCGCCGCTGCAGCCTCCGCCGATCAGGAAGGCCAAGACGAAAGAGGGCAAAGGTCAGTTGTCGGTACTCCTTCTCCTGTACCCTTTTGGCTTTTGTGTCAGTTCTGACTGTTTGTAATCCAGTGAAGCAGACATAGATAGAATAAATAGCGCACACGACACAACAAATGTCATCTTTTAAGACGTTCTGATGTCTTGTGAACAGCTGTTGTTTGCTTATCTTGTAGTTTCAATGCTAATATAAGACACTAACCGTACTCCTTTGCCAAAACACTAGCTATACACACTGTACTTGATCTTATCCATCCAGGCCCTGGCTATAAGAAGCGCAGTAAAAGTCCTCGAGTGCCAGACAAGAAAAAAGCAGCAGCAAAGGCTAAAAAGATGGCGCCCATTCGGATCAAACTGTCGCCTATAGGTGCCAAGAGAAAGAAGAGTTGCTCAGTGAGTACAAAGCCTCAGCACGCTCCCACTTTGTCTTAATTCCAACATCTTGTATCTGTTTTTGTTAATTGTTGTGCCCTTTTTCCGTCTTTTCCCCACTTTCTTCCTTGACCCGTCCTTGTTCCCTGTCAGAGCGACGATCTGGATGAGGATGAGTCCGAGCAGGAGGACTCAAGCGTCCACAGCTCCTCGGTTCGCTCAGACAGCTCCGGCCGTGTCAAGAAGAACAAGCGAGGACGGCCGGCCAAGAAGAAGAAGAAAACTGCCGGTGAGCAGCAACTTCCTGTTATAGGTTCAATATATTTTTATAAATATGTCCTGTGTTTAATTCAGTTTTTGAAAATGCAACCGACAGAGCTTGTGCTACATTTCAGACACTAAGAATATTATCTGCTGTTTTCAGTCTCAAACACTTTTCAGACACGTTGTGTTGTGTTTGTTGTCTCGCCCCCTCCAGTCCCAGGCGAAGAGGAAGGAGACGGCTACGAGACGGATCACCAGGACTACTGCGAGGTGTGTCAGCAGGGTGGAGAGATCATCCTGTGCGACACTTGTCCTCGAGCTTACCACCTCGTCTGTCTAGAGCCCGAGCTGGACAAGGCCCCTGAGGGCAAGTGGAGCTGTCCACACTGCGTGAGTACCTCTCTGCTCCTGCTTTCTTTGTATGATTCTGCTCAGCGTCCTCATTTATCTGCAAGCGACACATCTACTTGGCAAACCTGAGTGAAAAAAAAAAAACGGTTAAAAGTGGTTTTGTTTTTACTTGCTTGGAGCACAAGATGAATAGAGGCTTTGTAGCTGCATCGAGAGTCTCAGTGGAGAGCTGGCAGACACAGTCCTGCCCAGACAAAGACAGATACCTGAAGTGGAGCTGTGGGTGTAGATCTATTCAGTAATGTCACAATTAAAACTCAGTGCTCATTTTTTGGGCTACCATGACACTGTGAACTGTTTTTTTCTCTTCAGGAAAGCCACTGACAGTCTTTTAAGCCACTGTGTGCAGAACTTCATGTCATTATCGCAGCTTTCAGACTTTTTGTTGGAAAATGATCTCATCACTGTGAAAATCGGGACAGTCTTTGGATAGTTGTACAGTATGTGTTGCTTTCAGGCGTTCATTCTCGGCGTCCCCTGTTTGGATCTGTGCGAATTTTACATGGACTGCCCAGGAGTTTATGGTTTCAAGCCTTCTTCAGCACTGCACGATGTTTGTTTTGTTAATTATGGTCCCATTTAGAGAAAAAATAGATGATAAAGCAGGGTATGCTTTAGGGCATGACTACCTTGTGATTGATTGGTACAACCGTGGCAGTCGTCCATCAGGATGGAGGTGTTGTAATGCGTATGCTCCCCAGCTCCTTTGTCTCGACCAAACAGTAGTTCACGAACCCATGGGTGACGCCAGGACAGGTTTATTGTACTCAAGTCTGGGCATTGATCAGCTTCATTTTCAGTTGAGGCTTCACTCAAAGTCGATAAGAAATCGTAGCCATGACCTGGCTCCGCCGTGACTGTTAATTCTGTCAGATTTAATTGCAAAGTCATACAATCAAGTGTTTTCTTTGCAGGAAAAAGAAGGAATCCAGTGGGAAGCAAAGGACGAGGACTTTGAGGATTTCGAGGAGGACAGCGAGGACAGAGTGATATCTGAGGTCGGGATCGGGGTTCCCACTGGGGCGGAGGAGGAGGATGACGACCACATGGAGTTCTGTCGGGTGTGCAAAGACGGAGGCGAGCTGTTGTGCTGCGACACCTGCACCTCCTCCTACCACATCCACTGTCTAAACCCACCGCTGCCAGAGATCCCCAATGGAGAGTGGCTGTGTCCACGATGCACAGTGAGAAGCTTCTGTTTTATTTTATTGCCGTTGCTATCTAATTTCACAGAATCCCTGTGTGACCTAATAACAATAATTGTGCCTCCCAGGGTCTTGCAACACTTCCTTTAAAGTCTCTATTTCATTAGAAAAAGCGCAACATGTCTGGCTCTGTGTCAGGCACAGAGGTATCAAACAGACTCAGCTGTGTGTGATTGAATGAATAGCTTGAGTCCTATCCAAGCGTGTGCCTGCTGGATCAGTACAGACTTCCGAGGATTAACTAGTGAGCGTATTCCCCCTCTAGTGTCCGCCAATCAAAGGACGTGTCCAGAAGATCCTCCACTGGCGATGGGGTGAACCTCCAGCGCCCATCCCCGTTCCTCCAGCTCCTGATGCCGCACCTGACGCCCCCCTGCCGCCACCCATGAAGGGCAGAGCTGAGAGGGAGTTCTTTGTCAAGTTGACCGGGCAGTCCTACTGGCACTGTACCTGGATCACTGAGCTGCAGGTGAGAGAGGAAAGCTCAATGGAGGGATGGATGTAAGGTGATGTTAAAGTGATGTCTTCCATCTGTTCTTTTATTTTGGAAACTTTTTCAGTCATTAAAGATGCAATATTTAAGAATTCGAAGCACCACATCACCAGAGTAACCGCTAACTGTTGCAAACTGGCATTAGCTAGTTAGCACAGTTAGCCGTGCAGCTAGCGGTGCTGTTAGCTGACTCTACCTGACTGGCAGTTGGATGTAACAGGGGAGTGTTAGTGTTGTCTACTTTCGGACTATCACCTCTTGAGGCACAAAGTGGCTTGGGGCTAGCTGGTTAGCATGTCATCTTCAATAGATATCTCTGCAACTGTTATTTCTTAACATGTCTGTTAGTTTTGGTTCAATATTTTAAACAAAAATTCTTGTATATTGCACCTTTAAATGTTATACAGTATGTCCTTAAAGAATACACACTATAGAGATAGACACTTGATATGAATAACAAGCGAGAATTGCTTAAAATCTAGCTACCTTTAGTCACTGCTTCGGACTGACTTGGAGAAAAATCATTATCTTCTTCCTTCCTTCTTCCAGTTGGAGATCTTCCACTCAGTGATGTACAGAAACTACCAGAGGAAGACTGACATGGACGAACCTCCAAGCCTTGATTACGGTTCAGGCGGAGAGGACGAGAACGGAGTGGGAAAGAGCGAGAAGAGGAGGGCCAAGGACCCCCAGTACGCCATCCTGGAAGACAAGTACTACAAATATGGCATCAAGCCTGAGTGGATGATGATCCACCGCATCATCAACCACAGGTGAGTCTGCTTGTGTGTGGTCATGCAGTGTCTGGTCTTGTCGAATGCTATTTCATTACTTTTTCTTGGCTTCATTTCCTGAGTGTATTGTCATTGAATTGTGTGAACACACCTGTGTTCCTCTTACACTAAACTATTTCCACATTCTTCAACATAGAAACTTCATTTAAACATCAAGTGTTGAGCACAATTAGGAGATTTTTGCTTGTACTTTTGGTGTTTATACCTCTAATATTCATCTTTTTGGGGTTATTTTCCTGCCATATAAATGAAAGAATGGATATATTCAGAGTTAGAGTTGATGACATCACACACAGAGTGGGATTACGGTGTTAAACTATTGTATACAATGTCTCTGTACTGTATGTGTCTCCTGCCAGTGTGGATAAGAAGGGGATGTACCACTACCTGGTCAAATGGAGAGACCTGACCTACGACCAGTGTACCTGGGAGAGAGATGACCTGGAAATCCCTGACTTTGCAATTTACAAGGGCAACTACTGGAGGCACAGGTAGGACCTGTTGGAGACATGTTTCACCTCCACTGACTTTATTATGAAAAAACAACATTAAATATTTTTGACTGGCACAAGCAACAGGTGCTCTGGCTACACACTCATCACTCACATTCACATATCTTGTCTGTTTACGTTCTTGATATTGACTCAGCGATGTCTTGCTGTCCAACAGAGACACAATAATGAAAGAGGACCCAGACAAACCCAGGAGGATGAGGAGCAAGAACCAGGAGGAGGGTGAAGAGGAGTCTCCTGCCTCACCGGTCACTGATGTGAGTTAACTGTAGCTTTAGTTTCGGTATCATTAAGTCTGATTTATAGTTACTTCATGTCTGTATTTTACACCAAATCTCACTGCGAGATGCATGTTTTTTGTTGCTGACTCTGGAGCTTTGTATGTTGGTACAGTCATGTTTTAAAAGAGAGCCCAGTGCTTTTTAAAAAAGGCAGGACATTATTTTTAACGTTTTAAATGTACTTATCTTTACGCAAACTAATCTTGCTACTATTAAAACTTCTGACGCTGGAATAACTAAAATTAAAAATTGAATTTAACTTTCCCAATCGTTTTTTTTCAAATCCCTCCTTTGTCTTCTCTTCTTTTGTTCTCCTAGCCGACGATAAAATACGAGGAACAGCCAGACTTTGTCACATCAACAGGTGGGACGCTGCACCTGTACCAGCTGGAGGGTCTGAACTGGCTTCGGTTTTCCTGGGCTCAGGGCACAGACACCATCCTGGCAGATGAGATGGGCCTTGGCAAGACCATCCAGACCATCGTCTTCCTCTACTCACTCTTCAAAGAGGTACTGGAGCCCCTCGGTCCTATTATTGTCTTGTTTCACCTCCTGGTGAAGGCCAACACTGACAGATTGTATGAATTATTCATCCCTCCCTTCCACCGTAGGGTCACACTAAGGGTCCGTTCCTGGTCAGCGCTCCGCTCTCCACCATCATCAACTGGGAGAGGGAGTTTGAGATGTGGGCGCCCGACTTCTACGTGGTGACGTACACGGGAGACAAGGACAGCAGAGCCATCATCAGGGAGAACGAGTTCTCATTTGACGACACGGCTGTCAAAGGAGGGAAGAAGGCCTTCAAACTGAGGGTGAGGAGAAGAGAGGGGAGGTGTGGACGGGAGAGTGAAAAATAGATGTGTGTTATCCAGGGTGGGATGGTTCAGCACTTTGTTTTCAGTGGGATTGTGTTGTAATTGTATCATATCGTCTAATTGTTTTGTACATTTTATGATCATTTCTGGCAAAATGTAACTCAAGAATTACAGTTGATGGTTTTGATTTGATGTAATGCCTAACAGTCGAAATATATATTGTCATATGTACTGATTCAAACCACATTGCCCGGCCAAAATGTTTTCATCATCCCCTACAGAAGCCCTTCAGGGACATTTGACTATTCTTTTTAAATTCTTTCGCCAAATTTAAACCTTAAATCCATCATAACCGTTGAAATCTCACACAAAACCTTTGTTTGGAGTTGCAGAATTATCTGTACACACAAATAGCATTAAATGTTAACTATCATAATATAAAATCTATGTATATAATATATTGTTTCCTTCTTATCTTCCTGCAGAGAGAAGCTCCCATCAAATTCCACGTGCTGCTGACCTCCTACGAGTTGGTGACCATCGACCAGACGGCGCTCAAGTCCATCGACTGGGCCTGTCTGGTGGTGGACGAGGCTCACCGCCTGAAGAACAACCAGTCAAAGGTACTGAAGCTTCTGTGTGTGTCAGTGTTGAAGATGCGGTGAGCGACTCTGCAGAAACAAAGTTGATTATTGTTGGGTCTCATTCCCTGGTTTTATAATACAGATGAATATGTTGCATATATGATATAATTTACAAGTACAATTAGATTAGTAATGTGTTTTTGTGACATGTATTTGAGTTAAAAGAAACTCGTTATGTAATTTAATATGGAACATTTTTGATAAAGAGCCTGTAAAGTAGAAAAATAAACTTGTCAGCGGTCTCTGGTGGACAAACTGTGTAATTTTCATACAAAGCTTTTCATGTCAAGGACCGATAATAGATGCACATTAGACCATTTTCTCAGGTCAAAAGTTTTTCTAGTTAATCAAAGCTCAAACTAGAATCACTATAAAGTACAATTAATCAAAACAGTCGACCCTATTTCTTTCCTTGTTGTTCCAACTTCCAAAAAATTTGATGAAAGTAAAAAATATTACATTCTTCCTTTTAAAAGGGACCAACTCAAGGACCCCTGTTTGAAAACCACTGTTCTATATCAACTACAGTATCTTTAACATAATTGAGACACGTTCCCACTGCAAATTCATCCTGAGAACACTTAATTTACTTTATTTACACTTTATTTATTAAAATTCTCATAAGGGAATGATACATTTTGTAATGATACCCACAATGATGATAAATAATGTTGTTGTAATTATAGTTATGTTATAGTATGTTTTGTTTTGTTTGCCTGATGTAGTGCTGCTTTTTCATCCAGTGAGAAAAAGTGTTGTTATATTATATTATAATAAAGGGTAATATTATTGTATTTAAAAGTTATCACAAATCTGTGATAGAGATCGTAACTTTTCTTGCCTTTGCAGTTTTTCAGGCGTCTGAACGACTATAAGATCGACCACAAGCTGCTGCTGACGGGAACTCCTCTACAGAACAACCTGGAGGAGCTGTTTCACCTGCTCAACTTCCTCACACCCAACCGCTTCAAGTACGACTTCTCTCACACATTCACAAATAAATACACACAGACATCAGTTTGTATTTTCCTTCCAAGTTTGGTAAATGACGTGTAAAGAACGTTTGATGCTGACTTAAATAATAAACATGTCAGATAATGTCTATTTTGAACCAAGCTGTCAGTATTGCCTGTATTACCAGTCCTTCACTCAGTCCGTCTGTCTGCACAGCAACCTTGAGGGCTTCCTGGAAGAGTTTGCCGACATCTCCAAGGAGGACCAGATCAAGAAGCTCCACGACCTGCTGGGGCCTCACATGCTGCGGAGGCTGAAGGCCGACGTCTTCAAGAACATGCCCGCCAAGACCGAGCTGATTGTCAGAGTGGAGCTGAGCCCTATGCAGAAGTACGACACCTGGAGGGTTTAGGGGGAAATGGGGAACATTTAATATTCATCCTGTAGCTTCATCATTGGCCTACATTTTCTGGCACAGTGAGGATACACAGTGAGATATAGGTGAAGGTTAATCAATTTGCCACTGATTGATATGGTTTAAAGGGATTCATACTGATCTTTATACTTATATTTTGCAGCCGGGCAGCCTATATGTTTAGTGGTTGGTTCCTTTAATGTCTTCATGTTATAATATATAAATCTGATATGTAATACATGAGACAATTACTCAGCAACGCTTCAGGGTTTTTGAAATTCTCATTATATTTTGAGCAGTGGAGGGTGAAGAGGTGACAAAGGAAGGAAGTTTATTGTAGTTTCTGTGTCACACGTGGTTTACATCTGAGGCATTGATCGTTTGTCTTTATGTTTTTTAAACACAGGAAATACTACAAGCTGATTCTGACCAAGAACTTCGAGGCTCTGAACTCAAAAGGCGGAGGAAACCAGGTGTCTCTGCTCAACATCATGATGGACCTAAAGAAGTGCTGCAACCACCCCTACCTCTTCCCCGTCGCCTCCATGGTGAGAACAAACCAAACAAAAATCAATGCTGCATCATCGTTATGTTGAATTCAAACAATTAGTCTACAGTTTGATCAAACAGAAAGTTTAAGCCCTCACTTATTTGTAAATTACGCAACGGTGACACCTTGTGGTGATGTTCAGTGCTTTTGTATCATATTTACACTCAAATAATGAAGCATATGGTTAAAATTACAGTCGAGATGCAGACATTAATTTGTTTTTATTTATTTTTATGACACAACACATCATTTTTAATTAATTTATTATCAGTGCAGCAAGTAAAAAAATATATAGTCTCAGCATACAGACGACAATCATGTCCTGTTTACTATTATTTCCCTCATGTTTGTTTGTGTGTGTTCGCAGGAAGCTCAAAAAACCCCCAACGGTGCTTACGAGGGGTCGGCCCTCACTAGGGCCTCTGGGAAACTGACGCTGTTGCAGAAGATGCTGAGGAAACTGAAAGAGCAGGGGCACCGAGTACTGGTCTTCTCACAGGTACACACTCACACACACACACCAGATGGACACCTGTCTTCACAGATGTTAGATCAGTCCCGTGACACCTCCAGAAGGCTCAGCAGCAGACTGATTCCAGCTGCCTGTGGGTAACAGATTATACATGAAACAGCCACATGAACAGCTTTCTGTCTCTTCTCCCCTTATAGATGACTAAAATGTTGGACTTGCTAGAAGATTTCTTGGACCATGAAGGTTATAAGTACGAAAGGATTGATGGAGGCGTCACAGGAGCGCTGAGACAGGAAGCCATCGACCGCTTCAACGGTGAGATGATGATGTGCAGACATTAAAGGTGCAGTAAGTTCTCCATTGTGACCGTTAGGATATTAGGATTTACATCATTATCAAGCGTGTCTGTTTCACTGAGAAGTTCCCTAACAGTGACATAAATGAATGAAGATATTATATGTAAGATTTCCGCTTTAAATGTCTAAACCTTTGTTCTATATTTTGTTGAGTAATTACAGAGAAATCATTAATTTTATTCAAGCTAACGGTGCGTTTTTTTTTCTGTCGCCTGTTGAGATAACTTCTAAATAAACACCAGATGATAGATCAGACAGCGAGAAAGGAAGTCGGTGAATGTGACTTAGTATTTCTGCCTTTAAAAATAAAGACAACAACTCCCATGATCCCACGCTACTACACAACATCATCTACCTCCATCTACATTTTTTTTTAATTTAGAGAACCCTAGAAAAATGTGCGCTTGATTTTAATCCAGAACGTTGTTTAGAGTTGCTGAGCAGCTACTTCGAGCTTTATCAAAACAGCAGAACTTCCTGTGTCTTCCCAATAAAAGTTTTCTACTTCCTCCCAACACAGGCAAACGTGTACACTCGTACAGGAGGTGCCTTTTTGAACATGCATATTTATTTGATTTTCCTCACATATCTGTGCTCCTGTCAAGTGCTCCAGTGTGCTTTAAACAAAATTGAAATCTTTATGAACTAAAGGATTGCATTGTTGCCACAGTGCTCCTCTCTCATGGCTCGAGAATATTTAAAATAATGCATATTTGAAGCTTTAGTCTCTATTCTTTTATAAGATGATGGTTCTTGCAGTCGAAAACCTGATTGATGCCCTCTTCTTTCGCACCTCCAACAACGTGGAGACAAAAGACATTTCTAATGAAGAGATATCATAATGCAAATACTGTAGCAGAACTGCATAGCTGTTTGCTCTGTGTCCTTAATTTAGACTTCATTGTTTGCTGAGCAGATGGAAGATCAAGTAGATGATAGAAAGAGATGATGGGGAGTCAGGCAACGGGATGAGAATCGGTTGCTAGAACTGAAGCCAAAGTGACAGGGATTTATTTAGCCGTAACACCAGACACTACAATTATTGATGTCTGTGACTTCCAAAGCATAAGAAGCACTAGTTTGCATGCCGAGTTTGTTTTTGAATGTGGAAGTTGGCTCGATTACTGAGCAATTCTCTGGCAACAAATGGCATTAAATTACACAGTATGAATAGCAGCTTAAAGATGAGTGCAGATTAAAGCCACCAAAACTTTACTGGACCGAAAGAAGTTTCAGTAAGAGACAAGAGCAATTACATTATGACCCATTATGTCATTTTTTTTTATGCTAGTGTTACAGTTACAAAAATGCGAGGACCCGAACGCAACAAACACAGAGGCAGGCACGTTGAAAAGCTTTAATAAACAAAGCCAGAGTTAAAAATCCATTGTCGAAAGTATAAGCAACAAAACTGACTGAAAACAGGCTGGGGCAAATCCAGAAAGGTCCAAAGAGAAATACAAGAAACAAAAAGTTCAGGGAATACAGTCAGAAGCCAAAAACACAAGGGCAGAAAACACAAGGAGACACCGGGAACAAAACAGACGAACACAGGAGGCTAATCAGGGACAGGTGAAACTAATCAGGAGGGAAAACAAGAGGAAGTAACACAACATTACACATGAAGATGAACCTTACAAAAAAAAACGGGGAACAATAACAACCGAAAAACCCAAACCATGACAACTAGTATTGTATCAAAGTAAAAAAAAAATCTTATATCGTGAAAATCCTGTCGTCAAGGAGAAATGATCTGTATAACTGTCTGTTTCTATCGTTCTCTCTCTGTCTGCAGCTCCTGGTGCTTGTCAGTTCTGTTTCCTGCTCTCCACCAGAGCTGGAGGTTTAGGCATCAACCTGGCCACAGCCGACACGGTCGTCATCTTTGACTCGGACTGGAACCCTCACAATGACATACAGGTACGACAGACCTGCAGCCGCTGAGGAAGGAAAAGATTCAGCGCGACACAAGCTTCATGTTCCCGCTTTCTCCCTCTCTGCACAGGCGTTCAGTCGAGCCCACCGAATCGGGCAGGCCAACAAGGTGATGATCTACCGCTTCGTGACGCGAGCCAGCGTGGAGGAGCGCATCACCCAGGTGGCCAAGAGGAAGATGATGCTGACCCACCTGGTGGTCCGGCCAGGACTGGGATCCAAAGCTGGCTCCATGACCAAACAGGAACTGGACGACATCCTCAAGTTTGGAACAGAAGAGCTCTTCAAGGACGAAATAGAAGGTGATTTACCACAAGTAAATTGTAATAATTTGGGAATTTGGAGGTCAAAGTTGGTGTTGGATTGTTTGTAATAGAGACGAGTTGGCAGGCTGATCCACCAGGGTGAAATTATTTTGTCAAACACACTCACTTTAACGCCCTTTCATCCTGACGTGTCTGGCTTATTGTGGTTTTATAGACGGTACAATTGGTTGACAAGAAAAACTGTACATGTGAAATTTGTCTGGAAAAATCAAGACAAATCATCTCCACTTCTTAACCCCATGCGTGGCAGGTATGAAGAACTGCTCCAGGGATAAAGTTGAGGAGGAGGGCAGCGTGATCCACTACGACAGCACCGCCATCGAGAGGCTGCTGGACCGAAGCCAAGACGCCACGGACGACTCGGACGTCCAGAACATGAACGAGTACCTCAGCTCCTTTAAAGTGGCCCAGTACATGGTCCGAGAGGAGGATAAGGTGAGAGGGAGGTGAAGGGGATGTTATCATGATGGATTTTATGGTTAAAAGAATAAAGAATGGAAGAGCAGGGAGTTTATTGCAGTGTGCAGAGTGGAAGATAAAGTAGACAGCGGGACTCCCAGATTGTTTGCGCGTTCACATCCATGTTCACAAATCATGTACATGTCAGCTCAAGCGTAATCTCTCTCTTTTTATGGCAGTGGCTGTTGTCCACATGTCGAAGTGTCCTTGAGCTCGGTCTGTTTTGAGTTAAAGCGCAGCTGTTTTTATCTTCCCAACACTGGATCTGGAACGATTAGGCATTAATCAAGTTTTAAGAAAACTTTTTATTAAACAAAAATACCAAGCTTTCATTGGATTCAGCTTAAGTATTTCTGCTTAAATGTGAATATTTGCATCTTTTCTTGGTCTTCTTTGGTTAAAGCTGCAACTGACGATCATCTTAGTTATCCATCCGTTACTTTCTAGATTAATCTTTTCATCTTTTGGACTATGAAAAGTCCGAAAAAGGTGAAAAAATGTTCATCCCAGTTTCTGAAAGTCCTTGTCCACCCATAACCCAAAGACATTCAGTTTAATCTGATGTAATACAGAGAAAAGGGGGAAATGAAGAAGTTGACGATATTTTTTATATTGTTATTACAACATAAATGCCCTGAAGGTCCGACAAAGCCACATTTAAAGAAAGCTAACCATAACTAAAATTATTACTAAAATTCCCCACAGACTGTGAGGAAACAACAGTTTTGATGTTACGACGCCTATGTGTGTTGCATAGATATCTACTGAAGTTAGCATGCTAACCCGATAGCAACAGCTTGCTCCAGTTCGAACATTCCTGTGCTAGTCGTGTAAACACCAACACTCTTCTGTTGTTGTTTGTCTGCTCCGAGCTCGCGGTCTGGACCACGACATGCACGGCTTATCCAGCTAATGGAAGCTGCAATAAGCAGCAGTTACTCTCAGTGGTTACTCTGGTGATATGCTGCCCCCTGTTTGTGTTGAGTATGAATTCGACAGGTGGCCATTTCTTTTGCAATGCACCTTTAAGTTCTGAAAAATTCTACATTTGTCTGAGGTTGACAATTGTTAACCTTCCTGCGACCTGCAGGACCTCTGTGGAAGCGTCTTTAAACAACATCCTGCAGGGTTTTAACTTAAAGCTCCTACTCTGTATGGAAAACTAAGCAATTTGATTGGAGTAAGTTCCAGGTCTGGATAAGTGAGGAAATAAAGAAAAGAGAGTATGAAAGATATTTGTGTTTCTAGACTATTGCCCCCATTTTGTTTTCTAAAATAAAAGTTCAGAATTTGCAGACATAACCGGATCTAACAGGCAGAGTGTTTTTCATTTTGTGTTTGGAGCCGGCAGCCAAATGTTCACCACAATCGGTCAGCCACAATCTTCTGCCAGTTGTTCCAGCAACATCTTAGCATACATAGTCAGAATATAACAAACATGGTAACAGTTGGATTTAAAAACCATTTACTTACGTAATAAACATCCTACTATGTGTACTCAGATGTCAAACATTATTCTGAAAAATCCACAGAGGAGGCCGCAAAGTTTTTAAATAAAAAAATATGTCAAAGTTCACACTGGCGTGTTCCCTCTGATGCTCCAGATCGAGGAGATCGAGCGGGAGATCATCAAACAGGAGGAGAACGTGGATCCGGATTATTGGGAGAAACTTTTGCGACATCACTACGAGCAGCAGCAGGAAGACCTGGCGAGCAAACTGGGCAAAGGCAAGAGGAACCGCAAGCCTGTCAACTACAACGACGCTGCGCAGGAAGACCAAGGTAGGAGTTGGTAATGTGTGGATCTGGAAAACTTTAAAAGCTGGAATAAGCTGAATAAACAGCTGTGAGTTGTTTTATATCAATCACACCTCAGTGTTAGGATCATGTCAGCAGGATAAGAGGATTTTTTGAGGGAAGTCTGGATTTAAAAATGCTCTTTCACATCCTAAGAGTGATCTCTCACATTTATTTACTGTGAAGATTTATTATTCTAATCTTATTAAAATTCCTCAGCAGAAACAGTCGGATTTCAGATGATGTTTTTGAGTTATTGCTTGCACAGGGGAAGTGAATGGGCCTGGCCTATTGACAGACCACCATGTGCTGTTTCAGAGTGGCATGCTGACATTTCAGATAACCAGTCCGAGTATTCAGTGGGCTCCGAGGAGGAGGATGAGGACTTTGATGATCGGCCAGAAGGTAAGGAGAGATGATGAAAAAGAGATATCAAACCGAGCTCATGAACTGCTGTAAAACACACACACACACACACACACACACACACACACACAAACTGGTCGGGTCTGTGTTGAATTACAGGTTGAAATTGATTTAGTTGTTACAGTCGCCTGGCAGGGTCGAACAAGTAAGTTTGCCAAAAATGCAGTAACCTCCATCCATCTCCTCTTCAGAGTAAAACGCTCGAAGCATTTCAGAAGTTTTTGATTCTTTACTGGACGTTCTCATGAACGGCTGACTGTGCATTTCAAGACAAGAAACCTAAAACAGACTCCTGTTACCTGCAGGTCGAAGGCAGTCGCGTCGCCAGTTGAGGAATGAGAAGGATAAACCTCTGCCTCCTCTTCTGGCCAGAGTGGGAGGCAACCTCGAGGTTTGTACAACTCTCTGGAAGCGGCTCCGCTCTCATTTTGTGTGGGCTTTTTTTATTGTGATATTACTGGAACCTGTCAGACCTGTCTTCAGTTGAACTCGCACTTTTCAATATTTTTCGAACAATCTAACAATCTCAAATTGGAGACTGGCAGCAGAGCTATTATATCTCCAACAGCTCTCAACCTTCCAAGCTCATTTATCATCCTGATGATAGTGGACGGGATTTTAACTGCCTGAATCGTTCAAATGAGGACTCCGAGTTTATTTTAGTTTTATTAGGCAGTCAGAAGTATTCAGAAAAGGCCTTGGGAAGATCGAGAAATAAAAATGTTTTCCCGTCCTGACGTTTTCATTCAAGGTCTTCCAGATTAATGAAGATACACAGATACATTTGAAGAGGCTTTAAAGATAGTGCCAGCTTCACTCAGGAAATCTAAAATGCACTATAATTTGCTTCACTAGGTGCTTGGATTTAACACACGCCAGAGAAAGGCTTTCCTGAACGCAGTGATGCGTTGGGGGATGCCGTCTCAGGACGCCTTCGCCTCTCAGTGGCTGGTCAGAGACCTCAGGGGCAAAACTGAGAAGGAATTCAAGTAAGAAAAAACTGTTGGTTCAAATTAATTAGATGACTTGTCTCCATTTTCATCTGACTCTTCAACCATGCATTTTTTCTCTTCTCCTTCTTCTTTGCCAGAGCGTACGTGTCTCTCTTCATGCGTCACTTGTGCGAGCCGGTGGCCGACGGCGCTGAGACATTCGCAGACGGCGTGCCGAGGGAGGGACTGTGTCGACAGCCGGTCCTCACCAGGATCGGCGTCATGTCTCTCGTCAAGAAAAAGGTCAGATAAAACTGTTCCAGGGCTGCAACTAACAATTACTTTCATAACTGATTAATCTGCAGATTATTTTCACGATTACTTGATTAATCGTTAAGCCTGTAAAATGTGAAAAAACTACTCAAACCGATTGCACGATTATCAAAATGCTTGGTGATAAATTTAGGAGCTGACAACCAAGCAATTAATCCATTCATCGTTTCAGCTCTAGATTACATACTTTCCTGTGAATCTGTAATGTGTAGGTCGGCAATAAGGATCCAGTGGAGGAATGGCAGACTCCGCCACCGCCACCAATGAAAACAGAGACATGATAGCTGAATGCAGGAACATTGCTGAAGACATTCTGACCATAAATTGTATCAAAGACATAGTTTGCTTTCATGAAAATCTTCAGTATTATCGCTTTAATTGGGGGCCTACAGGCATATCTGAAGTAGTAAGATGTCTTTAATTGAGCAAACTACAAAGACAATAAAGTCTTTAAGTCTTAAAAAAATATTGGAGGTCTTTTTCTAGTGAGGAAACCAACCGTGACATCTTGAAAGATGTTCTGATTACCCTCCTGCTCTCTGTTTGCCAGTTTACTTACAATTTATCCAAACATCTTCAATCCAGTTTTCAGTCCAACTTGTCGAAACCTGCTGACATCCTAATCTGCTATCTATGCCAGACGGAATGTATGATACACTGCCAGGGCGAGCAGAGCATGTGGGTGGTGAGTTTAAATAAGGTGGTATTAGGTAAAGAGAGCGTGTGCCAAGCTTTTTATTTCGCTGAGTGTTTTGTGTCCAGATTCAGGAGTTTGAGCACATCAACGGGCGGTGGAGTCTTCCAGAGCTCAAGCCTGAGGTCAGCATAGACAAAACCTCCTCCAGGGCCTCCTCTCCTGCCGTGAAGACCGCCACACCCACACCCGATGCCAGCTATAATAACACACCTTGCACCTCCAAGCCAGGTAACCGAGCATGCACTCGCCAGATCCAGCAGGGGGCACTCTATGTAAAGGGTACCGACATAAAGCTGGAGTTGGATCTTACCTACAGAAATGTGTGGTTTTTTTATCTTGTGTTTATTTGTCCCAACATGTGCAGCGACCCCCGCTCCAATAGACAAGCTAGAAAAGAACGGAAAAGAGGTGGAGAAGGAGGAGGACAAAGAGGAAGGCGAGGCCCCGTCTGACAAGGTGAAGGAGAGGGACGAGGGGAAAGACGTGGACAGCAACAAGGCAGCAGACCCTGAGGAGGTGGGACACTGCAGACACAAACCAGTTTCAACATAAACTTTACGTTCAACAATTTTCCAAGGCTTGTTTTTTTTCTTCCCTTTTGTGCTCACTTTCATACCCAACAAAAAAGGAAAAATACATTGATCCATCTATGGATCGACCAATTACCAGGTCCGATATTTAGCATTTTTCCAATTATCAGCGTTTAATTTGCATTACTTTGGCTCTCACGCACCCCCTCTTTTCTCTGTCTGCAGTCACCGCTCATTTCATGGAGCTCATTTAGTTGCAAATGTTGCAAATATCAGTTATCAGTCTCCTTGATTACCGAAAATCAGCCTTAGCCCTGAGCAAAACTTATCGGTTGATCTCTGAGGCTTTCAGTGGAATCATTTTTATATAATTAGAAAATCACTGGGAAATATTGGCTGCCTGTAAGGAAGGAAAACAGAATTAAATGTTATAAAATGTCATTTTAAAAAAAGTATGTGGGTTTAATTGCAAAATGTCAACAACAGAGGTATAAAAACAAGAGTCTGTGACTGTCTGTTAAACGAACTACATGCCGAATACGCTGTACATTGAATAAACTGAATAAATGGTGCTTTCACCATTTGGTTCATAAGTAAATTATACATTTCTTCTCTGTTCCGTTGACGTTTTAACGTTTTTACTGCACAACTACGAAACAGACTGCCTCTGTGTGAGTGATAACATATCGTGCTCCTCTCCTTCAGCTTTCCTCTCTGACAAAAGAGACGTCACAGAGCGCATCGCCCGGTCAGAAGACTGAAGGCAGAGAAGAGAGCGACCTGAAAGAGGAGGAGAAGAAAGAGACGACCGACGCTCCGTCAACAGAGGACAAGAAAGAGGAGAGCAAAGAAGACGCAAAGCAAGACGCGGAGGTCAAAGAAGAGAAATCAGGTACAAACACAGAAAAGAAACTTGATAAGTCGGTCAGATGAATCCCTTCCCAGCGTAAGTTTTAATGTTTTTTCCTGCAGAAGGAGAAAAGGCGAGCGAGGAGAAGGAAAAGGACAAAGAGACGCCCACAGCAACAGAAGCCACGGACGCCAAGGATAAGACCGAGGTGGCGGACGTGAAGAAAGGTACGTCTCTGCTGTCTTTGATGCGATGCTGCTAAATAACCACAATTCTTTCACTAAACGATATCTTTGCCGTCTTTCTCTGTAACAGAGGAAGTTAAGGGTGAAAAGGATGCTGGGAAAGAAGTCAAAGCAGCGAAGGAGGAGGCGCCAAGGGGTAACGGGAAGCCTCCAGCTGAGCGACCTCGCTTTATGTTCAACATCGCAGATGGCGGCTTCACTGGTCAGTACTGATTCACCTGCAGGAAACAGATTCGGCTGATCTCTGTGCTATTGTACGCAATGTAACGGCGTCTGTATTATTAGCTGCCAAATTGAAAGTATCAGAACTTGAAGAGTAATCTGCGTTTTCCAGTCACAGTCTTCACTTGACGTGATGTTATTTTCAAGCAAGAAACTGTTAGTCATGGTAACTCAGATATGACAGGAACGCGGCAATAGCCTCTTGCTAAGTTGGAAGTGAATGCACCTGTTTTCGAGCCTGGATGCTTGTTGTCTGAGGCGGCATTCAGGTGATCCTTGTGGTGCGGACAGTGGCATGTCTGCAAAGACCTTCCTCAGATCTCAGGATGTTCAACAGGAAACGCGGAGAACATCCCTGTCAGATCAAAACAATGTCAGCTGATAAAAATTCTCGTTGCAAGAGAAAAACAGATGTTATCGTGGCAAGAACTGTATCCCATCAGATATGCAAGGAACTGTATGCAATATTCCAAAAAATGAATGAAATGTAGCTCAGAAACATGTTTTAGGATTGAGACGATCATTTTTTTTTCCTAAATGAAAATACAAGACAATCAGTGACAGATGAAGAGAGAAAGATGAAAAGATCAAAATAACTTAAGTTGTCCAAACAAGTCTCTAACCAGTCAAAACAACAGCAAGTTCACAGCTATTACAAATAACATTCCTGTTGCATCCCGGAGCTTTTCCACAAAGCAGCAGCGAGCCAAAACAATCTTCCCCTTGATCACAAACCTAGAAGAGCTCTTTGTTCTGTCGAAACACCTGCAGCCAGGTTTCACCTAGCTAAGCACTTCGAGACAAACCTCATTTTTACTTTGTGTTGGCTTCACCCCGCAGAGCTGCACACTCTTTGGCAGAACGAGGAGCGAGCTGCCATCTCCTCGGGGAAGATGAACGAGATCTGGCACCGTCGACACGACTTCTGGCTGCTGGCGGGAATCGTGATGTATCCTTGACAGCAGTAGCCCGGGCGATGACCCCGGTGTGTTTATTTTTCTATCGCCCGGCAGGAGCCGAGTGTAATAAGTCAACAAGCCAGCCAGAGCTCCGTAAACAGCAAACTGTGTCTGCTGGAAGCTGATGTAGTGGCTCGTTTAGTTCATGTTGTTCCCTCTATTATGGTAATTAAGGCTGTGCAGCATTCACATAAAACTCTGTTTTCATTATTCAACAAGCGAGTGCTGAGCCCTAGTTAGACTGAAATGAAAGCAGAGAAATTATGTGTTTCAGAAGCTGCCTGAAACCTATTTTGTGCTATAATAATGGCAATTTTTGAGAAATATGAGACAAATCACCCTCAAAAACCAATATTCATTTAACATTTTAGGGAAATAAACATATCTGCTTTCTTTCCCAGCAGATCAATACCACTGTAATGTGTTGGTTAAAGGAGATAGATTGTGGTCATTTTCAGGTTCATAATTTTATTTTGGGTTAGTACTAGAACAGGTTTATATGCTTTAATGCTCAAAAAACAGCTGTTTTCTCATACTGTGCAGGGCTGCAGCGATGTATTCCCCCTCTGTCTGAAACGCGCTGTCTCTTTAAAGCCCCCCATGTCCTGAATACCCAGTCTCCTCTGATTGGTCAGCTCACACACGCCTGAGCCAGCAAGATTGCTAAATCAATTCTTATGATACAAAGTAGTTGCTAGGCGTAAATTATTCAAATGTATGACTCTGTGACGCAGTGTGATGTCACAAAGATGTCACCAACAACAATTTGAGGTTTTAGGGGAAGCTACGTGCTGTTGCTAGCTTTTTCTTCCCAGGAGTTGTCGTGTTTGGTAACTTAGCCTTCACAAAGTGTCGTCTTGATATTTCTGGTTATATAGAAATTGAACATAAATGCAACAACATGTTGATTGGTGAGCTTTAGTTGCTGGTAAGCATATTTTGTAATTTTAAGCAGAGCTAGGATAGCTGTTTCCCCCTAGCTCATTGTGCTAGGCTCATCTCCTGGCTCCAGATCTATGTTTAACACATTCAAGAGTGGTGTCAACCTCCTTATTTTAACTCTCGGTCAGAAAGCAAATAAACATATTTTCCAAAATGTCAAACTCCTTTACTTCTTCTGTGGTTCATGACCCTTGACCCCTGTGCCAGTCATGGCTACGCCCGGTGGCAGGACATCCAGAACGATCCCCAGTTCGCCATCGTCAACGAGCCTTTCAAATCGCAGGCGAACAAAGGCAACTTCCTGGAGATGAAGAACAAGTTCCTGGCCCGACGCTTCAAGGTAAGACAAGACTTTTTCTAAATTAAGCTGTTTTATTTTGTTTTTCTTCCAATAACATGATTTTTTCCCCCAATATCTAACAAATGTAAACATGATTCTCTATTAAATCATTTCATTTAAAATGAAGCACTACATACAAGAACTTCACTGACTGAAATCGTCTTAAATTGGCATTTTTTGCCACAGACACATTTCAGTTTCTGTCAAAAAAAAGTCTGAGGTTTCAGACCCATTCTTAGTAACATTTCGCAGCGTCTTCGGTCACCTGACTCGTTTGATGGTCGGATGACGGATGCCCCTAGACCCACATATTGGCTGGATGGTATTGCTGACCGCTGCATTTCTGGAACAGCTCTCATCCTGTTTTTGACCGGCTCACATGTTTCAGATCCTGCACTCAACATCCTCATTTACTGTATCTCTGTCTCTTTTTTACTCTATTCATTTTTTTCATTGTTAAATTGCTGGAGATGTTTTTTGATGTAAATGTGCCGTTAAGACAGCACACGGCAGCACAAAACAATTTCTCCTTAGTATGCTTCAGTTTTAATAGGTTATATAACCAAATCTCCTCTTGTGCAACACGTTCACACCAAATAATCCCTTTTGACTTTTTTGAACGACTGTATGAAACTTCATTAACCTCGAAACGGTAAGATTACTGTTGCTATGACAACCAAGACATTAATATACAGCTTAAAAGTATCAGAAAGACGCGATGAGAGATGTTTGGAGCAGATTTAATAGAAATATGTTTTATGATATAATGAGAGCAGGGGGCAAACAGAGGGGAGATCAGACTTTTGAAGCCCCGTTTTATCATTTTTGCCTCCGTGGCTGTGTTTTAACATAATTTAAGGAATAAAAGTTGGCTATTCAGATTTCCTTTGATTAGAAATGTGGGTGAGTTCGATCTAAAATTGGTTCCTTTTACAGTAAATCTTGTAGATCAGTTCATGTGTTGAGCTGTTTTCACACCAGGTAGCTCATATTAGCATAGTGAATTTAGTTTCTTTATTGGACGTATTTTTATCTTGTATTTTCTTTTCTCTCAGATCATGAATATTATCTTAAAATCTCTCTATGCAATTAGAGGCTGCAGAGGGGAGAAACTTAAGTTATATATAGTCTTAAATAATCATTTTTCAGAGAGACTGAAATGTTAGAACAAAGTGCAGGAATCTACTTTTCTACCAGATATTGAGCTCTACTGTCTTTTTCTATTCTGCTGTAACTGTTGTGTCTTACATTTTTATCTCTCTCACTCTCTCACTGATTTACTTTTCCCTTGGCAAGATGGATTATAAGTATAAATCACAAATTAGGGCAACAATAAATAATGCCTCATGTGCCCCAGTTCCATACTTAATGGTAATTCTACGCAGGTTTCGAGGAGGTACAGTGTTTACTCTGGATCTGAAAATATACTCCAAAAAGTTCTGTGTCCACGCTCAAAAACACTTAATTTCAAAGTGTGATGTTGGTGGAAACTAGTTTTTTCTCACAATGCAACGCACACAGCTGTAAAACATTAAAACAAATTGTTGATAGTGGTGAGACGGCTCGAAATGAAAAACAATGTTGGTAAAACATTTTGTCTTCTGTGTCTGTGTTCATTTTTTTAAACCCCTTTTTTTTTTTCGAACACAGTTGATGAAGACATATTTTCATTTTACATTCATCATAAAAATAGTATAAGATAATTGAGAAGGAGGGAACTATCATATTCTTTCAGTAATTTAACTTCCACATTTACAATGAAAAAATCCCTTGATCCTTATAATCAAAATACTTCCATACAAATACATTCAAGATACATTAAAATCTGTAAAAACTGACCAAAAATGAAAATTCAGCTTAGGTAAAAAAGACAGAAGTGAATGATTCTGGTTACATTTCATGAAAAGTACAATTAACATCAGTATTAGCAAAGTGTGAAATTAAAATAGTTGTATATCTGTGATGCAGAGTCACAGTTAGACTAGTCAGGCTCAAGCAAAGCATCATTTCCTTTTGTTGGAACTGGGTCACAGTGTGACTCAAGCACTACAGAAATGTGGACACCCCAGCGTTCGATGCTGCACCTCCCTTTAATAACTTTTGGTATGAAGTGTTACAGACCAACTGGGATAGCAAACATGAGCTTATGCGTATGTGCAACACAATAGACAATAGAATGCACTTTCCTCTCTCGTCCTCCAGCTGTTGGAGCAGGCGCTAGTGATAGAGGAGCAGCTGCGACGGGCAGCCTACCTGAACATGACCCAGGACCCGAGCCACCCGGCCATGGCGCTCAACGCTCGCTTCGCAGAGGTGGAGTGCCTCGCCGAGTCGCACCAGCACCTCAGCAAGGAGTCACTGGCCGGCAACAAGCCCGCCAACGCTGTCCTGCATAAAGGTTGGGATGATATTTTAGAAAAGTAAGCCCGTACAGTTAATTAAAAAAACAAACCCAGTGTGTGTGAAAGAAGTAAACAGAGAAGCTGAGGAGAGATTGGCAGACAGATAATCACAGGCACTGTTGTGCAATCCGTCTGCAACGACCAAATCGCTGCGCCTGAAGCTGTCTTAAGTAAAGCCAGGCAGATAAGCTTACACCATGTTAAGTGATAGTTCCAAACATTTCCTCTCTATCTCCCCGGCAAGTCTGTCCATGTTTATATCACTCCGTCGAAAGGATAACACTGCACTACTGTTGTCGTTCCTGTCTCGTATTTCTGCACGTAACGCGGCTGAAGTTAACGAACGCTCATAAACAATTTTATCAAATTGTCTCCAATCGGGGATGAAGTCCATGTAGGGATGTGATGACAGAGGCGAGGTAATGAAGAAGGGGAACAGGATAGAATGAGAAAAATGCTTTTTTTGGAGGAGGGCGAAATAAAAGGCCCAAAAGTAGAGTAATCTGTAGAAATTAGACTTTCAAATAAACTATTTATAGTGTTCAGACGTGGCAAATGATTAAAAACCTCACAGTTACCAACAGGATGCTTTTTTTTTACTTTTTATTGTTGAATCACCTCAGTTGACCTTTAAATTTTTTTTGAAAAATGCCTGTTTTTACTTTTAAATGTTTATATTGAAGTAACTGAATACATACCAGCTCCTGAGTTTGTCCGTCAAAAAGACAAGAAGTGTCAGCGTAAATCAATAAAGTATCCAAAAAAGTATAAAAATGATTAATAAAAGAGGTGCAAAAGAAGCAGGAAGTAGAAGCTAAAGTGTGAAGATATGGATCGAGAATGAAGAATCAGTTCTTGTCTTCCTCTAAGTCAGCAGTTGTCGATGCTTTCGTTGTTGCCATTGCAGTGCTGAACCAGTTGGAGGAGCTGCTGAGCGACATGAAGGCCGACGTGACCCGGCTACCGGCCACGCTGTCCAGAGTCCCGCCCATCGCCGCCCGCCTGCAAATGTCCGAGAGGAGCATCCTCAGCCGACTGGCCAGCAAGGGCACCGAGACGCACACACCCCCGGTCAGCAGCCTGCACACACACACTTAAACACACACACACACACACGTAGATTCACAGGTTGAAACCTGCCTGAGCTGCCTGCACTCATGGGAAATAAAACCGATGGAGGTCGGCCAATGAAAATTCAGAGCCCATTATCCTGTCACCCACCTGTGGTTTTGCACTCCCCAACTGGGCTGAGTCAGCAGATTTTTTTTTGTCAGCTTACATAACTTAAAAGTGGTTTGTATTGTTTCTCTTATCGTTGTATCGTCTATCTCTATAAATCACTTCCTACATGCACATAATTCCTGACAAAGATCTTCTCTGCCTCTTTGCAGCCCATACCTCCAGGACCCTACGCGACCCCTCAGAACTACGGCGCCCCCTTCACCCCCGCCCCACCGAGCGCCCTACACATGGGAGGGGCCAACTACAGTCAGATGCCGCCCGGATCCTTCATATCAGGTCAGTGTTTGAAGCTCCGTTGAAGCTCAGAACCAGTTTTTTGGCTTGCATTACAGGTGTTATAAGCGAGTGAAATTTTTCTTCTTCTTTTTTTCAGTGCGAGTTCTCTGTGTGTGTGAGTCTGTGAGTGTGTGTGTGTGAATGTGTTACAGTCAGTAATTACAAACATCAAAGGTGTAAGACCTCTATAATTATAGTATTCAAAGTAATTTACACAAGAAAACCAGTTTGTTTGATCTCTTTGACACTTGGCAAGCTGGCAATTTAAGCCAGATTTATGCTTCTTTGCGGAGGTGTTTCTTTTTTTTGCAATCTGGCTGCAGCTGCCCCTGGCACAGGAACTGATTTACAGCTCAGCAGAAAGTGTAACCTCTTGATTGTTGTAGCACCACAGCAAGAGTAGATTTAGTACTTTATTAAGGTCATGTTGTGCTTTTATTTAAACCACAATTCCCCCCCAAAAAAATATGGGACGCTGTATAGAACATAAATAAAGCAGAGTGTGATAATTTGCTAAGTCTTTGACATATACTGTAGTGAAAACAGCACAAAAACAGGTTAATTGCGAACAGGTGATAGTGTCATGATTGGGTATGAAAGGGGGGCGTCCTCGAGAGGCTCAGTCATTCACAAACGAGGATGAGGCGAGGTCCACCACTTTGTGAAGCACATGATTGTATAAAGGATATTACTACATGGCCTCAGGAACACTTGTAAAACTGTTAAGCGGTAAACAGCTTGTTAGCGAATTGATTGCATGCTGTTTTGGGTTTTTCTTGGTGTATTTTTACATTTTACACAGCGTCCCAACTTTTTTGGGATCGGTGTTGATTATACCTGAAGGATTTCCGTGTACATTCTTTCATTAACTTGGTGATTATGGAAAGATTCAGACCGATTCGAGGTTGCTTTGCTATCTGTAAAAGCTGAAAATGGCTGTGCTTGCAATTCTTTTTTATTCCGTTATCTTGAGATCACAAGTTAAAGCAACATTATGTAGAAGTTGACATTTTGTGCAATCTAACACCGCTGTGGTAAATACAGATCCCAGATCTGTAACAGTTTGTCAGACATAATGTGAGTGCTGCCTACAAACAAAACTTACTACGTCCTAATAATGTTATGACGTGAACCCCCTGCTTAAACAAGCAGTATGTCATCTCTGCCACTAGGGGTCACTCAATCAAAACAAAACTAAAAACGTAATTAGCACGGGCTCATGGGAATTGTTGTCTGCATTGTTAAACAATCACCAACTTGCTGATGGGAATGTATTGACGAGGTAATTTAAAAAAGTTGTATTCATGTTATGTTCACACACACGTTAAATCACAGATTATTCTGAGTTTGAACATTGTCGGAAACATTTGGGATAATGTAGTACACACTACAAAATAAGTATGTTGGCCTGTGATGCTTCGATCTTATTTTAATGCAACTCTTGCAAGTCTTACGACTTTGTGGAGGTGAAACACTAAAGCGATATAGTTCTCCTTTAAGTCTGGTTTGTAGAAGTTTGGATACAAAATGACTCCACAAAATAAGGCTTTGTCAAAGATTACTGAAAACGAGACAGCTACTGAGAACAAATATGAATCAGAAACACGGGCAGACCAATCTCACTAATCACAGTTCTTGTGGTCAGCCTCAGTGTCATTACATTTTTAGAGAGGGTGCACATCAGCTCCAGCAGAGAGCCTCCACGACACCCCGGACAGGGAAGCAGGAATCCGGCTTTAGAGATCTGGACTTGATTACTTGGCAAGTTGCACTGATGATAGGCAGAAAATACCCGTCCAAATGTTGCTTCTATTTAAAGATATCATCGGAGGAATTCCGTCTTAATATGGTTATTTCTTGTGGGAAGAATGTTTAGAAAAGAAAACAGAAAATTACTGACTCTGGGAATCGGGTATTTCAGGAGAATAGTTAACTCTTAAATATGTGGTGTAAAGAAGGACCTGATTAAACACTTTATCTCCCTGAGCAGCCTTTAAGTTGTGAAACCTTCAAAACCCAGAAAGGAGTCCATATTGAAGAATCACCATCTGTAGCAGAGTGTCTGATGTGGCTGCCAGATAGACACCTGAAATAGACATCACCAAAATCAAACACAAACGTGCTGCGCTGCTATATTAAGGCATTTTCATCTCTTAACATGTCCAACCTCGAAACCTCAATACTCGCCTCGGCAGCACATTGTGCAACAATAAAGCACAGTCTGGAGCGCTATCAAACCTGTCTGAGGAGTGTTTTCTTTATCCAGCATGTTTATTTTCTCCTTTGAAGTCCTGTTGTGGCTCTCATTACTTATTGAGTTAAAAGCTTTAAAATTAAATAATAAAAAAAAGAATCTGTTCTGTATTTTGGCCTCTGGTCCAACTCCCCTCGCCTGCAGTCTGTCAGAGCACGCTGTCGGTTTGCGAATTTACTTTCTCATAATTAGTTTGGTAACAGCATATGCTCACCAGACACCCTCTCTCCGCTCTGCGTGTGTATTCGTGTTCGGAGATGTTTAGATAGCAGAGATGTGGCAGAGATAACTGGTAAAACCTGATATTCCCCAATAGCTTTGCCCTAAAAAAAAAAAACCCACAACAGCCAGCTCTCTCAGAGCAGCGCCTTCCTCTCACTCTGTATCTTGATTTATGTAATTGTAGACTGGGACATCTGTCAAAGGCATTGCATTTTAGAGAGCCAGGGCCTATCTCTGAAAATGTCATTATGCTCAGCCTGTCTGAATCGGGCCGTGCCAAGAAAACATTCGGACTTTGTACCAAGGTATTTTGAGAGGGACAGAAACCGCAGAAGGAGTTTGGTTGTGTAAACGTCGTGTTGTGACTTGTGAACCGGCGGCGGCTGTTCAGAAATAGTCGCGCGCGAGTTGTGTTACTCTGTGGGTTTTCTTGCTTTGCGGGGGCCTCGCAGCGAGCCGAGCCGAGTACAGACTGAACACCCTGAACTCTGGCAGGGCACAGGCACGCAGCAAATGAGGCCACATTTATGGTCTTGATTAGGGTCGCGCTGGTTCCTGACCTTTTTAGACTCAGCCAGGGAGGAAAAGAGCGAGCGGGAGAAGTGGACGGAGTTAAAACAACACAGTTCTCTTGATTTGGTGACCTCATAGGTCCCCTCCATTAATAGCCCTTCTACTGAGAGAAGCTCAAAACATCTCCAGAAGTATGCATGTCTGCCTCTGTGAAATGCAATGACACACCAAATGCTCCGGTGAAGGATTGTTTTGTGTTTGGCATTATCAATATCTTGAATTGCATTTTGGAAAACCTGTTTCAGGATCAGTACTGCCATGAGGAAACTACTCATCTGCACTAAAAGGAGTCCCACATTCTAGACAAAACTTAGAAATTAGCTAGATTGCCCTTGGAGTGGAGAACACTGGTTCAAGCCCTCATGACTGCAAGCACCCGTCCTGCTGAGGTGTCCTTGAGCAGGACACTGAACCCCCGCCAGCTCCAGTAGCTCCCCCACTGACCCCTGACCTCCCTGCAGAGGAGAAAACTAAAAGAGAATTCCCTACGGGGACCAGTAAATTTTCACATTATCCTGCTCCCCTCTCCGAGTCTCCACTACAGTCTGCCGCTTGTCTGCCCCCACAGAAGCCGCCGCCGCTGCTGGGGCCATCGGGGGAGCTGCGTGGGGAGCCGCCGGAGGGTCAGCCGCCGCTTGCCAGAAGACCAAGGAGCACGATGTGGGGCAGCGGCAGCGAGTGGTGGACCTCTGGAAGGACGGCAAGTCAGAGGGGGCCATCGGGCAGGAGCTGCGAATGCCCAAGTCCACGGTGCACAGCATCATCGTCAAGTACCGCCTCAGCAACACAGTGGAGAACCTGCCGCGCAACGGGCGACCAAAGAAACCCTGAGGGGGGGAGGGGGAGGCTCACCGAGAGGGGGGAGAAAAGAGGACATTTGGATAGAAAATCCTGGAATGTAACAAAAGAGGAGACTGAAAAGGAGAAGGTGGGAAAGGAGAGACGAAAAGAAGGAAGTCCAAAAAGGACCGACGGACGGAGCACTTTGACACTGCAGGAATGTGAGGAATATAAAGGGAGAAGGAAGTCTCACAGGTGGATCGAATAAGGACCGAGGAGAGGACATGAAATGTGAAAAGAAGTGGCGGCACTTTGATCCGAGAGAACAAGCAATCAGCTGCAGAGGGAGAGGGAGAGAGGGCCAAAATAAGAAGGAAGAGGTGAAAAGCTGGCCCCGAGATGAAGCGCTAATGATGCGTGGGGGAAGAAAATGGGGCAGAGAGACAGAAAAAAAGAGAGATGACTTGTCTGGAACAAACAAATCCTCGAGTAAAAAGAGAAAAGGGCGCTACTGAAAAAAACTGTGAGGGGAAAGATGTCTGGAGGGGGGAAAAAAAGACGGTATGTTAATGCAATCACAGGTTTTCAGGAATTCAGATATGAAGGCCGAAATGGAGAGAAATATTTTTTATAACTCCTCAGACGGATTTCTCAAAAACTTCTTTTTCTGTTTCTCCCTCTGCGGCGAAAAAAGATTTCCACCGGGATCAATTCTTCATCCGTCGGCTGACTGAGCAGGCCGGTCCCCTCGCTCTGACCCTGCACTCCCTCATTCCTCCACAGTCCTCCACTCCTCCGTCTCTCTTTCTCAGTCTCTCTCACACACACACACATACATATAAATATATATATTTACACTGTGGACCTCACACACAACCGAGAAACCTGCAAAGAACCTAATTTATCTGCTGAGTACAGGCAGATGAGGCTCGAAATAGAAAGGGACAAAGTGGACTCAAAGAAAAGAAAAGAAAAGAAAAGAAAAGAAGGAAAAAAAAAGTTTTCTAAGTATAAAACACTACTTCCCATGGACTCTCTTGCCCTAGCATTCCTGAGTCCAACCAAGCAGAGAAGCAAGAACCATAGATATAAAAAAAAAAAAAAAAACCTTGGATGTTGCCTTTGTCCAACATTCAGTAGCAGCACTGCTCTGACTCAATCTGATGGACTAGTATTGAGATATGTACTGTATTACAAAGCATATTTACTATTGCACCTTTATTTGTGGGGGGGGACACTTAAAGGGGAATATCACTCCATTTCCTGTTTTTAAGCTTCCTCACAGCCCAAGAAAATCAGTGTTCGCGAGCAGCTCTTCCCTCAAGCTAAAGACTGTAATCCGTCATCGAGAAGAAAAAAAGGAGACTCCGTTTGAGGCGTTTTTGTTCTTTAAGCTGCTTTATTGTGACAGCGTGATGGATTCCACGCTGGAAAATGTCCCCCGATCCCCGAGAAAATAAAACACTCTGGACTGTGTCATCGTTTTTCCAGCACAGCGTGTGTGCAGTAGAGCTGTACATCAGCGTGACATCTCCAGACTTAAGAGCAGGGCGAACTTCCTCTGAAGAAAGAGGAGGTGAACGGTTACGCAGTCCAAACTTTTTCTAAGAACTGTGGGTATTTTTAAGCTAAAATTGAGTGGTATTTCCCTTTAAGCTCGAAGGACTTAAAGACCAGGTATATGTGGCAGTGGTGCGGCCTGCAATGAGAACTATACTGTGTGTGTGTGTGTGTGTGTGTGTGTGTGTGTGTGTGTGTGTGTGTGTGTGTGTGTGTGTGTGAGAGAATGTGTTTTTCGTTCATGTGTCTGTGTGCACTGCCATTTTCATCAAACTTGTGTTTGATGTCAGATTTGGTGCCAAGATGATGCATTTTGTTACTTAGAAGACGAGAATGTTTTTTTTACAAACCCTTTTTCTTTTTCACAGAATAAGCTAAACTTCTCAAATGTATCTTCTCAAAACGTTTGCCTGAATATAACGCTCAAAAAGTTGCTAAATTAAACCTTAAAGCTGCGCTAATTAGGGCTGCACAATTAATCGAAATAGTATCAAAGTCATACGACGGCCAAGAAGCAGCAATTTCTTTTATTTTGAAAGTTTTGGATAGTTGTGATGCAGAATGATAAGTCCCGCAAATCGTGAATCATATCGCGATATCCGTCACGATAATCGGAATATGATTTTTTTTTTACATATCGTTCAGCGCTAGCACTAATCAATAACTTTATATCCAACATGGATCAAGCTACACTGTCACTCATGGTGACAAACCCCCAGAGAAGTATGTATTTCCTCTCAGCTTAACAGAACATTTTAGTGTCTTTCAGTTTGTTGTTTTGGTTTTACAGCTCACAAATGTACCGTTTTGGTTCGGTCATCAACATCGTTTCCAGCTGCAGGCAGCTGTTTTCAGTGAAAAAGCTCTCATGAACACACTGTACACTACTTGCCCAGCGCCAGAAAAAAATGTAGCGACTTGCTGTGTTGAACGTCGTGGAGCATTTGGCAGCTTTAAAAGCCGGATAATTCTTTCAGGAGTTGGTAGAGACCAAAAAGGAGAGAAAAGAAGATAACACTGTGTTAACGCTCATTAGATGGACAGAATCATGACTCCAAATGAATGTTAATGTTGCTCATGTGTGTCTGCTGGTTGTGTAAAGATAGTTAGCTGTATCAACTTTATGAATGTTTTGTGCTTAAAAAACAAAAGAAATGCAAGTTTAAACCAGGAAATACCTGATCAAAGCAACCAAGACAAAGAAACTGACAGCAAACAACTTTCAAAACTTAACACGCTCACATTTTACTCTCTGATCTGTATTTAACCGAAACCAACATGTGCACACACACACACACACACACACACAAGCATGCAAATCACTTCTTTACCTCCAAACTCTTGCGACACATGTATTTATGAAACTCTTTCAAGCCTCAGCTGGACGGACTCTTCAGTCTAAAATCAAGCCTGTGCTTTTTTAAAGTTCCTGAGCAGTTGACAGTTCAGACACAGAAGGTTGTTCCTGATGAAAGGCTTTGGCATTGATGCACTCACGCAAAGCTTTTCTGCAAGCAAAAATGCTGCGTTTCCTGCCAAGATGGCAGCGGTTCGCTTCTATCAGATAGTAGGCAGGACCTACAGGGGAGAGACACAGGCTGTCATGTCGGCCAAGAATGTTTTTTATTG
This sequence comes from Pagrus pagrus, assembly GCF_965226575.1. Taxonomy (NCBI): domain Eukaryota; kingdom Metazoa; phylum Chordata; class Actinopteri; order Spariformes; family Sparidae; genus Pagrus; species Pagrus pagrus. The sequence continues at coordinate 12,216,684 of NC_140204.1, read as the reverse complement.
CCTTTCTGGACTTGAGATGCTCCGTCCACTGCATTCCCAGAGTTTTAGGCCTGGTAGAGGAATAAAATGGTTTAAGTTTGAGGAATTCTTCGAGATATGTCCAGGTACTACAGGGCTGCTGGATTCATCATACTTTTACTGCAACTACAATTATCACAGCCAAGCTAATCTGGGACAAAAAAATGTTCATCTGTCTAACAGTCTCTGCTGCTGTGAGGCTGTAGGGGGGCTGGAGAGAGTAATGGATCTGTATGAAGAAAGAGCGAGAGGAGGAGGATGGACAGAGGTGAAATATCGCAGAGTGAATTTGGCGGGAGAGTGAAATGTACGATGTTGGACGACACAGAGGGAATTCATTATCTGTTGTAATACAAGTGCCTCATTGAATTCCTCCTCCTGTTTTATCTCAGCTTCTTTACCTCAGTTTATACGGGAGTTTCGTGAGACCAATATATCAATATCAATTATCAGAAGTTACTGGTGGTAGGCCAAGTGTTGTTTAATACTACAGCAAACACTCCTTGAGCAGCTACGCTGACAGAAATACCACAGAAGAGCAACTGGTGTATGTTGACAGTGCAGCCAAACAAACTCGCGTTCTTTTAATAAAAGATAAAATAAATAATAACCGACCTGCTGAGATCTGCTGAAGAGCAACTAAAGATTATTTGCATGTTCGATTAATGCAACGGTTATTTTCACAATTAATCGTTTAGTCTATAAAATGTACAAAACAAAATGAAAAATGCTCATCACAATTTCCCAGAGACCTTCATTAATTATCAGAAATGAAACAAAAAAAGCAGCAAATCCTTAAATTTAAGAAGCAAACATTTGACAGTGTTGTTTGAAAAAATGACAGAAATGATTCATCGATTATTTAAATAGTTTGCAACTAGTTTTTTTTATTTATTATCAGAACAGTTGGCGATTAATTTAATAGTTGACCACGAATCGATTAATCAAATTATCGTTGTAGCTTCAGTTTCATATCAGTGACGCATGTGTAGGAGGGTGATTTCAATTCAGTGTGGGAATGGCGGACTCCGCCGCCAGGAATGCAAACAACTGCGTAGAGCGATAATTAGTGAATGTGAATACAATGAATGGCTATTCTGCAAAGTACGGGATATAAATAGGATCAAAAGTGGCCTTTGATTTCATTTAAATATTAAGGATTATAACTTTCAAATGAATGAATATCTTCAATAAAGGTCCTTTAAATGTGTTTTTTGAACAATTATGACCTGGATGTGTACTGAGCGGGATATTTTACAAATTCAAAAATATTGGTCAGCGCTCTCTGGTGGACAAAGTACATAATGATAAGACTGTTTCCAGATTACCTCGAACACATCGCTGCGGTTCATATCTGTTGTTTTTTCTCTCCCTCTTCCAAGTTTCTATCCTCGGCTTCTGCATCTTTTTTTTTCTCTCTACGCGCCCGTAATTCCTCCTGCTCTTTCACCCAGTCTTTACCTCCATTTGTTTTGCTCCTTATCAGATTTTGTCTGCCACCCCCCCGACACTCGCATACACACTCGCTAACCCCGTCTCTCTTCCTTCTCTTTCCCTCCATCCCTTTTGTTGGCCTCCACTGGCGAAATGCCATACGTTTTCCCATAAGTGGTCCCCCCTCTGGTTCGAGACACACACGCACACACACACACAGTTTCAGCCCCCCCAAAACGTCTTCAGCCTCAATACGCTGCTTATCACATCTTTGATCTGCACGGGGGTGTTATGACAGTTTATCTTTCCCCGTGGCGCGAGTGAGAGAGAAGTGCGCTGTTAGTCTATTCCTGGCTTTGTTTTGAAAGGAGCGCTAAACTCGCCGTTCCACTCCCCGAGCAGATTCATGATAGCGCACAAATGTGGGAAGCACAGATCCCTTTGCTGGCCAGCTGTGCAGTCGTGGAGAAAGATGTTGATTTCCGTGCGTGTGTGTGTGTGTGTGTGTGTGTCTATGACCTCGTTTGCCTGTGTGTGCGTGTGTTTACTCATTGCCGGCCTCACTTTTGTCCAGGTTAAAACGTTATGCATTCTGGGTTTTTATCATATTGTAAACATGATACTGTATATGTAATATGACATATTGATGTACTGTATTATGCAAGTTTGCTCATTAAAAGGATTATCAAAGTACGATTGAGCAAGCTCTGGGTGCAGTTTGTTTGCTCTGAAGCCGCTGCTCATCATGTCCTGATACTCTGGTTGCATTATCATAGGAAAAAAAACAAGAAGGAGATGATTGGCGGGTTCCCTGTCAGCACCAGACATGTTTTAGGACTGAGGCCAAAAGAAAACTGAGGCAATATTTCCCTCAAACTTTGACTGACGTTGCAAAAGAGGATGTTGCGAGTACTTATCACCCTTATCAGCTCCACTGCAAAAAGATTCCTCTTTTGATTTCCTGAGGAGGAAAGAACAATACAATGTATTATATGCTCTCAGTGAAACAGAAGTGATCTTTTTCAGTCAGATTTAGTATCGTCAGGGTCAGTGTCGTGTCATAACGTGAAAAATCTATATATATTATATTATTTCACCATTTATCTCATAATTACGTGAAACCATAACGTGTTGACTTGTTACGATTTAAAACATTTCACGTTATAACAAGATAAACAGTCAAACGTTATAACAAGAAAAGCTCCTCGTTGCAACCTGATACGTTTGTATTTCATAACAATAACGTGAATATATCTTGTTATAACGTTTATTTTTATTTTTCCGGCGTGGCGATATGCTTCCTCGCGTGACACGCAGCGACGTATGTGACGTATCGTCTGCTCTGCAGAGAATTGTCGGTCAGAATAGCCAGAAAAGCATGCTGGCTTGCATGCTGCAGAATACCACCGGATGTAGTAGGACGTCGTGGTAGTGTTTGGCATACTGCATTTCAAATTTTCCATATTGGGACATACTAAATATGTTTCTAGCATACTTAATAGTATGATAGTTTGGGTGTTGAAACACAGAGATTGACTTTATCTGCTTGAGTTACCAGGAAACTTGCACCTAGGAATCATTTCGAGAAGTTTTCCAGAACAAACAGAACTGAACTCTCTTGTCTCTCTCTCCCTCCGCAGTGTTGAACGGGCCTCCCATGTCTGTAAAGAAGGAGCGGGAAGCAGAGCTGCTAGTCAACCGGCGAGAGCAGCGCAGCGGAGAGGTCATCTGTATCGACGACTAGACTACACACACACGCACACACGCTAACACTCTCTCACACACACACTGAACCCATCTGCTGCAAAGATATCTTCACCTTCTCTCCGAGAAGTTTTCTAACACTTTGCTCCGTGACTGGTACTCCCTGAAAAAAACCACAACTGCTCGCACGTACAGCACACTCACACACCTATGCACGTACTCTCCACGGACACACACTCGCGCGCACACATGCACACACACACTCCTGCACTACACACAGTCCATACTGTCTCATAACTTCTTGTGACCTTTTCTCGTCTGCCTCAAACCATTATACTCCTCATAAGCGGCCTCCTCATGCAGGCCTCCTCCTCCTCCTCCTCTTGGGATGCTTCTAACCTCATCTACACACACACACACACACGCACACACACACGCACACACACAACGCTCAACCCACCTCAACCCTAGAAAACCTTTAGATCTCTCAATAGGCCATGTAACCCTCTTCCTCCTCCTCTTCCTCCTCGCCTGGTCTTTAAACTCTCGACAGGAAGCTGCATGTGAAAATCATTTCTACCGCCGCACTCCATCCCCTGAAGCATGCTCTAATCACAATAATGCTGTCTCGTGGAAAGGAAAGAAAAAAAAAAATGGTGTCAAGCTGTGCCTACAGTGGTTTTAATACTGTTTCTAATTCTCCCAGAGAGGCTGAACCTCTTGATTTCTCAATCCGAGCAGCTCCAAGCACAGCTCCAGATTTGTTCACCTTTGCTTTTCCTTTTTTTTTTTCCTCTTTTTTCAAATGGTACATGTTCAGATAAACACAAGCAGCAAGGTATGATAGGATAATTATATTCAGGACTCGTTCGACCACATTAAATATTCCCATCCTGCTTCCTTGGGTCTAGTTTATGTACAGAGCTTTGAGGTATTTTGGGGGTTTGTTCCAGAAAAGGCCTCGCGACGACGCTATTTTTCAGAAAACCTCCTATGAATGTTTATAACCTTTCATAAGCAAGTCAGTGTTATTAAAACCTATCGATCACTCCCCTTGAACCTTCCCTCCCCTCCCCTCCTCCTCCCCCCGTTTTTTTTTTGTTTTCTATTTCTTTCTACAAACTTCCTGTGATATACTTTGCATATTTAAACAGCTCATTCGTGTTATCTTGTTTCTACTCTCGCGATTATGATGAGTATTGTTGTCGTCGATGTTGCTGTCGTTCTCGCCGTCGCTATTCGAGAAAGAGCTTCTACCAAAAGAGACATTTTTTTGTAACTATGAAAAAAACAACAACAATACAGTATGTGCGACACACGATGCACCACTTTGCCATGTTTGTCCTATAATTGCAAACGAAGAAGTTGAGATAACTTCAGAGGTAGATATATTACAAGAAAAACTAATTTCTTTCTTGCTTACGTTTTAGATTTGGGGCTTGCAAATGACATATGCATATATAGAAAAACGGCCATATGTAACCCTAAATGCTTCTCTGAGCAAAAAGAAAATGTATTCTATCTAGCCCCATGGTTATTATCTGGAAAATCAGAGGCTGGGAATCCATTTTATATATCGCTTCATTAAAAAACGCCTTAATAAACATAGCTGAACAAATGTAAAGTCATCAAATGAATTAAGAACCTGATGTCAACCTGTAAATCCTAGTCTAATTTAAGTTGAAATTAAAAAAAGATAGCTACGGTAGAAGTTAATTTATCCCCATGAATCCCGGACATTTTGCACCAATCTTCCCAGGAAATGCTCCATTTTACAAATTATGTTTCACACAAAGATTTTGCAACCCCTGAACTAAAACGTTGTGTGTCGAAAAACAAGCACTTAGTTCTTTTTTTCCACTCTTACGTTGTCCTCTCCAGATTTTTTTGTGTTGATTTCTGGGTATCTTGTGTCACTGTGTACGTAGTGGTGCCGATCAAATGATGAGTGGCAGTGAAACATGTCAATGATGACGCATCTCCTTTTTTTTTTCTTTCTTTATTTTTTTTGTTTGTAATAAAACTGAATGAAATGATAAAAAAAAAAAGGGTTGTGTGGATTTTTTTTTCAAGATGGCGTATGTATTTCACACATTGTTTTTAGTCGGAGGATGGCAACATCACTTTGGTCCAGACAGAAATATATCAACGGGTTTTGGATGGATTGACTGGATGTCAAATGAGAAATGCTCGCCTGGTGTATATGTCTAAGTCCTTGCTAAGCCCTCAGACTTTACCTTTAAATCTCTTTTAATCTCTTTATAAAACCTTCATGAATCAAAACTCCATAACTGAAACAGCCATAAATGACCTGGTTTGCAGTTCAACCGTTTTACAGATGTTTCTTCTTGTGCTCAAGGGGAAAATGCTCTTTGAGCCACAGGGGCAATTTTTTGCTGCAGTACCACCAGTGGCCACTGGGAAAAGTTGGAAGCAAGTCTGAGCAAAAAAAATGACATTCATTAAAATGTCTCAGTGATATCAATCAAAGTGATTTTGGATGGACTGCCATGAAATCTGCTTCACATACTCAAGTTCCCTTGAGTATGCTAATCGTTGATGATGTATGTGCGACGTGCTTGAAAGAGACTACGAAGCTGGCTAAAGGTCAATATTTTAATGTGTCCAGTATTTGGGTTAATGATAAATAACATGGCAAACTAATGACATTCCCATCAGCCTCAGCGTTTAGTGCATATTAGCAAATGTTAGCCTCCTAAGTCAGTTTGGTCCCTAAGTCTCTATGAGCGTGTTAGCATTTAGCTCAAAGCCCAGTGTATGTGCACATGTACAGCCTCACATAGCGAGCTTAAGCTAGCATAGCATGACTGTACACAAGTCACACAGCTAACAGTTTACTTAAGTGAAACTTAATTAGCTTTATCATGGTGTTGCAACACACACAAAGACGTATTGTCACAAGACAGCAGCACAACTAAATAAGAGTCATTCAGTCAGAACAGTGACTCGGCATTTATACAGAAATAGGTTTGCTAACATTAGCTACACCAGGTGTGGCTTAAGTAAGGAATTAAACAAAGGTTATGAATGTAGCTTTATGCTTGTGTTATTTCTTTATTTCATAAGTTACATCATCTTACTCTGAAATGATTTTTTTAAATCATATACTCATTTTTGAATGTGACACCCAATATAAGTTTATGGTCTCTTTTTATTGCCCTTATATTTCATGACAGCTTATCTCATGTAAAGGCAGATTGATAGGCATGGACGACTTTAGATAACACTGGTCCATTAATTCTTAACTAAAATGTTCTCTGACCAATTTTTCTGCTTTACAGGCTTTAAAGCAGAAAAACCTTTTATTTGTAAAGCTCAAAACACTTTATGAGACATTGCTCTGCTGAGAAAAGGTGTGCTCTATTTAGCTTGGGTTGATTATTTAAGGTAAACAAAGCTAAAACCTCTGACTGAACAAACAGAGAAACAGTCGTCTCCAGAGACCACAAACTGTCGTCAATCTGCTCTGACGGCTGTGGATGCTGCGTGGAAGCACAAAGGCGTCAATGTGGGGGGGCTGCAGTGATTCAACATCTCCTCCTCACAAGTTCATCACACTCTCTTCTCCCCCCCCCCCACACACACATACACACAACAGCAACCTTGAAGAGCAGATGGCGGGTGATTCATGGTGACTGAAGGTGAGGAGTCATCCTGCTCTGTTACTCAGAGCAGATTGATGCCACACAGTACTCTGTTTACTGTTATCTCAGCTTTGTGATTCCTGGTGGACTCCCATTCAGCACACACTGACGGGCTCTTTATAGATGATGTATCGACTGTCTCGTCTGTACTGTACGTTCCTTTTTACATTTACGTTTCTGGCATGCGGCTGATGTTTTTATGCGGGAGGTACTAGCAGGCAGTTTGAAAGTGTCGGACATTTTAACTCATTTTCTTGAAAAAATGTAATTAAATTAGTTAACAAAGCTCATAAATTCATGAATTCACCCAAATGTATGTAATGTTCAGCCTTTAGATGCTATCAATTGATATTTTATATCACGGACACTATGTGTTTATTATTGCAACAGATGAACATTTGACTTGCAGACTCTGGAATAAAATCAAGGTTAGTGTCACATTTACTCCAATAATAACAAATAAAACCATCACAGTACATGACGTTTCGTATGTTTGTCTGGATTGATTACCGTGCTGACTAATGAATCCCCACAGATGAATAAATGGATAAGATATATTTTAATGACCTGAGTGTAGCTTTTTTTCTCTCTTGGCTAAACATTGATGACTTTCAGCTCTTTAAAGTCTCCAAAAATGCTTCAAATGGGACCATTTTGTTGTGAAAATTGAACTTTTCAAAACCCACACGAGTCTGTGCCTGTGATGTGGGGTCACAAGTTCAACATGAATTACAGTATGATCAGTTTAAGTGTCTTGTTAGATGAGATCAGTTTAACTGTGATGAGTTTAAGGAGGTAACTTGATCAATTTGATGAAGCTTACAGCCACTTTTTGCAGTATGTGTACTACTATTTCTAACTTTTAATGATGTGTTGTTCAGTACAAGGTTTATTACTATCCTCTCACTAGCTTGCGTATCATTTTATGTCATAAAAACACTCTTTAAAGCAATATTTACGCATTTTATGGCCACTTTAGGCATGCTAGCTAACAGTTGCCATTTGTACATCCAGCAAATAGCACAGCATTAACATTCATTGCTTATAGCAATATTCGTGATCACTTATGGCTCTGTTTTGGTCTCCACCAACACCTGAGGGAAATATTTGGCTCTTTAACTGCTAATTGCTCTGCTACATTCACGAGCTAGTCGCTATTTGGCCTTTAAACTGCCATTAGGTGCTGGGTGTACGGTGGGTTCATAGAGAAAGTTGTGGGCTGTAAAACCAAAACAGCTCGCTTTAAGTTGCTAAAATGCTCAGTAGAGACCATTTGTTAATAAAAGATATTGATTAAGGCAGCTTTGAATTCATCGTCCAACCCATCCTGACATTTTATTGTATTTACTTGAAAACTTATTACTTTCTTTTTTTTGGAGACACACAAGTTTCTTGACTTTTTCGTGAAACAAATTTGAAAGTAAAACTCTTCAGAAACACCCAAAAAAAAGTTTATTCATCATATGATGAGTGGGCTGAGAGAAGAAATTGCATTGCATACATCATCATTTTACAGAGAACTTCTTCAGAAAACTTCACAAGATTTTCCGGAATGGTAATAAACTTTGACATTTCAAAAAATAGGAATTAGGGCAGGGAAGTGTGTAAAATCGTGTGTGTGTGTGTGTGTGTGTGTGTGAGGAAAATCATGCCTCGTCCCTCCACACACACAAAAGACCTTTAGCTATGTGGTTCAGGTTCAGATTCAGGAAGTGAAAATTTAGATGGCTGCTGGTGTGTGTGTGCAGAGGACACTGGGGATTCAGTGTGTGTGTGTGTGTCCGCGGTCTAATCGGTGCTGACGGGGAAATATGAGGTGCACGGGGTTGGTGGGAGTAGTGGTGGTGGTGGGGGATGAGTGAGACACAAAAGGGAAGAGGAAAACGATGATGAAATCAGACAGGATATAACGTCTACACATCAAAATCTGACATTTTTCCATTTGACAACATGAATGTTTGGCTCCAATTAAAAGCATTACGTTCGCTGCAGTAAAGTGCTGAGGAGAAACCAATGTGGTCCGTCCACAAAAACTACTTATAAACAAGAGTGGGAGTGCTGAACCCACTGCTAGAAATACACACTGTTTGTACTGTAGCAGGGAATATTACAGAAAGCAGCAGCAGCATATGAGAGAATGGAAGGAGTTTCATTTTCTAAAAAAGAGATAAAAATAAAGAAGCGACAGTCGAATAATGTGACTGAGAAACCTTCGAGAACAAGAATCAGGAGCTTAATGTAACAATCAGAAAACTTTCTTTGTATTATCTGCAAGGTTATCAAGATGTATCACTGACAGTATATAGGAGAGTAACTTCCCAGATTCAGTTAAAGTTAAAAAACCTTTCTATTATTTATTTTTAGCTAAGCTAACACTGTGGCTCTACATTGTCGGTCAGTCAATTTGCCACTTTGGTCCAAGCAGAAACATCTTAACAACTATTTGAAGGATCGACATGAAATTTGGCACAAAATTTCCATTTTCCGCCCAAGAGGATGAATCTTAATGACTTTGGTAGCCTCTGAATTTTTCCTAGCTTCATCATCAAAATCAAAATGTTAATATGTCCAATACTTAAAAAAGAAAATCCAACAAAACTCATGACATTCCCATCAGCCGCAGCTGTACTTTGTTTAATGCTAATTAGCTGAATGCTAACATGTTAATATAAGACTGTGATCATTGTAAACATTATACCTGCTTAACTGTCACATTGGTAACATTTTTATGTAGACAAATATTTTTTTAAGTTAGCTAGCTAGCGTTAGCTAACCAGCTCTAGCAACGTTAATGGTAGCTAGCCTTAGCAACGTTCACGTTAGCAAGCTAGTGTTAGCATAGTTAGGGGTAACAAACTGGCACCACTTGAGGGGGCAAATGATTCAAACATGATGATTGTGGTGTGAATGCAATGGTAGGTGGGGAAATATCACACTTAAGAGGCTGAATGTTATCAATAACACCTTTAGCTTGCTGACGTTAGCACACAAATGTATTACAGACCAGAATATAGTGGCCGCTCAGGCTATGCTTTCATTTTTTTGCCCAGTGCCCATAGAGTGCCATTATAAAAGAGACAACTGTAGACAGGATACCTCGACACCTTTTTTGACTCATTGAGGTTTTATATTTGTAAAACTTTCCTCAAGAAAAGGAATTTAAAAATGCATGACGAAATCAAAATGTGAAGTGAAATGCGTTTGTTATCTGGTTCTTCTTATAATTCTGTGTTAGCAGTTAGCTCAAAGTACCATTTTTCTAGGGCACAGCCTCAAAGAACTGCTAGCAAAGCTGTCCAGGTGAGTAAATTATCTGTGTTTTGGTATAGGCTTATATTAAGACTTTTCTTAAAGGTGCATTGTGTAAAAATTTTAGTTGAAAACATAAAAAATGTCAGTATGTTATGACATCTGTGTGTTGTGTTGCAGAAATGTCTGCTGAAGTTAGCATGCTAACCAGCTAGCCCCGGACCAAAGCTCCTGTTCTAGCTATGCTAACACCAACACTCCCCTGGTCCCCGAGCTCCCAGTCTGGACTGCTGCACGGCTAACTGAGCTAACTTCCTAGCAGCTAAAGTTAGCGGTTACTCTGGTGATAGGCTGCCCCCTGTTTGTTATGAGTATGAATTCAACAGGTGGCCAATTCTTACATATTGCACCTTTAATGCTCATCTTGATATTATACTAGTATTCAAACTTTTATTATCTATTAATCACAGAATCAGAGAATCGAAGACAATGTTCCTTTTTCAGTACAAAATCTGTGTAACATTTAATTTCAACTTTTACTTACACTATATCTTCGGACATGAGGGCCTCTCCAATACTATTTAATGACTGACTCTTCATGGCAAATGAATAATTATCTAATGATTTACAAGACGACTTGGAAGTGATGGTAACTGCGCCATCAAACATATAACAACAAGAGAAGCAAAGCTGTATTTAAAGCTTTGGTTACTGTAACTTGCAACTACTTTTCAAAAGTAAAGCCAATACTGTACATACGGATACGATCATAAACCATGAAAAAAACACACAATCAACTTTGACCTTAGAAAAGAGCACAAATTCACATCCATGTTTTTTAAAAATGTTCTCCTTTCTTTGCCAGCTGCTTGATATGCACATATAAAAAAAAAAGGGAAACAAAAGTGTGACGTATCTACAAAGTATTTAAAGAAAAGGCAATAATTCACACACACATTGCATTGTAAAGATCATAAAATCAGTATAAACAAGAAATGTTTGATTCATTAGATTTTACAAACACACACTGTATAAAATATCATTGACAACTCATGTAGGCCGTTAATAGTGTCGAGATCTTGCAGACGTGCTCTCAGCTTCTTGAGGCACCGGTGATATAAAAGTGGAAGGTGCATGCACAGCTTTACTGTCAGTCTTAAAAAGAGAGTGTAAGCACAATTTATTACACGATACGAAGGCTAAGAGGAACATCCAAGAACTTTTTATATGAAGCCCTTTATCTACACAGCAGCTTCCATCACATCTGTGCTCTCGGCAGACGTTCATCGAGCCATTTCGTCCACTTTGGGTCTTGGTTTTAATCCAAAAGTCTGTGTTTCTGCGTTCCAAAACAGCACGGCTGTCCAGAGGAAAAATTCCACAACAACTTCCACAAATGTCAGGTTTGTCTTTCAAATTAACTTCTTCGGGAAGCGGCTGTGGCACGATGTGATACCCGCGACTGCTTATGACTGTTTTACCATGTAGAAAAAAAGAAATGCCATCCATACAAAAACAAGTGAGACTCCAAGCTTCAGTTGACTTTAAAGATGCTGAAGATGTGAGGTGAGGCTGACGGGTTGCCCACAGCGTGGAGTTTGAAGGACGAGCCTGTGATGGTCTGCAGCTCCGTGCCTTTGTCCAGTCGCAGGAGGCCGGACACCTGGCAGGGCTTCAGGAAGTGGAAAGGGTGCGGCCCGGCGGAGGGGGTCGTCCCGTAACCCTCTATGCACTGCAGCTTCTGAGGCCTCGGGCCGCTAGTCACCACGTCAAGCTTCACATACTGAGACTGCTGCTCATTGAACAACACCTGAGGAGACACAGAGGCTGATCTCATTAAGGGAGGTTAGCAGAGACACGAGGAGTATTCACACGAAAGCTACCCAGACTGCCTCAGGACCTCCAAAGTCCCGCTATTCTTTCTTTTTTTTTGGTTAGCCTAGATTTTCTCCAGACCTCTGTCAGCTTGACAAGACCAAAGTCTGGCTACATGAGATTAGCCGAAACCCGATATCGACCTCTCTAAAAAACATGATACATACCAGTACAGTATGACTGATGTTTGTGCAAATGGAAGCTGTTTTTGATATATCTACAGCTCAAAGAAAACTTGAAAATGAGGCCAACGACTCTGTTGACTCACTCTAGTTGCAAATATGAAGCTGAGGTTTCTGAACCACTTCATCTCAGGAAGTAAGGAAACCAAATTTAAGAACAAAGAAAATAAAATTGAATATTTTTCACCAAATTTAAACCTTATGACACTTTGAAAAGACACTTCGGAGAAGTTTATTTGACTTGTTTGATATCAGTGAGTGTTGGAACGGATGACAAAACAATCAAACTGAGAATAGGAGGGGAAAATAGAATAGCTTTCTTTAAACCAATTATAATCGTCTTGGGGCGGGGCTAAACTCAGGATGCACCAACGGCGCCCTGCAAAATAGTATCAGTTGGAACTTATTTTGCACGTGGGGAGGCGTCCCCTGCCATTAAAATGGCTAAATCCCATTTTGCAAAAGAAAAGGTAGCACCTGCTAGCTTGTTTACGTTCATACTATTAGCAATAGGGCTGGGCAGTCATTGGCTAACAAGCCCTGTACCATCCTAACCAATGACTACGATAAAGTAGGGTGCAGAGGGTGTTTCTTTTCTGTAGGTCGCTGTTAGTGTGTTTCCCTCAACCGTGCCGTTGTTATTTCTTAGCTTAGCTTCCTCAGTTGAGCTAACGGGCTAAATTAGTTTCAAGCTTCCGAGGCTGAACACAGATAAGTGGACGTGTGGTGCGGAGAAGACGACCGTTTTAAACCGGCCACAGGAATGTGTGTCGGCGGTGACGGGAGACAGTCGGAGGTTGCTGTCCGAGCGACGGAGGAAAACAGTGGTGACCACAAACAACAATGTCGTCGTCCATCGAGCGATGTTTGACCGTGAACCTCGTCATATGCCAATTCGGTAGACATTGCCCCACCCTGATTAGCGACCGAGCTAATGGCTCTTTAGCTCACTGTGCTAACTTTGTCTGTTAGCTGGTTTGGTGCTGAGCAGGAAGTGTACATTAGGTTTATTTAGCTTTTTCTGTCTTCTGAAAACAGCTTCATGTCACTTCTGGGAACTAATGAGAGCTGTGAGAGTGAAGCGAAACATAAGCAGCTGCAGGCCTAAAAACCTAAACAATGAGAGATGCTAATGTTAGCATGTTGATTCTGTGGGTTTTCTCATTTGCAAAGAACTCCTTTTATAGTACATGTGTTCATTTTGATAAAAAAAAATACTGACGAGTTAAGCATTAGAGTAGCGATGAGACGCTACTGTTGATAAACTACAACCTCCAGCACACACTCACCTGGCAGAACAGGAAGTAGACGCCTGCTTTCTCCACGGTGAAGGTGCCTTGCTCCTTGTTGTACCTCACCGCTTTACTCATATTCAGCATCCTCTCCTCCCAGCCCTTTATCACACCGCCCTCTCCCACTGACACACACACACACACACACACAGACACACACATCCAAGATGAATCGTCTCACTGACAAAAGATTCGCAGATTATCCCCCATCCTTCATTTTTATGACTCTTACCTTGCTGAGAGGACACTTTGGTTACTGGTGGAAAGTAAAAAGAGACATCGGGAGAGAGAGAGAAAAGGGAAAGTCAATTAAGATTTTATGGGTGCAATCGTATAGGGGTATAAGATTGAAACCACTTCAGCAGATGCTACACGAGACTGCTATAAGCGATCTGCCAAGCCACTTACTCTCAAAATGAGACGCCGCTTTCTTTCCATTTCCATTCCTCCCTCGCACCGTCCCCCCTTTTTTCGGAAAAGGCAAGGAGAGACAGAATATGAGTTTGAATGGCAGAGAAAAACATGCCTGTGGTTTTTTTGATAAAACAATCATTACCATCTGTATCTGTCTAATAACACAGTGTGTTAATTTGCAGCCCATTTAGAGTCAACCTGGCTCGTTTTAACGCAGTTAGCAGATGGGCCGAGGATTTCCTTTCACGTGCTTCAATATATTTCCTCAAACTGTTATTTTCAGGCAGAAGCGTGTGCCGCGTTTTTTCTTTTTTTTTTTCTTTCTTTTTTCTTTCCTGTGGGGGCTAATCTTAGTGCCAGCTGGTCGCAGTCATCTAGAAAATACAGAATACGGAGAAAGAAGAGGAGAGAGGTGGAGTGAAGGAGGATGGAGAGCTGAGTGTGTGTGTGTGTGTGTGTGTGTGTGTGTGTGTGTGTGTGTGTGTGTGTGTGTGTGTGTGTGATTAGGGGGGACAGGAAAAGACAAGAGAGACAAGGGGAAAGCGAACGAGAGACAAAGCTGAGAATGGCTAAATAAGAGAAATGAAGTGCCGGAAAAAGAGAGTCAAAAAGGTCTTTGGCTGCTCTCTGACCCAGAAGAGTCGATTAAGAACAGAGTGAAGCAACAGCTACGGGGCCCGCTCGCATAAATACAATAAATAAAACACAACAGTAAAGAGCCAGAGCTGCAGAATGCCTGCTCTTGTTTCACTCTAAAGGTTTATTTTAGCTTTGCGATCTAGCCTACGGGGAGCAGTTTCAAACGCAGATACAACTCCAACACTGTATATACGAACTGTGAAATACTTTATGTTAGGAGAAGGAGCAGCCAAACACCGGGCCCCCGACATCATGCGAGGAATATTAAGCCCGTGCTAAAATAACTCGCAGGTGGGTGCCCCTGTAGATTTAGGATTTTCTACGGGCGAGCGTAAAGCCCTCCGGCTGGCCAGGGTTTCCTGACTTAAGCTGTCAGTCATCAGGAGAGAACATAACGGCAGTGTCCTGCTGAAAGGCTGCAGCACGGTGGTCAACTTTCCACAAACTGGAAAAAGCTGTTTTGTGTTTTTTTTTTTTTTTCCATTGACAGCCATGAGTTTCTGAACACTGTTTAATGCGTTCTGGAAGACAAAGTCAGATATCAGTTACAAAAGAGAAAGGCTAGTATCTGCAGGGTATCAATACAGATATTTTGGCGAGGCGTGCGGCTCTCTAAATGAATCCGTTTGTCAACTTTTTGGACATTCATCCCCGCGCTGAAAACCCAGCTTAAAAGCGCCTGAGGGTTCACTCTCGGACAAAATGTGAACAATCAAGCAATCCCGTGACGGTGACGCAAGCAGAGGCTATAAATACAGCAATGATAGGTCATCAAATATCACCGCTTTCACAACAAATCATAGCTGTGTCAGTCGTGTGCTCAGAGGGGGGACAAAAAAAAATCAATTTCATTGCCCAGAAGCGTGCAACAAGGCCTCGCTCCCGCGCCAGCTGGTTTTCTGGGCTCCGAGGCCGCTCTGGTCAGACCTGTAATTTCTGAAACAGTCATCCAGCTGCCTACTTTTTCCTGTGTCAACTTTTAGCAGCGGGTAGTGCCTGCGGCCCGCTAGACCTGACCAAAGTGGCATGTGGGCCAAGACTGGCCAGCGTTTGTGTTAAATGTTCTTCCCAAAAAAACAACACTGTGCAGTTGGTAAGTATTGTGTCTGTGGTGATTTGGGGGCGGCTCAAAAGCAAAATACTTCTGTACGTTGGTGGCGTTGAAGTCTGGAAAATGCGGCTGTGCACTGCAAAATCTGACAAGTTGATTTTACTTTGAAACAAATCTAGGACACTGGTTGCCTTGAAACAGGTAAATAAATAACTATTAGTCCTTAGTCTTGGTGACTTCATATCTACTTTTTCAGTTCACTTAGAATTGAGTTGTATTAACTTAAAAGGACGGTTCACCCCAAAATTTTAAAAATACATATTTTCCCTCTTACATGTAGGGCTATCTGTCATCTAGATCGTTTTGGTTAAAACTTCTCTTAAATATAACGGGACTAAAAACTCAACAGCAACGTCTCTTTCCAGAATGATAATCGAGATAATCCACAGACCTTGTGAGCACCGACCCACCAACTGTATCACCGTGCAGAAGGAAAAGGAGCATCTACTCATGGAAAAGCGTCTAAACATTAATGCTGTCCTCGTCGGCTGAGCTGTAATGTGACTAGCTTAGTTGGCTAGCCTCGTGTCTATGAGCAGATACTTGTTGCGCAGTGATACAGAAAGAAAATGGCGCCTACATAAAACTGCTCATAATCAAGCCCCCGGGAACAGCGGCAGGCTTCGAAGACAATTTTCGTAGACGTCCAACAGTGGTCCAAAAAAGACTTTTTCCAATTAGCTTATATCGCGAAAGAAGCAGCTGTGAGAAGCCGCTCTATGGGCCTGACAGCGCAGCAGATCAGGGTTATTTTATACCCCAGGAGTCTTTTCAGCTTCATGAGAACGAATGGGACTCCGATGCTGTATCCATAATTCCCCTTCATACATCCATGGCCGTAACACTAGATAGCTTAGTTAGCTAGCTTCTTGTCCACAAGTAGACGCTCGCTTCCTTCTGCATAGGCAGGGTCTGTTGTTGGCTCTAAGCTCGTCACCCTGGAGGAGGTGGCAGAGGACAGGATGCTGGCAAAACTGCTGGCGATCATGGACAATTATCTATCTATCTATCTATCTAGTGATACAGAAAGAAAATAGCTCCTACATTAAACTGCTCACAACAAGGTCTGTGGATTATCTTGAATAACTGGGTCATGATTCCTGGAAAGAGACATCGCTGCTGAGTGTCGGGGGAAGACAGACATCTCCACGGCTGACGTCTCTCACACCAGAACAATCTGGATGGACAAATATCTCTACAGGTGAGAAGAAATATATGAACTTTTGACTTTTAGATTCTCAAGTTGTTCCCGACTTAAAAAAGGCAAGTGAAGTGAACTTGAGGCCTTCTGATGTGCAGTACCGTCTCTCTTCACTCTCTGCCCCACCAGCAGCTCTCTCTTCTCCAGAATGAGCTGAACAATGGCCTTCCTCTGTGTGTTGACCTGTTGAAAGAGAGAGAGAGAGAGAAAAAAAACACACTATTAACGAATGTCCAATAAGCTTCTTATGACTTTTTTTCTGGCAGTGGTCCCACACAGCCACAGACGGCCTTTTCCAGCCAGTCAGCCACATAAACAGGCTCGTCTCTTCCAGTATCCTGCCCCTCGCTGCCATGCTAGCTTTAGAATAGGTCTACCACTTCCTCAGAGACCGGTTGCGACACCTAATGCATGTTTTTAGTGCTTTGCATTCCTCACATGTCTTTACTCCCTCTTTTCCGAGCGAGAAATGAATTTTGCCGAGCCAGCGAAAGTTTTAAAACTCTTGGCTGGGGGCCCACCGAGTGACCGAAGGAGGCCCGATGTGAAGTAAGAGGAGAAGTGGCTCGGGGAAAAGTGTGTTTAAATTTACTGCTACTGTTGGAAATGAAGGCAGCGGAGTCGCTCTCCGCTCCTTCCAGACGTTCGCTCGCTGGCTCTCATCAGCAGTTGGCCACCGGTCAAATGGACAGAACGGGGCCCCTTGGGAAAGGCTCCAGCATCAACACTCCACGTGTCCAATTTGAGGGTGTTTGTGTGTGAGGGAGAAAGTGTGTGTGTGTGTGTGTGTGTCAACATGATCCACAGCCAACCTGTCCCCCTGATCTCAAATCCAGTGCAACCTGGTTTTGTAAATACTGTGAACTTGAAACCAGAAGAATTTCCATCAGCTCCTCTTGGCCGCTTTTGGAGAGAATAATTCGCCTCATGATGCAACCCGTGCAGGAATCTCACATATGCTGCAAGTGCACTTTGCATGAGACTGCACTGGGATTTAAGAACACATGCACCTCCTGACCCGTGCACGCTGCAAATCGCTTACACTTGCCGTACTTTATCACCCAGCCTGTTTCACGCCTGGAGCCTCTTGTGCAGTCGGTCGGGTATGAAGCGCTCACATGCCAAATAGTTGAGGCTTTCCAGTAAATTGAGATAAAACTGGAGCACAACTGGCACCAGAGTAATTAAACATGGCGCGAGGGGGGCTGGACACGAAAATAAGTGCTCCACTGCGCTTATTGGTAAGCAATAAAAGTGCCAAGCAGAGAAATGGTGCAACAGAATAGAGTACGTGCGAGGAGAGAGGAGGTGGGGGGTGAAGTGTGCAACTGCATTTTTCCATAAACCCCCCGCGAAGACTCCCAGTAGCCACAAAAGAAGTTACATAAGAAACACTTGAGTTGCAGACGCGTAAATATTATTGTTGGTACAAATATGCACGCTATTCAGACAGGCAGGAAATATTGGGGTGGGTTTTTATCATTTTTTTTATTTTTTATAAAGTGTGACACAAACCTGCTCCAGTCGGTCCTGCAGGATCTTAAAGGATTGAGACAGGTCCCGCGTTTGTCGCCAAGTCCACGCCGTGAACAGCGCGCTGCACGCGGCCAGGGACAGAGCCACCAGGGCCAGAGAAGCCCAGACGACCCGCAGCTTGCGCACTCGCCTCCTCTGCAGAATCCGATGCATATTGGGTGCAGGCTGCACTGCAACTCACCGAAACCCGCGCTTCAACTCCATTCCAGCAGAGCGTGGGGTCCCTCCAAACGCGTGTCTGTCCAAATGTCCATTCCGGTGAGAAAAGACGCGCGAGCGGACGGCCGACAAACTCTTCTCCTGTTTGATTTCCCGTTTATCTGACAGATGAGGGGGGTTTAAAGCAGCAAAACATCCGATCCGTCCTCCGCACAGATCAAAGCCACCATCCTCTCCAAACACAAACTGTGCAACTTGCGCACATCAACTGTTGCATCCTTCTCCCTGCGATTCGTTGACTCAGCTCTCTTGTCTTCCCTTTAAACAGCGTGCTGGGGGGTCACTCTATTAGGCAGACAGACTGTGCACACATGAGCGCGAATTCACGCACGCACGCACACACACAGACACACATGCACGCAGACTTGGAGGTGAACTTTCCGTGCGTCCTCGGCGAGCTCTGATGTTGAGATAGCGGCGCGCATCCGCCGTGAAAATCAACGAGGTGAGCGCAAGAAAAACATACGAGGCGACCCGGGGCTTCCTCCGCTGCTCAAATCACTTTCATCAACTTGCATGCCTTGAAAGTATGTGCCATTCACGCGTGTGACAGTTCCCTTTGTGACCACACGGTGGCTGTAGTGTATAGGTGAAGAAACAGCAGTCTGCAGTGCTGGAGATCTGCTGTATATCAAGAGTACCATCAACAGGTGAGCCACAGGCTGATGATGGGCCAAATGTCCAACTTCTTTATCTGAAATATAAAAGAAAATATCCAAGATAAGCAAAATGTATTGGGAAATTAACCTCTTAAAGATGCATTATGTAGTTTTGGGAAAGACATTTTGATCCTTGAGTTAGTTTTCCCTAAACAAACTAAATAAACAAACTTTGTTTTCATGGTGAATAAACTGAATAAACGAACTGACCTTAAAGGACAACACTACTGTTTTACTTTGTTTATATGTGGCGGACCCTGCCACCTTTCTAGCTTTAAACAGTGTTCCCGGGACCTTATTTTCCTCTGAGAACAGCTTGTTTATTCAGGAAATGAATAAATATTTCCGAGTTTGCATTATAACCTCGTTAACATTTTAAATATTAAAATTTTGAGTTTAAATTTTTTTCCATAAAACTAAGTAGTGCCCCTTTAATGAACTGTGTAGACAAGTGGAGGACTCTCATTAATGCATTAGTTCAAAATAATGCCAATGCCATTTCCCTTCTCAAATTCTCTCATTTAAAAACCTTTAATAGGGCTGATCAGGTAAGAGTTCACAGTGTTTATATTTAGTGAATTTAGTTAATTTAGTCAAACTTAATTTTTGTTCTTAGTTTCCTCTCCTTGCAAAGAAAGTGTGTACTACTCGTTAAAAAGCAGCAGAGGCGTGACATATGTTCAGTGGGCCCCTTGTGCTTATTTGGTCCCCACCTTCCCACCCCACTCAAAAGAAATGAAATACATTATTACCACCGCCAAGGAAGTTATGTTTTCACCCAAGTCCGTTTGTTGGTTGGTTTGTAATCAGAATTACACAAAAACTACTGAACGGATTTCCACAAAACTTGGATGGAGGATGGGTTTTGGCCCAGAATAGACCCAATTAACTTTGGGTACAGATCCGGATAAAGGGACGGATCCAGGGATTTTTTCGGGAGAGGGCATTTTTAAAAAACATTTTTGTTAATTTCTCAGGGAGTAATACATGGATCTTGATGAAAAAAATCAGCCATACTTAGGTGGCTGGTATGTACGATTTGTCACAGTGGAACAATCATAACCAACTGTGATGTCAAAATGGTGCCACTTGGTGGAGGTATGCGCTCTACTGAGAGCCAGTTAAGTTATTGGTGGGAAGACAGGAGCATATATGAACCTTTACTCTTCTTTTCTAATTCAGGGCAGGAAATTAAAGGTACCCTGTGGATTTTTTTGGGAAAAACAAAGATCTGTTTACATCCGCTGTTTCCCAGAAAAATACACTGTGTATCCTTGAAGCTTCAAAAACATTTACGAAACCAATTTTTCAGAAGAACTTGAAACCTTTGTTGTTCGTATCAACGTTTACTTGAATGGCATGTGCACGAGACCGTGAAAAAAATGGAGACCCACTTTTAAAAACACTGCTCCACGGCGCTACTAGTGGTCAAAAACTCCACAGGGTACCTTTAATTCATGAGAAGATGTGACTCATCAATCCTGAATTTCTCAATGTGACAGTTATTAACATAGTAACCAGTGACATGCACCTTACATATACATATATATAAGCTTTGCACTGTCATTTGTCATTTCTTTCCCCTTTTGTTTAAGTAGCACATATGTTTGTTTTACTTAGTTTTGCAATAGACGTGTCAGATTTTACAGTGCACTTTTGACTTAGCGCCTGCCCTTTTTGGCGTGGATGTGCGTGTACACTCCTACAAAAAACACACTTACACCAGTACTGAAACTCTGTCAATAACTCACCCTGTGACCACACTGTAAAATCTGACAGTGACATTACCTAAAAATATACTGAGGACTCCGATCACCTCAAAATTACCAAGAAAAATACACTAATAATTCTAAGTTGTCCAAACTTTTTAGCTCGTGCAAATTAAATTTTATTTAATTTTTTTAAAGTAAAGTCAACTTTTAAAATTTACAGTGCAGTACACTTGGCCCTTCATGACAACTAAACCGCACTGTTGAAATGAGCCCAATGCATCAACATGGCTGTCTTGTCTACTTATACTGTCTGCTGCGCTGTGGCGTAATTACATAAACATCCTGCACACTAAAATCTGAATAAACATTTCAAACATTTTCTTGTCTTTTGAATGCAAAGTTGCTCTTCAGAGTCTGATTTATTGCAAATATTTGAGCTTTGATTTTGAAACCGTTTGAGGAGTGCATGCTGGGACCAAAGTAGCCTGACAAGTCGTATAATTTATAGCTCTGGGTTTGGCATTCTGATGAGAAGTTGCAGACGAGGGTGGTTATAAATATCTCTTCATGTTCTCTTGGGCTCAATATTGATTTTAAAGCTCATGTGCTTTGATAGCACGATGACAGCACATGCTTTTCTTTGTAGATTTCGCAAATTGAAGCAAGCAATATTTATATTTAGAGAAAATATTTATCTATATTTCACAACCCAATGTCCCGCAGATGAAAAAACAAAATGTTGCACATTCTTTACTCAATTACTTTGCAAACAAAGAACGAAAAGAAATGCAAATTGCAAAAGCCACAACGGAGGGGTCAGTGGTTCTAACTTGTTTAGAGTGAGAGAAAACAAACTAAATATAACCCACAACTCAGACTGTTTTCATTAGATTGCTGGAACTGATACAAAACGCTCTCTTTTTTTAAAAGTAGACTGGATATGAAACAGAAGTGCAGACCGAGTATGTCCCTTTTGTTTAAGCGGGACAGGTTCAGAGACACAAACTGAGCCCGGTCCAAGACTTTTACTTACTAAATTCCACCAGATGGATCGATTTTGTCTGATTCTCAGTCATTTAGATGAAACCAGCCCCGGGAGTTTGTTGTTTGGCTGCATGGAAGTAAGTTCAGGTTGAGTCCAACTTATAAAGAAGAAAAACTGTACAAATACACACATTGGGCTTCACAGCAGCTCTACAATACTGGTCATCTGGAACACAAGGGAGAGGTGACCGACTCTTTGGTGGCTGTTGTCATAGTTTTATTTAATAGATTTAAAGGGACAAGATACCAAAAACTCTTTTCCAAGCATTTTCTTTTTGCATAGCATTTTTCTTTCTGGATTTCTGTTAAATTATTTAAAAAAAAAAACAACAATAATAAGCATTCAAAGTACATGCATTTCTTTTGTACATTTGACTAATTATCTGTCTTATATAGTAACTAGAAATTACGCAGTGTGAATTTAACATGCGTTTACTTATATTGTCACATTGTGGCTCTAACAACAACATAATGTGGTGTCTGTGATGTTCCCTGTTGTCTCCTGTTACTCCGTGAGGTCCGTGTTGTTAGATGTTTCTTTGTTTTGGTCCGTCTTCCCCTGTGTTGCCTTCCAGTGTCTCCTCCTGTGTCTCCCCATTTGGTATGTTTGGATTTTGGTTCCCTGTTTTTTCATTTCATTTGAACTTTGCTTTTCTGTTGCACTTTGTTTGGTCCTTGTGATCCCTTATTGGTTTGTCTAGATTTTTTGTGTTTTGTACTTTTTTTTATTTAAATAAAGCTCACTTTTGGTTCCCCTATTTCCTGCCTCCTGTGCGTTGTCTGCGTTTGGGTCCTCTTCTCTCATCTAACAAAGTGTAACAGGTCACGGCGTCAGCGGCCCAGCGTTGGGTAAGGGTTGGGCCAGGTGCTCGAGTGCTTCTCCCTCGCAATGCATAAAGACTCTGCCCATGCCCGCTGTGATATCGACGCAGCCCTGTCGGAGATAAAAGTCCTGAGCTGATTTGTTCCAGTCCTGGACGGTGAAGTTGAGCTGGTGGCAGCCAGCACCAAGGCCGAGCTGTGTGACAGCAAATTTAAGCAGGGGTCAGATATGAGTGCAAATGATATACAGCATAAAGAGAGAAACGGTACGTTTACGTCATTAACTGTCATATTTAAAAAACTATTGTAGCTGTTTTACTCACCTGTGCTACCTTGCTTATAAGTACTCTGCCAATGTGGTTCCCTGAAAGACAGACACCACACATGATCGCAGATACGGACGTGCTTTATTTATGTTGTGGCCACTTCTACAAATTACGTTTACTCTAGATCAGCAAAGACGTGTGTCAAGTTCTGAGACGGCGTACTGTACCTCTGAACTCAGGCATCACATACAAGTGGCTCAAAAAAATGGCTCTGCCTCTCCATGAGTGGTAGTTATAGTGGTAAAGAGCAAAGCCTATCTTTGTGT
The DNA here is from genome assembly GCF_965226575.1 of Pagrus pagrus. Lineage (NCBI taxonomy): Eukaryota > Metazoa > Chordata > Actinopteri > Spariformes > Sparidae > Pagrus > Pagrus pagrus. The sequence continues at coordinate 12,193,316 of NC_140204.1, read as the reverse complement.
GGCCTGAGAGCAAACAGAGCAGCAGAAACAGGTTACAGTAATAAACATTTAAAGCAACATCAAACTGGCTTGTTTATTCACTCATCATCTTCGATCTAATATTTGTCATTTCACATTTCTAATCACTCCCAATATCATTCCCTAAACATTCTCTGTTGTCTGCCTATTGCATCTTTAAAAACAGTTTTCAAAGTGCTCAGACGAACAAGCAAAAGCAGGAAACTCATGAGGAGAATATTACAGAATAAACGCTCAACAGTCAAGCCAAAGACGAGGAAGCCTCGTCTACGGCGAGTTAAAAACAAGAAGGCAGAACAGAAAATGTAACAACACAAATCAATGAAGGACGATAAGAAGATAAAAAGATTAAGAGCATAAAGGACAATAAATAGATTAAATATAAACAAATAAAAGCAGTAAAGGATGGTAAGAAAAGAGCAGTTCAAGGAATAAAAAGATTGAAAGATCAAAAGTCAGTCCAAAAGGTTGACTTGACATAACAGCATGTCTATAAAAGTGAGTGTTAAGAAATGATTAAGAAGAAGTTACTGATTACCTCAGTAAGGTCATTATGCTGTTAACAAGCTCATATGGGGCCAACATTTCTACTATGTGTATCTATACATGTATGTGCAAGTGAAGTATTCAAATGAAACACTGTGCTCGTGAGTTTCTCAGCTGTATTGATAGCTTTCCTCTCACCTTCTTTGGTTTTGTGCTGTTCTGGCACCTCGGCGACGATCCCGTGGAAGAACGGGTTCTCGGAGAAGCCGTCCCGCTCCAAGTCTGCACGTCAAATACAGAGGAGACGCTGTTTACTTATGTGTGAGAGAGGAGCTCCTGTTTGTTACCGAGCCCAGCAAAAGTCATCATCATTTTTTTTTTTTTTTTTTTGGGGGGTCGAAATTAAATGTGAAAATGACCATTCCTGCCAAAATCATGACTCAAATTGAACTTATCGCATTCGCAACATCTGTCAAAAATAAACACTATGATTTATTTATTATTTGGGATATTGTTCAGCCCTATACTCGAGTAAAATAGAGCACTTGAGTAAATGTATTTTCAACTGCTGATAATGTGCATCTGCTGAGGAAGATCATGGGATATCTGCTTATCATGAAGGTCAAGCACACTTTAATGTAAGGTCAGGGCGCAGAAATGCACAGTTAACTGATGTACGGTGTACTTATTTTACACTGTACCTCTCTGTGTGATTGTGAGTTCGTCTTCAGTTTTCAAATATTCAGCCATTTCCTGTGAACGCATAAAAATAGCACAAGTTCGTGAGAGTTCGCAGTGTTCATACAGAGATGTTTCAATCCCTCAACTGTCCGACCCTGCTTCACTCACCACGATCATCCGCGAGATGTCCTTGCAGTCCTCCACGCTGGCTGCTCGGATAGAGTACTCCATCGTTGGACCTGATGGTGTGATGCTCACAGTGAGGGTGGATGTAATGGGAGAAATGACCGGGAGGAAAGCAGCTGTGTCGTTTCACAGTCGAACAAGGTCGGGTAAGATTTCAATCAACCAGTTCTGACCTTGGCAGAGCAATGATGCGCTTGAGTTATCTGGGACCAGACTTACCAGTTCAATCTGTGGGTGTTTAATAGCTGATAGATGCCAGCAACCAGTGATTAAATGTTACTACTAAATGTACGACAGGCTACTCCTCCACTCCTTGCCTTCATTTGTCATTTAACAAGCTTCTGGCATTCACATGTTTGGGAGTTTTGTGGTCAGACTGACACAGCTGGGTGTGGTTGGCATGGCCTGCTTGTTTGACGCAGATTTTGTAAGCAGGTAAAGCAAGATGGATAATAACATGAAACCATGCAACTCAGGTGTAATCTCTCAGCATCTTGCAAAATAATATATAAAGCTTGAATAATCTACAGGAGGATGGTGTTTGTACTTGTTGGCCTGAGGGTGGTGCAAGGAGAAAGGCCATGAGGTCACCACAAAGCACCTTTACAAGTGCTACGACACTGTACGTCTCACGTTATGAGCGTCAACATTGATGATTATATAATATACAGTAACTAACTTTCAAGTTTTATTTTAAACTACACTAAGCGATATTAGCAGCTCAAACCTGCTACAACATGATGATTTTTCATATATATCTACTTATCTATAGTTTGTAAAATACACATTTATATAAATTATTTCAACCTGCTGGAAATCTTAGGCTGTCTTAATGTATTATGTTTGATATTTTTGCTCTGAAAAACAATGTTGTCTCTAAATGAATATTGTCTGTCACATTACAAGCAAAGAAACATCAGCTGGATATTCGTTATCATCCATTATTCCATTGGGGTAATTTCACATACATACACATACATATTTGTACGGGCTGTACATATATGGTGATATATGAATATGATCCAATTTCTAATAGGTTTCCTACATAGTTTGAACATATTTCAAAATATATTTCATATATGGGAGTTTCATTGATGTAATATTACATTTGTGTGTGGGTGGTGTCACAAAGCTCAGCAGTATAAATAATAAAGTATTTTTAGACCGCACATGAATAATGACTAACAGGCGGCAGCAAGACAAAAAGGAGGTGTCTTGAGCAGAAATGATTCAGGGCTCATTACTGACTTTTTAATGGACTTTAATGAAATGACAAAGTACACTTAGTAGGATATAAGCACAGCAGTTTGAACAGATTTCAACTTTAAATCAGGGAATTCGCCCGTGCTGATGTGCATCTGTCTGCATGATTACCCACTGATTTGCATAAATATATACATGGCTTGTACAGATTGATAATACAGAACACATTTCACAATCAGCAGGTGAAGTTATTTGTACTTTTGTCCTCTGGGTTTTGACTTGTGCACTGTATCCTATATGTGGAGGACTTTGTTACTGTGTGTTTTATACAAATAAAGTTAAATAAGAAACAGAAGTGCAGGCCAGAATTATTCCCCTTTGTTTTTAGCGGGACAAGACGCAAACTGATCCCAGTCAAAGATTTTTTTAATTTTTTTTTATTCTGCCAGATGTTGTCTGATTCTAGACTCCATTTCTTTGAAACCAGCCGCAGGAGACTGTCGTCTGGCTGCATAAGCAGCTTCAGAAACAGTCCTTTTCTTTACAGTTTCATCACTTTATACATACATAGCTTAAAAGGAAGAGAACAGTGCAAATACCAAGATTGTGCTTCACAACAGCTGTACAGTACTCCTCATCTGGAAGACGAGGGGAGAGGTGACTGACTCTTTGGTTGCTGTTGTCATAGTTTAAAACAGATTTAAAGGGATAAGATACCAAAAACTCACTCTTTTCCAACAGTCATACAATGAAATGTACATCTTGGCTTTCTAATACATAAACTTTTTATGTATTTTTGTGCAAAATAATGATTTTATTTCTAGATGATGACATGTTAAACTGTATGTTACCTTCCCTTTCTATCTCCTGAAAATCCCACACCCAACCACCACCACCACCACCACCACGCACACACACGCACACTCCTTTTAGACATTTCTTTTGCCCATATATTTAAAAATGTTCACACTCTAAGCAGAGAGGTTAGGTTATCTCATCCATTTAACACAGAAGGTGCTCTAAGTCATAACACATCACAAGAGGAAAACACAAAACACAGATTTCAGTGCCTCATTTACGTACTATTTAAATGTATTGCATCGGCCCCATTCCAACACTTGAAACTGCATCCTTGACTATAAATCATAAGCCAATTGACTGTTTGCTATACCCAATGTATGTTAACCATAACAAGGCACAGCAGGTTAATGTTGAAGCGGTGTGAGGGAGGGTTACGTCCTTTTTTAGCTTAACCAAAACTAAAAACAGCACAGCAAAGTTGTAGGGAATGCATTAACAGCATGTTTGATGTAATGAAAGCTGCAAACGTTAGCATGCATGGCTAACCAGTTTACTGCCAGTGGTAGCCTAATGAGCATTAGCCTTGTGGGATTACAAGTGAAATTGGGCTGGCCAAAATGCTGCTATAACAGAGTGTAAGCTAACGTTAGCAGCTCCGTCTTGGATTTGTCGTGATCCGAGATAGCTTTACATTTGTTAAACATCCCAGTGTAGTCCTCGTCCTCAAAGCTATTTCGCATGTAAAAGTAAAACACACTTTTTAAAAATGTAAACATGTTTTTATAAGAACAATTAGCATTTTAAGAAACACTGGGCTAACTAGTTCTACACTGCAAGTTCAATGTTCAAGTGGTAGGATGCTGATCACGTACTGCATGAAGCTATAATGTGTATATTATACAAGGTTCATGTTTGAAAGCAAATCAGCTGTAAACATCAAAAAGTTGTAGCTCAAGTTGTCAGCACTCCCAGTGAGTTAGCATCCGCTAATTGGCTAACGCTAGCTAACTCCAGCTACTAAAATGTGCCAGCTGTAGTCATTCCAGCTGATAAAAACATCTAGAAACTTAGAAGCCTGGTTGGTTACCTCTATTTGAGATGGAAGACCCAGGCAGTGAATCTGCCACTGTTACCTTTATAAAACTGCATTGTGCTGTGCTAGCATGTAAAACTTAGCTTAGAGACAGTAACCAAGGGGACCGGGGCTTAACAAGATTTTAAGATATCGGCTTCATGATTGTCATTGTCAAGTTTTGGAACGGGGCCACTGAGTGGTGTCTATCCCTGCACTGTGTAGGTTGACCTTGTGGTTGTAAAGGTCATGCCGTCATCAGCCCAGTGTTGGGTTAGGGTTGGGCCAGGTGCTGCAGTGCCTCTCCGTCGCAGCGCATGTAGTGGTAGCCCATGTTAGCCGTGACATCGAAGCAGCCTTGGCTGTGGTAAAAGTCCAGAGATGATTTGTTCCAGTCCAGGACGGTGAAGTTGAGCTGGTGGCAGCCGGCAGCCAGGCCGAGCTACGGGACGGCAAAGTAAAGCAGGAAGACGGATATGAGATAAGGGATGGAAACTGGAAATAAACAGAGGGAGGGTCCAAGGCAAAACATGTACAGTTTAAAATAATGGCTAGATGTTTTACTCACCTGTGCTACCTTGCTCATTAGTGCTTTACCAATGCCCTTCCCTGAAAAACAGACAGACACCCATTACTGCAGATACAGACATGCTTTTTGGATGTTGTGGCTGATTTGCTCCGGGCTATTTTCACAAATTAATTTTTAACTCTAAAGCAACAAGGAAGTGTCAAGTTTTAAGACGGCGTACTGTACCTCTGAACTCAGGCATCACATACAAGTCCTCCATAAAAACGGCTCTGCCACTCCATGAGCTATAGGAATAGAAGTATAGTGCATAGCCTATCTTCGTATGGCCTGAAACAGACAAAAATGTCAAATGAAGGCAGCATGAAGAGGTTAAAAAAGCTGCATAAAACTGGTTTATTCATTCTGTTGGTCATTTTCTACTAAATATGTCAGAATTTTAGTTGAAAACATCAGAAAATGAATTACAATGATCAACAGAATGTGAAGAATTAACAGTATTGACATTATGATGTCTATGTATTGTGTTGCAGCGATATCTCCTGAAGCGTTAGCGTTAGCGTTAGCGCAGTGTAAACACCAACACGTCCCTGGTAAGCCGAACTCCCAGTCTTGACTGCTAGATACACTGCTAACTGAGCTAACTAGCTTACAGTTAGCAGCAGCATTTAGTGGTTCATACCTAAACTACTATGCTAAAAGGGTGTGGAGCTTGTTGGTTACGCTTTTGTTATTGGCTCTGCATTTGGCATCGCCTTTGGGACAGTTTAGTTAATTGAAGTGTTCTTGCTCAGCCAGTTGGTCTTGTTGTGTTGCTGAGTTAGCGTCACCAGTTTTTTTCCTTTCTGTCAGAAAGAGGCGAAAGAGAGACTGTGAATGAGGATTAGATAAGGGATTTGTTGGCTGCGGAGCTTCAAGAATCCAGGTTATTTGACCAATTTAGAGCTGGATCCAAAGTGGATCATAACCCATCTAGGAGCTTCCACTTTTACACTACATGTTGTCATTTGACCCATTATTAATATAAAGATATTGACCAACCAGAAACGTCCTGCTCTGTTGACATTTGGCATGTATTTTGAGGCGCACTGCACCTGAGGATTTTTGTGATGCTGATTCTCGGTGCCAGGAGATCTCTGTATGCTATCAGGCTAACGTACACTGCTGGAGAAGCTGTTTAACTGTGAATATGTGATGGGATATAAGCAACCACTCCTCAGTATGGAGTCAGATATCTGAGGCCAGAGGAAGAGTGGACAGAGGTGGTGACTGTATGGAAAAAGGGCTGTGTCATGGGAGAAAAAGGCCCAGCTGGGCAGCAGAGCGTATGTTAATGTTCTCAGTCTTGTATTCTGAGGAAAAGCAGCGCGTTAGACTCGTTATGTAAGTGGCGTGTCAGGGGAGAGGCCGTGTTTCATTAGGTAACAGAGCTAATAAATATGGGCTGATGAACCGGGGGACTGTCTGACAACAAGTGAAAAATGCAGCTGCTCTGAGGCATGTGTCGCACAATTACCCATTTATAAACAGCTGTTGTATGGAAAAATTGATAAAAGCAGATATATATGTAAAATGACAGCATGCACTTGGACATGGCATGGCTTGGACTCCACAAGTTGGGCTTGAAGTCAAGGTACAAGGTACTGAGGTAATTTATTGTCATTATACAACACAGGGTTGCACAATGAAATGATAGTTCAGGGTGTATGTAAGCAGCAGCAGCAGCAAGACGGTGACCTGAATGTGGTCAACATCTTCATATCGAAGGCTTGACATCAACTTTGACTGTGTGTGAGCACCAAGCATCGATGTTATAAACACAGAGTCCACCTGTCCCCGTCCAGCTGTAGACCTGAGCTCTGTTAGGTCCTACTGTTTATTTGAAAAAACAACAGTGGAGGCTCCTCAAGACCTTAGCATAGCTGCTTTAGCATCAGTTATATCACAACTGGAGAGTATGTTTCCTTGATGGAAAAGATGTGTTAGTGCTGTTGATCCGATTGGTTGATGTCAGCCCGATGTTCAGTCGTTCAATCAGCTGCCTTGTATTTTTAAGTCCTTGCCCTTTTACAAACTAAGGATGCCTTCTGGAGCCCGGGTTACATCTGAAATGCATTGTGAAGACAAAAAATGGCACTGCGCTGGAGCTTCAGGGCTGACATGTTGAAGCATGTCGTACTTCTGGCCTAACAGTGATGTAACGTCTGTTTTCTTTTAAAGAGGTAGTAAAACTACCTGCTGTTACATAACTGATCAGAGAAAAGGCAGCACTGAGTGTTATCGATAGCTTCCCTCTCACCTTCTTTGGTTTTGTGCTGTTCTGGCACCTCAGCGACGATCCCGTGGAAGAACGGGTTCTTGGAGAAGCCGTCCTGCTCCAAGTCTGCACGTCAAATAGAGACACTGTTAATACTGTTTTGCTTTGTTTATATGTGGCGGACCCTGCCACCTTTCTAGCTTCAGACAGTGTTCTGGGGACCTTATCTTCCTCTGAGAACAGCTTGTTTATTCAGTTATGGAAACAATAAATATGTCTGAGTTTGTATTAGTACGTCGTTGACATTATAAATATCAAAATACTGAGTTTGAATTTATTTCCCAAAACTACATAGTGCCCCTTTAAGTCGTGATCAGAAGCTCTTGAACAGCTACTACATGGGTTTATGACTGGACTGTTTTATTAACTACTTTTTCATGAAGGTCACGACATGTGTATCAGGGTGTTTCATTCACATGTAAACGTCACAGATGTTTAAAACAGTACCTCTCTGTGTGATCTTCACCTGGTCTGCGATCTTCTCATACTCAGCCAGCTCCTGTGAACACGTAAACACAACACGAGCTCGTGTGAACCTTTAACACGTCAGTCAGTATCAGTGTATCAGCCTGCTGTGACCCTGACAGGAAGTGGCTCGTGTGGCCGCTGTGTACGCATGTGGTGCCCGCGCGCTCCGACACAGCTTCATGTAAACCCAATAACATCTCCAATAATCTAATAAAAGCAACGTCCTCTGCATGCAGCGCTGACGTCAGCCTTTGATTCATGGGCTGCTGAATGTCTTCCGAGTCACACACACACACACACACACACACACAGCTGCACGTGTCCGCTCACCACGATCATCCGCGCGATGTCCTTGCAGTCCTCCACGTTGGCTGCGCGGATGGAGTAGTCCATGGTTGGGATGTGACGGGGCTGATGGTGATGGTGATGCTCACAGTGCGGCGGTTCTGCCGGTGGGATCCGGACGGATGAGACGTGGAGAAATGACTGGAAGCTAGTGCAGCTGTGTTGCTTTACTCAACCTCACCGTGCAGGCTGAGAGCAGCCCGGGGAAAGAGCTCCCCGTGTGGACTGAAAGGTGCATTGAAAGGATAAACAACCCATATCTGTGTAGTTTGTAACCAAGTACTGGTTAGACGAGGTTCTTTCTGCAGGGCCGGAATGATCCTCCAGGTGGCCCCGGGGCCAGAAAAATGAGCTTTGGGCCCCCTCGTGTCTTTTGCAGGCGTTGAAAACACACAAAGTTTGGTTCATCAGTCACTCTCGTGGTGGTCGTTTGTCCCTATGGTGAACTGGTGACGTGTCGAGGTTGTACCCCGCCGTCGCCCCAGTGTTTCAGATTTCAGATAGTGGATGGATGGATGAAAAGACGTCCAATGGAGAGCCAGACTGAACATCTTTTGACGTCTTTTCAACGTTCACATGTGACGTTCTTTAAGCGACCGACATTCAAAATGAAAGATTTAACGATCTAATTGTTTTTGGGCCTTTTCATGACTTTATTGATAGGACAGCTTGAGAGATGACAGGAAATGGGATGAGAGAGAGAGTAGTTGTAGCAGTATTTTAGGCCGTAGAGCAAAACGTGAATATCCTGTTTCAGGAATTTCACAGAAAACACATCGACTTCCAGACGAGAGAACCGGAAGTTAAAAAGTACAAACATACCTCCCGGTTTTAGGACTCTTTCCTACTTCATACTCTATAGATGTTACAGCAATGTGTCAACTCGTTTGGCAAGAGCTTGAATGCAAGACACGTTCATTTGCATGCAAAAGTCCCGCACTCCAGCTTTTAAAGCAACATTGTGCAGAAATTGGCATTTTGTACGACTTGGCAACACCACTGTCGTAAACACAAATCCCAGGTCTGTAACAGTTTGTCAGATGTAATGTAGAAGTGAACATGTGTGTAACGCTGTGATTCGACCCTCTCGCTGAAGTTACAGTGCAGAAACAAGTGATGGGGGGGCGGAGTGGCTGAGACAGAGACACCATTCACCCTGTTACATGACACTGAACCATCAACATGATTCCAGGAAAAAAGTTACATAATGTTGTTTTGAACTAATGAATCCCTCACAAAGGATGCCTTATGATAAGTATATTTTTAGGTTTGCGGCTTTCGTCTAAGTTGCTGTTAATTGTAATTAAAGCTCACTGTGGAGACACACCAAACATTCATTAGTTCTTGAAAAGCTAAACTTACAAATCCACAAATTATAAATGTGTCTGAACACGACTCTTTTAAGGGGGTTTTGAACTATTTTCCGAACAAACTAATTAATACTCTGGGGCCAAAGGATGGCGCTGTCAGTCAGTCTGTTCAACACTTTGGTTTCTTTTTTGTTTGTTTTTCTGAGTTGTGGTTATCTTTATTTATTTATTTATTTGATTGTATAAAAACTATTTAAAAATGTGCAATGGACACGTAAGCAGATACATGTATGGAAGATCATGAAGGAATTATTGCAATAAAGTATTTAAAAACACTGTTTAGATTGACTTTAATTCATATTCTGGGGAGGATGTTTTTGACCTTTGCGTTACTGTCCGGTCAAAGTTTCCCTTTGACTTGTTGACCACCGTTTTGCAATAAACATTTTCTTATTTGTACACAACAAACAGCATAAAAAACATGAGCTTTCCTCCAGAGCTTTTCTTTCACTCTGGATGATCTCAGCAGTTTTGCCTAAAATCAAAGGAGCAAAATTATTTGTTCATTATTTATTTGCTCCATCTGCTTCGTCTAACTCTTCAATCTTGTGTGCTGTAATAAACATTGTGGCCTCTAGGGGTCGCTAGCAAGTTTTAGACTCTTGCTCTTGGTATGTTTTCTTTTCTATTCATAATGAAGCTGATAGTGTGTGTGTCTCTTTCTGGGTTATGAGTTGGTGCTGTTTCATCCCATAAGCTTTATTCTGTTAGGGGTTTTTTTCTCATTGAAGCTAAAAGCAGCTGAAGTTCACAGAAGGCGTCAGTACCGCAGAGGTTACATTTAGTTCGCGCTGCCTGATATGACGCACAGTGTGAACATGTCATCAAGCTGTGAACTTCAGCAGAAAAAAAAAGAATGAGCTCATGTTTAGATAAAGTCCCCACAACCACAGCGCTAAGTTTGAGGAACTGAGAGAGAAGCACCGCAGAAATTAATGAAGTAATGACAACATTATTCATCTTGTGAGGGTTGGGGTGACATGTCTTGCTCCGTGGATGCCTGTCAGATGAATTCCCCGGATTCAGTGATTGAAGAATGACATCTTGTCATGAGGTGTTGCAATCAAAAATTCCTCATTCTCCAACAGCAGCTTAATAATGAGCAGCAACCACCCAGGGTGAAGGTAATGCCCACGCAAGCTCCACTGAGGATCGTGTTACCCACAATCACTATGAATCTGTGTTGTTTGTTTTCTCTCCGAGACTGATGGAGAAGTTAAAAACACGAGTGCGATCGCCATGTGATGACATAATGATAGAATGATGTTCATGCAGCGTCGGTCTTATGACAGTCAAGTCAATTCAAGTCGATTAAGGTCAGATAAAATGTGATTTGAAATAAATCAAATGAAATAAAACACAAAAATCAAGGAAGAAAGAAATTGACCAATCAAGTTTGTAAGTGTGACTGGAAAATGGATCACAAGGAAGTTGGTTGGCAGCTTCACCAGCTATGGACGCTTAAAACAGACGAACTGATGAAGATAAAGGAAAAAGACAGATAGCTACAAAAGGGCTGAAGAACAACTGAAATACAGGTGTACATGGAAAAAGAGCGGGAAAAAGACAAAAACAGGAAGTGGAAAGCCACAATATAACACATGAGGGTGAATACTACAAAATAAAACATTAATCAAATAAACTGCAAACCAAAACCGATGCCGTCATGATATACATTAAAGGTTTCCAGCTGGTATTGAAGTGGGTATGTTTAGATTACAACGGTTGGGTCGGATTACTTTGAAATGTAGTCAGTTACTGAATACAAATTACGCTGCAATTTCTGTAACTGGTAAGCAGCGTTGGAGGAGTAGTTTTAGGTTACATACCATACTCCATTACTTTGTTACCTTTTTAAATAAGTAACCCCTTACTGTACATTTAAGGGAAGATCTGCCTCCTCTGGACAAAATAAGCAGCAACATGCAGAAATGATCACAAAGTAACTTTCTATTGTTAAATACTCTAATGTGTTACTTTTCACAGTAATGCTACACCTAACATTGTTGGTAAGTAACACAAGTAAATGTAATGTAATCTTTTGGATTACTTCAAAATCAAACTTCAAAAATATTGCACCTTATACTAAAAATGAATGCAGCTACAAACGTTCAAGCTCCACAGATATTTCTCTTTAAACATCTAAAAACATTTCCAACGCAAATAAAATGTATTTTTCATATTCAACACTTAGATTTTGTTAATCAGATTACCCTAAAAAAAAGAGTACTGGCACAAACTACAGGAGTACTGTGTGTATTCTACCATGTATGGGATGCTGTTTCAAAAAAATGAACATTAATTCAATAAAGTAATCCTTCGCAATGTAATTACAGATGTTTTCCAAATGTAATCTGGGTTTGTTTATAAATAACTAAAAACACAGAATGCTGTACAGCTGCCACTCTCACCATGCCATCTTGTAAGGATAGCGTAATCCCATTTACATGTAATCCATTACTAACCTAATGTAACCTGGTGACTTCATGGAAAAACATCAGTCTTTTAACCCCAAGCAATGTTTTTCAGACCCTTATTGTGACGCTGAGGCGGTGACGTCCGTGCTTACACGAAAACAAAAACCTTCAGGATTTGTCTTTTTTCAATCACAAACGCTTTCTAGAATACAAAGCAAGCAGAACTGTATATATTTGCTACAGTGCAACAGTGTTTTTAACTACTTCTTGATGTATTTTCACCGTTGTGCCGCCTCACGAAGCCAAAGAGCTCAAGCGTAAGTTAATGTTTGTGTGAAGGTTTGGTTTAATGATTCTCAGTGAAACCAGACGACGCAAAAAAGCTGGTTTGGCCGTGTGTGACGGCTGATTCGAAGTAATAATTGATGAAAGATTCACCAGTCAAACATCAGGTCTTTATACTAATAACATGCTTTTAAATACCTCACCGTCTCTGCCTCGTATGTGTTGGTTCTACACTCAGTATAATTAGACGAACGTGGTCGCTCGGGGGCTAAAAATACATTTATGAGAGATTTGTCACAGTACATGGCATTCTGCAGACTGGAGGGTGGGGAGGAAATGAGCAGGGAGAAAGGGGGATTTCAGCCAGCTTTCTCCTGACAAAATAGCACAGCCTGTGTGGCTATTAATAGCTCCAGCGAAAGACGGTGTGGCTCTTTAAGGGGCTGACTAACGGCTCCTTTCAGAAGACGCAAGCAGAAAAACCAGAGCATTGCCACCGTTTTCATCAGCGGCCTCTCCGGCTCTGCTGATGACGTGCGTAAGACGACCCTGACAGTTTTTACAGACGTACTTAAAGCACTCACAGGCAGCTAGAGGCAGAAACATTGTAGACGGTATTACTCAGTGGATTGTGAGTGAGAAGGATTCAGGGCTCTCAGTGGGCTGTGATGAACGTCTGAAAAATGCTACAAAAGCCCAGAGAAAATGATGGTATGAGTTGCTGATGTCATATCCACTTGGCCAGTGTTGCTGGGACGCATTTCATGGATCCCATGAGCGAGGGTGTCTTTATGTTGTAAGACTGGAAATGTCTGCTGACCCCAGGTTACATCACTGATGATGTACCAAAGTGAGTTACATGTCACTCATACTCAAACTGTTTCTCATATCTTTGTCTTAAACCCCTTTCCTGACAAGAAAAGTTTGGGGAAATACAGGACGCTTATTCAGTTTCAGGAGAGTGAGATGAGAAGAGCGATACTCTGGTTAGCTTAGCATAGCATAAAGTCTGGAAATGGGGACACAGCTAGCCTGGCTCTGACTAAAGGTAGTCTGACTTACCAGTATGAGAATAGGTCTGGCGATGCGAGACTGGTCCACCAAGCACCCCTGAAGCTCACAGATTAAAGGTGCTCCATGTAACTTTTTTGAGTGACAGTTTGGGTTAAATAGTCCTAAATTGTTGAACTGATCTTTCAGTTCTGACCCCTCAATAACTCAAAATACAAGCTTGTTTTGCCCCAAAGTTTATCAACACAAAACTACATCTAAAACTAATGTTAGCGCTTGTAGACTCCTATTCCTGTCTGTTTATAGGCCTGTCAAAAACATTGCATAGTGCCCCTTTAAACAGGTGTTGGTTGGAAGATTTTGTAACCTTCAGACGGCAGGCTAGCCGTTTCCCCCTGTTTCCAGTCTTTATGCTAAGCTAAGCTAAGCTCAGTGGCCACGAGCTGTAGCCCTTCTTTTAAACCGCAGTTTGTTTTGAACAGTGTTGTGTCTTTATTAAACCAAACAGAGCATCATGCCTAATAAAACAAACATTTATCCTTTTTACCTATGGATCGGCAACATTCTCGTACTTCTTGGGATAAATAAACCATTTAAAAAGCAGAGATTATCTAAAACAGGCCTGCTTTTTTGTTTCTTTAAGCTCGTGAGAGATTTCCACAGGACAGCCACAACACTGCCACTTGTCATTTGTCACTTCTAGACTTTACATTGTTGTCACCCACAGTGTTAAGTCTGTGAAGCAGCACTGAAAGAGTGACGCCAAGGTTGTGTCACTTCTATTCAGCACTAATGACTAGACCGCGTTATTACATAACGCTGACTTTATTCACACCTCCGAACACATAAAAAAAGATGGCAGCCAACTTATTTTACAGCCGGCTCTGTTAGCGTCATTGAAACGATCCAATATGCTGTTGAGTTAATTATCCTGGCGTTACGACAGAAAAGTAAACATTAACTTTAAAAGATTATTTAACATGTTGCGTTGGTCTGATATAATAACTCTTAGACACCCTAAAATCTAGAAAAACAAGCCTGCAGCCTGGTGACGCTCAGAGAAAAAGCTGCTTGTTTGAGGCTTTCACATCCAAATAAACCTTCAGACGTTTGGACTGTAGCTTCAGTATTTAGTTCAACATTTTGACCCGGCTATTTGATTTGGTCGAGCTATTGTTTCTCTGGATGTTGTTCCAGCACACTGTGGAGTCACGTACTGGATCGTGTCTGCTCCTTCTGGCCCGGACAGGAAGCCACCTCCTCTTCCTGTTTAGTCTAGATTCTGATTGGTCCCTGGGCTCGAGAGCATTTCCACAACAAGGCAGTCAACACCGTCATTTATCAATTTTTGAAGAAGAGCTAAACGTGGCTGAAAAGAAAGCAAGTGGAAGGGAGTGAAAATACAGTCAAAACAAAACAGGAACGACTTCCTTCAACTTCCATAAACTCCATTTTTGGACATTTTTTTGAGTTCCCACCATAATTAGCTACTTCACCACATTAGTGTGCGTCTGTACATGAACACACAGCGGTATGATAAGAGCTATTCGAGTGGCTTGATGCCTTCTATTCTGCTTATCATGAATAGCTCGCTCTGGGAATACAGCGGCCGCAAGAGAAAAACATGAAACTCCCATTTTTGACTTTTTCTAGGATGTTACATAACGGGTCGGTCTCTCTTTGGCGTTATGTTTCCTGCTGCAAATCGCTGAAATAATGGCCCTCTTCAAGATGTTAAAACTTGAAACTGATCCTCGTGATTAAAGGAATTCCCCCTGACAAACCCATCCTCCTGTCTGGCTGTCTGGTGCGATACCTAAACCCACAGCTATCTTAGTCTGACAAAGAAGGGAAAAAAAAGGAAATTAGCTCATCAGCAGGCTGACGCAACCCTCATGTAAAGATAGGAGAGAAAAGCAGACAGCGTGTCATTCCCTCTGCTCCACACGGGCCCATTAACATGCCATATTAGGACATCTGTGTGTAGAAGCAGTCGGGCAGGCAGATGTTACTTTTTGTTTTCTGTTGTTTTATTGGTCAGCCCGCCTCTCATGACTTCCCTCAGACAGTCTGAGTCACGTGATTCCCGTGAAGGTCAGGTCACTCGGCCACTTGCTCACCACGGGACCGGGGCCCGAGCGGGACGTGCAGTGGAAGATTAAACAAAAACACTGCAGGTACGCTTTCGGGAACGATAGATAAATGACTGGCTCTCCGGGAAGGAAAGGCAGAAGTTTCTTTTTCTGGAGCAGGTTCACTTTCTGGAAGATACTGGCAAGCATCCCATCTGTGTCATTTAATCTGGGATGAATTACCCCCTTTCGCTCCTTTTACAAGTATTATTTACAGACCTCATATTTCTATCCCACTGATAACACCCGCGCTTCCCTTTTTTGATGCCAGGCCTGAGCCTTCGGGGCAGGTCCAAGCTGAGGTCAACCCAGCTTACAGACAACACCGATTTACGTGTAAACCTGTTGCTACTGCAAACATTGCAAGACTTCTGAATTGTTTGAAAGTGTAATAATACTCCTACAAGCCTTAGGGGCCACAGTGCAAATGTGAAGCTGCCTTGTGTATTTGCACACAGGTAAGCACACAGATTAGCACGTCCCGATGTGGACTATGTTAAACTTAGACACGTAAACTTTCTAAATGCGTCCCCGTTCCATTGTCGTTGAGCAAGTTTGTATGGGAACAAGACTGAGAGTCTGAAGCAGGGGTGGACAAACTTTTTCCCATAGAGGGCCAAAATGTAATCTGGCCAAAAAAAAGCACCTGTTGTGCTGTTAAAGGTGCAATATGTAATAAATGTAGCTGAAAAATGATCATCAAAATGTGAAGAAATATCTGTTATTCTTTTCTTTTCTTTTCTTTTCTTTTCTTTTCTTTTCTTTTCTGTGTTTGTTTGTTGTTTGCTTTCTATTCTCTCTATATTTTGCTTTATTGCCTGTTTTTGGTTGCCCGAAGTGCAACTACTATGCAAATGTTGACTTTTCTGAAAAATACAATAAAAGAAGTTATCAAAAAACAAATGTGACGGAGTAACAGTTTTGACCTTGTGTCAAAGACGTCCTGTATTGCGTTGCAGAGATATATAGCATGCTAACCAGCTAGCAGTGCTCTGAGCTCCAGGCTTTATGTTCAGTGATTATGAATTCTGTTTGATTGGAAATGTTATGTGATGACTTTGGTTATTAATGCACATGTCCTTAAAATACAACAAAGGCATTTTTTAATCACCTCCTCTCTGCGGTGTTTACCTAACCAACACCCTCCTCTGTTCAGAGATTGCTAACAGTAACAGAAAACAAACAAAGGAGTGTACATCAACCCTACAAATTCCTGTATTTCCACAAAACCAGCAGCTTGTGAAATGCATCTAAACTCCAAACACACATGAGCACAGAAGCATCTGTAGCAACATCCTGAGGAAACCGCCTCTCCCTTACAGCTTTACTGTAACAAGGCATCAAAGCCTGGGCTGCAGCCAAAAAAATGGGATGTATGTGTGAGATAGTGTAGGTTTTTAAGTGGTAATAAATCCCACCTAAAGAAAATTCCCAAGAAGTAGATTAGAATTTCCAGTCTTCTTCTTCTTTAGTGTTATTTCCCTGATTTGATTCCTTTGAATTTGGGCGAATAACAGGAAAACCTGACTTTGAGGCCAACAGGCACAATGAACCCCCACCTAGGACTCCTCTTTTGAGTAACTGAGCCATTTCCTTCGGTGAAACCAGCGGCCGCCCATTGTACTCGTTCAGGAAGGTGTCACCAGGGAGTGGGGAAAGATGTGGATTTACATAATTAAATCCGGTCACTTTCACTAGAAGAGCAGCTGTTGTCTGTTACAGTGGATCGAGCACATGAAAGCATGCAAGCATGCGGGGTTAAGTGTTCACACATCCCTCTGTCAACATCATGCATTTCTTCATAACACCAGGTATGACATGTTACTGTTGAACACCAACTCAGTGGAACGCCAGAGTTATTTTTAACATTAACGTTGAACAAGTCATTAGTTTGCCATGGAAAAGCAGAGTCATGCTCACAATCCAAACACATAGCAGCTCTAGATTTTATTGTGCAACACACCTCTGCGTGGATTATGAAACATACATTGGATGACACTTTAACACACTTGACATACTTGTCATACCAACAACAACAAGTCTGAACCCCTCCTATCGTGTTCTCTATTGTGGTAAATATTTGAGAACAGAGCAGAGCGATCATAAATCTACAGTTGCCATTCCTGTTTTCGTATCTCCACGCCTCATCCAACTTCCCTATACAGGTGAGCACTCTGCTGGAACACACAGTATGGGTGTGTGTGGTGTTCGAGTAAATAACAACACAGCTAGCGTGACATGAAATGATGAGGTTGGAAAAACGACACTGTGATGATCGATCATGATGTTGGCTTTTGGCTTAAGTGTGGCAGATTGTAGAGGAAGTTTCAGGGTTTTGGACATGAATGAGGATTTTCTTCGATATTTGTTCAAGTGTCAGACAAGACTTAATTAAAAACAAATCTTATTTAACCATCATTTTACAACAAGGAAACCTAAATTAAAAAACCCCAGGCCTGAAAACCTCTCTCTCTCAACAGCCCAAGGCTCCTGTGCCGTGGTAGGCTGGCTAGCTGCATGGCTAACTGAGCTAACAGTAGCTACACTGTGAAACAAACACAATAATAAATACTTGTAGAACATGCAACAACAAAAAAACATGACAAAATCTAATCTTGAGAATGTTCTGGTAGACATACATCAGTAACAATGAGTTACAGACAGACAATGTGAGACAGATAACACGAGATATGCCACAAGATCAGAATCAAACGGGAATGGAGATATAAAATGTTGCATAACAACAAATCATACAAAAGATTTTATCCTAGAAACAACCTGGCACCCTGAGACTGCCCAAGAGCTAAAAATAAATAAGACCAATAACTTAATGAGGCTAAAAACATTTTTTTTAAATGATAGCTCCATAGTATGTTGTATCATATATTACAAAAATAGCAATGGTACTACTATGCTGTGAAGTATTTCAATAATGTATTCATTGACATTTTTTTTATTTGCTGTACATATGACTGGGGAAACATATTCTGAATCTACCATTATTTGTTCAGTAGGCCTACATATTTTAACAAGGCTAAGAGACTACAGCCATGCTAGCAGTTCAGCTAAATGCTAACATGCTCACAATGGTAACAGAGTGATGTTTTGAGCTATAATCTTGATGGTATATATGAAAATAAAATGCTCACTAACGTAATTTAGCATGTTAGCATGCTAAATTTTGCATTGTAGCACTTAACACAAAGCAAAACTGACAGTAATGTCAGGTGTGTGGTCATAAACCAAATTATTGGACACATCTACTGTACATGCTAATGTTAGCATGCTATCACACTCACAGTTCTAACATACTATGTTTCGCAGCTATAATCTTAAAGGTGCAACATGTAAGAATGGGCCATTGGAACTCAAAACATATAAAGGGCAACATATCACTAAACTTAGCTTGGTTAGCCGTGCAGCTAGCGGTCTGTACTGAGAGCTAAGAGAACTGGTTTTGACGCTAGCACAGGAGTCTTTGACCAGGACAGGCCTAGGCTAGCTGGTTAGCACGCTAACTTCAGTAGTTTTCTCTGCAGCACAAAACATCGATGTCATAATGTTGAAACTGTTATTTCTTCACATTTTGATGATCATTTTTGTAATTTTTTGATTGTTTTAAACTAAGATTTTACATATTACACCTTTAATTTTATATATGTGTATAATGGTCACATCTTAAGTTAGCGTGCTAGCATGTTAACTTTTGCTACAAAGCACTAAACACAAAGTAAAATCAATGGGAATTTCTTTCAGGTATGCGGTTATAATGGCCTAATGATGACACTACATAAGAAGATGAGGGATAACAGAAGGAAAAAATCATTATGATTCATCCTATGGGGAACATGATTGTCTTTACCAAATTCATTGCGTAATCCAATAGACATTGAGAAATTTAACAGAAACTCACAAAAATCAACCTTATGGAGGCACTAGAGGAAAAAATCTGGGGAACATCAAAGTCAGGAAGCTTCATCCCTAAATTACAATCCATTCAATAGGTGTAGATATATTTTAGTCTGGACCAGTTGTTGGACCGACCTGCAAATAGACCGGCAGAGCCGTTCACATGCCTAAAAAGGGATTGACAGTTCCTGTAATTATCATATGAAGGTAAAAGTTCATACATGCCTTTTATAGCACAGGTTATAATGGTCCTGGGGACAGGTTGTAATGTGCTTTTTGCTTCAATAGAAGTCAGCGATATCAAACTGGAACGCTGCCTTCATTGTTGACAAGCCTGGCTACTGCAGATATATATCAGTAAATGCCAGGGACATTTGATTTGCAGCAGTTTCCAAAAAGGGAACTGAGCATAAAACATGTGTGCCGTGAATAGATTGCAGCTCATATTGTGTCATTTTACTTCCTAAATTTTCCGCATTTGCCCTGCCTTCAACAGTAACAGCACTGCATCCCTGTTCAGCTTCTCAAGACACTGTATGACAAAAGAGGTACACCCTGTGAAAAAGCAGGCAGTTGTTCTCAGAAGCAAAGGGAACCAGATAATAACTCAGTCAACCAGTTTCTTGGAACAGAGCCACTTGACGCTCCGATTCACAAGAGCTGTAATAACACAGCCTGGGTCAGTTACTCCTTATCTTTAGCATGTATCAAAAGCTCAACTCATCAACAAAAGTTTCCTTTTTTCCTTCGCGTTAAAGGTATTTTGTTCCTCAGAAATCCCCAACTTTCCTCCCAGCTTAAGTGTGAACTGTGTCGACCATTCAAGGAGTGGTTTTGTCATGATGTGCTCTCTTGAACCGGAAACTTTCTTGGACCCTGCCTTCTGCTGAAGTCAGATATTGTCTTTGTTTCCCCTCAGTGACATGTAATAGCTTCCTGAGAGGGTTGTAAACGTGGTGGTTTCAGTCACAAGTAGCAGTCAAGAAGAATTAATGGCTGCCAATTAGCTTAGTTTCTGAACAATCGGGTGTGCCTGTAATCGCGGCACACCCACTGATAGTAATGTGTTGTGGCTAATTGTGTCTAATGGCTAGACATTTAATAGTCATGATTTATATAACTGAAAACTCTAATGCTACAAGAGTTTAATGCTATGCTAGCAGCTCTGTGAGGCTGTAGCTACGTAGGCAACATCAGTGGCTTACACGCTCACATTGACAATGCTAACATGTTATTGCTTTATGTAGCATAAAATTCACTGTCTTTGTTTGGTGTGTTAGCATACATGCTGATGTTTTTTGCAGCTAGGCCATCATGTTCGGCATGTTCAACGTCATTGTTGAGTGTGTTAGCATGCTAACATTTTGCTAATTAGCACTCAATGCAACATAAGGCTTTTGTCATAAACCTAACTGACGTCTGTACAAAAATGCATGGCAATCCATTCAGTAGTTGTCAGCCACCATTATTAGCCTCATTTAGCATTATTTAGCATGCTGAACAACCAAATAGGGCTAGAAATAGCCTACAGGGTACATTGTTGATTGATTCTCTACTGCAGGTGGACTCCAGCCTATGCAACGTTTTGAATGCTAACTTCGACCTTACTGCCTGTTGTAAGATACGTACGGACAAATAACCAGCAGGGAATGTTTCAAAGGGGATTAAACATGTAAAGCGTGCAACATCTCTTTACTGTTGACCACTATAATCTCTACCAATCAAGTGGGCAATCTAAAACCTCGTTCTATGCTGGCACTCACTGAATGGCTCTCTCGAATAGACTATATCTCCACTGCGACATGCCTCAACAAGAACTGCAGCTGCACCACAGTTTGGATGCTGACTGTGTTCTTGCTGACCGTTGCGAGATACGTAGGGAGGGTGGCGCGCCCGCCTGAGATGCTCCATTATGTCACCGGTGCCCCAAGAATAGTTGCAGTGTGTCCTGCGAGGCACTGAGGCGAGTGTGACGTTCAGAACTTAACTGTTATTGGGCCAAACCCAGAAGAAACAGGGGCCCTACTGTTTCCCCACGTCAGGCACACCCAGCCACACACACACACACACACACACGTACAGATGCACAGACGCATACACACATGGAACCGTTTAAGGTTTTCCCCTCTGCCACTGTTCAAAATGCCCCCAGAAAAAACACTCGGAGCAGATCTGAGGCGGTGAGGCCAGTGATCCCCATTAGGGACGGGCTGTGACGCAATGCGACGGTAATGAAAGGTAGTGGGTTTCAGATGTTTCCTCAGTCTTGTATTGTACTTACTGAAACTCTCAGCTGGTACAGCGTATGTCATGCACGTTTGAATTAACGACGACTAATATATTTTTAGATATCGCCTACATTTTGGTTTTCATTGGTCCTGTAAAAGTGTAAAAATATGAGGAAATGAAATGTCAATTTTGATAATGTGTTAATTAAGTTATCTAAATGTACTGCAAGGAACTGTGTGACCTACATTAGCAAACGAGACCATCAGCAGACGATCGGCTATTTCTATCCTGACTCATCCGGGATGGATACGTCACGATATTAAAATGTGTGTAAACATCATATTTACGGTTTATAGCAGTGTCCCACATTGTGAAATGATTTTTTACAATCTTAAAGGAACACTATGCACCTTTTTTTTTTACAGGCCTATAAACAGACAGAGCCCTTGATACACGGAGCAGCAGTTTGCAAGAGCTAACGTGAGTTTTAGATCTACTTTAAAGATTATTGTGTACCTTGTTTGTTGGTAAACAAAGCAGAAGAAACTTGGAGATATGGTGGGGTGAGGACAAAAAGGTCATAAAACATAACCAAAACTCTCATTAAAGAAGGTTACACAGTGCACCTTTAAAGCTACTGAAAGAGACATAAAGTGGAAAAACTATGATAAGGGGTTAAAGGGGCACTATGCTCAGAATGTTTGAGGTAATAATACAAACTCAGTAATATATTTTGTTTCCATTACTGAGTAAACAAGCTGATCTCAGAGGAAAATAAGGTCCCAGAACACTGTTTGAAGCTGGAAAGGTGGCAGGGTCCGCCACATATAAACAAAGTAAAACAATGTGTAACTGTTAGTCATTTAAAGTCAGTGGTTATTCACTTTGTTTAGGCATTAAAAAAAATCACTCTCCTGAAATGTCTTCCCCAACACTTACATAGTGCACCTTTAAATATGACATAAAGCCGTAAATCTCCTGACAACCACAGTTCCAGTAAAAGGCTGCATGTTAGTTAATTGTTACCCATCCTGCCAGCTAGTGAAAAGCCATTTCTCTCAAGTAAATCATCGCCTCCCTCTGCTCACACACTAACCAGCCTCCTCACCGCTCAGAGCCTCGGAGCCTCAGACGCGAGTGCGCGTCCACGCGTGTGACGAGCTCGCGCCTACGCTGCTTAAAACGCTCTTCCCACGGGCGGTCTGATTCACTCACCTCACACACAGAGCGCAGACAGAGGAGCGTGATTCAGTCCTGTCCTACATCAACCCTCTCACACCGCCGCACACGTCTCGCTGTCGCGTATTTTACGCACGAGGAACGCCGAGACCTGAAGTTTTAGACAGAGAGTTTGTCGACACCGGTCGGTTAATCGGTTATTTTCTCATATAAACTGACAGTCCGGCTTGTTTTGTATGCGGACGTGCAGGACCTCCACCTGCCCCGTGTGTTTGGAGAGATCACGGGACTCTGCGGTTCACCTGAGGCGCACGGCGACGTCGTTTGCATGAAACTGTGGCCAGGTAAGACTAATTTAGGAACTTATTTGAATAGAACACCTGCATGATGCTTAAATCAATGTTTAATGTCGTATTCGTGAAACCTAATGAGAAATCTTACGGTTTTTGACAGTGTGGCAGTTGCTCATGCCCTCAAGTGTGGAGTTTTTCGGGACGCCTCAGGGGCTCGCAGAACCTCACTCAAAAATCTTCCATTTGAAAGTTATCCCGCTTATTCCTGACACTTTACATCGCTCAATATATTTTTGCGAGCTGTTCAAATAGTCACCAGGCTCTTTTTGTCAATTCGGCTTCAAAAGAAGGAGTACATGACTCAGTTTGCCATTGCCATCCATTGATTGATTTTTAGATCAGGTGAACTTCATGACATGACTGTTAGACGAAAGTTCTGCCTTGTGAAGTGCATCCTGGAACCTCACTCAGAAATCTTCCATTTTAAAGTTATCCTGCTTATTCCCGAGGCTAAACATCGCTCAGTATCTTTTGTGAGCTGTTCAAATAATCCCCCAGGCTCTGTTGGTTAATTCGGCTTGACTCAGTTTGCCATTGCCATCCTCTGAGTGCCTTTTAAATCAGGTAAACACAGGTATGGTTCCTACAAGTTCTGCCTTTTGAAGTGCATCCTGGGTCCATAACGTAGCCTCTTAGTTGACATCCTTCTGTATTTGTGTTTTCCCCGACACATTAAAAGTGTTCAGGTCAAATTATAAGCAAATGTGCACCGTTTGGATGTGACAGCTCCTTGCACGTGTCAGAAAACAGAAGGACACATGTTTGTTCAGATCAAACTAAGACAACAGCATGTGAGATCTTATATGGATGCAAATTTGGATTTGTTTGTTTTGATTATTGCGATTTCTTTTGTGCGCTCTGACAGAGAAAACCAGCGAGTTGATGCAAAATAGATGGCTATCTGCGTGTGCATGTTTGTGACCCACACGTGTAGCTGTATGTGTGCATGTCCTGGGTCTGCCCAGCCTCTAGGTCATCTTGCATCCCTCCTGCGATGTGACACACTCACACAAGCATGCCATTGTTTGCGGGAGAAATATTTAGGGGGGAATGCAAAGCTGTTTCCTGCGCAGCAGGGTGGACTAACAATGGCCCACCACCTTGGAACAGTCGGTGGTTCTCTCCGCAGCTCACTTCTGAGGACGGAGCTAGGATGTTGAAAGAATGGCCAAGAAAAGAGAAAGGGGGAAAAAACAAAGTTTAACACAATGGCGAGCCGGCGGTTCTGTGGGTTTGTAGGTTGGGAGACAATGGGTGAGCAAATGTAGAGGTTGCATAAGACTTGAGGTAGCGAGGTCACAGAAGTCCTCCAAGTCCTCCAGTAACTAATACGCTGATATGAGTGATCTTTTCGTGTGTTACAGTAACCCTTCATTTATTTTGGCACGTGTCCAGCTCTTAATAGTGTTTGTACGTCTCGTAATGCTTCACCGCAGTGAGGACAAAGCCCAAGTCAAACCTGAATGTAAATATTTAATGGGCTGGCATCTGTGGTGAGCGAATATTCCTCACTGAATGCGTCACATTTGTAACTGATCCTGTTTGGTGGCCTTTTGTTTTTCCAAGCTGCGGTACAACTTGTGCTGACTGAGTTTTTTCCTCATCAAGGAGGCGAAAAGCATGAGATTGCACAAAAGCTGTAATGATACGAAGAGTTGCTTCATACCTGAGAAAGTCTTCGGTGTCAAAACCTTCTCGTTATTCAACTCTGGGCAAAGATCAAGCATCTGTCTCGCTCGATTGTTCAGGCCTCCTTAAAATGGATCTGCTAACGTCAATGTCTTTTATCTGTCTCGTTTCAGATAAAAGCAGTGGATGCAACGACGCTCCATTCATAGAAGAAAGGTGGAAGAGTGGCAGAGGCTCTGAAGAGGACCAGCTGACCACCGGCAGATACACCTCAGCTAAAATTCCCTCCAAGCCCAGCCTGAAGCGCACCATGTCCCTCAGCACTTTCCACCTCATGCAGACCCTCAAGAACTCTCCTGCGGCGCTACGTCGCCGCTTTCGGCGCGACCGCACGGAGTCTCTATCCCACGGTGACCCTCTCTTCAAGGTCCACTACCTGGGAACGGAGAAAATCTTCTCTCTAGATCGAGAGCAGGCCCAGGACGCTATCAGCCACTTGCTGGAAGGTATTGCTAACGGGAAGAAGCTGAGCAAAGATCACGCATTGGTGGTGCGCCCGAGATACGTCGAGGTCAAGGAGCTGAGCACGGGTCGGCAGCTCACCAAGACGTACCTGCAGGACATCGCGTACTGCGCCGCGGACGTCAACCGGCCAAATGTCTTCCTGTACATCTGCAAACATCACGGGCAGCAGCTGCAGTGTCGAGTGTTCTGGTGCAGCCGGGCGGAGAGGGCGAAAGACATGACGGCTTGTCTGGCACACTCGTTCCAGAGGGCGCTGAGCGACTGGCAGCAGGACGGCTCGGCCACGCTGCCGCCGGGAGAGGCGAAGGCCAAACGAGCAGAGGAGTCGTCCAACTCTCCCGCCAACTCGAAGAGCTCCACGCTGCCTGCCAGCCTGGGAAAAGGTGAGACGACAATGCTGCAGAAACGTTTGAAGGCTCTTAGCCAAACAATGTTACAGATGATAATTTATAAAACCTTAAAGGTGCAATACGTGAGACATCCCCCTTCATTATGATTATATTTGCTGCCTTATTTATGTATATAATAAACTAAATTACTTAAACGTCAGCTTGGCTCAATTGGAAGAGAACAGTTGTTTACAGCAAACGGCCCTTTAATGGTGCATGACTAATAAAACCACTGCCCTGATCCATAGCCCTTATCACATTCCCCTCTCTTGCTCTCCAAGCTGTTTAGAAAGATAACATTTCCAGAGGTAATGCTGAAACAAGCACATTCAGTGAAAGCAATGAAAACCAAGTGCTGATGTAGGTAGAAGTAACCGATAGCCTCACTCGGGCAAACTAGTGGGGTTAGCCGGATGCCGTTTTGCAGCTGCCAGGCTAACATAACTGACTCACTGTCTTTTTTCCTTTTCAGTTCGCTGGAAGAAGAGGGGCTCAGTGTCTCGCAGCCCCCTCAGGGCCATCAGCAGGAGAGGATCTGCCTCTGACAACTGGAACTGAACCCCCGGCATTAACCCTTCCAACACGGGGACACATTCACCAGACGACAACCTCAAGGATGACAGCACTGACGGGACGAGGGAGGGATTACAAGACAGAAGGACGGACAAAAGGGATTGAAGTGTGCGAGTCCATATTTGGACATGTGAGGACTCTGCTTGTGAGAGGATGTAATCAGTGAGCGCATGGACTTGAGGGTTTTTGACGCAGCAAAGTTGACTTTTTGCGAGAGCGGCGCCCAGTGTAGCACAAAAGGCCGCTGACAGCTTCCTTTGTTCGCCTGTCAACGGCTGTGCGAGGACTTGCGACTGGCTGCGGGCCACTTGCGGACGTTTCATTTCCTGGGCTCCTCTTCTTGGTCGGCTCGGTCTCTGAAGCCACCGAAAGAGTTTGTCGGAAAGAGACGACTGAACTGACAGTGATGAATGGATGACGACTAAAAACTGGAAAGACAAACAAAGGCTTTTATTTTGAAGGCGGAATTTTATTTAACTGACATTTATGACAGGTCATGATGATTTTATTTAATTTCTTTTTAAAACCCTGTGGCACTAGCATGTTTCTCATCTTTATTTTGAAGCAGGTGGACAAAACCACGCTTTTAATCTCTGTTTTGACAGTTTGGGCCAAGATGTTGTAGATGTAAAGATACAGAGGAAAGAAAAAGGGTCATGGAAGTCTTCTGTACACTTTCCATAGTTCCAATTGTAAAATTAGACCCCTGAACACATCAGATGTTCCTTCATTTCTTACTACATTTGAATAGGTCGGCAGCATCCAGCACCTGCATGATGAATGTGGGGAAAAAATAGACCCTAGCAGAATCTGCAGAGTCAACAAAATCCTCCCTTCAAGCACCAAAAAAAACCCCTGATCCGAACTGTCCACTGCTATGAATTATTTGCATTTACGTGGAAAAACAAACATGCACACTCTCGGCCATGACTTGCAGGGCCCGTCTGTGTCCGAACACTGGGAACGCTGTGTTCCCACGTGGAGCCTCGGTGTGGAATGCGCGGCCGTGCACCTGCATTCCGATCGGGGGCGAACCGTCTCCTCCGCGTCCAGCCGTGACTTTGCACGTCGAGCAGCCTCGTCAGCCGATGCTTTAGTGTGCGTTTAACTCTGAGCCCGTGACTCGTTCACATTATCGAAGCCATAAAAGGTGCCCAAGTGCTAAAGTTAGACTGACCATTACAGGCATTTTCATGCGCAGTATTGCATAACAGGCTCTCATGGTGGTGATTTCTGTCTGAAGGTTTACAGATGAGGATTAGTGGTACACCCTGAGGCCACCATTAATGTGTCATTTTGTGCTCTCAGACCAAAACGAAGCTAGAAATGTTGCCTTTTTTTTTTTTTTTTTCTCAGACTGATGTGCCACTAGGTTTTTATCGTTTAATTTTAACATTTTGTACTCGTGGTGTATCTTTTCAATTACAAACGGCGCAGCCCTGATCTCAGAAAAAGGGGTTAAAGCGCCTGCTTTAAGGCATATTTTATCAATGTACTGTTTTTATGTCACTGTACATATTTAATTAATATGTATTTTATGGAATATTAAAACTTTTTATACAAGATTTTGTTTGTTTGAACATGTTCTCCCTCTTGCAAGAAGAAAACTATTTAACCAGCTTTAACTTTTTGTTTGTTTGTGTGTGGGAGGGCAGGATTGAACGTTTCGGGGGTGGCAGGGCAAGACGTTCAGAGAGGTCCTGGGATGTTTAATCTCAGTCATGTGACTCGCTTCCCAGGGTCCTTTCTCCAGCGTTTTCACATTTTTCAAACACTCTCGTACATGTGACTACCTTCGAGCTGTAGTGAAGATGCAGCTCCATCTGAACGGCGTTGAAACACATAGGGCCGTACGGTGCTGCAGCAAGAGCTCTCTATAGACGTTTTGTTCGTACAGGTTAGATAAACACACACAGATGTCATTGCACTTGCGGTTATACAGGACATTAAACGCACCACAACACAAAGAAATAATAAAAATAAAACAGGAATCACCTAAATACAGTCCTTCTAATGAGGTTTCACACATTTGAATGTATTTGCTTTCCCTTTTTTTCCTCCAAAAAGTCAGCAAAAGTCTCTCCTCTTCAAGTAGATCATGTATATCATATACCAGCAATCGCAGTCACTCCTCTCCAGGAGAGTTTGGCCCTGTTGGACTGCTGGCCAGCCCGGAGGACTCTCGGCGTCGCTGCAACTCCAGCAGGGACTGTACGTGAAGACGCCTCAGAGGCTTCACCTCCTCTACCACTGGAAAGAGAAGGGAAGCAATCAAAAACATTCGCAGATGCCTTAAAATTCAAGCGCAGCCAAGTGTGGAGCGGGAGGAAGGCACGTCTGGGCCCTTTTGTAATGTGGCTAAACGGCACCACCTGCTGGCCTCAACAAAAACAGCAGATAATCAGCAACAGTCTGTGACAACATGCAAGTAAAAACCAGACAGACCCCTGCTGCACTCCAACATTTCCTACCTTTGTCATAGTGCAGCTCGTCCCGGTTCCCGTAGACCACGTACATCTCCAGGAAGTTGAGGAGGGCGCCCGTGACGAGGAAGCGGTCAGGGAGGGGAAGGCTTTTGAT
This sequence comes from Pagrus pagrus, assembly GCF_965226575.1. NCBI lineage: Eukaryota > Metazoa > Chordata > Actinopteri > Spariformes > Sparidae > Pagrus > Pagrus pagrus. The sequence continues at coordinate 12,164,632 of NC_140204.1, read as the reverse complement.
GTAACGCGTGTCCAGGGCGAAGGGGTTGGAGGGAGAGGGGACGGTGCACAGGCACACCAGCTCACTGACGACGTCCCACACGCGAATACCTGGAAGAAATCAACAACACCAGAGCGGAAAAAATGCTAAATTGTAATAAACATTTGTATAAGTCCATATAACTAAAGCACCTCCAGCTTTTTCCACAACTCTAATCCCCACCACACAGTAGTCTCTAAGACGGTTAAACCCAAGCATCTGTGTCTGATTTAGCTCATGGAAAATGGTGTAATTATTGAATCTGTGCAGTGAAACAATAACTCTCTCCTGTTTGGATTCCTCACATTGTTTCCATACCTCGCGTCTGCCAGTCCGAGATGGACTTGAGCTTCATGGGCGTGTCCTTGACCATCGAATCGGTGCCTCCGATGTTGACCAGCCGCTCGTGATTGGAGCGGATCCAGGCGTGGGGCCGCCCGTACTTGACGTAGCCGGCCAGTAGGAACAGAGTGCAGTTCACCTCCTGTTTGGGGGACAAAGTCGAGGCTGTTGGACTGAGCGAGCGAGTTAATGCTGAAGGTCAAAGAGTCTGAATGAGGCACTTACAGGCACTGCTATCTCTCTCTCACTGGGGGAGGCTGGGAGGAGATGCTCCTCACTGCTGGGCTCCCTGAGGACACAGAGGAGTCAATCAATGGGTTTGTGTCTTTAGTCTGCACGTACAAACACATATTTCCATGTCTTTTTGATTATGAAGCAGGTCCAGGTGCTGTATAAACACTGTTAAAGTATATAAAAAAACACTCAGTCCACGGAGAAATGCACAAAGCCTGTATACAGGGTTTCGCCTTCAAACGAGGTCACCACCCTCAGCACGGCCGTAGCTGCAAAAACACCGACAGAGCCAATGCACAGTGGGCGGTGCTTTCGCAGGCCTGCCATAGCTGACCAATCAGAGCAGACCTTAAGGGGGGACTTAAAGGGACAGGCACTAAAACGGAGCGTTCAAACGGAGGGTGAATAGAGGTGCTGCAGCTATGGACAAAGATAAATAATGTGTTTTTTGAACATTAAAGCATGTAAACATTTTCTAGTAGACACCCAAACATGAAAATAAGCACAATATGGGATCTTTAACAATGTCCCATAGAATTAAATGTAAAGATTGGACGTCCCAAAGCAAACATCAATCATATAAAACTGAGAAAATTTGCAAATCCTCACATCTGACGAGCTGTTATCACGTAAAAACACAAACACATGTCTCAGTCACCTGGCGGTCTGTGGCTGTGGCTTGTGTGTGTGTGGCTGGTGGTCTCGTGGACACGGAGGACGCTCCCCGGGCAGGGGTGAGCTGCCACGGCTGTCCACGCTGGGGGCGCTGCTGCTGGGGGAGACATCGCTGCTGTTACAGCTGCTGCTGGAGGAGTACGAGGAGGCCCTGGAGACCAAGAAACCTGGGGAACGCCACCCCTGCAGAACAGGGACACAGGGGGAGGGGAAAACAGGGTTTCTCTTTTCCTGTACTGGCTGCTGATGACGGTAAGATTAAAAATACACGAGGAGATGTATTTTCTGCCAGTTGTTTTGCAGAAAATGTGCAGTATTTATTAAAATGCACACGCTTTGTGTGTCTGTGTCTGTGCAGAAACTTACCAGATCCTCGTTAACGACTGTCAGCAGCAACTCCTCTTTCCCTCTTAGCCACGGCTGGAAGTATTTAAAGCCCTGCCACAGAAAACAAGATTAATTTCAAGAAACAGTTGTGAGCCATGTTTTCTGCATGTGTATTCACTGACCTGCAACGATCCAAGAAGAGCCAGGTCATTCAGAAAGTGCTGCAGCTTCCTCTTCTGATCCCTCTCTCTTTTCTACACAAAGAGGGATGATATTTGTGAGAAATGCAAGATATAAATTAGCACTAAAACTTGATACTGTCAATAATGACCTAAAACCCCTCCAGCACCTCAGGGATCCCCATCAGCCCCCTCCCTGCAGTATCCTAGCAACACATGCAGCGCCTGATGGCAGCATCCTGCATCTCCATCCGCAATAATTACATAGAAAAACAGAAACTAACGCACAGATGGTGTAAAAACGTGCAGCAAACACCATCTCTGCTGCATCCCGATTATAAATCATCATCCTGAAAGAGGCTCACGTCATGAAGGAAACAACTCACGCTGCTCATCTTGAACCAAATCGCAGAAAATCGCCCTCTTCTTCCCGGGCGATCATGACACGCTGACGCCGAACACCTTACATTGTGTCTGTCTAACAATGGTGAGCTGCTGTGGGGAAGCAGACAGACACAGGGCTTGTTCTGCTCGGGTGTTGCCTCGTCTGTGGCTGCTGCATGAAGTCGGTCTGCTGATGGCAGTGTGTGTGTGTGTGTGTGTGGAAGCCCCTAGCGGCCATGTTGGGAATGAGCTCTGTTGAGGCGAAGCAGCAAAATGTCACCGACAATATAACTTTGAAAAACATATTGATATTAGTGAAAATGTCCCCGTGAGAATTTAAAACAACTATTTTATACACTGTGTAAACTTTATTCACTTCATTTTTTTTTTTATTTGGATAACACCAGGCTACCTGTTTTCACTGCTTCACTCGGCCCCTTAAGATTAAGCTAAGCTAGAAGTGCTAAGCTTAGCCTATAAACTCGACAGGACAGAAAACTTAATTTCTCAACTTATTAATAAAGTGAAACATGTTTTCAAAATGTACAACTATTCTTTTGAAAGTAAAATACCCTAGAAATCTGTCCCTAAACTTTGACAAACACATTTTCTGATCTTACTAGAAGCTTTTTTGTAACGTAGCGCACTAAAAATGTAATAATTTCTCTTGTTCGGGGATTTGGAGACTGTTTAAAATGCTTTCATTTCTCTTTGGCACATTTGTGACTTTTGTTTGTGGATGTCACTCAGCTTAGCATGCCTGTAGCTTAGCTTTTAGGTGCTTAGAAATAATAGGGAGCAGCACCAGAGCTGCCACTAGCCAGTTAGCTCAGTGCAGCTAGCTTTTTAAATTGGGGGCTCGGAGCACTGGGGAAGTGTTTATACTGTTAGCACAAGAGCTTTGGGCTGTGGCTGACCAGGGCTATGTGGTTAGCATGCTAAACATGCTTTACAACACAATATGTGATGTCCAAACTGTTATACCTTCATGTTCTGTGTATAAGTTTAGTTTTGCATGTTTCCCACCAAAATTATTACATATAGCACCTTTAACACCTTTGCTGCAGTGACTTGATCTTAAAATCTGTTCCGACCTGCAGCCGGTGAAGGTTACAACAAACATGATGTAAAGGCATCCACGGTAGGAGAAACTTTTAAGCAGCTTTCCCTGAAATGAATGAGCCACTCACTCATTCATAACACCACACAAATCCCCAATATCAGACCAACTTTATTGCGGTGCTGGCTGGCTGGTTTGTCTCAATGAAGTCAGACGTTTGACAAAAATAATCAGTTTATTCAGCGAGAGATTCAAAACACCTCATCAACACATCAGTGCCTCTCCACAAAGCAACATAATGATCAGCGACACCAGGAATCAAATGTTTAAAAGCGTTCTCATATTGCGTCTAAGGATCGTTCATCTTCACAGAAGACAAAAGACGGTTCAGCCTAAACGTTCCTGAAGGCGAAGTGGACAAAGAAGGTCCTGATCTCTTTGGGTGAGATGGTCACGGTGAAACCTCCACAACTCTGACAGCTGCTGTTGTCTGAGAGAAAGAAAATTAGTTTGTTAGTATTTTATAAAATGTGTAATATCGTTGTCACTCTATTTAAACGCCAAGTCATTCTCACTTGTTTCTAAGTCATCTGCTGTTTTCCACTTCCACCTCTGCAGACTGGTGATGTCCCAGGTTCCTGTGAGAGATCGCTCCTCCAGCACTTTTACTTCCCCTATGCCCTGCAGCACATCCTGTTCGCAAGAAATGACAAAATGAGTTATGCATGTTCTATTTTTAAGTTGAGAAAATCAAAGGTTTTCGGTTTCCTTATTAAACTGGGACATTAACGTGTAAAATAAGTCACAGTTTCATTAACACCTTCAGGTTTATGGTGACTGGTTTGGAAAGCTCGGGGTCTTCTCCCTCCTCGAAGAGATGCATGATCCTCAACAGGACCCGATCGTAGTCTGGCTCTGAGTGCAAATCATTACCTAGATGTACATCGTATGGTTACATTTCACTTTCCAGAAGACAAACAGAGGTCTATCAATCCCCTGAAATGACCTTAGAAAGCACACGATGTGCTCAGTGTGTCTAACAGCTGACCTGAGTGAACGTGGCTGAGGTGAACACTGTGATCAGAGCTGTAGTTCCACCCGGGGATGCAGAGGCTGAGCAGGTGGAGATTCGGTGGGAGAACGACTGAACGCAGAGGAGAACGTTCTCTGGGTTCCTTCTCCTGCCAGGGCCTCTCTAGAGGTAAAAGAGATTGGGGAGTTTGGTCAGCCAACACAAAATATATAGTAATGAGGTCATCGAGTAGTGCAGGAGTACAAGGTATTACACTATTCAGGCTTAGCCCCATTCAAAGAGACTTTGTAATGTTTTTTCAAAGCCAACACTCACGAGGTTGGTCGATGGGCATGATGACAGGTCTGTGCTGCAGCTCTATCGCCTCCCTCTGGTAAAGCCTGGAGGTGGCACTGATGGAGCCCAGCATCATCCACAGGGTGGGCCTCACCACCGAGCTGTCGTTGAGGGTCAGGTTGTAGCCGAGGTTCCAGGCCAAGTTGTTCCAAAGACGCCGATGGAGCATGACCTGGAGGAGGCGAACATGCAGGATGTTAACGTGCGTTTCTGTTCGTCGGGGGTTTTTCTTTTTATAGCTTTTTGTTTTTTGTACCTCTAGTTGTCCGTCAGCTTGGCTGGACACACCGTGAGCTCTGTCGCCGACCAGCACCAGTCTGCTGAGGTCGTCCTCAATGTAGGCTGTCCGAACCATGGGGAAGTAGTTCTGAAAAGTGCATATGATACGTAGATTATTTTACGTATTCCAGTGTTGTATCCTAAATGTCCAGAGTCCAGATCACCCGAGGACTTACTCTTGCTAAAGTGTTATTCGTGAACTTCCTGTGTGTCCTCTTCATCATCTGATAGCCGTTATCATCTGTGTACAGGGTCCGGTTGTTCTTCAAGGAGGAGCTGGTTCTGAGGACCACCTCCGTGTTGAGACGGAGCGGACCCAGCGAATACGTCTGCTCCAGCCTGTGACACGGCACTCTGCCCCCGAAGCATTCTGGGACACGGGTGGTGATGGAGAAGGCGTAGTCTTGATCAACTTCCTCTCTAGAAGGTGGAACGAATGACTCAAATATTGTTTGTTTTAATAAAAATAAAGTAAAACTCATATTATACCCACCTGAAGAAGAGCTGCCTGATCTCCGTCACAATCTTCCCGGGGATAATCTCCATCTCCACAGCCTTGTAGGCGCGCACAGCTGACCCGTTGGCGCTGAAGATGTAGTTATCAGAGATGGGGCCTGCTTTTACGTCTCCGTTTGCATGGTACTCCCAGAAATCCTGAGTCATCCTTACTCGCCTTTTCTCTGGACTGCCAAGGATGACAAAGAGGACAGCAGGAAGTGATGGATGCAACCTACAATATGTCACTGTTAACACCGTGTTAAAGCATTACAGTGTTATCTTAACAGGGCGGATGAGTGTGATAATGTGCAAACACAAACTCCTCCCTGTGTGTGCTTAAGTTTATTTACATGTGGGGCAACAAGAGGCTTAAAGTCTTACAGATAAGTGATGCTGTGCAGTAGATTTGTATCCTGGTCAAACATCAGCTTGTAACATTCGTTCAGAACAGGCAGGAGCCTCCTCCCTGTTTTCAACCACTCGCGGACGTTGAGTCTCTCGAACAGAACCCCTTTCGCTTCATAAGTCCAGCCACACTTGGACGTCCCGGAGCACTGCTGCTCGGAGAACTTAATCAGGTATTTCCTGTGCTGAAGGCCTCCGAGGTCCACCACGATGAACAGATCATAGGTGGCATTGGACTGTGCCGACCTCTGGATCTGTAACACAAAGGAAGAGGCCTAGCTGGTTAGCAACTTCAGTCGAAAACTCTGTTTAGTTCATTTTTTAACTAAAATTCTTACATACTGCTCCTTTAAAGATAAATAACAGAAACACACTACCTGTGCAGGCACCGGCTGTCCGTCATCATCGTAGACAGCTGCGGCGGGGAACGTCACAGTGAAGTTGATGACAGTTGTTGTGTTCCATGCTAACGGGTTGTAAACGATGACATGTTGCTCCAGAGCCTGATGAACACCTGGGACAAGGAGATTAAAGGAGCAATATGTAAGAATTTGCCACATGTCGAATTCTAAACAAATAGAGGGCAGCACATCGCTGGAGTAGCTGCTAACTGCTGCTAACTGTAGCATCCTTGAGCTAGTATACTTAGTTAGCGCTGCAGCTAGCGGCCCGGACTGGAAGCGCAGAGCTTGGTTGCTTTCAACTAAATTCTTACATATTGCACATAATTAATTTAAATAATAGCCCAAATGTTTAGGAAAACCTCTTGTTGATCTTATCTTGAAGCTAGTGTTAGCATTTAGCTCGAAGCACAAACTGTTCTGAAAGATATTTTTAGCTCTTTATGCATTAATAAATGTTTTAACTGATCAGCTTTTCCGTTAAGTCCTTTCGGGGAGTTGTATGAGAAGGGTATGGAGCAAGAGCCAGGAGGTGATTAGCCTAGCTTTGCCTAAGCCAAGGTTACAAGCTAACCTGGCCCCTCAGGACCATGTTTGTTTAACCAATGCACAACCAGAAATGTAAAAAGCAAAAAACAAAACACAATTTGTGATTTTACGTAGCGTCTTGCATCACTGTTAGCATGCTAAAGCAAGCTGCCGTCCTCTTGCAAAATGTTCACACCTTTCCTGTGGTAGCGGGTGCCGAGGATGCTGGGTACGTCGAGGTTGTGGGGCAGCAGGAAGAGTGCAGCCAGAAGCTCCTCCACTCCCATCATGGCCTGCAGGAGATGCTGCAGGTACATGTCTGCCACTTTGGGAGACTCTGTGCCAGTGATGCCATCATGATGCTGCACCTAAAAAACCCAGCATATAACATATTTTAATATAAATTAAATTGGCTTAAGAGTAATGAATGAAAAACACATTTTCATAATTTTTATCACATATTTGACCAAGAACTTTGATTATTTGCACTTCTTCCTGCTAAAGGGGCTAAATATTTTGACATATTACCTCTGAGACAGCCCAGCGAAGCGCCCTCAGTTTATCCAGGGCCCAGTCTTTAGCTACAGGTCCGTCAGGGAAGCTGATTCGGTAACGGGTGAAGAGGGTCTCCGCTGCATGCAGCTGGGCACTGGCCCGTCGTGCCACTCCTTTCAGAACATTTCTGGAGGCGTAAAACCCCGTCCACGCCTGGTGTGGCTCTAGGAATTTACATCAACAAGAACATTTGCCTCATTTGTTTCCTTTACTGTGAAGCAGCCGGTGATTGTTTTAGGATGCAGATTCTCACCGGTGGAATAGGGTAGAAAATCTTCACTTCCACGCCGCTCCCAGACAAGATCTGATTGGTGGACGGCTTGGAAGTATTCACCAAGAGTGGCATACTGGACCATCACCCCGAAATCTTTGCTGTTCTGGTTGATGTACTTCATTAGAGGATCCATGTTGTTGAACTGGACAGATGAGTTGTAGAACTGCTTGTCACATCCCTGAAACACAAAGATGGCGCACCGATGTACGTTAAATGTTCACCTAGTAGTTCTTTTCAGCCGTAAAGCAACACTTTACTTGGCTTTGACATTGAATAAAAGATCACAAGTCTCTATTTACTCACCCACGGCCACAGCACGTGATTCGTCCTAAACCACGCAGCCCTCTGCTTGATGTTCTCCACCATAGTCTTGGCGTAGGCGTGTACCGTCTCCTTGGTGACAGGGACGCTCATGTTGGGGTAAACTCCGTCTTTAGGGGGATCGGGGAACAAGGCAACTCCATTCCAATAGAAACCAGAGCTGAGACGTAAGAACATGTTTGATTTTAATGATGAAGATACTACTAAGGTACTTATATCTGTTACCAGCTTTCTTAATACATTATGAGTCATTTTCAGTAGACGCCGATCCACTGTAGGAGTAGGAGAGTATAAATATGGACCCACCTGTTGGAGAATGGCAGGTATGATGGGGTGCAATAACTAAACTGGTCCATAACGTGAGTGAAGATCTGCTGCTTCTCTTTTAGAGAGGGAGAACCTCTCCACACAAACTGTAGTTTCTGTAAGACAAACAACATGCAGTGACTTCTGGTGCCATTTTAAGGTCGGGTATTCAGTGTCAGCTGTCAGTGTGACTGTCCTTGACCTCCTTCTTTTGTACAATGTTTTGATTTTTTTCTCCCTACCTTGTTTTTCTGCATGGCGTCTTTGAGGTCGTAGTCGATGCGGGAGATGAGGTGGGCGTTGAACCCGGCCAGGGCGAAGAGGACAGGCGTGGTGGCCGAGGCTCCAAATGGATCCACGTGCCAGGAAAACTGGGGACGCACCCCAAATGTCTCGTAGAGGAAACCGTGTCCCTCTGAAACAGCACAGAGACACACAGACAAGTCCTACTTACTGTTTCTTCCTCTGTCATCTGCTGGGAAGGAAATGTGTTGTACTACCTGTCATCTGTAATATCTCATCGTCTAGATCGGTCACAGCCTCGTCGTGCATCACTTGGCCCCCGATGATGAACTCAAGCCGACCTTCTTTTACCAGCTGTCGTACCTGGAGAGCATTTAGTGTATTTAAAGCGTCACGGCAACAGTTTTACACATGTGGATCAGTTTATCGAGCCTGTCTTGCATCACATGTCTTTACCTGTCTCTTCTGAGAGTCTGTGGCCACGGTATCCCACCACAGTCGAAAGAACTCCTGCTCCACAGCGATGAACCGGCGGTCTTCAGCCTTTGACAGCTCCTCGGTCACACTGGTGTACACATTGGCCGCATAGGCGTGCATGCTCTCCTGATGGGGAAGTACACACTCATTTACGTCATGTTACATGAAAAACACACACATTCGTCCACACAAACTGCTAAATAGCATACAGTGCAAGATACGCTTACCAGGTTTAACACCTAATCCAGAATATGGGGACAGAAACCTACCTGGATAGTGTACACCCAGCCAACATCCATGTGACTGTGAGGGATTACAAATGTCTGGATGGGCTTGTTTGCTGCTGTCACTCCATATGAGCACATAAAAAGCACAGAAACGGCTAAAAACGTCATCTTTTGAGCCTGAGATGGAAGAGAAGCGCTCATAACTTCTCACATCTCCACCCCAGACTTCCTTGTTATTGTTGTGCTGCAGCACGTGACTCTGACGACTCCAGTCAGTACGGAAGCCCAGGAGAAACAAACTCGCTCGACGCCGCGTTTGTTAACGCGTGGCTTCTGCTGACCCTTACACCGGAAGTGCTTATTGTAAACACTGTGTACGTTTGGAGGTGAGAGTGTTGGATCCCATGAGACAGAAACATGTCCAAAAATGCGAGAATAGCGTTAATATTTGGAGGTTTTGTGACGGCTGTTGCCGCTGCGTTGTACCCCATATTTGTCTACCCGCTCACACATAGAAACGAGTACAGTAAGTGTCAGCTTTACAAAGTCAGTTACACAATTAGTTTACAGCGGCTGCCTTAATGTCGTTTAATATGTTGCTCTGTTGCCTTTAGCATTGTGCTAATTCTTTCCAGTCGTATTCAGTCTAAATGTTGCTGTATTTGTCTAAACGTAAGCTAAAGTTAAGCTAGTAGTCGTTTTAGCTAGCTAGCTGTTAGCTGGCTAATAGGATTTAATGAGCATTACAACTATTTTACATCTATTTGAAGTCTTTTCTCGATAATTTAACTTAGTGAACTTGTGGCTTTATGTTCACAAAAGCTCTTCATAATGTAATGTATGTGTGTTTTTATTATGCTCATATATGCCTGAATGTAGCAGATATTTACCTGTTTGACGTGAGCCAACTAGCTAAAAGTGGTCAAATTGTGCACCTAGACTAGAAGAAATCAGCAGGAGCTGCTAACTGAACACCCAGAGCCTTTACTTTTCCATATTTCCCCAAACTATAAACATGTAATCAATGCAGCTAAGACCGACTAATGCCAGGAAAATTCATTTAAATAGTTGTGGTATGACTGTATATGTTGTAAAGTCTGGAGCCAGTTGTGGCCGGCACACATGGAAGGTTGAAGCCAGGACACATGATGTTAGTTGATTGTGCAAAACAATCCTCCAAGAACAGATAAGCTTGCAATGTGACATTGATTTTTATTACTTTTTTCTAAATATATACTGCACTCTGCTCTCTTTGCTAGGAGAAGTCCAAAAGATGAACCGGACAGGAATCAAGCAGGCAGATATTCAACCCGTGGGTAAGAGCACACTCCTAGTAGATGTATGTAGTGTTTCAGTCCACAGAGCAGGTATATTATGCCTGGTGAAGGCTGGGTAGATTGAATAATTACTATGACATTTTTGCAAGTAGTCAAAATTTGTTGAACTTTCTTTACTGGGATATTAATGTCATTTTCAAAGACTTCTCACATATATTGTTTGTTGTACTCAGGTTGCACCAGATGTATGTGGTTTACAATATCAGGGCAATATTGAGAGTCATTCTCTCTAGATCCCAACCAAAACATTGGTCAGCAGGTACTATTGGCTTATATTGGCTCATCACAGATGTATTTTATCAGCATATATGCTGTACGCCAATATCTCCAGAGATTATAATGCTTGGATCAGTCTGGCTCTAATTCCCTCCAAATCCCAAAAAATAATGTACTGTATAATGAGCCACACTCAGCGGCAAAAGCCACTGAAGTGTAATTCACTGCCTTAATAGTGGTTCAACATACATCATTTTTTTTGTCTATAGGTGTGAAGGTATGGTCCGATCCGTTCAAGCCTTCAGGCAAATGACGACCAGTGACGGCCAACCCTTCACCACTTCCCGACACTGATGCTGTTCAAGACTTTAAACAGAGAATGCCTTTGTGTGAGTGCTTGCTGTGTGTGTGAGTGAATGCTTTCCAGAATGTGTGTTTTTTTTGGTTGTTAAATGATATAAATAAAATTTAAAGCTCTTATAACTTAAACCTGATTCTGTAAGTGATTTGTTGATAACATTCAACAGTCTCGTCTTTATTTACTTTAACTGACACTGCTTATGTTTTAGTTCCAGTTTTATAAAATAATAATAACCCTGATACAAAGTGTGATGGACTTTCTACCACAGTCCATATTTCAGATGATCTGCTCTTTGTCCTCTTTTGTCCACAAGGGGGCGCCGCATACCCGTCTGTGGACACAAAAGGCACTGGCCTGCAATGTTTTGTTTGTGAGATATTTTGGAAAAACTTTTGTATTTCCAAAAGCCTTGCTCTGGTATGTGGCCTGTAGGAAATTATAATAAAATACAGTGGTTTGTTTAGCCATCCTATTCATAAGAATCTCTTTTGACATTTTATTTTGATTTAGTCGGTATGGCAGTTATAAAAACGGTTCAGCAGATGAGGGACAATGTCCAGTAATGTGTGGTATCATCTTCCAAAATGGAAATAGTGGAGACAGAGTTATTCCAGGACACATCACTCCGTATTATCATTTCCCTGTCAGAGACACTGGGTTGAATTGTTGTTCGGCTGTTTAAATGGCATGTGACTGGAGCTGTGTTTTGCCCATCGGCTGAAAGGACGGGGCAGAGCTCCATGGCCGTCTTGTTCAAAATCCTACTCGATGTGATCCAGACTCCCTTTACGAGGCCGTGGGTGCCGTAAAAGCAGGGGGTTCCAAAACTACAGTTTTTTCCCTGTACTTTTGTGGTTTCCTGACATTGACCAGCATCCCCTTTCAGAGTTTGGTCCATCAAAGTCCTCTTGGAGGAAAGATAGATTAAGAAAGAACTAAAGCATGTGTTTATGGTCCTTCAGAGATGGTGCATTTTTAAAGCTGCCCTTAAATCTTTCACAGTCCTCCATGTAGCCTGTACTTTCGGACTTTTAGGACCGTCCGCGAGGCCTGCTGCCAGCAAAACCGACTGCTCGGGCCAGCAGCGGCCACTCTCCTTCTCAACCCCCCAATCAACAAGCCCCATTGTTTATGAGAGGTTGTTATTGTTGGGCTGCATTCAGAAACAAGAGAAAACTCAAGAGCCCGGCTGCGCAGAGGCATCCAAAGTAAAGAGAGCAAGGGGTGAGGGGGTGGTTGAGGAAAAACGAAAAGCAGAAATTCCTCTCATTCCCCGCTGGTGTTTTCCAGATTCCTCAAGCGACAGCTTCTCGGCCGTGCGAGTGAAGTAAGCAACCAGAGGGGAAATTGAAGAGAACGGCGAGAGGAAGAGAACCACATTCTTGAGGGGACGCGTCACCTACACACAGAATAGAAAGACACTCAATCTCTGTTACTTTGCCTGGCAGAGTATGTAACAGGTTGTGCAGCACGGCCTTCGGCTTTTTAGTCGTGCCTCGCCATGAATCACCGTGTTTGAATCACTGTGACACTGACAATTCATTTCAAACACAACCTCTTCCTCAAGTCTGCCTTTTCAAAAGTCCGCACCAGGCTTTTTATACTTCTGCGTTGTCAAGTCCTCTTGTCCCATTCAGCTGATTATATAGATAGACACCCATAACTATAAAACATTCAACAGGGTCACAGCCTAACATGAACTCAACATTGTCACCCCGGCTACAGTTTTACTATCCCGCCATTAACCCATCACACAAATCTCTCCCAGCTATTGAGGCTGTTTCGGGAGAGCGGTGGCACGTCGTTGATCTGAGCTGTTTGTTTGTGAGGCGTGTGTGTGTCGGAGAGTAGCAGATAATTGGCCAAGGTTTCTAACTAATTGCCATGGGAACAAGGGTTGACAGACAGGTCACGGGGTTGGAGAAACAGCAGAGAGTGTCGGGAAGGGGTGGGATGTGAAATACGAGCAGAGCGAACGCCTCTCATGCTCGTACTATGTCAAGTGCGGTAAACAGAAACAGAAAATAACAAGTGAACAAAGGCAAGGACTTTGGAGGGCTCTTGATGACACTCTGTAATTGAAGACAGAGACCTGGCACTCGTTCCTGTTTGAAGAAGTGTTACACTTTAAGGGAATTTCTTGTTCTTTTTTATGCTTATTTGCGCTTGTATAACAAATAAGGAGCATGCTTAAGGCTTGATATTCCCACTTTAATCCTTCTAATGCAGTTTTATTTTTTAGTTTATGGACAGATCGACCTCTTCAAGGTGGCCGAGTGTATGGCACGGATTACTCAAAGCAATGAAAGTCAACATAAACTTAAAATGCAGTTCATAGAGAGGTCATCCGTACCTAAAAGATGACTCCAACATCAGTGTGTTCATATTATAAGAACCAGCAAACCATACAAAATAAAATACATGCAGATGTTGGCAATCAGATCATGCAATACGTCTGCAAAAGAAAACAGATGTGCAAAGGAAGAGCAAAGGTTTAATTTAAATAAATATATGCTCGAAACATTACAACAAGACAAACAAATCAGAGATGTTGTCTTTTTTTTTAACACAATTCTTCTTCCAGGTGCCTACGTTACCCACACTGCAACTCGACTCGATTCTCTGGTCTGCACCATAGATCTATACAGAACTAGTGGATGCAAATTCATAATAAAAAGCCTCATCAGTGACCTTGCTTGCAGTTTAAGGTGTCCTGTCAGCAGGTTTACAGACTTTTCTTTTAAAATAGCAGTCTATGGGGGAAATGCTTTCCTGGCCTCAGAGGAATTTTTCGCTGCAATACCTTGTGTGGCCACTGGGCAAAATTGTCGTATCCAGGTCTATGTTTACACTCACGGATGTAGCTTGAAGCCGCTAGCATCAAGCTAGATCAGGAGCGGGCTACAGGGGCCTGTTGAGCTAACTTCTTGCTAATAGCACACCTGCAGATTCTTCTTCCTAATGTCCCATCTTGTCGTCTTCAGCCCTAACTGATGCCGACTCAGGTGACATCACTTGAGGCAATTGATCAGATTTTGCGCAGCTCCCCCTGAGCCTCAAAATCCTTTCTTCAACTTTTTTATCGTATGTAGTTGTACTCCTCACCGTCCCCAACAGACTCTGACCCAATTTCTTTGGAATACATATGTAGCTTAACAGGATATATATAACGCCAGTGTCCATATTCTGTATATTTACAGTAGATTACGTGCAACACTGAGGCAATGGCTTTGTTTCACCAAAGATGTTTCCAGCGATGAAAAAACAAAGAATATCACAGATTATGACCAAAAAGCAAATCTGCGGACAAGCACGCTGTTGCAAACACACACACGCAGGGTTTTATCCCACAAAACAAGCAAGAGTCTACATTTCACATCTCAAATACACTGCTTAGCCTTGTAAAACAATGTACCGGAGTGCTGTCCACATTCTTGGGTCAGCAGGCGCACGGCTGTGGAAACAGATAGTATAATTCTGAAGCAATGTCTAGGAAAAAAGGCACCGGCCAGGCTCGCAGCAGGCAGGCGAGGCAAACTGCCCCAGTGACGGTGTGGTCTGGAGCGAACTAGAGTTACATTTTGCATGAGTGCGTGTGTGCGTGTGTGCGCATGTGTCATTCAGGAAAGAAAGCGAAGAGGTTCAGCTGAGAGGAATCCAGCATCCCCAGGAGACTAAACTGTGGTTGTGGAACTTACTGGAACTCCAAACATCGTGTGTGTGCTTTTGTATTATGTTCATATTTGCCCAAAGCAAGACCACAAATAGATAATTATGGTTTGTTTTAGGTTGCATCTCTGTTGCCCAGTCGTGAAGGCATTGCAGTTCATAGCTGCGGTGTGTCAGTCCTAATGTTAAAGGGCAGATGATGCAATGACGGTTTGTCGGTTCCCTCCTTCTTGTTTGTTGGTGTTTTTTTAGACTCTTACCGGAACTTTTAGTTGCAAACGGTCTGTATAGCTGTTTGGCCACCCAGAGATGCACGTGTGAAAACATGTTGTGAGGCTTTTCCCTTCTTAAGTCTGTTTTTAGCTGAGCTCATTATAAGCACTCATCTAGTAATTAAGAGTTAGCATTCTTAACATTGTAATTTTCACAATATTTAGATTGTAATTAGCAGAATTCTTGTGTTTGAGCTCCCTTGCTGCTAGGTTAGCATGGTAACGTGTTTTTAGCCGTGCTTGAAACACTGCAAGGCACGGCTCTAAACGGTGGTGGTGTTGGTCGGCCCATCCCTTCGGTCCAGACTGAAATATCTCAAAAACCGTAGAATGGATTGCCCACAAAATTTACAAGGGCCAGGACTGCCCCCTAAAAGTAAATGATTTGGGTGACATTCATGCTCCCAAGAGGATGAATCCTATTGCCATTGTTGAGACTTTCCCCTGAACATTTCCAGCTACGTTTTCACGTTATACAAAATATCTCAACATCGACCAGGTATGTGGCCCAAAATCCTCTACAGACAGTCATGGTCCACAGATGATGTATCCCTAATGACTTTGGTGATCCTTGTGCAACCATGACCTTAACATATCCATTTTTAGCGACATATTTCAACAATAATTGTTTGGAGTGCCCACAAAGTTTAATAGAGCTATGGCTGTCCTTTAGTTGGTGATTCAAGTGGCATTCATGCTCCCCGGAGGATGAATCCTATTGAACTTGGTGAGACCTTTCCACTAATATTACCAACAGTTCAAAGTTTACCCATATCATTCAAAATATCTCAATATCTACCAGGTATGTGGCTCAAAATCCTCTACAGACAGTCATGGTTCCCAGATGATGAATCCCAGTGATTGTGGTGATCGCCTGGCCTTTTTCTCTCACACAACCATAAGTGTTTTTTGTGGTTATTAGTGACGTATCTCAACAATTATTGGATTGATTGCCCAAAGAATTTACAACGGCTATGGCCACCCCCTAAGTTGGTGATTCAAGTGACATTCATGCTCCACAGAGGATGAACCCTACTGACTTTTGTGAGACTTTTCCCACTAACACTACCAGCAGGTCAAAGTCTTCACACATTATGTCTGTTGCACTTATGACCTGAACAAAACAATCACCCAATGATGGCAAAGGGATTTTCAGCCTGTTTTTCTTCCGGTAGGAAAAGATACAATTATCTAAGTGAACAATTATGAAAAAGATCCTATAGAAACATACAAAACATGTTAAAGGAACACCAAATGGTCTCTGTGTGCTCACGGCTAAACTCAGTGGTGCCTTGCTTCTTCACGGCTCCTCGGGCAGCCAGTGAATGTGATTAAACAACACCTCTGAATGAGGTGAGTAGGAAATTCTCAATGTGCCTTGAAGAGTGCCAAAAAGCCTGTCGCTTGGCTCACATCCACATATGGATCTGTAGAGGAAATGTTTAAGCAATTAGTTGGGGCTTAAGGTTGGAAAAAAGCTATTATTTCCTCCATGTCTTTTTTATTTCAATGGGGAGGAAAATCTTTGTTATGGACAAACCTCATCATGCAGACCATCTTTTCCCCTTTTTAACGTGTTGTCCTATGTTCCACTGATTCTATGGAACCAAAACCACAATTACATTTAACTCAGAGCTGTTTGATTAACCTACAAAACCACACACACGCATGCACACACACTGACTGAAGTATTATCATCACCCGTTTAAACACATGCCATTACAGCACCGCTGTCTGAGCTTGTGCGAGCCCCGGCCGTCAATCACGTTATATAGCAGGTTTCCGTTTTACAGTCCCATTATAATCTTAAAAATTTCTTATGCACTTAAATAGCAGGCCGACTGTTGATTTAGGCAGGCTTACTGACGATGAGGGCCAGAGCTGTAAGCAATCATGCTGCTCTTCCAAACCTCTCGGAAAGGCTAAGAAAAGAGGGGAGAAGAAAGTGAGGGAGAGTGATTTATAAGGCACCTTAATACTTGACACGTTCATTCGTGAAAATAAGTCTGTGGCCTATCAAAGCCATCGCTTACATTAAAAAACCATGGAAAGCTCTTTTAAACAGCTTTTTTATACTCTCAGGCCCAGTTTTCATTCATATTTCCTGGCACGGCCCCTTCAGTCTGAGAGACTATATCAAAATAAACAGCTTAACCCCAAGACGGTATTAAAAAATTATATTGTAGTGAACAATACAGAAGGTATGCAATTTCACAGAGCTGTTTAACAGCAGGTAACGCAATAAAGCTTGATAAAAATGTGTAATATTATGATCTAATATGACAAACTGAGGCTTGTTTTAGTTGGACCCGGCGCACCAGTGGGCTGAGTGATTCACAGTGTTGAAAATACTCACAATACCCTGCTATTTTCATGCAGCTAGATGAACTGTATCCTGTTATTAGTGGCTTCAAACGGAGCAGATTAATTCAATAAGTCAAACCTATATCCTATGGCGAGCAGCAGCTGTATAGAATAAAATAGCTTTAATGGATGTTGAGCATCCACGGCGGTGCGTGATGAGTCATATTCGGTGTGTACTTTCATTTTTAGTGTAAATGGCGTGTGGCTGAGCAGACATGGTGTGCCTCTGTGTTCCTCGTGGGTTTTCATTAGGGCCTTGCGGATGACAACAGAATATATGACTTGGCTCGGGACGGGAATTCTGGGAAAGTCATGGAATTTTGGACGCCTTGACGGAACACAGGCTGTCTGCTCTTGGCCCGATCCCCACCGAGGAGGAGGAGGAGGAGGAGGAGGAATCCTGCTGCAGTGTGTGTCTGTGTTCGTGTGTGTGTGTGTGTGTGTGTGGTGGTGGTGGGCCTTCGGGACATCCTGAGGGAGCTGACCCAGAACAATGACAGGTTTACAGTGCAGCGACAGGCAGGCAGGCAGGCAGGCAGGCAGGCAGGCTCACATGTGGCTGAAATCAAACAGAGCAGGATCGCCCTGAGCGCTAGAGCAGATTTGACACATCCAGAGTGTCCAGATGATTAGTAAGTCTGGTAATCTGTATTTATGCCTAAGGAGGGAATCTACGGTATCTGTTTGACGCATTTACCTAACTCCAAAAAAAAAAAATCTCAAGGCTCTTAGGAAGGAAATCTGTGAGAAATCACTTGGTCTCTTGTATTTTGGAACAACTTCCTTTTTACATTTTTTGCTGATGAGCAACATGCAAAGATTTCAAGACCTACTTGAGATTTTCTCCTGACAGAACTTAATGATATGATTCACATTATTTCTTTCTTGGAGCTGACTGCTTTGAGACTCGGCGTCATCCGAGACCTGACAGCAAAAAAGAAACAAACTAAGGTTTTTACCCTGTAAAATCCGGCGACTGTAAAAAGTAAATAAGGGTGCACAAGGTGAAACAAAATCTCAAAACAGCTTGTGTCAATGCAGTGTCATTAAGACACCCAGCATTTGACTTGCAGCTGACTTACAAGTTGCCTATGAAGACTCGAGGAAACTTGGGAGTCGCTATTACAAGCCTTGACACTTGACTTGAACTTGTCTCACATGACTCGGGGCTTGGTCTCACATTTTCTGTGACATAACTTGATCTTTCACTCTAAAGATTTTCCACTTGACTTGGACTTGTCCTTAAGGACTTGAGACTTGACCTCAGACGTGCTTGTGTTTGTTCTGAATAGTTTGACTTGGTCTTCTCTCAAATATTGTGTCACTTGAATCCGATTTGACCCGAGACACACTACTGCAAGACTTGAGACTTGACATGGACTAGTCTCGATGGACTTGACTTCAGACCGGCAGCTATTATAAGATGTGAGACTTGACTCTGACTTTGTACTTAAGGACTTGGACTTTGAATTCATTTAGACTTGGACTTGTCCTGCATGAATTCAGACTTCAACATTTGACACTTGGTAATCCAAGACTTGAGACAGAAATTGGACTAATCTCCAATGTATTGTGACTTGATTTGGACTCGTCTCTCGCCACCACAACTTGAGACTTAGCTTGATTGTCTTAACTGACTTGTGCTTTGACATTGTCTCTAAGGACTTGAGACTTACCTTGAAAATTGCTTTTGCGTGACTCAAGACTTGGTGTTCAACACGTGCAACCTGAGCTTGACTTCCCAGTGCCCTGGGCTGTTAAGGACAGCGTCATAAATTCTGAGTGAAAAATAGTGGAAATTGCATTATTATGAAAAGCTTTGAAGCCCTGGAAAGGATTTTCTTTCCACAACTGCTCAAGAACTTCATTATTTCCTCCATTTGTTCGCCTCGGCTGTACGTGCAATGGAGGGTCAAAAATAAACCTTGGTCATGTCATGTGCATAACCCTTAACCTAACCGCAGGATTAAATAGCACCCATATGCACTGATGTCAGTAGGAAATTTGCAAAAACGATTGAATTGCATGAATAAACCTCATCCTCATATTCTGTCCAAAGGGTATACTTCTGCTATTTAATGCCATCCGCACATGAAAGCCACCCGACATGAAAGCAGAATCGTATCCCACCTGAGCTCCAAATGATCTCTCCCTTTGGGCTACGAGCTTACTTTGTGGTCTCCCTTTTCCCTGCTCCCTGCTCTCCTCATCCATCCATCCCTCCGCCGCTGCTCCATTCAGAGGGAGAGAACAAACCACATGTTTCAGGGAGGAATCCTTAACGGGCAGCATCCCAGACCAAAGTACCTCCAGCTCTCCTGCCCCCCTGGCATCACTTAGCTCTACCCTGTCATTAAGGACAGGGTTGGATGATTTGTGTTGGATCGCGGCCCTTTTGTTCGAACAGGATGGGTGCAGAGGGAGAAAGACGGGGAGCGAGGGGTGATAGAGGAATGATGTCATCTCAGGTCGGCGCTGGAAGTGGGCCTGGACCTGTGGCGGCAGGAATGGTGTTGCCTTTGGGCTTCGGTGCAGGAAAAGGCGGATGGAGATGGAATGATGTGGAAGAAGAGTGTGTGTAATTTGGTATGTGTGTAAATATGTGTGTGTTTTTTTATTTTTTTGTCTTCTGCGCACGCGGGTGCACAAAACTTTCAGTACGTGGGTTTGCTAGGCATGTGGTTGGAAAAGTATAGGCTGTTTTATGTTGCGCTTGCTCTTTGTTTCAGTGTTTCTTTAGTGGGTGGATGGTTGAATGAATCATTTGGACAGAGGCTGAGGTATCAGAGAGAGCGGTTTGGCTTGGGGGTGAGGAGGGGGGAGACAAGAGAGAAGGAAAACCAACTTGTACTTGTGGCTTCTGGATTCCTCGTGCACACTACTGCACAGTGATGTCTGTCTCCCTCCCGCTACCTACAGTATGTAGTGTGGAACATATCACATACACCACAGACAGCGAGGACTGAAAGTAATTATCCAAAGCATTTCTGTTCAAGTATACTGCTGAGCTTTGTCTATTTTGTTTGACGTAAAGGATCATTTCGTTTTTTAACAAGCTGGGTCTTATTTTTTTTGCAATTTTGGCCACTATTTCTATCCATCGTGGTAACAATGTATTCAGGAAGTTGGTTTGCTAATACCTCAGAATGTGGCCACATTGCTAAAAAGACGTAAGACAGACATGAAACAAACAATAATGAAGAGCACTGAGGAATTATTATCAATATTTCAGGTGTTTTACCTGAAAATAAAGTGTTTTAGAGCACCTGGCTGACCTGTCCGATCATCTGCATGGTCAAGAAAGAGATAATGGCCAAAAATTAGACCCAAATTGTTAAAAACAGAGCAAATTGGGTCCTTTTGGTGCCACTTGATCCAACGGTAATGACGGTGGACCAATGTTAAACATGGACAGAAAGCTTTTAAGACCATGTCACATCATATTAACATGCATCGTGTTATGTGACTTGCAGTCGTCTTAACAGTAAGAGGTTCGACCCCGAGTCACATGACGTGAACTTGAATTGAAGACTCGATTCGCAATCTGGCAACTTCAGACTTCAGAGGAGAGGCGGACTCTGCGTTTACAACATCGACGCTTGGTGCTCACACACAGTCAAATGTGACACAGTGTTTCCCAGAAGACGAATGTTAGATATGAGGCTGCCGACCACATTATTTAAAAGGTGCACTACGTGTATCACACACGTGTATTTCTGTATAAATAACTGTACATGAAGGTGTTTACAAACTTCTAGTCTTTGCCTAAATTGTTAAAAAAAACACTATAAGCTCCACTAAGAACCACTATATTATACACTATATTGCTAAAGGGAGTTATAGTTTGTAACACTGCTACTTTCTTTTATTTACAATGTTTAACTTTTAGGAATTTTTATACACTTTATCTTCCTCCCCCCCACAGATCATCCGCCTGTCTGTGTTTATCATGCAGTTACAAGTTCATTTGGCGGCGGATGCTCACGTGACTTCTGCAGAAACATGACGCATCATTTGACTCTCAGCCATGTTTTAGTGCAGCGCAATCAGATCAACCATAAATGGGCCGCAGACAATTTAACACAACGGACAGCTCCGCGGATCCTTAGCGGCCTCGAGATGAAACACGTCCGAACGTGCACTTTTCATCAATTTTTAACTCACGCTGATCTCTGAACAAAAAAGCTTTACCCTTAGGCAAAGATTTATGAGGCCATTAGTTACATATGCACACTTCACATATTACCACATTCACTCAAATGTAAGGTACTGAGGAGATGCACTTACTCTGCACTCCCAGTGCTATTTCACATATTTATTGCATCTTTTATTGTCTCTGCCTCCAATAATATTTAGATGGAAGGGGACTGATAGGAGCAGACGTCCAATAATACAGATAAAGTGCTCTGGGGGTGATTGTGCAGCGTTTTTTGAGGAGCGAGGCGTCTGCCTAAGTAAACTCGGCCCAACACTAAGGAATTGCGCTCTGGAACGTGGTGGTGTAACCGGAGCGCGGGTTTGGGAATAGCCCAAGGGAACTGGGCTCAGTTTTCCAAAAGCCTCTATCTCCTGCGATATGTAGTGCGATTTGAGGAGAGTGTGTGTGTGTGTGTGTGTGTGTGTGTGTGTGTGTGTGTGTGTGTGTAACAGGGGAAGTGGATGGAGGGCTTACAGAACGGCTAAGTCAGGAAAACAAGTCTCAGGAAACCCTATACCTCACTCTGGCACCGACACAGACGTTCTTTCTTTCTCTTCCTCTGTCTCACTCTTTCTGTCTGTCTCTCTCTCTCTCTCAGCAACTCCTGTCTGTCTGTCTGTCTGTCCGTCTATCTGTCTGTCTCTCTCCTCTCCGCCTGCCTGTTCTGGAGAAAAGAGGAGTGAAAGCAACAGCGGTCAGAGCAACAAGCGGACAAAAGCCACCCTTGACACTCGGTGCCGTTAAGGAAACAGCGATGACCTTGTCGGGAGTTCAAACCTCTTCATACCAAGAGCCTCCGCATGCTTTCTGTTCTCACTGTTTTTTCCCTTTTGTGTTGCTGATTTTTGGAATTTGAAAAGAGTTACAAAACACTCAATGCACAAGCAAAATATGACCATATGACTTCTTGTGCATGTGAAAGATCCTGAAAGTTAAAAAGTCCACACAGACAGAAGCTCCTCCCACAGAAAACACTGCTCCTGGAACGCCTCGTCAGTAGTCCCGCCTTTAACTCTGCGACTTTGTGACATCACATTATGTCACCATGTCACACGTTTGCGTAATTAATGCGTAGAGGCTAGTTTGGCACGTAAGAATTGATTTAGCACAGTTGCTCTGTTAGCGATGCTGGCTCAGGCATGTGTGAGCTGACCAATCAGAGGACATCGGGGCCTTAAAGAGATTATTTGATTATTTTTTTATATATATATAATTATGAACCTGAAAATGAGCATAACATGTCTCTTTTAAATTGCTCTTGGCCCTTGAGATGAATAAGGAATGAGGATTTTAAAATCAGATTTTTTAAAAATGGCATATTTTAAAGACATAATCCAAAATGTAACTAACTTCAGGGCAGGTGATAGTTATCTTTTATAATCTGATTATGTAATCCAATTACACACATCAGTACTACCCAACCCTGTCATCTATCTTTTTTCCCCTGCCTGCACCCTTTTATCTCATCCCTTTTCCACTATCCCTATAGCCCTTGTCTGTCCCTGTCACCCCCATATCCTTCGACTTTCCACCGCTTTTCCACTATTTTCTCTATCTTTTCTCCCTCTCCCAGCCCTCCACTCTGTCTCCCCCTCCTCTTTCCACATCTCTGGACCCCTCGCTGCACCTCCCACAACAAACACACCTACTTAAAACACACCCCAGTCATCTTTCTCCCCTTCTTTCCATTTGTTGCTGCCATCTATTTCTCCCGACACCTCATTCTCCCTCTGTTTTCCTCCATCTATCATTATCGGCCTCTGTTTCCGTGTCTCCACCTTATCAGCTTGTCCTCTCTCTGCTCTCCCCCACAGTTCTTCCCTCCGTCTCACCCTCTTCTCCTCTCTCTCCGTGTCCTCGGTGTGTCTGTGAGGGCAGCGAGTGGTCAGGCCTGCCTGCAGGCATCAACAGCACAGGGCCACTGCCTCGGGCTGTGTGTGTGTGTGTGTGTGTGTGTGTGTGTGTGTGTGTGTGTGTGTGTGCTAGGCTGTTTGGCGCAGTGCCCGGACCCACCTCCTGTGGTGAAACTCACTCCTTTTCTTCTTAGCAGTCTGGACTGATGCCCAGACTGACCCTCACAACACACACACACGCACATGCACACAAAGATACAGGCACGCAAACACACCCACAGATAGCCTGACTGGCACACAGATGTGAGGCATTAATACACACAGTAACACACACAGATAAGTCTTATGAATATCCAGAGAGCAGAAAATCACCTCTTCTATCTCTTTTGGTTGGCCTCTGTGAGCCGTATATACACATGCATTTAGATGTGTTTGTATGAGTATTTCCACTGTGTGTGTGTGTGTGTGTGTGTGTGTGTGTAGTTGAGAGTTTCCTTGGCAGCCAGTGTGTGTATGCATGTCGCACACAATGGGCCTGACTTCCACCCTCTCCCGTTCTACAAATTGATGTGTATATCGTTCAATTTAGGATGTTTGCATTAGATTAAACTGTATACACGAAAAAATGCTCTCTTTTACAGTAAAGGAAAATTCCACCCTAAATTAATAACATCCACATGTGCTGCTCACGTAGTATTATATACCAGCATGGAAACAAGAGTGGAAAACAGCCTCATGGTTTCACCACGAGGTCCATTTATTTATTTATTTGTTAATTTATATGATTTCTGTGACATTCGTTCTCTAGAAGGAGCAACTGCAACATAACCAAAGTATTTCTGATTCTGGTTTCAATTAACTCACAACTCCCACACAATGCCACACAGGAAATGCAGGTGTAGGTAGAGGTGTGAAAGCAAATTTCAAGTTTACACTTTCCCAGTTTCACAAAGTTTTCCGAAAAAGTTGCGGCTATAATGACTTATTGTACGTTGATGGTGAAAGATAAATCTCTTTCTGCCTTTTTAAGAAGTATTTCTACGTAAGTGAACACTGACTGCAGGAGGCAAAAGGTTAAGTTAAGTTGAATTTAAAGGACTTAAGTGAAAGCTGTTCTCTGATACTGATAACTGGGGAGGGGAGTCGTCCGTGTCAACAGGAACTGGTACGGCAGGGACTTTAAACTGGAGTCGCAGGAGGAGCCGTCGGTGTTTTATCAGTCCTCTGGCACATCTTGCACAGCTGTGTCACTCTTTCCATGTCATGGTCAACTAGCGTGTGGCTGCTGGCCTCCACACTCTCATATCTGCTCCTTGAGGCCGACTCTAAAATGTGAAAAGCTGTTATTTATTTAAGCCGTCTGTTGCGGTCTTGGTGTCGCTTGGTATCGTTCTTTTTTCCCTAGTTGTCCACATCATTTAATGACTTTATTTTTCTCTTAATGGCTCCCCCGCTCATTAGAGTAATAGATAGAAAGATAGATAGAAATATCGAGAGCTACCACAATTCGTCCCAGATCCTTTCCCCAGATGTAATTGCAAACGAGGGCCAGCGTCAGGCCAACAGCAGCCCCGGCCGCTTGTTCCCTGACACTTGGATGCCAGCTCCTCTGTGGTTTCAGCCAATGAGCTCACCCCTATTGAAAATAACAGCAGTGACATCACTGTTTTGGCCCATCGCTGATCCCACCCAGTCAGGAGTCAGAGGTAACCCGCAGTGAAGGCAGGAAAGGGCTAAAAATGAACGGAAAGAAAGGGAGAAAGGGGGAAAAGACTGGAAGATGGTTTTTATTTAAAGGTAATAAGGTTGTTTTATAGGCAGAATAAGGGGAAGGCGAGGGTGAGGCCGGATTGAGCACAGACAACGCAGACACATATACACGTATATAAATAGAATCACATTTTTCTGTTGGCCTGCGCTGTGTTTTGGCTCCGTCGACCGACATTTAACTTCTTGTAGTGGTTTGGGCCCGTTTTTGTCTTAACCTTCATGCACAACTTTCTGTCTGCCTGCCTCCTCTCCTTACCCTCGGGGTCATCAGCTGATGTACCAGCTGCACTTCCTGACACCGCCTCGCGTTGATCTCTTGACCGTTCAACTTTGACCTTTCAGACCTCCTGACACACATTTACGAGGACATCAGAGCACGTGCTCACAAGTAAAGACGTCTAACGAGCTTCTGTTTCTTTTGCAAACGTACAAAAATGCATTTTAAAGATAAGGACAGGCTGGTGAGACGGCTAAGAAGGGACGTCAAACCAGCATTGAATATAGGAAATTGTTTGGATATTGCCTTTAAATCAAACGATACACCATCAGTGCCCCAAAACAACATCTGTTTATGTTTGAGTCATAAAGCCCTCTAGTGGCCACATTAATTATGACGGAGGCAAAGGAGGAAGTCAGGTGACATTATCATAGAGCAAAAAAGTCCTCGTAGGAAGACGGTCAGGATGGATGAGTCAACAAATCATGACACTTTGTTTCCTGTTTCAAAATTGACAGTCAGTATTGCTTTTTGAAGTTCCCATGAAACGGCGAGCATATATACGTGTTTCCTGTAAAAACAGGAAGCTATGGCGGGGACTGTCGAGGAACTTGATTGGCGTTTACAGTGACCACTAGCGCTGAGCGTGCTTTATATGCCCCCCACCTTACATGCCGCCCCGGGCTGGGTCAACTAGTGGTGCTAGCTGCATGGCTAAACGAGCTAACTAGCTAACGGCAGATACAGTTAGCAGCAGTTAAACGTTACTTTAGCAACAAGTCAAGCTGTCCATCAGGAAACTCCCTGATTCCCAGAGAGGAAATACTTTCTCCATAAAGTATGATCCAGTTTCAGCCATGGACACTTTAAAGCAAGGTCACGATCGATCCCTCACTTTAACCACATGTATATTACTGTTACGATGACGGTGAAGCTCTCCTGATGTTCATTCTTACCCAATGCTATGCTCTTAACTTTTGCCACAGCAGGTACAAAGTAAAAAGTAGAATTGCATTAAATCACACTGTCTCGCCTTGTCGGGAAGGCTTAATGGCTCCAAGACGTCCGCCGCCCTGATTTGAATCTCCAGCCCTGCGGTCACAACCTCAGCTTCATTAACCTTGAGAGGGGTAATGTCACCCTCTCCTCCCGGTGATGTCATGTTCGGTGATGGGGCTCAGTGGGGGGGTGTCTGTATGTGTGTGTGTGTGGACATGGTGCTAGCAGGGAGGAGGAAGATGAGGGGGATCCTATTTGTTTGTTTTGCCCTCCAGACGTGTCCGAGAGCAGATTAAGGGATTTAGCTTGAGGGGGGTGGGGGGGCACAGACTTAAACTCCTCTCCCATTTACATCCCCGGTTGGTGAACACAAACACACTGAGCAGGTCAGAGGAATCAAGAAGTTTCCTTTTGTTTAAAATGAAAGCAACTGCAGTGAGAGATAGGCGGATGGAGGGACAGTGTTGACAAAGTGGTGCTGTTGACGGTGGAGGGGAAGAGAAGACAGGAAGCCGTGTGTTGACACTGTGATACCTCTTCAAGTCGTCTGATCTTCTCTTGTTTTAGTGCTAATCCCAACTTTAAGCACCAACAGAATTAGGGACCCCAAATCCTGAAGCTTTGCCAGGTCTCGCACGCAACGGCTTTCTTAGAGAACAGGAGCGTCTCTGCGTCTAGAGCACTTCTTGACACTTAAAACACATTTTTTAAATACATATGTCCTTTTATGTTACACTTTGAATGCAGTAAGTCTTCTAGTAACATAGTCATTTTCACTTAAAGCAACACTATGTAACTTTTGATGTAATTCTGGACGAAGACAGTTGATTGAGACTCATTCCCAGATCGTCAAATACCAACGCTTGGGGTGAACGGTTCGGTGTCCAACACCAAAGACACGGAGGCTGGCGAGACTTCTTCTCCTCCTTTTTACGTCATCACCTCCACCACCTGACACCAGCCTGCCACGCGCGCATGTGTGTGTGTGTATGTAATTGTGGTGGGGTTAAGAGGAAGGAGGAGGGGTTTGGAGGAGGGGAGGCAGGGGTGAAGGGGGGTGGGGGGGTGCTGCAAACTGCAAACAAACGAATGAACGCCAAGCTCAAATTCAACCGCAGGTCGCCGAGGCTGGGCCCAGGGCCTACCGTGGTGTGGCTCTTTTGTAATGTATATCAAGTTCAGCAAGGGCCTTTTCATCTGACAGGCCATTGTTAAAGGGAGGCTAGGCGGCGTTCTACTCCCCTCTTAACCCCACCCACCCGACACGGGAGCAGGTTGGCTTGCAATTGTTTTATGGAAATGCACGCGGGCCTGGCCGGGTGTCTGCCAGGCGAGGACTGACAGGAGGGAGGGATTGTGTGTGTGTGTGTGTGTGTGTGTGTAGGATGGTGGGTTGGGGAGGGTGGAGGGAAGGGGGGGTGGATATGACGCCGACCCCTTCGAACGCCCCTGACCCTGAGCAGATGGCGAGGCAGGGTCTCTCCGCTGAGCCAGAATTAATAGCGTGTGCCATGTCACATTGTCTGAGACGGGCTTGCTGAAAAACTCCCCACACCTCACCCCCCCAATCCTGATTTTTGCACTCCCCTCCCTCCCCCCACCCTCTCTCTCTCTCTCCTCCACCTTTCTTCTAACGCTCCTTCTCGTACCCACCCTCCCTCCTCTTCTTTACCTCCCATACATCACATCACTTGTCTCTTCTTCCCCCCAATACATCCCCAATCTCCTCCAGCCTCCCCACCGAGTGCTTACTCTTCCAGGCACTCGTTTGCTCATTCATTCACTCATTCATGTATTCACGTGCGCCTCATTCATCCCTCTTTTTAACAGACACTCATTCACAGGTTTGCCCACTCGCCGAGGCTTTATTGGAGGACAATTAAGGCACCTGCGTTTCTAAAGCTCCCCCGCTGAATGCCTGCCACCCCATTTCCTCACCCGTCTGTTCACACTACTACCGCTGTTCACCCGCTCACTTGTTCTCGTATCCGGCCCCGCTCACTCGCTGACGTAAGGAGTCGCCGGCTCGGCCCAATCGCTCCACGTCACTCAGTCACGCCGCATAAATGCATAGAAATCTCAAAAACACGTCTTTTTTTCATCAGTTTTGGTCTTCAGAACACAGAAAGCTTTTCACAAACGCACCCAGATCCTAGTCTCACACTGCAGTGTGGATGGGGAGCTTTTGTCAAGTGCTCAGTTATGATGTCATGAGATGCACTTTTGAGAGTCGTGACTCTCGGGTGAAAAACATTCCCCCAAAATCGATGAAAAGCCACTTGGCGGAAATGGTGCAAAAGTGCAGGTGCAGGCTCGAGGGGCCCACATGTGGCCAAAAATGGGATTTGCGAAGTCAGTGCGGACTGCAAACTTTAATAAATGAGCACAAACAGCCATGTCGCTAGAATAAAATGTTGGCAGTTAACATTTCTGGAAACCACTCGCACATTCACATTTGTATCCGTCATACATGTCATTTGACATTTCTACATTACACGTAATATCGCATTCACATTACATCTTCATGACCTGACTTTCACATCAAGAGGTTGGTGGTGGTGATACAGGCGAGATGGCTGCCAAGCCAGTGACCACTGTCCAAGACTGTGTTTCAATGTTCGTAAGCGAGTAACCACTGGATACATTTGATGGAGGAGAATGTCCAGCCATGTTTGTGGTGACGAAAATCAGATATTTTTGACGAGCTGTAGGACATCTAGACTTACAACAAGACCTTGGGATATCCAGACGTTTTTGTCGCAACCAAAGCAGGAATTTTAAGCTAAAATTCCTGATCCAAACCAAGTGTTTTTTGTGCCTAAACCTAACCAGAACATAAGCACAGTGCTGTCACAACATAAAATTGAAAGTTGAACCCAAAGAACACCAGCATTTTTTTTTGGCACAAATTACCAGTTTTTGACTTGTAAAACCAAGTTCCACTTGTAATTAGATTTTTCTGAAGCTTTCACTAACAACTTGTGGCCTTCTTCAGAGGATGAAGTATGAAACTATGGCCATGTGGTAACATTTTATAGTTTTAAGCAAGTGAGCAAGTGTAGCTAATGTTAGCTTAGGAATGGAGTCCACTAACATAAACTAACAAGTCCCTTTAGTGACAAGATAAAGGCGACAAATGTGGATGCCAAAGAGGACCTAGTCAATAAACAAAATGGTTGTCTACAAAAGTCATTCCAACAGTCTACAAGAGTCTACAAGGGTCATGCTAACAGTCTACAAGGGTCATGCTAACAGGTGTGTGAGGCTGTACTTGAGCTAAATGCTTATGTCAGAATGCTAACATGTTCACAATCACCATGCTAACATGGTGACCATTAGCAGCTGTAATGTTTACCCTGTTTAGCATCATAGTTTAGCATGTTCGCACGACAACCTTTGCTAATATGGTAATAGTAGCTGCCAGGTTACTGGAAATGTCATTAGTTTTGCAGGTTTTGGTTGTGCATCAGATCATACATCAGGGGATCATCCAAGCATTTACAATTCATCCTGAGGGGAACATGAACGTCTGTTCCACATCTTATGTCAATCCATCAAGTAATTGTTGAGATATTGCAGTCTGGACAGACTGACCGGCATTGCCATCCACAGCGCCATGACTGTGGATGTCCACTATCTAATCTGTGGGTGTGGATCCATCACAAATATTTGCAGGGCCTCCCTCTCTCTCTGCCTCTTTCCCTCCTGGAGCCTGGTGGCTGCCAAGACTGGGACAGAGGGTCAGGGGTATGTTCAGCTCCCCCCCCCCCCCACCATCCTAATCACCAGTCCTCTTCCTGCTCGCTATATGCCCCCCGCCGACCCCCGCCTCCTTCGCCTCTATCGGCCTCCAGACAGACAGCCTGGGAGATGGAGGAGGAGGGGAGGAGGGTGCAGAGGGTCACGGCCTCGGCGGTGCAGTCACTTGGCCGGAGAGTGTATGCGTGTGTGTTTGCGCGCTCAACGTGTGGGCGTTTGTGAGTGTGTGTTTCTTGTACTGTATCACCTCCTCAGCCTTTGTGTGTGTCGGGAGATTTTTCTTATTTTTTGCGGACGAGGCAGCAAAATGTTTGTTAGTGTGTGCGTGCGCGAGGAGAGAGAGCGAGTGTGTGGGCGTTGAAGAGGCAAAGGTCAAGGTTTTAGAGGTTCACTTGGCTGAGGTTTGTTCCCTCCAAACCCCCCCAACAGCCAAATATGCTGCGGTTAACAAAGTGAAGCTGTCTATCTAAACACTATCTCCCAAACAATTGCAACAGCAGCCCAGAAATGTTCAAAAAAGTCGTATAAATATACAATATATCATGTTTTACAAGTTCACGAGTGCACGAGGGGCAGGAAAAATGAGAGCAAACTCGCAGGAATATTAGTTTAATAATCGCAGGAGCAATTATTCTTCTTCATTCCACTGAAACAATTCATCCTCAAGAAACGAAAATGTATTTCTTTCTTTGGGTCTGGGTTGAGCTGACCAAACTACTTTGTACCCACTAATAACTGTCCATCAATCTTTTTGTCGTGATATAATATGGCCTGTCACTCGCTCTTGTTAAAAAAACATTAACATTCGGCATTGTAACATTATCAGGCTGCTTCTGCTTCGAGCCTTCGACGAGCTCTGGCTTTAGAAGTCTTAACTGACAGGGGCGGCAGGCCAAGCTAAACGAGTTATGCTCTTAGTTTACTGGATGTGAATATCCCAGGAGGGTTTTCGCAAAGTGGAGAGCTTTACTTTTGTTGGAAGGGTCCATTGTTATGACATTTTGACCCTGTTCCTGATTAGTCTCTTAAGGGTTTGAATTTTGGAGGAGTTTTGGTCCTCTCCTAGAACACTGGCACTCATCCCAGCTGACCGCGATACTGGATCTTTAGGCTCGGGAGATGATGTTTCAACCACATCCTGACAACAAACAAAATAACTTGTGTTGAGGTTTTCGAGGATTCTTGCAGGTCCTTATAGCTTCCATAAATCAGGCTCTGGATTCGTCCGAACACAAGAGGGGGTCGAGATGAGGCTTTGTTTGGGGCTGCATGCATCGACTCAGATTTTCCGAGGTGGAACGTGGATGTCACTCACAGTAACACGCTTCCAGTGAAGCACTCCAGAAGTGAGAGTGACTGGATGCACCAGAGCTGAGTCATAAAAGAAAGCCACTGATGGCAAGAGAAATACAAAGACAAATCGACTCACATTTCCTCCTTGCATGTTTCGCCTCTTTTGTGTCCGTGTCTGATGCTATCAACGTTTGTGAGATGATTGTGCAAATTACAGCAACGGCTCTCTGACATATGAAATGAAGAATTTAGTTCATTTGAGCTTTATTTGTTAATGTGCTGATTCATCCGGGGGGGTTCGATGAGTGTACGTGCGTTACCACATCATCTCAGGAAAACAGAAGAGTCATGTTTCCGAGTTCCTGTGCCTGTCCTCGCTTTACTTAACAGCTACACTTGAGAAACGAGGATTTATTCTCTATGCACTGCTTAAGGGAGTCTCAGTGGTGGTTGCCGAAGGATTGGAGAGCATTACCTCACTAACAATCTCCCATCTGGACTGAGAGTTGGAACCAGCAACCCTCAAGATGACTGTTTGGCTGTTTTTGCAGATCCCTAATGCTCCTAACTCCTAACAATGTTTTTTTAGGCTCTGTTTGAAGGAATAGCGTGCTTATTTGCTTTTGTCAGGAGAGTAAGACAAGAAAATCAATACCAATATCATGTCTGTGTGTTGATCCCAGACCTGGAGTTAGCCTAGCTTAGCATACAGACTTGAAACAGGAGGAAGCAGCTATCTCAAAACCATATAAAGCTCATTTTAATCTCTTGGTTGATGCTGTACACAAACAGTGATTTGAAAATGACAATTTGTGGTTTAAAGGGAAGTTACATGCTGAGACTAGCTCATGTCTTCTTCTGTGTAGCTTCTCTAGCCAGAGCACAGGTTGCCAAATACAGTCGTTAAGCTAGGTTCATGGTATAGGTTGCCATACAGGCACAGTGGTACCAAGCCTGGCAACCTCACTGACGAAAATAACTATGAGATGCGTTCTCCAATTTCCCCAACAGCAATTAAAACCACAAATGATTGTTTATAGGTTTCTGTTTGTGTATGGACTACAAATGAGACACAATATGATATTTTTACAGCTTTAAAGTGGTTAGTAGGCTTTTTTTTAATTGATTTTTTTACCTAACCCTAACCTAACCAGTAGCTGGGTGGTTAGCCAAGATTAGCATACTATAAATACTGGAAACGGGGACACTGATCGCCTGTTACACCAACTATGCTATACAAGATAAATATAGAAAATAAAACATGAACAGCTAGCTAAAAATGGGTTGCTAGCTAACTGGCTAGCAAACAAGCAGGAGTGGACAATAGGCTTGGTTTTAAGTTGTGAGCTTTCCTGTGAGCTTTATATATCATTTTGTAGATTTTGAAGTAGCTATACGTAAGAATACTAAACTTGCAAGCAGAGCAAAGAGTTAGCGCTATAGCTACAACAAAACAGCCTCCATCAAAGACTCGAGCAAAGTCATTGATGGGTTAAAAATTGCGGGTTTGTGATGGTGCTTGTCCTTTATCCCTACTGTCGCGCAGGAGTGATGATTCTGTCGACCACTCAACAGGCCATGGTGTGTCTAGCTGGATCAGTTTGCTAAGCTAAGCTAACCAGAAGGGTAACGAAAGCTTAGGACAGGACAGCAGTTCTTTCGGTACCATCCACAGCTTTTGACCATTGAAACGTAAAAATGTGTAATGAACCAGACTGCTTGGCGGAGCCAGGCTAGCTGTTTCCCGCCATTTTCTTTGTGCCAAGCTAAGCTAACCAGCTGCTAGCTGTAGCTTCATATTTACCGAACAGACACAAGTGTGGTATCAATCTTCTCACCTAACTCTCCACAAGAAAGTTAGAACATTTGTTTCAGTTTATTTCTCAAAATGTCAAACTATTCTTTAACGCTCAGACATGAGTTCAATCTTCTCACTACCAGGGAAGAATAAAAATCATATGTACAAAATGTACTGATTCAAGGTAATGTCTTTGCTTAAAACGTAGGATATGTAAGTAACCATACCAAAGTGTCTGAGAAAAATCTTTAATATGTACTTTCAGGGCTTCCGTAGAACTCTGAACATTATTCTCCTCCAGTAAAATGTTATACAATGTGTTTCATATAAAGAAAGTCAAAAATATATGGTTGGGTGCCCACAAATGTGGGATTTCACTTCATTTAAACTCACTGACATACTTCAATTCCATAAAAATCCCCCTTTCACAATGTCACATGTTTGTCAAGAGACAGTTTGGGAGCATAAATAAAGGCAACAAGCTGCTTTTTTACTTTCCACAACATAATTCATTCAACATATTTTCAGAGCTCGTGATCAACTCTGCTTTTTTAATCAAAGCACAATACCCCGAGGCGGACATTGATTTAAAAAGATGGCGACAAGAAACGGAGCCAAGTCGGCCCAGACCGGCGCTCGTATAACTTTTTATGAAAAGACTTCCCCCTGGTGAAAACGAGAATGAAATCTTCCGTGAGCAATCCTCAGCAGGACGATCTGAGAAGTGCTATGGCTGCAGTGTTGACATCTCTCCTCGGGTAACGGAGGAAACATGCCAGGTTTTTGGCTTTTGTATCTAGCTGCTGATAACCATCGAACTAATGGATTTATGGGTCCTTGTGATTGTGTCATACGTGTGAAAGCCCATAATCTGGCTCAATGAAAGGCTGTAAAATGTACAGTGTGGATTGATTGCGCTTGATTATAAATTGGGGTAGCTATCAGATCATAAAGGCTTTTACTTGAGCAATAAACTCTCTGAAACTGTCTCTAAAGGTAGACTCTACAAAGCCACTTTGGTACGAGTCAATCATACCATAGTGCTTATTTTCCAATGTCACATTTGGGCTATGTCAGAGCTGCCACATAGCGTGCCTGCGCAGCTCCCAGCCCGTATACATTCGGCTTGAACTCGCCGTGACCCG
Source organism: Pagrus pagrus (assembly GCF_965226575.1). Taxonomy (NCBI): domain Eukaryota; kingdom Metazoa; phylum Chordata; class Actinopteri; order Spariformes; family Sparidae; genus Pagrus; species Pagrus pagrus. Next base: position 12,130,279 of record NC_140204.1, on the reverse strand, counting down.
TACAGGTCCAGGAAAGGGGAAATGTCTCTTTCCTCATGCCTCTGATTCCCCTCGCTTTCAAAAGAGAGTAAGCTTGCAAAACAGGCTTTAGTTCCCTCGACAGTCTGCAAACTTATCACCCTGTCAATTTTTTTCCCTCTGCTGTTAGGCCCTGTGATGTCTCTGGTATCTAATTGTGATGACAGTCATGTGATAGGAGCGGGAGTCTTTGAACATTTGTCAAACCTGCCTGCCCTCGTCCACCTTTGGGTTTTCCCGTGCGGCCGGAGAGCAAGACAGATGGACCTAACGGACGGATGGACAGACATGGACGCCCTTCCCTCTGCTGTGAACTCAGACTCACACGAGCCAGTTTTGATTAATCTGTGATTTATAATCTTGTGATGCTCGCTGAGGGAATATAATGAAGTCGCTCTGCAGTAAACATATGTAGGCGTTGTGTTAGCCGCCAAATTGTGATTTCTCGTCTCATCTGTCTGGCACCCAGGCGATCCTTCGTGTCCACGGCCCGTCTGGCTTTGTCTAACATTTGACCCGGTGTCTCTCGACCCGCCTTTCTTCGCCTGCCACTGATTCTCGCTCTGACTGTGCTTCATTGCTCATTTCAGGAAGTTTCACCACCCTCCGGTTGTATCAAATGACTTTGAGTCAAAGGGCTGCTAATCAGGAAACCCAAATGCCACTTCCTTAATTGGCTCGCTCTATTTTCACTCCTTAAAAATCTGCAGATAAAAATCATTCCCCCCTCTTTTATTTTAATAAGAAGTGCTAGTAGTGCTTGAGCTTAGCGGGATAAGCTGGATGTGAAAATTGCCCCAACCGCAGAGCAAAACCTGTTAATTTTCGCAATTTCAGCTCAGCAAGGAATTATGAGACTTAACTGTCAATCTGCGCAACACCTATCACAGAGTTGCTTCAACCTGGTGACCCTTTAACCTCGTTATGAACAAATACAGGTGTTGGATGACAAATACATGTATGTAGGTCACATATATATATATGTATATATATAGATAACACAGATGGGATGATCTCCTGCCGTGGAGTTTCCACATGGGGACAAGAATCTTTCTATCTCAATCACTCGTTCCTTCAGAGCCACGAGCTTAAGCAGTCAAGTGAGTGGATTTATAGACCTGAGGCTTATGGCTTAGTCACGATTGCTTGAATTGGCTCTGTCTCAATTAAAATAAATGGTTTTTACTCCTAATGAGAGAATGGGACATGGGGTGGGGGGGGATTGAGACATTTGTAGGAGCTTGCTGATTTTAATAAAAGCTGTGGAAATGTACTTTTTGTGCAGTCAATGAACAAATGATTAAAAAAAGGGAGAAATATTGTGCGTTTGAGGCAAGAACTATGTACTTGTTCTTTCAAGCATGCCAACCAAGGTCAATGTTCAAACCCTGAACACGTCTAAATATAAAGTTAACATATCCTCAAAATAAGGGCCTCTTCTCCTTTCCTATTTCACTCCCTTTTCTCTGAAAAGCTCTTGCACTTGTGTAGTCTCTCCTTTTTTTTTCTTCCTTTTTTTTTTTTTTTTTCTTTTACTGTGTTCAGCTGTAAAACATTTGAGGAAACTTTATGCTTCCCCATTCAACTCCGAGTGTAACTGGAGGTTCTCCGCCGACTATAAAAAATAGAGGGAAAGGAAAAATGGTTGAGGGCAGGATGAGGTCCTCGTCTCTGTGTCTTCATAGTGTGGGCGGCGGGCCAGGCACACTCTCATGCAAAACCTCATCCCTGCAAACTCTCTTCTCTCCCTCATTTTTTTTTCTTTCTTTCTGGCAGAACAGTGAAGCTCCATAAAAATGAATTATGCATCTGAAAAATCTGAAATGTGTAGATTTCTACAGTTGTACACTGGGGGAGATCTGCATCTGCTACTTTATACGGAGAAAGTGTGTGGAAAAGTACGGACATATTAGTTTGAGCCTTTTAATTTATTGATTTGTTCTTCATTCATATCGAGAAATTTAAAGAAACAGTTTGATATTTTAGCACGCTGAGAGTCAGACGAGAAGATTGACACTACTTTTATGTGTGTACGTTAAATATGAAGTTGGAGACAATTAGCGTAGCTTAGCACAAGTTAAGCTAGCATTGCTCTGTCCGCAAGTAACAAAATCCACCTCCCAGCACCTCTGAAGCTCACTATAAAATATTTACTTTCACATTTCATGGAATATGCTCATAATATATCAGCTGTTTTCTATCTCCTGGGTCTGCAACAAGGGGTCCGCAACCCCGACGGTGTCCTCAGCGTTACTACAGGAGGGGGCGCCAAGTCTTGAAAGTTTTTATTTCGTCAAAAAATTTTTATGTGACTGAAAATACACATTAACATTAATCCAACATAACATGAGCAAAGATACAGTTATAACAAAAAAAATGTACACAACACAGATGAGTCTACCCATGATTCCTCATGCAGTCATGTGAGCAAGCTAACCTGACCGTTCGCTAAATCACTGTGCAGTACCTATCCATAAATATTTATTACTGAAACATATGTGCCAGTTATCTGTATTATCATGCTAAGTGTACAGTCATTCTCGTGAGCTACAATGTATTGTTTCAGAACTTATCGAGCAAGAGACCGACATAGCCCCCACCTCGGAAACCACTGAAGAAACTGGAGTGGGTGAGGCTAACGCGCCTAACATTAGCCATGCTACAACTGCTGCCGACTTGTTTACACACTGCATTACAGGCCACCCTGTGCATAATTGTAAGCCGAGTTTAATATGCAACAAAAATTTGTGTTTTAAATAGCTGCACCCACGTATTTCAAGAAAAAAACAACTAAGTCTGCAGTTTAAAATATTCAACCCATTTAAACATCGTGCCAACTCTGCCAACTCTTTGTTTTGTGTTTGTCTTTTTAAGTCAGTTTAATTCATCCAACTGCTACTTTTTCCATAAAAAAAAAAAAACAGCCGCAGGCACAATACACACACACACACACACACAACATCTAACAAATGAGAGCATTGACTTGCCGTCGGTGTGGTCTCAGAAGCCTTCACTTTTATCTTTTAAGTTGGAAAAACTCCCACTAGAAGTCACTTGTAAGGTGAACAAAGATTGCCAAACATATTTAAATGAAGGCTGTCGAGACAACAACCCAGAGACCTACATGAAGGTTTACGGCTTTCTGACCCCTCCCCGGATAAACAAGAACGACCTGACCCGTTTGTGGCGGGGGTGATATAACGCTCACACATTTTTTTTTTGAAAATGCAATCTGGCTGGAGGAGAAAAACCGAGGCAGTCACAAACGGAGAGGCTAATAAAGCCCATGCCACATTTCCAAGCATGATCATTCTAAATAATAGCCTCCCTTGTACTGAGGCTGAGGTTTGGGCTGTGAGGAGGGTGGTCATGGGGCTCCCCAATGTGATGGCAAGGCACTAATCTGCCCTGTATGGCCCATTCACATGTGTTCACACCATTGTTTCCACATTCTAAACAGGAACTGCAATGTTACCCAAGGGAATTGTAAATGTGCTGTGCAGAAACCCTCCATTAATTCCTGCTCTTATTTAAAGTCAGCGTGTCCTTGCGAGTCTCATCACCTCTCCTTGCTTGTTGTCTATACACTACTGGGAAGTAAAATAAAAAATCAGCTTTTGGCTGTAATTACATGCAGCTGTTAATGCTGAACACTGCAGAGACGCCCATGAGGAGACAGAAAGCATAATGCAAAGTGTGTGTGAGCCTGGGAAAACCGAGGATTTCCTAACCACTACCGTTTTTCCCCCCCAAACCAATCGGTGCTGTAATTTATTACCCGGTAAACACGTGGGAATAGTATTTCAGCGCCACAAGATAAACAACTACTCCACTCCACGCACATCTCGCGATAGGGGACGCTCCCTCTGTGCTCGCCTATTGTGAGAGTTTTCCAACCCTCGCGCGATCTTGGAAGTTTCCCACGCCTGTTGTTGTGGCGTCTGCCCTTTTCGCTCACTCTCTCTCTCTCTGTTGCTGCTACCCGCCGCCTCCCCTTTTTTCTCTGTCTTCCTCACCCACCCCCTTTCTCTCCGTCTCCCTCGTCCCTACACCTCCAGTCTGCTTCTGTTGTCTCGGCGGATTGTTGGGCTGTGGGAGAGAAAGGATATCGCGAGTATTGGAGTTTTGGTGAGAGTTTGTGGAAGATGGCGCCTGTTGTGACAGGGTGAGTCTGAAATTCGGGGCTGGTGGTGGGGAGCGGAGTTGAAGAAGAATACAAGTTATTGCCATGAAACAGCTTATTTTAATACATGTGCTGTAGCCGGGGCACACTGCAGTGTTTTGGCTACTGGTCCAGCGGCTTAAAGTCATTTCTTTGTCTCAATGTGTTTGCGTGCGAGTGGCTTTTCTTTGACCAGTTAACGTTACTTGCCCGAGCTGACTGTTGCTGCAGTGTTTTTGTGAGCTAGCCCCAGCTAAGCGATACTTCACCCTCGGTGGTCTTTTTTTTTTTTTTCTTCCCAGACAACGGCGAGCTGTTAGCTAGCGGGCTAGCCAGCGAAGCTAAACACAACCAGTGAGGCATGGTTTTGAAAAACTCACACACCGCCTCCCTTTCCCCCACGACTGAAAGCAAATGTATAATTCATGGTGCTGAATTTGTTCCCGAAACGTGCCCACCGTTTAGCCGGCCAGCACGTTTGTACGAGTTGGATTCACGACTTCACACAGCTAGCTGTCCGATAATGGACGTCAGCTAGCGATATGTGACTGAAACACGTTGCGGCTTTGTGAGCAAGGCATCCCTTTTGGCAGTGTTTTTAAAATGTTGAGTGATTTCGAGGATAGTTTTTGCTCTGCTGTGGATATTTAAGCCCGGAGCTGCCACACGCAGCGAAACGCACGTACTTTTATGACTTGAGACGACACTGCTGGAAAAATAGTATTTACTACTCACACAGCGATCTGCGTGGAAACTCTCGTTAGCACATATCTAATGAAAACCTCATCCCAACGCTGGTTACCCGTAGATGAGGAGTGCATCTTTGGACAAAATGCACCGATAAACACCTACAGTGATGTGTGCTTAACCCTATCGGCACTGAAAAACAATTCAAATCTGATTTAGTGTCTCATTTATGGTGTTAAAAGTGACATTTTCTGCCCTGGAGAACTTGAAATAAAGTCCCCCCTGATGAGCTCTAAATATTGGATAACCAGCTGCTTCTTCTGAGTTAGATTTAAACTTCTTTTTTATCTCTGAGATGGATACATTTCCCCAAAATTAAAAGAGTTCATTAGGCTTAGTCCATGTTCAGTAATTGCTACTAGATAATACATCTGTGATAAGAATGTCAGCCTGGGCTTTTTAATGGGAAAATTGCCTTTATTAACATTTTCAAACTGCCCATTAAAATGATAGAGAACGTCAAGGATATATTTCATGTAAAGCAGAGCTGCCGTGTTTTGTACGTCGTTGCATCATCAGTAATATGATCATATTGTTGAACACGAATAAGCCCAGACCTGGTGTTTGTGCCCCAGTGAGCCGATTTCCTTCACTCTGTTTGTCAGTCTGTGGAGTAAACCCCTGATTAAAATGATTTCCCTGCACATTAGCTAGACACAAACCTATTTTTTTTGCACTGTTGAGGCTATAATCCCCACAGACAGCGCAGTGGGTGACAGACATTTGCTGGGCTTGTTGGAGGTGTGTGTATGTTAGTAGGAAAAGGGGAGGTGGGGTAGGGGGGGCTGGTTTGCTGTGCATGTTCATTTGGGGCTTTCCAGCAGACCTGAACTGATTTCAGTTGAGGAGGGGGGTTGTAGGGGGAGTCGGCAGAGGGAGGGAGGGAGCGAGCTAGAGGGCAGGCGGGTCAGGTCTGGGTGGCTGGCCACCTGTCCAGATGATATCTCCAGATTCGTGTGTGTTTGGCTGTGTGTTTTTCTGTGACTGGGGGGAGAGGGAGAGGGAGTGGGGGTCAGTGTGCGAGAGGAAGATGGGGTGGGTTTGTGTGCTCGGGCGAGAGAGGTTTAACAGAAAATTAAAGTGCCATAAGGGGTCTTTTTAGCCGATGGCAGGACATGTTCACAGTAACGGTCGGAGGCATCACAGAGCCCGACCACAGCCCCATGCCCCTGTTTGAATGGTTCTGGCTTTGCACAGGGAGGGGCTCACAACCATGGGCTTGTTAATGGTATTATAACTCTCTTGTAATAGTATTACAGAGAGGCTGTGGTTCTCTGTTTCTGTCTGATTTAAAAGTTGTAGCTCATAACAAAACTTTTGTCCTAGGTCATGTTTTTATTCTGTGTTGCATATATATAAGGACGTTTGTTTGTTTAACATTTTATTATTTCTTCCTAGTTTTAGTTTGCTGTCTGGACATCTATTTATCAACTATCAAGTGTGTGTTTTGTGTCTGAACACCATTGGCCATTGATACTTGATGTGCACAACTGTCAGTGGCAGTTACTAATTAATCTGAACTTTATTATGCGCTGTAGTTTAGTTCGCCTACCAGTCCATTCAATATACTACTCCTGTAGTTGCCAAAGAGCCGTGTAGCATGGACAAAATCCACTGTATATTTCAGGTATCAAACACTCCATGAAGGCTTTAAAGGTGGCTGTGAAGGGTTTGTAGCTTGTTATTTGCAAGAAACAGCAGCAGCCATTGGCTTGAATTCATGTCAGTTACAGTTGGTTTGCATGGCCTATATTAAAGTGGTCTTTGCTTAGGTTTCCGTGCAATGTGTCATGTACCATGGATCCAACGAGGAATATCATTTCAAGCCAAACATACACTCCAGTTGAGTTCTGCAACTAATGAATTTTATTTTCTACTAATTTCCATAAAATGTTAGAAAAAGGTGAGAGATGTCCATCGATGTTCTTTTCTCAAAGTCCACGATGATGTCCTCAAATGTCTTGTTTTGTCCACAGCCCATACATTGAGTTTACTGTCATAGAGAAGGAAAGAAACCAGGAAATAATCACATTTAATAAGCAGGAATGAGAGAATTTTGATTTCTTCTCGCAAGAAATACTCAACCGAATTTTCAAAATAGGTGAACCGATAAGACGTCAACTACTAATTAATCACCCAGTCGTTGCAGCTTTACTATAGTGTTATAAAAGCTATGGAGAGTGAGTTGAACACCATGCTATAAAGTCTTCTTTTCACATTTATATGTTTTGGATCCCCACTTCGGCTTTGCACTGGATGTAATTGTTTGAAACAGAAAACAGGCCAAGTGAAATTTATGACATTAGGACTGCACCTAACAACTAGTCTATTGTCACAATCAATAATCTGACATTTCGTTTCCAAAGATAAAACACAGAGAGAAGCAGAATATATTAAATTTGAGAGTCTGGCACTAGCAAATCTTTGGCATGTTTGCTTGAAACTTGTCTCAAACGATTCATCAATTATCAGAGTACAATTTTCTCTCAGTTGACTAATCCTTTCAGCTCTAGTTGACAACTGTTGTAATACTCTAGTGTGTTGTGCACATGTGCAAATGAAACCCAGGGGGTTCCTCCCCTGGTATAGCTTTGTCTTACTCAGAATACTATATGTTGCCACGATGACACAATTGGCAGAAGACCTCCCGATTACCTCCCTTCATGTAGGTGAGAGGCACAAAAACAAAAGTGGGAAAAAAAAGGACAGTGTTGCTTTCGTAATTTCTCCTCCTCTCTGCCAGAGAAACTGATGAACCGATAGCTGAAAGAGCAGCACTGTTCACCTGGGATGATAAAAGCATGAATCACTTATTTCAACACTGCTCTGCCTTTGCTGTGCCCCTGGGGGACGGGATTCCATTTAGCTCACCCCCCCTTCCATCCCTCTGCCAAAAAAAAAAAAACGATAGAGTCTTTCAGGCCAAAAGCCAAGCGTCTCCGTGCTGGTGTAATGATACCACTGAGCCTGTCTTTGAGGCACAAACCTTGTGTTCTTGCATTTGTTAGCAGTAGCGAATGAGTGTGTGGCGTGAGCTCCGTGGCTGCGTTGAAGGTGAAAGAGTGTGTGTGTGTGTGTGTGAGTGTACCTCGACATAAAAGTTGATCTGCGTGTGTTTATGTGTGCGTGTGTGTGTGTGCACGTGCGTCCACTCCCCAGGGTCCTCTCCTCTTCCCTGCTTCCCTTTATGAAAGGAGAGGTTCAGAGAGAGCAGCAGATGTCGAAGCGCTGACCTTTATGGTGGCAAAGGCTCGGGCTAGAGTTAAAAGGCACCCCGCCCCCCGCCCCTCAAAGCAGCAGCCCCATGTCCACACACACACATACACACACACACACACACACTCTGCTACCTATGCTGCAAGACTGATGGATAGGTTAACGACAGAGATGATACAAGCCACCTGATCTGTGTGTCACCTCCGTATCCTGCAGCCTCCAAAGCTTTCCTATATCCACCCAGAGCTGTGAAAATCTTCAAAGTGTGTGGTGTGTACGTGGGAGGGTGGGGTAGGGGGTGTACAGGCCGGGGGAAGCTGTACAGAAGTCGCAGGCAAAGCACCAAAGCAAATGCGCCACCGCCAGACATCTTTAGGGGGATTTATTCTCATGCTTACAGTAGCCTATTGTTTTGGAAGTTCATGCATATCCATTACTTCACATGATTGAAATATCCCCCGAAGCCTACAGTTTCATTCAGGGTTCAGATTCGACTTGTTTGGTCGAGTGCTGATGGGGCCTCTTACAGCACCACACGCCCTGGTTGACTCAGTGTCTTCATTCTCTTGTTTCCCCATTCAGCCTGTTTGTGTGCGTCTGTCTGTCTCAGGGGAACGACCACAGGAGACACCCAAGGGGATAGAAATGCACATTTTTGCGTAATTTGGCTTGGATCGCAGCCAGCTTGGCACTCCCCGTTCTTGGTCCTCAGCCACGTGCTCAAGTGTGCACAAACCAGATATACCATCATAGCACATCTGCCTCTTTCCTGCTTATTCTTAGCTAGGGGGGCACAATTCACCTGAATACAGTCAAAATTTCAATACGGCCAAAAGCAATATGCAAACTGTAAGAAGCTGCAAAAAAAGAGAAAATCTGTGACAAAGCAGCAATACAAGTTCTGTAGGGATGCCCTGGCCTACAGGTCTTGTTGTCCAGATGACCAGCAAATGTCACACCACATTTGAATAGTTTTAACTTTTAAAATTAAAAGTTGTGATGGAAAAATAATCATTCCCACTAAACGTGAATTGTATCGCAATCACAATATCTGTCAAAATATTTACAATCTCTCTTTTTTTTTTTTTTAGCTGGATGGGGAGTTGCAGGCTTTAAACCCTCTGTGGGTGTGACCTTACAGATTTGTTAGGGCTACTTGTGAGTCGTTGACCCGGCCTTCATACATTCTGAAGGCAAATATTGTGCTTTTACTCCACTACCTTTTACTTTGTAGAAAAACTCAATTCCGATAATCGAAAAGAAAGCTTGGACCCGATAATCGGCCAGGCCAATAATCGTGGATCTCCAAATTTAAGGTTTGTTTCAATACAAGTATCGGAGATGCCTGTGATACTTCCTAACATCCTGCAATCTGTGACATCTTCAAATTGCTTAGGCGATGATCAAAATGGTTGACAATTAATTGTCTTTCGATCGGCAAAAAGATTAATCGATTATTTGTTGCAGCTTTAATTCCCAGCAGCGTCTCATATGCGACTTCACAGATTTTTTTCCTGCACAACTAGCCAGTATCCATGAACGGCGAGCAAAATTGTGTAACTTCAGGCACATCCATTACAAACCATCCATACAGGTTGAGTAGTGTATAGCTGTTACTGGCCGATACATAAAGTGCAGGTATTGGAATTCAGTTCAGGAAGGAAAAATGGTATAAGTGATCTTTTGAAGTTCTTGTTTTGCCTAATGTCTCCAAGCCTTGGGCCTAATAAAGGGGTTGGATTTCTCGTACAAAAGCCACGACAATGGGGCATTTATTTACTTGTGCAAGACTTGGAATGCATTAGTCTGAGCTCATGCTTTTTTCTCTGGGTCTTCCAAAAAATCTTGCTGCTGTTTGCTTCGGCGAGGATGGGACGGAACATTCTGATGTAAATCTAAAGCCAGTGTGGTTTTGAAAACAGCCCTGGCGTCATGTTTGATGGAGGCCCAAGTCCTCTCGGTGTTGTTGTTGGCATCTGCTTCCTGCTTAGCTAAGACAAGGGAGACGGAAAGCTAACACGAGGCAAATGTGACAGGCGGTGGAAGTACGTACCTATCCGCTGACTCTTGTTTTGGAGTGGTTCGGCGTCTTTTCTCGCGCGCACTCTTCTCCAAGAGAGTTTCCTCAGCCCCAGCGTTCGCCTTTCCCTGCCCCTGTTCCTTTGCTGTTTGTAGCGATTACAGCTTCGCCAAGGGAATGGTGGTTTCTACTGTGTCAGCAGCTTTTGCCCCCGCTGTCCCTCCACATTCAGGATGTTTCATTCAGAAAACATGAACCAGTTCCCCCTGTCTGACTCCTGTTTGCTTTCATTCAGCTTCAGTGAGAAAACTCTTACCTACTTCCTATGGTGGAGCAGCTGAAATTCAGAGGAAGACAACGTGAACACTATTGACACTTGTGTGTTTGTTCCTCTGTCTCTTTGTTTTTCTTCATGTAAATTCTTTTCTCCTTCGGGATGACAGAAGGAGGCCTGTATTTTGAAGCTGTCTATTACTGATGCCAGGCCTCTGATATATTGTATAAGATGAGAATATGCTGCTCCAAGCTTCCAGGAGAATTCACCAGAGAGCCAGGCTTAAAGAGAAAAGCTTTATTTTCTTATCCTGTTGGCCCAAATAGTTGCTTTGTTGTTCTCATCTGTGGTACTGAGGGCTCAGAAGCATTGTTCAATGGTCTCGCTGCTGTCAGAACGTTCTGTCTGTTCTCTGACGACCACACAGAGCCGCTTCTTCATCCCCACAGAGGAAGGTTGCAAATATACACAGGATCTCCCGTGTTGGGAAAGCCCCTAACGAAGCCACCTCCCATGGCTGCAACTGCCACTATTACTGTATTCGATAAGGAGGGAGTGGCAAGCAACGGGCCAGCCTGTAGTAAACCTCTCTGAAAGAAATGTTGTTGTAGCCTTGGGACTGAAAGTGGCATCATATAAAGTCTGCTGACGCCACAGAGCAGTATCTCATCCTCTGTAGGTGAATGGTTTGTAATTGATGAAGACATGACTTCATCTTCTGCTGCTAATTGATCCTTGCGAGCCTTTGAATTGACATCGTTATAGTTACCCTATTGACTTTGCTAGAACTAAAGACATCAGTGCAAGTATTTTAATCAGACTTTTTAGCGATACCTTGTCAAATAGATTTTACATCAGATTCTGTGCAATATTTATCTTTAAATGCAAGTAATCTGGCTTCTTTTTAAACTTCAAACCTTGGATGCACAGATACATTCAGCATGTATCCGTGCATGTCTTGGAATAAAATGGAATATTTCAGTAGTAGTAGTAGTAGCTGCAAACGATGAGACGATTCATTGGTCGATAGAACATTAATTGCCAACTAATTCGACATTTTGATGAACCATTAAGTTATTTTTTAAGCTAAAGTGACACACATTTGCTGCCTTTCTGTGTCATTTATGATACTAAATGAAGATTCTTTGCTTTTCGGACTGTTTGTATGTTACATTTTGGTCCGGTTTGCGTTTAGTAGTAGCAAGGCCTTTGGCCAAGCGGTTTGTCTGTCTGTCAATCAAGGTTCAAGGAAATCGTGTGGCTGTGATGGCACTGAAAGTGATCAGTTATGAGAGGGCCAGTTCCTCCCTTAGTTTCCACCCCCCAAACTCTCAAAAGTCAGGTTAATTCACACAAGCAGAACACAGTAGCGAGAATAAAGTTTAATTCTGCAGCGTGCATGCCCTGCATTGTTATCTAAGCATGCGAAATAATATAATTTGCTGGCAGGCTTGTTTTATTGCACTCGCGAGACATAAATCTAATGCCATATGTTTGTTTCACAAAAGAAGCAATTTGTTGTCTGGGAAATATGTATATCGATACATCGTTATGATGATATGACACTTTATATTGTCTTAGATTTTTGGATATGTTGTATCTTGTGGAGGCCGATAAGTTGGCCGATATATCTCAGATATATCTGTATTGGCGTATATGTTCGATATGTGCCAATATGAAGCTCTTTTTTTGAGAGAGAGGGAGAAATGATTCCAAAAAAACTGATACCTGACAAAAATCAAGTATCAGTTGGGCTCTAATATTATGATATAAGTGTTTATATAAGTACCAATAGTATAATGGTTAGTTGCAGCCCATGTTCCAGCCCATGATTTCTGCAAGCCATCCTCCACTGCTGGTGTTTTCTAAGGCAAGTGATGGCATCCATGGGGAGACTAGCAGCCTGCATCAACCCTCTGAAAGTGAGAGGCCTTGAGAAAGAGCAAGAAGGGCACAAAAAGGAGTTATCAAGTGTCAGGAAAATATTCCAGAAAAGAACAAAGCGAGAGAGAGAGGGGTTGGGATTCCAGGAAAGGCACACTGTTATCTCCAAATGTTTCTTTGCATTGTCTGGTTGTTTAACTAAGGCTGCCGGAGAGTTTTACTGAAGAATCCGCCTGGTGGCATTCCTGTGGCTGTTGACGTCAGGAGGCTTTGGCCTTTGCTTTAGAATCACAATGAAGTAATAGACATGTGTGTCATTTTGTGGAACAGTCTATTGATTGTGGTTGAGGAAACAATGCTTTTTTTTTTCCTGAAGAGCCGGGTTGTTCATGTTGTGGTTGATCATCTTGCACTTGTGGCTACAGCTCGATGTTCTCTACCGTTGCCATCATGTTGGAAGCACTGCACAAGAATGTACGTGAGGTTTCACATGAGCTCATGGAAGGAAACTAACTTGTTGGTTTATCCTAATAAGTCACCAGCAAAGTCTCTCTATTTATCACCCTGCTGGGTTTATTAGAATTGGACCTCAAATATTCTAACCTCAACCCCTGCTCGCCTAAGTGTCTGTAGACAAATGAGCCCCCGATTCGCCATAATTTACCAACTGGTGTTTTTTTTATTCACCTCCCAGCATGAGAGTCGAACAGAGTTTACTTTTTTGAAAGCATTCTAGGTTCAAGACAAATTAGTGTGTGTGTGTGTGTGTGTGTGTGTGTGTGTGTGTGGTTAGGATTTAGGAAACCATCTTTTGTCTCACATCTTGTTAATGACAGAGCAGACTATTTTAGAAAGACGGCAGGTTTTGAAGAGGAACATGTAGCAGGAACAACAGGCCCCTTCCCTACCATGACAATAACAGTGAAACCAGACAGCAGTCCTGAGCTAACAAAGTCATTGCTGAACTGCACATACACATACATACACACACAAGTGTGTCGCGGTCTCTACATTTGGTTTGGTTTGCTGAGGATCATCTCACAGCATGTGGGCTAAAGGTCATGTCTCTCTCTCTTTCTGTGTGTGTGTGTGTCTGTGTGTGTGTGTGTGTGTGTGTGTGTGTGTGTGTGTGTGTGTGTGTGTGTGTATCTGTCTCGCTCTCTGTTTCTGCCAGGAATTCTATTTTTTTCTCTTGTTGCAGCGCAGCCGGTCCTTTGGGTGGTTTTGAGGCAAGGGCAGGGCAAGACAGTGGTTAGTTTGCCTGAGCTGATAGATGTCCAGAGAGACTGTGGCTCGTTTTCGACAGTCCCATTTTTTATAATTAAAGCTTGTACGCTGGAAAGATACAATCATATAGTTGTAGAGCTGAAATGAGTAGCTATTCAATCGATTAACTGGCAAGTATTTTGATAACCTACTATTCATTTCAATTGTTTTTCTGGTTTTAGCTCCTCCAATTGTGAAGATTGGCTGCTTTTCTCTGTCGTATATCATTGTATCCAATTATCTTTTGGTTTTGGAAAGTTGGTTGGACAAAACAAGACATTTAAAACCAAAGCTAGGGCTGCAAGATCTGTTAAAAAAAATCTAATTTGCAATTAGTTTTGACAGATATTGTGAGCCATGATCAGTTTTTCATTACAATTTTCATTGTCGCACTAAGAACTAGACGTTTATTTGTGTCTGAGCCAGATAAACATGTGTGTTGTTTTCTTACATTTGGACAACAAGATTTGTAGGCAAGGGCATCTCTGCAGCACCACAGTACCTCATTATAATGCTGTCTGTCATACATTTTAACGTAATCAAAAAATTGCAGCTTTTGTGATTTGGGAGGTGTTGGGCTTGGACACATTGTGATTTCGATGATATGTCGATAGTCCTAGACCACAAAATCTGTAAAATGTAAATATTTCACGACAAAACAACTAATCAAGAAAAGAACGCATTGAATTAAGCTAAAACAATTAGTTGAATGATCACTTAGGTGATTGACATAAAATTAATTAGCAACTACTTAGGTACTCAATTAACTTGCAGTCTTTTTATTTTAATCAAAATTGGCAAAAATTCACATGGTCTCACTTTGCAAGTGTGAATATTTGCTGGTCTTCTTACTCAATGAATTGAATGTGTTGTGGGTTTTGAATAGTTTGATGACATTTTGTCCTCTGGGAAATCATGACAGACATTTCTCGGCATTATGCAACATTATGTAGGACAAAATTGAGAAAATAATTGCTTGATTCATCAGTAAAAAAAAAAAGTATTTGTTAAGTTGCAGCATTGTAGTCACAAGGCCAACCCACTAGTTATATGATGAAGAAAAGTTCCCAACAAACTTATTCACTATTCAAATGGCTGCATGATATGAAGCACCTGGGTGCTCAGGTTGTCGGCGGCTTCAGTGAGGAATGTTGACTTTCAGGAGTTGCTTTAGTGTGGGTTAATCAAGGCACAAATACAAGAACTGTTCTGTGCAGTGTGATCAATGCCGGGTGAAAATAAATGAGAGTGAAATTCAGTAAGGAGGCAACAGGGTTGCATAGTTAGTAGGAAGGCCACCTTTCAACAAGGAGAGTTGTGATGACAAGCATCTGCCCTGCTAATGCACTCAAACCCCACAAATCCCAGTGAAGCTAACTGCTCTGAGCTTTGTGGAATAAAGCTTAAGATGATTTTCTTGTCGTGTTTAGAAGTGTAATAGGATAATTTAAATCAAGAAGGCAACATACGTCAGCTTTTTTAAGATGTACTGCAGCTCTCTATACTCTTTGCTGTGGCGACTACATGCCATTAGCAGGTTAGCTCAGCTAGCCATAGGCCATATTAGCTGACTGTAGTGTACGTGGACCGTGTACAAGGAGGTTATGCTTTCACCTGTGTCCGTTTGGTGGGTGGTTGGACTACAGGAAAATACTGAACAGATATCCATGAAACTTGTATGAAGGACGTCTCAGTCGAGAATAAACCCCATTCACTTTTGGTGTGCATCTGGATAAAGGGACAGATCCAGGATCTTTTTTTCTATCTTTCTTTAACATTGCAGGAAAGTACGTCTTTCAACATTTTTATTAATTTCTCAGAGAATAATGCATCGATCTTAATGAAAAATATTAGGTGTATTTGGGTGTCTATTATCATTGAGTGAGTACAAAAGTGGACTTCTAAGGAGATGTATCTGCTCTACTGAATGCCATTCTAGTTTAACTGATTTTGATGGACATTTTTCACTACTTTCTGACATTTACATGGACAAAACAGTGTCCCAGGGCTTCAGCTGCTCGCTTTCTCCAACCAAAAGATCAGAATCCATAGAAATTCAATTAATCATCACAAGAGAAAAAAAAAAACAGCAACATCCTCACGCTATCTGGAAGCGGTGATGAATTTGTTTTCATTATTGCTGCTGATTAATTTTCTGTCTTTGTGCCAGTTGTTAGCTTGAAATCCAAGAGTTTGACAAGGATTGGATGGATTGTTCTGCAAACTGAGAAGTTTGAGTGCAGAGCAGTTCCTTTGTTCCCTCCAGCAATGCAAGAAAAAGTCGCTGAGCTTTCGCAAGGCAAAGGTGCACCAACACATGCTTTATAAAAGGGAATCAATGGTTGACACTTGTTGACTTGTGGTCAGCCCCGTGTTTTGCAAACAAATGTGTGCAAACAAGAGTGTAGGCCTTGAGTTTGATCCTCACAGCAGCCAGTGCGGTTATCATATCCTCTACCAGAAACACTACCTGCTCCCTCATTGTCGGCTGTTGTGCACAAGAGCACAAGCTACAGTAGTGCTGCTGCGGTCGATCTCGACAACTCACAATCCTTTCCCCCTGGGTTCCCTCTCTCGTTCCAGCAGTGAGTCATCAGCTCAGCAGAGAGTGAGAAGCGGGGAAAGGGGAGCGGGAAAGGGTGGTTCATACAGGGTTCAAGGCTCCCTCGCCTCATCCCTCGCTTCTCTCTCCTGACAGTTTCCCCAGAGCACATGACCCGTCTCAACCCTAAACCCCAGCGTTTCTGTGTGGCTCTTTGGCTATAGTCACACTTGTCACTTTAGTGCAGTTTTTTTGTTATGAATGTCTAATTATGTGAGATCACTTTTCTGTGCGTCTTTGCGCTTGGCATGAAAATGTTCTGTTCTGTGTCTCCTGCGGCTGTGTTTACTTAAAACAGCCCATGTGACTTTTGTCTTGTTCTTCCAATCTTTTTACACTTCTAATGTGAGAGGACTTGCATCAGCCAGCTGTTCAGGACTTAGTGGTTCAAAAAGTTTGTTTTTTCCAGAAGGTACTTTTGTTTAATTTGTCCTTAAACTAAATACTGTTGTGGTCGGATTGTCTCTTGATAAGATACACTTTTCAGCCCAATACAGACTGATGCCTTTCTTTTTCTGTGTGTACAGACATGTTGTAACCTCACTCTGACAAGATTGGACAGAAAAACTCATGTTTATTATTATAGTCCTAAAAAGAGAGATTGTGCAAGTATAAGACTTCTACTTCTACTGAAGTTTGCATGCAATCCAGCTAGCCCCTTGTGGCCTGGCTAACTGCATGGCAAATGAGCTAATAAGCTAACAGTAGCCACAGTCATGGATGTATAAAACTTAAACAGTTGGCAGCTTAGCAGTTATTCTTGTGATATGCTGCCCCTGTTGAGTCTCATGTCACAATAATAATACGATATCGATAGGGCTCTAACTCACAGGTAAAGAATGACAAATGTAAGTGTAAAATTTCACTAAGAGACGGAACAGTAGCATTTTTTCCTTCCTGATACTGACTCATCGAGTTGAGTATGTGCAAACTTCTCTTAAATGATATGGTATTGAATTGTTGCAGAGACGAGTGCAATACTGATTTCAACGTTTTGCGCTGGTATCAGAGGCATTCGGATACTGCTATCTGAACAACCTTAATTTCACTCACATAAACCACATTCACACTTTTGGTATCCGAAGAGGTTCCTTTGCTGTGCGTCTCAACCTGTCGGAGGTGTGATGATGCAATACATCTCTTGTGTTTCCTCTATCATCTCTCTGCCTGAGCAGAAAACACTCATGGACTCTGAAAATGCACCTCCACCAAATCTCCCCAGATTTACCCATGTCATTTCTACATTCACGGCCCAGAGCTCAAGCTCTATCAGATCCAGGTGAGGTGATTTTACCTTGTGTTCAGTAATGCCGTGTTCTCTATTGAATTTTTTAAATTGAGGCAAATCAGTTTGGCGATGACCACATGTTATCTGAGGACTAAATGGAGCCAGGTGGCACGACAGTATAGAGAAAACAGTCAGAGCTGCGGGATTCACAAAGGAGACTTCATTAAAGATAGAACAAGCATCAAGGGAGTGTGTTATATGTGTGTGTGAGTGCAGGTTGGCTCCACAGCGCACACTGGAAATTTCATTATTTTGTGTTCACGACATGTTGTATGTGCAAAAGTAATGGAGTATTTTCCAGCCTGCGCGCCAGATTACACTCGTTAATGTGTACCGTTGATGTGCAAGTGAGTGTACGTCTAGATGTCTTATTGATTGTGTGCCAGGCCAAGACGAGTTTTAAAAGTCTGTCCAGAGAGCTCCATATGGAGCATTGATGTCGGAGAGTGCGGTCAAGAGGGGGGAGAGACGGAGGGAAGGAAAATGAAGGGAGGGAGGGAGGCAGAGGGAGACAGAACGAGGAGGCCTTTTCTTTGGCTTTTCTGCCTCTGTCATTAAGCTCTCCCATGTCAAAGACAGATGGAGCTGGTGCCCTGTGTGTGTATGTGTGTGTGTTTGTGTATGGAGGCACTTGCAAGTGCAGACTGATGTGACCCACCCAACTCTACAGACACACACTGACACACACACACACACACACCATTGAGCCCTGCCCTTGATTCTGCCTCCAGCGGGGCGTCTCAGGGCAGCTACCAGACCTCTGCCATCTGCAGTCAGTCAGCCTTGCGGGTCGGACAGCTCATCAGTAGTCCGTTAACTCCGTCAACTAAGTTCTCTCTGTTTCGGCTCCTATCTGCTCATGCAACATTAAATTCTTATAAAGGATCATTTTCAGTGCCCTTTATGATTCTGATCACATCGTCCTTCATTTTCTTTTGTTTCATCTTGCCCTTCTCTTTTAGATTGGCAACCAGAGTGGATTAATGTTAGGGGAGATGTTGAAAGTAGAAATTCTTTATATACGCTTAAAGCCGTGTTTGACTCATTTTCGGTCAGTGGTTTGCCTACTTCAAAACAAAAAAATTTGGACGTTATTTCATGTAAGGAAGAAGGGCCAAGCAAGGTCATATGTGACATAGTAAAGATGGATTTCACATCCAGTATTTTCCTAGGTTTGCGGAAGGCTTAGACACAAGAATTTGGGTTTAGAGGGGCCTTCCCTAAAATATAGGGAAATAGTCAATTCTTTATAAAAAAAAAATGCAGTTTCACATCATTTTGAACCATTATTATTACCATATCTCGCTGAAGAAGTCCACTAGGGACTAATTACAACCATTAGATCCGTCATTTAGTTAGTTTTGATGCGCTCCACTTTGATTTTACATTCATCTGGCTTAGGTGGAGTGCAGTAAAACTCAAAGAGCATGTAAATAGATCTGCCTGCAAGAAGGGGAATGGACTCCCCCTAAAATTCAAGGCAAACACGAATAACAAAAATTAGTCATGTAGCCACAATCATGCACTGTGCCCTTTCATGTGGACAGGATTTGGCCCACGACGCTGCTTTTACTTTCATAGCCATGTAGTTTTTGTAAATCCGGTAAGAAATTCAACCTGCACATTGGTCTTTCATTGATCTTCCTCTGTTCTTTTGCTTGTATATCCTCTCCCTTTCCTTGTGGATAGTTGTGGTTGCTTCATAGCTCCATATATTTGTAGTGACTCTGCCCTCACCACTCCTAGTTGGCTGCTGTGATTGTTGGCATGCATGGTGGCACATGCCAGGCAGCAGTGCCAAGCACACAGAGCGAGCCTCCACATCTCTCTGTTGTCCGGGAGACTTTCTGTCCACTCGTCTTCCCCTTATTTACATCTCGCTAACTGTCCCTCTCGCCTCCACCCCCTCTTTGAAGACCTTGTCCAGGGTTGACGTAGCATACGAGTTTACTGCCCAAACTTGGCCCGCCTTCACTGCGACAGTTTTTTCTCAATGATTAAATACGTGCCTGAAGGATGTGTGTGTAATACCCTCGCTGCAGGCCACACACAGCATGGCACGGTGCTGCTGAGGAAGTGAGCCTATGAGTTAAAGGAAAAGTCTGCCGTCTACGTTTGGTGTCTGTTATAACTGCGTAACAGCGTGTGTTGGGGTTGTGACATCAGTATGCAGGTATTTTTTTCATCGGGGCTGCCAGGGCAAATGTAGCCAGCAGGCACGAATTTCCAAATTTCTCTCACTTAGTCCCCTCCACACAAACACATTCACTTGCCTGGTGAGACATGTTATTTCCACCCATTTTTTCTCTGTCCGGTCTTGAAAATGTTGAAATCACGCCATACACAGGTAACTATAACAAGGAGCACAGTGTCTTGATCCCAGCCTGTTCGTGTCTTTCAGGTAGTGCTGATTTTTGGCAGGACTTCACGAAATAAAGCTCCCAGGCATGAGTTGGTACTTCTCAGAAGTCTTTTATGAGCTCGATAACAGGTTAGGTTGGCAATGGCAGCCCATTGTTTTGCTTTTCTTATTGTGTCTGGTGAATATCAATAAGCTTGTTGACAGGTGTCAGTTCATGTCAGCTGTACAAAAGGTGGCTGTCAGCTCCCTCCTTCGCACACATCAGCATGAGTACCTTTCGCACCTGAATGCACCACTTGCTAGATCTTTGCTTCTATGAAATAATCCATGCACTTTCAGATTCATGCTTCATTTTTGAAGATGTTTTGAAAACCTACTTTTAATTGATCTGGAGTTCAACACAACACACATTGCCTCAATTATTTATGGGGGATAGTATTTGACAACCATCTTTCTTCAGAATCGCTGTAAGAGTTTGCCTTGGTGTTGCCACTTGGTGTTGCTTTAATTGTCCACCTTAATGCATGCACTCTGGCTTGCCTCGCTTTTCAGTTTCTCTCTTCTTTCCGCTTTTTAGTCGACAGCGTGTTTTCTAAAGTTTTCACCCGCAATTCAGTTGTCAGAACAGCAAGTGAGCCATGTGTCAAGGAAGCCGATCAAAACCAGCGCGCACCAAACGACATTGCAACAACCAGGCACACTTACAAGATTGTACAAAACAGCATACGTAGGCCTAGTTGTAGATGTAGATCTAACATTAGAGAGCGTCTCTCTCTGCATAGTATGTGTGATTGACAGTAGACGGAAGAGAAGACAGAGGGCAGATCGCGGATGGCATTGGGTGCCGCCTGCCTAAGTCAAGTCTAGGTGTGTGAAACACTGATAATGCAGCCAAAGATGCTTTGTTTTATTCAGAATTATTGAATACTGTCAAACGTGACATCTAACGTTTTAGTGCCCTGATGCCATTTTGGACGACAAGGTTTATAGTCAAACTGTAAAAATATCCCACCTCTGTTACATGTCATTGTCACAAGTTTTTGATCACCACTTTTGAGAGATCGCTGCAAGAAATGTGTGTATATTAGCTGATATATCTTGATCGGAATTTCCTACTCCCTCTTCAATATTGGCATCGGCCCAAAACTCGAGTATCGGTCGTGCTCTAATGTCAATACTGTGGTCACCACACCCCTAGTCAAACTGCAGAAATTAATTTGCTTGGTTATGTTTCATAACTTTGATTAGCATTAAGACCCATTTAGGCTGCCAGGCAGAGTGCACTCATTGAACTGTAGCTGATTTAGGAAATCTAGAAATGACATGTAGATTATTTTTGTCCCCCATCGACCAATTGATTGCATTTGCCTTGAAAATAAGTTTCCCCTGGTGAACTCTGCGTATAAGCACCTTGTTTTCAGCTAAGGTTAGAGCCGGATCATATATTTGGTGTCACTGAGACAGCCCATGGCTATGGAGGCCAGTAGAAGCTGTGAGGGAGCATGATGTTGATAATGAGGTGTACAGCCACTCCGAGGAGTTGTGATATCTGCTATCAGCCCTCAGGCAGGGAAACCAGACACCTTTTTATAGGCCTAATCCCTCTTCCCATCCCTCCTCTCTCTCTCGCACTGCTGTTTGTGTGCACTGTCCTGGAGCTCTGTGTGTATAGTGTGTGAGTGTAAATGCAAATCCATATATACACAGTCTCATATTCACACAGGGCCTGTGTCAGAGTGCAGTTGACCCACCCTGGTGACAGATGTGTGAAAAATGGTTTAATTAGGTGCAGATTGACGCTAACCCTCAATGAATCTAGCACTTTTTATATCTTGATGTTATCAAATAGCACAAACTATTTAAAAATATGTTTTGGGTGGTATTTATGATGAAGTAATATCATCAGAACAGATTATTAACAGCTGTGTTTATTAATAGTATAATCTGTTTCAGGCCGCATCCACATGTGTGAACACACACTGCCTGCCAGTTGACCTCAGAGGTCACACCCTAACCCTTGACCTTGAACATATGAATGATGGCGTCTGGCGTCTGTGGGTTGTGTTTTGGTCCCCAGGGTAGCTCTAGGTCCACAAAAGATGGATATGTGTGTGTTTGTCCATCTGAAATGTAGACAAAATATGAAAGTGCTCAGCCAAATGTGTCAACCATTATTAATTTCACAACATCAGAGATGAAGTTTACACAATGCTGCCAATATTTTCCTTCAAACTGATCTAATCTTTTAAAGGAAATAATTTGTTTATCTTACAAAACAAAGATATTTGAGTAGATTCCAATGAACTGTCAAGTTTTTGATTCTTGTCAACTCAGTGTGATGCATAGATCATTATCTAGCTCTGACCAGAATTTCCTTTGCTCTACCATATATTTTGCAGTCTTATATGGAGAGTGTCTTACTGTTGTAGCTGAGGAACAAGAGCATTTCGCAAACAGGTTACTAACACCCATGCTTTTCACTAGAAGTCACACATTCTTAAGCAACACAGAAAAGCGCAGTCACTGCACATCAGTTTGGATAAGAGCATTCAGCAGTGTCATCTGTGGTGCAGATTAACTGGGTTCTACTGTGATCAGTTTCACTACTTACATTCATATTTGTGGCTTTTTGTCAGCTTTGCCTCTAAAAATGGAAACAAAGCCCGTAGTTTCTATGCTTAAGTTGTTAGTGTTGTTACAGCGTCTTGATTTCCATGTTTCCTTTGTAATGTCTCTCAGTTCCCATGAAGAAAAGGGTTTTATATATTGTTCAGTGTATTTTTAGAGAGATGGGCAGCTGGATTCATGCCCCTCTTTCAGGATGTTGCTGCAACAACACTCAACAGCTGTATAGCTTTGTTGGATTTTGATTATAGGTGGAATGCACCTTGTCAGAAATGTAACAAAAAAAAACACATTGTGGACTATGGGGCATAAGACAACAAGAAATTGATCCTTTCCTTTGTTTCTGGTGCTTGTAGTTTTTTTTTATGGTGGCCATAAGAGCTCCACAACCTGCAACTTAAGTAGAAAGCGCATACAAATAGAGAAAACACAACCATATCACGAAGTCTGCAAGAAGTGCAGACGACAACTGTTTCCAGGGGGTGCGAAAAAGTGATGCACACAACCAGGGCATGCTCTTTGTCCCAGAAACAAAACATTTTTTCTCATATTCCAACACCGCTGATGGATAGTCAACTTCAATAACTTCAAGAGTCACAAACCACTGCAACAACAAGCTGTCCCAGCCATGTGCATCCCTTTTTAGTGTCCCCTGGAAACAATTTCCTTTGTAATCTGTGTTTAATGATGTTGGGATTGCTGATGGTGAGATCCCTCGTGAGAATGTAGTATTGTTTTTCAGATGTTTGTCTCAGGATAGTTGTTTACTTTCTTAGTTTTTCATGTGATGTTTTTTTGGTGTATTTAATTTACACAGTGTAAGAGTTTAATAAGCCACAACTGATCCTTTTCCTCTGTAACATCTGCCCAGGGCTGCAGATGAAAAGCAACTTTGATACAATACATGTATTGTGCATTTTTCCCTACTGAAAAAAATAATAAACAATAAACAATTTCTGGCAATAAAAAAAAAAGTCTAACTATTAGCAGAAAAACAATAATAAAATATTGGTAATAAAACTTAGCTGACCTTCAAAATTTTAATCCTCAAAGTTAATGGTTGTCTGAGAACATTAATCTGGTCATGTTGTTGTGGTACCACAGAAAATTGAACTTCTCCTGTTTGATTCATTAGAGAAGTATCAGATACATGCCTGAGCAACAGAGCAAAAACTGTATGTGTATCTCTGCACTTTTTGCATAAGAGCATGTGTCTTTTGAGAAGTCTAGCACACAGTGCTGAGGACATGTCAGGGTGTGTATTTCGGTCTCTTCTGAGCCTTCGGGTGTTGATGTGTGTTTTTTTCCTCCGCACTGTTTGGACTGTCAGTCACAGCTGTCAAACACATCCCCGTATGAACGGCAGGCTGGGTTCACACTCTCTCAATCAACCCCCCGTTGCGTGTGCATGTGTTGACGTGTGTTAACGCGTGTTTGTGTGTTAGCATGTGGAGGTGGGTGGTCGATGCTCTATTCATAGCAACTGCCATCCCACTGTCACCAATACCTCGTATGTCAAACTACCTGTCAAAGAGCGATGAGAGAACCCCTGGGTTTTCCCTCCGTGCTCCACCCAGAGGTTAATTTTATTCTATTATTATTCATTCAATCTATCTGTGCTTTGCAGATTGTATATTTAAGTGGGAGAGACCTCTGAAAAGTGATTTATCAATGAAAGTTAGAGCTACATTTAGTGTTAATTTTCATTTCCCCTGTGGCAACAAAAACATAAATGGTATTCCAATTTCAGGAGTCACATTCTCACAGTTAAACTTTCATCGATAAAATGTCAAATTTTCTAAGATTTGATACATTTGACATCATAAGATAATATAAGATTATCAACGTAACGGCTTTTAATCAGGACCGTCAGTATATGCATAAAGTGGATTGTGGAAAATAAGATATGCCAAATTGGGCAGTCTGCAGCTGTTATTTGAGTGTGTTAGATATATATTTAATCAAACGTCATATATTCTGCACAAAAAATGAATTAAATTCTGCCTTTTCAGTGTGCAGCATTGTTTTTTAGACTATGGGATCGATCTAAAAATGTTTAATTTCAGTCATTTCTTAGTCGTAACAATTTAAAGCAACAAAATTGAAACTGTGCAGGTCTTGAGACTAATGGCATCCTGTTTTACTTCTGCATGTATGTATGCATGGCTGTTGCTTAGCAAATAACTGAACCAAGCACTGAGCGTGTCTTCTCATGTTGTTGCTATAGTTACTGTCACTGCCTGGCTACTCAGCGCTACACCAAAGAAAAATATGACGAATTGAAATCTGAGAGTAGGCATTAAACTCACTGTCGACATGGGACAAACCCTTTTTCCTCCGGTATTGCACTGTTGAAATCGTCAGGAGAGCTTGTTAGCCGTTAGCGTTAGTGGTTCCTGCAGTGTGTTTAGCTGAGGGAGCTAAGTGCTAACAAAGCTAACAGTGCAGGACTGAAACTGAGAATTTCTGTTCAGACCAACAT
Source organism: Pagrus pagrus (assembly GCF_965226575.1). Lineage (NCBI taxonomy): Eukaryota > Metazoa > Chordata > Actinopteri > Spariformes > Sparidae > Pagrus > Pagrus pagrus. The sequence goes on along the minus strand of NC_140204.1, from coordinate 12,105,333 downwards.
GAAGCTGTATAATTTGACAACAAGTTTACAGTAAATAAATGTATTGTTGTACTTCAGTTGAGTACAGTTTGATTGTAAAACTTGTACTTTGAATACTAATACTTTAAACTTAAAACTAAAGATTATAATTAAGTAAAGAAACACTTTGATGTTGGGAAGGTTTACATTCACTTCAGGACGTTTATTGTTTTTCTGGACACCTCTGTGACCGACAAAATTAGTCTTGAGCCTTGCGTTAGCCAACATATTTTGCAAAGGTGATGCCGGCTCCTCATGGATGCCCTACAGTAAAACAAACCACAGTAAGATTTAGTTGACTTTTAAAACATTGATCTGATTTTTAGAAAAAGCTGCGTTTTGCTAAGCTGAATATTTATTTTTGTCTTTATATTGTTGAGATTTCTTGTAAAGCTGACATGTTGTGACATTTCAGTCTAAAAACAGGATCATATGTTTTGTTGTGAAGTAGAATCTTTATCTACACAGTGATTGTGGTTGTCTTATTGCTGGCCACTATCATCAATTGTGACCACTGGCCAAAATCTTCAGATCAAATAAAGATACATGACTTTGAAAAGCAGAATCTATATATAATCCTGATAAATTGAAGATAAAAATCTTGTTGCCTGCCTGTTCGACTGCTATAACTGCCATCTCAAGAGATGACTTGGTGTCTGCCGCTCACAGTCAGCCAACCTCTGGTCCAGATTTGACAAATATTTTTTTTTCCTCGGCCCAGAGATGCTCACTATGAGTTTGTGGTTGCGTGTGTGCTCTGTGAACGAGGCCTGAGGGGAGGTTTGGTATGGAGTTTCACTCTGCGTCTTCAAGTCGTGCCTGCTGCTGGTTAGAGGTGTGGGGTTTTAATAAGCTACCACAAAAATATGGTCTGTCACCCTCCGACTGCTCTTGTGTTTAGCTTCTGAGAAATTAAAGTGTCAGTCTGATTGTCAGCCTCTGCATATGTGTCGACATCTGTGTGCGCATTACAAAGAAGCCAAAGCAAATGAAAATTTATATTGGGAATAAAGTAAGTAGAATTTCTAATCTGCGGTAGGTTTTTTCAATATTGCCAGTGGTGTTGGTTTATTAAATGCTTACTGTAATATTTTTGGACTGGTATGCAGAAGTAAGAGTCCCTGAAAGACAATATTCAGTTTTATTCTTAACATTTTAAAGCCTACATACTTCCAAAAACATTACAAGCATTTCATTTTCCCTCAGAATATTGTTGTTGGCAGGACGGAGGAGCTTTTATCAATTTTCCCATGGCTCTCGGGCTACAGTTTAGCTCCAACCAGCGCAGAGAACAATTTGGTTGGCGAACGTAATCCATCACTGTAAAAAGAGAAGCTGACAATCTCGCTTTGCAAAGTTGCATCAGACTGGAAATCTCAGGCTGTAAACTTTTACACCATGAAGGATGTTCCCTTCGTGTCTCAGTCAGATTAATGTGTGCGTTCAGGCAAACAAGCAGGTGACATGACGGGAGTGAGTGTGTGATACTTCCACGTTCTACTTCTCTGATTTTTGTCTGTGTCTGAAAAGTTTTAACCAATAGTGAGTGCTCTCTGTGGTTCGGTTAGGAGGACCCTCATTCTGTCAGTCACAAGCCAGTCAAGCCAACAGATGAAGCAAAGCAATGTGCCTCTGCCAGCCATCGTCCTCGAGATTAAATGGAACTGAAATCCATCTTTTCTTTACAGTGGTACCTTCAGTTAGCCTTTGGTTTTGAGTGGACAATAGAAAATACCATCACTAAAAATATCACATTTGGTCTTCATACAACTGTTACAAACATTAAGTTGTTGTATAGTTAGATGTTTAATGAGAAGATAAAAAATATGTCGGTGTTGTCTGACCAACACAAAATGAATTTTAGCACAAGAAACCTGCCTGGTGACTAGAGATGGAACCAAAAGTGAGTTTTTATTGGCCAGTATTAATAGATGAATGAATATATAAATCAGTTGGGTACATCCCCGCTTGGGTGGCAGCCACGACCAAAGCCAAGTTTGCTGTAAACTGTAGTTATTTGATTAAGCGGCCTACCTCTACATTTCAAAAGTAATGGTAAAATTTACAAATAAAAGAAGATTTTTAGAGTATAAGCTTGCTGATAACCTTCACTGTATTTTTAATTTATAAATAACACGTTTTCTCTCTATAAAGAGGCAGTGTCATATTGTATGCTACAAATTTGAAACTAGGACTGCAAGTAACAATAGTTCACTATCCATTCTTTCCATTATTTTCTGAATTATTAATTGTTTTGTTTGTTATATGTCAGAAAATAGTGAAAATGAATGTTAGTTTCCCAGAATTAAATGAGATGGATTCACGTACTTGTCTTGTTTGATAGTCTAAAAACAAAAGATTTTCAGTTAAATATCATAAAGTACAAACAAAAGCATCAAATTCTCTCATGTGAGAAGCTGTAATTAGCAAATATGTTTGTGTTGTGCATTGTCGCTTGAAAAATGAGTGAAATAATCATCAAAATAGTTTGATTAATCGTCTTATTGTTGCAGCTGTATTTGAAACCAGAATTGTTTACTAAATAGGGTCCCAATGAAGTCTGACTGTCTGGTGTTAGCATTAGTTCTGCAACTAAGGATTATTTTAATCAGTTAATTATCACTACGATTAATTTAGTTCATGAAATGTCCCAAAAAATTGCAAAAAGTGCTCTTTACAACTTCTTAGAGCCCAAAGTGCTGTTCTTTTGTTTCTTTTGGTCCAAAACACAAAGTCTTTTCATTTACTGCCAAAAGTGACATAGAAATGCAGCAAATCCTCACTTTAAAGAAGCTGGAACCAGTATTTTTGTGACATTTTTGCTTGAAAAATGACTGAAATTAAAAAATTGATTATCACTATAGTTGGTATTCATTTTCTTTTGATTGACTTAACTGATAAATCAGAAAAAAGTTAGGATTATGCCCCAGCCTTCTATTTTCTGGCTCCGTTGGCAGTTTAATGCAAACACTTGTCCTGCTTTGATATTTACCAAAGTTGATGCCCTCCTAAAAATGGTGTAAGAACAACCAAGTATTTGATAGACACAGGCTCAACACCCTGTGAGCCAACAGTGACATCACTCTCACTTCCCAGTGAAAGCCCCGAGTCAGGACATCCTCTTCCACTGTAGATGGAACAACAGTGTGTCTCATCTCATACCACTCCACTGGCCTTGGCACACTTGCCCATGAGTAACCATGCCAGGGTAAGCTACCTGCTGTTTAATGGGCCTATCATGTTCCTAATGGGATATCGGCAAAGTAAAAAGGGCCTATTTCAGGCTTCATAAACAGACCTGGAAGGGAAGAGGAGTGTATGGCACATGAGTTTAGTGGTTTACAAGGCTTGAAAAGCAGCAATTCTCCTTACACAGCTAAAAATCTTTGTCATGTGCTGTTGATATCAAAATAACTCTTATTTGATTTGGAAGCAGTGTTGTTGGCATAGAAATATTTACTTTTAATTCAGTCTTTTTGTTCAGGTTTGGACTTTTGTAAGCTCTGTTTTAACAAAACTGCCAACAAACTCCAGTAGTGTTGTTGAAGATTAATCCGCAAAGTAGACATACTTGACTTTTGAAATGATTGCTTCCTCATATTCTTTTTTTAGTTGATGATTTTTTAATGGCAGAAGTGCTGCCAGTACACCAGTTTCACATCATATACTGCTAAAATACATTTGAAATGGTGCAGTTGATGGCAATGTTAAATGAAGAAGTTTGTATTTGTTTTGTATTTTGGCTTAAATTTGCTGCTTTGGCTTCTTTGTCTAGTCCTCATAAGTACATAATTGATAAATGGGACCTGGTATCAGCAGTAATCATGTGTTTGTGTTACTATTTTCTTGCTGGTATAACCCTCTGTATGCTCTAGTACTGTAGTGAATCCTATCCTGTTGCTTGATTTGTCACCACTGCAGCTCGACCGCAGTGTTTGTCAGCCTCTTCGTATCCTGCTGAATCAGTGATAGTAAGCAGGAGGTGAGGAGGAGGGAAGGGAGAGTGGTGATAACGGATGGAGAGCAAATCAGACAAAACTCATCTAACACAGCTTCCTTTTCCTCCATTGACCTCCGGCTTCACTTAAGAGTGTCTGCGTGTGTGTTAGAGGCAAAGAAATAGTCTCTTTTCGTCCTCACAGTTGGCTGCATTTGGTGCTGCAGCTCACGTCATAGGGTATTATTCGCAAAGGAAAAAGATGAGACAAATTTTGGGTGTGAGCACTTATTAAATAGCTGCATGTGTCACACTTTTGCAGAGATGGAGCCCTCTGTGCCTCACAAAATCGGATTAAAATGCGGAAAACAAAATTATAGAACAGAAATAGGCCACATGAGTAGATAAAAGGTTGAAAAACATTTTTAAAAAATACACATTTGAAATGGTAAAAGTGTTACGGGAAGACAAAAGTGACTATCTTACTTTAATGGACAAGAGGGCTTTAAGTCATTCTGTGACTGTAATAACCCTTTTGGCTTTTATGCAGCTCATTACAATTGATATAAATCAGATTTGACACTTATGTGAAGTCAAAAATTCTGTGCCTGAACTTTCTTGAACTTTGCCACCATGCATGCCATTTCATACTCAGGCCTTCCCTTCATAAACTGCAGATGCAACAGTCACCATGCCTTTCTTTTCTTTCTGCAAATCTACCTTTTGCGGTTTCCTGTGTTTGGTCTCCTTTGTCTTGGTGTTTGTCTCTCGAGCGAGTGTGTCGAAAGTGAGCGCGTGGAGGTGATACAAAACGGCGGTTTTTCACAGAATTTGCAAACCCAACTCTTGAACACATCTGACCGACTTCGCCTCTTTTTCACACATCGTTCCCTCACAGTAAAACCGGCCGTACTGTCCGCAGTCGTTTCATAGAATCCCATTGAAGTACTAAGATTTTTTGAGATTAAGGATGTGAATTTTGATGCATGCATACTGTACTTTCATAAGGCTTTTATTTTTATGATCAATGCTACAAAATCTTCAAAAAGTAGCGTGTGAAAGCAGCCTCGACTGATTCATGTTTCTTGCGCCCTCTCTCCCCTATTTCACCTTCCTTTTCTCTCTATATCCACCAAATCCTTCCACTTCAGCTCGGCGTAGATCCCATTCTCCCTCTCTCCACAACGTATCCGCTTCTTGCCTCGCCTTTAATCTCACCCCACACTCCCTGCAGTATCCTCTCTTCCATCGCTCCGTCTTTGCAGTGGAAGGGGTGAGGTTAAGAAGGGGGGGGGAGGATGGGAGGGAGAAGAGAGCCGTCTGGAATCCATTAGCCAGTTGAGGCATCAGTGTTTCGCTGTGGGAACCTTATTGATTGCCCTCCTTTATAATTATTCCACCTCCACTCCCTCCTTCTGGCTCTTGCACCAATCATGCTTTCAGTTTCTCTCGCTTCCTCCTGCCCTTTATCCCCTCTCTGCCTCTTCTCCCTTGCTTTTTTTTATTGCTATTTTCATCCCTCTGTTTGTGTTTGCGTGCCTCTTTTTTCAATTTCGCACCACGCCTGCGTGCCAAAACCCCTCACCAGACGAGCGACACACAATCTGTGTTTATTGACGGCATGTTAGGTGTATTGACACACTTATCAGCGGCCTGCAACGCTACCACATCCTACATAAGGAGAAAAACTGACTCACACACACTCTGCTCCTCTTGACACATGTACACACACACACACACACACCCCTCTATACAGTCACATCCACGTGCTGCTTACATCCTCTTTATGCCAGCCATGTGCCTTTATCTGCATGTTATTGTGGTGCATCAATAGACGGATGTTGATAGGTCAGTGTTTGTTACCTCTGAAAAGTGGTGCATTGCTGTAAAAAGGAAGGCACTCAAAATGTTTCCATATAGTCAGTAAGCTATTAAAGAAAAGACAGTTGCAGTGTTTTAACTTTACTACAAACCTACAGTATGTGCATTGTAGTGCTGCTTAAGAACAGTTTGTCACATATCTGCAGTGACATACGCTCTGATCGTTTGTTGTTGCTGCAGCAAGAGGCTGATTGAACGCTGTGGGGACTTTGACCTCAGTATGTTTGTCACAAGCTCTGGAAATTAGTTTAGCCATGAAACTGGGATTCAAAAAAATTACATTCGATAGCATTTTCCACACCAACAGGAAAAGTTGATAACATTTAGGGCATAGAATTTAACATTTTTTTTAAAAGATAAATATAACAAGGCTATTACATGACAACAATATATTACTTTTCCTTTCTAAGCTAGTAGCAGAGAACAGCAGAAAGACTCTAGTAACTCTTAAACATCACAGTTTATTAATAGGCTTTAATATGTATATGGTAAAATACATAATTGTATTATTCGCCATTAATGAACTGTAAATTCTTATTGAGGCTGTCGGCATACTTTGTACAACTGTCACAATTATACAGCATAGAGCTGCATGGCCCCATAGCTAGCTGGCTATCCTGTGCTTGCTTGCTCACTACTGTTATCGCAAGCAAAATACTTAGTGCTATAAATACTTCAGCAGAGAGACTGTGCTGCAGCTGAATAAGTGGAAATGGTGGGCGGCGACTATCCAGAACTGCTGACATGTATGGTGACTGTTTGCCCATTTGCCCACAAACGCCGTCTGACACCAACAGAAGCAGAAATAATGCGGCTGCAATGAATTTTTGGTGTGGGCAGTTTTTGTTGGGTACTGTCGAAGACAACCAGCCTACGGCAGCGCATGTCCGTTGCATGAAAATGTTACCCCTGACTTGCGTAAACGTGCTAGAAACCTTCTTCAGAAGTATTGTCATAGTTTTTTTGTTTTTTTTTCAACATGTTTGAGCTTATATATGGCTAAAAATGAGGCAAAATAGAATAAAACAGAACCTGTGAAGCATTCATTCAAATGTAGAAATAAGAAATCATTTAGACCAAAAGGATGACATGAATACATATGAGGGTTTAATTCCATTAAATAGTATCCCTGGAAATACACTTCAAAGTATTTCCCGTTTTCCCAAGAAATAAAAAATAAATAAATAAATAAATAAAAACATTTTGTAGCTCGAGAGGGCATGTCAAGGGCGCAACACGAAGAAGCGCATTGAGTGCGCACAGAGCCAAGCAGCGTCTCCGAGAGCACACAGGGCTGCAGCTCACATGTGACAATGAGTCCAACCTGGCGGTAAACCTGCAGCAGGCCTTCACCATGAGGTCCAAACCTGCTCCAGAGGAGGAGACCTCATTAAAAACTGCAACCATAGAACTACAGACGGCTCACAGCCTCGCATCCGGCAGCCTCTGAGCACTAACAGAGTAATCCTCCTCAGCTTCACAGAATGTCTTTGAAAACACCAAATAACTTGCTTTAACCAATTTTGTTTGTTAATGCAGTGAAGATTTTTTGAATATCATTTCCATGAGGCTCTTCTTCTCAGCAGACGGATCACAGGCAATGAACTTAGCACATAATATTCCTCACAGTCGCAGCTGTAGCACCGTTAGCGAGCTGCATGTTGATTGAGTCCAGTTCTTTTGATGATTATTTTTTATCATTATTAATACCACAAAATAATACACTCAAGTGGTCAGATGGTGAACCCAGATTTATGCATTTAGTGTTGTTTGAAATATGACCTGAATTGGCAGGCTACCTGTGACTTCATTTCACCAATAAACAATTAATAGTTCATCCATCCAATTAGCCAATAAGTAGAAAGTGTCCACTGTTTTTATAGTGAAAAATGTTACAATTTCTTTTCTCACTAAACTAGGATCTAAAGGTTATTAAATAAAATATGTACATAAAACACTGGCTTATTTAAAACAAATATATATCTAGTATTATAACAACTAATGACAATGACAACTAAGATGTTCTCTTGACATAGCTAACTTATTTTAGATGCCTTTTTCTACACGGGTTTCGGAAGAATTGGGGGGTGCAGCATTACGATGTTGCATGCAATGCATCCTGGTACATGTAGGCAGGCTGTGCAAGCAGAGAAACACTAATAACCTGACATGACGTTTGTATGTGGTGACACTGAACCACTGTGCTGCCCTGTTTGGCCTTGAACCAACACCCACAATTTCATGACTTAAAGTGTATAGTTTTTTTTTTTACATCTTTAAGGGTTTGAGTGTTGGCTTTTGGGAGAGTCTCATGTTGCTTCCTGGCTGGGAGGGTTTTAAGGGGGGCAGGGCTCTGTAGGGTTTGGGCAGAAGGAGCGGGTCGGTCTGGGGGATGTACACATTGGGATGGGCTTCAGCTGTAGTGGACTGATTCCAATCTTTTGCAGCACGCCTCACTATCTCCTCTTTCTTCCTCTGTCTCCTTTTCTTGTCTCTGAGCATCCTCCTCCCCTCTCCTCTAGCTCAGGGAGTGGTGACAGGCCCTGCCCTGCTGTATTGCCTGTGTTCTTGCCTCCTTTGACAGTCTTTACCGGCTGCAGGGATGTCCCATAAAGAGTTCCTCTGCTCCTGGGTGGGGCAGGTTCTGTGGGACAAGCTGGAGCAATAGGTGCCAATGCAGGCTGCCTTTTAGTTGCTGCCTGGGGACTTCTCATCACTGAGTTGGTCTTCAAGCTGATGGGCGAGAGCTCAAGTCTGTGCCGTTGTACACCTTTTCTTGGTGTCTCTGCGTCCTGGATGTATAAGAAAAATAAGCTCTGTGCAAACAAAAGTTTACGATTCTCACAGGTTTTGTTCAGCAAGGCAATCTTGTCAGTTAGGACCAATTTTAAGATTGAAACTTGAATGCAATCACCAGAAGTAAACGGCTAACATTACACTATAAGCAAACTACGCTGTGGTCACATGACTTCAGTGTCACAACCACTAAGCTTCCTACTATACACACACTTTTCTATACATTGATCAATCTGCAAGTTTGAAAGCTTGAGTTACAAAAATGTGCAAGTTTAATGTCTCCACCATCCTCTGTAGTTTCAATTAGCCACTTGTCAGCAACCTCCTTTTTCACGACAGCCCTAATGTAAATATACAGTTACGTTAGGGCTGTTGTGATTCTGATCTGATTTTCACTACACAAATGTCGCAGCTACACAAATTCATGCTAATGATATTAACGCATCAAATACTCAATTACTAGTTAAAAGGCAACCAAATGAACTCACAAACAAAAACTGCACAAGGTCGAACATCTTGACTGGATCAATATTTTGTTTATTTAATATTATTGTGAATATGATTGAAATATCATATAGTGACACCCCTGTTTGATATATTGATATGTTAGAAAACACTGCCGGAAATACACATTTACATGATGCAAATGATTGTGGTGGGAATCTCAAGATTTGATTTAGAGCTGCAGCAATTGCTCTGTATATCAATCTTGCTCTTTTTTTCTTTTTTAAGAAAAACACCTAGCTTTGATTTGCTTCTGATTCGTGGTGCCATGTTCTAATTCAGAAGTGATTCTCGGTCTGACCTAATGAAGGCCAAACAGACCAAAATGTTGTATAAATAAATATTTTAGCAGTAAGCGAGACAGCGTGTGGGTGTTCTCCTCATTGTTCTCGGTTCAGTAAATAGAAAACAGGGCACTTTTTTCCTGGCTCCATTTCCAGTGCACTGCGTACCAAATGGATTTTTTTTTTACTCACATTTTTAGATTACAAATGAGGCGAACAGTGAACCTCACTTGATGAATTTGACGCCTGACCAATCAACAAAATAACAGAGAAAAATGTGGAAATATCACCAGGAAGCATGTTTTAAAGTCTACTTCCTGTATATTAATAATTTAAGTGTGGTGTCTCATTAAACAGATGTTAGTCTACATGTTCTAGGGTGTGTTTTTTCTTTTTTTGGATGTTTGCTTTAGCTGCAGTATTTCCAGAAGTAAATGATATTGGGATGCTCTTGGAGCTCTGGCTCTCTACGGACGATACTGGCTGAAGGCGGTAGCCAGCGTGTCAATAACTGACACAATGCCAAAGCTCTCCAGGTGGAACTCACACTAGTGAATCCAGCCTCTGCACGTGCCAAGACACAGACTGTAATTTTACTTTATGAGACTAATAAGACTGTGATTGTTTGGCTGAACGCAGGGCTTTGTACTGACTGTCAGTTAATGACAAACGTGTGAAGTGTTAACACCCTCAGGTGAAACAAAAGGAAGTTGATTTTTCTGCTTTTACTTTTGACTCTTGTGCTTCTGTCAGTGGCCATTGTCTACACTTTTTAAATCGTTTTTTTTCTCTGTTAAAATTACCACTTAAGCTAATTTGCATATTAATTAAACAAAGAAATGAAGTGGCTTAAAATTCAGATACATGATTTGAGGGGCGAGCAGGAGAAAAAAACTGTATGAATGCGTTCGAGAATTATCACATGCAGTGTAAAAAATATTATACCGTTTGCATGTCGTGTCGATCTGTTATTACTCATGAAAAAGTTCAGAGTACAGGTCGTACACGTCACTGCTTTACCAACAACACAGAGAAGCTGACCAGAAAATAGTCATCCTCGGCAGTGATGTTACACTTACGGCGTTTTTGTGGTGTTTGCAGTGGTTTCCTTTTACATGCAGTCTATGACTTTCAGGTATGACTCAGTTACACTTCACTGAACTTTAGGATAGTGTCTTTGGAGTGAGCAAAGGTATATGACGCTGTCACAATAGTGAAAATGAATGATTAATCACTGGAGGGACGACATCAGGGAAATGTAGAAATGCTTGAAGAGTTAAATAAGTTGTCACTCATGTGTCATCCTCTCAGTTTTAGATGACAGGGATCACCCTTCACTTTTCTTTAAATGTTGAAGTGTGTCAGGGGCCTCATTGCTGCTATGCAACCTGCGGCATTTTAACTGTGACTGTCAAATATGATTGAAATACTCAGCGGAAAGTTGATCTGAGTTTCCGTTGTGTCATGCCTTCGACAGGTAGCAGGACTTTTTTTTTTTTTTTAAATAGCCTAAACGATGGTTTCGAAAACGTCTTTACGGAGAAGAAGAGAAGAAAAAAAAACTTCTATAAGTTTCCATCTACTAATATTGCTGACAAAAATTTCCATTTATTTGAAGTATTTGTCCGAGGGCTGACCCAAATGCTAGAAAGCTTCTACCGTTGCCATGGTATTTGTCATCCAAATCATTATTCGAAGGACGGGGACGATTCGCCGGCTGTACCAAAAAGAGGCAAAAGCCTGTCAGAGAGACCAAAATCTATATAATTTGTTTTGTCTGTAATTTTAAAAGAGGTGTCGCTTGTTTTTGGTGTCTTGTTTTTAGACTGGAATCAGGAGTTTAATAGATCTCATCTCATATCTTTAAGAATACAGCAGCATTTACCCTGTTACAATCCCAGCGGCATCTAGTTTTCACAATGCTGCATGTTGCCTCGGACCAAGTCAAATCTGCCCTCAGCGATTATGCACCACTGAACTGAAAGCAGTGTCAGGAAATGATCAAGTCAGATGCCCTTGTTCCATTTTTACAGTTCAGATCAGCACACATGAAGTCAGAGGGCTGTTGCTGTTGTTATCAGGTTGCTTTTTTAGCATTCACACAAGCGTCACACAATGAGGTCTGTATCACCACCACATCTATTAGATGGTTAAAGCTGTAAAAACCTAGATGACTTAGATAAATAGTCAGAGTTTGCCATCAAGGAATTCACGTTATTCTGCAATAATAATAGTAGCTAAAATGGCAAATGAAATCTGAAACAACAGTGTATTTTTCTGATGATGCACAACCAGTTTTGGCATGCCATCAACATGAGTTACATTGAATTAAGTTCAGTGTCTGTACACCTGCTTTCACCTGCCTGCTTTCATGAAAACACAAAAACATCCACCGACACGTCCTGTCACTTGGCTTTGTTTGAGCACAGTGCTGCTACACACTGTCAAGGCCACAGTGACAAGCCTGTGTGTGTGTGTGTGTGTGTGTGTGTGTAGGTGCACCATTGTGTAATGCAGTGTTTACTCTGTGTGTGTGTTTGTGGTTGATAGCCAGCCCACTCATGTTTTCTTCTCACTTTGTGTCTTTGCAGGAAGTTCGGGGAGCGCCCTCAGCCACAGCGCCTAACAAGGTGAGTGCATGAATACACACACACACACACACAACACATTCTTTCCTTAGGACCTTGTTGTATTGTCAAAGTGGTATTTGTATGTCTACCTGTGTGTAGAGGGTTTCTTGTTAGTATAGTGATTCAATATTGTTAGATTTTTGAGAGATCTTCAAAATCAGCTAAGAACATCTGCAAACTGCCCTCACTAGCCGGCACCAGAAACACCAGTTTTCTTAACATACACATTTTAATTACAGCGACATCATTTGAACTGTCATCCTTGTCAAATTGCCTAAAACAAGTTGCATCTCAGATATAATATACGCAATACTTTTATGTAAAAAGACGAGTCTCAGTGTAAACTTCCATTTAAATGCGAGAAAAATTAGTTCTTGCCTGTAATTGTCAATCCTCTTCACCGAAAGAATTTAACAGGGATTTTTCCAGCTGTGCGAAGGCTCCAGGGTGCAACTGTTTGGGTCGCACATGTGGCGAAATATCTATCAAGTGTGACTAAACATTTTCATTGGTCGCACCACTGCTCCTTGTATTTAGAGATTAGAGATCAGATTAAAAAAATGTATAAAATATTTTTAACAAACACCAACCACCTTATTCCTGCATACAATCATTTACAAAATGTGTTTAGAAATCAAATTAAAATATATTATTGGGTGACGCTAAATTATGTGCTGGTGCACAATTATAAAAAAGTTAGGCGCACCAGTACTAAAAACAAACAACTGCATAAAATCCATGGTTCGGGCTCTGAGGAGCTAGTGATGATTTTCTAAAACTGTTGATTAAGTTAGAAATGCATTTGAGAATAAATACAGTGCTGATTGGCTGCATGTTGTTGCCACAACAAAAGCACATTAATTTGGCAATGCCGCAACATTGCATGTGTAGCTTTACTGTGCACTGCTGGCCTGATCATACATACTTTCACCACTGGACAGCTGTTATCTGTTGACTCCTGCTGTATTACATCATTTCTGCTCTGCTGTTGATTGTTTATTAGATAGAGCTCTGTAATTTTTCACTTTCAAGTCCTCGGGGACATTCTTTAATACGCTTGTGTTGAAATGAACCCCATCGTCTGCAGAGAAACAAGACGGAGAAGCAATAATTCACCTTTACTGAGGACTTGTAGTCTAAACTTGCACTCTGTATGCACTGTACTGTGTTCAGCTCTGACGAGCAGCGCTGCAAGTTTTTGATTATTCTGCTCCTCTCATGTTTGTTCCAAGTCATTTGGAGCAACATTTGGGTGAACACATAACGTTGATGGATGTTGTGGTTTGCTTCTGGAGATTTATGTTTGTGTGTGTGTGTGTGTGTGTGTGTGTGTGTGCGTGTGTGTGCACTTGTTTGCTTGTTGGTGTTTTATTTCTTTGTTACTGGGAACGGGCATGGGTTTGCCTGCGTGTTTGTGTGTGTATGTGCTCGTCGTTTGCGCGTGGCGCTCAGCGGGGAAAATGAGGGGTTGCGTCGTGCCTGGAACAGCCGAGCATGGTTTTGGAAAAAGGGGCCCCAGCACCTTTTTGATGTGTCCCCCTCTTCATTCATGTGCTGCCAGTCCGCTGGCTTGCGCAGGCCCGTCCATTTGTGTGATGGTTTCGATGGCCAGAAATATGACGGGCACAAAGCAGTCTTTACCCAGCAGCCTAAAGGCTTAAAACACAACAACTTTACTGTGTGTTAGTGTCTGTGTACCCATGTGTCTCCCGGTGTCGTGTTCTGTGTGTTTGTCTCTTTGTATCTGGCTCAGTGTCCTCGTGTCTGCATGTTCACTCACACCCACTTGTCCCTCCTCTTGCAGCCCCATGGTTTTCTGTCAGGCAGCTAAAACAGTGCACCGTCCTGCAGGGGCTTTTTAGGGCAGCTAAAGCTCTCTGGGTCCTGCAGGGCCTCCCTGTCAGGAAGGCTACTCGACTGGAAATGCAATACATGACACACACACACACACACACACACACACACACAGATCTTAGATTCAGACAGACACACACACAAACAGACACAACACATGAACATACAGGCGGGATAAGCTGCCTCCTCTGTTAGGGGAGCCGCCCCTTCAAGGGCTTATTCACCCAAACAACAGCTCTGCAGAATCCATCGCCTCACATGGAAACGCTCAATAGAAACAGCCTTTTAGTTATCGAAAATGTCCATACTCAGACTAAAATAAGACCCTGATAACCACAAATTTTGTCCAGGCTAATATTTGCTCTGCAATTGCACACTTGCATTTGAAATTTTTTTTAATTAAAATAATTTTCTTTTGCATTTTTTCCCTCCATCTTTTTGAGTGAAAAGACTGCGATGTATCTACTAGTGGTTATTATTTTGCTAATCTGTTAATCTGACATTTTTCTTTTTGAGAAAAACAATTACATTTTCAGACATTTGATAGACCAAATAACTAATCGATTAATCAAGAGTATAACTGCCAGATTAATCTGCAATGAAAATAATATTTAGTCGCAGCCCTCACATCCGCCATTCAGCTTGCACTGAATTTAAAGTATAAACATCTATTTGTTTCCCTCAATGGCTGTTGATGCTTTTAGGCACACTTTTGTCTCTTCAGCACTGCTCTTTGTTTTAAAACTGTCGTTGTGCAGTATCACATCAGAGCTGTGATCTGGTCCGAGTCATAGCACGATCCTGTTGTTTTAGGCAACTTCCTATCAGCGTTTGAGAGGCTCACAAGGGCCTTCTGGAGGTCAAACATCAGACATTGTGCAGGCTCTTCTCTTCAGGTCACCACTCGTAGATTCACAAACGGAGAATAGATTAAAGTGGAGGGTGAGCGGCAGCCTGGAGCAGCTGATTGTTGATGTCTTAACCCCCGAGCCTGACACCACGAATGTGTGTAATCTACCTTTTGTGATTCACGAGGGCGCACACTAATTGCAGTCTGATCGTGTTAATTGAGCTATTCCACCGCGCACGTGTGTTTTAATATGCCCCTCCACTGTGTGTGTGTGTACACGCGCGTGTTTTGAGTGTGTGTGTTCACAGGGGGTCTTGTGACAGCCCCACTCTGCTGTAGACGCTGTGGCAGATGTACAGGACAGATGCCTGTCTGCTCGGCTGCATCTGTAGCCTGGCTTAACCTAGCCCCTCCTCTCTCACACACACACTTGCACGCTCGCCCGACCCCCTGTAGTGCCTGCTGTTGAATATGTATCTCTTTTTATGAATCTGTCTGACACATTTTTGTCTCACTTGTCAAGCATTTCCTCTTTTGTTTTCTCTTGTATGTTAACCTGTTTCTCTCCTTCCTCGCTTCATACATCTGTCACCTCCTCATCTTCCTCTTCTTTTTTAATGAATACCCTTCATACATTTTCTTCACCTAAGAAGAAAAAAAAAAAAAGCCATCAAACACCTGTGTCATTTGCTCCTTGTCCGCCACTTTGTGCGACACTCTCTCTGTGTGGTTGTTTGCGCCTGTGTTGTGTTGTTTCAGCTCTTCTTCGCTGGTATTTCCTGCACGTTGCATATACGGCCTGATTAACTGTGCAAGTGTCTTGTTGGTTCAGGTCACCATCTGCATCACAAATCTGCTTGCGGCTTAACTGCCAACCTTGCCGATAAAAAAATCGTTTTTTTGCGTAGATGCATGTTTGCATTGTCATTGCCTGCCCCTTGTTGTGTGCAAATTTTTATATTACACGTGGATGTGGCTTTGTGCGTGTGCGTGTGTGTGTGTGTGTGTGTGTGTGTGTGTGTGTGTGTGTGTGTGTGTGTGTGTGTGTGTGTGCGTGCGTGCGTGTTTCAGTTCAAGATTGAGGTGCCCATTACACTCACTTCCTGTCTCTGATGAAATCTGATGCAATAGGACATTGATTTCCCAGTTTGCACGGTTCTTTGTGTGTCTAACTCTAGATATATTTGTATTGGAGTGTTTTTAATGAATACTCTCCCTCCATATTCATAAGTCTTATTTATACACACATGTCTGACTTTTGTGTCATCTTGTGTGTCTGCACGCTACTCTCGCATAGGAAGTCAGGCTGTGCACTGGTCACTGTCTCTCTCACTTCTGCTTCCTTTCAGCTCGCAGGAAGAGACCTAATCTCTATCTCTTGTGTGTGTTTCAGTATGTGTAAGAGATGAGTGATTACTCTAACGTCCCTTTTATCCCCTTCAGCGTCACTGATCCCTGCAATTATCATGAGTTTTCGTCTACATATTTCCCCCTCCTGTGCCAGTTGTTACGACAGTTGCATCACATTTTTGTCTTTACGGGCAGATAATGAAGTCATCGATTACAGGCAGCTTCTTGAGCATCATTACTGTTATCATTTCCCTACTGTACCTCATCTCTTAAAAACGTTGCTGGACTACTATCAGATTTCCATTCTCTCTTTTATCACTGTCCTTTAAAGGTTAAATTTATCCAAAAATGAAATGTCAGTCATTATCTTCTCACCCTCGTGCCGTAAAGTGAAGTCCAGAAAGGTTTCGTAGTCCACAAAACATTTCTGGAGCTTCACAGAAAAACAGTGTTGCAGCATTCTCGTAAAAAACTGAAGTAGATACATAAAAAACAACTGAAATAAACATAAAATGGCTCCATACAGCTCGCCTGGTGTAATCCAAGTCTCAGAGAAGAATCTGGCTTGAAAAGGGGTATAAATAACATCTTTTCAAATCAATTTGTGATCTCAGGGCTTCCCGACACTTGGTTTACATCGGATGAGCTGTATGGAGCCATTTTACATTTTTACTGTTGTTTTTCAGCCCCCATCTTCTTCAGTTGTTTAGGTGAATTGCTTTTTGTTTTTGTTTTTTCGCTGTGAAGCTCCAGAAATGTTTTGCTATGACTAGAAAACTTAATCCAACATGGTGTGAGTAGATGACTGAATTTTCTTTTTTCTGCGAACTTAAGCTTTTATTGGTTTTTAAGTACCCAGTTACTACTCAAGCATGGCAATGAATGGTGCATGAAATACTGGTGTGGCTGTGTCATGCGTCTGGCACAAGCATACAAGATGCTCACTAGTGAATGACCAGTTCTGTTTAGATGATGACAAGGAGCCACATCTACATATTTTTCTAGACACTCTGCGTTTTGCACATTGGGTGTGTCATTGTCATTTGTTCCCTTTTTAGGTGGTTGTTTTTCCCCTCTTGTGAATGTCCCTTTAAAGTCGTGATTTCGCCCTGAATTTCCCCATCCTTAAACTTTTTGTTTTTTTACGGTTTACGTCATCGCCTCATAAATATCGACGGCATGGTTTTTATGGCTGCGATGCAACATTACACTGGAAGGAATTTGAAGAAAGTATTATACACTTTCCCTCAAAATTCAGCCTGACATATTTGGTATCTTTGTAAACGCTGGGTTCCCCACTAGAATTTAATATAAAATTCTGTGGGTTTGAACAATGCTTGGCTACATGACACGAGTTTGTAAAGACG
This sequence comes from Pagrus pagrus, assembly GCF_965226575.1. Taxonomy (NCBI): domain Eukaryota; kingdom Metazoa; phylum Chordata; class Actinopteri; order Spariformes; family Sparidae; genus Pagrus; species Pagrus pagrus. The sequence continues at coordinate 12,087,862 of NC_140204.1, read as the reverse complement.
GACCCACCGCTGGGTTAATCATTTGATCCCAGGATATTCAGTTTCATGTGATCATTGCCACATGTTGGGGCATCTTTGTTATCTATTCAGAGGTTATTCAGAGGTGGCTGTGAAGTGGGTAGCCGTGCTTAAGAGGGCATTGCCGATGACAGCGCGTTTAGAACGGCTGCAAGTGAAAGCTTAATCTTCTGGTGAGGCATTTCTGTCTTGACAGGGGGGGAACGGTCTCTCCCCAACTCCGCCACAGTGGTCTGGAACAGTTTGGTGAGCAGTGAAACAGTGTTAACCACAAGCCAAGGCTGTCGCACGAAGCCTACCCAACACCACTGTGAGATTCTGGTGTCATAGAATAACTATGCTGCAATGTTTGTGAATATTTACTCAGAGAATAAAAGATGACATTAATTATAGAGCTGGGGGATTGTGGCTGATTCAACTTTTATTCTTTTTGGGGGGGGATTGATTTTAAGAGGTGATAATTGGACTTTGTGAGGTGACGTTGGAAACGGAACATAAGCAGAAAGTCGTGTTTTCACAACACACAGCAGAAGGGCAGTTTGATTACCAGAACACTAGTAGATGGGAGAGATTGTGAAAGTGGATTATTCTGGAAATCTGCGGTTAATCTCAATTTTTTGTTATTGATGAATCTGTTGTTTATTGTCTCGATTAATCAATGAATTGTTTGGACTATAAAATATGAGAAAAACGCCATAGTTGCTGATTCATTTCTTGTTAACTGACTCATTATTGTAACGGTAATATACACACATACTGCGTCAGTGTGTATATCTTCTTATATCTATAGTCTTTTGTTTTATCTGTGATGTCACCCTTCCTGCAAGTCGTGCAGGTCCTGTCACATCATCAGAGGTGTCCAGTGACATGTGCCCGCCCTGCAGGTCTGACATCAGCAGGTTCGGACTCCATATAATCAATCAGAGCTGAGTCTCTCTACTGTGTCTCTATCTGACGCTGGTGAGTGTATCGCTCATTTCAGCCCCAGAGGAAGGTTATGTCATTGAATGTAAACATAAGAAAAGTGAGATACTTCAGCACATCCTTGCAAAAAAAAAAAAAAAAAAAGAAAAACCTCAGCTTGTGAATGTACTGTGCCCTTTTCTCCTGGCTTTATTTCAGGAAAAGAAATAATTTTCTCCATGTGGTGTGTAAATGGTATCAGATTGCGTTGGATCAGTTAAATGGCGTCAAATGTTTGGAATTCTAGGATTGCACCTCTGTCATCTTCAGTTACGCGCCGCAGACGATGATTATTTTTGGAAAATAGCGAATAAACAACGGAGTGTAATTTTGGGTTGCCGTGAGGCTCAAATTGCAGCTTTCATCCAGGAAAATAATTGTCTCATCACACAGTGAGGTGAGAAATAAAACATTTCCCAGTCCATTATGAAATGGATAAACCAAAATCCCTCCAGCCTTCCTCCTCCTCCTCCTCCTCCTCCTCCTCCTCGTCACCCCCTCCCTCACACACACACTGTTAGGGGCCCCTTGCTTTTCATAACAAAGGTCCTGTCTAACCCGAGCGTGCGGCCCAGTATTGCGTGGCAGAGTGGAAAGCTGTGTGTGTGTCTGAGTGGGAAGCCCTCTGAGCGCCCCGGCGTGTCAGGTGTCGCTGACATCTGTGCGTGTGCGCTGATTGGGTCGGGGTGCGTTAATGTCCATGTGTGTGATGCGTCTTAATTGTGCATCTAAGCCCCAGATCTTTGACCTCTTGCTTCTCAGTCCAGCAAACTTCTCTCCCAGATATTAAAATAATTTTGGGCTTGTTTGTGTAAAGGGGGACGGGGGAGGTGTGGGAGGGTTTGGCGGAGTTGACAGAAGTAATTGGAGCGCGGACCTTGCAACATTTTGACACGAGATGAGGAATCTTTGCTGGTGAGCTCAGCTCTGTTTTTGTTTTTTCAGCTCTGGTGTTTTCTTTTTTTTTCTTCTTCTACCCCCGTCAACCCTTCCTCGTCTCCCCCCCCTCTCTCTCTTCTCTTCCTTTCCTTTGCTCCTCGCTGTCCCTCTGAGCCGGTCATTAACGGTTCAGCCCCCTCCACACCTCAAATGGACCCAGCTGGGGGAGAACATAGCTTTTTGGCTAGCAGACCGTGCCGGCTCTGAGGCTTTTCAGAGGTCATTGCGAGTGTATGTGTGCATTTGTGTTTCTGTGCATTCATAACGGTACGGTCCCCACAGCTACCCTCAAGGATCTCTCTGACTCAGTCTCAACATACCCATTATCATTTCATCTCATCTGCTGGCCTCTTAATGAACGCCTCTCTCTCTCTTTTCTGTTTGATCTTGCAGAGAAGCGATGAGGAATTACCTTAAGGAGCGAGGTGACCAAACTGTCATGATCCTGCATGCAAAAGTCGCACAGAAATCCTATGGCAATGAGAAAAGGTGAGTGAAATAGAAACTGCAGCTTCTGCTCTGGTATGACTCAGTGATCAAGGTTTCCTCAGGCCTTGATGATCATTGGGCGTCGTTGGGTTTGAGAAGATAAAATGAGAAGAAGGTTTCTGACATTCATTAATGGAAAATCTTACCAGGACTGATTTCTTTGTTCTTCTTTAACTTAGAGGAATAGTTAATCAATTTGAAAAAGTGGTTATTTGCTTTTCTTGCTCAAAGTTGGGTGAGAAGATCAACACCTCATGTGTCTCTTCGATGAATATGAAGCTACAGCTAGCAGCCGGTTACTTAGCTCAGCGTGAAGACTGGAAACAGAGTTAAACAGCTAGTCTGGCTCTGTCTGAAGGGAACAAATCAACCTTGATGCACTTATTTGTTCATTCTGTAATAAAAAACGTTTTACACTAGTTCTTTACACTATGCTCACCTAAACTTCGGGTGTCTGGTAGATTTGTAATGTACGTCACTCGAGGGGATCTCACGCCTAAGAAATGAATGAAAAACACAGACAAACCAGCTCCACCTCTGTGCAGCGTTGGCAACTCGACCTCTCTGACCTCCCATATCGAAAGAGGTCGGAGGAGGAAAGGAGCAGTGAAAAGAGCAACTGAGGTCACATTCAGGTGAAGGCCACAGAGAGGAGGAAGGAAAGGAAGTAAGGAGCGATGGGGGTAGGGGAGATAAAAGGCTCCTGGGGGGTGTACCCGTGAGACCATGGTGCATTTAGATGTGAGGGTTCAAGGACGAGAGGTGTGAAGGTCTCAGAGGTCCACAGTTAAGGTGAAGCTGTCTTTCACAACCACTGCTCTTTTTTTTTTTTCTTTTTTCTCTCTTGAACTCTCATCTTTTCTTCCTGTAACTCTGCCTCTCACCTTTCTACCTCTCACTCTCAAACTTTTTATAGCTTTCTTCCCCCCCCACCCGCCATCACACCCCCTTCTTGCTCATTATGCAACTCTCTTCAGCGCTCCGTCCTCCGCCTGTTTTCTTGGCCCGGGCTGCCGGCGCTGCTTGCGATCTCATCAGGCCTATCTCTTGGTAAAACAGCGGGCCAAGTCCGAGACACCTCAGAGAGTTGGAGGAGAAAGACAGAGGAGACGGAGACAAATTCCTCAGATATTGTAGCTGTCTTGTCCAGTTAAAGCGACAGCTGGTCACATTCAAACACTCTTGTCCCGTGCATTCTTGTACAGGTCGCTGGATTGTGGCAACGCAGGTCTGTAACCAATACACCATCTAGCAGGATGACAGACAAGTGTTTGAATGAGTCTGCTTAGTCCCAGAGGGGATTTCTGCTGTATCACAGTCACATATACAAAGTCAGCCTCCTTTCCCCTGCGTGCATGTCAGTGTTTCAACATCCTCTGGCCTGTAAAGCCCCACGGTGCAGCTCGTGCTGTCTGGCACCTCTGATTACTTCTGTCGTAACAAGGGGAGCCCAAGAGAAGTGGGCGCACGGAGAATGCAAATGCTCTCCCTTTCTAGCTGCCTCTTTTCTGTCTGCGCTTTTTATAGGAGGTGAAAGTAGACAAACACCCACAGAGACAGACAGGGCTGTTGCGAAATAGGTCGCTTTCCAGTTCCACACTGACGCACATGGATTTATTTGAAGTGCTCTGCTTCAGTGACGAGTTGATTTGAAGTTATTCTTAATGGAGTTTCGTAGGAAGTATTTTCAGGGAGGAAAAACGAAGAGGTATTAAAATCCTTTAATGGAAAAAAAGTGGCCTTTTTCTTGAAATCCTGGTTTATGTTTGTTTCAGCAGATCGGTTTCACGTTGGACTGCTCGTTTTAACATCTGCTAAATTAGGCTAAACGGCTCGAGGAAAGAGTGTTTAGTTTAGTTGTGCATAACAATATGTTGATAAAGGTTTCTCAGAGTCGGGGTTAGCTTAGTTTAGTACAGGTCTGCCCTCTTCTGGTGTGAATTAGGAGATGCACATAGTCGTCTTAATACTGTTTTAACAGGTGCTACACTTGTTTTTGTTTAGATGCTGACAACCAGACTAAAATGTTCCTCCTGTCCCTGAAATGTGCTTTTCAAAGATAAGATTTCTTTCTGTATTTTTTTACTTTCTCTTGAAACAACACTTCTGTTTACAGTAGCAGGCTGAAATCAGAGCAGCAAAGATGACTTGAAAAAGGTCAAATTCCTCTAAATCTAGCTTTGGAAATATGAATATTTAAATAAACTGAATATTTTTTGTTTTATTCATCATTTTGTGACATTTTAAAGACCAAACGACTAGTCAATTACTCAAGAAATAATTTAAAACTTTAAAAACTATTAAAAAATTGTGTGCTGCGGTCCTAACTAGAACAGGAGCAAATAGGGTCGCAGATATTCGGTATCTGAAGTGGGACCTACTTTAAGAATTTGCCAACAAAAGTGAATATTAATGAGAGGGGGGAAAAAGGCATCATTCAGATATTTCTAGAAGATTTGAGTCCTAAAACATCCTCAACATTTGCGCCTGTGTCCAGGTTCTTCTGCCCTCCTCCCTGCGTTTACCTGATGGGCAGCGGCTGGAAGAAAAAGAAGGAGCAGATGGAGCGAGACGGCTGCTCCGAGCAGGAGTCGCAGCCCTGCGCCTTCATCGGCATCGGCAACAGCGACCAAGAAATGCAGCAGCTTAACTTAGAGGGAAAGGTACATCACTCTCACAGAGACACACACAGTTTCACTCTGTTATTTAGCTTCACACAGCCACACACCTTACCTCCAGAACCTTTACAGTAGCATTACAAGAAGACTCTTCATTTAAAAGGTTGTTCATTCAAACCATCTCTCTGTTGACAGTGCTGACAAACATGTAACGGATGATTTGTATATGTTTGTTTACATTTTACAAGAAAAGTTGCACCAACTGAATCTATTTGCGCTAGAAAAATCTGACCCTAATGTGTTGTGATTTCTCCTCTGCCCTCCCCTTCCCACCGTGTCCTCCAGAATTATTGCACAGCCAAAACCTTGTACATATCCGACTCCGACAAGAGAAAGCACTTCATGTTGTCTGTCAAGATGTTCTACGGCAACAGCGCTGACATCGGTGTCTTCCTCAGCAAGAGGATCAAAGTCATCTCCAAGCCCTCCAAAAAGAAGCAGTCCCTCAAAAACGCCGACTGTGAGTCTTCAGCAATTTGTGCCTCAGATACTTTTGTCACTAAAGTCTCCTGTTCGCAAATGGCTTTTTCAATTAAAATGTGACCTACACCTATATTTTTTCTTCAATAAAATATGTGTCTAACACTATCAGTCATTGCATTGTAGAGCTATATCTCATTTTTAAGATCCTTTTCTCTCTCTCTCAAGATATGTTCCCTTACATGCCAATAGAGTCCTTCTTAATATACATCCATGGCAGCATCATAAAAAATAATTGAATCGTATTAGTATTTAGTTTACGCTCCTGATAACAGGATGAGTTGTCAACTTTTTTGTCATAATTGGGCCTGTTACTGGCATATAGGTGCAAGACGTATGTGATTAAAGCACTTAAACACTGATTTTGACTCTGCGGGGATGTAAAAATGTGTTGGATGTGAATGATTTGTTTAAAAATCTGTTTTAAGTGCTGACTTATTTACTCATTTCACAATTTATTTCCCCAAATGTTTCTTGTTTTATCCTTTTGTATTTTATTCTATTTAATTTCACTGCTTTATTTATTTTAATGTTTATTTATTTTACTTTGATTTGATTCATTTTTATGTTTTCTTTCTTCTTCTTTAGAAAGCTCGCTGTAACAATTGTTAATCATTATCATGAACAACTCCCTTATTATTTCCAACCACTAGAGGGCAGCGTAGCTTCACCTTAGTGTCCACTAACCCAGTTTCAGTATGTAGCACACCTGTAGTGTACACATCAGCTGGCCTGTGAGCAACACCTCATGTTTGGGTCATTATGTAACCTGCCCCGTCACGTCTGTCCGCAGTGTGCATCGCATCAGGGACCAAGGTGGCGCTCTTCAACCGGCTGCGGTCCCAAACAGTCAGCACGCGCTATCTACATGTGGAGGGCGGCAACTTTCACGCCAGCTCCCAGCAGTGGGGCGCCTTCTACATCCACCTGTGTAAGCCTCACTCACTCGCTCTGAACTTCTGCTGCCGCTACACAAACATTACACAAATGAGTTTAGAGAAGTCACACAGAGGAAAGTGAGGAATGTGGTTTGACAGCTTGTCACTTTGTCTTCATGTCTGTTTGTAAATGTAACCCACGCTGTATTATAGTAATTACACAGACACTGGGGGTGATTGATAGCCTGGCGGTGGGTTTGTGTGTACATGAAATGTTGAGGCTCGCGGGTGGCTCACTCTTTCTTCCTTCTTGTGTGTGTTTTCAGTGGACGACGAGGAGTCAGAAGGAGAAGAGTTCACTGTGAGAGACGGTTACATCCACTACGGCCAGACGGTCAAGCTGGTGTGCTCGGTCACCGGCATGGCCCTGCCCAGACTGGTAAAAAGAAACGCTTCATTTGAGACGAGGAAGAGGCTGCTTTCTGACAAAGCTACCCTCATGTTCCTCTCAAGTCGTTCAGCTATTTGTGATTTCTTTCCACTTTCCTCTGTCTATCCATCTGTCTTTACTGCTTTTCCTCCTTCCTTATCTCCTGCCTTTTTTCTTTCCATCACTCCTGACTGAGCGTTCTCATCATGTGACTTTCTTGTTTCAATTTCTTTGATTTCTTCCCTCTTGTTTCATCTTCCCACTCAGCTAATTTCCCTTCAATTCAGTATATTGAGGGCAATAAGGGCGTAGAAATTTTAGATTTTTATTACAAGGTGTATCAATGTAGAGGCTGAGAGAAGAGCGAGTGGGAGAGGCCATCTGGTAATTGCATATCGAACTTAGTATTGAAATGTTTTTGACAACCCTTCTCTCTCTGTCTCTCTCTGTCTCTCTCAGATCATCCGTAAGGTGGACAAGCAGACGGCGCTGCTGGACGCCGACGACCCCGTCTCCCAGCTCCACAAGTGTGCCTTCTACCTGAAGGACACAGAACGCATGTACCTGTGCCTTTCCCAAGAAAGGATCATCCAGTTTCAAGTTAGTGTCTCACCTCGCAACACTTTCTTCACTTGTCGCTCATCAATTCAGGGCTGAGGTCGCTTCACACTCAGATCTCATCTTATATGATTGAGGATGATTGTTCCCTGTCTTTATTACAGCCTACTGTTTGGGGCTGTTTTAGTCTTTGAAGAAGATGCAGTCCCATTACCTCCAGCATTTTGTTTTATTTAGACATTTGATTGCAGTCTTTAAGAGTCTTGATTGGCTGTAATCATCATCGATTGTCTTCCGTCAGGCCACTCCATGCCCAAAGGAACCAAACAAGGAGATGATCAACGACGGCGCCTCCTGGACAATCATCAGCACAGACAAGGCCGAATACACTTTCTACGAGGGCATGGGCCCCGTCCACTCGCCTGTCACCCCCGTGCCTGTGGTAGAGAGCTTACAGGTACCCACCAAAGAGGCATTACCAGAAGGAAAACCTGCCTGCGGTGTAGGTTTTCATTTTCTTTAAATCATCTCTTTTTGTCTGCAGCTAAACGGCGGAGGCGACGTCGCCATGTTGGAGCTGACAGGACAGAACTTCACTCCAAATCTGCGGGTCTGGTTCGGAGACGTTGAGGCTGAGACCATGTACAGGTGTGTCTTCGCTCTCTGCTGTCTGTCTAGGAAACCTCTTTTTTCCTATTAGCATACAAATGTCAATTAGAGCTAATTTTAGGATTTATTAGGGATCATCTAGAGTTAGAAAATGACAGGCTTGAAGTTTAATGAATATAAAGGAGATGTGAATAAGTCAGTTTTGAAATTTGGATTCATAAAAGCTTTCAAAATGCTCCCCGTCAGGCTTAATGCTGCAGATCCTGTGACTGCCCAATGCAAGAAATAAATACACGTCTCAGCTCTTAGCGATTTAGCTCACAAGAGTCAGGGTCGTATAATCCGTCCATCCTTCTTCTTCAAACCTGTGATGAGAGTGAGCCAGAAACGTTTTTAAGAGCGTTTTATGATACCGCAGTGTTAAACACAAGATGCTTTAGCTTCTCCTCTGTCATGTTGAGTTTTATAGACCGATTAGATTTTATGTGTTTATCAGGACCACCTACCAAGCGTCAAGCCCCTGAGTGCAGTCCTGAAGGGCTCTGAGATGTTTTGTTTTAAAGATTATTGGAGCATTTCTGCTTTTATGTGACGGCTACAGTAGAGACGCACTCAGGAAATGCAGGCAGAGAGACGGAGAGAGCCCCACAGGGTCTCACATATATTATGACACAATATCCTGTTTTTATAAGATTTTTTGAATCGGCATGATAAAGTAATTTCTTTCGTCAGGTATTTAATTAGTTAGATTATCAAAAAGAGACATTCTGGTCTGGTTATTTGAGACTCAGTAGGTCATAATATGTGAAACGTATACGATAATAATTATGTATTGAGCAAAGCTGAGTGACTCTAACGTCACGTCTTTGTGTTGTTTCTTTTCACAACCCTGCGCAGGTGTGCGGAGAGCATGCTGTGCGTGGTGCCCGACATCTCAGCCTTCCGTGAGGGCTGGCGCTGGGTGCGGCAGCCCGTCCAGGTGCCCGTCACGCTGGTGAGGAACGACGGCATCATCTACTCCACCACACTGACCTTCACCTACACGCCGGAGCCCGGGCCGCGGCCACACTGCAGCGCCGCCGGGGCCATCCTGCGGGCCGGGAACTCCAGCCTGCTCAGCAGCAACAGCCAGGAGGCCGGCCCCGGCGTCTACGGCCCCAACAGCACCTCCAACGCGGGAGTCACATCCTCATCCTCCACCGCCGCAGCTGTGGTCTCCTAACGCACACAGGGGGCCACTCACTATAATATGCCTTGAGAGCAAATGTACCACAAGGTGTATAAAGACTATGGGAAATAATAAACTGACTCACTCGTAAGTGCTGCGTTTAAATTTTGGATACAAAGAAGCTGGAAAAAAAAATCGGTGGGAGAACGGAGCGAACGCAGGGGGAATCTGAAGGAGTGACATCATCGCGTTGTCAGCCAACGGGAATAAAGCGAAAACGTGCTCCTTGCCACGCCCCCCTCTCCTGTGGTTACTTTAGGGACCTGCCTATCCAGTTCTGGTGTTTGGAATGAGTGAAGTTCCTGCAGGCTCAGAGCACCAGCACCTTTCTACGGGAATCGCAACAACAATACATCCACCGCGTACAAAAAAGTTCTCTTGAAAGGGAATATTTTTTGTGCCCGCCCCCCTCCAACCCTCCCAACCCCCCCTCCCATCACTTGTTTTATAATTATTCCTCTTGTGTTACTTTGCCTTCATTTTCCTGACGGGGGGGCTGGATGTATTGTTGTTGGAGGGAGCGCGAGGATGCAGAGGGACACACATAAAACGTGACGATAACATAGTTTTTATGGACCAAGGATCTTGTATAAGCTTTAGTAAAGGTACATTTTTCTCCATACCTTTTTTGTATTAAACATATAGTACACTTTTGTTACCAAATAGTTTCTATTCTTCCTCTGAGCTTGGGCTTTTGTTTCCCCCCTTTGAGGTCCAAAATCCCAACCTGTATGTTATTGCGACCTTACTACAAACGCCTGCTTTTTCAGTCTTGGGACTGAACTTTTTTTTTTTTGGTTTCATTTTGATAATCTTTGCTTCTTCTGTTGGGGAAAAAATTCTGAAGTCTGGGTTGTTTTTATTTACATAAGCGAAGGTTGTTTTTTTCTGTTTGTTTTTTTTTTTAAATTGGGGAATAACCTCAGAGGGCCTATATTTTATCATTGGTTTTTATGAAGTCTTTAAAAAGAAAAGCTTTAAGCAACGCCTCTGCCTTGCCTGCAATACTCTATGTGCGCTATGTCTCCTTTCGGAAAGTCTACACATCAGTACATCTCACATGGAGCCATAGCAACATTTGCAGAATTCATCAAGAACTAGACTTCCAATGTTACGAAAACAAGTCGAGTTTGTCATTTTTCAAACTAATGTAACGAAGTGTAGTGAAAGGATAGCCTTAGTACTGTATATTCTTCCTGTCAAACCGGTCACATATCTAATATCATGTATCTGTTGCTCTATTGGTCACTGTATCAGATAACGTAGTGAAACTTGTCTCTCAACACCCAGCGAGGTGTCTTCCAGTGTGTGCTGTAGTTCTGGTGGCATTTATCTCCAAAAAAAAAAAAAAAAAGAAAGACGGACACTTTTCAATTTGATGTGGCCTTACTGATAACTTCAATTACATAAAAAAAAAAAAAAAGAAAGGAAAAAAACTTCACATTTTTTCTTATCTGCTGTTTACTCACCTTGGAAGAACCTTTGCATAGCACAAAAACAAGCTAATGCCTCGCTTCTTATCACGGGAGCTCTCGCCGCTCCGTGCTGTCGTGCAGAGCAGCCTTCTGAAGGATCTCTCGGCCTTCCTTTTTCTTTCGTGTACAAGTACAAATAAGCCCGTTTTTTATTCTCATGCGGTGCACGGCACCTTTTCACTTTTTGGTACAATGTCTCACGAGCGCTGTAAGCTCTTTTCAGCCTTCTTTTTTTTATACCGAAAAAGAAAAAAAAAACTCCTGTGGGTTTATTATCTTTGCAGAAACAAGCGTGTGTACATTGAGTAGTTGCACTCATCATGTGTTCACGGCGACCGCGTCTCCTGTAGGAGTTTAAAGGCCTTCTAAATGTGTATTATTGAAGATGTGCATTTTCCAAAACATAACAGCAATATTGTACAGGTCATTTCATCGTCTTTGTCCGCCTGAGCACTAGTTCACCAGCCAGCAAATATAAATGTGTGTGCGCGCGCGTGTGTGTGTGTATGTGTGTGTGACTGTCATATATGTAGTTGCTGTAATGGATAATGAGTCAGACTCGCTCCATTTCAAAGAGTGCTCCTCCAAAAAGATTTTTAAAAAAAAGAAAAACGTTGAGGTTTTTCTGTCTTCCACCAGGATCCAAATGTCTGATAATTGTGGGAAAACATTCAAAGGCAATACTTGTGATTTTACAGTACAACTGTGTACACTTCCGGGGAAAACAAAAAGAACAACGATACTGTATCTTGAATGTCTGCTTGGTGAAGTATTTCTGAATTTTTCTTACAAACAAACCCTTGAAATAGGATCAAAAAAGGATTCGCTTGCACCCTCCCCCTTCAATGTAAAAAAGATAAAAGTTAAGTTATGCCCCTCCCCATTTCGCCACCTGTCAGTCATTAATGTTAAATGTTTTATATTGTAATATTGATATTTTTTAAATTATTGGTACAAAGTCTCCCCTTGTCTTATGTCAAATAAAAAAAAAAAGAAAAGTGCATTATTGCCCGTGCTGCCTAGGTCGGCCTGGGAGTGTATTTTTTTAAAGAGGCCACTTCCTGTCTATCCTGGAAACCGTCGAGGAGTTGGTGCTGCAGCCGTAGTGTAGCATCCAAAACCTGAAAATATTTCTCGCGCTTCTTCACGCTGAACTCTTGCAGGTCGACCTGAACCCTTTACTCTGCAGGATGGAGGTCACGAAATCTTAACTGTAGATTTTTAACCTGAGTGTTTTTTCTATGTTTACTAGCTCTAAATTCAGCGAGTTTTTAACATTAGCATCCTCCTCCACCTCCTCCTCCTCCTCGAAGCTTGGATATTTTTTGGGTTTTTGTTTACATGTCGCCTCTTTAGGCTAACCCGCCCCTCTGGCTCCTCTTCATCGCCTCACGCGAGTCTGAGCTTTGTCACTAATAAAAAAGGGGGTGATGCATGTTTTTTTTTTTTTTAAAGAAAAAAATGTGTCGCCTTGACAATCCGAGCTGGTTTACAGTTTATTTTTCTCTTCGAAACGCCTGGAGTTTGAAGAGATAGGGAGGAATAACTTGATGCCTCATTCATAAAGGGGATAAAAGCGGTCAAAATAATGTTACATGCCTTCTTTAAAGACGCACGCTGTATTAATAACCTGGCGACAAAGCTTTCAGAGAGGTAAACAAAAACATCTCATTAGCGATGCTTTTTACAAAATATCTTAACTGGTTTCTTTCTCTTCGTGTGTCTGGTCATACTTGTTTTGCTCTTCCAAAAGCAGCTGTTTCTTGTGTTTGTTTGTTTTTTTTTATAATGAGCTCTGAACAATGTATGTATCCTCTAATATGCCAAATGTCTTTTTATAATGTAGTTTTCATGCACTGCTAAACAAAACAGGGCAGAGTGAGAGGCAGCTTTAAACAAATAAAAAAAAAAAGGAGTGTGGAGCCCTTCTCTGTCGCACTCAGCCTTACTTCTCCTTAAGACTATTTGGCTGTTTGCACTACAGAGCGCTAACCTTTTCTTTTTTTTTTCTCTCTCACACATTTCATCCTCACTCTTTATCGCTCATGTTTATGTATGTACATTTGGAGTTTCACCCCCTTTCTTTTTGTTTTTAACATGCAGCCTGTTATGCTTAGCTTTGCTACAGTCGGATCACTTTTTTTGTTGTCATTTCCCTCCTCCTCCTCTTCTTCTTCTTCTCCATGCCCTTTCACTATCTTTCACTCTCACTGTATCTGTGTATTATTCTAGTAAATGGTAAGCAGAGGTGTCATTGTGGTAGTATACTCAGTGCTCAAAGGGTTGCTGATGGTAGAAACCTGTGCCGTTTGTAACATTTAGCAATAACGTCAAAACAAAGGGGACGGTTTTTTGATAACATACGTTAGTTTGTTTTTGTACATATTGCAGCTCCAGGTCATGCTCAAATCTGTATGTCATTAAAAGAAGAAAAAAAAACGAGAAAAAAACTTGCAATATTGGCATAAAAATGAGAAATAAAAAAGTGATATAAAATCTCACTTTGTGTTCATTTTTTTATCATCATCAGAAGCGTTAGCATGTACGTTTTTTTGTTTTTACACTTCAGGGTTTAACTGCAAGAGTACAAATGACCTCCTGTGTCCTCTTATGTAAAGAATAAACATCAACACTTTATAATAACCATCATTAAAATCCATTGTTAATTAAACCTAAGTTGATAGTTACGTGACTGTCAACAAACCACAAAATGCTTTATAAACCATTTATTACGCAATTGTTTATTTTAAAGTTGCAAATGTTTATAGTACTTTGTGAATGGTTATTAAATACTGGGTAGTTCATCTTTTAACATTTGGATGATCATTGTAAAGTTAACTGCTGTTTATAAATCTTTTCTATTGCTTAGCTGACGGTTTATAAAGCATTTCATTGTCCAACAATGAAGTAACTTAACTAAAGTATAATTAGCTATAAGTCTACCATTTATTAATGACTGTTATTATAAAGTGTTACCAAATAAACATTTCCTGCAGTGACAGGTAAGCATCTCCCAGTGGCTGCAGGGTCACAGCGGTTCTTCTTTGCCCAGATGGAGCTCTTATCCCTGGGAAGAAGTCCCAGCAGATTCCCCCGTATCTTTCCACCACTTGTCTGGGCCCTAATGTCCTCTGTCCTTTAGATCCACTTTTATTAAAGCCGTTAAAAGCTCCAGGTTACTCTGCCCCGACTCTCTTGCAGATGCAGTTGCACACTGCGCACCCGAGGTCTTTATATGGTCAACCAGACATTGGATATTCTGAGGTGGGTTGTGTGTCTGTAGGACACATTACCGTTCCCAGAACTGCTTTCAGATGCACAGTGGGGTCAAAAAGTCTGAGATGACGACTTAAAATAATTCTATTTTGTGTTTATTTCAGATTTATTTTAAGAGTGGAATCGTTGAAATTAATGTCAGAATATCAACAAAACACTCAAGGTGGCATGGATTCCACAAGTTTGTTCAAAATCTGATGACTCATGTTGTCCCAGCATGATTTGACAGTTTTCCATAAAGCTTTCTTGCTTAAATGATAGTAGGTACTGGAGCTGGCATGGACTCCACAAATTTGTTGTCAAATCTGTACGCTTTCCTTGGTCTCTTTTTGGTCTTCAAGTAGTTCTTGAAAAGCTTTGAAGTGTCTTTGGGGTCAAACTTGTGGAGTCCATGCTAGCTTGAGTGCATGCCGCCATTAAAGCAAAAGAGAGACATACCAAAAACTTACATCATGGGGTTGATGCCAGGTGACTGGAGGGAAGTCCATGACAGTCGGAGCTCCTTGATCTCTTTTTTTGGTCTTCAAGTAGATTTCGCAAAGCTTTGAGGTGTGTTTGGGGTCAAACTTGTAGAGTCCATGCCAGCTTGAGTGCATGGTCTTATTAAAGCAAAAGGGGGCCATACCAAACACTAAGATATTCTGAAATTCCTGGAAATTTTAGTCTTTGGTATGTCCCTGTTTTGCTTAGATTACACTCCTGCTGGCATGGACTCCCAAACACACTTCAAGGCTTTGTAAGAACTACTTGAAGACCAAAGAGTGCGGAGTCCTAACTACCATGGACTTCCCTCCAGTCACCTGGCATCAAAATGCCGTTGATGAAACACTGTAAAATCATGTTGGGATGACATGGGTGATCAACTTGTGGAGTCCATGCAAGCTTGAGTGCATCCTCTTATTTAACCAAAAGGGGGGCACATCAAATACGATGATAATAATAAGATAATCTGAAACTGATGGAAATTTTAGTCATTGGTATGTCCCTGTTTTGCTTTAATGACACTCCTCCTGGCATAGACACCACAAGTTTGACCCCAAACACACCTTAAAGCTTTGCAAGAACTTATAAAAGACCAAAGAAGACTAAGGAGTCCTAACTGTCATGGATCTTCTTTCACAGTCACCTGACATCAACCCCATGGAGTCCATGCCCAAAAAATTGTTGTATATTCGAAACAAATGCAAAATAAAAGTATTTTGACTGATGGACTTTTGACCCTACGTTACGTAAAAAACCTGTAAAATCACTGGGATTACATTCAGTTATGTGCCCACAGGTTTAGCAGGACTTCCGACAAAATAGGCACATCGTCATGCAATGAAAGTTCAAACATCTTCAGAATTTACACAACAATATTGAGGTCACACAATGAACATTGCCACATTTTCGACACGAGAAAAACAAAAAGGTAATAAGTTGCTACATTGACGCTGCTATATTTAACAGTAAGAATCAGCGGTGCCGGGAATTCACTCTTTGAAGAAGAGGGGATACAGGTGTTCAAAGTCCCACACATGATAAGGCCTCTCTCCAGTTCCCACAGTACACACAGTACAAGCCCCTTCGGCACACAAACACACATACACACACACACACAGTGGGTCAAGGACGATAGCAGGGCTGTTTGTGCACTGGAGGATTGTTTGGAAGCTGCTTACGCTGCAGCACTGCAGCGTGACAGGCATGTTTTTGACCCTCCAGCATCTAAAAGAAATTAAAGGGTTTACATTACTGCTGACTGTTTTGTTTATTTGATTTCTTTTATGTACTTTCCCGGCTTCAAGGCTGCCAGTAGTTTGCAACCGTTTCCATACAAAAAAAGTCAAATGTTTGAACTGTTTAATCCAAAGGAATGGGCTGACATTTTGGTAAATACGCTTTTTTTCTTCCTCTCTGCGTTAGGTATGGAGCTACAGTAATGTCAGGAGGCGATTAGCTTAGCTTAGCATGCAATGTATTCGTAAGTAAAGTTTTCCCAAATCTGTCTGATTAAGGATCAAGCAAGTGTTAAATTGTGGTTTTAAAGGTGTTGGTAGTATTACTGGCGACATTGGACATGCCAGCGGTTTCTTGCTAATCGCTAAGCTAACTGCCTCTCAGCTCTAGCTCCATACGGTAACGATCTTTTCATTTAACTCTGGACAAGACGGCAATTTCCCCCAAATGTCAAACACTTTCTTTAAAGCTGTGTTGAGAACCAATGGCTGCCTGGAACGTAGGAAGAGCAGTTGACTAAACAATCTCCCCTCAAGGTCTATGTAGACATTTAAAACCAGATTATCCAGATACCAGATATCAGACTGAAGAGCTTTTGATCGTATCACATCTTCACCAGCACATGGAGTTTAGCCCAGTTGTCAAATGTAAATGTGCAAATTCCCCTTTTTTTCCTTGAGCACTTTCTGTCCATGTTGGCTTCAAAGTTAGTTTCACAATTAGACCATTCCCGCTACAACCGGACCACTCCGCTGATAAAGATGAGATACGGTCAAAGGCTCCAGAACAGTCAGTTCCCTTGAGGGGAGATTCATATTCATGTTTTTTGAGGCATCAGGTGGGTTCAGTTCATCCCGTCCCATCATGTGAACGGTTTCATTAGAGATAAGTACGAAAATGTGTCCTTTTTATTGTAATTTGTCTGAACTGGTCCTATTTTGCAGTCTAAAACCTTCTTGCATTGATTGTGGTTTTGGATCCTTCTCTCCTGATGCACAAAGACTATTTGGTCCCTGTACGGTTACATATTCAGACACCACTGGTTGAAGTAGAGGAACAACTAAAAAAAGAGTATATGGAGAGTGGTATTCTACATTAAAGGTGCACTACGTAGTGTTAAGACATTTTAATCAGAAGACAAAGATCTTCATTGAGTGATTATTTTTTTCTTTGTCAAAACAAAATAAATAAACAAACTGACCTTAAAGGACAACACAGTTTCATACTTCATACTTTGTTTATATGTGGCGGACCCTGCCACCTTTCCAGCTTCAAACAGTGTTCTGGGACCTTATTTTCGTCTGAGAACAGCTTGTTTACTCAGTTACGGAAAAAATCAAATATTTATGAGTTTGTTTCAACTCATTTATATTAAAATTCTGATCTTGAAGTTCTTCTCCAAAACTGCATAGTGCCCCTTTAATTGATATTCTGCTTCATAAAAAAAAAAAACACTCCCTTGCTATGTTAGAGTTGAGGTCCTACAAGGCTTCATATGACCGGGCATCCACCTTGTGTTGACCTGCTGTGAGAGCAACACCACTTTTGCTGCTGTACCACATCACGTCACACTCCAAGCTTACGCATCGTAGCTGCTCCCCTCAAGTGTGTGCACTCAGCTCTTACACACACACACACACACACACACACACACACACAAACAAACATATCAGTCCAGTTTAGGTCAGCTCACTCCACGCTGATGTACGGATGCCGGTGTAGGTGAAGCGTGTGCTGCCTCCGCTTGGCGGTGTATGGCCGTTCTGCTCAGCCGTCTTTGCCCCCGCTCTAGATCTGCCCACTTCCCCTTTAGCCGTCCCAGCTGACCTCCCCAAGCCGCCGCTCCTCCTTAAGCAGCCGCAGCAGGTGAACGTGGCGAGCATCCCCTGGCGGAAGCGCTTGTTCATGAAGCAGTAAATGATGGGGTTGACACAGGCCGAGGTGTAGGACAGCAGGTGGATGAAGGAGATGGGCGCGCCGGTCAGGCGGTAGGCCGAGCGCCGGTCGAAAGCCTGCCAGGCGTTGACCACAAAGACGGGAGTCCAGCAGAGGAAGAAGAGGAAGACGATGACCAGGAGCATGCGGATCACGCGCTTCTTGGCCACCAGGTTGGCTGTAGAGCTGCTGCTGCACACGCGGCCCACCGTGGCTTTGCTGCTGGAGTTGGCGAAGTTTCCTGTGATGCTCTTCCTTTTAGACGGCTGCATGTAACAGCCATCACTGTCTCCGGGCTTGATGCTGCCTGTGCTGGACTGTCTGTCTGTCAGGGGAGAGGATGTGAAAAGAAGAAGATCAGAGTGCAATTTTGTCAGCAGCGGGAGCAAAAGCCCTCATGGCATGAAAAGTCGGGTCACGTCTGTCACCTACAAATGGAAGATTTTTCTGAAAGCTAGGGCAGCTAGATCAGACGATCAGGATGCAATCGTCACGTCATTTGTCAATTTAAAGTATAAGTGTGGTGATATTCCATATTTTTCTCATTGTCAAAAAAAAAATCTATAAAATACCAAACTCAACAATGAACTGATTCTTCTAGCAAATATTGTCTGTGCCATAAACTCAAAAAACACCGTCCTGCTGCTGTAAACACTCATGCGAGCATCAATTGTGCATCCATCCGCAACTGAAAATAGTCCCAAAGAAGTGCCCGTTTGAGTAATGTTTGCGTACATCTAGTGCCCACCCGTTTCAACTATATTCTTACGCTTTTTCAAAGATCTACATCTTCAGTGTAAACCAGTTAGCTTGGAGCTGAATGCCACAGGTAAGGGGAGTCATGACGTATTGATGCCAGCCTGCTTTTGATGACATGGCTGTGTTTCATTTTCCTACCTCTGCTTGATTTCCTGCTGGAGAGCTCAAACTTGATGCCGCGGTACAGCTCCAGGGAAATGAGTCCATAGGCTGTCATCATGATGATCCCAGGGATGAGGAAGAGCAGCAGCAACAGGGACACGTACCTGCGAGGGACAAATTTGGGGGATGCAAACGAGCATTTGTTGTGTCTGATTTAAATAAACACCAGAGCCCAAGTGCTTCGCTATAATTAGAAACGCCTGCCTTTCAGTCAAGACTAATATCATCATGACAATATGACTGTTTCATTGAGCGTGTTGTGCTGTGTCATATGCCTTTAATATGTTCTGCGCTGTTTAATAATTTGACTTTTGTGTGCTTTTATTTTGAAGGATCAAATCTGTGTCATGCCAGAAGATTTCCCCAAGTGGTCGTCTCTCACCAGTGGCATCCGACTGAGAAAATCAATAAAAGGGCCGTCTGAAATTAGCAAAGAGCTACTTTAGCTGCCACACAGTCTGAGTGTGAAGCCGCCCTGGTGGGACAGTAAAGCTACAACGCTCCTTAATGCACTTATTTTCATCTCACCACGACTGCTGGATGACGTCATTGGGCCACATCAGGCGGCACATGTGCCCGGTGCTGTTGTTGCGGCGGGTGAAGGGCTTGAGGGTGCTAGAAATGGGGTAGGGCAGCATCAGGATGAAGGACACCACCCAGGTGGCAGTGATGACCTTGGCGGCGTGAGATTTAGTCTGCCACGTCCTGGAGGTCAGCGGGTTGCAAATGGCGCTGTAGCGCTCCAGGGAGATGGCCACCAAGTTGAACGTGGACACACTTACTGAGACACCTGCACGGATCAGAAAGTCCAGGAATAGATCACTGACAATATGACTGGAAGTGTTGAGCACTGGCAGGCTGAGACTTTAACATATCTGAACACAAAAATCACAGGAACTATTTGTATATTTGCCTAGATTTGAAGATTGATACCTCTCTCTATCCGCCAGCAGCCAGTTAGCTTAGCTTAACCACCCAAAACCACGTCATGGTACTATTCAGGTAACATTGCCCTTCTCTTTGCTTTGGCTGTGGGCTTTGTAACACCCAGAATGGTCATCCTCTGTGTTTACTGTACTGGATGTGATACTATGGCACATTAACGTGTCGTCACATTAAATTTAACTGCTGATCGGTGACAGAGCCCATGCTGCACCAGATCACCGCTAACACACTCAGTAACAATAACACAAAGAGCTATAAATACATTCAAATTATTGCCGTGTACGATCCGAGAGGAGCGACACGTAAACAGATAAACATGGGGACAAATGAGGTAATAACCCCGGATGGCAGCACTCTGATCTCACCGAACGGAGCAACAGGATGTATAAGGAGAAGAATGAAAATCAGATTTCCTATCGGACCTGTAATTGGATGAAAATGAATCATTTGTATAGATGCACGGTCCGTAATGACTGCACCTTATTATACAAAGCTCCCAGCGAAGCTTTTCTGAGAGGTAGAAGAAGAAGAAACCTGGGGACAAGCTAATTAAAGCCATGATGCCATTGACTCATCTCCCTTGAAGCCGTCTGTGTCCTTTGCTATTGATCGTTCCCGAAATCATTTGGAAGTAATTTAAATCGGGCATGGGTATTAAAAAAATTAATCCGTGATGAGTCCTGAGAACACAAACTCAGCGGTATGATGATAGAGAACATGACTGGAAGCCACCTGGCTTAAAGTCTGACTACAAGTGAAGACATTTTAGTTTGATAATGTCCTTTTTTTGGTCATATTTAACACAATTATGTTAATTTCCCCTGCAAGAGGAAGACATGAAGAAAACTGTTTCAAAGGACTCCACTCCTCCATGTCATGGAAAGATACTTAATATACTGTTAACACTCTATCAGTTACTTCACTGACCACTGAGCTAATAATGATTGAAGGTTAAGTTTGTGTTTTTTGTCTTTCTCACTGAAGCTGTCCTGTTCACTTGTTCTGAGTTGGCTTATGTTCAGCCACTGTAGCTCAAACATACCCTCCAGACATGTTTTAAGACATATAAAAAATGAATAGTAGTTTGTGTCTGGTATGATTTTGAAAACCGTTTTTGTTAAAATAACGTCTATTCCTTCTTCTGCATTAAAAAAAAAAACATAATCCGTGAATGTATTGTTCATTCCACAAGTTTAACTACTATACACCAGATGTCTCCTACTTAAAGGAGCTTTTATCAATATTTGTTTTACCAAAAAAAAAAAAAAGAAAATTGACAAGGGTAGCTTATAGTGCAACTTAGTGAGAGACTAGCTGGTGAACAAAGTTGAGCATTTAGCAGCTAAAGACCCAGATATTTCCTTCAGGAGCTGGTTGAGACCAAAAACAGAGCAAAAAAGTTTGTTAACAGACTATTGCATTTTCCACTTTGCCAGAAAAACAAGACTCCAAATGAACAATTATGTTGCTCCATATCTGCTGATGTAACTTAGCAACTGTTTGCTTACAAGTTTGCAATAACAACTTAAAACTGAATGATGTGTCCAACCCAATCGTCGATTGAATGTTGGCGTTTCTGCAAAACCACAGGTAAGTTAAAACTTCTCTTTAAGTTTTGAAGTTTCTTCAGGTAAAATTTTCTATTTCTCTCTTGTCACAACGCTGTACTTATGCTCTGGTTAGGTTTCGGCACAAAACCTACTTGATTATGGTTAGGAGAAGATCACGGTTTGGCTTAAAATACCTGTTTTGGTCAGCACAAACACGGCTCGAAATGTCCCGAGGTCTCGCAAAAAACACCCTTTTATTGTCGCAACAAACACATCTGGACATTGTCTCGAGGTCTCCTTTAAAGTATCTAGTGATGTCACGCTTACAAATGTTGAAATGCCATGGTCACCCGTCAAAACTATCGGAAACCATCCAGTGGTGTCACCCTTACAAATACTGAAACACAGATTGAGAGCCTTGTCGCCTGTAACTCCACCTCCAGATATGAAAGTCATGTAATTAACATGTAATGTGAACATGATTTGACATGTTGTGTACAGATGTCAGTACGGTACGTAGCCTATGACAACATCAGCTGCTAACCTTGTATGTTAGCCTGGCCTGGGCTGGATGTGTCAGTGTGCCTCCGAGTCGCCGAAACAAATCAGTTATTGCAGGTTTGACTGGAAATTCCATTCTCAGTCTACGTTCCTTTAAGGCTTCAACATTAATTTCTGCGTGTACACACACGTCTTTCACCAGATTCAGAGTGAGCTGATTGAGAAACTTTCCCTTTTCAGTAGATGAATGAGAAAACAGCCCTCGGGGTGAAACTCTGCGCAGTGAAGCTCAGACCGAACAAAGTAATAATAAGCAAAATCCATGTTCCAGTACACGGAGAGGTTCTGTTAACCTCAGTCATTGTGTTCTCAAACTTTCTGGATATACTGTTTGTATTCTTCGTTTCCAATTAGTTTTACTGGCCACGTCAGTCTTCACACCATCATTTCGCCCGACACCCTGCAATCATTCATCAACGTGACTCTGATGGTGAATCCGCTGATAGAAAAAGGAAACAACAGGCGAGACTGAATTAAAAAATCCAAGATCATTTCCTCGCTTCAGCTGGACAATAAAGTTATTCTAATCCTAATCTAATAATCCAAATATAGCAGCTGGAACAACCGAAGTGACGCTGCGTATACGGCTTCAGGCAAATCTACACTTTCCTGACAACTTCAGTTATCCTCTTTAATGCAATTACGTGCACGATAAAATGAAAATATGGAAACAATGCAACATGGACATGCAAATTTAAATAATAAAAACGGTACAGCACACAACTTTAGCACATTTAAATCAAAGGTCGGGTGCAAAATTTGTCGAATTTGCTACTTGCAGCTGTTGTCATTTGCTCTCAGTAAGCAGAAGAATGTCTACTTTAGATGATAACGAGAAGTTCAGGTGTCACAATTATATTTTTTATATAGATTTTAACAATATGGTAAAATTTGGGGTGTGGCTTTTGGTATTTTCATAACTTGTACAATTTATCTACAAACACATTTTTAAAGGGGCTCCGTGGAAAATCTCTGGTTGTTTTTGTTTATGTTTGCGGACTTTATTTTGTAAACTAACCAGACCCGGCACTGTAGAACGCACTGTACGTCACATCCTTTGGATTTTACGCGGAAAATCCGACCCGAGTCCTTCACAAAGAAATCCACAGACCAACAGCTTTAAACAACTTAAACAAATCATCAACAGGCTGGTGTAGACCGAGACAGACGGGGAAGGTCTCATTTTTCACACCAGGTTACAATCTGCTCTTATATGGCCAATAAAAATGATTAATTAATGTAAAATGCCACTTTTTTTTTTTTACATGGAGGCCCTTTAAGACCAGAAAAGGACAACAATTTAGATAATCTGCTGTCATCCTTCCACTCACCCATGAAGTACATGACCAGCTTGCATATGACGGTGCCGAAGATGAAGTCCCTCATGAGGTTTGGGATGAGGGTGAAGGGGATGCAGACCAGGGACACCATGAGGTCGCTGACGGACAGGGACAGCAGGAAGAGGTTGGTGACGGTCCTCATGCGCCTGTTCCGCACCAGGACGGCGATGATGAGGCCGTTGCCCAGGACGCTGAGGAGGAAGATGAGGCTGTAAAGGACGATCCGGACCGTCTGGTTGATATCTGAGACACAAGTGTGAGGAGACACATGAAGTCTGAAAATGAATCCTCACTCTTAAATTCATTTACAACCACTCTATACATAAAACATTCATATTTAACGACTTATAAACAGTAGTGTGGTCAGTATGTGCGGAATAGTATCGTTCAGGTCTTTTGGATCATATATAATAAGCGTTTTATTCTCAATCCTGTGCGTAATAGCAAGTTATATTCACTTTACATAGGCAGAACTGGCGCACAGCCACAGCATGTGTCACTACTAACACAGAGCAGACTGCGTTAGCTTGATAAAGGACCTGAGCCATAT
This sequence comes from Pagrus pagrus, assembly GCF_965226575.1. Taxonomy (NCBI): domain Eukaryota; kingdom Metazoa; phylum Chordata; class Actinopteri; order Spariformes; family Sparidae; genus Pagrus; species Pagrus pagrus. The sequence goes on along the minus strand of NC_140204.1, from coordinate 12,064,320 downwards.
GCGTAATGCGCACTGACGCAAAAGAAAAATGCCCAAAGCAGTCGCTCCTTTGGCATAATCTGGAGACAACTGGCTGCTTTTGGAATAAAAAATGAACATCAAATTTATAAATAAAATGACCTATTCTTAGACATGATGCTCCTCAGTATCTGAGGGCCAAACAGAGCATGGATGCATCACCTTTAGGTTCTGGTGAGGGGTCCTGCTCGCTCTCGCACTCCGAAAGGTTCTTGATGCCAAAACTGCATAAAATCTTGTTCAGGTCAGTTGAGTTGACGAGGAGCATGTCGTGGATGGTGAACGTCTCCATTGCGCTTTTCTTTTTTTTTTCTTCTTTGCCCGGTAGCCTCAAGTGAAATCAGTCATAGGAAGAGCATTCGTCATGCTCTTGCAAAAGAAAGAGGTGAAAAAAACCCAAAGACGCTCCAAGGAAGAGATCAATCAAAACTGTGTATTCCCTCTCAGTCGAAATTAGAAAAGAAAAATAAATAAGAAATGATGGTGATGATAATAATATTCTCTACAAGTGCCCGTGCGCGCTCAGTCTGGTGCGCTCTGCTCCACTCAGCTCAGCGTTTCTGACAACATGTGGACGGGTCACATTCTTCAGTCTGCGCGAGTCAGCGCTCCCCCCCACCTCCTCCTCCTCCTCCTCTTCCTCCTCCTCCTCCTTTTTTTTCTTTTTTAAATAAAACACCCAATCATAAATCATTGCGTAAGTAGTACCCTTCTGTATTCTTTATTAACACCTCACATATTTCTACATATTCAAAGCCAGAAGTCCAGCGCACACAAGCGGAGTGAAATGTATTTAAACATGCCACCAGGGCTCTGTAGGCTATCCATGTCCACAGTCCCCCTGACCCATTTCAAAGCATGATATTGCTCGCCGTGGCATTTCATGGGAGCATGTCAGCAGCGATGTGGAGGCACGTTGACTCCGTGCTGTAATTGTTGTGATGGGTGGAGAGCCTTGCTCCAATATTTGGGAATCAGTCATGTGTTGAGCTGCAGTGAACATCCCTGCAGGAGCTTGTTGTGACCTGTTATTGATCAGAGCAAGAGATGACTGGCCCATTGTGTGAAAAACTAGGTGGAAGTTGCATCACAAAATAAACCTCAAACCCAATTCAGCTCAGTTTACATCACTTAACACAACAGTGTCCATAACCTGAATTGTATTGAGTCTTTACTTAAAGGTGCAATATGTAAGAATTGGCCTCCTGTCAAATTCATACTCACAATAAATTGGGGGCAGCATCTCTCCAGAGTAACTGCTGATTGTCGCTAATTGTAGCTGTCGTTAGCTTCTTAGCTCAGTTAGCCGTGCAGCTAGCTGTCCAGACTGGGAGTTTGAGGAACAAGTAGCATGGTAGTTTTGGAAAGGGATGGGGCAGATCTAGTTGGTCAGTTTCATCTGTAACCATGCATTATATTTAACAATCCCATATTGATTTCTTAAAAGACATTATTTTATAGCAGCAGTTAGACAGTTTTTTTTTTTTAAAGCAATTTGGGACCTCGGGGCTTCTTGAGACTTGGATTATGTTGGACTGGCTACCAGAATAGATAAACAGTGTTCTAGGTCCCCAGAACACTGTTTGAAGCTAGAAAGTTGGCAGGGTCCGCCACATATAAACATAGTAAAACATTATGAAATTGTGTTGTCCTTTAAGGTCAGCTTGTTTATTCAGGCATGAAATAGAGAGCGTGTTTATTCAGTTTGTTTGGGCTTACAAAAAAATCAGTCAATGAAGATCTTTCTCTTCTGATTTAAATGTCTTCCCCAAATCTACATAATGCTCCTTAAAATATAAAATATGATGTGAATGTGAGGGCTCACTGTTGGGAGGGTAAACAACAGCACACTCGTCTCTGACCGTCTCTGTTAGACACACACACACATCAGTTACCAAGAATAACAGCATCTTGTGTGTGTGCGTCCTTATTACTACTGTCATCTATGAGTGTGTGCAGGCTCGTTATGTAAGGTCATCTGAGTGAAGAGGCACTCCTGTGAGCTCATGTGATGACTGGGTGCGTGTGTCCTTGTTGAAGTGGAGAAATTCAAAGTCACAATTTTAACATTCACAATATTAATGAGGTAATAAAACAAACTCATAGATATTTATTTTATTCAGTTTATTCAGCCATGAAAACAAAAAGAGTTTGTTTATTTAGTTTGTTGGGTCATTAAAAAAAAAATCTTCTGATTAAAATTTCTTTACCAAAACTACATAGTGCACCTTTAAGTACAATACTTGAGTAAATGTAGTCTACTTAGCTACAACCCCACCACCACTGGTGTTTATCATGTACAAAGAGGGCTTAAATGTAATTTAATGTGTAAAATTCAAACGTTGATTTGTAATATCAAAAAAACACATGATACAAACATTTGTTACACTGGTGTTTTGTTGCTCTGGTGTACCGTCGGAACAGATTTTCAGCTCGGAACCAAAGTCTCCGGCTCTTGTTTCCCCCCAGACCCTCCGTCCTCAGTTGCTAAGTAACCTCTGCAGGGGGCGGCTGCCGCATCGCCGGATGCTACTAGCGTACAAAACATCAAACTGTGCCGTCTCACACGCAAAACTAAGCGCCGAACTGACAAGGAGGATGGACGAGGGCACCGAGTTGTCTCTGACCATCGCTCACATCGTCCAGCGGCTGAAAGGAAGCCATTTACACTCTCAGATAGAGAGACAAGCCAAAGTGAGTACAGGCAGCTAGCATGTGGCTAACGATGCGGAGCAGGTTGCTGTCAATCTCAGAGTTGAATTCCTGCTTCTAGTTTATTTATTTATTTTTATCTTTTATATACTTTAAACTATAACAGCTTCATTTCATTCTTCTCCACGTGTTATTTAGGAGTGTTTACATCAACCTGAGATAAAATTGGAGTCTCTTAAAGAGGATGTGCGCAGTTTTCTCAAAACATCAGGTGGGCACAATATTTACAGCATCTGTAACGCACACACACACACACACACACACACACACTGGCACACCTCACTTCCGGTTGTAATAAAAATGATGTATTGATTTTCTTTCATTGTTTTTTAGGCTGGGAGAGAAAGCTGCAGAATGCAGTGTACAGAGAACTGCATGTGTAAGTTACATTGAATTTAATGCGAAGCACTAGCATGAATAAACAACAAAAAGATGTGTGCAAATGATGCTTTAAATTCTCATTATTCATTTAACTTGCATTGTCCAAATCTGTAAACACACTCAGGAACTTTAAGTGCATATTTCAGGACCCAGTAGGAGAGAAAGAGAAGCTTAGGCAGCTATAAAGCTCATAAAATGTGTAAATTGTCCTTTACTGGAGTGGCTAGCTTGTTAGATATGAAGCAAATGAACCGAACCTTGATTAAGTCAATGGAAAGCACTCCTGAACAGAAGCCTAATGCTTCTGTCTGGTGTGTTTAAATGATGTGACACATTTAAGCACCTCAGGATATTGTTAATTTTTCATTTAAAAGCACACCCATGCTTTCAGCCTGAATCATAAAGTTGTGCACGAATACAAAAAGAGTGGCGTGAAGATTCATCTGTTTGACACTTAACTGCCCACAGATGTAACAGATGCTGTCACCCACTTGGCAGCACAGAGCTCTCCACCCCCTCATCAACACTTAATACTTATCCTCTTGGTCCTTTTATTATTCTTACATCTAAATCAGGGCTGCATACTATGGTAAAAGCACCATACTCCGTCATTTTGACACCTATTATGATAGTTACATGTGGCACGATGAGTGTGAATGATCATTTTTGCATCACCCTTTTCATTTTCACTGACAAAAACTGTTAAAATCACAATAGGATGATACTTGTCAGGGTCTCTGTACTAGACAAACATGTTTCCTTACATCTAGAGTTGAAGATCTGAGGGCCAGGGTATCTCTGCAGCAATGCAGTACTTCATTATAATGATAGAATAGAAAAACTAGCTCACATACATTTATATACACTCATATCAAGAGCTTTCAGAGCCTGTGAGTGATAGACAAGTGCTTCTAAAGTTGATTATGCAGAATGACACTCCCTAATTCATTCAAATACAGTTTATATGTATTGAGGTGAAGCATTGTCATACAAAAATGAAGTTTTATTATTAAAGAATGATTTATTACTTGCACACAGGCTGAGGATATGTGTGTAAGAATTAGGATAAAGCTTATGAAGAGGTAAACGTGCAGTTGTAAAGGTGGTATATGCCTTGATTTTGTCCCTCCTGTCAGTATTATTGGCTTTAAATGTTAACTCCGACTTACTGCATGTACTTAAATTTTCGGGCTGATGCTGATACCAATGTTATCGAACACTTACGACGAAGGTATTCAACTGAAGCAGGATATTTAACAGTTTAACAATAACCTTTTTATCATCTAAAATGACATCAGTGTACTGAAACAGTAAACATAAGTGGGAATTTAATGATTATAAATGACTCAAAGCATTAAAATGTCTAAAAAATCTGCCAAACTGGGCAGCACATACCGTGATACTGATAAATCTGTGTTAGGTGAGTATCAGCCGATAATATCCAGATGTAAGTTCCCTTTATGGTCTCTTTACTAATCTTTAAACCAATCGGCTAAATAAGTTGAGAACTCTTTGAACTTCAATAAACAGCCGTGATAAGTGTCCTCTATTACCTTTGAGGGTAACATCCCCTCGTTGACTCTCGAGGCTCAGACCGCAACATGGGACACTTAATGCTTTGCTTTTAAAGGACGACATATAACACTGACTGATGCCTCCTCGGCCATTAGTCAGCCCTATGTGCTCTTATAGGTGTTTAGATTAGGTTGAACGTTGTTTAACGCACTGAGACCTTGAGTCATTCAGTGTGAGCACGAGGGGGAAAAGACGCGAGGCGATTGCTCTGACTCATCTGGGCTCCATGTGCAGGGCCTGTTTGTAAGAAAAACCTCAACATTTTATTAGCCCTTTTGTTTGACAGCTCACTTCTCTCAAGCACTTGAACGCAGTCCTCTCTGAACGACGTGTTGTTTGTGTTCATAGTGGCTTCAGTCCCTCAAAGCTGTCAGTCTTTTTGTGAAAACACAGCAGCTGTTTTTTTTTGCTGTATTTACTTGATCAACCTTCTTGTGTTGTACCACAACGCTCCTCGCCCCTCTGCTCTTGTGTTTGCTTATTCTAGCCAGCTGCCCCCGAGCCATCCCGCGGCTCCTCCAGAGCATCTCAAAGAGCCGCTGGCCTACATGCGCAAGGCACAGGTCAGTCTGTCCACTCTCATCTCCATCACTCCTCACTTCTACCTCTGTGACTCGTTTTTTTTTTTTGCCTGCCAAATTCAAAGACGTAGACGTATTTGACACAAGGTATCTGAAGCCCAAATGTTTCTGTGTGTGTTTATTTGTATGTGTGTGTGCTCTGTTACACAGGCCAGCTGGGAGAAGCGCGTCCTCAAAAGCCTGAACAGCATGAGCACAGAGCTCGAAGTGCCTCTGGCTCGCATGGTAGCTAAAATATTGTCAATCACAGCTAACGTAGCATAATTACAACAGCTATTCACATTCTCTGGCTTCTCTTTGAGTACAGTGCATCTTATTACCATCGTGGTTGGGTTTAACAATAGCCGAGAGCTAGTTCAGCAATGACTCTGCAGCTGTACGCTGACGATAAACAGGCGCTGCTGTTCTGAATCTGTTTATTTGTACACAGAATGCAAATTTATGACCACAGAACCATATTTTCCGACATGACGATTTCAAGATTGCTCCTGTTTTAGCCGTACGCTTTGTTGAAGTCCTCTCTCTTTCCGCCCCCGCTCCGCAGAGGCCCGCAGGGGAGCAGAGGGAGCTCACCAACAAATGGAACGAGATGGGCACCGATGAACCAGGTCTGAAGACATTACCCAGGGGTTTGGCCCCCGAGCGGTCTGCCTTTTATGAAAGATTACTGTTGATGTGTGTGTACGCTGGTACATCTTTCAGACATTGGCGTATTAACACATCTCTGATACAGATCTACCACTTCCGAGCTTGTTTCTTAACTGGTATTTATCCAGGGAAAGCTCGCTTAGAGACTGAGTTTGACTGGGCAACATCTGACCAGTATTTAGTGTGTTTTCCAGACTCAAACATATGTTAAAGGACATTTTATAAGAGGAATGCATGCAGAATATTTCTATTTTATTTTTGAAGATATCTATTCTCTATTGTTTCGCATACTTCACCTTGAAAACCGTCCCCATTTCAGTACATTCGGCAGTACGTTGACAAAGAATCCCGTGTCCTAACAACGCTATCACAGCTCAGTGGCGTATACTAACATTTAGGATGTGCCGTCCCCCGGCTATAAACACTTTGGACTGCGAGTATAGAAGCTGTCCAGACTCCTTGGACGGAGCTGCGATAACGAGCAGCACCCCTCCTTCCGTCCAAAACCTTAATGTGCCCTCGTTTGGCGGACGACACGGCACTTGAATTTACTGCCGCGTCATAAAGACGGTGGATGAAGTCCCACTTGAAGCCTTTGCTGGTCTTTTGACTTTTGCAGAAGCGGCCAGCTCCGACTGCGTCACAGATGAAGTGTATTCAAGTTCAAGTTGATGAGATTGACTGTATGGTTGGATTCATTTGTGTAGTCTAGGTTTTACAGCTGTTAAATCTGTTTTGAAATTGCATATGTAAACATGGTGTACATGTAGCAGCTGGGATCGGCTAAGATACATAAAAGTCTTTGTATCTCTGCAGATTTAAGTCGCTTTAGGCCTGTCTACGCACCCAAAGACTTTCTGGAGGTAAGCAGAGTTCTTGCACGTCAGAGTTTACAGGGTGAGCTGGAGATTTAAGTAAGAAAAGTGTACCTTGTTATCCTGCGTTATTCTACACAGGTGTTAATCAGCCTGAGGAACCCGAATCACGACAGCAGCGAGGACGTCAGCGTCAGGAGCCACTGGGGTCTCATCCAGGTTCCCCTTAATGTCAGGGACATCCCACAGCTGGTAGGGAGCCATTGTGACTGCTCATGTGTGTGCGTGTCTATCTGCAGGTGTTTTGTCCATTATTGACCTCAATGCATATAACAGCATGTCCTATTAAGCCACTTCAGGAAATGCGCAATAGATGGATATTAAACTGTTGATATCTTGTGGTGTTTTTTCGTGTTAAACTCTCAGAGACGGGCTTACTCAGAGCTGAATCTGACCACAGGGCAGCTGGGGATTGATGACCACGCACACATCCATCCAGGTATATGAAAAGAGCATTTGGCCGTCTTAGCTGAAGGAACAGTTTGACTTTTGTTTGACCGTTTGTTTTCTTTCCGAGTGTTAGGATCAGATGATTGATGCCACTCTCATGTCTGTACGATAAATGTGTAGCTTTAGTTAGAGACTGATTATCTTAGCTTAAAGGCGCATTCTGGTATTTTTAAACCTATGTTTACATATTTTGGGGTGTGAATGACTAATAGGTACATATAGTTTTGGAATTGGTCCAGTAGATAGCTTAGCCTGCAGCCACGGCATGGGCTTTAATGGCTGCAGTCTAATTCTTTGGGGCAAAGTACGTCCACTAAAGGTGCTTGTTTTTGCCACTGACAGGCTGTGATGTTATTATAAGCACCTGACAACATTATAGAGAAGATTCCTACAGAAATAGACCTTTTGTTATTGAGTATTTTAGAGGAAGACAGCAGGCCCTGGTCGCGGCTGCTGGCTGAGGCGATCTTCTGGACTGTTTGTAAAACATTTTGTACCTAGCTCGTCTTTTACACACCAAAATATGGAAACACAGGCCCCCGGGATTCTCCTTGAACACAAGGACTGGAAACAGTGAGCTTGGCCCCGTTCAAAGCTGATAAAACGAACCTTTTATTTTGGCAGTAATGAATCAGAAATACTCTGTAATGAATGTGTTTACCGAATGAACAGCGGGGTTAACCGGTGTGTATAACACTCCGGCCCTCATATCAGCCTGTGTTTCTCTCCTGCGACTCATGGCTGCCTGGGTTTCCTCAAACTGTATCTCTGTTAAGTCCAGATATTGACATTGTTACAGTCTGGTGTTCAGGCTTGAAATAGAATCATATCCACAGTCTCTGTGTTTGTAAATCAAACTGATAACATTAGCTTGAAAGACTGAGTCATTACCAGACGATCATTGACGCGTCTGTTTTGTTCTTTTTTTCTAATCCCTGCGCAGACTTGTTTGAAAACGAGTATGTTCAAATCGGGAAAAAAGGTTAGTGTTTTTATTGTTTAACTGTCTGCAAATGCTTTTTTTTGTTTTTCTAATCTTTTAATTGACTCATTTACTCTATGAGTAGATCTAGATTAAGGCCCAAGCACCCAACGCAACATGGATTTCATCAGTATTGACTCTCTTTAACCTGATATTAAGTCAATGAGCTTGTCTTCTGTCTATCTGCGGTGTGTTATGTAGTTTTGAGTTTCATATTGTGCTTAATTTAGACCATTAAAGATTTGGATTTATTTTTACTTTAAAGAGTCTCTTTCTGGAGGTAAGTATCAAAAAATCTATTCGTATCCATCTCTTCTCTTTAAGAAAAAAACCTGAAAGAGAGGGACAAATACTTATTATAGGCACTGCTATAAAAAGTTATGATGAGTAAAGATTTTCTGAAGATACATTTAATCATATATCGAGTTGTTACATTCACTTGCTGACTGCATATTCCCTCCGCACTCTCAGGTGCCTTAATCGGCCTGAGACGCGCTTTAACTCTTATCTCACTGCTCTGCTATGAACCCGGCGTAAACACCGACCTTATAATGGACACCAATCAGACATCAATCGACAAGGAGCTTAAAAACACCAACTCGATTTTATATACACAGCCACAAGACCGTGGACCACTATTTCACCCTCGGTCGGCTGCCGAGCTGCGAGTTGTATTCCAGGCCAAGTGTTAAGTGCGCTCGAATAGGAAATTTAAGAGCCGAGGAGTGCGTTTGTTTATGTTATGACTGGCCAGCACCTTAAGTCAAGGGCCGTGTGTTTTTGGCTACTGTCACAACAGAGATTTAGGGTAGAGTGGACATGTGGGAGAGATTGTTGAGTGTTTTCAGGAAAGTTATGTAATAATTAACCATTATGGGAACGTCTGCGTTATGATTTTTTATTGTTTATAAGTTTTCTGAAGGGGCAGAATGAAATTGTGAACCTGTGTGTACATTTGAGCGTGGATGCTATGCTGCGGCTCACCCACTCTCTTAGATTTTTAATAGACATATTTGTAGTCCCCATTGAAGGATGTTTTAGTTTAGCTCTAATGGAGGTCACGCTTTCCAAGTTTTCTTGGGAAAAAAACAAACCTCTTACCAGTTTAAGAATTGTACCGCCTGCTTGTTGTCGTGCAGGTGTTCATTTTCTCAGCTGATTCAGTTGGCCCGGTCCCAGTTTGGATGACTCCGCCGTTTGTACACATTATGTCATTCTGGCCATTTCTGTTGATTCTTGTTGGTCAGATGCATTCTTGGTTGGCAAGGCAAAGCTCAGGATTTATTCTGTCTTCCTCCAGTCTTTTTTTTTTTTTTAGCGTTATAGTTTGTCTTCAAAGTGAGACTACACAAGTGACAGTAATGGGATAATGCTGGATGTTAAAATGCTCTGTGGCAGCAGCACAAATAGAGTCATAAAGTCAGTTAAACTACAAAATTGACCACATTTTTGTCTGCGTTAGCCGCTGTAAGCTACTGGTCAAACCCCTCTGTGTATTGAACTGAACAACGATATGTTTTACTGCATATGAATGAAACTTTTTGTGGTCAAAGTGTAGCTTTAAAGGTTGACTACGTAGCTTGTAGGGGGATTAAGGGGAAGAAATTGAATATAATATTCATAATTAATGATTTCATGAGTTAATAATCACTCGAAGATTCACTGGAACTGGGCGGGAAAACGAGGGTGGGACAAAATGTGCTTGGTCCTCACTGCCAGATGCCAATAAATCCTGCAGACTGGACCTTTAAAATGTAATGGAAGACTGGATATGGCAAGAACTGGCAAGAAGAATCCAGTGAGATTTTACGATTAGGAGATGGTTAGCCTCACTTAGCATATTGACTGATCACAGGGGAAACAGCTCGCCTGGCTTGGTTCAAAGGTAGAGAATCCACCCACGAGCGCCTGTAAAGCTCACTGATTAATGTTACGTCTCGTTTGTTTGCACAAGTGGTGGTTTTTACAAGGTGAAGTTTGTGCCAGAGTATTTCTTGGCATGACTTCCTGGAGTCTCCTGGTGAGGTTGCCAGGCAAGCAACAGAGACTCCACACAGTAACTGAGAAATTGTCTGGTGGATTTTTTTTTTATTACCCTTCACACCGAGCCATGCTAGCCGTTTCCCTCTGCTTGCAGTCATTATGCTAAGATAAGCTAATCCTAGCTCCAGCTCCTTTCTGCCTTTATGTCTCATGCACTGCTTTCTATTGTTCCCTCTAACTTTTTGTCTCTTTTATATCCAGTGGTTATGGAGCAGGACAGTGCGGCAGCGCAGCAGTACAGCAGGCAGGGCTGTCCCACTGGGCTCCGGGCGGACCTCTGGGCCCTCATCCTTAACTCTACTAACCAGCCACAGGTACTAAATGCACACACACGCACAAACACACAGCCGCTTTACATGCTGCCGATGGCTGTCAGTGTTATGACACAGCCAGCATGCGCACACAGCTGCCGTGATTCCCAAACTGTATGTTTACTACGAGGCTGCAGTCATTTTCACAGTTAGCGGCTGGGTATGTTTTTGTTTCAGTGGAGAATTCTGACTGCATTGTTCGTTTGTATGTTTGGATTCACACTGTATAGTAAAAAAACAACATATGGGACACCAGCTGACCTACGGCCTCTATATAATCTGCGTATTAGCCCCCTGGATTGTTTATCTTAGCTCACTGCGGCTTGTCCCGTGTGTACAAATGCTAAGATAATCAAATGCTGGCGATTCAGCTCAGTTAGCCCAAACAGAGCAGCCGCCCGCCTGTGTGGCAAAGCGCTGTGTAAACGCTGCAGTCCAGAGTCTCCGGTTGAGGCCAAGTCGATAAAACAATGCTTGTGATGGGAAGATTGATTTCTGAGGGAGAGTTACGGGGATCTGACCGAGGCCTGCAGAGTGTTAGCATGTGCTGTGGATGGCGCAAGGGCAAACACATTAAACAGTCAGAGTTGGCTCAGGACAGTATGTGAACCGTCTCAGTATTTGTTCCAGTTGGTGCTAAATTACGTAACCTGCTGACTGCTAAATAATCCTTTTGTCACAGAATGCCTTAGTTTGGGTGCCATCTTGCCTCATTATAGGTAGATTTCTTTACAATTGCAGCAGTAGTCAACCCTAACGTCCAAGATATATCATGAATTTTTAGCAAGACCTATTTAAAGTCTCCTCCACTGATGCTGTCCACATCACCGTGACCGTTTCAATGTTCTACCTCAGCTGTCAAAATGACCATCCCTGTTTCCGTTCTCCTCACATCCTTCCGCAACGCTGATCGCTGCCAAGGCGCTTCACAGCCGTCACAGAAGACATTTTTATCGCTCCGTCCACCCTCTCGCCTGTTCTTCGGTTCATTTATGATAAGCCGTCTCAAACCGGAGACACCTTTGAGTTTAACCATGTGGTCGGAAACATGATAGCCATCCGTCAAGTTTGGTGTAATCCCCCTGTCGGCGCTGTCAGAACACGTAAAGTCGATTTAGCAGCGTTTGTAAAGGCGGATATTTATCCTATCATATTTATCACTGGAACTTGCATTATAGGATTAACAGCAAGTCATAAACAAACATTTTGTCAACAATTTAATGTATCAACAAGACCACACATGCAGTTTACGTTGGGCTCTCTGCTGTTTCAGGACGTGATGCATTATGAACAGCTCACGGCTGGAGTCATCCAACATGACCTGCTGGTGGACAACCTCATCTATAAGGTACACTCCTCTACACTGTCACTGTTTATGAAGCAGCATGGCCAAGACGGACCCGTGAATTATAAAACAAATACCAGCGTTCCCACTAATCCTTGAAATCCTTGAAACTTTGTGAATTTTAGGGGGGAGAAATCAAGGCCTTGAAAGCTTTTGAAAATAGACACAAGTGCCTGAGTTTATATATTTCATACAAGAATAGAAATTGAAGTTCTTTGGATATTTTTTTTCCCACATTCAAGCCTCTCTCTGTTTTTACTTGTTGTCTGCGAGTCCTTGAATTTGATTTTCAAGAAGGCGTGTGAACCATGAACGACTGAAAGCTTTGGTTTTTCTGGTAAACTTAGGACTCCCATCACCAAAATATTTGTCCCGCTTCACATAAACCTTGATACTAAAGTTATCTGGAAACATATAGCCGTAACATTTACTGTACGTTTTCCCTTCGATGTTTGCCCTGCCCTCCAGGATGTGAAGCTCACCGCCAGTAATGACGACTACTACTTCGTGTTTGAGGATTTCCTCTATCAGGTAGGATCAACTCTATATATCCACCACTAAATGAGCCACAGTTACAAGCAGAGTTCGGGAGAAAAACAGTTATTATTTATTAATGTTCAGCACAATCTCGGTGCAGTTAGATTTGAGTTTATTTAAAGTGGCAGGAAAATATAAGCAAACCTCCCGAAACTTTCTTACTGGTGCTCGGAAATATGTGATATCACAAAGCAGTGGGGCTGCAATGGAAAGGTTTATTTTTATTATGGATTAATCTGACAGTTATTTTGAAGATGTCAAGTAATTACAAAAATAGCTCCCTCAATTTTCCAGAGAAAAATGACGACTTCAACAAAAAACAGCAAATTCTTACATTTAAGAAGCTGAAACCAGCAGATATTTGGCATTTTTGCTTGAAAAACGACTGAAACGATTAATCGATTATCAAAATAGTTGGTGCTCCAACAAATACAAATACAAATTAAGAGGAATAATCCTTTGACTTCCTTAAACATTCAAACTCAGAGAACAGTTTCTGCGGGACAACATTCCTCTTTACTTACATTTATACAGACGAGGATGTGAGCTGTTATTATTCTCTGGTAGTCGCTGATCTGTTTGCCTTTTGCGCTCAGCCGATAAACCTGTATATACACTCGGCAACCGGTTTATTCAGCAGCTGTTAACATGTCGTGCTCCTCTGTGACCAGCCGATGAGTACACAGGCGTTGCAGGAACAAAGCTCCAGTATCACTGTCAATATTGGCTTCTGGTAAACTCACTACCAGGCAGTGAAAGAATCCGCTCGCTGTGGGGCGAGCGTGGATTCACGCAGGTGGCGTTGAAGTTTTTAGGAAGTAATTCCCCATAAATGTTAGAAGAGGAGTCACTGATTGTGAAATACTTGACCGATATAGATGTTTTTATATGTCCCCAACTGATTAGGTTCCCTGAATAACAGAGTTAATACAAAGTAAAATGCCTTTCTGGTCTTTGAGACTACACGAAAGAGATAAAAACCCATACTGAGCTGTGACATCAAGGGGAAAAAGACTAAATTAATCTACTTTCTTTCATCTCTTTCTAAAAGTTTTCTAAAGATACGCAGCAGGTACACTTAAAGGTCATACAGAAGACAGTGTAGACACATGCTATAATCCTCTTTTTGTAGTCTTGAACAAATGGCTGCCGATCTCATTTTTGCCCTGACAGATTAGTTTTCCACCCGATGTAATTCATCTGAAGTGGCCTGTAGGAAATGAAATCTGTCCTCGAAAAAGGCACAGAAATGGGACTGTGATGGAAAGCGCTCCTACTTATACAGTCATTTTGTGAAACAAGAAGCCACTCAAGGCTCCGTTACCGCCTGCTTCAGTACATCCTGGATGATAGCTCCAGGTGGGCTGGGTAATAGCATTCTACCTCAAGAGGAAGAACTGCAGCTCAAGGTCATCACTGGATCAGGGAAAAAGAAGAAAAAGTGTATAAATCACGGTCTCCGTTGGATACTATTACAAAATCACAACATTTGAGCATCTGTAAACTGTAAAACGAATCCAGTATCAATTACACTTATCTCTAGTTTATCCAAATAAACCAAATGTGTGTGTTCCCAGGTGTTGCTGTGTTTCTCTCGGGACACGGCCGTCTTGGACCACTTCAAATACAACAGTGCCACTCCACCCAAATCCTACATTCAAGGTGAGACGATGTCCACTTCAACAAGGGCACACGCGCCCAATCATCGCGGGAGTGCCTCTTCACTCAGACGACCTTACACGACGAGTCCGCACACACTCATAGATGACAGCAGTAATAAGGACGCACACACACAAGATGCTGTTATTCTTGGTTACTGATGTGTTGATGTTTGGGTGTGTTCAACAGGGAAGGTCGGAGAAGAGGGGTGTTCTGTTGTTTATCCTCCCAACGGTGAGCCCTCACGTTCACATCACATTTTATATTTTAAAGGGGCATTATGTAGATTTGGGGAAGACATTTTAATCAGAAGAGAAAACAAAATGGACAAATTCTCTTTGTTTTCATGACGGAATAAACTGAAGAAACAAACTGACCTTAAAGGACAACACATTTTCATTCAGTTTTACTTTGTTTATATGTGGCGGACCCTGCCGCCTTTCAAGCTTCACACAGTGTTCTGGGACCTTATTTTCCTTCTGAGTTTGTATCATCACCTCATTAATATTGTGAATATTAAAAGTCTTAGTTTGAATTTCTTCTCCAAAACTACTTATATAGTTTTTTTTTTTGTTATCTCAAAAATATCTGTTGCTTATGTCTAATAAATGTTCATGCGTGTCAACTTGTTTAAACAGGTGTGATCCCTTTTCATGGCTTTTCAATGTATGGTGAGTTCATTTTGCACCTGTTAACCTTCAGTTCTCATACTAAACTTGTAGGAGGAACCCTGCGAGATCAATGTATAACATTGAGTGTGTGTGTGTGTGTGTGTGTGTGTGTGTTTGTGTGTGTGTGTTTTTTTCCCACAGTGGCACCTTTGTGTTTCTTGTACAACGAGCCGTCCAAGCTGTACAGCGTATTCAGGGAAATGTACATCCGCTACTTCTTCAGATTGCACTCCATCTCCTCCTCTCCCTCGGTGAGCTCCCTGGTTTTTGTATACGACTGCTTAAACACGCAAATCAATCTGTTTGTGTGTTTACGTCCGTACGTCTCATGCACACGTGCTCCTGCAGGGTATCGTGTCTTTGTGCCTGCAGTTCGAGCGGCTGCTCCAGACCCACCTGCCTCAGCTCTTCTACCACCTCCGACAGATCGGGGCGCAGCCGTGAGTACACGCCGCTTCATCCTCTTGTCTTTGGGGTCCTGTGCAGCCCATCAGTAAGGTGCCGTACCAAAACTATAGAATTACAGACATAAGCCCTAAGTGTAATTCACCAACAGACATAAGCAGTTACAGTAAGATTGATTTTAGTCCACAGAGTCACGTTGTCTTTATGATAGCATCTCTACCTTGTCCAGGTCCATAGAGGTCATTTGTTCATTTTGAATAAAAGAGCCATAAAACAGCCATTCTTGCTTTTCATACAGCATTTCTGTCCATTTCTATTCACATCATTAAAACTAAATCATTTCTATGTCTATGTATTTCTGCCTATATATTAATACAGTGTGAGAATCATGCAAACACTTCACACAGACACACATCTTATTTTTGCAATGAGCTACTGCCATCTTGTGGTGAATTACTGGATTACAGTTTCCTAATCAAGAAAACCAAACATATCTGTGGTTATTTAAAAGTTGTCGGAGTATTATTTTTCCTCATTGTAGATCTCACGCTCTGGCAGCCCTCCTTTAATGAGTCGAACACAAACGGATGTTTTTGTCCCCAGGCTGCGTATCGCCTTTAAGTGGATGGTGCGGGCCTTTTCTGGCTATCTGTCCACCGACCAGCTGCTTCTCCTCTGGGACCGAATCCTGGGATATGACTCACTGGAGGTAGTCGCGGGTAAGAGACAGCCACTTTTCTCTCTCTTATTCCAGTCTCTTCTTTCCCCCACATGCCATCCTTCACTTCTTCTGTATTTCTTGTCCGTCGCTCTCTTAACACCCCCCTCCTCCTCCAGTCCTGGCGGCAGCTGTGTTTGCCTTCCGGGCCGAGAACCTGATGGAAGTGACGTCACTGGCCTCAGCTGAGGTACGTCTGTCTCACATTATACTTGTGTGTGTGTGTGTGTGTGTCTGAAACTCTTATGCCAGTCCTCTGCCTGTAGCCCTCACATACTCCTGGAAGGCTGTAAATAGCTGTTGATGAGCAGCCAGTACCAGTAACCTAGTCTTCTGCATGCACATGTCTGGAAAAAAAACGGCTGGCTGGACACTTAAGAAGAACCCTCACCCTCTTTACCCCGCCCCGGCAACCCTCCCCGACTCCTCTGCCGCCATATCCCATCAGAGCTGCTGTTCTTCATTCTGCAGCTAGACGGGTGCATCCTCTATTAGCGTCTGCACCCTCACTCATGTTGCATTGTTACAGTAACCAGTCATGTAATTCTCGCACATGCTCGCACTGTGTACCGCTCCCATACTGCGATCCCACTATCATATGACCTGAAACCAGGAGTAAATCATACGATGACTCGCCTCACCCCCTGTTCTCCCCCCTTCCCCTGAGGGTGAGGGGGTTGAACTACAATATGACGCACCGGGGCGACAGGCTGATCCGCCCGTCTAAGATGCTAGCCGGCACTATTTGCTTGCTCATTTACCACCTGCCCCAGAGGAGAGAGGAGATATCATAACATACTGCTCCTTATCTTATATTTAGACGCTCAGGCCCAGCGTTGAAATTTAAAACCTTGTCTCTGAACATGATAGGGTCCCTAAATTTAATCTCCCACCCATCCCAAAAGGAGAGAGCGGGGAGCGGTGTACTCTCAAGCGAGGATTGTCGCTTCCCTGGGATCCTGCATCATCATTATGCACGGCGTTCTGTAGGGTGCTTTTTTTAAATCTTGAAATATGTCTCCTGAGACGGCGGGGGGAGGGGTTTGCTTGCTTTGGAGCCCTTCTCGTGGGCCATGGTGAGATGACTGCGGTCAGGAGGGGTGTGGATTTAAAAGACACATCTCATTTGTGTTTTTTTTTACACTCACGCTGCAGGCCGTCCTCGCCGACCTTTCAACCCTGAAGGTCATGCCGCTCATCCAGATCTTTCTGTTTGCCACCGCCATCTGAGGAACATGGAGGACGACTACAATAATGCCACTTTGCGACGCCATAACCACGCCGACACGCCAGGCTACAGTGTGACATATCAAGCATTAATAAAACACTTCATCTTGCAACCAAAAAAGCCAAACCTCTTTTTAGCATGGATGCACCATGAATAGTGAATCCCCCATATCATGTAAGTAGATATTAAACAGTATGTAAGTATAGCCTACACACCAGTAAGGTTAAACTAACCTCCTTAAGCCATATGCTCCGCAGGAAAGACGATCCGCGCAGCAGCGCCGGGATCAGCTGAGTAGCTCATTAGTCGACGAGTTGCATGAAGCAGTAATTGTATTGCGATAGGAGAGAACAACAGCTACGTCTCCAAGCTTGGCTAATGAAGTGTTAATTAGCCGTTGCAATTTATCCCGCGCTGGAGCTCCTGCTTGTTTTAACACTATTAGATAATGCTGCTGCTGATGGAGGAGAAGATCGGAGGCATTAGCCAGCGTGTTGACAGAAACAGTCAAAAGGCGCAACTTATATGAGTAGAAGCTGCTGTGTGTGCACATAATTTATGTTATTTATGAAAAAAATGTGTAATGCTGCACTTTCAAAGGGACATTTAGCACCTCCAGTGCCAGTATTTATTTAGTTTCATTATGAACATTTTAGATTGTTTTTTGAATTATGCATTTAATCCCTGAATGTATTCACCTATTTTATAAAAAATGTAATGTATGTCACTTTTGATTTAAATGCAATCAAATCATTTTTTTTATTGTCTGCACAGCAAGGGAAGACTCACACAGAGAACAGCTGCCTGGATACGTAAATGTCTCTATTTTATATATTACAGGGATATACAGAGAATGAAAAAATGTGTTTCCGTCCATTTGTCTGTATAGCCCTGCGATATATGAAATAGAGACATTTAAAATCCGGATGGAAGTGCCGGTCCTCCCTTGCTGTCCTATAACTTTTTGCTTGACTACAGCACCAGAGAACAAGACAAGCAAAGAAATGTTATTTTTAAGCCACAGCTCAACCCATGCACACCATTCCTTTACAACATAACAGTATTCTTTGTCCGTCGATGCCAACGCTTTTCATCCAGCACATCTGAATGTTTATTGTACCCTCAAATAACACTTTTCCTTTTTAAATAAAATGAAGTTTTTTGTTGAATCGCTTCCTCTGGGTTATTGTGTAAAAGACTCACAACTTGAAATGTTTGACAGCTTTTTAATCGGGCCTCAGCACGTTGACGTCTTTCCTGCTCCTTAATTGATGTTTTCTCTCGGTTTATGTGTCAGGGTAAATATTTAGATAGGGTGTGCTGTATTTTGGAAGCTCACTGAGACAGTAAATGACAGGTAGCAGCACTGAGGGACTTGACTGTCTGCTGCCCCCCTACTCCACCCTCCGCTGCCCTCCGCCTACATGTAGCATCTGCTCTATTCCTCCCTCGTTGTTGGCTGCCGTCCTCCTTGGTGCCCCCTCCGCGGGCTTGTATCGAATTATGCTGTTCTTCTCTTTCGTCTCTCATGCTGCATCTGCCACCTGTTTACTAGGACTCCCACGGCTTTTATCATGCCCGCCCCCACCTCCCAGAAGTCTGTTCCTCCTGAGACAACTATTACCTGCTGCGTTGTTCACTCACACAGAGGTCCCTCCTGGTGGCTGGTGGGCTGCGTTGCGGGGAGATGTGCCTTCTGTCCGTCAACGCTCTGAGGCTGTATCGAGTGTTTGGACAGCAGTACGTAGCTTGTTCTTGCTACATGTTCTTGTTACTGATGACACAACCATTTTGAGTTGAAATTTGTAACCATATCAAATTTAAAAGTACAAAGAGACAGTCATTTGAAAGATAAATTCACCGCAAACATGAAGATTCGGTCATTATCTACTCACCCCCATACTGATGGAGCATCACAGCAAAACAGCATTGCAGTGTTCTCCTTAAATACAGAAGCAGGTGGGGACTTGTTTTAAAATGTGAAAAAACAACAAAACAAAATGGCTTCACACATCTCATCGAGTCTTCAGGGAGCCCCAAGATCCCAAATTGATTTGACAAGATGTTATTTATACTTTTTTTTTAAAGCTGAAATCTTTACTATAGCTGCTATGCATAAAGTGTTAGCTCCAGAGATGTTTTGTGGACTACGAAACTTCTCCTGACTTTCCATGGACATGAGTATTGACTGAATTTTTATTTTTGGGTGAACTTATCCTTTAAAGTGGGGGTGGCCAAGCATTTTCCCTTGGAGGGCTAAAACTGAAACTGGTGGGCCAAAAGCAAAAACTAATTTTTATTGTATCGATGCAAAATGGCACTCGGATCCCGAGATCACATGGGTCTCTCCATCCACTATGCTTAGATCATAAAGAAATATTTAAAATGAGGGATCCCAAATATTTAAGCACTTCTACCTCACAAAAAAATGACAAAAACAGTCATTTAAAATATAAATATTTAAAAACGTTTTCATAAGAAACATCTGTCGGGCCAAATAAAACCGTATGGTCGACCAAATTTGGCCCACGGACCACACTTTGAACAGGCCTGCTTTAAAGGTATCAAGAAAAGATTAAGAGTAAGTCCTAAGAATTCAAATCATGCAACACTGTGAAAATGCTTGATCTCCAGTGAAACCTAAATTTAATTTAAGATCACAAGATTAGTGACAGTAAAAATAGAAGAAGTTCAGTGTGCAACCACATGAAACGGAGGCCAAAGAGGAAAAAGAAAAGCTTCCTCACACCGCCGAATACCAACTGTTGGTAGAAGCAAAGAAAAAAGTGTATTAGCAAAACAGTAAGAAACTTGGGCAGGTTATGTCAGTGAGGGATCCCAGACCAGGACACTTGAGCATGAAATAAAGCATAAGTAATGTCACCTGACACTGGAGTCTGTAGGTCCTCACTTTACTGTAAGCAACGTAGTCTGTCTTTTTAATCCTGGTCTGTCTCACGGAACAGATGGAACAGATGTGCTGCTTTAATGAATGCTGCTGTATAAACAAGTCTCTGAAGGCACGAAAAAAGATGTTCACTACTCTATTTTTATTTCGACTGATCTAAATTAACGTTCCATTAACAAAATCTTCACAATCTAGTGGTCTGCTTTGTATTTGTCGGGGCATTGACATGGAGACATCAAGTGTTGTTTTAACACCAGGAAGCAAATTTCATAATATTTAAATGAACATCTACCAAATTTGCATGGGATGGCTCTGACAGTCCCCAGGCATCCTCTATGGGAAACCCTGGCTTTACAGAAAAACATGGTCATGGGTAAGTATGGAAGTCCATTTGTGACTTTGGTAATAGTAGGTGACAAACAAAAAAAAAAGACTTGGAAAAAAAATTAGTTTAAAGTTTTTGAAATTGGCAGAATTGCCCCACTGTCAAATTCATACTCCAAACAAATAGGGGGCAGTGTCACACCTGACAGCTAACTGCTGATAACTGTAGCTGCCGTTAGCTCAGTTAGCTGTACAGCTAGTGGCCCTATTCATCGAGTAAAGGCACCTGTATGGTATGAATGTTAGTCAGTCAAGTGAATTTTATAGGAAATTGTTGATTATCAGGGATGTGGGTTGACACATGTGCAAGTTAAATATAATGCCAAGCCATGTCAAAACTGTTATTTCTTGATTTTCTGGATTATTTTAAGTTAATAAATGTTTTGAACTAGGGGTGTGGAAATATTGTTACAGTCACTTTAACAGTGAAAACATATATTGATATCTTGTTAACAATACACACATGATAATATCGTCTGAATAATCCAGTAAAGATGTGAAGTTGTTTATGCCTTTTCACGAGGAATTGAGTAGTTGAGTAGCCCTCGTTTTAACTTATATTCTTACATACAAAAAATGTATTTGACAAACTGCTGTTTCCAATCCTTTTTACTGCACACAACATGTTGGTAGATTCTTTACATTTACACAAGTCATTCTTTTTATTAATCATTCTTTAAAACACACCCAAATTACACACTATTACTTAAAGATAATAAACCTCATCTTAATTAATTATTTAGCTGCTGTCTCAGATAACAGCCACTAGAGTAATAGATGGATGGATGCAAGTGCTGTTTTATTATTATTAGTATCAGTAGTAGCCTAGTATTGTGGGGACATAGATCATTATAATTTATTATAGGTGGTAGTAGTAGTGGTAGGGGATCAGGTAGGGGTACTTCCACTTATAAAATAAATAAAATAAATGGCAGGGGCTTCAAAGTAAAAGAAATGGCTAAATGCTACAAAAACACCGGGATTATCCTTTAACGTCCCTTTAATTCCCGCCGTCTGCGTCTTGAAAAGAGTCAGGAAATCAGCCAATCAGGCTCTGCCATGTTGGGACACTCCAGCCAATGGGAGCGCTCTGCGGGGAGGAAAAACTTGCATGGCTCGTGAGTGTGTAAGAACAATGAAGCGGGTATCATCTGCGTGGACATAAATTAAAACCCGCAAAGTTTCTGAGGGGGCTTCCTCAGCTGTGGACGCGGTCGGCGGGGGGCATGTCTCATCTCAACCGGGCGGACACCAGCGCATGTGTGAGCCGGCTACCGCGGCGTGAAACCCGGCGTGGCGTGGAAAACGAAGCCCCGCTGAATTTCTGTAACAAACAAACAAAACAAATGCCGGTGGTGGTGCACGCCTTCAGTCTGCGGGGGCCCAATTAAACCCCGCACATCTCCCTCTCTCCTCCTGATGTCAAACCCATTTTGCATGCTGACTTCCGCCCCGCTTGGCTCCCTCCCCTCCCCTCTCCCCCCTCCCTCCCTCCCTCAGTCTGTCCGCATCAGCCGGCGAGCAGCTAATATGACAGGAGGATACAGTATCACGGCGGAGCCCCGAAGAAGCTGACTGAAAAACTTCATTTGGAAAGTAGGCGGATGTCGTGTGCGGTCGATATAGGTCGGAGACGGATTAGGGGAAACGGAGGAAGACGCCGCTGTGTTTTTTGATGCGATGGGATTTGCTACTTTCGCGTGAAGAGGCGGACCCACGAGACGCTGCGAGTTCAATATGCTGAAGCTGTCCCCGGTGTTTGTGTACTGTACGTGGAAGTACACACACTGTTTTCTTCACACTCGCAGGCCTGCGTGAGGATTTTTTTTTTTTTAAACACAGCACCTTGTTGTACTTGTAGCTCACGGATACCTTACAGTAGAGCAGCTAGTTATTTTTATTGTGTTTTTTGGAGAAAGGGGATTCCTTCATATTTAGGGCTCGCATGTGCCTCGCGCTCCTAGCTTACTTGGTTTTCTTGTGTTAGCTTGTTTTTTTTGTTAAATTGGTACATTTTGATATGGGGGTTCGGCGTGTGGCGCGCAGCGGTCACCCCTCTGAAGCAGCCAGTAAAGCCATTAGAGGCTATTAGAGTTGTTTTATCTGAACGGGGTCCTCTTTCAGAAGTAGTTTCGGGCTCGTCGGTGACCCACCATGAACTATCATCTCGTGGGTGTTTTTCACGCTCCTGTGAGGTTTGGTGACGGCAATGTCTGCTCGTGTTTTAGCCGTTAGCCGGTAGGTTTTGCAAACTGAGTCGGACTGCGGGATTTTTTTTTAATTTATTTATTTTTATTTTTTAAAGTTGGTGCATTTTACAGGTGACACCACGCATTTCTTACTCCATTTAAAAAAAAAAAAAGACTTAATTATTTATTTATTTTTTTGACTATCATTATTTTCTGTCGGGATCCCCCCTCTCTCTCCTCCTCCACCTCCTCCTCCTCCTCATCCCACGGATACCACAGACTAGATCTTCACCTCAGTTTTACCACCATGAGTAACATCCACAGGGTCTTGAATGTATTGCTACGTGGACTCGTCATCTATGCGGTACTGGGCTTGGAGTGCACTTACTCGAATGATCTACCCAGCCAGCCATCTGATGCTGCAAACGTAGCCACCACAGGTAAGCCAGCGGCAATCCATGTCGGATACAAGTGTCTCCAATTTATTTACGCATGTACCCCCCTCTCCTCTCCTCTCCTCATCTCATCTCCTCTCCTCTCCTCTGCCTTCCCCATCTTCCTCTTGTTCCCTGTGGCTTTCTCGGGGGAAAGCCGAGGAAAGCCCTGCGCAGGAGGAGGGAGGGGGGGCTCACAAGGAAAGTGATGCATTTTATGTCGACATTCACCTTTTTTCCTCCTCCCTCCTCCTCCTCCTCTTCTGTACATTGGCGAGGAATGCATGACATGACAGGAATGCAGACTGCGTCCTCACAAGAGGGCACGAGTATTTACCGTAATGGTGCCCTTCATGTTGTGGAGGGTAAACATGAGATGAATCCTTGCATTATAGTATGCCAACAAAGGAAGCTCACCTAGATGCTCTGTGTTTACATGTGCTGACAGGAGGCCACAGGTGAACCCCCTCTGAAATTGTGCTATTGACATAACCTAACGAGAGGAGGATTTCCATCTATTTGCATCTGTTTTAACCAGCAGGTATTGATTAGTTGCTCATTTAACAGGCTGTTGTACATGCCAGGGGTATGAATTAAGGCGCATCGAGGGGGAAAAATACATTTCACACGTTTGGTTATTTAACAGAGAAGTTTTGCATCTAGTTGAGGGTAATTTGCAGCCCGTGTCACTGGTTTTGATTTAAAAAAGATTTGGCTTAAAGGTGCATGATGTAGTTGAAAAGAAATTCAGAAACTCAGAAAGGTAACATTTACAGCACTGATAAGGTAAATGATACAAACAGAAATATATATAATATCCATAACTGAATAAAGAAGCCTTCCTCAGAGGAAAATAAGGTCCGCACAACACTGTTTGAAGCTAGAAAGGTGGCAGGGTCCGCCAAATATAAACAAAGTAAAACAGTATGAAATTGTGTTGTCCTTTGTTGATTTAGTTTGTTTAAGCATGAACATTTCTTCCCCACAACTACGTAGTGCACCTTTAATTTTGTTTAAAATAACAAAACAACCGAATAGATAAGGCAGCTTCAGGATATAAACGTGCTTGTGTATACGCTAACATGTACGTCGGTGACATGAAAGCATAATTGTTTATATGCCAGCGTGTTTTAAAAATTGTGGATTACTTCCTTACATTCTCCTTGAGGTTCAGCTTTTACTTTGAAACCCGCATGCTTTTATGAACTCAGAGATGACCTGGGTGTAATTGAAAGTGATCATAGCCAAAGTTCAATCAATACTTAGGATAACTGATTGGTATGTAACTTGAGCGGACGTTCATATAAATATTGTTTTTTAAAAAAAAAGACTTTATTGCTAATCTATTCTGACAATCCTGCAGAAATGTGTTTGCGTTTGTGTATTAAGCCTTTTTGCTTCTCTTCCTGCACTGGACTCTTTGTTAAAACTCTGCCGAGCTCCAAACACAAGCTGGGATGTAAAGGAATAGTTTGACTTTTTGGGAAATACAATACACGTACTTGCTTTCTTGGCTAAGACCAGTTTCCAGGCAACCAGAAGAAAGTCCAGGAGGCAACTGTTCCTAGCCAAGAAATAGTCCGACACAAAACGTCCTGTAGTACGTTGAACTGGTGTTTTAACACTCAGGCTTTTGGATCCATCAAACAAACAAGATATAATGTGATATTTAGAAAGCTTTAGAGGTGATGGTAGATTGTCTGTTTCCGGTCTTTATGCTAAGCTAACAGCTAACTGCAGCTCCAGACACTACAGATATGAGAGTGGTATTGATTTTCTCGATCAATTCCCGGCATGAATTTGAATACATATATTTCAAGAGACGAATCATTAAAAAAAAAAAAAAACAACAAATCTTATGGGACCTTTCAGCTGCATCTCACGGCCTTCATCCGAGGTTGAGATTTGCTGACTTGTGATGGAGATGGTATGGATGAAAATAAGCTCTATTCACTGTTGAAGGCCACCAACTGTGGCTGAAAGCTGCAGAAAATTTCCATTTCTAAGAATTTCTGTGTCACACTACGATTTCTAAGACAAAGAATGAACCTTCAGGCTCAAACCACATCCTCGTTTGTGCATTTACAAGTGTGTCAATGAAACATTGACCTGCAGCAGATAACCTTCACCCTGACAGGCAGATTATCAAGGACGACTTAAACACGAGGTCACAAATGCAAATGTGACCATTCATAAGTGTAATCCTACGAAAGCAAATTTAAAAATGTTAATTTCAAGAGTTTATTTTTTGGCTTTGTGCACAGGTGTGTTTGCACAAGTACCAAAAAAAGTTATTTACTGTACTGCTTATAATGACATGACTCAGTTAAGACACACAAAGCCTTGTAAATGGAGGCCTATAGACTCATTTATATATTCTTGTATATGCCTGCCATGTCTTTAAGGCTGCTGGAGAAAGTAATAAACCTCGTCCCAGACAGCTGTTAAGCATTCATGACGGTCCATTTACAAGTGCTAAGCAGCTCCTGAAAATAAACCAGGGATTTACAATATATTGATTAATAAGGCGAAAGCACACTTTCCACAACAACACATCGACAGTGTAAAACTGGGCCAAGAGACGATGTCAGCGCCGTCTCCCTGCGAACAATGAAGTGTGGTGCAGATAGTGGTGACTTAATACAGTGTCAGTAAACATGACCGCAGCGTTACCCATTTCCCAAGCCGGCTCCCTGGAAAGGTCAGCTGCCTTTTCACTGGTCTTGGCGTCAGCAGAGGAAAACACAAGTCTGTGTGTGTGGTTGTGTGTGTGTTCATGTAGCTCCTGTATATGCAGAGTTTCCTTTCTAGATTAACAGCTGCCTCAGCGAAACTTGAATTGTGTTTGTGTTGCTACTTAAATGCCCTCAATCTTTGGTTTCTAGGATGTGATGTCTATTTCACAAAGCTCCTTTAAAACAGTTTTGAAGGACGAATAACTCATTGTTGAAAGGTTGAATTCATAGCCAATAAAAAGCATCATTGCACCCGAGGGGTTTTGTGGCTGCAGCCTTAGCTGGCCTGGTGTGACCATTAGCTGACATTGGCTAGCGTTAGCTAACTTGAGGTTAATCAACAAACGTGTTTGAATTTCCACTCCTGCTACTGTTTCTGTAGCTTAGCAATTTACCCAAATGCTAACTGTAGTTAAGCATGTAGCATTATCAATTTGCCACAGTGGCAGCTAGTCATCGAAAGTTGGATAGTTTGGCTTCAAATGCACGGTATGTAATTTGTCTCAATCAAAACAATGAAAACAACAGATGAAGTTGGGTCACATTGTGAAGTAGCATGGCATCATGGGAGTTGTTGTATTCATTGTTAAAGGTGCAATATGTAAGAATTATAGTTGGAATCAATTAAAAAACAATCAAAGAATCTGAAGAAATAACAGTTTTGACATTATGACTGTGTTGCAAAGATACCTAGAGAAGCTAGCATGCTAACCTGCTAGCTCTGATCCATGTCCGTCCAAAAAACCTGAACCCCCTCCCAGTTTCTGAACTCCTAACTAACTTGTTTTGAATTCGACAGGGGGTCAATTCTTACATATTGCACCTTTAAACATCCATCACTGCCAATGAAAATCTGTCTGAGGTGACTTAAACGTTCACGGACGAGGTAATCTATTACATTTGTATTCATGTTATGTTTTGTCATGTTCGCCGACTTCTTTCCTGTGTCATCTGATGTTTCCACGGAAATTATAGCAATAGGCGCCGTTAGCTGGAAAAAAATTACAGATTTTTCTGGACTTGAACATTCTTGAAAACATTTTGGATAATGATATGATAAGACACACAACTCAACAAAATATACAGCAAATGTCTCGGTTTTTTTAGACTTTAACTCCAAGATGTTTACACCATCAGAAATTGTGTAACATTTCTTAGTCTTTGTTTGTCTTTGTGAATGACACGTAGGTATATTTGCACACACACGCAGACTCACATGTGTACATACTTCAGTTTGTGCCTGTAGCTGCCACATACATGCATTAGTCATGGATTTCTTGTCATGGTAAATGAGGTTAGAGACGAAGCTTGTTGTTATTGAAGCAGTTGAGGGTTCAAAGCTGCCATTTAACATGCTGTGAGTGGTCAGAGGGTGAAACCTGGAGGGGGTTGGGTTTAACATTTGGTGGGTCAGGCAGCTCCCCTGTGATTTAGGATCTTCAAAAGGCCTGGCCAGACTTTAAGGGAAGCTGGAAGGTGATGGAGGATGATTATATAAGTGTAAATTTGTGTTGTATGAGCAGTTGCCAGCTTTGGTAGGAAGTTAGTCATGCCAGAGTTCCCTGTTATGTTAAATTTCAATGCAAACAATACTAAAGATTCATCCATGTGTAGATTATTGTTCTTTTTTTCTGACAGATAAAACTAACACCACAACTAGCTGTCATCATTATCTTTATCGAGGTCTAGAAGAGGTTTATAATGTAAAAATAGACAATTTTTTTCTCTTTCAGGAACTTCCTTTATCTCAGAAGAAAGACAAAGATGAATCAGGCCCTGGAGTAGTAATTGATGTCGGTGCTGCAGATAACCAGTTGCACATGATTTGAATTGAATGTCACAGTGTAGAGTTGTTTTTGTGTTGGTGTTACACCCATTTTGCAGTCAGTTTGACATCTTTCAGGTCTTTGTTCCTCATTGTGGGCCTTTTACGCTGCAGAAGGTTCCTGGTTTATTCTGAATCTGCTTGCATGTGCTGCACTATGCATCAGATTGAGTGTTTTTTTTTTTTAAAAATGGGCCAAATTCAGAGCAGATGTAAACGATAGGAATCATAAATCATCTCTATACGCCTTGAGAAAGAAAATGGGGATAGAAATTTAAGGCAATCAGCGAAAAAGATAAGACATTTGTTCAGGGGGATGTGAACGTGGTCTTCCCCTGTTTTAATGGCAGTGTGTTTTTAGCTTGTTTGGCGTTTCAACAAACAAAGCCCTTCCCTCTGGCGGTAAGGAACATCCAGTACTCTGCTGGATGATAGTTGTCTCAGATACAAGGCCCCCATTTAGCATAAGCTTTACATAACTTACAGATGCTGAAACTGGCTGCTGTGGTTTGAATTACACCGACTCGAATGTCGTAAAGAAAACATGAGTAGATCTTTCTCACATACTTCTTGTCACGGACTGTATTCCTCATGACTCCTATAACTCTCACTTCACTGAATATGTCTTTGTTTATGTAGCTAAATCAGAGGTGACAATGGCTATCTCTGATCAGAGCGACTGCATTGATGAAGAGATTTATTTGGAAAGAAGGTTTCAACATTTACCTATCTCACCAGTGCCTGCTTAAGTGCTGCAGGGAGCACAGGAATTTGCATTTTGTGATACTTCCGTCGCTGCTCTTCTATCAAACCAACACACACACGCTTGAGGGAAGCCAGGCTTTCTTGCTCACTGTGGTGCTGGAACCTCAGAGCCAGTTTTGGGTTCGCTCAGGGGGCTAAAAGTGACAGCGTGTCAGAGTGAACGTGGAGCGAGTCATAATGTCCTGGTTCTGTGGTGTACAGATCAGCAGGCAAAGTCATTTCCTCTCTAGAGCAGATCGTTCTTAAGGGTTCTTCATGTGCCAACAACAAAAAATTGACTTTGTGATTTAGACGTTAAACTTTATTAAAACTCTGCAGCCATTCCTGTAACATATGTGAAGTGAGCTACAGTACATGCTTTTAAAATATTAGCACATTTCATGACCTAAACTGACAAGTTTTTGCCTTAGAGGCTTTAATCATTTCTACAAAAATGCTGGAAACAAATGCTGTGTGTCCCAAACGACAACGGAAAAACGTTTTTTTTTTTAGGAGCAATACCACCAAACACTTGGACAGGGGGTTTGAAAAACTGTCTGTTTCCCGTTTAAAGGTTCAATTTGTAAGAAAGTTGGTTTTGTTGATTGTGGGTCGGCTCGGCCGCCATCCCAGTATCTGACGAGTTGGAAAATGAGACTCAAAAGTCAAGTTTTCTTAGAAATAGGACCTTTTTAAAGTGGCACTAATAAATATTTCTATAACAACAATGGATCAACATTGCAGATAGAGAAATACCACCTGACTCTGAAGTTTCTCTCAGCTGAATGATGCTAAGATGATCCATACTTTTAGCATCTTTAACGTCATTTTTCTTTCATGGACTGCACCGTTAATATTTTTGTGTCATAAATCTTTTTTCAAACCACAGTGGGCAGCTGTTTTTAGCACAAAAAAAAAAAGAAAAGAAGAAAAACCTCTGATGAACCCACTATACACTACCTGCCTAACACCAAACTGTGGACAGGCAAAGTTAGCAGCTAGCTGGTGAATGTTTAGCTGCTAAAAAGCCAGACATTTCCTTCAGGAGGTGGTGGAGACCAAAACAGAGCTACAAGAAAAGGATATATCTGGCCTTTTAGCTGCTAAAGGTTCACCAGCTTGTCGCTAACTTTGCCTGTCTGCTGTTTGGTGTTGGGCAGGTACTGTACAGTGGGTTTTTCAGAGGTTTTTAGGTTTTTTGTTTTGCTCAAAACAGCTGCTCCCCGTGGTTTGAAATGAGGTTGATGAACCAACATATTGAAGGTAGGGCTGTAACGATTCATCGAGTTACTCGAGTTACTCGATTACAAAAATTGGTCGAGGCAAAAACTCTGCCTCGAAGCGTCGTTAAATTCCTATGACGCGCAGGGATCTTGAATGTTCCACACGGACCGTTGTTAATACTACTGCGTAAAGTGCCGTACACGGACACGGAGAGCCCTCTCCGTCGCCGGAGAGCCGGAGAGCCTCTCCGTACTCTCCGGGCGCGGAGTGTCCGGCACTCCGTCGCGGGGAAACGGAGACGGCAAGGGCTGTGATTGGTCCTCTAAACTCACGTCCTCACGCTGGTTCTCCAGCAGCCCGGGGGGGATTGCATTGCGTATCCGCCACCACGACGGAGAACTGCGAAGGCTCGAGATGACATGCCAGAGCAGAATCAGTTTGTGCGCGTTTAAAAAACGTAGATATGATATCTGCTTTACAGACAGTTGAGACCGACGTGACATGTTCTCTCTCTCTGTCTGTCTGTAAGTGTGTGTGCACGTGTGTTTGTTTACGTCGGTCCGGAGCTCCTCCCTTCGTAAAACAGAGTGGAGGAGAATTGTAGATGCGCGACGATGAAGAAATTATTAATTAAATGAACACGGTCCGGACCGGTTCTATAGGAAAAGTGACCTTAAATGACTTCTGTTGTGATTTGGTGCTATGTATAACATAAAATTATATATAACACAGCATGCGTGCACACACATAGGTTGCTAGGTTACCATAGCAAATAGGCCTATCCCAGAGATTATATATTATTTGTTAGTAGGTGGTTAGAAGGTGCAATCCCTTTTTGTAATGTTGTATAAGACAACACTAAGGCAAAATGGCCGTTACTATTTAAGTTTGTATTGATTCATAGTGTTACATGTTATACATGTTTTACAGTAAGTTGAAACTGTATTGTTATTTAAGGAGGAGTTGGAGTTGGAGTTGTAAGAAATACCTCTGTTTTTTAAAGAAATAAAAGCCAAATGGTTGATCATTTTACAGCCACATCATTTTCGTCATACATTATTTGTTTTGGTTGTTTAAAAATGCAAAATATATATATATACGATTAATCGATTAATCGATCGATAAAGTGCTAGATTAATCGATTCCAAAAAGAATCGATAGCTACAGCCCTAATTGAAGGCAAAGTCAGAAACACAACTCCAAATGACTGATAATGATGCTTTGTATCTGCTGGATGGATGAAAGTTGCAACTGTCTGCTAAACATCTGCCTGTGTTGTGTTAGCTGGTTTCTGCGGCACCCAGGTGACCAAATATCAATTGATACTGCTTTAATGAAAAATCTGTCTTTCAAAGGAGAGCCTGGGTCCAGTTATAGACCATTAATAATCTCAAAAGAAAGTCTGGCGTCGCGTCGGCGCACTGATGCCTCTCAGTTGACTCGGAAAGTGGACAGCTGTTGCCCATCTCAATCAGAGGCTTTAGGGTCCGACCTAATGAAGCCGGTCACCAATCAGAACACACTCCCCTCCAGTGTATTTATAAAGCCACTGGCGATGTTTTCCATTTCCATTTTCCATCATGCCCCCTGTTGTGGCTGCTGCTGACCCAGTGCTGACATTGAAGCAGCATGTTCAGAGTGTTTCTTATTATTACCGAGACCTGCCTGACATTCAGCTGGGCTCACCAGGGAGATAATGGGACTTTATTTAATGGTTTACCCCACTGTGCCCACGGTCACCAGCCTGGCGGAGAGCAGAGATTGAATTTGTAGTCGCTGAGACAATCAATGACCTGAATCAGTAACATGTAGGCATTGTTAAGTAGCTTTAAGGAGCTATTGTTCTTTTTTTCCCCTCGTCAAGATGCAACTATTTCTTTTAATACCTCCTCAGACATATTAACTAACGACAGTCACATCGTTTTTCCTTGAACACTGCATCACTGTTGCATAACTTAAAGGTCACGCTGAAACACATCCTTGTTTTACATTCTTGAATCTCTAATGCACAAGTTGTGGATAATTCATTCATAAGCAGGCAACACCAGCAGCCAGTAAGCTGATTCACTCATGCAGAAAGCGCCTCAGTAAGAGATGTAGGTCACGGTACTCGGCTGTACAGTGTTTCCTGCTGCGAGTGGCCTACAGTAGCAGTAACTGTTTGCTCTCACCCAGTCCATGGGGGGCTATTGTTGTCCTGCTTGACCACACTTGAAGGTGTTGATCCCTCAAGCTGTCACTAAGTAGGGTGAGTCCTTCATGATGGATATACACAAGCTGGCAAAATAACATGCAATCTTAAAAAAAGCACAAAAATACTAACAGAAAGAAAAATAGTCTAGGTTCCTTTTTTCTTTCTCACTTCCTCTGCATTTGGCTGTCAGGTAGAAACATAACTCTAAAACGAAAGTAGATTAAGCGGTCACTATTTTGACAATTGTCCAAGTCATTTTTAAAGTAAAAATACTAAACATTTTCTGTTTTTTAAGCTTTTAAAATGTGAGAATCTGCCACTTTTCTCATTTTAAGATGTCATGGGTGCTTTCATGGACATTTTTCATTGATTTCTGACGACACAATGAATGATTTATTGAATCCCTGAAGCAAAAAAGAAATCCACTATTTTCATCCGCACACTTCTTCAGAATAAAAGGCTGATAGGGGTCACAGCCTCGTCCTGTTATGAGAGTGGCATCCTGCTGTGATAATACTCGACACCTTAACACAGGAAGAAGCCAATGCCATGCCCTTCACAGAGGCCTAAAATTGACGCTGCGGCTTCATCGCTTTGCATGTCATTTCCTGGCTAATCACATGTATTCACTGAAGCGTTTGTTTTCTCAGCTGCTGCAAGCAAAATCCTTCATTTTATTCATTCTGAGGTTAAAGAGAGACCTAAAAAGGTTTAATGCAATCTGGTTTTGTTTTCCAGAAGAGTTAGAGTAGATGTTGAGCTGAACAGATTCACAATTTAGTGACACGCCAAGAGATGTTATGTCTGCTTCCTAATTCAGCCAAATGGATTGCTCTCTCTCTTTCTGTCTCTTTCATTCTCTCTTTCTGTCTGTCTCTATCTCCCTACATATATATATATATATATGAATATATATATATATATGAATGGTATTTAAAGTTAGATATGGGACGTAAGGAGCAGTCCCCTCTGATTTCAGGGACTTTCCCTTTGCAAAGGGCACGTGATGTGGTGGCCTGGGCAAGAGGGGCAGAGAGTGGTGTGGATTTCTTTGGTATGCTGTCCCCTCTCTTCAAACGTTCTTGCTCTCATAACAAAATAATATGCAAGTCGAGACCAAACATAACAGGGAGACTTGGATGCAAGTGTGATAAATGAAGAAAACAGTTTAAAAGAGCAGCATAGGATGCGTTCTCTTGATGCTTGTGAGATAATATACTCCAACCAACTTAAAGCTGCTATGATCAATATTTTCATATTAACCATATAACAATAACTACCAATACTAATAACTTTTGGTATGTGAAAGGAGTTGCTCATTGTGACGAACCTGCAACCGCATTTTAGCATCATTCAGTTTGTTGTTTTGGTTTTTCGGCTACCCCGCTGTTTTGGTTCACTCTGACTGCTTTCATTAGCATCGTTTCCAGATTTTTCAGCTAAAGCGCTCTAAAATTAATGCTACTTGTCCAGCACCAAACAGTACACAGTCAAAGTTAGCTACTAGCTTGTGAGCATTTAGCTGAAAGAATAAGAGAATTTGCCCTCCGGAGTTGGTTGAGACCAAAAACGGAGCAAAAAGAAGAAGACTATTGGATTTACGGTCATCAGGTTGCCAGAAACACCACGTGAATGCTAATGCTGCTTCTTACTGTAGCTGCTGTCAGCTAGTAAGCAGCGCATCTAGCAATTGTATTAGTTGACTCAGTCTGGACTGGGAGTTTGGAACACAATACAAAATTCTTGCATATTTCACCTTTAAACAATGATTTTTATTGATCACACCAGCTCTCCTAATGGATGTAAACTTGATATCTAACTATCAAGCAAGCAAGCAGCTGAACTGTCCCCCCCCCATGTCTTGGTTGGGTACCGTAAGGCTGTGGTGAGTTCGCTGCTAATCCGTCATAGTGCTGCTAACAGTAGCATGTCCGGACCAACAGGTGGGCCCTCAGGAGCCACTTGGCCTTTCCTTAATCTGTTCCAAACTGGGGCCAGGTTGTGTTACACATCAAAGGACCTGATAACAACAGAATGACTTTCATTTGCTTTCTTTTAGCAGCAAGTAGGTCAAAGGTCTAATGAAAGTTCAGGCCTTCTGATTCGTTTCTGCTCTGTTTCAATCAGAGACAAGAGCTTGCTATGTTGTAAGATGCAGGCAGTTGAATAGCATATTGCTCGTAAGAAATGAAGCATGTTGACATTTTATCTTGGTGATGTTAATGCTCTGTATTGCGTCACTTTGTTCAGATTTAATTGGCCTCTTTATTTGGATACCACTCCACAAATTTCCTTTGCTATTGTGTGAAGTGTGCCGCTTATTCTTAGCTCCCAAACTGGCGTCCATATTTAGGAGCACCCAGTTTAAAAAAACATCAGAATCCTGTCAAGCAGGAAGGTAAAAGACATACACAGGAAGCTGGCAGACTGCCAAACTTACTGTCTGCTGTCAGCCACAGATCGTCAGACTGAGACATTCCCATGCTATCGCAGTGACGGAAATGTCCAAAACCATTAAATCTATCTTTAAGTGCCACTTTTTAAAATAAAGCTAAGAACATGTGCCCACTGAGCACACAGAGATTGGCTTGTTTTGACAAATCTTGAAGCAGTAAAAGTTTGATCGTGCTGTTCTCACTGTTCCTGTCCCTCACATCAATATGTTAAATCTTTTTCAAAGTCATGCAGAGGTCTGAGCTGTGGAGTGTGACAGCCCAGCAACGGATCCAACAAGATGTAAACGCTGGTAATAATAAATCTTCAACTTAGCAAGAGTAAGGTGCAGTATTGTGTTTCTTTAACTGCTCGTCACCTGCTTGTTTTGAAGGCGCAGGTGTTTTAAGTTGTCATGCTACGAATGAGATCAGGCTTCTTTAACAACAATGTACATGCAATATGAGCCTTCGTGTTTGAAAGATAGAATAACAGGAGCTGTATTGCTAATCAGTGTTGTTTAACTCAGCTAATCTGAAATTATAGGTCAAAATTTGATTATTGTCTGTGTATACTGACACTTTTTTCCAGTTTTCTACCGTTAGTTTACCCATTTATATGCCCTAAAATGAAACTCCGCTCTGGAAATGTTCAAAGAGTGAACTTCAAATTACATAATAGAATATAAAGCTAAAATTATTCATGATTGAATTTCCCAATTACGTAGCCATCTGCTTGGAGGATTCAATTTATTACAGCTGTATTTTGCTTCTGTACACATCTGGTTTCCGTTTTTTGTAGCTATGTTTCCTTCTCGTATTTGTTTATCCACTTTGTGACAAGGTCAGGGAACACGGGGTACCATTACCCTAAAAGAGATGCTTCTCAGAAGTCCAGTGGGAGAGTCTTAACCCTCAGTTTTCCTTTCCTGAGGCCATGACGGACACAAGGAACACTTAATCCCAGTTGCGGTTGTCCAGGCTGCATTTTCCACACGCGAGAAGAAATAATTTTTCCTGGTAATCACTGCTTTCTACGTAATGGCTAATGCATGTTCTGTTCTCCTGATGCTTTTCATTGTTAATTGTTAACTTGAACAAGTCTAGCATGAGATCCCTTCCTCAGTCTCTGCTCACTGTCTCACTTTCTTTAGACATGTAATCCATTAACCTTATATCCAGAGGACCATGTCGGAGACAGAGCGAGCTAATTAAACAAGAGCTTGGCCTCTTCTTCTTTTTTTCATCCTCTCCTCCTGCTCTCCTTCCTCTGGCCAGCTGCATATATCACACGTCTCGTGTTCTGGGCTGTTATTGAAACATTCCTGGGACGCCCGGGCGCAAGGAGCGTCTCCTTTTCTGGAAGTTTTTAGATCAGACTCGGTGGGTCTTCACTCGTTTTGCTCTAGTTGCCCTCCCCACCCCTTTTAAGCTGTGGCCTAAGCAGAGGATTACTGGTGCCCTTTGAGGTGGTTTAGATGGGTAAAGGATACCCTGTTTGAGGGGAAATGACTGGGTTCAACAGCCAGAGACAAAATTCTCCCTTTTCCCTCACTGAAAGATAGGGATGTTAAAAAGGCTTTGATCTACTGGTAATTGAACCGTTTTTGAGTCTACTTTTGCAGCAGTGCAAACTTGAAGGTGCCCTTTGGTGTTTTCTTGTAAAAAGTGCTCCATTGATGGACAGAGTACACGACTCCATTACTTGAGTCATGTAAGTATAGATACTCCTCAAATATTAGTCCAACACAAGGTAAACGCTGCAGGTTGCAGCTGCCCTGTGGGAGTCACATGGTTCGTGTGTGTGACGTGATGGGAACCCCATGATCAGTTTGCCAAAAGACAAAGCTGCTATGTTGTTACGCCACTGGCATGCTGGTCCTACTAGTGATTGTTTGTCTTCATGGACAGATTAAAAATAACAGTAAACAACCAGGATGAGGCAGATCATTACTG
Source organism: Pagrus pagrus (assembly GCF_965226575.1). NCBI lineage: Eukaryota > Metazoa > Chordata > Actinopteri > Spariformes > Sparidae > Pagrus > Pagrus pagrus. Next base: position 12,028,156 of record NC_140204.1, on the reverse strand, counting down.
TGTGTTTTAAACTGGGGGACAAGACCGAACTGAAGTGAAAGTGAAACTTAACGCTGCATAGAGGAATGTCTGTTGTGTTCCCTCTGTAGTATTTATCCATGCTAGATGTCCTACTACTGACTGTTTATATGGTCACGGTCAGTCACCTTCAACAACTTCCCTCTTTCCAAATGAAACCTTGAACAAAATCCTGGATTTTCTCTGGACTTCAAACATTTTTGATTATCTAAGTACACACATCAAAAAATATACGACAAAAGTATAGTTTTGTATTTTGACATCTTAATGCAGAAATGTTGCATATCCTTGAGGACAGTACTGAAGTAAATGTACTTGCATTTCAAACAAACAGGTACCCGCCTGAAAAACGTTGCACTTGCAGCTCTTTCTCCACAGGGTATCCTTTTACGTAATGAGAACCTTTATTCACACACTGTAAATCCAGTCTTGGTTCCCTCTTGCCTAAGCTGATTCAGCTCCACCTGTATTGTTTGCATAACCTTTTGCTTATTATTCAGAATATTGCAACAAAGATAAAACAGTTCATGGTGGATCAGGTTTAGTTGAAACACGTTGAATGTCTGGAGCCTGGATGCATGTAGCTTAGTGTATGTGTGTTGTTTTGCAAGACTTTGTGATGACTGGAAATGGGACTCTGTGTCCGTGTAGGTGGCTCTTTAGGAATCTGAATCATGTTTGTGATGCAAATGTTTTTTATAGGTGTTGACTCACACAGGGCGTAATTATACTGTTTGTCTGTGTGTGCTGTGCTTTTGTGTTTGTTTATTGATTTTGCAGTAACACATTCCTCGGCCATGTCCCAGGGCACCCAGGGGAGTTAGAAAGCTCACCTGTCAACATCGCAGTAACTCAAACCTGTCAAATAAATGATGCTTTCTTTCTGTAATCACACGTTTTGATTTTTGGATGGAGACGTCAGATTCTTTCCCTCCTGCTGGCCAACTTCATTGAAGTCATCTTGGGCTTTTTGTGAAGAAGTTTCACGTGTCACTCAGTTGAAAAAGTCAAAGAGTTCAGTTTTTAAATTTGCACTTAAGACGCGAGAGAGTAACACACAAACACCTTCTCTCTCCCGGTCTATGCACTAGCTTGGTGGCATTTGTAGGCGGCTAATGACATTTGTGTCTTATTAATGGCTGCTGATGAGCTGAAATGGTAGACTCTCCAGAAGCTTTATTTACTTGCCTTTTAATACTGACCTGTCAGCTTGACTTATGACACTGCCATATGGGCCCCGGGTACAGGCCTGGTACACATTGACATCTCGATCCTTCCCCCTCCATCGCACTTTCACACAATCTGGAGCATCTAATTGGTGTTTTGAACACAGTGCAATTAGGATTTATTTTACAAGACGCACACACATATTTTAAGTCATTGTAAGACGGCATCAGACACGTGAGTGGCGCCTGAGTATGTAACTCATGGCTCCTGAGGGAATGAGAAAACGCAGAAAACTCCCTCTTCATCCATATAACAAGTCCATACATCATAAATGTGTGAAAGCTGATAAGAGTTTGGCCCAGTGCCTGTGGAGCTAATGAACTGCTGACACGGCTGACACTGTGAGGTAACACTCTGGTTAGAAAGGTTCACCACTGCGTGCTCTTTGCTGAATGACATCCAAGCAGGAGGTCGCCTCAACTTGTAGCTGATACATCAGGGCAGAGAGGTCATGTAGTGAATAATGAGACTGGAAGTTAAAGGTTTACGGCTCAGATTCACTCTAATCTGTGTCCAACTGACCTGTACTGCCTGTTGACTGAACTAATATTGACATGTATAAATGCAGACAGTGACTGAAAGATTTATTGTAGGTACAGACTGTACAAAGTCATTATCGATTAATCGTTTAGCCTATAAAATGTCACAATCAACCAATCCTGAGCTTCCCCTGTGAGCCAATGCTAGCTGATGTTTCTTGACAACAAGCTTACCCACCTTGAGGAAACTGCAGCAAATCTCATATAAAATTTACTGGACTTTCTTTAAAGGTTTTAGCATTGAGATTTTATTTTGACTTTGAGGTACCTGACGTCGGTTATCTGTCCTTTTGATTTCTAATAATCAATATTGTATTGACCCTCAAAAAGCCTAACAGTCGACCCCTACACTCAATGGTTTACTATTTACTGAGCAGCAGTAATAAAGATTTTTGAAGACCGATGTAAGGTCACACAATGTTGGTGTCTATGAATGAGACATTGAGGGTGCGTGCCTTGAACAGTACTTTCTTCATTGGGAATTTCACAATCTTTTGCAATTTCAGGAAAATAATTCAGACCTGCTAATAAAATATCTGAAAGTAGAAAAAAGTTCAATCTGAGCAGAAAGCTCAGATGTGGTTGATTTCCTGCAATCATGTCAACCTTTTCAGCTGTATTTAATTAGTTTACGAGGCTAAACCGCACCAAATAGGCTTCCGCCACAGAAACGAATACTGTATTAAACCCAGCAGCTTTTGTCTGAGAGTATCTGAGATGTGTTCACCGTCAGGAAGCTGAAATATGAAGAGCTGAAAGTCCTCTGTGAGCCCTCCACTCATCTGTTTTAGCCATGCGACGTGTTCGCTGACATGTTCTCTAACCTGCTTCCGCATTACTCCATCCTGGTCTGGCCTCGTTGAGTCTGCCACCACCTGCAATACCATTCAGCGCTCGAGAGCGTGTATGAATAGGTGCTGTATGACGTCCTTGATACGTCGTCTGTGTCTGAACTCAAAGAAAGGCAGACAGAGTGTGAGGAGAAAGTAGCTGAGGACAAGGAGAAATCTCGAGCAGTTTGCGGGTAAGAAGAGGCCCCCCCACCCCCTGTGGCTCCCCAGAGTCGCATGTCAAGCTCATCATATCCTGCTATCTTAATTCCACGTCGCCTCTGCCCACACCCGCCTGCTCCCTTTCCCACCGTGCGGATACTCTTACACCGAATCTGCCTCCTCATCCAGGATCAGGTTTGAAATGAGATGGGGGGATTTGTGTCCTCCTCCTCCCAGGAGGAGAGCTCACTCTGTGGGTTACGGGGGGTTGATATGGAGCATCCACTGCTGGAGATCTGAGCCCAGATATCTGCTTCTCCTATGGGTCAAGCAGCTACAGGAAGGGGTGGTCAAAAATACCAATAAACTCCTCATCTAGCATGTTGCTAGCTGTAGCCATGTGTAGTAATTCAGTAGTCGCATTGCAAGTCAGTGAGTTTTCCACAACATGCTCCAGATAATGTTTCACAATAAAAACCTTGACATTTACTTTTACTTTATTTGCTTTGACTTTAAAATATTTTTTGCATCAATTCCGAATCTTTCATCTTTTTTTAAATACTGTATGTCCAAAGTCTTTAGTGTATTTCTTAAAAAACAAATATCCTTCAACTACGACTGATAGTTACGTCACTTATATTGCATTGTGAAAGTTCAGAGAAACTCAGCCAGACAAACTCCTTATGATCTTATTTGCTACATCATAAATCTTGATTTTATTGTCAAGAAATTTCTCAGTACTTTCCAGTTTCCCTACGCTGCCTGTGGGTAGTTTTATTTAAAAACAATTGGTAGTAGTATTTACTGAAGACTGCTTGTTACTGTTATTTTTAGCAAAATGTTCAAGCAGTATTAGATATTGCATTAATTGGGAACTATTTACAGCTGCGGATGAATACACATTTGGCAAATTATTTCACAGAAGCAGGACAGTGAATGTGGGAGCGACTCAAATTAAATATAGTACAGTACACCGTGTTTCTTAACAAAGAATCATTCTGTGGAAGTTTCAATGGACTAGTTGCATAAAGGGAAAGTACTGTACAGTCCTGTCACAGCGCTGATCTGAGTTAAATAAGAGCACACATGAGAACCTGAATGCAGTGGAAACTAAATTTACTCCTGTGCTGTCACTCCTGTCAAGTTATCACATCAAACCTGCGCGAGGAAACATTTATGTGACACTTTGGTCTGTTCAAATGTTTCGAGAGCGACGTCTCCGCAAACACCCAGAATGCAGCGGGGTTAGAAAGCGAGGGTGTGCTCTATCTATTAAGTCGTATGAACGTGATGTCCGCGTGTCTCTAGGGATCAGGTTGAAGGAAGTCCCTCCTAAAAAATCGCTGTAAACACATCAGACACACGCTCCTTCCTGTCTGCTTCTCCTGTCACCTGCTTAACAGCTTCCTGTGAAAATAAAGACAGAACCATGTTAATGACATGCATATATTGTACAAAAAAAGCCTGTTTTGAAGCTTTGGGATTCACTTTAAAGGCAGCAGCTGACAGCTAAACGCTTTTGTTATCAGGTTCTTTTGAAGCAAACCTGCCGGCCTTTGTGACAGCTCACACACAATTGTGAGTTATGGCAAGGTGAATTACTGTATGACTGCTTCTCGGCTTGTGTTTACCCGCTGTGTGTGTACATGCGTGTGTGTGCTTAACATCTGCATGTGTTTGAGCAAGGGAGACCTCTGCCATTATAAGGCTTTTACATCCTGACAACTGGGAGCCTGATGGGATAAAAATAACCCAGCGCTCTTCCGATTTTGTCATCTTTTGGGACTGCTTCTCCCGACTGTTTTTGATTTTGTGTGCGTCCCCCTGGATTGTTAGAGGTCACCGACGGCCACTTCCTGTCACATGGCTCCTCATTGTAGTGCCCGCAACCGTCCCCAAACATACTCAAAAAAAAAAATAGGACACCAGGGAAGGAAAAGGCTTGTGCTGTCATATTTCTGAATCGCACACCGGGTGGCCCATCTTAAATACTGTCACTAAATGACAGCGTTTTTTTTGTTTGTTTTATCTTAGAATTATCTCTTTTCTCTCTGAGCTTCTGAAGATAAGTTTCATGCGTACGTGAAGAACAGAATCAGGCCACGAGTATAGAAAGACATGAGATCAAAATAGTAGAAAGTCTTTTGTAAAAGTGTGCCGTTATCAGTTTTGATGTCTTCTGCGAAACAAAGAAAGTAAACCAGGGATTCACAAGAGGATGTGCAGCCATCTGTGGGTGTGTGTGCGTATGTAAAACACAAGTAAAGTACTTGAGTTTTGTGCCTGTTTAAATAACCAAACAGCCAAATAGATATGCATGCTATGCAAACAGCAGGCTATGTAAACTGCACTGGCGGGCTAAGCAAATGCATTATGTAACTTGTTCTCAGGCATCAGATGCTTTTTCGACTGGAGACGGACCGACTCTGCTAAAAGAGCCTCATTGTGTTGATAATCTTTCCTGTCGTTGATTGATGCGCATTTTGAACAAAAAGCTAAACAATTTAAGTGTTTACAGGGTAATTGTGGTTGTTTTCGTTCCTCTTTTTCACTGCACAGTGTGCTTGTACAACAGGCAGGTTCTTGATTGTACCAGGAAGTTGCAGGTGATCTTTGTTTTTAATTGCAGCAGCTTAGTCAAAACAAAAGTTAAACATTCAGTGCAACCACATCATCATTTAACAGGTGGAGACTTAAAAGCCACTCTGGTTTCACTCGCTCCAGCCAACCCACAAACACACCAACAGTGTGTCAGCCAACCTCTGGTACTGTATCGCCGTGAGGCTCGGCCTGTTCAGTCTACATGGGCATCCTCCCCAGTGTCCTATCATCCAAACTTAGCGCGGGCACATGTCCAGTCCAATGTCTCCTTTTGCTTCTTCTGGCGATTGCCAAGTGGCAACTCTATAACTAACGTGTCAAGTCTTGTTTCAGTAAATGGATCCTACATCAAAAAGCCACTGAAAATGCCACATGGTCGCCTATATGCTATACTGTACATTGCATATGGATGCACTTTTTTTAAATTTTATTTCTTTTTTTACAAGCATCCAAACTAGTTGTGAGTTATTTGCAACTTCTATATTTTGGGAAATTAGCATATTACTAGTACCTTACTTGGCCAAACCTCTCACGTATGGAGCTAGAACTAGCAGCTGGTTAGCTTAGCTTGGCATTTAGACTGGAAATAGGGTAAAACAGCTGGCCTTTTGTTTTTGTTTGGGGTAAAAAACAAACAAGCTAGGCTAGCTGTTTCCCCCTGTTTCCAGTCTTTATGCTAAGCTAAGTAGCTGCTGGCTCCAGCTTTGTATTATTTACTGTCGAGACATGAGAGCGGCGTTCTCTCTCAATTATCTCGCAACAAAAAAGTGTATTTCCTCAAAAATGTCAAACTTTTAAAATCAAGTTTTAACGGTATGAGATAGATAGGGTAGATAGCTCCTCTGATACAGTAGCAGGAGCTGAAAGCTGTCTGCTTGTGGTTCGGGTGTTACAACTCCCTCGGCAGCTCTGTGGCTTTGCGTTTGGTCTGAAAATGTTGCCAAACAGGCGGCATCATCATTTGTTGGGTTTGGACAGGGCCTTGGCGCTACTTGGATTGACATTAAACAAGTGGTTATAGGTTTGACAGATTGTCTCTGTCATTTTCTATCCACTTTGTGGAGTAATTGTGACTTATATCTTCTTAAAAAATGAGCTTGTATGTATCTGTATATGTGTGTTTCTGTGGTTATGGCTCCACTGAGACAGTTTGGCACCAGGCCAGCTCAAACTGTCTGTCGCTTGGAAGGCTGGAAGTAATGGGTTCATTTCCCCAGAGGGACCGCAGGGTCACTGAATACAAACAAGTGGGGGATGCCTGGGGACGCTGCGTGAATGACAACAGCACACGAGAGATCCCGGCAGGAACACACAGTGCTCCAAAACTCGTTTCATAACTTGTACTTATTCCAGATCACACAAGGAAGAGGTGTGCGTTTTTAATAAGTGCCTGCAGGGCAGGTGTGGGCGTCCTACTGGAGGCAGGCGGAGCCACGTTGGAACGAAATGGCCTTAAAGGTGCACTTTGTAGTTTTGGGAAAGAAACTCTAAAGCTCTTCATTGTTTGTATGTTTGTATGCCTAAACAAACAAAATAAACAAACTTTCTTCGTTTTCATGACTGAATAAACAGAAACTCAATTTGATAATGTTTTGTTCTGCTTCAGTCAGTTATAATTTCTTCTACAAAACTACATAGTGCTCCACTTCTCCTCCAAGGAAAACAAATGTTATGTAAGAAACGCCGGCTTCTTTATATCCACAGCTTAGTGACTGTGTCATCCAAAGCATGTGTCACCTCTTTGCAATCATGCAAATCCAGAAGTTTCTGTGTGCTGCTGCTGTTTTGTAACCTGTCAGTGAATCACTCTAAAAGCTGCAGCTTAAAGTGAGTCAGACATTTGAGGACACCTGGCATTTAAAACCATTTTATGTTGAATGGATGCCAATAGTGCTGATCCTAAGGATTATTATCCACAGTGATTCATCATTCATCATCCGTTTACTGCAGCTCAAGATAATGTCCTCAAATGTCTTTTTTCTCTCTGACCAACAGCACAGAATCCAAAGAGAATTATTTTAATATAATTGAAAACAAACCTGTTTCAACAGGTGGTTTGTTTCATCGAACCAACCAACATTTTGGAAAAGGGCAGGCACTTTAAAAAAAAAAAAAAAGGACTTGGCAGCAGATTGGATGATCCTTCTATTGATCACCATTTTCACAGGTTAACTTCAACCGATCAGATCAACAGTGAAAGAGCGTTACAAGCTGAGCCCTGTGGTAAAGCAAACTGTTAACGAGGCTGGTTGAAATAATGTGACATAATGACCTAAATGATTATCACAATTGTTTTTATGCCAACATGTCTGCTTTATTCCAAAGGAAAATAAGTGTTTTTTTTCAGTCATCACATATATATTTGCTACAAAATATGGACCAACTTTGCAAACGGCCTCATTTTACTAGGACACTATATGATGGTGTGTTTTGAACCAGCACCTGTGCTATCCAGTAAAGCTGTTTTTTAAGCTGGCTTGTACAAACTCTGCAGGTGCAACCTTGAAACACAGGTGTATTAACAGCTGTAACTAAAAGTGACATGAAAACAAGGAAGTGTGCTGAACTCTAACCTGATTGTTTTTTGTCTCTTGTAGACCCCTGTCTTGTCGTGATGCCACCATGCATAGGTGAGGCCGACCGCTTCAGTCTGGAGGCGCTGCGGCACATCCACAAACAGCTGGACGACGACAATGACGGGGGAATAGAGGTCAACGAGAGTGTGGAGGTGAGCTTTGAGAATGTGCATTTACACTTCTGGGTGTAAAGGTGACACAAGTTGAAGCATGTTGCTTTAAGACACATGACGAGGCACATGGTCACGTGTAGCTAAAGCGAAACCTGTGATCTTAAATCGTGGTTTCCAACCTGGGGACAGGACCTCATGATGGGGCCCTGAAGTGAATCTGAGGTTGTTTTTTATCTAAATTTAGCCATTTTCTTGTGAAATACTGAATGATTCTACCGTTTGAGGCCTTTAAAAAGCCTTCAGGAGGAAGGTAAATTGACTCTGGTTGAAATGCTCACAAGTCATGTACACACTAGGGTCATAAACGGTGATAGAAGAAGGGACATTTCCTCATTTTAATGGGTCACAAGCAAGAAGGTTGAGAACCAATCGAACAAAGAACGAAACCTTTAGGCCTAATTGCTTTACAAGACCTGCACAAAGACAGTAATTTGGCTCTTGACCTTTTTAAGATGAGGTGTACACAGGAGCAATTACTTTGTAGATTATTAGATTAACTAAACCAAACGCTGGTTCGTGATTCGTGTGTTGACACAAGAATACTTCCCTCTCAGCTCCAAAAGTGGAACGCCACATTAAATAAATGTTTAGTTTACAAAGCTAACAGTGAGTAACAGGTTGAGGAGGGAGACACACTGGTGTCACACATCGCTAGTGGCACTTTTACATACATTTCACCGTCATTTGAAGCAAAAGAATATAGATTTTTCGTCCTTTAGTTGCGACCTTTCAGTCAAACTCAAGACACTTAACTTAAAGTTGTCGTAAAATATTTGCAAGTGATGCAGTTGTAGCCTGGTGTTGGTGACACTGCTAGCGTGTGTGTGTGTGTGTGTGTGTGAGTGTGTGTGTGTGTGTGTGTGTGTGTGTGTGTGTGTGTGTGTGTGAGTGTGTGTGTGTGTGTGTGTGTGTGTGTGTGTGTGTGGTCAGGTGGGACAGGCTTCTGTGAGTGAGTAGAGCGGCAGAGCTGACACCTGAGAGCACTCTGACCTGCCGTGGCCTCTGCGTCTCTTGGTAATCAACGACCTCTTACCATCAGAAAGAAACCACTCGGGACCGTGGTCACATTCTGTGTGTGTGTGTGTTGGCAGGAGTCATTTTTAACTGGCTGAGAAGTGCTGGTGTGAGAAACCGTTATACCCCCTCAGCCCTGCAGTGGCCCCTCAGGAAGGAGCTGGATGCGTCCCGTCTAAGACCCTTGAGGGCTGCAGTTAGAACTGGCCCACGGCCCACTTGAAGGCGATGTGTGTCCGTGCATGTACGACTGATGCCGTACTGTATCAGAGCATGTTACGTGTTGCCCCCTGCCCTCTTTCTCCCCTTTGTCTTTATAAGGGCCGCGAGTCGTGTCTGTTTCTTTCCAGCAGAAAGTCAAAGTTGTTTTTGGCCGCAGCTCATTACTGAGGATTTCCAAGCTTCTTCTCTGGGCTCCGGTGGCGGGTGGAGCAGGGTTTCATAACATGATGGATGCTCCTTTCACCAAATTAGTGACCGTCTATCAGTTAGTTGTATGAAAGAGGGAGTTTGTCACATGAACAGGAGTGCAGGACCTAAACAAGTGGATTTTATGTGAAAGTGAAGACTTACAGATTTACACATCTGTTGCATGAAGAAAAACATAGAAACTGCAGCCGTTTTGAATTTAGCTACTTTATACTTCCTCTCCACTACATTTATTTGATTGATTTGGTAACTAGCTACTTTGCAGATTTTGATTATTTTATTGTTTACAGGCTATTAATTGTGTTACCAATAAGAAAGTGTTGTGGGTGGGACATTGTGAGAGAGGATGTTGCATCAGAGCCAAATTAGCACATTTTTACATTTGATTGTTTTATAGGCAATCTGACAGAAAAATCACCAATACAGATCAAGTGCTGAATGTCGGCCCTGATAATCCGGCCATGCCTACTATTCAACACTAACCTCTTGAGAGGGAGACAATATTTTGGTACCAGGAAAGAGACTGTTGTCATTTTTAGGAGTGACAAGCAAATATAGCTCCATTTATGTCAAGGTCGTGGGTTTGATCACCGCCTCCTCCCGTCCACATCCCGAAATGTGGGTGGGAAAATGTCTTTTTGGACACGATTTACTGTCTATTTTCAGTACAATGTCGGTCTCTTCCTGGCAGCGATGAGTTGAACGGAGGGACGCGGTTATGAGGGACGGTGACGAGTGTGGGGCCGTCACCTCGTCGCCCCTTTGCCACCTGGCTGAAACCTTACACTGAGCCAACAAAGATCTCACTGGCACTTCCTGCTTCTTTTCCTTCTCTTATTACTCCCCAACACCACACGCACACACGCACAAACTTTTATCCAAAAGTTTTAGAGGATGACTGAGACGAATTTACGAGGATGTTCATATCTGTAATGTTATAGCCGTGGCCAGGGTATCCAGTTTTTCATGACATGCATTTCAGAGATTCTTATGCTGCTGGTAAGGATGACGTGAGTGGTGATTGATAGTGTCAGCAGCTTCTGGCTGATGTTTACCTGTTTGGGTTTGAGGCACATGTCTGAGCAGGGCAGATTTGATTTGATTGATGTCCTTGGAGGCATTTCTGTTTATCCACTATGATTTTCTGGATTTTTAAGCCAAAAATGAAGAAAAACAAACACAAATTTGCTGTTTTTTTCTCGTCCTTCGTGAATTGTTTGGTGAAAGATATTAAGTACGATGGAATAATCAAGGAAATAAACAGCAGAATAAGTTGCAGCCGTAAAGGTCTTATTTCACCACATGATACCGTGAGCACTTCTATGTGCACGACTCTGACTTCATACTTGCTCTGTTGCTCGATTCAAGGCAGCGTTAATTCGTCCGTGTATTCACGGAGCTGCAGCAGCAAAGACAATCATTTCAGTCTGTCTTTGTTCAGGCAGCCTTCAGATGGAGGTGCTGTCTTTCTACTTTGTTTCAGAGTCTAGGGTTGACCTTGCAAATGTATTCAAGTTACTCAGGAATTTTGGCTGCAAGCTGAGAAGGTTCACACTTATTTTTGGTATTTTGATTGCAGGTAATTTGTCATCTCAAGCAATGCATGCACCAGAAATCTGCATGTTGTGCTATTACAACCGGCTTTTGCACCGAATAGTGGTTTTAAGTACTGAACTTAAGTGGAGTGCAAGTGAGGAACTGAGGAAAACAGCCCTTGTATTTCCTACTTACAGAGTACAAGGTAATTTAATTATCATTACGCAACACAGGGTTGTATTATGAAGTGGAAGTTCATAAACTACTTCATAAGCTACACAAACTACAGATCATATATACAGTTATTTACATACAGAAACACAGTGCATCTTTTGAATCTGCGTCAGGGTGTATGTAAGCAGCAGCAACAAGATGGTGATGATAGTGTGGTCGGCATCTTCATATCTAAAGTTTGACATCTGAGAAACACTGTCATCAACTCACACAGAGTCCACCTCTCCTCGTCCCGTTGTAGTCCTCTCTGCTCAGAACACAACAGCTTGGTTTAGTTGCTTTTAGTACATTTTGCTGATACTTTTACTTTTACTTAATTAACATTTTAAATTCTTTCTGCCTATTTTATTCTTAGAATAAAATAATACTGAAGAAGATAACAAAGATTAAATTATTACTATTTCTTATTACTATCATCTTATATTCTGCACTACGGCAATAAAGACTTGAATCTTGATTCTTACCTTTACTTGTAATGGAATAATGTTAAACTACGGTATTTCTGCGTTTACTTCATTAAAAAAATCTGAGGACTTTGTCCACCACTGTCACTGAGTGGGAAGCGGCCTTATCAGTTACCTGTGAGTTACCTGGTAGCACTGCGCTGTTTTTAAAATTCCTCTGTAGCTTAACAACAATCAGTGTTGATAAGCTACAGGGAAATGATCCTCACAGACATTTTAACACCTTACTGTGTTTTACAGGTTACATCAGCACACACAGATGATTTATAGGTCGTTGAGTCATTGTCATGAGTTGCATTCGTCATTACAGACGAGACAAGAACACGTCTGCACCTATAAAACATATATGCTCACACATACGGTATTGACAGTGGAGTAGTGAGGCGAGGAGAGCAAACAAGGAAGTGGCCAGCCCAACAAGTTCCTCCGTTCCCTGCGCAGCTACTGTATTCAGGTATCAGTCAGGATGTTGAACAGAAAAGGCTTCGGCTGCTTTTGAAGTTGATGTTCGGAGTCGCTGCTGAACACAAATAGCTCTCTAGTGAAGCAGACAGCTGGATTTTTGTCAGAATCAGTTGGCGTGATGAGGGGAAAAGGTCGATTTTGGCAGTCTCACCAGCGTTGCTGTTCACTCTCATGATTATCTGATGTTTGAAGTTGTGTGTATTTATAATCCGTTCCCAGAAATCTCCCAGAAAGTGATTTTCTACCCCTGAAGGCCTCTAGATGATGTGTATAAATAGTCTCAAAATCAAAAGTAATCACTTTTTTTACAGTCTGTAATTTGACCACCGTGGAGAAGAATTTTATTAGGAATGAAATCCGGCTGTAATCCAGTGAAACACGACCCCGTCTCTGATGACTCTGTGAGTCTGGGCGTCGTCGGGGTGTTTTGACTGATGTCTGGGGGTCTGTTGCTGAGCACAGTCGCCGGGGACGGCAGGTGCACGTCGTCTCCCCGGGGCGTTGGGCTGCGCGCTGCCCTGCCAGCCTGCCAAGAAGACGCTCAGCTGGATCGCGTTGCATCACTTTGAAATTGCAAGAACCCCGGCCCGCGTCACAGCAGGGGAGGATGGTGCTGCTTCTGTGTGGACTTCATTAGTTCTTGACAGGCCATGAATCACAACTTGGTGGAAAAATTAGGCCAGCATGTGAGTTCTAGCTGTGTGCGAGCATCATGTATGTATGACTCACTTGTGTTTAGGCTTGTTGGGTATGAACAGAAGGAACTTGAGGAGGCTCATGGAGCATTTAGGGTGCATCTGTAGAAAGTAGAAACCTCAGAGGGTTCAAAGAGGTGTTTGTTTACTCGTCTGGGAATTTGCTAGAGGGAACCGTCAAGTGAGATTTTTTTATTTATGACCATGAGACCTTTAGAGGCTTGGTTCAAAAGCATGCTTTCTTCTCTTAAAACTACTGATATCAAGCAATGTGCTCAACAGTTTCAGAAATGCAGTCAGTTGCCCGTTTGCCAAGATGTGAGGATTGATGCCACGTTATCTATGTGTGGAGCTAACGCTAGGAGGTGATGAGTGTAGCATCTAGATTGGATGCAGGGTGATACTGCTAGCCAGGCTTTCTCCAGATGCCTCTGAAGCACAGTCGTTAAAGTGTTTTATCTTGTTTGATTGAAGAATTTAATTCTTGGTGAGCAGTGGACGGGTGTAGTGACTTCCTGGAGTCTTGAGCTTGCCAGGAGTCACTGCACCCGGGCGCTGGTCGCCAAGAAATGGTTGTAACTTAACTCCTCACCTTGTTGTCTTTACATCTCTGTTTAACAGACGAGATACACTGGCTTAAGGAGTGAGTTTTGGCAATTTTTTTAACTTGACAGAGCCAGGCTAGCTGCTATTTCCAGCTTTTATGCTAAGCTAATCACCGCCGGGTTCTAGCTCCATATTTAGCACACAGACGTTGAAGCAGTGAACCAAAGAAATACTCTGTCCTGGGGATTTTCTGGAGTAATTATGATTTAAATATAAACTATAAACCATATTGCATCAATATGATTAAGTTTGGTGATTTGTTTGGTGAGGCATTTGTTAAATTTAGCATTTGCCAGAATTAGACATTGGTACTTGTTTATTTTAAACTCGATTTTCCTAAAAATGTTCTTCTCTATTAATCCATCAGCCGATCCAAAGAAAACTGATCGGCGCCTATTTTGATACTTGTTTTTGATCATTTTTCAGCTTCTTTAATGTGAGGAATTGCTGAATAAAATCAAACTTTTTACTTGGATAGATTTAAGTACTTTAGACCCCCTAACGTCAGCAAGTACAGGCCACTGCTGCTCAGAGGATAATCTAATAAAACACAAGCTTATGTAACAAAGACCAGCAAACATATAATTCAAAATGTCTGATAACGGAGCGCTTTGTTACGCAGAGACACCCACTTTGATCTTGTGCAGAGTAACAGGCCTCACTGAACTCCTTCTGAAAAACTCAAGAAGCATGAGGAAGATTTTCACGATGGAGACTGCCCAGCTGTCATGTGTGATAAATCAATTGTTCTCACACTTCATAAATCAGATCAGATCCAAGTACAGCAAACTTTTTGTCCCGAACTTACAACACATTAATAGCAGCTAATCAATCTTATAATCCTCTTCCTGTAGTTTCACATCACTGAAAGATTTGATCGATGTTGAGATATGTAAATGTGATGAACTTTTAGTAAATCATATTAACAGTCGTAGACAGATGGTGTGGACGGAGAGAGAGCAGAGGCTCTCGAACTCGAGCCAGCTTCCACCCAGTCTGGAATCTGATAGGAACAAATATGTCTTTGTTTGCTCCTGCCTGTGTCTGACGATGTGTCATACCCCGTCTGTGCTCGGCCTCTGTCTGTGTACGTATAGAATATTAATCTCCAGGCTCTCTGCCCCATTTTCATGCGTACAAGACTCCAGCACTTTATTTTTAGCGTTTACTGTCGCATCAAAGCGTAAACACAATTTAAGACCACTTTATCTGTTTTTTCTTGCCGGAATTTCTTCTCTTTTGACATTTCAGTCGGCCGTAATTATCACAACTATCACACTACCTAACCGCAGTAGCTGCAAGGCTCCCACACAAAGACCTATCTTTATGTGTGCGGCTCACCACATATTTTATACGGCTCCATAAAACATGACAAAGCTGCCTTTGACCACATGCAAAGCTGCTCCGCCGCGCTGCCAGCAGGTTTCATAATTAAAAATATTGAGTAAATGTACTTGGTTCATCTCATTAAGTAGCTCTTTGTAGTCTTTTGAGTGCAGTATTTTTTCTTCAACAAGTGTGACAGTTTACTTGGATCATACGCAGTGGTCGAATGCAGGGACCGACCGATTATCAGCCGGGCCATTTAAAAAGCAATATTCAGCATCTTTCCCATTAATAAGTAGCAGAAAATGTAAATACTGAAGTAAATTTTGTCACAAGAATTTGTATTCTTACTGCAAATATATAATATGTTGGTTAAAAATATTTGTGGTCAGTCTCCTCGATTACTAACTAAATTGATACATATTTACAAGTATGTATATACTGTTTGTTATGCGTCGACCGATTAAGTATCCGATTACATTTTTAGCATTTTATTGATTATCAGATCAGTGGTTTTTTTTTTTTTTTTAAATGTATTACTGATAAAATAAATGTAATCAGCAAAGTAACTTAAGTTAAATAAATGAAGTGGAGTCCGATATTTGCCTCCAAAATGAAGTGAAGTGGAAGTATAAAGTAGCAGAAAACAGTAATACTCAAGTAAATATTTGAGTAAATGTACTTAGTTACACTTCATCCGTAATTACTAAAAATCAGTGTTTATATTGGCCTTGAAAAATATGTATCGATCAATCCCTAGTAAAATGAGACTTCAGAACAAAATACCTACACTTACTTATAGTACTTTACTTTGATTGTACACTGGTGGTGATAATCAACACGTCTGCACTCTAATGTCACCTCACCCCTTAAATTTACCTCCATAAGGTTGAGATTACATTAAAAAGAAGTTCTTTTACAAATGTCTGTGAGGATAAAGTGAAAATAGTCGAGTTAATTCACAAATATAGACTTCAAAGAAGAAGATTGTTCTGTGGCCACGAAGAGAGACTCAATCTGTCCATTCATTCATCAGTCCTTTTCTATTCTTGTTCATCTGCTCTGGCAAACGTCCTCGAATGTTTGCATCCGTTGCCAGCAGGACTTCATTTCTCATAAAGTACAGTGAGCATTAAGGGCTTTGCAAGACATTTGTTTGGACTACTATTGCACACATTGTGGTCCCTACAGTGACTCAGCAGACAGTTGGTTCCTCTAGTTGGTTCCTGGCTTTACGTCAGTGAGAAAGCTCATTTGCATTTGTATTGTGTAAGAAGAAGGAGAAGGGAAAAAAACAACACTGGGCAAAGTTTTCAGGCTCCTTAGAGTATTTTGTCCACTACTGATGTGCTGAAAGAGCCTTTCAGACCCAAATGTGGACTCTTTGACGTAGGTGAACACAGGCTACAATAACAACTGAAGAGTTACTATAGGATTATTGTAGGTTCAGTATAAATCTGTAGTTTCTACAGCCCTCCTGTATCCTGGATACATTAATCTAAGTCTAATGAATCTCTTGAGAAATAGTTAATCTTCTTTATCTTTTCAGCCGTGCTAGTGCTGTGGTTTGAGAATGTCGCAGTTTGCCGATCCACCAATTCATTCCCAAACGAAGATATATTTGTAACTATTGGGTGGATTGCCTTGAAATTTCATACTGATTCTGTAACTCCATGTCGATGTATCAAACTAGCTTGCGACTGCAGATTTTAAAAATGGTGGCTGGAATAAAATGCTTGCGAGTACTCGACCAATCAGAAGTGTTTAGCCCTGCAACCTCCACCTCTAAAGTGCACTTTTGGCAAATAACTCCCCGCCCAGAGCGAATAATGTCCCTGTGGTGGAAACCCATCGAGTTTCTTACAGTGGAAACAAGACTTTCAGGTTTAATAAATACAACAAGTACAAAATAACAGAGTAGGGGTCTTGTATTAATTGCTACGTCACCTACCTTTGGCACACACAGGTTGAATGTGTGTTTAATGATGTGCGTCACACACCACGCTTGCGTGTGAGGGTTGAACTGGCCTGCTGATAAAAAGCACTTTGCATCACCAGTTGGCGCGCCCTCATACCACAGCCTGCAGAGAGATTCATCCAAGTGAAGAAGTGAAGAAATCTAGAAACATGGGAGTCGTCCACTCCTTTTTATATACATATATTCCATGCACTGAGATAAGACATTCATTTTCACCCTTTTCACAATGTCCATTACTGTGCTTCAATGCCAATGATTCCTTCAATATGAGAGACGCCAGATACTGTGTTCACAAAGCATCTGGTGCACCATTTCTTCTTCACTCTGACAACTTAAGTATCATCCCTTCCCGCCTCTCGAATGTGCCATTAGAATATACATGTGAGTGAGTGCAGGAGTGAATCTGACAACGTTTTCAAACCATTTCCTGATCACAGAGGGAGATTTCTTTCTGTGACAGGAAGAATGCGTTCAGCGCTTGTTGCAGGCGGCCTCTCAACACCAGACTGCCATTATGTATTCAATGTCAAACTCACAGCACTCCTTCAGACTCGGTGTAGATGTGTGAAAGCGCTGGTGCATTTGAAAAATGATGCCCACAGCCACATGTATGTCCATGATAAGTACAGTCGTTCAAGATGCATCTTTGAATCCTTTTAGGATTATTTCAAAGGGAACTGGCGCAGCCGAGCATTGATGATAACCTCCATCTTCAGTGCAGGCACGTGACGTTTCTCAAGCTGTGTTGCGGTCCGTCTCAAGTCAGATGTGAATCTCACTGATCTGTAACTATTGTGGTTTATTAATGGTGTGAAATGTAAAAACAGCCTCTGCTGCTGCTGCAGTTTATATTGTAGTCTCTATGTTGCTTATGAAATCTTCCTCTGACAGCAGTTTTGTACTCCAGAGTCAAAGGCTCCGAGTTTTAGTAACAGTAAGTACAGTTAGTAAGTTTTTTTGTTTGTTAGCATGTACTGTGTTCATGTCTGCAGCAGACAGCACATTTTATTCCCCACTGATCACACCTCATCCTGAAAACTCAGGGACTTTTTACTCCTCTGTGGTTCGACCAGCTAATCTTCTCTTTATGTGTCCCTGAGCAACAATTAACAGCATCTAGCTGCAGAACTTCCTTCGCCCGGGTGGCGTCATTTATTTATATTAAATCATTTCATGCAACCTCAGTATACCTTATCTATGAGTAGTCCCATGAGATAAACAAGCTTGGGAAAGGTTTATTTACTTTATACACAGTACTCGGGCATTTTTAAGATGTTTATTGGGCCAATAATTTAGGCTTCCAACAAGGAAGTATCCAGATAAGAGGTTTTAGACATGTGTTTACTTGCTTCCTTGTTGTGAGTTAGATAAGAAGATTGATACCAGTCGTTCCTGTGCGTTAAGGAGCTGGAACCAAGAAGCATTAGCCTAGCTTAGCATAAAGACTGGAAGTAAGAGGAAACAGCTAGTCTATCTTGCGCCAAAGTTAATAAAAACACCTACCAGCACCTTGAAATCTCACTAACCAGTTTAAATCTGTACAACAAAATACATTTTAAAAAGGCTCTCGCTACAGCTCCATATTTAGCCCATGCTAGGACGGTCATGGCCTGCTACTCCAGTGAAAAGTGACAGGAATATGAACATGTAATACACGTATTTATAAAGTAGCTGATCTTTTATCTTTTATGTTCAAATTCACCATGTGATGCTAAAAGTGACTCACTTTGTTTAAATTTAGGCCAATACTTCCCAAAAAAGGGTTAGGTGATGCAGGGGTTACACATTTTGAAGCTAAAATTCATTACACTAGCTTAAATAACGTTAAAATTCATCCTAGTTGGCCAACTTTGAACCCCCTAACCTGTTGTAAAGGTTGATGATAATGATGACGACTGCAAACCACACCAATGCAGTCGTGTTACTGAATTACATGCAAAACCAAAGGCCAACAGTTTAATCTTTGCTTGAAGTGTATACTCAACTAAATTGTCATTTTGCATGGGAAAGCTTAAAACTTAACTTCTTTAACTAACTAAACTTAACTGCACACAGTAATCTTTAGCTTTTATGTCTATTTAACATTCAGGTAATACAACAGAGGCAATCACCCTTCAGCACATGCTTTCAGAATAGCGGTGAAACTTTACCGCAGTAATATCAGAGGCTAATTAGTTATCTAAACCAGGTGGGTGGTAAGAGTAACGTCTTTAGTCGATGCCAAGGCCACACACACACACGGTGCTACAAGCTGAATGCTTTGAGGTGTTTGGTTGTCAGCCACGGTCCTTTTCATTGTTGTTGTTTATGCCTGCTGGAGCGCTGGCAATTCTTTGGTGGGTTTGTGTGGGTTTTCTCTGCAGGGGCGTTCAGCTCTGAGCGACCAAAGGAGGACATCCGGAAACCCAAATCACACACACACACACACACACACACACAGGTGGAAGTGTCTCTTTTGAAAGTCCCTAAAAGGAAGAAAGGAGAGCGAAAAGAAAGTGTGTGTGTGAGAGGGAGAGACGGATCCAAAGCCAGACTTTTAGGCAAAGCCAGCTCTCTACAGCGCTCTCTGTCAAAACCACACATGGACATACACTGACAAGCCTCAGCCATGTGTATCTCCCCCTGACTTCTTAGTTAAAACACTCATTTTAAGACATCGTCAACCCAACGAAACGTTTTGTAAGGCCTCTGGAAAACTCACTTCTGTCTCTCTTTACTTCCTAGTTCATAATAGAAGACATGAAGCAGCAGCAAACCAACAAACACAGCAACCTGCACCGTGAAGACCAGCACATCACAGTGGAGGAGCTGTGGAAGGGCTGGAAGACCTCTGAAGGTAAATGGAAGTCTACGGTCTCTGCCCCTGCGGGCGCTAACACAAACACCATTTACTGGCCTGTATTAAACCATTTAAATCGTATAGAAAAGGAGATAGAGGCGACATAAAACAACAATGCTGGTGATGCAATAGAGATAACTTCAAAAGAAAGGCGACAAGTCCACTGGTTGCAAAAAGAAGCTCAATTGTATTAAAGCCTAACCTGATTTATTAACTCAGTAAATAATCTCCTAATCAGTTTATGGACTCAATTGCTAGTTTCAAGTCTTCAACAGAGCATGATGTTAATTTTGTTAATTATGTTCCCATTCAGAGTACGTCGCTACCTCGACGTATCCTCAGTCAGGATGTCCTCCCTAGCTTCAGGCCCTTGTCCACTATGGTCACAGTGATGTCACGGTGGGGTTTGGTGACGGTCCCTAAGTATGAAATCCCTTCTGTAGAGCTGCCATTCACAATTTTCAGCGGTTATACACAAGAGCGTGGTGTCTCTTTACAAAGTGTAAAAGGTCACGCAGTGCAACTGGAAAACACGCACTGGGTGTCATCATGGGTGCAATACTAACACAAAGAAAAACTTGATTTATAGTCAAAATAATGACAAGACAAAAGAAAAGAAAATAGAGAATGAATAAAGAATAATAAACATTAATACAATAAAAACTAAATAAGCAACATGCAGGTCACATAAACCTTCCTTAGGCTCCATAAAGACACACTTCGCTATATTAATACACCAAATCACATGACACATGACACTGTGTAGCCAGCAGTCTAGCAACTCGCCCTTCTGGAGAATCCTTGTGACTTTCTACTGTAATTCTCAGGAAACCCAAGTAGGATTCTGGGAGCTGCTGAAGGACGTACGCTCAAGGGCATATTTACCCAGAATGAAGTGTAGACTCTCATTTCCTCTGCAGGATGATGTAAAAGTAAACAGCTAATTCAAGGAGTATTTTCAAGGAACTCATCTGTGATTCTGAGTAGTTTTTACTATCCTTTACTTGAATTATTATGCAGCTCGTATTTGAATTTCAAACGGGACAAAATTTGACCCAAAGTCCTTTTTTTTTCTCCTGTGATCATCTTCAAACAAACAACCTCAATCTGTCATCCTCAGCTTATACATGCCGGTGTTTGTTTATGACTCTGAAAATATGTGCAGAGCTAAGTGGTTGGGGAAGAAGTTTTTAATGTGAGCTCATGCTTCCTCAGCAGTTGAAATAAATACTCACCCTGTAGGAAATAAACATCCTACTGTAGAGTTTGGTGAAGGTGTTGCAGTGCGGGGCCACTGCCAGCTAGCGGCCACGACCATAGATGCTGTAAAAACACTTGATTTGTTCATTTTTCACATTTGTTTTCACGCTAAATGTTTTATTAATCACATTTCTATCATTGTTAATGGCTCATACCCTTGCTGGTTTTAGAAAAATACCACATGTGAAAATGTATTTTAAGTACAACTTTGAGGTACTTGATTATTTCCATTTTATTCTACCATTTCCTCCTGCTCCAGTGTTTCACAAGAAAAATATTGTACCTTTCATTCCCATATTTATTTAACAGCTTTAGTTTCTTTTCATCAGTTACACGTTTAATCGTTTCATCTTTCCCTCCGTCTTCATCCAGTCCACAACTGGACCACAGAGGACTCGGTGCAGTGGCTGAAGGAGTCGGTGGAGCTGCCGCAGTACGAGAAGAACTTCCGGGACTTCCGGGTCACAGGGAACACCTTACCTCGGTTAGTGCAGCTCACAGGAGCAGTGCCAGATGCTTTGTTTTGCTGTTGGTGAGCAGTGGAGTGTGTTTAAGAGCAGTAACACTATGGTGGTCTTTGTTACAATCCCAAAGGCACCTTTAGATTTCATTACTCTGTTGAATGCTGCCCACTGCTGGTCATGAAAGGTAACACAGGGGGAAGTAAGACTGAAACAGGTAGATCCTTCTACCTCCTCTTCTCCTATTGTAGGATAAGAAAAGGTTTCGGGTTTTCTTCAAGGCCATAAAAGCTTTTGTCAACTGATCTTAAATGCAACCATCATCATAATCTATAAATGCTTTTTGAATTCAGGTGATGCGGTTGTTAATCATTTTAAAACACTCAAAATGTCCCCAAAACCTCTGAATGGCACAGTAAAGATGAAGTATTTAACAGAGTCATCCCAGGGCCAACATTACAGAAGAAAGCCAGACGTCTGTGGGACACTTGTGGAATTTGAGTTGCTGCAAACTGCAATATGGCATGAGTAGACGGGGGAGGTTATTGAGGGGTTTCATGTTACGCCACGGGGCTGATGGGGTTGCTGACTCATGAAGTGATGTCACAGTGACAGGAGTTCAGTTTCCACAGGCTGCCATGTTGTCTGAGCCCTTTAAGATGGTGGTGGTATGTGGGAGGAAGGAAAAATGAGGAGACGGAGGTGTCACAAAGGTCAAACAGGGCACATGAGAATCGTCTCAAGTTCGTGCCTCCCACCTGCAGCCATACTATGTTTGTACTTCTTAGTAGGATCTGACTGATACGTGGCTTTTAGGACCAACACTGATATATTTAGGCCAAAGGCAGTCGAGATTCAGTCCATCGTCCCGTTTCTCTAGAATTTGATGTCTGTTTTTGACTTCAGGAGCAGCATAAGACACCAGCGAGGGGTGTTACCTGCAGACTTACTTTACTCAAGTGTGACTTTTAGGTACTTTTTACAGCACTGGGCCTGGGATATATATTTTTTATGTATACAGAAAGAATACAGGAAAAGGAGCTCAGAAGTTTTCTCAAATCGTTGTTTTTCCTTTTCATTTTTTTAGATATTTTCTCACCTATAGCCCACCTCTTCCTGGAACAGTACAACTCTGGCAGTTTCAAAAGCGTCTTTTCTTCAACCTATATTCCACATTCAGCAGCAGAGAACACTTTTTGTCCTCCACTGAGATGTATGCAACATGTCTCAAACGTTTGCTACACCTTTAAAAATCAAATGAACTTCGCACTGCAAAAGTTCAGTTGTATTTGATTGCACATTGCCGAGTGATTACCCATAAAATCCTGATTTGTCAGTCAACTGATTAAACTGATCCGGTATGTGGGATTTAGTGGCATCTAGTGGTGTGATTACAGATTGCAAGCAGCAGAAAATGCTTGTCTTGACTCCACTAAATGCACATTTCTTAAATTTTAAAGGCCAAGGAGTCAACAACACAGACAAACACTTAACTATCTACACAAAGACAAAATAAGACACTGGATACTAAAATGCTTCAAATCTCTCTGTGCAGAGTACTGATTGTTCTTCTTTTTAATATTTCAGAATAGCTGCAAATGAACCGTCGTTTATGTCGATGCAGCTAAAGATATTAGACCAGCGGCATAAACAAAAACTAAACCTGAAGGCGCTAGACGCAGTGCTGTTCGGGCCTCCTCTCCGTAAGTATGCACTGAATGGTACTTGGATGTTCAAACAGTATTTGCAGTGTAAACTGTATTTGCTAAAGCCAGCCATCTTCTCCCTCTGCAGGTCCACAACATAACTGGATGAAAGACTTCGTCCTGATGATCTCCATAGTGATTGGGGTTGGGGGCTGCTGGTTTGCATACGTGCAGAACAAGTCCAGCAAGGTGCACATCTCCCAAATGATGAAGGATCTGGAGAGCCTGCAGCACGCTGAGCAAAGCCTCTTGGACCTGCAGAGCCGGTAAGACAAGGAAAGGCATCAGATTTCTATTAAAATGCAACACCATGCCACAACAATATGTTTTACACTTGTCTTGTATTCCCTGTCGTCTCCCAGGCTGGAAAAGGCTCAGGAGGAGAACCGGACGGTGGCTGTGGAGAAGCAGAACCTGGAGCAGAAGATGAGGGACGAGATCACCGGGGCCAAAACGGAGGCTCACAGGCTCAGAGAGCTGCGAGAGGGCGCCGAGTGTGAACTCAGCCGACTCAAATACGCTGAGGAGGAGCTAGTACAGGTAGAGTGATGCCAGAGGGGTGCAGTATATGTATCGTAACTCTGTATGAATCCAAATGTATTCATTACTGCTGCTAAAACAAGTTAAACGTTCATCTCTTCCACAAAATACCTGCTTTAAAAACCACAAGATTTTCTCATTTCCTTTCGCATTAAAAATACAGCACCAATACATCAAGAGTTCCTCTTAGTAATGAGTTCTCTACTTCAAACTCTGGATTTAAAATTCAACGAGTATTCACCCTCACTTACTGTGTTTGATCAATGATCTCGCAGGGCAAAAGGTTTTAAATATTTGACGGTGAATTTAACCTGATGTATCACATTGATCCCGCGTAGGTGCGGAAGGCTCTGAAGCGAGCGGAGAAGGAGATGCAGTCGGAGCGGTCGGTGCCCGAAGCTCTTCAGAAGTGGCTCCAGCTCACACACGAGGTGGAGGTTCAGTACTACAACATCAAGAAGCAGAGTGCTGAGTTTCAGCTATGCGTCGCCAAAGAAGAGGTAAGAAGAGCAGTGTTGTACACAGCACACCATGTAAGGTGTTGAACTGGTTTACTTTAATTTTAAGCACTTTCATAAGTTGTGGAAATTAGTGAAGACGCCTGGAACTGATTTTACTGGAGTTGAATCACATGAAAATCAGTTTCAGCTACTATTTAAAAAAGGTGCAATATGTAAGAATTTGCAACCTGTAAAATTCATATTCCTAACAAATAAGGGGCAGCTATCACGAGAGTTACAGGCTAACTGTAGCTGCTGTTAGCTAGTTAGCTCAGTTAGCAGTGCAGCTCGTGGTTCTTTTTAGCTGACCCTGTCCAAGTCCATGACACTCAGGGAAGTTTTGGTGTTTAGGTCATTAGTACAGGAGCTATGTAGGTTTTCAGTCCAGGGGTGTGCCACGCAATGTGGGACCTGAACAGGCACCAGAACCAGAATCATAACTGGATGAGCAACCGCTGCATCTGGCACCTTTTAAATTATAGTTAAATGTAACATGAAACTGTAAGAGATTACTTACACTAGATTCTTTTTTTGTCCTGGGTATTGACTGACAGGAGCCAACCAAATAAAAAGCTGCCAAAATCAGACCCTGCCTTCTTTTTGCTCCGTTTACAAATATGATGCTTTAAAGTATCTAAAACTCATGTTAGATCTCGCAAACTGGATTCAAAAGCTCTGTCCCTTTGTTTGTTTGTACGTAGTTTGTCTGTAAAAATGTTTTTGCATCGTTCATCTTTAACCCAACCCATGCATCCAACACTTATTTCTTTAATAAACCAGCACAAGTCAGCAGGATTTATATAATCCTTTTCTCAAATGTGTTTTTCTCAATGATGTGTCCAAATTGTGTTTTAATTGCGTTGCCCATTTTTGTTTTCATGACTTGCATCTGGCAGAAGTCTTAATTGCCTAAAACTCAATTAACTCTGGCTGCAGATTCAGATAAAAACTTCAAGTGGGGTTGGACTCAAATCACAGATTGCTTGTTTGATGAATGAGTTCATAAGACATCAGCCACATGTCCGTCAGTTTAGAGAGTCCTTCATGTCCTTCAGTCTGGCCTGTTGAACAGCTTCATGGTGTTTTGATATTGTTCCAGTCTAAATAATACTTTGAAATGTTTTCTCTTGTTTTTGAATCCCAGGCGGAGAAAATAAAAAAGAAAAGAGGTTCTGTGTTCGGAACTCTTCATGTCGCCCACAGCTCATCGCTGGATGAGGTGGACCACAAGATACTAGAAGCAAAGTAAGGAAAAGAGCACACTCGCACACTTTACAGCAGCTCAAGAGGCAAATGTGACTACAAGAGAATTTGTTGTCTTAGATGTGTGCATTTCATTAGCCATAGATATTGATTTGCTGTATTGTTAACCAATCATGGTGCTTATTGATACTAAGTGTAGCAAGAAAGGTCATTGGTCAATATTGACCAGCAGATCATGTTCTGATGGCATGTTATCAATTTCATTGTTTTTCTTTAAAAGGTGCAATATATAATTGATGTATTCTGGTTATACATCCATGACTGTGGCTACCATAGACGCCTCACTGAGCGCTGAATCGTACGTCGATGTCGCCACCATGTGGCAGATCTGCCCTGTGAACTAATACAAGTCAATGGAGTGAACTTTATAAAGCGCCCTTCTACAAAGTGCTATAAGTTAATGCCTCTCATTTACCCAGTCACACACGTACGAATATATTTGAGAAACAGATAGGTACCAAAAAAAACGTATGTAACGTTCTCTGATGATTATAAACGTTAACTACTCCTTATATGTTTAGTATACATTTTCTACCCTATAATTTTTTTGTCCAAATGATTGTTATTATTAGTAGTTAAAATCACTGGATATAAAAACGATTCACCGAAATCAGTTAAATATGAACATCAGTGCTTTTTATTCCCCCAGATGTCACATTTACATGTCAGGATCTGGTTATTATAGACACAGATTCAATATCATCACAGTAACAGCGTTACATACACTGGTAGCTGTTAACACTCATAAACATTAGAAAATATACTAGATATAAGGAGTAGTTAACGTTTATAATCATCAGAGAACGTTACTTGCGTTATTTTTGGTACCTATCTGTTTTCCAAATATATTCGTACCCGCTCAGTGAAGCGTCTATGTATATGGTGGCTACTCATAGCTTGTTAACTTACTAAGCCGTGCAGCTAGCCAACTAGGGGAGTGTTGGTGTTTACAGCTACCATAGGAGCTTTTGAGCGATGGGAGAAGGATCTGTTCCTGCTGAAAAGTTTTCAATTTATTTTACCAGTGACTTAGATTTCTTCTACTCTTATTCAGCTGCTGCTCAGATGCTTCTTTCTCTCTTTCTGCTCTTGACTTGTCAGTCCGGCTGAACTGTTGCACAATGTTTTCTTCTCCAAATACAAAGCACGAAAGTCCAATCAAATAAATAGAGTTGTCCTCTCAGCCATCTGAATGTAACAAATCAAGCTTTTCCAAACTTTTGAAGGGTATTGATTCACTATCTGCTTGAAGATTAAATGCTGGAAGGTTTTGGTGCCATTGTACACTAACAATGACTTTAGTTCTGTTTGTTCAGGGATGAAACTCTCAGTGACACTATCTGATTCTACAATATCGAGTTCTTGCAGATAATGCTTTTACATTTCCTTGGTTTCGTTTTATTCCGTTTATATATATTTATTTTCAACATTGTGAGGCTTGTATAATCAAGGAGCTGCCACTCAGATGATGAATTTCTGCGTTTAAAAGCCAAAAAACACATTGAAGTTAAATATTCCACTTAACTTCAATAGGCAGAAGTCTTGTATCCTAATACAACCAGCCTGTGTGCCAAAACTGTCCAAATGCTGATGAATTAAATGAGAAACAGAATCTAATGTTACCTGTGATTTTTTTTTTAAGGAAAGCCCTGTCAGAGGTAACGGCGTGCCTGAGGGAGCGTCTGCACCGCTGGCAGCAGATCGAGAAGCTTTGCAACTTCCCCGTGGTCAATAACTCGGGGCTGCCGAGCCTGACGGCCAGCCTCTACTCAGACCACAGCTGGGTGGTGATGCCGCGAGTATCGGTGCCTCCCTACCCCATCGCAGGAGGAGTGGACGACCTGGACGAGGACACGCCTCCCATCATTCCACAGTTCACAAGTGAGTAAAACACCAGAGGATCTTGGTGACCTGAAATGACATGAAAGAAATATGTTGTGATATAATTTCTGATATTGTGTCGTCCTCCAGCGGGCACGCTGATCCGGCCCCCACTGACCCGCAGCAGCAGTCTGTGTCGTTCCCGCCGTAGCCTGCTGAGCTCCCCACAGTCCTCGCTGATGTCCCCGGACCCCGACCTGCTGTCCATGGCCAGCTCTTCCCTCTCCTATCGCCCCGAGGCAGACGACGAACATATCATGTTCAGCTCGGATAGGAGGGGGTATGTAGCGGTGGCCGGAACGCCGCGGAATGGTTTTACAGTTTGGACTCACAGGTGTTTTATTCAGACATTCACACTGATGCTTTGAGCTTGGGGGTTTAACGGTGCCATCTAGTACGTACGTGAAGCTCAACATGACACAATGTAGCAAGGTCACATTCATGTGAAATTCATGACAAATGGTGGCCAGTAACTACAAAACAGCAAGAATATTTAAGTAGAAATTTACATTCTGATGAAATAAGAAAACCTTTGGATTCATGCTATTCTTGGAGCAGTTATCATTTTCAATAAAAAAAACAAATCATAGGTAATAGCGATCAATATCAGCTAAGAATTACAATTGTCACAGAATCTGGTTGGTGAAAAAAGTAATTCACACATGGCCAGATTTATGGTTTTGCTTTTGGGCCTCTATTGACACTAACTCCCACCCGCTACCTACTGCCCCCTGAGGAGTGTGTATGTCACCCCCAAGCTCCCACTAAGTATAAGAGCATACAGGGGGTCATTAAAGGGTCTGAGAGAGTCTCAAATTCAATACCTTATACTAGTCTGTTTAGTTTATACTTGGACTTAACTGTAGGCAAAATGTAGATTAACCTAACACTCACTCCAATAACCATATTTCTACATAACTCCTACCTCTGCACAGGGCCGCATATATTTGCCTGCAATGCCAATATAAGAACAATGATTCATCCAAAATCTAAATTTGATGAAAATTCTCTTGAAAAAGTATAACCTAAATATAAACCTACATTTAAATTGTCTGATAACAATACATCCTGGTAGACAAAATGGAGAGAAAAAAACAAAAGGACAATTGTCGATCCTGCTTTTGATTTTTTGTTAATTAAATTGAAATTCTAATTTCAAATGATTTTAGATTCAGAATTAAAATTGTGACACAACCTTATATTAAATATTTATGAACAGAGTTTTTTAAAGGTTCCCGTTCTTTAGTTTTTATGAAGTACATGTCCAAAATACACATCATGACAGACATTTTGTAGTTGAAAATTAGCAACATTTTCAAAACTGATCAAATAGTTTCAGAGCGTTCGTGAGTTGTGACCGTCTGCTCTGCTCTCCTCTCTCAGGGACCCGGTTCAGGAGTGCGGCTCCGACACAGACTCTCTGAACTCCTCCATGGGCCGCAAGTCGCTGCACAACCCCTGCACGCCGGGCTCGGACACCCCATACCGCAAGATCTCCCGAGAGGAGCTGCTGCTGTTCAGCCAGAGCGCGGAGCTTCAGGCCTCCACCCCCGCCACCTCCACCACCCACACCAGCAGCAGCAGCAGCAGCAGTCTCAGGGACTCCACGCCTCCCCCCCTGCCTCCCACTCCGGCCACCACCCCCTCTGGCCCACCCTCCACCTCGCCCTC
Source organism: Pagrus pagrus (assembly GCF_965226575.1). Taxonomy (NCBI): domain Eukaryota; kingdom Metazoa; phylum Chordata; class Actinopteri; order Spariformes; family Sparidae; genus Pagrus; species Pagrus pagrus. The sequence continues at coordinate 11,999,162 of NC_140204.1, read as the reverse complement.
TCCCGCCTTGGAGCACCACCCGTTCGCACACAGAGGCTCGCCAGACCTCACCCGCATCATACCAGAGTCCCAAAGCATGACCTTCTCACAGGGGAGCGTCACCACCCAGACGGGCAAGGGCATGTACAACGGCATCCTGGAGAAGTCCTACAGCTTCGGCCAGCTGCCCGCCAGCATGCTGCCCAACGTGGGGCGCTACCCGTCTCTTACCTCCCTGGACTCGGAGGGCCGGAGCGTGGGAAGGGAATACAAGCTCCAGAGCACCTCCTCCCAGGACTCCAGCGACAATGGAGAGAAAATCAAGCGCTCCTCCTCTAAAATCAAAAGCTTATTTAAGAAGAAAAAATAAAACTCGCAGAGTGAGATAGTGTGAGAAAGACGGAGAGAGAAATCAAATCTAAAGTTTTAGCTGTAATACTAAAAAGATGGACATCACTGTAAGCTAAAACATTTCATTTTCTCTCTTGTGTTCTTCTTTTTGTTGTCGAAGATGGAATGTAGCTCAGTCTGGGTGCCTTTAAACGCCTCAGACTGGTAGCCTTATTTTTCAATAATGCCTTTTTATTTAGGTCACTCATAGCCTCACAGGGGGAGCCTGCAAAGGTCAAGGAAAAGTCAAAGAAAGGTCAAAGGTCGTGAGAGTTGTCATCCAGACAGCCTGAGCTCATGACCTGTTCACTGTCTTCTATTTGTTTTGGTTTGAACCAAAAAGCCACTATGTGTAAAGGGTCTAAAGGTGCAGTCCATAAATGTAATTAAAAAGCACACAACGTGCAGAATGATGTTTGCTGTCCCTGCTAAAAATATTTAAAAAAGGGCAGTTCACCCTAAAATCAAAAATACATATTCTTCCTCTCATCTGTAGTGCTATATAATCATCTAGATTGTTTTGGTGCGAGTTGCAGTGTTTTGGAGATATCGGGCTGTAGAAACATCTCTACAGCCGATATCTCCAAAACTCTGCAACTCGCACCAAAACGATCTTGATTGAAAAATGGCACCTCTGGAAAGAGGAAAAAAGTGTTTCTGATTTTGGGGTTAACTGTCCCTTTAAATCACTTTAAGTAGTGGCTGCAGCACATGAAGATCACGGCTTTCTTAAAACATCATTTTGACAATTTCTCCTCAAAGTTTCTGAACTTCTTCTCCGCCTTCGAATTATGGATTGCATCTTGTCTTTGAGTCCTAAACTCGTGTACTTGATTAATTTCCCGTTGGAAAAAAAACAAACAAACAAAAAAACCTGCTAAAAGTTTGTTGCACTACTGCTTTCCTGGTATTTTGGGAAAGAGCCGCTGCTTGCGGAGTACATATTGAATAAAGTTATAGAGATGAGAACGATGCATGGGCAGTGGCAGTGGAGATGCAGCACATAATGCCAGAGCCAAAATTATATGATCCATCTTCAATGCTGCTACTTATGGATGTCTCGATATATATAAATAAATAAATAAATATATATATACTTTGTTTTCACATTATTATGTTCTTATAGATGTTTTTAAATAGATTTATATTGGTGGGGGTTCCTATGAACTGATCTTTACTGAAGAAAGTTTATTGAATATGCAGATTTACCCCACACCAGTCATTTCCCCTGTAACCTTGCTGTCCCTCATTACTTGATTAACTGTGTCTTGTAGCCATGACAACATACCATTTACATTTTTTGTCTTAAATACCCTCTCAACCCTGTAAAATTTGGTGTCAATACCAGATGTTGGTCAAATTGTCTGTACAAATATTTCTTTTTGTGGTTGGAGTGCCAGGAAGTGACGGTGTGGCCTCTACCATCTTTGTTTCCAGGCTTTTTAAAGACAAACACTAAGGATTATCTGTCCAGTAAAATAGGAACTATTTGATCCAGATCTGTGCGCTACACCTAGACCTGCCCCTCCACCCATCACCCCCACCCACACTAAAGCTCGAAGCCGACCCATGCAATACGGTCCTGTTCCTCACCTCTGGGCCTGCACCGAGCGCACTGATGTCAAGAGCTCCTGCTTCACACTGTGATTTTCTGCCTTCCTCCCTTCATCCTGGACCTGGCTGTCACTGCTGCAATTTAAACCTGACGGGTCATGTGACGACCGTGACAAGGGCGACGCGATGAAAATGTCAGGAGGGGAGTCGACGCCGTGAACGAGTTGTGAGCAGGTGACAGGACGACACGATGACGTGAGGATCCAGCGGCCTCTGTTTTTACAGGAAATATATATATATATATTTGGAAGGTTGTGGCAATACAGCACACAATGAAGGAAATAGAAGACAGAACTGAAAGATGAGGAGAAAATGAATGTTTACGAGACATTAGGGGTTTTTTGAGAACATTTTGTGTGTGAATATTTGTATACTGTAGAAGAATTAATAAAAAAATGGAGGCCTCGTATGTTTCAGAGTCATGTTTGCTGCAGTGTTTCATTCTAGTCTACTGTTTTTAATATATTTGGAAAAAGATTGTTTTAAACATTATTATTAATTAAGGACAGACTTTTTTACTCATGTTAAAAGGGGCACCAAGCTGAGATTTGTCATGAGGGGTAGTTATCAGCCTAACCTACAGTTTTATTATGTCTTTTCTATACAGGAGTTCTTTAATAACGGCCTCTGCAGCGACAATTTTATGTTGTCTTTTTTTTTTACAAGGTTTTTACAAGGCACCTTTTAAAAATCAGGACATACTTAAAGCCGGAACTATTATTTTTTATAATTAATTCATCTATATATCTATGAAGACATGACTGAGAATCCCATCACAGACTAAGAAAATGTTTTCAAATTGCCTTTTTTGTACAACACCAAACCAAGAGATAATTATAAATGTACACTCAATTAAAACAAACAGGAAATCAATAAACAGCTAATAATCTCTTAATTGTTAATCAAATGTAATATTTAAGTACTACATTTGTCATCTATACCTCGATCAATTTCTACAGATTAATTAAACAAAGAAATCTCAAGATAACCCTGAAATTTGGGGATATTTGCAGTAAATAATTCACGTTTCCTCTACTGTAGGAGGATCTCAGACTCTGATCTATTTCCCTCTAAACAACAGCCCCGACCCTTCGTTTGAATCCACATCCTCCTCACAGCAGAGCGCAGAAGTGTGGGGAAAAGTATCATTCTGACACCCCATTTGTCTTGAGAGTGAGGAAACCGTGATACAGAGAAGAGAAGCATGCATGATTGCTTTATCAATATAAAGTGAATGTGATGAAACTTGTGTTGATGGTTCATCAATTCAGCACACTAGGAGAGGAGCGGGGACGTCTACTGGTGATGAATGTGTTGTTTGGGCACTACTGTACACAGCAACAAATCCCAGCCTTTCACACCGACCCGCCTTATCGGCCCCCTCTGAGGTGCAGTTATCGTGACGGCCACATGGTGTCAGCAGAGCATCAGAGGTAGCCAGCCATATGAGCCACTCCCTTACAGAGAAACATACAGAGTGTCTGTGGGTGTTCGGTGAAGACTGACAGACCAGAAGCAGACTTGTTTTTTCCATCTAGTAAAGTATATTCAGAGCCCTCCTGATAACTAAATCCAGCATATTGCGAACAAATCCTCCAATTCTGAACAGTATTAAATAAATCGCCATTGAAAATCTTCCAATCGACACCCAAAGAGTGCAATTTAGTGTATTATGAGCATTTTTGTAACACCTTACCACGAAGGTGCACAATGCCCGAGAAACGTGAAAGAACCAAATCCAGAAGTGATTGTTAGTTAATGAACATACACCAACAATGCCAACCTACATAGTATAATAAACTATATAATGATAAATGCAAATCATGGCAATGAATGAATGAAACGGCTAAGAGTGCTATTTGCTTCGGCATAGTTTACGTGTTCGCATCTCCGATACTATCGCCAAGCTAATGGCAGCTAACTACATTTAGCAGCAGTTAGCGCTTATTTCAGCAACACAGCTACCGGTATCTGCCTAGTAAATCACCATGGTACTGCAACTGTCCTCTGTCATCGTTCTCATCTCATTCTCATCCATTGAGAAGTTGCTGGTTATCAGTAGGTTTGTTAGCAGTTACTTTGGCAACCAGTAAAGCTATCTGTCCAGAGCTGCTCAAGGCAGAGCAGACCGAGGGCAGCAGAGGGAAAAGCAGCAAATATTCTCCATAAAACATGACCCAGTTTCAACCAAAGTAAAGTTGTGCTCTTGTACAAGTTATAAAGTTGGGGTTTTGACCAGCAATCAATAATATCACATCCAATGGCAGCCTTATAAAATAAACAAATCATTTATTGGGTGAAAAATGAATATACACCCCCGAGTGCAGCATGAGTCATCATCATTTATAATAATTTTTCCAGGAAGTTGCAAACTCTAATATACTATTAAAAACACCTACAAAACCGCAACAGATATTGGTATAATGATTGGGTGTCCACATACATTTGACAATGATTCTATGATATGGACATGGATAATAATGTTAACAGACCATAATCCTTGACATTGTATCTGCTAATCTGCATTTTAATCAATTCATCAATTAATCACTATCCTGGACCGTAACCAATAGCGCTTTCATTTAAAGTGGTGCATGACTCAGTGTGAATTCCTTCCTTACTTGTGTTACAGAACGGATACTAAATCATAAATTGCTTTGACAGCCACAACTATCCACTCTGCAACAAACACGCTCACTGTGATCTGATTCTGGAGCAGTACATTTAAAAAAACACATTCAGCTGCTCCTTTTGTCCCATATTCTCCTCCTCTTATCTGCTTCCTCTCTTTCCTCACAGGAGCACTGCAGGTTGGGGACACGTTGTGGATATTTATGGCCCTGAATCGCGCTGCAGTGTTGTAATTGGCCCCACAATGACGCTAATGCTCAGAAAGAGGAGCGGCGTAGGAGCGGAGAGTGATGCAACGCTCTGGCAGAAGATGGCAGATCCTCCTCTTAATGAATGCCAGTAGAAGAGGTAATGAATAGACACAGGGGCTTAAAGGCGCACATATACGTAAAGTGAGTGTGCATCAGTGAGGCTTTTACCCAACCTGCCACTGAGCTTCATCTCTCCCTCTTCAGTATACCACTCTTTCCTCTCTGCCAAACTCAGCCTCTCTCCTTCCTTTATCCCCATCACCCAGCAGCCTCTCCCTCTCTCGTTTGGATCCCATTCCACTGCAATGTAATGGGTTTATTAGTGTGGTTAATGCACTGTGACCTACTGGGGCTTGCCGTCTACCTTTTTCATGTGCAAAAAAAAAAGGAAAGGTGGAATGTTTTTAAAAGGGAAGCAGTGCAGGAATGAGGTATGAAAGGGCAGCGCTAAATAAAGGAGGAAAGACCTTTTTAGAAACATAATTATACCAAAAGAATGACGCAAATAAAAATAATAATAACTGATTCATAACGAGGAAAACAGCTGGAATGCAGATGCAGATGTTCTCATTCACAACCATTACAATAAACTGCAGCAGAGAGCTGGGTTCCCAAACAGCCTGGGCTAGTCCATGTTGACAGCTGCCATGTTTACCCAGACTGGGACGGACAAAGTCAGCTTTGGCACCAGACGTGCTCGGTGCAAATGAGTGTTTCTGCTCCAAAACTCTGCCAGATAGACTTGCAGCCAGTTTGTGGTACAGTATAATGAAGCCATTTCAGTCGGGAGCGTGCTGTTCCCGCGTCTGCGAGAGCCGAGCCAAAATAGAGGTTTACAGAGTGCAGGCTTTACCCGAGAGAGAGTTTGGGTTTGAACAATGAGAGGCATCAGAGCACATCTTTAAGGCTTGATTGAAGAGGTTCAACCAAAGCAACATGCTGTCTCATGTTTTGTATAAAACCAGGATTGTAACTTAAAGCTACACTAGTAAATATCTTAAAAAATAAAGTAAAACATGACTTATATGAATGGCTTTTGCAGCATTTTAGCATCATTCTGCTAATTGTTTTGGTTTTATGGCCAACATCTTTTCTGTTTTTGTTAATTCTCACTGTTTTGTTAGCATTGTTATTGGCCGCAGCATGCAGCTGTTTTCTGCAAAAAGGTCCGATAAACCCACCGTACACTACTTGTCCAGCACCAAATGACAGATAATATTATAGTGACTAGCTGGTGTAGCATTTAGCCGCAAGAGAGTCACTCATTTCACTCAGCAAGTGGTCACGCTAAAAGGAAGGTGAAAGAGTTAAAAGAATCGTGGTTATTGGACTCATCCAGAGACCAAAAACACGACTGCTACTGAACTACTACAGCACAAACGACAGATAAAGTTAGCGAGTAGCTGGTGGAGCCACATATTTCCCTATCGAGCTGGTGCAGACCAAAAACAAAGCTAAAAGGTCAGGTCCTCAGGTGACCAAAACATGACTAACAAATTAATTATATAATGTTTCTCTGAATGTGCTGGATGTGTAGGCCTAAATAGGTAATTTTTTGCTAACATGCTAACCATTAATTTTATTAGGTGATTACACTGTAGGCCTATGTCAAAAAATGCCCTTAAGAAACAATAAAAGCATTGCAGTGGGCACGGCTTTGGTGAATTGTACATCATAAAACTTCGCTGAAATTGGTTGAAAGGTGAATGATTTTTAGATGTCTTTGTTACGTAACGGCATTAACAGTAGATGACATTTCAGTGTGTAGCTGGTCCCAACTTTAAAAAACCTACCAAATTTAGCCCAGTTTTAATGACCTATAAATCACCAGAATCCTGCTTATATGGGACAGGATTGTGACTAAATAATGCATAGAAGATCAAGCACCATTACTACTTATACTTGGGAGATTAAAGCTGAGAGAAATATGTCTTTGAAAAGGTCACCGGGAGAAAGAAAAAAAAAAGAGCAAGACAAATCAAAAGAGCGAGAGTATTTCAGTCTTACAGTGCCGGTTTCCACAAAAGTACCACAAAGATAGTCGTGGCTTTACGGTGTGCTACAAAAGTGATTAAATGATCAAATGAGATTCTTCATTGGGGCAGCGCACGCACGCACACACACACACACACACACACACACACACACCTTTCAATAAGAAGCACATTTTGTTCAAACACACAGAAGTGGGAACTTGTGAAAAAATATTCATCCCTGAATTCATTCTCATTTTTTAGCAAAGGTTCTAAAAATAATAATCACTACACTTAAGCACTGCACACATCTTTTTATTAAGCAATTATGAGTTTAATTTGTCTGCCCTGAAGCAGCTGAAATAGATCAAAGACCTCATTAATATAAATGAACAAATCATAAAAATGTTTGTCAGGACCGGAGTCGTCTGAAACATCTTTTGACTTGAATGATGGCGCTCTGATTTATTTGGTGTGATTAAACAGAGCTTAATCACATTTGGATAGGTGATCACAGCGGCAATCAGAGCTTCAGTCCTACGCACCTTCCAGCTGACACAAACACGTAGCATCACGCAGGATCACTATTTCCGATTTACCGCCTGACTCACGGTTTAAACTCTAAACTGTCTATATTAATGCAGTGTTCAAGTTCCTGAAGTGCCTGTAAGGACAAAGGTTGGACAGTTTTATCCAAAACACATTTTCAGGATCATGAGTCCGTTCATATTTAATGTGAATTAAATTCCTGACCCATCGTGCTCTGCCTGTCGAGCTATACATGTCTAGAAAATATAACGAAGCATCTACTGAGGAGCCACTGGGGGATTCCAATGTTTAATTAATATAGAGTGGTGAATCCCCGATGTGCCTGCAATAAGATGAAATATTTGAAGATTGGGGCAAAAGATATCACAGCAGCTGGATACAAATCTTTTAAGACGTAACACTGGTGAGTTTCATATTTGATTTAAAATACTGGGCTGAGCAACATACTGTTACACATATTAAAAGGGACAGTTCACCCCAAATTCAAAAATGTGTATTTTTCCTCTAACCTGTAGTGCTATTAATCCATCTAGGTTGTTTTGTGTGGATTTGCAAAGTTCTGGACAGATCAGCTGCAGAGATGTCTGCCAACTCTTGAATATAATGGAACTAGATGGCGATCAGCTTGTGGTACTACAAGAAAAAGAAAATACATTTAAAAAACTTTCTTTCCAGAAATCATGACCTGGTTTCTCTAGATAATTTTCACGCCATGTTGTGAGCGGTGTCATGAAAGAGCTTATTTCTTTCTACCAAACTACATCACCCAGAATAAAGTGGGCATCTACTCATTGACGAGAGAATAGCTAACAGAGCTCAGCCGAGGACGCTGCCATTAATGTTTACAACCTGTGCTGTCAAGAGCACGAGACTTCCTTCTTCCTACTTCCTTCTGCAATGTCAACCATTGGCTCATTTTTCCCACTGCTGCAGGTAAAAAGTATCTACATGTGCATGATACCAACCAAACTTCATGTACTTATAATAGTCACAAAGGTTCTGAGGTTTTCACTTTTACTACACAGTGTACTGCTGAAAAAGAATCTCATTTTTATGAGTGCTTTTTTATTTAGTAAGAAGATATTTTTTTATGTTACACTGACACATCTTCTCATTCCTTCTGTGAATGTGAGTTTTAATGGTTGTCTGTCTACTAAAGTATGTGTCAGCCCCATCATAGACTTGTGACCTGCACATAGAAAGGCAAGGTAGGTTTTAAAGCACATTTATTCCAGCACTCAAGTACAATTTTGGGATAAAGTTCCCTGCAAAAACTAGAGTGGGAGCCCCTCAATTCCTTAAAGTATTCGTATTGATTTCTTAATGTGTGGGCATATAATAAAAGAAAAAATACCATATTTCTCTCTTTCTTAAAGACTCCATAATTTACCACTCTGAAGGAGTCATTACATCATTTGGAGTACTTTTACTTTTGATTGTAATACTTGGTGTTGTTGCTTTGACTAAAAGGTCCGGTGTGTAGGATTCAGCAGCATTGTGCAGTGTGTTTGCAGATTGCAACCAACTCAACACCCCTCATCTCAGTCTCCTCTACGTTGGCTGATAAAAATATGAAAAACTGCAAAAAGCCTTCTCTAGAGCCAGTGTTTGGTTTATCCAGTCTGGGCCACTGTAGGAACATGTCTTCTGTGGAAGATGACCCGCTCTGCCTCTTTAGATATAAGACTCATTTTAAGGTAACAAAAACACAATGACTCTTTCCTAAATCCTACACATGGTACCTGTGAAAATCTGAGTATAAGGCATACAAAGCATTAAAACGAGTTGGAATTAGAAATATAAGCACACTTAACAACCTTTGTGCTTTTGTATGTTGTTTAGGTCTGTAAGAAGACAATATGAGGATGCTTCCTGCCTTTGAGCCGTTTCCTCCTCTGTCCTCCCGCTCACATCCAGCCTGTTTACACTGATGATTCACAAAAAGCTGAGTCCTAATTGTCATGTTTTTGCCTGTCAACTAAAATTATGTTTGATAGTTACAGTCGAGTTCTTTGAGTGACACCGCGGCTACAAAGTGGGCCTCAACCAAATATCAAAAATCATCTTCTTGCGAGGGAGTCTGGGTAATTTAATAGGTGTCGGCATCTTCACTGAGGCAATTACCTCGTTGTGATCGTCAACACTGTGTCAGGAGATGTGATAAAGTCCAGGCAGTTAGTTAGAGCCGAGGCACGCTGAGGTCGAACAGATGTGACGCGACACTGACTGACTGACTGACTGACTGACTGACTGACTCGGGCACTCACTTGATTAACAAGGACTCCTCCACTCAGTACAGTCTGCAGCCTCAAGTGACTTTCATTCTTCATTCCCACTTACACTCTGGGTATTTACAGTCAGTGTAATAACAGGGCAAGATTAGATACTTTTTAGATCACCTACATTACATGCAACTTTACAGCAACATTGGCTGCACACTGAGTTAATGTTCAGCTAATGAGGGGCCCGGAGATGTATTTTACATAATGATGTACAATCACGAACTGCTCAGAAGACAGAAGCACTAAATAATAATCCTTTCTTTCTGCTCTCTTCCTCCATCTGTAATTACAGCACATTGCTGTGTAGGTGTATAAACAGCACAAGTATCCACCTTTATATACGCAGGGTGTTTGGGTTTAAAGACAAGAAAATCTGTTGACCTCTTCCAGGCATTTTACTACATACCAGCACTGTTTCGTGCGTTCATTAAAAATGACTACAGCTACACTGAGAAGCTGAATTAAGGGAATGCGGGTGCAAAAAAATAAATAAAAAAAGTTTAATCCTGCCAGTGGTTTGGTAAAAACCTCTGTCTTGTATTCTTGTATTACATTCTGCACTGAATCTCCAACCGCACATGCGTTAAAACAGCTCCATGTTCTTTTATTTGATGCTACTGTAGAAAGTGTATTGAACTTCGGTGGATCTCTCAGACTCTCACTCTGCTTACAAAGTATAATAGGACTCTCCTGGCTCAAAGACAAACCTTCAGTGTTGTATGAAATCTAAGATCCCTTCTTAAATTACTTTGGAGTAGAGGCTGCACAAACTTTGCAGAGAAACCTCCATGGACTTATCTGGACTGAAGTCCCTCGAAGGGCTCATATGTGAGTCTTCAAAAAAGCTGTGTTTTATAACATTTCACTGCCTGGATATCTGTTAATACGTTTTAATTTTCTTTCATGTTTTATTTAGATATCTATTTTTTCTTTTTCATTTTTTCTATGTATCTATTTATTTTCCCATCGTGTGGGATTCGTGTTCACTTTGTTCTTTGAAGAATAAGTTAATCTTATGTGTAAAATCTGCTGGAGGGTGAGAATATTGAACTGCAAATTTTTTTCAGGGAACTAATGGCATTATCTTGCAGCAGTCTGCCATATCCTTTGTCTTCTTTCAAAATACTGACTATCAGTCCTAGAAAATGTATAAATCAGGAATTCACTCACAAAAAATAGTGAAAGAGTCATGAAAGAGTCTCGATTTAAAAGGTGCATTATGTAGTTTTGGTAAAGACATTCAAACTCTGAAAGGTTATACTTACAATATTAATAAGATAATATGATTCGTATCATTTGATAAATATCTTTCCATAACTGAATAAACAAGCTGTTCTCTGAGGAAAATAAGGTTCCCAGAACACTGTCTGAAGCTAGAAAAGTGGCAGGGTCCTCCACATATAAACAAAGTAAAACTTGTCAATGAAGATTTTTCTTTTCCGATTAAAATTTCTTTCCCAAAACTACATAGTGCACCTTTAATACTGATGCCACTACATGATCTACACAAGCAAATGTGACCACTGCCTGTCCCTGGGACTGAAAATTAAAACTGTCTTGATGGTGGAGCGCTGAGGACGAATTAGACAGTCTCACAGGCTGAGGAAAGAAAGCTGTTCTGTAGTCTAGTAGTAGTGCAACAGATAGCCAGACAGCAGCAGAACAACTGGCTTATAACGTATGATATTTTGCTCCCAATGAACAACTATATCTTGCGGTTGCCTTATTGTTATCATGTTAAAAACTTTAGCTTGCTCAACAAAATGATCATAACCAAGGAACCAAACCAAAGTTAGCTGTAGGTTTACATGTAACCTAGGTGTATGAAGTTTATTTTGTTTCCCCATGGTCATATTAAACTTCCTATCTACTAAGCAGATACAATACCTTATCACTATGCATCATACAAACAGCTGTGTTTAAAAACGGTATTAAAATAGGTTATTTTATTTTAGCCGAGTCAAGAATTTGTGATTCTGCTGTTCAAACATGTTAATGCCAAATAATTTCCCTGCATCAACTGCAAAACAAAATGGTAGGTTGAAATTTATCTTCCAATTTTTGTGTCAGCTCTCATTTAAAAAAAAAAAAAAAAAGGATTATGTATAACCTTCCAAAAAGAAGTCAATGTTTTTACTTACTGTGCTGTAGCTATAGTATCAGGCACTTTATTCCAATAACCGGTTGTGACAGGGGTTGTACGGCTCGGAGTTCAGACCTCGACAACGCTGTAACTCTGACATTGCCGCAGTGACCTGGATCACATTATGAGCCTGGCTGACACTCCAAGTCGGTGCTGTGATACGTGAAGTGAGTCTAAGGGGGTTCAGTTTAATTTACTTTAGTTGATGAAACACAGTGAAACAAGACGGAAGATAAAACGAGAACAAAAGAAAGTACAAAAAATGAAAATTTGAGGAGATGAGATAAAAACCCAAAACGTGTTTAATAAAAACTCACTCCTAATCATTTTGAATTCCTGCAGGGCTCGGCTCAGGTTTATTGAGCACTTATCGTGTGACGGGACCTTCCTGGCAATTACTGCATTGTCCAATCTGGGAATAAAAACAAACCCTAAATTTTTGCAAGTCACATCTGACCTCCGCGTGCGCTGCTCAGAAAACTATTTGAATTTCTTTGACAGCAGGAGATCAGAGTGGAGAGAGAGGAGGGATGGAAGAATCTGAAAGGATAGAGGCATGAGAGAGAAATACACAGGATGAAAGAATCGCAAACAAAACAAGTGAATCAGCAGGGTGCCAAGGTCACCCGAATGTGAGAGCGGCTGACTTATCAAAAGACGGCGCTGAAGCGGATTGTGTGAGAGAGTGAAAACCCAAAAGCGAGACAGAGAAGAATAAAAGATTTCATCCAAGATTTTGTGTTATGGACATTTTTGAAAGAAATCACAAATTTGCAGGACAGAAAACAAACATGCTCAGCTACTGAACTCCTTCGTACATTATTTAAAAGTGTATCTGTTCTCATTAAACTGCCCTAAAACCATCATCCTGTCCTCTGCCGAACTCATAACTTTCTCCCTCCCTCCTCCTTCTTTTATAAGTCTAAGAAATCCAATCATTTCTATATGTGTCAAACCTCAAGCTTGATCTCTCAAACAAAGGCGGGCGAATTTGATTTGAGTGAATTCAGGAGCTTTGTGCAGATGAATAAAACATCGCCTCTCCTTGATGTTACCCGGACTTATCAAGTCACAGATTCCCCCTTTGAGCTCGGTGGTGACACAGTGCAGGAACCCCTGCGCAGGATGAGACAGAAAAGATGAAGCTCCTACTGTATATCTTCAGCGTTGGCTGCGAGGGAAGATAACTGCACCAACGCGAAGATACACAGGTATGTGCATCATACACGGACATGATGGAGATTGACTTTTGATCAGTTTTTGATGAATAACATGCTGGGTGCGAGAAATAAAGAAGGTGAGAAAGAAAGAACACGAAAGTTGATCTTCGATTTCATCTCATCTGTCATGTACAACTTGCGCAAATCCCTCCAATTGTGCAAAAATTGGATATGTAGGGATTAAGAAGGCTGCGTGGGAGTTATACAACATATACATTCTTTCTTAATCCACAGTTTCACTTGCAGGCTTGCTGTGATTAGTGACTGCGTATGTGACATTCATACATATTTAAGTATAATCGAAGCTGCCGTGGGTAAAATTAGTAATTGAAATGGGATTTGCTTTTTCTTAAAGTAATCAATCAGTGGAATGAACAGCTCTGGGCCCAGAAATTTAAAAAGGACACCCACGCAGAATTATTCAAACTGATTTTTCATTCTCTGTCCGGCAAATTTGTCAGTGCTGTGCTACTGTATATGTAGGTGGTGAGACCGCTGCTACTGTTGAAGAAAAAACATAATAGTGGAATAATGTCTCATCCCCATCCTTCTAAAATCTTCAGAAACTGACAGTAAACTGCAATAATTTTTAAAGTTATTAGGCTCTATTGGATATTATAGAGATAAGACAGGATGATAAGGAAGATAACAGATGAAACACAGCATGTTAGATGAAGAAAGGTACACATCAAACACGAATTTCTATGATCAAAGTGCTGGTAAGGCCCAAACCACTGAGTTTCAAATTAATGATTTTTGAAGTCTTGGTATTTTATCATTGTAATAGAGTCCTTAATTATTGAGTCTCTGTGAAGTTAAAATTTAAGACTCCTCAACACCATATGGCTCTGTCAGTCGGTCAGCCGGCCATGTTAGTTGGAAGTCTTGTCTGGTCCCCAGAGAATTAACTGTTGAATGGATTACTATGAAATCTGGAACAACTATTAAGCCAACAGTATGTTCCTCTGAGGATTAATTGTAATAATTGTGGTGACCCAGTGACTTAACAATTGACAAACTGATCGGGCTAGCTGCACTTTGAGTTTTATTGCTAATTACCAAATGTTAGCATGCTTGTAGGCTATGGCAAACTGAAATGGCAATCTTGGGAAATATTAGTATTATGAAGCCTGCCTGCTCAGTTGAAATGAGCAAGCCGGACGATACAATTTGGCTTAAAGCAATATATCGCCTCACAGAGGTGGTAGCACAATGCTCATATTTCCAGAAAAAACAATCTCAATATTTGTTTACAATAACTTCAGATAACAGAGTAGGCTAGTACCACAGACACGTCAGATTACAGTTACAGCTGAAAAGGACAACAGAAATAATAAAAGTATGCCAGTTTCAAATATATCTGCAATGTCACCTTGTCTATCTGAAAGTGCTGTCGTTGTTAGCATGACGTCACAGTGATCGGGTCGATAGGCCAATGTTAGAAATTAATTCTCAGACAATATCATTGTTAGCTCTCCATGTTGATACCACAAGGTGCAAGTATGATACATATACCTACAAAATCCTACAAGTAGTATGTATAAATAGTGAACATATAAAGTAGTTAAAACTATGCTAATGCTACACAGCATTCAGACATTTAAATATATTTTCCCCCTGTATGCTCGTATGTTGAGACACAACTGTTTCACATTTACTTGAAAATGTATGTAAATAATCAATTCAATCAAACATCATCTTTCATAATCTTGCAAACTCAAATAAGCCATGATGACTGTAGGCTGATCAACTAGTAGAGCTGATTAGTTTTCTGTTAGCAGAATTTCACCAGGAAATGCCCAGAAAAAATTGTCAACATGAGCCAAAACCACATCATTTCTTCGAGAAATTACTTTAAACCGCAGTAGCAAAGGGGGAAACGTAACATTGAGTGATTCAACTATGATTTTGACGAACCATAAATATTCACACAGAAACAGCCCTGTTGTTTTCTTCAGTGTCAAGAGGAAGGTAAGACAGATTTGGTTTTCATGCTTACTCATCAAGACATGCTGACACATAAAACTACCTACTCTACAGATCAAAATATCTAGCTTTACTTGACAGTAAGCTAGCAAAAAAAAAACACTGTTCACTTGAAACACTGTAGATAATGACTTTAGATCACACCAAGCGAGATAAAGATGAATATCTGTATCAACATAAAGTGTATACAGTGTTGAAACTCTCCTCTCTCTCTCTCAGTAGATGGCAGACTTGCCCTGTGCAGGCTTTCAGTCTCAGATAACACTGAATCTGCTCCACTCTCTACATTATTAACAGAGCTGGCATGTCTGACTACCATATCCACACCACTTATGTGTGTGTGTCTGTATCCGAGAGAGAGAATATGAATGAGAGAGAAAGAGAGAGAGCGGGAGGGATGGACGGAGAAAAAAGGTGAACATTTTTGTGTTGTATTTATTTTGAGGTCAGGAGGAGCAGAAAACAGTGTTGGATTCATGCGTGCAGCTTGGAAAATTGCCCTCGTCCCAAATTTTTCTCCCCGGGGGAATCGTTAAAATTTCATTTCTTCCACATTGCCTCGTAAAAACTCAAGTCTGACAAGTGTCAAAAAGTCAAAATGTGAATGTGCGTTCACCTCTGTAGCAGTGAGGTTTTCTACATTTGGACATAAACTTTGAAAATCATCCTTTTGGTGCAACTACTTTCTCAAATATGCTTCTTAAAAACAAAATAAAGCAGCACTTGCATGCTATACATAGTCTTCATAATCAGCACCTATGATGTTGCCAACCTGGTCTTCCTGATTAAGACAACAGCATCAAATCAAGTGAAGACAGACGTTTGGCACAAATCAAATCATCCCAGTGATTAGGTGACCGTTAGTGCCAAGGTGCTACAGGGAGTAAACAAACAAGCTCTGACTGATTATTTAAGACGGATTTACATTTAAACAGTACACAAACAGAACATTTATAGAATAATGTATGTGCTGTAGAAAATTGAGGGCAGTGTTGGGTGCAGCAAAAGCATACTGTACCATCACATGCACATTTATTGTGTCATCAAGCAAAGTTTAAGCAGAACCTCAGCAATTTAGTATAGGAAGTGGGGAACCCAAGTGTTTTAATCAACTCTGGATCCTATAATTCCCCAAATGTAACACAATAAATAGTGTATTTTATTTTCCACTGCCTCCTGCATGCTCACTTCTTTTAAACCCCCTGAAAACTTCAAATGTTATTTCTTAGCTAGCCCATGCTGAATACGCAACAATCTAAATTAAAAAGTTATTTGTTAAGAGTTTAACACTCAAAAACTAATTTCATCTCAACTCTGTGAAGGTGATCTGATCAGCTTCAATTGACAATACCCAGAAAATCCAGCCAAATGTCACCAGATTCGTATTCAAATTTTGCTGAATCTTGATTGGTGCACAGATGTAAGTGACATTACATGAGCTCTGCCAACTTCAAACTAAAAGGAGCACATACAGAAAATAGTGTGGTTGTGTCAGGATCCCATTATTCGTAGTAAGAAACGGCCGAGAAAATACATTTTATACATTTCACACATCCACCTTGTAACAAAGGCTTCCTGTTAGTCCCAAGCTTAAAGAATAAGTTCACCGCAAAATTAAAATTGTGTCATCATCTACTCACCCCCATAATGATGGAAAATCCAATGAAGTTTCGTAGTCCACAAAACATTTCTGGAGCTTCACAGCAAAAGAGTGTTGCAGCATTTTCCTAAACAACTGAAGTAGATGGGGGAATTGTTTTAAAATTGTTCTATAATGCTTGTATATTGTTGGAAGAAGCACTGGGATCTCAACTTGATTTGAAAAGACTTTATTTATACCCTTTTGAGCTGAACTTTGCTGATCTTCAATGTAGCTACTAAGCTAAAAGCTTTAGCATGCACTGTGTCTGAACTGGGCACACAAGCTTGACCACGCATCAAAGGTGTAAATCTTATTCTGATGATTCTGGATCTTGGATTATGCCGCACGAGCTGTATGGAGCCATTTTATTAATTTGTTGGTTGTTTTGTTACATTTAAAACAAGTCCCAATCTACTTCATTTGTTTAGGAGAATGCAGCAATGCTGTTTTTTATGTGAAGCTCCTGAAATGTTTTGTCGACTACGAAAAACTTCACCTGACTTTTTATCGGCATGGGGGTGAGAAGATAATGACAACATTTACATTTTTGGCTTATCCTTTAAGCTTGGGACTTACAGGAAGTGGCGTTACAGTTCCCTCCAGAGATACAGAAATACTGTGATTTTCACCAGCTGTGGTACAAAACTGGTGGAGTACCCCTTTCAAAGACCTTGAATAATGATGATAACATATTTTAATCGTGGTATGAACGCAGACTTCACCCTTACTCTTACTACGGCTCTTACAAAGTCTGTGTTCACTATTCAGGGTTACACTCATCTTCGTATTTGAGTGTGTCTGTGTGCACATGCAAGTACACACATGTATTTTTCACGGTGCACACCTGAAAATTATCTCTGCTCGTTCAAATCAGAACTTCCTGCTGTAGTCTGTGAAGTGAAAAATGTCCTGCTGAAAACGCTCCACTCCTGACCAATCATCTTGTTTAGCATTTCCTTTGACTGCGCTGTGACTGGGCGCTGGTTGCACCAAAAGACTGCACCACACTTGAAGGCTGTGTGAAAAATGGGGAAAGTGCTCTACTTTTTATGAACTCATGAACTAGCAAGGCAGTCGAGGAATTTGTGGTAGCATTGGGCCCTATGCTGCTGAATATTTTTGAATAATCCCATGCGAGAAGAAAGCTTTCTGTATGGCTCAGCTGGTAAAGCGTGACAGTAACACTAGCACGGTTAGTGGTTTGATTCCCTCCGTGGCCGAGCGTGATAAAACTTTATGCACACATAGCACCAAGAGGTGATAAAAGCAGCCACCAAATGGTATGTGTAGTGAATGCTAATCTTCACTGAAACAGAAGTTATACATGAAAGACTTGCACAATTCAGTGTCAATGTCTTGACTTGCACAGCAACTGTAGATCAGTGTAGGTGTAATGCAGCGTCTGCCCTTGTTCGAGGTAGAATATCAGCCCTATTAGTCCTGTCGAAAATACAGCTGCTCCATTCTGTACCCTTCAGTGGAGACGGAGAATGAGAGCAGGACAGAAAATCAGAAAAGGAAGACAGCGGTTTGACAGACAAAAAGAGACGGTGCCGAAGGAGAAAAAAAAAAATTAAGGGCCGATGTGGATGAGCAGCATCATTTCTGAAAAGTATAGGTAATATTAAAGGAAGAAAAGAAAAAACCTTGACTGTGACTTCTTTGGTATAACAATGAAGACGGGAAGAAGGTGTGAATGAGTGATGCGAAACAAGATGAAGAAGTCTTCTGAAAAAGAGACATTAAATTGCAAATGTCAAATCACCTTTTTCAGTTAAGAGCCCATTCAAAACTTTGGCCTGAAACTGTGTAAATTATAGAAAGTGAAAAGCAGGGAACAAGAGGTCTAAGGTCAGACCTTCTTTATATTAACAGCAGGTTAATGGTAAGAAAATGAAAAAGGAAAGACACAAGAACAGAGGTTAAGAGAGCAGAGCTGCCTTATATTGCCTGAAGCACTTCACACACACACCACCTGTATGTAATTAAGCAGAATTAAGAATTAAGCAGCTAAAGAGACATATATTTGTCTAAGGAGGTGGTGGAGACCTAAACAGAGCCAAAAGAAGAGTGAATATTGGACTTCCATTTGCCAGATGAGCATAAATACGACTCAAAAACAATGCTAATGTTGCTCCATGTTGACTAAATACGTTAATAAGCCTGACGCTCTTCCTGGGGCTTTGATTTCAATATTGTGGTTTACAACTTGTTACACCGCCCTTAGCTGGTCAAAAACATTATCTAAAGTCATTTTACTCTCTGAATACATCTTGATAGCCTTGCTAGCATTTAAGCACTATTCTGTATTGCTTCCCAAAGCCACAAACACTTTCCCCATAATGTCACATTGTGAAAGATGTAGCTGTTAAGCAGTGGACACATTTTTTGATCCTTGCAACCCAGACAAAATTACTTGTTTCACCATCAAAGTTTGAATTAGTCTGCCTGATAACACTTGGAATGTTTAGAATAGCCACATGATGAAATAATTTCATACCCATTTCCGTTAGCATGCTAAATCGGATTACAGATGGCTTGTGTAATTTAATGCCCAGACGTTGATCTTTTTGGTTTTCATAAGAATGAACGGGCCCCACCTCAAGTTCTCATTATAGGTCCAAATTGCTTCCTCAAGATTGGCATCAGAGTCATTCAACTTTAGATCATTAGAGACTATCCACACAAGCAAAATTACATTATTAGTCATTATATCAATGCCCCAAAACAATCTATGTTTAATTTTACAAGACAAATATTTTCAAAGTATGAAAGCTCTTAAGGAAGTTGGAGTGGATGGATCAAATAAGGGGTGCTAACAATGATCATTTTGTAACTTACCAATTTTGATGTCATCCTGACAATAAAGGGCAATGGATTAAAAAACACTAATATGGGTCACTTTGCGAGGTAATGATATACATTACCTCGAAAGGCCTCCAGAAGGAAATGTCTACCCTACAGTCCCACATACAACTGTAGTAGAGCAGAAGATGGAGGCATGTGTGCAGTGCAGTGATAGCATGCTACAATGCCAATATGAACCTGAAATGAATGCAAATACAAAGACTCAACATTATTCATATGTGCATGAACCTCCATTCATAAGATTTAGTACATGTGCTTTACCACATGATGCATTCAGCCCTTGTGTGTCTATTCACATGGCCTTTGCATGGGCATCTATTTATAAGTTCTGCTATTATGTTTTTCTGCATCTGTGTTTATTGTTTTGAGCTTGTTACCCTGCTTGCACTGTGTTACCGCACTTACTCTCCATTATTCCCATAAAGCAAGCCCTTAAATCATTCAGGAAGCCTATTCAATTTCAAAAGTGAGCACCATTGAGGTAATTTAGGGGCTTGTGTATCGACCCACTGAGGATTTCTACATCCTGCTTCTTCCTGTGCTTCACATCGCCAATTTGATCAGCAGTATTCACTTAGCTGTATTGGGGGAAAAAACAAAACAAAAGAACCAATGAAACCAGTATTAGGATTAAAGAGTATTAAGATGAAAATCTGCTTGATGGAAGCAGTTTGGTCTTTGTAAACTGCAACACATACCATTTGTGTCCTGCCTAAACTGGATATATGTATTTATTCTTCCTTTTTAGATGACAATCATAGGTGTGTTTGGTACCTTCGACATTACAACCAATGCCATGAAATGTCTACACTTATGGCAAGGTATGTAAAAAGGGGATACAGAATATGCCTCATTATTCAACAACCACCAATGCTAATGACCTGACTCAGGCACTCAATGTTCATGGATGAGTTAATGTATTAAAGTTTTACTCTATTTACGTTAAATGATGTTCGCTGACTTCCTCCTTCCTCGCCGTCTGTTGTATCATCAGATGTTTCGTGTTTCGTGTCACGTTTTGTGTGCAATTTGAGAGCGAAATTCAACAGTGAGTTATGTAAGTAACGGCATGTACAATATGTAACTGAAGTTACGTACAAAATGTAGGTACGTTCGTAACTTAAGTTACTTTAGTTAGTTAAGTTAAGGTTTGATAAAAGACAAGTATCGCAATGCCATGAAGACAGCATCTTCATAACTTGGATCACTTGATATCAAAGACTATTTGAAACTCACAACTTCAGACAACTGGATCTTTCTTCACTCTGTTTATTTATACTGGTTTTCCGATCTAAAATGCCACTTCCCAATAAATGTCCTGACTAAACATGCCTTACATTGTTGCTTTGTGTCCTCCTATTCTGTGTGGACATGGCTTTGCAATAACCAGCCATCCCTTTTGCAAAGCTGTCTGCAGCCTCTCTGTCCACCACAACATGCTCTCTTACTCACTCTCTTACCTCCATTGCAAATTCCCCTCAGCAGCATATTGTAGTTTATACAATGGCTTAAATGTGGAAAGTGCAGAGTTAAAAGTTGTTATCTATTAAATATTCAACACTTACATTCGCCTCTACAGCCAGTTTGGCAGATTCTTTGAAATAAGCAGAGCTGGTTGCCAAAATGGCAGGCTTTTTTGATGGAGGCCCTGTTCTGACTGAGAGGGTATGGCACTCTAAAGCCACCTAACAATTGTAGATTTTTAAAGGGTTTAATGCAGCAAAGGACCCAGTTCGAGGTAGAATATCTGCCTTATTAGTCCTGTCAAAACTACACCTGTTCCATGGTCCATTTATGTATCCTTCAGTGGAGACAGAGAAAGAGGAGGACAAAAAAAAGGGACAAAAAGGAAATGTGCAAGACGAGACAAAAAATAAGAGGTGACATGGTTGAGTAGCAGTGTGTCTAAGAGTATTATTTGAAGAAAAAGAAAAAAAAACTTTTTGGGTATAAGAGTGAAGACAGGAAGAAGGTTTGAATGAATGATGAGAAAAAAGATGAAGAGGGATCCAAAAAAGACAGATATTAATGAAAGCCATTGTAAATGTCAAATGACCTTTTTAGAGTTAACAGCCTGTTTCAAAATTTTAGCAGAAACAGTGTAAATTATACAGGTTGAAAACCAGGGAACAAGAGGTTCTGAGGTCAGACTGTCTTCATATTAACAGCAGGTTAATAACAAGAAAACGTAACAGGAAAGACACAAGAACAAAGAGGTCAAGAGAGCAGAGATGACTCATATTGGTCCCTATAGTATCTCCACACAAACACACCACCCATGTATGTATTTATATAAATATCTTCCATTATTTTGTCTGTTTGACTGAAGGCGACCATGTTTGTATCACACCCCCTTAGGTTCCCAGGAGAAGAGGGGAAAGCACTGGTGGTCCCAAAAGTGGTCCAAAATATCAATTACTGCAATTTTAACATGACGTTTTTCTGTCTGGATACATCTTGCTATACTAAGACGTCACATAACTGGATCTTTTTCTGTTTATCCATGCCAGATTATGAAATTACCACACTTTTAACTCAAGTTTGAATGTTGTATTTTGATCCTGAAACCAAAAATTGGGATGACAAAAAACACAACACTTACTAAACACTACTTTGCAAAAGTAAGTTGTGGATTTTATGCAGAGTCAGAAAACCTCCTCTCTGCTCCATCTGAAAGGTTTGTTTGGTTTGATAACAAAGATGTACAGTAACAGATCAACAAAGGATGACAAAGGTTCAGTTATAAAGGACGACTAATAAAAGTTAGCATACAGTAGATCTGTCTAGAATCATTTGTCAAGAAAAGACAGAACTCAAGTAATGTCTATGCACCAGATGGCAACAGGAGACAACAAAGGCTGTTTTCCAAGAACATCAACATAATGTAATGATAATTAGGTGAAATTGATGGAGGGGATGTTAACTTGAGACAAAACAGGTTTAAAGTGATGACTGGATCTGTTCTTGGTGGGAAAACAGTGTAAAAAAGTGTTATTCTGGCAAACCTAGGCAATCTCTTTTAATCTCTGCAAAATAAAAAGGTAAGCGCTGCCAGCTTGTTTATTTATTTATTCGTTAATGCAGAGTTAGGGTATTTGCAGTGTATAGGTAGCGCATAGATTGTTAATGTTACCTGTGGAGACCAGCATTTTGAAAAAGGCGATGTGGCGATAGCGGAAGATGAGGAGAATGCTGACTGAAATGGTCAGCCGAAAGCAGACTACTCTTCACTCAATTACTTTTTGTGAGTTCCACCAAGCACAGCACTAATGTTTCATTCGAAGGTATCATTTCAGCTGTAAAATCAGAATTTGTTACAACAAATAATCTAGTTTCGATGTTTTATACACTACATCAGGTATGTTAATAATGTCATGTTAGTAATCACAAAGTAATTGCTAAAGAAGGCTCTTATGAGGACAAGATCGAGAAAATGACACAACACACAGAATCCAGGTTGTAGCAGGGTACAATAGCCATCTAATGGTACAAGACAGGTCGAGACAAATTACATAGATCAGGACACAAAATGATGTATTGCACCCTCATACTTCTTTGAAAAGTGCTTTCCAAGAGGTATGGCCGTGAAAAACTTCTGTCATCTATACTGAAACACAGAGATTAGTTACCGAGCGGTGTTTAGAGGTGAAAGGAGAGTATAAACTGTCCACTGTTTTAGATTATGGCTCATCAATGTCATATTCTCACAGTTACCAATGGCAAAGATGGATGACAGAGGCTAAACTGGGCCACCTACAAACTTGATTGAATCAGGTTGATTCTGTTGCAGCAGACTCTTTACTTTCCCACAAAAAGAATTTGAAAAAAAGCCTTCTAAATTAAGACGTTAACTTTTTTAAGCAATGCTAAATAGATTTAAAGACAGCAACAACAATCTACAGCCATGCTAGCGGCTCTGTGAAGCTGACTTTTGAGCTACATGCTAATGTCAGTGTGCTAGCATGCTGACAATACAAAGTGAACATTCTGAACGTTCTCAAGTGGATTCACTGGGACACATTTAGACTGGATCTCAGGAATACCGACTTGAAACTAGCAAGCATCACTAGCATCACTAGTTTGCTGACTATTATTATATTATAATGTTTGTAATGATATCAACACTGACAAATGGTTGCTTTTTGGGTAGGTTTAGGCACGAAAACGAAACGCAAGTAATATGTCAACAAATCACACTTGAATCTTGGCTACAAACTGGCAGCAACACAAGTAAAACACAAGGAACACAAGAGGACTGGGGACAGATGTGACAATGCAGACAAGCTGACAAAGAGCGAGGGAAAACACAGACTTTAATACACTGGGGATAGTTAACAAATGACATACAGGTAAACAGGAAAAAAGGCGGGGAAAAGACAAAGACAGGAAAAACAAAACCTGACACATAAGGATTGTCACTAGTATAAGAAGGACTTTGGTCCCAGATTTAACTCAGAAGAAACTTGATCCAGTAAGTCAGCATGTTTAACATTCTGCATCAAGTAAAATTGTGCATTCAATAAAACACCTATAACTCTGTTAGCATAAAATACAAAGCATAGGGCTGTTTTCAGTACACCACAGCAAAATTAGTCGAGATAAGACATTACCATATGCATGATATACAGCGTGACAGCAAAATGCCAGAGTGTGACTAGTGTGTTTTGTAAATCAAGCTAGAAACAAGCCACTGTGTAACTGAGCTGACTGAGCTAATATCCAATAGCTCTAAATACTGCGGTTGCCAGAATGAACATCAATATCAAGCAGAAGTAGAAGAAAACACAGACTGGAGGAGAAACACTCAGAGAAATAAATGGGTAAAACATGAATGCAACTAAGTGGAAGAACCAAGCAGCATGAGAAAAAGATGGACTCAGCAGCAGATGGAGAGCAATGAAAAGATTAAGAACAATGAGAAAGAAACAGAGATAAAGAAAGAGCATGGGGGGGGGGGGTCTGGTGACAAAGAGGGATGGCAGCAGCAGTGAAAAAACAAAGTTTGTCCATGAGAATGTGAGGAAAGGGAGGATGTGACGATGACAATGCAAGTACAAGAGATACATGTATCATTCTGAGGTGCAAGGAGAGACACAGCGAGATGGATAGAGGAGCATTTAACCTGGAACAATGCTGCTTTCCAGCGAGGAGTGGTTGACATTTATCAGGCAGAATTCTGGATGGAAACCTGAGGACATTAGTGAGTGATCATACTGTGTTTCTCTAAAGAGACCCCTTAAGAGGACCTTCAAGATATTTTGTTGTCGTGTTTTATTTTGAAGAACATTGGTAGCAGCCTGTTGGCATTTGTTAGCGACACTGGTGCGCACCTTTACAAGAACAAGGACACACTGAGGTGCACTCAACACAAGATTCAGCTAAAGACACCCAACTGCTGAGCAGAAACACCATCTATTTAGTCTGGGAACCAGACGAATCTGCTGAGTGCACATTTTATTTGCTCTGGCAGAAACGTCTGGGCCCCTCCAGCTTAGACTGATTCACACTTGTTTTGCTGCTCTGATTGGTTGGAGGTCTGTCTGGTGTGCAGGTCTGTCCAGGCTCTTGAAACTCCAATCAAACTGTTAAACTAGGCAAGGAAAAAAATGGCAAGGAGTTGCCCCTACTTGCATCTGTCACTCAGCTCTACGTCACACGTTTCATTGCTCTCATTGGTTATAGGTCTATCAAACTGTGTCCAGAGTCATTTTGGTCTGCATCCGTTAATAATGCCCCTTGGAAAGTGAAAATAAATTGAGAGGAACCAGACTAATATGCATTACCAAATTAGTCTAGTGATGCCAGGCTACCATCTAGTACAGGCAGCCCAGTTGCCAGGGTAAAATAGCAGTTGACGTTTCTGCAAAACACAGATACATTCACAGTTGTATGTTTCATATTGCATCTACATCAAATGTTTATGGTCTGACAATCATGTCTGGAGGTGGAGGGATGGTGGTAGAGTTACAGGCGAAGTGGCAAGCCAGTGACCGCACTCCAAGACGGCATGTCAACGACTGGGGTTCAGTTTAGGCCAGCACTTGCAGAAATGACGATGTAGACATTGTCATTTCTGCAAGTGCTGCAAGTGCTCATTTCACGAAGTGTAAACATGATAATTTTACAACAGCATCATTGTCGTTGTGTCCTTCGCAATTGTTTGGCGGTGAAGACTTGAGGAAGTTACTAGTCCCGACTGAGAATTAGTCCAGAACATAACCCCCAGCAAAAACATGAACAGAGTCTTCACACTTCTTTGTCTGAACTGACCAAACGAGATATAACATATTAATCAGTGAACTCTAGTGGTGCAGATATTTGGACCGAGCCAGGGTAGTTGTTTGTCCATGTTTACCATCTTTATGTTAAAGAAAACTAACCGGCTGGAAGCTCTAAATAAATACTCACATGTTGAACTATTCCTTTAATATTTCCAGCATTGCACTGTTCATTATTTCATACTTTTATTGGGGGAAATAACTGCTTTAAACTAACTGAGATTACAAGCCTAACTGCGTTCCATTTAAATGTTTGAAAGGCAGAACAACTAGAAAATAAAAACAAAAGATTTCAACCGCTTTGTGGCTGAAGCTCTTCTGATGAGATACTGAATGATGTCTTTCAAATCTTATTTTCTCCAATTAGGTATCATTTTTAAAAACTCAGAGGAACAATTGGACTTTTTATAACAGTATATAGTGTCTATACGGGGCAAACCTTGCTAAGGTGACCTACTTCAGAGTTTATTTGGAACACATTGTGTGGGATGCTTGACTCCAAACAATTCAATCAGCGATTTCTACACAGTGTAATTAGGATCATGTTTCCGGGGAGGAAGAGAGGGTCAAGCATATGACCTTTCAGCTATTGGTGGGCCTCCAGACAAAGTTCTTATTAAATGTTGAGACAAAAACATGAGTGGGAAATGCTGACTTCTGTTATTTATTTTTTTTATCATCTTGCCCTCTGTTCGCTCGTCTCATTGCCTTGCTCATTCCAAACACATGGCCACAGGGATCTAATTTAGGGAGCGCCAGCACTTCCTTCAAGTTAAAACTGTAACTTTAAAGTAATGGTCGCACATGAAATAAATGCATGGGCTTGTCTGCATGGGTTGAAGCCCAAGGGCCCTGACTCGCAGCTGAATTTGTTCATTGTCTGTGTACTATTAGCATATGCACACGAGGGACCCATGTCACCGTCACTTTTCAAAATCCTAATTCTGTTCTCCTCACTTTTATAGTTTCAGGTTGATTTACTCACTAAAATCTCTGTAAACAGAGTCCTCTAACTCTGATGAGCTGCCAAAATTCACATGTGAGAGCAGCCACTAAAAATGCCATGCATACAAAACAGTAAACAAGGTAATTATAACACTGTACTAATAAGTGTAAGTATAACAACATAAACAAGACTTCTTTTCCCGTGGTTTCACCTCTCATGCTACATACATCTGCATCTGGCTCTACTTTGCTGGTGGAGGCTGTTGGGGCCCTATGCAGCCAGAAAGGAGTACCAGCAGACACTACTCAGGGCTGAACAAATACCTGAACACCACCTATGCATACTATAATTTATGACATTTTGAGACTCCTGCTTGAATGGAACTGGTGCTCAAACGATTGAAAAAGTCTCTTTCTCTCACTTTCCAGAAACAATATGCAGGGGATCACCCACAGACCTCATTTTCATTGGAGCTACTCTGCCGAGAAAAAATATTCCCTGCGTGAATTGACGAGTGTCCAAAACAATTTCATAACCTCTCTTAGTCTCTCTCTCATCTGCTCTGATAGGGGGAGGGGTGAGACTGTCACAAGTGCTTGATGGAGTTAATTAAGGGGGACAAATGATTTATATGAAATAATTGGGGGTGACACATCTCACTGCCTCCCTAAAAAATGACACTTTTCTGTTACAATTAAGGTTAAAACCATGAGTTGAAAATGGATTAATGTCAGATCTAAAATAGCTTTCCCTCTCTCTTCTTTAATAATTTCCCCCACCATCATCATTACACATTTTACTTTAAAGCCATGATTTTCTGTAAATGTAAAAGTTTCCTGGAATAAAATGCATCACTAAACGAACAAACAAATCAATGCTGAATGGCAGTGAGGACTGTATATGACTGACATTTCAAGGGTATCATCAAAAGACTGAAGAATGCACATTTCATATACTGATTACCTTATAGAAAAAAAATCCATTTAGTGACCTTTCGTGTCTCTTCCTCCCCTTTTGTCTCCCGCTTCTCTGTTCATCATCTGTGAGCTTTAAAGCCGTGATAATCTTTAAACAGTACAGATCAGATCGTCTAATGATAAATCACGACACATGTGGGCGTGGCTGACAGGACGGGAGGGCCGCTGTCCCCTCAAACATCCTCTCAATCGGTCGTATAAGAAGAGGTTTCTTAAAGAGCAACTAAAGAGCAAGTGCGCTGTGACGCATTCTGATTCTCTGACAGTATCTCACTGGTTAACTTCAGCCACTGACAATTTATCAAACTGCTCTGTTCAGTAGCTTCTACCAAAGTAACAAAAGCGTAATTTTGACCAATTCAAGAATTGTCCCTTGAGACTTTGATTATATCTGTACAACATGATTATATTATGTTATCAGAAGTTAAAATAATAATTAGTTTTTTTTAAATCCAATAATGTGTTACATATAATATCAGTCAACCTTGTAATACTAAAATTTGCAGCTGTGATGTGTAGGGTACAAAATATTTTTTAGATTCTTGTAAGATTTAAGTTTTGTCATCACTAATTAGCATTAAATTAATGCAAGCATCACACAAGTCTGTAAAGTTGCCAATTAGCCTATACTGTATATTTCTGCATTAATAAATGATTTCGGATTTCTGTCATTTGGCTCACACAGTGCTGCTTCTGACCTATTTTTTAAACAAGTGGAAACTGTAAATTGGTTTCAAATCTTATTTTGTGATCTTTGAACCAGGAGGAAATTGAAAATCGTTTGGCAAGCGGAAACATACACACAGTATACACAACATAAGATCACCTTTCTAATATTGACTCAAAGACCCTTCTTGCAGTTGGCTCATGGCTTAAACAGCCCTCCTTTTAAGATTTATTTCTGTAATGCCCTTTAATCTTCTCCCCTTCATCTGCATCTGTTATTAAAGAGATAAATGGATGTAGATTGAATAAAGAATCGCAGCGTTACTGGAAGTGTGCTGTGTGTTCTGAAATTAAATCCAAACCTTGTTTTTCATTTCACTCTGCCGCCTCACTAAACAACATCACAATCTAATACAAGCTCTACCCTTTTCAAAGACATGCACCTAATATACTGCAAGATCTCAGTTAACAGTGAACGTGAAATTTTCTCGGCGATAAGTAGACAAGTATAACCCAAAATGTGGGCCCAGAGCTGTAATGACTTTAAGTCCCTTTCTGGCTGGCCGGCTGTGCTGTCTCATTGTTTGATAGCAGTGTTATCCACACTTACTTACCCTTTCTCTTAGGCACTGCAGGGCCTTGGGGACTCAGTTCGTTTTGTGTGTTTACCAATTCCCACAACCTAGCCAGACTCTTGGGGCGTCTCTTGGAAATTACATTCCGTAAGGTCCCCAAGACTATTTAGCTGGCTGGGTGGTAATAATTGCAGGGCAGGAAAAAAAAATCAGAAGAAATACAACTTTCCACACACAGTATACAGCATGTAACACTGCTGAACGTTGGATGGAAGTATGTGCTATGAAATGGATTTAAATGTCATGGGTAGGACTACATCCGATTGCACACGTATGCCTGTGTTCAAAGTAAAAAATATTGTTCACTTGGAGGTAAGATTTTAAGTAAAAGGTTTTGGGACAGTCCCAATTTCTAGTGGCATGCTTTCTAGTGGCGTGCTGGTGTTGCAGGGATTAAGAGGACTGTGTGAGAGTTTAACTGTCCGTTATAAACCACAAAGTCAAATAATCATGTGCATGTTGCTGAAATAATAGGCAAGACTCTAATTGGCTGGTTAATAATTTTTTTTTCTCTCCAAAATATTTGTAGGAATTATCAGATAATTTTTTATCGATTTTTCTGGGACTACTTCAGGATTTTTTTTAGGCCTGTTCTGGTATTTTATGGAATTGTTCTTCTGGGAAATTTCTAGGGAACTACTGGGAGTCTTTTCCCAGGATTTTTCTGGATATTTACTTGGATTTCAGTGTCTCTGATATCGTGCGTCTGTCTGGTCATTTTGGTATCTGTCTTGTACATTTGAATGGCCTGAATCTTTTTTACCTAGGACATAAAACTGACATAGAATTCCCTTTTAAATTGATATTGCGCAAAGACTTACTTGCACAACAAACAGATACACAGCAACATTAGCCACATTTAGAGTTAAATTTCTTGCCACCTGATGAATGTCAGTCAAATATTCATTCTCATTTTAGCTGTTTTGTTTCCAGCAACAGACCATGAAATATGATCTATACCGTATGGACCTAGCTGCTAAATAGCTTCTGTTCGCAAACTAGTTGCCAACTCTTTTGCCATTTGATGTGGCTAACAATTTATCTATTCATCTAGCAGACACAAAGTACAATATTTAGAGTTTCTGCAACTCCTATTCTCTCTTTCCTTTTAGCTATGTTGTTGTCTACCCCAACTCCTGTTTATCAAGAGAGTTTTTCATATTTGCTAAAAACAGCCACCTGCTGTGTCTGATAATGATGCCTTAAGAGCGTTGAGGCTGACTCAGATGGTAATTTTCTGCAAGAAAACAATTAGCTAAAACATGCTAACGCAATTTATAAAAGGAGAGGAACTGCAGAGTTAGTTCTCTGTGAGTTCACTACGGGAAACTTTTCACAAGCAGTTATTTGATATGGTGTTAATATGGAAAACATTGATGTGAACAGCTTTAATGTAAAATTCGGAGTTTGTATACATTATAGGCTGAAAGTCTCATAAGCACCGACTTGTTACCCTGGATTTGTAAGGCTGAATATGTTTCTCCACCCAAATATAGACAGCTGAATGGCCAACTTAATCTTTGGACACATTTCTTCACATGAAATGCCAAACGTCTGTCTATTTGACCTATCTCCTCGCTCTGAAGAATACAATGACTGACTGACTGCCGGAGCCAAAGGTAAAGAAAGACTGTCAGGAGAGGGAGGGGAGAGGCTGATAGAGCGAAAGGCCATTATTAGACTCCTTCTGCATTTTTGGTGGGAAGCGACTCTGGAAATTGGAATTGCGCGACCTGGCAGCGACCGATAGGAGCCCTTTTAGTGAAATAAATAAACCAAAAATAAATAGATAAGTCTGGTTATTTTTAAATTAAAACAATCAATCAAAGGGAGGGGGAGAGTGTGCTGAGACTGCCCATTAAGAGAGCTGTGGGGTTGTTATTTCTGCACCTGTGGAAGGGCTGAATATGAATGCAGTCAAACATACTGGACACTAGCCATTATCTGCTACCAACACATATACAGCACACTAGTTGTTCAGCTCTTTTAATCTCCACTCACTGTGACATGGCATATATCATGAATAATGCGCCATACCTCAGTGGAGGCTATTATATTTTTATGCTTCTCCCACCTTTAGCCTGTGAGATTTCCTGTCATATTTACACACTTATATGAAGCCATTTTCCAATAAGAAACGTGAAACTGATGCAAGTATTGATGCTGGATTTTACATAAGGTTTGCTGGAACACCTTTAAGCTTCCGTCTGCGGAAAATGTGTAATTCAGACGGGCTGAAAGGGTGGTGGGATCAATTTTACCAGATAAAGCTGCATCTACTTTGCTATAATGGAGTCCCATGTGTGACCTTATCACCCTGTCACACATTCGCCATAACAAGGCGGTTGATGTTATTGTAAACAACTGATATTGTTAGTCCCCTCAGCCTCCTGTCCTCTCCATTCAGCGCAGGCCTAATTAAGGCTGGATTTAGATGGTGGCATTTGGGTTTGTGTGGGCTGAGCGATGCTTTCTGGTAAATGACCATATTAACGTGATGATTCCTCTCTCTGTCTTGCCCCCTCTTCGTTCTCTCCCTCCCTCCCTGCGCTCTTTCTATTTTCCACCATGGCTGTGATGCAGCCAGTGATCCATGCAGATGTGAGGGCCCCCCACGCTGCGGCCTGTCTAATTGTTATCATATTTTGTCATCTGTGGCCTGTTATTTTAGCTAGCATTCGGGGATGCATATAAATACCCCGTGACGTTTATTGAATGTCAAAGGCCACCGGGCGGCTGATTGATTTTGACCCCTTTTCAGTGATGTCAGAATGTGATTTGTTGCCACATCATGGCAATCTTAAAAAGCTATTTTCCCCGCCAGTGGAAATACGAACTATCACTCTGAGAGGAAAGCGAGACTCGGATAACTCCGGAATTAAGATTAATGGGCATTTTAGGAAGCCTGCCAGAAACTATGAAGATATTTTTTGGATACATTAAAATAGAAAAGGGAATGTCACAGACGGCAATAATTAATAGATTTTGGGTAAAACTTTGGAGAAAGGGCAAGGCCTTCGTATTTTTTATTTTTTTTAAGGTGTGTGTTCAAGCATGTAATAATGGAGAGCTGGGGTTTGGAGCATATAAAATTACAGCCCTGTGGATTAATATCTGTGCTGCTTTCATATACACCTTACTTGTAAACAGTAGAATATCCAATAAAGAGAATGTAAATATCAGTGGCATTAATATTTTATCATCCCCCTTTGAGACGTCTTTATAATAATACAGGTCCATACAAATAACCAGAACCACAAATATCCATGTCATATAAACAGTCTGGTGAAACAAAAGTTGCACTTGTAGACTTGTTTTCAGACTCTGCACATTTGTGTACTTGTAAAGTGTATGACACCTTATTTAAATCTCTATACATAGGTCAAATTCAGTATGCTTTTTTTATATGATAAATAGACGTGTCAACATTTGCTGAACAATGCATTCATGCTACTTGTTATGCCAATGGCAGGCTCAGGATCTCTGAGGAGCAGAGGTGGGAAAAAAGGGGCACCAACTGTATGCGGTGGGGCATTTTGACACAGAAATGGTTTCTGTCAGATCAGCTGTAGTTTGACGTTCAGTTTTAGAGCCATCACTGTGCCTGATTAATCATCCATATAATCAACAACAAGGATGAGCCAAGTCTTCTGAAAACCAGCGTCTGGTACCTCTACCGGTTAAATATTCCCCCATCAGCTCGTTTCTACCTCAGTTTGTAAAATAAAATTGAAATTATTAAAAAATACAATTTTTGTGTACATTTTTGCCTCTGAAGCCATCTTGTTTGAATAATCTTGCACGTTCACACACACAAACACACACTTGACCTCCATGCCCAATTTTAGCCCCCTTGTGCAAATACCATGGGCGCCAAAGAGTCGGGAAGTATTTGTGGACTGACTGACCAACCATCAGAGCAAACTACAGTATAGAGCTGCTATAGCTAAAGCTGCCAAAGAGATGCAAGGAGAGCCAAAGCGGAGAGTAATGATAATTAATTTTTTATCTTAACTGTGTAACAGTTGGAAACCTTACCATCCACCTTTTTACCCCAAATATAAAACCTGAACCTCCAACGTGAATAGAAGTCCAGGCTGGCCAACGCCACAGGAGGCCTACCACCCACAGTGGCTTACATCACCACTGACTTTGTATCTGAGGCTTTCATGTAACTTGGGTGTCTACCAGCTCACAATCCTTAGGGAGAAACAAGAACATCCTGGCATCTACTTCACAACATGTAGGTCTAGGCTCTTCAGTTATGGGCATGTTGGGTAGGTAGACAACGGTGCTTGTATTCATTGTGCAATTTTTAGATCTAAACAAGACAAGTGTATGTGTAGCGCTGTAGATATTTACAGATAGCTAGGACCAGAGTCAGTTTATAACTAGACCCTAATGTAACAGACCACGATCAGAGGTAAGTTTTGAACTGCTGGCTTGTTTATGTAATATATAGTGACTTGAGTTATATTAGTTCGAGTTGGAGTTTAGTTCTACTTCACATTGGTTATTTTCTCGATCATTTTCATGATAAAATTCTCCATGATAACGATGATAAATTTATGACATTTATTTTCGATAGTTATTTTTGAGTCCGTTTTCCTTTACCTAGAAAACACTACATCAACAGCCAAACGCACAGCAGAGAAACAAATGCATGTGGTTGATACATGTTTCCGGCCCCTCCCACTCACAACAACTCAGAATGACGGTGACCACCTGTGTGTCCAGCCAACACAAGACAATGAGCTGTACGGCTAGCGAAAGCAAGTGCAAGGAAACTGCGAAAGACAAAGAAATTGTACCAAAGAAAGGTCATACCACTGACGTCTGATAAAGGACAGACCACCATTAGGTGCAAAATGTGTCGGTGACCAGTCCTCAGCAGAACTGGAAACACCACCAACCTCTTCCATCGTCTCAAAAGGTACCGTCCCAAACAGGACTCCGAAAGCATGAGTTAGCGCTATCATGTTAGTGTCAGCCTCCCCTCAAGTAGTCAACAGCCCAGCCCCACTGCTGCTACTAGTCAAACTTCAGTTCGACAACCAACAGTTGCCACTGCTCTTTCAGACATTACCGCATATGAGCAGAAACCGAAGCGACACAACGACAGAACCAGCGCAATTACGTACTGTATCGCTAATCAATGATGCCTATAAGCATGGTTGAAAAATCAGCTCTACGCAGAGTGTAGGGTAAAGTTGGAGGAGCAGCTCAGAGAAGTCACAGCTGATATGTGGTCTGGTCGCACGTCCGAACCACATCAGGTCTTAGAGAACAGGAAGCATTAAAGCTGAACTGAACAACTACCTGCAAGCTCAAGAATGTGCAATATTCAAAGAATACAGCAGCATAATCATCCTCAACTTTACTTTTTTATTTTCTTTAATCAATGTTCAGTTCAGTATACTACCTCTAAAATGTTTGAGGCACATTTGAAACAAGCAATTTGTTGTACATATTTATCATTTTGTTTATCCAGTGTTTAACATAAAGCCATTTGTTTGGTTGGTTCTGTTTAATGTTTGTCACCTATTCATTCTGATCATATATAATTGTATTTTATAAACCATAATTAACCTTCTGGTTTGTTTTGGGTTCTGTCCTAAAGAAAATACTCTGTCAATTAAACATTATTATTGTAAATAAACTGTATATCGTGATAATTATCGACATGTCTTGAGTCCTTATATGTTCAAATGAGCGCTAATGCAAGTTGCAGCAAAATACTGAAGGTTTAGTCCTACTGCGTCCTGGCCTTATCCATGGTAGTCTCAGTGACGCAGACGTCTATCCCAGTCGATTTCTCCTAAGGTCAGCCTGCCATCTTTAATTTCCAGCACCGAGTGTGTAACAACAGGGGTCGGGTACCGTTCACATTTGAACCAATACTGGTTCAGATACCGGGACCCAACAGTACCTTTTTCAGGTACTTAAATCTCTCTGTAATAACAAAGAAAGTAATTTCAGTTCTAACCAGTTAAATCATTCACTTCTAAAGACAATATATCATCATATGTCATATATGTCATAGAGTCATATTTCCAGTAACAATGCACATATGTCAGTCATTCTAATTTTCATTTTGGTAGCATCTTGCTGTACTGCATATAAATCTGTAAAAAAGAAAAATACTGCTACACATCTTCCTGAAATGTGGCACCGATAGATTCAATGTGAATCCTACTTGGTAGTACCGACATAATTCGGTCGATATCCTTAAAAGTAGTCAAAGACAAAGGAGTTTGATACACAAGTCTAGTAAATACCAAGCTAATCTTCCCAACTAAACATATCACATATCAGGCAACACACTGAAGTGCTTGGGGAGAACTAGCACTGACATACAGGTTAATTGAGCCGCAGCTAAAATGGCGGCGGCGTTCGCCCCACGTCATTAGCAAACTAAACTTGACCCCGCATGCTGCATGTAGCTTCACAACGCGGTTCACAGACAGAAAACCACAAATGACACAACATGAAACGTATTCAAGCTACTTTAGCTTAGCTAGCGGCGAATTAGACCGCACATTGGGCTTAAAACAGCTAGGAGATAGCATGCTAATTGATACCTAGAAAAATAAAGTTTTACACTCACCAAATCCTCGTCCACGCAGTATCCAGCGAAAAAATGTGCTGTAGATGAGAACAAAAATCTCCGAAAAGTCGGATAAAGTAAACATTTACTCCCAAACTGTCTTCTTTACTGTTATTTAGCTTCAGTTGGTGTCCACTTCTCGCTGTCTCCACTGTTTACTCTCTCTACTTCCCCTCGCTCACCAGTGCGTGGCGCTGATTGGCTGGTTACTGCCGCACTCACTAAAGGAGCAGTGCACAAATTAAAATAACCTCAATCAACAGTGTAAGCCAATAAAATGACATTTAATGTCATGTCTTTTTACCTGATGTCATTAATGAAGGTCATATTATATCTGGCATTATGTTTAATGATTAGTTTCTGTTTTTAACCCTCTTCTGTTTAACATGGCTTTGGTTTAAGGCTGTGTTAACCTTGGTTACGTATGCAAAGAAGGGAAAATACAGAAGATAATTAGACTCCCAATTCCTGCACAGGTTTTAAATGTTAGGTTTGACAAGGGCTAGTGATCTGCAATCTGACCAGTCAATAAAGGGCAAATCAACAGTGAATCAGGGCTTTCTTTTTGACAGCTGTTGGACAAAACATCTGCTTTAGATTTCCTGATAGATACTCTACAATCGCAGGTGGGTCCATCAGGACTATGGACAGGTTTGTTTCTTCAACTTTGTTTCCTCTCAGCGTCTTGCCTTTGAAAATATCATTAAGACCAATCAATTGTGCGACAGCAGTGGCAAACATAAGACACCGCAAGCTCTGGCAAGCTATTACCAGCTCATCCACCCACGTTGTCTGTCGTATCACTTCTTTATGTGCGCGGCCATACGGGGGGAAGACCAAATGGCATTTGGGAATACAGATTAATGAGCAGAGGAGTGTTGAAGGAAGTGAAGAGGCGCAGCGGAGGTCAAGCATGTAATGACGGACCCTAAATTCGGTGGTCTACACAACATAAAGCTGTGTGTGTGATGGCGCTCCAAGCAGCCTGTTATTTTAGAAAAGCCTTCAGACTTTATTTACCATCTGCCATGTTTTTCAGGAGGCTGTGGCCTATGATTTAATGTCAGCAGTTATTGTTTGGTTCAGTGCTTTTTATAGCTGCAATTCAATGACTGACGTGTAGAATATACAATACATTTTTATTAGTCAAATTTGCACTGACCTTTATTGAAATGTAGGATCTTTAAAGCACATGTGGGATTGCCGATGCTTATCCGGAATGGACGGGTCTGTGTTGGTTTTTATTTCGTCGAAACACAAATGTTCACTGATCAGCTCCTTGTTGGTAGAACATGTCCTCGTAAGGGTTTCTATCAGGCTGTACACATTCACACCTGGCTTCAACGTGCCTCTCCAGTGACCACTTGTCACTCTCTATAGGCAAACAAACACGTACGTCAGTGTAACGAATGGATACAGTATTTTTTACACAAAGGAAAATAATATTTTCATGCATAATGTTCGCCAAATTAATAAGTAGGCCCATATGGTTAAGTATGTGTTGTAGACAGCGTTTCACAAAGTCGACAAAGTTTCTCCTAACTCCACAACTCACAAAATTTAGCAATTTTTAAAGGGAGTCTGGGGATTTACTCCACAGGCGTCAAAGAAGTAGCCTGTATGGGTTACTGCTTACTCTGTACAATGTTATCATCATTAAACTGTTGTCTTCTTTCATAGATTGAATGTAAATGATGACATCAGTTGTGCTCAGCCTGCTAAATAATGATAGGAGGTAAGACGCACTTTATACAAACCACACAAGGAAAGAAACCACTTAGAGGTGCAATATGCCTGTAGACGATTTGATTTAGTCTTTAGCAACATTTGGACTTGTGTGTTTTGTGTGATCGTCCTTGCTCTTGCCTTTGTGTTATCAGCAACCGGAATATGCGCTGTAAGGCCTGATGATGGCCTACGCAGTAGCAAAATAAGGCAGCCAGTAATATTTATTCAACATTCTTCTCCAACCTTGAGTCTGAATCACTGTCTCCTCAGATAGTCAACTCTAGCAGAGTACGCCACTTTCATGGCTCCAGAGAAACGGGCCCCGCCTCCACCTGTACCCAGCGTAGGTACGTTGTGAGGGCCTTCTCTGGGGTACACGGCAAGACGAGAGACGGCCCAGTTGTGCTCGGGAGTGTGCTCCCTCTTCTAACTGTAATAAGAAAGAAACTCTTATACTCTGTAGAGCAGGATGAAAATAGACACGTGCTCGACAGGAACACTTTAATCTTTTCCTCTCTTCCTCTCCCCTCACTCCTTCTGCCACTGTCACACAGCCGAACAATGTCTTGGGGTACAGGAGTAAGGGATTTGAAAACCTATATCTGCTCTGCGAGACAGAACTGGATCCCGCTCTTCTTTTGTGTTTCGCTGCAGTCATAAATTTTGCATGTGGGAGCGCGGGGAGCGCTGCTTACCGAGCGAGCCTCTGCAGGCTGCGTGCTGCGCCAGGAGAGGACGGCTGGGGCTGCTATTAAATAGCACCACAGTGGTTCTCGGCCGGCTCCGGGTGGGGGGAAAAAAGGCATTTCTGTGGGAGGCGATTGCTGTGCGGCGAGGAGAGTGACCACGTGCAATCTGCTCAGCACAGCGGCGCTGGAGGTGCAAGCCAAAGCCTTGTTTGGTATTCAAAGCAGCGGGCTTTAATGCATTGATCCATGAAGGGACGGGCTGCACAGACAGAGTAGCACATGACTATAAATCCACAGCCAGCAAGCCATTAGGTGGTAATAACACTGACCGAAGAGGTGCATACGTCTACATACAAAGAACCTCTGCACAGGATGTGTGTGTTTGTATTCGCAGCGTTAAACACGGGTGCAAACACAAGTGCAACCTGCATACATAAATATGTGCTGCCGCGTGTGTGCTTGCTTCTTACAGCACACACACTCAAGAGCCAGGGGATGAGGGTGTCTCTAGTTCCGATGGAGGTGGTGGTGGTGGCGGGGGTCCTCATTTGTGCTGCTGTAAAATTAAATACTTTGTTGTGTGCGAACGTGTTAAAGATTCATGAGAAAAAAACTCACTTTCTCTGCCGGTTCCAACTGACATCCCTCCCACACAATCTTTCTCCCTGCCACTATCTCTCACACACACTGCCCGTAATCAAAGCTCTTCTTCTTCTTCTTCTTCCTCTCTGTCTCACACATGTGCGCACACACACATAAAACGGCGTGCGCTCCCGTCCACCTTTCAAAAAACAGAAGAGAGACGAGAGACCGAGAGGTGAGAGAAGGAGGTCATAATATTCTGTGTGATCCTGCCTTCACATCTTTGCCCTCCCTTCTTCCACCAGCCTCCCACGGGATCATGGGAAATAAATGACGGCGCTTCCCTTTGCAATGGTTTACACATGATCGAAGGCGTTGTCAACCCTTCGGCTGGTGAAGGGGAGAGTTCGCTCGTCCATGGATTAGTGTGCCAGGCTTGGGCGTCTTAGTTTATGAGCGGCTAGGAAAAAAATGCCCCATTTTTTTTGGCCACAAATTACCTCGCCGGCTCCCCTCTCCTCCCACCCATGCCGGCCTGGCTGGATTTATTGCACCCAGCCAGCACCTGACACCCAGAATTTACTCAGGAGGGCTCAGTTTCTCTCTCTGGTTCGGCTGAAAACAGGGCTTGTGTGTGCGTGGAGCGAGAGAGAGACATACAGTCGGCAGACAACGGTGCTTACACATGTGGCTTTCAGCTTCATGTGCTTCGATTAATGTGGTCAAAGACACAGAGATCCTGTTTGTGTAACCACGCACTGTACCGTGCTGTGTGGATATTAAGCAATGCGATTGGACGACACACGCTGCATTTGTAATCAGCCAATTAACATGCACCAAATTAGTGAAGCAGCACTAAATCCATACAAATACATTTGCCTAGAATGGCTGAATTTCTTCACTCCATAAAGTTTAGTGTATAGTTCCTACTGTACTTTTCCGGGGTAGCTAACGATGCCTGTTGCTATAGACACCGGTCATGAAATTAAATCAAAAGCCTTATTTAACTTCCCTTCTTGAGATTGTGCCGATTCTTTACATTACAGTGACAATAAGGGGGAGGCAGCTGCACAGGATGTTCCTGAAGTTATTACTTTCTCGTCTTGTTTGACTTTAAATCCCGAAGATGCTTTCGCATATAGTACATTCACACATACAGTATGCAGTGTATATTTGTTGTTAGCATTGACTGAAAAAGGCATTTTTTAAAAAGACTGAGATGTACTCTGTGTGAGCTTATGCTTACTTAAAGGAGCAATACGTTAGAATTTTAGTTGAAAAGATTTTTAAAAATAACATTAAATTTCAGTAGAAAGTCAGGGAATATCAGTTTGACGTCATGTCTGTTTTGTTTTTTTTTGTTGCAGAGATATCTACTGAAGTTAGCATGCTAACCAGCTAGCCCCAGCCTGTATCGCTCCAAAGCTCCTGTGTTAGCAGGACAACACTGGTTCCCTGCTGCTTTGAACTCCCAGTTTGGACTGCTAGCTGCACGGCTAACTGAGCTAACTAGGTAATAACAGCTAAAGTTGGCAGCAGTTAGTGGTTACCCTGGTGATATGCTGGCCCCTACTTCTTTCGAGTATGAAAGGGCAACACACCCAGTCCACATAAGCCCAGACCGAGGGCTATGTGAACAAGTGTAAAACAATCGCTAACTAGCTATCTAGCTACGGCACATTGTTATTGCGAAGTTGTGCAAGAATGTCCCACAATTTGATGTATTTCGATGTTGCAGTCCTCTCCTAAGTTGCTGCACTTAGTACCAATCCTCTAATATCAGTGTCGACTGGCAGGGTAGAAGCATGGGTTGCTAATGTTAGCCTATAAAGCACCGATAGTGGCCAGGTAATGAAGCAGCGTTCATCCTTTTACTTGACGATTTGATTGATGACGTGAAGTCGTGAATAAATTGCGAGCGTCCTTTTTTTAATGGCGTTAAAACACCACCGCTGAAGATGACATATTGGAAACTTCCCATCCTGTCTGCTAACGCAAACGCCATCGACTACGACTGATGAGGTGTGAGGTTGTCCCATCTCAAAGGGGGAGGGTTCAACCTTTTTCCCCTCATTACTGTGTTCTGAGGGGCATTGGGGCACTCAAAAACAAAGGGTGGGGGTAAAACTTAACTTTATTGTATTTCAAAATCCAAATAAGCAGATCTGGTACATCTGCTCCATCAGCATATACCATCGTCTTTACCTTTAACTCCTCTGTTTCAACAGGTCAAGTTAGCTTAATTTCTCATCAGAAAGATCACATTTCTTTACCAGGTATAAATGAAGTTAAAAAGTCAGACAAAACGCCAGGTACTCCCCGACTGACATTGTTTCCTCCTCCTTCAGTTGTTGCTTTCCATGTGATAAATTGCACAAGTTAACACATGACTTTGAGACTGCTCTGTAGCATTTTGCAGGACCACAGGGGCTTGTATATGATAAATGCTCAGCTAGGGGCAATTTGCAATGACCTGACTAGCATTTTGTGCATTGCAGGAGACATGTTTGAAATCCCCCACACACACACACGCACACACAAGTACCATGAAGGGAGGTGATGATCCCGCAGGTGTCTGTCTGCTATCTCCTCCGTTGTCAGCAGACAGGCTCTGCTCCGTTGCTTTTTGTCACGCACACTGACCCTCTTTGTCTTCGCCTAAGCCTCGCGCTCAGCCCTGCTGCTCTGGTCACACTAAAAGGCTACAGTACGTCTGTCTCACCATGTCTCTCCTCCTGTCAGACACCCACACATGTAACGGTGTTCTCACACCAAAGTGCGGCCTTGTCGATCGACAGGTACGGTGCCGCTTGAAAATTACAATCAAGTCTAAGTTCGATTCTCTTATAGTTTGTGCAGAAGCTGGTAAAAATAGAAAGTGACGAAACATCCACATGTTTGAAGTGATATTGTGTTTTTTTGTGTCAGAGTAATTGTATTTTATTTAGTGGTAAAAGACATGTTGAGGTGAAAGGGGGCGCCTGCAATTGGATAAAAGAACCAATGTTAAAGGAAAAAAGAAATGAGAGCTGCACCTTCTTCATTGCTCCCAGTATGTTTATTAAAACTCTTCCTTCGCTCTGCGAACGCAGTGGGAGTAGAGAAGTCTGTGTGACACAGCGGCAGCTGTCTCTTTCTTTCAGCCCCCGAAACTATGCTACCTTCAATCAAATGGCACAAAAGCAGACAGTAAAAAGGATAAAGTCAGAGATGGAAATCCATTCTCCATTCACTATGCACAGCCTGTAGACAGGGGAGGTGCTTCACTTCAGTTCAAGGATTCTCTGCAGACGTTTTGTGAGTAGTTGCTCCATTTTTCCATCCGTAATCCTCATCTTTCTATTAGGAGTAACAATTTATTAAGATTAGATGAAACTTTAATGATCCCTGTCGGGAGAAATGGGTCGATGCGCTGAAGCAAAAAAGTAAAGTGACTGGAGAACACGCTGAATATTATACAAGGGAAAGTGCATATTGAAAATAATCGAACAAATAGAACGTTCACGTCAAGGAGCTGCGCCGCTGAAACCTGTGGCACCAGACGGACTGAATTAAAAAACTATGTGCACCGACTGTGGGTGTGTTCCTCGAGAAAATATGAAGCTGACTTTAAAAAAAGACAAACTTACATTCTTGAAATTCATTTTCTTGATAGATATTTCTTTTATTTTACATGAACCTACACCAAAAAGCCATCATCTATTAGTTCAACCTTTTAGATAATGTACAAAATTAATCAAGAATGTTTCCAGAGTGGCTCAGCAGGAACAAAACATTGCATTTATTGTTTCTTTCTCTACATAAGGTTAATAAAATGCCACAGCAGTGATCAATCTCATTACATTTACCACAACAGTGTATTCACACCGCATTAATAAAGATACGCTCATAAATACTGTGTGCGGGATTGGACGACTCCGCCGCTAACATCGCAGAAACGCAATGTTGAGAGCTAATTACAAGATGTCAATAAATAAAAAGGCAGACTGAGGACAGGAGACGAAGTAAAAAGAAAAACCTCAATAAGAGAACAAAAAAAACAACAACCATATCTTTCAAACGGAGCAGAGGGGATGACTGATTGGGATGAAAAGACATGAATCACATGCCTCGGCCTTCACATTCACCAGATCTCAACCCCTCATCGAACACCTGTGTGAGATTCATCCATCATGAAAGAACTAACTGGGGGAATGTATTTGGCAGAACTTCCTCCAGTACAGAACCAGAGACTTGTAGAACTCGTGCCAAGAAAATGTTGAGGCTGTGCCGGTAGCTCGTGGTGTTTTTTTTTTAATTCGACACGGATCTAGCTTTGCTGTTCGCTCGCACATTTTACTTCACACAACCACCATCCTCCGACTGTGGTATCTGAATCACAAGTTACCTTTGACTGTAATATCTTTATATCGGTCTCAAATGCTCCTCTACAGCTGTAAGTTTGGTGGGTTTTTTTTGAAGGAAGCGCTTCAAGCTAACGAGTATGCTTGCTGCTACTGGATGAAGTGTATTGAAAATAGCCACATTTTTATATTCGTTCCATAGAGTCCTGTCTCAAACCAAATTCCCCTTTTGAAGGAGTTTATACTTTGTGGAAACAGGCAAAATAAAAAGTAACTTCCTCCACTTTGGACCCTCCTGCTGTACATTCTCTCAAACGTTAGCGCTGTCAAAATGGCTTGCTATGGGTCAGGTCAAAGAACAAAAGTTGTTGCCCCCGTTTCAGAAACTATCTGAAAATGTGCATACCCATGTAAAAAGGAAGGAGATTATATACTACAGCCTTTACTGTTATTTCATTTTACAGGACATGTGACTCTTCTCTGCAACGTTATACGTAGAAGTCTTTGACGCAACTTCAGAACTGTTCTAATTTGAATCCACTTGTGAATGTTTTAAACTAAACGTCTTACATATCGCACCTAAAAAAACATTTACTTGTGTACTAAAGGCCAAAACACATAGAAAAAGCTATGCTTTAAAAAATACCCGTGCATCTGTGGACAGGAACTAATTTGCCGTAACGATTTGCAAAATGGTATCGACGTGAAAAAAAAAGTGATGCAAATACCCAAAAGTACTTGACCTGAAAAACACAAGAAAGATTTCATCTATCATATCTATCAATCTGCACCCATCTGTCCCTCCAGCACCCCGTGCACCCCTCCCTTTACAATCCTCCTCAGTGCCAGCTCATCCCTATCACACGGCTCCATCAGACGTCTACCGCCGCTCGAGCGAGACGCCATGCAGCTATCCAAGTGAACATAATCAATTCCTCCTTCAATGGAGCACAATGCGACCGTTACGGCCCCTCACACTGCCATCCATCCTGTCGCTGTTCACCTCAGCAGCAGCCGGCTGTGCCACACAGATGGGCCTCTGCTCTGCCATGAAATGAGCTCGGTTTAGCGCGCGCGCTGTATATACTGTGCATGTATGGGTTTTGCGACGCACAGCGGTGGCAGGTGAAGGTGATGACAATGCGTGATGTATTCTAGTGGGCTTCATATGAGAGTCGCCACCAGACAAACTAGCGTGGTTTCACATTCCAGTCTGTCAAACTGAAGGTCGCTCTGCTGTCGGGTTGTGTCAATCACTTCCCACTGCCACTAAAGGATAACAAGGATAATATTGATGCTTTTGCAAGCTGTCATGGTTTTTAGTTTTTCTTCATGCCGTCAGCATAGTTGGAGAAATCAGGGCTTGTTTTCTTCCCTTCAGAAGAAACAGTTTGATGCTGTTTCATGCTGCTACTACCGCAGCTTTTAAATTTCCTGAGCTGCATAATCTATCACAGTAAATTTGCTTTTGTTCAAACTTCCCTTTTATTTGTTATTTCATTGTAGCCAAAT
The DNA here is from genome assembly GCF_965226575.1 of Pagrus pagrus. Classification (NCBI taxonomy): domain Eukaryota; kingdom Metazoa; phylum Chordata; class Actinopteri; order Spariformes; family Sparidae; genus Pagrus; species Pagrus pagrus. The sequence goes on along the minus strand of NC_140204.1, from coordinate 11,954,671 downwards.
TGATTGTTTTCATATCAGAGGCTGCACATTGCACCAGCTGTTATTTTAGGCTCACTGACTGAGGAGAAAATAAAAAGTTTTTTCTGTTCCTGATGTACGTAGAGAAGTTTTCCCCCCATATCCGGACATTACTTGTGATTACCTTATTTGCTTTGACAGCTGTTTATTCCAAAACTACTGTCATCTGAAAAGTGTCACATCGGAACGGATGCCCATTTGTCCCATTCGCCTGTTATTTCAAAGGTCGCCTGACCATTGTCACATAAACGAAGGACGAAGAATCTGACAAATGATCATTTCACCATGTTTTGACTGATCAGCAGCTCATAAGACAAAGAATAGTGCAACTCCGGAGAGACACCTGGCCATAAAGTAGGACAACGTATTTGATATCCCATTAGCTTCTGTTAGATGACGTACGCATTCGACTACTCCCGACCTAACACCACCGTTTGATCGGAATAGAAATGGGGGGAAAAGTAACAATTAAATATCAACTCACATCTTGGACAACATTTATTTAGGCCTGAAAGTAAAAGCGCTTAATGTAAACAAACAGCGATGTTAGCTAGGAGAGGGTGGAACGCTAACGTTAGCTAATGGGTTTACCTTTATAACATGGCCCGATGTCCTTTCGGGATTGTCACTTCAGTTGCTGATCCACTGGGAAAAAGTGAGATGATAATGATATGTCAGATTTATTTATATGACTTGCAACTTGGAGCGACATTTGAGCTTCCCACCCTGAGCATGACGTCAAAGGAAAATGGCCGCCATTTCAATATAGTCTATGGACAGTCCCCATCTATTAAAATTTGGTCCAGAAATTCATTGTTCCCAATAAACGAATCCCTGAGGATGCTAACACAGTAAACTAAGACGGTGACCATGGTGGGGATCCCAAACTAGCATAGTATTAGTAGTAGCGCAAATGAATGGGGGTTAAAATGGAGATCAAGGTCACAAAAATGCAACATAGGAGATCCAAACTGATCATTTCTATCCTGACCCTGACACATCACATACAAACAGATTGCAACACAATCGTATTCACATTTTGCCTATACACACACATCCTGTCCACTCGTGGGACTGCTGACACATCTGAGGCCTGTCACTTACACAGCAGATATCCTCCCCATACATAAATCAGCAGTGCGCTACTTCCACAACCCCGGTAGACTCCTCACTCCGGGAAGGAGGGAGCACTGTCACAATTTTCTGAGGAGTGGGGAGTGCTGTGTAGTTATTTCTCTGTCCAGAAACTGATACATATAATTACAGCTGAGAAACGTAGGGCGAAATAGTGGGGTAGCTGACATGTCGATGTTTACTCTGAACAGCTGCTGTCAGAGAGCAGGGAAACAAGGCGTGGTGTAAATAAGCACAGTGAAAATTAGTCCCTGGGAGGCACTTTTTGGGTGTCTGAGGAGAGAAAACAGGCTCTAACAAAGGGAGAGGCAAAGAGAATGACGGAAATAAAAAAATAAAGAAAGTTGTGCTTTAAGAATATTTGCAACGGAGATCAGAAAATGAAGGCAAAACAGGCAAAAACAGATGGCAGACAGGAACGCAGACTCAGGCACAACAACATACAGTACATCAGGTCAGGGACAGCAAGTCTCCTCAAGCTTTCCAGATAAACTTAAAGTGGCTTTAATCAATATTTTATATTGACACATAGACTGTGTGAATGAAAATACTTGCAACGATGATCCCAAAGAAAATAATCACTTCATCTGCAGTTCAACTTAGCTTAATGGAGCTTATAGCATCTTTCAGCTCTTTTTCTTTGGATTGTCAACGTACTTACCTTACTTCTTCACTCTTGTCAGTCATTGGTTTATTTTCTGTAAAACTTTGTTTTTTTTAAAAACAAAACCCTCTATAAACCCGCCAGCATCAAATGGCAGACAGACAAAGTTAGCAACTAGCTGGTGAACATATTGGCGCATTTAGCGGCTAACGAGCAAGATATTTCCCTCAGGAAATGAAGCAAAAGGGCGGGTGAGTATTGGACACATTCTTCAGGTGAAAACAAACACAACTCCAAGTCAATGCTAATGTCGCTCTTTTTCTTCTGGGAGCAACTTTTGTGAGAATGAACAGATTTGCCAAAAGCTAATTGTACCTTGTGTTGTGCTAGCATGTTTCTGTTGCCCCCAAGTGGCCGTAAAAATCTGTTAATGTAGTTTCAAGGTTTACATAAATAATTTCAAAATTCTTTAAAAAAGGAAAAACATTCATTTGCTCCTTGGATTAGCTTGCTAACAGTTTGGTTAGCTGGCAACTTTCCCTGAAGATACATCCCGTGGAGTTAGCTACACAAGCTAATCCACAGGGCTAATTTCTGTGTTTACTTTCCGTTGGACCTTGACCCAAGTGGTAGAAAGTATACAAAATATACCCATTCATACATGGAGGTGGTATGTTAGCATGACCAGAATAGCAATAATCAAGATAATAGTCATTTAAGTTTCAGCCAATAAAACTTTAATAAAAAGAAAAACAAATACTATGTGTTGGCCTTTAAAACACAACAACTTGTGTCGAAGATATACTGTTTGAACGTCTCAGTTAAAATTCTTACACTTACGTTAGCTCATGCTCTCATTTCCCCGCCACATTAAAAATGTAACGACTCTTTACACTGTTGCAAAAACCCAACCTTTGCATACCAGAGGCTGAAGCTCCCAATGCAAGCGACATATGACTTAAAAGCGGTTCTGTTGACACAGAACTCATTAAATGGGCTTACACCAAAACATTATCCGACCTCATTGTTCTCTTTGTATCCTCACGTGCCCTCCGATTGATGTCTGCTGCTTAGCTGAGCGACACGAGAAAAAATCAGCAGGGAGCAGAGTGTTTTCCAGCTGAGCTCTCCGTCGCTGGAGTCGACGCTCCCTCCTGTGATTAGGCAAGCAAATTCTGTGGAAGCCTTAAAATCCAAACTCACAATTTATCTATTTTTTCCACTTCCTGGCAGGGGAGTTACACAGTTTCTTCCTCTACCTCAGCTCAGACAGCATTAATGTAGAAACCTACTATTGGGAGCCTGTTCAGGGCTGCTGCCTGGTTACCATGTGTCTGCTGTCTGTACCAGTGTGCATGTGGCTGAATGTATTTGTTCTGAGCACGCAGTTGTGTGTGTGTGTGTGTGTGTGTGTGTGTGTGTGTGGTGCTCTGCTTATCTTTTTTAGGCCCTGACGCAATTGTACAGACAGTAGACACAGATGCTCCAGGTGCTATTTCCACACCTGCAAGCTCTCTCTCTTTTTCATGACATCTTTATCTTTATCTTAACCACGCATGTTTTCTTATAAAACACAGCATGAGTCCTAAAACCTGGAAACCCGTTCGCATTTTTGCTCTTCTGGTTCCCTCGTTTTAACTTCATTACGTTTTTTTTCACTTAATTGCCTGAAATTAAGTATTTTCGTGTAAAACGTGTAAGTTTAATACATTTGTGTTTGCCGCAAGTGCTAATTTTCCGCAAATACTCCAAAATCCAGTTGAAAAATCCAAAAGGCTTTTTGTTGGGGGAACCAGGGCGATGCTAACTTCCGAGTCAGCCTCATGACTTTGAAAGCGTCCTCTTACCTTCTGCATGCTCAGGTGTCCTCATGGGTGAACAACATTTTATAATCTTAATTATTGTTTCCTAATGAAGAGTCACTTAAAGGTGCAATATGCAAGAAGTGGCCACCTGTTACATTCATCCTCAGAACAAATACAGGGGCAGAATATCACCAGGGTAACCACCAACCGCTGCCCTTAGCGAGTTAGCTCAATTAGCTGTGCAGTTAGTGGGCCAAACTGGGAACTCAGAGTGCTGGGGAAGTGTTGGTGTTTACACTGTGAGTTTTGAACCTGGGGTGGGCCGAGGCTAGCTGGTTAGCAAGCTAACTCGAGTAGCTATCACTGCAACGTACTACATAAACCTCATAAAACAGTTATTTCTTCACATTCTGGTGATAACTTTTGTATATTTTTAAGTAATGCAGTGAATGTCTTCTGTTCACTGTCAGACTTTTTTTTCCCAGTCTGTGAAGTTTTGCCTTGCTCAAAGGTCGAAGTGAGGAGGTCAGGGTGGATGGTGGGTGTACGCGGCACAGGACCTTGACCCCAGAAAGCAGAGTTAGTCTCCGGTGTGTGGCCGGGTTCAGGCTACCAAAGCACTGTCAGTGAAAGTAGAAAGTAAAGACAGTAAACAAATCCTTCTCAGTAAATGCTCAGCAGGTACGTTCACCGAGATAATTTGCCTTTGACTTTGCAGATGCATTAATTATAAACTGTTCCTCATTATGTTTGTTTTATAATTGCTGCGGCAGTATATAACTGCAATTTGACAGAGACGGGGTTGCCACTTAGCACAGTCAAAACAAAAGATGCTGTAAAGCTGTCAGTTTAATCCAAGGTTAGGTCCATTTCAAGTGACAAGTCAACCGGTAACATATCATTAGGCAGACGTACTGTTACTATGGCTACCTGCGGGGGTTAAATCAGGATTTGTGATTCGGGGGAGCCGTGTCCAACGAGGCTACGGTGGCATTTACAGTGGACGGTTCTCATAGGGACTAGTTCTTCAGGAGAAAGTGGTTCCAGTGGAAACTGCAGACACTGAGAGGAAGTGGATTGTAATAAAAGCCCTGTTTCTTGAAAGTTTTCTGAATGTCATATTGAAAATGCTGCACCACAAACTAAACTCCATTCACCTCCATCGTGCTGGTGAAACTTCAGAGACAGGCATCTCCCATCGAGGCCTTACCTTGAAGATCTGTCCTTGACTGCTTGCGTTGAGTAGTGGTCAAAGGAGTGGCTGTAAATACTCTTCCTCCCTGCAGTATTATCGTAGAATCGCCCGCCGACAAAGCTCCACTAGCTCAGTGAAAAATACGTTTCATTTCATCCGTTCTTAATAATAAAAGTCCAGTTATTTTGGCATTTAAAAGCTTTTATTATGAATCAGCCAAAGCAGGAAATGTAACTTATGAGTCAGATGCAGCTGAAAAAGAATACAGTGAAACAGTGAAATAAAGCAGATGTCTGAAAGTACAAACAGTGATCCAGGAGAGAAGCTAAACTTCAAACATTCGCAGATTCAAAAAGGCCTTTGCCTCTGGTCTCCTGCACAGACAAGAGTTGAGTCTCGCAATACATGCCTGTTTGAGGTGGGTACGCCAAAGTGTAAATTTAAGAAGTACCAGGAGTACCTTCAAGCACTGGTGTTCAAGCAGCGAAACTGAAAACTCCTTGTGACAAAAAATACTGGGATTCTCCAGAGGAAAAGATATTAAAGGAGATGTATGGTGCTAATTTCCAGGTTCATCATTTTAATTTGGGTTACTGCTAGAATAGGTTTTCTTGCTTTAATGCTGAAAAAAACCAAAAAAGTTTTCTCATACTGTCCAGTGCTGCAGAGCCGTCTGAGACCCTCCTGTCTCTTTAAGTAGGCCCCTCCTGTGATTGGTCAGCTCACACATGCCTGAGCTAGCGACGCTAACAACAACAGAGCAGCTAAATCAAATCTTACATGTCAAACTAGCCGCGGGGCATTAAATTATGCAAACGCGTGACATGTTGATGCAGTGTGATGTCACAAAGTCACGGGACTTAAGGCGGGGCTACTGACGAGGCGTGTCAGGGGCAGGGTTTTTAGTGGGTGGGCAGATGATGGGTCTCCTTTAAGACTTTTGCTGACCAACAGCTGTGATGGTCATTGATTTGACTGAGTACATTTAGAGTGTGTGCGACAGCAGAAAAGGCTCCCTTACGATCATGATGCCTCATCAGAAGATTTAAAAAGCTACTAACTAAGTTACCGCTGCTCAGTTAAGTGCGTATATCGTCCACCGCCCCTCTCTCCGACTATCGACCCTGCTGCTGCGCAACGCCGTGAGACACGGGGCCATTAAATTGAGAATTCAGGACGTGTTTATGTTACTTTAAAGGGGAAAATCCTGCTCAGTGGCTTCTGCACAACCCCTTAGAAAAAGTGGCAAACAAGCCAAAGGGGGGAGAATTAGGAAAACAATGGGAAAAGTTGAGTTCAGCGGAGTTAATGCACAGTAAGACCTTCGTGTCACCGGAAAACAGAAAGCTCTCAGCACGACTTATTCTGCTGCAGAAAAGGTCTGCCTCACCCCATTGTGCTTCAACACTGCTGCTTTTTTCAGCCCCGGCGAATGACAGCTCATTCACAACAACTCCCTGAAAGAATGTAAACAGGGAGATATGTGACATTTTCAACCGTTTTACTGCATAATTACTTTCAGTTCAGTGCTCAAAGCCGCCGCCGCTGCATCTTTTGAGACTGTGCCATTTTATCTCCGGTTGCTTACATTTTGAAGTCCTGATGCGGTATCCGTATCACAAGCAGCATGTTTTAGCTGCACACAGGCAGATAAATGCCTCCCCGGCTCAACTGTGATTGTCAAAGCAATTTATGTTTTGGTGGGAGTCTACTCCTCCTCTTAAACAAGCCAGAGAACACAACAGTGAGTCTCCGTTTTAAACAGATTCTGTCAGAAGTACACTCCTCGACACAGTACAATAGGTTAAAGAGTACAGTGGTGCTCGGGATCTTCTCTCCGTGCCTCCATTAGCATTTTCTTACACCGGATAGACACGTCTGAAAAGCTGCAGCTCGCAAAATACACAAATGCAATGTGCTGAAAAATGCATGAAGCAGCCTCACCTTGATTAAGCCTCATGCCAAATTTGAAGCATTGTGTCGAAGGCGTGATAAGGTTACAAGGAAGAAAACGATTTGAGTTTGAGGCCGGTGACTGCCATTAATTTCCTCCAGCCCTCGTGTGCTAAAGGTAAGTATTAAAGATAAGTGGCTTAGCCTGATTACCGTTTAATAACTAAGAGGTGTCATAATTAAATTTCCATCAATCACGCTACTCCGCCTCTAACAAATGTCTGAATCATCTGAATCATTATGCAAATTAATAAGTAATATTCTCTGAATAAATTGGGCTATTAACCAATGGTACATGCTCTATCTGGTTCAGCTCGGCGGGTTGCGCGCGTGCGTGCGTGTGTGTTTTAAAACACGCCCATGTGTGTCAAACGTGCGCCGCCGTAATTGCAGCGAGCACACACCTTACTGTTTTTCTCTTCTACTCCCCCTTCAGAAACAGGCCCTCGCCGCCGCGCTCCGGGCTTGTTGCGCCGGCGAGCTGTGAATGTCAAACACGTGGAGAGAGGAATGCAGGCAAGGCAAATAACAGCGAGGAACATGGTCCTGTGCAACCTTTTCATTACCGGGAAGAAAGAAGAAGAAAAAAAAAAGCAAAGCGAGGGTACAAAAACAAAATAAAAGAAAAAAAAGAGAGAGAAGAAGAATCAACTGAACAAAACACCTGCAGTCATTACGGCTGCGAAGTTACAAGACAGCTATAAGAGCTGGAGAAACTTTTGACGCCGCTGACTGCGGCTTCAGGAGCATGAAGGAAGGAAGAGTAGAGAGAGAAAATAGGGCACGAAAATATCAATATGAGATATGAACGATGGTGGGTTGCTCCCTCCCTTTAAAATGCTGGTGGCGGGGGCCACTCAATATTCATCGATTAGAGACGCTGCGTCGGCGGGAGAGAGAGCTGACGCGTAGTGCGAAGGCTCCTCGTCGACTTCCCTCTTGTTTTTCTAACCCTGCGAATTAGTTCTTTTTGTCTACAAGGCAATTTATTTCGGAGATAAAACAGCCTGTGGTTAATCCAGATCCCGGCAGCGCCTCTTTTGCCTTTGTTTTTGTTTTGATTTTTGTCTCTGCTTATGCACGGGGTGTAAATTAAGGTAAACTCGCAGTCGGGCCTGACCCCGATCGGTTCCGCGCTTCGGCTGAGGTGTGTTGAAAGACGAACGAGAGGGGTGCGTGTTAAAGCTGCTCCCTACACGCTGAAGGCACATCTCTCATTGCCTGCGTCGCCTCTCTATTCTCCGCTTCAAGGGCCTCTTTAGTCCACTGAGTTGTTAATATAAAGCCGGCATATTTAACATCTAAAAATCTACATCGCACACAGCAGGTAGCCTCCGGAGAGGGATGGGATTTACCGTCGTTCTCCCTTTGATTAGCGCTGGATGCTGGCGCCCTGACTGTGGCCACCAGCTAAGCTCCTCAGCTGCCTTCTCCTTCGGCAATCTGCCGCTCCGCTTCTCATGAAAGGCCCGGCAAACGGCATACATGTGCCATAAGAACAAGAAGCGTGTCTGTTTGCGTTTCAAAGCGTTCACATAAAAGGGGGGAACTTTCACACCTTCCACCTGCGTCTCTCCCTCTCACTCACTCAGCATTATCCCTCCTGATTGCCGCCCGTGCCATCTGCTAGATTAATTGATCAAAAAGCCTCCGAATGCTCCTCCTGTGTTTGCCTGATTGAATTCGAGGACAGCCGATGAAGCCTCTTCTGGGTTTTTTTTTCTTTTTTTCTTCACCCCCAGCTTCACGCACCCCCCTTTGCGCGCCACTTTCACACTCTCGCCTTTTTCTTTCCCTCCTCATTGTCGCGCTCTCTTTTATGCCCCCTCTCCGATTTAACACCTACACACTTGGTAATATCCAAGATAGTATATCACACAGGAGGGAAAAAACAACATTTATGTGGCGAGGGGAGAAAAAAAAAAAACCCTCTATCTGAATCGTTACAAGCTGACAACAACAACGGAGAAAATAAAAATGGAGCTGAAAGGACTGCGGGGGAAGTTTAAGATCTGAAACTTAAGACAAACCCTTTCAAGTGTCCATGAAGCATGTACAGGGAACCCCTCCGGCCAATCAAAAAATGCCGATAAAAGACCCTGAATCGAACGAGAGCTGGGACACCCGTGTGCTTGCGTATCGGCATGTGCATTTGAGCATACGCTGCTTGTTTTTTATTGCAAACGTGCCCGCTGTGAGCATCCATGGAGCACGAGGCTCCGCGATCAAACAGCAGCCTCGCGTCAAGTTGGCCCGAGAGCGAGCGCCATGCTGGGCCGGCCGGCCGAGCGAGCGACAAGTCCAATATTAAATATATGTGTAAATAATATATATATATTAAATAATAACGTACGTTTAGCCGACATTCTCCAGACCAAAGAGGCTGAGAGGGAGCGAGCAGGTGGTGATTTGGCGTCTCGTCCAAGGGAAGGACAAGTGGCTGTTGTGGAGGGTCGGACGTGCAACAGCGCCGCTCTCCACCGCCCTGCTGTAATGTGTAACCTTGTCCATGTTCTCCTCTGAATTGAATTCCAACTCCCGCGCCGTGGTTCACTCTAAAATCTCAGTATAACGTGTGTGTGCTCTCTTTTTTTTTCAAACAGTGTGAATACATGCCAGTCGCTCATGCTCTTTTTCACCAGCGCCCTGCATGGCATTCAAGCTTTTCCAAACCGAGTATGTTTTTTTCTTCTCATAAGCTAGTTTCTAAGCGTGTCCACTCTGAATGTGCGAGGGCAGATGCAATGTATCAGTATTTTTCACCACTTTAAACTTGTGTTTTGACTATTTTTTAAAATGATGGCAGAGACGTTGTCTATTTTTGGATGCAAAGTTTCAAAAGGAGAAATGGTGAGCCTTCATGTAGTCTATTACCAAAAGATCGGATATTCAGAGAGACAAACTTCCAGAGAAAACTGTTTTTTTGATGGGTTTGATGGGTTAAAATAATAATGTCACAGTGTCTTGTAACAGGGTGAATGGTGTCTCAGCCACTCCGCCCCCCATCACTTGTTTCTTCACCATAACTTCAGTGAGCGGGTGGGATCACAGCGTTACATACATGTTTACTTCAACACATAACACTGTGACAGACCTGGGATTTGTATTTACGACAGTGGTGTTGCACTCAAAATGCCAATTTCTACATAATCTTGCTTTAAAGTTGTAGTCAATGATGTGATGACAGCGAGTTTAGTCGAGTACAAACCCTCCTTGCGCGGCTGCTACGTCAGAAATACAACAGAGGAGCAGCTGGCGTTTACAATGCGCCTCAAGAAATTTAAAAAAAGGAATTAGTCCACAATAATTGCAGAAAATAACAGTCGTCTTGTTTCGTGTGCACATTTTCTGATGAGTGATTGCAGTCGGCGCTCACCTTGATGATAAACACGCCGTGTCTCTCGCGGCTGCTTCACAATAAACGCCACCCTGTGTTTCACCAGTTGACCGGCTTTAATACGAAGCAGCAGATGTTCGGTTCGCATCGACATTAATGTGACACAGCTCTGAAACGCTGTAAAGAGAGGGAAGAGTAAACAGGGAAACATTTTTCTGTGAGGCTCTCATGCTTTAGTAGGCACTCTGGTAGTGGCGGGGAGTGGTGGACCCCGCCCCGGCCGGTTAAAGATACAATATAGAGCTGAATAGACTCTGTATACATATATATAAAGACTAGCAGCAGGTTTAAAATAAAGCATCATTTTGCGTAGCATCTATGTTTTTCTTCTGGTTTCATACAGCCCACATCAAATTACTTGACCGTCACACAACGGTTACAACTTTCACAACTTTTGTTGAGTGTTTTTTAGCATGAGGTCTTAAATGTCACGCCGGCGTGGAGCGAAGAGTCAAACAGATGATTGCACATTTATAGACATCGGTATGGACGCGGCGTGCAGTTCAGACACATGTAATTGGCCGACGTGTGAAAACATCCTTAAGTGCCACAGATGTTGGTCTGTCACAGTCGGGAACCACTCGAGGAAGTGTGGCTTAAGTGCTTTGTTCAGCCAGACGATAATTGGTGTGGTGTGGGAACAGTGCTTTTTTTCAGGTGATGTCTCCTGTAAACTGGCTAAATCTTTTGCCATCTGTTTACCTTGTCAAACTAATTTGGGGAGCATAATATAGCAATTTGACTGAGAGTCTTGTCCCCCTGTTTGTCTTGGTTAACAGGTAGAGCGTTACACTTTAGAAGTTGTCTTATAACAGAAAAAGAAAAATCAAATGACAATTAAAGTTGTTCTCTGTCCTCTAGTGTGGACAGAGAACTTCCTGTTATGACACATAAATCCTATTTTCAGGTTTTTCGGCTTAAGGCTAGCCCTGGTTTGTATCCACAAACTCAGGAGTAGTGGTGTTGGGATACATCAAAATTGTCTAACTGTGATATAATGTTAAAGGTCTAATGTGTAATTCATACTCAGAATAAAGGACCCCATTTCACCAGAGTTACCGCTAAATGCCGCTAACAGTAGCTGCCATTAGCTAGTTAGCTCAGGTAGCAGTGGAGTTAGCGGTCCGGACTCTGATCTCGGAGCACTGTGTGACTGTAGGTGCTGACAACGCTAGCATGGGAGCTTTGGACTGCGAAAGGGGCTAGCTGGTTAGCATGCTAACTTCAGTGGACATCCTAACGTCAAAACTGTTGTTTCTTCACATTCTGTCGACAGCATTGTATAAATAAACCAGCATCTTTTAAATAATTTCCGTTTCTTTTTCCATTCTTGCTTTGTCGTAGTCGGTGGTGGTAATGCACCTTTAACGCTGGTTGCCACCCACCAAAGAAAACGAAAAACAACCACCTAGCTCGCTACTAGCACAGTATGTAACTGCTGTTCGGGCCCCCTCTTCACTTTCATTATATCACGACTTTCTGTGTGCTGGTGGCCCACCACATACAGCTGGTGCCCTTTTTAAACTTTTTCGCCCCTCACCCTCAAACATCCCGAGTCCGCCACTGCAGAGTAAAATCACTATTGGAAGTTTTTCCGTGTGATATCTTGACAGCCCGACACAGATGGTTGTTAAATCACACTTACAGCTGCACTTTAAGTATTTCCAGACTCCATCTAGATAAAAGTATTGTAAGCGTGTCGATATTAAAAAAGATTTCCAACCAGTTCGTTAAGTTGTAGCTGTATTTCATTATCCAGGTAGAAAGAAATCACACATGCTCCTGTTGTTTTGTAAAAGGCACACTAAATATTAACACATTAGTTTGACTGAAAAGAAAGATCAATACCAATAGATCTGATGAGGAGAGATGTCATTCTTGGATATTGTCTTTGTTTGCAGAGGTGCAACTTGTGCGACAAGCTAAAAAAATCTTTTAACGGTGCAGCAAACAGATGATTTTTTGAATCCAGGTGGTTAGAAGAGTCTCTGAGGATCCTGGAAACTCCTTCACAAGTGTTGATTAATGACCTTTCTTATTTCTTCAAAGATCGATGGGTATTTATTTTTCAGAAAATTGGATGCTTGGCTCTTTGACTCAAACGTAATGGCGGTATACGAGGGGACACACATAGAAGCACATGGTACAAACAAACTTTTTCAGATCCGGCGAAGGAAGAAACATCAAGCCTTTGACTGGATTATTTGACGGCGATAAAACTTAAACAGGGCCGAGACAATCCAGCTCATTCATCATCAGAGTTTGTCGATGACACCCCGTCTCTTCGCCAACTTTTCTGCAAAACTTACTCGTTCCCACATTCTGCGTCGGGCTGTCGAACGTCATGGGAATAACGTATGCAAATTCTGATTTAGTTTGTTGTCTCCTTTCAAGCCTTGCCAATAAAAGTGCCATGTTTCTGACAGAACAAAAGCAAAATATGGGGCGTATCAAAGAGAAGCGCAAATGTATGCAGTCGGGGCGTCAATTTGCGACTGACACTCGACGCGCGGTCTTCAAAACTCATTTGTAGACGCGACTGTGAAGACGTTCTCTATCAAGCCGCTTTGACACTGCGGCTGAAGAGGGAGAAATACGGCCTTATCTGCACGAGCACGCCAGCCCGGCTCGACTGTGATCAGGAGAAAACAAAGAAGATTGTAGAGGCTGAGGAAAAATAGTCTTGAAATAAGCCTGCAGGTTCGCTACCGATATTGATATAGCTACTGTAGAGCGAGCAAACACACACACACACACACACACACACACACACACACACACACACACACACAGGAGGCTTAGAAACAGAATGAGGGTCGTCCAAAAAAAAAAGGGGGAGAAGAGGCTAACTCTCAGAGATCAATAAGAAGTGTGTATTTGTGTACGTCTGTGCGCAATGAGAGACAGACGGAGGGAGAAAAATGCAATCAGTGTGCGTATGAGGTTTCTCCACGGCGAGGATTTGGGTCATTTGAAAGAATACGGCTGATTCAGCAACACTGCCGCCACCGCTGAACTTAATCTACTGAGCAGTCCCGCAGGCGGAGACTGAGCGAGGAAGAGAGGGAAAGGGAGGAAGTGAGCGAGGATGTCAAATGGGAAGGGAAAGGGAAAGGGAGGAAGGGTAGATGAAACAAAAGGGAGGGAGGGGAGATAACGGCGATAGATGGAGACGGGAGAAAGGGGAAGAGAGATGGGGAGAGACAGAGGAGGCGAAAAGCGGTGGGTGAGAGATTTATCAGAGGAGACGGCGGGAGATGGAAAGAAAAGGGAGGAAGAGGAAGAAGCGAGTGGAGAGAGGAGAGGGGGAAAGAGATATGGGAGCCAAACAGGAGGGAGATAGAGAGAGCTCACCCGCTGTCTGTCGGCCGCCTGCTGCTGCTCACTCCTGGATTGCTCTCCCCATCAGATTAACGAGAAAACGGGGTTGAGGAGTCTGCAACCACCACCATCACCCCTCTCCTCCTCACCCTCCTCCTCACCCTCCTCCTCCTCTAAGGGGTGCTGTGCTGCTTATTTCATTATCTCCTGACATTAACCCCATTTATTCCTGTCTCGTTCGCTCCCCATCCAGCTCTTTGTCTTTGATTTAACACACGCAGAAACACTAATTGTTGTGATTTGAAAGCAGCGGCGGAAGAGGATCGGCGTCAACCCTCCCGTTCTGAACCTCAGATCACATTTTTAAGTGTAAGGCCCCCCCACACCCCCTCCCCTGGTGTTCGGTGCTCATAAGATGTGGTCCTGTGTTGCTATGAGACAGAATTTAAACATTTCAGCCACACGAGCACTCGTAAAGATTTGTTAGGGGAGGAATCAATGGAAGTGGAACTGATGATCCATCTACTGTAGGACCCTAACCACAGGCTGCTTAAAACACGGACGTGGTCTGCTACAAATGAAGCTCGATGCAGCGGTAGCCATCTTGGCGGTGCCTGAGCTGACACGACTTGTGTCAGCTGGGCTAGCTAAACTTCTGGTCAAGCCGTCCACTAACTTGAATATGGATAAGAAGATTTTTATTGTGAGGCTCTTTGAGATTTTGCAAATGTTAAAAGACCCGATGGACGGTAATTCTGATGAAAGGAGTAATTCTGAGGGGGTGTGACGTTCGGCGTGCTACAGGTGACGCTACATTTCCATGGTTTGGCCATTATGTCATATTGGCTGCACCTCTTGGGGTCTTGTTTTGGGCAAGTACTCTCCCTCCTCTGGCTGTAAGCAGTGCATTTAGGGTGTTTAAGTCAGTGATGGCCGTCTGAAGGGCAGGAGCAGGAGGAAAAAAGCATTAAAAGGACACTAGCTGCATGTGGTGGGGCACCAGTGCGAAGAAAGTCATGATGCGTTTATGGTGACCCCTATAAGGCAGCCTATATGGTACTGCATCATGTTTTCTCTATTCAGAGCACTTTATTATGTTCCATCTACCATAGTACGATCCAAGAGGGAAACTTTTGCAGTGTTTCTTTTAAACAGAGGAACTAAGTTCAGTAGCTGTTTAATTTTCTCTCTGAGGGCACAAAGTACATGTCATTCATTCTGTGTGTCAATCAAGCACAGGTGTACAGGTGGCTTTCGACTATATCATCCCAGTTTGAAGCCTGACCTGTGTGATGGTGGGCAGATTTTATAAATAAAATACTGACATAATCATCATAAGGTGTCTGCTGTTTATATGCAGCAGATGGATAATTAATTCCACTATTCAACAATAAATCTGTCTCTCCTCTTTTGCTATTTTTAATATTTATCATAATAGTCACACTTAATGACATTTATTGACCATAATCAACAAACAGGAACTGCCTACACAACTGGCTGTTTTAAAGCTGCAATATGTAAGAGTTTTAGGTTAAAACATAAATTAAACCTCATTAAACAAATTCACAGGAATTATCAACAGAAACAAAAGTTTTTATGTTTTATTAAAGATGTCTATGTATTGTGTTGTCGATATCTACTAAAACTAGCAGCTAAGAATTCAAAATACCAATCCGAGCTCGCGGTTTGGACTGCTAGCTGCATGGCTGCCTGAGCTAACAAGCTAAAAGCAGCTACAGTTAGCAGCAGTTAGTAGTTACTATGTAGTTTCGGAGAATGGATTCAAATTCAGAATTGTAATAGTTACAATATAGATGAGAACATAAAACAAACTTATAACTGAATAAACAGGCTGTTCTCAGAGGAAAATAAGGTCCCCAGAACACTGTGTGAAGCTAGGAAAGTGGCAGGGTCCACCACATATAAACAGTAAGAGTAAAACAGTAAAAAGTAAAACAGTATGAGACTGTGTTGTCCTTTAAGGTCAGTTTGTTTTATTCAGTCACTTCAGTCATGAAATAGAGTTTGTCAATAAAGATCTTTCTCCTTTGATTTAAATGTCTCCCCTAAAACTGCATAGTGCACCTTTAATTTAGGGAGAAACAGGCAAGCAGCATTAGAAGATACTGCTGACTGGCTTATTGGATCTTCACCATATTAAAGAATGTATCCAAATAAATGGTAATAAGACAGACTGTGTTGCACTGCCATGTTTCTAAATGGGAACTGACTTGACGACAGCACGAATCTCGGCCAGATCCAATCACACCCATCTCAAAAAAGAAGGAAAAAAAAACATACACATATGTATTCTTCAACAAATTGGATGGATATTTGCCATCTAGAACCGAGCTCATGAACACCAATATCCTCCCTCCATGTCTCTCTGTGCTTTCAGTTCTGCCTCCTCGCCACTAGATGGCAGACATGCTATGTGCGGCCGCCGCCGCCGCCGTCTAACGCCCCTCTCTCTCTCAGCTGAGCCTAATGGCATGTGGCGGCTGGTGCCTGTGAGTAATGCCGCAGGAAAATGCGTTCCATAACCTATTGTTCTTATTGGAAAAGAGAGAGGGGAAGAAGAGGAGAGGGACAGGGACACAACAAACAAGAGAGGAAGACAGAGAGAGGGGGGAAGAAGGAGGGGAGGAAGAGCTAACGAGTGACACTAGGCGAGAGCTGTGGGTGAGGCTTGTGCGGTCCAATCTTCTGACAGGAGGGTGGGGAGGGTTACTGGGAGATACAGAGGCAGAAAATGGTCTGCTGATGTAGTCGGTGTATTTAACACTTGTGCAGACACAGGCGGGCAACACAGCAACACAAACAGAACACATGCTCGGCTCAGAGGCGCACACAACTTTGTCTGGTCGTTGTAATAAAACACATTCCTGATTTATGAACACACAGATGTGTTCACAGGAGAAGGCAGAACTGACTCCGAAAGCTACTTTGATCGGGCTCGAATCTACTGTAAAGTAATTGTTACGCTCGGCTCAACGCGCAAATCAATGCTCAGGTTGAGGCTTCTCTCCGATCGTTAATGAGCACCGGAGTGACTGAAAATGTTTGCGACACTAATTTTTCTAGATAACGTTATGTTACTGTTGGATTTTGGGGGACGATGCTGAGCAAGTTTCTTCTTTTTCTTTCGCCTCCCTAATTTTCCCAAATAAAGTCTCCTGTGAAGCTAATGGGCTGCAATTAGCCCGAGTTAATGACAGAGAGCCACGAATATGTTTAACAAATATTAGAGACAAATAACCTTAAAAAGTACAAGCGAACACGAGGGGATCGGCTGCACGAGTAAATAAAGAAGTACTTGCCGTAATTAGGTTCCTGCTGATGAATTCTTTCCCATCAAGCTGAATTGGACCGCCGCCTGCAGGAAGCGGATCAATCAGCATGACGGCTGCATCGAAAAGATCTCTAACTACAGTCTCACACAGCAGCAGCAGCAGCAGGGAGTGCGTGCACTTGTAAGATGTACAGTACACAGTGCGATGATGATGCAACGTGGGATCTGTGCAATTCCCGCAAGAACGTTGTGTGAAAACTAGGAAGACATGCATGGATAACTACAAAAGTTAGAGTCTGCTGGCGTCCGTAGCCATATTTATGTGATCAAACCTCAACAGTTTAATAGTTTTAGTCTTTAAAAAACTTGGATTGTTACTTAATCCCGTCTTTTGTTTTCTTAAGTATCTGTCTGATAAATCTGATCTAAGACAACTTGGTGCATTTCAGATCATCTCTATCGTTGAATAATCTAAAAATACATCATATATGGAGGCCCAGTTCTGCCAGTTAAAGTTATAAAATCTTTTGAGATGAGATGAGATAATGAGAAAGAGTAAAAGTCATAATTGTGAGATAAAAGTCAATATTATGAGATCAAAAGTAATAATCATGGGATTAAAAAGTCATAATGAGATAAAAGGCCAACGTATGAGATAAAAAGTCAAAACAACGAGATAAAACGTCATGATTATGATTGAAAAGTCCAAATTACGAGATAAAAAGTCAAAAATATTAAATTGAAAAGTCAATTATGGAATAATTTTATTTAATTTCCTAAAATATGGAGATAAACAGTCCAAATAATGATATAAAACTCATTATTATGAGATTAAAACTCATAATTATGATTGAAAAGTCAAAATCTTTAGATAAAACGATAAAAATGAGGTAAAAAGACAATTTTGAGATAAGAGTGCTTAACTACGACTTTTCAATCTCACGTGTATGACTTTCCATTGGAATATTTCTTTCATTACACTTCGTCAATATTTTTTTTGTGGCACAAATGGGCTTCCATACATGTACAACAGAAGCAGGTGCGGTTTTGATCTCATGCAAACTTACAGCACAAATATATGCAGCCAGCACCCAGACATCCACCTACACATATACACTATAACGTCAGCACTGCGGAGAAGCAGGCAGAGGGGTACTCGTTTGTCAGTGCCACACCTAATAATGCAAAATACCCTCCCACCTTTCTCAAAATCTACCTCAGACCCCCCTCTGTGCCTTACTTACACATCCTCTCATCTCAGTTTCCTTTTGTTTTTTATTCCCTAATGTTGGCTGAGATGAAAAGTAAAACACTTTAGTTTGCTTAAAAGAAAAAAAAAAAAGAGGGCATGGGCGGGGGTTCGGCTGGTGGTGTGACTCATGTGCCAGGCTTGATTTCTAGATCGTTATAGCCTCCCGAGAAGCTTCTGAATACAGCTTGTACAGCAGACGGAGAGGCAGGAAGCCGTCTCGCTGGAATTTACTTTCCCCTCATCTCCCCACCGCTGGCTGCATAGGGGCTTCCCATTAAAGTGCTTGTGACCTTTGGAAGAGAGGGGCAGGGGTTTGATTGGGCTTTTTTGTCAAATTGGGCACACAACGAGCACAGGCACAGTGAGGGCCCATTTACTGGCTGCAGCCACGCGGCATGTGAGGCGGAGAGCTGTGGTGCCCACACTGTTAGTGCCATGAGTAGGCAGCTGCAGCACTCGGGTATTTATATTTTAACATTTTCCAGACAGACAGAATCTGTTAACACATTACAGCAAAGACTGTTTGGTTAAAGCTCAAATTTATAACTTTTCAGGCTTTCAAGATAGAGCAAAATGCATCCATGTGTGTCTGAAATTATGGTTGGGTGCGATAAAAATGCTAGCAAACATTGTTAACGTTCATTAGGAGATGTGTTTGTGTCCATGTGTGCACTCCTTTTAGCTTTGTTTTGGTCTCCTCCAACTCTTAGGGGAATATCTGGCTAGTTTGGCTGTGGTGCACAGTTATTTTTTTGCTGAAAAGAGCATTGAACCACAAAAAAACTAGCTGAAAGACGCTAAAATGCTAGAAACCACTCCTTGAGAAAGGTTGTGATGTCACAACTACACAGTCACCACCCTTAGCTACGCCCTGGCTCGGCAATGGTTGCCCAAACACTGACGGAGTTGTTGCGGAAAGTTCCTTCTCAGGCCTGTGAGAGCTGACCAATCAGAGCAGACTGGGCTTAAAGAGATGGGCACTAAAATGGAGCATTCAGAGAGGGTGAATAGAGGTGCTGCAGCGATGGACAGTATTTGAAAGATGGTGTGTTTTTTGAACATTTAAGCATTTATTTCAAGTACACACCCAAAAGTACGGACCTGAAAAGTGAGCATGATATGAAATATATTAACTGAGTAGAGCAGCTTTAACAAAAGCAGGTTATTGCTATCTTTCAGTTGCAGATCAAATCAGCCGGAGGCCACAAATAGATCGAAGATTCCTCAGAAAAACAGAAAAATTAACTTTGTCGCTCTTCAAAATAAATAAATAAACATACAGTTTCCCTTCGGGGGTGTCAAAATCAGAAATTCTACAGGAATAGGGGTCTCTCAATAAAAACAATAACAAAAAACTACAAATGTTTGAGCAGCGCGGGACCATGGGAGTTGTTGTCTTAGCTGTTAAACCACCACCCCTGCCACAGTCTGACGTTACTCTGGCGGAAATTATGTTCAAGGACGAGGTAATATATTAAAGTTTTATTAACGTTACTTGCTAGCTAGTTTGCCGACTTCCTTCCTCACCCCCTGACGCAACGTCTTTGCTGTTTCTCCACTAGTTACAGCAACTAGAGGGAGACAAGGGGATATGAAGCTATTAACAGTTGATGAAATTAAACAGTTACCTTCATTAAAATGACGCATTTCATTGTTGGGAACATTTTGGCTAATGCAAATGTAAATTTATGTTCCATATAATGTCTTTGATATACTAAGACACCAATAAAAATAAATAATAAAACAAGCTTGTCTATTTATGTAAATTGTCCTCAAGTAGACATATCTGACAATAGTGGCACTGACATGCCATTGATGTGTAAAAATGCTACCGATAGCATCTAAAACGCACTTTGTCAAACCACTGGATTTATTCCCTCTCACTCTCTCTGAGTGCTTTAGCTACTTCCAAACGGCTTTCACCATTTATATGTGCATAATCTTTTGTCAAAGTCTCTTCTTTTCTCATTTTATCCTTCACTCACAAGACCTGTCATCCTGAAATCCACTTAAAGCAGTTTCTTGTCAAAGGAAATCAGACAAAACCGACATATGGAAAAGTAATCAACACTCACCCACTACGCATCCATCTGCCCTCTTTTCTTTGGTACCACTCTTTTTTTTATTGCCCTCCCTCATTCTCTCCCCCTCTCTTGTTACTTTGCATCTGTGGGAGTGTGTAACTGCCAGCCAGATGTGGACTCCCATTGTCGCCGTTGTCACATCTGCGCAGAAACAAATGCACAATCACCGTCGCTGTCTGTCTCTCTGAGCCGAGTTACATGATCGATACAATTCCCCCTTCCCGCATTTTCACGTGGGGCTACACGCTCGCGCCTGTAAATTTGTATGTATGTGCATCATATACGTGTCAAAAGATGGAGCCGTGTTTATCTCCACCCTGCGTGTCGCTCCGTGACGTGAGCGCGATGATTTGTGGAGGGAAGCGGCGCATTTGTTTGACAGATTCTAGTAAACAAAATAGATCCATATATCAGGAGGAGCCTGAAATAGGGAGTATGAGGGCATGAGGAGGAGATAGAAGGAATATGAGTAAAAGTGTGTGACAAAAAGACGAGAGGAAGTGAAAAGGGAACTTGAACTTGGTGCAGCATTTGTGTCTAACTTTACCACCTCTCTGTTTGGGCTGCCATCACGTTACGTGTGTGGCATAGAAAGTCTTTGCCTGGTGCGCTATTCCCGCACTTCCTGCATCTCTGTCCTTTACTTTAAGTCCATTCAATTACATCCTAATCCAGTTTATCAAGACCGAAAGCAAGTAATGAAGGGATGAACACAAAATCCAGACGAGCGAACATGCAAATTTTCTCCTAAATTAAAAGGCTGTTCTGTTGTTTTTGCGTGTGCATGTAACTCCACCCGGCAGACGCTTTTAATCACCGCCTCAGCTGACGGTGTAGCCGTGTGTTTAATAAATGAAGCGTCATATCTCCTTCTAATGTGCGCGCACACACACACACGGAGGCGCATGTGTTAATCTGAAGCGACATTGACTTTAATAGCCACTTTAAATGTCTTTATTATTTTAAAGCACTTTATGAGTTGCCCCTGGCGTGTAGGAGTACAGTGCGAGGTTCTACTTGAATCATGGAAACAAAAGCTGGTGCTAGACTCGTCTACGGCTTCACCTTGTGTGCCTTTTTCAGGTTACATTATGAGCACGGATGAAGAGTTAAAGGATAATTATGGTTTAATGCAACTTGTGGAAGAGATTTAGTAGGATGTTGTTCTTCCACAAAGTTGAGGGAGGTAGAAAATTTCCATGACATGGTTCTACTAGCTTAAAATTACGTCAAATTTGCGAACGAAAGTAGCTAAATTTGTTTTGTTTCTTTTACCCACAGCGGATATTTTAGTTACAACAGCATTGAGCTAGCTAAGCAGTTTTGTGTTTATCTGTGTGGTGTTTACTCAGTTTGGGAAATCCTGCAATCTCTAGAGACCAGTAACGTTAGCTTAAGTAGGCTAGCTGGCTCAACGGGGACTAGCAATCGTCTCTGTTGCGAGGTTGTTACAAGGGGTCGGCCTACTTGCTGGAGTTGTAAACTAGGTCTCATTACATATAGGAGTCTGCTGACATGGCTTATAGTTTTCCAGTTATTAGTCGGACCCCATTTCCAGGGAAACAGAAATTGAAGCACTGCAATATGAATACATTTTGATCATGTCTTTTATTTTGTTGGTAGCCGTTATTTAATCGCAATATTGCATTCCAGAGTGAGTTTACGCACCTGTGTCCCGACAGCGTCAGTGTCCAATAATGATGGTAAAGCACACGTTGTTGGTATTTTTTGTAGTTTTGGCCATGATTCAACAACACTGTACTCACAGACTTAACTGCGCTGCGAGTACAATGTTGAGACATAGTGACATTGCTGAAAAGACATTTGATGGGGCAAGAGAGCTGATTCAATCTGACAGGTTTCAAACAGGTTTGCCACATTTATTTGCAAAGAAAAACGAAGGTGAACAGTGAAATGACCCCAAATGTCCGTTGTAAACATCCATCGCTGATTACAGACAAACCTTTTGGTTTAACTTTGACCTACTGTACTTATCAAAGTCGTGCGTCTACACAGAATCCCTCTGTTACTGACACTTAACGTGCTCTTACTGTCAAAAGGGAGGTTTTGACGTTTGAAGTGAGTCCATAAAAACTTTCACTTCGAATTGAAAGGCACCATCCTTTGGTCGTCTGTGTTCGGCGTCGAAAAGATGTCTGAAATGACGCCTTTAAAAGCTTTCCATTTGAACAGTGTAAGGATGTCACTTGAACACCATAAGTGAATGTTAAAAAGACATTTAAATAGCTGTCACAGAAAACTTTCATTCTGGCTCCTCGTGGGTGTCTTTTCAATGTTCGACGAACATGTTCAATTGGCGTCTTTGGTGCTGCTGTGCTGCTCAGCTGAGAAACTTTTATGATTTAGTGTATCGATCCACACAAAGATTGAAACATGCATGTTTGTCGTACAGCACCACAGGACCCCTAACATGCTGTAAACCTGTTTGCTGTATACCTGCTTCCAATTGTTGTCTAATGCTGCCATTCTTAACCATGCATCGCCATGGGTTTTTATTCATTTCCGCTGTTGCCTCTCGACTAAACCAAACTATATTTCTGCTGTTTAACAATTTTTTGCCAGTGCATTGTTGAGGAGTCAGGTTGCCTCTGAGGACAGTTGGTGCGAATTGAACGGACGACCGTTTCAGCAGCGTTTTCACATGCCACCGACATCTCACTTGTCATGTGGTGCACTGTTAACAGTCGGAACAAGCACTCCGGGCTTGACAAAAAAGAAACAAACAAACCTAAAAAGCTTCCCCTCACAAAATAATTTGGAATTAAACCTTTCATGTCCCAGAAAAATAGCTCCTGGCGTGGCTATATGGAGAACGCCACAGAATCAACTCATTGTTATTCGCTCCGGATGCCTAAAGTGGAACTGCAAATGAACCCACGATGAAGACACTACAAACACAGATGAACACAGAGGCGACCATACGTGCACGAACGTACGCGCCATAAATGCACCAGGCCCGAAGCCACTTTCCATCACCACGTCTCTGACGTCTCTGGGGCTTTTTGCGTCGTCCCCCTCTCTCTTCTTCTCTCCTCGAGCTGATGCGTTTAAAGACCTTTAAGTCGCCAGTAATGGGGGCGCACCACCAATCAATGAGAAGTCTATACACCGTGGCGAAGAGCCACACGAGGAGGAAGAGAGAGAGCGATTCAGAGTTGGTGATCTTAGGCTGCCGTAATGACAAACACAGGTAGTCTAACCCAGTTATGACCTTCCATCCCATCAGCGTTTTGAATGCGGCTCATGTTTACTTTTAATGCATGACTGAAAAGCTGCAGATAAGACCATGTTGCTTACTTGAGCAGATTAGAGGTACACAACGCCTCCCCCCTTAACGCACGGAGGTGTCGGCGAGGCGGTTAAATGCCCCGTACGGGTCACCAAAGTGTGAAGACACTTCCTTATCGCGATGCTTCCTTTAGACTTTCATTAGAAAACTCATAAATGGCACAATAAATTCACGTGTCTGAACCGGAGACAGAGGAAGATTACCTCCACTGCGCCACGAGCAAGTGGAGAGAAATCTCACAGACACATCCACACACTTATCAGCTTCGAAATGACACAATGCTGGTACCAGGGGGACTTAAATATTAATTCCCAGCCTGGTGAATATAAAAATAAATCCTTTTGCTAATCGTGCCGGGAGATGCTCGACGGCGGTAAAAAGGTTTTGTGTAAATTACTAAAAGATTAGTTCCTTTGCTGGTTTATCTACAGGTCCAAACCGCAGAGGTGCATTCCTCAAGCACCTAAAATTCCTCTTTAACTTCCACACGGAAATTTAAGGATTTACCACGTGTGTGTGCGCGCGTGTGTGTTTGTGCATGTACCGTAAATGTCCCAGCAGCTCCCTTGAAATCCAGCGATTGTCTCTGGTGAAACAAGATAGTGGTGGCGCTTTGAAGGTGCAAAGCTGTGACGGGATGGTATTACCTGCGCGAAGATATCGCAACGCGGGGAAGTTTCTCGGCCAGTCGGACGTTTGTCACATGTGACGAGGAGACGCTGTTTTGCCACGGGATTAGAGCGCATTAGCCAGGGTGGGTGCCAGTCAAAACACACCCAGTTGTATTTACTTATTTATTTTTTTTAATCTTTGGCAGGAAATAAACATTTATGGGCGAGGAGGAATTTAAGCCTCTCTCCCTGTCACCCCACAAACACTGATTACTGGCCCGTTTAGTGGACACTTTGCTTTGAAGAGATGAAAAATAGTTGTGGCATATTTTTGTATCACACACTCAGCAAAAAACGTTAAAGCACCTTAGCAGATTAGGCCTCCCTTGGATATGATAACACACTGAACAATGTGCTTAATATTGAAATAGCCGGGATGAGACATGGAAAAAAAAAACACGAGTCTATCACCTTCCACGAGTGTCCAGCGCAGGATATGAAATTTCCTCCTTTTATGCCAAGATTTGCTCCCTGTTGCACATAAAAGTTTACGAATTGCTTTTACGCCCGCCACACTCGAGTATATTGCCTCCGTTGTGCGCTCTGTGTGTAAAAGCTGAACACTGGCTTCTCGCATGAGTCACAGCTGATCAATTAAAAGCTTATTGATCTGTTACAGAGGCAGTGGGAGAGATAGCAGGCCGGGATGTGGGAATTACTCCGCCGTATAAAGCCTCTTCCCGATCCCACTTCCTCGACGTTAAATACACGCTCGGAATTAATAGAAGATCCGGTTACGTCAGGGAGGAGGCCTTTAAACAATGCGCGTGCTTCGTGTGCTGACGGGCGACGCTTTAGAAATGCATGGTCAAGGACGCAAGCGGGGCTGGAAGAGTGCTCTTCAGCTGGAGGCGACAGAGCAGCACCTCGTCCAAGCCTGTTCTCTGTGAAATGCGTGCGTTTCTTTCCTGAGAATTCACCATGAAAGTGAAGGATTTCCTTGCTTACTGTTACTCAGTGTCATATAGATTAGTGATTTGTGCACAGACATGGAGTCTGCACACTTCTTATAGATGCCTCTTTTAGATACAGATAAAGCGCTTAGGCCTACACACCTTTCTTTCAACCTCTCCTTCCCCTTGATTTTTCTTCTTTGTCACTTTCTCACACCTCGCAAGCACAAACAGAAACTCGCACAGATGCACACACAGATGCACACACACACACACACACACACACACCCCTGGAGCTTAATTTGCAATAGAAGACTACTTCATTTGAATGTCTTTGATGTAGCGTGGCTTTGCTCAAATGAAGTATCTGATCCCAATCCCCTGGACAGATCCACGTGGGCGTATCGGTGTAACCAACCACCACGAGCATCCCCGTCCTACTACCAGCTCCTTTTCTTTTGTTCCTCACCTACAATTCATACGCCATCAGCTCTGCATACCCATCACCCATCCATCCATTTATAATTTAATTCATTTACAGTTTTAACAAGCATGCTTACGTGCCTCGTCATCCGGGTAATTTATGGAGATGGGGTCTCGGGCTCGGTCCCCTGGTGGCCTCGCGGCCTTGACATGTTGCTCAGCTTGTCTTCGGCCTGCGTAGGCTCATGGAAGAGGGCGAATGTGAAAAGATAGACATTGTGTAGAGCCTTAAAGGACCACACTGGTGTTTTTTTTTGCACGTTCGAGACCATAATGCATGTTGTATAGTAATATAACGCATTATATACTTTTTCCATACGTCAACTTTTGTCAAACTTGCATAATATTGGGGGTTAGGGTTACAGGCAGCACTGTATTCACCCTCTGTCTGAAATGCTCCCGTCTCTTTAAGCCCCCCCCCCCGAATACCCAGTCTGCTCTAACTGGTCAGCTCACACAAGCCCGAGCCAGCACCGCTCACCATGTCTCCTGTTGGCTCTTTCCTGTTTGTAGCTTTTAGTTTTACTTCTACCGCGAACATAGACTTAAATTATGCAACTGTGATGCTAATGCTAATGATGTTCCCTTAAGCTAGTTCTAGTGACGTTGATGTTAGCCAGCATTAGGGATGTTAGTGTTAGCAGTATCAATGTTAGCCGGCACTTGAGACGATAGCGTTAGCTAGCTCATGTTAGCAACGTTAGCTACAACAAACTGGCAAAAACTTGAGGAGGTGCAGGTGATCATTCATTTCTTGTATCTTGGTTACTCTTGTACACAGTGTGATGTTGCTTCTTGTAAGTATCTAAACGCACCAACGTAACTAACACGATTGACATTACTTACTTTGTACCCATATTTTGCGAGTCAGCTTGCACTTTAGTTTATTACAATACAAAAGTTGCCATGTTCAAAAATACATTAAATCATCCTCTTTTTTATTTCCTCGATAGTAACTAATAATACATTGACCGCTGAAATGGAAATGTCCGCGGATTTTCATTTCTGATATCTGCTCGCCTTATATTTTGGACACAAGGGGGAACAGATAAAGATTAAAAAAAACAAAAAACCTTCCAACACCAAGTTCAATAAAAAAATGTCTTATCATGTTAATTAATCCCACATAGACTGAAAAGTAAGAACAATTGCATGAAAGCAATCTTGAAAGCCCAGTTCAGACCAAAGACGTGTTTATAAGCGTAAATAAAGACTATCATGTACTCATGCACTAAAGACACATCTGATACAAACATGTGCCTCCAAAACCAGAGCAAGACCCAGCTGCAGCCTAATAAGGGGATTAGAGCATGTGAAAGCTCAGGTTTGTCATTGACTGAACAGAAAAGGGGAGCTGAAAATGCACAGATTAAACAAACAAACACGCTGGTATTTTCTAGGTGCTTGAGGTGCATACATTGCCGGAGTGGCACAGAGCGAGAGTAAATATACACATGCTCACACATCCAGTCTCGGCACCATCTTGTGCTGTACTGGGGCTAATCCTGTGCGTACACCGACAGGCTTACAGATGCCCCCGTAGACTCAGGGTACACAGAGAGCCTTGCTGAAGTGCTCCATTCAGAGCATGAGCACGCTTGCAAAATGTGTTTAAATGACCAACATGTGCAAACAAGCTGGCAGCCAGCAGCCCCAGAAGTACTAATTATGATGATGATGATGATGATGATGATGATGAGGGAGTGGGCAAAAGCTTAGGCATATAAAAATGGCATGTGTTGCGCAGCAATATTGATAGTACGCTAGTAAATAATTTGTTAGGGTCGTGTAAATAAATCATTGTATTTTATGTTACCACTGTGAGAGTGTGAACACAAAATCACTCATATTTGAAACAAGTGCTCATTCTTCAAAATCCTACTTACGGCACCGGAATAACAATGATGATAAACTATTCGGTACACTGCTGGCGAATAATGGACACCGCCATTTTGCTTTAAAGGTGCAGTATGTAAGGATTTACTACCTGTAAAATTCCTTCTCCAAACAAACAGGGGGCGAGAGTAACCGCTAACTGCTGCTAACTGTAGCCGCTGTTCGCTAGTTAGCTCAGTTAGCAGCGCAACTAGCGGTCTTAGCCTATTAGCTGACTCTGCCCGGACTGGGAGTACTGGGGAAGGTTTTCAGGCTCGGGCTGAAAATATGAGGGCATTTAGCCTGAGTCAGTCCTCTAAAGCTAATTGAGACATTTAACACAATCTTAATTGTTTCATCCATCCAAAAAAACTAAAATGTGAATTAAATAATGATGATGAATAATGAATAATGATGTTTTTTTTTGGCGGACTACTTTTAGCTAACTGTGCTAGCTCTAGCTCCATAGTTACAGTATACAGCTATGACAGTTGTGTCTTCTCACCTCACTTACGGCAATTAGAAAAATGAGCATATTTCCGAACCATTCTTCCTTCGTCTTTCAAGATTATTGCAAAAGATTTTCCTCAGAGATCTTAAACAAAACAAACATGTGAATGGAGTATAAATTAAGCTAACTATGCTAGCTCTAGCTACATAGTTAACGTAAAGCTATGGCAGTTGTATCAATCTTCTCATCTAACTCGAACTATTATTGTCAAAGACCTTCTTCAGAGATCTAAAATAAACTGTATATGTGAATGTGGCATGAAAAGGTCAACATATCTCAGAGTAGAGATACTGTATCCTTGAGATGATCCACCTGGGTCCTTAATCAAAAGTAAAAAAAACTCAGACCATCTGTGTGATTTCTTCCTCAACTGTTGTCTATAATTGGGAAAAATCTCACCTCAAGTTTGTTCACTCTGCCACAACCTTGTTGACCTTCAACAGTGTGCACGAGGCGTCCTCTCTGAAGTGTTCATTCAGTGTGTTTGTGTTTGAAGTGTGGAGGGCGACATTGGTTGAGACTAAACTGGGGGAAAAGAGGGTCAGCATCAAGTAAGCCTTGAAAGGAGGGGATGGGTTGAAGTGCCTTATCATAAACGCTCCTTCTGTGCCTTGATTATTCCTCCGGGCCACTGATATTGAACCTGCGCTTTGACTTGAAATCGAACACGATTTACAGTAGCATTGACTTAAGCATATCTTCTCTTTTTAGATGATGGAAAATGTTAAATCTCCAAAGAGGAGATCCACACTGCCTGTAAACAGAAAAGCACCGTCGCCACAGAAGCCTTTTCATGCGCTATAATTTGTTTATTCGCACACCTGATAGAGAAAAGCCGCCCTCTGGCTCTCCGTTCAGCAGAAGCAGGGATTTCTGGAGTTTGGTTCTGATGCTGTCTGGCCTTAGTTTGCCTGTTTACCTCTGAGGACAAAAGGGGCGGCTGATAATGTGGCAGCGGAGTCATGGCCGCTGGCTCTTTTTGATGAGGAGAAAGGTCTGTTTGACTAATTACCCTGGTGGTCAGACCGCTTGTTTTTCCAATGCCACATTTTTCTGTCCTCTCTCTCTCACTCGGGTTATTTTTCTCCTCGGTTCCTGAGCACACGCGCTGAGCCATGACATCTGACGCTGATATTTGCATTTGAATTAGCGCTCCGAATCACTATGTATTGATTAACTGCAATTACCTTTCTTTTCTTGTTTGTTTAAGGGTATTTTTTTTTCTCTCTCCATTCGTGGAGTCATTTCTCATCCTGCCTGTTTTTCTCTTTATTTATTTTCTTAGAGTTTAGTCCAAACTGCAGCTCACCTTGGCCACAGGTCAGAGAGAAGGTGAGTAATGCACAAACCATTGTTTGACGCGAAATCCATAATCTGCAAAGTGGATCAAATAATGCGTAAATGCATCAATCAAAAGGGAGTTATTGATGGATATCGTATTGGCCGGCGGCAGAGGGAGAGAACAAAATACTATATTTATATGAGAATAGTGTGATCACTCCCAAGAGTTGAAGACTGGGTGTGTTCGAGGTCCTTTATCAATTGATAAGCAATCTGATCTAATTTTAATCACAATCTAAAAACAAACCCTACATGAACACGTTGAATGCTTGAAAAGTTGCTCCTCGTGGAAGAATGTGTTTGTATTTTGTACTAGGCCGCCTGTTTTCGTTGCGTTAAAGGTACCACATAATCTTCATTTTCAGGTTCATACTTGCTCGCTAGAAAATGTTTACTTTTCTCATACTGTCCATCGCTGCAGCACCTCTATTCACCCTCTGTGTGAACGCTCCATTTTAGCGCCTGTCTCTTTAAGGCCCCCCTCCCGATAAGCCCCCGTCCGCTCTGATTGGTCCGTCCTCACAGGCCTGAGCAGGTGAGGAAAAAAAATCGCGAAAGAAAACAAAACATCGTGGAAAATAAAACATAACATTATATCTATTTATTACCAAAGGATTTGTCAGTAATATGGTTAAGATGGTAAAAATACAAATTAATTGCACTGCATGGTGATTTAGGGTGGTGCACCTAAAATTTTCAGTGGGTGCCACTACTGGAAAAAGTAAGTCTGGTGTCCTGTTTTGATTCTTACAGTATTTATGTACATATATACAAGCACCTTGTACACTTGTATGTACCGCCTAATCAGTGTACCGAATGGTTGGTGCGATAGGATCAGTCCCAGGTAAAAGCACACGAGAGAATTGGGGAAAGAAGCAGAAAAATGTCGGCGCTTTTCATCTTTCAGAGGACAGTATGGCCTAAAAATACCAATATTACACAATATTGTATTTCACATGCACAAAACACAACCATAGCAACATGAAGAGGCTGCATCACATGGCACTGAAGCACCTCTCCACCGTTCCCAGACGTCTTTATTATGCCACAAATTGAAATGACCGCTGCTATTCTCCGGGCACGCAAACCCATCTTGGCCATGGCCTGGCCATTTTCAGGAGTTAGGTTCCATCTTGTGTCCTGATGAAGAGCTTTGTATGGACCACCTGCGCTCGGGGTCTGGACGAGCAAAAGCTCTGATTGCAAGGTGGATGGAGCACACAGGCAGACGGTGGAAGATGCACCATGCCGGGGACTAAGTGGCACTTTAACAGGCGATGCATCCTGGGGGTCTGGCTGTCCACCTAGACTGCAGCCACGGCCGTGATGGAAGAGGCTGGTGAAGGACACGGAGAAGCAAACAGGAACAGGAAAGGGATGAAACGCTTGTAATGACGATGAACTTTTCAAGTGTTTCTCTCTGAAACGCAGTGATTGAGCTTTAATTTCTGACCGAAGCGTCTTTGGATGATCGTACGTGTGTTTATGTGCTGGGACAGATGGTGTTTGTGGGGGTGGCGAGTGATTAAGCATGTATCAACCCAGTAAGGATAGTATAAGCTGGGAGAGCTGCAGGCGGCTCATCGTGATGTTTGCCCGCTAAACTGCTGACTTATGTCCCAGGGTTAAAAGAGACAATAGTTATCTACTGGTGAGTGGGAGGTACTGTTGTTTTCTCACCCTCTCTCTCTCTTTCTTTCTTTCTTTCTTTCTATATATTGAAAGGAAAACTTTAAAAATCCAAATCACCGCTCTGTTCATCTGTTATAGAGAAACGCAGCTGCACTGTGTATTGATTTGACATAAAAAAGTGGAACTCGGTGTGAGTAAATGATGACAAGAATGTTGAAATAGCTGGCTAAAGGAATGAAAAAGCAGCCGGCTGAAAGCACGCATTCATCCATTTCTCCTTTGTTAAAACACTTGTCATGTTTTAGGCTACCTTGTGAACAAAGTGTGGAAATCATGTCTATTTCCACAGTTGAAATAGCTCGCTGAAGAGCTGAGACACAGTCTAAGTCAGGCCTGGTTGTTCACTCTATGCGGGACAGAAGAAATACGGTGCTTTTTTTGAATTAAATACAATTCAATTTAAAAAAGTTCACTGTATATGTTCAGGTGCAGCTTGCAAAATGCAAAATCCAAAGAAAAAGGTGATTTTTCAATCGAGAGCCGAAGTGAAATCACAAGTTGCAGGTTTCAAATCCCATTTTAGTCACTACAGCATTCAGCCATGGACTCCTTTCTCAGCAGTACATTACATCAGGGTGAGAATTTCTTTTAACGTCATCCAAACTCATCGTTTATTCAGTGTTTCAGTGTTTAGGCGACATTTAAAAAGCATTTTTTAACCAGCAGATGTTAAGGGAAAAAGTTTAGCAGCCGACTTTAAAAGAGAGAGCTGCTGACATTTACAGATTTGACCACAAGCAAGTTACAATGATGTAAGTAGCTGGAAGATTTTGATGGGAGATGTGTTTTTCATCATTGTTTCCATTAATACTGAGTACTAATGTAATAATGTAGTAATGACTACTGAGCACTCATGGGTAGGAATGCCACCATGCTGGTGTTGTAACCCCACTGCGAGACGGCCTCTAGTTAAACTTTGTGTAAACCTGAAAGCAGATTCTATAGAAAATTATGATTTATCTCCAGGAACATGCTTCATTTTATGAGTGCCAGCATTTGGTAACAGAAGCTAGTGGAACAGAGGCTAGCCCGGACACAACGTCATCATGACTTTATCTCTATAATGTGCATTAATGAAGCTTTGCTAGAAAACAAATGACAACTGCAGTTAGGGCTGCAACGGCATGAGATTTTTGTGGTAGGAACCATCTCAGAAATATCCCTGTTTCACGGTATAATGGTATACTGTATTACACAATTATCATTATCATTATGATTTTGATGTATTTATATACTTTGATCTAAAACTTGAAATATAATGTTTTACAAACACTAATACCGCAGAATTCAATACCCTAGATGAGCAAATCTACATGGTATGATAACCCCCAGCTTTTTAACGGTATACCCAGAAAACTGTATATCGCTGCAACCTTAAAGGAGCACTACGCAGTTTTGGGGAAGAAACTTTAATCAGAAGAGAGAGGGTTTTTTTTTATGTCTAAACAAACTTAATAAACAAACTGACCTTAAAGCACAACACAGCTTCACACTGTTTAACTTTGTTTATATGTGGCGGACCCTGCCACCTTTCTAGCTTCGAACAGTGTTCCTCTGAGAACAGCTTGTTTATTCAGTTACGGAAAAAATAAATATTTCTGAGTTTGTATTAGCTTATCAACATTGTTAATACACGATGTAAATAAAAAGCGGCTGCACACTTACATCTGTGCTTTCCATTCGATTTTGTCTATAGACCTCATTATTAAGTGAGTACATGGGTCGAGTTAGTTGCACTGTGAAAAACTAGGCGTACATCAATCAAAAAATCAATAATGGAGCAGCGATCTCTCAGCACATCTTAAATTTCCTACTGTAAAATCTACTTTTCTTATATTTGTTCCACTCATTCACAGAACTGGACCTCAGAGAACCCAGAATGTGGATGAACGGACCCAGACTAAAGGCCTCCGTGTGGCTACTTCTGGGTTTTGGGGTCTGTGACCTGAATGATAAAGAATATTCCTTGTGAATCTCAACACAGAGCTCAAACTGTGCCAAGGCCAGGACAGGACTGGCAGCGTGGGAGGCTCAGGGGGAACGCTGAAGCTTTAGTAAATTTCGATGAGGAGAGAAAAGAAACGCTAAAAAAACAAGGAACTTCCTCGTAATAAAAAAGTCATTGATTTAAATCATATTTCATGTTTCAATAACAATGCATCTCACACAGCTCTGTTCTCCAACAGAAGAAGACAAAGTGGGAAATACTGTACTTCACATGACAAGTCAGATTACTTACAAGGGTTGTGATCTCTCACCTCGCTTGCCATTTTTATTTCAGCGCCTGCATCTTCCGCCTCAGCAATCAAAGCTGTTACATAATTAATCGGGCGAGGTTTGGGCTGCGTGGAAGAAGTCAAAAGTCAGCGCAGCATTGTACAGAGGTCGCCGGAGAATCCTCAAAGTTCAAATCCGTTTCCTGCCAACGCTGTGAACTTGTGTCAGCTGCAGGACTTTTTCACGACCAGTGGTGCATCTGCCGAGATCAGAGGCACGCACGTTTGATGGAGGGAGCGCGATGAACACACCAGTAACGTCTTCATGGCTGCATTACCATGTCTTTCTGTTTTCGTTTTTGTTCCCAGGTCCGCTTCTTCGCTTTTCATCCCACATACATAGAGTCTCCTCAAAAAGAATTGCATCTGAGCGCCACATGACCACCGCTCAAAGACAGATAATTACTGTCGCTGACCGCAACTAAGTCGACATGCCTGCTGGCCCTCGCATGTGCGCGCATTCATCATGTTCGCGACTGAATGGAAATGAAGTTGCCCCGATGCCGTCGAACTGCGTTTGATGGCTGCAGGTACATTGTGAAAATCATCTGGTTTGTGTGGGCAATTTGCTCCAGAGCACATGAGTGGGAGTGAATTAAAGAAATGTCCAACCAATATTATAAGGCAGAGAGGAGAGAGACGGGGAGCGGATCGGCCTGTGCATGAATACTGATGCCCGAGATGGTAGATGTTGGAAGATAGGTTTGTGTAACCTGGGTGGATTAAAAAAAAAAAAAGATCCGGCAGTGAGGTAGAAGGGAGGCGAAGAGGAGAGGAGCGGGGAGATTAAGTAATTATCCTTTCAAGCCTAATTTGAGGTGCTGTTTGAAATTAACCTATGCAAATGAAGTGGCTAAATCACACTGAGGACGGCGGTGACTCAGACTCTACAGGAGCAAGATTGGTTTTCACACCTTATCACAATACTATCAAACGCAAACTCGGAACCGTTGTGAAATGTTTCGTGCAATTTACTGGGGGGACGGCTTTCCACGTGAAGAGGTGATATTGCTTGTTGCTTTTTTACTCTTTCTTCAGTTGAATCGAGAGAAAGACGGCAGTCGAAAGGTGACCCCGAGGCATTACCTGCAGAAGCAAAAGAGAGGCGGCTCATTGATGAAGGTGAGGTAAAAAAACAAGTGGGATGTGGAAAGGACTTATCTTTTTAACATAAATACAGTTCTTATTTAAGGATTACATTTATATCCAAGTGCCTCTACTTTTCGTGACACTGTTGTATGACGCAAAAAAGGTCATAGCTACCACGATGTTGTTTGCATTAAAGGTTAAATGTGTAGGATTTAGTTGCATCTAGCAGTGAACCCCCCCTCGCCTCACCCTTCCCCTGCGTCGCCCGCAAAGGCCCTCTCTAAAGCCAGCCTCTGGTTTGTCCGTCCTGGGCTACCGTAGAAACACGGCAGTGCAACATGGTGGACTTTAACTTCAGGTTTACTCTCTCACAGCTTGTCAAAGTTTTATCTGTAGCTGCAGAGGTCAGCAGAGGAAGCTTTAAAAAAACAGATATTGTAAAAAAAACCTTTCTAACGCTTCTTTCAAATCAAAGGTAGGTAACGCTCCACCGAAATGAAGCTCGTCGGCTTGTCTGACCGACTGTTAACCCTGAAGAGTACGTTGCACAACACTCATTCAGAACTACAGAAATCTTGACGTTCCACTGATATCGTGCGTGTTCACAGACGGCAGCAGATCAGAGGATTTTCACACAACATCTCAGCACAATCCGTAAGCTGGCACGGGCCCACGACTGTGACCTTCTGCAACGACCTACAGCAGCGCAGCGTCCCCAGTGTGCGCCTGTGCGAGTACGAGGAAGAGAGGCGCGCGCGTGTTTAACTGGCGGAGATGAAATTAAAAGCGGTGATTTCCCTGTCGACTGCTCCTTCTCAGCAGCTGCTCGCTTCTCTTTATGGTGAAGATGTCATTATTTAATTCCTAAAAAGCGTTTCTTACCGTGCTCTCTCACCCCTCAGCGCACAGCCACTTGCTAACTCCTTTTGTTTACTCGCGCTTGCATTCTTTCAGATTTTCTCTGGTTTGTTCCTGCTCTCTGTAAACACTTTCTGTTGGTCAAAAGGCAGATTCAGTTCATTCATCAGGAACAATCAAAGCTGTGGGAATTGTCTCGGTGACATTTTACCCAGGAACTTAAAGGTGCAATATCCTGTTGAATTCATACTAAAAAGAAATAGTGGGCACCATTTCCCCAGAAGGACTGACTGCCGCTAACTGTAGCTACTGTTAGCTAGTTAGCTCAGTTAGCCATGCAGTTAACAGTCCAGGCTGGCTGAGGGTTTGGAGTACCAGGGGAGTGTAGGTGTTTACACCGCTGGCGAAGGAGTTTTGGACTGGGATGAGCCTCGACTAGCTAGTTAGCATGCTAACTTCAGTAGATATCTCTGCAACAAAATACATTGACATCATAATGTTTTTAAATAAACCATCTAGCATGCTAACCAGCTATTCCCCACTCATCCTGTTCCAAAACTCCTTGGCTAGTGGTGTAGATCGATAGATAGATAGCTTTATTAGTGAAAACACCAAGACTCCCCCATACTCAGAACTGCTAGCTGCACAGCTGACTGAGCTACCTAGCGTAACTTAGCAGCACTGAAATTAGCTGAGAAAGCTAGCCTCTGCCAATTCTTTTTTCAAAATACCACTCCAAACTCCCAGTTTTATACCGCTGGCTGCATAGCTAACAGCAAGCTAACAGCAGCTACAGTTAGCAGTTACTACGGTGATACGCTGCCCCTACTTGTTTGGGGTATAACTTCGAGAGGTGGCCAATTTTTACATATTGCACCTTTAACGCATCACCAGGTGTGGTCCACATCCTCCTATTCTGCAGCAGACGGCACAAATCAATCAGCATTTATATACTTACTGTTGTAGGACTCTATACATCCATACCGCATGGCATAGCGCATGGCTGCAGCTTTAGAGAGGGATGAATGGACACTATGAACAGCTTGCTCGGGATCATCTTGCGATCTAAATGCAAATGTAGGAGGAGTGTGAAAGCACTGAGGAAGTTATTACCTACATGGCTGGCTTTGATGAACAGCTCACAGCGTTTGTGGCAAATACCAAAGCTGAGGATTGCATCCATGTGATTAAGATGATTAATTGCTCCTTTAAATGTATTCCTTTTTTTTGTTTTTTTCTTTTAACACCTCCTTCAACCTCAAGCAATCACTGGAGGTGTGCGCAGAACCCGTGGTGCTACTTGTTTGAGAGTGTGCTGTGAATTGGAGTGTGGCACAAGCTCGGGGAGCCCACATGTAATCAGTACAGATGTAGCGGAGTCAGAACCACGCACTGACTTAAGGCGGGGATGTATACAGGAGCGGGTGATAAGATTGACATATGAATGTTGAATAGGATGAAACTCTGGCCTATCTCATTAAAACGAAACATTAAATAATGGGAAATCTTAAAGAGTAACACTAAAAAAAGCGTGTTGCCTGGATGGAAAATGTGCAGTCAAGCCTCTCTTAACTCCCTCCATGGAAACGTTTGAACCGATACTCACTTATATGTAAAAAGCCACCAATTTGTGTCTCTATTTTTGCGATGATTCCCAAGGACATATCCAGAAATGGTCCAAAAACATATGCTGATGTGACATCACTCGGTGACAAACCCACTTAAAGATAAACTCTTAAAAAAACACACTTTCAGAAATAAAAGTCACCTTTAGATGGGGGAGGGGGGGAGGGGGGGGGGAGAGATACTGAGTGAGTGAAATGAAAGCAATTTTTCTCCTTTTGAAATGTAAATGCGCAGCGATTTGCTGAATACCTTTGAAGAAATCATGTTATTAAGAATCAGGTGTCGCTATGCAGCCTCCATTGATATGGAGTTCATAATTTTTAAATGAAATATATTTCTTCCTCTTGCAATTTCTTCACCCCTTTCACTTCTCCCTAAGTGGAGAGCAAGGCTTTGTGTGAAAAGGTCATATGGCTTTCATGGAGCTCACACTTACCTGCTGACAGGCGAATGTCATCACTTTCCTTTAAACTTAGTAATGATTCTTTTTACAAGCCTACATGCACCGAAACATCCAAATGTGGTGCTTTTTTTTTTTTTTTTAAAGCAGTATGCAAACTGAATGCATAGTTATCTATCAGTCTGAGAGCTTCAATCACGATGCAGAAATTGCACTATTTATTTGGGTGCTCAGATGAAATCGCGAAATAATGTCAAGGACCCGAAGCAATAAAGATCTTTTCTGCAGCAGTCATTGTCATCGTGGCTACAAGGCACTATTGACAAGTATACAAGGAATACAACAACAAGATTATCAATATCAAATGACTCAATACTTTCAGCCCTGAGAATGAGAAGTGGGGTGTTTCACATGGAAGTCTGTGTGTGAGATGAAACACTGCAGATTGATTTGGAGACTGAGAGAGGATTGATCGCTCGTTCTTATCTTGTCGTTATTTCTAATAAACACTGTCATGAGAAATTTTTAATTGGGTCAAATTATGACATAAAGAATGAATGAAGGTCCAATTATACAGGCCAGTAACACTTAAAGGAATAAATTACCAAATGCCACAAATATGTCACTCGTCTGAGTATTAACTAGTTCACATTCTGGCTCAGTAGTCAATAACACACACCCAGACTACACCCATCTTCAAACCCAAGCCTTCAGTTTGATCTCAACTACACACCTGTAAAGTTGACTAATGATATCTTACATGGTTGTGACCGTATCGCATTTACGAAATCTGTCCCCAGACCGACAGACGAATGGACATAGTGACATATAAACACCTCAAAATACTCAAAAGTGCCTCTGTGGTAGCTCCCACCAAAATAGGCGTCTCCAGGCCAGGGGCGTAAAGTGGGTGTTGGGGGGATATGCCCCTACTTCCGGCCCCCTTGCTCAGACAACGGCCATCTTTGAAGCTGTAAAGTTACCTGACCACATCTTGCACAGCTGAGACGCTATTTATCTTCTGGGGACCATGAATGTCTGCACAAAATTTCAGTAGTCGTTGAGATATTTTCAAGTCTTGAACAAAGCGGTGAATCCTCAGAGCCATGCTGCTATCGTGGGAAAAAGAAACAGAAAAAAGAAGACAACAACCTTTGATATATTTTGATTTTTTTTCATATTTCAGGTTGTCACTTTCAAAACAGAGGAGAACTTTTCAAGAGAAATACACTGAAGCTCTCGCATTCTGCAAAACTCTACGACAGCAACTGGTGTCAGCTCTCTCTTTCCCAGTCCGACTGTGCTCATATTCCCTCCGTGGAGCTGCATTTGTCATAAAAACTACTATGATTCCATCGAGATGAAACTAGAGCAGATTGGATGACTTATTCTGTTTGTTCACAGCAAAACAAGGTTTCAAAATTCACTTATCTGTGACTCAGGGGTGCTCAAGTGTTGTCTTTCTCTGGTCTGATGAATGAGGATATCACAGCGGTTGTTTGTTCAGCAGCGTCTCGGAAAAAAAAGTGGCTACGAGCTCATGTCAGGAAAGACAGTTGTGAGGGAGCTTTGTGGTTTATTGGCCTTGGGATTCACATGCTGCTCTGTAACACTCTTTTGAGGCAATCGGGTTAGTTGTTGAACTGCGTTGAAATGCACTTTAAGTGTGACGTGGATAAGAATATATCATGTTTAGTTCCTCAGAGTTGCTCTGCACTTAAAAATAAGCACATGCAAGGGCTGACATTTTGAGTACGCTTATGGTATCATAAACTTTTTTCTGTACATGTCCTGCCATTTACTGATTATAGCTCATTTCTACATGACACACAATTATGTTTTTTTTCTGCCTCTCTCCATTGCTGATGGCTGACAGTCATCGAGTACTGAGCTGAAGTTTGTTGCAGCCCAATGCTAACGTTGCGTCTCCATGTTCTGTTTACATTTTCTCATTAAACCTGCCCAGTTAGGTGAACCCAAAGACGCTCGGTTACATCAGTGGCAATGGTGTTTTCTTTTTCTGCGGACGACGTGAGTGTGTTTATCTCAACCGTATGTTTTTCTTAGCTTAGCTTCCTCAGTATAACTAGCTGGCTAACATTGTTTCAAGCTTCGGAGGCTATATATGAGCACTGCTTAAAAGGGGCAATATGTACAAATTTAGTTAAAAACATTCAAGAAAAACTGAAATCGTCAATGTAATGTGAAAAAATAAAATTTTTGACTTCATGACGTCTATTGTGTTGCAGAGAAGTTAGCGTGCTAACCAGCTAGCCCCAGCCCCATACCGGTCTAAAGCTCCAGTGCTAGCAGTGTAAACACCAACACACATCTAGCTCCCAGTTCGGACTGATAGCAACAGCTAACTAGCTAATGGCGGCAACAGTTAGGCAGTTTGCGGTCACTCTTGTAATATCCTGCTTTGTATTTGCTTTGAGTTTGAATGCAACACTATTCGTACTTATTGCACATTTAATGGTAGGCTATTGGTATTGAGCTGGTAAAGCTATGAATGTAGCTAACAAGCTTGCTAGCGTTCGCTCACAGTAAACACTAACACTAACACTTGGAGTACCATAGACGTCTTAGCCATGTTATTGATGTAAGCAGAAATGTTGATGTTAAATAAGTGATAAAAAAAATAATATAAAACTTAGAGTCGAAATAATCATAATTTTAAATCTTAGGGAGTGCTACTGCCAGAATGCTAATGGCATTCTGTGAAAAAGGCCCAGTGTGATACTTTTCCCTGCCATCTCACACTTGAGTGTGTGCATTTAGCCATTATAACCCTGATGCTGAATTACAGCATATCTATTAATTAAGACTAAATAGCCCCATAGAAAAGTGGAGCTTACGGCCGCTGCATGGCTTCAAGCATGCTGAGATGTTTCAATGGGTAAAGTTGCTACCATACTTTGAAACATTGTTATATGAATGATACATTGTGACCTATAATTTATGCATGCTATGCTCAAGAATATAGGTTAAAACACCTTCACTTCCGTTGGGGATCATTCAAATATCGACATATACTATTTATAACAC
This sequence comes from Pagrus pagrus, assembly GCF_965226575.1. Taxonomy (NCBI): domain Eukaryota; kingdom Metazoa; phylum Chordata; class Actinopteri; order Spariformes; family Sparidae; genus Pagrus; species Pagrus pagrus. The sequence continues at coordinate 11,914,543 of NC_140204.1, read as the reverse complement.
ATACTGAGCACTTTAATTACTGCTGCCGCCACCCACATGCATTCACACACCTGCCAATCCGAGTAAATCAAGGCTCCCTTAAATCCCAGTTGGAGTCCCAGGTGTGTGCTTCAACCTCCCTAGAAGTCAACTTCACAAGTACAATTTAGTCTTACAATTCAGAGCTGTTTAAAAACTTGTCTCGACCGAGGCTCCTTGCTTTGCTGTGACCTCCATTCCAGCGTTTCCTTTCCACGCTCCCGCATGCAATCCATTTTTCATGCCGTCTCTGCATTGTTTCAGCTCATTTTATTGTGCTCCTCTGGAGAGGAGGTGTGTTGTTTTTTCAGTGGAAGCAGTGTGTGCTGTAGCCTGCTGAGCCCAGGCAGTTGGTTGGGCACACCATGTGCTTGCTGAGCACGACTGCCGTCTGGCATGGACGCTTGCAGTCATCAGTACCAGCGGCCGATTTGCTTCAGCGACTCTTTCAAACTTCTTCACTTCCTTGTCATTTGTTCCATACGTCTTTGCCAGCACTTGGAAATAATTAAGCGAAAGAAAGTCTACCAACAGTGTGTAGTGAATGTGTTCCTTCGCAGCAGACGTCAAAATTAACACTAGAACAAACTTCCTGGCGGTACCTCAAAGTACCTCACCAGTCTGTAATCTTAAAAACATCCATGAAGTTTGTTCCCGCCGTCGCCCCACTGCAAGGCGATGAAATAAAAGCATTTCAACTCGCGAAAATCAAACATGTGGGCTTTATACCTGCGATTGAACATCAAGCTGAAAGGTATAAGGGAGCGTCTGCTTGGCTTTATCACTAATGGGCCCCAAACTGCAGCGCTTAGACTGAATATGAATGTACCCCCAGTGAATTATTAATGTTGTGGTGCGCTTCGTATTCTGCCTGGCACTTCCAGAGGTGATCCACCTCCCACGCGGATTGGGAGCTGTCACCCGTAATTGGAGAAATCACGACAGCACGGAGTTAAGTGCTCCACAGTCCCCGGGTGAAGAATCTGACGGTGCGAGCTGCAGCACCAAGAGGTGGGAACATTTTCCTATATGGGTTTTTTTTTTCTTTTCTTTTCCCAATATTTTTGTTTTAAGAGTCTATTCCAGTCTGCGGGTAGATTTAACTTAAGCTGACCAGGAAATCTTAATTTAGTAAAGGGTAACTCCACCAATTTACACATTAAAGGTGCAATATGTAAGAATAGTAGTTTAAAATATTTCAAAAATAAGTAAAATTATCAAACCAATGCGAGGAAAGTTAGTTAGCATGCTAACCAGCTAGCCCCTAGAAGCTGAGCTGACAAGGTACTCTGGTGATATGCTGCCCCCTATTTGTTTGGAGGTGGCCAATTCTTACATATTGCACCTTTAAAGTGTGTTTACAGGTCTAATATTTGAAAAAGTAGAGTAAAACCAATTGGGTCATGTAATCTCATAAATTGCCTCCACTGATGTCACTCAGTGGCTAAGTTGCATTGTGGGTAATGTAGGCATCAGATTGTCAAAAGCTTCACTGGTCTTGCATTACACTGTTTACTCATTATGGAAAGACTTTTTTTTATTTCACCCATTCTTCTTCCTTTTTAAAACCTGGTGCCTACATTACCCACAATGCAACTTAGCCACTGAGTGACATCACTGGAGTTTATCAGTTTACACGCAGCTTCCTCTGGAGCCACAAAAGGTTATGAACTACTTTTTTTCACATATGCTGTCGTACGCCACAAGAGCTGCAAGCACACTTTAATGTGTAAAATTGGTGGAGTTACCCTTTAAGAAGAAGTTTCAGTTGCAGTTCTTGGAAGTCAGATGACGATGTTCAGTCAGTACTCACAGATCAAGATAAGCCACAATGACTTTCCTGACCTTTGACCCACAACATGACCCGTGATTTCCCCTGAACGTATTCCATAAACCGCGTGAGATCAACCGCGTCTGATGGAAAAACACGGCGATACCGCAGAAGGCACCATTCATGAAGACTCTGCGGTACATTTTTCTGACAGAGTGACAACTCTGTGCAAAGCGTGTGGATCCCGGGTCCCGCAGAGTGCCCAGGGCACCATCAAACTGACAGCTCGTAGCACACATGGACCCCCGTGTCCCGAAGATAGAGGCAAAGTTGTTGGCACAGCGAGGAGTTTCGGTCCTCCTATTGCCCTTGAACAAAGAGACCTGTCACTTTTCATGACAGGAGCAAGATTGTAGTGCTTCATTCTGGACCGACCACAACATCTGTGATCCATGGTCGAACTCAGATTCATCTCAGCTTCACCAACCGTGGTTCTTGGAGGCCTCTCTGTCCGTCAAAGGAAACATCTGTAATTGGAGGAGACAGCGCTTATGCTGACAGAGGGTTCAGGCCAGTGCAGGTCATGTGTGAACTGGTGACAAGGTCAGAAGATGAAATCCAACTGGGGAGCGGAGGAGTGGCGCGGCTCTCGAAGCGACAAGTGAAGCTTGATGTGGCGAGGGTTGTCTAAATTTGATAAGAATCCTAAACTGGGGCACAGATTTCGCTCCGCCTCACAGGAGTACACACTTTTGTCAAGAGGAATCCTGTGCAGTCTGTTTTTAGCTCCACAATTGGAACTTAATCACTATAATCCATTCATTGGATTATGCCGCCACTGCTTCGTGATGAGCCATCTGTGTGAGGAGGTGCCTCTGTGTTACATTTCAAGTTCACCTATCGTTGCTTGTAAATCTGTTTCACCCATTTCAGCGGCATATTTACACGCACACGCATGTTTGGCTTTAGCTGGACTTAAATCTCACAGATGCTCACACTGTGAATCTATACGTTGGAGAAAACACGCTGACCGAGAAGGCAAACAAAGCATTTAATTTCCTCCTTTAGGTGAACGAGAAAAGGCGCGATATTGGAGCAGATCTATGAGATAAGATGGTACGCCGTCTCTGAAATGCAAATTCAGTGGACATGAAAAGGAAATGAGAAAAAACAGAACGTGCCACCATGAGTACTGCCAGAAAAGCAATGAGAATATATACAGTACAACCATAGCAACAAATTAATGATGTGGGGAAAATATATGGAGGTTGGGCAAACTGCTTATACATGTACACACAGTATGTTTGACTTAGTAGAGCACTACAGGGCTGTATATGTAGCGTCTGGAAATAAAGTCCATATATGAGGAAGCTTTTGGTTGTTGTTGTGGGCAAAAGTAGCAAGGTCATATCCATGTGGAAATATATGGTATTCATTTTTCTTGTGTAGCATAAAGAGACTATGACTTCTATTGTGTAGTGCAACCCATGTGTTGGAGAATGACAAATAAATGAACCCCAAAGCAATGTTATATACAAGTTAATGTTGTATGTGGTATGTTGATATTTATTCTCGTGTGGTATAAAGGGACTGCATCATGCATTTCGTTGTGCAATGACAAATAAATGAACCCGATGTTGAAACTGTTATTGTGAAAACAGTGTTGAAGGAGACCAGGCACCCAGGATGAGCGCCAGGCTTTGAAGCCAGTTTACCTAGTGGCCAAACATTGTAAAAGAAGCATCTGTAAAACTGTGGATACATTTTTTGGAGCATCACAGGGTTAACTCCACCAAATGTAAACATTAAAGGTGCAATGTGTACAAATTTTAGTTTATATAATCACTTACCCCCATTCAAGTTAGCCGGGCATCCATGCATAACGCTATCAAACAGTAATGTTAGCTAGGAAGTGGATGGATGCTAACGTTGTCTAACAAGCTAATGAGTTTTTACTTTTAAGATGGCCACCAGATCAGTTGCTGATCAATCTGGAAGCAGTGAAATGATGACGATTTGTCAGAAGGTGACATCAGAGGAAAATGGCTTGCATCGAAGGCCTGCTAGCCTTCGTTGCTAGCCATAGATGACTTCTTGAGCAGCTGATCTTTAACACATAAAGTCAACGCTAACTGCTTCATTAGCACTCCACTTTGTTCATTTGCACCATTTTAATTTCTGCTACAAATGAACTCCGCTTAAAAATGTGTACGGGGCTGTTATCACACATACAAGTGTATTACAATATTACAATTAGCCAATTCCCCCTGTTTCCAGTCTTTGCATACCTGCCAACACTCGATTTTCACTGGGATCTTTCTATTTTTACCCCATCTCTCCCACTGTGCCTCTGATTGGTAATTTCTCCCGTTAATCTCCCGATTTCATGTCTGTGTGTGATGTGTGTCGTGGTACCTTGCAACCCAAACCGGAGGCAGAGGTGAGGCAAAAAAACCGAACCCTGCCTGAGGGAATGGATGAAACAGGTCCCAAGAAGAAGAAATATGCTTCCTAATTTTATTTAACTTGTTGCAAGCCCTTTTCTTTTATTGACTCACATGCTCTCGCCTCCATTTTATCCTTTCTCTTGTTCCTTGTGAAGGTCTACCTGGCAAGGATGGCTCCTCAGCACACAACATCACCATGTTTGCACGTGAAGATATTTTTTATTTTAGATGTTAATTTTTTGAACATTTTGTATGTTTCTTTTAATCTTTTTTGCTGTGAGAATTAAACACTAATAAAAAGTCATTTTACTTTCACATCCTTGTATTCAAACTATTAATCTGCAGTTCAGGGTTAGGGGGCAGCGGTAGGGGCCGTGAGGCCAGGCCATTTGCCAATACTCCAGAAAGTCTCCCTCTTCTTCCACAGCCTAATGTTGGTAAGTACATCTTTGTGCTAAGCTAACTTAGCTAACTGCTGCTGGTAGCTTCATTATTCCTATTAAAGCGGCATCAGTGTTCTTCTGTAACTCTTGAAAAGTAAGTGAAGAGGCATATTTCCCAAAAACAAATCCTTTAAAGGGGCACTACGTAGTTTTGGAGAAGAAATTCAAACTCAGAATTTTGATATTTGCAATATTATTGAGGCAATAATACAAACTCATACTCTTTTACATAACTGAATAAACAAGCTGTTCTCCGAGATTCCCGAGACCACTGTTAGAAGCTAGAAAGGTTGCAGGGTCTGCCACATATAAACAAAGTAAAACAGTATGAAAGTGTGTTGTCCTTTAAGGTCAGTTTGTTTATTCAGTCATGAAAACAAATAGTTTGTTTATTTAGTTTGTTTAAACATAAAAAAATCCGTCAATGAAGATGTTTCTCTTGTTTGTTGCTGCTGACTTTATCCCACCTTTTTTTTAAAGGATAAGTTAAAGGTGCAATATTTAAGAATTTTGGCATTAAGTCTAAAACGTCTATGTATTGTGTTGATGAGATATCTATTGAGGTTAGCATGCATGCTAGCCCGGGTCCCTGCTATCCAAAGCTCCTGTGCTACTAGTGTAAACACCAACGCTCCCCTGGTAGCTGCACGCCTAACTGAGCTAACAAGCTAGCTACAGTCATGGATGTACAAATAGAAGTAAAGCTATCTATGCTACATAATGCTGAAAAATATCTCAGTTAACATGAACTGAAAAAAGCAGCTGTAGTTTCTTTGAGATTTTGGTCCTTGATATTTGCTATGTGGAAGGACGTTCCCGACAACACAGTCACTGGAGACAGTCGTAGGTCAGAAAACGTAAACATACAAACAAACATACTGTGTCATGCAAACAGTACCTCTAACATGACTTCATTTATAAGCACAACTGCAACCAAATACCTTTTTTTTCTCCACAGTCTATTCTGTTCATCACCAAGGGCACTAGAATACAAAATAAGTCGCATTTACAACTTACAGCCTTGGTAAGAAGAGCATACGGGGAGCACTCGCATTATACCACATCTGTTTTACCTCGGGCTTTTCGGATGATGAGATACAGAATAATTCATTCCGATGTTGAATTTTTAATAAAAATGTATGAGCCGATATGTGAAATGGCTATTTCTTTTCAAAGATTATGTTTAAAAAAGGCCATAAAGTACTGTGTCCATATTTGAAGGGTCATGGTGGAGACTGGTGGTGTTGTGTGAAATCCTTGTGCGGCCACTTTGGCGAATTCATCATCGCTGAAGAGTTTCTTTTTTTTTTTTTATGGATTTAGAAAGAGATTGGAAATTATGTGGATTTCACACCTTTTCTAAACTCTGTTGGATAAGTGCCCATTTAGCCAAAAAAAAAACGGACGACGTTCTGCCAACCTGATATTTTTGGGATACAAAGTTTTGAAAGCAATAATCTGCAGCTGGCACAGATTCAAAAGTTAGGGCTTTTTTTTTTTTTTTTTGGATCCGTCTGCCTCAGGTCATACCACGTTTAAAATGCTTTATGGTGCAGTATAGAAGTTTCTGATTGGATTGCTATGTGCCTATGATTGCCTATAACGTGTTATAGCCAAGATAAATCTAGCTTATAGCATCCTTGCCATGGTGTCATAATGCACGGTGATATATCTTTGATATTTTCTGATGCAGTTATTGGTAATATATGCAAAGTCTTGCCAGTTTTATTGTAAAAAAAACTCCACTTGAGGCTGTGAGATAAGTTTGCCCTTCATTGTATAGACGTTTAGAGGCGTTGCAAGTACAAGTGTTGCCCTCGTGCCTCTCCCTCCTCCTCCTCCTCCTCTCCTCTCTTCTCTAATAGATTCAAATGAATTCAGCCTCGCCAAGAGCAACTGACAGAGTTAAGTTATTTGTGCTGGGCCGACACCCCTGTTCCGCTCATCTCTATACAAATTCAATTTCAATTTGAAAAGGAGACTCACTGTTATTGCGCATTTGTCAAAACATCAACATTAGCCTAAATAGTCCGGTGGGGGAGGCTCGTGTGTGTGTAGCTTACGATGCTCGTTTCCCTGAAGAAAACCAGATCAAGTATTGTCAGCGTCTCCCACACACACCTTGGATTTAGAGTATTAATTCTTTCAAACTGCGGTGACAAGGAGGGCCTGAGTCTATATTTATGCCATTCTAGTCTCTTGTAGTGTAGGTGTGTATCAATTTTTGGCCAAGTGACAAACAATTCTCCTCAGCCCCCATTGTTGAAATATGTGAATCGCACGAGAGATAAACCCGACTCCTGTTCCTTCTATTCACGGGACAAAAGCAGGAACCGTCTTGTAATAGGAATAACAATAAAAATGGAGCACATGCATAAAATTAAACCATTAAAAAGCATGAGAACAAACAATAATGAAAGCAGGAAGCTCGCAGTGTGGGAGGACAGGAGGAAGGCTAGTAAGATGAGACCATAAGTGAAGAAAGTGAAGTGGTGGCAGCGAGGTCCCAGCCAGAGCCCCGAGTGTCCCTCAGCTCAGGGTCAGCAGCACTGAAGGCTTCGATCATCCATGGAGCAAAACTTTGGGAGTGTGTGAAAGACACAAAGTGTTTAAGGAGGGGGTGTGTAGGGCTGCTAGAGGTTGCAGATTTCTTCTTCTTTTTTTCTTTTTCTTGGATCGAGTGCAAATAAAGATGCCGGATTTGCCCAGACGACTGTTTGTCAGCATTTTTAAGCTTTCTGGCAGCGTCAGATGAAGACAGGCCTGATAGAGAAAGAAGAAGGTGAATACATAAAAGAGGGATGGTGGAGAGTGAAACATCAGCATCGGTTTTGATTCACCTATTGATCTTGGCAGACTGACACTCCCTCTTATCCTTGACAGTCTTTCTCTCTCCCACCTGAAATCCATTTTTCGCCCATGTCAGCAGAAAGGGAGGAAAACATGGCTTTGGATTGATGATGACTCACCCCAAACTTATATGATATGATAGAGAGGATGTTCTTTGTTGGTACGAGGTTAAATAAACTATTGAGTCGGTGGCTAATCTTTATTAGCATTCTGTAACAGCGTCAAAGTAGTGAAAGAAATAGTTTGGGGAAACAAGCTTAACTGTCTTGTTAATAGTTAGCTGAGAAGATTGATACTGATCTTGCGTTTGTGCGTTCTGCAATTAGCCTAGCTTAGCATAAAGTAGGTAAACAAATGCTAACAAATGTGACACAACATTTTACTTTGCGATCTTTAAAAGTGAACCTGTATTTTGGAGTTGGGACAGAGCCAAGCTAGCATTCCTCGCCTGCTCCCAGCGTTTATGCTAAGCTAAGCTACTTTCCTCCTGGCCCTAGCTTAATAGCTAAGGTTGATTGTGAGACATTTTCAGAAGAAACACGGTTGTTTGCTTTTTTGACGATATGATGACAATTAATGTGAAGCTGGATCTACAGCTGCATAGCTTAGCTTAGCTTCGTAGATTTACCAACAGACAGCTCGGCAAGCTGTTTCCCCTGCTGTCAATCTTTATGCTACGCTAAGCTAATTCCCCCCTGGTCCTAGCTTCATAGTTGTCACTACTGTCACATCTGCATGGATATAGTGTTGCTGGCGCCGACAGCTGTTTAGCATTAGCTTAGCATAGAGACTGGAAACACAGTGCACATTAAAAAATGTGCCATTGTCACAGTAACTTCTATATAAATCTGATAATTTTGAAAAAAAACTTGTGGGACTCCCGGTTTAAGTGATGTCACGTTTGCGTCAATCCATTTGCAAAATCTCAGGAAGGATTTCCATCCGTCCCAATCTGCCACTGGTGCACAGGAGTGGACCTCATCCGGTGACTCTTACTGTAAAAACACTTATGGAGCACCTATGGGAACCCTTAATATGCTTAAGGTCGCCCCGAGATGCCAAAAATGCATTTAAAGTCTGACTCATGACTGCTGTCGCTCTACATTCTTTACACTCATACATTATTTCCTGTTCACCCTGCCTATCCCCCACCTTGCGCCGGTTAACAAGGCGGCACACGAGGCTTAAAAATAATCATCACAATAATTCCCTTCAGGCTGATCGTTTGATTGGTGCTCGTCCTGTGTGGCTTTCAGATATCCTGGACATCAGTGTGGAAATGACTGCTCATTTGCTCTTTGTCCCTGCTACTGACACAGGGAATTTCAAAATAACGTGCCGAAGAACATACAGAGTTTTTGCTCAGTTAAATTGATTAATAATCTTGCTCTTTTACAATTGGAGATTTGACAGCAGATAAGTGTTTTTTATCGTGTGAAATACAGTTTTCAAGTCGTGTAGGTCAAGACCAAAGCAAACGGATTGTGCACAGATAGAGATTGAACTGGTTAAATCCTTATCAAGTGGGATTCAAAATCCCGGAGCCAGTAGTGCGGCTTCTACAGTCAGCACTGTGTAATTAGCTGCATACTCTATATGCTGTACAGTATGTGTAATGACATGTATGTACACTCAAAGTGAAATGTACATTATGGTCTGGTGGTTACAAGGGTGAGACCGCCCTACGCCAGCTGCTAATAGTACTCTGGGTAACAACACTGCTGTGTGATATTGCTGAGCCAAAGCTAATGGTTGGGTAGTCTCCTTAATAGGGAATAACTTTTGCTATTTTCCGTCCTTCCTTTCCAGGATGCACTGTATTGCTACCCCATCCCTCTGAATCTGAAACACTCATTAGGATAGCATACTGTATATCTACGCGTTGACACCTGAAGGAAGCTTGTTCAAAGTGCTTCCATTCTTCTTCTGTTGGGCTATTAATGATCCAAACTTTCTGCTAGAAACTCTAGAAACTCACTAATTAGGATGCACAAGTGATTTATGTATTATTCCTCATTATTAAATTGAAATCTGAAAACCCTAAGCCAAAATATTGTAAAGTTTTAACTTTTCATCCACGGTGTGACCAAAAAAAAAGGAACGTTGAACTAAAGTGACTGATAATGACTTATGGTATGTAAAGAAAGCGGCTGGAGACTGTGTAGGTGGATGTTACGTGTCACCTCGATGTTCATATATCGCTGCACTGAGTAAGCACATCGGCTCATATCCATTTCTTCAGTTTTTTTTCTATACAGGCCTGTGTGGAAAAGATTCCTGACCATTGGGTAACCATTCCTACCCATAAGAGACCGGGTACAGGTGGAACCATTATATCCACAAGGGTAGAAGTATTGGTCATTAAGTTTATTTGATTAAGTTATCTTGAAAACAAATGCCGAGATTGCCAAGTTGCTAGCCTCGATCTTCATGAACGCATGATGCGTTGACCAATCAGCTGCTCTCAGTATCTGAGGATTTGTCACCATGTAAAGCGCTCGCTACTGTTAAGTGACAAGACGAGCTGGAAGTCCCAGTGTCACGTGGGCTAGGAATAAGGTGGATTCCTTTCAATCTTGTTTTGATATTATGTAATAGTCTTCATTTCCCAGTGAAACTGCAAGCCGAATCACTGTCAAGCCAACCTGACAGGTATATTTACACCAAAGTAGCTCCAACCTTTCTGTCTAATCTGATGGTAGAAAATTTAGAAATCAACCGTAAACATCTTTGACATGAATGTAACGATTATCTCCGTGCCAATCTGCCTTAAATATAAATGTCAAAGAACGAAATATCTCCACAGTATTTATTTCATTAAGCTCCGACTCTCACAATCAAAAATAAAGATTTGTTATTAACCTCCACTCATGGGATGAAATGGGGAGGAATAGATTTTTAGGGCAAATTGTTATTAGCTCCTCAGGTGAAGAAAAGTTAATCAAATCAGAAGATTATAACATCTGGCTGAGTTCAGGAATCCACAAACAGCTACTTAGATTGAATGACACCAGGGACAAAACCCTCATTACGGTTACTTACAATAGCAGATCTCCCGTTTCCTGATGTCCATAAATGTACCACCCATTCTTTCTTTTTTTATCCAAGAAAATATTCTCATTTGAATTATATCTAAAAGTGCACATTCCCCACTTTAAGCAATTCAAAACGGGCCCGTAGTTAATGAAAAAAAAAAAACCACATCACCTTCATCAGCTTAAAAAAGCGTGAAAACATGAAACAATAAAGCGAACCTTGATTAAAAAATGGAAATGGTAGCAAACGGAGTTCTTGACGCTTCCCCCTTGAGAACTGTTTTAATTAAAAGGCATGCAAACACTGAACATGTTTTATTATTGTGGGTCTGTTTAAGGGGGAGGAAAGGGACGGTGTGATTTAATTCCCGGATCAATAAGTCGTTGAAATCATTCTAAAACAGATATTTCCCCCCGGAGGTGTACATTAAGGGCGTAAGCTGTGATTTAGTGTCAGGGTCCTGTTGTTTGTTGCACCCTGAGTTCCTCTCTTCTCACCTTTTCAGCATCGATTTTCATCCCCACCTCTTTGGATCTTTCTCTCCAAATAACTAACTCCCTCTGTGCTTCAAAGGACTTAGATTTCCCGTTTGTTCTTTGTGCGTTTCCTGTACGTGCGTCTCAGAGTCTTCATGTTCTCCTCGATGTGTGTCCCCGCGCGTACGAGGTTGCAAACGGCAGAGATCGTCTTCAATAGCGCGCCGTATTAATATTCGCCCGAGCCGAACAAATTCCTCGAGCCAAGTCTTTAATCGTTGGAGAAAAAAAAAGACTTTCATACATCACACGGCGTGATGCAGCTGTGAGAATTTATTTGAATTTATTTGTGAGTAAAAGAGAGCGCGGAAAATCAACAATATTTCCTTCAACAGCTGGTGTAGATTAATCTCCATCCTCGCAAGACTGGGGAAAGCGTAAAGTTGCTAAATCAAAGTCTTGCAGGTGCAAAATTGAATCTTAAATGTAAATTGATTTGGAGATCAAACATGCTCCAGCCCCTCTATCATTTTAATCAGGCAAAGTCGAGACACTGGCAGAGTAGAGAGGTGCTTGAAATTCTGAATTCACCAAATGCCTCTTCCAACCTTGATTAAGGGTGTGTGTGTGTGTGTGTGTGTGTGTGTGTGTGTGGCTGTGGGTAGGGGCTCAGCTGCCGGTGTCACACTCTTAAGACAGGTTTGAGAGCGCGGTGACTGTCGGTTCCTGCATGTTCGGAGGTAATTTCAGTCATCGGATGCCTCGGGGAGGTCAGAAAAGTTAAGTGTGGTGTATTGTTGTGGGTAATTGTTTGAATCAGTCGAGCAGGTTGAAATGACGGAGGAAGTACGCTGACCTCCTGACACTCTTTACAGATGATTTCAGAGGGGAGGCGGCGCAGAAGCAAATATGGATTAAACAAATAGAGGTTTGAGTCTTGCAAGCAAATGATTAACTAAATGGGAATTTATCAGTGCTGATTAAATGTCACAATTTATTTTCAATCATTTTTTTGTAGATGAGTGCCCAACATTAGAAACGAAATATATTCAAAAAGCTGGAATGATCTAAATTGGACATAAAAATCCAATGAAGTCAAAAAAATGCTTTTCAGACCTTAAATTCAGTCTTTATTCCGACTCTAGTGCGTTCATGAGCTTTTAGGTTGTGATGCGGAAACAAAATGGACGCTGCAAAGAAAGCGTGTTGCGATTTATTGCTCAGGGCATTAAAAACATGTTGATAGCTTGAGACTTTGTGATTTTGTCTCAAACCTATTGCTGCACTAACGCTTGCTAGCTAACGTTATTGTTGCTTATACCAGCTAACGTTAACATTGCTGACACTAGCTAGCTATCTAGCTAATAGCGGTGCTTTACAGTTTGCTGGGCGCTTTCTGTTAAACTCCGTCCTTCATACGTTTTTTTCCCCCCAAGGACTGGCAAGTATCGAGACTGTTGTTCGCTGATGTAACAAGGATACCACGTGATGCCGACGACGTTATACTATATGTATACAAACCTTGTTAGAAGCTCACAAACGTTTTCAGAATTATTAATTAATAATCATAATAATGTTTTTAAGGAAAAGAGATTGATCTGCTTCTTTCTACAGGCTCTGTGGATTTATTATTTTTGAAAGATGATTTGTCAACATACAAATGTTATCAGTATGGCCTTTAAATTTCAACATTACGTATTCAGTTGCTTACAAGATTCAAATCTTTTCCGGCCATTATTTGCTTCATGCAAAACCTGGCCCTGATGCAAAGATGCGAGCCGAAGCTGTTCATCTGATACCCGGGATCAAACTGTAACGTTTGGGCTGTGATATATACAGGAATGGACTTCACACAGTTGTTCCTGAAAGGCTGCAGAGCTCCTTTGGTCTTCTGTGAATGTCTCATCTTCTGCTGCAAATCTCCTTTGCCCCTCTCATGTACTCTCACCCCTTGTGCATTCTCGCTCCTTTCACTTTTCTTCTGCCTTTCTCCACACTGCGCACGTCGGCTCTGTTCTTGCTCGGCTCATTATGAGGGCCTGAGTGGGAGAACAGGGTAGGTGAATTGAAGGTGTGAGGACACTGGAGCGTGGCCTCTCATCCATGATCCGCCCAGCTAATTACCCAAGTGCGGCCAGCGTCACTACCCCCCGCCTCTTACCCAAGAACAGATTAAACACTTGGGAATGACCTGCCCTAGATTTTATGCTACATTGAACTCTTAACAAATTAGAGGAGGGTCATCCACGGACAGCTAATTGCAAGAAGCATATGGTATATTAACTCATAATCAAGATTAAATCACACATTTTAGACTTAGATCGGCATTTGGCCTCCATCATCTTATCTTAGTTATTGGCATCGCTCTAATCTGATCTGCAAATGGTCTGTTTTTTGGTATGACTCACAACTTAAATCACAGCGGAGGAGCATACTTAAATACTGAAACTGAGTATTATGTAATTTAGCTTTTAGGCCAATGACAGGCTTGTCAAAGGCTAATGACAATGAGATAGTAATTTGAAAGGAGAAAGGAAATCCATCTAATAAACTGTCATCCGACACCCTTGTCATCTTCCATTCGACAAAACAACCAGGAATGAATTAATCATATGTTTAGAATCTCTTATGATTCTCTCTGATTTGGCTAATCGTCTCACAAAGACGATTTTTAAAGAGACTGTTGACAAAATGAATAGATGAGCAATTATGGGTTTCATGGGAATGGCAGATGGAGGCAGAATCAAAGTGACTGTAAACTGCAAGGGCTCAGCAGAATTTATGAGGAGGGAGGGAAAAAAACAATGCAAATATGCCAGACTAGTAGAGAGAGTCTGTTTCAAGTCCTCTGTCGCACAGAAGAAAACAATGGATTCATTGTGTGAAACATGGACTGTTAGATTTAACTGTTTTTTTGTAGGAACGCCAAAAGTAAACCATAGCAACTGCACAAACTAAGTTATGTTATGTTTACTAGACCTTTGGTACATGTTGTATTGAATCACGTTCTTAAGTTATCACAAATTCTTCCAACAATGTTTAAACTCAGAGAAATCCTTCGTTTAATTTGAGGCAATGGTACGTTTCATTTGGTGAATTGTCATCAGATGGTACGTAGGGAGGTAGGCCGGCCACAACAAACGTTTCTGCAAACCACGGATATGTTGAAACTTTCCCCTTGAAAATATCCAGTGACGCGACACGTACAAATGTTGAAACACAGGCTCGAACTGCGGTCACTGGCTTGGCAGCCATGTTTTGGCTGAAAATACCTGCTTTGGTCACCACAAATATGACTGCAGATGTCCCAACTTCTGGTCAAACATACATTTTTTATCACCACAAACACTTGAAATTGTCCCGAGGTCTCTAACCCTAACCCTAACCTCCAGTTGATTTAGAGACCCCATAGTGGCAGATATGACATACTGTGCTTTTAACTTGTTAAACTATAGTCTAATTAGGTTCTGTGGAAATAAATACTTGGTGGCTGAGAAGTTCCTCTTTCACCAGATAACATTGATTTCCACCCTGCAGGAGTTGTAATGACGGAGCTATCAATAGCCAAAGCAAAGACCTCACTTGACAGAGCGCTGCTTGACCCTTCTGAAACATCTTCACTTAAACAGTCTCACAGTTTTGCACCTGACCTCTTTCTGCAAAACACAATTCTCATTCTCAAAAGGCCTCACCATTCACACTGGCCTTTAAGTGGCCTTTCGCTCCTTTCTCAGTTCCCTTTAGAGAACGGTCTGGAATATGCCCGACCAAGAGGCGAGGAAACGCAGACGTCTGTTTGAGTTTGTCTTTTCGGGAGGTGTCTCGGCGCAGAGAGTTGGTGTTGTTCGTGATGCTACAGGAATCGGAAGAGGTGAGGGACGAGGTCGACACTCCAGAATGAAGTGGGAGAAAGGCGAGCGGGAGGATGAAGATCCCCTGCCAATAAACCTGACATTTCTCCTCTCTGTGCTCCAATATCTCACCAATAACAATTAGCCCGGTAATTGTTTGGCTAATTATGATTAAATATCTGGTGTGGTGCCAGCAGAGCACTCTCCACTGCAGCTTGTGCATCCTCACTTTCTAATAGTGCAAATGTCAAGAGGAGACACGGCGTTGGTTTTAGGCGAACGCACTCGAATGAACGCGCGTTGGTTTAACGTGTTTTTACGCATGTAAACACAGATAAACCCTGCACCATCATCCACACACTCTCTTCTGACCTTAATTTATAACCACAGCTTCAATTTTTATAAGCCTCATCAACGGGACGGGTGGATAAAGACAGCAGAAGAAGAAGAAGGCATTTTAAAAATCAATCAATGGCTTTAGCTCAGCCAATTGACAGAAAACTGCTTCTTTTCTCATTGTATATACTCAATATCTTTGTAATTTGGACTGTTAACTGGACACGATAACTTCAGACGCTTTGGGATGACAAGAGTTAGATGAGAAGCTTGACACCACTCTCATATATTTCAGTTAGCTTAGCATAGCTTAGCACAAAGACTGGAAGCAGAAGGAAACAGCTAGCCTGTCTCAGTCCTAGAGTAACAAAATCCGCCTTCCTTGCACCTTCAAGACTCAATGATCGTCGTGTTTGTTTAATCTTCTCATCCATTGACTGTATAATAAGTGGACGGGGCGTCATAGTCTAAACAGTGAGACGGATGTGGGAGTGCCTTAAATAAGTGCAATAAATGTTGGGATACGATGGCTGACTGAGGATGCAACATTGGATCCTACAGTACGTGGCAGGGGTTAGGGAACACCAAGGCCGCATTTGAAGAAGCCTTAGAAATTGGACGGCCTTGTCGCTCTGCTGTGACGCATTCGGTCCTTTTTTCGAAGGATGAGACCCTCAAATTGAGACACAGCTAAGGTCACTTCTGGCTCCAGAAAAACTAAATTGCGATGGACATAATGCACAAACTCAAGGCTTCTAAAGTGTAGTCCACAAACCAACGGGTGACATCCAGGTTGCTCTGTCCACTGTTTGTTATATCCTGCCGTGCACGCAAATAAGCGCATTTCCCAAAATGTCAAACTATTTCTTTAAAACAAAATATCGGTGAGAAGACGGTGGCAATGAAAAGTTGCATTCTCCCGTAAACAAAGCTGGAACGCAGAGATTTCAAAGCGCCTGGCCTTTGATAAACACACAGTAACCCCAGATGAACTGATTCACATTCACCGTATCGCCTCTCGCTGCCTCCGCTGGCGATTCAAAAGGGACAGGTGAACATGCTATTGCTGCTTCACTAGGTCCTAACCTGCGGCTCCAGCTGTGACGATATTGCTGCTGTTCCAGTCTGAGTGTTACCTCCTCTCCCCTCGCTCTCCTCTCCTCTCCTCTCCTCCCTCCCTTCCTCCTCGCTCTGGGCCGCTCTTTACTCCGCTCCTGTGGCGGAACCGTCAGGTCCGTGTTGCTCGGCAACCGCTGTCTTAAGATTTTCCCAGTGGAGGTTTGAAGGTAATAAAACAATGCCCCAAGACAAACAGCGACTGCAACCGGAAAGGCCTCGGGGAGCGAAAAGAGAGAGGGAGGCAGAATGTGAGACAGCAAAGATAGTTAGTTCATCCCAAACTCTTTTTTTTTTTCTTGGCTTTAAATTAAGAATAAACGTTATTAATAGCAGCGAACTCCGGCTCCGATTTAGTTAAGATAAGCGGAGGGAAAATCTATGAAATTCATGCTGCGCGTGCTACAGTTACACCTCCTGTTACTCAAATTGAAATCTTATCTCATGATGACTGCGCATCCAAGCTGAGAAACAGCTGTCTTCCTCAAGGTTACTGAGCCCCAAGGTTATGCAAACATATGGCAATGTTTTGCCTCAATCCCCGCCTATTGATACGTAACCGTACTCACATCGATTGCAGTTACAGAAAGCCTTGATTGACATCTGTCACTGGGTTTTTCTCTATTATCACGAGCGACCCGGCAGAGGGTGGTCAGCCTCGTATTCACCTATGGGATGACTCTCTTTCCATTGGTTCGCACCCACAAACTAACCAGTTTGTCAGGCAGATTTGATTGGAAGTTTTTTTCTCTCTCTCCCTCTTCCTTTCTCCACCAGACTCCCTGTGAAATTAATGCAACACAAACAAAACATTTGGAGACAGATTCTCTGGCACGCTGAATCATGGCGAGGCACGAGGGAGATGAAAACTTTTTGTTCCACTTCATTCGCTGTTTTCCTTCCTCCCCGTCCAAGCGCTTGTCGGAGATGGAACATCAAAGGCGAGCTCTTACCAATACAAGCAATAAACGAGTCCCGCTACGTTCGGCTGGAATTTAGCGGTTTCTCCCTATAGCGCGCTCTTTATGAGTGACACGAGACAGCTCAAACAGCTGCTCTCCCTTCCCCTCATTTTCGACAATACAAAGTGTCACCGATTCCCAAAGTTTCAGACGTAAAAAAATCAGGGTGAAACCGAAAAAGGCGGGAGCGAAGAGAGCGATTCTCTTGACACCAGGCGACAGCGAAACACTACACCAAAGTAATCATCAGACATGGCATTCAAAGAGGTCTGCGGAGCCCCCCGCGCCGCCAGCATCCCCTCCCATTTGATTCATTATTTAATTGTATCGCTTCAATCTGTGCAGTTGCGGTTAGACTGTCATCCGCTTTGCCGGGCGGGATTGGAGACGAGAGAGACGGAGAGAGAGACGTCGGGCACCGCTAATCAAAATGCAAATATCTGTCTCCCCATTGGGGTATTAGTGCATCTTGGAGGGTGAATCTCGAGGCTCTAAATTGAAAGATGATGAATGTGCCGGGTTCTTTTTTATTTTTTATTTATTTGTTTTTTGTATGCTTGCAATGTGAAGTGAAATTAGAAAGTCGTGAAAAAAATAAATAAAT
The DNA here is from genome assembly GCF_965226575.1 of Pagrus pagrus. Taxonomy (NCBI): domain Eukaryota; kingdom Metazoa; phylum Chordata; class Actinopteri; order Spariformes; family Sparidae; genus Pagrus; species Pagrus pagrus. The sequence goes on along the minus strand of NC_140204.1, from coordinate 11,896,633 downwards.
AAAAATGTAAGTAAATAGGAAAGGGTGGAGGTGGAGGTGGTGGTGGTGGTGGTGGTGAGGGCGATGATAGGAGTCTGACAAGGTGCAGCAGAAATGTGTCAAAGGCGGCAGCGGCGGCGGCGGCGGCTCACACACACCAGGTAAAGACTTGATTACAGGGTACAATGACAAACGGACTACTCGCCCACTTGGTATCCGGCTGTCAATCACTGGAACGCACTCGAGGAACATGACAGCCTTTGACCGTCAAAGTGTATCTGCCTATCTGGCAGAGTGTGCAATCAGCGTATGAATTTTTCAAGCTCGGGCCTCGGTGTTGCATTTTGTAAGACGAGACAGATTCATTAAGCAGCGGATCGTGCTGAATGTGTGCTCGGGAGTCTTTTTATTTATTTGCTTTTGTTTTAAAAGAAACAGTCGAAACATCTGTGGAAATAAACTGGCTTTGAATTCGCCTCCCAGCAGCTCCCCCGTCCCAACGTTTTGCAGCGTTCTTGCCCCCCAGAACAATCCAGCAGACTTCTTACGCATGCACCGCTGCCAAACTCTCCAAGTTTAGACGATAAGTTTGTGTGTTTTCCAAGTCTATTATCATATAAAACTCACATATTTCCTTGTATGTTGAACAAGTCATGGGTCGCCTTTATTATCCGATCCTCTCCACACTGGCTGTACAAAATGATAAAGCATCTCTTTGTGTTGCAGCAGAGGGGCTTCCTGGTAGTCGCAAAACACTGGCAATAAACCTACACAGGACAGCAGAGATAGAAAAGTCTCATATTTGCTTTGGGTGAACTTCAGGATTGGATTTGGAGTTATACATTGCTTTTTCCTGCCGGCCGCCAAGCAATGCCTTCGCAGAGTAAGGTAGGATGGCATGTGAGTGTTGGACAGACTGGTCCTTTAAAGCACAGCACTACAGGTGAATGGGGGTAAAATTTTAAGCTAATTGATATCCTCATAAAACCTCCTCAGATGATTTATGTTATGTTTAAATATGTAAATGAGGCACCAAAATCTGAACATTGACTGGAATCAGGCTAAAAACTCTTGATTCATTTTGTTGAAATATTAGAGTCAAAGGTTTTTCACCGAGGGAATTTTGGATATCTCGTTGTACCGCTCCATAAATCAGAAAATAGTCACAGGCCTTAAAAGAATGAAGCATAAAATGGTATAAATCAGGCTATGAATCATACAGTATTATAAAGAAGCCCCTCTGTAACTAAGAGCATGAAGAGGAATAAAACTTGAAAGTTTTATTTATGTAAGTGCTACTGAAGTGGAAAAAACATAATTTGAGAAAATGCCCTTTAAAGCAACATTGTGTAGAAATTGGCATTTGTGCGATTTGGCGCCCCCCACAGTTTCTGAGTGCAACACCACTGTTGTGTAAACAAATCCCAGGTCTGTGACTGTTTGTCAGATGTAATGTAGGTGCTAAGTAAACATGTATGTAGCGCTGTGATCTCACCCTCTCACTGAAGTTACTGTACATCGTACCAGCTACACGATTTTGATGCTGTTATTTTAAGGTTACAGAAGTAAAAAAATAGATAATAAAATACTAAAAGTCACATAAAAATGACCAGAAGAGTACAAGTACCTCAAAAACTGCACTTAATGACTTTACACCGATGAAAATAAACAAGCCAAGGTTGTCAAATAAACATGTACTGCAGTAGAAATATAAATCCAAAAACATCATATGTATAATAGTGAGACACTGACAGAGATATTCATTTTCACTTAATTTTCTGAATGCATGACTTTGACTTGCAGTGGAGTATTTTCACAGCACCTAAATAAATGATCTGAATACTTCCACCTCCTCCTATCTGTACAAGCAAGCAAAACAGCATGTTCCTACAAACTGCTCATGCATCACATGTAATCTTGCACGAGGACGTATCTCGCTGTCAGTCAGTCGACACGACACGACGCCGGCGCTGTGTTGGTGATTTGCTCCGGGGGGTTTTTTTTTCTCCCTGCCGATGACGGAGCTGTGTTGTTCCCCACGAAATCAGAAGTCCCAGACTGAGATAACGCAGGCAGATGTGGCGAGGGAGAAGAGAAACCTGATGGGAAAGAGAAGCAGGCAGCGGCAGCCAGACAGATTTGGTGGAGAATTCTTGATGCTTTTGTTTCTGTTTATGAAGCAACGCACATACGGACATCAAAACATGGCATGGAGACACACAAAGTAACATCACTGCATACATTTTTCTGATGAGGACAACCTGAACAGTCTTTTTAACTTAAGAAGTCCTTCCTGAATAAACAAACTGAAAACCAAATTTGGAGATACATTGGGTGTGTAGTGCTGCTCATGTACTTCTGTTATAGTCTGACTCTAGTGTTTGTGCAGCAACAGCTTTCTAAATGTTCTGCAATGCGAGGTGCAGCCAGTGTTCATCGTCTAAACCCGAGCGTTCAGCCTATCGGATCCGTCCCTGATTTAAAATGCGCCCTCTGTAGTGCTTATAAAAAAGAAAAAGACGACTTTCACCTGCTGATTGTAACTTTAGAAAGTCCTCTCTTTATTAGCACCCTTTATTATCGTTCCTCCAGTCGATCGGCGGCTCTTTAGGCCGGGCTAATCTCATGAAGTGTCTTTTACCGCTCTAATGGAGAAATCTTCAAAAATCTGGAGCGCCAATTAAACAAGCCGCCGTCCTCTGCTGCGGGATGGGAACCCTTCAGATGGTGACGATCTTTATTCTCGCCCTCTTTTTTCCCTCCGTCTTTATCTTTTCGGGGGCCGTTCGCCGTGGGCGCTCTCTTGACCGTCGGTAATGTATCCACACTTCACATTTAAAATCACAGCGGGGGGAGCTCCGTCACTGAAATCCAAACTCTTACAATGAATATCTTCTTAATTTAGGGCTAAATTTCTTGAGACGCTTGAATTTTTTTTGTCAAGTGCCACTGATTAAGTTCAGTTAATCAGCACGTTGAAATGCATTGTGCAGCGGATCAAACTACCCAATGACTTCATTTCCACGTCTCCGTCATTTCTCTCGCATGCAGTGGTGTTGCCGCAGCATTTGGACGACAAAATGCTGGATCAAAGAGGTGCAAAGAGGAGGGATCCTGGCACATTAACATGTCAGATGGCGGTGCCTCTTCCCCTCCTGTCCTGTCACCGAGCTGCTACAGGAGGGTCATTAGAGGCAGAAACATATGCCATTCAGCATGCATGGTCTGCTGTCCAATTAGTGGCCTTGAAGCACCCGTCTGAAGCCGAGCATAGAGAGTGGCGAGACACAAGTCCGGAGTTATCTCCTCCGCATTGTGTACCCGCATGTTCGAGCAGCTACAGTTGTAAGTTTCCCAGACTTGCAATCGCAGTTTGAATATAGAGCGAGGAGAAAGAGAGACTTTCCCCCGCCATCTCGGTACAGGAGCGTACAGGAACACACAGCCGAGTCGGCGCGCGTTTTTCATAAATCTTTTAAACTCCTGTCAAGTCACACCAATATTCCCCTCACAAAGAAAGTGTGTCGCCTCTCCGAGACGCAGGAAATCTTGAAAGAAAATATCTTTTTCGAGCTATTTATTTACTTCTCTCCCCAACCCCCCACCCCCCCCCTCTCGCCCACACAATCCTGGCAGTTTTCATCTGCCTCATAGGTGCTGATATCCAGGATTCTAGCATGTCTGACTTTTTTATTTGCTGTCAGAGGAGAAAGCCAAGGACGAGGCTTAGCTAGTCACAGCAATATCCATCGCTCACAAACAAACCGCCCCGCGCTACGGCAACAACAGATACATGAGCAATTGGTGTTTCAACAGGTCAGCCCTACAAGGAGACGTGTGTAGGAAGGAGAATAAAGGCAAACAGGAAGTGTGAAGTGAATTAACCATACGTATTAAGAATGGAGTGAACCAGCAGGGTCGTAACAGGCAGGAAATCCATGCCGAGGAATAGAAACTTGTACTGTTTGCCAAGGTGCGATCTCAGGTTATGAATAATAAAAAGAAAAAATCAGCCGCTGTGGTAATGAGTCCAGGTCAGCTCAGATCATCGCTGACGTGCTTTAGTATAGGTGTTTAAGTGGCATGGTAATTTCAGAGGAAGTGAAAGGGCTTTTTCTTCCCTCTGTCTCTTTGCGACTGGTTATGAGAGGCTTTGAAGTGGAAAAACCTGCACAATCTCCTCCAACTAACCACGGCAACGCCAGCCAGGGTTCAACCTCAAACGACAGGAAATTAGAGTTAGTCATATGTGTATTTATACGTAATTACATCAACCTGATTTAAACCTGAGCTGACAGTTAGGGCCTTCTCACGGCTGATAGGAATCACTGATTAAATCAGAGATTGCACAGGATGGAAGTTTATTGATCCTTTGAAGGTAAATCGCATTTCATCCTCATGGCCATGTCATCCTGTGTGTCAGGTAGTAATTAACTTAATATACATAAACATTATACAAGAAAGACTAAATGATATGTTTCCTAAGTAATAAAAGAGAGGTATAAGGTGACATTGTTTTAGAGCAGGGGTGCCCACACTTTTTCCCGTTGAGGGCCAAAACTGAAACTTAAGGGTGCCCAGTTTCCAGTTTGACCATGTGGGTACACCTCAAAATGGACATCAAGGACATGTATAATGTTTTTGTTTGCAGCAGAAAATAATTTCATTTCCAGTTGGCGAATGTACGAATTGTCATCAAAAGCATCCAGAAGTCAGCATAATCTGAAGAAATAACAGTTTTGATGCTATGTCTGTATTAAGTTAGCATGCTAACCAGCTAGTCCCGCTCCAAAGCTACTGTGCCAGCTGTGTGAACGCCAACACTCCCCCGGTTTCTCCCACTCCCACTCTGGACTGCTAACTGCACGGCTAACTGAGCTAACTACCTAACAGCAGCTACATTAAGCAGTGAGTGGTTAATCGGGTGATATGCTGCCCCCTAGTGTGAATTTGACAGGTAGATTCGTACATATTGCACCTTTATAGAAAAAGTTACTCCTGGAAACTTTCCAAGAAATAGAAAATAAAGTTGCACTGATGCTTTCACCCTTATATAAGATGAAACAGGGTCTTCAAATTAGTTCTAGATTATAGTAATTACCAAAGTGGCTTTGTGTGTAGGTGTGAAATTTCTTTTGCAAAGCACATGTTTCTCTTGGAAAAGCTGAAGTGGAACACATGTGAGGGAAGATACCCTTTACACCCTACTATTTAAAACCTTTAATTAAAAGATCCAACACCGAGGTCCTTGTTGAGTCCTCGACTTTGGAAGTGGAAATACAAACAGTATTAGCTGAAGGAAGCAGGGGTTCTGTTTGGGAGCACTTGAGCTCAGTTTGGCCACCAATGACCTCAGAGGAGCCAAGGACTAGTGGTCCAACACCCTGGGAAAGATGGATTCCGCTGCTCGGAATGGGCCCGGATTATCTCTCTGGCACAGGAGCCGGAAGAAAGGGAGCGACCGAACATCTCTGGGTGGTGAAAAATGAGCAAGCGAGATACTATTTCGCCTTTAATTCACAAGGGGTGGCCTGGCTCTGCCCGCGATAAGACACAAGTGATCAACATCCTGTGAGTCGGCAGTGACTTGGCCTCCTAGAGGCTTCCCCTCCCTTCTCCCTCGCTGATATGTAGGACGTATTTTTGCTTCCTTCCAACAGGTACAGTGTGCAGAGAATGGGAGCGGAGGAGGAGGGAGACAGAGAGGAATCATGTGGAAGCTGTAGGCGCAGAGCTACCATATACTGCAGAGCCCAGGTCTGGATTTATGATCATGGGAAGTGGAGAGTGCTCCATCGGGCCTGGGGGGACTGTTGAGATACTTTTAGGCCCTTTTTCCTCATCTCTTGTCTTGTTTCCACATTCTTTGTATTGCACGTTGCATTTCTCCAAGGACAAAGTACCCCTCCGACTATAACTCTTTCTCAAGCCTTTAACTTCCTCCTCCGTCCTTATTCAAGTGCTGCAAATCAATCAATAAATCTACATGCCTGCTGAAATATGAGTCAGGATTTACAGATTTGTGGTGCTTTCACACTCGGCCAACTCGGTCTCAGAGTGATATTTGAGCCTCAAGTCAGCAGCTTTTCCTGCATTTGTGAATTATTCAAACAAACCAAGTGAAAAGAATGCGATTTGCTTCATTTGCTGTGGAGTTTTAGGGGGAGAAATTTTAATCAGAGGAGTGATGATTGTTTATGCCTAAACAAACTCTTTGTTTTCATGACTGAATAAACTGAATAAACAAACTGACCTTAAAGGACAACACAGTTTACTTTGTTTATATGTGGCGGACCCTGCCACCTGTCTAGCTCCAAACAGTGTTCTGGGACCTTATTTTCCTCTGAGAACAGCTTGTTTATTCAGTTATGGAAAACATAAATATTTCTGAGTTTGCGTTATTGCCTCATTAATATCGTAAACATTTAAACTCTAATTTTGAATCTCTGCTTTAAAAAAAACACACAGTGCCCCTTTAAAACATTGCTTACACCAAGCACTTGCAGTTCTGTGGCTCTGTTTGCTCCAGAAAATACAGCATGAAGTAATAAAAGGCAATCAGTTGACACAATATCCCTAATTTTAAGTATTGTATTCAGTCCCCCATATGCTAAATTTAGCAACCTCTCAGGATATAACTCCAAAGATGCTGAATAATGCCTCACATTCTCTCTTTCGGGTGTTGAAAAGCTACCTTAATTAGACGGATTCAGCCCCGTAACAAGTTTGATCAAATTAAGCATCAGCGCGTTTATCTTATGACACCGAAATCAGCTTCTTGTCACATTAAAGAGTCGCGTTCTGAAGAATGCCGGGAGCGTGAACAAAGGGATCCCATCAGAGACGGAAAAGATCGGCTTTAAAAGGAAGATTAATGAAGAGAACTGAGTTTGTTTACTCGTTGTCGTCTTCCCTTTTTTTTTTTTTGTTGTTCTTAAAGACGACTGCGCTCGGTTTGGTTAAGAAGGTGCAAACATCCAGAGCGAGCTGTGAGGTAGAAAGAAAGCTGTGAAGAAAAAAAGACCAAACACGTCTTTAAGAAGCTATTTTCAAATGCCAACATGAAAGCACGAGCAAAGCAAAACAATTAAGAGAGGGAAAAAGTAGCTCTCTTATCTGAATCCTCTATCACACAGGTGATACAAGTTGTAATGGAAGTTCCCCTTCCTGTCGTACACTCTCCCCAGAGCTGGCTCCGCTGCCGCTTTATCTCACCTTGGTCAGGACAAACGTGAGTGATTGCTGTCTGGGCTATTTCAGGAGGCGGCAGGTTGACACCGAGACTCGCTTCCACGGCTCGCATCGTCCCCATTCGCAGCAAGCTCCACCCTCCTCCCCGCGTGCCCACGGTTGTCACAACCAATGAAAGCGTTGTTCTCTCAAACCAAGAGAGCCGTGATTAAATCTCCACCTCTGAAATACCACAGTTTGGGGCTGGCATCTACTCAATATGGGCTTTTAATTACATTCCTCTAATTTATTCACCTCAAAATGATAATTGTTCACCTTGACATAATTCAACTATATGCGATGCATTGCTGCAGATCGGTCTAATTGCTTTTACCAAGTGGGACGGAAAAAAGAAAAACTAATTTCCACACAAACAAAAGAAAACAAAGAGCCGGGACTTTTCAAACTGCTTGACCGAAATGCACCAATTTAAATGAACCCCTCAGAAGTGCTAATTAATTGCTTCCAATGACCAGTTTCTGCATTAACTCAACACATTGCTTACGTAAACTGTGTCTAATGTAGCACCGTGTTACACAGCAGCAACTGTAAGTTTCTCTCTGTTGGATCAGGCGGAGTTTGTTAAAGCAAAGACGTTTTTCTCTGGCGCTACACGAGGTCGACAAACTAATGACAATACCATCAGCCTAACTAGCGCGTTAGCATGCTAATGTGCTAAACTATGACGGCGAATACGGTAAACTTTATAGAACCCACCACACCACATGTTTGTGCATTGCACCAGCTTACATACACATTTTTCAGTTCAGCATCTTTCAGTATGTTATTTGAAAGTGTATATGGGTGAAGCTTAGGTAGGTTGACAATCAAGATAGAAAGGTTGGACAATCATGTTTAAGTTACGGCTGAAAATGACATCATTAATGCACAAATTTCACACATCTCCTCAATGCAAATCAACCGCTACACGACAAAAATGGTTCGACGGAGCTGTGCCATTGAAATATGTTCAATCTTTACCTAAGCATCAGCACTTTTACATGATTATGTGAGCATGTTAGCATGCTATTACTGTTAGCGTGGCAGTAGACTTTAAGGCTGCATGTATGCTTCTTCACAACTGCTTGTCGGATGGTTAAGTAGCTCCGGAAACCGCGTCACCTGACAACTCTCTGGTGTCGGATTAAAATTGTCCCTTTTGTAGGACCCTTTGTGTAACTCGCGCCAACACTTTAATCCACTTCATGTCATGACTGGTGTGGTGAGAAAGTAGCCAGAGTTTGAAGTTCTCTCCCAGGATCTCTTTTTAGTCTGTACTCGACTGTTTCTATTACTTGAACTCTAAACTCCACCTTGCTCACTGTTTGGAGCTTTTGATGATTCCAAAGTAGTTGGACAACTAGAGCATGGATACCTGACCCGAACCTGGACCGGGTTCGGACAAAAAAAAAAAGTAGAGATGATATCTGGGTTTGGTCAGCGTCATTTGATTGGTCCACACTCTAGCTGTCTCCCTATTGGCTGGTGAAACACAATATTTTAAGCGCAAGGAGGGACAGCCTCGAGTCTGAGCAGACCCCTCAACCTGAGAGGAGGTGCTTGTTCTGCACATTAGATTTGAGCGTGCAGACTTTAGATCTGAGCGAGGACATACTATTCTAATGCGAGCGAAATTTTGGTGTGCAAGAAGAAGAAATGTGAGCACAAGCATGTGATTTTTGAGTTCAAGCACACATTTTGAGAGAAAGCAGCAGACATCTCAGTGCGAGCACAAAAAATAAGCATGAGGAGAATAAATCTGAGCATGAGAAGGAGCTGTCACTGAAAAGGAATGAAATCATGCTCTCAAACTGAAAATCTACGCTCTTGAATAAAGATAGGATAATTCTTCCATATGTCCCTAGTAAACCAAACGTGATGCATTGCTTTATCGCCAGAACATAAGCTGTCCTTAGACTGAGCACATAGCCTACAGCAAATCTACTACTGTCAACTTCTCTTTGTATCGTCTTATTAAATGGAGGTGTACATGTTTCTTCTGTGCCAGTAGAAGCAAAAAATATCTGCTTGATTCTTAGTGTTTTGAAGTGGGCCTCCCATGCTGCTGTAGTTAAAACAAAAGGGTAAACAGTGATTATATTAATCAGTACTTTGTGGCCTGTAAACAAAGATTTTTATGAATCTTATTATTGGTCTGTTTGTGTGTTCATTTGAATAAATTATCTGATGTTTGTCCTCCAGCAAATCAGTTTAAATTGTCCATTCCTGCTCGGACACAAGAAAACAATCACAAAAATAGATTAAATGCACCTTTTTCCTTTTAAAAGATAATCTTCATAGTCCTCGATCGTCAACCCTTATCTAAGAAATAATAACGTCATGACATTTAAGCTATCAGCAAAGCATTTTTCCTCATACTTTGCCGTCTTTTCGGCGATGTGTCAGTGCATCTCATCTGATTACTTTGTAATGAAGCCCACTGTTCAGACGATACACTCCCATTCAATGGAATTAAGGTGGATCAGCTATGGTGCATTTCCCAATGACTTTCCATCTCCCGTGGCAGTCCTGACATTTTGATTGTCTTATTTGTTTGGCACTCTTTGCCTTCTCTTTGAAGGTCACTCCTAAATTACTTTGAGGCATGCAAATCACCAAATCCACAGTCCACCTTTAACGCTGGATGGGGAGGACGGGGCAGAGCGAGCGGGCCGGGCATGCACGAACACATCCGGAGTGAGCGTAACAGTGTGATCTTGAGGTTCGTCGTACTTTTTTTTCCTACCGATCTAGCAATTACCTGGCAGTCTCTCACATTGTCACCCAACTAACCCAACCCACCCCATAGGAAAATTGACTGTCACACTCCACGGGGATGTCAGAGGTGAGCAGCCGAACAGTCTCCCAGGCGCCGGCAGTCATGTCTTGCACAATGACACCTCAATGACACTAATGCTGAGACTGAGGAATTTCTTGCAGTGGGTGCCCTTCAATTTGCCAGTCAAAAAGTCATACTCATACAGGCCTTTTATTACTCTGGTTCCTCCTGTGATTTGTAATAACGTCAAAGGTCGTCTTTGTTTTTTTCCACCACGCATCGCTTGCCGTGTTTTGCCAAACAGAGGTAATATGATTGTGTGAGTCAGCACTTAAGTAGTTTAGTAGAGTCCCCAACCCTCCCCTCCTCTACCTCCTCCTCGTCAAGAATTATGAAGGCTGTAGTGGAAATTATTAATGAGAGCTTTAATAGATTTTTGGCTGCAGTTTGAAGAGGCTCATCTAGCTACTCAGCATTTAGAGGAAGATCAAATCACTAAGTCTGTACATTTTTGTTAAATACCGACTACATCCATGCTGTGTGAATGTGCTGCAAGAAACACAGGCAAGGCAATATAAATACATGGTTAATGTCCACCAGTACTTAGGTATAAACTCACTTTTGTGTGTATGTGCCCTGTAGTACAGTGGACATGTTCATAAATCTGCCCACGACCCCTAGAACAACGTCCAATTTGGACAAAAAGCTGTCATTCACTGACAAATCAGGAAGTGGTGCGCCAATTTTAAGTATGACGCCGTAGTTGGCCCTCGTCATTTCTGAAGTGTAGTAGCATAAAAAGGAAGTCCACATCAGGAAGTGGACAGGGTGGTTGAATAGGTCACACACAACGCTTTCCCGTAGAGAGCGGGGTTTAAATCCTGCGCGTGACCAAGTGTCGAGGTTGACTTGTTTTTACACGGTATAAGGTAACAAATGTAAATCACTGTGTCTAAACCTAAACGAACAACGACCATTTCACGTTAAAAACTGTCCAAAAGTCATAAAATGTCATGATATGTGGAATCTTTCTCAGCAAGCTTTATTTTTAAAAGGTCCTATTTGTAACAAAGTTGATTTTTGAGTCTGATTCCCAACGTACAAATACTGACTTTGGGATTGTAGGTCGGGTCGGCTGCCAAGGCCTCAGTATTCGATTCGACGAGTTGGAAATGAGACTCAAAAATCAACTTTGTTGAACTTTATTCTGCTTCTTTGGAACTGTGGCTGCATTTCTTGTTGCCTACTCTAACCCTACTGCAACCCTACTTTATTTCCATAACCACAATCTCCCCTAACATCAACCAAACTTCAACCACATTCACACACTGACACCATGCAAGGTACCGCCTGCCCATCAGGAGCAATTTAGGGTTTAGTATCTTGCTCAAGGATGCTCACTCTACCTCCTGAGCTACAGCCGCCCCCAGGAAATCAAAGCATCCGATACTGAACTCCAAATTGCTCCTGATGTAAATCCACCATGACTATATGGTTGTTGTCATCCACGGTAAAGAAATGCTGGTGTTCGTGGCATCAGTATTGATGTTCTCATCAGGGAACAGGTTAGCAGGAAGGAAAAACCACAGTTACTCGACTGATCGGTCGCATAAAAGTCCAGCAGAGAAAGTTATTCTGTGTTTATCTGGCAACCTTCCTGACGGAGGATAAAACGATTACGATGATAGCTTTACAGACTTATAAAATCCTCATTCAAGTCTCGTCAGACTTATGAATCATAGATCTATTAGGCAAACAGGCCGTTCTGGATTGTATACTTGCACCAGCACCTGAAAGACACGGGGCTGTTCTGGGTCTGAACGCCCTGTTATTGCCAGACACAAAGTACGAGACTGCTCCCGACTAATCAATATACAATCAACTGTTCACTGTGTTATAAAAACACCGCGTTCAACATATTAATGTGTTCCTATCTCTTCACAAATGCAACAGCACACATGCCTCAGGAGCATATGAGCTCTCCCACTCCAAGCTAAATAACAGTCTGGGTGAGCGCTGACCCTTCTGGATGTAAAGAGCCTGTCATTGTTTCACATATTCTCCACATCCATCCTTTTAGTAATATGCCTCCTCTTGCCAGCGTATATTTGAATATTTCATTCAAGACAGATGGAATCCTAATCTTAGCTCCAAGCTGTGGCGTTTTGTCACCGATCCATTTTCCAATCAGGCAGTCTCCATCAACTCCTCCATTTTTCCTCCCTCGCCGCTCTGTTTTGTCCTCCCTCTGGCTCTGCCACCCATCGATCACTCACTCAACTTTCTTTTTGCCCTCTTTCTTTCCCGGTGACATACTTTGCCGAGGTGCGTCAGTTTGAGACGCTTGTATATTTAATTTCCACCAACATATATTATGCTGAGCCTAAAGAGCATGAATTAATTTCAGACCTTGACATAAAATTGACTCCGGGGAGTGGGAGGAGAATGACAAGTCATGTTGTTGTTGCGTTGCTGTTAAAAGGATTTTCTGGCCGTGCATCACAGTACAAGTTAAGTGTAAGTACACTTTATTACTTGTATTTGAATGCGTACGAGACAAAAGAAAGAAAAAAAAAGGGCTGTAGAAATTACAGTGCACGGGGTAATTGCTCATCATTGCTGGGCTGCAGAGCAGGACGATTGGATTTTACTACAGTGGTTTCACAGTCGCATGTGTTAAGTAGTAGTCTTACCCACAATCCTTGGCTGCATAATAGTAAGTCCCTATTGAATTATTAATCTGGGAGGACCTAGACAAACAGGGAGTAACATGCATGATGAGTAGATATGAACACATTACAAATACTCACATGTGGAATCCTTAAGATTTCAATCCAGGTTGATTTTTTTGTGACATCATTATCGCTGGTGATCAACGAGCCCAGTATCATGGCAGTTTGTGAAGGAAGGAAGAAATCCAAAGGTAGCTCCAAAAACTACAGGAGGAACTAGACTGAAACTGCTGTTAGCTTCTGTAGCTACATTGGCTGTCACAACTAGCTTACATTAGCAAGCAGCTCAGTTAGCTGTTGAGCTAAGTGACCCTATTATAACTGTGCCACCCCAACCTCGGTTGACGGGGGGCAACGTGGCAGATGCCAGCTTGTTAACAGGCGATACAGTATGGAGGCGATTTACGATTGCTTTGATCATCATGAAAAATATTGCCGTTTTTTTTATTATTTGTTTATTAGTTATTTGACATTTCCCGGCTGAAACTGAGGCCATTTCACCTCTTATGATACAAAGTTGTATTAAAAGACAGCTAGTTAGCATGCTTACTTCAGTAGACCTCTCTGCAACTAAGTACATAGGAATTGACATCAACATCAGCACTGTTGTATCTTCACACCCTGTTGATAAAGTAAGTTCATTATGTTTTTTCTTTAAAGAGTTCTGGCCATATCTGACATATTTCCACTTTAAATAAAATGTTGTCAGTGTTGAAGAACTGAGTTTTATTAACTTTAAATGAAAATCACAAGCTTTTCCTCAGGTTAACTAAATATAAATTGAAAATATTTAAAATTAATCCGCCGGCAAAGAAAAGGCTGAAAAGAACTGGTTTTGTTTTGTCGACTCAGTTTTGATGAACAATCGCAGCAGGTGCTCTCCGCTGTGTCACTACATTACATCACATAGTGTTTTGCCAGGTGAATGTCTTCAGTGTACAAGTGAGTGAGTAAACAGACCCCGCCACTGTCAATGATAACTCTGATAAAAGGACGTATTTACAGACTGTAACTACAATGACTGGCTATTGCAGAAATAATGCAGACTATAAACAGCATCCTAAGGTTTCATGCCATCTAAATCTCAAGGATTGAATTGGAGGGTGCACTTATCTGGTTCTACTAATGTGTTATTGTGCATGTACGACCAACCTGCTGACAAATCAATACGCAGACAACAAACAGGCAACCAGGTTCACTCATGATTCATTAACGTTTTGTGCACAGTCATTCAGATATCAACCACAGAAAGAGAAAAAAAACAATTGTATTAATGCAGTTGAATCTCGGTTGTGGTGACTCGTTCAGATCTCGACCCTTGGCAGATGCTTCCCATTTGGATCGAGTGTGCAAAAAGTTTCAACAATTACATTTTTCCCTTTTTTTTCCCAGTGAAAATCAAACTTTTCTCATCAATCCTTATCACCCACTCACCCGTAATAGATAAGGGTTTGTTTACCTAACTCTCAAATGGTTCATCTCCCTGATGAGTGCTTTTTACTCGCTACAATTAATTATCACTGCTAAATTTACGGAGGAGAGCGGCATCCAGACAATTACAGCTTTCATTTGCTAATTGAACAATGGTCCATCTATCTCTCTGATGGGTTGGACCCTGTTCTGATGTGAGGTTTGTCACCTTGACGAAAAAGTCCGGACCAAGATCTCAGTGGCACAGAGCATCAGAACGAGCTCAGGAGACATTTTGTGCAAGTGTGATTTCTATTATTTAACACACGTCCGACAAACGTGAATCAGACGCAACTTACTGCATTTTCATTTGGTGGTTTGCTGGTTTGAAGTTTGCAAACGGTGGCACTGTATGGAAGTATGTAGCGATGCATCCGAGTGTGTGTTGCGTACGCCTGTGTGTGCTTGCGTGTCCCTCTAGGTTGTCAGATCTTGTTAATTGCTGCCTTCCTGCTGCTTTAAAAAGTTGTGACTAGCTCACCCACCGACTGTCACTCCGCTTTCATTATTTACAGATTCAAATGAGAGAAAAATGTTCATGTCGGCATTAATGACTCTCCGCGAGAGAGGGAGAAGAAAGACTAAACTAATTAAGGCAAGTGACTCACCTCACCATTACAGAGAATTTAGTGGGGATATTGCTGTGTACTTCCACTGCCACTTCAACATCCCTCCTCCGTTTAATTACCGCACATGTTAAAAAAGTTTCTCCACTTCTAACAAACAACCGGCGATGGATGGGAGGCGGCTGGAGCCGTCGACCGAACCAGCTGTTTTAACAAATTGTGAGTTTCTGGAGATGTCAGATTATAAATTTGTCATCAATGATTACTGTTGATCTGTGGACCCACCTTCAAAAAGGACAATCAGGACATATTACTTCTTAATATAATTTCCATGAATTATTTCCTCCATCGCCAAATAAAGCGTCCTCGCCACAGGCGCGGTGCGCTCTTGTAAGGATGACCCTCAACAGCAGCTCTAGTGAATCATAGACAGTCACTAATTGACAGCTCAGGCCTTCTTCCTGCCATGTGTGTCCTCAAGTTTTATAAAAACAGCTCACTGGAAATGTGAAACATTGAGAATGATGTTTTTTTTATTCATTTCACCTTGAGCACAAAGAAATCAAAGAATAATCAAGGATTAAGAGTTTCTTAAATAAAGTCAGCCAGTGTCAGTTATTTTTGCTCGTTTAGCAGGTAAGATAATGGATAAAATATAAATGTAGTCGTTTTCCATCAGTATTAAAGGCAAATCCACTGATTTCATACATCTAAGGCCCAATACATCCCTTGTCCTCACCACTTAGCGCTACCCCTACGTTTTGCGCGTTTCACGTCTAGGGGTAGGATGAAGTGTTCAAACAGAGGTTTTTTAACAGCACACTTCAAACCAAAAGTCATGAGAACTCTGTCATTTCAATGTATTATGGTACTATTCTTGAACAACTGGTACTACTTCGTTGGTGTCTCCGTCGCTAACAAGCTAGCTAGCACTACATTATTTTTATTACTTACTTGAGCATGACTGTCCCATATTTTGACAGATTATACTGTTGCATTCCCCCCGTTTGATGGCATATATGACCTGAAATTCGACTTAAGTCCAGCAGCAAGCTGGCAGACTGGCAACGGAGAATGGGCTGCTAGTGTTAGCCTTTAAAGCACCACTAGTGGCCATGTAATGAAGTGCTACTCTTTTTCTTTATTTGATGATAGCATGACCTTATGAATGAATCCAGACGTCCATGCTCTTTGACCACTACTACAGTAAGTCAAAGTTGAAACAGGAAGTTGGTCTTTAAACTTTGGTTGATGTTCATTGATTGTTTGGTATATATAATGGCAGAAAATCATGAAAGAAGGACATTGCCTTCTCTCAGAACAGCTGACACATTAAAACATTTCTTCTGACCTGCTCATAACTGAGAAAACTGTCAAATATCCACATGTGGAACAGAAATATATAAACTTGACCAACATTTTTAGCAAATTTGTTTGCAATCAATGTTCTGCTGATCGTCTAATCAATTAAATAATCACTCCAGCAATAGTTCCCTTTAAGTATTGGCAGAGGAGGAGCCGGACTTGGTCAGACGTCTAAACCGTGCACATTAGAGTATTTATAGTGTCTATTAATGGAGAGTGCGTAAAGAATGAATGGCCTGTGAATGACAGATACCCAAGCTCATGAAAAAAAATGGAGAGGGGGATTTAGATGAAATGGCAATGCAGACCCGGCAAGACTGATCTCCTCTTTCAGTGGAGGCGACTCCAACAGAAGTACCTGCTAAGCAAATTTATTTCACTCTAGTTTAATGCTCCCAGCCTCTCTCTCTCTCTCTCTCGCTCACTTCCTTCCTTGGCGCCCTTTCACAATACTTCCAAGACGAGCACTACCCCCCCCCCTTAAATCACATCCCGTTATTTGCAAGCCCAACACTTTTTTAAAGGGGAGCTTTTAAGAAATTAATCTGGATGTTGAAAAACACTACTGCTAATACCTCGGCAGACACTGAGAAAGCAATCCTGACTATTGAGTGGGTGGTAAATTGCCAATTAGAGGGCTAACATTGTACTGCGAGGCCTGTGTACATTTAAGGGGGCTTTCCTGTGTTGTAAGACTACCTGTCAGTCAAACAGCACCTGGGGCAATTTTGTATTTCATTAAGTCATAATTAATGAAGACAGGTATTATTCTCGTCCATAGGGACAACGAGGCCGGGCTTTTATTATGAAACCATATTTCCAAAGGAAGAGTTGGGCAGGTATATGAAAACAGCCTGTAATTATGAACTGTCTGTTCATGCCACATTTGATAATCTGGGTGACAAGTGACTATGTGCGTTGTTAGGAAGTGTGTGGTTACAACTAGCGTTATATTGTGTGCTTGTGTGTTTGTGGTAGAAGCTTCCAGGGGACACTGGTGGGAAATGAAAGTCCTAACAAGCTTGCAGATGGGGCAGCGAGGGCAGCGAGGCCAGCAGGCGGGGCACCGGGGTTAAACTGGGCACAATCAACCCCAATCTGTATACTCAATCATATATTAATGTAGCAATTTACATGTGAAAACCGCACAGTAAACTTTGGATGATGTTGCTAATGCTAGCTAGCAAAGTTTAGCTAACATTGCTGATGCTCATGTTTGCATGACAGCAACATGTAAGAGCAAAAAAGCAACTTACTAAATGAATAAATTACATGCATAAGAATAAAATGCTAATTCTTTGATTGTACTGTCATCATCAGTTACAAATAAGGGATATGTGCACGCCACTCTATGTCAATGCGTCTCTGCATATGTTTATATGTGTCCACGGTCGGTGGGTGGTAGAGATGTGTACGCGTCAAGATCTCAGCCTGTTTAATTCACACCCTTTAAAATGACATGCAAACTGTCACATTCTGGGTCTTTGGTTTTAATCAGGAAGCAGCGATAGCCTTCAAATTAGCATATGTGAAAGAAGACACATGGCTACGGGGTCTTGCGTCCCATTTTCTTGCCTGAACATGATGTTCATTTGTGATTTGACAATGCAGATTGGGAACATGGCGTTCCCTGTGTGATGAGTTGATGCAATCATTGTAACAGAAGTGGTCATTTCCATAAGAACATTTTTATTTATTGAATTGTATAAGACAGTGACAGACTATAACCAATCTCATCAGCATACATTTTCATATATGTATTCAAATGTACTGTGTTTTGAAATGCATATCATACTCAGTATTTCTTGGAGCGTGACCCGTACCATCTCTTTTAAATCCGTCAGTTAGCTCCAGAAATGCTGTTTTGTGGACTGCGAAACTTCACCCGGCTTTCCATGAGCATGTGGGTGAGTCGAACATGGCTGCATTTTAATTTTTTGGGTGACATTATCCTCCAATATGCATGAACATATGTGAGGAACACATGCACTGGACGCAGCCAGGAACATGGGACGCTGTGTGGTGGACATGCAGATACATCTCCCTTTAAGTCTGGAGAACAGAGCATGTTTCCAACTCGTGAAGAACTTTGTAAACTCTGAGGGTAACTTTCAGTTTTCCAACTCGGCGAAGTAGCTTGAATTTACTGCAAATTCCCAGCTTGGATTGGCTGAAATCGCTGTTGTATTTTCTAAATACCGTTTTATACAAGAGCTTAAACAAAACACCGTATTCGGCCTTGTGTCCATATTGGAAGAATGTAATTCTTATTCAATCTGTGCACACAAACTTCAGTCGGTGCAGCTCTGGCTACATCTTTATAAGAATATTACATACGTACACACGAGCATATGCAAACGTTCAAACTCACATTGGCAGACGCACATAATGATGCCTCTTTATCTGGACAGCTTAGCAGCTCTGTGGACACTGTGTTCGCTCTTCAGCAAATAAAGGTTTATTTATGCTCCGTGTTGCCTGAGTGAACATATTGGATACAGTATATTCTCACCAATAACATTCTCTCACAGTGACTGTGAATGACTGCGGCACACTGGAGTGCATCTGAAAATCCTTTTGAAATCACATTCCCTTTATCTACCTGACAGTATATTAGGAACGCCGTAAACTTCCTCGTGACATCGGGCCAGATAAGATTTCATTCACGGTTATATTGAATAACGTCGCCGTATTTATTCTCGCCGAAACTCCCCCTTCCCTCGTCTCTCACGGCAAATCTTAAAAATACTAACACAAATAAAACAAGGCTTATAAGATGTATAGAAATCTACAGCGGAGTTAGAGGTTTTCCCAGGGAAAGAAACAGGCGCTACACAAGTTAATCAAGGTTTACATGTTTACCCTCCGGCTTTCTCTCGCACACAAAGCCTTATATTTGCAGGGGGGGAGGGCAAAATGTTCAGAACTTCTGTCAAGGTTGTGAGCATTTTCCTCAACATTTGAAAGGTATGACCCGAGGTGATATTTTCCTCACAACTGCGATAGAGGAAGACAACAAGAGGAGTGTGTAGGAGGGGTTTGGTAGAAAAGCAGGAGATGTGAGTGCATTGTTGTCACTCGCTGGCAGAAGAAAAAAAAAAAAAATTGAAATGAAAAATTCAGAGCTTAGTTTGACAAGTCAGATGTTGGTGGCAGCGCTGCAAATCTCAGCTCCAGTGTTTCACAAAGACCTAAGTGGCTGCTTCCAGATTTTAAAGAGCCGGCGTGGTCTGTTGGGTGAAGACGGCAAAGTACATGTCAAGGTTTCTAAAATGGCACATGTCGAAGAAATACTGCCGATACTAGATTGCTTAAGTAGAAAAAAAAAGGAGGAAAAACTTTCTATATTTCTCAAAAACATGAATGCAGCTGTCTGACTCCAAATTGCTATGTGGCTTTTCCCGTTTTGACCGTACAAACGGGAGCGCAAATGAGAACAACAGCCGGAGAAGCACAAGGCTGCTGACTTTCTGACACTTTTTCAGCATAAAAGTCAGAGACGTGGCCAATTCATCACTCGTACTTCACTGTATTTAGGTATGTTTCTGACCCTGGTGAGATAAAGTTGATGAGATGAATAACATTTAATACCGAAATAGAAGCTGATTTAGTCGAGCAGAGACACGTCAAAGAAAAAGACCCCACCTTACACCTGCTAATGTAGGTGTAAGGTGGTGTTCTTGACCCCCCGTACACACTCTTCATGCTGATTTTACGCTGTTTCATTGATCAACAATTGGTGGCAGTGGAACAAAAGTTGTGTTGAAGAAAACAGCCAGCAAGTAAACGTTGGTGTTAGCAATGCACTTCACAGGTTTGTTAAGCGGTGAGCCCCTTCCCCTAGTGAACTGTATGCATAATATCCTTCTTGGTAATAAGTACTGTATGCATTTCTGATATTTAACATTAGGTATTTATCTACAGTAATGAAAATTAATGAAAAGAAGAAATGCATAGCCAGCCAGCCAATTCTGACCATCCGTCAATGTTTCCCTGGACCAGTGATGCACCATGCTTGCTACTGTACGTTTGTCAGCTCCATCTACCGTATTTAAACATTGAGAACTGATATAAATATGAGCAGAATGAAGATAACAATATTTTTAACTAATATAAAAAGCTAACTTAATGTATTATGTGTTGCCTACAAAGCCAAAACGCAACAGGTTAAGGCCAAAATCTTGACTTCTTGGCATTGCTTACCCCATTAAAAAGAGGATTTCATTGAAATGTATGTTTTCTGTGAAAATAACAGGAAATTATCCCAGAAAGGCAACTGAGTAACTGACATTTTCAACTTAAAGCTGACTGGTCAGCTAGCTTAAGCTACATCTAAATTAACTTTGGCGCTACTTTTGACAAATATCCATTTGAGTTCAGTTTATTTTTCCACACTATCAATGAGACAGAAGCTAAATCAACCCCAACAAGGAAATGAAACAGCTTATTACAAGCAAACTAGCTCAACAGTGTAGCAGTTGTAGCTCTTGTGATGTGGTAGCAGCATGGCCGATCAAAAACACAAGTAACTATAATATTAGACAGGCTAACACTGATGCCACGCTAACCTCAAATCCTGCTTGGTAGCACAGGCCTCTGGTTAACATGCAGTCAAAGGGACGGCCGTGACTGTAACGTGATGCCACAACAGACAGAACCACTGTGAACATCCACCTCAGTATTGTGTGCAGATCACTAAGAGGGCGGATGTTTCGTGTGGACTTTATTCTCACCACTTCTTTTAAATCACACCAGACATCCGGAAAGAGACAGAGAGACATCTCATTTGTATTACAAACACATTTCTTGTTTCGGTACGAATACCACACTTTCCTGTCACATTACATCAGGTCATGTGAGACAAAGCAATCCAATAAAATTTATCAGCATCTTCTGGGGCAAAAATCATCAAGCCTTTCATGCTGTCAGTTCAGTGTGCGCTGGATCTTTGTCCTGGAGTCAGTCTGTGAGGGTGAGTGCAAGTGCAGAAAGAAAAGAGGCTCCTCCTGAAAGGAGGTATTCAGACGTGTTTTGTTTGTCAGTGAAGTATATCCAGAGGGCTGGAAGTTTGTCAAAAGAATTAAAAAGTATGAAAAGAAATGAGACTCAACGCTTCATGCTAAACAGCTTGCCCCAGATACAGGAATCTGTATGCATGTGAGCACGTTTCTGTGGCCAGTGAGTAAAATCTAAAGACCAAATGTGATGTTTGACTGAGATCGCACAGACAAGGCTTCATTTATTTGAGCAGAAGCAGATGTCAGGTCAAGATATCGAAAGACTGATCACAAACCGGGTTGTTTTTCTCTAGTCCTGCCACACTCAAGAGAAAATAACTAGGAATAAGCATTTGAATCAGATCAAATGAATAAGGTTTAAAGGTGCAATATGTAAGAAATGACATCCTGTTGAACTCAAAACAAATAGGGGGCAGCATATCAACAACTAACTGCTGCTAACTGTAGCTAGTGTTAGCTAGTGAGCTCTGTTAGCCGTGCAGCTAGCAGTCCAGGCTGAGGTTTTGGAGCACCGGGGGGAGCGTTGGTGTTTACACCGTTAGCACAAGAACTTTGGACCAGGATGGGCTGGGGTTAGCTTGTTAGCACGCTAACTTAAGTAGATATCTCTGCAGCACAATACATAGATGTCATAATGTCAAAACTGTTATATCTTCACATCCTGTTGATCATTTTAATATTTGAATGTTTGCAACTAGAATTCTTACATACTGCACCTTTAAAGAAAAGCCCATTGTTATATGTAAAGATTGACATCCTGATGATTTCAAATAGGGGGCACCAGAACCAGAGATGGCGGCTGAGTGGGCACTGGATCCGGCTCAGCCGCCTTCCAGTTTTTGATGTTTCAACCTAAAATTCTTACATACTGCACCTTTAAAGTAGAAACAGAAATACGCTGCTTAACATGTTTTACATGTATTTCGAGTCTTGCCAGTCTTCGGCGCCGCTCGTTCCTCCCTCCTGTCCTCCCCTGCCTGTTGGATGTGGTTGCCATGACAACACCCATTACCTCTTGATTGGAGATCTAATGTAATCTAGACTATGAGCGGTGCCATTTATCTGCTGTTAACACAGCGGTCGCAGCATTAGCGGCAGTCAGAGTCGGACAGCCATGAAGGGAGAATGATACAGAGTCATTAGAGCGGGGATTATACTGTAATGGTGAAGAGAAAGAGTGTGTGTGTGTGCGTGTGTGTGTGCTTATGTGTGTAGCATTTAAGGTCACACCTGGCGTCTGCAGCGTTAGCGTGCATGTGTGTTGACGTGTGCAGGACAGATCTCTAGCGTGGTGCGACTCAGTGGCCGGTGCTGAATATCACACCGCATATTCTAGTGCCAACTGAGCTTGCAGCACACAGACACAAAGATAAGCTCTCTCCGGCTTCGTCTCTGCTCTAGCTTCAGATCCCCACAATGAACTGGGACAGGATTACATCAAATAAAATTGGGAGCTTGCTGTTAACAAATCTGCTGCAACGCCGCGCGCTCTGGATTCCTGTCAGTCGGACCCCGAGAAAGACGAGTTCCCGCGCACACCAGCTGCCATTTTGTCGAATTCGAGCAAAGATGTGATATTGATTTGAGGGGCAGCGCGTAAATACCTTTAGATTTCTTAATGAAACAACAAGGAAAGTCCCCGTTGTCACTGCTAACAATCTGATGGGCCCGTGTAAGACGCGGGCCGGGCTACTCCAATTAGTTTGAGGGACAGTATAAAGGGATCGCTGCATGGTAAATCACAGCCGTTTTCTCATTTCCTCTCTTTGTGTGCCCCCCCCCCCCGCCCAAAAAAAAATGTGTCACGTCGAATCAATTCTGCCACCACTGTCCTCGATATGCAACAAATAAAAAGTGACTGACATCAAATTATTTCCAAGCTGATAGATGTTACTGTAGCTTTGTCAGTGTTGTCACCTCTTTGGAGAGATCTTTCTAGTTTAGAATAATTGAAAGAGTAACTGAGTTTACAGACGAGTCAAGAATTGGTGGAAAAGTTGGCACCGGCAGGATTGCCTGCTTTCTTTTTTCTCCTTTTATCGCCGTCATTTCACTCTCTCTCATTCAGGGGGAAAATAATGATATTGGCCTGCCATGGGCAAAAATAAATAAATAAAAATATAAAAAGAAAGGAAATGAGCATTGTGCAACGTATAATATGACTTCAAAGTCGTGACACTGACAAGACAACAAAGACACACAGATCGAGGTACTACACACCTGAGGTTTGAGTATTCGTCATTAAAGAAGAAAAATGAAAAACAAACTTAAAAAAAAGGCACCGTGGAAGGACAGCGGCAGCATGAGATGTTGACTATTTTCTGTTATATTGCCCTGGATTCCCCCGAGTCGGCTGCCAAAGACTTGTTTTATAAAGAATATGAGTGAGGCCCTTTTTCAAGGGCAGTCCTCGGAGTCCATCTAGATTGCATTTAAACAGAGAGGACAAAGTTCACGCTGTACGACACATATACTGTCAAGATATAATGCTGCAGTCAGGGGCCAAAGAGTTGTTGTATAACAGTGTGGTTCAGGCCAAATGGCTCTGATTCTGACATTTCTACATGAAATAAACAACTACAGATAACACATGAAACTAGCTGCTGTATAAAAAGCTGTAATAACTGTAAATATGTCATTAAAAAACAATGTTTAATGACGTTCGCACTCAAACTCTTTCATCATGGAGTGTTTCAATCATTCATCCATCACTTTAAGCTACTTCAACTGTTAAGTCACTACTTCCTGTTAAGAGTCCGACAGCCTGTCGCCACAGCAACGCAACGGTGCGATGTTCACAACTCCTTAGTTAAAGTGGGTAATTACGCCACATACTGTTGGAAAGGTTAGATTCTTGGGATTCGATTTACACAAACCATTAAGATTGACAGCAGATTCAGTCAACAATAAACCAGTGCCACAAACAAACAAACAATAGCTTCCAGTCTGGTACATATAATAGTAGTACATCCAAAAATTGTGACGAACTGCTGTCGCACATGCACATGAATTTCAGCCACATATCAGTATCAGCATGGCCATTGCAGTCTGAGCTTTTGATTTACACCTCATTTGACCCAATGTGATCTTCTATGCCCTGACTGAAGCCTGCAACAGCCAACGAGCATCCGCATAGAAAGGAAACCCACTTTCTCTTCCCTCCCGTCTCTCATGAAACACTTGCAAGCGACCCACCGGATGATTGACGCATTGTGTAGCCAATGAAATTTGGAGAAATGGCAATATATAATTTTAAAGAGTTTGGGTTGTTGCTGATTGTATAGGTTGTTTTTCTACCTAAGCCTATTTACACAAAGTTAAAAATAACTAGATGTTTATGTATGTGTTTATGCTTCTCTAACTCTCAAGTAGGTTTTTTCAGGGGTCACTAAATGTCCTTTTCTTGCCCGGTGTCTGGATATTTCCATTGCAAATGGTGTAAAGTTTTTCTTTTCAGTGATACTGTTATCAATTCTAATCTTGAACCATGTAGGGCGATACGATGTGGTCCCATTGTGTTTTCCAGCTAATAGAGCCAGTTATAGGTCATCTGCAAGCATATTTGATCCATTTTCATTTTTTGGCAACAATAAAAACTCTTACATTTCCTATTAGTCAATGCCAGAGGCACTTCAGCTATTTCAGCTATTCCGACTGTTGGAGAAATGACTTACCAAAATCTCCACTGGTTACAAAAAAAAGTCCAGCTGAATGAAAACAACCCTACTTCTCGCTTGACTTACCACATCAGTAAACTGTTTCCTAATGACTTTTATGTATACTAGCCTATTTAATATTCAGTCTATAATATCAATTGTCCTTTTCAACCTTTTAGCCAATAGTTTTAGACCTCTCTGCTAGCTCGGGAGCTATTTTTCATACACTCTCTCTTACAGTGTTTAAGTGATACAGCTGACTCAATAGGTCGATATATATATTTCATAGAATAGTATTCTGCTTCCTCAAATAAGATGAGCTACTCTATAATCCCTCCACGTACCCCCTGACAACTGCAGAAGTACCTCCTGGGGTATGAGTTGGTAGTGAATCACTACCTTAGACCACACTTCACACTAGACAGAGTTGCAAATAGAGTAGTTTCCTCTCTCTCCTGCACTTGCAAATAACCACTACACAAACATTTACGCGGCACGCAGAAGTGTTCACACTCTCAGCAGCCCCCCGACATGCCCCCCAAACAGATCCGTGACACTGCGTATCGTGTGTGTGTGTGTGCGCGTCGCTTCATTAAGCATGTATCCAATCAGTCACAAACACAGCAGCTCGGCACGTCGCTCCGCAGTTTACTCCCGGCCTATAACCCGGCTGTCAGTCAAACGGCTGGAGTTCATTAGAGACACTGAGAGCCGCTGACAACTCCCCATGGATCTGACCTGTGTATACAAACGCAGGTGATCTGACCCTCTAGGAGGATATCACCACGTAAACAGAGATATTGTGTCGCTTGAGAGGAGGGAGGGGGGGGTGGAAAAAATGAGCCAAACCACTCAGATCCATAAAAACAGCCTGTGGGATGCTCAAGGTCTGCACAGCGAGGCAAGCAGGGGAAAATTGAAGAGAAAACAATGCTTTTTTTTCTGTTTCTGCTCGCAGGTTGTTAGGAATTAATAAAACAGCGGCACTTAAATTGAGCCTGGTGGCCAGTTAGCTGGACAACACAAGTACCAAAATGCATGGCTAAAGAGACATTTAGATCCAAAGAGATCCCACTTAGCTGCGTAGAAAGTTACTCTCAAGCCATAAATATATCATCTTGTACACAGATGTTTGATACACTGCAGGACAACGATGTGATTTCTTTGCATACAGAAGCTGTCTTGGACTAAAGCAAACATATGAGCGATTGCACGAGGGTCCTTTGCATACCAATCTCTTCACTCTGACTGAGTCGCTTGCCCCCGAGAAGAGGTTTTATCGTCTGTAAACACAAGTTAAGGAGAATCTGTTGTGTGGCGAAGAAAGTCCTAACTCTCCGTCCTGTTAATAAGATTAGAACGTGAAATATTCATTGGAAACGGCTTAATAATGAATGTCGGGGTATTAAAAATTGAATTGATTCAAATTCCAGCCATTAATTTTTAAAGCTACATTATTAAGAGTGCACCAACAAGCCATTCCACTGATGTAGTGTTGTAGCGCGGAAACTTAAGTCCCACCTACCGCTCGTCCATTCATTTCCCTCGCACGCTCGACAAAAGTCTTTTAGGAAAGACTAACGGGCCGGTTTGACAGCAAGGTGAAGTAAAGTGCCCCCCCCCCCCCCCACCCCTCCTCCCTCCCTCCATTTAGCATTAGCGCTCACACCTCCCTGTAAACTGATTGCTGACAGGAGGCGAAAAACGGGGCCAGGGTCAATAATTTAAGGGAACTTGAGGCTAATTTTAATCTATTACCCCGCTATGTGCATACAGTGTGTCAAAGGTAAGGCCGGAGAGGGATCCGTCATGTGATTCATACTCCGGGGAGAGAATTAGTTTCATGACACATCATAATTTAATACATTTTAAGGAACTCAGCATGACTTTGCCGGGCTGATGGAGGGAGAGGAGGAGGGAGAGATGAAGAACGAGAGGGATATTAAATTATGGAACACCTTAACAGAGCAATCTGTCTTAGAGAGACATGATTGCCTTACCGCTGTGGATTGATGATAATCTGTTTGTAAGGGGCCTTGTAAAGGCTACAAGGGCTGTAATGTGTGGAGGCTCAGAGCTCTGGTCAGCGGATGGATCACCTGTGTTCAACATTTAAAAATAAACCTGAAAATTCGGCACCAGTGTATAATGAGGTGGGATATAGTACGTAAGGGGCTTATAAGGTAATGGTCGCCAACGGTCGGGGAGGGTTCCTTTAAAAATGTACTCTGATACAGTCGCCGATCACCTGTTTTTTTCCTTTCCGTGCTTTATACATGTTCCTGTGCATGTAAAAGATCTTCAAAGTTAAAAAGGTCAACAGAAGCTCCTCTCTCCCACTGGAAACACTGCTCCTCAAACGCCTCGTCAGCAATCCCGCCTTTAATTCCGTGACTTTGTGACATCACGCTACGTCACCACGTCACGTGTTTGCATAATTCAAATCTAGCAGCTAGTTTGGCACGTGCAAATTAGTTTAGCGAAGCTGCTCTGTTGTCGTTAGCGCTGCTGGCTCGGGCATGTGCGCGCTGAGCAATCAGAGCAGACTGGGTAATCGGGAGGGGGGGGGCCCTTAAAGAGACAGGAGCTTTGACTGAGCGTTTGCGGGATAGGGTTACTGAATGTTTAATTAACAGTTAGAAGCTTAAAATCAGTGTAAATCACTTAAAACCTTTTGGTTGCCAGGTTGTGAGCAAAACTCACGAGTTTTGATAAAAATGTAATTAACACTTATTTAACGTTAACAGTAAGGTTAATTAGTCATCGATTAAATGTCTTTTACTGAATATTTTGTTCTTATTCATGGCTTATTACTGATTAACAAAGCATTAATAGATGATTAATTATCATGAATAAACAGTAGTTACACATTATAAACCATTCATAAAGTGTTGTTATGTTAAACATTTTCGTACATGCTTGAAAACAAACTAAAAGTTACCTGAGTCACAAATCCTGGCAAGCGAGTGCGGCATGTCTCACCGAAAGTATACTTAAAGTTACACTCTGACAGGTAAGGTCAAGCATCCTTTTCCAGCTCCTCTTATTTCCCTCAGTCTTTTTATTTACCGCAGTCACACAGGCTTTGTCTTGCCTGTGTTCATGCCTTGCAGCCTGGGCTGGAGTGGGGAATAGTAAACTAGCCTATCGCTGCCAGGGCTTACTTCAGAGAGCAGGAAGGCTTTGGCTGTCATAGGTTCTCAGGATCAGAGCTGAGAGCGGGGACACTTCATTTGCCGGTGCTGAGGAGGAGAAGAAGGTGGAGGAGCAGGGGGAGGAGGAGAGGAGGGAAGAGGTGTATGTGCCAGGGTCAAGTGCTGTGGAAAAAGCCAGGCAGTTATCCAATAGAGCTTTGCTCTCCTCTCTGCTCTCTGTTAGTGTCTTATGCAGCCCACTCTGTCCCGAGGCTTTCTCGGATTTGCCCGTTCTGTTGTGGCAAGGGCATCCCGGATCAGCATTTGAAAGGTATTATAACTGGGGGAACTGGAGCTGGTCTGTTAAACCTGCAATGCATCAGCAATTCATGAGGTGTAAGAGGCCCATCTGAGGAAGCAAAGCATGTGGATCAGATGCCTTTATGTGACTTTCTTGTGGAAATGAACAGATATCACTGCCTTCGAAAGCCGAATATCGAGAGGCGTCGGGAACGTCTGGGGGGAAAAAAAACCAAACTGATTGTGACAAATTAAAAAGCATCTTGTCTCTCGCGCGCAACTTGATTGCTTGCGCTTTCTCCCACGCTCCCTCATTTCAAAAACAGAAGGGAGGGTGCGATCATATTGTGCCGAACAGATGCTGTAATCGGAGAAACGTTTTACACTTTGAGGTAATGTGTTATCGAGCTGAGAAACCGCGCGCTCGTTGTTGTGTGATGTGAAAATAACTGGCACGGGGAAAAGGAGGGAGAAGTGAAGCCTCTTGACTTTCTTTGTTTGAATTCCTGAGTAGATACCAAGGGGGGGGGGGGGGGGGGTAAGTGGATCCACACTATGACCAACCATCCACACACCTGCTTTGGCTGCCCCTAGTGGAAGTGAGCGACGTCGCAGCATCATCTTGAAACTGACGAGCAAATCCTCAACAACAGCATCCGCACCCGAGTTATTCGTCAGTTCCCACTTTCCATACCGACTGGCTTGACCCGTGCACACACGGATCTGGGCCTGGGAAAAAAAAAAAAAAAAGTGCAGGATAAAGGAGAGAGAGGAGATCAGAAGAGGAGAGGAGGAGGACAGAAAGCATTATCAGTGGGAAGGACGGTAGGGGGGAAGGGGATAACATGTAACACCTCGCTGAGCCATAGAGAGGAAGAGGATGTGGTCATCTGACAAACCTGAAGCCCACCCACCTGCCACCTACAAGCCAGGCTGACATTACCAGCGTCAGGTGCCGAATGCAGATAAAATGCGTCTTTGGTGGATAAGATGCATCAAAGTCAAAGACACCTGTAACTTTTTGAGGTATTAACATTTGACTCGCCTGTACTTTGGGTTTATTCTTACCAGCTACTGTAAAAATCCACCTGACCGCGAGCAGATCACACCGAAGGAAAACGGATCTCTGACTCTCAGCCGTCTCTGACGCAGGAGCATGTAAACGTCAAATTCCCTGCCGCCTTGATGGCCATTAGGCAAATGCGAGTTGAGACATTGTTCCCATGTGGTGACTGACTTAATGATTAATTACAGACTCCAGCCAGTCTATAACTGAGTTTAAAATTAAAATCTAAATTTGCTCTTGTCACTGCACTTAATGTTCAACACAGTACAGGCTGGTGTATAAAAACAGCTTTTCAACATTGAGCGTTTTCCTATTAATGATTTGTTGGTTTGTGTAATCAGGCATATTTAGGTGACTTGTGTGTATGAGTGAGCACAATTTGGTGCATTAAAATATGTTTTATTTGATATTGGATTAAGCTTAATTGAATTAAAGGGGACTGTTGGGCCTTGGCGGAGGTATACGTTCTACCGAGTGCCATTCCGGTTTACAATGACTTCATGTTTAGCATTTTCTGGTCAGACGTGACTTAGATTATTCCTGGTCATCTCCGATAAAGGGTGTGTAAAAAGCTCTGATGAATCCACAGCCACACTGGACAGGAGTCATTTAACAGTTATAACACTTAGCTCATCTTAGCTTAGCACAAAGACTGGAAGAAGGGTGAAACTGCTAGCACAGCTCTGTCTGGCGCCTGCAAGGGGATCCATGCTATACAGGGTACACGTCTAACTCTTTGTAACTTGCAGTAAAAAAAGCTAATAGCGATTAAACGCGATTACCAGAAGCCTCAAATGTCCCATTGTCAGCATCATCATCATCGAAACTCCACCACGACTCACAACAAGGAGTGTGTTCACCGTTATCGCCTCCACAACGTCCCGACGAAGGTCAAAACTTCAATGTCAAGCGAGCATCTTGGGACTTTCATGAGAACAGACTGCTTACCCGCTGGAAATCCCTGCTCCTATTCCCAAACAGCCAGCGCTGGCTGCTCCCCTACCCCCGAGAAGCATTCCAGGAATCTGTTCCCTTTAATTAGCTTCGGAAAAAAATGGGATTTTTTTTTATGTAGGATCATAGTTTTCAACAGACCTTAAAGGACAACAGAGTTTCATACTGTTTTACTTTGTTTATATGTGGCGGACCCTGCCACTTTTCTAGCTTCAAACAGTGTTCTGGACCTTATTTTCCTCTGAGAACAGCTTGTTTATTCATTTATGTTTTGTCACCTTATCAATAATGTGAATATTACCTTTTTGTGTTTCTGAATTTCCTCTCCAAAACTACAAAGTGCAACTTTAATATTGTCAGTGGCGGGGTCCGCCATTGCCTATGAGATTCACAGAAAACAATGCACCATGCAATCTAGCATTACTGTTTTATATGAAATAGCTTTTTCAAAAATGCATTTATGAAACAAACAAAACAAAGAAAGCAACAGACACTCATTGCTGATGGAGGAAATGGACTTTCCATCATGTAGTCAATAAGATGTAAACCATCCACTGGAGGAGGAATCAATAAAAAATAAACAAATAACAAGATCCAGAACGTCTTGCTTGACACTGAGCTGCGTAGACAACCTTGAAAAAAACAGGCACTTCAGCTTCAGGTGAAATAATATTATGAATTCATTCTTGGAGCATTAAGGCACATAATTAGTTTTTCTTTACTTTGTTGGTTTCTCCAGCTCGTACGCTGTGTGCACGGATGCATCAAGCGATTTTACTTGCGCCATTCCTCTCTTGGAATTGGACAGCTGACACTTCCCACCTTTTAGCAGAGAGCAGCTTATTAACCTACTCAGAAAGTCCCATTAGTTTTCTTCTGGCTGTTTTTCTTTCTTTTTAGCATAATTACTCGGAGACATTTTCTTGATTAAAGCTCCGTCTGAGACGGAAGAGAGGGGAAAAATAAAAACTGCCAAGAACTTAGCTCACTTTTATTTATTTATTTTTTTAAAAAAAGGAAGGAAAGCTCTTCTGAAATCAATGTTAATCTCTGGAACATTTTTTAAATCAAAGTGGGCCGTGCTCCTGATAAAAATGACTAATGCGTGTCTTTCCCAGAGTGTCTGTCTGTGCAGAGTAATAGTCGCACAGCATGTTGTGACAAAGTCCAAATGAACAACAGAGGCGGTTGTTTAAGAGCGCCGCTCGACGTGGATGTTGTGCTTTTGAAAAGGGCTGCCGTTATCTACAAAACTCTGCAGGTGGATGAAGCGGCCCGGGGGGGGCGGAGAGGCTTCCTGTGCGTTAACGCCGATGCTTTTATCACACGGGGAAATAAGAGCAGCGCTTGCAGAAACGTGCAATACGAGCGCGCATTAGGGCAGGCGCAGGAGAAATCAGGCATGCACTTAAATGATCAAGGGACGGACGGCTGCTGATTTACAGACAGATTAGTTTTAGATCTTTGCGCATTTTAGCTCAGGAGGACGTAACGTAAATATACTTTACACCTAATCACCCATGAAAGGATCCAACATGCTGAAAACAGGAACATCTGATCTGTTTGAAGCTGTAGCATCAGTTACATCAGTAAATGCCATATGCATGTATTTATTTTTCCACACACACTCAATGTATTTCAATTCTGTAAACACCTGTTTACCTCAAACAGGGTGGCAGCGTCTGCTGAATGAGGTTTTAAGGCCCCGGGGCTAGCTGATTAGCATGCTAACTTTAGTAGATATCGTTTCGACACAGTGCATCGACATCAATACCGTTATTTCATCACACGCTGTTAAGATTTGTGTTCATTTTTGGATTGTTTTGAACTGAAAATCTTACATATTGCGCCTTTAATGCAAGCTGAACATTTCCTGCTGCTCCTGCTTCACAACTAGGCGTACAAACGGTGGCTTTCATTGTGAGGCACTCACAGGAAACACAATGTGCTTGTCACCAATTAGCAAAAAGAAAAGAAAAAGAGCTCGTTTCCTCTTTTTCAGCTCTTGGTATGATGACAAAACACCAAATATTCCCTGGCTTCTTAACTAAAACAACATAAGTTTGTTATGAACGTGACTTGCTCTTCAAATTTTTTGACAAAATAAGCGCTCAAGGACTTTTTTTTTTACTTTTCTGCTCATTAAGCCTTGCATTTTTTAGTTTGGTAACATTTTGTTGCTCTAATTCCAAATAAACTTCGCTGCACGTTGGCTGGAGGAGGATTTCCCAATTTCTCTGGCACCTCGGCGCGGTTATTTCCTCCAAAATCCCAGTTTGAAAAGCATTGTTCTCACCTCTCCAAATGAACCGAGCTGCACGTCGTTCCAGCTAACGCTGCAGAGTTTGGATGAAAGTGCTGTAAACACACTCGGCGAGCGTGTGCCCAAGGTGTGGACATATGGCGGCCCCCCTCTGAAATGACACGATGACTCGCCTTTCCGTCGCAAAGCAAGCGTGAACATCTGGCGGATGACTTCGGGGGGCTTGGAAACATTGGTGGCTCTGTGGGGAGGCCATCTTTGCACTGGTCGTCCATTCGTCGCAAAGAAAAAAAAATGGGATGATTTCAGATGTGCCGCCGCACATGAATGCAAAAGTTCATTATAAACACGAGTGATGCAGAAAGGGCAAGAAACAGGCTCCGCTAATGGTTATGAAGCTGCGAATATGAGCCTGAATGCGTTTCATGCCTCCTCGCTAACAAGCACATCATTTTCAAAAGTGCACAATGGTGTCAAGTCGCCTGGGATGATCCCCCCTTCAACGAGTGCCGGGATTACTGTAAGCTGATTTTCCATAATTTACCCTCACCGAGTGGAAAAGCACAATCCGGATTCGCCTTTTAACTCCCTCTCCTTATCTTGTTCCCCTCACGTCATTGTTGTCCTAAGAACAAATATGAGTTATGTCTGCGAGCCTCCAGCTGCAAATGGGTTAGTTTTGAAGTTGGCAAATTTGCATTGTAGGTCAAATCCATGTGTTAGGGATGCGGTTGATGCTCTAATAGCATGCGGCGTTTTGTCTTCCTTTTTTGTTGGTCTTGGCTTTTTAGGAATGACATACTGTAACTGTACAGCATTTCCATATTTTCACCCCTCCCTGTTTAACGTCTCCAAGAGGACAGCCTGCGATCCCTATTATTTTCTTGCTGAGTGGATATTCCTCTGAATCCAGACCCATCTCACACATGCGCTAATAAGACAGGTGACACCGCCGTGTTTTCGGGGGCTTGTGTGATGAAAACGGAGCAGCAGTTCCACACATTCACAAACAACCTCCTGCAGACAGTGCCGTCCCGAAAAAGACAATACTTTCTGTAAATGCTGAGCTCCGCATTGTTCCAGCTATTAGGCTGCTAACACTTTGTCTGAAGGACAATAACATGGTGTCAGAAAAGGAAAAAGTTCTTCAGTGGCTCTGTTGACTCCATATTATGGTCCAACAGCGGAGAGGTGTCCGAAACCTGATGAGACTGCTGGTTGTTTACTTTCCGCCATGAGAGGACAGTGATGACATTTTCAGCCATGCTACCAAATACTGCAAAACATTTCCATTAGCGTCACCTGTGCATTGTGTTTGGTCCTAATTAGCAAATGTTAGCATGCTGACACGCTAAACCAAGATGGTGACCATGAAAAACACTAAACCTGTTAGCATGTGAGCACTGTCACCATGAGCTTATGTTAGCATGTAGCTCAAAGCAGCACTGTACGCTACAGTACAGTCGCACAGAGCTGCTAGCATGGCTGTAGCAAATGTTAGCATGAACATGATAAACATTACACCTGCTGGGTGATCAGCGTGTTTGCATTGTCACTGTGATCTTGTTAGCAATGTTAGCTTTTGTTAGCATTTAGCTCAAAGCAGCACTGTAAATAGGTACAGCTTGACAGAGCTGCTAGCATGGCTTTAGCACATGTCAGCAGGCTGAGGGGCTGAACCAAGATGGTGAACATGGTAGACAACAGGCACACACATTATCATTGCCAGCTGTCATCGTGTTAGCATGGATATGTTAGCATTTAGCTCAAAGCAGCACTGTACATAGGTACAGCCCCACAGAGTTGCTATAGCAAATGTTAGCATGCTGACACGCTGTATCAAGATGGTGATCAATTCAAATCAGCATGTTAGCATGCTTATGTTAGCATGTATCTAGCACACCTGAAGCTAAGCACAGCCTCACAGCCTCACTAGTTTGGCTGAGTCTCTTGTTCTTGTTTCTTTGTTGAGCACAGTTGAAGATAAAATCTCTCCGTGCACACCTGATGTTCATTTATCTCTTTTTATGTGCGACAGAGAGTCAAACAACACTCAGTGCTTTACAAGGTAACCATATTTGCTGCTAACTGAGGACACGTTAAATCATCGGATCCTGGCAGAAAGTTTGACATGATATTCTCTCCCAAGCACAGACAGAAAATAAATTGGCATGAAGACCAGCCAGGCCCCAGAGCAAATAGTGGAGGTTGGCTGACGGTGTAGTCTGCATCACCTTCCAGCATTTGTTATTGTTCCTTATTACTGCCCATATTTTTCATCGGCCCCCTCCAAGCTGTCTCCAGCTCTCTTTTCTTCCCCCACAATGCCGTGTTAGGCATTGTTATGCGAATGTCTGGATCAAGCCAGTTCTGACTGAATGACAGACGGTACGGGTTGATCAAGGCTCGTCTTAGCTTTGGTTCGTTTCCCAGATTGCACTGAAAAGGTGCGGATGAATCAATGCGCCGCTAAATCATGCATGGATGAAAGATATTTTGTAATAAATTTATGAAGCCGTGAGTGCTGAGAAAACATTTCCAGGCAAATTGGCCCCGTGCTTTTCAGCTTTGTTCAATTTACCATCATCCTGGACTCTATTGACCAGCGAGGCTTAGGTTCACCTCCTGTATTTTTCATCCAGGAAGGCTTACTTTTGTCTGCCTTGCACCTTTTCTTACCACTGTATTAGCTTAGCTGCTTTAGCTGTGTCAGCTGTACGCCACTGCCTTCCTTCGCATTCACATTAGTCTAATTTCAACCAGTGGAAACACACCAACAGGCGACCGATCAGCCAATTACACCCACATGTCCTTAGGAGGACGCTGTTGGTCCGATGCAATCTTTACTGACCATGGAGTGATGAAGTGGGGAAATAAGCCGTCATACATTTGCAGTGCCAGCAGTTATTCTAGCATTAGATCAATCTCTGAATGATTGCTTTGTTTTAGAGTGAAACAAAAGGCATCTCTTTCCATTTTATCTCTCCTGGGTGCAGTCGAAGGGCTGGTTCAGAGTGCACGCTGCAGCAGCAGGGAGATGTTGGGAAGTCGAGGGAGGTTTTTCTTTTTGCTGAAAGGTATTCAAATTATTTCTGGGAGAGCTGTCAAGGTTATCTTTTTTCTCATGTCAGATTTTATTTATTTGTTATGAATAAATTAAAAGATCAACTTGTTCCCTCAAACATTTCTCTTTCATTTGTGCCACGGGCCAGAAAAAAGCCCTATGCTGATTTTTCTGGCCACTCGGGAGCAGCTGGAACAAGTTGTGAACACTGACATTGACACAAGTTCATATCGGGAAACCTGTCGGCAATCAGTTGACCAAGAACAATAATGATGTCTAAAAACATATTGTTTTAGAAGAAATGTTGTGACTGAAGTAAATGGTGGAGTCCACACCACAGTGGATCACTTTCAGAGCCAGATAGAAACACTGGCAGCCAATCAAAATCCATACAGAGCCATCACTTAGCTTGATTTCGGGGACATTTTTCTGCAAAATAATGCTGCGGGAGAGTCGATAATATTGGTTTATAACTGTAGCTGACATTTTGAAACAGTTTTTAGATGGTCTGCTTTAATATCTCAGTCGTCAGTGGCTGACTCAAAATGTTTCAGGGGCTGGAAATGAAATAAAAATGGCACCAGTTGAATGTGGTGGGGCAC
This sequence comes from Pagrus pagrus, assembly GCF_965226575.1. NCBI lineage: Eukaryota > Metazoa > Chordata > Actinopteri > Spariformes > Sparidae > Pagrus > Pagrus pagrus. The sequence continues at coordinate 11,860,455 of NC_140204.1, read as the reverse complement.
CAGCTCACAGAGAGCTGTGATTAGAGGGCTCGTCACCACATTTTGTCCAGTGGAAGGGCACCCTAGGGGCACTTTATTATGTTTTATCTACCATAGGGGCATCCAAGAAGCAGTTACTAAATCCTGAAATGAAGTACATTAGGCTGCATTTAAAAAAAAAGTAATTTCACCTTATAAATTACACCAATTGGTTGCTGGCACTGATCGGGTCCCTAAGTTAGTTTTGTCTTCACTGATGTGCTCTTTGGCGATCGGCAGGATAATTAATTAATTCATAACAGAGTGTCTCTTTTAGCTCCGTTTTTGGTCTCTACCAACTGCTGAGGGAAATATTGGCTCCGAACTCTTTCGTTCGAACTCTTTAAAAGTGCAATTTGTAAGAATTATCCACTGTTGAATTTACTGTATACTCCAAAGTAACTGCTAACTGGAGCTGCCATTAGCTTCTTAGCTCAGTTAGCCACACAACTAGTCTGATACTGAAGGAGTCCTGAGTCTTGAGGTTTAAACTGCCAGCACAGGAGCTTTGGACAGCTGGGAAAAATAAGTTTTCAGGCCCAGGGCTAGCTGGTTAGCTTGCTAACTTCATTAGATATTCCTGCAACAAAGTACATTATGTGTTTGACATGTCAACAGTTATTTCTTCACATTCTGCTGATAAATTTAGTTAATATTTGATGTTTTAAACTACTGTAATATTCTTACATATTGCACCTTTAAGCAAATAAGGTAACTTATTTTTATAAGCTTTTTTTTTTTATAGCTGCACATTTTCAGTCTTTTTTAATTGCTTAAGGGCTGCGTGAAAAGGCCCAATCCAAGACCCAGTGACATAATTTCACCAGTCTCTTACTGTATTATACCCTGGATATAACTTCAACTTCCACTTGACTGCCACAAGGTTACAAACAAACAAACAACAACAGGGCAGTGCATACATCAATTAAAGTTGTAACAGGACAGCTTTGCTCCGATGCCATTAATTGCCAGTAAAGTCTGGGGGAGAGCATGTAATTGGCATTTAACGCTATTGATAGCAGCATGTGTTGGTATTTAGCTGTCGGGCCACAGAAGGGCCATGTGGAGTCAAAAATTGCCGGGGTGGTGGAGAGCCAAATCCTGCAGGAGCTGAGGCATGGCTCAGTGTGATTAGACAGGGTTCTCATCTCGGTGCCAAGCGGAGAGGACACCAAGGTCAGACGTGTCTTACCAAATGAACAGGCCCTGGACGGGGCTGCTGTGTACAGATGTATGTGCTAATGTAAATACAATCACAGACAAAGGCTCCACACTCAGACTGTCAAGTAGGTTTGGCAGGGTCCTTTTTTTTTTAATCTTATCTGTGTAGAATTGGCTGATTATTTATTTCCTGGCAGTCATTGGTCGTTTTTAGCCATAGCTCGCCTTAGCCATCATCAAACACAGGTACGACTTTGAGCATTTTAGCCTGACTTTAGCGATGACTGACTTTCCAGAATGACCTCTGAACAAATTTGAAATTTTCCCAACTGGATAGAAACGCTGAATTCCTAATGAAATAAAAGCAAAGAGTGAAAAACAGTCTACTTCACACAAAGCGGAGAGACCAAGAGCTTGGAAGTTGATTTGCTGCCAGGGCACTTTTGGGGAAATCAATACAGGAAAATGTAAACGACCCATTCCCCCCCCAAACTACCACTGATGTGAATGTATATTTATGTGAAAGTCATATGTAATTTGATTTTTAAAGTCCAATATATTGTATTGTTAAGGTCACGTCAGGACTGAGCATTTTTTATGTGCATACACATGTGTTGCGTCGAAGTCAGAAGGCCTGAGCCCAGTAAATTAAATCTAAAGCGATGTTCAGAAATGATGAGAGCTGGAGATACGGTGGGCAGCCACACGCCAAGGCCTTGAAAGAGAAATAAGACCACAAATGTGAGCATCATCGTTTTTTTCCCCTCCTCACATGATGCTACAGTCGGAAGGCGGCTGGCACGCCTCTCCTCCGCTGTTGCTTTGACTTCGTTCCATTTATTTTCCATCTATCTGTAAATGCCTCCAGCGCTTTCCGTCTGGATCAGAAACTGTCCGTCCATTTTCTTTGTTACAACACTGAGATTACCGCGCTGCGTGTGCCGAGCCTCGCAAATCGGAAGGGGGTTCGACTTTTTTCCAAGTGCTTTAGAGACGTATTTTGGCTTTTCAGGAAAAGCGCCACGCTGGGCGCTCCCCAAAAACACAGCAGGTGGCTGCTGGCTTGAAAAGGCTGGAGCATTCAGTCCCTTTCTCACTCTATTACTTATGCCAATATTAAGCTGCCCATGTCACTGCTCCAACAGGTTTGTAGTTGGTGGTTAATGCACCTGTTGGAAGTGGAACAAGTGTTTAATGGCAGAGGAGGAGGAACATATTGACAGAACACATGGGGAGAAAAAGATACAAGATTAAGAGTTTAACATGCTAACAGCTCTGTTTGGCTAATGTCAGCATGCTAACAAGCTCACAGTGACAATGCTAACATGATGTTTATGAGGGTTAGGTGGTAACAGATTATGTGGAATATGTCTTTCATTAATATAAATATGTCCAACTAAGTCACTCCTCTCAGGTTGCCAGGTTTGTTAAAGGTGACTTAATGGCAATGTTTGTCTGTTTGTTTATTACATTTTATTTAAACTCAAATGGAAGATGAACGTTTGAGGAAGTTTGTTGGAGGTCCGTTATGTGACCTATTAAAAAAAAAGCATCCTGCATGTTGTAGAACAAGTTTAGCTTGATAGCATGCTGACATTTGCGAATTAGCACGAGCAAAAAGTACAGACGGATGGGAGTGTCATTCATTTTGTAGGAAGTGCGGGTATTAAGTACTGAACAATATCAGTTCTGAATTGATGGGAGCTTTAATGTCTGCACCAAGCTTTATGGCAATCATTCCAACAGCTGGAAGACATTTGGCTCAGGTAAAATGCTTCCTAACTCCTTCTGCCATCCACGCGTCAGCCCCATGGTCCTCCATTACATGGTAAATTTACAACCCAACAAGACTGGAATGACTCACATCCTCCATTTTCACCTTTTCTATTACTTATCATTCTTTATTTTTCTCCCTATCCGGTCCCTTTCCCTCTTTTCTTAGTCGTTACTTATTAGCCACGCTTGTTACAAACATGCGTCACCCAACACCACCCAAAATCAGCCTCCCAGTTCAATGTAAGACTGTTGTACTGTAGCCTACTTGTCTTACCGTCCGAATGCCAAATGTAAGATGTCGACCGTAAGTCGCGACCACACTGACGGACCAATCGACCAACAGTCGAAAAACTGCTGCTACTAAGTTGAGAAATGCTGAATAAATGGATACGTTTAGCTCTTTTTTTTTTTTTTAAACCACCCACCTAAAATACAAAGCTTCAAATCACTTCCTCCTTTAGTTGAGCAAGTAGTTATATTGCCGGTGTTACAAGACACAATTTTACTTTTGTAATCCTGCCCACTAAGTCTATGGAATCTGCAGCTCTCGAGAATGTGAGAGGTTGTACAAAAATCTAAAATCAAAGCAGAAGTAAATTCGGAGAGATGAAAGAGAAGCGGCAGAGAGCCCTGCCTGATGAGTGTGTGCCGAGTTTCTCTCCTTGTCTTTTCTTCTCTCTCGCTTGCGCTATTTTCCCTGAAAAGAGAAGCAAAAAAAAAAAAAAAATTGTCATGATGTGATTTTCTTGCCACCTATGAAAGTATAAAGCGGAAAACTTCCCGAAGACTTTCCCAGTAAATGTGGCGAGCGGAGCGGGGCTCATGCAGAGACATGATCAATGGCTGCGGAGATGGCAGGCGTCACAGAGCGCCTAATTGAAATGAGGGCTCGCTGGAAAAAATCTGCCGGGGGGAGGTCACCGTTTTGTGCTTGCTGTGCCCACTCGAGCCTTCGCCCATCACCTGAGAGCGGCATGGGCGCACCACATTGGAAATTTCTGTCAAAACAGAGCCGGTGAAGTTTTAAATATTTCACTATCTGCGTCAAGCGCAGCGATCCTCGGTTGTCACGACAATGTCCTCTCTTGCCCTCTCCCCCTTTAAACCTGCAGATTACAGCCGAGTTCTCTGAGCTCCCCGTCCTCTCCTCCAGTTCATCTTCTCAGTGTGGCGCTCTCGGTGGGAGAATCAGGGCTGCGATCGTTAACCGTTTATTTGCCTTTGAAGGCTGCGGCTGCAGTTGAAAGGAGACATGCGATGCTCATTTTCAGGTTTCATAGCTTTAATTGGGTTATTAGGAGAACAGGTTTGCATGCACTGTGTTCCACCCCGTCTCTTTAAGGCCCCTCGGCCTCCCCCGATTGGTCAGCTCGCACACGCCTGACCCAGCAACGCTAACATAGACAAAGTCGCAGGATTAAAAGCGAGACGACTGACGAGGCGTTTCGGGAGCAGAGTTTTCTGTGGGAGAGAGGAGCTTCTGTTGCCGCGGGCTTTGACCACTTAAAGGTGCACGATGTAGTTTTGCTGGAAGAGAAAGATCGTCAGTGGCTGATTTTTTTATGCTTAAACAAACTAAATAAACAAACAAACTGTCTTTGTTTTCATGACTGAATAAACAAACTGACCATAAAGGACAACACAATTTCATACTGTTGGCGGACCCTGCCACCCAACAGTGTATCATTACCTCATTAATATACAGTGCCCCTTTGCCTTTCAACATCTTTTACCTGCAAAAGAGAACACACACTGAAGGAAAAGACAAAAAACAAAAAAAAGCATAATAGGTGTCCTTCCAGTCTGAGCTTGGATGAATTTTCACCCTTAAACGTTAAACGCTTTTTATTAAAACTTGCAAAACCTGAACGAACAGCTGGATTCATAAAAGTCTGAATTGTTGCGTCTCCTTCGGTCCCTAAACTCAAAGACGCTCCATCACAATTGATTCATTCCTTCTTTCCTGTTGTGAAGTGTTTACTTCAGGCTTATGTGCATTGCATTGTGCCTTTGTTTCACTCTCCTTCCCGTCTTGCATTTCGCGCCAGTTTCTCAGGGACCTATGTTCAGTACATTGTGTTCCCCGACTAGTCATGGTTTTAGGTAGAAAACACAGAGACGCCTTGTCACAGATGGCACATTTGTGCTGATAGCTGCAACCCCTGTGGTCTGCAGTCATGGTTTGCAGTTGCAGGGGAAGTGATTGTGTGGTGTATGAATAAAAGCTCCTCCTAATCTTCCATCCAATCTGCAGAAAATCAAGATCAGAGTCACTGAACCAAATCTTTGTTTTCTCTGCTCCCCTCAGTGCTCCTGAGGAGCGGAGCTGTCAGCGACGAACACAGAGACGGGGTGAAAAAGAGAGGAGCGAGGGAGGGAGAGGAACACCGAGGGAGAGGCATGCAGTGAAAGTATTGGGAAGAAAGTGGAAGAGGGGGAAGATGGACGCAGAGCCACACTGTGAGTGCTGTCTGAGGATGTCTATGAAGCCAGAGAAATGACCGGGGAGGAGGCTCTCAGAGAGCGGTGAGAGAAATGAGCAGGAGGTAAGCAGGGAGGATAAGGAGGAGAATTAAGAGAAGCCTCTGCAGCCAGATGGTGCCACTAGGCAGGAAATGGTGTCATCTGTGCTCTGCTGCGCTTTTGCTGTGATTAAAAAAAACGAGGCAAAGATGCATATGCAGACATGATAAACAATGTGCGTTAAGCAGCAAATCCGATGCTGAGGCCGGTGCCAAAAATTAGCTGACGACCAGGAAATGAAACAAATGAGCCAGAAAGGCAAAATTAAAAACGCTCATCCTGGACACGAGCAGTCCAGCTGAGAGGCAGAACTGAACTTTTTTTGCATCGGTAAGGTAACGTTGTGTATTAGTCATTACGTGAACACCTTTCCTGGCCTGCTGACTGTAAATAAAATGGCAGCTATGTCACGACAAGAGAGGTTATGTGGAGCCGGTGAGTAACCTTGACTTTGATGTTGTCCCCACAACGCAATTAGAAGGTGTTGCAAGGCAGGGATTTGATTTATCCCATATCGTATTACCTATTTACAGCTACAGCATGCAACTTTTTGCCTGGAGGTAAGAAGTGTTTTACTATATCCACCTTCCGTTGCCTCAGTTGGCCAATACTCTGCCCAAACAGCTGTCACTCAACTTGATGAGTTCTCTGTTTTTAAAAAGTATCTGAAGTCTGAGGCAGCGTAGCTGGCATCTATAGACGGAGAGACCGGTGAGGAAAAAGAGTGGGTGTTATCTAGCGTTTCTTTTGTGTGTTGTTGTTGTGGCTGTGACCTTTATTCACTTGATCCCTAGGTTTAGACGTACTCACACAGGGATCAGTGATAATGTAATAATTAGGGCTGCAACTAATGATTATGTTCGTCGATGATGAATCTGCTAATTATTTTCCCGATTAATAGAGTAGTCGTTTGGTCAGCCCGTCCTCACCAGAAGAACGGCCATATGGGTGGACCGTCGAAAGCAGCTTTGACGTGTGTTGTCAGACAGTGACCTCTAGTGGCTGCAGTAATAACTAGTAGCCTTAACCTAACAACTAGTTTTAGTGCTTAAACCTAACAAGCAGTAAAACTACTTGTTAGGTTGTGCCTAAACCTTACCAAACTGTTACTTAACCTAACAAGTAGTTTTAGTGCGTAGATCTAGTTTTAGTGCCTAAACCTTACCAAACTGTTTTGGGGCCTTAACTTAACAAGTAGTTTTAGTGCCTAAACCTAGTTTCAGTGCCTTAACCTAACTAAGTGGTTTTGGTGTCTAAAACTAGCAAAACCGTGACGGTATGACGTTGTTCTGGTACGCCCAACACTGCTTGCTGCAAGGGTCATGTTGTTTCAGAGCATGGATATATGTTGTATGGTGAGTCACTTGTAATCAAGATGACATCCTTGGATGTCTTGTTTCAGCCACAACCCAAAGATATGTTAAAGGAGAGGAAAGAAACCGTAAAATATTCACATTTAAGAAATTAAAGTCAATGTTGTAGATATAACTTGACATACATAAGATTGTGTTAAAACTGAATGTTTCAAACTTGAACAAAACAAGCCGCCACAGTGCAATCGGCAATTCGCATCTGCGAGATTACTCTTCATTATTTCCTGAAAAACACATGCAAACTGCTTCGTCCAGGAAAATGAGATGCAGAGTTAAACAAAGAGTTACATAATGTGTTGAAGGTGTAAAAAAAAAAAAGGAGGACTTCAGTGCGTGGCACGGCTTCAAAGATAAACAACTGAAAGACAAAAAAAGTCATTTCTAAAGTTTGTCATTTGAATCTGCACTGCTTGCTGTTTTCTCTCTCCCTCCGTTTCTTTTTGCCCAAATTGGACTTTCATGAATAGTGACAGCTTCTGTGCTCAAGTAGAGGCGTCCTGCTGGCTAAGAGCGGCTTTTTTCCCTCCACCTCAGTGGTTCACAACTGCAGAGCCACTAACTCAATTTCATACCTGGAACCCAGCAGACACTGAGATTTATACATACTCACTGCACCTGCAGAGTTGAACGGATACGTCCAGATTAGCTCTAGAGCACATTTCATCTGAGCCTCTTTGCAGAGATTATGGTGTAGTTGTAAACGGCTCAGTCGAAGACAGAACGTCTGAACCAAGATGCACGACTGAAAGGCAAACGGGAGAGGTCAAAGTTCACCTTTGCTATGGAGAAAAAACAGGCGAAAGTAACAATCAGGCCAGCAGAAGAAAACAGGCAAACTTGTCCAAAAAGGGGTCAGGCGTAGGGGCAAAAGTGCGATGGGCAGGCAGAGGGTCATGCAGGCAGAGCAGATGGCTGGAAAGCAAAGGGCGGATGCGTAAAAGAAAATCTGGCAAAAAAATGAATGGAAGTAGGCCAGTATATACAGTACAGTACAGGGCTGAGGGTGAAAGTTGAAACAGGTGAGCAGGTGGGCGGAGAAGGTCAGGTGATGGGTAATGGTGAGGCGAAGGGCAGGATCCGATATGATAAGCGGGTGACATCGGAACGGTCATTCAAGATGGAGGTCCGAGTCGGAAACACCGACATGAGCACAATAATACGGTGCACACAGTGAACATTAAGCACGATTACTTAGCATTAGCGCGTGCTAAGGAAATACAGCATTCAGATCTGCAGCATGGACGCTCATTTTCAAGACACAACATTGTTTTGACATGCCGGGTTTTATTCGTAGTCTATGCTTACAGTTACGTGACGAGTTGCTGACGCATAAAATATGAATTTCTACATAATGTTGCTTTAAAGCCACATCCCTTACTTAATTCTGGTTCTGCTTCCAAGGCTTCACATCTGTTCGCCCGTCCAACATGAATTGTAATGGTTCTGTTGTTCACTGTCACACACACACTTTCAATTAGGCTCTATTCAACGCGCCGCAATCACTTATATCGTTTGCAACAAAACCCCGCTCCACCCGGCCGAGTGCTCGGTAGAATAGGATCCGCGCGCCGCTGCTTTTGTAAAGTGGCCTCAGTGGCGGCCGTGCCTTATTGCACACAGCGGTTACAAACAGACTACCTGCATTCGTATTCCCAGCCCGCAGCGAAACAAGCTCGGAGAATATTTTACCCTATTTGCCGTCTTATCTGTAACGTGGAAGAAGCCAGCACAAGTCTGGGACACATTCCACCACACTCGCCTTCACCAACTGCGTTTTCTTCTCCTCTTTTGTGTGTGTGTGTGTGTGTGTGTGCGCCTGTGTGTTCTGGACAGGAGTTAAATGGGTTGTGGAGTGCCAACAGTGTGTGAGTGTGTGTGTCCTACAGCGAGGTTAAATGGTTCGTAGGACAACACCACTGACTGTGTGTGTGTGTGTGTGTCTGTGTGGCGTGTGTGCCCACGCGGGCGTGCGCGACGCTGTTGACAGATGCGTTTTTCTGCTGACAGCCGTGATCAACGGTGAGCACCCCTGGCTCGGCACCAAGCTATTACTTAATTCATTGACATTTTGTGTAATTGCCTCGGGGCAGTTTGCAGAGGAGGTACGGGGTTCTAATGGGATTAGATTAGAGAAATACAATTACCATTTCACATAGAAAGGGAATAATCTTTGAGGAGCTCTGGGGAGGTGGACGGACATGAGAGCTTTTTGTATCTATATCTTTATGTCCAAGAATTAGCTGGAAGAAGACTGCCTGCCTGTGTGTGCGTGAGTCAAAAGCCTCTCCCTCACCCTGACTTTGGGTTTTTCTTCCCTTCCTTTCTCCTCCCCGGGTTTTATCATGGTGGCTTGCCACGGCAGCCTCAGAAATGGCCTGTCAGGGCTCTTGGAAATGTCGATGTGCAGATAATGACATGTTGAAAGCCCTGAACCACCAGCTTGTCACCTGCTGGTAATTGGTTCTTCTACCAGTTTATTGTCTCCAGCTGCACTGCTCATCACTGATATTCCAATTTTAGAAACAGAGGAAGAGTGAGGGAGAAGGAGACAGAGATAAATATGAACATTTTCAGTGTGCACGGGGTGCACGCGCGAGCATATGCAAATGGTTTGGAGAGGCTGCAGGTGCACGCTAGCCAGCGAGGATGCGTGTGTTTGCACTCGTCCGTGATTGTTTGGAACGTCCCTCAGGGTAGCTAAAGTGTACAGCGTTAAAAAAGCAGTAGTTTACTACATTTAAATAGTTGGAGAAAACACATGGGGCACTTTATTTATCTTATCTTGCCAGTGATGTTTGCAACTTTGCGGGTGCTGTGCAAGATAACACAAGCAATCCTCAAGCTGTTTCAATATTTTAAACCATAATCAAACGTCTTTTGGCACTGAGAAGATTGCATTGAGTCCAGGCTTAGCATCAACACTACTGAAGTCTAATCTTCTGTGAAGGCAGAGCCTCTGTGTCGAGGTTTTTTTTCCCCGAGAGATAGGAGAATCACATGTTACACTGCAGATATTGAGCTTCAGCGCTGGACATTGCCCTCTGGCTGCTATCCCATGGAACATAACTTGCTTTTCTGTTACAAAGGAAGCATTCCCTCACCACCTGATTTGCAGCATTGGGCACGAGAAGCCTCTAGCGCATCTTTGTCATTTTAAAACCTGTGTTTGCATTCCCCCCCTCCTTTTTTTTTTTTTTTTTTTGCTGTGTCAGTGACTGTGGAGAACAGCTGTCTGTTACAAATCTTTAAAGTCCTCCCAACACATTCAAACTCTGGAATGAGTGCTTAAATAAAGCAGACACCAACAACAGCCACGGCTGTTTGCACAAAAATGTGTCATTACCACTGACTGGAAAACACACAGAACAAAATGTAATTCAGCCTATTCCCGGTTAATTAGCCGAAAAAGCTTTTACATTTTCTGTTCGGAATAAATGCGAGGCTTCACAGCTAGCATTAGCAGCAAACGCCATCGTTACTGAAAAACATCACAGCACAGGAACACACGACTGCTTCAAGATCTGAGGACACAGATCACTCAATTGAAGGTGGATCATGAATCATATGTAGGCTACGTCTTTAAACATGCATCAGTTGATCTTTTTTGGGGCATTTGAGAGCAGCTGAAACAAGCTGTAGACACAAATGATGTCTGAGCTAATCAGACATGAGCAGCATTAGCATTAAGTGAGATTCCTGTGTCTGTGTGCCTGACAAATGAACAGAAAGTCAAATAGTAACTCTTCTAGTAGCTCTATTTTGGTCTCCTCCAACTCCTGAAGAAAGTATCTCGCTCATTAATCGCTAAATGCTGGCTAGTTGCTAGCATTGTTTGTCTGCTTGCTGCTTGGCAGGTTGTCTGACTCACCTGATGTGCACTGTTGGTACAAAACTGCCATTGAACAGCTGTTTCGGAGTATTTCCACATCAGGGTGCAAACATCGAGCACACTGCCAGTGATCTGAGCGCCCAATCCGGATGGCTAATAGGAATCTAGCTCCACGGCTAACTGAATAACTAGCTAACACAAGCTAGCAGCAGTAAGTGGTTAGGTTACTCTACTGATATCATTCCCTCTACTTATTTGGAGTTTGACAGGTGACCATTTCTTAAATATTGCCCCTTTAATGTTGCAAACTGGCTGCTTTAAAATCCACCTATTTACAAAAACAGACAAATCCAAACAAATGACTTTTGAAACTGCATAATGGTAAAATAATCAGAAATCCACTAAAACTGCAGTTTCCTGACTATTTGGAGTCTGAGGTAATAAAAGGCTTATTTTTCATATCTAGCTGCAGCTTTTTTTCGCTATGTTCTTTTCTTACCTTGGGGGTCAAGTACGTATGTGTGAGAGAGTACACAATTATACTTTTCGTCAAGGTCCGCCTCACCAGGGACCTATTCAGATTGGCAACAAGTAGTCGATATTAAATGTCATTATCGAGCGATTCGCACACACACCACCTTGTCTGCGTCCTCTTTTCAGTGAGAAGTGCTCAAGTTTTCTCTCATTCATCTTGACCTTGCAGTCAGCATGTGTCTCCATTCAAAGGGCACAGGAGATTAGGGAAGTTCAGTGATTTTGTCAAAGGATGGCCCGGGTGATGATTTATCAGGCACCCTCTAATAATTTTTCAAACACAAATGATGGCTATGAATCATGCTTATAAGCTGACCGCCCCCTTCTTGACCAATGTTGACCTTTGCGTACATCTTGAACGGCTAATTTGCCAACGCTTCAAAGTTGCCCACATGCCTCGCCTCACCGAGCCGGGTGACTTTGATGAGCTTTTACTGTTTTTGGGGTCACTGGAAAGATACGTGCAACAGGAAAACTCACCAACCTGGCCATGTTGGATTACAGTGTACAGTATGGTGAGCTAGCCATTACAGCCTGCCCTCCTTCATGGCTGTAATTTGTCTATATGGCTCTGATGATTGGATCTCGGAGCAGTCCTTGACCCGGAGCGAGACCGTGTCGTTCGTCTTTAACAAGCATCATAATACCTGTGGTTTGAGGGAAAAGTGATGAAAAAAATCTTGAGGACTTTACAGGGGTCAGCGGCTTCTCAAAACGGTTGTTTGTGCAAGACTAACTCATGACAGAACGTGTTAACAAGGCGATGACGGGAGGCAGCGCCTGTATTTCACACCATTTCATCTGTCATGTAAGGATATCATAAGTTTAACGGTGACGGCTCTCAGCCGGTGACGTTTAAACCCGGCTTCCATTATTAGAACTGTTTCACTCTCTGATTTATCTCTTCATTTGGACCATTGGATTTTTTTTTTCTCTCCTTGCCTCACCAATTTCTCCTGCAAGGGGGATCGAAAGTGGTGAATCTTGAGTCGTGGTCTTGTCAGGTGTTGTGAAAATCCACTTGGCCCGGCAATTCATCAGCACCCACATTCAGCGCACACATCCCTTCATCTATCTCTCCGGTACCATAAAAATCAATTGATTTGGGCTGCAAAGCGCTAGGCTTCTTCTTTTTTTTTTTTTTTTTGTATCACGGTTTCTTTTGATTTCCGTTGAACAGGCTGCTGGAAACGGCTAAGCTCAGTTACAATACATCCTGCTGCAGGTGTCAAAATGGTTAGGATACATTTGTCAGAATGATAGTAATACATCCAACATAGTTTACGTGCTTGATAACAGAAAAGGGCGGGAACACCTCTATATATATGTATATGTGTATGTCGGAGCCTGTTAATCCATAAAATAAAGGGCAAAATATCTACATAACGAAAAAACAGTAGAAATCAATCTTTTAACCTACTCTGTCCCAGGAAATGTTTGTAAAATGATCTTAAAACACAGATCCCAGTCCACCCCAAAGTCAATTCAAAGCAGTTGTCGAACCATTTGGAGTACACGCATGATTTCGGGCTCTTTTGAAAGGTTATAAGCTGAATTTTTCCGCCCAAGCTGTTAGAAGCTCTGTAAGAAAACAAAAGGGGTCCACATCAGGTAAGAGAGGGTGGGTCACTTGTCTACACCAGCACTCATTGGCTACTGTAGGCTCTAGGGCGGGCATAGAAGCTCCAATCCGCCCATATCAGCTGTTTTAAAAGCAGTTTTTCTTACACATGTAGATGAGTGTTGAACTGAAACTGTACATTTGTGTGCGAAAGCAAATAAACGGCAGAAGGATGCTGAGAATCTGTAAATAGCAGCAATCAAGGTTACTCATCCCATGTCATCTTTGTCACATTGCCTTCATAATTGTGTGTCTTTAGTCTTATGTTGCGGGGAGATGACGATCATAAACAATTAACAGATCCGCAGTGCGTCAAAACACTCGCACCCGTTGATTTCTTGTTAATTAAAGTCTTGTGTGTCTCCGCAGGTTGTCACAGTCACTCCCCGAAGCGGCACTTCCTGGTTACCGTCGCCAAACTAATTCTTCTGCTCGCACGACGTGTCTGGTCTCCGCTGCGAGTGTCAGTTGACGCGTTGAAATGGGACTCTCTGCGTCACAGCCTGCGTCGCACTCCAGAGAAACTAATACTTTTCATTCGATCGTGTGTGTCGAAAGGGAATAATTCAACGCCGCGCCAAAGTCGGACTAATTGCACCGTTCTTTGGGCACTTTAACAGTTTGTTTGATTTAACTGGCACAAGCAACAAACAATATCAGTAAAAGAATAATGAAAAAGGATGAACATGTGCCTCAAGGTTTCTTCTTTTATGATAATTACCACTGAAAAGCATGAAAGTGTGCTTACGGCGGCGCACCTCATTAAAAGCTGCACCGAGTTACCCATCATTCGAGTCCAGCGTCTAGTGTCTGGTTTCCCAAATAGAATGGTCACCTTGCAATTAGGGTGTTGGTGAGACAGTGATCTAAATGCCGCCTAAAGAGAGGCACACTGTCTCAGACTTGTCTCAGTCGATGCTTATTCTTAGCTGAGGACAATTACTGAAATACTGACTCATTAGTTTCCTTCACATCCTTTTCAACAAACTGTAATCTATCTCCCTTGTAGCCACATCCTGTCTGGGATGTTTTCAATTACTCACCGCGTGTCCCGTTCCCTGCTTTACCGTCTCAGCGAAATTCTCCGCCTCCCCTTTAACTGCGCGTCGACAGCTTACAGTAGCTGCCTGTCTGCGGACATGATGCCTCTCAGACCGCTTCTCAATCTGCAGAGAGGCTCTTATTGTCCCGGTAAAACCGTGTGTGTTGCTTGATGTAGGTGTCCTTGCCTGGCCGGTCGTACCGTACTCCATCGCAAATCATGTAATATTTGAAGATCATGCGCCTGCCAGGAAGAAAAAGGCTATATTTGTGTTTTCTCTTGACAATATTTCCCATTCCCGTAACCTTGGTTATTTTTACCCCCCTTCAGTCATGCATTTTCACAGGATTGGCAGTGTCATTATCTGCCCGACAGCAAAGCCCCTTGTATTTTTGACTAAATGTATGTATTTGTGATTGTGGAGCTGCAGGGTGCAGTGGTATCTGCCACTCTCAGCAGCACTTGGGGGCTTTTGTGTGGCGCTTCAGAAAGGTGTTGTGTCCCCGAGACTCTACACCTTACCAAGCAAGACGGATTCCCAGCCAGCCTGCCTCCTGATAAGCCTCTGTGAAATCCCAGAGAGGGGGGGATTCGATTAAAATAATCAACAAGGAGGGGAGAATATCTCCATATTTCTGGTGTGGTTCGAGACATTGTGATAGAGGAAGGCCGTTCACTGGGAGGAAAAAAAAAACGTGTCTTGTTAAGCTGAAGGAATATGTGTTTGCAGCACTGCCGAAAACAGTTTCTCAGTAGCCCCTGTTGCCCTTTTTACCTTTGCGGCGGTGTGTTTCTGCAAGTGCGCGTGTAAATGCGACACACAGCCGTTGATCACTTGTTGGAGCGAGCTGTGCAAAAACGTCTCATTATCACTTTCAGTGTCGGCTTCGACAGCTTCCAATCCCGAAGATTTATCCCTCCTAAAACTACCTCTTCAAAGCGCGGATCCATCCGAACTAGTCCAGCAGTTTGAGCCGACATTTAAAGGGGCACTGCGTAGTTTTGGAGAAGAAATTCAAACTCAGAATCTTAATATCTACATGATTAATAAGGTAATAATACAAATTTTTCCCATAACTGAATAAACAAGCTGTTCTCAGAGGAAAATAAGGTCCCCAGAACTCTGTTTGAAGCTAGAAAGGTGGCAGGGTCCGCCACATATAAACAAAGTAAAACATTATGAAACTGTGTTGTCCTTTAAAGTCAGTTTGAGGAGAGAAGAGAGTTTGTTTATTTAGTCAGTGGAGATCTTTCTCTTCTGATTAAAATGTCTTCCCCAAAACTACGAGGTGCACCTTTAATGTATTCTGTGTATAATAAGCCACAGCTGCCATATAGGAAACAACAGGCAGCACTCCAAGGTAAATATCTCCTTTTTTTTACCAGTCTCATTTGAATGCTGTAGAGTAGCTGAGGACAACTGCAATATTCATGACTTAAAGTGGAAAAACGAGACAAATCAATGATCTACATTAGCATTTCCCACAAAGTGCAGCTACAGTCGGCGGCACGAGATTGTCCTTAAAATAAACAACATCTAAATTATTTCCATTTCACACCGGGGGAATGGAAGACACACATACGCCGCGACATAATGACTGTGGCGGCTATACTTCCCTAAATATATTCTATTCAGGTGTAAATTAGTGTGAAATATTTCAGCGTTATTACCGCACATGCGCCGCTGATTGACACAGTCTAACAATGCAATGTGAAAGACGGATTCGGCAGCATGAGGCCTTGCCACTTAGACAAAAGAGCACAGGTGATGTTTTGAGTGTGAGAGCGTGTATGATTATGTGCACAGGTATATTTAGATGGCAGGAACTTTCCAGCACAATACCATGTTGTGTCACCAAGAGTGAAAATTGAATGTTTTAATGTGTTTTCAGTGAGATCATGCTTGCTTCCAGGTGTAACATGCTCTGATTGTTGCCCAACAATGCTTTTTTCAATGTTTACTTAATTAGTTGACATCGCAAAAAAAAAAAACATCTAATAAAAAATGTCCAATTATAGCTTTTTTCTGTGTTGTGATTTCATTTTAGATCAATAAAAACATTTTTTTTTGAGTAAATAAAGATAAAACAAAGCCAAATAATTCTTCTTATAACATATATTTTTTAAATATATTGTGAGTTTTGCATTTTTCTCTGGGTTTGATTTCTTTTTATTTGTGCATTTAGTATCTTCCGTGAAGAACGTGACATTAGACAACACGAGCTCTTTCTTAGAAGCAGAAGAAGTTGAAGTCAAGTTAATTAGTGCGGAAAAACAACTGACGGAAGATTCAACATCTCACATGTGAAGATAGACCTACAACCTTTATAGTTCATTATTCGAACTCCTCAGGTATTTTCACAGGTACATGTGATTCTCAAATTGAAGCTGTGTAAATATAAAACAACTGTGCGACCATTATAATTCCTTCTGCGCCTGTTCCGCGTGACAGACAGGAGCAGAAGGATGGGAAGTGATGATAAGTGTGCTGCTGGCTCTCAGTAAGCCTGTTCTAAATTTGGACCTAGAGAAAGGAAGAGGTGAGAGGAGGTAAACTATAGTAAAAAAAAAATGAGATCAAGAAAGGAGAAAAAGACTGAAAACATGGTTTTTGCTCCTGGAAATTGAAAAAACCCTTCACCAGCTTGTAATGAGAGCGTGATCAAATGTCATCAAAACACCAAATGAGTCATCCAAAACGCCTCATGCCACAGGTTTGCGACAATTACGCCGATGGTGTTTGAGACATCACATTAAAAATGAAAATGTTGACTTTTACACACAGTGGCCTCATTAGACCCATCAGTGTAATTTGGAGAAATAGGGGGATGATTGTGCGGCAGCAGTCGTAATTGCAGTGCAGGAGATTGGACACTGAAAGTGAAACATTTTCAGGAACTGTGCCATGATTGGACCAATCAGCACTTTGAATGAACACCAGGTCCACGTGACTGATGTCTTCATGTTTCGTCGGAAACCGATCGCACAGATCATGTTTGAGTTTTATTTCTATATTTACTTATAATATTATTGTTGTGGTTGTATGCTTTTATCTTGTAAATTGCCTTATAACTGTTTTATATTTGTTTTTTAACACTATAGACTACTTTAAGTTACAGACGCTTAATCTGAATTCATGTTTCTCTCCCTCTGTTTCATTCAAAGTGATGTTTCAGAACATTAGTGTAATCCTGCGAGGCGGAAACGCTTTGACAAACAGGACTCGACACAACATTTTTGCCGCAATGTCCACCTGTGGTTACTTTCCGTCTTCTGGGTTTTATGCTTTTTAAATCCCAAGCTTCAGTCTTGACAGTCGGAGGTTCCCACGCACTCTTTCTCAGGTCATGTCCACACTAATGCAGGTAAATGTGAACAAGCAAGCTGTTTCAGATTGTTTTCTTAAAGTGTGCCAGCCTCACCTCATGTTACACTTGATTTTCTCCATTGCAGTCATAACGAAAGACTGGAAGTATTCGGATTTACCTTCTCTATAGAGGGTTTGAACGGGCGGCAAACACCATCTCTTCATTCAGTCAGTTTTGGGCTCATTTCTTGCATTTCTTCTTTCAGACATGGGGAAAGAAAATGTCCAAAACACACTTTTAGGTCTTTATCTTGGTTACGATTTCCGTATGCATGCGAGCCTCATATGCATATTTAAAGGTGCAATATGTAAGAATCGGGTATCACCAGAGTAACTGCTAACTGTAGCTGCTGTTAGCTAGTTAGCTTAGTTAGCCGTGCAGGTAGCAGTTTGCACTGGGATGTTGGAGCACCGGGGGAGCGTTGATGTTAATCCTGCCACCAAGGAGCTTTGGACCTGGACGAACCAGTGCTAGTGGTTAGCATGCTAACTTCAGTAGATACATTGCAACACAATACACAGATGTTATAACGTCAAATTTGCATATTTTAACACGACATTTCAGAAAACTTGTCATGCAAAAAATAATTGTCTGAATGTAAGTAATGAGCTGGGGAAGTTTCATGGTGACATCCAGCAGTTAAAAAGTGTTACCCTGTTCTTCGTTCTCCGATCTCCGTTTCTCAGCAGGACCAGACTGACTGAAAAAGATGATTTAATAGTGTGGACGTGGCCTCCAACCACCATCCTGACTTGGCCTAATGAGCCACCACAATGAGGTGGAATCAGGCTGTGGAGGCTGAAGATGGAAAGAGACAGGAAAGCAGAAGGAAGAAAGATGGATGACAACAGAGAGAGGGGGATCTTCGCTCGCACAGATGTTTTCACAGAAGCTGTGTGCAGACGATGAGACTTCGGCACGGCAGTCTCGGTAAGTTCCAGTGATCGCCCCAGACACAAAGAGGTCAACCACGGCCTGGAGCGCTTCACGTTTGTTTGCCACAATGTGCAAAAAGAAAAGTCATTGATGGCCGCTATAGTGGCTCGTGTAAAAAGGATAAATACACACAGAAAATTGAAAAAAAAAAACAACACACACAAACACACCCCCTCCCCGGTGGAGGTTAGTGCGTCAGCTGGCCTGCTTTTCTTCTTGAGCCGCTGTAATCTATGCGGGACAATATTTCAGACACCACAGAATATGACTGCCATAAATAAAACAGTATTAATCATCCCGACTCCCATTTGAGGCCCTTCTCACATTTATCAGGCTTTTAATATTAACATAGATTAAGGGCATGTCTCACACCTTCAGTCACTGTATGTAATCTTGCTCCAGATAAGAGCTCTGCAAAGGGCTTCTGTTGCACCTGGGATGTGCAACATAACATCCGGGACTGAAGCAAAGCAAACAATCCTATGAAAGGGACTTTCATGCGTATGGGTGTGTAAGATAAGTCAAATCTAAAGGGAATGTAGTGTGAAAAAGGAGTTTACAGCTTCAGTTCTTGATATCTTGAGTTGTGATTACATGTAGATAATGATTCAATACATTTTTAAAGATTCTTTATGATAATCATTATTAATAAATGGTGAGTTTAAAGTTAGTTTACATTTATTGTAAAGTTGCCACTGATGTTTTTAATACTTATTCAGCGTGGTAAATAAATACTGTGTAGTTCATCCATCAACATAATTTCGATGGTCATTATTAAGTCGCAACTGATGTCCAGAAACCTTTACAATTCTTTAATAAATGGCCTATGAAGCATTTTGTTGTTTGTTAACAGCGAAATAACTTTATTAAATATGATGTACAATTTATTCAATATGTGTTACCTATCATGATGTTTTCTTTTCAATCAGCTAAGGAAAACCGTCCTGATTTTTGGGGTTTGTAACAATGAAATCTGTTTTTATATGGCTTTTTGCCTTAGAAATGGGATATTATATATTATATTTTCACAAACAAACAATCAAAAAAGCACATAATTCACTCCTTAACTTACTCTTCTGTCTTAATCCTACTCTTTAAAAACAACAGAAGCCAAGCAACCCAATCAGCAGAAGTACATTTCTGAAAAAAACACACAACTAAAGCGTTTACGTTTCTTTAGGTTCATGTAGATTCAGTACAATTCATGCTCTGGTTATGTTTAGGCACAAAAAACACTTGGTTAAGGTTAGGAAAACATCATGTTTCTGCTTAAAATACCTGATTCGGTTACCACAAACAGCTAGAAATGTCTCAATGTCTCCTTTAAATCATTCACTTTTGTCGCCACAGATATGGCTGGAGATGGGCTGACTTCCTATAGAAAAAGATCTGGTTTTGTTGGCACAAACACAGCTGGCGACGTCCAGAGTTCCAGTGAAGCAACGTTATATCCTCGGCTGGGCCGAGATATCTTGACTTGGGTTCGAGCTCGAAAATCACTGGTTCCTCCATTTCCCATAATAAAGTACTGTAGCGCTCCTCATGATGAGTAAATTTAATTTTTATTAACCAAAACATGTATTTAATTGTTCCCATCTGTAAGCTCCTCTCATCAAACCACCTGTGTGCTCCTTTACTGCGCAGTTACTACAATTTTCTATCATCGTGGAACCATCTCACGTTTTCTGATTAAAAGTATGACTTTTTCTTCTGCTTGTTTCCACATCCAATACAACTTTTCTTGTTTTTTCGCCCACCGCCTCTTTTTTTCCCCCCCGAATGGAACAAGTTGTCCAATCACACACCTATTTCAGTCACTGCTGCAGGCGGCTTCCTGTTAAAAGCGAGGGAAGGTGCATGTTCGCGCCGGCGCCTGTTCTGATAAAGCTAAAGCGGCGCCATTTTAGATTAAGTCATAACGAGCAGGATGTGTTTATGTGTGAATGACTGTAACTGCCATTGTGCATCTGACAATAGTCCTTGATTAAGGTGATTCAGCCACAATTGAAAAAAAGAGGAAAATGAGGCACATATAGTTCAGTACATGTGCTCACATAATGTGCCTGCTGCTCACCAACAGTCTGACACTTTCTGAGAACACACTGTATATCATAATGCAGTTACCTACTGCTGATAGCAATAATAATGATGATAATAATAAGTTAGCGTGGTTATGTGAGTTTTTTTGACCACAGAAAAAGCCAGAAGTGTTGCTTTCAGCTTAATGCTAAAATCAGCATATCAGTAATGATGCTTGCGATGTTCACTATGTTTCTTTTGGAGGTAAGCATGTGAACATTTGCGTCTGAGAATGACGGGAACTTAATATTCTTTCACAGAGTATTTTTTGCATAATGAATATGACTTTGTATCTAATAATGTAGAAAAGCAGCAGCAAAGCAACTTGAAAATGATCATGAATGTGGCAATGACAATTTAAAAGGTTTTTCAATTTATCTTTTCTAATTTATTCATTTCATTTTAGAGTTTTGTTGAATTGAGACGGATGATGTCTCACTAACTTCCAGTGTAGCCTTCTGCCTACTTGAGCAGGAATAAAATAATTTCATCATGTGGCTCTTCTAAACTTTCCAAATGTTATTGGACCAAATGGGTCAAATTCTGATCGGGAAAGAAGTCATTTTGCGTGGGTTTTGATGCTCATTTTGAACCAGTATGTGATACATGACGTTGTAATTACACGGTTTGGCCTCTATGTCAAATTGGCTTCAAAGGCCAGTGCTATTCCTGCGGGCTTGGTCGGGAGCTAAGCCCTTTTTTGCTGCACAAATTGATGATGATTGCAGAGTTTACGAGGTGCACCTGAATGCAGCATGAAGACAACAGCAGCAGACCTTTAAACGACAACCAAAATGCGGTGGAGACTCTCAGCGTAGCTTTTCATTTCAATTTATCCTTAATTTGAACCTCATGATGGCAGCAGGGGAATAGTCAGGGGATCAGCAAAGTCATTAGGATCCACCTTTAACATTTATTTTTATATATATATATATATATAGACATAATAAGACTTTGTCTTATTGTCTTAAGAGAAACCACAGGCTCACCAAAGTGTCAAGGGTTCGTCCTCTGGGGATCACGAGTATCTGCACTGGCATTCTATTCCAAAGTAGTTACGGCATTTCACTAAAAATCACAAACGTGAAACCGTCGGTGGCATTAGAGATGAAATCAGAGGACCACCAAAGTCGTAAGGATTCATCCTCTGGGAACCATAAACGTCTGTCGAAAATTTTATGTCAATTCATCTCATAGTTGGTGAAATATTTCAGTCTCTAATGTGGCTAAAAATGTACAATGCTCACCAGTTGCAATTCATGCTGCATAAAGCATCTTGCAAATTCAAAATGCAAAGTTGTGTGCATTTCACCTCTTTATCCATAACAATAGTCAACATGAATAATTGAATTTGTTGCTTCTCAGGTGGATCAAACAGCATTTGCACTGTTTACAAAAAAGTGGATGATTCATCGGCTAGTAATTATTATGACAAGAAAGGCTATTCATTCTCCCAAACCACCAATGCACTCTCCCTCGCCCATCTCTCGCTGTTAACACCTGCTTTTATTTGTTGGGAAACATCAAAAAACCCAAATCACACTCACTCAACACGCATTCATTTCTGTTTTCAGCTCGACAAGGCGGCTTTTAACCGCCAAACAACATCAGCCGAAAAAGGAAAGAAAGAAAGAAAAGAAAAACACACACACAGATAAAAGCCGAATTTCCCTCAAGTTTTAATTATTTCCCCCTCCTCTCTCTGTTTACTGTGCAGTCGTTTCTCTCAGACGTACACACACCTACAGTACCGACGGCGGCACACAAACACAAGCTGCAAAAACCTATTGTTTTCTGATGTAAATGAGCTGAAAAAGCTATTACCTTGAATTATAAGAATGGGCTTGTTTTTGCTTATCTCTACTTCTGCTGAGGACTTTTTGACTGAGGTGACGACGTGCTAAAGTGAAATGACCTTCCACTCTACTGCCTCTACAAGATTATGAATAAATATATAGGGAAAATAATAAGAAAACATCATCTTGGCAGTAGCGATAACACATTAATTACAAAGTACATTGTAACTACAGTGTTACATATTTATTGTATTGTTTAAAAAGTAAACTTTTATATTTATCAAGGTAAAATACGCAACATTCCCTGCAGAGTCACAGCTTGTAACGCTGATCATTCAATCCCAATAATGGGTGTAAAAGCTATAAACGCACTTCACATCAATCAATAGCGGCAGTCCAATTGTTTAAGTCATCTGTAGTGAGGTTTTTGTCACACCTCTGCTCCCTTCAGGCTCCACACTTCCTTCGCAGTGGCCTTTGCACAACATGCGCTCAGTGCCTCCCTCTGGCTAATGGGGAATTCTCCTAAAGGTCACATTAGGATGGCAAGCCAAACAGAGAGGAAGAGGATAATCCCTCTCCAGCAAACTTCCTCTCATGATACATAAATCCACGTCAAAGCCATGCAATCACATGATTCGCACATAAACAGCATCGCACCTACACATTTGTGGAGCCCCAAAACCGAAGAAATGTGGTAAAAAGGTTATCAGACATATAGAAATGTAACAAAAAATAAATACATCAATGGAGTAATAGTGGAGCATTTGGCAAACTAAAGAGGGATATGTCCCTCAGGTGTTGGTGGAGACCAAAAACAGAGCTAAAAGACAGTAAAAAATGGCCAAAGCATGATTTCAAATAAATGCTAAAGTTGCTGCTGGATTTGTAAATATGGATCCGTTTGCTAACAAGTTATATCATGACTTGAGTGTAACATCCGTGATACAGGAGAGACTCTGTTGCTAGCTAGCTAGCTTAACTAAAAGAACATTGTGGTGAAACACACTGAGCAAAAGATTTTTCAGCTAGCAACCTTAGCTAACTATTGTCAGGAAACTGCACCAGCCAGTGGACATGATATCAATCATAATACTAAAGAAACCAATTCCCATTGTAGAGAACTATAAACATCACATGCCTATCATCTTCATGCTGTAGTGCTGTAGCATCATTGTATAAACTCTACTACTCTTGTAAGAATAGTAAAAGCATTTTAGCTGACAAGCTGACACTCGCAAAGTTCACTAACTCTTCTTGAAAGTTTACAGACACCATGTTTCTATTATCCTCATCTTCAAGTGCGCGTATCTTCACATTTTGTAGATGTCTGCGATTTTTATGTCACTTTTTTCCAAGCACACTGTCAAACTAAACATTTCTAAGTCATGCATAAAATAACCTTTAACTAAATTTGCTGTCGATTCCCTGCATTTTTAGATTCATAGTGGAACACAGAGAGACACGCACAATACAATACAGCCCAGAGTGAAAATGATATAACCTCAGAATACCCAGCGTTAACTAGCTGCAAGTACTTTGGGGAGTCTTCTCAGAAAATGTAAGATATGCAGTGTGCTAAGTGAGACTTCGAACACAAAGGCCTTTCTGTTGGCGAAAAATAGAGCACCCTTGAGACAGGGGTCCTTGATGCATAGAGACGCACTGATCGGCTCTGGGTCCCAAAGGCTCACTTTTAAGTCCTTATTCTCGCACTGGTTATGGCTCCATGCCTGAAGTTACTTGGAAATGTCAGAAGAGACCTATTAGCTTATGATAATGGCTGTCTCTATACAGTATGTCACTTCATACACATATGCCTCTACTGGGTGCTAATGAGGCGACTTGGGAGAGAAGCACCTCTTGATCAGCAGGTGAGAAAATCACACGGTTGTGACACTGTCACCAGTGTTGATTCAAGCCAGGGAGTTTGTACATAAAAAGAAAGACATTTACAAAGTTTTAACAACTTCATGATTGTTACATTGGACTGATATATCACAGAAAGACGCCTGAAATTGCAGACACCTGCCACTTGTTTGAAGGTGATTTATTTCAGGCTTGGACCTGCCTATGATGTCATAAAACACACTATAGATGCTGGTGATATCCACCGCCAGCCAAAAGGGAGATTAAACCCAAGGTGTAATTTCTCACTGTCATTCAGTTGTATTGTTTCATTTTCGCTGAGAGGCCGTGGACAGTAAAAAGTGTGGTGAGTTCACAGACGTGGCTCTCATAATTGTTGGCAAGAGTGGCAGAGTGATTTCTGTTGCCACTAAACCCTCCTGCGAGATTCACAGCTTGGGCCTTGGGACCACCGCCAAACTAGTTTAAGGTCACCTTGCTGAACAAGCTGGCAGGAAGCAGAAAGCTCCTGTACAGCTGCTCATCCAACATGCTTCTCTCACCAACGTTCTGCTTGAAAAGGAGGCGAGGGGGTGGGGGTGGGGGGGTTGCTGGCAATCATCTGTCTCGCGTCGCTACCCGCTCGTCGGCTGGATCAACCGCACTCCCACGCCTTTGCCGAAGCCGTTTCATTTTTCACCTTCCCAGAGTGCAGCTGTGGCCTACTCATTCTGCCCCTTCTCTGAACCTTACAAACCATTTCCCCATCGCTGTTATGTCAAGCCCGTGCTCCACCTAACAAGGTCCTGCTGACCTCGAGCTTGTGTCCTCTTCGGTTCTGGCCTTGGAAGCCCGTCCCCGCCGCAGGGTTTGCAAGTTTAATTAACCCCAAACCAGGATCAAGCCAGTTTCGACAGCTTTCTAGCATCTGGGCTGCCTGCGAGTGGCGGAGCAATAACGCATCGTCCGTGGCCATACACCTGTCTGTCTTTACTCAGCAGCATAAAGAGGACAAAGTAAGGGTAAGAGCTTATCATGAGATGTCCCTCTGTGTCAGAACATTACTGAGATTTTTGGAAAATTAGTCTTCTTGAGTTTTCTCCTTCTCTCTCAGGGAGGTATTCCAGCAGGACAAGAGATATGACCAAACTAACATTTCACAGAAGCTTTAAAAAGTAGTTTCTCCACTGCATAAAAATGCATTCAAACTCAAAGCCAATGTCTGGGGTTAGGGTTAGAGGTAAGGTTAAGGGTTAGGGGTATGAGTACGGGTTAGAGGGTCAGAGGGTTCAAGGTAAGGGTTAGAGTAAGATGTAAGGGTTGGGATTAGAGGTATGGATTGGGGTTAGAGGGTTAGGGTTGAGGGTTAGAGGGTTAGAGGGTCGGGGTCAGGGTAGAGGTAAGGTTTAGGGTTAGAGGTAAGGGTCAAAGTTAGAGCGTTAGGGTTAGACGGTGGGTATGGGAGTATGAATGAAGGGTATGGAGGGTTTAAAATTGTCCCAAGCACACTGATCACTGATCCAGTTGACTACTAGTAGTGTTGCCTCTTTATTAGCACAAATTGTTGTCGTGACACTATTTGACCTGCCCTCCTGTTTAAATCTGAGAACAGGTGTGTTGGACAGACGCACTGAACAAAACAATAGTTTGCTCCAAACTTTTCAAACCAGACAAGCATTAATTTGATTTTGATTGGGTACATTTCAAAACATCATCAAACAGCCCAGACTGTCTTGGGCAAGGCAGCTGCGCTCTCAAAGTTCAGCAGTTAAATGAACAGATAAGTGAGTGCTCCCCCTCCCCCCTGCCTTCTCCTTCCCAGCATGTATCAAATGGGACCGTGATTTGCATGCATGAGGGTTGAAAGGGAAAACATATTGAAGGAAAATACAACCCCGATCTCTCTTCGCAGATATGGGTCAGCTATATTTCAGACATCAATAGCATTTCCTTATTTCAGGACACTTGCAAGGGCAAGGCAGTTGCTGGGGGAAGGAAGTCGGTGGGATAGCAGACGCTCCTTGCATCGACGTTTGCAGCCCGATACTGTGTTCAACTCGCAGGCATGACGAAGTGGAGCTAATCATCGCCAGACGTACCCAATTCAAAGCTGACTTTGGAGGGAAATCTAATTAACATAGTAACGAAGGAAATGGAGCTAGAAGAGGATTGTTTGCACCTGTTGGTTGGAGAAGCGGTGGTGATCCGTATCAAGACAACGAGGAGGAAGAGAACTGGCCCTGTAGTTGAGTTGTGGAAGGTCAAGGGTCAAATAACGAATACTTACATCTTTTTATGTCACTCATGATACTGACTGATGCCCATAAGTGTTGGACAGCAGTAGTGAAATTGGCAGGTTAGATCTAAAATCATTTCGGAAGAGAAATCAGTCAAACTAAACTGCAGGAAAATGCCTTCTCATCCCAGAACTCGGCTGACAGCTTGAATCTCATTTGCGAGAGCTTGGCGAAAAGTGAAATGGGATGGACAAAAGCGAAATTCAACAGCCATGTCAGCACTGCTCGGTGAATACCTGGGCAGTGCGGCACCTTGGAGTTCTTGTCACTGCCGTCACGCATCACTGTCTCATGAAATTGGAAACACAGAGAAATACAAATCTTGACATTGCTGGATATCTGTATGACATTGGGCACTTTAAACTGTCGCAGTCTGCATATGCAAGCACTTACTGGTGTGCATACCAAACAATGGCTTTTTTGTGGAAGTGCGGCACGAACTACAAGTGAGACAAAGAAGCAGCTGTGGAAGTAAGTTTTTGTCCTTCTTACAATATTATCTAATAATCGAAATCTGCATCTACTCCCTTTCATCTGTGACTGCGAGAGCAAGCCGGGCCTATGCATTAATTATAGCGTCTTCTCCAGGTCACCGCCAGGGCCAGAGGACATTGGGAATTATTCATTGTGTCAGTGGAGCCGTTGGACCCCGGTGGATAAGGAGACTTGTTGATGAGGGCACAGGGCACACAATTCTCCTCCCAAAACACTCCCACTTACACTTCCTCCCCTCACTCTCCTACTGCCTTCACTCCTGGATGTCAAGGGCTGCAAGGAAGAGCGTGTCTTTCTCCTTCTACTCTCTCAGCGGGAAGCCCCCTTAAGACGCAGCGGCATCTCGCCATTATTATTCTCTCCCTCCTCCTCCCCGAGGCCTCTTTAGCGGGGAACTTCTATCCTACCTGTTCTCAAGTAAAGTCACCTTATTCCCCGGGTCTGATGGAAACTATGAAGTCTCATCCAGGAGACGAAGGGAAAAGAAGGAAGGTGAAAAGGAGGTGAAACACAGCCGATTTCTTCTCGATGACTCCTTGCTGTCCTAATGAGACCCGTAAGTGTGTTAGCTCTGAGGTTAATTTGCCCCCAACTGCGCTCAAACAACACACACCTCTCGATTTACATTTGAATTTAAAAGGGAGGGAAATTGCTAGTGTGACTGACGGGGAAGGAAAAGTTGGCCCGCTTGGATTTAAGTTGTAGATAATCTGGAACAGTATCTGTGCCGGGCTGAACAAAAGAGTTGAATCAGACAGAGAGAGGCCGGCAGCACGGCGCAATCAGGGAGTTCGGCTAATGACAAGAGTGCCAGGTGTATCGCCAGGTGTGGTTGATTAGAGGGAATGAAATGCACGGTGAAGGTGACAACTGGCACTGCGTTCCAACTGAGTTTAGGAGGGAACGTTCTGATCAAAGTGGAGCAGAGGACAAAAATCTGAATGATCTGCAAGCAGACACCGGCAAAAACAAGAAACTTTCCCCCTGATTGTGGAGGATTTTCACATGCAGCATGTTGATTTGATGTAAGTCTTGACTGGGATGAGCACTGAAATAGGGCAAAAGTGTTACTGTTGCAAAGGATGCTGGTTAGCTCGAAACAATCTGTCCAATGGAGTCACAGTTATTTAGAGATTCACTTGAAGGGCAAAGTAAATCATTAATGTATGCAGCAGAAAATTAGCTATCTTGCTAACACTTTTACAGGAATGACAATTAATGTGTGTTCTCCATATTTTTTTTTTATTTATTTATTTATTTATTTATTTCGGCATGTTATTAGACAGTCATCATCACACATCATCTTAGTTAAAAATCAGGTAGTACACATGGCCGAAAGGGAAAGCGGGAGAAGCAGATGCTTATCTAGTCCCGCCCCCGTTGCCCACAGAATACATTATTTCCACAAGTTATATTTCTTTTGTATTTTGACGTACATGTTACAGCAGCATGCAGTGAACAGAGCTGCAGTCCAGCTCTAGACAGTCAACAGACTACGTGTGTGTCTGCACAGTGTCTATATTGGTCCATCATGAGTGAACAACAGTCTCTACTTGTTGCCTGGAGTGTAACACAGTCATAAGGTGATCCAATCGATATAGGTTAGTTTCAGTTATTTGGTTGTTAACTGGGATGGTGTGAGAGCCAGTATTGCCGTCTTTATTCATCCATCTCTTCTGTAGCTTTCGCCGCGCTTAGCTTCACCAAGACCTCTTGGTTAGAAGCCACGTCTGCTCGCATCTTTCCCATGTACTCGCACATTGTGGAGATGCCAGATCGCATCTCCACCACAGCACTCCGAGTTTTGGCGTTGTCAGCCCTCACACTGGTCTGCTCGGCAGCGATCTTTCTCAGCTTCCGAAGTAGCATGAACATTCCATATCCCAGGGAGAGCATTCCGATTGTCATGAACGTGAATATGTACACGTCCTCAACGTCCTCTATATCCATTACGGCAAGGCACAAGACTCTCCATTTTCCCCATCCATCCATTGTGTAGCCGGCCATGAAGGTCCCGTCCGGGCATGTAGGCTCACCAGAACCAGTACGCCTTGTTGAGAACACTCTGTCGATTGCATTCAGTGACCAGTTTAGCAACTCCATCATGGACCAATTGATTCTCCTTTGTGTCTCGATTAACAGAGTCAGTTGAATTCTTCACAAAAGTGGATATTTGTACTTTTCAGTGTCAGCTATTGTTTGGGTACAGTTGGTACTTGTTTAGTCTTCCCTGTAGTCTCAACATAGCGTTTGCTGATTCCTGCCTCTGACCTTTACCAGACTCTCTTGTTGGTTCAGTTTATAACGATCAATAATCATATTTACATACTTTTTTTTGAAAACACTCAGATTTGCAGATTTTTTGAGTTCCTCATCAAGATTATTCCATTGTCTGACACCCATGACCGACATGGTAAAAGACTTTAATGTAGTTCGTACCTTTCTCTTTCTGAAAACAAAGTTCCCTCTCAGATTGTGTCCCTCCTGTCTATGTAGGAATAGTGTTTGTAAGTTGTGATGGAGGCTTTTGTTGGCAGCCTTGTACATCATTTGTACTGTGCGGTAGTTTATTAAATCAGGTAATTTGAGTAATTTTGATTTGATATATAATTGATTGGTGTGTTCCCTGTAGTTGGCAAAATGTAGAATTCTCAAAGCCTTTTTTTGAAGCATTAGCAGGGGATGTGTGTTACCTTTATACGTGTGTCCCCAGACCTCTGCACAGTATTGTAGGTGTGGAGAGACTAGTGCACAGTACAACAGATATAGTGCTTTTTGATTAAGTAGTTTTTGCGCTTTCCAAAGTATGGACACACTCCTGGCAAGTTTGCTTTTTAAGTGTTTAATGTGGGATATATAAATAAATAAATGAAATTTTTTCAACTTGGGTGAACTTTGACCTTCAAATTTGCTGCATGTATTCATAGCAAACTGTGACAGCAGGCTACTGACCAATGCGGGAACGGAGAAACCAAAATGAAGGAAGCTAGCTGATGAGCTGTCTTGCACCATTCACATTTATTTAACCATTATCCACTTTTTAAAACAGTGGCTGAAGAGCCAGAGCTTTTCCTTAGGAGTTGGTGGCCAGACTCATGACACTAATGCTAATGTTGCACCACAACTGCTGGATGTGTAAAAAAGGAAAAAGTTTGCTAATACATTTGTAATATCAACTTGAGCTAGCATGTTCCACCTGGCAAGCATTAGTGGTTCACCAACTAGTCCTGTGAACCAAATAGCTTGAAGGCACAGATTAATTGCACTGCGCCACGAAAGATTAGGTCCCACAAAAAACAATTAAGCAGGTATTGAATATTGATGTTTCTGTATCAATGATCCAATGTTTAAAGCTGCTGTAAGCTTTGTCCTCAACTCAGCAGTGAGCAATCCCCTCCCTCCCCTCTACATCAACATCTTTCTTTTCTTCAAGCGTTTTCCATCACTTGACCTGTTTGGTTGTATAAACCATCACCAGGAGCACTAAAATTGGTAGCTTTCCCCGTTCTGCCATTGCCAGTCTAGGTACCAGAACAGGAGGATCCTCCTGCTGCATGTTCGCCAAGCAGACAGGACCGCCTCAGGACTTGTGAGTTGCGAAAGAGTGACTTTTTCCCCACCTCGCTTTGAGTGGAGCGCCAAGCTGACGAGGCGCTCCAGGGTTAGAGGTGAGGAATCTAATCCAGCTCTCGGTCCACATGGTGCTCTTAATATTTGATCACAGTTGATGGTGAAATCTCTAAAAACTGTTGATGAGGCCATTCTTTAACTTTGATATCTACGTGTCATTAATATCGATGTCTTCAAAGGTTATCAGTCTGTTCGTCTGGGTCTGGGTTTCATCTGTTCTCAGGAAATAATGTGAGAGATTTGCCGAGTGTGAGTGTTTTTGAAGGCCAAAGGCTTTTATTACTTTTTTCTTTGTCATTTCCACCCAGTTTGCCACACATAATGGCCCTCATTTATCAGGATATTGTATGCTCAAATTGGAAGTTTTTCTACATTCACTCCACAGTCAAGTCGATATTTCTCAATAACTGCTTTCTTGTAGCAATCTCATACCAGCTCAGGAAATATTTACAATCATTTTAAAAACCCAATGTTTGTGTTGCACAAGAAAAATATTGAAATTATATAAATAAGTTCCTCAGTAGTCTGACAAAACATTTAACACATTTACATTGTAGAGTACATTGTGGAAACCTATTTTTTAAATTATTTTTCTTTTACTCTACCAGCTTGTTGCAGGAAAGCTCGTAGCGTTGATGAGTTATGTTGGATTAGATCTACTCTACAACCCGCTGGTGAGAAAGGGACTCGGGCGCATACAATTCTGTTTGTTGGGGATAGGAAAGAACATTTTTAATTACTGGAAAAGCCATGCAACTCACAAGATGTCCTGAGGTCTGTTAATGTTGCGGGCGTGATTGGGTGGGGCGCCTGAGGGTGTTTGTTTTTTTGTGATTTCAAAACCAAATACGCTTTTCATGGATGGCAGTTAAGTCAAATCACGAGAATGGTGCCCTCAGAAAAAACATCAGGGGAAATTTAGGCCATAGGGGTTGAATGTATAAAGAGTATACAAGAGATAATTATCATCATCACCATTATCTAAAGTATCAGAGTATCACCATTATCGGCTCTGAGAAGTGTTTTACAAATAAAAGCTCACTTGCAAAATGCAATTTCAAGATCGGTGCCCCAAGAATAGCCTCAAGCTACAACAGTGCTACTGTAGAGGAGCCAACGAGACCTATTAAGGCCATTAAAGTTTTCTTGTTATTTTTAACTCCTGCATCACATTGATAACCTATTACCACAGACAGACTGAGATTGGAAAGGTTTGATACATTTGGTAGACTTCTTATATAACCAGACTTATATTCACATCCAGAGGCAAGTAATCTTTACAACAGAAACACTTATAGATTTGGAAAGGCTTATTAAACACTTGAGACTTGAGCTATGAATTGGATTTGAAACCTCAACTATTAATTCAGTACAACTATTGTTACGGGCTGCGCTTTACATTCACTTCAAATTACCATCAAAAAACTAATGGTAACAAAGGCCAACTGTTGCATTGTCTAACGTAGCCTGTTTCTATAGAGATTACAGCCAACAGCCAAGAACATTACTCTTCCTATCACCTGGTGGCGATAGTCTGTATTTGTTATTCAAAATATAACTGGTGATATGATAACAGCATGTTTTGACACCACCCGCCTGCCCTCTGTAGCTTGAGACTTGAGTTGGACTCGACTTAAAGACTTGGGACCTGAGTCGGACTCAACCTCTAAAGACTTGAGACTCTTGGACTTGCCCTCTCTAGATTTTGTGACTTGAGTTGAGGCTCTTCTTGGAATTGCTCTATAAGACTCTGGTCTTGAGTTGGACTCATCCCCTAAAGATTTGAGACTTACTTTCTAATATCCAAGTCTTGCATTGGACCCACCCTCTAAAGAGACTTGAGACTTGTCTTGAAATTGCCCTTTTTTTTTTGCCCTCCAGTCTTCAGACTTGTGTTGTACTTCAATTTAATTTATGTCTATTAACATATGTAACTCTGTCAAAGCAGACCAGTAGTTGTCATGGGCTAGAGTTGGAAGGAAGTCATACAAACCAGATAAAGATCGCAGGCAAGATCTGAAAGAAAGATGAATCTATTGGGTGTAATGTGATGTGTTTCTTTCCTTTCAACCCTTTTACTTTTCTTAACTGTTCTTTAATCCACGATTCTTATACTGTATGACAGCATTGACATTTGACACAAAAATGTATAAAAAAACTAAACTAACAAGCTTAATGTGCTATAATAGCGCTGGAACAAGTGTCAGCGTTTGACGTCATTGATCCAGAATGGCAGAGCGTTCCTACAAACAGCACAGCAGCTGATGTTTCTCTTTGTCTCTGCATCAAAGTGACATTTAAACAAGTCATACTCATGCGTTGCTTAACAATAAACACCCTTAGTCTTTTTATTCAATGCATCAATGCCTGTTTTTTATGGACTCATTGTGCATGAGTCACTAATCTGCATTCTGAGTCAAATGTAAAGACTTTTGAGTTACATTAAATAAACTCTGTTATATGGACAGCCAGTAATAAGTGGCCATATTTCATTAACTATTCCTTTCCATCCTTTCTGCTGTCTATCAAGATTATGAATCAAACGCAGCAAAGACATCTTGTTCCAGAAAAAGAGAAACACTTAACACTTGCTCCAGCTGTGCACCAACTTTTTGTTGTTATTTGGCAGTTTTGCAGGCCCGCTGGAGCTGAGAGTGGAGGCATACATAGGTGTCTGCCTCAGGCAATGTGCAAGTCAAGTACAAGTGGAAATGCATGCTTCTCCTGCAGTTCCCCCTGAGGGCTGAATTGGTCAGCCACAAAAAGGATTGAGGTCTCCGTTTTTGTTTTTTTTTTCTGACCAGCTTTCCTTAAAAACCTGGCAACGGCTCAGTCAGAACCTCAAACTTTTTCTGACAGGCGTCCGGGGTGATGCGAGGACGCTGAAAGCCGAATGTGTTCCATGCAAAATGGGGAAAGAAAAACAAGACCCATAAATGTCAGATTCCTAGAGATATCTGATATATCCTGGCGCTGCAATCTGTTTGCTGGTGCCGCTGTGTCATCCAATAGAAATACTGTAGGTCGGCTCGAATGAAAGCGACGTAGGCTTGTGTGTGTTCAGAGATTGGATACGGAGACAAAGGGACGTGGAGCGCCTGTCTGTGTGTGTATGTGTGTGTGCTCACAAAAGAGGAGGAAAGTAGAAAAATAATACAAGACACACTGTTGTCTTCTACTTGCAGAGATGAGAGAACAGCTAGAACACAGACAGAAGTATATTTTGACACACACAAAAGAGTATTTTCTGCACGGAGGTATCCAAGGCTACAAACCGTTTTCACCGACATCACAACACAACAGCTTCAGCTCCCTTTGACCTTTGAGCACTCTCTGTTCAAGGTCACCAATGTGTGCACAATATCTGGCGCTTGTATTAGCTCCTAAAGCGACGTTCCTCCCCATCAGCGATTGTGTGAAATATTAAGCAGCAACGGAATTGGACAGGGGCTTTAAACTGCTTTGAGCAGATGCTCTGTGCTTTTAAGTGCTGAATAATACATTTTGGTTCAATGTCTCTGTCTCCATTAATGCCCCAGCTAAACGCTGCCGGGATTTCACTCCTGCGTTATTATTTCTCATAAACACTACTCACACCCTGACAATCAAGACACGATAGCACTCATGCTCGCAGTAACATGCACGCAGACACACATACCCACGCACACACGTATGCATACACACACATGATTCGCGCGTTACCATTTCGGTGATAATGCTCCGTTGCAGAGCCAGTCAGGCGGATACCCTGACGGTCAGAATCACCTGCAGCCCAAAGGAACATTAAACCTAATTTTAGGAGTAATAGATCTCATCAGTCAGTGAACCTAAAGCATTATACTTCGACACACATGAGCGCACAGTCATTAATTCAGTCATAGTGATACTTTGTCACAAGCACTGACCGCCTGCAATTACAGCACCCATATAGAATTTGAGATATATATATATATATATATATATATATTAAAAGTTTTTCAGTTTAATCTTACTTGAAGCTATATTTTCTTTAGGTAGACTGGCACAGTTTTACTTGAGTGGCCACACATATAAAATATTCTAAAGATTAAAGGAGACATTATTTTCATTTTTCAGGTTCATCATTTTATTTTGGGTTGCTACTAAAATAGATTTACATATTATAGTAATCGAAAAACACATCAGTTTTCTCTTACTGTCCAGTGTTGCAGCACTGTGTTCCCCCTCTGTTTAAAACGCTCTGTTTTAGCTCCTGTCTCTTTAAGGACCCCCCTGTCCCAAATACCCAGTCTGCTCTGATTGGTCAGCTCGCACATGCCTGACCCAGCATCGTTAACAACAACAGAGCAGCTGTGCTAAATCAATGCTTAAGTGCTAAACTAGCCACTAGACGTAAATTATACACACGTGTGACGTGGTGACGTAGCGTGATGTCACAAAGTAACGGCATTAAAGGCAGGATACTGACGAGGCGTTTCAGGAGCAGTGTTTTCTGTGGGAGAGAGGAGCTTCTTTGACCATTTTAACTTTCATGCACAAGAACCTATATAAAACGCAAACGGAAAGGAAAAAACAAAGCATAACAGGCTGCCTTTAATTCATTTCTTTTCTTCTTCTATGGTGGATGCAGGACATGATACGTAATTAGAAAGTCAGTGTTTGCTCACAGGGACAGATAATACATATATACTTTGTCTCCTGTCATTTTTCTTCGTCTTTGTGATTTCATACTAATCCTCATCTTACAAGCCGAGTATTTGTTCTCATTGGTCACACTGTGCAGCACCTTTCAGCTTTACCCTCTTAAACCCTTTTGTGTGAACCATTTATCATCTAAGTGGATTGACAGGGGTGGGAACACATCTCTCGAGCCTTGCTGATGTAGCCGCCTTACTGTTATTCAATTACTGCGCAGCTTGCTTCCTGGAGACCGCGAGGGCTAACAAGGCCCTATTCTAGGAAGTAGGGAGGAGATGATGTGCAGTTATGTCAAGGTTCACTGAGACGCCAACGCTGAGACAGTAAACCCCCCCCCCCCCCCCCCCCACACGACATCTCTAATCCTCCACCAGCTGGGTCGATCCGAGCCTCGCAGATCGATGGCCATTGACAGGTCTAATTGATTTCTGTGGGAAAGGGATGCAGGCTCATCCGGCTAAAAGCCTCCAACCATCACCACCACGCACAAACAGCCACGTGCAGATTTGGATAGATGTGTCTGCGGCAAGCGATGCAGTCTGAGCGAAGATCAAGAGGCCAGGGGAGACCTGAGGAACTAATGGCTGTTCGAGCTACTGATGAAACTGTGAAAAAGTGTTATAGCCTGACATTTTCCCCCTTCCACAGAGGATAAAGATGTAATTCAGGACTCGACTGAATGTAAATAGTAGAAAATTAGATCCCCAGATATGAGACCTACAGTACATGTGATTTATAAATGAAGGATCTAATCAGAATTTGTCATGGTTGACATAACATATATTACTATATCATTCACCCTCAGACACAAGCGAGGAAGGTGGAACAGGTGAATGCAACCTAATTTTTTGAAAATCTTTTTAATTTTGGTTGGTTTAGCGAAAAAGGACCCAAATGCAAGACGCCGAGGCAGGCAGGTTTTAGCCCCCAACCCCCTAAACCCCAACCCCTTTCCCCCAAACCCTTGCCCTACCCTGCAAACCCCAACCCCTGACTCCAAATACCTACCCGTAAACCCCAAACCCCATACCCCAGGGTACAAATGCAGCAACACTAATGAGACACAAGGATGAACGCAAGACTGGGAAACAGAAATTGACAATGGAAACCGAAGAGGGAAACAAACCGATTAAACACACAGGGACTAATTTACTCATGAAACACAGGTGGGAAATATACAAAGACAGGAAGCGTAAAACAAAAACATGACACATGAGGAGATTCCCTTTCAACATAAAATGAAATAACTAAACTAAAACCCAGGACCATAACAAATTTGTCCTTTTGGCATCACTGTGTACTGTATAATTCTGATGGAGACGTGAATACTGTCCCCAGAAATCTTTCTTAAAGGCTGCGTATAATCCCCAATGGGAAGCACTTATCTAGCCTCTGCACTTTTGGACATCTTCAGTGAATTTAGACCTCACCACACCACTGGAGTGTAATTTACATGGCTGGATTGACCTGCTAGGGGGTCCTTGGGGGAAAAATGAGCTTCTGGGCCCCCTATTAACTCCTGTGCCTTCCACTCTCTGTGTAAAATTGATAGAATTTTATGCTGGTATATGCACCATATTTACTTGTGACTTTATTAGACTATTTTCTATAAAATCTGCCACATACAAGGACAAAACCAGCACAACAAATGCCTTAACATTAGATTTTGACACCCTCTTCAAGTCTAGGCCTCAAGGTGATAAGGTTATGTAGCAGGATTCACCTTAAGACCCTTTACACATCAGTTGATGGCACTAAACAGGCACTAAAATGAAGCGTTCAAACAGGTGGTGAATAAAGGTGCTGCAGTACTGGACGGCAGGAGAAAGATAATATGTTTTTTGAATATTCTAGCATGTTAAGACCAGAAAAAGAGCATTATATGATAGCTAGATTGACTGATAGACTAACAAATAGATCTAGTACTTTGCTTGCGAGCTAACCCCTGAAAATGGCCCGATAAAAATGGCAGCAGAAACGGTGACACGCAGGTGTACAGGTTGTTGAAAGTTCAAGTTTTCCTTCAAGTCATGAAAATTGCCAGGTTGACGGTACCTGGCAGGCACAAACGCAGCTTCTGTGTAGCCTGAAGATGGCTTTGGCATCAGAGTCATGTCACTTTCTCCGACAGAAATAGTACAAGAAATAAAATTAGCAACAGGTGAATGAACAATGCACTCTGACGACTTTCATGCCATTTGTGTTCCAGGTTGGTGAAAATCTGGCCAGACTAAAGTCGTTTATAGACCACAATATCTTAATAAAGAAAATATTTTCTTTCTTTGTTTGCCAGCCAAGAATGTGCTCTATTCAGACTTGGCACGCTAAGGTAATTTGTCCTTGATCGTCCATTTTTGCACATTGTTGCCGGGCCAGCTCACTTGCATGGCGACGGCTCATGTTACTTTGTGTAACACGTTGAGGGATGCGAGTCGTGTGATCCAGCCCTGCAAGTGTTCAAAAGATGCAACAGCTCACTGATCAAGACCCGATCCATGCAGAAATGCTTGAATGCACTGGGCGTATGTTAAGCTCAGCGCATTTAAATGATTTTCTTGGCTTGCTGTGTGCACCCCAGCAGCGCCGATGCCTTTGATTATCCCCTAAAACTTGAGCACATAAATGGCAGGACATGTTTTGATTGCTTGAGAGTCTGCAAATTCCCTTAAATACCATTCCAATTTTTATAGACCAATCAACAGCTTTGCACTGCCTAATTAATCTCCTTGAAGTTTTTGTGATTCATCATTTCATATCTTATTGATGTCTGTGGTGTTCAATAATATGCAGATTTCTTGTTTTACCTCAGTAGGCAGATGGCTGGGAGAGACATGCTGTATGTTTTTGGATGGCTAACAAAGCATGTGGAGGGATGGATTTTTAGCTCAAATCAAAATCTGTGTAGCATAACATGGTAGGGGCTACATTGATTTGTATTTCTCAACTGAAGTTTGGGCCAAAATAAGTAAAAAAAAACAAACCATGATGATTTTGATATTAATTTAAAGCAGGTAACATTAATAAGGACGCAGCTTGCACGTCAAAGGGGTTGTTCCTAACAACCACAGCGAATAATCTACAACTGTGCAGTTCCTCTCAGCTTTGAGGCATCTTTCTGCTCATTGTTTTTATTATTTGTGTCCATGAACATTTTTAAATGCGCATTTTTAAGTATAGCGTAAGACAAAGTTGTAGGAAACAGCCAAATGAATTACATTTTTCAATCACTTGAGGTGGTTTAAACCTTTCTCGAACAAAGAAATAAAGTGCTCAGTGGGAGATGGAAACACATTTTCCACACAAGATATAACAAGGCTAACTTTCCACTGAAATGACTGATCAGCTGTTTCTGCTGTCAGCGTCATCCCAGATGTTCCCATAACATGCCAAAGATAGTAGCGAGTAAAACTTGTTGATCGATGAGGAGTGATGGTTCTGTTCCTAGAACATAATCAATATCAGATCAAATATATGCCATCTGCTCAGCACCAAATGGCGGAAGTTATTAACTAGCTAGTTGAACATGTGGCAGCTAAACAGCCAGATATCTCCCTCAGGAGCTGGCAGAGACCAAAATCAGAGTTAAATGGAGAGTGAACTTTGGACTCATCATCGGCAAGTGGCCCAAAACTCTTTATCATCTGAAATGATATCTATGTATATCAGTGCTATGTGCAGCTTGTTTCTGGTGTCCTTAAATTGTTATTGCGACTTAAAGATTAACTGCAAATTAAATTTAAAGGTAACAATTTCTAACTTATTAAAAAACATGTTGATTACAATCAAGTTATCACATTATTAGGTAAAAAATATGTTGTCTATCTTTGAATCGAAAGGCTTACAGAAGAAACCTACCGTCAAACAACCTTACCTACAACACTTGCATGTTCAGCCACGTGTTGTGCATGTATAGTAATACTTACTGTATTAGAGGAAATTAAACCGATTAAAGAGCAGTCTGCAGCCTTAGAAAAGCACCTCCTCCCCTCCAACGTGCTAAAATTAAACACAGTTTGAATCAAATTAAAAAATACGTGCTTGATCGTAAAGAAATGGCTCTCCTATTATACTTGCAATAATTTTTTAATCTATGTTAAAGTAGGTACCTGGAAGCAGCATTTAATTAGGCTTTTGTAATTGCATTAGGTATTGTATGTTTAAAACTTCAGCTGCATAAGTCGTTGATAAAAAAAAAAAAAACACATAGTATGGAAGGTTCATTCTTTCTTATAAAGGATCCCTGAAGGTTAATAATTCTTTCAGTGAAACAAAATGTGCACACAAATATATCTATTATATTGTAAATGGAGTGTGGTCTTGTGGGTTAAATTAGAAAAAAAGCTCAAGGTTGTTGCATAAATGCTATATATATATATATATATATATATAGGTTTTAAATCGATCTAATTAGTGCTAAAATGTGTTTTTCAAGTTAACAAGGAATTATATATGCTAAGCGTTTACTGTCACCTTTAAGTATGTGTCACTTTAACAGCCACATTTCTTTAAAAGTTCGCCTCAGCATAAATTAGACAGAATCTCAGGCAGCTGAATCTCAGTGGAAATGTTTTCTGCCACGCAGTTCATATTTCATAGCACACCCGCTAGCATTAATTGCATTCGCATACCCAGATACTCCCATGCAAACTGCTTTTAATACAAATTACTTCAGACAGCAAGTAATGACTTTTCCCTCTTTCGCAACAGTTGCAGCCTCGCACGTCTTTCATATTCAGGGCTCATGAGAATACACCCACGGCCTCCTAATCAGAGCTCGTTCCCCACGTCTCTCACTCACACTGGTGGGTTTTTTTTTTCCCTTTTCCCCCCAAATGTCACTCGTATTCTTACAGGTCGAGGTCGTGTCAACGATCATCCACAATTCCCACCGAGAAGATTATCTGTAAAATTAAATTGAGATCCTTATCAATATTCTTAAGATGTAAACATCGTGGCACATTGACCGCCTTAAGACAGCAGATATTAATTATTGAGCAGCTATAGGAGGCGCAGACTGCCCGTGGTCCTGTTTCTCCACTCTTCCTTGATCTCCATCAACCTCAAACCCCTTGTAGAGGAGCATCAAGCACGGACATGCTCTCTCCTTTTCACCCGGGGGTTAGGCCCTCTATTTGATATTCTTTTGGAGTGTGGCTGTGGTCTGGCCTGCCTCACCTGGCTACCCCTTTGTTCTGTTCCTCCAAACTACCCCTGTCTATTAAGGTCAGCCCAGACAGGTGGTCAGTCTGCGTGATGCAGACCCTCCTTTTTTATTGCTTATTTGGCCTAAATTAATTAGGAGTAAAGGAAGAATCATTGCTACTTAATCTTATACCCAAAGTGCTTTAACTAAAAAAAGTAGAAAGGTAAAATAAACGCAGCTTCTGTGGATGACTAATGACTGGTCTAAATAAAGTTTTAATTGGTACAGAAAGCACCTGGAGTACAATCACGCAGAATATCTTCACAGGACTTATTTCCATGACAGTGAAACTGTTTGGCAATAAACAAATGAGTGACAAATTAATGGAACATAACAATTAAAAGTGCTTCTTTGCGGGACATGAGGGATGATCATGGGGGTTGCGAGGGCTAGCATTCAACGGCTACCTAGCTAACATTAAAGTTTGATACACGAAACGATAGAAAAGGCGCAAATTAATTCTGAAAAACCTGTAAGGGGACATTGGGCGATGTTTCAAGATACATAACCCAGTAGCTAACGTTAGCATTCAACCGCTTCCTAGCTAACGTAACTGTTTGATTATATCCACTTCCAGGCTTAAATAAATGTGTCCAAGATGTTAATTCATTATTTTCCTATCGCATCGTGTAACACTATAAAACAGCAATGTTAGCGAGTAGCTAAATGCTAACAATAGGTAATTGGTTGTCAAATATGTCTTTTTACCTTGAAATACAGCCGATTTCCCTCCAGATTTTTGCAATCCATCGTCTTTTTAGTTGCCGATTCATCAGAAATCAGTGAAATGATTACAATTTGTCAGATTTTCTTCATTTATACAATGTCATTTATACAATACTGGAACACAGCAGTTTGACATTTGAGCCTCCCACCCTGACTGTGACGTAAGAGGAAAATGGCATGATGTTTTATGACCTGCAATTAAACAAGAACATTGATTTATCTTTTACACAACATCAGCCCTTTCTTTCAGCGAAGTCACAAGATGCTACGACTCATATTCTTTGCTTCATGTTAGCAGAGAGGTCACCTGTGATTTTCTACTTATTTTAAGTTGAAAGGCTAATGCCTCTACGCGGTTCTTTCATTTTTAAACCGAAACCGTTAACGCTCTTAAAAAGAAGCCCACACAACTATCGCATAACGAGTTGATCATTCATTTCCCCCCCCCCCCTTGTAAAGTCCTTTTAAGATTCTCCTAGTTCGGCGAAAATATCTCACATGAAAGACTGTGATGCAGCGGGAGGTCCGTTTTCCTGATGGCAGGGAGTGTTTAAAGAGGGAGAGGTCACTGGCAGTGCAGCGCCAGCCTTTCCTTCTTAATGACGCCTCAAAGTGAGAGCCCATCATTCCCCCTAATTATTGTTGATTGCATTCATTATGTCATGTCCTGATATCTTGGAGGCGCTGTTGGTGGTTCGGGCTAAATGGCAGCTACGGGTTAGCTTGTTTCTCAAAGCTAATTGGACGTCAGCTTTGAGAGGCAAACAGAGAGAGAAGAAAGTGTCTCCCGTCAGCACACTGTCCATTGTGGAATGCATTTTTTATGAGCTGGCAGACCCCTCGCCGAGCAGACTGAGGCCCAGGGTTGTGATGCTTGCGAGATGTCAAGCACCTCTTCCCAGAAATCCCCCAAGCTCTGTTTTAATGAAATTAGCGAGCCTTTGCTAAGGAGTCTTATTAAAACAGTCTGCTGCGTTGACATCTCACACAGCAGTGCACTAAATTTCTAAAATAAAGTTTCGTCGGAGTAGCAGGAAGTTCATAAGCTTAAAAAGAGAAACAGACATCTTTATTATCATAGGATCTGCTGTACAGTAGGTTACGCTCCTTATGAGCATCTCCATTTATTACTCTGAAAGTGTATTAAAAGAACAGGAAATAAAGCTGGCATTAAAGGTACCGAAGGGAAATATTTTGTCTGCGGGTTACATTTCCCCTGAAAAGAGAAAGAGAAAAGATTAGAAAAGCACTCCGGGAGCAATTCTAAATCTCGCAGATCAGCAGTGAAGGGACAGCCAAGCTGGCAACGGAGATATGGAGGCACAATGGTGAATCACTCCCACGCGTCCCCCAACAATGCAAGAGAGGGCCAGTGACTCAGAAACTGATTCACCTATTGTACTGATGCGCTCCCACTCTCCACCACTATTCTCATAACTGTTTTTGAACATGACGCCGGCTTACACTGCAGCTGGTTATCCTCCAAATCGAGTAAAAAAAGTCATGAGAAGATGATCAGTGCTCATTTACACATCGCTACCGTTCCTTATGTGCTGTTGAAAAGGAGTGTCATATTAGGTGAGCAAACATCAGTCAGCAGAGCTCACTTTCTTAAGGTGAAGCAGAGAAAATTCTGTTTTTTTCCCCCATTGGTTTTTCCCTCATCAGCTTACTTCTCCAAAGAAATCTCCTCTCTGTCCTCTTAATGCAGCTTTTTGCTTGTGTCTGCACGTAAAAGAGCTCAGGGCTCTTCTCTGCATTACAGAGATTGAAGAGAGACTGAAGGGGGGAGGAAGGGAGGGAGAGACAGAGAGAGAGAGAGAGAGAGAGAGAGAGAGAGGGAGGATGGGGGGGAGAGGTGATCCATTTCTCAGCTGCTTCTCTATCAGCAAACCCACACAAACGCTCCTGATGTGTGTACGCACTTTCCCACTTAGGGAGCGCGGCGCCGTAAATTGCACGCTGAATGCCTTAGAGGAGATTTTGCATGTGCTATAGTATGTATGAAGGATGCATGCAACTGGGAAGAGGTGCACGTGCAAAACCCCAGAACTGCTTTGTAGAGATGTGAGAATCAGAACAGAGACAATTAGCTTAGGTTAGCTAGCTTAGTGTAACACTGGAAAAGCTTGCCTATCAGCATGTTCATTAAAGGTTCAATATGTAGGATTTTTTGTTTCAAACATTCAAAACCAAGTGTGAAGTATTAATGGTTTTGACGTCAAAGAAGCCTACACATTGTGTTTCAGTGATAACTTCTGAAGCTAGCATGCTAACCAGCTAGCCTCTAGCCACTTTAATCGTAAACTACACCAACGCTCACCCCCATGCTCTGAGCTCGGCGCGCGTCCAGAGCCAGCTAATACGCCCGCTAACTGCAGTTAACTGAGCTTACGGCTGCAATTAGTGGTTGCTCTGGTGTCTTGCTCTTTGTAGGATGAATTTGACAGGGGGCCAGTTCTTGCATATTGCACCTTTTAATTACGACCATATGTTACATTTGTTTCATCTGTACACAAACAGAGATGTGAAAATATTAAGTTGTGTCTTGTGCTGTAACTATTTCTCGAGAAGTCGCAGTGACTTCCTGGAACTCAGCTGGTTGCTTGCCAACCTCACACTGACAACAAGGCTCATAAGACCCTGTTACATAAATAACTGTTCTTAATTAATTTTCTCTGAGGATATGAAATATTTTGATTGCATATTTTATAGGCAACAAAAGGATTTGCTCCAACACAATCTACTTGCTGCTCTTGGCGGTGGCCAGATGTTTGGTATCGTAAGACTTAATTTGAAACATAATTAATTGAGAAAAATGGATTTTCTTTCAGTATCAACTTTACGTTTCTAAAATTTTCAATTTTATCTTGTGACAGCACTGTGCTTATGTTCTGGTTAGGTTTAGGCACAAATACCACTT
The DNA here is from genome assembly GCF_965226575.1 of Pagrus pagrus. Taxonomy (NCBI): domain Eukaryota; kingdom Metazoa; phylum Chordata; class Actinopteri; order Spariformes; family Sparidae; genus Pagrus; species Pagrus pagrus. Next base: position 11,816,600 of record NC_140204.1, on the reverse strand, counting down.
TATTAAAGATCACATACTGGCTTGAAATACCTGTTTTGGTCACTACAAGCAGGATTGGAGATGTCCAGAGATCTTGTTAAAAACACCCGGTTTTGTCGCCACGAACAAGGCTAGAAATTGTCTCATTAAAAATATCCAGTGGTGTCACTCTTACAAATTTTGAAACACGGTCTCGAACAGTGGTCGCTGGCTTGGCAGCCTTTCCGCCTGTGCCTCACCCACCGCCCCTCATCATCCTGATATGAAAGTCAAACATCCACAACAACAAGCTGATAAAATCCAATGTACCTGCATAAACCACAACACGGAGAACCACACGGTCGCGCCTTCACTCGCAAAAATGAGCAGTCACAGCAATGACGGTAAAAAGTCAGATGCACTTTATTATTTTGTGTTGAGGTCCAACGGTTTTTCTACCAGCTCAAAATATAATGTTCCAAAAAAACCCAAACCTGCGTGAGTCACTCCCAGTAGCAGTAAAATATTGACTGAGTCGACTGCTCAGAGTTTTGCTGCAGTCTAAACCTGATGGCTCTTCCCACGGGTGGCGAGAGCCGGTCTGGTCGTACCTCGGGCTCTTTTCAAAACACACACGGACAGATTCCTCGAGCACCCACACAGAACGTGCACGCTGCATTCCAACAGGCACCTCGACGGTGACACCTGCACAATGAAGAAATTGCTGCCAAAATTGAGGGACACTTCGAAAACTGTCGAGGACAGACAAATGCAGCCGACGTGTAGCAGTGCTCTCACAGTAACTCAGCGTGTTATATATACTGTACTTTGCCACTGGACTGTGTGATACTCAGCGAGGGGGCCAATTTGAGGGAGATGGGTACTGACGATGGCACTCCTCGCCGCATGGCACCTGTCAGTGCCTGTGCTGACACGCGGGACTGAGGCGCGCCTCCTCCCAGCCGAGCCCTCGGATAGAGAGAGATATATGGCAGGTAGCCTTTAAAAGTCGGCCACTTGGCAACACTGCATCATTAACGGGCCCTGCTGAAGGCCCGAGCTTGGCCCGCATCCAGGAGGAGACAGGGAGAGAGTTCAGCAGCTCCGTCTCCTCAACAACCCCCCCCCCCCCCCCGTCCCTGCATATATCCTCCTCTATCTTTAGAGTACTATGCAAAGTCAGCAGTCTCCAACCATCTACCTTTAACACATCAAATGCATGCCCGCCAGCCACTTTTTCAAACTGGCTGAAAAGATAAAACACAGCAGAAGTGAAGAGAAGGTGGCAGAGTGTAACCATTAGGATAACCACCTGGTGGGTGATGCCGCCGCTCTCATTTGTCCACATAACCTCCCCGACCCCCCCACCCCACCCTATTTCTCCAATTGCACTGAAACAAACCAAAAAACTCAAGTTCAATTCCCCATCCTGCGTTTAGATCAAGCGGCTTCTCCCTAACACAATCCAATTTACTGTAAAATACCAATTACTGGTACGAAAAAAGGCCAATCCATTTAAAGTGAAAGTTGCATTATTAGAGCAGTAAGTGGTGTCTTTATGAGAATGCAAGCTTAGCAGAACAAGCGAGGCGGAGTAAGTGGAGGATATCAAAGAGGCCCTACCTCGAGGAGTTGCACGAGTGGGCACAAATCACTTATCATAATTGTCAGTGCTCCCTGCCCACCCCAGGTACTGAGTCACGGGGAAAAAAATGAAATGCCATATTCAAGAAATTGTCGGCAATTAAGGAGCAAAATCGAGTCATGGTTTGGTTGTGTCCTGTTTTATTTTGGTAGATTAATCCTCAGGTGTGATGTTTTACTTTCCACTTCCTGTCTTTGTGTCTTTTCTCGTCTTTTTGATTGCCCTGTTAGCTCCATCTGTCCCGTATCAGTCTTCTATCCCTTTTGTATTTGAGTCTGTCTTTAGAGATCATAATAAAATACAGGTGGTATCTGTGGTTACGTGCCTTTTGCTTGTATGGACCATAACAAAATGGGGAGTGAATGCAAAGAAATGTACAGGTTAGGTGAGTGATGGTGACCATCAAGAGTTGCACTTGTTGCCCTGATGAGATGTAGCGGTGGAGGTTGGGAGGTGTTTGTGATGGTGCTGCTGAGGGGTCATCTAATGAACCCCACCTTTTGCCTGTGCAGATTTATGGCGTCCTCACGTGAGCACCAGGGGGGGAAGGATGCTTCGGGAGGGTGTGATGTGTTTCATGAGCCGCACAGGACGCCCAGTCAGTAACTATTACAGGAACGTTAGACAGTAATCCATGAAGTGGACACCTCCCATAAATGATTCCCTGACACCGGCTCGTTGCTCTTCAGCCATGCTTGTGACATGCTAGCAAACCTCGTTAACTTCAGTCTGTTTGTGAATAAAACTCAGTGCACTTGCTTTGCTTTTGTTTGACTTCTCATCTTTTTATGTGTTTTCATTACTGTGTCTTTTTCTTGACAACTACGACTGCTCTGACTGAGGCCTCCAGGGAGCATTTCTATTACAGTAAGAGCCATCTGTTGGCCACATGGGAAATTGACAGTGGTCAACTGAAGTGCTCTCTCTTGCCTCAAGGCTGCTCCATCATCATCCTCTGCACACAGGTGGCACTGTAGTGAAGTCTCAAGGGAAGATGTATATGAGCAACAATGAGCCCATCAACCATAACTCGCTGTTGCCTGTAAAAGATACATCACGTGTTGTTTCAGCAGGCAGGAAGGTTTTAATACTAAACGAGGTGGCATTCGAACATCCATGTTTTATTATTTCTTGGGAGAATTTTGGGAACAATGCGAGGAAGGCCAGATTGGACATTAAAAAGTGAAAACTCAAGCGCCTGCAGCATTACTGCAGGTTGAGTTACTCCATCCTCGCACTTAAAAGAAGCACCAATTTGGTCAAAATTGAATTTGGCAGGTTGGAAACGACTCAGTTTGTCTGTGTTGAGTCATCAACATCAATCATTTAGGACAAGAATGTATTAAAAGTGGGGAAAAACATGTGGTGTACGTCCTCTTCTCACCTGTAGGATCTCCTGGCTGATGAAGAGATATTAAAACTATGCTAATTAATTATTTTATATTAACAATGGATCAAATTACAGTTTAATGTGAAATGCGTTACTCACATTGACAAACCTACAGAGAATCATCACCAAACCATCCAGATCCCTTCAGTTCTGTGGAGGAGTTTTTGTCTCTTTTAGCTTATTGTTTTGGTTTTCTGGCACGCAACTCTTGTTTTGCTCTGAACCTTATTTTTAGCTATTAGCCAGCTGTTTTCATTATTTTTTCTAAAGTTGGCGACTAGCTGGTGAACACTGTGGAGAATAAAAAAAAATACAGAGCCAGGCATGATCTTTAAAGGATAAGTTCACCCAAAAAAATCAATTAATGCTGCTTTAAAACGGGTCAAAGGGTCTAAGTAGAACCTTTTAAAGTTGTAGGCGGAGTCTCTCACTTGTACAGGATTTATGTCCAACCTTTTTTTTCTTTTTGACCTGCAATGAAAGTGAACATAAACGTAAAATGTAAATGTTAAGCGATCTATGTTACCATTTATAACAATACCTTCATCTAAGTCAGTTCTGTAGGGCGATCAGTAAAGGTGACAGGACAGAAGAGAAGTCAAGTGGATTAAGTTGCTTCCAAACACATGAAATAGACGGTGAAGACACACAGCACCATGTCCACCTGCGCTAAGCTTCTCTTCTTGTCTTTGCATCACCTGTGGTGGGCCCAGTGGGAATCTAGCATCTTAACCAGCACAGAGCTATTTATCCTCTGATCATGTGCTTCTTCTTTTGCTTTTGCATCGTCTCTGTAGCTTTTTTGTTGAAGTCACACCATTTATTTTGTCATAAACAAGCAAGAGAACGGCTGAAGCAGCAGCATAACTTTGTCCCTATTGTCTGCAGTGATGACACAGCAAAGAGAAAAGGAACATCTTGTTAGCGGCTTTAGGACAAAGTGTATATTAAGTTGCTTTCTTTTTGTATAAACATGCTATACTGCATTGGTAATGGCTCAAACAACCTCGAAGACACATCCTCTGCTTGCACACCCCTCTGGAATAAATCTGTAGCTTATTTCTAGCAAACGCAAGTATCAATCAATCAATCAATAAAAAGCTCTGTACACACAAATCTTGTGCAACATGCAATCTTCGTGACTGATTATACACTGGAACCATCTTGTTTCATCGATTTTCTCATTTCAGGGAGATCTTCCCTATACTTAAGGTAAAACATGCAGATGATTTAAACCTGTTTCTAATGGTGGCATGGCTTTCAGATGAGGGAACATGCTGCGGGAAAAGCAGCATTCATTAGACATGCAGGTGGTGCAGTGCATGTTTGACCTCCCTTCTAAACTGCTCTGACCTGTGTGTTGTCAATCGTACCTTTCAATCCCCTATGAGCTGTTGGGTGTCTGATGCATGATGCCAAGTTGAAGTACTCTCCCAACTGGTGGCAAAGTGTCAAAACTGTGTTTCATGATTATAAAATCGGAAAAATTCTTGCAGGAGATGGCTTTAGATGTATGACAACACAAGAAAATGCTTGACAAAACTAGGATTACATCACAAATATTTCTTAATTGTGAAAAAAATGTCTCTCCGCTGTTCCAATGCTAAAAACACTACACATTACTATAGTTATGATCAATGATTTTATTGTAAGAGTGGTATGTTTCCCCAGAAATCAAAACCTGAAGGACAGGAGTCGCAGGTTGGGAAACTAACAAAACACTGCACAAATCACAAAAAAGGTCGAAGCAATTTGGTCCCTCGGTGTCTAAAAGGTGGCGGTGGGAATAAAACTCACAGCAACCCACTGATTCTATCGAAATGAAAGACGAACAAAAGGCTTGGACTCAAAAAACATAGGTGAAGTGAGAGTCACTGGACAGAGGGGGGAGTAAAATGTATGGAAACTGTATGGCCAAAAAAAAATCTCAAACACACTCGACTCAGATTTTCACTCTCACAGAAAGCCAACTGATGGTGCTGACTCCCTGAAGACACACAACCAACTAAGCAGGGGAACTGCAACCTCCTAATATAGCAGCCCAGCTGACTGATTGCAGTCACATCACAGGTGCACCCAATAGCTCCTGATGACCTGTGACCTAGATCTTGGGAAATCTCTGTTCACAACAGGACCTTGGGGAATCTCTGATCTCTGTCCATAACAAAGAGACCGAGCGATTTTCCCTCTAAGGTGGTAAAAATTCACAGAAGATAATGATTGTGTAATAAAATGTTCCTCAGTCTGTGCTTTTAATCCCGATTCACTGAAGAATTAATATCTTGAATGTCCCTATTTCAAAATAACCAAAATAAATAAATACTTTTTTTAGTTTCAACAACAATTATTCCAATCCCCAAACTCCATGTTTTATACAACCATTGATTTCACCCACAATATTTTAAGTTATACAGGACCAGCTGTAAGTCAGATTTCTGTATTGCCTGTGACTCATGACACCCAATGCGGTAAAACAAACCTTACTAAGGCCCAGTTCAAATACACCTCTGGCCCTAGCCTTCTGTTTCGCAGATTCATGCCTTGAGGGTTGGGTGACCCAATTTTGTTGGCACACGGTGAAGTGTTGTGGCTAAATCGCCCTCCAAATACAATGGTTTCAACGTGTTATGGTCCTTTTCTTTATAACAAGCATAAAACAATCGCTAGTTTGCTGATGCCTTGGTAGCTAACAAGCTAGCTAACGGTATATTGTCATTGCTGATTTGTGCATGACAGTCCCTCATTGCAGACTGGCAGGGCAGGAACCCTGTATTTCTGTCAGATGAATGGCAAATGGCATTGGGATAGCCACAGGACTGCCATGGTAAAGCGAGAGAAATAAAAGGAATGCAATCGTATGTCTGGTCGCCATTGATGATGTATGAGGGTCTTGAAGGGTTGTCCCATTTCAGAGGTTGGGATTTCACCCACTACCCCTTGTAACTCTGTTCTGAGGGGCAACTGGGCACTCAAAAACGAGGGGTTAGGGGTAAATTAGAAATCGCATAGACCCAAAGTTTCACTGGCCAAGTGTAGGAGGATTCTTACATTTTTCATGTCTGCCAGTAGTGTGAGTGATCTAACAAGGAGGGGTGATGAGGAGCTGAAACAGTGTCTTGGCAAACGACCAAAAGTGCTAGCTTTACCCCAAACTTTGTTTTTTCTCCTCTTCTTGGTTGGGCTGCCACGCTCCGCTTCTTCCCCTGACTGTCCACAGGCATTGATCACAGCACAGTGGGCTCTTTCTAAAAGAGCTTCGGCCATGTGTTAAGCCTAACAAGGTGAAAAGAATGATAATGAACAAAGCCAAAGAATAGCTCTCTGGCTCTTCTCTGACCTTACTGCACTGTTAGTTTTCCTTGAATCCAAATCATCCCATACATTACTTCTGCCTGGAATAGACGGACACAAAGTGGAGGTGGTGTTCGTTATTCATGACCCTGCACAACCCGACCCTGCACTGCAATGGACGAGAATTAGAGGGATGCTCTTAAAAAGCTTTCGAGTCCTTTTTATGTGTGTACTTAACGACATGAATCATCACAGGCTGACGGAAGAGGCTGAAATAGCAAAAACAAAAATGGCAGGTAAAAGGGAAGAAACGCACTCAGTGCTGCAGCATATGGCGGCCAAGCGTACACACTTGTATTTTTTCTCTTGTATTTGTTACTTGAAACTCTCTGTGAAGAGCTTTTGGCATGTCAGCAAAAGCTGTTGGAAAAGCAAACAGTCATTATCTACTACCCAGGCAACTTTGAGCAGCTTGTTGCCTAGCATGAGACCGTCTGTTGATGATGTAACCCTATGTACTTCACAAGCACCTTCAAAAACATATTATTTTGTCACTTGATGTAGTAGCACTTGATGTCTCAGTTTTTAGCACTCCGAATAAAGTCATATCTAATAAAGCCTCTGCAAGGACACTGAAAGCATAAAATTGAAAAAAATAAAATAAAAAAGCAGTAAAGCAGTAAAATGTTCTATTAAATTTCGTCAGGCTGCTGGACCATGCGACATTTCACAGGGGAATACTGTACTTTTTAACTTCCAGCTACTTCAGATTATCATTTAATTTATTTATTTTTATTCCAGAATGATGTCATGAGTTTTTAAAAATCCAAAGCAGTGCTCAAGATTAATCCAGTGGTAATCTAAATGTTTTGGTTTATGTCCAGTTTGGGGCTCTTGTCATGTTTTAGATGTCTATGAGTTTTTAGCAGTTCCACCAAAGATTGGTTTCCACTCTTTACTTCTCTATTTTCATTTCATTTAAAGTGACTGGAAGAGATGATTACAGGGTTACAGTTTCAAAATGATTGAAGAGTTATAACATCAGCAAACAGACAGAGTAATGTCAGCTAATATCTACCTCGAGCTTGCTGACATTAGCTAACATTAGCCACCATTAGCTACTGGTCATACCAGACCAAGAAACCCTGGAGTGTGTGTATTTTTTTTTTTTATTTGCAGAGAAATAGCTCTAAAAGCTCCACTGTACACTACCTGATCAGCAGCAAACAGCAATCAGACAAAAATAGCCACTAGCTGGTGAACATAGTGGAGCATTTAGCAGCTAAAGTGTCAGCCATTTCTCTTGGGAACTGGTGGAGACCAAAAATGGAGCTACAAGACAGTTGATATTGGCCAAAAACATGAAACATTTACTAATGTTGCTCTGTAACCGCTGGATGCAACTGCGACTGTTTGCCTACAAGATCACCATATTAACTTGAAAGGTTAGATTAGTTTAGGGAGGGGTTGCATTTCCCATTAATCACTCATCAGTCTACACCCCTGCAGCCTGTCAGAAACCCAAAATGGGACGCCTTTGTACCGACTGCCATCAAGGAAAATTGCACTGATTAGTGACTCTATTTACTCGTAGTTTTAATTACACTAATATCAAGAGGGAGACTTTTTTTTAGGATGGGAATAAACAAGGGTTGTAAAAGCACAAAATTGCATCATTAAAATGTCATATTTCACAAGGGTGAGACTGGGATCTAATTCATTTAATCAGAAAATTACTCTGACTGAATAGATAGAGAAGAGAGGATGGAGAAATAACTTTGAACTAAAGGTCACATATCAACAGACCAATACTCAGGGGCTTTTTATCAGTGATTGGGCCTGTTTGTAATGGATTTTGAAAAAAAAAAGCTGTCTATAGGGTGCCATATATCTCTCCTGGCTGCACTGTCATATGACATTCTGAGGCTTGAAAGTGACAAATATTTACAAGTTTAATTTAAGATGGCATCATGCCCTCCATGACAGGGAAATTTTGAAAAATAGGTTCTGCGCTCACATGGACACTGGGGATATGACAATCCATGATTAGAAATTGATTTTTCTTTAACCCCAGGTTCAATTATCGGGGTTTATGTTTGATGGGCCCGTAATGGCGCCTATCTGCAAATACAGCCTGTCGTGGCTCATGCCATTTTGTTTTCTTTTCCATCAGGTTTGATCGAGCTGTAATTGATTCACTAATTGCCTTTAATTATAAAGTAAATGACTTCTCCCTGCCGTGCAAGTTGGGTTATCTGGTGGCTATCAAAGAAGAAGTTAATAAACTGGATGATAGGGTTAATAATCGCAATCAGGGGTGTAGCTCTCATTAGATCCAAATACGCATAAAGAAATGCAATTACCTCATGAGCATATAATTGCTTTATATAACATCTTCTGCAATCTCGATAACAATTATATCAAATTGTTTGCAGGATAAAACCCAAATCAATCATTTATTACTTTGAATGTCACCGGGGACAGTGTTATTTTCCCGTCTTTTCTTCCCTTCCCTTTGTTTGTTCGATAGCTGAGGTTACGTCGGAGCAGCTGCCGGCGAGCTATTTGTGGCTTATTGAGGCAAATGAATCACAGGACAGACATTTTCCAGCGCGTTATTTCTAGAACAAAAGTTCCCCCTGCTCGTCGGGCGGCCGAGAGAAAAAGCACGCTGAGATTTCTGCTGCTGTTGCGGTTGTTGTTGAGTTAAACACACCGCTTGCTTTGCCACCCCTGATAAATAAAACATCGAAGTGCTTCAGGAGAAAGGGGGCTGCCTGCATCACACTTTCCCTGAATGCACTATGGACACTGTGTCTCTGCTCTGACACCGCAAACACACACACACACACACACACACACACACACACACACACTGGTTTTCACCCTTCAGCACTCTCTCGCCAGCCCTATCCCACCCCAGATTCCTCCATATTCACTCTGAAAATATTCATGCTTGTACTCAAACATTCGCTTGTAAACTCCCCAGAGTGTGCACTGGAGTCACTGTATTTACACGAATGCCTGCGTGCACAAAAGACACAGCTGAGCGTCCTTGGCTTTAATGTTTGAATAATCGCCTCATCATTAATAGATGTCGGAGGCACAAAGGATAAACCAGACTATAGCTTGGAGAAAAAGGGGGGAGACCGCTGCACCTCCCAACCCATGGACTAAAAACGTGACCGTACCCAACACCTAATACGCTGCTCAGTAGCAGCATGCTCTCAGACTCCTGACCGTGTTCCATACAAAATAACTCACTGAGTGCTTTCTGCACAGTCAAACATCATACATTCATAGATAAGAACGGCATGCATAATTGAAACCACACACTGAATGGCATGACATGAGAGAGAGAGAGAGAGAGAGAGAGAGAAATATGAATGCGGCTGCGTCTGGGCACCTCCTTTTACCGCCTCAAAAATAAACAAGAAAATGAACAAAATGGGGGCCCAGAAAGGCCCTATGAAAAATTAATGGATGGGTATTATTTAGCTGTGCCTGGCTGAATGGCATTTGTAAGGTTCAAAAGATGTTTTTTTTTTTTTTTTTTTTTCTTCTTGTCCTGGGTGAAGACCACGTTGCTGAACGTGAGCCGAATGCGAGTGAAGGGGTTTCCGCTGTAGGGATTTGTTCAGGAGTCAAACACTGTAATGGTGATGAACTACAGATGTAAGACAGAGAGCAAAAAGTCAACTGTCTGCTGAAATACAAACAGTGAAAGATAATTTGAGCAGGTCGATGTGATATGAAAGCTGGTGTGAGGAAAATGACTGTTGCAGGATTGTGTTTCAGGGAGCTTTTGACAAGACGCCGATTTTACAACCAACATGAAGCGAATGTATTTGAAACTCAGCGTTTGCTCTTTTGTGACTTCGTTCCTGATGTGATGAATTGAACAAACCCTTGAAAATTGTAGGGATCGCCACATATGACAGCCAAGGTGTAGTCGTGGGCGGTATGGTACACAAGCAAAGATCAAAACCTTTTCCTTGCATTGCATTTTATGTTGCTCTCTAGCATGTTCAACATTTTGAGGAAAAACGCTCAACCTTGCCAGGAGTAAAATTGAATATCATATGTCTGTATGAGACACACAATTTATTTATTATCATTTTACAATACAAGGACGCAAGAAGAAGAAAAACCTGCCCTGTGGTGTGGTGATACGGCAGTGAATACTTCTGAATCGCTTGTCAAACAGCAGCAGTGTGATGTGATTCATTTCTAATCATTTTACAACACAAGGTTGCATAACAAAATGTAGTTTCCAGTCCCTTAATGCTACTAGATTAATAATTTCAAGTCATAAAAAAAACATTTAACACTGCTCTGTTGTCTGGTGCTATGGCATTGGATACTTCTGTATCGCTTGTCCGATGGCATAAGGGTGAACAGACTGTGGGTACCGTCTTTTGGTGTTCTTTGGTAAATATGTAGCTACAACCAGCAGTCAGTTAGCATAGCTTAGCATACTGAATGAAAACAGTTGGCCTGACTCTGTCCAATGACAACAATACCTGCCTTCAAGCACCACTAAAACTAGATTTTTTTGCAGGGTGTTACCTGCTGGACTATTTATTTGGGCCAGGGCAGCGACTTCCTTTTAGTTCCTGTAAATGCACTTCTTTGTGCACGGATTACACAAAGCATCGCTAATAATTTGTGAGCTTTAGAAGTAATGGTAGGTATTTACCTCACAAATGAGAGCTGCATCAATCCTCTCATCTTAGACATGGAAAGAAAACACATCATATTCCCCCAAATGTCTCACTATTCCAACCAGTTTATAGTTATTGACTATGATGACACTTCAAAGTAAAACTTTAAAAGTTAAAAATAATCATCAAACTAACAAGCCAAAATCCATTTGGGGCATTTACATTCTCAGAAAGAATAATTGATTGACACTGAAGAAACCTTTTAGAGCATCAGTGCAGTCAAGTTCAGTTTGCCCCCGATCTGCTTTGACAGCTTCTCTGTTTGTTACTCTGCAGTATTAATGAAAATGTAATTGCTGTGGTGAAATCACGGTCACAAACAAACAGTATGCCAGAGATTTTATAATCCTCTTCATATTGGCCACCACTTTCCTTTTTGTTCTGCCACTCCCACGGATTTGTGTCTCCTTGGTGGCAGGTTGTTTGCACCTTAAGATGGCTGCCATCTGTTCAGTAACCACTGAGGACATCCTCTTGCTTACCAGCATAGCTGACAGGATGTAATGATGGATTACATTATTAGAGGATATAATGAGAGAAGATCTCACTCATCATCTTTTTCAAACAGTATTTTCATGCTTATTTCAACTATGCTAGCAGATTTGATTTGTTGTGCTTCTGGGTGATGGCAAAGCTCCATTTCTGAGAGTGGTTTGTCATTGATCAGACAAAAATAAAAACAGATTGTATGTCAGCTTTGCCTTTACAAAGCCTGCACGAATCAATACATTACTATTACTTTATTGTAATCTAAAAGTGGTCACTTGTGCTGATGAGCCCCCAGATTGTCACCCAACACAGCATTTGCCTTAAGTGCTATGGAGCGTTTTGGCACCATTTAGCACATTGTTTTAGCTTTATGGCCCAAAAATTGGTTCAGGTTCACCGTCTTAATTCATTCCTTTCCGACTGCAACAGGCTGGCTCTCAGACAAAAAGCTCTGATAAACCCACGGTACATTACATCCCTGAACAGCACCAAACAGCTGTTAGCAAGTTAGCAACCATGAACATAGAAGAGCATTTACCAGCTAAAGAGCCAGATATCTTCTTGAATCATTGGTAACCAGCTAAAAAGGAGATTACGTACTGAGCTTAACTCTTAATGACTGCTAATGTTGCTTTAGGTCTTCTAGATGTTGTGTTTTCAGCTTGTTGCGCTGCCCCATGTGGCCAAAGAACTAAAGTAAAACGGGTTTAAGAGTAAATATTCCAACGCTGTAACAATAGAAGTCTGTGCAATTGGTTTTTAAGTCTCAAATCTAAATGTACATACAGAACAAAACAATACAACCTTCGCATAATATATACATCCATTCATTTTCTAAGGTTCCCGAGCATCAGTGATATCTGTGACGTGAGATGTCTGCACAGAGCCCACAGGATACTAAAAGACAACACCCATTCCAGCGACAATCCGTTCACCCTGCTGCCATCTGGCAAAAGATACAGAAGTATCTGCTGCCGTACCACCAGACTACAGAGCAACTTCTTTATTTTTAAACTTTATAATCATTGTAAAATAACTATTAAATGAACCTTTAAAGGGGTTAGCTGGGCTTGTTTAAATATGGGGATAGTGGCAAACACTCACGATAGACAGGCAGGTTGTTGCCCTCGTCTGTACACACAAAAAGAGAGGTTGTTTCCGAAGCTTTCTGAACATCCAATAAGCTGTTCTATTGGAGTTTAGGTCGTTTAAATCCAACCAAAGTAAAGCCCAAGTGAAGTTCAGTGCATTTTGATGAGCTGGAATTTATATTCTACTCATCATGACGGAGGGTTGCATATTTGTTATGGTTCGCATTGGAAGTACAAATGAAGCTGTGGAACTGAGAATGAGATTCTTTTAATTAAGTGGTTGATTGACTCTGCCCTGCTGATTGAGAAGCAGTGGAGTCTGAGGCCAATGTAAGGCTAATTGATGGCCAGAGTTGCTGCATTTTGCGGCAGGGGCAATATAAAAGCCCAGCCACGGAGAGTAATGCATGTTAAACGCTGTGCAGGGTGAGTCTTGCGTTCGGTTTAATACCATCATAAATATAACAGATGAAATGATTATTTACACGAGTGAGCAAATGGTGAGTTTGCCAGCGCATGCATAGAATGCAAAGCTTTGGAAATAAAAAATGACATAACAGAGGAGAGAAAAGCGGTGGTCTGAAAGTGAGCCAGCTGCCAGAAAAATGCTTCCCCCCCTCTCTTTCTCTATTTCTATTTCAACTTTACCTTGCTGAGAATGGATTGTGAGGAAGAACAGCTAATCCACTGAGAGGATGTCTTGGACTATTCCGGGGACAAAAAAGGCTGCTTCAGCAAACAGCAAAGTACAGGAGCAATGACAAGGCGCCCACCCCCATCCCCCCCTCTCGCACTTTACATACAAATAGCTGTCAAAATAAAATTGCCTATTTTGAATAAGAATATGCCCGGGACGAATACACAAATATATGAAAGGACAAAGCAGCCCACTGGAACAGACAGAGAAAGCATGAAATAAGATATTAATGTGCTCTAAATTGAAAGACGTTGCGTTGTGACTTTGCAAATAAAGTAAACTCATGTCACTTTCATCACCTTTTTTTTTTAACATAAATGTTATTAGTTTGATATTCCGTGCCAGGATGCCTCCCATTGCGGAGCGTAATGATGTTTTTCATTGAGAGAAGGTCACCTTGGTGTCTTAGTGGAGGTCAATAGAAGGTTGGCCTTTTGGAAAAGCGAGATGAATTATTATGTGCTACAAAGATCGTGTCAGTTTCGATGGTATCGAGTGCTCACAAGGTAATTATCTCTAGTATTGTAAACACATTAAAAAACCTTTATGAAGGTCGCTGCATTTGCGTCTCATGTCACAGATAGTTTTGTGTGCTTTAGTGGAAAGATCTTAACTGTTCAAAACTGGTCCGTGAAACCTGATGCAATCCAATACAACAGCCCTGATATAACATCTATCTCTACAAAGCACACAATCTTCAGTTTTTGGTGAATTTTGTAAATTCAATTATGTTTGTTATTGAGGCCAGAGCTGAGGGTGGTGTTGTACCCAGAGTGCATAACATTGAACAGAGTTTCTAGTTTGTGTGCGTCCCATTTAAAAATTGTACATGGGATGGCATGTCACAGGCAATCATAAAAGTAGAATTGATGGAAGAACAGTTATATTGGACTTGAACTGTTTTCTGTATGTAATTTGTTCACAAAATGAACAAAAGTGAAGCGTCCTTTAAAATGGCAGCGGGTTTAATCAAATCGATAGATTTTTGAATGTGGTTTTGAGTTCGCTCTCACAACACAAAAGATGTTTATAAATCCTTTGAAATGCACTTGAACAACATTTTGTTTTGTTTTCTAAAAAAGTTTTTAAATTCAATGTTGACAGTTCTGTTTCAAAGCGTTAAAAGGTGCACTACGTAGTTTTGGAAAAGAAATTCAGAAACTGAGAAAGATATTATTTATGTTATTGAGAAGGTATTATATGGAATATTTACTTTTTCCATAAGTGAATAAACAAGCTGTTCTCAGAGGGAAAATAAGGTCCAAAAACACTGTTTGAAGCTAGAAAGGTGGCAGGGTCCGCCAGATATAAACAAAGTTAAAGAGTATGAAATTGTGTCTTTAAGGTCAGTTTGTTTATTCAGTTTATTCAGTCATGAAAACAAAGACAGTTTGTTTATTTAGCTTCCCAAAAACTACATACTGTACCTTTAATTGACATCTGTCTCACTGGCATTATTATAAAATGTTAAAGTATCTTGACTTAATTTTGGGTACTTGCCAAAATAGTGCACTGATAACATTAATGAATTGTATATACTTTATAGTAATAACTGTAGCATAAACATGGCATGTGCATCATTAGGTAGGTGTAGATTAAAGGTGTAATATGTAAGAATTGGCTAAAGGTCGATGTCATACTAAAAATCAAACAGTGGGCAGTATCACTAGATTACCCGCTTACTGCTGCCATTAGCTACTTAGCTCAGTTAGCCATGCAGCTAGCACAAAGTGATGTTTAAGGAGGTTTGAACTAGGAGAGGCTGGGGCTAACTGGTTAGCATGCTAACATCATTCGAAAATCTCTGAAACACAATACAGAGACATCATAACGTCAAAGCCGTTACGTCTTTGCATTATTTTGATCATTTCAGGTCATTTTTGATTGCTTTTGATTAAAATCGTACATACTGCATCTTTAGTGATACCAGATAATGAAAAGGCAGAGGAACAAAAGATATAATGAAAAGGCACAGGAACACACGAGATAATGAAGGCACAGGGAGAAAAGAGATAATGAAAAGGCACAGAACACACGAGATAATGAAAAGGCGCAGAACACACGAGATAATGAAAAGGCACAGGAACAAACAAGATAATGAAGGCACAGGGAGAGATATAATGAAAAGGCACAGGAACACAAGAGATAATGAAGGCACAGGAACACAAGAGATTAAGAAAGGCACAGGAACACAAGAGATAATGAAAAGGCACAGAACACAAGAGATAATGAAGGCACAGGAACACAAGAGATAATGAAAGGCACAGGAACAAACGAGATAATGAAGGCACAGGGACGAAAGAGATAATGAAAAGGCACAGAACACACGAGATAATGAAAAGGCGCAGAACACAAGAGATAATGAAGGCACAGGGACAAACGAGATAATGAAAAGGCACAGGAACACAAGAGATAATGAAGGCACAGGAACACAAGAGATTATGAAAGGCACAGGAACACAAGAGATAATGAAAAGGCACAGAACACAAGAGATAATGAAGGCACAGGAACACACGAGATTATGAAAGGCACAGGAACAAAAGAGATAATGAAAAGGCACAGGGACAAAAGAGATAATGAAAAGGCGCAGAACACACGAGATAATGAAAAGGCGCAGAACACACGAGATAATGAAGGCACAGGGACAAAACAGATAATGAAAAGGCACAGGAACACAAGAGATAATGAAAAGGCACAGAACACAAGAGATAATGAAGGCACAGGAACAAAAGATATAATGAAAAGGCACAGGAACACACGAGATAATGAAGGCACAGGGACAAAAGATATAATGAAAAGGCACAGAACACACGAGATAATGAAGGCACAGGGAGAAAAGAGATAATGAAAAGGCACAGAACACACGAGATAATGAAAAGGCGCAGAACACACGAGATAATGAAAAGGCACAGGAACAAACGAGATAATGAAGGCACAGAACACAAGAGATAATGAAGGCACAGGGACAAAAGATATAATGAAAAGGCACAGGAACACACGAGATAATGAAGGCACAGGGACGAAAGAGATAATGAAAAGGCACAGAACACACGAGATAATGAAAAGGCGCAGAACACACGAGATAATGAAAAGGCACAGAACACACGAGATAATGAAATGGTGCAGAACACACGAGATAATGAAAAGGCACAGGGACAAAAGAGATGATGAAAAGGCACAGGAACACAAGAGATAATGAAAAGGCACAGGAACACAAGAGATAATGAAGGCACAGGAACAAAAGAGATAATGAAAAGGCACAGAACACACGAGATAATGAAATGGTGCAGAACACACGAGATAATGAAAAGGCACAGGGACAAAAGAGATGATGAAAAGGCACAGGAACACAAGAGATAATGAAAAGGCACAGGAACACAAGAGATAATGAAGGCACAGGAACAAAAGAGATAATGAAAAGGCACAGAACACACAAGATAATGAAATGGTGCAGAACACACGAGATAATGAAAAGGCAGAGGAACAAAAGATATAATGAAAAGGCACAGGAACACACGAGATAATGAAGGCACAGGGAGAAAAGAGATAATGAAAAGGCACAGAACACACGAGATAATGAAAAGGCGCAGAACACACGAGATAATGAAAAGGCACAGGAACAAACAAGATAATGAAGGCACAGGGAGAGATATAATGAAAAGGCACAGGAACACAAGAGATAATGAAGGCACAGGAACACAAGAGATTAAGAAAGGCACAGGAACACAAGAGATAATGAAAAGGCACAGAACACAAGAGATAATGAAGGCACAGGAACACAAGAGATAATGAAAGGCACAGGAACAAACGAGATAATGAAGGCACAGGGACGAAAGAGATAATGAAAAGGCACAGAACACACGAGATAATGAAAAGGCGCAGAACACAAGAGATAATGAAGGCACAGGGACAAACGAGATAATGAAAAGGCACAGGAACACAAGAGATAATGAAGGCACAGGAACACAAGAGATTATGAAAGGCACAGGAACACAAGAGATAATGAAAAGGCACAGAACACAAGAGATAATGAAGGCACAGGAACACACGAGATTATGAAAGGCACAGGAACAAAAGAGATAATGAAAAGGCACAGGGACAAAAGAGATAATGAAAAGGCGCAGAACACACGAGATAATGAAAAGGCGCAGAACACACGAGATAATGAAGGCACAGGGACAAAACAGATAATGAAAAGGCACAGGAACACAAGAGATAATGAAAAGGCACAGAACACAAGAGATAATGAAGGCACAGGA
Source organism: Pagrus pagrus (assembly GCF_965226575.1). Lineage (NCBI taxonomy): Eukaryota > Metazoa > Chordata > Actinopteri > Spariformes > Sparidae > Pagrus > Pagrus pagrus. The sequence goes on along the minus strand of NC_140204.1, from coordinate 11,799,056 downwards.
ACAAAAGATATAATGAAAAGGCACAGGAACACACGAGATAATGAAGGCACAGGGACAAAAGATATAATGAAAAGGCACAGAACACACGAGATAATGAAGGCACAGGGAGAAAAGAGATAATGAAAAGGCACAGAACACACGAGATAATGAAAAGGCGCAGAACACACGAGATAATGAAAAGGCACAGGAACAAACGAGATAATGAAGGCACAGAACACAAGAGATAATGAAGGCACAGGGACAAAAGATATAATGAAAAGGCACAGGAACACACGAGATAATGAAGGCACAGGGACGAAAGAGATAATGAAAAGGCACAGAACACACGAGATAATGAAAAGGCGCAGAACACAAGAGATAATGAAGGCACAGGGACAAAAGATATAATGAAAAGGCACAGGAACACACGAGATAATGAAGGCACAGGGACGAAAGAGATAATGAAAAGGCACAGAACACACGAGATAATGAAAAGGCGCAGAACACAAGAGATAATGAAGGCACAGGGACAAAAGATATAATGAAAAGGCACAGGAACACACGAGATAATGAAGGCACAGGGACGAAAGAGATAATGAAAAGGCACAGAACACACGAGATAATGAAAAGGCACAGGAACACAAGAGATAATGAAGGCACAGGGACAAAAGATATAATGAAAAGGCACAGGAACACAAGAGATAATGAAGGCACAGGGACAAAAGATATAATGAAAAGGCACAGGAACACACGAGATAATGAAGGCACAGGGACGAAAGAGATAATGAAAAGGCACAGAACACACGAGATAATGAAAAGGCGCAGAACACAAGAGATAATGAAGGCACAGGGACAAACGAGATAATGAAAAGGCACAGGAACACAAGAGATAATGAAGGCACAGGGACAAAAGATATAATGAAAAGGCACAGGAACACAAGAGATAATGAAGGCACAGGAACACACGAGATTATGAAAGGCACAGGAACACAAGAGATAATGAAAAGGCACAGAACACAAGAGATTATGAAAGGCACAGGAACACACGAGATAATGAAGGCACAGGGACAAAAGAGATAATGAAGGCACAGGGAGAAAAGAGATAATGAAAAGGCACAGAACACACGAGATAATGAAAAGGCGCAGAACACACGAGATAATGAAAAGGCGCAGAACACACGAGATAATGAAGGCACAGGGACAAAACAGATAATGAAAAGGCACAGGAACACAAGAGATAATGAAAAGGCACAGGAACACAAGAGATAATGAAGGCACAGGGACAAAAGATATAATGAAAAGGCACAGGAACACAAGAGATAATGAAGGCACAGGGACAAAAGATATAATGAAAAGGCACAGGAACACACGAGATAATGAAGGCACAGGGACGAAAGAGATAATGAAAAGGCACAGAACACACGAGATAATGAAAAGGCGCAGAACACAAGAGATAATGAAGGCACAGGGACAAACGAGATAATGAAAAGGCACAGGAACACAAGAGATAATGAAGGCACAGGGACAAAAGATATAATGAAAAGGCACAGGAACACAAGAGATAATGAAGGCACAGGAACACACGAGATTATGAAAGGCACAGGAACACAAGAGATAATGAAAAGGCACAGAACACAAGAGATTATGAAAGGCACAGGAACACACGAGATAATGAAGGCACAGGGACAAAAGAGATAATGAAGGCACAGGGAGAAAAGAGATAATGAAAAGGCACAGAACACACGAGATAATGAAAAGGCGCAGAACACACGAGATAATGAAAAGGCGCAGAACACACGAGATAATGAAGGCACAGGGACAAAACAGATAATGAAAAGGCACAGGAACACAAGAGATAATGAAAAGGCACAGAACACAAGAGATAATGAAGGCACAGGAACAAAAGATATAATGAAAAGGCACAGGAACACACGAGATAATGAAGGCACAGGGACAAAAGCGATAATGAAAAGGCACAGAACACACGAGATAATGAAAAGGCGCAGAACACACGAGATAATGAAAAGGCACAGAACACTCGAGATAATGAAAAGGCGCAGAACACACGAGATAATGAAATGGTGCAGAACGCACGAGATAATGAAAAGGCACAGAACACACGAGATAATGAAAAGGCGCAGAACACACGAGATAATGAAAAGGCACAGAACACTCGAGATAATGAAAAGGCGCAGAACACACGAGATAATGAAATGGTGCAGAACACACGAGATAATGAAAAGGCACAGGGACAAAAGAGATAATGAAAAGGCACAGGAACACAAGAGATAATGAAGGCACAGGAACAAAAGAGATAATGAAAAGGCACAGAACACACGAGATAATGAAATGGTGCAGAACACACGAGATAATGAAAAGGCACAGGGACAAAAGAGATGATGAAAAGGCACAGGAACACGAGATAATGAAAAGGCACAGGAACATAAGAGATAATGAAGGCACAGGAACAAAAGAGATAATGAAAAGGCACAGAACACACAAGATAATGAAATGGTGCAGAACACACGAGATAATGAAAAGGCACAGGAACAAAAGATATAATGAAAAGGCACAGGAACACACGAGATAATGAAGGCACAGGGAGAAAAGAGATAATGAAAAGGCACAGAACACACGAGATAATGAAAAGGCGCAGAACACACGAGATAATGAAAAGGCACAGAACACACAAGATAATGAAAAGGCGCAGAACACACGAGATAATGAAGGCACAGGGACAAAAGAGATAATGAAAAGGCACAGAACACAAGCGATAATGAAGGCACAGGGACAAAAGAGATAATGAAAAGGCACAGAACACACGAGATAATGAAAAGGCGCAGAACACACGAGATAATGAAGGCACAGGGACAAAAGAGATAATGAAAAGGCACAGGAACACAAGAGATAATGAAGGCACAGGAACAAAAGAGATAATGAAAAGGCACAGAACACACGAGATAATGAAAAGGCACAGGAACAAAAGATAATGAAAGGCACAGGGACACACGAGATAATGAAGGCACAGCGACAAAAGAGATAATGAAAAGGCACAGGAACACGAGATAAAAAGGCACAGGAACACAACACAAGCTGTTCTCAGAGGGAAAATAAGGTCCCAGAACACTGTGTGAAGCTAGAAAGGTTGCAGGGTCCGCCACATATAAACAAAGTAAAACAGTATGAAAGTGTTTTGTCCTTTAAGGTCAGTTTGTTTATTCAGTTTATTCAGTCATGAAAACAAAGACAGTTTGTTTATTTAGTTTCCCAAAAACTACATATTGTACCTTTAATTGACATCTGTCTTACTGGCATTATTATAAAATGTTAAAGTATCTTGACTTAATTTCGGGTACTTGCCAAAATAGTGCACTGATAACATTAATGAATTGTATATACTTTATAGTAATAACTGTAGCATAAACATGGCATGTGCATCATTAGGTAGGTGTAGGTTAAAGGTGTAATATGCAAGAATTGGCTAAAGGTCGATGTCATACTAAAAATCAAACAGTGGGCAGTATCACTAGATTACCCGCTTACTGCTGCCATTAGCTACTTAGCTCAGTTAGCCATGCAGCTAGCACAAAGGAGGTTTGAACTAGGAGAGGCTGGGGCTAACTGGTTAGCATGCTAACATCATTCGATAATCTCTGAAACACAATACAGAGACATCATAATGTCAAAGCCGTTACGTCTTTGCATTATTTTGATCATTTCAGGTCATTTTTGATTGCTTTCGATTAAAATCTTACATATTGCATCTTTAGTGATAATAAATTACACAAGAGTTCAGAGACACGACATGAGATTGCACTGATGCTGCAGCTGAGTCCCAAAACTGAGCCAACAAAGATACAATTCTGTGCACATGTTTGGCCGTCAGGATGGATCTAGCAGCTGAATTTGATCACAGCAAAGCCCATAAGGTCAAAGGTCAAATTGCGCTCGAACCTCTGTAAGCTGTCACTTAATTTGGCTTCTGAAGTGTCATAATCACTGACCATTACCGGCGTCTTCGCATAATCTAAGAAATATGAGGCGAGGCATTATGTTTGTGATATTCATTTTGATTTTAAGCAACAGCCATATAGATAGGATAATCAAGAAAAATGAGACGATTATCCATCAAGGGCATTACACAAGGCAGGAGCCAATTTATCCCTGACGAGAAGGCTCTGAATGGGCTTGATAAATCATCAAGAGAGGGGATATCATTTGGCCTCACAGTGAAAAAACTGTAGCGCAAGCATATTTCAAACCATTAAGGGCTAAAGTTAGCTCTCACCCCGCCTCCCGCCAATCTATCAAAGGGTGTGCAGTCTTTAGAGTGAGCCTATAACAGCAGGCTCGGCTGTGTGCCTGTGAGGTGCCCTAAAGAACAAATGTTTCATTTTCATTAGTTACCTGGTAGTGTGTGCCTCAGGGCCCGGACAGGCTTTCTCAATGTCTGAGGGTAAATCTCTCCTGGGAAGATAAGGGATGGAGAAAAGTTTTCAACCACTTTTTCAGTTTGAGCTGAAAAAAGTGAAGCTGAAACAGTGAATAAGAGGATATTCATCTCACTTTTAGCTTCTTCTCCTGCATTAGAGTGCTGCTGATATGACTTTTGCTTCCTACCGCAATGGTTATCACCCTGCTTGTAAGTTGGGATATAGTGTATGTGATGGCTGATGGAACAAATGACCGATCTCTGGTTTAATGCACTTTGCTGGAGGAAACTTGCTCACATTATAGCTTATATTTATTTTTCTAGCCATCATATCCACTGTCAAATCCACTGTGAGCTTGTGAAGGTAGATTAGCAGATAATTAGTCGAACTAAAACAAACATAGACATAATCAAAGAAGTTGTGTATTATTAGCAAATTAACCACGTCAGCTATTGAACTTATAAAATACCTATACCCAATTTGTGTTTTATTCAACATGGTCAGAGACTCTAGGGATGCACGATAATATTTAAAAAATAAATCAGCCTTAAGTGAACATTTCTGCCATTATGACAGGCTGATGAGATGATGCTTTAATTAGCGCACGCAAGGCGAACCATTGACAACGTCCTCTCCTTATTTCCCACTGTGATTGTGTATATTTTGAGAAAAATTGATTGTCAGCATCTCCCAGCGAGCCGTCACAATAAAAGTTGCGATAATAATATGTTAATTCCACCATCAAAGAAGCTGGATGTTCCCGCCAATTAGATAGAAAAATGATGTGCATTTAACAACAATCTGCCAAAATGTGTTGAAAAATATCAACATTTTGGATATCGGCAAAAATTCAATCCCAGGCGGAGAATAATTAAAGTAGCAGTGTGCTACTTGGTATTCTTTTTTACATTTTAGGGTAAGATTTGGGGATTATGGTTATCACTGTCATTGCCATTCATTGAATTCACACTCAGTGATTTCAGCTCAATATAGCAGTTTTCATTGTTCATGGTGGAAACCACCATTCCTGTGATGAGTTGAGAAATGAATAAAGGTCTTTGGATTAGAGCTCAAATGATTAGTTGATTAACCGTTTAGTTCATTTGCATGATGAAGCCAGTCGATCATTGACTACCTGCAGTTTTCAATTGTCCGTGGCGGAGTCCGCCGTTTCCATGTTGGATTCATACAGTGTTCATATGCACGAGGACTTCACAGGAAACGATGCACATGTAATCCTGTGTTCCAGCTTGATACTGCAACTCTCCGACATCAGCTTCACTGTTGACTGCCGCCGATGCTAAAATCATTCAACTGGTGAAACATGAAATGGCTGTTATAATGAGGCAGGTGTTGCTACAAGATAGTTTAAAAATGAAAAAAAAATGTATATATCTGACACGAAGGTGTGCAGTTAGATAGAGGTTAACTCACCAGCCCGCTCTTCATCTCCCCTTCAGGCTGGAGGCCTGGGGCTACATTAGCCGCTACTAGCATCACACAAGCAAATCCCCAACCAAACTGTCACCAGTTGAATTGAGCTGAACTGTTATAATCGGGCAAGTGTTGAGCAATTAAACTGGAATATTCATGTCTCAGACACACTGATGCCATTTCATTCTTTATTTAAGAAATGCATTTAATTGCCAAATGACACAGAATCCACCTCGGTAATCCCGAGTCACTCTCGTGCCGTCTCTCCTCTCACTCCTCCTCCTCAGTCTTTTATCTGAACCTGTCCGCGGGGCACCTGTCACCACATGCTCTCGCTTCAGGGCCAAATTTAGAGGAAACAAATGGAAGGAATTTAGACAAATGCACAGATGAGACAAACAACTCCTTACTGCCCGAGGGCTCTGCCCCATCCCCCCCTTTTTCTTTTTGGATGTTACTATAATTCCCCTCCGAGAAGTAATAACTTTATCTCGGGGAGGGAGGCTTATGAAGAAGAGAACCTCTGTTGGTGGAGTCTGACAGGTCTGGTAGAACGAAGGCTTTACGTGTCCCTTTCATTTTCACAGCGCTCATCCTTGCGAGTGCCACTTGATTTGTTGTCCTGCAAATGTGCCATGTGGGCGGCACTCAGGCAAATCCCTCGTATCTGCCTGAGCCTCGGCCTTCCCCTGAGATTCGTTGGAAACTTTCTGATGCGATTGTGAATCGAACGCCCCGAAGGGTTTCACACGATTCCTTTTAACTCAAAGATATATAGGCACGGTTGTGGGATGTCACTTTCATAACGTGGCCATTAACTCTGTTATTGTGTTTGTAAATGTAAAAGTGTCACGAAAACACAGACGACATAAACACCAGGTAGCACTCATAAAATAAAAGCATCACGCTGAGGAGCTTATACATTTCTGAATATTTGTTTGCGAAATTGCCAGTTTTGGTCGAGCTGAACAATCAGAGTGGCCTCCCCTGTCAAAGCAAGCCTGTACTCAAGCCTGTTGACAAATTACCGTATAGCGAAACTGTTGATTGGGTTTTTTTTCCTTTTTTTTTAACAAGCAAGTGAACCTGAAATGACAGGTGTGAGTAGACAATTTACGAAACCAAGACAGCTCTGCAATCATTCCGCCCTTGACACAGCCGCGGAGACGCTCCGAGGGGCTCCGGCGGCACAAGAAACGGGGGGGAAAAATATTAAAGATCAAACAAATGTATGCTTGTATAATTGTTGCGCTCTTTAAATTGATTGGTAACTCAGAGGGGCTCACTGCCACCGCGACACGCTTTGAATGGTTATTGAAGGCCCGTAATTGGACTGTCAAAGCGCTCCCCTTTTCTCTCGCTCTCTCAAAACAATGCAGACCCTGAGAAAACAGAGGAGAGCAATCATACACATGCATGTATAGCTTGCACAGCGTTTGAGCCGTCATAGTAAAAACGCCACAACCACACTTTACACAGATTTAAAAGGTGCAATATGTGAGAATTGGCTTCAAACTGATACTAAAAAACAAACAAGGGGGCAGCACATCACTTGAGTGACCGCTTACTGCTGATAACTGCCGCCGCCATTTGTGAATATGAATAAATAACAGCAAAGGATGTTATTCCTACACTTTTACTTTGATTGTTTCCCATTTCCCTTGAACCATTTCATGTTATAGACGAATACTAATGATTTAAAACCAAATGTTCAGAGCCTTTTAAAAATGTCTGAATAACACAAGAGTTTGAAATGACATGCTCATCAAGGTTTCACGGCAACGCGCTTCCAGCGGCTACAGTTTTCTTTCCTCTCAGTCGTCCGGCCTTGATGGGAATTTGATTGACGAATCACAATGTGCACAATCACCAGCTCTTGCAGTTTTTTTGGCCAGCAGGTGTGTACCTTTCTCTGAATGCGCGTGCACGTCACTTGAATGCAGCGTAGGAGTGTTAATACGTTTACTGACAGCAGCACATAAAAAGGCACCAATGACTGGGTTTGATACGATGAAAATCTTGAGGATAATAACTGTAAAAGTTTACAGTTATTCCTGTCAAAGTTAATTTATTCCACTTTGTGTCCGCTCCTTTTTGCTACTTATATATTCAACTGCAACCGTCAGAATTTAATGCAAATGTAGATGAAAGTGCATATATCAGAGCAAGAAAGTGACTTAACACAAGATACATTTGTATCTATAATGTGATCTGTAATATAATTTGAGTGGTCAAGCAGCGTGAAGCTAGCATGAACGGACCCCTCAGAGCCGCCCTGACTGATCTCATGCATTCGTGAGAGTGCCGTATGTGAATCCTTCCTCATCTTCTCCTGGTTATCATGCATTTGCTCTGATGTTACGGGCTGAAGCCGAGGCTCTTTCACACAGTTATGCAAATGTGGACATTTTTAGTCGGAAACATGGATGATACAAGTTAAAAGGTTTTCAATGCAGAGAAAGAGAGATTGATCTGAAATCTCAGCATGAGGTGAAATGAACCAAATCCACAGCAATGAAGTCACTCTAAGCCGTACGTGATCTAATTGGTTATAATAAGAATTACAGTCAATTTTTGACCGTTGTTTTCAAGTCTTCAAGCACACTTCTGAGCACAGACACATGACTTCGTATTCCTTTATGTGTGTGAAAAGTACGGGAGCCCTGAGGGGCAAGGGAAGACATTTTTTCTTTCTTTCTGGGATCCATTTTCTAAATCTGGGCTAAATTGTGTTCATGACTTGAAAACTAATGGGAAGAAAAGTTTTTCTAGGATATCTTCAAAAGTTCCTAAGTTTAAAATATGAAAAAATAAAAATAAAATAAAGAAATAAGGATTTTTTTGTGTGAAACAAAGTGAAATTTTTGAAATTGTGCAAAAAATCATGCGTTCTGTGTTTTTATTTTTTCAGGGACAAAATGTATTTATTATTTTTATGTGTGAAACCGGGTGAAACAAAGTGTTTGTTTTTGTAATACTCATTTTGTCCACAAGAGGCGGCGGTGCACCCCTACATGTTCTAAACAGGGCTAAAAGTATCCACGTGTTCTTCGAGGGGAGTTTTAATATCTCTGTGCAAACACAAAACACATCTATTGTGTGTTCACAGCTGGAAAACCATTTTCCCACCAATTCTCAAGTCGTAAAAAAATTTAGATCAGACTCAGAAAGTCTATCACCAGGAAAAAAAATAAAAAAAATCTTCCTTGCCCCTCAGGGCTTCTGTAGAAAGCCTCTGAGTTGTAGTGGTCATTTTCTCCTTGATAGGAGCCAAAGAGAACAGCTGTCAATGAGAGTGACCCAAATGATAGATAGCCTCCTCTGCGGGGGCCAGCGGGGCCATTTGAACACGGGGACATTCACTTAGGAAACCCCTCCTCGTTCTCCTGTACAATTTATATCCTCCATCCTCTCCCAAATCAAAAGCCGTCTGCGTCAGAGTCATTTTCACTCCGAGCCTATAGCGGGGAACCGCGAGAGAGGTGCAGAGCAACTTCTTTCTGGAGAAACAAATAAGCAGCACAACACAACAGAACCTCCCTATGGGGAAGCCTTGAAATGGATTATCTGTCTTTAAACACCCACACTCCTTCCTCTGTTTCCCTCTCTTCTCTTCTCGACATCTCCTGTTCTGTGATCCAAATTATAAATCTCAACTGGAGGGTGAAAGATAAAAGTTCCCACAGGAAAACGGCTTTTATGTAAAGAGGAGGGAGCTGTATGCAATGGGAGGAGACACGGAGCTGACTGTTTAACTACCAAACCACACAGTTTCCCCCCCCTCACACGTGGAAATTGAAGCAAATACCAGGGTTTGTCATCTCTTTTAGTGCCGTGGCTGCTGTGTGAAATATTCCCAAACTGCAGATTTTTGTGTTATTACCTTTAGTCACTCGTCTCATCCCTCGCTCGGCTATCGCCTCCTCTGGCAATAGGTGATCAAAAGGGATCGCAAGCTGCATCCGACTGACAAATGCGTTTAAATCTATTATACATCCTCCGGTTTATTCCCACCGCACGGCGATCTGACCACACTGTACATTCATCAACATGTCAGTAGAGCCAAACATTTCATTCTGCAACACTTGGACTCAACCGCGTTGTTATTTTTCCATCTGTATAATAGATTTCACTTCGAACACTGACCCACTTTCCCTTTGTGCTCCTTTACTCGTGGAAAAATAAGCACTTTTTTTCACAAATTCACAAACCGCACTGCCGAGTCCACCTATTACCGGCTCCTCGTAATGGTCGACTTTCTGGGTGGAAACGCTTCTCCGCAGGCTCAGATTGGCTTCCATGGCAACAGACATAGACTCGCATGTACCCAGAACCTGGCCTTGTTAACCTCAGCGCTGCACCTGACAAGGAAACACATGGCTACAGTCGTAACATGATGTCCACACTTATGTTTCACCAGCTGCATGAAATTATTCCTCTGTAAAGACACTGTAGGAATACATCTTCATTTTTTTTTTGTCTAAGTCGAACTGGAATTTCAATTCTGCTCACTTCAATTCCTCAACAGAGGATAAAAAACTGTTTTTTGACATACTTGTGTCTAAATTTCAGGTTTCACAGTGGGTGTTTCCAATGGCAGCGAGTGCACTTACTTTTTCTTCATTTTCTCCACGGGGGGTGCCCATTGTTCCAACTCCCCAACAGGCAGATAAATGTCGCACTGGACCGAAAGCCCATTTGTCCGACAAAAGCCCACAGCTCTGAATGCCTGTCGTTCTGAAAATACAATAAAATAAGTACTTTTTGTGAGGTAAGTTGAGTTGTGTTTGTAAGTTGATATCACCAGACCGTGTATTTTCTGAACAACGGGCCTCGGAGCATTGTGCGTTTGTTGTCCCAATAACAGCCGTTTGGACAAATGGGCTTACGGCACAATGGGACATTTTTCTTCCATTGGGGGTTCGGGACAATGGCATGGCACCTTGCTCCACATAGTACTGGCTATCAACCATTTGAACCATCTGCCTCAGCATTTGGAAGGAGCATCATGCTGCTGAGTCAGGTCCACTTGGTGGTGAGATCGCACAGCAACGGGCAAAAACATAAGGAATCAACTAATCGTTCCTCATTGAAGCAACATTATGTAGAAACTGGGATTTGGCGCCCTCCAGAAACAAGTGATAGCTGTGACAGAGACACCATTCACCCTATTACAAGACACTGTGCCATCAACATGATTTTGTTATTTTAAGGTGAAAAAAGTTACATAATGTTGCTTTAACTTAACCTAAATGTACACGTTTTATTTATTTAAAGTAAATTACATTTTAATTTTCTAGTCATTACTTCATTTCAGGACTTGTACACATGCGTTTTTCAAACAACTCATTAAAAGAAACATAATTAGCACATGAGCAGACTTCCCAGCATGCATTGTTTGAGAGTTAAAGGTCTCTTTTTCATAGATTGAAGAAAACATACATGTGTGATGGAAACCTTTTATGATAAAATAACAAAAGCATTGCGTGCCATGATGACGGTTTCATAACATCAGTTATGAACGGTATCATTTGAACCATCGTGAATCAAAATAGCTCCAGGAAGAAAAACAGCACCTGTTATTTATAGTGACAAAGTCGACTTTAGGTAAACCACAGGGAGACTGAAATGTGGATGAAGTATTTCCAGCTTTGGTTGAAAGATTATTGAAAGATTGTGTTGAATTCTATAGGAACTGAAGTGAAGTTGTTAAGTTGTGTGAACTAAAGACAACTAACTTAAACATTTAGTAGTTGGTATCGTACAGAGTATAGCATGGAGCAACGTAAGGATCATCACAGATGGTTCGACACTGTCTGACCCTCAGCTGGTTAACTTCCCTTGTGGCCGATGGAACTGAAGCATTTGGTAGCACTTCATGATAACCGTCATTAATAAATGGTAAATTTATAGTCTATTAAACTTAAGTTAAGAGTTTTTCACTGTTAACAAACAGTAAAATGCTTTTTAAACCATTTATCAGACAGATTGGGTTCAGAAACCTGTTGGTTAAAGGATGTTGGATTAATTACTGCTGCTTCTTCCAGCCTTCACAGGAAGATAATGAGTCTCATTCAGAACCTGCTCGTCCTGGCTTTCAACACGTCTGGAGTGCCTCATAGCCAGCCTTGGCTAGAGACACCGGTTGCTTTATTTTTCCGCTCATAGTGTCACAGCTCTTGTTTAAAAATCTGTTTGTGCTTGTTGCTTTCCCTCCTGACCTCTATTAACACTTGGCAGCGGGAACACCTTCACTATTCATAACGCCTGTCTGAAGCAGTGACTGGCTACAAGCATGCCGACTGAAATGTACGCCCTGGCTTCAGCAGCCGGGGTCAAACACTTTGCTGACTTCATATCAATCCATAAGTGCCGAGAAGCAAAAGACGAGATCCAACCGTTATAGGAGCGGTATCAAACATCCTTATAGAGCGAGGCATAAAAGTCGGCTTTTTTCCTGGCAGACATGCAGTTATGCACCAGATGACCTCGCTTAATTGGCTTCGTTGGACATTAAAGCAGATTTTTGTACACACTTAGAGATGAGTGAGTCAACGTTTCAGTTTTGAACCGAGGGAGCGGGGGAACACATTTAATCACATTGAGTAGGACCACAGGAATAACTCCATATCGACGTGTCTTTTGTGAGCCGATAAATGACACAAATACATGTCTTTTTAAAAAAAATTGTCACGATTGATTAATGCCGTTTATGTTTTTTAAAAATGAAAATTGATTTAAAGGACGGAAAACAACAGTTAAAAATGCCTACATGTATAATACAGATGTTTTATAAAACCTTCAACATATTCCTCTTGCTACCACTGAGGTCTGGATGTAGTCTGAGGGCTCATCCACTGCCATCCCATTATGTTTGCTCTGTGCCAGCATAAACCCCCCCCCCCCATCATGCTTTCATAACTCTGTGGGAGTTGATTAATGAAGCAGATTTCCAGCTATCAAGCTGGGTGCAAACTGTTCAATTATGCATCTTGGAATCTCCTTATATCATGTTTTAGTAGCTTCGCAAGCTCTGTGGGACCGATGTGTGTGGGAGGCCGAGCCAGAGACGAGCCGCGGTGGCACGGGCTATATTCGTCTGAGTGATGACCTTTGCCACGGCGACAAATTAAAGCGGAGTGATTGGTGCGGCACTGTCAATTTGCTCTTTCATGAGGGTCTTTGCCGGGGTTGTCACAGCGAGCGTGGCAGGACTCAATCCGCATTCCGAGGTAATCGAAATGCACGACCGGGGCCGGCGAGGAGGCAGCAGGCTCACGCTGTAAACAGTAAAGAAGCCGTTTACAACCTGACGCAGACATCTGTCCTCATCAGGCACAGCTGCTCTGAGACTGCCTTGTGATTGTTTGGTTGCTTTTGCAGACACTCGTGCCACTTTCATATTTTATATTGGAGCCCACAATTTGTTATACAGCAGTCTCTTTAGCAGATATAATTCTTGGTGGATAAAAAGCCACTGTTGATGTACTGGCAGGGTTTGGCAAACAAAACATTCACATCTGAGCAGGTGAAAGTTAAGATTGTTATACTTTTTTGTCAGCGCTGAGATTTCAGATTTCAGATTTCGACACGGCTCAAAAAATGTGCTCAATTCAAACTTCAAACAAAACGGCCTGTTACTGTTTAGTCAGTCGAACTATTTGGCTTCATATAGTTCGAATAGTCTTACCAAATGGTGTTAAATCTGAGTTGCAGTTGGATTTAATGTAGCGAGGAGAGTCGGGCGAGTGCACCTTCTGTTTAACCACACGGATGAGGCTGTAGTGTTGGAAACGCTGGCTGGTCCACTGCTAAAACGTCTCGACAGATACAGAGTAGATTACCATTTAATTTTTGCAGGCTTTCGCGATCCTCAGAGGATTCATTCACATGTTTTTGTTGATCCTCAAGGCAACGTTTAGAACCATCACTTGAAAATGACGTCTTTGAATCCGTTGTTGGGTTATTATTTTATACAGACCGTCTCTGTTGCACTCTTTATTATTATTTATGTATCTGCAGTATCCATTTTGTTATAACTGTAGGCACATAAACGTGCTCGTAGCCATACTGAACAATTAAGAAAATATTGCCCTTCGACAGGAATTGACTCTTGTGATTTGTTGGTGAAACAACAATTAGAAGTTTCTAACCCTTGATGACAACTAATTAACGTTACTTTACAAAGGGTAAAAGGGGAAGTCTACAATGAGAACAATCTATTTGGTAGCAAACACTCAATGATTAAAATGGCTAATTGTTGAATTAAGGAAGAAGAAATAATGATAATAATTTCCCACTCATGCAGCATCTGCGTGTCTGAACAATAACAGCATTTTATACATACAACAGCATAATTTAAACTTGTGTAAAATATGCAGCTACATTGCACAACTAGCTAAAATTAATGCAATTATATCCTATCTTCATGAAGGTTATAACTTTAAGGTATGGTTCAAAATGTTCAAAAAATCCAGAGTCCTCTCTTGAGATCGAGACAAGACCAATAAGAACGCCACGGTCGAGTCCAAGTCGAGACAGATCGTGACTACTACACCACTACGGTTGGGGTTAGGGTTGGGTAAGGGCAACATCTTAGGCCTTAGTTGACACTAGTCGGCCCTTGCCGATGTATTTGCAGACGACTAAACATGTTGCAAATTGTAAAGAAGAGAACCTGAAATAGAAAGCTCCCATAAAGGCCTGCTGCTGCAGCATCGCTCCATCCGTTCTTCTTCCACAACTCGTACACCAAGGGCTTACAATGCCAGCGACATTTGCAACTTTTAATCGGACATACTCTCAAGAGAGTGGTGTGAAAATGGTCATGTTAGGGTTACTGCTTATTGGCAGTTCTGAGTTTCCCTTTTTGAGATTTATTTCTTTTTCCTCAGGCACTAGTTGGCCATCAGCTAAAGTCTTTGTGATGTGTCCAAGTGCAACTTTCTGGCCAAGACACGGGCCATGTAAGGCGATGCAACAGTTGGCCTTCATCGCTGCTAGGTCTTTGATGTCAGCTCGATGTTTCTGGGCTCTAACACTCAGTCCTTCCCCGCAATATAAATGACGTGGGCAAAATAGTAGGGTGCCCACTTAATAAACTGGCAACTGACAGCAGATTACATGAAAAGTTAAAAAAAGAGATAAGAAATAGATCTTTTTGAAGTGCACCACCCCCACTTTTCTCTCTGGGCGTCTGTGTTTGTGGTTGGTGATGATTCCCGTGCGAGCAATGTAACAGGTGGGTGGATGGACAAAACAAAAGATCAAATCAATAGTTTCAGCCGCCGCTTAATTGCACAGTGGGAGCCAAAGGTTTTTTTATTACGGGCTCTGGTCAAACTTTTAATATACCTTGAGCCTCTGGAGTATGGTGTTCCTTTGTCTAAGAAACAAAGGCTGTTCCTCCAGTTTTTATACACTCTGTCTTCCAGTCAACCTTAGCAACTTGCAGTTTTCAGGAGAATAGTTTACAAACAGCAGAGAATGTAATGAAGTCACAGTATCTGAATTAAGCCGCTTATGAGATTAGAGTATTCAACCCACCTTCTCTGGTGTGGAAATTATTAGAAAACAAAAGGTTTACCAAGCGGAGAGATTTAAACTGAACTGGAGATTTTCCTCCTCACTTCAAACGTAATGCCATTGAAATGTGTGTGCTGCAAATTAGTAATGCAGCCTCACTTTTAATCAAATGTGGGACTCGGGGAAAAGGAATGCACCTCCGAAATAACTTGACGCCGAGTCTTCCCCCTGTAAGCCTGACATTTTGGTGTTATGGTTATATGCGATTTTGAGCCTCGGATAATTTCACAATAACAATATATAATGAGAATATCATTGTAAGGTGCTGAGGGTGCTCAGTGAGGCAATTTCCAATTTCTAAGTGAGGCACAACAATGTAATGTATTCCAAATATGACACCAGTGATCCAAGATCTATGATCAAAGATTACACCCGGTGAATGCACCACCATAACTCTCACACAGCTATCATGATGAGGGATTTGAAGCGTGACCCATCAATTCTATTAATCAGGCGTCTACTGACATATTAATATACTCCCATTAGCTAAACAAACCAGTCAAAGGCAAAGCTTTGGAGATGCACCTGTACATCTGTTTGTGTAAACAGCTTGTTCCCTCCGACAGACACATGTATTCAGATTGTTACATGTCTGAAGAGTTCAATGTTAATAATGCACGAGTGTAAAGCATGAGCAGGGGCACGTGTGGTGAACCACGCAGCGTCTTAACAAAAACCCTTGTCCTGGGATTTTTGCCCTGCAGAACATTCAGAGTGTAACAAGAATGGTGCCAAAAATAAAACTCATCTCAGCAGTTTCAGTCATGACGACAACACCTCTAAGAGCGTGCAGCTGGGCTGGCATTAGGATTGTCATTAAATGTGGTAGAAATGTCAACCTCCTGCTGATGCTAGATCGGAACTAAAAAAAAGGTTAAAGGTTGTAGGGCATTTATTGTACGGTTTAGGCAGCAAAACTACTTGGTTTAGGAAAGATCACAGTTTGGGTTAACTACTATTTCCCTTTTCTAGCTATTCACACATTAGAAAAAACCAATAGATGCTCTATTAAGAACCAATTGAATCACTTAAAGTGAAATTCTGCTCTTGCCAGCTTGGTGTGTGGCCTCTAGCCTGACAGCTAGCTAATTAGCCTCTGAAAAAAAACAGTTTGAAACTGCTATACTAAAAGGAGTACAATACAAAATCACACTTGTGACACAAACATTGTCAAAATATAATGAAAAATATCAACATATCAACTAGGCCCACATTTTAGCCACCAATTAATGATAAACGTCGGCGCTAGTATAAAGCTAGCGATTAGTGACTCAATGTTTGTTGCAGGTTCTAGAAGAGTTTAACAGTTTTAAAGTAAGTAAACTAACTAACTTTACTTTGAATTCACAGATGCATGTTCCTTGAGGACTGAGGGAAAGCTAAAACAGCAGGGAAAAAAGAAACGGCTAGCTTCAGTAATTTCTGGCGCCAAGCAAAGCTGCAAAAAGTCAGAAAAGGACAAAAAAGGTGGAAACAGTCTTTCACTCAAACGGGCAGCACAGTGATCAGCAGTGTACGCTACAGTACACAGTATTAATATGTATGGGCATTTTGTGCAAAGGCAAAGTAAAAATACTACTTTCCCCTTTAGCTTTTCAAGCTGAAACAAGCTCACTTGTAGCTGCTCTTATCTAGCCCACACACTCTCTACCAAGAGAAAGATCTTTTGAAGTTTAAAAAAAAGGACAAAAAGCCATTGTTCCACATCAACTTGCTTTACATAACTTCAGTTTGGTGTTTGATTTGGATTTGTTTCATGCCAGCCGCTTGCTGGGTAATGTTAGATCCAGAGGTCCTCACTGTCCAGCCTCTTTCCCCTTCAGCAAACAGATGTGTGGGCAAGGCACAAACAAGCTCCCGAAGCTTTGCTGGGTCCATAAATAACCTGTTTGTCTTAATCCATCAAGTTTGTGGATGTAGAAACCGCTACCTCTGTAGCATGTGGGGGCTGGGTATTAGCTGGATGTCTGCTGTATCATGATGTATAAGCTTGTTCTTTGAACAGGGGTCTGGTCCACTACAGGGCTATTATGCCAGGCTACTGCCACCAATCCATCACGCTTAAGCACTGTACAGCCTATTTCACTTGGCAGCAAGCCACCGTCACCCTCTGTTCAGATATTTCCATACTCAAATCTATGGATGTGACTTATTCATGAGGTCGAGGTGATCGGAGAAATGGTCAGAAGCTTACAGGGATGCATGGGATTTTTCGACAGTGGGAGAAGCTCTTCTCATATTCATTCATGCATTCATATCGGCCTACATGGATATCTACTGTGGTTGTAGAAATACTCAGATCTTTAGAAAAGGAAGAGTACCAGAAGAGCAATGTGAAAACTCGAGTCCTGCACTGAAAATCATCCTCAAGATACACCAGCAAAAAGTTTTTAAAGCTTTTAAATAAACTGTACAGCAAAAAATGGCTCCTGTGACTGATATATTACCATGTCATTGTTAACACTGAGGCATTAATATGTTAAAGGTGCAATATGTAAGAATCATAGCTGAAAACCCTTCAAAAATTATCATCATCAATCATTAAATAACAGTTTTGACATTGTGACATATATGTATTGTGTTGCGGAGGAATCTACAGAAGTTAGCATGCTAACCAAGTAGCCCCGTCCAGTCCCGGTCCAAAGCTCCCTTTCTAGCGGTGTAAACACCAACATCCCCCTGGTGCTCTGAGCTCACAGTCTGGACCGCTAGCTGCACTGCTAACTGAGCTAAATAGCTAATGGCAGCTACAGTTAGCAGTGATATGCTGCCCTCTATTTGTTTTGAGAATGAATGCGATTAGTGGCCAACTCTTACATATTAAGCCTTTTATTGTTGCATCTGGTTGAGCTGGAGCTCGCTTTAACTCAACACATCCTCATACCTAAACGAAGGAATAGTTTAACGAATCCCAAAAGGACTTAACATAACATTGCATTTATAGTTATGTCGAATCTTATTCTGAAAAGTAAACTGTATCCGTACTGGCAAATAAATGTGGAGGACTCACCCCCTCACTGGGGGGTGAGAGGCTTGCAGGTGCCCCTTTAATTTTTTTGCCCCCACCCCTCAAACATCCAGAGTCCTCCACTGCTCTGCCATGCAGTGGAGTTGAATTATATAGTATCGTGAAATAAAAATAATCAAGTAAAGAACCACAATATTGTACTTGAGTACAGAGGAATGATGTTGTGGTGTTCATATCCTATTAAAAGCACTACAAACTAGACACATTTTTCAACTAATTGTGTCACCACAAAGGGCACATCTGGCGCCACACAGCACCACTTTTGCTCGAAGGTGTGTTTTGTGGCCCACTTTCGGTTACACAGAATAGACAAAAACAGGCGACATGCTGCCCTCGCCCCCCAGAAAGTCCCCTCAGCAGTCATTTTACACTCGGAGCAGGAGTGTTATTTTTCCACTTTCTAATTATATCCTATTATCAGGCCACCCTGTGATTGGTTTCGGGTGATAAGCAGGGAGTCAGAATGAAAAAACAAGCAATCGTAATGTTGAGAATTAGAGGGAGAAAACTGCTTTTTTCTTATCTCACCGGGGAGTAAAATGGGAAGCAGAAGTCGATTTTGAAATGTTACGTGAGCGTTACTGCGAGGTGACAAGGTGTGGCACGGCAATCAGCGACTCGCTTTGTCTTCCAGGAACTTGTATTTTTTTATTAATCTTTGCAAATATTATTTCAGTGCAAAGATTTCTTTTTTTTTCTCTTCTTCCCGTGGAACTTAGTTGAAACAGAGGTTGTCTACTTTTTAAAAAAAAAACTAAGCTCTGAAGTTTGCTCACTTTTCACGGCAATCGCCTCGCTGATTATCCCGCTGAAAGATCAAGACGAGCAGGATCCAGAGGGGTGTCTTTGTGTTAGCACTCCCACGGGAGCACGTTTATGTATTACCGCTCTTTTAGTCGAAATTTGGTGGGACTAGGTGGGAGGATGTGAGCACAGGTGCATTATTCAAGAGAATCTCTTTCACTCAGACATCACTGGAGGTCACATTAGCATTGCTAATAAGCGAGGGTTTAAAGGGTCCTATGTCTTAATGATTCAAAGGAAAAAAGTAAAAAAAAAACAGGTAGAAGACATTTTCTTTCTCTATTTCTACCCAGGATAAGAGACTTTTACACACATCATTTCCTGCATGATATATGTGGCAACACTTTGAATAAAATATGAGAAGAAAAGAGGGAAAATCAAATTAAGACGCATATTGTATGCAGTGTAATCTTCATAAACAGCATGGTATTGTGGGGAGAGAGTGATAGAGGAAGAATAAGAAAGCGATGGCTCTCTCAGAGACCTGCTGAAACTCTGGAGCCCTTACAGTCTATTTGTTTTTGAATCTTCTCAAAAAGAAACTCCAGATGCTCAGTCTGAGAACAGAATGGAACTAAAAACAGCAGACGCTTGTTTTTTTTTTTCTCCCCCCCCCTTGCTCTGAAATAGTTGCAAATGGCTTTTCGGTGCCAAGTCACATTGTTAGAATGTTGATGGATGCCAACTGCTTTGGAAATTGGCGAGGAAATGGCTAAGACAAACATCTGAAGCAGTGTCTGTAACTGGGCTGTTTGTATATCAGAGATGCACCATCTAAGTGTAATGAGAACGAAATAGATATTAAAATCTAATCCCTCAACATGTGTTTGCGCACGTTTGTTGTTGCACTGCTGCTATCCACTTTGTACTGTTTTACCTTGTTATCCAGACTCAGAAACTAGCAGAGTGTGGAGAGAGACACACACCGCCTGCAGGTTTCCTGTATAAAAATCCAATAAATTCTCTTTTTCAGACATTATATACAGTGTGGTCTCACAGGGTGTTCTTCTGTATTCTCATATAACCCTATTAAAAATACTATCTCCCAAATCCAACGATAGCAGCTGATACAGAAACGAGCAGTTTTCTATTAATCAGCTTGGGTTCCTGTTTCGTATTGTAATGAATTCTTCACAGTCAGGAGAGGTTAGCAGCCTTTCTTGACCTGGGCTACACTTCCTCCTATTTTCCACTCCGACACGCTTTAGTGTCTTCTGTCTTGCTGCAGCTTTCCAAAACAGTATATTGGAGTCAACAGACACTCCAAAAGTTTAAAACATGCACAGTTTCCTCTTCAACCGTGGCACTCAAATTAGGTTTCAGTTTTGGCACCCCTGTTAAAGACAAACACCAATTGTACTGTATTGTTAAGATGGAAAATGGTACTTGGATATAAGGTTCCTTTAATGGTCTGACTTCCTCAGATTATGAAGATAGTTGATAATTAGGGAAATTTTAACTTTCTAAATTTTTAATTTTAACTAATCTTTGCAATTTTTGCGAGAAACATCTGGTTAACCCACTTTGGCCAGCCCTGCTCCAAACACATTATTTTCTGAATAAAGCAGCAGTTAATAGATGCCAATTAAAGTCATGTTGTCCCGCCTTTATTGTGAAGCTCTGACTGTCTGTGTTCATCAAGAAAACCATACAGGCCGACTGTAAAAGCAGGTTATTACAACCCGTATTTTGTTGTTAGCCGGCGACCTCTAGTGGTCATAATAATTGCGTAATAATAGTTCCTGTCCAGTGTGAAACCAGAAACAACGGTGAGTTTTTTAAACTCATGAACGTACGTGTACATAACATAACTGTAGTTAAGTAGGTAACTTAATAATCTATAGCCTGTACCTAAACAAACAGCAAGCGTACGATGAGGGCCCGGTACAGTCATATTGTCATATTTTTTGGTTTTGCCCCAAATCAAACATTTTGTTGTAATTTTCCTTTAATAAATAACATTTCCCTCTTTCTGGCTTGCATCATCGGGTAAAGTGCCTTCAGAATGATCATACTTATTATTCATATTCAACAAAAATATGACAGATTCCTGCCCTGAAGCTTACATCTCAATTATTGTTACAGAAATTGTGTGCTTGTACACAGACGTTGAAGACTTTGTCGGAGAAACATAACAGTGACAGAAAACATGCAATTATATTTAAAAATGATGGAAGACGAGGCTTCATTAGGGCAATTAAAAGAATACCACAGGCCTAAATTAGCTAAAATTAAATGCATGACTGATATGTGTATTTACTCCACTGTGAAAGCTGACATTGACTCTTGTAATCCTTGTTTGTCTATACCTTTTAGTGCCATTCATCATTGTTTTATATTTTATCAATTATTAGTTTTGATACACTTCCTATCATCACTTTGTATGCTTACCCTGTACAGTATTTTTGCTGTATTCAGATGACAACCTATGCGATATTCCTCAGAATCTGCATCAACACGATGTAAAACAGAAACCAGTCTGATCCTCATTTCTCCTTCTGCAATTATTATAATCTTCAAAATCTTTCTAAGCTGTTTCTTAACCCTGTATGTTTGGGTGACTCATCTACATGATCGTTCACAAGGAGAATTACACCTTTTTTTTTATATATATACACAAGGTTGCGAAAACAGATTACATTATGATCTGCAACCAGCTGGACCTGCCCATTATCCAACCGCCCTGGCACATTATTTTAATGTGAAATGTGAATGTGAAAATTGACACCCCCCCTTCACCTCCATAAAATGGTTATTTCACTCAGTGTGCATTATGCACAATATGTAACAAAATAGCTGTAGAAGACGTAATAGGCTGCTTTCAAGCCATCAGGGCTATGCCACTTTTAACAGAAAGGACGGAGCGTTTTTTTTTTGTATTTTCATGAGCTGTTGCTTGGCTTTTAACTGGTTATGAAAAAGTCTAAATTTATACTGATGCCTCTATATGACCTACAAAAGCAAACAAGTCCATCAGCGAGGAAACTGGCTATTTCTATTCAGTTATTCTTAACGCCTGTCACCAGGTCAGACTCCCTGTAAAATCAAAACATTACAGCAGGAATGTTGTTGACTTTAGCTTCTCACCAACTACTAATGAGGCACCTAATCGGTACGCTTCAGGCTTGCATGTAGGCTCACCAATGTGTGTGAAAGGCACTAAAACAAGCTTACTTTGGCTTGCCCATCTCCATGTACACAGTTATTGACCTCACATAGCAACAAATAGATTCAAGATTCAATACTTTTTGCCATATCAACATTACTGAATGGAATCAATTGTTGAACACAGACAAGGTCACCACTCACTCATTTAATACATAAAACACATTGAACAGATAAGATAAAAGATGAATAAAATGAACGAAGCAAAAATATTAATAGTAAAGCAAAGACATTTGCTACTGTACCTACTCAATAAGTAAAACCTACAGAGTGGCCTCCACAGGTAAGTTAAGAGTGTTAGGGAGGCAAAGCAGCCTCAGGATATCTGCTTTTCTGAGATCTGATTGGTAGATACATGACCTCATTGCCATGCATCCTGCAAACATATGTGTTTAAAAAGAAGCATAGCATTTTCAAGGTCTGTGTGCTAGCCTGATCGAGATCTTTATTAGAGGAGGCGGATGGTATCCATACCACTTATGTCCATAGGGGACGCCAGAATAAAAAAATCAAAGTGCCTCGTAGTTGCTTTAACAGTTCAATATGTAAGAATTGGCCACCTTGAATTTATACTGCCAACAAACAGGGGCAGCACATCACCAGAGTAACTGCTGCTAAGCTTGTTAGCTCAGTTAGCCATGCAGCTACCAGGGGAGCGTTGATGTTTATACCCAACACAGGCAAGTAAATAAAGCGTTCAAGTAAATATAGTGGAGTAAAAAGTACAATATTTTGGACTGAATTGTAGTAGAATATAAAGTAAATTAGCATAAAATGGAAATATTCCTGTGAAACATGAGTACCTCATGTAAATGTTTGGTACTTTTTGGATCTTCCCCACACAAGTAACTAACATCCTTATCCAGAATGTGCAAGTAGTAAAATATGGCAAATCTGCTGCCATGTCACTTGTCTCTTTTTTATCCACTTTTGTAAATAAATTGAAATATGCGACTACATTTGGAGAGAATGATTTACACCATACTACTTTTTCAGGGCGTTGTAATCAATCAAATTAAAGAAAAAATAAAAGTTACCTCAAAGCCCCATGAGTCAAACATGCTTCATCAGTTTGTGACTCTCGGTGAGATCTACTGTAAATGCAGGATACTACTGTATATTATATATTTGCCAACAGGATTATCTGCCAAATGATCTTTAAATATTGTACAACTTGTATGAACACTCATGTTCAGTTCCTGCTCCAGTAAGACATGAAAGCTGCCGTTCAACCCAATGTATCATCACATCAAACAGAACACGAGTCCCTAAAGAAAAAGATGCCTCACCACTGGGCTATTGTAAACTATATATGCAGCTCTCTCCTGACATAATGGTAGGCGTTAGTGAAGCAGCAACGGAAATACTCGAAAGAACAAGTCAGTTCAACAGATAATTGTCGGAGAAATGCACAGTGAATGTTTGGATTTACTCTGAAAATAACTGAGGAAAATGAGGGTTATTGCAGCGCCATGTGAGGAAAAAAAAAACCTAGTATGAATGCCCAAGGACAGGTTATGGTGTCCCTGCTATCTGGTAGATTGATAGCTGTAAAATCCTGGATCTGTTTACTGTGCAATCATCGTGGGACCTCGTTTACACAAACAAATCTGAAAACAGCATCTGAGAATATACTAATGGCTCATGCTTGCAGGGCCCACACAGGTCAAATCGATGGGATGCTTTGGCTTTGAACACTCTTCTAATGTATTGCCAAGGGTTTTCCCATGTCACCCAATTTACAAGTTGGGAGATTTGTATACGCCGATAAGCCAGAGCTCAAACTTTGGATTTTTCTTTCCCTTTCCTCATCCAACAATATCCCTTAGTGAACATTAAAGGCAAAAAAATAAAGCATTGAAATGTATGCTTTCATTGGGAGCAAGTGCCAGCTGATTTGTCTTGGATGTACTGTTGACATATTGACATACATGTTGCTGTATTTACTGCATACCCTGAGAAATCAAACAGATTTTGATAAATGTGTCTGGAGGCTTAAACTGTATTTGCATGTATTTGGCACCAACACAGCTTCACCTTTTCATGTTGAATTCCACACTGATTATCAAGAGCATAAAAAATAGGTCAGTCATACAGTAATAGGACCGCTCACCTACTACTTTGCTGATATGTGCTACGTGAAAACATGATGAAGTGCCCCCTAGGGTGCCTTTCCAGTGGAGAAAACATGATGAAGTGCCCCCTAGGGTGAATTTCCAGTGGAGAAAACAAGGTGAAGTCCCCCCTAGGGTGCCTTTCCAGTGGAGAAAACATAATAAAGTGCCCTCTCCGCCCTATAAATATGTCATGTCTTTCTGTGGCTGGTGCCCCACCGCATACAGCCAGTGCCTTTCTTATCTTTTTTTGCCCCTGCCCCTCAGACATCCCGAGTTTGCCACTCTAGGAGAGGTAATTAGACTTATAGAAACTGCACGGTGGAAATGCATTGGACCGCAGTCACATTTGCTTCGAATAGTAGTCTTCATGTGACCATCGTAAAAACACGTGTTTTAACCGCAGTCAGTAATCTCTGTGAGAAAAAATATATTTCTCAGACATCTGCATGAACCTTATCTAAGCCTGACTAAACAAACATCACTCGCTGAGCTGTCATTTGTCTTTGCTTTTGAATTTCAGACTGTGAAAAACATTGGGTGTTTTTCTTTTAAGCTATCCGTCAACATCGCTTAATGAAGAAGTCTGAGGTGAAGCGTAGGCCACACAGTTGCAGGAACCTGTGTCATTTTTTTTTTTTACACCTACAGCGGTTTAAATTATTGATACCAAGGTTTTTTCTGGTGGTTATTTTAAAATATATGACTTCATTAAAAATATATCCAAGCTGCTTTAGGTGATTTTCCACCACGAGGGAGCAGGAAGCGTCCAAAACAAACTCACAGAAGCACGTCTTGATATATCATTTATCAAGTTTATGGCTCACTTGTGGACATACACATACAGATTCAGCAATAGCCAAACAACACAACAGAGGCATTACACTGGACCTTATTTTTTTAACCTCCTGTACTGTCAACCCAATAATTGCTTGGTGTATCCCTTGTTTGGCGTGTCAACTCCTGAGAAAAATACCTGGACCTCTGGCTTGCTAAATATTTGATAATGTTCACAAGCTACATATTTTATTTAATGTAGCACACGGTTAGCCTCAGTTGTTACTGTATCAGTTATATTTGGGCTCTGCGAGTGCCATTATAAACCCACTATATGTCTGGAATTAACCGAAAGCTGCATAAAGCTGCGGACGAGACTGTTGATTCACAGTGGGATCAGCAGTACAATTATGGGTTTCATTATAGGGAGTCATTCTGAAAAGGGCTCTTGGGCTCCTTTCAAACTTGGATTATCTGACCATGTTACGATTAAAGCAGTAAGTGGTAGGCCAAAATCAAACTTCACCAAAAAACCCATCGCAATCAACAGAACGACTGGTCTGGTAGCAACAACAGCTGCCGTGACTGAACAAAGACTAGAGCACCATCTACAGCAGTCCAACTTCATCAGCAGTAATTCTCAGGGAAAGAAATGAAACTGATAAACCCCTCAGAGGAAGGTGTGTTAAAAAGTAGAGCACTGCTTTTCAGAGATAAAAGATGGTTCAAGATTAGAAGTGAAGGAAGACTCAGGTGCTGCTCGTTTTTCCTCAACTCCAAACCAACAATCCGCAAATGAAACTCATGAAATCGTTTGGGTGTGCCTTTCAAAACCATTACAAATCACTGTTTGAAAAAGGGTAAGGTTGATCACATTTGGGTTAAAACAACAACATTGACTGTAAGAACTGGAAAGGAGAAACAAAGGGCCTCAACCATCAACTACGACCGTCTCCTACGACTTTATTTGCTTCATCAAAACGTCAGTAGACTTCTTCCTTTGTTCCAGTCAAAATTACTTAACTGCTAGAAGGCTCAAACATTAGGAGGACAGTCGTTAATGTGTGTAGCACCTTCCTTTAGTGTTTCTGTTTCTGGCTTAACATATGGTAATTATTTTCCAGCTGATTCAGTAAATGTGCTTGCCTCCCTATTCAGCTTTCCTTAGAAATTTATTTTGGTTACTAGCTAAAAGGTGCAACATATAAGAATTTTAGTTTCAATGAACTAAAATTACAAACAGAAACAGTCTTTATATCGTGTTGCGGAGATATCTATTGACGTTAGCATGCTAACTAGCTTGCGACTTTGTACTTCAAGAGGTGATAGTCCTATAGTAAACAAAACTAACACTCCCCTGGTGCTCAGAGCACCTATTTCGGGCAGGGACAGCTTATAGGAGCACCAGCTGCACAGCTAGCTGAGCTAACTAGCTAGCTACAGTTAGCAGCAGTTAGCGGTCACTCTGGTGACATGCTGCCCCCTATTTGTGTGGAGTGTGAATTCGACACGTGGCCAGTTCTTAGGCATCGCACCTTTCATATATGTTTTTCAACTGAATGTACTATACCAATTTAAAGATAGATACAACATTTTTTCTCACAATTCTGACTTC
Organism: Pagrus pagrus; assembly: GCF_965226575.1. Lineage (NCBI taxonomy): Eukaryota > Metazoa > Chordata > Actinopteri > Spariformes > Sparidae > Pagrus > Pagrus pagrus. The sequence goes on along the minus strand of NC_140204.1, from coordinate 11,772,122 downwards.
TTTTTTTTTCCAAATATTTTTTTTTAATACATTTTTTTCTTGAATTCTGAAATTAAAGTCAGAATTGTGGGTTTAAAGTCTGGCATTCAATTTAAAATTAAGTATATAAATGTTGCTCCAAGTGACGCGCTGTGTGGCCTGAAATATAACAACGCAATCAGTGAAACTGGATACAACCTCGACTATCTCTCCCTCTATCTCTCACCTCACGCTTCACGTCCAACCCATCATTTCACCTGCAGCTCTGGAGAAAACTTGTGGCCTGAAGTATGTGTGAGGTCGCATATTCTCACTGCATTCCTCATTTATTAATGCCAGGTTACGTGTGGGGGGAAAGGCGTATGCGCATGGTTTATACATCTGGCCCGAGGCTTGCTTGTTTGTATGAATGCTGTCAATTCGGTGAAAAACGTACTTTACATACACAAACTTATCACTGTTATATAGCGCTTAATTATAATAAAAAGCATGAATGTGGCGCATTACCAGACAGATAATTAATATAGTTAGACTGTAATGCTTGTTGGAGTGCTCCACTCTTGAAAGTCAATTAATTTGAAGTTACCTCTTATGTGAAAACACAGGCTTCAAATGTTATGTACATTTCTCACATAGAGAAATGTATCAATAGTAAGTAAGTGGTTCTGACTGTCGCTGCCATCAGTGGGGCCCACCCCCAGACCTCCCTGCAAGAGGAAAATTTGCTCAGTGATGAAATATTCATAGAAATGCTAAGGATTCAACTTGTGAAGTAATTTTCTATACTTCATTTCAAGTGTGTCTTGAATTTCTAGATGCTTTGAAGTGAGTGCTTTTTCTATTTGTATGTGTTGAGAGAGTGACAGAGCGCACGCATGCACACATGGCACTTGAGGGTCTCTCAGCAGCCCCCGTTCGCTCCTCCGTGTCACTCATTTCCCTTTGCTCGGCGAGTTCTCTCTTCCCTCGCGGGCCCTCGAGGAGCCGAAAACCCTGTGGTTTATGTACACTTCATATCTCAGCTGCAATCGTCTGAGGGGGACCTGGACTGTTATCCCAGCAGAGAACAACACATCATTTTCTCCTGTCAAGCCTTCTGTTAGGCCTCATCACAGAGAGCAAGCACTCAGGATCCATGATATTATTAGTCTCCCAGGGAAGGTGGTTCATTCAATTTTCCCTCACAACATCGCACTGTAGCAAGGTCCTTCAGCAGAAGAAAGCGAGAAATGGGAGCTAGTGCTGAGGTACGGTTTGTGTTAAACAGGCCTCCGTGTTGAGGGGTGTATCTCGGAAAGAAGATGATCCAATATCAGGCAAAATGTAAGGAATGTTTTTCCCCGATGCCCACTCCTCGTAAAGGATCTCATACCTGCCGATTTCTCAGGGATACTTATACTTTGAGGCCCTCGAGGCGTCCACACAATGCTGTGACACCGTCAGGGGAAGATTCTCCGGCTTGATACAAATATTTGCACCTCAATGGAAGCAAGAAATGTTCACAAACAACTTCAATGAAAAGCGACTGGATTTTTTTCATACACCGGGTCCAATCTGAGGCATCTGGAACATTCAGGGGGGGAGAAAAAAAAAAAAGGTGCTTCTGCTGTATTTTCAACAGGCCTGCACAGTTCAATCCCACTCTCACTTTCAAAGCCCAAGGCTTAATCCCCTCACCGGTGAAGGCGTTTGTTTGAGGATCGCCCTCACCGCTGGCGCCTGCCTCTCCGTCCTTGCTATGCCCTCCAAAGGCGTACTGGCAGATCTTCACTCAGGATTCCTCTTTAAAAAAAAAAAAAAAGCCTCCTCTCCCAAGCCTACATCACCCCTCACCTCATCTTCTAGTTTATTCCTCCGGAACACTTGGAATGCAGTTTTCTTTTGTTTGACGGCGACTGCTAAATGTTGAATACGCACCGAGGTAACTAAGGCCTAAATGTCAGCAGTCAGCACAAAGAATTATACCAAATTAGTTTCCCCACTTTACTGGTAATACAGCTTACATTATTTCCAAAGATGCAGAAACCGTGCTCATTATACTGCCGCTTCATATTTTGAGGGCCAGTAAATAGGTTTGCTTTGACGAACTTGTGGCCTTTACAATAAACTCCGAGCTATTATTAAAGGCCACTGTCCAATAAGGAGCGATGGCACACTTCTAAACAGCAAGAGGCTATTTATTAAGGAGTAAATTACGTTGACCTTTTAGATTTTTAACGTACCACAAAGGAGACGAGGAGAATGCCAAAAAAATATACATCTATGATTTCTCTTCAGAGTAATCCATTCAACCCCAATGGAGTGATAGTGTGAGGAGTTAATCACAATCTGTTGAAGGTTTTAAACTAAAGTAAATTCACAGCCTATGAAAGGGTTCAAAAGATGTCTTTTAAAAGCAGGAAAGTGCCAAGCTGTTGTTTATATCTTGTTCATCTCTTTTTTGTTTCCTGTCCTGCTAACATCTAGAATAATAAGTGGCGTGCTCTTGTTAGAATGATTCAGTTCTGTTTCCTTGATCACAAGGCCCCCTTTTTTGTTTCATGGGCATCATCAGTGACCTCATTACCAGAGCTTGGACAAGTGTGGGCAGTTATAAATCTCATCTGAGCTGTCTGCCAATCCCAACTGGCGGATATGATTGTTATCCTCTGAGAAATTTCCCTGATGCCTAACGAGGCATTTAAGCTGCTGCGGTCGTCTCGGAAAAAGAAAGTAGGGCTCAGAGAGAGGAATAATGTCCTCATTCAAATCTGACACACTTGAAGTAAAATGCTGACCATTTTGAAGTCATCAAAGTGGGAAGTGGGTGAGGGGAGACATAGTCTTACAAATGATTTTCAGTCCTATTCAGCAGTTTCGGACCAAACGGGTATTAGACAGGAGACTTTTCTATTAGATTTAAGCCTGGCGTCTCACCAGCCTGCCGAGAGAAATCCTCCCAATGGTCTGTGGAATCAAGGAAAATAATCTCAATCCTTGCATCATTTTTCATCACTCTGCACTGCTAAGAGCAGGCATCCAATAATATATTTATATGAAGCCATGCATATGAAATAAGAAACAATCCGAATGTAAATTAAACTATCAGCGCGTAGATCTCTCCTCATGACTTATTATGATTCAAAAGACACACATTTCAAACTGCGAACGCAGCGGTTTCGTAATGCATTCGCTTTTTTCTGTGTTTAGTTGACCACTTTTCTCAAGGTTTTTAAAAAATAAGGCAAAGTAAACATTTTTTGTGTCGACAGCCCAGATAATATGAGTTTCTAATTCTTGAAAATCTGGGCTGACTCACACACACTATAGGGGATAGAGCAGGAGAGGAAGGAGGAGAGCTGCCAGTGATTGATCGCTGAGCTGTCGAGTGGAGCTGCGGAAGGGGGATTGGAAAAGCTCGGATTTGCGAATATGCCAATAACTCATTTCCAAAGAAATAAACATCAGTTGCATTTACAGCAAATCAGAGATGCAACGGAAAGGAAAACATGCTCATTTTTATCTACAAATGCCTGACAAGCCCTACATTACGCAGGGCAATCAAGTCATTAAATCAGTATTTCCGGCCTGTCAAAGGCAGCAGTGTTTAAGTGCATCACGGCTATAAAAAGTAGGTGGCATTTTGATTGTTCTTTCATTGTTGTTTGGTTAAAATGTGACAATTATGCAAATGTGATTCAGGTGAGGCATATATGAATCCCTTATAGCATGTTATACATTAAATATTAATGGCAGGTTACACTTATAAGAGTGAGAGACCTGACAGATTCAGAATTATGACAACAAGGGTGGCCTCTGGGGTTGTAATATTTATTCATACTGGAACAGGAAGCACTCTCATGCTGGAGGTACGCATTATTTTTTATAGACCTGAGGGCTTTCTGCAGGAACATGTGAATACCCGGACTCCCCCCCTCTGGGACAGATAGCTGCACTCCGTCTGTATTCAAACAGATAAGCCTAACATGGTACTAGTGAGTACACTGACAAAAAATGGTAATTCAAAAGTCATGAAATCCTGTTTTTTAGGCTACAGATTAGCTACAGTTGGCATTTCATAATTTTAGTGAAATATCTGACTACTTATGGCAAAGTTTTTTGTTTGACATCTTGGGAAATATGTTTATTCCCAAACATTGGGCAAACATGTGGAAATAGCTAGCCTAGCTCTGTCCAAAAGGTAACAAAATTGTGTTGTATTTTGGGAAATATGTTTATTTGGTGGGTTTCCAAGAAAAAGTATACGGTAAATATGAAGCTACAGCCAGTACCTAGTTAGCATGGCTTAAAACATTAAGCAGGGGGAAAGAGCTAGTCTAGCTTTGCTAGAAAATGCAAATTGTTTGAGGAATAGTTTGGAAAATATTCTTATTTACTAGCTTGCCGAAAGTAAGAAGAGAAGATTGATAGCCTTCCACTTGCGTGTGCATCAATGATGCTATACAGTAGCTAGCAGCTGGTTAGCTTAGCTCAAATACTGTAAACAAGGAGGAGGCCAAGATGGCAACAGCAACCTGTCACTTCTAACACTTTACTTTTTGTATAGATAAAGAAAACAATATATAACTTTTGTGTTTGAGTTTGTGAAATTAAGCTAACTGTTAGCATCATATTTTGCATGTGGACAGGAGACTTGTGTTCATCTTCAAACTAGCAGCAAGAAAACAAATTGCTATTCCTCAGGCTTCATTTCAGGCTGATATTTTTGGAGTTAAAAGGGACAGTTCAACCCAAAAGTAAGAAATTACATATTTTTCCTCTGAGATGTCTGACTTCAATCCAATATAATGGAACTAGATGGCACTCGAAGCTCAAAGAGCGGTTTCATGTTGGAAGTATTTTCTTTCTACTAATCTACACCCGCTAGTGGTTCAATAGTAGTAATACTACTCACAACAAGGTCTGTGGGTTATTTTGAGTAACAAGTTCATAATTTCTGGAAAGAGACAATGCTTTTGATTTTCTTTTTAATGTATTCCTCTCTTTCTTGGTGCTTTGGTCAACGTTGCCATCTAGTACCATTATATTCAAGAGAAGGCAGATATAGCCGAGAGATCTCTAAAACTAACCGTCTAGATGGATATATACTGTATTATAAGGGGTAAGAGAAAAAAAAATATTTTTTTGATAAACAGACCGAGTGAACTATCCCTTTAACTTGCCCCAATGCTCAGAAAAACATTAACTGTAACAGTATGAGATACAAGCTTCAGAAGTTGGTCCCTGGATTTTCTTATTCCTTATTTTATGTATCAGCGTAGCTCCCTCGTTTTCTTTCTGGTGATCCCACTGACTTTTGGGTTGTTTATCTTGCAGCAATCTGAGAATCAGACCTAATGCTCAGTGAAGCAGCTCAGTGTCGGCCCAGTATCAGAGGCAACCGTGTGGCTCTGAGAAACCTTTTCTCACACAACGACAGTTTTGTTTACACTCGGGTGGAGCCTTGACACTGTACTGTAAAATATGATTATGCAATCATACAGGTGGCGAGGAATGTTTTGGCGTCTGCTAACCTCGACAGCTGCATCACACACTTTTGGACAGTAAATAAGAAAAGTTTGAATTGGCGTGTGAATGAACTGAATTTCTTTTTTTATATGTTGGAATTCCTGGAAGGATTAGGTTTGTCTTTTAAATTACATGAGAATGTCTTTGAGGCTGTTTTTTGACAAACCCAGGTCAGAGCCATTGTAACTTTTTTAGGTGCCTATGTTTAATATGTCAGTTAATTTGTGGTCATTTGAAGACACATCTCTTTATTTATGTAAAAACACCATGTGAACACAGTTCAAACAAAAATGATGATGATGTTTTAGACGACATAGGGCCCCTGTGAAATGCCTAATGCAGGACCTCATGGAGCTTTTAAACGTATGTCATAAACGTCTCCATATTGTGCTGCAAAGGTATCAGAGCTGTTGTAAATCGCCTCCATACCACCCGTCTTTGAACTGACCTCCCTCGGTCTTGGTAGCTGTGTTCAGTCAGTGAGTAAAAACACACATTCTTCAAAAACAATCAAACCTAAGGATCTAATGGTCATAAATGTGCAAAAATGCCCAATTTTGTACTGAGCTTTCCATTTCTATTCAAGCCAATATCAGCCAATATTTACTATCACAGGGATTGTATGTGACAGAGGTATTACAAAGCCTAAACCTGGCAACAAGAAAGAGACAAACAAATTCTGTTTATCGCTTTGCAAGAGGTCATATTACAGCAAGCAAATAACACTGATAATATTTATTACTGCGTGCCATATTTACAATAACTGTAGATGAAACGTCTGCTGTGGCACCAAGATCGTGTTTGCCTCTCACAGTCAACGACTCCCATAGAGCAGGAAGTCTGCTCCTGGCACAGATAGAGTACACTATAGTGGAAAACAGAGATATATGTATTACAGTATGATAATTCTCTTTCACAGTATCTTATATTGAGAGAGACACAAGCTGAATAACAAAATAATACTGACACATGGGTCAGTTTGCATTCTGAGTTTCTTCAACTGGAGTGAATTATATGAAAGTGGAAATAGATTGCGTTTGACTTGAAAGAGAAAACTTCTGAGCCTTAATTCCTCAGAGGAAATAAATATCTGTATTTTGATCCGTTTCATTTCTCTTTAAGGCCCTTTCCATTTCCCTCTGGAGGAAGAACAAAACTTGTCAAATTTGATTTGTTGATGTGTTCCTTCATTTTCATCCTCTAAATCTTCACAGCTTATATATCTCCGAGCCTTCAGACTGGGTTATCTGAATTGACAACATGGTGCGAGGGTTTCCAAATATAAAGACCATTCACAGTCTTTAAATGCACGCAACAAGGCAACTTGTTGAGCGCTGGCATTTGTGTCTTCGCCGGATGATTACTCAAGCAATTTCCTGGCTTTGATAATGCCTGGAGTTCAGCAGAGCACACACAGAGCGCGTTTGGTAATGGAAATGTCAGGATCTCCAAGCAACACAGGGCACATATACAGTATTATTTGATTCAGACCGGTTTGCTCAGACGGCTTTGTTACTGTATCTCCTTCACTCCCACACAACGTCGCTGCATAAACCCGATAGTCCTCTGAGTCAGACTCGGTGTAAACAACAAGAGAGCTTCGTGTCCAGCCAGAGCCTAGCAGGAGAATGGATATCAACCCGGCGACATGTGATTTGCATAGACAGCAAACAGGGATTAGGGTATGATCTGTAGCGTCTGAGGAAAAAAGGCAGAAAAATGTGTTGCTGTAATTCATGAGCACCTCAAGCCCTCAGATTTGTTTTCATGTGATTCCAACCAGCAAATCCCGATCAGACAGTTATCCTGATAGGAGAGAAAAACATCCCGGCTTCACATTTGAATATCTGCGCTCCCAACTTTTATCAATGACAGACAGACAACGGCACGTCAGGCGAGCATCATTTGGTATTATGTTCTCCTCCGCTCCGTATATCTGTGAAGGCTCTGTGGCAAAACAAACAACAGGTCTCTCGATTTGTCTCTCTTTTTTGGACCGCTTTTTTATTCATTTCTTTTAATTTGCTGCCCTCCTGACAGGCCTGCATGGAAGTCATTTTTTTGAGGAGAGAGATGTAGTGTCTATCTGCTGCCTGAGTGTGTTTTTAAAGGCACAGGCGATGGCTGACATTATACCTGCTCCTGCTGCGCTAGCTGAAGGGGAATCCCCAGTGGCGCCTTGTCGAGCAGCCGTGTCAATTGTTTGTTTGCATACTGAATAGCTCCGGGCGCAATGTTTTTCTAGCTGGGAGAATAAGCGGCTGATCACTACCTGTGGACTGTCAGGAAATCTGTATGCCAACCGAGTACGACTCACCAGGATCAGCAATCATGTAACTGTCATTAGAGGTAAAGGAATGCATCTGCTGGAAATTAGGTGGCAGAGAAAGACTGAAATCCACTGGTGGATGCAAGGGAGGCTATTGCCCGATCAGTGGTCAAAGTGTGGTAAATTTGCCCTTTAGGGTGCCCTTCCAGTGTAGAAAACCTGATAAATGATCCTCTAATGTGATCTTCCAGTGGAGAAAATGTGATGAAGTGCCCTCCAGGGTGCCCTTCCAGTAAAGAAAACATGATAAATACCCCTCTAGGGTGCCCTTCCAGTGGAGAAAATGGTCAAGTGCCCTCTCAAAACGTCACAACTTTCTGCACGCAGGTGCCCTTTTAATTTTTCCCCCCTGCCCCTCAAACATCCTGCGTCCGCCACTGCTGTAATCAAAGGGGATTGAAACATTTGGAGGTGAATTAGAGTACAGAATGGACACATCATCTCACAAAGAGTTTTTTTTTCTAAGCTCTTGTTCCACAATCCACTGGAGAAAAGTTGTTGCCTCGCTTACTTTGCAATATCACCGTCCTTGATCTCGACTGAAAAAGGTGGTTTGGAAGATGAAAAGCTACTCGTCATAGAGCTTTTACTTTATTGTTGCCACAGATAAGGTCAAAGATTGTGAAACCTCAACATGAAAGAAATTCCTGTCCTTTAATATGATAATAAACTATTTTCAATTAGTGTTTACCCTCAAGCTCAAAAGCTCAAACTTTATTAAAAAAAAGTGGGGGGGTGTGTGCCAGTTGCAAAGTGGATATTAGCTTGGAAAGTTAGCGGTGAGGACTAGGTGGTAAATACGAGTCACCAAAATCAATCACGCTTTTCTCTTTCTGGTTGGAAATGAAAGGGCTTTTGAAAATCAGAGATAGCAGCGGACAAACGCAATAACACACTTTTCCGCTTTAGCCTCTTCTTGTGCTTTAGAGGAGTCTGAATTGAGCTCTTTGTGAATTTAATCAAAACTTTGATATGACCCTTTTCTATTTCATGCAGAGCCAAGGAAGAAAGATATTAATATCTGTCCAGCTGCTTCACATTGATGCTGTTCTGTCTTCTCGGTTCATACCACGCAATAAAACACATAGTAACGGTGCCTCTAACACTGCCTCCATTTTCTTCGGGTTACAAATAGTGATCCCTATTTTCCTATTTGCATTTGAAGTAAATTGAATCTCATGGGTTGCCTGACTGCATCTAGGCCACTCGTAGTGACTTTGAGGAACAGCAGAGTGCATTTGATTGATTCCCTCATGACAAGAAATATTATTCTGCCATGACATTGGTTGCAAAACTAGGCCTCAGCATGTTAACTAAATATACTTACAAATAAACAAGCTGTATACCGGCGCTTTTAGAGTATCTCATAAAATTCTGCTGCATTAAAGCGCATGCTAAGACCCAGATAAAAATATAAGCTGCCATAAATTGTGCCACGTGTGTATGATACATGACAACCTGTCTTTCCCTTTGTAGCAGCATATTGTAAATATACCCTGTGCATGCTGTAAGTAGTAAACCAATTTGCATCTCTTGCACAGCTCTTGCATTTTTTTTTCGCACTGCTCCAGGGAGAACGGTGTATGTTGGTCCACTGGGCTGCCAGCTACCTTTTCCCTCGGGATAAATCCAAGTGCATCTCGTCTCAAAACGCTACTTAGATAGGCCCTGTGGGACGTGAGCCTCCGAGGGGCCCTGTCTGCAGGAGGAAACACCCGCTTCACTTTGTGCTTGGCTGCATTTGAGTCAAAAGAGAAAAATGACAACCTGGATCCAATGTTGTTCATACTGGATATCTTTTTTATAAACAAAGTCAAACATTTTCAAGTACAATGTGAGTTAACCAGTGTTTGGCACACAGGTCTAGTTTAACATCAATATTTTCTTTTTCTGATGGTATAAAGTTTTTTGTGAAAGCAGCTTCCAGGGAGTGCAGATTTTGGCCAATTTTATAATGTTTGAGTAAGTGTTAAAAGTAAATGCTTCCCTACTTTAGCCAAGAGTAAGGGAACAGGACTGCTACCATCATGTTTGTATGTTCAGGTGTTAGCATGTTTGCTTAGATTGTAAACAGGAAAAAAGCTAAATCTGCCTGCTAGCACCCTTAAAGCTCACTAATTAACACGGCATACGTCTATAATGTGTTTTTGTTTGTTTATAGAAACTGTTCAAATGGCTATTTGCCATTTTTCGAGGTAAGGGTTAGCCACCTTAACTATAACCCCATTTGAAATTGTGTAATTGGCCACGCTACGTGTTGCATCTTGCCAGACTTCAAGCTGTGGGCTTTTGGCTGAACCAGTCAGCATCCTATAAGGAACTACTGGAAGCTACGGGGTGTGGTTTAAGTGTGACGACCAAGGAGAGAAGTGGCTGTTTGAAAACAACAATAGTGGATCCTCAAAAGTTTAGCATAGCTTCTTTAGCGTCGCTCATACCAGAACTGGAGAGTTTAAAGACAGCAAAGAACGACTTTGAAGACTTTTCCCAATGGAAAACATGTTTCGCTCTTCGCTCGACCGGTCTGAGTTTGGTGGTAGCGCTCTCCTTCTGTTCATCTGATTAGTTGAAGCTAACCCATGATAGACGGTGATAGACAGATGGTCCATCCGAACACTTTCTAGCGGCTCCTTTCAAAACCATCTGGCGTGTCAAGTTACCTTGATTGTCCGCTGTGCATTTAACTCTACTTTTAGCTCCGGTTTTGGTCCCCACCAACTGCTAAACTACAAAACCACAATTTCTGTAGCTGCTAAATGCTAGGCCTACTTTATGTTAACCAGTCAGTGGTGGCCAGAGTCTACTCGTAATATTACAAGCTGAAAAACTTATGATAAAAAATACAAAAAGGTAGGATGACACATTAACCACTTACAATAATGAAAGTAAAATGTGGCTTTCAAAGTTGCCCTGCTCCTCTTTTTTCATGTATATTCTCTTTTGAATTCTGACAACGTAGTCGCAATTATTCAAAGCATCAACTTTTTCCCCTTGCTTACTGATGCTCAGCAATCCTCTCTGCAGTTCACTTGCTTGATACCTCCCAAGATAATTTGATGGGAAATGTATTTCATTTACACATCATACCACACTGGCTGTAATTAATTGTTCTGCTGTTTGCCGTACGATAGTTCACTGACTCCTTTGTGTGACTACAGGCTTGTTGCTGTTCCGTGATATGCGGTGCCATGCTGAAACTGCTAACAGATGCTGCTGTCACCTAAAATGTCCACCTACATGACTCCAAAACAAAGACTGCCTGGAATTAATAAACAACAGCTCATATTAACACGTTCCGTTCTGCTTGACAGGAAGCCCTTTAGATGAAATATTTTAGACTCCTCTCATTATATGAGTGCTGTCGATGCATAATAGATATATTTCCTGGTCCTAGTGTTTGGCATCTCTTGGGGTATTGGCCTGCATATATCAAGCTATAATGCCGTGAATCTGATCTCAAATGGGCGTATGATTCTTTCTCATCAGTTAAAACCACATTTCTGGGACAAAGTCCCAGAAAACTACAAGTCTGCTGCTAGTCCAAGATTTTTCTGTTTTGTTTTATGGCATTTTATGAAGGTAATTCTGGGATTTTTTATTCATAAATCACACTGAAGTGTTTCACTCTACTGTTTGTTTGTCTTATTGTATTTCAGGGGATATCTGTGTTGTATTCATTTTTTTCAAAATCCTATTTATATGTATTTATGTCTTTTTATATTGCCTTGTTTTCCCTTTAAATCTTCTCTTAATGCATTTATGTCTTATGTAAAGCACTCTGAATTGCCTTGTCACTGAAAAGTGCTGTACAAATAATTGCCTTGCCTTAAGATTAATCTCATTCACTAGGAAAACAATAGGGATTACAGCACAGTAGTATAGTCATTTCACAGACTGTAAAGACTAATGTTCGCTAACAAAAAGCATATTCTTTTTTCTCCCCATATTGAGGTTTTAGGTTTAGTTAAGAAGTGTGATGTTGAATACATTTTGTGAGAAGGAGGAGGCTTCGTTACAAATCTTAAGAACCAAAAATGTTCAGTTGTAAACTGCATGATTGGACACTGTAAGCATCATGCAGGTCAATTCTGGCGCAGAAGCTGCAGATGTTGCTAGGTTCAATGTTGCATATAGGCTATGAAATGGTTCCTCTTTCAACAGGGAAATAGTTGCCACATGTGCATCTTTCAATGTGTGGTTATTTAAAGGCGACATCTTTTGCTCATTTTCAGGTTCATAATTTATTTTGGGTTACTACTAGAATAGGTTTACATGCTTTAATGTTTAGAAAACAGCAGTTTTCTCACACTGTCCACAACAGCAGCACTATGAAACACTCTGTTTTAGCTCCTGTCCCTTTAAGCCCCTCCCGTCCTGAATACCTCCTCTGATTGGTCAGCTCACACACGTCTGACCCAGCGCCACTGACAATAACAGAACAGCTACGCTAAATCAATTCTCACGTGTCGAACTAGCTGCTGGGCAGAAATTACACAAATGTGTGACTCTGTGATGTCACTAAGTCACAGAATTAAAGGTGGGACTACTGATGAGGCGTTTCAGGAGCAGTGTTTTCTGTGGGAGAGAGGAGCTTCTCTTGATGCAAACTTTTACCTTTTTAACTTTTAAGACTTTTTACATATACAACCTATATAAAACACTGAAGGGAAGGAAAAAAACGAAAAAGCATAATAGGTCTTTAAAACAAAGCCAGGCATACCAAACCAGAGGAAGACATGTGTATACTGGTGAAGTGTATCATGTGATCAGCAACTTGTGATGCACTGCCATGAGGTTGGGGTACTCATGGTCAAAATGAAAGCATCAGAAGCAGATATATCCTGACATTTTTATCTCTCGTACAAAACAAGCTCCAAAAATGCTGGATCCCACATTTCCCACAGTGCACCCAGACAGCATTTTTTCAACATTCAGCAGGCTGAGGTTGATTCTTCGTGATGAGTAAACTGAACTTCACGTTGACAGGAGTTATTCTCAGAGTTGGATGTTGTTTACTATGCCACGACTCGGCAGGGTCTTCACCTTGACTGCAGTGATTAAGAGGTGGTAACACATCACAATTTGCAGCCGTAATGAATCTAATTCCATCGCCCTTCATACTCCACGGCTCCCTTTAGGTGAGTCTCTTCGTTTGAATACTTTGCTAGTTTACAGACTCATGCAGCTTCGCCAGAGAAACACACATCCTCCTGTGGCAGTTATTCTTCTTCTTTATCGAATCGGCTGAAGGATGCCCAATGCAGAGCCCTAAACCTTCCCGTCAGTGCTGTAAAGGCCCTACAGTCAGTGTAAAAATCCATACAATAACACAGTTTCTTAGTAGTATTCTGTAGGAAAAGTAACTGTTTCAATTACTTCCTATGGTAAATTTGTGTTGCACATTAACTTTTTGTGCTACACTTGAGAGTGCACCCGACTTGTAGCTAATGATGTGACAAGACTTTAAGTCAGGACAACACTGGGGGGGGGGGGGTAGATTTAAGGCAGTATATCACTGACTGCATTAGGGAGAATCAACATAAGAAAGTTAAGTACTGTAACATCGTGTGGGAGGTCACTACATTTAACCTTTACTAAATTTGGAACAGTAATTCATGAAACAAAGGGATACAATTGTTATGATTGTTGGGCAACTCCACCAACACTGCTCAACTGCCTCTCCTGGGTTTCAATTATACACTACACCTCGTTCGGCCTTCTTATAGGTACAGTTTCACAATCACGTCCTATAGAGAACGTGGAGCAGGAGGTAATCACAGGCTGTAGAGAAAATGGATTATATGTTATTTTCAACCCTAAACTGCTTCTATTCAAGACAGTGCTGTGCATTTACATACTGCTTTGTGCTATATAAGTTGGACAACACATGGCTGCAATGATACTGCATAGACGACAAAAAATATGCACCATATGGACGAAGTTATATAAATAAAGAAATAAACAAAGAAACAAAACTGGCAAGATAAGCGCGATGATTCAGAGGTGATGAAAAAGCAAACAAACAGCACAATAAGCCCAACAAACAGCCTTTGAAACAGTCAAAAAGACAGCTGAAGATGGCTCAGTGGGAAGACATGAAAAGATGAAATCATAGTGATTTAGCATCATGTGTTCAGAAGTTTCATCAAAGGAATTCAGTGCGTGAAGGAACGATTAAGCTATGAATAAAAATACACAGCTATTACCTAAAAACACTGTTGTTAGCGAGCCAGTCTGTGGAAGAATGACATCTTCTGAGATGTGCGAATCCTTCCAGGTTAGAAAACTCGATTCCGTCTACTCCCTGCTCTCGCATTGCACTTCATAACTCATCACTGCATTGTGTGGTTTGTCTGAACTTGAGAACAAAAGTTGCGGCGCCCTTGGGCAGACACGTAAAGGGACTCTGTCACTGCCAGCGCCGAGCTGCGGATTCATTGTTCATCGGAGCAAATCTGACAAAAAGGAGCGGAGGTCACGAGAAAGACAAGCCGACGTGGGAATGGAGCATTATATAAGGTCTGTTAAAAACCTAATATGACTGAAGTGACACAAATTATTAAAAGGGGCATCTCATCTGCGCGTTTCCAACGTAGGCAAAGTTCAAAACAGGCTCTTGGTCCCCTGCCGTTAAGGACTGTCATCGGAGCAGGGATGACGAGAAGGGACGTCTCTAATTAGCCCTTGTCAGCCAAATGACATTGTAATCACGTGTTTCTGGTAATTACTTCACTTTTTACAATCTCTCTGCTGGTCTTAGTTTGACACGATAGTGCCTGCCACTAGAATGAGCCTCTTTAAATGTATCCAGAGCTTACTGGCTAAAGTGGGAGAAGGAGGGGATGTAAAGAGAAGCAGCCTCGATCCTCCACTTTCAAGCCCCGAGGCGCCCTAATGTGAAAAAAAATCTTCTCACTTTATCATCTCCGGTGCATAAAATTGAGAGGTGTTTGGTGTATTTACGTGGACTAACAGAGTCTTGACACTGGCAAGTCTGTACTTATCTGTTTGCACACCTTTTAGGTGGCTTTGCTCGATAGCCCTGCCTTCCTGAACTTCTACCAACTGAGCTGGTTATATGTGAAATTAAAAAAGGGAAATTATTAAACAGCCGGCTGAAGCTAAACACGGTTCCTGGACACAGGGCCTGGAGAGTGATTCATTTTCATCCCCATCTTAGGCTGCGAAATTGATTCAAGCATTTACGTGTGTTCACATTTCAGAGGGAGCGCCTATATATTTAGCAGGTAGGGTGAAGAGGAGCGTTTATAGAGAGAGAAAAAGACTGGAGGCTGGTTGAACAAAGTGTACATGATGAGTGCCTTCCCAAAGTTATTAAAATTTAAAGGAAATGACTTGTTTTCTCAACTAATTATTCATAACTTTTCCTCATTTATGAGAGAGTTTATGTGGCTGCTCTGGAGGCTACTTTCTGAGAGATGCAACCCAATCACCACTTAAATGTTGGCAATGGAAAGTTTTAATTGTGCGTTTCATGTTGGTACAAGGCTGTGCTTTTGGTCTTGTTAGGCACAAAAAACACTTTGTTAGGATAAGTGAAAGACAGAATAGAATACAACACAATGGAAAATACCTTTTTTTGTGAAAAAAGAAAGGTCAAAATTTGTCTTTGCTTGCAAGGGACTGAATAGGAAAATGAAAGATAAAGGTCTGAGGTAGCAGGCTCACTTCAAAAGGAGCTGCCCTAGCTCCAGTTTGCACAAAAGATACTTTATGGCAACAGCAACAAAATATCGTCTACAGATGGTTTATTTAGATCTTAAAGGACATTTTTTAGGACATCTTAAAGGGCTGGAGATGTCCTGACATCTCGTCATAAATATTCTGGTTTCGTTGCCACAGACATGGCTGGAAAATGTCCTGGAGTCTGGTCAGAATTATCCTGTTTTGTTGCCACAAACACAGCTTGAAAATGTCCCGACTCCTTGTCGAAAATACCACGTTGTGCTGCCACAAACAAGGCTGGAAAATGCCCTGACATCTAAATCAAAAGTATCAAGGGAGTTTCCCCTTATACATGTATATGTTGAAACGTAGTCTGGAACAGTGGTCAATGGCTTGGCAGCCTTCTCCCCTAGCTCTAACACCTCCACCTCCCACGTGAAAGTCAGCTCATATGCAGGTGATTCAGACGTATTGTAGAAATGTCAATATGGTACAAATAACGCACGAATTTGAACATATCTGTGCCGAGCAGAAACGAGAGCTGGCAACATTTTATTGTGGCGACTGGGCTGAGAGATGACTTGCTCTCGAGAACATTCTCTACGCCTGTCTTCATATGAAAAAGCCCTTGAATTTTCAGCCTGGCTCTGTGCAGGCATGCTGTGCCCTGTGCCGGAAAACAACTCCCCAACACTTTCTAAAACCTCTCCCTGCGGGGAATCATTAGTTGGGACACATGTGACATCATTTGAATCTGTGACCTTGCAAAGCCTTACGGGACCACTGGATCGGTAGACACATCATTGAATAATACACAGCTCTTTTGCTGTGTGGAGCACAGGGGACGGCGGAGGGTGGGGGGTGTGCGGGAGGTGGGGGCGGCGGCAGAGCATTATGCTAAAATATGTACCGCTTCCACTGTGGTCCGCTGGGCCTCGGCGACTAGTTGTTTGTGCCGCGGTGGCTGTCTTGGCTTCTTGGCTCGCTCCGTCTCCGACTCGGGCCTCATTATGTGTGACAGCGCTCGGAGAAAGCAGGTAGAGGCTGGAATGAAAGGGAGAGAGGGAGGAGGAGGCTCGCTGTACAGAGATAGGCCTTCTCCTCCTCCTGATATCATGGATGAATCAATGGATGCTGTTTTGTGCACTTTTTCTGCTGACCCAGCGAGACGGGATGGGGGTGGTGGGGAGGTATTCGTCCAGTTGCCTATGGCATGGCAGCGAGAGTTTGAGTTTAGCTCACTCTGTCACTATTATACCCCCCCATCACCATACTTCTTGCTGCTGAAAGCACACTCACACGGGAACATTTGTGCATACACACACACTCGCGTGCACCATCCCCTTCCTGTAAAATGCATTTGTCGCCTGTGGTGTTATGGCATTGGACTGTCTCCTAGATATTAGGGTTGTGGGGGTAAATCTAGATGATGGATGATTTCTGTTGGGCTGTCAAAACCAGCGCTTGATAAAAGAACAACACGGGAAAGACGCACAAGACAAACGGATGGCAGAGGGAAAAGCAAAACTCACATCAATATCTGCCCCTGCCAAACTCATACCACCGGAGCAATTTGAATCGGCGCCTGCATCATGAGGCTTCCGCTCGTGACACTGTGTCAGATGCTTTAAAACCAGCCGATGCATTAAGCACGCCGCTTGCAGCTGCACTTGCAAGGTAAACATTATTATGGGCCCTCAATCAAATGTTTTTCGCCTGCATGTTGTGTCAACTCGCCGGGCGTCTTCAGCTGACTGTGGGCAGAACAAACGCGCTGCTGTCTTGTCTGTAAGAGGAATAAATATTGATATGCTCCAGTGGCCTGGTATGTTAATTAAATACATGCTTATTGAAATTCAAT
Organism: Pagrus pagrus; assembly: GCF_965226575.1. Classification (NCBI taxonomy): domain Eukaryota; kingdom Metazoa; phylum Chordata; class Actinopteri; order Spariformes; family Sparidae; genus Pagrus; species Pagrus pagrus. The sequence continues at coordinate 11,754,759 of NC_140204.1, read as the reverse complement.
GACAGCTGGAATTTCACAGTGAGCAGGGGATCTTGCTTCTCCCCCAAGAGTGTAAAACATAATTGGTTGACAGCAAAAAGTAACACACAATTAGTTAGGGAGGTTTAATTAATATTATTCAGGCGAGGTCCTCAGTTTAGATGCGTCCTACAGCGAGCTGCCTGTCTGTTGTACAGATGCAGCAGATGTGGAGCTGGGAGCTTTAGGCGATGGGTTGACGAGTACAACGGGGGTCCATGGTTGGAGCTGTAACCCTCAGTGGAAACACGGAAAAAGGGAATGAAAAAAAAGTTGCCCTATGGCATACTCTAAAATATCTATGCTTAAAAAATGTCACATAGACATGCATGGTAATGTTGTGCCATGTTCATCACTTTAGTTTAGTGTGCTAGCATTGCACGATAGTTATCTTGCATTGTTTACAATGTGTCAACCAAGAAAGAGCCCTGTGAGGTCATTTGTCCGATAAGCATGGCCTCGTTGGCTACGTCACTCTATTGGTATGTTCATTTGGTGCCGATCTGCTAGTTAATGAGGTTATGTGAAGTTTGAAAACAGAAGTAAGAGCACATAAATACTGCAATCTCTACAATTTGACTTAAAATGTAGATCGTGAATGCCCTCAAGACTGATCAGGATCCGAAATCAGCAGATTGCCGAACACTAATCACAACATTTCCCACTGAGCAGGAAGCACAAAGTACAGCTGAGGCATAGTTTTGGTAGATATGTAGTCATTAACCAAACTATTGGACAAATTACAGTTTTGATTTGGCACTGCAGGAAAAGTCAGGGGATCACCAGTGTGATTACGATTTATGCCAAGGGGAACATATTGTAAATGCCTGTACCAAATGTCATGGCAATCTTCACAATGGTCAACCAACAGGCTGTCCAACTGACATTTCCATAAATCCAGCAATGGCTAAAAATCAACGATAAGCTTGGCAAAACCTCTGATTGAGTAGAGTAACACACACACGTCAATCCTTTATTACCAGCAGTGGACTCCTATACCTACTAAGTGTGGACATCTGTTTAAATTCTCATGATGGTGAGTGTGTAACGTCACCAAGGTCCACTGTAGATATCTGCACAGATTCTTACTGGAGAGCTTTGGCTACACTGATGAGACTGATTCTAATTTGATTCTGAATATTTTTGCACTAGTACACAAACATTTTCTATCAGTGCAAATCCCCCCTCAGCATTTATCCTACAGTCAGCCAACTGGACGCGAGGATCCCGAAACCCAAACACTTAATTCATGCTCACCTCCCCCTATCACCACGGCTGTCTTCTCTCTCTCTCTCCACAGTGGCGTTGACACCTGGAGTCCTTTGTGAGTCATGTATCATACTCACTTAAATGGCCTCGCACGGCTTACGGACAACAATCCGCTTTGTTTTGGGCTATTGTGCGAAACATTAAAAAGCAATTTGCTGGCAGACCTATTGAGCAGACCTGCTATCGGTCCCCCAACATCACTCCCCTGGTGGATTGTTATTGTCATTGAGTGGTTGGGAGGGAGACCTCTGACAGTAGGCGGCTGGGAAATTTCAGACTTTATTGAGCTGGGCTTCACAAAAGGCAAATGAAAGTGAGAATTACTGTGATAATCTAGATGGGAACGCACACAGTGTGTAAACACCACAGAACTGTATTTATTCACATCTACATCCCGCATAAGCACAAAATCAATATCACAACGCACACCAGGATACGTCAGACACTAATAAGAAGGAGTGAACTTGGTAGAAATTAGAGATAACTATAAGTTACGTGGTGATGTCCCCATCTCCATGACTGTGGTCACATACCCAACACTTTAAGATTCTGCATCAAACACCATCATATTCTCAGTTGCCAGAAAATGAATCCAAGACAGTAAACAAGCAGAAAAAAAAAATATATATATATATATCACACCTGCTGTATAGGGAATTTACACCTCGTTTTGCTGTTTCAGTACATAGTAATTATCGTGTTCATTTTTACAGACTATTTATGCTTCAACACTACAAATTACCTGGTAAATAACTTGCTTTGCTGAGCAAGACAGAAACCAATATTCAGGAGTTCCAGACGAAAAACAGAGGACACAAAACATGCCTCAAAATTTAACAGAAATGCAATTTAAAAATCATAAACAATATTTCTTATACAACTATCTGGAAGTCTGTCATCGTGACAATCACATCACAACTAAGACCAGGGATTACCCGTTGTTGCTGTCACCTGATTAGTTTCCGTTTGGCAAACAATCTGCAACAATGCAGTTTATTACGACTGTGCTCACATAGCTGCGAGATGATAATATAAACAGTCAATACATTCCTCCAGACATCCACTCACTTCACAGTCCTGTCACCAAGGACACACTCTAACAGCATCCCAATCCAAAGGGAATTCAGTGCATCCTGTGTGTTGACATGGGATCCCCAATCCAACATCAGCCTCTACTTTTGGCATCCTCGGCCGCTATCAACACACACATCACACTCATCGTTTATTTTCCCCAACAGAGGGGATCAAACAAAGCTGACCTCCACGCTGTCATGCCTTCATATCACAGCTCCCCACATATTAAATCAAACAGTTGCTGGACTGTAAACCACACGTCTACAGCAAGCAGAAGACATCCAAGTTACAATAACAGGTTAGTGGAGTTCTTGATGACTGCTCTGTGTGAAGGCCTATTTGCGTTTGAATGTGGGTAAAGAAGTGCTGAAGAGGGGTTGTTTCGAATCAAGCTCTCTCTTCATTAGTCGGGCCTTGTCTCAGATGAATGTTCACACCAGGCAGGCGCATCATTCTTCCAAAGACGCTGCTCATTCTTCTGTACAGGCACTGATTAACAAGCGTCTCCAACATGGATAAGCTGAAGTGCATGAAACAATAACTGCAAAACTTTTAAGAAAGCACTCATTACAACATGTTTTGGAGTGGTTAGTATTAAACCGTCCCTGAACAGCAGTTGTCCAATATTGCTTTGCAACTGTAACAGCAAGCGGTTGTCAAGCTTTGATTTCGTCAATTGTTGAAGCTACAGTATCAGGCTGTATAGGAAGGGATGCTCTGTTAATAAAGGGTTCTGACAGTGGTCTTTTTCCTTTGCCTTTGAAAACCAAAAAAACAAGCAAAAATTGCTAAGGAATGCATGCTAAACTGTGCTTGGATGCCGCAGTGATGAAATGGCCTTACTGATTAAAACAAACATACAAGAAAATACTAACTATCCATATAGACTTTTATAAGAAGTGAATATTTTCGACTGCTGCAGCTTCACATTAAATGCATTTAACTGGAAAAACAGGCGTTGACTTTTATTATAAAGTAGGCTTGTCAAAGGAAATGCAATGTGTTTAAAGAATCTTGCACTGACCACTATCGCTCATCAGAAATGTGTCTGCAAAACAAGATAACAGACATTTTCAGCATTTGTTGACAGCAGATCAGTTTGAAATATTTCATGAAGTAGTTCTATACATCCTATTGGGAGTCAACAAGGCGCAGCCACAGTAAACTGAAAGATGAAGAGGTGCAGGTGAAAGGCTGCACACCTTCAACTTCTCAGTGAGGTAACCAACTCCTTTTCCCCTACTAACGTTATTAGGTTCCCTATTAGCATTGGGTTTAAATACTGCCAAATGGGCGCTTTTGCTTTTCACTTTGACAACACTTCCTCTGCCATCACATTATTGGTCAACTGTTCTTACTTTCATCACGTTGAAAGAAAAATGTGACTCCTGCCACTATGTGCTGCAGCTCTGCTGCTGGTGCTACTGTACAGAGCAGACACCTTCAGTCTGTTATTAAAGGGATCCGTTGTTCGACCAAGTGTTGATGAACAAAACAAAGTTAAACAACAATGGGGCGGAAGGCAAATCATGTACAACATATTACACTGAGAACATCAACACATGGCCTAATCTCTGCTAACATAAGCTGAGAACGTTAGCATGTCTAACTAGGCTGGTGACGATTCTGACTTTTTGCCTGAGACATGAAACTTTAGTGTCATTTTTCAGCATGATATCTCATATCATCAAGTACTCACTTGTTTACATTGTTCATCTTATAAAACGACACGGTGGTCTAGCAAGCCATAGCTAATAAGGTTTGTTAGCAACAGTTCATTCAGAAAGCCAGAGGTCATCAGTTAGGAATGACAGGCCTTCTTTTGTTTACCTCAGTCTGAAGTCATGGAGCATTCAAGCCAATATGACTTTTGAGCAGTGCAATTTCCCGCCATTATTTTTGTAAACTTCACAGTTAAGATAGCACTAGGCATCGTTGAAGTCTCTTTTTTAAGTCAACTTTGTGTTGTGCCAGAAAGCCGGTCATTAGCTCATGTTAGCGGATTCCATTTCCAAACTAACGTTAGCTACTGTTACTCTACGTTAGCGCTGGGAGCAAGATGCTGAGACGACTCAGATTAAACAGCAGCATTAAACAACTTTAACAATTTGTCCACAGGCCTGAAGGCAACAGAGAGAGGCAGGGAAGGTCTCATTTTTCACGACACATTAGAATCTGCTCACATATGGCCAATAAAAAAGTGATTAATTCATGTAAATTGCTACAGATTGTAATGTAGAGCCAATTTAAGCAAGAGACCTATCCCAAATTCAATTAAAATGTTGATGCCTCAGTCGCATATAAACATTATAGTAAAAATTGTCCAAATGTAGAGGCCTTACTGTTATCATCATGTCACAAGCATAATTCCTCCTCTAATAAAATACAACCATGTGAGAGCCATGACCAATGATTTGATGTCTTCATATTATGATTAATTTCACATCTGGTCACAGGAGTGATTATCTTATTGATGTAGTCACTGTCAATTTGTCATGGATATAATAGTAACAGTGGTTCTTGGCAAATCATTATGTTATTAGCCATAGAAGGAACAATGAAAGATCAGTGGTTGCCAAGGCTTCCTTATCCTGTTTTGTGTGCGATTTCCTCTGGTGAAGTTTTTCTCTTCATTTAGCTGCATTATACATTAATTACTGCAGTCTTTTCTTGTACTATCCTTAAACCTATTGAGGGACATTTTAGTTTGAGGGACTAAATTGATGTAATAACTAACTGGCTTAGAAGTGTCAAATCTATCGAACCATCATACCTCAGAAAAATAGCTTTAACAGATTTGTTAAAATAAAAAGATACTATATAAGTTTGCCAACAGTTTTAAGTAACCAGAGGACAAACAAGATGAAGAGAAGCGCTCACTACACCAATTAACACACATTTCCTCTAGCTTGGCACTTTATGCCTTGGACAGAGTCATCACAGAGCCAGGACAGAATAAATTAAGACAAACTTTGAGCCTTGCTTTTCCCAGCACAGATGATAATTTTCCAGGCAATTAAGATGAGCTGCGCTTTAGAAGGTGGGGTCAGTGCATGCTCATGGGAAACTAGTGTGATAAAACCAGAGCAGCGCTGTTGTGGGCGATGTAAAATGCTGGCTGTCAGCTGTCCTACAAGCTTGGGTAATTGACCCAGCTTTGAGACAGATCACTGATATCAAAGAGTCATCATGTTCGTTAAAATTAGATTCCCTAATGCAATGTTTCCTAAATGCTGCATTTTTAAAACAGTGTGTGTAACAGTTCTGATGTTATCTATCTCAAAGCCAGTGACACTATGCACAATATCCAAGTGGTTAATTTAACACAAACATGTTGATCAAATAGCTACATTAACTTGAAAAGCATATACAAACAATCGCACTTCCAATTATGGTTACAGTATAGGGACACGTGCTATTCCAGTAGAGATGTCTAACATAGAATACTATTACTTGGAAATACTTTAAACCTGACTATGGTAAGAGAAATAACACATCCATTGTATTACAATGAAAAGTTAAAGATACAATATGTAAAATATCTTCAATGAAATATATATGTATAAAACGACGATTTGTTGTATGTTTTCTTGAGGTGTGTACTTAAATTATCCCAAATGTTTCCAAGAATGTTCAAATTTTGTTCAAGTTAGCGTAGCATAGTTAGCATAGAGGATGTCGAATTTGACCAAACAATGTGAATAAACTTTAAAACATTACATATTGTGCTTTTAAATGCATAACACAATAAATGCACCAAACCTCAATTCAGTACACACATGAGTTTTGTTGCAGCACCCCTTCTTGTTACCTAGCTAGCTAATGTTGACTAATAATCACAAACTTTGCTGTAACTGACATTACTGAGTCAGTTTTTCTGACTTTGTGAGCTTTCTATACTTGTACTTCTTTACTTCTATATTAGCTAAAGTGGATATTAAACCTGCCTACTCAAGAAAATGAGTGAAATACAGGAGGATTTAGTGTAACTTTCACTGCCACTTGGACATGGTGGCCGCCGTTCACGCAGTCTCACTTTAAATACTGTTGCTTTACAATTTTTGCTCACATAATAAATGTACTTGCTCTTCTAATTGAAGAAACCTCACAGCATGTTATGCAAATCAGTTTCGAGTAACATAAGGCTCTGTGGAGGTACAAGAGGCACCACCACTGCAGCTTGAGAGCTGTGCTGTCTGCTTTAGTTGGTTAATTGGTAGCACACAAGCCGTACGTCAAGAGTTAAGGATTTTGATCTAGCTGGCTAACAGTGCCTGCCATTAATTAGGTTCATAGTTTTTCAAACCAGATTTCCCATCATTTATGATCAGATCAGGCTTTAGTTTAACCACAAAGCTGCAGCTTCTCACTAGGACATGGGACATTTTAGGCCCTCAAACAACCTAATTTAAAACCATCATAACCACCACTTTATGAATGAATCACTGAGTTTTCTGTGAGTTTAGTATTTCTTAAAGAAAATGTATCCTGGTTTATGACGGCCCAAACAACTATTTCCCATATCTATCTATCTATCTATCTATCTATCTACCTACCTACCTACCTACCTACCTATCTACCTATCTATCTACACATATACATCCAGCAGCCTCCAGCATTGACACAAAGTGGCCATTTTCTCTAAACTAAAGCTTCTGTAATTGAAGAAACATTTTATTCTGGTCTGAGCTGAAAAAACACTGAACCTATCCATTTTTCTACACATCTGTCTCCAAACTGTTGGACCATGCTCTGTTAAAATTGAACATGGATGACTCAAAAAATTAAACAGTCTCTATTGTCAGGCTCATTTGTGCATTTTAGCAGTTGAAAGATGCCTCCTTTGGAACAGAAACGGATCAGAAATAAGGGGAACATTCATTTCATGTGTGGATGTGATGCACTAAACAAAGAACCAGCCAACATGTATCAAAGGAAACATAAAAGTGTAACAACCTTCACTGGGGCTGGCTCCTGCAAACATTCACCATCTGTGTGATGGAATCCTGTATTGGCAAACTCGTGAGCCTCAACCGAGCCAGCATTGCTGTGTCTTACCCAGAATGCAACACTAACACTTTGTACGTTTACCGTCTTGTGTTTAATAAAACTTGTGCAGTCCTCCCTCCTGTGTTGGTGTGTGTGAAGACTCCTGCTGAGCCGAGGGAGAGTTTTGAAAAAACAAAACAACAGGGCATTACATTTTGGCATCTGTTACTATGACGATAAGCAATGCTTTACAGCTTTTATTGTAGGATTTTGGATTGATATATATATGTACATGTAGTATCAATCACTTTTATACATTATATCCAGCCATTTCTAACTTGAAGTTGCAGTGGTCAACCCAAACCACTTTTTGTCCTGAGTAAAACATCTCAACAACTATCAGATGAATTAGCCTTGCCTTCTTTATGGAACTAATGGTCCTCAAAGGATAAGGCCTACTGATTCTGGTGATCCCCTGACATTTCCTCCAGTGCCACCAAAGTACACAGTTTTTATTTTATTGATAATGTCACAACAACTATTGGATTGATTGCAGTGAATGTCTTTACAGATGTCCATGTCCTTACAGGCCAAACTGCCACTACTTAAGTGACCCCCTGACTGAAATTGCAATTTTTTCAAGTTGAAAAATATATACTATACTTATAGCAATAGCATATTAGTATTGCCATTTAAATAAATCTAAACCAACCGAATTATTCAGTTTGTGAGATTTTAATAATGCTTACAAAAGATTTCATTAAAATAATGAAATAGAATATAATACGTAGTTAAAAGAAAATCACCTAAAATAGAGTTCCTCGTGACAACAGCTATAACCTGTATAGCTTAATCAAAAGGATCCAGTGAGCCTTAACATGAATCCAACCAGGGCACCTTGGTTTTACTTTATCAAAGGGGCTCTACACCAAAATACAAAGCCCATGCTTTAAACTCACATTTATGCACATATTTTAAAAACTCTAAACAATGTTTGAATTTGTCCTCTGAGTGATGTTATCTGGAGGACACCGATCACAGGTGGTGTTAAATGCAGCCGAGCAAAGAGAGAGGAGGACAGAAACTGATCAGCGTAGATGAGCTTTGATGGTATGAAAACATAATTTCCAAAATTGTCAGCACTTTGCATATTCAACAGTGCTTTTCAGTAAAATCAAGATATAAAACCCATATCATGGCAATGTTGAGAAATCGTCCTTTGTGGCTCAGATGAATTTTCGAGTTCTCCCAGAACTGTCAACACTCTTTTCAATATTCCTGAAGGTTATCAAGAGTTCAGAAGCGCACAGATTCAAAAACTCAGACACATCCTTTCATTGTTCACAGGAGCACGCTGAGATGTTCCAATTTGGTGGTGTCACTTTTGAACGAGACACAAAGGACGGGCTCATGCATATATCGAGCATACGGAAGAGAGTTTTCTAAACATAGCTTCATTAAAGTGAATAAAAAAAGCTGTAAAATACTTCTTTCTCCAAGGGGGCTTCCTGATATAATAGACTATTGCTTTCTACTGTAGAGTTGATCCCAGATGAGAAGAGGAAGCTGCGCTACCATTATCTAAGGTTTAGTCTGGGCTTCCCTTTGCTTGTAGTTATAACCCAACACATTTCACTCATCTTCCACGTTAAATAATTTAGCAGCACAAACCACATTAATGGGGGCGATCCATCTCTGGTAGATGAGAGGTGGAGAGTGGTTATTTATGTACAATACCAACTGGGGAATTAAGCATTGTGTTTCAAATGAAGACGAGCTGGAAGGAGAAAATGCGGGGATCTGAACTCAAATTAGTTCACAGTGAAAGAACATATTGTATATAAGTACTGGAACATATATGAACAGATTGTAATATTTAAGTTTGTCTCAGGTCTTTTGGGAAATTGTACAGTACAATCAGCCAACTCACATGGAAAGTGATTCTTTGTGTGAACACATATAGACGCTATTTTGTCTCCGACTTCATCTCTTCATCACGCGCATCCACCGAGTTTCAAACAGAGAAGAATAGGAGTGATGATCATAAGCCGCCGTCAAAACAACAATGGATGCACAGCCCAATCCCAGCTATTATATAGAATCTGCTAGTGTTTGTGGCCATTTCCCAACAAAACATCTCTGCCATTGAAGTCTACACCGATACGCCACAACATTAAAACCACTCACAGGATGTCAAGTGAATGACAATCATCTCGTTACAATGTGCTGCTGGGAAACTCTGGGTCCTGGCATTCATATGGTTGCCACTTGACATGCACCATCCACCTAAACACTGTTGCAGACCAGTTCCACCCCTTCATTGCTGTAGCCCTAAACGCTTCAGGAATGGTCCAAAGAATGTGACAAAGAGCTCAAGGTGCCAACCAGCCCATCAGTGGAGGCCCGACCATGGATCGTACTTGGCCCGTTGAGGCATGGACACAGGTTTCTCGGGGTTTGTCCTGTGGTGTCTGGCCCCAGGGCATTGACGGTGGATCCTTTGTGTCCTGTGGATTGCATGGATTGGACTTGTTTTGGCATGTCCATGTTGATCTGGTCTCCAAAATCTCCAGACCCCAATCCAATCAAGCATCAGTAGAGTCCTTACTATGGATTGGATGTGGCTCTGACCTATTGAGCCATGGACACACGACCTCTGGGGTTGTCCTGCGGTGTCTGGCACCAGGGCGTTGGTGGCGGATTCTTCAAGACCTGTAGGTTGTGAGGTGGGGCATCCATGGATCAGCCTTTTTACGGCTCCTACGGCTTTTTAGCTCCTTGTCACCTTCTTTGGGTCATCCTGGAACAGTTTTTTGCAGTATGGCAGGGTGCATTTCCTCCTGGGGCCATTGCCACTGGGGAGCGCAATTGCCACGATGGGGTGTGCTTAGTCTGCAGCAGTGTTTACAGTAGGTGGGTGATTCAAAGTGGCATCCACATGAATGCAGGGACCCAAGGTCTTCCAGCAGCAAATTGCTTTGTAACGAAATGATCAATGTTATTCACATTGCCTGTTAGTGGTTTTAATGATGTGGGTGATCAGCGTATATACCATCTCTTGAAGTGGAATGGATAAATCCTGCTATACACCTGATATGCAGCAGCAGGCTCAGACAAGTCAGCTTTACAGTAGATACTTAATAACTTAAACACATTACACTCTCCAAAATTCATGACTTGGAGCAGGCTATTCTTGTGCAATGTTCTGTAGCATTGATAAGCAGGGATTCACAATTAACACGATACAAATGCTGCATAAAGATGGATGACAGCAGCATAACGGCAGAAATTAGCATCCAGCAAATGCCATGATGTTGCCCCCATGCAGAGCAATAAAACAGCCAGCATCCTCAGCATCCTCATAGCTTTTTGATATTGCCTAAGCACACAAACCAGCAAGAGTTTGCAGCTGTCTTACATTTATTTACTGCAGGGTTTGCAATCAACAGAAGAGTGTGCAAGGCATTGGAATCTAAATAGGCCCTGTTATTGCAAAGCTGAGGATGTCATATGTGAGTGTACAAGAAGCAGCGAGTCAAGCTGTCCACCTGAGCCAACTCACAAGCACATGCTAATTTGTTTTAATATTACATTAACATGAATTATTTGGTTTAAAAGTCAGCCAAGTTCAGAGAAAAGAGGCTGAGACATAAATCTAGCAAGAAAGAGCCATGCACAAAATGACAGGGCTACACTCAGTATGCAGCTTTCCAAAGGATTAAGATATAGAAAGTGGGATGCAGCAAGCTTTAACCTCAAAGTTTACATGTACTTTTACATACAACAAGTAAAAGCAAAAGTGTGGTCTGCATTCTTTGATTTAGTGGACCTGGAGTTAATATTTGTCATTGGACTGCAAGTTGTCGTCAGTCTACTCCCAAGTACACTCAAAAATGCCCTGCCAACGCAGACGAGGCACCCTTATTAGACTCTTCATTGGTAATTAACCTAAGATCCATCCTCTCCACATCATCATGCTAATGAGCAATCTAATACTCTTGAGTGATGTGTAATGTGCACAGGCCATCAATCATAGAGCATGGGCAGTGTCTGGTTCCAATCAGAGATTTATCCATTGGAGTACTGTTGGTTCTCTCTCTGTTGACCATCTTACACTGTAGTGTTTTTAAGTTTATTAGTATTAAATTTTAGTATTAAAAGGGCTGAAAATGTGTTAAAGCTCGGCAGACACTGTATGGATAAGCGATTTTAGATCTGAATTGGTCTCTGAATCATTTTAGAACTGGACCTTATTTCTGCCAGGTCGTTTGACATGCAGTTTGATTGGGGTCACAACGCCAGACTAATTGACTGGTTCTTGGATGACTGACTGGATTTTCCGGCATGCTATAAAATTGTGGTTGGCTTGCAGTTTGAGGCCCATAGTCCAATTTATTACATGGCTGGCGTTGAATGATCCATGGTCACCGTGGCAATTGTCAATGGACAAAACTGACCCGGGGTTCTGTGTTTACATTCTGGCGACCACCAAAGTAGCGACCAGTTGAATACAGTACAGCTATCTTTGTTTTCTGCATTCTCACCTTAATTTCGACATAACTTTCAAATAGTAGTTGTCCTTTCTAGTAGTTGTCCTGCTACTACAAAATGTAAACCCAAGTTGACTTCAGCCACAGGTTTGTGGACTGCCATTGCCATCTTGGTTTTTTGGAGCCAGAATTGAATACATATTTGGACGAGAGGATTGAGCTGGGGAGGACATCCTGATTGGATCTGACTGAGAACCTGAGCACACGCCATGGTAGCAACTTGTCAGCCACAAGGTAACCACACCCTAAAGCATTTCCTGCGTTATCACCAATTTAATTTCTAGACTGGAACATCAATTTACTGAATAACAACATGATGTATTGAAGAAGCGATTGAGACCATAAACTCATTAGGAAACTGTTTACTGAGGTTATAAATCAAGCGAGAAGTAAGGTCATTTTCCCAGAAGCTTACATACAATTGCACATTTCACACAGTCAGTGGTGGCAACTTGATATCTGTGTGAAAATAAGTGTCAATCAATATGCTTTTATTAAAAAAAAAGTCTGGATATTTTTCAGTGAGGTTTTGTACACATTACAAAAAATCTATTTATTATGCATTTTACGCTGCAGGATAGCGAAGCTCCTCTATCATTCAGCAGCCGCACACACTTCAAGCAGGAGCTACATTACAGTAATTGATATTTGTATCCTGAGACAGTTAAGTAAAACAACCTCTCTGGCTCAAGGCAGGAGGATTTCCCTGAAATGTAAATTGGAGCTCGAAGGAAGGTTGCGAGTGATTTAAGAGTCGGTGACATCCACACTGTTGTGCTAAGTCAGTGAAAGTGCTGAGTGCAGGGCGCCAGGTCTGTCTCCCTCACTCACGCTCTCTTTCGCTCCCTCCATCACTGTCTCTCTTTTCCCATCCCGCCCTCTCCATTTCCCTCTTAAGGCAGCTGCCATAACTCAGACTCTATCTTAATCCTTTCTGAGTACACAAACACACACATGCACGCAGCCCCAGGAACACGCGTGCACACATATAAGCACATGCACACAGGAAGTCACAAAGGGCCCTTGTTGGATGTATGATCTTGTTAATCACCTCTTAGTTTTTGAGGCGGGAGTTCAGACTGGGAGCAAAGAAAACTCCAAGTGGGATCATACGTAGGCAGACAGAGGGCGCTTGGTTTCACTACTATATTAATCACTACAGCACAATGGGATCAAATAACTTAGTGTTTCAACAGTTTTAGCTGCAGGCTCCAAACAATAAACAGGATAGAAAATGATTGCACATCATCTATTTTACATAGCATTTCAATAAACTTGAGAAATAGCATTATTTCTATACATTAGATGTATTAAAAGTAAATTTATTTGCTTTGCTTTGGCAATGAGATAGGGTACGATTAGGCCTGGTCAGGAATATTTTCTTTCAGAGATAATGGTCCTCTGCTAACAGACTGAATGCCATTAATACTAACTCTATTGACACAAGGCCACACTTTCTGTGACTTGAGATAATTAAAGTTCAAGTTTTACCCAAGTTATAGCCAAGGAACCTAACATCTTTGTTAGATTTCCCTGGAAACTTCTGACTTTATGTGCGAGAAACCTGCTTGACATGTCTGCTGCACATTGTACTAATACAGATTGATATCAAAACCTCCTTTCCAGCACATTGTGTGTTTGCTGACAGCCGTAGACATAAAACAGTGAAAACGCAGGAACACTGTTAATTGGCTTATTTAAAGAACACACAGCACGTATACATCCCGGGTTTGACAGGTTCGTGTACACAGCTCTACCTGAATTGAACCAACATTGGAGTATGGCCAATGTCTGGGTGTTGATGGACACGAAATGGAGCCATATGTTGTGTAGGTGCATCAAGCTGCACGGTGGGTGTTGACTCTTATAGATGCTACAAGCGTGAGTCTGCAGTTTATAGGAACTGAATCTTTCCTTTTTAAAAAACGCTTTCATGTTTGTTCCTTATTTTCAGGGGTTTCTCTCAGAGCTGGCACACCAATGAGAGATAAATGAGGTGATTTAGCATGGCAGTCAGACATAATAATGATGTGGTTGGAGAGCCATAGCTTTCATACCCATGTATGGTAAGGATGTGAACATAGTAATAAAAACGGATAAAAATAGACAATGTCTCATATGTGATGAGGGGAGGGGTGGGGTTGGGAAGATGACACTAGCCAACTGCTGTAGAGGGAAGCTCAGCTCTTGTTAACCTAAAATATGCTGAATGCTTCGTTCTTCAAACAAACTCGCTCCTTTGATCATTTCGAGGTCCTTGGAAGTACAGAGAAACAATAGCAAACATGCTAATTTATTCCAAAGAAAGGTTGTAGCATGTATTTACAATTAAATGTGAATTTACCACAGGGAATTCCACCACATCCCTCTCTCCGATAAAATTATAATGTCCTCTGTGGCGGTTCAACTGAACGCAGCCAAATCTGAAATAAGCTTGTGTTCCTGTAATGGAACAAACAGACAAAGAGCCCCATTGGTTTGCCTTTGTGGCCTTATCTGGCCTTGGCCAGCTCAAGGCGCATCATGGGGGGACTGTGTGTGCGAGAGATCCAGTGTATCACATCTCGGTGACTGTGGGGAGTCAGTATCGCACCAGATCTCCAGGTCATTTACCAGGGTGGGTGGTTTCATTAGTCTTCTTTGCAACAATACTTGCTGATTGCCATCTTGTTTCACAGTGATTTATAATTCTAGCCCCTTGGAGTTTGCAGAAATACCTAAAGCAACTGCTCAAATAAGATAAGAAGGGTTCTTTATGTATGGTGTTGTCTGTGGTGTACATCAGAAAGAGGCAGCGAGAGAGAGGGAGAGAAGCCTCGGGGTGACACGGTACTTTATTTTTTGCAAGCATTTACAGTTTTCGCCGGAGATGCAGGAATGCAAGAGGCTGTTGTTTCTAACTTCTGGAACAAACATTGGCTGCAAATGAATGAGACAGTTGTCAGGTTCGATTTGGTTAACACATGACGTGATGCCACCTTTAGAGGATTGCAGAGCATCTATGAGAATAAAGCAAATCCACAGACAAAAGGGTGGATTCATGGCAGTTTTGTCATTTCAGAGGGAAAGATTCTGTCTTTTTATCACCGTGCCATTTACATAAAGCTGTACAACCCCTCAAATAAGAAGAAATGCGGATGGGAAGAGAGGAGGAGACGGGGACAGAGTCATACAGCGAACATAAATAGACTGGAGAACAGAACAATCAGAAGGACAGAAATAGGAAACATCCTCACAAAGGTGCGATGGTGTTAATTGGATACAGCAAAAATGATGTTTAATCACTGCGTAGACTTGTTTTTTTCTTAAGGGAAAATAAGTATCAATAACTCATTTTCACCTTTGATGCTGCAGCTCAGTTAGCATGCAACAATACGACAAGTTCAAAAGGCAAGGCGAGTCAATCTTTACTGTAAGGTTGTTTTAATAGCTTATCTTAAATTTGATGTGCAGTTAACTTCAAGCTGCTCTACCTTTACACCGTGACAGTCGCTGAAAGCACAGAGCCATGAATTATGCACAGGAATTTTATTACCGCCGCAAAACAGCTAATGGGCCGTGCATTTGTTGAGATTAACACCGGCACCGCTCAGTGCTCGTGTGCATACGTGCGAGTGCATGTACCAGCAGCCCCATTCAATCGAGCTCGACTTCAAATAAAGGTACATAGAATAAAAAATAAAAAAGCCGGCACATTAATGATACATTACATACAGTACAGTGCAATGGAAAGGTAATTAACTTAAATTAAACACAAATTATGCAGACATGCATAACTTATTACGAGCAGAGGTTTTTGATCGTGATGAGAATTTCTGCACCAGTACACCGATTTGTCTGGTTTCCAGATGCAACTAATTTATTGATAAGACACAAAAACAGCATTTTAGACAAGATTAAAAGATATAATATGATAATAAAAATTAATGATATACTAAATGTGAAAAAACCTATTTGACCATTACTATATGTTTGGTTGAGTTCTGTACTTATTTTATTATTCCCAAATGATTTCAACAATGTTCAAACATAGAGGAAATCCACCTGATTTTTTTTTTTCCCCATCAAGATCCATGCATTAATCCTTCAACAAAAATGTTGAAAAACGCAATATTACTTGCAAGTTTTAAGAAAGAGAAATAATTCCTGGATGTGCACCGAAAGTTAATCGGGTCTAGTCCTGGGGATCAATCTTACACCCAAGTTTCGTGGAAATCGCCTCTGTAGTTTTTTTTGTAATCCTGCTGACAAACCAACAAGCAAGGGTGAAAACATAAGCTTGGCATAGGGAGTAAAACTTTGAAACACTACCTCGTCCATCAACATTTCTACCTGAGTCACGTAGATAGATTTTCATCAGCAATGTTTGTTGGTCAACAATAAAAAGATCAACTCCCATACTGTTTTTGTCAATTTAAGTAAATTTATCTGTAATTAAATCTACAATTTTTTTGAAGTCTTTGTCTATTGAAGAAGATGAAAAAGCCTGCACATACACAAAACATTGCAAACAGAATCACAGGAATCACATTCACTAAAAAAATACACAACTAAAAGGAAAACTCACAATTTTTCTTGCACTTTAATGAGAACGTCAACAAAGGTCCGAGATGCAACAAATTAAACCGATAACTTTTTAAAAACACATGCAAAAACATCAATATATAGTGGATTTTACTTGATTCAGTCCGTCATTGCTGTTAATTCATGTATTCTGATGATGGTGTTCTACATGTTCAGACCATGACGGGCAGGAAAGTCGTGAGGTAATCACGACAGCACGTGGGGCCTCATTATTGCTCATGGATGTGCCTCGAGGGCACTAAATCTCTTCCCATTCATTCACTGTCAGACCTCTCAAAGGAGATTAGCACAAGGCTCATCAATACCCTATCACATGCCACTCCCACATCCATAGGTATGCGGCTGGGTTACACTGCCTCCCCCATTAACTCGGCCACACGTCTCGCCGTGTTAGCTCGCTACCTACGAGAACGGCTCAGCTCATTATGGTTATGTAGGCCAGTGCATCTCTCTCAGTCCCTCTCGCTCCCCTCCGATCAGAAGGGACAGGGCAGGAATTATTCTGGCCCTCAGCTGTGTGCAGTCTGTCTGGATGAACGGTATAGCCTCGGGCACCTCTTTGGAGAGGGCTTCACGTCCGCCTCGGCCTTTGCTGATGACTGAAGAACGAGTATAATGTGTGCCGTGACTGAAGTGGACGCTTTACTTGTATGTTACTCAGAATGGGGTATGGTCAGACTCTGCCCCCAAGATATGAACTTATCCTTTGATGGAAAACAATAAGGCTGACCCCAACAACCCCACCCCCCAATCTCAGCCCTCAGAGACGGCACATTAGCAGTAATTTGTGTTTTTCCTATCATGTCGCACATGCTTGAATGCATGAACGAACACAGTAATAACAAAGTTTGAAGCTCAGATAGAAGTATACAAACAGAATATTCTTGTTTCATTTGTAGCAACCTTAAAGGGGAAATAAGCAAGATTACCAGACCCCTGTACCCTGCTTTTGATTTCTGTTTGAAGCTAGCTGCTTGAGGCCACATTTGCTGCAAATAGTTAGCATAACACACCTGAATTGTCATCAGAGCTGTCAGTGGTCGAGTTGCATTGTGGGTAATGTAGGTGCCAGGTAATGACAAAGAAGAGAAATGTGTGGAATCAGCCGTACCAACCAACAAATGGACGTAACTAACAAGACAAAAAGTCTAAAGCCATGCTAGCAACTTGGCAAGGCTGTACATAGGCACAGTGGTGCTTTGAGCTAATTGCTAACATTAGCAAAGGCCTGCTCACAATCACAGTTATAACATACTGCTGTTTGGCAGGTATAACGTTCACCACGGTTTTTATTTTTCGCATGTTAGCATGCTAATATTTACTAAGTAGCACTAATAAGATGAAATAAGATCTTATTAGTGCTACTTAGCAAATATTCGCATGCTAACATAAGCATGAATCAGAAAGCAGACAGTAGGTTTACAGTTGAGTTTGAAAGGAATGTCACAAGTTTTGCAGGTATTGAATCAGAAAAACAAATGTCTGGGGTGAATCGAAATTTTGACCTGATGATGGCGCTAGATGACCGCCAGGGGATCAGGAATGTGTTTTCCAAATTTCATGGCAATCCAGCCAATATCTGTTGAGTTCATTCTGGCTAACAAGCTGAGCAAATTTCTGCTATATAGAGGCTATGTGGAGCACTTTTAAAACATAGATATACTGCTGTCAAAATACTTGCTCTAATTGCTGTAAACAAGTCAGACCAAAAGACCATTAAAATTAAACTAAACTCAACACTTAAAAACGTTAATATTTTAGCTCTCTGGGTCTCTTTGCGTTTTGCCTCATCCTGGTGGTAAGAGTGCGGATAGCCTTGATATGTTGTGTACAACACTCCTGCATAATAGGGGACTCAGGTACCTCATGTTACCACACTGTCTGTGCTCTTCATTGATGCAGACCGTGCTTCATTAATTAGATTCTCTAACTGCGAGGAAGTGCAAGGTCAACTTTATTTCCTGGCTCCCCCAAGAATATGAACCCTTTTTTTTTTCAGAACACAAGAAGCAGCTAAATACAACTGGGATGTGGTTTTGTTTAAATAATGTTTGCCCGAGGAAGACTCTCAATGTAAACTGAACGTTATATGCGAGACTAATACTGCAAGAAAAGTACATTGTCCTTGCTTTAACCTCTGCCATTGACTTATGCCACGTTAGAGTTCATGCATCATTTAGTTATTAAAGAATACTTTGCCACCAGCCTACTTCAGATTGGATTTTCAGCTTAACGGATCCTTTTTGTTCAATCTACCTAAGCTTCTAACTGAACCTGACAGCCATTCGGCGAGAGCAGCGGGATCTGTCCACAGTTTAACTTTAAAAGAAAACAGCCGACCCTATTTCACTGTACATTAAACCAATTAGAGGGTGAGGCGGGAGGAGAGAGGGGGTGCGATTCAAGTGTGAGGAAGATTTAGCCGAATGCTTGTCAGCGGCACGTTTTCGGATGGTTCACAGATACTTAATTTTTTTATTTATTTGTATTTTTTTGGAGTGAAAACCAAAAGAATCTGAGTGTTACATGCTGATACTAGAGGCCGCCTACAGTTTGGCGCCGGGAAAAAAAAATTCATTGAAAGAACGCAGACAGTTGCAAAATAATGATGTTCATGAATAATGATGGAGGAGGTCTCAGAGGCTTCACACACATTTTAGTGCCAGGCAGCTAGAAACTGGCAGGATGAAGCTTATCGGGCGAATGCCACAAGATTCATGGGGGAAAATACTACAAATCCTGCTTGGCGGGAAAACAGTGGTGCGTGCGTGGCTGTGTTCACGCGGCTGAGTGTGAACACGGGCCTCCCCAACAGCGTGTCCTGAGGGTTTATGGGTAGGACGTGCATGTGCACGCTTTGGCACAGCAGCAGTATACTGTACAGTTGTGTGTGAATGAACAAGAGAGACGGAGGGAGGGGAAGAGGAAAGTACAAACTAATCCTCTGGATGAAGGTAGAGGACAATCACAGCCGCAGGGTTTTCCGACCCTAGACGGGGGCGACACAAGTCCCAGCCCAGCGCCAGCACCCAGGGTGATGCATGGGAAAGGGCATCTCCGTAAAGCACACCAGAGGCCAAGCAAATCAAAAACAAGCATAGATGGAGGGCACGGAGGAAGGAGGAGGGAAACAATAAACAAGTTGACTCAGTAATATTCCACAAGGAGATAGCTAAGGTCACCCCACCTTTGCTCAATCACTTAGGAGACGTCTATTGCAGGAGATTGGGTTATTAACCCCTGTGGACACACTGACAAGCACCACTTCAATGAGATCATCAAAGCAATGCAAATCCAAACAGCATGTTGTGTTTTGTTGAATACACACCGGACGACTGAAGAGCAATTTCCAGCTGACCCCGGCTTGAACTCCATTTATTTCGTGTAGCAATTTCATCTGATAACGGACCATATTGAAGGTTGTCTCCATCTGAATAGTGAAGATGAATCTCAGCGTTCAAGTTTCATCCGCAGCGACTTTCGCTGGAAGAGAAGATATTTTGCAAAAGTACACATGCAGGAATTCTAAACATATATATCTCAGTGTCCCAGATTTCACCAAACCTGTAAGGGAGGGGAAAGAAAAAGAGAAAAGGGAACTGAGCAGACACCAGGGATCATATTTCTTATTCCTCTGTTTTCTCCCCCTCTGTCTCAGGAAGGATTCTGCGGGTCTGAATTATTAATTCTCCCTGCATTCGATTTGTACGGCTTGTCACTTTTATCAAATTATATGCGGGATCCCTCATTCTTCTGGGCACATTCTTTTAATTCAACATCTGCATTTCATCATGCTCGCAATACAACGACCGGCAACATACTCCAAGTTTGATTTATGCTTGTGATTAAAATACAAATTCTGATATATTTGAAGGTTATTTCCACAATGGCATTCACTTTTCAAACCATGTTAAAACTGTTAGAGCTTACTGATGACAACCTTCACCTCGATATTTATTTAAAGGTGCAATATGTAAGAATTTTAGTTTAAAACATTCCAAAAATATCAACAGAATGTGAATAAATAACATTGCTACCACTATGTGGACGATATCTACTTAAGTTAGCATGCTAACCAGCTAGCCCTGGGCCTGAAAACCTCTTTCTCCTGACGGTCCAAAGCTCCTGTGGTAATGGTGTAAACGTCAAGACTCCCTCAGTGCTGAGGCTACATGTAGCTGCACGGCTAACTGAGCTAACAAGCTAATGGCAGCTCAAGTTAGAAGTTGTGTTTACAGCTTGTTACGCTGCCCCCAGTGGCCAATAAATAATTCATGCAGCTTTAAGATACTCAGTAAATAATAAACAGGTGCAATATGTAAGAATTGACCATATTTTGAATTTATACTCCAAACAAATACGGGGTAACATATCACTAGAGTAACTACTAACTAACTACTAACTACTAACTGCTATCAGCCTATTAAATGTTTGTGACAACAGGGGTTTTTTTTTTTACACAGTTAATTGATCCATTTTTAAATAGAAATTTTAATAAGTGCAGATTTAGGTCCTAAATTTAGCAGAAATTTAGCATCTAGTAGTTAGGGTTAGTTTTTTTTTTTACAATAGAGACACTTTTATTATTAGACAGTCAATTGATCTATTTTTAATATAAACATTTTGATCAGTGTGGTCTTTAAATTAGCAAAGAATGAATGTTGTAACTTACAGAATGAGATGCATTTAAAAATGTCAAATGCTTTCGCTTAAGTTTCTTTAAAGATGTACATCTTTTGCAATTGCGTTACATAAGAACCTCGAGATTCTCACCTGTCACTGCTGTATATTTCAAGGGCTATAACCCTGGGGAGGCCCGACCTCTGATGCATGACTTGTCACAGGCGAGACCACTTATTTTGCACTAATGTCAAGTGGTAAAATGACTCACCGTCTATCTGTCTTCTCTATCAGATTGTCTCGGCTGAGGGCGGAGTGACGGCACTTGACCCCTGTCACCTAGCAGTTATTACATGTTTTGAAAGTGATGGCAGTCAAGTCCATCTCTTATTTTCTCACTTTATCTTCGGTCGGCACCTCTTAACGGCAGACGGCTGGTTTCGCCGCGAGGGGAGTCAAACACTTCACACATAAAGCGGCCCTGAGGTGGTTTACTGCCGCTGCCACCACGTCCACCAGCAGGAGATCTACAATAGTTTTGTCCGGCGCTGTTTACTTAATCACATCTCATTGCTTTAATGAGCAGAATTGTTAATAATCACGCTGTAAATTGCTCATTAATCTCCTCTGCAACAGCATTCTGCTGTGTTGGCATCCCGTAAGTGCTTCCTTTGATCGAGTCAGGGATGGTCACGTTTTCGATTCAGATCCTCCTTGCTGACTGTAGATATTCGGATAGAAAGAAGAAAATCCATTCAGCACTCCCGCTAATGCATCTTCCGGGTTGAGGCGGGATTGAGACATTCCCTGGTTGTCTGTTTCACAATGTGCGCTCTCAGTTTATCCGCCTATTACAAATATTGAAGCGCATTTTCGAATTGCCTCCCCCTTCCCCCCTCTCGAATAGGCTCAAGAGAGGAAGGCATACTTTGAGACCTGATATACTTTTAGCACTAATGTGCTGTTCAGTGAACGGTCACAGTGCCAAGACTGACACCATTTTCTACGCAGCCCCCCATTAGTGTCACTCAGCCTCCATCGTGGCACATTAAAAAAAACTAATGATGTTTCTTCACCAAATGTCTAACAGAGGATTAGCCCGGAGAGAGGCTGCTCTGTACTTACTGCACTTTCACCTAAATAGAAAATGCCTTGCCGTGTCAGAAATGTATGCAAATGCTGGCGGGGAAATGATTTCATCAAAATCATCGAGATGACACAAAGTGAAAACCTCCACTTTCTCCAACCTCTGTTCCCCGTGTTGACCGCGGTCGCTTTATTTAGGCTGTGTAGCGATGCAAGGGAGGCGGATCAGTGTCAGTGAGGCGGGCATGAGGCTTAGTTCCAGCCTAGGGCCATCCCCGCTGCTCTCGTGGCCTGCATAGAAAGCTACTGAAGACCCTTTTGCATGGGCAGCCGTCTCCCCAACCCTCAGCGGACACCGCTCTGGAACTACTGAAGGGGAAACTGAAATATGCTGCCTTTCCGCAAGGTCAGGCTTAGGCAGGACTGACACCTGCTGCTGGCCATGTTCAACATGGCATCCAGAGGCTTTGGAAGGCGCGTCTCACTTCTCTATTGTGTGGAGAGCATTTTACTCTATGTTGGGTCGGTTGAGCCGCAGCTCTGGAACCAGGCGAAGAAGCATGAGAAAGAGAGTATTGATTGGTATCTATTTTTCTGCTGGAGCTGATTGACTTAAGCTCATTACATCCATGAGCCTCCAGGGAATATTTCTTTAACAGGCACACAGAGAAGATAAGCCGGGGATGATGTAAATGACAATGAGAAGAACTCAATCCAGAGCAAACAGAAGACCAGAACGACTCCGTAATGCTTTTGTGCAGCTGGAACGCTGTCATTTCTGTAGCATCACTTTTTTCTAATCACTGTCCAACCCTATTTTATCCATTTTGTTTTCATTCTCTCTATTCTTCTCTCAAGACAATGGTGGACTCAGGATGTTTGGGATTTTTTTTTTTTTAAATGGTCACCAGCTGTTTGCGATGGGGCACCCTAGAGGGCACTTCACCAAGCGATTGCCCCCCTGCTGAGTCCACCAGTGTCTCAAGAGGAGCTTAACACAGCAAAGGACGATTTAGGATTGAACTCAAGGACAGTTATTTGTGATAATTTAGATGTTTGTTTAAGATTTTTTTTTAATTTTAACAGACACAGAAGCAAGAGTTGTTCTTGTTAATCTCCTAGAATGCTTATGTTTCAGACCAGAAAGTAATTACAATACACATTAGTTTTACAGTATCATTAATATCACTAATTTTACAATATATACGTTATTATCCGTTGATTGCATCTTGTTTAGAATGTGTCCAGAAGGCCAAGTTCAGACAGAAAACCAGCACTGAGAAACAAGATAAAGTGTTGACAACCGTGTTAGCTTTGAGGTCGAGCACAGAGCTAGCACGGCTAATCTTTATGCACCACTTTCTCTCCAGGTTCCTGGATGCACCCAAATCTAAAATTGTAACCCACATACACTGAGAATGGACTAAAAAAAATATCGTCGATCTCTCAGACAGATTAGAAAAAAAATTAAAAGAAGCCTATAAATTGCAAAGATGGGTCACCAAATATAATATTAATATGCCCGGGTGGACTGCCCAGGTAAACCATACGTGTGGGAAACACTGCAGGGAGAAGAATAAGGTGCCATTTTAGGGACCTTAATGCGGAAATTATACTGTTTTTCTGTGAAAACCATGTCTGACACACATCACAGATTGTTTTGTGTGCCTTCATGCAAGTGTGTAGTGGCTGTTTTATATTTTATAGTGAGATTCTTATTGTTATGTAAATTAGTATACAAACCCATTCATCCTCCTGTGCCATGTTGTACCTTCTCATGTACTTTCCTCCTGCGTGCACACATGACATGTACGGGGGGGAAAAAAAAAGTACATTCAATTTGTGGGTATAATGATGGATTTTCGATGTAATATAACCCTCGCCTTATCACTCAGTCATGTGCCTGCATGACAGGCTTCCATGCTACTTATCAAATGAAATGGTTGCTCAACGCGGTAAGCCTTTACCATCAGAACCAAGGAGGTCTTTAAGGAGGGGCCGGTGCATTTAATGGAAGTATGAAAGAACGTTACATACGGCTTGATGAAAGATCACGCGGTGCATTTTTGACCAGGAAAGGCTCTTTTAATGAGAAAACAAGCTTGAGCCTTGGTACTCGCCAGGGCCTTCCGTGTTATGAATAGCTTGGTCGCCTATACATTACAGCAAGAAATTCAACATGTCTGCCAGGGGTACTTGGGGAAATCACATTCCTTGGTGTGTGGGAGTGTTGCTTTTTATTACCTGCCTCAGAGCTTCAAATCCAATTCCATCTCCTCACTTCTCCCTGGGCCTTCCTCTGTCAGTGCGGAGAGAACATTGGATAGGCGATGATGCAGCCTCCTGGATGGAACGACTATAGCCTGCAGGTGACTTTAAATTAACACCCTTCATTAAGAGCATCCATCACATGGGATCCATAGGGAATCACCAGCAGAACACCCATGACACATAAGTGAAGAGCCCACGGAAACTGGCACTAATGCTGAATACATGCACATCAGTCCTCGCTGAAATAATCCACCTGTCTGACAAAAGTGTCCTCGATAGATTATTCTGGGGAGGTATAGGTGGAAGATGTCATAAGTTCTTGTTTCTCTGCAGTCCTGGCTGGTGGTAAAACAAGGCAGATCCTCCAACCGCCGGGTTCGGAGAGAGTCTGAACCTTGCTGTGACAATTCTGTGCTGGGTTGGGGGGGAGGGAGGGAGGCCCGGGCATAAATTCAGAAGAGCCGTCTTTGTTTTTTTCATACAGCACAGCTGCATCCTTTATGAGGTAGAGAATGCCTAACCAGCCATCCAAGACAGAAGACAGGCCAGGCATCCAGGGTGACAGCGAAGGGTGCTTCGTTTACATTCAGGGGGACTTAGACAATATTCCCCTGGCCAACTTATCCTGCTGAAACAGCGGCCACACTTGGCCGACAGAGCTGTGATTTTGCGGCGGCCTGGAAGCTGCGGGGCTAGCCGAGGCTTTAGCGAAAGGGGGAAAGAGGCGAGAAATCTGGGCTGCCGAGCACACCACTGTGCCGGGATCCCTGAGTTGAATTTCTGAAAGGCTCATTATTCTGGATCGGGGAGAAAGTGGCATTGAGGGGTGGAAAGGGGTGAACAGGGGCTCAAGGCAAAGTGTCCATCAGAGCTGCTGTGGTGCGTTTAGACACATCACCGCTGGGACAAATGGAGATCAGGGGTTGGAGTCAGATCATATGACTCACAAGAGTCGGTATCGTCCTGTTTCAGCGTACAGATGGCATCGCTGTCACACCGAGGTAAAATTGAGGCCCTGTGGACTTGTTTTTGTTTTCTCTTTTCGTCTGTCCATCCCCATCAGCCAGTAGGAGAGTATTAAAGGGGCACTATGTCGTTTTGGAGAAGAAATTCAAACATTTAAAATATTAATGAGGTGATAATACAAACTAATATTTATTATTTCCATAAGTGAATAAACAAGCTGCTCTCAGAGGAAAATAAGGTCCCAGAACACTGTTTGAAGCTGGAAAGATGGCAGGGTCCGCCACATATAAACAAAGGAAAACGGTGTGAAATTGTGTTGTCCTTTAAGGTCAATTTGTTTATTCAGTTTATTCAGTCATGAAAACAGAGAGTTTGTTGATTTAGTTTCTTTAAACATCAAACACAAAAAAAATCTCAGCCGATGAAGATCTTTCCCTCCTGATTAAACCGTCTTCCCCAAAACTACATAGTGCACCTTTAATTACAAAAACATGCACCGACGCTAAGACTGAATGAAATAAAGACCATCATTGATGATGCACCTGCGACATGATGATGTGAGACTCAAATTAAAACATGAAAAAATGCACTTTTATTCCCTTTAATTTGACAAAGGGTCCGGTCTCAGTGCACCGGAATACATTACAATCCCAGCTTACCGCACTTCTAACTGACATCTCACCAATCTACATTCAAGTGCTTCAAAAGGGAATAAAATTATGAGGAAATTACAAGGCGAGTGAGTTTTGGTCCCACACGGGGAATTAAAACTTATTATCTGTGACAACCTGTCAGCCAGTGAGAACTCAAACATGAGCACAAAGCTCCGTGAGCCGCAGAGGGGAGCAGGAGAAAAAAAAAAGTGCGATAAAAGAAAAGGCGAAGGAAAAGAGAAAGGGGCAGTTAGACACATCATTTCTGCACAGGGGAGAAAAAAAAAAAAGTGCCTCCCGGTAGGCTGAACGGTAAATGTTTTCGAAGACTGTGATTTGACAAGTTTGATCTCAATGTACAGTACGGTTGTATCATTTTTCTAGATCCTTACATGTACGTTTGTTTTGTATTCTGAGAGAGCTGATCCTGCTTAAATGACACACCGAGAGCTTAGAGGCGCTTCTTTCACGAGGCGGCTCTAACTAACGAGGATACACAGCCGATAAGCCCCGGGGAGCACGATGCTGAATTACAATTATTCAATACCACTGCTGTTAAAAGCTAATGATAAAGAATGATCCAAACAAATCATATATCACCTGCCATTAAACAAGTTCAAGCATAGCCCATCACAGTCACTTTAACCAGTTCAAGGGAATTACAATGCTCTCTCCGGAGTCGACAGTCAGATGCAATTAGCGGGGCTGATGGCAAATTAGACTAAATGATCATGCTATCTGATTTAATGGGCCTGGAGTGGCGCACGCTTGCACTTCCATAGTCATGATGTCATCAACGTGAATCCCGAGGGGGCGAGTCAAACATTTTACTTTAATGTCCCCCGAAGGAAATCCACTCCGATTCGGTCCACCGACCCCTAAAATCCCACCTGGGAATGCCCAGAGTGCTGCATGAAAGCGCTGCGAAGCTTAGAGGAAAACTTCAGAAAGAAGCCTGCTTTCTTAGAAGTTGGTCCGAAAACATCCAAGCATTACCAAGTTTAGGCAACTTCAGAAAAGCCTTAAAGCTTGGCTACTTCTCAGAGATTTTTTCTATTTTTTTTTTATTCATCTCTCCCCTCCCTTAAAGAAAACAAAAAAAAACTGTTGGTGCGTGCCGTAGTTTTGACCAGCTGTGTGCTTTGCCGCGCCTACCCGGCCGAATATGTGCGCGGAATTAGTACAATGAGATCCAGCGAACCACGAGCCATCCGTGTAAAATAATACAGAGACGTGGAGAAGGAGGAGGAGGAGGAGGAGGAGGAGGAGGTGGTGGTGGTGGTGGTGGTGGGGAGGATGAGGAGAATTTTGGTTGCTCATTCCTCGGCTTTGTGTCATCCTGCTGACATCTGCTACATTTGCATGGCAGCTGGAGATCCTTGGATTAAGCGCTTACAAGAGTATTGCCATATCTCATTTAACAACATAATCATCTTATGAGGAAAGCGATGTTTCATCCCTGGTGCTTTACAAAGCTTGGCATGCGGTTCCCCCCGACTCTCTCTCCCTTTCTGCCTCTCGTCTCCGTCCCTTCTCTCCTTCCTCGGCTCCATCTTCCTCCCTGCCTCTTCCCTTCAGGCCGTCCCTCTATTTGCCGCGTCGCCTTGTTACTCGCAGTTATGGGTAATCTTGTTGAACAGGATGTAGTGTGTGTGTGGACCAGTGTAGATCACAATATTTACCAGACAGCTCTTTCAATCCCCCCCCTTTGTCCAAGGCTATATATGATCCTCGAAAGCTCAATCAACGCTTCACAGAGGTCAAAAAAAGAATGAGCCACGTCAAAACTAAAGCTCCAAGGATGCCTGCGCTTCAATGCTGCCTCTCTTGGCCAAACAAAAAGGACAGTTAGATACACTTGAACAGGACAATGTCTTTTGGCTGCTATTTAGCTTGTATTGACCCTCTTCAGCATTGGTAAAAGGATCTGCATTTCAATAGCAAATACATCATTCATACACGGATGTACATCATACGGCAAAGGCTTCCAGGCTGCTCATCAGGGGCTCAACGTGGGTGCGTCGACATGAAGCTGGGGGAGCCGGAGATTTGAACTTGCGACCTTCCGATTACTAGATGAGCCGCTCTACCTCCTGAGCTACAGGTTCCCCAGCAGCTATAAGAGACTCAACACAATTCTCTGAAAGTCTGGACCAAGACAGCGTACATTGTTAAAAATCATCTTAAATCCCATTCCTCTGCTTTCATTTTCATTTCATACCATTTATTTTGTGAGTTACATGCCGCTTGTTTTTAGCCAAGAAGCAAAAAGGTTGCTTCAGTCCAGACTGAGATAGCTCAACAATTATTGGATTGATTGCCATAAAACTCTTGTACAGCTTGAAGCTTAGAAATTATGTAATACCGCAATATTCATGGCACATGTATTAGAAATTCCTGTTTACTTCACTAGCAAAAGTTGAGTGTAGGACTTCTGCCAGGCACTTTCATAATCATAACAGCGTATCTTCTGGACATGGTTATCCATGACCGATAAAGCAAAGCAATCAGTGTTGTACTCAAGACAACGAAAACTAAGACCAAGTCATGACCGAGACCAGACCAGTGCAAGTCCAACACTCAAATAATACACCTATGACAAAATGTGGAGCATCAAAACTATTGGGTCTCCTCACGCTGATCTGAAAGGTCCTCATTCCCATAAAAACACCTGCAGAACATTGCCACATGTGCAGTATATGTGTTTCAGTGCAAGTGTGTTCATCAAAAGGCATTGTTGAGGTGAATTTTATTTTGTTTTCTATGAACAAACAAATGCAAACAAACACTAAAGGAGCTGAAACCTACCTAACCATTTTTAATCAAAATTCCTTGTCACAATTTTACTATCCACCTAAGGCAATGCAATTTATTAGGATTAATAAAGATTATCTTTTCTTTTTTAATGACTCTTGT
Organism: Pagrus pagrus; assembly: GCF_965226575.1. Taxonomy (NCBI): domain Eukaryota; kingdom Metazoa; phylum Chordata; class Actinopteri; order Spariformes; family Sparidae; genus Pagrus; species Pagrus pagrus. Next base: position 11,725,763 of record NC_140204.1, on the reverse strand, counting down.
CTTCCAATACAAAGTGCTTCAACACATCCCCTGCAGTTACAAATAAATAACGTGAACGTGTTACGATATTGTACAATGTCCATATGCAATGAATACAAGCTTGAACTTGTCTGTGGTTGGTGGAAACTTACACTGCCAACCTTTTTTTTCCAGCTCGCGAAATGAATGGCATTCCCTTCCCCATTAGCTGCAAGCATTAGCACGCTAACATGCACAACTAAAACGGTATGCATGGTAAATATTACCAGAAGCATTACAGAGAAGAGACAAACCACTTGAGGCCTTTTGGATAGAAAAGTCTGCAAGATGGCGATTGTATGACACCGAAAAAACACTTTGATATTAACTGCTAAACACTCAACATGTCAGCCCGAACATTGTGAGTATGCTAGCATGCTGCTAGCATTTAGATCAAAGTACCACTGCGCCTCACATAGCTGCTAGCATGGTTGTTGACTCCCTTCCTTGATGTTGCTTTATCATTCCTTTTAATCTTTCTTTTTTCCTTTTTTCTTTCCCCCTGGAAGCATGTTGCTTCTGTTGTAAAAGCGCTTCAAATAAAGTTTCGCTAACTTGCTTCAAAAATGTCACCCCGTAGTTTTTGGCAGCAGCACGAATAAAGAGAAAAGCTTATAATGGAAAGTCCTGACAAGTGTTTGTTCTCACATCAGTAATGGTTTGCATGGTTCCACAATCAGGATTCTTTACTGCGACCTTTCTGGGCTTGAGATTTTACTCCCTTGCTTCAGACAGGGAGATAAATGGGTCTCTGTCCACTCAGGTTACCAACACAAGTGCAATTATATTGTCCTGGCCCTCCAATCTGGTTTGCCTTTTTGTTGCTTTTCCTTGAGCGTGTGATCAAATCTGTGCCCGCTGCTGGAATCGCTCGGCTCGGGCCGGCTCTCCTTTCCACGGCATGTTTATTTCAGGGAGAAATCTACAATATCAAAATCATCAGATGCGTGCGTGATATGAGATAGCAGCACGGCGCAAGAATGTGCTGATGCTGTCAAGCCCTTTTTATTCTCTCTAGTTGCACTGGTAAGCTATTCATATTCTGCTTTTATGATGAGTCACAGTCATGATTGTCTCTACAAGGAGGAAAAATTGGCTTGACAGGGAAGACCTCTTTATTTCTCTACAGATGGACTAGGAGTTTGAAGATACTGCACACTGTGCATGCAGCCACTATTAAAGTCTTGTTGAGCAATATCTAATGGTAACGTCTGTGTGTTTTAGTGATGGTTTACACTGAATGTGTGAGTGTTTGTACAGTAGTCGTTTTCTAATTCATAACTGTGTGATGTGATAGTGTTTAACTGAAGAGGAGTCAATGAGGTTTAGTTGTTTCCTGTTGTCTCCTGTCCTGATGAGGACCAGCTGCTCCTGGCTGTACCGTCATACCAGACAGGTATGAGAGTGCCTTTTGGCAATAAAAGCGAATAAGCATATTCTCTAAAATGTCAAACTCTTGTTTATTCAATCCTGATCTGCTTATTGTTGTGCTGCTCACATTCAAATGAACTGAAATCATGTTTGCCCTTGCTCCATTTGAACCAAGGTTATATTATAGCATTTAATCCTTTGTCAGACATGTTGTATCTGAAAAACAAACAAACTGCTAATGCTAATAATCTAGATTCATCTTTCTGTCACGTTGCCAACTTTTTTGTAAGATATTCAGCAACACTCCTCCTGAAGTGTGAGCAATCCAGCTGTCTTCAAATCATCAGAAAAAAATGCCAACGCGCTGACTTCTGAAGCATTTTGCATACACGTTTGTGCAACATCTTCAAAAGTAAATGAATACAGATGGTTATTAAAAACACTTGGACGACAATGACAACTCCCTGAATAATTCCCCCATTTAAAAAGACCCGATTTAGCAGGAATGACCCTTTACCCCTCTCATGCTTTAAACATCATTTTTGCAACTTGCTGGAGCAAAACTACCCCTGACACCACAAAGCAATAACTGCAAGGACAAAGTAATATTAGCCTTAATATGAACTGTATACAAAGAAGACCATTTGCCTCAGGGCAAATTTCTTCTACTCTACGAGACCTATTTTATGTCCGGATTCATCTGGGGACGTAGCAAGTCACAATGTCTACTTGTTCAGCACAGTTTTTTAGTTATTCGTCTGACAATTTTACTGGATGTGACTCAGCTGAGGTATCTCAGCAAGCCATCAAAGCAATCTAAGCCTCCTCATAAAAGGTGGGAGGATTTGGTTTACACTGCACTCCTTCTTAAGCACCTCAAGCTTTGTTTGTGCCTTAATATTATCCTCCTTTTCTGTCCCTGTGGTGCACCGGGCTGACCAAACTCAGCCCCAACTAACTTTATACTCGGCTTTTTAGAAGTTTTCTATTGTCTTATATTACATGGATTGATGTTTTTGATCTACCACTGACATTAGCTCTTTTATTGGCTTATGTGGAGGAGAATATTATGCAAGTAAATTATTTAAGCTGCAAGGCCCACCTACTAGTTCTGGAGACCCTAACTGATAGAAGTGGTTTCCACCCAACGCGTGGGCTCATCATCATGAGGTAAATGTTGGACTTTATCCACATGGCAACTAAAGTGGGACGCAGCTGGTGTGCAAAAACCTGCTACGTCCGAATAAATAATCGAAATTAAGGCACAAAAATGATGTGGTTTAGGAAAAGATCATGATTTTGCTCAGAATCACTTCCTTCAAACAGAAACCATTGCCTCACACGGGACTTGAATCCTGGTCTCCTGTGGGGAAATTCTATGACCAACCCCTCAATCTTCTCTCGATGTGGACTTTTCTGGCTCTCTGAATTGCATCCCATCATTGTTCCCATCATTACGGCACCATTACCAAACCAACACTCTCACACGCCGATGTCGAACCGATCGGTGTGTCTATGAGATGCTTTGGTTTGAGAGTGGCTGGTATCAGAGGAGGCACGCCGAGCTCTACACCGAAACACCACCGGATCCCAACATTTTCAGCTTGTGATCCGTGAAAAGGGGTAAAGCTTAAAAGACATATTTTAGAAAGAGAGTGTAAAAGAGGTCATATTGTTCATCGCAGGGAAGTGTTCCGTTTCTGTTAATAATCTTGAAACCTCCTGGATTTCTCTCGTGGCCCACCTCGGCCAAAGAAGACGTCTGCAGTGATATGTGAATTGGTTCGGACCAATTTGGGAGAAAAAAGTGAGAAATAAAAGTAGAAGAAATGAAGGAAAACAGATCAAAGTCAGGTAATGTTAGATGAAAACCCTCTTTTCCATGTTTCAAGTCAATCCTGCCCATTTTGTGCACTCCTAAGATGATTTGTTGTATTTCAGCAGGGGGGGAAAGACCCGGTTCGTTTCATTCTCCGATGGCTAATGAAACGGACTCTTTTGGTTCTTTGGGTTTTAGAGCCATGGTCGGGGGTATTGATTCTAACTCGCAAAAAAACCTCAGTCAGATACTGGATCAATGAGTCAGGCAAAGTAGACAAACATATTCAACTAAACAACCCCTCTGCCCCCCGTACTCTCTCTGCTACATGGGAGAAGAGACTGGCAGGTTAACAAGGTGAATGTATTTCGGTCATTTTGCTGACAAAGGCAACGCCATCCCCTAAAATTGCTTACCGCCTAAGGCGATGCAGAATTAAAGAAATCTTCCTGTAAACACTGCATTTTTCAACTAATTTGAGAGAGATATATATTCAGGCAGCAGTTCTCCAGGTACTATAGGGACTAAGCATGTTTCTTTCTATTGCGGTGCAGTACTCCTCCAAAGCAGCAGAACCAAAAGACCTATTGCTTAATCCATGACTGTCTCCTATTAGATATGCGTACACGACAAATAAATAAAAAAAGTGTTTGGGGTTTAAAAAGAGAGAATTAACTCACTGGCTATATGCTGTTCGATAGCTGCAGATAAGCATATGGTGGAATAAATTGAAATAGAGGAACAGGTGGTCAGTTTTCCAGGAAGATGAGGTGACGGTCTCTGGGGGAGAGAGAGGAATACTGTTAAAGGGCTTCACAGCCTTTTTTATTTTTTCAAGCCAGCAGATTGAGACAGAAACAGGATTAACTGATGAAATACTGTTTTTAAACATTATGTCTTTAAAGCAGCCTCATACATTCTGATGGTACACCGACTTGTATTAGGGAGAATGATGCTCTGACATTTCCATTCTGTGCCTCAAACACCTTTTCTTGCACTGTGGTTGAGTGGGTGCAATCTCTTGCGAGAGTGGATAACACACACCAACAGCTATTTTTCTGTTTTCTGCTGTCTTGCTTTCCCTCTGATGTCTTCTAGCTGCTCTGCACGGAACGATGGCTTTACGTCTTGCAAAAGCAGCCGCTAGACGCAGCTAACTGTTGCTGCCGTTAGCTTAGTTAGCCATGCAGCCAGCCGACTCTGCCCGGATGAGACCGGGAGCTCTGAGCACCGAGGATTGTTGCCATGCGAACTTTGGACCGGAGGCAGGAGGATGTTTTGAGGCCGGCAGGGGATTCTGGTGGGGAGTGGCACCAGAATGGGCACCAGAGCGGACAATGGAACCATGCTCAGCAGCCTCAATGGTCATATTGACAGAGCCAAAGAGGACGTTGACAGAGGAAGCTAAGAAAAGCAAGATAGAAGAGTAAATCTCGGTCTGGCTTTAGTCACCATCAGAGTATAGATTGGTTCCCTATAAACCTTGCTTTCATTATGCTATTCGGTCTGCAACCGGGATGGATTTTTCGCGGAATAAATGTTGAATTACAGCACAAAGGAAACACGTCCGCCATTGTGCAACCAAAACAGGAAGGGGCTCCACGGCGCTATCCCCGAGTAAAGGTGGAACAACTTAAATAGCTCTGGAAACTGATGGAGGAGGCAAAGAAGGCCAAGAGGAAGAGTGACGCACTTTGACACAACACCATTGAGTGAACGGACGGGCATTCACTCAATGGAGAGCTCTGGTGTTGTGTCAGACGTTGCTTCAATTAGGGCCGACCTGATATATGAATCCAACCATCGTAATTTCTATAACTCTTTTAATAATTGTTTACATGTGATTTATTTAAGGATAACTGAAGAGGTGAATAAATACATCGTGTATCTCCCTGTTAAAGCATACAGCATCAAACTATTCTTGGCACTGCTTAATTGACACACCTGAATGACTCGAGCATTTCTTGATTCTCAGTCTAAATCACTGAGTGGGTTGATGGATTTCGTGGCACGGTTTCTTGCATTGTGGAGAGCGTGGTCGTGATTTGCTAATAAGTAAACTCATTACCACACATGTACAAGATTTTCCATTAAATGGAGACTCATCTCAAGTATTAGCTGCTTCATTCTTCTTCCCTTTTTCACACTCCCCACTCCCCCACTCCCCTCCCCAATCCTCAACCCTCCCCACCCTGCTTACATGCAGACATCCTCTTCTTCTTTCTTCCAATATCTCCCTGTGAGCAGCCATGGGGATGGGATATAGCCCGGGGGCACCGATTTCCCTGAGCAAGCAGCCTGCGATTGCACACTAGCCTAATAAACCTTAAAGTGTATATTTTATCCCTCCCCATCTGCTTCCCTCCTACCTCAAAAATCTGAATATACACAGTATATATTGCAAGTGTAGCTAAGGCTAACACATTTCTCTGGCCTGGCATTAGCAGTAGAATCTGTGAAAGGTAGGAGCAACCTTCAAACATATTGTTTTTCTTCCTTATTAATTATTACTGATGCATTTTTTTAGTTTTTTTTAAGTATAATTGCGTCTTTAATTCTTTACTTTATTCCCAAATCACAAGATTAATCCTTTGTTTATACAAAGCAACTGAATGACAAGGCAGACGACGCTGATGAAAACAAGGTTACCGTCGGCATCTTTGCTTTTCTCTTCATTTACAAAAACTGCATGTTTCATTACCTCTGACTGTAGATTTTACACAAAGCAACAGTTGGGCAGGACATATGGCAGGCAAAACGTGGGCACTGTTGTGTGGCACTGCTTCATTGTACACAGATGTTTGACTAGAGTGGGGGAAACATTACAGAAAAGGAATGTGTTATTAATTGAAATTTTCAACTTCCCAGACATTAACATGAAATATTACGGAATAGTCACTTCAGCATTTTGAATACCGTGTCTATACTTTAAAAAATGCAAATTATCTTTATCGGTGTGTTGGCTGCAATCATTCATGCTCATTGGGCTGTCCGAGTTGCCTTGTTCCTAATGCAAGCTATCAATAACACGGACACACATGGTAAAACCGTGAAGTATTGATGAATCTACATGTATAATTGAACCTGCTATCAATAAACTGTATGCTGCAAAGCAGGTTCGACACGGCCAGGCTTTCTTTGCATGAGCTGGCTGGACAAAACCTAAAACTTAAATTGCTTTGTTGACTCAGGCTTTCTGCTTTCTGCATATATATTGTATTCCCTCAGCTTTGAACACAACCTGGTCAGGACCAGTATTTTTCTGCAGCACAAGTTACCGTGGTGATCTAGCCAGGTTTAAAGACGGCCTCTTTCTTGGCTTTAGACTCAACATATCGCACTAACCCACTAATCTCGCCTAATAGTACACCACTCAAGGCTGCAGTCAAGTTAGGTTAAGAAAGACTAAACAAAAGAAAATCATCTATGTATACAAATATATTTTCATAAGCTGCCTGCTAATGCTACGGCAATCACTTCAGGTAGACTGACGAACTGCGTTCTTTCATTCGGCCTCAGAAGGAAGAATCTCAGGCGGTCATCTGCTTTAAAAGTTCAAACTTTAATTTGCGTATTTCTGTGGGAAAGCTCAAACACTGAGAAACAGAAGACATAGGAGGACAGAGATGGAAAGACGAAAGAAAACTGGAGGAGACAAGAGACTCCATCCCCGGGCAAAGACCAAGACAAGTCTGAGTGAAAACACCCTCAAGTCTGCAGGATCATAAAGGAAACATCCTGAGACTGAGACTGGATTGGAATAAGCCCTGGCACAGCCCAGTAGTTCAACTGCTATGCTGCATGTGCAACAGAGTTCAAATATTTTTGTTTTGTTGCCAATTTTTGTTCTCAATTACGTTTAGTTTCAGTCGGTTTCGACAGTGGCTTTGCTCGTTTCAGCTGCGCACACCTGACATATCACAGAGCGACTACAAACAGGTGGACTGCATTTCACTTCCAGTGCAGCTCTCATTCCCCGTTTGTGTAACACATTTAATCGACAAGGATAATTCAGTACCTTTCCAAGTGGCAGCAGTCACAGCAACCCCCCTGAGCGGGCGTCTTAAATAAAACGTGAGGAATTATGTGCTCGGGTGTCGTGCATCAATCATATTGATTCTCCAGGCCTCATCATCCTATATAAAGTCCTTAGTATAATAACGTTGTCAGTGGATTTGGTGCGAGGTGTCTTCACACCGCCAGTGTCAGTTCATTTAGATGCTCCCTCGGAGCCCTGGCAGCCATCATTGCTCATAACCACCGTGTCAGTCAAAGTCGGGGGCAGAAACACTGCATCCTGCCCTTCGGAGGCGCTAACGTAATGAAAGAAAGATGCCGCCGCTCGGCGAGAGGGTGTGTTAAATGTTGTTTCCACGAATACCAGATGTGTGACTTGGGCAGGGGGAGACTGTAATGGAGGCAAACTACTTTTGACAGTCTTGACTGTCAGTTCGGTTTCATGGTAAAGTACATTCGCAGAGACACGAGCACTCCCCAACAGCAAGTGACTGCTCGCCCCTGGATCCCTCACTTGTCAAATGTTATTTTGAGATAAGCATGTGGGATCTGTGTTTTGATAGCAGAGCCTCAAATGTCACCCTGTGTTGATCGTCAGGAGAGAACTTAAATTCTTGCAGAATAACAATAGCAAGACATGTTGTATCCCGGACTAAAAAAAGGCAAAAAAAAAATCAATAAAATTTGCTGTCAAATTTGAACTTATGACTCTGTGTTGCTGCAACTGCTGAATCTCCAGCTCGCCGAGTCAGTTTGACTTAAAAATGCTAAAAGAAAATGTCCGGCGTTGCCCATATTCTCCACTCTACACCTGGATTTTATTTCATTGCCAGGTGCACCACTGTGCGAGACAGCGCTCGCTCTTCCCTCATCATGCATTCATGAGATGTATTTATGGACTGACAGTCAGGAAATGGGACACAGGAAAACATGTGCAGCCGGTACATTGTGGTGTCTAGAAAGGACGCAGACAATTTCAGGAAGTGTTCATCACCACAGTTACCATGGAAAAGCCCCGCCGACCTCTGCATCGCCGGGGCAACGCGTTGATGCTCGGAGAGAGACGGTTGGGGATTTAAGCTTAAAATCTGCATATTCAAACCAATTAATTAATGAACGCATTGTTTCGGTGGTCGTAAAATCCGAGATGTGAACGAAAGGAGCCGCGACGCTCAGGCGTTTATTCATGAGCTTTACGTGTCTTTTTCAACTTCAAGGTGATTCCTCATTTCTTTTTTTCCTGACGCTTTCAGAAAAGAAAAGGTTCATTATAATGATGTGAGCGGTACATCAAAAGCGAGCCGGCGTGATACATTCACAGATATTCATATGAGATCAAATAAGAGACATATGTAAAGTGTATGATGTGATTGTCACTGTTGATCCCGCTTTCTCTGAATATCTGAACCACCTGTGCCCTCGAGGGATTTTAACATTTAATGGGCATAAAAAGACAAACAAAATACAGCTTTCCACATTTTGTAGTTTTAATAATAATGTCCTTTTCATTCCTTAAATAAAAACCAGGCACAAAATCCTATCCGTGATCATTCTCCGTCTCCCCCCGCTCTGCTCCCCCCCGCCCCCCCATGTTTCACAACCCAATTAGGCTTGCGCAGTACTGTGCAATGTTGCTGAAAAGCCCTGAGCAGTACGGTGGCTCCGAATGCCCAAGGTGTGTTATTATCTCGTATTAGCGCACCACCTGCCTTGCCATAATGATTAGCTAATTGGCTCAGTGCGTGTCTGGAAATAATAAAAGAAAGGAGACATTTCACTCTGATTAAGGAAGCACATCAAGTGAGTGAGAGCAGGACCACAGACATCCACACAAGGTACTTCATTCAGTTTCAGGTCGCATCGGTGTGTGGTATTAACGCTGTGTTCGCTTTTATCTGGCATATTTTACCAACTTCATTTCCAGCACAATGAATCGAACAGTGAAATGAAATATGAAGGAAATAACACATGCAAATATGTCTATATCACACTTTTCCTGTAACTTCACATTTAATGAAGGGAAAAGTATTATAATGGAATTATACTGTATAATTTTCATTTAGCAAAGCATCAATCAAACACTGATTCACTGATTGTCTGATGAATTAGACAAATGGTTCAAACAATAATGTGTTAGGCTGAGCCAATCAAAAGTGGCGTTGAACCACCCCAGTGTGTGAGTTTGGATAGCATGCCACCATCGTAAGCAAGAGGGGTGGCGGTAGTGACGTGTAGCAACACATATCATTTTCTAAACAATAACAATTGCGTAACATGACATTCACAATCATTTACAGTTCTACAGTAAACTATTGTATGGTGGTTGACTTCATCCTCTGCTGGAAGGGTAAGGAGCTCACGGGCCTTGTTTTCCCTCCGATTTGCCGATATTGTCAGCATCTTCTGCTGCAAGCTGCTCCCCCATTTGTGGAAAGTCCTACCCCCGTCCCGTCCTGCTGGCTCACTCTTATACCGCAGACATCGACTCGGTTCCATTACTAATTCTGCTGCCGTCTGAGTAAATGGACTGCATTTATATATAGCACTGGTCTAGTCTTAACGACACCTCAAAGAGCTTTACAACACAAGTCCACATTCACCCATTCACAAACCCATTCACACACTAGTGTCAAAGGCTACCAGGTAAGCATCCTGGAGCAACAACCATTCAAACATATACTCCAGATATACACCAGGAGCAGTATGAGGTTTGCCCGAGGACACATGTAAGAGGCAGGGATGTGACCTCCGACCCTCCAACCGGTGCAGTATACCTCCTCCCACACCATACAGAATGGCATGGTGGTGCATTTTACAGCTTAAGACTGAAATATTCTGTTTATTTAATATTCAGAAAGGAATCAAGTAAAGTTGCCTTGAAACGCAAAAAAAAAAGGTGCAGGTCCAGGGGGATAAAACGTAATAATGTTGAAACTGGGAAGGGTAGCTGCTTACTCGCCCGGCTGCCACATTTGACTGATATAGAGAATGATAGTGCACCTTGTAAATAAAATTCACTGTACACTGGAGAGAGTGTCTGTGTGAATGCCAATAAAAGCAGTAAGGATGATTAAATTATCTGACAGGAGCTCATTCCTGTGACTCAATAAAACAAAACAATGCAAAATTGCCAAATGTAAATAAGAACGTGTCCCCTGTCCCCGAGTGTTTTGTCGACGGGGGTACAATAGAATAACCCGATTGAAGTCGGTTGTACCGTCGGCAAATCCTCTCATTAAATCAATATTTGCATTTGTATGATTTCTAAATGTCACAACTCGGGCCCAACTGAAAATGAATCAAGTGTCAAAAAGCGTGTCGGATTATGCGCGGACCACATCCCGACTCTGAATGATGTCGCTCTAATGTGTCTAGACGAGATCCTTGAATGTATTTTTCACAGTTATGGGTCTTATTTACATCGATATCAATCTTTTTCCATGAACTCTGTATTGCAGACCAAACTTTCAGAGACAGTTAATGACACTAGTTGCTGCTGTCTTTATGTATACCAGTGAAATATACAGAAGTCTATGGAGCGAACAGCTTTAGTCTAGGTCAGTCCGTTCACTGTCTGGATCAAGCGTTCCCACTTTTAAAGCATATACTTTACACTGCAGGAAGGAAGCAAATACCCGAGGACTGTGTTGAAATAGTCACACTACCACCCTGTCTTGTGCTCACACACAGATTTCAAACACAAGCTCTTCCTCCTCAGAAGGAAGGAAATGTTTCGAGATTACCCCGCCGGTATTGCTGCAATTTCCGCATGGCGGGGATGAGCTCTGTCCTACTGGGCCCGCTGATACCAGCGAGGCTCGGCAATTCAAACAACTTGTGGAGTTACACGCTCTCCTTTTACGCCGACAAAGAAAGCTGTTACTGAAAAGTGTCTGCTCAGAGCTTGTGTTTACCGCAGATGATACAAAAATACATATCATTTGTTGGAAAGTTACACACTGTTCTAACACGATCTAACACGGCTGGAGCAACCCAATGAAATCTGCTCTTTCTCAACCAATCAGAAGAGCTTTCCTCCTCTTTAGTACATTTTGTCCAGAGGGTAAGAGGGACAGCTCCGACCCCAAATCAAGAATATGTATTTTTACTCTTACCGGTCGTGCTAGCCGCCCATGGAGACACCTGCCTACTGAGAATTTAATGGGATTTGATGGGTCTCGGCCTGCTGTGCTGTAAAACTACAGCGAAAAACACATTCGAAAAACTCTTCCCAGAAATCATGACCCAGTTACTCGAGATGATCCACAGACCTCGTCCTGAGCATTTTCATATTGGAACAATATGTTTTCATTCTGAACTTTACCGCATCGCCGCACAAAGCACACATCTACTCATGGACGAGAGGCTTGAGCTCGTTTCAGTGCGGCTATAAACTATTACATAAACTATGTAAACTACTGCTGTAATGCTAGTTAGCTTGATTCCCTTAGTTAGCCAGCCACTTGTCCATTGGTGGGTGTAGTTCTGCCGAAAGAAAGTCTTTCAAATGTATTTTTTGGGCACCACAAGACAAGTGTTATCTAGTTGCATTACTTTTGAGAGAAAACGCAGACTTATATCTCTAAACCTCGGAAACTCACACTGAATCGATCATAAATGGCACTACAGGTGATGCATTTTTGATTTGTGGGTGAACTGCCCCTTTAAAAAGGTTTTAATGGAGCCTTGAATTAAGAAAACTTGAAGTGTGTATCGTAGTTCACTTCCTCACTCATAGATAGACTCTGCCTGCAGCCATTGTGCTAAAGATACATCTCTTGCAAATCTCCTGTGAATTACATAATTCATCCCATGTGTTTCACACTTCTAGAAATCAGTCACTATTAATATTTTTCATCAGGATATAAAAACCTGTATCACTGATTTCCATTGCACTTTGTTGTTCCTAACAACTGCTGTAAAGCTGTAGTGGGATGCATCGTTTTTCAGTTTGAATCCAGGCTGATCAGGGACCCGTGACGTGTCCAAGGATTTCATAAGCACCCATGTTAAACGTTGCCGAGGGGCTTCCTGGCCGTCTGCTCGGTCCCAGATCGCCTCAGCTACAGTACTTGGGTCGGGGTGGTTGTCACTGGGATAAACAGTAAGGCGAAGATGGCTAATTGTAGAGGTTGCTCTGGGGACTCCCCAGGCAGAGGAGATAACACGAGCGCTCCACAGGGGCCTTATCAATGAGTAATGACCTTGGCTGTCTTCCTTCAGACGCCGACACACACGACGACACGTGGCCGCGCACGAGCTCCCCCGACTGCAGAGTGACATCATCCCAAGGTAACCAAACGGTTAAGCGGGTGAAGGTTTGCTGGTGCGGGGGGCTGGTTCCATTTTTAAAGGTGCACTGGGAGGCCAGGGAGAGTGGTGGTTAAATTGTCCATTAGCGCAGTTTTAAGATGGACTCCTGGGCTTTGGGAGGCTTGCTTCACCGTAGAGAGTCGGATTGCTTGCTATCTGTTGAAGTGGGGGAAAACATTTCTCCTAAAAGCCTTTTGGATTTCTTTTTGTCCCTCCAATAGGTCGTGGGTGGTTGAAGTTGGTCGGGTCACAACCGGGGGAACGGCAAGTTTAAAATAAATTATTAATCAGGGAATAAAGACGAGCATTATATCAACACAAAAACCCAATGAATGCAACACTAAGTGCAATCTTGTGTCTGTGTGATAATAACTTGCAGCGGAGACAGTTTACGTGAGCGGTGCCTTTTGCAAACTTAAGAGACGGGTGACGTTGCCAGGAGAAACGCGGTGTGCAGCCGCCTGTTAATTTGCTTTACTTTCTGCCACCACTAACGTGTAACATTTAACAAGAACGCTGTGTGTGTTTGGGGCAATTAAAAACATGCATGTTGGAACATTAACACAACAAAGTGAGCATTAGCTTATCTGTTGCAGTTGTTCAAACACTTGGTTGAATTAGTAAGTAACGAATGCAGCAGCGCGTTGTCATTAATTGACTGCAAGCAGCATCTTTGTCGTGGTATAATATAATGTGTGATACAAATAACAAGTGCAAACTAACTCCAACAGGAAAAGAAAAGTGCACACACATCGAACTGTGATATAAGTGATATTTCCTCTCTTTAACTTGCTGAAATCGGTTGTGTTCCCACGGAAATCAAAGCTAATTTCCGTCCGTGTGTTATTCCCGCCACCTCTAAAAGTCACCTCGCATCCTGAAACGTGACCTATCCTCCCGTGCTTACCGTCATCACACCAACACCTCCGTCACATTATCATTTTTATTCGAAGTCGGTATGTAAATCCGATCTTACCGGCTGAATGTGTCAAAGTTGAGCAGATGTAGGGGAGCTGGAAGGTAGAAGCTGGAAACATTTAAGCGCTGGCGTGTTGTTCGGTGGAAGCAAAACCAATATCTTTTTTTTTTTTTCATTAAAATGTTTAATGCAATCGCTGTCGAGGCTGCCGGGCACTGATTCACCCATAAAAAGGTTGCAAATCCCACACAGGAACACTAACTGACCACAACACAGCCCAAATCAATGAGCTAAGATAACTTACAACAGCTAAATAAAGAGGGTGGGGGTCGGGGAAGGTGCTCTGCATGTTTATACCTCTAGGATTGTTGCAAGGCTGCCTCTGCAATTCCTTCTTTTTTTTTTTTTTTTTTTCTAACCCAGTTTCCAACAGAGTGTGTTTCACCTTGGAGCAAGCAAAGAGACACTATTCAAATGGGGATAAAGTAGGCTGACAGTCGCTTTCCCCCCGCAGATATGTCCTGCTTCAAAACCTAAACATCTCTCCTTGCTCCCGGAGAAATAAATAAAGAAATAAATCGACGACAAGCAGAAGAAGGAGAAATACTAGCGCTGCTGCATCCTCCCGAGGATAACAAGAATAATGCCTTCATTTGCTGCAGGGCCTCCACTCTGCACCAAGTATAGACATGGCTTTTATGGCTGTAGTATTTCTGATTGGCATCCTAGGACAGCCATTTGAATTATTTAATAGAGCTCCCATTCCCTTAGTGGAGGGAGAAAAAGAAATATGTTTGTGTTTGCGCGCGTGTGTTTGTGTTATCGGGAGTTTCTACCACGCCTCGCTCTTTTATTGTCTTTGCTTTGGCGTTCTCTCAGGCTTAACTTAAGTCAAGCGAGGCGATTGTTTTAGCAAACAACTCAAATGTCATTTTTATTTTCTTCTTGGTTTTTTTTTTGCAGAACAGTAACAGAAGAGGCGCTCGAAAACATCGCAAGAAAATCTGAGGCTGTGACGAGAGAGACTGCCTTTTGATATATTTGTGATGATAAAAACGTGGAAATCAATCAAACGTTGAACACGCTTCATCTCTCGTTTCTCGCACCCACCAACCCCACCCACCCACAGGTGCCCGGGGGTGAATCAGTCAATCCGAGATCGCGATGTAGAACACAGAGAGGATATTGGAGGGATCTGGGCCTTGGGCTTTCACAAACCTGATCCATTTCCTGCTGCGGAAGAGACGGAAAGAGAGAAAGAGGGAGATGAGTTAGTCTCTGCGGTGTAGCTATCTCTCCCCAGAGCCTCGTGTGGGAATGTGCAGGTGTTACAAGATCTCCGGCTCCCCCTCCTATCAACATTCTTCAACTCGCTCGCTTCTTACTTTCTGCGTCTCCCTCTGACAGCGTGCATCGGAGATCCTGAAAGACTTTAAATGAAATTAGATAAACCGCAGCCAGTCAGCAAATCATATCCAATCCTGATAAATGGAAAGCATTGTGACCCGGCAAGACAACATGATAATCTCTTTTAGGGACAGTCGGCGCATCTGGGAGGTAGCCTGGATGTGACTCAAATATAAAAAGCGCCTCGCTATCTGAGCGACTGTTTAGATATGACCATCAACAGCTGGACACGACCCGTTTGACCAGGCCCCGTCTCAACCTCGCCACCGCCGCCTCTCCTCCCCCCCGTCCCTCCATCCCCGCATCCTGTCTTTATCAGGACTGATCGCCTCAAGCCTGTCTGACCTTGGCAAGCAGATAAAAACAGCAGACAGATAAGGGAGAAGGGGCCGGGGAAAGAACAGGGAGGGAAGGGAGAGCAAAGACGAGTAGCTTGCCACGAGATGCATTCTTCCTAAACTCTGCATGTTTGAGAACCCCAATTTACATTGCCAGGGAAATCCTCTGGGAGGCTTTATGATAGATGAATAAGACCACTCCACCAACGGGAGGAGATGAAGTCTGGGATGACCCGCTTTCGCAAATTTGGCCCCAGGGAGAAGGAAGCGGAAGCCGGGAAACTTAAGCTTTTGCAGAGTGGATATCGGTGTTGAGCCCCTGAAACGACATTAGAGTGCTAAATTTATCATTGTGTCATATTTGGGATTATGAATTAGGCTTAATAGATGCAATATGCCCTGTCAGCAGGTTAGCCTACTCATAAAACCGTTTGTGTCAGGTTTCACCACACTGCATTGTGAATTGTCATGACCAAATATAAAAGTAAAATGTTGCCCTACCCTCATGATTTACTGCCCCACGCGGTGCAAGAAAGTTTATTTAGCTGCTTGACGCACTATCAAGCAGTAGGCTAATGCTAGTCGGTCATGCTAGCTAACGTTACCTACGTTAAAAAAGATTTATGGTCGAAATTCATCCTCAATCCCACAGAAAATTAGACAAGCAGCTACAACAAAACAGCTGGAATGAACTACAAAAACATGCAGGCTAGCATGCAGACAAGAAGGTGAGCTTATGCTAACTTTAAAAAAGCTGTAGCAGCGTGCACATCCAAAAACAATTAAACACAAGGTGGTGGACAGAACCTTACCTCCACATGTGACTGTGTTTTAGCTGCTAGCCCCAAGCTAAACCCACGGAGCAAACAGATTGTGTAACAGCTGTAGGTTTAAGTTGCACCGATACATTTCATGTTCAAGTCAATGAGTAAAAACAAATTGTAGGTTGCTGTCCCTTGGTGAGAAGATGTAGCTAAATATCAAGCAGTGGTAATGATAACCGGTAATGTTTGCTAATGTTACCTGTTCATTAAAAAAAAAAACACTACCACATGTATGGCTGAAATGTATCCACAATCCTACTGGGATGAACTACAAAATCATGCAAGCTAGCATGCAGACATTTATAAAAAATGGTAAGCTAATGCTAATGCAACATTATCAACGCCTATGAATATGGATGTTATATTAGCTAAAGTTACTTTCAGCCGTCTTATCCTATCTGGAGGAATGAGGGCAGCATGTAAGCTGTCAAACATTAAAATTTTCTTGTTGTTTTCTGAAGGCATATTACTGTTTTAATGTCTTAGCTGCTAGCCTGAAGCTAAACCCAAGCAGTGAATAGTAATTCAGCGAACACATTTTGCAACAGCTGTAGGTCATGAAAATTAAAAATGAGACTTTCACTGGCAAACGTGACAAACTAACAAAACTTTCAAAGTAAAGCTAAATGAAAATGTGTCGAAATTTACATTGCTGATTTGATTTCGAGTGTGATTTGCAAAGCCTGCTCACATGAGTTTAAGCCAATACAAAAGATGCTTTCCATATTAATAAGGCGTCTTTCGAGTAAGCAGTATGGGAATTATTAAAAAGTTAAATGTCTCACAGCAGCTTTATCTCTCTCCTAACTTGTGTATCAATAACTTTGTGTGTGTGACCCGAGGCTACAATTAAACACAATTGATGTTAGTCCCATCTAGATCGGTGTGATGTCAAAGACACTTGTTATTGTGACACCGGGGAGACAAACTCAAAAGCAATTGTGACACAAAGAATCAAAACCTCTGATTATGACAATAGATTATTAGTGACAGCGCAGGGACAGGTTTGTTCTGGGCAGACTCTAATAACCAAACTGTGTGTGTCTCCATGTCCCCTCTTGGACACAGACTAATGAGAAGTGACCCTTAATTGTGTTGTTCTGTTAAGGTGGCACGCCGTCAGCAGAGACAGACAGAGTGAAGGGGGGGGGGCTTCTCATATTATTCACAAAACCAATCAAAACTGAATGATTGGGAGAAAGAGTCTGTTACTAGAGTGCATGTGAACTCAGCTTTTGGGATTGTTTACTGTGACGATCATGTACCACCAACGTTGCACAGCAGAATGTCACAAGTCTGCCATATATATGAAACAAACACATCGAGACCAACGCTCAAAGTTCACTTGTCACGGACGAGAATTCTTCTTTGTGTACAACAACAAAAGGTTAGCAGGTTCGCCCCGTTGTTGTCCAGGGGGCTGAATTAGCTTTAAACAGTCTCACTGTGCTGGTGCTGTAATTGCAGCACTCTAGGAAGTGTTGCCCCATGGCGATACCATTCGACGCCTCCATTTCCTCCAATCGCGACAGCTGTATCTCAGCTCCGATTGGGCGATCGCTGTGAGGGGTTCCTGACCTTTCAGATGGCGCCCATGTGGCCCGATTCGGTTGGCTGGTTTACATTCTGTCAAACACGAGTCTGTGAGGCACAGAAAACTGCATCCCTTCCAGAAAATGTCAAACAGTAGTGGCAGGTCTTCGCTGGCACTGTACTGTGATATTATTTTTTGAAGAATCTTGGCAGAGGTTGACACATGTCTCGCGGTTGACCGGAAGAGCTCTGATTTGCATTCAAAGTGCTTGTTCAAATAAACAACATTTGATGTGGTTCACAAAGATCAGACGTTTTGAAGAAGTTAGGAGAACAAAGTGCACGGGTGATCGTGGCGAAAAGAAAGTGAGAACCATCAGGGCCGGGAAGAGCATGTTTCTTTTGAAGCTACGCTAACTCTCGACAGAGGGAGGGGATGTTGCACAGGACACTCCGATGCCAGCAAAAGCTCTAATTAGTAAGTTAATTACTCTTGTATTAATACTTTATTTGTGATTCATGGAACTGACTACAGGCTTGACACTTGCATTTCATTACTTTTGATTTGTGGAGATGAGAGTCTTGCCTCAGACTGCCATTGATGTGTCAGAAGCCAGCCTGGTAGAAAAAGCTGTGAGGGCGTGCATCCATTAGCAACTTATAAAATAAACTTCAGGTTGTGCTTTACTAAAGAGGAACGCAATTTTCTGACGGCCATGTTTGTTAGTGCGCAGAAGATGTTAGCTCCTTTAAGGTATGATGTTGCTGTGCTGCTATATCTCTGTATCTTGTTGACAATAAGGTGCTTTTTGCCCCCACTAGCAGCAGGGCTAATGCTCAGTCTGTCAGTCCATCACTTTGACTGAAATATCTCAACTATTTGGAAGAGGCTTTCATAGTGCCCAGAGGACAGAGCTGACTGAGTTTGATGATCTCTCCATTTTTCTCATAACCACCATGAGGTTGACACTTGTGGTTTTTAAAGGGGCTCTGTGCTCCTTCTGTGTTGTGCTGGAAGCCTGTTGTTAGTTCATGGAAGCGGGATCCATTTCTAAACTAGCGTGAGCTGCCGTGGCTCTCGGTTAGTGGAGCAGAGAGAGGCACTTAGACTGGAGAACGTGCACAGTCACATCCGCAGTACAGCAGCATCAGACAACTTAGCCAAATCATCCACAGGCCCACTACAAATTGTTACATAGAGCCGCTTTAATGGAACCGTTTTAAGGATTGCTAATTATATTTGTTACACCAGTTTGTTTTCTCGTCTTCAGTGCAATATTTTGCCTCAGCCATGCTTCGTGTTTAGTGGTACTCCGCAGAAATGAGCATGCTAACGTGTGAAAATGACATGGTAAACAAAATGGTAATGACAGCACGTTAGTATTGTCAATGTGAGCATTTTGGCATGCTCACGTTGGCAGTAAGTTAACAGTACAACCATACAGAGCTGCATATGTAGCTTCAGACTGTTCATTTTGTTTCAGTGTTAACTCAAATGTCCCTTTTAATTCAGTCAAGCCTAATCTACTAATATCAAACTATAATAATATAATTCTGTATCACCGTTATTTTTAAACGACCCATAACTGCTCAACCATCATTTAAGCTCACCATATTTAGGATCCATTTCAAAATGTATTCACTCAGATACCAGCCACCTAAATACTATATATATAAAGCCAACAATAAATCTTGGACCTGTCCCTTTATCCAGATCCCCCCCAAAAGTTAATGGGGTCTATTCTGGGCTGAGACCCATCCTCCATCCAAGTTTCATAGAAATCCATTGAGTAGTTTTTGTGTAATCCTGGTGACAAACCAACACACTCACACGAAACCTCCTTTTGCCAAGGTAATAAAGCGAATTAATATTTGTAATATGGTTGTAGCATTACTTTACTTTTTCTGGGGGTTAATTCAAAAAGATTTGCACCGTACTTTAAAAACACAGTAACCATACTTTAATAAAAACCTTTACTATTGCACGCTGGCATAAAATGTATAGAACAGTGACTAAATGTACATAAATCTGCAAGTATTTGCACTACGGCTCTCCACATGAGCCACATGTACTTGCATCTAAAACATCATGTTGTGAGTGTGTGTGTGTGTGTGTGTCACAGCTCTAGTCTGTCAGCTGTTAACCACCGATGCCCACCTGTGCAGGTATTACAGCCCGCCAACACGCAGTCACACAAACACGCACACACACACGCACAGACATACCCAGGGGCATTGAGCAATGGATTAAAGCACTGGGGATGGCGTTCCAAAGCCCTGCATGAGGATCCTTGTTACATGTCCCGTTGGCGGGCATCCAAGAAATGTTAAGTAACGAAAACCATTAATTAACATAATTAGCATACTCTGTGCTAAAGTGACATTTTCAATCCCTACCTGCAGAGCAAGGGTCTGGGCTCTATCCTCCACCAGAGGTGTCATGTTGATCCCTCTCCTGCCTCCACTAATGTCAGCATTAATAACCCGACATGATGTCATCTTCTTAGCTTATGTCCAGCAGGAGGTGCTGGGAGCCGCCTGTGCCTGTTGATATGACGATTAATCTGCCCTGGGTTGTAATGCGGGCCCAGGCTGAATGAGTGGGGTCGCGTCTGATGAGAGACAAGGTGATAATTGCCTTTGTGTTGCAGAGGAGAAAGGGCAGGGGCAGTCAAGGGCACCGCCGCGGCCAACTATGGTAAATCTGTCACCGCGCGCCTCGCGAGGTAAAGCCGCGAGCGCCGCAAACACAGGCTGTGTTTGGCTTCTCTGTTTGGTAGGCGGGTGGTTAATGGGATGGACTATGTGGTTTTAGTCTGTGTGTGTCTGTGGAGGCGCTCCCGTGTCTGCATGCAGCTTTGCTTGTTTGTGTTTACATTTGCCTTGGCCACGTTATCTCGTCTGCGGGATAAACTAAATGTGTTTTTCTTGTAAACACCATTTCGGCTTTTCTTATTACAGATGTGCATCAGTTGACTCAGGGCTGTTAGATTGTCATCAATTGTCTGGTGGCCGTAACACGTTGTAAGACAGGGATTTTCATAAGTGGCTTTTGATGACTCTAATAGTTTAGAAATAGTTCAAACTATTACATTGAGTGGAAACGTGTTTTTATGGGCCTGTAGTATGATCTATCGGTAATATTATTTATAATGTAGGATGAAGAATAGGACTTTAAAATAAAAGTCTGAATTCTTAAGCTTGACTTTTTGCTGAAAAAACAACCATTTGAAAACGAAACACGTTTTCATCAGCGATAGCAGCTGAAGATTACGCCTCTTGTTCCACCTTGCATACTTGCATGTATGACTGTATGTTTCTCTGTATGGGATAAATGCATTTTCGAGGTAAATGATGAAATTGTGTGCCGTTTTTGTTGTTTTTGTGCTTTGGACTCTTCTTCACCGCGGGTGCATTTGACACCGAGGGCTATTATACTGCAATTCAACTCGAATCATAATGTGAAGGCCCACTTTGTATAATACCTGCGTAGTGAATGACTTGTGGGAGATGTCCTCACTTGATGCTGATATTTTCAGAGCTTGTCCTCACTCACCAGGCACAGTCGCTGTTATTTCCTGGAAGAACCCATGTCACAAGAAACCTCAAGGACACTTCCCCCTCGTATAATTCAGCTCTGGCATTTCTCAAGAGCACTTGAGACACCCGTTCAGAGTGCTTTCTAAAAAGGCCTGCCACACATTGTTCACATATTCCCTTACTCTCGCTCAGCTGCACGTTGTTATGTCTTGTATTTACAGCAACAGCTATCATTAGCAGCTATGCTAGTAATTTATAGCAAATATATCCACATGAACATGTAGTTTGCCATCTTTGTCTAATGCAATATGTGAGAATTGGCGTCTTGTCGAATTCATACTAAAAACAAATAGGGGACAACATATCTGCTGCTAACTATAGCTACCGTTAGCTAGATAGCTCAGTTAGCTCCGCAGCTAGTGGTTCGGTCTGAGAGCTCGGATGACCAGGGTAGTGTTAGAGTTTTATACGGTGTATACAGGTATGATGGCTTATGGCTAGCACAGTAGCTTTGAACCAAGATGGGCAGGGAATCACTGGTTAGCATGTTAACTTCAGATAGATGCAATGAAGTCAGATCTGTTATTTTTTCACATTCTGTTGATAATTTTAGTTAATTTTTTTATGTTTTTGACTAAATTTCTTGCATTTTGCACCTTTAAGTTACATACAGTAAATGCTAAATCTAAACTGGTTCCGGTTGTCATGAAAGTAAGAATTAAACATTTAAAAAAAATGTATTTTCCTTACTCATCTACAACCAGCAGGCTGGTTAGCTTAGCCTAGCATAAAGACAGCTAACAGCTAGCTGAACAAACAGCCTGACTGAATTACAACATACTCACATAACCCCCTGTAAATTTTTTACGCGATACTGGAATATCACATGTTCATTTATGAGCTTTAGAGGTGATAGTAGGTAGATTTTGTTACCTTCAACAAACTGACTGTTTTCAGTTTTTATGCTAAGATATCAATCAGCTGCTGGCTATAGCTTCCTATTTAGCGGGCATATATGAATGGTATACACTTAGCGCATTAGCGTCATTAGCATCTTTCCCAAAAATGTCCAACCTACTTCTTTAACCAAAAGTTTTGTGAGTGCTTTGAAGCTTTCGATCATATGACACGATCTTTCCTCAGCAAATGTAGTTTGCTTGGTTTTCATGGATAATAGTTGCTTCGATTTCAGTTTTTCTCAGCACTTCGAGCAACAAATCCGCCCACCGGCACCTCTCTGGCTCTCTAATTAACACGTTATGTCTTGTTTGTTTAATCCGTGCAAAAACAAAAGTGTGAAACCACACAGGTGATCATGTGCCAGACTATTTTTTGACCAGGCCTGGCAACAGCACTCAAGAAATGGCCTAGAAACTGGTTTATATTTAGCATACACACACAAGAATGGACACATGTCTGTATTTTTTGAAAATTATAATTCAGTTTTAATGTAGTTTTTCAACGAGCTAATGTAAGAAAACTAGGCTGCTGCAGGTGGATCTCATACCGCCATGAAGAACATTAACATATTTTGTAAATGTTATCGACGTCCTTGTGACTAATCATGGTAACAGGGCTGAAAATAAGCAGAATAATGATATACAGTGAAGGGAAATGATTTGATAGAAAATGTCGAAAGACCATTTGCAATCTGACAAGGCTGTGTCCTCACTTATGTTTGTTGATTGACTGATTAAACCACTGCCCTGACCCCCATTGTACCTGCTTGAACCTGTCTAAATGAAGCTGAATTATAATGAGCATTTCCCTGGAAGGGCATCAGAAGTACCATACAGGCAGCCATTGACAGCTTTTCTGCTTTGGGAGTTTTATTAGGTCCAAACACAAGAGGCGAATCTGAATATGTCACGTATTAACCTGTCAAGGGATCGAGCTTTTGTGTCAGCCAATAGAAAAGAAAAAAAAAAAGTCCAGTCATGTTAATCTGTTGCTGACTGTCCCCCCAGTCAAACCAGCCACTTCTGACATTTTGCCTTTTTGTCCAATTATTTGCATCTGTGTCAGTGAGTCCTTAAAGCAAGATATAGAAGCAGAGCAATGATGGCCTTTGATTTCTTTTTATGTCCTTGTTTCCCAGAGCGTCAGGCGTCACCGGCTGCGAAAATATATTTCCTACAGCTGCATATTCTGTCTGTGATTTGAATAAAGAAAAAAAAAAAAAAACAACAGCAACGACTTTGGGACACATTAAGCTCTTCTAGTCTCCTGAACCACAGTTATTCTGTTACAGCAGTACTTTCATTAGCCGCTGGGGATCTCGACTGTATCTTTACTGGTTCGGTATAAATACTAATCAAATCATAACGGCACAACAGGGCCCGTTTCCTGCATCTTTCCTTAAGCCCCCTTTTCCCATGTAGGCACGTAAAGTGACACCATATTGGTTCTTATCAAACTACTGATCCCTAAATGGGATGTGTGTTTGCACAAAGGGTATGAATGTGCTTGTTTGTATATCAGAGCGAGCCAGTGTGTGTGTGTGTGTGTGTGTGTGAGAGAGAAAGAGATGAGTTGCTTTGTATGTTGGCTGTGCTAGTCAGGAATTGATCGGCGGCATGCATTAGCAGATTGCCTATTGATGAGGGGGAAGATTTATAACGCTCTGATTGATGGTAGCAATCTAGGAGTATAAATAAATGAATATGTGCCCGCCCTGGTTGGTGATGGCAGTAAAGCCTTGATTTGCAAGCTCATCTGCAATCGCAAATGTCACATTTAGTATGCCCTCATCACCAGGCACCACTGACGGATAATGTGTACAGTGAAGTCAGATGTCAGGCACACTCAAAGGACAACAGGTCTCGGTGCTCTTCATTCATAGCGAGGCTGCAAGGTGAGACCTTTACTAATAAAGCTGAGGGGAAAACATTTAAAATGTAATCTACAGTTGACCCATTTGTGGTTTATGGTTTGACCTGAACTTAAGTAAATTCAGCTATCAATTTAAAAAGGTGTCACCTGCCAGTTTTTGCACTAACATACGTCGCTTAAGGCTAGTTAACGTTGCTAACGCTAGCTTATGTTAACTAATCTAGCTAGCAAACATTAGTACAACACGCTGGGCACATGCAGGAGAACTCAACCATGCTTAAGTTTTTCCCACAAACTGGCAACAACCAAGACTCGTGATCGCTGACAAAACACGGATGCCACCGGATACCAACAGTGTTACATGATTGGCTGTTAGAAGCTGGAACCAACCGTCATGATTTTAACAGAGATAAACAAAAGAAATCATTCTGGACCCGACAAACACTTTAAAATGATTGATTCACAATCATAATAATGAAGAAAAAGATGTTTTAAGTCATTAGTATAGTGTTACTGTGCTGTAGTACATTGATATACACATTTAAGTTGAATTTACTTCATTTACTTATGATAGTCTGTGTTTTTAGTTAATTTTAGTCCAGTGTTATGGTGCATTTATACACAGATAGAGAGTTAGAGATAGAGTTGGGTTATGCTGGGTTAGCTTTATTAAAAGTGAACTATTTTGAATATATTTAATATATTTGCTCTTTTAAAAAAAACAGATTAACAAACCCCTATGGATAATCTAATGATAATAATAATATTTAACATCATTAAATTCCATCAAATGATCCCACAATCGAATCCTGTCAGACAATAACAGGGGTGGAGTGTTTTGTCATTAAATCTCTTAACATCACAATACGCTAAAATACTGAGCCAACCACAGCGCTGCGAAGCATCGAGACCAACTTCTCAAGTATAAAAATAAAACTGCTCTCTGGGAGACACAGAGAGGGAAAGTGACACGATTATGATGATGTTCCTTTTTAAGATTTATTCATGGTTGTGAAGTTATTGAAGGTCAAGTCCTCGTGATTTTCAGGCATAATTTAGGTCCATCTGTTTGTAAGCTAATGGTCCAACAATAATCCTAACAACAACAACAACAACAACAACAACAACAACAACCGGTGGCGTACGGGAGACAAATAACGTTTTATGATTGTTAATCAAATGTAGTTACTCATTTATTTATTTGTTTAGTTATAAGTTAAATTAGTTATTTACTGATTGGAGATAATATAAATATAAATAATTAAAAAACATATATTAGTATGTATGGTCAAGGTGCAATTATTGGCACTTATTGACCTGTACAGTATATATCATATGATATATTGCTGCACATAATGCATTAAAACATTAAATAGAAGATGCAGAAAATGAAAGACAAGATTAGAAAATAAAATGAAATACAAATATAATTGTAAAAATGCAAATTAATCCTTAGTTTCAACTAATCCGAACTGCTAAAGTTAATACACTTTAGGTAAACCTCTAGTTAGTTTTCAATCCTGTATGCTAACGGTATTATCTGGGCTGCCCTTCAATGCCGTTTGGAGGAAGGTCATTTGGTTTGACCTCGGCACCAATCACAGGACGGCTACAGTACATCAGGAGTCTGACTGACTGCTCTATCAGAGTCATGGAGACACTCCACCGATGCCCTAGAGTTTAACCTCAACAGTTAAATCATTTACCGAGGGGGGGAATCCTGTGATAGCGTGGCTTGTCCGACCTCCACTCTCCCCGCTCCCAAACCAACCCCCCACCTCCCCGCTGCCATCTGCCCCCACCGGCTCCACGCGACCTCTGACCTCCACCCCCTCCAAGCCTCGCTAAGGGAATCTAATCACACGTATTTGAGATCGCAGAAGCTGATATGAACTTCCTCCTGCAACCAGAATAAAAGCGATACGATTTTATCCATCGGCTGCGTGCCGTGAATCCAAACCCGGTGCCTGAGTACATTATTTATCTGCTTAGAAGAACCCTTTTTGCCCTTGGTGATTTTCATCCATCTCCAATTTTCCTTTTTGGTTTTGATGGGAAGATAGTTACCTGAGGTTAAGTGATGGTTAAGTAGCCTCTCCTCTATCTGAAGGAGAGAGAATCTTCTTTTCTTCTGGAATTGCAGTGTTATCGAGCTAACAGATGAACTCGAGGTGGTGCAAACTTCTTTTTTCTTACAAATTTAGACATCCTTCATTGAAAATAGTAGCAATCAACACGTTCCTCACGCGCCTGCAAAACGAATGTGCTGCCCGCTGGGACGCCGGCAATGATAATATTAATTCCAACAAATTACACACCTGATGTCCTCCTGCGCCTCTTTTTATTCTATTTTTGCTCATTTGTAACATTTCACTTCACAAGCGTTAAGGGTATTTTGACCATTTTTTTCTTTTATTTTTTAGACCTTGAACTTCAGAAGAAAGGGGAAAGAATCCCTCTATTCATGACTGGAAATAGTTACTTGGGTTCTATTATACGTTCAAAGCAAAAGCAGGATGTAACTCTCAAATGATACGGCATGCATGAGAGATCTGAAAGACCAATTTCTCTTCATGTGATGCCTTTCCTAATGACACCCTGGAGAGAGTCACGGGCGAAAAAAAAAATTAATCAAGGTAAGAGAGGAAGAAAGAGTAGTTTAACTATCTACAGAGTGATTCTGCATGCATATCTGTTTAACTATGCCGGCGCAAACACTACTCTTGGAGGGACTTGCCTCCTCCTGGGATTGGGCCTCCTCCTGGACAGAATAAATAAATGTTTCTCCACAGCCTGTGGTCTGCATGCTGAGCAGTCCGTCAAGCTCTCCTTCCCTTCCTGCTTCTGTGAAGTAAACAAATGCTCGCGCTGATTCACCTGCCACTGTTGCATATTCCCAGTGCACCCCGGGCTTAGTAAAGTATAGAGGAGAAACATAAGGCCTTTTGATCAAAACCATGTCAGCCATGTCTGGACAAGCACCGACCTGGCCTGTATTTTTTTTTTCTTCTTTTTTTTTTCATAAAGCAGGCTCTGGGTTTACTATGCTTCATCCCTCTGGCCAACTTGAGAGCCAGCGAGGTAATAACAATGCTCATAAATTATTTGAGACAGACAGTATCGCTCCTCTATGAGATCACTTGTTTGTCTCGCTTTTAATTGGGTTGGTGATAATTGTCTGTGTCCACTTATATGAATCAATTACAGACACTCTGCATCGTAATCAATTCCATTTCTGTGTTTTGCGCCGAGCTATGCATGATTAATTATATAATTAAGCACTTAACATGATTTATGTTGTATCTCCCTTTTTTCTTTGCATTATTTATTTATACGGGGGAATTTCCCAGATGTTCTGTGGAAACGTCTTGGTTAAATACGTTCTCAGTCCTTATCTTCATCTACGGATAACTGATTTAGCTTTTAACCCTACCCCGGCACCACCAAAGAATCGCTGACTAGCACTACACAACACATTATTCATCATGTACAACTCATTATTCTACTTATTACTTATGATAGTTGTCAAGACATTGTGTTTTAACAAGCTGCCAGAATAGGGTTAGCATACACTTCTGACCATCAACGGCCAACGTTAGCTTAGCCCAGGCTAACTCTCTCCTCGTGCCACCTACGCCAAGCTAACGCAACAAGACATTGATATCAACTCTTCTGGTTAGACTATAAATAAGTTAAAGTAACAGCATTACTAAGATTAGCATCTGTAATGTAGCCTAACATCTTACAGTTACTCATCAAAAACAAGATATTGTGTGTTAACAAGCTGCCAGAACATGGTTAGCAGGCATTTCTGACCATCAACAGCTAACGTTAGCTTAGCCCTGGTGACTGTGCAGTGCAGTGCTACAAAGAAATCCCGTCCTCAACTTAAAGCTCATCGAGCGGACACAGCTCAAGCTATCACTGGCTAGCTAGCAGCTAAGAAACGCCAACTTGTAAATAAAATAACCTTTGAGCCACTTGGTGGAGCATTTCTCTTCTTTTAGAGGTGGCTAACCGTGTTCCTGTGCCTTTTGTGCTAAGCTAACGCTACAGGACATTGATATTTACTATAAATTACAGTTCAAATTATACTAGCCAATACTGTTGACCATTTGTGTTGACATATTTATTAAATGAATTATTACGGCGTATTTATCCAACTTGACTGCAATAAAATTGTGGTAAACAGACACTGAAACACATGTTGTAGTTTATCTGAATTTTTTTCGCCTACAAACAAACAGTTAAATGTAGAAAACAAATCCCCACATTTTCAGAAACAATACTGACGACATGATCTGTGCGAACACCATAGGAACGCTTGACTTTCATAAGAGGACAGCATTTGGTTTAAAGAATAGAAAGCATTAAAATAAAGGCCGATGCTACATCTGGTAAATTAAAAGGAATCTATTTAGAAACTGCGAGTGCTAATTATTCACACGTAATTAACATGCAGCGGCGGACATCAATAAACATTCCAATGAGCGAGCGACTTCCTGTTGCAGCGGCTCCGGCTTTCTAATTGCACATCGATTAAAGCGAGTTACCAATCACACTTAATATGACACGTTTTACTGTTCTCACGCAGTTTGGTGAGGAGGAACAGATGGTTTTAAATTGCCTTTTAATCTCAAAATAGACCTCTGACTCTCAAAGAGGAACTTGCATTGTCTCAGCGTTGTTGACAGCATCAGAGTGTGTGTTGTGCGCATCAGTGGGAAGATGAGGCAGGATGTAATTTTTGAAACTCTGTGGAGTAGTCGTGCACACACTCGCGCCAGGCACATAAAGTGCAGCTTAAAAGAAAAAGAAATATCCATCAAGAGGAGGGGGCGGCAAGAGGGCAAGATAGAAATCGGAGGAAAAGGTGAAAAAAAAGAGAAAGAAAGAAAGAATCAATGCACAACTGTAATTTGGCTGCAGGGCATAATTCACAAGTTGCAAATTGCTGCTGCCTGTGTTTCAGAGCTTTTTGCTTCACTTAGCTTTCAGGCGTCTTCTCCCTTGGCTGCTTTTCTCAGGTAGTGCGGCCCTCATTTGAGCTCCAATCCTCTTTAGATATTGACCCATGCATCCATCCATGCTGAAGCCCAGATGATCCCTCACACCAATCAAATGTACAAGGAGTGACTGAGGGGAGAAAAAGGGAGGGGGATGAAGAGGAGGAAGGCGAAAATGAAGGAAGCCGAGCAACAAAAGGGAAAATGAAGCATCGGAACCGAGAGCGAAGTACAGGACACAAATGAATCAATAATGCCTGTAAACCGTACAGTTATAGTCTGTTTTCAGGATTCATCGCATACTTCCATTCCAGGAAGCGTGAAAATGGCCACGTGACCCTCTGAGTATATTTTTGGCGCTGCAGGAACCGACGCCATGCCCAAACTATTGATCATGTTACACTTAAAGGCATTGATCGGGGTTCAAAGTTAAGGGGCGAGATGGACGGAGTGGGAAAGAGGTTGAGGCGCTGTGTCGAGGGCGGCTCGCTCGCTCGGCTTTGTGGTCGCCGCGCCATTTAAGAGAGAGGATCGGTTTCACAGAGACAGAGCACAGACGACTCCACTTCCGATACGGTGAGGTGAGGAAATTGATTGGCCAACAAATGCAGAGCACGGTGAAGGTTCACACTGTCTCCAATGTTTCCTGTAGAGGCTTATTTGGCACTTAGCTTTCATCACAGCTTCAATGAGAAGAGGTTTTTTTTTATTTATTCAATCATTTTTTAGTTGGGCGGAAGGAAAATGTTTCCTATTCTCACACAAGTTCTGTAGATTGTTTCATTGTGTGTTTTATGTTTTCTGGTGTTTGTGTTGTCTTTCGCCCCAGTGTTCTGTCTTCCCTCCTGTTTTCTTGAAAAACAATAATTTATGTATTTATATTTTTATTTAAATATATTGTTTTGGCCCTTAAAACCCTCCCTAGAATCGCGGTGAGAGACGTTGTTGAGTTTTTCCAATTGTGTTTTGAAGCTGAGTGCCGTTTAGTTCCATTATATTTGAGAGAAGGCAGCAAACATTTCTACAACCAGTATCTTCAAAACACAGCATCTCGCACTAAAACTATCTAGATTGATTGATTGATAAAAAGCACTACAGGTAAGATAAAAACATGTATTTTTCAGCTGTCCTTTTAACTTAATCCGCAGCCAGAATTGACTACCCCAACAACCCGTTGTATTGTAACTTCCCATCCCCTCTTCTGGTCTTTCTGCAAATGTCCTCCATCTCTACAAGCAACTGTTAGTGTTTAAACTATGATCTTCTTCCTAATAACATCTGCTTGGCTTATTCTTAGAGATATATTTAGAGGATCTTTCTAAAAGGGGGAAGTCAGTCTCACGCGTTTGCAGCCTCCTGATGATGCATGTCAGATGCAGCAAGTAGCTTATAGCTATTGAACCGGCTCATTAGCCATTAACAAGCGAGCAGCGGTAGAATATCTTTGGATGATCCTCTCAATAAAACACTTACCAGACCCCTAGCATAATAATTGGTACCACATGTTCATAGTGAACAAGCTCTTGCATGATGTTTCATAAAAAAAGAGCAGCTAATGTTGACACGACTTTACTACGCACGTCTTAAATTCCACCGACACGATTTTTAAGATTAGCAGTGTAATTACACAGTAAGACGAGCATCGGTGTCAGTTTTTACATTTTTTAATTGCAGTCATTCCATTTGTGTGCTATTTTCCAGCCAATTAAGAAACATCCACCCACACTTGTGTACTTTATAGCATTGGAGAAACAGAACTGCCTGGAGAATAATTTATGTATTTACACCAACATGCAAACAAAGAAAACCTGATTAATAGCCAATTCTTGCCCCTCACCAAACCCTGCAGGCGCAGCATCTGTAGGCTGCGAGGCGAGTTCATCCGTCTCCAGCAACGTGTTGGAAAAAATTACTGATCATTTGCATTCAGCAAGGTGAAAAAGTATGTCCAGCATTCAGTACGACTGCCAGACTGAGTTTGAGCTTTCGGTATACTGATGAAGTCAGCAGCGCCGAATTCACCAAGAAAGTTGTATCAGGTTGAAAACAGCAGTGGGGGCAAAATGACACTACCCCAAAAAGTGCTATAAGTAAGCTGCATTTTGTCAGTTATTCAAACAGTATAGTGAGTTTAGATGCCATAAACTTAAGTCGCAACCCTTCCATCACAATTATCGGCAGTGGTTGTCGTTAAAGCACCCCAGGAACGATATAGGGGAGAGAAACTAGCTAAAAAACATTGCCTTCACTGGAAAGCTGACAGCTTTGGTTGTTCGTTCAAGTGTGTAGAGTAACCTATGTTATAATATTTCCCTGACAAGTTCTGTAAGCACTTGCAGTTCTGCAAATAATGGCATTTCTCAGCAGCAAAGACAAAAGTGACTTAGCATTGGTATACCGTCGCAAGAAGTCAAAGAAAGGGTGTAACAACCATGTCATACCTGATTATAGTTAATGTTAATGAAGCTAATGGTCCCTAAATGTGCCCATGTTTCATATATGTTAACCCTTAGTAACATTAAATGTGCTATATGAAAGAATTGGCCATCTGTTAAACTTATAATATATTTAAAAAAAACACAAAAAAACATAGGGGGCAGCATATCACCAGGATACGTACTAATTGCTGCCAACCGTAGCTGCATTTAGCTAATTAGCTCAGTTAGCCTTGCAGCTAGTGGTCTGGACTGGGAGTTTGAAGCACCAGGGGGAGTATTGGTGCTTACAGTGCCAGCATTGGAGATTTGGACCGAGGCTAGCATGTTAGCTTCAGTAGATATCTTTTAACATAATACATAGACACTGTTATTTCTTCACATTCCGTTGATAATTTTAGTAATTTTTTGGCCGTTTTCAACTAAAATCCTTGCACGTTGCACCTTTAACTTGCAGACTACTGCTTGCGTGTTATAAAAAAGGATAATTTAATAATGATTACTATTTTTCCGAGGTTAAAAATATAGATGACACCTAAAAGGTGCAATGTGTAAGATTTTGCCAGCTGTCATTTCATATTCAAAACAAACAGGGGGCAGCATATCACCAGAATAACTGCTAACGGCTGCAGTTACTAGAGCAGCCTGCAACTAGTAAGCTTGGTTAGCCCTGCATCTAGTAGATCTTTGGACAGGGATGGGACATGGCTGGCTGGTTAGCATGCTAAGTAGAAATCTGTGCACGGTACATAGATATCATAGCGTAACTTTTCCTCTCCTTCTGTTGATACTTATTTTAATCTCCATTTAATTGTTCATTAATTTGTATTTTTGCAGCCTTTTATCTCATTCACTCTAATTCCTGTTTGAACTCTGAAATAAATTTCAAATACAATTCCAATTTTAAATGGTCAAAATGTGTCCCTTAACCTTAACGCCATGAAATTTCATTCAAAGTTTGAAATTCTGTCATTAAGCTGTGACAACTGGCAACCTGCAGGGCTTTGATTTGATGGAATGTAATTGTCCAAGCATGACTTATTCTGATTTGAACCTGTGTAATGACTGTAATTAGTGCCAGTGGTTCACTCGCCTCATGTGGTGTTAAAATCTTATTTTCTATCATTCACAGAAATTGTTAAAAGGCTTTTGTGTGTTCCAGGTCCTCACCCTCAACGTATTGCCTCTGCAGTGAAGTCTGAGCCAGCACATCTGACCTTGAACATGGCTGGACCCATTGTTTAATTAAATTAAATCTCTCTGATACCTCTCCCAGCTCTGGAAAATTAGAGATAACTGCAGAAAAATGTGGATTTCCCCCCCTCCTCGTGCAGTGTCTGTCAGATCGTTTCTTTTCTCTTTCGTCTCTGTTGGTTGCGTTCGGCCTCTGTATCTGTTATCTCTTATTACCCTCTGTGACTGAACATCCATGAAAGGTTGAAAAGAAATCTGTCAACAGTAAATGTTACGTAAGTCTGCTGCTGATTTATTGACTAAATCTAAGGAACCAGAGCAAATTCATGAACTATTCATGTAATAGCAACAATTGATAGAGGTCTGGCTGATATGGGGCGATAGGCTCTTGTAAATTGTACAATACAGTATGTGTGCTCTGGACATGCTGAAAAGTGTTTACCACTAAGATGAATGAGTGCTATCTAAATGTATGACATGTCATTTTAGCCACTAGGGCTCATAATACAAGTAATGTATTAAAAGTCCACCGACCCAAAGCGCTGGTGTGCAGCCAAACCTACCAACCCAAAGTGTCAGTATGTGAGCAGTGTGAGGGAATGAGATCAATAATCAACTATCTTACAGATTGGACCTTTAAAGTTTAATTTACGTTAAGATTAGACACATTTGCTGACTTTCCTTCTTCACTCTGATATTTCCTTGGAAGTTATAGCGACAGGTGATCAAATGAAACGCACCGTTACCGTTGGTAGAAATATG
This sequence comes from Pagrus pagrus, assembly GCF_965226575.1. Taxonomy (NCBI): domain Eukaryota; kingdom Metazoa; phylum Chordata; class Actinopteri; order Spariformes; family Sparidae; genus Pagrus; species Pagrus pagrus. Next base: position 11,692,435 of record NC_140204.1, on the reverse strand, counting down.
GATTTGTCTGCATTCGAATGAGGCATGAGCGAGTACTCCATTATCAGTGTATGTAACTGTTCAACAAACTAAATTATCTGTATTGTAAATGGCCGTGGTTTTAAACAGAAGTGGGTGGTGCTTAAACTGGAGGTGGCCAGGACTAAGTCAAAGTTAAGAAGTTCAAACTCTAGCAACACTTTATTGTGAGATTAACGTATCTGACCTAAATTGCAAAGGCTTTTGCCAAACTCAGAGGGGAGGCTCAAGAATTTGTTTGTATAAAATATTTGGTCCTACATTTTCACCAGGAATCGTAGCGACAGGTGAACAAATGAAACGCACCGTTAAGTTGACCATCTGTACTCAGAAGGGGTGTGGCTTTTAAGAGAGGTGGGTGGTACTTAAACTGGTGGTGGGCGGGGCTAGTAGAAAGTTATTTATTTAAGTCTGAAATTGATATTGGTTGATGGGACTTGGCTATTTTCATTTGAGAATTATTTACAGATCAGTGTGAATGAATAAACTCAAATCAGTTACCCAGTGAGGATTTTCCTTAAAAAGGGGCATTGCTAAGAATTTAAGTTGAAAATGTTAAATCAACTAAAATTATCAACAGCAGCTTTGATATTATGATGCTACTGAAGTTAGCGCGCCAACCAGCTAGCCTGTTCCAGTCGCCAAGCGCCTGTGCTAGTGGTGGAAACACCTCTTGGTCCCCGAGCTCCCAGTCCAGACTGCTAACTGCACGGCTAACTGAGCTACCTAGCTAAATCAACTACCGTTAACAACATTTAACAGTTAGTCTGGTGACAGGCTATTTTTTTGAGTATGTATTTGACAGGTGGCCAATTCTCACATATTGCGCCTTTAATCATGAGCATGGGTATTGACACCTTTTACCTGGATCGTTACCGTACTCTAAAAAGTACTAACTAAACTTACTAAACGTTCAAATATTAGTTTATTAAATAATTAAATCTCCTTTGTCTTTTTCATGCACAAATGTTACATACTATATTTTAAAGGTGGCGTGGTAGGTACAGTAATATACCGGAGGAGGCCAAAACAAAACGATATCTCGGTTAACATTGGAAGCAACCTTGTCCTCGTGCACACGGGTTCAAAACACTCCTCACATTTTGAGTGTGTTACTGGCAATGATGCGAGCCTGTGGCAAGGCTGCTAAAGCTGTTAATTATTGATGAACTCACATGTAAGTCAATAATGCAGACGACCACAGAGGCTTGCAGGAAACAAACACATGAACAAACAATGACGGAAATGAACACGGAGACACACAGCAGTCTGTTTTACGAGTCTCCAGTGTGCGGAAACATGTTTATTTGTGATTTATTGTAATGCTTTCCTCAGTGGTTTATGGCTGTTTATGTCTCTGCAGCCCAAGAATGAAGTCATCAATTGTACATCAGTGACATTACAATTAAAATCAGAGGCACGTGCACGGACTGATCATCATCGCAGTGGTTAAAGAGCGAGGTTCTTCAGAGCGGTCGTGAGGGGCAGCTCGTTCACATCACACACACAACAACGGGGGGTGAGCAGGTACATCTACCGGCTCTGCAGCCAAGCCACATGCAACTTGACAAAACCATTTCCACCAGCGTGCACAGACACACACGAGCACAAGCGCACTCCACATTTAATGACCCCATCCTTTCAGCGAAATGGCGCTATTCTCAATTGCATGCTCTGAACTGGCATCTGTAAATTAAGTAAATTACAAATGATTGCATGCTCTTCCCTGGCATACCACTGCGGAGAGTGCAATCAAGTCAACAATTTCCCAATCTTGTCTGTACGCCAAAAGCCAGGACGGTAAAACAAGCCTGGGATTCACTCTTCTTGCTTGTCGCTGCGGTTTGTGTTGAACAAAAGTGCAGAGGGATAATCTCACTTGCCAGGGAGTGATGTAGAAAGACAAGGCTATGGGTGCAGGGATGAGTCTTTGACTGTTTATTTACCGCTGTTTACCGTATGTATTCCTCCCTGTGGCTTTGGATTTATGCTGCCAGTAAAGCCCACAATGTCAATCAAAGTCAGTTTCACCAGACAGCAGGCATTACTGTCAGTAGTAGCTTTCCTCTTTCCTCTGCTCGCCGTCTCTTTAGGTCAGGAAAGCTTTGCAACCTGGACATTAGCATGCGCAGAGAAAACACCAAACCGAGTGCTTCTTCGCGCCGTCATTAGAAAACAACGACGTCGCAGCAATTCCCCGCTATCGCTTCGTGTCACTTCCCCCGCAAAAACATTTGCGAGGGGGGGGGGGGGTCCTGCATGACCATAAAACGCAAAACACATTTTTCCCGTCTTATCGCCGCCTGTTTAACTCGTGCACTGTGCTGTTATTTACAGACTTCCACATTTATCCCCACACAGCCCGACACATCCCCAAGTCCCTCCCCTACCACCCCCTGCTGATTTCGCTCCTGTCCCTTCTTATCTGGCTTCTATCCGAAGGCATCGGTTGGGGACAGGATTATATTGAGAGTTGTTATTAATTGCATCTCCTACTTCCTCCTCTTCCACCTCCACTGTGCCTCGCGCGCTGTCGGCTGGGCGCCTTTCTTGTGAGATCCAGGAGGTTTATGAGAAGCAACACCGAGTGAGAGAGAAATACAGGTTCCAGTAATCATCACAAACCGAAACATCAGAAATCTGTGCTTTCGCAGTGCCTGAATGTGATTCAATCTTACATCAAATAAGGCCCGTGTGTGTCACTGCTTTAGGTCATTAAAAAAAACTGCATCAATTTTAGTTTCCAGTGGGTTAGTCAATAACAGTGACGTAGGACAGAAATACTTTCAGGAGGGGTCAGAAAGGAATGTGTATTAAGAAAATAAAAAAACTGTAAGCAGGTCATTCTCATTTTTATAATTTGGTTTACCAGCCCTGATGGGAAAAAAAAGAAAATCCCCAAACAGTGCAGCATTCACTGTGTGTGTGTGTGTGTGTGTGTGTCATATTATATATATATATATATATATATATATATATATATAAATAAAAGACCTAAAACTTAAGTTAGTCTTAGCTAACTCTTGGCAAGTGCTCAATGGAGCATATTTCCTCAAAATGTTAAGAGAAGGCCAGTAAAATTTCCAATTTAAGCTACATGGGTTTGCAAAATTTGAAGGAGCCCAAGGCCCCTTATTTGCAGCTAAGCCAGTTACGAATGGGAATACCTCATTCAGTGTATGTATACTATAAAATATATTGTAACAGTAGCAAAAATATTTATAAAGCTGGCAAACTTACTCACTAATGTCACTAACACAGAAAAATAGATTTAAAGTTTGCTAACGTTAGCTTACAACAAAGTGTTTTTAATGCCACAGCCATATTCGGTCTGTTATGGTAAGCTAAGTGTGTAAGCAAGCATCCATTTTATTGCAAATAAAGTTGTTTTTTTTAAAGAATTTATTTCTACTTAAGAGTCTTGCTTTAATGATACTTAATTCAATCTTAACATTACAGCCAACCAACTACAACAACACACGAAACACCGCTGCTCAGTATTGCATGCACGTCAACGATACCCATCGCACTGAATGTAATATACAGTATGAGGATAGACAGAACTGAGCCTTCCTTCCCCCTTTACAGTTACAGCATTTCATCACAACAAAGCAATAAACTACCTCTTATATATTTATTTAAAGATCAATCAGTCAAATTTTTTGACAACAGCGGAGGGGAAGTGTATTTCTAGGTAATAATTCTCGGAGAAGATAGCGGAAATGAAAGGCAGGAGGGAATAAATACAATCAAAATGCAATAACCTGACCCTCTAATGGAGCCTGAGAGGCCACCGAAATAAATACAGACATATGTGTGTTTCGACTGACAGCCAGACAAATTAATAACACATGATAGGGGGTTAACCCTCCTCGCTGCGGATCGCGTTGCACCAGGTGAGTGAAACTTTATAGAATATATGAAAGTCAGATTTGTATATTTTCCCATCAGGCCTGCTCCATATGATTTCATTACCTCACGGCACACATACTGTATTAAGCCTCTACGGCTTCCTGATATTCCTCGGAGACAAAATATAATATAAACTCTGGAAAATTGATTCAAAATGTGTTTATTAGATTTGAATCCGATGTTTACCCTCTTTTAATGACTCTTTCTCCCATGCATGTTATCTTATTCAGATGTTATTGAAGGAAAAACCGAGAAAAGAGCAAACCAAGAGTTCCTTTTTGCACCTGTGCTCGAACCTATCCTCATTGTTGAACCACCACCACTGTGTGCATGTCACAGTCTGGAAGCTTTGTCCGAACAGATGGAGGGAGCGAGAGTGAAAGAGAGAGACAGACAGAAAAGAGAAGGAGGGAGAGGAGAGGCCTGCTGGGTTAATTCTCCTCAAACCGATCCTGTTCCTGTTCTGTCAGGGAGCGCTTCGTCTATCCAAACCCCTCTCCCTGGACCCCTCGCACCTGCTCCGAGGCATGGCAATGAGCCTCCACACATAACACACACACACACACACACACACAGACACACACACACAGGATGACAGAGACGAGTCCATGAAAAGAAAAGAGAGGAGAGAGGTGTGATGGATATAGAACAAGAGAAGGGAGGCGGGGCGGGCAGAGACGCAGAGAGGGAGCGTGAGGGAAGAGAAGAACCTGCGAGCTGGGGAATGTGGGACGGACGAGTTGTGAGAGACCGCGAGTGAGTGAGTCGATCGCAGACAGGAGGGAACATTGGGAGAAAGGCAGGCGAAGGTGATCTGAGGTGAAGGAGTGAAGTCTGGTTGGGGAATGAAGCGAGAAAACCCAAAGCAACAAGATGATGTGTTCAACAGTAATACACCTTTAACACTAGACAAAAAACACACACTGGATTTCGTCTTCGATGGGTAAAAGGTACAATTGGAATTCATTGGCGGAGCAGCTGTGATGGAAACATGACAACCCGGTGGACACTTTGATATAACAATTAAAATCTGGATACAACAGCAGAGCCCCGTTCATTCCTGTCAAAGCTTATGAGTGGCACATGAACCCAAGAAAGCTCCCGGTATAAGATTACCCAGATCATCCGCATTATGGGGCCCATAGACAGGCACACTAGAGACTTCGGCCAACTGAGCCGACCAACTTTAAGTTTAGCACGTGGCTAAATCTCCTCTAGACGTTCAAAATGTTATCGGACCAATCAATCAAATTAGGACAGTGAAACAAGTCATTTTGTGGGGGTTGTGATGCCAAAAAAAGGCTTTCCTTCATTTTACCGCCTCTTCTTCCACAATGTAGTCCCATGGGTAAAAGTCTTTTTGGGTAATTACACATTTTGGCTGCTACGGCAGTTGCCTTCACAGCCTGGCACTCTTCCTGGGGTCTTGGGTGGACACCCCTTTCCGCAAAGATTCAGGATAACGTTTTCCCATCTATCTCTGTTCAAGCGACACTTGCGTTAAAAGACATAAAAGAGCGACAACCGCAACACTGTCACGTGACACAAAAATACAGAAAGGAAAAAACAGGAAGGAACACTCACCCACTGGCAAACCACACATACACGTGCACATTTTGGTCTGAAAGTGGGAAAGTTGAAGTGGGAAAGATATAGAGAGAAAAACGGCAAAGAGATTATGACAGTATTCAGCTGAACAATACTTCACATTTCAATAAAGCCATTTATGCCGAGACAGAAGCTATTAGAGTCTCCACATGGCTTACTCACTGCGTGTAATGGGTTAACAAGATATACAGTACTTTAATTGGCCACTCCAGAATCCATCTACTTAACACCAGGAGGTTAAACTTGTAGCCTGAAGAGCAGGCCCACGTGTCAGCCGAAAGGGATGAAGGCTGCCTGCCCTTCATCACTCTGCACTTTATGTAACGCGAGGCCATTTCTGTTGTCGCTCTGATTTGAACAAACACCCCTCGCTTTGGCATTCAGAAAGGTCACAAGCTGTTGATATAAAGATGTGTGGGCTGTCTAAGCGATACCCGATGGTTCATCTGAAGCACAGGTGTCAATCCCCAAAACGGGCTCTAACGTTCCTGCTGAGCACATTGTTTCAAGTCTTATCTCCAAACTTGTTGCCGCCTGTCAAAGGTGTTGCCTCAGAGGAACAAAGAAATCACATCTTCAGACAGCACTGACACCACACCTCCCTCATTGATGGATCGCATAGCCACGGGTTGAAAATGACAACAACGTCTGGCAACGCTACAGTTGATGGAGCTGAAAACTAAATGGAATCCGATGAACAGAAAGCCCAAAACTACAAGTTTACTGTAAATGAAATGTGAGGAAGACTCAGCACCGAGGAGAGAGACGGGGAAAATTAAGAGCAGATGTGATAATGGTGCCAGTATTTTCATTATATTAATATTCTTTCTGTCTCCTCTGACATTTATATAACAATCTTAGACAATGCAGGCTGTTCTATTGTAGTTACAGAAAATGAAGTAAAAACATGCGGAGTGATAAAAAACCTTAAACCTTTTATCTTATGTCCAACAAAGGTGAACAAACATAAAAATATTATGTACACGTATGTATTTGATGAAAACAGGTCTATATTTGATAGATATATATATATATATATATAAATAATATATAATATATAATTATAGCAACAGCGACCAACAACATACAATGTCTATATGTCTAAGTAAAAAATGCTGTATTATAGCCCAATATCAAATGAAATGCAAAGGGCCTGGTCATACTTTTAGGTGATACTGTCAAAAAAAATTGTGTTGATATTGATGTTTTATAATAATTTATATGAAAATTTGGGGGTATTTATTCCATTGTCAAAACTAATGCAGCTCGGGCCACATTTTTCTGTCCAAATCAAAGAGAGTAGTAACCGAGCTCGACCCGAACACGGCACCCGTTCTGTTTTTTATGTCCAAACCCAAATCGAGCCCAACACAGTAAACGTAAACTGGTTGATGGTAACCAGTAACAATGATGACAGATATGCTCAGTGTAGATGACTGTAACACAGCCTTGTTCTACACACATAAATATAAAATAAAAAGATACATATATACATATTCTGCATATACTCAAACAGAACTGGAGATATATCCATGCACTGACTGCTACTGATGTGTCTGAAACCCGACACAGGCATCATTTCTCAATTTTTGTCTAAGCCAGGCCCGGCGTTTATTTAAAGATTTTAGTCCAAACGTTGGTCAATAGGGAACCAACAGACAGATTTCTTTATTACCTTTCTTTTTTCAGAACTACATTTTACATCCATTCGTCTGAGCCTGGAATAGAGTCCAGACTCATGTGACCCTGAACCAGATAAGCGGTTTAGAAGGAGGACGAGTCAGGGTAAACGCTTATATGATTTTTTTAATCAATAGTGGGACTAAATATACGAGTTATTAAACAGTTTGAGTGTTGTTTTTCTCTTTTGCCATTGATTGATTCCATATTGACCGTGTGATCACTCAGCAGATGAATGAGCCTTTTATCGTCAGCCCAGATGCAGGCTGTGACTTTAAACCCAACTGTTTCCTGTTGGACTTTGCCCCGGTACGTCTCTTTGAAAAACAAAACAAAACAAAAGTCAGCTGACTTTCTAATTAATTAACCTGCTACACTGTTATTCATCTCAGTCCATTAACTTTTCGCAGACTTGAATTTGTTCAATAATGGCTCTATTTAAAGACATGACTGTGGAAAAAGCAGCCGGCTGCAAACACAACGGCAGCGAGGCTTCAAACAGAATAATCACATCAAAGTGATTTCAAAATCCAACTTGTGTCATCTTAGTGAACACGCAAATACTGACTGTAAAGCAGGAGGAATTACTAAGAATAGTAAACTAATGCAAAAAATACCCTGGATTTCACACCTGCTGTGTAATGACTACAAGAAGTTACTGTTTCAATCACATGCACTGCCACATCATTTTTCTTCCGAAAAGCAAGTTTTAAGAAAATACAGCTTGACATTTTCCCCCACTTATGTTGCCAGCATGCTGCACTGTAATTCCCGCAGCCCATTAGCTGTAGCCTATGCATGCCACTGCTTTCCAGCTGTGACAAGAGATATTGAATTCACACAGAAAATTGGGGAGGTATGCACAAACAATAATGAGTGTAAGGGACACCCCAGAGAGCCGGGCTGTGACAGATACCAGGGCTCTGAAAAACTCAGGCATTATATTATCCTGATACACACTCCACAGTGCAAACCACCTGTTCGTCATCCCCAGTGTACCTCTGCACACTTGGCACACAGCGCTGACTGTCCCGAGGGTGTTTAGTTAGAAAGTTTGTTGAGTTAAAGTTGCAATATGTAAGGATTTCAGTTGAAAATGTTTAAGATTCAACTAGAATTTAACAGTTTTGACATTATGACGTCTATGTGCCGTGTTGCTGAGATATGTACTGTAGTTAGCATGCTAATCAGCAAGTGAGCTGGTCCACAGCACCTGTGCTAGTGGTGTAAACATCAACACCCCCGTGGTGCTCTGAGCTCCCAGCCCACTAGATGCACGGCTAACCGAGCTAATTAGCCAACGGCAGCTACACTTAGCAGTTTGTTTTGAGCATGAATTCAACAGGAGGCCAATTTTTAATTCCAACTATACTTCCCCACAGTTCCTGTACTTTGAGTATTTCCATGTTGGGAAACTGTATTCTTTCACGCTAGTTGAATATCTGATAAGTTTGCAGGATGACTTGAAAAAGTACTAAAAGGTCATATTGATAATATTTGTACACACATCTACAGGGCTTTAAGAAACATTATTATAATTGTGAATCAATGATTTCAAACATTTTATCAGGTCCAGAGCGATCAAGAGTCTTGGTAGATGCCAGTTTTCTGGAAAACAAGGCATACTATACAGGCCTAATGTTAGCTAGCCAGCGTTAGGATTGTTCACGTTTGCTAGCTAGCATTAGCAACGTGTGAATAGGTAAACAACTTGGCAACCACTTGAGGGGGCAGATGATTCGAACAAAGCTGTGTCGACGTGACGTGCTGTGACGTGGATACTTGACCGCAATCTGCACATCACTACAGGGTTCTTGAAAATAAAGCCCTAAGTGTATGTAGTCCAAAAAGGGTAAGCCATCTGTCAACCAAGAAAAATAATCTGAATGGCATCATGGTTTCTACTTTCTCCCCATCTGTACTTCAGATTTATGAACTTGTCAACGGTTCGTGATATTCATTCCTCTTCCTAACCCCCTTTCTTTAGCTGATTAATCTCTCTCTTTGTACCCGTGCTGGGCTAGTTTAGGAAAGTTATTTTTCCTCCTCCTTGATGGCAGCCGTGAGGAATACGGTTTGATATTGCCATGCTTGTCAATCAGATAGTCAGAAAGGTGTGTGTGTGCTCGGAACTGTGACAGATCAAATAAGCGTGAGTTTGCCATTTAGACAACCATTGTGTGTGTGTGTGTGTGTGTGTGTGTGTGACGTGTGTGTGTGCATCAGGTGGCAGCACGCAGCAGAGGGGAGGCGGGTGAAGCTTACGGTATCTGTGACAGATGAAGTTGAAGAGTGGAAAGAAGGGGACGCGTTTGCCTGGGGAGACGCTACACTTCCTTGGGTGGGTGGGACCGAGGGGAGCATGCAGGTAGTCATGACAGATGATATTAATTCACTTAGGTACCCGTGCATGGTGGCAGTGTCACACACTATGGGGAAATTCGACATATATGCAGCAAGGATGCTACAGATTAAGTACATTCAGCTGTTTTAAATCTTGTGTGTGTGTCAAGACGGAACAATAGCAGAATAATAGCATTTTTAAATTGCACTTTTGCATATAAAATACTCATTTTCTCTACATTGACCTTATTAAAACCCAATATGTACAAAGTTATTGAATGGAAACTCTTCCCATTGCTGCAAACAGAGCGTGCATATTTGATGAAGGTGACAAAATTAAAAATTTAGCATCAAGCATTGTTATCACCAATACAAACAAGGGTATATTTTCCATTTATATGTTAAATGGGCTGTGCATGAACAAATATATATTCCTTTTGTTTGCCAAAATGCAAATTCACAGATAAATAAATTGTGACATTATTTGTATTTGGGGTCAATTAGACGTCAGAGAGGTCCGACTTTCAATTAGACCTCTTGTGAACAAAGCTTTAATAAAAGAAGTCCAAAAAGACTCACTGAACACCAATTACCTAGACAGAGAATAATTCACTTTTTTTCTGTACAGTTGGTGTCTCAGAGATCCCAAACAAAAGTCATATATAATTTTCTGCAGTGGAGGTAAAACATTCAGAATCCTGTAACTCTCACAAAATCAGGAAAAGTAAATAATATTATCATATGTTAGAATGATTTAGAGTTACTGTCTTGCTTAAACTCAACAGTGTTGTAAAAAGTACCCAAAAGATACTGTTAAAATATCACTGGTAAAAGTTAGTCACCCATAGGAATAGTAGTATCAAAACACATTTTCTGGCAATAACTGTATTTAATTATCAAAAGTACAACTAAGTATATTATATATAACATGTATGTATATACTGCATACTGTGGGTCCATTATTCTGATTATCAAATAGGTATTTTTAGATCCAACTGCCGATAAATTAATTGATTTAAAAACATGCTAGCATTCAACAATCTAAAACAAACGCTCTTTGTTTTCATGATTGAATAAACTGAATAAACAAACTGATCATAAAAGGACAACACACTTTCATACTGTTTTACTTGTTTATATGTGGCGGACCCTGCCACCTTTCTAGTTCAAACAGTGTTCTGGATCTTATTTTCCTCTGAGATCAGCTTGTTTATTCAGTTATGAAAAAAATAAATATGTCTGAGTTTGTATCATTACCTCATTAATATTGTAAATATTAAAATGATTGAGTTTCTGAATTTCTTCTCCTAAACTACATAGTGCTTCTTTAATATCTCCATCAAAAGCAAACTTTAAATTAAAACTTATAAATAATAAAACTTTAAATCATGCGTATACACACAAATACAACCCTATTTTTACTTGTAGCCCTTTGACAAAAAAAACAAAACACTGTCTTTAATGTGAATGGTTATGGAATGACTCTTCAACAGTCACGGGTGTTTATCGGCTCCAGACTCGATCCGCTGTGATGAGAACACAACATCCTGGTGGCTACGCTTGTTTCAGTCAGGGACCCTGTCTTGTTAATAATTTTCCATCTTTCTCCATTCAAGCAGCGCTCGAAACGTCGTTCAGTCGGCACCGAGTTTGAAAGAAATACTTGACGTGAAAGATATTTTTTTAAAGAGTAGCCATAGTGTTCCCATGTACGTGGTGCGCATGTGCATCTCCCAACGGAGACGGGAAAGAAGCAAGATGTCTCACTCCTTAGCAACTTCGATCATCACCTACAGTATAAAACAATGCGTCTGACTCATGTCATTAAGACTTTTTTAAAACAAGTTTAATGTCTTGTGAATGTAGTCTGATGAAACATATGATCTCCTGCTTCCTACCGTTGCTGCGCGTCAATCACTCGGCAACATGTTATTAACCTGCATACGCAGTACGTGCTAATTTTGGTGTCAGAATGCTACAGGTTGACTTAATTATTTAAACCTGCCGACCGGCTGACATGAAGCACCTATGCATTTCATGCTCTTGTGTTCAGCTGACAGAGGCTGCAAACTTATTTGCTCCCAGCAAAAAGTCTCGCTGTCAAACACGAATAAATTGCTGCAAACTCAAAATGACTGAACCTCAGCTCGAGAACGTACGTCCCGTCCTGCCTTTCAAGATGACAGTTAGAGCTGAATTGCGCACCTCTGAGTCTGAAAGCAGGTAATTTGCATTCGAAAAAATGACAGCAACAATGTCTACAAGTGCTCATTAGGAACAAGGCGAATATTGGACTGTGACACGGCGGAGATCTGTTCCGTGTAATTTGACACTTCACAGGTGTGAACAAAGTGGCTGTGCATCTGTGTTTGCAATGTATATAACCAGTCTTTTCACCACTTATTGTACCGGGGATAACACAAAAGAGTACCAGCGCTTCTGTGATTTCTAAAAAATGAAAGCGCTCGCCTCGACATCAACAACGATACAAACTGAGACCATTTTCTGCGATTATTCAGTATTATCTGGCTCATATCTCATCTTCCGGGCTTTGTCTCGGATGCCGTGCACACGGCGCTGTATCATCTGTGCTCCGGTTGACGCCCACCGCCTCAGCAGCACCTCGATCTCAATCACTAACGAGAGGCCTTTCACCTACAGTGCAACTGCACATTGCTCACTCATCCTAATGAACCTACAGGATACGAACACACGCTTAAAAACGAAGCAAAAACCTACTCACTGGTCCGTTTTGAATCATCCATCCCCGCATTAGCCAGACTCTGATCGGCAAACACAGAGGCACCATTTTCGTTTTACAGATGATTTTTGTGGATGGAGACCGGGAGCATGGGGCCAAATCTATTTTTATTTATGGATGCAATCACATGCATTTGTTCAAAAGTGTGTCTTATGCTGGCGCTGTGGAAAGCAACACATTTCCCATTTCATTTTCTGTACTGTATCACTGATATTGAATAATTGATTTTTGGGTTGTCTGCTGGACAGGACGGTGGAGAAAAACAGAACAGATAGTAGCAAGGGAGGGTTTAAAAAACAGAGAAATCCATGATGCTGCAAGCTGAAGGCACACGCAGGCTTTGTGGCATCTTGAAGACATTGGACAGTAACAGTGCAGCAAATTTGACTCAAATCGGCGAAAAGATCAAGATACGGCTTCTGTCCGACCGGCTCAACCGCTCACGTCTGCGATGACTCCAGCTCCTGCGATGTCTTTGACAAAGAGGCTACGTTTTTGGTTTTTGTTTGCATCCTTCCATCGCCTGAGCCCGACCCGTTTCTCTCTGACAAGCTGGTAGTCACAACGCCAGATCTCATAGCCAGCCACGCCTCACCCTGATCACTGACCCGCTGCCGAACATCTCTCTCTTAAAGCCCCTCAAGACGCCGCAGACGCGATCAAATATGATCCTCAGGTTGAAAAGTGGCAGTCGTCAGATGACTCATGCCTTTCCCCTTTGTGCGTTACCATTTACTCCGTTCGCTGCCTTTGTGATCCTCGCAGACAAGGTCCCTGCGTGCATATCTCTGCATATCTTTACGTTTGCGGCTGGGGGCGACGTGTCACAAGCATTTAGCGTGAGGAATGAGCCGGGTGGCACAAACAGATTGGCAAAATATGAAAATTGGATGACAATTAATGGCTATGTGCTTTTAAGTGCACAGGATAACGATTGTGTGCGCATCCAGGCCTCGCTCCGTCCGCCATTAATATTCAGTGTTTGAACAGGCACCTGCCACCACATCCTCACCAGTCTGCCGGCTTCCTTTTCTTTCTTTTTTTTTATGTCCTCTGTGCACAAAATTGTTAAATAGAGAAGCTGATGAGGTGGAATGTCGAAGTAGATTGCATACGACAGGCCCCGACTTGAGGAGAGAGAAATCATCATTTTCATTGCTTTTCGTCACTCTTTTTTTTCCCTTGACCGGCAGAAACTGATGTGACAATCGGATTTGGAATTGCTGCACATTTCCAAGGATGGAGGGGGGTGGGGAGGGAGATGTGGCGGAGGGTTGTGCAGCAGCAGAAGAAGAAGAAGAAGAAGAAAAGGAAGCGGGGAGGGGGGATCTATGTTGGAGTGTCAGTTTTGTGTTTCGGTGTCATTTGAGCACATGTGGAATGATCGCTGCTGCGATTCATCTCCTGAGTAGCGGATAAAAGGAGCGAAGAGACGCGGCGCCTTGCATCCCCGCGTGGAGAACGGGAGAGGGAGATGGCGGAGCGTGACGGATGGCGCCAAGCACATCGGGGGCAACATCTCGCAAACCTCGCCTTCAAGGTTGCGCGCCGCCTTCAGACGGAGCTCGCTCACGGGTTTGAGCGCGGTTGCGTACAGTCGTGTAAATTCCTCGTGACAGTGTCGCTGCGAGTCGTCGGCAAAGTGTCACATTTCAGCTGCTCATTCCCATGTGTTGCAGAGCCACGGAGGAGGACACAGATAAGGGTTTCTATTTAGTTTCCCCTCCTCTTTGCATATTTGTTGCAACTGTTGCCGCCTTCATCCCCCATTTGATTCACTGAACATATACAGTCCCCTCATTTGACATACTGAACACATACAGTCCCCCCTTTCATCCGTTGAACAGATACAATCATCTACTTTTCCCTCCTCCTGGTTCGCCCTGCTCTCTTAATACACCCTTGGAGAACTGAAACATATCTTTTCCCTCGGTGACAGCGGCTCTGCGATGTGAGACTGCGTCCGTATAGCTGAGCTAAGCCCCTGTCCCATTTGCTCCGCTTCCCTTTTCACCTCTCCTTCTTAAATAACAGGTCCCCGGCCTTTATTGCCGGTCACGGACATTGTGAGGCCATAAGACAAGACGGTAACCAAAATTAATGGGGCCCCCGGCCCGGACTTTCTCCTGGCTGACCGCTTAACGGTCCAGAGAGCATGGACAAAAGAGTAAAGGACTGCTAATGGGAATTGGACGAGCTAAAGCACACACCTAACCATTCAATTATGGACAGCACAATGGTATTGACAGATCATTGCGGGTAGATAGCAGGAAGATATTTCCTCGTAACGCCGCCGGATGATGTATTGCCGCTTTAGTCGTTTCAAACGTGCGTTTGTGTCAGTTGGATTCCTTTAATAAAACTCCACATTTGCCTGATAGTTATAAACGACAAAGCCAACGCGAGATGATTTCATTTCCTACTTTCGGTGGCTTTCTTACCTCCTCAACCTTCGGGGGTGAAGAGCGGTGAACTACTTTTCCCTTCGTCTTATCAGCAGCTAGCAATAAAGCTTTCTAGGGGGCACCTATATCAGATCCTTCACGCTTGTCATCATCAAGCCTCTCATCAAGCTTTGCACTCTAGTCTGCTGCCTTTTCCCTCCCGACAGCATTTTGTTTCCCTGACAAGAAACACAAAGAGGAACATATTGAATAAGGGGGGAATGGGATGGGGGGGGCAAAGGCGTCAGAGACGTCGGTGTACACACATCTCCTGGCTAATAATCCAGCAGAGGAGACAACAGTCATTCATCTGTGCGCCGGTACCAGCAGGTTGACTTTTCTGACTGAAGAGGGGGAATAATTGCGAGGCTCTAGCAACTGATGAATGCAGCTGTAGTGCGTCCCTACTCTTTTTTTTTTCTTCTTTTTTTTTTTAAGAGCACGAGGAGATGAAAAGAGGAAATGCACACAAAGGAGCATTTATGTAACAACACAAGGAGCATGTATCAAATGCGCTGTGTTCCACTTAGCATAGCTCCAAAGCCAGACGAGAGGAATCAATAGGCACCGGCAATTTTGCCCTCTTGAGGAGAGGAAGCGATGAGCAAACAAATACGCCAAGGTTTTCAGTCGCGTGTCACTACAAATTCAAACATCATCCAGAATATTCGGCATTCGTTGCAGACGGAATGATTATTTATTTCCTTTTTTTTTTCCCCTCCTCGCGTGCATATACAGCTGAAGCTGGAGGATTAGTGGAACTAATCAAAAGCTTGTACAGTACAAAGCCTTGAAAAAATAAAGAGTGGCATCAATATTCGCTGTCTGCGAGATTCTTGGGTTTGATCATTCGGCTCCGACAGAAGTTAGAAAGTGTAAAAGCAACTTTCTTTCTTTCGCCGACGATGTTATCTCCCACTCTCCTGTCCTCTTCTTTCCCCAACCTCCCTCCCGTCATTCTCATTCACTCTCTCCCCTCTCAAAACTTGTGCCGGCGCTTCATTTGCAACACTATCCCCAGGTCAGCGGGGCTGGGTGTGGTACAGAATGTGAAGTAATCTCGCTCGCTTGATTCTATCAATCCTCTTTTTCACCCGGGTTTTGAACACCTCAATCAAACCTCCCCTCAAGGTCGCCTTTGTAGCATGCTCGGCAGATTAAGTCCCCCGTCCGTGTGCAGTGTGCGCTTTGAACTGGAGACATCACCCAGAGAAAGATAAAGAAGAGGAGGGAGAGAGGGGTGGAAAAAAGGGGAAGAGAGAGGCAGGGAGAAAGGCATGGCGACTGCTGAGATGGGAGAGTTTTTTTTTGCTTTATCCTTTGTGGGGATATTCGGCTTTTGGGTCGGCGCGAGAAAGCGCAGCTTGAATAAACACTTCCAGCCATCAAGGTCACTGTACACGTCGACTTGATTCACTCATGTATTCAGATTTTAATGCTTCACGTGCCGAAATCTACTGTAAACGTCAACACCTGTGCGATTTTGGCATGTTATTCACGCCGTCCGCCCCTCCAGAAGTCCTGCAACACCGTGTTCGTCAGTGGTTAAACCCCCCATCCGGCGCGCTATTGTCAACACTTGAGCGTTTCGAACTATTCCATTAAAGCCCAGCCTGTCAGCGGCGGACTACGCCGTGTGATGTCGGTGATAGCGGCGGGGAAGGGACAGCGTTATGAATGGTCTGCTGGACGCAATGTTCAATTTACAGCAGTCTGAGATTTCCATCTATCATCGGCACAATGACGGAGAGCCGGAGAGGGAGAAAAAAGGGGAGCAGGAAGAGAGAGGAGAGAGGAGCGAGGCTTCCTTTCCCCCCCCTGTTCTACCTCATGAACTGAATACCAACTGGAAAACGCTGCATGGGGACGAGTGTGCGCGTCGCTCGCGCTCTTATCAGAGCCTGTGAATGTTCCACATCTTTCTTTCACCGCCGAATCCTATACGTTCTCCCCACTCTCCCTGCTTCTCATCAGTAGGGAGGGTACAGTATCTCCGTCTCGTCCTCGCTTTCCTCGCCCACCCTCCCCTCCCGTTCCTCCCCGCTCTATCCGGATGCACCTTGCAAACATACATCATTGGGCATCATTGTTATGCTTGAGGCTTCGACGGCATTCATCCTAATATCTGCATGCCATCCAATTTGCAAGAAGAATGAAATAATCTCACCAAGACAAACCAATCATTTATCAAACTGAACCCTCCCCGAGCCTCCTGTTGTCGTCCACGCCAAGGTAAAACGTATAGGCACGACACTTCCTGCAGCCAGCAGAGCTAACGGCCGATGTCTATCATCATAAAAGATGAAGTTACGCTCACGTACCAAGGCATTAATACATTCCACGTCTCTCAGGTCCCATGGTGCCACATCAGTCCATCCTTTGAATTTTATTCCATCTGCACGCTTAAATAAATCTTAATTTAGCAATGCTAGCCCCCCCCCCATACATACATCAGTGAGACATATCAGCAATACATTAAATGAAAAACGCTGCCAAGACCCCCCCAACCCCACCCTGTCTAATTACATGCACTGAAGATCTGTTGCCTAGAAAAAGAGGTTGCCTTAAGCCACAATCCCCACGAGGCTGTTCCCCACCTCGCATCTCCTCCTCCATCCATGTTCGTGCGATTCTCCATTCTTCTCCACGAGGCCCTAATTCGCTCCATCTGTAGCCTCTGGCTCCAGCCATGTATCGCTATGATTCAATTAATTAGTGTGTGGCTCGTCCGGAGAGTCAACGCATAATGATATGTTACCTCGCCGCCGTGAGTATCTTAAATTGGTCTAATCCCGATGGGAACGCGCGGGGCAGCCTCTTGTTCCTCGCAAAAGGGTCACATTATTAGAGAGCACTAGGGTGTGTGAAGGGGAACAAGGTGATGTGGAATACACGTTGGACTTGTGGGACAGGCGAGAATGTGAGAATCAATGAAAGCAATCACCATGTACAATTGAATTGGGAGCCGCACAAAGGATGAAGCAACGGATCTATGGATTACACAGTGGTCAGGTAATAATATACTCGCTGTGAGTAATGAAAAGAAAAATCATAACTGGAATGGAGAGGTACAGTAAACCAGGGGTCAAACACTATACATTTTATTATGTCGTTAAAATCTGCTCCGACTGTAAACAGAGACGTCGATGTGGAGTCTTTGATTTTCTTTCTCACTTCAGCATGTTTGAAAAAGGCGTGAGGCATTGCCATCGTTAGGATTACAACGTGTGATGACATGGGGAGTTGTTCGGGAGAGGACAACGGCACATTCGTGACTACTCACCTTAGGAGACTCTAACCGACTCAGTAGCTAGCATGGACGGCAGCCAGTAGCTAGCTAACACTCGTCATAAGCTAGTGACAGCAAAAAGAATACAACTAAGTATAAAAAACACACTAAAATTCACTAAATACATTCTTGTTTAAAGCACTGGACGACTTGATTCAAATATGTATGTATACCATTAAATTTTAGTACTAAATTAGCGAGAGAGCCGAAGTTTTGGCACCTTGACTAGCTGCTAGCGCTAGCTTCTCTAACTCAATGCGCCCGTCGCTGACTTTCTTTTGAATTTCTTTCAGCTTCCTGCCTGAGGAAATGAATGAGGTTTTCTTTTCATACTCGCTGGGTAAATTGGCTCAACCAACAAATGTTATATTGTTAGCATAGCCTCTAGAAAGCTACAGCTCCCTTTGGCCAGCGTGGCAGCACGGGTACCTACGCTATCGCGACATAGTTATTAACTTGCTATTTTAGCTTTTGTTAAAGGATTATCAACTCCGAAAGCCAATTCCCCCAAAACACTGACTTTGTGTATGTGTATGGATGTAAAAGTAATGCATTACATGTGGATTACTTTTATGTATAATACTAGAAAAAAACGCATCAACTTAATTTAAGCAATGTTATTTAATTTATTCGCATAAATCCAACATGATAGGAATACTTCGCATTAAGTTAAATATTTTACTAATGTAATTAAATTAGATGTTTTATATTTAATTGAAATACACAGTCGATGTTTTGGGGATTTAAAAGATACTGTATGGAGTAAACGACAGAAGATACTGTTGTGCAAGGCTGGATTTTTCAGTTGTTTCCTTTAAAACAAATGTTGTGTGTATTTGCTTTCTTCTGGAGCGGAACGTAAAGTTCTGGTTTTCACAAAAGTGTCAAAGTTTGGAGGGATGTTATCAATTATTTTGACTAATCTATTGATCAGGACTGTTTGCTTGTGGTTTGATCAGACTTGACTGACAGCGGCCAGGCAAAGAAGCCCACAGTTGTCATCAGATTTTGATTTGAAGTGTTGCAAACTTCCGATCGGTGCACTGAAGTACACGATGCACAAAAATGTCTCATCTGAAAACAAAACTTTTCTCACTTTGGCAGAACATTTTGTGTTCACTGAAAAATCCCACTGTTTTTTTTTTTTTTTGAGAAATGCAGCTTTTAAGTCTTTGAAATTCTTGCTCAGTGTGAAATTTGAAAATGAGAGCAGGGTTGTAATTTTGCAACGTCAAAGGCCACTTAGCAACCCGATAATATTCCCAGCAGCACACGATTAGTATTACTTTTATTTATTTATTTATTTTTTCGGTGTTATCACTCTCTTAGGAGCATCCATTGATCAGATTGTCCCGTTTTTAAGTCACATGCCATTCACAGCACCACGAGCCTTGGTCTCATGACATTAAAGTATCAGCTAACTGCCTGACCTGTCATGTTTTGTTCTTACGTCCCACGCACCTCTGACACATCCCTCCCGCCATCCATCATTTAGTGAAAAGAAATGATTTGACTAATGAATGACCGGGCTAATCAATCGATCACTCATATTCATCTCAATGGGAGCTCAAGGTTAATCCTGCACGTCCATTAACATTTTAAGAAAATGATTGAGCGCTTTGACACGGCCACATAGACTACATTAAAAGCTGCATATTGCCTTACGGAGGAAAATGTGTGATGATGCTGCTGTATGCAGTGTTGCATGAGCATGTGATGCATGACATTTCCACCAAAATACTCCAGATTGTGCAAATAATTATATGCAACACCAGCTGCTAAATCCAAGCATAACAAAAGACATTCCTGTAATGAATGCAATCATTTGTGTATCCAGACGAATTGGACAAAAATACTGGTAAATTGTACCATAAACAGCAATTTGTCGCCTCTCTTTGTAGGCTCCCCCACCTCTCAGAAGCACAGCTATAAGCAGCCCATCTCCGGGCTGGTTGATGGCTTCTGCCAACAGAAGGTAGGGATCGCTTTTCCTGCGATTAGTTTCATTTACGCCGTTTTTCTTTGCGTGGCAAATTGTTGCCGGTGAATGGGGGCGGAAAGACGCCCGGTTGGCGGAAGCTAATTTTCCACTTGAGGAAACTGTCTGCAAAATAATAATCTACGGTTTGTTATGTGAAAATGATGATCTCCCTCAACCCTGCCGGGAGCTGGGTAATGGCACAGCACTGGGGAGGCCTTCACGCCGTCGCTGCACTTTTCCACAACTGGCTTGTTAGCCGGAGAGCCCGAGCCTGTCAACATGCAGGCAGGCAGGCAAGGCAGGATGAGACTGCAGCATCTGCCACAGGCTGGCATGGGGATGTTTGGAGGGTGGCACTGCATGCTGAGCAACATATCTTATCAGTGAAACAATGTGGGTTTCCTTTTGTGTGCGCGTCTTCATTTGCAGTCGGACATCAGTTTCTTGGACATCTGAAATCCGACACTCTGCACATGTGCTGCTGTTGTCTATGCAGGCTACAGTCATCACACGTATTTGGATCTTTATTTAGCTTTTCCTCTTTTCTTATTGTGCCTTTATTACATTCCTCTGCGTCAACTGGTGGAATGTAAATAACCACATTCACTTTAGATTTGAAGTGCTTTAAATCTGTACAATTCACAGGGCATCGTAACTTGCTGTAGTTACTTGTTACCAAATGTTGTAACATTTTACATGGACATGGAGTGTATGAGTTAAACCACCGAACAGTGTGTCAAGTAGTTAGCATCAGCTGTACCACGACCAGCTACAATATCGCCACCTCCGCATGAATGCGTCAGTAATGATAATCACATGCTATTATATATATAATAGTTTTCTAAGTGCTGTATCGTAGGCAACTGGCCGTGTTTCAGTTTCTTGACCTCTCATCCAAGATTTTTCCTCGCTTCTCACTAACTGGAGGGGAGTCTGCAGGCTTTTAAACTCTGTGTGGGAGTGTCCTTACACAGTCGTTAAGGACATTGTGAGCTCTGAGTTTCAGAGTCCTTAGGGCCACTTGTGGGTTGCTGACCCAACCGGCCTTCATGTGGGTTGCTAGGGCTAGGTGAGCCCAGGTGTGAATGGTTGTTAAGCTGTCTGGGGAGGGAACTCAGTACTGCATTGTAGGTGGGTGATAAGTTATGTCTTAGGCCACCTCCTCTGTTCAAAGACTGTCGTTCCAGTTTGACATAGATGGATTCTTTTACTCCTCTTTCAAACCATCTGTCTTCTCTGGCCAATATGTTTACATTGTTGTTCTCAAAGGAATGATTGTTCTCCTTCAGATGTAAGTGGACAGCAGAGTCTCGACCTGAGGAGTTATCCCTCCTGTGTTGTGCCATTCGTTCATGAAGAGGTTGTTTTGTCTCCCCAGTGTACAAATCTGTGCAGTCCTGACTCCATTGAACAGCATCAACTACATTAGAGGTGCTTTCTAGATGAGGCTAACGACTCACCTCGCTAAATTTCAGAGCGAGGCTTAACCTTGAGTGAGACTTGTGTTTTTTGGTATAAAAGCAGATGTTATTTGACAAAAAGCTTTATCTCCCCTTTTGGAATCACTTCCATAATGTTGTCAGGCGCCATCAACAACAACCCCAGCCTGTCGGTGGCAAAAACAAGCACTTTGCATGGACGTGTCTTTGACGTCGCAGTTTGCCCCGGAGGATTTGATGGTGATCGACTGGACCGATTCCAAAACTTTTGGTAAATATGAATCATTTGCACACCAGAACATGTAAATACAGGGGTCAGGTTGAATACGTCTTCCACCACTGTATTGTCCAACCAAAGATACAGACACCTAAAAAGTTTAACATTGATCTTGCCAAATTATCACAAATGTTAAACTCCTTTTTGACTGCTATACAGTGGGGAAAGAAACTATTATACGGTATGTACATCAAAATGTGAACATTTTCAGAAATAATATTACAGTTTACTATAAATAACTTGCATTTTCAGATGAGCTCTGTGAGCCATGAAACTAATTACACTATTCAGTCTTTGGCGGTGACTTGGTGTTGGTCCAGTAAAAAAAAAATAAAAATAAAAGGTCATTCTTCAGTGAAGAGTTATGCAAGTGGCCTTTAGAGAGGAGCTTCATTTGGTATGGGGTGTGTGTTCCTATAGGGGAGGTCTAGTAAAAACAGCACACGGAGCTGCCCGGTGTAAGCAGGGCTTCTTGTATTCAGCTCAAGTGTGGCGAGGGCAACAATCGACTAATCCTCTTTCTTCCCCTGAAGTTTGTCTGTTGATTCAAATCCGCTGAGCTGAACTTTAAGCATCCGAGAGGAGATAAGATGTTGAGATACGGCGGTGTGAGACTCAAAGTCAAGGAAACAAGTTATAGGATCTTGCTCTGTTTATTTCTTTATTTCTTGGTGTATTTTGAACTTTTCTCCTTTGGTATAAAAGGCACTTTGTTTAGCTTTGAGATCTTGATGTGAGCGGGATTTATGATCTAATAATATTTAAATATAAACTGCCTATATATGTATACAAATGTTCTTAACCGACACACATGCCGTCAAAACGAGGAACTAATTAACCACAACACGAACGCTTTGATACGAGAGATGCACGTTTTCATCTTGACCAAGATCATTTTCTCCCCAGAAAAAAACACACCTTATTAGCCGGGGCATCTAACTATTCATAAGGCCACGCATTATCCGGCATATAATTTTTCCTCATTTAGTATTGAGTCCATGAGTGCCTCCCTTCTGCAGGAAATTAATTACTTGAGCTGACTTAATGTGGAGCTATTGAATGAGACAAAGAGCAGAGGTTTTCCACTCGCTCTGTTTTTGACACTTGATACGGAGTCTGTAAGTGAATTACGACAAAAAAACAGAGGGAAGAAAGAAACAGAAAAACATCGTAATTTAACGTGATTATCCAATTGAGGATTTAATTACATCACATCAGTGCAATTTTAATTTCTCAGAGTATTGATGACCCACTTAAGAATCCCATTGATTTGCCTCTGTATCGGGCTTTTACCAGCGTTTGCTTTGCTCGCCTGCTTAGCTATTTAAACGCGGGTTAAAGGGTCGTGGCTTTTTAAACCTCAGGCTATTAGGTTTGCCCCTATAAACACCCTCGTGCACTTTGGCACTCGGGCACGTATACACATGCTGATCGACTCCCAGTGCTCTGCCTGGTTTTTACGGGAGCACGGGCCAACTTTATCATTTCCCTGTTCAATAATCCATCAACATTTACATTCCATTAATCATCCCGCTGTCTGAGTTGGAGTAGCGCTCCAGGAAGGGCCCCCTGGGCAGTGCACCGGCCCTCCCTCATTAGCCATAACCATCACACACACACACACACACACACACACACACACACAGACAGAGGCACTCACGTGACTTACAGCTCAGGACGATATTGACTGCAACGACTCGATCAATGTGCTAAAATGCGCCAAATGATGTGCAATAGTGTATTTGTCAGCAACTGCGGTATGCACACCCGCGCCATTCAATGTTTTAGCACGGAGTCGCTCACTCGGAGAAAGAAGAAAGATGATGGGATTCAAAATGAGTTGGGGGAGAGAGGTGGCGCTTGAAGGCTCGAATTGAAAACTGTTTGAATGGTACAACAAGCTCAGCAGCCGTGTCTGCATCACTGCAGGGTCCCGGGCTCCCATCTATCCAACCTGGACCGCATGTACACACATTAAACATACGTCCACATAGGCCTGAAGAGCTGTGAAATTGGACTGTCACTAGGCTGCAGTGGTTTACC
Organism: Pagrus pagrus; assembly: GCF_965226575.1. NCBI lineage: Eukaryota > Metazoa > Chordata > Actinopteri > Spariformes > Sparidae > Pagrus > Pagrus pagrus. The sequence goes on along the minus strand of NC_140204.1, from coordinate 11,668,640 downwards.
AGTAGGGGGTGTTAGTGAGCCGGTGAGGCATAATACAACCCCTACTGGGCTCTGTGTGAGGCTGTGGGAGGTTTGACTGCAGCACGCACACACACACACACACACACACACACACACACACACACGGACTTTCAGACATCCCCATCACACTCCCTCCCTCACATCGCAGCAGATAAACACGCACACAAATCTCGCTTTTGCTAATCTCCTATGTGTAAGATATCTGAGAGATTAATTCCCTGCTGTCGCGCACATTAAACATATGTTGATGGGCCGCATGTACAGAATGTACCAGAACTGTATTGTAGGTAGATGACAGATAAGAAATGCATGACTTCAGCCGTCCGTCCCCCCCCCCTCCCCCCCAGCGATGACTGTGTACGGTGAGTCATTTTCATGAAAGCTGTTCAGTCGCATCGCCTTGTGATGTTCTCACTCGCTTTAAAAGTCCATAAATCCACCGGCAGATATCTGTTCTCCTCTGAAGCTGTGATCTATTCTATTGTGAGTTTCCTCTTCTTGACATTTTTTTTTTTATATATATGAAAAAAAAGAAGAAAGCAGCATCCTTGTTCCTTCCATGTGCTTACTTCATAATGAATAGTGGCGAATTCCATACGGGTAACTTAAAGTCACGACGAGCTGGTTTTCCGCCGGAGCCGATTGTTCTGCGCTCTTATTTGACAAATATCGCATCGATTGAAGACACTGCGCCTGTGTGTCATCTTGACTTTGCTTTCTCTCAAAACGGAGTGTCTTTTATAAAACCCTTGCTTTCTTTAATCTCATCAGCACACCCATTTTTGGAGGCTATTTTCTGTGGGAGTAAATAAAGAACGCTGAACCCGGCTGACCGGGGGTTTTCAAAAGGGAAGGACATTTTTAAAATGGATGCATTAAAAGAAATCTAGCAGAGTGAAAGCCACATAATGGTAAATGGCTATGCAAAGCATGAGTGATGGGAATTTGGAAGTAGAGTAAAAACATGTTTTGTTGTCCCTTCACTGTACTGCATGAGGCAGGCCTATTACTGCATTAATAGAATACATCAAACATGCATCCAAAAGCCATTATAGTCATCATTATAAATTGTCAAGCACTTTTACTTTATCCATGCCCTGCAGTTAGAGGCTAAAGTTTCTATCAATAGTGGCTGAATAAAAATCAGTTTCAGCAGGGTCACACTGGCCACAATGCCTGCACAGCCATTCAGCGAGGCGGCGGTCTACATATCAAATACCCTTTCTACTAGATGACTAATGACAGACCTCCCAGTTGGCATATCTACGCTTTGCACATTAAGGTAAAATATGCTAATGTGTGCATGTGAATATCACATTGTGGAGATTAAATTCATTACGTTTACACAGTCACTGTGCCCTGGAAAGCTTTGAATATGGAGTTTAACGCTGCTGAGGACCCGTGATCCTTGGACATACAGTATATAATGGGATGGCAATAGAAATAGTAAAGAAGCAAAAGTATAGTTAGGAGCTAGTTGAGAGGCTGTGGCCTCGTGCTTTAAGGACTTATAGGAAATGATGTTTCTGTTGTAATGCTCAGGGTTGCTAGCTAGAAACAGATAAGTAAAGAAGCCTGGTAATGAAATGTAATGGATAAATGTTTAAATTCCAAGTGATGGACATATTTTTCAACAGTCAGCTAAAGGCAATGGATAAACAGTGAAAAGCACTGGATAGATGAAAAAGCTAAAAGGCAGTAAATGTTAGAAATAGCTTAAAATAATGGATAAAAGTTGACATATGGACAAAAGTATTGAATATATGGTTGAAATAGGCAAAAGTGTTATGCAATTTATGATAACTGTCGGGATTTTTGATATCAAGAATATATGTGATTGGTAAAGTGTCAATTACATCATCATATTCCAGTGAACACCCAGGCTGCCTGATACTACAGTGCAAAAAAGCACCTTAACAACTGTAAAAAGTACGTTTCAGGTTCTCACAGTTCTTGTTTGCACGTTGGCTTTTTATCACCGACACCATCGTTAACAACGGATCCTAGTCGAACATCACAGAGTTGCATCCGAAACACAGTGCAATGAAGGTGAACCATCAGAAGTGCACAATCTCAGATGATAATAAGATGGATGGTATGCATGGGAGCAATTTGAACACGGTGCTATATCTCTGCTAGGTCAAATGCAAAATATACAAATTCCCATCCTCCTCACCTCTGCTATTATCAAGGCGCCGCTTGAAATAGCTGCTTAAAGCAGTGAAATTGGCTGGTAGGAGATACCAGGACTGTGGGGAAGACAAAACGGTTAATCTCTAGAGGTCATGACTAACAAATGCGGGTTGTTAACCAGTTGCATGCAGCCCTTCGAATATATAGTCCTGTGTGATAATTGCTTTACCACTAAAATTTGACAATAGCTGCTTTAATAAACAAAATACACGTGTGGAGGAAACATCAAGGATAATAACCATTCACTGCAGGAAAAAAGGCACGTTCCCGATGTTATACATGTAGCCTATTTATTTTAATGTGTTTGACATTGCTCAGAAAATGCACCATTCTTCCAGCGTATATACAAAATATATCCTTTGTTGGCTAAATTTGCATTACTTAAAGAACACGACCCAAACCTGCAGTCTTGTGCAACAAAAGGCTTGGCAACAGGTCCCAAGACCTAATTAAATTATTTCCGTATTTGCACACCACAATAGCGAAGAGTAATTAATTTTTTGCTCAAGTGCAATTCATTACCAAAGGCAATATCAAGTGTATTAAATGTGTCACAAATTAGTTTGATTAATTATATTTGCTGGAAGTTGGGGAAATTGAAACTTCACCCACTTATAATTATACCTAATGGAGATATTTCCATTTTGCAAAGATTAAAAAAAGAAGAGAAAAAAAAGTGTTGGTCATTAACACGTAGCGAATCACTTTGCAAGCCACTTTTTGTTCAAGCTGGGAATAAAGTGGCGGAAAGAAAGTTTTGCGGAGAACGAAGTTGCTCCACACGCACGAGAACTTCGACACGACACATCCGCACGCTCTCAGCGTGAGGCGAGAGGAAAACAGGACTTCTTCTGTCACTCTCAAGATTTTGCTGTTTTCAATTAGAATTAGAATTATTTATACTACGTTCACACTCGGCTCTCACACCACCTTAAACTCCAGAAATTAAACAACACCTTCTTATTCTCGTCAGGGAATCTAATGACTGCTCATGACCCCCTATGGAGAAATGCTTTTTTTCCCCTTGTGTTGCTGCTTTTACAAAATCTACAGGTAGTACTTAAAACTATGTCTTCGTGATCTGTGAGCACTTAAAAGTAGTGTGCTCTGAAGATGAACTTTCTATGTATTTTTCTGTTGACAAGCTCAGGACTGAAGGCCGAGTCACAAATTTTACAGCCAAATCAGTTGCCGACATTGCTAATGCACAAAAAAGTAATTGAATACAGTTACAAGAGTCGACAGTCGACTATGTGAACTCATTGTTCCAAAATAACAAGCTACCCAACTGACAGCAAACTCCCGCCACAAGCTCCTGTCTGCTAGGCTAACTGTCTTGCTAACTGACAATTAGCAAGCAGTGAGGGTGTCTGCTCCGTCCGAGCTGTTCACTTCTTCATTTAAACTCTTTATTGAATGAAATAATGAGAAATATTGAGAGCAAAACGCTACAAAAGCGCAAATGGCACAGAGAGAAAACAGAGAGAAAGCCAGCTCTGATTAGCACTAGCATGTTCTGGCTGACTTCTACTAAAACGCCTCCTCAAACTCCGAAGGTTGGACACACCCCGCCACCCCCGACCTCAAATCCAAGATGGTTGCTCAGCTTAGCAGCATCGATGTGCGACATGCAACTGGTACTGCTAACAATGATAAGACCTGGCATTTCTAACCGTTGTACTGGAACCAAGGACTTTGGGCTACATTCAAATCTGGATACACTATTGAAAGTGGAGCCCTGTTCATTCCTATGAAGGCTGCTAAATGGCGCGTGCAGCTGAAAAAGCTTGACTTCCTGGCTTTGAAATGACCTGGATCTGCTGAGCGTGTGCACTGAAGACTTCTGGTCAACTTGAATGGAGGTAAAAGGATTCAATCTTGACGCTTATTGTGTGTTCGATTTGTGGTGTGTTATTTTACCAGGTTGGATTTTACAACTGAGGTAATGTATTCATCATTAATTTATTCGAATCATCGTCTACATCAACATCGGCGCATTACCAGGTATGGAAGCCATCGCTATCATCAGCTTCCTCTATCACTTTCCTCCCTTCACTATTAAAAGGTGAATCAAAGAAGGGATCATGAAGGGAAGGGGGAAAAAAAAAAAATCCCATGTATCCATCTTAACTATTTTCTATCTCTCAGAAGCTTTTTACTCTCTCCGGTAATCACGCTGCACACCTCTCATTTCAATACAGGGCTGAGTGCGCTGAGTGAACGCCGCAATCTGCTCCTTGTAATGAAAACGTATATTCCAGCACCCCTTCCTGAAAGGAGGCCCCATTAGACGACTCGGTCTCATTGATTGAAATGCTTTTAAACGTGCACGTGTCCATTAATGCAGGAGGGGAGGCTTTTGAGAGGCACAAGACAATGGTACCATACGTAAGCCATTCAATATGAGAGTAGGAGCAGTTCCCGGTTAAAATGCGAGCTTTTTTTTTTTCCAACCACAGACCCAATGAATATATGCTCAGCACCAACCGAATTAACTCCACAATCTGATACTCGAAGGCCTGCAGATAGCAATCAGTAATGCAAACATTTTATTTTCTAATGGAGGGATGTTTAATTAGAAAGCCTGATTGCTCGCACACCTAGAAACAAACTCCGTTTGATAAACATCGAGTTGCTCACTGATGCATCCTGGAACAAGGACACCAGAGGTACGGCACTGACTTGAATTGGTAATGGGCGTTGCAGAGCACACCAAAATCCAATTCAAGCACACGGCTACGAGACCTCTGCCCAGCGTGTGGCCAAGCTGATCTGTAATAATATATATCCGGGTGCCCCCCTGAACCCGTCGGTGCTGCTGGTCACCGAGTGAACAGTGAGGTCACATTCTTTAAAGGGATGAGTACATAGGCATGTCTGGTAATAGGCTCAGGCGGCGTCTGCTTTAATGAAGGGAGATAAATTGATTTGACATGCTTCGCCCCTGCAACACCATTAAGGATCCCGCTCTACCATCTAGTCAGAAGCTACATGAAGTTAAGATCCCGACATTTTCGCTCCATTATGCACACTATCAATTGCATCTAACGTAATCTTCTAATCTTCTCCCCCGCAAGAGCAAAATACAACCCAAACACGTACAGTAAATGGCCCCCACTCCAAGCCTGCTAGATTTAATCTTTCCTGCTCCCGTCGGAGTTCGCCTTCGCATCCCTTCCTGCTCCTTTCTAGTGAGGGGGTTTTTTTTATCGTAGCCGTCAAGTGGAAGAGCCGCGCGTTTGATCTGACCCCTCAAATTCAATTACTGCCCAATCAGATCCCCCTGAGATTGACCCCCCGAGCCAGTCGAAGAAGCGGTCTTGTCTCATTTGGAAAATGGAGGCGCGGATCCAGTTATGTGTTCAGAAAGAGAAGTCCAGGAGGTCTTGAAGGGGGGTGTTCGAGATGATTATCTTATCTGAGGGCAAGGAGGGGAGATAAACGGAGGGAAAGAGAGAAAGAAAGAATCGCAAACGACAACCGTGACAAATCTCTCGATTCCACAAACCAACACACATTTACTCCAGCTGCGCTGTTGTTTTTGCAACACATGCCGTCTCTGTCTCAATCCGGATTCATGAGCTGCTTGTGTAGCCAGCAGGTTGCCTCAGATCAGAGCTTCTTTCCTTTTTTATATATTAAGATGTGTGGGAGCGAGTATCTAGCACAGCCTCTTTGGTTTAATTTCCCTGAGTGGAAAGAAAGAATAAAGTGTGCATCTACTCTTGAAGTGCTGCAGGATGCAGACAGATCAATTCTGTTATTGGTGCGGAGAAGAAAAAAAAAAAGAAGGCCGCCTCACCCCCAGCTTGCCCTGACATGACATGATAAAAAAGGAAGGCCTTGAGATGGTTTTATTCTTGGCTGTTCTATAAGCAAAGAAATGTAAACTCTCTGTTTTCCAAACGCTTGTTTTGCTCGAGGAATTTAACATTTTGACAGCGAGCCGCTACGTGCACCATCCACTTGACTGTCACCGGTCGTCCATGAATTATTCAGAAAAACATTCCAAATATCACGCAATATCATTCTAGCAAACAGAGGAGAGAGATATTCATATTTTTCATTTGACTCCTGACCTTTTCGCGGGCCTGTTTCTCATTCATTCCCATCGCATCGGTATAAACCAATAAAATCTTTGACGGACAAAGCCTTGATCAAATAGCAGCACCGGGGAGGCGTCGGGAGAAGGAAAACTGGAGATGAGACTGTCTCGCAGTGGCAAGCACTTGGCAAGTAAAAATAGCTGTAATAGCCTCAGGTAAGCAAACTGCCTGAAACTCCCCAAACTGATTTTAGGTACAGCAGCGAGTGTGGGTGTGAAAATGGCCCCCAGAGTCGTTAAGCCGCTTTAAGAGAGGCAGCTGAGAGGAAGCGGCGAGGAAAAAATATCACACAGCGTGATAGCTTAACTAAACATTCTCACCTATTAACACTGGATTTTGTGTGCTTTTATTGTGATATCCAACGAGATTACAAATTAGCTTTAATGGACTCTTAAGTCGAATACTTAGACAGCGAATGAAAATAAATGGCACTTAAAATTGCTATGATTACATGAATTATAGATGAACAAGTGATGTGTTATTTAAAAAAAAAAAAAAAAGTGAGACTATAGAGTCAGTTTTACTGATTTGTTTTTCACTTTATTCCGCAAAATATTCAGACCCAACCTGCTTCGGAAGTTTCCATTATCATAATGAGTAAAACATGCCCCCTGAGGGCAGGATGGAACGGATGACACCTTTCTACTAATTAATTTGTCCTGTTATGTTGACCATCTTGAACCCCTTGCATCATGTTTCAAGTATTTGTTTTCCAAAGCACTCCATGATTTTCAAAACTGAAGTAGAAATGATATTCAATTACAACGACGAGCGAGTCCGATGCTAATGGATTATCCCCTTGAACAAAAAAAACATAAAAGTGTCAAAGTGCTCGTGTGAAAATTGTGTTTTTCCCCTTCATATACATGCAATCTTATATTTTCTAATATGTTATTCCTCTGCAAACGCCGTTAGCTCTTCTGCAAACTCCACCGTGTTCGTGCTGTCATCTGGAAACCTCTGCCCACCCAGGGAGTGGTCAGCCTCGCTCAGTATTGTCTGGCTGGAAGCACGGGGCGCCGCCAGGCCTGAGCTCCTCGCGGGGGGTCTCTGTGTGTGAGGGCTCGCATGGTGAGAGCAGCGGGCACCCGCAATTTTTCCTCAACCCATCATAATCATTTCACACTTTTCCACCCCGCGTAGCTGTGCGTGGGTGGAGGTGGAGGAGTGAGTGGATGAATGCGTTAAAAGGCCGTTTTGATGGCTGCGTCTGCCGTGTTGGAATGCTACAAAGTTGACCGTGAACCCAATTTCCAGCAGCCGCGTGGCCCGGACGATACGGCCGAATGCCACGGAGCGAGATGCAAAATACTCATCAGACAGGATTGAGCCATATCCCATTTCCTATGATTAGAAACGAGGGTAATTCTTGTGAATTCTCGCGCTGATGTCACAGCACGAAGAGAGAGACGGGAACCGAGAGAGACACGAGGACGTAAATACTCGAGTCTGGACTGTATTCCTCTCCGTTTATTGCTTCCCCCACTCCTTTATGGGAGCCAGGGGACGCAGGATGAGAATAATTAGTCCAAAAATTATTGGGGAACTTAAATGCAATTAGGTGGAGAAAATACACGAACAGCCTCTGCTAAATCCCCTCGTACTCGAGCGCTACTGCTACTGTGTACCAGAATATGAATGTGAGATTGTCTATAGGAGAATAGAAAAGCAAAAGGGGCATTACTGACATTTGCTATAACATCCATGCATTTTTTTAACCGTTGGCGTTAGTGGGAAATGAACTCCTAACCCTGGCAGCGTTCTGGCACATTTCACATATAGCAGACTACTTATACAGTAAGTAGACAGTCCAGTCATGCACTTGGAAAAAAAACACATGTTACTTTCTGTCTGGGAACATGATGCTTTTGATCCTCAGTCCTACCACATTTGGTACGAGCTTGATCTATAATTCAAATCTGTTCATGGGGGTGGAACATTGAGCGAGAGGCTAATTCTCATTAAAAAAGATCTCATGTAATTTAGTGAAACAAGACTCTGAATTACTAATGAAACAGATATCTGCATATGAATGCAGAATCTGTCGGCAAAGGGTCAAAACTTTGGAAACCAAAGCGCTCCCTTTTTCGCTGCTATCCGTCTTCTAGTCTAGTCTGTTTGTAGTCCGGGTGGTATTGACCAATCGTGATTGAGCGGGCTTTGGGTGCATTGCAGGTAAAGGGTTCATGTGGAGAGCAACGCATCGGCTCTCATCTGATGAGGATTTAGATTTTTATGATCTTTTCTTTTGAGTTTTTTCTGCATTTGTATGGCGATATCTGTAGACGGCTCAGTCACCAGGATGAAATGTTAGTTACTAATATTCAAAACGCGTCGTATCACATTCGCATAACATGTTTATGACTGTACCAGACTGCCAGATCAGTGACCGCACAGAGTCTGTTTTTTAACGCGACACCAAGAGTCCAGGAAGTCAAATGCGTCACCTAACCCCTATAAAACGGCACCATTCTGTTTCCACCCCAGTCTAAGCTGTATTGTGTCACAGTGAGCTTTACAGGTGCTAGTTGCCAGATTTTATTACCCTTGGACAGAGCCAGACTAGCTTTTCCTGTTTCCAGTCTTTGTGCTAAGCTAAGCTAACTGGCTGCTGGCTTTTACACATATTTACCACCAAGATATGAGAATGAGATTGATCTTCACATTGAACTTTCCGAAGGAAAACTAAAAAGCACATTTCCCGATATCTAGCTTTCATATTGTCAAGACTAGCCGTAGCATTAGGTAGCTTCAATCACAGCAACAGTTAAATGCTGTGGTAAGCACCCGTCCTCTTTGTAAGGCCATCGAATTTTAGGTCTTTTATCAGCTTGTAACCGGGCTGTAGGTTGAGCCACAGGCCACACTGGGATAATAATTTGTTGTCTGATAACATTAAAGCTGTGTTGTAAGGCGTCATCTGTGAAATGTAACTAAGAATCATATCACTTGCATGTAAAATTCCCATTGCTCTCCCCGTCTCGTAACAGGATTCATTACCAACCTCGGGCCATTCCAGAACCAGTGGGTCAGCACGGAGCTGCTTTATACCCCTCGGAGAAAAGGGCCCTACCTCGTAAAAGCTTTATGCTGCGGCGCTGGCCGACATTTGGCATTTACATTTATCGCCGACTTGGGTTAATTAAACTCAACCCATCCACCATCTTGATTAAACAATGGTAAATAAAAGACACAATATTTCTCTGCAGAGGAAAGTGGTGTCAGGGCGGAGGGCATGTGAAAGAACACTGAGCTCGGAGCAGCGACATACACGCAATCTCACGTATCATCCTCGCTGCCAACTGTGCAAACAGATGATAGAGACATGCACGCGAGGCAGGGAGACTAAGGATGACAAACTATAAGCAAAGTCATTAGTTTAGCAATTAGATTGCTTGCTGCATGCCCTTTGAGCCGTGTATTCAATACTCAGCTCCCAGCCAAGTCATGCATGGGCAGATGACAATAAAATGAAATATTTGTTTGCCTAACTTGACTTTGTCTCCTTTGCGTGAAACAGCAATTTTGAAATGATCCTAATTTCCTGGTGAATCCTGTTAACAGCATTCGAGTGAGTGATGTGCAGGTAAACAAACGCTCTCCTAACCCCTCATCCCTCACCCATCACCTCTGCGCTCAGTGCTTAGCCTTTGAAATTGATCCTAATGACTCATGGCTCGCGCTGGGGCCGTTTGGATGAATGTGGGAGTTACAGTAATTGCCCGGCCATTAGAATGCTTATGATTGTTTGATTTGATTTTTCTGTGCGCCTTCACTTCGAAATGCAGCTTTGAACGAGCTCATCACCTGCGCTGGTTGTTTTGGGGCTCAGCGGTCAATTAAAGCTGCGTTATGTTAGTTTTGTCCACTAGGGGGGCAAAACACCTCCAGAACAACCTCATCAGCGGGCTTGATAGCTAACAATTGCTTACCCAAACATCCAGCAGACAGAGATGGTTTTTAGTTTGTTTTTTTACTTTAGCTTGTATCATTCAAGTTGAACAGGTAACACATGCTTTTGTTAGCTTGTTTGTTGGAAATACAGTAAATTGGACCTATACAGACCAGATAATCATCCACTGAGCTGAAAGCTTCTAAAAAACGAGCCAGATAACCAGACTGAATCGCCAATTTTGGTTCACTCTATTTAATTACCTGACATTGTTTTCATGCTAGCACCCTATAGCCAATCAGTAGCAAGTGACATGTCCATCCAATGTCATGTTCAGTCAAAACAAAAGCTGCCATAGAGGTTAAGCAGTAAACAGCTGCATCAATCTCTTCTATACTCATTGATTTAGCTGATATTCATGGATGAAGCTAGGTAGCTAACGGGCTAAGTAGCTAGCTATGAAGTTGGTATTCCTGATTCCACTTACAAACATTTAATAGAGATTGTTTTTTGAGTGGAGAGTGGAGATTTAGAGGTCTGAAACCAGGCTAGCTGGGTGTGGAGATTTGGGTAGTTTATGTAATTTTGATTTTGAAGTTCTGTTACTGTGACATCTTCACACAAATCAGTATATTATAAGAAAATTAGATAATATAGACCTCTCTAAACTTCAATTAATTTAGACAAATACAACACACTGTAAAAGTAAAGCAAATAAAAAAAAGGTAAAAGATAAAAGCAAAGATAAATACTTAAGTTGGCATGCTAACCAGCTAGCCCTGACCCTTCCCAGTCTAAAACTCCCAGCTCACGCTGCTAGCTGCACGGCTAACTGAGCTAACTAGTTAACAGCAGCCACAGTTAGTCGTAGTTAGCAGTCACTCTGGTGAGATGCTGCCCTCTTTTTGTTTTGTATTCCACAGATGATCAACTCTTACATAGGGTACCATAAGGTCACTGAGTGGAAAATAAAGAGATCCACTTCCTATAATAAGAAAGAAATATTGCTCCAGTCAGTCAGCCTCATAAGGCAGGCTGAAAACATATTATATGTAAAATGTAATATTCTTGATGCACTTATTGCAACTGATATTAAATAAGATAAAAAACGAGATTAAATCAGATGTTGCACAAATATACAGCTGTATAAATGTAGCTTTGTAATTACTGAGATCAAAGGGGTACCTTCCTTTATGGGGTTTTAAAAGAAATATGAGAGCAATAAATCTGCAATCATCTTGTATAAATGATCAGAGAATTTTTCCAGACGGTGTTTGAACTTTTGAGCGTACCGTTCAACCGCATGCAAAAATAGAACAAGAAATGAAATCCCCACTGTGACGGGCGCGCCGTGAATGCCACGGTGCATGACATAACATTCTACCAAGTCTTGGCTCACCATGGCAGTAAAGTCAACTCAGTGTTATTTGTGTTGCCTGCCACTTGTCGTTCTTTCACTCTCATTTACTCGCCTCGCTGTTTTTTTTTTTTCCCCCCCTAACAACGAGCACGAAACATTGCCACTGGACCATCACTGACTCGGCTCAAATGACTTCTGAAATTGCTTTGTTTCCCCTTCCTCGCGCACACATGTCACAGATGTTGTTTGGCTGAGAGTGGCTGCATGCCAAAATCAAGCGTGACGTGCCATTAGCAATTGAGCTGACTGCGCGCGGTTCATTCTTTCTTCCATTATTCATCTTTGTCGGAGGCTGCAGAGTAATGCAGACGGAGAAGTAAGTGTTTTGTTGTAGCGGGGTGCATTCGCCCCGTTATGAAGACGGCACGATCTGCTTTAGTGATGAGTCATCTTCAGCCAGTGTTGCCGGATTTGATGCACAGAGCCTTTAGGTCTATGACAGTTTCATCGGGGTGTATCTGTTTGTATTTTGTGTGACTCTCGCACAAATTTGGGAAGTGTAATTACGCAAAGCAGCTGATAGGCGACCGTTTGGATCTCGGTAACCAATCTAAACTGTCACATTAACTCTGCCCTTGGAATAGTTTGGACAAATGTCTCCGAGTTGAGATTAATTTTCTAGAATTAAATGAACGTCCGTCTGTGTTTGGAGGAGGTTTGGCTCAGTCAAGAGTCTGTTGTCTCCCTTTTCACCAAGTTGCTCTGAGGTCAACTTCAGATTAACTAACGTGATGCATCCCCGCTGCCACGATGCATTACCACTCACATTGTTCTCCGGGTCGACTCACACGGCAGGCATTGCTTTCAATTACACCCTCAGCTTTTCTTTTTAATTAAATGTACAGGCAGATTAATTACAGGACAACTTAAATGATGAAAAAATTAGAGGTGTCCTGAAACATTGTGTTTGGTGTGGATCTGCCTGCCTCCTCTCTGCCCCCTCCAGCCCTTAAGCTGTCACGCCCGCTGTTCAATAAGCAATCTGGTGGGGAGGCGTACAAACGAGTGGAGTCGTGCAGGGCAGTTTGTTTCTGTTTGCCAGACAGGTTCGATTCTTTGAGAGACACGGCCCACAAAACCAGACACCCAGGGCCGGAGGCTGGGTAAAAACTAATTATGGTGGTGTTAAAAGGCAAGCTCAATGAGGCACAGAAAAGACAGTCAGATTCTCAGCACCTCTTGACTTAAGCTCTGCAGGCCAACAGTGGGAGTTGGTGGGACTAAACAATCCTGTTTATGCTTTGGTTTGAGGAACTTTACTCTGCCATGAATGAAAAGGTGGGAATTTGGAGCGAGGGCACGCCTTATTTTAAATGCTACAGTGTAGCATCAGGTGGGAAAATGTACATTTCTGTGTGTGAACTTTAAATTTGCACATGTGAATCACGTACATTCATGTGTGATTGACATTTTCACAAGTTTTCATATGTGGAGTAAAAATTCCACCTGTGGAAACAAAAAAACGGTTCATGAAATCACGTGAAATTTGCTTCTTCACATGTGGATTCCAGATTTCAACAGATTTAAACATGTGAGAAAGAAAATAATGTCACGTGAACTGGAAATTTGCGTCCTCACACATTTTTTTTTACATTCAGTTGGCTAGTTTCACATTAAAACCACAATGTTAACATGTTAAAATGAAATATTGTCACATGTAGATTAGAATTTCCACGTGTCAAATAAACGTTGCACTTGAAAATCGACTTTTCGCATGTGAACTGCACATTATCACAGGTGACTGGCTTTTTTTTAAACGTATGATTAAACATCTTCACTGAAGAAATGTACATTCTCACATATGAATCACATGTATTCATACCCGATTGGAATCGATTCATATGTGGAAATCATAGCCGTCATGTGAAAAAAAAGCCAAACGATTTTCATTCACAAAAAGATGAAGAGGGATGACGGCGCAGACCACCGTGGCCCTTTTCATTTTCGACTCTCGGATGTCTGTGGTGAGACCAAAAGTAGACAGATATCCATCACGACATCCAGATGATCATTGTGATAGAGCTGGTCTATATCTGGAAACACACCAGAGGGCCTTTAAAAATGGAGAACAACGGATATGTGCGTATCAAATGAAGGCATTAGGGAGTCTGAGTGACACAAACATGTTATGAGAGATGAGCAACATCTGGTGCAATGGATCTTATCCTCAATCGCCAGTCATTACTTTGAGTTCTGATGCAGACCCACTGCTCTACTTGCGATACTAATCTTGGCCCTAATTCCCATGTATCCCCTGGCTTAATGGGCTCTTTAGAGTATTAACATTTTTTACTTTCCCTACTTGTTTCTAGTATTCTTTTATGTTGGTGTTCCTCCTTTGCACAGTTGCCGTGCCTGTACAATTTGCTAATGCCTATTTAGTGCAGAGCATGAGCTTTCCGATTGTTTGCTCTGTTTAAGTAGCATTACGGGGGATTTCCAGGAACATCTTGTTTGAATTTAGGTATTAATTCCAAATGATCAAAACAAGAAAAACAAAGGAATTAAGTGAGATTTTTAACGTTATTGCACTTTGACAGTTTCCGTTTAATGCAAATAACAAACGTGTTCCCACTGAGGACTGTTCGGGGTGTTTGTTATGCTGCAGGATGTCTCGGGGGATTGATAAAGTGTATTATTTTGCTCCCTTTCAAAACTGGTGGAATGTGAGGGAGAAAGCTAGAGAGCAATACAAGAGGTTAGAGAGGTGGTTGAAGCTGCCTCCGACAAAATGAGCGCGGCCCCCTGAACTAAACCCAGGGGATTGAAAGTGGATTGAATGCATCTCGCCATATATAGACAGCCGCTGGCACCGCGGGGACAGCGATAGGGAGAGAGTTGGAGTGAGTCAACGAGTGGGACGGGGATGAAGAAAAGGAGCGCCGGGGAGGCAGCAATAAGAGCAGTGGTGTGTTACCAGCTGACCACTGGAGCCTTTCAAACCCCCCTCCTCTCCCATTATACCATTACTGGGACTGAGGGTCCTGTTTTTCACCCAGCTGTACAGCATTCTGGTGGAGCGCCAATCCCGCTGGCTGCCCCGCTGAGCATCCCCACCGCCTCGCCGCGCCATCGACACCAGGAAATGGACACAATTGGAAGAGCCAGACTAATTCCTGAGTGACAAGAGCAAGAGGGCACTGGGTTCCCAGGGGTTAAAATGCCTTAATCTTTTTATCCTGTGCTAGAGAGGACTATTCACAGATTTGATACACTCACTCTAAATCCTTAAGTGGCATGCGAGGGCAAGGCTGAGGGGAATTCCACACAAACAGATGACTCCTGGCAGCCAGCCAAGGACGCCGGAGTTATAAAACATCAAATATATGGTGTTCGCTTCGTAAAGTACATTACAGCACATTCCTTACGCCACGAGGTCTACGTGTTGGTGCTGAAATAGTGTCATGTTTTGTGATGAGTTAAAGGGCCGATGTGTAGATTTGGGGAAGAAATTCAAACTCATGGTTTGAATATTTACATTATTAATGAGGTAATAATACAAACTCAAAATACAAAAATAAGGTCCCCAGAACACTGTTTGAAGCTAGAAAGGTGACAGGGTCCGCCACATATAAACAAAGTAAAACAGTATGAAAGTGTGTTGTCCTTTAAGCTCAGTTTGTTTATTCAGCCGTGAAAACAAAGAGTTTGTTTACGCATAAAAGATCAGTCAACAAAGATATTTCTCGTCTGATTAAAATATCTCCTACAAAACTACATACTGCACCTTTAATTTGCTATTATTACATGGAGAACATCACATACTGTAGACTCCACTCCCCTTCAAGCATCTACATTCCTTCCTCCTCTCTTCTCTTTCTCGGTACTCTCCAGCATACTCACGCACATCCCCAGCTCCCTAATGAGGCGTGATCACTGTGTTAAACTGCTAATTAAAATCAGATATTAAAGCCCACTACCCATAATCCCTCTTGGCTTGCGCTACAAACACCAGGCTGGCTGTCGCCCGGTATTATGCGCCGACGGATCCCGAGCAGCGGGGGCAACAAGTTGCTCGCCTCACCTTCACAGAGCAGCCGGTGCATCAATCAGCGGCTAATCTTTAAACTGTGTAATATGGGCCATCACGAGGCGACGTAAACTTTGATTTCCCCCAGTCTCCTTCCTTCAGTTCGCGTGCGAGGTGCGAATGAGCATGTATGCAAACAGATTACAGGAAACATGTTTGGGGACATATGGCGCGTGTCAGCATTGTACATATTTGAACAGAGAGGCTCTAATTTGAACAAAATGAGGGCGACATGTCAGCGAATTTCTCTGATTCTGTCTGTGAGGGATCTGGCTTTCACAGAACAGCTGGCGGGCCATTATGGAGTGTACACTAATGATCACCCATGCAACATTGATGAGTCATTGATCTCTGACATTCATTGGATCTTTTAGGTTATGAAATGTGCTCTTGATGCTCAGAAGGGTGAGGACGTCTTGCCTCATTTGGTTGGAGAGAGAGTGAGCAAATATTCAGGTGATTTTAAAGGTGCAATATGTAAAAATTGTCCATTTGCAAACAGGGGGCAGCATATCACTGGAATAGCCAATCCTGCTGCTGACTGCAGCTGCCCTTAGCTAGGTAGCTCATTAGCCCTGCAGCTAGCGGTTCAGAACTGGGAGCTCAGGGACCAGGGGAGTGTTAGCTTTCACACTAGCACTAGCACAGGGTGTTGGAACAGGGCTAGCTGGTTAGCATGCTAACTTCTGTAGCCATCACTACAACACAACACATAAGCATCATGTTATCAAAATGTATTCACCTCATGTTGATATTTTTAATTTGTTATCATTACGTGTTGCCCCTTTAATGTGTGATATGTGATGCATGTAAACATCTGTCTGTTATTTCTGATTGTGCATTTTCAGACCATTAGCTACCCCGTCTCACCTCTCAAAGCCTTCACAGCTCCAGAAGAAAAAAAAATAATGTTTTTGCCGCACCAATTTCCAATTAATATTCTCTGCTGTAGAATGGTCAAGACCTTAGTGATCTTCTGTCTCCTCTGCGCAGGGCGATGTGGAGCTGAGGGCACGGCTCCAAACAAACTCAGGTCTCCACGGTGGAGAGTAGGGCTGAACTCTGAACCCTACTCAGCTACCTCATTAGCCTGCATACACACCGGCATCTGTTCCATCATGAACCCTAATATGACCGCACGAAACCGGAAAATAACTACTCTCATCGGGCCGGGCGGGATTAGATCGGCGATGACCGGAGTTCACTGACTGCGTGGCACCATTCAGCTTCCGTTCATTTGCAAGCGAAATGCCTATTTGACGGCAAAGAATAAGGAAGTGGACCCCCGTCAGTTGTAGCTGGTTGTTTTTTTTTTTTCCTGATGAAGTAAGAGGAAGGGGAAGCGGCCGAGGAAGGGAGGGAGAGGGAATCGACAGTCGGAATGAGTGGGGTCATTGAGCACAACGGGAACGCGGGGCCCCGCTCAGCTGGAGGGACTCTGGCGAGGACGAAGCCACCTATCTTATGGTGACAAGCGGCAAATGGGGGCCCATTACCGCGCAGAATGCTAATGCCAAACTTCAGGCCCCGGGGACTGGCCCCGTTCCCCAAACACAAGGAGAGGAGACCTGCCAGGGTGCATGCATGACAGCCTCCATTCACACCCACAAGTGCAAGAGATAATAACCGTATAAATCACAAGAGACTCTTCCACTCTTCCTTCCTCACTCCTTTGCTACTCTCAATCTGCGTCTCGACTTCTTCTACTTGCTGTTCCTAATTGTCCCCTTGTCTATTTTTTACTCCTTCCCCTCCCACTCCCATTCTTTATTGTCTCTTAACAAATCCCTCCACACACACGCACATACACACAAATCCCTTCGATGTGCTCCTCTTTCATTGTCAGATTCCTTGAAAAAAAAAAAAGGAGAAGAAGCTAAGGACAGCTGGTGAAACCCAATCATATTGATTAAACAATCTCCGTTCATCATATCTAAAAATAGTCGTGTCGACGTAGATTGAAATGCACATCACAGTGTACGCACACTGCGGTTACAATTAAACGAGTGACAACGATGGCGAACGCGGACCGCGCTGTAGAAATTTACAGCAAAAAGTCGTTTGTGTCAACATATGGGAGACCACATATTCAATTAAAAGTGAAGATTTGATCGATATGTTTGCTTTATTGTGAAAAAAGCAACAAAATTCTTAAAATTGCTATCTAAACTGTGGATTTTGTGTGCCGTTGTATTCGAAAAAAAGGCTAAAAAAAAAAAAAAAAAAGTCAAGGGGAAAGATGAAGAGAAGAGACTGCAGAAAGGCAGACTTGTCTCTCCGTTCCCTCAGGCCTGTGGTGTGGGCACTGACTCTATTTGACATCAAGTTGCAGCGCTGAGAAAGACAGCGTGAGGCAGAGACAGAAACACAGAGAGGGAGACATCAGAGCTCTTATGCCTTCAGGGGTTGTGTAAATGTAAGTCATGCCATGATGGGGCGACTTGTTCAGGGTAGCATCGCCCTCATAACTTTCATTTCGTTTGGGGAGTTCAGACAGCGTTCGACTTCCTTGCTCCCACTCTTTTCTGAGTGGCAAAAGGACTGAGATAAAAATACGAAAGTGGCAAACTGAGATGATGTATTAAAGGGGGACAAGGTGACGCGTCGCTGTGTCTGACCATGAAGTTCATATGCCTCGGAAAAACATCAGAGGAGTGAGTTGAGAGAAAAATGCTATAGCACAGAAAATAGTGTGAATGCTGCAAACAGCACCTATTATGTGTTATAATCACCCGACCATAGCAGTGGAGCTGAAACAGTCAATTAATCTATTAGATGTTGACAGAGAATCAACTGACAACACTTTGAAGCAATAAATCAGTTTGATCATTAAAAGTTAGTAAGAGGCATGTTTTTGTTTTATATTTGAGAAAATCTGAACATCCTGACAGCAGTCGATAAATCAAAATGCTCGGACAAATAAAGAACAAATCCAGTATCTGTGGCTGTTGCAGGCCTCTTATAAGCTTGTCCAATCATCTGCTTCGGCCTGTAGGAAAATATTGGATAGTCTACCTGTCTTGTGTCTGTCCCCCGCTAGGCTAGGTGGATATATGTAAAGCTATTAGTGTGCTAGCCCCACAAAAATGTACGAAAAAGTGCAGCCACAGGTTCCAAATACTACTGTAACATGCTAGCATGACAGCGTCGAGTACCAACATGTTGATTGTGATAATGCTTGTTTATTTCTTACGTGTGAATGAGACGTGATGTTCGATATGGTTAGCGACAACCATAATGTGCTGCTCTCACAGGGCACGGCCATAGAGGCCGTTGCTCAGCAGCCAGCTAACTCAGTAGCACAAAGCACACAGCCCCTGAGCCAAAGAACAACAGCCTCGTTCAGTGGCTTACCCAGTTAGCACAAAGCACAAAAGTAAGCTAGTAAGGAGTAACTGAGTCATGCCGAGTAGCCTTTTAGGAGCTATTTATTTGACTAAAAAAGCTAAAAAGGGCTTGTGGGTCTTAGCGAAGTAGTTGCTAGTGCGTGTCATGTGTTTTGGAGGAGCTTTGCACTGAGTCCTGAAAGGAGGGAGGGCTTTTTTTATTTGGATACTTTCAAAATGGAGCTTTTTCTCGCTGGTTTCTTCAATCTTACTGACCCCTGTTTTAATCAAGGAAGATTTTTGCTTTTTTTTTTTAAATTCATCTTTTTAAATGTCAGGATTTCCTACTTGTCTGCCATATTAGAATTATTTACAGTCTTGGTTTGCTCTCAGTGCTCTATTGACATTCCTTTTGGCTGCAGCAGGCAGCTGTTTAGAGTGAAGAATCTCTTATAAACCACTGGTACACAGGTACACAATGGAAGAGCAGCCAAACAAAAACAGTGCCTACCTGGTGAACATAGTGGATGAATTTTTCAGATAAAAGATCCAGATATGACCCTCAGGAGGACAGCGAATATTGGACTTAAAATCATGATTTGCCAGAAACACGGTGCCAAATAAATGTTCTTCTCGCTCTGTATTCTTCACCATATCGTCTTAAATGTAATTATAAATCAGTGTTGTGTTTGCAGCTGCTCTCTGCTGTGCAAAAATCACTTATTGCAGGTTTAATTGATTGACAAAATAAACATAGCTTCATCAAAAGTGTATCGAGATAACGTTGTGTACTCTTATTTATGTTGAAATTTTTTTTTATTTATTTTTATTTTGCGTGCACCCTTGAGGCCTCACAAATACGTTAAATTAAATGAATCGATTCATCCTGTATTGTTGCCATCCACGTTTGCTAACCACGTCTGTCTTTTCTGCCTTTTATTGTCACATTGGTACATTTCTTGCCTCGTTACTTTCTAACTGTTGATAAGTGGGATGGACAGAAAGTGGCAGCAGAAAACACCGTCTCCACAAATCAGGGATCCCCTCACAAAAATGTTCCTCCGCAGCGCTACTTGTGTTCAACGATTCCACGGTGTACCTTTACATTTTCCCCTTTTAAATGTGTTCAGATTGATCGAACAATGTTGTTTTATAACAACATACGTATGTTCAGTATCTTTCACAGGAACTGTATTTTCCTTTGACTTTCTTGATCACTGTGATTCTTTTGCAGCAGGTGGTTCTGTGCAATTGAACGCACAAAGAAAATGCCGTGACTGGAAGTCATTTCACATGTAATTGTAAGCTTACATGACTGTTTCCATCCAAAAGAAATTCTCTGCAGGGTGATTTTCCCCACTGTGCTGGAATAAATAGAAACCAGCACTTACCTGGTGGATATAAAATGTGTCTTTTTTCTTTCTTTTTTTAAAATTCGGTAGTATGCAAAAACATGCAAAAGCCTCATTATGATCCCTTAATTATAATTTGTTTCCGTTTGAATCATTTTCCAAAAACTTGAAAAGAATAAAACATGACTCTCCCTCCTACAGTGTTCTGAAACACCCACTTCTAACAGAGAAAAGCCTTTTCCCTACCCCTAACCCTATAATGCTTTTGACTGCGACGGGGAAAAGTGAGGCCAATATGAGACTAGCCACAAACCACTAGGGAGAGATGGGAGTAAAACCTTTGGGTAATGCACTCCACACAATGGCCCTATTTACTGAGGCACCTGAAAGAGAGCTCCACGGTGCAAAACAGCACATTACTGTGTAGGAGGACTGTGTAGGATTTCAGGCCAATCACACGGTATCCTTCATGCGGCTGACAATAAACGTGCAGAATGGGGAAGTGGATAGTGGCAATTCTAGGGTGTGCATGTGTGTAGGTGTGTATGGATGAGAGAGGATCTGGGTTTTTTTATATCGATCAAACATTGTGTGAGGATATACTGTATGCGTGTGTGACAGATGCTGCATCTTCCTGTACGGCATGACGTGTATACCTGCTGCATTGTTACATAACGAAACAGAGTTGTGTGTAAACCTAAAAATAATAAAGTATGGAAAATGTAAAGGATGTTTTACTTTATGAGTAGAAAGCAGGAGAATCAGGAGTCTGTTTAAACCCGAGAGGGATTTTTCTGAAAAGCACCGGCAGAAAATTTGAATGCAAACCCCAAATACATTCCCTCAACTTTGTAATTGTTCACTTTTTCTTATCTGCGCTCTTCCTTTACGCCTCGAATTTGCCAAAGTAATCTAAAATGGAGTGAAATTGAATAGGACGATGGCATGCATTTCAAAGCGAGCTACCTTGCTGCCTCCGTGTGCGTGTATGCGTGTGTCCGTTTATTTGTCTGCGTGCCCGTGTACCTGCCCGTCCCTTTGGCTCGCCTGTCATTGTGCGCCATGGTCCATTTGGCCCCACACAGTAAGAAACAGAGTGCTTGGCGTTACAAATCCCATCTGAATTCCTCGGTGGAAGGGATTGAGTGCCCACCTTCTGACCGTGCATTCCAAAAAGCAGCGGGGTGCCCTCTTTGATATCTGCCCGAAGAACAAAACGCAGCTCCATTTCCTATAAGGTGGCATTTTCTATCAAAGCAAAAGGCCATAATCCAGACTTATACTCTAAATCCTATGTACACTGACATAATGCCCCCTAAGCTGCCTAATTCCTTCCAGAGCCCTCAATGTTTTCTCCACTGTCTCTCCTTTTTCTGTCCGTCTCGCTGTTTTGCTCTCTCTTACTCGCTCGGTGTATCTTTTCTTAATGTCTGTCTTCTCTCTAGCCCTTTTCAAATGCTTGTCAGTTCACCCACTTCACAGTATTGTTCTTATATGTTCTTTCTCTCCGGCCTTCTCTTTGTCTCCCAGCACATATGTATACTCTCCAAGCCCTCCTTCTTTTCCCCTATCTCTGTATGTTTTTCATCCGTACTCCCGTCACAATCACAACAGCATCAACAATATTTTTCACTGTGCCCAAACAGCCATCCGAGTGCTGCTGGTTGCTATGATACCCCGCAGCCATTGTGATTGGTTCTCATTATAGCTGGGATTTGCTGTTTAATCCAGGCTATGTAATTGGCCTGCTCTCCACTGTTCAGGCAGGCTTAACTCCTCAGACAGGCATGCATTTAGCAATGATGCAGTGCTATTATGTATCTACTAATGCAACAAGCCAGCATAGATAGAAATACACTAAATCTCAGCCGACTTCTTGTGCTCTCTCTCCGAGCAACATAAGTGATGATGAAACAACGAGTGCTTTGTTTGCCGTCCAGCTCGACAACAAGCCGTGGTCAGTTTGTGTCATAGGGCACCGAAAAGTCAAGTTATTTGTGACAGGCGGGGGGAAATGCGCTCATGTGTCACTTTCTGTGCGTGGGTGTCATGAGTCGTCATGGTGTCATCATTAAATACGCACACACACATTTGTGTTTCTGTCACTTTTGGGGACATCACAAAGTTTAACATTAATTTCCTGCAGACTTACCCTAAACCTCACCATAACCTTTAAGTTAATCATTATGTTTATTATGTCTTGTTTTTTTCTCTCTTTTTGTGGTTATTTGCTTTTTTTTTTTGTTTTCTTTTTCTTTTTTTTTGGATGAATTGATCTTAATCAACCATCTTATCTTCTTTGTCTCTAGTATCTGTTGTTTTCTTGTACATCACCTAATTCTACGTAAAACTTTGAAGTATAAACTTTTCCCTGAGCATGGAAAAAAAAAAAAAGAGGTCTTCACCCTTAAACTTTGCAGGCAGGTCCCCACAATGTGACTGACTTAACAGATGCATGTCCCCACAACGTCAGTAAACCAAGTCCACACACACACTCACTCACACAGGACTCCACGTGTTGTCACATAGGAACAAGTTGGCAATTCCTGATGAAAGATGTGTCACATGAACACACAAGCGCGGGTGTCACATGTGAGATGACTGTCACTGAGGCAAAGTGGTAATAAGGCATTAAAATTCAACATTTCCTATGTGTGTGCGTAAAAGTCATGTTGTGGTGACAAATCTGTTTTACCAGTCACATTGTGGGGACTTTCCTGTTGCAGGTCCCTGTAACGTAAATCATAACATTTTAGGGTAAAAACTAAGTTTAAGTTAAAGTTAGGTGTAGAATACTCTCCAGGAAATTTGTGTAATGTCCTTTGAAGTGATGGAAACACATGTGTGAGAGAGATACAGAGAGAAAACACATGTTGACAGACATCCTTTTTATGTGGTCCATAAAGCTAAGTAGCATGTATATGTAGCTTACATTGTTCCACCGCTCACATCAATAATTCAGAGATGAGACAAGAGCCTAATGTACTCACACAGTTATGCATGAAGCGCCATGAAAGCTGCATTACACGACAAGCATTAAAGGGCTGTTTCACTCATATCACAAACAGTTTTTTTGCCGAACAAGAGTTGCATCTGGCCATGACAACACGTTTGGTTATATGTGCCGACATTTTCAGAGATCTGATGCTAAAGCATCTGCGCCCTCTTGACGCAGTGGTGGTGAATGGAAAGAGTTAAAATACTCAACAGTCTCAGTTTTTCTTCGACTTTTACTCAAGGTAGCCCACATACCTCGCTGTTAACATTATTCAACGGACACATTTCTTTAGAAAGAGGTTACAAAGAAGCCTGTCGATGTAAGGTCAGTGGATTGTCCTGACTAACCTGAAGACGCATCATATTTGAACATGTCATCTTTCAATACTTTGAGAAGCCTAACATAAAAAATCTAATCTACATAAATAAATTGATTATTCATTTATGCTCGTCATGTTTACAATGTAAATGTTCAGTATTTTTGTATTCTTTATCTTTTCCAGTATTAATTTTCACCCCTATCCTCCCGTGCAGATGAGGGAGGTGTTGGTCAAGGTGAACAGCCACTCAAATATTGTTAATGATTTAAAGCCTGTCCATATATTCTGGTCATGTTTTTTTTGCGATATGTGTAACTTCACTTTGCATTTAAAACACTTAAAATGGAATCCAGCCCACTGCCAATGTATGGAGAACAGTTCTAGCTGCATGGTCAAACACCACTAGATGAAAAATATGCAATTTTGTAATTTGGGTGAACTGACCCTTTAAATTAGTCTATTATTGTGTCTTTTTATAATGGCCTCTGGTTGGATACTTTTTACAAATTTAATCTCAGATCAGGCTTTTACCTGAAGTAAACCTCTAACTCTTCCATTCTAATAATGCACTTGCAGCTATTTCTGTGTGTGTGTGTGCGTGCGTGCGTGCGTGCGTGCGTGCGTGCGTGCGTGCGTGCGCGCGCCTAGATCTGCATCCAACCCAAGTAAGCCTAGCAGGCTGTTTACGTGCTAATGGAGTTACGGCTCCCATATGGCAGCCATCATGGTGTCGGCCAGCACAGATATACACACGCACGCACACACACATAGGGCGTTGAACACATGGATGCACACACACACGGTCGCAGACACACACATTGGCAGCTGCTGGTTTTGACAGGCCTGAGTGCAAGATTCTTTATATGACCCACCCTCAGCCCGAGATGCACAGAGCTGTGACAAAAGATTAACATATATTTCAAAGAATGTGTTGGATGTGAATGAACAAATTAATGAATGAATAACAGACTAGGCCACAACCGATACTTTCACCCAATGCACTCATGAAAACAAAATCCACAAAGAAACAAATCAACTAAAATGTGGGCTAATAATACTCAAACAAGTGCAGGATATTTTACAGAAGCAGGAAAAGAAACAAAACACAGGAAAGGCTGTCATCTGCAAATTTACAGCAAACACATTATTTGGCACAGGATCCAGCATGCATCTGAATATGAAACGGAAGAATATAAAGCATTTTCATCTGTATATATATTACAGATTTACTCTATGAATTATAGAACGGTCTAATAAATAAATACTTTGAATTTCAAATGTGAGAGAAAATATCTGCGTTTGCAAAATAAACAGTCATTTATGGAAACTCTTTAAGAACAATGTTTTTGTTAGTAAGCAAATTGCTCAGTATTAAAAGCCAATCCAGAAAAGACTGAGTTTATGAGAATGCATAAATAAATGTTTAACCAATTGTTATGCTGTTTGCATATTCGGTTGTGCAAGTGAAAATGCATGTCATGTATGCTAATGCTTAGCACACAACGCCGTGTGTGTGATAAATGCTCCCCGCGCGATCGTGATTAATAGCTCTGAGATTGCGTGTGATGATGGTGGTGATGTCGATGATGAAGGTTCCTAAATAAGGATTAGCCCGTTGCCATATTAAACCTGCTAGTCAGGCACAGGAGCAGTGGGTCATAGCGTTGACTGCGCCTGCCATTCATCTTCATTCGGCTGCTTTCACTCCATCATCGCTGAAGGTCAAGCTGAGAGATACATGTGAATGAAACGCTCCCCTTTTTGCAGTCAATTATATGTTCAAGTGTCAAGGACATGATGGAGAGGATGTGAGAATGTTGGATTCTTGAGGCCTATGGCATTTTTCAATTTTGGGGTGGGAGCATCACGTTGCCTGATACGGGGCTATTTCATGTGAGGTGAGCCAGTCGGGCTATAGGAAAATGTATAGGCCCATAAAATGGCCTTGTCCTGCTTTCTACCTGTCTTCTCAGGTTTTGTGGTCAAGATAATAAGACATAAGAGAAAACTTTGTGTTTGTATGGCCTTCGGTGAAGAGCACACTCAAAATTCAATGGTCCTATCTAGATAAATAAACTCAGTCATCCTAGATTGGATGGAATGGTACTTGTGCTGATCAAGCCATTGAAAAAATGACCTTAAGCCAAAATGAGACATGGTTCTAGTTAGTTTGACAATCCACAGAAAAAGAGTGTACGTGAGGACTATTCCATCGGTAGGAGGAAGTCCATTCAAACTCTGTTTACAGTGAGGCTTGACTGTGGATTGCTTCCGGAAAGATAATCACCACAAACCAAATAACATGGACTCCATTATATTCAAGTATAGCCTCAAGTATTTCTCATCCACTGCATTGTAGACAGTCCTAGATGCTTCACATCTAAAAAGCCTAGGGAAGCAGCTGCGCACTGCTTTTTATCTGTTCTTGGTCAGGGTTCAAGGTATGTTTGTTGTCCGTTACAGGGAAATTGGTTTGCAGAATGGATCATACACAACATACAACTGGTTACAGTGGAGTAGTGAAGTGAGAAATCTAAGCAATCTTTGCAAACGAGCAATCCAAAGACTTTCAAAGCACAGTGTTACCTTCAATGTTTCATAGAAATATCAGCAGCGACGAAGGAAGCCTTGTATCTCTCGGTCCCCATAAAGGCACCTTAAAATCCAAAGGGGTGATCTTGGCACTCCAGAAGTGAAATAGTTTTGCTTAACACCTGTTAGCTTGTAAGGTCCTTAAGCTGGTCGACTCCTTCCTGAAACTAGCCACTTCGATGAGGCTAACGAGCCAGTTTTTGTTAGCCACAGTCAAGTTTCCAAACACAACAATAAAAAGGTAATTTCTTCAGTTGCCACTCAAAGATTGCCATCAAGAACAGTAACCAAGTATTTATAGCTATGCACCAACTCAATAACAACAGGCACTAGCACTAAAAATAACTAGGAGTCTTTCCTCCAACCACTGAGTTTGGAAATAAGTTGGGTAATCAGAAGAGCCATTGTCAAACCACTTGGTCCTCATCCTTGAAGTTCCCTTTTTTGTAAAACCAAACCATGGTGTTAAAAAAAATAGTCAAGGATATCAACCTAACCTGATCTTAACCAGAGTATTGTTACTCTATAAACTAGTTTGTATAATGTGCACAATAAGGAATCAGAGTGTACAAATCTTGTGAGAGCTTTTGCAAATCTAGGGTCACCATCAAGTATTGACCCTCATCAACTGCTCTATTGGAAGTGCATACAAGCAGTATTTTTTGGTGATACAACAGACAAGACTTTAAGTTTAAAAACTAACTGGTTCAGCAAAAATGAACAAAAACAAACTGAGAAAAAGATCTCAAAATGTGGGGAAGTGGAACAAAACCCATCTGCATTACTTCATTTAACAGAGACACTGCACATAGAGAATGGGTAAGCATTAGCTAAAACGCCATTTTTTGGGATAACAGGAAAAATATGTTTGACGCCCTTTGCCAACAGTGTATCCTCACTGGAACATTTAAAAAACAGGTTGTGACCTCATGAAAAATAAGAGCACTTCACTCCATCTGCTTCATCGAGGTGATACAGGGCAACTCCCAGGTTCAGATTCATGCTACTGTGCGAGAGTAAAGCAGAACGGGTGACTGCGAAAAAAAAAAAAAAAGGCGCTCACATGCTCAGCTAACCTTCCCAGAATGTCTAAAGGTTACGTCAACCAGTGCTGCTGTCCATCCCAATCCCCCGCCGCGGTCTCGTCTTGGCACAGCCCAGTCGAGTTGCCGTTTTCATGTGTCTGACTTGTGTTGTTGTTGTTTCCTCCTGTGGGCTGAGTTTTACACAGTCTGTCAATCTCCTGAGCGTCACACATTAGAAGGACCAGTGGAGTGAGACACCAAGAGTGATCCCTCAGGGGAACGACTCATCTCCCACCTCCCGCCCCCACCCCTCTCTGTTTGTCTCTCTTTATCTTCCAGCCTCTCTCTTCCTCTCTCCCTAAAGCCTTTTTTCTCTGCATACCCTCCTCTCTTTCCCCATCCTCCTCTCCTCCTCCGGCTCCATCAACAACTCCCCAGACTCCTGGCCAAGTTTGAGCAAGTCAGATCCCCTCTGTTTGGAGAGGCTACGCTACATCTGTTGGCGCGCTCAGTGCTCGAGTGGTCGGCCAAGCCCAGCCAACATCCCCCAGCATGCATCACAGCGAGCATGCAACTAATGAACAAGACTGAAGGAATGTGCCAGTGCCCGTCCCCTGCCTTTTTGTTTAATAAGTTTCACTCTCAATAGGGGCACTGTTTACAATGATCCAGTCCGGAAGAAGGAGCGGAAATATCAAGTCAGATGACCGTGAAATGTTTGTGGAAACCTCTCAACAGAAACAGAAGTCACGCTCCGAACTCTCTCTCGACTTTTGAGGAAGAAAGTCAATGCATCACATGAGATCAAGTGAGCAACTTCTCAAAGAAGCACAAGTTCATCAAACTTTAAAACGGTGGGAGCAACCCTGACCCTGTGAAACACCTGCAGAAATCTGAAAAAGCCAAATGAGTCGAATGGGGAAAATCAACTTTCTTTGCTCTTAGAGGCGACTTTATTTGAAGGATTGTGTCCTTGCATGAGTATGGAGATGGGGATGTGTGAGGAAGGGGTTTGAAAGTTAAAGAAATATGAAAATGCGAAGCTTTTAACTCGAGCCTCTGTGTGAATAGCCGTGGCATTCTTCTGGATTTAATGAAAGCTTCCAAAGTGAGTGAAAGCCTGAAATAGCATTAGTTGGCACACAATAGTAGCCTTAACTGTAGGTATTAAACCTTAACAGCCAAGACCTAATTGGCTGACCAGTGAATAGGCCAATGGGTGGCTGACTCTTAAGCTGCAATGTCAAAATGCCTGACCGGCCAACAGCTTGCCCTTGTCTCCTTCTTTCTCCCGCAAATGAGAAAAAGCTTGGACGTCCCTCTTGATTAAACATCCGTATCGACCTCCCATCTTCTCTCATGCCCGTTCTTTTGTTTGGGGGCTTTTCTTCACTGAATCGCCTGTGAAATTCTTTATTGAACGTGGGGGGGTTCGGCTTCATTTTTTCGCCAAATGTGACCACTATCAGTTCTTTCATCTATGTATCTCTCCCCGCAGTTAAGAGCCGAGATGTATTCAGCAGCAAGCGCTTTCTCGGTTGCACATTGCCGCCTGCCTTCATGTGACAAAACCAACACAAAAACACTCAGTCAAGTGAAGAAAGAATCAGGCTCTCGGATCTGTTACCACACACGGTGGAAGGGGGGGGTGTCCAGGGTGCATCCAATCACTGACTCCAATGAAGTGAAGTACTCCCTGGCCAATAGAGGAACAAGACAGTGGAATGGTTGAGTACAATCATGCAGTGAAGCCCCCGTTATCCAGCCAAGTGTGCTAATCAAAACCTTGTGCACCTGATCAATACCAGTAGACAACAGATTGCACTCCTGGGGAACTGGTGGAGGCCAGAGGGGTGTATCAAAGGCCAGGGGAGAGGGGACAGATAAGAGACAGTGTGAGGGCGGGAGGGTAATGCGCCGAACAGGGACAAGTTGAGTGATTTGAGAGGGTATGAAATGAGACACTCCCTGGCCCAAGGAGGGAGAAAGATCATGCACACACAAACAAAAACACACACACTGTGAAGTCATTTAAAAAGGGAAGTGCCAGTTGTTTGATCAAGGCTTGATGCAGGCCTTGGCAGCAAATGTTAAAGCATGCTTTTCTACCATTTTAGCTTCATATTCACATGTATTTGCCACAACTAAAACTGAAGGTTTCTTTGAAAATGTTGTTTTGACATTTGTTGTGATAAAGCAGTCACAAATCCCACATAGTAGGGCTGGTCTGGTCCAGTGATGGACCACACAGCCACATTCACCCAGCCCACATACAGCGATGAATTACTGTTCAGAGGTGGTCCAGATCTGGGTGAGGACATAGGTCTGGGCTCTGGGCCAGAGTAGGGCCAGCTATTGTCACACAGATAGCTGAACCGAGGCCTATAGAAGTGGCTGGGTCGGCCACAGTTTGCTTTGTGGGATGTACCTTGCCATCTTTTACGTAATGTAATGTTATTGCTTTTCAGATTATTGCACAAATGTATGGTGTATAGAAGTAATAGAAGGGCTGCAAAGATGGTTGTTTTAAGAAGTTATATTTTAAAACAAACTCTGAAGAAAGCAAAGCAGCAAACAACTGGTTGGTTTTGTCTTTGGTTGCATTATAATTAATTTGCTAACCAGTCTGTAATTTATTTGTTTATACTTTGTTTGCTTTCATTTGATATCTCTTTGTATTTTTGTTATGAGAAAGAACTGAAAAAGGGAAATGTTAAAAAATAATTAATAACGGTTGTTTTTACTAACAAAGAAGAACAACAAAACCAGTAATTAATAACTTTTGAGAAGCTGGACTCTGAATATTCTTAAATTGTTGCTCAAAAAACAGCTAATCAATTATCAAAATAGAAAATAAAATGATCAAAATAAATCTATAAAAGTCATGAACAGTATCCATTTTTTAATATGAGCAGAAACTGTCCTCTGATTAGCACGTTCAATTTAGACTCTCACTAGATACAATATAGTTTAAAACAGCGTGTGTCTTCCTATTCGCCGTTTTTATGCACCCAGTAAACCAAATCAAACTCACCCAAGATGTTGGGCCACTAACAGGTGCATGCTGAGTCTGGCTGAATCCCAGACACTTAAGTCCAATCTAATTAAATTTTCAATGAAGTACTTGTAGTTTTCTTGGGTAAAATGTATTCAAAGTAACACTTTTTCAATCCCTCGGTCTTATACTCTCCAGTGAAGGCTTAACAGGTATGAGTTTAAAAATCTGGACCGCAATAACACACTCTTTTAATTACTACTTAAAAATGTTTTTGACGATGAATCAACTCGCTGAATCTAACTGCATTCCTCAGCTTGAAATGTGAATTTCCAAAAAGTGCATCAGGATCGGATTTTTATATTCTGTCAGCCAAACACTGAAGGGTGCAGATTTGTCCTTTTCATTATCTGCTGAATACTTGAATGCTTGAATGTATGAATGCTAAACAGGGTAATAGTACTGACTGCAACCAATGCACACAGATCTACGAAAATTAACAATGTACTTTAATCCTTCTGTCATCTCTGCGTGCTTTGAAACAAAAGAGAGCATGGAGGGGATTTAAAGCATTACACTTTTAATTCTAATCACATCAGTAAAGCCGGATCCCTTTTATCCCTAAAAACATTCCTGTTGCTACTTTCAAAGAAGGCAACCTCACATCACACAGTCTGAACCTCTTTTTTCTGTTGCTGACCAATCGCTGTGTGCTGCGCCGTGGATAAAAAGGGAGGTAAGGTTTGAAGGTTTGAGATGAATATGAGTCAGGAAAAGTACAGTTGATAATCTCTGCAATCTTTTCAAAGGGACGTCGGAGTGAATGGAAATGAGTCATTCAAGAGACGGCTCTGAACTGAAACGTTAATCTAAAGATAATCTATTGATCGGTCCAGATGATCACATTAATCCTGACAAATCAGTGTCATTGATACAGCCGTGTGATGGATTACTGAGCTGAATATATGCCGCTGTGAGTTTCACTGTACCAGACAGGGGTTTTCAAGGAAGGTACTGGAGCTTAACAACAACTGCGATGTATAAGAATCAAAGTATATAGATAATTACTACTATTTAGAAGCGCATTCAATATGTAAATTGCCATGACTTCCATATATAATGGTTCCAAAAACAACTGCCAGCAACGGGCATGAAATTGCACCAGAGCTTCGTTGTCATGTGGTAAACGCTGTGAAATGGTCACAGTTTGGTCAGGTTTAGGCATCAAAAATACTTGGTTAGGTTAGAGTTAGTTTGACATAACTTTACCTGGCAAAAGACAACTTTATCTTTCTGAAGTAAAAACTATGTAATCAAACCAAAACAGGAAGAGGCATTGTTTTCCCAAGTCGTTATTCACAGGTAACTCTGGAACAACATGGTTAACTGTGGAAACTCTCCACTGCACAAGGAGAACCCCGCTGATGGTGGAGGCAAAGAAGATAAAGAGGGAAAGTGATAGAAACCGAGGTAAAAGAGGAGTGATCGGATGGGCTTTCACTCAATGGAGAGCGCTGGTGTTGTGTCACAGTCTGCTGGTTGCCTTTACCACGGGGACATTCTTTCTACCAGATCAGAAAGTAACAAAGCCTGCCTACTTAGTAGCACAACTGGTTGTTTAACTTTGCTTTTTCATAGCACTGAGATTGGGTTTTCAAGTCAAATTGCAATTTTACGGTTGGTTTTTGCTTTGGACAGTAGCCACGCTGCTAGCAGTAGCCATGTTGCTCACCAACGGTAACACCACAGGAGATGCTATGGGGGCAGAAAAGTTGAAAAGTTGTCCATTCACACTTTAAGTAGCAACCTGTTAAGGGAAACCCCTCCTCCGACATGTATGGACAGCGCGCCTTCCTTCTTTGCTCCTGTCATAATAACAACAGCCACTAGAGGTCGCCACCTAATGATAAACGTAAACATGGGTCATGAAAAGCTCCTTGCAAACGCACTTTACCTATAAATCACTACACAAGAATCAACTGAGGTTAAATTAAAGCATGTTTCTGCTATTCTGTGGCTTTCATACCGTAGGGAAGGGGTTGTAAAAGACATGACTTGATAACCCAGACTCTCTGAATATGCCTAAACAATGCCTGAATATCCGACCTTTCCAGAATTGACGTTGGAACTTGCCACTTCACGTTTGACAGCTGTGTCTGAAATAATAATAGTGAGTTTAAACACAGAAACAGAAATTATTATCTGTCAGTTTGAGCCTCCTGAACACAAAAAAGGACTCATCTCCTAATTTGTTGTAATAACAATAACTAGTCTCGACGTTGACTTGTGTTTGTCTGTTTTATCACGCCTGGAGCGGATGCATGAGACGTGCCTCTTTGGGAGAGAGGGCATACTATTTTTTACTTTACCGGCAATCTTAGGCAGCCGGCTGCATGCTGGTTTAGGGTGTTATTCATTGAAAATCAATATTTTCCATTTCTGAGGATGCAGAATGAATTATTGCTGAGATGAGCATTGTGGAGAGATTGAAGGCTTAGTCTGAGGCATCACTCATGTGAAGACTTTCACAAGGACATTTACTCCTTTTCGCTTGGAGTTAACTCGGCGAACATGGATCTCCCTTTTTCTCACTACTGTCAGGGCACATATCACCCTCCGTCCTGAAGATCTCACAGCAGCAGGACCAAATGCATTATTTCAGATATTTGAATAAATAAACTGCTTGAATTCCTCAGGTCTTTTGGATATTAACTTTCTCTCTATGGCTGCTCCTCAGGATTCGGGTTATCAGATCCTCTAAAAGTTCTCATGTTAGGCTGGTTAGGCAAAAGTGCCATTTTTAATGAACGTGTCCAAAGAATGCCAACCGTGTAATTCGACGATGACCTCGAATCCTTTTCGGAAATGATGAGCTAAGCACAGACACAGTCTAATTAACGAGCCACTCACAATAGAGACGAACAAATTATGGAGCCGGTTTGAAATGTCAAGATAACCAATTATCAAATGAAAATGGCCATTAGGTAGTTCCTTCTGGCCACAGGTGATGAAGCCACCTGAAATAATGGGAAAAGGCGCAGGCAGAATGGGTCTTCAGACATGGTCATGGGAGAGGTATTAGATTAACCATAAATGTAAGACGCCTTGGGGGCCAAATTTCTGCAGACAGATTTCTCAAGTGTCCATACCATGAAATTAATGATCATTGGCTTCTTAAGTGATGGACGTGCTGCACGTGAAATGACATTCTTAATGGCACATTGTAGTTAAACATTATTCTGTTCATATTTGTCATGGCATTACACTGACCACCCACATCCCCCAAACCTGTGTTTAATTTAATTACCAAAAGTATGTGGACAAGCTGTCCGGGGATGTTTTTCATGCTTATTTTTTTTTTTTTGCTTCAAAGTTCAACCAAAAATGAAAATTCAATCATTGTCTACCCTTGCGGCATTCAACCAAACAACTGAAGTAGATGGGGACTTACTTTACAATGTAAACAAACAACTGAAAAAAATAAATCAGAAAATGTCTCCGTAGTCCAAGCCTAGCGGCTCAAATTGATTTAAAAAGACCATATTTACAACCTCGACGGGATCAATCGAGCTTGTTCACCAAACTTCAAAAAGGGGTGCATGCTAACACCTTTAGCTAAGCAGCTGCAGGGAAGATTTCAGCTTTGTAGGGGCTGTTTCAAATCAATTAGTGATCTCAGGGCTTCCATAGACTTGGATTACGCCGGACAAGCTGTGTGGAAACATTGTGTTTTTGTATCAGTTGTTTTATATTTTAAGTTTTAAAACAAGCCCCCCCTCCCATCTACTTCAGCTGTTTAGGAGAAAGCTGCAGTTCTGTTTTGCTGTGAAGGTCGAGAAAAGTTTTGCGGACTAATAAACTTCAGATTTTCCATCGGCATGGGGCCGAGTAAACAATAACAAATATTCATTTTTGGGCGAACTAATCCTTTAATGCCACAGCATACAATACTATTTTTGAATTGGTGGTTCACAACCAGTGCTCCATAGAATAAGGCGACATTTACTTATTCATTTTGGGAGGAGGGATAATACCATTATTGCCATTGTAATGCAAGAGAAATCACCAAGGCAGTTTGATCGAGCCAAATATCTCACACCTGAGCGCAATCTGTAAAACGTTTGGGCGTCCACATACTTTTGGCCACCCCGCGTAGCTCTAAAAACATGCAAACGCCCCCCGTTAATTGACCCCCCCGGCGGATTAATTTCACCCACTTAAGTTTTGTTTGCAAAGTCCGTCAGCTACACCGATCATAATCGCTTCTGACAAAAGGTACCAAGACCTGCACTGTTCTACAGACAGGACCCAGGAGATAGACATCATGTTTTAGTGAAGAATGGACTTCTGAGTGACTGGCAGATACCTCACCGAGACAGAGAGCTCTGGCGGGGCTCCAGCGAGAGAGCGAGAGCGAGATAGAGGAAGAGAGTGTTTTTCTCAGAGCAAAAGGCAGCATTCAATGAGAGCTTCACTGGAGAGGATGAGATGCCCTTTCTGTGTGCGATGAAGGATGGACAGAAGGGGGGAAGGGGGGCGGCGGAGGACGGGGAGAATGAGGGGCGCGGGAGAGAAAAACAATGAGGAAGAGAAGGGGGGAAAGGAGGAAACTTTTCAGTCTGTATTTTCTCATTCAAAGACATTTTGACAGGGCAGAGCCCACTCTGTGGCGGGGAGTGGAGCCATTTTGAAGTCTCCCACCGGCAGCTTGAGGGAAGCGGGGAGCCAGAATAGATATATCTCGGGGCTGCCTGGGCTTTTTTTTTTTTTTCCTCTACCACCACACTTTTCTTTCCTGTTTTTTGACAGCCAGCTCCGAATCGCCGAGCAGGTGTCTTCTTATTTTTCTGCCGAAACAGTGGGACAGTGCACACAAACACTCCGGCGCTGTTCATAAACAGATAAACACACCCGCAGACCAGACAGACAGGCAAACACACACACACACCAACCAACCAACCAACCCTCTCACACATACATACAAACATAGCACTGGCACTCGAGGAAGTGACTATGCATTGGAAATGACTACCCTTCACATGTAATGTTTTCCACACGTCTGCCGGAGTTGAGGGAGGGCGCAATAGAGAGGGGGGTGACACAGAATGAGTGTCACAAAGCAGCCGCTATTTCTCTTTAATGCATGCAAATAACAGGCAGCCACTGACACAGGGGCAAGATTTAGTACGCTCTGCGATTTTTAGGCCACAGGAAGGGGAGGGGTAATTCATCCTTATTATTCCCTCAACAGATCCTAATAATGTGGCTAGTGTTGCATGCTCCGGCTGGGTTTCTTTCCTCCGTCTTCGATGGTAGGGGGCGGTGGAATTAGCGGCGTTATTGTGCCAAACTTCCCTCGTAAGTGTCAGATTTTCAAGGCTCTCTCTGTGTGACGGGAGCCGAGCCCATTGAGGATGAGCGGGGCGGGAGGGGAGGAGTGCAGCGTGTTGACACTGGAATTATCACAATACATGTTGACCACGTTCGCTCCGAATCAATCCATTCATAGCGGCCACAGCGACCCTCACCCCACTGAAAAGAGGCCTCTGAATGGCTGCTTTGAGAGCTCCCCTTTTGAAGTTTGAGGGGGCTTTTGAAGAGCAGAGTGTCTCTTGTGTCACTGGTGTCAGTGATTAAGTTGTGACTGGGTGACTGACTCACTGGGTGGGGGGGTGACTAATGCCTACAATGTATATGCCCCTTGTACTGACGGGGGTGACATGGGGCCAGTGCTTGTAAGTGCTTGTTGTTTTGAACCTCTTGAATACATGACAGAAATAAACACATAATAATAATAATAATAATAATAATAATAATAATAATACTTAATAAGTTCAACTATGAAATAAGAAATACAAAAAACTATGCCATTTGGTTTGCCGTATTTCGCAGAAAAATGAAGGTTGAATTAAGCCACAAAGGAAGCATGCCGCCATTGCGCAACCAAAACAGGAAGAGGCATCATTTTCCCTGGTCACCATCTCCAGGTAACAACTGTGTAACTCTACATTGCAAAAGAAGAAGATCCCCGCTGATGGAGGAGGCAAAAGACGTCAAGGAGGGAGAGTGATGGAAACCGAGGTAAAACAAGAGCGAACGAATGAGCTTTCACTCAATGGAGAGCGCTGTGGTGTTGTTTCAAAGTCTGTTCCCCCGCTGATGTGTGTTTCCTCTTACCACAGGGACTACATTTTTCTCCTCATCCACATCAGAAAGAGACAAAAACCTGCCTACTTATTCATACAGCCAAGTGTTTTACTCTGCCTTTTCAGAGCACTGAGATCAGGCTCTCAAGGTCAAATTGGGATTCTTACGGTTGTTTTTTTGCCTTGGAAACATGTACACAACATACTTTATTTAGGTCACGTACATGTAACCATGATCGTTTCCTAAACCGAACCAAACTGCAACCTTCATCTGTAATGCTTCCTAGCTTGCTTTATTTTGAAAGTCCAACTGGACGTTGCATATTTAATGTTGCTAAACAGACCCTGGAATGAGGATATGTAGTTCTCCCGCCTAGGTGGGGCAAAATGTGCTACTTACACTGTAGACTGCTGTGGACCGGCGGGTTGATTACATGATTTGGTGCGATACCAAGTTGTTATTTTATCATCCAATTTGAGGGTTGGTGGTTCAATCCCTGTTTCTTTTGTCGACACATCCTTGAGTAAGACAGTAAACCCCCATTTCTCTCAAAGGTTAGCTAAATGCCATGCTACAGCTAGACTCTTTGGTGTTTGTGTTTGCGTGGATAAACTTTGTAAGGCCTCTGGCTAAAATCATCGTGTACATGTAATTTTCTGACACATTTTCATCCAGACATCCTCCAGATTCTGAGTAAACTCACAAATATATTGATTAACAATGCAAACCAACGAGCTGTATCATTCATGATGTCAAATCAATGGCAAACACGAGTCAAAAAACGATCTCAACGGATTTGTCTTTAAGCGAACGTGAGCATGACAAACAATTTGCTTTTCATATTCAAAGCGTGGCACCATCCAGTGTACCCCCTGCGACTACCCGAATGATCTGGGCGGTACTAAAACTTTTTTTTCTGAGCCGACTCCATTGTGTGTTGTGATCTCCCCAACAGTTCTCGTAAAGCCCAGGGGGAAGAAGGCAGAACAAGGCGTCGGGAGTCTCAAAATAGCAACTCGCCAGAGGGAGTTGGAGGAAAAAGGCTCGCCGAGCTACACCACCACAGCACTGGACGCTTCTTCTATGTGCTGTTGAGTCACTCCCTGTTGATGTTTCTTTCTGCCGTTCAAAGTGGAAGATGTCGTGACATATTACCTCTCGGTCAGCCCTACAAAGACTTGCCCAAGAGTGGCCTGGCTGGCTGCCCGCCGGCCGCCATCGCCTGACTTTTTTTTTTTTTTTTTTTTTTTTTTACACGTTCCTGACAGATCGGTTGCATGTCTCTCCTGAGGCCGTGCGGTCAGAGAGTGCAAAGCGATGGGCTGCACGCGGGCTCGGCTGGGGACAGTGACTGACACGTCCACACAGCAGCATTCATACGAGGGAGAACCCACACGCATGCATCAGAAGTGCGAATCAATGCTTGCACCCACACATGCAAGAAAGCATACAGATGCACAGGAAGGAAGATAAGGGTACATACATACATAGATGCTGTGTTAAGGGTTAGGCTTATTCACCTGACATCAGGGGGTGTTGGCAGAACTTTGATAAGAGTAGGTGCTGTTCCTGAGCCAAGATAGCTCCGATATGGGGCGACTGTTGTTCGCCGAGAGCTTTTTAACCACATCTATCTGCATCTGTCTCATGCTAATAGATACACTCTGGAGACTGGAATAGATACATTATCAACACTTTGCATATAGCTACATGAGTGAAGCGCTAATTTCAGTCGAATAAGAAAATACGTGATGGGGAACAGAACAAAACACCTGGTTTGGTGTTAATGGCAATGAATAATACCTGCTAGACTCTAATGACACACAAACATGACTATTTCTGAACTTCTTAAAATATATCCTTGCTCCCTGCTTTATTAAAATTGACTTAATGTGCACTGTATGTATTAACTGCTATAGATAGATTTAAGGTTGAGCTGATTTATACTATGCTAGTGCGGCCCATTTAAAACCTGCTGTTCGGCACAGAGTATCTGCTATTGTGAGGGGTTTACACAGTTTTAAGCCCCCTGAACTGCTCAGAGACTCAGAGGGACCATCCGGATAACATCAATGTTTAATATTTGCAATTTAAAAATCTGGATGATTACATCAGTACTTTCTGTCCACCATGTCCTCCATTGATTCAGACTTGTTTAACCTTCCTCATGTTCGTTTTGTTTGTTTGTTTGTTTACCCAAAAACATTTTAATATTGAAAGTGTCCAAATTGCACCAAATTCAACACTGCACTTCCTCGGGTCCCCAGCAACAGACCTGCCAAGTGTGAAGTATATCGGATGAACGTTTTTTCAGATATGCGAGTAACAGACAGACAGACTCCAGATTCCTTGCTTTATAGTCAGATATACTGTTAAGTTGTTGAATCTGAAGTAATGTATCATATTCAGTAAGATCACCAGTCCTGCGAGAGCCATGCATCTTTATAAAGTCAGAAAAACAGACCTGTTTTTTAGCTTTGTGACGATGCATTTTCTAAATAACCCGAGAGGATTTTTCATAGTTCATTTAGCTTAACAAGTCGGAGAATTTTTTCAACACATAAAAAAGGACCACGACATCCTTCAGTATATCAGAAAAATGAGAAGGACATGAAAAATGCCAGTGACTGAAGCCGTCAGGCAAGTACAGTACTTTAGTAAATGTACCTAGTAACAATCCACCACTGGTCAAACTTAGGCCGCAAATCCCAAACACCTGGAGGCTCAGCACCAGCCAAAAACACAGCAACGTGATCAGTCAAGCAGCCGCTCCAAAGCGACAGTGTATTAACTGTGTTATTAACAATTCAAGCAACTGTAACCAGACAGAAACTGTGCTGACTTTCTTTGTTAACACTCACAGGTTAAAGAACAGAGTAATCCGGCTGTCATGATGTGGTATTAACGCCTATCTGATGATTGATACACGTTGAAGAAGTAGATAAATGTTGTATACGTCGCTGATCCACTGTTTCATTGTTTTTTTCCAAAGTTTGTTTTTTGGGCTGAAAATAAAAACTAGTTGGAAGAGAACCTCTTTCAGAGTCATGGCTTCCTGCGGATTCTTGACTCGAAATAACAGTTCCACTCACGTTTTTCTCACATTTCTCCAAACTAACTTTCACACATCGAAAGCTGTAAACAACCCTCTTCTCAAATGAGATCTCTATGGGAATCTCTACCCGCCAATAAAGTATGTTTATCATAAGGTTTTTTCGAAAAGCAGTCTACTTTTATTCAATTGACTCCATAATTCCTGTTTGCGTACAATATCCCAATCTCCGTTTTGAATGTGAATACTTGAGCATGCGGTATTTTCTTCTTGCGAGAACTTTATTTTGGTCGTGTCGCCTGACATTTCTTCAGAATACAGACAAAAATACCTGGCGCCTCGCTGGAAAAAAAAAATTGCTAACATTGTGGTAACGACAACACAGCTGAATGCCAATTAGCAGGATTTTTCCATCGCGAAAGGAAGACTTGCAATCACACAGTTTGAAAGTGAGTTTCCAAAGCAACATGAGTCATGTAAAAGAGCTCGATTGTGGCCAAATCAGCTGCATTCAAATTCCCTGAGCAGCACCAGTCAGACAAGCTGCAGATCTGATCCGTTCTCCTCTTCTCCACAGTGGTTGCTTTTTGCCACACCTCTTTGCCCCTTACCCAGTAACACATTCCTTCATAAATTTACCGGCGTCCTGGTTGAAACAATCCAATCAGATTAGCATAAACCTAATATTCCTTTCCCCAATTACTAACATCACCACCCCCCCATTATTAATCCACTTAGCTGCACCTGCAGAGTGCAGCTTCCAGCACCTGATGCTGATGCCAGCATCCGACCACCGGCTCCTCCATCATCGCCGGCATCGAGATTCCATGCAGAGTGGTAATGATGATTGCCGACTGAGTGTGTAGATAGTTCATCTCTGAGTTAATCTCTATACATAGGGATTCATCAGCGATGTTACAGTAGATATTCCACTGGAGCAGAGTTTGAGATGGTGGTTACCTCGAAGCATTTTAACTATTTTGCGCACCGTGATGTCTGAGTCGCATGCGAGTAGGATCTAGAAGCTTGTTCTTACTTAATTAAAAAAGGTGTCCTGTGGAGATTCTGACCACTAGTAGCGCTGTGGAGCAATCTTTTAATGAACGGTTTGTTTTTTCGAAGCCTTTTATGCATTACAGCTGTCGCCATGTCGGTTTCTTGGAACCAGAAGTGAAGTGGAGAGGATCTGACTGAGAATCAGTGCCACACTGTGAAAGCACAAGGTAGACACCCCCTAAATCATACTCTGCTTTATCATCTATTTCACTCTAAATGGGACCATAATCTACTAAATGATCATCACGCTGTACTGAAGAAAGCTTGAAACAAGTGATTTAGAGCATAAACTCATTAGGAAACTGTCCCCTGAGGTAATAAATCAAGTTAGAGGTAAGGTCATTTTCTCATAAGCTTACATACAATTGGACTTCTTTTTGAAACCACGGTAACAATTTACATTTTTTTTGTAAAATGTTTATAAATACTGTGTAATTCATCCATAAAAAATATTTGGATGACAGTTGTAAAGTTTTAACTGATGTTTATAAACATTTACAATAACTTTATAAATGTTTTGATGACAGCAAAATAACTTAATTAAAGTTTTGATAACTTGAATTTACCCACGATTGTTTCTACAAAGTGTTAGGGAAACCAGTGGAGTCGCCTCCTGCAAGTTTCAAGATGTTCCCTTGACTGACAGTCGGTTCTGGTAAGCTGCAAAAAATTGAAAGGAAAACAGTGCTGAACTCAGGATGTTAGCATCTGACAAGAATTTCGATTGTTGCGTCAGTCAAAGCTCCATCGTCACCTCACTGGACCACACAGGTGGCACTTTGTGTTGACAGCCAACGTAATGCAGCTTTAATGTACAGTGTGACAGCATTAAGCAGTAAAGACGAGCAGATGCTTCTTCTTTTATCACGTGTAGTGCAGACTGCACAATCATCTCAGTTTTACATTTTCACTTCCCACATTTCATTAACATTTCTCTACCGTCTGGGGGCATGAGTAAAACAAGCAGAAACAAAGAAAGTAAATGTGTTTTTTTTGTGTGTTTTTTTCATCCAGTCATAACCTAACATTACACTCTATACTTAATATGCAAACGATTCAGTCAGAAAATTACTTTTTTGGCCAAAAAAATAAAAAGGAAGGTGAATCATCTCTTATCAGAACTGTTTTTTTAATTCTGTGCTATCAGTCCTCGCATGCGAGCATGAGTCACTTTTTTATTTGAACATCATGATGAGGTCTCTGTGACGGCGTCGAGTGCTTTCCCTGGCATCGTTTTAGACCACTCATCCACTAGAGAGCAAGATCGATGCCACACACAACCACGATAATGATGTTCAGTGATAATTTTGAGCCTTGATCTTGGTGGTTCTGATAGTAAACACGGTCTCCAAATCGCCCACAAGCTCAATCCTGCATTGTATCTGTGTACTCCAAAGGCCTCGGGACGCAGAGTTATTATTGTTTGATCCAGTGGATTCAAAGTGGCTGCTGCATACAAGGCTGAATGTGAATCTTTGGATGTGTTGTTTATTTAATTGCCTTTAGGGCTGATTAAACAGAGATTTTTCTAGCGAGAGTAGTGGTGAAATAGGAGTATTTTATATTTTACTCAGTGAAAATCACTCAGCTGTAATTGAGTCATTAAAGTAGCAACATATTAATGGGTTTACTTTTCCTCTCCACTTCAGACAAGGGGCTGCTCTGACCCAATGTTAGTGATATTTTTATATGAATTCACCAAACTTACCTTAAAATATATTATGGTTGTTATAATCTAACTTACATGTCACTTTTTATTCACGTTTGTTAAAAATCCTTTTAATGTTTTGAATGTTTCCTACCTACAGTAAATGTGTGAATTATTTTCATTATAGATTCATTTGTTGATCTTTTTTCCAATTAATTAATTAGTTGTTCGGTCCGTCAAATGGTGAAAAAATAGCGATCGCTTATTTGCAAAGCCCATGACGATGTCCTCAAATGTCTCATTTCGCCCACAATCCAAATATATGCAGTTTACTGACATAGGGGAGTGAAGAAAACCTGAAAATGTTCCCAAAAATGTCCAAAATCACAAAGTTTGGGATATTTTTTCATGAAAAATGACTTAAACACAATTAGTATGCCAATTGAAAAAGTTGGCAATTAGTTTAAGAGTTGGCAACTGAACAACTTAACCACCAATCGTTTCAGCTCGACAGATTTTAGATAAAACTTGAGCTTGTTATTTCTAACACTGGGTGAGGATAAACATATTTTAACTAAAAAATAAAAGCTTACCTGTAATGACGGTCCGTGATGTTTGAAGGCAGACGCTCACAGAAATAAAATCCCTTTCATGACTTGTGGATTGCATTTCAACTCGCAGAGTCTTCATCGGGGCGTTAAACTGTAAAGGATTCAGGTGTTTCTAAAAAAAAAGCTCATCAGGTGTCACAGTTCTGCATTTCTAGTCATCTGCTCACTTCCGTCTGCCCCGTCCACCAGCCTCTCCCACCAAATCAAGCCAACTCCACTCACCTGGTCTCACAGCTGCTCCTGATCACCTGTTTACCCGGCAGTACACACCCCAGCCTCACAGACACTCTTTGCCAGCCAGTCTGTTTGTTTTCCTGCCTGTCATCTGATCTGTCATTAAAATATCACTTAAGCTATGCTGCTGCCTCGCCTTTCTTCTGCATTCGAGTCCAACACCCCTGTTACCACCCTACCAGCCCTGACATCGAGATCAGGTGACAAAATCTCATAGCAGATCATGTTAATTTCTTCAATTACGTCGGTAGCCAATCACAGAGTAGCAACAAAACACAAGTAATACAATACATAACAACAAAAAAGGGGATTGCCAACATACAATTTAAAAACGAAGAAAGATATACTCGCTGCAACCAGGCGTGTGTGCACACGATAACACTTCACGAGTCTCACACTCACATCACTCTGGTCTCAAGTGAATTAGGGGACGTCTGT
This sequence comes from Pagrus pagrus, assembly GCF_965226575.1. Lineage (NCBI taxonomy): Eukaryota > Metazoa > Chordata > Actinopteri > Spariformes > Sparidae > Pagrus > Pagrus pagrus. The sequence continues at coordinate 11,625,185 of NC_140204.1, read as the reverse complement.
TAAATTAAAGCCTGTTTTCCTTTTGCTGGAACAATTTTGATTTTGTTTGTGTGTTTGTCCGCTCCGTTACATTCACACACACCCTCTGATTAATATATATAATATATATAACTCTAATATTTACAATATTCATGAGGTGATAATACAAACTCAAGAATATTTATTTTTCCCATAACTGAGTAAACGAGCTGTTCTCAGAGGAGAATAAGGTCCCAGAACACTGTTTGAAGCTAGAAAGGTGGCACGGTCCGCCACATATAAACAAAGCAAAACAAGTATGACATTGTGTTGTCCTTTAAGGTCGGTTTGTTTATTTTGTAGTAAAAATGAAGAGAGTTTGTTTAGTTAGTTTGTTTAAAATGTCTTCCCCAAAACTGCATAGTGCCCCTTTAAACGACCTGTGTTGTTTTGTTCTTCTTGCTTGTTGCTTCCTTGTAATTTATGAAGCCTCTTTAACACGTTGGCCACAGGACTACAGATGAAAAATAGCCTTTTTGGTACGGCCATGTACAGTGTGACCGTGTGTTTCCATTTCCACTGTTAGTCCTTAAATAAACTAAACTTCTGAGTCATATTCAAAAGAACATATTCTACCTTTAATCAACTGAAGGACGCCCATCACTGCCCATCTCTCGTGCACAACATGCACGGATTCACCCTCTTCTTCTGCTGTGCTCCTCCTCCGGCCTTCATGAGGAGGGCTTGATTTTATTTCGACGATAGAGGGCGCTAGTAAGCAAGGATAAAGCCACTGCTGGAATTCAGACAGCCGTCTGAGAGAGAAGCAGCTGCTGAGACTGGCTGCCTCCTTCCCTCTCCCCCTCCCTCCCTCCCTCTCCCTCCCATCCAGCTCTGCCCCTCACTCCTTCACTCACTCATTACACTCTTTCACTGTATAATTTCCGACACAGCGGCGCACTGTCCCTATATTAAAAAGAGGAGGGCACCCTCACAAAATCCAGACTTTCTTTTTTTTCTCTCCACACTTAATACAGCAGTGCAAATGCGCGTACGTGCTGCACCGAAAACGTGCACTTTTAACCACCGTGCAAAGTGCGGATTTGTGGGAGGGGGGTGTTTGAGCACGATTCTGGCCGCCAGCATCACATGAATCTACACATCCTCACACACAAGTGGATGTCATCTGCGGTAGAGCACACGCTAATCCCGCACTGGGGAGTTGTGTTTGCGCAGTGGCCGAGTGAGAAACCCGTCTGAGGAGGGGGGGGCCGCGCGGGAGGGATATCTGTCTTTATTCCTCTTTACGCAAATGATTTCATACCCACGGTCTCAGATTCCTGGATGCTGAGTGGACTGAGCGGCACACACACACACACACACACATACACATACACATAGGAGAGGCGAAAAGACACCGAGCCCCGCTGCGCCGGAGAGCACAGCCACCGGCGACCACACGCATTCATATTAGTAACCACAGGGAAACCACAGCACTGCGCACACAGCCAGCCCCGTCCCGTCTCGCCTCGTCCTGCTCGCAGCGGCATGTGTGGAGCCAGAGCCGGAGCTGTTTCACATCACGTCAAAACGGACAACTTGTGTCCCCCCCGAGAGTGCGTAAAAAGTTACGCTTTGGATTTGCGTTTTTTTCTTGGCGTCTTTTGCGCAAACGTCCGCGCACCACAGGGGACGAAATGTAACAGCGTTCCTGTATGAATCATATTATAACGTAAAGGATGATTAATGAGTGGTGTGTTTTAGATATGTGTATATATATATCGGATATCTCGCCCCATCGCTCACAGGAGCGTTACATGTGAAGCGTCCGAACTGTGCTGACAAAGTGCCGACACACGTCTCGAGAAAACGCCGATTAAAATAAATAAATACATAAATAAACCCCTCTACAATATTAAAGCATCGCCATCCTCTTTTTTTTTTGTCAAATATTGTCTGCCGGCGTCTGGACCCGGCGATCAAGACCAAGTCCGACCCTGTTTACGTGCGCTGCTTAGGGAGAAGAAACCATAAGGGGGGGTGGTGAAGAGGGAGAGAGAAAGAGGAGGAGGAGGAGAGAGAGAGCGAGAGAGGGAGAGACTGCAATATCATTTGTGAATCCCTCTCACAGTGCTGCAGATAGGGGCTGCCAACACATGCGGCGCATCTGCAGGTGAGGGAACAAGGCTGAATGTGCTGGACACACTGAGGAACTCAACCAACCTTAAAGAAAACCAGCGTCGGATATACGTCTCTTTTTTCCCCATTCCTTCCCTGCTTGATTTTTCTTTTTCTTTATTTTTTTCTCCAACAAGACGCAACCTTTCGGCAGGTTGTGCACGCCGGCACTGGAGTTGGCTCGCCAGAAAAAGGGGGAGAGAGAAAGAGAGAGAGCGAGAGAGAGAGAACTACACACAGTCTTGTGCAGGCTGCAAGTGACTTGGAGGAAGAGAGCAGAGTAGGCAACCGGACAGGTAATCTGCTTCGTATTCACATCCTCGAGATCGGGGCTGGGGGAGCTGACTGGAGCTCCGCGCAGTCGACACTCGCCCGTGTGATGAGTTTGGAAACTGCGCGGGCATTTAAATGATCCGCTGACATATGTGGACATACCATCGTCGGACAGCGGGATATTGCAGCCTCACCCAAGAAAGGAGATTCTGTGAGTAAAACCGCGGGATATGGAGTGAATTGACTTTCTGGCGGTGTGACGCCCGGACATTTTCTTTGGCTTTTTACGCGCATGTAATTCGAAGATTTGTGGCACCGCCCGGAGCGCACGGAGCCCCTCTGGTGTATGTGTGTGTGTGTTTTTTTTTTTATTTGTCTTTTTTGCTAAATCAAGGAAAGAGCAACTAACATCCAGTGCCACAGGAGGGGAAAAGCAGAGAAGAGACGAAAGCCTGTGCACTTGCTGCTTTTTCACTGCAGCAGGAGCGATGTAGGAAGTCGTCCGGAGGATGAAGTCTCACGCATCCCGCAACAGAGGGCTTTGCTCTTAATGAAAACGATATTTCCTCTCCGCATTCGGACTCTCCCGCAGTGATTAAATCCTTTTTCCATTTTTTGGGACATATTTCAAGTCTTAAGTGGACATTTTTTTGCAGGTGGGAACAATGAGGACTACTGGTGCAGTGGACTATTTGTACTATTGCATGCTCATCCTGCAGCTTGTGCATCAGCCCGCTGCCAAGCAAGTGCTCCGGTACCGTTTGGCTGAGGAGGGACCCGCCGATGTCAGAGTAGGGAACGTAGCCGGCGACCTGGGCATCGTAGCCGGGTCCGGCGAGGTGACATTCACGCTAGAATCAGGCTCAGATTTTTTCAAAATAGACAACATAACAGGTGAGCTCACCACCAACGAGAGGCGCATAGACCGTGAGAAATTACAGCAGTGCCAAATGATATTTGATGAAAACGAGTGTTTTATAGATTTTGAAGTGTCAGTGATAGGACCAGCTCAGAGCTGGGTCGACCTCTTTGAGGGAAAAGTCATCATACTAGACATAAATGATAACACCCCGTCTTTCCCTTCCCCTGTCCTGACACTGTCTGTGGAGGAAAACAGACCCATTGGAACCCTTTATCTGCTGCCCACAGCCACAGACAGAGATTTTGGCAGAAATGGAATAGAGCGATACGAGCTTATCCAGGACAATGGGGAGAACTCAAGGCGCTTGGGCTCTTCTGGGGATTCATACTCGGGGAAGAGGAGATTTGACGAAGGCGCGAGCAGGAGCAGTGTCTTTGAACTGCAAGTTGCTGACACCACTGATGGAGAGAAGCAGCCTCAACTCATCATTAAAGGGGCCCTTGATAGGGAACAGAGAGACTCCTATGAGCTCACACTGCGTGTTAGGGATGGAGGAGATCCCCCTCGCTCCTCCCAGGCCATCCTTAGGGTGATGATCACTGATGTGAATGACAACAACCCCCGGTTTGAGAAGAGCGTGTATGAGGCTGACCTACCGGAAAACAGCTCCCCTGGTTCCCCCATACTGCAGCTCAAAGCGACGGATGCAGACGTGGGGGTTAATGGTCAAATAGAGTATGTGTTCGGGGCAGCCACAGAGTCAGTAAGGAGGCTGCTGAGGTTGGATGAGAGCACAGGGTGGCTGAGTGTGTTGCACCGCATTGACCGTGAAGAAGTGAGCCAACTGAGGTTCACAGTAATGGCCCGTGACCGAGGCCAGCCGCCGAAAATGGACAAGGCCACTGTGGTGTTGAACATCAAGGATGAGAATGACAACGTTCCTGCTATTGAGATCAGGAAAATTGGACGCATTTTCTTAAAAGATGGGATAGCGAACGTGGCTGAGGATGTGGTGGTGGACACACCCATCGCCTTGGTTCAGGTGTCAGACCGCGACCAGGGGGAAAATGGCATCGTGACGTGCACGGTGGTAGGCGATGTGCCCTTTCAGCTGAAACCAGCCAGTGAGATGGAGGGTGAGCAGAATAAAAAGAAATATTTCCTGCACACGTCTGCACCGCTGGACTATGAGGCCACACAGGAATACAATGTGGTCATAGTGGCTGTGGACTCTGGAAGCCCCAGTCTGGCAAGCAATAACTCTCTTATCGTCAAAGTGGGCGACACTAACGACAACCCTCCTGTCTTCAGCCAGAATGTTGTAGAGGTGTCGTTCCCAGAAAACAATGCCCCTGGCGAGAGGGTGACAACAGTGGCAGCCATTGACGCAGATAGTGGGAAGAACGCTGAAATAGCCTACTCCCTAGACTCATCGGTAAATGGGATTTTCTCTATCGATGCAGACAGTGGAGACATCAGAGTAAACACCATTCTGGATAGAGAGCAAACAGAGCGCTATGAATTCAAAGTGATAGCCAAAGATAAGGGCATAAACACCCTTCAGGGCTCTGCAACAGTGGTCGTCCTTGTGGCCGATAAGAATGACAACGAGCCAAAGTTCATGCAGGACGTGTTCACCTTCTATGTCAAGGAGAACCTTGAGCCAAACAGCCCAGTTGGCATGGTTACAGTCATTGACGCAGACAAAGGCCAAAATGCAGAGATGAGTCTTTTTATTGAGGAAGAGGAGGAGATATTTTCAATTGAGAATGACACAGGGACTATTTTCTCCACCCTCTCCTTCGACCGAGAGCAGAAAACTACATACACGTTCCGTGTCAAAGCTGTGGATGGGGGTGACCCTCCCAGATCCGCCACTGCCACAGTTTCACTCTTCGTCATGGATGAAAATGACAACGCACCAACAGTCACTTTCCCAATAAACAGCTCCTACACCCTTCTTCCTCCCTCCAGTGTTGTCAGAACAGTTGTCAGAACTGTCATCGCCACCGATACCGACACTGGCATCAACGCTGACCTGAGCTACAGCATCATTGGGGGAAACCCCTTCAGGCTGTTTGAGATTGATGGGGGCACAGGGGTCATTTCACTGGTGGGGAAGTTGGAGCAGAAGCACTATGGCCTCCACAGACTGGTGGTCCAGGTGAACGACAGTGGCCAGCCTTCACAGAGCACCACCACACTGGTCCATGTGTATGTTAACGAGACACTTTCCAACTCCACAGTTGTGGAGGCCCAGGTGGCTAAGAGCCTGAGCACGTCTCTCAACACCAACATTGCCGGTGACCCCAACTATGATCTGAGCAAACAGCGGCTAAGCATTGTAATTGGGGTCGTTTCAGGCATCATGACTGTCATCCTTATCATACTAGTTGTTGTCATGGCCCGTTACTGCCGCCCCAAGAATAAGAATGGCTACGAGGCCGGCAAGAAGGACCACGAAGACTTCTTCACACCACAGCAGCATGATAAGTCCAAGAAGCCCAAGAAGGATAAGAAGAAGCAGAAGTCCAAACAGCCACTCTATAGCAGTATTGTTACTGTAGAGGCCTCCAAACCCAACGGGCAGCGCTACGATGGCGTCAATGAGAAGCTGTCGGACAGTCCTGGCATGGGCCGCTACCGTTCAGTCAACGGAGGGCCGGGGAGCCCGGATCTGGCCCGGCACTACAAGTCAAGTTCACCACTCCCTACTGTCCAGCTTCACCCGCAGTCGCCAACAGCTGGTAAAAAGCACCAGGCAGTTCAGGACCTGCCCCCTGCCAACACCTTTGTTGGCACCGGAGATAACATTTCCCTTGGATCTGACCACTGCTCTGAATACAGCAGTCAAACTATCAACAAGTACAACAAACAGGTAAGAAGACACATCTCCATGTTCTTTTTTTCCCCCTTCCACCACTCTTAAATGTCCTCTGTTTCTTCCTCTTAGTGTTCTCTCCACCATAATGCTTTCTGACAGGGCTAGTCTCAGTAGTCTTGTTGCCTTTATGGTGCTAATGTGTGTCAAGTTAGCGGTATTGATCTGTTTTTGGTTTGGAGTGCCATTCACATGTAATATTGAAAGGGAAGAGAAAGATTTAGATCAGCTTATGAGGGGGTTTTGTTACCACTCGACCAAACGGGGCCAACTTTTTGACTTTCATCACGCCGTGTGTTGAGTCTGCCTTTTCCGCAAGGGGTGTCACGACTACTAACCTCGGCAAATATGTGTCGGAGTGTTGCAGACAGCTCGCATAAGGGTTTGGTTTGCAGTTATTTTATCCCAGAGGGGAGCGAGGCGGGGGCCGGTCAAATTCCCCTTAGCCATGTCGAGCCCTGCCCTGCCCTCTGGCTGTGACAAGGCCCCCTTGTCTTCTTGTGAAAGGGAGGGAAAAAAAACAAAAGAGGATAAGAGAGAAAGGTAGATGTAGGGTGAATGCAGCACAAACATGGCTTTGTTAGGTTTGTGAGTCAGTTTTACAGTCTGGTTTTAAGTAGGAACATCTGGCCAGGAGGTCATATTAACATTCTTCTGGACTTATGGGTCTGCATCGCTTCATTGACCTAGCAATGAAATTGGACATTTATATACCACCTCCCATATTGTGCCTGTGTTTCTTTTGCTCCCTTATCTTTCTCCTCATATATAAATGTCTGCCATTTTCTACCTGCTTTTTTTCCCTCCTCCACCTCTCAGCTACTCTCACCTCCCTTCTGTTTTTGCTTTTCTTCCTTTTGTTTTTTTTTTTTTTTTGTTCTCCCGCTCTCAGTAACTCCTTTCTTCCATTTGCAGTGCTGGAAGACAGTGGAGGTGGCATGATGTGATATTCAAATTCCAGGAAATATGTGCTTTTATCAGTTCGGGCTTTATAGTTTTTGGCACTCTTATGTGCATCAACGGCAAGACACACAGTTAATACATAATGAAGTCGGCTGATTTGCGTTTTTTAAGAGAAAAAGAATGCTACTGTTTTATGTGTTTTCTATGGCAGTCTAATGAATTATTGATCTTTCTTTTACTTGGTGTCAGCACTACTCTTTTAGAATTCAGAAGTGCTGTTTTCTCTCAGAACACAGCTGGATTGTTTTTTGTTTGCCTCTTTCTTTTCCTTTATATTCCATGCCCACTGTCGCCTTTCCCCCCCTCAAACTCTCCTTTGGCCCAGTGTAGTGTACCCTTGCACCCACCCGTGCTGCCTCTTCTCCCTCTTTATTCCTTATTCTCTCTCAGCCCCTGCCACATCATACCCCTTACAATGGTGCTCCCTTGCCTTGCCTTTTTTCTTGCAGTGGTTTCTTTTTAAATCTCCACTCTCATCTCTCTACATCCCTCACCCCTCCCTCTCGCCGCTTCTCCTCTCAAATCATTTCACTCCCCTTTTACTTCTATCCCTTCTCTTCCCCTACTCTGTCTCTAACAGCTTCTAATATGGTGTATTCACTGAGCTGCTTCCCAGAGTGTGAGGAGTGCTGTTGCTTTCGGATGTCTCCTGCATAATTAAAAGGGCACTCTATTTGCTGCTGCGGCAGCAGCATGTATTGTGTGTCACTACGCTCCACTTATATAATTATTTATTTACTCTCTGCATTAATGCCGCGGGAACTTTTATGAAGTCTGCGTTTGTTACAATACAGCGTCTGAGGCGGAGCAGTAATGCATTGGCAATGAGTATTTTCTTGTGATGCTCAGTTGTAATAGAATAGTAAAGAAAGTGTTCAGGGGTCTACTGGGCAATATCATCCATGTTTATTGTGTGGTGAGCCCTGTTTGGTGCTTAATATACAATAGCTAGCAAGTATTAAAATCGCCTTTTATATCCCAGGGGCTCAGTAAATACTGTTGATAAATTCTGTTGGGGTGAATAGGGTGTAATTTAATGGCTGCACAAGAGAGCTAATTGAAGAGAAGGTGTGTGTGTTCATGTGCTCCAATTATGGCATTAAACAGCCGCCTCTATATTAGATTAAGTAGTGAAGCGGTCATGCTCTTGATTTTAAGGGATGCTGCTTCTAAAAATATTCGATTTTCACGTAAGTGCCACTACAGATAAAGACATAATAAAGCACTCAAGGACACTTGTGCGCCTCAGTTAAGGGAAAAATTTATGCATGATCTGGATTAGTGGTAGTTACATCACAGAACGCCATTGACACTATGCTTTTATTATATTTTATATTCGTCTGGGAACATATTTTACATCCCTGAGATTTATTCGTATTTAAATATGTATCAAATTTAGCCCCAGATGATGATTTATGACATGAGATGATAAGGGGTGTCTTTAATTATGAGTTTTTTTCCCACACACAACATGAACATACACACCCTCACCCACAAACCCATCTCTCTTGCCACTCCCTCTCTTTTTTGTCCGTCTGTGGGAGGAGATAGAGACAGGCACAAGAAAGACGGCCCTGTTAGCGGCACAGAGAATGGCCCCTACTGTTTCACAAGGGACTTGGGGAGGGAGAGACGGGGAGGGAAGGAGGGAGAGAATAGAGCTGACCATTGACTGTAATCTCTGAGGTATCGCGTTCCGTCTTTCTCTGTCATCACCTATCTAGTCTTACAATAACTGCACAGGCAACCTGCTCGGGCAGGTAACCAGGCAACTGAGGGAGTTTATCGGCGAGGCGAGCCTTTCTTTTTAGCCCATCAGACATTTAAACAGTCATTAAGCCGAGCTAAGCGTGAGGGAGAAGCCAGCGTGTCACCCGGCAGCTGTCGAGGGCTCGAACAGGAGGGGCAACAGACCTGACATTTCATCTCCTGAAACTCTTTTGACTGCAGCTTATTCACATTTCCTCTTATTTTGCTTCTCACGTGATGCTTCTTCTATCAGCTCCTTACATACCTGCGTCCGATCCTTACGTCTGAAGGCTGATGAGCAGCGCGTGCACTTAACAGAACACTTAACTTTATTACTTTTGGCAGTCGCTTCTGTCCTCTGCAGTGCCAGAAAATAACGCTGTCCAACCGTAATGTAGTGAGGAATGAAATCACTTAGCCATCGAATTAGCACAAGCCATCAGCTTTTGTTTTATCATTGCACTTCAAAGCGCACGCTCGTGCCCAGGTGGATCACTTTTAATCAGCGCTGAGCCACAGCAGCTTGTATTCTATGCTCTCCCAGTGTAGCCCCTCAGGGCAGGAAAAAGCCCCGGTCCGCACACTTATACCAGGTTATCCTGCCTCGGGGCTGATGCAGCGAGCATAACTGGACACTGCCCTTAACCTAGAGCCCCGGTGTTCACCTCCTGCGCTCCAGCCAGCTGTTCCCCCTCTGCCTCCTCGTGCCAGCCTCTCTGGGACGAGCTGGATACAGGTGTGGAGCGTCTGATTTGCATAGGGCGAATCCTCACCCGGGACAAACAATATCACCATGCAAATGGGGGTCACCCGAATGGTGTTTGTAGCCAAAACGTAGGCTGTGATCGCCCTTCAGGCTCCAGGAGGAACAGGAAACCAATATGGAAATGTAGTACTTTGCCTCGGGCCTAATTTGTTTTAACCTACAAAATGTAGCTGCCTAAACACCTATGAGAAGCCACAAGTGACCTATTTGAAACTTACAAAACCCCAGTGACCCTGCGTGTCAGGGGCTGAACATAGATTTGAGCCATCATGCTACTATTGTCTGAACCTTTTGTGTTGTTTCCTCTGGCAGTCATCACCATTAGTGTTTTGCAGGCTCCACACTCCCCAGATGGCTTCTCGCGTGATTTTATCTTGCTGTGGCAGTCCCTCATTGAGCTCAATAAGGTAATTACCTGATAAGAGGTTGCACAAGGAGCTTTAACATGTTTGGCCGTCCCTCCATCCTCTGTGGTAGCTGATAAAGGCCAGCGTAGGGTTAGGGTTTTGGGAAAGGCAGAGAAAGCAGCTACAGGTCAGGGTTAGGGGCTTAGGGTTTTGGGTAAGGGTTAGGTTGGGGTTAAAGGGTCAGGGTTATCTTTTCTTGGGTTACAGTTAGGGTTAAGGGTTTAAAAAAAAGTCAGGGTTCAGGTTTAGGTTTTTGGGTTAGGTTTGGGGTTGAGGGTTCAAGGCTAGGGTTTTCGGGCTAGGGGTTTAGAAAAGGTAGAGAAAGTAGCTGTTACAGAAAACAGTCAAACTTTACTTCACTATCATTAAATCTGTATCCAGGGCAGAACTTTCCTGCAGAACCATATAAGCAATCAGATGATAATCAGAAGATCAAAATATAAAAACAGGATTTATAGCAACCTCACGGTAATTCAGTACGGGGTGTTAGAGGTGAGGAAAAAGGTGAAGAAAAAACCCCCAATGTGGAAATCTTGTGTTTAGTACGAAATGAGATTATGTGCAATGAGCTGGTTTGTTTATTGCCGCATTATTAGTGTCCTTTGTGCGGTGCTGTGCACCGCAGACTGTGGCTAATTTTATCAAAAATTGTTTTGGATCTATTACGGCTTAATTCAATCTATGGGCTGTTCGGGCTTTTTGTTGTTTATGCTCCGAAAAGGAAAATGGAAGGAGTAAGAGTGCACAGTAATACTCATGAAATTGCAGCGGGCAGCATTTTCTGCTATAATTTGGTTTGGTGATTTGAATGCATTCGCTCTAAGGCAATTACTAATCTAAGGATTAGACTTACCTGATACGCAGGCAGGAGCGGTGCGGTCTGAGAGAGAAAGTCAGGGAGGGATTGCTAAAGCTGGTTGCTGCTATAATATGTTGATGCTGAGGCATTTTTCACTTTCTTTACCTATAGGGGGAAAGCATGAATACTATTACTCCTTTTCTCCATCTCTGTCTTCTCTCTATCTCCTCCTCTCTTCTCTAAACGTGCTGGTGAGCTCACTCGTCCTCACATGAAATACTCATGATCATATGTATCAGCACAGGCCGCCAACACAGAGGAAAGAGGGTGAAATGGGGAGGAGCGAGGTACGAAACAGACAAGAAATTTAAGCCACATGCAACCTTGATTGCTCTCCACGCTGCTGATTGTAAGTGGCAGTGTCGGAGATGCCACCTTCTTCTCGCCGCTTCTTTCAATTTGATGTCATCGAAAATGGAATTTCATTTCATACTCGGCAGCGATCGCATTAGACGGGGCTCGCCAGGATAAAGCCGATTCATTTCTGCAGATTTGCCTTTCCTGTGGCACTATCAATCACCGCGCACTCACAGCATCGCAGACTTGTTTTTACACGGCAATTGTTAGGAGGAGTTTGTACAGTAAATTGACTTTTACAAGGCTCCCAAGGTCTATGATATGCTATGCTAGCCTTGTTGTTTTCCCTCTGTAGCTGTCCTCTTGTAGGAGGCTCGAACCAACTAAATGAGAACATCACTTAGCTCCGCTGCTGTACAACCCCGGGGAATAGTTCTCTGTCGGCGAGCTGGATCACAACACGGATCAGACGTAAGGCTTGCTGTTTGTGAGACTAATAGGCAAAACAATGGTGTTTTGTTTACTCTGACACTGTACCTCATCAAGATTACAAAAAAAAAAATGTCTGCCAGAGTTAGTCGCGTAATGATGTTCTTTTTTTGTTGTTGTTTTGTAGGAAAGGTCACGGGCCATTTGTTCTCCTGACGCTCTTTCAAACAGGTGGCAGAGGGCGCTTTGTGCTTCCTGTTTCCCCCCCCGCCGTACTCTCTCATGAGCAAAGTTTCTGTTGAGCGTAGGTTCCTGTGCCTCCCTCTCTCCCTCGCAGCCGAACGCAACGTTGAGATGAATCAGACGAATGGCTCCCTGTCAGCGTTGCTCACATGGGTCCAAGGTGTCAAGGGAACTCCGCGCCCCCTCCCAGCCCCCCTCCCATCACGGGGCGACGATTTAAACCCCCGTCCAGCGTCAGCTGCGTTTTCACACGTGGCCTTCGCGAAAATGAGAATAAGAGCCATGAAAGGCAGACGTGTTGATCCATAATTTACCTCTAAGTGCCACCTTTTGCGCCGGCAGCCGACTGTAAAGCTCCTTAGTGCGACGAGAACTTGTTTATTAAGCGGAGATGACAGGTGGGGAGAAAGGCGCTTTAAGTGACACGTTCTCTCCCGGACTGACGGGGGAAATATGCAAGACGATTGCTCGGTGTGTGTGTGTTTGTGTGTTATCAAGTTCAAGAGGGTAATTGAAGCATATTTAAGAGGTATGACCTCTACCCTGGGGTCAGATTGCCGTTGATTTTTTTGGCTCTTTCTCTCTCTCTCCGCATACTTCCTTCCCGCCTTTGACCTCCCTTCTTTTGTATTAAGAGACTCCTAAAATATTAACCTGCGCTGAGATCTCCCGACTGCGGAAGACACATTAAGAATTGTCCGGGATAAATAATGCAGCCGAAAGCTTTGCTTTTTCTTTGTCCGATTGCTTTTTTATTAACAGGCTGCGTTCATGCATATTTGCTAAGCAGAGGAATATAATGGATACAACTTGACTTGGGAAGGGGAGGGATAGGACAGCTTGACTGCTTCTATTAGCCCTGCTTTGGTGCGGCTCCCACCATGTGGCCCCCCAAATGAGATTATATGTGTATGAAACAGGAGGTAGAGCACTCACCGACCATCCATCAAAGCCTGGGGGGACCTGTGTGAAAGTTTGTGCATGTGTACTCAGCGGGTACACACATTGCGGTGGATGTGTACGTGTAAGGGCGTGGGTGTACAGTAGGAATGCGCGTGTGTGTGTGTGTGTGTGTGTGTGTGTTATCCTGTGAGGGCTGGAGACGAGAGCAAACGGGGCCTCCACAGTTCAGCCTCTCCATCATCCCGCACGCCAGGCACACGCGCGGCGACATGCCTGAGAGGGTTTCAATATCCTCCACGAGTGTATGTGTGTGTGTTTGTGTGCCCGCGCTGCTGCTGTGTTTACCCAAGGAATGCAGTTCATTATATTTGTATGTGCGTCTGGTTATTACATACGCTGTCTACACACATGCGCACAGAGGCAGATGGAGCCCGAAGGCTGGAGCGGTGCTTCATCTTCAACCGTTAAAAAAACCCACAGCAAGCTCGAGCAGTCTGGGCGGATGATGGCTCTCGGTAACTGGGGAGTGCCCTCGAGCAAGGCGCTGGGAGCTCCTCTGCCCCAGCGGAGATATTTATCGGACACCGCCGTGACTAATAATGTGTGTTTCAACCCTACGCACGGCTCTGAATGTGTGCAAAAGAAGCAGATTCATTAGCAGAGAAGGCCCCGTATCGATGAGGCCTTACCTGGCAGAGAGCAGCCTATTAGCCAGGCCCGATAACTCTTGTCAGGGGCTGGAGGAGCCTGCCTGCCTGCTGGAGAATGAAGGTCATGGGGCAGCTGGAGTTTACGAGCAGCCTCGCCAGGTAGCAGCCATCAAATCAGCTGAAATATGAAGTCCAGCCAGGGCTTTTTTTGAAAATGCTAATTTTTCAATTTGCCTCTTTCTTGGTGTGCGCACTTTCTTTGGCTCGCTCTTTCGTCAGGCTGCATACAGTGATGTAGGATGAAATTGAAATGAGGATAAGGTTACAGATGAGGCAGATGATGACAGGTGTGCACCAGCCGTATGTCGACTTTCTTCATAACACTGATATATTGAGTTTTCATGCATCTTACATCTACAACTTAGTTAATGACTCGCTGTCGTATAGAGAATAGAGAAATCATGAAAAGAAGTGGCCTGTAAGTTGAGACACATCCACGTATTTATCAAAGCTGCGCGAATCTTAATGATCCCTCAATTTTTCAGTCAGTTCATTGATGAGAAAGTAATGGTTTCAGTCATTTATCAAGCAGAAATGCCAGAGATTTGCTGGTTACAGCTGCTTAAATGTAAAGATTTTGTTTTCGATGTTATACACGATAGTAAACTGAATATGTTTGGGTTGTAGGCTCTCTGGGGAATTATAATGGGCATTTTCACTACGTTTCGCAAGATAAACCAATCAGAGCTGCAACAGTTGGTAAAATTACTAAACTAGAGCTAAGAACTAAAATGATTTGCCAACTATTTTGGTTATAGATGAAGCAGAAATGCCAAAGATTTACTGGTTAGAGCTCCTTAAATATACATATTTTGTGCTTATGATAGTAAAATGAATATCTTAGACTGTTAATCGACACAAACCTTCGGCTCTGGTAAATTATTCACTTCTTTTTGCAAGGTAAATCAATTAACCCTGCAACAATTAGTCATTTTAGCCATTATTTGATCAAAACACAATGAATTGCTACTATTTTGATCAATCAATTAATTGTTTCAGTCATTTGTGAAGCAAAAACATCAAGCATATGCTGATGCAGGCTTCTTAAATGTCAGGATTTAATGTCTTACTTTGTCATTTGCGGAAGTAAATGAAGTCTTTGGGTTTTGGACTGCTGGTTGGACGAATTAAGCAATTTGAAGACATCACTCTCGGTATTTTTTGACATCTTATAGACCAAACAACTACTCAGTTAATTGAGAAAATAGTCATTAGTTGCACCGCTATTGATATCAGAGTGATGCGTCTGAGTAGTGATCGTATCTTCCTTGATGATACATCAGTGGCAGATTTTAATCCCTCAAAGAATCTTGTTAAGATGAGATTTTGTCCTATAGCAGAGCTCTACATCATTCAGCCTGAATTAACTGAATGCAGTGTGACACCGGTCCTCATATACTGTACATTCCCACAGGCCTGCCCTGTTACAAACTGCAGAATAAAGTCCAGATGACTGTGATGCTGGCTTTAGTCAGACAAATTCTTCTGTGGATTGAGGAGCTCCAGACATTTAATATGGTTTCAGGTATTGATTTGCGGCACCATGCCCTATAGCCTGTTTATTATCTCGCTTTGGCTTCACCTTTTAGTCCTTTTCTTTGGCTGTATCCGAGGAGATGGAGTCCTCCTCCTCGCTTCTTTCCCTCTCTCCTCCCCAGCAACAATGTTCTCAGTAAGCGCTACAAATATTCAATCAAACTGGCCACTGGCAAAGAAAGAACACCCGTTCGGGTCGTTGAACGAGTGGGTGAACTAAGGTGCGTGAACTCAGGTGCGTGAACAACTGCGAGTTCCCAGCTGCGGCTTTTTGCTCAGTGTGCTGCAATTATGAAGGGTAGAGAAGCAGGGGGGGGATGTAATCACGAGTGAGAGACTGGTCTTTGACACGGTTCATTTACTCTGAGTTGGTCCAAAGCAACACTTGGGACACAATAGCCAATTGTAAATTACAGAGTGGATTCAGTGGCGAGAAGTGCCTTGAGGGGGAGCTAGCCCACAGAGGCGGGGAAAATAGGCAATGCTGTTACATTTGTTGTTCTTTTTTCGAGGCTGATGAGGTCTGGGATTGCGGGAAAGGCAACGGTATCAATCAAATTGACACGTCTGGGGGCGGTAAAATGATTAGAATAATGGTAAACAAAGCCGCTTAAACACGGCCAGGTTTCTCATATTTTAGCTCAACTTTTATTTCCAAACCCGGCTTCACTTCATAAGCTTCACTTAACGTCAGCTTCATCATGTTTAATCTGTCCATAATGATATATTAATAACAGACTTCAGTGGAAGGAGGCACACTGCTGGGAGCATAAGTGCATAAAGGGAGCCTATCACACAGTGAAGAGCTCTTATGAACTGGTGACGTGAGGGGAGCTCATAGCGACTTTGACAAGCGGCTAAGTGCCTACATGGGTGACATTTACGAGTGTGTTGTGGAGATCCCCAGCCGGACTTGGAGGAGAACACTGTTACTGTCTGTTTAATCACCATCAGAATTCTGCGGCTGCTGCGGCGAATGTTTGAGCAGCGCAGATTACTGTCCCCCCCCCTCGCCCCGATGGAGCCAATTGCGGGGCGATCGTTTGATGTCAGCGCAAATGTGCTTAACATGCACACCGCCCTCGCCTCCCTTCCCCTTCTTCTTCTTCAACATTTGAAAGATTTACGTCAGGGTGCGTGCATGTGTTTGTCTACCCCCTTTGATTCTGTTTGAATGAGCTTTTCTTCGCCGAGGCAGCCTCTTCTCCCAGTGAATCGGGGACATGACACGACAGTCGGAGACCTTGTAATTTATGTTTAAAACGCCGGCGTTATCTGTGCCAGCGTGATTTAGTTTGAACAAGGAGGCACACTGGCGAGGGTCCTCATCGCGCTGTTTAAACCGTATGCCTGTGTTTGCTCAGGAATCCTTGGGGGGCTATCCATTGTTACTATGGCAATATACCTCCGCCGCCGCCGCCGCCGTGCTCGCCCCCGCCCATGGCAACCTTTCCCATGGCCATATGCCTGGAGTTTTTTTTAAAAGGTTTTCACTGCACTCTCATCTTGCTTGTACCCGGTAATTCAGACTCATCGCTGCCAACAGCGGAGCTCTGGGGCAACGTGCTCCCAACAACAACAAAAAAAAAAGTCGTGGTATCCTAACAGCGTTGGCCCGGAGTTGGATGAGGCGTGGGAACGTCATGTTCCACTAAACTCTTTTGATAAAGCCACCTGGGCAAGCAGGGAGCGTTTCAAAGATGAAGGTCCCCGAGCACTAAATTGGCAGGAGTTGCTTCACTACAATGGGCTCATCTCTTCCCTGTGTCACCGCTCCTTCGGGACCCGTAATTTACTGCCCTTCCCACTTTGAGTTCTTGATTCATGAGATCAAATTAGACAGTGAGGGAACATCAGTGCCTCCACAATACTTTGCTCTTTCACTCGAGGCTGCGGTGCTTCGGTTAACTCTTCCCTGCATCCATTCCTGGGCTTGAGAGATTTAAAATACAATATGGGCAGCCATATTTCTCGAGCCGGGAGAGAAGAAATGAGCTTGATGTGGCTAAACAAAAGCATTTAATAAGATCTGAGTCACCCGTCGAACCCCTTTTGAGGGAAGACGTGCCTCGCAAGGTCGAGCCTTTTATTGATGCTGCGCGCCACGCAGGATTCTAGTGTTTTAAGACATACCAGAGTATCAAATAGCCATGAATCTTAAAGACAGATGAAACAAGTCCTCTATATTTCATCCCGTATCTGAGGAGCGTGACGGCTGAATAGCAATGAATTCATTCAGACAGATTAAAGGAGCCGGTGTCAAGGATCAAACAGGAGGAATGCTGAATAAATACTGTAAGAATTCCTATGCATGAGGAGTAAATGAAATGACCAAGTGTGTGTAGATTGTAAGGCAGCGAATGTAATGTCATATTCAGAGGTTGGCAGGCAGATTAAAAGCAGAAGCTTGAATGACAGTATGAAGTGTTTGTGTGACAGCGTGTGTGTCTCTTCTCTGTAATGACTCTTGGCACGCATGTGGCCTAATGAAGTGGGACTCCGTCTGTGTGACGACAGTATCGCGTCTGATTGTAAGCTGCCCCAGAGGCTGCCTGCGGCGTTTCAACATGTTTGCTCTGTTCAGGCGTTCACTGTAGCGATAAAGGCTCACCTTTTTTAACCCCTGCGTCTCCCGGATTAGCTCGGGGATATTTCGACAAACGCATAAACTTAATCAAACAGGAAGTATTAAACTTCTTAAGGCATTGCCAGGCATCAGTAGCAGCCTGGAGGACGTTCTTTAAATACAATGCTCCCCCGTCTTGGTCTGCCTTCAGGAACACACTGCGGCTCCTGTTTGATTACCAGCCACAGCGTCTCTGCAGACTTTGTGTCAAAGCTCATAATGAACACTGTGGGCAGCGAGTGCTGTGAACCCCCGCGAGGGAGCAAAAAGAGGCGCCTGTGCGTGTTGGCATGTGTGTCTTTTGCATGTGTTTCCTCAGGTGCCGGCAGCCCTAACAATCGGACTAAATTTCACCTGCCTGCCTGCAGCAGTGCGGTGTGTTTTCTCACCGGAGGGCGAGACGAGAGTGTCTGAGGCTCAGCCATGGAGGTGTAAAAAGATTGAGACAGAGGAAGACAGAGGTAAAAAAACGACGTGGATTACCGAGCAACCGCTTCCAACTACCACTGTCGGACTGACAAGGCGGTGTGAACCATCCCCGCATCCTCTCCTCGCGTATTACTCAAGCCATCGTCCGCCTATTTACACGAGTCATATTTTCAGGCATTCATGTGATTTTTCAACACCCACTGAAATATGCTGCGCGGATATTGTGTGCTGTCAAAAAGCGGGCGCAAGAGGAAAAAAAAACAAAAAAACACACACACACACACACACACTGTCCCTCCTACTGTAATGTTTGTCGCCTTACAGTGTGATCCGAGAGTGATGCATTGTGGGCGTGGGTGTGAGGGGCGGGGGGTGAGGGGGTCGGACGACACCGCCTCACGTGTTTACCTCGCATCGGGCACAATGACAACAACAGTAGCGACGGCGCTAGGAGGAGGCCCCTTTGTGCGGCACAGGCTGATACAAGGAAAGGGAGTGACAGGTTTGAAAAATTGGCGAGCGGTGTTTGCTGGAAGGCTTCCTTGGGGCTCGGGTACCTTTGGAATCATGTGCGAATGCAGAGGAGTGTGAATGAAAAATAGCCGCGTGATCCTGCCATGTTGCTTCTGTCGAGAATGCCTGATTTTTTTTTTCCCTCTCCTTTCTTTCCCTCCCACCGCTCGCTGTCATCCTCATCATCTGCCCCTCAAAGCTCGCTTCCTCTCCCTCTCCGCTTCTAATCATCTCTGTTTTAACACTCCATTCTCTCACCAGCTCCTCCGTCTCTCTCATTCTCACACTCCTATCCTCCCCCTCCTCTGTTCTTCCAGCTTAGCGGACGTGGTTATTTAAGGCTTAGGATCCACAAAACCCGCCTTAGGTGTGTTTGCTTTTGTTACTTTCCCAAAACGGCGCATTGACTGCCACATTGTTAGCTGTTGATCCTTGTTCAGCCACTGCCCGTCGAGGAGGAGAGGTTTCGTGTGGTTTAGTGGCGACTTAAGCCGAGGTGGAGGCCTGCGATCCCATCAGCGGGTTTTTAAGTAGTGCAGCTGCCACTTAGCAGGGAAGTCAAGAAGACATTCTCGAGATACCTGTCCTGGCCTTTCCCTCCCCCTGAGGGGAAACGATCAGGGATCCACCCTGCGGGGCTGAGGACATAAACTCTTAACTGTTGAGATAAAGACTGACAGTGATACACGCAGGTCTAAGAATAACTCACCAACCGCTGGAATCCTTTGCTTTTGTCTTCTGTCCGTTCTGTTTGTATGGGTGCAGTCGTGCGTCGAGCTCCTCAACAAGAACACACTTGCAACTCCACGCTCGTGTGTGTGAAGTTGTTTGAAACAATTAGTTGTTTTTGTATTTCTGGAATAGCGAGACACAGTTTTTTTTTGTTCTTTTCTCTCCCTCTCTCTCTCTCTCTCATTGCGACACAAACCAAAAACAGTCACAGTGTGATCTCTCCTTCACAACATCTGTCCCAGATTGCTCTATCCTCTCTAATTAAACCCTGTTTACCTCTTCTCGCACACTGATGAGAGTGCTGGCTTTGGAGATGATGAGCCGGCATTAGGGATGAGACAGGAAACCCAACCAGAGTGCGTTCCTTTGAGTGTGATGTGCCAAGTCTCCGCCAGCCCCTGACCGTAATCCGAACTCTGACCCCCAAACCGCCCAAACCCTAACGCTAGACCAAACCCTGACCCCAGGCTCAACGTATTGGCCTTTCACACCCAAAAACCCTTTTATTAATGCCTGGGAAGGCTTAGGAACAGTGCTCTAACCTTGTTTTGGTATATTCAACAGAAGGCAGTTGAAAAAGAGAGGGAAAAAAAATGAATCTAGAACTTGAGGCAATTTCCAATCATACATTTTTAATGTTTATTCCACTGTTTCTTAATTAAATCCATGCATCTGAATATAGTAAAATGCCTCGTATCAGAAGTGGGTTTGGGACGTGTGGAGTAGACAAATTCATAATGCATAACTTTCCCAGGCAATGTCCATGAGGGATTTTAATAGATATCTCATGACTTTTTAGTAGAGTTATATATTTGCCCTCTGGGGTTTGGTTGGAGTGTGTGTGCACGATATTCCCAATCCTTTCACGTGTGAAATATATTGGATGGTTATCTGCGGCGAGGGTCAGAAAGACACATTTTAACGATTTTAAACCTGGTTTAACAGACAAACCCTCACACACACACACACACACACACACATAGAGAATTATCCTGGGCAGCAGCCTGATTCAATTAGTAGGAGGTGAGGAGCGGGGAGATGAGGGTCACACTTGCCATTCCAGCCCAAATGGAGAAGCTTCCTGGGAGACCCAGCTCGTCTCTAAATTTGGCAGCTCCTGGGTCATTGTTTCATCGCGGCCCAGAACGGCTTCGGGCCTTGCTGTCACTATAAGCCCGGCTATCTATACATCTATAATGCACATTTCAATTTAAAGCTCCTTCTCTCTCGGTGATGTTGTTTTGCGCCGCGTTCGCTGCAACCCCGGACCCCCTGCAGCTACCGGGAGATGTGTTGGTTTCTTTGCTCTGGCATATCAATGAGGCTGGAATTTAAAAAAGTTACAGAGCTACATGCTATGCATATAGTCTACGTAGCGTGCATATTACAGCGCTGAGATATTGTTTGCATCGTAAGATTTCTGACTCCAGGGGTGTTTTTTAAAAGATGGAGGATGGAAATGATATAAACAAGCGAGTCAAACAACCTCTATAAAATCACTTATCCTCACATACCCCTGAAGGAATAATGATAGCTGCCCACACTGCTGCTCCTCTGTTATTGAAGTTTTAAAATGAGCATTTATAATAAGGAGGGTATTTGGTATAGATTTCCTGTAATGGTGGTTACCGACAACGGCCGGTCCTCCCATTGAGGTGTAATGGACAGGGACAGGAGGGGGGATCAATGGCGGACAAACACCAGGCCTCCTCATTTGAAAGTTATTCAAACAAGCGTCAGTTCCAATCTCTAATGGGAGTGTTTATAAAGAGCACCTGGTGGTGCGGCGCCCCCCCGACCCCTCCACCTCCCGTCTAGACGGCCGTTCCAGTAGCTCATGCTGGAGAAAGCTTTGGCAGCAGGGTCTGACGAGGACAGAGAAGAGCTTCAAATATGCATTTTTTCCCCTTGTAAATGTATTCGTCGGCGTTCAGTCGGAGTCGGAGATCGATGTAACCTTAAGTTAACCTCGAGTACTTTTTCCCACATTCGCCCATCAGTCCACCACGTGTGTCAGGCTCACAAAGCACGAGCTCTGCAACCCTCTCTGTTTGTGTCCAGAGGATGTTAGCGGCGTCTCCTCGGTGAAAAAAAAAATCAAAAATCCCTTCGTGTATCTCTCCAAGGACTTATTTTGTTTGCGGTAAAACATTCCTGACCTTTCTCTGTAGCGGTGTTTTCTTTGCGTTTCTGAGGAGATCAGGATTTAATAAACAATAAATGTGGCCGGAGAGATCCCCAGCATGCTGAGGCTGTTAACATGTTTGGTTTAAGTCTTGGAAGACAGAAAGTGGGAAAGAGACGGCGGAGACACACAGGGAGAAAGAGCGAGAGCAGCGGGGGGCCTCTATCAAACATGGGACGGTAATACTTTACCAGGAAAGGTACGAAAACGTTCCAGGTTTTTATTTTCGGCCCCTGTCGCTTCGTTAAACTTTAAATAAATAATAATGAATAAATAATTCAAATATTCACAGTCAAATGAAAAACCATAGCTGTTTGCCTTGAAGCTTATTTCTCTATGCGTGTTCAAGAGTCCGGCCCTCTGCCGCCGTCACCTCTGTAGAGAGCGATGTGTATCAAAGCGCCGACACAAAGGCCTTTGAACACTTGTGGAAGCCGCCCGAGTCTTTGCTCTGCTCAGGGTGGGGGAACACGAAAAAGAAAATAGAAAGGAGCACGAAAGGCATCAACAACACCCGCAGGATTCGGTGTCTCATCCTTTACGCGGACACGTCTGCTCTTATTAATAGCCGAATCTCGCAGGTTGTAAATATACGGGGCGTCAGTCTCCGGGAGTTAACATTGTCTGAAGTCGAGCGAGTTTGGATCCGGCGCTCGGCTCTGAATCAAATTGTGTGTGAGGCATCTTCCCCTCGGGGGAGAAAAGGGAAGCAAGGAGCTCAACACAAACAAGTCTTTCTTGCTTTTTTTGATTCCTCTCAGTGATCGCTAATTATAGACTGACAGGGCTCTTGTTGAAAAAGTACAAAAGGAGGAAGAAAAAAAACCACATGAAAAAAAAAAATCATTAAATACCCAGTGTAATTACATTTATTGTGATAAGTTGGAACAAATACATCCCTCTCAGCCTCCAGGGACTCATGTGCATGTGTGGCTGGAAATGAATCTCACTTTTACAAACTTGAGTATGATGCCTTCGGGCTTTGAAGTGACGACGTGTCAGATTTAGGGGCGTTGCTGGATTTTGCAGTGGTTTTGACATATTAGCATGCGGTTTTGGTCCACTCCCAGAATGCACGGCTTTGGCTAGCTCAACAGGAAAAGGAAGAGGGATGACTCAAATCTTTGTCTCTGATTCCTTTGAGGCTCTGGGCAGGTTATAATAGCAACTTCTGTTGGTGCAATTTGGATTAATAACATAATGGCCCGCTGGATTCTCCAGTGAAAGGGGCGCACAGGTTGGAAAGAGTCGTGACGTCAAGCTAAAGAAGTGTTTTTCCAGGAGGTGAAAGGGCTGAAAGACAGCAGTCACGGTTGCTACTGTTCCTGTTGTCACAGAGGGCGTGCCCGTCCTGTTCCCGTGCTCGTGATGCGCTGTCACACTGGAATCCGACGGTGGCTTCGGCTCCTGTCATGTGGTCTCAGAGGCATGCAACGTGGTTAGTTATCCAGATTCTTATCTCTTTCAACCGCTCACTTGCAATCTTTGCGCGTGTTTGCTGTTGAAAGGGAGCAGTTTCTCCTTTATTTTTGGCACGCAGCAGACATACCAAAGTGCAGCAAAGTCACGGCACTCGGCGAAGTTATTCCACTTCACAGTGTTTCGAGTAAGTAGAATCAGCAAAGAGTCGAGAGCGCGAAGAGAAGGGAAAAGCGGGCTGCTCATATCACAGGTGTTAGGTTTTTTTTGAAAAGCAACCTTTACAAAAAAAAAACAACAGTCATAGGAGACGTGTGAGTCACCTGTAAATTGTGGCGCCGCATATTTTGGGTGAAGGGAAATAAGAGCGTGAAATAAAAAGAGACTAAGCTTCCAACAGCGGCAGGAAACGATCCAACAAAATCATGAAAACAGACTTTTTTGGGGGATTTCAAGACATTTTGGAGCTTTCAATGAAAAGGCTTTCTTGTTTTCAAATTGCTCCATGTAGTGGCCTTGCGTTCACTGCTGGGGTTCAACCGAACAGCGTTTGTCGGCGCTGAACTCCCGCTGAACCCCTCCGCACCCGTCTTTTCGGCGTCGTATCCCCACATCTCTGAGGCCACCGTGATGCTCGGCTACCTCCCTGTTTAGTTTTTTTTTTTTTTTCCCCAGCAGATTTATGCGTCTCTGGGAGGAGACGTTGGCTTCTGTATACAGCTATGATTCAGTTCATGTCTGGGACTTAAGAGGAGCGCCCGTCTGTTGCTCACGTTTCTGGACCCCCGGATCATTAAAATGCCTCAGGCGAGGCGCTCCTCATGTTAGCTGTTTCTTGTCTTACACCGTGCTCCGACATCTCATTTTGGCAGAGCGCGGTCGGATCACCTCAGAAAAAAGTCCAAATAAGGTGTTTTCTGCACAAACAACCTCGTTTTTTTTTTTTCCCCTGCTCTCTCTCTCCGTCTCTCTCCTTCTCTTTCCACTCCTGCCCCTCATTTTTCTAAATCTGCATGCTCTATTAAAACAAAGCCAAACAAGGAGCTGTGAGCGGGGAAACAAACTTTGGAAATTCATTAGTCAGGGCGTTGTTTTCACAAATTAAACATTAACTTTTCTTTCTTGCTTTTGTTGCTCTCTCTCCCTCTCTCTCCACGCCTCGCATGAGACACGCTTGCCCGGGTGTTGTTTGTAGCGGTTTCATTCGCCGGGGATAATGAGAAAATTCTGCATATCAATATTAGCCGAAGAAATCTCATATCCATACTCGGATGAGGTTGGTTAATTTGACTGTGTACCACTGGGTTTACAGTCGCTCGGCGCTTTTTTTTTTCAAAAGGGAAGGGGAGAGAAAGGTCTCGTTGCGAGTCCACATGCTTGACTCCCTTTTCATGGCTTTTTGCTCCGTGTCTGCAGGTTTGGTAAATGAATTATATTAAGCTTGTTGGGGAGAGGGAGCCGTTTGCTGTGTGGGCCCAGTCAGGATGTGCTGCTGCTGCTAAACCCAGGCTGAGAGAGCAGGATAGGACCTTTGGGTCGCCCATGAGGCGGGTCTCAGTGGGGGGAGCAGCTGCCTCTGCTTTGTAGCTGGTCCCAGGTCGGCCGGTATCGGGGCCACCGATCTAAATGCAGGTAGGAGGGGTGGGCGATACCACAGAGCTTAGTTTGATTCATGAGGTGAATGGGTCACACATCATATTACGGTCCTTGAAATAAGTGTTAGTTATCGGATAATAAGTCCTTAAAAGATGCTTTTAACATTAGTTAGACTATGTAATTGTCAAACAAACATGTTTATTGTTAGATTATAAGACATTTATATTAATTTATAAGAAACTTTTAAACAGTTTTTAGATTTAGAACATTATTTAGAGCCTTATTAAGTTTAATTAATTCTGTAAAACAAAAGGCTACTTCTTAATACTTTACCACCAAACAAACACGAGGCGTTTCTTCTGTTGATGCTCAAAACAAAGCTTTCTGTCGTTAGTATCTACACTTTGGGGATTGATCGGCCCTCCGCTGACAGGAAGCTATGATTCTTTAAAACGCTTCCTATGTGGTGCCGTAGGCGACGTCTCGAGGTTACCTACAGTGCATTTCAGTGTACAGTACAAGCCTTTCTAATGCTAAAAGTGACTGACTGGAAAGACCTCAGAGTCAGAGGATATTTCGGGGATTTCACACTTCAAGCGAGTTAATACACAAAATAAATAAACAGAATTGTGCATTGATTTCAGCCCGGGCGTGTTTTCTGGGGCCTATCTGATCCAATTAGAGAACTAAAATATGTTGTACTTAGAAGTTACTGCTACATCTCGCCGCCCTTAAATATTAATAGAGCAGTTTTGCTGCACAGACCTACCAGAACTTACTGTGCTGTGACTGTACTACTACTAGTGTTAACTCTGTACAGTAGTAATATAAAAGCTGGAGTATTGACGTCCAGCGAGGCTGCAATACATCACCTTGGGACGCGTGGACTGTTTGCCTCGTGGACAGCGAGGGCACTGACAAACATAGCAGCATTTATTGATCGTTTTATTATTCCTTTAAACAGTAATATGGATTCTGCTCAGAGGTGTGTGTGTGTGTGTGTGTGTGTGTGTGTGTGTGTGAAAGGCCAAAGAATGTGCGGCCATGCATGCTGCGTTTTCACATTTTCCGAAGATGCATACACAAACGCACGCAGAGCCGCTGTTTGCATGTCCTGTAACCCGGCTGACGCACCGCGAGGTCGGAGTGTGCCGCCAGTCTCTCGCAAACACACTCTCATTTTCACTTCATTACTGGAGGTAACCGAATACATTAAGTTACCTCCGCATGCGGAAAATGTGTTTGCCTCAGCATTCTAATCCATAGAAGGCCCTTTTAATGAGGGGGGGATTTTATACTAGAGTGCATAATTCAATTAGAAGGAGGAGTAAAAGAAAAGGTCTGCAGTAAAAAGTCCCCGTTGTGGGACGCTGGCCAGGTGGCTGCAGGATCTGAGAGGGAAGAAAGGAGTAGATGGAGGGAGAGATGAGATGGAGGAGCGGCGCAACGCACGGTACAGGTTGCGTTTGTACATTCAGTCCCGGCCAGCTTAATAATGTGGGCCCACCTACACACACAGGCAGCCATAGCCTTGCCAGTGGCAGCGGTACCAACCCGCATGCGAAAGCAGAATGATAATACAATATTTTGGCCGGATTGGCGTAGCGTGCATTACCGCAGATGACAGTTGTTGAATTGCAAATGTCCTCCACGGCGTGTTTTTTGCTTCGGTGGATTATTAGCCCGGTTATTTAGCGTTTTACTCCATTTCACAGGGTAAAAAGCTAAATATTGAAGCCGAGCGTGATCCTGCTTGAACGAGGGGAAAATTGAAATATGGAACACAGGAGAGGTTGTAGCTTTATGTCTCGGCGCGTGCCAAGCCTTATTTGCGTTCGGCGCTGGCGGCAGAGCATTAAAAAGCAGGCAGGTGCATAAACAAACTGTAGCTGCACAGAACAACACTTGTCGACGGCTCCTTCCCACTCTGTCACTGCACGAGGCAGTGAGCTCAGTTTCTCGGGGTCCCTGAACAAATGAGCGCTGATTGGGCCTGATGTTTTTCAGAACGCTTTCCGTGCTTTCTCTTCCCCCTCTCTGCACACACTGTTCGGTGAGATTACCCGATTGACCCCGACCTCACACGGTTGGAAGCAAAAAAATAAAAAATAAAGAGCCTCGAAATAGGAGCTGCCAGTTGGTGTCTGCTGGGCGAGATTTGGTGTGATTTCTCTCCCAAACAATAACCTGGAATCAGAGAGGCAAAAGCTGGGACACAATCTCGCTCGGCGGCCAAAGCGGGATAAAAATACAAATGCCCGTTTTGTATGTGGGAGAGAAAGCGAGGCAGGCTGGGATTGCACACAAAGTCCTTCAAATCCTCTGAGGCGCTAGGGGCCGTCATGTGCCGAGCGGTAAATTGATCATGACACAGCACCGTGGAGAAAAAGAACCCAGAACGTACAAGCGTGTCAAAGGCACAAAAGATGAGGCAGTGGATGCAGGGCCTGAGAGAAAGGGAACACACACAGACCACATCATTTCGACATCTTCGCTGAAAAGCAGCAGCAGGGCTTATGTGTCGCTGCTCTTTATATCGACACGCACTCATGTGCACGCGCGCTTTCACATAATGCAAAGATGCCGCCGTACCCTATATAGGAAAGGGCCGACCCTCGCAGATTCCTGACAGCCGTTCGTGCCCATCCTCGTACTTTTAGGAGTTGAATTCGGGTTCATAGCCAAACCTTAGGCTGCGCGCTCAGAATCAGATACACACACTTCGAAACCATCCATTTTACTGAATTGCTATATTTTCTAGGTTAAACACACCCTTCCTTTGAAGTGAATTTCTCTGTCCCAGAGCATGCAAGTATTATGCTCACAACCTTGAAATATTAAAGGCAGAGTGCTGCAAAGATATCGGAGAGTGAATCCTCGCTTTGCCTTTTATTGCATTTTTGGACTGTCGCATACTGGATTGTGACCATCTGGATAAACCTTGCAGGATTTAGTAATATATCCAAATGGCCAAAGAAAGTAAATCTACCGATGAAGTATTAGGTGGGAGGTCGGACGAGTGACTGGCTTAACCCAAACAATCTGGCGCTCCGAGCACGGAGACCCTGCGGAAATGTGGCTTTCAACCTGTCTGCGTTTGATGCTAAAATATTAATCATGGAGTGTTTTATGTGACAAGCTGCTTTGTGGCGGCTGAGTGAGAGCTAAGGCCTTGGCAAGACGACAACGGGTATGTCAACACTGCTTTTACACTTAGGTTTTAATAGTTAATCAGGGGCCTTGTCACTGATACGGGGGGTTGCTTTGTTTGGACTGGAATGCCACAGCGGTGTTGACGATCGCTGAAGACGAGCGCTCCTGGATTCTTCTCGGTCGGGGAAATGCGTCCTCGAGCGAATTGAGATGCTCTTTCGTCTAGTGTCGCCGCATAACCCGGCACTGATTGGAACCGCGGTCTCAAATTGAGCCGCATGATTCAAAGCGGTTTTCAGAACGGAGTGGAATGCGGTTCTTGAGTTTAGCGTAACGTTCGGTTATCAATAGGCAGCCGAGGGAACGCCGCGAGCCCGGTTAAGTGTCCTCGTCGCTCAGCCATTGTCAGACTCGCTTCCATACAACTGGGTCGCCCGCTTTGAAGTGACGCTTACCCTCAGTCTGCCCTTTGATCTGCTCAACTTGGCCTCCCTTGAACCCTTAACTCAATGCATTTCCACACCACACACTACACATAGCAGGGAAATTAAAGGACAGGCTGAATGAATGGGGATAAATAGAGGCCATCAGCCTATTATTGCTCCTCCGAGGGGGCGACGAAGCACTCGTGAGGTGTTTTAAGAATTCCAGAGCGGTCAAGCGCCTTTTGTTGGCTGTTTTTTTTTGTCATGCGCGTGAACCTCCTGCTGAGGTTTGGATGGATTTCCCCCCAAACAGGTGCCCTTGCAAATAGAAAAAAGCATTGTGTTTGTGAAGAGTGAGTGCCTTTTCTCCTGGCCACGAATTATGTTGGGATATTTCTGCCTCTTTTCATAAGACACCCTCCCCTGTTCCCAGCAAGTGATTTGGCTAACCGTTGAGCAGCTAGTGGTGGTTTTTTATGACTCATACCAACATCTTTCTCCCTCGCCGCAGTGGGGGGGCTACCACTTTGTCTTTCATACATCCAACAACAATAGGAAGTGCCGTTGAGCTTTATTCCCCTTTTGACATCAATGCTGTTTCAGAACTATGCTGTTGAGTCGCGGCTTCTCTGCAAGCCGAGCTGGCCTCTCCCTGCCTGGGGCTAGAGAGGACGCGTGCAGCATACCTCAACAGCGCTACGCAGCTGAAGAACCTTCGCCCCGTCCGTTCTTGTCTCCGGTCCCCCCCGCTCTCGCCTACTCTCCCGGCCAATTACCAATTCCCTTTTGAGATACAATGACATTGAGTTTTGACAGCTGAGGTTTTTTTTTTTTTGTTGTCATTGAACTTTTTTTTTCCTCCCCACACCCCGTCTTTCTCTTTTCACCCCTCTTTTTTCTTTCCCTCTGTCTGTTTTTGAAGGTCTTTAATCTCGGCTCAAAGACAGGTGGGGTGGTTGAGCCGAGCACTAAATGAAAGCCTGTGGAATTGTAGTTGCCTCTTTGACCTCAGGTTCTCCTTCCTCGAGAGCGGGCCTCGTTACTGGCAGCGGGATGTCACCTCAGCGCGAGCCAGATCAAACGCCGTGTGAAGTGCGTGCTCGCGCGCGCGCACATCTGTGTGTATCAGCCGGAATCCTATTAGAAAACCTGATAATGTCAAAAACTGACGGGGAAAGAGATAAAAAAAAAAAAATCCTCTCGACATGGACATATTTTAGCAAACTTTTACAGGGTTCAAACTTCTCTGACAGACCCAAAGTTTTAGCCGAGGGATCAATGTCCCCCCGGTTGTCATTCCATTCCTGCTCATCTCCCTGATAACCATCTGCAATTTACAACCTAAAGGTCAAAGTCTGCATGAGGAAGACTGAAGCTAATCCATCCGCTGAGGATAACTCTTTCTTGATGACACCTTGTAATGAGTATGGCGACATCCCGGGTTTGAAGAAGATCTTATATTTGCAACACGCTGTGTTATTGAAAATGAGATTTTCCGATCGTGGCTAGAAAAAAAGCCACAGACGACAATAAAGCGGCTTCAAAACTATTTATAATATTCTTCCCCTGTAGCTGTCTTGCACTTTTGATGCCTGCAGCAGCATCTTTTCTAGCCTCCCCTCTATCTTTTCTCGCTCTCTCCTGTTTATTTAGTTTTCTCTGCGGTCCCCTCATTCAATCTTTTCTCAATCTGGTGTTTCTGTCTACTGGTGCGGGAACAGGTCAAGGGCAGGAAAATGATAACATTCGCTCATTCTCTGGTCAAATTAGGGGTGCAGCAACCTGCGCAGACACAAACACACCGCGATGATGGATGAAAGGTCTCGCGCCAAGGGTGTAAACATGATTCATTGCTCTTTTGCAGGTTTTAGTCCTCCACACACACACACACACACACACACACACACACGTGTGAACGTTCGCACGCTCTCAACTGTACTCGTATTTCAGAAATGCACTCTTTTGTCAACACATTTCTTTATAATGCCAGATGGATTCCACCTCTGGCACTTCACTAGCAACAAAACCTACTACACTGTTTGAATGTCAACAACAAGAAAGAAGCAGGGAGCATTCAACACACTGCCTCCAGTCAGTCACGGCAGGTGGAAGCAGGTTCAAGGAGGTGTGTTTATACCCAGACACACCGGCGCACGCTCGCAACGCGCACACTCAGACGCAGATGTCTAATGCGTCTGATGGTATTAGCTTTGTTTACGCGCGCACTTCAAGCGATGTGACGAGGCAACTGTTTGTTGATGAATGTGCCTTTCCCCGTCTCTTAAACAGGCATACATCAGTCTTCACAGAGTCGCGGAAAGCCGAGTGGGAGGAAAAAAAGGAAGAGAGGCAGACGGGGAGGAGGGAGGGAGGGAGGGAGAGGTAGAAAGTAAGGATGAAGTGAAGAAGGAGGGTGACAGAGAGGAAAGAGGTGGAGGTGAAGAGATGCAGAGAAAGAAAGAAAGAAAGAAAGAAAGAAAGGAAGGAGGGGGAGGGAGATGCCTCTTGGGCAAATATGCTGGAATGCTCCTGCCTCATGCTTTCTGCAAAGATGTATTGAAGACACACTGGATGCAGTTGATGAGCACTCCAACACAGGAAAACAAGAGTTAGCATGGGGATGTTTGTCAGTCTTACTATATATATTAAGTGTATTAGCATGCTAATTGTAATTATTTCTTCATTTAACAGGATTTTTTGTCCTGATGGGTGGAATCGGAATGCAGAATAGCTAACTTTCATGGCAACCTATCCAATCAAGTCTTAGTGATGGTGGCGCTGAAGGAAAAATCACCAGCGTTTATCCTCTTTGGGTCACGGATGCCCAAAATTTCACGGCGATCAGTTTCACAGTTGTTGTCGCACATGTGGAAATTCTAATCCACATGTGAAATAAAGATAAATGCGTATAAACATATCTGTAATCGACATGTGGACATTTTATTTACACATGTGAAAGTAGCCAGTCTTGTGTTAAAAATCTCCATTCCGATGCAAAATCTTCAGAAGAGAGATATTTTATTCAGTGGTGGACCTACTGATGGACCACTCTGACTACACACACACACACACACACACACAAGACGCACATCAGCCTATAAGCCCCGTAAGCTCCTTTGCGCTCCTCTTCCTCCATATCCCCCCTTCATCTACTTTCCATCTCCCCTATCTCCTCCTTTTCACCTACTTCCTTCTTCTCTCTTTCACTTTCGTTCAACCCCCTCCCTCATTCTTCTCCGTCCTTCATGTGGCTTTATGTTGACACAGTACAGAAGACGTCTGTTTTTGTCCCTCGGCTGGATGCTAAAATCTGACCCATTTCTGCTGAAAGGAAGCGGCTTTTTCTTTTCTCTTTTTTTTCTCTTTTTCTTTTTTCTGAGGCCAGTCGAGCAAAGAAAATTGCACAAAATCCTCACCGCATCGTCTATTGTGAATCCCTCTGCGAGAATTACTTAAGATGTCTGACCAAGTTCATATGGATAAATGTTGCCATCATTACTAAGTGCGACCCGCTGCTGGTCTGAGATTTGAGACGACGTTGACAACACAGACGGATATTTCTCAAAAGTATTACCACTTAATTCTACTTAAAGTTTTGTCATCATTTGCAACAGATACTGAACTCCCTACACTTTGCTCCTGCTACTTTTCTCAAGCTTCTTTCTCCCAATTAATGCTGCCTGTGACCATGAGAAGGCTCATGGCTCACCCATTGGGTGCTTTCCAGCGGATTTGATCCCCTGCTCTGGCCACGGCCATCTGTGTCTTTTGGCGTCGTAATGAGAGAAAAACGCCCGCTGGTCTCTCCTCCAATCCCCGGCCTCAGTCCTGGTGCATGTGCATGAGCTCTGGACGGCAGTAATTTGGTATCAGCCTTTCATACGTCCGACCTCGTAGCCCCGTCTCTGCTCATGCTTGCATAACCTTGCGGATGATGAAAACCGGATGAAGGGATAAATATATATTTGGAAATGTAAAATGAGCCAGGCACAAACAAGTACTATTTTGCTGTCTCTCTGCTCAGTTAGGCTAAAGAGATATGGGAAACATTCTGCTTATCCCCTGAGCTAATCCCTTTAGACAAATGTCCAATCCCTCAAAGCATGGTGCTCATTGCAACACCAGCCAATGTACTGCATTGTCAAATCATGATTGTTTACAGTCCTGCATTTAAAGATTTGATTTTCTTTCCCCAGATAAATCTAGTTCTCCCTTCATTTATTTTCCTGCCACAGGATTTTTGGCTTTGGGCTTTCTGTTTTTTTTTTTTGAGAAATAAAATTGTCAGATGTTACGTTTGATTGGTACAAAAGGTCACAACCTGCACAGGTGGAAAGCATTTATTGAGCTACATCCAATCCACGGAGAATCCTAAAATCTTCTGAACAATACAAATAATTCCATCTTCATGACTAATGAGCACAGGGCGAGGGCTGTTGCTAAGCTAATAGCTCGGATTCCAATTTTCAGCCAATCTCCTTATATAGGAAACAATTTCAATAATATTGCTGTTTATTCAAAGCAATACTTCGACATTTTTGTAAAATACGCTTATCTGTTGTCTTGTCCAGCATTAGATGAGAAAACCAATACTGCTCCGATGTTGAATATTAGCATAGCTTTGCCATATTAGCTTAGCATAGCCAAAAGACTGGAAAAGAGAGTGAAAATAGCTATAATATAGCTCTGTCTGAAAGTAATAAAATCCATCTACAAGATTCTTAAGCTAACTAATTAGCGTGTTATATCTTGATTGTTTAGCTTATTGGGCTAAAGCGAGCAGCCGCTTGACCAAGAGAGGGGGGAAGGAGGTAGCCTAGCTGAACAGCTAGCCTAGCTCTGTCTGTTTGAAATAAAATCCAGCTACCAGAACCTAAAACTAACTAATTAACATGTTTTATATTTTAAGAAAATAATATATAAAAACATGTTAATTAGTTAGCTTTAGAGGTCCTGGGACATGGTTTTTGCTGTTTTTGTCCAGAGCCAGGCTAGCTGTTCAGCTAGGCTACCTCCTTCTACCCTTTCTTTATGGTAGGCTAAGCTAACCAGCTGCTGGCTATATAGCCTTGTATCTACCGGACGGATACAGGGCGGCATCAATCTTGTCATCATCTCTCGACATCGAAGCCAACAGAGGAATTTTACCCCAGAAAACTGAACTACATATTTGAGACTAAAGAACATTTTGTCTGAAATGTTCATGTTAGTGGGAAAATACCTGAACATTACGAGCCATAACCGATGAATGGCTCTGTGATTTATAGCATTGGGGTGAACAAGTCTTTAAATTGACTTGTGCATATTAGTGAGTGTGTGTGTATTTGGCTCTAAATCCCATAGTGGGTGCCTCCCCATAATAATGATGCTATTAAACCCTGTGCTTAAGCTGACTTTGCTTTCCTTTCCCCCTCCTCCTTTATCCAACTCCCCCCACCTCCGTCTCACTCACTCTCTTCCTCAACCCGCCCCCCCCCCCCCACACTTTCTGAACACTCAGTGGACCCCCCCTCTTCTCCCTCAAACCCTCACCACCATCAACCTCTCCACCCCGCATGCCCAATCCCTCCGTTTCTTCCCCCGCTGCATTATTAGTGCGTATTGCTCTCTCCTGGCTCTGCAGAAGCCATTAGCTGAGATTAGCAGTGGCGGAGCCAGGCTTCTCTCTCTCCCCCCCTCTCTTTCTCACTCACTCACTCACTTTATTTCTTTTTCTTTTTTTTCTTTTTTTTCAGGCTAGCCGTAGCTGCCACGCTCGCTGAATGATTACCATCCATTATAGGGCCTTATTGTGCTGACAGAGGCAACTTCAGGCCCTGGCCCCTGTCGTAAAGAGAAAGAAAAAAAAAGAAAGAAAAGAGAGAGACTCATAATCTTAGACACACTCCCCTGAAAGTGTGTGTGTGTGTGTGTGTGTGTGTGTGTGTGTGTGTGTGACAGAGAGAGAGAGATGATGTGACTGTGGAGAAAGGCGGGAGGCTGAAAGGATGAGGAGGAGGAGATAAGGGGGAAAGGGAACCGGGATGTTAGCATAAGGGATTTGAAGGCAGGAAGTGCAGCGATGAATGCGAAACAGGGGAGAAATTTGGCCACGATCGGCGCGGTTATTGCTTATTTGTTGCGGCTTGATGGATGCCACGGCGGCGCAAGAGCGGCTGCCAGCGGAGGCACGTGCAGCGCCCCCCCTCCCCGGCGTTCACCTTCTAGGCGAGGTATGGCGCTCGTGTGTCCCCCCCCTCCACCCACCTCCACCCCGCTATGATCCCTCAGTCGGAGGCACGGAGAGAGGCTGACAAATCAAGTGTCATTTTTTATTTAGAATATATATAAAATAAAATAAAAAACTTCCAACAAAACAAACCCAGCTCATTTCCTGGCTGCTGGCTCAGGTTGTTAGAGAGATGGAGAGAGATAGAAAAACACAGCGAGAGGAATTTTGTCACTTGACTGGAACAAGACGAGGACGGAATATCAATCATTTCTCTCATTTTCTAGACTCCCTCTCTTCTCTTTTTTTTTGTCACAACTTCCCTCTACGTATAAAAGCAGAGGACGCTCCCTGTTGACTGCGGCCTTGGCCTGCAGTGAATAATGTACAGCTCAAGTCCTTATCATAAAACATACTCTCGAGTGTTTCTGGATAGGTAGCCTGACTTTAAAAGGCATTGTTGGTTCGAGGTGGTGGGGGGGGTGTTAAACCGAACAAATCTGAGGGATTTCTCATAAGCATTAACAACTCTCCATACCCGCCCCATCGCCCTTCCTTTCTCTCCAGCTACCCTGTGCTTCTCCGTCGGCGGTTCGCCGAGCTGCATTTCAATGAGTCTATCCCAAAAGGCCCTGTCAATATTCTTGACAGATCTTTAAAGCCTGATACTGTAAAAACTGCAGAGAAATGACAAGCGGTGGTCGAGTTTCACCTGCGGTTTAAATCTGTATTACGAGCTTTCGCTTTCGGAGGAGAGGCACGAACGCGACAGAGACGAAGGAGAGGAGGGCGTGTGGACGATTCGCTCCTGCCATCCATCAGCTCACGGTCACGACCATGTCTGTCGCCCCCCCCCCAGCCCTGGCCCTCATTGCAAGGTCTGGATTAGCGTAGCGAGCTCCACCCACTCTTGCCTTTTACTGTTGATCACCGCAAGACCGTGCGCGTCATACACGAGATGATATAAACATGAACTTCCCATATCCGCGCCCATACATTAGCACCTCCCATGATTGCATCCCCCTTCGCCTCCCCGCCACTCTCCAAACGCATCACTCTCAATCACATCTATCTCTCCTCCCGTCTCCCCCCTTTCTTTATTTGTAATCTATTTTCTCTCCTTTACTCAACCTCTTTTTTTTTCTCGTCCCCGCCAATACCCTGCTATCTCTTCCACTTCTCCCCTTCTTTACTACTTTCAATCTCTCCCCGCTCAGCCATGCTATTCTCTTTTTGTTTTCCATCTCGTCTCGCTTACTCCCCCCCCCCCCCTCTCTGTCTCTCTCCCTCTCTGCCTGTGTTTCTCACCAGTCAATAATGAAAATTGCTTGCTACCTTGAATGGATTATGGGTGTGCGCAGGGGCCCTAGGTAGTTTGTTTGAAGGCGCAGCGGTGTCAAATGAAAAGGCCCGGGCCATTTTCTACCTGCCACAGGCCCTCTGCCTCCATCACACCGTGCACACAAACAAACACACACCGAGACCCGCACAGAGGCGCAGGGACGCGCGAATAGCCACATGATGGAAGGGACCAGAAATAAACACACTTGCGCACACTGATCAATGACAGTGGATCAGGCATTACCAACCCCTGCCTTCCACACTCAGCTGCCTCTCCTCTACCTTTCTTCCCTCTCTCCTCCCCTCGCTTCCTCCCTCTCTCCCTCCGGTCATGTATTATGAATGTTGCCTAATTACGCAGCCCAGAAATTCTTCATACGGGCTGGCACATTTATTTGTTTGCTTTGTATCTCTTTGCTTTTCTCTTGTATGCAAAATCCTTCTGTGATAGAGTTGTTTATTCTTTGGCTCTGCCTTGCTGAGATCAAACAACGAGCAGATTGAACAGGGACGGTGCGCGATTGATGGTCAATCCTCGGGTTGATACACACCGAGAGGCGGGATAATGTGGGAGAACATGCTAGCGGGGGTACACGCCTGTCTTCTTCTTGTGGATTGCGATCCAAAGCGCATATGCTTGGACTGCGAAGCAAAACTAAAAATATGTTTTGTTTTGTTTTGTTTTGTTTTCCCATTAGACGGCCTTCTTAATTGTGGCGCACAGTTTGCTGTAAAAACATGATCTGTGGGTGCACACGGTTGGTTTGTGAGCAGGATAACACAAAAACGAGTGAACGGATTTCCACAAAACTTGGATGGAGGATGTTTCTCAGCCCAGAATAGACCCCACTAACTTTTGGCATGGATCCGGATAAAGGGACGGATCCAGGAACTTTTTCTCACTTTTGTTAAAAGTGCAAGATAGGACGGTTTTTCGCCATCTTGATGAAAATAAATCTGGCATATTTAGGTGGCTGGTATCTATGAGTGAGCACATATTGAAACAAATAAAAATGAAAATCTGGATCTGGCAGGTTTAAATATGTTTTATATATATATTGGATTAGGCTTGATTGAATTAAAGGGGCGATATGTAGGAACTTTTGTTTAAAACATTAAAAAAAGAACTAAAATTATTAACAGAATGAAAAAGTGAAGTGAAGAAATAACAATG
The DNA here is from genome assembly GCF_965226575.1 of Pagrus pagrus. Taxonomy (NCBI): domain Eukaryota; kingdom Metazoa; phylum Chordata; class Actinopteri; order Spariformes; family Sparidae; genus Pagrus; species Pagrus pagrus. The sequence goes on along the minus strand of NC_140204.1, from coordinate 11,588,370 downwards.
TTGACATCATGTCATTCATGTACTGTGTTGAAGTTAGCATGCTAAACAGCTAGCTCTGGGCCTGAAAACTAGCAAGCTAATAGCAGCTCCAGGTATCAGTTACATTGCTGATGTTATGAGTATAAATTCAACAGGTGGCCAATTCTTACATATTCCACCTTCAAAGGGGACTGTTGGGCCTTGGCGGAGGTATGCGCTCTACCGAGTGCCATTCTAGTTTACTGTTTTTTTCTTCATCTATTATCGCTGTAATTCCTTCTACCGGTGACTCATGCCAACTATTGAGCGGACCGGCGAGTGGGAGTGTGTTTTGAAATTCGGTCAAGCTCTTGACTGACAGCACGCTGTGCATCATCGTCGCCGACAAACAGAAACACATAAAGCTTCTGCATATTGCATAGCTTCCTCGCAAATGTGTAAAGTGGCTGCATCTGTTTGACAAATATGTTAAGACATCGTTATTTCAACATTGATGTGGAGAGAGAGAGAGAGGGAGTGCGATTCTGAACTGTGCCTGTTTTAATGTCACATCCATTTAAACGGCACGTCCGTCGGATGCGAGCTCGCAGATGTGAGTTGTTTCTTTCCCGCGTGTGTCCGTGGGTGTGTGTTTTTGCGCGCGGATGTACGCTTTCATTAATGTATGAATGTTTCTCGGCCGTGCGTGTGCATGTGCGTGTGCGTGTGGGATCTTTCTGAAGATGCACGTGTGAGAGTTGGCTTGTTTCTGAGCTGTCTGTGCAAATTTTTTTTTTTGTGGTTAGGATAACGAAGGATCAAATAGCTGGGGAACAGGCCTCGGTATTAAAAAAAGAGAAAGAAGGCTCAGTATTACCACGGCTTAACCACCTTGTGGGAGTTGAACTTGTACAGTTTCCATTCACTGACTTTAATTGTGAATATAAATGTACAGCAAATGTTCTCAGTCGATGGCCAAAGTCTACACAGCCAATCGGCAGCTCCTCTGCAGAGTAAATTTGCGTGGGATAAAGAGAAGCCTCCTAATCTCTGGGAACACACTATATCAAACAACTTCTTTTCTTATGCTTACAGTAACAGTCTGAGTTAGTGGGAGACATCCGCGTTGCTTACAACATCAGGTTTTTGGACATAATGGTGCTTCCTCTGCCTCGTCCTTCCCTTCACTTCCCTGCCTTCCTTCACTCCTGTATGAATTTGTGCAAAAACAGAAACGCTGCCAAAAAAAAAAAGCAAAAAAAAAAAAAAAAATCCTCTTAAAGAAAAAGCAATGGTGCTTTCTGACTGAAGCCTGTGAATGCAAGAGAAGCTTTGGGGCTAAGATTTCACAGCCACTAATAAGCATTCAGCCTCATCTCCTCCTCTGCCTTGTGGTGACTTGGCTGCTAATGTGTGACTGACAAGCCTCGGCTTCTGTGTTGATTGGGGCAGTTTTTTTTTTTTTGTTGTTTTTTTTCAGGTTGGCTAAACACACGGCTGACGGACAGATCTGGGCTGCGTGTGGGATAGGCGTGTCTGGAATCGCTCGCGTTCAAAGTTTCACCTCGGAAAAAAGGTGCGCGCTCCGCTCGGTCTTCTTCTTGCCGCCGCGCTCGCTGGCTCGCATTCTGAGCTTTGTGCTGCGACTGTAACTCCGAGGAAAGATTCAGTGGATTTTCGCCATTTCTCTGTGCGATGGCCTTGGTTGGCTGGCTGCAGCGGGGAGCATTGGTTTTTATTTTGCCAGATTGCTGGGCTGCCTCTCTTGTTTGCCTGCTTAAATTAGCCCAGCAGGGACCTGTAGTTGCCAGAGTGATTTTTTTATTTATTTTTGGTCAGATTTTAACATTAATTCTATCCACATCTCCTCCGCACACTCGCAATCGATACGTATTAGCTCTCGGCAGGGCTAGCAAACAGGAAGGTCACGAGGTCGCGTATTAGAGTGCGTTGCAGGTCAGGGCTCTGAGTGGTCATTGCTAATAATTACTGGAACTCAGAGGGACTCCTGACCCACGTCTGCGCCTGTCAGAAGCATTAGACGGGCCTTAATAACAACATTGTTTTGTGGTCTGTAACAGCATGATGAGACATGTCTGTGTTTATGTAAACTCGACTCAGTATCTTAAGCAGATAAAGGCCCAGTGATCCTTTTAAATCCATTCCAGAGCGGCTGTGTTGACATCCTAGTGGAAACCGAACGGCTCATTGATCGCGTCTCCTTTCGCGTCCTACGTTTGAATGACGCAGAGCGGTTGAGGATCCCCTTCAGGGTTTCCTCGCCGCCGGCACCATCTCGTTCTGGAGGTTATCATTAGATGTGAACATGCTAAGACCGGCCATGCTATTGTTAAGCCTCCTAATGCGGCGAGGTATAGGCGGGGGGTTAATCAAAGATCTCGCAGCGAACGAGGCATTGTTAATCCAGTTCGGCTACTGTATCTAGGGTAAACCCACGGAATCCAGCGTGCACTCTCGACCCGCGCAACACACACTTAATGCGCCCACGCAGATGTCCCTCGGTGCATGTAATTACAGCACGAGCGCAAAAAGAAAAGAGGCACACAAACTTGCAAAATTCATTATTTAGAGGAACAAACACGCACTCGTCTCCGCACAATGAAATATTTAATTGTCTAAATCAAACCGGTGCGAACGCGCCTTTAATTAGCCGCCGTTTCCGGTTCATTGTGTCTCCAGCAGCCGCGGCGGGAACGCGTCCTCCGCTTTCCTAAACGAGGGATTCGTCCGAGACCCCGGAAAGAGAATCTGTGCGGTCGCCTCTGATTTAGCAGCGCAACACTTTAAAACCCTGATCCTTATTTTATTCATGTGGACTCGGGTGGTCTCTCCGCTATCTCTGCCTCTCCGTCTGACTCTATCGCTCTCATCAACAGGCCCTGCCCCCCCCCGTCCTTCCCTCTAGGCCCCTCCGCCTCGCTCACGGTCACTCGCTGATTGCGCCGCCAGGACTTCGGCGAGGGCCTCAAATTAATTTCAACTTGTTAATTCCCTTTGAAAAAAGAAAAAGGGCGCGCGGGAAGGGTGAGGCGACGAAGAAGAAGGAGAATTAGAGAAGCAAGCCAGGTCGCTGTTTGAGTTTCTAATTGCCAAGGCCCAGAATGTGACCTACAGATGTGAAATTCCCCACTTGATGAAATATTAACTAGATTGTAGGGCTCGACGGAGATCAGCTGCACCGGAGAGCGCCCGTATAGAGAGGCAGGCAGAAAGAGAGAGAGAGACCGCGAGATGGTGGCACCGCAACACGACACGGCTGAGGTTGATAGGGTCGTGTAAAGGAATGCGGGGAAGAAATGGAACTCATTAGTGGAGAGGGAGCGAAGACTGACAGGGACCTTTACTCATGTGTGTGTGAGCGTGAAGACACCAGAAAGTTCTCCCAAGGTCTAACATGGACTAATGTGAAACACACCGCTCACCTTATCTGCAGATTTACGACCCAACGCGCCATTCGTCTTTTCCGTGCGCCTTGTTAGTATTACGCCTCGCCTCCGAAAGTATTGCGATAAGCGGAGCGCGAGACGTGGGAATTAGGGAGGGGATTGAGTGTGATGGATGACTCGCCGGGTAATATTCCTGACAGATGGACGAGGAATGAAAAGTTGTCGGTGCTGAAAAAACAAACTCACTAATGGCGATGATCACATCTGGATGGGCTGATACCTCCCGTGCGTTGGTTGCCGCGGAAAGAAAATAACAATGGCTCCTCGAGAACAGATTGAAAACACCGCCGGCGTCGTGATATAGGACCATGTACTTAAGCTCGGATGGAGGCTGCTACAGCTGTCTTCGGATGTTTAAGCGGCATTATGATACCGCGGAAAGACTCAGCAGACGCGCCATGGGGAAAAAAAAAGGAGGACGGCCACCTCACACCTCCTCAAACCTGCTCCCTTGGGAGCTGGCGTCAGCTGAGTCACTACAAAAGGCACGAAGCACCTGAATGAATACTCGATGACACGTTTCGCCTCGTCGCGGTGTTGTGTTGCATGCTAACAACTGTGCCCCGCTCACTTTTTGGTGTATTATACTTATTGAGTTGTCGTCTACGCCTGACCTGCTTTTGATTCTGGCCGAAGAAGAGGACCAGAGGCACAGCAGAGGGAGGGTAGAGAGTAAATACATGGGGGATGACTGAAACTGTAGCCTTCTAAATAACTACTCTTCCAATGCCCCAAATTCATAATAATGCGGTCTGCACTGCAGATAAATAAAACACACCCAATTTCCTTGTTAGCATAGAAATGTGGGCCAGGCGGCTGTTTTTTTTTTTCCTTCTTCTTCTTCTTTTTCAGATCTGATTATTGTTTTAAGCGAGAGCTGCTTGCTTCAGATGAATTCCGTCCCAGTCCACCCGCTCCCTCCTCACCACGGCCTCTACCTCTCAATTTACACAGGGGGTTAAATTAGCCAGCCTGATGAGGGCCATCATTAGTGCGGCGGGGCGCTGTGCTTTCCCGCTAGCAGTCGGCTTTGTCATGAGGCGGTGAATGGGGAGAAAACCAGTTCGGCGGAAACTATGTGTTGCAGAGCGGCGGGGTTTGGAAGCGGCCCAGTCTGAGGCAAATCCTGGCCCATTGTTCTCAGATCAAAGCGGGAGGAAAAAATGGCAATGTAATACGAGCTCAAATTAAATGGATGTTTTGTCTTTTTATGTGACAGCCTCGATTCTGGCCTTGAGTTTTTTGATGTCTCGGGTTGTTGTTTCAAGCGGTTCTGTTGTGGCTGGCTGACAGAGGGAGGAAGATAGAGAGAGGAGGAATGAAGGGAGAGGTGGGAGACTGGAGGAGCGCATCCCTCATCTGCGCTCCCTGAAAAAAAAAATCCCACAAGGACGCAGGAAAAGCCTATTCATAGCAGTCACAAACACACATATCGCTAACCCCCTGGCTTCATGCCTCCTCATTGATCCGCCATCATGGATCCTTCATGACGCCGCACGTGATGCACTGCGCCGTTCCCTACCGAGCGTCACTACTATCTGTCACGCGGGCGTCACTTTAAATCAATAACCATCTCGGAGTCAATGACCCCCCCCACCACACACACACACACACACACACACACACACACACACACACACACACACACACACCAGCTCCTTCATGGAGTCAGCGAGCAGAACGGGTGCTGTCAATGCACGGACTGTTTCCGTGCGTGTGTGTGTGTGCGTGTGTCTGATATGTCCAGTACCTTTCTCCGCTAGCTTAGGTTACATCAATAGCAGCCATTGTTCCCTCAAAGCTCCCTGTCCTCTCATTTCTTGATTAAAAGTACAGAGAGGATGAAGGGGGGAGGGTGTGGAGGGGAGGGGGGGGGGTTTGCATACAGTAAGGTGCTTTCACCTGCGCCGTGAGGGAGGAGGGGGTGAGGTGAGGTGTGTGTGTGGGGGGGGGGGGGCGGCATTTGAACGAGACACAGGATCCGTTCCATCTGCTCGCCCTGCGCACCGCCGCCACCCACTATCTCCCTTCATCCTCTGCCTCCGCTGGCCATTTCACTGACGATTCTTTTATTCCTAGGATGCCAGCTGCCGGTAAGGTGATAGGTGAAACACACACACACACATAAACACACAGAAACACACACTGACTTGTAGGTGGGGAATGATGGCGCGGGGGGCAACGGGTACACAGCTCAGCGGAGATCAGGCACAGGTGTCCAGTAATCATGCCTCTTTGACCTCTCCGTAACCTTTGATTAAGGCGGGAAAAGAAGACGATATTTTCTGCATTGGCCTTGTTTACTTAATGTCTTAACAAAGAGCTTCATTGTTGGCACCCTCGTATGTAACCTGACCAGTCCACCACCCCCCTCCTCCTTCTTATTCAATAAGAGGGAACAGCTTGCAGCTTAGAGAGGACAGAAACAGGGCCAAACTGAACTACGCCTGGATATCTTTTGTCCTCCTCCTCCTCCTCCGATGATGTTTTTCTGCATTATTTTGACTCACCGGGCGGAAGTACCAGAGGGAACAAACAAGCTGCACTGTTAATTGTGTTTTTTTTCCCCGACACTCCTGCGCCCCCTTAACAAAGTGCCACTGCGAGCCGGAGAGCCGTGACAGCGGGGACCAAAACAACCTGACGCCATTATCAAATTTCCCATTAGCTGCCCCCAAAATGGCTGCCCAGTCAACAACTGAGTAATGAGATCTAATAGGGCTGGAGCCGAAAATGAGACCTTAAGAGCGCATGTTGGATCTTCCCCTCCTTTTTTTCCTCCTCTTTTTTTTTTTTTTCTTCTTCCTTCACTGGGAATAGTGTCAAACAGAAAGCAAGAAGGGGAGAGATAGTTAGCTAAGTGCACTCCAAGAAGTGCCTTGGAGGAGAGGACTATTTTACATGCGGATTAGTGTGCATATCGCCGTCATCAGACAGCGATACGGGGCCTTGATAGACCGTCTGTCTTTGATGCCTTCTGAGGCGCGGGGCCTTATCCCTTTCGCCTATCTTCTGTAACACGCTCCTCAAACACACGTACACTGATCCAGGCAGCCCTTTAGAGCTGCTGAGATGGGGAAGATTGGCTTGTAAGATGTATCTGCCTACGTGTGTCACTTTTTCTAAATGTGCCTTTCAAAGACGACGCAAATATCAGAACAGGCGCACGCGAACGCGCGTTCACGCGCGCTTTAGCCACGCTCAAAACGTCAGCCGTGAAACCCGGGCCGTTTAGTCTTCGAACGCCACACACGAAGCCCCAACAGGTGTGCGTGGCGAGCGTTCGCAGCACAATCGCTCCTCGGCTGCATTGCGCGCCGCTTCACTTTGCATTCCGACGTCAGACAAAATGAGCACTGTCGGCTGGAAAACAAAAAAGGCACCGCCTTTCCATTTTCCCTCCTCAAACACTATTAAAATTTTTGTTATGTTTTCCACTTTGGCCCCCCTGGTGAAAATAACACATGGGGATTGTCTGGGCCCGAGCCAAACACACATAAATTTCAATATTAATTTGGTCGGCACCTCGGCAGCCTCCCCAGCTTCCTAATCTCCCGCCGCACATCTTCATTATCTGAAAGTGTGCTTTCATCTTAATTCCATTTTCATCCATCAAATGTCGGGGAGGTTTGACCTTGCGTGATCTCCACCAAGATAGCGAGGTGGGGAGGGAGCGGGCGGGCGGGAGTGACAGAGACGGAGATAGGGGAGAGAGGGGGAGAGAGTTGGGAGATAAGAGGGGGCTAAGTTGAGATGATGAACGAGGACGGCGGGACGGGGGAGCGCGACGGGGAAAGAAAACGCGGGGGGAGACACATCTTCCCTGCCAAGTTTTCGGGGTCTGTTAAACGTGCGCGTGTGAAGCCATTCCATTCCTCATAATCCTCGTGTTGCACCAGCAGAGTGTCGCACGTTAGCGACTACACACATCTCTTTCAATTCCTTTCCTATCCCGCTGCTCTTTATTCATTCCTTCCCTCGCTTGCCTTGGGCTTTTTTTTTTTTCCCGTCCTCCTTCATCCTCTCCCTTCTCACCGTCAGTTTATTTATCCTGACGTTAGGGTTTAATTACTCATTTGTAATAATTGTTTTCATAATTGTCTGGATCGTAATTGTCCTATGCTTGTGTCGTCAGGAACAGGTGGCGGATGGGACCTGTAAGGGAAATGTGTGTATGTATGTGTGTGCGTGTGTGAGTGATATGATCAGGACATACAGTTCATTGCGTCAAGGCAAAGACACGCCACCTGGTGGCACTTTCCTGATGGAATGAGGAGTGTGGGTGTTTCTAAAGAGGACAAGAGGACACACACACTCTGGCAGCACCGACAGGAGACACACACTACTTACCCTACTTGAATGATACATGCCTGCATGATCATACTCAAATAGAACGCCTCATTAGCGGATAAGCTGGATATGCTCTCTAACCCTCCCCCGATCCATCTCCCTCCTCTCTCTTTTGCCTGTTTGGATGGCAGCCCTGATCCCCTAAATGCAGGTTATCTGTCATCAGTGACTCAGGATGGTAAATAAAGAATCATTTATCAGCCTGCCTCATTCTCTTTCTCCTTCCCTTATCTCCCCTTTTTTTCGTTCTTTATCCTCCCCTTCACGATCCGTCTGTCCCTGTAGATCCTATCTCTGCTTTTTTACCTCTCCCCGGTGACATTTATTTCTTTACATACAGCGTGTGAAGGCTTCTAAATCCCGCTTCCCCGGGACAGGTTGCAAAATAAGTGCGCCGCCACGTCTCATATCCGCTGCTCAGCCCTGGCATTTGGCCGCTCTGCGCCGACTCCGGCTCTCGTTGATGCCGTGTCATGGCTTTCTGCTGACACCCAGACCTGTGTCACAACAAGCTAACGTTAGCAGCAGCCCCAGGCTCGTCACGGGCTGACAGTAGTAGGCCGTTGGTCAGATGCAGCGCTGCCAGTGCTGTGATGGATCCCCACACACGACACCTAGCCCCCACCGCCGCCACCCTCTCCAGTGCCAGATCTGGGAACCTAAGCTGATGGCTGGGTGACATGTGAAATGACATGACAATGCCAAAGACATGACACGCACACACACACACACATAGACTTACACTCACAGATAGACAAGAGGCACTTGTACGCCTGAGTGCACAGGGAGCGATTTCACTTGATACGTGCACGCGCGCGGTGAATGGCACGCCGTTTGGATGTCAGTGTACAAAACAAGGGCTGAAAAAGTAGGAAATGCGATCTCAAGATTTCGCAAGCAGACACTATGTAAGCAACACCAGGGTCAAGGTTTGGTTGACACTCATTCCCAATGTCTGCCAGCGCTTGTGTCAGCGGAACGGCTCTAACATGGCGACACAGGAGAAGGCCGCATCCATTCATAATGAGAGGATGTAACACAACTCGCGTCCGACGGCGGCGGATGTTGCTCTGGAAATCCGCAAAAATGCACCACGGCGTACACAGGGATACATTAGTTATTCGGCGGACGACAAGCCTCCCTTTATGAGCCACGACACTTTCATTTCTCCTTCTCAAGTCCTATTTTAGCCGCGCACTATCAGCTGCATGACACCAGGCTTGCCATGTTCCTGCGGCCCAGCGGAGAAGTAGCACAATCCCCACAAAGGGTGTTATTTGTCAGCTTGAAGCTAATCCACTGCCACTCAACACCAACGCCTCCCTCAACCCATCTCTGGCCCCCCCACCCATCAACTGGAAAAACAAAAAAAAAAACCCCAACACTTCTCCTTTGCCATTCAGAACAGGTCATGGGTTGGGCTAAGCTTCTGAAGATGTTCAAACGCATCCCCCCAGAATAGTATCTCTGTTACACCAGTGGCCTAATCCGCCACTTGAAGAGCAATTAAAAGTTTAGCCCAGACTTTAAGAAAGTAACCATGTGTGATCTTTTTTTTTTTTTTTTTTCTTCATTTTTTTTTTTTTTTCCTGCGGGTCTGTCTCTCCGGCTGCGTGCATGTGGTGCATGCTAATAGGAAAGCGTTAGCTGTGGCACTCCTCCAAACGCACTGGGGGAAAGAAAAGACTTAAGGAGATGTGGATGAAGGAAGAAAATGGAGCTTGGGATTGAAGGATCACCCACTTTCTTGTTTCCTTATGAACTACTTCCCTTCCTTTCCACTCCTTTGTTCCCTACCCTCCTTTTTTCATGCCCTCTCCAACTTCCTTTTTTCGCAATCCGAAGTGGTTCCCAAGGCTCGAGCTCTGAGACGAAGAATTCATCCCCCTAGAGTTCCTTCCGAGGAGTTTTTGTGCCTAGCAACAACTTTTTATGGCACAACCCCAACCATACAATTTCTGGAAGCGTCTGGGACTTCATGTTTTGGGTTTCCTGCTGTCTTCTGGGATTTATTAAATAGCCTTTTCTTACTAGAGCACATATTCTGCCAAAGACTGCAGTAAAGGGTCAGTAAAGACTTAAGGGAAGGCCAGTGGACAAGCACTGAAGGACATTCAATTGATCGGTGCGCTGTCAGATCATAAAACCGCCACATGGTAAAATGGAAGGGTAGAAAAATACTCTCATGATTTCAAGGATCGACAAGAGAGCGCTAATAGCATCATCAACTCTTAACGAGACTGTGTGATGCGTTGCCCGTAACGTCTGCACCTCCTGTAATAAAGGTGTTTTTAAAGGTGTTTAAAATGTTATCATCAAGCTTTGTACCCATGTGGACTGGAGGACCTCACAGCTCTCTGGCGTCATTTCTAATGAATGACTGGCATTCAGATCTGTCAATGTAACCCATCACATTATTTTCAAATGCATCATCGTGTGCGCTGTCGAGGCGAGGAGCTGACAGCTGGATGCCCTTGCGAGCCCGGCTGACTTAAAGGATGTAAAAAAAAACAACAACTCTTTTTCAAACTCAGCAGAATAGAACAAAAAGGGAGAGTGAAAAAAACTCTCTTTGCATCTTTGTTGACTCAGAAGATAACGTCGGAAAAAATCAGACGCCGAAGCCGCGAGAGTCTCTTTTATCTCGGATCTGTTTTTCTGTCTTTTCTCCGGGAGTCTCGGGTGTTCTTTGGAAGCGTTACCCCCGGTTTCTCCTCTACATCCTGAGTGACCTGGGGAGGAATGTGTGCGGAGGAGTAGAAGTTTGAAGAAGACGGGGGAAGGCGAGGAAGTGAAGAGGAGCACTGGAGCTTGACAGGGCCAAAGCTATCAGTCAGGCTAGAACGTGATACCTGAGACTCGGCAGGAGGGTTTGCACTAACAAAGCTGCGGCCAACTGCTCCGACAGAATTCCCACAACTTACTCAGCCCTAAACACAACTCTTTTTGAATTTCCCCAGGTAACTGACGGGGGAGGGGGGGGGGCCAAATGCACCTGAGGGACCATCCTCACTCGGCCTCTTGTTTCTGACCAGCGAGGCCAGGGCTTTCTGTGCTTAGCTTAGCTTTTAGCATAATTAAGTGCAACTGAGCAGCACCCAAACAGAACCTGAACCCACCCAGATCGGATTCCGATTGATTCCCAAGCAAGACATTCACCTTGAGGGCGTTTGTCTCATTTATCGCATCGGCATCAGTGTATCTCATGATCTTTTTAATTCAAAGCACTGGAATTACACCAGGCTGCCCCACCTGCATTGGAGCTCTGCAAATCAAGCAGCCTCCGTTGGGTCCGAGCCAATTTAAGATCCCCGACAAGTATGTTGTTTGGTGTACCGTGGCTATTTGGCACTTTCTGGGCGTCTCAGGTGGCGTATCGCAGGTCACTGTCTGGTTGCCCATTAAAAATGAAACATGGCTTCTTAATTACCGACTGGCACTTTTGGCAATCATGACCATACTCGTGTATCACTCCCCTCCTTCTTCGTGAACCCCTCCCCCCCCACACACACCCATGTCCGACTGGCCTCTTTATCTTTCTTTCCATCTCACTTACTCATACTCTCCTCTCTGTATCCCTCCATCTCTCTCGGTTGACTGCAATAAGACACTGGCCCTGCAGTTTATGTTTGCTCCCCTTGCCCCCAGTCCAGCCCAGCCACAATTACTTCCTGTGGTTCACGGTAGTGGGTCACTGCCATCCGCCAGAGGTATTTACAGCTGAAATTACACACACTGTGTTTTCCAACCAGACCTACCTCCATCGTTCCATTATCCTCTACACTGTCCAGAGGCTCTGGTGAGGGCGGGGTTCATTATAAATGCAGACATCCACAGAAAATAGGGTTAGGGTTAGCAAGCAGAATAAACACAGTCTCCACTGTGTGTTTTGTACATACGCCGTATCACATAATGAGTGAGGTTAGACAGAGATATGATAATGAGGATGTTAAAGGAAATACTTGACAACGAAGCTTCTGTATAGCCTTGAGTGATCTGCCTCGACTGTGTTTTCAACTGATCTGACAAACTCCGAGGTTTCATACAAAGGCAGAGCGCTCTACTTCGAAACAATGTGTTACCCATTCAAGGTTTGCCGGGGAGATAAAAGAAGAGGTACGGCTCAAACAAAGTGCCGCCGACAGCGGCTCCACGTTTAGTTTGGCGAGAGGAGGAAATGAAAATCAAATCCGAGAGGTCACACGCTGTTGACACGAGTGGCACGGGCCTGTTTTTATTGGCTCCGGCTCCAGCTTGAGTCGGGCAGCCCCATGTGTTTTCCCTTTAGCGTCCAGGAAATAGGCCAGGCCAGGCTCGGGCCAGAGCTCCCAATAAAACCTGTGGCTTGTTTGCGTTGTTCATTTTTCGGGATGACGGATTTGCTCAGTCACCCGTGGCTGTCACAGCTGGCTTTCAATCACAGGCACACCCCTAAGAGGCCCTCCGCTGTCGGGACCCTAAAAACGGGGTCCTGGCATCTGGTAAAGATAAAGGAAATAGTGCTAACTTGTAATGAAAGCCATATATTTAAAGCTTGGTCATACTTGGGCAGGACACAGCATGGGGTTAGCAAAAGTGTTAATTTTGTTCTATTTTTTTATGATTTCCGAATCCAAAGCTTTAAAATCATCCAGCACATAACAGACAGTCAATAAACTAAATTGGCATTTGTAGAAATACAGTGGCTGTCTTTTAAAATTAAATGGGACTGCGGGGTCGTGACATTTCAGCCGGTTTGTGTATGTGTGTGCGCTGGTGTTCCTGCTAGATTGATTGGCGGCTGAGTGGACCACAAGGGCAGGAGGTCAGGGTAGGAGGTAGAGCAAAAGGGCATGTACGCAGTCAGGCCTAACAAAACGCCCCGGCTCTGAAAGTGGCCAGTATCTGGTGAGAAAGGGTCGACTGTGTGCCATATGACAGCATGGGGAGACAGCGAGGGGAACACTTTCACTGCAACACCCACAGCCTGCTTTTATTTCCCACGATGTTAAAACTCCCTCTCCGTCGCTCATGCGTTAAGGTGTCCTCGGGCCAGCGAAACTCCAGCCGTCAACCCCGATCGTGTGTGCACGGCAGATAATTTTGTTAATTTTTCCCTGTGGTTTGGCCATGTGACAAACACCCGAAATGAGAAAGAAGCCATAAAGCCATATGTGATTTCACCGGACTGTTTTCTTCCCCTTCTACAACCGAGACACACACCTAGGCATACGCATGCAAATATACGGGGGGAAAAAAATGACTGAGAAAGAATCGCTTTTTATTTTATTCATTTATTTAAAAGACACAGAATGAAGGGAGCGAAGGTCGCTGTGCAGACGGTGGCTGCTGCAGATTCTAATCCAAAGCCTCCGGCGATCTCTGCATGAACTCCATTTCTGGTCTGCAAACAAATTAGCTTTTTTTTTCCTCCCCCCTTCTCTTCTATCTCGCTCTCCCTCCAGTGAAAATAAGGGGAAATTCAGGTGAATAAAATCTATTTGTTCATTTACCTTTTTTCCCCCCTCCTTCCCGCCAGCTTCTTTTCTCTCTCCCAAACTCAATTTTCCCTTCAGCGCGCGCCTGCCGGAGTGTTTCTTTTCCTTTGCAACGCTTACTCGCCAGCAATTCATTAGGCAACAGTCGTTTAATTTGTATCATTAGAAAACCGTGTTTCCCAAGGAGTATGGCACTCCACTAAATCTGATCCAGACAGAGTACTCTCTTTCCGACCACACGCAAGCTGTGGGACTTGTAAACGCGCACCTCACACCAAACAAGTGTCTCCGAGAAACATAGTTAAAACAAACAAACAAAACAACAACGACAACAAAAAAAACATGGTTTAATATCCTAACATCTCTTCAAGTGTTATTACACTTATAGAGAGCCGTTCTCCTTCTGGGCCCTGGTTTAATTATGCAACAAATGTTTGACTATCCAAGTGAAATTTGCATGAATATTTATACCAATTCATTTGTTGAGTGTTGATTGTAATTACATGGAAACATGATTTATTGCCAAGATTGCTGTGTTAGCCAGCCAGCCAGAGAAGAGAGAACCGGGCAGAAATATATAAATAAATGCAAATTTTTTTATTTCCACACACAGCAGAAAGGAGCCCATTTTTCCAAGTGGCTTGTGGGAAATTTCATTATCAAAAAGAAAATCCTCCGCAGTGTGTGCCTGGCAGAGACTCAGAGGTGCTTACAGTGAGAGTCTCGGAGAGCTGAAATAACAAAGACGCTCACCTTTATAAGGTGACCTGTCAACACTTGCTGAGAATGTTCCCTTTATATGTGTGTGTGTGTGTGTGTGTGTGTTTACGCTTCATTGGTCACTCTTTTTCCCAAGATGTAGACACACTTTCATGCATACTGAGTATACGTCGACACGCTAAGAGCTTGACATGATGTTTTGGCATCTGCGTCTCGGATCAAGTGACAGTGTGGGAAACAGGGCCGCCCATAAGGAAAGAATAGCCAGGATGCTAATGTTACTAGAGCACACACGTATTGATATACATGGTTGGATGGTTTATGAATAGACGTAAAAATCGAGGACGCGGTAATCGATCACGCGGGCTGGTAACAGATTTTACTTCATCAGGTGAGACGATTGGGGGAGCAAATGGAAGGAGAGGGAGGGAGAAAGAGAAAATGTTTGAGTAATGGGCCCCTGTCCTGTTTAATATTCTCGTGACGGAACAAGGAAACGAGGAGGACAGAGGGAGGGAGACGAGAGGAGAACATGAGCAAGTGATGGGGTCCGGCGAGGGGCTGCAGGAGAAGATGCGCGGCGACGGCGGCGAGCTCTGACTGTGTTTGTATCTAATTAATGAATGGCATTAGCCATTTGTTATGCCATTTATTCTGGTAATGACCAAGCCTGATCTTTCATTCCTCGCCTCATGCTCATTCTCCCTCTTTCATCCCCCCCCTTCTCCGCCATTACCTTTGTACGACGCTCAGACAGGGATTGAGAGATGCAGGGGGAGGTGGGGAAATGGACTGAGACAGTGAGAAAGAGGCCTCGGCTTTAATGACATGCTCCGTCACTGCTTAACTCGGGACACTGCTCAATAATGTGTTTCGAGCAGGCAACACATAGCGAGCCCACGTCGTCGCGCACGTGTTCACACGCAGTCGGGGAGGCGTGCTGGTTTTGTACGCCCTCGCCTCTGTGCTCTCGCTCAACGTGCGTCAAATCAGACCTCCCGCAGAGCCGAGCGCTTGTTCCCCCTTGTCCTCTTTTAATGGGCAAATAAACAAGAGAATGAGGCTGGTGCATTCTTCCCTCCTTAGTTGTGTTTCACACACAGGTTTAGCCAGCTGCCACGTCTGCCTGGTCCCCTGAGCTTCAAGCGAGCCTGTGAAAGACTCCCTTTATACAGCCCTCCTCCATATCCCTATTACAAGGTCTTCCTATTGAAAGTTTTCAGGGCGAGATAAAGGCAGGACCTTGTTTGTGGTAATAAAAGGTCTTTATTGGCTTTTGTCACAGAGTCGAGTAGGTTGTGTGTCTTATTCTGGGGGCCAGGAGAGTGAAATCACAGCTAGCTTGGAGATTTGTTAGCCCTGGTAGTTGTGTCCTTAAAAATGAGCCGCAGCTCCTCCATGGTTCCTCACCCTTGCCCCCTTTTTTTCCTGACCTGTCTCTCTACCATCCTGACCCGAAATCCCAGAGGACCCAACTCCCTCGCTACCCTGAAACAATGAGAAAAAAAAAAGAAAAAGTAAAACAGTCCCTTTTATAGTGACCCCCGGCCGTTTGGTTTGTCTTGTAGCCGTTTCGCCGAGTGACCTTCTCGGTGGTGAGCCAGCCCCAGGACCCTCACCAGCAGGGATCGCTGCAGAGCTGCTACGACAGCGGCCTGGACGAGTCGGAGACGCCCAGCAGCAAGAGTTCGTCGGGCCCCCGGCTGGGCGCCCTCCCCCTGCCCGAGGACAGCTACGAGAGGACAACGCCGGATGGCAGTGTCGGTGAGGCAGAGCACATGGAAAATGGTAGGGGCAAACACTGAAAAGGAGATTAAGAAAACGTTAAGATACAAGAAAAAACATTACAACACTCACATACTTGCCTAGAGCATTCACGTAGCAGGCCCGATGGTAGACAGTCTTACAAACATACAACAAACATGTCAGGTTCTGTCCTTTTCAACATTTGTTTATTCTTCAGGTGCTTTCGGTTCCTGGCGATGGTTAGTCAGATCTGTAGTGTATCAGGTGTGATGTGGTGATGCAGTAGCTGTCGCAACTTTTATTAAAGATAAAGCCCTCCAATAAATGTACACCATGTGAAGACGAGGCGATGGATTTATTGTTAAAGCTATAGTTCTGTCTCAGGCTTATTCGATCAAAGGGGCTACGCTAGGGAATATACGTAACAGATATATTCTTTTAGATCAACACCTTTCCGATCGTCTTTCTCCTTTTAGTTTCCAGCTCCGACGGACTTCTTTACAATTCCTGTCGAGTTTCTTTTGTCATCTAGGTTTCGACTTGTCGGAATATAGATTTTTCTGTAACAAAAATCTCTACATCTCTTTGAGATAAAGTAAAGGAGGAGTAACAGCGGGGGGTTAATGCCCGACTTGAATTGTTTGGAAGCTAAAAAAGCGGCGAGGTGACTCTGCTGATTTTTGCGGTGTGTGTTTGGCTCCGGGCCCCCGATGAAGGAGTTCAATTCTCCACAATTGGGAGACAGCGCTGATGTTGTGTAGGTTGTAATGAGAAAAGACTGCAGCCTAGAGAAAGTGAGTGGGAGCAGTGGAAGTGCAACGGAGCCTAATGCAAAGGCAGTCCCTGGGTGCAGCACTGTATCTTCCCCTTCTCGGAGCTAGCAAGAGCTAGTCTTCCTACCAAGGACAAAATATGTGTGAGTGTGTGTGTGTGTGTGTGTCTGGCTGTGCAGCAGAGAGAGATGGGGGTAATGGTCCCATTCATAGTCTAGGAGTCTGAGGCGATGCTTAACAAGGACTAGCTGTCTTGAGAGTGCTAAGCCTAAGTGCAGAGGCTTCCCCGCTGCAGCTTAGGATAAGGATATTCAAATGGCTTAAAGATACACATCCTTTCTTTTTATGGATGGAGATGTTATGTAGATGATGTCTTAACTTATTTCAGATCAATGCAGCCAGTCTAGTGTTCGGCTGTATCCGCGAGGCGAGGCCCGGGCAGCGAGATTCACCTCGAGGGTTAAATGCACAGGTGTCCGCAGTGAGCCTTCTCAAATTTTGGCCTTAATGGAGATTAAAAGGGATTTGAAACGCTTTTAATGTGAGCTGATGGGGCTACCTCACGGATATGTAAAAATCTCCCCTGTTTTTCAGATCAACAGGAGCTCATTTACTGGCCAAATTAGAGCCAATTAAAAGGCCCATTTCAATTTGGTTTCTTTTTAAATTAATTGGACAGGGACAGCCGATAGCAGGCAACCGAGCTAGATCAGAAAAGTGTGATCGGCCTATCAATAAAATCCAGCTTGAGAACAAACACAGCGCAACACATTAATCCTGAGATGGACTATTAGGCACCAAATTTAAAATATGTTACCTAGAAATATGGAAAACACAATCCCCCCCCACCCCGCATCGATTTTGGTTTCTGCCCAGCGCGCACATGTTGTTAATTCTCCCTTTCCGCGGTTGTTGCAAAGTAAACCCGAGCTTTGGAGGAGATTTGTTGGAGGAACAGAGTCAAGGTCAATTCATGAATCAGTCTCCATCCAAGAGAAACAACATGCTCTGCTGCTGCTCGCTATCTTTAGTGAGATCAGCCCGACTGATGTGTGCTTGTGCGTGTGCTTGTGCTTGTGCTTGTGCGTGGACCGAGAGCCAGCTGCACAAGTGAGATTGGACGTGATTGCCTGTGAATATTCGTCTGTTTTGTTTTCAATATCAAATCAGCCCTCTGAATCTTGCATCTTCGCGGCACATTTATGCGATTCCGAGTCCTTGCGGACGAGATACGATCGGGGGTTTTGAGCAGGCAGCGCTGCGGCCTTGTGGTCTGCCAGACTGTAATTGGTCCAGATCCTGTCATTCAATCGCAGCAGTGTCTCCTGTTTGAGTGTCCTTGGGAGTGCTCTGCAAGGGCTGCTTGCTCACTTTATGCTAGGTCACTCCGGATGAGGGCATCAGCTAAATACCTAAGTGTAAAGTAAATGCAATCATCTGAGGTTAGGGCAAATATTGGCAAACTGCTCCGGCCTCTTGAGGGATGCTAACTGTGGTCATTAGCGTTTCCCCCCTCGTGTTGTAGCTCACACACACACACACACACACACACACACACACACACTCAATATATATGAAGCTCTTTTATAGAATTAGGGAGTTATGAGGAAAGAGGGAGAACAAAAGTAAGCAGATGGCTTGCTGCGGTGCTCAGCGCTGGCATGGGTGTCATTAGCGACAGGTAATTGCTGCGCGTGTTGCGACGGCGAGAGTGTTTTTTTTGACCATGCTAGAATGAAACAGGGACAGGGGAAGTGAGCGTGTGTCGATGATGTCGAGGTGCGAACGGAAACGACTCGGTGTCAGTTTGGAAACTTTTGATTCTGACGATTTGATTTTCATCACCCTGTTACTGACTCGTCGCGCCAGATTGCCGTCGCTTTGTGCCACAGCAGAACGTGGACAAAAGCTAATGTCCCTTTTTGATTCGGTGCCTCTTTCTCAGGCTCTGACTTGCTCGCCGGCGATCGATGTTCACAGGAACAATCATCCTCCGCCACAGCTGCCCGTCCGTCTCACACACACGAATGCATGCCCCACACACATATGCAGACTTACCCAGACAACGCACATGCAGCCTGTTTTTCATTCCTCATCCGTCCTTTCTTTTCTTTCCTCCCTCGCACAGATGTGCCGAGGGACCTTGTTTTCTTTCCCTCATCTCCTTCATCAAGGTCAGGTTTCGAACTTTATTATTTTCTATTGGTTGACTCCTTTCCGCGGGGAGTGTCGGAGAGAAAACAAAAAAAAGGAAAAACAACCTCTCCATCCAAGATTCCTCCAGAACCGACTCAAAACAAGGAGTGCTGGGGTCACCGCGGGAATACGAACACATTCTTGACCCTTTCCACGCTGAGCAAACCGGCAGACAAGCTGCCTCTGTAGTCTCAATCTTGATAGACTTTGCTTCACGAGAGTACAAGACAGTCAAAAGCTGCATGTCAGGAGAATACCCCTGCATCAACAGATGTGTGGGAATTTGTTCGGTTGAACTGAGCACAAAGACTTCAATTTGGAGTCTTTAATAGAACAAGAAATGCATCAATTTTAGCAACACATAGATCCATGTATTGCTCTGCTTTGGCATTTTGGTGCGTTCCATGAAGTCTTGATCTTTTTGATGCACAGCTGGGCCCCTCACTTATTCATAAGCTTACCCCGGTGCTCATCAGATATTCATAAACGCTGAGTGTTTGGAGTCAAACACCCGATTAGGCCGTTATGGATGTCAAAGAGCCCTTCCAGATGTACGCTGTTATCAGCGGGTCAAAGACTTTGCGCTCCATTATTGATCTCCACATCGCCAGGAGGGGAGGAATTTTTCAATTCTTACCATGTTAGTTCAAGTACACCTCCAAATAACACGCTTCCACATTGGCCTTTCATCATGACTGAGGTGTCTGAGGTGTGCAAAGTGTTTTTCATGTGAAACCTCCGCGCGGATCTCAACAGCTCCCGGCAGTGGAGATGTAATATTGTTCAGTGCACGAGTGCGCCTGTGTGGTGTGCCATGCTTGTTGCTGTAGGTCACGCTACAGATGATCTATCCTTTTACATCCATAGCGTGAATCATTATATAGTGGATTTTTTATAGAGGGAATGATAATGTGTGACTTCAACCTTCAATCTTACAATATCTTCCCTTCCTTGTATACAACACTGAGTTACACTCGGGATGAGTGAGTGCACTATTAGCTGTATCCATTCTAGGGATAGGCGGGGCTTAACCAGGAAGTGGGTAACCAGATATTGTTGATTTAATCCTCATAATTGAGCTTCAGATGAAAGTTTTTTTGTTTGTTTTATAAATCTGAATGAATAAACATCAGTCAGCTGACCAATGAGGATTTTCCGTCATCATAAGTTCACACATTTTACTCAGATGATACTCATGAAAAGAAAAATCGGTAACAACCATCATTTATAAGTGGTAGATTTCTAGTTAGTAGTATATGTTAGTTAAATGTTATTTCATTATTAACAAACAATGACATGCTTTATTTTCCATTTATTAAGCTTTTGTAAAGATTTACAAACATTGCTTGCTCCAAATAATGTTTATAGATTAACTACAGAATGTTTATAAACAATTTACAAAGGTTTGTAAACATCAGTTGCCACTTTACAATCAACAATAGCTTAATAAATGTTTTTAAAGCATTTTATTGTTTGTTAACAGCGAAATAACTACTAACTAATGTTTAATTACCTCCGCCACGGCGGTTATGTTTTCACCCGTGTTCGATGTTGGTTTGTCGTCACGATAACACAAAAACCATGCAAAGTATTTCCACGAAACTTGGATGGAGGATCAGTCCCGGCCCAGAATGGATCCCATTAAGTTTTGGTGTGGATCCGAGGTAATGCGTTTGTCTGGGAATAATGCATGCGTCCTGATGAAAACAATACTTAGGTGGTTGGTATCTCTGAGTGAGTACAATTTGAACAGGATGATTAGAAAAATCTTGATGTACAAGATTTAAATATGTTTTTGTCGAGGATAGTCTCTGTTGGGCCTCGGCGGAGGTATGCGCTCTACTGACTGCCTATGAGCTGTGGTGCGAGTGGCTAATGCTTACAAAGCTAATGTAACCTGTGCGTGTTCAGCAACAAGAATCCGTATAGAGTTTAGGCTTTTTAGGAAGGAAAAGCTTCTTGAAAAAGGACTTGTTTTGCTGTATTGCAGGGGTATTATTTGTGCCTTATGATGATCACCAGCGGACCGGAGGCGATACATCAGTTTACTCAACTTTTTATCCACCACTACATCACTGAGTGCATCTCACAGAGGCTGATGCCCGATTTTGTTTATGCTGGCTGCTAAGACAGATGAATAGTGCAAATTTATTGTAGCCTCTAAGAGAGTAATAGCACGTCCCACCGGCTGCTAACGTTAGCATGCCTCCCACGTTTCTGTGCTTTGGCTGCCAGACAACCACCCCCCAGCTCAAACACACACACACACAAACACACGCACACACACAAGACTCTATCTCTCTCCTGTCTCTCCTGCTGAGAAATCTTGGGGTACCACCGTCGGATTACAAACATCATCATTTAGTGTTGGCTAGCCGGCCCAATAGAGAGGACAGGAAAGTGGCACATCACAGCAGTTATCAGTCAGGTAGTCGGCGAGTACAGACGCTGTCTGAGCAAACACACACACACACACACACACACACACACACACAGACACACACACACACAAGCTCAAAGTGCGAAAAAATAAAACCAGAGACAGACTGAAATGGCCAGTTTTACACAGAGAGATGCACATGTTAAGCAAGTGCACATGTGCTCAGTCACATAAAAACAAATACGCTCACACACACACACACACACACACATACACACACACACACACACTCATTCAGCACAACGAGGCACTGCATCATTTTCCAGCTCTGTGAAGCACCTCACTAGATCACTTCATTGTTGTTGTTTCTGCCTATTTACGAAGCTTTGCTGGAAATGCTGCTTAGCCTGGTTAATAATGTGCATGTGTGTGTCTGTGTGTGTGTGTGTGTGTGTGTGTTTGTTTGTGTGCAACTCTGTTCATTAGGCAAGCCCAATTGTAGAGCCAGATGGCAAAGCGAGTTTGTTTAATTAAAACCATTCATATTTCAAGAGCGGAGCAGCAGCGGCACTGGTCTTAGGTCTGATTTCCCTCAACTTGGTGGAGGGATGGGAATATGTCTGTGTGTGTGTGTGTGTGTGTGTGTGTGTGTGTGCTTAGAACCACCCGGTGGGGAGCGGTGTAGTGAAAAATCACCCAGCGGCAGGCACTCACGCTATCAATCAGCATGTTACACACGCTTTTCGCCCTCCCCAAGGTCACAGTTCGTGTGTGCACGAGTAAAAAAAATCGAAAAAAAGGGAAATAATTATCAGTCACATCTTAAAAGTGTGTAAAACGTTTGGATGCCCGCACATTTCGCAGAAGGCTTTTGCAGTGTGTGTGTTCCTCGTGTCTCTCGTTCATTTCCATCAGTCCCTTTTTTTTACCCCACGCCCCCTGATTTGTTTTGCGTGATGTCCTCAGGCGAGGCGACAGCGAGGAAGACAGAGAGAACAAGAGGGCCCGGTGAGTCGATGTGAGAGAAAGCACGGATGGGGAAGGTAAAGACAGGGAAGCATGGCGAGGCAGAGTAAATGAGTAACACACTGCGCAGGAGGCCCAGAAATGGATCGAAGGAGGGGAGGTTGGAGAGCGACCAGGAGATAGAGAGAGAATTAATAGTAGAGGAAAAAAAAAAAACAGGAGAGGGAGCGAGAGGGAATGAGAAACAGAAGGAAAAGAGTGAGGGATGGGGGTTACATGCATGGAGAAGTTGCCAGCAGGGAGTGGCGCTTGACAGAGAGATGATTGATCACTGCTCAGCCGAAGCAGGCAGGTATTCAAATCATACCCCAGTGTCACATCCACAGTCCTGTCTCCCTCTCTGTCTCTCCACATGGGCACACATGGACTGTAAAGCCCACCCGGTGCAGCCTCGAGTCGCGTTACGCGCCACGCTGACAGAGAAAAACATGCTCCTAACATGAGTCTGCAGAGAAAGCGTCGGCCGCTGCCTTTAAAAGGATCAATCCGCCTCAAAAAACAAATCTATTCGCGTCTAGCCATGCACGCAGAGTTCTGTCGGTCTGTTTTGGCCGAGTTTGGAGGCGGACGCCTTTGAGATTCCTGCAGCAACACGATGGAGGAGCACTGGAAAAGATGCATTTTTAAAAATTCAGCAGCAGCATCTCATTCTGGGAAGGATGTCCAGGTTGCTCTGGATAATCCACAGTCCTCACTGCGGACGGTTTTTATTCTCCTACCCTGAGAAAATAGTTTGTTCTGTGGATTTCACCACCGTAGAGCTCTCTCAAGACAAATCTAAGAGGTTGTAAGATGACTAACAGCAGAGAAAAAGTCAAATTTCTGCACAAACACTGTTTCTTTTCTCATGAACGACTAATATAACCCTATTCAGGTCTCTAAAGAAAAAACAGACTGAATTGCTCGTAAGCCAACTTGTGAAGCAATCACATTCAAATCACCCAGCTAGGGAAAGACAGTGTTTTAAAAATATTTTGCATCACAAAATCCGATTTTTATCAACCTTTACTGTATTTGGCTGGAGGCAGAAATTTCAAGGACAATGTTTTTATTTTTATTTTGCATGAATCAACTTAAGAATATCAAGTAGAAAGAGGAAGGAGGACAAGTTAAAGAGGAGGTTTGTTAAGACGTAAGTTACAGACTAAGTGTTGCTTTTTGAGTTTATAACAATTCCTCTATGTTGCAACCAGAAAGTTTTCTTATGGGGGGGCAATGAAAATCTTGGGGTGGCCACTAGAAGTAAAATATTAAGTGGTGCCACGTTTTGAACGTTGAAACACAGTCCTGAACTGTGGTCGCTGGCTTGCCAACCTTCCCTCCACCTCCTGGTGTGAAAGTCAGGTCACAAACATGTAACGTGAACGTGAGGAATGTCAATGCGGTGCACGGCCCATGTCAAGGACACGTGTGCATCAGGGCTGTGCAGTAACAGAGTCAGAGGCGGCCGACAGTAAGCAATAACGGATGTGTGTACGCGGTGCACGCAGGCACGCGCACGTGTATTGTGGAAGTCCGAGTGTGGATAATGGAATTGTTGCTGCTGTGTTTTGTGTGGCTCGAGGCCGACTGACACCCACTCCTGACAGAGATTAGAAAAAAAAGCCATTCAGCTGGCTTACAAACCCTGATAAACAGAAGCATCACACAGCCACGATGGCGTTTGGTTCGGAGAACAGAGAAAAAGTATGTTCGCTTTATTGTTGCACTCAAGTCTGTGTACGTACAGAGTATGAGCCATTGTCATACGCAAATAAGGCGGGCTGTGCTTTTTTTTTTTTTAAAGGGGCTAATTGTCAAGTGCTCGCAATAAAAGCATAACTCTTGCGTCGTGTCGATTCTGACTTAGATTGCTGACGTCTGTCGCGCTTCTGCACCGTTGACAAAGTGCAAGCCAGCCAGCCTCCCACTTGTGGGAGAAGGAGAAGGAGAGCAGAATGGTTTTTCATGGCGCTGCAGAGACATGACTGTACTTTCAATGAGGGCTTACAGCCATGCACGCCGCCATGTGCATTTTGTGCCTTTTTAGGTGCAACGAAGCGGCGACTGGCAATTTGGCTCCCCTCCAAATGGCACAGGCATTTGTTATGTTAGGAATAAAATCACTTCCTCCGACAGCTGTTAATTTGGAATGCACCTAGCTTCTTCTTCTTCTTTTTTTTTCGCCCCACCTCTCTCAGGATATCATCACTCCTTGGCTGGGGTATGCGTGTCAGGTGTAGGGGGGAAGACTGGTGGGGCGGTCTTCAATGAAGACAATTAAACACCTCCAAGGCACCGAGCCAAAGCCTCCCGCCCTCCACCTCCCCTCCTCTCCTCCGTCCCCCCGGCTCCCTCCCAGGCACTCTGTCTTCTGCTCGTTTCCCCTCCTCCGTCCGCTTCCTCGGATCTTCCTCCTCTTCCTAACTTTCGTCACCGGCTAAGATTCCGCGCACGATCGTTAAGAGGGCGAGGCGAACAGGTTGCGGCGGAGCGACGGGAACACATTTGCCGGTGCGTGCCGGAACATCAGGTGCGCAGCACTGGGACACAGTGGGTGCCATGTCTCTCCCAGTGTGAGGTCTGGAGCATGGGAGCGGCTAGCGGCAAGGGATGCCAACAATCTCTCTCTCCGGCTGCTAGTGCTTGTTGATTTATTTGTGCGTTTTCTCAAAAGGAGACCACTGCAAGGGACAAGCGTATGTGTGTGTATGTATGGATATGTATGTGCATATGCTTCACTGTGAGGACTTCACACCAGGAGCATATCTGAGAGGGAACACAGAGAAAGCCAAAGAATGGAAGCATTCTCTTTTTTTATTTTTCTCTCACCTCCGGGAATTTGTTGAAACAGCGCAAACAAACAAGGATCGAGAAAAACACGCTCAGGTGTTCGCACATTCTGCAGGGCCGACACCACGCCGGGGCCGCTCATGCATTCATTCATGTGTACGCAAAACATACTACACTTTATGTGCAAACACCGTCTCTCACTGCCCTCCTCCTCGTCCTCCTCCTCTTCTTCCTCGTATCTCACACACACAAATCCACGCATAATAACTCCCGCTCGACACATTCTTCCCGCACGTCGGGGGGGGAAAAAATAATTTTGCGCGCGAGGAATGCTGCGCCGATTATAAAACACATTGCGCTGATGTGATTGCAGGACTTTCCGAGAAGGCACAAAAGGTGAACATGTTTTTCCAAACTGAGCTGAACCAACTGGAACCAGATGTAATGCACTTGCAGCCAATATACATAAATGTGTTCATTCCAGTGAGGGGGTTTTTGCCAAAATTGGTAAGAGATATGCTTGTGTTTCTGCGTGCGCTTCAGTTTGAATAAAAGCAGCGACACTCTTTCTGACCTTTCAGGTAGGAGTTGCAAATTGTGTACATTTTTTCAGCCCGTGTTGACGCGTGCATGTTTTAGCACTCTCTCTGTTTATCCTCCACCTTATGTACGCCGGCGTCTGGCCCGCCAGCAGCTTGACCTTTGGCAACTCAGAGACGTCACACTGCGCTTTCCTACCGCCCACATCTTTGTCCCCAACAATGATTTGAGCTCGTAAACAAAAAACAAAACAAAAAAAGAACGAAAGAATCGCCAAACTTTCTGTCTGGGTTCACCCACGTGAGCCTATTTACAGAACAGCTTGCTGTGCCGCATCTCCAGCAGGCATGGCTGTAAACTGGCATTCCTTCTGGGAAGGGATTTTGTCAGCAAACTCCACACTGTGCCAGCAGCAGAGGCTGCTACCGCTAATTGATACCAATTAGGTCGCATTATTTAGGAATTTGACATCGTGTTCGTCTTTAATCGGGGTGGTTTGATGAGTCACAGACGTAGCTAAATGCTGTAAAACTGTCAAAACACAGGCAAACAAATGCTTGCCTGCTGGAGGCATCATGTGGAAAGCTAATGATAATCAGTGTGTGTGTGTGTGTTTCAGTGTCAGGAGATGGTCCCAGTGTGGTGCGTGGGTTATGTGAGGGTTATAGCTTAAGATGCACTGTGAGACGTTCCTACACTTTAATGTGAAAGCCACTATCCTCATATCAATCAGATACTACTACTACTTGTTGCAGGCATTAAATTCATGTTCATATCATGAAGTGTTTATGTCAACAGTAAAGTTTATATATTAAAGGGGCACTATGTAGTTTTGGAGAAGAAATTCAAACTCAGAATTGTAATATTTACAATATTAATGAGGTGATAATACAAACTCAAATATGATTTTTTTTCCAAAACTGAACAAACAAGCTGTTCTCTCCGGAAAATGAGGTCCCAGAACACTGTTTGAAGCTAGAAAGGTGGCAGGGTCCGCCACATATAAACAAAGTAAAACAGTAAGGTCAGTTTGTTTGTTCAGTTTATTCAGTCATGAAAACAAAGAGAGTTTGTTTAAGCATGAAAAAAATCTGTCAATTTTACAATCGGATGTAAAATTTCTTCCTCAAAACTACATAATGCACCTTTAAATATCTAAGCCCACTCCCCTCCTAGTTGAGGACCCAACAGCAGAGTTTGAGACACGACTCAAAAAATACTAATTAATAGAAAATAAATGATACTATAGTATAAAAAATACTTCAACTTTCAAACTTCAATCACTTTCCATTTAAGTCTGTTTTCAAAAACTTTCAAGGATTTCAAGCACCCTTGTATTGACAACAATAGGAGAAGGAGGAGACAGCTGTTAGTGTCAACGGTGACCCTAATCTCAAATTCAGAATTGATTTTGCGCGTAATACGTGATTTGAAACATTTGAAACGAGGACGTCTTAAAGGATCAGGTCACCCAAAATGAGGATTTAGCCACTATCAACTCACCCCCATGCCAGGGGAAAGTCAGATGTAGTTTTGTAGTTCACCAAACATTTCTGGAGCAAAACAGTCTCGCTACATTCTACATTTAAAAAAACAAAACATAAAATACTGTCAATCAACCTAGAAAATAGCTGAATCTTCATTTTTGGGTGAACTTACCCTTTAATAAGGTATTAATAAGTACGACTGTGTTTGTATATAAACTGCTTATAAATGTGAAATAAGGGCGATAAAGTAAAATGTTGTCTCTACAGAGTGCTTTACCGAAAGAGGTGTGGATCGATACTAAACGCTGAAGAAACTGTGTGTGTGTGTGTGTGTGTGTTCAGGCATCCATGTTCAGCATACCTGTGTGTGTGTGTGTGTGTGTGTGTGCACATGTGTGTGAATCCAGCCGGAGATGCATCATACTCTCAGCGGTGCGGCAACACTATACCGCGGCCCACCAGAACTTATTTTTACTTCCCTCCTTCCTCCCCCTCTCACTCTCTCTCCCTCACCCCTCCGCTCCATCGCCTTATAAAAATAGATGAAAGCCTGTAACAATGGAAGAAGGGGGTTATCCTCCTCGCTCTCCCTCGCTCTCTCCCTCGCCGTCTCCCTTTGAGGACAGTTAATGTGTCTCACATGGAGGAAGCGGTGGGGAGGGCGGAGATGAAGGGAAGGATTGAAATGAAAAGCTAACACGGTTAATAGAAGGAGGCTCTTCCCCCCGTGGCGGATCCGCGCGTTAGAGGTCTCCGCGTGGCGCACGCTGCGACCTTTGACACCGGCGGGGGCGCTGGAGGGTTTCTTAACGTGCGGCATCCAAACAGGAAGACGCATACGGGAGGCTCTGACGCACGTAATCGCCTCCCTTTACAGCGCACATGTGCACACTCAGTTCACCTGCAGGGACAATATCCTCTGTAAAGTTCCTCCAGCTGAGGGATTTCATTATTTCCTCCTTTCTTTCTCTTCCATAGCCGCGCTCATGGACACAATTACTGAGGGTCACATATGCATTAGTGAACGTAGATGTGGTTCCCTCAGAGGCCTGCAGAGAACAGAGGGAGGGTTTTGTCCGAGCCGTCCCGGAGCGTCGTGAGCGACTTAATGTGTTTTACGAGAGACTTTTTTTTTACAAAGGCTCGTCCACTTAGTCCATTGAACCCGTTCCCCTGGCGTGGGCGAGGCAAGGAACTCGCGTAACGGTCAGCATTAGCGCCATGCATGTTTTATGAAGGCCGAGAGCTCACCCTACTTAAGACAAACGCTCGCCCGCACCGTCCGCGCAGCCGTGAAATTGGTGTGTGTGTGTGTTAAGGGGGGAATTGTGTATATGTGTGTGTATGTGTGCTAATATTTGCACTCTCCCTGCTTCCCCCTTGCGAGTGTGAAGCTGCTTGCTTATGCATTGTTGACCCATTTACTGTAAGAGCCTTAGCGTTTTTGGCTATTGTGCTCTGGCGGCTCACGATGTGAACAGTTTGTTCCTTATACAGGCAGCACCTGCAGAAAGAGACATGAAGAGTTGGGGTTGGGGTTAAAACTTGGGTGCATCGTGGCCAGGGTTAAAATCAGGGTGCAGTGGAGTTAGGGTAAAAACTTGGATGCCTCAGACGCTTTCTTCCAACAAGAAAATAGCCTTTTGTCAGCTGCTCTCTCTTTTTTAATAAATGCTTTATCTCCTCTCATGCTTTTTTTTCTCCTTCCTCTCCATCACCCTTTCCAAGAGCAGGAAATGCATTGGCAGGGGGTCCGTCATGGAATAAAACAACCCGCTGACAGCTCGGGGAATTATTTCGGGGGCACCGTGCGCCATTTCCTCCCCCTCACGCTGGGATGAATATGCATTGGCACCCAGTAATTGAAGTGCCGCGTCAACTCGAGCCCGTGACTTGACAAATTTCACCCGAGTCTTCTTCCATCATCGCGCGGCGCTCCCCCTCCTCCTTTTCCTCCCCGTTGTTTATCATTTTTTCGGTGCACCTGGTCTTGGAGGCGAGGAAGCGTGCATCCAAACACACACAGATCCCGCCCCTCTCCCAGGTGTGGGTTCTCACCTCAAGGTCGCAAAAACAAGGGCTAAAAAAATGAATCCCTCTCTCTTTTGTGTGCCGCTCGCCGTGGCGGCCGTCTTTTCATGCCCGTGAAGCGGCGGCAATCATCTCACAAAGCCTCCGGCTCTGCTATGCACAGGACTTGCGGCCTTAAGCGCGGCTTCCTGTGAGGGATGGGGAAAGCCAAAGTGGCAGTCGAAAGCCTCCATTTTAAACCACAATAGAGGAGAACCCGAGAGCCAAAACACATCAGTGGACACAATCGGAGCAAAGTAACGCGACACTGCAACCAAACAATGGAGGTAAATGTTGCTGGGATTTGATGAAGGGAAAGCCAGGTGAGTTGTTGGTCTTTCCCTGGGGGCTCACAGAAAAGATTAACCCTTTGAACAAGCCCAATAAGGGCACACCTGTTTCTGTGCCTTGTCTGTTTCCTGTCCTTTTGTTTGCGGACCCGCCCGCAGACTAATGGCTACCTTGAAGGCTAAAACAATAGCATTTATCTTGTCTGTAGCCCAAACTAGCCCTCAGGCAATCACTTTAGCTCAGGTTGTGGAACTAGTCACAGAAGTGCCTCCACAGGGCATCCTGGATTAGATTTAAGTGGAGAGAAACTAATGAGTAATGGTCAACAGAGAGCGGAAGGCAAAGCCTGCGCCTCCCGTCTCGTTCCCATTCTTTGATTTCTTTTGTTCAACTTTATCTGACTTCTTCTCTTTTTTGTCTGAGCGTCAAGCAACCCTTCGACTTTCATCAGGCGCGAAACGGGAGAGAGAAAAGCGAGCAGGGGCAGAGACTGACGTGATGACAAAAGACGCCCCTGCACGCGCCCCCGCCGCCGATGGGCTGACAAAACAGAGCGTCCTAATCCAGATGACGTGCCTGCGAGTCCACTCGCGGCGCCCGAAGAACACGCGCGCACGCAAACCACACACATAAATACATATGTTCAAACGCGTGTAAAAATCTCTTCTGTCTCTTTTTGTGAATGCCCCGAGATCAGCTTTCGGCAGTGTATCGCCCGCAACGCCCTGCGAGTGCGAGTTTGTGCGATTGTTTGCGGGGACGCTGCTGGGAAGAGGCAAATCAAGAGGTTGCACACACGCAGGCAAGAGGGAATCCCTCTGTGCTGCAAGTGAAAGCAAGGGGGGGTGGGAAAAAAAAGCACGCTGTTTGGACGGCTTTCAAATTAGCACTCGCTCCAGAGTGTTTTTTTTTTTTTTTTCTTTCGGTCGCACACGGCTACTGTATTCCTCGCCGTGTGTGCACAGATGCAGAGGAGCGCTGTTTAGCCTGCCTCCCACACACTTGGATTTGAAAATCTTCTGGAAGTGACAGATTGGGTTCACACACTGAGCAGGGAAACAAGTTACAGTCATTATCCAGTTATAGCTGTTATGATGAACTCGTTCTCAAACTGCTCTTTGGGTAGCTGTCTCGTATCGGGATTGCCACACACACACACACACACACACACACACACAGCGCGGGGGTGTGGGGAAGTGACTTTAGCAGACCTCCGTAGGCCGCTCCTCATCTCTGCTCGAGGGGTAGCTGCTCGTAGCGTTAGCCGCTACTTCTGTCGGCGGTTGAGTTGCATTGTGGTTGATGTAGGCATTAGATAAAAAAGATTACGCCTCTGTTGGATCAATTTTTCTTTTTTTGTTGTTGAAATTTTCCGTATTTCTTTGGTTTCCACATCGTTTTAGGAGGGAAATGCTAAATCACTGGAGCGCTCTTTCAAGGCGCCGAGCAACCTTTTTGTTCATGCTGAGTGCTGTTTAGCTAAACACGGCAAGAATTTTAATCAGAATCGAAACTTTTCGACAGTTTAGCTCCAGGGGAATCGAGTCGAGGAGGTTGATTTCCACTGACAGAGGGAAAGAAAGAGAGAGGAAGAGGGAGAGAGAGATGAATGATGGTCCCATCACCCCGCATGTTGTGAATCTGAAGTCACGCCAGGGCGGCATAAATCATCTTAATCCCTGAGCGATTGCAGACGGAGCAAGGACGCACACAAGTGTATGCATAAACACACACGCATCAACACACACACACACCTCACCTTGTTCCAGAGCAGCCCAAATCACCCTCCAAATCACTCATCTTTATTAAAAAAAAAAAAAAAAGAAAGAAAGAGGCTGCACTCCTTTAATAGCTCACCGGGCTCGGGTTAGGTTTAATCTTAATCAAAAGCAGCCGCAGATTATAAGCGGCGAGAACAGATGGTTTTTGCGGGTGAAAATTGCATTTTTCCGACGTGTCTTGTTTGTTTGCTCTTTTCTCCCGCCGTCCTCCGGGTTATTATTATTATTACTACCCCCTGCTTCTGGTGATTTCATATTGGTCTTAAACGCATTATCTGGGCTTAAGACCCGCTGACCAATTCCCCCCCCTCCCCCAAAAAACGCTCCGGTCAGGACCTTTGAAAAGTCTTAATCCACCTCAATACATACATGCGGTAATCCTCCCCCCTCCTCTCCCGTCTTAAAAAGACCATAGCTGTCAACACTCATGTTCTTTGGCTGAACTCTGCGCGAGGACAAAGCAATTTGTTTCTAAAGCGTCAGAGGAGGAGCAAAGGGGAGTGTGTAAACTGTTTTTTTTGGCGGAATAAAGAGAGCGAGCTCCTTTTTTTTTTGCGGTTTTCAGGGCTTTTTGATGGAGAGTTTATCCCCCCCCCCGACAAAGGTGATGACGGGAGCGAGGCGGCTGTGTTCTGTTCAAGGTGTTACGCAACCCGTGCAGACTCTTTCCCTTTTCTTCTGATTAATTGTGTGCACGCCCGTGTGTGTGTGTGTGCGCGAGTGTGTGTGTGCATCCACTCGAGCAGGAGATTGTGTCAGTTTAATCTGAAGTGCTGATGATGTGAATAGGGGGCAGAGCAAGGAAAAAAAATAATAATAATGAGAAACAAAAGAATGCACAGTTAAGATCCAGAGAGCACTTCCCCTAATGAAAATGCCAGTCTGACACATTCTCGTGCGCACACACACACACACACACGCGCGCGCAGTCTAAATGAAGCCTCGTTCTGTGGCCGCTGCAGATAACATACTAGAGAAATCAATTGCATTCTCTCGCTAAATTGTGTTTGGGAAACTAATTCCGAGAGCGGGGAGCAGAAAATGCTGTGTTTTTAACATCAGATTCGACGGGCCGGATCCGTGTGAAAACAGGAAGTGGGAAATCGGTCAAAATAGGCCAAAAAAATACAGAGTTTCGCAATCGCGCTCGCGTGTAATCACTTGTTTGTGTCGTCGCGAAAACGAGGCCACGTTTTCGCAAAACAACAGAAAAAGGGCAAATGTTCACAACCTGCTCGGAGACACCGGTGTCGCGATTTCGGAGCCGTGTGTGTGTTTGTGTAGACTGTAGAGGTCCACTGGACAGGGTTCTCTTTACTCACCCTGACAGGCACAGAGCTGTAAAAAATTGCACCATATTTCCTCTCAAGTCTCTTCTGATACTGAGAAGCAGTGTTTTCACAGCTGCTTCACTTTTCTGCAGCTTCCCACCGAGTGTGTGTGTTTGCATACTAGCTTTTTTCCCCCCCCTCTTTACACCCAGAAATGAGAAACAAAAAGTAGGTGCCAACTGTTTGAGGCGCAGAGAGACGGAGACGAGAAGGTCCTTCCTTGTTCCACAAATCCCCCCCACCCCCCCCGACTCCTCCTCAGACGTCTCGTTGCAATCATCTGTTTATGCAAAAGCCTCAATGTGATTCACGGAGTAATCAGCTTGCCGCCTTCCCCGAGAACTGTTATTTCTGGCATTTTGGAGCTTATTTAATTGAAAATCTGATTCTCGCCACTCGATGGCCGTTCGCAGCGTGTGAAACATGCATGCGGCCTCCTCTGCATCCAATTAGAAGCCAGTCATCTATGATGACAGCGCTGCGTCGGCAGGGAGGGGGGGAGGGATGGAGGGGTGGAGGGCAGGCAGCCGCTGCTGCAGCTAATAATAGACTAATAACTCTGGCGATGTCTGCGAGGAGCGTTGCCATGAGATGTTGAGCAATGTGGGAAAGTTTTTCCGGGGTATTATTACAAGTGCTTTCAGGCGAGATGCGTGTGTGCGTGCCTCTATATATAAGGCGACCATATGCATTTGCCGAACAGCACAATGGTGTTATTTTCTCACAGACGCCTGTCTTGGTTAAGTCCCTCTGCTGCAACCGCTAACTGGAGAGCCAACACTCATTATTATTCTGTTTATCAAGCGCTTACTGGTGATGAAATCCCATCCGACATCACATTGCTCCGGCGGGTAAATCCGACAGCAAAGAACAAACTGCAGCCGATGGTTTGGCTTTTTTTTCCCTCACTTCCGCGCACCTCTTTTCATTTCTGGAAACATATGTAGAGCGCAGAGGGCCGGGGTGTTTCACCATGTTGCTCGGCAGCCGATGCAGCCCGTGTTCCAGCGGCTAGTACCGGCAGAAAATATCGATCGAGACACTGCAGACAACCTTGGCTGTCGGAGGGCAGGTATTCGTGCCGCGCTCCTGCTTGACCTAAAGTTGCCTCCGTCTGGCTGAATAGACAAAAAACCCCGCCACGGAAAAAGCCATTAATGATGTATTTTTTTTCCCCCCCTCCCTGCCGGAACAAACAGACGTGCTCGTTCGCGTCTAAATGTTTTTCCGCGAGCCAGTTTAATTGCGTTTCCCTGTGAGAGGCAGGCGGGCGGTTGCTGGTGTGGGTTCTGCAGGCAAGGCCGCCGCACCTGCCTCGCAGAAGCCGGCGCCAATGAAAATCAAAAGGAGTAGCGGTAGCTGGAGAGCCCTTCTCTAATAATAGAAGTTATGGTCTGGGAGCGAGGTAGAGTGTGAGAAGAGGTGTTTGCATAATGGGAGAGCGAGTGTGCGTCTCTGTCTGTCTGTGTGCACACATCACAAAGTGGGGGAGGAAACAGATTCTTTGTCTCAGTCGTTTTCTCTCTGTATCACATCTCAGCACAGATACTGGATACCGCGTTGGCTTCACCGTCACATACACGCACCGCAAACTCTTATATAACACGTCATGTAAGACAGAATCACAGAGGGAGTAACACTTCAGGGAGATACAGGGCCATTTTCACACATTTTTACTTGGTCCGCTGACAAATCTGTATTTTTTTACTTATTGGCCTACAAGCGATACTATTTTTTTTTTTCTTTTGCGGTGCCTTGACATGAGCAGCAGGACACAAAGCCGCCGAGTGGCCGCTCTGAGTCCAAAGGCTGAGGAACCTCAGTGTGTAAATGTCAACCTCTCTTAAACATGTCTGCAACCTTGGCAGACAAACCGTGGCCTTATTCACCCGGCATAAGGACGGCGGATTAACGCTGAACTGTCAGGGCTTTGGACATGACACAACAGTCGTGACCAGAAGGCTCGGGTCAGATTACTTTGATTAACTGAAGTAACTAAATAGAAGTGACATAGCTCTTTCTGTCGTAAGTCATGTAATCCAATCTGGATGCTTCGGACATTTAAAATAATCTTGAAAACAATGTATTCTCGCAAAACAACACAAAAGCGAGCCGAAACAAATGACCCTCACAAAAACAGCACTGGCACAAACTACATGTGCACAGAGTGAATTCTAAAATATGTGGGATGTGTGGGATGCCAACTCCTTCGTGCAAGTTTTTGTTTCCGGCGGGGGTTTTTTTTTAAGTCAAAGGCCACATGGAGGACTTTGTTCTTGCAGCACAGCAGGAGCAGTTACACAAAGTAGTTGTGTTTTCAATGTAAATTAAAAAAAATACAATTTCCACAATCATCAATCTAAAACATAAATTATTTCATTATCAGCAAAACTGGCATCCTGAGAGGAGTAACTAACTTTGACATTTGATCATGTTATACTGATTACATGTAATCAGTTGCTACCCAACGCTGGTGACCACATGTCCGGATGGCTATTTCACATCTTTGCATCAGTCTACACTTCTCTCTGTAGCTACTAATATCATGAAATAGTCATTATTTTCATTTTCTTGGTAATAGATATTTCTCTACTTTTGATTATTTAATGAAATCAGGATGGTTAAATGAAAAATGATGGCTGTCTTTCTGTAACTCACTGCCTTAGAGCAGGAACTTGTATATTTTTCTAACCCAACTCTGTGACTGCTCTGATCAGGGTCCTCTTGCTGCAGGAAGCACAGCTTTTTCTGCATCAGGACGAAAAAAATCCAGGCCAAACATCTGTTGAAACTTTTACAAAACGCAGGTATTGTCAGTGAAAGCATGCAAAAAACGAAAATGATGGGCTTCTTCATAAGGGCATTACTGTTGATTAGAAGGCAGGAGCCCGCAGGTAATGTTACTAATATCACTTCTGCAGCTGTAGTGATTTAATGGAGGCCAGCAGTGTGTGCTTTGCTGACAGGAAGATGATATACCGGCTGTGGCAAGTGCTGTCTGACAGTAAATGTCTTCCCCCTCCTTCATGTTTACAGTCATAAATGGATTATGGTCCATGGGCAGCTCCATGTTAGCCTGCACACATGCACCTAGTGATGGGAAAGCAACGCTAGCACCTGCACGTGCGCCGGCGTAGCCTCTGGCAGAACGCTAGCGTGTCACTAATCACGTTAGCATCGATCATGTGAGTGCCCCGGCTTTGACCTCGCTGCCTCGCATTCACTCTGAACTCGGATCGAGGTACAGCGCAGCATTAGCCGAGCTGCACCTCTTACAGAGCAGTTAAAGGCACGAGGCTAACAGTGTCAGTGCATTAAAGGAGCGCTAATATGTGTGAAACTGTGTAGGAGCTATCACTCAGCAGACTGTTCGCGCGTTCGACTGTGGTTGTGACCGAGAGCTTACATGTTTTATCCCCAGTGTCAGCGTGATGCGTGTGGGCCGCCGCCGCCGCGGATACCCCCCCTTGTAATGCGCTAATATGCATTAGAATTAAGCTCATGCCTCTGAAATGAAAACACCGGAATTAGCCGTCAAAATGAAGGGAGCTGGAAAAGAAAGGGAGGGGGGCTGGTAATATTATGAATGTAATGTTTCTTTTCATAAAGTCGGGGATGAGGTCGCCACAAATGATTCCCCTCGACGCAAGTCCGGGAAATGAAGCTTGCTCTTTTCAACGGGGATAATTAGCTGGGCTGACAGTCGATCCCTATTTGTGACACTGACTTTTTTTTTTTTTTCTCCCACTCTAGTTTGGGACTATAATCCCTCCTTTGAGGATGTGCAAGTGACTGAAGTATTTTTTTTTTTTTGTCCTTCTAGAATATTCCAGCAATTAGAGAGGGTACAATAATACCCATCAGCTCCTTGTAATTAGCGAGCATTTGATACGATGCGAGGGAAACTGAGAGCCCCTTTGACCTCGACAGGAGCCGAGCGGCGATGCGCCTTGTGTCTCGCTGCCTGTTTGTGTGTCTCCGGGTCTCGGTGTACACGGGGGAGTCGGGTTAGGATGAGTAAGCAGTGTGCCTCCGCTGCAGCACAAAGTGTACCGCCGAAAAACCGCCGATTCAGCAGTAACGCACGC
This sequence comes from Pagrus pagrus, assembly GCF_965226575.1. Taxonomy (NCBI): domain Eukaryota; kingdom Metazoa; phylum Chordata; class Actinopteri; order Spariformes; family Sparidae; genus Pagrus; species Pagrus pagrus. Next base: position 11,551,917 of record NC_140204.1, on the reverse strand, counting down.
GCATCCGAAGAGCGCCGTAGTGTGAGAGGTTGTAGCGAAAAAAGCCCGGCCTGTGTGCGAGCGTGCCTTTGAAAACTTCTCCCCACGTCTGTTGTTGTTTTCAGCTGCCAACTTGTTGTTGACTGTCTGTGTCCGGCGATGGTTATCACAGCTGATGATGCCCTTCTCTGTCAGGCCGTGACCCCGTACTCCCACTGAATTATCATCCGTCAGACGCGGGCAGAGGAAGAGCGAGGGAGGGAGGAAGGGTACGGAGCAACAAGGGACAGAGGGAAGATTTGGCTGGGTGCCTCCGAGGTGTTTAATTGTCTTCATTGATGACCGCCCCACCTGCTCGCTTGACACACATTTCCCAGCCAAGACATGTCACGCATAAACAAATAACTCATGCGCTACGGGTGAGATTTATGGGGACTGGCCAGAACTTACTCTCTCACAGAAAACACTTGTTTTTTTTAGTAAAGTTTTAAAGTTTCACACTTTTTCGGGGGATTTCTGCTAGAAAATGCTCATTATTTCTCTCTCTGTCCATTCCTGCAGCACCTCTATTCACCCTCTGTCTGAACGCTCACACCTTTCTTTAAGGCCCCCCCTCGTGTAAAGCCCAGTCAGCTCTGATTGGTCGTCTCTCACAGGCCTGAGCAGGCACCACTTATTGTATTCCAGCACCAGCTCTGCCGTTTTTTAGCAGCCACAGTCATGCAGGGGGCGGGGACTGTATAGTTGTGACATCACAACGTTACTGAAGTGCTGATGGCTCGTTTAAAGGTGCAACCTTAACCAGAAGAGGAAGCTCTTTATTTACTGTTTTTAATGCTTAAACAAACTAAATAAACAAACTTTGTTTTCATGAATAAACTGAATAAACGAACTGACCTTAAAGGACAACACACTTTCATCTTTGTTAATATGTGGCGGACCCTGCCGCCTTTCCTTGGAGAGCAGCTTCTGGGTCCTTTAAAGATTATTTAAAGCTCGAGTCAAGACAAAGCGGCCCTGACTTTGCAAGTATAGTTTCTTGCAAATCGCAATCCATACTTTCGGCCAAATCAGCCAAAAACATCCCTTTGCTGCCCAATTAAAAGCGTCTGGATCCGCACAAACGAGCACTGATGGACACTTGCAGTCGAGCGCGGATCAATAAGCAACAATGAAACTTTCTTTCCGCTATCATCTTCCGTCGCTCCCCTCTCCTCCCGCTCCATGTCTCAGTTGAATTACAGACTCCGTGGACGAATGAATTAACAAGCCAACGCTCGGGGTCATTAAATTATGCAACACGAGGAGAAATATGACATCTCGGGCCTTCGACCTTGGCCCTCTCCCGCTCTATTTCGCCAGCGCCAAGCCAAGTCACTTCAAACGATTTAGACAAGCGCTTGTGTCATTAAATTTAATTGCGCAGTGCAGGGGAGAAAAGAAAGATAGGGAAAAAAAACGTGAGCTCCAAATAACACCCTCTCTCCCGCTCCCGCACTTGCAGCAACCTAGATTTGAACATAAACACATTGCAAAAAAATTGGTGAAGTGCGGTGCGGGGGTCTGCCGAAGACGAGGAAGTCAAAACAGAACCTGCTCTGCCTTTTCATTTTCCCTCCCTGGAGTTTAGCTCAACTCCGAAAAGGCATTGAAAAGTTTCAATTAGAGAGAATTTGAGCCATGCCGCTTTCCTCTATCGCTCCCCAACCCCCCCTCTCCCTTCTCCCTCTGTTGCAGACGGTAGTTTGTAAAGGTCAGCGCTGTCTGTCGGCTTCATTTGAGGGTGTCTGAAGACCCATTTAAGACTGATTTTAACTTCAAATGTGCTGACCCAGACAGTGCTGATCAGCTTGAGCCCGGGGTAGCATGCTGTGATTTCCCTCGCTCTCTCTCGCCATCTCTTTACATTAGTCTCTCTCCCTCCTTCGTTCATTTAGATCGCTTTCTGAAGGCCCTTTTAAAAGCAGCTTAAGCAGGCTAATTTGCGTGTGTGAAATTAGAAAGGCCTTTAGTTAAGATGCGGGTATGTTTATTTTATTTTTGGATATCGGACGCAAACATCGGCTTCACATCAGCTTTTAAATCTTTCAGTCCAATTCGCTGTGCTTACTGTCTGGTAAGGTTTAGGCGCAAAAAACAATATTTTTTTTAGGGTTAGGGTGAAAAACAGGCTATCATTGTGTTGAGGTGCACAGGTGAGCTTTTGGTCAGTGTGTGCAGGATGTGTCTGGTTAGGTTTAGGTACAAAAAACACTCGGTTAGGGTTAGGAAAGGATCATGATTTGATCCAGGTTAGGGTCACCATCGTGCACAGGAGAGGTCCTTGTTAGCATGGTCAGAGTGTGTCTGGTTAGCTTGGTCGGGGTGAGGAAATCGCCTGAACGTCTCATCAAAAACATCAGGTTTTGTTGCTTCAAACATGGCTGGAACATTTCATTTCCCTGTCCCCGACACGACTGTTATTTGTGTCCAATGGAAGATTATTTGGTTTCTGTTTCTAAAATGAGTCTGTTCACCAAGACGTTATACATGTGCAGGTATTGTTAAAACCTGAAATCACTGAAGGACTTGAAATTAGTGAGGTTTGGGCATTCTATAGAAGAGCGAGTCTGTTTCCAGCTGTGCTTAAAGCGGCTATATCTGCAAGTGTAAAATATGTGTTTGTTAGTGTAAATTATTGAATGCAAGCCCTTGACACAAAGACAGATCTGCGAAGATGAGCCTCACAGATCAACCAGTGATGAGGTGTTGTGAAGTCTGTCTGGGCTCGTGGAACAAGATGTTAGCATTGCAGCGCGTGTTCCTTTAACACATTTTGTAAATCACTTCGTATTTTTGGACACCCCGTATCTCACTCGCGAGGTGAGATCGCAGTGTATTTATATGGAAGCTACTGTAGCACATTGAAAAGTACACTTCCCCCATGTTTTAACCTCACAGCCAGGTATGACACTAATCGTTTCAGACCAGGATGGAGGCACCAAGGGATGAAAAGGAGACATGAGCGGGGTCGGGAGCGGGGGGGAGGCGGTGTAATGGAAGGAAAAGAGTCAAAGAGTGAGAGTCGTAAAATGGCCGGAGGGGATGCTGTTGGCCAAAGTGGGCCATTTGTGTGTGCCTGTGTGTGTTTGCGTGGCTACGGTAAATAGATGTCAGGCCCTATCATCCTTGCCAGCTTAACGAGCCATGGCACTCTCACTAGGTGAGGCCACGAGGGCGCACAGGTTAGTGGCTGTTACAGTGGCACACAAGCGCACACAAATGTGCACGCCGAGCAACCTTTCCCCGCTCATGCACACACACACACACACACACACACACACACACACACACACACACACACACACACACACCATGCTGCTTTGATATCAGGAAAGCAAAGTAAATGCTGTCTGAACTCTGGTTGAAAGCTCTTTCCGAAAAATGCGAGGACAGGAAGAGCAAAACTCCCACATTTGTTAGTGTTGTGGCTCACAGGCCCACTGGGTATGATTAAGCTAAAAACATGTCCGGTGAAACCAAATGAGAGCCGCAGATGCTGCTCGCGCGCGTTCAGTCTGAATTTGCGCGTGGAGGACGCTGTAAATGTCCTGCCCCACTTCTCTCTCCTCATTTCTTGGTGAGAGTGGAGAGGGAGACTCTGCTGTCCGTCCCCTTCTTTAAATAGCCCTTCCCCCGGGGGCGCTGTTGGACACATGCAAAGTCAACCCTGCTAACCCACCCACATTCTCCAGCCCATTTACCCTTCGGTGCTCAACGTCACAGGTTTGATGCCTCAGGTTGGTCAAATCAAGATGAAATCAGCACCTGTTCTCCACCTTTTTGCCACATGCCTCTCGTTTACCTATCCTCCTCCAGCCCTGCTTCTTGTCCATCAAATCCTTCCGCCGCTCTCTCCTTCGCCAACCCCCACCTCCCATCGTTGCTCCCTCTCCTCGCCCGGCTCTCTCGTTAGAGCACATCCAATTTGCGCGGAGTTCGAGAGGGACGATATGAATCTTATCTCGCCGCTGCTTTAATTATTCCATCTTCAAGGTGCGTTCCTTTTTTTGAGGGGGCCGGGGTTATTAAATAGTGTCCATTTTAATCACGGCGTGCTATAGCCCCAAATTGGTCAAGTAATTAAAGTTGGAATAATGAAATTGAATTGGAGAGTCGACTACATTTACGCCGGCTTTGGTTCATTTCGCAGTTGCCAATTGGTCCTTCGCTGACAGGCAGCAGTCCCCCGAGATCCAACTGGATCAGTTTCTGATGGGTCTCCTTCTCATAGATCTATCCAATTCCTCTTCCTCGAACTCTTCTCCTGCCCATCTCTGTGTTTCCAGACAAATGGGCCAGTAATGATACCCCTTCATCCCCTACATTCCTCCTGGTCTGTTCTCTTCCCCTCACAGTCCTCCAGCCTCTCCTGCACTTTGTAATGAAGCATTACTGTCTCTGTCTTCCAGGCAGACGGTGATAATTACCAGCAAAGTGAAGTAGGCTGCGGCGCAGGAGCTTCATATAGCACAAAGACACCTTTTATGGGATTAGATTGTCCCTTTTATTGTGCACCTGTCACGTGGAACAAGTGTGCGCCCGTGTGTATGTGCACGGGTTTCCTCAGCAACTGTGACAAATGACAGTGTCCAAGAGAGTTTTGCTGTTTGTCAATCAACGTTCTGGTGTTTTTGTGCTACTCCGGGTATAAATAAGTGCTTTTAAATGGAGCCTTTCAGCTGGCGCTTGCCAGTTCGGTACAGTTTGTGTGTAAACAGCATCCGCCACAGCATTGAAACCACTGACAGTTGATGTGAATAACATTAATCATCACGTTACAATGCAATGTTCTGCTGGGGAACCTTGAGTCCTGGCGTCTACGATGATGCATCTGGACAGACACCGCTCATCCAAACACCATTGCGGATCGAGTGAACCCTCTTATGGCGAGGTTAATCTCCAATGGACATGACAAAACGTTCAAATTGTCGACCTGGCCTGCAAATTCCCCAGATCACAATCCGATCGATCAGCCGTCGAGCGAGTCCGATCCGTGGAGGCTCACCTTGACTGTCTTTTGAAACTTTTTCTTGTACAGCTCCGAGGTAGAATGTGACAAATTTGAAGATCCGGCAGCAGTCGCATCACCCAAAACTTTGAATAAGAAGCCATCACCACGTGTAAACGCACACCAATTCGTCCGGGGACATCCGCAACTTCCACCCTTCAAGCATCACAACCATTATTTCCTCCTTCCCTGTCACCTCATATTGCCTCTTTCCGTCCCCCGCCTTTGCGCCCCAAGGTACCCGTGTGCCCTATCAACCGCTCTCCAAACAAACAGCTGCCGGATCACTCAGGCTCCTTGGGATACGCCTCGGGGAGGGAGAGAAAAGGGGGAAGTGGGGAGGAGAGAGGAAAACAGGAACAAGGAGAGAGGGAGGAGAAGTGAGGAGGAATTGCAAAAAAAAATGACGAAAGGGGTAGAAGGGGTGGCGACAGGGGAGGAAGGCTGGTAGCGTGAGTGTGTATTTGTGTGCGAGGTGCCTGAGGGATTTGGCTGCAGAGAGAATGAACTCATTAGTCCTTAGTGTGCCGTATAGTTCATCTCTCCTCCAGGTAAATACACCCAACGGTAGCTCACACCTTGGAGTGATGAGTGATATTTGTATGTGCACACATACAAGCCTGCGTGTTGTTTTCCATTTTACTGTATCTATTTGCATATTCAGATTCGTCGCGGCATGCATATGAAGTTGTTTGTTCGCAGCGTGCGGAGCAAACGCCGAGGAGCGGCTCGTGAACGCGTGAGCGCGCCGCGGTGAGTCGTTCTTCACAAGCCCAGGAGAAACACGGGCTACTCTCGCTCTCACTTTTTTACTCGCAACGCGCTATTTCTGGTGGCGCCTTGGCAGGCCCTAATGCAGAGCCTCTGTAAGCAGGTAATTAATGGGAGTGAACACTGCAGCTATGGATGGAGAGCAGAGGCGGGAGGGGCGAGTTGAGGCGAGCGAGACTCTGAGCCGTGGAGAGATTTTCTGTGTCTGGTTGAGGAGGAAAATAAACGGCAGCCTCAACTTGACGACGTGGATGTGAAATCAAAATGGCTGCCGTGCAAAAAGGGCTTTTATCCTCGGTGAATGTGCTGTTTGCTGAGTCACAGCTTAGCTCTTTAGCAACGCTTTATTACTCATTTCACACATTGGAGTTTTCCATCTGTCAAAGGCAGCGAAGAAAGGAATCAGGTCTGGAGGGTGGTGGGGGGGAAGAGAAGCAGACGACATTGATTGAGGCCAGGCGAGTGATGAGCAATCCTCGGCTGAACGCTCGCAACCCCCTTCTTGTTAATGCAGGTGCAATCGACCCCCGAGCACAGCGGCGAGGCAAGGCGAGGCGAGCGGCGTCACCCGGAAGGACGAGTCATTTAAGCTTAATGATGCGACCGCCACCTGCACGGAGTCCAAGTTGGAAACCCAGAGCTCACTTCTGTCCACACGCTGGCATCATTAGCCGGCTTGTGTCCACTTCCTGAGTCAAGGGTCACGATGACAATTCGCCAGTACCGTATTTAGGAACATTACCACCATCACTCACAGCAGTAATGAGGGAGCAGCAGATGGATGCCATTCTAGAAACCGCTTTTAATGACCGAACAGGGGACTGGGCTCCCGTCTCCAATTGGACCCAGCAGACTCTCACTCTTAAAGGGCAACTGCCAGATATCAGAGCCAAAATGGAGGCAGGAGGGCTCATTTCTACCCTTTCTCCCTCTTTTTTCCTCTTTCCGCTCTGTCTTGCTCTGGCGATTATGCTCTCCCTTGTGCTTGTGGCGAGTGGAAACAGTAGATGAGAGGGAGAGCATTATCCTCGATTTTTCTATTTTTCTTCCCGCGCAGGCTCAGTGAGGCTAGGCTTTGGTTTTATCCAGTGTCGGCCATTTGGGAGCACCTTGTGTTGCCTCGTCCCCCACAATCCCTAATTCCCCCACAATCCTCTGTTTGGTAAATGGATGCTTGTGATGGCCAATCAATACTGGCAGATTAGGACTGGGATTTAGCATTACAAAGGTGGTCCCACAACATTGTAATCCCCCGCCCCCTTTCCTCCCTCACACTTTTGTTCGGAGACAGAAAATACAGTATATAAATAGCTTTTATCAACATAGAAAAGCTTAAGAGCTCTTTCCTGTCTTTTTGTTTTTCTTTCTTTCGCCTCTCCTCCACCACACTGATCATTAATGCAGCCATTCTGCAGACTAATATTTCAGGTTTTAATTGCCGCGTGGAGAGGCTGAGTGCTAGAGAGAGTAACAACTTGCCCATTTTCTTCCTACTCGCTCACCCTTGTGTGTTTTCAGCAAAACCTCACAACAGCCAGAAGGCTGAAAAAAAAATAGCTGTTTAGAAACTTGTTGCAAACCGCGTCGCCCTCCGGGGAGGAAGGGGGCGAGGGGCTGTGAAGACGAGTCAGGGTGCATCTCCGAGCCCCACGAGGCTCCCTCGCTGTTACCTCATTTCCCCTGTTTGTAATTAGCGGTGTGTATTAGCAGTTAGCCGGTGCCGACGGGTGCCTATCAGGACATCCAGGAGACCACCGGGGGACCAATGCGACAGGATATCAGGCCCTCTTTCTCTGGTCCCAGAGGGCAAGCCAGGAAAACAGCTTAGGCAAACAGCCTCCCAGGTAGTGTCCTCATTAGTGCTATCATCGCTATTAACAGCATTAGTGCCAATGTTTTGATTGCCGTCATTATCATTAGCAGCTTGAGCGGCGCAGCTACCTACCAGGAAGAGGGTTGGCAGTGGGGTATGACAGGTGTTTTAACTCAGCCCTTGTTGACAGCCCAGAGCCGACAGGTTGTTGTCTGGAAGCAAAAAAAAAAGCCTGGGCAAAGTTTGTGCATCGCATTTTCTCTGTTAGGGGAGATACTACAGGGGAATGGGGTCAAATTTTTTTAATAACAGATATCACCACGAAACTTCACCAGTTAATTAGTTTCATCAAGACAGTTTGTTTTCCCAAATGGTATGTTTAAATGTGCAAATTAGTTATTATCTCATTAGGGTTAAGGTTACGGGATATTGCATATATTTTGTTGCCGTCTTAGAGTAGTATATAACTCTTTGAATCACTCCATAAATCAGAAAAATACTGTCAGAAAATCCATTTTCGCCATGTTTTCTGGAATAAAAACGTTATATAAATCCGGCTATGAATGACGGATGAACAAACCCCTCTGAAAAAACCTTAGGAATGTAGATAGGAATAAAGGCGGAAAGTTTGATGTATGTAAGTGTGATTGAAATGGAGATTCTGGCTCAGACTATACAAAGATATTCACTTGAGAAAACTGCCTTTGCAGAAAACCTTGAATAGGGTAAAATCTGTAAATGACAGATAAGAGATAAGATAAGAAACTTCCATAGTATATTATTTACATTAAGACAATTATTTTTAGTTTAAATGTGCAAATTAGGAATTAGCTAATTAGGATTAGGTTTAGGGTTATTACATACAGTTGCAGAACAGGCTCAATATCTGAACATTGAATGAAGCTTCATTTTGTTGAAATATTAGAGTAAAGTGTTTTGTGGATGTCTCTTTGTACCACCTCATAAATCACGAACAAGATACAGCCATAAAATCAATTTTCGCCACGTTTTTAGGCATACAATTTTACAAAAATCAAGCTGTGGATGATGTATGAACAAACCCTTTTGTAAAAAAACCTTCAGAATATAGAGAGGAATAAAATTGGAAAGTTTGGTGTATGGAAGTGCTCCTGAAGTAGATAAAAGAAACTCATATTGAGAAAACTACCTTTAAAGGTGCAATATGTTGAAAGAATTTGAGTTGAGAGCTTTCAAAAATGAACTAATATAATCCACAGAATGTGAAGAAATAACCAATCAATGTTATGAAGTCTTTGTATTACTTTGAAGGGATATTTACTGAAGTTAGCATGCTAACCAGCTAGCCTGAAAGCTACCACACTCCCCGGGTGATCTCTACTTGCACTCACTTGGCTAACCAATTAACAACTAGCGACAACTATAGTTAGCACCAATTAGCAGTTAGTCTGGTCACATGCTGCCCCCTATTTGTTCTGATTTTGACAATTCCTACATTGCACCTTTAAAAATATGAGACAGACAAAAAAATTAACTAATGGATATCAATATGAAACTTAAGTAGCATATTACTTACATCAAGACCAGTATTTTTTGTATTACCCATTTTCTGAAATGTTATGTTTCATTATGCAAATTAGGGTATCTAATTAATATGGGCTCATTTGCATAAGCATCCAGATTAGAAATCTGAGCTAAAATAAATATTTAATGCGTCATTTGGACAGAAGACGTGGAAGCTAAATATCCCAAAATCTCAAAATTGAAGACAGTGCCTGAACAAAATGATGCTTTCACCTGTAGCGTCTCCCATTAAACGGATAAGAACTGTTATAATTTACAGGCCACCTTGCTATTTACAAACCTCCTTGACCTGTGCAGGCACTTCATTTGAGTTTCATGGCAAACTACCAAAACCTGTTTTGTAACAAGTGTCAGATGACAATGAGGCAACACAAAAGGATATTAACCTGTAGGTTGAGGTACTACGAGGTGTGACCCCTTCTTTTTTTTTTTTTGTCGTAGAACAGCATTAAGTGAAATCTCCAGGCGGCGTGCACTGGTCTCTTAACTGCTCTCGCTGTGTCCATATTGGCTTGATTCATGAGGCCATTGAGCCTTGCCGCAGCAAATTGCTTTTTCTCCCATAATGCCCTGCTGGTAACTGGATGGCATTGTGGTCAGCGAAAATCTCATGCAGCCCTGATGCTCAAATATATCTAATGAGATTCAGGCTGCGCATGTCACCGGCTCGCCTCCCTTCCCCCCCTCGTGTCTGAGTTTTAAATCTCAACTAAAACGGCAATGTGTCTTCTAAACAATTATCTGCTGGCAACCAATATAGTGGGTACGTAAAGAAACAAGTACCCTCTTGTGAAAGAGGGATTACGTGGTGTTCCAAAAGGAGGATGAACAAGAAGAGAGGACGAAGTGTCTGCTAGAGGCGAAGGTGGAGTGGATGGATAGCGTCGGAGGGAGGGGAGAGGAGATAGAGGGAAGAAGGGGCGCTCACGACTGCACAGAGGATTTGTATTATTTCCAGGTTGTTGCTGTACTGAAGCACACATTTCCCAGGCCATCATGATTGACAGCTCCGCTATCAGCCAGGGAACGTGTGCATGGGGGAACGGTGTGTGCTCGCACACATGCGAAAGACTGCATTCCCTTGCTAATGTCGTCCGTTTTGCTGCTGACCCCGATGTGCACGGTTGGCCAGAGACAGCCGCCTGGGAGAGGAGACGAAGAAGGAAAAGGAAATGTTAGAAGGGCAAACATGGAGGTTTGTTACATGTTCCCCGTCTTCAGCCAGTGCACACAGAGAGACCGCCATGTCGGAGAGGAAAATAAGTCAGAGAGGTAACCAAGTGCAGTGGTGGTTGCGACTCATATGAACAGTGTTTGAGATCAACAGAGCAGAGTGAGGGGTGTGTAATGGAGGAGCGTTTGAAATGAATGCGCAACACTGTGGAGGTGTGATATTACTTCAGCAAAGTGCCAATTCTATTCGTCTCTCCCTCCTCTCCCCTGTCTCCTCATTACGACACAGTTACATCTTGAATAAGCACATAATGTATATGATAAACGCAGGGAACGGAAACAAGAGGGATAAAAGGACGCATCAAAGATGGCAGCCATTCTCCGGCTCGTCTGTTGTCTTTCGCTCTCGTTTCAAATGGTCCTTTTGTGAGCGCCGTGGCATCTCCCACTCCGGGCCTATGATCAGGTGGTGGCACTAACAAGCATTTCGACAGCGAGAGATTAAACACGCGACTGTCAGACGCCACACCCGACGCATTAAATTACAGCTGCTTACATGTGACATTAAGAAACCTGCCAGTATTAGACACGACGACAAAGGAGATGCGGAGAGTGAAAGGGAGGGGAGGGAGATTGGCGCTGGATGTGATGTCAGAGGAAATGAAAGCCTTTCAACTACTTATTGACTATTATTCTAGACTCTAGATGAGGGAAGGAGGGAGCAATAGAGAAAATGCTAAAACGGCGGCTGCTTCCGACCTCCTCAAAGAAAGTGACTTAATCTTTTTAAAGTTTGGAATACACGCGGCTGTTGGTCTAACGTTTACCGATCCGGCTTGATGTAATGGGAACAATCGCGTCTCGTTTATCTCATGTGAGTGACAAGTGGAAATGCTTGTTCTACACCTGCAAGTTAGACCAAAAGGAATACCTGCACGCCGCATTTAAAGCTAAGCATACCTGTCAGATGTGGCACTCGGTGCCGCAGTGCATTAAATCTCGAGCGTCTCTGCACAAGTCAAGGAAAATGACTTGCAAACACTAACCGGACTCTTGATTGTATCCGCCTCTTCAGAAGAGCAGATGTTGACATTTGTGCACTGTACACTGGTAGAATTGGTCCCAAAATAACTATTGGCCTGGACCCAGGACGCCAAAATCTTTACAGTCTAATACTTCATTGAGGCTGTTGTCAAAGCCACGGGGGCCATATCGATTGTAATCTGAAAAGAGAAATCTATGGTTTTTACACACTCAATGGCTGCCTCCCTGGTGCCTAACATTGGAGATGAATCACACTCCCCTTAAGGCCCATTATTCAGCCATTATTGGCAAGTACTTGTGCTCACTTAATTGGACAACTTGTCTGCAACTGCCAACCCCCTGGGCCGGCCAAGACCGAGCCTAAGCCAATCAGCCTAATTGATCCCAGCAAATGGTACAAGCCACCGCTCATGGTTGCTGATAGTGGGATCATTTTTTGGAGAGTTTTGCGGCGAGTTTAGGTTTAATGCCTAGTCACTTGGAGGAATGTTCGAGAGTGTTGGCAAATTTGAGAATCATGTTTTAACACCAACAGAAATCAAAGCAAGAATTTATTTACTCATTTTTCTGGCAACGCGGTCCCGAGGGAGCAGCTCCTGCCAGGTTTTATGCAACGAGCAGCTCGTAGAGAATCAAATCCTCAAATTAATCTGTAAAACATTGGATGAACTTCAGCTTTGTAACACATAGAGACGTCTAATGAGCAAATGGAAATGCAGCCCTTGAAAGACAATTGGTAATGAGTAATTCCCAAGGGCGATGTAGGCCACCCAGGCAGAGGTGGCAAGGCAGGAGACAAAAGAAGGCCTCCTCCTAAGTGATTTAGTGCTGTCTCTGTCAGCAAACATCATTCCATGTCAGTAGCTTCCAAAGCTAATACGCCTCGATTGTTTGGAGAATTACGATGTTCAGATGCGCTGCCAAAGACGGAGCTGTTATTTCCAACTTGTTTCATTTCAGCGGCGCACGAAAAAGAGGCTAGTGTAAGGGGTACATGGGTAGAAGGATGGGAAAGGAGGGGCAAGGAAAGAGACTTGCCCCGGAGTCAAACTTAGACTTCCAAGGCTCTTTGTGTTTTTCGTTGAAGCGCTCACAGCGAAGACTGATGCACTATTCATGGGTCCTAAAGGGGGAGAAAGGCTTCGGCCCAAATGGAAATAAATAGCACAAGGAATGAAATGCATTAAGAGCAGGAGCATTCAGATCAAATGAGCTCATCTTCTTTGTAAGATGTTAGAGAGGTACAAGTGAACTGTTGCACGATAAGGTATTATCTAATGGGTACCAGGATAGAGGCAAGAGTCTGCAGCAAATGGGTTCAATCAGCAGAACCAGAGTCCTAATGTTGTGTCTTCTGCATATACATCAGCAACAAAGTCAGGGGGAAGAAAGAGGAGCAGGGAGGGAAGAAGATAGAGGGGCACTCAGCGGGCATTTTAAACACTTTGCTGTTAAGCAGACACATACTGATTCTGGTCCTATCACTCCAGCTCGAGCCAGAGACACATTTGCATTCAGATGCTGATTAGAAACATAAAGAAGAATGTCGGGAAAGTCTGTCGAGTTTGAGATTTCTAATCACACACTCCGGCTTTTTTTTTCCCCCCTCGCCTTCTGTGAGCATACCTCTTCAAGTGGAGAAGTTTGTGATAGAGTAAAAGAGTACATTTGAAGTCGATGCGCTTTTGATCCAATCTGGCAACTCCCAAATTTATGGGGGGTAAAGAAAGAGACAGAGAAATATATAAATAAAAGGGAGGAGAGGAGTCGGGCTTGTGTGTGTGGACGCCTGCTGTTGGGTCCTTCTGTCAGTGTGAAATATTGCTGATCCCACCACACTTCCAGTGGGGAGGTGCTTGTAATGATTCAGTCCTTGCGGGGGTTCAAAATGTCATCTGTCTCACCTACCTCTGAGTGTACTGTTGTCCTCTAACAACAGACTCCTGCGACATAGGGATGGTTATTTAAAGGGTATGGGCATTTGCTACTATTTAGGGAGGTTTTTAAAAGCTAATGCTATCATTAGTACTGTTAATGAGTTAGCAGGGTAGTACGATACTTACATAACAAGCTATACTTCTGCAACAGTAAAACCCTTTTCACACTGGACACAAACCCACTAACATCTGGCCTTTGTCTTCTTTGGGAAAGGGTTCAATTGGCATTCATTCCTGGGTCTCTGCAGTTGTTACGAGTATTTATCGGCCTCAGGTCTGATTAGCAGTACATTAGACATCCCACCTGGGAAAATTGTCACTGGCCTCCATGCTACTTTTAGCTGTTTCCTGTTGTTAGGCGCGTTCAAAAACTACTTGGTTAGGTTTAGGCACCAAAACTTCTTTGTTATGTTTAGGAAAACATCCTGCTTTGTGTTAAAATAGAGTCTCAGTCACAGCATTTATTTAACTTATGTTATGTAATTTAGGTAAGTTAACTTACTTATGCAACATAACTTAAAAACAAATCAATCTAGTCACAGAAGGGGGTCAAACCCTATTCTTCCAGGGCAAAGTTCTGCATCTGGCTCACCCTATCACCCCCAACTCAGACTCTTCTGGCTCTTTATACCACTTCACTCGAGGGGAGCACTACGAAATGACGCTACAGGGTTAATTACAGTGTCAAAATTAGAAGCCAGCAGCCACTGACCAGACTGTCGTATTTGACGCATTGAGTGTGACAACGGCCCTGTTTTTGCACTGCAGTTCAGCACGTTGCACTCGACTGACACCTTCTGCAGGACACTTTGATTCTTTAAGTGCTCACGGACGTGAGACCGTTCCCTTATGCAAGCAAAATGTTGACTTTGCAACAGCCCTTCTCCACCCGAAGAGAAATTGACTGCATTCCACGCGTTAATCACCGGCGTCAGGGTTCACGGCTGTGTCTTGCCTTTGCAACGGGCCCCATTCCAACTCTTTCTCGCTCGCGCGCTTGACCCCTTCACGCACCCCTGCTGCTCCTCCTCGGCTAATCGATAACCTGCCCTGATGAGTGGAGACTCCCTGTCACCAGCTCCTCAGCCACTGGAAATCAATAAAAAACAATACCCGTCTACATCCATGAGCTCGGAGCCCATTTGTTTTTCCTGTTTAGCGGTGGCGGGTGCTTGTCTTTTTCGAAAAAAGCCTTGAAACAGCGGAGAGAAAAAGTATGAGGGGTGAAGGGGTGGAAATCATAAACAAATATGAAATGGAAAGAAATGCCATCTGTTGGGAGGGGTTCTGCGCACAGATGGCAAAGCTGTAATGTCTGTTGGGATTAAAACTCCAATGTATTCAGCAAATCAAAAAATGCATTAACAGCCACTATCTGAATATAAGTGCATACAATTTTGCCACTGAATAAACTTCACGTCTCAGCGTTGACCAGAAGAATAACCTCTGAATCTGATGATCTTTAACTGAGCAGCTTTCCATGCAACATTATTGTTTATTTTGTTTCCTTTTGCAGCAAATGTCACAGCCGCAGCCATTCCCGAACCTCCATATAGTCTAATTTAACATTCATATGCTGGCACTGAGCAATGTGTGTCTCGGTAATATGCTCCCTAGCTTTGTTTGTGTCAGTAAATATGCGCTCACTTTCAGGAAGATGGCCTAATCCATACTCAGCTGTTAGCGGCTGATATGTTTGTTGTGTATTAAATATTTGGTGGGTTTCCCTGCCTCGCTATGATATCCACAGCTCCAATCGATTGGCGGAGATTTAGCACCCAGAATGCGCCGCTGTTTGAATTACAAAATCTGTGCATAGTGTTGAGGATTGGTTTGGCGCGTTCGCATGTCATTGCACTCCCACACATGCAAACACACAAACAGAAAAAAGCTTTGTTTCAGGCAATTTTAAGGATGACACAATATGCTCTATGTGCTGCACAGAAGGAAATAAAGAGACAGATAAATGAGCTTGTACTGTATGTACAGTAGCTCGCATCCTTGAGTGTACTCGGTGGGAAGAAAATGCTCGTTCTCCTTTCTTTTCTTTGGACGGCGAGGCCTTTCATACGCCACAAAAACCGTTTTGAAAGCACACTATAGCAGCATATTATTTATGCTATGCTGCAGCACTGTAACTCCCAAAAATATAGGACGAACACAATCCAGGAATAGATGGCGTTTCATAGCCTAAGCTCATTCCTTTGATTCTCGCCGAGGCTCCCTCGCTACGAAATCCAATGAAAATGTGATTTATTCTCCCCTTCCCTTCTCTAATTTATTTCACAAGCGTCACACCAGACAACTTGTCTCAGAGCTTTAAGCAAGGTAGAGGGGTGAGAATCAACTCGCGTGGAATATTTAGCGACGGGGGAGGAGGGGGGAGCAAATAGTTTTGACACATCAATGACTACACCTCTCAAGCCTCTGAAATGACCAAGCTGACCCACAGAAACAAACCGAGCAGTCATTATCTCCCGAGACCAGAGTCGGCTTTTTTCCCCTCGTCGGACTGTGTCGGATTCACATCAATTTAGTACGCTACCGCCGGCGCTCACATAGCATCCCTGTTTCTTCTGGACAGATTTGAAGACTAATCTCATACTTTAGGCGTAATACAATTAAATGGTATTGAACCGATGCGTGGTTCCATACATCAGTTCCCATCCAGTGAGTGATGGAGCTCGCTGTTGTGCCTCGGGCCTGGGAGAGACATATGAGCTGGGGTGAAAAGGTTATGATTGTGGCTTGGGGTAGAGCCAAGAAATGAATCTTGCGGCTCTCCAATATAAGAAACTCAAGACCATTATAGGGCACGTGTATATATAACATTCAACTGCTGGTAACAATCGTATTAATTCATGTCTTTCTGTTGTAATTTGAACAGGACCGATGTAGCAGATGCATCTAGTGAAACCATATTAAACTCGAGAGTGTCTCATAAAGCAAAAAATAAATGAGCTGCATATGGCTCAACAGAGTTGTGTCTTGTGTGGCTGGGTTAAAGGGAAAAGATAGAAGGAGAATTGGGTTGCAAGTCACACGTTTTGCTTTGCCTGCCATCCTTAAAAGATTCCCTTTTAATGTGTCATTGAAGCCGAGAGTGTCAGGTAGGAATAGAGTGACCTTTCTCTTCTTAACCTTATACTGTTCAAGAGATATGGACTGTCAAATATGTCTTATGCACTTGTGACAACCATCCACATCATGGGGTTGGCAGTCACGCAGGTGGAGGTTAGTTGTCCTTTATGTTATTTAAATCTTGAAAATGATTTAATTTCATTATAATGCAACAACTCAACACATAGAAGATGCATAGTGTCAGAGGAAAATCATTGCAGTGCATTTTTATCCTATCGTGCCAGTGGCTAAGCTAACAACCACATGTTGCAGCCTAGCTAAGACAAATCTTAAACTGTAGCTCTCCCTTTTAATTTTAATATTGAAATGCAACAAGCTAATACATCTCGCGCACTAGGAGAAGATATGGGATATTTTGCTAGCAACTAAGCTAACAGCCACATCTTGGTGGCCCAGCCAAAAGAATACAGTTCTCGCACCAAACTTTAAGGGCAATCTTAAGAATGAATACAAAAACCTAGCACATCTCCTGCTTCGCATAAACAGGAAAAATCATTCCTATTTTTGCTAGCGACTAAGCTAACAACCACATGTTGTAGCCTGGCTTAGACAAAACCTAAACTCTAGCTCTCCCATCATACTTTTAATGGCAAAAATTGTATGGAGGCTATTTTTAAAATAAAATATTTTAAAAATGTAATTTAATTGAAATCCATCTCCTGCATCGGGAGAACATAAACAGGAAAAAATAATCCCCATTTTTTGCTAGCGTCTAAGCTAACAGCCTCATGCTGTATTGATGGTAATAATTTTCATTATAAACACATTATTTTAAAGCTTGGAAAACAAACACTGAACAGTTAGCCATTCATCCTCTCACCTCAGTTTGAAGTGTCTTAGCCTACTCCTGAACTCAGTAGGTGACCTCTGACCCCAATTATGACAATTCAGTACCAACATTTTTTATACAGCGCCCTACAGGGAGCAAGATCTAATACATTTGACAGCCTTCTAGCATGTGTATGGGCCTTTAGACTTTAATCAAGTGTCATACGTAGGGAGGTAAAGAGTTACAGGCAGAAGCAGTGTGCAATGAGTGCCAAAGAAAGGCTTTTTAATGATGAAAAGCTGCAGCGTGACGTATCGGAGGAATTATGGCCGATTTAGTGATGATTTGTCACACTGCCTACTGTGTTGTCAAGACAATAGAAAATAAATGTCAACATGAGTAAAGAGAGATTCGTTGCAGCGTTGATTCATAGCTGATAAAATGAGCCGCAGTCATCAGCAGAGATAAGAGGACTGTTCCATTAACGTTGTTTTTAAGGTTTCCTTGTGCAGGTGGTTCGTTCTCCTCCATGCTTCCTTCACCCTGAGGTGGAATGATGTGGCCTTGTGCTCAAAGCTCTGTGCCAAAGCGGCAACTCGTGGACGAACGTTTGCAGTTGTTTGAAAGATTTAAAAGTGTGACTCGCAGGACGCAGATGTGGTCTAAGTCTGTTTTCAAGGTCTGGCCGCAGGTCCGGCAGGTGATTTTCAGCCGTTGGCAGCGCCATGCGCGGACCGTCCATCATTTTGTGCCCGCTGTCAGCGAGAGGCTGCACACTGTGCCCTGACAAGACAGAGAACATTCATAAAGTTCCTGCAACGTCTCAGCAACCTTGACTGAACGCGCCGCCTATGTGTGTGTGTGTGTGTGTGTGTGTGTCCCGCCAAACTTATCTCCAGAGGCAGGGAGTCGAGGGGAGCTCCGCTGTTCACAAGTAGCCTAAGAGCACCTGCCACATCCACGGCGCAAAGATGTCAATAAATCTGGCCGCTAATGTACCGCACAATCTTTTTCTCTCACTCCCTCTCGCACGCTCCCTCTTCCTCCGCCCTCTAATATTAATGAACGCCGGCTGAACGCTGCCACGGGCAAAGATAGAAACGTGTTCTTTCCACTATGCTAACATGAAGAAGGTTAGAGCTGCTTCCTTATTCTGAGTGGGACTGTGGAGGAGTGCACTCGGCCTAGCTGAGGTTTAATGCAGAGCCACGGGTAGCCATTAGCCAGGTGATAGGCAAGGAATTCATGATTTTGTCCATTCAGGGTGGCTGAGAGCTGAGCTAGCACCGGGCCACTCGGTCTCGGCTAAATTATTGAGGGCCGTAATGAAGAGAAATAACCCACGTCGTTGTTGATTCATAAAGAGCGAAACCAGTTTTAAAAAAACAGAAAAATGAAAAAAAACTTTCCCACCTCTTCCACCCAGTACGAGAGCGTAGAATTGGGTTTACGGCACATGAAACCCCGAGGCTATTTTTAGCGCCCGCCTTTGCCTGCACCTCAGCAGTTGTAGCAATGAAAGAAACTCTCTCTTCTGTATTCTTCCCCCAAAAGAAATTGTGATAATGAGGCTTCACCAGCGACCATGCAGCCATTAATATTTGATGCATCTGCACACACACACACACACACAGACACACACACACGGGCTCTTAAAAATACCACGCGCAACGTATACAATCAAGCAAATTCTCAAAGTTGTCACATACGCAACGTGGCGTCCTCTTAGGATCCCTCGCCGCTCGTTTCCCGCCACTCCGTCCGCCTTTAAGAAGCAACTCGCGAGGGAGTGTGTGTGTGTGTGTGTGTGTGTCTTGATATACTTGGCCTATATCCTGTTGTGATAGTCACATGGCTTCTATGAGACAGCAGTCATTTGTTACTGTCCTTTTAATCATGCTAATGCAGCCTCACCCTCGCTCTCTCTGCTCGCAGAGGCCGACCACACTCGCACACCCACACCCACACACACACACTCACGCATATATATCAGCGCGAACACGCTCGTACGCGCACGCACGCATTAAAGAAAAAAGAAGAAGAAGAGCGGAGTGCCCAAACTCCCCGAAGGCGCATGAATATCTTAAGTGGAGAATTCTATAACTCTGTATCTCTGCACGCCTGTGGGCTCGCCTTACACGCCGGCGTACGCACGTTCACATAATTTGACGCACACGTTTGGGCGCCCAAAACACGGGACGGGCGGAGAGAGCGGCGACGCTACCGCATTGAATCAAATTAAGTGGTAATTTTGTCGCACCAGAACGCCACCGCCGCCGTCTCTCCTCCCTCTGCTCCCCCTTTTTTTCTCTCGAGTGCCGCGCTTTATTAGTATGCTGCTCAGACGTTACTCCGCTTTCTTCTCCTTCTCCCCTGCTTCTCCCACAGCCTCCTCTCTCTCTCTCTCTCCTCCTGGGAGCTGAGCCCAGTGCATGTTAAGTGATAGGGCTTCAGAGTCTTACCGGCAGGGGTGTGGGGTGCCACATAGAGCGCCGAGTAGGTGCCGCCGGGTTGGTTTCGGGAGGAGGAGAGGGGCCCTTTTAGTAAATCCACCCACCCGTGTAAAAATGATCAATCTCATGAATTTGCCAATAGGGAGTCGTTGGCCGATCAGCAGAGACAGAGGCAGATAATGAGAGGGATGTGGAGGAGAGAGGAGGGATGACTGCGGGGACAACAAGGAGGAAATATTCCAAGGTATTGAAGGCGAGGGAAAAAAAAAATGGGAGAAAGATTGAGCGAGCGCGAGAGGGCGGATTAGTGAAGACAAAGGAGCAGGTGAGCCTTGATGGACGGAGTTGCATTGAAAGGAAGAATGTGAACATCAATGTCTGCTCAGATAGGACCGAGAGGAGGGGACGGAGGGAGGGATGGAGGGAGAGAAATGGGCCATGTTTTTTTCCCTTTCACGCTTTGTGTCCCCCGTCTGAAAGCCAGCAGCCCGTTTTGGCGGCAGTGGAGCAAGGTACATGTTTGGGGTTCTTTTTGTCAAGCGTGAGCAGGTCCTGGTGAGGTAGTGACAAGAGGGAAGGAGAGCAGAGGAGGGGGCTTCCGCTGGAAAAGCGCCTGTCCTGAATTCGAGGCCTGGTACAGCCTGAGGGTGATTCCTACACTACCAGGCAGTGCGGTATGTAAATGTCATAGGACTTCAACAGAGTGAGAGGCTGTCTCTCGCTGTTTGTTAGACGGGACGTGACAGTTCAGCGGGGAGTCTTTCTCGGTCGCGTCGGTGTCAACATGAACACATCGGGTTTGACGTACGCGAGCGGGGCTGCACTTGAATGCAACTCGGGGAAAAGTCCATCGCAATCCGACGGCGGCTAATCAACAGTTGGCTCAATGCGTTTAAAGGTGCAATAGGTAAAAAGAAAAAACAAGATTAAAACAAACAAAAATGACTTCTATGTAATGTGTCAAAGAGACGATTAGCATGCTAACCAGCGAGCCCCAGGCCTGAAAACCTCTTTCTAACAGCGGTCCAAGCTCCTGTACTGGCAGTATAAACACCTAGCTAGCTGCACAGCTAAGTGAGCTAACTGAAGCTAAAGTCATGGATGGATAAAAAGAATATAGTTAGCAGCAGTTAGCAGGTGATATGCTGCCCCCGTTTGTCGGGATAAATTCAAGGTGGCCAATTGTTACGTACTACACCTTTAATACACATGGGCCACTGAGGTGACTGCCTAACTAAAAACCAACCAGCCAGACATAAAGTGGGTAAAAGTGGGTACTGTGCATGTAAAGGTCACATTTGCTGAGGCTGTTGCAGTAGCATATTAACACCCATGTCTTTGGAATAAGATGTCCGATAATCACATATAAATGTGATATTTAAGTGTCCGCATACTTCTGTCATGCAGTTCATTCACCCACAGTACAGTGTGAGTAATCGCTGCCTCTTCTTGTCAGAGTACTTCTCGATCAAGTTGATCATCCGAAGCCGTGGCGCCATGACGAATACTGCATACTCGACGTGGCCGGATCGGCTCAAACGCTCACATTCCCACCCCAAAAAACACACAAACCCCTCCTCGAACGCACCGCCCCGTGCCCACTAACAGCTCTGCGAGCGAGGCTGACATTATTCAGGCTGCAGCTTCTCGAGTGAAGTGTGCGGCGCGTGTGTGTGACCTTAAAGAGGGGAGGTTTGGAGAATCGCTGCATAAGAAGAAGAAAGTGAATAATTCTTTAAAGTGTAGCCCGGGGCGCATTAGCATGTGCGCTAGCTATGGCGGCGGTGCGTGGCTGTTTTTTTTTTCTTTTTTTTTCTTACAGCACTTTTAGCACACCCCGTTTGTCAGAGGGAGGCATCATCCTTTATCGGCACATTTCATGTTTCCCAGAGGACTCTGTGAAGCGGGTGATATTATTGAGGAGCGCTGAGCCTTATTAAATTCCCAAGCATATTACCAGTCTCTCTCTCTCTCACTCACTCTCTCTCTCACACACTTGCATCTCTCACTCTCTCTGATTATGTTTCTCTCTCTCTCTTAATTTGGTTGCACACTACCACCACCCCCCCCGCACACACACCTCTACCCCCAGCTCTTCCCATGCGTCTCTCCAGAGGAAACAAAGGAAGTAAATACATATTATTGCTTTTCTCTCTCTCTCTCCTCTTCATCAGGTATTAACACAGCACGCCCCTCCACCGATGCAGACCCTCGTATTACTGGCTCCCTCTCTGTATACGTTACACTGTGCTATCAGCTGTCCTCTTCTCTGTGAACACTTTTCATCAAAAGGACAGAGATAATTCTAATCTTTCAACCAGTGAACTAGATAGAAAGCAAATACTCTGTCAGCTTTGCCGGGATTAAGTTGGGAGTCATCAAAAAGATTTTTTTATTTTTTTCTCCCAATGCAAGGAAAGTGATAAATCCACCACTATTAGTTGAATATCATTTCTTTTTTTACAACTTCCTTCTTAAAAGTGTTATATAACGAGGGTGAAGCCACCGACGTGTTCATCTCCGTTTCCTCAGCGACTGTTTGCTCAGGCCGAGGGGAATCGGCACCAGGCGTATTTATCAAAAGCGAGTTTTTTTTCCTCTTCTTTTTTTTTGTTCGCAACGCTGACACGGACGGTGATGCCTCTGTCTCCCTCGCCGCGAGGGAAGCCTATTTACATATGACCTTGCACGCAGCGTTTGGCGGGAACGCGGCGGGGAGGGGGGAGGGCTTTCGTGGAGTTTTTTATTTTGCTGGAACGATGTGCTTTTATCATGGATGTGACAGCAGAATATGAATATGAAAATATGAAAAGAGCAGTTGAGTCAGATCGGGTCGTGATATTCATGAGGATTAGACATAATGTGTTTACTAGTTTGGCAGCCAACTGTACTGTATATTATGTCAGTGGCCTGTACAGTACTGCATGTGTGGGCTGCGGACTGTTTAAATGTGCGTACGTGCCCTTTATTTTACATAGAGCACGCATGCTGTTCTCCGGGCGTAAATGACAACCTGTCACTAGATACCGGGGCGGCTTCCTGATCTTTTTGTGGTGAAAGTAATAATTCACGAGGGCGCAAATCATGCCTCTGTATGTGCAGACAGGAGAGCTAGTAAACAGAGATGTTGGTGTATGTGTGCGCCCACGCATGTGAGTCACTGTCGAAGGTGTTCATCTGAGGGATAGCACACATAGAGTAGTAGAAGGCCCTTGAGGAATACCACTCTGCACCATGGCACAATACCCCCGTCTGCATCCCTTGTACATAAAGCCATCCTGCATTCATTCAGAGAGAAGAGGAGAGAGAGAGAGAGACGATGCATAGGCTTGAAGGATCTCCTCGTGCAAGAGTGTCAGACGAGGATGTCGAGACGGCTTGATGCTATGAAAATTTGATGCGGAAAATATCCTGTCAGCGCTGCATTTTTAATGGAGACCACGCAGACGCAGGAATTATCATCGCGGCGCTTCCCTCCAGCCCTCAGCGAGTAGTCGTTCAAAAGCATCCCCGGACGACTTTGCACCTCCAGGTCGAACTTAGTCAGCGTCTGGATCTGCTTCAGGTATTTCAATCATCCGGAGAAAAGTTCCATTTGTCTCTTAAAACACTGCGTCTGAGCACCGACAGCTCGTAGGACTCATCGCAGAATACACAAACACTCCATCACGGGTCAGGCTATCGGTGTCTGGTGTATATTTTCCTCTCCTCTCTCCCCGTGTAGGAAAATGAGTCTGGCCTTTGGGGCTTTATTGGCCTAATCTGCAGTCCAGTCCACACTTCTCCCACTGGTGATTGATATTTGGAGACATCGGTGGGACAAAAACAGTTTGAGTTCTGACGCTCATGAAAGACCCATCAGCTCCGTCGTCGATCAATGTGAATAAATATTTCCCACAACCCAGAAGCATTAGAATCAAGGGCGGGGAGGGGAGAAAAAAAGGAGAGGAAAGAGGAAAAATCAATTGGTCGAGAGCTTTGCTAAAAAGGGCGGTGGGAAGGCGGCGGCGGCGGCGGCGGCAGTGATGGTAGAGGGGGTACAAGGGGGGGAAAAATAGGCCTGTCAAGCTGGATGAATAATGAAGCATGTTTTCTGTGCTTCAAAGGCAAAGGAGGAAAGGCACGGTGAAGTCATGTTATGTACTCGGTGTCATCTCATGTCAAATTAATTTGAGTATCACACGAGCCAGAAATAATGCAAAGAAAGCTGAGGCGAACACGGTGGTTTCGAACTCTTTGAACTGTTCAAGTATTAATTTAGCACCTTCAAGGCTCTCAATAAGTTGCAATGAGTAATATTTGTGCCACATGTCAGCAGGGGCTCTGGAGAATTGCTGATCAGTGCCAGGTTAGAGCTGCCTTACAACTTTTTTGCTGCTGAGAATCAAACCTTAAGTTAGAAATAGGGGCAACCATCTTTAAATGATGTGCTGCTGTCTCTAAGTTCCAATAATGAGATGTTTTCCCATTTTTCCCATTTGAAAACATAGCGTGAATGTAGCACTAGCCCGTTAGCTTAGACTGTATGAGCTATCACCCTGTTAGCTTTAGTTATGACATAGGCTTTTAGTGTTGCATCAACCGTTAACAACATCCCACTTGCTAACACTTAGCAAACATCCCCTTTTTGCTAGCTGTTGATGCGTTTCTGTGAGGCCAGCTGATGCTAACTTTAGCTCGTTCTAGCTTAAATGTTTCGCTGCCATCTCATCCGAGTTAGGATGTGCTCCACATCCAGTGAATAGACAAAAATAATCGTTTAAATTCCTGAAGAACACGCTATGCATTGACCAATGTTGTTGTAGTTTCCTACAGCTTCCACTAGATGCTACTAATGAGTCCTCTTTTCTTTTCTTTTCTTTTTCTTCTGAAATTCACCTTTAATTAACTTAACAAATCCTATCAAAATGAAAACAATGATGAAATATGAAGTGTATAGATTAGACCAGAAATAGCTCCACATACTGCACAAACGACATCCGACTCTCATTGAAATGGAAGAGGATATAAGGTATTTCAACCACAAGCTGAGTTTTTACACTCTTTGTCTGACAATCTGTGACACTTTAGCTGAAAACCGACTCCAACCCGAACGCAGTGATGGCATTTATGTTCTACATCCGACCATTTTCAGTCAATACAAGAGGGGCTGAGTGTCCATATTCCCTAGTTACTGCCCACCTGTCCAAACCTCATCCACCCACGATATGAATCTCTTTCTCCCTGTCTATCTCCCCCACTCGCTCTCGTTATTTTGATAGGGGATCCATTTGCTTTAAATTGACTCATTTTGTCAGTGGGAATCGGAGCAGAGAAACTGAAGAGGGAGAAACGGGCAAGGCTGCTGCTGCTTTGATCCCTCCGACAGGCAGCGTGAAAAGTGCATTTCATAAAGGATGTTCGCCTGTGATGAGCGCGCCAGAGTGACAAATTGGGCCCCTGGTGCTTTAAATAATACACTGTGTATGGCTCCAGCCATGGTGATGTAGTTCTATATTGCTAAACTGGCCTGTTAAGAAGGGTGTGTGTGTTGTGGGGTTGAAAGAGGGGTACGGTTAGCAACTCCAATCCTGGGCCTGTTTCACTTCCAATCATCTCCCTTTCTTGTTCATCCATGTGATACATGCAAATGCTAATGTGAAACCCGCTCTCCAGTCTCCGATTGCATTCGCATCTAGATTCGGAGCTTCAAGGATAGGAAGCGACTTTTGAGTGATGACTGAAAAGAGCCTTGTTGTCTCCCCGTGGCGTTTGTTGCTGGAAACAGAATCGTGCACTGATGAATGTTTAAGATGTGGTGTGTCAGTGTCGCTGACACTCCCTCAGCTGGTGCAGCAGGGGTACGGAGTAAAAGATAGTGGAAATGTTCGGATGGGCTTTTTGCTTCTTCACGCTGCATAATTTGACCCAACATGCAAAACCTCTTAGGGATGGGGAGAGGACGAGGGTAGTGTGCACACAGCTTGTGTGCCCTTGCGCTGACACATGCATGCAGTTAAATATATAAATAAGGGTAACATGAAAAAATATGTGCATTAATTATTATCTGTGCTCATAAATGCTTTCACCCCCAAAATACATGATGAAGATGAATGAAGCCCATTGGGTGCTGAATTATTGATAGTAGTACTCATATTGATAAATAAGTAATAATAATACAGTACTATTGTACTATACTATTCTCGTACTATATACTATATCACTATATAATATACTTGTATACATCCCATCCTATTCTGTAAGTATAACACAAGTCGTGGGTGCTTCATGTGTGCTGCTATTGACCGTAATTTAAAGGTGCAATATGTCAGAATTGGCCACCTGTCAAATTAATTATCAAAACATAATAAACCGGGGCTAGCTGGATAGCATGCTAATATCAACTTCTATTTATGTTGATAATTGTAGTTGAATTTTTAACTTTTTCAACTATAAATTCTTACATATTGCCCATTTAAGCCTGAGTTCAGGTGCTGTTGGCTATTTTATTTTGTTTTGTTTTGTTTATTTGTAAGTTTATCTATTTATCTATTAGGTAACACTATAACATCATTAATAAATGATTATTTAAAGTGAATTAAACATTAGTAAAGTTATTTCACTGTTGACAAACAACAAAATGCTTTATTAACCATTTAAAGGAATTGTAAAGGTCAATAAACACCATTTACAACTTTACAGTTATAATAATAAACAGTTGCTTAATAAATGGTTTACACAACATTGAATTGTTTGTTAACAGTGAAGTAACTATTAACTAATGATTAATTAACTATGAATTTATCATTTATTAATAATGGTTATTATAAAGTGCCACCATTTCTATCTTCATGCTGCTGTAACACCCGACTTTCCCCCTATTTCCCCCATCTTATCTTACCTTACCTTGTCTTAATAATGAGTCATTTTTTTTTATTTGTAGCACATTTCAAAGTGAAAACTCTTGACAGATGACGGATGTCATTACATGTCAGTCATCAGCAATCCTCTCCGTAAGCCTTATTCCATTTTGCAAATGTTCGGCTTCAGATGGTCCTCCTTGGCACCAAACAGCAGATCTCCTTACCAGACACATACAATACGCCTCCCCCTCTCTCTTATGGATGCAAACCATAATGGAGGAATCATCAGAGAAAATCTGGAGGTGGCGTGACCCACAGTTGAGTCAAAGATAGAGAGTGAATAAGGAAGGTGACTGCAACAGTGCCTCTCTGCAGCAGCAAATCCAATATAGTGCTCCGGGAGGGAACAAACTGTGGCCTATCTCTGAGATAGTCTATAATCCAGGACACCTTGGCGTTATCAGGCTGTATCGCTCTGAGCTTCTGCCCGAGCAAGAGTGGCTGGAGAGTGTTTAAGGGACTCAAGAAATCAAAGATGACGTTTCTGACTGAGCGCTCGAGCTTCTCCTGGCAGGATCAGGTCCAACACATGATGACATTTTGTCATTGTGCAGTATATCTGGACATATTCTTGTACCTATGACTAGTATTCAAATGGGGCTGAATTAAGACTCCTTCGCCAGATGTCTTTCACGTAGGATGAGGTCTTCAAGCTGTCACAGAAGCTTTCTTTGTTTGAACACTCAAACACTGCAGGAGGTTTTACACAGTAGAGACACCCTGGCCAGACTCAAGGATACATTAAAGAGGTGCTGGAGAAGCCATTTGCTGACTGGCACTTCCTTTCAGTGCTTTCATCAAGGGGCTGCACTGTGCAGAGCCATTTGATGGAGTTTGTTTTTAACCCTCCCAGTAGGAGTCCTGTCTGTTCGAGAGGGAAATGTCTCTAAAACCTGTATGATCTTTTGTTTGGTTACCCTGGGCCTTACACTGTGATGCTGTGTCGAGGAGTGTTGTCACATCCCAGTATCTTAATAATGAAGCTTGTGAGTTAAATATAGTCAAGGCATGATACGAAACATGACCAAACAAAAGTCTGGAGTTTCTGTCCTGTTTGAGACCAAGGGTCAAGAGTGATTGGTTTTAAGGTTATGTTATTGATGTTACTTGCATAGCTTACATCAGTGTAGTTATTTTAACACAAAGTACGATCTTTTCCTAAACCTAACCAAGTACTTTTTGGGCCTACACCTTTCAAAGTAGTTTTTGTGCCTAAACCTAACAAGTAGTTTTGTACCTGAACCTTAACGAGTAGTTTTGTATCTGAACCTTAACGAGTAGTTTTGTACCTGAACCTTAACGAGTAGTTTTGTATCTGAACCTTAACGAGTAGTTTTGTACCTGAACCTTAACGAGTAGTTTTGTATCTGAACCTTAACGAGTAGTTTTGTACCTGAACCTTAACAAGTAGTTTTGTACCTGAACCTTAGCAAGTAGTTTTGTGCCTGAACCTAACCAAGCTGTGACATTTGACAACCTTAATAACCATCCAATAGTCATAATATGTCATAAAATGTAAACAGCTTGTCCGCAAGCTTTATTTTTAAAGTGAAGCCGGATATTGCATATGTTGCATTATTGCTAAGCCGTGGAGCCCTTCACGTGTGAAACTGACACTATTGGGGTAGGTAAAGTGTCATTATTCGAAGCTTAAGGCCACTGACCAAACTGCCAAATTTGACTAATTTGTTTAATCTCTGTGGGTCTTTAGACCCTAGTGAAAATGCAGACAACAACAGGTTTAGGGAACTGCTTTAGCTCCTTGAAAAGTAGTTCCTGGGACTAAAAGTTCCAGGTAGTAGGTGGAAGCTTGGCTTAAAGAGTTAGAAGCAGCTTTTTGGCTTAGGTTTTTGTACTGAGTGAGAGTGCGCCATCTTAAATCCACAGTCCAACCAGAGTATTATAACATTTTTGGTCCCATATTTTACAGGGGATTTTAAATTATGATGGGCATAATGTTCACAACTCCCACAAAAGAAATGAAAGGATAGCAATTGCACAGTAAACAGTAGGCGTATGCACGTGTCCACCTAAATCAACAGGACTCGATCAGCTCAATTCCCTTCAGAGTTTGAAGGCAGAACACAAGAGCCCATCATGTTCTGTGAACCTGCTCAAACACAGACAAACTAATCCCCCTGGAAAACACAGGCCCTGGATAATTTGCCGTCTTCTTTCTGCCCTGGAGTGGAGCTCGGCCTGCCTGTTTATGAGCCCACATGCTGAAAGAGCTGCGAGCAGCCTGTCCCCTCGAGGTCAGCATAATTACCCCCACCCAGTTCCCACCACTAGCTTTCCATGAAGGTCGTGACTCACCCATGCCTAGCTCACTCTGGCCTAGAATGTGCTAGCAGCTGAGGGCTAATTGCTACACTCAGGATGACAAGCGTGGTTAGGTAGTGGGTGTTGTTTGGCTGACTCACTAGCTAACCAGCTAGCCGGCCACTGCTAACTACTCATCATCAAGTGGAGCCTTTGTTTTAGACACGAGGTGCTGAGAGATTATTTTCTTTCATTTGTAGCCTCTAGAGTGGGTTTGGTGCTTTTTTTCCCTCTATGTTGAAATGAAAATGCATGAATACAAAAGTATTTCTTAAAATGTAGGTCATACTAAATTTAAGACATAATGAAATTCTGATGCAAATGTGCCGCTACTGTTATGAGACTCTTTGCCAAGTGGTATAATACTTCTTGTTAAAGCTTCATATTTCATACGCTGCTTAGGGCAGAACATGTGCTGAACTTGAACCATCTTCTGTGCAGTCGCCGTTTGTTGTAAGTGTATTAGATGAGAAAATCCACTGGAGCCACATTTATTTTAAACTCTACCTCTACAGTGTGCCTCGCCGTGATGAAGATGTTTTTCTCTTATTAGTGCGATCAGAAAAAAAAAAGAAGCACAAATCACTGACCTTTTTCTTCCGCGCTTTTTTTTTTATTTTTTGGGGAGGATTTAATCGAAATTGTATTTTGACAAATAACCATTTAATGGTGTAAAACAGGCCATTGTGTGAGCGTGCCTGGGAGTGTGCGATAAGAGTAACAGTGGAGGAGAAGCAATGACACTTCTTTTTTTTCTAAAGGGAGAGGGAGAGCGAGGGAGAGGAGGGGAGATGGCGTGCAAGGAGAGAGAATTTAGAGGAATAATAAACAATAAAAAAAAACACTTTTTAAAAAAAAAAACTGATTTAACCCCTCGTTGCTCACACTACTGCTCACAGTAGCTCAGTAAGCCCTACCATTTTCTACACACTCACCACCACCACCGCCACCCTTCATCATGTGTCTGTCTTATCAAATAATACTGTGCTGCTGCTGCTTGTCTTCTTGTCTGTGGCCTGCAATGTCGCGCACACACAAGCTGCATGGTTAAAATGTGCGGTTTTGCCCACGAGCGCACGGCGTCTGTGTGTGTGCGAGAATGCCGTATTGTTTTATCGGTCGCTAGCAGTGTTGCATGTGTGCACCATGGAAGAGCGGCTAATGCTAATCCTTACGGCTCTTCCAGAGTATTTTGTATAAGCTCAGAGTGCCGTGCCGAGGAAGAAAACAAGACGCATAAAAAAAAACAAAAAAAAAAATGGAGCTGCGGTGCTTCATTTTATACTGTAATTTGGTGTTTTTTCAGGCGTGAATGAATTACATGTACAGAGATGTGAAGTGTAGCTAGCAAAGGTGATTAGCAGTGTTACGCCTCGAGGATAACATGAAAGCCTGATGAGAAAATCTCCTTTGTTTTCAGATTTCAGAACATATTTGAGGAGATATTTTTTTGACTTGTTTCAAGCTTTTAGTCGTCAGTGTGTGTGTGTGTGTGTGTGTGTGTGTGTGTGTGGCAGGAAGCGAGCACCATCATTCTTATTAGCAGAGTGGATGAGTCACTCGGCTTCTTCCTCGCTGCACATCATCCTGCTGTTGTTCCACTTATAGATGAGGTCAGGGGTCGGAAGCGCTCTGAGGACACGGGTCTGGTGCTGCCTGCGCTCTAGACAGAGAAAGTATGCTTCCAGTAAACACGGCCGCCGCCTGCCGAGAGGCCGCACGTGCATGCGAGCGCGCATGCAAGATGGATGAGGGGGCATGACACGCAGGGACGCTTTATTTACGGGCTTCTTGAGTGCCGAGACCCGGGGAGAGAGGAGGTGAGCAAGAGTGCACGCCGCATTCTGATAATTGGCTGAGAGATCGTCACCAGAATGAAATTATGCTAGTTAATCTCCCCTCAATTAATTACCTCAGGAGCAGGCCGCAGTACATTCATTATTCCAGAAAGAGTATTGACCCTGCTGGAAGCGAAAAAGCAGCCATATCATACCCATAATGCCGACCTGCAGTGTTTTTTGCGACGCTAGTTAGCGCGCGAGCAGCTGGAGGACCGACGAGGAGGTGATCCACCTGTATGTAGGCTAGAAAATGTCTCCTGGACGGCCTTCATGTGTACTTTTGTGTGCCGAGTCTTTGTTCCACACAGAGGTCGGGCACGTGGAAAAAGCAAGGCAAAAGGAGGTGACAGCTCATTACAAAACTCGATCAGGGCCCTGTGTCTTTTCTCTCATTCACTCACTCCCCCCTTTTTATTCTTTTTTCCGCGCCTGTCCTGCGCCTCTCGAGGCGTGGCGGGGGGCTCCAGATTATTCCCTCAGTCGCCCTTGCCAGGCAGTAAATACTTCAAGGGGCTCAGAAGGCAGAGAATAGATCACCTGCTGCCACTTTGAACAGTATTCCTGCATTCCAGCTGGGCCTGTAAGCAGCGACGGCTAAAGCGCGAAGCTGAAGACGAGTCGGTGTCGAAGGAGGGCAAAAGCGACTGATGAAAAATCACCACTACCATGTGCACACAACAGTAATTAAGAGTTATTTTCTGCTCCTTCGATCAAATTGGCCTCCCGCTTGCAAGATCTCGGGGTTACATATTTGCGGTTCGGATTTAACTTAACTGCGCCGCTGAAAGAATCTCCGCCGCCGACGTTAATGCCGTCAATTAATGCCATCACTGGTGGTGCGCGGCATGACTTGCGCTCCTCAAAGGTCATCGCTCCCCAGGACGCCGCTTTCTGTTCTCGTTTTCCCAAGCACCACTGCCGCGTGTCTCTCTCTCTCCCATCCCTCCTTAATTGTCTGGCAAACATCTCAGCGAGAGAAAGACAAATATCGCTTTTTCCTGTGGATATTGTTCTGTCTGAACTCGCCGTCGCGGCGTTAATAATTCAGCAACCTGTTCTTTTCTCTCGCCCGCTCCTACACTTCCTCCATCACCTTATTTTCTCCTCTCAGGCCCCCCTCTTTCTTCTTCTACTTCTGTCTTTCTCTGCCGTTTCCTTCCTCGCGTTCCCCCACAGCCACCCCCCAGTTGTGTGCGTGTCTGTCTTGCCCGTCTTGTCTTTGATGCTCAGGACCTCTCGGCTGCGAGGCGATGCCACAGGGGCCCTGCAAAGCGAGACAGCCAAACACGGGGAGACTCGCTCGTACGCCGTAATTAGTCGGCAAGTTTCACCTAATTAAGCGGGACCCTATTAGAGGCGAGAACGAGCAGAAAGGGAGAAAGACTGCACCCTTTCGCTCCTCTTCTCCGACTCCTCGCATCGCATCTCGTCTCCTTTCTTTCGCTACTCCCATTTTGTCACGAGCACTCCCAACAGCTGGTTTTCCCGGATAAATATTTCATTTTTCCCTCCCTCGGGAGCACGCAGTAATCTGTGTGACACCCGGCAATGTACACTGTCATCTCCACGCTGATTGCTCTGCTGCCGCGCCAGATAGATCTGTCCGTACAGGGAGGCCTTTGATGAGGGGCGCGAGGCAATCACGAGCCCATTTCCAAAAGCCCAGACTCGCCGTTCTCACACTGACGCCCTCTCGCGCCTTTTCCCTCCCGACCCCCCCTCCCGAAAAAAACCCTTCTTCTTCTTTCCCCGTCTCGATCGAGAAGATGTCCCATTTTGGCCTGAAATTGGAACCATGCGGGCGAGTTGTTAATGGCATTTGGAGGCTTCTTTTTTAGTTTCCCTGTGATGGAAGTACATTAGATTAAGTTGAGTGGCGAGATAAGCGTCGCCTCGCACACAGGGCCTCATTGTCGGGGAGTTGATTCGAGGCTAAATCAAGCTCTTTGGCTTGTTAAGCTAATGTGTGAGAGCACCTGGGAGCACATGGACTTATTTACAGGACAGTACATCCTCTGTTTTCAAAGTTCCCTTCATCATCACTCTTCCTCCTCCTGCGTTCCCCTTCTGTCCTCCTGTCTTTGCTAATGTCCTCAATTCTTCCTCCTCTCTCCTCCTGTCTCCCCGACTCTCCTCTCCTCTCCACTGCTCTCTTTGGCAGTGTGTTTGGCCTGTGACGGCCCAGAGGCAGCCATGCTGTCTTCTCCACTCAATCTGCTGTTTCCCTTCTCCCAGGCCCTGACCCTGCTATACTCAGCACACACTCTCTCCCTCCTTGACTCTCTCCTTCATTCTCTCGCCATCCATCCCTCCCCCGCCGCTCTGACCCCTATCCGCTGTCCGGGGCGACTGTAATGTCTGTCAAAGACACAGCGCGGACGCACAAAAATGCACGCGGGCACGTCACCTCTGTTTTGTCCTCCTCCCTCTCACTTCTTTCCCTCCCTCCCTCCCTCCATCCCTTCCTCCCAGCGCCTCAGCTGTTTGGGTTGAGTCTGCCGGCCGGAAAAAAGAGGGCAGAAGGTCAGGGAGCTTCAGTCTGTGCAGAAGTGTTTCATGGCGGTATGTGGAGAGGATGGTGCGGGGGATGGCGCGGCTCAAAAGTGAAAGCGCCTGTGACGTCGACGGATCTGGACTGGCAAGTGACTTTGCTGACATGCCACTGCGAAAACACGGTGTACTGTACTACGACACAAACAAACATGCTGAACTGTAATTGCCCAGAAATGCCCACGCAACAGACATTAGTGTGCATATGCCCAGAAGCGATGACAGTCTAACCCCTCCGCCTTTTTCTCTCTCCTTCCTACCACTGCAACATCTTAGTGCTAAAGACGCCGCATCGAATCGCTACTGTACCCCGGCAGTGGAGTTTTCTTTTGAAATATCCCACAGTGTAAGCTAGTCAGCTGATAGGGTGGCTGACTAAAGCCAGCTAAGAAAAGCCGCTGCTCAACCAGTGCAGCCACTGGCCCACTTTCAGCCTCGCACAAATGAAGAAAGTCTCCACTATAGACACAGTGTGAGGCGCAAATATCTCCGAGCACCGCTGGGTAATCATCGCTTCGGCGGCGCGCTCGGAATTACATCCTCTCTCTTCTGTCGTGCCCCTCTAACTCATCTGCCAATCACTCCCCTCATCCACCTCTCCCCTCCGGATGCCTCCTTTGAGTAAATGTAAAAGAGGGCTAATGGCTTGCGGGGTATTATGAGCGCCCCCTCCCACCCCGCTCACTGCTCTGCTTGGCTAAAAAGCTCTCCTCTCTCGCAGCGGTGGAGATAGCCTCGCCTGCAGGACCCTGGCCGAGCTGCTGTTTGCTGGCAACAACAAGGCCTCAACCCTCGGGACTCAACCTGGGATGGAGGGGGCCTCCTCGCGCAGCTCTCAGCGTTGCAGGGAGGCTTTTTAACACAGCAGAGTGACCCACTTGTATTGTGTTATTCTGCGGTTGATAGTGTGGGCTTGCGGGATGTTTGTGAATATACAACAAAAGCCTGCTACAGTGCTGCTGCGTGTGCTCCGAGGGCTTTTCTTTGAAGATATTTTCTACGTCCTGATTTTCTGAATTGGGTCTTGAAAGGGCCTATGGATATGTTTGGGAGCGATGTTGCGTGTCTTCTCTGCAGAAGCACTCGAAACAATTACAATTGATTATTTCTCAGCCACGTTTTTAATGCGTCTGCTTTCATTCTGCTGACTTACATTTTTCAGATTCATAGTAAAGTTTTAAACGAATTCGCCGGCGAGAGAAGATTCTCGCTAAAGTGAATAAATAAAAGTCTTTGTTGAGAGGGTTTTTAAAATGACTTTAGCCTACCCTACAGCAATTCTTAAGCCAACAGGTTCAAGTACTAGTTGAGGCTGAAGTGCCACCTCTCGTGTGATTATTTGTCCAGAGCTACAGCACAGATGGATTTACGTGGTTTAAAAAGTTTAAGTGGTCGGGGTGGGGGTGACACGTTTTTGAAGGAGGAAAGCGAAAAAAAGAGCATTTTTGCTTTGATATAGCAGCCCAATTCATGGGCGGGAAACGTCTTCATTTTTAGCAGGCCTGCAGAGTCAATGGACCGTGGCTAGGAAATAATCAGCCTCCTTTCAGCGCGCGCAGCACACAAGAGCGCCGGCTAACTACCTCAGCAGCTCACGGCGCGGGGTGGCCGGGATGATGAAGCCGAGGGTTTGGCTGCTTTCGAGGAGGCAGCTGAGGCGGTTTGATGAGCATACAGGGGCAGGGCGCTGGGGGCCTCGTGAGAACCGCCGTGCATTGTGGGTAGCCTGATGGCTCAATCGTTGGTGTAAATGAGCAAGACGATCGGTACCTGGTGTCCGCTTGTCTCTTTGACGGCTGTTTTTTTTTTCAAGCAGGGAAGGAGAGCTAGGGAGAAGGAGACATCTCTTCTTTCTTTCTTTCATGATCCAGAGTCGCTGTTATCAGCTGGAATGTTAAAGGAGACGTATTATGCTCATTTTCCGGTGCACAAGTTTGTTTTGGGTTACTAATAGAATAGGTTTACGTGTTTTAATGCTCAAAAAACACATCTGTTTTCTCATTCTGTCTGAAACACTCCTGTCTCTTTAAGGCCCTCCTCCTGAACACTCTGCTCTAATAGGTCAGCTCACGCACGCCTGAGCCAGCACCCCTAGCTACAACAGAGCAGCTCTGCTAAATCCATTCTTTAGGCATAAATTATGCAAAGTGTGATGTCATAAAGTCACAGAATTAAAGGCAGGGACCACTGATGAGGCGTTTAAGGAGCCGTGTTTTCTGTAGGAGAAATGATCTTCTGTTGGTGCAGATTTTTCAACTTCCTACCTATAAAACACTGAAGGAAAAACGCATAATAAGTCTCCTTTAACTGTCTTTGATTGCCATTGCATCTCTGTTTTGCTTTATTTTCTTGCATTTCTCCTCATTTATTTTGCTATTTACATTTCATTAAACACAACTGCTCAGCTGTCGGGGCTCACTAATGACAAAAAAGTTATTTGATTTTTCCATCAAGTGGCAGTTGCTCCCCGAGGCATTGGCTATACAGTATATTGACTGGCAATCATCAGTTGATGCTTGACAAAGGTAATTTGTGACACGAAAATGGATTTCTAATAGGTATTTAGTAGAAATAAGATTTCCGGCAGCGCAGGAATGGCACTCTTGGAGTAGCGTTTGGCTGAAAGGCATCCGTAGTGAGTTCATGTGTTGATCAGTAGGACTGCAGAGGACTCTCATTGTCTGTTTTCCTCCTCTTTCTTTGCTGTCCTTGTCTCGGCTGCATTGTGTCGTCAGTCATGTGTCCGCTCTGCATAACACTGTTTTTTAGTTCCAGTTTCAATGCTGCTCAGGGGTTTCTCATACATTCAATATATACTATCGCACAAGTGCAAAACATAAAGAGTGATTTCTGTTCTATTTTGTTTCTTTCACAGGAGAAAAAGAGCATTAAAAGTAAGCCATGGTCCAAACTCTTGCTTTTTCTTTTTTATACTATGGGCAAAGGCATGCTTGGCTTGGTTTGCACTCACCCTCGCTTCTGCTTGATTTTTGGTTTTCTCCATACTTCGCATCAGGTCATGAATAAATTACATCTAACATAGCATCTCTATAACATTGGCACTCTTATTAACTCTGGCACTGCGTAATGTCTGAGCATTCGGTCAGGGCTTCTTGGAGTAGACTCCTTCCTCCTTCCTTTTCCCGCCTCACAGTTTTCGTCTCATATCGAGCCAGCTACTCAGCTTTGGTTTGCTGCATTTGTGGATAATTATCTCTCACACATTGCATACTGGAATAAACTCTTGCGCTGTCTGACAGTAGTCACTGGCAGTGGGGTTTCTGTCAAACCTGTTGTCCTGGTGTAGCATCGTAAGCACATAATTTGCTTTCCACAATAATACAGTAGACGCAGTTAATCTGAGGCCAGCTTCTAGCTAGGTAATTGGTTAAGACCCCTATTTAGTGGATTTAAGAGGATATCAGGGCGCTTTAGCCACACAAAGCTATTAAGCTACTTAGATCAGAATGTGATTGCCGTCTGTCAATCACCAGATAAGAAAATAGGGTGTTGTTTGGCGCACAAACATCCTCACCCACACACACTGCAGACACACAGAGCAGGCGTAATTTTGCATCTTTAATTTCTAGACCAAGGCGAGCTGAAAAACACGAACTGACCTCCTCCCTCCTCTCTCCGTCTCTGCCTCCCCTCCCCTCCCCTCCCCTCCCTCCCCTTCCCCTCTCAGCACAAACACGTTTTGAAGCATGACATTATTTCAACTCTGATTCACGCCACTGTTTTTTAGTTTGAGGCTGTTGTCGTAGCCAGTGGACTCTTTTTTTTTTTTTTATCGTTTCATTGTTGTTTTCTGTTGCTGTTTCTGTCATGTGGTATGCGGGTTCTGCATGAAAAACATGCAAATTTTATCCGTACAGGCTGACTTGTGTTCAATAGAGTGATAAAATTCAGAACTCACATCAGCTGTCAGCAGCAGGCTCCTGGTGACCATCGTGACCAGCTCTGATTGTTCTTCCACCTCCTCCATTAACATTCAGATGCGCTGATGACCTCATTAGGGAGAAAATGCAGATTCACGCATCTAATTTAAGAAAATTCATAAAAAGCCAACCAACATACCACACCAAACACTTAGTGCAAGTTAGCCAAAAAAAAAGGTAGTTTCTCATTAAATATCCCACTTTAGTGAAACAAACAGCATTACTCACTGTTTCCTCTCCCTCTTCTTCCTCTAGACGCCCGGCCTTTGCCTGACGTAGCCATGACTGGCAAGTGCACCCGGGAATGTGACGAGTACGGCCACTCGGACTCCTGCTGGATGCCTGTGCGCACGTCGCCTGAGCGACGGCCATCCAAGTCAACCACCACCCCACAACAACCAAAGCTTTCCACTTTCATGAGCGGCAGCGGAAGCGGCAGCAGCAGCGCAGAGCAGCCCGGCAGCCAAGAGACCCTCGCCATGGCCGCCATGGCCAACGGAGACCCCACTTCCGCTCACATGATGGGCGACCGCAACCGCAACCTTCTCAACAAGAAGATGGCCTCCTCCTCCTCCTCCTACGAGGCCTTCGGCTCGCCTTCCTACGGCTCGCCAGGAAGCGGGGAGGAGACGCTGGGCCACCCCACTGAGGAGATCCCTCTGGCACCTACCGGGGAGTACAAGCCCACGTCCTGTGGCACTCTGACGCGACGGGAGGTGTACCTGTGAGCTGGGAGGGTTTGACGCATTCAAAACTAAGCATAGCTGCTTACCCGCCACCGTTAGAGCTCTAGAAGCTTTTTAGCCGCCCTTGTTCTGCGCAAGGTAGGACTAAACTTTCTCCAAAGACTTTTACGACAGCTCCTTAATGAAAACTCTAAGTGGATATATAAACATAGTACCATTTTTTAAAGTGCTAACTCCGGCCATGACCTGGGAGAAAAGGAGGAGGAGGAAAAACTGTTGAGGGCAGTGATGGGACTTGGGATGAGGCTGTTCTACTGGCGAGTCGGGCTCTTGGGACACGATCTGCTGCCTGACAGTCAATCTGTACAATAATCAACTCATTTTACATATACAGTACATGCATGCATTAACCCCCCCACTGTTCCCCCCATGGAGGCCCCATTCCCTGAAGATGAGACTGTACAAAAAGAGACCCTTTCTTTTTCTGCTTTTTTTTCTAGAAACTTGTACATGTGGACTTTTTTGACTTCAAAGTGTGTCTGCTTATGCCTTTTTTTTAAGTTTCAGAAGAGTGCAACACTCTGGCCACGATGTCTCACATACAGACATAATGGTCTCTAGCTTACTGAGCTGTCCGTGGATTCCTTCACCTTGACTGTTTCTAATTAAAGTTGCTCAACAGCAGACCAAAACTTGATCGTACTGAAATCCTACAACGGACGGGAAAGACTAAGCTTTAAATACTCAGCCCAGAGACACTTCTTTGAGTCGTGGACAGAAATAGGAGTCGATGGAATTTTGCTGCAATGCCACCTCGCTTCAGACTACAGCAACACTGGCGATGAACACATGATGACTGATCGAACCCAACCAGTGTGTGTACGCTCTTCACAGGTGTCACTCATTGTACATAAGCATCGGACCACAGCAACAACGCTAACCGCTCTCATTCCCCCTATGTCTTGCGACCCTTCCTCAGTCTCTTCGTACTTTGTCTTTGATTGATAGGTTGAGACCAAACCCCCCCCCCCAACTCCCACCCCTTTTTACGAAATGCTAAATTACAGTAGAGCCATGACATATCACCGCGTCGGCTGGAAACGCATGTGTGTACAAGGTCGTGCATATTCGGATCTCTTCGTAATACGTACCCTGTTTTCTTTTTCAATCACACATATGCAGGACCGGAAAAACAGATCCATGTAACTGAGGCCTGGGCAAGCACAGTGTGTGGCATGCCGAGTCAAATTACGGAGGTGCAATTGAAATTGTATGAGTGTACAGGCCAGATATGCAGTATATAATGTGTGTTT
This sequence comes from Pagrus pagrus, assembly GCF_965226575.1. NCBI lineage: Eukaryota > Metazoa > Chordata > Actinopteri > Spariformes > Sparidae > Pagrus > Pagrus pagrus. The sequence goes on along the minus strand of NC_140204.1, from coordinate 11,512,669 downwards.
TTTGGCTATATTTAGTGTATACTGTAGATGTACACCGATAATAGGCATAGGAGGGCGCAAAAATGGCCAAGCTGCTCCTGAAACAGCTGCAAAGGACAGCTTTTTACTGTTATTTCTTTGATTTTGTGTGATAGACTGAGCAATAAATATCATAATGTACACGTGACCAACAAGCATCAACTTCTTTTTCACTTCTTCTCAAGCCTTCAAGGTGACATCAACCCCACGCGTGGCTTTCCGAGCGAGAGAGAGCGAGAGTGTGTCCTCGTAGCACTAGCAGATGTCGCTTTCCATGTAAGTACATGGCGACGGGCGTCTTTGAGCACGAATGTAAGAATCAGCTCAATGGAGAACAATCAGAAAGCGACGTCGCAGATAGCAGGGAGCGATTTTTGGATTACGGTGTCAAAGTGAAACCAAAGCTTCGCAAACAGGATGAAGCATCCCCACCCAACCCCCCCCACCCCACCCCTCTCCATCACACACAAAAATAGCTTTCTGGGACAACATTGCTTTAAGTACGCATTACATGAAGGATTGAGACTGAGCGATAAGAATGTGATGTCTCAGCTAAAAAAAAACAAACAAACATCCATTCCATTCTCAGTGCTGACGCTTAACGGCCACTCACACACAGACACATGACAATGTTGAGATGTTGTGCCTCCCTGTCTACAGTGATGTTTCTTTTTTCGCAGCTGCAGAGGCGCAAAATCTCATGACTGTAATAAAGCAAAAGAATATCAGATGCAATGGAACTTTTTTGTATGTTAGCAGAACCCCTTTGGTTTGGACCGGAGCTGCTTTTTTTCTGCATTTCCGGCGATCTAATAGTCTGTAAGTACTACTCGTTGTTCGAAAGAAAGTGCTCCTATACTTATCAACTGTATACATGAATATTTACTTTTTACTGCACGTTTAATGGGAACTTACTTCACTTACTGAGAAGGAAGAAGAAAAAAAAACTGTAAAACAAAATGTACAAAAAAAATGTTTTCCCTGTAAACATGGAAATCCACCTTGTTGCTTGCTTTTGTTATACCTGAAGAAACATGTAGTACAACTTAGTACATCAGTAAGAAACGTGTTTTTATTTAAGTTTTCATACTTTTCATCAAGTGTCTCTTCTGTCGCCACACGAAACCCCGAATCCCTCTTGTTTCGTTTTACATCGACTTTGTACCCATGACATTTCCGACTTTTTTATCTCCATCTTGTATTTTACTTTGTAAATCCCGTGCGTTGATTTCTTACACGATACCGGTCGAAAGCGTGGAAAATGATCATGACAATGTACTACGTGTTTTACTTTTTTTTTTTTTTCTTTATCTGGTGCCACTTTGTATATTTAGAGTGCTTCTGAAAAAAGACAAAAAAACAACAAAAAAAAACCATTAAAAAAAAAAAATACTAGAGTGAATGCAAATATGCAATTGTGCCTTTTTATACCAATTGGTATGATTAAATGTTGGTTCGGAATGGTGCATAAACAATTACGTTGCTTACAAAAAGTAGATGGGGTGGCATTTAAGAGCGGACTGAGCTACATTTGCATATCTTAGATGAAATCCCATGATGTCAAAGGCTTCTCGGAGGACGGCCCGTCAAATGTCAGTGAGCCTTGTACGACTCGCAAGTGGCTATTGTTCGCTGGGTTCAATTATCTTGTTGAAATATCCATTCCTAGCATAGTGCATTACCGAATGAGTACAGGTACATTCAAAAGTTGCTTGTTGGTAGTAATAATAATGATATAATGGATTTTTTTGTCGTGTTCCACTCATGTACATGTATGACATCAGAGGTCAAGTAACCTACTTTGTGCATGAAACAAGCCCTAGGACTGAATATAGAAGCAGAGAAAGGTAAAGCGTGGGGATGAAAAAGAAAAAAAGAAAAGAAAAAAAAAAAAACTTGCTTGGAGACATTTGACTGCTGAGAGTTGAGGGAGCCTGGAGATAAAAATGCTAATGTGACGGTTTACTAGGAGGAGTGGAAGCAAGGGGAGGGGGTGAAAAAAAGCTGCAAGGGAGAGCAGCCGACAGAACACACACCTCAGGATGTGCAGAGCAACACAACACTCACACACAGATTTACAGTATATGCATATCAGGGGGTGATGAAACCCTGCACGGCAAATAAGCGCAGTGTGATTGTTTGCTGTGATATTGCGAGGTGATGCTTTGAATTTCGAGATCAGATGAAATAAAAACAGAGACGCTGTAGTGTGAGCCTCAGACGTAATGAAAGGAACAATGCCAATACACTGACTACAGCGCACATTTCTGATACACTCACTTACTGTTTTTTATCTGATATTCACTGAGGTGTCTGGACTACGGCAGGCGGATTTACGTCAGAACACGCAACACCTGCCAGTTAAAATGTTTGTACCCTGCTACCTGAGGTGTGTGTCCGGTCCACGCTCTCCTCTACTCATATAGCCTTCACAGTGTGTAATGAGATTTGTAATATTAACCATTACTATTTGTCCTGCGACTTGGATGTTGATATAGAAATTGAGGAACAAATTTATCATCGTTTAATATGAGTCACTATGCACGCAGCTTAGCTGAACATGGCAAAGTGTATTGAACGCAAGTCCACTTCTATTTATGAGATATTTTACATAATTTAATTTGCTTTTGTACAGGTTTGTGTAAATAAATTGCTTGTCATTTTTGTCTCTGCAGAAATTAAAATATAACATGGTAAAACAAATGTTGTCTTTGGTTTTCATTGTTTATGTGCGTGTGTTAGTCTTTTTGAATCAATATATTAATTAAACACCTTTAATTGCTAAAAGGGCAACAGCATCCTATGATAACGCCCCTTGTGAAACAGTAATGTAAATTTCTAATTATTTTCTTTATTAAAGTCATTAACGGTAATTCACGTCTCATCTTTCTTAACTCAACAATGCTGTTTATATCGTTGCACATACAGTATGTAAACACCAGACACTTGCATGCAGCAGTAATTTCAGTGTTTCAACCAAACTGTCTCATGATGTGGTATCATTTTACATGAAATCTTCAATACTAGTAACACTTGCATTATGTTTTAACAGATATGTTATCTCTCTCTCCTACCCAGGGGCCACAGATGTAGATTAGCTTATAGCTATCTATGCTATTCCTGTAAAACAAACAAACAGACAACAGATAAATAAATATATTCTCCAAATAACTGTGACTTAAAGTTACATTAATTGTTTTTTTGGGCACTAGGGGGGCAAGAAACAAGTAAATAATCAAACAAATCATGGGTTTTATGAGGTTGTTTTGGCTAACATGTTAGCGCCCTATGTGCAGAACACATAGCAGACATGGATAATCATTACTTATCATTAATGTCATGTTTCTGCCCTACTGATGAATGTAAGTCCAGTATTTGCTCTCTTTTCAGCAATGTTTTGGTTTCAACCAACTCCTGTGAAAAATGTCGGACATTTTAGCTTCTAAATGTTGACTGTGTTCACAAGCTAGCCGCAAACATTGCTGTTTTTTGCGAGGCAGCTGGCATACAGTGGGTATTATCATAGGTTTTGTGCTCCCTGCCTGCTGTGGTTGTATGATCGGAGATGACTTTGTGGGCAGGAGAATAAAAACAATGGACCATATTCACAAGGCAGCCACTTTCATCTGACATATGGGACTGCTGTATTCCAGGTTCCACGTCCTATAAATGTAGGAAATCCGATGAATAGTTATCATTTCACCATTTACTGATTGATCAGCGACTGAAAATACAATGAACAGTGAAAAGCCAGAGGGACAAAGAGTCATATATCAAGGTCCAACAACATATTTGACAACTGTTACAGTAGCTTCTGTTAACAGCTACCGTTAGCATTCAACCATTTCCTAGCTTATGTAACAATTTGATAAAGGTTTCACAATACGTAAGGAAATTAATTCTAAAATATTAAACACATCTTGGAAACATTTACTCAAAACTGGAAACACACAACATTTAATCAAATATAAATGTTAACTAGGAAGTGGTTGAATGCTAGCGCTAGCTAAATGTGTTAGGGAATATGTTGTTTTACCTGGAAACCTGACACCATCATGTCCATCTTCTTGCGGCGAAATGGTAATTTGTCAATTCCCCTTGTTTATATGACAAGCATAACTTTGTCCTAACCATTTGAGCCTCTCACCCGGAACACACCTGTCAGAGGAAAATGGCCGCCGTATGAATATTGTCTAAACTAAAAAGCTCTTAGAGCGGAGAAGAAGAAGTAAAAAAAAAAAAAGTATGGGTTTGTCACTACAATCAGCACTTTCACACAACACATGGTCATTTAATCAAATGGTAATGTAAAAAAATATTGATTAGTGCAGCTTTAAGTTACAAGTCAATGTAAAAAGGTTTGATTCTAACACGTTTGGGGGATTGAATGATGTAAAGTGTGTGTGAAACTTGAATGATGGTGATTACACCCTTCAGAGAAGAGCAATATAAATGTTATGCCATGAACGGAATTAAGCGTATCCATGGCAGCTGTGAGAGTACATACAATATGTAGACATATTGTAAGTGTTTATATGCATTTGCAAACACATGTGCATGTTCACATGTTTTTGAGTGTGTGTGTGTGTCCTATCTTGCCAGTACGCCTGGGTGATGTATGAGGTGATTACAGTGTAGGTGATTAGAGATCCATTCCACTCCTTTCCCTGCGCTCTGATTAACAGCACGCCGCAGCCTCTCTAACACCCTCAAACCGCTAATGGAGTCTTAATAGAAAACTACAATGCGCTATAAAATTACATCTCCAAAGTTCAATAATTTGGAGAAATTACGCCTCTCAACCTACACGGGCGAACGTTGGAGGAGCTACGGTAAGAGCACGGCACACAGCAGTGCTGTTACATATCATTATCAGCTGGAGGGGGAAAACATTGTTTTTCCACGAGGCCGGCAAGTTTTTGTTTACCCACAATTTCAATAGGAAATTCAAAATTGTGACCGTTTTTTTTTCCTCCCTGCATGTTTGTCTTCAAAAGACGCCACTTCGAAGAAATACTAGGTTTGAATCGTGTTGATATGCAAATGGCCTCACTCATTTTCTTGTCCTCTCTGAAGCATTCTGAATAGCCTGGCATGGAATAATCAGCGGGTAGCGCTAATTTTTCTGTTGAGAGAGGGGGAAATTAAGACAAATTAGGATGAATTTGAATGTAATTAATGTTTAGGCGAGGCGCACCAATTTCTATAATGAATAAAACAGGGAAGGAATACTACGAATACCGTAAATAGGAACCAGAGGAGCCACTGCTCAAAAAATGAGTAGGTGCACTGATGTGACTGGATAGAAGGCGTCAATAATATAGGTTATGCTCAGCTTATTCTTAGAAATATGCATTTGTCGGTGCTAATTGTGAGGTCGGTTAACATGGTCATGTTGTGTAGGCGCAAGTGTTTTTCCTGATCGTATCACAACAAAGTGCTGCACAGCAGGTTCACAAGCACCTGATACTTTTTCATTGGCAGCAACAAACGCCCTCTGGCAGCTATCGCCTGCAATCATAGCTGACATCGCCCGGCTATCAACCATCTCCATGCTAAGTTGCGAACAGGCCCCTGCGTGCACAAAGTTCCGGCCGAGCGCTGACCTCCCACACAGGTTTTCACCGTGGGAGTACGAGCCCTGAAGGAGGTTCAGGTGAGGCCTCGATAATAATCGGGCATTCACCTGAATCAAAGGTCCGTTCTGCAGAGGTGTCGTGTTCAACCAGCCTATGGAGGGAAGATAGTGCGGGACAGACAGGCTGATAAAACTGCGAGCACAGGAGGGAGAGGAAGGCTAACAGCCCCGGTGTGCTTTGGGGCAAGAGAGATAGGGAGCAGGTACTATTCCCCAAGCTCAAATATGTAAGGCCAATTAATGAAATCATTGATCACTTCTCCCACATCGAACATGAGGTATGCCATTTCAATATAAATTCCATTCCCGTTTATGCTCACTGGTGCGAAATAACGACTCAAAATCACATCAGCGAGGGGAATTCGACCATAAACCTCGGAGGAAGCTATTTGATATCCACAATTTATGACTTTTTTATTGTCTTTGAATTTTATTTTTCTAGCGCAACCGCGGGAAATGGCATCCGAGGAATAGCAGTTAGGGCTTTGTTGAATTGATTTCTATTTCATATTTATTTTACGAACGCGCCGAGGGACTGAGTGCTAAGTTTTTTTTATGTGTTGTGGATGGAACAACTCAACAAGTTCATAAGGAAACTCCTGCAATAACTTAGATTTAATTGTGATCACATAAATTCTATCAGCTTTTATTTTGCCGGCCATCACACCCCCGAGGATGATGTCATTACAGTTCATTTCATTGCTCTCACAGCGGAGACGGACATACACAGGGACTGCAGTCGCTGCCTCACCCTGTGATCACACTTAATCGGCTAAAGTCGATGTTTTCTCATGAAATATTCCCATTTGAGGGAATTTGGTGCAGTTGCTCTGTATTGTTTTAATTTCAATTATGGGAGAGACTTATTTTTATTGCTTACAGAAGCAGTAAAGTTGAGAAAAAGAGGATTAAAGTTTTCTGACTGGACAACTCTGAAACTGTGAAACAGATACAAAGGCTGTAATGCTTTTCATTTTATGTCTTTTTAGATACCCCCATTGCTCCATTAGCCTGAACCACAATCATCTATACCCATTTAAATACAACTGAATGCTCACAGAACATCATCATATACCAAATATGTTTTTATTTAAAAAAATAAGTTCAGTTCTCTTCATATTTAAAGGCAATAGCTCATGAGAATCAAATGTTTCTGTTTTGGGTAATTAAGGTCATCGCTATCTCTCCGAGTAGCCTAGCTACTACTTATATTTTTAAAATCAATATATGTAATACATTAATTGACAATTTACTAGATTAAAAAGACTTTATAGCAGCTAAAAGCTCCACAATGTTTGTTTTTTCCTTCTCCATAATAAAATTATTAAGTTGTTGCTTTATCTAGGTGAATTGAATAAATCACTGAACAAGTGTCAGTTCATCAAAATGAATATTTTTCAGTTAAAGATTAAAGCTAGGGGAAAACCAGTAACTAAACCCAGTCTTAGCATTAGCTAAGGCTACTCTGGGGCTATCTAGCTAGCTCTCTCTTGACACAACCCTTGTACTTTACTTCAGTGTTGGCATGGTTTTTAGGTCCATTTTGTGGCTACTAAAAAATTTAAAAAGTAATCTTTTCTGAAATTAGACATTTCTATGGCACAAAAAAATGTCAGGAAATCAGATTCATTTTTGGTCCGCGTTACAATTTTTCGCTTCTGCACAGGTGGAATAATACCCTATAAAATGACAACTTCCTGACATTTCCCAAAACAACATAGCCTACAGTATGGCTGATGGAGAGTACCAACGACAGACATTACCGGACCTTTGTCATCACTTGGTTGAAGATGGTGGCCGGCCCTTCCGACAATCCCAAAGCTCAGTTTTTGACATTTGAAATGAGACTCAAACTTCAACTTTTCTCACAGATCGGACCTTTAACATTTGGAAGCGGTTGCAGTTTGGATAGGTTTAGGCACCATCTACTTGGTTAAGTTTAGGAAAACATCATGGTTTGGTTTAAAAAAGCACATTGTAGTTACTTTATGTGCTTCGTTAGTTTAGTGTTGACTTCTGGTTTCACGTTGGTTCTCCTGGGTGAAAGTCTGGGTGTGTTTGACTCTTTACACTACGTCATAAAACTCCCTCCTTTGCTCCTGTCAGAATCACTGCAGCCACTAGAGGTCAAAACCGGACAATAAACCCAAATCTGTGTCATATGATGAGCTCCTTGCACTGACAAGCTCCATGGCTGTTTTTCTGGTGAGGATGGGCTGTCTCAGCAGTTTTCAAGCTCCATCCTTCAATGTTTTCGTTCGCGTCCCTCCGGTTTTGAACATGACAAACAGTTCTCATCTGCAAACTAGGACACAGAGCAGGCAGGAGCTGGACTGGCAGAGAGGAGACGTGAGTGATATCTTTCCAGTGTGTGCGGGTCACTAGTTATTACCCGCAAGACTCTCCGTGACCCCTGCTGTCACATGATAGATTTCCCACAATGACCTTCAGCCGTTCACGTGATCTCCCAACGCGGGCACGAGGTAAGAACGCTCAGCTACTTGTTGTGAGGGCCAAAATCTGCACTGGAGCAGGCAAATGCACTGACACCCATTAATCACACATCAGTTGTGAGTCGAACGCACACAAATTTATATGTGCTAGATTTATGTGGCAGAAGCAATTTGACAAAAATCCATACAAGCCTTAGTAGTCGAAGCCGGGGCCATGATTAATGAGAACTACTTACATAAGAGAAAGTGAGCGGGTGAGAAGAAAAGGGGGAGACAGAGCTGGAGGAGGCAGAGAAATGACAAATAGATGGCAGCAGACTGTGGGGGGGGAAAGAGATTGAGAAAAAGGTGACTACTTGATTGACTATCTGACACACCCCGCCCCCTAACACCCCACGTCCACACTTTATGTTCTAAAAAGTAAGCCTCGACAAATGACTCATGCATTTATTTGTCGCACTCCCACTTCAAATTTTTGCTTTTTTTTTTTTTTCTTCCTCGGAAGGTCGTGGAAAAGAAAAAGCCGAGATTCCCCAAATTTACACCCGAAGAAATGAACTGCGAATGTGCACTCATTTTCTAGTTAAGTGTGACACAAAGGAGCAAAGTCTGACAAAAAGGAGCGTACCTTCACCTTTGACAAGGAATTTATTGGATTACATTCATAGTTTAAAGCTCTTCATTGGAAAATCTCGAGCATTTGCGTGATAATGAATACAGTCAATGTGACAACCAGGCGTGCCGAAAAAAGGAAGGTGTATCTTTTCAAGTCTGAACTTGAGAGTGAAACCTGAATAGAAATGTGGTGAATCCCGACTGTTACACTGAAACACTGACGGGACAAAAGTGGATAAATACGCAGGTGCCATAGCAGCGCGCCTCTGATATTATTTCATGAATATACTTGTTCATTTCATTTTGAATATTTAATGTTTTCACATCTTCATTTTGGTCGTATGCGTGGCAACAGTAGGTTGCTGCAGATGTAGACCTTCTCTCATTCAAACCAATCACTTTCCTGTGTGTAATCTGATTTAAAGCAAGTCCATGGTAATATATACACTCATTAACCTTTAATTCATTAAATACGATTGTAATAACAAAACATCAAAGGTATCCTGCAGAGTGTTCGTCTGAACAAAGGGTTCACATTCAGTGTTTCACTCACTAAAACATACACTATGTGCATATCCTTGAGCCCTAACAAGCATGCTGAATGCTTTTCCTTATTAAAAAATAGTTGAAAAGATCATTTTCAAGGAGACCTACTATGCTTTTTTGTTTTTTTCCCTTGCCTTCAGTGTTTTATATAGATTCTTGTTCATATAAAAGGTCTTGAAAGCTAAAAAGCCTCCGGAAACTCATCTTTCCCACAGACAACACTGCTCCTGAAACGCATCATCAGTAGTCCAGCCTTTATTTACGTGACTTTGTGACATCACGCAGCAAAACATGATGGAGCCGACATGGTGGAGACATGGTGAGCGGTGCTGGCTCAGGCATGTGTGCGCTGACCAATTACACGAGACTAGACATTCAGGAAGGAGGCGTCTTAAAGACACAGGAGCCAAAACAGATCTCCATGTTTGTTAGCTTGCAGCCTTCTTCTTCCTCATCTCTTAATTGGCACTATGTTTCAATGTACAATCAATGCTAACAAACAAAATGGAGACTCACCTGTAAAACACTGCCTCATGACACATCTAGTGACCAAATACTGCACCAGTTAAGTGCTGTTGACTAACGCCTGTTCTGTTCTCCTGCAATTCAGCTTATTTATTTATTTCTTTTGGGTTTTTTCCCTTTTTTAATTGATGTTCTGGCAGTTCAACCACTTATGTCATTTGTCACCTTTACAAAACAGCAGGAATCACATTGTACACACAAACACACACACACACACACACACCACTCAGCTGACATAATTACATTCAGATTGAATTCATTCTAAAATACGCTTTAGTCAGTTCCAATGTTTTTAATTAGGCAGAGCAAAGTCCAGTCCGGAGGGGTCCCCCATCATTTCTTTGGCCTTGTGTATGATGAGATTTCTCGAAAGAAGCAATGGAAACCTGGTTAAATGTTTTGTGGCATAAAAAAATATATACTCCTTACTCAGAAGAGAAAGACTGAATAAACTGAATAAACAAACTGCCCTTAAAGGACAGCACAGTTTCATACTGTTTTACTTTGTTTATATGTGGCGTACCCTGCCACCTTTCTAGCTTCAAACAGAGCTCTGGGACCTTATTCTCCTCTGAGAACAGCTTGTTTACTCACTTATGGACTAAATACATGTTTCTGAGTTTGTATCATTACCTCATTAATATTGTGAATATTAAAATTCTGAGTTTGAATCCCTTCCCCAAAACTACATAGTGCCCCTTTAATGTACCTTCTCTCTAGATACTACCAGTCTTGTGTTATTCTGCTCAGTCATGTGACGGGCCACCCTTGCTCCTCACTGGAACATGAAAAAGACCTTCAGTCAAACGGCATTCATAAAACACACTTGCAATTCTCACACTTTCAAAATCGATCAAAAACCGGTCCAGCTCGTTAGTCTGGGAAAAGGCCACCGCATCGGATTTCTCGTTTATGGCAGACCTGGTGAGGAGGAGGAGGATCATCTTTGACATATGAATCATGGGTGTGATATCGTGCAAAAGTAGGCAGGGTGGTAATGTTTCGCTGCTTACACTCTGGCAGCGGGAGTCATATCTCATCTTTGCCCTTTTCCACATCCACGGCGCCGCATTCATGTTTAGGATTCACACATTACCATTGTGTACAGTAGCTCCTGTTTGGCCCACAGAGGCATTAGCTGAATTTGACTACTGTACGTTTACCTCATCCCCCCGGACTGACCCTGCTGTCAAGCCGGTGAGACGGCACTCACATCTGCTCTTTCTCCTTTTTGTTTAGTTTTCTCTCCCCAATTCCCCCGTCTGTGGGCTTCTCATGCATTTTCTACACATGCTCTAATTTTTGCATTAAGCAAAGCCAGAGGGAGAGACGGAGCGAGAGAGAGAAAAAAGAGGGAGGGAGGGAGGCGCGTGTAGGGAGAGTTGGTTTAGCTCCTCGCCTCATGCTGTTAACATGCGCAGGGCACCAGCCATGAAAATGCAACGGATTCCTTTTTTCTGAGAGAACGATCTTAGTGATCTCATTATTTCCCATGTGGACGGATGTATAATGCACGGAGCAGCTGTGTGTGAGGGCCAGAACACACACGTGCGCACGGCGAGTGCACTCTTGTGTGTCTTAAGAGCCCCTCCAGCCCAATAATTAACCCTTTCTCATGTTGGGTCTGATGTCTTTTCCGTCTGTATCTCCCAGTAACTCTTTGTAAAACACTCGATCATGAATAGACGGGTTTGACTCAGCAGTGATCGTACTGACCTTACAGTGTAGGTGTGTGTCATGGGTGTGTGTGTGTGTGTGTGTGTGTGTGTGTCGAGTCCCTGACTCACCCTGTGGCTCAAGGCCAGAGTGCAGCACAGCTATATTCCACTCTGACACTTTGATAGACACCAAGCCATTTCCATCCCACTGTGCCCCGCGAGCTCTGCCACTCTGCTGCACTTCTCATTACTGTTGGAGCAAAAGGAAATCACCAAGTAGGCATACGGATTGTGGGAATGAGATGTATGGAGAGATTGCTGGTACCGAAAGCCCCATACAGCACGTGACATGCTAGCTGTGCGTCAAACATCAAAAGACGTGCCGAGACGTCCTTCAGTAACAAATGTACAAAGCCAAAAGCAGCAGTCAGCATCACCACGAGGCCTGTTGGGTAGGCGTTTGGAGTTTCCGATTATATTACATGAGTTTCGTTGACAGATTGAGCTGTTCAGTCCTTAAAAGTGCCTCAAAAATAGAAATGCGGATACACTTCCAAGACAAATGGACATTTGGGCATACTCAACTATTTTTTTTTTTTTTAGAAGCGCCAGATTTGAAAAAAATAAAGTGCCCCAGGCTTTGAGATTCCTGTCCTTGAGGTGTCTGCCACCACCCATTTTGAGGTGACAGGATTTGTTTTATGACAGTTCACAGCAACATCCCCTTCCAGAAACAGTAGTATAACAGTATACCCTTGGTATTCATGAAACACACAGTCAGCAGTTTTTATAGGGAGTATTTCTTCCCTGTAATGTAGTTGCATTGGCCTGTGGCCTCCTCCAGTTCGCGTCTGGCTGGGCACCATTCCATTCAAGTCAATTGTATTGGAATGGAGGCAGACATTTCAGAGGAGAGCTCCAACATTATGTCCGTCTCTGTACATTAGAGGTAAATTATGTACAGTTCTTCTTTCAGGATGACTTTAAGACCAGGTGTTTCCAAATTCATCCGATTAGTCCAATAATCTGTGGACTGGTATGACTGGTAACAGGGTGAGCTATTTCCAGCCGAACAGGTGCCAACAGGCGCGTCTCAGAGATGTCAATCAAGCCCAGTTTGTACACGCCCACTCTGTCCTGAGAGGAGAACTAATTAGGCAACAAGTGGAAAAAAAACCCCACCTGTGTGGGTGCGAAAAGCCGCCTCAGCCTCGGCACATCATTCATCTCCAAGAACCAGAAATAAAGCGGCGACTAGTTTAACAATGAAAGGACGCTTTTCTCTTAAGAAGTACCTGCATTTGAGGAGAAATGATTCATAATGGCCTCAGCTGGGAACCAAATTATTCTTAATAACACGTTTAGTCAAAACATTATTTCATTTCTGTCTGCGTGTCAACAATTCTGACTTCCTTTTCAGCTTCCACTCCGCTGCCTCCGTGCTCACACATACACTATCTGACACCGACATGTGTACATGCACAAATGCATTCAAAACCTTTCGACTATTGATCCCACAGTGATCTCTTAAACCAGCCACCGGTCCAACACTCTGCTGTCTATTTACATACCTTATTAGCATACCAAAGTAACACTGCCCATGACACTTGCCCATGAATAATTCATCAGAGGTGTATTTACATAAGGTACAGCCTCAACCTGGAGCCTCCGCGAGCTGGGGAGCGACTTCAGGAGTGGACTTTGTTTTGTGGATGACTTTTGCATCAAGCGCTCTGTCTGCCTGCCCCCCCCCCATGCACTAATTAATTAGCTAATTTCAGCCTCTGCCAAGATCAATGTATTCGGCTATCCGTGCGGGCCAGTGCAATTCGCCGAATGGGGGTCGAGAGAAGAAGCCGAGATCTGTCGGCTAATTCTCCAGAGAGAGTCGCCTCTCGCTCGCTGCTTACTTTGCTTCGTGCATCCCCTTTGTGATGTATATAAAATATCTGTTTATGCATGCATTACTCTGACAAGGACGGCACTTTGTCTTTGATGTTTTATGGTACACGAGATTCCTTGTATGCACATTTCGCATGCATGCCTTTGCATAATTATCCCACATATCTGATTGTGCTAAGACACTGCAAAGTTGAGTGGGGGGGGGGGGGGAGAAAACATGCAATCAGTCAAGCATGTACGCATGCATGTTTTATTTACTCATTAGCATAAATGTGATGGCTCTATGAAGAGGGTGGCTTTTTTTTTTGTTGGAAGTATTTAGGTTAGGAGCTGCGCTCGAGAAGGAAAGCGCGAGAGAAGTATCAGTATTTGCATGTGCGACATCAAAGGACGTTAGTATGTGACGATCGCAGCTCGCCTGCTTGTTCTTGATTGATGCATTGGGGTTGCAGGACTTCTATGCATTGGAAATGTGACGCCGCACATGCTAATTTTCTGCATTGTGAACTCAAGCTCACTCCAAGCCTATATTCAGACACATCCAGGTGTTGTTGTGAAGCCGCGTGGGAGGACGCAACCAAAGTATCATCATTTCCTGCCCATGACTTGGGAGCAACAAGAGGCTTTCTCCATCTGCAACAAGTGTGAAGAGCAAGTCTCGTCCTGTGCAGGTGCAATCATTGGCATGGTGATGGTGTTCGAGGCGCCAAGCAATGTACCAGCACTTGTGCACTTGACATTTCTGCAGTGGCAAGGCCGAGCGACTAAGTGTTTGCTTCTGCCTGCCAGACTGACGACATTAGACGGTGGCGTCCAGTTACAGATGAAGGTACCTTATATGGATGGCGATCTTGACGGGACGCTGGCGTTATTCAGATTTTTACGTATAAGACATTGGCTAAGACATTAGCCAGAATAGATGATGCCACATTTCAAGTCAAGTTACTGTGTAAAGTACTAGTGTTAGTATGCTAGCTAGTGTAATTAGGCAAGAGCTCGTTGAATCCTTACAAACCAGTTACAGTTATTGCATTCTGGATCCACTTCATATATTCTCTGCATGCCCAGAGAATCTATGTAAAGTATGTTATCTCATGCCACTACTGTTAGATTATCTTAAAACTACATGTATTCTTCAAGATTTCCTAGACATCCATGTCAAAAGTAACGTTACACTGATAGAAAACACGCAACTCAAATGAGTGGGTCCTCATCAGGCTTCAGCAGAGCTCGATGACGAGCTGATCATTTGAATCAGGTGCGTCCGGGCGGACAAACATGTAAAACATGCAGGACAGGATTGAAGGAAGAAGCCACCACAGCAATGAGGGAACCAAAAGTTGATCCTGTTTCAACTCTTTGCCACAGGGCCACTGTGCCTTCATTTTGGCAGCCCCTGCAGTCCTCACTGCTGCAGCCCTCCCACATCACCCTCATTCAAAATGAATAGGAGGACTGCCGTTTTCGCCTGATTCATTCTGAATGAGGCCTCGTGACGTCGTAGCTAATTTTAGGTCCGATTTTGAATAACAAGCATCTTCCTCCCCCCTAGATCTGATTTTGTATCCTGACTCCGTCTCACTCTCTCTTTCTCATACACACACAATCCGAGTGTGAACCATGTGGTCCCCATGGCCACCTTGTTTACTTCCTGCCTCTCCCTCTCGTGCTGCCCCCGATGGGAGAGCAAAAGGAGGGGGTTGGGAGCTACAGTGTGTGTCCCACGAGAGGCTGTGGTGTGTTTCTGGACCCTTTGCTTAAACACGTCCCTCAAGGAGACATTGTGTGTGTGTGTGTGTGTGTGTGTGTGTGTGTGTGTGTGTGTTTGTGTGTGTGTGTGTGTGGTGTGCATTAGCTACAGTTAATTAGCCGATTGCACAGAAGCGCGCAAACACACACAAGAGTCCTCGACGAGCACACAGACTCATTCTTGCATGTATGATAATGCAGCACACACATACGAGTGCGCGCACGTGCGATAAATCCTCATGGATTTGATAACGCTAAGGAGCGGGAACCCCAGGGAGCAGCCTGTCTTGACAAAACAAAACAGATGTTTGTGTGCACAATGTCACCCTAATGTCAGCACCCACGCTCCCATCCTCTTCACTAATCACCCCGTTCTCCTGGCTACAGTTTCTGTTTTGATTTAGTGTTTCTATCTGTGCTATTGAGGCATGTGTGATAAAATGTGTGATAAAACCACCTGTGTCACCGCTGGGATGTCCAGGATTTACGCCATCAGGCTTCATCATCTCGTTCGAATGCCTGTCCACGTAGCCAGGGGATCTACAACTCCTCCGACAGCTGCTGCCAGCGTGCCCTTGAGCAAGACCTCTAACCCCCTCCCCCCCACTCTGCTGCCTGATTGCCAGGAGTATAAAAGTACGCTGGAGTTGGAGCGAGTGTGACTGAATTTGAAGCATGGCAGTGCTGAAAAACAAAAAGAATATATAACTCTGCAAGGCGTTCATGTATAAAAAACAAGTGTCTTATAGAGTGCTTTTCTAAATGATTGGGAGGGAGGATGGGGCGAGCGCCGTATGCATGATTTGGTTGACTGAGACTGCATTGACTTTAAGAACTGGTGGCTGTTAATACCAAAGTGCTGTGGTGGCACTGAAAATAGCGGAGGGGAGATGTTTAATTCATGTGTCGATTTTTGCAACTCAGAAAATCACCGGGCCCCTTCTAGGATGTGGAGTGTGACCGCCATATTACCAGGCGGTACGAGTGCACGCTGTGTTTTCCCCTCGCGCAGGGGAAAACCAACGGCGGCAGTGTGCTGTCGATAAAGACCTCCCCTTGGTTTCAAATATATTGTTGAAGGTTTTAAGGCAATTCAGGGTTCTGCCAAACCTGGAAAACCTGGAAAACAGTTGACCAATTTCTTTCCAGTCATGGAAAACACATGAAAAATGAACGTAGAAGCATAATGTCCTGGGAAGTCTTGCCCCCCAAAATGGATGACATTGTCATCCAAAAGGGCTGAAAGTTATGTCAAGGATCATATTAACATTTAGATGGTAACCTTATGGTACCAAATGGTAATCTATGTTTATGTAAAAGAGTATTTTGAACAGGCTGCCTGCTGTAAACACATTGTAAACAAATCACCTCACACATTAGCACCTGCAGGCTGCACGACATTAATGTAACGTAACAACTTAAATGGCCGAAACTCCAAAAGCTATTCAGTTTTTGGTGTTCAGGCATCAATGGATAATTTAATTCACAAATTGAGGTCATAAATTAATGAATTAAGGAAAATATTAGTTAATGGCTAATGAATGGATCTCTGTCTGTCATACCAGCTTGAAAGTGCTGAAAATGTCCTGGAAAAGTCCTGGAAAGTGATCTCCAGACAAGAGTGGCAACCCTGAAGTTCAAATAAAAGGAAAATGTTAAATGTGATGGGGTGGGATGCAAACTTCCAACCCCACTTGGGTGTAGGGCAAATTCTACCCTTGTGAGCACAGTCTGGGCTGGCACAGGCATTTTTAGGGCCTCCTCGCCCAGTCACACTATACTCTCATGTTTAACACATATTCAAAATATTTCAAATATATACATGAATAAAAATCTCTGATCTAAAACATTATATTAATGTTAATGTCTTCACTCATTCACTAAACATACACAACATTAGCATCAATGTGCAGGAGAACAGTATTTCAGTGGTTTCACCTCATCAAAAAATGGGAAAAAAAGTTTTTTGTCAATAAATAAGTAAAGTAAACACAAATTAATTAAAATGTAGAAGATCGGGCTGTACCTCTTCTGTAAATACATTTAGATAAGCTAAAATATATACCAGTATAATGAGCATAATGATAATCATGCCGCAGTTAAGCCATTTTGTTTGTTTACCAAACATCATAAAAGTCTAATGGTAAGGCAAATTCCCGACGTATACAGTCTGTCTGATGTAATCCATCCGTTTAATCCAGCCCCGTCTCGACAGTTGGGCCCAAAAAAATACTGTTTCACTATAATTACAACAGAAGTGCCTGTGCATTTTTCTGAGTATCACAACCGCTTCAGAATTACCCCATGCATTATTCATAATTCGTGCCAAGTAGAGAGCAAACAAAAACTTTTCAAAAAAGTATTGAGGAAGGCATATTAATGTGTATATACTTTGTACCATTAATATGTGCAAGTGGTCGGGTTGCTCAGCCGGAGAATAACTCCTATGCCAACCCTCAGAAGATATTTAAAACTAATTTGCAACAGACGACAAGATGTTCATACTAAACGTATCTGCAAAGACCGTCTCTATTCACTTTTTCCCTTTATATCCCTGCATGATGTGTTTTTGTTGAGCGAACTTCGACAACTCTTCCGGAAACCTGCAATTACTGATTTTTGATCCACTTGGAAGCAGGTTGTGAACAGTGTCATATCGTCACCTTTTAAGTTAGTTTGACAAACTGTTGCTGATTCAAACATCCAGCAGTCCTGGAACAACATAGCGTTCACTCTCGATGCCCAGTCGAGCTTGCACAGCCACCTCAGACGGGATTTGCTCCCACCTTTAGCTTAGCGGCTACAAGTCTTTTCAAATTAATTTGGGATTTGGGATTTGAATGAAACCTCACCTGATTTCCCATGGAAAAGTACATGGGAGTGCATGGGAAGAACATTTGAATTTTGGGTTGAAATTATCCTTTGAGTGCAATATTCACTCTCTTTTAGCTCTGTTTTTGGTCTCCACCATTAACCAAGCAAAATGTCTGGCATTTTAGCTGCTGAAACTCCAGTACGTTCACCACATAGTCTCTAATCGTGTCTGTCTTGCGTTTAGTGCTGAGCAGTTTGTGACCAGCCGGAAGTCGCGCCTCAGGGAACAGCTCATATCCTGAGGCTGTCTGTTACTTTAAGTCCGACACACAAGCAGCAGAGAAGGCATTTGCTGTATGTATGTATATATATATATATATAAATATATATATATATATATGTATATATATATATATATATATATATATAATACAGTATAGCAGCACTATGCACTTTATGACTTACATGAATGTATAACTGTCCCTGTTGCTCTTAGTTTATTTATTTCATCTGCTTCCATGTATATTCTCTACTGTCTGCTTTTAAGAGCTGCACCGAGGCAAACTCCTATGAGCTGTGTTGACATGGCAATAAAGTATTGAAGGTCCAGAGGGATTATAGAGCTATTCACACTAAAAACATCTGCCTGCTGCGGCCAAAAACGACACCAATGAGAGTGGTCAGAGTGAACCAAAACAGCAAAGTTGTGGGCAGGAGAGCTACACAATGACTTGAGCGCACTGTGATCGAGGGGAGCTGTGGGTTTGGCCGATTATTTTATGTGCGTTCATCAGTACGAGCGATTGTAACATTTTAACATGATACATTGTTTTCATTGTAATATTTATAATGGCTGATTTATAGCACTCAAGATCAGGGATGATCTTGCCAGACCCACATGCCAGAACATGGGTCAGGGCCAGACACGGCTGGAAATTGTTCCCAAGTCTCCTTGAGAATATCCTTTGGTTTCTCGCTTACAGATGTTGAAACACAATCTTGAACAGTGGTCACTGGCTTGGCAGTGCTCTCACCTGTAACTCCACTATCATCCCTTCCACCTCCCCACATGGTCAGGTCATAAACATGTGCTCCCTTTCCTAATATTTTACCAAAACCATAGTCTTTCTCAACTTTTGTTGTCTAAATCTAACCAATTGCAGGACTCAGGATCAAAGTTTTATGTTTTGTACCATCCACTCCTGCCTCTTCTCTAAGATTTCTGCTGATTTAATACTTTCTGGACTGGAAAACACATTGCCACTGAACATATTTCAGGCAGCAGTTATTTTTCTTCCAAAACATATTTGGTGAAGTCCTCTAGTAGTATATGGCCATCATTTTTTAGGAGACCGGTTGGATAATGTCCATGCTGCAGAGACGTCCAAAATAGATGTAATTCGCAGTGATACGGTGCTGCTTTTGCTCAGGACGAAACTCTTCCCTTCACTCGCTGCTGAACTTGTGACCCCCTGGACATGCTCATCGTCTGTCAGACCGCTGTCACCTCTGTGCACGGCCCCTGCATAAAACTCTCAGTCCCTCAGTGTCATTTATTGAGTCGACTGACTTACTGCAGCAGCATTTACTTCTGCGAGGGTAACTTGTTTATCCGTGGAAGCGATAGCAGCCCGTGTGATGCCTCCAACCTGGCACATGAGATTAGTGTCTGCTCTCGCTGCTGCCATGCCAATCAGTTCAACGGAGACGGAGGGGATGGCAGCCCACCCACGGACACACGTGCAAACACCACGCAGACATGCATATAGCCACCACTCCCCTCTGAGGAGCCAGATGATGGCACGGGACTGGAGCGCTGGTGACAGTTTTTCTCGCGAGTCAACATGAGGAATACAATGGAGTGTGTTTAGCCCGAGGGTTGAGGGTACAGACGCAGGGGGGGGGAAGAGGCAGTGAGAACGTGAAAGAGAGATGTATTGTACACACAGTGCACACCGCAGATGTCTCATCCGCCCATCTGCTGCGCTGTAAGAACTTTTTTTCTTTTTCTTTTACACACCGTCAGTCAGGTTGTGTGTGGAAAACATGAAGATGACTGATTCAGAGCACCAGTATGCGCTTTGGGTATAACAACGTGCTGCAGTTGATCCACATTTTATTATTTTTTATATGTGAAATTCATTCTAGTTTTGATAAAAGAGCTCTGCATTAATAGTGCTTCTATATTTACGGACAGGAAATGAACTGAATTCTTTATTTCAGGGACTTCAGTTGCATTCATGTCACAACACGGCTGTTGTTCCAATCATCCGCCCCCTCGGTTTGTTTCACTCGCCCACGTTGCTAACGCTATCTAGCAAAAGTTGAGGTAGCTAATTCATGCCAGCTAACGTAAACGTTGATAACACTAGCTAACATTCACATTGCTGATTCTGGCTAATGTTTACATTGTTGATAGCTCTAACGTTTATGTTGCTGACACTACCTAATATTTACATTGCTAATACTAGCTAATGTTTACGTTACTGACAATAGATAGTTAACGTTAGGGCAGTACAGTACACTGAGCATACTTTTAAAAACATTTTTACGTTATTTTCCCCACAAACTGGCAACTACCAAGATTGTTGATCACTGACGAAACACAAACACCAACGGCGTCATACTATTGGCTCACAAACCTTGTTAGAAGCTGAAACCAACTGTCAGAAATTTTACACAGACATGAAAAACAATCCATTTGTACCCGACAAAATTTTCAAAAAATGTAATTCACAGTCATTATAATGGTTTTTTTTTTAAGGGAAAGGAGAGTCTTTTATTCTGCACATTTACACACGCTCTGTAGATGTATTATACTTGAAAAATGTTATCAATATGAGCTTGAAGAAAAATTTCATGGAAGAGGTGACAGTTTTACATAATGACATGAATCCACTCACATCAAAATTTCCATGGACTCCAGTCAAGTCTTAGAAGGGTAGTTTCTTTTAAAGAATGAATAGAGCTCACTTGTGGATTCATGATCAGTCATAACTAGAACTGAAAACGAGTGACGAGAAACAATTTCAGAAACATGTTCGAGAGGTTAATTCTACACCAAATTATCCTGTGCTCTTCCTGAGGTAAAATGAGGTAAAAGCCCATTGTTTGGCCATTCATGGCACATTCTTTGCTTGAAGGGACAGTTTAACATCTTGTAAAGTGTGCCCATTCACTTTCTTACCGACAGTTTGATGAGAAGATTGATACCACACTCATGTCGGCCCCTTACTTATGAAGCTAGAGCCAGCAGGCAATTAGCTTAGCTCAGCTTAGCTTGGCATAAAGGCTGGAAGCATTAACATGATGCTTAGCCGGACCAGTCACTTCCATAACTTGCTGGATATATATTTTTGTACATATAAAACATCTTTGGACAGCACCGAGCTAGCTGTTAACCCCTGCTTCCAGTCTTTATGCTAAGCTAGGCTAATTGCCTGCTGGCTCAAGCTTCGTATTCAAATAAATGCGGGATTCGTATACCCGCAGTTCAAGTATGTATTTGGAATGAACTTCTTCCAACATGTGTAAGAGTGATTGAGGCAAGACAGCAAACTCCGGCGCTTCTGTATTGCTCACCGTCAGCGTTCTCGCCTGACTTAAGAGTTTATTTGTCATCCCATTGACACCTCTGATCATTGAGAAAGGTCGGCACTCTATCATATTACATTATATCTCTCCCCTCCCCTGTATTGACACAAGTGGTTTGGAAAGGGAAGGGGGGGGGGGTCGTGTCTTGTTTGCAATGCATCTCATAATGGAGTGCAGTCGAAGTATTTGCATTTTTCAACTCGGCACCGGCCAAGCGGACAGTTAGTCACTGGAGATATGAACTAATGATAAAATGACACAGAGAGATTCGATGATGTGCAAAAACAATGGAGAGGAGGAGGGCCTAGGGGTGTGGAGACGGCGCTAAGTCTGTTCTTGTTTGTCTCTCTGGCTTAAAATGCATTTGGCTAAAATCCTCATGCTTCTGTGTTTGCAGAGATACACGCTGATGCACAGAGGAAGGACTTCCTGGAAGCATTCCACAACCATTTGTGAGCTAACTCAAGCGCCAGGCTAAATGTTGGCAATGCAAGTCTCTGCAAACAATGGATATGTTCAAACTTTATATTTCTTTATGTTGCAGCTTTGCATTTCTATAGGTTCAACTTTCTATTTTAGGCTCCCGTTAGGTTTAAGCACAAAAACCGCTCGGTTAGAGTTCGGAAAAGATCATGTTTTGGCCTAAAATGCCCGTTTCGGTCGTCGCAAACACAACTGGAGATGTCTCAGCTGCCCGTCAAAAATATGTTTTTCATTGCCACAAATGCGGCTGGAAAATGTCCAGAGATCGCCTTAAAAATATCAAGGGGTTTCACCCTCACAAATGTTGAAACACAGTCTTGAACCAGGGTCACTGGCTTGCCAGTGGAACCTTAACCCCTCCAACTCCTGACATGAGATCAGATCATGAAATCTAATGTAAACATTGTGACGTGACATGCTTTGCAGGGATGTCAGTATGGTACATAGCCTGTGACACGTACAAATGTGAATGTATCAGTGGTTTTCAGACACATTGACTGCCAACATTTGATCCTGAGTGAACATCTGTCTCTATGCATCTCTCTGCACCCACCTGTCAACTATGCTTTGCTTCTTTCCATTTCCCAGTTGCCAGAGTAAAACGTTGGCATTTTTGGTTCCTGCACACCACTGATATGTTGAAGTTTGTACGTGTCACATATACTGTATATCAATATTTCTGCAATAATATGTGTCATATCACATTCAGATTGCACGTGAGCAGAGTTTGATGGCGACGGTGTGACGGCTGGGCAAGAGGGCCACTTTTCGCGATTGCCCGAACCTTAACAGAGACGGGAAAACCTCTTGTGCCTGAACCCAACCGGAGCATAACCACAGCGTTGTCACAACATCAAATGGAAAACAGAACCCAAAGACATGCAAAGTTGCAGCGTACTGTATCTGTGGTTTGCACAAATGCACATCGCCAACGTTTGCTCTGCGGTCATGTCTAGCTCCCTCCCTCGTCTCCTTTCTCTCCTTCCCCCCTCGTCTCCTCTCCCCTACGCCCGGCCCCGACACAGTAAAGCACAGTGATGATAATGAGCGCTCGTTGGTATTCCCAGGGCGCCTGCTCTTCTGCCATGCTACCACGCTCTGCCTTGCTTCCTCTCTGACATTTATGTTTTCAATTAGGCACCTCTCTGACGAGCCCCTTCCACCTTAACCCCAGCATTAAAAAAAGAAGAAAAAATTATATACATTAATGAAAAAAAACCCTGTGGGAATTTCTTTTTTTTTTTTTTTTTTTGCAGAATGCTGTGAGAAACAGCCAGGTGATGTTGGCAGCAGATGCTGTGCATTCAAAGCAGTGTGGATCTCCTGCTGGAAAACATTTTAAATGGCACATCTTCCACAAAATGACTCTGACAGTCGCACCAATTGGGGTAAATACAGAGCGCGAGCTCCCTGTCGATTTCCCATTTGGCATTTCTGGGGGTTTTTTTTCATGGCGCAGGCTTGATCTGCTCTGCGTTTCTGTCTCTTTACGCAACGTTGTGTATTGCAGGGGAAGTGTAAATGTTTGTTCTGGGGGCTCTGCAGTGGTCAATCCTCTTCCACTGACAGTTTGAGGGCTAAGAAATATTTCCTCAGGAGTTCTGTAATCTACTCCGAGTCCCGCCGCGTGCGTGACGGACTCCCCCCATCCTCCCATCCTCCCTCCGTTTTCACTCGCTTATCCAGCAGCCAATATGTGTGTGTGCATGTGTGCTTGTCTCCCCGTCACACATGCATTTCCCCTCCTCTCCCTCGTCACATGCTGTGCAGAGGTGAAGCGATGACGACGGAGAGGGAAAAGGAGGCGGAGAGAGGGTTGGCTGACTACTTGACTTTCCCGTCTTGTCCCCCCTGTCTTCAGGCACGGGTGGGGGGTGTAGGGTTGAGCCTGCAATTAAGATTCTGCTCAGCCAGCCTACTCCAATGGCTCAATGGGGCGAGAATAAGCAAGCCCACCGGTGATAAATGGCCCACATCGCTGCCCATGTCCTTCCAATATAACCTGGGCATTAATTACACCAATTGGTATTGCACTGTCATCAATATCCATCTGTGCTGTGGCCTATATGCAAGACAGTGTGTATGTGTGTGCGGATTTTGTTGGATGCATCACTCAGGAGGGAGATAGTGAAGTGCTCGCAATGCACAGGAACACAGTGGAATGGTTTCATCTTTAAAGCAAAACTTCGCCAATAAAATGTACTTAGCTTGTTTGGGTGAGGGTGAGAGTGTTCAATACTGATATGCACACTGAGTTTTCACTGTGACCGCTCGCTTTAAAGACCCTGCCCTCCCAATTACTGCATCCTAAGCACCTTGCCGACATGATTATGGGTTTTCGCGACTTGTCTAGACCGTCCTACTCTGCATTATCGCCTGCGGGTGTCTGTATATTTTCCCCGCGCTGTTTTTTCCAGCCATGAAGTCTCTCAACAGTAACGAAAACACACTGTACAAACACTAAACTTCCAGAAACTTAATCAAGTTAAGTTCGGGTAATCCATCACGCTGAGCGCAAAGCCTTTCATTATTTTTTTGTCAAAGTTACTCCTCATAACAGCTTCCTCAGCCGTCAGTCAGAACACATCAGAAGGGAGAAACAATGGTATTAAATCGGTGAGACTATATTCCTGGAGGACAGGATGGTGTTATTATGCTCCGAGCAACCCTGATTCATAATCAGTGGCTTCACTGCTGATGAAACCTGCAGGGGGTTTAGGCTCCAGTTATTACCGTAATGTTTGTGTCTTAAACTTGGGAGATTTGATAAATGTTAACAAATTGAACAGACATGCTGGGAAATAGCTTCATTTCAAAACATTAAGGCTTGTAATATAAGAACAACATGTCTCCAATGACTGTAGATGACCGTTCTCATAATGACATAGCCTGCCATACTGTATATGACTGTTGGAGTGTACCAAGTTAGGTTTACTGGACCTTCTTTGTCATGCGATTCTCACTCCCAGCACATCAAATATAGTGGCCCTTCGCTTCTAAGCTTCCCACTGTAGTTACCCCTGTAGTGTGGTTGTATAAAGAGCAAGGAAAGTCAGATGTAGGTGGTGGTCAGGTAGTCCCAGGAGACTGGGGTTCATGTCCTTTGTGTAACCAAGTGTCACTGTCACTGATTTGTTTTTAAGTTATGTTGCGTATATAAGTTATTGACGTTAATTGCGTAAAGTAAGTTAGGTAAGTGACATGACTGAATGTTATTTTCACACAAAACCTTTTGGTGCCTAAACCTAACCAAGTAGTTTATGTGCCTAAACCTAACCAGGAGGGTTAGTAGAGTCTCATAGTTTGAAGCTTAAGGCCTCTGATCAAAGCTGCTGTGGTTGCAGGTTGGCAGTGAGAACATGTTGTGGTTAACGCTCGCAGTTTGGTTAAGTTTAGGTATCAAATCTACCTGGTTTGGTTCAGGGAAAGATAATGGTTTGGGTTAATATTAACATGATCTTACAAAACTGACTTAAGTATGTTGGGACACAAACAGCTCCTCCATATGCTGACGTTGTCACTTGTAATCCTACAACGTCACCCGAATTCCTCCTTTGCTCCCATCATAATAATTACGGCAACAAGAGGTTGGCCCTAACAGTAATCGTAAATACGTCTTATAATGAGCTCAATGCTCATTCAACATACAGCTGTTGTTACTGATGAGGATGGGCTTGATTTAATATAAATCTGATAAGGTCTTACTAGGGTAACTGTCGAAAGGTCAGATTATCCAATTTAAAAGTCTATAAATACAAAATTAAGGAGCAGAACATTTGTATTTTCTTCTTTCCAGCCACATTAGTCTTTCCATGGCCCCCAGACTTATAATGAGACCCCTCCGAGGCACCCTTAAGTTGTGAGTAGTCAGAACTATTGTAGCTAACACTGATGCATCAGTTTAACAATATAATAATATATCACACTCACAGGGGCCCCTTTTCTGCAGAACAAGTACTTCAACTAATAATACTTCTGTACTTTTCACTTCAAGTTGAATTTTTAATGAAGGACCTTAAATTGTGCTGGAGTATTTTTTACTTTGCCTCAGTGGTACTTTAAAACTTGAGTACTTCTTCCACCACGGCAAATGTAACCCACCTTAGTGAAGACACGCTGCTCTGACACCGTTAAATTTAGCTTTAACATACAGGAAGAAATGTGCAGAACACTCAACAATATCATTTTCACATCCAGTCCAAGTAAAACTGACCTCAAAAAGTGCACAACCCAGAATTTGCCTGATCAGATGTTGCTTTCTTTGCCTGTTCAGCAGCTGCAGCACAGTATAGGCTGAGGAAGGTGAAAAGAGTGCCACTATCTAAAGTGACTTTGGTTCCAAACTCAGACCATCTGGCCTGTCACTTAACCTGCACCTTTATGTTTGCTCCTTGTCTCGCGAACCTTTACCGTTCCGGCACTGTCGCCCGCTCTTAATTAGCAGAAGTAGATTTCAAGATGGAGTTATGGTTGGCATTTGGAGTTATGGGGCCAGGTACGACTGACGGGAAACTTTTGAGAAGCATATGGCGAGCGAGGCCGGTGCCATTCTGAAGTCTTTGGGTTGTTTACTTATGGAGGGCAACTTGAGCTGATGCCTTCTGCCTTCTGAGCGAGAGTCTAGAGTCAGATAGGTAAGTTACTGGATTAATATCAGAAGATGTATTATTTTCTGCCTGTATCAGTTGTTTATTACTTTGCTGTGTGTTCTGTGTATCTAGTAAATCTAATTTTAATTTCCAAACTTGTCTGCAAATCAAATCTCTCCCATTGGACAATTAATTACTGGTGTGATATCAAACTGAAAATGTCAGCTGCATGCCTTGACTTTTGCACTGTTGTTGTGCTTGTTATGAATTGGGAATAGGGATAGTGCGGTATTTATAACCAATTGGTTTTGGTGATTGGATTCTGCAAACTTAGAGGCAATTCGGGGGAATGAATGCTAGCAGTTTTTGTCAGACATGACATAAATAATGTAATTTTTCTTGCTCGTTGCACTGTAGTTCTTCATTTCATCAATATATCTCCAGCTCGTGCTTTTCTACTCTGTCTCACGAGCCGCTAAGGAAACATTCAAGTTTACCAAAGTCAGACACAGCAAGTTAATCAGCCAGCTCTGAGCTGTGAAATGTGTGTGTAGTACATCATGCATTTTGCGGCGAGCCAAGAGGCCATTTGTCAAGATTTATGCGTGACAGAAATGCACACAAAAGCACGAGCTCAACAAACTGCTAATCAACCTTAATAAGCTTTCGAAGTTATGAGTCGTCACGATCACGGGAAAAACACAATCCACCGGCATCATCAAATTTCTTTGGGTGGACAGGCTTTAAGAAACTTTGGGAACAGTCATTGAACTCTCAAAAGTCATCAGGGAGGCAGGTGTTTGTTAAATGTATTGAAATTTGGTGAGGGAAAAAAAAAATGATGACAACCTCTATTGTTTAGACAAATGTCACCTACAAGCTTGGTTGAAACTGCCAACACTAAATGAGGTGCTAATTTGACTACATTTGATGAAGCCTGTCAACATGTTTGTGGAGTGTCTGAACATTCAGCAAGGCATTGTTGAGTCAAAACAAAAACATTTGCATGAATGTATAATTTACCTCCCACCAGATATCAAACATTCACTCTGGCACATAAAAAAACTGTAGCTATTATTTTGTATTTACAGCAGGTCTTTCATTTGATATAAACAGAGAATTATTTGCTCAATAGTGTATGGAAACAAATGAGTTTATCCTCCCAGCCACGAGAGTGGCATGGCTTTATAGATGGTAGTACTGATCTATCAGTCTGT
Source organism: Pagrus pagrus (assembly GCF_965226575.1). Lineage (NCBI taxonomy): Eukaryota > Metazoa > Chordata > Actinopteri > Spariformes > Sparidae > Pagrus > Pagrus pagrus. The sequence goes on along the minus strand of NC_140204.1, from coordinate 11,484,868 downwards.
TGGTCAGTCAGTCACTTTGGTTCAGAAGAAAAAATCCCAACAACTATTGCACTGACCACAGTGGCATTTTGTACACTCATGGTCGTCAGAGGATATGGACATAACAATCTGCTAGCACAAATCTTTTCCCTTTGATGACCAAAACTGAAACTTAATGGTGGGCCAGGGGCAAAAAGCAAACGCCGCTTATATTGTTAAGATGCAAAATGGTACAAGGCAACGCTTCAAAGGATCCTGCATATTTAATTTTCACCTCACAAAAAGCAAAACAGCAATATAATTTTTGAAATCATTTTTTAAGCTTTTTTCATGAGAAACATCTGGAGGGTCAATGTAAACTTTATGGTGGGTCAACTTTGGCCTTCAGCCCTGCTCTGGCACCACTATTAAGATGAAATTTGGTATGAACATCTATGGCACCCAGAGTATAAATCCACATGACTGTGGTGATCCTCTGTCGTTTTATTGAATGCCACCAGTGGGTCGAAAATATTTATTGAACCAGTTAATATCTCAATATCTACCGGTTTGCGCACATTTCAAGGGACTTCCATGGCCCTTGAAAGTCTTTCAATGATCCCCTGACTTTTCAAAATATTCAAAATTGGGTTATATCAACAGAGGAAGCGAGTCCTCTTCCACGTCGCCCCGCCATGTTTCTGCAGTTGCCCAGAATGGACAATCCAAATACCGGCACTAGTGCAGCCTTTCCGATTTCTTTTGTGTGTGCGTGTGTTTTTTTAGCAGCCAACGAAGGTTTAATGCAAAGTTAGAATGGGAAGGTGAGGGGTATTCAGTTGGTTGCTAGCTTCAACCTCACCGCTTGGTGCCACTAAATGCTACACACTGGACCTTTAAATTAAATGACTCATTTTGATTCCTCTTTATTTGGTGCACACAATTGTAATAACTTTAGTAATACCGCTTAATTTTCATCTGGAGCTGTCATCAGGACAATATATTAATTGGTAAACGTGGTTAGCATTATCTGCTCAACATATAAACATTGTCATCATGGTCAGTCCCTACATTGCTGCACACTAGTTAGTCCAACATGTTGTCCAACCACATCAGAAGGGAAATGTGTTTATCGTTGTTCCAAACAGTCACACTGAAAGACGGAGTGAAAAGCTGGCCTTCATACAGAAGACATGATACCATATAAATATTGGGATAACGGAGCACATTTTCAGACAGCCTCAACTGAAAGGTATTTATAGTGTTTCCCTTGGTTATACACATGTGACAAGCAGTTCTGACAGTGTACACTGGCACCATTAGTCTTGTTTTTCTGCTCAGTCCAATGTTGTTGATGCTCCCTCATTAGAAAGCACTACACTGTGAGCTCATCTCATCTTTTCAGTGAATTTCCTGTTTGGCTATTGGGAGTTTTTTATGGAGAGCCGCAGCTTGGGATGGAAGTATCCACGCAATTCTGCTTCTCAATATGACCTTCAAAAAGATAAACATGAAAGCATATACACTTTCTTTCTCTCCTCATGCACAAACTCACAGATCCTCTCGGCCGTCTCTCTGTGGCTCCCTCTACACCTCAGAGGTCACTGAAATTAGGCCTGTGGACAGAAATATCTCCTTTTGTCTGAGCAGCAGTGGACGGTTTGTCTTCCAAACTATATTTATGAGATCTCATTATTTTCATTTCCTATCCTGTCACTTAGTATTAGGTTTCTTCCGTTCAGTGCACACAGGAATAGCTCCAGTCTTGATATGAAGCCAGGGTCCTCTGAAAGAAATGCATTTCAATAACAAAGGGATATATCACTAAGGATTGGCGGTTTAGTACCGTAAAATATCATTGATTTTGCTCAAATGCTTCAATCTTTTTACTGTGCAGGGATGTACTCGGCTGAACTGGAATGGAAATCAACATAAAATGGGCCACTTATCACAAGCAGGATGGGTCTCTTCTTTAGTCCCTCCCTCTTAATATTGCAAAATGAAATTACAAACCGTTGTGTTCCCCAGCACCATGAAAAAATGGAAATGCACAGCGTTAATTCATGCATGAAAGCACTGTTGGTGCTGTTGAAAAATTCCACTGATTCCAGACGCTGGAATCCACCATGGTATTATTCATTAAGACAAGTGAAACGTTGGGAGTCTGCAAGTGTATCTCAAAACAGGGCCAACCATATGTTTAGTGTCAATATGACTTCACGGTTGCCCATGTGGAAAATAGCTGCGGGCCACAGAATGCACACTTGCACAGTGCTGTGTTTAGATAAATAATCTTGAACTGTGAAATGCGAAATAGGAAACGAGAGCCATGTCTAAAAATAATTTCCATCTTGTTTTTTTTAATTGCGACAGAGAGGAAACTAAATGGTTGATTATTACGAGCTGAGGTCTGTTTTTTTGGGGGGGGGAGAGGGAAGAGTCGTCTGATTGTTTCCAACGCCCTTGGTGATTCTCCAAGGACTGGCCTGGCATGAAATTGGCAGAAGCAGGGACCGGAGCAAGGAGAGAAGAAGAAAGCAAGAAAATAATGTGCAAGCGAGAACAGATATAACTGTGGGTAAAATGTCCAAGAGTAAAGGAATGCTGTGCAAGAGAGCTGAAATGATGAAAAGACCCTGAAAAAGGAGGAGGATAATTTGAGGTCTGCTGGGTTTCCTCCCAGCCATATACACCCCAGAAACTTTGTGGTAAAAAAAAAAAAAAAAACCTCAAAGTTCAACACGAATGACCAGGAGCCTTTAGCAAGAGTGAGGCACGGTAAAGCTTCTCATTAGCGGGAGGGTTCGTACCAAACACATACCACATACACATTTAATACGATTAAAAATGCGTTGAATATTAACACCGCGGTGCTGCCGCTGATTCCAAGATGATTCAGATTTCCTTTTGTTAAATTAATGACTCACCTTCTGGTTTGGTCATCGCTTCTATCTGAAATGATGTCAAGAGCTCTCCGCCAAATTTTACACGTGGAGCTCAACTTGAGGAGCCCTTGTGGAGTTTTGAAGACATCAGTTCACCAGGTGGGAAAGATGCCATCAGGTTGCATGTTGGGAAATGTAGGATCCAGTGTTTTGGGAGCTTCAGCCATACAAGGGCCTCATAGTTGGGATATATTGGCCACTACTGCTTTGATTTGGACTTTTCTTTTATTAATCTGACTTATATTAGTCCACCCAAAAATGAAAAATCAGTCATTATCTACCCCACAGATGGAAAGAGCTTCACAGGAAAAAAGCGTTGCAGCATTCTCCTAAACAACTGAAGTCGATGGGGACTTGTTTTAAAACATAAAGGAACAAATTTAAATATACGTAAAATGGCTCCATACTAAAAAACTAGGCTCCATTTTGACTTTCCCTGGGCACAAGGGGGAAATAATGACTGAATTTTCATTTTTCAAGCGAACCTGTCCTTTAATGCGAATAATTTACACAAAAGTAGCCCTTTAATTGCTAACATGAATGATCAATCTGGCATCAATCTGACAGACTTTGAAGTTGCTGTGTTGCCAGATCTGAACGATGACTTTGGTAAATGTAATGTCATTAAAACCAATAGAAATGATGCCAAATGTCTAACATCGCAGTTTTTATAGAAGGAAATTTAACTTAAGCATCTGGATCTGTTTGACGACACCAACATCCCGACAAATCACCTGCACTTGTTAATTTTATAATCTCTAACTCATCCCGGGACCTCGGGCTTTATGATTTAGATGCCTTAATCCCATTAAATATCAAACAAATCCACTCTTTAGCTGCACACGTACAGCCGACAGGAAAGTCAGTTTTCTCGTAGTTTTTTAATCTGGGGTGTCTCCATTTCAGTACCAATCATGAGGGTAATTATCAACAATCAATACTATTGGACCTTTAAAGCACCACCTATCCCCACTGACAAGGATCATCCTTTCTTTTCTCTCTGTTCCCCTTCCCAGGAGACCCCGTGCCACTGTGTTCCACATGGCCTCCCTCACGGCCCCCCGCTGCTTTTATGGATCAGTTTCATTAGCCACCTAGCTCGAATAGTCCCAGAGGAAAGCCCGAGGGCCGCACTGTTTACTAAATGTGCCTTTTACTGCACATCATCCTTGTAAAAGATGCAAAAACCTCCATTTAGGAAAAGGGAGCTAAACGAGAACGTGCTAATTGGATTGGCATTTCACAAAAGGCAGATTTGACTTCATGCTAATGTGATTGTGCTTTTTTCTCTCCCTCTCCCTGTCTCTCTCTATGCTCAGAGACCAGAATGAGGTGGGTGCAGATTTCGAAAGAAGGCAAGCGTGCGGTTTGTGCTGAGAAGAGTTGAAAAGAGTTTTTTTTTTTTCCTTCTTGAAGACAGATGTGCTTACTTTTCAAAACACTTGCCAGTCTTTTGGTTTGGGCTTTTTTTGTGTGTGTGTGTGCGTTTGTCATTACGAGTGTCTCTTAAAACCATTTCAAAAAAGCTCTCCTGAGTTGCATATAAACTGTACCACAGACCAACCTACTCGCTCTTCTTCTAGTTTAACGCGTAGAGAGATGTTGTTCAAATAATGATAATCCTATTTTATGTGCTGTTACCACTCATCCATCTTATTCTTCGGCACAGCTGAGGGTTATATTGAATTAATCTGCTGTCTTTTTGTGACTATTTATGATTATCATCCAGTTTATTCCTAGGCAGGGTATGGGTTATAGAGAATTTGTTTCCAAAATCTTCGTGGCAGTTCGCAAACATTCACAATCATGGTGTTAACATTGACTTATCTGATTATTTTCTCATCTGATCCTCGCGGAGTAAATCTCATCTCTGCCCGATTTCTTATAAATCCCTCCACTGCCCTCCGATGCTATTGGACTAATCAACCTTATCAGTCGTTTGAGTCCCGAGCACTACCCAATTACAACCCCAGTGGATCTCAAGATGCTGACGAGTGTGACGGCATTACTGTCCAATCACATACCCGCCACTGACACTCTGCTTCGGACTCATCGACCCGCCGTCTCCTAATCCTGCTCCAAGAATCCGTCGGAGATGCAGATGGAGTTGATTCCGAGCGTCTTCATTTGTTTTTCTGCGGCGGCTGATGCATAGGCCGAGGCTCTCTCTCTCCCTTTCTCTCTCTCGGCTGATTAAGACTGATCCTCCGGCAGGCCACACCAAAGCTAAATTAATCATCCCAGAAATGGGTTACATGTCAATTTTGTTGTGATAAGTGTTGAACTGGATAATGGTTGTCACGCTATGTTGGATGAGGGGAAAACAGAGAGGGTAAGGGACGACTTTTCTGCTGATGCAACCAATATGGATCTAAATGGTATGGATTGTCCACTGTAGAATATGGCAAGCAATTTTTTTTTCCAAGTTTTAGAATGAAAAACACTTTATCCAGGAAGGTCTTTCAGTGGACTGAATAACAACCTGGTATAATAAGAAAATGTGCATTTCAACTGGTTCTTAGCATCTGAATCTCAACCCAAGCAGGAGGGAAAATGCGGTTTTGCACATAAACAACCCCAAAAGGAAAAGTAAGGGCAAGAGAGTTGTTTTCATCTTGTAGTAAACAAAACATTCCCCTGCGGGGTGAAATCTCCTCGAACATCTGGCTCCATTATAGGCCCCTGTCCAGTCTGCACTCGCTGTAGAAGCTAATTAGAAAGAGGGAGCAGATGAGGGGAAAGAGCGAGGGCAGAGAGAGGAAGACCCAAGATAGAGCTCCAGATTTCTTTTTTGGCCGGTAATAAGCGACCCACATTTTCTTTAAATCTACTCAAATATATCTCGGAGGCTTCGTGCGAGCTACGAGGCAGCAGATGAGAGAGAGGAGTGAGTAAAGGGTATAGGTCTGCCCCTGTCTCGGGCTTTGATGTTTTTGATGTTTAGTAAGTGGTTCAGTCATTGACTATCAGAAAGGATTTCAACTATTTTTGCTATTTCTGATGTTGTCTTACCAAAGCTGTGTCACGCCCCCCAGCTCTTAAGTGCCTGCAGTTAAACCAGAAGTCTGGAAAACAACTAAGGCCTATCTGACATTACCAAGCCTATCACCACAGTATACCCTAAATATCTATTTTTCACAGTTTCACAGTAACATCTGCGTTTTATAACTGCGCCCCGCAATTTCTAGGCATGCTCTGGCTCATCACGGAGTCTCATCATGAAGTCGTGGTGCCCAGACTATCATGGTGATCCCCTCACTTCCTGTTGCATCACCCTGGGTTTCACATTTGGATTGTTTGGACACCTTCCTGGCATTTCACCTGGTGCCAATCATCAACATTTTAGCTGGTCCAAAATGTTTGGTTGCTGCAAAACTAATGACATTCCCCATCTGTCTCAACTCCACTTTATTGTAAGTACTAAATTGCAAATATTAGCATGCTAACACACTAAACTAAGATTGAGATTGATGGTGAGTATTCAACCCGCTAATAATAAACATTGTAACAGTGTCATGATAAGTATTTTTCACTTCTAATATCAATATTTATCTCAAAGCACTTCTATGCCGGAGAATATCTTCACAGAGCTGCTAGCATGGCAGTGCTAACTAACAGAAAGCTATCTGTTCAATGCTATTGATAAAACCAAATTCGATAAATAGTCAATTGAAGCTAGCTCCAAAACAGAGTCAACCCCACAGACCCTCGAAAACAATAATAATAAAATAAACATGTTTACAGCATGGTACAAAAAACTGGTTTGGTTTCTTGAGCTAATGTTCCTGTTCGTGATAACTGTGAGGGGGTGACCTTTTATACAACTCTCTCATTTAATGAAATTAAGACTTTGAAGTTACGCAAGGCATGGCTGCTTTGAGTAAGAGCTAGCTAGGCTTCATTTGCCCCGTCTTAGCTCCACCACGCCATGTCTTTGGATTAGCTTTAGGATTAGTTAGGAGGGCACTGCCAAGATGGCGACAGCCGGAGGAAACTAAATAAAACAGATACTAAAATATGACACTCACCCAGGCTACGGTTCTGTTCACCTTGCTGCCATCTGGCAAAAGATACAGAAGTATCCGCTGCCGTGCCACCAGACTACAGAGCTGCTTCTTTCCTTAGGCTGTGATTCTCAGCAATCCACTTTATGAAATCGTTTGTTTAGTTTCTTTTCTTTTATGTAGCACACAGAGACTTAAATCAGTTTGTTTTACAACCCAGGTGTAGTAAAATTACATCAACAACCTTTTCTTAACCTTTAAGTCTTCAGGAACAAGTAAAAAACCTCCACTTTTGATCACTAAGCCAGAGTCACACGACACATAGCTGTCGTTTCATTTAACAGAAGCTTAAAGCTCGAAGCAAACTCTGTAGGTTTACGGGGCAAAACCTTAAAACCGCAGCTCCTGTGATCACATCATTGTAAACAAGTCTGCCAGAAGCATCTGTGATTCCCATCTGTCCTCCCTGATAAGCAGGAAGAGCCAACAAATGCAGATTGTGAGTGCACACTGGCACTGCGCACCATATAATCAGTGTCTCACACCTCGGGGTCAAGCAGTCAACAGGAAGAGACGTATAGACCCAAGTATGTGACTTTACAGGTATGACAGTAAGAAAATAATCAACTCAGTAGAAGCTGTGTGTGAGATGACAGATGGGGTATGCATTCAGTCTATCCTCTACTTTGTCTCGCTCACAGACCTTTCTAAGTACTAATCATGAACTCAGACGACTCAAAAACAACATAACTGGTTTCAAATGAGTCATCAGTTGTCACTCACAATACATCTCTGCTGTGGAGAGGGAGAGAAAAACCTGTTGAATGGTCGGGGTTTCAACCATGACACCTTTTCACAAATCTCCTTAATACTTCACTCAGACTTCACTTGCTTGGACTGAGCATCAGCAACAAAAGGCCGGTGACCTCCCTGCAAACATACAACTGTCGCATGCTATCACTCAGGAGTGGCTGAGCCTATAGGGCTCCACATAGCAGACATCAAGCTGCTTTGTGTACCGCAGCTATGAGCCTCACAATAACATGTCAACACATGTCAACACACAGAAGACAAGATGGATCTCTTTGCTTTCTCCCCTGTGGGATGAGGATTGAATTCCTCAGGCTGAAATGGTTGTTCGGATGACGGTTCAGTCGCGAGCGTGGCACGTCTTAGGTCCCTCATGGTAAGACTGCGGCTCAAGTGGGCGAAAAGTGCGCGCAACGCCGTCTTAATTGACAACAACCTGAGCGAGATCTGCCCAGCGGCCCCTTTAAAAAGGGCCTTTGACAAAACCACGGGCCGGAGCAGAGCGCCGCATCGCCGCGCATTTCCGCCTCGTTGGAAATACTTCAGGGGAGGATGTTAGAAACCAATCTCTCCCCAAAGCCCTCGTGACAAGCAGAGATTGCTGACGCATACACTTTGATAGTCGAATGTGACAGAGCGCTCGCCAGCAGAAGCTGCAGGAAAGAGAGCGCACTGTTGAGCAGCTCCCCAAATCAGCTCCTCTCTCCTCGTATCACTTGTGAAAGCTCAACAATTTACCTTGTAAGCAGAACGGCGCCGCGCATGTGCGTTCTGCAGAGTCTGCACCGCAACATCGTAAAATCCCAGAGATCTCTCGCACTTTTAGGCTGACCTCTAATCAGCAATCGGTAAAATTGAGCCATTTGCCTGGAACTGTGCTCCCCCTGTACTGCGGGACTGGCCCCGGGCACACAGCCGAGTCATTTTTGGTGTGGAGCTGCCATGCAGTCTGAATATCATCCTCTCATGTCAGTGACAAAAATCTCCCCGTGCGACTGTTGGTGCAAAAGTAAATTTGGTGTGACGTGCTTTCTCTTCACTTTTGAGGAGTTGGCACCAAAATCTAATATTCCATTAACTTGAAACTAACCCCCCTCTGGGCGGCATGGCAGCAAGTAATGTGACAAATCTGAGCTGATCCCAAGAGGGGGATGTATTGCCTCAGAATCCTCAGTTAGTGAAGAGGGGAAAGTGGAGGTACACATAACATAAAAATGGCTTCCACTGTGTTAGCGATTTTGAAAGAAGCCGTGAATGTCGCCGCAACACAGTCAAAATATGATGAAAACAAAGTGCCTGCTGCTAAAATCTGCCGCGACAGCTAATTTCCTCGAGCCAATCACCGGTGGTCAGCATTGTGAAATTAACTGCGAAAAAGTTAAGAATATATTTGAGGAATTAAGAGCAGCTCTGTAATGTAATTTTCCAACTTTAATTCACTGAAATAGTCATTAAGGGAGCTACTCAGGTGAAAACAGTCTTAAAGCTTTTCTTACATACAATATGTATGAAGCAGTCATCCAATTAGCAGAGGCGTCCACACCTGGGTTCAGGCAAGAAAATGGAGCCCAATTTAGAAGTGCAAATGTGGACATCGACGTGGTAGAAAGTTGCGACTGGAGCGAAACAGATGCAGATGTATGAAGTGAGGCGTGTCTGCATGAGTCGAAAATGACTGACGTGACACCTCGGCCCAGCTCCTCCTGTTGTTACAACACCAGAGATTGCGTTAATAGTCATTCTTCACTTGAATAGATGTTCAATCTGTACTACTATGTGGTACTGAGCATTGTTTAGCTGATTTCCCTGGAGACACTGGCCTACGTTGTCAGATCAATGTTACATATAATCAATCCTTAATACAATACCATTATTTGGAACGTGTGAAACTGAGACTGGATTAACTCCTAAAATGTTATCTGCATTTTTGCTCATCAATAACTCTCACGTTTGTTTGTGTCAGTGGTGGAAGATCCTTGAAGTAGTAACATCCTTTTCTTCAGTAAAAGAACCAATACATTAATGTGAGAATACTTAAAGATGCACTATGTAAGAATTGAACACCTGCCTATTTCATACTCCCAACAAATAGGGGCAGCATATCACCAGAGTAACTGCTAACTGCGGCTAACTGTATTCTCTTTATACAGCAATTACTGTAGCTTCTCTTAGCTTGTTAGCTCAGTTAGCCCTGAAGCTAGCCAGTCCAGAGGATCATTGATGTTTACGCCGCTACCACAGGAGCCTTGGACTGCTGGGAGAAAGAAGTTTTCAAACCCAGTGCTAGCTGGTTAGCATGCTAACTTTAGTAGATATCTCTACAACACAATTCATACTATTAAGTCTTTGCATCCTGTTGATAACGAGTTTTTTAGGAAAGTTTTACACCAAAATTCTTACATTATGCACCTTCAAAGTATTGAAAGTAAAGAAAATTTACCCCCTTGACTGTTTGGGAACCTGTGGCCCAAAGTACATTACCGTTAAACAAGCTAGACTTTAAATATTTTGATTGCGTGTACATTTTCTATCCAGTTGTATTACAAAGGTTCAATGTAAAGTCAGTATGTATAGATCAAATATCTAGATGTGGGATTTACAACAGGTGTCGTTTGGTAAGTGTATCTAAACAGAGACTTTTGTTTGGGGCCACATTGTTATCGCACAGCCAGTTTTATGCAAGCTGCTACCGGCGAGCTACACGCGTCACGCTAACCTCCCACTGTAATTCTGTGCGTTGAATCGCAGCTTGGATTAATCCCGTGGCCCTAACCTTTCCCTCTCGCTGTGGAGAGAGCAATTTGCCTGATTCTGTCGCCGCCGTGGGTGGCTCTCCGCCCGATGACATCTCCTGCTGTGCGCCCAGCATCGGAGGCCAGCGCGCTCCCTCAGGGGTGATCAAGATGCCAGAAAAAAGCTCACTAACACCTGCCACCGAGAGCATTGTGCTGATTAAGGGAGAACTTTGACTCTCAGCCGACAAGAGCAGAAGGAGAGGGGGAGTGAGAGAGGAAGACAGAGGAAGCTAGCGGGCGTGTTGGGGGTCAGGGGCGACAGTCTTGTTATGCTGACAGGATCGCCAAAGTCACGACACTCCAAGCGCCCCATTTGCATGAAACTCCAACATTTTGTTCTTGTATCAGTGGGCAGAGTCTATCTAAAGCCCTCAGTTCTTGAAACGACTGTGTGATGCGCTGGGGTTGAGGATTCAAGGGCCTGCGCATGAGCTGCTCTAGTTCACACTCGCTAAATTGGCCGGTAATCCCGGTGAGAACATGCTTCAGCTGCTTGTACATCCAGACAGTGTCTTTTATGTGCTTTTAAGGGAGTCTCTTCCGGATGATATTCTTAATGAGCCTCAGAGGAAGCCCCTGTCATCATTAGAAGACCCCGTGGGAAAACTGCTCGGACCGCTTCCTCCTCGACCCCGCCCTTACGTTTGACGGACAGAGGGGATGAGGCGGGCCGACCAATGAGGCTCGAGAGCGGGCAGCTCTGCCTATTAGAGGTCAAGAGCTCCGGCGCTGACCCTGTCAGCGGCGCCCAACCCTAATTGACCACATGCAGGGAGAATCTGTTGACCCCGGGATGGCCTTGGATGATGAAGATGGGGAGAGAGAGAGAGAGAGAGAGAGGAGGGAGCCTGGGAGACAATCTGAATGACATTATTTGTTCAAGGCGATCCTTTTTCACTGGCTTTTTGTTCTTCCGTTTATTGATATTCAGGCGGGGGAAAGTGCCTATAAACAGTCAGTTGCGAGTAGTTAGCTGAGCCATTGTAAACAGAAAGTAATTCCATTATTTTGGCTCAGTCAATTTCAAAGCCTAATCTGCAAAGTTAGAACGGGGCAATTATTTCCCAGCAACCGAAATGAGTGTGAATGAATATTAAATATTTCTTGTACTTTTCCTACGACCGTTGCACAACACACTGTGCCCCCCCCCCTCTTCTTAATTAACCCCTTCTTCTACTGATTCAATGACAGAGATCCCCCTTTCCTTTACAGGATTACAATTACATACTAATCACTGTTTGGAGCCTTTTCTGTGTTTGTGTAAGCCTCTAATCACTGTGCTCTGCTTTTTGGTGGGCTCCATGCTGGGTTTCATTAAGGAACAGCGCTCCCCCACCTCCAACCCCTGAACCAAACGGGTTCTGGGATGCTACTGGGAGATTGCTGGCGAGATGTGTTGATTGTAACTCATTAAGCCGAGGTAATTAGGGCCTGGGAGATAACTTTATCGCGGTTCGGTGACATTTTTTTTCTGAAGACGCCACCGTTTGAAATAAGAATTAACGTTAATTGCGCCACGGTGCAAAACACAAAGCCCTATGCTAAGAAGATGTTCAACAGCTAGCCTAGAGACTTCTAAGCCAAGCAGTATCTCTGCTTTCAATAGCATGAAAGGAGCGGCCTATTTTGTCGGACAATAAGAGAATTTGTAGTTACAGTTTTCCAAAGTAGCCAAAGCAAATTAATACGCTTGAACCTAAAGGATGAGAATATAGCATGACTGGAAACTAATACAGCGTGTTTAACAAAAGCGCACTTAAGAGTGTGATTAGTCCTCAGCGTAAGTCGCCATTTTCCTCGACACGGCGTCACGTTGGCTTGCATTCAGCAAGCCGCACAGATTAAAAAGGTTCTCATTGGTGCAATGCAACCGATGCATTGACAATAGTTGATGAAAACAACCAATTTTCACTTACTTAAACAGTCTGTGCATGAAATGAAACAAAGTCTCCCACCGTTTAAATGGACTCGCTTGTGATTATATTGCAAAGTGGGATGCGTTTTATACTTCAGTGAGTTGGATTCCGCAGTTTCGGGCGATACATGGTCAGGGGAGGTTGCGGGGAAAAAACATAATTACAAAATCTAGTCAAGCCTAACAAAACAGTGCTTAGAGCCTGTACGACTATTGCTGCCGAGCGACCCTTTTTGTCACTCCCATTATTCACAGTCTGTGCGAAGCAGGCAGGAATTAGTTTATTGTAATTGTAGAACAGAGTAATGCGGGGGGATAGTTATAGGAGGACAAAACCGCGACTGAGTTGGAGGAATTTGTGTGCACAGGCCTAATTGAGTGGGAGCCAAGGTTAGAATCTTCAATACCCCCTCTGCTCATTTTCTTCCAATTGGCTAAGTGTCGACCTCTTGAAAGTATAAAGATCATTACAACTTAAGTATGCCTCGAGTCATCCGTCACACAAAAGGTGTGCATCAATAGGCGCAGTGGGCCCATACACCTACTGGAGATAATACACCTTTTCAATCAATGCTGGACTTTATGGGAGTGGCACCTGCTGAGGTGACTTTCAACTCGCAACTTAAATGATTCGTTTAATCCATAGCGTGTAATTATGACAGGCAGTGGTAATATCAGATGAATGTAATTTAGATCTCTATTACCCTTAATGTCCTAATTTCCAAGATTAGAAAAAAAGCTAAGGACTCCAGATGGAATACAGGTACCACCTGGATAGAAAAGGCTGGTGTACATGCATGCATACAGCCACATGCACACACACACACACATTGACTTTGCCTATTCTTTAATAAAACACACAAAAAAAGCCTTGGCTATAATAGGGACAACACATTCAAAATTGTAATATAATGCAATAGAGAAGGAAAACTCACCACGTTATTGGATTGAGGCAGAAATGCCCGTCTTGGGTGCATGCCATCTGTCCCTGGGAATCAATCAATCGCCGCAACCCTATTACACCACAAATGAAGAGAGAGACAGGAGGGAGGCAGGGAGGACAACTGTAGCCTCCTTCTGAATGACTTTACACAGCTTAGTGCCTCTTAGAGTATCTTGCATTCATTGTCATTCAACTTATTGCAGCATCCTGCCATCAGTTGGTGAGGAAGTGACACCGCTGATCACGAAATGAAGTCCGACACATCAACTCGTGCAAATCACACGGACCTTTATATTTATTCTGAAACCGCGGGGACGCAACTTTGCACCCTCTGAATCTACGCCCCCGATGCTACTATAGGTGCTGGTGTAGTGCTATAAAAGCAGGGGCCTTGTTGCCATCACTGAAACTGAATGGACGGCACTGGTGTTGGTCGTGCGCTCACACGTTTAGGAGGATGCATGAAGAGTGGCAAATTGTTGAAGCATTGATTGTTTTTGTGTAGATTGTGGAGACTGCTTTGGGGTGTATGGGTAGAACCCAATCCGAAAAGCAAACTGAAGGCCCTGTCCAAACATTATCGTGCATTTTAGTCTTTCGAACAAACGTCAAAGGCGTTTTAAGTCATGGGAAACGGACCTTGGAAAACTCCTTCCAGGGTAAAGATATCCTGAAACAGAATTATATTACTGACAGTATTATATTTTGTAGTATTTGAGATTGTAGATCGACGGAATGGATGTTGTATTGTCTATATTAGAGACACAAACGCATATTGAAATAGAGTGATGAAAGAGAAAGACAAAATGGCTTTTGACAGTTGGATACTGTGAAGAGCAGTTACAGTTCTGTGCCTTATCATTTGTGTCCTGTTTTCAGGAAAAATATCATCCCTGGTACCTGCATTGAATCTTAAAGCAAGTAAGTAGGTACGATAAAATGTCAGTAAAAGCAAAAGTGTTCCTAATGTTTTCTGCAACAAATCAACTGACCACATAGTCCAGTCTGTGTGCTTGCAGGTGTGTTCAGGTGTTGTTTCAAAAATGCTCATGTACGTGTGGACATGGCCTGAGGTCAGACAGGTCGAGTTATCAAGCTGGCAGCTGAGATTTAGTAAAGAAATGGAAGGCTTGAATGAAAAGGGAACTTATATAATAGTTATATAATAGTTATGCAGAGACAGAACTTCTTCTAACATGGATTCTTCCCATCTAACTCTTGTCAAGTAAACAAATAAGCACATTGTCCACAATGTTGATCTTTGACTTTAACAATCTGGATTGTTGGGACCGGGTCACACAAGACAAAGAGCTGGCAAACTCAGCGAGGGCCTCTACTGGACAGGTGTGGAACTTCCAGGTCAGAAAACAAAACAACCCATTTGAAAAGGCTCGACATTGAGTACAATTTCTGTTGCAGCATCGTTTCTTTACACATTTTACACAATTTAAGATTAGAATCTTGATTCGATTGTCCTAAATTTTGAACTATGCAACCAACTTGTATTAATATATTGTATTATATAGTATACAGTACCTCACAGTGATCGTATATGGTGTGGATTTGATACACAGACACTACAGGGAAAAGCATAAGCAGGGGGAGACAGACAGTGCAGTGCATGTGTAAGTGTGTCCACTTAGATGGATAAGGCACTCATCAAACCACATGAGTGTGCTCACACTGAGCTAATTGAAGAAGAAGAAAAATCCGCCTCCAGCTGATAAACAACAACATTAATTGCCATCATTTGGCTTGAAAGTCACCAGCACTCCATCTCCCCTCTCTTATCTTCGTGTATTTCTGTCTCTCCCTTGAGAAAGTCATAATTGAACAGTATTTTGCCGTGACACACACTCAACCCTCGCCGACTTCTGCTCAGCAAACAGGACCCGGTCGCTTCCTCCTCCAGGCCCAGAAACTTCCAATGTGAGAAGCAGGAGTTGACGCCTGACCACATTTGTTGTCTCGATGGTAGAAATAACTGTAATTTACCATGCCACTGCGTTGACCTTATTAGGCGGTGAACAAAAGCACTGCCACTTTTTTGGACTTCCTCGAGGCCAATGTCGAGCCCTTGATGATATATAATGCCACTTGGCAGGCAAGTTAATTATAAGCTGGCCCCTAACACTTGGCGTCGGAGGAGCCCGCCATCTGAAGGCAACGTGACTGCGGCGGTGTGTCTCTGTCTCTTTATGTGTGTGGGCAGTGAGGAAGCAGGGTAGCACTGTTATCCAAACTGTCAGAGTCACTTTCAAAAGAGTTGGTGAGACACGATGTCCACACCTCTTACACATACACACTCGCAGACACGCACACACACACACACACTGCTGCAGATGTCAGCACACAAATACAGAGGAAGCTGGTGGAACCCAATTAAGACGCACATGGACGAGCTGACATTGTCTTTCTGCAGACAAACATCATTGTGTCGTTTGCAGCAAGTGTGCAAACTGTGGTTTGTGGGCTAAACATACATTTCTCATGTTTAAATATTTAGTGCCACTCACGGCAAATGTCAAAGCTATGACAGACAGTCAACAACTCAAACTGACATTGGTCAACATCGCTATAAATGTGCCAGTGTTTTCCAAAGGAGAAGGTTGTACGAGTTTACATTGTCTTACACCGGTTATTTTTTGATCCGGCCGAAATTGCATCCATTTCTATGCATTCTTATTGCAATTAAAGTCATTCATTTGTTTGTTTGTGGTACAATATATTAGGGTTGGCATTACTATACGTTTCTAAACCTGAGGAAGTGTGCTTCTAGAGAGTTGCCATAAGGCAGTCGAGTTGCTCATTAGCTCACCGCTGTCGTCACTAATGCTCTGAAGGCAACCTCCAACTATCTGACCCAGCTGAGAAAAACTGTCTCCTGTCGTTGGCGAAGGGGGTCAGATGGACTCTCACAGCTCTGCCTGGCTCGCATCAGACATACATCCCTGTGCCGGCTTTAAAAAGGGTCTTTGTATCCGCACCACATGTCCGTAACTTACCTGCGTTCAGCTTCAGAAGCTTGAAACAAACTTAGCCGACGAGCTATACCGAGGAAGCTGAGCTAAGAAAGTCCGAAAACAATAGCACGATTGAAAGAAAGACAGTAAATTAAAATGTGAGTCGGAAGGTGGTGAAGGAAAAGTGGAGGTCCGCGCGAGACCGATTTTGACTTGATTTTTTGGCTTCCCCTCAGAAAAGAAATAATGCCGCCAACACTTTCACCAAGCATTGTAAATCTGTCAAACCCTACAATACACATGCATTTCTGAATGTTTGAAACCTTGGAAGAGAAGAAAGGAATGCTCTGAGTTACTCCTGGCTTGGATCAATGGCCTAATTGAGTAAGTAATATCTCATATGTTAGCAAAAGTAAAATAATTTTCCTCTGTCAGTTGACCAATTTCATTTATCATTTTAATCAAGGTCTTTTGAAGAATCTACATCCATTTGAATCGAGTCTTGATCCTTTAATTCATACTTACTTTGATACATCGCCTCCTTTTCAGCAACGAGTGAAAAGCTTTCAGTGAATTGGGATTAATGCTACAAAAAGCATTTGACAGAGTTAAATACATGAAATATTCCCTTTGTGTAAACATCACTTTTGTTAATAGACTTTGGTTTGGACATTGGACATGTATACACTGACTTGTTTTCTAGCTTGAATGAAAATAAGTTATCTGCACTTATGAAAAGGTACAAACTGTTTTTGAATCCGTGGCTACCGGTCATCAGGGTTGTTTTTAAAAAAAATGCATATAAAACAGGGATTTTGTGATCAAGCAAACCGAGTATGTACTCGGGCTAACTCTATATCCTTATGTTCATGTTTTCCGGCCAGCTTCACTTCCAAGCTAACACCGTATTTATGTCCTCAGAATTACAACTAATCTCCCCATCAAACAGACAAGATTTACAGCAGCTTACAGGCAGAGAATCCAGTTTGGCTTCGCCTGTAACAAGCCGAGCCATCTCCCCCTTGTCTTCCATCAATCTGACAGTCGACATCGCTTCAATAAACCTGGCCCCGTCTAGACTCACTCTTGCAGATTTAATTCAAACAGCTGTTCACTCCTTACTCCAGACGCCCTGAGCACTTCCACTGAGGAAGGAATGGGAAGTAGGGGGCTGGGTGGGGTTCGGGGGGGGGGGGGGTCGTGCCTATCTGGAGAATGCATTCTGGAGGCACGGGAGGAAGTGACCTCGAGGGATACGAGGATGTCAACTGCTAGTTAGCTACACATTTTGGGCTGTTTTGTTTCTGACTCCCATACAAATTGCTCTGGCCCGAACAGCTGTTGCCACTGCTTTTTTAGAGCACGGGGGGAAAAAAGCGATCCATGTTGCTCCCGCTCTGAATTGTTAATTTGCAGGATGTTTATTTATGCAAGATGTGTTTAATGTGTTTTACTGCCAGAACATTGTGTACTCCTACAGTGATGTACCACCCATCATCAACACCACCCATCATCCACGTATGTTCTCTTCTATTTAAGTGGGTTTCAAGTACTTAAAAAGAAGACGTTGCTGCTGTTTGTTTTTTCTCCATGTATTTGAATTGCTAATATTTAGGTTGGTTAAGGTGAGTTTGGAGTCCTCCTACCCCTTGGAGGAGTAGCCTAGGCTATAAGCTAGATGTTTCAATCATTCTTTGTCATGCTAATGTATTATTTAACTGTTTATCCATTACTTTTAGCTTTATATTGTAAATGTTTAATAGGCTTATTACGTTTGGCTAACTGCTTATACCTACTGTAAGCTAACTAACTAGCCAACTAGTAGTTTATCCATTGCTTACCTAACCCTAACCCTACCTGTCTGCTTCAAGTGTTTATTTGTTAGCGTACTTTACAGTTTATTCATTACTCTCACCAAGCCTATACCTAGTTGTTTTTACTTTTAGCTATCCGTTTCAACCATTTAACCCTTACTCTTAGCTAACAAGACTATTTCATCTTTCAGTTTTACCTAACTATTCACATTTGAGTCCATTATTCTTAACCATCTTTCAACGCTGTTCTTGCTTTTAATATTTATTCATTAGCTACTTTTAGCTAGCCATTTAATCTTTTAATTTTAGTTAACTGTTAAAAGTTTATCCATTACTTTAAGACATCTATTTCAACATGAACCGTTTTTACTTTTAGCTATCTGTTTCAACTAGGCTTTTTATCCATTACTTTTAGCTAAGCTTTTAGCTTTAGCTCACTATTAACAGTTTATCTATTCATTGCAGCTCTGTACTCCATTAGTAGGCTACTTGTGGCTAACCATTTCAGTTTTATTGTAGCATTTAAAACTGTTTATCCGTTTTAGCTTAGTATTTCAACCATTTAGTCACAAATCAACTCTTAAAGCTAGCTAGGTCTATATTTCCAGGCCTATAACTTCGAGGTAAAAACTTTTATCTCATTTCAAAAAAGGTTTCCCTTTTAGCTTACTACTATTTCAGCTGTCAATCTATTTAGCTAACTATCTAACTTGTGTTTTGAAAAGGATGCGAATCATTTCAGGTGTTTAATCTTGACTTTTGGCTAACCGTTGCAAACATTTACTTGGCCTACTGTTAGCTAACTACTTTAACTACTCTGCTTGGTTACTGTCAGCTAATACTTACTCTTTTTGGTTAAAAAAAATAAATAATAAAAGCCTTATAATGGTCTCATGTTGGTGTCAGGAGCATAGCTACTCTGAAGTCTAGCTCCACAATTGTAATGGTTAAGTAAAGTACAAAGTGTCACTTTTTTCTGAGGGTTTATTGTCCTTCTAAGCACAAATTTGATATATAATATAATTTCAGTTTCCTAATGCGTTGAGTTACTCCACAATACCCCCTTGCAACTGCAGAGGTACCCCCGGGGTGTAAGTACACCTGGTCGGGAATCACTGTACACACTGTGTGAGTACATCAGTGAGTCTGGGGTGTCATGTGCGCATGTGTTTGTTGTGCCTCATCGACCATCTTGCCTCGGCTCTGACCGTGCTCCTCGGCGGGTGGCCGGGCGCATTGTGTGTGTGTGTCCTCCGCAGTACAACAGGCAGGCCGGGGCTCACGGAGCAGATTGCCTGGCTGCTAAAGAGGTGCTGAGGCCTGTGGTGCGCCCCCGCCCTCCCTCCACCCACCCAGTGGAGCTCCGCAGATGCCCAGGTACAGTAAGCGCTCTTGTGCACACAAGCCCCTGCCAGTAGACGGGCTGGGTGGAAGGAGAAGTGACAAGCACGGCCCCACGCTGGTCCGCAAGCTGCGCAGATCTGCTCCCTCTGCCGCTCTCTCTCTCGATTCACTTGTTATCTCGCTTTCTCGCTTCTTGTCCTCCTCTGCCCCAAACTGGATTGAGGAAGAAAAGTGGAAGAGAGGGAAAAGAGGGACGGATAGAGGGGAGGGCGCAAGGGGGAGGGAAGGAGGCCCAGTGTGAAAGAATTGTGTTGACAGTGGGAGAGCCGGAACAGAACGGTGAATGCCCTTCATTATGAACAGTTGGAGGCCGCGCGTGGCAGCCCACATCTGTCTCACTCATGTTTGTGTGTATGAGTGTGTGTTATTTTTTCTTTTCCTTTTGTCTTTTTGCCTCTTTCCTCTTCTTCCAGCCCATCTTGTTGAAACACCTCTGAATCATTGCCGCCTCATAACCATTTCTTCATTACAATACTCTTGATGGAAACAGCCATTATTCACTGTAGCTAAACTAATTTGGTGTGAATACTGATTTTTTTTTCCCCCCCTCGCTCTTTTCTGCCTATTGTAGTAATTTCTCAGAAAATGACAAATGGATAGCTGAATGGTGCCTCTGCCTAATGCAATGTAATGAATTCTGATTGGAGTAGAATGGAGTGCATTGACTTCATCACCCATAGCAGTGTTTCAAACGTTCACCGTGGTCAATCACATTATCCTGGGAGTATCCGGGACGCATGCGAAAGAGAAGAAGTTTTAAAAAGCAAGAGAAATCAGCAAGAAAAGGAAGTCCTGACGGAGAGGGAGTGCGACGAGGAAGAAAGAGAGAGCGGCAGAAGGGGCAAGCAGAAGGAGCGAGAGCAGGAAAAACACAAGAGAAGGTGAAAATGGCAGAAAGGACATGCCATAGTGTGAGCACAAATCCATTTTGGCTGTGAATCGCCGCTTTTGTTTGGCATGGCATCAGGCAGGGACAGTAGCATGATGGGGTTTATGGTGACAAACCTTATGACAGGAGATATCAGAGCTCAGTGGTGAAACAGCACATATGGACTGGCTGCTACAGCGTGCCAAGTATCATGATGTGAGGGAGTTAACTTGCATGGAAAGATAATTAAAGAGGAAGTTAGTGTGGATATCTGTGCATACTGTATATTGTGACATATTAAATGTTTTGTCTAATCATTTGAGGCTAATTTAGGATAGTTATTCTAGTTTCAGTTTAGTTCTGGACGTACATTTCTTCTGAAAATTAGTTTTGCACTGAATTAAACACATCATAACATCGTACAAAAGAAACATTTTTGGTAATTTTCGGTAATTTTGGTTAGTTTTGCTGCTCTATTTTCTAGATTCAAAGAGTGAATTGTTGTTTCTGATATTTTTATGTTTTCACCAGTGCCTGTTTGTTAGTCGCTTGTTTGGTTTGTCAGCAGGATTATAAAAAAACCTACCAAATGGATTTCAACAAACCTTGGATGGAGAATGGGTCTCGGCCCAGAATAGACCCATTTTTTAACATTGCGAGATGTTTTTTTTTCGACAAACTTTTCCATTCATTTCTCAGGGAACAATGCATGAAACTTAAAAATATAAGTATTTGATTGATTTAAATTTGATGGATTCAGTTTGTTTGAATGAAAGGGGACTGTTGGGCCATGGCCGATGCATTCTAGTTCATGTTTATATTTGTTGAGCTTACTACAAGGACTTTTTAAATGGTTGTGAAACAGCCAATTTAATACCATCTATGATGCCCCACATAATCAAACGAGACCATCAGTAGGAAGATTGGCTATTTCTATATTATTATTATAGTTAGTCATTATGACTTTCACCGGGTTATTGTTGTTAGGTCAAATAAGATATAAGATTAGAATAATTTTGTAAGCGGAGGGCTGAGGATGAACTGGGGAGTCTCACAGCCTGAAGAAAGACGCTGGTCTGCAGTCTGGTGGTACGGTAAGGCAATAAAACTTTACATATATTATTCATACAGAGCCACAGATACATTCTCATTGCTATGCATCCTTCAAATACCTGTTTAAAAAACTTGTTACCAGATCAAGATCTTCAGACTAAGGCGGTGGTGCGCGTGCCGCTTTTGTCCACAGGGGTCGCCAGAATCAACAAAATGAGAGCTCCATGTAGCTGCTTTAAGGAAAATATGTTTTAATCATCAGCGGCTCAATGTGGTCATACTTGTCAACAGTCAAACATTGCTCCTGGATATGCACTGTATGTGTGCTACAATTTTGTGCTATTTTATTCATGCGTTTTAGCAGCGTGGCTTTTTTTTTTTAGAGGTAACAACGTCCGACTCTTGGTCAGTCCACCACTTTGTTCCAGCCTGAAACATATCAACAACTCTTAGATGGATTGCTTTGACAGTGGGTACAGATATTAAAGTTCTCCAGATGATGAAGCCTGCAGACTTTAGTGATTCCCCGATTGTAAGGTTGACATTTATGGTCTCAACAACTGGCCCACTGGATGGATTGCTATGAAATTAGGTTCAGACATCTATGCCTCCTTCAGAATGAGAAATATCTTTTAATCATCAGCATTTCAAAATTTTAATTTGTCCAACACTGATTTATGACCAAATTCCATTAGTTCTAGGCGTAATATATATATATATATTTTTAATGTTGTGCCTATTAGCATGCTAACATGCATTGTTAAACAGGGAATGTGATAAACATCACAGCTGTTTAGCATCATTAAATGTAAATAAAGCACTGCTGTTCCAATAGTATAGCCCCACAGAGCCACTAGCCTGGCTGTAGACTCTTCTTGAAGCGCGTTTCACACCCCAGATGTTAAGCTAATCTCTTGGTGTCAGATGCAGAGCGCAGCATGAGTCAGCATGCACTGATGCAAATACATCCTCATGATATTCTAATCCCTTTCAAAAGTTCACACATTTACAAATGTCTTTAATAGAGTGGTGTGAGACTGTCAAAGCTAGCATGAATGAATTTGCAATCTTTTTATTTGATTTAACATCAGTGAATTTGATTGAAGGGATCCATGTGCAGAGCTAACTCCACTAGATGAAATGTGATCTCCGTGCCAGGATAAGTGCTGTAAGGTGAAGCATGCTTGGTGTCAATTGACACCGGATTAAACAATTAATTTTCAGGATTTTTTAATAAAAAATGCTCTCTTGAAAGGTCATTATGATTCATCTTAAATGAAAATGTGCACAATGAATAATGTCAGTAATGAAAATTAAATGAATGGCTTTCATTTTATGTTTCAGTTTGATTGAAGTTAACGAGAACTGACCCTACACACGAGCTGGAGTTTGCACTTGTGTTGCACTCTCTCAGTGCTGACATTAGTCTATTCGGGTTTCCCTTGTTGGACTGACTTTAAAAAACAAAAAAAACAAAAAAAAAGCTAAACAAATTGGGGCGCCGAAGGTCACACTGGCTGCCCGTCTAGCCCTCTCCATATCCATTTGGCCGGAGAGACGGTAAATAAAGTGGAGAGCGAAAATAGTAATGGGGCTCTTCATACTCTCGATGACATAATTGAATTTCCAACTAAAAAGCGTTATCCAAATCAACCTCTCACTCACGGCTGCTCGCGCTGGTGGACGAGATCGAGAGCCATCGCATTTGAGTACATGAAAACTCCCCACGTGACACACGGAAGGGCAGCATGCATTCATACCCGTGGGGGCAATTATGTACTCCCCCAAACACGCATGTACAGTGTAGGTACAAACACAGGACAAGTGGACAGATGAACACAGATCGGCACGGACAGGTATACAGAAGGGTACTCACACACATGCTGCGAGTCAGCACTGAGACGCCCCACAGATTTGGCATCCTCATGACTCCTCCAGAGGGCGCTTAAAAGGCTCGAAGACAATTCCCCCCCCGCCCCTTCCTCTTTCTGTTCTTCCTCTCCTCCCTCCTTATGTCCTCGCTTTGGCCTCTGTCCAGACAACCAATCACATTGATGGCTTTGTTTTCAACTCTCTCAACCCCCTTTTTTCCCCTCCAGCATCGCATCACTTCCTCCTGCAGTGTGGGTAACATCCAGGAATCCAGGGCTCACAAGCCCAAAGAGATGTTTTGGTCGGGAGCCAGCACTGCCAAGCCAAAGTGACCAACCTCACACTGGCCCTGAATCAGTTGAAAAAAAAATACTATGAGTGGATGGTGTTGTCACTGGAGCTGCAAACAGGTTTTGAGTTTAAGATGATGTTCAAGGATTCTGGTTTAAGTGATGCGTCTGAAATTTTTTTTACTGAATAAATACAAGAACAACATTTGTATAAAACATGCAACTTATAGGTGTAATAGGATACTTAAAAAGGTCCAGTGTGTAGTGGCATCTACAGATTGCAACCAACAGCATACCAATCCCCCTCACCCTCCCCTATGGTGGCTGCTAAAAATATGAAAAAAGGTCAAAAAGGACTGCGTTTGGTTTGTCCATTCTGGGCTACTGTAGAAACACGGCAGTGCAAAATGGCTGAATCCGCCATGGAAGAGGACTGGCTCTATCTGTAGATATAAAAGATTCTGAGGTAACCAAAAACCCATGAGTCTCATTGTCAAGTGATTATACACTAATGAAAATATAATTCTGATAATTATTTTACATTTCTGCCAATATAGCCTCCTTATTCCCCTAAATCCTACACACTGCACCTTTAAACTGGTTATAACTAATAACTGTAAAGTAACACCGGATCACTCGACAGTGAGAGTGTAATGGGTCACTGTTTCTATGACCTCAGATGCAACAAAACAGCTTTCAGTCAAAAAGGTTACACAAAACACAACTTAGGCTACTTATGCTAGCCGCCAAGCTCCAAATAGGAAACAAGTCAAGTTAGAAACCAGCTGATGGAATACGTAGCAGCTACAGAGCCAGATGTTTTGCTTGGTTAATGATGAGATCAACAACAAACGAAGGCGATACTGGACATTCGTCAATCGTGAAGAAACACGACTCCAAATGAATGATAATGTCGCTCTGTATCGGCTAGATTAGTAAAAAGACAAGCTTTTGCTAACATGTTCACCATATCAGCTCTATAAAGTTAGAAAATCTCAATGTTGTGTTTGGTGTGGCCATAAAATGTGTTAATGTATGTTTATGGATTGAATAAATGCATCAGTTATTTTAGGTCTCCATCATTTTACTGCCTCATAATGTTAACGTGAAATATTATGACTCCATAAACTTCCAAGCATCAGTCCTGTTGAGCCTCTCCCCATGTTTCTATCCATGTTGAGATTTGTAAAATTAAACTTAAGAAAATCACTCCTTGCGAAATCAGTGGTATCTCAATTTTTTTGAGAAAAAGAAGGACTTTTTTTCTCACTGTGTCCGTAGGTGGTAATTATGGACTAATTGCATATTGAATTTTCCATTCTCTTTAGTCAGGAGCTTTAATGAATCATTAGGCAACTTGGCTGTGTTTATTTTTTGGCGTTCTCTTCCTTCACTCTGCAAGTTGAATCACTAATGTCTGTTAGACAGCAATATCTAGCCAAAGTTAACCAACTTTAGCCATTGGATACCCATGCAAGTAATACTGCAGCACAAAGATCCCCTTGTGACATGCAGATTGATGTGTTTTTTTACTTTTCTAACTTGAATTGTGTGTAAAAGAATGTGTTATTTCTACATACAGTTCACAGGCTCACATAAAATCAAATGGTATTGTCAGCGTATTAAAAAAGTGAAGAAATACTTGGTGGTTCATGAGTGTCCTGACTGAATGGATGCCTTTTAGGGTAAAATAACCATTTATACAATCAAAGAACTGGAGTTACATCATGCAACCTCGCCTAGTCACTGTTTTTTATTTCGCTATTATTTCTAACCCTTTTATCCAAAGTAGAGCATGACACGGGAGTGGATTTTCACTCCCGTCCCATCCCACTCCCGGAGAAAAAATCCCATCCCATCCCAATCCCGGGCCGGAGTAAAAAAAAAAATCCCATCCCGTCCCACTCCTGTAGAATGACTCCCGCTCCCATCCCGCTCCCACTCAAAATTACTCCCACTCCCATCCCACTCCGTTTTTTAGTGGCCGGCCCGGCCGGAAGTCAAAGCACTGTTGGATGTGTAGTTCTAACGCAAGTCAAAATAGTTTGGCTCACTGAAAGATGACTACAAAAATGGACGTCTCTGTCCTTTTGGTTGTTTAACACGGCTGAAAATCATCATCTATTAATGGCGTTCCCGCTCCTGCCCGCTCCCGTTGATTTTTATTCCCATCCCGTCCCAATCACGGGATTAATAAAACTTTGACTCCCATCCCGCGGGAATTCCCGAAAAATGTCATGCTCTAATCCAAAGCTCTCCTGCCCATCGCCTTCGACCCCTTTATTCTAGCAAGTTGATGGCCATCATCGGTGGACAAATTAGCCTGTTTTGTTCAGCGTTGATCCTCACAGATGCGCTGCTTTTGTTCGCTCAATTTAGACTCTGGGTCATTTTGTGCAGTTTACTTGGGCATTATTTTTGTCAAGAGCTGCTGCCTTGACATAGTTCTCTCTTTCGGTGCTACTGGGTGAGATGTGGACGTGGCCTTGCACAAAAAAGTAGTAGCTCATATTTTCAAAGAAGGCTTAAATACTCAGTACTCAGCGATAGGCCTATCACTGTACTGTATGTGCAGTCTAATGAAGTTAAATGAAATCATATTACAGCTGCATAAAACTAGAACATTAAAAAGGGTTAGCTGATTGACTATTAATGTACAGGCATCACATTTTACTATGATCACACACAAACATTCTGGTCGGGGCAATAGGGAGAAATATGAAGCAAGCCCATTTTTATGATAGAAACTTGCAATTTCATTTGGGATTAACTCTTCCTTTATGAGGGCGAATATGCAAATGGCACACTAATGAACTTAAAGTATTCTCTTTGTGAGAACTGATTAACCAAGGGGCTCCTCTGCCGCACATTTACATTTTTCTCAAGTCAAGTCAGGGTTCTCCAGTCACAAATTACAGTGCTTTTCCAGGCCAATTACATTGAACAAGTGCACCATTATCCAGTTCTGAACATCACACATGTATATTTGCCCCCTTCATTTTCTCAAGAGTGCTTCAAGCCAAGGGCTCCTCCAGAGAGAGAGGGAGAGAGAGGAGGACAGGAGGAAACAGGGGAAGTCATGGAGCGAGGGCGGAGGGAGAAACAGACAGGAGGCAAAATAGAGAGAGTGATTAAAAAAGTGTGCTGCAGGGAGAAAGATGCATTGGAGGGATATATACAGAAGTGGTAGACTTATTAGATAATTATCTGAATTAAGTACAGGAACTAATTTCTCTTAAAAAATGAGGCCAGATTTCTTCCTGAGTTAGTGTGAAGAAATTTTCATTAAAAGTGATGTAACCTAAAAGGACGGCATCGAGGTTGGCAAAACAGTTCAGGAGCACATTTAAAAGTGTATCAAACTACATGAGCTGTGGCGGTACTGGCAGTAAAATGCTTCCAGGCCGGCCAAACCTTCATAAAAATATAAACAAAAGACATGTAAATCTAGAGGGGATGCCCAGTGTCAGCTACTTGGACAATAAACCAATAAACAAATGCCTCTTCAGGGTATAATCAAAATGAAATGTGCTCCTACAAGCCCCAGTTAAAAATAAGATGTCAAAACTGAAGGTGTATAGGGGCTTGGGTTTCAAGGGGTTCAAGAATAAACACAGTTTCCTTGCGAGAATCCCATGGGGCAGCCAAGAAAACACAATACGACCTAAACAGACCAGAGTTTCTAGCTGACAATCTAAGGGGATGAGGTAAAGTGTGAGAGCCACCTGGGTGCCGTTCCCCACCTCTCTTCCCCTTCACAAGCAGGGTGTCGTCACACCCTGATTGGCTGGGAGGTAAGTGCCCCAAGCTGCTTCCACTCCTCAATCAGGGGTCAGTCTCCCCACCCTGCACACAGGTGATCTGAATCCCCTGCAATTAGTCATGAGGGATTTGGAAATTCAGCCCAAAACAAAGAAAGATAGCAAGTCTTAAACAATGGGACTGCTACAGAACAGACGCTTGACTCCTATTGGCCAACTCTGTCTCCTATGATCATATTTATTTAGAGCTAATGTGTAACAGCAAATACATTTAGAGGGAAACTTATTGTCACACTGATTAGCAATTTCTTTTTACACAATGAGGAAATGTTTTTGAGATATGATATGCAACATTTCCACAATATAACGTCCGAAAACAGCTAGACATTTTTCTGTTATTTAATTACACTACGCTAAATGTTTGTAACAATGTTCAGAGAAACACATAACTTCACCTCGCAACACTAAACGCAACATGAAATTATAATACATCACCTCATCTGTGAATATTTCTGCCTCGAATAAGAAAATAACTCCCATGACCCCACGCTACCCAAGATATCATCAAACTACGTCTTTTGTTTAAGTTGTTTTGATTTAGAGACACCCAGTGGCAGAAAATACATACTGCGATTTTAATTAACTTACCTTGCAAGTCCAAAAATGTTGACAAATGTTCAATGGCAACATATTTGATTTACAGCATTAGTACAGCATTCTTCAAGTTTTTTATGGTTATGTTTAGGAACTGCCAGCACTTTGTTAGGGTTAGGGAAGGATTGTGTTATTTTAAGTGCTAATAAACAATCTTATGTCTCAAGTCAATGCTGACTTTTTATGTATTAAAACAGAATATGTTGTTTTCTAACCCTAACCCTGACCCTAACAGAAGTGCTTTTGCAAAACCCTAACCTAAGCACGGGTCTGATTCTGGTGTCACAATCGACACATTATAAATGCAGTGTGACAATCACAATCAAATGGACTTAATGAAGTTGGCAAAACCACAATAGAATTATGAAAGCAATTCAGTAATGTGCAAATGGAGACATGGTCGTATTGTCGTGATATTTTTCGATGTGATTGTCGAATGTTGTTCGTGTTGGTATTCTGTATTAGCGAGGCCAGTCACAATGCATTGAAGTGCTGTGACTTGATGTGCCGACAGCCACCACTTGCCTATTTCTGTCCCCAGAGGAACAATGAGGTAGCGTGACTGCACCGTGCCCCCCCCCCCACCACCACCACCACCACCACAGAATGGGCTCGCGGATTAGATTGCTTTCGTTCTGTGCTCATGCATGAGGGAAGCAAAGGGCAGGAAACGCATATTATTGTTGGAGTCCCACTGGATACAGTGTGAGGTGAGGACCCGGCTTCTTTTTTCCCATCAAGAACAACTGCACCTCGCCACTTACATGTGAAGCTCTGCTGGCGTCCAGGCGCAGAGTGACACCCCTTTTTTTGCAAAACAACAATAATAAACCAAAATCCAATCTCACAACATAGACAACTCCTATCGGAGTGACAAATGTTCAGGGGCCATCTCCAGCTAGCTTTCCAACTGTTCTATTCATTACCTTTCCCTCTCTCACTTATTCTCCTCAGCTGCTGCCGCCGTCTCCTCTCCTCTCGGCATGAAATAGACACTCCAGGAAGTACATTTTGTGCAAACTCTCCTCCCGCTGCTACAGCTGATTTCACAAATGATGGTGAAATGGCCAGGAGAGCGAAGGGGTAAATGGAAAAAGATGGCTGTTGCACGCTACGACCATATTCCTCCACTCTCCTTTTTCATAGATAACAGGGGATGATTAGAAAACAGCAGATGGGAGGACCAACATTAACCTCCACCAGGGCAATGGTAAATTTAGTTTGAAGACTGCCTGTATGAACTCACTTTGGAGGTCACACACACACACACATACACACAAGTATACATGAATTCAGACAAAGGCACACACACACATAACTACACAAAATGGCACAGGCCTATTCCCCTGAATCCTATTTATTTTGACAATAGGCTGTTTTCTGTGACAGCTTTGACAAGTCGATTTCCGGACTGATATTTCAGATATTTATGGCTTACGTGTGCTAAAAGGTAAAGTATTGTCAGTAAAGTTTGTTGAACCTTTGCCACTTTTGGATTATACATTCGCTGTAGGATGATAGGAAATGTGCTTGGGAGCATTTTCTCAAGTTAGAGAGTCATTCAAAAAAAAGCATAAGGCTTTATCATTTTGTTCATGGCTGGCTAGTGTTAATAAATTATGTATCAGTGCATAATCAGTACAAATCTGTTCTAAATGCCATTATATAGGACACTTTTGGGATGCCAGGTTATGACCCAACTTAACAAGGCTGCATTAATAAATTAAAGTAAGTTAATTAAAAGAAATACCCAAAATTGTGATTATTTAGACCAGGAGGGCCAAAACTGAAATTTAATGGTGGACCATGGGCAACAAGCAAGCACCTATTGTATTGTCAAGATGCAAAATGGTATAACAAAAAACTGCAGCTTTGCTATTTAGATATCACACTTGGCCATATTGCAATTTCAATAATAATTTGATCAATTGTGCGGCCCTTGTAAGAGTCAGCATCTCTAGCAGCTCTGTGACAATCTGCTTTGGCTCATTGTATTTAAGCTAACATCAGGATGCTAACATGGCGATACTAAGCAAGGGTAATGTTTACCATGTTCAACATCTCAGTTTAGCCTGTAATGCCACTATTTGCTAATTAGCACTAAACACAAAGTATATGTTTTGTAACTATTTAGTCATAAGCTAAAGTATTACATAGAAATTGTCGCTTGTGGTGATGCTAGAGTCAGAGGATCATCAAAGTCATTCATCCTTTGGCACTGTAAATGTTCATTAAGACTTTCCTGGCAATCCATTCAAAGGTTTTTTAGATGGTAACAAAACGCAGTGGTGGAGTGACAAACAAACAAACAGACTTTATGATTCATAGAGTCATGTCGCTAAAATAGCCAAAAAAATCAGCTTACATTAACAGGAAATGCCTACATGATTATATTTTTTTTATCAAATATCAATTGTCTACCCTCCATGCTGACTCTAACATAAACACATCCCCACATGCAGCCTCTCTTCTTCTCGATCTTACACAGCCCCACTGCATCCACTCTCAATCAGATTACCTTCTAGATTGCCCCAGTTGAGGAAGATTCCCATCTCAAATTACATTTCTTCCTCTCTTTGGGAGTACTCTATTTTAGAGAAGGATTACCATTCAGTGGGACTCCAATCACTCGCACAGTCACTCTGAAGCATAAGAGGATTCCTCCAATGTACGAGCCCCGGATGTTCAACAAGTCCCTCTGATTGTAAGTGACAGGCCATTTGCTGTTTTGGTACAATATGGACAAATGGGAAAACTGCACTATTTTTTCTTTAACTTCGGCAGCCTAATCCAACTGGACATTGGTCTACTCTTGAAATACTTGCATGAATTCAATGAACCTCAGAGGTATATTGTTCTGCTGACTTCCTGACAATCCATCAGGAAATTTCAGACATTTTCAGCAGTTAACAGATTACTAACTGATCCAATGGTTGCTGTCTATGGCAGCACAGAAGTAGTCATATTGGACAACTCTGAAACGCACAGATACAGTGCTAATGCAAGAGGTAGCGTCTACGATCTACAAACTATGATAAACCCACAACTTCCCTCACCCTCAATATCTGCCCTTCAGTTACTTTCCCAAGTGTCCCCTCAGCCTAACCACATCTCATCTTTTCCATAATTTAACAGCCTGTTTGCTTTAAATAAAGCAGCTTAGTCAGTGGCCCAACGCTTGAAACTATGATGCTGTAGGAACCTCCAACACCCCTCTAGCACATAAGTATACAGAAGGAAGTCCGTATCCGAACGATGTTGGACTGGTCAATAGAGCCAACTAGAGGACTTACACCCAGGAGACCTGAGTTTGAGTCCTGTGTGTAACTTAACGTCACTTAAGTTACGTAACTTAATTTACATACTTACGTTAAACCAAACCAGTTTTGGTGTCTAAAGTAGTTTAGCTGCCTGAATCCCTTTAAATGAGGGATTTAATGTGAAACGTTTGTTGGATAGCTTTACTTTGAAAGTCTTCCCGTACCATGCATATTTCTTAGGGGTGTCAAGATTCTCCAAAGCCACAATTCAATTTGACTTCCAATTTTAAGGTCACCATTCGATTCGGTGCTATAGCATCTGGATTTGTAAAGAACAACAGATGGTTTTGTGCTCGGACAACTGTCGTTTACATTTTCAAAATGTTCTTAAAAAAGACAGAAGTGTTTTACAACAGCTTGTCTTTATTCTGGCGGCTCGCAGGCTAGGGTTAGGTAAGTTCAACCATATTTAACAAAAATAAAGATAAAGAATGTCACTCTGTGTTACAAAGTTTAGTTTCTTAAGTCTGTCCCCAGTAAACCTTCCTCCCAAACACATGGTTCTTCAAAAAAGAACATAAACCCAGCATTGAACCTGCGCTCTGGAGCCCTGCCTGGCAAAACTGAAGCTAGAATGAATTCATTTTGGGTTTTTGTTCTGTCTGGCTGATTGTCATCACAATGGCTTAGGTGTATTGTTTGAGAGATCTATGTGACAATGGAACAGCTTCACCAGCACAATCTGCTTCACATGGATGTAATCTGACACCTGGCCCGTGCTATCATGTCCTGCATGTTGTTACCATTTGTGAGCAGCATGTAAAGGTTCCCCCCTCGTGATGTCCTGTGATACCAGGAACACATAACAGAGATATCACGGCAAGACAGAGAGCACTCCCTTTTTTGATTTATGCTAATTAACCATAGAGAGTCTGTTTGTACGATTTAACATAAACATGCCTGTCTTGTTTGTTTGCTTCTGGGGATGATGCCCATAATCAGTTTCTGTATTTACATTGGGGCTGCCTAAACATTCATGCTGCTAGTCTCAATTCAAGCTGTTAGATCAGGGCTTAAATCGGTCCTGGATTCTCGCTACAATTTCTGTTGATGTATACATAATAACAGCTCTTCATTTGTCCCTGCACCTGCGTCTGCTTGTGTTCTGTTGACTGCACAATACTGCAAATAAATTGATCTATCATATCGGCGTCTGATGTTTGCCCTGTGATGAGACAATAACAAGCATGAAGCACAAGTTGCAAATATTATAATTATCGGGCTTTGTGTTTGCGTCTCATGAATAATGTCACTACAATGATGCCAAGATGTACACATTGATAAGTGGAGTATAAGGACGATTTCGACCTACATGCAACAGCTGAGATGAGACAAGTTCTATTTAAGGGGATGACGACTGAATAGGTTTAGCAGTATAGAGTACATCATTTGCTTGGTATATTATTCTAGTCATGAGAGAACACAGAGTTCAGCATCATTAAGACAACAGTTTGATGCCACAGTAGCTATAAATCTTGAGTTGAGTCCTTGGCAAGTAATATAAGTTCAAATTTAGCTACACTCAATACAAGGGATGAAGTGTACCTGCAGTTACTGTTTGTTGGTGCATCTTTCTGACATGTGTAGCTTTGAAAAATGGCAAGTAATAAACCTAGGCAGCGGAAACTTAGCTGGATTCTTGTTGATAAAGATATTAGGCATGAAATTAATCAACTTTTTTTCAATAAAGGCGGCCCTTTGAAGGGGCAGTGCTACATTATCAGAGAACACATATACAGTTAATTGCGTTCATATCTACATAAACATGTAGCACATTTTTTGAATGTGCGTCAGGGTGAATGTAAACAGCAGCAACAAGATGGTGATAATGTGATCGGCACCTTCATATGAAAAGTTCGACATCATGACTTCAATTTTTTAAAACCGTCCATCGTGAGTGACAGAGTATGCTGCCTTGTTAACGCCAAATCTGTGGAGTATTCTTTTAAGGTGTCCATACAAAATTTTGTAAGCGCTGCAGCCTGTTGGTCTGTTTCGCAACAGTCAACACTGCATTATTTAGCATGTGAATTGGTCCATGTATATTTGTCGTCATAAAAGTCCACCAATTCAAAGTGATGGGCTTATACACCGAAAAACATGCTATCCCTTATAGTCCATGCATGGCACAGTGTAGGACAAAGCCTGCAAAGCAGCTAGTGTGTTACCCAGACTGCACCAGAATGTAAACAAGCACAGTGTTATGACCTGCTATCCCTATCCACTTTGATATTTTCTGCTGTGCTGGTGATTTGTTAGCCAAGTCCCTGTAGGCTCGGCGAGTACATAACTCCAGGAATTCATAATGCAGAAAATTAACTTCTCCTTCATGTTTCCCTGCAGTGAAACTGACGCTGTCACAACTAACACATCGAACTTAAAATGCTAATGGACATGCGGGTCAGAGTGTTTGGGGTAACGGTTCAATTCAGATAGCATCTTGGGCTGCAAAACGTGGAAAATCAGGTTAGTGAATGCGACTGTGGCTCAGCTGCACTGAAAACAAGGGCCACTGGTGCAATGTCACGCTCGGTATGAAGGAAGATTGAAGCTCCATCTTGGTCCCATACTGCAAATCCTTCATATTTACATCGAAATGTAAACAATCACACGGAAAGCAGGACTATTTTTCTATCACCTTTGCACTTACGCAGTCAAAATTGATATTAAAATATACATTAAAGTATGATAAAAGGGCTTTGAAGATGTGTAGGTGACCTTCCCCTTATCCATTATATCCATTTGGGAAATATGAAGGAAAGCTGTCAAAGAAGAAACACAGCCCTGTACGAGAAATCTGATCAATGCACTATAGATACACGCAGTCGTCACTGAGGATCACGGTGTGCTGATATCAGTGGCTCAGGTTCGATCTATTGCAGCATGTCTGCAGTTAATGGGGCTCAATCACTCCAA
Organism: Pagrus pagrus; assembly: GCF_965226575.1. Taxonomy (NCBI): domain Eukaryota; kingdom Metazoa; phylum Chordata; class Actinopteri; order Spariformes; family Sparidae; genus Pagrus; species Pagrus pagrus. Next base: position 11,450,583 of record NC_140204.1, on the reverse strand, counting down.
ACTCCCTAAGTAATTTAATGGAAAGGTTAGGCACTATTTTTTCCGGCACGCTCTTCGCTCGCAGCCTCTGCAGCATTATGCATCAAATGTTGAAAGCATTATCAGTAAAATACTAAAAGGCCAGGAGGTGCTGATGCAGTGCTGTTAGCTGACTAGTAAAACAATTAAGGCAGAGCTATAAATGCAAAGTCAGTTGATTTAAGCTGAATAAAAAAAGGCTGTATTCAGTTTAACTGTCAGCTGCACTTTGGCTGAGGCTTCTGCTTTATCACATTAAACTTTGTTCTCAAGTCGCTGTGTACATCTGCTTGTGGTGAAGTCCTTGGTGTGCAAAAAAGTTTACAGTTTTTGGGGGCTATATATATATATATATATATATATATATATTTGTAAGGGACAAAGAAAGAATGTGTTTAAGCTCATCTTCCTCATCGATTCTTGAAAACTGAAAGGAGTGCACGTTTACGATCATGGACCCATGGCACCGAATTAGCGGTCGCAATCGTGCCGGCGCGGGTTAATTTTAAACACATACTGGAAAGTGAAAAGTGCACACTGTTCCAGCAAGTCAGGTAGTGTGGTCGCAGCAGTCAGCAGAGTGAGACGCAGCACTGCTCACATTATTTGCTGAATCAATAGCTACCAGATTAGGTGAAATATCAAGCTTCAAAATGATACTGTGTGACTGAAAATCCAAAAGCTCAGCATGGTTTATCTCCACGGTTGATTTTTTTTCTTCACAAATGTACCCAAAGCTTGAAATAAACAAAAATATATTTCTGACTTAAAAAAAAAAGAGAAAAGTTTGACACAAACACCAACCCATCTTGTTATTTTATGGCCGTTTAAACACCCGAGTTGACACTTCGAAATGTAGTGTAATTAAAACAACACGCTTCCTCGATATTTTAAGAGCCAGATTACATCAGCTGAATGTCAACCGGGCTGTTGCACTCTGGGGATGGGGATGGTGGGGTGGGGGGGAAGCTCAAATCTGCCTCTGAAAAGGCTAAACATAACTGCGGACCTACCAAAATACCAAAGAAAGTCATCAAAGTCAACGCGGTCTCGTGAATATACAGCCCCCTCGCGCCGTGATTAAGCAGGCGAGGCGATTAAATAAAAACACCAAGCGAGGAGAAAATGCGCCTCATAAGCAGACTTCAGTTAGAGCAAATTGTTTGGCGGAGGTTGAGCAATTTATGGGGTGCTTGGCCTGTTGGGGCTCTCTGCTGCACTGGGGGACTTGGTCAGTAAATCTGAGGGCTTCGCTCTCATTCAGAGATAAATAATTATGGGGGAAAAAAAAACAAAAGGCCTTCGCAGCGCAGGGTTTAATTAAGGGCTTCTGGGAATTATAATCAACGCTAAAAGAGATGCCACGGTGATGAAGCATAAATCCATAACTGTGGAGCAGACGGCACGGCCAATCTAATGCCTCTGCAATAATGCTCATCGGGTAAACAAGTGCGTGTGTTGGCACGTGTGTGTGTGTGTGTGTGTGTGTTTGTTTGTTCATCTCTGAAACTTTCTGAGACTGTCACAGTAATCTGAGTCTGATTTAAAGGTGCAATACGTAAGAATACGCCACCTGTCGAAGGTCAAACAGGAGGCAGCGTATCACCAGTGTATCTTTCGCAGTAGCTACTAGCTCTAGTTAACTAGTTAGCAGGGCTAGCTGTGCAGCTAGTGGCCCCAAGCTGAGTTGAGTCTGCTGGACTGGAAGCTCAGAGCAACAGGGGAGTGTTGGTGTGTACACCGCGGGTAATGGAACCGGGCTCAGCAGCCTCCCAGTTAGCATGCTAGCAGGACTCTGAAGACTGAGCAGGCGCAGACAAGATAGGCATGACATCGGGCCTAGCTGGTTAGCTGGTCAGTAGATATCTCTGCGACACAATCCTTAAACATCCTTGACGTAACTACAGTATTTCTTCACAAGCTGTTGCTAATCTTAGTTTACCTTTTAATGTTTTGTCATGATGATGGAAAGTCGGGTGAAGTTTTGTAGTCAACAAAATTGTGTCATTGTGAGAATGTTAGCGTGCTCAGATGAGCAATTAACTCCAACCACTGTCATGCCCATCACCTCAAAGAGCTGCTAGCAGTCTGCAGACTCCTTGTTCCTATGTGAACAAGTGTGATAGCCACTACTGCCCAGATGTCATCACAAAGAAGAAGAGTTCGTCTAAGGTGTCTGCAGTGTGTTGAGCTCATGCTGTGACAACTCAGATATTTCTCATCACATTTCCAATTGCTCTGTAGAAAAATTATCGGGAGACAACTTTACTTTTCTATTTGCAAGCCAAATTCAGACCCATCACAATCACTCAATGCATTTTTCAGGTTAGATTACATTTTCCAATAGTTTAAGATCTTGACAGTTACCAATCTGACACCAGAACCTTTGGTTTCCAAATCCATGCTGACAGGGAGCAAGGCCAGCAGTCCCACCAGGGCAAGAGCTGAAGGTTTGTTGCGTGGAACTGTATTTCCTCATTCATTAAATAGAGACATTCCAGTTGATGGGCTGGAAACACAAAATACAAAGTGACAGGTATCAGAATTAGGTTGCATTCACCCGGATTCCTCAGGAGAGTCAGAAGTTTGTGGAGCCTGCTTAGCTTGCACAATATCCAGGTACATCAGGAGCCGTGCAATCACAGAAGTGAAGCTGGACCAAAGTGAAAGCTTTTTAGAGTTGCTGATCCAGCAGCAATTTTTGAGAACGACTGTGGGCCCGTGAGGGCTGTGCATTAAACTGCCAGTGAAAAAAAAGAAAAAATCTCCAAACTAAATGAAGCCAATTAGTAATAACTTTCATTTATTATGTCACACACATTGCACATTCACATATGGCTTTTCCTATTTCTAATCAACTTGGCGATATTAAGTGGTACAAAACTAAATCATCAGCAATGAGCTGGACAAAATATAGCCCACAGTACAAGTCAAGTCTGATTAGCCTGCGTTTTATTAGAGAACTATATTCAAGGTTTTCAAACCGTTAACGAGGAAGCTTCTGTTCGCCTTGAACTTTGTTTGACCTCATCGCACAGTCTCATGTTTTCACAAACATCAAGGGCGTACATTCAAGAGTATTTTCAATAGCAGCTTCAAAATGTAAGCATTGCTACACGCTAATATATCACCAAAACAAATGGCTGAACACACTCGTTAATGTGTCCTGAAATGTATAATTACACACTAGACACATTAGATTAAAACTTGGACTTCTACAAATATACCGACTTCCTTTTATACAGTACATGAAATGAAAGTTAAAGTTGAATTTGAGAATCAGTTAATGGAGACAAAACTGACTTCTATTAGTATCAATATTAGTATGGAAACCACCAAAAGATTGTACTTTACCAGACACCAAACATTTAAAGGTAACGCCATCAATCTTTCACATTAAAGTGTGTTTATAGACAAACTGCCTCCAGTGATGTCAGTCACTGGCTAAGTTGCATCGTGGGTAATGTAGGCACTCAATTAACAATTTTGGACTCATTATGGAAAGTTTAAAAACACTTGATCCAAATTAATACAGCAGAACCAGAGAGACGGCATATTCTTCCTTCTTATCAAAACCTGGTGCCCGCATTACCCACAATGCACCCATCAGTTCAGGCAATTTATGAGATTACATGCAGCTTCCTCTGGACCTGTAAACACACTCTGATGTCTAAAATTGGTGGAGTAAACCTTTAAAGCAAGGTTTTATGTGGTGTAAAAAGACTGAAGCTTTCTGAGGAATCGTTGGTATAAAGGGATGGGTGAGTGAGGGGTGTTCAGTTGGTTGCAATCTCCAAACTCAGCAATAGACTCCACCAAATCCTGCACACTGGTCGTTTAACAGCAGCAAAGGCTTTATCTGTTGACAAGCCAGATAACGCTTAAAAAAACCATTGTGCACTTTATTTTATATTGATATAAGGAAATCCGGAGACTGCTGGGACTTATTGATTGCAATGCTTCCCACGGTTGAGTTATGCTTATTGCCAGTACTGAAGTGATTACTTTTTTATTCGCCACTGATCGAGAAATCTGTTTAATTTCCAGATGCAATAAAAACAAGCATTTAGCTTGTGTACAATGTTATTTTAAAGAAAAAGTAAACTTGTTCGAAGAATAATTAAAAAGTGTTTTTTAAAAAAACCAAACATTTGAATGACTTTCAAAATAATCAGACACATCATTAAGTGTATTTTGTTTTAATATCCCATTGAACATCAGCCAGAGAAAATACTGCCTTTAGCCATAATGCAGCTCTTTTCTCTCAGATGTTTCTAATCAACTCCTTCAGCATACATCGAATGGCGCCAGTGGAGGCACTAAATATAAAGAAAGCAATCATTTGTGGCCACAAAATGGATTTACTAATGAAATGCTGCAGGAATAAACTTACCTTCCCGAGACAATTTCTGCGCAGATTGAAAAATTATTCAGCTTTAAAGTTGGAGTTTCTTACACTTGCAGTATATTGTTGTCAACAATTGTGTGCATAATGTATGTAAATGAACTCTTTTTAAGTGAGACACATGCTAGAGGTTTTCTGTAGTCTGCTGCATAATACACTTATGGCACTAACACAAAAGAAGGAATGAGACTAGGAACCGCATGTTTTTAAAAAAAATGTTTTAATGAAGATCTTAATTGAATGGTCTATTGATGAAACAATACCCTGAGTTCCAGCTGGACAGGAGACCTTTAAACAGGGATAGTGTAGAAATTTATTGTGAGAGAAGCCACTTATACAGTAATGTATTTTACTCAATATGAATTAAATGCTTCCTAACTTTACAAGGGCTAAAAAGTCAAAGCTAATATAGTATTTAATGCTACCTCGCTGGCCTCTTAGCTTGGCTTTCATGGCTCAACCGAGGACTCTAAATGAGCAAGTGGACAAGAACTGCTTGCTATACACATTGCTTTCCACACGTCCTTCGTCTACTCCACCCGTATTAAATCAGAATATGATAATTTTAATGGACTAATTCAGTCCTATAGTCAGTTATTTATGAACATCCTTCTTCCTAAAGCCGGAGAGCAGGAACCACATGTCTAATCAGTGATTTCTCGCTGATATACAGCCTGGAGCTGCTCCGCTGATGATTATTACCTGGAGATTGAACACATACAATATTATTTTGAACTTTGCCATCCAACTGGGTTCTTTATATTATCATAATTCATATGCTCTTATCTCCATAAAATCATCCTGTGCACCATCACGCCTTTTTCTGTCTCCTATCTTCTCCGGTGAAATCTACATAATGACGCAGCATCGGGTTAGCAGAGGGTAAAACTCATCATTTGTATTTGTGGCTACAACACATAGAACGGTGTGTATGCTAATGCAAAGATGGGATAATGGTAAAGGAATAAAGCAGTGTTTGATGTCTTTGCTATTGATGAATGGTGGTTTGATGTCCCCAGCATGCTAGTTTGTGCCAGGATGCCAATTAACTAGCATTGTTAGCTCTCCCGCTTGTTTAAATGACATGTTCCTTTCAGGCCCAAAGGAGGTGGGAAGCTTAAAAGTGGTAATTTACCGTCGTGTTCCAGGTTGAAAGTCGTATAACTGCAGGAAGTGGACAGTGAAAATCCAGAGGGACATCAGGCCATTTGTCAACGTCCAACAACATATTTGATAAGCCATGAGCTGTTAGACTACAGCTTACGTTAGCCTTCGACCACTCCCATTATATTCTGTTACATTACTGTTTGATACAACAGGCATGATGTTATTCTAAAATCTCAACACATTTATTTAAACCTGGAGTCAAATATGCTGCTTAACCTTGAAATTCGTCCAAATGTCGCTTGAGATTTTAGTATCCATCACCGTCTCAGTTGCTGGTAAATGAGAAACTGGTGAAATGATAAAACATTTTTCAGATTCCCTACATTTGTACATACTTTTAGCCTGAAATGCAGCATCGTAACATTATCACAGGGCATTATCATTGAGCGGGACGTCGGAGGAAAATAGCGACCATTGTTCATTTGGTAGATTTAACATATTACAATGTTTTTTTTTTCATTATTTGTAATTTAATCAGTGTTACGACATTTATTTTACCTTGTAGTTACGTAAAAAACTCACTCATCTATCTGTCTGTCTGTCTGTATGTATATGTATATTTGTGTGTGTGTGTGTGTATTACTCAACCTGTGCAGTCTACCCTCACAAAAATGACAAAATGAAATAAATTCTGTTCACTTTATATCAGACATTTTCTACATTGCTAGAAATAAGCCTTTACATTCTGGGGAGACTTCGACATTTCTCTCTACGCAGCTGTAGGAGGTTGCACAAAAGGCTGCTGATTGTGGCTTTAAGTTTTCTCCTGCAGCTCTACAAATACAGGTTTGAAATAAGGAAATTATTTGTCAAAGTGAATGTCATCTCATTTAGTCCAGAATAATCCTGCGAGCTGATATGATCTCCTCAGCTGGTCTGAGCTTCTTCCCAGATATATTGTTCAGCAGCCTCCCTTTATAAGATCTCAATCTACAGAAAACGTTTTTTTTTTCCTTCTTTCCTTCTACTGCATTTTATTACATTGAGGGCATCTGACTAATGCAATGCACAGTTGGCCTGCTGCCACATGCCAATTTATAACACGATAGCCTTGGCCTGTCCCATGCATACCAAGTAATGCTGATTTGTTGTATTGGCTGTGCTCCCTTTCACTCTGCTGCTGTTCTTTTCCTCCCTCACCCCCTCCAAAAAATGGTAATAAGTGTGGTAAAACACAGCACTTAGAAATGGCGGAGAGGTGATGAAGTGGATGATGGGTAGCAAACACCAAAAATACCATAAACATAACACAGAAGTAGCACTCGAGCAAAAAAGGGAAATCTGCTGAATCCGATGCTGAATGCAATCTGAGCCAGTGTGACATAAGTCTGGAGAGCAGGTAGGTGTGTGTTTGTTTGTGTGGTTGTGTGACGCGTCTGTGCATGCTTAAACACTTCTGGTCCTTGTGTACATGTTGTGCTCCTGTACATTCTTGTGTTGCTGCTGTAATTGCGTATGCTAATTCTAAACTGTGTGGACGAGAAAGAACTACAGTTTGCAACATTTATTTTCATTTCTCCGGCCATCACTTATAACAACATTGCACTCATCAACCTCGACATTTTAATTTTATGTTGCAGGTGCGCTGTGCTGAAGGTCTGGTCAGGTTTGTTATGTGTTTTTTTATTCTTCCCCATCTCTCTTGGTTGCTCGACAAGTTGTTAAATGCTGCTGGACTGGATTATTTTGTGAAGGACTCGGATCTTTTTTGACTGTTTCTTCTTTTGGCTGCGCTAAACTCATCATTCACTGTCTTTTTCACCTTTCCTTTTCTCTTCCAAATAGATTTGGCTGACCTGTTTGCAACACATCTTATCATCTGATTGCTCATTTCTTGCTCTGTAGGACCTGTTTTTAGTGACACAGATTACTTTTGTGTATCGTAACCGACAGAACCAATGACCAGAGCTGTGTACAAAACTGAATTCGTATTTTCCTTTAAAGGTCCAGTGTGTAGGATTAAGTGAGGTTCCAGAGTGCAACCAACTGAATACCCCTCATCCTGTCCCACGGCGGCCGCTAAAACAAGAAAAGCCCTCTGAAGCTAGTGTATGGTTTGTCCGTTCTTGGCTGCTGTAGAAACATGGCGATGCAACATGGTGTACTCCATGGACAAGGCCCCACTCCCTCCGAAGCTATTAAAGGCTCATTCTAATGTAGCAAAACCACAATAATTCTTAGTTTAAGGTGACTGTACACCTATAAAGACATAACTATGAATATAATATCCCACCTCTGCAATTAGAGCCTCTTAAATCCTACACACTGGACCTTTAAGCTAACTGGAGGTTACGCATCAAAATCTAGTTATTTGAGTAGCAGCAGGACCCTCTAACATGCTCCATAGGTTGGACTACTCTCGTCTGTGTAGCAAGGCTTTGAAATATGCATGTGCCAATTAGCTGGCTCTAACTAGTCACAATAACTTTGTTCTTCTAATGGAGTCCATACATATAATCCGCACAGGGGGTTCAGGGATGGGCAAGCACACTCCACTGCACCCTGACTGACCTTAAATCATACACAGCAGGCAACAACAAATGTGGTCCTCTGCATCAGTGGTATGGTAAAGTACAGTTATTAGATTTCCCAATGATAAAAATCTGTAGGAAATATAGTTTTTAAAATGTCAGCCATCCTCTGTGTGCCGGTGGTTCAATGAACGTCAAGCACCTATTTCTTTTCTTTTTAACACTGCTTTCTCTTCCCAGAGAAAATGTCAGCAGCTCACAATGTGCCTGTTTGGAACACAACTGTCTCCTCTGAGCAGATGCATTTAAATACTGCTCTATTAGTTAAATGGATCATCCACTAGTGCAGCTGTCATGAGGCAAAAGGCATCTGGACTCGGAGCGAGCCAGGGAAAATTGCTGCATCACCAGGACTTTGCAGCGGGAAGATCCACCTGACTGTTTTCGCTCAGTGCATCACAAATGGTTTCTGGCTAATCTCCATGTTAGACTCTAAAGATGTGTGTAATGCCTAAAGCTCAGTAACTTATGTTTTCTGGGAATAACATTAATCACTGCAGAGTGATTGTGTGTTTGTCAAAAATCCTGGTTGGGTGACATGTTGCTCTGTAGAGGCATAATATTCAGAAAGTCCTTCAATTCAGATAATTATCAAAGTAATAGTGTAGCGTATAGCTTGACATTTTTAGACAAACTCCAGGAAAGGTATCATCATCATGCACCACAGAATGATGCACCATTTCCCACTGCATGACTGCAGGTGCTGTCATAAAGGTCCTTTAAACCTAGCTAAGCATGAAACACAGTGTGATGAAATGTAATTCACTCCTGAAGCTGGGATTTGGCAGTCATCTTCATTGGCCACCTGAAAATGAGAACGTGGCCCCCAGAGGGTTAACAACGGGGATACTGAAGTGAAGAGTCGGCATAATTATCGCGTCCAATTCCAGACTAGAAGGGATGTGGCGATCCTGAGGCCACTCGGCGACAGAGCCGGAGAGAGGGAGTGCTTGGACCGGGGCCCAGTAACAAAAGGTTAGGCCACTATAAATAGCACTGATAGAGCTAGTGGTAATGGCAGGGGTGGTTGGAGGAGGACCATGCTTGCCTGTAGTGGTGTTCAGTCAAGGAGTGCTCTGATCGCTCTGGAGTCAGCACTCCACAACGTTGAGAGTTCGGACCTGCGATGGCCTCCCATACGTCAGTGTCTTACCCACGTTTGCCATGGGATGTAATTGCAGGGGAAATGTCTGCAAGGGAGGACTAAGTGATTTAATATTGGTACTTTGCCTCAATGTAAAAAAAAAACAACACCTTTTTGCAGTTTGCATAAAATGTTTCTGAAACTCTCAGGCACAGCGAGCTGAAACAGTAGACAGAAAGAGGAAGTGCAACCACAACTAAGAAGTCACAGGTTGTGTGTGTGACAGCTGTGAGTCGTCCAGCTCCATGCCTGTGTCCTCTACGGGGGTAAAGAGCTGACAAGTGCTCATCATTGAAATAAAGTTACAAGTGTTTGTTACTGCATACGCAAATATAGCGTACATACATGATTATAAACATAACAAAGCATTCGATGTCAATCAATCAATCAATCAATCAATCAATCAATCAATCCATCAATCAATCAAACCTTCCTGTTCCTGCCTCAGTTTATTGAAGCACAATGAATGAACTAACACATCATAAAAAAGCACTTATTCATAATAGCTGCCACCACATATGCGCACTCATCCATGTGTTCATGCACAGGGTGAGCACAGCTGTGTGGACCACTGAGCTGATGAGCTAACAGATGCAGATACAGATAATTACATTTTTATATTCTTTGTGTTAAAATGTTGTTTGTATGTGTATATCTTTCTCTACAAATTTAAGTCAAGTTATGTGAATCCGTTTAAAGGTTACGTGCCTTTCTGTTAAAGGCCACTCCCCTTTTTTTTCAATTAGCATGAGCCGTAAAGCTCGTGAACATCCTTTCCACAAACACCTGTGTGCGAATCTATGGGTAAGTTATGCCTCTTTGTTGGACCTTTTCTCTGAATTATTGTTGCATTTTCTGAATTTTCTGAAATGTTTGTGTGTTTTGACCCTCAGGGCTACCATACATATGCCACGCCCCTTTTTTGCCAATTTGCATGAACGCAAACATAAAGCACACCTTCACACACATACAGACACAGACACACACACACATACTTGACCCCCAATTTAAGCCTCCAAGAGCAAAAAGCTGTGACTAGACATAGCCAATACCCTATAGCTGCTTTAAAGCACACAAAGAAAACAGATAAATGTGTAACAGGGGCAATACCCCTTTAAAATATGTGCCATTACATTCAATATGTGGATATCTGGTGGATATCTTACCTGTATGTGTTTTAAAATCAAATAATCTAATCACACCTAACATGACTCATGAGGGTGTCTGCCCCTGATTACACCCATTGCTGCCCATCAGCATTGTTTACTGCATCAGCCTGCTAATGGTAACATCACTGGCACGCACACACATGCACAAACACTCAGGCAAAAGAGAGTGAGGGAGCTATGAATCAGGAAATCTTGGATAGCCCGGCTGTAATGAACCTTCCTATAAGGGCTCCTGGGTAATCCAATCTCCATTCGGAAACGGCTCTCTCTGCATAACGCGCATTTCATCTGGCTTGCATCAAGATCCGCCTCGGTGTCGGCGAATGAGCAGGCTCTGAAAGTGGCAGTAGCATTAGATATTGCACGGGCATCTGGCCTAACTGCACGGATAACCTTTCAGCCGTGCTAACACTGGGAATTTGGTGAGAGCATCCTAGCGTTAATTGGATGGTGAGGCAGACCTTATTTCAAAAGCGGTGCCTCCTCAGTTTGGTAATTGTTACCATTATGACTTGACAACACCACTCACTGCTTTTCAAGTGATTCCAAGCCCTTGCTCAGTGGCATGAATATTCCACCTCGCTGTTCACACCAAGCTGTCTCCAGAGAGCCAGTGCTCATCAGCCCCTGAATGGGCGTGTGTGCTCAGCCATTGTAGCTGATGCCCATCACGCTGAAATGCACTGAAGTGCTTGGGCTTGAAACTGTGTGGATATTCACTTTAAGAATAAACTAGCTGTTGTAGCATGAAAGCAGCTGTATGTACCACCAGCACTGAGGAGCGGGAGCTCATTGTGGAAGGGTCACTTGTGCCTTTTCAGTGTGATTTGATGCAGTGTTCAAGTGTGTGCAGCTGGTGACATGACATCGTTCTCACTAAATGCATATAGGGAATTTTAAAGGTTGTGATAAAATGTAATCTAAAAATCAAATGCATGCACATAAACCATACAATAAAACGTAAGCACAAAAACAAAAGTATTATTTTTTTCTTTACATAAACGGAGAATGAAAACAATGAAATGAGCGATTTTAACAGGGTTAATCGCGGGTCAACTGCACCCTGTAGAGGCCCTACTGGAACATAATTGTATATACTTAGTTGTACATGGTACAACTAAGCAATTAACATCCAATCATGCTCCGTGCCATATATAAAAATGCTTGGCAGGCTAAGTTTTATTCTGATTTTGTGTCAAGATGGCAAGAGGAAAAGATCAAAGTGACTTTGAAAAGAGGGTTCGTTGTGGGGGCACGGATGACAGGAGCTGACTGCTCAACTGGCGAGTGTTTTTTTATAATAGGAACAGTGATTAAAGTGGCATAGATCTAAAGGCAAGACGTCGGTAAATAGGGTCGGAAATTGTGATCAACGGCACCCATTTGATGATCGTGATACTCGTGCATTAGTGGGGTATGTAAAGAAAAACAGAAAAGCGACTTTTCCTCAGGTGTTAGGGTTATCAGTGATATGTGAGAAGTGATATGGTCGAAGGAGTCACCCATACACCTATGGCAATACACCCCTTGCCCCTATGTCTTCGCCCAACCCTCTGTTTTGCAGGATCACGCTCAGGGTTAGGGTGTCCCAATTCTTGTTGGGTCAGAGGGGTAGGCACACTTCAAACTGAACTTGTTTCAGTGCATTATGATTGCTTTCTAATTAACAAGCATTAAAAGTTGCTTCCAGTTTGCTGATGTCTTGGTAGCTAACATTACACTGTTGCTGCATTTTGACGTATTTCAACGTTGCATTCTCCCCTTTGATGGCATACAATGCTGGAAACTCTTAAAAAGTCCAGCAGTGAGGTTGCTGAACTTCCCCTAATATCAGTACAGACTAGCACTTGTCTGAGCAGGGGTTGCTAATGTTACCCTATAAAGCATCGCTAGTGTCCAGCTAATGAAGCAGTGTTGTTTTTTATTTGATGACTTCTATGATGGCGAGAAGTCATAAACGAATTGCGAGTGTCCATGTTTTCTTTCTCCACAGATACACGGCAAATGGCTTTGTAATAATAGATCACCACTATAAATGTCCTGCCGCGTCTGTTGAATCCTGTGACTTGGAGAATAAATGTCAAGGAACGTTGGACATGTTCAACATCTTACTAATACACTTTAGGTTGGATTGTCCTTTAATTTGTCCCTCTTGTATATAAATTGAATATACTCATTAACTGCTGGATGAGGTTGACTTTCAGTTGTAGATCTTTATTTTTAGCCCAACAGGACGTATTTACCATCACATTTACATAATTGCAATATGCATACAATTACATGTGTATATGCATATGACTATTGTTCATTCATGCATGTGTTCCTGTATTTACACTTTATTTATTCCATGTTTGACACGGTTGACCAATTGTGTTGTTTTGTTACTTTGCATACTGTTTGTGCTGTTTGCTCTGTAGTGGGGGAGCCTGGTGTCGAGAAAAACTTCATGACAATGACTCCTGCATTAAACACATCCTAATGCAGTTTATTGTGATGTTAACATATGTAACAGTTGTATTGCGTTGATTATGAAATACAAGGTGAATTCTGGATGATGGGTGTTGGGGTGTTAGGGGTGGTCGATTGTGGCAAAATCTCCATCGTATGTCAACACATTGTGTTTGGTTCTCAAATTTGCTCATTCTGAGAGCCCATGTAATATTTTGTGAGGTCGAGTGAGCACTATCAAAAGCCCATTTCATACCTCGACTTGGTTTTGATGTTCACACTTCACTCTGCATAACAAGCTTGAAGTTGCGTGCGGGGTTAAGCAGCCTTCCACAAGGTAACGACCTAATAAATCAGTTATGATGCAGAGACTTTTTTGGTTGGGTTTAGTTTGAACAATTAGTTCATTTATGAATTAATTTGGCGAATGAAACTAGACTCATACATTTTCTTACAATTACAATGTTCTGAACCATATTTTATTAGAGCTACCACAGGTAATTTCTCAAGGCCAAATTGCCAATTTATCCTTAGTGCACCATTGATCTCACCATAACTAAATAAAAAAGGTTAATGGGTTTAAAGTTTAAATGAACATGAAAATGTGAAGCATCCTAGCCTTTTTTTTTTCTTCTCATAGCCGTTGGCAAGGATGAAGAAGAAAACTTTGTGAATTTCCCTTTGATATCTGCAACAAAAGAAAATTTCTACCAAATCAAAATACTCTAACCATGACCCCAATACTGTTTTTCCTGCAATATTTATTAATACAAAAAATGATTAACACAACCATACTCAACAATTCAACATGCACATCAATTAATTCTAAATCATGATTACCAATCCCAGTCAAAAAACAAAAGAACAAAAGAAAAAATATAGACTGGTGGGTCCCAAAGGAATTCCTGGAGTTCCTCAAGGATGGGTCAAAGATCCTTCAACATTTGTTAATTTTATTCATGTTTCACTACATTATAAAAAGGCAATATTTACATTAAAATAAGTAGGTTTCAAAGTGATGTCAACAAGAAACAGGCACTAACGGTTTTATTTATTGAACATTTTTATGTAGACCATAGATCATTTTAAAATATATATGTCTACAGAGCTTGAAGAAATGTGCACAACAAACGTGTCTCTTTTTGTTATGATTGTGAATTAATTTTAAAATGTTTGTCAGGTCCAAAATGATTGTTTTGTTTATGTCCGAGCAAGAATTCTGACAGTTGGTTCCAGCTTCTGCCAAGGTCCGTCAGCCAATAGTATGATGCAGTTTTTATGTTGTATTTGTGTTTTCTCAGCAATCACCTTCTGCAATCTTGATAGTTGCAAGTTTTTGGGGGAAAAAATGGCTGAGTTCTACAGTATGCTCCCAGCTAGCTATGTTAGCAATGTTATCCTTCGCTAGCTAGCATTAGCAATGTTAGCTTACATATATGAAACAACTAAACTTGAGCCAATCAAAAGGGATTTGGGGGCGTATGCATGTTTTAAAAACTTTGGGAACCAATGACAAAGACCCTCTGCATATTTTCCCATCAAAAAAACATTTACATTTTATGTCATATATCAAAGCTACCAGCGGGAGCGTGACATGGACTGATGGATAGCAGAAAAACAAGCTAGGGACGCTGTCAGCTGTGACATGTGCATGCAACATCAAGCAATTGTTGTTTAGGATAAAGAGGTCCTGAGTCAGTCCTTCCATGATCCACATGCTAACTGACTTTTCCAACAAAATCAAACGGATGACGTACTTTCTGAAAGTTTTTGAATTCTAGTTCCAAAGCACGAGTTATGAGTCATATGTGACTAGTTCCAGCCACGTGAAGTGCAGGTGATTTCATGTCCTGTTTATTCAAAAGCATTTCAATTACTGTATACATTTCTGATATTATGCTGTAAATAATTTGCCATACTGCAAATTAAATGCAAAATTTCATTAGCAAGCAACATTCCCGAGGAAAATTAGCCCTTATCTGGTATTCAGGAGATGCGCTCTCTGTCACCTGTGTTAATAACAAGGTTTGAACCGTGCTCCCATGTCCACTAATGGCCCATCTATCTGTGTGCTGACGCAGGAGCACAAAGAGCACCATTTTCCCTGTGCACTCTACTTGTTTCTAGAGCTCTCTCCCCTCTTTACACTGTGAATGATAGCACCCCCGTGGCATTGTGGGTGATAAATAAATCCTGCAGGAAATGGGAACTGGATCTTGAAGGGGAGGGTCCATGCAATGGGAAAAGAGATCAATGCGTCTTTTAATTATCAGTGTGGCTAAAGCGCGCTATTGGGTTCAGTGTCAGCTGCTACAGGCACTAGATCTATTACACTGACTTTACCAAGCAGATATTACAATGTACATTCAAGTGTATTCATTACAGACCGGAAATAGGTTTTTCACAGCTAGAAGCCATTAATTTTGAATTATTAGGAATGCCAACAGAAATCTCTGGGTATTGCTGCAACGTTTAGTCGATAAAACGTGAGTGGAATTGCAAGTTATTTTCGCTCTTCTTTCCTGTTTTTACAAGCTTGTCTTCTGAATGTTTTACAGATAGACTCGTGAGCTTCGAATGTTTTCATTGGACTCACTACTGTTTCAATTTATCCAACACAATGACTGGAACAGGGCACTAACTAATTGAGTCCTGAAATTGCATTTTCATTACACACTACAGTTGCACATGTCAGAGCTGGAAGGTCTAATGCTGCATCTGCACTGCTGTCAACTTTGCGTCTTCTTAAATTATGATGTTGGAAAACACATACAAGGGCACAGATGCATAAACACACTTATCAGATTGAGGGGATGCGAGGTGGTGGGTGAGGATTAGGAGGAGGCTGTAGATTAGCAGTGATGGGTAGCGAGGGAGGGCTTTGGTTTTCTGTCTCACCCCTGACCATTAATCCCTACTGTAACTGAGTGAAGCAGATGGCAGCCAACAAAATCTAGTGACGCTGATGGAATCTCGGCTAATGATGCTCCCAAACCGCAAAGCAAGACAAACAGAGGAGAGGATGGGAGGACTGCGTGCTTATAGTACTTTGTCCCGGAGAGGAAGTGTCAACATCAACAATCTTTACTTACACTTTGTTAGTCCTTGTGTTTGCACTGGGTCTCCTCACATTTGCGCACCTTCCCAGGGTGTCCCTCTTTCAGAGTGGGGCAAAATCCCAAATAGCTTGGTACCCAAAAGCACAGGAGTTAGATAATTAAAGGTGAAGAGCTCCCTGGTTTCAAAGTCTAGTGAGGGACTTTTCACTCCTCCAGAAACTAAATTGTAATGTTTGTACAGTGTGTTAGTTAGTTAGTTAGTTAGTTTTGTTGCCTTATCCTAACCAAGTACTTTTGTTGCCTAATCCTAACCAAGTACTTTTGTTGCCTAAACCTAACCAAACATCAAAACAAAACTGAAAAGAAACGAAATATAAGCAAACTTATTATATAAATAGTAACTGAACGTGCTCCACATGTTCCAGGTGGCATACAAACTCCTATCTTCTGGGTGAAATCCCAAGTTTGAACCCATCTAGCCACAATAGCTCGCTGGAGATCTGGACTTGGTGGCATTTTCATAAATTGAAATGATGATCCTGGAGCAACATGAATTATGATGCTCCAGAAACAACATCGACATGAGTCGCAGAGCTATGACATCACAACATTTTTATCCCCCGCTCTATCACCAACATCAGGTCAGAGTTTCAGTTTATCCAATACTTTGGTTTATGACAACATACTTGCATAACTAAAGATATTGCCCTCACCCTCAGCGCTGCTTTGTGTATAGTGCTAATTAGAGAATGTTAGCATACTAAGAGTCTATAATAAGATGGTAAACATTACACCTGCTAAACACCAACATGCTAGGACATCAACAGCATGCAAATGTGACCACCTCGGTGTAGCCTCACCGAGCCGCTAGCATGGTTGAAGACTGCTAGTTTTGTTTAATGATATTTATAATTTATGTTCATGGAAATTAGTGCAACTTAAGATATCAAGATGCCAGTAAAATGAGCTCCTACCTCTGTGGCATGTTAGTTTTACCTTCTATAATTATCACTTTTTTACATTGTTCTTCCACTGAATTGTTTAATACCTAATTATCATTGCCAGCTAACACCTTCTGGCTGAAAATTATGCAATGTAATTCATTGCTCTAATCAACGCTAAATGTGTAAAATGCTTAATAGCGTTGTGCTGTTACTATTAAAAATAAACATGCTTTACGTTTACGCTTGTAAAAGATGCTTCAAAGAGCTGCTGATTGATGTGTTAACCTAAAGGCTCAGACATTTCTTTGCAGCAAATCACTAAAGACGCATAATCAACTAGAACATAGGTCAATATATTAAAGCGTTTGTTCTTCACTGCTGTCTCCCTGCATCCTGACATCAGCATCCCTTTTGTCTGATTGCTTCATCCTCTTTCTGTCTCTCTGGCTCTCGCTCTCTCTGTCTCACACCGGCTCCATGCAGTTCTTTCAGGGGAGAGGAATCAGCTCATGTTAAGACCTCACAGTTATGCTGAAAAGGGTAATCATCCTGTCACTGTGTGCAGCTAGACGAGCGCTTTTAGATTTCGAGAGTTACAGCTGACACCGCTGACAGGCCAGGTCACTGTGCTACTGTAGTCAGGAGAGGGGAGAGGGGAGATAAGAGAGGAAGAAGAGGGGGAAGAAAATGGAGTTTGGGGCGAGGAGCCGCTAAGCCCTTGTCCACGTGTAGGTATATTTTTCTAAGAAGGTATTTTTATCCAAGTGACCTTCGTTTTCTTAAACGTCTCTGTACACTCGAGAACACAAAAAGGAATCCAAAAAGGCCGGTCCAGTAGGTGGCGATGAAGTCTACGACAACAATGTCAAACATCAAAGAAGATCATTCTGAGTATGCATAGTGAGCCTATTGTTCAAATAAAATGAAGTTGTAAACTTGTAACTAGACGTAGCTGTGCTATCCAAACAATGATGATTTGACCTAAAACTGGAAAAGATGTCAAAACATTGAAAGAAATACAGTGTGCATTTTCCAAAATGTCAGTATGCATGTGGACAAGGCCTACAAGAAAGGATGAGTCCTCTACTAGTGTTCACACAGGGTATACACGATGTAGAGACATTTTGACATGTCTTAACAAGAAAAGCACAGGTGTTGGTGAGCTACTACAAGAGCTCCGATCCATGTAAATGTGCTAACAAGCCATCCTCGGACAGAAATAAACGTCTGGTCATACCAGAAAATAGCACAGCGAATTAATCTGAGCGTCTACGTGAAGCATTTGGTTCCAGAAAGCTTGAAGACGTAGGAAATAGGCTACTCTCAGGGCTAACAGGCAAACTAACATACTGTAGCTCACACTTTAGCATGCTAACAAGATGCTATAACTAGTCATTCACAATAACTTACACTTACTATGTTTATGTTTTGTCCTCAAGATTTAACATCATTTTATGCAACACACATTCCAGACAAACAAGCTCGCTGACGGCTTGCTAACTGTCAGTTAGCACCCTCGTTAGCTTGCTAATGGGACAATACGCCTACATTTGCACAGTTTATTCATGACTGTTTTTAAAAATGAAATACAAAAACATTTAGACTTTAACAAGAGGTCATATAGACGTTTTCTGTTTCATACAAGAAGGCTTGCTATTAGCCAGCGGCGCAGTGAAATTAATCATTTGCACATAGACATGCTAAGACATACCCCAGTTTTCCATATCACTAGCCCCACTCCACAGTTTCTGCAGTTATCACACAGCTGTTTTCTCTTGATAACACAATTTTTGTATCGTTTTCCTTCGATCTTTCCCGCCTTAACTCTCTTTCCTTTCTCATGTTTTCTTGCTTTATACCCCGATGTGTGTCACTCTTTTGTCACAGTTAATAAGAAAGAATCGATTTTGCCTGGAAAAAGCCACGTCAATTTTATTAACTTCACCCATCTGTTCCTGCTGCGACAGCAACGTCTGCCTTGTGACAACAGCACCAGACTGACTCTACGCAGTACATGTATTGTAATTTTTACGCTGGAGTAAATGCTTTCTGAGCGGAGTCGTCCTCCGTCTGTTCGTCCTTCCTCATCAATACGTGGCATGGTATTTCAGTGGCTGGAGCAGAGTGATGTCACGGCAGAGGAGCCCCCCTCTGTCTCCGTGTGACGGAGCGAAAGGGACGGGTCATTGGGCTGCACCGGGGGGAAGAGTTGCGGCAAACGGAGTATAGGAGAAAATGCTATCAGCTCTCTCTAGCGTGCGCTGATGGCATTATGCACGGATGGGCAAATCTCAGGGCGTCAAAAGGTACACGGGGGACTACGCTTTCCACCTGTGTGAATATTTGTGAGCGAGTGTGTGCGTGTCTGGGCAGCGTCACACATGTGCTCCCACAGCTGGGGTGAGAGGGCCTACTAGTGACCGACTTTCCTCTCGGACGACACATCATTTCTGCTTATTGCTGTGCCCTTTTCCACCCTCGACATCCCTGCAATTAAAGCTGAGCAAACAGATTGAACATAATTCGAGTGCCTGCTATTTGCTGCTCCGGTAGCCACACATTGGCTGATGGAAGCCACTGGTGTCCCTAATGTATACATCAGCAGGAAGTTGAGTTAAAGGGCCAGTTCAGCCAAATTTAGAGACATGTTTCCTCATTAACTGCTAGATGCATTCAGCCATTCAGATACTTTTGGTTTTATTTGTCTGTATTTTTTATTTTATTTTTCCAGTGTATGGTGGTTATCCAAAGACCAGGCCTATTCCCTTTAAAAGCCTCATTTTGGCCCTTTGATCATTTTATTAGGTGGCTAATTAGCCCATTCATTAGTGATGCTAAGCACAAATGCATTTTTTTTTCTTCAATTTGTTTTAAAGGAGATATATTATGCTAATTTTCAGGTCCATAATTTAATTTGGGTTACTAATAGAATAGGTTTACATGCTTTAACGCTCAAAAAGCAGATTTTCACCTGTCTCTTTAAGGCCCCACCCTCCTGAATGTCAAGTCTGCTCTGATTGGTCAGCTAAATGCCACTGACAGCACCAGAGCAGCTGTGATAAATCAATTCTCATGTGCCAAACTAGCCACTTGGCACAGTTTGTGCAAACGCGTGGTATGGTGACATGGTGTGATGTCACAAAGTCGCGGGACATTGACCTTTTTAACTTTCAAGATCTTTGAAATACACAAGATCATCGGTGGACCCTGGTGCCCCCCCCAGTGCCCCCATACTCTATCAAAACACTTCTAAGGTGCCCTTTTTGCGTGCTGGTGCCCTTCTTATTTTTGTTGCCCCTGCCCCTCAAACATCCTGAGTCTGCCACTGCACAAGGACCTGCTGCATATTAAACAATCCAGGAAAGGAAAGAAATGGAAAAGCACTACAGGTCTCGTTTAACCCAGGCTGTTTAAGCAGAGAGAATTTACGAGAATCAAACTGACAACGTAATTAAAAGATTAAAAAGGAGAACCTAATAAACACAGCAGCGAAAGAAAAAAAAGTGCCAAGCGCCTTAAATTCCAAGCTTTACCGGTTCAGACATAGGGAACGTAAAAGTCCGACCCCTTGGCACTGCTGAAAAGGTAGTCTCCCAAAGGCCTTATCTGAGCAGTTATCTTCGGACTCGTTTGTTTTTTGGATACATGAATGAAATGTTAGCTGGCAAAACATTCGGCGCAGCCTGTCGTCTTGAACTTCAGCCCATCTAGAAGGAAGACAGAGAACAAAAGCTCACTTTCAGTTGATTATAGGGCTCCTTGCCTGAGGAGCTTAAACTAGAAATTCAATGAGATTTTTGAAATTGCCTCATAATACACGCTTTCTGATCGTTGTCTTTATTGTGTTTTTATGTCTTCATTTTATCCGAGCATAGTTTAGCTTTCTGTTGAATGCTTTACGGTTTTTACAGCTTCCATATTTTTTATTGTTGTGGTATTTATGCCTTTTTATGCACTTTGCCAACTCCCCTTTGAAACAGATGTAAAGCATGTAGCCTTTATTAGTCTTTATTGGTGAACGTGTAGCTGGTAGTAGCAGTAGCAGTGGAACTTGTAGCAGTAGTTGCTGTAGTTCTGTTGTGCACAGGTGGCTACAAGGACTTTCTCTCACTTGTTCTCCCTACTGACCCAAAAACGCCTCCAGTGACTGCACTACAGCACGCAGAGGAACGACACTCTGTACAGAACCAATAAATATGCATGCGACTCAGCTCCTCGACTCCCTTCCAACAGCGCTGTTTGTTATTCATTGTGGGGGTAAAGACAATAACGCAAATGAATATTGAATATGCATACATCTCGCAAGAAATTGAAGGAATGAATGCGGCGAGATGAGTTCCCCGTGTCAGAGCTCGAGGTTAGCACTGATTAAAATGTGCTATTCCCAGCGGGGTATATTGCAATTATTTGTTTGTAAGGATAAGTCATAAACTTCAAAAATGAAATCCAGCCTAATGAAGAAAAACTGCCGCGGCGGAGGAGAGGCGAGATTAGAGCGGATTTTTCTGCCTTTAATTGTACGATTCATAAGAAAACGCTTTACACACATGTCGGGATCCCTTGAGAAATCATCCTCGACTTGAGCCTTGTAAGTGTTGTGCCCACTCTTCTCTTATTAGTTGGCTCGACAACACAAAAGCCGGTTTTTGAGTTGAAACATGCATGCTCATTCTAATAAGTAATGCCTTCTGGACATTTTCTGCCTACTTCCCGCAAACCAATCCAAATCCAAGAGTCTGCAGTATGCAATCCCCTCTAAATTACACCTGCCAGTGCCAAGAAACATCTACCTTGGAAAAGTGTCTGCACAGCAATGAATATCCTCTCTTCCCTCCATGTCTTTTCTCTTTTTTTCCCGGAGCACAGATGTGCATTTTTGGCAGCGGCACCCTCCGCTGCATCTGCCTGTACCTCAGTGCTCAAGGATTAACTGGGACAACTGAGAATAATTAACCATGCAAAAACCCACCCTGACTCCTCATCCACCTGTCTAACAGGATAGATAAATAAATTGATGACCCCGGCTCGCATTAATATTCAAGCCTTTCCTCGAGGCAACTGTAAACACTCTCTCCTCTGTTTTCAAAGGCTTGCCTCTTGTCTGAGGAGCAGCATGGCGCTCATCTACTTTCCCCCGTCTATACTGGATGTGTAGGTGGAATACTTCAATGGGCGACCTGTGTGCCTGGAAATGGCTATGTGTTACCAACCCCCCTCCACGCGGCAGCTTCTCTCGCCTTCTCCAAACATAAGCTCGCAGATGAAACGGGCGAAGTGCTGACTGAAGATCTAATTTGCGGAGTGACAAGAAAACCTGCATTCTTCTCGTTTCCATCGATCAGCGTTGGTTGAAGCCCGGCATAAACCCAACCGCAGCATACAAATGATTGGATGCAGCCCCGATCTACTTGAGCTGCGAGAGGAACCGCAAAGGAAATCTGTCAGCGCGCCGAAGTTTTTTTACAAAGTTGCTTTTGAACTTCATCTCACGCGCGTGAATCAATGGGAGGATCCGTGCACTCGAAGATGTGCTTTTATTTTGTAGGGATGGGCGGGAAAACATGCATTGATCTGTTAAGAGGTGAGGCTGCCACATGAGGAGGAACCGTTAAGAGGATTAAAGATTTCACCACATTCTCGGTGCAAATGGGATCACTAAAACTACAGTTCACCAGCATGCGTGGAGCCCGACGTTTTCTTCGAGTAATGGGATCATGTTAAAGGTATTAAATGTCATTTGAGTTCACCTCCTCGGCCGTTTATGGATGTGTGAGGGGGAAGAAAAGGCAGTTGTCGGGTGGCAGGTGGCGAGAGAGCTTTTTCCCATAACCAAAAAGGTCACACGATCGATCGGCACAAAGTGAGTGTCCATCCGTGACAAAGTGTCCTTGAGTAAGACACCTATCTGCTGCAGGGGCGGCAAATAAAATGTCTCACCTGTGTGTGTCAGAGGGTGTAAATCTATTAAAAACATTCTTATTGATTCACACACTTTAAACCACGGTCACACTTTCTTGTAATAAGCATTAATTAAGAGCTAATACGCCTTTAGACGATGCTTATTAACATTAATCAGACTCTATAAGGGTTAAAAATAACATTAATAATACATTTATTATTGGTTTATAAGAACATAACCAACTATGAAAAACTTGTTAACAATTTATAGACTGCTAATTAATGTTAATAATATGCTTATTAACATTATTATGACTGTATGAGGGTTAATAATAACATAATTATTGCATTTCCTATTGGTTTATAAGACACTTATAACTTGTTATTAGTAATAAGATGCTTATTAACATAATACGACCATATGAGGGTTAATATTATCATAATTAATGTATTTATTGTTGGTTTATAAGACACTACGACTAAGTATTACAGAAAAGATGCTTATTAACATTACTAAGACTATATAAGGCTGATTTATAGCATCATTTGCATATTTATTGGCTTATGAGACATGTATAACCAACTATTAGAAACTTGTTAACACTATTATAAAGTACATGTATACATTATTGAGTTATTAGTGTCTTATAAACCAATAATAAATATATTAATTATGCTATTATTAACCCTCACATAGTCTTATTAATGTTAATAAGCATCTTATAAGTGGCTATTTAACTACTGATTAACGCTTCTTACAAAGACCTTTACATACCAGAGCCATCAATTAATAGTTTTTGTAGTCTTGACTAAATAATGAATCCAAGAGCACAATGTGCAGAAAATGCCACCTTGGGGCCGCGGGGAAGGCAGAGCATTAGGTGCTGGTGAGCTGCTCGCCTTCCAACGCTATTTTCAAATGACAGAATAATATGTTATGGATCATTTGACTCCTCTCTCATCTTCCACCCTCCTCCCTCCCCCGTCCCTCCCCCTGGCATCTCCCTTAGACGAAGGCGCGTGTCGCCAGCAGGGCCAACAACGGTGCCCCCTCTAATGTGGCGGCGGTGAAATATCAGAGCGTGGAAGGCAGCCAGGGGGACGGACGCGTCGGGGAGCGGGGCATGCGGGAGTCTACAGCCAATAAAAGTGGCTGTCCGTCGGGAAATGTGCCATTCAGACCGTCCTCTTCCTGAAGCTGGAGGGGTTTTTTTTTTAAAGAGTCATCTCCCCCTTTTCTGTGGCTGGGAGCTAAAGAAGTGGTATTACAGAGGCTCAAGAGGCTCTGTCACATGATTCAGTGGGCCATTGTGGGGAAAGGTGCTCGGGGAGTGGAACACGGTATCACATCAGAAAACTGCGGCAGGGGAAGAGTGTGTGTGTGTGTGTGTGTGTGTGTGTGTGTGGAGACGTGCGCGTTGTGTACGTGAGCGAACGCATGGGCGGGCGGTCGTTTGTGAGTGTGGGAACGGGTTAGAAGGCAAGAATCATTGTATCAGCGTGAGCGGAGAGGGAAAAGAGAGAATGTGAGACTGCTGCTGTTTACCCTGACATTTGCCTGAGGTATTGCCACGCTGACCTTTCCATCTCGCTTTTAATTAGTATTTCTGCTACCGTGAAAACTGTAGCGGCTTTACAGTCGAATAAAAGGGAGAAATAAAGCACGTGCTCGACGTTCTTCCACTTTGTTCACCCCCTCCTCTGTTGTAACATTTTAGCTCTGACAGGCTTGCGACTGACTGTCTACACATTTGAGGTGCCAAAGAAAGGGAGCGAAGCATAAAAAATTCAGACAGACCGGGAGGAGATAGAGGAGAGGGAGTGAGAGGCAGGACTGATAGTGGTGTGATGGGGGGGGGAGAGAATCTGCATTAGCAAGCAAGCAATGATTAATATCAAAAAGGGAGAGGAGAATTGACTGTGGCATGAATGGCACCCTGGCATGTCTGGGATCTACTGTACTGTACATGCCCAGGGCCGTGATTACTCATCTCCCCGCTGCATTATAACTACGTCTGTTAGCTTCGATAAATAACACACGAGCTTGGCATCCTTCGCTCAAGATACCATGCTAGCACATAATTGACACATAAACTGTTTTTTTCTCTCCCCCTTCCACCCGTCCTCCCTCCCCTTTATCCCTACTTATTTGCTCGCTGGCATTTCATCAAAATCGCTGTAAATACATAAAACACTCAAACTAATTAATGATTGCGGAAGACTGTGGGGTAATGAAAAGTATATAGATGGTGTAGGAGTGCTAAAACCCATTTAATTTCATTTAGAGACGGGAATTAATTAGGGGGATGGAAACCCAGCCAAAAAGGAGACGATTTATAAAAGGAGAGGGTTCAGACAGTCATCGTTCACTCATCAGGGTGTGACAGAGGCTGGCGTGCGCAGGAAGTCCTCCCAAGGCGGGGCGACATATGCATTTTTCAGATGGGCTGTTCTCAGGTGACCTCTGAGACACACAATCATTTTTATCCCTAAATGAGCATGCCAGCCACGAGTGTTGGGAATTTTACAATCTCAGATGCTTTATTAGAGTCAAATGTTTATATTCCATTTAATATCTTCAGTGTTTGTCTTGGTTTGCGTACTTATCTGGACAAAATTGTAATAATCAAAGAGCAGGTTTTTTGTATTTTTCTGCAGTGAGGTATGTTAAGTTGATTGGTGCAAATGTAACTGCTGTGTTACTCTGTAAAATGTAATGCAAATATTGAACCACATTTTCAGGAAGATCTGCAAAAAGAAATGTCAACGTGAATGTTTCCATCAACTACTGTGCGAAGACCACATCGAGATAAGCAGTAGGTGGCGATGAAGCTCCAGCCGGGTGCCTTTATAGGCTGCCATTGCAACAGAAGAGGGCACATTGAGATGATATTGTTCAGTCCGCCCTCACCTGAAAAACTACCAGAAAATGAAAGCAGCTTATTGCAAGCCATAAATGCCTAACTTTTTAGGTGGCGACCTCTTGTGGCCGTGGCAATTATTACGGCAGCAAAGGAGGAAGTCAGGTGAAGTAGTAGTAAGAGCTACAAGTCCACATGGGGAGGAGGTCGGGGAACATATGGATGATTCAACAGTTTCACCCAAGGCATTACGTAACTTACATAGTGTTATGTAACCACAGCAAGTTTGTAATTGAAGTTACATAGTTATGTATGAGGAAGGTCCAAGTACACCTGTCGTCCATACAATGCAACGGTATTGTAGTTTCATTGTAGAGAGTAGAGTCATTGTCAATAAATCATGACTTAAAAAAGCAAAGTCTTTTTCCACCTTCCCAGTGAAAACAGTGTTAGGTGGGCACACGGTACAAGGCAATTCAATCATCATTTTACATCACAGGGTTGTGTAATGAGATGGAAGTTCATAAACTCATTCATGCTACATATCTACAGTTATTTATATACAAATATACATAAAACACTTTTTGAATTTGCATTGGGGTTAATGTAAACAGCAGCAAAAATGAAGATCATGAAAAGTTCGACATCATGCAAACACTGTCCACCAACTTCAACTGCGTGTGAGCAGGGACATGGTCAGGCCATCGAGCAAACAATGTGCACCCCCAATATTGGAGTGTTTTAGACACAGCTTAAGTGACGGATGGATGATAGCTAATGCTGTGTTGAATTGTTGAAAAACTTAAACATTTAAACTTAACCAGAGCATAAGTACAGCGTCAAATCATAAATTAGAAAACTGACACGAAAGAAATATAATGATGCAACATAAAGAAACTGAAGTTTCACTGTGGTTTGCAGAAACATACATTTCCAACATTTATTCTGGCAAATGGGTTGAAATATATTCTGTACGTCAGCATTACTAGGTATTGAGAAAATAGAAATACGTATGTAGAAACAGTTAAGTTGGCATCGCTTTATTTCTGTCCATTTGCAGCCATAAAGTTGCACCGAGCCTCATTTTGAGTTTTTGGACACCGGACACTGAAAATTCTGCAGAAGCCCCATTAGTGGTAGTTTTTAGACTTTCTGAGGCTGCTATGTACCGGATATGTACCACTTAGAGTTGACAAGTGTAGGGTTACTTCCCGAGACTTTCTGAAATTTCTCAGCACTTTGAGACAAGCGCTGACAGCACTTTTCCGTGAGAGTAGTGAAAGTGACACCGTTCTTGAGATGGGAGGGCGGCGAGAGAGGAGAGAAAATAGTCGAGGAGATAGAGAGGGAGAACAGATTTTTGGGAGGTGTGGTGGACGGGGAGGGGGGGGGGGGGACTCTGCTTTTTGCATTTCATCTCTTGAGAGCGCTGACTTCAGCATGGATTAGGCAACGTGTTTGTTCTCGCCGCTCTGTTCTCCTGTTCGGAGGAGGAGACGAGAGACGCTGTACTTCATGCACTGTCAAGGTCAGCAAATGCCTTCAGATAATGATATTCCACTGTAATTTTACCTGCGTGGCGAAGCCAGCCGTCAGCGTGAATAGATGAGGACCCAAAGTACACTGTGGATCCTTGGAATAAACAGTCTGGGTGTATTTTGGAGTGTAGGTGTTTGTAGTTATGTGAGCTAATACCCACCTCTGTGGCAGTTTCTGTGTATGAATTTGCCTACAAATACATTTTGCTCGAGGGCGCACACCAATTTAAAAACAAAGTGTCGCTCTTGCTTATTTCCAGTGGTAACTTTCCCTTTAGGATAATGACAAAGTGCCTTGAGAATCTCCCCTGCCATTTGTTAAATGAGCCTAAGGAAGTCAAACCAAGGCGAGGAAATCCCTTTTGAGTGGAAGATACAGGCAGTTGAATCATTGCCATGATAACTTTCCTCTGGTTCACAATGTGCTGGCTACTGGAGCTTGTGTCTCCGTAATGAACCTCATGGGCTTTGCAGAAGACACTGTGAGCTGCCTGAGCTGTGTGCGGTAGCCCTTTCCCATAGCCTCTGGCAACCTAGCACGCTAATGATGCTGTACTGGTTCAAAGTGTTCCACTGAGCACACTCCTGTGTGTGCAGGATACCCAATGCGCTGTTGTGTGTACGCGCGAGCGTTGGTGCGCGTATCGCCGCGCTCGGGTGTTTTGCACACTCGTCTATGTGTGTGAGGTACCGCAGAATTTATTAGAAGGAGTAGCCTCGCGGAATTATATTCTGTTTTTAAAGGCACACGGTTGATTAGGTACTAATTAGTAAAAATTTGCTTTGAAGGCTAGAGAAAAAGCTGACCGGCATCTGAAGGAGGAGCTGACCAAGGTACAAATAAGGAGGTCCAGATGCTGTACTCTCCCTTGGCACCAAGTTATGAAGGCAACTGTTGCTGGAGTCATTACAGACTGGAATAATTATTACACAAATCACCTCATGTACCACCAACAGGGACTGAGGTGACAAAACTATTTCCCTAGTGGTGGTGCACATATTGTATTATATTGTCATAATGCATCATATCTGCAATCCTACTAAGTAATAATAAGTTCTGTGTTCCCTATTGACTGACTTCTTGCTGTACTGTACTATTCATAATTATGGACTTTGTTTTTTTACTAGAAACATTGGGCGGGCCTAGATGAGCCATGGGCCCCACTTTGAGAAGCCCTGTTCGATGCTATGCTTCAATGCTTTTCAAGGATAGCATATGGCTGTAACCTGCTATAATGACTTGTTAGCATGTCCGTGGTTCTATCAGTTACCCCAACATTGCTTTCCTCGCTAATTAAAGTTGAAACAAACACATAAAATGTCAACATAATTATTATGCCCACATATATCAGCCTCAAACTTCTATAAAGACTTTTATAACCTTTGTTAGTCAGTGGGGTTAGGGTTAGCTAATGCTTGCTAGACCGCCCTCCTTCATATAATGTGAGATGAACATACAGACTTAGCAGGTGTTAAAATAAAATGAACAAAAGGCAACGTCTTATGTGAATCGGAAATGTTAGCAAGCGAGGCTAACAGTAGCAATGGATGATTTCCACTACACAGCCTATTGGAGTTGTAATGGTAAGATAGCATACAGGTAAATACCTCCAATTTGTAGGCTAATTGAGCACAATGACTAAACTAAGCTACTACAACTATGATTAACAGATAATTCAGCCTTTTGAAATAGATACATTAAGGAACCTCTGACCACCATAACGAACAAAATCTAACATTCAGGGCTTTGGTATATTTTGAGGGGTAAATTAAGGAGAAATTCATGGTATTTTAATGGTGTTATGCCTGTTAGTAAATACATCAAAGGTAGAACCGGCACAGGCACATTTCAGGAAACCAAATTATACATTTTACACTTAATAGTGCAGGAAAAGTTATAAGGTTGTATTGTTATCATGTAAATACAATGGGGAAAATACAAGGACAGACTGCAGGTTTAACAAAAAATGTATTATGGTTGGGTAAAGTTTGTCATTATTACTTTCAGTGTTGACAATAACTCTTCTCTTTTTGTTCAGAACTGTTCTCATAATAGTTTGCCAGCTACAGAAAGGAAAGTTGACCTTACAGACAAAGGACAATCTCAACCAGCCTACAAATCAATCTTCAGGGCAGAGTCTTTGATGACTAACCAAACCGAACTGACTGATGTCTTACAGCGAGTGGAAAACAGTTAGAAAGTAAGAACAGCTGCTGGCCATCCTTTCTTATCTCTTCTCTGCCAATTAACTCATTAGTTACATATAGCAAACACACCTGAGATGCAACATTGTCCTGCTTGGTCCGAACAAAGCATTACGTATCATCTGTCATCCATCTGAACATCGTACACGGAAATGTGCAGACTGACTGGGATGACTCTTAAAAACCACACTTCTGCTTTTTATCTTCCTCTTTTTCAAGTATGTATTGAACTTTTCTCTGATACTCAAGATTATAAAGACTCCTGCCATTAAAATCCAACCTTTAAGTGCTTTGCCAGTGACCTCCTGCTCAAAGTCCTTCAACAACCTGTTGTCCGTTTTTGGCTAAACATAATCTCTATTTCAAAATGGATCAGTAATATTTGTTTGCCATTTCTTCCGATATATGAAAGTGTGATGGAACTGTGACTTTGAGCATCATTTAAGGACTAAAAGAGCAAATGTGACCTTGTCTGAGTTATTCAGTCTATCCTTTTCAAAAACACCTGTTTATCAGTGCAATGTTATTTACAGTATGTTTTATTTGATAACAGCCGTAGACAGCAGCTTTCCGTCTCAGCTGCTCGCGCTCTCATAGTCAGTATCTAACCTTTTTATCTGGTGTGAAAAGACAGTGTTGCAGCAGGCGAATTATCCCGACCTCTGAGGTCTGGGGTATACACTTAAGAACTTCTGCTGACGCACTCCTCGGCTAAAGGTCTTCATCCCACGTCACCTAGCCCCCTCCGACGCCAGCAGTTTCAGTTTCCTTAATGTCAAGCCACTTTTGTGCATTCAGCAGCAGCCTGTTCCTCAGAGGGAAAGGTTAAGATGCTGTGTTTGAGGGTTTCGGCCGGGATGCCTCCCATGCTTCCACCAGAATAAAGTCCCACGAGGAGGGGGGGAGGCCACAGCTGAAACTAGCTGACAGGGCCACTTTGCCAGTAGGTCATTGTGTAAATGTGAACCAATTAATTTTAGATGTAAGCAAACAACTCCACTGATCTTTATTTTAGACAGCAGTGGCTCACACAAACTGCCACACTGTGTGTATGTGTCAGGGTAAAAATGTGCTGTGCCAAATGTTGCTTAGCGTCTTGCCCTCAGGGCTGTGGATTCCCAACGGTAGATCCCTGGGGTGACAGTTTGTGACTACCAAGTGAGGCTGCTGCTTTGTGCCGTTTGATCAATGTGAAGCCTATGGACTGCTAACCAACGATTGCGCCCTGATAATGATGTGGATTTGTCTCGTATGACCAGTCAGAGACAGACTTAGTGTCCATTTATCAAAATAACGGCCCGGTCCGTTGCGAGATTATCCTGTGATTTTTCACAAAGTTTTATTTCCAAAGGCCGTCTGGGAATTTCCAGCAGGCCATTTGGATATATTCAGAACAGCCTCGCTGCTTCTTTTTCTAATCTTTTTTGCCAAAAATCAAAACAGACAAAAACACAAATACAGTAGGAGAATATCTTCTAATCAGGGTGCATGTCTGAGGGCTTACAGGAACACAGTAACGAAAGCCCTGCGCGCTGCGAACACGCAAGTAAACAAGACCATGAACAGTGAACTCGTTTCAATTTACCAAAGGAAAAGAGGCATGAATAATTCATCGTTTCTTTGGGTTTTTACCAGTAGATGAGCCCCTGTCTTCCTCCTCTGTGGAGAGAAAAACACTTTCTGTCAGTTAAACTATCATATGGCCAAATCTGGACTCACAGTATCCTTACATTTGTTTGTTGACTCCGGCGCTCCTGGAGAGAACTGTATTGTACTTTATGTCTTTGCTTGTGTGAAATGGTAATAAACAAAATATGTTATATAACATAATAGAATAGATGAGAACCAATGTGTCAGAGGATCAGTGAAACCCGGGGCCTAGTATTATCCTATACATGGGAAGTGTTTGTAAATCTCTTTTGTTGTCTTAACAATTTTCTCTGCCAACTTTTTTTATTATTTAACACACAGTCACTTCTCTGTGCAGCCTCGATGTACTGTATATTCATACTGGATACTAAGGTGCAAAGATACCCACCCCCCAAAAGAATGGTTCTTGAATGGTTCTTACAAAAGGGCTCTCTGGTTCTTGAAAGAGCCATCACCAATTGAAGAACCTCTTCATTTAGCTGGTGGTTCTTTGTATACTTTGTAACTATGTAAGCGTACTTGTTGTTATACATACTCATAATGATTTGATTTGAAATGCTCAAAGAACCATTTATTCTGCAAAATTTCACAAGAACCCTTTAAAAAAAGGTTCTTTATTGAACCAGTTGGGTCAACAAACACACTTTCTTGAAAATGGTTCCTAAAAGAACCATTTTTTTGCTTTGGGGTTCTTTGGGGGTCCATTAAAGAACCATCTGAAGATATGGTTCATTAAGGAACCTCTTGCTAAAGGGTTCTATGTGAAACCCAAAAAATGGTTCTTCTAAGGCATCGCTCCGAAAAAAACATTTTTGGCTCCAGTTTGTTTTGGTTTGTTTTCACACGTCCGAAATAAATTTGCGTTCATCACCTTCATCTTCATCATCATTTAGCACCTTTGCTTTATTGTGAGTAGTGTAAGGTTTTTTGGTTTTGAATAAACCAATGTGGTCCACCAAAGACAGAAAAAAAGAAAACTGCATATATATATTTTATCTACTTGCCCTAGAGAGCAATTTACAGGTTCGTACGAGCTGAAGCTTCGACGTGGGAGGCAGAGATCAGAAACCTCCCGCCAGCGTTAGAAGGCACGGCTGCCTCTGGACCAGCCATGCTTGCGGCAGGCCCTTGGCACCTATTTGCACATTCCTCATGTTGGTAGGATCTTTACCGCACAACTATGCTGATTTAAAAAAAAAAAAAAACAACCTCCTGTAGGCTGTACAGTACATTCTGACCTGAAAATATCTGTTTCATAACTAATTAATGCTGCATTTAGGCCTAATCTACCAGCACACTCTCAAAACTGCACTTTATCCTCACAAAGACAGCGGGGATGTACTTTCTTCAGTTCAGTGAACGACAGCGCACAGCAGGGAGAAGCTTTCAACAATTACTGGATATATGACTTTAAATGCCAGAAAAGCAACATGTGCCATCGCACTTTAAACAACTGATTGGTATGCAAGGTCCGTGTGGTCAAGGATCAGGCTGGGTTTACAAGCTCAGCGTGGAGCACAGCGACACACTGAGAAGATAAAGACAGGAAATCAACAGCCGAGCGGACGTGATGCCGGGGCAGGGTTACATCACTGTTTGTATGAGAAGACAAGTAGGCACTTACAGAGAGTTAATGACATTATTATTAACACTTTTTCCATTAGGCGGCACATGTGGCCTTCTATTATTATCTGCATTACTACGGTATGGTGATGCACTGAAATGTGGCAGAGATGCATTGTTTTGAATCACTGAGTCATTGTTGCCACTGGACAGATGAGTGTTGAATCCCAAACAGGCTCGGTGTAGTGATTTGTGTAAATTGTCCTAACAATGACAGGCATTTGATATGTGGTCGCCAGCAGAGAGAGTAATTCTCAGCATTTGCCTGCAGCGAGCCTTTCATTGCCCCTCGTCTTTTCTTTGATGAGTGACAAACAGCGGAAATGAAGAGTCGGGTCAACACATCACGAAATGCAGTGAGGAAATAAGTTGGCTTTTGTGACACTCATGCAGGGTATTCAGCCCGCTGCTTTCACTCCACTACGAGTAGCTGGAGTCATCGTTTCAGGTCGTGATTTTTTTGTTTTACGACTCGTCTACAACAGCAGCGGTGGAGGAAGTATTCTACGGTGGCCCTGAAGGTCAGAACGCAGCAACGTTCAGAAAGTACAAGGGCATTTCACAAAATGCAGCAGCAGTTTAGATAAGCCAAACACTACACTGCGAAAAAACAAAAAAAAACAAAGAAAACTTACAATATTTTAGAGAACATGTTTCGGAAAACACAACATTTCACAGGGCACCAAACTTCAGAAGATTAAAAACAAAAAGCAGAAAAACACAAGAAAACACACATCTCAGAAAGCAAATTTAGGAAAATACAGTAAGTCACTAAATTACCACACAACCTGGTGATCCTAATTGTTCACCTGCTGCAAATCTGAACCAGAGATGACAGTGCAAAAATGAACACACAGTCCGTCATTCATTCTCTATTTCCACTACAGTGGACACTAGCAGCTTTCTCTACAGTGAGCATCATGCTCACATTTCTTCACACTTATGAATTGTCATTATCTGACAGGTGTAGTGTTGCACTGCAGGAGGCTTGAGTCAGAGGTCAAACTAACAAGGTGTTTATTTCACCAGGAGTGAACGCACAGTGTATACAGTACATACAGCAGATGACGGACACGGTTCTCATCACAAATACTGCGGGCTGCAAACGGCGTGTGGTCCTGACAGCAGCGGTGCTTGATGGGAACTGGCAGCCTGCCACGAGCATTGACCCCGACCCCTCCCACAGTATAGGGAAGCCTGAAAACAATCGAGGCTACAAAAAAATACAACACAACACAATCTACTTTCACACTTCAATTATCACATACTTGCATTCTGTTACCTAACACGTCACATATAAAGTTAGTAACTTCAGAATAAATGCCGCTTCAGCATGCTTCGAGCTAATCTGTGAATCTGTGTTCATCCTGGAGAAGATTCATGACAGTTATTTAAAACAGACAAACTGGCAACATTTAAACATTAAATGATCCTGGTGTTGGTTAAACAGCATCAAAAACTCCTTCACGGGGCCTCCGATAGGTTCCAGCTGAGCGGCAGCTGCAAGACACAGCACAAATATAACAACAGAGAAAAGAGACGATTACCAAATAAAATACGGCCAACCCCCCAAAATGCGTGCTTTTATGTCCTAAACCCAGTGGTGGAAGAAGCACTCCGATCATTTACTTCACTGAAACTAAAAGTCTGTGGACGTCCTCGGCCATCCAGGTACTGTATCATGGTATATCTAAGATCTAACAAAAGAAACTGGACTTGTTTGAGGTTCTTGAAGATGTTTTACGTGTCATCTGAAACTTTGGATCACATCAAGTAAAAGTAGAAGTAAGTATGAAAATCAAAATATACTTATACAATATACAAAAATTCAATATATACAAAAAGCTATATATATATAAACACAAAATCTATGTAAAATATAAAGTGCCAAATAGTAAAAGTACTTATTTTAGCAATAAATATCACTGTATATCATCAGATTATGATTCTTCTGCACTGTAACATTACTTTATTTGTATGTTTGTTTCAATATATATTACTTTACACACTGTGGCAAAGTTTGTGAATGTTAAACAAGTCTCAAAGATAGTTTGTATTGTATTTATCAAAATCTGGAAAGTAACTAGTAACTTAAATTATCAAGTAAAAGTAATAAGTAATGTACAAGTAAAAAAAAAAAAGTTGTACTCAGCCCAGTACTTGAGCAAATATACTTCCTCTCCACCACTGCTGCAACCTGTTATTTCTTTTTTTCTATACAAATTGATATAACGCAGATATATTGAGGTGCTTCAATGCCACGGTGAGTACTAGTTTCAATGCATTTATGTATGTAGGGCACTTTACTGTAGTGCATAACATCCACCCTGGGAGCAGACATGTATGTAATGAGCTATAATGAGAAGTCAGTGGGAACGCTGTGAGGGCCGGGCTGACTGTTGGCTGTAGCTGTCCATGGTGCTGAAACTGCGACAGTGGCAGCAGAGACCTTATGTTCAGAGGATGAGGGGCTCTGTTGCATGTGTGAGTTAGATATTTAATTATAAGTGTTGTCTTTGGTCTGGAAATAGTTTATTTTTCTATTATCCTTTGTAAGAACAGTGTGCGATCCCGACAAACCTGTCGCAATTCCCAAATTTGATGCAATTACAAGTGTTTACCTGCCCTGGGATGGAAATTAACTGACTGTTTAATGAACCTGATTTAAATGATTTAAATTCATGTTGCGCTCCCTGTCAATTAAAGTTGCAAATAAATAAATTAGAGGCCCATTCTTAGATTCTAGAGAGTTGTAATAACGATCCTGATTAGCCTGAGAATTTACAGCTTGACCAGAATGTGTTGGTGCTAAAGTTGTCAGGTGGGTGAAACGCCATTTGTTTTTCAAAGCTGTGACAAGATCAACTTCTATGAAGGGAGCGTGGAGTAGGTTGGCGAGGTGGGAGGTCCATCTGGCGCTATGGGATGCCCTTGTCATTGAGGGGGGACGCAGCATGGACATGCACACGGAGCAAGGCGACAGATGCCAGAAAGAGAAAGTCAGAAAAAAAAAAAAAAACACAACAAAAAAAAAAAAACTAAAGAAACACGCACGCATCGACAGGAGCTGCAGCTGGCACCCGGGGGTGGCATATCCTTGACAGGCACCCGCCTTTCCTTGATGAGGAAGGGAAAGACAAGAGTGTGAAAGCGAAAGGGGAGTATGTGTGAATGTGTGTTTTAGTGTTTGTGTGCGGTAGACTTTTCCGCTGCCTCAGCTCCTTGGCGGTGTCTGTCTGTCGCCAAGGGGCCCCAGCCCTGGCCCCGAATCAGCCGCCGAGCTGTGTCCACTCAGCACTTCCCCTAGCCGCTGGTAAATTAGTCCCAGCAATATGCCACAGCGCTCCTCACACCCCTCTCTCCTGTGTGCTATTGTTCATGCCCTTGAGGAAAGTAAATGTGTGTGTGTGTGAGCGTTCGCGTGCACTTGTGCTGATGCGAATGTGTCTGTTTAATGCTGCCGAAGTGCTTAAGGAAACTGGGTGTTCATTTATTTGGATTTTTATGGACATAAGGCAAATTACCAAAATAAAGGGGCGATTATGTCTTTTGTAATTTATAGATCCCACCAGGGATTTCTGTCATTAGTACAGCAGTTATCTCCTGCTCTATAAAGCTAATAATGACCAATGAACTTTAAACGTCATTAGCAACAAAGAATGGATTCCAAATTTGCCTCCTCAATCAAGTGTTGTGCGACACCATTTCATTTAAGTCCAGTATCAGACAGGTTTTTGTGGTTTTTCTGCCTCTGAACAGTTGTATCGTTTGATTTGATTGTATAAGTCAGTGCTTTTTGTTTATCGTGAGGGTTTCGGCGCACATTATATAAAAATATTTGTTTTTCTTTTGTGTAGGTGAAGAAACAGGGGCAGGGCATGGGCAGATAGCAAGTCGTCTGGTCGTATGAAGCACAAGGCCAGCGGTGGTTTAAGGGGCAGGGCCGGAAAAATAAAAAGGGCGCCAGCGTGCAGAAAGTCACCATATATTTCCAGTGAAGAAAGGGCACTTCATCACGTTCTGTCCACTGGAAGGCCACTACAATAGGGGCATCCAAAGGGAGGGTCCAAGAGATAGTTCAGCCCAAAATCCAAGATTTATGATTTTTCCTCTTACCTGTGCTACTATTTATCCATATAAATGTTTTTTTAGTTGCCATGTTTTGGAGATATCAGCCGTAGAGATGTCTGCCTTCTCTGAGCTAAATATAATGGCACCAGGTGGCTCGTGGTGCTAAAAGTGCCAAAAAAATACATTAGAAAAACTCAACAGCAATGTCTCTCTCCAGAGATCATGACCTGCTAACATAAAATAATCTACAACGTTTTTTGTAGGAGCTATTTGTCTGTCATGGTAGCACAAACATAAATGGCGCCCCCCTGGACTGAGCTGTAACATTAGCTAGCTGACTTTAGCCAGGTTAGCTAGCCAACTAGTTCTTACATGAAACTGCTCATAACAAAGTCTGTGGATTGTTTTGAGTAACCGGGTCATGATTTCTGGAAAGAGACACTGCTGTTGAATTTTTCCAACTGCATTTTTTTTTTTTGGCTCTTTGAGCACCACGAGCCGAGTGTCATCTAGTTCCATTATATCAGAGAGAAGGCAGACATCTCTACGTCCAAAACTAAGATCCTCACATCAAAGCAATCTAGATGGATAAAAAGCACTACAGGTAAGAGATGAAATATGTTTTTTATTTGGGGGTGAACTGCCCCTTTAAAATGGTGGCACCATTGTACTACATGTGGATGAAGTCTATCAGGTAGTTTCAAATCAAGGTAACCAAACAGATGAGACAGGATTTCAGGTTTCAGGTAACAGTAACTTCAGACGTCATTTACTTTTTAATTCCCTTTAATTTTTCAAATGAAACA
Organism: Pagrus pagrus; assembly: GCF_965226575.1. Classification (NCBI taxonomy): domain Eukaryota; kingdom Metazoa; phylum Chordata; class Actinopteri; order Spariformes; family Sparidae; genus Pagrus; species Pagrus pagrus. Next base: position 11,413,046 of record NC_140204.1, on the reverse strand, counting down.
CAATCATGAGCTCACGACTGCTCAGAAACAGGAACATTCACTTTCCCAGATCAAAAACATCAGTTTTTAACGCGAGATAAGCTGCTCAGCTGTGTGAATTGAGGATTGTGAGCCAGAATGTGTAAATAAAGATATAAAATTTAAAGGGACCCACATTCCTGGCTGTAATGGTACGGACTCGCCCAGCGGGTGGTGGAATTAATGAGGCTACTGGCTCCTAAAGCACACAGGGGGACAACCCCCTCATGCCCACTGAGCCCCTGCCAGGCCTGGGCTGGCCGCACTATCTTAACCACCAGCATGCCGGAAAGAAAACACGGATTCTGTGATCTGTGACCCCCAACGGTGCGTCAGATCGCTCAAGTGGACCCCTAGCCTGAGGCTCTGGGCAGGTACACAGGTGACTGGTCATACCCATGTCCAAGGCTGAATCAGCTGGGGTTCATCTGCCACAGCTGGGGCCCTTCAGCTTTAAAACCCTCATGGATCACTACACTGCCTCTACTTCACAGATAAAATACAGCAGAGGACAATAAACAGTGGTAAAAGACTATAATATGATCACTAATAGTCACTCCATAATCTTCGTGAGCACATCAAGACATTGTGAGTTAACCTATGCAGTCAGATAGAATTGATGTTTCTGTTAAGCTGGTGAGGAGTGCTTTTCAACATTTTTAATCAAAGGAAGGTCACAGGGCCAGATAACCTCAGTCAGACGGAGTCCACACTGGTTAGACGTACCGACGCATCTGCTCAACCGTTGAGGGTCAAACGCTTGAGTCATGTTTTCAAACTACGCTTATATTAAGGAATGTTGTCTGCGGCTGGTGATGTTGCATCAGGCCCCGCTCATATTTTATTCAATGAGTATCAGCTTTTGCCATCAAACAGAAGATCCCACAGGCGAGACCGAACAGACTGCGGAACTCATTTGTTCCTCAATCTGTCAAAGTGTATGCCTCAGTGTGCCTACTACCGGTGAAAACATCATTTTTTCATGCGCTGATCAATTTTTAAAAAAAATATTAGGCTGTTTTGCTTTCGTAGTGTCTACTTTCAGACTAGTTAAAAAAAAAAGTCCAACAAAAAATGCTATGCACATTTGGCATCAGCTTTTAAACAGTCAGCATTCACGACCCCAAGTTCTGAAGAGCTTCTCTAGTTTAATTTGATAATACCTCCTTTGCATATTTAAGCGTAACATTTCAAATAACTTAATGTAATGTAATACAGAAAATAAATGATCCTTATATAAGTAATCAACCAGGGTTCAGCCGAAGTTTCATAGAGGAAGTCAAGTTTGAACTTGGAGCGTAAGCTTTTTGGGTGAACGTATCCTTTAAATCGATGGCTTACCTATTCATTATGTCTGACATTTGTCTTTAATGTTTTTGATCTTTTGGTTAAATGATGTATTTGGGATGTGCAACAGGATGCTAGACGAATAATTAAAGGAGCACTATGTAGTTTTGGAGAAGAAATCCAAAAAGTATTTTAATATTTACAATGTTAATGAGGCAATGATACAAGCTGTTCTGTTTGAGGCTGGTAAGGTGGCAGGGTCCGCCACATAAAAACAAAGTAAAACAATATGGAACTGTGTTGTCCTTTAAGGTCAGTTTGTTTATTCAGTTTACTCAGCCATGAAAACAAATAGTTTATTTATTTATTTATTTGATTGTTTGGACATAAACATCTGTCAACAAAGATCTTCATCTTCTGGTGACAATCTCTTCCTTTAAAACTACATAGTGCACCTTTAAATACTTATGTGCATGTTCACAGATTATGTTTAAACAAGTTGAATCAGCTTGTAAAACATATAGGTTATAACCCTCATGCAGCATCCATTGATCCGTTCTGACCATCGACAGACTCCACGTGGCGTTAACACAGATTCGTACATAGACTGAGCTCCAAAGGGCAGTTTGGTCATTGTGTGGTCTTGCATCTCCCTTTCACCAACCACCTTGATCAGCAGAGGGGAAGAGATTGATCTTCAGATCAAAATTTCCAGCTATTGCACATGCAGCAAAGTGCGTCGCCTCTTAAGACACGGATGTAAAACTGATACATGTTCTCATGCATGAACCGAACGGCGGTGGCGGACGAACAATCTGGATCCACATGCCCCCCTATCAGCTTTCAAGCCCACACACTGAAAACGGAAACGCAGCCTCCTTTTCCGAAAAGTGCTGAGTGTCTCGAGGTTGTGCTATTGATATATGCCTCGGATCAATCGCCCCGGCTTTCCGACCTCCGCTTAAATCAGACAAAAGAAGCAAGTGTTGGATGGTAATTTTCTATTGACAGGAACTCGGATGGGAGCGGTGGGGCCACGGAGGCGGGGAACGTTCGAGATCAGAGAGGGCACCCAATTTCTGGTAAGAACAAAAGGTGACAAAATGGTGCTCTCAGCTGAGCTACAACCTAATCTAACTCAAGGCAAAGCTTTTTGGTGTGTATTAGATTGCACACAAGTCTTTCTTAGATCCTGTCTTCCCTTCATTAACTCCCGCCAACACATGGTTAGGCCATAAATATAAGAATCCGAAGGGCCTTTGTAGGAACTTGTAAGTGTGGTTAGAACATGCTCTGCTGGCTCTGCATGCCATAGTCTGGGGAAATGTGATTTTACATTCGTATGCACACTGCGGTGGAGCAGCTCCAGACTGCAGCTACCTAAAAGATGAAGTGCTGATATCATGGGTTTTGAGGATTTTTCTGTGTTGCGTTTGGCCTTGTGCGATTCCCACACGCGTCTTTCACCTTTTCTCTCCGTCGCTGAATATTGTTGTTCTCTGGAATCTCTTTTATTCATATGCTGGAAAGCACCCGGCCAGGTTAATACCATTTATCAGGAGGCTTTAGCATATCAAATGCCTTCTGTCAGGGGTCGTTTGCATATCCTCTTGTCTTTCCGGGGAGAGTGGTCTCCATTGATAAACGCGGGAATATTAAGGGCGTGCGCTGCATGCTGAAGGGAAGCAGAGAGCGCCGAGGCGTTGTGAACTCGGCCGATCAGTTGAAACTCTGTGTCCTTGCTTCGTGTGGGTCCCGTACCTGAGCCATTAACCGGCTTCATGAAGTGTGTGAGAAATAAGAGTGCATGCTGAGGCGTCGGCCTCACTGTCGTGCCCAGAGTTGTTTCCCCAGTGGCTCGGCTGGCGATGACACCTCATTAGCGCTGCCTCGCGGATTTAACTTTCCTTATTGTCAATAATTGTCATGAATGTGAGATGCTCAACTATTTAGGGAGACGATCATTTTGCCGCACACTGAGCTGACATCTTATCTCAACCAATTAACTAATATGGAGTAAAGGAAGTGCTGCTGTATTTTACATGTTCCCATTCGAATGTGTGGAGACTGCAGATTTAAGGCGCCGCCAGAGAGGCTGCTATTTTTATTCGAACCTGCCTTTTCGTGCGGTAAGGCGCTTCTGCCAAGAGAATGGTCGGATTTCTCCTCTGTCCTATTTTCAGCGTTCAATCCCTTCATCCGCGAGTGGACTTTCTGTGCCATAATCCTGTCACATTGGCCGCTCTGTTTGAGTTTGATATTTTAATTTAGTCGTCGCGAGGCTTTACGGAGCTCGAAGTTCCCTCGGCCCCGCGGAGCCCGCCACAATGAAGCCTTCACGTGAACGGTGAGGACGGGGAGGGGAAACGGAAAGAAGAAAAGGAAAACAGGGGTTTGATGCAAATACCCAAACAAAGCGGATTGGGCGCACAAGGCAGAATGGAGAACAGGTGACACATAACTGCAGTGCAGCGTACAGGCGACCTGCTGGGTGTTCAGCTGTGATAGCAGGGCGGATCAGCCCATCAACTGAGCCTTTCGGATGTGATTGATCAGCAAGCGACAACACCGGCAGCATCACTGTTTCTGCAACTTCCTACGAGGCTGCTACAAATACTGTTGACTTTACGATTATAAAATATTCATACGCGGCTTCGCCAACCGGATGATAAAACTGCCATGTGACTGCGATCTTGCAGCGGAGGCATAATGTCTGAAATATACATTTGTAGGGTTTGATGAGAGCAATAACAATGCAAGCAGAACTGCTGGTTCGGCAGGCACAACAGACGCCGCAGATTGCACCGTGCCATATATTTTATTTTTAATCATGCAGAGCCCTGAGTCTAACGACCAAAACAAAATGCTACATCAACGATAATGATAATGGCGCTCATGATTAAGAAAGCAAAGCGCTAGTAAAGTCTAAAAGAGTTTTGTGGTGACAGAAACCACATTTACTGTCCATATGGTAGCCTGTTGAACCCCATAACTCACGGAACAAAGCATGGCAGGGAGAAACCTGGGAGCAACACTAAACAAGCAAACAGGAAAGCCACTAAAGCACCTTACAATTACCCCCAAGTAAATCAAAGAAACAGTATTCATTTCCAATCATTTGTAAACCACACAAGCAATTCTCGGCACTAAAAGTCGCTTTGCAATCAGCGGGTGATTAGTTCACTTGCCGTTTCGCGCGCTGACACTACACAGAGACACTGAAATAGTATGTCACAAATTAGAGGTGACGATAATCTTGGTGGAAATGTGCTGAAGAGTGGAAAAAGCAGGGCAGATGGCAGAGGCTTCATCGCTGGCCTGTTCGGCGACACACCAAGTGGCTTTGCCAGAGCAAAATCAGCCCCCATCCCATATGACCAATTATCAGGGTTTCACCTTGGGCTGGTGGTGGTAATGGTGCTGATAGTGGGTGGAAGGGTCTGGAGCACCTGTTAGCAGGCTGAAGCAAACTCTCTCCATTGTCGGTCGTCTTGAAAGCGTCTCTATTATTTTAGTGGTAAGAGCAGTGATAACAAAGGATTACTCAGCACGCAGCCAAATGCACTTTTAATGTGGGAAGATGGTAAAAGGTTGTGTGTAAGAGGTGTGATCAGCAGATGCTCTTCCTTTGATGCCCGTGGCTTCAACCGTCCTCTAAATTTGTCCATTGCGCCTCAATTGTGTTCGCCATTGTTAGGCCGTTGCATGCCACACAAAGCCCGTTCCTGGCTGTGCTCAACAGGGAATCCCATCTTCAAAAGGCAATGTGGAAATGTGTTTATTGGATTTCAGAACCTGGCCGGAGATAAGGTGAATTACCCTGTTGTGTCATCTCCCCGATGAGAAAGCGAGTGTGAAATGCAGCTCGTTTGATTGAGGGAAAGGAAGGCAAATCACGGCCGCAGATTAATGGCGAGAATTTGTAAATGCCTGCAGGCCCTCTGAAATATTCATCTTCTTACATCACTCAACATATCCACAGATTACGTCTGATAATCAAGAACATATTAATTGGAAATCGTATTCATAGTTAGAAAACAGATCACAGCAGCCTTTACCACATGGAGCGAGGCAAGGATAACACCTGTTTTTTAATGTAGGCTACAGCCCCCTGAGGGCCAGTGTGTTCAGTGAAATTATTTTTAAACTTGAAGTTTGATGTTAACACTATTTTTATGGACAGCAAAGCAATACTGATTTTATACAACTAGACTAATGCTTATGTTGGTTTGGTAAAGTTTGCATTGGCCTACTTATACTACTTTGAGTAGCAGAAGCTAGATGTTACAACAGTTTATCTCTCACTTTTTTCACAAAATATTTCAACTCTTCAAAAGTATTAAGCAGACTCATCACAGTAAACATGTTTATTTATTCAGCTGTTTATCTCTTAATGTAGCTTGGCGTATTTCAACATTTGATGCATTAGCCTCCTTCTAGCTAACTTTTCCAGCTACATTTATCTTCCAACCACTTATGCTACAAATTATTTTTTAGCTATACATTAACATTAACAACTATTATACCATATCTATTGGGCTTACTTATAACTATTTCAACTATTTGTCCATTAATTTTAGCTCACTAGCCTAACTCAATTATGCATTATTGTATGCATTTTATTTTTAGTATCTTTTAGCTTTGTTTTTTTAACAATTTATCTGTAACTATTCCAGCCATTTATCCATTTGGCTACTTTTAGCTAGGCTAACTATTCCAATCCTTTTATACCTACTTAAACTATTACAGCTGTTTGTCTATACATTTTAGCTAACTAGCTTATCTCAATTATCCATTATTTTACCTAACTATTTTGACTATATCTAGACATCTATTTTAACATATTTTAGCTATCTTTATAAACCATTACCTATTCATTAGGCTAATAAGCAATCTATTCCGATATATTTTTCAATTACTAACTGTTCTACAGGTTATCCACTAATTTTAATATCTTTTCGGACGTCTTTTAAAACCATTTATCTGTTAATTAATTTTCCAGACATTTGGCTAGGCTACTTTTTGCAAACTATTTCTACTGTTTCTCCATTATTACAGCTAACTTGCCTATTTCAATTATCCATTACTTTTAGCTGACTATTCCAACTATAATTCCATAAGACCACCATGCTATCGATTCCAATCATTTATCTATTACTTCTAGCCAATGATTCAACAGTTTACCTACTATAAGCCTACTATTTTGATATCTGTTAGCTTATCTTTTTTAAGCATTAATCTGCATATCCCAGCTGCTAATTATTTCAACCGTTTATCCATTACTTTTAGCTGTCTATTACAACCATTCATTTGTTATTTTTAGCAATCTATCAAGCCAAATCAGTTTCATGTATACTGTCTTTAAATCACAAATAATCCCACACATTTGTAAGTAGCTTTACTATCCTAGACCCTTAATGCAAATAATTTCCCTTAAAAAATTACAACTCCATTCATCCACTTTAGCAAACTAACTTTTGTCTAACGATTTCTCTGCTAATCCATTTCTTTTTGCTATCTGTTTAAACCTCTCTGCTCACTTGCTAATTAGTTTTTACACACCCTCAGTCAGTTTTTATCTAGTCGATTATAATTTTTCAAATTACTCGGACTATAGGATCCCGCCGCACATTGCCTGGCGAGGTCTGAAGTGCCTCCTGAGGTAAGTACCGTGGAAAATGTAAGGACTCTCTAATTTCAACCACTCGGCAGCCCAACAGGTAACAGTCACTTAGACCTGAAGAATGTGGTGTTTAAGTTGTCAGTCAGCCAGCAAGAGAGCGACATACACAATCTCCCTCCTAACTTGAATTCCAAGTGGGACGTCTGACACCAATGTCACCGCTCCACCTGGCTTGAGCGTCTGCTGTCACCTTTGGGGAGCGAGTTGAGCCTCTGCCAGAATGTCTATCAGCCAAACTGTCGTTAGGCCAGAGAACAGTTACGCACGGCCAACTTTTTATCTCTGCCAAGACGATTTTTGTATGCAAGCATCTCCTTCGCTTCAGCTGCTCCTGCTCCTCTTGCCTCTTTCTTCCTTCTTTCTCTTCTCACCTCCCTCCATCCTCCTCACCACCTGTCCCGCATCCGCTGAGATTGAGTGTGAAGTTTCTCACTTTTGTCACCAAGACAAGGGATCGCGAGCGAGCGCGGCTGTGTACGTGCGACGGCGGCCCGTGCCAGAGACTTGTGGGGTCTTGGAGCCTGCTGGACCTCCCATTTCCCCCACCAGTCACCCTGTCGCAGCGCTGAAGTGGGGTCCATCTGCTGAGTGTCTGTGCGTCTGCCTTCCCAACCCACACAAGGACCTCTCACTATGCCACAAGTTCACCGAGAGTGTAAACCAAATGGAACACATCTTGTGTTCGACAGATGGACTTTCTTAGTTAAAAAAAAACATAGGTTACGACTTTCTGGAGTTACTACGTGATTTGGCTGAGGAAAAAAATGTTAATGAACGCTCTGCAATTCATTAGGTACACGACGTGTGTGCGGGGCTTGCAGTTCTGACATTTGGCCCGCACTGAGAGTGTAGAACAAATTACAAACCAACAAGTGATTTGAGAAATGACAGACAGGGTTAGTCTCCTTTTGTAGTTCCGTCATCTGTTCCAGCCAAAGTCTGCGAATCCTTCACATATCGCGACCTGGAAACTGCCAGGCAGCATCCATCCAAGCGGTGGGTGAGAGGTGGAGTGAGACAAGGGGAGACCGGCATCTGAACACCATTAACTCTTTATGTATTGTTATTCAGCACACAGTTTATTCTCTTGTGTCTGGTCGAGGAGCCTGGGGGGAGATAACCAGAAGTTATGTGACTGGGCTTTTGATGAGCCTCGGCAGCACAAGTGGAGTGTTTAGTATTAGTTTACTGGGGCCTGGAAAAAGGAAGGAAATAAATGTTGTGGTTCAGTGCTGCTCTACAAAGGTATATAGGGGTGTAAAAGGTATAAAAGTGAGTTTGTTAAAGAAAGGAGAGCGCCGAAGATAAACAAGGAACAAATAGTGCTGAAACTGCTTGTTTTTTGGTTTAACAGGAATCAATCAAACCGATCGAGCAAGTTAATCCTCTGCACCTGGATCCACAAATCCTTTGCCCGCAAATGATATCCTTTAAACAATCATGTGTTTCAAAGTAGTGAACCTCAACCCCCTCCTTGCTTGTAAATGGCAGATCCTTTTTGAGGACGCCCCTTTCATACCCAGTCATCATGCGACCTGTTACCAGTTAACCTGCTTACCTGTGGACTGTTCCAAACAGGTGTGGTTTTAGCTTAACACAACTTTTTGACTATTTTGTTGCCCCTATACCAACTTATTTGCAAAAATGTATGAATTTGATGAGATAAAACATTGTATTTCAACTGTTTCTGACTTTTTTTTTCAATGAGAATGCAGATAAACATCCATAGACTGCTTAAAATGATCACTTTTTGAGCGTTTTCTTCAGTAGCCTATCAAAGCAAACAAGAAATAGTTGTCTATGCATCCATGGTTACAGTGCAAACAGAAAGTGCTGGCACAAATTTTCCAAAATAGAAACAAAAGCTAAAGACTGGGCTCAAGGTTTAGTCACCTCATTTTAACGTTATACTTCCTGTTTGCCTTCCCAAAGCATTGTGGAAACTCCACTTCCAGAACTCAGAGTACTGTTGCAATCTGTATTGAAATCAGCAAGAGCAGACGTTGTTAGCTGCTAGCTGTTAGCAGCCGGCGAGCAGCGGAGTCCTGGGGCGTGTTTGGCTAAGTGAGCTAACAACTGAGCTAAACACACAGCAGGACTGCTCAGAGGAACATGAAGCATTTAACACAGCGCTTAACTAAAGTTTAATGTAACAAGTGTACAGAAAATAAACCTACTGAAGTACTTCAGCTGCCCTGCCCATGGCTCATTCTTGTGATCTGACTGAAGGCAGCAACTTCAACTGCATGCTTTACAACTTCCCTCCAGAAATCTATGGTTTTGTTGCAGTGATATGGTATATTGATTAATTCTCACTGTGTGTGGTTTCCACATCAACAAACATAGAAACATTACATTCATTCAAGGCTTAATATATGCATGGAAAATATGTATTTTGCATCAAAGGACTCGCCTTTGCTATAAATAATGTCCAATGTGTGAGAAGCAGGGAAATGGGAAAAAAAGTGTTGAGATTGACTGAGGATATAAACCTAACACCTAGCAGAATAGTGAGAAAAACATACATATAACACTAAATTAAAATCCTAAACCGGCTCTGTCTTGCAAAAATAGTGATTACATCTTCTCTCAATCAATAAGAGGGAGCTCTTTGTCTTCTGTGTCTTTTGTTTCCTTCTTTATCACATCAGCCTGAGTTTCAACTCCGAGCTGAACAATAGAAGGCGACGATTAATTGAAGGCCTTTTATTAATCGTGTTCAATTTCATATCAGTCTCAAGGGAGGGAGATGTTACGATCTCAGTGTTTTGTCTCATTACGTTTCCCATCCGTATCTGTTCAGCGCGGTGGTTAATGTTTATTTATTTAACTCGATAGGGTCTACGATGGAGGTAATGTGGAGATGAGAATGCATGCTCGAGTGGAGGGATCTGCAAAGCAGGACCTGTCAATTTTGATTAGCGCCACGGCGGTGCAGGCGCAGACAGACAAAGAGTGAGAAAACTCAGGGGACTCTTTGTTTCTTTACCCCCCTAAACCCCCTTGAAGGAAGTCCTTTTACATCCTGGTTATACAGTATTTATTTCCTTATTTAGATGTGTGTGAGAGTGCATGTGTGCAATCCAATTCAGAGTCAGATCCAATTTGTCATGCTTTTTTACACAATGGTCATTACGTCGCAACAAATACTCACCTGAAACCAGCATCGAGCCAGTAAGAGCGTCCTTTTGTGATTACTGTGTATGGAACCGAAAAAAGCCCTCCGGTGACAAACAAAAGTCCCATTTCTTCCCCGTTACGTTTTCCGTTACGGTTTCTAATAACCTTGAAGTATTTTTTCCGGTACAAAGATGCAATTATGTGGGAAATGTATTGTGCGCTTTTACTGCAAGCTGGGTAACTTAGAAAAAGAAATGGTCAGAGCTAATGCAGCCGGACGCCCAGCTCCTTCAAGTATACCTATTAAGCTTGATGAATTGGAAGTGAAATGACTGGATTCCCTGCAGTGAACGTATAAATACGCTTCTCTCTGTGGGACAACAGCAGAATGGGTTGGAGATTTATCGACGAGTTCAGGAATGGGGGGGACTTTTTTTGGAAACACAGATTTTTCACCTTCTGTTTAACAGTAGAGTTTACTTTATCGTGTACAATATGATGGTGTTTTATGTGGATGGTGTCGGTTAAAGTGGCGGGTAAAAGCTTTGTCTCTGTGAGTGTCTATTAATGAAAGGCAGATATATGAGCAGCGGTGGAAGCTGTCTCCATTTACTTATATAAATGTAGCGGTACTAAGTCCTATGGAGCAACAATGCACTTTAAGCATTAAAAGAAAAAGCAGTCGTAATGCAGAGTGGATGGCGTCTTTATTGTATATTATATATAATATATTATAAGGATATTTTAAGCATCATTTCAATGGTGTGGTTGGGTCTGTCTGAAACGCTCTGTTTTAGCTCCTGTCTCTTTAAGGCCCCCCTCCCGATTACCCAGTCTCCTCTGATTGGTCAGCTCACACACGCCTGACCCTAACAACAACAGAGCAGCTGTGCTAAATCAATTTGTACTCGCAAAACTAGCCGTCGGGCATAAATTACGCAAATGTGCGACTCTGTGACGTAGTGTGATGTCACATAGTCACGGACGAGGCGTTTAAGGAGCAGTGTTTTCAGTGGGAGAGAGGAGCTTCTGTTGGTGTTGACCTTTTTAACTTTCAAGATCTTTTACATGCACAAGAACAGAGAACACTGAAGGAAAGAGAAACAGAGGCAGGAGAAGATCTTTATTCATCACATGCTGCCATATGATGCACAGCCTACTGAAACTTGCACTCTGCATTTAACCCATCCCTGAGGAGCAGTGGGCAGCCATCGCACGGCGCCCACGGACCAACTCCAGATCTAAGCTAGCCGGTCCTTGGTGAAGGGCACTGACCAGAGGATTAACCTAATATGCATTTTTTGTGATGGTGGAAGAAACCAGAGCACCCGGAGGAAACCCACACAAGCACAAGGAGATCTTTACACAGAAAGGTCCTGACCCAGGCAGGAATCAAACCCAGGACCGTCTTGCTGTGAGGCAACAGTGCCAGGCATTGAACCACTGTGATGCCCAATCACTAGAGCAGTGTGTTCATGTCAGTGCATGTGAATCCTTGTCTAGTCTCCCCGTGTCCATTTTCAACATGGTGGCCTGGGAAAAAAATGTTCTCATAGTACAGCTAACCTGTACACTAAAATGTGTTTCTAAATACTGCCATCAGATGCTGCTTCTGACTTGTGCTTCTGTCTTACCTTAAGATGCTGGTGCTCTGTGATATCTACCTGCAGTGAATATTATACAGTATATTAAAGGGTAATTTTACACATTTAACTGTATTTACAGGCCTTGTGAAATAGTAGTCTAAAGCCCTTTGTGGCTCCAGAGTAAACTGTGTGTAATCTCATAAATTGCTTGATAAATTTGCTCCAGTGATGTCACTCAGTGGCCAAGTTGCACTTTGGGTAATGGAGGCGCCATGATTTGAAAAGGAAGAGGAGTGCGTGGGATAAAAAAGGGTGATATCTCTGGTTCTGCTGTATCGATTTGGACCATTGTTTTTGAACTGTCTATAATGAGTCCAACAGTGTTATAGGAGAACAATGCTGGGCTGTTGGACTACGTTACCCACAATGCAACTTCAGCCACTGAGTGACGTCACTGGAGGCAATTTATTAGATTAAATGCAACTTCCTGTGGAGCCACAAAAGGCTTTACGCTACTTTTTTCACCGATGCACTCGTACTCCCCAAGAACTGTAAACACACTTTAAAGTGTAAAATTGGTGGAGTTACCCTTTAATATTCAACTACTTCATATACTGCTTTGAACGTGGGAAGCTGTTCCTGAAACCCACGCTTTACATTGTGGTAATAAAAGATGATTGCGGTAGAAAGATAGTTAATTTTCTCTCATTCCCCCATACTGCGATGCTTTGTGTTAGTGGCAGGGTCTCTGCAGATACAGTCATTGATGATTGAGAGGGATTATTTTTATCTGCATTGTTTAGGAAAATCCTCCATAGCATACCTTCAAATGAATAATTAATCAATAAAAAAATAAAAGTTGGGAGGGAGTCAAAGACTATTTTTATTAAATGAAGCCCCAGGAGACGGTGCTGTGACTGGCAGCTTGTTGGATAACGTCTCTTCCTCATGGTTAATAGACTGTGAGATGATGATCAGGGCCCAGTTGCATTAAGGATCCTTTTACCTCTCCTGAGCCTCTCTCTTGAGTGTTTTGTTTTTCCCTTCTCCTCAGGGACTCTTATGGGTGCCGTATAGGGTTTCACAAATATAATCCCTAGCCAGGAGTTGAGTTTTTTACATATTATCTTTCATGATAATTTTGGCCATAGCACTTGAGCTGAGTTACTATGGAAACTGCTCCCTATTCCAAAAACCACTTAGTAAACGCCTCAATTATTTCATGAACAGCTCGATAACTCAAATTTCACATGTGCACGACTTGTTTGACTGATCAGCCGGAGAAGATTCCAGTCCATTACTGCTTGAGTTAATTAATTAACTTCATATAAGGACAATTAATGGAGGATATTACACTCTTTTGTGAAGGCAATTCTGCTCTAAACTCAGGTAATGAGTTTGTGGACCTCTGCCACCAGCTGCTCGTCTCCGGTCTACAAAAGAGTTTCGTAAGACTTCCCAAGGTAATCCGACTTAGTTAAAATGCCGGGGACTTTGATTATGAAGAACAAAAAGGGAAAGGGACAGGTGGGGGGGCAGCATTGTTGCATGGTTCCCCTTCAATTAGATTTAGCTGTAATTGAACCCCTGGGGAAGCGCTGATCGTCACAATAAAGTGCGGCATTACCTCAAACCGGATTTAGTGGCAACATGATCCTCCACTGCTCTAGGTGAGACATTTAATTAAGTCCCATTGCTTTTGCAGAGCAGCCATATAACTGAATTAACGGTGCAGAGACCCACCAGGCATGCGTTCGCTGACTTCATTCAGCGTCTTCGGCATACAGTGCTATCTTACTCTACCGAGCAATAACAACAAAAGGATTTGCAAGCATGCGCGCGCCAATGAGAAGGGCAAAATCACAACGACACTGGGCCTTTTAATACAACGTAAACACAAGCATGAACACACGAGCTGCTTTGGCGTCTGGATGTCTCGGAACAATCTCACAGTCGTCACCCAGCCGAGTGTGTCAGCAGCTTCTCTCCAGTGTCTCGCCTTGTTGAGGTTTACCCAGGTTTATTCTCGCCACGATGAATGGCAGCTTTTCTTGGGTCGGTGGCGTCGGTAGTCGGTGTGAGTCAGGGCACGCCTGACAACACCTGGAGCCTCCATCTTCTCATTACTGCCAGGCAATGAAAGGCCGAACATCTCCCCGCCGGCCATGGCGAAGGACCCCGGGACTTTAGCCTGCAGGAGGATCACTCTGACCCTTTACAGCTACAGCTTCACCATGATGGTCAGTTCATCACATCAGCGTTACAGTGAATGTGTGCGGTGTTATCGCTCCAACAAGAATTAAGTTTTGCAGTCAGATTGATCAAAAAAAAAAAAAAAGCGTGCTTTCCCTGATGAAAATGTCAAATTATGTATTAACATTTTAAAAAAGATGAATAAAGAGGGTTTTTTCTGACGGCTCTACCTGTCAGCTCTTCTCATGAAAAAATGATTTCCTTTCTCCACTAGATCTGATTCTGCTGCTAGAATAAAACGAATTCTTACTTTGCTGACATCTGTGAAAAAGAAAAGAAATATATATAATTTTCTCACATGCTACCCATTGGCATGGCTTTGATATGCTCTGGATTGAGCTGTGAAAGACGTTGGCGTTGTGAAACTGCAGTCATGCAGACTATAAGTTAAACCTGTGGGGGGAAAAGGGTGATAAACCTTATTGTGGCACAAAGTGACCAAACTTTGTCAGTATTTTTTTTGTCAGATTTGTTTTCTTAACATGCAGTTTTCATGTCCAGGTGACCATTGACAGTGAAATCTTGGCTCTCTCCCTATTCACTTAGATAGGGGCCTGGTCCTCTTAGCCTGAAATAACTGCTGGGGGCATTACAAAGATGGGTGCCGGTTGGCAAGACTTACCTAAAAAGGCTTTGAAATAGTGGCTATACTCAGGGTTAGTTGGTGAACCGCTGTATCCAGTGAGCTAACCACTAACTTGCTAGCTGGCCAGGCTAGCCCCAGCCAGTCACTGTATCACCTGGAGAGTCTCACTACTTCAGCGCTCTTACCCCTTACCCCATTTTGTTCACCACTGTATACCATTTTGTTCGAGCCAACAAGCCTGCTAATGGTCATTTAGCAAGCTTGTAATCATGGATGGATCTGTATCAATGATTCCTGCTGATGTAACACACCCTCAGCATTCTGCAGTGAACCTGATTTGAGTGACCAATCTCAGCAAAGAGCAAAAGACCACAAGACAGGAAGAGTAAAAAAGTTAAGTTTATAATCTAATATGAATATAATACAATCAAGAGGAAATGTCTGGCTCTTGGTAAGATTCTAATGCCTACATTATCATGAGAAAAGGACGGGATATCAGTCAGGCTGTATCTAAACGTCTGGACTCTATCTCTCTTGCAGACTCCGCTGTCCAAACCCAAAATTCATCCAGTCCACAAGGGGCTCCAATCAGACTTTTTGCAGACTTCCAGAGAGTCTGCTTGGGGTGCTGACTGCAACGGACTACACTGATTGAATTACCCGAAATTCATTGCAATATAGACGTGACATAAGGGAACTTTAATTACTTTACTACTGCTGCTCCTATTAGACTTACAGACTAGGCCTGCAATCCTCCTCAGCCTTAAGGAAGCCCCTGCCTGGCGCCTGCAGCAGACCCGGGACCGCACACAGAGAAACCACAGAAGAATCGAGTAGTGTTTTCTGCATGTGGCGTGAGTTGACAACAGAGCGGAGGCACATTCAGACACACCTGCCTTAAATCAGCACCTAAATTAAAGTTAACGGTGCAACACAGCTAATTAGCTGTAGGAGCTTTATCCATTTCGGAGTCCAACAAAGTCCACTAAAGTTGAAATCCTTGAAATCCTGGTTCGATTGGCTCTTTATTCTCTATACTTCCTGTGCTGCGTCAGCATTTCCAGATGTGTACGTTCACATTTTAACAAAGGGAAGAAGGCAGCTCAACTTATCGATCCTCAGATAAGCTTTCATCTCTGTCCTTCGATCCTTTTTCTTTTATTTTTAACTGGCTAAAAAAAAAAGAAAAATTAACATTTGTTTCAGCATGCCACGAGACAACATCTGTCATAGTAGCCCTCAGGCTTACTCTGACTGAGCCTGTAGGGTCAATAGATCTAAACTGACCCAAATCTCGCAGGGCGAACCGGGCACAGTGTGGGAAGGGGAAGATAGAGGCGAGTCGGGAATGAGATTATTTTCTTCTGTTTCAGTCGAGGGCGCGGCCTCCTGCTCGCTCGCCTGTCGCGCACACACACTGACAGACGAGAAATGAGAAGTTAATGTCAGCGAAGGCAGACATGCATGGAGGTAATACACATGTGTGAATTCACACCCAAACGAGCACAGAAGTCCACAATAGACTCTCCTGCGTGTCTGCGACTGACTATCTTTTTCTTCTGTTCCACTTAGCCTCCAAAAATACCCATCCAAAGCCATTTTCCATTAAGACACTTTCACTGGCCCAGTAATCTCCAGAAAGAGGCCGTGCAAGGCCAGCTGGGGAGAGGCTTTGTGGCCACTGAGTCTCCCTTTCAATCCCCTCTTAGGAAAGCCAAAGCTCTAGAGATCCCCTAACCAGTGGGGATATCTGGCCAGTTCCATCCAAACAGGACCTTTTGTGCCCCACACCGGATTACCTGCTGAGTCTCATAAGCACCAAATGTCTCCTCTCTAAAGATTTAACAAGACCCAGGGGGAAAACATCTAATTTGTTGGCCGTGCATTCAGAGGAGTTTCACCTGGATAATCCCTGGTCAGCACTTTTGGGTCTGGCTAATCAAACTTCCACTGAGTTTGGACTCGGTTGAGGTGTATGCATGTCCAAAAAGATTGAAAAAAAAGACAGGAAAAACAAAGAGACTATAGAATACAAGTTGGCGTTGGTGTTAGTTGTTGTTTAGGTAAAGGGAATGGCCTATAGATTACCTATCAGGCTGGCATTCTGCTTCAGGGTATGGAGGTCATTCAGAGGGGAAAATGAACCTGTGTTACTCTCTTTTTTATGTGTTTTACTGCTAAAAAAAGTTAACTATGAGAAGCAGGGGATTTTTCTTCAAAACTATATGTATATACTTACAGATGTTTGGCCACAAGAGGGCAGAAGAAATCCAAACTACTTAACGTCCGGCCAAAACAACACATACTGTACACACGATATTGTTGAGTTTTGGCCCACTAGTCCATTATTCACCCTCATCTGATCTCTGCTTTAGTGTCTGGAAACCAAAAAAGGCGGCGGCTGTAGGCTAACTTTGGCGTCAGCGTTGACCCGGTTCCTTCGACATAAGACCTATTTAACACTTCTGCTAATATCGAAATACTCGGGGGCAATTTCAACTCTGACTTCTTGCAGTAAATTTGAATATAATAGTCCTCATTACTGAAAATATATAAACAACATATGTATATGCCTAGTACACATATACACAACATATTCCTTATGTCAAAAGATGACTGTTGAAATGGTACAACTGCCAACTCTGTCTGCCTTTTGGTGTTGGGCAGGTATGATACAGTGTATTTATCACATGCTATTAGCAGGAAATGGCTTCCTGCTGCTAAAATAGATTGATACGAGCAGCGAGACCAAACCTTACAATAAATGTGGGGGCCATAAAACCAAACAACAAGCTAAATGAGGCTAAAATGGTCTGTAAAGCTGCGGAGCGCGGGGATAATTTCAAATTAATCTTAACAAGCAAAACCCTTTCACATCACTCACAATAGCAAGTCAACGATGGTAT
The DNA here is from genome assembly GCF_965226575.1 of Pagrus pagrus. NCBI lineage: Eukaryota > Metazoa > Chordata > Actinopteri > Spariformes > Sparidae > Pagrus > Pagrus pagrus. Next base: position 11,395,607 of record NC_140204.1, on the reverse strand, counting down.
GATATCCTCATGTCGATGGCGATTTAAGGCATTTTCACCACACACACGTTCAAAAAATAACTTCACTTCCCTTATGGGTGGCATTATACAGTAGTCTCTGACAGATAATGTCGGATCAGGCAGGCTTTATAATGACAATCAAATGGTTTCCTGTCACCCCGACTCCCAGAATTTGAAGCAGGGACTACATGTTATCACCCTTATTGACATTCAGAACATTCATTCCACTGTCTCAAAAAAGACCGGAGCAATTGCCCTTGAGTATAACACTTGAATGAAATTTATATAACTTCCTGCTATTAAGATATCTTCCCATTGGATATATGAGATCTTATCTATCTGTAATAGATGTATTATTTATGACCAGCCATGCTTTAAAGTCTGCTATAAACAAGTGACTGAACAAAGGAAACAAAAGCCACAGGGAGACAGACGGCCCTGACTGTGTTATATCGAAGCATCTCAAGATGCCCTCTGCATTACTGTGGAGTCCATAAAGGCCTGATTAATCACATAATAACACCCCATAGAATTATATTGCCCTTATTATTACAGACAGTTAAAGCTAGAGAAAGATTTTGGGAGAAAACGACGAGACTATACCTCAGCTTTCACCTCGAACAATGTTGTGTTTGACTGGGAGGTTTTTACAAAACATTAAATCTGGGTAATAGACCGGTGGCGTCATATCTGCACTGTACACTGTGGCCATGCGGGACACAGAAATGTGCAAACACTAATGACAAGGTACATTGATTGTTATGTTCAATGTGCCATTTTCATTTCCTCAGATGTAAGAAATAATTGGAATTTCTTTTCAGTTGCCATGCTAATAGCTTGCCTGGAGGTTAAAATCTCCAAAAGGGAGCGGAGAAAGGCAGGAAAGCGTGATCAAGACCGGTAATTAATTGGAAATATTATGAGGTTTTTTGATGGAATCCATGTGCGTGCATGTGCCCGCATGGCATCTCACTTCCACTTGCCCCACGCACGTCTGCGGAGCCCAGCAGGCGCCGTGTTCGCGCAAATTGGTAGGCCTACTGATAAATCTTAAATTATTTAATTTGTAGGCACTCGATGTTCTTCTCTCTGGCTGACCAGAGTTGCCACAACGACCCATAAAATATGCTAAGTATATTCAATCTTAGCATACTTGTATAATTGTAGCCATATTACTCATTAGTACACTTCAAGTATGCTAATGATTATGATTATTGTGGGGCGGCTGTCGCTCAGGAGGCAGAGCGAGTCGTCCAGTAAATGGAACGGTCGCTGGTTCGAATCTTACAACTGTAAAACTATGTAGGCTTATACATTCAGCAATACTGCCCAGCTGTAGCTGTAGCTGCTATCAGATAGGCCTAAAAATGCTCTGTTTTGATTTTGAACACAGGCGCATGTTGATGTACAACTACTCAAAATCAGTTAGGTATATTGGGATATTGTTTATTCTGTGACATGTCTGAACTTTTATTGTGTGTTTTGTGAATATTTTAATAATGCGACACACTTCATTCGACTTTTACTGCATATATGTGTAACTTATTTTGAGTAGTGTCCTTATAGGCTAGAAAATTACTCATTTGTGCCCACAAATGTGTTCTCATTTTCTTCTGCGTGATACCCGTAAGGCCTCGTGCACAACTGAATCTTCATACTCATGGCTCATAACAGGTGATGATTAGATCCCTCCTGAGCCCTCCCAGCTTTGTCAGGCCAAAAGGGTTCACCTAATTCCTCTTGGCATTCATTCCACTTAGTCTCAACTCTTTGCTTCCAACTCTCGCTCCCTCTCTTTCACTCATAGGGGAGTTGTCAGACAAGGATAACACCTCTCTGTGAAGAGAGAGGGGGGAACGAGTGGGAGTGAGTGAGAGACTGAGACGGCTGCGAGGATAAAGAGAGAGCACACCGAAGCGTCAATTTACTTAATAACACATTTTTCAGAGATTTCTGCCCATGCCTCTCGAAAAAAAAAAAAAGTGCTGCCAGTTTTAACTTTCCTGATGACTGCTGTTTTTAAATCTCATTATCAAAGGTGATGTAAATTGAAGGGTATGCTCTCCATCTGGAGATGGTAGACTGCTGGGTGATGCAGCACAGTCCAAATGATGTGGGATGATTGTTTCAAAAAAAATTAATTAGTTAAAAATAATTTAAAAGTGGAACATATGTCCTCCACCGTAGCACTGCACGCTGTGCAATAACACAAGCATGCTTGTGAGTGATCATTAGTTCACGTAACATCTGGATGGGTGAAGTCAATGAGACACACACATTTCATCACACTCTACAAACGCTGCCAGGTTGTCCTGTTGAGCAAGGCACCCAATTTGTAGCGATAGAGAGAAAATGTGCTCATTTCTAATCAGATTTTCAAACATGAGACAAGATTATTTAGTTTTAAGAGCTTATTGCCTTCAGGGCCTTTTTGCTCTACAGCGTCGCCTTGACATGCTATACGTTTTGACTGCTGTCTTGCACGGACCTGCTCAGTTGGACCGAACCGTGACAGTCAACCAAGCTGTGCATTGTGCTGAACTGACTCAACGCATGCATGGTCATGTCTCACTGTACTTAGAGCCACTGTGTTTGTCAGTGGTAGATAGAAAACTAAATACTGTACCATACCCTGAGATACTAAGGGAAATTCCTGCACAGAGAAGGTTTTAAGTATTAAGTATAATCACAAAATTGTTATTATTATTTTAATATTATTAACAAAAAAGGACAAAATGTATATAAACATCGCCTTTGACTGTTATACTAATGTATTTTGTTTATGCAAAAGCAAGCAGAAAGTTGCGATACAGGCCTACTTATAGTGCTCGTTCGATTAGTTGTTTGCTTTTGAATTCTGAAAACAGTAAGAAATGTCACATCACAATCGCAGTGCTTTCTTTTCAACCTAAAGCTAAAAATTATTGTAAGAATTTCAAAGAAAAGCAACAAACCCTCGCATTTGTGAAGCTGGAACCACGACAGGCTTTTGCATGAAAAATGCAAATCCAATATAGTTGCCAACAACTTTTCTGTCAGTCAGTGTAAACCGCGATTCAGCTGCACATGTATTTCCTGTTAGGCAGTGTGATTTATAACAAAACATCAGTAACTAAAAAAAAAAAAAAAGAATATCCCCTTGTGGGATTAAAATAGTATAATAAATAAAATAAATAAATAAAGCTGTGAAATAAACGTAGTGGACTACAAAGTACAAAATAGTGGAGAAAAAGTAGGAAGTAGCATGAGAAAAAAAGATTCAAGGACCTTAAATTTGTACAGTACTTCAATGAATGTGCTTTGTTACTGGTATGTGTTGCCAGTGCAATATAAAGTTATCGCTGCGACTGCATTTTGAATAGAAATCGGTCTACATTATAACATTCGGACATTTTGGCTCTATTTTCGGTGGATGTGTTTTGAGAACTGAGTCATAGCACAAGAGGAAACAGCCTGAGCGAGCAGGTCAGATGGCGAGCCGTACTCATGAGAAATAAGTGGATCTTTCATTTTCATTCAGCGTTATTCAACTTCTGCTTCGTGTTATGTAATTAACAACGTTTAAATGGCCAACTAAGAACTAATCAAGCCAAACAACACCTTGGGCATACTATTTAACTGCAATGTGCCAGCTGGGGACATTTGCTTCATGTAATACCGTTTTCTCTCTCTCGCATTATTTCCTGTCTACAGTATACCCGTGCCATCAGCTGTCTGAGCAAACTTCCAAAAAATAATCTAATAAGGAGTGCATTTTAACTATGCTTTTCCTGTCCCAGAATGCCATTAGCCCCATGGACACATAATAAGATCTAATTGCGGTACCCAGCTATGAAAAAATGCCAATATTCGTTTTGTTTCATTTTCACAGGCTGGAGCATTAGCCATAAGTTGTGCTGGGAAATTGAGGCCCTGCAGGAGAGGCTTCACGCGGACTGAATTCATTTCCTCCACTTTCAATCTTCAAAATGGGTCGGCTCATGACCGGGGTGGGTGAATTAAGCAAGCTAATTCAAAACTCGACATTTAAAGATCAATGGACTAATTATTTGTTGCTCTAAATTCATTTTTGTCTCATCTATTCAAATGCAGGCTTTTGTTCTGGACTTCAATGCCGCGTCGACCTTGCCCCCGGAATAAATCTTCACCTCTGCCGATATCGTAAACAAAGGTTGTCGGGGACACACCCGAGCATAAGATAATGTTAGTGCAGCATAAATGTTATAATGTGATCAAATGAGATGCTACATCCACTTATCGTAACACTTACCCCTTGGCTGCCCACTCACACAGCCCCTATGGACATTGTCAGTGTCTCTGTCACCAGTTGTATGCCCCCTAAATGTGTGCGCCTCCATTCGCTCGTGCACGCACACACACACACACGTTGCGGATGGCAGGGAAAATGCGGAGAGAGTCATCCTGTCCGCCATCACTGCAGGGCTTCTGGAAGAGTGGACACCAATTACAGCCAACCAGACCGAGCCAAACACTGCTTCAGTCCACCAGCCGCCCCTCCATCCGGCCGCCGCAACCCCCCGACACCCCTTTCTCTCTGCCTGGCTCCGTTGCGTTCCCTTTGGTCATAGCTGTACGATGGCCAGCCATGTGTTACAAATGGGATAAACTGCAGCGGTTGGGTGATGTGCGTGTGGGTGGATGTGAGTGGGTAGCCATGGCAGCTGGCAGCCAGGGCGCGAGAGGGAGGGATGGAAGGTTGGGGTGGTGGGTGTGAGAGGAAAATGGGTTCACTTCCATGCGTGTGTGAGCCTATGTGTGTGTTTCGGTTTGGCATGGAGAAGAAGCCATTTGACAGTTTGGAGTATATGACTGCAGAGTAAACACTGGTTACGCTAACCCTACCTGCGCGGGGATGTAAAGCAAAGCGAAACGCCGAAGCTCTGGTCTCTGATGTGCCTCGAGTGCTCATCAGCTGTGCTTGTTTATCCACGAGGTTTCATTTATTCCCGCGCTCCCGACACACTTGGCAGGTGGAGGGGGCGAAAATGACTCGTACTGGTGCGCGGTGCTGTGCGGCGCTGCCAGTCCCTGCCTTGGAAGCACATGGCAGAGCGGCAGGCGCGCTGGGCCACCATATTGACCTGGCACTGACTGACACATGTCGGGAGAGGGAGGTGTGAGGAAGAGGGGAAGAGAGGTCACCCATCCACTCGTCTCTGTCATCGAAAAGCTCCCCGTGGCCCCCCCCTCCCCTCACCCCCCCCGCCGGACGGACAGGAAACATCTGCTACAATGCCCCCTCCCAACCCGAACCCCCCCTCCTCCTTACCCCCTGAGGGCACGGCAAGCTTGAACGGCTGCCACCGCCGCACACAGTACCGCCTGTCCAAACCTGGAGAACACACCGAAAACAAACAGTACCGACCTCGGCGCCGCCGCTCCCCTCCTGGGCAACTCAATCGGGGCTTAAGCACCACTTACCACACCTGGCCATTCGAATGATTGATGCGCTAACAATCGCGTCAGATGTGTACAAAATCATGTTTACGACACAAGACAGGGGGCTGTAAACCTGAAACGCCAAACGGAGTCACTCGAGCACGGGAGCAGCTTGATGAGGTCTTGATCTGAATCCATTTGAATCTTTCATCATTTTGTTGTGATTAAAAAAAAAACAACCCTCCCCGAACATCTTCCCAGATTCACGCGGGGACTCCATCAAACAATTGGACTGGAATGGAGTGCCTGATGTTGGAATAGGGTCGACTGGGAGGATTGATCTGCTTCGCGGCGTTGACAGCTTGCTCATTTCTAGAAAGTGATTCAACTATGGATGCGGGCCTCTAATTAAGCCATCCATCAGGCTGCGGCCGATATTCTGCAGGAGAGCCGAGGCTAAAAGGCACAGATTGAAGCAAAAATCCCCGTCCTCATACATGCTGTTTGTGTCAGACAGCGGTGCCGGGAGATTAAACCGCAACAAGGAAAATCTCATGTTTTGCATTCACAGCAGAAAAAGGTCCTGCATTGGTTTCCCATTAGCCATGTGAAATGTGTGTTTATGTGCACCCTTGTGCCTAATTGTGTCCTTATATCAGCCGCACACACATTTAGATTTACACTTGGCATTTCGCTGACACCGTTATCTCGCTGTGAGTGGGCAGGTAGGGGTTTAGCATCTCACTCAGTAGCCATTTGACAAGCTAAATAGCCCCTTGGTGGCTAAACATTTTAGGTTGTGAGGATCAAGTCTGGATTATAGGTCAAGATGAGAGCTTCGAAGCTGTAAAGAGTGCACAGGCATGAGAGCTGGGAGTGTGTGAGGAAGAGAAAGTCAAAAAATCATTGATTTAATGACTTCCAGCAATGAAGTCTGTCCGTCTTTTGCTTTTTTTTTACCCATACAAGCAGCATGTCTCCAGGAATGGCAAAGTTGAGACTGTGTTAACAATGTTATGTTTAGTCCACCACTTGGGTTCAGATTGAAGTATTTCAACAACTTTTAGATGGACAGAGTGGTATTTTGTAAAGCATTCGTGGTCCTCAGAGGATGAATCCGACTGACTTCCTCCAGAGCCACCACCAGGTTCAAGTTTTCACTAACCCAGTTACATTTCTCAACTTTTAATAAATCTTGTCAGATATTTATAGAACCCCAGGAAATGAATCCGTATGACTGTGGTGATCCCCCGACCCCAAGTCTCCTCTAGCACCACAATCAGGTTCAAATTCGAGGTTTTGATGAAATGTTTCCATCACCTTTCGATGGATTGGGATGAAATTTGGTCCTTGGGCTGAACAGTCATAACATTGGTGGTGCCTTAGCCTTCTATCTAGTGCCACCATTGAGTCAAAAGCTGTCACTCAAAACGCCCACTTCCATAATTATGCACAACTTTAAGCCTAAGTATGATTTAAAGGACTAAGTTGTAAAACAATTCCGGCACATATGGCTCCCAGTACCACAAACATGGCAGTCGGTCAGTGGCCTTAAGCTTCAAACTATGATGCTCTACCTCCCCATATAAGTTAGAAATAATATGTAACACGCAATATGCTTCCGGTTACACTTGACTGACAAACAGGTCACATATTATGATATACTATGACTTTGAAACTGTTGTTAGGTTTTACTTTAGGTTAGGTTTAGACACAAAAACTACTTGGTCAGGTTTAGGCACATCACTCTTGGTCACACTAGGTACACAAACCCTGCTATCCAGGGGGAAACTTCAGTGTATGACCCATCCAACCATCATGACCACCCCAGACTTGGACTTATCTCACTCTTTATACTACTGTACTAGACGGCCGCTTCAAGAAGTGAAGAGAAGGAGGAGTAGACTCAAACTTTGAAGCTCAGGGCCACTGACCAGGCTGCTGTATTTAACGCGCTGGGAGTAAGAATGGGCGTTTACTACCCTAATGTTGTCCTGAACCGTTTATTACTTCCTTTTTTTTGGACCGGGCTGCAAACATGTTGATTTCTGCTGTAAAGTTGGTCAGTTTTATATGTGGGACAATGGGGATGCTTCACCCATTTGAGGAATTACAATTTTTGGTACTTCTTGCATCATTTTTTAGTCCCTGAGGGTTGGGGCTAAAATGTTTGCACCGTCAGTGTTTGAGCATGTTTGCATGCTGACGCTGGCATTTAGCTCTAACTACTGCTTGTTAACCTGGAAGCTACAGCACTCGACCAGAATCAGATGAGTAATTCTGGGAGCCTGCTATATAAATATTAAGTATGTGTTGACATTTTTATCTCAATGTTACAAAATTCATTGTGATCCATAGCGCAGAGGAACTCACAAAGCAATACCCACGTTTATTGACATGAGAGCTTTCCTTACACAACACCTATTACAATTTAGGTCCTCCTCCGCCGCCCACCCTTCCTCATCTAAACTTGTTTTATATTTATGATGCTGATGATGACTTTTAGTGGTAATCTTTTAGACATCCCACAGTTTATGGCTAGGTATTTTGCTGATGTAGGTGTCTGACAATTTATGGTGGGGCACAAACGAGTCATGATAACGGCGGCCGCACACTGAGTTGATGCTCCCAAAAATCTTTATTAAGCTCGACTACGACTTTTCGTCTTCATCAGGTGCCGTGATGTTAACGCAGATGGCAGTGGTGGAGTTGCATGGCTGTGAATTGCGAGAAGGAAAAGATAGAGCCACTTAGTCGAATATGTGCTACTCCGCAGCAAATACTGAAATTTTGTGCTAATTAATAGTTAAATAGTTGAAGAAAATGCAGTTTGAGTTCATTTTGAAAGGCCTCTGCCAACGCGAGCTACATCTTTTGTTACTGAGCGTCTGCTTGACTGACCAGTGTGATGGCTTAGGTTCTACGCCTAACCTCTTGATCAGCCTGCAACCCAAATGCTAGCCTTAGGCAAAGCTCAGTGATGTCCAATGTTTTATTAAGATGGCTGCCAACGCACAGACCTAGAATCGAAATGCTCGAGATTGAAGATAGCAGAAAACCATTGTGTTCACAAAGCACAAAAAAAGAACTGGAGATGTACAAAAGCAACTTATAGCCCCTCAATTTTCTCCTCCCTTCATCCGGAAAGCGTAAAGCAAAACAAAACAAAAAAACTGAATAAATAAAAACAGGGATCACGATTTGCATCTTAATTCAGTTCCCATTTAGCTGTGAAATAGTGAGCCAAATCAGCCTTTATCCTAATTGGTAAATGACAAATTAGACTTTGCCAATACTTAATTGAAATGCTGGGCTAAATGCACCCACGCTGTTGCTGTCATGCTGTTGTGAGAGTAATTACCAAACTAGTCCACAAATGTACAGAGGGGGTAAGAATTATCATTTGTCTTCATTGCATGGTGTTGTGGGGATGTTGCTCTCGGGGTCATAATAATTCACACCGGCTATCCATGTGGTTAAAAAGTGGATTGTTACACATAAATACTGAAACAGCCAATATTAAAACAATGGGATTTGTTTTAACCTGCTGTGTTATGAGTAAAAACCAAAATATCATACCTTCTTTGTGGTCAAACTGTGGTTAGAGTTGCGTCAGTCCACCGGTGTGCCAGGTTCGACCTATCTTGTTGACAATACCGGTGCGGTCTAATTTCATCACCTCAGTAAATAATATATTGACTTTGGAGTATTGCAAAGGCCTGAAATACCTACTCGAGCCTGACCTGGGCCTGACGGCTGACAAAAAAACTCAGCCTGAAGCCAATATTTTGACATCAAAACCTTTTTTTTCCGTCTTAGACACACATAACAACACTGTTCACGCTGCTATAACTTTGTAGCATATTCTGTAACATCATAACTCCCCCTTTTTTTCTTCCTCCCGCCTCAACATTCACACCCGTTTTCTATTTCGTTCCCCGAACGTATGAATATACCTTTAAGGTCTGTGACATTGTTCCAAAGTTCCAAATTAAATTGAAAGTCTCGGGCGCTCATAGATTATAGATGGCCTGAACTTTAAAAAAAGCATTTGTCTTTTATTTCTCTTTGTACTTCCTAGAACATATAATAAATCTCAGGCTGATAAAACTTGGCATACTAATCTTGGTCTATTTCCATCTTCCACTTGAGAACTAAAGGGATTTTGAGCCACAGATAATGTTCCCTTCTATCTCCCCTGTTCATCCCTAACCTTTTGTGTTTCTCAGGGGGAGCTATTGTCTGGAATATGCGCAGGCCATTTAAGGACAAAAGCAGCAGTCTCTACGTGCAGCCCGTGCAGTATTTAAGCTCGGAAGATGTGTTTTGCACAGTATGGTGAACATATTGATTATTTTAGCTGTTTCTCTTTTTCTTGCTGTCTTCTTTTTCCTAGTTACTTTAAGTAAGGTTTTTGTTATCTTAGAAGGCTTCAAACCCGGTGTTGTTTGGCTATACATCTTAATGTGCATATCCACTTTAACTCATGTTTACCTGTAGTAAGAGTGGGACTTTATACAGCTTCATCTTGCTGTGGAAGTAGAGCTCCATGTGACGCTTTTATCCAAAGCTTACAATAAGTGCATTTCAAAGATTTAAAGGTGCAGACAGTTGTTAAATATTGACTCTTTGGGATTGTAGGTTGGGTCGGCCACTACCCCAAAGCGTTGGTTTCTGATGAGTAGGGAATGAGACTCAAAAATGATTGGACCTTTAAAAGATAATCAATCCAACACAACACAACAGAATGGTGTAATTAAAGTCTTGCCTACTTTATTCTTTAAAGGTCCTGTATGTACAATATTTTCCCATCTCATCAAATACTGACACCGCCATCCCAAATTGTTGAGTTGGAATTGAACCTCAAAAATCAACTTCCTTACAAACCGGTCCTTTAAGTGCTCAAAAAGAAATTGTATTTTCTGTGTTTGTCATGATGGTAAGGCTGTATTGCAATTAAAATGTTAAGTTGTGAATTTATTAAAGGGGGAGCAAAAATATTTTGTTTGTTATTATTTTCTGTTTTAATTTGCATGTCTTAATATGCCTACTGTATATATTGACAAATGTATACCTATAAATCAATATTGCACCTCCAAAGGCAGGCTACACACAAAAGACTACCATGTACATTTGAAAAAACTTTTAAACTAAGGTCCTGCTTCTCACTGGGGAGACAGCCAGTTGTGCTTAAGGATATCCAAAGCTGACAGTACGACGAAAAGGTTTAAACAATAATAAGTCCAGTGGAGCATAGTCTTATCATACACAGTCAATAAAAAGCTTCCAAACTTTATTCTTTCAGTCCTTTAAAAGAAATTGTACCTGGTGCAGGTGTATCTTGGTTACTTTTCTGTATCTGTTACTGTCTTTGTCATAATGGTAAGGCTGTATTGCAATTAAAATGTTATGAAGTCATTGGTGAAAATATTTTTTGGATTTGTTTTGTTTATTTACCTACATGTTGCTGCCCTAATATGTGATGATATTTATGACAACAACAATGAATGTTAAAAAAAACTCTTCAAACATTGCTGTTTCTCACTGGGCTTTGAGCCAATCATACTTTAGGATAAAGGGTTGGCACTTAAAGGGGCCAAACACCTGTTACCTCATCAAGTTAACTTCCCATCAGCTGGTCAGGATTAGCCATTGTTCTCTTTCCCACTGTCAACAAACGTCGACTGTTCCGAAAGGCAGCAATTTCACAACCAATCCCCCCAAAATTAAACATAAAAATATGTTGTTTGTAATTGAGCAACACCTATGAACATTTTCTGCTCTGACACCCTTATTGGCTGAACAAAAAAGGTTTTTGTCGGTGCCTTCCAAAACCAAACCTGAAATTTTTGTTTAATTTGCTGAAACAGCTGGTACTGTCTGATGAGCACATCCAGATACAACATTTCCTCTGTCTGTGAAATACATCTGGTGTGCCGGGTGACCTGAGAATGTTACAGCTACAACATACATACATTTCTCCGTCAAAGAGTCAAGGTCAAAGAAGTCGGCATTCGGTTTTAAACAGCACTGATGAAACACATGAGTGCGGCAGTTTCCTTTGTCTTGAGCACACTCCTGGCGTAAGGCTTCTTATCCGATCCCTGGCACCACTGTTTGATTTCTCCATCTAGCCATCCATCTGGGTGAGGGTCACGAGCAGAGTGGACCATCCCATTAGTGTCTGGAGCTCACGCAGATTCGTCCTCTACGCGCACGGCCAAAACGTAAATCTACTTAAACACATGTCCAAACATCATCAACCGCACGTCCAAATGCTCATGTTCACTCGTCTCATTTCAGTCGCACAATCAAGCCAGGCCATCTGATGTTATCCCAGCCTCCCGTGGAGTATGGACACACCAAAGGTTTTGCCTCTTCATTTTCCTCCCAGCGCCGCTGCAGGTGTTTCTGTTGGGATGCCAGCGAGACGGCCCACTTGGCAGTACAGAATGAGGAGGCACAACAAATGCACACGGCGAAATTATCCTCTTTCATTAATGCCTCCGTGTTATTTCAATTTCCCCCACTAAAGAGGTTATATAGGAATAATTATTGGGGCAAATAGTCCTGCCGATCTACGAGGAAATAATTGGCTTTTAGCTGCAGAGAGAGATTTTCCTTGGCTGCCTGAACACAGACACGGCTCTGGAGTTGCTTGGCATGCTTACAGCATTAGCAGGGGACCGGCAGTGTGCAGAGGCCCCAATGACAGGGAGAAATAATTGTGAACGGAAGCGATGTTCAAGCCAAGAAGCCAATTTGTAAATGTCTCTTGGTTGCTGCTGCTGTTGTGTGTTTGCGTGTGCTCTCATGAGCGTGTCTGTTTACATCTGAGTGCATTCCGCGTGGCTTCGCGTTGTGTTATGTTTGTGTCCATGTGGGTGTTTTTATTAGTGACCGCTGTTCAGGCAGATGCTGTGATGACTCCCCACTTGTCACCCCTCTCTGTGACCTTCATTCGCCGAGCCTGAGTTTTATACAGTGTACACACTCAAGATGCCATGCTGAATTGGACAAACATTGCATGGCAAACATTTATCTGAAAAAAAAAAAAAGAATAAATAAAAGCTTCTTAATGAAGAAGGTCTAATGAAATGGTGAAATCCTGTGTGGGTGGTGGCTATTTTTCTCCAGGCTATGTAATGCATACCAATTACCACAAAGCCTGTATTTTAGATCGAGACTAAACAGATCTAATGTTCAAGTACCTACTTGAACGTTAGGTCAGGGCGGCAATTATAATATACTGGGGGATGCTGAAAATGCCCCTCCAACCCCACCCCCATTATGTTGATATGAAAAACAAACAAACAAACAAAACTAAATGTGAAAAATTGCCATTATTATTACTACTGGTTCTAGTATTTCTGTGATTTGTCCCAAGTGGTGTTGCCATACCCCAGCAGAAGCTGCTGCCTGACTGCCACAGGTATACACTCAACGTCAGACACTATATTGTATTACTTTCAAATGTGTAAAAAGTGAATACTAGAATGTAATAAGTGTTACATAAGCTTTAACACTGTCAATTGTAATTTGTTTTTGTTTTAAGTAGTGTTAAAATGATAATCATATGAATGTCTATCATCTCATGATGTCATAATTCCTGTGGCGCTAGCTAGCTAGCATACATCATGTGCATTAGCTAGTGAATAAATAAAAGTTTAAAAGTTTAACAACCACGGCTGGATAAAATGGATAAATAATATAATATTTTGTTAATTGTATGCAGATGGTAAGTCATGTATTTACAAGTATAGCTAACACTGTTTATGTTAAAAAAAATGATTCAATACATATATAAATATTGAAAAAAGTTTATTAGTTGAGATTCTTATAGATAATTGTGTTTTAAAATATGCAAAAATGTATGTTAAACATTAAAGTTCGCAGTTGATGTTCTTTTCTCCTCTGTCTGTGCCCCCTAGTGGTAAGGAGGCCCAGCCGACAACCCACCCGGCAGATTTGTGCCCTCCAATGTTGCAGCCTCGAAAAAAGGTACAATATCCAAAACCTGAGACAATGTAGTCTTATATCACAATAACAATACTATTGACATAGTACTGATTAATAAGAGATATATTTACCAATTCTATTCATTTTTGGGGGGAAGGCAGTCGCCAAACAACTGCGGCTAACAGCATCTGCTCAGCCTTTCAACATTTTCACCCCTAACAACTTGAGGGTATCTAGTACGAGCTTACTCCCCCTTAAGGCCCTTTTTTAGGCAAAGTCATCTCTCTCTCTCTCTCTCTCTCTCTCTCTCTGTACGCCTCAGGGCTCGCCTTGCCAGATTCGGAGGTGTCACCTGGTATGGCAGACGGTGTCCCCCTGTCCCCACACCTGTCACTCCTGCCACATTGTCCTCTCACTGTGGTCATCAGCGCTATCGGGGGGCCTCTTTTATGACAAGAAGCCCGCGCCGAGGCTCGCAGCCCCAGAACCTGCTCGGCAAGCGATCAAACACATTGATATCACCTCCCCGGGTACACCGAGTCCCTTTTAAAACAAAGAAAGGCAGGGCGCGTGGTGGGAGGGGGCTTTTTTCATCTAGTTGTACTTGAAAGTCAGTGACTTTTCACTGTGGTGGCTCAACAGAGTGGAGTCGCTGGGAGGATCTGCTAAAAATAAGGCAGATTTTATGGTGGAAGGGGATGGGGGAGAAGGGGTGAGGGAGTGTGTGTGTGTGTGTGTGTGTTTGGGGGAGGGGGGGGGCAGGCTTGGGAGAAAAATGAATATGCATGTGCATATTTATCCGGAAAATGATTACTTGCTGGAGCATTCATTAATCGTTTTTCATAATTCATTCTGTGCATATTCTCCTTTTTTTTATTGAATTTAAACAAACCCATTAACGGGGATTAACTTCCCTGAATAAGACTTTGGTTCTCTTCCCAATTGCTTCCAAAAAGGGCCCCTTGTTCCGTCAAGTGGAATTACTTGCGAGCGTCTGCAATCTCCTCGGAAAAGAATTATGGAACACAAGGGTGTGCTGCGCCGTCCCTCCCTCCCGTTTTCGCCACTCTCCCTCAAGTCAATTTCTAATCACTTTTCAAAGGATATATCCTGTAATTGTTCCAATTTATTTATTTTTTTTCGCAGCAGATGGATGCGTGGAAAAACATTTCCGCGGTAATGACGGCGTTATTGCGTGTTGTTTTTAATAACTGGTAATTTGTGTTTGACCATCATCACCATCTCTCCCATGGTTGTTGTCAAGTTATTTTCCTGGCCTTTGTTGCTGCTTATTACATGGCACTAATTATAGCCTGAAGAGAATTGCTTTTCCAGACCCTGACCTCTTCCTTCGACTTCAGGCCATGCGGGGGATAGAAAAAATGGGAAAAAAAATAAAAACGGGGCGAGAAATGAACGAAATAGCCAAAGGAGGGTATAGGGAGCTTTGTAGCTGATTAACCATAAGGCATACATTAATGATAATTGGATGAGAGGATGTGAGTGGAGCCGAGAGCGAGAAATGCACTGCTTTTTTTTCTCCTTCTTTTTTTTTTTGCTCAAGATTGTGTTCATCACTGCTCTTTTTCTCTCTCCCTCTGAAGAATTAACGGGGAGCCGACAAAGAGTGCCATCGAGTCTGGGCGGAGGATGTGACTACCTCGGGGGGGCAACACAGAAAGACTGCATTGTATCCCACTGTGTAATGCTGCCCCAGATCTGTAATTACAGCATATACTGCTTATTACACTGTATAGGTCACTTGCATTTTACAGTTGCATTCAAAGGGCATTCTTTGGTTGGATAAGAATGTGCATCTATTGTTGTTTTCTTTGTACTCACATAGGCAACATTTCTCATGCTCGGCCGATTCGATGAATGAGGAAAGGTAAAAAAGAAAAATCTGAAAATATAATCTTTCCACTCAGTGAGGAAATAACACTTTTAGGCACTAGTGTATTTCTCCAAATTGCTGCATGTTTCACTTGAGAATTCACCGGATGTCTAAATTGGAATTGCCACCCAAGGAGGCAACGCGTCGCCCAAGGGTACACCTGGCCGCCAGCATTATTGTTCAGGGTGATGAGTCTCCCGAGCAGGTGCGCCTCTCGTCGCAAAGCTCAAATGAGCGCACCAATAAAGCGGCTCTGTGGCCGCGCCGACGCAAACGGATCCCACTCAGGTGCTGGCTCGTTTGTGCGGAGGCATGCTCGCGGCGAATGTTGCGTATGCATGCATAAACACACACATGCAGACACGGCTTCAGCCTCAAAGCCTTTACCGATTGTGTACCAGATGAGATTTACTTGCCCTGTTGGCACAGCTTGAGAACAACATGTAAACGACGCCAGCCAAGCCAATTAGCTTTGATTCAGACATGAGAGGGGAGGCCAAATATCAGACTGGATGGATGACAGTTTTCCAACATGAGTGCATCAAATGTTGTTCAAGCAAAACAAGACAAAATATAACATTGAAGTGGTTTGGAGAAACAATGTAAGACTGGCTTAAACAGAGAGAGAGAGAGACGGAGATCTCGTATCGGTGCAGGAGGGTCTCTGTGCACCCATTCCTTCGTCGCTCACCTCTCTCCCCACTCTCTCCATTCCCCCTGGAGCCCTTTGGTGAAAAAATGTCAAATGATCACGCTTCTGTGAGCACCATCTGGCAGCTCGTGCACTTATAGCACCCATCACACATCTCTCACTTTCCTGCCAACCTACTACACTACAGCAGTACGCTTAACCCTTTGTTCTGCAGGATGGGAGTCAATAGGAGCCTCTCACAGTGCTTCCTGCCTTTATTTGACAGTGAGAGCGCCGCAACCTTGAGCCACAACCAGAGCCAATGTGCAACAGAAATAGGTAGCATCTGAACGGAAATGTAGTGTACATGTAATTCTAGTAATGCTGTAGTAATTAAGACACGAAGGGTACTAGTTTAGATGTGACATCTATAGAAGGATGTATTCTACTTTAAAGGCGCAGTATGTAAGATTTTTAGTCACAAACATTCAAAAATGTCTCATTAAAGTTATCAACAAAATCTGAAGGAATAACAGTTTTAACATTATAAAGACGCCTGTGTATTGTGTTGTAGAGATATCCACTAAAATGAACATGGTAACAAGCTAGCCCCGGCTCTTCCCCGGTCCAAAGCTCCTGCATTAGCTGTGTAAACACAAACGCAATCCCTGGACTGCTAGCTGCAAGGCTATCTGAGCCAACTAGCTAACAGTAGGGACAGTTAGCTAGTTATTCAGGTGATACGTTGGCCCCTGTTTGTTTTGAGTTTGAATTCTGAGAGTCGTCCAGTTCTTACATATTGTACCTTTAAATTGTAATGCTTCAAGAATTTTATGGGGCAGCAAACACTCCTTTAGCAGCCTTTTTTGGGATAAATACAACAACAACCGGTGTGTGTTTAACAAAAATGTTTTAATACATTCTGGCCGTCAATGAAGCCATCAACCACAGTGGCAAATACGTTGTGTTTCCTGTGGCTATTTCACAATAAAAGCCAACCTAAGTTCCACTACTTTAATGCTTTAAATGTAAAGCAGAGGCAGGATCATCTTTTTGCATTAGCAACAGCTATCTGTGAAGGTATAAAGAGAGTGACCAGTAAAACTGAGGCTGATATCCATTTGATATATAATTTACAATAGATTGCATGCATGAATTGTTTCCTGTGAAGCCAGTTTGAACCCAACGTGGGAATGGCGGACCCCGTCACTAACAGTGAAACCTACTATATAGAAAGGTAATTACTCAATGTAGATATATTGAATGGCCACTGCACAATCAAGAAAAATGGATTTTGAAGATTACACCTTCAAACTCGAATGAATGGAAAAGCGATAGTCAGTCAGTGATAACAATTGATGGCATTAAAAAAACTGAAGGATTCAGATTATTTGGACAGTCACAGTACAAACAGGCTATTGATTGCATGCAAACAGAGAGCAATCCTTGTCAATACAAGCCAAACGCACGCACGCTCATTTTCTAAGACTCTGTCTCTCATATCATTGCATTTTATATGGAAAACGTGATTGCAACTTCTGTACGCACATTTTTGTTGTTAACAGGGTGTCGGACAACATTTACATCACTCCATTGAGTGATGGAAACTACGAAAAAGGCGAGGCGACACAACCCGAATTTGCAGTCTGGAGATGGACTTGATTTTCGCTGCATATTGTATCAGACGGAGTGTGTTGTGAAGTTGATAATCTCGTTTTCCGTGGCACCCTGTGCCAAAAGCAATTGGAACAAGGCCGAAATGGATTGTGTTAGCAGACACAGATAAGATGAATAAGTCTGTGGCAATACGGCATCCAAGTATTTATGTAACATTGTGTATTAATCGGTTCAACATCACATTGAATGCGTTTGTGGATAATGGACAACAAATGGCCCGATAGAAAGCACTTGGCAAACATTCCCAAAGGGATTTAGTTTGTCACTTTTAATAATTAGAGCATAATATACTTTTAAAATGCAAATGCAGAAATTGTTTAGTGGAAGTCAAGGGTACCTCGTCTCTTATCTCATCACTTCTAAATCCACCTTGAAATTACATTTTTATTTCTGTCAAAGTCTTTGATGAAACGTCCTTTTAAAAGTTTAGACTTTTTCCTAATCATGTTCCCCATCTTTTTTGAGTTCATCAGATAGTGTGAACATATGGCGCTGTTGCTGCAGGCGGAACCACAGATTTTTTTATTAAAAGTTGTGAACATGATTTTTTTTAAGTCGTACAAGATAAACAATTCCCAATCTTTGTCCAGTCAGAGTCACCCGACTGTTTTTCTTCCCGCCTGCTGCTGAATAAAAAGCATCAGTTAAACGCCTCAAATGTTGCTGCCGAGGTTCGGCTAATGGTTTGACGAGTGAATTCTGTTCCAGAAAAGTTGCCATTTTAAACTGCTGGCAGCAGAAAAGCTGCGGAAGAAAAATATATAAATAAGAAAGTGTTTTCTGACACAATTTTGGCAGTTGGAGGGGAATTTGTTCGGCTGACAGGTGGAAGGTGAGTAAGCAAAATCTGGAAAAATGAGAGATGGAAATGGTGGGTAGGGACGTAGAAATGAAGGGATGTGAGGCAGAGCGAGAGGCACAGAGAGTGACGAGAGTGAGCGACGCAGGAGATATTAAAGGGGGGAAAGAGTGCAGACACAGAGACAAAGGACATCTCTCATCTGGACATGTACCACAGGACAAACTTCCCCCTGCCTTGGTGGAACAGACGTCATTTAAGACCATTTTGTTTCCTGTAATGGTTGTTAGAAATGACTCCTATTCCTTCACAGATTTCTGCCCACCAGAGATATTCATAGGTCGAGTCTCAAATCCCTGTGATTCATACTTGCGCATGCTAGTTCCAACTAATTTAAGTATTGGTTTCATTTTGATCTATTTCGGGTGGCACTCTCGGCACATTCTGTTTTCGTCACGAGGATACAGGAACCATGATGACATTCAAAGTTTAAATGGATGACTAATGTAACTAGTTCACAGCCATGTTGGGGCTCCGTGAGGCTGTATGAAGGCAACGCAGCCTAAATACAGAGCAACAAAAGTCAAATTTCTTGTACATACTTGTAATTTTGACCTATTGATTGGAGATTGGATTGGATTGTGTAGTATTTTATACATCTTGTCCCTTGCCTCTGGATTTTATAGAGATTACCAGTGCAACAACATAGACGTTAAAGCCATGATCCTCCAAGAACTGCTAGTTGTGTTGTGATTTCCCAAGAACAGCAGATTTGATTGGGTGGAGGGTGCTATCGTGCCACCTAGATACAGGCAGACCTGCATCCCAACCTGCCTCGCTAGCTAGCAAGTGCCATCTGTTTGAGAAGAACTTTCCAAACTGAATGGTTCATTCAGCAACACTGAACAAAGGGAACAATCCATGGCCAACACTTCTGACATTACAGCAAGAACAGCAGCGGCATTAGCTGCAGGCTTTTGCTAAGATTAGCGTAATGTTATTGACCTGTCTGAATATGTTTTCAAGGACCAGACAAATTTGGAGGTCAGAAGAGAGAATTGTAAGGGCTAACATTCTGTACTAGATGGGTTTTCTTTTTCCTTTCTTTGAGCCGTAATGCTTTGAAGTCAGGCGCTGGAACACAACAACACTGTTACAAGTGTTCAAACTGCCTCAACAATCTTTGAAAAACCTTTTCTGTTCATAAGTCATCCAAGTCAAGTGTAAACAGAAGTTTAAAAGTGTGAATTTTTCCAACTCAACAATTTACTCTTTTTCTCCACAAAATTTATCGCCAGTGCTGTTTCTGAACCACACAGACGGACCACCGCGCCCACTTTACAGACCATTTTGCAGGAAATGTGATTGTACTGTAAAAATCATGCATCTCCAGATTTGGAGACCTAATATCCCCCAGCCTCTTAAGCAATTAAAAGCATTGAAAATCACATTGGATTTATATCTGGCAAAAAAATAAGGGGTAAAACTGTAAATATGGCTGACACTGGAGATACATGGTTTTCATAGGACAGCATATCTATGTAGAATAACTACAGAATATTTATAAATTTACTCTTATGGCTGTAAAAGACAGTAAAGCACTGCAGAAAGTTAATAACAAGGTAAGAAAGGTTACCGCTTCAAGCTCGAAGCAATTCAAATTAATTCAGCTGCATGAAGACTACCTACTGTCTACACACATTATGTAACGTATGCCCTCCTTGTTAAACTACACTTCAAGAGGTCTCAAATCATCTTCCAGCGGTGCATACATTAAACGTATTAAAAGTTTGGGGCCCTCCTTTACTTTATTGAACGTGATCATGCACAGAACGTTACAGATTAAAGCCTCTCATCCCATCAGACAAGTTAGAGTCAATTCTCGCCGCGAAATTATCAGCGCTCTCACAAGCACCCTTTTCCCTCCACAATCTCTACTCCCTGTAATTGATGGGAGCCCGGCTATTGAGTTTTTTTTTTTTTACTGGAGCTGTCTTGCCTGTAATTTCAATCAAGACTTTAGTGGGACAAATCAATAGGACAGGGTCTAAATGACAGACTATAATGCTGACTCTGTTCCATATCTGTCACGAGGCCGATGTATTACACCCAGCTCTTAGAAGCTTTCTAATCACCCGGGCGTGCGTGCTCACACATTCACACAAACAGGCGTTGTCAATAACGTCGTATTCAGAGATTAAATATGATATTGAACACATTAGGAATGCCGATTTTTAATCTGGCGGCATGTTTACAGATGCACCGACAGCAGGTTTTGAGAAATATATTTAAATTGTTGTTAATGTAATCGCACTTTATTGCTGTTCACGTCTAGATAAGACATGCCTATCTGAAAATAAATACCAAACACTGGCCGTTTTCATTTCAGCAGTGCGTTTTCATCATTTCAGCAGTACACTGATCCTCTTTGGCATTTAAGTTCATAATTTTGCCATTTGCTCTCGGACCCGTGAAGATATGTCGTTAGTGAGAATTCCCTTGTCGTCGCCTGTCTTCGCAGTTTGTCTTTGCATTTTGTGGACTGACGACACCAACAAACCCGCGTGAGTCAGACCCAAGATTTTCTAGCTGCTGAGGCCAAGTGGAACATTGTTTGTCTGGGCCTGCAGCCAAGTCTTCCATTAGTCCTTTGGCCCAGGTGAACAGTAATTAAACAAGGCTGCGCTGAGTCGGCACTCCACATCTCCGGTGCCTCCGCATTCACATTATTTTTGTTTATGTTGCTCTCCAGCGGGTTTTTTTTTTTTTTTTCCTCATTGGAGATCTCAGCCATATGTCTGGTTTTGTATCTATCTGTCATGGTGGTGGAGGTTTTCAAACTGTGAGGTGCGAATGGGAGCTGTGAAACAAAGATACTGAGTGAGCTGAAAGGGACCGGTGCATGTCGTCTAAAAATAACGGGAAGTTAGTTGCCGATTTGCTTCGCTCACTAACGTGGTCAGTAGTTGGATCTGTAGCACTGATGGTGATACAGCTCAAGGAGACAGTACAGTAGGAATAAGTGAGTACACCATTGCATGTATCTGTATCTGTTTCACAATCTAAATGATCTGTATCTCGGTTGGTGACCATCTCAATCCTGTTTTTCAATCATTTGTGTATTTGACTTCACATCTATTTGCATGGAAAGTGATAGTCTGCTTTGAAAGACCATTTGGGTAGTCATACAATACGTGTTCTGCCTGCTGCTCTGAAAGCCTTTAGGAAGTAAGGTGATATATGATATATTGAATAAAGCATATAGCAAATTGGGCCGGATGAACGGATCTTACGTATGACTTCCATGTGGGTGACCAGAGTTTGTGTCCTCTCTGAGGTTAAATGTTTTTTCACTTTTAGTTTTAGACTGCAAGTGAATTAATGTTTTCGGGAAGGCTACTGAAAAGAGGTTTTCAGTTGTGTTTGGTTAGGTTTCTGTAATAAAACAACTAGATTAGGTTAAGGCACTAAAACTTTTTGTTAGGTTGAGGCATTAAAACTACTACAAAGAAACTACTACTAACAGTGATGATGACAAAAAATTAAAATCATCTCTGTTTGAAGTTAGTTTTTAGGGACTCCCAACTTACAGACGCCATTCTACTTCCTGTTTACTTCCTCCAAGCACCATGAGAGCTGTATTTCCAAAACTTGCAGCATCACAGTGTTGTTAGGGGGTCCAACGGTCTCAGACTTGGAAAACCAGCTTTGTAGAAGGATTCATACTGAAAGGGCTAAAAATATATTTATGTGTTTGATAGATTTCAAGTACCGCACAGAGGAACAGCATCAAGTCATCCATGTTTCATAGCCACAAATATTTCCACTTAGGGCAGAGAGCAGAATGAGTGCAAGGGAGGGAGTCGGCCCAAGCAGGAGTGGATGGAGAGATTAGTGCGCGCCTTTTTGTTGTTGTTTGACTCTCCCTCACTTTCTTCCTGTATGCCGGGAATCTGCAATCAGTAGCAGGAGGGGAGGAGAGGAGGGGGAATGGGGGAAGGGGGGCAAGGTCTGAAGATGAGATAGAGAGAGGTGTATATGCCGGAGAGGGGGAGTATTTCAACAGGAGAAGGAGCGATAACGACCGAGAAAGCACATAAACAAACAATAAAGAGATGACAGACGGACACTGCAAAGAGAAAAGAAGGAGGTATTGGTGGTGGGAGGGCAGAGGATGCGCCTCTCTCTCTCTCGTTCTCTCCACACATCCCCTCTTCTCACTTATCCGGCTCTCCTCCCCCGCTCTCAGCCGCATGACTATTGGTTAGCGAGCGGCCCCAGTGGGGAGACGGAGGGGAAGACAGAGAGAGACTTAGAGAGAGGAATAGTGCTGAGGCTGCATTCGCAGAAGATTACAGCGGAGGCTCGCCGATCAGGCTCTCCACCATTTTCTCTCTTCTGCACGGAGACGAGCCCATCCGCCTTTGATCACGCTCACAACCAATGGGATCACACAGGTAGAGGAAATAATGAAGACCCCCCCCATCCACCACCACCACCACCACCACATGTGCAGACAACATTGTAACCAAGCTGGGAAATCAGATTGTATGTGTGCAGTGGAGGGGAAAATATTCATATCTCGTCTAGGTTTACATGTGAGTGATGGTCAAAGTAGGAGTTTGTTCGTTTGTGTGTGTGTGTGTTGGCAGCTCATGAGGAAACAAAGCGATATTCAAATCCCCTGATTCATTCCCAGCAGGGATGAGGATCGATAGCTCTTTATGAAGGAACTTAGTGAACTAATTAGGTAACTGAATGGCTGCGCATTCCTGATGAGCTGACTGTGTGCACAATGTGAATGAAGTCGTGGATGTGCAACGGCAAACAAAAGGTGACTTAATTCATGAGAAACCACCCCCTCGGTCCGCGATCACTGACACGCATGCACACCAACGTGAGCTCAGGTGTGTGTGCACGAAGCCGTGACGATTTCTCTCTCGTGGACGCCGCAGACTTATTGTTACGTGCAGATGTTGTGCTTGTTAGGGTGTTGATTTCTATCAGGCTGGATTATTTAGGTCTGGCGACGTGAGTAACAAGTTAAGCATGAACAGATCAAAAACTAAAGGCTGGAAAAAATGGAAACTAGGAGGTTACGAGACAGGAATTACAATTAAGGCTAATCTCTGTATTACTTTCTGCACTCCAGGCAAAACTGTTCCAGAGCATCTGTATTTGTGTTCTGGTGGATCTCTATAGAGAGCAGAGAGTAATATTTGCTTTCTAACATTTCATTTGTGAGCAATACGGTAGATTAGCTTCCCCCCTTTTCAGGTTTGATATCACATCAGAACATCATATTCCTTCAGGTTTTGCTATATTTCAGTTTGATGAATATTTTGTGCTCACAGTGTCGGGATGCATCGCTCCCGCACTGAAATAACTAAATACCTTTGTTCCGGTTTAGCTACTGGATATTTTTGACAGGTGACCACGGTGTTTCCATATTTGTAATGGTGTAATGTAATTTGGGTGACACCACTGGATGTTTTTAAAGAGACCTCAGCCTTGTTTGTAGGGACCAAAGCCATTCGTCACTCTGTTCTCCGGTTTACCCTTTACTGGGTATTTGTAACCTGACCCTGGGTGAATACAGAGCCCCCCTACCAATAATGCAGCCATTTTAATCAGCTGGCCCACACCAGATACCGTAACCCTGCCCACATACAGCGTGGGAGGATGGCACCCCTGTTCACCAGATCTGAGCCACAGGAAGGTAATACCATGGCCAAATGTCAGCTGAGAGTGAATTGAATAAACCCACATCCACAAAAAGCCCCCAGATCAGTAGGCCTGTGCACCTAGGCACAATGGTGGTCTGTTTTTTTAATCAAAACCCAACCCAACCGTAACCCAGACTCTAATCTTTCACTTCTAATCAGTTATTTTAAGCCAAAACATGATCTTTTCCTAACCCTAACCAAGTGTTTTTTTTTTTTTGTGCCTAACCAGATCATAAGCACAGTGCTTTCACAACGTAGAATAGAAACGTGAAACTAAAGAAGGGAAATAAAGCAATGTTAAGTTTAAACATATCCATGGTTTGAAGGAAATTGTATTGGGTCAATGTTTTTTCCCATCAGCCCTGCGATTGACCGGCTTCATGTCCAGGGCGTACCCCGCCTTTCGCCCGACGTCAGCCTGGATCGACCCACTTACCCCACGAAGATCCAAAGCAATGTTCTCCTTCAATCCAGGTCCCGGGGCCACGCTGCCCTACATGCCCCAACACACCTGTTTGAAATGATCAGCTCATCATTGAGCTCTGCTGAAGCCTGATAACGATCCATTCATTTGAATCAGGTGTGTTGGAGCAGGGACATATCTAAAACGTGCAGGACAGCGGGGCTCCAAGACCTGGACTCAAACAACACTGATCTAAAGGATAAGCAGGTAGGTCACGGATGAAATGGAAAGAATGGACGTTCAATGGCCGAACTGGGATTAATCTATGATTATGAGCCCTTTAAGTCTTGTCCATGGTGCAGTACTTCTAGATGAGTTTTCTTGTCATTATAGGATGAACTGACCTGATAAGTTCATACGACCACGACATGGTAATTATAGTTTTCTTTCTTCTGCTCACTTGCTGGTCATCACACACACTCAATCACAGCAACCGGTGTAAAGGAATTAAAAACCAACTCTGGTTGCTGGTAGTTAACTGGTTAATGAGAAAAAATAACACTTTCAACGTCGCCATCACCCTGATTTGTAATTCTTTATGCGTATTTATTTCCCTCCCAAACACTGATGTATTGATGTATTTTTCTCTATTTTCAAGTAATTTGTTAGCAGCAAAGAAGCGCATACTATTTCATCACAGGCTGAACTCTGTGCTCTCCTTTTTGCCTGGAATGCAAAACATCTCCCATCTATACACGACCAAAAGCCAAAGCAACTTCAAAGTTATATTCTTCTATAACATTGAACAATACTTTCATACTGATGTTGGTATATCTACCGGTATTAATTTAAAGGCAAAATGAGGCCATTTCAGAACTAAGACACAATGTTTCCTGTGGTCTCTGCAGCATAAGGACTTGTAGCTCTGCAAAAACGAGTGCACATAATGGTCAATTTGTTGCCAGTAAAGCCCTGCTGTTTGGCCCATTGAACGCATGAATACCCCAAACTCACGAGCCATAAGAATCATTCCAGCACTTTTACTGAAAGATGCTACAAACACAAGCTGATTTGCATTTAAGGTAGCAAATTGCCAAACTGGATGGGGTGTAGCTGCAGATAAATCAGATAATTTGTCAGTGAAAATGACCGGTCTGTGGTGGAACTGTCATTTTTATTAAAGGAGGTACAGCTGGGCATTCATCAGTGTCAGTTAGGGCCGTTCATGGCAACACTCATAAACTCTCTAAATGCACCATTTACAGTAATTCCATCTGCCTGCCTGCTGCATTACGTTTCCACGATGAGCTCTCCACCAAAGGGAGGCTGCAATTAGCTCCATACCTTGTGGCAGGCACACACTCAACATACTTCTCCTTCTCCTCCACCGCTCAAGAAATGGCCAGTAATTATTGTCACAGAGGATATTAGAGGGACTTTAGATGGGCTCATTTTGCTTGAGCCTTATGGATCATATATGCACAATTACACAAGAAATGGTCATTACATTGCTTGCGGTCTCTTAGCATAGGCCTCTTGCATCAATGAAGTGCTACCAGATTTAACTAATTGTCGGTTGAGGATGGCTTCATTTCTTCCCACTTTAGGATTGAGGAGCTGTTGAGTTTGAAAACATTGACTAGAAAGAAAACTCTGAAGAAGTTTTGCTTTAAAGCACTCAGCAAATCCTCTGACTTTTCCTCTAGTACCACAAAGTTTTTGTTTTGTACTGAAATATCTGGACAAGTCTTGGATGGATTGCTGCAAAATTTGGTCCATTCGGTACCAAAGTATTGGACAATCTTTACCTGAAGCTGCCAGATGAAAGGTCCTCCTCTGGGGACCATGCCGGTCTGTGCCAAATGTAACAGCAATCCATCCAATAGTCATCCAGATAAAAAGCATCCCGTCCAATGCTTGTCCAGATAGTTATCTGAACAACTATTGGCTGGATGGCTACAACATTTGTACAGACATTCATGATCCCCAGAGGAGGACCTTTCATCTGGGACCAGAAGCTGTAGATTGTACTAATTGGCAAACGTTAACATGTTAAACCAAGATGGTTAACATATAAACATTATACCTGCTAAACATCATTTTGAGCATCTTAGCAGCTGAGTACTCTCGAGGTATTGCTGAAATTGTTGAGAGTGGTAGACAGGAAATGGTTGGGGAGGTAAAACCAATTTAATCGAAAAAAACCTAACTTTTTCTAATGATTTCTAGTCTCAAAAGCCTCTCAAGGGCTAATGAGAGTTGTAAAAGTGATGACAAATGAGGATACCTGACCTATTGTCTGCGACTGCATTTTGTCTCTCAAGTATCCTGAACAAATGCTAAAATCCTTGCTGTGCAGTGTGGTGTGGGTGTGGTGCAAAATACTCACTTTAAAATGAAATTAGCAACTCTGAAGCCCTTTTCATAATAAGAGCTGGAGGGAACATCTCTGCGGCTCAACACAAATAACAAGCTCCCTGCGAAACAGAAACCCCTCCGAGCCGACTCCTATCATCAGGCTGTTGCAGAGAGATCTTGCAGATATGGAGTGATTGAAGGGTTCCAGTCGCTTGGCAGGATTACTGGTTTTGAGATGATAGCGAGATTTAATAGACCTCTGAAGCGAAAGTCAATTCACCGGCTGAGAGAGAGAGAGGGCCCTTTGCCCCTCCCGTTGACCTGCTCCTGCCCTCCCACAGACCTTTTAACCTTCATCTTGAATCGGCCACTCCTGAGTCTCTCTGAGCAAAAGCCCTCCTACCCATTTTTGAACTAAATCTTCAGAATCTGACAAATTCTCCAACCCTATCGACCCTCAAAACCTTTGCACCGTCAAGATTGAATAACCTCCTTATTCAGGAGTAACCCTGTCAACCTCTTTGAACCCCTCTTTTCAGAAAAACAGAAATAACAACAAATTTGTTTTTTTTTCAGTTTGAAATCATATTATATAATACTACCCATAAGGCCTTCATGTAATATGTCCATAAATTACATCAGCTCTCACCAGTCAGCTGACAATTTACTCACCAAGCCAATTCCCACCTTAACCCTTTAATTCAAGCCATCAATTTCGGCTTAATCTACCCCTCTGACCTTAATCATTTTAACCCGACCTCAACTCTCTTCCATCTTCACATCCATCTTCTCTTCTTTAACCTTTGTTTGTGTCATACATGTCCACAGCGCCTGATAAAAGCAGCAGTCACACCATCTCCTGCTATATATTTGGCCTCAGGAGTCAGATGGAAGACCACTGCTGTATTCCTGAGCAAGCAGATAATCATGCACCTGCTGCAAAACCTGCATTGGAAAAAAAAATGCTCCTTATATATTAACAGCTTCTGGCATCTATGGTTGTAGAAGTAAAAGTTTTGTCCTTTTCCTGCATAGCCAATGTTTGAACACTTTAAACGGGCATGAAACCCTGTTAAATTGATCATCTGGTTCTTTGATAAAAGGCCTGAGGGTACAAGCCTCAACTTTCAAATATGGCTCAGCTAGAAACATTAGTTTACTTTAATTCAGTCAAGTGTAATCCAATATCAAACTCCATAGCCTTGTATTTCTCTAAATTTTAAACCACCCATAACACTTAAACATGAGTAAAGCTCAGTCAGTCAGTCAAGTCAGTTCACTTTTGAGTCTATTGATGTTGGATGTATTCGCAACTATGAAGTGTTATTTTTTGTACAGAACATTCAGAATTTTCCACAGTTCTGCTCAACACCCTTGATTAGCTTCTTCTTCTTAGCAACGGCAGCTATGTAGTAGCCTAGCAGTAGCGTTTGTAGCGACACAATACACCAAATAAGTGTTTTTTTCCAAAAGCCACCAATCTCTCGCTCAACATTTCGTGGGCATTTTTCTGTGCCTTTTTTTTTTTCATGGAAGCTCGCTAGCTACATCCAGGTAGATAGCTCCATCCATCATCTGCTGTCTCTTCCTACTGTAGCTAGCTATCCAGGAAGACGACATCAGCGTTGTCAATGCTGTCAACCTAGCTCTGGTTGACTTCGGTTTCTTCAACTGGCAGTAAAAGCCGCGCCACCAGCTAGCTTGGAAGATGACATCAACAATCTTTATCTGATATGTTGGAGCTATTGAAACTATATTAGCATTCACAGTATACATACCCCCCCCAAAATACCAGTTATACTTGTGTGGTATCAATCTCATTACGCTTGTTGACATTTGTTTTGTAATTTTTTTTGTTCCTATTTATCATGGAAGCTAGCTAGCTACATCCAGGTATATAGCTACATCATCTGGCATCATCTTCTTAGCTAGCTACTGAGGAAGATGACATCAAACAATCATCCTACCAAACATTTTCGTGTCCATTTTTGTGTTGCTACTTTATTTTGATGATGGATGCAGGCCTAGCTAAGCTAGCCAGCTAGGAAGATGACATCAGCATTCTTAATCCCGCCAATGAAGCTTGCCTTGGTTGACTGTTTCCCAGATCTCTTTGAACTGCTTAACAAATCATAGATGTGGACAGTGATTCAGAGGTCTGGAACAAGGCTAATTGGCTTTTCCCCCGACTACATTAGTCTCTGCAGACATGCTACGAATCCAATGCACCAATGTGCCTGAATGCATAAGTGGAAAACTGTTAAATGAGAAGAAGAAATGGCAAGAAGAAAGTAGCCAAGGACGCTAATCCTCCTGCGCATACATTATACGTTTCTTCTGCTCTGCCTCTGTCTCTCAGTCTCCCACCGTTTCTCTCTCAGAATTTCCAGGAATCTCGTCCACGCCCTCCTCAAGTCCACATCTGTCTTTACGAGGCCAACCTCAGCCATTAGTCTGAGTGACAACAGTCCATTCACGTTGAAAACACTCAGCACTACAACCAATCAGCCACCTGTCATTTTGTATGATCTCCGAGCACATGAAACTAGTACTCATCATTCATCACTGATGCTGTTTGATGCTCTATTAAATGTCAGTATGCGGTGCACTGTAAAACCTGTGGCCGCCTCGTAAAAGTACCTCCGGCTACATTTTTATTTTCTTGCTCTGCACGCACACACACAATTACACACACACATGATGGGTGACATTTCAGGTATGGAAACATTTACAACCTCTGTGGTGTCTTATGAAATGTAAGTAATTGGATCGGGGTCAATGTGACAATGTAAAAGTGAGACGTGTGCTAAGGTAGCCACTTCAAACTCGAATGAAGATTTTATTTGGGGTCCGGGTCAATCGCTATTCAATACTCAACACACTCTTGCCGTTTGTTTCAAGAACATTAAAGTCGATGAAGCAACACATTTATTAATTCACATTCTTGTGATAATTCTTCAACTTAATCTTCAACTAAAAATCTTACATATTGCACCTTTAACCAAGCTGGAGCTTACCATTTATTGCAATTTTGTGGGCCTGTACACACATTTTTTTTCACATCTTTTTTTTTTTTATCTATACTTGTAGATTTTAACGATTTTGTATCTTTCATAGTACAAACGAAATCTCCATGGACAGCCGTTAATTTTTTATCATGAAAACACTTTTTTCTTAAATACTTATTTTCAAGTCTCAAAACCTCTCTAAATAACCACTTTCACATCAGCATTTCCTTCTTGTTGTTGTTGTTGTTGAGGCTCTGCCTGAATAAGAGAGTTCTCACAAATCCACAAAATAAAAAAATCGCCTCGCGTCTTCTAATTGCTAATCCATTTCAACACTGCACACCTGCAATTAGGGTGAGGCTATGACAGCCAATTTCCGATGGTGTTAAGAAACACAGCCTGAAATTCATTTTCTTAATTAGATAAAACTTCAAAACATTAGAAGCCTGCCATATCCTCTGGGAGAGGCAGAGATAGGGATCCGGCGAAGGTTTCACATGTCTCTCCTGGGAGAAAATATGTGCACAGCTAAATAAATAAATAAGAAAGTGAAACAAATACGTTTGCACTGCTGGGCATAACATGGTACAGTCACAATGTGGTGTATGCTATCATCTCCACTAATTAGCAGACTCATTAAATATATGAACATGTTGATGTTGGATTCATAGACGATAGAACCGCTTTTGTAAATTGTCTAAAATGGCAAGGGTGTGATATCTTTTTAATTAATCTTGTGCTCAGCGTTACCAAATACCCTTAAGCCAAATGCATCTGAATCAAAGTGAATAGGCTGTGTAGTTGATGAATTAGTTAAATTGTAAGATAAATATTTTTTGATGAATGGTTTGATGTTATTTCTCACATATTCACGCGGACCAAGAACAAAGGAGCGAATCGGCACACACGCAGCCTTCCCAGGCTTTTAAAACTCATTATAGACTTAAGAGATGTGTGGCAGGAATCCTCACTGAAAGGAAAATCTTGACTGTAAGCAGCTAAACTGCTGTGTCTCTTTTATTCATTTTCCATTTAAACCATTTCGGCGTCTCAAACAGGCAACGGCGTCTCCCAGTGAGGCCGGGGCAGAAGCTGTCGTTAGTGAAATCTTACGCCTGAAGCTGTCGTAAACAAATCATTTCAAATCTGTCGGCGACCTCGCGGAATTTCAATTAACGACATGAAAAGCGAGTCGCTTTTAGGAGCTAAAGGGACGATCACAAGGACGTTGATTCAGAAATGTGCAACGTTCTGTGCAAAATCATTAACACCGTAACCTGCAATGTCTACCTATCACGTACAGAATCAGTAGTATAAGTGTCAGGACTCACCTGAATATGAACAACCAGTCATCAAATGTCACGTGACCAGCGATGACCAATCGAGCGTACGGAAACTTAAAGACTGGAGCTGCTTGATGTTGTGTGAGAATACGTTTTCACTGGAACTGCTTTTGAAAGGGTGGCTAGAGTTTCAGCAGCGCTAATGAGCAGTGATTTATATAATGACGGACGGGTGTATGTGATTAATGAACCGTCAGCCGTGACACTGAGAAGTGTCAGAAGATTCTCGACCACCGGCAGTCTTGTTTGAGAAGGTGACTCCCGTCCAGGAAACAACACCTCCGAGTGAAACATCCTCCGACTGAGGATTTAGAAATGAACTGCGAGCATTTAAGTCAAGCCACTGATACGTTTACATTTGTACGTGTCGTAAGCTACATAGGCTAAAATCATGTCGTGTTCATGTTACATGTTCATGACCTGGCCTTCATAATGGAAGGTGGATGGAGTCACAGGTGAGAAGCCAGTGACCGCAGTTCAAGACTGCGTTTCATCATTTGTGAGACTGAAACCCCTGGATAGTTTTAAGGAGACCTCAGGACAATATTATGCTGCTGCCTGTGGTGACAAAAACAGGTATTGTGAACCAAAACATGATCGTTTCCTAACCCCAACCAAGTGGTTAACCCTAATCGAGGGGTAGCGTGACCCAAAACAGGCAGCCTGCAGACCCCAAGGAGTTATCCCGACCTGGCTGGGTCTTTGCCTTTGATTGAAAGCTTGTTGGATTTGACAGGTTAAAGCAAAATCTTGGGAACAATACGCTTATTCTGTTTTCATTACCACTCTCGTGTCTGTCCATTAAATATGGGGCTACAACCAGCAGCTAGTTAGCTTAGCTTTACACAAAAACAACACATAGTTGTTAGACAGGGGCATTATGTGCCATTTCTACATTGTTGAGCATTATTTTTTAAACGTGAGAGACATAAAATGTCAAATATTGAGCTGGTAGACGAATTGTGTGCCTTCAGGCCTGCTGTTTCCTCCCGTTACAATGTGTCTGCTAAACTAAGCTAACCGGCAGTTGTCATTATACTTAATGGACATCTCACGTGGAACGCTTACAGCAACGTCAGATTACCACTTAGTGAGGCACAGCAAATGAAGTGAATGTCAGTTCTGACTAATCTATAATGCTGTGTTGCTCTTTCATTTGTTTCCTTTACCAATTTTGGTGGCAGAAAGAGGCGAGAAACAAAGCTTCTCCGCACGTCTTCGCCGTTCAATCTTGATTAAAATTTCCCTTCTTTTGACTGACAAGTGGCCTTGGCTTTGTTTTAAAGGCTGTTAGTCACGAAATGTGCAAAACTGGGCAAACACAACTGAATTACTCTAACTGTGTGAAATCTGTTTTGTCAAGGTCTGTGAATGCTGAGAGGCAGTCAGTCAACACAGTATGAATTATTTACTTCTACTTCACAGAGGCAAAACAACATCATCTCGTAATGGTGTACTGTATGCATGTATGTTAGCACCACTCAATAACCTCTTCTTGCTTTTTTTTTTATTCATAGCATAGATTTTCTTCCACACCAGGATAAAAAATCAAATGTATCCTCTGTCACACCTCAACTGTTCTTCCGCTGCACTTAATTCCCTTTTTTGCTAAAACAGAGTCCAAGCTCTTAATCCTTTATTGGCAAACTGTCTTATTGGCACTACTTTATTGCTCAGCTGGTCCTGTAGGGGAGCTCTGTGAAGGGTTAGTATATTCCCTTCACTGTCAGTTTAGTCCAGGTGAATGGCACAAGGTTTGTCTAGTTTATTACTGTAAGTGTGAATATTTGCATCCATGCATTTCAAGACTTTACTCAGAAAAAAAGAAATGAAGTGAAGGTGCCGACAAGCAGAGCCAATGAATAAGACAATATGCACTAATGGTTAAAGGTTTCGAGGACTACTTGAGGACCACTTTATCTCTTTGAGTGGTCTTTCGTGCTTTCAGGTTGTCGAAAGTTCCAGTTAGAAATTAGATTATTTTCCATGAACACAACACTACGCAGTGGTTCAACCAGTGTCAAATGAAAGGGCAGAGAAAGACAAAGAAACAAAGCGGTTGAATGAGAATATAGGAAATCAGGAGTCATTTGTAGAGAGAAATTGGAAGCTTAGCATCAGCATGTGTGAAAATTTAATTACGAACACGTTCCTGTTACACAAGTGCACAATGACGCCCATAACAAGCTCGAATTAACAAACTTCTTAAAAGTTTGAAATAGAAATAGAAGGTTGGCCCTGGGTGAGCAATATTACAATGTCTGCTGAACATACTATAGACTGACAAATCAAACTTTAAACCCAATCAATCAAACCACTGAGCAGACTGCAGAGAGCCCAAAGGAAAATGGGTTCCCAAAATATTGAAGCACCAATGTCACTGTTGTGGTTCAATAATGATCTTCTCAAACAAAAAAAAGTATTATAGTGTTGAAAAAAAACATGACTGGGGTATTGAATAATTACATTTTTTGTCGGAAAACTACATTTTTGTAGAAGAAGTAACCTTCAAGAAAATATCTAAACTATCATATTGCAGTTGCTGATTCCTAATGTCCTTTCTTTAACATCACATGGAGGTTAAAGTATTGACCTAACATAATTCGCTACATTGTATGTCAACAGGTCATATCTATACACTACACTACACTAAACTGTAGAGCAACCAATACATTTACATTTAGTTGTTTTCCAGCTATGAAAACTATGTTTTTGTGCACCATTATTCAATTTGTGTCGGATTAACTCTTTAAAAGAAGGTATCTGGGGACAGTTCCCTACTGCCACGCATCAGCACCGCACATGCAGCACATGCAGTGTGTTAGCTAACAGGCTAATGCTACATTTGCACGAATAGACATCTGTTTTTAACACTGACATTACAGGTTTATTTTCTGTTCAACAGTGACAAAGATCTAACTCAAATCTCTCAGTAAGACAATAAAACATGTATCTCCATTCCCCTCACATGCCTGCAACCTGTTGACATGCCGTTTGTGAGGCATCTCCATAAACCTTCAGGAGGCTGTCAGCCTGACACGCGACTCTGCGGAGACAATATATCATTGCGATTTAATGGTCACAGAGAGAACAAACACATTTGTTCAAGACCAATCCCAGACATCATTTCACTTTTTTTTTTCCTCTATCATGTCCGAGAGCACCACTAAGCTGATGGCGTGCCCATTTTGCTGACAAATAACCCACATGAAGTCAACGTCTGCAAAACACGGAGTTAGACTGGCCGCGTCTGAAAATGTCAGGGATAGGTCAGAATCGAACCTGGATAGATTGTGCAGCGTTTTTGTTGACAGCTACCTGGCGAATTGAACTGTCAGCGGTTAAATGTTGCTCGTTCTGTTCCATGGCTTCATCATAAAAGCAGAGTTTTACAAGTTCACATGACCTATCACGGACAGGTTTCCAATGCGCTGCCTGAAAATCAATTTCTCAGAAACACATATACCCAGTTAAATTTCTTGTTTCTAAAGTTGTGTATTCTCAAACATTTTGTCGAAGAAACATCACACTTCTCTCGGTTTTGGCAACATCGAGTTCTGTCAAACAATTCGCTGCTGAAACATCCTGTTCCTCCTTCAGACCATCTACTTTGTGTCCCATCCTTTGACTGATGAATGGGAGGGGCAGTAAGGTAATTATGCTCATGATGAGACATAATAGATACAAGCATCGAGTATGATTTGATGTACTCGGCCTCCATCTCTTGTCCCCATTCACCTAGGCAGAATTAATGAAGTCGAATAGAAGCACTGCACCAAATTAGCTTTTTTTTTTCTAAGAAGTTATAGCATCCGGGGCACCTTCGATTAATATTAAAAAAGGCTCTGGACCATGCAGTTTCAATTACCTAAGAGTATCAAAACACCGAAAAGGCCTCAAATTGATTTTCCTTCATAGAGCCCCTGCCTCAAAAAATAAAATAGAGGTGGAGACCTTCAAAGACACATGACTATAAGATTGGTTTTGGTGTTTTGTTTAGGCATTTGTCTGTTTTTGTTGTTAAGCTTAAAGTTTAATTAGTTTTGTGTAAAGTCAGCCACAAGAGTACCAGCATAGTTTCTGTAACAAGCTTCAAAGTAAGAAAATATCTAATAAAAATCAGTTGAATTCAGCAGTGGGACACCAGATTAATTATATATATGTGAGTGGTTCCTAACCTGAGGAGCAGGATCCAACAAACGGTCACAAGATAACTATAAAGGGTCACGAGAGATGAAGAAAAATCGTGTTTATCCCATTATTATTCATTATGTCCTCTTAACTTTGGCATTTTTTGCAAATGACTGGATAATTGCCTCTTTTTGATCTAAAAAAGTCATGCTAAATAGTGCTAATTATTCATTAGTTGATGAGTAACTCCTGATCTAATAGAGGAGCTAATGATTACTTAATGATTAGTTAATTAAGAAACGAGTGAGGAATGAATCAGGAATCAAAAGGAAAAGAGGACTTGTTAACTACTTGATAGGTACTCATGAAGTAATGACTCAGTAATCGTATGATGATGATGAAGTAATGACAGACACTATGACAGTAGTGAATAAGTCATTACTGGTTTCGATAAAAGAGAATTAGTTAATCAGGAGCCACTCATGAAGAAAGAGGTCAGTATTATCAATTCACAGATATTCATAAACTAATCAATACCTAAGGATTCATTAATATAGGATCTCCAGGTCTGTTCTGTAGTAACTCATCACTATCGACTATATCCATTGGGAAGTACTTATTAGCTATTCATGAGTCATTCCTGATTCCTTGCTCACTCGTTTCTTAACCAGCCGTTAGCTACTGAAATACTTATTAGCTAATTAGCAATTAGTTAACTAGCAGACAATTATTTTATACCTCAATTGTTCCCTAGTAACTACTTCAAATGTTTATGTCCCTTATTGTAAGTTCTTACCTAAGAAATAATGAAAAAAAAACTGCTCTTCATGTCTGTGGTTGAACTGGTCACCACTAGTAGAGCTGAGTTGTGCCTAATAAAGTAGTGTCGGCTTTATTAGGCACAACTGTGCAGTCTGATACAATCTAATATAACATTTGTCTCATACTTTCATGATGTCAATGTTTTGTTCTTGTTGACGGAGATGTTAATCTAATTATATGTTGTAATAGTGAGGTCACAGTTGGTGACCTTGTTGTCCTATTGTTCATTCTAGTGAGGTGTTTCTATTGCTTTACATATGTAAATGGGTAGTACCAATAAATCAGAAACACCTCTGATTATAATGTAGCCCAGTGCAACATCACCTTTAACAATCACATTTTACGACAATGTTACCTAAAAACATTATGGGCTTTGTAAAGATGGAGGTTATGGCGGGGCTGTTGTATTGGATTGCTATACGTGCACGTAATAAAATGGCCACTGTGTAGTGTATGCAACCAGTGGTGAGGGATGATAATCTTGTAGCATTACTGACATTCACACACTCCCCCACACACACACACACACATTTATATATATGAAAGTAAAGAAATATTGAATAGGGAAGGTGCAAAAGTCCAGTGTTAAGTTTAACTGTTATGCTAGCTACAACTATAACTATAACTGTATAATAACAACATCAAAAGCAAAACCATAATGATAATAATCTTGAGTATCATGCATTTATTGTGACCAACTGGTCCAAAGTTTCCCATTGTAGACATCCTGCATATGAGGTTACGTATTAAAATGACCCAAACTAGACTTTTGGTTACATGTCGATGCATTTCTGTGGCAATTTTGCCACAGAAATCTTCTTGAATCAAATTTCAAACAACATGACCTGAAGGTTTTTCCTGTTACTCTAAATCCGCTGAATGAAAGAACCCATTATGTTTGTCTGTTCGAGGCCATTGTGCTGTCTAGTAACAGCGTTTGCTTATACAGAAATTATTTTCATTCAGTCACTTAGGAAACAGCAAATCCTGGCTGAACATCCCTTTATTTAATACTGCTAACCTCTGATGTGCATGTCAAAACTGGTGCATCATGTTACCACGCATTCATGCCCATACGCCACACACTCACACTCACACACACACACACACACACAGACACACATTAGACACAGAGTCAGTGACTCACCATAAGGTGGAGCGCAGATAATAGATTTAGGCAACTGTAAGCAGATTTGGGCGTGCGCCTTACTTAAAGGCAGATCATTCGGTGGCTGTAAACAGGCTTTGGAGAAATCAAACCGTTAAATAGAAAATACATTTATTAATTCAATCCGCTTAGTTCAGGTTCAGCTCCTTTCGCTCAAATTAAGTTTGCTGGATTTCACAGGATATTAGCGGGCGAGAAGAAAAGAGGGGCATCTGGATGGCTGCCGTGTCGTTGCAGTCACGTAGGTGCCTCGGTGTCACTTTAACCTCGGCTGAGACATCCCTCAGCCTGGAAAACAGCGGCGATGACATAAAGCAAATAAAGCAAACTGTGGTAGGAAGATTGAATTTTCAACAGCTGAGTGAATAGCCTGTATTTATTGGATGTAGCAGGCAATGCTGGAGAAAAGCTAGGGGATGTTTTTCCATCGCTGTATGATATAATATACACCATAAAGATCATGAGCCGACGGCTATTTACATGATGAATGCTAAATCCTACATGAAAATGAATAAGATATACATACACTGTCACTCTCCAGTTGCTGTTGAATACATAGATGTCTATTTTGCTCATAATAACTACAGAGTCTAAATTGTGTCAGGTGTCTGTGCTTGTCAAAGATAGTGGTACCACGTAACATCGCCAATATATGTTGCATCAGCTGCTAAAGCCGCAGCAAGACACAACAATGACAGAGCAGGGGACATGAATAAGGGGACCTTGAGCTGAGATTATGTTAACAACTGTTTCCAAGGTAAACATAAAAGCAACACTTATCAACAGGGGGACCGACCTTGACACAACACCACCATTACACTGGAAGTATTTACGTTATAATGATGAGTCGAAGCAAAAAAGTTGTTGAGTGACAATTTAAGTGACATGAAAACATACATACAAAACTTTTTCAAACTTTTAAAGACCATTTTGGTGTCTGGGACGGGAGGTACAGTAGATGGCCATGAGGTGCACTTAGACTCATGACATCAGTATTGGTTGAATCCTGGCTAAGGTCCTGCTTCATTAAAAAAACATGGATGCGCATTGAAAAGCATTACCTGGACTCACGGCAGGTTAAAATCAAATTATGCATTCTGCTTTACAGAAAAGTGCCGCCACACATCCGCATGGCTGGTTGCAGGAGGGAAGCGGGGATCTAGGACTGGATGCAGCGTCAGAGGCGGGGCCGCGTTCGTTTCGACGAAAGCTGCTCACTGGATAATAAGGTCAAAAGAGTTCAGCTTCCTGAGTATGAAATTACCCAGATCTTCTCCTAACTTGAATGGCTATAAAATGATTTAATGGTGTGACTCTCCCAGTCTTTTAAAATGTAGTCGGATCAAATGGATTAAATGCTGATAGTGAAAAGAGTCATATTGTCCGGGATCGCGAGGCTTAAAAATATTTATCCACTGTTTTACAGCCGCTTCTTTCACAACGTAAGCGTATGGGAAAAGTCTTCCTGTGCCCCCTGCGCATCGCTTCACATTGTCTCCAAGCTTAAAAGAAGAGAGAGAGCAAGGAGCTGTGATCCTGGCCGGCTGGTGAATCACCCAGCTCACACCTGGTCCAGGTGATGGACAATGGTGAGAGAAAGTTATCTACAAGGGCCGAGAGCGTGTGAACATTTTCGCAGCTCCTACTGAAAGTTTTAGCACAGATCTGTGCTCGCTGTCAGTGTGAGGAGGTCAAGCCCCGAGGCTGGGCGAAACAGCTGAGGGCCTCATGAAACATGGACGACGCCTCCCCGTGCCTTGCCATTTCTCTTTGGCCATCTCGCTTTCACCCCTCTCTGCCCGATGTTCCTGTTCTCTGACCTCCGTCTCAGCTCATGAAACCTATTTTAAACCCCGCTTCCTCGAGCTAATGCGACACTGAAAACATTACTTTCTTTCTGTTTGTTAATTCCTGTGCAACTGATACAATCTCCCTCGGCGCAAGATTGAAATTGAAACCCCCGAAAATGATTTATGTTGTTGAGTCTGCCAAATCATCCTCAAAAAATAATGCATTACTTGAGCATTGGTACAGCTAATCTCTGGTGTAATAGGAATGTGTGGCCGCCGTATTGATCAGGAGTACAGCAATCACTCATAAACATTCCTTGAATGATCCAGTGTATAAACACATGATCAGCCCTCTGCACCTGCTCATGACTGGTGATCAATATACTCAGAGAGCAATTTCCTGAATCAGATGCTGGAAATGCTCCGGTAAGGTCAGAGTTGTGTTTGCAGGAGTTTTTAAAAAACAAAAACATTTCTAGCTTTGAATTATTCTGTATGTATTCTACTTGACAGAACATCCAATGACAATGTTTTGTTGTTTGTTTGTACTCGACCTTGTGTATTGTTACCACGACCAAACAGAATATGATAGTGATGCGCAGAACTGCAAACATGCTTCAACCCTAACCTTGTGTTTACACCTGCAAGTGTCGTATCAGCGACCACTGTCCTCCCCTCGTGCTTCGAAGCATTCAGGTAAACTTTGTGCCAAAGAAGTGTTGTGTTTGTGTGTGTGTGTGTTGGGGGGTCATGATGATCTCACTCCAAACAATGCTTCCCTTCTGTTGAATCTGAACATTTTGAGAGGGAGAGGGGATGAAGGGAATCATGAGGAATCAAAAGGACTGACAGATAGGCCTAAAAAATAATGAGGGGAGGTTATGCTGCATTGTTAGCTGTAATCCAACAGGCCGATGGATGCTGAGGGTCTGTGGGATTACAAACCGGAGCAGAGTGCGCTGCTCTCTGGCTCTGTCCATTCCAGAAACTAACCCTTTTTACCTTGAAATAAAAGCTTCAAAATCACGTTGATGGTACAGTGTCTTCTAACGGGGTGAATGGTGTCTCCGTCTCAGCCACTTCACCCCCCTGTCACTTGTAACTACATGTGAGAGGGTAGGATCACAGTGTTACATACATGTTTACTTCAACATACAAGCTTTCAACACATAACATTGTTATGATGTAATGAGGTTTGTTTGTAGTCAGCGCCTACATCAAGTCTGACAAACTGTTACAGACCAGGGATTTGTGTTTACAACAGAAACTGTAGGGGGCGCCAAATGGCAATAATCCCAATTTCTACACAATGTTGCTTTATGTTATTTTTCACTTATTGGTAATAACATAAAGCAACGTTGTGTAGAAATACCACATAACACCATATACAGCTGGTGCCATTTTTAATTATTTTTTGCCCCTCAAAAATCCTGAATCTGCCACGTTGATGAAGATTCTTAGTCTGTTTAATAACTTTCTTTAATGATGCCTTTTAATGGGCAGCAACTGTCTCCTCCTTGGTTAAGTTTAAACGTTAGCTAGCTTAGTTAGCTATCCTCCCATCCACAAGCAGACGCAGGCTTCCTTCTGTGCAGTGATACAGTTGGCAGGTGATAATAGTTCCTACTCGAAACTGCTCGCAAGGTCTGCGGATTATCTAAAATAAATAAATAAAAATGTTCTTGCTGCTTTGAGCCATCCGGTTCTATTATATTCAAGAAAGGGCACGATATCTCCAAAAACTCACTGATTTTGGGATGAACTGTTCCTTTAATATGAGGCTGTTGCGTGAGATGTGCAACTTCAGATGGCTGATATGCTTGCGGTCTAAACAAAGAGTGATTAATAAATCACATATTATGAAAACCACCAGTTTTAAGATACAGAACAGCAGTTCTGGATCCGGCAGGAATGCAGTATCCTTATCAGGGATCAGTCAGACGCTGCTTGAAAAGAAAGGTGCTTGAGCCTTGAGCCCCCTAATATAATCTGTTGAAGATTCACTCCTGAAAGTGTTCGCATGTCCTGAGCCTTTGTAGCCAACAATATCCACAGTCACGTTAGAGAAACTGATATCTTTTTTTCCAATCCTTTTGATCTATTTAAAAACCAATTAAATCTAAATAGCGATGGCAATTGGAAAAATAAAAACATTATTCCTCACAGACCGAACCCTGAGTGCCCTCCTATTAGAAATAAAACTGTTTCATCTGCAGCTCCTTAATTGGGACAGAAGCTTGCATTTGAGAATATTAATAGCTTTATTTCATTCCTGTAAGTCTCCTTAAATTATACCAACTCCTTCCAATTAAGTTATCAGAGTCAGATGGAAAGACCTGCTCTTTAAAACATATAACTTTGCGGGGGAGATGTAGGAACAATATCACCCGTAAGCGATGAGCGTGCTCGTGTATTGACAGTTCGGTTAATAACATTCACATTGATGAAATCCACAGTCGAAGACAAAGCTGTGTGAAAATGAACAATAGCACATCTTGAACGCTGAACGCCGGCGTAACCTTTTCAAACTGGCTTACAGCAATTTAGAACTCAATTAGCGCCAAACACGTGTTGCTTTATTACAGAAATTACCGCTTCGTTATCATGCAGAATGCCTTCCTCGCCGTCTACCTGGGTGTTCGGAAGCCCCTCAAGAGTTGTTCGATACCATAGCGCTGCGATAACAACATGAATCAACAAGCACAACAAAACGGGCGCTTGATGGAGGCAGGTGTTGTGGGCCGACCTGCTAAACGCACTCTGGTGGGTCTCGTGTACCCTGGAGAAGCAGATTAAAGCCCTTCTCAATGCACAAAACAGTGCCAGGGGTGCTAATGTCCTCCCTCGGCAACCCACCACTTCATTAGCACGACCGGTCCTGTGCGGTATGCGCAGCCTCATTTGCATGTATTTAGATTACAGCACATACAGTGCAGCTCTCTTCTGAATTGGCAGGCTGTTCGGGAGAAAGTCCCAGCGTTGCTTGTATAGTTGGAAGGGACCTAAAGCACAGTGTTTATAGCAGTAGACTGTAACGTTATGCAGCAGCTTGTAGGTCCTCCCCTCAGGTTGGCATTTTATAATACAGTCGGGAGAGGAAAAGGAGGCTCTTTGGTGCTGAATACAAATGATCTGCTGAGCAAAGCTAGATGAGGAAGTGCATAAATAAATGTATAAATGCACTAACGTTTATCTGTTAATGTCAAACTGAAGCGAAATGTCTGTTGTTTCGGAATGTAAATGTTTCATGTTGTCTGGATTGGATGTTTAAGTAAAGGGGTGGACAGTCACTTACATAAAAGAAGTTTATTTAAGTTTGCTATTAGTATACTTCTTTTAAACCAAAGATAAGAGATGTTTCAGTTTACTTTTTTTGTACTTATCAGAGATAAGTGCTGCATGTCTTCCCCTTTCTCTCCCCTTTCCTGTCTAACTCGCCAATCCT
The DNA here is from genome assembly GCF_965226575.1 of Pagrus pagrus. Classification (NCBI taxonomy): domain Eukaryota; kingdom Metazoa; phylum Chordata; class Actinopteri; order Spariformes; family Sparidae; genus Pagrus; species Pagrus pagrus. The sequence continues at coordinate 11,353,053 of NC_140204.1, read as the reverse complement.
ATCACAAGCCACATGCCCCCTTGGTGTACTTGTACTCAAATTCACTACTTTTACCCCTAGGAATACTTGAAGTTTACATTAATAGCTGAACTAGTCTTACATAACTAGTAAGGTAAAAGTAACAAGTATAGTATATAACCAGTATTTATAAGTTCACTTATAGTTTATGTCCCAATATAGTTATAGTACAAAATAAAACTCAAAGTTTACTCAAAAGTATACTTTCATAAACTTATAAGTGGATAAATTTAGTCCCAATAAGTATTGAAGTATACACCTCCAAGAATACTACCAGTGCATTGAAATTAGTGAACTTACTACATTAAGTAGACTTGGAATATATACAATTGTACTCAAGTTTAATTGATATAATATGAACTTGAACAGAAATTCTTATTATTGGTTTTTGCAATAATATTATTCTAATATCTATACAATCTGTCAGCAGTATTCACTGCAAGTATTTTAAAGGTCACATCAAAGGTACAGTAAGCAATTCTGGAGAAAGCTTTTTGATCGTTGAGTCTCAGTCTAATCAACACTTTTAACTAACGAGTGGACAAGTGCTACATATACAGTAAGTTTACTTGTGGTATACTTTCATAAGCTAAAAAGTGGACTTGAAGTTTATAACCAGTACTTATAAGTTATCTTAAGTTCTTATAAGTTCACCCTAACCCTAACCATAGTATATGTCCCAGTATGGTTGCAGTACAAAATAAAACTTAGTACACTAGTTTAAGTATAATCAAAAGTGTACTTTTATAAACTTAAAGTGGGCACATTTGTCCCAATAAGTATTGAACACTTCTCAGTATACTACTCTTGCATTGATATTAGTGTGCTTACTACATATATTAGACTTGGGAAATAAACTTGTACTGTATTTTAAGTAATACTTAACAACTATTACTATACAATCTGTCAGCAGCATTCACTGAAAGTGTTTTAAAGAGTCACTTTAAGCTGCAGTGTGCAATTCTGGAGAAAGCTAGTTGATTGCTTAGTGTCATTCATAGGTCACCAAATGTTCACACTTTTAACCAAAGAGTCGACGAGTATTACGGTGCACTTTTAGCAGTCCTTGCGAGCTAGAATTTGGATAAATATCTGACCAACGTTCATCAGGTGGCCAGAAGCTTGACTCCAAATTAATTCTAACGCCGCTTAGTCTCTGCTGGGTGTGTAAATAAACAAATGAGCTCAGAGGTCATATGTCAATGTTGGACAAAGGAATTAATTAAAACTACATTTGCATTTCACATTTCTGAAGTGGCTTGGTATTTTATACTTCTTGTATCTGAATCCAAAAGAACAATTTATTCTATTCTAGGTCTAATTAAGGTTGTAACACTGTTAGCAGATGGTGTTTAATGTCAAAATTAGCAAGAGAGAAGAAAAGATAGCGTAGTCACTGTGATGTGTCACTGTAACGCATGTCTTTCTTCTTGTTTTTGTTTATCTCATTTGTGTTGCTCTTTTTTCCTCTGCGGTGAAACGAGAGCCGTATCAGGTTATCCCGACAAAGCACAGATGCAGGTGAGAGAAGGTTAGCCATCCAGATAGCATGCCTAATTAAAACTCATTCACTTGTTCTATCATCTGCATCACAGATGACAAGTGATCAGAGGATCTCGCTCGTAATTATCATGCGGCTTTGAGTTGTTTTCCTGCTCTCCGTCTCATCTCGCCTCGTACCGCGCGTCGCCATTTGGATGCTGCTCTTAATTGGCCTTTCATGGTTTCTGACATCTCTCTCCTGAGTTTTCGCTCGTTCCACTTCGACCCGAAGAAGTTCACATTGTTGATCTTCTGTAAATCTGTCAGGTTTCAACTCTCGCTCTGTCTTCGTGTCTGTCTTTCCGCTTTTATTCAACTCAACTTCTCAGCCTCTCCCTCTCAGATATTTGTCTCTTCCCGTCTTTGTTATTCTGCCTCCGCCATTTCAATTTCCACCCAACCTCATCCGTCTGTTTCTCTCACTTTCCGGATAGTGCTGGAAGGCTTTACCAAAACAGCAATCTGTCAGGGCCATAGGTTACGTTTTGCCATCTGCTGTAAGATTAAATTAGGGGAGGTTGTGTATCTCTCATTGTTCGGGCTGCCTCTGCCCCCTACGATATTTCCTTTCACATCAGGCCTGACATGCTGAGAGAGAGAAAGAGATGGAGGGAGATGACCTGGATGGCAACCAAAGTTGAGATGAGCTTTTGTGCTCTGTGTGGGTCTGGTAGTGAGATTAGTTGGCATCTCGATGTGCCATTTTTATTTTTTTTTACCGCATCAGTGGTGCTCTGGCACAAATACAAACACACACCTCGGCATTGCCCTATTCCTACCTCATTTTGTTCCCAATATGAGTCCTTGGACAGTTCGTACGGTAGTTGCATTGAGTGCCAGGACGAGTGTGAGGTATGTTATTGGGTATCCTCAGCCACCTCAGATGGGGATTTGGCCCAGTAAAGGTTTCAGGGAGAATCTGCAGTCTGAAGCTCTATGTATGCCTCTCCAACATCCTCCCCTTCAGACAGACAGACACAGGGAGAGGGAGATACTCGAATGCCCCAGGGCTATGTCTGAGAGCAGGCCAGACCTAATGCTCACGCAGACATACTTATTCCATACAAGCCTCCCGACATGAGCAGCTTATGCAGTGTGACACAACAACATATCACAGACGACGAGAATTTCTAACAAGCGGCAGAAAATGGGAACAAAACAAACCATTAACGTCTGAGTCTTTTTTTCTCAAATGGCGACCTGAAAACGATAAAAACATTTGAACGCTGCGACTTTGACCTCTGATTCTGCATCGCGTGACACAAAACACTTTCAGTTACAAAACAATTAAATTACCACTCCAATTAAAATCTTTTCTTAAAAGCTGTGTACGATGCCGTGTGCACACAGCTAACCTTAAAGGTGCTCTGTGGAGTTGTCTTATAAACAAAGTTTCTTTTTACATTCAGTGTTATTCTTATTATTTTTTAGTAAAACACAGTGTGTCCTTGATGCACAACATTTCGAATTTTCTTCCCCACAGAACATTTGCAGAGGCGACTTTTCATTGTGCATTGTGTCGCCCGTGTGCTCGAAGGAAATATCAAAACAAGCTACTCATCAACAAGTGGTCGAAATGCACAAAAAAATAATAAATTAGGCCCTATCAACATAATTTAAATAAATAGTGCTTTAGATGTTATGATGTCTCTGTATTATAGAGATCTATGTCTCTTGAGATATCTACTAAAGTATCTTCCTTCCATACTGTGATAGAGCGTTTACACAGTTGTGAAGAAGCACACTAACTACATAACAAACTGCAAGTAACTTTTCAACTTGCACAATTCACATGATTGACTTTGAGCTAGTGGGCAAACCGACCTTGAGAGTGGAACGACGGGCCATTTTCAAGACAATATCATAATGATACAACTGGCACGGGCCCTGTCTGATCTCACAGCCTCCTCTCATTTCAGCAGATGTGTAATGTGCTTCACCTGCTAAATGACGTGGAAACAGGCCTTTGTGAAATGGACTGGCCAAATGGAGCTTGGACCTCTCCCTGTCTGTCCAGGCAATTAGGGAACAGATTAGCCCCAACCGCACAGAACAATACAGTATCTGCTAATAGACCAACATCTCAGCTGCACATAATGATGATGATAAAGACACGTGAACAATTAGATGAGCTGCATCTACATAGAGAACACGTACATGCATGCACTATATTTTAATTCATACACGCATGGGGATATAAATGTTTGCGAGAGACAACAAAAGTAAGAAAGTCTCCGAGAGCCAGGATCTATACTTGGACGAGCACACAATGCAGAGTGGAGATGAAGCAAAATACAATTCAAGCAGCGAAGTTGTCTGAAATTACCTTAAATGATAGGAAATCTCTGAGAATAGTTTTCAGCGAATGAGGAGCACAGTTGCTGGGCTACGATTGTAGAGGTGGACTGGGAGAGTGAGGCAGTAAAACCAGAAACACACACACACACACACAGACACACACACAGATACAGGCGGCCCTGCCGACCCTTCCAGCGACATCTGGACAGCGGTAATAACACGGTGCAAAATGCCATCCCAGAGAAACTGCATATTAACACCCGACTAGTGGCACGCTAATGGCAGTTATCACAGGCGCTCTTCTTCAGCTGTCCCTTTAACCAATGGGAAGACAGAGATAAAGTGAGACTGCGAGGAAGAACAAAATGTATTTAATGAGATATACCAAGGGATGCATATCATTGTAGCGAGGCATTTTTTATTTGAACTTGAATGGATTAGTAATTGTTATCATACCGGCTTTATTCTGGTGTTTTTACTTGGAAAAGTACTATAAATATTGTAGCTGCTGTTGCTGGGAGTACATAAAGTTGACTGTATGGCTGTATTTTGCATTGGCTTGCCATTTTAGGGCTTAGGGAAAATTGGCAAGACTTCATTTTACAGGTCCACAGATTTCACAGTAAGTAGGTAATAATTACCAAGTAACATGTTTTGAAAATGTATTTGAAAGTACCCCCAATACCGCAAAATGGATCGACAATTATCCCAATATGATTTGAATTATAATTATTGGCTATTTTCCTTTAAGCTGTGAAGCAAAAGCTGAAAATGTCTTTAATACAGGAAATGTCCAGCTGGTTTCTAGTTCCTGTACAACTTCTGCACGTCAGTTATCTGAAGTACTTTCACCAATTTCTGCAGAGGAGTCCAATTTTGGGGGCTTTTTTTATCATTAGCCACCATAAATCATTAATCACCAACAATTATGATTTCATTATCAAGAATGACCAAGTTCCCATTTTAAAATGTATATTAAAGAAATATTCAACAAATCACTTCAGTTTAGTGGGTTAGAAGTTAGACAGACTAGTAATCATCAGAAGTTAAGCAGAAACCAGTTTGTTTCATGGAAAAGTATTACAGAAAACATCAGCTATTTATTAACTGCTTGTTGTAACAAAAGTAGAATATTGTTATTAAATAATATTGGGGTCATTTTCAGTAAATTTGGAGGTAATTATTGTGGTAATTTGTTGGTTATTTTAAAGAAATCTCATATATATTGCTTGGTACCTACCACCTACTTACCATGAAATTTCCAGACCTTAAAAAGTGTTAGAATTTTGTATATATTATTATATATTATATATCATTAGTATTTATTCTAACATTTGATACAACACTGTGGTTTGAAAGCAGGATGCAACATCAAAAACGCTCAACACAACAGTGTTTCACACTTCACATAACTAATGCTGGGTGATGTGTTATTCCACATTGCCTCCTTCATTGTCTTAATGTTTTGCGTTGCCTCACTGGGCAGGAACACTTTGTTTTTACAACGCTTCCATAGGTCAGTACACAGGCCAGTGCACAGGGAGAAAGCAACCGTTAAGTGCTCCTGTGTGTTTTCACACATCCAGTTAGGCCACTGATGTCATCCGGGCTCGAGACCTGGCCATATCCCGATCTGACCATTGACTGGAGCGAGACAGAAACAAGATTACCAATATGCATTGCAATCAATATAACTGTAAGTAATATTTAGAATGTTAATTAAAGTATTTACTCGTGCTTCCAGACTGATAGTTGCTTCATCACTGCTCATGAGTCAGGGCTCTGTGTGCCACTGCACTGTACATGCTCATAACTACTGGCCGTTGCTTGATCTTGCACCATCCATTCAGCCTTGGCCACTTGGCTGGAGCAAGAGAACTGAATTATCAGTATTCATTGCAATGAATGTATTATTCTAATATTATATATTGAAAGTTTTATGTATTGAAAGTAAAATGTATTATTTAATGGTAATATTTTTATTATAGTTCGAACTTTGCATTACGCACATAAAAATGGGACCAAACCAAGTCCAGCAGGTCTTGAATATGTCAATATTCTTCAGACATGCAGACCTCTTCTTGTTGCTGTCCTTGACCAGAAATGATTGCGCCTTGTGTGTGTGTTTGTGTTTCGCTGTGCATGTTGTGAACGCGGGTGTGGGGGCGTTTCCATTTCACACGCACTGCTGCATGCTTTAATCTCTTGTTGGTAACAGGGAAACAGCAGCAGGCCTCCCTATCAACATGGGGTAAATACATTTCATTCCAAGCATGCACACACAGACGCACGACACTGCAGCTGCAAACCGTACTGTACACACGTAAAGTCTGCATTTGTGCGTGATATGGTCATATTTCATGAATGCACAAGACAGCAATGGGCCTGGCTGGGCAATGGCACTCACTGCAATTACAGGGACCACGGTCTGCATACGTGATGGATCTCATCAAGCTGAAATGGACCTGAGCACCAAATACACTAGAGGCATAGTTTAATATGAGACGAGGATATGATGAAACTGAGTTGGTTACTGGATAAGTCCTCCCAAGTTAAACGGAAATTAATACTGTTGCTGCCGTTCAAAATTCCACTTATGATATAAAAGTTCCCTGATTTGTTGCCCTTATCGTTAGCAGCACATTTCTTTTACCATTGCTCTCTAAAGCCATACAAAAACCATCTTAAGGCAATGGCATGATCTGCCATCTCTATAACTACAGTTTGTTAGTTTATAGTTGTATACTTTAAAAGCACAAAACTTATAGGTTTAGGTTTGAACACACAGCATGTAATATCTGCCTTTAGAGATATCTCAAGCAGCACCATGGAAAAAAAGACGTTGAGAAGTAGCATGGGGTCAAGGGCAGCCCATTATCAATGCCAACATGTACAACAAATACAGCAGCCTGGTCGGCGGTCTTATGCTTTTGAGTGTGATGCTTTAGGTACCCCTCTAGCATCACTTGTTAAAGCGATCTTCTAGTGCAGCAGTATAGAGAGCAAGAAAAGTGTTTGGTTCTGTGGGTGGTTGGTTGGGTCAGTCACTGGACTTTCCTTCTGTGACCAAGAGTTTGTTTTTAAGTTATGTTCCGTAAGTAACATAATGTTGTAACTTAAGTAATTTAGGTGCAACTTACCTTACTGTAAGAAATGTACAGTACAGTACAGTTACTTTAAGGCAAAGTAGTTTTGGCTAAACTAAACTGTGACAATGTGACAATAATTAACAACAATCCAAAATCCATAATAAGCAAACTGCTTGTCAGAAAGCTTTATTTTGAAAGTCTAACCTTAGCATAAAATGTATTATTGCTCACTTGACCACTGAGTCATACATGTCCAAAACCGACACTAGAGTGGTAAGTACAGCATCAGATTTTGAAGCTTAAGGCCAGTGACCAAGCTGTTTGCTATTTGAAGAGTTGGGAGGGAGAAAGTGTTGTCACAGGGCTTCTCTTCTTCTTTGACATAACATTTGGGAAAATGTAAGTAAGGTTGTAAGGTCCTGTTGTTGTCAAGAAGGATATTAACACCAAAATGTTACATATTATTTGTTGAATGAAAAATCACTTTAATGATTAATGGAAACCATTTTTGACCCTTCCATTCACCCCAACTTGTCCCTCAGAAGCTTTGCTGAGCTGATAAGAACATCAATCTACTTTCAATTTTGTTCCGAACTGACAAGAGTTCAAATTCACAGACGAAGAGAATAAACATGAGCTGAGGCTGTTTTAGCCATTTTGCTGAATTTTGCTCTCCTCATCTCGCCCACTTCACAACTTGGATCTTGTCTTGGGGGTTCTGACCAATCTCTTTATTGGTAATGATACTCATCAAAGTAATTGCTGAGATCTGGGAACACAACACAACTGTTACTGAACCCACTAGTTGAAAGGAAACTGTAAGAGTTCATTAGTTCATCATAAACTTTCACTGCAGACACAACTAGTGGTCAGTCCGTAAACTCTGATGGCTATTGTTGCTCTGTAATGAACAGTTTGATCATTGTTTTACAATTTCACCATTTGGCCTCCATTTTCCCTTCCAAATTTGTTTGGCTAACCTTTGTTAACATATGGCTGTGTAATTGGTCGTGTTGCCTTATCAAAATTATTGTTGCCAAATTCCCAGATCTCTACAATTAATTTTATGTGTTCAATGTTATTGTAATCACCAGCAGTAGAGGCCAAAACTATGAAAATAAAACCCAAGTTTTGATAACCAGAAATGTGCTTTCAATGTGCATGTGCTGTATATTGCAAAAAAAGATAAATGTGCACCTTTGGGTCAGCTTCCTTCTACCTCTCTCCTTTCAAATGAGTTTCATATTCATTCATATTCCCCGTCATCACAGACACTCCATTCCCTTAAAGTCCACATGGAGATTACAATCAGAGGCTTGTCATGTTCAATTTTCGAAGCGATTTGTCCCAATTGCCATCTCTCCATTTCCTGCTCATTTCATTCACTTATGTCACTGTGATCAAAGGCGTTCACCTTAGTTTCCTTGTTGCGGTGGAAAGGACAGGTATTTACACTGGCGCTTTCCATAAGGCTCCTCTGACAGGCTTCATGTGGGCATAAACAAACCTGGGGAGGAGACTTGATGCAATATTGGACAGTATTTCTAATGTTGTTCTGAAACCAATCACGGTTAAATGTGTGAGTTTACAGGAAAGACGCAAGGCAAGAGGATGACATGTCACAATTTGTGGGCTGAGGAGCGAAAAGAGTTGTTGCTTGATATATTTAGTGATCATACAGTCAATGCAGACAAAAGGTCGGCACATACAAACAACTCGGCAGCCCAGAGGCCAAACCTTTGGCTCCGTTCAAAGCTGATGTCATGTGAAAGGGCATGAACTGTGATTAGAGACCTCTAGTTGAAACATGTCTCTTAAGGCACAGCTGAAAGGGCAGCGAGGATGTGATCTCTTCTGGTCAACAGCGGCGAAGGAAGCTGCTGGAACAAATGAAAACTTTAAATCCACTGTATTACTGAGAAAAGAGTAAGGGGGATTCTGTTGGAATAAAACCTCTGGAGCAGTACCAGACGGCCTGCTGCAAATTGGGAAACCAAGGAGGTACAAGATGATCTCCTAGCAGCACAAAGAGAGAACCAAATAGAGCAAGAGAGGACAAAGAAAAGAGACAACTGTCTAAATGAAAAGAGGAGATGTTGCTGTACAAATGTATAAAGTCATTTCAGAGTCACTGCTTGGTGACCTTGTCACTGACGTAGCTCTCCGGGACATGCTGCGCTCTCCTAAATATGAAGCATGACAAGCGGAACTGCACCAACTGCAATTCTACTTTGCCGCATGCTGTCTAAACATTAGCAAAACTGACATAGTCACAGTCATAGCCGTACCCTCTCTAAGTGACCTTCTTAAAGAAGATTCACTTCAAATTAGGGTTACTGTTATTGTTTGGTCTGCATTTGTGTCATCGCTGCACAACCGCAAAGGATATTCCATTTATTTCTTCTTATACTTGTCCATTATGAACCTGCCTACCATGCGCCCATCCTTTCACCCATTCAACATTTGTATTAGGGAACTAGTCCAAAAATGTAGTTAAGAGATTGAGGGAAAAATCTACCCTTTGTATACTTTTCTGGATGTCTTGTTTTTTGAATTGTGTAGACATCATGTGACACTGAGATCTCTATAGAGCTTTAATTGAATTTGATAGAAATTGGAACATCTTTTTAGCCGTCTACTTCAACTTATTTCTTTGCCTGATACCATTTCAAGCAAATGAGACATAACTCCATGTCCTTTATTGGTATAAGTATTTCATAGTGTTGGAGCAGATATTTCACCCATAAAGGAACAAAGCCTTAGTCTATTATCGTCCATCAAACAAGACAGAGAGTCTACAATCATGCTCGCGTACCATTAGCTTGCTAACATGCTCACAACAGCAATGCTAACGTGCTGAAGTTATGCAGGTACAATAATTACCATGTTCGACATCTTAGTTTAGCGTGTTTAGTGTTTTAGCATGCTAACATTTACCAGTAGGTACCAAACACAAAGTCATAAGTGTTGGGCAAATTGAAAGTTTGACTTGATGGTGGTAGGAGATGAAAAGTCAGAGGATCGTCAAAGTTATTACAATTCATATCAAATGTCATGGCCGTGCATCCAATTTTAGCAGAGATAGTTCACTCGAAAACACAAATGTGAACCTCATGGTGGCCAACCAGAAATTGCCAGCCCACACCAGAAGCATTGCTGAAAACAAATGCTTGCAAGGAAGATCACTTTACTTCTCTACATGTCCTGACTAAGTCTCAATATGTGGGGGTCAGTTTTTCAATTTTGCCCTGTCTGTAGCTGGTCCAAAATGCAGCGGCAAGTCTTCCCACTGGTACCAAGAAAAGAGGCTGCGTCTCCCCGGCACTGGCCTCCCTTCAGAGGTTGCCAGTGAATCAATCTGAATTGATTTTCAGATTTTTTTTATTGGTTTTTAAAGTACTGCATGAAGATGAAGTGTTACCAGCTTACATCTCCAATCTCCTCAGTCCATATTTCACATTACGACCCTCAGATCCTTTGGTCAATTTCTCGTTGCAATTCCATATTTCCCGAGAAAGTCCTAGAAGGACCAAGGCTTTTCCATTGCTGCTCCCAGACTTCTAAACAGTTGTTTACAACCATGTTTTTTTTAGCTAGCACTGCCATGTCTTCCCAAATCTAATGCAATTTTTAAATCTCATGTTTAGCGATTATTACTATGACTGCTACAGTATAATTGCGTCTGTTTATTGTGTTTAGACTGTTTTTATTTTGTTGTTTTTCAATGTGCTCTATAAATTGACTTAACCGCAGTCGCAGTAAGGCCTGCTTTCTAATTTATATTGGGTCAGCTATCACACGGAGAGAAACCTTTCTCAGAACAGGTAGATATATCAGTATCTTCACGGACTGTAGCCTCAATAGACCCCGATGCACTCTAGCCATATGACACGTTGTGATTGAAGGCAACCGACTCAGACATTTTCTTGGCAGAAAGCCTTTCACCGTGCCGCTCGTGTTGTCCTTACTGCACTCTTCACCCACAGCTGAGGATAACAAGTTTTCACCTCCTACAACCACAGCTGGTATATAGAAATCATAAAGTTGTTTGATGTGGGAAGTTTTGCTAGAAGTCATTTTAATTGAACTCAGTTTACCTTTTTCGCACCCTTGTTTGCAGCCATGTTCTCATTTAACTACTTCTGACATGTATCCCACATTAAAGGCCTCATTCTGTACTTTAAGTCTTGTTTGGTGTGTACTACTCTAAGTACTAAGTAATTAGACTTATCCTGCTTTAAAATAAAAATAAAATATAACAAGATAGACACTTATATGATCATTTTTGTGGTGCTAGGACAACATGGCATGCAGCTTAGCTTTCTTGTGGTTGCCTTGTAAAAGTAAAACGAAGTGTGAAAAAACAAACTACCAAACTAGATGAATGTCAGGCCATCTGTAAACAATGAGGGCTGTTTTGATATCGACATGACTCCCCGCCTCCCGCGACTGCCAAACCTCATCAACATTTGTGAAAAACAGGTGCTGCAGATATGAAACGAAGCGTGATTCTGCCACGGCATGGCCTCTTTTACACCTCGGTTTATTCAGAAACTGATCCTGGCAGGCAATTTTTATCATTCCTGAAAGTGCCATATTTTTCAGTTAAAAATATTTAAAAGTCAGGCTAATATCATTCCAGTGAATTGTGTGTTATTGTGCAGTCGGAAGAAAGGATGGCTGAGAGAAGTAAAAATTTGGGCTGCCGTTGCAAGGCTTTTCTGGCCACCTGAAAATATCCAAGACAGGTTTCTGTATCTCTCCCAAGTACAATGGCACCAACCCAATATATCAATCCCATGTCTATTTGAGAATTCACATTTTACTCCAGGTTGTTGCTGCAACAAAGAAACCGAAGTTTGACAAAAACATAATAGCGACTGTGCTGACAACTCAATGGCATTGCCCTGGTTCTCTCATCCCTCGATTCGTGTCGTCTCCTTTGTAGGTCCAGCAAAAGCTTGTGCAGTGCTGAGGTCCTTTTGTCATTGACCATTACTGATGTGTAAATTTACCTCCCCGCTGACTGAGACTTTGTTGATGCTCTCACTGGGTACATCAACAAACTCAGAGGAGCGGGCGCACAAACTCACACTGACTTGCACTTATTTACCGACGCCGATAATACTCGCACGACAAACACAACAAGAAGCAAACACTGGCAGGCGAGAGAGATGGCAAACAATAAAGTGTGTGAGGAATTAATCACTAATATGACTACAAGAGAAAACATAGCGAGTGGGTGAGGGGGGCTTTCATTTCCAGCACTGCGTGGGCTTTGTTGGAGATACTCAGTTGCGTTGTGTTAATAGTTTCATAAATTTGATATTTTTATATCTAATATATTTCTCTGAAAAGACCAAAGAAACAACAAGCATTAAGAATATTTTAGAGCTTTTTTAAAAAAAAAATTAAACTATATATAATATGTATATATGTCCATATTTACATGAGAGTGTGGAGAACCTGAGGACAGGCTGTTGTAGTGACTTTCACTATGTAGCCACACCTTTGTATACCTTTGTATGACCATAATTTACTGAATGAACATCATGTTGTTGTTGTTGAAGAAGACTTGAAACTGACAATTGAGGCCATAACTCATTAGGAAACTGTATGGTGAGGAAATAGATCAAGTGAGAAGTAGGGTCATTTTCTCATAAGCTTACATAGAATTTGACCGCTTTTTGAAACCAGGGTAGTTTTTTGTTGGTTTACTAATATTAAGACCATAACTTAAACTTATTCTTTAATGATAGTGGAAAAATGTTAAACCTAAACCCAACATGACTAAATACAATGACTCTTTAGGGTTATTCAGCCCTATCCACAGCTATCAGTGACTGAGTTATGGTTTGAGGTATTCTTTATATTTTTAAAATGTACCCAACATAGCAGCTAGCTGTCACAACGTAGAAGTCAAATGAGAAATAAACTCCACTCAGTAGAGTTTTATGACTTGATACACAAAGTAAATCAAGTGAGGTGATATTTTCCTTTTTGTGTTTCAGTTTGCAGGTGTTGTCATTTAGATATCAATGGAAATGAATGCCTATCATGGCATCACAATTGGTTTAATGGAAACAAATGGCCGATCTCATGCAGCCAAGGTCTCAGTACACACACACAAACAACAAATTTTACTCCAAACTCACCTAGCGCTGTCTCCACAATAAACATATTGACCATTAGAACCTCATCTGTCACCATGAAACACTGAACGTCAGTTTGCTGCATCGTCTAATAACCTGTTCAAACACTTTGTGGGTGTTTTTATCTTCAAAATGAGGTGCTGAAAAATTCCCTGACACATGAGCTATTTTCTTCCTCTGCATAAACAACTGAGCCAAATTAAAAGAACCTTCCAATTCCAATTAAATATTTTTTTTTTTTGCTTATTATGCCCATTGGGTAAACCTGTCTATTTGAATAAATCTGAGGTTTGGATAAAAAAGAAGAAATCCTCTACTGTATGACAGTTCTCATTAGTGACCATATGAACTTACATTAACCACATGTGGGAAGCAATTAGGGCCTTGTCATGAGACAACAGGCCCGAGGACCAGCTGGTTGCATTGATAAGCAGGAAATCAGGTAACAATTTCCAATTATAACTACAGAATGCTGCAATATGTGTTTGCAAACTAATAATTAGCCTTATATGGGTTTGTATTATCTGCCATAGGCAGTCAGCATTTATTGTGAAGAAAACTGACTGTCTAAAGATACAATATATGGTGACACTGTTGTACTCTGCGCTGTTTTTATAGTTTGAGTTAGAGGGGCATACAGATAGTACATAATTGGCAGGGTTATCTCAGGGTTTTGTCTCAGTGTTGTCTTGAAAGGAACACACTGAAATGGCCAGAGAAGAAAATGGTGTTGGCACTAAGCTATGTGACGCACTGAAGCATGTCTTGGCAGATATATTAGTTGCACCTTTGCCTAATTTATTGTTTGTTTGCCTCACTTTTGTCCACTGAGGCCAGCACCTAATTGGAAATAGAAACCTAATGAAAAACTGATGAGAAAGGCTCCAGCACACGACATGACAAAAACACTGCAGAACCGAGCTTCCTCCTCGGCCTCGTGCAATCTGGCCACGTGCACAAAAACAACAGAAAGAACATGTTATGATTTAATTGGTCACATCTCTTCGCCTGATTAACACAGAAGCAGCAGAAAGCTATTTGTTAGAAACGCTGTGTTAATTTGTTGTTTATCAACCCTAATGAATTTCATTATAAGAAGCAGAACATTTAAGGAAATATTTTAATTTACTTTCAAGCTGAGAGTTACATGAGGAGACTGATATACCTCTCATATGTCTGTACAGTTAAACTGAAGCTATAGCTAGCAGCCGGGTTGCTTGGCTTAGCTTACCTGACAGAGGTTTAGCCGATAGTGTGTTTCCTAAACCTAACAAAGACGTGTTCTTGCTTAAACCTAACCAAAAAACGATTGTATGAGGAAGGTTGGTTACGTGTGTTGTTGTTACGCTGCTAGTCGTGTTGTTTGGTTCGTTGGGAGACGCTGACAATCAACCGATTCAGTTGTTTAGGTGTGCGGATATGTTGATTTTACATTCAAGACTCTAAAACAGCCCCGGTGACACAAAGAGCTGGTGATCATCGGGGGGATCATCATAAAAAGTAGTTCCTCACAAAGATAGATCTACAAAAGAGGACACACGCACTGGCCTGTAACCAACAACCAGAACACAAACATGCTCCCTTTTTCCCAAAGAGGGTTTTTTTTTGTTTTTTTTGACACCCCCAGCCCCCAAGATGGAAAGAAATAAAGAGGCAGAATGTGTAACATGAGTTGACACGCCATTCCTTCCAGCCACTCTCGGGTAGGTTTTTCCTCTTTCACCAGAGTGCACTAATGAGTAGAAAACAAGCATTTGTTTGTTGACGTGGCTGCTCTGTGGCTGTCTGAAGAATCTTGACCGGGGTGTTGTGAAGGAAGCACCAGTGACTCCAGGGGCCTCTTCTCCACCAGCGAGCCGGGCATCTTGACACCTCCCGAGCCCCTGCTTACACTACAACCATTGTTCCCCCCGCTGCCACAGCTGCCTGAGTAGAAACACTGTGACACGCTCTTGACCCAATTTCAAGTTCTAATTCTGTAATGGGTTTCAGCCTAATTTAAGCAAGCTGGTACATATAATTACAAGGAAACAGATTGTTACTTAATTGGAGTTTTTTCTTGAGGCATAGAAGCAGGCAGTGTTTTCTGACTGGCGTGGGAGATGAATGTTGCAGCACTTGTAGAGCTCACTCTGGAGTTGAAGATTTTATTAAGCAAGGGAAGGATTTGCAGTATTTTGGAGATGTAGTCAGCCTAAACGCACAGCACAGAATAAAAGACTACAAGACACATTTTGTGGAACCAGTGACGAGATTCTTAGTCATTTATTTGACATTTGTGTAACAACATGACGCCTCTTCGGTACATTTTGTGCAGCTTCCCTCATTCTGAAAATCAAATGTTTTAGTACATACACAGTGATGTATTCATACACTCAAACAATTTGCACAATTGAAATAGATTTACAATAAATCCCTTTTACAGTCAACAAATGATATAATTACACATACATTTTTCAAATGATGCTATTGTGACACACTGAGTGGGGCATGTAAGATCTCTGGAGAGCAAACTATGTAATAGTTGCATTGTTTCTAATCTAGTATAAACATTTCTTTATATTGTATTTTGGGGAATCTTCACTCTTGTTTACAAATAGACTCTAGTTCACCCTCAATATGGCACGAAATACAAACCCAATTTTCGAACCTGCACACGACCAGGCACTAATTTTGATTACTTTATATTCTAGAGTAATGGCCAAGTTCATCTCGGTGAGCAGTGATTTATTGGCATGGTCTGGATGATTTGTATGGAAAACCGGTCCATTGACGTATAATTTAGTTAGAATCAAATCAGATGTGGGTGTTCCAACGGTCCTGCTGCTGAGACTGCTAAGACTTTGTTGCAAGTCATATCCCTCTGACTCTCTGTCTACCATCAGCTGTCTAACAAAGGCCAAAAAACAAGTAAACACATATAAATACAGCGATATGCAGAGTTCATTTGCAAAAAAAAGATAATTATTGCCGATCTTAAAAAAGAACGATTTAGTAAAACAAAAAGGCAACAATTTATAATAAGCATCGTGAATACATTTAAAATAGTAAGAGTTATTTCACTCTCCTGTTTGTTTTAGAAACCATTTATTATGCAATAGTTTTTGTTTCTAATACCTTTAAAATTACAAATTCACACTGTGTAGTTCATGTTTAAACATTATTTGAATGGCCATTTAAATGTTACAGCTGATGTTTATTAACATTTCCAATTCCTTAATTGTTTTATAAAGCATTCCTTTGTTGTGAACTAACTATTAACTATAATTGATTAACAATAAATGTCCTTTTCTAATGACAGTATTATTGACATTACTAAAATAAATAATAATAAACAGAGGTATATGTTTTTGCAAATGAACCACTAATATACATTTTCATACGTGTGTGTATGTTTGTACATTATATCTCTGAAAGTTTTACTGTACTTGGACAAACACAATGTCAGTCTTTGTTGGTCAGGCAGGACGCCTCATAAATAAAGCAGCAATCTCCCCTGCCTTTATGGACCAGCACCCCATGACATTTATATAAGACTACAAATCTCTTTCCCTGCTCTATATTTAATATGGTGTTGATATCTCCACTAACTAAAGTCACTTAATTCACAACAGTGTGCGGACCTTCCGTCTATTAATTTGCCTCCTGCTGTACTGTGCGCAGGACGACGTGTGCACATGCTGGGTTGAAAACACTTATACATACAAGAAGGAACAAGAAGTGATGCGTTAGGCACAATCGCATCTTATATGAATAAATTACAGTCAAATATTTGTTTTCCAGTGTAACCCAATCCTGTAAATAAAAGATGGGGCGCAGCAAAAACATACACTAACTCTTTTATTGCACACACTGTACACGTAAACTTTCTCTACGCAGTCATTACTTGAAGCACACTGTATATCCTCCCCATTTATATACCACTGCGCAGGCTCCGGATCAGAGGCTTTCCCGGAGTGAACATGCCTGACGCTGTCAGAAAGTAGATGTCTGCCGTTTGACCCCGAGATTCTCTCAGACCGTCACAGTGGCACACCGATCTGTCAAAACAGTGTCCTCCTCCCCCATCGCACATACATCAGCCTCACCCCTCCCCTGAAATCCACACGGGGCTGTCAGGACAGCAGATATTTCTTTCCCGGTGAAGGAGCTGAAACTTAGAAACACAACACTTGGAAACAGCATGAAAGAAAAGGACTCGATAATGGGCAGGAAATCGGTTATGTGCGGTAAAAAGAGCAACATTTATTTATTATTAAGAGCTTGCACGCCGAGGACTCTGGGTATATCTGTGGGGGTAAAGCAGGGTCACACCGCAGCCTTGTTTTTGTTTTGGGATGTATTCTGACCAGACTTCTGCCAAGTAGGTTTTACATCAATGACAGAAAAAGACGTGGAATATCTTCAACGTAAACAATCACTGCTTTTTTTTTTTACTTAAACATGCACTGAGAGACGTTTGATTGAGAACAACGGTATGAATATAAAACTGTGTGAATAATTCAGTGGCAAAAATGCACACACTCTCTCCTTTCCCCTGTTTATGACAAAGCATTCTGATGCGAGCGTGTATCAGCAAGGAAGCTGACACGACGGAGTAAACACACACTTGTATGGAATTTATTGCGGCTGCGGGCGCCGATATACCGGGTGATAAGTTTCACGTGGGAAAAAACCAACTGCTCCAACTAATAGACGAATGCACAGGAGCTCAATGTGGCAAATGCACAATCGCTCGGCGCATCTATTTCCCGTGTGAGCAGTTTCCAGCAGCTCCCCACACAATCACAGCCGGTCTGCAAACCATCACGTTCTCCTGGCTTGTATCATCATAATCATCAAAATGGAATAACAAAAACAACAACCGCTATAGGGCATTTTCACTTCCGCAAAATAATTGAAAAACAGTGTGGCGCATTTGTCTGTGTTATGACTGCAGCTGGGCCATAACGCAGCATTTCTTTTTGGTACATCATTAATGGCATGTTTTTGGGAGTCTGCCTAACTTGAATAACAAGGTGCCTTAGTTAATCTTTCCTGTTTGTTGGAAAATAGTGTCTGAACTTTGTTTGAATGTTTCATGCAGCCAATTAGTGGTGTAGTAGTGGGGTCTGTCGTTTTTATTTTTTTATTTTTAGTCTCCGGAACCATTAAATACGAGGAAATTTTCTGTAAAACACTGCTGAAGAACAGTAACGCTACAGCATTACTCGTTTTAATGTTGCCTATTAGGATGAGAAGGCCATGGTTTTGCTTTTGATCCGTCTCACCTAAGTAGAAACAGAAAAAAATGAACGGACGGCTTGCGTTCGGCAAACTTCCGATCAATTAACAAATTGTTCAAAGCCTTTTTTTTGTTGTTGATAATTATCCGATTGAAAAGGCATAACTACACTTTGGCCCACACTCTTTAAAAGCTAAAACCACTCTTAATTAATTTTGTTTGAATTTGCTTTGGTTACACAACTTTATTAAAGGGTAATCCCACCATTTTTACACATTAAGGTTTGTTTACAGGTCCTGGGGAGTGCTACTACATATTCCTAAAAAGTAGTATAAAGCCTTTTGTGGCTCCACGTAATCTGAATAATTGTCTCCAGTGATGTCACTCAGTGGCTAAGTTGCATTGTGGGTAATGTAGGCACCGGGTTTTGAAAAAGCAATCCGCTCATCTGCCTTGCACTCCAAATTGTTTGGGCTCATTAATAAACACATGATCGAAATCAATACAGCAGAACCAGATATCACGTTTTTCATTCCACGCATCCTTAATAAGCCTGCATTACCCACAATCCAATCAGCCACAAATAACCCTTTTTCCTCCTTGTTTCTTTATGTGCAGCTCGGGCAGCATTTTTCTATCTGAACCCGACTGACCCAAAGCGAGCCCGACCCATTTAGTATTTTCTCCGACGATCTAGACGATGAAAAGCAATTGTTCTACTCACATATAGTCATACATAATATATTGTAAAGAATTCAACAGAACTATACATTAATCTGGCAGGGAGAAAAATACCTATTCAAGTTTTGGGAGAACTTGCCATGGGACAAGACACACACCACAAACAAAGTGCTTCATTTGGGAAGAATTTCGATAAGCCCTTCCCGGATGAAGCAATCAATTGTAAAATGCCGCACTTCGGTGGCAGAGTGTTGTCCCTGTTGTGGGCGGGCAAATAGGAAACAGAGTGCCGAAGTGGATCAATAGGGATCTCATCATCAGCTGCATGATTGGGATTTTGAACTCTGGACTGCGCGCACCAATCATAGCCTCTTTTATTAGCTGATTTGAATCGCGTGGTGCATCACGATCAGTCTATTTGTGACTCTAGACAAACAAACTAACCCGGCTCTAAAGAACAGAAGCAGACAGGGAGAGACACCAATGTCGGTCGGGTAAGAGAGACATCTTTGTAAAAATCTTTCTAATTCTCTATTTTCTGGACCTGTAAATGACAGCTAATGATCAAAGGTGGAAAAAGTGCTAGATTGTATAAAAGGGAAAAATTACTGGGTAAATTGTGTTTTGCCGACCCTGCTGCTCCCACTTTTCTAATTCTAATATCTTTCCTCGCCATCAAGATTGCTTTTCCTCCTCCTCTTCAGAGGATTGGGAACTTTGCCGGGAAAGCTGCCAACTCTCTGGAACTGATCATTCAATCTCCCGCAACTCTTCTGCATCTCATAAGCCCCGCTTCCCTGCCTGCTCCTCTCTGAAGGCGAGGGACCCCTTCTCTATTATTTCCTCATCTGATCTCCCCCGATGCACTCCCGGTGCTCATCGCGGCTCAACCCCTCTTCTGTTAATCCTGCCTTTCATCTGGCGCTGGGGGACCTTTCAGCCTATGGTTCACTTATGATATCAATCAGTTGCGCAGCTACCAACACAGCCTTACACACACATACAGGTGAGCCTGTGGGTTTCCAGCTGTTTCCTGATCATCACAAAAGGCAAGAAATACTCTCAGAGAAGAGCAGCCTTGACTCAAAAAATGTTCTGGATGTACTGAAGTACACAGTGACATTAGCTCGGGTCATATCTGCCGTGCATCTGCTAGCAGACAATGAGAACTCCGCTGAGAAGGCCTTCTGAACGACTCTACAGATTCAGTCTTTTAGAAATAGAGCAGCTGCAGGTTGTGTTTCTTGGAGGCATCACAGAGTGGAGCCTGCTGGGATTGTTTATGTTCACAAATAATTCAATATTCACCATATTGAATATTCCCCCAGATCAGTGGCATAACATGGACTCCTATTTTGGGAGGATTTTCACTTCAAATAGTGCATTTGTCACCCACTCCTGGGCTTGCAGAGTGTCTCTGGATGGTATTTTTCTTATTATTGTTTTTTTCCCACAGTACCACTGGCAAACAGAGCCGTAGTGTGAGGCCATTTAAAATTCTCTTTTTCCTGCAAGAGCTACAAAACAGTGCAGTTGCGAGCATTTTAAAGCGTTAGCCCCAACATGCCTATGAAAGCTTGTCCTGTCATGTTTCATCAGGGCATTGTCGAACTGGTAAAGGCTAACAAGGGTGAATGCTGGGAGCGTACAGAGCCATAACCCAACCCTCCCCCGTTGGCATGCTTCTGAGCCCGTTCCTACCACAGCCTTCACATGGCATGAATGTCATGCAGATAGTGGCTGGAATTGAAAGGTTTATTCTGTAGACACTGGGAAGACTGGCACTATAAAATATGAGTCGGGAGTGAGGACGGAAAGCAGTTTCAGGGAAGCACAAGCAGACGTGACATCACAGAGAGGTTATCTTACAGTTCAGAGACCTAATAGGTTGGAAAATTATCATGTTTATTGAAAAATTTAAATTATTTCTACACTATTTCATATCTTTATATTAAAAAATAGATCAAGTGAATGGAGAATAATCAACCAACTATGCAGCTTCTGGCTCCTTCAGCTCTACCGAGTGGTTTTAGTGTGAAAAATCACTGCGCCTAACGCCACATCCCGTGCACCGTATGGCAAACAAACAAAGTTAGCAACTAGAGAGACAGATATTTGCTCTGGAGTTGGTGGAGACCAAAACAGAGCCAAAAGGAGAGTAACTATTGGGCTTATATGTGTCAAGTAGCTCAGAAAAACGAAAATGAATACAAATACATGCTCTATGTATGCTTGACGTATAAACAGGCAACTGTAAGCTAACATGCTCGACATACAGTTAAAATAAGCCAGCATTGAGCTTATAGCTTGTTGCGATGCCTCCCAATAAGCAATTCATTCACACGGTTATTAGTGAGTCATAGCCAATAAAAGGCACCCTATATACTATGTTTAATACAATCATTGATCATTGACTAATGATGGCTAATGTCAGCTAACTTTATATTACTCTGTAACTGGTATAATCGATTGAATTCAGCTCCTGACTATATGCTTCTTTTCTATTTGTGCTAGGCTACAATCAGGCCTACACAAATTTTAGCATAGTTACACATGTATCTTGATAGCACACATACGTCTTGCAGACATTGGCAAGAGTTATGTTAGAAAGAAATAGTATGGGGAGCTTTTGCTAATTGGGAATACATTGGCAAGATGCCGACTAAATGGCGGCGGCGTGCCAACGTCTTCCCAATCAACACCTTCCCCAAACGTCTGCAAGCTGTACTGTAGGTGTGCTATCTGGGTAGGTTTGTGTTCAAAATCTGTCAAGCTTTGATGCCGACAAAGTGAAAAGAGAAACATCTCCAGTCTATGATACGCATACACATTCAACCACTGCTCCAGCGCACACAGGATCAAACCTTAAAGCATCAAGCAGACAATTATGTACAAAAGGATGCTAATTCCTCTGGACTACATACAGATAGACCACATCCCCCATGTGTATGTCTGGCACTGCCCATAAGCAGCCAGGCTTCCAAACAGAGGACATTACAGCCGGGCAAAGCAGAGATCTATTTGCTGCCCGGATTTAAAGGGAGGACCTAAACAACTCCACTTTTGGCACAGAATGAAAACGCAGCCACAGGGTTGTGATAAAAGATTAATTGAATAAAAATGGTGTTTCAGTCAATGGAAGAGAGCACAGCAGCATGTGGGAGATGGGGGATTATAAGGTTAGAGGAATGTTACGGAACAAAACCAGCACACTGACCATCCCCAATAGTTACGGCCAACTTGGACTCATCTTCAAAGGGTTGGCTTCCCTCCTAACAACGATACTAAGCTGGTTGTGGTGTGCTTTTAGCTCTTCTTTTGTTATTTATTTTCCCCCCACAAGTTCACAACTGACTCACATTCTTCTAAGCTGTAAAGTCATAGGAAGTAGCATTGACAAGCATTTTCAGTGTTCCTATGAGGAATTACTGACAAAAAAACAGTAACCCTGATGTTACATTTTAGAAATGCTTCAAGCTCAAGGCCATAAGGAAGGTTAGGAGAAGAAGGCTCTTTCATCTTGACTACAAAAGAGGATCTGTCCCTTTGTCAAAAGAAATAAAATAGTTGAGATTATTGTAAATGGTCGGTTAGGTAAAAGGTTGGCCTATGGTTTTATCTTTTGGGTCAGTTTAAGCCTATGACTGGAGATATTTATGCAATATTGTGATACTGTGTTGTTGTGTCTTTGTATTCAGTTTTTGTATTGCCAAATGAATACATTTCACAGAAAAAGACTTTCCTTAGGGGGATAATAAAGTGCCTATCCCTAACCATAAATGTTGGATTTCGGTTTTTTTAGTAATTAAACATTTAGCTGCTATCCATGTCACAATGAAATTACATTCTTTGCAGGTGTAGTGGGAAGGGGAAGGTAAAGGGAAGGGGCTGATGGGCTGCAAAAACACTGGGAGGAGGGAACGCTGACGAAGGAGACGCAGTGCAGGTGTGGAGGGAAAGCGGACCTCAGGTAACAGGGCTGGGCTAATTGAACAGATACAAGACAGGTGTGGAGGGAAAACGGGCCGGTGAGGAGCACAGGAAAACAGGAGGGGAAGCAGAGCACTGTGAAAGGGCAAAAGACAACACAAAAACCTAGATAACACACGTACAATGAAACTAAAATGACATGACCGTGACAGCTTTCCATCCAATGATTTCTCACAATTCAAGACTTTACTGGATGAGGCAAGACTTAGAAAAGTTTTGCAGTGAGGGTAAGCGAACAATCAATTTCCAGTCCTTGAAGTGTTGAGTAAAACATGCAGGGTCACTGTAGCAACGATGTGAGTAGCTGGGAAAGTAACTGTACAACTACAATATATTTTGTTAATCTCCTGGTGAAAGTACTATATGCTGATCATGGCTTTTATTGTAACTTGCATTCTATATCAATCCAAACTTTCTCACCGCTGCTTTAAAGCTACAAGGTTAATTAGGAAGCCGGGCTAAATTTAAGGGGAGAGAAAGACATTACTTTTGGAGGGAAATCCAGAAAGGTCAGCCATTTTCTTTTGGTCACTATGTCCTAATGAAGGCAATCTCCCGCTGGTGCAGCGGGGAGTTTAGGAAAAGTGAGGACTATAATTATCTAGCACCCTCGGGTGAACGTAGAAGTTCATTAGGCCAAATCCAAATATCAAGTCGTAATAGCTGGAATTGAAGGAAACTCCTTTAAAGTATTGGGATCTACACATTTTAGAGTCAGACTTTTGGTTTCTAGTTTACAGAATAGACAGAGTAAGACTTGTTTAGCAGAGTAGCTACACTTTCTTGGCTTTCGTAGTAACTGGCTATCCTCAACAGCCCTTGGTTTTCTTCATCATGTCCCAAAGGTTCCTCCTTCTACTGGCCAGGTGTCCAGCCTTCAGCATCTGTTCCCTGATGGCTTAGTTTAACTTACAACATGTCTATTTCAGACAGACTACATCTCATCAAGTCACAGGTGTAGCATGTGATTGCTGCCGAGATACTCCAACTGCTGTTGCTTCCGTTGTGTTTTTCTTTCTCCTTTTCATGGCTTCGGATCCCACTCGGGGAGGCGTCACTTTTTGAACTGGCATCTCCCTTTCTCGTCGGAGCAGCTGTCAGCATGCATTGACGGGAGACAATGTAACACCTTTCAATATCCTGCGCACTCCGTTGACAGGTAAGAATGATGCCTGTAAACTTTGACTGTTTGAGCCACATCTGCTTTGCGGCAACAGCTGATACGGAGAGATGTTGATTGATACGCTCCACCCAGATGAAGTTAACTCCGTGCATATTGTTTTTCAGACGAAGGCTATAGGTGTGACATGGAATTTAGTGCAGCAGTTGAGGCAAACATGGAGATAACAAGGTACAGTTACTTTTCCCCCCCCAAGTTCTTGGCAGGAATTTACTCATGTGACGAGATTTTCCACGTTAAACACACTTGCGAACCCAAGGTAATGTTTTCTCCCCATGTGGCTAATAGGGGAGAAAGAGGCTGATCTTGGCTGATGCTTTCAGGGTCTCTTATCTGAAAATATTCACTGGCATAAATGCGAGGTGCGACACAGATTATAGCTTAATCCTGTAACGTATGTTCTTTTCCCTCTGTGGTGCTCCCGACAAACTGCAACCAAGCAGAAAAAGAAATGAAAATCGCAAAACGCCCTCAAAATTTAGAGCAATTTTGAAAAGCCCCCCTCCGGAGATCGTCTCTAACTCTGAGCCGGCATGTTGTAAACTTTCCTGACATACATCCGACACGCAGCACGCCGAGCATCAGAATTTCGCACACCTCTGCACTTAAAAAACACACAGCTTCAAACCCGCTTGCGCTCGTGACACACACAGAAACACACGGGCACAATTGCAAACCCCAACCTTTTGATGTGGTGAAACCAAGAGGCAGCTGTTAATTAAAAATTTGAAAGGATAATGTTGGTCTGAATGTATGTCTGTTAGACTCACAAAAGGCAACTAATTAAAAATTTGAAATGGATCCTAGTGCCCCTCTTTTCACGTCGCCTCTTCCTGCAGAGAAATGAAGGAGATCGAAATTAAAGCAATAACACGAGCGGCGCCGTATTTCAAAGCCAATGAGCTGAAGTGGTGAGTGGTATCTTTCTCGCCTGCAGTGCAAGAGTTCAGTGTGCGCTGATCAAGGCAGAGGGGTGCTCACAAGGGGCCCCGCCATGTTGTAAAACAGGTGACTCTTCACATTTCCCAATAAACTCGCATTATCAGAGAGCCTGTCATACTCTTTTCACTCAACAGACAAGTTTGCTGCTCCGTGCCATTTTCCAGCTTCGGTTTTGCCAAACAGTTTCACCGCCTCGAGGAGGGCTTTGACACATTCTATTCACACAAGCTTAGCTTTGACATTTAGATTTTACTATGGACTGCTTATAAAAGTTTCAAGTCAAGATATGTTTGCTGAAGTGCGCAAATATGCAAGTTCATGACCTCCTCCGCCGCAACTTCGATATAAAAACCCACCGATCCATTCGAAGATGTCAAAACATAAGACACTGTATGTGCGCTTTATACTTATTTATATTTCTCTTGTATATCTTTTGCGTACAGCATTATGTGTTTGTACCGTTCTCGCTTTCTATTTTTCATTTTTCATCTAGGATGTCTATTGATTCTGGTCCCATGATATTATTTTATCTATGCAACATGATTAATGGTCTTTTTTAGAGAAAAATGATCACCCCAAAATTCTTTGAGAAATCTATGAAAAACCCCAACCCCATCATAAAAATACATTAATCAACTCCCAGTGATCTGGACAGTATGCAGTGTGGAATGATTATAAGAGTGTGCAGTTGGGAGTTAAGTAGCAGTCGTAGAAAAATAGTACCAGTAATACTGTAGTACTATAGTGTTCAGTGTTGATCAGTTAGCCATCAGCTTTGCTACTCATTCACACCCCCTGTTCTGTCACTCACCATAGCCAAGGCCTAGCCTATAGGCTACTTCGGCTGCCTCTTGGCTAGGCTAATTTCAAACAAGAGCCTACGCTAGCAGTTCAAATGATAAAATAATCAAATGTTAAAAATAACAATTAGACTAGCACTTCACATGTTCGTCAAATTGTAGTTAAATGTTAAACTACCATTTCAAGTAATAGGCTTGCATGTCATTTAGCTAGCAGTTCAAATGTTAAGCTAGCAACTCATACGTTAAGCTACTTCAACTGCCTCCTGGCTAGGCTAATTTCAAAACAGCCTATGCTAATGGTTCAAATGTTAAAATAACCATTCAGACATTAGACTAGCACTGCACATGTTAGGCTAGAGGTTCAGACATGAGTTAAAATGTCGAATTGTACTTCAAATGTTAAACTACCATTTCAAGAAATAGGCTTGCGTGTCATTTAGCTAACAATTCAGACGTTAAACTAGCAATTAATATGCTAAGCTAGCAGCAATATAGGCTACTGACATGGAGCAGACAGAAATGTCGGAATATGTCACAAAAATAAAGTAAATATGAAATATTAATGTCTTCATGTAAGACCTGAGTATCATTCTGAGAACCTGCTTGTGAAAATATTTTCCCAGTCTTTAAAAATGCTATATATTGTATAAAATGCTAATGGGTAATAATTCATATGTGTAGCACCCAAGTTTATAACGCTGTGCAGAATGGTAAATAAATGGTAAAACAACAGAAATAAAACCTGACGACTGCATTTCTCAGTTGTCACACCCTGACAAAAAGCAGCATCTACTCTTACCATTCCTTCTAGTTCTAGCTGCTCCTTTATGTGGAAATAGATGTTTGGGAGAGTGGAAAGCTGACACTACTCCTCATATTTACAAATCCGATTCATTGAATCAATACTGAACACTGCGGGTGCCGTTAAGAGCCCCATTTACCATAAACATCTCATTTCCTCCGGATCTGAGGGGTCGGAATTGGCATTTCTTGCGCCTGTGCTTGTCGCTAGCTTTGCAGTTGAAGCCCATCCACGGCGCCTAATGCCTCTGCTCTGTCAGTGAACCATTCGGATGCATTTATGCTGCTCCAGCAGGTGTCATTTACTCTGAGCAGATTGTGCTTAGGGGATGAAGATATTGTGAGATCGCGCGACCGGATCATGTCTGTGGATGCAGATGAGGTGGAGGACGGGGATGGGGAAACGTGGCATTTGTCTTGCAATATGAAAAGAAACAGATTGCGCTTTAGTCGTCAGAGATATTGACACCTTGTGTTTATTATTGATTCAATCGGCTGCCTCGAAATTTGACAATGACTGAAATGGAAATGCATCAACCGGAGCAACAAGTAATAGTTGCATAGTGAGAATTTTTATTACATCTTAAGAGGGCAAGAGACAGGAAAAGAGACATAAAAGTACAAAAGACTAAAAAGACCCGGGTGTTACCGATATCCTTTGGATCCTTGAAACATTTTCAGAATACTCAGCCTTACAATAGGAAAGTAATGTTCAGATACAGAGATATCTAAGAAATATGCAGCAAACTGTCAAAACCTCTTTGATCACCTAGCAATTCGATTTTCAAGGATAGATTCTTAGAAAATCTCCCACATATCCCCCCAGTGCACTCCTACGATTCAGTTGGAGCAGGCATATAGTAAATACAAACCCAGTATATTTTATATTCGGTAACACGAAAGGAGCGTTACTGCCCTTAAAAGAAAATACAGGTTGAAATAATTCTACTGGCAGTATGATTCGTCTTTTCCTCAGCACTATTAGTCACTATCGTTTTTTGAACACAACTTTACACTTTCAAAATGCGTGTCGTGCGTACGCTAAAGTCCGATTCGAGTGCAGGTGATGCATCAGTCCTTCCCATTAACTTCTGTGGAGAGCAGGTCCATATGCAGGTCGATTTCGTCGTCACTGCAACAAAAGTGATCACGTCAGTTTAATTTGGTTTAGGCAACAAAAGGACTTGGTTAGGTTGAGGAAAACATGATGTTAGATATAGGTTAAAGGGGCACTATGTAGTTTTTGGAGAAGAAATTCAAGTAAAATCATCAGTCAATGAAGATCTTTCTCCTTTGATTAAAATTTCTTCCCCAAAACTACATAATGCTCCTTTAAACATTTTGTCATTAAGTCAACTTTGACTTTTGGTTTCACCCAGGAGGCCAGTGTTGGTGTCCTGTGTCTGCTTGGTCTCATGGTCCTATCCAGCAAATTAACATGAAGAATGCCAAGTCCATTTTAAGGTTTCCACCTCTGAAAAGTGTAGAATCTGAACGCTTTGCTATCATTTATACAGTTTTATCAAGACTGTGAGTTCTTAAAAAGTAACTTGCCAGTAATTCAGCACGCAGGCTTTTGTTTCTTCTCCTTTTCCTTGAACCGTGTCATGTCTACATTCATCTTATCTGCATTTGTGTTATAAAAGCCAACTGGTGCGCACACTTTATGAAGTCTTGTGTCCCTTTTGATACGGCTGCATTAAAAAAAAAAGGTTTGTCAATTTAAATGGTTTGCTTTTTTGATACAAAGTCTGGCCTTTAACCCGTTCTGTGCAATGATAATGCATTTAGAGGCAGGTAATGCGCCACTTAGTGTGTTTACTGCTGGCAGAATTACCTCAAAGATAACCCGTGTTTATTACCGTGGCACCGTGTCACAGAGCTCTATTAAAGCCCAAATTAACATTCAAATAGATGTAGGTTTAAATGTTCTGTCGCTGCAAGCTTCCCTGCAGTCTACACTCGCAGACAGCCCACTGGAAGACAAACTAAAGATCCTTGAGAACCCAGTTCTGTAGCTCCAGGTCACACTCCCAGTAATTAATGGGGACCAATAACTCAATACTGCAGGGGGGGTTGTAAAGAAACTTCAGATTAGAGACCGATTGATTTCTTCGAGGCCACTGAGGTCCATCCACATGAGCCGCGGGGTTGGTTGGTTGCCATGGCTACGGTGCCGTTTGCAAAAAGATGCCTTTAATTGCTTGATTAGACTTTGAAAGGGCAGTGATATCAACATGATGTAGCGTTATGAACACATGACTTTGCTGCCAAGAACACCAGCGATATTCAGACCGGGGCTATATCAGCGTTAATCTCCGACTTGAGGCCGCTGGCAGGCCACCAATTTACTTGCCATGTATGTTTGTCAGGTTTGTCACTTCATGCATGTGTGAATGTTCAGTGAACTGATTTTCTGCAAGAATGTGGAATTATGTGTGTGTGTGTGTGTGTGTGTGTGGAGGGGGGTGTTATGTCAGCTGCGTGTTAAAAGTAGGACTCAATAGCCGCTGCATTGTTCATTATGGAAGGGATATTTCTTGCTGCGTTCATGAATAGTGGCTGGCCGTGTCTGTTCTCCAGTTACAGCATTGGTCGATATGAAATACCACACATCAATGAGCAGATGTATTTAATGCTATCTGTTAGACATGCTTTTATTTCCCGTCAGTCTGACTCCTAAAAGGGCCACCTGTCGGTCGGTTTTTGATGACTTCTTTTATGCTTTCCTCACCATTGACCTTGATCGTCTTTGTCTCTATGTTTCGCTTAGTCTAATAACGTGGGGCTTTTGAATTGAATGTAAATGTAAACAGAAAACTGGTATTGTCCATCGGTGGTATGAAAATGGGAAAAATAGCAACACCTACATTTTCTCATTGAAATGGTCTCATTTTTCAGCGCTGGAATGTGCAGTCTTAACCACTCTATATTTAGTGCTTTCAGTCTGCGACACTGCATTGTTAATAGGAACAGATCATGTATTTTGAATGTAACTTTCAATCTGAAAAGTAACTTGTCACTGAAGTTAATAAGCATAAAGAGAAAGTGCTCAAGTGAAGGACGGTGGAGGTAAATGCCCTTACTTATACTCAGCCACTGCCAACAAAAAAGGTTTCACCTATCGGAGGAAACGACCCAAATCTATCCTTGAATATTGAATTATTTCAAAGAGGAAACAAGAAAAATATTGAAAAATGTGTGTAACATAGCTCTACTTCATACTTTCAGGTGAGGTCGAGACGTAAGAAAATGTACAGCAATCTTGTCATTAGAAATGAGACCGTAATTCTGAGTCAGGTTGGCTGGTTAAGTTTTTAAATGAAGCTGCAAGTCACTGCTTAAAACAAAAATCATGAAAGGCTCTCTCTTGAGCTACTTTTTGTTTTGTTCATTTTGATCTTTAAATTGCAGACTCAATGAAAGAGGACCCGCTCCCCCTGTAGATATGAACGGCAAAAACACAACAGTTCTTCTGTTCAGGTGATTATACACTAATGAAAACATAAGACACAAATGAATGTGGTATTCAATTTCTGCAAAACAAGTCTTTCTAAATCGTCCAAACTTTTTAAACCAGGGCTGAGAATGCTGGTTTAATACAATAGTATTATAAAGATCTGATATTTGGCTGGAAACCAAACAAAATACCTTGCCAACACCTTGAACGTTTTACTGGTGGGTTTAAAGGACACCTATTGTGTTTTTCTTTCCTTCAGCGTTTTATATACGTATGTTCTTGCGCATGTAAATGATCTTGAAAGTAAAAAAAGTCTGCACCAACTGAAGCTCCTCTCTCCCACAGAAAACAGCGCTCCTGAAACGCCTCGTCAGTAGTCCCGCCTTTAATTCCGTGACTTTGTGACATCACGCCACGTCACACATTTGCATAACGTACGCCTAGCGGTTAGTTTGGCACGTGAAGATTGATTCAGCACAGTTTCTCGGTTGTTGTTAGGGTCAGGCGTGTGTGAGCTGACCAATCGGAGGTCACTGGGTGATGGGGGGTGGGACTTAAAGAGACAGGCGCTAAAATAAAGCAGGAGGGGGGATACAGTGCTGCAGCACGGGACAGAATAGGAAAAACTGATGTGAATGTTGAGCATGTGAACCTATTCTAGTAGTAACACATAATTTAATTATGAACCTGAAAATGAGCAGAATATGTCTCTTTAATTTGATATCAACAATTTGCATGTTGGCAGATAATTGATTCAATTATTAACTAATGTGGCCTTACTTTGACAGCAAGCAAAATCTACGCTTTGTTTCCATTTTTGGAATTAGTTATGAATAATTGCAATTTCTTGGAGACAGGGTTGTTTTTTTTCTTTCCACAGATGTAAACACTACATATGAGTAAAACATGTGTCTCGAGCAAGGCAGAGCTGATCGTGCAGGTCCTACTGTACCACAGCAGCACGTTAGGATCCTCCCGAAACCCCTTCCATCCCGACCGCTCTCAATAAATGACCTTCTACTGTAGCTCCTATACATCCCAGAACAATGACAGCGAGTCGGGTGGGGGGGGCGGGGGTGGGTGCCATTCAGCTGAATGAATGCATCCCCACTGAGCTTTGGGCTGCGGAGACACGGCGAAACCTGAAGTGGCTATGGCCCTACTGTAAATCATAATGCCTCCCAGTGCTCTCTGCCTCCCCTCCATTGTGTCGGCCCTGTTCGCTCTGCTACCCATGTGTCAGAACGGCTCACGTCCCCGGCATGCAACATCTCTCCCCTGGCTGCTGCCTCTTCCTGTGAGCTTCACGCGGCTGTCTGTTTCGCTTCCTCTAACGCCTCGCATCGCCTTCTCCCCTCTCTCACTTTGTCTTTAGCCATCAACCTCTCTCCCCTCCCTCCCTCCCTCCCTCCCCTCTCCACCTCCCCGTGATTTTCTGCTTGCTGAATATGCAGGGCAGAGTGACGCGCTATTGTAATAACGTCTCATCGCGGTGCACTGTCTGTCCGGACTTAAAATGAGTCCAAAGAGCAGTGAGGGGAGTCAGAAAGCCTGGGACGGATTGTTTTTTACGTCGGGGGCCGATGATGTAATGCATTTCTAGTTTTAGATACACTTTCTTGCTTTGAAAAAAAGGAAAATAAAGTGAAAAAAAAATGAAAAGCAGTGCATCTTCCCTCTGCAAACTTCATTGCTCTTTTTTTCTACTGTGATTTACATTAAAAAAAAAAGTCAGGACACCGTTCATGTCACACAAAATCAAAATACAGCTGCCAAACCGGCTTTGCTGGTACGATTCATCACCAAGGGCGTCGCATTGCCTCTTTCCACAGTCCCAAACTTTCCCCCTGCCCTGCATCCCTCTCCCTGGAGATGACAACACGTTCCACACTGTCCTCTTTTGGACGATCAGGAAACTGCACCCTCTGAGGCGAGCCCACTGTGTTGAGAGGGAGGAGAGAGGGGGGGGAAAAAAAGAGTGACGGACAGAACGACGGGGAAGACAGACGGCAAATTGCTCTCTGCAGATTCCTGAGGATGCGTGTGCACGGATATACGGCGCTGCGTCGTCAGCGTATTTATTTGACTTTGACTATCGGCGTCAAATCAATTTTTCAGAACGCACTTTCTCTCTCTCTCTCTCTTGCAGGATATAAAAAGAATTGTTTGTGTACAGTCAGCACTAAACAGATGGGTTTTTGTAGCCTTGATTTCAACACTGTGACTGTCTCTGCTTCTGTAACTGTAACAGACTGCTCCACAATATTGATGCTCTGAATAGACCCGGCTGTCTTCTCCTCATCCTGTGTGTATACAGTTTATGTATGTGTGTGTGTGTGTGTGTGTGTGTGTGTGTGTGTGTGTGTTTGTGTTGCGATTATTTTAATGTCTTGACCTCAGGATTTGTGTAGTCCAGCATGGGAGTTGCCGTGTCTGCTCAGCCAGCAGATGCAAGCGATAATCAGTGTCAGTCATGATCATAGCAAAGGGGAACGTTCTACCTCGCATCAAAGCCTCGAGCACTCCGGCTTGGCAGCATGATAAATGTCTCTGGCGGGAATATAAAGTCAAATCCAGGTCTTTAACAATTTCAAGGAACAGAACTGTTCCCTTTCATAATGCACTGCTGTACGTTGCTCAGAGGTGAAGGCAGCGTTTTGTGCCAGGATTATGTTCATCCAGTGGTCTGAAATAACTATGTGCATTCATATGAGGGTCTTTCCTCGAGTAGTTCCATGTCATGTTGCTTTATACTTAGATTTCACCACCTTTCAGAGGGGATTATTGATTTTACTGCACAACATCTATTCAACACTTAATCTACACATTTAGATTTCACATAAGAAACCAAGTTATTTTCTCACACAAACATATAAAACATGTCATGTTCTAAAATATTAAAACTAGCTTTGGGTTTGACAAAACAAGACATTTGCCACAGGCTTTTTGTTTTTTTAATTGTGATGGTAATATATTGCTGCTTAAAGGTGCACTGTGTAGCTTCATTGACAGATTTTTAAATAAACAAAGTCTTTGTTTTCATGACTGAATAAACAAACTGACCTTAAGGGCAACACAATTTCATACTGTTTTACTTTGTTTATATCTGGCGGACCCTGCCACCTTTCTAGTTTCAAACAGTGTTCTGGGACCTTATTCTCCTCTGAGAACAGCATGTTTATCAGTTATGGGAATAATAAATATTTCTAAGTTTGTACTATTACCTCATTAATTTAATTATTAAAAGTCTGACTTTGAGTTGCTTCTCCACAACTACATAGTGCCCCTTTAAACAATTCACAGACCTATCAAGATTAGCAGACTTATGACTTATTGGCAGATAAATCCATAATAATGATACAAATCATTAATTGCAGTTTTGCATAATGAATAATAAAATAAAATAAATATAAATTTCTACTTTTGATTTTGTAAGAATTGGCCTACTGTTGAATTCCTACTCAAAACAAATAGGGGGCAGCATAACACCAGAGTACCCGCTATCTGCTGCTAACTGTAGCTGCTGTTGGCTAGTTAGCTCAGTTAAGCTAGCCATCTGGACTTGGAGCTCTGAGCACCAGGGAAGTGTTGCTGTTCGCGCTGCTAGCACAGGAGCACAGGACGGGCCAGGCTAGCTGGTTAGCATGCTCTACATGCTTTTTAACGCAATACAGTGAAGTTATAACTTTGAAACTTCCTTCACATTGTCTTCTGTTTTCAACCAGAATTTTTACATATTGCACCTTTGAAAGTAGCTTTTCCTGATAGTAAGCTACTTTCACTTACCAGCCCATTTTTGCATTTATTTTCTTTAAATTTGCGCTTGATATGATAGATAAACATTAGCTTACTTACTTCAGCAGGAATAACCCGTTGGAATGAATATTTCATTAACCTTGCAACCCTCCTTAAACTGCTAGCTAAGCATTAGCTTAGTCTGGTTCCAGCAAAAGTAATAGAGTTTTCTCTGGAAAAAACAGACTAGATTTGCATTTAGTGTTAAGTCACTGTTGCAATAGCATTTTGTTCGGGACTTTGACCTATAATGTATGGTGTGGTTAGCTACTTCAGCTTAAGAAAACAGAACTGAACTCTTCACCTGAAACATAATTAATAGAACAATGTGAGAATTTATCTCTGTGAATCTAAAGCAACAAATCAACATCTGAAAAGGTGTCTGCACACCTACAGTAAGGGTGAACCAAACAGCCAAAATAAACAAACCCTTGAGCAATCATTACGTTGCCCAGCATGCTCCATGTCCATGTGCCCCTGGCTGGTAATAACCTTTAGCTAATTACCATTTCTCCTGCATCTTAATATCAGTTCATAAAGCAATGCAACGCTAATTAGGGAAAGGAGTGAGATGATATCCAATTAGGGGCCTGTCTCTTGTCTCAAAACAAGTGAGCCGACCCAATTCATCTTCACCTTGCGCGCCCCGCAGCCACATGGTCGGAGGGTGGGAGTCTTTGAAAAGACGGCCAGTGTTCCCTGATGGTTTACACTATTACCCAGTCAAAACATGTCAGTCGAAACAAAGCCATGGTAATGATGAGGACAAAACCGATTGGGGGATCAGTGGGCATCTTTGTGGATGCGGGCAAAGGTCTTTCTCTTGAAAGCGGGAGATCTGGCAAAGGCAGTTGCCAGGAGAGCAGAGGTGCTTTTCAGTGGATTTGCAAAAACTCAATTTGGCGGAAGAAACTTTCCCCACCTCAAAATAACAATTTCACAGATTAATCTGGAACTTGCCCAGCATACAAAGTACCTCACAGTCTTTAAATCCAAAAGCCTCACAGCACTGACCATCACATACCGTTTTCTATGGTCTTTGAGCACCCTAATGCCAAACTAATTACTTAAAATAATAAGAACACTTATTAAAAACCACTGAATCAAGGTAGAGCTATATTTAGTGAGAGAAGAAAAAAAAAAAGAAAAAGGAAAATCACACAGAGGAAAGAAAAGAAAAATATTCATCGGGTTCTTCTGCAATACCTGCAAGTCACGCAAGAATGGTCTGCCCTGCTGGTCATTTCCTGTTTTAGTAGAGACTGGTGGGCGCAAAACAGGCCCTTTACAGACTAGAATCAGATTAGTGTCATGGGGCCAGCTGCGGTGAATGGGAGTCGTGTCGGTGGGTGTCTGCGAGGGGCCCGCCTGTCACCACCCCGTGTCATTTCAGCCTGATGGCCTCGTCCCCGTAGACATCAGAGAGTAGCCGATGTAATCTGCAGTCATTCAGCAGTGACCTGGAGAAATGGAAACCAGTGCTGGCGGCGAGAGGAGAGGGCTGAGGCAGAAAGCGAGTGAGCGATCTGGTCAGCCCATATATTTATCTACCTGACACTCTGAACTCTGCGAGACCCGCGGAAAAACCACCCTTCCTCTTCCTCCTCCCCGTATCCACATGGATTCCTGACGCAAGCAGCCGCAGCAGCGGAACCGTAAAAGAGGCTAGATTGAAGAGCACTCGGCTAATTGACTAAAATGATACATTAAGACATATGCTTACCTAATTGCAGGAATCGCTCCAGCATTCTCTGAAATCGCAACATAAACACTTGAGGTTCCGGTAAACGGCGAAACTGGCTCGGTTTGCTCATGATCTGACTGATAATGAACTCATTTGAATATATTCCTACCCCAGTAATTACAATCTAATCGGAATTGATGGATCATTTGGGCCCAACCTGCATGAAACATTCATTATTACAAGCCCCAACACATGGTCGGAGCATTTTCCACATCAAACACCAGCGTTTAGAACTAGCAACAGACTAATGAGGTGGACACACTATACAAATGCATGAGAGCAGCTACTTGTATGTGTGGTTTTGAGCATATGCATCGCTCGTTCCAAATCGCTTGTGCATTGTTTGGCATTGAAAACGCACACAAAAGGATTGAAGAGCAAAAAAACAAGACATATTTTGAACATGTAAATTCAGAGCAGGTGTATAAAAGACACGTGGAATGGCTTCAAAGCCTGCACGGCCCCTCTGATTTGCCCTTCCAAACAACATATGGCAGAAAAACATGTCTTATCTATTGACATATTAATGTATTCAACTGCATTTTATTATTAGAACAAACATTAACATAATTCTCCACTTGGCGGCTGTCCAGCCATCTCTAGTATCGAGACTGATGGCAGCTTGGCTTGCCTTTCTCCAAGTCCCTGACCTGCATTCTCAATGGCCTCCGAAAAAAAAAAGGGGCTTGAGGCCTCTCGGCGGCAGAGGGGATTAGCCATGCAAGCACTTCCTCCATTTTGGAGATTTTGTTATTGAGTTGCACTTTGCCAATGCTAATTGCCTGTGCCCACGCAGGGTCAGAGAGGGCCACCTCCCCATTGGGATGGATCTCTCCACTTCATCTGGACATTATATTACCTCCGGCCATGATTTGCGTCAGCAGGCTTGAGTTTAATTCCCCTTAATCACATTCAGGCACCCTGGCAGAATCAATAAAGACACAACAGTCAGGGCCATCCTTTGTCCGACAATCCATTAAGGAGATAGACGCCTCAGCAGGCTGCGTCGGCAAACTTTATCGTTCCACTGCTACATACATGATATGAAACCAAGCGATGGGAGCAGTGATACGAGGACTGTGAGGCATTTAGCTCATTTTCTAATGAGTGAACATTATTAAGTCTGCAAATATACTGCTACAGACATCTGTATTTACCTCCGCCCACTCCATTCAATAAGCGTACAGATAACAATTAAGATGTTTAAATTGCAATCCTTCATCCTTTCCATTAAGTTCTATGGAAAGCAAATGCATTGAATGTGAACATATCAGGTGACAAAGTATTAAGACCAAAAAAAGGCCAAGGACGGTGGAGGTTGGGGTTGATGTATGGGTCAAACAAACACTGGACCTTCACCACAGAAACCAGTGTTCATGTCCCGTGTGGAACCAAATCGTTGACTTGTTTTTACTGATGTCCAAAAGTTAATGGACGTGAGGTATTTATCTCAACATCATGAACATAACGTTGTCCGAAACTTAACCTAGTCGTTTTCATGCCTAAACCCAACCCAACCTTTACTGCTATGGATCTGCTATCAGTGGAAGTTAATGGGAAGGACTGACGTCTCATCTGCACGCAAATTTGGACTTTTGCTGCACGCAAAAAATAAAGATGGTGTTGCTGTCAGATAAGCTACAATGCACTTGTGTCTGGTTGATTTTTTTTCTAATAAATCTGCCTCGTAAGGCAAACCCAAAACTTTAACGATCTGGTTTCCTTTTTTTTTTTTTGGTGTGTTACACATTCTCTCACAATTTCAGGTCAACATGAGGACCTCAGTCTTTAAGCCGAGAGCCTTTAAGTGCTTCAAAGCAAATTTAAATGTAAGCCTCTATAAATCAATGACAACTGGGCAAAGTCCATCCAGTGATGAAGACTTTCTCCTTTAGTATGCAGGGATAGGTTCCCCTTAAAAAAACCTGAATAGTAAATCGGTTAAGAAAATGGATAGAAAGATTTCTGCACAATTGTGTATGCTACTAACCATATCATCACCATGGCATCCCGAACTGGATCCGTCAGCTCATATTAGCGACCAGAGAAGTAGCAGGTAGCATTTACAGAGAGACATTTACAGGTCTTGGCAGCAACTGCTTGAATGTGTTTGTGTGTGTAATGTACATTGCTTTACAGGCAGCATGTGAACAGATGTGTTTGCTATAGATTTAATGCAGCTTGCCACATGTGTCCATATGAGCAATTTCCATGTGCTGCATCTGATGTGATTTAATGTTGCGGCAACGCAGACTTCTTCTTCTGCAAGTGCAAACTATTCAAACTCAGTCAGAAATAAGTATAAAATGCAACAACTATTCCCTGGCAAGAATCAGACACCTGCCCCATCATCTTTTATCAAGCTGGTCCATATTTTCCCCCAAAAGTGAAGCCAACTTAAGTCACAGGGGGAAAATATGAGAATGGATAGCTAAATTGGCTGATTAACAGTGGGGTTCAGGTAGAAATGTCTGCTGAGGAAGTAATGCATCAGTTTGAAAAATAGTGTGATTATACTGTATTGTCATTTGGCTTGAGTACAAGGCATTTTAGCTCCCATGAGTGAAGTGTTTTTTGAGATGTAGATTGCTTGCACATGGCACTCCTGAATAAATTGCTGAACCATTTCAAGAAATGTGAAATGAGAGTGTCTTTGAAAAGCAGGGAAGTTTTTGTTTTAAATCAAGTGAAAATAAAAGATAAGCAAAAAGGAAGTCAACACTCATCCCAATGATTCAAACACATTAATGCTTAATTGTAGTGCAAAAAGCTTTTAAGGAGCTAAATTCTTCACTTTGTTCACCAGCGTGCTGTAAACTTTGCTTGCCTCGCAATCAGTGGTGGGCATTGTAGTGTGCAGTGGCTTTTAAAGTGAGTGAGTGAAGTGAGAACGAAGCAAAACAATAAAGCTGCAGGATGTTGAACCAAAACAATGAGCTAAAAGATGCTAAAATGCTCCTTTGAGCTGCGGGGAACTGCAAAACTTATCAAAACAATAGCTTTGTGTCATTTGACCAATTGTTGATATAAAGTAAGGTAAATATTTCATTTTGTACTATATTTACTTACCAACATACATAGTATCACAGTTATTGGTGAAATTGTTACGAAATACAGTCTACAGGGTCCATGGACACAATTTAAAAATTGTTTTTGTGACCCAGCACGACTATCTTTTGTAGCTCAACCACTTGTCATGGACTGAATGAAACACTACATTGAACATGAACTGCAGTGGAGTCAGAGGAAGGAGTTCAGGGTCAGTGGTGGGCTAACAAAGTACTGGTACTTCACACCAGAATCCCCGGTCTGCATCCATTCTGCAGTTTCCATTTCGGCAGCAAAAGCAAAAGATTTTAGTCCATAGGATACACTTTGATTGAAGTTTGGGTAATATTGTGGTTTAATTTATATGTATGTTAACAGAAATCAGGTGAAATACTGATGTCATTGAACAGGGACACGGATTGTCGTTTTAAACTGGCGCTGATTGTCATGAAAAAAAAAAGAAAAATTTGTGCTGTGTACACAAAAGCTGTAGATTAAATGTCCCATATTATAAATAAATCAGGTCAAGGAGCTGTATAAGGACTGTGAAAGTATCAAAATGTTAAATCCACAGAGATTATATTCACAAACTGTGCCTTTAAACGAGCCATCGGGACTTCTGTAGGGCTGTGACGTCGCCACCTTCAGCCAATCCCCCTGGAAACACGGTGTGCAGTGCCTGCTCAGGCCTGTGACAGCTAACCAATCAGAGAGGAGTGGGCTTTTCAGGGGAGGGAGGCCTTAAAGAGACAGGCACAAAAACAGACAGAGGGTGAATAATAAACATTAAAGCATGTAAATATTTTCTAAGACACCCCCAAAAAAGTATGAACCGGAAAATGAATTAAATTCCATCACTATTTCGTGAATTGCCATGACACTAGGTTGTACTCACTGTATCTATAATACATGACATATGTTTTGCACTTGTGTGGATTTATTTTGTGTGTCAGAATGTGTTCCCCCGAGAGCCTGAGTGGGTGATGTCTGTTCCAGAGACAGTATTTTCTTGTATTGATTCACAGTGGTGTCCCCGTGGTTCACGAGTGTGGCCAACCAAGGACTGTAGCACACAGCATTTTAATCTGTCAAGATGTCACCAGCTCCGGACAACAGGGAGAAGACAGAGAGGGGGTGGGGGGTAAAGTTTGGATGGAAAGATAGAGATGACACCCAACAGTCAATGCCGGTGTGCCTGATTGTGTGAGTGCACACACACATGCACCTACACAAAAACACACATAAAGCCTGCCAGTCAGTCAATCAGTCAATGTCCACTTGAGGGACTCAACCTCTGCCCCCTCCTTTTTTTTTTATCCCTACAGACCTCTCAACACAGCTCACTGAGTTGTACAACAGTCGGCAGGCAGAGCTCTACGACATACTCATACAGTGCAACTGTGAGCTCATGACCTCATTGATGGTGCGTATACAGTACATGTGGCGTGATTTGATAAAGTTTTGGATATCAAGTAAACAGACCCAGCATAAATCTGTTAATTGCAGGTGATATTGTTCTGCTGCATAACATTTGCATTCCTCTTTCTATTTTATAGTAACAGTTACAGAGCGGATATACTGTATATTTAAAATTGAACTCAAATTGAATGTGTTGTTGTTGGCAGCTGGGGGTTTTATGGGGAACAGCTGATTCCCAAGACAGCTGCAGCGATGATGCAGAGTAAGCTCCTGAACAGCTTTTATAGGCAAACATGCCAAAAGGTAAGATGTTAAATTACCACGTTGCTTTTAAGGCTGTAAGCTGAACCTTCTGCATGCAGCATGTTTGTGTACACAACACGTAAGAACGTTTTCTCCGAGGAATAGGCGAGATGGTATTCTGGGAGATAACACTCTCAACTTTAAATAAATTGGGATGGGGAAGGCACAATGCCGCTGAACTGGATTTTGAAATTGGAAAAGGTTAGAAAAATTGAGATGTGTATACTTACAGACCACATACACCTACTGTACCCTCGTCCACCGCCTCATGGCAACGGCACAAGTCTGATCCAGGAGGCCCGACCTCGCAACCCACAGGACTCAAATCAGCCACCACCTTAAAAAATCAGCGTCAGTGGTTTCACATTTTTGGCTGATATATATGCGTCGCATGTGCCTTGAAAAATGTAAACGGTCAGATAAAATGTAATTGAAATGATTCAAGAGAAAGAGTGGGAGCAGTTAAGATACATAATGAAACCACATAAATAAGAGTTCTGGAAATTAAGAACTAATTACACCACTGTAAAAACTCATTAATTCCTCATTAATGCCCCCTGGAAATAGACTCTTTTTTTGGGGGGGAGAAAATTAACACCTGGTCGGCTGGATTTGCCTGCGAAGGAAAAAAAAAAAAAAGATAAATTGTGAAATTGCATTTCACTGAAACATCAGAACTGGCTACATCATTCCTCCTGGCATGTTCAGAGAAACACTCTTTAAAGAAACAGGATGTGTTGGATGTTTGACACGCTCTTTGTAATGCGTTTCGTCGTGACCCAGAGGCCACGAGCCGAAACCTGTTGGTCCGACAACAAAGTCGTTCTTCATACTACAAAGGTTGCTGAAGCATTGACCTCTTCAGACATCTCCTTTCTCCGTGCGCCTTGGAAATATAGGTGAACTTGTGCCAGAAATCCCTACTCTTCCTCTCAGGCGAACCGCGCATGTATGCCAGATATTTCTCCCTGTTGATTACCACAGTTGGCAGATACTCATTGGTCTTTTTGGATCTGAAAAAAGATAAGTGAGTATTTTTACTCAAGTGCTTTACTTGAGGTGTAACCCCGACGCAGGGGAAATGACGTTAGCTCGCTAGCTAGTTTATATATGGAAGCACAGTTAGGATTACTAGTGTTGGTGCAGTTATTCCACAATTTTTGATGTAACTGTAAGTTCCAGTTTATATGTTAAAAAGCTATGGTAGTAACATGTTATATTAGGATTTTACATATAAAAGATCAACCAACTTATTTTAAATATACTGTATACTAAAAAACATGTGTATTAATGATTGGTCATGTGTTTTTAGTCGAATTGTATCCTGAAACTGAAGTAAAGCAGTCAGGGATGTCATGGATGTTGGTGAAACTATATTGAATTCAGGGCTCTAGACTTTTCATGCTGTTTTTTCTTCATATAGGTGCACCAGCACATAATTTAGGTGCACCCAATAATACATTTTAACCTTAATTTCTTATGTAAATGATTGTAAATTGCAGTTTTAAATCACAGCTAACGCAATGAGAAATTGCAATAAACCTAACTGGTGTCACCAGTGAAAATGTTAAGTCACATGTGCGACCATCATTCTTTGAAAACACATACGTACAAAATGTATTGTATACTAATTGACGGGGTCTCAAGACATAAAAGAAGAAAAACATGGCAAAGAAAAGGCCAAACAAATCTAAGTATAATATTATATATAGGTCAGAACTTTTCCCAGTTAAAACCACTGAATGTGACATTACTTCCAGTGTAATGTACAAAAAAATAGCAAATAAAAAAAATTAAACAGGCCCAAATAGCTTCTAGATGTGGCAGAACTACATTAATTCTACACAGAAGCAACATTCGGTCGCAAGAAAGTGGAAACTAGTGGAGATATGAATATTTAAAAAATGACAGATTCTTTGTTCTGGTGAAAACATGACCTCCTGTTATTAATTTTGAGTACTGCAGCTATCTAAATGAATGCATGTTGCCAAGTATCCTCGGATGTTCAACCCAATCCAGTAAAAAAAAAACAGGCGATAGCTGAGACTGAGAAACAACATAGAGAATCACAGAATTACTGAAATTAAGCTCTGCGGGCCAAACTTAAAAAATCATTAACTTAAAAAGTTGTGGGAGTACAGCTTTAGGACTGGCAGGGTGCCACGAATTTAATCGAAGTTTCAACACCATTCTTTCAAGTAAATCCATGACAACGCTAACTTAATTCATACTGTTTTACTTCCTGTTTATTTATCAGTCTTTGGTAATATCCAATTAAGACGCATAACAATTTTCTCGCACGTTCTTATAAAGTAACAAGTACACCAAGCTCGGCCTCATTAGGAGAAAAACATTATAAAACACTGTTCTCTGTGTTCCTCTGCAGTCTCTTTGCACATTATTCCATATGAAGGACTCTGTGCTACTAGTGTGTGCCAAGCTTTCGTTTCCTCAGGTGAAAATGAAGGCGCCGGAGTTATCTCGTTGCCCTCCTGTGCAGCACAAAGTTAGCGCTGCCTAGGGAGAGGACCACTTAGATCCAGCACTGGCCTCCATGCAGCGATAAATACATTACTTTTGAGCATCAGTCAGCTTAATGGCTCGCTTAGACATTAAATATAAAGCAAATATTGAGAGTCTGGGGGTTTTTGGGGTGTGGTCTGGAGGCGGTATCGAAAAGGAAAGGATTCTGCAATAGTGTGTGTGCTCGCGTGTGTGTGTCTACTTTGTTGGAGGCTCATCTATAATGTACAAAGACGATTAAGTTTGAGCAGCGGCTGGGGCAGATAGACAGTCAGTTGAGTGGCGAGGCGCAGATAAGAATGAATGCAAATATACAGCAGGAGTGACAGATTAACCTTGGACAAGGTTGAGCATTAATGCTGCGAACAGGCAGGGAGCACTGTGGCGCCTGCTGAGGTAAAACACACACATGCTCGCACGGAGACGGCTGCACACCCACACGGCTTGAAGGCGTGGGCCTGCATGCAGGAGAGACGAGCACACGCTCGCTTATGTTCACACGGGGACGGCTGCTATCTGTGTACACGATTGATAATTGATTACTCATCAATCACGGCGGTCAGGGTTCAAGTCTCGGACCGCGCGCTGTTTTCATAGACGGTTTAAAAGCTGCGCTAAGCAAAAAATCCCAGCGGCCATTGTTTTTTTGTTGTTTTGAGTCAATACATCCTCCGAGACACATTGATTGCAGGCGCATTGCTTCCCGTTTCGTCTAAATTTAACTGCCGTCTAAATACTGTAGGTGCTCTCACACTGTCACACTTGTCGCTCCAGTCATGGTGAATTGGTGCACACGCATGAGACACTGGCAGATCCATTACAAACATTTTCAGAGGTCTTTCATAACAGAATTTCTTGATTGTTTATTGGAACTAACCCTCTGTATTAGTTTTTATTGGTGGTGGCAGAGTTCGCCGTTCCTATGCTGCATGCTGGTTGCCTTTTGAAGCATGAGGGATTCACAGGAAACAATGTGCGCAGTTATTTTAAAGGATAAGTTCACCCAGAAATTAAAATGATCTGTTCACCCCTCATGCTGACGAAAAGTTTATGAAGATATTTGCAGCAAAACGTGTTGGAGCAC
Source organism: Pagrus pagrus (assembly GCF_965226575.1). NCBI lineage: Eukaryota > Metazoa > Chordata > Actinopteri > Spariformes > Sparidae > Pagrus > Pagrus pagrus. The sequence continues at coordinate 11,308,957 of NC_140204.1, read as the reverse complement.
TCTCCCAAACATCTGCAGTAGATGGTGACTGATTTGAAAATACATATTACATTATTTGTACCCTTGGCGAACAGTCAGCGGTACACCCACATCGGCTACTGTGAAGATATCGGCTTAAAAAAGGGTTTAAATGATGTCTTTTTGAATTAATTTGGGTTCTCAGGGCTTCCAGAGATCAGACAAGACATTTTATTTATGTTTTAAAAGAAGTCCCTGGCTATTTCAGCTGTGCAGGAGAATGTTTCATGGGCTACAAAGCTTCAGCCAACTTTTTATTGGCATAGGGGGGTGAGTAGATAATGACTGAATTGTCACATTTGGGTGAACATATCCTTTAACATAACCCTTTCCTGTGAAATATTCATTCTTCAGAAGGCAACCAGAATACCGCACAGGAAGCAACTGTTTTATAGTGACGTAACTACTGAACGTAATGTGACGTAACATTTTTACATACTGCCACGCAACCTTCCTGTTTTACAAAGAAACGTGTGATTTAAGGGGCGCGTTCGATGATTTTACCGACGCAGATGATCATGCTGTAACACAACCATCACTCCCAGGACACTTAACATGGCACACGGTGCTAACCCGCCCTTTTTTCACAAGTTCTAGCGGCACCAGGCATGTCTCTTTCCAGCACTCTGCTATTACATACTGATTACTTTCTTGGAGGCTGACAGCAAGGAGCCAGCTAACCCGCACTGTAGATGAATGATAACGGCTCTCTCTCAGTCGCCGTCTCTCTCTCTCCCTCTCCCTTGACGTCACATGCAGGGAGACAGTATCTAGGAGCAGGTAAAAATAGTGTGGCAGAGGTAGGAGACATCAGGTTGTGATGTGCTGAGCAGATGGAGGGAGGAAACGGTGAATACCAATAAAGCAGATGGATTTGGCCCGGGTGGCGCTCACTGTACTGTATTTGTCATGTTGCTCTGTGCCGAGTTCTGTCGGGGCTGCAGGATATGAAAACCTGGGCCGGTATGTAAAAATGAAAATGGAAGTGGAGGAGCTGCGGGCTCCTGTTAGGTGACTTAATCTTGTGTCGGGATGTTATTTTTATCACGTCAAGTGAAAACTATCAGCGATCAAGATCGACGGCAGTGTATGAGCCAGAATGTGTTTCACCGCGTCATGTAGCTTCGGCGTCCGTGAGCGCTTCGAGTCACTTAAAGAGATGAATGTCAAGCGTGTGGTGGAATAATCATCAGCAGGTTTCATCGAGGAAAGTGAAATTAAAACAAAACAAAGTTAACCGAGCACAATGCACTTAGCTTCCTTGTTGGTATTGTTTCAAGTGTAGATTAGTCAAATGAGATTCACATTAAAATTGAGTTGACTTTTGTTTTTGGCTCCAGAAAATGGACTCTTTGCCAGTTGTTTCCAACCAAAATGTATCCGAAAATGGTGAAATGGCTGCAGTTATACAGACTGATGTGGGTTTTTTTTGTATTTAGATACTCGCTTTGAGTTCTCCCGAATTGGAGCACTGTCGAATCTACACTCAAACAAATAGGGGACAACATATCACCAGAATAACCACTGACCACTGCTAAGTTTAGCTACCGTAAGCTAGTTAGCTCAGTTAGCTGTGCAGTTAGCAGTCCAGAGTGTTTACGCGGCTAGCGCGGGAGCTTTGGACCGGAAAGAGCCAGGGCTAGCAGGTTAGCATGCTAATACCAGTAGATTTTCGACTAAAATTCCTATATATTGCACCTTTAATTAAACTTTAGTAAATAGTTATGTAACTATTAACAATGAAATGCTTTATAAACATCAGTTACCGTCATACAAATTATGTTTATAGATGAACTACACAGTATTTATTAACCGTTTACAAAGTATTACAAGCATCAGTTGCAACTTTACCCTACCCATGCATTTCATTTCATAGTGATGGATAAGTGTTACCAGTCAGCGTTCTTGTGTTTGACTGAAAATGTCTTTACAGCTGCTGGATAGACTTCAGTTTGGTGCAGGTATTCATCTTCCCCACAGGATGAATTGTAAATATTTTGCTGAGCTTTGGACTATTTCATCTAGCAACATAATCAGGTCAACATTTTTATCTGTGCATCCTTTGGTTTATCATAAAATACCTGCAAAACAACCACAGCAACAACAAAAATCCATTAGCCTCAAGTCAGACTCTGTTTTGTGCTTATAAGGAAATGCTAACATGCTCACATTTTAAACTTAGATGTTGAACATGCTAAACATTATGTTAGCATGTTTACATTAGCATTCAGTACTAAGTCTAACAAGGACAGCCTCACAGAACCATTAGCATGCCTGTAGGCTATTGACCTGGTTAACATTTAGCCGTTTTGCTTAGCTTGGAACAATGAAATGTCTGATACAAAAAGACCCGCTCTGTGTGTACAGTATGTGCAGTACATGTATACATGTACACATGCAGTGGGCCACTTATCAGATTTAGGGAAACTTGTGACAGAACGGAGTTCAAAATCTTGCAACTATATCTCATTCCTTCTAATGATTCAACTTTTGCACAATAACAAGTCGGTTTACACACCTTCCCAACGACACACGCATGCAACATAATACGGTAAATAATTTACAGAGACATCTGGATGTCCCCACTCAGTCCTACACGCCTGGTCGCACCGTGCCTTCGCAATCGTAGACAGTTCAAAACCTAGTCTGTGCTTTACCGTCTGAGCTTGTTTTAATAGAGTGAGGAAACACAGTTCATCCACCGGGGCCCACCGTGTACAGTAGACCCTTAGAACCAATTAGAGAACATTTCTCTCTGAACATTTCTCAGATCACTCCGGTCCAATTTCCCTGGAAAAGACACAACCCTAATGGGCTGTAATGAAGGAAAACAGAGTTTTCCACTGATTCACCGTCTCGGTTAAAGATTTTCCTTAGTGCTGATAAGGCGCTCACTCTACGTGAAGGTAATAATAAAAAAGCAGCGTGCAGAGATGAACAATACAACAAGAGGGGGGTACACTCCCAAAACAAGAACATCTGAACGCAGGCGCCGGAAGGAGTCACAATCCATGTTCACTCGCTGGCACGGAGCAGCGATCCAGTCACACGCTGCATCGTGTAGTACATGCAGCGCACAGACACACACCACAGAAGAAGAAAATCATAATTGGGTTGACGGAGAGTGAGCTCGGCTGACATGCGGTGCATGTAGTTTAATGGATGAAGGCTGTGATAAGGAGCTTTTGGAAAGGAGCCGCTAATGGGTAAACAAGACGGGATGATTAATTTATTAATACTTAAAAATAAATTTGTGTTGTGACTGCAGAGGGGAAGAAAATCAAAATCAAAAATGCTGTTAGATTGCCGTGGGGCTTACATCGTGTCACTCTGAGCCTGAGGTAATGGGCCCGGGATTGTAAAGTGGACACTGAGGACTTGGTGGACATTTTGTCTGTGTCCTCTGGTGCGTGTCGGATTCAATTAAAGATAAATGTATGTATGTTGTTGTTGTTTTAGCTATTTTCATTAACTATCAGCACATTCACTTTAATCGATTTCCACAGTGGCCGTGTGCGATCCAGGCTCATAAAAGAGGGATGAACAGCGGATCAAACTCTCGTTCAAACAATGTGTTCGACGCACCTTTCCAGTCCAGCTCTGTTTAGGAGAAGACCTCTGTGTACACGCCACATATTTTGATTTCTTGACCTTTTCCCGGGCCTGTGAACCGCTCCGCTCTTGGCTTAGTTCCTCGTAAAGCCTGGCCGTGACGGGCGCATTTTCTGTCCTCATTTTCTGTCCGTTGAATAAAATAAAAAAAGCGACACTGATGTAAAACCCATGTGCAAAGAAGAGGACGGCTCCCAGTGTTTCAATAACCACAACAGCAGGAGTTCAGCAAATGAATACACACAACTGCCAACAGTGCAGACTAACTAGACTCACTGTCACACAAACAGTGGGGAAAATAACACACCAGAGAAACCATGCTATACTTACACTAAATAGGGATTTGCAGAATTACTACACTGCGGATGCAAAACAAACTCAGAATACGGTTTTGAAGGAACACGTTCGAGATCCACACAGACAAAAACAGAGGCACAAGAGTCGTATAGCGATATAATGCAGCTAGAAGATGGATAAGTGGTGACGTAAGTTGCATTCTGGACCATGGACAGCAGCTGGATGGACTGAACAGTGCTGAACAGGATCCAGCACCACGGACAGAGACTGTGACACACAGTAGGTCTATTTTTAGTGGCTGTTCTGGAGCCTTCAGTCGTGTCAATGAGTGAGCCTTTACGCTTAGTCAGCTGCTGTTCATAAAGGATAGGTTCATCCAAAAATGAAAATTCAGTCATTATCAACTCACCCCAATGCAGATACAAAGTCGGGTGAATTTTTGTTGTCCACAAACCAACTCTGGAGCTTCACAGCAAAGCAGCGTTGCAGCATCCTCCTGAACAACTGAAGTAGATGGGGACTTGTTTTAGGACATTAAAAAACAACTAAAATGAAGCATAAAATTGCTCCGTATGGCTTGTCTGGAGTTATCCAAGTCTCCAACAGCCCCGAGATATCAAATTGATTCAAAAAGACTTTTTCTACACCTACACCAACGTCGAGCACCCACTTCAGACGGGCGAGCGCTAATGCTTTTAGCTCAGCAGCTACAGTGAAGATTGCAGCTTTAAAAAGGACGGAAATCACATATTTTCAAATCAATTTAGCATCTTGGGGCTTCCAGAGACTTGGATTATGCTTGACGAGCTGTACGAACCATTTCATGTTTTTTTTTTTTTTTACTTTTTAAAACAAGTCCCCATCTACCTCAGTTGTAACACTTCTGAGGCTCCAGAAATGTTTTGCTGAGTACAAATTTCAGGTTCCATCGACATGGAGGTGAGTAGATAACACTAAAATGTTTGTTTTTGGTTAATTTATCCTTTAAAATAATAATAATATAATATTTTAAACCCTGTGCACACTGTTTTCCGTGAATCCTTCATGCTTCCGTAGGCAACTAGAACACGGCGTAGGAATGGCGGACTCCGCCACTACCCATAACAACATACATATATATATACATACTATTGGAAAATCATGACGTCACACCTCCTTTTTATAGCATCAGATAACACTAATAGGTGATTATCATGACCTATGCTGCAACCAGCCACCAGGGGGAGATTGAGATTTTTCTGGCTTTACTTCTGTGGAGCTGCCATGTTGTCCATCTTTATAAATTGACAATGCAGAGTTGTTTTCAGCTCATGGCAGCACTCCAGGTTCACTGGTGACTTTTCTTCACTCTGATAATGAGTCATTTTGTGGACTTCAATCAAGGTCCCCCGTATACAAAAAAAAACTACATTTATTCAAGGAGGCCGCTGAAGATAAAGGCAACTTTCATTCCCCCACATTTTTTTCTCATTTTGTGCTGACCGCTAATAATGTCGGCGCTTCAACCGGGCTCCACTTTTGAATGGGCGAGAAAATAACTTGCGGGGTCTGGTGCGGTCTTTTTTCACGGAGCCACTTTTATTACGTTGACAATTTGATTTGGAGTGATTTGTTTATGCCACAGCAGCGGAGGGTCTTTTTTAATAATCACAGGATACATCAGCACTTCTCAGGTATACTCCACTTTCAACTCCGAGCTCGTGTGTGTGTGTGTGTGTGTGCATGTGTGTGTTTAGGCAAACTGTGTAGGTGTGTATAATTATATGACTCAGAGAGGAGAAGTGCTAGAGATACCGCTGCAGACAATATTATTCTCTCTCCAATGCTCCCGTTCCCCCTCGGCTGCTCGAGCGAGAGAAGGAGAGAGGGAAAGGTTACACCAGCAAGGGTGGGTATTGAAATTCAAGACCACTTCACCTAGCCCAGGAGTGGCTGTCTGAAGATTAATGAGCTATTTGGGGAGAGTTCAGCTATTTCACATGCACAGGGTCCACATTAGTGATATAATTAATTTTACAACACTGGGGTGTTGTCACCCCTCAGTGGCGTGCCATGCGCCTATGATAAGCATTCCCTAATTAAACAACACCAAAAAAAAAAAAGAAAAGAGAAAAAAAAGATTTGACATTCAGGGTCCTGGGAGGAAAAACAACCTCAAGCTACAGATGAGCCGCGGCCCCGTACTTCCTCTCCTCACAAGGCACTTTTGCATGAGTTTTACATACTTCAGAATCAGGTAATTGGATGGATATTGATTTTGGTGTCCACGCCGAGGCTCCGAGAAATTCCAAGTGTGCAGGGAATCCAAGTGTTTGTGATAGTGGAGGTATCGACGCCACGCACACACACACAAATACCTCCCATAACATCCGACTTTGCTATTTTAAGACAAACTGGAATGACAGTACACTTTTGCCAAGAAATCAATATACACTGTGCAACCTTGATGTTTGTGTATGCACATATAAGGTCACATAAGTTTTATTTTGCACCCCTACATCAGTGCAGCCTCAAAGTGTTAGGACCAAATCAAACTTTAGGGCTGATGTTACTTTGATGCTGTTTCCTTTGCTGATCTGTTTCTCTGGGAACTCAGACACCGGGCAGTGTTGCGCTGCGGTGTCTGTGGTTGCTGTGGCGACATGGCGAGCCTCAGTCGAACCGTCATAAATGGCAAGGGCCATTTTTACACAGAAAACAATGGAGGCGGGTGAGGAAAGTGATCACTGTCTGAACCCAGTTATTGTTAATTAGCGTTGAAAGAACTGTATAGAGGGCATATGTGCTCATATTAGCAAGCGAGGCTGACTAGTTTCCTGCTGTAGTGAAAGCTGTTTGGCCTACTTTTTAAAAGTGACATATGAAGTTAGCGGTACAATGTGTAGTTAATTAGTGCTGAAAGGAGTCTATAGTGAGCGTAAGTGCTACCATTAGCGAACAGAGTAACTAGCTTACCTTTTCAAAGTGAAAGCTAGTTAGGCTAGCTTGCTTGCTTCAATTTTTCAAGTGAAATACAAACTTAGTGGTTCAACATGTAGTTAATTAATGCTGTTAAAACATAATCTGTTGGCGTGAAATACACCGGCTGTTGTTAAACGACAGGACATGCTGGAAGTCGCCCCTTTAATTTGTGCAAGGGATCATGGGAGCTAGGAATAACTGTTGATAGACAATGTTCGGGAGGCTTGCTGTAAAACGTGAATGTCTTCTATCACCATTAGCAGCCTAAACCTGCAGTGATATGACATCCCCCAGTCATTAGTGCACCATAGACACTGACACCATATCTTCTAGCAATGCCAGCCCTCCAATGTCAGTCCACCACGGCCACTGGAAACGCCACTCAAAGATCATCAGATACTGATGCTGTGGGCTGGCAGTCTCCCACTCATCATGGGGATGAGACTCAAACATATTCACAACAGCAGCAGTGTAATTTCCTTACACAGGAAGTAACGACATGCTACATTTCAGTAAAGCTTCGACCAACTAAATCCATTCAAATACACACACCCAAACCTCCAGCCCTCAGGACCTCCTTTCTCAGGTGTGGTAATAGCCTCGCTGACAACTGCACAACATGCGCTTCATGAGAATTGTGTGGGTTTAATGCTAATCTTCTCCCACACATACGGACAATGCCGCGTGGCTATTATGCGCGGCATCTGTGAATCATTTGGTTCGCAAGGTTACCTGTTCTCATCATTCAGATTCTGGCCTGTGACACAGTTTGAACGGAGAACATTTCATTACTGCGAGGTTCATGCATACGGCCAGAGGGACTCGCGTGAAGCCGTATACAGTAGTTGTTTGCCGGGGTTTATAAATTGTAAGCACCTACTAAAAAGCAAATGGTCAGCACATGCCCTGAGAGGTATGGCCTTTCAGTGAAGGAGCTACGGTTGCAGGAAGGTGCAAATAGAAAACAGAATTATTTATATTCTGCAGGATTTCAGCTTAATGGAACAGTGTAGTGGCTGCCCTTGAGGGAAAAATGTGGTAATGAAGAATTAATTTGTGTGGATAAAATGCCATGGTGATTGTATGATTAATGTTGCTGCGCATTAGATGCAAAATGGAAAAACCATTTACTGTTAAATCAGACTTGGATAACGTTCAGACCAGAGGAATAGAGAAACTATAGTATACATGTAGTGTTTAACAGGCTAGACAGCTGGATCAGGGTCTCATACTGATATTTTGAATGCAGCAAACCAGGTTTTATTCTTATTTGCTTGTTACGTAGCAGTGATTTAACTCCAGCTGCTTCTACAGTTTTGCATTTTTAATAATGATGATAAAGCACCATACTGTTTGTATGTTTTAACCCTCTTGGTGGGAAAAAAAAAGGCTGCTGTAGGCTGCAGTGTGTGTGTGTGTGTGTGTGTGTGTGTGTGTGTGTGTGTGTGTGTGTGCATTCAGGACTGTGGGGAGGCTTCCTGACTCATATTCAGAGGTTGCCATTCGGATTATGTTGAATCACACAGTGCCCTCTTGGCTTCTTCTGCATACATAGGTGCCAAATTCATGATTGAAAAACACACTTCCTGCCTTTCACACTTACATCATTCAAGACAATCACCTCATCGCCAAGTTTGGGGTTAAGGTTAACCAAACAACCACCAATTTACAGGACTTGCAAGACTAAGACTCAATCCCATTTCCATTTTTTTACCCCCATGAGAGAGGGGATGGAACAAGGAGCGGGTCTTTGCAGACACTCATTGGCTGTTGTAGGCTCCAGTGCGGGCATAGATGCAGCTCACAGGTCAATCATCCTGTATTAAAATAGAGGAGTTTTTTTAAGGTTTATAAAAATCTTTCAGTTTTTTAAAGCATTTCAAAATATATGGTTGTTAAGGCAGGAGTTGTTACACTGGTTATGAACCAATGAGTGGTGTAAACCTATACCAGTCACCATTGCACCAAGAAACAAGGTTATCTCAGTTAAAACTTACTCCACCCTGCCTCTTTCTCTTTTTATCTCTTATTGGTCGATGTTACTTTTCCGATATGTCCACCCCCACACTGTGATTTCCCCAGGGGGGGCTCACGGTTAAGCAGGACCTGAGGCACCCACAGACAATAAATGCAGACACGGAGCAGGATCGAATATGAAGCATTCTGCTCAGACACAATCCATACAGTCGTGAGTGTTTCAGCGCCGCACCGACCACAAAGTAAGCCGTCCTGAGCGCGCAGAATCAACTTGAACGCGGGTTACTTCCCCGGTCTTGAAAAAAAAGATGCACGAGCTAATCGCCCATCTGTCACATTTACTCACCGAATGTTATTCTCACTTTTCAGATGTGCTGCTACTGTAAAGCAGCTTAGTTTTGCTGTGACCTTTTCATATGTTGTCTCGCCGTTCTGTGAGTCCCAGCGTGTGTGTGAGCGTAAATATACTTTACAGTATTCGCAAACAAGCTGACGCCCATGTTAAAAGGAGCAAAGCGGCGCGGTTACACATGTCTCCTTGTGCTAGACGGCCGAAAACATACATTCCTTGGAAAGTGTGGACAAATGCTGCAAATCAATTTCACACTCAGTTATGGGCGGAGTCCATGTGTATGTATCGAGTCGCTTTGAGACTGTGGTTGTGTTTGTCAAATCTGAAGCTGCAATGGCTGTGGGGAGTGTTTGTTGTTTTTTTTTTCATCAAACATCATGAATAATTTTGCATTTAAAGCTATCTTCACGTTTGTGCTACTTCATGTGCAAAGCAGACTAAATAGAGAGTAAAAAGCCTCGGAGAGCCTGTCCCTCCATTGTTCTGCTTTGTCATGGCTCTGTTTACATTAAATATTTGTTTATGTGCGCATGTATATTTATAAACGCTTCCCCTGTGCAGGTACGTTTATCCGCCCAAATGCAATCGAGTCGAATAAACATGTACATATGTGGAAATCTGGATTGATTCTGCATCACAACAGCGCGTCTGCATCAATACCCCATTTCAATCGGCGGCCCCCGAGAGCTAAAACAAGCCTCCCCTGACGGCAAACCCGACATCCCTCCAAGATTGTCGCTCTCCCTCACCAGCCTGCCTGATAGGTAACACAGTCAAAATGGGCAGAAGTAATGGGAGACAACACAGGCGGAGGCAGTGCCAACAGCTCGCGGGTCCTGCATGTAGCGAGCCGTGCCCATGCGACAGATGGATGTAGTCTCTGGACTGATTAATGTGCTCGCTGGCCTGTGCTTCAGTGGCCGCGCCGATGAAGGAGTTCACAAAAGTGGTCTGGATATTTGTTCTGTCTCCAAAACAGGTGTTACACTTGTTTGGTCCCCCTCATTCCACCGCAGTTTGTATAGCCGCGTGATCCGACCGAGCGTATCTGACACGAAGGTCAGCCACGCATTATTCCCCACCAGAATACATAAACGGATCGGCGGCGAGTCAAACCTCGCGCGCGCATGAATTCATCATGACACATAATGGAACGCCGCGACAGGGTGGAACACGGGAAAACGCAAGGTCAAACTTATTTATGGAGCCTTTCAACGAAACACATCACTAAGTGCTTTACAAGGCAACAAATGACATAAACAATGGCTTAACTTATGCAGGATACACATGTGGTTTTAACAAATCACAAGCATGTCCGCGGTGCTCGGCCTGCGTGGCGCAGAATTTATTTCGTGCCTCTACTTATCTGATTTTTTTTTTTTTTTCTCCTCTAGTTTTCATGCCACAGTGCTCTCTCTAGTATTTGCACAGCAGAAGAGCCTGGGGAGCTCCTCTATTAGGGCACCATATATAAAACAGGGAAAATCAATATGCATCCCTTCTCCTGGGCCGGACGAGCTCCGCTCCTCGATCACAGCATGGTGACACGGGGAGCTTGCCGGAGAGCCAGCCAGGAACGCCAGGACTAATAGTCGTCAAAGCCAAGTGACAGTGAGGCTTATCTGTGGTGAGCCATATTTCCTCTGCCTCCCCAAAGATCTGGCTGGACACTGTGTGTTATCCCTCCCTCCTGATAAACCTCATCTCCCACACACAGAACCTATACTCTATGTCACATCCAGGCTATAAGCTGCAGGCGCTCCGCTCTGGCCCACAGCAGCGGCAGCCATGACAGCCATCTTCTCGACTGGGAAAACAACTGTAGTTTTTGTTTCATAGCCCACCTAATACTCCGCTGACACACATTCCCTCCTCCGCTCCCGCTCCTCACGCTTGTATGTATGCTTTACACCATCTTTAAAGATCACGTAGTTCCCCCTTTGAGATTAGCGACGGGTAAAGATGAAAAATTGCGTTTTCAGCACAGTGACATCTAATCTGTTTGGCGAGCTTTAATTTCCCCCGACGATGTAAGTGCTGGTGGGCCACAAACTCACGGCAGACATACTTTTGTCAGAGGAGGAGGATGACACCGGAGGAGAACATCGCAGACTTTTTCTCATCTTCAATTCCATTTACTTACCCCAGAAAGCTTGTTCTCTCTTGACTTAAATAAAGTGTGATCTGGTTTCCTTAATTCGCTGTATGGTCAATAATTAATAGCTAGAAATATCATTACAAGTGAAGCGTTCAGATTTTTTTTTTGTCAGTGTCCCAGCCATTTCTCCGTGTTGTCGAGAGATCTGCAGCTAAAATTAGGGACGCACCGTTCTAATACTGACCTTATTAAGCGTATCAGATATTACCCACACACCGTGACCTACGCCCTCACTTACTCTGTGTGATTTGCAATAAATTAATTTGAAAACGAGGGCAGTGGTCAGCTGTGATAGTGTAGGCTAGTGATGTTTAACCTTGTGTGTGTGTGTGTGTGTGTGTGTGTGTGTGTCACCATGGTAAAATGTGGTCCTAGAGAGACCTATTATAGCAGGAACTACCACAGAAAGGGCTTTGATCACTTTGCTCGGTACAAGGTGAGAAAAGGGTTCTGACAAGGGACCGGGGGCCCGTTCCCAAGGCTGAGTGCCTGTTCTCAAGTGTCCTCACACCCCTGGTTGCCTTGTATTTCGCTCAAGTGGAGGAGGGGAGGGAGGTTTGTGATCCACGATCAATTTACTGCTAAACAACGCCACAAATGAGGAGAATTAGCTAGCTAGCGTGCTATTTCCTGACTGTGTTTTAAGTGGTTGCCTGGTGTTAACGGGTTGTGCTTGTGTTTTTCTTGCAGTTGGTTTGTAAAACAAACAGCTGGCAGCGAAGCTAATGCAGCGGATTGTGAGCTGTAGTTCCCCCAGTAAACACATTGACCACTTAGACTGTCCAAATTGGTTAACAAGGCCAAAGACTACAGCCCATAAAGCACCCAATCAGAACTGCAAGAAAAACAGAAATGACCAAAGCTACTGTGTGAGTTAACGGCCTGAGTCAAGCGAATGCAACTAACAAAGCCAACCAATTACAGATGCAGTAGGGGGGGTCTCAGAACAAGTCATGTGGGATCCAAACCATTGTCACAAAGTCTTTTTGAAACGTTGCATGGACAAAATACCTTATTGATGATGAAAATTTTGCAGCAGGAGATTAAATAACCACAGACACCGAAACATTTTTAAAGCAACATTATGTGGGAATTGGCATTTTATGTGTTTTGGCGCCCCCCACAGTTTCTGAGTGCAACGCCACCGTCGTAAAATACAAATCCCAGGTCTGTAACAATTTCTCAGATGTAATGTAGGTGCCAACTACAAACGAAACTCATCACGTCGTGACAACATTATGTGTCGGAAAGTTGCACGTTGAAGTAAACATGTATGTAACACTGTGATCCGACCCTCTCACTGAAGGCACATAGTGCAGAAACAAGTGATAAGGGGGACAAGCAAGTTAGCATAGGTGGTTTAATGAAGAGCTACAGATATGATTACTGTATGTCAGCAACATGGTTTTCCTTAGCTGTCATGTTGTCAGAGAGGATATCCAGATTAGCATCAGCTCTGATCATCATTTATTAGAGCCAATTAGCATTCTTCGCAAGGTCCGTAAATGTATACAATTAAAGTAATCCCCAGTTACAATCAGTGGGATCAGTGCACGTCTATCTGAAATGGAATTAACAGATGACAGCCTCACATGAAGATGAGGGATGTTTCCTTACACTAAAATGAGGAACATTATTTTTCAGCCTTCTCTTATTGAGCAGCACATTAGTGCGGCGATGAAGAGACTATAGCTGTGAGGTTTCTATTTGTCTACACAAAATAGAGGCTATTTTTCATCCTGACAGGTATAATGTGGCCACGTTATTGGCATAATGCGCAAGTAAGATGAGTAACGCAGGAGTTTCGTATTGGCCTCAACCTCGACGTGCAAGAAAAGGGCTGTCGTTGGGGTTCAAATTAAATCAGTGCGCTTGACACTTTGACACGGCAGTTGAGTCCCTCGTCCCGATCTGCCCCCGAGAGTCATCTTTCAATTTGGCGAAATCAGAATTACGTTGTCAAATTGCCGCCTTGTCTCGGGATCCATCGCTCTCGCCTTCATGTGTGCAAGTGCCAACTGCACCTCCTGTGGAAGGACAGATTGAGTAATAGATTGGTCTCAGGCAGAAGGAGGGATGGAGGGAGGAGGAGGAGGAGGAGAGAGGGGAGAGGAGGGTTTTGCCGGAGAGGTAGTTGAGTGAATCAGATCTTCATTTTCTGCCTCTTTGACATGTGTCACAGCGGAGCCCGCTGCGATTACGTAACAATGAGGACCAGCTGAGTTCACCGCTGGGCGTCCGTGATATCTGCCTGATAAATATACTCGGGGGCTCAGAGGCAGGCACGCAACGAGCCACGTTAAAGGCCAGTGTCACATCAAGTGGTCACAAAGCATCATCTGCTCAGCATGTCACCGGTAATGACAAGACAGCGGCGAGGACAGAACACGACGCGTGGTCCCAATTCCCCCAAGCTTTAACTACATACTTGATCACTATTAGAGCTCACCTGCTGGAAAAATATTATGTCCAGCTGCGAAACAGGCAAACCAATTTAACAGAGAAATATGCAAAGATAGTTGAAATGTATTTTTAAATAGTTTTTTTGATAGTCATGCAACGACAGGGATGGTATTTGATTCAAACAGAACATGAGAGCACAGTGAGAGCCACCGCTGATGAACAAAAGTCACACTCCTGTATGTTTTGACTTAAAAGGGAATATTCAGTTCCTTATGTATTATATCTCCAGGACTAGCATGACAAGCTGTCGAAAAAGACGCTTAAATATTAAATACCCTCTCAGACTCCTGTCTGTGTCTATTTCGTCATGCAAACATGTTTTTTTGTCGTAGAAAGTGTGGATTTAACCGAGAACAGTACTCCACTACAATGAGGATTTCTCATTGTAGTGTGTGTAATGTGATTTCTTTCTTGTGCACACATCTTTTAAAGTCCACTTTCAATTAGAAAATGTATTTTTCTCCTTTTTTTTCTCCTTTTTTTACCCTTGTTGTGCAGAATGGTGTTTGTGCAGAGTTTGATACTTGAAGGCTGTTTTACAGAAGGTGGAAAGTTTGAGATTTGTAAGTGTTAGAGCCTGAACGATTGATTGGCCCAATATTATTGACTGATATTGAGCTGTCAGCGGTGTTTTAAAAGATCTCAGAAGTTGTATTTGAGGAAAAGGGAAGGGTATCATGTTGTAATATAACTTTGGTAAAAATGAAAATCATACATACAAATACTACTTGAGTAAAAGTGTCTGGTATTTAATGTATGAACGTTATTTTCTATCTATAAATGTAGTAAAGTATCAAAAGTAAATTATACATATATTCACATGCACATATATACTGTATACTATTGTCGACTGATTATGAGCCTGGCTCATCAGATATCAGATCAGTCAAAAAAAGCAGGAAGAACACAAAGACAGGAAGTGCAAAACAAAGCATGACACGTGAGGATAGAACCTACAAAATAAAATGCGAAATGACGGAACAAAATACCCAAAACTATGACAATTGTAGCCCTACTTGGGCCTCCATTTTAATAGATCATAATTCTGAGTGAACACAGACTAAAATTTGCAGATAAATCTACAATTCTTTTTAAATCTTAAGATTGTCCTCGACAACTTTTGCTTCTGATCCAGCGAACTTCTGAGTTCCTGTAGTAAAAAGTCCTGAAGATGTCGATGAAAGTGAGAGTCGTGTAAACGCCTCAGATTTGATAAGACAACTCTCCACCATCTTTGCCCGTCTGTCATCGAGGTGGAGACTGATGGCAGGTCTCTGATGTGGTGCAGAGCATTAACCATGTCATGCATTTGCACAGAGCGGTCCTCCATCACATCCCGGAGCACTTAGCCCGGGCGGCGGGGGGAGACCCCGCTCATCCCACCCCTGACGGCTGAGACTATTAGGGTGATGCACGGCGGCTCATTCCTCATCCTACACTGGAAAGGTGATGGATCCGCTCCAGCCCCGGGCTCCAAATGGTCCTCCCTCGTTTGGGAGAAGGTAGGTGGGATGGAGGAGGCGTGGGCGCAGTTGCAGATGTATGATGGAGAGTTATGAGGTTGAGCCATGTGTAAAAGGTGCAGAGTTACCTCCATGCTGACCGCTAAGGTCACAGGTTCAGCTCCTTGCTAAAGGACAGTTAAAGTTTTCATATTTATGAGCCAGGAGATTCATTTTTATGGCCAACATTGTGAGTTATAGATGTTTCATAAATGCACGACTCATTTAAGATAAAACTCTTTTCTGTATTGATACAAATTCAATTAATTAGACTTGCTTAACCTGCATGACTTCCCAACTGAAATCCACCACAGTAAGCATGCTGTTTTGCTAATCACCAAGGTGAGAAAAAAATAGAAAGAAATTACAAACCGTTAAACAACCTTGTTAACAGCAAAAGATGCCCCTTTCAGCACAATTTCTCTCTGATAATGAAATATAAAATACTGCTTACTGTACATACACGCCGGCCGACGCACATCCTCATAAATATCTGCACCATTATGCACACACCGAATGCAGTATAATGAATAATCACAAAGTCATAATTACCTTCTAACAACCTTTTTCTCACTACAGTGCATCTTTGTGATTGAAGTCCACCCACATTGAGTTAATTGCATTTATTCCCTGATGCCGCAAATATGCAATTAAAATGCAGGCATTACACACAGCCCTGCAAAATCATCAATACCGTGCACAGTTAAAAATAGGGCTGGTGTTTGCCTCTCGAGTGCAACCTTAAAATTTGTTTTCGGAGAAGTGAGGGTGGACGATGATGTGGCTCTGCAGTGGCAATCCATGCATTTTTCTTTGTTTTCTGCATTGCTATCACTGTCATTTTACTTTAATTGGAAACAGATATAATTATTATTAATTAATATTGTGTTAAAGTAAGATAACAAAACATCAACATTTTGGTAGCTAAAAGTAAGTAATTGATTTGTCCAGTTACTCAGAAGTGACACTGGATTTAAATCTGAATGCACAGTAAGAACTCTAGCAGGTAGCATTAATGCAGGTATGCAGGCTGCCATCCATTAATGGGTTAAGGTTTCCAAAGGTTTCTTTTGTGTTTTTCAGCCTCCAACTGTCCAGCTGATTACAGCTGGACACCAGACCTGCTCTGAAAATAACCTCTGAGACCAACAGATGCCAGTTTGAATACCAGCGATAAAGTACAGAGGTGATTTACAACGGCTGTGACCAGGACCAGGAATGAGAAGAAGTATCATCAGTGAATCGAGGATTTATTTTGACCAACCAGAGGTGTTTGTGGACAAACCGAGACTGTTTTGGCGAGTTTTAATTTGTATATGTCAAGTTTGAATGAAGTGTGTTTTATGATGAGTCAACAAGGTAATTAACGTTTCTTAGTTCGGTAAAAGAGGGAAACTTAAAAGTGCTCTATCTGGTTTTGGGGAGGAAATTATAATCAGAAGAGAAAGATCTCTTCTGATTGATTTTTTGTTACTAACAAACTAAATAAACAAACTCTTTGTTTTCATGGGTTAGGGTTAGGGTGAGGGCTAAAAATAAAAGTAAATATAAAAAATATAAAACTATATATTAAAAATATGTATTAATATATATTTATTTATTTAAAAAGTAAAAATAAATATTTCTGAGTTTGTATTATTACATCATTGATATTGTAAATATTAAAATTCTGAGTTTGAATTTCTTTTCCAAAACTACATAGTGCCCCTGTAATTCTATGTGAATACTTGTAGAGCCCTCAATCAGCCAAACTATACTGAAGTAGGAAAAATAATCATGATCCTGTAAAGCAGATTTTTGATGAAAACCAATGGTGTACTGTAATCCATTACTTCCTCTTGATTGTGCAACACAAATACAGCTTTCAACTCAGTAAACAGTCAGTAACAAGTGAATCATCCATCTACTGTACATACTGCTTTATGGGAAACCATTATGCATGCTGTTTACATAATTGCAAGGACAAATTCCTATGGGAGAGACGGAGATGGAGGCCTAAGCATATGCCATCATCTCTTCTAATGAAACACGCTGAGTGTTTATATTGATTAGAGACAGCCTGAGGGTCTGCACATGTGTGTGTGTGCAGGTCTGTCTGCTGGAGGAGTTGGCTGGAGACAAAGTGTATATATACAGTACATTAGGTACAGCAGGTTTCAGTCAGTGTACGTACAGTACTGTGTGCGAGACAGCATTTACAGTAGATTATGTTGAGCGCAGAGGCAGAAACTCTTAATAATGCAGCTCGTCGAGCAGGTTGGCCCCTTCTCCATTTGCTCAGGCAGGTTGGGAGAAATGCTGATGATGCAATGTGCTGACCCAAATACACTACCTGCTCCCAGCAGACTGCACCAGCTGGGGCAATCTCTGTCGCTCTCCCTTTCTCCCTCTGCCTCTTTCAAAAACCCTTACCCTTCTTTTCATTTCTCCCTCTGATCGTTTAAAAAAAGAGGGCTCGCTTGTATGTTTTTTTTCCCGTATTGTTCGCCCTTCTCTGCTCCTCCATGTGCAACACGATCACACTCAACAAGCGTTCAGTGTCTTCTTGCCCGTCTCATTTTTTTCCAACTTCCCTCTGTACCCTCGTCGAAAAAAAATCGCCCAGTGAGTGAGAGATACGCCATTGAGTTAGCCAGGAATCAAATGCTCAGCCTTGTAGTGCCAAAGCGCTGGAGACATAAAGGCTGATGAAATTGCTCACCAGTTGTTGACAGGGGGGAAAATTGTGCAGAAAATGTATCACAGATAGAATAAGAGCAGCCTTTTGATCAGCAACACAAGATAGCGGCGACACGACCGACTCGCTGCTCGACCGTGCTATCACGCCGGTTAAATACAAATGTACCAGATGACCAATTTATCGCTCATTGCTCTCACTATACAAGCAAATCAAAATAAAGAAAAAATGAAAAAAATGTTACTTCAAAATACCCAAACCTTTTATATCACCACTGAGTGCCCTGGGGAGCTGCTGTGTGGAGCTGGAGCTGATTCCACATGTACACAGACAGTACAACACATGTGGACTCACATTACATTGTACCAGTGGTGGCAGAGGGCCTGAACTGAAAGTGATTGTATAATCTCCAGAATAAGTGAATAGAGACATGTCAGAACAAGCCTTGAGTCAAAAGTTGTTGAGGTAAATCCATGACCCGTCCAAGTGAAGTGATTGGTCAGTCGAGGTCAGGTCCAAGTCACGTAACAGGTCTATAGAGACAAGTTCAAGTCAAGTGACAAGTTATTCGAGTCCAAAGCCACATCAAAGGTTAAGCAAGACAATAAGTCCAAGTCCAAACATGCCGAAGACATATAGAGTGACTTGAGCCCAAAATCAAGTAATAAGTCAGTCAAGTTTCAAGTCAGTCCAGACACGTCCATCTCAAGTGTCAAGTTATTCAAGAGTCCCAAGTTATGTAACAAGCCAGTCTAGACATATTCCAGTAATGTAAACCAAGCCAAGTGATGACTCGTTAGATAAGTTACGGTGAAAGTTAAGGTGAAATATAGTCCAGTGACAGGAAAGTCAAATCCAAGTCGTGTGACAAGTAAGTCAAGACGAGTAATAGTCACATAAAAAGTTCACCAGAACAAATCCATGTCCAACGTCAAATGTCAAGTCAGTCGAGGAAAAGTCCAAGTCCAGTGACAAGTCGTTTAAGTCCAACTCAGTCAATCCAGAAAAGTCCACATCAAATGTCGAGGGAGTCAAGATAAAGTCAACGTTAAGTGACGAGTCAGTCCAAGAGTCAGCCAAGGCAAGCCCAAGTCATGTACAGTAGTTTGAGTCCAAAACCAAGTCAAGCGATGAGCCAGATGAGACAAGTTCAAGTCGAGTGTGAAATCAATCGAGGAAAGTCCAAGTCCTGTGACAAGTCAGTTGAGTCGAGACCAACCAAGTCTCAAAACTAGCCAGAGAAAGTCTCGGGTCTTGTCAAAAGCAAGTCCTTTGTCAAATCTGAAGTCATGGAGGAAAAATCCTTGTTATAGTAACAAGTGTTGTAACAAAAACCAAGTCAATTCCAAGTCTTCACATCTTTGAAGTCTGAGGTCTTAAGTTTTGGGACTTGACCTTTCACAGTTCGTTCAGGTCTTAGTCAAGTGGAGTCCACAGCGAGTCAAATCTCACAAGTCCAAACCAAATCTGAATTTTTGAAACTGAAGTCTGCTATGAGTCCAAGTTGAGTCAGATATGCAGCTGTGGGTGGAAGTGAGAAGCAATAACTCCCCACGTAGAACAGGGCAGTAGGTGGTGATGTACTGGGCATTTTACAGAGTAGGAGACACTGTATATGAATGCAAGGCAAGTCTGCTTCCTTTTAAGATCTGGATGGAGAAATGGTCCGCTGTAGATTCATTTACTGCCTGTTCAGACTGTATGAAAACCACAACAGTGGTCACGTCCCCACAGCGGAAAGACGGAGTAGAGAAAATGTATCCCTGTCAGAATATCAAACCTCACACTGCAGTAGAGATAATTCTGCGTAACCATAGCAGTTCTGAAACTCGAATCCTTTTTGTGGCTGGATCAGTGTGGTTTTTAGCGAGGGGGCTTATGCGTATAATTACATAGACACACTTATTTTCTGCATGACAGCCTTCCTGCCATAATAGCTTCTGTTTTCAGGGGGAAAAAGAAGAATGAGTATCAGGTAAATTGGAATTCTCTCATCATGTTTTTTCTTTTTTTTTTTGTCCTTTTTTTTTTTCCCTAAGCCTGTGTCCGAAATTACTTTTTCTCTTTCTTTACTGAAAAGGATGATTGTATAACCAAAATGGAGAAGGCTAAAAGGACAAGATAATATGAGCTAGGTGGATTTCTTTCTTTGTAAATTTTTGCTACTTTAAATTCTCTGTGTGATTCCCACAATCATGGACTTCCTGATGAATTCTGACTCCTTCTCAGACCGTCTCTTGAACTGGTTCAACAATGATTTATTTCAACATGCTGCTCTCAATACCATCATTTGCATTGTTAATAGAGCAAGGAATTTCTTGCCATGCTACTTATTGATTTTCTTTTTTTCCCCTGTATGATGACATTCGCAAACTTTGACCGCGGCGCTTTGATTCGTAAAGTGTTAATGAATTACATTTTTTTTTAAAAAAGGTCGTTGACAAGAAAACATCCTCCCTTGCTTCGCCCTCATGTTTCTGTTAACTGGCGGGGCAGAGGGCAATATCAGCACATTCATTAAGAGGTCGTGGTTTGCACTTATTATTCCATTATCGACCTTGATCTGAAATTTGCATCATGCTTTATTCTTTATTCAGTGGTAATCGATGTGGGCTAGCCTGTTGAGTTTTAAAACCGGTGATTGACATTGATAAATGGAGGGGCCGGTGCAACACAGAGCACAAAAACTGAGCCGAGGACATGAGCACTGTCGAGGTGCGGCGGGACACATTAGGGGGAGGGAAAAAAAAGTAAAGCAGGAGCTAAAATCGTTAAAAACCTGAGAGGGAAATGTAGAGATGGCCAACATTTTACTGGAAAATGAAAGGGAGAAAATAGAGGAGTCTGCGGAGGGAGAAGAAAGCCTGGCGCTCGGGTTGATGTGCAGACACCCAATCAGACAGCCCTTCATCCCTTAACCCCCAGCCAGGAGGAGAGCAGCAAGATGAGAGGAGAAAGGTGGAGGGGGGAGGAATCAGCTTTAGAAGTGCTGAAGCCGGATTTTTCTTTTTCTTTAAGAAAGAAAGAAGTATAGGAAGAAGGGACGGACGGTGTTCTGAGGAGGAAGGAGACACGAGAGCTAATCTTCTGAAACAGGGGAAAGGCATGAGTCAGTCAGATGAGAGCAGGTGGAAGTGTGGAGCTGAGACAATGTGTTTTTTCCTCTGCAGCCTGCGAGACGAAGCTTATAAGATTCAGGCTAAAGGATCCCTACACAACCCCCTGTGCCAAGCAATGAAGATTTCATTCCTCAAATTCGGTTGCGTAGCTTGATTTAGATTGAATCCGCGGAGGAATATGAAGGTCAGGTGCTGTACTATGTACACACTCAATCTCCATGGCCATTAGTGCTTACTTATAAAGCCATTAATGTCCATTATCATAATTACCTTTGCTTAGTCGCAGAAGTCACCGAGTGAAATCTGCACAAGTCCCCCACAATTCTCTCCGCCAGCCATTAGAGTCTTTTTCTGGCCCCGCCGTCATCCGTCGTCTTCCGCTCTTCCACCTGACTGCCCTCACCTTCTTCCTGTTTTAAAAATACAACCCGGAGCCGCCTCATGCATATGTTTGCTTGCCACGAAAAGGTGCGCCATTAATATGCAAGTGTCGTGTCATGAATTAGTAACGCAGCCAGCCCCTTGCCAGCGCGGTGTATGTCAAGTTTAGTAAGAAGGTAGCAGAAGGAGGACGTTTGGCGGGGTGTACCGAGGAACCTCCTTGCCAACCGTTAAACAAGCAGGGCTGTTGTTCCCCTTAAGGGGGCAATACGTACCCGTTTCATACCTGCGACTCAGCTCCCAAAGGGACGCAGTTTCCTACACAGCACAATCCTCCTACTGTGGAGAACTCACAAATAGACCTTTTCAAGATCTCACTGTCGTCGGGACAAATGTGGACTGTGTGGGTTGTGTATTTCTGCTCATATTGCACGGTGAAAAAGAATCTCCCTTTATACATCCAATCCCTCATAGACCTCATTAGTGAAAGCCTCTCTAGTGATGCCGCGCCTCACTTTTCTTGCCCACAACGGACGTCCAGCAGCACAATTTTCCTTTCCCTCGAGTGAGTTTTCTTTTTCCCAGCTGCTGAATTCACCAAGCGTCGTGGCGCTCGGGGGGGTCAAAGGTTGATAATGGCCAACAATCCAATTTCACAGCGCCTGCCTCTGACAGACACCGTGTGATCTTGGGTGGGACCCCTCCCGATCCCCCACTCTGCATATCCTCAAGAACACTCTGAACTTAATCAAACTTTAATTAGCCCTCTGCTTTGGTGATAATTGGCAGTCGAGGCAGGGCCAGAACTCTTGCTCCTGCAAGACGCGGTCTCTGAACGCATCCACAGCTAATCGTGGAGGGAATGATGTGGAGCCATTGGCCATAATCTGTTCCATGTGTGTAACAGTATGTCAGCCCGTCTCACATTCAGACAGGTAATATGCAGCTACGGATGTGCAAGTATTGGCGTAAATGTGAGCCTGATCTGACTGGTCGGACAGACTTCATCTACCTGATGTGATTCCTTCCAACCTCCCTTTTCTTCCTTCATGAATTCAGTTCATGAGGTGCTTTGCAAGGTGATTAGCGGCCATTCGAACAGAAATGGGAAAGTCCTGACCCTGGTTTGAATGCTTTGAATGTTTTTCCTGCTCTCAGATATAATGCAACTAGATGGCACTTGGCTTGTGGTGCTCAAAGTGCCAAAAAAAAATATTTGTAAAACTAAATAGCGACCTCTCGTTCCAGAAATCATGACCCAGATACTCGAGATAATCCACAGACATTGTTGTGAGCAGTTTCATGTAGGAACTATTTTCTTTTCTGTGTCACTAGCGAGCTAACTGTGCTAGCCACTTAACAGCTACGCATCTAGTCACAGACGAGAGGCTCGCACTCGTGACAGCACGGCTGGCAAACATTAATGCCGCCCCGGCTGAACTGTGACGTTAGCAAGCTAACAAGGTCTGTGGATTATCTTGAGTAACTGGTTTTTCCAATGTATTTTTTGGGGCGCTTTCTAGAGCAGACATCTTTTCTTTTTTTTTAGCAGATATAGCCTGATTTGGGTTTTGACTGTCTTGTTTAAGCATACACAACCGAAGGAACAGAGAAACTTCTAGCTACCTGGGCAAAGTCTTCATCACTTTTTTCTGAGTACAGGATTACACAATAAAAGGTGGAAGAATGATGAATTGAATGGTTGATGATCGCCTGACACGGTCAAAGCCTGTCAGCGTGGTAAAAAGCTTGCCCCAGGCACCCTGAAGCCAGAAGGTTTTTATTTCACATATAATATCTGCGGAGGTTCTAACAAAAGGCTGGAAAAAATAGCATCTCAGTGGGCACAACCACTGCACTCTATACATTAAAGGTCCATGGCTAATTGAATAGAGTTTCTCAATATAAGACGACAGCAAAGGAATCGCATGGAAAGAATTGACCTATGTCAGTGATGTGTGCGCGATATCGAGCAGTCGTCAGAAATATGATACATGGGTATGTTTTTAGAGCCAAAAAGTAATAAAAAACAATTATGGTCTAAGCCTCTTTGACCTGCGGGAGAAAATCCATGCCAACCCAATCTTGTTGTAGGTGCGATGATCTACTGAATCGAATGCCCTGTGAAATGAAATCAATGGAGTTACTCACTCCCGAGCCACATCAATCTGCTGAGATTGTGGTGCATGTGGATTTAGAGGCCTACTGTACCCCCTAAGAGGACCCGGGTCAATAACATTAATGTGAAAAGTTTGAAGATAGCAACAGGGCACATCCCCCCCCGACCACCCACCCACCAACACAGACACACACACACTTCAAGTCAGTGTTTAAAATGTCAGTGGTGAGCAGTGAAGTGCAGTCTCTTTTTTAGAGGAGGCAGCTAAACAAAATTATTCCAGCCTGACAATACTTTATTCAGGTTTGAAGGTCGAAATCTGTGCTGGATAAGTGGTTGATTCCAGGCTCACAAATAGGAATGAGAGAATGCAAATGTTCCTGTGGCTGAAAAAACAAGAACCACACCAGAAAACAGAAAAGCAATCAATATCTTTGAGATAAGTTGAGTCTTAATTGAAGTGAAATATGCAGAATTGATCGCTTTTCTGTTCCTTTCTTTTGCCCGTCAAATTGCAGCTGCCCTCATTACTCGCCTGCTTTATTTCTCCTTGTCCATGTGTTGCAGAGACGAACACTAGCAGCCTGTGTTCTGGTATTAAAAGTCTCTTTATGGTGCATACGCAGCACACGATTGCACGTATCAAGAGGTTCTAAAAATAGCAAGAAGGACATTTTCTTGCCTGTTGGTTTGGTAGGAAGGGGTCAAGCACTGTCATAATATTCATAACTCAGACACTCCCATAGCAACGTTACACCATTTGTTCAACACGCAAGTGTTAAACACCTATTATAGCAAGTGAGATGTCTAATTGATAAGAGTGCAGGTAGGTGTTATACAAGTACTGTAAAAGTCATCCGTAAGGTTGTGATGCCACAGCGATACAGTCACCACCCTCAGCAACGCCCCCAACACGGCGAAGGTTGCTAAAACACCAGCAGAGAAACACATTGGGCGACACCAGCTCAGGCCTGTGAGAGCTGGCCAATCGGAGCAGACTGGGCTCTTCGGTAGGGGAGCCAGAAACCCAAAATTGAAATATAAAATGAGCATAATACACGACTTTTAAAAGTGTGTTTTGCTCTTCAGAACAGCCACGTTTAAAGGTGAGGTGAAAAGCTTAGAGGTGAGTTAGACTGAGAAATGGGGATGACACACTTTTGACATCCCCTCCACTAAGGCATTCATGGTGTTGCACTCCATCATACACATTAAAAGTGGCAAAGCACTGCAAGTTTGCTTCCTCGCCTCTGCACACCTGCCCGATCGCTGCGTGAAGTGGGCCCGACTGACAGACTTTTACCGAAAAGTTCCAAAAATTGGCCAGATGCACAAGAAGATCATTTGTACCAGACGAATTATGTAGCGGGGCGAGATCTGAAACGCGTCTGTGTCGCCGGAGAGGGCACTGACAAAGAACAAATTTTGTTGTTTAATTTGGGGGACTTGTCGTGGAGAGGCGGGGTTTGGCGATCAGACCGACGAGGCTTCTGTTTGTTTGAAGCACTGAGGCCTTGATCAGCCAACTGTGCAGGCTTACAGCCCTCACATTTTATGGCTTTGGTTGCAGTCACTGTACATTAGGGAGCTGACAACACAGTGAAGTTCACCTCAAAGTCTGTTTTTCATGGATAACACTTTTTTCCTGTCCATCCAGAGTGAATGGCGTCCTGCTTGTTATGGTTTGTGCATTGAGGCCATACGATTTATAGCTCATTAACAAAAAATAACTCCAAACCTCCTGTAGATTTACACATGAATACATCAGACAGAGTGCTCTCAAGACAGACATTTCCAGTTCTTGTAAGTCCTTTTGCATCATTCCAGCTTCCAGCCCTCGACGTCTGACTTTTCATTCTGGATTATTGCTGAAATTTATCTGAACATGTTCAAGTTCATTCAGCTCCCACTGTGATACAGCTCCACTGATGTTAAGGAGTTTTAAAGGCTCAAACTCTCCCACTGTCTTTGGCTTATCCTCTCCTCTTAGATTTATTCATTCTTCAAGTTGTCATATCAGGACCGAAAAGGGAAATCCATTTCGTCCGCAGCCAGTGTCATTACCAGCGTTTTTTTTTTCCTTCAGTGAAAACATGCAAGCGCTCTGAATTCGCTCAATTGCATCACAGCCTTCCTTTGACCGTGGTTCTTGTGCGGCTGTACATGTATGTGACCGTGGCACTCTCAGTGACAGGGTGAATAGGACAAATAGAAACCACGGAGAAGGTCTCCTTTAGAGTCTCGAGCGTTATTCAGCTGGATTCCTCCTCATGCTGCCGTCCTTGGAAGCTACACGCTTGGAACCACGACACAGAAAGAAAGTGACATTTATCTGAAGCCATCTCTAGCACTTTGAATGGCCCTCATTGATTATGAGGCTTGATGTTGACAGACTCTCAGGCTGTCAGACATCTTATATGTCATTTGGCGTTTGTGTGTGTGCACTCGTTCCGTAAGATTTTCTTGTGTGTGTGTGTGTGTGTGTGTGTGTGTGCGTAACCAAACTCCAAGGCCCAGTACCCCAGGGAGCTCTCTGTGCACTGATTTGTGATAGGATTTTGAAGTTCCCTTGTGGAGCACAACAAAGTTACCTCCCAAGGACGTAGCATTGGCATTCAAGGATACCAGTTTGACACAGACTGGGCAGGCTCGTCTCCCTGCTGGGCTGGTAAAAAAAAAAAAAAAAAAGCGAGCGGGGGAAAAAAGGGAAAAGCCTTTGAAGTGCAGGCTTCATGGACTCGTCAATAGCTGGTATTGACCCTTCCCGCTTTTATTTAATAAGGTTCCCATTCCTGAGGCTTGATTTGCTGGGTGCTCATTGCTATGCTAGCGGTGCTGCAGCATGCTGTCATACTGCTGATGCCAAGTGTTTCCGCATTGATTACACCTCTGGGATTAGCTCAAATGCAAATGCAGAGTGTATATGTGTGCGTATGCGAGTGTGCGTATGTGTGTGTGCTAGAGAGGAGTGAGAAAAAGAAAGTAGCCCACTTGCGATTGTTTGCACACATGTAAGTCATTTGTAACAATGTGTACAATCTGTGCTTTCAAACAGGCGGCCATGCTTTACAGAAGATGCACAGAAATAACCAGAGTCTATTCGTGCTCAGAAAAATCTTCATTAATATATCATCTAAACAGACCCCCCCCCCACCCACCCTTATAATACAATATGGGGCTTGGATACCATGCATGCATACTGTATGGGAACAGCTGTGAGAATCAGGCTTCCTTGAAAATCCTGGGAAACATTACACGGAAAGAAGAAGGAAAAAAAAGAAACAACGTCAGGCGGGGAGAGATCAACATGCACAGAGGAGACGTCCCCTGTCTTATAATTACGCTGTGGATTAAATTGTGATCAGCCTATGCCGAATTGATGTTCACGAAAGCATCGGCATAGGCGCGGCATCCTTGCGCATGCAAGGAGCGGCCTAACTGTACACTCAAGCGTTTTGCCTTATTAAATAAATCCAATTTTGATTTTCATGAACACCGCGTGTTTGAGGAAGTGAAGGTCAGCGCAACGCAGCGGGCTGATTGAATCTTTCTGGCCTGTGTGTACGGTTCGCTTTGCCTCTTTTGTGCGCAGGTGATGCTCCTTTTGTGTGTTGTGCGAGAGATTTAGCAATTGTTGTAAAAAGAAATTTAAAAAGCCACAATACCCCAACTGTGTGTGTGTGTAGAGGCTACTTTCCTGACCCTGATTTTAAAGAGCTTCATGTGTCAGAAAAATCCCCAAATCCAACACGCTAAACAACAATATTTTATAGAAATGTTTTTTGACTCGTAGTATTCTCATATTAAGTACTATTATATTCTTACTTCCAACACCTTGGATGCTCGGGAGTAAAGAAACCATTTTTAGAATTGTTAGCATATGTGTGCCTTTGTGCCTGTGAGTGAGGCTGTTCACATGTGCTGAAGACAAGCATATGTGCTGAAACAAAGCTGCCAAACTGTCAAGAGCACAGGAATACAACATGAGAAGGCAGCTATTTTAATGAAGTTGATCCAACTTTTTTGCCCTGCAGCTGTTTCCTCTGATTACTTTTGAATGCTAAAATAGTAGCAAACAGTTTGTCGGAATATATTTCAATGAAGCAGAGTGCACAATCTAAGTGAAAGATAAAATATGCAGGTGGTTTGATAAGTGCCTTGATCAGACATGTAAGGCTCCATTCTAAAATTCAGTGTCGAATTTTGGTAATAACCGGCAACTACAACTGAACAACATTTTTCAAAAAATGCTACCCCTTCCTCATCAGAAACCATATAGGCCCATTCTGAAAAATAGCTTAAAAGAACCCATATTTATGTTTCCTGTCAGGTAGCAACCTCTAGTGGCCAGACAAATTATTACGGCAGCAAAAGAGGAAGTCGGGCAGAGTAGTATAAAGAGAAACAAAGTCAACTAAGGGAGGAGGTTGGGTCAAACAAGCACACGACTTTTCCCCAGGAGATCGCGCTTCTTGTCCAGTGTGTAACCAAAACTCACTGGGGAGTTATTTTAACCGAGTGTGATGTCATGTACAAAAGATTACAGGCGTAGCTTGTGTAACACGGGTATATAGGTATGTAGTAGCTGAAACTCAAACCACTGTTTTCTTGTCTAAACCTAGTTTTAGGAACGGTAATATACCTCATTCTGGGAGCCACTGGCAATCGTCGTTTAGGTATGAAAGGGTGTTGAAATGGCTGGATTTAGAGATTATGACATTAATGCCTCAGATCAGTACCGAAAAAGATCGTTACATGCCATCAGGAGTTATTCGTTCAGTAATTTTTTTATTGATTCTTAATGTTTTATGAAACATCACCAGATAAACGGACAAAATGTGAGTTTATTCAGTCATTTATAAAGTCTATAAGTCTATAAAGAGACGTGAAAGCAGATACAAATTGGTGCCAGGCTGCCATCCTGATGGATCACCAGTTAACTTCTCTTTTCCCAGGAGACTTTGTGCACGGTGGCAAACAAAATTGTATTGTGAGAGGTTTATAGGGAACCAACCTAAATGCCAATGGTTTCCTCATTCTATAGTTATTAAATTTAATAATCAGCATTTACTTCATAATGATACGTTAATGCAAGAAACTTGTCTATTGCCAGTTAAAATTTACATTTTCTTATTTCTTATAAGCACTTCTGTGTTTTAATAATCAAAGACTCTGAAAAGAAGTAATACATTCCCAGCAAGTGATTCTCTACAGGCGCTCGGAGTCACTCAGCCTGACTCTGCAGCACCTTATGACTCACCTTCTGACAGCTTCATCTTCAAGTTCCTCACAGGGCCAAAAGGAAAATAGACAAGCTGTCCAGAGACTGTGGTCGTATTCATCTTGTCTGCTGCCGAATCATGTTTTAAAAACTGACATTCGCTTTACCGAGAAAGTTTCACACTGCACCTTCGCCTCACACATGCACACCAGTGTGATTTTCTTGTCTGCAAATAGCAAACTGAGAGGCCTTTGGCTTCCCAGGAGAACCGTAGCAGGCTGAGGATGCCATATGGAGGTGGGTGTACCGCGTCTGGTGGGAGAGACTGCGGTGGAACTTCAGAAACAATGTAGGTATGGGGGAGGTCAACACTGAGCGTCACCCGTTGGAGGGACGGGGCATGAGGGAAGTTGAGGTTCCGGCGTCACTCGCTCTCAGACGCGGGTTTCGTTCACACAGCTGTCGTAGCGGCTTGGCTTGTATGACAGGTGGGGGACGTCGAGGGAGGGAAAAGTAGACGGATGTGACAGAGTTGTTTTATAGTCTGCCAACGTAAAGCGCAGACATCTGTTTGCAATAAAATATGGACAAATAATCGTATCATTAAAGAGAGTTGATGTAAGGTAAGGAATTCATTACTTAATATCAGCAAAACCTGTCGCCAAATGTTCTTGAACGCTCAACGTGTGTGTAGTTTTGTCATTCTTTAATTTCCCTCACCATTACTAGTAAACAGCAGACTGTAGTTGTCACATAAGGCTTCCATCATACCAACATTTGTGACAATTTCCCAACTAATTCAGTCGATTTTGAAATAAAGAATTGGACTTTGCCGACCTTTCGCAGACAAAACTGTGACATCGACCAGTTGCAAACTGTCTCGACACAGTTGACCTCTGAGGGGGTGGTCACACTGCAAGGGCCAACATGGCAGAAACTTTAGCTCCCTTAGTTTTGTTCGCTTTTTTCGCCTAGAAACAGCTGCAACACTAAAGCCCCGTGGGCTGGTTTGCTGTCAGCAGGGGATGTAGCTTTTTTTTAAGTTGGTTTGGCAGTTAGCATCAGGTACTATCACACACGCTGTTTGATGGCTCAACAGTAGCACGCCACGCATTATTTTCCTCCAAGTAGGGAAGTGGAACAGGGTTTTACCAGTCCTTCATTGATTTGTTGTAATGTGGTGAGATGTGCAATGCTCCAACTTCTTCTGTCCTGACACTCAGGGTATCTGCTGATGCCGCGTACCAATCAGATACCAGTACGAGTTGCTTTCTTGTTCAGAAATGTTTACGCATTGGGGTCATTTTTATGAGGTCGAGGATAAATCTGGAACTAAATACTGAGTCGACGGCCCACAATGTCTAAATGACTGACACCAAAAGTGGGATATTTAGTTATTTTAATAACACTGACTGTAGAAACTGTATGTATCTACAGCCTGCATTCTTTCTAATAGCCAGCAAGGCGTGGCACCACTGGTTTCATGGAGGTTTCCATGTAAGCTTATGAGAAAATGACCCTGCTTTTTATGACATTTACTACCTCAGTAGCTGGCAATTGTGGTTTGGTGTCTAAACTGACTCCTAGCCGAGCAAGCGGGTATTTGTATTGAGTGGGGAAAGCGTGACTAATGAAAACCTGCATGTCGCGTGGTGGTACTCTGCTGTCAAACCAGGTACGACAGTATTCAACTTACACAGCAGGTTTGCACAACATTGCACATGATGACCGTCTTGTTATGGCCTGTGTCTTCTAGGGTGCTTCAGGCACTGTGGTTTTGAAGACTGACCACGCAGACAGCAGCTTCTCGCTGTTGAGGGACAAATTAAGCACTAACCTTAAAGCCCTTGGTAGGGTCAGTGAGTCACAGCTCGAATGCATGTCTCATTGAAATGATAACAAGTTTACACATCCACGTTTCACAAGCCTATTTCTACCTTTTAAATTGATGCGGTATTGATAAAAATGGCTTA
Source organism: Pagrus pagrus (assembly GCF_965226575.1). Classification (NCBI taxonomy): domain Eukaryota; kingdom Metazoa; phylum Chordata; class Actinopteri; order Spariformes; family Sparidae; genus Pagrus; species Pagrus pagrus. The sequence goes on along the minus strand of NC_140204.1, from coordinate 11,278,127 downwards.
CAACCAAACGCGGCTCTCTCAAAGAAATATACCGAACTGACGGAAAATGGGACCATGGTCCCAAATCAGAGTCATCACTATGTTTATGTTCAGCCCCAAACCTCTCCTTAAAAGCAATTTTCTTCCCTTCCTAAAGTTGGGGACAATCTTTTGAAATCCTGCAAGTACGAGGAAAGGGAAATATTGAACTGACATCTACAGAATTTCAATGCGGTGGGAGAAATATATTATCACACGGTAGGTATGTTTCCTCTTGTACCTCGGGGAGGAGTGGGGAGTGTTATATAACGGACGGATTCAAACTTTCTGCCACAAAAACAATGCAGAAGTCGCCTCTGTGTGTGTGAGGGGATATGCATGTACTCAGAATATGTGCGGTGTGTGTATGTGTGTGTTTGTGGGAGCATGCTGAGCAAGCCCGATAACCAGAATATGCGGTCACCTTGCTTTATGATTAAAGGTTCGCACTCTTTAGCTGCTTAAAAGGAGCCCGTTTGTCCTCAAAAGGGAGAAAGGAACACGGCGGGTGGAAAAAAGTGCGTTTTATCAGTCACAGCCAGAACTCAATATTTTGCTATTTTCCTCAGATTAGGCTTATTCACAAGGTCCTATAGGTGAAATGCCTTCAAAGATAATAAAGAGATTAAGATCACATTCAGAAATCCCTACCAGGGAGAGAGGAAAGCTTTTGAAATAAACAAAGCAGCCCAACTTTCTACAATTTCACACTTTTCTTCCCCCTGTCGCTGCTTTGGATTTGGCTTATGCTTAACTTCTTAGATGTCCACATTAAGATCTTCTGATGCATTCATAAGGAGTCTTTTTTTTTTTTCCCGCCTAGGTCAGCTATGAAAGGAGGCTGAAACCAAGAAACCAAAGCCGCGGCAGACTGAGTGGTTAAAAAGAAATCTCGGAAAACATTAATCTTCTGCAAATAGGTTCCTGCACAACACGTGCTGGGAGAAGGAGTGGATAAAAAGAAAATGCATTCATTTGTAGGAATGGAATGAAAGTCGAAATTACAAATAACGCCTCTGAAAGCGGAGCTGAACCGCTTGATTATTCCATTGGCCGTTCAATCAAAGCCTTGCGTGGTCACACTCTCTTTCCAAGCTGTCATCCATTGTCTTGCTGTCAGAGAATTTGGAGGGACACCGCGCGGCCCCAGGTGTCAGTTTAGACTTGAAAATGACAATGTCACACTGCCAATGTCCCTTTCCCTGTTCGCTCGATGATATCATAACTAGCAGGCAATCAGGATTTCTATAAATGGATGCAGATGAATTGGCCTCGCATTTACTAATCAAATTCCAAACTTCTGAAGCCATTTCCATGCCAAGCTGTCAAATATCTATGATAGGGGATGCTGGGGCTAACAATGACAGAGGCCTTTACCTGTCGAGTTAAAGGGACAGCCCACCCCCAATTCAAAAATACCTATTTTTCCATTTTTCTTGATTTATCCATCTAGATTGTTTTGAGACTTTTGGAAATTGCAGGACGTAAACATTAAAGGCATCCTCCTCTTCTGAACTTCGATGTTAGCTAGCTTATTATTAAATTACTAATTATTAACACCACCAATTATTACATGGTGCACCTTTAATTTGGAATATCAATATATGTAGAAGGGGGTAGGAAAATATGTATCTTTGATTTGTGGGTGAACTGTCCCTTTAATATTCTGTCATCTACTGAGAGGATTTTCGTCTTTCATTCCTCCTTTATGTAACTTTCTTCCTTCTTCTCCTCCTCGTTCTTTTTCTTCCCATGCACTCTTTAAGGTCAAGTGAGGAAGGTGGAGTGGTGTTGTCATTGGAGGCAGCGTGCTCCTCCTGTAGTGGAGTCACCGGAGTGACCCCTCGTGCACAACCACTAATCAGGACTGTCACAAGGGAGGTCCGGCCCCCATCGACACATCGACAGCCATTGGTGCAGAGCCACTGCCCTGCCATTAATAAAGAGTCACATTTACATAAGTTGACAGGTACACAGTGCTCACGCCCCGCCCACCCACAAGGACTCCACACACACATGGACGTACATGAAGTTAAAGTGTGTGGTTACTCGGGTTTTTAATGAATGTGAAGCTCCTTTATTGTTTAGGAAACGATCCATCATTGATTTTGTTAATCCATCACACTGGATTGGAAGTCTGCGCTTGATCTCCTGTGCTGAACGCTGATGTGACAGTCTTAGTCATACAGTGTTGAGCAGGATTAAACAAAACATTATTTGTAATAAAGTATTATCAAAACATGCAAAGTGACAGAAAATTAACGGGCAGAAGCGAGAATTACAGTTGTCACTTTATGGCGCTTCAAGCAACACAACGCAGCCGCTTGTGTTGATTTTTGCAGGGCTGTATTCAGTCAAGGCCCAAAGTAGCCTAATGTATTCATCATTTATCAGTTTCATGGTGTTAAGATTACCGCAGTGTTACACTACAACACTTGGCTGACTTGTGAAAGCTGTGGCACCCTCGGAGGAATTCAAAATATAATATGATCGCCATCGGCAACTTTTCAGAACATAGCTGCTGTGCAGTATCTTATCTGCAGGCATTTCCAGAAATGTGTATACCACTCAGGTCAAACTGGTCAATTATTGTTTCTACAGGGCTTGCTGAACATGACATCTTCATACAGATCTCCAGTACAGCACAGAATGCAAAAAACAGTTTGTGTGTTTGGTTCAGATATGTATAACTGTAACACATAGTGAAGAGTCTTTAAAGTATATGTATATGTACGTGTATTTTGCTGTTTTGCATAACTCTGTTGTTGGAGAGTGAGAGCTCTACTTTTTCTTTTAAGGATCTTTGGTAACCTTTTGTCCATACTGTAAACAGTAATCACGTTACAGATCAGGGCTGAGCGTATGAGTATCCCGCTAAACCTAGACCGTCTCCTAATACATGTAATATGTAATGTATAGTGGTGTTTCCCACACATATACTTTTCTTGGGCGTGCCAAGGTATATCTGTCGACCCATTTTTAGCATTTTATACTTTAATTTTTTTAAATACATCCGAGAGAACAACTGCATCCGCGATTGATTAACAAGTGGACTATCTTCCCTCGCTCTAATACTGTCCGTCTCTCGTCCTTATGTTAGCTACCAGCAGTCCCATATTTGACAGGGGACACACCATCCCCCTTGTTAGCAAAATGACCAAAATGCATCCCCCCTTGTTAACCTGCCATCCCTCTCATCCTCGTGGAGATCTCTGATAAAAGACGCCATTCTAGTACGACTCAGACCTTTAACTGATTAATTATGTTATGACGAACAATCTCCACTGTAAACCAGCACAGCTTTTTTAGCCTTTACAGCACAAGCAGCACAGGTAACTCACAAACTAATTGCATGCTACTCAGCCAATCAAATCTGTGCATTGGCTTAAAGATAACTTTTTTTAAAAAGCATAATAGGTTTTCCTAGTGTGTAGTATATTTAGATTCTTGTGCATGTAAAATGTCTTGAAAATTAAAAAGGCCGAAGTCGACGCCAACAGGAACTCTTCTTTCCGAAAAGCCTTGCAGTAATCTGGCCTTTAATTCCATGGCTTCTTGAAATCACACTATGTCATCATGTCACACACTTGCATAATTGGCCATATTATGTTAAAGGAGTAAACCTAACTGGAGACATGGTGAGCAGTCAGTTTTCGGGAGGGGGGACTTAAAGACATAGGGGCTAAAACACAGCATTTCAGACAAAGCGGTGTACAGTGCCATAGCACTGGACAGCATGAGAAAACTGATGTGCTTTTTGAGCATTAAAGCATGTTAACCTATTCTGGTAGTGACCCAAAATTAAATTATGAACCTGATAATGAGCAGAATATGTCTCCCTTAAACCATTGTGATTTGAGCCAGACAGATACACACAGAGACAAGAGACGAGACAAGGAGAGCAAAAACAGAGCTTTTAAAACAAGGACGAACTCTTACGTGTTCATTCTCCCCACTGGCAGTTCAAAATCAGTATGACTCATATCTCAGACTTTGGCGATTATTAAAAGAGGCAATGTGATGCGCCACTGCTAAACACAGCACGGAGCAATGGTTTGAGCCAACATACCCGCTCAAATAAAAAACTGAGGGCGCAGGAAATAAAATATTTTATCAGTCATAACAAGAGTCAGAAATTATGATGTTCTGGACCTCTGCTTCAGGACTGGGGCGTAACACCTTAAGAATGAGGAAAAACTTTTATGAGCAGCAGAAATAGAAATGGCCACAGTGTAAGAGTCACGTTTGTATCCTGATCATTTCAAGTGTGATTGCACAGTATCCATCAGGTGTGGTAGGAGGTCAAGGGGTCTGTCACCTCTGTCAAAGTATCATCCGCATAGAGAAATAATTTATGTTCCATATTACCCACCTCAACACCTCTAATGGCAGCATTCGCCCTGATGCTTCAAGGCAATTTTTACGATGCAATCACGCAAGGTTACACACTGTCAGATCGCGATTTAAGATTGTATAACAAGATTCCACACAGGTTTCGTGTGATTTATGTCACTAAAAATCCTACGGTTTTGTTTGTGTACTGCATCTTTTGGTCTAAGGAAGACCAATTATTTAAGCATTTGCTCATGTTTTTTTTTTTTAACTGTCACATCTACTGTGTGCATCCATGTGATCTATTTTTTTTCATCTCATTAATGGTTTTCTGTCTGACTGAGACAGATAGCTCAAAGAAACATGTTTACATGTGCAACATTAGCTGCTCTTGACAGTCGTCTCTCGAAAGTAATGACACATTTTTAACAGAGAAAAGATGTCGAGACATAATTGTCAGCATCACACTTTGGCTGATCAAAGACTGTCACACAGTGTGGCTGAGCAGCCATAGTACTACCTGCAACCTCTTTAAGAAAGGCAAGAAAAAGAATGTTGTCACTTTAATTAATCAGCCACATAGATTCACATTTGTGTTTTTATTTCTCTGCTTATCCATGGGTAAAACTACAGCGTTCTTGTCAGAGCTGGCAGTGTAGAAGAAGTGCAATCGCTCCGTCAAACGCTGTTTTTGTCACTCTCCTGGCTGTTCCTGAGGTAAAAATATACGACGAGACAACTGTGGAGCGCGTCAAAGAATACATTCTAAAGGTTTTAGTCCCAGTCACAACAACATGCCAATTTAGAGACTTAGCAGCATTTATAGAATAAATAACGCTACAAATGAACTCAAACCACTTTGAAAGCCAAAGACAATATGCAAAACTTTTGAGCGACTGCCACGACCTGTGTGCTAAGCTGTAAAGTCAGTAGCAGCATCTTGGTTGAGGGTGGAGAGCAGATGGCAGGAGGATTGTGGAAAAACGCCAAATCCTTTTATACGTCTGCGACATCTCATTCACAAGAGACATCAGCGAATATGCGCAAAAGCTGCATTCTGAGTGCTCGCAGGAACCGGTGACAAATTGGAGACGTGAGGAGAGATTCCCCAGGGTCGATCAATGCCGTCAGCGCTAAGACAGCAGCAGATCTCTTGGAGGAGTCTACACTCTTGACACCACACTTGTGATTCATCATTTATTTGCACAGAATTCAAGAACACATATGAGCAGTCCAGTTAAGTATGTGTATGTAATGTAAGTACAATAGGTACCTGGTAGCAAAATTCTTAAGTTGAAGTTCCTCCCAAATGGCTGATTGTTGCTCGGTTATGGTCATATTCCAGTTTAAAGGTATGGCATGGTCTGAAAACTGGCTGCTATTGTGCCATGTGAACTTGCTTACCTACGGTTTTGAATGCTAACATATTGGTGTTAAAAACATACAGTATATGTCATATCAAATTTCATGTTTGTGAGGACATAATATTTTGATTTAAATTGTAATAAAACATTTGTTAAACCCACCAAACCTTCTGTTTTCATTCCATTTGTTAGAATTAATCAAAAAAAGTGCTCAAATGCAAAACAAATAGGCAGGCAGGCCAAAACGCAAGCGGTAAATGGTCCAGGCAACAAAAAGCTGGCAACGAAAAGGCAGGCAAATGAGGAGACAAGAAAAAGTAAAGAGTAATACAAAAACTTAGGACAAACCGCAGATGAACCAACAAAGAGTGAATGAAAAACAGACTTAAATACACAAGTTAATTAACAAGTGAAAGCATAGAAAAACACAGACAAAAGGGCAGGAAAAAGACAAAGACAGGAAGGGGAAAGTAAAAGATGACACACAAGGAGAAGCTTTTAACAAAGAAGAAATCACATAATCGCAAAACTTGGATCATGGAAAAGTTAAGGGTCACTGTAACCGTTAATGTTAATAATGAACATGAAATGAATGAATGCTGTATACTGTGAAACTGTGATATTTTCTAGGATGGCTAGGGTACTGTTAAACTCTCATACTGTTGCAGACCTTGGTCATACATAACCTGAAAGAAATTATTTAAAATACTGACAGTATATGTATCGTTTTTAATTCCTCTGATTGTTATTCCCTTTTTGAAAAACTTCACATCTTGTTTCCTTGTACCCACATGAATGCAACGGTACCTACTGTACTGGCACACCATTAGTGCAAAAGACATTATGGTTATCTCAAAAAAGGACACTAGTAGCAGCAAAGAGAAGTACAAACTAGAATTTGAACTTGAACTCACTAGATTTAGTTCAATTAACATCAGAGTAAAAGGCTCCACAAGTACATTTGATGTACAATCAGATCTTTAATCCAAGGCTGTACAGATATTTGCATTATTATTGCAAATCAGTGACTTCTTCTGTACCGACATTTTTTTGCCGTCGTGTTGAAAGAAGTATCAATATTCTATCAAAGTGTGAAATTCTGGTATTGTGACATCCTCAACTCTTCGGTCTACAGCACCGAGACACTTCTGTTATGACTCTGGTAAAAGCTCCACCAGAAATGCAGAAGAAACCATTACAATCAAATACAAAATCACTACAAAACTGACTGACCCATTTCTGATCCCACCGACAAGCACGGTGCAAAGATTTAGTTGTCTCACACAGATATACATGCACTGATGGACTATGAACCTATATTATTAAAATTAAAGACGCGGGCTGGGGAAGGTAAGCACATTTACTTGACCAGCTCATCCGAGGATCAGCTCTGTGGAGTCCAAATTAGAGCAGCTGCCTCCTATCCATGAAGCCCTACGCTCCCCATTTAATGCCTTCCAGATAGAATAAAACATGTTATTCAGAAACCCACTGGGAAATGCAAATGTCGTGCCCATTTCTCAACGTGATGGCAGGTCCGGCAATAAATTGTATGCGGGCCCCATCTCCCTTAAGAAGCTCATTCCATAATTCAAAATATATTATAATTGGCAGAGCAATAAAATATGTGTTTCTCTGTAAATACTGATGGAGGTTAGGTAATTCAATTCACCATACATGGGAAATTTACACTGCGGCACATCAGTAGCTAATTTCCTTGGGGAAATTAATGTCTGCAGGGTCTAGGATGAACACTGACCACTGTCTACTGTGTAAATATTGACAGGAAGGGAGAATGAGGGGGCTATAACTACCTCATACATGCGACGGCTAAATTATATCTTCACAGGGGCTTACATTCACAGTACGCTCGTTCTTTCTTAAATCCATAGTTGAGCTGTATTCAATCAGCTGGAGCCTCACAAAAAAGTAAGAAGGAGTCAAGTGCAAATGCTTAAGGGGTCTTTGTTGTCACTTTATTTCATGGACTTGATTATTTCACACAGGATCGGTAGGCTTGACGACGTTGTATCCAAAAAATGGACGCATTGAAACCTGCTGCGGCGGCTGCTTCCCCAACTTGACATTCATTTTCTCTCGCCAACTGAGGCTCGTCACTCACAAGCAAGATCCAACAACCTGACAAACGATGGGAAGAAATGGCTTTGTCTCAAAATGCTGCTTTGCCCTCCCAACTGTGGTGTCATGACTGTGGTGGATTCCCACAAATCACACTACAGCTGCCGTGGTTTGGCTTTGAGAACTCCCTTGGCATGCATCCACTGTGAGGCATTATTGTGGTCTGATGGTGCTGGCGAGTTCCCTATCTTTCTGTCTTTTTAGCCATGCATTCTCAATTTATTGTCCACTGTTGCCAAAGAATAACCTCGGGGCTGGTTGCCTACTGCATCCGTTTTTAGCCATGTCTTGGACCTCAGCCAAAGAACATACTTTCCTGGAAGAAGACTACAACTCTGCAAAGGACTTTGACTTTATCCAACCAAGTAGCCACAAAGTGTGTTTGGGCGCAGAATGGTAAGAGGTCCAAAAGGCCGAGACCATCATCTGAAGCTTTATGAGCATTGCACTCTGGTGGATACAAGGGCCCATGATCTTGTCTGGATGATTCATTCGACTCCTTTCACATCTCTGCTTCTGTTTCAGTAGACACCTCAAACAATCATTCTTTGTTCGAGCTTCTTACAGTCACTCTGCATGTTGCCATGCCATCAAACGCTGAAAGCTGAGGGCAGATAGGGACAATAATGCAGATGAGGATACAACGAGCATCACAACCTGGTAAGTGACTCTGTGAACACTGCTCTCAGTCACCACACACTGTCCTTGTAATTGCCCCGCTAAGACATGGATGTTTTGTTATTATGTACTTTATTTCTAAGCCAAGGAACCCACGTGTATCTAGCTGAGTACCAGCAATAGGCTAAACATCTTACCCCTGAATCTGGAGGGAAAGCAGAGGAGGCTCCAATGTTTTGTTTCTTCCCTCATCTAACTTTTGGGAAGGACAGCTCTAACAGGACAAGTATAGTCTGCCAATCAGTAGATCAAATAGCTTCAGAAACAAGATCCTCCCACAACTTTCAGAGGTCAGACACCAACTTTACTTGACACTCTGAATACTCTCCAGGGTAGAGACCAATTTGATTCAGTGGAACCATCCCAAAATACTATTTTAACCATCTTCAAGTGAATGTAAAGCGAAAAAGCGTTTATTAATTAACTGTAAACCTGTTGCATTGTCACATTAAACTGCAGTTCACTGTTTGATTCTTCATGTTCCTCTGTCCTGGTTGTTTAGTGTTAGCTCTGATAACCAAACACACCGCAGGAATCTGCTGCCCACCAGCTGCTGAGAGCTAACTAGCTCGCCACCTGGTGACTTCAACAGTGATTTGTTGGTCATTACGTAGCACCAGGGAAAATAGGGTGTGTTCACCCTCAATAGTGCATTGATGATCTTTAGTAATAGGCTTACACACATACAAAAATCCCTTCCATCAAGGAGGTGTCCCAATGAAGATCCGTTTGTCGAAACACATTTTCTATCATCCCCGTGGGAGACTTTCTGAAAATGTTTGCCATTAACCCCAAATTCTGAACGATACCACCTTTAACTTCAGTTCAGAACAACAACACTTTTGATTCTTGTTATGGACAGACATCACATCTAATGAATTAGTTGTGATCAAGCATAACACAACTTTTAGTGGCTCCCATTGAAGGAGAGTGTTGAAGACAAGTCATGCTGTGACATACAGTATGCCATCCTTTATATACTCGCTGTCTTTTAACCTTCGTTCAGGAATCCAGACTTATTCCCCCAGAGACATTCATTGCGTTTGCCCCTTTCTGTCTATCCCAGGATGTTGCCCCACTCGTAACAATAACATTAAGCACTCAGGATATTCCCTGCACAACACCTGCCACATTATGTGATGACGTGAACCATCCCACCATCCCAGTTCCCATCTGGCAGCTGCCAACATTATAACTGTTCACTAACACGGGGGTTAATGAAACCCCCGTGTTAGCAAACGCACCTCTGCGTTTGGGGCTCAAGCTGCTCGGAGATCCACATGCAGCCCTGAAGGATTGGCTCCATTATGGATGCCAGCACGGGGCTACACACACTTCCTGAATAAAATAATGCTCACACCTGCTACCTGGGCTCAGCTGTTGCCATGCAACGTAGAGATGATGCATGCTGCTGTGTGCTCTCATGCTGTGTGCACAATGTCTGCAATTACAATACCATTAGGACTTCCAAAGGTGTTAACTTGTATGTACAAGGGCCATTGTTTTTGCTACCATCCAACATTTACCCCATGACCCTATGAAAGGATGGATTTTAAACATAGCTTGTGATTAAGCACTGTTTTTGACATCTTTCTGCTTTGGAAAACTTCCCTGCATTGATATCTAGTGGATGACATGCATGTATAGGGACCATATGTAAGCTTATTAATGTCCAAAAAACTCATTCTGCCTATGGTTACTGCAAGATAAGAATCAGGTTGTTGTATTTTTTTTTTTATCAAAATCTTAAGCTTTGCTTTGACGAACAGCAGGCTTCTCTCAAGACAAAGTCTGACCTTGACTCTGAATCTAAAGGTGCAGTACGTAAGAGTTGGTCACCTGTCAAATTCAAAAGAAATAGGGGACAACATTTCACCTGAGTAACTGCTAATTGTAGATGCCATTAGCTAGTTAGCTCAGTTAGCCATGCAGCTAGCTGTTTGGACTGGGAGCTTTGAGCCGGGAGGGGACAGGGCTAGCTCGTTAGCATGCTAACTTCCATATATATCTCTATCAATGCATAGTCATCATAATGTCAAAACTATTAAGTTGCACTCTGTTAAATATATTTGTCAATTTTTTAATGTTTTCAATGAAAATTCTTACAAATTGCCCTTTGAGCACAAAGATTTTACAGTTCTTTGTGGGGAAAGCGGTGGGTTTTGGGGGCATTGCTAATTCGCATATACAAAAATGATTGCATTCATTATATTCCATTACGTTCCATCCATATATGTATGATGAAGCTTAATATTTTTCATAACGTACTAAAGTTTTGGTGGTAAAACTGTGTTGAATTCATATTTAATACCGACTCTGTTCAGGCGGTTGAATTTAATTGATGTCCAAGCTCAAATTCCAAACAATTTGACATCTGTACAAGGCTAGTGTCTCAAACAGTGACCTGCTCAATAATCCGTAACGCTGGGCGGCTTGAGCGTGCAGGCACTCAAGGGGGAGTCTGACCATTTGCATCCGGCTTCATGTGGCGTGGGGATGGGGGGGCATATCTATCCGTCGCCATCAATACCAGTGCATGCTCTCTTGCACCTTTTTCTTTCTCTGTACACTTAGTGGATACGAGATGAAAGATCCAGACCTTTTCCTGTCTGGCTTTTAAAACCCTTTGAGGATGCAACCCGACATTTATCGCAGGCAATGTCTTTGAAACAACATGAAAAGGCAAAGTTTCCAATATAAGGGGAGCGATCGTTTAGGTTTCTGCAAAGGGCCGTCGAAGTTGCTCTTGGGTGTATGTAACAAATGGATGAAAAACTAGTGGTATGCTCACCTCACACATCACACATCACAAAGTCAAGTGGAATACATTTTTTCATGGCAGAAAATGCACAAATAAATCGCTCATTAATCGCATATATATTCTAATGTGTTCTGTTCCTGAAACTGTCCTTCTTGTTACAGTTTTGCCTCTTTTGTTCATTGTATTTTTATGCAAAGCTGGATTGGTAGGGATCAAAGCTTCACATTGAGCCTCAGCTTCAAAGGAATAAGCATCCTGTGAAATTTCATTATCCAAACGGCAGTTAGTGCTTGTATTACTACAATTAAATGCTGGTAAGTATTGTACTTCTAACAGCTAGCCTGGTTGTCAGCTATGATCCATATCTGATTGTGGCCCCTTTCACGAGAACCTCCACTTCAGACGGGAGACAAACAACGCTGATTTCTTTTCAGGTGTGTTCAATGACAAAGTTTGAATGGGCTCACAGGTAAGAAGTGGCTTTGTTGCATTGTTGGAGGCATTCATTGACTTTCTCTAGTGGAACGTACTGGCATCACCTCTGCGGGGAGATTCACAATCACAAAACAATGAGCGCTCCTGCATGTAGCAGTGCCCTCTCACCCACCTTCTTCATCTCCACAGAGGGATGCTCTTACACACTATTCACCTCGCTCTCAAAACCGTGGCTTTTCTGCAGTGAAAGAAAAACTCTTCTCCTTGTGGAGTCAAGGTGTAGGAGCATTCATAGTATGGAGACGCTTAGTATTTAGTATTTAGTGTATGTAAAATACGTGTAAAATCAACATAAAGAGAAGAACCTGGGGAATTGTACCAGCTCCTTTTGATAAGTGATTTAATAGTCCAAGCGAGAGCAGAGGAGTCAATGATGCAGATGATGGTCTGATGCATAGGGCTTTTATCTATAATTACAGGTCACTTGCATTGACAAGAGCTCATTTACCAAGAGGAACTACTTCCTCCGTCTCTTTCACACTGCCTTTCTCATCAGCCTATTCACTACACTGCCCGTGTCTTTGCTGATTGGGATCCTGGGGTGAACTTGACTGCCATGGATTTCTGTGATCATCAATGAAAGACCCTCAGAAATGATGGCCCACATAGCACAGTTTGTCTGGCCCAGATCTGTTGGCCAGAGTCGGTGTCCTGTGTGGAACCAAACCTCAAGGTTTTTACTTGTTAGGGAACTGAACTTATTGCACATACTGTATTTAAAAGTCATAATATGCTAAATGTTTGTCAGCAAGCTTCATTTTGAAAGTCAAACCCATTGTCCTTTTATTTTTGCTGACTTGACTATGGCAACTGATGCCAGAGGGGTATTAGGCGTCATAGTTTGAAGGTTAGGGCCATTTGCCTCTGATGACCATGATAAACATTATACCTGCAGAACACCAGAGTCTAATTGCTATCATCACGAGCATGCTGCTTTGCCAGCATTAGCATGTAGCTCCACGCGCCACTGTGCCAAAGTACAGCCTCACAGTCCTGTCACACCGTGTCCTCCATCTTTGCATGTGTGTTGAATGACAGATGTGTGCGATTGATGCATGATAATATACTCTCTGATGTGCCTGACACTGTCCTGTCTAAACAGTTAAGCGTCTCCCCATTTCGGGGTATTAACATCGATCTCATTTATTATTCACATTACTTTCAACTTTGCGAGACCCCGCCACTCGATTGGCGCAGAAAGCTTAAGTACATATGGATGAAAGCGTTGACTTAGTACAAGGGCAGTTGTCATTGATATCTTTGTAATTTGATTTATCCTGACTAGTCACTCCACAGATTGGATTTGACAGTGATGACCTTAAAATCTGTCTTTATGTAGATGACGTCGCATGCAAAAAGCCTCCAAGGTCACAATGTTACCTTCACTCACGTGCGATTACTTTTTTCAGCTGATGATGTGTTGATTAAGGTGAGTTTTTCAATATTAAACACTTGTCACTCAATTTTTTAACATCAATTTCCTTTGGCAATGACAAAGTGTTTGATTTGCTAATTTGCCTTTGAATTGCAAATGGCCTCTCCTCGGAGCTTTTGGCGTGCCACCGCTCAATTTAGCTCCTTTTTGTGTGACTTTTGGGGAGGTCAGCGCCGACAATGCCGCCGTCCCTCTGTGGAATCCTCTGACCCGATAAGACACAGAACATAAAACCCGACAGAGCGCTATCAGCAGCGGCATGCGCGGTGAAAGCCCGGGAAAGGATAAGCAGGGGAGGGAGCTTGGGCTCGGTCGAAACTCCCACGGATGAAAATGTTGTGATTCGTTTGCATATGCAACAATCTGGAAATGTTGTACAGTACAATAGGGAGAATTAACAGGGAGCAGGCACTTCCTCTTTTCTTTTTTTCCCCCCCTTTTGCTTTGCTATTGTAATATTTTTCTTTTCTGTCTGAGCACTTGGGACTGTAAATGCTTGAAAGTGTGACTCAGTCCATTCCTCACTAAAAACCACAATAAATGACCAGGCACGGAAAACTCAACTACAATACCTCCAGCTGCCCGGTTACACTTCTATTCTTTGTAAAGCAAAAGAAAAAGGATTTTCTTTTCTCCCCAGCACCTTGTTTATGACGACCACACAATGGCGCAGGTGCTCCGGCAGACATGGCCAATTACCTTCACTCATTAAAAAAGCTTGAGAGGAAGCTAATCTAAGTTCAGCGTCTTGACCTGGCAATAAATAGCGGCACGTAACGGCACATGCCATTCAGACTGCTGTACGCCCGCGCTCGTGAATGGTAAAGAAGCCGAACCATGTAATTACATGAGCCGGTCGCACTCAACAGACGGCTCTGAATGGCTTCGAATGGCTACAGTAAAATAATAAAGCAGTGGCAACCACGCCCACTGTGATAAAGAGATATGATGTTCATGTGTTTTCCACGGCAGCATCTGTCTTTTTGTGATCAGAGTCGTGTTGCGTTCACGGACTAGTTTTGTTTCCTAACTTATCACTTGGTGACCTGGACTTACGTGCAAGGCCACCGGCCTCTGTTGGACTTGAATTACCTTGTATAAAAGGACAACCGAGGTCCTTGTCACTTTTTTTCTTTGATCCCCGTAAGGCACCCCCTCCTCGCAACCTTGCTGCGACACAAACCATGTGCGCCGGGGCTCCCAGTAGAAGGACACACCTGTCTCAGCCAGGTGTTCAAAGCTTTCCTGCCGTGGCTCTGTCTGCTACATCTCTTCTCCTCTACTCTGCATTCAGCCGCTAATGAGGAGCATCAAATAAAAAATAGGCCGGTGACCCCACGCGACCTCGTATCATGGCGACTTATCAGGGTTGAGTTTTTTTCCCCTGGTCGCTGATATACTTGGTTTTGTCTTCCCCGCGCATCAAAAATCAATTTCAATAGCACGGCGATGAACATTACCTGGCCCTGAATGTAATATGATTACTGCTTCAATTACCAGTTGTGTTTGCCGGTGCCCTTGGTCATATTGACGTTCTTAAATTGAGCTGTATGAGGATGAAGGACTCAACTGCGACTGCCTGAGTGTATTCTGAAGGAGTAAGCCGCCTCACCAGAGTGTAGCTCTGGCAGTGCATTCAGCAAGGGATCTGCATGTCATAATGGGATATCATTACTTCACTCCCCTCATTACAAGGTCCTCATCTGCCGGGGCTTGAGTGTAATGTTAATTATTACAGAGGAGGAAGACCGAATGGGGCATTGTAGCTCAAAATGCCATTTTGATTGGATTTTGCTCCCTTTTATGTCATTAAGAACTCGATAACGGCTTGTTTGGGTGTCAACAAGATGATATTTACAGACAAGCAGCATTTATATAAATATTTATATGCTTTTTCTGAGATGTCTCTTCTCCTTTCCGAAGGCAAATATGGTAAATATGGTAGTTGGGAAAGTGTGTATGTTAACAGAGATGCGCGATTATGTCTTGCACTCTTCTGACAAGCCTCTGAGGACGACCTGAGGGGTGTTACTGTTTCTAAAGTTGCTGCACGGCTGAGGTGTTCAGTCTGAGAGTGAGCAGCTCGGCTGTAATATAGTCAGATACGTCGGTAGTCCGAGTGAGGTATGTACTCCAGCAGGTGAGCCATTCATCAGCTGTATTATAGAGGCCCCGGATCCAAATCCTCCCTGTAGCTTTTGCTGCATGGAGTAAAATGTGGCTGTCTTAAAAACTTCTGTGACTGAAGTTGAAAAGATGACTAAAACATTGTAAAAACTTGAATTTTGAACCCTGTAAGGACGTCACTTCACTAGTGAACGCTGAAAAGACTTTCATTCTGGCGCTCAACATCGGCACATTCGTCGAATTGACGTCTTTCGGATATGTTTTTGCTCAGTGGGAAGGTTTGTGCGTCAGTAGTGTCCCTCGGGGCCACTTTGCTCTCGCCTTCCTCTTCACTGTGCCGTGTCGCCCGTTCGTGGCTCTCCACACCTGACCCTCTGCACTTTTGAAAGAGTACCTGCATGTCTATGTGTGTTTTTCTTCTTTTATGTCTTTCATGTGTCACACATGATGTCTGAACTCACATGTGCAGCTCTCCCACTCACTCTCTCTCTCTCTCACACACACACACACACACACACGATCACAGTGGGCACACATTCAGGTCGTGGTCTTTGAATGGGAGAACCCACAGGCAGGCTGGTATCCAGGCTCCTCTGCTGTCTTAGACTCGTCTGCCTTTGAAGTGGATACAGACAGTTGGATGTTAGAGGAGCTGTGTGCTCCTTCGGCTGAGGAGAAAGCTCGGAGAAACATCAATGGGCCGAGGCTTGACACGGTCATGCGAGCGCACACATATACTGTAAATACGGGCTTGCTGAGAAGCAGGGATGGTGAAGGACAGGATGGGAAAAACTTCCCAGCAGAGGAGAATAAACCTAAAACTCGGAGTGTAAACAAAAACCACACGAGCCAGAGATGCAGACCGCTGGAGGTCTTGACCTTATCAGTCGAGGAAAGCCCGGAGGTGTAGGAAAAGCTGCGGTTTCCTTTAGGTCCGGACAGGTGAAGCCCAGTAGAAATAGCCTGGTGGAAAAGGAGCCTGAAGGCTGAAGTGAATAACAGAGAAGTGAGAGTAAAGTGTTTGTAGTCAACTACTGTGGGGAAATGGGGGGATGATGCTTGAGGGGTCAGGGAGCAGCAGAAGGAGGAGATGGATGTGCGCGAAGGGATGAAGGAGAGAGTCCTAGAAAGAGCTGCCGTGATGGGAGATGACTCCGGGGTCAGAAGTGATCAAATCCCAGAGCAGAGCAGCTCCACAACGGTCTGTTAAGCGAGGATAAGACGATATCTTGCAGAAAATACACCAAAAGAGCGCAGCACACTGACCTCAAGTATTAACAGATGTGTTTTTTGTTCTCTGCTTTAGTCGAATCTGGTGTGAAACTTGGCAAAACCGTCGAGAATATTCTGGAGCCCCTGATATCCACAACAAAAAGTCAAACCATCTGCTGCTTTGTGTTTGTCTGCCGCTCTAAATCCGCGCTAACCTCCACTTCTAATAAGACCTGACAGCATGGAGCAGTGTGAGGCAACTCTCTTTCAACTTTGTTGTATTATGAAGCAGAGCTGACTTCCCCCGCGAGCATGAAAAATACCCGTTTTTGATCAGCGCACAGCGCCACGGTGGAAGGGCGGTAAACTTTTGTGAACAAAATCAGCACGTAACACCACAGTATTCACTTTGCGTCTTTGTAACTGCGTTAAAAGGCCTCAGAGATTGGGTTGTGTCACATCAGGATATGTGTTGTACATTTCTCAAAAAGAGAAATTACAATATTGACGAATCCATCTATTTTGTAACAGTGAGTTTGAGCCATATCTCCTCACTGTTTTGCGCCGTTAGCTGTTAACGTTAGCTGCTGGTGCGAACGCTAGCTAACAGCACTTGTACCCAGTTCAATATTGGTTCAGATTCAGATTGATTTAAATCTGCAAGCAAGCTACCGGTCTGTACTCTTAGCTGTGTGGCTAACCGAGCTAACGGTTAGCAGTAATTTTACTTTGGTGACATGCTGCCCTCTATTTGATTTAAGTGTTAATTACACGGCTGGCTTATTCTTACACGTTGCACCTTTAAGAAGCTCAAAGTGGAGAATGGATGCTTGGTTAATGACTTAAACGACTGATCAATTGAATCTCTGTCACAGTTGACTAAATTATAAGCCAAGTTCAAATTTTTACTTTCAAATAATCTTCATTTAAAAGGCTGAAAGAAACCCAAATGTCAACCATGACAAATTAATGGCCCAAGTACAAACATTTGCGTATGCCACGAGCGAATTTAGCTTTAAAGTCTCCATAACTTAACTAATTATCCATTTAATTATCTATAAAAGTAATTATCCTGTCAACATAATTATCCATAGCACACTGTAGGTTATGTCTGCAGCCATGAGTCACTGTTGCTGACCCAGTTACCGTACAAGCTGAGCCGGACTGACTGCTCTGATGGTACTAACATTGTTGAAAGTACAATAACATAATATCCTAAAACAACACCGCTGCCTGGAAGGTCACATGCATTCTGAGCTGAAATTATGGCCTGGAGGAGCAGTGGAAGAGTTTATTTATTGATGGTCTTTTTACCTCCACAGATGGTTTATAGTCACCTCTGTGCTTCCGCCTGGCTGTTTGTTGGTCTGTGAGTTCTTGTATTTATTGCTACCAAGAGGAAGAGACCTATTGATTTCGGTGACCCTAAGAACTTTCCTAAAGCCAAACTTTTTTCATCTCCCGACCCCCGTCCTCATTCGGATACATTCGCCGTGCACCTCTGAGCTCTCTGAGAGAGCAAACTGTTGATTTCGGAGACCCTGTGACCTCTGCTCGAGCACCACCGCCGGGGTTAAACTTTCAAATTTCAAGGCTCACCTCATCTGCAGCGCCCGTAGTCAAATATTTTTGCTGTATGCACATTTATGCAACCAACTGGAAGAAGTCTATTGAACCACAATCGGAAATGCATTATTAACCTCTTATTGAAGTGGTTTAACCCCATTTTGGTGAGCCCATGACCCTGACTGTGGTGCTGTGTGACACTGATGTGCAAAACTATGATGACAGGACAATGTTAACTGAGAGCAGAATGGGGGAACATGGTGTTATCATTTAAGGCTTGACACTATTCAAGATTCAAGATAACAACTAAATGATGTCCCCTGCTGCTAGTTTTGTAGTTTTGCATCGAGCGTTAGCATGTTGCTCAGCTAACGTGGCAACTCCAAGTCTGGGCCGATGAGAAACTAATGTTGTAATATTGAGAGACTGCAAGAGAAACTGCGTGAGCCCCTCCCACTCCATCCTCCACCGATCGAGCCGATCACATTCTTGTGAAAAACTATTTTTATTCTGAGTTTGTTCAGGGGCTGCTGGGCTCTGACGAAGACACGCGCTGCATCGGAAAAATTAGTCCTTGCACCCAATAAATAATAATTACAGAAAATCCAGAGTGCTCCGGTTTCCTTCTGGGCTTAATTAGCCATGGGTTTTGATTGACACTTAGCATAATACCTCATCAGCCAGGAGTATAATTTGAAAACATGAAATCACCTCAGAGCCAATCAAAATCAAGGAGGATATTCAGGGATGCGCTGTATATGGATTCTGTTGATTCTTGTTGTTTTTCATTGGTAAATATTACATTTTCTGACGGAAATGTTACTTTTACTCAGCTTTTATCTCGGCATTTTGTGAGGGCTGATTTCTTTACTTACACTGTGGGCTATTTTGTCTCAGAATGGTGCACACTCTGTTCAGTTTGTTCCTTTGTTGATAACATTTCTGAAAGTAGTGCGGGAAATTGCTTCTTCTAATCCACCGGTGAGTTCCTGTGGTTTTATCTCCATTTATATTTGCACTAGCTCTTTTGCTCTCTGCTGAAGTGGGCCTGCTCTTTCTTTTGTTTTGTTTTTTTTCCCTCTCTCTCTCTCCCTATGACCACCAACAGAAAATATCCTTTTGAGGCCATACGTGAGAGAGGACACCATTAGAGAGGCTGATAATTGTGCAGCACTCTAGCTCTTCTGCAGCATGTGGTCTTCGGGAAAAGCACTGCTAAAAGACCTTAATAGCACTCGATGATGGAGCAAGACAGAGGAAGGACAAATCTAAAGAAGGAAAAAAAAAAAAACTTTTCAAAGATGAATCATTTTTTCATTTGGCAAACTTTCACATTGAGTTGTACACATGTGCGAACTGACAGCATACCGAGAAAGATAGAGACGTTTGTGCTGTTGACACTTTAAATTTCTTTATGTCTGTTTTTAGGTTAAATTTCTATTTTATGTTGCGACAACCCTGTGCTTATAGTCAGTTCCAGGCACAAGAACAATTTGGTTAAGCCTCTTTTGGTTGCCACAAACATGACTAGAAGTCTCCTTAAAAATGTCCCCTGGTGTACCGCTTACAAATGTTGAAAACTGCGGTCCCTCGGCAGAAATATCCAGCAGTTACAGAGTTGTTACTGTGGTCACTGGCTTGGCAGCCTCCCTGCCTGCAAGTCCACCAACATCCCCTCCACCTCCACCTGAACAAGATCTGAAGCATATTGTAGGAATATCAATATGTCACACACATAAAAATGTGAATGTATCAATGGTTTGCAGGAACATTAACTGGCAACATTTTATCCTGGCGATCTCTTAGACTGGGATTTGAGGCAGGCGCAGATTAAAGTTGACAGGCAATGATATTGAAAAAATGTGCCTAAGAAGTACAGTAAACACACTGTAAAGGCGACTCTACCATGTTTAATTAATTATACCACAATTAATTAAAATTGTACTTCCAATTTTTATACCAAGAGGTCAAAACACATGAGCACATATGTAATTGTGCGTATTTCACATGTGAAATTATGGGAAAATGTCATCCATATGTGAACAAAGCTAATTATTTGGGGAAATGTCCAGTTGACATGCGACATTGTGTTATTTTCACATGTGAAGGATCCACGCGTTTAAACACAGGCAGTCATCTATGGATGTACGTTATTCACACGTGAAGAAGTAAATCAATGTGAAAATGGTGTGAAATGAACTAAAGCATGTCTTGCGAATGTGACTTTGTAAATTGAGGTATAGCTTCTTGTTACAATTACAAGGATCAACCTTAAAATGTGGTTTTTGGCTGAATATGTTGCTCTGGACATACAGCAGTTCTCTCTTTTCAACAGATACTACCACTCTTACTGTGATATTTTATGCTATTTCATCAATGGCCCTACTTTCGTTATTACAGCTCACCATCAGACGTTATGAGTGCAGTGCTGAAGTTAGTATTTTGGGAGACTTTTGATGCTCTCCTGCTCACACATTTGCTAACATGGCATGGTCTGAGGCCATTAGTCGGGGGGAAATAATTAGCTAATTTCCATCTGTCTGTATAATAATGGGGCTCATTTGGTAGGCCCAGATTAAGGACCAGGGGGATACATCTCAGATTCCTTCAACCACAAGAAACATTCGCAGCAATATCTTGATATTGCATGTTGAAGTCTCAGTCGGGTATTTTTTTTGCGTATAATTCTCCGTTTCCTGTCATCAGCTCTCTATGACTTTATGTTACGTTCATTTTTCCAGCTTTGTTTCTGAGAAATCTTGTTTCGTCCATCAGTTTGGCCAGGCAGATGGCTCTAAATACTACACTACCCATGAGCCTTGGCCTGTAGTCGCTGATTTCATCCAAAACTGACCTAGAATCCAACCGAATAAAGGTGCACATTATTTCACCAGCTCTTTCGTGAGTGTGATCTCTAGAATTTCCAAAGGCACACAGGGATTCGTGGTCAGCTTGCACCTCCAACTTTTTTGTCAAGCAACTGGATATTTTCTAACACAGCTGTTCACATTCTGCACAGATATTTCAGCCGAGAGAGTTTCATGCCCGTCTGAGCATTGAAATGCTCCAACTGTGAATCACCTAACATTGTGTATGGAGGGAAAAAAAAAAAAAAACTGGGACTTTTACCTCCATAACCAGGGGCGCCCAAAATAGCTCGCCCTGCTGTGCAGCTCAATTGGATTTCGAAAAAATAAGTTGAAATGAAAAAAAGTCTGAAGGTATACAAGCATTACCCTAACCTACAATTTAAAAACAGTTCCTTAATGATCCTCCATCTCAAGTTTACAACACCTGAGATGACAGCGGTCATTACATCAACCATCTGTATCTTACGAGAGCACCTAGCGGCAGTAATCTCAAGGCTATTATGCACTTTCATGCATTTTTCCCCCAAAGACACCGCAATTATGCATGTGCAATAGTTGCGAGGGCAAAGGAATCTTCTGTGGCTGACGCGTGGCAGCATGTGTGCTGTTGAGGTGAAGTGGTAAATGCTCTTCAGTCTGTGTTTGTGAAGGAGAAGCAGACAAAGTAACCAAAAGAGTCTGAGTGCTGCCCGTGCCGCAGCAGCTCTGTTGGCGTGCTTCCCTTCACTTCTCCACTTCTTCCCCTGCACCTCCCCTCTCGCCTTTCTCTTTGCTTGGCACCATTACCGCATATTCCAGCCCTTGCACACTGAATGCATTGAATGTGTGATTTAGGAGGGTCAAAATGTGACGGTGCAGGGAGCAGGGGAAGGCTTTTCTTTCTGTTTAATTCCACCTGGGCAAAGTCCGGCGCCAAGCGGAAGCAGAGTTCGGCTCGGAGCCCGAAACAAAGTCGGCGACACCTGGATACGGCTGCGATCGCCTATGTGGAGTTCATATCAGTGCACAATGGCTCCCTCCAGTATTCAGCGCATTATCCCTCTCTCTTTTCTTCGCACTCGTCCTCTGCCTCTCTGGTTCGTTTCATTTCCTCTCGTCTCGCTCTCTCATTTCCTCTTCGCGTCTCCCTCTCGGGCTCTCTCCTCTTATTCCCCCGCTTGCAGAGGCATTAACCAGACCATTAATGTGACGGCAATCTACATAGGAAATGTAATTTGCAAGAAATTAATTTCTACCGTCCATCTGTACATTTGCTCTCGTCCTTAATTTGTTTTGGAGGAACAATTCCATTGGTCACCATCTGGGCGTTTGGAAAAAGGAACGGGGATGTATTCATTTAATGCTAATGGCATGTGTGATTGGCTCCATGTAAAAATAAACTGAATAAATAAATAAATAAATAAAGTCACAATGAAGGAACGCAGATGTCATATTAAACATTTAAAGAGGGGTGAATGGAAGAGTCCCATTAACAACACAAACACCACTTCAGACCGCAAAAAAGTCGGCGACAACAGATGTGCAACATAATACCAGGTTTAGGAAACTCATTTTGGGGGTGATAGAGAAGGCTGCTAACTCATAATGCCCTGCACCCACTTTAAAATCATCACAGTTGGTTTGTGCACCGATGGCTCCCCGCTACCACAGGCTGGTGTTTACCAGTCTGCCGCGCCAACCTCGCAAACGACAAAAACATTCTCTGCTGTCCTATTGTGGCCCTGGCGGTGAAAGTTTGGAGGCGAAGAGGCAGCGCGGGGATGGAAGAGCAGAGGAGGCACAGAGCTGAGGCACATGTCTTTGGCTGGTATCATCCAAACCCCAATTAAAGCATTTCAATCAGCCACTTGGCAGCGTTTCGAGGGTGAGGTGGAGCCAAGTCAGTCTGGGGGACAAGACTTTGGAGAGGGAAGAGGATGACCAGAAATGAGGCTGCACAACAGCAAGAAATGTAAACAGGATGATCAGAATGTAAGGCGTGTTGCGGGGTGATCTGGGAAGTGGTAACAGTGAGCTATTGTGCGGTTGCTGTGCATTATATTGCTAAATATAATGCATTGGCAAAAGCACCGAGTATTTTGAAATGTGAAAAAAGATAGTCTGAAGCACTAAAACGCAGTTGAAAGATGAGGGCCATGTAAAATAGAAGCATATCTTCACTATGAGCAGACTCGTAGAGTGATTCAGGAAGTGGAACAACTAATAACATAAACCTACTAACTCACAGACTTAAAAAATACCCCAAGAAGTGAAGCATGTTTGAGGGGATCTTAGTATGTCCATCTGCAACGCTATCATGAGTAACCAGGACCGACAGGAAGGCACAGGATATGGCGCAGGTGCAGCCACGGACTTGAACAACTATTCATTTCATGGATCTGGAAGCATTCATGTTCACGATTTCTATGTTCTAGGAGCCTGGATTTGAGTCCCGTGACGCGATTGGCAACTTCATGGAAACAGCGGCTACCGTGCTAATACAGCCCATTGGGTTTTTGTGGGTTGACCCGATGTGCGAGTTGGAGCGCATGGATTGCCAGAAAACCCAGCCCTGAACTGCACGCACTGAAAACAGCTCTGCTTTTCGTACAATTGAATTCACGCTGGAAAAAGAAATGACTACTTACTGCGAGTGAATCTTTCTTTTCTCACTTAGTTAATAATCTCCTTCCATGCAAGTGCTCCGGGGCCCAAGGTTGGTCTGACTTAATAATAGAGCACATAGAGCTCATTAGAAATAAAGCCAGATAACATGTACAACAATAGTGGGAGAAATGTGTATTAGAGCGTGAATACCAAGATTCCTCACCTTAACATCTACATAAAACACGAATAAAGCATTCAAATGACCAATTGAAAATAAATTAGCTAAACTTTATTTCCACAAAAGTCTGCCGGGTGCATGTGCAGCCTCAGTGTGCCTCGTTCTCATTTTACTGAACCAACAACTAAACGCTTTTCCTCAACATACTGTAACTACTATGTGACGTTTTCCCTTAGAGGTTTATTTCTGTCACAGTTCTTTAGGCTTCATTATAACCTGGGAATATGTTTAAGATGAAGAGCCACCTCACTCTGAGAAAGGCTTACTGTACTGTACTACCTCTATTTCATGATGAAATGCAACTGCATAACAGTTGAAAGGAATTATCGTGTTTTATTGGCATAATTAAAGAGAATTAGTTTCCAACAAGTCGGCCTATAGCCTTTTCTGCTGCAACATAACATTAGCATAATACAACTTTAGAAACTGAAATTGTGCACAGTAACTCAGTCTAAGTTATTAAACTTTTCTTTTCATCAGTAATCTTTGTAAATGTTGTAGTAAATTGAATCGTATATCAAAAGTTGTATCTCCAGAAACGTTGCACATAACAAGGATTTAAGTGTGTAATGTTGTATAATTGTTAAAATAGGTAGCTGCAAATGTAAATTGCAAGTTTCACTGTGAACTGAAAACGACTGCTTGAAAGGACTCTTAGCAGCCATTTCCTTAAGTTAAGCCATTAGCAAGCTAGCTGAAAGAACATTAGCTAGCTAGCCACTTTAAACGCCAATGTTAAACCGTTCTGAAATACTGCTAGCAAGTTGTGTTGTCGTTAATTCTTTTCACACCAACTCCTGTTCTTCTGTTCTCCGTCGCTAGCCCCATTTTACTTTAGCTTAGCATACGCAAAGTTAGCATACTGTGTTTGAAAACTAACGCCTTTATCCACCCTGCGGTCGTGGACTAAACCATGTGCAAACATCAATATAAAAGGGGGTGGCTGTAGGGGCTCGAATATTATTTTTCGGATCAACAAATAGTATGTCAAATTCAATTTGCTTAGCTTCAATTAGCTAATTGAATTATTTATTTATTTTTACCGTCAATACTGAGAGGTAGCATGTTACGGATGGTTAATGCAGCAAGTGTTATCATCTGTAGGATACAATGTTCCACCATGGTTGTTCCTCATAATGTTAATCCATACAAAACATACTGCACCAAGCCTTCTTAAAGTGCCTAGACTAGATAGTACTAATATACATTAATGTTTGTAAAAACACTTTATTATTTTCTCATGTTGCGCACTTTCTCAGCAGCACATGGAAGTCTTGATGGCACATTTAAGTCCAGTGTCTGAAAACGTGATGTGGAGTGAGCGTTTTGGTATTTTCAAAGCAGAAATAAAGCACCTAGACCTATTTTAGAATCAAAGACATGGAAATGTTAGTTTCCACTATATGGGACCTTTAGTAAATTACAGAGAGGTTGTTGTTTCCCCTTTCCCTTTATCCCCCTCCATTTTCCCCCTTTGTGTTTCCCTTTAATGTTCACAAAATGAGACTAAAGTATCCAAAGCACCTCTGGGATCACACAGGTTAATTCTGTCTCGGGGTGGATTTTTGCCCCAGGGTTAAGGCAGCAGGCACAGAGCGAAGGGAGGGATTGAAATATCGTCTGCTGTTCTGCTTCTTCCTTATTTATTCCCTTTCCTTTTTCTTTCTCTACACACTACATCAGCATGCTCCTCCAGAATGTACAAATTTGCATCTCCCCTGGCCTCCGGGGAGTTACGTTTGGAAAGGCCCCGCGGGGGAGGCGAGTGAAAGAGCAGCAGAAAAAGGTAGGGAGACATGAGGCGAGGCAACCATGCTCACGTGCACCTGCAGTGTTTGATGAATGACGGGGATAATGACTGATGATATCTAGGAGGCCTAGGGGAGAACACCTGAGTGGTTCTATCAAACACACACACACACACCGAGACACACTCATGCACATCCACACGGCCCTGTGGCTTTGACATGGTCATTGCCGTGATAAGACAGTGTAAAGTGTTAGATGGACCTGATCGCAGTATTGGCTTTGCTTATCAATCCAAGTAACTCAACAATTACAATGCCAGGTGCTGAGATTTCTGTCTTTCCACACTCAGTAACTGGTTCATACTTGGTTTGAGAAAAAAATCACCTTAGCTGTTGGGTTTTCAGGATATCTTCATACCCTCTGACCTATTCATATACATTCAACTATTCAACAATAAAGGGCAATGGTGCCTGCTAATTAAAGCTGAGGTTGTTAAGAGTGGAGAAACCAGCAAGAGCACGAAACATTTTGAAAGCAACCAACCAAAAAAAAACCCAACGCCCTCCATCATCCAGGCCCCCCTCCAGAGCCACTACACCGACACTGCTGCCCTGTATAGCTCTTGCTGGCCAGCTGGGAGCCAAATGTTAGCAGTAGCAAGTTTCTAATGTTTCACAGACACTTTTTTGGGGTCTAATAACTACACAAATAAACAACTCTGTTAAATGCCACAATCATGTAAATACAAGCAAAACAACCGTCTGTGCTGTGTGCTAACGTTAGCCGCTTAACGAGTCTGTTGCTGCCACAGGTGCTCTGTTCTTTAGCTCAGGGGCTGTGTGCTTTGTGCTACTCGGTTAGCGACAGAACAGTGTCACTGCTTCTCATTCATTCTTTGGGTTAGGGGCTTTGTGCTACTGGGTTTAGCTGGCTAACAACAGACTCAGGGGCTGTTTAAGCTATGGAGTTAGCTAGCTGCTGAACAATAGGCTCAGAGGCTGTTTTAGCAACTGAGTTAGCTAGCTGCTGAAGTACAGGCTGTCATTGCTAACCATATCCAACAACCTCATTCCTCATATTGAATGTTGTCATATTGAACGTAAACAAAGAACATGGCTTTTGATAGTATTCACTGCTGTCAAGCTAGCATGTTGGTATTAGGGATTAATATTGGCTGCACTTTCTCTGCCATTCTTGTGAAACTAGCTCGCTAATAGCTTTAGCAACATACCTTTATCTTTTACTTGTTGGGCCATTAAATTTGATTGCTGGTGGGATGTTAAAAGATTTTCTGCAAATACTGTAGGCCTATGCTTCAAGAGTTGCTAACGAACCCTATCTTTAAATGTTTCATGTATTTGAAAGTGTTTGGTTTGAAAAGCTCTGCAGACCTTTAATAATAAGGCAATTTTTTTATCAGAAATCATTGTGCACCATCTTTTAAAGTAAAATAAATAATAAGAATGATGATTAAAAAGGAACGTTGAATAGCATCCGGATGACATTTGTGTTCAAGGACGTGCAAGCGTCCTTTTTCCAAAGAGAAAGTTTAAATGTAATTGCCTCCCTGACATCAAACTGACAAGCTTAACTAAAATTTACAGGTACATTAGTAGAAAAAGCATCAGGCTGAGCTTTGAAAATGGACCACCAAAAATGATGGATGTCGTTTTGGCAAGATAGATCCGTGAAAATGAAATGAAGGACACAAAATGCTCAAGTAGGTTTGATTATAGTGATTAAACATTATATAACCTAATGCACAAGTTGCATCACTCAATGAGTCAATCAGCTCAAAATGTGACCCACATTGAGACCCAAAGAAATCACAGTCCACCGTAATCACACTGATTGCGGTTTAAAGAAACAGACAAGTGAAAGTTGTATGAAGCCATTAACGTCTCAATACTGCTTGATAGCTTACAGTTTTTTGTCCAGTGAAGCTAAAGCCACTTTCAGTGTACAGATTGGCAGAGAGAGAGAGCCAGATGTCCTCTGATTTCATGCACAGAATGAAAACATTAATGTGGATTTAAATGCTAAATGCTGACCAGAGACTTATTCATGTGTGAGTTATTCAAATGAGTGTCACATTTGAATTGCTTACATGTAGTGGAAATACTGCAGCGTAAATGCCTTTTAAGGCTGGCTTAAACCGTGTTTAATTTTAATAGCTTGTCAGATGACCAGTGTTGGATTTCCTGTGCTGTCTCAGACTCAAAACGCTGGACAAAAGAGTAAAGGCATTTGCCCCCACTCTGTACCCACCCACTCCCTCCAAGCTGGTGGACACCTACTGAGCAAATGTACAGCATTGCAACACATTTCAGCTTGTATTTTGAACATGAACAGCCCCTATTTATAACCTCATCACTTGACATTAATGTTTGATTTCTGCTTTTGGGAATACACAGCCGTCCTTAACTCATTTGGAGCAACACAGAATCAGTTTTCACATCCTTATATTTACAACAGCAATACAACTAAATGTTGTTTTATTTACTGTCATAAATAATGTCACAATATTAAAAATGCAAAATTGGTTAATTGAAGAAAGTAATCTTTGAAAAGTAAGTTAAATCAAGCCAATTTAGCTCAAGGTTTAAGACAGACGCACCAGCGGCTTAGAAGCGGCTTTATAGGTCATCTGTGCAAGCAGCTTAGTACGACCTGTGTTTACAATTATTGTCAGATGGCGACCTCTGGTGGTCATAGTAATTATTGGGCGACCAAAGGAGGAAATCAGGTGTTATAGTATTTAAGTAACAAGTGAAAGAGTGGAGGAAGACGTGGTTGGTGGGTGGGAAAGACAAGCAGAGGACTTTCACACAGGGGACCGCTGTTTGTGACCCATGTGAAACCAAAAGTCATCAGTGAGGTCTTTTAACTTAAGTAACGTTTATTTTGCGTTACAATATTTATTTGTAGCCTGAACCTAACTAAGTAGTTTTGCTAGCTAAACCTAACCAAGTAGTTTTTGTGCCTTAACCCAACGAACCCTTGAACATTTTACAACATTAACCACATGACAACAAAGGTCAGCTCTGGTTTCCCTCTTGATTAATACTCTTAATTGTCATACAGAATGTCACAGTTTTCTTGTCGTTGTGGGAACAGTCATATACATTTTAGTGGTTATCATTGGTAGTCGACCTAGTAATGGATTTATGTATGAGAACATGTTGGTTTAATCATGATATGTACTGTACGTGGAAGGAACAGTACAACAAGCACCACAACTACCTTACTCCCGCAAAAACTGATTTCTTTGACCAGCAGTTACAACCTTGCAAGCAAACAGCTGTGTACTTAAACACGTAGCAGTAATGATACAACATTAGCATTGATTTGAAGTTGTGTTTCTTGTCGCCTGGTGGATGTAAGTCCAGGATTCACTGTTCTTTAGGTCTGTTTTTGGTCAACTACCAAGGAAATGCTCAAAAAAGATTTCGTCTTCTGTCTGTGACGTCCTAAAACAACACTACAAGGACAGTGAGCGTGAACAACAGCTGTAGAGCTGCGGACCAGACAGTCAAACAATGAGCTGAAACGCACAGTAGGTCGATCAACATAAAAGCGACGCCTTTTACATTGTCATGATCCACTGTTAGTTTAAAAATATCAATTACAGCTGCTTTAACTTCCGATTTGTGTCTATGTTGAGGAGAATCAAGTTTCAAAAGCTACTGTAACAGATAAGGGCGACTGTCTGTGATTAAGTCAAAGTGCATTGACACACTCAGATAATTAAGACACTAAACGTCCCAGAGGTGAATGCGCTAAAATAGCAATAACATTAAAAATCGCAGATTGGAGGCAATAAAGACATACAGCAATCTTGATTTCCCAGGGTTTCATGCATTTAAAGCACATGCTTATACCACCCCTGACCTCTTATCTCGCCTACACTGCACCATCATTACAATCAGCGGGCTATAATCCAGAGCCTCATTTGAGTGCGAGCCATGCACCAAAGACAATTAATTCCAGTTAGTGTAAAGTATGTTTCATGACATACGGGTCTGAATAAAAGCACATGCAGCATGCGGAGACATTTGTATTGAGTTTTTGCTCATTATCTGCCTCCCTCTGTACAGTTAAATTACATCAGCATACGAGCTGCTTTGCATTTGCATTTTTTGATTGTATCCTCAGGAGGGGAAAAGCCTTTGATAGGGTTTTGATTATAATTTGCTGAGTACACACTAAACAATTCATGATTTAGCTGCTCCTCTTCCAGACGTTTTTCTGTGCATCTGAAGCACAGTCGCTGCCGCTTAGCTGATATCTGTTTGATATATATGTATTTATTTGATCAAGTCCTTTCGTTTTATTCAAGAGCAATTTCATTTAGCATGAACGATGTCATTACAGCATTTTCTTTTTTGTTTTCATCTTGGCGGTAATGTTTCCCTCCTGCGCTCTCACCAGGCACCGATGAATTCTGCTTGTTACTGCTGTTCTTTTCTCTCGATTGTCATAAAGGATCTAAAGTTTAACATCGTGATCCGTAACTTGCAACTGCATATGTGCAAATGTGTTGATTCAGCTGCATCTAAAATGTTTCCACAGATCCTAACTGGTGGAGCTGACCATGGAAACTAGAAAGGTGCAGGGATAATACATGATACTGTGCACTTGAGGGCTGGAAAGCATTGTAACCACCATCTTGACCAAACCTGGAGTAAGTGTTTCAGTTGTCTAATCTTAGTCATACCTCGAAGTCGTAATCAACCAGTGCAGTTTAGTATTACAGCAATGTTGTCAGTAAAAACAAAACAAACAAACAAACAAACAAACAAAAGCAACATCTCAATGTAGACAAGTTCATTAGCCCATGGCAAAAATTAAAAAGGCTGACAAAAAAAATGCAAAAATATTACTGTTGTCTTGTTTGTATCGGGATTTTTAACAAACAATTCTGATTGGTGCTCACCTCTTTTAAAATATATAGCATTTTCTCAAGTTGTTTCACAAAAAAGCATCTTGAATGCTTTCATTGTGACGACGCAGCGGTCGGATATGTTTGATTGACATTACAGCTGCAGCGATTAGTTGATCGAAAGAAAAATAGCCAATATTTTTCTAATCAATGATTTTGATGCTTAAGTCAAATTCTAAACAAAAATGTCAAACATTTCCATCCCAGCTTCTCAAAAGTCAAGAATTTCTGCTTTTCTTTGTCATTTTTGACAGTAAATGAAGCGTCCTCCAGTTTTAGACTGTCGAATGGACAAAAGAAGCAATTTGAGGACGACACATCAGGCTCTGGGAAACAGTAATGAGCATTTTTCAAAGTTTTGACATTTTATAAACCAAACAATCATTTTATTTATCATGAAAATAATCCACAGATGAAGCAATAATGAAAACAATTATTAGTTGCATCATTTTCCAGTGAATGCTAATGTTGGAAATCTGAATCTGGCGGACTCCGCCCCTACAGCTGTCGCCATAGCTCTACTGATGTTTAGAAAAGGTATACAAACACATTAAAAGCTCTACCATTACATGTGTTGACATATAAGTGACATATTATCTTCTTTGCGTATAGTGTAGCTCATTGAGAGTCCGTTCTGTGGCTGCGTTTTACATTTTTAGGATGACGTCTGCTCCACTTTGAGCGGAGTGTCAACAGACAACACGCCGAACCGGGATCATTTCTCTTGCCACCTCTTTGCAACGCCGCTGAAGTGTGTCTGTAGCTTTGTGTCTTGGTCCTCGTTATCTCCGAAGCCACATGTTTTGAACTCAGCTCCCGACATCCAGAGGGGAGGGGGGAAAAAAAAACAAAAAACACCCCAAGTGTCACTGAACAATTGGAAATATGGTATAGAAAACAATGAATAAGCAATCGCCGCGGCACTTTTGTTGCTCTGACTTCACTTTGAGGTGGAGAACAAAATGAATTACAGGGATATTTGCACTGAGGCGCATAATGAAAACACCATCGGCTCCTTTAAATAACTTTGTTAAAACCTGAAGTAGGTACAGTAAACCTTGAGATATCTGCTGGGTGTTCAGGTGAGATTGCTTTATCTCAGTTTGTCAGGTCAGAATTCCAAGAATTCCTAAATTAAATCCTTCGTCTGTGCGGCTTGATATTGACTTTATTTTTTTGGGGGGGAGCAGCACACTTTTATCATGATGGATTTATTTAAGAAAAGCAGTCTGGGTCTAGCTGCAGGGGGAGCAGCAGAGGGGGGAACCAGAGTCGTGTAAAGGGAACGGGGATTTGCTTCCATGATTTGTACGTTTGCCTGTTTTTTTTCCCCTGGAAAGTAATTAAAGCCTGACATGAGCACGGAGGAAAATCTCAGCCAATCACTCCTGTGTGTGTGTGATGCGTGTCGCCCGTGCTTACATTCCTAATTACACTTTAACTGTGTCTCTTTTGGAATATAATAAAAGCAAAACACTTTTGGTGCCACTCAGCCGCAGTCAGCGACGGCGGACGCGCTGGCAGGAACAACCCCACTGATGGACGTCTTTAATTAGCAATCCCTGACACCGGGAGAGCTTCTCCGCCGTTTACTTCATACTGAGCCGATGATGATTGGGTCAACTCCATTTCAACGCCGTCCCAAATCTGCTAAGGGCCCGTTTAAATGTTCTTGGCTTAAAGTCGCGCACAAAATAGCAGTCGGCACGAGCGTGACGGTGAGGAATGTGTGATGAGCTTACAACGTTGAAAAATGAGTTTTTCTCAATTTGTTTGAACATTTTTTAAATTCTGATTTGATCTGACCTCAAGGGTTTCCTTACTCAGAACGATTATTGCTCTTTAACATCCTTTTTTTTTTCACTCTAAATGACTTTTAGTTCAAAGAGAGTATGTCCTTGGATCTCGTTTGGTGCTGCTTTGCTTCATTACACCCCGTTTCCACACACCCTTTGGTTGATGCATACAGACGGCAGGATACAAGAATCAACTCTTTACGCTGCTCTCATCCTGCCAGCATTGACAACTCATTAGACGGAGGGATTTTCAGCGTTTTCATAGTAGCAGCACTTGAATTCCTGGGTTTTCCTGGTCCCCCCCTTATCCCCTGCACGCCAGCGAATTTGGCACGGGCAGAAGGGAAGGAAATGGCGGGTTTAGGGCGAAAGAATCTTATTAAACAAATTCTCTAAAGCATTGAGACCAACTGGTGTGGAGTGCGCTGATAACAGCTGGCCATTTTGGAGTGTCACCTCGCTTGGCAGCTGTACCGGCGGAGAGAGAGGGAGAAAATGTTTTAATGGCTCTGGCCCACAGATTTGAACACTGTTATTTTGGCAACTTTTTAATTATCTCCAAATGAATGGATTGATAGGAGCAGTCGTAACGAGACGGAGATAGGGGGAACATTCTGTTGTGGCAGTGTTTTTTCCCCATTTTGGTCGTCTCTCATGCAAAGATGTTTGAGCAAGATGGCCTCCAGACTAAATTGTTTGAAAGTTTCGAGGGCAACTTTGCTAATGAGAAATTTAATCACTCACTTTTGGGGAATTTTTTGGGGAATCTACGTGACGGCCAAAACTTGGAGCTAAAGGCACAAATGGGGTGTTATCATGCACGGCCGCTGAGTATATAGCCGCCCTCCTCCTCGGAATATCAAAAAGCCATTAGTTGAAGACATTGCTAAGTTTGCTTCCGTTTTCAATCAGGAAACATCGGAGGATAAAGAAAAAGGTTCATTTCTGTACTGGTGGTTCAGTTTAAGAGTATTCAAAGTGGCACGGCTTCTTTTCCACCGTCGCTCCCTTTTACATATTCAAACATGCGAGAGTTCAACCTCTCCAAGGAGTCTTATTTCCTTGGATGTAGCTACAGATCTTTCGAAAATGGTAAAACACAAAATATATTATGGTTAGAAATTTGAAAGCTGAACCATGCATTGTTCTGAAGGTCTGTTGTGGTAGGACATTCAAGCCTCTTAGTCGCAACATATGTAGTACTGAAAGCTCCTGTTACAGGATTCCCAGTGGAGGTTTCAGCATCAGAAATTGAAACATAAATCCAGTCCAACAAAACAGAAACAGTTCATGTACGGACAGATAAAAGTGGAGCTAATTAAGTTTTTCTTTTATGGGAGGTGGGTTAGTTGCATCAAGCCCACTGGTGGACTGTTTGCATGCCCCATGTTCAAAAAGTGCCTCCTTGGATGCCCCTATGGTAGATAAAGGGTCCCACCGCATACAACTGGTGCCCTTTTTTTTTGCCCCTGCCCCTCAAACATCCTCAGTCCACCACTCATCGAGCCATTTGGTGCATAATATAGTGCAAAACGCATCCATCCACCCATATCAGAATAATTAGACCTGTTTTTATTGAAGAATAGCACCACCAATGAAGCTCCGCTAACTTGGTATCAAACACATTGCGTTTCCTTTATGAGCTTCATAATAAAAGCATCCCACCAGTTAACTTCAGCTCCATTAAGGCTCTGTGAACTGTAAAATAAGGCTGATGTGTGGAAGTACAGACAGGAACGTAGGAGGGAAGCTAAACTTCAAACAACAGCGATTCAGGTTGAAGCTACAGTAGCACAGAGAGCTAAACAAAAGAACAAATTCCCTCTCTTGTCATTGGCAGCTGTATCGACAGAAAGGAGGCCTAAAGCAGACAGACCGAGGCTTGTGGAAAAACCCTAAAAAAGGTCCAATGGCACCAGCGTAGAGTGTGAAAGTCTCGCCAGATCCATCTGTTGTACCAGTGATGTTCATTGTGTGATCATTAGTGAAATGACACTGTGTGTGTTAACTCAGGGAGCTTGCCTCTGTAGCAACAAGAGTGCAACAAGTTGGAGCCAAGTGCTTGTAATTGCACTGCGTTGTTTGCGAGGTCTGTTGGCTGTTTCGTTCTCTTTATTTAGGGTTCAGATCTTACTGGGTTCTGGCTCTGATGTTGAACAGTGTTCTGATTTAAAGCCTCAGATATGCATGTGATTGTTTTCGTGTCTCATTGTAAGAATGAATGAGGAGTACCGGCAGATTTATCTCCATGTGTGTGCTCTCGCACAAACCCATAGAGTGTCCTGACCCCAATCAGAGTCCTTTAACAGTGGGTATCTGCTGATACAGAGGCCTATTAGATACTTGTATATATTTAAATGTTTAATAAATGTCTGTCTGACATGAATAACACCCACACAGGGTTTAAAGACTGCAGCTCCCCTCCAGTTAGTTAGAACTGAGGAAGTTGCCTACGATATATAGCACTTAGAATTACCATGACTGGATGACTGAGAACCTCCATTAACATTTGCATTAGTATCACCCGTAATAGTTTCCCCAGTAACCTCGCCAGGAAAACAGGACACACTTTCTAGTATTCCCTGACAGTTTCATATAAACATCTTCATGCCTTAAGGAAGCATTAACAAGGGGCTAGCATTTCATACTCAAAACAATCAGGGGGCAGCATATCACCGTAACTGCTGCTAAAAGTGGCTGCCATTAGCTAGTTAGCTCAATTAGCTATGCATCTAGTGGTCAAGACGAGGAGCTCGGCGCGTCAGTAGTGTTGGTGTCTACACCACCAGCAGAGGAATGTCGAAACCGGAGAAGGCTGATGCTAATCGGTTAGCATCCTAACTTCAGTTAGGAGATATCTATCTTTGCAAGACAATACATAGACATCATGATGTCAAAACTGTTATTTCTTTACACTCTGTTGATAATTATAGTCAATTTTTGAATGTTCAGGACTGAAAATTCTTACATACTGCACCTTTAAGGTACTCTGTTAAATGTAGTCATGGCTAAAAGAGAGTGAAGAAGCGTTATTTGAAGCCTCATTATTGCACGATTCCAAGACGTAGGTCATTTTGAGCACTGGAACGAGTGACAGATGGCGTTGTTCTCTCGGTGAGGAGAGTCTCCATCCTACGTTCATCTCTGCATGAAGAAGAAGCAGCTTTCAAAAGTTAAAGTTAAGCAGTTAAGGGTTTTTTTTCCAGAACAACTTCATGAAAGTCCCACTATGGTTCCACATTTATTTTTAAATTCCATTTTTAAACACATATTCAATTATTAAACTCATTATAAATGCAGAAAGTGTGGGTATACATACTGTGCATGCAAGAAAAAAGAGTGAAAAACCTCCTGCTACTTTTACATAATCATTTCTCTCTGCTTTATTTGCATTTGCTTATTTCTGTTGGTCATGCAGCGAAGATAACATTTTCCTTTGCCGTTCATCAGTAATCAGCGGCCTTTTGTTGTTCCAAAAAGCACTTTGCGATAAACCCATTTGTTAAAGCACTCCATAAATACATTTGTCTGGATTTATGAAGCAGAAATGTCACGAATGCAACCAAAGCTAATGAGCCAATTCTCCGTCAGCTGCAGTGTCATAGCAAAAACTTCTTACCATACTGTAAGTCAAGTGTCTCATGAGGTGAAATACCTGACCAAAAATGAAAATGTCATTGTGGTATCTCTTCACAGCTGACAGGTCCGTCCTACACCTGAGTGCAGGATGTTTCAACACTCAATATATTCTGGAAAAGTCCTCTGTATATTGAGATAGCCTGTCTCCTTTGCCAAAGTTTAGAATATGCTGACAATAAGCTGTCACGGAGAAGTTATGAAAGTGACGGATTATACAATTCATTAAAAAGATGTTACATCGAGTGTGTTTCTGAAGAGGTTAATCACATCTAAAGAGGTAGTGAAATCTTTGAATGTCCTCACCTTTGTGCTTAATATTGATTTTTTTTGGTTGTTAAAAGAAGAAACTGGAGAAGTTAGTTCTTTGGCTCCGAATTCAGTCATTTTTGTCTGAGTCTTGTATATCTTCGTACTCCATCCTTTGTGAGCCTGTATCTTTGTTATATTATACAACAGACTGCTTGAAGCCGCCAGAACACTTGATTTTTCAGTGACCGTGTAGGAGTGATTGATTGTCAAACTCTGTGAATCACCTTATTAGAATAATGCATGCACTAGAGAAGGGAAAGTAATTGAGATTTCACATAACGCAATGTCCACCCTGTCTTACTATTTAAAAAATGAGATGTTCCATGAAAAGATTTGAACACACCAAGGTCATTTTAGTTGTGGCATATTTTCACAGCTTTTCAGTAAAATACCCTGTACTAGTACCCTGGAGAAAATATTTCACAAAACAGTAGGCATAATGAGCAATATAAAGACAATTTTACACGTAAGGAGTGCTTTCCAAATAGCTGTCATCTTTAGGTTTGGATAGAAGATGATGAAGGAAAGCCCATGAGGTAAATCGAAAGGTTTATCCATTGGTTTTAACAGTCAACAGTCTACCTGTGGGAGTGTCTTTTGTGAGAAAGTCTTATATTTGACCAAACAATGACACCTGAGAAAAGTTAACGGAGTTTCAAAATAGAAGCTACCAGGGAATGAAATTTACAGTAAATTGTCTTGGAGTCTTCAGAACACAATGTCCGTCCTTGGCACTGAAAACCAAGTGGGTTTTTTAATAATATTTATCCATCAATCAAAACATTTTGCCTGTAAATATTCATAAAATATAGTCACTGAATGTGGTCTGTGATAGGACTGTCAGTTCACAAACACTACATGGAGACAACTGCCAAGCCGAACTGATATTCATGACACCAAGCCATCTGAGAAGAAATGTGTCAAAGCGTTTTGGATTCAACAGCACAGATGGGAGAATCATGGATAAAGGTCAGGTGTTTAGATTCTGCAGCCATGCTAGCAGCTCGAGCATGTGGCTGTACTTTTGCGCTAAATGCTAGGAACTAAAATGCTGATTACTTTGGTCCCCATTGCAGTTATGCTTGATGGCAAGCTAACATTTGCTAACTAGCACTAAACACAAAGTATAGCTAAAGCTGATGGGGATGTCATTAATTTGTGCAAGTGTAAAAGTCAGGAGATCACCATAGTCAGCAGGACTCATCTTCTGGGGAACAAGAATGTTCGTATTTAACTTCGTACAAATCTGTACATGTTGACCATTTTCAATGGGGAAAGTGATAACTCATGGTATCATCAACATCATTGGGATTCCTCCTCTGGGTGCCATGAATATTGGTCCCAAATTTCATGGCAATTCATCAAATATGTTTTTGAGACATTTCACCACAAACCAAACATGTCAACCTCATGGAGGCACAGGGGATCACCAAGGTCAATAAGATTGATCCTCTGGGGAACAAGAATGTCTGTTTTAAACTTTGTACCAATCCATGAAGTACATGTTGACATATTTCTAAAAAAAATAAAATAAATTAAAAAAGTTTGACCTACTGGTGGCGCTAGAGGAAAAATCATCAACTTCATTGGGATTCATCCCCTGGGTACCAAGAATGTATAGCATCATCATACAATCATAGCAATTCATCCAGTAGTTGTTGAGACATTTCACTTAAAGCTAAACACATTGACCTTGTGGTGGAGCAAGAATGAAAAGTAAGGTGATCAGCAAAGTCTAAGAGAGTTATCCTCTGGAAACCATGAATAGATCTGAGTCACTTAATAGCTTGTCACACACCAGCCGAGGCAAAAAAAAACAAATAATCATAAGAATGTCCATTATTCTATTTGGCAAGATGTTTTTTAACTGCAAGGGTTCAGCCTATGGGAAGCATGAAAATGCTCATTACATTTCATGGTACCCGCTCTTTAGATTTATATATTTTATACATGTTCAATTTGAAACTTTGGACAGATGGTGGTGCAAGAAGAGATGTCATAGAAAAAATGACTATTCATCCTCTGGAGAACATGTAAATCTATAGCAGATTGCATGGCGATCTGGCCAGTAGTCTTGGAAATAATGTGCTGTGCACCAACAGGTTGGACAGATGAATTGAGCGACCAGCATTACCATCCTTATGCCCTGCTGCTGGCAGAGTAAAAACTGCAATCACACTTGGCCGTGAAACACTGAACGTGAAAAACAGCTTAATTATGTTTCCTTTTTCACAAATAGTTGAATGGTAATGTGTTCCCCCACCACCCTGGGATGAAATTCATAAATAAAACATGAATAAATAAATCATCTTAAGAGAACATTTTTTTTCCAGACTGTAAACCTCATAAAATGTAATGTCCACACACGCACACACACGCACACACACACACACACTTCACAGTCAACATGACAGGGGGAAAAAAGAAAAAAAAAAACGTCATCATTTTCATTTTCAAAATTGTGGTCACAACTGATAAACAACAACAAGGTTTTTGAAGCTTACCCTTGCTGTCCGACGCCCTCTATCCCCCCCTCCTTACAAATCCATTTCTGCCTGGGACCCACTTCAATCCTGTAGCCCCAATGTCCATCACACTCTTTCCACTCATCCCCGCTTCCAAGGCCCCGGCTAAGAACACTTGAGCATCATATGTCCAGGCTACAAAGGGCTCTCTCAACTACAAAGCAGAGAAGAGAGTGTAAAAGGTCCAGAGATAAACCACAACGGCTTTCATCACATTTATTCCGAACACATATACACGCTGGGGGAACAAATACAGTGATGCACACATGCAGACTTCGGAAAACACAATTCTTTCTTTTCTCCCGCTCCGACTGAGTAATCAGCTAAAACTCTTTAATCATTAAAACAACACAGCCACAGACTCCCTCAGTTACCTCTGTAAGATTAGTGCAATCATTGTACTTTCTAATATCCCACCAGAGGACTAAAACCATTTCATAGTTAAATCACAAAAGCAATTGCAATGTCAGATTACATCAACTTTACAATGACATTGCTGTGAGTTCTTAAAAAGGAGGCTTTTGATGAATTTCTCAAAGAGCTAATGGTTTGTTTTCCCCAGCGAGACACCGCCTTTCT
The DNA here is from genome assembly GCF_965226575.1 of Pagrus pagrus. NCBI lineage: Eukaryota > Metazoa > Chordata > Actinopteri > Spariformes > Sparidae > Pagrus > Pagrus pagrus. Next base: position 11,238,767 of record NC_140204.1, on the reverse strand, counting down.
CATCCTGGCAATGTTTGGTTTGATGTAGCTTTGCTCCTATGGTGAGCCGTCACAAGTCACACTGAGATTATCACAATACTGTATGTCCAACTACGCGTAATGTGTTTGAAAGCGAGATGCAGGAGTAGAAACTGATAGAAGTCTTCTCTTAAAAGGAAAAACCCACCCCAGGATACATTTTACACTCTCAAACTCGTGATCTTGGATAGAAACATCAGCGTCTACAAACACAGACAGCTGTCTCCACAAGAGTTCAGAGCGCTGAGACTTTAATAGATGATGCCATCAGGTGACACTTTTTGGATTTGGCCGAATTAATAGCTGAATCCAAGAACTCGCACGATATATATTAATTTAAATGTGAGTTTTGTAGCTCTGATTCAGAAAATGTATCAATGTCAAAGTGTCCTTTAACTTTTCCAATTATTCTCTGTCTGTGGGGCACCTACAGGATTTGTCTCTACATCCTCGCTTAATTCTGCCTTCTTGCCGTTCAGTTTAAAGGAGCCCTGTGGAGTTTCCGTCGCAATCAAATGCAGTGACGCGTTGTGTACAACCTTAAGGCGTTAAAAACATGTTGAACGCAGTTCCTATACCTCATAAAACTTTTGCAAAAGCCTTTGTTTGGAACACTTTGAAATTATGACCGTTTAGCTACACACACAAAAGAAAAGGTTGGGGATGATAATTGAAACTAAAAAAATCACTTCATGCAAATGAGAGAAGAGTTTAGCTGTAAGCTCAGTAGCGATTCAGAAAAAACTGACAGAGGTTTTTTGTTTGTTTTTTTCTGTCCCCAGTGCAGAAACAAATTAAATGTACTTTCTTGGAGTTGTAGGTTGCTATTTGAAGGCCTTGACTAGGATTTTAACACCATTTTAACCTGTAAACATTCGTGATTAAATCAGTAAATGTTGGTGACTTTAGACCCAGGAAAAGCCATATAGCAAAGTGCATAGTGCTGACCTTTTGGGGGTACGGAAAGCACAAGAGTCCAAATTGGGGGAAGCTATCATAGCTTATTCGACTTTTGGAACCATTTACTTTTATTTGACCTCCTCTGACGGGGAAAAAAAATCTCCACAAAGGAGCAATGGTTTACAGACAGTTATTAAAGAGGAGCCAATGGCACAAATATGTCTTTTCAATAACATATTGTCCTGTTAGCACCTAAGCTAAGCTAACAGGTTTGCCAACTGACCGTCAACAAGTGAAAGTCTCAAGCTTTTTTAGCCACCGAGCAGCTTCCATACGAATGAAGAGGGGACCTTCTCCAACACTATATCCAGATTTAAATTGTTGGATCCATGGCCTTGATAGCAAAGTTGTCAACTACATCAGTTCAACAATTTGCCCTGAAAGTAGTGACTTGTCTCCAAGCTTCACCCTGTTTCGCATTGGACGAGTGATTGACGAGGAGCTTGTATTCTAACGAGCTGGCTACATGCTAGCTTGAGAGTTTCTGCGAGGCCAAAACAACAACACGCTACAGCACAAACCAGCAGTAGTTTTGCAACGGTTAGCTGTCTATACCTTGCCAAGACATTCATAATGTTGGGTAACTGCTGGCTGGAATGGCAATATAACAAATAAACAACCCTAGTTGTGTTCTCTTAATGTGTACAAATAAAAGAATGCAACCACTTAACATATAAATGTGAAAATATGAAAAAAATATATAAAAGATATTCGGTTCACCAGGTATACCAGTGAGTCTTCCACAGCACCAGCCAGAGGGATGAACAATGCACAGCAATGGAAAATGCACAGGAGCTATTAGGGGGGAGTTCTGTGAAATTGCACTCTAATGATCTAAGTGCTCAGCTTTTTTGGGCCCAACCTGAAAAACAGCGTTACGTTCTGTCAGATACTGAAAAATTGATGCACTTTAGGTGCTTTGTATTTTCTTTGCTCTGTCTGAGGGCACTGCACCCCACGCCCGACCTCCTCCACCGCCAAGAGCTTCGTGTCCCCTCTATTACAAATCATCCTCCTCTCCCTCACTCTTCAAAATGGCAGTCAAACTTTTCAGCGACTAGAAATTATGCACAAAGTGGCAGGTTATTCAGTCACAAGCTATTAACGGTGGCGCACATTAAAGTTGTTTTGCAATTGAGGAGCGAATTTAAAGTATCTTCGTGCTGCATTATTTTCCTCACAAAGTGCAAAGATATTAAAAGAGAAAGCAGGAGCCGGAGAAGAGGGAGGCAGACAAGGAGAAAGAGACACAAACACAAAAGGTCCCTGGAAGTCAGCGAATGCAGAAATGTACAGTAAATCTCACTTGACATGATTCACGGCTTGGTATTTCTATATAAAGTACATCTGAGCATTTGCAAGAGAAACAAAGGACTCGAGAAACTCATAAGAAACACAGAAGATAAAGTCTTTGTGCGGATTTGGGTTGCTTTTTTAACAGGTTTCAAAAATACAACAGCGCAGTCCCAAGGGAAATTCAGTTTACCAGGGCACAGAAGAAGAAGAAGAAGAAAGGAGTGTCTACCACTGGACCAACTGCAAACTATTTCAGCACATTTCTGTGTCCAGCTTGTGAGAAGTTTGCAAGATGTTTTATGTTGCAAAGATGCCCACAAATCATGCCCTTTGAGCTATGAAAAGCGCCCCAGAAAACCTCCTTTGAGAAATTTGTATACATTTATATTTCCCAGTAAATTCCAGCTCTTGAAATAAACAATATCCTAATTATATTCTGACTCAATGGATGTAGACTGTGGGTATAAACCATATCATCCTACAAGCTGAAAATGGCAAGCTACCACTACGCTAACCTTGTCGCTAACGGTACAAACGTGAACAAGCTAGCGGTTGTTACCTTTTCTTTTGCTGTAATTTTGCGATTTCTTGGCTTCAAGAAATACAGACAGGCCGGGGCGTCTTTGCAGAGAGTGCAGCCCAACCTTTCTCCAGCATTGTACAGGTCTGTGGTGGTCTTGCTATCAGTAAGCTAACAGTAAAGCGCTTTTAATCATGTGTGTTTAGTTGCGCATAATCAGTTTCCGATAATTTGTGTGTATTATGGGAAGAAGAAAAAACAACCTAGCCTTGTTCAGTTTGGATTCATCAAGCAAGAAAATTGCAGGGAAATTAAATGTTGAATTTATAGGTAATAATATGCATAATTTCTCAGCTAGCTGCTAACGCCTTAGCTAAAGTTTGCTAATGTTCATGTGCAATACTGAGTCACTTCACAAATTTTGTGACTCTCGGGAACTTTTAAAATAAATAAGCATTTTAGCCAAATGCTAAACTGTAGTTGAGCTAAACAGTACTTTGACATGTTAGCATCATACTAGTCACATGTAGCCACAATGGCCACTGTGTTGCAAAACCTACATCATGTTGCTTTAAGTTTTGTACTCTTTGCGCCACTACATTCATTTGACAGCAAAACTCACACATTTCTTTACAGCTTATAATTACAAATAGGTAAACATATACAATATTTCCCCCCTAAAAAAAACATGACTGGAGAAAAATCCCCAAAATGAATCCCCTTTGGTGGTGTCCTGACCCCTTCTGTGTGCTGCTCATACATTGATGCATCAGTATTAACAATCCAATCGTGTCATGTCTGATAAAGTCATAATTGCTGTGTCATTTTATGTAAGTAGGACTTTTACTTGTACTGGGAGTACTGTTTACCTCCTCCACCACCAAATGTATGTGAGCTCACCCAAAAATGCGGTTAAACCTCTTAATAAAAGACAGATTTGGCAGGGGTGGAGGAGGTAACCCGTTTGTTTGAGCTGGCGGAGAAGAAAAAAAGAAGAAAAAAAACAGCCAACAGAGGTAGGAGAAAAAGTTTTTGGAGAAGTGTAGTTATACATGATTCATGGCACTGCGAAGAGAGCAGCTTGCTGTTGTGTGAAATTTGACATTAAGAATCTTTTATGTTATTCCTGTTTTTTCTTTAGTCTCGAAACCCAAGGGCGAAGAATATGCAATGTATAATTTTGTTCTATGGAGAGACGGTGGGGTGAATGAGAAAGTGTTCACAACAGTGTTTGAGCTTATTTGAATGGGCGACGATGTGATCGCAGAATACAAATCAGCCACCGGTGGTGACACGCAGAGCCGAGGCTAAGAGGTAGGGAGGTTTTTATTCTCCGTTTATTCAATCTACAGTAATTTCCTCCATTAGAGTGGGCTCTTTTAGTACGGACATATACTTACAGATTAGTATTGTCACCTGTGACGATGGAGGCTTTTTCATTTAAAAGGGCTGCGTCTGTTTTGACCTCTCTGTTGCAGTGTCTGTGAGAGGCCAGTGGCCTACAGAATACAATCTTACGGTTCAGACATATGTGTCTTTATTTGTGCCTTTACAACCTTGTAGAAGTGTCTTGCACTCTGAACCTGAGACTAATGACTTGCTAGGATGGATGTTTTTGCCAGGTATATTTCTATGACTGAAAGACGTAAGGCTTCTTTTGTAATTTCATCACCGAGTTAATTACTTTTTCTTTGTCGGCATCACTGCATTTGTATTTTTTATGTTCTTACGTTCACACGGAGAATGTGTCTTGAAGGCCATGAACCACTGGTTAGCCAAGGCAATCGGCAGAATAAAGTATGTTTCCGCAAAACCACAGATAAGATTTCTTTATGTTGCAACTTTATGTTTCTGTTTTATGTTGTGACAACGCTGTGCTTATGGTCCGGGTTAGGTTTAGGAAAACATCACGGTTTGGCTTAAAACACCCAGCTTTGGCGCCATATGCCAGGATAAAATGTCGGCAGTCCACAGATACGTCCAAGTTTGTACATGCCATTGACAAGATTGATTCAAAATGTGCCATATCAAGTTGACACTACATGTTTCTTACCTGACTTTCATTGCCGATTTCCAGGCATGTTTGTTTGGACCAACACCAGATATTTTTCCGTGGAGGTCAGGCCATCTCCAGTGAAGTGATCACCCGACTTCTCATCAAAAATATCTCGTTTTGGTGCCACAAACATGGCTGAACATTGTCCTGAAGTCTAAATAACCAGTGGTGTAATGTTTACAAATGTTGAAACGCAGACTCGAACCGCGGTCATTGGCTTAACTGGCTTTTACATTAAATTTCAAGCGCATATTTATTCACAAAAAAACAGAGCCTCATAGGACAAATTTGATTTGTGATTTTCTAATGTAATACTCTGCTGGAAATGTGTTTTCCTTTCGAATTAAAAACATTTTATTTTGAAAAAAAAAAAGATTTGGATGGAGAATTTTGTTGATTCAGTCCCCTTTACCCTCTCAACTAATATGTTGAGGCTGAAAAAAAAAACATTCAGCATGTGTTACAGCACCATCTCACCGTAAGTAAATAGTTTCTGGTGTGTTGTCTTGTGTCGAGAATTTTCACTCCATCAACCGCGGCGACTTGCATGTCATCAACATCTCATATCCCTCACCCTCCTGAAAAGCACACAGCGTGCCTTTGTCATCGTCTCCCATCACAGTGTGCTCGCCATGTGTATGAGAGTCTGCTTCGGTCCCCTCTCGTTAATGCAATTTAATGCGGTGTCTTTCGCATTAGACTCCCAATTGCCGTTACCATGGTGACATGCATGAAAAAAACATCTCGCAGCAGCTTGTTATTGCTTCATTACAACCACGTTTGAAGTTTTTTTTTCTCTCTTTTTTTTTGTTTTGTTTGTTTTTCCCTTTTTTTTTTGCAGGAACCTTGGCTGGGAGATAAGCAGACCGTGGCTCCATCAAAGGATGTCCTCCCCTGCAAGCAATTACCCCTCCAGGATAAGCTCTTGTTATACCCTCTACAAGGAGTGCTGATGCCAGTCCATCTGAACCATCGGTGTGAGCGTACACTCAAGACGTTATGATGAGTAAATCCCAGCCGCGTGGGACTCGAAAGTTCACAGATTTCTTCTTTGCGGGAGAAATTGGTCTTTTTAAAATGGAGCGATTACTGTTTATCCATCAAATGGAATTATCGGGAATCATAGTGAAAGTTTCTGGCGTATTTTGGCCCACGGAAAAATTATTTTGTTCCCGTGCTTCACAGTAGATAACAGCAATCAGTGGTTTCCCATTATTCCAGGAGATGTTTCAAGACTATTTTGTGTGTTTTGGAAATACAGACCATGTATTAAAGTTATTGCAACATAATATTGATTTATCTGTCAGGTTTTATTCTCGAAGAATAGTTTTTTTTTTGTCTCATCACATCTCCTAATAGCTTTTTTCATTTGAAAAATAGTCTAGAAAGTCAATATGCCATCATAATACAAAAGAAAAACAGCAAACCTTCACATCTCATGAACAGCAAACAAGAAAAAATGGCATTTTTGCTCATGAATGGTATTAATAGTCATAAAAAATAGTTGCTAATTACTTTTCTGTTGATAGCCTGGACTATTCATCTGAGCTCTATTTATTTATTACCGAGCACTTTCCAAAGGCATACATCATGGTCTTAGACTGATTTCCCTCCTTTTGCTTTATGAGAACACAGATCTTTTATTTTGCAAAACAGCAATGGCACACAATCTAAAAATACTCCATTACCAGTTAAAGTCATTCATTCAAAATATAACACTCAAATCTGACTGAAGAATCTGACTTTATTTCAGCATCTACCTCTGTAAAACACAAACAACATACCGCATTCAAATATGTCCCAAGAATAAAATAATGTGTGTTTACTTCCTGTCGAGCATTACACCAGGAATCCACAAATCAAATTTCCTCCTTTTTTCATTTTCTTGTTTTGCTGCCACTGTCCCATATGGAGGTCTGCCTAAATGAATTGTGCTTGCAATCTGTGTGAATTTAATGTCTGATTTACTAACAGCCATTTAATCAGTGGCTCGCTGCTCTCCAGACACATCCTGCAGGTGAAGGGAAGATTAAAGGGTCCAGTTCAGAAGCACATACTGTACATATTAGCACCAACATGCAAAAGTGCTCATTATGAATACTTGTAAGTTGTTCAATCGACGCCATGGTCACTTTATAAGACACACCTGTACAGTCTATTGTAATTCAATACTACATAATTCTGCCAATTTAAGTATATAAGTGTGTGATTGAATGTGCCAAGTTCCTCTATATGAAAGGTGGAACATTCAAGGAACCTCAGAAATGTAAGAATTTATGAATGGCTGCTGAAAATCATCGGCCCTGTCATGTTCCTGTTATTTCAGGCTCGTTTTATTTGTGTTTTATGTGTTTTCTTGTGGAGTCTTTTGCTCTGTTCCCTCCTGTGCTCCTCACCAGTCTGCTCTCCCTCCACACCTGCACTGCCTCTCCTTCATTAGCCCTTTCCTAGTGTTTTTCCACTCATTACCCTCACCTGTGTTCCTCCTCCTCACTCCACCTGCACCTCATCCCCACATTAGTTTAGTTTGTATTTAAGTCCAGTCTTTGGTTCAGTCTTTGTCGAGTCATCTGTTGAGTTTCACCCTCACCCCACTGTTGTGTTTGCCTGTTCCTGCCTCTAATCCTGAATAAATCCTTATCCACTGAGATTCCCACCAGAGGTCTCCTGCATTTGGGTCCGTCTTCGCTGCTCCAATGTGACAGAACCAACAGCTTTTACATGGTTTTGACCAAAAACTAGAGGCAACAACTTGTTCACTGTGATGGATTACTCCTCTCCAGTCAAGATGCAAATGTCTGTGAGCTCAGTGTCATGAAAGGTATGTACAAACAAAGGCTGCTGCAAAGGTACCAATCAGTGCATTATAATTGAAAAGTTGCAAAGTGCACAACCACCAGTCTCTTGACTTGTATACTTAGACTTCATTTTCATTTTCAAGTATTTTGTTTTACTTGAATCACATTAAGATGCGTTATCCTATGATTACCACTCTGTGGACCAGACGTCTCACCCTGAACGGACACACAGCAATGCAAAGGCTCCAAGGTGAGCTTTGAAAGTTTGCTGTTTGTATCAGAGAATAGCTGCAATTCTATATATATTTTAAATATATTTATGAATATATCACAATAAGAAGAAAAACACAATTTTCCGAAAACATTAAGATGTTTATCTGAAACCAGCCAACACAGATTTGATTGATATTGCCTGGAGTGCACAATTTAAAAAAATCATAATTTAGAAAAATAAATCAAAACGGAGATAACTGTTTTTTGCAAATGTGCCCTCCATTTGTATTCACCAAGATGAACTATAACTCGATGGCAGATTATTTCCCAAATGTTTAAGTTTCTTCGTTTAATGTGTCAGGGGTTATTGCCGAGACGACAGATACATATTTTTTCACATTGGAAAAAAAATAGAGCTGCACTGGTTGTTTACAGCCGTTTTGACCATTTAAATTCATCTGGGATGAGGGATGCTAAAATTTAATCAAATACTCACACTAACACATAGTTGGGGAGAGAGAGCGAGGGAATAAAAAAATCACTTAGTACTTTTTATGACTTGACTATGTACAGTTGTCTCTCGTGAATATCTGAATTTAATTTCATGGCAAACCATCCAATAGTCGTTTCACTTAGAATACAAATGCAAAAGTCACGGTCAAGATGGAGCAAAAGTAAGGAGTCCCACAGAGTTATTAGTAAATGATCTGAAAACACACATTTTGTTCCAGTCAAGTACAGGCTGAAATATTTTGCAGGATCTTTTTGAAACCTTTGACCTGTCAGGGGATCATCAAACCTATGAGGATTCATCCTCCTGAAACCATGAATGTCACAGAGAGGAGCCAACAGAGAACTTTTTCTCAGTTCTGTGTGACAGTAGCTTCATGTTAGGCTAACTCTCAGGCCACGACAGGCACCAGTTTGAAGAAAACAAAAGGCTCTTAAAATCTACTCTACACTTCATGATCTCCAATAAATGGACAAAATTTGGTAAATAGCTGGTGAAAGCAGTGGAGCATTTAGCAGTTAAAAGCCAGATATTTCCTTTTAAGGAGGTGGTGGAGACCAAAAACGGAGCAAATGGGAGAGTTAATATTCTACTTGCATGTATAAATAAGCAACTCTTTGTGAAAAAAACCCCACCTGACTTAACTTTATAAGGACATGTGAGTGTCATTGGCTGTGTCCAAATTCAGGGGCTGCAGCCCACGAAGTGCGCATTTGAAGGCCAATTACGTCACAACGCTGCGCGAAGGCTGTCCAAATTCAGAGGCTCCTTCAAACGCAGCCCACAAATGCAGCCTGGCCTTCCCTCTTTTCGGAGGATGCACCGCTACTATCCTTCGCGGCCTGCTTTATCCCAAGATCCTTTGCGCGCCGCTGCTAAGTCCAGAAACAGAAGAGGAAGCAAGAGAAAATGGCGACATCAACTGGCGCAGACATGACATGACAAATTTAAGCAATGGGTTTATACTCGGTTTTTACTCATTTGAACATCCAACGCCAGATATGTTAAACTTCAAGGGACTATAAAATCTCCAGATGTTAACTTTCAGTTAAAATACGTGACGCTGGTGATGCTATGGTAAATATAGTTGCTATTCACCAATGGGTTAATGTTTATTTTGTAATGTTGATGATTCAATTTAGATTTGACACATTTTGTTGTTAATTTTTGTACACACAGAAATAAATGTACACGGTTGATAGATTTGAACCAAAACAGACTTTAATGCATCTCTTCATTCACAATCGTGGCGTAAGGGTAAGGGGCGGGAACATCTGGTGAGTCACCCAGGAAATACTCCGAAGGCTAGACCGTCCCATTTAACAACGGTGGATGAGGCCATCAAAGACCTGTCCGAAGGACCCGGCCCTCGTGGACCGCAAAGGCTAGGCCACTGAAGGCTGCAGCCCCTGAATTTGGACACAGCCAATGCCATTGTTTAATATATACCAGACAGCCTGTATCCATGATGATGGCAGTCTCACTTCACTTGTCACTGGCTAGCTAGCTTGCTACAATGGATAAGAGACAGATGGGTGCTTGATTTTAGCTGTTTAGCATTTTGTGTGTCAATGGAGATGACTGATAATGTCTCCAACAATTAAGTAACCATACAATCATAATACTTTGGCGTTCATGCTCCCCCCCCCCCCCCCCCCCCATTGACCTACAGTGGTGCTATTTTCTTAGTTATTTTGAATTGAAGGCAGGGTCTGTGCCATCCTAACTTAGGATTTCCTGACTGAAGAAATTCCTTAGTTAGGACGGTTTATAATAGTACATTCCTGCCTGAAAAGTGAGCCTATAAATTCAGTCAGGAAACGGGTTTCTGTAGCACCAATAATCCTAAATGTCGTCCTAAACTGAAATAAGATCGGACTTGAGAAGTTTCTGTAGTGAGTCCCAAGGTCCCTCTTATCACTCACATGATTTTGTTGTCTTGTTGCCCATCTCGCAACTGTATGTGTATTAAAAATGGCAGTTAATCATTTCACACAGTGGCGTTATGACACAGGAGATTGCTTAAGACAGATTGGAGTGTCGTGGTCTTATGTTTGTTTCGCTCTATGACAGATGAGACAGAGACACATGACATGAGAGCCATGTAGAGTAAAGGACTCTTTTGAGACGTGCAGATAAATCATTGCTGTCATTTCCCTCTGGAGATGCGCTTTCTGTGTTTCACAATAGACAATTATTGAGTTTCGCAGTGACACGTGTTTCAAGGACACACTGTAAACTTGGCTGTATTGTAATCGTCTGTCAGCTCATCATTTCTCCGCTGCAGTGCCTTCTGTCTTGCACAGCCTTGGTTGCAGTACTCAAACACGGCTATCTATACATTTGACAGTTACTCCCAATTTATTTGCATTCTGTAGCGATGGCAGCTTATTACTGTGTTTCCAACAGGAAGCCAAAGGAACTCTTTACTGTAAGGTCTAGTATAACGGTGAGGTGAGCTTCTTTTTTCATCCCTCAAGGCACATTTCCACTACCTTTTACCCTAACCCATGCAGTCCTGGACTCTACAAGACCCTCTACAGATGGTGAGACATCTGCACACTTCGACATGGAAATGCTGGACCACTGACAGGAGGTTGGGTTGTTTGATTTCAGCTGGCAACAGGAAATCCTCCCCCTTTCTTGTTCCCGTTCCATCTCGCTGAAATATTTACCGAGCATACACCCATTCATCTGCGGCGATAACGGGGGCCCATGGTTTTCTTTGTTGGGTTTTCTTGGCAGTTTGCCGCGGGGACGCACAATCAAAGCGAGGATCAAAGCGAGAAACAATTACAGTGGCTTGTGTGTAGGTGAATGGCAGCAATGAAAAGCTCATTGTCAGCTCTGCAGGCCAGCTGTGGCACGGGCAAAAGATTTAAGGGCCGATGAGGAGGTGGATACAGAGGTGTAGCACACAGTGGAGGGCATCTGTGCTCATACAGGCCTGAATGGGTACAGCTAACCTTTCCGCATGCCAGAATGCCCAAATCTGTAGCCTCATAACGCCAGAGTGGAAATTTGCTTGGCCCATCCTCTCCATCTTCTTCCAAACTGTGAATGTAATAGGAGAATGACAGTATAGGGGTATATAAGGACTGAATGAGTGATTTTCTTCTCAATGAAAGCTCCTGACAGTGGGCAGGAAAAGAGGTCAAGTCTCCCGTCTTCCTCTCCATCTACCCCACCACCCACTTCTAAACCAGCATCCCTGTTTATTCCCTGTCAACACCATAATACCAGTCATTTGCGTGACGCAGAGCTGGAAACCTGTAATTTTCAGGAATACAGCCTGTTGTGAGACTGACTTGAGCATGATTACCCCCCCTAATGCATGTTTTTCAAGGCGCCCACAGTGTATAAGACTACAAGTTTATAGCCACAGTGTGGCAGTGATGTTCAATACACATCAGCTGATACAATTATTACTAGAACAGAAAAAAAAAATGCTGCACTTGAGTAGCCTCTTTAGCTGTATTTTATGCTAAATGAAAAGATTGGGGCAAAATTAGCATTTTAACACATGAATAATCACTGGTTGCTCATAAATATCATATTTGAAGACAGATTGGATGTTAGCATCCTAGCATTTAGTAGAATTGAGCATGTTAGCTTGTTATATTATGAGCATCCTAACATGATGCTGAAATGAGCACCCTATGTTCAACATCTGTACAGCTAGCATGATATAATGCTAGGATTTATCATGTGCTATTTAAGATGTTAGCATAAAAGCCTGCTAATATTAGCATGTTTGTATGTTACCATAAATCTCACACAAAATACACACTGGCATATACACTACTCAAAATTAGTTAAGGATATTGGGATATTTTAGTACTTCTTTTGTTTGTGTTATTCTGTGACATGACTGAATTTTCATGTGTTTTTGCATCCAAGGCTAAAGCTGTAGACACACGCAGTATCACATCACGCACCTCTGCTCGAAAAGCATTTTTGCTTTACACTAAAGGAAAACGCCTCACCTGGCTTGGCCGGAGAAAGGGCTCTTGTGGGTATTATCAGTTGGCCCCAAAACAAGGAATCCTGCAAATACTTTTTTGGCCTTCAGTGTGGGATAATCGCGACACCATCTTGAAAGGCACCATGTAGTTCGCCTTTGATACATCCATGGTCTTGATATGAATCACCGTCCTATCACAGGTTGTCTAAATGGATCAACTCCCAAGAAAAGCAGCAGTTTCAATCACTTCCACACCAATCCGATATTAACCATCGACTTTGTTGCACTTAAAGTGGTTATCTTGCGCTTAAGTGGCCCAAAGTACCTGTTAATATCTCCAATTATAACAAAAAAGTCAAGGGATCAATAAAGTACTTTACTAAAAAGACTTGATTTGACAAATTTCATGGCCGAAAACTATCCGACACTTATTCAACAGGTATCCAACACACAATTCCTAGATAATGATTCTTGCCTCACATGAAACACAGAGATTAAGCTGAACACACATGATTGTAATTTATGTATAAAGCAGCTCCTCTGCTCTTTTCCATGATGCTTGCCTTGTTTTGTATGAATTTATTGCATTATTTTCTCCCTTTTTTTATTTTCACATTCGTCCCTCTCCTCCCCGGAGCTATTAATCAAGGTTTGTGCTGTGCTCTTAGCTCCCACTCCTCTGCATCGCTGCTTCATTTATTCACCTTCTGGTTGGGGCTCACATACATCTGTATGTTGAGAGGGAATTTTAATTTCCTGTGATTTTCCTGTGCTGACGTGTACGCGAGCGAGGTGTGGCGAGCAGTGGGAGAACACAGATGTGAATTCTATGGAGTGACAAATGAAGAAGGGGCGTGAAATCGACGCCCGAGTTTGCTGCATTTGTATGTAGCATTCAAGTGTCAAGTCGCTCACATATCTGGAGGACACATTGTACTCGCTGAAGAATCAGAGTGTAAAAGCATTATGTTTCTCATTTTGTGGCTGGAATTGGAGTCAACGATATGAACTACTGTCGAGCAGAGCAATGACAGAGAGATGGAAAGTAGGGAGATCTACTCAGGGGCTTGATGTGAGCTTTGATTTATGGTTTTGGACGTTTGGATTCTGTAACCTTTCTGCACATTACTTCTCATACCACTTATTGTCCCTCAGCCTCAATGTCATCTTCTTCCATTATCCTACCTCAGATTTTACTCTCTATAATGTCCCATCTTTTTGGTCTGTATTTCTTTTTGAGAAGTGACGCCCACTTCCGATTCAGAATGGGAATGTTTACATTTCCAGAAAGTTCATTTGTACGTGCTGTGGAAGTAGGACACAACATTACCGTTACGTGTCAAGACCTGACCTCACGTCTCTGTGAGAACAGGTGCACAATGTATTTGCCTATGCAGAGCTCTGCGTGACATAACGAGCACAATCATGACCTCCCGCCAAGCAATTGTCATTATGATTAAATGAACCCATGTGTGTATGGCACCTCCATTCTTAAAGATGCTCTCCTTGCAACCCTGTCTCTTTGAACTTACATTTACATTCATTTGAACCTTCAAAGCCTATTCGTCACACGTAACAGTTGTGTGTACAAGGTGCCTTTCACAACTAGTGTTCAGTATTTTGACCAAGAGCTCTTCTACATAGGGATCGAACCGCCAACTGTGTGATTAGTGGACAAGGATCAAGCTTTAGGTTCAATACTGAAAGAACGTTAAGACATCTTGTCATGATCCAAGTCAGTATCGACCTTTTTCTATGAAAACCAAGACCATGGGACTGTTCAAGTGCAAGAACAAGACTTTAAAAACATCCACAATCAGATGTTGTAGTGTTTCAAGCCATTGATTGTATAACATGACAGAGCTCGCCGATCTGAAAAGTGAAGCCAATGCAGAAATGCCTCAAACATGCATTCTTTCTAATGGTGTTCACGCTGGATTCAAAAAGAAGTGCGATTGTATGGAAGCTTATGAGGAAATGACCCTACTTCTCACTTGATTTGTTACCTCAGTAAACAGTTTCCAAATTAGTTTATGGTCTCAGTCGCTGGTTTCAAGTCTTCTTCAACACAGCATGATGTTCATTTTGTAAATTATGGTCCCATTTATAGTAAAATAAACAATAAAGAAGGGTATGCTTTAGGGCGTGGCTACCTGTGATTGACTAGCTGCTACCACGGCGTTTTCTCGGGTCCTCAGTCAAATGCAATAGGTATCCTTCCAAGCCTCGCCCTCTTGTCCAAATACAGTCATTCTGCTTCCAAAAAAGACAAGGTGGCAACGGCAACAATGGCTAATTCGTAATATCTAATAGTCATTTCTAGAGTTTGCTTTACTTTGTGAGAATTTTCAGTAACTGAATGCAATACACAATTTAGAAATGCAGAAATTATTCTGAAATCTACAGGTTATTTGGGCCACGCACTATGTTGATCAAAGACCTTCATGTCGGACCTGATGGCTGCAGCCGGCTCATTCAATTTCCAGAAGTGCCAAAAATGCTGCCAATCTACTGTATTGTGCACATTTTCTTCCTCTTACTCCACAGCTCTTCCTGTAAAACAGCGGTTGCAAAACATGCACCGCTTAACCTGCTCGATAAGTGGAATCTGGATCTGTTGACGCGTTATATGTGAATACTTTTTGAACACTTGTTCAGAACCAGAAGGTATCTGGCAAGACTGCTAAACTTAGCGTCTTCTGTCTCCATAAGTCACGTCGGCGTCTGGAACAGCAGCTGCTTCAACATCACAGTGGCGTGAATTAAACACTGTTATTTCTAACATTAGGGAAAAGTGTCTATTTTGTGTGTGTGGACGTGCATGTAAAATATAAAGCAGCCATTATCCTTGTTACCCAGTCTTGTGGAGCACACCATGCATGAATACACCCACTCCCACCTCACCTTTCCTTTCACACCCTCATCCATTATTCACAGACGGTGGACGACGCACTCATATCGACTACACAGACTTTTTAAAAAGCGCACCGCTTCACTATGCAGATAATACCTGCTTGACTGGGAGAAACACAGTTGCATTAAAATATGTCAATATCCAAAAGCTCACAATCTTTCATGCTCCGGAACGTTTTGAAACTTTTTCTTTTTTCCCTCTGCCAGCCCTGCAGGGACGGGGAGGAGGAATAGAGACGGTCCACTTGCCTCGGGGGAATATTTTCTACTTCTATCACTTATGTTGACAACGATGTGCAGCTTTTTACTTTCATTTCCCCACTGGGCAAGGTCACCTGCATCATTTGCATTTTATGGAATTGTTCCTGAGGAGAAGATTCTGATTTGTATTAATGTGCATGTACATGCCACTTTGTTTTTCTGACACGCCCTGAATATTCAGCACCGACCAGGGGTAAAGTCAATAAATTCATTCAGATTACATGAGAGTGAATATGGAATGCTTTACGCAGCGGAAATGATTGTCTCGGGGTGAAAGTGTGGATATTGCAAATCCACAAGTAGTTGTCCTTGAGGCGAGTTCGTTAAGACTTTTCCAAGCATGTTGCGTTCAGACTTTGTGTCTGCATCATTGGTGGATTCAGGACAGTGGCAAAAAAAATAACCTTATCATGTTTTGTACTCTCTATTACCAGCTTACATCAAAAGAAGCAAGCTGGCGTCCAGTTCAACATCACGATTGAGCCAGAAAACAGGGAAGAGTAGAAATGGAGGCCAGGGGTTCCTTTTTCATGTCTTTTGACTTCAGTCTCTCTTTTAAACTCAATGCCAACTGAACAATGTTCGAGTGCTTCTTAAGACTCCTGTCAGTAAGACAGTTATAATGACGCCACCATCTAAAAGCTGGGAGTTGGGAAGGACACTCAAAAATCAACTATCTTACCAACAGAAGCTTCAAACGGATGATTAGAAAACTATTTACGCTACAACGGCAGAACCTTCAATGTGCGTCACAGCATTGCGCCGGAAAGGGGGCATAAAATTGCCATGTTTCCATCACTGCCGATTGAAGCTGGAGCCGGGTTGACCCGGTAACAAATGCCAATCGTGGCCTTTCCCATTGAAGACGAGAGTCCCATGTTAAGTGGGGTTTTTCTGTCCAGTGTGATGTCTCTCAACCCCAGCTGACCCCTGACGACCCACCTTCTCCCCTCAAACAAGCCCCGTGTTGCGATTGCGAGACTTGTGTTTGTGGCAGAGACCAGAGAGAAAGACTGTATGATCAGCTCTCTACATACTTTTATCGCTTCTGACTGAATCTCTTTAGTTTCTCTCCAGAGTCCCTGTTTGTACTTTCAGATATCCGCTTTATGTTACTGCCAATGAAAACCCCACATTTCTGGATTTTCCTGCTCCATAGTGACATTTTTCACACATCTAAATAATGGGGAACTTTTATTGCGGAGAATTTAGATGAAACCTGAACTCAGTATGTATCTTATATCTTATATTCAACATATCTCATTCGATACATCAGACTAAGTGTTGTCAGTCCCTGAAAGCAAAACCTTCCTGCATTTCACTGGTTATCCCTTAAAATCTCCCATTTCCTCCAACCTACAGCAATCATGACCGAAAATGACACCACCGGCCTCAATTTCATATCCCCGGCGTGAGAGGAACCTTTTCACTCGCAACACACTGCTACCCCCTCTCTGTCCGAGTTCCCTTGCATCATCAGAGAGCGAGCCGACGGCAAACTCTGGCCCGGTCATTGTGCCAGAGCGAATGGATCCCCTGGCACAATTCACTCCACACGGGCCTGCTGGCCACGACCTGTTAGAAATCGTCGTACTCCGCTAATCGGCAGAGCGGTGGGTGAGACGCCAGACATGGAGCCAGGGGACCACATGATGCCCTTTGGTGAAGTTGAATCATTTTTTTTTTTACATGGAAGTATTCTCAATGCTGAAGCTAGAAATATGCTAAAAACAAATAAAATGCCTCTCTGCCTGTAAAGGTAGAGTAAGCAGCAGCAACATTTTTATTTAGAGTGCACACACATGAAGATGTCTCATTTTTCATTGTCACCTGCGATGGATAACTCGAGGTTTACTGTTCAGTAATCCTGAAATATCACTGCCGTCATATCTCCACTGCAGGTGTTTTTTCTTTTGTATTCCCTCTTACTGAAAGTTATATACATTATGATCGGAAAAGAACAAAAAGACTTACATCAAGGATTGACTAGGGCTGTTAACATCATGAAGGACACCGAGGCCATGTCCTCATTAATACGTCCAATTCCATTTTTCACACAAAGGCACCATTCTTTTCAAAAGATGAATTAACGGTCTTTATCGCCTTCTTAAAAGCCAGCTCTACGGGCGTTTCTACAACATTTACAGGCAAAAACGTTCCACAATTACCGTCGATTATCAGATAAAGGGTATGGGGGGGAAAGTACGCTTAACTTGGCTTTACTCCAACCTATTTCCATCATGTCTTTCTTCCTATAAGAAGGACTGATTCAACTTCAGCCAAGTGAAATTCTCTTTTTGTTGCTCATGAAATAAAAATGTAGGGGGAAAGTGTTGTAGGTTTGTAAGATGAATGCAGTCATGACTCATGAGAAGGAAAACAAGCAAACCCGTCTCGTAGAAGGGTTTAAAAGCTACTAATGTGCAGGTTTGTGCACCTATAGACTTTCAGTGAAGGTTAGGCAAAGACTGCCATCTCAGTTAAGTGTTGTCAAGGCTGTGTTTGTCTGCTTTTACTTTTTTAAATTGTTTTATAACTGGCAACCAAATCAAAGTTACTCATGGTCAGTGAAATCCTCCTCATCCCAACCCTAACCCTAACCCCAAAACACCAGCATGGTTCACACCATCTTTTCATATACATATCCTTTGTTTTTCTCACTGATTCAAGATCCACTCTACGCAGGAGAAGATCTCTGTTTGTTGGATTTTGGTCAAATCGAGTGATCTCAGTATTTCTTTAGCGAAAGGGGAACATTACGTCAGCAAACTAAAAGTGATTGTTTCATGTTTGTTGTCATGAAAAGGACCGTAAAACATTGAAATGACAAAGTTCTCATAACCCTTGGTTTGAAGTGTGCCTCAAAATCAGGACACCCTACCCCCTCAGCTAAGCTGTAGGGGCAAGAGGTATATTGGGATTGGGCCTTTAACATGGTCAATTCAGCACCAATGAAATACTGTGCTTACTCTTCCCAGAACCCACCCATAGAAAAGCAGTGGATCATCAATCAAACCTTATATTAAAATAAAATTATTTGTAATTTCCCCTGTTCCCCGGTTAATCCAAACTCAAACCGTCTCACTGTTTAACTGTTGTCTTGCGAAATTTGGTTCCACAGCACTAATCCAACAGAACCGTAAGGGACCCAGTGTTACATCTGAGACTGGGGAAAAATGTCCATATTTTAGATCAGCAGTTACACAAAAGTAACACAAACACTATGTGAAAACAACCCATTGTCTTGGGTTTGATGAGCCAATGATCTTTGACCTGTGGGTGACGTTAACCCAGTTTTGTGTCGGTGCTATACTGAGCCATGTTTAACAGTTTTCAACATTAAACAGACTATATGCAGAATTGTTTTTCGTGCGCTGCATACTGATGAAGATTGATAGTGCGTAGGTGCTGTGGAGTGAGATGTGTCATCTCTCACTGATGGATGTGACTCTTGACAACCTGGGCGCTGCATTTACCATTTCAGTCGCTTCCACTCGTCATAATTATACAGTATATGTCAGAATAATGAGGGTGAGATTTTAAAGCCCTTTTGTTTGCTTGTTTTTTCTAACGTATGCACGTCAGTCCAAATGATCAGCAGCTTTCTCAGCGCACCGAACGTGTAAAGAGTTAATCACGGCGTAAGTTTAAGAACATTGTGTAGAAAATAATGTGGCATCCGCAAGCTTCTTCGACTGTCAAGTGAGTTTTTCCAGCAGGCTCTGTTTGTGAAAGCGAGAGACAAGCATTATTAGCTCCAGACTATAATCCCTGCCACAGACATGAGCAAAAATACATCTTAAAAACATCTATAAGCTCATTATCTTTTGAGTGTCAATGGGAATTGAAAATCGCCAGGATGAGCTGCAGGTTCACACCCGGCAGTGTAATGTTTGACGCTGATGCGCCACAGATATCTATTTTCTGTGCAGCAGTCTCCATTTCAGCTCACGACACATTCCTTTTTTTGAACATTTATCTTTCTCCTCCCTTTCTTTCCATCTCATATCTTTCACTAATCGGCCCTTGCGCCGTGCACACTTCCCACGAAAAAAAAAATATCTGCTTTGAGCCAGGCTGCTGAAGTGAAGGCAGCTGGATGGCTTGCATTTCTTTATCAGGCGAAAATAATAATTGGGTGGGAAAACAACAATGTAAACATAAACAGACGGCTTAGGCGCCTCAAGGCTGCAGACAATGCGTATGGCAGTCTATTTCTGCCTCGAGTTTACTTCAACTTCATTTCTGAAACAGCAAAGCGTGTGGAAAAACTACTGCTCGGAGCTCGGACACCTGAATCCCAGCAGAAGCTATTAAAGGATTGTCCAGTGACCTACATCGTCTGGGGTCAGGCCACAATGCAAGCTCATTCAATTTGCAGCTCACTTGAAGAGTGCAATGCATGTTCATCCATCGCTGAAGGACATTAGTGGATTCCCTCTCAACATGTTGCTCGTAATGTCACAAAATGTGTTTTGAGATTACAGACGCTTGAACAGTTCTTTACTGCCTTGTTTGCTTTTATTCAATAGCTAATTTTCTACTCGCGGGTGAAGTTATTACTGTTATTAGTGCTTTCGCTCCTGCTGTGTAAAAGACCTATTTCTTGGGGACGAGGTCTGATTGACAAAGGTGACAATTTATACAGCGAAACTACCCAGTTTAATTCAATTTGATACATTTTTATTTTGTATTAACAAACCACAGAAACTTCAACAGTCTACGGGAGCTGCTGCAAAACCACTGAAAAGCCTTTTGAAAAACTGTCATTTGTACCCAGTTGACTGATGGACTAAATGTGAAGTCCAACACGTTCTCACTCTCAGTGAGTCAACAATCGCAGATTGGTCAGTGGCCTTCAGCTTCAAACTATGACGGTCTACTCACAACACTAGCGTCAGTGCTAGAGCTCTCTGTTTAGACTGCTTAGTCAGTGCTGCACTTGAAAGTAGCAATAATACGTAATATGCAACGTATAGTTAGACTTGTAGCTTGTTGACAACTACTAAAACTACACTATACTACTCTCATAAGTAACATCCCTCACGTAACTTAAGTTATGTCATTTGCATACATTTACTTACTTATGTAATATTAAACAAATCACTCTTGGTCACAAACATGATGCAAACCCGATACGCACAGTGTCAAAACTTAAAAGGGCAGGGCCACCGACCACACTGCTGTATTTGACATGTTGGCAGCGGGAAGGGGCTGTTAAGTCAATCATTTTATCGTAACATCGCCACTCGGTTGAGGTCAGAGGTCAGCATATTATTGCTGGCGCTGTCATACTCCACTAAGCTTTGAAGGCGCAGGGGGAAATGCACATAATGCAACAGACTGGCAAACGGGTGCCAATTATTTTGTTAAATTTCTCCAGTCGGTGACTCCTAACGGATGTGCACCCTTTGAAAATGGATTTGTCAAAAAGAATAAAGTGTGGAGAGAGCTTTGTGCTACACAAATTGTAAAGAGGCAATTGCAGTGAATAGTGGATGTTGCATGTTAATTACAACCTTTTGCCTAATGTTTGTAAAATACGAGCCAGCGTTCCATTTGTCTGCCAGTCATTAGATAACACCGCGAGGTGCACATATACACGAGACCCCAGCTCACTGTTTAGAATACTTAATGAGTTGAACATCACATCAGACAACAAACACAAAGGAACTCTGCTCCCACAATTACTAATTCATGAATTTCTTTGCTCAGGGTGTAATTTTATTATTTGTTGTGAATACCCTTCGTTTGGCCGTGACAAAACAACAGTGCGGCGAGCGCTTGCAGATTTTTAACGGTGTTGTACTGGGGGAGGTTTTAGTGCGATTGTTGCTGGAATGTGACAGCAGACATGTCCAACTAGCAAAAGCCACAGAATGCTAATCACCGGGCTTCGTTTCACAACAGTGCCAGTGACAATGTAGCCATAGTAACACTGGCATGAAGCAGGACCTCGCATTTGCTTTCAGTATGAGATTATCAGGCCTAATTTATCTTAAGTGAGTTGGAAATAAAATGTTTGTTGTTTTTTTTGTGTTGATTTAATTTCATTGTCATTTTTTAGCATTACGTCGACACACAAATATATGAAGTTTTGAAAACACAGTTGAGTTTAAAGTGGATTTATTGGCTCAAGAAGGCACCACCAGCTCAAATGACCATTTCTAATATATCATGTTTATTAATGTATCACTGAACCCATTGTTTTTGGAGAGGTAATTCATTTTATTCATGATTCAGTCATATCATGCATCCGCTTAGGCGTTTTTGGGCGTTTTTAGAAACGTATTAAAGCTTTAACGTTTTTGGAAGAGGCTTCATATTCTCGGCGATGTGGACTTTGTGTGGCTGCTTTCTGCCGACCGTTCTCTGTCTGCAGCTTGTCATGCTCAATTTGTGCAACTCCCATGTAGTTAAGTACTGAGCATGTCACTGCCACTGTCTGTAACATCTATCCCCAGGGCGCGCGCACACACACACACACAACTAGAATCATGAACAAAGAGGGGAAAATAAACCGAGCAGACACACTCAACAAACCCACACTGAAATAAAATAACAAACACTACAACAAACCAACTATAGACACACACACAAGCTTTTACACTTTTATCAGTGGTGCATTTTACTCTCATTGGAAAATATAAACTGTTTCACACGTTGGCACAGCGAATTATGATGCAAATATATGACAGCGCTGGTTGAACGTTTGCCCATAGGTTGACAAGAACAAACGGCATATGGAGATTCCCCCTCATTCTGCTTCACCTAGAAAGCCAAGGGCAAATGGAAATGGTTTAGTGGGGCGTATCGGCCCCAACATAACCCTGGCAGGGAACTTTGGTCTCCTCTTTAATTAATGAGTGCCAGTGTTTTGGAATGTAAATATGCAACTAAGCAGAC
The DNA here is from genome assembly GCF_965226575.1 of Pagrus pagrus. Taxonomy (NCBI): domain Eukaryota; kingdom Metazoa; phylum Chordata; class Actinopteri; order Spariformes; family Sparidae; genus Pagrus; species Pagrus pagrus. The sequence continues at coordinate 11,216,351 of NC_140204.1, read as the reverse complement.
AGACTGTGCAGCGGAGTGAAAAAGCCTGACTGCGGGAATATGCATACATTTGGCTGTCTATTACATTTGAATTTTCTGTCATACTGTGCATGATATCATTGATTCTTCATCAAGTGGCACAGTGCATCGGGCAGATAAATGTAGCCTTGATCCAGCCTCGATAAAATATGCAGCGAGTCCCACTGTAAGAATATATTTCTCCTGTCAAACAGCAACTGTCGATTTGCAAAGCACCCCCGCTTACTGTTGCTGGAGCTGAGAAGATGACATCACACCGCGCATATTCAGATTATCTACACGTGAGTCATTTTTTTTTTCTTCTACATAGCTAAAATAACAACTTTTGCTGGTAGATTTAATGAGCAGTAGCCAGTTAGCCTTTCTAAGCTAGCATTAGCTACGTGAGCTGGTTAAAAAAATGCCGCCTCTGGCTGATTTTCTAAAAGTATTACTTAGTTTTCAAAGTGCAAGATCCTAACATGACTCCGTTTAGATGCTAACATAGTAGCTTACATATTTTGGAACAATCCATCTTGTCTAATCTGTGACCCCAGAAGCTAATGAAGTTAATTAATTCTCTTCTAATATGCTTCTTGACCTTTGGGGTAGCGCTTAGTAACGTAGCTAGCTAATTAACCAGACATGCAAATGATTTCAGAGTAGTCTACATTGAAGCTGAACATGTTCCTCTCTAACAATGCCATGCCTTGAGGGCAGTATTAGTTTTTTTTAAATAGTTTAAAAATGAGAGTGCCATGGAGATTTCTTGTGGTTTTTATTTCAGAGTGACTTGTAAAGGAGGATCTCGGATAAGGCTCTCGCTTAATGGCTTCACAATAGCATGCTAAAAGACTGAGGCTACATGCCCCAGCTAGCATTCTCACCAGCTAATGATCCATGTAGAAGACAGGTAAATTGAATAACAATGTTCTCGGATGGCAGTGTAGAGCTAGTCGTAGCATTACAAATATGATCAAGAAAACGGCAAGAAATCTTTCTAATCCTGTTCTGATAGCCTACTTAGCTAACGTTTTTGGACAATATGGAGTCCAACCTGTAATCCCAGAGACTAATGCAGATAATTAATTATATTCTGATGATGCTATTTTCTGATATGCTTCTTGACATTTTAAGTAATGCTCATTTATGTAGCTAAATAGGCCTGACATGCTAACAACTGCAACATATGTTTCTTGTGTATTTGTTTTTGGAAAAGCTAACAAAAAGGCGCCACACTTTACGCTCTATAAACGCCGTATTGCACTGACTGCACTCTCATACCGCTCTAGCATGAACAGAAATCAAAAGCTCGACTGGCCTGGCTGCACGTAATGATGGTTGCTAAGCTATAATTGCACAATTGCTGTGAGGGGAACGGGTTTAGCTTACGTTGGTAATAGAACGTCCACATGCTAGAAATATATCAACAACATGGGAGAGGTCACCATAGCCAAACGGTTAATAAAGATCACGAGTGTAATTAATCTCAAATTCCCTTCTCACTTGTGGGACATTATGAGGTTGTTGCATAAAATAAAAGCATGAGTAAAATCTGGTAGTGCATTACTCTTTGAGTGATGCCAACTTCCCCTCGAGGCTTATAGACCTCTGTCCCCACAGAGAAGTTGACTGGATGCATTAACATTGTTTAAGAAATGAGGATATCCAACAAGCTGCTGATGAAGACTTTCCCTCGCCTGTTTGGTCAGCAGAAATCAAAATGTTGGCCTTGAACTTAATGTGTCAAAATGAGACTGAATTATGGATCATCAGCACCAAAAGGCTTTTAATGCACCGCAGCCTGAGCCAAATGAAAAGTGATCGCTTTTTGCTAAGGGACTCTTTAGAGTATTTGATGACTTAAAAAACATTGTTGGTGGCCCTTCGGAGGCAACTTTTTTTAAAAGTTTTTAATCGAGGTGCGAGATGGCCCAGGGGTGGAAATGGCTTTTAGACTACACTGGTGTTCATCGTGTTTTTCCACGGTAAAACAAAAGGAGAAGTATAGACTCACAATGAGCTTAAGTCGAAATTTGTAGGGTTTTTTGTCTGTGTGTGTTCCTGGCAGCCAGTTCTGCCTCCAGGGCAATACTGTAAAAAACTACAGCTCTTTAATATCCCATGTAAATAAGCAGAATGCTTTCTGCAGAGGCAATAATATTTGCTGAATATCTGCAAAAACAACATTAGTCCCCTGTGCCGTATCCCTGTGAAACACATTTATTTATAAAATGATGATAATACAACTGTGAAGACAGGATGCCAGGAGCCAATTATTTATCCCTTTGCAGGAAAATGACCCGACGCGGTCAAACAGGTAAATTGATGAGGTCAATCGCTCCCTTGGAGTTTTCAAAAGGTGCTAAACAGGCTCAGAGAAGGGAAAATTAAAAGTGGAGAGAAATGTGTTTCTTTTTTTTTTAAAGTCAGCAAGTCCCCGAGCTTCTGCCCGGGACTCCGCAGGGCCCGGCACACATCACCAAGGAGCTTACTAATGAGGCTGGTCCTGCTATCTCAGGCAAGCCCCCCAAAAACTCCCAACCCAGCACTCTGCAACTTATTTCTTCATGGGTTTTTTTTTTTTTGGGATATTCCTGCAGGAAACGTTCTCATTTGGCCTAGCAAACAAGGGCCACTTTAATTAGTTTGTATATGGTTTGCCATTATATTTTGTTCACAATTGTTTGTTGGTTTAGACATGCAATAGGTTTCAATTCCATGCCGCCCAAATTTCTTACAGTAAGTAAGCACAGCAGCATTGTGGTCGTCATTACATCCCAAATTACAGTGACTGAGGGAGACAGAGAGCTCTTATTAGGATGTGCGATGACAGTGAGTGACATTAACTCGTGACCAATCACAGCATGTCAGCGAAATGTCCCCCTAATGATTAATCCGAGTCAAAAATTTAAAAAGGAAAAAAAAAAAAAAACATAAGGTGGAAACACAGCCCAACAAAAACTTTCCCCTTCAATCAATATTGTCTCAAGTAATGAGGTGTCAATTGGATCAGTCCATCTGGCAGCATGTGTGTATGTACACCCTCTGAATGTCAACTAGTTTCAGATTGCTGTAACTGGGTGATCAACTCATTAAAGATACAGTATAATGGACATATTCTTAGCAAAGATGGTGATGGGCAATACCCCAGCCCTCTCCAAGTGCCAGTCATGGCTGTCTGCCATCCAGCGATACTTATTTCACCCCTCTGTTTCCTCTCGTGTAAATTATGTCCTTACAGACATTTGTTATATTGGCAGACGCCTGTTTGACAAAACTTTTTCCTCAACTATTGTCACAGAGTTGGTCTTTCGCATATGTGGTGTGAAAAGCAGACAATTGATTTTTAATTAGACATCTCTTTTTGTGTGTTTCTAGAAGTTAGTTAGAAGTCAGAAGTGGAGTTTAAAGCTGACGATTAATGCCCTTTTATTTATTTTTTGTTAAACTCAAGGTATACCCACTTAATTTAAACTTGTAGGAGCTACACCATATAATGTCCTTTTTGTACCGTCAATCAGAGAGAATACAAACATTTAACACACACGTATTAAAAGACACATAAACAGACATATGAGCCTCCAGCATTATGAATAAGAAGAGTGAAGAGTTTCTCACACACAGTAAGATATAACATAATTGTTGTAATTTAATTTGAGTTGTGAAAAATCTGTTGCACATTTAGTCATCTCATCATCTTTAGTTTCACAACTGAACTTGTGATTGAATGTGCTGAACTTGATTACTAGATAATTTAATTACTCCTGATTTCAAACTGATCCCATTACCCTGCGTTAATTATAGAAGATGAATCGATTTAATGTCATTGCCTTTGAGATTATTTGAGATCTGCCTATTGAGAGTATAAAGGAGTCGGGTATTAAGTAAATGCAGGGGGGACCTTAAAGTTTACAGGAAGTCAGATCTATACTCGCAGTATCGGGCCCAATAATGGCAATAAAAAGTAGTTTCTTTAGGTATTCCTAATGGTATTTTAGAGTTTGTAATTTACTGGGAAGCAATAATGTTGACGAGTCACCCTGCACTCTTGGGCTTGTACTTATTTTTCGTCCAATGTACTCTGTCTTCATTTTTATGACAGGCCGGTGTTTCTGAGGACTCAAGGATAACTGAACCAAACCTTTATGACTTTATTCACTGATTTTCACAGATCTTACTTTCTGTTAAAAAATATCTGGTTTTCCCTCTGCTGTCTACTGGCTGTTCTGCCTTATCTCTGGACAGATTTTACTTGTTGCTAAGTTAACGGCTAACTAATGCTAACCAGCTAGCCCCAAATAAACACCTCTAGACTAGGACCCCAAAAGCCACAGAGGCAAGTTAACAGTACAAATGTAATTACCTGATGGACAGATGCTAGTAGCTACTAACTGCTTAAACTGCTGCTAAATGTAGCCATCATTGGCTAGTTAGCCTAGTCAGCCGTCCTATTTGCTTACTCGCCCATAGGTCGTCATTAGTCAAACCCTGCAAGAAGACCAGCTCAATACTGTATTCCCTGTTGTCAAACTAGTCAACGGAGCGCTGTTGGCTGCAGTAAATACCGATCAGTATCCACGGCAAGTCCGTCTCTAGCTAACGCGAAGGAAAACGCATAACTACGCTTAAGCAAAGGGCACTCCACCAGCTATTTTGTGGGACTTCTGTTGTTCTGAGTTGTTTTTGTTTCTCAGAATATGTGCAGAACTTTGTGACTTTGCATTGAACCTTCATAAGTTAAGTTTCTAAATGATCTGAACTCACTTATTGTATGCAGGCAAGAGACTAAACCTTTGTTCAGCGGCAGAATGTAAAGAGGTCGTGTACATCTAAAACAAAAAAAAAACTGTAAAGGCACAACAGATTCTGTATTCAGTGTGCGTCACTGTTCAGAAACACTTACAGAACTGAGTTCTTGTGTTATCAAAAAAACAGATTTAGAAAATAGAGCAAATTATGTTCGGAGACTGAGAGAAATGGCCCCTAAACACAAGGATAGTGATGAAGGAGCACAATGTCTGAAATCTGTTGGGAAAATGGAGGGGGTGGACGACTGAGGTCAGCCCGACCTTTACACATTCACCTGGAGACCTCGTTGTTGTCCTTCACACTCCCACTGCGGCTTTCCGGACTATTTTAACACCAACCCAGAGTGCGCTGATAAACAGATGTGACAGAGTCCATGAACTCATCGATGTCGATGAATTGATTTCACAGCAGCCGGCGTTGGAAAAGACAGTTTTATTTCATAAAGCCTCTCAGTTCTTATTGGTTTTAGACTCGGCTCAGACGCGGCGGCAGCAGCAACAGTGCATCTAATAATAACAGGGCCTAAAAATACACAGGTAAATCTCTCCTTGGTAACCGCAGGGACCCGGCTTCACCGTCCACCGAGGGAGCTCGCTGACTAATGAAGTTGGGAAGCTTAGAGCAATTAGACACATCAAAGCTCGAATCTGAAAATTAATTAGGCTCTCCTCTCTTTCGGAAGGAGCATCCGCTCATGCAGCAGCTAATTAGCATACTGCCATCAAAACACGCAGGTGCCCGTGTTGTTGCTGCTAAGACCACTTTGAGGAGCGTGTGCTTGTCATGTATTTTGGACAATCAAAAGAGGGAAATTATCACAACAGACGAAACAGGGGGCCTGTCAGAATCTTATGAAAATCTCAGCTGTGGCAAAAACAGGTACAGTGACACGAGGTGTTATCACTCCAACCTCTCGGGGATTGGCTGACTCGTCTGATCAGCGTTTTGGATTTTAACGCACCGCGAAGGTCTCTGATGTCGGTCTTGAAAGTATAAAAAAAATCCACGTGGGTTGCGTTCGCTCGCAGGCGATGCACAATGCGAGGAAATCTTCCAGTCTGCTCCGACCCCGTATCAAACCTGCCGTCCCTTAAACGCGGGTGTGTCGCATCAAAAGGGACTCGGGGTCTCTTGTTAACGATTTTTTTTTTTTTTTTTTTTTAATGTCAAAAGAAGCGAGCGTGACATTCACTGAACTCGGCGGTCGTTTTCAGAACTTCATTAGCCACCCCGATCCGGTTTTGCCGTGTGAAGTCACATCAAAGCGCGGGCAATCACATGCTCATTCACACTAATGAAGAGCTCCTTCAAACACAAGTGCTCATTATTAACGACACCTGATTTTAAATGCGAGGTGTATTATGTAGATTACCCCACCACCACCGCCACCACCACCCTTTCTCTGTCTTTCCAGCCCTATGCAAGACGTTTAAATTCTGGAGAAAGCATTATTTATTAAATTCTCTGTTTTTGGGATCTGCTGAGGGAGAATGGAGAGTAATGGCACGTTGAATATCTTGTGTATTTCATTGTTCTAGCTCATTCTGCGGTGACAAAATGGGTAAATAATGCATAACTTCACATTGATCTGTTATATGACAGTAATCAGGGCTTCTTAACCTGTTTCCTCATGGTAATATATTAATCATTTCCCTCAGCCACTCTGGTGTGAAAATTAATGTAGCCCGGTATGTTTTCCCTTTAGGCTGCACTTTGATTAATGAGCTCGGCTCGTTCTATGCTACCCGGCTTCAACGGGGAGAAAATACATCCCAATAAAAGTTACAAAAAGTTTACAAACTACCCCACGTCCATCAATTCTCGCACAAGTTGATTGCGGCGAGCGATTGCGGCTGTCAGGAGGAGTTACCGGTGAAATACGGGAGACGGGGAGGGAGCACTCAAACAGTCGGGGTAATCTCTTTGAGGTGATAATGATTCAAACTCGGTAGGCAACAGGAACTGAGACACAACTCAAGGTTTTACAAGTCAACACAGTGGAGGCCCACAGGAAAACAAAGTTCAGACGCAGGGTGGGAGATAAATCCCAGCTGTAGACAAAGCCTATATTTCTGTGTCCCTGCAGTTTTGCTCTAATCTGTCTCTCTCAGCCCTGTAAGCTATTAAAGGCCAGACAAAGGCAGTCCAGAGCTAAGCACCCTGTGGGGAGATCTTATTTACAGTGTAACTGCCACTTTGACTGCCTGCCACCTCTGTCTTGCTCCTGTGCTTCCTCGTTTTTCCCTCCGTCTACCATTTTTTTTTCTCTCTCTCTCCCTCTCCCTTTCTCTTCTCGTTCTTTCACACTTCCATCTGCCGCTGTGGGCTTTTAATCTCAAGCAGCTGAAATTCCATCTTTCAGCCTGGCTCGCCAGTCTGAAAAGCCCGGTGTTCAACTTCTTGTTTCTGACTTGGCGTTTAATGGAACTATTGTTCAGTCTGAGGCATATCCCATTAGGTGGGGCCGAGAGTGGAGAGAAACATAAGTAATAGGAGGCCGCCGCGGCCATTTCTTTCAGGCTCGCCACCATTAAGAAGGTATTTTTCTCCCGCGCCGGCTACACATCTCTGCAGCACAAGGCAACAAGTGGGGATTTGGTGCAGACTGATTGAAACCGTTAACTCTGTTGGTCAGCGTTTGTTTCAGTTCTCTCGCCTACGTCCTAGTAAAAGTTTTACTTCCTGTTATTCAGAGGTGGCTCCAAAAATATTCCCAAAGTCTGTGCTTTAAGATGCAGAACATGTGTGGAGGAAAAACAGTTCCAACTAAGGCCAGAAGCAAAAAAAAAATCCATATTGTGACACTCAGCTTTTCTCCAAACTGTCAGCAAGAAAATATACCCGGGGAAGAATTCATCATTTGCATAGTGTGGTACCTTAAAACGGCCTGACACAAGTAATAAAAATGTATTAGCTTGCCAGGACATGGGGGGGCTATGTTGTGCTGAGTGTGTTGCCTCGCAGTGCTGAATAAGCTAAGGCTGGAAAACTTCCTCCCGGGTTCATGACACGATTCTACCAGGAATTGATCTTATAATTGTGAGACTGACACCTCGTGTGCGGTGTTATTGCCGACACGTCTCCCACCCGGGCGCCTCGTTCTTCGGCAGCCTGAAATTGTTCTGTTGCTGTAGCGCCCGAGGCTACAATCTCTCTGTTGGTAAACATTCCCATTCAATTATGAATGAAAAAATAAGGTTGTCACTGCTAGATGGTGTCACGGTAGCAGCACTGACAGGTAAGAATGTTTAAGTATTTTTTTTTTTAAAGTGATTTATGTATTGAGCATCAACCTGAGCAGTTCCCACCGGCAAAGCATCAGCACCAAAGGAAATAATAATCACCACTTAAGCCTAGTCTTCCAACCTGCTCATTATCAGTGGATGTAAATGAGTCAATTAGCATTCAGACCATCGACTTGCAGCTATGGCCCAGCTGAAATAGGTTCATTATTTTTCATTTTCACTTCTCTTCCAATAATAACAACTAATAAACAGGTTTCTCACAGCTGTTTCGGGGATTTATTAGGGAACATAGATTCAGCATTCAGCGTAATGCTCGTTTTAAATGTATGGGGGTTTTTTTTGTCACGTCAATAGTGGCGAATTATGGAAAGTTAACCAAGGTCATCAACAATAATGGAAAAATTCTTTACGGCTGAAATTGTTTTAGACTGTAGTTATACCTTTAGGGGTATTCATTTTCTCCAGTTTTGTCATGGTAAGGATGAGAGCACTGAAATTTACCATGATGTATTGTATTATATTATCAATTATTCATAAAAATGTAATGCTGAACCATTAATAAAACCATATAATTACAGTGTGAATTACTTAACATTAAATGATAATTACTTATCGCAAGGAATACTTAACCTTTTATTTCCCATGCTGACAATCTCCACTAATGACGACCTAAATGCACAGGAAGTCATTTCTGCTGCGAGGGGGTCTGTCAATCAAAACAAAGCAAAAGACGTAGGTACCATGGGATCATGGGAAATGTCGTCCTCATTGCTAAACAACCACCATTGTTGATGGAAATCTGACCAACACGTTCTCCCTCTCAACTCGTCAAAGAAGACGGGCTGGTCAGTGGCTTTAAGCTTCGAACTGTGACGCTCGACTGCCCCTCTAGTGTCAGTTTTGTATGTAAAGGGCTCAACCGTCAAGTTAGCAATAATTTGTGTAAAACGTCTGCTTAGACTTTCAAAATAAACCCTGCTGAGAAACAGGTCTCCTATCATTTGTTATGCTGTTATTTACGTATGTTAAATTACTTGCATGACATAAATTAAAAACAAATCACTCGTGACTCTTGGTCAGAAACGCAACACGAACGCTTGTCTTTAGAATAAAAAGTCCTGTGAATGACCCAAACCCAATCACCCCCCCATCTCAGACTCACTCTTTTTACTATGGCACCAGAGGGGTGCTTCAAGAAGTAATGCTAGATTGGTAACTACAGGGGCAAACCTGGAAGAGTCACTGACCAGAATGCTGCTAAAAAAAAAAATCAGCTTTTAATATGCTAAATACGACAACGTTATGCAACAACACAATATCAAGTGACAGGTGTTTATTTATAGGCTTAAGTGTCAGCAGATCAAACAGAAACTCCAAACGAAATACCTTGGAAAACTGCAGTAGCATCTCTTCAGGCCTGACAAAACACACATAGCAATGGATTGAATACAATAAAATGAACTGGCTAACATATACTTCAACATACAATACGGTCGGGCTGCTTTTGAAAAATGTATCTCCTCACTCTTATACTCCCTGTCTGTGGCTGAAACATCCATGGAAGGCAAGGTCAGCCATTGTTCAAACAGCAGCCGCTCAAAGACGGGCAGCTTAGCACTCACCCCTGTTCGTTCTGTCTTTCTGCTCCTTTGATAAGAGTGTACAAAAAGGTCTGGACGGTGCAAAAGGATGAGGGCTTTTTTTTTTCCTTTTTTAAATAGCCTGGCTGTGGTCAGGAATGTGTTTTTATTATAAAACATTGAAAGTGTTGTAAGATGTCTGAGAAGACAGATTAATATTTTTGTGAAAAACATGTATTTGGAGATGTAGCTGAAAGAGAATTACTGGAGAATTACTTAAATTGGGCAGTTTTTGACTTAGCAGAAAATGTAGGACAGACCACATGGTGGGTGATGTGATAGGTCAATTGCTGGGAAGGCGCTGGCTCTGTTGACAGCCAGATTTTAGTCAAATGAAACCCTTGATGATTAAAACATTTTCTTTGTTACCACCAGTACAACTCATGTGATGCCAAGCTTTGGCGAGATAGCCACTTATCGGTTAACATAATAAACGCCAAATACATGTGAGAATTTATAAAAATTGCTTTATCTTCTGTTGCTTTGTCATATTAATTTAAGATAAGTCACACATGGACAACATGAGCACAATAGTCTACATTATTGTCTGATTAAACAAGGACGATGCCGCCGTCTGAACTGAGACAGCGCAGGTTGGAAACCTTGCAAGACAAACAAACTTTAACAACGTGAATATAAATAAGAGAGGTCATAACATGAACATTCACGGCACGGTAGCCAGAAAAAGGTCAGATCACAGCAGACGGGCCAAAACACAAACATACGCAAATAAGTTTATATCCCACCCCATCCTGTTCCTATCAGAAAAACAACTAAATAAGTCGACTGTGCAAGCAGCTTATATTTACCCATATTTACGTTTCTTGTTAAGCGGCATCCCCTAGTGGCTGCAGCAATTATTACAGCAGCAAAGGAGGAAGTGAGGCGAGTATAAAGAGCGATAAAGTCCACATAGGGAGGAAGACGAGGAGGACCACTGTTCATGTCTCCTGTGGAAATAGTGGTGCGTTATTTTAACTTCCTAACGTGATAAAGCTATGTCGCATACATACCATAACTGTCACTACCGTTAGTGCCGAAACCGAACCAAGTTGTTTTCATGTCTAAACAGGACCAAGTAGTTTTAATAGACCTTTTCAGTCGTCTGGGTTTGAGGCTGTGTTGGCATTTTCTTTCCATCCATGCCTGGAAGATTCCTGGGAAGTGTGTGCTCCAGATACCACATGTAGACTACATTGATCCCTGCTGAAGTGCAAAGGCAGCTGTGTAATTATAGTGTTTACCAGTAAGTCAAACAATGCTTTACAGAAAACATGAACTATGATTAGTTGGAATTACTATCTACTAGAAAATAGTTCACATGAAGAACTGTTGACAGTTTGTTAGGAGGAGAATTCAGAGTAAACGGGAGGATTTCTTCAGATGTTTGTTAACGCAATTTCACAATGCTGTGAGGGCAAAACACTACATTTTATTCTGCTTCTGATGCTTCTGACAAAGATCTCATATATATTAGACATTAACCACTTAAAATGCAAGAGAACATGTTTTTTTTTTGGTTTGTTTTTTATATATTACCAGAGAGAGATTCTTTCAATCCCACAACGTGTGTGTGTCTACAAAAAAAGACATGCCGCAGGATCATGGCACCCCACCGCTACACGCATGCATGCTCACATGGCCAGACACAAGGGAAAGCTCCTCACTACGGCCGCGGTGACATCCGCCCGCTGCGATGTGGAAAGACATTATCGACCCTCTCTATCTCATGGTGGAAACCTCTGTGCGGGGGTGACGGGGGTCAGTGTCAGGAGAGAGGGTGAATGTATAAGTGGACGGGATAGATTGAGGGATAGCAGGGGTGACTCCAAAGGCTACTGGCTGTCAAGACGTGGCCGCGTGGCCGACATTGTAATATCATGTTTACACTGTTGTCGCGCACGCCGCACAGCCCCCGCTGCTGTTTGGACTAGCCATAATGTAAAAATGACTTCAGTTGCGGATTAGCCGTGACCGCGCTCCTCACATCCTTCTGCGGCTCTTACAAGAGTAATTACAGTTTTTTCCAGCGCAACATCCTCTATTAAGAAGATAAAAAAAAATGAACAATCCATCTCATCCCAATCCAGTTCTTGACTTTGGACTGATACAAAAAACATAAATCAAAGTGTATTACAGACGGGAGGGGTTTGGCGAACTTCACATCCAGACTTTTGTTGGTTAATAGGTTGCATTAAGCCCATCAAGTGGTGTGGTGCGTGATAAGCAGTCTCGCGGGCCCAGTAGGGGCCTGAAGAAGCTCTTGTAATGAATGGTTGGAGCACTGCTGATGCACGGCAATCATTAACAGCCTGATAATTACTCTGGATACCTCGGTGGATTGTGTGTATGTGTGTGTGCGCGACGCAGATAGAGCCATTACGATGTGTGAGGCCTCAGAGAGAAACAGATAAGCGGCGTGTTTGTGTGTATTTTGCTTTGCTGGTTAACATATCGTGTGTGTGTGTGTGTGGCCTAGAAACGTCCTGCTCCGGCTTTGTATTCATATTCATGCTTACAATTGCAAATATGAGCAAATATCCTCTGCTGCTTACTGTGAAGGTATTTGAAATTGTCTCCGGTAAAGCTGCTGTTAAAACAAAACAACACTGGCCTGATTAAGGGAGCATGATGGATGCTGGGTGTTTAAGGTCGTTTTTTTCCCACCAAACTCCTCGTTCTCCCTTCATGTGACACGGAAAAAAAATGACATCAAAACAATACGTTGTCCTCACTTATGGCTCAAATTAAACACGCTCATGCGAGTCTAATTTTGACAAAGTTCCCCAATATCTGCGTGATCAAGACAAATGTTTGCATCTCCGCGTGCATTGGTATTCAAGACTGACTTGTTTACTCGGCGAGTTCATTATTATTCACTCGCTTTTTTGTATCACTGACCGAGAGATGTCTCTATGGAAACAAACTCATCACCCGGCATTAGTGACAGCACGGCATAATCGACTAATAAGAAGAGAAAACACAATGATGTTCTTATGTAGCTCTCAAACGGCTCTAAATGACACAATAGGCACCTTTCTCAGGGAATATAAAATATTAAGCCCCTTAAGGACTCCAATTAAAGTCCACAAATAATGTTTAAAAAATAGACAATCTCTATTTAAAGCAGCCGTCCTGACATCAAGTGTGCTCATGTGTGTGCTGTCCTGCTGTAAAGACGGACCGAAATATGAATTCTTGGCACGTTCTTTCCTGCCAACCACTGATACGCTCACATCGGTCCATATCATACGTAACATTTTGACATTTACAATACATGTTATATCACGTTAACATTAGATATTTTGGACCTAACTTTCATATCAGGAGGTGAAGGGGACGGTGATGGAGTTGACAAGGCTGCGAAGCCAGTGACCACAGTTCAAGACCGTGTTTCAACATTTGCAACACGACACGCTTAGTAACAATTTCCAGCCCTGTTTTTGGCGACCAATGAATATATTTAAAGCCAAAACATATATTTTCCTAACCTTAACCGAGCGTTTTTCGTACCTAAACCTAAGCAGAACTCAAGCACGATGTTATTTTGACTTAACTAATTCATGATAATGATATCATTGCAAAATCTATAGGAAATTTGAGAAAATAACATAATCAGTCAAATTCATCTTTTACTTCTTTGGCGGTGTTTTTGTCTCTACAAGCTCACACAGCCTAATACAGCCCACAGTTTTACAGTTGTTTCTTTTATAATGGTGGTCTATGTGGAAGATGCTTTTTAGACCGCAAGGGAGTACCACAAGTGGCCACCGGGCACAATGCCATTTTCCAGAGAAGTGACTGGTCAGAAGGCTGTGATTTGATCCATTATCTCGAACATAACCATAAGGTTAAGTGTGCAGCTTAAGTTATCATGGCGATGTAGGGTTAACCCTGAAGTTACCTCGCGAACCTCAAATCCTGCTTCATAGTACAGGCCTCAGATCTTAATGGTACATTCATGCAGAAAACTTAAATCTCATCTTTTTGTTAATAACAATTGTGACTAAATATAACAATTGTGACTAAATATGTCAAACAAACAAAGGATGTAGCATAAAATCCCTTTAATTTCAGCTCAACGTTCACATCTCTCTTCAGATATTGCAGTTTTGGGGCAAACATAGACGAGAGTTTGGGCTTGTTTATTTCATCTCGGAACAAAAAACAAAAACAATGTCATATTGCACAGCTCTCCCTTCTTAGTCACCTCAAGTTCAGATCAACAATGCTGCAGAGCTTTGTTTTATCATTCCAGGCGCCGATGTTTGGCCTCTGTCCAGAGTGGTGTTTCAGTGATTGAGAGCCCAAACAGTCCTGGCCCGCCCTGCCTAGTTTAGTCTACCGAGGGGTAATTGAATAGCGCGAGGCTGCAATAGCATTGGACTGGAGGAATGCTGAGCTGCAGGGGAATATGGAGAAGGTTTCAGCCAGCAGCAATTAAACAGAGAAATGATGCGTGAAATAGCAGGGAGGAGGAGGGGGGGGGTTAGTGAAGTGAGCACAAAAGCGCAGAGACTGTAAAGGGGAGCAAGAAATGTCGAAAAATTTGGGAGAAACGGTTGAGATGGAGAGACGGAGACGATGGCCGAAAGAGATTAAAGTTGTGTAAAATGGAAACAAGAATACAAAAGGGAAGAGAAGAGACCTTGAAAGTGGCCGTGCCGCGGTGCCGAGGCCGAGTAAGCCTTTGTTACCTCTAAACACAAAGTTTTAGTCTCCCGCATGACACTGTCTCAAACTGCTACGGTGAAAGAATAACATCAGTAACTGCCAATCCTAAAAGAAAAATCTGACAGAACAAAAACAGCTGAGTCAAAGGTTTTATCTTTCAGCTTTTATTAATCAGAATTTCCTCAAAAGCTGACCTGCCTGGTTGTCAAGTGCTGCACTGTACCGCAGCAACAACCCTTTTGATGACGAGGGGAATAAAAGCTCTCAGAGTTACATGAGCTGGATAACTCCGACGATGTATTGTTTCAGTTTGCAAAATGTTTTTTAAAACTTAAAAACAAAATCTACACTTTGTATAAAGAGATTTTTGATGTTTTGAAGTTTCACTACTTCAAAACTACATCACTGGACACCTTATCTGATGCATACATCGATGCTTACACAACATGTAGAGGTACGTATGTAGGCTATCAGTAACTGTAGTGGTTGTTTTTGTTTATTTGCCTTTTATTTGATTCTATTAATGTAAATATTTCAATGTGTCCTATAAACAATGTGTGGCAAGAAGGGGCTTACATTTTATCATAACATTTAGCATCAGCTGTTGCTAAACTACGATTGGTGGATGGAAATACGTGTACGTACTCATCCGGTGTATAACCCTGACATTCTCTTCCTTTGTGCTATTCACGTGTTACCATTTTCAAAATCTCCATCTCTATGGGAAAGGGCATCCTGCACCTACACATGAAAAAGACAAGCTAGCAGCTGTTACCTGTGAGTGTCTCTTCCTCCAATATGAATGATAATGTGTGTAGCCGGACCTTTTTCCAGCACTGTAAAGATCTGGCTATGCAAGACCTTTTTCCTGCCTACAAATCACAAAATCTCTCATGTGAAATCGCCACAACTGTTTCAAAACGTTATGTTAATGAGACGCCTTTGCTCATATCAAGGAGCTGATTTTAAAAATAGGTTTTCAGGGTCTTTAATATCTGATGCACAATATCTATTTTCTGATCTGCTGGCTCTTTTGGGGGTTTTCCCCTGATAAGTATGCTAATCTTCCTTGTTTCTTTTTGTAAGTTTTGGATGGCAGAAATAAAGCCGTCTTTGATCTGCAGAAGCGAACGGCGAGTAACGACGTGAAACATCAAGGCAACAAAACAGCACTTTATTAATCAACTTGCATCTCTTATTTTTCTGTAATTGGAAAAAGACTCATCCACCTAAGATGGCGCCATAATAACCTGCTGCCATAGCAACCATTTCTGAGCCCTGTATCCTAAAAAATTCAAGTACCTTATTACAGGTAGTGCTGTCTTTTGTGCTCAGAGGAGCATCAGTCGCCCTTTAGTGTTTTTCATTAGTTCATATTGACGACATGAGTAGTCTGAAAAGAGGAAGCCGGAGAAGCAACCAAAAAATCTAACTTCGTTTTTATTTGGAGACGTGGTTTACTGGAAGTTAACGCTTTAATGTGCATATCGACTGCGTATTAGAGCGTGATTGAATGTTTTTGTCCTCACGGCTCAAAACTTTCACTGATTGCAGGCCTTTATAGAAATCAGGCTCCCATTCATCTGGTTTCTTTGAATATTAAAGTTTTTTGAAAGCGGTAAGCATATCCAAATTCTTTGTTAATGGCTTTTAATTCAAAATAATGGTGCAGGTTCTATTCAAAATGTCACGGTTTCACGTGTCGGAGAAATAAAAGCGTGCGCTCACTTCAGTCTGGTTGAAAATATTTGGAGTAGTCCGTTGCTCAGATTCCGACACTTGAAGGTTGAGTGGTTGTGTTGACAACTTTCAACCGAGGTTGGAAGAAATGCCTAAGAGATGAGGAGTGCTTTTTTTTTTTTTTTTTTTTTTTGAAAGGCAGGAGGAAGTGATTCCCTGCTTTCTCCTGCATCTTTACACACAAGCTTGTTAAGAGTTCACCCCGCGCTCCTATCGGCAGCCGCAGCTGGATATCTACTGAGAGCTTTCCACACGGGAGCCAGGGATTCGGGGATTTAGGAGTTGATAGAGGAGCAGGTTTTAAAAGGCATAGTGTGGGGACTCTTGAAGTACACTCAAATGTCAGAGACCGGAGCGATGTTAAGGTCCTGGATGACTCCTGCACGGACTGTAGCCGAGCCGCCGCCATACGTGCGGCCTAATGAGAGGAGCTCTGTGAGGCTGCAGTGTGGAGAATCAACCTAAAATTGGTCTTCAACTTTCAAAATGTTACACGACTGAGAGGTAACTTTAGCCGTAAATCAAATTCACACTTTTTTTTTTCCCACCCCCCACAAAGCCAAACCCCACTGTTCAGGTTTATGTGTAAGGATGCATAAATATATACGTGCATGATCTTACACGCAGGCTTTAATCCGTTTTTCTGTGTGCGCATGGAGCTCCTTTACGTCAGAGCCTCTCTTTTTTTTTTTTTGTTGGCAATTGTTTCAGAGGAAAATAAAACATGCCATAAAATAGAATAAAGGCTGAAATGGAGAGGTGTGGAATCACAGCAGATCCATGACCTCTGTGAGCAGGAGCTCTGCTGCTGCCCCACATACTCATCCAGCCGCCCTCCTCCCCCCTCCATCTAATCCTGCCAGAGGAGTTTAATTTACTGCCCAGAGTTCCCTCACACAATTTCTTTAAAAGTACATTTTATGAGACTGCAATTCCATTTCATAGGGGGCCCTGTACAGTAAATCCTATTTGCAAAGCGTCATATGCGGTCACATTAACATGACAAAAGTGCCAGTCTGCAGTCCTGTGCTTTGCTCTCGCCCATATTATCGCCTGCTGAAGCATTTTATAGGATACCGGAGTGCCAGGCCGGGTCCATCAGGAAAGTTGTAGTGGCTACTGCGGAGGCATAAGTGTCGACGGGATGGGAGATAAAAGCGGCTCAGCTGCACAAACAGCAGCAGACACCTAAAAATGAATCAATAATATCGCAGCTCGCTCCAGCCTAAAAACTATCTACAGCTTAAATGATGTTTTAGCAAAGTTCAGCGGGATCAAAGCATCAAAGCACTGAAGAAATTGAAGAGAGTGCACATTTATACAGTGCTTTTGAAGTAAGTAACCAAAAAAAAAAAAAGGCAGGCATACTTCAGATAGTTTCCTCCAATTTTCAATCAGCACCGGTCCACAAGCTCAGAGCTTCTACAATGCTGCATTCTTCCAATGCCAACTTGTAAATCAACGGCAAGGACATGGATTTTTTTTCTACTTTTGACCACTTGGCCGATCAAAACGTGTCAGCATTGGCAGACGTATCCATCCAAGACGCATATGCTGCTAGCTGCAAGGCCAACTGAGTTAACTAGCCAACGACAGCTACATTTAGCAACAATTAGCGGCTACTCTAACTATATGCTGCCCACTATTTGTTTTGAGTGAGACATTTGACGGCATTTTGTTTTAAATTAGATTTGACTGGTGATTTTAAAGACCCAGTATTTATGTTCCAGTGACCTGTTAGCCCAAAATAACTGCCAATATGGCTGTCGAGAGGCAAGACTCGCCTAAAAGGACTTTGGAAGTAACTAGATGTCATCCCAAAGCAAAGCAGTAACAGATTAAGTTGATTATCGATCAATCTGCCAATTACTTTCACGATGAATCAGTATCAGAAAACCTGACAGTTGGTCCGCAATCCCAAAATATTCAATTTACTTTCATGAAGGAAAGCACAACAGTTATCCATCAACTGTTCAGCTATCAAAATAGTTGCAGATTCATTTTGTTTTGATTGATTACTTTAATCTTGAGAGCTCAAGATGAATAAAAAAAGCTGCTTCACAAATTTTACAAAAACATTTAATCGTTTCCTTGGTTAACACTAAAATATGAGCTTCCCCTGTGTAACTAATGAGGATCAATGACAAAATAAGTAAACAAACCTTTAAAAAAAAAGGCATATAGTCATAACTATTTAGGGAAAAGACAGGCACAGGAAGTTTTTTTCCTGCAGCTTCCAGATGGGGATACTGGGAGTTGAGAGCCAGAGCCATATGGTCCTGTTTCAGCAGCCCATTTCTTGCCATTAATGAGCTGTGATTGATTGCATCATCAGTGCTGCTGCGCGTGGCACAGGTACTGGATGAAAGCTAAACAAAAGGTGTTAAAGTTAAGTGACCTCTGACCTCTTTTATCAACTTTTTTAAAACCCTTGATGATAAGATCATCCAGCAGTTTAGATCCTGAGATTAATTCTAAATAAAAAAGATAAATACTTAAATCAAGCAACTTAAAATAATTAAAGTCACATTTCACATATGTGTGTTGTTTTAAAAAAATATAGTTTGACAATTTTTGGAAACGTGCACACTCTCTCACAGAGGATAGATGAGAGATTATGAAACTGGAGCTTTGTAGCTTAACTTAGCAAAATGACTGGAAAAGGCTGGTAAATCTAGCCTTGATCGGTCTAAAGCAGTGATTCTGAAGCTTTTTAATCCGTGTACCACCTCAGAAACTATTCAGCACTCCAAACTATGACCGCCGGCGAGTCACACCTCTGGACTGTTTTGCGCCATTTGCTGCTAATGTTAGCATGCGCTATGAACGCCTCAGCTTGAATAGCCATTAGCATTTAAGCTTGGTTGCTCAAAACATTCTCTTCCTGTTAGATCCAATGTGGAGCCATGTTTGTAGTGTTTTTGAACCTTTCGTTTCACCTCTGCTTACTGTCTCACCAGTATAGTTTGACATTGGCTCGTGGCAAACATAAACGCTGCTATGTGCATTAACGTGATTATGTAGCAGGCTGGATTACAGGAAAGACTAAACTAACTTAATAACATTTCAGTTTAGGTATTTTTGATTCCACATTTTGAATTTTCTTTTTTAATGATTTACATGTTTTTAAATTAACTTATTTGATTTCTCTGCATATACTAATAATGGTACATTTACCATAGTAGAACCAACAGTGGTTCTGAAATACAAGAGACAAGAAAAAAAATACTTCTACTACCAGCGCCTCAAAGCTTACCTATTAACACAAGAAAAGGTTGAAGGGGAAAAATATATGTATGCTAGGCTAAGCTAGCTGGTTCCAGCCTTGTAATAAAAAAAACAGTGGTATCAATCTTCTCTCTCTGCAAAAATGCAAAATAATATGTTTTTATATATATATATATATATTGTAAGATTCGTTAATGCCAACATGAAAGTCGGCGCCACCTGTGCTTTGTCCAAACACATTTGTCAGTGTTTAAGATACAGCAGACAGCACGACCAACCTATCCAGAATAATCAGAAAGATATTTGGCTGCTGGTTTCCGCTGGCAGCTGTCACAGAAACAATCTATTCTTTGGGTGGTTTTCATCAGTTCATTATGTGTATGCCAATAAAAACATGTCAAATGTAGTGTGTACAAATCAGATAAGCGCTTAACCAATAATCAATCGGGAGACCCATCCGCAAAATCCAATTATGCTTGCAAAGTTTATGGGTTATTCGCCGCACCCTTGTGTGTCTTTGCTTTGCACTTCCTTGGCGGCTTAGTTAAGAAGAATACAGAGACAAACACGGCAGCCTAAGCCGGCAATCAAAAGTTCAAAAACTGCTGTCTGTGCAAGTTTACAATGGTAACCTTCCAACGTGTGACAGTATTTACATAAAGGATTCAGGCTTGGTTGGAATATTAATTATTGATGTGAACTGTAATGAATGATTTATAACCAAAGCCAATCAGAAGCTGCTGTCTGCCAGTGCCACCTGAGGGATATTATATATTTATAACTCAAGGACATGCTGTCATTGTTTAGGCCTGCGTACTTACTCCTGGGTTACAGTGGAGCAAAGCTTTTGTTTCCCTCTCCATTGTACTTTTGCCTTCAAAGACACTTGCTATTGGCTGTTCAGCAGAAAATGCACTCAGGAGACAACTTGTGGCCTTCCTTTTAACTGTGATTGTGTTGGGTGTACATGTGCAAACTATAATGCCAGTGCTTTTGCACACTTTTCCTGAAGAGCTTGCTTCAGGACGGTATGATTTGTACGCATTCGCTGATTACCTTTACCAGAGAATTTTAATTTCCTTTGTTTCAACTTTCTCTATTAATGTTTTTATGTGAAAGTGTTTTCTATTTTATTGAACACGGAGTCAAGGACACAGTTAATTGCAGCAGAAGGGAAACATTCTGATCGACATCCACCAGGTACAAACAGCGAACGGCGAAACAAAAATGTTCAGCAGATAAAAACAACACGGACTGAAGCATCAGTCATAGTCCATTTGTATTAATCTCAATGAGAACGACGCTGCGCTCGAGAATGCATTTAGTAGAGCACCATTAACACTGCATTTAGTCACATAGCAAAATGCAAAGTGGTTTTGATGAATGTGTTCTATTAACAGAGATGGTGAAACAAGGTAATATGTTGACGTGGGCTGGCTGGAAATACATTTGCTTGCTTCAAAGCGACCCGGGTCCCCCACGGGAGTGGAGCAGAATGATTGGGCCAAATTGATCGTCGCTCGGAATTAACCCCACTCTGATTGGCGCTATTGTAATTGAAGGTCGGGCAGGTTACTGTAATACATGACACACAATTGATAATTAGGAGCCTTCCAATATGCAGAGTAAATTAATTCCTATAAACGAGTTCCCACACGGTGCAGGTTCATAGGTCGTTAATCAGACGAGCCTCTTCCGGTGTGATGCAGACATTTTGCACAGATGATTACCTCTAAACATAATCGTACGTGAATTAAGATTTCAAAAGAATCCACACTGCTTAACTGTCCGTCCTCCTGTGTGAAGAGTCCCAGCTTGTCTGGCAACAGGTTGGTATTTAATGATTGACTTATCTTTTTTCATATTTTGAAGTTTATTTTAATCCTTGCATCTGATCTCACAGAGGAATATACCAGGTTGAAAATAACTTGTTACAACCCATACTGACGCTGTGCTCTAGTAGCTATAGCCTTTGATGGCAGCTAAGGAGACAGTTAGGTGAAGAAGTATAAAGATAGAAAATAATCCATGTAAGGAGGAGGTTTAGATGTTCTTTCACCTCGGAGACCGGTGTTCATGTCCAGTGTGAAACCCCAAATCTAGTACGCTACGTAACATTTGTTATGTAACTTCGCTCATAACTGAATTTACATAAGTAATGTAGTTATTTTAACCCAACCTAAACCTTACCAAGTAGTTTTCTTGCTGAAACCCGATCCGACAAATGTCTGGCACGCCTGTTGCTGGTACACTGTCAAGACAAATTACCGGTTTGTCAAAGTTGCGTGGATTAATTTCGCGTCTTTGATCATGGATTCCTTTGAATGAATTGATTTTGCGCTGACATTTCTGCATTTTAAATCCCGCTGTTTCAAGGCCTTTATGATGGAAATATGCAAAGATAGTTGGCGCCATCATGAAACCCATAAATGTAAAAATATTGAGTTCTCCCTTTTTGTATTTTTCCCAAAGACAAAGACGGGGCATGTGATTTACACAACAGATACATATACAGAATGTGATTTCTATGAATATTCCAAACAGTACCATGGTCCCATACAATAGTTGCCCTCTGGGAATTTCCTCCCTCGCCTATTCAACAGCCTTGTCTTTACCGCGAGGATTTAATGCCCAAATGATCTCTTCAGAACAGCACACTGCGCTGTATCATACATAGGAACATATAATCTATGGTATGCTGTATGTTGAAAAGATGCCCACATCACTTTGGCTATTGCACAAAGGCCCACTCATGCACTGCTGCCTGTGTATTATCCTCCTACTCCTGCACACCCACACATACAGCAGCCTATTGTTGAGTGCCATATTCTTTTTATCCTTTTTTTTTTTTTTTTAAGGGGTCCAGTTCTGAGGAAAGTTCAAGAAGGAAATCAGAGCGGTGACGCTATGCTGCCTAGTTTGTGTGTTTCTACCGCTTGCACGTGCTACATTACTGCACACTGGAGGTTCGAGCAACATCTATACGCTGCGGTGAGTTATTCTTTAATAATACACACCAGATGGCTTCAGCTGCTTGTAGGAAGAAAGCATAAGCACTGAGACGACACGCTAAGGCATCAACCCATCAATCTCTTTCAGAAAGCCTCTCTCCCATTCATAAATCAATAATTCTCCATCATCCATAGTCACACAGTAAACTGCAACACTGCACGATTTTCAGCATACAGTGGAGTTCAAAGGCTTTGCATATTCGTGAGAATTATGCAAGCTAGTCCCTCTCATGGCTAAGCCTCAGTCTCATGATGGTGCTCGAACCTATTCTAAAGGATCCCGTCTGAAGTGGGGGGCCATTTGAAGTGGCTTTGGCAGCTGCTTCGGGAGGCTAGGTACCCATTGCAGGAGATAGGCGGACCCATTGTTGAAGAGCTGGCCAACAGTTCTTGCTCCGTTTGTTTGGACATGCCGCGGACACGATTTGGCCCTTCGTTCCGCTTCTCATTTCAGTCGCCGAAGCAGCATTTGTGTCTATGGCGCGATGACAAGCCATTAAAGTGGAAATGACAAAAAAAGAAAATGTGAGGAGTGCACATGAATACATTCTGAGGTGGGGGGGAAAGTACTTTTTGTGACAATGTTGTTAGATCAAACCACATGCATATACTATGTATACAAAGTGAAGGACGTGGAGGATCAAAATGGAGCCGTACTTTCCACAAGGGGATAGGTGTAACACACAATGATACTGCGAGATGTCATGGCATCCATGACTAGTTTGTAGTTTCATAGAAGACATAAAGGCTCTGATTTAACAGAATTTGGATGTTTTGCTTTCTACCACATACTTTCAGATTGATGTCAAAAGTACACATTATTTCATCTCTTTTGAGGAAGTATAAACTTTACCCCAACTTATACCACAGCGAAAATGCACCACCTCTTTCCAGTTTTCAAAAGGAGATAAGCATGTGGGACATCTTCGTAGAAACTCCAGGACGGTGTTTCAAACGGTAGTGATTGACATGTGAGAGCCGAAGAGATGTGCAATCAATGTCCACTATAACCCTGTACAGCCCTGGATGCATTCAAAACATCTTTCTCCTCTTTTCAAGCACACATAGCATTGTTCAGTGCTGCCATCCCATTTAACATCTTAAAATGAGCAATAAAATCTTAAACTTGATCCTAAAATGTACAGGAAGCCGGAGATTCAAAGTTAATGCAGGTTATGTAATAATGCCTTTCTTTTCTGCAGTTGGAAAGTGAGCAACTGTGTTTCTTTAGACTAACTGCAGATCCCAAAGAGACGACTGGTCTGCACCATCATACAAGGTATTCCAATAATCTTACTGAGAGGTAATTAAAGCATAAATAACTCCTAAGGCACCTTGCCTAGAAGCCTTTACTTAGAAAAAGTAAGTTTTGACAACCCAACTAATTTGCTTCTCATATTTTAAAGGTCAGGAAGGCGATTCTAGAGAAACATTGCTGATTGTTGAGTCTCATTCCCAGGTCGTCAAATACCAACGCTTCGGGTATTCGGCCAGAAATTCTAACCCAACGCGTCGGTATTTGACGACCGGGGAATGACACACGGCAATTAACTATCTTTCTCCTGAATCACCTTCCCCACCTGTCAAAAATGAAACCAAGACTCTTCCCAGGAGCTTGATTGTAAGAAACGAACGGGCCTTGAGTATTTACTCCCTTTTTCCTGTCTGATGCCCCCCCTCATGTGTAGAGGTCTTAGGTGGATATCTTTCCGCCATTTCTACTTGTTCTTCTTTCTCAAACCAAGAAAGTTGCAGATTTTTTTCCAGACTGAGCGCTTCGTCTTTTCTCCGGGAGTTTCTCCACAATGAGTTTCTCTGGAACAAGTTCAAGGACTCATCCTCCCCCCTCAGCTCTTCCTTCAGCTGGGTAAATCTTTCTGCGGTGAGCCTGACTGACCTCTCCCTCAGTCTTCAGATTGGTTGAGGCCAGTCCTTCTAGTCTTGATTGCAGGCGTCCAACTCCTGACAAAGGTCATTCTGCTCATCCCTCAGCTTCTGGATCAGCTCCTGATCCACTCTCACCTTTACAGACTTCCTCTCAGCCTCCACTTCTTGCTGATGGGTGTCGTTTTGTTGCTGCAACTGCTCACTTAGCTCCAGTCTCAAACTCCTCTCTTTCCAAACCTCCTCGGTGAGCTGCTCGACTCGTATCCTCAGAGACTCGTTGTCTTTAGTCTCAGAGTCGAGCTTGGTAGAGCACTCTATGACTTTCTACTCCTGACAGGCGAGTCTGTTGCAGAGCCACATTATACCACCACACTACAGAGCAGCTTCATTCCCCAGGCTGTGAGACTCCTCAGCTCACCATCAAAACTTAAAATAGATGTAGCAGGACACAACGGACTCAACCATTGCTTCGTTTTTTTGTAGTTTTTAATCCTTGTGATTTTAAAAAATGACAAATACATTTTTATAGGCTTGTTGTGGCTCAAAAGACAACCAGAAAAGTACTCATCTTCTCGTATTTTGCCAATAATATCTAAATGAGTGTTGCCAAAATTTTATTCGGTGGGTCAGTGAACAATTTGTCTTTTTAGAAAAACAAAATCCAAACCTCTAAGGAAAGTCACGACAGCAGGGTCATTGTGAAGAATTGACAATTGATGTAATCATAGGAAATGTTTTTGGCAGCAGCGCCATTATTGTCCCATGTAAACGCAGCAAAATAAACCCATTTGCATTGTAATGTGTCCAATACCTTTGATAATTTTCAACCCAACTACCATTAGGCTTAGTATTGGCCTTCCTTTAGAAAACATTGTTTGGATTATCATGGTTTACAGAGCCTCTCTCTGCCCCCTTTCCCTGGCATATGTTATCTGCAGTCGCAGCTGCATGGCACCAAGTACAGAATATCCCCCATCTGCCGATCCAGTCGTGCACTCCTTTATTTCCAGCCCTCTCATTCTCCCAAGCCCACCTGACGGGCCCAGCGGAGGGGCTAACCTGCTATGAACATGGCTGCTCTACAGCGCTGGCAAGGATCGAACCCTTCCTGTTTCTGGAAGAGGCTGCGCCGCACTGATGTGCCATGCAATCTGCGTGGACTGGCTGATGGTCGCACTTAGTTCCACTCCTTTTTGCCAACATGAACAGGCCCCTACTGGAAATGCTTTAGATTACATGCCAGTGTTCAGACTATCCCTTGAATGGCTGTGAGGGTATCGTGCCAAAATTGCTGGTGCCGCTTCGGAATACGCCAATTAGTCGTTGTATTATCGAAGCTGCCGTCCACTGCAAATTGTACACTTTTCCAACTATGTATTATTGGCTGGATGTTTTTTAATATTTGCTTCTTTGCATTTACTCTACTGCTTCTTCAAACTAGTTAGGAGACAGACAGATGGATAGACAAATGGTGACACTCATCGTCAATCAATCCTATGGAAGGCTCAGAACAATCCCAGAAAACGGCACACTTCACATACTCATCATTACGCCATAATTGTCTGAAAATACAAAACCTCCTTTATCTACTAATTGGTGAATGCACAGCAACTGCAACCAAATGGGGGTTTTGAACACAATATCGCTGATTAGCAGGGCTGCTGAGCCTTTACTTTTTGAAAATCCCAACTCGCAATATATACATTCACATGTGCGTAACACATCAGATTTATTTGTTTGTCTTCCACGTCTGTTAAAAATAGAGCATTTCTTCTGAGCCCGGTGTCCCATTTCACAGAAATCTTGTTAAAAAATGAACTGTACAGCAAAATGTTACAGCTTAAGCAAGATAAAAGAGCTGCTATTCCTGTTTTGATTCAGTAACTTTGTTTCCCAGAATAAATGCACAGCATAGACAAAAAAAAAAAAAACTTACTGCACACGAAACTAAAGGGAACACATGGGACCTATGGGCGAAGAGGAAGTCATTGTGTTTTCGCCTGATTAATCAAGCCCGCATTCAGACTCTGTAGCCAGCAACACATTGTTCCATTAGCATTGTTTAACGGGAAATAATGTACTCGGGGAGGAAGGGGGCGAAAGGGTCAGCAGGGGAAAAG
Organism: Pagrus pagrus; assembly: GCF_965226575.1. Taxonomy (NCBI): domain Eukaryota; kingdom Metazoa; phylum Chordata; class Actinopteri; order Spariformes; family Sparidae; genus Pagrus; species Pagrus pagrus. Next base: position 11,189,997 of record NC_140204.1, on the reverse strand, counting down.
ACGGAAAACAGAGAGTGAGTGAGGAAGAGGACGGGGGAGTTAAAGGAGGAAGGTCCAGGGTGTCTGCACAGAAGCCAGAGCCTTCGGGGACCCAGTGCGTACAAGGCAGCAATTATACTTGATGAAGTGCCTCCCTCTGCAGCCCCCTTCAGCAGTCATTTCCCACTAGTGCGCGCCACGCCAGAGCCACATACATCTTCCTGTTGCAAAAGATCTCATTAACGACCAGTAGATGGGACGTCACTTATCTTTATCAAACATACGCCTAAGTGTCCCCTTATGATTCTTTTCTCCCACTTCCTCCCCCCTCTCTCTCGCTCTCTCTTTCTCAGACCTAAGACGCATTGTCTTAAAGGCAAATCAGTTTCATTTAGCAGCATAAAGGCAGATGGGAGGTTAGTCCACTGAAATGGAACAACTTTCTTCATTACTAAGCAAATGGCAGGGTTTTTCTACTTCTCCGGCGAAGACGGGCAGTGGGGGGATCAGTGACACTGTAATGGGCATAATTAGCACTATAAAGTCGAAGCGCGAGCCGTGAGAATATGGAAATGAATGCCAATTTCAATGCCGTAAATTACTCCTTGAAGAACATTTCTACGACATGTTCCAACAAACCTGTTAAGTAGGTTAAGTGTCCTTTTATTTTGGAGGATTAGCAATTTGCCATAGTGAATGGACTCTGACTCAGAAACCGATTCACGAAACAATGGGAGGTCGAGTCACTTTGCTGCTCTCGCTCACACATACAAAAAGACCTTCAAGACAACGTGAGCGAGGGGAGGATGGTGAAAGTGTATCCGACTGACAGCCAAATCGCATGAAACTCCCTTTTCTCTCCTCTATAGCTTCGCACAGAGAATTTTTAAGGTGGACGACCTGCTTGAATTCAATTTCCATCCTCAAAACGATCAAGATCCTCATTAAGCGGTTATTCAACACGTGTAGAGCTGTATGACGTGAGCCAAAAGAGAAACGTCTACCAAGGCTTCGCTCACTGAGCCAAATAAAAGAAGGTGCGATGAGACGAGGGCTCATCTCTACTTCCAATGTTCTTCAAAATCGCCTTCACACTTGCCTCTTTGGTCCACACAATGAGGGCATTGTCCTCATTTCCAAGTTGCAGGCTGTCTTCTGCAGGACTGTAGTTTTGCTGCTGTTTGGCAGATTGTGCTAGCAGCTCAGTGAGGCCGTACTTTAAGATAAACGTTCAACATCGGCACACAAACACGCTAACATGTTGATGTTTAGCTGGTGAATTGTTTTTACTGTTCGCTATCTTAGTTTAGCATGTTAGCGTGCTAAGTTGGCTAAGTAGCGCTAAGCAGAAAGTCCAGCTGAGGCGGATGGGAACTGTTTCTCAGGCATTTGGTGGATTAAATGAGAATATATTGATACCAATCTACATTATAAATAAGGCTACGGCCATCATCAGGTTAGCTTAGCTCAGCACAAAGACTAGAAACTGGGCAGAAAGCTAGCCTGGCTCGCTGAAATAGTAACAAAATCCGCCAGCCTGGCAACTGCTCAGTGCCAAGCCATAGCAAACTAACATTTTGAGAATGAACAACTAAGAAATATCAGTTTTGACTTCATGATGTTAATGTATTATTTTGCTGAGACATCTACTAGAGTTAGCATGCTAACCAGCTAGCCCATTCTGGTCCAAAGCACCTGTGCTAGCGGTGTAAACACTAACACTTCCCTGGTCCTTGAGCTCCCTGTCTGAACTGCGAGCTGCACTGCTAACTGAGCTAACTAGCTTACGGCAGCTACAGTCCGCAGCAGTTAGCTGTTACTCTTGCGATATGCCGCACCTTTAAGGGATCACCAAGGTTACTGGATGCAAGAGTAGGGCTTGAATGCTTAATTCTATCGCAATCAATCCAATAGTTGCGGCAGCATTTCACTCAGGAACCATTTTTCATGTTGGTGTTAGAGGTAAAGTCAGGTCTTTATGTTCTCCTTCCAGTATACGAATGTGTAATATTTAGCTCATACTTATATTCAGGTGCTCTGAAGTACCAGTAGCCTACAATTTTCATGACACAGGTCTCAACAGGCTGTTTTTCCACACCTAAAATACCAAACATTTCCTTTCCCTGAGCAAACTAATCATACAGCCTTCATCTCCTCCTGTTTCCTTCCCAGACCTCTCCTCCATCTGCCTGTCTGCCTTTCTCTCCAGTTTCCATTCCGTCCACCTCTCCTCTCCTCTCTTGTCACTCACATGCTCCAACTACAAAGGTGCCCAGATGCCTCAAATCTCCAGCACTGATCTCCTCCAGCAAAAGGGTGACCCACGTGGGATCCGCCTCACTAATCACTGCCTGAAACCACTCTGGGCTCACAGGCCGAGAGATAAAGACAGCCGCGAGCTTTACTCGGCTTTAGCAGGCATCAGCGGCTGTCTCTGCCGGGACTGACAAGCAAGACTGTTTCTGAGGTGAAAAATCGCCGCCGGCCAGCCTACTGCGAGCTGCCTTTCCATCTCGCAATCCGAAAAGTTCCAGCACAATCTGTGGGACGAGCACAAAGGAATGTCACCTCTGAGCCGACGTGACGCACACTGCACAGCAGGTTAACACAACGCCAGGTCCGCATGCATAATAATCGTCATTTCATTGTTTTTTAATGTTTATTATCATTATTATTTTTCTCTTTTTTTCCCCCCCCTTGAACTCTCAAGGGGCGTTTGTGTGATAAACGATGAACAGCAAGGCCTAGAGAGTGAGCTCCGCATGGTTGCACCGAATCCACAATTAGCCATTTCATTAGCATCCATTAACATTTCATTTTATTGTGTATATGGGAGCAACGGTAGAGGAGGTGAGGGCACATGCTGCATTTTCCCATTGACCCGTGAATACACATGAATGCACTCTCGTGGCACGCTAATAGCAGCTCCTGTTTATGCATATGATCACCGAAAAACATGGCCAAGTGGGGGTCGATAACTATTGAGTAAGTTTTATAAAGAGTTGAGAACACTGGGGTAAACGAGCACTGGGGGGGCGGTGGATGAATACAGTTGGGTGTAGCTGCATTTTTCCTCTTACAACAGAATTTTACTCCAAAAGGTTATTTCAAACATTCTACACACCCTATCCCGGACAAATTAACACACACATTGCATTCTGGATATTTTGAAGGCGTTATGGGACACAGACTTCATCGATCCACCTGCACACACAAACTATGTACGTTTTACAACTTGAAAACGAACCTGAAACCATTCATCGTCAGTTTGAGGTAAAGGTGGGCTTTTCGATTTTTTTTCCTCCCCATTTGGCTGTAAGAAGGTGAGAGCGTGGGCGTGCAGGCAGGCAGCATACATATGTATGCAGAGGTGGCATCGCACCCCTCGGAGTGATTAATTTGCTATGACGCTGAAACCTGAATGGTTACAGGTTCACCGAAAGGAAATGAAACATGATTCCTAATTTGCCCGGCGTACTCTTGAGTTGTACTCAGAAGAGCGCGCTGAGGGTCAACATCCACATGTTGAAGTTTTCAAAAACGGAAGAGAAGTAAAAAAAAAAAAAAAAAGACTCCATGAGGCAACCAGGATGCAGAATGTTTCACTGTGACTCAATGTAAAGAATAAAACCGGTAATCGATGTGATGCAGGAGCAAAACAAAACAGGTTCTCGGGCTTATATTGTGAAGTCGAATCCCAGCATAAGATATTAAAGTTGTTTCTATTAGTAAAGGTTTAAGTATCCTTATGTGCAATATACGCATTACTTTACCAATAATGAAGAGCCACTGCCTAACCAAGAGTTTGTGAGGGTCCGAAATTAACGCCTGCCGAGCACCAAATGTGGGCGGATTTTCGGTTTGCTGAGTACAACATTAGCAGTGGCGGACTCAAGATGTTTGGGGGCAGGGGCGAAAAAAATTAAAAGGGCACCAGTTGTATGCAGTGGGGCACCATGGCGCAGAAAGTTGTGATACATTTATAGTGAGATAGTTTCAAACCCTGGTAAAGATTAATCATTTTTATTATGTGATTATAAGCCTGTTTTATTACAGACTGACACTGAGGAGTCTGATGGCGTTTAAGTTGATTAAATTACTTAACTCACAGCTGATCAATTTAAGTATTTTGCATCAAAATTTGCTCATTCTAAAGCTTGTATTAACATTATAGATACATATATACACCGTTTTATTATCTTAAACTGTGCTGAAATGACCAGATATGATACAAATAAAGGAATTTATTATTTTGGCTGGTTAAAAAAAAAGTTAATTTTGGATGCTGCTGATTTTTGGAGTCCATCAAACCAAAAACTAAAGCTAGTAAGGCGGTCATAATACGTTTCATTGACTTCCAGTGCGTCAAAGTTATGATGCGGTGTGTAGGTGCATTTTGTACAGGTGTGTGTGTGTGTGTGTGTGTGTGTGTTGGCGGTTTCAGGGTCTCCGCCTCTGTCAGTTTGAAGACGCTGTGTTACAGAGACGAGCGTGAGGATCTATTAATTTCGGTGGAAGCTTGGTCATTACAAAGGTAAACGCTGACATTTCAGGCAGCGTGTTATTTTGACTGACTGCCTATTAGAGGGTGTAATGCGGCGCGCAAATGTATACTTCAAGCCTCAGTGCTCCAGCAATGGACAGGGAGAGCGGATGGCTCAATCCACTGGTCTTTATTTAGCAAGGTCGCTCAGGACATTAGTAGGTTTGGACACAGGCAATGCAACGCCCCACACACTATGGATGACACTGTTGTCAGCAGAACTCTTTACCTCGGAAGAGCTAGTGCTATTAAGAGCCTGGGTCCATTTACAGTATATGGGTCCTGTTTATAGAAGATAGGAGCTATAAATCCTTTGTTATGGCTTTTTGCCAGCCTCTAACTTAGTAGTCACAATTTCTGATCGCTGGTCCTTATCGGGCTGCTTGGATTGACGGTAAAAAACACCAATTGTAGGAACACCAAGCTGTGAAATTTGAAACTTCAAATTGCCAACATGCCAGCTCAAGAATTGAACCTATAATGGTTCACAAAGAAATATTTATTGGCTTTTCTGACTCACTAAAACCCACTATCAGTTCACTTGAAATGATACAGTACATGCACTGACCGATTACCATCAAATAATTGATCCATCTCTTGCGACGTGCAAGCCCCTGTAATTTTGAAAATGGGCGTTCTGCATGCCGCAGTACCCGGTGATTCACTAAACCCGCCAGTCATCACCGACTTCAGGCAACGATTTTCTGGGTTTCAGAGTCTCCAGGTTGAACTTTGTCCCTTCAAGTCACTGCAGCTCGCCGAGCAGGCAGTCACTACTCTGTTCCCCACCGGGAGGAGAGGACTTTGTTTGTTTCTCGCAAGTGTCAACCCTCTGGGGTGTCTTATAATTCTGGCCTGCTTTCCCATCTTGTCTTGCTTTTATAGCCGTATTGTTACATCGGGTGGTCGGTGGGTCACGCAGGGCTGGGCACACCCCTCATAAAGGTCCTCGTTCAGAAAAAATGGATGACTTTTTTTTTTTATGGGTCTAATTGGAACTTGGCAGTGCGGCCATGTGGGCTGCTGGTAGGGATTAGACCGGTGGCTCAGTTGGCTGACTCCTGATGGAACACTATGGACCCAACACAGACGCTTCCCTTGTTACCCTGGAGGGAGAGGGACAGTGTGTTTGTATGTGTGTTCATCTGTGTGTATGTGTGCGCAGAGCATAGGGATGGGGAGGAGGCGGGAGGCTGCAGCCCTGCTCCAAAGCGATTTGTCTCGGCCAAAAGGTTCCCTTGTCCTTCACAGATGGCTGGGCATGCACCCCCATTAGTGGCGGAGAAAGAAGAGCAAAAGGAACACAGACACCTGTGTGTCTGCTTAACAAATAAACTCCGCTGTGATCTATGTATGCACTGGATTTGTTATATATGGAATGTAATTTACGCCCCATCGCAGGCGAAAACACATCATGGAAGATATCCGATGCAGGATCTGGGGAGAAAAGTTACTGAGGCAAGCAAAATCCCATGACTCCTTTTGAAAGAATTAGCATTTTCATCCCCATGGGGGGAATATGACAGACTGAGAGAGACAGGAAAAGGAAGCCGGACAAAAAGTGAGGATAACGGCGAGGGAATTTCTACAGATAGCATAAGGCCTTTTTCGAAGTTCAATGTGATGTTGCGGATGCCTTAAAATCAATTTCGCTCGAACTAAAAGAAAGCAAAATGTAGTTTGGCATTCATCAAAGCTTTTTGTTTTCTCCCCGTCTTTCATTCTTCGTTTCAGAAAACCGCAGGGTTCGTATTGAAGTGTTGAAGCATGGCAGTTTGGCACAGTTTCAATGATGTGTTATTTATTGGGGGGAACAGTAGCTCATTGGAGTAAAGAGTTCAGAGTGTGCGAGGGCAGGCTGCAAGCAATTTCATGTGCATCTCACCTCTCTCTCACCCACCTGAATTTATTTCAGCGTTGCCCTCAACCCCCTCAGATGGAGCTCTCCCTGCAGCGCCGATGCTGTACACTTCTATCAGTGTAGCAGCGGTGGGGGCAGCCGAAATAGGTATGCAGCTGAGAGAAACGTAAAAAAGTGAGGATAATGGTTGAATCCACATAAACACAGATTCAAAGAGTTGAGGAGTCGGTGGCCTGTGAAGATGGCAGGAAATGAAATAAAAACGGATGTAAAGACCGTAAAAGACTGATTTTGACAGCAAACAACTTCGTGATAGAGCACATGTTTGTATTGAATGTGACTGGAAACATGAACAAGCTTTTTAAAAGGTGTTATTTTAAATTTGACACTCCATCTGCCCCCTCAAGTGGTTGCCAGTTTGTTGCACTGGCTAACGTGGCTAAAGCTAGCTAGTTAATGTTGCTTAAAGTGTTAAGTGCACATCAAACCGAGTGACAACATGTGTAAATGTCATCCAAAAAGGGCTAACGAGCATTAACATTGGAATTGTGCACTCTGATGCCCCTGTAACCTTGATTCCTTTCCACAGGCTGGAGAAAATTGTGCAAATTTAAAGACAAAACATGATTTCTAAAGAACCTCTCAGGAGTTCACTATCTAGGAAAGCAACCATTATGTTCACTGCCTTTACAATTCTTGCACTTCAGGAAGTATAATTGGCGCGGCACAAAGGAAAGAAGACAGAATAATCATCATCATGTTGACCGGGGTAATTTGAACTGTCTTGTGCTCTTTGACAAGACAGTCTCTGACAGAGCACTTCTCCTTGGCAATTACAATATATGCGGGATTCTTCTCTATCATTTGCTCAAGAGTTAGTCCAGAAAAGGCTGTATGAAGAATGCTGGAAGCCTGTATATAGTAGATCATAAAAACCCAGGATAGCGATGACAATAAGGATATAAACGATAAGATCAAAACACAGGACTTTCAGTTAGGAGCCACTGTTTATGCCCAGTGTGAAACCAAATATCACTGGTGAGTTATATATAGTGAAGTTAAGTTACTAAGGTACATTTGTAATGGAAGTTAGAGAAATAACGTGATTATAACTCAAACCACAATCTTTTACTAAACCTAACCAAGTATTTTCAAGCTTAAACCTAACCAAATAATTTTAGTGCCTAGACCTAACGCAAACTGCAACTGTATGAAGGTCCGGTACATGTGTCGATGGTTAGCAGTGTTGTTTTGGGAACAGTGATATGTGTCATTTTTCGGAGATGCTCACAAACAACCTATTTAGTCATTAAGTTATGCTCAGGAGGAAGTGTTGAAAAAATAAGAGAAACGGCTGCAGAAGAAAATAATTCTGACCCAGTTTTAATGATCCACCACTGAGAAAATACACCACTGACTCAGACCAGCAACCCCTCTTACTCAAGAAAGCCAGGAAGTGAGCAGGAAAGACTGCCTCTGACCCTGCTGACACATTCAGACACTCACCCTTGGAAAATCAGGACATCACGAACTGGGAAACTACTATATATGTCTGATGGTGAGTGCAAAATACCAGTCTGAAAGCAGAATACACTCAGAAATAAAGCCCTTATGTCATGCTTGACCTTATATCCAAAGAACTAATGCAGGTGAACTGAATGACAGGGCAGTGATGGTCCGTAAGTAGATGATAATCGAGAGCTTCCCAGTGGGGCTTTTAAAGACCATCAGCACCGAAGCATGGAGACCAAAGATGTACAATACAAATCATGGTTGACACCTCCTAACTGCACAGGTCAGAGCAGCTAATGGCCTTCCCAGAGAGCACTGCAACCACAAACAACCCATATAGCTAAGTTCACGTTCTATCTTTGGACCGCTTCAGTGTGCGAGCGTGATGTGCTTTTTAGAATTGAGTGGGCCATTCCACTATTTACCGGTCAAGTCAAACAAATTTAATTGTGTTCTCTGAGCAAAGTGCTGTGACAGAAAGAGTACAGGGAAATACATTGTTGTGGATAGAGAAAGCCCAAAAAAAAAAAAAAAGAATTTGGGGGGTAAAGGCCGTAGCGCGTCAGCTTTTAAAAGCCAATTGTGAAGCCATTAGGCATTGACATGGAGAGAAAAAGTTGCCTCGGGTAAGATGTAAGGTCGTGTGCACCTTTTTATCCACAATTACTGTGCTTATCATGAAAGAGGCACAGTCGCAGTCACCCCTTGTGGCAGTGACTCTGTCTTCAGAAGTGAAGGAGTAAACAAGTGTGTCATTTGAGACGCCGTCGCTGAAATTCCATTTCAGACTCAATTTTCCCTGAAAACAATGAGATTAATTAGCTTCATAACTCAGACAGTGAATGAAAACGTAATGGTCACAGTGTATCATAATGTCAAACAGTGTCATTATAGCAAAGCTGAGCGCTTATTGTGAGAATGGGATTTCTATCAGACATCAGTCCAGACCGCCTGACAGATTTAAGAATACAAAACTGGTCAAGGAAAAGAGGCCAGAACAGATGCTATAGTTTGGACAAACCTGCTACGTCTGCCACAATAGTTACATTACTTTTTCTATAGTTTTTCTATTGTATCTTATCCTAATGACTCTTTTTCGATTATACAATATAATTTTTGCTGACTTCGATATTGCCTGTTGTGTTGACATGCATTTTGGTTTACTTAAGAATGTTTGTCGGCTAACCCGGACGTTAGCATCGCCCCTGTTCCCTCAACAAAAATCCTTTGTGATTATTTTTTTCCATTGGAGGTTGGATTATTGCAGAACATAACTTGTGAAGTTTGCCTTGCTGAACAAAAAGTATCAAGAACTTTACAGTCCACTTTTATGATTTTTGAAGCATAAATGCAATCGGTAGAAAAGCTAATTTTAGGCTATACGCGAACTAAGATGCATCGGTACATTGGTCCCCTTTAACTACAATATACTATGCTCACTTTACTATAAATTGATTGACAAGTTGTTGTCTATCAATTGACAAGTTGTTGTCTATCAATTGTTGTCATTGTTTGCAAATAAGTCAATGAGCCTCCGTGTTCGGTGTAATGATGTTTAACATCGGTCTCATTTAGCAAACTGTGAGTAAATTACTTTTAATTATGTAAATGCTTTATAATGTTAACACGGGTATTTACTGACATATTTTATGCTGTAGAACCAAAACATGAAAATCTCTTTGGTTTGTGTTACCACACAGCCTTATTTCAGGAATCTGACCCATTCAAAAAACCCATTGTCTTTGAGTTGAAGGAACTGGAACTACAAAATGCTACAAGGGTTTAAGGACTCATTCCTGCAACACTTTATATCAGTGGTTCTCAACCTTTTCTCAGAAAGGGTGTACTTATATTATTAAACTGTTATATCAGTGGCATAAAATGGCCCTAAAAATGACATTCATCGCAATCCATTCCTGGACAATATATGGCCCAGTATGAAGCAGTCATTGTGAAGGCCTGAAGCCCACCATGGCCAGCTGTAGAAACTGCATTAACAATCTGTTGCAGTCTGAAGCAACCACAATGCTGATGTTAGAAAACCAATCATCTCAAACTTAAACTTAAGATATTAAGGCACATTTTCTAATTCATACATAAGTAAATATCACCAATCAAGCAATAACATTATTGACTTATGGAACTACGTCTAAATTATGTCTGAGATAAAGAGCATAAATCTGAGGACCACAGGCGTACTGGAGGTACGAGTTCTTCCTACAGACTGCCTGTAGTGATATGTCCAAGGCAGTGATCATCATTCTGTGTTCATTCATTCATACATACATGCCCTCATCCATATATATCTACACCTTGTCAGGGTTCAGGGTCAATACAGTGGGAAGAACACATACTTGGACGAGGCAGGCATGTATGTCCTTGGAATACAAGATGAACCTGAACTGTGTCTGAAGAAAACATACAGGAACATGATGAAAACAAAGAGCACACAGTGGTGGCTGCACATCGTTGTTTTTCCTCTTCAGTGAGTTCTGCTGAACCAGTAAAACCATTAAGATCAACTACATTTATTATTCAGTCACACACATGGCTCGGGGTTAAATACAGATCCTTCTAGCTGCAAAGGGACAATGGTGGAAAATAAAGGTTTCCAGGTGTGAAGAGTCAGTTTTAGGATTTAGACAGTTCTTTATGGATTTGAATATATTCCTGTGAAATTAATGTTGGTAAAGTAAAGAACTGTATGTTTACTTAAACCTGCTCTGATCAGTGTTTGTCCACATAACTCCACAACTTTTCAAACATTGTTTACTGAATCCAATCGCAAGAACACATATGTAAATATGTCATGTATGTTTCTGCAAAACATATGTTGAAACTTTGCCAGTACATTTCTCTAGGTTACATTTTCAGGTGTATCGTGTGACAGTGCTGTGCTAACAGCTTGTCTAGGTTAAGGCGCAAATAACAATTGGTTAGGTTCAGGAAAAAACATGTTTTTGCTTAAAATATATTGTTTAATAACAAGTGTCCAGTGGTTCGCTGAGTGGCATGACCTTTTTTTTTTTTTTTTTTTATCAAACATTGCTTGCTGTAAACAATAAATGTCACTTGGTGTTGTAAAGTAAAATGACAATCGAGGGTATCAAATCAAAATGTCAGTTTTTCACTGTATTTATCAATTCACATCATCACTTTCATTATTAATTCACAAGCATTTTTATCACTTCCACTTTTGACAATCATTATTTGTTACTTGGACCCTCAAGGCCACTTTCCTTATGTGATAAATTAATTTTCTTTGTGTTGTGAATGATTAATACAAGATGGGGAAAAAAGATAAAAGATGACTCTGTTCTCATACCACGACCTTCGAAATCAAATCAGCTTCAAATGAATCAAATCACTTTCAATTCACATGTATTTTCATCACCAATTACCGATTAATTTTTGACATTTAAAGCAGCATTATGTAACTTTTTTGCCTTAAAATAACAGCTTCAAAATCATGTTGATGCTACAGTGTCTTGTAATAAGATGAATGGCGTCTCTGTCACAGCCATCACTTGTTTCTGCTCGATGTACCTTCAGTGAGAGGGTAGGATCACAGCGTTACATACATGTTTACTTCAACATGCAAGTTTACATGACGTTATGATGTGATGAGTTTTGTTTGTAGTTAGCACCTACATTGCGCCTGACAAACTGTTACAGACCTGGGATTTGTGTTTACGACAGTGGTGTTGCACTCAGAAACTGTGCGGGACGCCAATTCGCGCAAAATGCAATTTTCATCTACATTATCTCCGTGAAATTCTCTAAATGAAGTCAAGACAACCACTGTGATGTGATTGCTTCTTGTCACCACTGCTGCACAGAGATGTGTCTAAATAGACTTACAGCATTGCCTCACCATCAATAGACCTTCTGGCATCATTAGTCACTTGACTAATGTCTGTAATTACCATTTTCATCACTAATTTAAAGTGTGTTCGAACTTGAATCCACTGTTAGACACTCCCAAGTAGGACAAAAATATCCGCTTCTTGAAACCAGTATTACTTTTAATGATTAACCCACCACATTTAGTTCTCTAACTTCAGTCCTACTGCTCAACCACCTGCTGTTATTTAGTCCACAGATCATTAAAACACATTTCCAATTCCAACACAACTGCTGTGCTGCGTATGTGTGTGTGTGTGGGAGAGAGAGTGCAGATACTTGATGGTTGCACCACTTCTTCCTTTAAGAAGTTAATTCAAATTAAGCAGATCTGCACCAAACCTTAAAGGCTGCTCAGCTGGTGGAAAAGGTTAGACACTGGAAGAAATATCCCCACTGCAGTGGCATTATGCTAAGAGAGAACACCCTGTAATTCCCTGGAGGTTTATCAGAATATGCAGGATTCATATACAGCGAGTGTGGTGGGGGCGCTTGTGTGATTGCACCTCTAATTCATTTAAAGAAATACGCAGGTAAGTCGAGAAATCCCCATTTTTAAAAGCTTCACCTGGCAATGTTTTGCTTATTTGGCACATGCTGAAATAGAGATGCATTCCGCTGTGTTTATTTTTTAAGACACACCAAAGCATGATTATATTATTAACAATGATAGTTAATTAATTCCCTTCATCAATTTAATGACTTACATGTATATTAGTTTGATCTGCATAGCTTTCAATTATCTTCGGTGTCTTTTGGTTGTGTGCGTCATTAATTTAATGTTACAGAGAAATTTAATCAGAATTTATAACAGAATTAATGAAGTGTCTCCGTTTCATTTAGGGTGAAAATGATTTGACGTGTTTATTTGTCACAGGGACCGCGTGATCACTGCTTTTGTGACCCCTCAGATGATACAGTCCTATTCATGTGCTGAGAAGAAACGTTGCAAATTTCCTCGTTAGAATTTCGGGACACAAAGTCAATAAATTAATAGCTCTCTAATACTCTAATTTCCCTGGCATTTCATATCCTCCTTTCAGACAAACCCCAATTAACAACTGCATAGAGTAATAATTGCCTTTTTTTTTGTTAATTAAGCAGCTCCTTGGGGCAACACAGATGAGCACAATTCATTTGAAGCCGAGCACCGAGTTTTGAAAAGTTACTCATACTTCGACAATAGTTTCTTTCTCTCTCTTTTTAAATTGAAACTCTTGTTGAGAATGTTATCCTCACATTGTGATCGTGATAATAAGATCTTGCCTTGAAAGTCACAGTCACAGAACAAGCTTGTGATCATAAACAGACTCGACAGCTTCTTCTGATCTATGGATGGCCAAATGAGACGCACTGAAACCTTGAATAAAATGGGTTTGACCATTGTTGAAAACATTTGGGATAATGAAAGCACACAACTGTACAAATTACTAACAAAGGTTTGGTCATTTTTATGTTGTGTAATGTTACATATTATAACTTTAAGAGATAAAGTTGGCTGGGTTTGTTCGACAGTGACCCGGCAACATACTGCTAGCAACAGCCCCAAAAGGAAAAACAATGACAGAGACACAATTCAGAATGATCTTGTGTTAAATAATCAATATTAATAAAACTTTGGCCTCGTGCTGTGGGTTAATCCTGGACTGATTTTAATGTATCTGTAAATGTAACAAAAATTCAAACTGCATTTTTCCTTGTCTTGAAGCTGCTGTAAGCGTTTAGCTAACCTCCTGTCCATTTTGCAGTTAGCAATCCCCTTCGTCGTTGCTTTGTCACCACATGAATGTGGAGTGGTAATCACCGGACCTGGCTGCTCTCTGCACGTTTGCAAGCAGAAAGACCCGCCTCTTCATGTAGTTCTCTGTCCTGATTGGATAAAGTGGGCAGCAAAGAAATTTCTTCAGGTGACCAAATAAAACGCACCAATACCTTGAATTAAATTAAGTATTTCTCTTGATTTGAGCATTGTTGCAAACATTCAGGATCATATAAGTACACAACTACACAAAATATTTGACAAAGTGTGTGTTGTTTTTAGACTTTCTAATGCAGACATGTTACATATTGTATCTTTAATTTCTATCCCTGCCACCAAAGCCACCAGCGTCCGACTTGTTTTCAATCAAATTCAAGAGGAGGCTCGGGGAAGGGTGAGGCGCTGACCCCTTCAAGCCATGCAGGCAATAAAATACCTTGAGATACCAGATTACCGGCATGCAGTCCAGCACTTTGAAGAAAGAGCTGCAAAAGCAGGTGTGCAGAATCCGAGGCCTGACCTTTACCTGACCTTTAACTGTTGGTAAAGAACCTGTTTCGCCAGGTTGCCACTGCCCCCCTCCCTTCTGTTGACACACTGTCCCAGAGGAAAAGGCCAGACAGGCACAGAACTAATAAAGTTGGCCACAGCGCTCGAGCGAGCCTTGCAGGAGGGATTAAAAGGGGTAAACATACAACTGGCCAGCCTTGCCTACTGACACCCAGGCTGCATCCATGCAGGGATGAATCGGGGCCAGCCTGACTGCCTTAAGTGCAAGTAGCCTAGGCGATTTTGACAGGATTACCTCCAGCATCAACAAAGCCTGCCTTCTTTAACCCAAAAGCCATGCTACTGCGGCGCAAGTGCATGGAATGATCAAGTGTGGAGACTCGTGTGGAAGATGACCCAAACCCCGTCTCTGAGGCAGAGAAAATAAAGAGAGTTAAATATAAAGGTGCTCAAATTGTTCCGCCACCCCCACGTGTGCTTTGTTATACTTTGCTTTCTTATGTTTTGATTTTCAGGTACACCTTTTTACTTAAATACCTTCAGCACTGCCGTAAGAAGTTTTGTAAAACTTGTAAAAACCCATGTTAGTTTGGAGGGGGGGTTTATGTGTGAAGGATGGCCAAGAGCAAGTAACGGCTCATGAAAGATGAACCCCGCAACCAAATGAGCAGAATGATAAGAACTATAGCTCCTTCATGTTGGAACTTAAAGATTACCTCTGGGGATGCAGAGAAAACTGTTCAGACAGATAATACCACTTTGCTACTGCACATCTCCAGTATACAGAGCAACAGAGTGTTGGGAACCGACCAAGTCTTAACTATGTTTTTTACATATCGCCCAAGAAAAACAGCCAGGAAATGGATTACGTCTTCCACTTCAGGTGGTATCTAATTTGGCAGCTGATGATGTAGGCCCCCAGGAGAGACCACAGGGATGGGCAGAGTGGCAAGAAGACTCGATATTAATGGCTTTGGGGTCCAGAAATGTAAGCAGACACCCAAAAAATATATATATAGGGGCGGCAGGAAAAATCCTGGATGGATTCCTAATCCTTTTTGGTGACAGCTCAGGGTACAAAACCTGGCTGCGAACGCAACGGGAGGCTGTGCATCCACCAAACAGCTTCTACTCTCGTTGACGTTATCCCCACTGCATGGGAAGTATAACACTTAAAGGTAGTCTTGAGCAAAGTTGCTGTTAACAATTCAAAATTATTGGTGCCGTGTGGTAGTGAATGTTGTTGACTCAGGTTTTTCTTTCCACTTCCCATCGTTGTCTTTTTCTGTGTACACCTGTGTTTCATTTGTTAAGTAGCCCTGTTTATTTAAATCTGTGTTTGTCCTTCAGTCTTTGTTGGTCGGTCTGCATGTCTGTTCCCTGAGCCTCGTATGTCGTCTCTCTTCCTGCTTTGTTGCCTGTGGCTTTCTGGATTGTCCTGTTTGCGTTACGCTTTAGTTTTTCTTGGATTCTCCTTTGCAAGCTTTTTTTTGCCTGCCATGTTATTGCTTTAATGTTGGACTTGCGCTTTGCCTCTTGTTTTTTAACCTGCCTGCCTCTGTGTCTTGTGTTTGGGTCTTTTTGTTTTTGATCAGACATGCCATCTCCCAAAGTAGCCAACTAGCTACCTCGCTACATCCATGAAAAATAGAAAACTGTATACGAGTATGTGTGAGATTGATGCATG
This sequence comes from Pagrus pagrus, assembly GCF_965226575.1. NCBI lineage: Eukaryota > Metazoa > Chordata > Actinopteri > Spariformes > Sparidae > Pagrus > Pagrus pagrus. Next base: position 11,174,243 of record NC_140204.1, on the reverse strand, counting down.
CACATATGTTTGCTTCTGTTTATACATTAGAAAAGGAGCAATCTCATTAGGCCTAACCTGGAAGTAAAAGGAAAGTGATCTACGACACACATGAAGCCTTGCACGTACTGTATGGCTTGTCATGATGGCATGGCTTTGTCATCAACACTTTGCAAATCCCTGCTGTTAGTTTACCTTAATTCTTTCATTTCCACTCCCGAGTGCTAAAGGGTGATTGTGAACAGCTTGTTATGATGATTTCCAATAAGGGCTATTTTTTCTCATTGGGCAGGTTTGTTAATTAGCGTGTTAGACTGGAGAGAAAGGTGGCTGAAGCAGTTGCGGTGTTAAAGGGGCACAGGGGAGGAATATTTTCTTTCACTTAATTGTAGAATATAACACATTTTGGAAAAACATTTTTAGTAATAAATTCAATGCCTTTTATGAGAGCAAAAAACAGGATATTTATTTGCAAGACGCAATTTAAAGATCATTGTAGTGCTGGCTGTAGCTCTGTCCTTGGCATTTTGTGAAACTCGGTATTAAGGTCAATCCAAATGAATGGTTAATTGGCAGAATTTTGTTACGGTGTACAAACTAGAGAACAAAATGAAACCCAATGTTGCAGTCTAAGACGGATAAATAACACTAAACAGCCTGTATGCATTACCAGATTTCAAAATAAAGCAAAAAATGGTCTGAGCATTTTGAATAATACTCAATAAACTCACACCGGACTGGACTACTGCAGTTTTGAACTTTTTGTTTTACCAATCTTTGAGTACTGCATAACAAATACACACTGTTTAACAACCATATATGACTCAAGAAGTCTTTACACTGATTGAAGCTCCCACAAACCACTTTTTTTGCCCACCGGTTTGTCCTTACTTTACCGCAGCAATATGGATTATTCTGCCTCACTTCTCTTCAAAAGCAAGGCAACACTAGCTCCGTGGTGCGGTGCGTCTTGGAAATCTGAACATGACCGAGAAGATGTCGAGTAATCCAGGGTTAACGTGTGCGGTCAGATGGAAATCCTGCTCAGATTGCAAAGCAGCATGGGTGTCCATCCGCCTCCTACACTGCCTGTCTGTAACATGAGACAAGCTGCCAAACACTGTAAGAGCACCGGTATATCAGGTCCATTATAACAACACAGCGGAGTCTGATTATGGATGACAGCTGGGTACAGGTGAGCACGTACTCTGCTGCACAGCTGTGGCCTTCAACTCCATCTTACCTTTTATTTGTTTGGAAATATCACGTGGAAGGCCCACAGTCACCCTCGAGTCCACGGCAGCTACACCTGGCAGGAGGTGTGAAGGATTAAGAAGCTTTACAAGCTCTCTGTATTTTTTTTAAGACTAAGGAAGGTGGGGGAAAAAACTGTGACAGTTAATTACAATTAAGGCAATGAGTCTCCTCCATCTTATGCCAGACCTTTCTTTAGCCTTGGGGCGCCTCAGGCCGGTGACTCCATCACTGCAAAGAGACACAAATGAGAGAATTGGGACGACAAAACATCACACAAAAGGCAGCTGGATGCCCTCAGCACAGCAATCTCACCTGAGCTCGTTGTGATCATTCACTCTTTGAAATCACCGGTTGTGTAAATGCGTTTGCTGCTAAGCATGACGAATTGGTCGCCAGGCGCTCCGAGCCCTCCGAAGATGCATTTGTATCTGAGGTATTTACAGCGGCGGAAGAAGCATTCGGATAAAAACTCTCACATCTGTCATAAACCATAAAGTGAGAGCCCAGCAGGTGGTTAGGTTAGCTTAGCACAAAAGACTGGAGACAGGGGGGAAACGGCTAGCCTGGCTCTGTCCAAAGCTAATAAAGGCTAACCAAGCAGCACATATTAGTTTAATCTGCACAAAAAAAAAACAAGAGTTAAAGGTGCAATATGTAAGAATTGGTGGCCTTAAATACATACTCCTCAACAAATAAGGGCGGTAAATAAGCGATTCGAGGACGTTAGCTCCTGCTCCTTAAAATGAATCATATACTTAGAAATTTGTTTGGATTAAACAAACTAAAATTTAACATGCTAATTAGCACAATTTAGCAGTGCTGGTAGGTGAGTTTACAACTTCTGGACAGAGCCAGGCTAACAGTTTACCCCTTTCAAGTCTTTGTGCTAAGCTAAGGTAACCGGCTGCTAGCTGTCGCATTAGCATGTTAGCTTTAGCAGACAAATTTGAGAGTGGTATCCATCATCTCATTTAACTCGACCACGCTGAGGCTAATTTCAACTACTTTCTACTCTACTGGCAGTGTAGTCAGTGACAAATCATCTTATTTTGAAGGGTGGTCATATGTTTTGCATGTAATATGAGCCTGCAAAGTAACTGCAGTTGTTTTTGATATTTTAGGCTGAGGAAAATGACACCCAATATCTGTAGAGCGCTTTTTAAGGTACTGTTAATTCAACGCGAACATTTCCTGCTGCAGCAACTTCACAATAGAAGCATTTAACATATGATTATGAGTTGAATTTCAGTTCAATTGTCACTGAGTTTAGCGCTTTCCATTCAAACCACTATCATATATCAGGAATGCATAATGTGTAACAACAGTAACACCAACCGATACATTTAAAAAGTTAAGAAATATTCCTTCCACTACTGTTTTATCCCCCAACACACTACTTACAATGAACAACACAGGCACACTCACTGTTCTGTTCAAGGACGTCCAGAAAAAAACAAATCCTGTTGCAGGTCTCAAACCTGTGAGATTTGCGGGGGCGTCTCTGGACAGCAGGCCAAAATAACTGGAAATATTTCCAGCGCGGGCGCTTTAATAAATCTTTATGTGCTACTTTTTTATTAAGAGACATCAAAGCCGGAGAGGAAGGTAAACCTAAAGGGAATCCGAGTTGCCTCGGCCTGGCCCCCTTCTGCTGGGAATTCCTTCGGTGGCTGAAGCTCGCCGGCGGCGTACACCTACATCCGCTGGAGCAAAGTCATAGGGAACACCGGCGAGCGCTTGATGTTCCGAATGACTGGAGAGAACAAGAGCAACACAGAGTCGGCTGTGCCAATACATTCATCATTCTCCGGTACACCCCCCACACCCCCCCATGGGCCGGGTTCACTGTTTACAGCCTCCCACAGTACTTGTGGAGTGCACTGATGTGAATTTGATGCAGAACTGCAGCCGCTGTAGCAGAGCGAGCATATTAACTCAAACGCCTTTTTCGCTCTTCCTCTAGTCACTATTTTTTTGGCTATTTTGCTTCTCTGTTTTGGAAAAAAATTAATAAATAAGGGTTTAATTAATTGACAAATGTGCCTCATATTTTATAATGCTGTACTTTATGACAGCTGCCCAGCCCCCTTTTTCCTCCCATTGCATTTATCCTAGCAGAGATACGACCGGTTAATGAACATCTATTTTAGTCATACACACTTATATCGTCCCCATTACGGCGGTATTATTTCAAACTGCTCCACTTGCCTATATGGGGCGTAAAGAAGAATGTCTAAGCCAATTTTCTGTGGAAGAGGAGCCTCAAGAACATGTCTCTGTTAGATAAGTTAATTACCTCATAACCTGCGGCTACACACCGGCTTCCTCCTCCTCCTCCTCTTCCCCGCCGCACCCGTGCAGGAGGAGTGAAAACAACACTCCTACATGATCAAGATGTACTATATGCTAATGCTAATTAACTCACCGCTATCATCTCCATCATGTTACATGCACCTGGTAGGCTAATCAAAGAGTCATCAAGTCAGTGTGTTTCACCCCAGCAACATGCATCACAGGCCCTAATTTATTACACAGGCAAGAAAAAGGGAAGTTTGGTGAGGTACTGGCTTCTCTAGCTTTCTCAGCAGGAAGGTGTGTGTGTGTGTGTGTGTGTGTGTGTGTGTGTAGGGATTGTGTGTTTCATTAGTTCAACAAAGGGAATGAATTCCAGTATTTCCACATGCATGTTTTTTTTTTCGACTTACTGTAAGAGCTCAGCTTGACAGAAGTACAATAGCAAAGTGGAACAATTAGCGGTGATTGCATGAATAATTGTTATAATTTCTAAATAACAACACGTCTATCCTCTTGTGCTGCCTAATGGATCGACTGGCTGCCGTGTCACAATGCACGTAAACTGCTGTTTGTTGCCTCCACATGCTTAATGAAAACCTTGTCACATGTTATGTCGCTCCACAGTAAGAGTAAATGTACATATGTTCTATTTCAGATGACTTATTGTGCAGCGTCCTGTACAGAGAAAAGCTACACTGGATATTATGACCGGCTGCCTCTCGTATGTACTGTTCAATGCCACTTATGCATGTGTAGTGGATGCACTCTCAGCAGAAATGAGCGGTTTTGTCCACATCAGTGTGTTCTGAGTGAATGTCACTTTTTTTTTGTATCGCTGTCCATAAAAATAAATTGTTTTTTTTTGCTCTATAGTGTAGCTACAATTTGAAATTACAAGAATCATTCTGAGAAGGCTGAGTGGTTTCTCTAAGCAGTCCAAGGATGCAGGGGTTTACAAATAAATAGACTCATCAGTTGTATTGTGTTCATTGTGACCATTTTGAATGGAGAGTGTCCTTGTGGAGGGTTTGGACTACTTTGACAGGTCAAAAAAGACACACATTTATAGTTTTTATATTGAAGATTTGACCTTTTTTGAACCGAAACATCACAAAAAAAACGTTGGGTTTCAAGGACAGTACTCTAACATCAACGAATTCCATACAAAATAAAAAATGATAAAGAAATACCAAAGCAAAATATATAATATGCTTCTTTTCAGGTTCATATTTTACTTTGGGTTACTACTAGAATAGGTTTACATGCTCTAATGCTCAAAAAACATTTTTGAGCATTAGACAACATCAGTTTTCTCATATCGTCTGAACTGCTCTGTTTTAGCTCCTGTCTCTTTAAGACCCCCCCAGTCTCCTCTGATTGGTCAGCTCACACACGTCTGACCCAGCCCCCTAACAACAAGAGAGCAGCTGTACTAAACCAATCGTTACGTACCAAACTAGCCACTAGGCAGAAATTATGCAAATGTGTGACCTGGTGACGTAGTGTGATGTCACAAAGTCACGCAGGGAGTAACTGACGAGGCGTTTCGGGAGCAGTGCTTCTGTGGGAGAGACGAGCTTCTGTTGGTGCGGATTTCGACCTTTTGTACTTTCAAGATCTTTAACACGCACAAGAACAGAAAACAGTGAAGGAAAGAAAAACAACAGTAAGCTTTAAAACTACAGTCCCGAGCTGGAGATTCATTTTAGAGCCTGACTTGTATTTCAGTTGGCCAAAAATGTTTTTCTTCTTTTTCAAGAGACACTTGTGTACAAAATGAACAAACGAGCAAAGACAGACGGATAAATCCACATAAATAGTAAATGTATAAGTACAACCTTTCAAAAGTTCCCATGACATTTGAAAACGTCCAGCTCATCCATTTGTGCGCAGCAGTATTAAAGTATTTGAACGTCATTTTACTCATTTCCATGTGAACAGGAGCTACAACTCATGTCAAAATGTTCTGTGACCTGACATTGCAAGTACTGCACTTGAACGTCACGTGAGAGCGGAGGTAACTTTTTGTAGTAGAGCCCTATAAATAAACAACACGCAGGACTGCTGCCTTCTGTTTGTTACAGGCGGCCATCCCGCCGTTTCACATAAGGAGCAATGACGAGTGAGAAGGCGTGAGTACAGTATCTACATAATCAGGCGCAGCAAAAATTGGAGATTTGCACAATGTGTTTTTTTGACCAGAAAGAAGAAGAAAAGCATGATTTGTTTTGCTTGGGGTACTTTATAATTACAAAATCCCCAGTGAAGTTTACTGTTTCAGTGCACTAATGTCTTTTTGGAAAGTCTTTTTATTAAACAGTATCAACATTCGCCCTGAAAATCGCTCTATTCAAACTATACATTTACTTAATGGGGTTTAGAGTGAGTGCCACAGACGGAGAATGAAAATCATAAAGTATTGAGAGATGAAGTCAAGTATTTCGACTTGAATGCCGTTCGTTGGCAATAAGAAAAAAATGTGATGTAATGCATAAAGTAATGAAAAGGGAGAATATAATTAAACGTCTGTACAGGCTGTATTGGCTTTGTTGTGGGAGTGTCTGGCAAAAGTGTCTGAGTGTCGGACATAAGCACTTTGTGCAGAGAGGCCCCCTCGTTGTTATGGAAACAACTCTTTCTCCATCATGATAAAACGCAGTCTGAACAGTGCTTTTTACGAATAAAAAAAAAAAAAAAGAGGGGGAACGAACTGAGTTACACAAATTAGTCCTTGACATGAAAAAGTTTGGCAACCCCTGGACTACACTTAGCCCACTTTTCTGTTTGATCAGAGCAGCATACAGAGAGAAAACACGCTGCCTGCCGGAAAAACATACTCCTAACTCTATATATTTAGAGTTCTGAGTAACATTAAAAAAGCAGATTTGGGATTGTTGCAGTGAAAGAGTCCCTAATTCGATGTTGATTTGTTTACGGATGCAGCGGGAGCTCGAGCGGCGCATAATCCTGCATGTCAGCGCCGCTTTCGCTTGAAGCCGTCTCGCGTGTTCGTCTGTGTTGTGCACTCCAGTCACTCTGCAAACGCACACGCAGACACGCTGCACACATCCAAAGTCAGCGTGAGGGGCTCAGCGTAGCCCCTGTGTGAGGCGTGTTTTTACTGGATTATCCCCGACTCCACCTCGCCTCTGAAAAAGCTTTAAGTTGGGGAAAACCGCTCCTCCTTCCCTTGATATCTCGCTGGCTTAATGACTAATAAACCCCCTTGTTGGTGCTCAAAGTCAAAGGAGCAGCGAACACAAGCAAAACAAACAAGTCTAATAAACACCCGCTAAACGCAACCTTAAAAGTCACAAGTGCAAAAGCTTGAAGAACATAAAGGGCGCGTGTTTATTTTCCACCTAATTCCCAAAAAAAAAAAAAAAGTGCTTTTCCATGAGGTGTGTCTGGAGCTGTAACGCTGCAGCTGTAAAGCAAAGCCCTCTGCTTCTTCAATGTATCATTACCCCCCTCTGCTGGCGTGAACGGGACACAGACCCTGTGAGATGCACACGGGAAGTATATTTAAAACATCTTCACCACCTCATTGTTATGACCCAACACATTCTGCCTCGGTGTTAAACAAGGAGAAACAGTATAACACTTGCTGTAGATTTTATTAGTCGAGCAGAGTACTGTGACTCATTTCCAAGTCGGCGGCTGGAGGAGTTGCTTCAGTATGCGGTGTGCTCTCCTCACAGGGTGACTCTCTCGCTCTCCCTCCTTTCTTCGCTGCCTCTCACTCTTTCATTCACACTTGAATTCATTAGCTCTGCTGCCATGTTGCCGATGCAGTGAGGAATGTAAATTAAGGTGACGGGAGAGATATTAACAGACGTCTGCTAAAAAAACGTCGACCGATGTCATCAGGCAGATATTCAAAAGCTCCCCCTCCTCTCTTTTCCCTCCAGATGCCCACCTTGTCTCCCCCCCCTCCCTCTGAGTTATAGCTATTCTCTCCATCCACCATCTCCCCTCCATTGCCCCTTCCCCGTGGCTTCTCTATACCCTGTCACACATTGCCTCCTCCAGCCCATTACGCTTTGTTTTGTGTCATGCCTGTGGATGCCGGGGCGAGCGGCGTACGGATGATTTCAATCCATCTCGGGAACCCCCTTTCCTCCTCCACCCTTCCCCCGGTGTCTCTGTCAGACAGACACATTCTCTGTTTATCTCTATCTCCCCTCAGCCCTCAGTTCTCCACCTGCGCTAGTGCACCAGCGCTGATGGATGTAAAGTAAAGTTGCGAGCTAACTTTCCTCCACCTATGCCTGACTCGAACCCTATTTACACATGCAGTCTGTATCTGGATAACCTGGATAAAGACAAATATGCTAATGCAGGGTGTGAATCTGCGTCTGTGGTTGGGCTTGCAATGTGAGTTACATGTCTGATGCTGACATCTGGTCCACGGGTCTTCATATTTACACCTGGTACTAATGAGCGCCCTCATTAGCTCGATTCTGTGTTGGATCTCAAGATGCACCTTGGTCGACTCGTCACCAAACATGGCGTGCACTGGGTCACACTTTTTTACAAGGGAAGACTTGATGCTACAAGCTTTTGTCTGATTTGCTTAAACTAGGAGGAGGAGGTGGACTAAGATGACCTTTTTAACTCACTGGGCAGACTTATTTATAAAAGTGGAACTCTGATATTTAAAAAATAAATAAGTCTGGGCCTTATATTTACATGTTTTGGTGTGTAAATGATTCATATTGGAGTCCAGTCCAGGAGTTTTGCCTCAACTGGCAACCGCGACACGGCTGCAATGGCCCCAACGTAATCCTTTGGGGCGACTGTCAAAGTTACATCCACTAAAAAGTGCTTGTTTTTGCCACTGACAGGCTGAGGTGGTTGAAGGACTTTCTTGTTAAATAATAATTTCCTATTTGTGACCAGAAACACAAGTCTTGTTCAAGGATAAGTCTCACTTGTGAGAGGCGAGTACATCCAGGAAGATGTTGAGGGTAGAAGCAAGACTTGTTTCTGGTAACAAAAAGGATTTTACACTTTTATAAAAGGTCCATCTCCGTTGGAACCGTTTTCGTAATGTTGCGAGACGCTTACAACCTCAGCCTGTGACAGTCGGACTTGCCTCAAAAGATTATGTTGCGGCCATTGCAGCCGTGTCGTTGCGGCCAGATGAAGCAATCTTATAAACTAACTCCAAGGCTTTTGGTAAGTATGTAATACCAAAATCCCCCTTTAAGAAAGAGATCATGCCTTCATACTTTGATCTTTGATGTGGTTTCTGCGATCGGAATGACTGAATTTCACCTCTTGCCCTTATCTTCACCACATCCATCAAAAGGTCCCATGCAGCCGCATCGCGTTCCTCGACCGACCTCGGACAGATCGTGTTCGTCGACCGGCCCGCAAGCTCCGTTACCTAATCAGCAAATTCAGGTCTGATCTCAACGTGGGAAGATTTGATTGAGCAAGAACGCTGAAGGCGTAGCGAGGGTCTGGCGTCAGCACCAGGTAAATTGCCTCTCAGAGATCCAGAGCCCGGTATCTTAATCTCTGTCATGTAGCTGATTTCGCGTGGTGAAAGGTCATGACGTTAAAGCATGACGTGTACAAAGGAGCCCTGGATGGGAACTTGCTCACCTGGAGTCGCTGGGGAATGGTGTTAAATAATGAACGAGCCTGTGACTAATGAGTGACTCATGAATCTTCGCTTTGGAGGAAGCTCATGAGCATTCGTCAGCGCGATTCGCACACGTGCACAACCACCGCCCTCTCCCCTCCGTATCTTTCTGCAGCTTTTGTCATCGCACACCGGTTGCTTTCAGCCTGCATGTGTTCGCCGTTTTCCCCGAGGGCTTTAACTTTACTCCTCTCCGCTTCTATCAGCCCCCTGCCTCCCTCCGACTCCCCTCTCTCCCCCTCTCTCTCCCCCGTCTCAGGAATCAGACACAGGTTTGCCACTGCTGAGGAAGCAACCGTGGTAATCCTCGGGCTCAACTTCAAAAAGAGCCTCTAAAGACTACACTCTCTACGGTTCTGGCAACTCAGCCTGCTACCTATGCTGGGGGAAGGAAGGGAAGAAAAAAAAAAAGAAGCAGCGGCACACACACCTCCCCTCTCACCTGTCTGTTTCTCCTCTTCCCAGATACTTCACTCAACTTGCCTCTTCTTTATCAGCACTAAATGTTCCTCAGCTCAACTCCTCAACTCCCCTCACAACGAATGCTCCCTTCCCCTGCCCTTATCAACACACATCTCTGCAAGGCAGGGGAAGAGTGGGAGAGAAATGAACACTGAGCGCAGGAATAAAATAATAGGATTGGGGGGTGGAGAGGTGGGAAAAGGGAAGGACAGTGTAGAGCCTAAGAATAGTGGTGGATAAAGCAGCTGGTGAGTGGAGAGGAGAGCGAAGGGGGGGGGGGGGGGGGGGCGGGGGGGGTAGAAGATAGAGAGTTACCGGTTCTGCTGTTGGTCTCGGAGGGGTAGCTGGCACATTGTCAGCAGATCTTTACACAGCTCAGCTACGCAGAGGCGAGGATGGAGTTGCTTTCAGTCGGAGCGGCGGTAACCATTCAATCTAACCTGATTACAGATGTGAGACATAGTTTGAGGTGTGTGGGGGTGTTTTTCGTGAGTGGATAAAGAATTGGGCATAGGTGGTATGAGTAGTGCAACATGAAACAACTGATAAAGGATATACTCAATGTGCTTCTGCTCCCAGCTCGTCAAATACTAACCCTCCGAGTTGGCAGAACGGGCCGGCCACCAACCTGAAATGAAGTTAATCGACGAGTTCGGCGATTGAGAATCAAAAGTCAACTATTGACCTTTTTAAAGCCCAGTCACCAAGCATCTAAAAGTGTGAAATTTCCCATTCATTTCAACGGGATTGCTGCGACCATTTAATTCGATAGCGGAGCGAAGTAAATCGCGGCGTATCTTTCCCATCAAGTACAAATTTACTGAACTCTCAAGGCCTGGGCAGATGTGTCAAAGTCTGAGGGCAAAGGCTACACCAACATGCGTTTGAATTACCGAGCTGAGCTGTGGTCATGACGATGAAAGAGGCTATAAAGGGTAAAACTATGCAATATTTCAACGAACGGCTTACTTATATCTCGTTCTTATGCATCTCTATGCCACACCTTTGTTTTGTTTTTTTCTTTGATTGTTATCCTCTCATACTGTGTGCTAAGTCGTTTCACCCTGAGGTGCTTCAACCCCTACCCCCATCTCACACTCACACCCTGCCCACGTGTCACTGACTTAATCCGTCCCCGTAGACGCTACGCTTCAACAATACGAGTGACGAATTATTTATTTCATTACATGCCTGACTTTCAGAATAAAAGGCCATGTATTGAGTGTTTTTCTTTTTCTTTCCATTCTGCTGAGGCCACAAACCCGAGCCCACTCCGAGAGGCTAGCTAGGTGTTTCTGCTCTCATTGAGAGGCGGCGGCGACTTTGGAGGCGGAAGGACTCAGACAGGCGCTACTTAAACATTTAAAAAGGAGGAGGCCCACTTCAAAGGAATGGCCTCGCACAATCAGTGTAGCCCTTTCCTTTTCAATTAGCACACAGTCTGCCAGGCTGGCATGCTCACCTAAGGGCTGGGCTAAGGCCGTGAAATATTGATGGCCTCTTCTCGGGAGTGAGTGGAACGCTTTGTGCTCCGCTCCCCCGGGTAAGTTTATGTGTTTAAGATTTTTCTGACGGCAGACGGCTGAGTGGGTGATTTGTTTGTGTGATCCGAGTGGGCGTGCAGTGACGCACTAGTAGTGGATCGCACCGGATTCGATCAAAAACGTCTCGGCAAATACTCCTCTATTCTCACCCGGCAGCACATGAATCTTTTACAAGCATAACACAACAGAATGGTTCATTGTTAGATCAGATGAGCCCCGTGCCTCTCCATCGTTCTTCCTCAGCCCGAGAGTGATGCTCACTTATTATCTGCAGTGTTTTACAAATCCGTCCGCAGTATTTCACCTTTGGGCGCGGCACGTAAACTCAGAGAGGGCAACTTTTTTTCAGGAATCAAAGCCGTTTGCCTGTAACCACTGGTAAACAAGGCCTCATTATTTTCAACTGTGTGATCCTGCAATCATCAGGGACGTAGAGCAGACATCTGCATAGATAGCCTAATTGCACTTGCTCATGTGTTCGACAAACGAACGGCGCTTAACGTCTGAAAATGATAAACCTTAACACTTTCGCAAAAACTTTCTGCCTTTATCTTGATTTTCAGAGAGGACAACGTGCCTTATTAGTTTCAGGTTATGTTTTGGGGCTTTGTAATTAATTTGGAGACGAAGTTCTGAGTGATTTATTTGGCTCTTCGCGAACAAATGAGTAAAGCTGGGTGTTTACTCATCTAGAAGACAACCATGGAGCTTTTTTTATGCCTTTGAAGGCTTAAAGGAGAGGTAGGATGTACATTAATTACTTGGAAAAGATCTCATGTACTTCTTCAAAACCACTCTGAGTGAAGAGTGTTTTGGCTCCGACTTCTCTCTCAGTCTGTTTTAATAAAAAATAGATACCACAACACATCCGGAGCTAAAAATGCATCCCCCAAGAAGTTTTCAATAGACAAAGTGTGAACTTTGACGTGCATCCCCGAAGACAACCTTCGCGTGGCGTGGAAGGGTGCGAAGGCGAAGACAGCGCGCGAGAGGAGATTGGATTTGATATCAGGTCGAGCTCAGGCGGGTGGAGGGGTTATATACTTAGTCATACGATGTCACAGCCCCTAATGGGGCAGAGAAGCGATGCACTGATATCCTTAATTGATGGATTAGAAGCACATAATTCCCCGCAGAGAGAGGATGATCAAGAGAACGGTGGAGAGGGAGAGGAGCTCGAGTAAGCAGAGGGAGCGGGAGCTCGAACATGACCTGAACGGTTAATTGAATAGGGGAAATTCCCAGGATATTATATTCAAATGAAGCTGGAGGAGCACATGATGAAGAGAATGAGGGGGAACGAGAGGAGAAGAGCACAGTTAGGGTTCAGAAGGCTCTGTGCAAGGCCCTCGTATGTTATTAGTCAGTGTTGATATTTTGTACGTTGTATGCCGCCAAAGGGCTGGAATGCAACATTGAAATATGTCAAAATCATCTACAAGTTAATATTTACACCGTAACATTAGCTAACTTGCTAGCAAGGTAGCCGATAAAGCACCGCTAACGGCACTAGCTAGCGACTAGTAACGAAGCAGTGTCTTGTTGAATTCTGTGACTTGATTGATAGCATGAGGTTGTGAACACGCTGTTCGACTCTGTTCAGAGGGGCTAGGGGTTTACTTGAATACGAGGGGTAGGGGGTAAAACTTGGTAATGGGATTGGTCCCAAGTATGACTCTGAAAAACCTCAGTTTGGAGGGCCATGTAACCCTAAATCTGTGCCCCACTGCTCTATCCCAACAAGAATTGAGACACCTTACCCCTGGGTGTGAATGCGCAAAATAGAGGGGTATGGCTACGTGGTAGGGGCAAGGGGTGTCTTGGTGTCTGTTTAAGTCAAGAACACTGTTTTAACAGTCCAATTCGTCCGTCTACCCAAAGCGCCAGTGTTTGACGAGCAGGGAATGAGACTTAACCATCAACTATCTCACAAATTGGACCTCTTAATGAGTGTAAAGCAGATCAGTAGCTCAAGAGAGGTGGCTTTTGTGACTGAACGGCCATGTTGACGGATGATGGATGGGGTGAAGCAACGGAGAGAGGGCCTGGGAGCGGATAAATACCAGCACACCATTTATACATCAAGAGTGAAAGGTAGATCCACAGCTGAGAGGTGGATGGATGGGTGGAGGAGAGAGGAGAGACCTCTGGAGGAAAGCAGCAGATCCCTGTCTAAAACTCCCCTTTCATCTGGCCCACACAGTGCCAGATCAATCCAAACGCCCGCCCATCATTAGGCATCAAAGGGTTGTAGGAGGGGGATCCTGTCTGCACACAACTAATCCCCTTTAAACGTGCCTTCTCAAGGAACAAAGCCGCCATTACATCCACAATGCATTTCTGGATGATCTGCACTTTTCTTGTGATGCGCCACGATCATCAAAGCAAAGCGAGGTGGCAGGAAAGTTACAAAGGAAGACTTTGAAATGCAGACGTGATTTCTATGGCGACCACCCGGCGACCGAGGACAAACAGTGGCGTCTCTCAACAGGTTCGCTCATTGTGGATTCATCCTAAATGTTAGCATCTCCAGAGGAACAAATTCATGTTTAAATGTCTCCATTTTTAGCCCAGAACTCCCGGTTCACATTGATAAATGTTCTGACACCGACTTAGGGGACATGTAAAACAAAGGTCAGACGCGTTCACTGCGAGTAAAATCATTTCCATCGCAACAGATGACAAATGGAGTCGGTTTCTTGCGTTATTGTCAAGAGATTCTCCCCTTCCCTTTCAGTGCTCTCACTCTCATTTCTGCACTGTGTGTCTCTTACTGTTCCTCCCTGAAATCCATGAATAAATAATTCAAGCCACAGATTTTTCATTTTATGACTGAATATGATATTTATCCTGTACCCCATCTTGCCACCCACCCACCTCTCTGAAGGAGCACATGAAACACTCTTCACCTGAGACTCAAACAAGACTTTCTAAAAGCCCTCAACGCTTTTTTTCCCCCTTTCACCGCTTCAGGATCATCTCTTGAGCCCCAAAATGTTGTCTCAGCACCACTTGAGTTGCTTTGTTTCTCTTAAGAATCCTCTATTCTCCTCCCTCTTCTCCTTCTCATCCCACCCTCTCATCCCCGCGTCGCCCTCCTCTCGGCATCGTGCCGCGAATCTGAGACAGTGACAAACTCCGACAAGAAAGCCTGCGATCTTGATACCTCTCCGCATCTCAATAATGGAGCAACTTGATATGAGAGCCTTGTTATCAGGGCCCTCTTGGCTCACTGCGTGTTGCATCCCATCCGTCAATAAGGAAAGAGGGGAAGAAGTGGGGGAGACACAGGGGGGAGAAAGAAGGAGGGAGGGGGCCACGGTTCAGTTATCACAGCAATGGGATTAATGGATGTGTGGGGCTTAAATTGGCTTCTGATGACAGCGGAGGCCTCACCGTGTTTCTATCAGTTATCGGCAGGTTTCCCCCCCATTACTCAGTCTCTTTCTCCCGGTTTCTCCCCTCCCCTCACTTTTTTTCCTCCCTCGCTCCGTAGCTGCAGCTGATTCCTCAACCCTTCTTTAACCATTTCTGTGTGAACACCCCACACATCAATCTTCTCTCCACTTCTTCCCTCTTTGAATCCAATTCTCCAGACAGCATGATGTCCAAATTAAAGAATGTGATGGAAGCCGGTGAAAATACACACAGCCTGGTGCAGTAAGTCAAATGCATAAATGGACTGAATGAGCATTTTCAATATTTGATAGCTGGATATGCTGCAGAGCAGAGTCGGGGGAAAGATATGAGGGCAGTGCTGCACAAACTATTAGGGCTAATGTGCACCAGACATCATGTTCCAGATGTGTTCATTTCATCTGACGTCAAGGTGGATGCTAAGTAACACGACGTACAAGTTAAATCTGTGATGATACATTTTTCATACAATTAAACACAGTCAGTGTCGATGTTTACACTGGTCGGGCCAAGTTTGCATTCTTCCTACTCAGCAGCTGCAGCTCTATTAGCCTACTTTTAGCTAACTACGTCAACCATTTACCCATTAGGCTACTTTTAGCTAACATTAACCATTTCAATGGTTAATCATTACTTTAAGCTAACTATATCAACTGTAGGCTATTTTAAGTAGGCTGCTTTTAGCTAAAGGTAAAACCACTTCAAACTCTTTATACATTAGCCTACTTTCAGCTAGCCTAATTTTAACAATTCAACCGTGTTAGCATTACTTTTAGCAAACTATTTCAAACATTTAGGCTGTCCATTACTTTTAGCTATTTCAACCGTACTTTTAGCTAACTGTTCATCCATCAGCCTACTTATAGCTAATATTAACCAGTTTTATAATTTAAAATGTTTATCCATTACATTTAGCTCTTTTTTTTTTAACCGTATCCATTACTTTTAGCTAATGTTAACCATTTCAACTGTTTATCCATTACCTTTAGCTATTTCAGATTCCTCTGTTACCTATATCGTTGACCACCTGGGCCTATTTCGCCTGCTTCCATTAGCCTACATTTAACGTCTGATTTCAGCTGTTTTTCCATACAGTATACAGTTAGCCATCTGTTTTAACTGTCCACCCATTACTTTTGGCTAAACATTTCACATCGTGAGGTTTTTATTTGAGCTGTCCATCAATAACTTATAGATACAGGGTTTTTTCAGATGTTTACTCCTCACTTTCAACGAGTCGATTTTAATTACTCTGCTCACTTTTTAACTAGTTCTCATGCAGTCTGTTTCGATGTGTCCCCGGGCACCTGGCTACCCCCTGGGGTCCCTCTACGAGGGCATATGGCTCCCACCACAGCTGAATAGACACCATCAGGTGCAGCACCGTATCACTCCATTTTAAGCTTTTCTAATAAAGCCAGTTTAACACTTCTAAGAATGGATCTTTTATTAAGAGGGACTTTGTCAGAACTAATTTCGTTCAAAAGGCTCATTCATCTAAAAGAAACTCACGCTCATTGCAGCAGACGGGCTCGGAAGGAAGAAACTGTCAAACCGCCATCAAAAAACTTCCCGCGATAGTCTAATTACTTCTCAGTCTTGTCAATCTCAGTGTTTTACACTGAGAGGAATGGAGGAAGAGGCTTTAATGTGGTAAAACCAAACTCCATTCGTGGTGAAAAGGGAAGACAGCCATTCTGCTGCGAGTGATTTGGCTCACAGTCACAAACACTGCAAACTATGAGACATCCTCAAGTCTTCGGGGTGGGCCTGTGTTGATCAGCCCAGTCCTCCTTTTGTGTGCTTGTTTCTTTATGTCCCACATCCTCTCTGTCACAAAAGTCCCCTGTAGGTCTCTATTTTCCCTTGCAAATCCTATCAGTTCCAAAACACACACGGGGTATTGCGACGATGTTTGGAAGAAGTTGATTCAATTTGCTTAGGGTTTTTTTTTTTTTCTTCCTTTCTTTCTTTTTCGGAGAGCAGGGCACGCCATTCAAACATCTATGTGGATTCACAAACATCTGCTGCTGATGAAAAAGATACCCAGAAAGCTTGGCGGGATGTGGAGCAAAAAGTTTTCTCGGTTTGTGCGATTTACTGCCGTCAGTTACAATGTCAGCGTCTGAGAAACGGCTTTATTTTATGGAAGGAAACCGTAAGTTTTTTTAAATTACACAAGTGTTTAGGGAAGTCTTTTAAAGCAGAGTGATATTGTAGACTCCCTCAGGACATTCTGCGTAAAATCAGAGGTACGGTGGATTCCTAGAAACAATACGCGTCACGTCTTTATTGAGGAGCGTTTGAAGGCTTTGTGACTGCGCCGTGGTTTGACACGTAATAGAGCCGAGTGCACGGGAAGTGGGAGTCGGTGTTTGCTCTTTCTGTTGTGTGTCTTGTTGTGGGAATGGGGTGAGCTGCATCTTTACACATGGCTTCCCCTCAGTGAAGGCGAAATGAAGGGGAGCCCTCAGGGCAAACGCAAAGACAGGAGGCTCTGGAAAGAGTCTCAGATGAGCATAAACACACAGACACACACAAAATATAAACAACAAGCACTTGAAGGGAATCACACACAATAATGAGCGTCCTCAGTCTCGGCACGTGGGCAGCTTTTCTGGCCTTTTCAGCACCACGGACAGCAACCTCCTCCTTCATTATACTGTGTGTGCATCTGTCACTTCAACTACAAGTAATCACACAGGTTTGTTCCCGATTTAAACATGTTTTTCACTTAAGCACAACTCTCGCAGGTGAATAATTATCTAATCAGTGAAGCGTGATGTGAGATGGCGTCGAACAATTGTCCACAAAGCTTTTACTCGCTGTCAATTAATCATGAATTTTTCTCACTTCTCGCCTCGTTTTTCAGTTCGCGCTTCACAACTCGTCCTCGCACAATTATCCACATGACAACTCCGACTTCAGTTCATGTTTATATAAAGTGACAACACCTTTCGGCTACTCTGCCCACCTCTGCTAACGAAGGCTAATGAGTTTGTACTGAGCGAGTCATAGCAAATGATGTGAAATAGACGGAGATCCTGCCCTTTTAAGAACCCTGCTTTATTTATACTGTAGCTGTGCTACGCTATGTGGTGACATGTCACAAGTACACAAGGACACGTGGACTCAAAGACTTAAATCGGCATGTTAAGAAAGTATCTGATGTACTTTACCGACTGTAAAGGAAGGTGTCTGAACTCTTCTTTCTCTGAAGTAAGAAACATATTATAGTTTGTTTCAAATCAGATTGCAAAAATAAAGGTTAGGGTTAAAGCAATTATTTAAAAACGTCTTGGAAATAAAAGCAAGATGAAAAAATGGATTTAAATACAGATAGATTACCTTTTAAAATCTAAGAGGTAAATAGTCTGCGTATGTTGAGTTAGCTGCATCTTGCTGCAGTAAAGAAACGACACTGACAGCGCCACATTCATCCAGCCTCCCTCCCTCTGTTATCTTTTATCCTCGGAGCAAAAGCTCGCAAGTAAATTATCCGAACTTTTTCTCCCCCGGCAAACGGCAGAAAATTTACTTTATCGCCTCCATCGTTATTTTTGTTTGTGTATTTATTTCTCTCTGTCACCCCTTCATCCCCCTCTGCTGATGATTTGTTGCGATTTCGAGAGACAATACGTGGAAATTGCACAGAGGGGATCAGAAATTTACTTCTCGATAACATCTGTTACTAACTATTCCGCCCAGCGTGCAGAATCAGTTGCCCCTGTAGACCCGTTTTCCCCCTTTATCTTATTTATTTGGAGAAAGGGTTATATTGTCTCATACACCACGAGGTGCACCGAGGAACCTCTGTGCATGGCTAAACGGGAACTTTTATAGCCATCCCTACCCAGAATGGCAATTAGCTGCGGTAGACTGGGGAAAAACACAGAGCGGAGTTGGTATGCAGAGAGCTCTGCAAAGTTAATGGACTTTTAAATCGACACTGTGCGCCAAATTCCCTTATTAATGCCATCCCTGGTCCCTGCCTACACGACCGTTTGATTTCAAAGGTCAACTCTCAAATGTCAACATTGGACCAGTAAATAGGGAACGCTCTCATGATGCAGGCACTGTGTGTCGGAGGCATGTGAAGCCAAGGAGTGGCGAGGTGAAGAGGCGACTTCCTGCTTGTTTTTATCTATTTATACCTCTATTTATCTTCTTAACTGAATGGCTTTACATACAGAGGCTTCACACACATTATACTTGATACCCAGCTCTTTCACTGCGTAAATAAGAAGCTAAGTGCCTTGCTCAAAGACGCCTTGGTCGTGACTGCGGTTCCTACTTGTTAACATCCACTTGCCAGATCCTTCCAGCCAATTTAAGGAGCCTTACTGGGTTGCACCACCTCCGTGTTTCCGTCGTCGGATGTGTAAAAACTGAAGAAAAAGACAAATGGAAAACATTCATTTTTGAGTTGACTGTTGATGTAAACCAAACTCCCAATTATCTCACAACTGAAATGCACAGAGGAACTGGAGGAGCAGCTCACAGCTGGTAATTTTAGGAAAACTAATTGCAATTGGTTGAAACCCCTCCAGTAACATCTCACAACACAAAACAGAAAGCAATATAAAAGAAATACCATTTAATTGTTCTTTCTGTAAAGTTTTGCTAAGTTTGCCGATTTAAAGCCACAGTGTGACTGACGCGGCCTTGTATCTGTAGCCTAGCCTGTTAGCATACAAATATCAATCAAATATGTTAATATCTTGTATAACTGCAAAAACAGTATAGTATAAAGATGAGCATATAGTAGAGAATGTGTAGTATTAGTATGTTATGTTATGTGATATTTGGGTCAGATGCACCACTTTCACAATCTAAACAGGTCGTATCTAAGCTAGCTAGCACGCTAACATGCTTTCTTTTCATGCTTCGGTTTGCTCGACCAGAGCTACAACTGTTTGTTGCTGGGTTTAAGTGCTGTGACATCTTGTAAGAACTAGTTTGTGACATTAATGTCCATTAAACAGTACTTTTGTCTGAGGCTAGCTTAGCATGCTTTGGACTTGCACGCAGACTGAATCAGTCCCGAGTCGCAATCCAACCAACTATCCACCTCTCTGACATTTTTAGCTCCTGTCTTCATAACTGCTTGTTCAACACAGAAAACATATTTGAGGTTGTATTTAGGTTTCTGAGGTCTGTGACACAGTGAAGGTTACATTCAGCTCGTCTGGGACTGACTAGTACAACCAATCACTAAAACGTAAGTGGTGCAATGTGATTATTTTATATTACGTATTAATGAACACAATTCTTAATCAGTGAAAATATAATTGAGGGTAATGTGAGATTCAATCTGTGATTTGATGTCTCTCAGAGGTAATTAAACAGCTGTGGCAGTTATTACTAAAGCATCATTTCAGTATAGGCAGCTGATGCTCACATCAGAAGTGCCTTCCATCAAATAAAATTAGATTTTGTTTGGAAATTGAAAATATGACTGAACACTCTTTCATTTCAGTAATAATATACATTTATGACCGAGGACGTTTTGGTAAGAAAGTACAACCCAGAACACAAAAGTACTTTGTTTAAAGCCCACAAACGAAGCACCTTCTTCCTGTGACAATGTGGTCCCACATGAACGCAAATTGTTGACAGTTGTGGTCGTCTCATATGACACATTTCTGTATTTGTGTTTTTGCCTGTTCTGGTTTAAATTGGACGAGGCCCAACAGAAGAACTGTGATGTCACATGCACCACTAAGGATTTTGTATATGTTGCTAAACCTTTGTTTAAATTAAATAACAGTTTTGATGTTGTGTCTACTGGAGTTAGCATGCTAACCAGCTAGCCCTAGCCCGTCCTGTCTCGTAACAACATTCTGAGCTCCCAGTCCGGACTGCTAGCTGCAGTTAGCGCTAACTCCAGTGAAATGCTTCCCCCTGTTCTTTTGGAGTGACATTGCACAGGAGGCAAACTCTTACATATTACACCTTTTAAGATTGATTGTTGCTTATTTAGCCTTTAGCGTTAGTTTCAGGGGCCTTTAATTGAGTACTTTTTTAATGAAAGACCCAGGATGAGTTTTGTCTGACTTACTGCAACAACATTTCATAGTTTTTTTTTAAAGATGCTCAATTTATTTGCCAGTTTTTGACCCGGAAAACTAAAAATGTTGTTTTCAAGTGTAGTAAAAGAAAAAAAAAACGTGTTTGATACATGAATACAAACTGCAGGGGGGCTGCATTTAAGAGTAAATATGGGTTGATGTGCGCGTTGCAGCAGACCATGAGGAAGCATCATTAGCGCTGGTGAATATAACAGACAGGCACTGAAACATTAAAAACTGCCGGGATGCAGTCACAGACATTTCGTGCGTGAGCTGGACAATAATAGCGAAGATCGTCATTAAAAGAGGGAGTGGGGAGAAAACACGATGATGGACGTCTCAAGATGAAGACCACACCGAGTTTGGCGCCGGAAGGGAGAGCTCGCCGTGCTGCAAACCTTAACGTCCAGCCTGAGGCTGCAAGCTGTGAGTCTTGACCCCGTGACTTTGACGGACCATGGTGCAAATAACGCCACGGGCCATATAGTAGCTGGACGGTAGACGTGCATGGAAACAACACATTATTATGGCTCGCACGCCAAAAAACCTCAGACACGGATCCGTTAATCTATGGAAGTTGCAGTGAAAATGTACTGCGGTATCGATTGCACTGATGTAGCTGCAGGTGCAGAGGGACACGAGAACAGACTTAGCAGAGTACAGAGAAGAAGACGTGGAGTAAGTGAGGGGGAAAAAAGGCAGAATTTAAACACGGCCTCCAGCAAGCAGACTGTATCTGTCTATTTTAATTTGCTTTCCTAATTATCTGATTGCTGCCTGCTGCCCGTGGATTCATTCCCTTCTCTAAATATAGGCCCAGATTGTTCCATAGCTCTGCTCACAAATTCTCTTTGATTGTTTGCTGGGGAAAACCTTCCACGCGGTGAAGTAGCCCCACCGAACGAGCCCCCCCACCCCCATGCTCAATAAAAAATGACGCTTGGGCGAGATGTTTTCTTTTTAAAGCATTTGTTAATATGCCCGCAAGGCACGACGAGCTTCCTGTCCTACTTGAAAGGCACCTCATCAGGCTTTCCAGATGTTTCCCTCTGCCATTTTCACGCAGCCGCTTTGTTGTCAACAAAACGGCAGAAAGTTTTGTCTCATTAATTATTGTTTGCTCTCTGCCTTTTGTGCGTCTCAAACGCCGTGTTCGGCGGGGTTTGCGTTCGTTCGGTCTGGGCTGACGTGGAAAGAAAGCGTCCCGGAGAGGGAAACAAGGAGGGACGGAGGGAGAAAAAGAAGGATTTTAAGAATGCAACCTGCTGGTTATCAGGTTGAAGGTGACAGGGCCGGGTGTGTAAGTGGCAGCTGTGAACGCTTGTCAAAGGAAATTTGGGTCAACGTGCAGCCATCTTTCCCCGGGACGTCGCTGTGAAACCCCACACACCTTTTCGATTATACATGTGTGTCAGATTCCTCTAAATGTTTGCCCGCGCTCATCGATTTCCTGTTGCCCCGGCCTGATTGATAAGCCGGGCACATTCATCTATTAGTTTTGGTCCTCCGAAGCAACTACTCAAGATGAAAGGGACAGCTTTTTTTCTTCTCTCTTTGCGACGAGAGTCTGCATGCGTAGTGTGTGTGTATAAATGTGTGCGCGCTCGGAGGCAGCTGCCTGTCTACCATTGTCTAGACAGAATCATGTGGCTGCATACTGAGAGAAGAGGAGGTGACACGCCGAAAAGCTGCCCGTGTTGATAATGCTCGGCGATGCTCATTTGCTGTGACACAAACCCCTAAAAGTTAGTTGCGGGAAAGAAAAAAAAAAAACTTTTTAAAATATATTAAAGCGGCTGAGGGGATTTGAAGCGAAGATCAGCTTTTCGGCATAAAACACTCAGCAAACAGCAACGAGTTAAGGGGATTATGATTATAAGGCTTGCAAAGTATTCAATACAATACTATCGACTGTATGCATACCCCACTGTGTCTTCTTTGGGCGTTTTCCGCCGCGCGAGACAGAACTGATGTCATAAACGCCTCATTATTCGCTCGGCGCAGAGCCACATACAGTAGAAAACACTTTCAATGTTTCTGTATGAAAAGTGTGACGCGCTCTCCCTCCGCTGCAACTTCTCAATCCTCCGCATCTCCTCTCCATCTTTAATAGAATCGCCGCGCACACCATCCCCAATCAGCCCCCATAATGCCTTGCTCTCTGCATGCCCCCTGGTTATGGCTGTGCCACGCTATAATGGTCCCCTACCTTATCTGACACACAGTTATGCAAATATTAGGTTCCACCCGAATATCTGGTGACAGGAGTTTCTCTCGCTCTCCCTCCCTCTCTCCCCCCTGATTATGCGGCGATAGGCTCGCTCGGGCCTGGAATAGACCGCTCGCGCATAATCGTGATTAGTCATATCTCGTGTTCGCAGTGATGTAAAAACCCATCACCGCCCGGTCTTTATTGTCGGCGGGGCGCGTTTTCTGTTTGTGTGCGAGACATGCTGATGGACAGTCGGAGACGGATGGAAAATCCTTTTCACGCCGCCGGTTCAGACGTTGTATGTAACGCGCCGCGCGCCCCGTGTTTTCCTAATGACGACTTGTTAATGCTTAAAAAGCTCGACAAGCAGTCAGACATTGCTTTGCGCTCCAGATGATCAGCTTCTCAGAGAGAAAACTGCAATTCATGATCAGGTAAAGTGGTAATTAATTAGCGTGATAAGGCAACACCCCGAATGCATCACTGAGCTGTGCAGAGGGGTCGGGTTCTGCTTCTCCGCCCCGGTGAATGCCAGAATGTCAACGCAAACACACTGACCGAGAGCGAGACACAAACCCACACAGTCAGAGCCGTGAATATAGGCTGTCATGGGAAAGATACAAAACCTCTCATGATGCCAAAGCCTTTGACATAACTGAGGTTAACTGACAAATTCCTGTGTCATACAATCATTTAGTTGATGTTATGATGTCTATGTGTTGTGTTACAAAGATACGTATACTGACGTAAGCATGCTAATCGGCTAGCCCTGACGTATCCTGTGCTAAAGATCCCATGCTAGCGGAACACCACCAGTCCGCTGGTTCCTCAAAATCCTAGTCGGGACTGCTAGCTGCACGGCTAACTGAGCCAACTAGCTTATTGCAGCTACAGTTAACAGCAGTTACTCTGGTGGTACGCATTCATTTGGAGTCATGTGTTTGGCCGCCTAACATTTGTAAACTGTGCTAACTCGTCTTTTCGCTCTGTTTTTGTCTCCACCAACTCTCGAGGAAAATATTTTACATGTAACCTAGCATTTAGCTGGTAGCTTTCGTTAGCGGCTAGAAATGAGGTTGAGCAGAGTTGCGGGTCAGAAAACCAAAACGACAAGCTAAAGGATGCTAAAATACTTGCCACCTTCCCAACTGTTTAGTCAAGTTTTAACATTTGTGCAAAAAGGTGCAGCTTTAAAGTATTTCAGTAACTTAAAACTAGAAATGTTGACACACCTTTGCTCAGTGGTTTTGTAAGTGTGCAGACACATTAGCAAGCCAAGTTGCTAGAAAACGATGAAGGCATTATAGGCCTACGTTTACCGCAAAGCATGGCTACATTAAATTTGTGCGTTTGTTGTGTATCACATATCAACATCTCAACAATATGTGTCATATCACATTCAGATCGTCTATGTATGAGCTGACTTTAAAGGTGCAATATGTAAGAAGTTTAGTTGGAAATGTTCAAAAATTCAATTTACTAAAATGATCAAAATAATGTGAATAAAAAGCAGTTTTGAAATGATGATGTCCGTTTACCGTGTTGCAATGATATCCACTGAATTTAGCGTGCTAACCAGCTCCCCGCTCCAAAGCCCTTGCTAGCAGTAGAAGCACCAACACTCCCCTGGTACCCGGGCTCCAAGTCTGAATCGCTAGCTGCAAAGCTGACTGAGCTAACTAGTAGCAGCTACAGTTAGCGGTTGCTCTGGTGATGTGCAGCAGCAGGAATTTGACAGCTGGCCAATTCTTACATATTGCACCTTTGAATGTTAGAAATATCCAGAAGTTTCATGTTTACCAATGTTGACGAGACGTGGGAACGTTTTCAAGCCATCTTTGTGTCAGCTAAACCAGGTGTTTTAAGTGAAACATGATCTTTTTCTAACCCTAACAGTGTTTTTACCTGCCTAAATCTAACCAGATCATAACTACAGCATTGAACTATAAAACTGCAACGCATCAGTATGATAAATATTGTAGAAATGTTGATATGATAGGTATGACACGTACAAATCCTATGTTTGCAGAAACATACAATGCCAAGTACGTTAACATTAAAAGCAAATGATGTAAACATAACACAAGTTTGGCAGAAATGTGAAGATTCAACAGTGTATCGGATGAGAACGCCGTACCGCTGGGAGCCATAAACAACACAAGGCCCAAGGGATGCATAGCATAGCATAATATAGCATGGCAATGGTCAGGTAATGTGCTCATGTGACTGTAGCGAGTGAGTTGACAGCAAGACTGAAGGAGGCAGGTGAGAAGTACGTGAGAAGTAAAATAACCAGTTTCTAACACACACACACACACACTCTCTCTCTGCTCTCTGAAACACACACACACAAACTCCATCTCCCTGAGGGGTAGTGATCTGTGACTCCTCAATGTTCTGTGCACATCTGAGATGACAGCACACACAACATGGCGAGCGCTCCAGTCGGGGTTCCACATGATCACCCGCAGCAGTACTGTACAGCAAACAAGATACAACCACACTGTGTGCAGACAAGGAAGCAGGGCCAGGACTCTCCCTGAATCCAGCAGTGTCACACTCACACTTGGCCACATAATAATGTGCAAATACAGTTTGTGGTTTTGTCTTTGGCCTGCGTTGGAGTCACACTTAGGGCCCCGTGTACACTGGGGTCGTGTTTTTGTGCGATTATTCAAACACTTTTTTTTCGAACTGTTGTTTTTGTTATGAGTAAAATGACTCGATGTCATTTTGTTTTTCGGAAGAAGGTAGATATTTAATGAATGACGGCAGCAACCAGTCTTGTTGTGTGAAACAGACGTCGCGTCACAACTCGTATTATATGACAAAGGACACACGGTTCAACCAAAAATGAAGTTTCGTAGTCCACGAAACATTTCTGGAGCTTTGCAGCGAAACGGAGCTGCAGTATTCTCCTGAACAACTGAAGAAGACGGGACCTTGTTTGAAAATGCAAAAAAGCGAATAAAATAAAACATAAAATGGCTCCAAACAGTTTGACCGAGATAATTTAAGTCTAAAAAGACACTTTTACCCCCTCAACGCACAGCTGGACTCAGACAGGGTGAGCACTAACGCTTTTAGCTTAGCAGCTACAGTGAAGATTTGTGTAAATATTGTTTTTTTTGAATCAGTTTAGGATCTTGGGGCTTTTTACATTTTAAAACAAGTCCCCATCTACTTCAGTTGTTTAGGAGAATGCTGCAGAGCTGTTTTTGCTGTGAAGCTCATGTGCAGATGTGACCCAATCCTTTTGCAGACGACATTCAGTTATTCTACCTGAACCCTCCGAGATCCTTCTGGCTTTAATTTGACCCCGTTAATATTACAACTGCGAACACGGCGAGTGAGATCAATTTCATTAGCAGAGGAACTTGTTTCCAAACAGTTTTTAAGAGATACATGTGCTGCTTACTGCAATAATCAAGGGATTTCATTAAAAGAAAAATCCTACCATCGTCATTTCTTTTTTTCAAAGAATGCATTAAATGAAAATAAAAAATTCAGTGTTTGGATCTCGGATGAAAACGCTCGTTTATATCGGCTTCCTTGTATTTATCAGGGAAACTCAGGATTCTGGCGTTGAGTTCAATTTTTCATTGATCACAACTTTGACTCGAATGCGATGGTGAGCATAAATTTGTGTCAGAATGCTTTTTATAAATGAGTCCCCATGATACTCATTACAATGTGAGAGCAAACGCTGTGGTGGTGAGCGTTAAGAGAGGTGTGGATTCACATTCCACTTCCAGCTGATTATATGGAAGCGGAGGGAGAGGTTATCCTCCACAGATGCAATCACGTGTTTCACGAAACATGTGTTTCGGGGGCTGCGGTAGCGGCTCCCTGCTTTCCCAGATGTAAATGTGTACATCACTATAATTTAAAAACCTGAGACATATATTTTTTTTTCTGCCTTATTATCAGCAGAGGAAGGAGCAGACCAGATTCAATTTGAGGAGAGGTAGTGGATCATGAAAGCATTTCACAATTCGGGAACAAATTTGATATCCGTCTGGGAGTCAGGACCCAGAACGGTAGTGTTGTCAAGAAAAAAATTGAAATGTTGCTTTATTTGCCGTTCCGACTCCAATTTCACATCGCTGCTCAAACTTTTCTGATCTTATCACATCTTCTGACTTTTTCCTCATACTTTTGCTCCCGCCTCCCCCTCCACCACTTACCAGCGAATCCTCATGGATCTACTTAAACTTCATCTTATAAAACTCAGACCAATTACACTTACAGAATCCTTTACAGTACAGTAGACTTCCAGCGGGGAAGATGAAGGAAAAAGGGCAAACTCTGAGCTTATTTCATTTCCTCCCTTTTTATAAGATCAACTTTTTGGCATGCCAATGGCTTTTGCAATACTGCTCTGTTTATATTTCATTACTTTTTTTCGCCGCGGCCTGCTGCGAACAGTGCAAACTGAATAATATTGACAGAAAGGGGTCCGTTTCATCTTGGTCATCAATAACAGAATCTTTTTATTCGATGTCCGGCTTGCATGCTGATAATAATTGCTGCCGATGCATGCAATAGCTGCAATAAAGACACTATTGAATTTCCCCAAATTGATTTTTTTTTTCATCCCAAAGTGAAGAGAATGAAACAAAATCTCCCTTCCTTTCAGTGCGAGTTCGCTCATCTCTTTGTTTAATCTGTCTTCCCCCCCAGCCTCGGCTGCGCAGTTGACTCTGCTCTCTCTCATCCCGGCTTTTACCCTCTTCACTTATTTCCTCCATTTATGGTGAATCAGCTATTACACAGAGGCTTTATAATTGATAGTCTCTCGCGGCTGCGCAGCTTTCTGCAAGTTCTTTTGCTAAAAAGCCAACAATTAATAAATACAAAGCCACCTTTGACCCGCAGATTTGTCTAAACAATGCGAGCTGCTTGCGAGGCATAATTTTTTATTCCGCAATTGTAACGGTGTAATTACAGAAACAAGGGCCCCTTATGCTCTTAAAGACATGCCTTTGTTCTTTTATTCCATTGATATTTGCTCCAAGTCTTTTCAGCTTTCCCAAATAAAAAGCAGTTTACCTCCTTCTGTGGACCTGGGAGGTTTTAACTGGTTATAAAACTGAATTTAACACCGGTCCCTCCATGTGAACTATATAATCAAATCAGAGAGGAGATTGGCTTCTTCTATAGAGTAATCGTAGTTAGTCTTAAAGGTGCACTATGTTGTTTTTGGGGAAGAGACAGAGACAGTTTGTTTATTTAGTTTTTTATGCATAAATAATCTCTTTATTTTAATGACTGAATAAACAAACTGACCTTTAAAAAGGCCCTGTTTATTTTTGGCGGACCCTGCCACCTTTCTAGCTTCAAACAGTGTTCTGGAGACCTTACTTTTCCTCTGAGAACAGCTTGTTTATTCAGTTATGGGGAAAAAAATAATATTTCTGAGTTTGTGTTATTACATCATTAAAATTCTGAATATGAATTTGTTCTCCGAAACTAAACGGCGGCGCTTTAATGCCCGTAACCGAGTCAGATTCTGAAAATTAAAACTATTTCCATGGTGGAGTGAAGAAAGAAGCTGCACTATAGTCACAAAAAAGATGCATTACCTCATTCCTATGCATTATGCAAACAGATGTGTAAATAGTATTAAAAATATGTTGGCGTTCTTTCACTTGCTTTAAAAACAGATACATAAGCAATAATCAAGCTCTTAACGACAGGAGACAGTTGTGCTCATACCACTTTTATCCACAGGGGGCGCCAGAACCAATGAACAAAAAGCTCCTTGTAGCTGCTTTAAAGTCAACTGAAATCTGAGTTTTCCTCACTTTTTTGGTAAATATAAACTACAACGATGCGCAGATGAGACTGATGTTTGAGAATCGGCGTTGTTATGAGGCGTTACACTGTTACACTGAGCATCTGAGCAGATTCATAATGTTGTTAAGGGTGAATTCAGACCTGATATTTGTCAAGGGTGTGTTTTTGTAGTGTTTTTGCTCTTTCCTCCTGTTCTTGTGCTCCTCACCAGTCTGCTTTCCCTCTACACCTCGACTACATATCCTTTATTAGCACAGTCTTCTTTATAGCCTATCAGCTCCTTCCCTGCTCTCTTGGTTCATCCTCTCATTCCCCTCACCTGTGTTTCTCCACCTAACTCCGCCAGCACCCCATCCCCTCGTTAGTTTAGTTTGTATTTTACGCCAGTCTTTGTCCAGTTGCTGTGTGGCCCCATTCCTGATGTTGTATTGGCCTGTTCCTGTGATTCATCCTGGAATAATGTTCTGGAAATTGACCTGCCTGCCTGCAGTCTCCTGCATCTGGTGGACAGCTCTAAGTCTCAAGTGGACAGCTCTAAGTCCATCAGTTCGCGCTTCACACGTAAAGTGGTTAGCAAACTGAGCTAACTTCAGCTGCATTTAGAAACTGCATCATCTACTTACTGTCCCTCCTAAACAAAAATGAACAGCACCCTGTTTTAACAAGGGTGTCGAACCACATGCCCGCGTATCCTTTGTAGGGTCAAGGAAGAGCAGGAGCCGATTCCAGCTGACGTTTGGTGGAAAGGCGGGGTACGGCCCGGACAGGTCGCCGGTCAGTCACAGGGCTGACACATAGAGACAGACATCCATTCACACTCACGTCGATTTAGAGCTGTTAACCCTGCATGTTTCCAGACAGTGGGAGGAAGCTGGAGCAGGTGAAGAAAACCCACGCAGGAAGTCAAACTCAAAAAATGTCAGGTTGTTGTTCAGTAGCTCATACTACTCCAACAAAAACATCGACTGTTTCGCTTATCAGAACTGCACTTGCTTATTCAGTCTGTCTCACCGGACCTGTGGCTATTTCCAACCAATATCTGGCTTTTTAACATCTGTCTTTAAACCTGGCCGCCTGCATTCCTCCTGTCACAGCCCTCGAAAAGCTGTGGATGGCAAGAGTCGGAGTGAGGCATCAGGCTGGCACGGTGCCCGGGAACCAGAGAGCGGGGAAAACAGAGCGAAGTGCAGGAAAAGATGGAGCGAGAAGAGAGAGGAGGACACGTGAAAAATGTGATGGCGGCGAAGGTGCCGGGGGAGTCCGACGATGCAAACATTGAAAGCGTGACAGCAGGACAGAGTAGCGAGAAAAAAGGGAGAGTGGGGGGGTGAGTAGGATGTGTTTAACTGCGGGAGCTTGTGTAGGAGTGATGGGAGACCCCGCGGGGCCCGGAGGTAATCTGCAGGTTTTTTTGCGCGCTGGCTCTCCAGGACCTCGCAGGTGTGCGCTGCAGCGGAGATGTCACAACTGTTGTTTCTTTGTCTTTTTGTTCTTTTTATCTCCATTCAGATGAGCACACAATAGAGAATCAACACGTGGAGTGGACACCCCGCGGTCAGCGCCTCACCTTGTCATCTCCAAATTTACCAGTTTCAATAAAAAAAAAAACAAGCAACATGGTTGCTCCTTTCTTTTATTTTCCTCTCGCTCCCCTCTGCCCTCTTTTGTCTGCAGCGCCGGCTCGCAATATTAATGAAATATCTTTCCAGCAATGTCGTAAGCGAGCAAAACTGTAAACACCATCTCTCATTAAGATAAAGAATCCTGTACAGGCAGCTAAATGTCCCTGGCTTTTTTTCTGTCTTCACGCAGTTGAGACCATTTCATCAGATGCTGCCTGAACTGTCTGTACGACTGCGTCTTGGTTTACCCCCATCGCCTCACATTTCACTTGCAATCTCTGACAAACTACGAAGAAGACAAAAAAAGAGACACACTTTTATATAGATTCCTTCACCGTGATGGCTCCCCGGCCTCTCTTTCTCTTGTCTCTTTCTATTGCTGCAAGAGAAATGGAAAAACAACGAGATTTAATCATCCCATTCTCCTTTTGCAAACAATTAGATTATGCCTTTGTTTTCTTTCAATTTGATAAGGGAATCTGACACCATTCTTGCCCGCGATACGCAGTCATACATTATGGAGACGGCGGAGCGTGCTTCTGTTAATAAGAATTGACAGGAGCTACTGCGGAAATAACAAGAACAGACTTCTCCGGGATTCTCGGGCCCCACCCAAAAAAAACGCGGCACTTCCACATACACACCCGACTTCAATGCACAACAGCGCTGGGACATCCACAAGACATCCTCATCAATTATGAAGGAGCTCTGAGTACCATCCATTACACCCAATCAGCTGGAGAAATCACTGTTTTACCACCATTAGCATTCCGCTATTCATTAGGAAACCGCACGCACGCACGGATCTGCACACGCATGCAGACAATGCGGCCGATAAGCCAGGATGAATATGGAGGAACTGCACAGTTCTCAGAATGCAAAAGGAAACCAGTTCCAGTCCCTAGTTTATTCATGACCTGAATAGCATGCCTGCACAAACAAGCCCCGACTAATGTTAATTAAGCAGAAAAGAGGCTCGTTAGAGAGGGGGGGGTGAGAGAGAATGGATTAATCCAAGGACGGCTGGAAGGAAACATTCGATTGGAGTTGGAAGTTATAAGAAAAACATTAGCAAACTCTCAGGCATCAAAGGAAGCGTGAGTTTTGAAGGAACAAAAGGGTAAAAAAAAAATCAGACGACAGGAGGATTTAGTTTCAATAAACCACGGCGAGGAGAGCCAGGCGAGCGACGCCAGACAGCTTGCCGCTGTATGTTTAGGGTGCCATAAAGCAGTGGATCACAAACGAGGAGGCGCAAAAAAGCAAACACGTTTCCTCAACAATTTGAAGAATTCCTTTCTTTCTTGTGAAACACTAGTCGCCATTTCGGGGCCTCGAAAAGAAACAATTTCATCTTTGGTGAAGCTGCTCAAGAATCACAGCATTACACTTCTGATGAAGGGCCACGGGGAGACATTTCTTTTGTTTAAAGTGAGTTTCTCGGCTGTGGGACTTACAGAATAACGGTGCATTGATCGAAACTTCCTTCACCTTGTCTTGTGTTGGCGGCTTGAAGGTTTAACGTGCAAAATATGGGCAGGATCCAAAGGTATCCCCCAAAACATAGGGGGCAGCATATTACCAGAGTAGCCAACAACTGCTGCTCTTTGCGAGCTATCCCTGGCTGTAGCTTGCAACCATTAGCTAATTAGCTCATAGCTCAGGTAGCTGTGGAGCTGGCGGCCTTAGCGCTCGTCTGGACCGGGACCTTGGGTCACAGGGACTTTACAAATACCTTACATATTACTTCTTTAAAAGACTAAGATCACGAATGAAAACTTTGACTAAATATGTTCGTCAATAGCCTTTTTTTCCAGATGACGATGCTTTTCATTGACTAAAACTAGACCAGAATAGTCACTGCTTTCTTTGATTAAAATAAGAATTAAATGCCCAAAATTTAAGTCAACATTTACTTGACTAACTAGAATGGCATTCAGGACAGCGCATACCTCAACCAAGGCCAAGCCACCTAAATAGGCCTGAAAAGGATCCACGCATTATTCCCTGAGATATTAACAAAAATGTTGCAATGTTTAAGAAGGTAAGACAAAAATCCTAGCTCTGCACCAAAAGTTATTCGGGTCTATTCTTGACTGAGACCCATCCCCCATCCAAGTTTTGTGAAAATCGGTTCAGTAGTTTTTTTGTAATCCTGATTACAAACCAACAAACAAGCATGAAAACACTACCTGGCGGCAAAAAGAAAAACACAGGATAAGCTGGACTTTATATGATAAAAACAAAGGAGGACAATTGGTAAAGGACTAAGACTAAATAAGAAAATGGCTGAAAAAATAAACACCATTAAAGACACCATCATGCTTATGTGTAACATGCTAAAATATGACATCAGCAGAAGAACCATAAAGCCGTCAAACTGACTCAGGGGTTTCAAACCGGACCACGATGGCGGCTTGTTCAGAAACTTTCTCTTATATTACAACAATAATTCACTTAAATGTGTTTCTAAAATCATCAGCAAGAAATTAACATAACATTGGTAAATCTCTCTTAATCTTAGATCAACAATGGTGAATTGCACAACCTCTTACACAGACAATGAATGGGAACCGTAGGAAATAAATTTGTAGCTGCCACAACCCTGAGAATGGTGAGTTTTTATTGCTTATAAATTCAGCACTTCAGCTGTAAAAGGGTGACCTCCATACGGAGGTCTGATAAGCTGGACACGTTGGATGACGACTCTGTCTTTAATCCAATTCCTTCCAAGGCACCTCCATCAGATACATGCTTCTGACTCAGTTGGGGTCATGGAAGATCAATCAAAGAGGTGGAGTCCAAAGATGAAAGGATATCACAGGGGACGGAGTCCGATCCGGAGCTGCTCCTTGAGAAGAACTCAAGGTCCGTCTGTACGTACGCGTCAGCTCCTTCGGCGAGCTGTCGGGCGGCATTTCTGATGCGGCCGCATTGTGCTTCATTATGCATGCCATATTGAACCAAACCGATAGGTAATCAAGGCAAATCAAATATTCATTGGGACACATTTCGCTGGAGGCCGCAGAGCGACCCCCAGTCGGATCAACGGGGACGCATCAAAGCCAACAAATCTTGTGA
This sequence comes from Pagrus pagrus, assembly GCF_965226575.1. Lineage (NCBI taxonomy): Eukaryota > Metazoa > Chordata > Actinopteri > Spariformes > Sparidae > Pagrus > Pagrus pagrus. Next base: position 11,140,851 of record NC_140204.1, on the reverse strand, counting down.
GTGAATGGGAAGCGGCACAGAGATTTAGTTTAGCCTGGAAAACATGAATCCAGGGGGCGACGGGCTCAGTGGGTGTCTGCAGACGAGCTACGCTGCAGTGCAAATGACAGTGATTTAATAATGTTTACAACTGTACTCCAAAGTCTGAGTCTGATGGCTGCTACCTTTCCCGCCTGTGAATTCATCCCCCTTTTAGCAGCTCTTTGCATCTCCTAGCAACAGTGGAAATGTGCGACGCTGCGTTGTGTTTTCAGACAATGGTGCCGCTGTGAGGTCCGCCGGCTTTCTTCCTCACTTTGCCCGAGGATCTGTAATACAGATGTCCGCTGGCCAGACTAGTCAACAAAGGTGTCTCCGTGCCAAATGAGTCCGTAGTGGGATGAAAAACAGGCAAACAGTTGATGCGTGCGAGTCGGAACAACTCTATCATCTCCGCCTTTTCTTTTCATCCGTCCCTTCTGTCTCTTTCCCTCTCTAACTATGTCTCAACAGAGCACTTGCCCCTCACCCTTTGGTCTATCTCGATCTCTTTTATATCCTCCAGCGGGAAATCAAGCACATGCACGTAAACAAAGCCACACACACACACACACACACACCGTCCTGCAGCACCGTGGGACTGACAGAAGCTCCTATCAACGCAGCTCAGTCTTTCAGGTGGTAATTAGCAGTCATTGTTGTTTCTTCCGCTAATCAGAAATCTCACAAACCAATGAGGGTCATTATCTCGCCATCAGGAGGAAAAAGTAGCCTGGCTTAGGGAAAGATTCAGAGAGATGTGTGTGTGTTATGTGATATGTATTATGATAGAGTTCACAGCCTTATCAAATAAAATGGGGAGATTGGATCTTTTTCAATCATTTGCATATAGAGGGGCTTAATATCAATTATGAGATGAAATCGGGTGATTGTTTCTTTCTCGGGCTAATTGCACCTTCAGTCTCAGAGACACGTCATTCTGGAGACGAAGAAGGGAAAAAAAATAAAGCTTTGAGGCGACAGTGTGAACAAAGAAGTGCAGAGAACGCTGGAGTTCGAAGGGTTAAACGGAGCTGAATACAGCCAGGAATGGAAATAAAGTGCACGAATTATCCACTGGCCTCCGGACAGCCGACGGGAACAAGCTCGCTCTGAATGAAATACAAATTCCAAGCATTCATGCCAAAATAAAAGAAAACAAAAACAGAAATGTCTTGTATTTTCAAGCACCACGCCATCTTTCCTGTGGATCGTCCCTTTCTTATCTTCTTTTACAAACAAAAAACTTAGCCTTGAATAAGATGAAATCGTTGGTTGCTGTAACCATAAAAAACTAAAAAGCAACAATGGCGAAGTAAACAAGAGGATGCTAAAATGGGTAGAGGTTGGTTCGGATTCATGTCGCTCTTGCAACAAAGGCTACTTGTCATACCAGACCAAGTAAGGATGTAACAACGAAACCGCTAAGTGCGTTGGAGTTTTACTTCTCCTGAACTTGTCACTTGATAGAAGAAATGGGTTTTCTGCATCCTCTCAAAAGTCTCACTTCAAATCGGAAAGGCAACTTTCAAACTTAACTCCTCCAAGCGTTTCCCTGTATTACTGTTATAAAAAGCGTTACATGGCTACTGCTAGCAGCCTGGCTACTGTCGAAAAGAAGGGAAAACCCGGTAAGAAAAAATAAACACAAAAAAAGAGCAAAAAAGCTGTAAAAGTTGTACTGTAGGTACACAATGTTTTACAAAGACAAATAAAAGATATTGTGAAGATGCATGCAATCTATATGTACACTGCACAACAACTTTTTGACAGCAATCTAAACAAGCCAACTGATCGGCGTTGGCGTTCACATTGGCAGGCTAATGCCACCAAATTAACCTTATGCAACATTGATGAGGTATATAAACTCTTTGATTGGTGTCTTGGAGCGTGTTTATAGACAGTATGTCGGATATTAGGTAAACCAAACACCAGCCAAGGACGCCTAAACTTTCAGAGGACGGCTGCTCCTCCGACTCTATAGAAACTCTATGCATCTTTAACAAGCAAATGTTTAAATCCCTTCCCGTTCGCCACTTCTGTTGTGTTGATAACTTTAGACCAAACAATCTTGCGATGAAGGTTACCGTGGGTGGACTGGCATTCTAGATTAGACGGGGATAAATAAATAATGGACTCCGAATGAGGCAACAAATTATGCTCGTCTCCCCAATTCAAATCAATGGCGTCCAATCTATATCTGCGTCCTTGGGATGGTGCGGTTTGGAGAGCTGGGGGGCATGATGGTGCACAACAAATTGCTGACTGTCTTATGTGGTGTGTTGGCCAGGGACCCTGCCGTCGGCTTTAATAGGGTGGTCAAGGTCTCACACATGAACTGAAAGCCAATGCAGGGACTCCGGATACACGGGTCAGGAGATCGCCGCCGCTAATGCGCTTTCTATTTCACGTTAAATGCTCGTGTATGCGATCTCGCCGTTTTCAATAGTCACATTTCTTTCACTCATTTCCCTTCGCCGTGTTCTTCTTCTGCTCAGACTGTTCATTCCTGCACTCACTCCCTCGCTGGTGAAATAAGGCAGCCCGTTGGACGGCGGTACGCAGAGGTCGGCTCGGCCTCGCTTCTCATTCCACCTCTGGAGTGGATTACTAAATGGAAATGACCGCGGGGCTCGAAGGTCCACCCTGATCAGCTCACAGCGCCGTTCCCTCTCTCTTTCTGAGGGCGCTAAACCCTCACCGACGTCCCAGAGACCCTCATATGAAGCATGCCAGCGTCTGTTTGTTCAAATCGAACCAGTTGTGGTTGTATCAACATCAGAATAGTTCTCCTCTGCGGTGCACAGTGTTCACAGTGGAGCGACAGCATTTAAATGTGAAGAGATTAAACCGCAGGATTTATTTTTCATCTTAAAGGGGCACTCCAGAGATTTATGGCACATCCATAAAGTTGGGGGACTTGCGAGGGATTTAAAAAATCAAAAGCGATGCAGCAGAGGCCAAGATATTCAGACTTTTAGTCTCGATACTGAATACAGCTCTAAAAAGGCTGGAGCCTACATTCCCCAGGATGCACCTTGATTGAACCCTCCCTGCTTAACAAACGCCGGTTGAAAACTTTCCCTCCAGAGCCACAGAAGATATTTAACATACACATATACAACTGTTTTTACATCCTGAGCAAACTCCTGAATGACATGTTAACTGATCTTCATGTTTGAATTTGGTCGCCAGGCTGCAGTCGCATTTCACATCTTCATTCATCATGATTTTGCAAAACTTCAAATAGGCCTGATGCTGTGCTAATTGACAGCTGTTTCAATGTTTGGAAAACCAACTAAGCTAATCAGAGCTCTGTAGGCAGGTTTAAAAATGGGGACGTGCCAGCAACAGAAAAAAAATGCACAAAAACGGTGACTTGGAGAAATCACAACTTTTAAAAGAGCGAGTTTGCTGATTTTACACATCAAAGTCTGTTTACAGGTGTTGAGAAGTACTACTGCGTGAGAAAAAGAAGTTGGATAAAGTCTTTTGTGTCTCCAGATGGAGCTACACGAAATCTGATAATTGCCTCAAATTATGTCTGAAGAAATCTGGAGGTCTAGACTCATTCTCCAAACCCACTGACTGTAGTTAACTTAGTTATAACAAGACTGAGCTAGCTAACTGATATTGATGTGGTATTTTTTTCAGTTTGGGGAATCCCACGATCTTCAGAAAGCGCTAACGTTAGCTCAAGTTGGCTGGCTGACTCAACAGGGACTAGAAATTGCCTCTTGCTAGGTTGTTACTCGGGGTCGGCCTACTTCCTGGAGAAGAAACCTATGTATTTCCAGGGAAAACAGAAATAATGCTTAGAAAAAGTTGCCCCAAAACATGAATACATTCTGATTATATCATTTATTATGTCGGTAAGTGTTGTATAATCACAATATTACACTAGCTGATTGGTCTGGATTCTGTTCATAGAGATTTAAGAAGAAGGGAGCTGACCATCCCTCTGTAGTCCAAACCTCTTAAAGGTTCAATATGTAAGATTTTTAGTTGAAAACATTGAAGGATTAGCTTAAATTATCAACAGAACCCGGTAAAAAAAATAATAGTTTTGACATTATGATCTCTCTGTACTGTGTTGCATGTATATCCACTATAGTTAGCATGCTAACCAGCTAGCCCTAGCCCTTGTAAGTAACACCAACACTCACCTCGTGCTCTAAGCTCCCACTCCAGACCACAATATACACGGCTAACCGAGCTAACAGCAGCTACACTTGGCGGTTACTCCGGTCATTTGCTGCCCTGTTTGAGTATTGATTCGACAGGTTGCCAATTCTTACACACTGCACCTTTTAAGGCCGGTGATTCAAAGCTACATTAGCCACTACTAGCATAGCATTACTGATAGTCCCACTGAATTAGGGAATCTGCTTCGGTGACAGCAGAGTGAGGCTACCACCCAAACAAACAGTGTCATCACTGAGGTGACCTCCTCCATCTGGCAACCTTCCTATAACTCCTATAATGTAAAAATATGAACATGATCTACAGCCTTTTTCTCCCTGAAACGTTTAATTGGAATGTTTAACATTCCCGTTCTTTATTAGCTCTGTGGCGACCCGCTCCCTCCCTCGACCAGGGGGGGAAAAAAAACTGATTGAGGTTTTAAAGACTCAATCCCAGTTGAATTGCAATTGCAGAGGCTTTTAATTAGATAAAGCTTGGCTGGTTTGAACATATACTTTACAGCCGTGTCAGGCTAAAAGGGGTCCATGTGTCGTAAATATCACCCGAGACATTAATAGAATTGAGATTAGAGGGCAGAATGTGTGGATCAGCGTAAAACGGCAGCCAGCAGTGGGACAACTTCATGCAGTGAGCTATTTATAGCTGCTAAAATGGACGGCTCCATTAATATAAGGCTTACCCTTTCTGGAAATGTAAATCACCGGGGCCATGGCCCGACTTGCATGTTATACAGCAGCAGTATGTCAGAGTTAACAGTACCGTCTCTCTGATTTACACTGGTCTGGGATAAAGCGGAGAAGATTACTTCAGTTTTGCGTGCTCTCCTCGCGGACATCTGCTGCGTTTTAAGTCAATGTGCTATCTTAACATTTTTTTCTCCCTACCTCTAAAAGTGCCCCATCGTCTTAGATAAGGCATATGGCTGCAAACGAATATATATTTTTAATTGCACACTTGTTTCAGAAAGCGTCTCGGCGCACTAGAATATAGATGTCTAAAGTGGTAATGGAGCCACACTGAGACCCGTCACTCATCTAGCGCTCTTTCATTTCTGCCCTTGATGTCCACATTATTCACGGACAGACAAAGTGAGCCGACACCAAAGATGGAGGGAGACAGGGGGAGATCAGATCGCGGCCTCGGCGGACACTTCCACAAGGCCGAGGGCTGATCAATAACCTCCACATTTCAAAACTGCATCGGATTAAGTCCAACATGTCTTGTTTTTTCTAAAAACCACAGGGCCCCGCGTTTAATTGAGAAGCATCTCACGTCCAATCAGAGGGCTCATGTCTGTTCTTTTGAAAATAACTTGTCATTTTCTCTCTCTCTCTCTTTCTCGAGCACATCAGCTCACTGCTTCTCCCTCCAGTCCCCCTTCCTCCTCCTCCTCCTCCTCCTCCTCCCTCGCTGTCATCGCCGGCTGTGTGAACACTGCACAGAGCTCAGGTACTCTGCTACTGTACACCTCTGCATGCATGTATAGTATGACTCAGAGCACACAGCTAGCCGGTGGTGGGGAAAAAACCTCCAGATTTGACATCAGTATCATCATTAAAATGTACTTGGAGTGAAGGAAGATACTGTACCTGTGTGTGTTCAAGCCTCAGCTCCATGATGTCTTCATATCTTTGCTTGAATACCTGCTGTACAGTTATGGATCAAATTTTTTTGTAAAGCCATTTACATTTCTATGCATTATGCAGATCAATTAGCCGTCTCTCAGCTCTCAAGGTTTAATTATTGCCGCCTTATAATGTGGCACTTCAGTTTAAAGGCAGATTGAGCTGTCAAAGTTTAACATTTATATTTATTTGGAAATGACTGGAAGTCGATGGCTGCCAGGACTTTTCTAAAACACACTAACATCGTTTGCAAAATTGATTATTTTGATGTACAGGTCGAGCGAAGACTAAGATAACTAAGATACATGTACTGATATGCTAGCAGCATTTAAAGGTTGTTGCAGCTGCTACATTATACACTATTGGTTACTTTATTCTCATGTGTGGAGACGGCGGACCCCGCCACCAGCCGTAGATTGGTCACAATCTGATTCCAGCTTCTTAAACGTGAGCATCTTCTGGTTTCTTTACTCCTGTTTGAAAGTAACCTGAATATCTTTGGCTTGTGGACAAAACAAGACATTTGAGGACACCTTGAGTTTTAGTAAGAGCCCCTTTAATCTGACAAAGCAACTCCTCTGGCTTGCGCAGTTGAAGTGGAGCAAAAAGCACAACATTTCCCTCTGATATGTAGTGGAGTAGAAGGAAAGAAAAAGCATTGAATCCCAAAATTGTACTTTAAGGGGCAATATGTAGTTTTGGAGAATAAATTCAAACTCCATTTTAATACTTAAACATCAGTGAGGCGATAACACAAACTCAGAAATATGTATTTCACATAAACAAAGTAAAATGTCTTCCCCAAAACTACGCAGTGCTCCTTTAAGTAGCCTACAGTACTCGTGTAAATGAATTTTTCCACCTCTGCAGGCACAGAAGCCGTTACCTCACCAGAGTTATGCGCTCAATGTCAACACGTATAATGACTTTGCAGAGCTTTTACCCGAACTCTCTCTCACCATATGGTGACCTCAGCACACTACGGGCCTCAGAGGGACGGCAAAAAATGCTGGGTTATACAGACGCAGAGGACAACTGAGGTAAATGTACAGCACATACAGATGACGGTTCAAGGAAAGAGGCATACAGGAGACGTGAACGGATAGTTTCGTGCAGAATTTGAAGGGATTATTGTTTCCACTCCGAACAAGTTAGTTATAACGTGACTTTAAAAAGGAAACGGGCGTTTAATACTGATCAATATACACATACACATCAGAACAAATGAGTTATACTGTACATAGAGGCTGCGTGGAGTGGAAACGAACTCTCAACAGGCCAATTAATCAGGAGCGTATTCATTTCTACCAGTGCAATGAACATATTAATATAACTAATATAGGCAAGAGAGGAAAACACATATGTGCACAATGAAAACAGCCCTAATAAGAAATGCTCGGACCACGGACGCACAAACGCGCGAGGCTCTATGATTAGAATATAAGGACATGAAACAAAGGACAAGCAGCTGGTGTGTGAGGCATAATGAAAATAAAATGTTAATATGAATTTTTCATGGAGGAACCGGTGTGACAATTGCCTACGTGTGCATTTTCCAACCGCTATCCATTATTCAACAAGAGCGTGCGACTTGAGACGGGGAGTTTATTTCGTACGTTTCACCCGAGAAGGAGGCAGAATTTGATGAAAATCTGCGAATAAAAGGACGATGTAATTATATATAAACAAGCCAGAGATGAAAGATCTTCACGTTGATATCTTAAGTTGCTCTCTACGTGAGTCTTCCTCTTAAATCTTAGAGATATGTTCACAGAACACAACCGAGTGTAGAGGAGGAAATCTATCCAGAGATGTAAAATCCATATATACACTGAGCAGATTTACCTGCTGCAAGAAAAACCCCAAATGACTGTGTTATATAAACCTGCAGAGAGCAGATGCAATATAAAAAATAGGAATAAAACACAGATAAAGAGCTCATAACAAAAAAAATCCAATCAAGATGCATAATAACCCTGAAAGCAATGACGGTAATTATCATTAAACAACACTGATGTTTATCACTTTTTTTGGTTTCCATCATCACGTAAGGTTCCTTTGATTCTCCTAGTTTGTTAATGACTCGACTTCATGCACTATTTCATTCAAACCCAACTGTAATTATCTGATGGATTCGCTGTGCAAAGTATGAAACTGAAGATTTGTGCGTGTCTTTCTTTTTCTGTTACACACCCGCATGCCGACACCTCTGCCATCCCCATTGTTTCCACCATCTGCATTCCTGTGGAAACACATTAAATGTCTTTTTTTTATCACATCGCGTGCTTTTAATTTAGATTCTTTTCACACTGGGAAAAAAAGGACTCAGGACTTTTAAGTTTATGCCTGAATGTCTGGGGTTGGAGCCGGTTAATCTGCCGCTCGAGGTTTCTGTTCCTGGTTGAGCGCGACGTCGCTACGCTGGATGGTGTCGATGCTCAAAGTCTTAATGACACATTTCATCTTGTTAAACACAATTTGTGCTCAACTGCATTCACAGTAGGAATCTTAATCTTCGTGCGCTGCTATTTCTTTGGATCTGATGACACCTGTGGTAACGTTGTAGATAGTGTGTGCTTCGAATGTTAATTTAAAGGTGCATTATGTAGTTTTGGGGATGAACAATCAGAAGAGAAAGATCGTTACTGACTTATGCCTAAACAACCTCAATAAATAAACCATTTGTTTTCATGACTGAATAAACAAACTGACCTTAAAGGACAACACAGTTTCATACGGTTGGCGGACCCTGCCACCTTTCTAGCTTCAAACAGGGTTCTTCTTGTTCTCTGAGAACAGCTTGTTTATTCAGTTATGGAAAAACTACCTGATTAATATTGTAAATATCAATATTCTTCTCCAAAACGACATAGTGCCCCTTTAAAACCGAACATGAACCATAAATCTAATAACTGAAAATAGTTTTAGGTTGTGCATCACAAAATTACATATGCTTACACAACACTGCTAGTTTGTAATCGATGGTTACAGTAGAAAAGATAATAAAAAAATGTATAAAAGAAAAAATTACAAATAAATAACACCTGAGTTTCACCACCACCAGCTAATATTGCATAGTACGTCTATTAATCGGGTCTATTAGCCAGCGCTAACGGCAACCACTTCCAAAACCTGCGCTTATCTTTGGAATTTAAGTGCTTTAATTATGTGCAGAGATGGCGGACCCCGCCACTCATAGTTATAAATGTAGGTATGGTTAACTAAAGATTACATTTACTGTGTAAGGATTCTAATAATCCCAATTCTTTCCAGACAAACTCTAAACAGCCATTTCAAAGTGCCCGAAAAGCAAAAAAAAAAGCATGAAGCAAGCATTTCTGGAAACTTCTGAGGTTTGACAGGCGAACACGATTTTGTAGTTCAGAAGAGCGGCATATAAATCAAGGTTTGTAGTGCTTGGGTCAGCGCCGTGTCCAGCTGAGGTCTGCGTGACCTCCGCTGTCTCCTTGCACCTGTTTTCCACATCCCCCTTGTGCAGTTTCCAAAGCAGTCTTCAGGCTATGAGCAGCTCCACGTCGCTCTCTCTCTACTCAGCCCTGTAATGTTTGTCTTTCAGGTCAGGTTGACCGCTCCAGGTACGCCTCTCTCACCTCACTTCTCTCCCCGTCACTCGTTGCTCTTGGCACTGCGACCAGTCTTGCTCAGCACCGAGTTGAGTTCATTGAGCAGATTATGCGGCATAATACCCTCCCCACCCAGAGCAGGTCTCCTGCTGATCGTCTTACAGCCACTCTGAGGAGGAACGGGCAGAGGCATGGGCTGCAAATGTCTGGACGGCAACGGGGAAGGGAGGCGCTGATGCTGGCAAACATCCACGGAGGATCTTCTGTGCGGGACTTGCGGGGCCTTGAGCATGTCGATGTGCTTCAGGCAGTTGGCAGTGGTGGTCGTCTTGTGGTGGAGAGCGGCGTCCTTGGTGGGCCCTGACCTGCCGTCGTCGAGAGAAATCCTCCTGTCTGGTAGCTGTGGGCGAATGTGTCAGATAAAGATAAATTGTGATACACTGAGTTCAACTCATTTTTCATGTCAGGAGAGTTACTGCTCAGATTTACATAGGGAAATTAAATCATTTATGAGCAGTGTTGGGTTATTACACATTGCTGTATGAGTCATTTAATTTTGCTGTTCAGCCACAAATGGCGTTATTGTTGGCGTCTCTGTCGCAACCAGGTCGTTTCCGTTTTCCTCAGAGTAGCAGCTACCAACAACACACACAGAACACCAGTTTATTAATTGATTCAGTGTGTAACGGAGACGTGAAAGCAGACAGAAATGGTGCCAGGCTGCCCAGTTTGACTGGAATCGCCAGTCAGCTTTCATTTTCCCAGGAGACTGTGTGTACATTGGCAGACATAATAGTTTACTGAGAGTGAGGTTTATAGAGAGCCGGTCCAAACGCAGATGGTGCTATTATTCTACAGCCCAACACCGCTTTGTAAATGAGCAAAAATTACATTTTAAAGCAACTTCAACTTGAAAATGTCGTCTCCTCCTCTACCGTAGAGGTGCAATGATTCAAAAATGTCTCCGCAAGTCAGACTTTCCATGAATATTGCCAATTCATAGTCTTGGATCTTGGTGTTCTCGTTGAAATATAAATGCGAGCGGCTCTTGTGAGGCACAGCTTTGAGTTTAACGCTAACATCAACAGGCTAACACGCTCACAATGACATCCTTCACTGATCAGGATGGCTTGAACTCAGATCTTCCACTTGTAGCACCAGCGAACATATGATCATTTCTGTCAGTGACGTCTCACCTGTTTGCTGGCAATGTGGTTGTGTACTGGCACCTTCCTGAAGTCCGTCACAGCTCCCCCTCTGGCCGATTTGTTGTCTGCAGCATCTTTTGAGTTGACGCTCTTTGAACAGGTCAGGTCAGAGCCGTACTGAAGACACACAGCCCACAGCAGACGTTATTATTATTATTATTACGGTCATAAAAAGAAATACGTGTGGTGTGGACGATGAATACAGGTCATGTAGATTAATTGCCTTTGTTTTCTCTTTGTTTGTACAGAGGACACACACATCTCATCGCCTTTGGACACGGTAGATTAGAAGGAACGTGAAATAATTTCCTTCGTCGTGACCGTGAAACTATAAGGTAAAGACGAGACAGGAGAAGGATGTAGAGGTGTGCATTTCTGTTCTCCTGCCAGACTTAAGCGTCTTTAAAAACCGAGGGAAAGTCAGAGGGTGACACTCCTCTCTGTCCGGCTGTGTTCTGATCCCCGGCTAAACTTTCTCTTTAACAATGTCTCCTTTTATATCGCTGTGACCCCGGGACCTACAGAACTGTCTCTCCTTAACAAATCCTTATTTCATCACTGCTAGGACCTGTCCTTGGACCTTTACACCCTCCTCCAACCCTCCGCCGCTCACCACCACCACCACCACCATCCATTCCACCTTGCTTCAAAATTAGGTCCTCCATCGGTGGTTGCTATGGAAACTGTCGGAGCACAATGCTCGCTAACAGGTAAGAGAAAGGAAATCAAGAACACTGAAGTGCTCTCTGTCTACTTTCTCATCTACACTTTCTCTCTTGCCCTTCCCACGAGCCCCGTGTCCTTCCCACAAGCCGCCCGTGTTGGAAAGCTGACAATCCTGATATTTAGCGGATTTGAGGGGAGAATCCTAATATTTTTAGCCGGCTCCGGTCTGCTATAGATTTAGTTGTTGCAGAGCTAAGAGCTTCTGCAGAGAGCAGAGAAAAGTCACTGAGCCCGCTGAAATAAACACCTTGAAACAACAGACAAAAATTGGCTTCCCCTTTAGATCAATCTCTCCCTGACAGTGTTGCCCTTTTTACTCGCTAACCCAAAGTAAGGCACTGAAAGGCTTTTACAGTAAGCACCTGTGATAAACAACACCGTGCTGCAGAGGGGTTCCCATAAAGGAAGGCGAGCAGAGGGCTAATACTGATTAAATGTGCTGAGCATACGATAACGCAGCAGTGAAATCTCAAGCTATGGTTAGACGTTTCACGTTTAGGATGAGAGCGATGCTCAGGTTAGTGCCATTTACTTGGAAATGAGCAGGAAATAGACACCTGTGTTCAGTTTAATGAGGAAACACTGCGGTTATTTCACCGAGCAGTTAGGAACGAACACCAGAGTGAAAAATAATGCAAAAATATGACACAGTCGGGGCTGTTTCTCCCCGTGTTTGCTTTGCCTTGCATTATTTATGTCATATGTGCTGTGTCAGCGACTGACAGCGACAACACTTAGCTGTATCTTGGGGCTAAGTACCACAATGTGATTGTTATGGTCGCCTTGACCTTATTCTCACAGCTTTTCCACATAAAATGATTTATGTTATTGCTGAGTGACCTCGAAAACTTTACAGTTCTTTCCCCTGTTTATGTATTTCATCTGCCTAAGAGCACAATGGGAATGGATGATTGGGGGAGATGCGATTTATCATATCTACTTGTTCTGAGATATGGATTGTAAAAGATGATTTATTCCGGGCCCGAGTGTATTTTTCAAGGGAAAAGGAGGATGTGTCCGCAATGTGTTTGTCACATCCACTGATATTTTGGGGTTGCAACACGAGAGCACAAAGAAAATGGACGCTTGCACTTTCTCCCGAAGTCACTGCGAGCTCTGCTCATCAGACTGCTTCATCGAGCGTTTGCATGAGTGCATTCCTCGCTTTTCGCTCTTACATTTCGTCCGCACGTCATCTCACTTACCTTCATCTTGATGATATCTGTCACCCAGCTGACCTGCGCCTCCTTCTTCTCGCAGCAGAAATGCCTGAGGAGGGAGAGCTCAGTCCATCAGTCGCTCATTTCCACTTCGTTACTTTCACACTAATCTTTACCAGGTGACTGGACTTGAAGAGTCACAGCACTGGACACAGTGTTCGCTGATTGCTGGAAATAGACTCGATGATCGGTGGGCAGGCTGCGATTACCTATGATTACACTAATCTGCAGCAGTAGCAGAAGTGATAAGTGCTGTATGGAACAATCTAGGATGATGGTTTAAATAATACCTGACACTTTCATCTGTACAGTATTGTATTTGATTTTGCGCTATTTCTGGTGTCTGCTAATATGTTCTTATACAGTACGTACTGTGCTGGACTATACTGTATGTTCCTCTATGTGTGCTGCTGCTTATTCATAGCATTTTGAACAAGAAACTATAAGTTAAAAAAATGGCTGCAATCAAGTTAACAACACTAATAGTCTAGAGTCATGATAGCAACTAGCAGCTAGCATTAGTGAGGCTGTACTTAAAGCTAAACATGCTTACAATTGCCACGCAAACATGCAAATGTTAAATAAGTTTACCCATTAGCATGTTCATGATATTAGCTTAAGATATTAGCTAGCTTTGCTAATGAACTCTAACAACATGTCAATCCCTCAAATAAATTAGATTTTTCAGTCTGGACCAAAATAGTGGACAAACTAACCAACATAGCTACACTCAAAGTCTTGTTGCTAGCATGGCTATGTGGTAAACAAGAAATAAGATAATACAAAAAAAGAATCCACAGGCAAGCTAGCAGTTCTGTTAAGATGTATTTGAGCTAAATTCAGCATGCTAACAATGCTAACATTCAAATGTTTATGGGAATACAAAGTATAATGTTTACCATTTCATATACAGTATTAGCTTAACACGTTAGCTTCAAATGATTGCAAATGAACACTGATAACATGTAAATCCCTGAAATAAATGCTAGACTAGCCAACTAGCACAGACCTCAGAGCCTCGTTGATAGCATGGCTACAAGATAAACAGGATATTTACGCTAATTAAGAGTCTACAGGAAAGCTAGTAAGCCTAGTTCTGCGAGGCTGTACTTAGCAACAGCTTTGGTTTTAGCTAAATTCAACATACTAACAATGACAATGCTAAAATGTGGGTGCTAAACAAGTGTAACATTAGCATCTTATTGTAAATTAGTTTGCATGCTAACATTTGCTAATTAGCACTAAACATGCGTCTCAATCCCTCAAATAAATTAGATGGTCTAGTCTGAACCACTGTGGCAAACTGGCCGACTATCACAGCCATCCACAGAGCCTCATTTGTGTTCTTCCCTCAGCAATTCTGTCAGAAATATCCCCTTCCTATTCATAAACGTCTTAAATAAATACGAATAAATTCACACTGATATCAGAAAATGTTATAAGAAGCTAGCTCTCGTCAAGGAATTGCATTTGTCATTTTGGACGGCAGCTCTTTATGTGTGACAGCAGATAATGGTTTTTCGAGGCGAAGCTACAAAAAGAAATTTTATTAAAAAGTGAAAAAGATTGTGTATTATTTCACTTCCTATGAGTCGACCAGACAGCAGCCTCTCACCATCACTAATATATTTTAACTGCACTGATGGCCCTCCGCTAACCCTCTCGGCTCATAACAAAGTGCTTCAGCCTCAACTTTTTAACTCGGTGCCACTCGATTCTTTCTGTTTTAGAGATAATTTAAGTGGAAAGGGTAAAACACTCATCAATTATTGAACTGGAGAACTTCTGCACGACACTCACCATTGTTGTTTATCAGTGTAGACTGTGAAGCCCCAGCTGTTAAATGGAAAAGGACAAGGGGGGTCAGACTTTGAGATGTTCATTCTGCAAAGGAAAACCTTGCAACGTCCTGTGCTGCAACTTCATTTGCAGACGGAGGTTACAAACATTTTCTGAAAGGACACCAGGGATTTATTTTTTTTATCTCTTAAGTATCCGACTCCAAAAAATATCAACAATTGAAGGAAAAATATGAAGGTTGTTGAGAAAGTGTCGTTAAAGATAGCAGCAGGTCGAAATACTTTTTTATTTTAGAGGAAAAACGAGTTGACTACAAATGCTAGGTGCTAAACAGAGGAATTAATTAGATTAATCAGCACGGCTCTAGCCAACATGTTTATGCATGGTCAGACCTCGACATGCTCTGGGCCAAAGTGTAAAATATTCATGCAGATAATCTATAAGCCTTAAAGCACATTTTTACTGGGGGGGTGGGACGCATGAGTAGTGAATCTCTAAAACGCACATGTATGTGGGAGAGTTCCTCGTACCGCAACGGTTAATTGTAAATAAGCTGCGAGGTAAATAACGAAGATCTGCACACAGCACGCTTTAAAGTGCACCGTATACGAGTGTTTTTCGGTGCAAATTAACCTGCACAGAGGCGGCAGAAGGTGAAAAGACCACCTTCCTGGAGAATACACCTTCCCTGAAACCCTTCACAGCTGTGGCTGAACAGGAGCAGAGAAGTAGGGGAAGAACAAAGCGAAAAGAGGGGGGCAGAGATAGAGGAGCTAGCAGCCTGGAGCACCACTCCTGTGAGTTAAGGCAGCCGATCCAACCCTGCAGCAGGCCGCTCACAGATAGACCTCTGCCTAATGAGGTAGTGGAGCGCTGACTCTCCTAACCCTCTCGCTACGACTCTCTCCGTTCTCCTCAGCACTCTGTCTTTATTTCTTTATTCACCGTATCACTTCTCCCACAGCCCACTCAACAGTATATCTATGATACCACGCTGTATCATTCTTTCAGGTCCCCCTCCTCCCTCCCTCTCTCTCTCTTCATCTCCCACTCCCTCCTCTCTTATCCAGTTTTTTTTTCCTCCCCTGAAGGACGGCGTGAACGCAGACGATCGCTCGCCGGACTCATTTTTCACGCTTCCCCGGACTCGAAATTTTTCCGACGTGGGGGAAAATTATGAGGAATTATAATCGGGTAATGTGAAATATAGGTTTGGCTCCTCAAAAAAAAAAAATCTCCTCTTTGTGTGACCAACAAGAAACTGCTGAGGGTTTTGGCATGTGTCATAAATTATAATAACAGAAGATCATTAAAATAAAACAGTCGCGGCGAGGTTTTTTCCGTGCGGGGAAGCGGAGGGTTTGATAATTTGTATTTGTTAAAACGCAATTACATTTAATCAATTTCATTACAGTGAAAAATAAGACGGGGGTCAGGAGTTGGCTCGGGTATCTCCTGGATTTGCAGAAGTTTGAGGAAAGAGAAAGGGCGACGTATCTTTCGGGACAACCACACAAACCGCACGCAATTAAGGGAAAGTACGCCGGAGAAGACAACAGGAATGCTAAATAATCACTAGTTCATCTTAATAACACAGAGCGCTTGTTTTTGGCACTAATGAGTCACATTTGACCACATTCATTATGCAGCCACATTAATTTTTTGTGCTGGAAAAGAAAGAAATTACAGTTTGGCTTAATGCATTATTTATCGCACCGAGAAATACGCGGGCCAGGAATGGAAATGTGTACAAATGACCACTAAAACTGGCTCGTAATTGTTGATTGACCACCGAGGCCGAGGCATCTGCGCCTGTGATTCAACGTCTGGGAGGAGCAGGTGTAAAATTTGTAGCGCTGTTGCTTTATTGGCGGAGGGAAAGAGAGAGATTTGACAACTTCTTATCGCCCACATTTCAATAATATCTGCGCTACATGACAATGAAAAGCACTTCACAGATGGAAACACTGCAGCGGAGGAATAAATGCACATAAATTGCACTTTACAAGAGCTTGAAATACAAAAGGATCAGCTGTAAGATTGAATTTATATTGTTCCGCTGCTTATTGAAGGTGCGATCCTCGTTGTTATAGTTATTTCACATTGTTTTTTATCCTTTTAAAGTGTCTTTAAAGGACGACTTCTTTATATGATACACAAGAGTGTGAAAGCTCAATACTGTCCTTGGAAACAAAACTTTGAAATGAGTAAATGGGAATTGCCCACACACATGGCAACATATGGCCTCGCGGATGGAGCGATGTGTCAAAACAAGCCCGAGAGTTCGAGTTATGATAGCTTCTGAAAAAAAATACTGCGTCTACGTATGTATTTCAGGCATAACGCGTCTATTTAAAACCTTTATCAACTTTATTTCTTCCTTTCTCTTTACTTTTTCTTCTTTACCGCCAGCCGTCCAGTGGTAAGAAGAGCGTTTGTTTTAATATATACTGTAGTGGTGTATATATGAAACTTAAAGGTGCACTCCGTTTTCATGTTTAAACAAAGTCAATAATCTAAATTGTCTTGAATGTGAAGGAATAACCGTTTTGACAGTATTGCCAACCATTGCCAAAGATCCTGTGTTATCGGAGTAAGCGCCAACACTTCCGTGCTGTTTCGAGTTCTCAGTCTGCGCACCTAGCTGCACGGCTAACTGAGCCAAGTAGCTAACTGTGGCTTCAGTTGGCAGCAGTTAGCGTTTACTCTGGTGATATGCTGCCCCCCAGTTTTTCCGAGTGTGTATTCAACAGGTGGCCAAATCTCACATATGGTACCTTTAAACGTCAACACACTTTCATTGTGTGTTTCAGTTTGACTTTGTTAATGTTTGGCGGACTCTGCCATCTTTTTGAGGACCTTATTGTCCTCTTATTACCTCATCAATATTGGGAAAATGTCAAAAACGATGTACTGCACCTTTTAATATAAGACACAATCACCCAGAGGGTAACATTTTGCTGAGATGCAGGGACTTTTTTACTTATTACAAGCAGGAAACAGCAGGTATTCATCACTTTATAAATTGTTTTTGAAGTGGAACAACCCAGCGTCTGACATGCAGCTGAAATTTCGGTAAATCCCTCTCTCAGTCATACATATTCATATTTAGTGAAAATACATTCGATGTTTTGGTGCATGTGAGTGCATATTACCTGGTTGGAGGTTTGAGCTTTTTCTTCAGGCCCAGGTAACATTTCACAGAGTTGAGCTGGATCGCTTTCTCTGCTTTAGTGGCCTTCAAAGGGGAAAAAAACCCAAAAAATGACATGAATATTTCGTATGAATAATGAAATGAGAAGCTCAGCTCGGCTACATAAACCGCCTTGAAATTGAATGCCAACAAACTATCAGTGTGGCATCGCAACACGCCGATCACTTTGAATCATTACCGGCAACCCCGTTCTTCCGAGCAACAAAGAACAAAGTCGGAGAGAACAAAGCGAAACAAAATCAAAGTTATAGCTTGCCTCTGACACCTACACATCACAGCCCGCCACCCGTTTCCCAGCTCCGTCCAACATCATTTGCGCTAAATACAGACCTCACAATAATTGCGGAGGCCAAAGAATATCAATTAAATTACACTCACACTTCTAATTTCCTTTGTAACGCAGTAATTAGCCACATTCTTGTGCAACCTGATATTTAGAAAAAGCTTTCAGCTGCAACACCGCCCCTCACGATCCTCCCTCCCCCCCTTTCCCACTCCTACCCCTTTGCCAGAGTTACTGCACCTCCATCAATTATTAACACTTCTTCTCACTCCTTTACGAATCCCATGTTTCAAACTGCAGAAATGTGCTGAGAAGAAAAGCCCTCCAGGGAACTCGGGCCTGCTGGTCCTCTCCGAAAGCACACTGTATTCTTCCCTTTTTCGAAAAGAGAGTGGGAAGTCCGCTGCCATCGCTGTGTTTTATTTTCCTCCATAATTCGAGTATTTGGATCCCGCAGACACGGACACGTCGCCAGGGAGATGAGGCGGAGAGTGCTTGGGTAGAGTTCGGTCTGTTTGGACGCAGTTACACATCTTGTGTTTCTTAAGCAGTTTTCTATAACCTTTTTAATTCCCTCGTGATGGAAGAAACACTTCCATTCGCCTGATGCTTCGTGTTTACATGCAAAAAAGCAACGGTGGCGAGTGTTTACAGTAGACGTGGCAGAAGATTAGGCCGGTAAATAAAAGTGTACTTACTTTGATATCTCTGTAGAGCAGCAGCTTCTCAGACTGTAGTACAACATATTTGTCCTGGAATTTATGGCCCGACAGCAGTTTGGAGGATCCGTCATTGAACTTCAGGTAGTCGCCGTTTACAAACTGCTTTTGGTCTCCTGTAAAACACAGAGAAGTCTATTACAGGACCGTATCGTCTATTTTATAATCATTACTGGGTTTAATTAGTCATTTAAGTCTACAAATAAGCTTTAAAAATATGATGGTTTGGATGATTTTTTCTGTTTTAGAAAAGCAAAGACGCTTCTCAGCTGATCAGAACTGGCTCGCTCTGTAGGAGAGAGTCGGAAGTCGGGTGAGGTGTTGACTGCTCGACTGGAGCTGGAGGGGAAAAACGTACTAGAGGAGAGGGGGGGAAGAAGAGCGAGAGGGAGCCGGAGTCTCTGGTGAGTGCTCAAGTGAGTGAGAGTTGGTCTGAATTTAAAACACAGGCCCTCAAAGCGTCCCGCTGCTTGCTGGCTTCGGTGGCGGTGAACGCTCCGTCAAGCCGTCTGATGCGACTCGGACACAAACGTTCACAGGCGAGGGAATGTTTCAAAGTTTTATTCACGTCTTGTTCGTCGGCTTCCCGTACCGACGCACCTACAATGTGAAATAACTATAATCTTAAATAAGCAGCAGAAGAATATACATTTCTTTGGGTTTCTAATGGAAACATTTGGGATAATTAGCACAACTCTACAAAATACATAAAGATCTAGTTGTCTAGTCCCTCTTGCCCGGTGCAGAGCTCCCCCTACAGGTAAAACACTGATGGGAAAATTTCTGGCATTCATCTTTAACGGTTAAAAGACTGTACCTTTTCCATCAGCAACTCTTCTGGCCCCTGAAAACTTCTTTATGACAAGAAAAGCAGAACTAGGACACTCCAAGCTGCTCCACTCCAGCACCTGCTCCAGGATCTTCTCGCTGTGATGCAACGGTCGCTCTGTTGACAAACAAAAAGACGTCAGCTCGGCTGGAGGGACAGAACTGGAAACAGAAAAACAGCGACGGTCGAATAAATCAGCCGCCGACATAAAAGCCATTCTGTTTTATATGAATTAAAAATGCATGAAACAAAACCACAGACTCAGATTAAATCCATGACTAACTCTAGTTAACCAAATAACAAAATTATGTTGTTGTTCTCCCCATTTTCATCACATCATTTAAATTATCTCCAGCATATCAGGACCTGATTATAAAAACACACTCATGTGCAAAATAGACCTATTATCTCTTCCTAATTGGTGAACAGGGTACATGCTATCAGCCAGGAGAAAAAAAAGCAGATAATTTGTGTACCACCGCCCCTGCTCTGATGCCTCAATCTCTACACTCCCCTGTTTTTCATAACCGAAAGAGGTAAAAAGAGCCACAATGGCATAACTTATTCATAACAGCGGGCTTATCTTCTCTCTGGAATCTCTGCAGACCCAGGCCATGAATTAGTTCCTCATTTCCCAACAAATATTAGCTCCCCCTTTCTGCTTATTGTCCTCGATAACAGTGTTTATCTGTAGCTATCCTGCAAAATGGCTAATTATCCTACTTCCCCTCCCTTCTTTATGGTTTTAGGAGCAAAACCTGTCACGCTACCGCCTTCAAAATAGCCTGACTGTTTACTCTTCCACAGACACATTGTCTCGACGTGGAAAATATGCTGAGCAGTCAGCAAATATATTCAGTATTCAACGCACCTTCGGTTTTAGAAGAGGACGGCGTGTCCTCTGTAACTTTGCGAGGGGGAAAACAAACATAAGAGCGCGGTGTAAACTCTCAGTGAACTGATGAAAAGTGCACGGGGACCGCCAGCTAAGCAACTTCGCGACAAAGCTCAACTTTGACTCCCCCCCCCCGCCCTCGCTCGCCGCTTCCCGCGCTACGATCAAAATGTGGGTGTGTGAAGGCGCCGGGGTGCCGTCAGCGCATATTAATGCGAGATGAGACGGGTCAGCTCCCCGGGTCGATCATGCAAGAAAGATGAAGGTAATTTATGACATATGATGGCGAAGATGATTAATTAATGTGCATATCATCAACTCGACGACGCTTGGCTAATTTCTCAGTGTGCTTCCATGTTCACGGACACTGGTTCATTAGAGAGATAGCATAATCATCTAATCACAGGGTCGTCGGCGTGATCTTTGTATATGCCCTGGATGAGAATAGCCATTTAAATGGTGATGTGGGAGCATCAATCACTGATTGAACACACTGTAGGTGACAGTAGAGAGGTTCAGAGTGAAGACTTTGTTGACAGCTGGGTAACTCTTAATCCAACCAGTGGAATAAAGTGATTAATTTACTCCAAAGTCCTACAGAAAGCAGCTTCATTCAGTTGTAATCGTGCAACATGTGTGTGGCATTGTGCCGTCTAAAGATGAGAAATAAGATCGGCAACATACTCGGTGTGGTTAAAATCAAAAGAGGTTTCTCAGTCTCCCACTTCCATGAAAGAATAAATGATTTCTTGACCTTTCTGTCTAACAAAAAGCATGAAGGCAGTGTTTGTTACGGACGACGCTCTTCCCGGTTGATTCAAATTAAATGCTTGTTTAATTCTTTAATCTTAGAAGTAGCGATTAGTGAGGAGGGTTGTTAGTGTCAGACTGAACGGTGTGAGGTAAGAGAAGAAAAACACGTTTCAGTGTAAAGGGGCTCCCTCGGTTAAAGGTAATTGAGGAGGAGCCGCTGTAGCGTCTGAGGCTTAAGCTTTAGACATGACTTTAACTGTTATTACACAAAACTTAACTATAAAGTAATGATGTTTTAGTTGCAACAAGTAAATGTTGTTGAGTCAAAAAGAAAAACATCCAAAAACATGGACGGTTGACATTTTTGTTCAGTTACGATTCCTCCCAATGCACTTTTTCTTCTAAAGGTCCAGTGTGCAGGATTTAGTGGTGAGGATGCAGATTTCAGCTCCTCACCCTCTCAGGCCCTCTGCAGAGCCACTGATTGTGTGATTATGTGCACATTCATCCAAACAAGGGAAAAAAACAATGGAATATATATTTTTTAAGACAAAACAGAAAGGATCTATTTACATTTTCATGATTTAATGACTATTTGAGTATTCTAAAATCATGACCTGTCCCTGCTGGGGGACGATACGAGCTCATGATCAGCGTTTTAATCCCAGGCCCCCAGGCAATGCCACAATAATAATGCAAAAAAGTCGCAGTAGCCGGTAGCCTAAAGGTTGAGGTGCATACCACATAACTGCGGCGTCCACGGTTACATTCCCAGCTCGCAAGACTTTTTGTTTGTCATGCTGACTCTCTGAGTTGGAAAGCAAAAATGCCAGAAAAGAAATAAAAGAGTTGGCACCAGCTGTGGAAGCAGGGTGGAAATCCACTCGTCTGCAGTGACTTTGCGAAGTGAACAAGCATCGTGACACGACCGCTGCTGCGTTACCTAACTCTCCGTTCTCGATGACTTCAAAGGTGGTCCAGAGATCGTCTGCGCTAAAGGTGACGTTCCTCATACTCAGCGCCGTCTCTGCGAGCTCCGTGGGCCGCATGCTGGGAGAGACCTACCGCAAAAAATCAAAAACAAATTAAAAGAGAGAACAATCGAAGAAAACGAGAAACATTCTGCATATAGAAGCTCGGATCATAAGCTCTCCGGATCGATATCGGCGCCTTCAGCCATCTCTCTCATGAGGAGAAATTCAATACTTAACATGTAACACTAACTGCGCAGATATCTGACTCGCAGGCATGTAACACAGAGCGCTGATTAAATACTCGCTTCTTTGTGGAGTTATTAGGTGTTCCTGAACAGGAGTGAACAAAAGCAAACGCGCTACTTTACTCCACCGAGAGTAGAAAAGTCAAACCGCGGTGCTGAGCGCTCCTCTTTAACCCGATCTCCATTGTACAGCCAGCCTGTGACAGGAGTCTGTAACCTGCAGCCGCTTGCGTGCCTTGTAAAACGCAATTACTCACACAATTAAATCAGACGTTTCTTTGATTAGTTCGCTTTTGATTTATTTCAGTGGCGGTAATCCCATCAGGTTAAACCACAAATGTCTCAGCCCTATTCTATCAACCTCTCCACCCCTCTTTCTACCCACCCTCGGCCCTCATTCGTCCTCCTGCCTCACCTGCCTTCATCCCACACTCCCCTCTTTCTCATTTTCAACTCACCACTGCCGAAATGCACACATTAAAACACACACACGCTCTCTTTTACCTTGATTAAACAGCAGTTCTCTGGTTGTCTCTTCTCCAGGTACACCTCGAAGATCAAGTCCCCAGCTGGAGAGAACTGGAAAGCAAAAGTGAGACATCGAATCGGTTGAATTATAAAAAACAATGCTGCTGGATTAATTGGCTTTCCTTGAGAAATTCGCACTCCAGTGTGGCGTGAATCTAAATGGAGAAAAGTGAGCGAAGCCGTCGGAGGATTCGCAGGAACCAGAGGTCGTTTTCTGTGCTGGAGGCAAACTAAATCCTAGCAGCGTTAAGAACCGGGCTCAATATGTGCGAGGCTAACTCGTAGAGGTGGAAGCGTAGGGTGCTTGTTTCACCTACACCCGCGACGGAAACGCTCTCCTCAGGTGTTAACTTTGAGTGTGCTGTCAGTTTAAAAATGTTTTGAAGATGCACCTACTGTAGAAACATGTGCAGGGGAATGGAAGAGGAAATAAAAGCAAATTGGCAGAATGAACTCAGCAGAGATGCCAAGGGTGTGAGATAGGTTCACTGTAACAGTCTTTGCTCTGTGTTTATTAATAAAAGACACGGCACACTGCAAAGGAAACATTTCTGTCCAATATCAAACCACTGCAATTGATGCCTTCCTGTAAATCATGTCTCGAAACAGGACTTTCATCTGGTTGTACTTCTGAAAGCTACAAAAGCTAACACATACTGATGAAAATGCTAATGTTAAGACAAAATTTCTAGTTTCTAACTCTAAAAAAATGTCACTGTCAATACACTAATTTGATTTCTTACTAAAAATGACGTGCAAAGTGACATCCCGCTCATGTCTGTTTGTTAGTTATGGAGCTCGAGCCAGGAGGTGATTAGCTTAGCCTAGCATAAAGACTTTAAGCTAGCTTGGCTCCCTGCAAAGACAAAAGAAACACCAGACCACTTCCTCCAACGCGCCGTCATTAACAGGCTGTATCTTGTTTGTCTCTCTAACCACTCATACTTTTACATTCCCGCTTAATATATGATTCAACTAGCACTCATTCATTAGATTTAAGCTAACACAAACTAACATAGAGATTATTTTCCAATTTTGACCAGCTAGCTTGCTAGATGTTTGACCTGCTTCCAGTTTCTATGTAACGGTTTGCTAAATTAAGCTTAACCTAAGCTAATCAATCCTTCCTGAAGGCTATAGGGACTTTATTTATTTATTACCTTTTGTATGTTCACTGTATTTCTCAAAGTTATACAGTCTAAGCTTGTCAATGTAAGCTACTTAACGCAAAAGTACAAGAGTGGTGATCCTCTTGTCTACCTCTGCCAATATGATATATATTTCCTTTAGAGATTATACTGCAGAAAAAGATGCTCTGGATAATTTTAGATTGTAAATATTAAATTCACAGCCACTGTTTCCATGCACTGACATTCAGGAGGTCAAATTCTCAGTAATATTGGTCTTGTCAGTACAAATTATAGCATCTTTCTCCATGTGCTGGAGCAGTAACCCTCTCTGCATCCCAAAAAAAATATATATAAAAATAAGGGTGGTAAAAACCAGAGAACTTAAGAAAGACTGTGAAAAAGCAGCTCTTTTTAGAGACGGGGTCATAGTCGAGGCACCAAATCCGTATTTCTGGCCGAGCTGAGTGGAAATCCATGTCAAGAAAATGAACAAGGAAGTGAGAATGAAACGGTTTCTGTTCCCTCGGCTATCTGGAAATTACAGTTACTTTTCCTTTGTCATTTTAATGTACAGGTGAACTGAGGTCCATTACTGGCTTGATCTGGGAGAACTATCGCATGATAAGAGGGAGGAACCCACTTCTGACACGCACGGCCCTAAAATAACAAGAAATTACAGTCATTTAAGCCAAAGCTGTAATCGTGAAAATGTCACAAGCAGATACGGCACCATCTTGGTTTGCCAAGTGCACTTCTCTTCCTTCCCCTACAGTCTTATGTGATGGGAGGACGACCAGGCGAGCTCTACAATCAGCATTTGTCAAGTGAAAAAGACAGACTGGAAATAAAGATGTTAACAGCTCAGTGGTGACGCAGGCAACAAAAAAGAAATGGTTTCACAGCTGATGGGGAGATTTCTCAGAAAAACAGTAAAGTTCTATCCGAAATGAAGGCTGTTTCTAATCTTTACCAAAGTCATACTCTCCCTGCACTCGCCCTGGCTGTAAATGCAAGTATTGATTTTAAAGTGCCACTTCTAACTTGCAAGGCATGACACTGCCTTACACCTCATTATATCACTGATTTACTTACTCCCTCAGTCTAGCCATACTATCCACTTGCAGGGCGCGGGCCTCCTTGTCAATCTCTGCCTTTAAATGGAAACAGATGAGGTCAGAACCTCCACCTGCGGGGCCCGAGCCTTCTGAGACAAGCTTCCTGCAAATGTCAAAAGCGCACACTGTCTTGGTATTCAAGAAGCAGACCCACGAGCCATTTGTTCAGCAACATCCTTTTACCTTGAATCCTACCTCTACTTTCCTCTGCAGGTTGGCAGTGTTCACAGTGTAAGCTGAATAGTTCAACCTTACATCTTCTTACCTTGAATACACCTGTTGGTCCACAACTTGAGCCTCGACTGAAATAACTTATATGGCAAGAGTGTTTGGATATTGACTTTGGTGATCCATCGGGTTGGTATTCGTGGTTTTGAGTGAAATTTCCAAAACTACAAGAAAGACTACCATAGCAGCCATTTTATCCTGACGTCATGCTCAGGATGGGAGGCTTGAAGACTGGGAGGATGTTATGCTGCGTTGGGAATCTGACAAAATGTAATCAACACTTCTGAATAGATCAGCAACTGAAAATCTGGAGGGAGATTTCAATGTTAAACACCATATTTGATAACCCGTTAGCTCCCGTTTTAGAAAACAGCTTATGTTAGCGTTCAGCTACTTCCAAGCTAACATTACTGTGACGACAGGAAAGGCGTAAATTAATTCTAAAATATCAACAGACATCTTTGACATGTTCATTTAAGCCTGGAAGTGAAACACACGGGACGTAATCAAATAGTAATGTTAGCTAGCTAAGTGGCCCAATGCTAATGTTAGCTACCTGGTTATCAAAATCTCGAAATTATCTTGAAATATGGCCCGATGTCCCTCTATACTTTTACCATCCATTGTCTTTTCAGTTGCTGATTGTTTAAAGTATGTATACTAAGTGTGATGTCAGAGGAAAATGGCCGCCACGTGAATATGCTCTATGGATTTTGTGGTTTCACGATTTCCCAACCACGTTCACGCTTGTCTGTTGTGATGAATGTTGAAAAGGACCATCTGACAGCTTTCCAATAGTCTACTGACTAAAAGGCTTTAAACTCGAGCCACATATCACTATAAATAAACCGCATGCGTACTTAACGACTGGAGGTGCAGCTTTTATAAATGAGAGGGTAGGAAATGTCTTCTGTGTTTGTTCAGGTTCAGAGCTGCAGTAGTAAAAAGCAGCTCTGCATGGAGGGAATGAAATATGTGTGAAATCTGATCATAACTGATATAAATTGTGGTCCATGATTAATGTAAGGGACGTTTTGACTTTAAGTGTTAAATCATCCCTAAAATAAGCACGCCCATTATCTCGAAAGAGACAATTGCGCCGTGCTGACTTCTAATTATACCAAATAATTGTTTTCAGTGAACAAACCAGTGCTTTTCCTTTTCACCGCAAGTTTAAACTCACAAATTCGTGTCCATAACCAAAACGTTCTCCCACTTTGCACCTCAGACAGCTCTATAATAGCACCGGCTTTCCACTGAGTAACCCTCCTGCCCCGCAGCAGCAAACATGTTCTGAAAGCCTACAGACAAGGTGGAGAGCAGAGAGGAGCGGGCGTAAACAACTTATTTCAGATTTCAACAACGGCGCCGGCATGCGATTTAATTTTTTCCCCCAGTTATCTGAACCAAATGTTTTTCTCGGCTGAGGCATCCAGGCATAAAGTACCTGCCGTAAAGGTTAACAGGAACAAAGCCCTTTTTTCCCTCGCCCGCCTGCTCCTGCCTCCTCCGCCTTCCCCTCACTTCGCCACCTCCCTCCCCCACCATCCTCTTCATTTTTGCCCAGAAAAACAGGAAACTTGCTCAAATGAAACCCTGATTTGAGAGGCCCTGACGCACACAGGCAAATCAATACACACACAAACAAACAGAACACCCGTCGGTGCTTTCCATTTTGGTTAGGCGGGTCAGCTTACCGTGGCGTCCTTCTTCTCGTTCCAGCGTGTGATGAAGCTATTCTCCCTCTCCATCTGTTGCACCCGGTCTTCATTGACCTGTCGGAAACATCACAAAAGCACACACACATCCATTCAAACTCCAGCCAATGAGGAAACTTTCAGATTGCTCTTGAGACGCTAAATTGCCTGATTAGGATCATAAAACCATTTTCCGAGGGAATATTAATTTCAGCTCTCAAACACAATACATGGAAGACTAGATTAAAACCAGGGAAAAAAACAAAAAAGGTATCTATCGTGCGCAAACTGGGTCGTTCATCGAACACTTCTAAAACCAATTTTGAAGAAAGAAGTTGGCTGTGAGCGTTTGACACAGCTCGGCGCCAAGCGAATACTCGTTTCTTCCACAAAGCTCCGCGTTGGAAATGATATTTTTTTATTCCAACTTTTTTTTTTTTCCTGTTTTAACGTCATTATCATTTTCTGAGAACAATTTGCTTTGTTGGAGTTATACGAGCGGCAGAGACGATTGTGGTGGAGAAGAGGGAAAAAAAAAACCCTCACAAACTCATCGTGTGTGTGTTTAGGCCTGATAATGGGCGCCGTCGACGACACCCAGCACAGAGCTGCCGCTTTAATTAGCGGGATGTCTCACTTTTTTTTCCCCTCCTTCATGTCACGGCGTGTATATTCACCGCTATTGGGCTCGTGATTGGTTGAGCTTAATGGCTATTTGTCATGCGAATGATGGCGTCCCGAACCGATTTGGAGTGAATGCTCCTCCTTTAACGGCAGAACAAGAGGGATCCGGGCGTTCTGCGGGGAATAAGCAGTCGCTCTGTGCCGCCGTATCCCGTAAGCCAGGCAGCTCTCCAAGGGTAACATTGATCCCACACCCCCGCCCATCCACACATCAGCAGAGTCAAGCCTATTGTGGAGATTTGGCAGCAACAGTTCTGCTCCCCAGATGGTTCAAGTACAAGAGTTGTAAATAAAGTCATGCCTGCAGCCTGGTTTAGATATGCAGTATGGTAATATTACATGAACGCTTTAAGTGTCGTGATTTTTTTTTTTTCTTCCTTCTGCCATTGACAGGAGAGTTTTGTTAAAACAAGCAGCCCGGCTACATTAGCCTGCATGTGATTTGGTTAACGGATGGAGCGATACGTACTTTTTCATTTTTGGATGGTGATGATGTTATTATGCATTATTGAGAAAGAACCAGAAGTCCTGCGCACCATCCGTCACTCATTTAAAACCATATTAATTAAGTCTTTAAAGGGGCATGCCACCAATTTGACATGTAAAGATGAGTTTACAAAGCATTTTTCAGCCTGTGAAAACAGTGTTTCCAGGTAATTAGACAAAAACAGTAACAACAGCCTTTATATGATGTTTTGCAAAACATTCAAAGTGCATCACGCGAAGCATTTACATTAAATGTGCTTAAAACATCTTTGATCACAGCTTAACTTTGTTTAATTCAATGGTGAGAAAAACGGAAACAAAACTACAAAAATCACAAGGCTAAGGCAAAAGAAGTTAAATCAGACTTTTCTTCCCCTCTTTTTTCATCTTTGACTTATTTCTCTGCCTTCAAAATTGCTCCTCACATAGAGAACAAACCGAGAGTCATAAGCCTGATCTCATTTCGCCCTCGAGCTAAAAATGTCCTGAACAGGGCTCCTCTGGTATTTTTCGTCCTGGGTGACCTGTTTTTTTTTTCACTATGTAATATCTGTGTTTCGTGGAGATGTGTGCAGCTGTTTACGCTGTTGATCACATCTGAGTGGAGTGATATCAAATTAACCAACCGCTGTTTACCATGACCGATAGAGGAGGCAGGTGGGCTATCTGTTTGTGAGAGATCGATTTTTCTAACTGCTTTAAACGATGTGGTGAGTTCGTAACTTCTGAGTGAAGCCCTGGATTATGTAACCGTGCTCAGCTCAGCCATTTGTCACCCTCCTCATTGTCTCCCGGCAATAAAAAAATACATAGATAAAAACTTTTGGACTCACACTGAAGAGTGTGATGTAGTTGCTGATGAGGTCACAGACGACGCTCGTCTCCTGTGGTGTTTGTCCCCGAGTCTGGAACAAGCAGGAGGAGAAGACGGAGGCCAGCTTTTCGCTCGCCATGTGGTTGAGGTGGGAACACTGCTGAATCCTGAATCACAGGGAGAAGAAGTGGTTAGAAGAAACCAAATGTACCTGCAAAACATGCACAGACCTACACAAGCTGATGCCCACACATAACCACACACACACACAGTTTAGTGAAATGTTAGGCCTCAGTCCAAATTCAGCAAAGGGCCAATTAAGTCTCCTCCAAACAATCTACATCATTAACATAATGCGGATAAATCACAGGCATCCTCTGCAGGTTTCTGAGGAAACAATGTGTAATGTGAGCGTCAGTGAATGAGACATCAAGATAGCAGAGGGTTTGTAAATGCCTCTCGAGGTGGGAGAACTAACAGGTTTGCGGCGCGAGGCGGCTGATGCGAGCTGTAGTCGAGTCTCTGCACAGTAAAACAAAGTGTTGTTGTTTCCTTCCACACCAGTTAAACATCCTGTAATTTATTATCAGACGTTTTCCACACATTAAACGGAGTGTTCAAAATATTCAACACTGAAAAGACAAAAAAAAAATCTACTTCAGCCCTATACCCGGAAAGTAAATGTACCATTTTCCCAGAAAAAAGGCCCTGAGACTCACAAAAAGCACCACTTGTGTTGCAGACTTTTAATAATGATCCACTCCATTAAAAATGCCCACCATGAGATTCATTCATCATTTCAACCCGAGGACACTGCTGCTTCAGTGACAAAAACAAACTTTTTCCTTTTCAGCTTTTAATATGAAGGACCTGACACCGCGTCCTCTCTCTAGAAAGTTTCCGTCTTGATTAGTCAGAAGAGCAAGAAAAAAAATCTGCACACACAACAGAGGGCAGAGCGGGTCACACGCAGAACAACAGGTTAATCAGAAGGTGACGAACAGCAACCCTGAGGCGACTCGGGGTGCGGGACCTCCGAGTCTCTGTGCTTGTTACGTCTGTGATGCAGTGTTGCATCTGTGGCACTACACCTGTTCTATCTGCCCGATGAAAAACATGACAAAGAGACGCTACTAAACCAAGGCTGTGAAAATAGTTAAAGTGTTCTGCTTCATTTCTATGTCCAGTTAAGTACTGTTGAGTTTCTACAAAAGGTTTTTAGCGGCTGCACTGATGGTGCTGGCTACGTACTGTGTCACATTCAACCAACAAGCGGACTGAGACATAAGATTAGTCACAGTTCAAGTCGTCCGACGGGTGGAAAAGATTCTCAGAGCTTTAAATCAGTGTAGCAGTATGATGCCTTACAATTAAACATACATATGGAAGTATCGTCGGCCATTTTGAGTTGAACGTATCAGAGAAAACGCGCTGGTTCTCCAGGAAAATTGTAGTCTTTTCGATGATAACATAAAAAAATCTATTCAGGCTGTGACAAGATGATTATTAGAGAGACAACAATAAAAAAAAACTAAATTCTTAAGCACAAATCTGTTTACATACATAATACATTTAAATAAAAGGGGTTTAGAGGATCATTTTCTATTTGATGGAAGTGCCAAACACTCTAACTTCTATATATTACATACTTTTTATATAAAATCTTAATCTGAAAAGTAACCAGTTAACCTGTTAACCTTCAGGATATTAACTTCATCCCGACTGCAATCCTAACCTTGAAATGGCCTCACAGGTACATGTGCTGCAGTTTGAGGAGTGTGTGTGTGTGTGTGTGTGTGTGTGTGTGTGTGTACCTGTACAGATGTTGCAGCAGAGCATCGAGCGTTGACCTGTTTGTCTTCGGCAAACTCTCTATGAAAGTGGAGTACTTCTTCACCCTCTGCCTCTCGTCCTTCTCATCTACAAACACCACGAGGATGAGAACTCAACATAGTTATACATGGTGTCCTGTGTGTGTTTAACCTTTAACACTGGTATATTTCTGCATATTACGGCACTTCGACACTTCACATACCCAGAGCTGACACCCAGTACGGATAGAGCTCCTTGGTCAGCAGTGCATCCTCTGCCTGGGATAAGAAGCTCTTCAGGGTGTCTGTCACATCCTCCAGCTTGTGCTCCGTCTCCCTCAGCTTCACGTTACGCGCGTCGCTGGTGAACTCCTCCAGGAGGAGGGCCACTCGACCGGGGTCCCCCGCCCTCTGATAGACCCCCTCCTGGCACAAACCTGGTTGATTAAATAATAAATTGACTGATCTGCAACAGCACATTTCTACAGAGCTATGTATAATTATAGGGCAACTTTACGGGTGCTAATATGTGGGATTTAACAATGTTACATAAGCACATTTGTATGTTAATTGCACGTAAAATAAAAGTGTCGCTGCCAGGTTTAGTAACCTTTTGTACTACTTTACAGTTAGCCAGAGTTAACTTTATGCCAATCCCTCATTATATTACATAACAGATACTGTATAATGGTACTGTACAAGTCCTCTTTTCTGTTCATGCATCGAGAAAGTAACAGGCGCTGTGTGGATTCGTGTGTTTACATTCTGCAAATAACTTTGGATGCCCACTGAAAAAGTTGCACAACATTTCTAATAATGTATCAGCATCAAAAATCATGAAATTCTCATCACGGCGCAGCACACTGGATGAATCAGCTCCTCAAGGGGAAACCATAATAAATACTCATGCAGAAGCAATTTTGAAAAACTTCTCCTCCCGTGTAAATATAAGGCGACTCACCATACTGAGTGACAAAAGCAATGCAACTGTCGACGACGATGGGGACGCCGTTTTTGGTCAGCTGTTGGTCGCTGAGCGCCTTGCCATCTGTGCCAGCGGCCAGCGTGATTGCAGAGTGCCACAGTGCAAAGTCCATCCGGTTGAAGCCGTGGATGTAAACTGTTCTGTTAAAGAAGAAAAGAAACAATTAATGAAGCACGCGCTCGTGTACTTTCCCTCAACAATATGGTGGCTCATATTTTAAAGAGCAAAAGTTGTTCATGTTCTTGGCAAAAGCGCCGCTAAGTCATTAAGTAAACAACCGACAAGATTAAAGACAAACCGAAAGCGCTTCTACGGAGCACACATCTATAAACAACCAACGCTTTCCCATGAGGTTTGATCAAAAACACACAAACGAAGAGCAATTAACGGAGTAAACACAAAGTCTTGTTGCATTACTCTAAAAGGGAGCCAAAAACTGTTGGCTGTTGTGCTACACGCCGTCTCACCTCCTCTCTGTAACTGACGCGGGCAGTCTAGCGAGACTTTAATTATCTTGGACGGTTACAGTAGGTAAAGTGCACTCGGACTAACAAGACAAATGCAAAAAATCAAAGCTAACGGCGTTGCATAATGCATGGCTGTTGTTGTATCACAAGTACGTTGCCAATTAGCACACCTTTTTTTTTTCAAAGACTGACATACCTTCCGCCCTCCACCATCAGCAGGACTTGGATCTTCTCCTCACCCTCCGTATGTGTGGAGACAGCTGTGGGGGGGAAAAGGGGGCAACAAGTTGTTGGAAATGCAGGATGTAAAACTACGACGTACAAGAGCAACACGTTCTGCGCTAATGCAAAGCAACGTGTTGGGAGCAGCTTGACATTTGCTGTTGTTCAATCTCTCTAAAAAGCACAAGCACTTAGGAGCTTTAGCCAGGAAACTTGAAAGTCAGCGCATTCATTACCTGTCACTGAAAGGTCTTTCTTCTCTTAAGTAATCATTTACATTTCACGTCAATCATTGCAGATAATTCACAGCACAATATGTCTAGACATATCTGGCTGGTCTTGTACACACAGTGGAAAGAAAAGTGAGCGAGGGGAAGTGGAAAATGCCGAATGCATTCCACTGGAGTTAATGGCGTTTCCTTGTTGTAACGGGGAACACGGATATAGTTTTCAAGGGACAGACTTTCTAGAGGTGGTTTAAACAAGAAAGGGAAGTGAGGCACAAACACGAGTCACTGGTCATCAAGCTTTACATAAAGGTAGTCCAAATGAAACCAAATAAGATTGCACCGAGGGCAGTAAAAAACACAGAGTTCCTGCCATTCTTCATCTGCAAAAAATCAATCTTAAAATAACAGTGCAAGGATTCAGAAAAAACTGGGCTAAGGGACTCCAAAGCTCTGCCATAATCTCTTCTGTGGGTTCAAACAGCTGCTTGGATCAAGGCAACAATCACACACACACACACACACACACACACACACACACACACACACCAGAAAAAAAGTACAAAAAAAGATTTGAGGCTCTGCAGTTGAGTCACAAATCTCCTAGCAACAAAATCGGGGCACTTTCATCATATTCAAGTTTCTTCTGGTTGGGCTCAAATAAGGGATATGTATTCAAGAAACTAGCAGAAGGAGAAGAATCTGGAATTTATCGCAATAAAATGGTGACTTTTGGAGATTGAGAGCTAGCTATGTAGCTACCTGTACCATTAGTAATTACTAAATCATGCAAACATCCCATGGTCTTCTTGGAAAGTTATTCATTTACAAGGCAAGTTAGATATTTTAGGAAATCCACTGAGTAGTTTATGATGAGAAGATTGATGTTCCTCTTATTTCTGTATAATAAACAAGCTACCGCCAGCAGCCAGTTAGCTTAGCTTCAACTACAATATGTTGTTTTTACACTCCGGCTTTAGTCCACATTGAACAAACAAGATTAGCTAACATGTTAAATAGTTACAGTTACCTTCAATAGAGTCAGGCTAGTTGTCACCCCATGTTTCAAGTCTTTGTGCTAAATAAAGCTAACGAGCTGCAAGCTACCTTGAATCTTGCTTTTTTAATCCACAACACAAAGTGTAAGAACAACACGATGCAGTTTAAGCTAAGCTAACCTAGCTTCCTACTTACCATACAGATACTTGCTAGAATAAAAACATTTACCAACATGTTTAACTATTCTTTAATTAAAGAGTTACAAATACCAAAGGTGTAAAAAATGAAGAAATGCTATCTGTGGAGAGTATTTTCTGTGTACTTTCTATCTTAAATGGAAAAAGAATTAAAAAAGGAAAAGGTTGTTTCTATTTCCTGTTCCAAACACTACAATCTCTGCATCCACGCCTGTACTGAACTCATTGATTATCAGCAACAACAGGAAATTGAATTTTAATTGTTGGCACGAATAAAGAGGACTGGTAGAAATATAACATATAACAGTCACAAGTCCTTTGTTCAGTCCTGTGTATGTTGAGCTAAACAACAAAAACAATTAATCCCCAAAAGTCTCTCTTAAAAAACAATTTGCTTTCTATTTTCTTTGGCGGATTTTCAAGGGCACAGTAATTCATTCTGATCCAAACAACAAGAGAAGAAAGGCGAGAACTTCAGAGATTGATATTGACTTGAGAGAGGTTTATTAACAGCCTTATCAGGTAAATGCAAAACACTTGTCACCGTTGTTTGAACTAGCACGCAGCAATCCTCTTTTATCCATCTTAGAGCTCAGCGGGAAACTTTTTTTATTACTTAATATGTTTGTGTGATAAGGAACTAAGTCTGCGGCCTTGTTCCCTCCATTAATTTGTACTGGCCTTCCTGGAAGAGATTTCCATGAGGTTTTTTTTCCCTCTGAAAATGAGGGCGAATTAGGCTGCTGAAGCGCATTTATAGAGGGAGCATTCATTATTTTTTATTTTGAAAGGTATTATAAGCAAATCTCTTGGTATTACAGGCCCTATCGCACACATCTGGAGAGATCTTCCAGCAGCGATTCCTCTCGATTGAACCGGGCAGCTGATAAACACAAAGGGCCATTAGGGCCATTAGTGGGAAGCAGTTGAGGGATCAACCTCAATCCAAAAAGAAACATTTAAAAGGTCCGATGTAGAGTTGTGTTGGAAAGAAACATAAAAAAAACACCAATCTGTTTACAATCAGCGTTACTTACTAAATGCATTGAGTGTTTAAAGCATTTCCCTTCTCATAAAACATGTATATAGACGATTATTTAAAGTATCTCAACTCTTTTAAGTCCATGGATTAGTTGACCTCAATGCGTAGCTGTAGGCAGTTCGTCCGTATTAAGTTAACTTCCGAGTGAACATGACTCACCAATAGTTCTCGCTCTTTCTGAACATGCTAGCTGTGATCGCCATATATATCTCCAAGTGAAATTGGACCTCAGCGTGGACACACTGAGATCTGACTGCTAAATATGCTGGACTGCAGTCTTGTGCCGATGCCTATCTTTATTTTTAGGATGATTGAGCAGAGCAGTGGGATTAACATTTCTCCGCTATTTAGCCTCTGCCTGAAGAGAAATTCACTGAGATAATTGCGCCGAATGACTTTAAAGTTAATGTGCTTATCTTGTTTGAAGAAGAAAGTTCCGGGTGGGAAGGCAGATTTGTGCGCCGCGACAGGTCAGTGATTATCCAACTGCATCTATCATTTTCCCCTTGTTTTAAACTGGTTTGAGTTATTTGTGCGGCAGACGTCTTGACACGAGACATCACAAAAAAATGATCAATCCTCTCTCAAGTACACAGCTGAGCCCCCAGGAAGCCATTTTTGAGAGGTAGTGCACTGTTGTTCTGTGGGGACAGAATCCAATTTGTTGAATTTGTTTATTTAAAGAGCGCTTTAAAAAACAAAGCGCTCAGACAAATTAATACTGAACCATTGGCAAAGATCAATAAAACAATTTGAACGAGCTAAAGACAGTAAAATGCGTCAAAGGGTCGAGTCAAACAGAATAAATGACAAACGTGGCGCTGAAGATTAAAATGAGGAACAGATCTTTTGAAGGTTTTTGAGTTTTCCTGATGCGGTTTGAAGTGCTGCAAGTTGGAAACATGTCGCGATTTTAATTGAAAAGTGTATTTATTAAATCCCCTCGCTGCTACACAGGAGCACCTTTCATGTGGCGGTGTCACTGCTGAGGAAATAGCAGTTAATCCCATGTCACAGACTCTGATTCCTAAAGGGATCCTTTCAGTGCTCCAGCACCTACCATCCCCTGACAAAACACAGCCCCTCCTGGCGCTAGCGGCTCCCCGGCTGTGACAAATATGGTTTGAGAAAGCCGGGAATAAAAATGAGAACCGCTGCAGCTCCTTACCCCGCCCGAGGTGAGTAGATGGGGCGGCACTTTGCGCAATTTGATACACGTCGAGGTGTAAATGGATTATAAAGATCCATTGATTCTCGGCCTCCTTCTGTTCGCACATCACACGGGCGCGATCGATCAATCTGCCAAAGTATGTGTGAACTTTCACCGTGACTAGAAGCTTCCCACCGCTGACTATCCTTTGAATAACTGCTGTTTACCGGCAATGTGGAGACATTGGCAAAGTGCGTAGTAGATAGAACGCTACAATATTTCAGATTTCTACTTCACAAGGCCCGCTTTCATGCCACATTTTGTGAGAACAGCTCATGGAAATCGTCCTATTTCAGCTGACGCTCGCCTGACGATACATCACATGATACTGACCCTTCTTGACCTCGTGTGAACATCTTCTGTGTCACCTTCTCACTCTACTCCAAAGCATGATTTCTAGACTGAGCCAGCCAATTAGAGCAGAGATCTGTGTAGCTGTGTGAGAAGCTGAAATGTCGTCTGATAGCAGTCGCTCGCAATGCATCCTCCGACATCTTTAAGTAGCTATAAAGGCAAGCAGCAGGGAGGTGTCATGGAACGGTAGCTTTTTGGGAATTACACAGTATTTCAAATAGTGAGTGAATTAGAGTCATTAATGCGTTTGACCACTAACACCATCAACCATAAGCAGATATGGTTATTTATCGCGTGTTAAAAAGCTTCACTGAAAATGTTTAACGAGAGACTGTTTGCTTAAACTGTGGCAATTTAGCACAGAGCTGAAATCAACGTATTAACCAAAATGGGGAGTTATTTTATGTATGTATTAATGCTCGAGGTCGGTCATGCTCAGCTCAGTGTCGGCTCCACCACACCAGCATTTACAGCGGTCACATTTATGAGCAGAATAAATTATTTTAATGGAACTAATGGTATCATTGGAAAGAATATAGATATTTTTTCAGGATATTACATTTGAAAAAGTGGAAACTGTACTGTGTATATTTCAGGACTAGACATTTAAAGGTCCCATATTGTGGAAAGTGATAAATCGCTGTCTTTTTTGAGTATAAAGCAGGTTTAGGTGTCAGGACTTCCGTAACACTGTGATGTCACAACGGCACAATCGCCGCCCTCAGCCATGCCCCAAGCACGGCTGTTGTTGCAAAAACCCACAGCAGAGGTGGTGTTGAAACATAGTGGGAGGTGCCTGCTCAGGCCTGTTAGAGCTGACCAATCTGAGCAGACTGGGCCTTAAAGAGACAGGCACTAATGCGGAGCGTTCAGACAGAGCGTGAAAAGACATGCTGCAGTAATGGAAAGAAAAGCGTGTAATCTTTTTCTAGACACCCAAAATAAAAGTATGGACCTGAAAATGAGCATAATATGGGACATTTAACTTATCATAACAGTAACAGTTGGCTTTATGTAGGTTTATTTGTAGCCTGAGTGGTTCTAGGTGAGCAGGTTTCTGGTGGCTCGTGAAACTGAAGCTGCTGCCATGGGCCTGTGAGTGAAAAAAGTCATGCTAACCAGCTAGCCCCCAGCCACATTGTACCTCATGATATGGTAGTCTGATAGTAAACAACACCAATAATTAAGGTGCTCCGGCCTTCCAGTCCAGACAGAGTCAGCTAATACGACCGCTAGCTGCATGGTTTGACCCTTTGCAAACCATCTTGACCAGGCCGGCCTTTGAGGGAATAAGCTGTTACGTTACTGTAGCTGCATCACAAGGGATGTAACTTAACTATGCAAACATATTATCTGGTTAAAAAGAAGTGCAAGACATGGCGAGAAAAAAAATGCAAATATGCTTACTGAGCTCCTGCAGCTGTTTGAGTTGAAGGACTTCCTCCTCTCCCTCCTCCTCTCCTGGGCTGTAGTGTAAGGCAGAGCCTTCCAGCAGAAACCAACCCGTCCTCCAGTGGTACAGGTCGTGGCCTTCTTTGTAGTGCAGTCTGCCAATCAGCTCCCCGTCCCTCTGCATCAGTCCCTCAACTTTAGTGGGGACGAAGCACTGCGAGTCACGTGAAAAAGAAAAAAACAAAGAGAGAGAATGAAGGAATTTCACGTTAAAAACTTTCCGCTGCGGCTGCATCACCTCCAAAGCAGCACGAAAACACAACAGGTGCAGCTCTCTGCTCGGAGGGATAAACCTTTGCTCAGTTTCTGCTCCCCAGTGGAATTATTTTCCAAGTACGTATCCGTCCCTCCTGCTAGCTCGGCTCAGTCTGGCCATTGTTCAGCTGCTCAAATTGAAATACGGAGGTGTGGAAGGGCCTATGGTACAGATGGAGAGACATATGGACTGATGCAGCTATACCTCCCACTATCTATGACTGGGTTGCCTGGGATTAAAGAGATAAAAAAGGCAATGGGGGACATATTTATGTAGGGTATTATTACAAGATTCTGTCAGCGTGTTGGGGAAGAGATAGTCAGACCACTTGTCTTACTGAAAGAAGCACAGGCAGCATGAGGTTCTCTGAGGACAATGTCCGCTACTGTGTGTGTTGCAAAGTGAATTAGAAGTAGTGGATGGATGTGCTGTAGCTCTGCGGCACAGTTTCTTCTTTGTAACTTTAAGTGAAAAACAAACTGAAGAAGGTTTGTGTGTGTGTGCTGTAAGTGTGCCACCTTTGTCAGTGCCTGGATCCAGTCATGCAGCGTTTCCTGTGTCTCAGCTCCGACAATCAGCACTCGCTCTATCTGCAGGTACAGCTCCACGGTAAACACAGCCCTGCCGGAGACACACAGCTCGCCATTAGAAATCTGGGATGGGAAAATGTCCTCACAAATACACACAGATACTGGAAACAGGCAAAAAAAACAAAAAAAAAAAAACAGCAAAATCTGCGTACACTGAAGATCAACTTGTAGAAATTAATTTAATGTATTTAAAGGTGTAGTGTGTATGAACCTGTCAACTTCATACTTAAAACAAATAGGAGGCAGTATTTCACCGGAGTCACCGCTAACTGCTGCTAACTGTAGCCTAGCTGGTTAGCTCATTTAGCCATGCAGGCAGCAGTTCAGACTGGATGCTCGAGACCAGGTTAGCATGCAAACCTTAGAAGATATCTCTGCAACACAGTACAGAGACATCTGTAGATGAACCTTAAGCATCTGCAGCAGTTAAATGAAACCTGCACATTAATGAGTCAGAAATGTACATTCAAAAACATCATATATAATAGTAAAACGCTATTTTACTGCATCATGAGTACTTTTACTTTAAATTTAGCTGGTAATATGCAGCATGGATCATTCCCACAGTGTAGTATTGCAGTAGTACATCTACTTAAACTAAAGAATTTGGACACTTCCATCTCTGATATACGTACACACAAACATGTGGCATGTTGCTCAGGGGAACCTTAGAGGTAGTAATAAGTGAAGGTGGTGCTCTTCTGCTTTTCCCACCACTTTTCTAACCTTAAAGGATAAGTACCGTTTTTTACAACCTGGACCTTATTTCTGGCAAAACATATGGTCATTTACTCACCCAGATAACTTTGGTGTCATTCGGCGTCGTTCGGACGAAATTAGATCCAGTGTAGCGGCGATATATCCATATAATGGGAGAGACGGGGCAGCGACACACAGCCACTATATAACGCATTATCTGCCACGAAACTAGTTCATTTCATCAATATTTTGTTATGAAATGCTAGCGCTATTCCCCTCTGAGTCCGGGCTCGTCCGTTATCAACATCCGGGGTCAAACTAGCAGTAGCAGCTACAGGTAAACAAGCCGCGCTGTCGCGGGTGCGCGCGCAGCTCAGAGACGACATCTTCCAGGTCAGAGGTAGTAGATCAGCCTACAGACCCCGGATGTTGACAATAGACGAGCCCGGACTCAGAGGCTAATAGCGCTAGCATTTCATAACAAAATATTGATGAAATGAACTAGTTTCGTGGCAGATAATGCGTTATATAGAGGCTGTGTGTCGCTGCCCCGTCTCTCCCATTATATGGATATATCGCCGCTACACTGGATCTAATTTCGTCCGAACGACGCCGAATGACACCAAAGTTATCTGGGTGAGTAAATGACCATATGTTTTGCCAGAAATAAGGTCCAGGTTGTAAAAAACGGTACTTATCCTTTAATGTTCGGTGCATTGGCATATTATCTGAAATACCAAATATATGATTAGTCACGTTCACTTGTTTTCAAAATCAAAACCAATCTGTCCTTGTTGAATCATCAAGCTGAGCTTTGACTCGTCTCAGCTGTCAGTGGAACTCACATTTCCACAAAACAGCTGAAACCGAGGGCTGAAAATATACCTCTCGCTTCTGTTTAGTTTCATTCACTGACCGTTAAAGTTAAATAACCCTGCTGTAGCTGTAGACAAGACAAGACACAGAACAAGCATCAATGGATACAAATAGCCTTAAAAGGTAGGTCCACCAATTTGCACAAAGTTGCATTTTGGGTAATGTAGGCACCAGGTTTTGAAAAGCAGTCCACTGGCCTATCACTGCACTCCTATCACACTGTCAAAACAAATGAGCAAAATCCATGCAGCAGAACCAGAGATATCTGCTTTCTTATTCCACATATTCTTCTTCCTGTTCAAAACATTACCCACAATGCAACTTGGCCACTGAGTAACATCACTGGAGGCAATTTATCAGATTACATGCAGCTTCCTCTGGAGCCTCTAACAGATTTTCAAACACTGCTGACTGTACTTGACACGTTTTTGCACATATGAATATAAAATATTAGCATTTATGACGTTATTTATCACAAGCATAAGTTTGTTTTCGGAAGAAATTGGCTGTTTATTCCATCGGATGTTTCAAACTGTCACCTTGAGGAGCGCAAAAACGACTCTTTTCAGTTGCACACATTTTAAAACTTTATAAAAAGGAAGAGGGGAACTCGTGTCTTTATCCGCTGGAATTAAGTCGAGTCAGAGGTATTGAAATATATTTCTCTGTCTACTTTTTGGACTCAGTAGCTTTGTATCCTTTGAAGCTTCTACATTCTTTAAAGCATGCATTCAGGTTTAGCCTTGACAGCGTTATGAATGTGCTTGTATACAATGTGTGTCATTCAGTAAGGGACATTCATACATTTTCCTTGTGTCTGTATATGAACAAATACCGAATACCTAATCCTTCACACACCCATTCATCCAACACACTTACAGGCGAACCTCTTGCTGTCGGAAGCAAAAAGGCAGCTATTAATCTTTGTTGCTCTTTCTCTTCCTGCCTGTCTCTCTCTCTGTGTCTCTCTCTCAGGGAGGGTGCAGAGGTTAGAGTATCACTATCTTAATGGTTTGAGCGCACACGGCCAAGCGGGAGCTCCTTTTCCAATCGGAGGCTCTAAATGCTACAGCGGTGGGTGTTTAAGGTGGCGTGTCGCGGGGGGTCGCGGCAGCGCTGACTTGCTCTCCTTTCACGCGTGTCAGGGGAACAGGCGAGACATGGGTGTTTGTGCGCCCTCACGTGACCCCGCCGCTCCTCCCCCGCCTCCTCGCCCCCCTCTTCTTCGCCGGCAGGTGTGCTGGCGCTTGTTAGAGGCGGTCCCAGAGGGAGAGCGAGGGGGGGGGGGGGGAGGGGTGCGGCGAAGCGCTGGGCAAATGGTATCGTGAAGAAAGGACAGAAGGAGAAGAGGGATAAGAGATGAACGCTTGCATTATGAGCGTCCCAGAGGGAGGGAGTGGCTGGGGAGAGGAGGGAGACATTCCTGTACCGTCTGCAATTTTAAATGGTTTGTGTCTCATGTATGAGGTGCATTAAATCTTTGAGAGGCTTGTTTTTCTCCTGCTCTTGTTTTCCACCTTGATGTTATTTTATGCAACTTTCCACTCCTCACTCTCTGTTCTTATATGTTTATATGCACACAAGAGACCTGGTTTTTGGGAGAAGTCAGGTTAAGGCACTACGACAACCTGATTACTGAATAGTCAGCATGCGACCGGTCATGGATTGTATTTCTCCCTTATCCAAGCATATTTTAGGGCGTATTAATGCAGAATGTGATGGGTTTTTTTCTTCTTTTTGTCCGTGGTGAGAACGTACACTGGTTTTCTCCAGTTTAAATGCATTTCTATTCATTCTCAGATTACTAAGTTACTAATTAACTATTTTGATTGGTGATTAATTGGTTTGAGTAAGAAAGAAGTTATAATCAACAATGAAAGGATCATTAGTAGCAGCCTTAAACTTAATCCCTGGAGTGGAAACTCGTTTGGTGCCAAGTGGGGTAAATAACAACAGAGACAAAAGTCAGATAACATACTGTATGACAGATGATCTGCAACAACAACAACAACAGTAGTAACACTGACACACAATCTAATAGATGCTGTCCAAAAATACATTAGTATAGCTGCTAGGAGGCCGCCTAACACACTAAATACAATTGATCGGCTATTAAATAAAAGGCAGATCATTAAGTGATGCTTCCACAAACAAGACCAATGAACTTAACATCTACTCACATCTACTTACTGTTCATCTGAGGACTTGTTTACTTTCACCTGTAGTCAGACTTTCTGTTCAGTTATTTTAGATAAGAGCAGGATTTATCTTTCCTTTCACCCACACGTCTGCCACAGTTACACCTGCAATACTGTCTGACTGTCTTCCTCATGCACATGCACACATGTAAAGAAGGTGTTAAAAATGGGGGTTAGGCACATACATGGCCAGGACATTAAGTATATTCAGCAGGAATCTTGCTGCGTTAACCAGATTTATTTTAATCTTTTCCTCTACTTAATATATGATGATCACTGCAAAAAGCTGACAGTGTCCCGGTTATTTAAGTTCATGTAAACGCACTGATGTCTGTTACCCAGCAGCCTCGCAAGTGTGCCGTCTGATCACGGCCTGAAGTGACACTGACTGAGGAAGTGCAGTAAGCAAAACTTATGCTAACATTATGTGTAAGGCTGCAACTAAAGGACATTTTTCAATCACTATATATGAATATGTCCAATGTGTGTCCACTGAAGCCTGATGTGTTTGTTTTTTTTCTGTCTAAAAACCAAAATAAGACAAAGAAAAGCAGTAAATCTTCTTTAGTTTGAAAAATGACTTTAGTTCTAACTTGATTTTCACAACAGTTGCTGGTTATTGACTAATTAATTAATTTTCTAATGATTTCCGCCCTGCTAGAGTGTGTATTCGTGCAAAGCCGAAAAAGTACGGAGGACTAAACCTGCCATAACAGAAATAAATAAAGAAATGGCTCAGTAAATAAATTAATATACCATTATGAATTTCAAAATAATTGTAGGCATTAATTCATTCAAAAAATTAATTAAATTCAAATATCATTTACGAAATAATTATCGTTCAAAGCCAATCACAGCCCGACTTTACAGCGCATAATGAAAAAGAAAAGTAAAAAGAAATGCCGGAATGAATCTGTCTGTGGAAATAACCAATGGTAAATAATACAGAAATAAAAAATGAATGAATGAATAAAAAATAAAATGGCAGAGTAAATTATTGTTGAATTAATACAAAGGTAAATAAATATAGAGGCAAATAAAAGCAGAAATATCTATTTATATCGCATTTTATTTATTAAATAACGTCTACAATTATCTTTAATTTAATTTTTGGTGCGTGTGATTGAATATGTATTCATTAATTTATTGAGCCATTTATATATTTATCTATTTATTTATTCAGATTTTGACAGGTTCAGTCCTCCATAAAGAACCACAATGTTTGTAGTGTTGCAACACTGTTAGTTTTAGTCATTATATTTGCACAGACTTTGCCTCCCTACTGTCTTTAATTCTTACTCATATTGTTGACGTTAGCAAAACATAACCACAGTAGATTTGATATTGGCTGAGGCAAATGACTGGATTTGGAAAATTACAGGATGAAAAAAAAGGTCAATAAGTTCAATGTTCGTGTGCTGTAGTAAGAAAAGCACTTCCATGCTTGAGTTAAGTTACACAGAGCTCACTCCCACTTTTCCTTGTGGAGTCTCACCTGCGGTTTTAACATGCATAGAGATATCTATATGCAATTCTGTAGCCTTTTATTTCCTCCTGAAGGCTTTTGTGTGCTCTAAAAAGTCTTAAATCCCCAGCCCTCATATATATATAGCCCATCTCGCTGACAAAGTTAGCAACTAAGCCCTTCTAAAAGTCTTTAAAAACTCGCAGACAGTGATAAAGAGGACGACGGAGCG
The DNA here is from genome assembly GCF_965226575.1 of Pagrus pagrus. Taxonomy (NCBI): domain Eukaryota; kingdom Metazoa; phylum Chordata; class Actinopteri; order Spariformes; family Sparidae; genus Pagrus; species Pagrus pagrus. Next base: position 11,096,588 of record NC_140204.1, on the reverse strand, counting down.
AGTGAAATGGTGCGAGCAGCTGAAAAGAGGAAAAGGGAAAACAGAAAAAGGTTTCCAGCTGAATTTGAAGGTCACGATCGACTTAGAAACATTCTTGTTCGAAACAGGCGGATGAGTCAAAAAAAAAAGTCCAGACAAAACCCCAACTTATCACCAGCCGACACGCTCCCTTTGCATTAATTCCTTAGGAGTGGGATTGTAATATTCATACAACTTCAGCAGACGTATGTGTCGGGGCCGCGCTATAATTCACGGTGTCCTCTGCCACGGTGAAATTACCCAAACGCTGTGTTTAATGGAAGCGACACCTACGGCCTCCTGTAGCGCGGCGATAGGCTGCTGGTGGGAGTGTGTCATCTGCATACGTTAATATTCATGAGCGCCAGACAGTCAAGAGGTGAGGCGTGAGCTCTCTCTGCCGCGCAGGCATGCTGGGAACGCCGGAAAGTTGCAGTAGCGAGAGGGAGTGAGGCAGAGTTTAATCTAGTGAAACGCACAGCCATTATGAGCGTTAGCGACGGAGAAATAATAGCCTTTCCGGGGGCGAAGCCATGACCTGTATCTGGGATATAAGCTAAAAATGGCGCGTGTCGCTGTTGCTCTGTAGAGTCTGTGCGCACACGGCGTTATCTTTGTAACCTGTCATGACTTCTTGCATGTGTCCAGCTCATTAGAAAGGTCATAGTTTCAGCTGGCCAGATGTGTTTCTAATGGCTGTATAAATAACACTTACAAATAAAAGCATTTTTCCCTCTTCATAACATCTGCTGCTGTCATTAAGGACCTGGCTTATGCTTTAATCATAAGCCATTATTGGAGCTCACACACACACGCAAACACACACAAACACACACACAGCACGACCCAATGGGAGCAGAGAGAGAGGGTGAGCGAGAAAGGATCGAGACATCTGTTTCTTCTTCAGCTCTTCCAGAAGAAATAAAGAAAAGTTTGTTGTCGGAGCAACTTTTTTTTTTTCTTTTTTTTAATTGAATCATAACCTGATAGAAGTGATAGAGGGAGGCGGCGCGGTGAAGGGAGGGCAGTTAAAGTCGCGGCAAAGTAAACAGGAAAATATAGCGCTCATAAAGCCCTGATGGCTTCTGTTAAATTGAATAATGCTCAAGTTAAGATTATGCTAATGAGCCATATGACGAGGGAGGGAAACTGTGCAGACGTCTGTGTTTACACGTGTGTATGTGTGTGTGTGTATGTTAAACAACGCTGGAGCTCTGTAATGTACGAATTACACGTGCAGGAGACTTTAATTTTCGCCAAACAAAAGGAAATAAATCATTTAAAAGCTTCAACAATCACATATATAATTATTATTTAGCAGAGGGCATGAAAATTAAGCATTGAAAAGTGGTTTAGCTGTGTACGTGCATGTGAATGTGTTCGGGGCATGCGAGTCTGAGAGCAAATTTGAATGTTGAGTGTAAATGAAAGCCCTGTAGCCTGGCTGAACTGCTGTGAAGTAGGAATTATATGTAAACTGCCACTTAATGCTCAGGATTAAGATTAATATTAATTGTTATTCATTGCTTGTTATTAAGCACATTAAGTCCAATTTCGCTGTTTTTCAAGGTTTAGGATACTTTTTTTAATTAAGTTTATTTATCATTTATCTACATTAAGTGTAGATGAAGAAAATACTTTCAAGATCACAGTTTTTCTGATCTTGCCTGTGTGTGTGTGTGTGTGTGTGTGTGTGTGTGTGTGTGTGTGTGTGTGTGTGTGTGGTGCTCATACCCAGCTCCAGTCATGGTCTCTGTGTTGCTGACAGCCAGGCTGACCGCATTAGTGATGCACACCCTGCCGATGGCCGACAGGCTTCTCTCGCTCTCATAGTAACTCAGGAAGCCGCCCTCCAATGTGCACCAACGTCGGGCCATGTCTGAAATATACACACATAATGACGTATGAACAAAGACATACAGATACATGCGAGGTTGGCCACATACACAGTTCACACATTTTGTAGTCCAGACCACTAGCTGCACGGCTAACTGAGCTAACTAGCCAACAGCGGCTACAGTTAGCTGCAGTTACTCTGTTGATTTGCTGCCCCCTATTTGTTCAGAGTATGATTTCAAGAGGCAGCCTATGCTTACGTATTGCATCTCTCTACTAAAGTGTGCTAAAATTATCTTTTTTTGCTCATTAACTGTTCATGACTTGACATTTTCATCCTAGGAAAATCACTGCTCCTCTGGATGAATAAATAAAGTGTTGCAACTTGATTCTGCGCACGGTGCTTATACTCCTGTGTAACTAAGTCTCTTCCCTGTTTGTTCTGCAGCTATGGCATTTTTTTTCCTTGGCTCGCAAGATCACATTCATCCAATCATACAAAACAAACACTCTTGATGTAAAACCCCAAGATTTTGGGGGCAGCTGTATTACAGGCGGTAAAGTGTTTCCTGCATGTAAAGAGATTAGCAACTTCTTTAAAACATATGCAATATTGGGGAAACATTTTGTAAACTGATCTGATGCTAATTCGACACCATTTACAGCCTTTTCCTTATGTGCCCACAATCTTCCAATATGTCTGGTGCCTCTATTGGATTACTACTGTAGAGCCGTGCATTTGCATACTGATAAAATTCAACAAATTGGCTATTGTTTGTGGAGTCAGAAAAATAAATTTATTAGAGCCTGCAATGTCAGTGAGTGGTTTGTGAACAATTAGCACCACTCCAACTCTATTTAACACAGCTAATGACTCTCCACAAGCAAGAAATCGTTCAAAGGTTCTGAGATAAGACGCGCGTTCAGCGTTCACACATGGATGGATGTATGGAGATGCGGCAGTGTCACAGGCCTCCGCCTTCCTTCTTCTTTAGGGCGCAGCTAACTCAAACACCAAGTTGTTTTTATCCAAAGTCTAAACCATGCAGACGTAAACAGATCACACCACCTGAAGGCCAGGATTTCAAGCCAACACCCTTCCAGAATCAGCTTCCAAGTATGTAAGCCGAGAGAAAAAAGAACATCCATAGTGTAATTAGTAAAAGCACAGTTTAAAGACAACCGGCAGACTGTGGCCTTCGTTTCCAAATCGACAAAAGAAGTCTCGGCATGAAGCGAGGAATACAAACATCTCAAAAACCAGATGGGTTTAGTTTGTGTCCACCACAAAGTTTTGCTGACTTAAATGAGAAAACAGTCCTTTATTTTTACGACCATTAGAGGACAACTAAGTCAAGCATTCTGCATGCGAGGGCGCGCAAACACAGAATTAAAAGAGTTTAGAGGCTCCAAGTGCCGAACAGATTTCAATCAACGAACATGATCTCAGTGGAAAAGCTGGAAAACACACAACATTGTCTTTCATGATTGTCTGACTGTGCGATTTACATAGCCAATGAGCATGAAGTTCATAAAAACATACCTAATTTTGGATTTTCAAAGTCACCGTGCCATCTGCTTTTTTGTTCCGCACACACTCACACACACTCACACACACACACACTCACTCACACACAGACGCACAAACAACCCCCTCTACACCCCCTGTCGCTTGCAACTCCAAAGTTTCCACTGTATTCGTCTCATGAATATGCTAATTGTGCATTCCTCTGCCAACTGTGTGTGATGTTTCTGAAGGAACAGATATAGTTCCAATAAAAAAAGGAAGTGTCTACAACTGGCTGTTAAAAGAAAAAGGATGTGATAAGCATTGGGAAGGAGGATGTCAGTTTTGCTCTGTTCACCCCTGCTCTGCCTCTCTGTATGGCTCTCTCTGACTTTTTCTTTGTCTTTTTCTGTCTCAAAAAAAACAAAACAAAACAAAAAAAAAACAATTTGGACACGATTCTACACACAGCCTTAAAACTACGCAACGACTTATATCTTGTTGCTTACTCTGGCATTTAAAAAATACTGTTCTTCTGACCTCACTTTGCTTCAAAATGATTCCAGCAGCAGAATCATCATCTCTATCTGAGACTGACCGTGCACGCAGCAGTTTTGTATGCGTGTGTGTGTGTGTGTGTGTGGGAGACGGAGAGCGACCGACTATGGTATTTAAAGTCATTACCAATCCAATCTATCTGACAGGACGCACCGTTGTCTTTGTGACAGAAAAGATCGTAATGCACTTCACATCCGTTGCAAATGTGTCCCCAGATTGCTAAGGTTCTGCCGAAAATGTCATGTCCATCATTTCCCACCGGAGAGTAGTTAAGTTCTTGTTTTGTGCAATATTTTCCTGTAGATTTGTCTTCCTCCCCTCTGCCTCTCCTCTAATAGGGTAATAACTGAATGGTTTCATTTGTACCATCTGCAACACTCACACAATCATCTTCTTAAGAGGCACACTTGATTTCCTAACTGAAGCCAATTGCTATTATGAGCTGCTAGAAAGCTGTAATGTCATTGATTATCTAGACATTTTGCTTTATAATGGCTTCAGGATGCAGAGGGTTTAAGTAATGGACCAATATTGATACTGAAACACGTACTGTCGAGGGTAATGGTCCCCAACTTGGGGTTCTAATAATTGTTTTTATACATGTTACCATAAAAAATGTGTTTATTGTAGTCGAGCTAGAGGAAAGGCTGTGCGGTCGATCGGTTGATTTGTCCACAACTCTGGTCCAGCTGGAAATATCTCAACATCTATTGGATGAAATTTGGTAAAGACATCTACGGTGCCCAAAGGATGAATCCTAATGCCTTTGGTGATCCTCCTGACCTTTCCTGAAGCACTCAATTTTTTTACTTTCCAATGTAATATCTCAACATCCATGAGATGGATTGACACAAATTCTGGTATAGCCATTCCTGCTCTCCAGAGGACGAATGTTTCTGTGGCAGTCAACTTCTTTACATATCCAGTGAATTATCTCAACATCTACGAGATTCATTTTTTGGTCCAGCCATTCGTCTCAAGGAAGATGAATCCAAATGACTTTCGTGATCCCCGGGGCTTTTCCTGCATCACCACCAGCAGGATGACCTTTGTGCTTTTGAGTCAAATGTCTTGAAAAATGTTGGATTTAGTACTAAACAATTTAGTGCAGCTATTAACTATCTTTAGTGACTGCCTGACTTTTAATGTAGCATAATCAGGTCACAATTTCAATTTGTCCGGTGCATTGGTTTTCTATCCAACACTATAGTTTTCTTGACAAAGGGTGGCTAGACTCATAATCTTGTTTTCTCAGGTGACAAGGTCACAGCCCATTAACAGGTCCAACCAGTGATGAGGAATCACAAGTAGTTAAAAGGGGTCCTGAGTCATAAAGGTCGGGAACTATGGTCCCAGACCAATAGTTCCTAAACCCAAGATGATTAAGACAATTAGAAGGCACCAATACTACATTTCTGCTACACATTATTATGTTTCCTTTCATGCCCATTTTTGTCGTAAATTACAAAATAATTTTACCTCTTCAGACCTTTGTAAATTCAGATAAAACTATGATTTTAAAAAGATTACTCTTTAACTGATCTTGTCACAAGCAGAACACATCCAGTGACGAGGCGTGGCAGGAGACATTGCTTCGTTTTGAGGGTTCGTAAGCCAAAACGTTTGGGAACCTTTGGTCAAGGGCATATAACATCCCAAAGGGTATAGAATTTGAAACATGTAAATGAGGAGACTCAAATGTCCTAATATGTCAGAAATATTAATAGATCTCATTTTGATGTCAGCACGTGGCATCTGGAACCTGTCTCCTTGAACAAAATCTTTCATCTATGCTGAAAAGGGCTAAAAAAAATGTTTTTAATTTCCTCTCAAGTACAAGGAGAAAGACATTAAAAATCCCTCTGCGAATCTGGGAAGCAAATTGCTACGGGATCTTGGGTCCAGACAGCGCGGACACATGAATGGGCTCAGTGTTCGACCAACCAGTTTCTGAAGAATTATCCTAATAATGGCCAGCAAACCCACAGGAACAGATAGCCGCATGAGGCCTTAACATGCTGGGGAAACAGAGGGTTTGGAAAGGATAGGGATTAAAGGGAGGCCAAAAGGTGTTGAGAGACTATAAATGTAATTTCAGCTACAGTTATCTCTTTAGGCTTTGAATTGTGAATGAATATAAGGGATTGGGTGGAAAGACAGAAGAGGCAATGATGACAGGAATTAGACATCATGGACGGCCGAAAGTAAAAGAATGAATCAAACCAGGAAGATAGTTGTTCTGATATAATCCAAGATGGAACACTTACCGGTGGTACCGGTGGCTACCATTTCAGAACCATAATGACTGCGGTGTAAATGTGGAGTGGGTTTTACTCACTATTATTCGTCTGTGTTGGAATTTGTGGCACAATTTACTTTCGAACACAGCAGTGAATGTCTTTGGATCCCTTCAAGATATTCCCCCAGGAAACGGGCTTTATCAAAACCCTGCACATCGCCGAATCGCAAGCATCCTTCTTCCGTCTTTGTTTGTAGTTCTGCATTTCCTTAGCGGGTGGGGATACCACTAGCTTCTACACAAGCACCAGCGCAATGGGGGGAACAATAGTGCTTGATTTACAATCAAGCAGCTGCGTCCATTGCCAGCTGTTCCCCACACACAGCAATGGCTCTGCGGCCCAGCCGTTCTCCACGGGAGACCGCAACCAGCCGCCAGAGACAACGCAAGCGGAAGCCAACCATGGTACATGCCTCCACCAGCTAAATTGGGCCAATTACCTTGTGCGCCAAGAGCGTTCCCCGCACAGCATTTTCCAGACTATATGTGGAATATCTCTCTCTCTCTCTATCTCTCTGCTTGTTTTTTCACTTCCTCTCTCACTTACGCAATTTGTTAAATTCGCTAAATGCTCCAAGTAGGCAAGATGAGCAGGTTGATTAGCCTAATGAAGTCATCGATGTGGCAATTAAACTGTCTTATTGTTCACTGACTCAATGGACCAACTTACAGAATAACGTATTCGCTCAAAAGTTTTGACTCTGATTGTGTCTCGGGCTTTATTTTTAGCCGCACTCCTCGAGCTCACACCCAATGTCGCCCTAAACTTTTTATCTACATTGCACAGACACCCATTTCAGTATGCATCGAAAAAAGCAGGCCGTGCCCCCTTCCACTAAATCACCCTCTTCCCTCCCTCACTCTCCCACCTCTCCCTCTTCCGCCAATCTTCTGCCTATCTCGCCATCAGACTAAAATATCTGTGATGAAGACATCTGCTGGACAGCTTGTCAGGGGGCTGGAAATGGAAATCGAGAAACTGAAGGGATCTGAACGATCTGTCTGTGCCAGAATTACAGCCCACTTCATTACAGGGAGGAATGGACAGATATGGCATAAGATAAAGAAAAAAAGAAACACTATCTGCCATGTATTTCTGGCCTAAGCAACAGCAGCACTCACTCATTTAAGCAAGCAGAGGCACAGTAATATGAGCAAAAAATCTTCTAAAAAGCATATTAGATTAAGACAAATAGTTTAAATAGGCTTTATCCTCTTCTCGTAAAATATAAAACAGAATAACATAAATGTGACAGCTTAGAATCATTTAACAACCTTTTGAAAAATGTTTTTTAACACAAACCATAAAGGGGATTTGGTTTATTATCAAAAACCTGACTCCAGCTTTGTAGATGCAAGTAATTGAATGTTCATATGGGCTCAGATTTGTGTCCTCAATAAAACTGTTAACATAATTCTACTCCCCCTTCCTCTCCTTCCACATCCCCTCCTTCCTCTCTCTCTCTCTCTCTCCCTGCCATTTGTGAGTTACTGTCGCAGGCACGAAACCAGAGCGCAGCTGATGAGGAAAAGACAAAACTAATCAGAAATTAAGGCTGCCATTTCCCTGCTGCCACTCACCATTTCAGACAGTAACTGCCGACTGTCCCTCTCTCCCCCCGAAGACTCTCGCGGGCGCACAGACAGACACGGATGCACGCAAAGCATGTACACACTCTTTAATGTGAAAGTAGCATGAGTCACTCTTCAGCCCGTTTAGGAGGAGTTCATTTGCGCTGGAATCAACTGCGTGAACCTGATATGGAGCGGAGCCACAAACAGCTAATAAAGTGGCGCCACGCCGGACGATAAACCAGTTCAACCTTGATTTCGGCACAAATAAAACAACGAGGCGCACTGTTTTTCTAATCCTAATCTATATTCCTCGCAGCATCTAGACTGACACGTTTGCTAAATGCTAAGCAGCACGGTGTTTTATTTCATTATGGTAGACTGGCACAATGATCCCCTGTGCCACCTCTGTCAAGGCCATTACCAAAATTGCTTGCCAAATTAATTTATGTCGTACTCGGAATTTAGTTCCCATCAGCGGAAGCATGAAAGCCTATTGGAGTCTTCTTCAGACAAAAAAAAAAAAGGCAAAGAAGTTTAAGATGCTGTAGCAGAGTGCCTTTATTAAGCCCTGAGCACAACCTATGAATTATTAAGAACCTGGGTGTATCTATAGACCATCAAACCATTAGCCTGGGAGCGAAAGGCATCCTGGAGTACATTCAAAAATACCTCATCCCTCCATGCTCACAAAGTCCTGACAGCGCTTCCTCGTGATTGAAGAAGTTGGAACGCGTCGTGTTTTAAACCCAACAACCCTTGAATTTTTCAACAGCCGCAGCGGCAGTTAAAGCGCCATTAAAGCACAAAAGCCAAACTTGTATGGCCCTCCATAATAGATGAAATAACAAGGTATTTATCGGCCGAAATATTAAAGCACTTATCTGAGGGGAGACAACTCGGGCACAGAGCGGGGTCTGTGAGTGGGGCAGAAAGCACAGCAGTGACTAAAATGGACCTCCAGAAAATGGACACCTGTTGCGTTATTACTTCATCTGAAGCAAGAGCTCGCTGTACAGTAGGTGGAACACAGACCACACATTGTCATACCAAAGGGTTTGTAAGAACAGCAAATGGTCCTCTTTTCTACAATTACTACCGATGTGAATGTGCAGTAAAAATTTGAAAATGGTAACATTGTAAAAATAAGTCAGTTCGGCAAGTAACCCAAACATTTCTTCAAAAGGTTCTGAAGAAACCCAACAGTAATTCAATTTATTGTAAGAGACAGCAAAGGTGGAGTGTTAAATGTGTTAGGGATTCATTGGCAGCATTTCTGTTACACTCTCCACATAAATTGTTTTATTTAATCTGGTTAAATTTTATTTTAAAATCAGCCTTATTTAAAACCTGTCTGCACGTCTGACCACTCAAGTTTCTTGACCCGTTGGACCTCGATGCAGCGAGTCCACTGTGTTCCCAGATTTCAGCAATTACTTTGGTGAGTACAATCTTATCATAACCACCAGAAATGAATGCCAAAAACTATTAAATTAAGAGTTATCCTTTAACAAGTGAACTGGAAATGAATTCAATTTGAACAAATAATGAGAAGTTCAATAGACACTGGTAGGAATTCCCCCCAATCTCCACTAAGGGGCAATTTCCAGGGCCTCTGCCCTGTTCATTAGCCAGCATGTGCAACCACCAATGAGAGCAGAGCGTGTGTGGGGTGATGGAAATGGAGATGGATGTCTTGCCCACGACATGGGAGATTCAGCTCATTCAAGTGGCAGGTAGCTGCAAGCTGTCACCCCCCCACCAGGACACCTTCTTTCCTCCTATTTCTCCTCCATCCCCCACCCATTCTCCAACCCACTCCTCCACCTTCCCAATAACCTCCATCCCCGGGGGAAGCAACCAAAGCTGGCTCCCTCTCCTAATTACCCATGGGCCCAAGAAACGCTCCAGCTGTTTGGAGAAGTGGGACCATCCGCGGAGCAGGAGGTTCAGCAGCAGCTGAGTAGCTTGGGTGTGAAATGATTAAAAGTTTTAAACTGACTTGGAAGACAAAAGAAGGAGAATTCAGAAGTTTTAGCGATGGTTTCTCTCATGTAGATTTAGAAAGGGCTCGTACCAAAATTATTTCATTTCTTCTTATTTAAATTTTTTTGACCTGGCACTAATTTACCCCGTACTTCCGCGGAGCATTCACTGCTGGGTCGTCGAAGAACATACTTCTGTCTGACAAGTATCCCCAGAGGGCCGATGCAGAACGCATCTGAAACACAGACTCATTGATCGTTTTGACTGGACTGTTTGGTGTACGGATTAAACGATTGGCAGTTTGACAGCTGACAGACTGACACTGATTGATCGATCAGCGCTTAACTGGAGTAGACCTCTGACAAACACGCAGTTTAAATTGCTTACAAATGGATTGATGGATTGATTGGCCTTGCCGGGTGGTTTTGCAAAACGGCATTTTGCGCTCACCGTCTTTTCCGCGGCGGTCCAGCGTCGTCTTAGATGGGCTGGAGGAGATGTAGAGGAAGCCATCCATGAAGAGGGGAGAGTCAAACAGGGAGGTGTTGTCCGTCCACTGCTCCAGTCTGGGGAAATCTACAAGGGGGGGGGACAAAGTTGATGAGCAAAGATATGGCCTTTTCCCAATAAGTGTAATGTTGGCAGCCATTTAAATTGAGTCATTTTGATACAATTTCAGATGAACTGAAGCAATAAAATCTAAGTAAAGCATTAAAAAATTGATTATCTGTAAAAATGTTTTGTAACAAAGCTGACAACACATCTGTTTTCAACAACCTACGTAAAATGGATGTTTGTGAGGGCTGTCATTGGCCAGCAGACCACACTTTTAAGCATATATTATCTGTATATTATCTGTCCAGATGTGCAGCCTCCATGGCGTGTCAATCATCCCTTTTGAAGCCACACTAGTGTCGCAAAACAACAGGTTTGGATTTGTAATGTTGGAATGTTTTTGGATCAAGACAGCAGTGATCCCACATGTGATTCTCTGTTTATATTCTGCACTTATTCACATAAAATGCCTGAAACAAATGTCAAACAACATGAATTCATTCTTCCCCATTGTTAAAGTGCCTTTAAGCAGGACACTGCATCCCCACCAGCTTCGTGACTGCTGTTCTTGAACCTGAGCTCTGACCTCCATGTGGGTAGTATTTCTCTGTGGGCATGCATGAAGCTGCACACTATTACCATCTATTCCCCCCACAAGCAGCGTAAAACAAGATTATACAAACCACTGTTTATTTAGTCATGACTTTGTCACACGGTTGTTCTCTCGCAAAGTCAACGATAAAGTGTCCTGAGAGCATTTCAAGGCACAAACCTCCATGTACCGTATCTGTTGAGAGTGAGTTTTGCGCTCCGTCCTCTCTTCATCTTCGTCCATTTAAATTAGAAAGCCATCCTCCCTCATTTTCCCCCTTTTCTTCTAAACTCCCTCTACTCGTGCCGTCTTGCTAGCTTTAAGAGCTCCCCACATTCAACCTTATCGTTCTCAAATTCAATTAGCTTCAATTCTGAGGTTCAATTTTCTGCCGGGGCCTTGGCAATATCTCACAGATTTTATCTTCACTACCTCCAGCTCTCTCATCAAGCAAGGTAAAATAACTTTAATTGAAACCACTTTTAATTGAAGCGACATTTCCACCCTTTACTGACACCACCGGCGTCTCATCTCAGGGCCACGGAGAAAAAAAACAATCAGCTCATTAACGAGACAGCTTCTTCTGAATATGTCTGTGTTCTCAAACTTGCTCATTGTGTTCACATGCACAGTAGTCTTTGAGTTACAGTGACATACTATAAATACAGTAAAATATTGCTCTTAAATGTTGTATATTACATGTACACACCTAGATCAAAGCCTTGTGTTTCTAAATGATGACTCAAAGGTGTCTCTATGAATCTAAATACCTGTGACTAAAGAACTAACAAATCTAGTAGGGGAGGGAAAAATGACATACACTGTTATACTATGTTTTTACTATGGTATACGTCCTTTAATATCTCTTGGGAAGGGCATTGGGGGCCTAGTTTGCTCATCAGTGAGCAAGACGAGTCTTTTAAAATAATGTTTGCATTAAAGATAATTTCTATTTTTGTGCCTGTATTTATCCATTAACAGTTTCACAATGGTACGGAAGCCCTAAACTAGATCTTAAATGGAGGGTAAGCTCTGTCGCACTGACAATGAATGGTTTAAAGGTTTGAAGGTGTTGAACAGCCGACAACAGCCATGATCACAGCTGTGATGCAGGATTGTACTATAGCGCAACACATCGCAGCTCTACGTAAGATTATCTGTATTTCACTACATTTCAAGCCTACAACAAATGTTTTGTAAAGGGAACATACACCTATTAGTCTCACACGGACTGTGCTTAATAAAACCGAGGTAGTTTGGCTTTAAAATATTCCCGCTGTGGGGAACTGGGAAAACTAGTTTCGAGTATTTTGCACCTTATTACTGGAACAAACTGCTACACAAATTGAAGTAAGAGAAACTCATTCTTCTAAGCTAATTACTGACATCCTGAGAGCTACTTGTGAATGTTTTAATTAGCATGTCTTCGTGTGTAGCGACTGCACTGTTGTTGTGATGTTGTACAGTCAATCTTGATCATTGAGATTCCTGATTAAATAAAGTGACAATGGATCTCCAACGCGGTGAATATAAATAAAGACACTGTAGATGAAAATCAAGCCAACAGAGGCACGATCAGCCTCGCTGGTAGCAGGGAGCAATCAAATCGACAGCGACATCATATCTGGCATGATACAGCCGTTTTTATACACTGTAGCCATTTCTAACGAGTGCAATATATTTTTGATGTGATGCCAAGGCTGCGGAGCCAATCAGGAGCAGCGTAACATGAAGCCATTTCAGTTAGCAACATCTGTAATCTGCCTTTTAATCTAATGCGGAGAATGTGTCTGCCAATAGCGGCGTCATAAATACAGGGAATCTGACGGAATTTAATCAGCAAACTGCAGGGAAGTGAGTCCAACACACACACACACTCACACACACAATTTAAAGCACTCAGGTTGAGAGAATGTAAATAAAGCCAGTGGCTTGATGCTGGATCAGTTGTAACAAGGCTCTCTCTATGAGCCTTCGAAACAGTCCCCGTGGGCCCCTAAAGCTGGACTCTGTTAAGATGGGACTGTGATGTCTGTGGGGGCGGCAGTTGAGAAGTCTGGCCTGTGCTGATTGGCTCAGTCCCCAGTGAAGGGAGGTGACATGACAGAGTGCTCAATTAGCCATCTGGTCGCCCACGGCACCGGTCACAAAGTGGTCCCCGACAAGCAGTGGACAGTGGGGTAATCAGAGGCAGTCGCACGCGCACACACACACACACAAGGACAGTGAAGTCACACGTAGTAAATGGCTAACATATGCAACATGTACAAGCTAAAGATAAAAAAAAAATAGAAGACAGAAGAGCGGATTTCCAAGTGTAAGCACATGGCTCATCCGCATGATTATAGAAATTAAACGTATCATTTATTGAGCTATTTAGCCAGAGGATACACATAAACACACAAACACTTTTTTTTTGTCAAAAAACACTTCAAAATTAAAACCATCCACACAACAAAAAAAAAAAAAAAACCTTTAAAAACTCTCAGCAGCCGCTTGTGACCTGCTGACCCGTCTCACAGTCCAGTGTACAGTGTGTTTATTCGTTAAAAACATAAACAACGTCAACAAGCGCTGAAAAAAAATTGGCAGAGCCTTATGATGTTGCTTACAAGAGGGCGGAATGGAGACCCGAGATGAAACAGGGCCTCTGATTTAGTGTTTGTGTATGTGTGTGCGTGTGTGTGTCTGTGTGTGTGTGTGTGTCTTGGTGTGTCTTCTTTTTATTATCCACACAGCAAGCCTGCTGGATAAATTTTTAATGTGCCGCGAGATTCAGAGATTCGAGGCGTCAGGGATGCTCGGGTGGCAACAATAAAACTTCTCTGCCTCCAAATCCGCAGTGTGTCATTTTGAGAAGAAGCGGAATGATGTCAACAGTAAGAGGCATGGCTGTTTAGCTTGGTTTTACAAGACAATGGCCTCCCGGGTGGAGAGGAGAGCCGCCATAAAACACAATTTACATGTTTGCATTGCTCTGTTTACAGTTTCGGCATTAGCCGATGCTTTTATCCACAGATTTACAGTGAAAGAGCTGGCAGGGGTTCATTGTCTTACTGCAAGACACAAGTTGTTTAGGACAAACTCAAACATTAACAACCTGAAAGCCCTTATTTCTAGAATTTTTATGACTTTAAGGTCTTACAAATAGCTCTAATGGCAAAAGTTTTGTTGGTAGAGATGTATGACAATGCCAGGGAATAATAGCGCTACCTTCCTCCAGTGTCTGCATTATGACCCATCTGTAGTCCTACACATAGCTGGCTTAAAGCTGCAATATTACAATGTGACACTGCTTAATGTACAAGGTGTTGCTTCAGCCTAGTCTGCAGTTCCTAAGCTGCATTTAGCATCTTTTAGCATCTTTTAGCTCATTGTTTTGGTTTTCAGGCCCACGACTTTACTGTTTTATTTCACTGCTCCCACCAGCCTTATTTCTAAACATACCATAGAGCTGCTTTTAGCTTAAAATGTCTGATAAACTCACTGTATGCTACCTGCCCAGCGCCCAAAAGGGTTAGGGTTAGGCAGTGTAGTAGCTAGCGTATTTCTACAGCAGGACCGTTCCCCAGGGACCTTTAAAAGAACATGAAACTGTAGGGATCAGGGTCAAAATGAAGTTGTGGGGACATTATGTTACCCTTGAAAAAGTCCCTGCATGGGGGGTAGTACTTTTCAAAAGTACAAGAGTTTTGGGGGGTGGGGCTTGCAGCGCTGAGCATTTCTGCTTGGTTGAGAACTCGTAGCATTTTATTTCAGCCACCATTTTTGAAAATCTGCCGTACCTATTCAGTTTCTTTCGTTCATTGGGCTTTAAGTGGGGCTTTGAGTGGAGGTTTAAGCAGATGCAATAATATTCAGTCAGTGTTTTGTTAACATCAGTCGGTGTATAGATTGATTGGTTGATCATAATATCTTTGTTGATAGGTTTATCATTGTATCATGTGACCTATCCTACATATTATTTCAAGCCACTGTTGGAGGACATCTTCAGTAACATGTATCTAAAGATACAACCAATACAAGTGTATCTCCTAGTGAACGTTTACCACATAAACAAATAAAGCCAAGACATGACTGTCTAAATATTAACTATAGAGCTACGACTCTAATGCAGTGGACCACAAATTAATTTCTTAAGACAAGCACTGATGGGAACCAGTGACCTAATACTTTTTGTCACTAATTAACATTTTCCAAAGAATCTCACTGTCAAAAGAGAAACTTGTAGGTGTGTATTTTGTACATATGGATGTGTTATCTTCGTAGCGAGGCTAAGTGGCAGGTGGAGCTCAGTCGTTATTGTCACGAACCCGCGGCGCTTAACAACCAATTACCGGCTTGTCTTTCCATTCAGCCAAGGTCCAGTGGCACCAGCACAGAGAGTGACAAGTCCTGAAACTTCTTTTTTTGTGTTAATAAAGTGCTCGTTGGCCAAACTGGTCCTCTGTGTCATCCATTTAAGCCACAGATGTTACTGCAACACTGGCAACACCATCAGCGGTCTATACCTGCTAAATTAGCGAGCAAGATGTGGGAAATTATGAAACATTTGGGGATTTATAATGCTCATTTTGGTGTTAAGAGAATTTCCATTTGCAGCTTCAGTCCATCAGCTGATCCTTTTATCGCGTATTACTTCCAATTTGGTGTCGAGGCTTTTGCGGAGACGCTGATTATTGCAGGGATTTCAAAACCACAACTGCCCACTTACAGTTCATGTTTCTTTAACCGCTGAGGCTGTAAATTAGCATTCAACGGTGGTATCAACACAGATCAAAGTACAGCATCCACAGTGTTTGGTGTCTGATGGCATATTCATCACCATGTTCACACTGGCAAGTGACAGGCCAGACACTGGTGACAGCTTGGTTAGACATGACTTGTGCCAAAATAGATTATCTTGAAGAGTATTTGCATTTGGCAGCGTGTGTTCATTTTTTAAAATGAAGCTTAAACGGTACCAAAATATATTTTCTTTGACACTGTCTGTTTGCCACAACTTGAAAATGGAAAGTCGTTGATCTCATGAGATTTAAAACGTATTTGGGTCTGGTAATGAAAGCCAAACTTGAGAGGAACCTGATACTATATACGCATTTTGATTTAATTTGTATTCATGCGGCCTATGCAGCCTCTTGGGTGGCACATATGGGAACACACTGGACATAACAAATGATAAAGTAACCTAAAAATGTACAAGAAACCACTGCAGTGGAAGGCTCTGACTACAAGGGATAGATCCATCATTGAAGCTGTCCTCGGGGGTCCCTGAAATGCGAAGAGACACTGCCTCAGAGAGCTGCCATTGGCATTTTTTTTTTTTAATGGAATCTGGGATGGGGATATGTAAATGAACATGCTCCTACGTTATCCCAGGGTGCTCTGGGGCGAGCAGGTGTGGGTGGGAGAGCGAGGTCCGTCGAGGCCCACATGCGTGCACTCGTATACGAAGAGAGAAGGAGCTAATGAAGTGGCAATGCTCTGCCATGAGTGGATGTCCCGATGCCGGAGCTACAAATGAGCCACCGTGGAGGGAAGGGACGGCGGAGGGGTTCTGGGAGAAGCAGGCTGACAGCTTTGTTTTGATACGCTATATCCAGGGGAAATAGAGGGCTTTTCCTATTTTTATTTTTACAAACTGGGAGCGCGAGTCATCCTGCGAATAGACGCAGCGGCAATGTTTTCTTCACACTTAGAGACACTCCAATTTAGACTTTACTTGTTACGACTGAGGATTGTTCCGCGTGTCTGACAATTGTTTATTGCTGGCTTATCCCAGTCTCTCACCAGGGGGGATAATGAATTTGGTAAAGAACCATGTTTGTCTTCATTTCATTCAATATACTTCTGTTTTAAAGCACCATGTGGTGGCTGAATGAAGGCTTGGAGTGCATCCTCGTTGTGATGGTTTATAAAATCAAATATAGGGAGGAATGCTTCGCACATAATTCCATGACTAGACACCGCTGCAAACGAATGACAAACCTATAACTCTTCCTATATTACCTCGGATGTGTGCAGCCATTGTTAACTGTAATTCGAGGTTGATGTTTTCTAAAACTCCAGAAAGGACTCTGAACTCTTGTTTTGTCCTCGATATTGGCTGCTATGTGGCCTCCTTTCATTCTTCCCTCTATCTTCCCTCTGACAACACCGCGCTACACAGTCGGGATGGTGTCACATGGGTATTGAATTGTTCCCAGACATAACGCTGCGCACAACAACTGAAAGAGTTCAATTTTTGTTTAATCAAAATTTTCACTAGTCTTTTTCTGCAGACTCCGGGGGAAGCTCGCAACAAAGACAATGCAGACGGCACTTTTCCACAGCTTTGTGTGAAGTGACAATGTGTCCGGCGGTAGCAAAATGTCAAATGGGGAATTTGGACAGTGTGTTTTGTGTGGAGCCTTAATCTTTTTCAGCACACCATGATGGTTTATGTCTTCAGTGTGGTTTCACAAAATATATTTATAGATTCATTTATTTATGTTGCTTTACGACCAGCTTTTCCCTGCTAGAAAGGTTACAGGGGATCTGAGGAGCAGCACAGCCTCATCTTTGTCCTCTATTTTTCATTCCTGACTATATATGAACACACAAATATGGACACAAACTGAAATTATCAGGCATTAGGCTTGAGAATGAGCGTTGTAGGACTTTGATACGTCACTAAACCATATCATATATAACTTTGCAACATCCTACATAACGTTAAATTACATAATTGCTATAATATCCACTCATGTCAATTAAAATATAGTTAGGGTTAGGCAAAGATCATGGTTATGGTGAATTGACTGGCTGACTATTGACTGACTATTCACTTGGCTGGTTAAAGAATAAGCAATATTCTATATTTGTGTTATTATTAAGAAATTAATTTAAAAGACCAGAACCTACAGTGCACTGGTCAGAACCGTAATACTTTCGGGGTGGCTTTAACCCATCAGTTTCTCCAGAACATATAAATCTTTAAAAAGTAGGTGAAAAAATTCTGACTTTAATAAAAAAAAAAAAGTTAAGTTATAGACCAAACAGCATTCACCTTATTATTTTCCGTCGTTGGCAGGCTGTATTACACTGACATACACGTGCGAGTACAAACGATGAGTAAGGTAACCGATAACATTTGATACCAAGTAGTAAATAAAGTAATATCATTACTTTTTAATGGAGTAATAAGGAAAAGGAAACGTGTTACACTTCCTGATTAACTTGCCCAACACTGATTCATGTACGACAGATTTGTCAAATATTAAAGTACTTGGACACAATCCTTAGTGTGGCATGTGATCCTGGGTTGACATCTTGTTTCATATTTAGTACCTCCCTTGAGGCCACTCTGCCACACAGTCCCAACTTGTAAAGAGCTGCACTGACTCTTGTCCCTGAGGCAAGATCTCCTCTGCAGCCAAGAACACTATAAATATGTCAGAGTGGCATTTGGGCTCTTGGTCACCTCCCTGACCTAGGTCCTTCTTGCCTGCAGTAGTTGCTCTGTTTTAGTTGGACATCCACCTCTACAGGAAGAGTCTCCATATTTGTCTGTTCGTTAATGATGAAGCCGTTCAACTTCCAGACACATAATGAGCATATAGAGTGCCTGTATGCTACACATTTCAGATGGACAATAGCACACACTTGAATGTGTGCGTGTCTGTTTGTCTAACTGGATGTGTGTCTTCTAGCACACCTCCCAGTAATGGGCCATCACCATGGCGACCAGGTGACCCATGCTTGCAATTAGGAGTCCCTAACAGGCTCGGTGGCGGCGAGTGTGCACAGATGCAGCGCATACATTATGTAAAAACAGTTCCCGAGAAAGTCTCCCCACGGCCCCGGCCAACGGCCCCTCTCGCTCCTTTAATCTAATACATTCTTATCATCAGCCCTGTGTGGAAGCGCACAAACAAAACACGCCCGTCACGAGGAAGCCACAGAACACAGCACATCTGTGCCGGGGCCTGCGACGCCAGGAACATGAGGTGGGTAAAACAAAGCAAAACTAGGTGAGAGTCGACAAAGACACAAAGAAAAAGCAAAAGAGAGAGAGTGACAGATTCTTTTACTTAAAACGCTGACTTCAAATTTGTGGGTTTTTGCCTTCATTTTCTATTCATGGCAGTGGAGAAAAAAACTCCCACCGTGCTATTATAAACATGGCGGCACAGCGGTGAATATGACTTTTAAACATGATTGGCTTGTTAAAAGTGTAAAGATATTGGGCTGAATGCAGGCGGGTGGCGCCGACGGTCGTAAAAGTCCAACTCGCACACCTAGTTTAAAGGCCTTTTCACAGATTTATGTGAGTGAGTCAGCTCTTTTTTTAAGTCTGACTGGGAATATAGGAGTTATTCTGTTTCAAAGCTACGGTCTGTGGCACCTCACCTGGGTTGAGCTCTGGCCATAGAAAGTTTGGTGAACTCTTCATTATTGAATAAAAGAGCATGAACAGTAATTGTGGGGTCTGTTTTTAATAACTTAACACAAGAACCGCACCGTGAGAGGTTAATTAAACAGACAGTCTGTCTGCTCTCACCACTAACATTAGCATTACAAAGACAAGAAGCATTATAATAACAATAATAATTATAAATGTAATGCTTGCTAACAAGCCTACATTAATTGTGAAGGAAAGCTAGCACTAACCTGAAATACAAGAATGTCTTCTACATGAAGCATCAAGTGGTGAGGATGCTAATGTTTACCTGTTAGCTTTAGCCTCAGTCTTTAATATCATTCATATAAACATCAAGCGCAAACCTAAAGCTGTTTTGCATAATAGTTATCGTAATGTGAATTTACTGGAATCATCACATACATTAGTTGGCTAGCTTTGAAAAAAAAAACAGGTAGCATGAGCTGGAAAAGAAGTGGTAAACCTGTCACTGTGCCGTGCAGGAAGAGAAACCTCGGTAGCTTCGGGGGGGCCTCGTAGTTGCTTACCAGAGAGTTTGTTCTGGTGCAGGAACTCCATCTGTAGCCTCTGACCAGCACGCTGGGCCAAGAGATAGGGGGTGGAGACGGTCGGGTCCCCGGTGGCGCACATAACATCTGCCCCACTGAACACCAGCGCCATGGTCTGCAGCACATCAGGCAACACCACAGCTGCACACAGCGCCTGTACACACATAAGACAGGATCAAAGAGCACATGAAGAGTTTCTCTTTGCCTTCGCTTGGTCTACTACGGGTCCCATGAGGTCTCAGCACCATCTCTAAAATTCGTCAATAATGTATGTGTGGGACAATACTGTGTTTGTAATTTCAACATATTTCTAAGCTTTTTTTTTTTAGCAGTTGCAAGAGTACACCTGTCACTTTACATTTCCTGCTGTGATAGAGTCATAAGAGACTGAATGAGTGCATTCGCAGCTCGTTGCGTTTCTAAGTAGCCTTCTATAGCTGGATTAAAACCTTTAAAAATTTCACACCCCAGACAATGAACCTGTGAAAATCCCTGCAAAAGCAAGTACGGTCTCACTTCCTCAGAAAGCAGAAGCAGAAGCTTGTGTGGCTCTGCGTGTCTGCGTGCACATGGCAGGTTGATAAAGGACAAAGAGTCTATAAAGCGGCGTCAGAAAACCATATAAAGTTTAGAATTGAGTTTCGCCCGCTGATCTCAAAAGAGAAGTTAAAATAAGATCAAACTTTAATACTCCCTGTGGGAATCATTAAATCTATAATGCCTGTGAAAAAAAAAGGGAATATAGCAAATAAGAACAGGACAAATGGGCCATATTAAATATAATGAAACTAACAATTTCGAGGAAGAGAAATGTGGGAACAAAGGCATGAATAACAATGAACTGAGCAAATAACAACAGCAGAGCAAACTGAGGCAGAGGGAAATACATGGAGGGAATGCACCGTTTGAAAACACACCCAGAATGCAAGATACACACAATAGGAAACTGACAAGGATGACAGGCGATACAAAGTTAAACTCTGATATGACAATTTAAATAAATGAATGGTGTAAATTAGCCTGAACTGTAGACAATTTAAAAAGGTTAAGAATGCTATGTATTGTAAATATAACATGTATAAGAGCGCATACTGGTACAATAGTTAACACAAGAAATACTAATTAACACAAGAAGGCAATATCCAGTATCAGATGACCAGGTGGATAAACATAGCATCAGTGTTAACATTTTGGGGCGTCAACAAGCTATTTTCTTTGGCATCACTCTGAAACAAATTATATAATGAGGACTCTCTAATTGATTCTGGTTCTGAATTCCATTGATTCTCTGAAAATAAAAAGATGCCCCGGCTGAAAGCAATTTTTCTGAGTGGGATTGATCAGTGGTCCGCGGCAACGCTCGCTAAAGGACGGCATCCAATGAAAAACATCAATATAAACTTAGACTTTTAAAATCTTATTTTCAACTTTAGGAGCAGTTTCATAAAATTAGGCAACTTCTAAGAGACTGTGCATCTGTCTCTGAATGCACAAGAAAGGCAAGACATCCCGACTTCAAGCCTAAAACGAGTCAAGCTTAAAAAACACAACAAATTCAACATTTTCCATAATGCAACTTAAAGGGTAACTCCAACAATTTGTACACATTTATGTGTTTTTACAGATCTTCCCGAGTACTCCTGCATATGTGGGGGAAAAAAATACAATAAAGCCTTTTGTGTCTCGAGAGGAAGCTGAATATAATCTGATAAATTGCCTCCACTGACGGTCGCAGTAGCTGAGTTGCACTGTGGGTAATGAAGGCAGCAGGTTTTATAAAAGGAAGAAGAATGTGTGGAATAAAAAAGGTGATATCTCCGCGTTATAGGAGTGCTATACCAGTGGACTTCTTCTCAAAACCTAGTGCCTGGCATTACCCACAATGCAAATCTTAGCCACTGAGTGACATCACTGGAGGCAATTTATCAGATTCATGCAGCTTCCTCTGGAGCCACAAAAAGCTTTATACTTCTCTTTTCAAATATGCAGTAGTCCTCCTCAAGACTAGTGAACACAATGTAATGCGTAAATTAGTGGAGTTATCCTTTAAAGGAACTTTTTAGAAGTTTGGCACTCACTCCTAAAACAAACTTTTGCTCCTATAAATACATGATGTTGAATTCCTACTTAAATAGGAGCAGAAAACCATACATACTGTACAGTATATATGTAGTTTCAAGCCTTGCAGACATGCTTTGCTAAAACTATTCACCTGTTTGGCGCTGTGTGTCAGCTAAGAGAAGCAACATAAAAGACTCCGAAGAATACAGTCTGACTGAGGAGAATATTTTCTCTCTCTGGCTGTCTCTTCCCATCAGTCCAGTCAATTGATGTGACATTGTGCACGATGACCCGCAACAAAGTGGATCAACAGAGGAGTCGAGTGGCAAACAGCGGAATTTCAACGAGCAACCTCTCCTTTCATCGGACTTGGACCTAGTCAGTAAGCTGCATCGATCTGCCGCGAACAAGCAAGATCTGTCTGAAAGAGAGGCACAGTGAGGCTGCGCATATACACACAGGCAAAGTACACACACAAACAAAGTACCTGTCAATATAACCTGCCCACCCACACAAAGGACCTGCACTGAGATAAAGATATTTAAGTATGTGTGTGTGTGTGTGTCCCAGGCGCACGTTCATGTATTTCTATCCGTGTGCACGGTTTCTGCAAAAAAACATAAAGAATAAATATGTTTCTTACTATTATTTTACTCGCTGTCTTTGTCTCTCACATGCTCACACACAAGACGGGGTCAGATTAAGGCAAAATAGTCCCATGCAACCTGGCCTTATTCTGTATCGTCTCTGGAAATGACCTTCCGTGTCATAGCAATTACCGCGGCCACTAGAGGGTTTATGTGTGTGTGAGAGTGTGTGCGTAATGATATAAGAAGGTCCTTTGACACCCCCCCACCCCCTCTAGGTCATGTGGCCTGCGGAGACTCTGTGGAGGTCACTGGGATATGAGCTTCTAATGGGGAACATGGGACTAAGAAAGGGAGAGAGCGGGATAGAGATAGAGGGAGGCGTGAAAGGGAGAAACCGGACGCAGAACGAAAACATCCTCGCAGAATAAGCACGGCGCAGATGAGATTATTTAAGAGAAATATTGATGGCGTCAGGTATAAATCACTTCACTACCTTTATATTCTCGTTCCATTACTCGAATTGACACTTTAAACGGTAATTTACTGCATGTGTTGAGTGAGTTTCATGACCGCTGGGCCCATAAAACTTGTTAAAAGGCCATTGCGTGATTTCAAAAATTGCATGAATGTCAATGAGGAAAATTTGCCAGTATTATTGTCTTTGTTCCAGAGAAGACTCCCAAAGGAGTGGGGTTTTATATAGCTTTTATTTTTCCGTATTCATACTTGTGTTACAGTAAGTAAGTGTGACACAGAACTGGAACAACGTGTCCAATGAGATTAGGCTCAGTGTCCTTGTTTATGTTAAAAATACTTTTTTTATGCGGTTTTTTATAGGTTGCTTGTGATTTATTACTTTATGTTGAGATAAGTGGAACTGTTTTAAAGACTTTTCTTTTAATATCTAAACACACACACACATATGTTGAGTCACGGTGTGTATAAATGCTCTATGACACACTGATCCCTATCAAATCTGTTGAGCCCCTTTATAAAGGCAGGCTAGACAGAGGAAAAAGCAAACACAACCACCCACCTCTGCCTTTCTCCTTCTTTCTCTCTTTCTCACATGCGCACACACACACACACACACACACACACACACACACACACACACACACACACACACACACACACACACACACACACACACACACACACACACACACACACACACACACACACACACACACACACACACACACACACACACACACACCCCTCCACTGGCCAAACCCTTTTAGGCAGCCACACTCTCTATATCTGTCACACCACCCTGCAAAAAAAAAAAAAAACTCCCACTGTAACAGCAAATTCACACATCTTCAGTGGAGCAGCACACATGTTCACACGCGTGTACACACTCCCACATATACACACACAAACGCGAAAGCAAAGCAAAGCCGCAATAAAACCAACCCAAGCGTTTCTGTTGTGGATCCTAATCCACTTTTCCACTTAGCCAGCGAGTATATCTCTTCCCTTACTTTTCCCCCCATCATTCCCTCTTTCTCTCTACATCTCCATCCCTCTCTTTCCACCCAAGAAAACAATACAAGGGGGCTGATCTGCGTAAGTGCTGATGCAGGTGGAAACTTAGCCGTTCAAAGGCTCCGTGCTGCGTGCTTTTAAGACCCTCTCTTTAAGACGAAGCCAAAAACAGGCGTCTTTTTTCTTTTTCTTGCCAGAGTAATAAACCCTAAACCACAAACTGGCAGAGGAGGCCTTAGCGCCAACCTGCTTACACTTGAAATCAATAAGACTTCCCCTTTGGCATTTTTACTTTTTTTAACTTACAGTGCCGTTTCACTGGTGGTCAAAAGGTCATGGAGATATGAGCGTTTTCAGGGCCAGTGGATTTGACTAATGGAGTATGCCATGTAGCATGCTTCTAAGCACAGATGAAAACATTGTAGGTGCCCACTTATCAGTGCATGGTTGGTGAACTTCTGCTGCACTTTGGCCTGACCTAAAGGAAACATAGCTAGGTAACTAGAGAAATAAAAACACATTCAAGGTCTAGGAAGGATTCATCTATTGACGTTTTCTCCTGTTCACACTATGAAGCTAGGAGGAAAAAAAACACTGACTAAAATCATGGGACAGCTAGTACATTCAAACACATGTTGGTTGTTTGTTGCAACATAATGCTAGCACAGACAGCTAGCAGGACATAGCTAACTCAAAATTGCTGAAAATCTATGCCGGTTTCCTGTTGCTAGCCAATTTCATGCTAGCAAAGACTTCTAGCAGGACTCAGGCAAAATAATACATTTTTTAGATAGGCTTGTTGTTTGTTGCTCCCCAATTTTATGCGAGGAAGACTGCTGCTTGTATATAGAATATAGTTATAAGTGAGGCATGTAGTTAGAAGCTGCTTAAAGTGCTCCTCCCTACACAATTACAGGCCAAGAAGGAATACTCAAAGACCAAAAGAAGGCAGAAAGCATCCATTTTGTGTGTATTATAAAAGTTGTACCTGGTTGAGCTGCTCCAGGTCATTAAAGCCCTCCAGGACCCTCCGGTACTTCCTCTCCCTGTACTTCCTGCGGATGAAGGTGGCGCGCTGCTCTGCCGAAGCCCCAGAGTAGATTTCCTCCTCCAAGGGAAGATTAGCAGCCCAGATGTTATTAGCATTCTTGTTCCCCACTTCAAGGAAGAACTGATGGGTTACAGAACAAAGAGAAGGGCAAAGAACAGGTGAGAATAATTTGTAGAGCTATTAGTAGGATTTAGGGCGGCAGTGGCTCAGTCAGTAGAGACTTGGCTTGGGGACCGGAGGGTGGCCGGTTCAAGTCCAGCTACAGACCACAATATGGAAGTGGACTGGTAGCTGAAGAGGTGCCAGTTCACTTCCTGGGTTACTGCCGAGGTGCCCTTGAGCAAGGCACCGAAACCCCCATGTGCTCAGCAGCCCACTGCTCCTAGTCTGCAGTATGTGCACTTACCATGTGTGTAGCTAGTGATGGGTTAAATGCAGAGGACTAATTTCAGGTGTGTTTACATGTTCCATGTAAAAGATAACTGACAATAAAGATTCTTCTTCTTCTTCTTCTTAAATTTTGTCAACATCTGCCAAGCCCAGACTGGCATTAACACTTGTTGCTTACTTTTTCCGATGACGGTGTAATACATCAAAACAACTTGAGAATGTGTGTCGCTCTCACTTCTAAGAAAAAAAACAGCATACAGTTTGTACCTCCACTAGTGCATTGCTCCAGATACTGCTGTCCAACTTCAAGCTCCGCACTTTGGAAATACCCGGCCCAAGGGAGCGGTGCTGGCCTGGTACACAGGAAGACGGAGACATCAGCTTGAGTTCACAGATACACACTCAATCCATACAAAGCTGAGGTTTAAGAAACACGCCGCGTCGTTGTCAGGCTACGCTTTTGGTTCCTGAAAAGTTCATGTGAAAAAACTGAAAGATTAATGGTAACATATATGCACACAAAATCTCCACAGTGTCTGCACAAACACACACCACATGTCAGTGATGGAGTAAACAATAAACTGGCGGTTACAAGATGGAGAAACAGAGCATGACTGGAAGCTCATTCTCTCACTCACAACAGACATATTTAGTCCCCTCAGCACTCCTAATTGGAAATGAAAGCACAGAACGAGGGCCATTAATTGCTAATGAATCATGAGTAATTCATTGTGTTTGTGGGTCGGCCTGTTTATTTGGGTGAACGAGAGGCTTCTGGGGTTGCTTATGGCCAAAGACAGAGCATACATGCATAATACATCTGGCAGAAACAGGCCGCATGTGTGAATGTGAATTATTGTCCTGTGTGTAAAGGCAGACAATTTTAGATTTAGATTTGGCATGATCTCATTACTGTCATGTGTGCTCAAGTGGAGTAGCTGTGAACGAAAATGCAGGGCCAAGAGCTGTGATAAGGCCGTCTTGACACAGATCTCAAGAGCACAGACACCAGAAAGCACTGAATCATTTCTCACATAAGACTTTAAAAAGAGAAACTAACTAGGAATTCATTTTTGATAACTAGTGAGTATTATTTACTCCCACTACATTTTGAATACTGTCTACCAGGCAGAGCAAACCATTATTTTGGGGTCACATTAGATCAAGTCTAAGATTGTGGGTTGTTACATATATTATATAATGGGTGTATAAGCATGGACTGTCTGGCTGCACAGACAGCATTAAACTGCAAGACTATTAAAGTTGCAATATGTAAGAATTGGCTACCCGTTGAACTCACCAGAGTCGCTATCTCTGCAACAAGATAGATATATGTCTTTGACATAACATCAGAAATATTTCTTCACATTCTCTTTATAATTGTAGTTAATCTTTGAAGTTTTCTACATATTGCACCTTTAATCATTTAATAATAAATGTTGTTGCACATCCAAACTGTGACATCTTTAAGGCAGCCTGTTAAACAGCACTAGCAATATTTAGAGTTATGTGTCGTCTGCGTAGCTAGGACAATTAACACTGTGTATTCATACAAATTAGCTAAATATGCATATATAATGAAAAAATGTGGTGTTCCAAGTACTGAACCCTGATGAGCCCCATACAGAATTTGATAGCCATTTGCAACAATATTTACAAAAAACTCTTGTTAATTAAATAAGTACGCAACTAGTAGAGGCCCTTTCTGGAATGATCAACTATATGTTTCAGCCCCTCAATCAACACTGTGTCAACCATAGTAAATGTGGCTCTTGGAGGCACTATGTCTGAGATTGTTTGAGACTTTTACTAGCGTAATTGAACGTGAGCCATGTGGGATTTACAAACTACTTGAGTACATGTGTTGAAAGGGAAACTTCAAACGAGCACTAAATGATCTAGTTTGTTAACAACATTAAAAGTGTTGCACTCCAGATTATGCCTTATCGAATTTATCCTTTTCTAATAAAGGAATCTAGAATTCTTGACGTTTCAACAAAGACAGCAGCGATCCAGTCTTCAGGTTTACACATATTCAGTAAAAAAAAATAAAAAATTGGGCCTGTAATTACAAACAGTAGGGATTTCCTTCCCACATTATCAAAATATTTTGTTGGAAAATTGGATGCATTAGTGTGACCGGACGTGTTTAAATCTTGCATTTCCAAAGTCACACTGAAAAGAGAGAAATGATCACTATCTTTGAGACCACATGAGTCCAGCTTAGCAAAAAACGAGCCAAAGAGCAGGATTTCTGTCACTTTTCTCCAGTGAAGGAGAGGAAATATTTTACGCTGGGCGCCTGCTGAATTGCTACAGCCACACTTCATCCGCTGAGCCACACAGCACCACAGGACCATTTTCACTTGTGTAAGGGTAATGAAGCTGAAAAAAGTGTGCATTCGCACGTGCCAACAGGTA
Source organism: Pagrus pagrus (assembly GCF_965226575.1). Taxonomy (NCBI): domain Eukaryota; kingdom Metazoa; phylum Chordata; class Actinopteri; order Spariformes; family Sparidae; genus Pagrus; species Pagrus pagrus. Next base: position 11,068,691 of record NC_140204.1, on the reverse strand, counting down.
CACAGTGAGATCTTCCCATATTAATAGCCTGTTGTAAATGTCTTCATCCTTCTGATGGAACCAAAACAACACACAAAAGGGCATTCCCATCACAGCGGCTTTGACAAAAAACGCCCTGCCCACAAAGGATTTCAGCCCCAATTAAAAACTTTCCTGGCGACAGTTCATGGAGCACTTTTCCAACCCCCTGTACTTGTGTGGCATTTTCCCCTCACTCAGTGATGAGTCAGAAGCAAACAAAGCAAAGCAATGAGCGCCGCATTTGTGGGTTACCACAGCAACTGTTGACAGCAGAACTGTCTACAAGTTGCGTCCTTGTTTACTGCCATTAAATGTATACTGTAGAGAAGGGCCTCCAGATCTTTTGAGTATTGTCATTTCCTGTGGGGGCAGGTTGCACAGTGGGAGAAAAGGCAAAGAGAGGGAACAAAAGGATCAGTGTAGGAAGAGGCAACGCTTTAGTTGTTGAGGAAGTGAAGTTACTGGTAATGTAGGTTTGAACTGTTTAAGGGTCGGGACAAGGGCTTATAGCATCGGTTTGCTACTGAAGAGAAACACCACTAGCAACATGAGTGGAGAATGAGACTATTGTTTAAGCTACACTACACAATATTTTTATATTATTGATAAATCAAATTACTATGCATAATTTCAAAGGGGTTACCGGTATGTAGAGTTTTAGTGTCTTTCAGCTCATTGTTTTGGTTTAACATGCCTGAACTTTAAAAGGGGCACTACGTCGTTTTGGAGAAGAAATTCAATCTTATAATTGTAATATTTACAATATTAATGAGGTAATAATACGAACTCTAACTGAATAAACAAGCTGTTCTCAGAGGAAAATAAGGTCCCAGAACACTGTTTGAAGCTAGAAAGGTGGCAGGGTCCGCCAAATATAAACAAAGTAAAATAGCAAAAACCTAAATTGTGTTGTTCTCTAAGGTTTATAATAGGCAATAATCAGTCAGTGAAGATCTATCTCTCCTGAGTACGATTTCAATTTCTTCCCCAAAACTACATAGTGCACCTTTAATGTTTCAGTTCACTGCCTTTTACCAGCCTCATTTCCAGCTGCAGCAGGCTGTTGTTTTCAGTGAAAAAGAAGTCCTCATAAACCCACTGAGCGCTTCTTGATCAGCACCAAACAACAGACAGACAAGGTCAGCAGCTAGCAGGTGAAAACTCGGTACAGCTGCTAAACAGTCGATATTTCCCTCGAGCTGGATTCAGATCGATTGTGTGACCAGACACAGGACTCAAATTTAACACTAATGTTGCTGGATGTCTAAATAGGTAACTGTTAACATGTTACCAAAACTTCATGAGGTGGTAACGTGTCCAAACCTTGTTGCATCAAACCCAAGTGGACATATTTTGCCAACTTTTAACAGATAATACCCAGATTGTCTCTGAAAATAGCTGATTATCTGCAGTAATGGCTTCTGCTGCAAGGAGACACTTTCAGTTTTCACAAACAAGGTCCTCCTTTGACAAGGACAACTCAGAATATGCTTCCCGTAATGAAGGCTTTTCTATTTGCATTCTCACTTTCTAATAGAAGCAGAAGAGAAAAATGGGAGAAAACGCAAATGAGCAGCTGATTAGGATTTTGTATGAAAAGCACACGTGGGTACAGTGAAGCGTGTCTGTACTAGGATTAGATTTTTTTTAAAAACATTTCCACTCTGCTTTTTGTATTACTGTGGTTTTGATCAGATTTACCTGTGCTTCTTTTAATTTCCACAATAAACACAAATCATCTTTTTGCATAAAACTGAAGACAAGGGACACTTTCAGTCCTTCAAGTCTACGCAAACAAAGTAATAGTCTGTAGCCTCACATCAAAGAGCGAAGCAACAGACTATTAAAATTCATTCTGTCTTGGCACAAAAAGAGGAAAGCCAATGTGGGATCATTTTCACCATTAGCCTTCTCATTACTTCTTTCCTCTTTCTCTTGTTCAGCATTTCTCTTTATTGTCCATGACATGAGAGCGCTAATTAAAAGTGTGAGCAGTCATTGGTATTCCGAATGGACCACTACCTAATTTAAGGAGAGCACAGAGTGAGGACAGCTTCCTCATCGCAGATATTCACCCCCTCTCTCCCAGCGTGTCGACAAAATGTAATATTAAACACCCCTGCAAATGAAATCATTTAAGGGTGTTTGAAAAGGGATGTTGGATATCTGATGCGTACCAATTACATGGGCTTTGCAGAGGTGAGGTGAAGAATCGCATTAAAACTTATGACTCTGGGAGAAATCTCAGGCCTGGAGTTGATCTGGAGGGGGGGAGGATGAGCACATAGGAGCATGCAAGAGAGAAAAAAAAAAAAAAACATACAGCGACCAGATATCCCTCTAGATCGAGCGTGGCCGCTGCTTCCCTCTAATCATGTTTAGCGGGTCAAGAAGCGGTTTGGGATCCCCCAAGTTCTCACCCGTGGCTTAATCTTTGTTGTCATTTCATCTGAGCCATCCAGCATTGCCAAATAGATTAGAGAGTCCAGAGGCCAGACGCCAACCCCTATAAGTGGCTTATCACCTGAGAACTTATTCCAAAAGAGCCTCTGGGCCAGAGTACATACTCACACAGACGCAAACAGACACCAGACCACACATACAGATTGAGAATTGAGTACTAACTAGAGAGGAATAAACAAGAATTAATATGAGCGAATGAACGGTGTGTGTTTGTCTTTATAGCTGGTTCCCAACTGCTACGGCTTGTAATTCTTTACAGCCAGACAGGTTTCAAATGAACGTTTGCGAGTTGTGAGCAAGAAAGATGATATTTGATTTGAAAATGAGTGTTTGAAGAAGTAAAACTCCGCAATAAGATGCAGAGATTTTGAGATAAGATGAAGGAAAATCATCATATCATAATTTTGTATCTGTAAATTCTTATTCTCCGAGGAAGCTGGATAAAAAAGTGAAGACGTATGCTTCAATTGGCACAAAAACAGTAATCACTTACTAACACAATCTACAGTCTAGACGGTGCGCAGCAGGTCAGGTGAACATTCAGATGAAATCTGTTTACAGGAAAGCTCCCAATTAAACATTTATGAAATATAAACTTTCCAGAAATAAAAAATGAGTGGATATTTACCTGTGTTTAAATACCCATGGAAACTAAAACTGTACATAGATACACTTGCCAACCTTGAGACCTCAAAAACAGGGAGAATTTCCAAAATAAAAGCAGGGCTCTTGAGGTCAAAACCCTGAAAAATTTTAGATTCAAGGATATTTTCTTCATTTAAGTGGCATTTTAAGAATGAAAATAACAAATAAAAACTAAAATGCAACTTTAATTAAACTTTTAATTGTCAGAAAACAACGCATAATTATTTGCCCTCAAGCGTAATCTTATAAGTCTGTGGCATAAAGCAAGTATCATCTTTCATTAATTCATTTATTCTTTGCCCCCTGCATTTTAGAGAGTGTACACGCCGCTGCCCTGTTTGTCAGCCTCTCGATGGGGATCGAGGCGATGAGACGCCCGTGATTGACAGCAAAATCAACGCGGCTGATTTTACAGCCCCTTGCCTTTAAAACTTTACATAAGTAACAGGAATTCTTCCCTCCAGTGGGTCTGAAATTTGTTCAAATATTCTTTCACCTCTTCATTTCTTTCTCCGTCTCTCGCTCTTTGCGGAGGACGAGGCGCAGAAGTACGCTGTGCATTGCCAGAAACAGGTTATGATTACTAAAAGAGGGAAAAGGTGTGAAAATGCAAAAATCTGGAGAAACATGGGAGAGCTGTGGCACTAGGAAAAAAACAGGAGAGGCCAAGGAAAACTCGATGTTTGTTGTGGGCGGGTGTGCATGCAACATGAGTGCCAGTTCACTGTATGTATTCTTGTTCATCGCTGTGTCCACCTGCGTCCACCACACGTGTGTTCGTGCCAGTGAGTCAAGTCCCTTACCTGCACACTTCTTACAGATGACCACACCCAGGTTGAAGGACGCCCACTCCGGCTGCGGGGCGCGACAGTCGGCGCAGCTCCTGTTGGCCTCGTTGAACCAGATCTTCTCTGCCACTTCATAGTCGGAGAGTGTCTCGGCGATCGATTCCTGGACTGCTTCAATCCACTCCTCCTTCTCCTGTTCTGACTCGGCCGTGAAGCTGCAACGATCGATTTTTTGCCCCCCACCCCAACACATGCCTCACTGTTATTGATTTGATTTGAGAGAGAGCAATTAAACAGCATAGTATAGCTTGGCAGGGTTACAGGGGTGTGCAGTATTTGGACTAGTTTTGGGGGGTTGCCGAGTGTGTATGCCGATGTGTGATTGCAATAGATTTGGTGAAACTGATAGGAGAGCGGGAAGAGGTGGCGACGGGGCAGGTGAATCGATGCATCTCACCTTGCACCACTAAAATCTATAAAGCGCTAATGCAGGATATTTTTCCAGGATATTATTTCTATATCAGACTGAGGTAAGTTGAGAGACGGTGATGGGAAAAAGACTATAAACATTTACAGCTTGAATATACATGAAAAAAAATCGTTATTAACATGAGGACTTGCATCAAAAGCTCCGTCATACTGCAGTGAGAAAATAAAAAAGTAAAAGCACTGAGAGAAAATAAATGCGATGCTGCTCGTCTGTTCACATGGTTAGAGACTTAAAGCTTAACTTCCAATACAGCATATGTCTGAAAGTGTTGCCATATGAAGGTGATTAAATAACTTAAGGAAAAGTAGACTGTTGACGTGTGTCAGGTTTGTGGTTTTGTACTGTAATGTCAGACAGATGCTTTATTGTGGTCATGAATGGTAGACAAACACCGTAGTCACCTGGTTACTTAGGTCCTCAAGTTCATTTTCATAACGCTGGACAAGTAAATAACCTTTACCTAACAATGTACTGACTTCTCCTAACTTTTCTCATTATATACAAATAAAATGTGCAAATGAAATAAAATAACTAAGCTGGTTATTTTAACTTTAAAATATTCTGTTGCCTGACTTTTTTTTCATTGAAATTCAGATGGAATTGGGTTAAATATAAGGATTCATCTTTATGTGTAATGATCTTTCCTTTCCTCCATCTGCTTTCCTGTCATGGGAATGCTTTTCTCCGTTTCAGTCTTTATCATGCACATGTGCTCATGTAAAAATCAGATGAGAAACCTAGTGATGTATACTGTCAATAATCAAGAAATTCCCCCATGAGAGACCGAGCAGGGGAAGAAAGGAATGTTACTTATTAATCATAAATCAATAAAACGCGGTTAAGAATCTAACTGATGAATAAATATATGAGCCGACAATCAGAGATGAGATATGTATATAAATATATGTATACACACAAATAAAATACAGAATACTGGCGTGAGAACATGTTGTGTTGTAATGTATTGACCTATTTCCATACAAACTAATATCATTATCATTTTAGTCAATTAGTCGCCTCAATACGGGCTACTCTGATTTTGCATCAAAGTCAGTGGTTAAAACCGTTTTCTAAACATCAACAAACGTGTTTCATATATTATTAAAGATTAACCGATAAGCCAGCAGACTATGGACCGAGTATGGACCTGCTCTGAATAAAAAGTTTCACGAGGCAACTTTTGTTGTGATTTTGTACTATATAAATAAAACTGACTTGGCTCGATGTAATCCCCTACCACGACTTTTTACATGAAATTTAAAAAATCTGGATATTGCAAAAAGGGCCCTGACTTAACCTCATCCAACACAACTGGGATGAAGTTTAACGCTGACTTAGAGCCAAGCCTTACTGCCAGAATAAGCTCCTAACTGAATGAGAGCACATTCCTGCAGCCAAGTTTTCAAACAGCTTTCCCAGAAGAGTTGAGGCAGTACTGTTATCCACACACATGTGGCCATATAGTCTTATTTGGAAAGACCAGGTTTAAATAAGGTTAAACAGGCTACATCCAATCTACTAATTCTACCGAGGTGGTCAAACCAGCCACATTTCGAGCTCTGAATTCAAAATACGACAGAGACGGGAGGGTTTTTTGATGAGGGGAAGACAGTTTTAGGAGGTTAGGGAAAAATCTGAAATCTAAAAATGAAAATGTCCAACACACGCACATATACAGTTAATGCCTGAACTGTCAAGGCTCCTAAATTGGACGTTTTTCAGGACAGTCATTCACCTGTCTCTCAATCCATCTATGTCTTACTCATTAGTTTTCCTGGAACGAGGAGATCTTTTTGGACACCACACACACACACACACACACACACACACACACACACACACAGAAACATGTCAATTACTGTCTAATAAGCACTTATAAAGATACCTCGCAGGGACAGAAACCACTGGTTTCTAATGGAGAGGATGGAGCAAACATTTTGAAGAAGTTGCTGAATGTACCGAGTAACTTAAAATTAGCCCAATGTATGATAAGTGTGTGTAACAGGCAATCCGTAAGCTGAAGCGAGAGCAAGCGTAAGAGAGGAAGACAGACAGCAAGAGGCATCAGCAGAGACATGATATTGAGAGGAAAAAGAACGAGATGGAGAGTCGTGGATTCACTAAAAAAAGCACGAAGGCGACGGGGAGGGGAAGCTTTCGCCCAGAGCGGAGGATGTGCACCGGGCCAAACCTCGCCCAAGTAACCTAGCAGAGATCGATAGGGTTGATTGGGTTCAGCCGTTCTGTGCCTACGGGTCTCTGCCTAAGGCCCGTCTAAAGAGATGACTGCTCACATTCCTCCGCTGAACTTCAACGCGGCCTCCCAAAACCACAAAGGAGCAAAGGGAGGCAGGAGGCAGAATATGTGACGGTCCCCAAGCCGCAGAGCTTTAGATGTGAAGTGAAGGCTGGTCTCAGATGAGACCGGATTTCAGGACTTACAGGTGGTGATGTGGAAAATATGAAATAAAGAAATATAAAAGAATTCAAACACCTAATATTATATCAAAGAACACCTCAAAAAATTCTTCCAAACCACTGAAAATTTGCATAAATGTAAGAGGTGGAGTAGGAGTGAAATTACTGTTTTACAAGCTAAAAATAATACAATTGGTGCCTTTGCTCTGATTATAAATTTAGGTATAACTAAGCTGTTTGCAAGCACCTTTCAAGTTGTCTCACATGCTGTTACCTCTCTCCCTGCAACAAAAATACAATCATACAGCTCTCGTGTTATTCCTCGCTGCTTCTATGTAATTACCTGGAAAGTAATCAAATCTGAAAATAAAACCGAGAGTGCAAGAATAAGTCCGGAGCAAGCCCCAAGTACCTACTGTTCTTTGTCTTTTAAGGCATAGAGGTGAATTGCTAAGTTTATGTTACAGCAGTATGTTGATTGCTTAAAAGAATAGTTTTTCGCTTTTTCTGCCAAGAAATCGATGAAAAGCTTGACACCATTCTCACATTTGTGCATTAAAGAAACAACAAAAGATGGTTAGCTTAAAGCTAGCATAAAGAAACACAGCTTTTGCTTTTTAGACTTCATTTTTTCAAACAAACAAAGTATGACCTGTTGATAAGTGAGCTTTAGAGATGTTGCCGGGTAAGAATATCTACCTTTGAACACGGCAATGCGAGCCATTTCCCCATGTTACAGGTCTTTGTGCTAAGCTAAGCTTATCATCTTCTGACTTATATTTAACAGACAGACATGAGAATACTAGCGTTCTTTTCATTCAGCCCTTGGCAAGAAAGCAAATAAGGGTATTTCCAAAAATCTATTTTCTCAAAACAGCACATCTTACATTCAATTTCAGCTGGCCTACATGGTCACGGGGCTGGAAATACTGCTATTTACAGTTAGCTTCAGGGTTCCCCATCCACCCCCACTCAATTTAAACCTGGTCTGTGGTAACTTGACAGTCTTTTTACAATCCTAAGTTATAGTGAGCATTAAATAATAAGTGTAAAGGTTTACTCCCGCTGGTGTCTTTTATCTTAGTTGCTGTTTAAAGGCATTTATGCTCTACTACTCCACGTATTACATGTAACTGGGGAAATCCAGTTCTTCTTTATTAATGATAAATGGGCCTCTGGCTCATTTTGCATGCATGCATAATGTACGTTACGGTAAGAGAATCAAATATGAATGGTCTATATTATAAAATTTAAGTTTTTGTAAAAAAATAATACTTATTACTACATACTAAATATCAAGAGCAGTTAATTGGTACAAGCTGAGGAGCACTCGTATATTTTTTAATTCAGGTGACACGACAACTAGTCAGTCCCATCTGCATTTATTGCTGAGAAAATAGAGTGCTTTCATATATTGGTAATCAATACAGCCTCTTTAATGACCATATTGTGAAAGCAATAGATCAACGTGCACTCCGAAACATCTGCCATGCATCACCATTTAAAAACAATCCTAAACAGTTGATGTCAAAGGGTCAGATAATTCATAAATGGGATTTACAAAACCAAAAAAGGAGAATAATATATGTGTAAAACGCCGACAGATATTCTAAAGAAATAAACACTTCAAATATTTGACCTACATTGGATGAAGCCGACCCGAGGAGGTGTTCAGGAAGGCAGTGAGTGTTCTGATTGTATGCACGGTGCTGCGTCTCCTGCGAGGAGATTTTACATCACAGCAAAAATGACTGACTCGTCATTTCTTTGTTAATTAAGTTGTGCTAAACACGGTTGTGTTGGCTAAATATGGTTTTCTATGAAAAACATCACGAGGCAGAACGATGACAAGACTGTGATCAACATTTTCTCTCGAATAACTGCGTGATTGAAAGATCACAAGAGAGTCAAAATGAGAAACTGCTGGAGGAGTTAAAGCAATGCTAAATCTGACTTCAGATTCATGTAAATGAGGCGACTTCAATCTTTCAAAAGTCAGAACTGCACCTCAAAGTGACTTGGAGCTGATCAGAGAGTGAGTGAAAAAGTCTAGTTTGTTGTTCATAGTTCAGCATTTAGATCAAGAATTGATCAATTGCTTTTTATGTTAGAACATTTGCATAAAGTTTGATTTTAAAAATATCTTTATTTTCATTTAATTTCAGCATTTTCAATATGACAATAACATCATATCTGCAGCACAGTCATAAACGTAAATGAGGTAAGTGAAGGTGCATAAACGGCTGAAGCCTGGTGTTATCCTTGGCTTCACGGACAGGAGCGGCAAGTGTAGTAGTGTGAACACACACCAATCAGCCAATACACATCTTTGCTCAATCCATGGAGGTCCCGCCTTTGATTGGACTTGGCTTTGACCCATCTAGGCATGGGCAGGGGTGTCCTTTGGTGTCTGCTACCAGGGTGTTTATGGTGAATCCTTTGAGTCCCATTGATTACGAGGTGGGACCTCCATGGATCGGACTTATTCCGGCACGTCTCACAAATGCTCAATAATAGTGGGATTTGTTTTTTAAGGAGGCCTTGAGCTCTTTGTCACGTTCCTCTAGGCACTCTAAGCAGTTTTTGCGGTGGCGGGTCACATTGTTCTGCTCAAAGAGGTGCTGCCATCATGGAGTGCCATTGTCATGAGGGGGTGTCCTTGGTCTGCAACTGTGTTTCGGATGGGTCTTGTGTGTCAAGTGGCATCCACATGAATGCGAGGGCCAAAGGTTTCACAGCAGAACACTGCAGGACTGCATGAACACCGCGTTGAATGAGTAATGTTTCCAGATGTCCTTGAATAATGTAAACGCATCTTTTGAAGGGTAATTTTATCAGAATTACAAACACCCCCCCCCCCCCCCCCCGTGATACGTATCAGTGCACTACACAGTGGATTTGTGTTTTTTTTCTGATGCCGACTTGATACAGTGGAGATGTAGGAACCAGACAAAAACAAAATAAGCCAGACAAACACAGATTCTCTTTATATGCCCTTGAGCTAGGCGTTTATCTGCAGCTTTACTTTGGTAGAAGTCTTTTCTGATCAGGAGCACAAAGTTTTCTTTTCTCCAAAGTTTAGTGTCTTTGTCTGGTAACATCTCCTCCCTGCCTCATTGTCATTCTCTCTCCTCATAAGAGTCTACTACTGCATCTACCACAGCGGGCTGAACGCTCTGTCCATTTAACGGCAGCAAAACAATGGAAAAGCCAAAGTGAGTCTCCACAGCTTAAAGTGATTAGATGAGTTTCTCACTAATCCCCACCTTGAGCAGGTAGGAGAGCGCTCCCAGGGCTACCAATCGATTTGATACACACACACACACACACACACACACACACACACACACACACACACACACACACAACACACACACACACACACACACACACACGATAAAACCCTTTCAGCAATCACCTCATCAAAACAATTCAGGAGAACTGAGCTCATTTTAATTCCACCTCGTTTTTGTTTCACACAAAATGGCAATTACGTCCAGCGTATTAACGAAGCTGCCAAACGATGGGACCATTAAGGGAGCTGACACAAACCGATCGATCGCACATACAACAGACAGGTAGAGGAATGAGGGGGGGAAAAAAATCTTTATACGAGGCAACGGGCAAAAAAGGGAAAGGGTAAAAAAAAAAAGCAAGAGAAAACAGTGGACAAGCGCGCACAAACAAACAAGCCATGCTTTGTCCGGGCAGCTGTGATGGTTGTATTCTAAATGGGCCATTACAGCACAAACAAGCAGCGCACTCATTGATTGTAGACCCACCGGGGACTGGAGTCACCTGACAGGCTTTGTGCCCTACAGAGGCGAGAGAGATACCTGCACAAAGCTCCCAAGGGAGATTTCATAATAAAGAAATCCTAATCGATATTTAGTGATTTTTTTAAAAAAATTTTTACAGGACCTTGTTCTCATGTAGCGTGTTTGTTGCAATGACCAGAAAGTCTGAAATGTATGCGGTGGGCCGCTGTTTGTGAAAGAGATCTGAACACAGAGCGCTACTGAAATGCAGTCAAAAGAAACTTGTTAGATGATTCTTGTTGTCTCATTAGAGAAGAGTCTTTTTGGCACGCCTGCTCATTAGTTTCACATCTCAAAAGGAAAACGTGTGCTACATTTATTATCGTAAAAGATTAAAGTGTGACAACATAAAGTTGTAAATGACTGATATTGAAAATGAATTGCGCAGAATAAATTAAAATAACTAACTGTATTTGAAACCGGGCCAGAAGCTTACCACAGCCCAAATTTACGTTTATTGTTAGACGGTGACCTCTAGTGGCCGTAGAAATTATAAGGGGAGCAAAGGAGGACATGAGGAGGAAACCAAAAGTCAACATTTTAATTTCACTTAAGTAACTAAACTAACAAACATATTTTAACCCGAACTTTTTCTCAACCTAATCAAGTAGTTTTGGTGCCTAAACCTAAACCAAACTGCGAGCATTTCACAACGATAACCGTGTGACAATGAAGATGCAATACAACAATGGTCTGGTACGCCTTTGCTGGTGCTCTTTAGCAGTCATATGCGACTGGCTGGGTCGTTTTGGGAGCGGTCATACAGTATATGTCATTTGAGGAGTCATTAGCAATCAACCTATTCAGCCCTGTTTAACTATGAGGACTTGAGTTACTGAGGTAAATTTCACATCTACATTTCAGTTAGGTGGCCAGAAACATGAAGAAAAAAATATATTATTCATATATGTTTATAATCTATCTATAATTCTGCCATCTTGATTGTCGATTTTGTAATTTTACTATGTTGACTACTTGACATTACTTGACTTTCCTTCTCCTTGCTTGTATTTGCTTTATATACATCAATTAAGAGCTGTAAACATGAATACATATTTGGGTTACTGTGCATCATCAGAACTGCGTGAACCAACGACAAATTAGTGTCACCCTTGTCTCCCAGAGTGAAAACATGATGCATTTTAGTTTGCTTGACTTTTTTCTGTGTGAAAAGAAACTGAAACTACTGGAAAACCAGTCAAGTTTACCAACTCGTCTACAGGTTCAACCCGGAGCAAACAGAGATTTGGAAAGGCCTTGAGTCAAGACTGCAAACTGACTTCATATGCCACAAATTGACGAAAACCAACCAGCTATGAAAGAACTCTGAGGTGACTGAGGTGCCTGAAAAAAACGTGTCTCTGGCATGTATACGTGGTGTGAAAGTTTGCTTTGTCGTGCTCGTGTTCTACTCAGTGTACATCTCATTAAAAGGTCAGAGAAACATTGTGTCCATGCAGTAATAATAACATCATGTCGAGTGCAGCCTAAATTAATACGAAAAATATTTAGTAATCTCTTTTTTTATCAACAGAGAACATGAAGAAATGCATACGGCAGTGGAGTACAGCATGACGTGTCTGTTTAAAAGTCAGTGTAAACATAAAACGGACCAGAATGAACAGGACTGGAACAAATGAATCAAAGTACGACCTTCAAAACTCAACAATTACTTTGTTCCAATTTTGTTCAAAATAATAAGCAAGAGCTGCCATTCTTCTGTTGTTAATTTCTTCTTTGACCTTTTTTTTTGTTTCTTTTCATAACAATGCAGCTGAGTTTTACTTTGAAATACATAATGGATTTAAATTTGCACATTTTACCGAAAATACAGGGGAAACAAGGAGACGAATAACATTTGTTATTTCAAAACCTTGAAAACGTTCTGGCTTGAATTAATCCTCAAACTCTCCAGGTAAGAACAGCCCTGATAGTGAAAAAAACCTTAAAAAAAGGCCGATCTGATAGAAGAACGTGAATATTCGTTCACCGCAAGTACCCTAAACTCTTATCGCGCTGTGAGACTCTTAATACCTTGCATGTATAAGAGCAGATTAACCAAAATGCTTGTCCTCGCCTTTCAGCTGTGAATATGGATTCTTTATGAGAGGTGATTATTGAGATTAAAAGACAGTGAAGCAAGAGTCTTAGTGAAGCACGAAGGGCATTTCCTAAACTATATAGTTAAAACGAGATGATAACGCAGTGAGGTTCGGTTTGAGAAAGGAAGATAAATGAAGTCCTGACACCCTGCTGTAAGATTTTAAAACTCATGTGAAAGTGTGCTGGTGTGACAACCTGTTGAATGCATCGTTCTGAAGGGGGTCTACGGTCAAGGAAAGATTCCTTCACTTAACATTTGTCTTGTGATTGAATAAGCAACAGAAACAGTGCACTTTCCACACAAATGCACATTAAAAGACACACACACACAATCTAGCATGAACGTAAATATATCTATATATTTAGTATATCAAATTCTATATAGTTAGATGGGAGCGTAAGACGGTACACAGGCTCAGGAATGGAAGTAAATTGAATATGATTAATTACTGAGTTGTGGAGAAGGGGTAGGTCATTCATTCATTCATTCAATCATTCATTCATTGAATAGCTTTGTGTCTGAGTTTCTCCCACAACAAAGATACGTGCATGCATGTACAGAAACACACGAGTCAAGACGTACCAGAAGTTCTTGAAGGGTGTGATGATATCGAAGCCCCTGCGGTCCACATCTCTGATATTGGCAGCAGTCAGTTCCACTTCAGCGATAGCCAGACCTGCTTTATAGTCCTGGAAACACACAAACAGAGAGATGAAAAGATTTAATACTAATTAATTGCAAGGTTGTTATGGTACAGCTACTTCAAATCATCAACAATTAATGGGCTTGTTTATTCCCTGAGAGTTTGATAAGCAGATCAATACCACTTTCAACAGTAACTCTGTGTAGAATTACAAACTTGTCTTTTACGTTGCTGTAACTGTTTGGAGTATCGGTCCAAACATAAAGTACAGACATGAGGGTGGCATCAAACTACTCATCTAACTCAGAGAATGGAAATGTACTTCTCCCAAACCATTCCTTTAAGGCTGCTGTAAGTGTTGTCGTCGTTTTAGCTAACTTCCTGTCCGTTTTGCAGTTAGCAATCCACTCCCTCCTCTCTATGTCACCACGCATGGAGCTGTTTAACACTTATTTTAAAAAGAAGCCACTGAAAAGTAAGAGAAAATAAGACACGAGCTGCTGCACTGTCCTAAAGCAGATTCTGGAGCAGTTTGACGCACGCAATATTAATTTAAATTTTCATTCATATTACCACCGACAGCCATATTTTGCTTAGCTTAGCATAAAGACTGGAAATGGGGGAGAAACAGCTAGCTCGGCTCTGTCTACATGTCCCCAAATCCACCAATACAAACCCCTAAAGCTAAGTACCTATCACATATGCACCATTTTATGGGGGGTTATCAGTTGGACAGTTTTGTGGCCGGTATATACAGGAAATTGTTGTCAGGGTGAGTAAAAAATACAAGATATAATGTGTGCATTTGTGATTTAAATGTGAAGCGACACTTCACAGCTTTTCTTCTTTGTCTGTAATCACCATCCCCATTTTTAAAGCCAGGAAGTGTGTCTGCAAACGTTTAAAATCTAGACGACTATTCCGAAAAGGGAACATGAAGTCCAAAGGGCCCCGCAAATGTGAGTCCTTCACTAGACGCCGCATCAAGGCCGTTTTTGGCCAAATTAGAGGCCCTCTCTAATAAGGGGGGGAGGGGATCAACAGGTCGCTTCATTAAAGTCGCAACTTGTTTGTCACATGGGGTTTGAATGTCACTCGGTCTAATGAAAACTAACAAAAACTGCAGGGACATTGTCAGTCTTGGCTGCCCGGCTTCCTGTGCACCGTCTTGTGTTTTTTTTTTAAGGTAATGGCACAGGACACAGAGTTGGACGAGTGAGCAGCCCGCTGAAAATAGTTTGTGACAGACCAATAACGCACCCAACAGTCAATGGCTTTTTCTCCTTCTCACCGATGACGCACAAGCCGAGTCTGTGAGAGACTGTGACAGAGAGAGAAAGAAAGAGAGGCTATGGTGTGAGCTGTCGTATTGAGTGCATGCGTGTGTGTGTGTGTGTGTGTGTGTGTGTACCTGTGTGAAACAGCAAAGCTCTGTGAAAGGCAAAGGTGCATCTAGGGAATCCAAACCAACCCAAGCTTTCAGCCTCGGTGTTTTCTGAGGCCCATTTCAGAAATAGGGGTTAGATGCAGAGGCACCGTTTTCATAAGCTCCACCATAACTCTGCCTCACCCCCTCCCTTCCTCCGCTGCACCCTCAACACTCACAGCATTTTAGACCGTTTTCTATAGCCTTGAGCTCTGAGCTGAGACAGGAAAAAAACAGGAAGACAAAAGAAGTGCGCTCACACCCACACACGTATAGGCACAACATCAAAATAGAGCACAAAAACACAGGCATCCAAAATTACTGTACAGAAAAATACACACTTTACTCCATCACTGACAAAGCCAAAAAACGTGAGTCAAAAGATGGGGGAGAGAAAGACAGCGAGAACACAAAGGAAGGGGGAGGAAGAAGCGAAAGAAGGTCTTGGTAATCCTCACAGAGAGTGGGTGAGACGGGTGAGGGGTCAGCTGAGCAGTTGACAGGAAGAAAGTGTGTGCAAAAAAGATCCAGAACAAAAACAGGAGCTGCGCCAATACTCCCTCAACAGCGAATTACAGAATAGCGAGGAGCGCTAAACGCTGCCATGCTGTGCCAGCTATAAAGCATGTGTGTTTTCTGTGCGAACTGCTCCTCACCAGCAAAACAATTTACACTAATTACAGCAAACAAAGAGAAGAAAATGAATCGACACCATCTTTGTTGATTAGACGCTTTTTTCTTTTTTTTTGAGGGGGGGGGGATACATGGCCTTGCAGAGCGTGTGTGTTTATGTACGTGGGTGCTGCCACGACTCTTGCAAGAAATTCTTCAACTAATTAGCTGCAAACTTCTCAGTGCGGCCAAATTTTTGCAGTTTGCAACATGAGCAGGGAGTCGCTTAAATATTTGCGTGCTTGCAGGATTTTCCGACCTGATCTTTCGGCGATGTGTGGGCTGGTTCAATTGGGGCTAATTTTGTCAAAATCTTCATTTGAACGTCATTAGCCCCAATTAGACTACTTCAAACAAATTTCGGAGGAAGGTGTTAATCAAACTCGAGCGATTATTCTCTTTTAGGAACAGCTCGGCCCAGCGTTGAGAGCGAAAACACAGCGACAGATCCTGTGAGTAATTAAGGATGACATAAGAGATAGACAGAGAAAGAAACAGGAGCAAAGAGAGCGCGGCTGAGACAAGTGAACCCACCGTTCGACTAGGTCCTAATTGAGCTCAAAGTTTTGATGTGAGGGCTTGGAGGAAGCAGAAGAAACTCGCTCCTCTATCCTATCAATTAAAACTACGTGCAGTCATTGCTCTTTTAAAGTCAGTATGTTCCGAGGTTTGAAGACGCGTGACGCGATAATGAGAGCGCCAGGTTGAACCAACCTCACTCAAAGCTCCTTCTCACCGACCGTTTCAGTTCATGTGAGGATCCAAAAGGCAGCACGCGGCCGTAATTCAAACACAGAAGAAGGAAGCGGTTTACATGCATTACTGTAATACCCGTTTCTCGGGTACTGTACTGTATGTGCGCGTACATGCGAGAGTGCGTCCGCGCCGAGAGGGCAAAGCAGTCACCTATACCTAATGACCCTCATCCCTCTCAGGCAGCCAATTAGAGCGCTGGGTGTTAGCGGCCGTCCAGCCCTCGCCACTCGTTACCTACCCAATATGTGCCGTGGCCTCCTGCCCTCTCCAATTAATTCACCAAGGAAGGAGCGAGGGAGGGATGGGCAGAGGAAGGGAAGGCATTAGAGGTAAAAATAACTCACCCAATTACAACAGCCAAGGGGTAGGTGGCAATAATGGCGCTTATTGGGGGAAGAGGGGGAAAGACCCTGAGGCGAACGCTGGTACACATGCGCGATCTTGTGCACTTTTTGTCCACCTCAAAAATTTCAAACTTCATCAACTCTCGACCCATAAACATTGTGATGAAAATGTGAGAGAAAAATGAATTTTTCCTCGCAGCTACAATGAATAACCTTAACCCGGTAAGTGCTGAGCCGAGGCCCACTCCGAATATTCAAGCTATACATCCAATTATAATTTCTTTCAAAGCTTTCCAACCTCTTAATGCGTGAGTCAGTCACTCCTCAGCGCCGAGGGGCTCTAAAAAGAAGCCAGACAAGCAAAGGCGGCCTCTGCTTCTATCTCCAATTCCATGTCCACTCAACAGCTCAAGATGCTCTAAAAGCATGCACGTGGGTTTAAAAGAGCGCACACTCAACGGAGACAAAAGACTTGTGATTAGTTATTATAACACCGTGCAGCGGGACAGAGAGGCCAAGGGCGGCGAGGATCTATGAACTACGTTAGTGGACGAGAAGACAAAAGGGAGCGCGCTTTTACCAAACAAACAAACCGCAGCTTTGTAATCGTTAAGGTAAAAACAAAAAAGGATTTATGAAGGCCGTGTATCTGAATGAAGAGGTTACAGCCAACAGCCAGTTAAAGTCACTGAGTTGGCCTTCCAGTCATTCCTTTTCGAAAACATTTCAGAAAACTTCACTGTGCATGTGGAACAGGGCTATGAAGACTTTATGAGTCCGACTGCAGCTTCAGTGCGAGCTTAGCCGAGTAATGTTTGTTTAAATAAAAAGTCCAGAGTTTGAGTTTCTAATCCCAAATGAGTTCATTTAACGGCAAACTGGCTGGATCTGCCGTGAATCACACGCTTGTTCAAATAAAACTGTAAATTCGGTTTTATATTTAACGATGCACTAATCAATACTTCTTAAGGCATGCGAGCAGCAGGGCTCTGAGGGTGTCAGTGTTGGCTAGTCTGTCCGCCACTTTGGTCCGGACTGAAATGTCTCTGAAACTTTTGGAGGGATTGAAATAAAGACAATTTTGACCTTGATAGCCACCAGAAGATTAATCTTGCTAACTCTGGTGATTCTGAAGACTCTTCTTCTGGTTCCACTGTCTTTTCAGTAGCTGATCAATCGAGAAGCTGTAAAATGATGGTGGTTTGTCACATTACCTACATCTATAGGACTTGTAACCTGTAATACAGCAGTAGTACATTTTAACTTCCCAGCCTGAAAGTGACTTCAGAGGAAAGAAGGTGAATATGGTCTATCCTTTGGTTAATGTCCCAACATGGGTAATTAGCAATAATTAGCAAATGTTAGCATGTTAAAACACTAAGCTAAGACGGTGAACATGGTAAACATTATACCCGCTCAACATTAGTATATCAAAATTGTTACTATGTGCATGTTAGCATGCTGAGTGAGAATTGTCAGCAAACTCTGCAGTTCCCCTGAGCTTTGAGAGGTGATTTTAGCTTCTTTCAGCTCATTGTTTTGGTTTAACAGACTACGTCTTTACTGTTTTGGTTCACTGTTGATGATCCAATCAGCATTGGTTTCCAACAGAGGGCAGTTCAGTTTAAAGCAAAAAAGCTACCATAACTCCCTACACCAAACGTCAAACAGACAAGGCTAGCAACTAGCTAATGAACATGGTGGATCATATAGCAGCTTAGAGTTAAAGGGAGAGTGAATATTGCACTCATATTTATAGATGAACAGAAACACAACTCAATTAACGAATGCTAATGTTTCTCCATGTGAGCTGCAAGTGTGAACATGCAACTTTTAGTAGCGAACACGTTCACCACATCAACTTTAATTTGTCGCTGCTGTGCTAATACCCTGTTGCAGTGCATTAATGCAGGTGTAAAACGCGCCACACACAGCAGTACAGCAAAGCTTTTTCAAACCTGCTGATCATCTTTTAGCTGCATCAGGTATGCAGAAAGGAACAAAACTCATTACAAGATGAGGGCTTTGGCGAAACGAGACTCACTCTTGTGTCACAAATTCTACGAAACGGCCTCGCAGTCTCGGGATGATGTTAATTGTGACAAAGACGATCTTGAGAGGAGCAAATGAGAAAGAGATTTAATTAAAGCAGAGATTAATTAAATCCTAAGTCTTGCTGTTATTGTATACTCAGAGTACCTTTCCCACCAGAGCAGGCTCTACTGTATGTGCAACATTTGCTAAGTAGGAATTAAAGTGAGAGCGAAAAAAACATCTTTGTTTTACTGGGTTCAACTAACCTAGAAGTAAACGAGCCAACAGCAAGAAATGTGATCATCCAACGATCAATCAAACCTTCAGCTTCCTGAGTGAACACAAACCAGAGAGCACCAGTGATGTATGAGATGACAGGACCTGACACAAGTTACCCTGGTTGTACCAATCTGCCTACAGGACGCCTCCCATGGCGAGGAGATCATTCTCGGAGTAAACGTGCATGTGTGACACACTTCGCACAGTGACTTTCTTTACCTTGGTGTTTAAATGACCTTAAACACAGCTTCATCACAGGGCTTACGGTCCGTGAGAAATGGGGTAGGGGTGGTGAAGGAGGAGCTGGGAGGATGATGTTTCCAATAGCTCGTTCATCATGTTAGATTAAATACTCCACTTCACTGAACTTGAACGGGGCAACGGTCTACCTCCCTCCACGCGCTCTCGCTCTCCATCACTCTCCCCCCTTTTTCCTACAAACCACCAACGCTCGTTTCTCACTCATGCGACCTCTCGCACCGAAGCGCTCCCTCCATCCCTTTCACTTCATCTTACTACCTCTATCTCTTTGTGTCTGTCCCTTATTCCCCTGTCTTTCGTTTGCGGGCTCCCTTCCTTCCCGCGAAATGCACCGCCGCTGCTGCCGCATTTATGCCGGGGATTTAGCTTGTAAGCTAAAATAATACAATTAATTTGTTCTCTCTCTGATTCTCTCCTTCCCTCTCGTTTCTCCTGCTGTCTCAGATCAAGGAAGTGGAAATGTGCTGACATGGAGTGATACCCAAAAGAGAATTCTAACAAAGATGTTTGTTCACGCTAATGAAGAAAATAATGAAAGGCAAACAGCAAAACTAAAAGAGCGGGCGAAACAAAATGAGAGCCAAGGAGGGATGGAAATGAGATGAATGCGTGTAGCATTATCAAATATGCACACAAATACGTGCGAGGCACTTTAAGAAATAGTATCACTGGGTATGAGGTATCTCTCCATCTGAGAGAGGATATCTGGCTGCTGAGACAGAAGCAGAACACAGTCTCTGTACGTGAGCAGGGACCATCAGGACTTAATTGGACTCACATGAAATAAGAAGACTCAAGAGAAACTCTGACTAAAAGAAAACTTATCGCCTCTTTATTCTGCAGTTAATGTAAAGATGTAAGTTATCATTAGGAGGGTTCGAGTATGTAGAAGTAATACTAAGTAGCCTAGTTAAAGGACTTTGCTGACTTTTCAGTCCATCTAGCCCCAGCCTGTCCTGCTCTAAAGCTCCTGTGCTAGCGGTGTAAACACAAACTTAACACTCCGCTGGTCCCTGGAGCTCCCGGTTGAACTGCTAGCTGCCTGGCTAACTGAGCTAACCAGCTAAGGGCAGCTACAGTTAGCAGCAGTTAGCGGTTACTCTGGCGATATGCTGCCCTCTTTTTTGTTTTTAGTATGAATTCTACAGGTGGCCCATTCTTACTTATTTCATCTGAATGATCTCTTAAACGAATACAAAGCCCCTTGAATAAGCATGCTAATACTTTAGCAGTATGTCAAAGGGAGGTCAACTTTTACTACGCAGCCTGTGAAAAACAAGTGATTTAAAGGAATAGTTCAACATTATGCAGAGTTACACGAAAAGATCAAGATCACTCACGTTTGTATGTAATGTAACGTATGTATAAATCGAGCTAAAGCCAAGAGGCTGTAAGCTTAGCTAGCATGAAGACCAACTAGCCTTGCTCTGTCCAAAATGAAAAAATAGGACTACAAGCATCCCCAAAGCTCGCTAATAAACATGTTGTATCTCATTTGTTTATTTGGTACTCAAATAGTGATGTAAACACGGCATGTTTGTGGTTGTAAGCCCGTCAGCTTAGCCTAGCTTAGCATAAAAACTGAAAGAGGAATGAAGAGCTAGATTAAGTTTAAGTATTACACTTATTACCACCACTAAAGCTCTCTAATTAACATATTGTATCTTGTTTTTCGAGGTTTTAGCTCCCTGAAAAACCATAACCAGTCATTTTTTACATTTCTATTTGTGTAGAGAGCTTAGCTAATTACCTCCTAATTCTCTTGTCTTACTAAATGCAGAAACATGAGCACGGTATTAATTTTCTTATCTATTTCGCATAATGTGTAAGTATTCCTCTAAGTAGTATCTCATCTTGGGATTGAGGCCTATGAATGTTTTTTTATGGAAAGCCTCTGTTTCAAATTGGGGACACAGAATTTCAAAGACATGAGCGTCTACCCTGAAGGTTCAGTGTTTTCGGAGCTTGGGTACTCGGGACTTAGACTCTGGATATTTTGTCCTCTGCTGCTTCAAACTGACCGTGCAGTCTCTCAAAAGATTTATGAAACTGCGACACTAAATCACTGCAGTAGCCCCTCAAAGATTGTAAAAATTCATTGGAAGTTGCAAAAACGAGACATGACAAGCGAAGAATACCCGACAGTAAATATGACACGGAGCAGTTTCAAGAATTATGAAGCACACATGAAGTCGGGGGTGATGGGAATAAAGTTTAAAAGGCAGGTGCAGCACTGTCAAAGCTCAGGATTTCAACCCACAGGTAGAAAACAGCCGGAGGCCTGAGGTTAAGACCGGACTAACCTTTTTTTGGACCACATGTGGAAACTTAAGTTTTATTTTTCTCTCAGCTCTTGCCATCTGAAGCGAGGGTGGCCACTTAAAATTTCAGGGGTTGCAGTCACAAAAAATGTGCCACACAACAAGAAATAGCTCATCAGAATATCAATCGGAATAACTTAAATGTCTCGCTTATTCAAAATAGGAAATAAAACCATGATTAGTAGCCCAAAAATCTACTGCATAAATATTCAATTTAACCACTGGGTATATTTAGACGAATAACGTTTGTGCATACCTAATTAGTTGCTTGCATTAGTTGTTAAGTGCAGATCTAACAGAAGTGAAAATGGACTAAAATATAATGAAATATAGAAAAAAAACATTATTTTGCAAAAATTGTCTGCATTACTCAGACTGCGAGTGAGAAATTGGTGTAAACTTTCAGAAAATAACAAGCAGAATCACATTCCTGCATATGTTCCTGTCAGAAAACCTTCACTGTGCAAACGTGTATGTTTATCCTCAAATCTGCTGTTATCGTGTCTGTTGCTGTATGTGAGGGCTGATTTTATGACTGCAGAGGAATTAAAAAGACTATGCTCGAACCTGCAAATAAACCCACACGTCACGCTCTCAATAAAAAACAATACAAATAACAGATGCATTCACCAAACAGCGAACCAAGGCTGTGTGCCATTTCACGATGAATAACAATCCAAGAATAACAACAGTGAAAGACTAAAACACGAGTTGAGTGAATGAAAAAAGAGAAAGACTACTTTGCTAAAGGCAATGTTGCTATCGAATGCGAGACCCTCTGGAGCCGCATTACGGGAAGCACGGGATTCAAGTGTATTGACTCGTAATAGAAACTCAAAGTTACAATCTGATGTTTCGATATTGACAATTGAAAGACAAAACTTGGCCTGAGGTTGGTGCCAGAGGAGAGACGATGCTGCTACCTACATCAAGGAGATTTGGGAGGTATTAGCCAGCAGCGGCACAGGACATAAGTTAATGTTAATGGGTAATGTCTGCCCGGTAGGTCACACCAGAGCAGTAATGATCTAACTAGAGGGGCACTTAGGCCAGCAAAAGGGCAAATGGATGGACCAAACTGCCACTCGGCACATCAGAGGATCACTTGAGGTCTCTTGGGGCTGACAGGGGAGCATTTGGTGCTTACCGTGTGGGGTTGTGGCAACAAACTCTGGCTGAACAAAGGGCGATTTGGCACGGAGAGCAAAATGGGGCTGGAGCAATTGCGTCCACTTACAGTGCTGCTGCCTGACTGGCCTTGACTACACAACTTTTAAAGTTGATGGTAGGAGCAGGGAACAAGCAACTGCACCAGGAGCCAAAGAAATCTTTTAAAAAATCACCACTAAAGCACCATATCGACCAAAAGATACATAGCATAGTCACTAACTAAATCATTAACATCCCTAATATTAACTATGCATTTATTGTATTTTCTTTCCCACATCTTTTAGGCACTCGTCATAGATGTACCTGCGTGTCAGGTCGACAAAGAAGCATAAATAAGTTGGCGACACCCACCAGCATGAGCTTGTACCGACCAAAAATAGAGCAGAATATATCTCAGTGCACCCCGAAGCTTTTTCACACATGTATTTACTTTTTTTGCATTACACATTCATGATCCTCTCTATATCTTTCATGAACATCTCCATCTCCGCCTTATCTGCTTCAATAGGCTGTGATTATTATCTTCCCCCTTTTCAAACAGGAAGCTGTCATCCTGCAGAGAGGAAGCCTCAGCGGTGTTGGAAGTACCTGTTCTGTTTTGCAGAGCCTGACTTTACTCCCCGCCAGGGACGCCAGCACTCTGCCTTTGTAACCGCGGAGCTCCAGCAAGCCCCGCTTGTTTGTGGAGGAGGGGCGAGGGAGGCTGTCGGAGCGCTTCTGGGAGCCGCAGGCGGGGGGGCGCGTGGCCGTCTGAAGAGTTTCCATCCACTCCTGGCGCTCCCCTGTGGACACATGCACGAGTGAGAGACAGAAAACGAGAGGTAGATAGTGCGTGTGGATACGAGTGTGATTGTGTGAAAGAGAGTGACAGCAAGAAGGGCCGGAAAGAGAATTAGATAAAGAAGGATCGGGGCATCTTAGAGGCTTTGATTCATATTGTTAATTCATCATTTTTGCATCCCTTCTGTGAATTAATCTGGCTTGTTAGCCGCTAAACCTCCACTGCATACTGATACAGAAAATTCCAGTCAGAAAGAAAAGAAATTGAATCGCGGGATGAGCTACGATTGGTGAAAATTAACTCAGCCCCTGGAAAAGAAATATCCTGCAAAGCTGAAAAGTGCGAAGTCTAGCAGTGAAGATATAGATAGCTGCCTCTCTGAGCTTTGCAAGCCTCAAGCAAGATGTGGCAGGGATAATTTAAGTGAAATACACCGCCTAATTAAAATATAATTAAAAAACATAGCTAAATGAGACGCAGCCAGTTCTGTGAATTTACACATTTCCCTCAACAAGAAATGAAGGGGCAAAGTCAAAGAAAGGTGTGAATACATTTCACTGAGCAGTTAATTTCATTAATTTCTGATCATTTTTGATTTTATGTGATAAAAATGTGCAACTGTCACTGTGGTCACAGCAACTGTTGACTTGGCTGTTGTGCGGGCTTAAATGATTGCTATATGCAGATCTTATCGACTGTAGCTAGCCAGCTAACTAAGCTAGCATTAGCTCCATGAATCTGGTTGAAAACAGTGTGTCGATCTGACTTTTTTATAATTAGGTAGCTCAATAATATGCCATCTCTTGGCCTAGGAAGTAATGCTAGTTATGCTAGTTAGCTGGACATGCTAACGTAACGATCAGGAAGACACACTTTTCTTTACAATCCACTCAGTATTGTTACGACAGTGGACAGAAATCCATGCCTTCAGTGCTCAGTTATGATTACTAAGACACGATCGGAAAATCTCTGCTCAGAGGAGCGTCCGATGACTGACACTTCAGATGTTCTGTGTCATCAAAAATAGTTTGTCCTTGAACAGGACGCTGGATCTCTTACTTATTGTAAATCACCCTGGATTACCGAGCAGCTAAATGGCTCAAGTGTAGCGCACCGCATCATGTTCCATCCAGGGTTTACATTCAAACGATGTGCACTCCAAAGGCCTCTCAGATATCTTCCTCTACAACTTTTTCAAACGGACATAAAAGAAGACATGAAGCCGGCGCTGTAAAGCCCATTCCCCCACCGCCCAAGACATTGTGCTATCAAAGCCAGCAAAGTGGAAACACAAGAGATACCGGAGGATTGTAAACACACACGAGCGCACACATGCAGCACCCACTGTGGTAAGAGTCCAATACGAGGCAGAAAAATACTGAGAAATGGAATCAAAAGACTCTGTAAACTGATATGAAAACCGAGCAATCAGTCGGGACGGACCGGCAAATTGAAAAACGGGGAACAAGGAAGCCTTTTGTCTAAAAAAGACAAACCACAAAACAACAAAGTTTTTGAAAAGTAAACGCACTTCAATTGAAACCTGCACCAGCTATCAACTCATCATCCAAAAATGACAAAAAACAATCCTCTGACAGAATGACTGACACTTTTCTCAAATACACAAACTGACACAAACAGGGAAAAATTAATGTGGCCGGTGAGGAAGTGTATTTTTGGATACCCGTGAATTCGAGCAAACAGCAGGACGGAGGAGCTTCATGATTGTTCCGCTAACGGAGGACTTGATGCCTTTATATCCGAAACGGTTCTTGTGTATTCAATTAAGATGTTTGGGGTTCAAAGAAGAAGCCTTTACTTGTCGTAATCGCTTCTCAGTTTCATTCTATTATCCATTATTATGCTTATTACGGGCCGGTTCTTTGCCAGAAGAGGAAAGAGCACCGCCACACAAATCACGCCGCCAAAATCAATTGTACTTTTAGCTGTGTAGGCTAAGGACGCAAATTAGACTGTTAAAGCATGCCAATTTAAGAATAGAGAGAATAATTGTTTTGTGATACTTTATTGATCTCTGCAATGGCAAGAAATGCGTCTTTTCACTTTCTTCCCACAGCTCATCTAAAGTAGAAATCCGCCCGGAGCCGGGAGGGAAGCAGTGTCCTGCTCAAAGCATTTCAGAGCGAAGCGGTAAAGAACTCCATGTACCGACCCGGTGAAACACGGGTTCACTGGGCATCTCATTACCTAGATGACTGAGATGAAACTACATATATTTAGCTTGTAGCCTATAACTGCTAATGAATATAAGGATTTTGCGTGCTGCCCTCAATGATACCCGATTACCTCAGTGGATTATGGGAAATTCTAACATTTCTCAGCTGTTTGCAGACATTTTATAACCAAAACTTTACAAGGAAATAATAAGGAGAGTAATGAATAATGAAAATAGCCTTTATCTGCAGCCCTACACCTCACAAAGTGTGTTCTTTTTGTGCTTGGTGTTATCTCTTTTTTTGGGTCTGTTTGGGTTGAATGTGTTTTGGATCTAATTATCCTCAGGTCAACCTGGATCAGATCTCACAGAATCGTTGCGATTCATGAGTATCATCATGCATGTGTGCTACCCGGATTACTTTTAAACTCTCCTCTCTTGTTTTTCCAGACTGCGAGCTTGTGTTACCCTCTGCGTGAACTCCTGGCGTGTCCTCAAACCACTCCGTAGGCCGACAGAGGAAGGGGGGAGGGTGTTCTCACTCGCGTGTCAATCATTTTGCGGCCACCGTCAACCTGATATTATTCTAAATTGACCTTAATTAGCGTCTTGATGAGACCTCCCGACCTCCCGCAGACTTTGCCAGCACAAACCCGTCTTCGACCTTGGATACAAACGCATCCACCAAACATCTCCACTTCTGAAGAAAAGTTTCTCCTCTCTGAACATCCGCCTCTTCCGCACACTAACCCCCCACTGAGCTCCCAAATACTGTATCCGCTGCCTGGCCCCAAATTCAGCTCTGGTCTTCTTACCCCCCAGATTCTTATGAATTTACAAAGAGCTGGTTTCAATAATGAATAGCCTACTCAATTATTGACTGCTCTTTACATCACTGGCCTTTACTGTTCCGTTCCCACCCTGCTTTCTGAGTTCCATTACCTGTCCTGCACTCACTTATTTGCCTGTTCATTTATTCAGGGCCTTCCTCACTCCCTCCACTCTCCTTCTTCGGCCAAGCTGTCGATCTGAGCGCGGCAGGGAGGGCTGGAGCAGCGAAGGAGGTGGAGGGTATGAGGGAAACAGTGGCAGTGCCTACATACGCCTGCGTGTTAGCATATGTGCATCTGACTTGTGCGCCTGAAAGCTTCCTACATATGATATATGTTTTTGTTTGTTTGTCTGTGCGCACAGTCTCGCACATGAACCGCCAGCCTGCTTGCCAAAATGTATTTTCACTCGGCAGGCAAACATGCCCTCACCTCTGCGTGCATATAAAAAGAACGCACAGCGACTCTCCTCCACTAAAAACCTGACAGCCGCATCTAGCTTCATCGCTTGTTAAGGGATATATGTATAGCCGTGTGTTTGAAAGACTATTCCACTTTGCACGGAGAGAGACGAGCAGAGAGGCAGATAATCCTCATTGAAAGTGGATGAGATGAGAGCCAGGTCCACTCGGCGCTCAACGGAGATCTTAGAAGCCGCCCACGCGGTCTCCATCAACGGGAATAAAAAAAAAAAAAGAAAGAAATGGAAGAGAGAAAATACACAAAGCAGAGGGATTGTGGTCACTTGCTTTGTTTTCTCGCATTTCAATCCCCTCAATCAAACACACAGTCACAACATGTGACTAAACATTTACCGAGGTTACAGTACACATTGGCTTCTGCATATGTTTTATTTGGACACAATTGCATTTTGTTTTGTCATATTGTCTGACCTGTATATGTTGTATCTGTTTAAGTCCCTCATCTATATGTATCTCCACTAATTAAATTCACAGCGACGTTATCAGAAATGTGTTTTTTTATGTAATTTGAGTACTCAGAAGTGCATGATCTTTAGTGAGAATCAATTAAAGCAACATTATGTAACTTTTCTACCTTAAAATAACCGCTTCAAAATCGTGTTGATGGTACAGCGTCTCGTAAAAGGTTGATTGATGTCTTCTGCACCATGTGACTTCAGAGAGGGTAGGATCACAGCGCTACATACATGTTTACAACACATAGCATTGTTATGACGGATTTGTGTTTACGACAGTGGTGTTGCACTTTTTTATTCTTATTTCACTTATCAAGGAAAAACCTTGGCTAAGCTGGCACAGTGGACTTTGGCTCAACTGTCTTATTACTTGCTGAAATATGTGCAACACTAGATAAGAAGCTGAGCTTTTAGCTGTAAAAAAAAAAATCCCATATCTCTTCAGGAGTTGTTGTAGACCAAAACGGAGCTAAAAAAAGTAAATACATTTTTTTTTATATTAACCATGCATGAAAAAAATGACTTTCTGTACTGTCGAAGGTGTCAGTGGCGACTCCACTCATCTGCAGGGAGTATTTTAGTATCTTTCAGCTCATTGTTTTTTGTTTGACAGCCCAAACTTTTAACATTTTGGTTCAGTCTGGCCCCCCCATCAACTTTAAGTGAACAAACTTAGAAACTCAGTGTATGCTACCTGCGCAGCACAAAGCAGCAGACGAAGTTAGCAGCTAGTCGTCGAAAAAAATGGAGTTTTTAGCTGCTCAGGAGTCCGATATCTCCCTCAGGAGGTGATGGAGACCAAAACAGAGCTAAAAAGCAGAGTAAATGTTGGATTCATCAGATGAACACAAACACAAATCCAAATAACGTTTGGCTGGACAACTGTTCGTTAACACCATAACAACTTTATAAGGGTGATAATATATCAGTGTTGTGCTTAAAGGGTTGTCCAGCCTCAAGCAGCCAATAAAATAAATCAATGCAGGTTTCAGACAAGTGAAGACTTAAAAAGCCAGTAGGTTGTAAAATGTGAAGTAATGCAAGGTGAAATATTTACTACTGTTTATACTCTAAGTCCTCCTGAGTTTTTATATATGCCATCATTCTCCCTCTGGCCTCTTCCCAACCTCGTTGTTGTTCTGCCTACTTATTCTCTACATCTCTCTACAACTCTCGTTCCTGTCATTTCAAACTGAACCAACATGTGTTAGGGAGCAAGCTTGTGGAAAGGCAATTGCCAAAGCATCAGAATACAAATCATCAACATTTCTTTACACCATAAATCCCCTCTTCCCCCTTGTAGCGCATCTGTCTGCATCCCCTCCACACCTCCACTTCTTGTCCCGACCGTTTTCCATCACTCTCCGCCGTGTCTCTTCCTGCCAAACTCTCCTTTCCTCTCCCTTTCTTCTCTCCCCCATCACTGCCACTACTCTCCCCATCACTCCCTCCCGCTCTCCTTCTCTCCCTTGCCTGCCTTCCTTCCTCCCATCGCTCCTCTCTCAAGCTGACAGTACCTGAGGGAAGAGGCCACCTGCGGACCAAGTGGAGAATCAGCCGACAGCTGTGTGCACACTCTCTCCGGTGGCCTTCAATTATTCACTCACTTCTCTCCCCTCCTTTTCCCTCTCTCCATCTTCACTCTGCCCTTTTCATCTCTCCCCGTCGTCTCCGCCTTTACCTCTCTGTTGCTTTTTCACACAGAGATTGCGTGCGTCCCTCCCGGATGTCTTTAACACTCTCGCCCACTCCTCTGACCATCACTCGACCATTTTCTCCCCCCTTTCACCCCTACTGCATCAGCCCAGCAGCTCCTTACCTCCACTTCACTAACCTACTCCTTCTTTCCCTCTGTCTCTTCATGTCTCCCTCTTTCTTATGTGTTTCCCCCAAGATTGATGACTCTCCGCCACAAGGCGAGTGGGCCTGTTTAAAGATGCATGAGGTGATGAGGCCAAGTTTTCTCCTCCTTCTCTCTCTCTCTTTCTCTCTCTCTTTTCTTCTCTGACGGCGGCAGCCACCTCTGGAAGAGGCTTCCCAACAATCCCAGGCGGTCAGAGGCCACCTCCAAATCACACAGCCTTCTCCCCTCCCAGCTCCTGTCAGGAAGGCTGAGCGTGACATATGACGATCAGCCGGCAGACAGTGTGATAAATGATGCCGCTGAGGACCCGCGACTCATAAACGGACAAAAAAAGCTGGCAGTCGTTGATATGATGATGCACCGAATGGACAGGGAGAGGACGGATGGCCGCTGGTGCTCAGGGTGATGAAGATTGTTGGGGAAAAAAAGTTTAAAGGGCAAGTTGTTGGTTATGTTGCTGTTTTTATAAAGCAGAGGTGATGCACAATTGTTCGAAAAGGAGATCCAGTGCAAATGTTAGTGGTTGAAGTGGTTGATGACCTAAAGACTGATGAAGTAAAGGCCCTGATTTCCAGAGGAAGCTGCAAATAATCTGACATATTGCCTCCATTGATGTCACACAGGTTTTGAAAACCAGTCCACTGGTCTAACATCCATACAGCAGAACCGGAGATATCACCTTTTTAATTCCACATTCTTCTTCCGTTTCAAAACCTGGTGCCTACATTACCCATAATACAATTCCCTGATGTATTTTTAACTGGGCATGGATCAATAGACGACCAGTTGAGCTCGGTGCTTAATGCCAATGATGAGTAGGTCAAATATTGATCATTCTTTTCCCTCCTCGGCAGATGTCAATATGTCAATAACTGGCATTGAGGTCTCAATGATCTGTTCGTTAATACCTGTCTGGTTCTAACATGTTCGCAAACGTTCACAATCAAACGTTCTCAAAAACTCAAGTTTCTCCCGTCTCACTCATCTACGCGAATCAAAGGGCGGCCCAGCGCTGACCCCAGAAACGGACCCTCTATTAGTGAATGAGCAGTTTGACCTGAGCTGCCTAATTGACTGCCATCAAGCAGGCAGGAAGTAAGGAGCGGTAAGTGTGTCTTTCCCCTCTCATTAAGGCCGACACGGACAAAGCTTCCAGCTGAAAGACGATAAGAGGCGAGTCTTACTTCGTTTTGTCTGACAGAGGGATGAAGAGAGGAAGGAAGAACAAGACATTTTAAGGACAGTTCCTGGGAGATTTGAGATTTTTTTACACATTCTGTCCCTTTTAGATTGACTTAATAACATAGGTTCAGACGGGGACATGAAGTCATTACTGCCACCAAGATCTCCCTAATCACCACTGCACGCATAGCTCGTATAGCCCATAGGGTTCAGTTGGATTCCTTCAACATCTAGCTGACTGGTGATGTGCGATACCTCCAAACCGATACCACGTAAAACCCAGGCTGGTATTGCCAGTACCAATACAATACTGATACTTGTCAAAACATCAACACACACTCTGAAGCCTAGACAGATGTGTTTCACTTTCCCACGGTCAGTGACAGTGATGAATGATGCCAACAGCTACTCTCTCTCTCTTTCTGTAGCTGAATAATGCCTCAAAGTGCCAAAGGACTCTGTGATTGACGTCTGTCTGGCCCTAGCAGCACCTCTCTTCTCCTCTACTTTAGACGGCCGCTGCGTAACCTCATCACATTCTGTATGATGATTAAATCTCAGATGCTTAACAAGGTCTGTGGTGTACCTCGCAGTCCTTACACACACATCACATACAGCGTCATTGCTGTTCGAAGAACTGAAAAAGCTGCACGCATGCGGCATCATCGATGTCAGCTCCCCGTCAGTAGCATTTTGGGCACATAGTCGTAGTTTACATATGACTGAGTTTAGATATCGATCTTTAAATGTGAAAATCAACCACTACAACTTACACTTGCTGTTCTGTGCAATGGGTACCTGAACCGATACAACAGATAAACAACGGGAAACAAGACTAAAAGACTAATTCGTCTTTACACTTAGCACATCCTGAATCCAGCGCTGCGTGCGTGTCTCACTGTATCTATAAAGCACCTAAGAAATCTTGCTTTCTATAGTATAGGACCTTCAATGCTATGCTGACCAGTTATTGGTAGTAGCTTCATATTTACATACAGATATGAGAGTAGTATCAATGCTCTCATCACACACTGAAAAAGACAGCAAATGCATGTATTTCCCGAAATGATGGACTTAGCACAAAATCACTGTGTGAGGCTGTTGTTTGTAAGCTCATGCTATAGCTAACACTTTAGCATGCAACTTATTTTTAAACCAAAAAAGTTTCCAAATACACGTAAATTAGCGACCTATTCCAATTTTGGAAGCTGTATTCGGACAGAGCCAGGAGAACTGTTCAAGCTTAACTTGAATTTTTATGCTAAGCTAGGCTAAACACCCTAACTCTGTACTTAAAACACAGACATGGAATTGATCTTCCCTTTTCACACTCTGCTCAAGAAAGCCAGTTTTACACATGGGTATCTTGCGAAAATGATTTTGAGTCATGCTAAAAACCCCAAATCACACTGAATTACTTTGAGAGCAGATATCAGGAGGAAGAAAATTGTGTCAGAGAAAACCGCATGTGAAAGAAGAGAGAGACAGGGGTGAGACGGAAGATGAGGCGTTTTTAGAGAGAGTGATGCAGAGTGAGGGAGGGAAACAGGAGAGAAAAACAAGGCCGGACAGGGAAATCAGACGGTCAGAGCTACAGCGGCCGACTGACAAGCAGAAAGAAGAGAACAGCTGATAAATGACGGCAAACGAAGCATAATAAAAGTAAAGGATGCACTCGTACCTTCTCTTTCAGCCCGGAATATGAAGGTCCGAAGGGAGGTGACTACCTCAAACTTGTTGTCACCGAGTCCTCGCACCTGTCTGATAGCACTGGCCAGGATCATACCTTTGGAGTACATCTCCTAAACACAAGGAGACAGAAAACACACGCTAAATTAAGTGTATAAACACAAGCAGACACACGCGCAGCTCCATGCATACTAATAATGCTATTGAATTGTTGCTCATTTCTATTATCTGCATCTGTAGAGCTACAATTACTGTTTTCCAGCGCATTGTTTGCATCAATAGATGTGTAATTCTGAGATGTATTACCGCCGGCGAGGATCGCATTCAATTTGAAACACCACTGACAGACATCCTCATCAAACTCGAGCCATAACCCATCAATACAGCGTCAAATTTATTTGCAGAAATAGCTTCCCCCGTTCCCTTTCAAGCAGTAACTTTGATAAATGGCACAGAGCTCTTGGACAAGAAGCATCTCAATCAAATAGATGCTGCCGAGATGCAAACGGGAAACGTGTGCTATACGTTTTCATACGAGCCGGGACCTATTTGCATTGATGCGATCTTTGACATAAACCCAAATAAATGGGAGACTTGAAATATGTGTCATTTTGGATTAGAGGTGCAGGGAATGGCCCCAAAAAGTGAATTACCATGCATTAAAGAGGCGCAAACACAAGAATAACACACACACACACACACACACACAGACAGACAGTGCTGTCATTTGGGTGTTGGGAGATAAATCTACAAGCGGAAAAACAAACTTCTCAAATATTTAAAAAGAAGCAGGAGCGCTGTACGAGGGGATTTGGTTAAAGCACAGGAAGTGCTTGTCGGGTAAAGTGGGATTGTGTGCGTATTGTTTCATTAGCCCCATGTTTCCCCCCAGCTGCTCGAGTGGAGGCATCCAAATAAGGAGGATGATGCACTGGAGGCTTCGTGACCCTCTTTACAGTCTCCCTTGACAATGGCAATTAAACTACTGGGTCATTGTCGGTATGAAAAGGAGGCAGAAGGGGCAAAAAAAATAATCAGACGTCAATATTATCACTTCTTAAGATGCAAGGACCCAACGGTACCGCCGTGGAATCAGTATTCAAACCACGAGGTGGCGAGTGGATCAGAGAAACGTCCTTAAAAGTAGTTGAGAAGAGCGGAGAACATCTCAGATTGTAATGTTCTTGCAGTAGAGTGAACCAGAGGACAGAACATTACGCTTCTGTGGCGGCGTGAAAATCACTGGGTTATACAAAAAGAAGGGAAAAAAAGGAGGGCTGTCGCAGACATTGCATTATTCATGTCAATAATGTCATTATCATTGCAAAGTATGGAAAAAAACAGATGTGTCTCTTTTTTCTCTCTGTCGCTCTTCAATGGGCTTGACCTGAATTTTGATTCTCCACAGTCCTGTGCACAACATAATGGCTCGTGGGTGATTGCCATGCGCAATTATCGTACTGTACGTCCCCTCTACTGTATCGCCACCGCCGTCATATCCTGCGAAGACACTCGAGTGCGAAGGGCGGATGAATGGAGGAAGAGAAAAGGAAGTGAACTTCTGACTCCCTCTCGCCATTCTTAATTAAGTCAAGTGACCTTGCCATCCACAAAAGCCTATTTCTAGAGACCACTCTGCCAAAAATACACCAGCCGGCGCACTCAGTTAGGGGGAGCGGGGGTGGGCGGAGGGAGGGAGGGATGGATGGATGGAGGGAGCATGAAACTCTAGGAAAAAAAAGGGAGAGGAATTAGGTTTGTGTGAAAGGCCAAGGACTGAGAGGAAGAAAATGGATAGAGCGTGGACGGAAGAAGATGTGACAGTGGGATTCTGTAATCAAGAAGAGAGAGAGAGATGGAGGATGGAGGAGGTGTGTGGGGAAGATAGACATCATGTCGAAATGAAGACGCCGAAGAGGGTCAGGGAGGGGTCCTTCTCATATAAGGAGCAGGATGTTAACAATGGCGAGAAGTGGCTCAACCTAATTACCGACAGCCAGCCTCGTGCATCTCCCTCCCCAGGAGTTTCACACCAATATCTCCCTCTTCCTCTCTCTCTAAATTTAGCCAGAAGTTAAAGCAAGGTGAGGGAAGGAGAGGATAAACTCAGCGCGTGTGCGTGTGGATGAACTAGCTCGGTGATAATTACACCCCGAGTATGGGTTAACGGTAATTAATTGTTTTAATTTCCAGTTTTGGGGTCATGAAGGAGAGAGTTGTTTAATTGCGAGTTGTGCATCTGTAAATACTCTGACAGCAGAGTCGGCGGAGAGATGATGAAAAGCAGAAGAGGTCAGCGTCGGGACGGCGGATTCAGACACACTGCAGCCGCCGCACACACACACACAAACGCACGCACACGCAATGTTTATAGACTAATCTCAGGTGGAAGGACTGCCAAGGATGCGATGAGGCCTAACTACCTCTCTTTCTCCAATAACAGACACACCTGACTCGCCTCCCTCTGCCAAACATCTCCTCCACACTCGTTTCCCCTCCCTCCTCTCACTCCAGCCTCTCCCACACCTCTCGCTCTACCCTCCCAACATTTGTCGACCCATGTCATTTTTGCAGTCGAGGTGTCGCTCTCTCTTTTCTCTCCTCGTGGAACTGCCCGTCCTGTGTGGATAACTACGTGTCTTCTTCTTCTCAAAAACAACCCGCTAAACTTCAGGAAACAATTAAGGCAGAGCAATGGAGCTAAAGCCCACAATAATGGAGGCGCCGTGTGGAGAAAGCAGGGAGGAGGGCAAAGAGTTTTTACCACCAGCATGGAGTTAAGGTTCTGGTCTCTCCGTAGATTTTCTGTGGAGGCACGAGGACACCAACTGGTCGCAGCAGAGAACTGCACCTTTGAGAAAGTGCTTGTGAACAACAATGTGTGCCTGCTCATTGTTTCACCAGGCAGGGTGCCTAAAGGATTTTAAAGATGTTGCTCCTAGGCAGAGCTGTTTTGCTTCTTAATTAAGTTACAAGACTTTTTAAAGTCTGGTGCAAATCGTCCAGGTCTCTAAATGCTGACTATTTCAAACCCCCTGTGAGTGGGCTTTTTTTTTTTTTTTTTTACATATTAAGACCAAATAATTAAAAGGTCTATATATATATATATTCTAGGTGTGTCAATGCAATGCCAGCCTGGTACTGAATTATTTATTTTTCAAGCGTAGTGTACAGGTTTCTACTGAAAACAAGCTGATGAGAGCAGTGAGATTGAATCAAAACAGTGACGTTGTGGGTTAAGAAACCAAAATAATGATCTAAAATAGGCTAAAGAATACTCTGAGGGAAACTGCAGTCATGTGATAATTGTCCGTATGTTAAACACTACAAGTGCCATCTCTTACTTTACATATAGTATAGAGTAGTATAGAGCTCAAAATAAAAATGGCACCACATGTACGCGACTTTCTGCACCAGTGCACAGAAAGTCGTGATATATTTATAATGAAGAGAGGGCATTTCACTTCACTTCATCTTTGGGGTGTGGACCAAATTTGGACTTGAGGATCGTGGAGTTTGGGAAACACTGAGCAGCATTTTCTCCATTTTCTGACATTTCATGGACCAAACAACTAATTGACTGATTGAGGAAATGATCGGCCGGTTTCTCGATAATTAAAGTAATGGTTAGTTGCACCCCTAACGTAGTCATTTACCCCTTTGTTAATAAAAAAAAAATATTGATTAGTGCAGCTTTAAGGAAAAATTTAAGATAGACATCACATATCTTGGGCATGGCTCTGGTGACCAAAATGAAACCACACATAAATCAAAAGAAATACTGAAACACTCGGGGTGTTACAGTAAGCGTCAGCTCAGGTGTCTTGGGAAGACACAGGAGGGAGTCAGCAGAGGAGCTTTCAGGCTTGGCAGGGGAGAGCTTTGCTGTGTCAGACAGACAGACAGACAGACAATCAGGCCGACTGATAATACTCAAAGACTGATCCCCGATCCTAAAAACCTCATCTCCCCTTTGGCCTTCTATTCAGCCTCACCCCCTCCTTCTCCATCCTCTCATCCCTTCATCCCTCCCAGCCACCCTCCTCACTTCCTCCCGTCACCACCCTCAAGCCAGGCTTTGGACTGTTTTCACAAACACCCACACACACACACACACACACACACACAAGACACCACACGGGGACCCTCAGGACTACATCTCAGGACCAAAGCATTCTCCCAAGTCAATCCCCGTGTTGACGAAATCAGACGAAAGGGGGTGATTGATGAGACGGATTTGGTTACCGACGCCGCAGAGAGGGAGAAGTGAGACCGAGGATCTCGCTACTCTCCCACGCCACCTCCGCTACCCCAATGATGACATCACCGCGGCCAGAGACCTTCAAGCTGCGACTGTGATTAAGTGCGATTAGTTCTGTCTGGGGCTGACAGATCCCACAGGATTTCAAACTACAAAAGAGTTTTTTGGTGTGTTGAAAGTTTGAGAAAGAGAATAAGAATGAGAAGGTGTCAGTGCGGTGGGCATTTTTATTTTTGTGTACAGGTAGGAAAGATGACAACATGACAAACTGATGAAACCAAACTAGTGTCAAGTCCTGACTGCACAAAATTGGCGAGGATCTTAGACAAATTTTCAAGGTTGAAGATAAAAGGGCTCAAATCCAAACAGATTTTACACTTTTTCTTCAGAGCTTGAGAAGTCCCCAATGCTATGACAGTTTCATTTTAGCCAAAAAGAAATGCATTTGTAGTCAGTGTTGTTAGTTTGTTAGAGACATTCTTGCTAGATTTGGCAACTATGAAGACGCCTTTAGCAATTATTTTTTTCTTTTAGCGACATATCTAGCAACTTTTGTGCAGACCTGAGCATGAATTATAATAACTTTCTAACTTTATATTAACTCTGTGGATCAGCTGATTTTTCATCAGGAGCCTGCAGCTGAAAATTGAAAGTAAACTGAAAAGCGGCCAATTGTGGAGAAACTTTGTTTGCTAAAATTCTCTATCTAGACACTTTAAAGACATAATAATAATACCAGCTGAATTGGCTCAGTTGTGTCAGCAGCTGTATGTAAAGTTAGCTAACATCGTCCAGCATAAGCTACTGTTCATACTAGAACAGATAAGGTTATAGCAGCAGAACGCCTTCTCTGTACTGAATGGAGCAAGGTAGCACTATAATGCTAATTAATTCAACTTTTGAGGTGTTTTTTTTATATATATATATATAACTGACATAATCTCATTTTAATGTGTTTGATATTTTGCTTAACGCCCGAATATCTGCAGTGACATTCTGCTCATCCTCAACTGCACATAAAGGTTAGCAACATGGTAAACATCAAGCGTTGTCGTTTTGGACATGTTACAGTTGCACTGTGATATTAAAATTTAGCTCAAACAGGTAAGTAGAGCGGTGTTTCCCACAGAGAGGTCGTGTATCTGTGGTGGTAGGTTTTGTGAGAATGAGGCTCAATAATCCACTATCTTTTTAAGATAATATAAGATAAGACTCTATCGATCCCTCACCAGGGAAATTCACTTATTATAGCAGCTTACAGACTGAGTGAAAGATACGCAAACTGAAACAAGAGAAAAGCAAAGCAGAATGAGAATGCACAATAGAATAGAAATATAAAATAAAATACTATTAGTAATAAAAATAAAGACTATATACACTCTTCTGAACAACTTTGAAAACACAAGAGTATACAGTTTACAAGAGGGACACAATACCAGAGGACATCTCTGTCTCGCTCTGTGTTTCGCTGTAGAGCATGTGTGACTGGAAGAGGAAGAGCGAGGGCAGATTGTCCACAAGTTAATCAATCACAGTTCAAAAGTTAAAAGAAATGCTAAAATAGGTCGCCAAATGTACTTCGGCCGCCATTGTTTTACCTGGGCGCTCAACACAAGTCAAGTCTGATTGACTGAAACACTGCCAGCCTCAGATTTTGATGCATACATGAGATGACAGCATCTTGAGTAATAAAGCTATCAGCTGGTTGGAATCGGTTCAGTTTAATTATAACTCTGTTTATCTAATCTCGACACCATAAAGATATCTCGTGACATTTAGCAAACGATAAGGAGGATTTACCTACTTCCTGTTTAAAATAATTAGCAAATCTGCTTCTGCTTAGGCTGCGTTCCAGCCTCTTCAGACACACAGTTGAACCCTCAGCAGTGCAGCCTCCTTGCACATAAATGTAATACTTTTTTTTTATACTTTTTCTAGAAGGATGGCGGAAACTTTCAGGCTTCGAGTTGTCGTAGCATCAGAGCAACCTAGGAGACAGAAGATGAATTGTAACCGATGAAAGTGCACTACGACACACTTCTTTTCGTCAGATGTTGTGGTTGTTCACTTCGCACCCGTAACAGAACACACGTACATGTCTCTGCACTGTGAAGGGAAAATAAACCACCGACTCTGCTTCAATTTCTGACATAAAGCGCTGCTGAGAGACTTCCTGTCTGTCCATGTAATCTTCCTCTACCCCCGCGCTCACCCCATGGAGGTGGCACCGGGTGCCATGGAGGGTGGTACGTGGCCTCAGCTGGCCGCACAAAGCAGGGATGACAGAGAGATTGTGCTCGACCTCTCCGCTCACCCGAAACATGATGAAGCCCTCTGCTTTCTCAGAGGGGAGAGTCACATTGACAGGATGACTTTAAAAAAGTCTAAACAACAATCCCTGTTCCCTCTCTTTCTCTCTCTCTCTCCCACACACAAACACACACACACACATTCAAAGGCAAACTTTCATCTTTCCAGAAACTGTCTAGCCTCCGCCAACAGTGACACGGAGTATAAAGTGCTGACTCACTGGCCTCCCTGCCGATTCCCACCCTGCCGGCGATGGAGCGTGTCCTGATAAATAAAGCAACAAATGCAATGGAAAGAGAGAACGAGGAGAGAGAGAGCCAGAGAGAGAGGCAGACGGAGCGAGAGAGCACGGCGGACTATAATTAGTAAGTGATTAACGAGCCGGCATCAGACAGGTCCCACATCATTGATTGTGATGTTGTGCAATGCTGCTGCAGCGAAAACGAGCTGGCCCTGGGAAGGGGCGCTGAGGTCACCGCTCACACACACCACACACACAGAAATGTGTTTGTTGTTAGTCAGAGATACATCCAGCGGTCATTAGCACAAACACGGAGGTAAAGCACATCGAGTCAGACAGGTTAAGGCCACTTGAGAACACAGAATTCACGCCGGGTTTGTGCAAGTTTGGGGACGTCTGGTACAAATAATATAAACTTCACATTTCTGCTTTCATCAGTTTAGAAAATGTTTACTTTAAGCCAACAGAAACGCTGGCGTCCGTTAGTTGTGTAATTGACCACAACAAACATTTGTGTAGAATCGTATCGACTTCTAATTTTTGTTTGTCAGAGATCCATCATCTCGCTCTCTAAGCAAACGTGCTATCGAGTCGCACAGCAGAGAATTTATTTTAGCATGAGTGTCCACGGACTGCTGTTCTCTCTGATGTCTTCCACAGCGCTCCGCTTGTAGCAGCACGATTTCTGCTCAGCTGCTCTGATGCACTCCCGTGACTCCGGAAAGGAACCTGGACTTGATATCGTTGTTGTGTGTCCAGTGGCACAAAAGACACTTTCAACTCGATGCACGCAGTCAGAGTGTCCAGACTTCCTGAAATCAATCTGGATAAAATCTGAATATGCCAAAAAAAAAAAAATAGGATTCAGGCTGGCAGTTTGAACATCATCTTAGTTGATAAAGACCGCTGTCTTTCTTTCAAAGCCGCAGCCAAAAAGTTTGTAAAAGTTTATGAAATAAAAACAACTTGTCCGGCCTTTACATGTGGTGGTTCAACTGCCATCCTGCCTCCATCTTTGCCTGACAGCTCTCCAGTTTCTAATTCTTCAACCCACGCACTCTCACCCCATCCTAACCCTTTCTCCCCCTCCATCCTTCCCTCCCTCTGATGATAAGGCAGGCAGTGTTAAGCTGAATTTCAAGCTTGACTGTCACACAGAAGGAGAATGAAGAGAGGTAGAGGGAGGGAGAACTGCTGAGGGAGGCAAGAAGAGAGGAGAGTCTTTCCCTCTCCCTCTTTCTTTCTTTCTCGGGGACCTGGTCAGGTGCCAACATCAATGTACTTTACTGTATGGCTGGGCGGGCACAGAGAGTGCTGGCCTGTCATGCATGGTGTAGAGTCGCTCTGTCCTTGCCCCCATTTTTTACCCTGCCAGGCTAATGATGATGATGATGACAATGAGAAAGAGGAGGAGGAGATAAAGAAAGGGAACACTCAGAACTTGGCTCGGCTGCCCGCCGTATAGATTTCTGTAACGGAGGGGTGAGATTGCCTTCGCCAGCGTGCATGTGGAGGATGTGGGTGTGTCAGCGGGAAGAGGGAGGAGGAGGAGGGAGGAGGGGATGTGTGGGCATGTGTTTTTCACGCACGCACCTTGTCGTTGTTGTAGTAGGCCAGGCTCTCGCGGTCAAATCTCACCCACCTCCTTTGGAAAACACATTTTCTGCGAAGAGAAGAGGAGGTACAAATTCAAACCGAGGTAAGCCGGTTTTGGGTGAAAGAAGTCGCAGCTAAAGCAAAAAAAAACATCAATACAGTGAGCCAGGAACTAAATCTGCCCTGAACAGGTACTCGAATTTCATTAAGAGTGCCACTGATTTATTAATGTCAAGAGTTGTATCAACAGATGCCAATTAGCATAATCAAAACAAATGGCTATGTCCAGTTTGAATATTCAACAGCCCCAGGGCAGTTTGCCAAACTCATGCATATCAGGTGGTGAAAGTGAATATATAAAAAGGAAGCAAATGATTGAGAGCTCTGGTGCAACGCTGGCGCATGTGGCCATAATAAGTGAATCATCATCCCAATTTTTTTTCAAATCCGTGCCACGCGAGTGGTGACGAAGGCTAAAAAACAACATCCGTTACGCCCATCAACTGTATATAAGACTGAGGCTAAAACATCTTGATCGCCCCCTGATGGTTGTATTCAGGAAAGGTCATAAGCCTTTCCATGTTAGCAGATGGGACATGGGTCAAACTAAAAACTCAAACTACATATCACATGACATTTTCCCAAAGATGGTTTCCATCATTTAAGTTTGTTGTCATCAGGTTAAGTTGCATTCAAGTGTTCACTTCTTTTAATTTGTCATTTGATGCCTTAAAAAGGGACTGAGACATCATGATCGACAGTTTGCGATCGAGCGGGTGGATGGATGGGTTTCCAACGCCTGATCTACTGCGCAGACTAATGTTTGTACAGCGGGAAGAAGCAGAGAAGCGCTGCCTATCTTCACATACATATGTCTGTGATTACGCCTACTTGTCCTTTATACAGGTTGACTGTCAGTTTTCGAATAGATTTTTAAATTCTTTTTCAGCGCACAAAATGGCCTCGAATCTAACAATCTCTCTCAAATTCTTTTTTGTTTATGAACTACAAGGGTTTCTCAGATCCTCCGGTTTTTCTCTTTAAGCTGCTCCACAAAGCAGAACAAAGACGTTTGGTGATGCTGCTTTCAGCCAGTACACTCAAACGTCGAGGAGAGCCTTCCAGAGCATCTGAAACTACTCATATTTTCAAATGTAAACTAAAAATGTACGTGTTTAGTCTGGCTTCTAGGTAGTGTTTTATAATCGTATGGCTGTTATTATTTATCACAGATGTCTTTTTTTATTTTATTCTATTTTATCAAAATGTTATTGTTGATCATTTTTGCTTATTTTGTTCTGTTTTGGTGTGCCTCCGTCTCTAAATGCATTTAACATCCTACAGTATGTTTTGTAAAGCACTTTGGGTTGCATTTGATTGAAAGACGCCAGATAAATAAAGTTTGATTGATCGATTAATTGAAGACGCATCCCAATACAAGAAGGTTATCCCCCTATTTCTTGAGCTTTCCTTTCGGGGGTGCTATGCATTACGGATAGGTCTGCTTCAGGCTTCTGTGTGTGATACCATTAATTCCTTTTGAATAGCCA
Source organism: Pagrus pagrus (assembly GCF_965226575.1). Taxonomy (NCBI): domain Eukaryota; kingdom Metazoa; phylum Chordata; class Actinopteri; order Spariformes; family Sparidae; genus Pagrus; species Pagrus pagrus. The sequence continues at coordinate 11,026,621 of NC_140204.1, read as the reverse complement.
TCAAAGACATAAGACACACATGGAAGCTGAATAGAAAAAACGGGTCTTCAAAAAAACAGGAAGCCGTGGTTGATTAACTGTGGTGACTTTCTTAGCCACTTGACAGGAAGTGGACTGAGGCACATTTAGGTTGGCGGGGTAAAAGGTTGTGAAACTACATCATCACTACTAACATCTTAAAATGGCATAGATATTGATAACAGTTCTTGTGCAATGTGGAGCCGCAGTAAAAGTGGTATTAATGAGGTTTTCATAGAGATCCATCAGTCATCACATCAGATTTTCTCATGTCTGATAATCTCTCTAATCACAAATCTGATCTTCAGCAGTACTGTAACCTACCCTTGAGGCGACAGTTTGTCCAGCCAACCCACTTTGAGCACCTGGTGTTTCGGGGCTCCATAGAAGCATGCGTATGGAGAGATATCAGGCAGTGCATTTCTGGTCACACCCCCCAGAGCATCTGCAGGCTCAGAGTAGAGGTCACAATCCACCATGATTAAAGAGTCATCCTGAGGCCCAGAGGCAGCTGCTCCAACAGCAAGACTCACAGGGGTCACTGCAAAACTCTGGTCCAAACTGGCTCTCGGCAAAACGCTGGCACAATCTTCCACCGTGGAGTATTCGTCTGTGTAGGGGTCTGGGATAGTTGGAGCCGGGGGAGGCACTTTATCCTTGGACTCTTTCTGTTTAGGCGACTTTTTTCTGTAGGAGTGTGGATGACAATAAAGGAGCACTTAAACATTATGGAAAATACCTGCTGTACGTGAGATGAGAAGATACGTAGTTAGATATGTAGTTAGAGCCGGGAGCAAAACCTAGCAGCTTCGAAGCTCACAAACTAACATGTACCTTGTTTGTTTTATCCAATGTTTTATGAGGACTTAGGTGCTGTAACTCTTTCTTAATGAACAGCAACAAGAAGTCACTGTACCCAGCCAAAAAACAGTAACAGCACGTAACTCCCGGTAATACCACCACTTGTCATTTTTACATTTAAGTTTGGGTGTGCATTTTACTTGAATTTAGATGTTTTTAGTATGCACATTTTTTAAAATTGTTTCAAAGAGCCAGGCCGGTGCTTTTAAGCTGTCTCCAGTCTATTTGGTGAGCTTAGCTAATGGCCATAATTAGCATTCAGACAAGAAAGTGGTATTGATCACATCTAACTCCTGGCATGAATGTGAATGTTTCCCAAAATGTCCAAACCATTTCTTAAAGTAGGCTCATGTCACATTTCTGAGACAGCAATGAAATGACTATGTGGCTGGAGAGCTCAACAGAGTGCTTGCAACCAGAGTAACAAATTGTTTGTTTTTGACATTTCCAGTGTGAGAATGCATGTTCACATGCAGCTGCATAACATGATGCAGCTGCATGATAATCTTAACAATGTGCTACACTGAGACTAGAAACCACTACAAGTTAATGAGTGGTTGGTAGTTCCTCTTTCCTATTTATGAAACCAGGTGGGCGTGGGACGGCAGCATCAGATCAGCATACCGTACCTTTGTTTCCTCTGTTTTATCTTGTCCTTTAAACCCTTCTGCAACCCTTCTTTGGCGCCTTGGTCCTACAGAGCACAGAGCAGATTAGCATCAGATGAAAAGAAAGCGTCCATCTTTCAGTCAGACACTGTTATCGTGTTGGTGCACTAAGCTATGTTAACTTTAGTGGCTAGGTGACATTTCTATTAACCTCAGGGGGCACACTGAAACAAGCACATTTCCCACTCTGCTATGTGTCCATGGTGACAACATTAACACAGAGAGGGAAGTCTGCTGTGCAGACTGCGGCTAAAACAGCGCTGATAGTGTTGAAGATGTGAGAAATGTCTGTTCCTCTTTGGTAAGCTGCTACTCACTGTCCACTAGCGGGAGTGTACACTGTCTTACCGGAGTGCTTTCAGGGTTGTTGTACAGGAACATTTCTCCGTAGGGAGCAATAGGCGTCAAGGTTCTTTGAAGAGTTGCTAAAAGGGACACAGACACAACACAATGGTGGTTTTGTCACAGCATTGAAAACTTGCAGGACACAGTATGAAGGCCTAAACGTGGTGCATGAAAGTAAGGAGCTTAACCGGATTGTTCCAGTTAAATTTTAAATCACTCAGATGCTATAGTGCCCTTTGATTAAAACCAACTCATTGATCTGAATAAATGTGAGAACCCTTGATCCATGTAAGCAGTAAACCAATTAAATTTTGTTTTAGCATGCCTATCTCTCTGCCTCGGCCTTTTCCTTGCCCAACTGGGAGTATGATCCTCAAACAGACTGAGCCTCTGCCAAGGCCATTTCTCTGTCTTGGCTCCTGCGGGGACCGTGGTCGGTGGTCGGTGGAAGCAAAGACGAGGAAGAAGAGTGACTCTGGCCAGACACTATTAGTCTGGAGACCCGGGGCCACCCTGCGTGGGCCACAGCCTGTCACTGTGAAAAATGACACCACCCTCTCCTGAGGATTGTGAGGGCCAGAAGACGCCGCCACGGGGGCTAAACACGCACATAGACACTTGCGGAGAAGCAGATACGCACGCCGACGGTGGCGTACAAAGATCGAAACACTGTCAGACACATAAAGATGCCTTGAGACAAACACAGACATAAAAGGACGGACAGTTAAATGAGTTTTCACGCCAATACAGATGTGAATGTACTGTTGTTTAAAGCTGTACCGACACACAGTGCAGGCCTCTACAGAAGGACACAAAGGGCGCGTAGAGGGCTTTATGAAGGGGTCAGTTTACTTGATGATAGAATCCACTCCAACACAGCCGCCCTCTGTACGGACAGGCTCAGTGGGCAGATAGCGACCATCAATCATCATCTATCTGCTGACCTTCAGGCCACTGGCGATTCTCTCCGAGGAGCCGCCCGAACGCTACTGTACTCAATTCCTGTCCGATTCCCTCCATTCTCCCCCCACTGGCTTCTTCTCCGGCTTTTTTTTTGCCTTTGTTTCTCCCAGTCCCTGCTTCTTTATCTGCTCCTGACCAGACGCTCTCTCAAGTCGCAGGCCCAGATGCCGCCATCAGTTCGGAGTTAGTGAGGAGATTGATTTTGCTCTGAATGAAGCTGCTGTTCTTTTAAGTCCGGGAGATACAGGTCAGTTTGTTATTATCACTCCTTTGTGTCACTCCCACACTCAGCACAGAGGACGCACAACTGCCAACATCTGAATTCAAATAAATCACCAGACAATTTATTATTTCTGACGCCATGTCCCTGAATTCACAAGTGAATAGTTCGAGAATAATAGGAGTGAAAAGGCTCTTTTCTTTTCCTGACTATTTTTGTTCTTCTGAATGATGACAATGAGGATGATAGTCATCATAATAAAGGATATTATATTAATCATGTTGCTATTGTAGTTAGCTTACTTAAAGGAGACATATTATGTTCATTTTCAGGTTCATAATTTTATGTTGGCTTACTACTAGAATAGGTTAACATGCTTTAATGCTCTGTTTTAGCTCCTGTCTCTTTAAGGCCCCCCTCCCAAAAACACAGTCTGCTGTGATTGGTCAGCTCACACACACCTGAGCCAGCACCACTCACCGTGTCTCCAGTCAACTCTGTCATGTTTTCAGCTTCCAGTAAGCTTAAAGAGGCGTTTAGGGCACATTTTCGGCATTTAACTCAAATCAGGACTGCGCCTAAGTACAGCCTCAAAGAGCCATCATAAATCGAGTAATTAAAAATTATTTGATTAATTGCTGATTTAATTGAATTAAATCTTTAAAAACATGTTGTTTTGTGTGACCATCAGTCCTCGATGCAGAGATACTCAATTTACAATAATAAGAAACAAGATAAAGTAGAAAATTCTGATCACAGGGAATCTGAATTTTTTTTTTGCATAAATTGTTTTCTCATTAATATTGGATCAAGGACAGAAACAGACATTTATGCACATTTTTAGTATGGCTCTGAATGATACGTTACATCTTGCCTAGTGTCGAGTCTAAAAGTTTTATGGTTGAGAACTGGTTTTTCTGATGTTGGCGGATTCAAAAATATTCAGGAGGAAGGCTATGTAAAGTTGTGTGAAGGTGTGAAACTCTTGCACCAAGGTCAGGCCTGTCAACACCACAGCAACGTCAAAGAAACAAACAGCTTTCACAAGTATGGTGCTGAAAAATGGAAAGGGAATTAAACCGTGTATGTATGCCACTGTGCAGTCTCCAAATCTACAACTGCAAACATTTCTGTTTTTTAGTCACTGAATAATTTGCCAAGTTTTGCTGTGTTGCTGATGAAGCACCAGTCAGACAAATGTTTTGTCAATGAGATATTTCTTGTGAAAAAAACTTATTTTTATGAGGAGGTGTTGGGGTGTTAATTAAAATTCTGTCAGCCTGCTGTAGCAAATTTTGATTGAATACAACAATCATTCTGGGAGACCACGCTGCACGTTTTTTTCCCCAAGTTTTGGATCTCATCATGGAGTAAACTCTTCAAATATGCTCGGGTAAAATAATATGTCAAATAACGCCTTGCTAGGCCTCGCTGTGAAGGGAGATTTAGCTCGCTAGTCGAGCTCCCCGCCTCCCTGCACTGGGACCTTCTTGGCTCCCTCTCTTCCTCCGTCTCTCTGCCTGCTTTGCATCCATCTCCTCTTCCTTCCTCCCAACCCGCATCACTGTCTCTCCTTTCTCTCTAGTCTCCCTCTCTGTCTTGCTCCGTACAGAGAAAAAGTTGGAAAAACAAGGTCTACCAAGAGACTGCTGCAGTAAAGGTACACGGAACAAGGAGGAAAGGGGAAGCCAAAAAAACGGAGCGTGAGGGGAGATAAAGTGTAGAAAAACGGACAGAAAACTGTTGATATGCTGCAGATGACGGCAAAAGAAAATGTCACAGCTCGGTCAGATATGGTCCCAGAAAGACTGACATGTTCACAGGTGTTTGACACACATTCACACAGGCTGTTGTCACAGAAAAGCCTTGCGTAATCCTCGGAGAACACGTCTAGCTCGGCACAGAAAACAGCTCACGTAGCATCTCTTCAGATGAGACATGAGGGTCGAGTAAGCCCAATAAATCCAGGAAGGGAGGAGGAAAATTCAAAACATATTTGTACTGGTTGTACTACAAGACTGTGTGTTGTTAGCAAAGTTAAACAACTTCAAAAAAACTTTGGAGAGCCAGGCAACGGGAATACACACCAGGGTCTCGCTGAGGGACAAGATGTGAGGGAGCATATTCCCTACGAGATGTACGCTTGAAACGGGGGCGATGCAGTTTCCCACGACACAGCCGCCGAACGCCCCCACCCCACCCCACCCACGCACTACCCTCATCTCCTCTCCCTTCTTTCATCCGGGCAAACAACAGCGCCGCTGACTCTACTGCCGAATGAAATATTCATGGCAGAGATGAAGCGGATGCAGCTGAAAGACTGTGTACCTTTCTGTATGCTGTTTGCACCGATGGGACCTTCTGAGCCGGCTAGGTGTTCAGGGCTGGTTGGTTGCGCTGGTGGTGTGCTCCTGAGGAGGAAGAGAAATCAGTGGATTAGAACGACCAGTGCAGCACGTGGGGAACATAGGGAACACCGTTTAGTCGTAAAGGCCTAAAGAATATAGATGTGGAACTTTGAAAGTTAGTTTTGCGGTTCAAAAGTTCAACAATGTACAGTGCGAGAGGATGTAATGTACGTGGGAATGCAGAAACGAATATAAAGTAAGAGGCTGCAGGTTTTCCATCAGTAGAAATGTAAATGCAAAGAGAAAAAGTTTTCATATTGTTTATAAAACAGTTCTCAACAACTGCTCGTAAACTTTTAAGTCAAACTTTATATTTAAAAGAAGTAGTTCAACATTTTGAAAAATACACTCTTTGCTTTCTTGCTGAGAGTTAGGTGAGAAGACCGACATCACTCCCATCTGAGTATAGTCAATATGAAGCTACCCATAGCAGCCAGTCAGCTTAGAGCAAAGACTGCAGGAACAGCTAGCTTCGCGTCATACAGAGATTTTAAAAGTACTATTCCTTTAAAAGAAATTGTTCTTGCCAAGGGTTAGCTTAACTTAACAAAAACTATTCTCTTAACAACTCTTCAGCTCATGAATCAACATGTTAAATCGTGTTTTTTTTTTTCCATCCAAAAACCAAAGCATAAAATGTCCTTCTCCACCACTCGCACGTCTCTACAGTAATGAAGCCACCACCAGCAGCCGGTTAGCTCAGCGCAAAGACAGCTAGCCTAGCTTCATCCAGAGATTTTAAAAGTCCTGTTCCTTTAAAAGAAAATTTAGCTTTCATAAAAACAGTTAGATTCGAAAATCGAATCTCATGCTTGCTAAGCTGCAAGCTGCTTACAGCCAGTTAGCTTAGCTTAACAAAATCTGCCTCTTAACACCTCTAAAGCTCAAAAGTCAACATGTTATACCAGTGTTTCCCACACATACAGTTTACTTGTGCGGGCAAGTATATTCGGCGACCCATTAAGGCATTTTATCGGCCACTTTCATTATTCTCTGCCCCTTTTGTCTACTGTCAATCAATCTGCAGACAGAGAGAGAGAAGCTCTGTGGTATTACATCCCTCTCTCCTTTTCAATGTAGGCCTACTTATGCCGTTGTTTTGTACAAACTTTTAAGAGCACCTGGTTGTTGCGACATCCTTCGATGCATGTTGGCTTTGATCGACTACAAGATTAACAAGATTCCTCCACAATCGCAGGTGAAAAAGAGAGGAGAGAGAGGCAGGCCAGTGTGCATGCATTAAAGAGGACAACTGAAGCAATACTATGTAGGACAAACTCTTAAAGCTCATTCTCAGGTCGCCATCACAGGTACACAGCCATTCTGTGGGAAACAGCGTATATCCTGTGTGGTTGTTCTTTGATCTGCACAAAGACCACAGTGAAAAATGTCCCCTTCCACCACAACACTTCTATCTGTATGGTCAAAATGAAACTGACGCTAGCAGACTCTTTTCTTATATCTGTTTATGTGCATATGTGTTCATGTTTGCTTGTTTCAATTTATAACATCATGGCATGCTGGCTATCATCACAGAGGAACTGCACATGAAAATGTGTTTTATCGCTAAATCTGACACATTTACATCATATTGATGTTAATCAATGTGTGTTGTTGGTGAAAGAGAAATTAACAGGGTAAAGTAAGTGAAGGTTTTTGTGCAGATTAAACATAATCATATATAAATATATGAATACAGAGAGGTTTAGCTACCTTTAACAGAGCCAATAGCTGTCTCCCCTTAATGCTACAACAAGCTAAGCTAAGTGGCTGCTGGCCGATAGCTTCATATTTACCATAACTACAGACATGACAGTGGTATCAATTCTCTCATCCTTGGCAACAAAGTGAAAAGGATCATTTCCCAAAATGTTCAACTATTCCTTTGAGTTTAACTGGAAGTTTACCTGTCCTGAAGTGGCGGTATGGTCTGAGTTGGGATTTCCGGGACGGGCCGGTGCCTCAGACGGTAGGAGCGAGTGAGCCGTGGAGCTCCGGGAACCTTAAAAGTGGGTTGTGACTCGTAGATGGAGTTGTCCACCATCTCGCCACTAAAACCCCCATTGTCGTCAGTGGCAGGATAGGGAATGGAGTCAGTGCTAGACAGAGAGGGATCCTCTGAGGAAATCTCCCAGTCTGAGGGCATTTCAGAAATAGAGAGGGACTCACTGCTGCTGCTGGAGGTCATGGAGGGAGGGATGAAGGTATGTCCGGATATAGATGTTTGGATGTTTTGGGGATTGCGCGGGGCCGGTTGAGGCGGGCGGAAGTATCCACTCTCCGGGACATCCTCATTTTCAGTTCCAAGTCCTGCTCCTGGTGGCAAAGTCTGACTTCCCTCGAAATCCCTCCTTTCCTTCGGCTGATGCTGCTGACAGGAAGTCCCTCTCTTTTTATCCTTCAGGAAGATGTGTCTCGGGTGTGGCACCGGCTTCCTCCGACACCTTCCGTTCTCTACCCCTCCGTCTTCATCCTGCTCCTCGTCGCTCGGCTGATTCACCCCAAGTGCTTCCAAACTGCGGAGGATGCGCCTACGGTGGCCTGTTGGAAACACTCTGAGCTCCAGGAGGCGCTCATCTGTGAGGTCTTTGCAGTGTTGCAGAGCTTCATAGCCTCCTTGCTGGAAACATGAGGTATACTGCGACAGGCGGAGGGAAGACAACCACTCCGTGATCTCCTGGCTAGAATCTGGAGGATCCCACATGATGCCTAAGTGTCAGCTCTGCCACATCAGGAAGGACTTCAGGAGATGCCCAGGTTTTAACTGTAGACAGAAAAACAGATAAATACTGTAAATTTAAGAGGCTGTGAAAGATAATTTTGCATGATTACACTCTTGTACCTAAAAATTATTCAGATGTGAAACATCCATAAATTCTAAGAGGAATAAAATATTGGTTCAGCTCTAATGAAGGGCAATTTCCTGCAAACCAAAACTGTTCAAAGTGGATATTGATTTTGCCTTACAGGGAAGTTCTGCAGGTGTAATTTGAAGCATTGAATTTTTTCCTATAACTATCACTTTCTTCTCTAATTCATTAAAGGAAAGCTTCAATATTTTGAATGCTTATTCGCTAGGGTTACACGAGACGATCGATAACACCCTACTAACTGTTCGGTGAATGTGAAGCTACAGGACGCTTAGCCTAGCTTAGCATACAGCAAGAGAGAAGCACTGGAAGCAGCCAGAAACTCTTATATTAGCTCTGCGCTGAAAACAAAAACAAAAAAAAATGTGTGAAAACAAGTGGTCAGATTGCAGGAAGTGATAGCAACAGGTAAGGAAATAGTTTGGTACACAAGTAAACCGTTTGTTTAGGCATAATAAAAAAAAAAATCAGTCATACCAAGCGGACATGAGCATGCTGCTGCTGATCTTCTTATGTATTCTCACCGAAAGAGCAAAGAAGCAAGCATGTACATCCAGCAACAAGTGAGCAAACATGCCAGCCATCAAAATGAAACCCAAATGTGCAACACTCAGGGAAGAAACAGCAGGAAGCAGCAATAGCTGTGACGAAATAGCAGGCCACCATCATAACATTTCTCTACTGTCAGGATTTCAAGAGACTTACCTTGCTTAAGGTCTGACATGTGAATCAAAAACACACAAACTGAGTTTCTTCTTTGTTAAAACACCCTCTTCTTCCCCTTTTTTTAAGCACTTACCACAGCAGAGTTTTAAAAATCCAAGCTTGCCACCGAGCAGCGTGCACAGGTAGTAAACCGGCTAATGGTCCGCTCTTGTTAGACGCCTGCCTCCTGATACTTTCACACCATCTCTTCAGTGTCAAGCGCTGATGAACTGTGCGGCAGAACTGCCCTATCTCACAGGATACATGATCATCACCATCTCGTCATGTCCACTTCTCTTTTGAGCTGCAGACCTACGGTACACAGGGGATATGAAGTGTTACTTCTGCTTTCAAGTAAACACATTCTTGCTGCATATGGGTGCGTAAACATTTGTGCGCCTGTGCATACAGTTCACAGAATACACTGTGAGTAAAAAATGACCTTTTGTAGTTATTTTATAGCCTGGTGAGAACACAGCATCTCTTCCTCTCTCGTATATCTTTGCCTTTTAAAGTTTGACACCATGTAGGCACACACATCGCACTTCACTTAGCAGCTTGCGCACAGGAGCAAAATGAAAGTTGCAGCTCCACACTTCACTATATTAAGTCTTCATCACCGCCTATCAAACCTGCCCAGCTGTGTACTGCAGCGTTAACATGCAGGGACCTGTACTGGCCAACAGCCAGCGCAGGCACACGCCAAAGCTTGCTAGCGCATTTGACCTGGCCTGCTCCACCATCTCTGCCTTTTAGCGCTTGTACAACCACCCACACAATGTGTGCGCACACAAAGCCACACACACCACAGAGCCCACACATTCAGCAAACATTATTAAGGACTGGATATAGGAGTTTTGATCTGCAGCTACTGCCTGGTGTCAGAGCCCACAGAGTGTTTAGATCAATAGAGAACCAAAAAAAAAAAAAAAGAGGAGATGAACAGCTTGCACATGCCACACGGGCATGGGAACGTATGAAAGTATGAGTGTGTGTGCAGACATTAGGATCATAAAAGGCATACAACAGGACATCAGATAATTAGAGTAAGAGATAGTTCCCTCTGCACAGCAACACCGAAAGCCTGGCTGCCAGCATAGTAGAGGTGTGTGTGTGTGTGTGTGTGTGTGTAATAGCACAGGTATGGTTATACAGCAGTGAGGGTGAGTCACAGCATGCACGCCCATGCATGCACACCAACACACACCTAGCTCACACTTGTGCACAAAGTCCAAAGTGTGGCCCCCTTCCTGGTTTGAGAAAAGAAAATACCTCTACTTGCTTCTTGTATTTTGAAAGACAGCAAACTCATTACATCAGGTGTTTAAAGGATATTGTAACAGAAGCAGAGAAAGAAAAAAAAAGCAGCGCTCCATGTGTGGTTTCATTGACAGCAGAACGTGTGAGATGTGCTCATTTCTGTTTACACTTACTGGGAAGAAGAAGAAGAAGAAGAAGGAGAAGAAGAAGAAGAAGAAGAAGAAGAAGAGAAAACAAAGGTGTTACACCACTGTGCTTGTAATGCAACAGATACTAATTAAAGTGTGACGCAGTTTTACTTCACCTACTCGCTTTCACTTGTCTAAACATCCCCAGAAAACGATGCTAACGCTTCCACGAACGAAACATAAAAGCTACTTAACTTCAAGCTAGTTTGTGGCCACTTTTGTCGGATTTACGTCAATAAAGCCGTTGACGTTTTCTCGCGGTGTTGACGCAACGCGTGCGTGCGTGCGTGCCTGCGGTCGGGCAAAAGCTTACCTGCCGGGGGGGCTTCACGCATCACCCGCACACCTCCGCGCACTCCATCTCTCGCCGCTGCGTCCGCTCGCCGTCATGTCACGCCGCTCCGAGTCGTCCCGAGCTCAGTTTCCGTCTGTGCCCTGTGTGAGAGTCAGCTCCACGCCCCGCCTCAGCGCAGGGCCGCGAGTTCGAGACCAGCGGAAGTCCTCACCTCAACGCTCCTGACTGCAGGCTGTAATCACTGCTGGGGTGTAACTGAGAGTACAGTGTCCAGGTACTTTTATTTTTGCTTCAGTAATACTTCTACTCCACTGTTTCTGGTGGTGGAAAGTAGCTTTCTACCATACTGAAGTAAAATGTTGAGGAACTTTTTTACATTTTCTGCTTTGGTATACTTCTACTCCACTGCAATTCAGAGGCAAATATTGTAGTTTTTACTCCACTGTATTATTTCCCAACTTTAGTTAGCCTTGTCGCTTAGTGGCAGTGCCGGACTCGGGATGTTTGGGGGGCGGGGGCGAAAACAAAGAAGGGGCACCAGCTGTATGTGGTGGGGCACCAGTCATCATAGAAAGTTGTTTTCTCCACTGTAATGACACCCTGTTTTATCTACTATAGGCTCATGCAATGCCGTTTTTCCATTCCTGGCTCTACTCGGTTTGACCGAGCCCACAGGCAGAGCGCCAGACTTTCTCGTTTCACTCTCGATTTGATCCATTCGGTCCAGTGACATTTGGAAAGTATAGGAGAGCCGATTACACTATTTTATCCCCATTCAAGTTAGCAGGGTGCTAAACAGGAAGTTAGCCAGCTCAGTCAGCGGTGGTCTCTATTGTGCACGCTCTACAGGCCACACACCACGGAAAATCCAAGTATTGGTATTGCCAGGAAGTCAAGACATTTTAGCCAATTTGTTTTGTTTTTTTCTGTTCCTTCAGTGTGTTTTATATGTTCTTGTGCATGTAAAAGATATGAAAGTTAGAAAGGTCAAAGTCCACACCAACAGAAGCTCCTCTCTCCCACAGAATACACTGCTCCTAAAACGCCTCGTCGGTAGTCCCGCCTTTAATTCTGTGACTTTGTGACATCACACTGTGTCACAGAGTCATACATTTGCATAATTTATGCCTTGCGGCTAGTTTGGCAAGTGAGAAACGGTTGAGCACAGCCGCTCTGTTGTTGTTAGGGTCAGGCGTGTGTAAGCTGACTAATCAGAGGAGACTGGGTATTCAGGAGGCGGGGCCTTAAAGAGACAGGAGCTAAAACAGAGAGTTTCAGACAGAGGGGGAATATAGTGCTGCAGCACTGGACAGAATGAGAAAAATAGTGTGTTTTTTGAGCATTAAAGCATGTAAAACTATTCAAGTAGTAGCCAGAAATAAGATTATGAACCTGAAAATGAGCAAAAGATGACTCGTTCAAGACTTTTACTCAGTGAAAATGTTTCATCCGCACATTGTTTACTTAGATTTTTTGTGATAAAGGATTAAGTGCTCTTCTATCGGTGAAGTAAATCCTCCTACTTCTTAAGTTAGATAAACTATTTAAAAATCCTCTTGGATTAGCCGCATCCTCACAAAACTGCAAACAGGCTGTTTATATAATCTTATGAAAACTTTTCAGAGATAGGTGGTTCTCACAGGGCAGGCATGTCATAAGATTATGACGATCTTATATTAAACTACCCAAAAGTATATAAAGTAGCTAAAATGAGCTCAGGCTTCAAATTCTGCAGCAGTAATGCAGCAGGGATATTTATCCAAAAACATTAGATATAAGAGTAAAGCACTGACAGAGTAGTTTTACTTTTTAAACTTTAGTTTTTCATAAAAGACTTTTACTTTTAGTGGAGTATTTTCAAGTGTGGTGTTAGAACTTTTACTTAAGGATCTAAATACTTCTTGCAGCACTGATGTTGACAGAGAAGTCAATCTCTTTGAGCAACAGTAAGCCTGTTCTACAATGAGAAAAGCGTGCTTGCATGTGATAAGCACTGGAGAACAGCAAAGTCGAGGCACTTGTGATGTTTTGTTGGGAATACGTACGTGTCCCAGCTTGATCCTGAGGCCCCAGGCTACGTTCAACACAGACAGGAATGCAGCGGGCTGCCTGGCACACTTAATGAAGCGAGTCCTGAGGAAAGAAAGAACACTTTCTGTTTCACTATTTCATCTTCGGTTATCATATTAGTTTATTTTTATGGGGCGTAGAATGCAGTATTGAATGTATACTGTGTACGCCGTGGCTTTCTCTTCAGACAGGGAGAGAATTGACAGATTAAACACTGTTGGTGTACAAGCATATACATTAAGTTGTTTTATGAAAGCTGAAATGTTACTACTACTGCTATCGCTACTGTTACTGCTAGTGGTAATTGTAATATAGCTCAATAAATAAATCATGATGAATATACTTGAATTTAAGTTTAAAGATCAAGTTTATTTGTCTTTCCAACTATAGGAAAATACAGTTAAAATTAAATGAAATACAGTTTCTTCTATACAGTATACAGTTCTCTATAACAGTGCAACTTCTATCATTAAAGGGGCACTACACAGTTTTCGGAAAATAAATTCAAGCTCAGAAAGTTAAAACATATGATATAAATTAGGTAATAATAGAAACGCAGAAGTAATAATTTGATATATTCCCATAACTGAGTTGACAAGTCGTCCTCAGAGGGACAAAAAGGTCCCCAGAATTCTGTGTAAGAGACAGGAGGCTAGTGAGAAATAAAAACTCTCTCTTAAAACTACATAATGCACCTTTAATATACCACTGTACATTTTAAACATCTTTTGAAAATGTATCTTGTCACTATATTCGCTATGTGTATTTCTCCTATTGATCGGCATCATTACTGTTAAATAAAATAAAAAAGCCATACATGAATGAATGAAATAACAGGGTGCAGTGTGCAGAATCAGCCACATGATGGTGACAGAGTGCTGCAGCTCTGTAGCTTGAAATGTCACAGCAGGAGAAGCACAGGTGTAAATAATGAAACTAACAATGGCTGAAGTACATGTAGCTGCTTCATTTTCAGGGTCCTGGTGTTGTGCATGGTGGCTCAGTAACACATTTTTCTTCAAATTAATAAAGACGTTCAACCAAAGTAGTTTATAATGGTAGATTCAGATGTTTTCTTGGGGAAAAAAAGCTGGTTTTCTATTAAAAGAATTGTATTTGCCTGTTTTGATAAGCAAAATTCAACTATTTATTCAAACATTAATGTATCGTAACGTAATGTAACAACTTAATGAAATGGTCAGCATCCTGTCCTTTTGACCCAAGAACATCTTCCTTCAGAAATATTGAGTATCTAACACTTCATTTCCTGCATCCTGGTGACTTTTTAGCATTTCAGCATTGATTTGAGGTGAGGATATCTTATTTATGTAAATGAAACCAAATATAATGGAGTAATAATAAGTTGTAAATGTCGTTTATCCTGAGACAACATATTCTCAGAGCGGGACTAGACTGTCGACTGAGTATTAGTCTGGTGTGCCTTTAGTGAAAGATGTAAACACTTCTTCCACTACAGATGTGTTAGGATTGTAAATTCCACAGGAAACCCACAAAACAACACTTCAGTTTCAGTGTTTTTGTCTCTGTACACTTCAGAAAAACACTCTACAGTCTGTGACCTCCTCCTCCTCGACATACATCCCTCCAAAACATTTCTGTCATTGAGTAACTGCCACATGTGTTTTTTTATGATCCAGGAGTGGGTAAAGTTAAAGAGCTGACGTCTTTTTACTGTCCGGACATACAAGCAGTAAAATGAGTGACAGAAGAATAGAGGAGAGGGACGAGATGTCTGCAGGACAGCACTCTGTCTTCCTGTGAGTCTTTTGCACCGTGGCTCCTCTTTTGTCCCTCTCTGCCACGCCTCCGGGGGTTTTCGCCTTGGCAACATGTTTTACTGCTGGCAGCCATATAAATACAGCATTGGCTCCCAAACTAGGAACGCTGTACACAGCAACAGTCAATGCCAAGGACACAGCGAACAAGGGGGCTTCAGCTTCAAATATAAAAGGAGGTACACAAGGGAATGCGATGTATTTTAGTGAAAATTTGATATCATTCACACAAAAAAAAGTGTGTTGAAGGAGGGAATTGCTTTTGCCATATGCAAGATGGCATGAAAAGGGGACAGAAAACAGGCCAGATTTGATACTTCTGACTTTATCTCTTGCATTTTTTTTTAGCTCAGCATGGATGAAAACCTGCACCTGAATAAACAGAAGGATGAAGCTGAGCCTCTTCACGACAGGAGGAGGGAGGACAGTCTCCTCCACATGTTGACTGAATCTATTCGAAGGCTCGAAGCTGTCAGACGCCGCAGAGATCATCACAATGGAGCGGTGGGTGGGAGGAGATGCACGAGAGAGGAGCCAGGTAGAGCTGGCGGAGAGGAAACACAGAGAGAGGCGCTCAGTCCAGCGGAAGGCGAGAAGGAGGATGAGGAGAGAGGAAGAAAGGCTGATGAGAGAGAGTGCGAGCAGAAAGTCATGGAGGTGCTGAGGGAGCTGGGTGTTTTTCACTCAGACAGAGTGGCAGCATGGAGAGAAGTTCTCAGAGAGTGTGCCCACACGCTGGCCGAGCCTCCAGCAGGGGGCGGCGATCAACAACATCCATCAACAACAGGTGTGTGAGTTGCTCTGACTCATGCATGGCCTTCACAGCCTTTTTGAGGAGTTTCAAAGAACTGAAAATTTGATTTAAAATGAGAAAGAAGAGTCTTTAGAGTCTCTGAAATGGCATGGGAGTAGTGGCTAATGTTAAAGCAGTTAAAGGAGATGAAGTGTTGAAATGTCAGCTGAAGTCGTAACACTGAAAGTAGTTCAAGTGAGCAGTTGAAGCCGTGGCGTACTCAGGGTGTTTGAACGATGATTAAAAAGAGCACCAGCTGTATTCAGTGGGGGGATCAGAACATAAAGCACCTCTGAAACTGCTGAAGTCAGTTTAAGTGTGCCTACTGAAAGCAATTGAAGAGTCAGTAAATAACATTGTTAAAGGAGTTGAGGTATCAGTTGAAGAGAGGGGTCTTAAATAATAAAGGCAATTTAAAACCTACTTGTGAGGCAAATGCAGCAGTTGATTGTAAGCACGAAATGGAGTTGAAGTGTTAAGATGCTGAAAGTAGTTCAAGTGTCAGTGGAAGTCGAAACTTAAGCATGAAAGGGGGTTTAAGTGTTGCCTGAAAGAGCGTAACAAGATCAGGTTAAAGTGAATTTGAAACATTGGTAAGCAGCTGAAGAGTCAGTTGATGAGGACCAAAAGTTATTTTTAAGAATATATATTAAATAAGATATTTTATTGTTGTGAAATATAAAACAATTTCCTTTGTTCTTCATGTCTGTTTTGTTTCAGGTACAGAATCTAAAGTCACGCCTTGTTCAGACTCCTTCAGTGATACTTTTCAAAGTGTTGGAGAGGAAATACAAAACATTATGGACAAACTAAACACAATCATTAACAAGCTAGACAAAGAAATCCTCAAATCATGCACTGTGGAGGAGGCCTCAACTGTGGATGCAGCACTTAAGGAGGCCAGAGATCCAAAAGCATCGGAACAACCTGAAGATGACACCAATCACCTGAACTCCCATGAACCCTTTGAATCTGACTCTGGGCACAAACAGGACGTTGAAGACGGAGATGATCAAAGTCGGACGATGACCTCAGCAGACACCGAGCAAACATCGGACCCCAGGTTGAGCAGGTGTAACGATGTGGAAGAGACAGGGCAAGAGTTAGTGGTCAAAAGTCAAGGGACTGATGATGAGGAGTGTGTTTCTCCTCAAAGTCAGACAGAAGTCCTGGAGGAGATGAATGAAAGTGGCAAAGGCAAAGAGGAGACAAACAGAGGATGGATCACAGTCGGGTAAGTTGACGGACTCATCATCAGAATACTTTTATTTGTTCCTCAAATTCACATCTGCACGTATTATTTCTAGGCTCACCGGTCAACAGGAGGACACCCATTCAGATGTACCGGACGCCTGCTTTGTCACAGCACCCATGGGTGTCGCCGAAGCCCTGAGATGTGAGGTGGCCGACACCCTCAGCTGCCTGATGGTGTGCGGCTCGGAGGAGCTGGTCAGCAGGGTGATCAGGGTCAAAGTTCAGGACGCAGCTAACTTTCACTTCCCTGTAACCGTGGTGGTGCCTTTCTGCGCACGCTACCGCGGCAACTACAGGGACGTCGCTGTCAAGATGGTCGACGGAGAGAGGAGGGTGAGCTACGTCACTCCTGTAACAACAGAGGGCACGTACGGAGGACAGAGGGTAAACTACTTACAGTTTGTTTTGTGTAAAAATGTTTCGATTATATCCAAAAATTCAGAATGAAATTCAGTTTTGATGTTATAACATCTGTGAGCTAACTAGCTAACAGCACCTACAGTTATTTCCAAGTTTATATATTATTCAGATGCTTTTGTCAAAACAGATGATTTCATTTATGTTGTGTTTCTGTCTTGTTTAGGGCTCATTTGCAGAGGTGAGGGTGTACTCCCTGGGCCTGTTTGCCGTAGTTTCCTGTCTAAAAAGAGAGAATTACACAGTTCCCACAAAGGGTTTGTCACTCAAGCTCCCAATGGATCCCCGGGTCTGTCTGAACTACCTCCCGGGATCCTTCACGGCTCCAGTGATGGCACAAACCATGGTATGGAGATGATGATTTAATCACTATCCATTTATGTGCCGCTTTACTTTGAAGGCAAGCGTGTATTAGCAGCGATCACAGGTTTACCCAGCTGGTTTATTATGGATCGAGGGCTGTTTGGGTTTGAGAAATGGGCAAAAACATATTTGAGATCAAGAATTTGATAATCAAACGATTAAAGTTGTTCCAAAATGAGATAAAAACAGAGCCGTGGTGAGGCAAAGAGAGGAGAAGAGAAGAAACTGCTTATAATTCACAGACTTGAGTTCCCACTGATGTTTGCTGTAGAGAAATGAACAGCTGTGGTCGATATTTGAATTGACTTCCAAGTCCAATCATCTGTGAGCTGACTTCACCACAGCAGTTTGTCGCTTGATCTGGCGTCAAAAACCAACAGCTCCCCCTCTGCATGTCTCTCTTTGATAACACAGCATGCTGTCGGCAAAACAAGACTGTGGCAAAATAAAAAAAACTATTTTCATATCACACGGCATCGTCGTCCAAACTGCTGCCTGAATAATGCAGAACAGATGTCTCCTCGTCTGCCTCAGATCCAGCCCGTGGACGCTGCGCTCCTGGCTGCCGTCAGGTCCGGAAGCGATGACTATCACTCGGTGGTGTCAACGAGCCCGCTGCTCTACCTCACCCACCCGTCCTCTCAGCCCCTGAGGAGACCCCTCACTCTCACCCTCCCCTGTCCTCCAAATCCTGAAAAGAAGAGGCGCACAAGAGAGCAACGAGAGGAGCAAGGTCACCGAACTCGTCCTGTTAGTGCCTGTCCGCCGTGGGATCAACCTGCTGCCCACAGGAGGAGGTGAGTTAAGTGGGGCCTAGTGCAGAATATAATATTTATGTTTTCATGTATATAATCACCTGAGACTAAGAAAATTTGTGTTTTAGTTACCTTGCATGCTTTTCTTGTCTTTAGTGGCCACTGGAAGGTGAGACGAGGGGTGTTCAGTTGGTTGTAATCTGCAACCACACCACTAGATGCCACTAAATCCTACACACTGAAGCTTTAACTTCTAAAAAGCATGTGTTGTACAAACCATTTCTAATGAATGCAAGTTTTAGCTTAAGCTAAGTATTTTAACATGAGGATTTAGCATCAAAGCACCGTTAGCGTCATGCTAACATGGCTGTGGACTCTCAGTCTCGTCATAAATAGAGTGTGTTTTGTTTTTCATCTTTCCGTCAGAGTCCTGGGTGCCTCCGTGAAGTCTAAGGAGATGTCCGATGAGCTGCTGATCGCTCTGGGTTCGAGAGACAAGCAGTGGAGCGTCTTGGATAAAGTCGCAGTCAGGAACCAGCAGAATGGAGTGGTGTCGTTTGAGCTGGCAGAGAACTTTGACAGGTTTGCAATACGGTATTTTAAAAGCACGATTCATGCCACTTTAGTCATTTAAACTTTATTTAAATAGTCCTCAAACATTTGATCCAGAGAGATTTACAGGATGGCCAGGAAATGGAACAAAAACATGAATTTATTAGCATCAATTTAAGAGAGATTAAAGGTTTTTATGCCTAAACTAATAAACAAACTGAGCTTAAAGGACAACACAATTTCATACTTGTTTTACTTTGTTTATATTTGGCAGACTCTGCCACCTTTCTAGCTTCAAATAGTGTTCTGGGGACCTTATTTTCCTCTGAGAACAGCTTGTTTATTCAGTTACAGATGAAAAACTGGCGTTTTTAACTCGTTATTATTGTAACTATTACAATTGTGAATTTTAATCTATTCTCCAAAACTACATAATGCCCCTTTAATACACAATCTGCAATACTAGCCCACTAACACACGAACAATCAAAGGAAAAGTATGTTTAAGTTGTTTCTTAGAAATGCAAATGATGATGGTGGGCTCCATCACAATTGATTAAGCCCTTGATCAAAGACAGGTCAGATAAATGGAGTCTGACTGGACAGTCTTGTGGCTACAGGAGCTCAGATATACAGTATCTTTGGGGCCAAGAGCACATATTGCTTTGTAGAAAAAAATATTAGAACAGCAGATTCAATTGTAAAGCTAACAAGGAGCCACTGCAGGGAGGCAAGAGAAAAGGTAATATGGTTTTCTGATCTAGTTAGAAGCCTCGCAGAAGTTCCCCGGACCAGTTAAAGGCTGCAGGAAGAAGCTTCTGTGAAAATACTGAGAGTTAGAGTAAATCAGAAGTGAGTGCCTGGAAAGATCCTTGATTGAGAAAGTCCAAACACAGGCGTTTTATTTTCTCTAACTATCTCAAACTGCCTGTGATACTTAAGTCGTTATCGTGAGCATTTCTGTGACTGCAGCACTCTTTGGATCTGTTGTTGCACCATCCAACCCAAACAGATCAGAGCACAAACTGAGATGTGAGGCAGAAACATCCAAAAAAGGACTACAGACAGCGCAGACAAGCCCAGGGTCAGACTCATGGGCTCGTTTGTCGCAGATCCAGCGCTGATTCGTCCTGTTTGTCCACTCAGTAAAAGAAACATCTGAAAAACACACAAAAGAAGACCCTTAACAGTCTCCTACAAGCCCCTGAGAGGTGTTGTGATCGTAATCTTCCGTCTCTCACCACATCTCCTCGAGCCTGTGCCTCGCTGCTAAAGCTGATCAACCACCGTAGTTGGTCTGCGGGATTGTAGGTGTTCAGCTCGCTGCTCTGGTTTCCTATGCACAGTGTGAGAACGGGCCTGCGTCTGCTCACGCTACGAATGAGGATGTAATAAATCCTGCATCTGACCAGAGAACAGAAAACAGGCATCACAGGGGAATTGAAGCGAAACCAAAACAGTTTTCATTTGATTATGTACCTCCTTGCAGAGATGCAGTTAGCGGAGGTCGGCTCCAGGTCTGTTTGCTTCTCGGGGAACGCAGGTAACCAGCATAAAACCTTCAAATCGTGTGCTCCTTGCAGTGCTGATCTTGTAATATCGAGGAGGCTGTTAAAACTGGAACAAACAGTAAACAATATTTGATGACGACGGGACTAAAATGAATGATTCTTCATTTATGAGAGTAATTTAAGATCTCTTCAACACCTGTCAGTGAAATACAGCCGTCTGAGTTTTGGTTTTGCCACAGACTTCACCTGCAAGATACAAAAAAACAACAGTTGTGAGTATTTACAGCGATTAGACTCCAAACTGGTGGGGGTTATTTTGCTTTCATAACAAACTCTCTTTGTTGTCATGACTGAATAAACTGAATAAACAACACAAAGGACGACACAATTTCATACTTTGTTTATATTTGGCGGACCCTGCCACCTTTCTGTGTACTTCAGGGGACCTTATTTTCCTCTGGGAACAGCTTGTTTACTCAGTTGAGGAAAAAATAAATATTTCTGAGTTAATATTGTAAATAAACAAATTCTAAGTTTGGATTTCTTCTCCAAATCTACATAGTGCCCCTTTAAATAAGATAAAGCCTTATTTGCATATTTAAAAATAATAATTCAGAAAACTTGTAATACAAAAAATAATCATCTCCAATGAAGTAATCAATTGGGGAAGTTTCACAATGATATCTATTCATTCATTTTTTTACCCTGTCTCCCGACAAGCGTATTTCAGTGTCTTGGCACATAAAACAGCCATGTATGCATATTTTGATGTTCCCCTTTAGTTCAATGGTTTCAGGTCTCTCACAACATGTATTCGGTATCGGCGGCCCATGAGCCCGATAATATAATAATAATAAACTTTATTTATATAGCGCTTTTTAAAAACAGAGTTTTACAAAGTGCTTTGACAAAGACAATGCAAAATTGTAGAGGACAACAGAACAGATTTGAGAGTAGTAGTAGAAGAACATAAGTAAGAATAAGAAAAAGAATAAAAGAAATGGGTTAAATCAATAAAACAAGAACAACAATATGGTCAACTCAGACAGTAGGAGCAAAGTAAAAGGAAGACATCACATAAAAGCAAGTCTATAAAAATGGGTTTTAAGAAGAGATTTAAAAGAGGTTACTGATCCTGCAAGCCTTATCTCCTCAGGAAGGGCGTTCCAAAGCCGAGGGGCCCTGATGGCGAAGGCACGATCACCTTTGGTTTTTAACCTCGACTTTGGGATGGTTAGAAGGGCCCCGCCTGAGGATCTAAGGCTGCGTGCTGGCTCATAAGGAGTTAAAATGTCTGTTATGTAACTCGGGGCCAGCCCCACAAGTGCTTTAAAAGTGATCAGTAAAATCTTAAAATCAATTCTAAAACGGACAGGGAGCCAATGAAGGGAAGCTAGGACTGGGGTAATGTGGTGTCGTCTGTTAAAACCGGTTAGAAGCCTAGCTGCTGAGTTTTGTACTAATTGGAGGCGAGAGAGTGATTTATGGTTGATACCGGAGAGAAGGGAATTACAGTAATCTAATCTGGAAAAGATGAAGGCATGAATGATTTTTTCCAGATCCGGGCGTGAGAGCATATGTTTGATTTTGGAAATTGATCTTAATTGGTGAAAACAAGACTGGACCAGTTTGCGTACATGCGGGATGAAAGTGAGCTCTGAATCAAATTGGACACCAAGATTTCGTGCAGTGGGTTTTATGTTGGCGGACAGTGGACCAAGGGCTTGCTGAAGAGGGCTGGTATGGTTTGGGGGGCCGAACAGTATGATTTCAGTTTTTGAGCTATTTAGTTGTAAGAAATTTAGAGCCATCCAATGTTTGATATCTGTAAGACAGTCTAAGACGATGAGTGTGTTTGACAGGCGCAGAAGGTTAGCGGGGTCCTGGGCCGTCCTCAGAGCCACGTCCACACACCGACTACCGGCAGTGACTGTCATCAGGAGTCCTCCCACGACATGGAGGAGGGAGAAGACGTTGCCCCTGGACATAGACAGAAACAGAAAATTGCTGAATGTGGATTGGCATATTTGAGGACGACAGCTGAAGTCGACAGAAAATCACAGATTCCTCACTCACTTGTGGACAAGGAGCTCTGGTGGAAACCTGAACATGAAGGGGTTCAACAGGAACGACTCCGGCACTGGAGATGCTGGAATAGGAAAACCATGATCACTTGGTTTTAACTCCCTCCACATATTTGCTCCTTGTGTTGTTAATACCAACCACAGCATTTCCTTTACTCTCTGTTGTTCTTGCCCCGTCAAATACATCGACCAGACATCTACAAATACTCACCGCTCGTACGACTGCTTCTCTTCTCTCCGGGGGTTCTCGATGTTAAGAGTACATCCCTTTCAAGTCGACATGTTCAGTATTTGAGCACAGCATGATAAGAAATGTGGAGCGCTAGGACTAACCAGACGTAGAGCCAGCTTTGCTTCACATAAGGGGTTTAAGAAAGGCGGTATGGATGAAGGGGGGGCCCGAATGCTTTGAATTCCAGGCTTTAGCATTTCTATCTGAGAACACAAGTCGACGGTAATGTAACGTAATCTCCAAAGAAGTCAGAGACAATGTGGAAATAAAAGTTTCTGATTCTGTTTTTAGTCTTAAAACTTTAATTCTGAATATCAGACCTGGTTGTAAAACTGTAATTCTCGTCGTCTTTCTTATCTCAAACAGCTTCCCCAGAGAATAATACATGTTCAGGAGGTAATATGAAATCTTTATTCTGTCTTTAAGTGTATTAAGTCTGTATCCAGGCCCATGATAACAGACTCGCCCTTTCCTTTCTTCAGCAACAATCTAATCTCCCGGCTAAGCTCTTAACTTAGCTTCTGTCTCCGTCTCTCTGCCTCCCTCCTCTCAGGCTGCTGGTGATGCGTCTCCTCTCTCCGCTGCTGCCCTGCCATCTCACCTCCCTGGCAGAGGAGCTGGAGGAGTCGGTCTGCTGCCACGCGGTCACCGTCGTCCTCCAGCCCAGACAGGATGAGCCTCACGCCGTCCTGGTGGCCGCCCTGCCCAGCAGGGACCTCGGCTGGGAGCTGTCCAAACTGCGAGCACAGGGCTACTGCGGTTTCTGGGAGACCTCGCCGGAGATCTCCATGCGTGAAGGAGATCAGCTTCTCCTCAGGTTCAGTGGCAACATCACCTCCACAGGTAGGGTGTGAGGTAGACTATGGACTTACTAAAAAACTTCCAAATCATAAGAAAAACTGCCTGCATTTGGACAAACAATGGAAGAGGAGGACTATTCCCAAGGCAACTTGCAACTTACTTGTATCTTCCAAACTTTCTCCTGCTTGGCCATTGCTGTTAGTCTGATGGTCTGTAAGTTGTGCTGATGGTCACATACATGAACGATATTGTTTCTTTTTGGCATCTGAAAAGCCTTTCCAAGTTTTTAGTCTTGCTAGCACGGCTCTCGGGCCAACGTTGGTCCGTTGCTCCACCACTTTGGTCCAGACTGAAATATCCTGCCTGTTCTCACCAGACTAACGGCCGTATGGGACGTCTGTGCAGTAAAGTCTGTTCTGTTGTTAGGCGGTGACCTCTAGAGGCTGTGGTAATTATGTGGGGAGCAAAGGAGGAAGTCGGGTGATATTTGGCACACGACATTGTAAAAACACTCCCAGAGGATGAATCTCAATACATCTGGTGATTCTCTGACTTTACATCGCGTACCATATACCTGCAAAACTAATGAAAACTAATGGCCATCAGCTTTGGTTTTACTTTGCATTTTGTGCTAATTTTCAAATGTTAGCATGCTAGTGGAAAGTGGAAAGTGGCTCCTCAACCAAGAACTGTTCAAAGGGGCTCAGAGTAAATATCTACTACGGACTATAAAAATATATACAGGAACCTGACGATAACAAATTAGCAGAACCTCCATGTGAATAATAGTGACTGTAAGCTGACATTAGCATTTAGCTAAAGCACAGCATCAGAACACCTAGCATGGCTGTAGACTTGTTTTACATTGACCACCGTTTTTACATTTGTAGTCAGCGTGCAGGCAGTGTTTTTCCTTTGACACCTTGGCAACACACACCTGACGCTACTTCCTGAAAAGCACCGTTGCGATTACATTTGCTTATTTGAAAAGTTCAAATGATGGTTACAGATCAAAGATAATTATGCAAAGTTGGGATATGGGACTCTAACAATGAGGTTTCATCTATGCAAAACACTGTATGGTGCTGAACCTGAACACTGGCCTTCATATGGAGGGAAGGAGGCAAAAAGAAAGTTTGATGCAGTGAAAGTAACCCTAAATGTAGATACGGCAACTGAAGTAGATGAAAAGTTGTTGCTGTCTTTGGGGATGCCAGAAGGTCAAAGAAAGGTTTGTCTTCCTGCTGCTTGTTGCCAATTAACTTGATATATCTGCAGCAGAACTGCTCTGACATCTTTCTTTAAACTGCAGTAATAATCACAAGATTTTGCACGTCTATGTTTCACACACAGGAAGTCAAAGCGACCAACATGATGTCCCTAAAGACAGAATCACCTTCCACAGTCAGCAGAAGAATCAGCTCTCGGTGCGTCTAACAGAAGTGGACCCATTCGGGAACTACAGCTCCCCCCACTACAAGGGCACGGCCGTGTTTTATAAGGTCACCAGAGGTCAGCTTGAGCGGCGAGGCGACGAAGCGCTCCCGACGGACACGAAGCTCCTGGGAGACCCCGTCTGTAAGCTGTCTCTGACTTTGCCCAAGGTGACGACGCATTCAAGAGGAGCTCTGCATGATTCGTGGTGTTAATACCTTCACAATAAAAGCGCATTCTTACGTTTTATTCCGCTTCCTTTCAGAAAGTGAGAACCATCAACCGGCCCGTCATAGCTCGGGTGAAGTTATGCGAGGAGACAGGTGATTTTTTTTTATCTATTAATCATGCATTACAATTTCAAGTCGAATGTTTTGTAAAGCCATAAAAAATCTTTCAGCCTTACCTCCATCCGTCATCTCTTGCTCTTCCACCAGATTCCCTCTCAGACTCTCTTCTTCTCTGGTTGTCCGGGGAGCTCTCAGAGGAAGAAGTAGCCCTCCTGGTCCTCGCCCTGCGTCTCCGTCGTAGCGCCGCCCAGCTGGTGAAGCTCCGGGCGGGGGACAGCCTGTCCACCCAGGCCTTCCACGCCCTGGCCATGTGGAGGAGAGGGCTGCCTGCTGCCACACACCAACCCAAGGCCTCTCAGCTGGCTCACTGCTTAGCCAAGAGCGGCAGGCCGGACCTGGCCAGAGAGCTGCTGCTGCGAGCCACCAGGCAGGGCCCGGTGAAACAGGGAGGTAGACAGGGAAGTAGAAATCACACAGCTTTTTAAAGGTGCAGTATGTAGTTTTGGGAAAGTAATTATAATCAGAAGAGAAAGATCTTCATTGACTGTTTGAATTTATTCTCCAAAATGATGTAGTGCCCCTTTAATGCTGCTTATGGTCAGAGTCTGCAAAATGAGCTGGTGGCAATGTTGTGTTTCATCCACAAGGGGTCAGCATTGGACTGTGAGAATCCGTCTTCTCGTCCCAGACTTAAGTCGATAATATCCATCAGTCATGAGTAATTTTTAGTGGTCTGAAGACTTTATATTATCAATAAAATCAAAAAGATAAGAAATACCAGAAAAAATGTATCAAATTTTGTTTGGCAGATACTTTTTTCCAGCATTTCTGTCCTGTTAATTGTCTAATGCCCCCTTATATTTGCCTTGGGGGGCCCGAACCCAATGCTAGGATCTAGTGGGTAATATTTCTTATTATTTTCTGTGACGTATTTGAAGCAAGAAAAGCTGTAGATCACCACATAGAACATTTTCAGACAATCATGTATTAGAAAGTATTTAGTTTAGCCATTTGTAATCAACGCTGTACCTCATAATATGTTTTGTAATCCAATAAATAAAAAAAAAGAAAAACACACACACTGTACGTGTTTGCAGACTGTCACGCACTTTATCTCTTGTGAGTTTTCTCAGGTTATTTTTCCCATTCAAAGTCTGACATCCATGGAGGCATTAATCTCTGACAGCGCCTTCATATTCAGACTTTATTTTGTAGTTTGGCTCCACGGACAGGTGGGTGATTTACACGACCAGTCAGCCATCTCTTCTCTCTGCGTAAACAAACGCTGACACTGAGCTGTGACCTCTTTTCAGCTCCCTGACACCGAGTCATCTTTAAGATTTGACGGCGTCTCCTGACTGGGTCCAAGAGCGCTCGGTTCGCGGCATAATACGGCACATTTATGTTTTTTATTTGAGTCGGACAAACTTTGAAGATACATCAGTGATTTATTGTGGGTTTTTTTATATATATATATTTTCTAGATATGCCTTTAAAATAAAAAATTGAGATGCATATTTTAGTTTGTCGATATTCTTAAAATGTATGACCTTTAAGCAGGTGAGAAGACATCAAGGTCTATTTGGTAGCTACTGTGGGGTTTTCATGATCTTTAGCACTAGCCAGCTAGTAAATACCTACCTATGCTAGTAAGCTAACCTTACCAAGGAACATTTTATTAGCTAACATTACATTTGATTGGTTAAAGTTTATGATAAAACAATCATGTTTCTGTATTTACATGTCCTATATTTAACATCAGCTTTTGAAGATGCTAACTTTTTGTCCAGAAAGGTACAGCTTCCTATTCTTATTATGTAGTAGGCTAACTGTTAGCCATAAAGGTCATATGTAGGACCTCCGGAGCAGGGTTGTCGTTTTAAAATGTTGAAGCTGGAAACATTAGGATAGCTTTTTTACAAAGTTGTGGAGCTCACATTAGCTAGCCGATAAAATCTGCCAGTTCTCATTTCAGCCAGCAAAACTGATAATGCTGTCTAGTTGAGATGATTACCTCGGACTAACATCAAGGACCTATTGTTTAAAAAGGAACTTACGATTTGGACGGTTCACGGGCGATTGTCAACTGTCTCTGTGGAACTCATTTTTCACGTCACGTTACAATCCAGTCACATGTGGCGTTGAAAAGTGATTAATACATGCAAATTTCTACAAATTGTTATATAGAGCCTCTTTAATACCTGATCAAGGTATCAAATGTAATTCGAAGCTGAGCTTTGTGGTGAAACTGCTGTTTCCAAGGACAAGAATGAACTTTGAACCTCAGTCAGCCCTCTCAGCTGAAGCTGGTTTAAGTAGCGCCACAACGATAACCAAATTGTGGGTAGCAGAAGTGCGCTCTGTCTTTTTAATGACATTCACCGGGGTTTTCTTTTTCATCAGCCGTCAGAGCCTCACGCTCCAGCTGTGTGACATTCTGCAGGCCCTGAGCTGAAGCAGGGGGGTAATGATAGATGCCATGTGTCCAGGTGGGGGGTAGGGGACTCCCCGTGGAGACCACCCCGTGCTGCAAACAGGGAGCGGGGGGCGCTTAATGAAGTATGAAATGGTAACAGGTGGAACTGATGGATTAAACAGGATGATCGCTCCTGCTCCTTCACTGTCACTTGCTGACAAAAACCACCCCCTCTATTCATTAACCTTTCCTCTTCCTGCCCTTCTATTGTCGCTCTGCGCCACACTTAGGTGCGAGTGTTTGCTCCCACACTTCTCTTTTACATGCCTCACGATCCGTCTTTGCTATTATCGCCAAACTTTTCTTCTTTCCCTCCCTTCGGTGGGTTTCTAAAGGACATGTGGCGGCATCGCTATCAGGAGAGTTTTGTGCCTCGAGTGAGTGCGCCAGAGGGGGGTATCATTAAGCCCGGCGCAGGGCCATCAAACACGCACACACACATTGAGGGCCATGCTCGAGGTAAATGTCACAGAGGGGGCTCCCACAGCGCCGGGAAATCGTTTCCTCTCTCATTTTGTCTCCCTTCTCTCCCCCTTTACATTATTGAAAAGGCCACGCAGCAAGGCACTCTGGGAGGTTGCCCGTCGTCCAGTTTGAGGGGGGGTTTACCGAGGGCTGATGAGGTGAAGAATTCCCACAGAGTGCCAGCATAGACAGATTCTGATTAAAAGCTCATCTGTTTCATCATTCATTTCATCATCCGGAGCGCTCCGACCTTTTTTTCTTTTTTTTTTCCGCGGGAATCCTCTCTGCCTTGATCAGTCACTGTTTTAGCTGTCAAGGTAAAAACAGTCTGATGTGATTGAGATGCAGAAACAGTCATGAGTGAACACACGGGCCCTCGCAGCTCATCCGGAGAGTTATCAGACCATAGCGATTACATCTGGGTGGTTGGGGGGGGGGGAATATGGACTTGTTCTCCCGGGCATTGAAAACTGCGATTTGTCGTTTAATTGGCTGTTAGCATAAAAGTGAAGAAACTGAAAGGCCAATTTAGTTATGCAAGTCTATCGTTAGCTTAATGGCTGATTATTTTTGATTAAAGGCTGGTTTAATTGGCTCTTGTTTACTCATTTAGCCAATCACACACCATACTGCCTCGCAGTAATTTAGATCCAAGCACAGCCGAATCCTCACCACGATTATATTTTGAGAAGCTGGAGAAAAACACATCAGATGTAATTTGTGTTGCTTGCAGTCTCTGAACAACACAGTCAAAGTTTTAGCCTATGCATAAAAAGGACTTCATATGAACTAAAAGTGAAATTTTTCCAAGTGGTATTCACTTTTGGCAGTGTTGGCGCAACTGACGACTGGGTAGTTTCCTCTTCCCTCGGAGTAACAGCCATAAAAACACAAGACAAACTGTGAGTTTATTTATTCCTTTAGTTTACAATAGAGACATGAAAGCAGATAGAAATGGTGCCAGGCTGCCAGCCTGACTGCATTGCCAAGTCAGCCTTCATTTTTCCAGGAGATTATCTCGCCTTGTGAAAGTGACGTTTATAGGGAACTAATCTAAAAGCAGATGGTGTCATTATTCTGCAGCCATTAAGCCACTGTGCCAGACATTTACTTCAATACATGAAATCAAAAAACTGTGTTATAGCCGGTTAAAGTAGCATTTGACTTAATTTATTGTCAAGAGTAAAATGAGAAGTTTGGTACCACTCACATATTTGTACGGTAGGCTAAATATGAAGCTACAGCTAGCAACCAGTTAGCTTAGCTTGGGACACGGACGAGAAACGGTGAAACAGCTAGCCTGTTTCTATCCAAAGGCAACATATCTGCGTCAATGCACCTCTAAAGCTCACTAAAACATACAAAAGCGCTGTTATAAGAAGTCAAAGCTGAATTATTTCTTCGTTGTGTGCGGTAATTTCCTGTTTCCACCGAAGCTAACTGGCTGCTGACAGTAGCTTCATAATATTGTACAGACATGGAGTGGAGTCGGTTTCTCATCTAAGTCTAGTCAACAAAGCAAATAAATATATTTCCCATATATTTAAATTATTTCTTTAATAACTAGAATGGCACTCAGAAGAGTGCATACCTCTGCCAAGCCCAAACAGTCCTCTTTAATTCGATCGAGCCTAATGCAGTATCAAATACACATATTTATATCTGCTAGATCGTGACTTCTAATTGGACTTGAATGAAAGAGGTAGCGTGGCCGAGCGGTCTAAGGCGCTGGATTAAGGCTCCAGTCTCTTCGGGGGCGTGGGTTCGAATCCCACCGCTGCCAGGGAACCTTTTCAGCTGTAGTGTGCCACAAAAATAGACTGCTGAATCTCTAGATAAACAAACAAACACATCATACTCACTTATAGATACCAAATAAATGCACCAGGTCTTATTTCATCAAGATTCATGCATTATTCCATAGGAAATTAACATATTAAAGAAGGCACAAGAAATTTTGGGGACCTGTCTCTTTATCCGGATCCTCACCAAAAGTTAATGGGGTCTATTCTGGGTTGAGATCCAGCCTCCATCCAAGTTTCGAGGAAATCTGTCCAGTAGTTTTTGTGTAGTACAGCTCACAAACCAACAAACATAAACTCTTCAGTGGAGGTAATAACTTGATTTATTTGCACATGTTTATTCTTTAACAAAAAGCAAGAGTCATACATGTAGTGTGCATTTATGTCAACAAATCTGTTTTAAATCACAATGGACCTTTGTTTCAAAATATAAATGAAAGATACTAGTGTTAGAACACCCCGAGGTCCTTTGGGTGATCTGTGCTGAAACCAGTGATGAGTGAAGAATTGAGACAGCTCCTGAGTGGCTGCCCATTCATACAAAAACAAGGATGGATCAAATCTCAGGGGTGATCCTCTGACTCACACCCCGACCCTGGCTCCAGTCCACTGTGTGTGTGTGTGTGTGTGTGTGTGTGTGTGTGTGTGTGTGTGTGTGTGAGGGAAACAGCCATGGAGAGAGAGACCTCTCAGGTGTACTGCTCAGTGGGCCGTGACAAACTCTTCATTTGTCCCTCATTTCAGGGCAGCTGGGCTGGCGCTCATGACCTGAGAGGACCGGAGTTCCCGTTGCGAAGAGCAGACACTGAATCACTAGGGAATATTTTAAGCTGCTATAATAATAATAATAATAATATAATAATGTTTCTATATTAACAGTGGTTGTAACTTGTCTTTTGGCTTTTAGCTTGTTGTTTTGAAATTAATCTTTTAAAAAAGATCGTAGTTACTTTATGCTCAGCACCAAATGGCAGACAAACAACGTTAGCAACTAGCTTGTGAGGATAGTAAAGCAGATATCTCCTTCAGGAGTTGTTGGAAAACCAAAACAGAGATAAAATAATGAAGATGATTGAATCAGTTATTATGGATTTTAGGAGCACAAATAGAAATGATCAGTGTTGAAGTAAGGCCTCTGTAGTCGGATATAATTGTGTTGGTGAGGCACAATTACAGCTCAAATTCAGCGTGGAGTGGAGACTGGAGCTATTTTGTTGAAAACAGAGAAATAAATGAGACTTATTTCACTAAGCCTTTCTACATGTTCCTTTATTTGAAACCTAATATGCTGGGGAAGTAACATTAACATTAAGCTAACATTATTTTGTTAGCTTGTGTTAAAGATACATGTGACATTTGACCACACCTTTGTTGTATGTATTGAATTGTGTGCTTTGTAATTTTGTTCATGCTAACGGTGCCTCACGGTTGGTTGCATGTTGTTATATGACTTCCAGTGAGGAGGAGTAAGGAGCCTCAGTCACAGAGATTTTCATCTGCAAAGGTGGTTGTTTAACCATAAGGACAACAACTCCCATGATGCCATGCTATTTAAGTCCTTTTGTTTTAATTGAGAGACCCCTAGAGGCCGAAATTACACACATATGCATTGAAGTGAAGTTTTTAGTTGCTTAAGTTAGTTAGCTGACAAACAAACTTCGGAAAATAAACTGCAAATTAGTTTTTCCTAGCAATTTCAACTACAACGTCAAGCAAGCTGGGTGAATTGACACCTCCCACATAACCACAAACCCAGAATCTTTTCCAAAAATCCTCAAAACTAATCGAAAACTTGCTCATGCAGCAGCGTAACACAGCAGAGACTGTGTGTGGCTGAGCACTGGGGCTTGGGACCAAGATATAAAGGACATTGTTGAGGATTTTGTGCAGTGCCAGGCTTGTTGGATGCAGTTTTTAAAGATAAGCCAGTACTTTTCCAGGGGATTTGGGGGGTTTGTGTGTAGACCTGCGTGAGCCAAATTCTAGCTGGGTTGCTGTCCACTTGGTTCTTGTTAACGTGTTGGCAAATCCTGCAGCCCCAAACATAACAAAAATGTTTTGACGTGGTTCAAAATTCTGCAGCAGTGTGTTGTTCTCTTTCTCTGACGTCCTTTTTTGCGTCAGCCCTCGATTTTCACATGTACGCCCACATCAGATTCGAAATCACACAGATGCAGCTCCAGCAATGTCCGCGCCCTTGCTGACCGTTTTCTCTGACGGAACGAAATGGGTATTGTTTACTCTGGAAATCCTCCCAGATTGTGCGAGATGCTGTGAGACTGAGCAGGAGAAGAAAAAAAAAAAAGGTGAAAAAAGGCTGGGAGGACGGAGAGAGAAGCGGAGGGAGCGGCAGCAGGGGTGAAGAGCTGTGAGAGGAGTGATGGGAGGCCGGATAAACAGGA
Source organism: Pagrus pagrus (assembly GCF_965226575.1). Classification (NCBI taxonomy): domain Eukaryota; kingdom Metazoa; phylum Chordata; class Actinopteri; order Spariformes; family Sparidae; genus Pagrus; species Pagrus pagrus. The sequence continues at coordinate 10,994,324 of NC_140204.1, read as the reverse complement.
GGGAAGGGATGAGAAGAGGAGCGGAGCCGACGAGAAGGTGTGACATGACGGGAGAGGGCGAAACAGGAGGGAGGAGAAGGTGTGCGTCCACTGGTGTGTGAAACCGGCCTGACATCTGCAGTGTGTGTTTGAGTGTATGCAAGCGTGATCACAAGGCGGGGAGGGTCATGGAGACTGGCTCGATATCCCCTTCACACACAAAAAACACAAACACCTCTGGTTAGAAGGTCAAAAAGAGTGCACCGCTTGGCCTCCTATGACAGTTATGTTTCACACTGTGCACAAACAACACTTCAAGTGCCCATAAAAGTTAGTGGAGCGCTATTTGCTTCAGCATATTTACATGTTTCCTGTAAAAGAACGGACAGCTAGAAGTTTGCTGGATCCGACCGGACTGACAGCTCCCAGTGAACCAAGCCGCACCGGGAACAGAACAACAAAGCCTCGGAGAAAGCTGAGGCCAGTTTGCCGACGAAGAATACAGAATCAGGGCGTTTTTTCTTGAGGGGCTGACTCAGAAAACAGGACTGCTACAGAAGCTGTACAGCTAACTCAGCTAACTAGCTAACGGCAGCTACATTTAGCTACCAATATCTGTCCATCAGGAAGCTCCATAAATCACCTCATTAATACTATCAGGTCTTGGTCATTCATGGAGGCTGGAGTACGGCCCAAGCCCCCCAAGAGCGCCAGGCTTCGATGCCAGTATTCCTAGTGGCCACACTGTGTAATTACATCGTCACCTGATGCACTGCGACCCCAAAACACTTTTTCCCATAAGCTTAAATTGCGAAAGAAGCATCTGGAGCCATTCAGTCTCATAAAATTTGGAAAGTCTAGAAGAGCAGCAAGATTAAATAATCTTATCGCATTCAAGTTGGACACAGAATATCTAGGTATTTTCATATCGCCAACACTGTGTCCATATTTAATGTAATGTCCTTGGTACGACCCTGGTGTTCGTTGGGAGGCTCTGGTTAAAATTGTGGGAAACAGTGGTCTCTGCCCTGGGACCAGATGAGACTAAACAGCCATGAGGAAAATCCTAAAACAACTTCTGCCCTGAGACCAGGAGAGATTCACCTGCCCAGGATTTTCCCCATGGCTGTTTAGTCTCGTCTGGTCCCAGGGAAGAGACTATTGTTTCCCACAATTTTGTCTCAGGGGAGGTGAATCCCTCCTGGTCTCAGGGCAGAAGTCGTATCTTTCTGTTTAAAGGCAACGTAGTTGGACAAAAGGGAGTCAACTGTCTCATCGGGTCCCAGGGCAGAAGTTGTCTGAGGGCAGGTAAATCCCTCCTGGTCTCAGGGCACAAGTTGTATTTTTCTGTTTTAAGGCAACGTAGTTGGACAAAAGGGAGTCAGCGGTCTCCTCTGGTCTCAGGGCAGAAGTTGTTTTGTAGGATTTTCCTCATGGCTATTTTGTCTCATCTGGTCCCAGGGCAGAGACCGTTGTTTCCCACAATTTTGTCTCAGGGCAGGTGAATCTCTCCTGGTCTCAGGGCAGAAGTCGTATTTTTCTGTTCTCAGGGCAACACAGTTGGACAAAAGGGAGTCAACTGTCTCCTCTGGTCTCAGGGCAGAAGTTGTCTGAGGGCAGGTGAATCTCTCCTGGTCTCAGGGCAGAAGTCGTATTTTTCTGTTTAAAGGCAACGTAGTTGGACAAAAGGGAGTCAACTGTCTTTTGCTAAAAGTAAAGCTAGCAGCCAGAGGACATGACTTACTCTATAAGATATCAACCGGTGTCAATCAAATCACTAAATAACATTATAATGTTGGGGTTTTGTAAAGCAATCCGTGAGGCCTGACCCCCAAAAACCCACCACTATGTCTGCATACTTTTTTATATACATCCATGGCAGCATCATACAAATTAAGAGAGTGTTTATTGGATGAAAGATTGTATACGCCCCAGGGTGAGTGCAGGGTGAGTCATCACCATTTTTATAATTTTCCAGGAAATTACAAACTCTAAAATACCATTATGAATACCTACAAAACAGCTTTTATGCCATTACTGTGCCTGAGACAGGTGTATAGGTGAGATATAGAGCATGGCATATGTAATTAAAACATTAGATTTTAATCTAATTGGACCTTTAAACCACACAATGCCTGCCAGCACTGCATGCAAACTACACAACAGCATCTCAGTTAATAAATTCTCATTCCCTCAAGCAAGCTAACTATTCTTTATTCTGATATTTACATTGCAGCAGTTTGTTGCATAATGGGTTTTTTTCTGGCTTTTCGTGATAATATCCACCGTATAGCCCTGTCAGTAAATCTTTCTCACTCAAAGAAGTGAGTCATTTTGCCCCGGCACACTAATGCTCTAACGTCTGTGCTGGTTTTCAGCTTACAAACCCTGAAGCTCCAGACAGACACTTTGGATTAATTTGGGAGAAAAACCTCAATATCTCATTTGATATAGCTGTCAGCTCGCCCCGTTCTGAAATATGACATTTATTGAATGGTGTACAGAAATTCACACATTTCTTGAGCTGCCTGCTAAAAAAGCTTCATCTCTGTTTACATCGCTGAAGGTCAAGCACGGGGGAGCGAATCTATGTTCCCAGTGTCCTACAGTATGGGTCCTATGTTCCCCAGTCCAACACTCATTAACCCTCCTATTGTGTTCAGGTCAAATAACCATGGCCCCGGGAACATGAGACTTTGGGAATATAGGAATGCCTATAGCTGCACAGTACAGTCACCAGCCTTAAAACCAAAACAACAAGCTAAAAGATGCTAAAATGCTCCAAAGAGCTAAGGGGAAATTGTCTACATTTAATTACACATTGACATTTGATCCATTCTTTATGTAACTACATTTGTTATAGCAGCATCAAACCATGCGCTGAGGGCTGTTTTGTGCACGAACATGAGGAAACGTACACTTATTAATTTTTAAGTCAATCGGGAGAAAGAGACAGAAAATGAAAAGGTTGTTGGCACGACCTTGAACACCTTTCTCACACTCCGTCTGACGCCCTCTCCATTTTTTTCTTCAGGTCTCTGCCTCTGTCTCCCTCGCTTCCACCTATCCATCATTAACTGATGTCTTGGTTACATCCCATGAGCCCGGGCAGGCAATTTTGAATGCTGAGGGATGCCGATCACACACCGGCACACTTTGCGCAGCACAAAAATATCAATTGCAACAAGTTGCTTCATCTTATCGCCCGTAGTCTTGTTGCAAGAATCACTCTGCTAGATACTTGATTAAAATAAATTCTCAAATCTGAGTCAATCCCCATTTATGCAGCAGAAAAATAAAAGTGGCGAGTCCCAGGGTGGGTGACAGATGATGCTTTTTGCAGTGTGGAGGTCGCACACTCCCTCTTGTGTTTAACTACCAGCTGCCCTCTCTCCTTCCTAATTCCACCCATCCGCCTTTGATGCCGCAATGCAGATGACCCTCGCAGTCAAGTAGCCTCATTTCCTTCAACATGTGGCCCCTGAAGTGGAAATGATGTAATGCTCATTATGGTTAAGTATCCAAGAAAAAGATTGGATCTCCTAACAGTTTCTTTTCTGTTGGGATCATATTGTTCTAAGTTACAGTTAACCTCGACTTTTCATATTCAGAAGACTTTGATAGATTGTTCGACCTCTAAATATACTGCAGGTATCGCCTCGATCAGCTGTAGCTACAGTACAGACGTGCACACACTCGCCTTTAAATCAGTTAAGTGTGTAAGCAGATCTCTTTGACAGTATATTTACTGTTATTGTGGAGCTGACCCAGGCGGCACCACACACTAAGATGCACATCCTACTGTGACGGGAGAGAAGAGAGAAAATAACAAAGGATGAGAACACAATCACAACTGCAAGGCAAACATGTCACACTTCTCCCAGCGGACAATGCCTCACCGTTTTCCCATTTATCCTCAAAAGACTGGAGGCAATAATGTGGCTTCCTGGTGGCAGTGCAATATATCCAGACATCCACATTTGAAGCAGTAGTTAGGTCCGTTTGAGCCTTTGGGTACTTGACTCTGTGGTAGCAGTCGCCACAGTTATTCACGTGTAATTCTGATAGAATGGGAACATGACAAAGGTTCCTGTGTTCCCCAGTTCTAGGGTTAGCGTAGGGTTATTGGACCCAAGGCCTTGGGAACTTGGGACCCTGTGAACTTGGATCCTGGGAACATAGAAATGCCATTGACCAACCGTTTTCAAGCCAGGATCACTTCTCATGTCCAAATATAGGCCAAGATCCACCGTTTCACATTCAGTACATTTGAACACGAGTATGACTAGGATTTTTATCAGAAGTGATGGATATTGCCTCCTTGACCAACTCTAGTTGGCCTTCTCTTTGCAAGAGAGCAGATCCTCTTTGGTTGAGAAGTCGGATGGTTAGCGGAGTGATGACACCCAAAGTTAGCTTTTATTGCTTGGTGACAAATTAGGCAGATTGGTCCATCTTTGACCAAAGAGAATGAAAACTTTTGACTTTTTTCATGAACTCTCCTCCAAATTGGTTTATCAGATAACAATGACCGTGCATGTGGCTATACCCAAAGAGGTAGCTTCATGACAATATCCCGATCCAGGTAATCAGACAAGAACATTTCAAGAATGGCTTGATCTCGAAAAATCCCTAATGCCCAGTATCGTTCACTATGACACTAAACTCTATAATACGATCAACTGTCGTGCCCGACACCCACTGTCGTTCTCAACCCAAACCGGCGCCCTGGGGTCTGATCGGATTGGGCTGATATCTTGTAGTCTGGGCCCGGCGTAACATTTTGCAGTCTACCTCGTCTTTCCCAAAGATAACAGGTCAGATTGCGATTGACGGTTTGGCGACCCAGCGCAATGTTAATACAGCTCATAATATTTTCACGCCATGCAGCAGTCCATCTAAAGTCCTGGGTTCATGCCTGGGGCGTTGGTTTCACACAGCCATTTTTCATTACATGAGCATCTTGTTAGTCTCCCCTATGAAAGCCAACAGTCTGTCTGGTTGGCTGACCTCTCCCCGGCCTCTGATCTCTACCCCTTGGCCGGTATTCAGCACAGCAGTTGCAAAAAGAGATGAAACAAGCCTGCAATTATTCAGAGTAAGCCTGCCTGATAGACACACGGCCATGAAACGTTGGGATCTACTGTTGTGTCTGCACAAGAACTGGGGTTTATTATCCATAACTGCTCAATATGGCTTCATACCAGGGATTTGAAAAGGTCTTGCTTTCTCCAGACAAATATCAAAACCAGAAAAATAATTTCCAAAACTGTGAAAACAAGAGCAAATTCCCTTTAAACCTATGACGCTGACTAAGAGCTCAATCACACCAGCATTTGTTAGACTAAATTCAGTTTATTGTAATGAAACTAAGATGAGTGGATTTACTCAAGAACCTGTGTCTAAATAAGCTACTGCCAAATGCATTACTATGTCAATGGGTTTCCAGCACCAAGGACACGCGAATGAATGAATCCCTCTGTGCCGCTTTCAACTCAAGTCAAGTATGTGTTATTTACCGCTGCGAATAACAACCATCAAGAAGGCTTTTCAGTCGAACACCCTTTATCAATATACACTTTTCAATTTAATTCATATCTTTGAAGAGCCATGATTTCGGGAAAAAATTGTCGCTTGTTAGGTTTAGGAAAAGATCGCTGGCTCGTTATACTGCTGCACTACAGTGTCGAACTCAGCAGCGTACGGCCACTGACCAGGCTGCTGAATTTGCAGCTTTGGGAGCGTGCTGGAAATAATCTTGCCGACAGTTCGATGAGAGGGTTGATACCACTCTCACATTTGTATGTTTAGTGTGGAGCCAGAAGAATAACAGCCTAGCCTACTATTACAACTAGAAGTAACAGCTAACCTGGCTCACGTTCACCCGAGCAAATAACTTCTTAAATCAGTTTGACAGGGTAGACTTTACAGCCGATTGCTTGATAATCTACTAATCTTCCCTCCTAGTAAATGCCTGTAAGTGGACAAATGTTGCATTTTGGGTAGAAATGCAAATTATGCCTAACTATAATGGTTATGGTTGTGGTAATTGGCTACAAGCTCATATGGGTTAGGTAATTGACGTACTGTGTTACTTTGTGTGAGCTGACACGAACGGAGCAAACTGAGGTGCGGTGCAGAAATGTGTGTGTGTTTGTGAGAGTAAATGCCACAATTGAGATGTTAACAGCTGCAGGCTACCGCACAGCAAGCATGGTAGTAGTAACAGTAAATATTCACATCATAATCAACTTAATGAGCAGTGGCACCAGAGCAATTTGGAAGTGCTGTGAGGTCTCTCCCTCCTCCCGTCTGATTATCCAGCACTTTTTTATGCAGTTTGTTTTTTATGTTTGCGTCCTCGTTCCCTTTCTGCCAAAACCCTTGACTGTCATTTTGTCTTCTCAGTAGCATCGACGTGGCCGGTCAATTTGTGAAAAACGATGGGAGACAATCACGAGTAAGCATGTCGCGTTATCTCAGGGTCAAAGCTCCCACGTTAACATAATCTCGAACCTGTGTGCATGCGTTTACAGATGACTTTCCACATCTGGATCATGTGACGTCCTTCCCGTGACTGAGAGGAAATATTCAGACCCGTCATTGGGATTCATTTGACCAGTGGTCGTTGCAACAGCAGCAAACACACCGAGAGCGGCAGCTGGTTGAATAGTCAGTCTGAATGTTTGTTTCATCTCCACTTCACTTTCAGTCTGCTTTTGTTGTCGCAGCTGCAGGTTGGGATTCGTGGTGATTAGATGTGTCTATTTTTACATGAAGGTGCTCCTTTGTAAGGCTTTTTATTACAACTTGGAGATTATTTTTGTCCGCTTGGTCATCGTTTTCATCATTGTGACAGAGCAGAGATCACGTGAATGCTGACGATTTGCAAAGATAGTCAGAAAAGGCAAGAAGCAGGCATATAAATAGCATATCACATATTAGGACATTTATTGTCATGTCTAAAGATTTTAAGCTCATTTAACACTGTTTACTCCCTACACACTGCCACTGTGAAGGGAAAAATCAGTTTAGCTTCATTAGGTGACCTTTATTATCATGGTACCAAAAGTACTTGGTTAGGTTTAGGGAAAGGTTCCAGTATAAATATGTACTTTAGATATGTTTCATACATGAAGTAAGTAGTAATTAGTAATTAAAGTAAAGTAGTAGTAGTCTTTGTGTCCATCACCTGACAGTTTTTTCTCAATATAAATCAGTAGATGAGATTATTTAGGTCCTGTGAAGGTGTAAAACGACACAAGACAAGCAAAAATGTGTTGCGATTACCCCCTGAAATGATTTGGCATTACCACGCTGAGAAGTCTGGTGGTGTGAGAGTTAAAAGTTAGAGTGCTGACCTTGAACCGCAATGTGCATGGGCCGTATCTGGACCTTTGTTGCACGTTGTTCCCATCTCTCTGTACTCTAAGTCCGGTAATCTCTTGCTACTGTGTATTTCTTAATAGCATTAAAGGTGTTCATTGCAAGAAAAGTGGATTTTTGAGTTTTTGAGAAGAAAAGCAACACACCCATACAATTGAGATATTATTATCATTATCGATTCGCTCCACACCAGAACAAACACACAATATTCACCATAAGCTCTTCACCTCTGCACAGGAGTAATACACCACACTTCCATGAAGCTACAATCCTGGAATCACATCAATAGGAGTACGCAGAATACCTTTCGAGCTTCACAGCCTTTTGTCACTAATAGTTCTGAACAGATAAAATTGCAGCGATTTTCCAGGAAAATGAACCCATCGCCCTTCAGAAATGTCTCCATTGATAGTGTACTCAATAACCCCAGAATCTCTCAATTAAATACCCTCTTACAGTCCAAGTCTCTCTCGGTAGTAAATGGAGCCGCTCCAGAAAAAGTCTCCTTTCATTTCCCTCCTCAGCAACGAGCAAACAAGATGCACCAAAGCCAGGACAGAACTGACGGTGATTAAATGAGAAATACTGTATGTGGGGATTCTGTCGTACAGCTGTGAAGCCATAAATAGTCCAGACATTGAAAGAGTTAAAAGGATTTCTTCCTGAAGTCAGCCAGACGGATGATCAAGTTAACTGGCTTGATTGAGGAAAGTCATGTCTGCTTAGTGTCTCCTATAAGCACAGACATATGCTGCCTCATCTGCAATTGGCAGCGGTTACTATCTTGTGAGCGCGTCCGTGTGTGTGTGTGCGTGTGTGTGTGTACAGTACATGTAGTAGGGATGGAGGGTAAGCATGTTTGCTCATGTGCACTGAACAGTACACTTGCAAATACTGCATATGTATTCACACAGACTGCACTTGTGTGTGTTTGTGTGTCTCCATTTGTGCATATTTAAGCGTTCTCCGAGGTGTCTGAGAGTGTGTATGTATAAGAGATGGATAGCAAATCTGTGTGTGTGTGTGTGTGTGTGTGTGTGTGTGTGTGTGTGTGTGTGTGTGCCCGAATTCTGCCAGCGTCATTTGGCATTTCTCAAACAGCTGTCAACTTCAGCCAAAGTGTTTCAGCCGACTGATCCTTAAACTGGGCCAATAAGTTCCCACACAAAACCCCAAGTTCCCCCGCGCATGGACACTTCGCCTATATTGCTGCATCTATCTCAACAAATCACTCTCTTTCACTCCTTCCCTGCTTTTTCTTTTGCTACCGTTCTCTCCTCTCCCACTTTGGACTTTGATCTCTTAGGCTGCAAGGTTATGTCATATATTCTTTTGTGAAATAACGCTGTAAAACTTAAATGTATAGTCCTTTATAACCCAGTTTTTCATACTAGTTACAGCCCGCATTTGTAAAGTAAGTAATACTCATTTAATGTATTTATATTCATTAACCTCTCTACATCAACGCTTTCATTGTTAGTGGCGGGGTCCGCCATTCCTGCCCCGGATTCAAATTTCCTTGAGGGAGGGATTCATGAGACTGATGTTCATGAAATACACGGGGTTACATGCATACATGTAACCCCGTGTATTTCATGAACATCAGTCTCATTCTTGACTCTCTGACATCACATCAGTATCAGTGTGTTAAGTTACTGCTAATGCAAAATGGAGCCCAATTGATATATAGGTTGCATTTTATACTGTTAAGTTTATTGTTGAACTGTAAAATTGCCTCCATTACATGTGTTCGATAACCACATTTGAGTGATCATTGCAAAACCAGAAGCACTAAACCGGCTGAAACGCAAGGTGGCTTTTATTGTGAAGCAGTCAAAGGAAACCCAACATGTTAGTCGCCAAAGTTTGCGCTGACTATGAGCAAACACGCATGCATGCACACCATCAACTTCTCAGTAAAGTAACCAACTCTTCTAAACTACTCTCTACATGTTAAGCTGCGATGTAAACAGGTACACCAGTTCCCTCCTCTGTTATGTCTTGACAGAGCAGCTGCTTAACAATTGTTTACAGGACTAAATTCTTCAGCAGCTATTAGTGATATTTTCTATAATAACGATGCATAATATTTCAATACCATTTATAGCAATTAAGCGACAGAGAAACCTGCAGCTCACCACAGCTTTAGAGTATTATAGCACCTTTTATTAGCTCTTTTTTAGCACTAGTTCCAGCAAGCATTTTTACAGTCAACTGTGTTGTTTACAGCCGAAGCGGGCAGCTGTTTTAAAGCATAAAAGCTCAGAACAACAACTGTATGCTACCCTCTCAATACTAAACCTGAGACGGACACAGTTATTGATTAGCTGGTGAACATAGTGGAGCGTTTAGAAGATAAAGAGAAGATATTTCCCTCGGGAGATGGTGGAGACCAAAAACAGAGCTAAAAGAGAGTAAATATTGGTCATAAAATGAGAACTAAATGGACTTTATAAGCAACTGTTTGCTAAGTTCATCATATGAACTTAAAAGATGATGATATGTTTGTGTTACGTGTCTTTATTCATTTGTTACAGAGACAATTGTCTTGTTTCTGCTTTGTGTTTTTCTGCGTCCAGTAGGTGCAACTGTATGAATGGAGCCTCGTGTGTGTGCAGTACATATGACCATGCATTTGAATCTTTAAAACAGTGTGTACTTGTGTGTGTGTGTGTGTGCGTCAGTGCTGGAGGCGAGAAGCATGACGGAGCTGAACCATACAGCATCTCCTCCGGTCCCACCCCCTGCCCTCCAACTACCCCCAAGGACGGCCAGCCCATTACAGTAATTAACTAGAGAGGGGGTTGATGGGATGGAAAGAAAGAAAGAAAGAAGGGTTGGGATAGAGAAGGAGGTATGAGAGCTGGAGAAAGTGGTTTTGAGTGAGAGAGGAAAGAGAGATGGAGGTTAGTTTGGGAGGGAGGGGAGGGGCGGGGGGGTCATTTTCTGCCGAGGCAGCAAGTGGGTGGGGGCCGCTGCCTTCCTGCCTGCCGTTAATCCCTGAGTGACTTTCACTGCGTACAGTAAGCAGTGCAGCGCAGGCCAGAGCCCCCGCAAATTAATCTAGCAAAGAGCCCGGGATGTGGCCGCGCTGAACCCCCCGCTTTACAACTCCCCCCCCTCCTCCTGCTGAAAGACTTGGGAGAAAGAGAGTGAGGAAAGGAAGAGAGAGAGCGAGAGAGAGACAAATAGGGGGGAAGAAAGAGAGAGAGAGAGGGAGATAAGCTGCTGCTGTATTGTCCGGTGAGTGGAGGAAAAATGTGGAGGAGAGAAGGCAAAGGGGACAAATGGGCAGAGGAGGGAATGGCAGGATGTGGGTGAGTAAGGAAGGAGGGGAGGTGGGGGGAGAGAGGAGATAAGGAAGACAGTGGACTATTTAAAGCGCAGCAAAGGATGACCGTGTGCCCTCGCTCCAGTGACATCACTCAGGGACACGATGATGTCACCGACTGTAGGGTGCTTTTCCAGCCACTCCATCACGATGTCATTCTCCTGCAGCTTTATGGCCTAAAGTCATTACAAACAGACATGGGCGTCGCCTTAAAACGTCCTGTATGATTCACGTCTTATTATGTTGCGTCATGATGTATTGCATGAAAATAAAGTCTGGTTGATGGTTGTTCTGAAACGGATTTGTGGAAAAATGCCCATTCACTGCCTTTACACGGGCGATTTGTAAGATATGGCCAGAAATTTTGATTTGGGGCGTCTTTGCACTGTGTTGCAGAGATATCTACTGAAGTTAGGATGCTAACCAGCTAGCTCCAGCCCGTCCTGCCTTCTCATACCACTTTGTACCACAAGAGGCGATAGTCCGACAGCCCCTGTAGTTTGAGCTAGGAGATGTACAATTTCAATTTGGATTTGGGGCAATTGCTAAACCATCCATCACATAAAACAGTGAGTCATCAGCGTGAGCTAGGGTTGCTCTAGCTACAAGAGCAATATCTTTTTTTGACCACTTGAGGGCAGCACAACAAGCTACAAACACACACTGATAGATTTTCAGAGCCTAAAGCTGATAGGCTAACATGTTAGCATACACAGACCAACATTAGCATTCATTTAGAGTCGTGTTCATGTCCACGTGATGAATGTAAGTCCATTATCCACTCTCTTTTTGTCACTATGTTGGTCTCCACATTGGGAAATGCGGCTCATTAGCAGTTAACCGGGGCGGCTCTAAATCGGGAGGTTGAGTGGGTCGTCCAGTAATCGGAAGGTCGCTGGTTCGAATCCCCGGCTCCCATGGCTGCATGTCGAAATAACCTTGAGAAAGATATTAAACCACAAATTGCTCCTGATGAGCAGTTGGCACCTTGCATGGCGGCCTCTGCCATCGGTGTGTGAATGAGTGAAGTCCATTTAACTGCAACAAAAAATGCCTAAATATAAGATTTGAATTGAATATGAATTGGTTTAGGGAGCGGTGCCGACTAGGGCCAGCAGCTGTGGAAAATTCTGACAGAAATAACCGTTTTGTTAACTGGGGTGCATTTCATCTATATCATGTATTCGAATCACAATGAGGCCTAATGTGGCTGATGACCTTTATCACATGCCATTCCCTTTTCTCTCTTTGTCCCTCACACATCTCTTTAAACAGAGCAGGTTGAAGCGGAACGACGTCTTCTCACTTATTCTGACGATTACATGTCGACTTAATGCGCCGGCCGTGTGGTTGCCACAAGGTTGCATCTTTGAGGAATGAGCTGCAGAGCTTCGTAGCCACATCAGCTCACGAAAGAGAGAGTGGGTGGTGCTGTTTAAGATGGAGTTCAGTTTAATCCTCACCCTCCACTCCTCCTCTGCTGCTGCTGCTGCTGCTGCTGCCTCCAGGGTGTCCAAGCAGAACCAGCACATTTCTTTCCCCCCTCGCCAGTTTGTTTATCCCACCTTCAGCCGCATTTAAGTGTTGAGTCGCCAGGAAAGAACAGCCACAGCTAATTGATTGGAGCTACACTGTACAGAGATGGGCGATAGCAGCACAGATATGGAGGACCAAAACCGCCAAAATCAGCAATAAATAATAAAATGGATTATGGTGCGATGAATTAATTAATATGTCATTACATGTACCAAAAACAATGTTGAAAATAAATGTTGCCTTTGTATTAACTCAACTATATATTTATATAATAATGGCTGCATTTATTTCCAATAGTATTTTTGGTGCATATAATGGAATATTAATTTATATATTGAACATTTTTCTTTCTTTTCCTCTTTTATTTATTTATGATTTTGGCAGCTTCAGTCCTCCATACTTGTGTTGCTTAAATAATTTTGAAGATAAAGGTCACCATTAATTAATATATAAAATATGACATGAATAGATATTTCTGCTTTAATTTGCCCCTGTAATTTACCTTTGTTGTAATTCAACTACATATTTACTTTTAATTTTTCACATTATTCACTTATTCATCTTCAATTTTTAATTAATTTAGGTAAATAACAAATAATTATTCTATAACATAATATAAATATATAAAAAATTATGATTTATTTAACTATTTATTATTTTATTTATTCATGATTTTGGCAGTTTCAGTCCTCCATGCTTGTGTTGCTTGAATAACATCCATTAATGTATCCATTATTTGATATATAAAATGTGACATAAATAGATATGTGTGCTTTGCGCCTGTATTTATTATCTAAATAAACACATTTACAGATGAATAAATTCATAACTAACATGAAAAATTAAATGGTAAAGTTGAGTTATTATTGTTATGTACCACATAGCAAGTGGTATTTATTAATAGCTACATTTATTGATGCATTTAATGGCATGTTAATTCATTTATTGAGCTTTTCATTGATTTCATTATTTATTGATGATTTGGGCAGTTTCACACACACATCACTCATGTATCTTCTCATTCATTCTGTCGTCACACTTGTTTTCCCCCTCCTGTTCTGTCACATATCCGTCTTTGCCTCATTCACTTTCATCGCCAACTGCATTTTTGTGTCTCTCCCCAATCAGCTCATACATCTTTATCAGTGGCAGCTGCTAGTCTTCCTCAGGGGGAGCACAATAACCGAGCACCATATTGTTACGGCCAACCGAGGAACGATGATGAACGGTGATAATGCTAAACAATCTCCCCAATATCCTCTTTCATTTAGTAAGCTGCCCCCGAGGCTAACAGACACTTATTGAGCTCCGCACCACAGTGTTTAGCCCGGGGGCCCCCCTGCACGCCTCGCCTACAGTGGGCTTGATTGACCCGATACCTCACGAAGACGCCGAGCGGTTCTCTCATTTGCGGCCGCTGCTCATTTACCCCTGTGCTGATTGCAGGGCCGAGCCAAGCGGGGTGAGCCAGGGGTCGGTGTTTGTTTCAACCGGCCACGAGAGAAAATGTGGGAGTGCTATGAGCTGGAAAAATCAGCTGAAAAATCACATCGAGAGATCATGCCTTCACACACACACAGACACGCAGCTTACGGCTGGCTGCGGGCTCATGTTATCAGACATACAAATGTGCACATGTAAGAGATAGGCTGACCCGGAGCGAGGATGCACTGACCGAAAGAAAATAGCTCCAGGAGCGCCATCACACCCACGCCAAATTGTGTTTCCCTTGCTGCAGACTCGTGTTTGACCTCTTCCACTCACTCCCTTTTTTCATTTTACTTTTAATCCTGCCAACTTAACAACACTATTTTTGATGTTTTAATTAATGTGACTAAAAAAGTTAATAAGAAACAGAGTTGTTTTTGCAAAGATTGCCTGGACGCAAGCCAAAGGCTTTAATAACAGTGATCATTTAAAGAACATAAAAGTAAGTAAATGTCATTTGAGGATGAAGTTATTGTTGAAATGTTAATAATGTTTCACAGACTTTGGGAGACCTTTGGAAGTGAGCCAAAATAGGGCTTTATTCCCTAAAAAGCAGCCAAAAACAACAAAAAGAGAGCTCTATTATTCAGACATAACTGAAAACGCGTGGAAATTGTGAAATGAAAAGATGTGTCACTTTAACTTGAAAGAAATGTCCTCCCATTGTGATATACGACAAGGTGAGAGAATGAAAACATTTTATTGTTGCACATATAAACCAGACACCTTACATTTCTCTCACAGCTACTACCTCAATGTACACATAGTCATTAATGTACTTAACAAGCTAAGTGTTCTTGCAATGACCGTGACTGTTTGCTTTGTTTTGTTTTCCTTTATTGTTCTCTGTGACCAAGAAAAAAGGTTGTCAGATGTTTCCACGGTTCCTTTTTGAATAGGGAGAATCTATACACTCATTAAACAGACAAACAAGAAAAACCCAAGGGCCTCACTGAATATGTGTTGTTTTCTCTATCTTCAGGACTGTTGAGACAAAACAGAATGACTTGTAAAGCTTTAAAGCTGAATCGAAATGATGCTTTTTGTGTTCACCAAGGCAAAGACGATGATACATTTCAACACCTGACAGCTGAGAAAAGGTGAATGATTTGTTTTGAATGCTGTAGTTTCAGATCTCACTTTGACAACAACCAGTGTCAACGTGTTCAGGTTTACAGGAAACTCAAGTTTCCATAGTTTTACAAAGTACCTTAAAGGAAAAGTGCATCATTTTGGGAGAAACATTTATCTGATTTCTTGCAGAGAGTTATCAGCTAAAGCCAGGAGACCGTTAGCTTAGCTTAAAGACCGGAAACAGGTTGAGACGGCTAGCTAAACCGAGATGAAGTAGGACTAGAAAAAGTCGAACATGTTGTGTGACACATAATCGCTAATAAAACGACAATATTTATCATTACTTGTAGATTTTTGTGCAGATTCAACCAACAAGACATAATGGTTTAATTAGTGAGCTATAGAGGTACTCACTAGACAGACAGTTTCCCTGTTTCCAATCTACATGCTAAGCTAAGCTAACCAGATGCTAACTGCAGTTTCATATTTACCATAGACATGAAAGTACTATGGATCTTCTAAATATAACTCTTGGCAAGAAAGCGCATCACTGTATTTGCCCAATAAAGTCAAGCTGCTATACGTTTTCCATATCCTTAATCGAATGGGCGGGCTTTAGCCCAGATGTGGGCGGGGATTAAACCGAAAGTGGTCGGTATGTTGATCATTTAAGCCTGAAACTGATGTGGGTCGATCAGAAGTTGCTGTATTTATTATTTATTAGAAAACTATCCACAGAACAGCCTCAGAATCGATACACACCAAAACCCAAGTGCTGAGTGTGTCCTGTGATCAACATCATTCGTACATTGAACTCAATAATCATGTCTACTTTTGACATATGTCAATTTGTACAACGGAGCGTTGTGTGTTACACTGTGGAGGAGGCGTCGACAGTTCCACCTGAGCTCCCCCAGCGAGCACTCGAGACTAATTACACCTGAAAATTGTCCCCACAGAGCCGATTAGCCACCGCTGACACCACTCAAAGCATCCTGTGTTACTGGGTCAAAAGGTTGTCAGGGCTTGCTGGACCGTAGCCAATCACAACTCACTAACTGTTAATATGAAAGACAGTAGGACAAAAGCAAAAGAAAAATCCTGTGCCGGAGGTTCCTCTGGATGTTTTTTTTTCTTTACCAGGGAGATGTTGAGTCGGTGGGGGAGCTGGGTGTATGGATAACGTGGTGAAGAAAAAAGGAAGGCACCCTGGATGGTTTTGTGCGCTTTAATTGGCTCCTCTGGCTTTCACCTTCACAGGTCATTGCGTCTGAGCAGGCACAGGGTATAGCCGTGTGGATGGCTGAGGCTAAAAGGTGAGACTGTACTCTGAATGCTCTGCGCCTGTGAGCCTGCTCGTATCTCTGGATGTGCCTGCGTATGAAAGACGAGCGTGTGCACATGTGTGATTTTCCCTCGTCCAACTGCGAGCTTTCACTGTCAGGATAAAAGTGCGAGCACGAGAGGGAAAAAACAAAGCAGTCGGAAGCGAGAAAGGAAGGAGAAAATGCCCCGTAATTTGCCGGCTGCTTTGCTAATTGAGCCACCACAGCACTTCTCGAGAGGCTGCTCGGCTGAGGAGATTGTACGGATTGATACGGATGCACGCTCACACAAGAACACAGAGGGGAAAAAGGAGAGGCAGACTCACAAGCACACACACACACACACACAGAGGAAATGCCTCAGACGAGCTTTCATCTGTTGTTTTCTTCGACAAATTCGATTAAGTCGTGCGCGAGGCAAAACAGAAGAGAGATGGTGGCCTGCTCTTAAAAGCCTTCAAGACGGGCAGCGCCGCCTCACAGAGTGCTGCTTTATTAGTCCACGAGGACGCATCTCGATGAGATTTCATTGTCGGAGAGACGTTTATTTCATATATTTGACAGGTTTTCTGTGCAATTTTAAACGAGGACCGTTGTACGCCCAAACATCAAAGCGCCTAGATGCAAAGAATGACTTGAGAAAGGTTACAGCACACACTCATTCTTCCTATCTTCTGCCTTCCGCCTCAACACTGGCGGTAGTGCGCAGGAATTAGTCAAATATTGAAACCACTAAAGGGAGCTTGAGCGAGAGAGAGGAAGCGAGAGAGACCTCAAGCTCTGCGCGAGCAAATAAATCTCTGTATTGTTGTTATTAATCCTGTGTCAAACAGGAAAGCTCCAGCGTCATCCGGGGAGGCAAATAGGCGCTTCTCCGTCGCGGCTTTGCATCTCAATGCGGACGATCCCTCCGCACGCGGCGCCCCTCGGATTAACACATCATTTAAGATTTTTTAATGACACTCCGAGGCGCTACCATACTTTTTTTTTTATGATGACGAAGCACACATTTTTATTTCGGCCCGTGTAGACTTCGCCCACGTGAAACAACTGATGCTTTAATGATGTGAAAGTGGCCTTACCTGACGTTAGGTAGTCCTAATTGTCCACACTACTCCAAACTTACACTGTGAGCCATTTCCACATAAGCCACGTAATTTGTAATGATCATATAGTGAGAAAGGTTGTCTGACGGAAGCATTTTTGTTTATAATTCCATGTTTGTACCTGCCCTCATAAAGATAATGACAATGTTCATCAGAAAAGTTATTGTCTAACGCCCTTCGGCTAATTTAGCTTAGCTACGAGCATGCATGAATAGCGAGGATGCTAATAAACACTGTGGATATAAGGCCCAGTTAAAACCTGCCAAATAGAGAGCTGAAGTGAACCAGAACTTCCAGAAATCACGGTCACTTTATCCTCTATGTCTAGATAAGGATGGTAATTTAAAACAAAAACAACTTTCCGTGGCTGTTTTTTCAATGTCTCTGCTTTTAGTTGTTTTAAATTGGGAAGACGTTGGCGAGACAATGACCGAATGCCGACACCTCGCCAATGTCTTCCCAGTTACCGCTTTATTTAATTCACGCTACCAATACTACATCTTCCCAAGGTAACTTCTATTTGTCGGACCGACGTCTGCAAGACGTATGCGTGCTATCTGGGTAACGAACACCATTTCCAATGAGCTCTTGAGCACCGTGGAGTAAACATCACAGCTCAACAGATAAGGTGAGTCAAGGCATTACGGTTAGCTAAGACTTGATTAATAACAGCGGGACAGAGAGGAGCGAACGCTGTATTTTTACAGGATAAAAATGTATCTAAAAGACAGAGTTTTATGTTTGTGGGCTTTCGAGGATTTCCACCAGGTGCTTCAGTTTCCCTCACCATCAATTTAATTCTCCTGCCAGTGGCCTTGACCAAGGCTCTAGCTTAAATGTGGGCGGGGTACGTTGGCCGCCTACTGCTCAATTAACCAATTAAGGAACTGCTACAGGGCTAGATTGTGTTGCTGTATAAAATATAGAGGCTAGAACAGAGGCTAGCCTACTTGTGACTTCACGACTTCAGGTCTTGATTGTACATTGTGGATGTAAAAATACAGTTGAAAACCTTGTAAAGACTTAGGCACGTTTTATATCTTTCCATTTTACACTTTTTCCGCATTTAAATATTATAAATTTGGGGATTTCCTTCTTCCTGTCACGTTTCCCCTGACGCCACATTTTCTCTCTGATCAGACAGTAAAAAGATTGTGTGTCAGGAACATTCAACCGCATCTTAACCACTCCTCCTACAGAGTATTAAAGGTTTTACAGAAATATTGAAAAAGCTCATTGGCATTTAATCATTGTCTCGTATTGTTTGGTTAATTTAGCTTTTTAGCCGCTAGCTTGAATAGGCCAGGACACTAATTACAACTGTGGATGTGAAAGCCGAGTTGCAACTCTTAGAAAGCAAGCTCCCACACATTTGCAGAGCTTAATCTCTGACTTAATTCCTCCGACTGAACAAATTGCTTGTCCAGTGGTTTTCTCATATGAGCAGATTAGCAAACAGTCAATGAGGCATTGCGCTATTAGCCACAACAATGTGCTGCGTGTTGCATGATTGGGGAACATTAAGTTGGGTGGAAAACAGTTCAAGAAGTAATTAACACAACTACAGCGCGGCAATTCATTTCCGAATTAGCCGGATTGAAACTGAGCTCGTCAGACATTCAATAACAGTCAGGACAGTGAAATATTACAGCCTGACAAAAATAGCTGAGTTGACCTTCATTCTAGCATCCCCACATGATTATCCTGCTTCATAAACGGCCAGTTCACTCCTTTTGTCTCCATTATACCTCATTACATTTTACCCAGGATGATCGTGCCACATGCCGTGCAGTAAGCTGATGGCATGAGAGCAGAAAAACAAATGTCACTGCAGTTATTTCATTAATCATTTGAAGGGTTTAAGCTATGACACACTGTTACCTTTCCCCACTGGGTTCTGAATGGCATTTTATACTGTCCCGAGCATCATTTGGGGAAAATAATGTGAGTTTAACAAAGCCCAGGGGCCTTCTCAGACTATATTTGTGATGACAGCTAGGCCTCAGGGCTTTGGAGTGGAAGTAGTTCCCCAGAGGATGCTGGGAAACAGGGATGCTAACAAGCCAGGCCGGCACAAAATGATGGATTCTCCTCTAAACATATTGTTCTTTCACTTGCTTTTTAACCCAGAATTCAACTCCTTAAAGTCCCTAATTCCTAATGATAAATATATAATGTATATTTAACATTACTGTAGAAAAAACAGTATAATTTATTCAGACTCGTTTGCCATGACAGAAATTCGTGGCAAACTCCATGCATGTCTCTCATGTTGGTTCACGACCAAACGTCCAGCGCTTGATTTCACAAACAGGCGTAATTAGCGAGGCTCTGCAGTGCCTTGTTCCCCGTCTGAACTGTGTGTTTTTCTCCAGCAGCACAAACAAGGGCCATCTAATCATAGTCCTCCTGATGCCATGATGGGTGCGCGGCATCTAGAGGAAGTGCCTTTAAGCAATTAACAAGTGGAAACAAGCCAGACGGGCACATGTCAGAGGCAGCACCCTGCATCGAGGGACTGAAATATCTCACAGAGCGAGGATGGGTTGAAATGTGTATGTGCATACGTACTGTGAATGCATATCTATGTGTTTTTTCTCTCGAAGTCAGATTAACATTGTGAAACAAGGAACACCTCCTCCAAGATGACTGAAATTAAATATGGAGCTTTTAATGTGGAATTGCCAGTTTTTCCTCGTGTCATTTATTGTATTTTGACAGCTAAGACAGAGAAATCCAACTCTAATGAGCTCAAATTGTTTGCTCACATCCATTACAGTAAAACTAAGCTGTACAGAGGAGGCTGTGATGATGATGTCATCCAGTGACAAATCCTCAAGCTGCTCCATTGACGGTAAGTAACAGAACGACTCCCGAGACAGCCTGACAGCACCCACTGTGAGTTTTACAGGACGTGGAGATATTTTTGGTTCCCAGCAGGCTCATTTCGATGCTATATCTTAAACGAAAACTGCATTTCTCACGTCAATGGACGAGCTCTAAATGAAGCCATCCATTCAAATCTTGGTCCTGATTTCTTGCTCAAGTTGTCTGTGTCTGTAGATATTGATTCAACCATCAGAAATCACCAGAGCAGCACGATGTCAATTCTGTTTTCAGGGTAGATTTTCTCTCTGAGACCAGGTTATTATGGAAGGATGAAATTTAGGAGGACAAAATCACATTTGGTACTGTCACTAGTCCCATAATTCATCATGAACATATGAATAATATTCATTAAGTAGGATGAAACATATCGGCTGCCCTTTAAGCTAGAAAATGAGTTGGCCTCTGTATCTCTAAATGGTTAAGATTTCCCAGTGTGTTTTGATTACGGAGGTCCGGTAACGTGGCTACAACATTCATGAGATGCTACTTATATTCTTTTTAATGCAAATGTGACATTCAGTTCAATGTTTCGTTAAAAACTACCTTTAAAGAGTTGGCTGCCTAGTAACTTTATTGATCTTACTGTAGTCTGTAGATGTTAACTTACTCGTATTACACAAAAAAAAGTCAGAGGCTGAAATTTCACGGCACTGCGCACAAAAGATATAGTATAGTATAAGTCTATATGTGTGCTGCAGGTGTTGCCAGTAACAGTAGCCCATCCCTCGACAGGAGCTTCTCTTAAGCTAATTGTTCTGGTTCTGAGGCCTGAAGCTTGTTGGGTCCGTCTCCCCCGGTCTAATCTGCCTTATATTCAGTTGTAATCTATTCTAAAGACCCACAGTAAGATGCATGGCTACAACAAGCTAAGAGACAACGTTAGCGACTAGCTGGTGAGCATTGTGTAGCATTTAGCAGCTAAAAAGGCAGATATTTCCTTTAGCAGTTGGTGGAGACCAAAAACAGAGCTAAAAAAGAGTGGGAATTGGAGTTACCTCCGTCAGATGGGCAAAGACACGACTCTAAATGAATGCTAATGTTTTTTAGCTAACATATTTGCTGTCAGCTCAAAAAAACGCTAAATGCTACCCCCATGTGTCCAAAAAAATAATAAGTTTAAAGTTTATGTATTAGCAGAAAACTGTCTACAACTAAGACCACTTTGTCATGTACTGAAAAGTGAGCTGAGAACTTTTTACACTTACACGCTGGACGTCACGATCTGCCGATAAGACTCCTGCTTCTCTCATCCTCTTAATTTTTTCCCACGATGCAGCTTTTCATCATTCTTCCATCACCACGCGTGCGATTTCTGAGCTTTCTTTCCTATTAAAGTTATATCACTTTCCATTCCAAACAGAAGGAATTTGTCAAGATGGCTGCCGTAGCGAACCCCAGGGAGCCATTAGGGGCTTGTGTTCAAAGTCAGAGTGATTAAAGGATGCTTTGTTGGACACATAAAAGAGAGGGGGTTGTGAGAGAGAGGGAGAGACTAAGGAAGAGAATGAGATCTTCTCCTCATGTGCTGCTCATCAACAGCGTGCCGTCTTCAGAGCTGCCGGTGTCTCATTTGGGCGGAAGTCTGCTTGGATTTCGTGTCTGAGGCTCCGCTGTCAGCTAATTGCTGATTGATTCATTACATTCATCAAGGTGATGAAGGTAATGGATGTTAGAACATCACCATCAAAACAGCTCATGTCTGCTGTCGTACAGAGGGGCCGTGAGAGCTTCCCTGTTTGCTTTTTTCCCCTCCAGATTGTTGCTATGGGTGTTGCTATGCCCGCAGTTGTGGTCTTGAAATAAAATCGAGTGTCCTGTTTGACTGAGACCGAGACAAGACCTTCAAAAAGTAGTCTCAAGACTCAGACCAATTTCACGTATTACCTGTGTTTTGAAAATTGAGGGTTAATTTGCAAAAACTGAAAAACGTTCATAAAATACATGACCCAACATCAGATTTATTGATATTCCCTTAAAAAACACGATTAGGAAAATTAGAAAAGTTTGAGATATCTTACCGAATCAACCCAACAGCAGTTTGACTGATTGAAACAAAAGATGATTCCCTAAAATAAATCAAAACAAAGATACAGTTACTGTTTTGCAAATGATATCGACAAGACACAACTGATGTGCAAAAAGAGTTTGGAGGGCTATACGTTCATCCGAAACAAAGCAGATTGAGACAAACTTGACTGGATGCCAGTTGGTGTGACAAGTTAGCAATTTGCTGTTGAGCATTGCGTAGCATTAAGCAGCTAAGGAGGCAGCTGTTTCCCTCAGCAGTTGGTGGAGACCAAAAACAGAGCTAAAAAAGAGTGGAAATTGGAGTTACCTCCGTCAGATGGGCAAAGACACGACTCCAAACAGATGCTAATGTCTCTTTGTTGGCTAACATATTTGCTATCAACTCTAAATATGCTAACCGCTACCCCCGCGTGTACGAAAAATAAGTTATTTCAGGTTTAGTTTATGTATTAGCAGAAAACAGTAAACAACTAAGATTACTTGATCGATGTAAAAAAAGAAACATTAACAAAAAAATACATTATCTCTTCTTCAAATGAGCCCTTACACCATGAAAGTATTAAAACACAACAAGACATCGTGCCACAATTTCTTGTCAGCGAAAAATAAATGAAGTGTGTGCGACCGACGTGCGAAAAGAGTTTGGAGGGTTATGAGTTCATCCGCAACAAAGCAGATTGAGACAAACAAAACTCGACTGGATGCCATTTGGTGCGACATATTGCACCGAATGAAAGCTGTGCACACACTCTGTCTGAGATGATGTCTCAGCAGAGATGTAGTACGGAGCTCTGCTGGGCTAATTTAGAGCCCGGTTGGGTCCACCCCACCCACCCACACACACACACACACCCTCTCAGTATCCCAGTGTTGATGCTCCCGCTGCCTTGAGTTCAAGGGGAAACTGTGCGATCGTCCGACTGAGTGGGTGTGTGTGTGTGATTATCTGTATAAATGTGTGTGGGGACTAGATATATATAGTGCATATCCTCATGAGAACACATATGTGATTTTGTGAATATATGAGTGTGTGTTTGTGCGCTATATATATGGAGTAAAGTCACATTGCAGCATTTCAGCGAGAGCGTGTGCTGATATATTGGCTTTGCCAAAGAATCCCCAGTGATCAAGTCCAATTCAGCAGCCCTGCCCTAATAAGCTCTGCACATCAAGGCTTTTCTCCCGTTTTTCTCTCCGCCTCACTCCCTCACTCTTATCCTTCCCCCTGCTCTCCCTTTGACTGCCACCCATTAGCTAACCCGGACCACACAATAGAACCCAATCACATCTGGCAATTTAAATTAGCCCTATTTTCCCCCTCGTCTCTTGCGCTTCAAAACACCTCTGAACAAAATGCCCCCAGTGCTTCTGCTGCACCCAGTGTGTGTCATTATTTCTGAATGCTGCGATGAGCGTAAAAAAGAGGGGAACAAAGGACAGGCAATGGCAGGGCCGCACTCGTTAGGGTTTTCTAAAGATGCTATAACAGAATTCCAGCGCTATTCTTGTCGAGGGCAATTAGTTTTTTGCGTTTTCACTGTATGGGACGACGGCGCCGTGCATATACACGAAGACAGAATGAATTAGACAGCTTGTCAATTAAAAAATCCCTCGCCACCTCTTTCATTGCTCATTACTTTCGAGTCGCTGGCAGGGGGAAGCGCGCTCAGACACACACATGCACGTGCACAGCCTAATTAAGAGATAAATGCCATGTTGATGCTTTTAATTTTTTTTTTAGGGTTATGTAAAAGCATCGCGTGAGTGTTTGTGCGTGCTCGTGAATTGGCTGTCGTGCAGGCTTCTTGGGCCCGCGTCCCAGCATGCATTTGGTTTTGCGTGATGTAGGCTCTCTGGCAGCAGCGCTACGAGATAAACGCATCAGTCGTAACAAGCTGCCCGCACAGGAAGGAGAGGAAGAACTGCTTCAATAATAAAGCGAGTCACACTGAGGCTCCGCTCTGTGTGTTACTGTCACACATGTTGTCTATACCTTGTAAACAAACTTTATGTCTTTACCTCATTTACATACACACGAGCGCGCTCGCCCACACACACACACACACGCCGACGCCTTCTCACGAGGCCTTTTCTGAAGAGAAAACTTGGCAGACAGCTGAGAGCCGAGGACCTCGCTGTGACTGATTGGGAGAGTATACGAGTCTGAAGGCGGCGACGCCTCTAACCCAGGGACAAATAAATCACCATGGTGAGGAGAAAGAGAAGCAGGGGAATAAGATAAAGAAGTCTCGCTGTGGGGAGCAACACCGCAACGTGTGCCAAAGAAATCAATTACACTAATGTTCTGTACACATTAAGGACTGCTTTTAAGGATAAAGCAGGCCTTTGTATCTGTATACAGATGCTACATACAGTATATATCTGTATAGGCAGTAGCTGTGTGAAAGGGCTTCCTGGCTGCACTTACTGCTTGGTTGACAAATGAAAACATTTAAATAACCAACCTTTAAACCCATCAACTGATTTCTTTATTTGCATTAGAGCAGCAGAAACATGCTAAACATGCTTATTTACACAGCCAGCCCTTGTGGAGCAACATTAGCATTGATTTGGAGTCGGGTTTCCAGCCGTCTGATGACTAAAAGTTCAATATTTACTCTCCTTTTCGCTCAGTTTTGTTCTCCACCAGTTCTTCAGGGAAACATCTCACTCTTTGGCTGCTTACTAGTGCAGTTTCTTCACTAGCTAATTGCTAACTTTGTCTTTTTGGTGCCGTGGAGGTTCATGCCGTGGATTTTTTGTCCTTTTTCGCTAAATACATTGATTACAGGCACTGTAAAGTGAGACCATATTACTTTTGATGGAGACATAACATAAGCTCTCTCTTCCAAATGTAAAATTTAAAGGGGCAATATGTAAGAATTTTATTTAAAAACATTCAATGATCAACAGAATGTGAAAAAATATCATTATGATGTTTATGTATTGTATTGCAGATATATCTACCAAAGTTAGCATGCTAACCAGCTAGCCTCAGCCTGTCCTGGTCCAAAGCTCCTGTGCCAGTGGTGTAAACACGAGCACTCCCCTGGTCTCCGAGCTCCCAGTCTGAACCGCCAGCTGCATGGCTAACTGGGCTAACTACCTACTGGTAGCTAGACTTGCCCCTTATTTGCTTCGAGTATGAATTTGACAGATGATGATGATTTTGCATGTTTACGCAACAGCCTAATTTTAGGAAACTTAGGCTAATGTCAATTACACAGTTCTTTATACTACCTTTTTTCTTCCACAAGAAATGTAAATTCACTTTAATTGGTTTAAAATTGGTGCAGTTGCCCTTTAAGGCGTTAAAGGTTTCCACACTGCACCTTTAAAATGTGTCAGATGTATTAAACCCACATTTGGTTCTGATGCTCATTTAATTTCAGGTCCAAGTTGTGAGCGATCGCAGACTCCAGACGTGTGTTTTGAATGTTAATGTTCACGGCTGCCCTTTTTGTTTACATTTGGATAAGAGATGGACAAATTGTGGAAGATGTAAACATTGATTCAGCAGATGTGACATTCTGACGACGGGAGAGTGTACACATTTATATTGCTTCAGAGTAGCTTGTGCTGACAAAATAGACCTTGATACAACAAGCTAAAGTCATTCTCCCATTCTGCCCTCCTCCTCCTGTCTTTGCTGGGTTTTTTTTTTTACCTGCGTCTCCCTTCCTCCCACTCTCCCCTCCGCCTGCCTCTCCATCTCATTTGGTCAGTCAATCAATAACGCTGCAATAATTTGTCTCCATTTCCCACAGCCTGTTCACGTGTCAAAGAAGCGGGCTGCTGTCTGAAACACGCTGCCGACCATGATCCAGCCCTCCCACTCGCCCCCGCCGCCAATTAACGAGTGACGGCTGCCGGGCTAATCAGGTTTGTTGCGAACGCCACTACAGGTTCTCCACTAATCCACTTGTTTTTCCGGAGTTAACCATAACTCGCCATCTCTTGCCGTGTACCCTCGTGGTTTTTAGTGTGATGTACTGGTTCGTGAATTCGCCCGACATGTTGTTTACAATCTCCGTTACAGCTAATGACCCGACTGATGGCTAATTACGTTTGTGTTTATTTTGGGAAGGAAGCAGTGTTGTCTTTCGTCAAATACACACACGCACAAGCTATTGTTTTACCTTCCCCAGCTCTTTTCTCTTTACTTTGTGACGCCTGTGTTGATTAAGCAGCACGGCGAGCAGCTGGGGAGCGGCAGCGTTTGGGAGTGATAAAATCCCTTCAGGTGGAACTCTGTCAACACCTGCCATCTCGGCTCTGCTCTCAGCGGTTGCAGGCCGGGGCGGAGAGAGGAGCAGCGAGCGCAGCAGTGCAGCGCAACAGCACTTCAGCCGTCTGGTGCACCCTGGACAGCTGAGTACCAAGGACAGGGCACGGTTGTGTGAGTGTGTGTGAGTGTGTGTGTGTCAGGGCGTCTACAGAGAGGAGCATAAAGCGAGGCATCGATTAGGTCAAAAACTTCTCCAGGAGAGCAGATGTTTTTCCCCCCTCACTCTCTCCTCCTCACTTCACTCTGAATCAGACGTTTTGATTTCTTTGGCCCCTGGACGATCGCTCCGTTTCCCGGCATCCTCCTCTTTCACTCGCTCGCTTTCTTTTTGGAGAGCCAGTCATTTCCTGCCTCCTTCGCCGGGGCTCCTTTTGTGGCAGGCCATGCTTTCACTCCCAGCCCCCCCCCCAACCACCACCATCCTTCAATAAATGATGGTCCCTTTCTCCCCGACAGACACTAACAGCTGCATATATATGGACCCAAATGAGGCTAGGCGAGCTTTTTATGCCTCTTTATGATATATTAATATTTATGCCACTGCCAACCAAGATAACGACAGCGTTTGAATTTAGCGCTCGCAATTAACAAGTTCCAGCTGCTGCTCTTGGGGTTTGTGTGTGTGAGTCTGTCTCTCTCTGTGTGTGTGTGTGTCTGTCTCTGTGTGTGTGTGTGTGTGTGTGTGTGTGTGTGTGTGTGTGTGTGTCTGACTCTGTGTGTGTGTGTGTGTGTGTGTGTGTGTGTGTGTGTGTGTGTGTGCGCATAAGTGCTCAAACGAGAGCGCATGAAGAGGGGGAGTTAAATGTTCCATTTAAATGTTATGTCACGAACTAAAGGGCAGATTGAATCAATCTTGTTGAAACACAATTAGGATTTTCCTGCTATAAACATGATGCTACTTCTCTCACACACACACACACACACACACACACACACACTGACAACCTCAGTGAATGGAGGAGATAAGAACTTCTTAATATGGGTTTGATCATGCTATTAATATTATGTTATCAGGAAGTGGCAGACTGATGATTAGATCGAGTTAAATGCATTTTTAATCATCGTTCATCTGGGGGATTTATTGCATTTTGCCCACATTTCCAATTTCCCTTCGTTTTATGAAAACGGCAATCAGCGAATTCAGGCTGAAATCTAAAAACACAAGATAAAGAAGCGTTTTTTATTTACACCCTGCTCGGTGTCGGGGGGCTTCCCTCGTAGCTCTGAAGTGTGTGTGCACGCTCGGTGACATCTCCAGAGCTGAACGGTCTTAGTCATCCCTGCCAGACATCAGGGGGTCAAAAAGGACGAGGCATGACAGCAGCCATGACTCACTTCCACATATCTACTCGGCGGCAACTTGGAACATACAGACATGAGTGATGACATTGGTGGTGGCAGCCCAGTGGGGCGGACACATGCGCATTTACTACCTGTTTGTGTGTATGTGTGTGTTTTTTAAATGGTGTCGTGAATACATCCTGGACAATCCTATGGATTTTTTACCAAGACAGTGACAGAGGTTGCTCGGTCTTGTCTTAGGGTGTATGTAACAAACGGGATACAACAGGATAATTAGTGAGCTTTCAGAAATGCAGATTTGAGCTTCTCACCATTGCACAGAGCCAAGCTAGCTGTTTCCAATCTTTGTGCTAAGCTAAGCTAACCAGCTGCTGGTGGTTGTCATTTAGTGGACAGACTGTTGGCGATTTTTTTATCTATCTCTACAAGAGAATAAATAGATCAACATTTTTTCCCAAAATTACTTTGATTGTCTGCAGCCATGCTAACAGGCTAAAAAGGTGTCCGCTAACTGCTAACAAATTAAACTGAAATTCCTACATATTGCACCTTTAAGAATAAGTGCTTTGAGCTAACTGCAAGCATCGGCAAGCTAACATGCATACAATGACAATGCTAGCAAGCGGAGGGTGTAGTTTTTACTATGTTTACCAATCTTAGCTTGGCGTGTTAGCATGCTAACATTTGCTTGTTACCACGAAATTCAAAGCACAGCTGAAACTGATGAGCTTTGACCCGCTGGTGGCGCTAGAGGAAAAGTCATAGGATTCATCTTCTGGGGACTACCATACTATTACTAAGATTTCATGGCAAGCCAACCAATATTTCTTGAGTTATTTCTGTCTGAACAGAACTGACATTTGCATCCCTGAAACCACACAACTAGCAAAGCTGATGAATTATTTTCTCATATTTTCATGCTATTATTGCTTCAGCCCTTTTTATTGCCTCTGTCCCCTGTGAGCGTTGGAAATGTAAAATCGTTCACTGCCATAAATGTGCGTCAAAGCAGGGAAGAGATATAGCCGACGGATCGATAGTGACGGGTCGGACAGACTGGAAACACGCAGGTAAACTCATCCCAGAGGAGACGCAGTCACAACAGGGGCGGACGGGACCAAAGCGGCACGAATCCTGCTATGACTCATTATATTAGCATAATCAATTCTAGCTCTCTCTTCAGACACAAACACAAAAGCCAATAGATATGTATAAGAATGCTTAAAAAGTCAATGTTTCACTGGCAGCTCTAGCATCAAATGATGGAGCTATTTCTGGTTGCGTTCATAAAAATGTAAGAAGAGGCTGACGGACAGTCACATGCTTTGTAATTCTTATCCAACTTTGGCACCTTCGATTTCTTGTTGAATTCTGCCTGGCTGACTTTTACAGCACTAATAAGGTATCCGATGTTCTCTGGAGCCCGAGCCTGACATCTCTTTGGGATTGCCGGGCTATTCTTATAAATACCTGAGCATAATAAGAGCCCGGGCTGCAGGCGAGTGAAGACATCCAGTCAACTGGTGGAGGAGACGGATGTAGCTGGCTGGGCCCAGCTGCTCATTAGCGAGCAGGTCCAGCTATCCTGACAAGTTGGAGATGTCTAACCTCGCCCCGGCAGAGAATAATTCCAGATATTTCTCAAGCAGCGGAGAGAGCCATGGGAGCCACTGAAACCCACGAATATTTCACAGAAACATCCTCGCGACAGCGTTAACGCCCCGCGCTCTCGATGTGTTAGTAAAGTGGTCCATCAAAGAAAGTTTCGTTTGAGTTTCAGGAAACAGAAATTCCAGAAAAGGCCTGTCTCCTCTGTGTTAACAGCGGCATGTTGACGTCCCCGTCCACCCACAGCATCTTCACACCTGCTTTCTCTCCCTCTCTCACATATTCTCTCCAGCCGTCAGCTCGCATCTCTCTGACAGCGATATGCAGTTACATGTGCGAGGGGCCACCACACCAGCAGCCAAAAAAAAACAAAAACTGAACGGCTCGGCATTCAGGTGAACAGCTCTCACCCTCACAGCGAATTAGGCGAGACAAGGGTTTGACTTCTGCAGGTTGAGGAGCCAACAGCGAGTTCAAAAGTTAATATCAGCGTTGCGTAGTAGAAAATGTTTTTGCTCCTGTGAGGCCGCTTAAGCTTTGTTTTGCATTAGATTGTTATTCGCTCCTCTGGGGCAGCTCCGGCTGTGTGCGCTGTATTTAAATTCTGTGGGACAAAACAGAGCAGGCAAAACAGGAAAACACTGGGGAGATTAAAGGTTGTAGGTTTCAGCCGCACATTTATATAGAACCAAGTTTCATGCATGAGATGACAAGCTTTTTGGGCAGCATAAACAAGCTTTACACACAAAACATGCAAATGTATATACTTTTTTAATAAATATGCCCATCTTGTTCACAAACAGTGTATTTACATTTCCCACAAATACAGAGAAACATAAGCATTTATTAATGAGGAGAAGTCCAATGTTCATTCTCGTTTTAGGCTCTGTTTTTGGTCTCCACCGCCTCCTGAGGGAAATATCTGTCTCTTTAGCTGCTGAATGCTCCGCTAAGTTCACCAGCTAGGTGCTAAGTTTTGAAATTTGGCGCTGAGTTGGAAGTGTAGCTGGCTGATGTGGCTGGAAACATTGCTGTGAAACTTTAAACTTTAAAGAAAACCAAAACAGTGAGCTGAACGATGCTGAAAACTCTATGACAACAGAGCCTCGATGAAAAGAAATATTCCCATGGTATGAGATTAAAAAAATCTAAATAATGTGAAACAAAAGTCATAATAAAAGACAAAAAATTATAAATAAAGTTGATAAATAAACTTTTATCTCATAATTTTGACTATTTTATCTTTTAATTACCTATTTTTGGTCTCATCATTATGAATTTTAGCTCATAATTGACATTTTAAACTCATAATTCTGACTTTTTAACTCATAATCTCATCATTATGACTAACATGGGAATATTTTTTTTCATCAAGCATAGTTTTAATCTATTTTTATTTCTTTATTGGCAGAAATGGGCTTCAGTAGGGACTGTAATGTCTGATGCTGATTATCTATTATGGGTCTGTCACTACAACCGACCCGTTTCATTTAACACATATTAAAGTGATCGATTGTTAATATAAGAATATTTGTCGTAGCAGCCTTAAAAAAGGTGAAACTTTGAAATGAAATGGAAACTTTCGACAATAAATTACTAGCATTTTGTCTGAAACTCCCTGCAGGAAGTCCATGATGGGTGCACTTCTCTTGTTCAGGCCTCAAACGAGAACTCGTTATTTATTTTTCATTCAGATAAAATGGCTGTCGCTCTGACACTGATGTATGAGCATCTCATTGAGGGAAAAATCCACTCTGCTGATCCTCTGAATCTAAACGCAGGCTAATAGGCAAAAATCTAATCGAAAGTGATTAAAAACAAAATGAATAAAACCAGAGGGGAAAAAAAACACACTGGCCTCGCGCCACATGAACGCTAACTCAGGGGAGAGATGTCAGGAAAGGATGGGCGACGAGGAAAATGCAGCAGATTTCATTCTCATTTGCTAATTGAGGAGATAATGTAAATCATTCTCGGAGTCAGTGGAATAAACGGCCCTTTAAAAATCAATGGGAGTTACAAAGCGCCTACTTCTATGGTTCGAGTCCTGGAGGAGTGAATCAGCATCTCTGAGAGACGGATCTCATCCCGGGGCTTGCTTTGCTTTGCTTTGCTTTGCCTCTAGCCTTGTAAGATTTTAATTGTGCTAAAGGTTAATAACAAATCGGCGAGCGAGAAGAGGGACTTGGGGACGTGCAGAGCTTCAGTTGGCGAGAATATCCCATCATTAGCTGACGCTGACTTACCAAGCCAGTTTGTTCATTACAGAATTGAAAGCATGTAGGATTTCTTGAGAATTAAAGTGACATTTTAGTATTTCGCAACTGGGGTGTTATTGTCTATAGGGAGGGAGCCCAACTGGTAAATGGGTATTTGCTCATTTACAGGCAAATAAGTGACAAGAATTTGCTTTACAGAAATGCTGCAAATATTACAAAGTCTGTCCACCAGAAGGTCCTGAAAAGGATATTTTTCAATTGTAAAGGTTCCTGATACAACATATCTAGTGATGGGATCCTCATTGAAAATCTTTGTGTTGATGTAAGAAATGAATATTGGATGTTGTATCTTTGTCGAATTTCAAAAATCGTCAAAATTGGTCAGTTACTCACCACTTCCATTCAAAGTTCACATATTATGCTCATTTTCAGCTTCATACTTTTGTCTTGGGAGTCTACTAGAAAATATTGACATACTTTAACGTTCAAAAAACACATTATTTTTCTCATAGTGTTGTTTATTCATTTATGGGGGGAAAAAAATCATATTTCTGCGTTTGTATTACTACCCAAATGATTGTAAATATTAAAATCTGAGTTAGAATTTCTCTTCAAAACTACATAGCGCCCTGTAGGGGTTTAATTTTGGTGCTCCTTAGAGACGAGTGTTTAAGGTGATCACTGTTGGACCGAGGTTTATACTTACAATGTTCAAAAGTCCTTGTTTTTCAGAATCTCTGTAGTAGAAGTGGTAACGACAATGGTCATGAAGGACAAAAATACGACAGTAAGAGCCTTGATAGCAAAAAAAATAATTTACCTTAAAGTGGAGGACTAAGCTGGGTATAAAAGCAGGTAAATTCAGCCTTTTTTAAATACCAGGTCTCTACAAAAACCTTGCAGACGTCCTTGCACAGTCCTGTCTATTCTTGAATGGCTCGCCGTCCGTAGAAAACACTGTCTTTTTCATATTCACCCTTGGTTTCAAAACAATCAATAGAGAATCCCAATCTAATGTTGTAGTCAAAAGGTCCTCGGTGTGATCGTATTGGAGAGGAGGAGGGGAAGCCCTTAATGAGAGAGTGGGAGGAAGGCTGCTGAGATCATTTAATCATTGTTCCTTATACATCCACTTATCATGCCACAGCAAAACTAGCCTTAATGGCTTGGCTGTGCTAGGCAGGATATTATTTCATACATGGGAGGATTAAATGAATGCATGGCAGAGTTCAGTCTCCGGAAAAAAATAATGGGAATCCACTCAGCTTAAAATATTGGATTTGTTAATGAATGGAAGCAGTTAATCGAAAGCTTGACTCTGAGAATTGTCAAAAAATAACACAGGAGATGAGGAGAAAAGGGGTGAAGAGAGGTAATAAAGCAGAAAAGGGAAAACACTGTGTTTGCAATAAACACGGTGATTTCCTCCACATTACAACCGGTGTCCATCAGGAGTGACACAAACACGCAACGCCTTCAACGCATACACGACGGTCGTCAGACTCTTCCCAGTGGAGGGTTTAGATGAAGGTCACCCGTTGTTTCTCTAGCACTGTCATTATCTGACAGGGAGGGAGAGATAAGAGGTCGCCGATAATAAATGCTCCTCCATGATTGGAAATAATCTTGACAAGAGCCTCTCCAACGGTCCAGAAAAGTCCATCAATGAAACAGGATTGAGTATGACATGTTTTTGTCTGTGCGCCGGCCTCGTACAATATGGACTCGCCGCTATTTCAAATAAATCTGTGAGCGGCGCCGGTCGATGAGGGATGATTTGTGCAAGAGTGTTAACCGCTAATGCTCCTCGCTGGGCATAACACTTGTGCAAACTTTACCTCAGAATAAAGAAATGAAAGCAGTGATGTGTGGCTGTGTCTACTTTTAAGTACACTTTGAAGGGTAGTCAGCTGGGAGGGACGTACCGGCTAATTTCAAGAAACTGACTGAGCAGGTGATGAAAGTGCTCCAGCGCGTTGGATCTTACGATTACTTTGAGGTTTAAGTGCTGATTTTTGTTAAATTTCATCATAAGACATGTAAGAACTCTGCATTAAAGTGAAAACAACTAGATCTTGTTATATATTTAGTTGAGTTGTGCACTTGCGTTGACCGAAATGTTTCCAACTAATGTTCAAACACAGAGAAATACACGAGTTTACTCAAAGTAACGGTGCATTTCATTTGGTCGCCTGTCGCTACTTCCAGGATATTGAAGTCGGTGAACGAGACTATTTCCTTGCCAGGCTGATTATACCGGCCTACCATGCCTACTTACAGTTACAAAGCTATGACTGGACTGTCGTAGGAAAGAGTTTTGCAGTCAATTCCTGCACTGACTACGAACAATATTCATCTAAACAACCTCAAACTCCATTAAAGCTGAAATTCAGCGCTTTAACCCCAGTCATTGTTTCATTTTTAAATCCTATTGTTCTTGAGTACAAAGCCAAATCAATAGAAAATTTGTCACTGTCCAAAACCTTGGGAGTCTGCACTTTATATTGTGGTCTGGTTCAAGTGAGCAAGTTGTTAAATGAACCGCGGCGAAGTTTGAATAACTGTTCGTTTCAAATGGACTGTTTGTGATTCAGGATGTTGCTGTACTGAAGAAACCGGAGGGAGGCTCGTGTTGCTCCCATTGTGCACAATGCATCATAGTCTCCATTTATCTTGTTAGGTGCGTGTTGTAAATCTAATCTGATGCGTTTGTGTGCCTTGCATTTTGGTTGCACTGGAAGGCCATTTTTCAGGTACAGCAAAACAAATCATACAACTATTTTATGATCAGTCCTGTACTCATCCAGTTCACAAACTTTTTACCAGCACAGATTTTTTATGTTTCATGAAATACATGCATATACAGTATAAAAATATACATTGTCTACACAAAATGAAAGTGTTTGTCAAGTTATCACATCTTTTGGTGTGAAATGAGACAAGTCTGCCTTCCATAATAGTAAATCACGTTAGGTTTCTGTCTCCAAAAGAGCATGTTGAATGTTCCCCTTACAATGTCTGTTTTTGTTATCAGAGGTTTCTCTCTGTACCTGACAAAAAGCACATTTTGGGCTAGAGAAGGATGTGTTCAGTAGTGTTGCAAGTCTTTGGGAGGCAGAAATAAAAAATTACAGTTTTTTGGACAAAGCTCCTGGAAGAGATAATGTGAGGATGAAGAAGTGTTTTGCAGACAGACTGCTTAAAATGATCAAGGTTGCCACTTACAGTATGATCCCAGTAAATCAATACACATAGGGTCAAAATGTCTGAGACCGCTGGTTAAAATACTTCCACTTCTACAAATCAGCTTAACTGTTGAAGTCAAGAGTTGAATCTCCGTCCAAATGTGCATGAATTTCACAATATCTTTATAGCATTTGGTACTTCCCCCTTATGCTTTAATGAGAGCATGTACTCGAGCTGGCATGGACTCCACAAGTTTGACCCCGAACACATCTCAGAGCTGTGCAAGAACTTCTTGTCAAGCAAAGAAGACCAATGAGTCCTCACTGTCATGGACTTTCTACAGTCATCAACCCCATTGAATAAGCCCTGTGGAATCAGGCTTTGCACAATCTTGTGGAGTCCATGCCAGCTTGAGTGCATGCTGTCACTAAAGACAAAGAGGGAAATACCAAATACTTACATCAGTTTAACGATTTGGGAGAAGAGTTGAACTTGAATCCTTTTGCCTAAATGGCAGCATGCACTCTCGCTGGCATGGACTCCACAAGTTTGACGCCAAACACACCTCAGAGTTTTGCAATAACTACCGAAGACCAAAGAAGACAAAGGACTTTCCTCTGCAGTCACCTGACTGCATTGAACAAGCTTTGTGGAACACTGTCATGTCATGCTGAAATTTGCACAAACTTGTGGAGTCCATGCCAGGTTGAGTGCATGCTGTCATTAAAGTAAAAGGGGGACATACCAATTACAAATGTGAGTTTAACATTTTATCAGAATATCTTGGGATTTGGTACGTCCGGCTTGTGCCTTAATGACCGCAAGCACTTGAACTGTAATGGACTCCATTATAGGACCAACGTTTTCATGAAAAAGGCCATTTTTTTCTTTAAAATATTCACCAAAAATACAAATTCCACCGGAATCCAACCAAAACCGGCGAGCCTCATTCCACCAGTGAGGAGAACATGCGTGTGCAATTTCGAGTCAATCGGTCAAAAGACGACCGTAACCCTAACCCTAGCCCCATAACCCTAACCTTAGCCCCATAACCCTAACCCTAACCCAAGGGCACCTTACAGTCGGGGACTTTCCTCCATAATCAACTGACCTCAACCCTACTGAACACGAGTCATCAGGTTTTTCACAAACTTGTGGAGTCCATGCTAGCTCAGAGTTTATGCTGTCATTAAAGCCAAAGGGGGACATGAGATATTATGAAATTCATGGACAGTTTTCAAAGACGTTTCACTCAAATTAGTAAACTGATATTATCATTTGTAATGAAATAAATTAGAAATAAATGTAAAATACAATTTTTTCGACGAGTGGTCTCAGACTTTTTGACCACATTGTACATAAAATAATAGTCTGACGTTTACTGTACTATATAATCCATACTGTGTTCTGTTAGTCTGAATTGGGACACAGCGTAAGATCCCAACACGGTCTGTGAGTCATTATTCAATATCGTCAAATCCTCTTATCACAGAAAAATCTGCATAATTAAATCTTCATCACAAAGTGCAAGATCTAACACCATATCAAGATTATGTAGTGCTTGTCAGAAGTTTCTAAAGTGTCTGCAAGAGTTTACGCACCCTGTGCAAAGTGCAGGTCAACATTTTGTATCTTCAATTACTTTCAGTGGCTTTAGACAAACTGATGTCGGGGGTCATTAATCTGTGTTTTCTGCATTCAGATCTGAAGATCACAATCAATACTTTTTTATCTCGTATGCAAAGAAACAAAGGCTTGGTGCAAACTGTAAGACTTGCTGTTGTGGGTGCTATTGACTGTATGCAAACAAAAGAGCATAAGTTTAAGAAACATGAGGAACGCTATAGGTGCCTTGGAGGTCTTGTGCACCAAAGCAAGGAGAGTACCGAGGCCATAATTCAATGGCTTGGGGGATAGGGGAGATGTGCTAGCAGTGCAGTCACCTTGGCGTTCTTTAAAAGTCCTCCGGGGACAATTTAACAGAGAAACAAAAGGAGTGTGGGAGCTGGAGCGGCTCCGGCTTCACAGATGCTCACCTTTGACTGTCCTTCTCCTCGTTTTGTAGGCTGCTAAGACAATTGCTGATGAGTAGCAGCTGTGCTGAACGGCACACAGGTGTGGGTCAATAGAGGTGATCATCAAGTCCCCGAGTTCCTACTCAGCACTAGTGCCATTGTGTCTTTGAGACAAAAAACTTGTCAAGAGCACAGAAAGTCTTTACGATTTGAGATGAGCTTGTTTGTTTGAGGACAAGGGAACAATTAAGACAGGCTTTTGTTTTCTGGGAGGATTAAACTCGTGTAGCTCTGTAGGAGACAGTGACACAGCAAAATCCTCGTGAAATGGGTGGAAGTTTGGTGACATGTGAAAGTTTATAAAAGTTGAAATAAACCTTTTTAATAAACAATTGCTTTTCTTTGTTTGTTGAACAGTGAAATAACTATTAACCACATTTTAATTCACTGTAACTGTACCATTTATTAATGATAATTATGTTACTCATTTCTTTGTGGCGAATGTTTTTAGCATTCATTTGGAGTCGTGATTCTGGCCAAATGACAATTGTTTGTCCGATATCCCTTCTCGACCAAGTCTGAGGAAGATCTCACTCTTTAGCTGCCTTAACCCTTTGTTTGCTGTTGGGCAGGTAGCATACAGTGGGCAAATCACAGCTATTTCTCAAAAACAACTACTCGCTATGTTGGGAAGCAATGCTCATGGGAGCAGTGAGAGTGAACCAAAACAGGAAACTGGAAGGCCTAAAAAAACAAAACAAAACAATGAGCTTAAAGATGCAAAAATGCCCCATCAATAAGAGACTGATAGCTTTCTTTGTGACCGTCACTACAAGCAACACCACACTTAATGCATAGTTATTTGTAGCACAACTTTCTGACTCTTCAGAGAGAAGAGGTCTCGTCTCGGAGAGCACAAATGAAATGACTGGATTGGCCGCGCTGTTCCAATCAGCGATAGGTGTATAATATATTAATTTTTAATTTCCAACACTAGTGATGGCTTCATTCCATTTAGTTGAGTTAGTTACAGTCGCTGACACGGCTCGTGTTATTGGTCACACCTGTGCTTTTTGTCTGCCATGAAAAGGGTCAGTACCAGAGCCCTAAATCTGGCTCAATAAATGGAATGAAGCCATCAGTAATGTCAGAACTTTATCCGTCTATCAGGTGTGAAATTAGTGCAGATCAGGTCTCTTTCCTGGCCTCATTCAGGTCTGACATTTCAAAATAAAACACAGGTCTGGTTCGTTGCAGGGTAGTAGTTTGGGTTGGGCACATTTTTTGTATAATGATAATAATTTGTGTGTTTGACGTAGTAAACCTGTTTTGCGTAAAAACAGTGAATCATCAGACTTTGCATCCATTGACTTCACTATTCACCTCTCTTGAGCTGCCACATATCACAGAATGGAAGATCCATTAAGGCACAAAAACAGAACAAAATGGACTTTTGCTACACGTCACCTCCCCCCTCCTTCACTCTCTCTTTCTAGTCGTCGCTGGCCTCGGTGCTGAACTCGCGCAGCTGTCAGCATCTGCTGGTAAACAACTGACAAACCCGGGCGCAGATTAATGCCAAACTGTGCAGCACTTTGCATGTAAAGCAAGTCTAAGTAAGAGAGCGGCACGTTGAAGTGGGAGTGAGATGAATTTCCAGAATGACCAGTCGCATTCTGCCTGTCTTCACTCACAGAGACATCCTCCTCACACACACACACATACACACACACACACACGCACACAATGGCCTGCAGCTCATTAGACAGACAGGGTGACACGGCACAGCAGCGTTTGTTTATTTGTGTACGCGAGCAAAGCCAGGAAACATATCATCTGCGCCTGCATTTAAATGTGTGCAAATGTTTTGTTTTAAACATGAGCACAGGCTGTTTCATACGTTACTTTAAATCCAATTAAAATGTGTGATCCGGCAGAAGTCTCACCAGTGCACAAACACACAAAGTGCACACAGTTAATGAGCCAGTGTGAAGCCGGTGAGCGTTTGTCGCCGCTTCCTTCTCCCTCTTCTACTTCTTCTTCTTCTTCTTCTTCCCCGAGCATTAATATGTTTCTCTCTCTCCTGCTCTGCGCGTCAAAGGATTACAGTCTCATTTGGCGTTAGCGTTTTTTTTTTTCCTCGTGTGCCTCTGTCAGGGGACTGACTGTCTAAGCCACACTGCAATAAAATGTTAATCTAGAGGAGTGTTTTTTTTCCCCCCCTTTCACACTCGAGTTTTTAAAACATTTTCCTGCTATAAAATGAGAAGCGTTCTCCGTGCAGGAGCGAGATAATTCCTTCGCTTTCAGATACGGCGAATGAAAGAGTCGATTTATGAATAAGTGAATCTTGAAACGGGCCTAAATAAGACATTAGACGGCCTTTAATGTGAGTTGAACTCTGGTGGCAAGTAGAGAAATTGTATTTAAATTCATCAAATTAGTTTTTACAACAGATATTTTCTGGGAGTGCGGTTATCTGCAGTCGCAGGGGGACACGCACAAACACATAAACAACGTGAAAACTCCCTTTTCTTCCTTCTTTATAGTCAACTTGAATACACTAATCTCTTTCCTACTCTCCAGTCTGCCACAGCCGCAGTTATTATCGACTCTTTAATGTCTGATGACTATTCGTTCTTACCGAAGAGGGTTAGGGCCATTGTGAAACAAAAAGTTCTGACTCGTTTCTTACAATTCTGACTTTTGTTTCATAATTCTGACTTTACAAAGAGTCGATAATAACGCATTAACGAGGAGCGAAAGAGCCTCGCCGTATTTTTAGGATGAATTTGACTCTTTCACTCTCTCCTCCTCTTATCAGCAGTCCCTCCTCCACCTCCCCCTTTCTTTCCCTCCCTCTCTCTCCTCCCCATGTTGCTGCCGAGTCATTGGAGTTCATTCATTTGGCCTGACAGCTTTGGTAGATAGAGCACTTAGCCCTTATTGGGGAGGTATTTCATCTTTAATTCTCCCAACTCCCTGCTGCTAGTTAGTCTGCGAGTCTTGCAGAAGACCATCACGCAGGCTTAAGTACACTTTTTACACAGAGAAGTAAGCAATAATAATTGGTTTTCCAAATACAATTAGTATTAAATTGTGATTTAAATCCATGCTCTGTTACCTTCGATTTACAGAAATAGTCTCCTATCTCTGCACACTAAAATCCATGGTTGACATTTGTGACATTTATTATTGATGATGATGAAACATTGCTCAAAGCTGTAGAAAAACATCACAAATTGACCTTGGGTAAGAATAAATTGTCCAAAAAAGAGAGTAGTACTACGTGTGGTCATCAATTTGACAACACATGCAGAACATTTAGAAACAAAGCCCGACTGATACTCAAATTCAAGAGGGGAAGACAAGAGCTTGGATACACAGGAGGGGCGATTAACCAAAGGAACACAGCTGAGGAGTGAAAAGGGCGGGAAAACAGACAAAGGGAGGAAACGAAAAGCAAAAAGTGAAACATGAACTTCAAAATAAAACAGGAAATAACAAAAACACAACTCAAACCATCTATTTGTTATGTCTTACAGACTGTGTTATCTTCTGTATATCTTGTTAAACCTTTGGTCACTTCACGTCATTTCCAGCATGGCTACACCCACCTTTCAACCAGAGCAGAGCATTTATCAACCAGATTAGGTTGATGTGGTGATAAAAATGCATGATTGTATGTATGTAGTGTGGGTATTTCTTGCTCTCAGTGGGGTATTAGCACACAGCTAACACATACATTCTCAAGGCTCACTCAGTCTTCTCTTCTAATCAAATCCAATCCATATTTTGCAAATACAACAAATTATGAATGCAAACAACACAGCTAGCAATAAATAATCTATGCTAATTTGTTCCCTCCGTAGACGCCTACTGAGTGTTTTATGCCATTTGCAAACAATGCAGGACTCCATGCTGGTTTACACACACACACACACACACACACACACACAAACACAAATCGCCATGGCGAGACAGAATTGGCCTCTCTGAATCCCCAGGCCGCTTCACCGAAATGCAACCAGACAAAGTCCTCGCCTCACACATATACACACAGGACTCGCACACGCACACACACACACACTGAGAGAGAGAGAGAGGGAGAGAGAGGGATTCCCCAAACACACACACACATCAGTGCATAAACATGCACAAAACACAAAGTCGAGTTGCTCGCGCGCACACACACACACATCTGACCACAGCATGCAAGCGTCTGAGGAGATTTATTAACCGAAGCGGACAGGGGGGAAGAAATCTGCCTTGCTAAAGGGCCTAATGACCTCATCTGTGGCCGGCAGCCGACATGACTGATAACATCCAAGAACGCACATACTCGCACAGACACACACACCGCCGCGGGCTCGTCCTCTCCTGCCCTCTCCAACACTGTTCTCGCTGCGTTGGAAGGGTTTAATTTTACACCACGCTACATTGCGCGCTGATTAGCGGTGAGATGCACCTTCCTCGCGTTTCATGGATAAAGTGTGTCTGAGCGGGCTGCTGGTGCAGCAGGACTCCATTTTCCTCAGCATCACACACAGCTGTGTCCGTCTTTCATTTTCCACGCCACGAGGCGGAGACGGACCGAGAGAGGGACACGGCGACGATAAGAAACATATCAAAAGATGGACTGAGATTTCCAGAGACAGAGATGAAAAAACAGATTATCTCTCCTCTGACTGGTGTTTCATTTTTACCTGTTCCCTCTCACAGTCTCTGGATTTCTCTCTTTCCACTAGCCGGCTTGTGTGTGTGTGTGTGTGTGCTGGCGTAGCATTTGTTTGCATGACATGAACCTTTGTGACAGGCCCGAGCACGGCCGACTGATGATGATACCAGCCGCACACTGCCTTTAAATTCAGCCTTTTCTCTTTTTATATTCTGCCTTTTTTATCAGGACTTTCACCATTTCTCACCTCTCAGTAAAGCCTCAGCTGGTTACCTTGTAGATACAGTAGACAGGAAGTGTGTTTTAAGGCCAGATAAGCCACGCATGTGTCCTGTCTACCTGCCTCCAAGGCTGCGTGTGCATGAATGTGTGTGCATCTACAGCGAGACACCTCTTAAAGTGGATTTTCAACTAATACCCTTCAAGTTACTTCTCCCCACCCCCTGGCTATTTTATTTTCTCTCCAATTTCCAGCGTTGCGGCGTAGCAGCCAGCTGTCCAGCCTCATGCTGTTTCCCCCGTGTTTTTTTTTTTTTCTTTTTCTTTCCTCTAATTTTTTTTTGGGTTGCCTGATCCATTAGCGGCCCCATAGCGTAAAGCTCCACCAGCTCAGCTCTCCAGGATTGGCTGGAGGAGATATCCATTTCGAGATGTAAATAAATCTGTTACTTCCCTGACAGCACAATTCATTAGCTCTCGCAGCAATCTGCCTGTTCACGCAGAGTGCTTTGACGATGCGGCAAGTGTGTGTGTGTGTGTGTGCAGCAAAAGAGAGAAGAGGAGGGGGGAGTGTTAGGAAAATGTGTCAGCTTGCTCTTTGGAGGTTTGGGTGTGATTACAGGAGGGAAATGCTTTCAGAGGACAGAGCAGCATGTGTACGGGGGTTAACAGTGAGTAATTGCAGCATTGCCGATTCTGTTACCTCATCGCTGGCTGTGTTCGCTGATTATTAATTGAATTAAATAATTTTTTTTCCCTCACAAACTGGTTTCTGAGGTGTTGCCTTCAGGAGAGGTTATTTAAAAACTCGGTTTGAGATGAACATGTGAGGGCTTGTATTATGCATTTTGTAAAAAAAAAACCTAAAGTCATGATTCAGACAACAATGTGATAATTATTTGTGTTATCTGTGTGCCGAGACGTGGTTTTATGTTATCATCAACTAACGTGGGCTACACTGATAAAACAAGAAATAATGCACACAAGTCTGTTCTTATCGAGCTTCGTGACAACAGAAAGTACCACATTGTGAAATATGTAGTTCAAAAATCTTGGTTACTTAGGGACTAGGCTACTCATGGAGGTAGTTGCTGGACTACTGTAGCTGCCAGAGATGCTAGCCTGTCGGGGACTGGGTCACTTACTAGAGTTACTAGAGTTTTAGAGTTGCTAACTCACTGACAATTACCAATTACTCAGTTATCAAATCTATAACTGCGTATTCTTGAATGGTTACTAAGGCCTACTCATTGGCAGTTAGCAAGCAGCTAGCAAGCTTGTAACTGCTAACCCACTCTACTTGGTTGTGTACTCTACACCAGTGTAGCGTGGTTATGTCTGTTTTTCTTGCGGCACTGATACGATGGTTCATTAGCTATAGTTACCTCTGTAAACACACCGACCTCTTCAACCACCTCTCCTCTTTGCTGCCAGAGTGTCTCTGAGTTAGTTAGCCCATCCAGAGTGGACAGGACAAAGGCAGGTTTGTACTTAGCTGCCCTGCTTCTGGTTCACCAACAGGCCCAGAGACACTGCAGCTGCACTGCAACAGCCAAAGAGGTCGGTGTGTTTACCGGGAAAACCATAGCTCACTGCTGCATCAGCTCTGTTTGTTTTAAAAATCAACCACAAGAAACACAATAACAATCAATTAACACCAGACAACCACTGAGCATGTATTTAGGAAAAAGCACACTAGCTAGCTAATTCTTGTCTCATCTGTGGTGTGACTAAACAGTAAATTCATCATAGCACACCACGAAGGACAAAGCTGCACAGGCTTTCGTCATATAAAAACAACAGACACAATCTAATGAGAGGCGGAGTAGGGCGGGTCTTGCCAGAAAACATGTAGGATCCTTAAAAATGCCATAACTACTCATAACTGCTGATTATCAGTTAGCAGGTAGCTGGCTTGTAGACTTAGATACCTTTTCTCCTGGAGCTCACTCATGCATCTCCCATGTTGGATACTGATACCAACACTTTGCTAAGGTTAGGCAAAGATGTCTGGTCCACTTGGCCTGTCTTGTGTTTCAAGTCACTGCTGACATTTTGGATACATTACCAAGACTACCCTGTTTCCCTAACCTTAAATAATAATTCTTTGAGTTGTCAAAGCAAAACCATACAAACAACGGATACTGACTGAGTTGCACTTGACTTGCGTTAACATGAACCTGTCTATATTCACCATATTTAATGACTTAGTCTGTAAGCTCTTTTGAACTTTTGACAGGACAAGTTGTTTGAGTATTGAACTAAGTGCATTACACTAATATTGATCCGAGACACTAGACTGGAATTTCAATGTGTTAGACCACTAAGTGTGATAGTAAGTGAATTTAAAAGCAAGGCTAAGCTATAACACTGTTCAGTTGCTATTTTTATCCTGTTAATTACTCAAGTATTCTTTTTGGCGTGATGTTGTTTTGATGTAATATTCATAAGTTGCTTCTCTTTGCAAACAGCCTGATTATGCCTCTGATGCTTGTTTAGTCCTCTTTGTATCTCTGCTTTCCCTCTAGTGATCAGATTAACTCTAGCGATCGGTGAGTTGAAGCCACACAAGTGAGAATAACACATCTACCCTGATAAAATCCACTTTGTCACTGTTTTCCCCCGGAGAGAATCGAAACAGCGTGTCAATACCAACATTTTGCCAGAGAGCTACCTGATGTTTTAGATCAAAGCACAAAAGAGTGGTCCATGTGGAGTCAACAGGAAACAGAACAAGTGTGTTTGATGAGGAAGATATTTAATTGGTTTCATTATTATTTCGAGGTGAGTAGCTACCCACAACTGACGCATCGGGGACGGCTGTGGGGATCATTCTTAGCTTAATATTAGCTTACCTTACTCCGATGTTTAGCTAATTCTCTTTCTTGACATATGATCGAATCAATCAGTCCTCCCTGTGGTTTTAAAGGAATGTACTTCATTAATATGAAGGTACAGCCAGGAGAGGGTTAGCTTAGCATAAGACTGGAAACAATTTACTTGATTGTCTAGTGGATTACACTGGCAATAAACAACTTTTTCATTTTAACTAATCATTCTGAATTAAATACTGATTGCACAGTGTAATGGCTGCAGAAAAATGGCACCTTCCGTGTACAGATTGGCTCCATGGTCGCCATGTTGCTAACGCTGTCGTGGTTGCTAACAGTGATACTACAGGGAAACGCTAAGAGGTGTGAAAGCTGAAAGTTGTCACTTTCTGCGACTAGCTGGTAGACATAGT
The DNA here is from genome assembly GCF_965226575.1 of Pagrus pagrus. NCBI lineage: Eukaryota > Metazoa > Chordata > Actinopteri > Spariformes > Sparidae > Pagrus > Pagrus pagrus. Next base: position 10,949,423 of record NC_140204.1, on the reverse strand, counting down.
GGAGCATTAAGCAGTTTGAGAGTGGGTGGGTAGCAGAGTCATCATCGAACTTATATATACATATATATACAGTATATTTAACAGCAAGTAGGCAGGTATAAGTGTTAACATACAGTCATACAGTGTGGGTGTGGAACAACAATGCCACCAGTAGACATTATATACAGAATGAACAGCTGGGTATGAATACCGAGTATAAATTATTGTTCAGATATGTACAGTAAACCCAGTCGCCGGAATAAATGTTCAAAATGTACATTTTTGCAAAACCATAGATATGCTGAAACTTAACATTTGTTTATGTTGCAACATGATGTTATTTTAGGTTCACTTGTCAATGTTTTGTTTTGGCAGTGACGTGTTTACGGTCAGGTTAGGTTCAGGCACAAAAAACACTTGGTTGGGTTTAGGACAAGAGCAGGTTTTAGCTTAAAATACCTTCTTTGGTCGACGCAACCAGCAGCGGCAGCAGGTGTCATGAGGTCTGTGAGAAACACCCGGTTTAACCGCCACAAACACAGCTCAGAAATATCGCCGAAAGTATCGCCACAAACATGACTGAAAATTGTCCTGAGGTCTCCTGAACAATATCCAGTGGTGCTTACAAACATCTAGTGGTTTCACGCTTACAACGTGAACATGATATGACACATATTGTTGAAATGTCAACATGGTATTCAGCCGATGACACGCACAAACATGAACGCATCAGTGGTTAGCAGAAACATCAAATGCCGACATTTTATTGTGGTGACTGGGCTGATTCAGTGTGGAGATATGAATCCACTAATGCAGCTCGTATTATGAAGCTCGTGCTGATCCCACTACCACTGCAATCCCACCACTGAATAACATTATGGGTCACCACTCGCCTTCGCTCTCGGTCCCCCTCCAACAAGTACTGCGCCCTGTCATATGCTATCTCGTTGTGTCATTCTGCTGTGCTAGCCTCTGCCCCCACTGCTGCCTTCATGTGCTGCTTAGGCAAATATAGAAAGAGACATTGCTTGTGTGACATGCGAAGCCACGCATAGAAAACCCCTGAGAAGGTGCATCCGCGCTTTCCACACACACTGTTACATAATAGATAGGCTATGGCAAAGGAGCCAGGCAGCACAAAGGAAAAAAGGGAGACTATTGTAGTGTGTGTGTGTGTGTGTGCGAAAGAGAGAGTGAGTGTGTGTGTTGGGATGGAGGCAGAGAGAAAACTAATTAGCACAGCACTTTAAGCATCACGGGCCACAGACTGCTGCGAGTGGGGACTGCCACAGACAATCCCAGTCAATTTTCCCACTCAGCGGAGAGAGCTGAGGCATGCTCTGACATTGTGTTTTATCTCAGCGGGCCTCTTCACTCATGTCAAGAGCCGGAGAGGGAGGAAGAGAGAAAGAGAGACAGAGAGAGGCAAGGTTGTTGGTCAGAGGGTGGAAGGAAAAAAAAAAAGATGGTGAATTAAGAGGAGAAAGAGCAGTTAGAGCAAAATAGAGTAACTGCACAAGAGGGAGACAGCTTAGAAGTAAAATCCAGAAAGACAAAGACGCAAGCAGGGAGGGAGATGAAGACAATGAGAGCAGGAGAGCTGGGCAGCAGCGGTCGGATGGCTGCTTTTATTATGGATTTTCTAAGAGATTTTTTCGATGTAAATTCAAAAGGCACAAAAATATTGGTGGTCTCCTGACAAAACATCGCATCCAGTCAATGACATTTGCAGAAATGTCACTGGATTTGTAGCTCGCTCAAACAAGACAGGGATGTGCGACCTGGAAGCAACTCAGTTGTTGTGGACAATCCGGGAGAATTGAAAATAAGGACTGCCCTTTGTGAGAATCATTTGCTGCAATGCACAGTTTGACTCACAACAGGGCTCCTGTGTGCAGCTGATGAATTCTGTCCTGAAGCTCCTGCAGGAAAACAAATAAATACAGCACTCCTCGTGGCTTTGTGAAGGCACCGCTCGTCGCATGGCGGCCCACATGGCCCCTGCGTATGTCCCCGTATCTAATATGAATTAATCATTGTATGAGACAGCCTTTGCACTTTAACAGCTCTATTTTTATGGTCTGCCCGCCATTAGCATACACACACAATACCCATCTTACCCCTTCACATGCTGCAATATGCATCAGCCCAAAACATTCATTCACCCAAAAGCATAATGAATATCTGAGGTGGAATGTCACCATGTTGGAGCTGATGGGGTCAAAAAACCCATCATGAGGTTGACGTTTTTTAACATCTGAACACCACCGACCTACCGAAAGTTAATGGGGTCTAATCTGGGCAGAGACCCGTCCTCCGTCCAAGTTTTATTGAAATCCGTTGAGTAGTTTTTGTGTAATTCGGCTGACAAACCAACCAACCAAGAAAAGGACACAGGTGAAAACATAACCTCCTTGGGGGAGGTAAAAATTCATGTTTTGGTTAACTAATATTCAAGATTATTTCACTATTTGCCTGGCAACAAAATGCCAACCCCAGGTCACCTCATAGAGGGTCAGAATGACTACTTACATTCATTGTGTCATGCTCTCTATTTCATGCACTTTGTCTCCCTGTACTCATGCTGCTGGTTCATTTTCTTATCTCCACACACTAATAGTTGCACACAGTGTCGCTCATTCACTCCCTGCCATTCTCCAGGTGGGGGTGAGCACAACAGGTGAAAATACAGAAGGATTTGACACATTTCTCCATTTCAACCACCGTGCTCTCCCTTTCACACACACACGGATTCGGGTTGGAATTCATTAGCCGGTCACTGATTTATGGCGCACTGTTGTCAGCGTATAATTAGCAGTTGAGGATTGTTTATGATGGCTTTGCAAGTGGAGTGGAAAGTGTGCAATGAGGATTGTGGTCCAAGGTCAACACCGACTGAAGGAAGGAAAAAAACAAAGCAACCGGAGCAGATACACCCAGCAAAAACGATGAACGACGACGACATTGTTTATTCCTAATTTGGTTTGTTTTCTTTCAGTCACAATGAGTTTCCCTCATTTGATGTTGTAGACTTAATAAACAACAGGATCAATGTATCGGTGAATTTTTTTGCGGTACTGTATCCTGTGGTCACAGAAATATTGTTGTGTGAGAGCTTGTTATGTTGAGATCCAGAGATAATTATGTAGTGCTCACAAGGAAACAAAACAAGTAGTAATTATCCTCAGTGGTCTCCATAAGATCCTGTTATGTGCATAATTATACCCCAAACCCAGACAGGCTTATCAGGCATTATGGAAACAACCATGAAAATATACACCAATCAAAAAGTTTAGATTTTGACTATTGTTTTTATACACCTTCGATTAATGCTACCTGACGAGAACTAGCTTGAAGTTGGTTAGTTAGTTGCTTTTAACCTTGTCAACAATATTTCCCATTAAACACACTAACTGATCAGCACAAAGTGGCAAACAGGCAAAGTTAGCGACTATCTTGCAAACAAAGTGGAGATTTTAGCTGCTGAAAGTCCAGATGATTCCCTCAGGGGTCGGTGGCGACCAAAAATGGAGCAAAAAGAGAGGAAATATTGGCTTCACATTCATCAATCGTCCAGACAGACGACTCCAAATGAATGATTATGTTGCTTCATAACTGCTGAACGTGTAAATAAGCAGCTTTTTTTTTCATATTTCTTCATCAATTTGTCATCTAGTTTGACTGACTAGTTGGATTTTTTTGAAAATGCCCTCAGAGAAATTCTCTTTATTCTACCACTGCACAATAATTACAGAACGTCACTTTGAATGCACCTTAAGTCTCTTATCATCAACGACTTCATTATTACAGATCAGACTGGGGCAGTTTATCGACCATGCGGCCAGTGGTCTGCGTGGCTAGTGGTCATGCCAATATTGCTACAGGCTACCATTTCTGGTGCAGAAAGGGGACTGGATTGATATTTATCCACGGTGTGTATTCTGTCTGTGTGTGAGCACACACACACACACACACACACACACCTTCGCATGCCAACAGCCATCATTATCCCTCTCTGTCCCTCTGACACACACACACATTCACATGCAGCACAGAAAATCAAAGGCGTGTTCATCTCAGAAGGAGGCTGAATCTGTGTGTGATCTGATCTCAGGTCAGTCGGCCTCCCTTCAGCAAAGCATGGCTCACAGTGCGTTTTATGTGTGTATGTGTGTGTGTGTGTGTCAGATCAATACCTGGTTACAGACGGCTCAGCCCCACCCTCCTTCAGGGCCTGGGCTCCGGGGAACACACACACACACACAGAAGAAAGAAAACACACAGGTCTGACAGAGTCTGAGCTTTTAACCACCACATATAAGTCTATATCTGCTTCTGGCAGGAAGAGGGAAAACAGGGATAGGGAAAGGTGTGGAGGCAGTGGACAGCAGCACGATGAGAAACTAGTTATATCAAGTGAACATGTACACAACAGGGAGAGGGGGGGGTAAACGTAGCGTGGGATTATAAATGACAGATAAGGAATCAGAGAGACAAGGACAAAGAGACAGAGACAGCAGAAAAAGAAACAAAAATGTGCAGACTGCGGAAAAAATAAAGACCCAGCGAAAAAAAGGAATTGATGGCCTTTGATTTTTTTTTTCTGCTGTCCTTTCTCCTGCCTTAGCATAAATGACAATGTGTCACACGAGCCCAGCTGTGATTTGCCAAATCCCCGTTCGTGTTGCGAGCCTCCACTTCGCTGTACCTGATAGCAGTGTTCCCCTCCTCCGTTTGTGCCTTTTCACAAGGCTCTTTTATTAGTAACTGTCTGAAACGTGGAGTTAGTACGAGATCAAGAGACAGAGAAAGGCAGCGTGGGGGAAGAGAACGTGAGAGGGAGATTCCTCCAGGCTGCCGCTGTGCTCCACACATCTTGGCGAGGTGTGAATTGAAATGAAAATGTGATTTCACTTCGATTAAAAACTTCTGCTTTTTCTGCTTCCCGCTCAGCCTGACTGTTTCCCTCGGAGAGCTTTTAAAAGACGCACGGCCTGGCTTTTCTTCAAGGCTAGAAAGGAATAATCCCATATTTTGGGGAATTAGCAAAGAAAGTTAGTTGAGAAGATTGACGCTACTAATTTTTGTACAGTAAAATAACAAAACAGAGCCAGCAGGTAGTTAGCTTAGCTTAGCATAGCAGAAACACTGGGAATGGAGGAAACAGCTAGCCAGGCTCTGTTCAAAGGTAGAAATAAGGACATTATATAACATTATATCCATAATAAATATTATGCAAACATAAATTCATGCTAATCAGATTCTGAAAACCAGATTTAAAGATCCATTGTACCGAGACTTTATGAGTTTGTTTCCAAAAGTGTTTGGGTTTCGTCCATGACGATTACTAATATCCAAGCAAGTATTCATGACGCACACAACACGGCTTTAAAAACTAAGATATTCCTGTTCAGGTTCCTTTCATTTGTAAGGGAACAAATGGGCTTATTGATCGGATCCCCTCTTTATCCTTCCTTTCATGAAAACCCATCCTAGAAATTTCATCCATCAACAAATACCTTTGATTCCACCGATGCGCGGCACATCCCTGCCTAATCAAAACACAAACCGCAGACGGATGAAGAGAAATGGATTCAGAAGTCGGTTTCTTCGACACTCTGCTCAGGATTTATTGATTGCCTTCCATTTCTGTCTGCCCCTCTTTTCTTCCCTTCTCGCTCTCCTCCACTGAATTTTTGTGAAACCGCTGTAATCACCGGCAATTTGTAGGGCGCCTCACAGCTGGACTCCTGCCCGCTGCCGACTGAGCGCGAGCATGTTGCCGTGCAAAGATATGTGTGAGCGAGTGTGCACTGGGGACACACACAAATTACTTTATGCATGCATTTGAATTTATATGCATTTGTGCATGCATGCGTCTGGAAAAGGTCTATTTTGGGAAAATGGGGTCCATCTCCATCTCAGGATTGGATTCGGTGTATAGGCTGTGGTCCAGGGAGGGACAGAGGGAGATATCTTATAGATTGTTGATTACCTAAGGTGGTCCCTCGACTTAAATTGAGTCTAGGGCCAGACACACACAAACACACACACTAATGGATTCTGAACACATACACCTTCCAACACATCCACATACCAAAACAAATGAATACGTCGACTGTCAGCGTCTTCCAAAATACATGTCAACAATCCTAAAACAACATGGCCGACAGCGACACACATACCAGACCTTCATTGTGTGGTAACAGTTTTGTTATGTTCAGGCAAGAAAACTACTTGGTTATGTTTACGCGAGAAAACTACTTGTTATGTTTAGGCGAGAAAACTACTTGATATGTTTAGGCAAGAAAACTACTTGTTATGTTTAGGCGAGAAAACTACTTGATATGTTTAGGCAAGAAAACTACTTGTTATGTTTAGGCGAGAAAACTACTTGATATGTTTAGGCAAGAAAACTACTTGTTATTATATGTTTAGGCAAGAAAACTACTTGTTATGTTTAGGCGAGAAAACTACTTGATATTATATGTTTAGGCAAGAAAACTACTTGTTATGTTTAGGCAAGAAAACTACTTGTTATTATATGTTTAGGCAAGAAAACTAGCGATTGCCGCCTATCAACAAATGTAAATACAGCCGTGATGAGCTGCTTTGCGCCTCTTTGTTTTATTTATTTGATTAATTTTGATTTGTTTGATTTTATTTATTTTATTTATTCTGAAGCACTTTGTGACTGGTGTCTATAAAAGATACCGTTTACAGTAAATAAACTTTGTTTGCTTGCTTTATAGGGGGATTTGTTTTGTTGTTGTTTTTTCCACCTAGCCAATACAACTTACGTTGTTTCTGTTGATCAATTCCAAATAAACACCCAAAATGAAATAAAATGTTGGAGGCATTTTCAAATTTAAAAGGCCCAGTTTACTCCATCCTGTGACGGAGAGTTGGAGTGGAAAAGGGAGCTGCTGGTTGATTTTTTTCCTGTCCTGCAAAGACCGCAGCTGTCAGCGTGGAGACTTTCAAAATGATTCTGTCCTACAGCGGCTGGAAAATCCGCTGACATTGGATGTGAGGGTAAAACTCCTAACGCAGCTGTGGTTAAATTTTATATGAGACTGAGAATATCGCTGGCTGGAGTGAAAAGTGCGTCCGTGTCTTGCAATTTCCTGCGTTGCCGTTTCCATTTGGCAGGACAAATTAAGAAATGAAATCGACAAGGAATTCCACATCGCAGCATGTAATATCATGCAATTATGTAGTGATCATTGAGAGGCAGTGGATTATTAGGCTTTTTATTGTCACGGATGTTGTTAGGCCCGGTGCCAAACATGATTGCTTCCCATCAATTTTCAGCTTGGTTTGTGTCAAGTAATGGCCATAATAAGCAATCCTGTCCTTCTATTATCATTTCTATTATATATTTAGGAGCTGTGCAGGATCATATTTTCAGTGTCAGTCGATGTTTACTCTTATTTAAAATGTCGAGTTGTTTGACGACTGATGAGGAATAATGTCAGACTTCATTCAGTCACACGCACAGCCACCATGACGGTACACCCACCTGATTTCTGCTCAGATCGTGAACTCTCTAGCATTCACAATAAAAGCACGCACGCACAAAGGATGCAATCCATTCCACGGAAACATCGATAGCTCCGACAGATAATAGGTGTGATAATAATATCAAGACAGCTTGGCGCCATTTGCGACAGACTCGGCTATCATTAGGAAACAAGGAGCTGCGGCACAACAGGACCGCAAAGCCCTCTGACAGGCCAACAGTGGAGGGAGAAGAAGAGGAAATGTGTCTTTAATAACCCCCAAGGTCAAAAAAATACCTCATTTATTTTATTTTATGCCACTGGCTTGCTCTCTCTGAGGAAGAAAAGACGTACTGTAGGAGAGGATAGGAAGGGCAGAAACAAAGCAGATATTAGAAAGACCATCACTAATCTTCAACAACATGACCACACACACACACACACACACACACACACATACACACACACACAGTCTTGATGTTTATGCTCACGCCTCCTTTTCATCTTTCACACACATTCCCACAGTCCCGAGACACTAGGCGGTCACCCTGAGCCCAGCTTTTTCACACCCTCTGATGGTTTTCCCCCAGAGATGACAAGGGCACACCGTGCGAGGGGGGGGAAATATTCTGAGTGTGTGTTGGTCATTCAGACAGAGGTAATTTTCTGCACTCAGACAGAGAAAATCACATGTTTGTGCACTTTTTCATGCAAAAAAAAAAAATTAGCCCCTAAATCCTGGAGCCTTTAAGTCTGCACTCAGAGCACTCTACTCGGGTCCCAGCAGGACTGGATGCTTTTTGGACAGCTGATAGCAGGGTTGGCCGCAATATTTCATTTCACCTCACTAAAACTGACACAGCTTTTCACCCCATTTTGTTATGTGATTTATTTATTTCTTTTTAACAAATTCTGAGTGTTAAGGCAACTCAAGAGAAGTACCAATTACATCGTGAGCTTCTGTTGCCGTGTCATCTCGCATTTACATTTTTGCTCATTTGTTTGTTTGGGTGCAGTAATGAAAGGCCATGATTTCTGAACTTGAAAGGTAGCAATTGCAACACTACTGCTCCCAGATTACTGTTTTGAGAGGATTTGTGCACGATGATGTAGCATCTGCATTATGGTGTGCTGTGTAAAAGTTACAGTAATATATTTCTTTTAATGCTAATGGAGTAATATAACGCGTCACTGATAATATTTCAGTAATATATTACAACAGTTATGTCACGTAACGCATTACAAACTGCGTTACCGCCTGAAGTGAAGTGTTTATTGTTGTTTTTTTTAAGAACCCATCCACACCAACATGGCCATATTAATATAGGCTATGTGTGTTTAATATAGCCGAGCCTATAAGATCTTTGTTCAGTCTGTGTGAGTGAAATGAGGCCTAATGATGAAGCCTAATCCTCCGAGCGCACTTTAATTTGCATTCTTGAATCACATATGTCCGTGCATTCCTTGTTCCTCAGACTGTTAACAAAAGGCATAGAAAAAGATATTTTCATCTTGTCATGTCATTATAGGCTACATTATAGCAGCTATAGGGCTATTGTGTTTCCTATCTCTTAATATATCAGACTTTGATCCTTTGTCTGCCTTCTCATCCCCGTGTCCAAGGCCATTCGTTTATCAATGGTGTAACGTAATATATTACTTTAAAATGAAGGTAACTAGTAATATGTAATGTATTGCACTCTGAAAGTAACTCGCCCACTGTCTCTGAATAAACAAAATACAGTGCACGACCCCAACACGTTTAAACAAGTGCAAACAATGCCGTACAGCGTCTGCTCACAGATCTATTTCACAGGTCTTGAGCTTTAGTAATGGCTTTTTATCAGATACCAGAAACCTCACTGCACACACACACACTTACACACATATAGCACACATTTTCTGATTTATCGCAAAGCTATTTTTAGATGCCCACAGATCTTCATTTAGCATCAGCCATGAGCTCGGATGAGTCTCAAGGAGGAGCCATTTTTACAGCGATGATTTTCTGGAGCCACATGAATAATTAGGATGCATCCGTCTGGTAACGCGAGAAGGATCTGTTTCTAATTTCAGCTTATTTACTACGCCGTGTTTCTAGTAAGAGCAAAAAAATAAAATAAATGGGTCTTTAAATAGAATTCATGTCGAGCTCAGTTTGAAAATAGATACTGCTCGTACATCATGATGCTAACAGCCTGGGTACATACATGCAGCCGCGCTCTGTAACCACCACTGTTTTCTGATAGTCCCATCAATCAGAGGAGACAGACTGCTGTTAGCTGAGGCTGTACTTTCACTCCACTGTGTGTGTGTTTTTCTGTGTGTGTGTGTGTGTCTCTGAAGAGTGACAGGGTTCTCAACACGGCGCAACATTTAACGGGAAAAAGAGGGAGGTATCGTGACAGGTTGCAGCGGTCATGCTTTATTTGACAGGCGCTCCCCTCACAACTCCATCAGATGGCTGAATGAGTGCTGGGAATGACGGCTGGCATCGCTGCGGAGACGAAACAACAGCCGACACCAACCTCTGCCATTTCGGGAGATTTCAACAGGGTCAGCTGAACCACTGATTGGTGAGTGGCGTGCTCCTCAAAAGGTAAATCTTTCCAAAGCAGATGCAGAGTAAAAATGGTATTTCTCGAGCGGGTTAGTCGTACTCGACGCCCGCTGTAAGAAAACATGCACAGGATTTGATGGTGAAGCCTTTCAGAAGTCAGAAAATCCAGTTGAGCCTTTTGAAAGCTCCTCAAACTTAAAGGTACCCTTCGGAGATGTCTTGTACACAGAATAACACAGTCATGTTTGCATTCAGTCTTTCTCACCGTTTTCTGTATCCTGTCAGGAGTGCATTGAATGAATGTTTTCTTCTTAAAATATTTGCCTCGTACTAGTCATGCAATATGTGCGAAGACATCGTTCTTTGTGAACAAATCTGGATTTGTAAAGGTAAAGGTGTATCTGAAAAAACACACCTACAGAACGGAGCCAACCCTATCCCCAGATGTTGGCAAAAACATTTCTTTGTGTTGCATTTTTAAGTTTCTTTAGGGGTTGTTTTCACTTGTAGTGCTGTGCTTATTGTACAAAACCACTTGGACAGGGTTAGAAAAAAAGATCACTTTTTTGCTTAAAATACCCACAAACATGCCTGGAAATTGTCCCAGGGTCTGCTTGAAAATAACCAGTGGTTTCACACTTGCAAATGTTGAAACACAGTCTTGAACACTGGTCACTGGCTTGGCAGCCTTCTCGCCTGTAACTCCACCAACTTCCCCTGCACCTCCTGATATGAAAGTCTGGTTATGAACATGTAAGAGGAACGTGATACAATAAGTTTTGCAGAAATTACAATATGGTAAGTACCATATCAGTAGTTTGCAGAAATGTTATATACCAACATTTTATCCTGGCGACTGGGCTGAGTGATCAGTAACTGCAGGTCTCTAATTCTGACTGAAAGACTGAAAGGTACGTTCATGACGACAGCTATTCTGTGTGTGTGTGACTGTGGCATTTACATATATATTCATTCAACAAAAAAAGCAAAAAGAGCTTGTGAAATATATCAAGCTCACCATACACACATTTCAGTCGGGAGGGTCCAGTCGGGGTGTGTCAACGAGACAAACCGAATTCTCTAAAGAACCAGTTTACGCATCACTGCTTTACAGGCAACGATATCAGCATCTGCTCATCAAAACGTTGCTCCATAGCACCACCGGTGGTTAAAAACGCCCCATCTTACCTTTAAAATAGAATAAGCATTACCTACATGCCCTCACAGGTGATGTGCTATAATTGGCTGGGGGCTTCACACAACTGCACAAAGGTTGACAACCAAAAACATCCCGAACACAGCAAAATACGAAAATACCAGCAGTGGGCAGGGTCTTTACAGATACAGATACCACCATACACTTCTCGTGGGTCATAAGTGATAATTATTTTTCTCTGAGTCTTTGTTTTTAGGAGCCCTACTCATTCTGCCTTTAAATCAACATGTAGAAGTAAAGTGGAAAATCTGTTTTCTTAGAAACGTCACCACACCTGTTGAGCTTCCATGAGCTTGCCTTCTACCCTGTGGAGTTAAGGGTTTCTCATCAGAACTAATTGTTTGTAGCCCTGAGGGCTAAAGCATTTCCTTCCTCGAGAATCACTTGCTAAGTCAATTTTTTAGGCGGATTAGACAAACTTGTACGCCATGTTTGTGTACCTACATGTGCGTCCTCGCTGGTGTGCCAGTCAAGCGGAAGAGACACAAACAAAACATCCACCAGTGATCAACAACTCACCAGGGTGCCTTTAATTTAGAGACACATTTCAGATGCAGTAGGAGGTAACCTAATTACTCTCATGTAGCTCTGTCTTCAAACATACGAGCTAGTTTTTTTACCCACAGAAGGCGACCTTCCCCCGAAAGGAAGAAACAAGTCAGAGCAGAATAAACAACTGTGGAACTGACTCATTTTTCTCATGTTTCCGTAATTTTGGCATACCGCCGCTGTTATCTGAGCCGGTCATGTCCATTCATGTTCCTTCTGGGAATCTTCATATCTTCCCAAAGAAACGGTAGGAAGTCGCAGTGATCATGAAGATATGGGTGTATCCAGGCTGTTGTCACTGTGACACTGGATATAGGATAACTGTCAGAAGTGATAAATCAGAGGTTAAAACACAATAACATACTGCATTTCCTGCTTATTTAGAAAAAATGAATGAATTAATGAAGTAATCCGGAGAAACGCATGCTGAGCATGGTCGCTCGTATATAGGAGCACGCTGCACGTTAGCTAATTAGATGATTTAAACTGAAGACAATGTATTTCTCTGTTGAATGAATCCTTTCTACCCCACCGTACGCGCTCTAATGTGATGTGATGTTTCAGTGCTTTCAGCCCCGGAGCAGAGAGTCGAGTCAAAGATGTGTTCAGCTACTCACTACTGAATTTGAATATTTAACCAGCCTCCGTTAAAACGCTGATTAATCTGACGGCACTCCAGAAGTTGCCGGAGCATGAAAGAGAGAATGATGAGGGGGAGCGTGCGTGAACGCATGTGTGTGTTTGTATTATAACAATTGATTACAAAATGCTTTTCTCCTAAATTGAATCTTTAGGGGCGATGTTAGGATGTTTTCACACCTGTAGTTCGGTTCATTTGGTCCAGACCAAGGGAAAAAAACATTAATATTGATGAACTAAACCAAAAGGAGTAAACTTGAAGTCACACAGACTGGCAGGTAACTCCTTGATTCAACAGTTTTGGACGATCCTGCGTCATTCGTGCATCATCATCATGACCCACGAAGATGAAGCAAAGTCCAAAGCAGTTACTGCAGCATTATTAGTATTATTAGACGATCAACCTCCGTCTTGTACAGTGATGATTCAGGGTTTATCAGTGTGGGGCTGCTGTTAAAAGCAGTTTTCACAGCTTTTTACCTTTCAATCAAGGGAAGACTGGCAATCCACTGACCACTGTTGACCTCGACATTTTCAAGTTTCAACATTTGTTGGAGGAGACCTTGGAAAACTGTCAAGCTGCGTCTGTTCCAACCAAAACAGGTATTTTCAAGGCAAAACAAGATCTTTTCCTTACCCTAAAAATGTGTTTTTTATCTGCGTTGTCACAAGATAAAACTGAAAATTGAGCATAAAGAAACCGTACATTTAGTCCTCTTGAACAGCTCTCAATCAGCTGATGAATTTACTGGTAATTAAGCGTTTGAAATCAGGCTGAAACCGCATATCTATTATTAAAATAATAGTGTGGTCGGTCTGCTTGCTTTTCACACCACAAACAAACCGCACTCAAGTCTGGTTGTTATCTAAAAAAAAGCAATATTGGTGTCAAAAATCAGCACAACTGACCCACAGCAACATATCAGTTTAGAAATAACCAAGATAAAACAAAAAACAACACCCAAGGAATCTGTCACACAGCTTCCTAAAATAACACGATGTTCCTACAATCACGTTGTTAGCTCTCGAGACTGCATCCTCCTCTCGGTGTAGCGGAAATCCTGCTGATCGGTGTGATGGCTGGGCAGTCAGGCATCTCCGGCATCACGGGGAGCCTCAGAATCAGCAGCGTGGTCAGTAATCATACGCACATTGTGCACAGCGCTATAAAAGCTCCAAGTGTAAAGTAGGAGGCAGCTGGGATAAACTGTGGGCTGACGCACTCTCCACACAACTGTACTGAACTTTATTTGACATCGGTGAAGTTTTCAGTTCATCCTAACTCTGTGACCCAGAAGCCTCCGGGCAGATAGCCGGCTCCAACTACTTTCTTTTATTCGATTTTCTATGAGTCTGTTCAATTTCTGTGTTGTGCTTTAGAAAAGGTGAAACAGGCTGGAGGTGCATGCAGGTCTGAACGATAACCAGGCCAATAGGTTATTTCCCTGAGCTATGAAAGTTATAGTCCAGTCTGCTTCCTGTGAGGGCTGTTGTTCATGAAGATGTGTGATAGAGCAAACACATTATTTCTTCACTGCGTAGTTATATTATATTATATTATATTATTAAAGGCACCATGCTGGGACTACTTAGGGGCTCAGAAGAAGTTTGCCTTCCGTCTTTCTGCCAAAAAGCCTTTAGGAAGTAAGTGACGTAGTATACCGCTGCTTGTGTCCAGTGTCAACAGTGACTTAGACCACGAACTCTTCCTAAACCTAACCAAGTAACGAACACTGCTTCCGTTTCACAGTGTTAGAGAAGCTTTTTCCGGTAAGAAAGCCCAGAAAGCAAACTTCACTCTTCTGCCCTCATCCCGACCCAGCTGCCAGTCACACTGCTGACACATTCACATTTATACATGTCGTAGGTTATGTCACACACGTCCACGTTACATGTTTACGACCTGACTTTCATATCAGGAGTTTGGATGGTATTGTGGTTGAGTTAGGCGAGAAGGATGCCAAGCCAGTGACAACAGTTCAAGACTGTGCTTCAACATTTGTAAGTGCGAAACCACTGGATATCTTTAAGAAGAACGTGGGATAATTTCCAGCTGTGTTTGTGGGGACCAGAGCAGGTACATTAATCCAAAACTGGATGTTTTCCTAACCCTAACCAAGTGTTTTTTGTGCCAGAACCTAACCAGACCATAAGCATGCCACACTAAAAATTGAACCTCAAGAAATGTAAAGTTGCATCCCCTTGATTACAAATAGTAAAACATCTGAGATTAGGTGTCTCGACTGTTCCTCCTTCTCTCCTGACTACAGTTACAGGAAAAGGATGTATTTGAAAGCCTACTAACCCAGAGGTTAGTAGCTTGATTGGTCATGGTCAGACACGTTTTTGTCTGAATCTATATATCCAAGGAGTGCCTTAAAGTCCTATATTAATTGCTTTTTAAAATGAAAACTGCTTTTTTATGACCATTTTTTCTCCAAGGTCAGGCTTGAATACAGCTCACATTAATTTCCATACAGTTACCAAGACTCTACATACGCAGTGTGAAAGCAGCAGCCTTTGCATTGCTCAAGGGTACATTTACGAAATGCTTATTCGCTCTCTCCCACGCAGGTTTCATACATATTCTCCATTTGCAGGATGAGCAACATTTTTGGTCACAAACATCCCTGACCTTTAAGCTTTCCACTGCAGCCATTTAAAAGCGAGCCACAAAATGCAAGCGGTGTCCTCCCCCCCGCACCGCCTGCCAATAATAGGGCGCATTAGAGCAGACAGATGTTCCATCAGCCAATCGGATGGCTAGTGGCATGTACAGATGTTTCCTGTGCCCAGGAGATGCTATGAGTGACAGGTCCAGATGTTGGAAAACACTTGAAAAGCTAATCAGTCGGAGATGCACACACGCTGTTGCAGATAAGTGAAGTGTGAATGCACACGCGTGGCTGGGGAGTTCTTTAATTACTATTTGCTGGAATTGACATGATTTGATGACAGCTTTGTTGTGTAATTAGAAGAAAACGCACGCAAAAACTCGATCCGACACACACACACACGCCACTGACACAACAATGGTTTCTCTTTGTAGAGATACCTGAGGCAGCATGCCTTCCTCCACGGAAGACACGTCGTCATGGCAACGGGCTGAAGCGGCAGCTAATGGCCTTCTTATCAATTTAAACCAAATGACTTTCAGGCAAAACAACGGCCGACTCCTTCCTCTCTGACGTACTACGAAGGCGAATTCGAACGTGGTTCAAGCGCTTAATCATTCGGCATCAGTCCTTGAGATTTACACAGATGAGGCCTGAAGACGAGGAGAAAAAAAATGGACGGACGAGAATCCACAATCTCGCAACGCGGTACGCTTAACTCGTACATATATCTGCTCCGCATGTTTATACACACATACAAACACACTCCATCACGTTGGCAGGTTCATAAGGAGATTTCAGTTTCATCTCCTTCGCTACTGGACACACACACACACACACACACACACACATACAGCCATGTCCCAGTGGAATCCATCTTCATTTGCTGTGTTTGAGAGCAGCCCTGAGATTCAACTCTGTTCTCCCCCATAACTCATCCTTATGTCTCCAGATGCTTCCTATACGGAGCGACAACATTCACACAACCACTGGCAAGGACGTGAGCGCTCAATTATTTCCCTACAGATTAAGGGAGGAAATCTTTTTTTTCTTTTCTTTTATGACGAATGAAAACAGTGGAAGTATTGCCTGATCTAAGGTTTACTCAGGTACCCAGCAATATGACTTATATGAGGTTGATGGGTAAGTGTAAGCTAGGCTAAAAAAATGAGGTCAACACAGAAGTGTCGACAAAAAGCAAAGTTCAAGGAAAAAACTAAAGAGAGCAAATGAACCACAGGTGTACACAGAACAAGGGCGGGAAAACAGACAAAGACAGGAAGTGGGACTATGGGAGCGGTGAGGGTGAACCTAAACAGAAAAATGTGGGACAGGCAGCTAAACAATGACCTAAAACGTACATTTCCATAAAGGCAAAGGGAGATGCAGGTTCAGGTGATAAATTCTCTGTCATCATTACAACAGCAAAATTGTCACACTGTTTTCACATTGTACTTTCACACGTTATTATAAAAGACATCTGTAAAACTGTTGCTGCTGTGTTTCGATACCACCTCTTTTCAATCATTTTACTAAAACTCACTAAACCAACTTTTAGCTCTGCGGCCTCTTCAACCTGCTAATGTGAGGCTCTCTGATTAATAACTTCCCATCTGGCTGTCGCAAGTTTTTGGAAGCAAAGTACAGTTAATTATAAATGGGTTGTCTCCGAAAAAGTACAGCTTCGTGTGTGTGTGTGTGTGTGTGTGTGTGTGTGTGTGTGTTTGAAGGGTGTTTGCCTGCTTGTCTGCGCGCACACAGGCAGGTGTGCTGAGAGTGATTAATATTTTGGCAGACAACAGAGCAGAGAAGCAAAATTAGATTAGATCGACGATATTTCTCAAGCTGTGTACCTGCGCCCCTTTTTTTCTCTCCTGCAAACGGTGTCAGAGGTTAAAAAAAAAATAAACATACGATACAAATGCATTAATATAAGATCATTATGTTGAATGAGGTGGAGAAATTATGCAATATTTAACACTCTGAGCTAATAAAAAAAGGGAATGGGAGCAGAGATGTGTGTATGTATAATTCAGAAAACCCAGGGTGGGCTCGCAGTTCTGAAGGCCTCTGATCTGCTGGGGGATTTGGCAAGCTAAGCTAAGCTAAGCTAAGCTATGACTAGACTGGCCAGCACTAAGCCAGCTGGTAATAAGAGAGTTGGTCGAGAGCAATCTGTCAGCGTGCCAAAGTGGCGCTATCCTACGGGAGCTCATTAGCTTAGCATGCTGCCGCGGTGGTCCTGCCTTGAATGAATGGGCGCACAAAGACAGAAACAAGCACTCATCACGCTGCCTCCAACTGACTATCCCTCTGCCTGTTTTCTATCCTTTCTAATTCTCTTTTTTACCATTCCCTCGCTTCCCTGTCTAGAAATTCAGAATAAAGCTTCTACATCCTCCCGCTCCAGTCGTGCTCCCAAACCTCACTTTTTCCACACTGATCAAGCGTGATTTTAAAATCGGCCCACCGGAGCCTGTCAACGAGCCAAACAGCCCCGTTCAAAAAGCTCTAAACCTGGCCCTCCATCAAAGAGATCCTCCTCCGACTGAAGCTACCTCACTCAACTTTTTTGTTTCACAAACGAGGGAGGGTAAAAAAAAAAAGTTTCCCGCGCTAAACAGCTTTCTCATTTTTTGTCAAAGCTTTTGTGCGCCATCTGCTTCTCCCTCACAATTAGCCCTCTCCGTCTGACAGACATTTACATCTCCATTGTGGAGCACCGGAGCTACGCCGTGCCTCCTCGGCTACAAAAGGCAGGTGAGGGTTCCCGTTAATAGACGTGTGGGGGTGAAAGCCGGCTCCTCGTTGAGAGTGATGCTCCGTCGTGTCTCGGTGGTGCTCTTTGACAACAATGAATCATCCCCACCTGTGGAGCCTGATATATGGACTTTAATTAGAGGCTTTTTAACTGAGACGTCAACTGTGTGAGGCGGGTTATTAAGACGGGATTGCCCGCGCTGCCTTAATGATAAGTAATGAGTATGCAACCTCTGTGGAAATCACAATCCGGTTTCCTCTTCCAGTCAGTGCTCTTTATGACACGCAGATTTGTTTCAAAGAGGCCACCAGGCTTCAAAATAATATTTCATGTTTATGTGCACGCACAAGAGCTTCCTCTGAGTGGTTTACGCGTCGTCGAGGTGATACCAAGGGAGAAGGAGAAGACACAAGAGAGACATGAAAAATTAAAGGGCGTTTTTTTTTATGAGCTGTGTGAATGTACACCTCCATTATTTAGCAGTTCTTGGAGTGCAGCGTAACCGATCAAAGCCCCCCGCACCTCCACTGTTGGGAATTTTTTCACGTTACAGGAAGGGAAGTTGTCGCTGTATCCCCTCTCATCGGAAAATATGCTTTTGATCATTTACGATCACAGGATGGCATGCATTATTCTCTCCCGCGCGCACACACACACGCACACACATCTGCACTGCAGTGGGCAGATGGATTATTAATCAAGAGCTTTGCCATTTGTGAGTCACTTTCACTCGCACCGTGGGGAAATGCCCGAGCAATTTGTTCACATGCCCCCAAGTTTGAGCGCAAATTCACAAAAATGCCCCTGTACAAAGATACCACGTTACATAACAAGACTGTCATAACTAAATATGCAATGAAACTGTTCCCTCTTACCCAGCAAATAAATATATATCCATATATGTGGATCTGATATATTAAAGGAAACAGTTCACCCAATAATGAACATGCAGTCACTATCTACTCACCTCCATGCTGATGGAAAATTTCGTAGTCCGCAAAACATTTCTGGAGCTTCACAGCAAAACAGCGTTTCAGCATTCTTCTAAACAGCTGAAGTAGATGGGGACTTATGTATGAAATGGCTCCATGCAGCTTTCCCAGCGTAATTCAAGTCTCCCGAAGCACCCACACCCCAAAAGGATTTGAAAAGGCGCTATTTACATGCTTCTTTAAACCAAAATCGTCACTTTAGCTGCTTAGCTAAAAGCGTTAGCATGTATCCCATCTGAAGTGGGTGCACGAGCTGGACCACGCGTAAAGGTTGGAAATGAAGTCTTTTCAATAACAATTCATGATTTTCAGTGCTTCTGGAGACTTGGATTACACTGGACAAGCTGTACGGAGCCATTTTATGTTTTTTTCTCAGTTGTTTTTTAACATTTTGAAGTCCCTATCTACTGCAGAGATGTTGTTTTGGAGATTAGGAGATGTAATATTTAATATACCAAATGATATATATTTTTTAGAATATATATTAGGAATATCTGCAAAATATATATTGAGTAATAGATTTTTAAATATATATCAGTATATGTTAACATTGTATTATCAAAATGTGCATTCAGCTTTCTTATCTTAAAGAAAAATGACCACTATATCGACATGTCTTGTCCTTCCATATTTTAAAATGTATTTTGACTATTTCACAGAGTGTACGTCAACATATGCTTGTTCCATATCTTGTGTTTAACCCTAAATATTGTTGAATGAATGACAGAGCGGTACAGAGGACTAAATCTGCTGAACAGAACCACTCGGCATCAGCAGGGGAGGCCCGGGGATCAGAGCCCAATCCTCTCCGACATACTTCACATGCATTTCTGCCATTCGGCTGAAGCTGCTGGATGTTGCACACGCTGAGAAGAAGGGGGGGATTTGTCAAGGGCTTTGCGGGGGTAAAACGACAGAGAAAAAGAGAACAGGAGGTTAGTTACGACTGGAAGAAGTAAGGGGGGGAAGACTTCCTGTCAGTTTGGAGCACGAGCCAAGGTACAGTGGAGGGACGCGCACCCTAGAGGCGAGGATATCTTTGAAGTGAAGCTACATCAAAGCTCACTGACTCTCATAGTCGTTTTTAATCTCTCTCTCTCTCCCCTCCAGTCATCGTTCCTTGTGTTCACTGCTATTCCTCAGTAAGTGGAGACAGTGATTGGCATACCTACTGAACGCTTTGTCTACCTGGGGCGAGTGGAGGGCGACACACCTGAGCTCCGAGCTTTATACTCAACACTGCGGCTGTGGGCATCAGACGTTCGGGGTCAGATTGTGCTGGAACTGTACTTTTTTGTACAAAGAGTTTTTTGTACAACAGTTTTTGACTCGTTGTAAAGCTGTAGTGTGAATTGGAGAGCGAGGGATGAAACGTGGTCACACACAGGACACAAACCTTGGTCTCCTTGGGAAAGGTCCAACACATGACCAACCCACTGGACTTTTCTTGCTCTTTATACTACAATACTAGATGGGAGCGTTCAGAAATAATGCCAGAGGGATAACTTGAGCCTCAACTACAGACCAGGCTGCTAAAGGTGTAATATGTAATAATTGGCCACCACTCGAATTGAAAGTGCAGACAAATGGGGGGCAGCATATCACCAAAGTAACCTCTCACTGCTGCTTACTGTAGCTGCTGTAAGCTAGTTAGCTCGGTTACCCAAGCAGCCAGCTCGGAGTCGTATAAATGGTGCAGTAATGAGTCCTTTTTGCACTCCCAGTTCCCTCATCTCAAAGTCTATTGTTTTTTTAATGGGTTTTCAGTTGAATGCCTGAAATGAGGTCTGTGGTTACCAAAGGCATAAGATATTTACACGTTTTATTCTAAGACATAAAATACATCATTAAATGTCCCACAACTGAATTATAAAAGGCTCACGTGTCTCAACAGTAAGTCAACAAGTGGCTAAATGAGACTACGGAGGTTGTCGTGGACATGAAACGTCATCATGTCGAACGCGGAGACTCATCTCCTCGCTCGTCCGTCTTTGCAGGCCGACTTTGGTTACAAACTATTCCAACTCTAACTTTGCAACTTGTTTTTTTGTGTAAATTGTGTAGTAAGACACAAAATGCGTTGGGAACTGTGTCAAGTCAGAGGCCAGACTTTAACAGACACCTGTCCACAGATGTGAGAGCATTTTATATGAGCATCCTCTCATTCCTTGAGAATCATACGAAATAAAACCTCCCCGTGATCTTTTTTTTTTTCATATTCAGAATTTGTGGGAGGTATTCAACATGAAACTCACCGTGCGCCTGCTGCGAGAAATGATCTACACTGTGAGTCCTGTTATTGTGACCTCTGACACTCATTTGAATTCCTGCAGGTTGCACATAATTCAGACGCCTCATCTGCTCGGGCTCTTCAACCGGGCGGATTGTGGAGACGTGAACGGGGATGTTTACCGACAGGGATGAGGGGAATTATTAGAGCAATGCGCACACACACACGACCACATCTATCACCCCCATGTGACTGGCCGTGAGTTGAATTCGTATTATCTGGTTGCCGCTTACGACCGCCTCATAATAAACCGTGATCTCTTTCCCTGTCACCACATATCTATCCATCCAATAATTACAATTCAGCGCTAATTAAGGAGATTTTCAATAGACAAGCATGTAAAAGATGAATTCAAAGCCATCCTCCATTGCTCCCAAAAGGCTGATTTATCTCGTGTTTTGACAAAACTGCGACCCACATTATTTAACCTCAATTCCCAAGTGGAGACTCGGATCCAAAACTGAGCATGCTACAGCTATAAATACTGCTTTTGTGCTTTAAAGAAGACAGCGGGACTTGAAAAACATGAAAACAAACAGTTTTCCCACAGAAGGAGAAATGACGGGGGGGTTTCAAGCATGATGGACTCGAGCGGCGTTTTTTTCCCCCGCCTCCCTCCTGTTCTCTTGTCTGCTTATTGCTGAGATATTACAGCTACCTGTGCACACATGCACTTAAAGCACATACGCACAAGTCATTTGCAAGCAGATGGGGGTTGGGCATGCTCTCAAATGTATGAATGTTCACAGGCTTCTGTTGTCATATTCGCCACGCTGCCAAGACAAACATATGGAGGCTTGTCACAGCGGAGGTACATCCCCAGATGTCTTTGATACGCCGCACATTCCAGCTTATACCTTCTGTCATCAGCGCCGTGAGTAAAAGATCAAACAATGATGGAAGATTCAACACAAAACATCGGTTTAATGGTACTACAGCGTGCTACACTCACTTAACACGAGTACGAGACACACTTTACACACAAGGACGGCGATTCAAGTGTTCGCAAGGCTGCCGATGCAACGTGCCGTTCTCCGGCCTTCGTTATACGCTTTTAGAGTTGTTTATTTTGTACGAGCAGTTCTGTAGGCCTTTCATGCTGCCACATTTGCCAGACATCCCTTTTAACAGATGTTTCCAACCTATAAAGGGACTCACAGGACGCACCAAAGTATCAAAGTCATGCAATTACTGATCGTGTTCGCCTGACATCTTCAAATGTACGGCATTGTTTTTGCGAGCACTGCGCTATCAAAGGTTTAACGAGAGACATCAGCGCCGATAAACCCAGACTCCTCTTTCTGAAGTCAACCTCACAGCGGCTGATGTGACTAATTATCAGCAGATGGAGGGTCATATTTCCTGTCCTGACATCATATTAATCCGGTGAGACAAGAGCGGAGAATTAGTAAGGCTACCCATCATCTTTAGATTAATGCGACAATAGGTTACGGCCATGCTGCTGTCACACTTCTGCTCTGTAAGCTCTCCGGCGCTGACTTAAGAGTCTTCCTTTGAGTCCCTATATTCCTTCCTCGTCTCAACTCAGACAAGCTGTGTTGTTGTTTTTTGTCAGCGGGACGGCGGGAACATCAGGGGGGGATCCGTTTCGGCGAGATGAAATCTTTGGAAGTCACGAGGCACGTGACGCGATCTGCTCGCTGAACACAGCGGAGAAGTTGTAAAGATATGGATCCCTCTATATTATGGATGATTTGTTTGTCGCCATTTGAATCGTTGCCCTCCATCTGCCACTTTTCTCTGTGTGTATAATTTGCCGCGCTGCTCCTAATCACTTTTTTTTGGGCAGCATCCTTTTCAAGAGTCTCCGTACCGAGGCCGGTTTGCACACAATGCATCACCGTTTTGCGTGACTGCAGCTCCTAAAGCGATACGTGACGTATTAAAGCGGGAGCTCATATTGAATCTGACGTGTTTAAGCAGCCGTGTTTCCTCTGCTATTTTTGCGCATCAATAATGCAACGTAACGGTGAAAGAAAGAGGGCTGCGGATGGCACGACAGGAGATTAAAAACTTAAACTACATCCATAGGTTTCTAATAAGCAATTAGTGGATTTTTTCAGGTTAAAGGAAGCAGGTTCACGAAGGCCCGAGCAGCGAGCAGATATGTGGCCATTACCGTCATCCCTCCGCTTGGCAGCCTGACAGTTCAAATTGCGGGGAGAGAAACAGCAACTCCATTTTACATTATTTATGCTACATTTCCTGGCGGTTGCCTCACACACTCCTCTGTTGTGTTTCGAGTCAGTTTGCCACTTTTTTGAACAGGAGTCGTTTCACTCGGAGACCTCCCTGCTAACACGCAGCAACACACCTTTTGTCAGACTGATCCCAGGAATGTGAAAGCCGAGGGAAGGTGGCAGCTCCGGATGACATCTTGGTAAAGCGCGATCTAATGAGGAAATAGGAGCGGGCCTTCCCCTCTCTCCGGCTCTTTTACAGTCTCGCAGCTCGCAGGCGTACAAACTGGAAGAAGTACAGAGAAGCAGGCCCAATTAGCACTGCTGTCATGGGAGCTCCTGTGTAATGCAAGCAAATGGAACGTTAACAGTTTCTTCACATCGCTGCAGAAACCAAAACTCCCCATGAAGAAATATGCAGGAACATGAATGCCGAGTACTTATTTTGGCACCTCAGAGCAGATGTGGAGTTTTTTTTTAGTGCCACGTCTGCGTGTGTTGAACGTGAGATTTGTTTTTTATACTTGGAAAGCAGTCGTATACTTAAAAACCCACGTCACGCTCGTCTAAAGTTGCAGTATTGTGAGAAAATGTGCCAATGAGAATAAAGTTGTGATCTTCTAAGGAAAAGGTAATGATATGATGAGAATTAAATTATTAAAATTTGTGAGAAAAAAACGGATAAAACTGAAGAATTACGTGGTGATTTTGTAAGAAAAAATATTGTGATGTGAAAGTTAAGTTGTCATTTTATAAGATTATGTAATTTTGTCAGAGAAAGTCGTGATATGAGAATAAAGTTTCACTTATAGCACAACAAAGATTAATATTGTGAGAATAAAGTCATTTTCAGGAGAAAAGTTGTGCTATTATGAGAATAAAGTTGTAATGTTATGAGAAAAAATCCTGATATATCAAGAATAAAGTTAAAAAAGTAATGATATTATCAGTATAAAGTAAGTTTATGAGGAGAAAGTCATGATATGACAATGAAGTTGTAAAAAGTCTGAGAAATGATGTGAGAAAAATGTTATTTCTAAGAAAAAAATTAAGATATTTCAATTTAATTGTCATTTTATGAGAAAAGAAATCATGATATGAGAATAATGTTGTGATTTTATCAGAGAAAGTCGTGATATTGTGAGAAGGAAACAGTCATTTTTAAAAAAAAATAAGTAAAGTTGGACAATGAGAATGTTGTCATTTTATGAGAAAAAAAGTGTAATTGTGAGGAAAAACATGCGGAAAAAGTCGCGATTATATGACTTTTTTTTTTAGAAAAAAATGTCAGGATATTAGAAATGTTTTATTTTAAGAGGAAAAGTCGTAATATTGTGAGAATTTAGTAATTTTCTGAGGAAAACTTATGAGAATAAAGTTGTACCTTTATAAAAAAAAAAGAGTAAGTCATGACACTATGAGGAAAAATACCATTTAATGAGAATAAAGTTGTAATTTAATGGAAAAAAGTTGTGACTGCAGGTGAAACCAACGTGCTTTGACCAAACTGTTGCTAAAAGTAATGCTTCCTCACTGTGGGTGTTCCTGTGTGTACTCTGTGTGTGAGAGTGTGTGTGTGCTCACGTGCACACCTGTTTGCTGTACATGCGTGTGTGCGTTCAGTACACAACAACCACGTTCACGCTTGTGCCTCGTGCTCGTGTTTCTGTTTGGTTAAGTCTGTTTCGCAATCACTTCACCTTCACTATCACCCACTCGAACAAAATGAAAACATAGATTCAAATCAATTACTCACCAAAGGTCACAGTGGGAGCACAAACAAAACCGCTAATTGGCGAGTGATGAAAAGTGCCACGGGTTGACGTGGCGCCATAAATAACTCGTCACCGAGGATTTGGTTTGGCACAGATGTAACGCTGAAATGCATCTCGCGCTCCCGGCCACCAAATATAACTGCGGTGTCTTGGCTGATGCTTGTTGCGGTGGAGGATTCACACTCGGAGGGAAGGTAGCGAGAGAAGTGGGAGGAGGTTTGTACATGTTGTGTAAAAATCTGTCGGAGTCTGGCGTGAAGTCTTTAATAATCTATATTTTGGCTTCAGATATTTGGCTGAGGATTTAGTGCCTCTGTCATGATTACTTCAACAACATACTCGACTGTTTGCTGATAAAAATGTAGTTTCAACTTTAAGCTAATTTCAGACTCATGGATCAATGAGCTGGATGACATTTGTCATTTGTCTCACACTTGACATGACATTCCCGTCAGCCTCAGCCGTGCTCTGTGTCAACAATGTTAGCACGCTAGCTCGACACGCTGAACTAAGATGGTGAACGAGGTGAACGTACCTGCGAAACCTCTACACATTAGCATGTGCATTAGCCTCACAGAGGCTAGCGTGAAACGCTTGTGGAAAATAATGTTGCTGTCGTTGCTACGAAGCTGTGAATTATGGGCGGACATTAAGCTAACGTTACTTAAGTTAGGAGATAAAAAGTGATTAAAGAAACAAAAAAACAACCCGTGTATCTTAAAAGTGGACGTGGCGGAGTTAATGAACTTATGAACTGGACGAGACGCGCTTTGTGCAACAGTTAGCCTGCTTAGCATGTTAGCCGTTTTCACCTGAAGCTAACGTCTGAGGTTTTCTCACACAGATACTGGTACTGAAAAGATTAAGCTATTGTTTATCTGTTGAACACTGTGGTGTGATCGTTGAAAGGTCTTTCTAAATAAAAAGGAAATTTAGATTTATATCACTGCATATTGTATTAAATGATTCACACCTCTAAACAAAATGTACATACATATGCAAAGTAAGTAATGTCGTCCATCTTGTGAGCTAACATACAACATATTGCTCTTAATCAGTATTATCACACAGTGATGTCCCACAAATACCTTGCCGTTTGACTTGCCTGTGACCCGACGGCGTCGCTGACACCTGTTTTGTGCAGCATGTGTGTGTTTGCGCCGATCCCACATACAGTAGAAAGGTTGCCTGTCACTTCTTAATCCTGTGTTTTGCTGCTGAAAGAGTGAAAGAGCGAGAGAAACCGTTGTAGAGCTCTGATTGGAATCCTGTCTCGGCTAATAGCAGGATTATGTCTGAGTCCTCATAAGCCTGCGCTGCTGGGTTCTGAATTAGTTATAGCACGTCTACCTCCTGGGTTTTGTACGAAGAGTAGTGTTGGACTTGAGAATGTAAATATTGTTAATGTTTCTTGAGGAGGATCGAGGCATTCCTGGAAAATGTGAAGGTTAAAAAGGTGTCTGAATCATTTTGACACACGGGCGTCAAAAGCAGTAAGAGCAGCTCTTGTTTATCGACTGTGTAGATTTGTCACTGATGAATAAACCCGGTGATTTGCAAGGTGCCTAAGTTAATCTACTTTGCATAAATAAATTGGTAAGCAGCATCTGCTCCTTACACGGGCTTGAAATGGAAGTCAGGAAATCAGAAAATTACCCAATTATTCACACACTACTGACAAACCTGAACATGCAAATGATTTTATTAAAAAGGGCTTTTTCTTTCGAGGCAAACAAGACGTGGATGTGAGAATGTCACGGTCGCGACAGATAGGTTCGAAGCGACCTGTGATTACACAGATGACCGGTGATGTTATAGCCGATACAAATTCATCCAATTCTCTATGGGAGCGAACACGAGAGGAGAGAAATGAAGTGGGGTCGGAGTTCATGTTCGCGCTAGAGCGGGTTGGGATTCAAGGACGTGCCAAAGGAAAGATGTTGAACGTGTGTTTTTAATCCAGGCTTTCTGCTCAGTCCACCACTTGAGTATCTCAACAGCTATTGGATGGACGTTCCAGGTCCCCAGAGGATGAATCCTGCTGACTTTGGTGATCCCATTACTTTTTCTCTAGTGCCAAGATAAGGTTGACATTTGGGGGCATCACGTATGATAATAATAATTGCAATGACATCAATCAGTCCCATCTGAAAACCTCAGGTAACCTGTGCAATGAGGCCAGAAAAGTCTTAAACGTTTGCCGTCCATATTCGTCTCCCCGTTGGGATGAACTGAAGGTGCTTAGGCGTTCCCGTGACTTTTAATCTCGCGCCATCATCGGGTCGATATTTCGATTTGTCCAATGCCAAAAAAACCTGCAGGACTCCAATCAGCCTCAGCTACACCACACAAGTAGCAAAGTAGCATGTTAACACACTTAACTATGATTGCAAACACATTAAGTTAACATCACATCTGCATGCTGGCACTTTTGCTGTGAGCATGTTAGCATTCTATTAATCACTTTTTTATTGGCCATATGAGCAGGTTGTAACGCACCAACTTATACCAAATGAAAGCATGAATCATATCATTGGGACTAAAGCTCAAAAAGTGTTGAGTGGGCATCGCAATTAAGGAGTTAATGTAGTGGTACCGACGGGCAGCACACAGAAATAGACATTCCCACCCTCCATTCCTCTCCAGCTGTTTTGCAGAAGCAGCCATCCATCACCAGCCGTTTGTGAAGTCGCTGTTTGTGCGCGTAACGTGTGTGTGTGTGCGGACGTTTGCCAAGTGAACAGCTCGTGTCTGTCCTTTGTGTCCATGTGTCTCCCAGGTGACACATCACATCTTGTCACCACGGTGAATCACATTCGCTTAGAGCGGTCCAGGGTTTGGGGCGGGGAGGGACGGGCGAGCGCACACATGGCGTACACATGCCAATAAAACCGACAACTTGCAATTACTGTAAACATGCTTCGATGCACAAACACTGACCCAAAGGTGTTTAGGTGCACCAAACAGGGGATGCTGAATGATTTAAGGGGGTCGAACATGCCATGGATTGTACATTTTTACTGTTTTTAAGAGCTACTTTCCACCGGGCGGCCCTGCTCGCACATGCAAAAAACACACTTTTCGCCTGCCACATCACATCACGCCAACACGCTGTGTAAAGTGCATCCTTTCGTAAGACTGCGGTGCATTAATCCAGTGCAGGTGCACTCGTGATTAACTGACTGGGGATTATGAGAGGGAGCAGAACAATCAAGTAAAGAAAGGTCATAACACTGTTGGGAACAAGGCTCCGGTCCCCGGTGCTCCATTCGAGCTTTTCCGGAGTCTGAATTTTGTTCTGGTGTGAGCTGGTGGCTCCGCAGGCTGCCTTAAATGGGTCGGTGTGAGCCTGCAGAGCCCCAGAATCATCCTCGAGACCTGCAGCAGAACAGTAAGTCATCTAGCGTCTAATTATCTCATCTTACGTAAATAATGTGTTAAATTTGGAGTTTGTAGTCATGGTAATGTGTCCTCTAGACTTTGCAATGTGCCAAGAACAAGTTAGATAAGTTCTGTTTGGGTATTTTTGTGCATTTAGTGCAGGAGCTGCCTAAACGTGGGGAATGAAATGTGAAATAGCAGCTTCTTGCAATAGTCAGTTGTCATTTAAGAGGTTTATTGACTTGGAACGATGAGATAAACATTTGCTTATTACTTGCAAACGAGGTCCATGTCTCTCCACAATTTCTTATCATAATCTACTTGTTGAAAATCTATTAAAAAAAGTTTTTCCTTTCCTTTCCTTTGTATCCATTGTCTAAGATCTGGATATGTGAAAAGATGAAAGATGTGGCTCTGACAAATAATGTAAGTTATGTTAAAAAATCTCATTTTCATCAGTAAGATGCCAAAAATCTCATATAAAGCATTAGCCGAGGACCTAATGCATCTATAGGCTCGATTCTTCTTCTATGTGATCATAAGTTAAAAGCATTAGTGCAGTCTGAAGTTAAAGTTCAGGTGACAGACACACTCTCTTCATCAGATTCAGAGAAATGCTTGCTGCTGCCCTCCAAATACTGAGACTGCGACTGCGAGGGGGGTGGAAATATATGGTTCAGCGTTTCCCTCTCACAAGAAGAGCACAGTAATCAATTCCGTTTAGTACAAATCCAATGCACTTAAACTTCCAGCGCGAATAACCAGAGGCTGCAGAGCAGAGGTACATTTATCGATAAAGCAATTAATTCAAACTCCTCCTCCCCCCGTCTTAGTCCTCCTCCTCTGGGGCTGCTGCTGCTGCTTCTACCCCCCCCGTCCACGGCTAAAGACCTTTAGGTAGCTGTTAGACCAGAAAAGTAACACATTACTTACATTAAAAGTAAGACAATTTGTGTTCTCGGAAACTTTTAACGGAGGAGCAAGTTGTTTTAACTTCTCTTGTGAAAAGAAACTTTGGGAGCTATGTGAAAATTGCCAAAAAGTGACAGCGTTAAGCTAGTTAGCGTTAGCTTTACTTTGCTATTTTTCATTTAAGCTAGCATTACAAACATATTGCATGGCAAGTTACTTTTATCAAAAGAAAACACAAAAACATTGTTGTGAGTCCTCTTGTGAGAGAAAATTTGGGAGCTAGATGAAAAATTGCCAAAAAAGGAACAATAGCGTTAAGCTAGTTAACTTTACCTTTACTTTGCTATTTCTCATCATAGTTAGAATTATAAAAATATTGCATTTTTTTTAATTACTTTAGCCAATTTCTCTTCTTAAAAACTTTCATAGAGTAGCAAGTTGTTATGACTCCTCTTGTGAAAGAAAATCTGTGAGCTAGCTGTTATGTGGAAAAATAGCGCTACGCTAGTTAACGTTAGCTTAACTTTGCTATTTCTCATTATACCTTGCACTACAAAATCATCGGATTGTGCACTACTTTTATCAAAAGCAAGTCAATTTCTCTTTTCAGACAAAGTTTCGTAGAGGCACAAGTTCTCATATGACTCCTCTTGTGAAAGAAAATTGCGAGCTCACCTAGAGGGAAAATCGTAAAGCACGAACACTAGCGTTAAGCTAGTTAGCATTAGCTTAACTTTGTTATTTCTCATTGCAAAGTACTCGGTATCCACCGGCTACACGATACTTTTATCAAAAGAAAACCAATTTCTGCTCTCACAAACTTTCATAGACACACAAGTTGTTATAACACCTCTAGAGAAATACAATTTAATTGAAAATTGCCAAGCTGGAACGACAACGTTAAGCTAGTTAATGTCAGCTTAACTTTGCCTTTTCTCATTTTAGCCGCTCACAGTGCCACAAAATATTTATTTTGGTGTAAAATCCCTCTGGAAAGTGAACACATTTCAGCTAATTATACTTTTATGTGAAAAGGGAAACTTTCCTCGAGGTTTAGCCGACTGTGAGGTGAAAAACAAACTTGTGTTGGGGGTTTTGAGATGGTAGGTTGGACCTTTCACGTTACTTCTACTTTGCTCATTACTGGTAGGAGTAGCTAGTAACGTCATTAACGACACGGCACTGCTGACTTCGCGCTCCAGTGCAATTTTATTAGGGACTGGGTGAGTACCAGTCCTCCCATCGGAGAGGAGAGGAGAGGAGTCAGCCCGGGGAGGGAGAGCATCCATCCACAGCTCCTCTGTCACCTCCGTCAAGTCCTGCTGAAAGAGGAAGAGCACGGCCGGGGTTACACATTCAGCCTTCAACGTAAAAGCGCAGATTCTTGGGACAGGCTAGCTCTGTGAGTATACGCAGCTGTCAGCTGTTAAAAAACACTTTAAAAGAAACATTTAAAAAATAAATAAGGATTTGTCTTGAAAAACAAATCGCACGGCTGCAGGGTGAGGGTGTAGCAACGTGCGTGCTCAGATGCGCACTTTATTTTGAAAGGGCCAGCCGGCAGTGGCGGGTTTATTTTCCCGGGCTTCACGCCTCCTCCGCCTCTCAGAGCTCGGTCGGCTCGCAGAGACAGCAGGATGCCAAGGGGAGCGCTCCGACACACGGCGTCCGTTTCACCGTCTCCCGGCGTCGTCTCTCGGCCACAGCGACTCTGATGGGGCGTTTTTATCCTCCTCTTACCGTCCTCGACGCTTGGATATTTTCGGAAGCCACGAAATGAAGCGAATGAATGTGAGCAACAAGAAGTGTCCTGTTGTTGTGCCTCTTGTCTCCAGCATCACCACTAGTAGTCAAGTCCTCTCCGTGGATGCGGCGCCTCACCGGTGCTTAGTTGTGTTGTTTGCAGAGGATTTTTATTTGAGTGTTTTGTAGTGGACTACACAACTTTCCCCCTCCACCTCCTCCTCCTCGCCTTTTTTTCTCCTCGAGGTTTTCCGTCTTTGAAACAAAGATTTCAGGATAGACCAACTCCGGAAAACCAGCGACTTGACATCTGCTCCCGGCGGAATAACCTTTCTTAGCGGTTATTCGCCTTTACAAGCATCTTCTCTGGGGTGGGAACACGACTGATGCTTGCCTTTGCTCGTCTGTTCGTCTCGTTCTTGTTTGTCTGTTTTGTCCCACAGTGGCATGAAAATTCATGAATGCGCTCCAAGGACATGTACACACAATTACGCATGCACCATGACGGTAGTAGGCTGTGCGTAATATCCTATTATTATCTTATCCCTTTTACCACATGAATGCCATCACAGACACGTTCAGTCTCACCCCTCGTGTTTGGAGAACATTTGGGGGATGCATCATAACTTGATTGGTGTGTGTGTGTGTGTGTGTGTGTGTGTGTGTGTGTGTGTGTGTGCGCGCGTGTGTGACGGGCGTTAGGAGGATGGAAAGGCAGATTATTGACGCGTAAAACATCTCTCCACAAGTCCTGTTAAAGCAGGACCAGTGGCGCATTTTGGATCATTTATTTGAAGCACGTTTTGGCAAATGTCTCCAAAGTTAGCATCAAATTAAAACCCAATTAGCAGCAGCAGCAGCTCCGTGCCTTTGCCATAATTAACGCCCGGTGTGTGTGGATGGATCAGGGTGATGGTGGTGGGGGGGAACTGCGCGCAAGCATGCACGTCTGTCCATGTGCCCGCCTGTGCGCCCTCCCCTCCCCAGGCCGCGCTAACATGCCCCTTCTGTGCCTGTGTATGTGTGTTTGTACGCGTGTGTGCAGCCACGCTGGAAGTCGCCCCCCATGTGGCCGTCGGGAGCGGGGAGCAGGCAGCCCTGCCCGCGGGAGTCGGCGCTGCGCAGGGCGGCCATCAGCGGCAACATCAGCGCCCTGCCGCCGCACAACGTCCCCACCGGCCGCAGCGTCCGGGTCTTCATCTGCTCCAACCCCGACGGTAAGATCCAGCGTGACACCCTCCTCCTCCTCCTCCCATCCTAGCCCTCAAATCACACAACAGATCACCCATATTTTTTTGCATCTTGGGCTTTTTAGGGTGTTTTAGTTGGATTCCCTGCAGAGGAAACCAACACAGATGTAACTTGTGTGGACACTTCTTGAGGGATAAAAGTCAGAACAAACCTATTAGTGCTGTAAAAGAAGAACTGGAGCATCCTCAAGGATGAGGCAAATGCATCTGCCACTTTGTTCCTAGACCCACTTTGAAGGAACAGCCAGGGTTCTGGCGTTAATGTGTCGAGCTGCGACATTTAAAGGTCCATTTAACCTAATAAACCAGAAGACGTCTTAAATGAGGTAACATTACGCCTTGACAGAAAAACAAATGGGCGCGAGCCTCGTTCCAATAACACAAAGGGAACAGCAGATTGCTTTCGCCACAGAGCACGCCGGTGTGAGTGCAAGACAGTCGGGTCGTGAGGGAGACACCCAGTTGCAGCTCTGTATTTGAATATGCCCTGTGGGCGAGGGGGTAAAAATAGGCTCAGTAAAACTGGAGTAAACAAGGCGAAGGGAAGTAGAGTAGGCTATGAGAGGGAGAGGGAGAGAGAAGGAGGGCACGCCAGGATTAAAAAAGAGAGGTTGCCTTTGTCGATACATCACTGTCATTTCCTCGCCCTCGCTGAGCAAATTGCTATGAACCCTGAAAATAAAAAAAAGAGCGAGTCCACCTCAGATCATCGCGCCGTGATGGCTCGTAGTAGACGGCGAGCAGTCTGACATTGTTTCGCCACCTGTAGCTGAGTCAGTCGTTCAGACCGCCACGGCTGTGCGGCAACGCTCCGATCTGCACGTGGATGGAAAAACGACAAGGGGGCTATTCCAAGTCTCTTCTGTTCACACCGTCGGCACGGGTGGAAACACACACATCTGAGCTGTGAAAAGAGCTAATTATGAGCTGCTGTTTCCAGTGAAGCGAGATTGCTGGTAGAAACCCAGCTGAATCCCCTGCAAGTTTAAATTTCCAATAAGGCGTTCTCTGCGTTTGTTTTTGTTCTTTTTTTGGACTCTCAGATGAGTTCAACCCAGTCGAAAGCGATCCACATTGTTTGCGGAAAACCTTTCATTACTTTCCCTCCGTCTGCAACATGCACACGAGGAAATAATCATAAGTGTGACCCTGGGCTGCCCTCAATCCTGCTGCAGAGCCTGTTTCTCCATGTTCACTAGAGGGGGCTGTCCATGCACGTATTTAATGGCACTCACCTTACTGTACAGGCGTTGTACAATGACACGGATCAAATCTACATTCTGATGGCACCCAGTCACAGTAAGATGGATTCAAACCCCCACCACATCCATCCTACTGTAAGTATAGTGGAGCGGTGGATCACCTTTGCCTTGCCCAACTCCCTTTTATTACCCATAACAAAATATATGCACACATAGCAGACGCTAGAAAGGTGAAGAATGCTATCCGCAGTGATAATCACACCATCACAACAGTGTAACTGCTCTTTTTTATTGTGTCTGTGTGACCGGGGGAGCTCTGCGCTCTGATCTACAGTACAAATAGTTTTATGTGCTCTCCGGTTATAGCGTCAGCTCTGCTGAATATACTGACCCTAATGCCCTTAATCAAAAGCCATGGCGCTCCCACTGCTGTATCCACCCTCACGGACCTCTAGTGTGTTTGTTTGCGTCGTATGTAAAGTCGAATGACGCTTAATTTTGACACTTGGACGTGGAATCGGACCCAGATGCAGACCTCGGGAGGCAGTTCAGTTATTTAATTCAAATAATAGTGAATTTACAAAAAGCTGAAACGGAGGTCGAGGCAGGCAGGGGTCAAAACCTTGCATGCTGTCCAAAACAGGCAGACAAATCCATATAAAGTCCAATAAACACAAGCGAATCAACACAGGGAAAAAAGTCAGGAATGTTTGACACACAAGGTAAAACTATGTACTGACGAAGGGACAGGTGAAACTAATCAGGGCAATCAATCAAGGTGGGACAAAACACAAAGACAGGAAGATTCGAACAAAAACAAGAGTCTCTTTCAACATAAAACAGGAAATAACTAAACTGAAACCAAGAACTGTGACACAGACGCCAAATCCGGCCTTCCAAAGGTACCTATATACCTATAAACTCTACCAATCCGACCCGCAGAGTATTAATGAATTGTAAAAAAAAAAAAAAAAGTGCATATGTGACGTTACTCTTCAGTGGAAGAGGCCAAGTCCGTCCTGAGAGCGATTGTTGATGAGCTTGCCAACCCCCGGCAACGAGCCAAAACGTGCGTCATTCGTAGTTCACCTCTTCTACTGAATCGGATTATTCTCCAACTTTATCTACTGCGCGGACCCTGGAGCTAACAGCAGCAGGCCGTTATCGGAGAATCACTACGATTGTCTATTAGAAGGAAGAGACGTCTCTTTAGTTTATTGTCGTTGGCCAACTGTTGTGTTGGTGCTCAAACTGAGTATTTTAGTGATTTCACCGGTAGATGAGCTGTGGTTTTGTACTGAACACTGTCGGAGAGCATTTTCTCATGAATAATCTTCGTGGTTTTTTCATACAGAGACTGTCGAGAATGATACAGGCTGAAAAAAATAACTTTAATTTTGTAAGAAAGTAATAAATATCAAAAAACAATAAAAAGTTAATTAGGCCTGAATGAATATAATTTATTTGTGAGTCCGGCCACCACAGTCGAGTGTGTGCAGGTGCTCTGAAGTGTTGGCCAAAATCTAAGCCAAACAACTAATTTGAGTGGATTTACATCCTCCTTCCATGATGTTAATGAATCACTCAAGTTCTTGGCTCAGGTGGACGGGCCTGTGTGTGTGTGGCCACAGTCGATCAATTAAAAACCCCACTATCTGCTCTTGCCAGTAGCCAGACGGCAGCAGCAAACCAGAGAAAAAAGCCTGATGTGATTTATTTCCGCGAGTACTGTTCAGCGCATTATGCAGCCTGTCTCATCTGTCAATATGTTTGTGTGTGTGCGTTCATGGAGATCCATGTGAGCGTATCAAGACAACTCCATTACCTTGCTGCAGTCACCCCAGGGGGCTCTGGCATCGGTTGTGTTCGATAGGCCGCTATTTGTATGCGAGCTATCACTTAAGCTGTTTAAAGTTGATAAAAGCACGACGCCGTGGGGATGTGATGCATAAAATCATCTCGCCCTCCAACGCAACCATCATCAAGGCTATGGCATGTCACCACAGAGACCACCAATTACGTTACATTTCACCCCACAATTATTCCCTGTGATCCGATTTACTCTTGTTTATCTCTGTTGTGGGGTTTTAGCTCAGATTTTCTGTCATCCCGTGCTCGTTTTCCTTTAAAAAAATATCTCTCTCTCCTTAATCATCCACTTTCTTGAGTCGAGTCTGGTGAGAGATAACAAAGGAGAGCGTGGGAGGGATGTCAGGGAGGACAGAGGGAGAGATGACAGGTGGAGAGACTGTGTCAAGGGTGGCTTTTGTTTAATAAATTGCTTCTCAGGGGCTCGTGAGTGCCAGACTTTTTGGACGAGCCCCGGCGCCGTTCTGCGGCATTGTGGAGTTTATGACGCGTGCCGCCGAGCTTATTCCCCCTACCCCTCCTCTCGCGTCGTCCTCTGCCTCCTTGCCTCCGCTCTCCTCCTGAAGGCAGACTAGTTTGGCAGCAGCTTCTCACTGACCTCTCTCCGAGTTTTTCCACAGCGCGGCGGAGCAATTCTGCTCCCCCAGGACGTCGTTCTGACAAATTCAGCAGTTGCCCTCGCGCGCTCGTCCAACTCCCCGGGCGTTCAGACCGTTTTATGGGACGCGCTGTAAAAGCATTTCACCAGGGAATGATGGCGATGATAGCAAGCAGCCCCGCTAGATACACCTGAGTAAAATTACACAGTGATTATCCACTCATAACCAACATAATTAACCTCGAGAAAACTAGTGCGGTCTGCGAGCGGTTTATAAGTAATGGGAATTTTATTTTATGTGCACATCAAGGGCTCTGCTGAGGGAGAGTTTGGGGGCATAATGCTGATAATTGAGATTGAAAATGAGCAAAATCTTCCCGGTAACTTCCAACAAATGTTTCGTTCAGTGTCTTTCTTGGACGATATATTAATTTTGGGAACCTCGTTCTATTTTTGGCTCCATTTAAAGTCACCTTGATATAATGTGGTGAGGCTTCAAGTCTTGCCAAACACTCCCTTCACTGTATTCTTTGGCTTTGAGCATTAAAATGTGGATACATCAAAGGTGTTACATCTTCGCTTCCTGTTGTACATGTTTATTCATAGACATCTTGAGAGGAGAAATGCATGTTTCCAAACTCTTTCCAGAATCCATTTACAGAATGGATTTCAATGCAAAACAAGATGTGCTGATGAATCTCCCAAAAACTAAAAAGTTGCTTCTTCACTTCAAAAAAATCGCATGAATATTTAACACACCTCCCACAGTTAAATTGTCCTTGGAGTATTGTATTAATTCTCTCCATTTCTATAGATCCCAGCATAGTGAGCACTAAGACAGAAATAAAATACAGCACGCAAAGATGAATCATCCTAAAAAAGGGACATTTTTCAAGATTAAAAAGTAATACTGAGGATTATAACTTAAATGTGATGATCCAGCTATGTGGTTCTTAGTGAGGCAGCATAAAATAAGTGCGATAAGCAGTGTCAGGCTAAATCTCACTGCGGAAAGACAAGAGAATCTATAGTTTTGTATGTGAAAACACAACTATATGGAAGGACAAGACTTTTGTTACAAGAAAAGCAACAACACTCAGGAACAACATGTGGACCCCAGCTGCTCTGTGCTACTCCGTCGATAAAAAGCTCACCTGAGAGTCTGTAACCCTGACCTCGTTCTTAGTCTGCGATTTGGCCGTAAAACTCAAGAGTTTCTTGAAGCTGTGGTAAAAAATGTCCAAACATTATCTTTAAAGATCTGTCTTTTATCAGCTCATAACTGTGCAGCAAGCCTGAGCCTGGTACAAGACCACTAAAAACCCTTGAGCCAACATTTGTTAAGCTGTTTATTCATTAATAATTCAATTTTCATCATGTTATTTTAAATTCAGCTACTCTATTAGTGTACGCTCACCTGCAGCAGGCTGACCGAATCTGGCCTTCAGCCCATTATGTCTTGCTCGCTGGTTTTATTTTTGATTATGTGATCTTTGAAAGGTTTAATCTACAAATACAGACTGCTTCAAATTCACCTTCGCTGCCAGTGCTGCAGCTTCAGGGCTGCCACATTGTTAGGTCCTCTTTCACTCTAAAATAGTCTCACATTTAACAGGAAACAAACAGACCTGGCAACCCTGCCTTGAACTCACCGTGTACCAATTTGATTGAGATTGTTGAAAACATCAGGGACAGTTTACTAGTGCCCCGACATTGGAAAGGACCAAGTGTGAACCTACCATGACGTCACCGATTGGTTGTGGACTACCGTTTAGCATTACAACTGTGTCTGTCTGCAGGTAGGAAAAGTATACATGCATGTGAAGGTGCCGCACCAGCAGGGGGCGATAATGATGAGGGTGAGTGTTCAAGTCCTGCTTGTGGCAAACAGCCAGTGGCGACTGTTTTTCAGGAAGTAGTTTTTTTTAGCGAAACCAAGGTAGTTTGGGTGCCTTTATTTTGAAAGTCTGATCGGATGCATCATGTTTGTTATTGGTCACTTGACCACAGAAGTGACCGTGTTGTTCTCACTTGATAGGTGAGGCCAAACGCGACAGTGACACGGTGGACCGGTGGGCCTTTTACACTGTTTGGCATGATACAGCGTTCGTCAATTACAATGTAGGCACGCCCTAAAGCATGCCCTGCTGTGTCGTCTAGTTTACTTTAAATGGGGCCATATTTTACCAAATGAACATCATGCTTTATTGAAGAAGACCTGAAACTAGAGATTAAGACCATAAAACTAATTCAGAAACCAATTACTGAGGTAGTAAATCAAGTCAGAAGAAGGGTAATTTTCTCATAGGCTTACATACGATCGGACTTCGGACATTAGAAAGTCAATGTTATCCAGTTGTGGGGTCACGCCTTTAATCATAAATGATGACGAGATGGTATTTCTGTCATTGTCGAGCTGAAACTACAGGAAGACGTTCAACATGTTTGATCGAACGTGTTTGATATAATCTTGTGTGATTGGATCATCTGACTGGTTCTGTCAGGAGGCAACAGATTTGAACCCTAAACCACAAGATGACATGCCGTGTCCATGGTTACCTGCTGTCTTTTACACAGAAGAGAGTCTCCTTAATCTTGAGAGTCGAGTCTTCATTACTTACTGTAATGAGGCTGTAAAACGTGTTCCTGGCATAAATGTGAGTATTTCATGACAGAGACCCTAAAAGCCCCGCGAGTGGCTCTCGAGGCAACAGCTGCTAGCACAGATGTTACCCAGTGAACTTGTTATAGTACATTTTATGTTAGGTAGACGAACACTTGTTCTGCGTGCAGTCAAACACTGTATAGTTCACTGGCAGAGAGACGGGGGACGTCCCTATCACTATTACATCCGCTCACATATTACCGTGTTACTGTACGTTGTTGTTCTCCGTCGGTGCTGAACATCAAGTGTGGATGGTGGCACAATAACCTCCAGTGGATTCCCTTCATCCTGACTCAGTGGTATTCAGATAACCTGTAGGGTCTCCCTGTGCTCAGGAACATCTGGCCTTTATGGATGACTGATTCACACAATTTGCCCTTAGCATCTTCCAGGTCATTCGGTATCGATTTGCTCACTGACTGTGCGTTTGCATCATTGCGCGTTAGAGAGTTTGTTTGGTGCACTGAATGACATTACGTTTTTGGGCAACAGCCTCGTGTACGCTGAGAAAGGACAGAGATGTTTTCTTGGTCTGCTGTGGTCTAGTCTGATGTATTTATTTCTACAGTCTAAGATAATTTCAAGATAGTTGTCATGGTATTTTGTCATCAAATGCAAAGATATTTACATCTGAGAAATGAACCAGAAGTGTTTTGTTTTTGCTTGATAAAATGACATTAAATAGATTAATGGAAGAATTGTTTCAGCACTAATTAGTGTTGGACTATATCCAAACTTATACCACAATATTGTCCCCAAATATCGTGATAAACGACATTATTGTCTTACGGTCGAAGAAGACATATAGTCGCATTTAAATCCCATTTTCTCCCACTTTAAACCAGAAACTCTGCCAAACTGGCGAGCTGGCATTCTTCTTAGAAAACAAAGTCCTCCATGTCTGTATGTTAAAACGCTACATCAGGCAATTAACCTAGAGTAACCTCCGCCAACCCGGTCTCATTTGCACCTCATCAAATTCAGACACACGTCGCCTCCGCCGCCACGGCAGCTCAGCGTGCATTTTCTTTTCAAAATAAAAGCCCAAAGATGCCATAACAGCTGTTCGATATTCGGTGTTGTGAAAAATTTTGCATATGACGGCAAAATATTGTGATATTTGTTAACACCAACATCCGTGGTGCATTAGAAATATACTGTACACCGGTGGTACTCAACCTTTTCTACTTGTGACCCCTTGACGATATATATGTTCCTCCAAAGAGTTGCTTTTTCACTCACAGCTTTTCAGATTGTTTCATGTGAATGATTTTCAGAACAGTATCATCATCTTTTTTACAAAAAACACAAAGTAAGGAGGCGACCAACATTCATTTTAGGGACCACTGCGCAAGAAAGATGATCAATTCATGCTACTCTGTCACCCGTATATATCTTTGCATTAGATTGAACATCACAAAAGCTTTGATCTTTAAATGTCACATACAGTACAGCTCCTGCTGAACAGGTCAGTTCACCCAAATTGCAATTTTTGTACTTACTTCTAGCTATCGGACCGTGTGGACAGTGTGCACTCGTTTATTTTACCTATGCCGCCACCTCATTACAATGAAGTCAGTGGAAATTGAATTGTGGTGCTCAAAGAACTGTACGTCAGTGTTTGACCACTGTGTCACTGCATTGTTGTGCTTGCGAAGACATTTGTCTTGTGGACGTTCCCTCTCTCATTTAATCAGAGATCTCTAAGCAGCAGTTGTGCATACCAAGAAGGGCCTCTGGAGTGTCGGTTGGCGTAGCTTGATGGGAGAGTGATTGCTTCTTCAGAGCCTCGTTGATGAGACCGTAGAGTGGCCGCAATGTGGAGGAATGAACCACCAACCAAAGCAACGTCAGTACAAGTAGACTGTAGTGTTTTTGGTTTAGCTTTCCGGCTTTTAATCCACAGATACTTTAGTATCGAGTGCTGCCGAGATGTTTTGTTGGTGTTGTTGTCATTTATCAGGCAGAAATGCCAAACAATAAATGTTTCATATCACTGTCACTTAAACGTCGTTCAGTTTGGACTCAACATAACAGTGTCGTCTTCAACTTTTCACGGTTAGATTTCCCACTATTTTCACCTGCGATCGACTAAACAATCGGTAAGCACGCAGTACAAAAGAAAGACGACGGTTTGGCTGCTGTTTTCTGTTCAATTGGCCGCCCATGAGCTCTCCTAAAAGGATGAGCGAGGACGAGAGAGAAGAAAAGGAAGTGAGAACGAAATAAAGAGAGAGCTGACAGGACATCTCTGAAAGGAAAACAAAGATTAGTCCGCACTATTGAAATAAACAGATTGGGAAATTGGAGGGAGGACACACACACACACACACACACACACACACATAGCGAGAAAAGAGGGCGAATGCAACATCCAGCCTTTGTTTCCTCTGCATGTGGGTGTGCTCACAACAGACACACACACACATACGTCAGGCTGCCATAACTCATCATCGTCCCACAAAAAAAGAGAGAAAGAGGGGGAGAGGCGTCTTGCCGTTATCAGCACAAAACAAACAGCAGCACAGTTTAGTCTGTCAGGTCACATCGAGACACAGCGCAGCCAGATGCAGATTTGGATTGCGCAAACACACAAACGAGTTTATCTAAATTCCATAAACGCTGCTATTTTTGCGTTTGTGATGTCACCTGTGTCGCCGTGAGATGTTATATTGTGCCGTAATGTGTCTGATGGGATGGGATGAAAGCTCCGCCGATGCAGCGACTGCCATTTATTTCATTTGCATACTATCACAGCCGTCTG
This sequence comes from Pagrus pagrus, assembly GCF_965226575.1. NCBI lineage: Eukaryota > Metazoa > Chordata > Actinopteri > Spariformes > Sparidae > Pagrus > Pagrus pagrus. The sequence goes on along the minus strand of NC_140204.1, from coordinate 10,907,960 downwards.
GTTTTGATGTGACATTTCGCTCGGGTAGCTGTGGGCGGATACATGCACGGTCAAGGCCCGAAGCCTTACTAAAGATAGACGGGAGGAAAGATACGTCAGACTAAATGTGCGGCCTCTTCCACTCACGGCGCGTGTGACGCGGTTAGCGGCTGTTGGCGCGCCGTCCACCATGTGCGCTCGTGTGCGAGTCGGCGTCTTGGTCACACGGGGGGCCTCTCTGTCGGGCATGTTCTGTTTTTAACTATCCGTCCACACCCTTCAGAAAAAGAGAGGGAGGAAGAGACTGGGCCTGTCCAGATAGATTACAGTAACCATTTGGAAGACAGTGAAAACGAGAGGAGAGGAGGGAAGAAAAGTGGGACACAACAAGAAGCCGTGGGCGCTCACTCCGTGACACTCCGACTGTCCAATATGATCACTGCCTCCGTGATGCTTGATAATGCCACATTCTTCAACAGTGTGTGTCAGCCCGGCTCGTCTAGGCAATTATAGAAGTAGTAGTATTATGATATATTATACTACATTATTGTTATAGCAGTAGAAGAAGAAAAATGGATTACAAACAGAAAATTGAAAATAAATTATTCCCGTCACAACGCCTGTCTTCATTTCACAAAGAAACATGTCAGCAGTGCAAGTGATCAAATTTTGTACACAACATGGGCTTAACATCCCTCACCGCCGTGTATTTGACTCTCTACGAACGAGTGCCACCGCTTCCCAACTGAGCAGCACGTTCATGACCTGCAGTCAATAAGGGAATTGGCAAGGAATGGGACTGATAAACACAATCAATTATAGCAATCAAATCTTATTAATTCCCGCCCCTGGGTCTCTGTCATTTATGAGTAAACTGAATCTTTGGGGGGCTTTGAGCTGTTCTCACTGTTTTAAGACGTCTTAAAGACAAAATGACTAATCAGCAGATTAATAATCACGAGTCACGCTCTGAGAATATATTAGATTGAGTTTCAAATTGTCAAAATGAGAAAGCGAGCTTCTTTGAAACAATGTGAACTGAGGAAATCAAGCAGTTTTGTCAGAATTTGGTTCAGAGAAGCAGAAATTTGGGGAACGTAATTGACAAATGACTCATTATTCGCCTGTTGTACACAAACGTGGTATTTTTTTTTATTGTTTAAACCAACACAAAGCTGTTTGGTATCATGTGTTCTTGTATACTGTCTGTCTGAACATCAGTACCACTCTCATGTCTGTCCGTTGAGTATGAAAGGCTCTAGAGGTGTTAGCAGACAACCTCTCCATCCGGTCTTTAGGTAATGCTAAGCTAAGCTAACCGTCCCCTTGCTCCTGCTCTGTGCCTGACACACAGACATTAGAGTAGTATTGATCTTATCATCTAATGCTCGGAAAGCAACGCCTACTTCTCAAAACGCTGAACTGTTTCTTTCACGTACACGCTTGTTCCTACACGCCATGCATTCGCTTAAAGTCTTTGCACGTGTTCATGACGCCCTCTTTCTTTTGTCTCCAGACACAGAGGCGGAGAGGAACGCGCTGAAAGAGCACGTCTACCCCAAACTACGAGACTTCTGCAGGGAGAACTATGGCATTGAATTCCAGGTAAACTGGCTGCGTTCCCGTTTTTCTACCTTCATTATCCCTTTGATTTCTTTCCTCCTGTCTTTCCCTCCTCCTGCTCAAGGGGCCTATAACTTCCAGAGCAGCAGTTTGCCAGTACTGACTGCTAAGTGTCTCCAAATCTACATCGGGGCTTACACAGCAATCAGTGCCTGGAGGGCCCCTCGGAGCAGCGCAGAGGTCCCTGTCCCTTTAAGCGGACAGAAGGCCAGCAGAGATAAGGCTTCCATCGGCGAAGGCTGGCGCAAGTCTCACTGTGGATAAGGCAGCACGATGCGAGGGCTTTCCCTTTGTTGTTGTCGGAGAATTGCCGCATTCCCCCCCGCGGTGTCCGCTGATCGGGATCATTTGCATTGCAAATCGGCATCGGTGTACACGGAAAGATTTCTATCAGAGGTTTGTTTGTTTAACAAATCCAGGAGAGCCCTGGAGTCGGTGGGGGGGGGGATGGGGGAGATCTCTGCCATAGATTGTTCCTGGACGGATTTGAGGGGAGCTGTTTCCAATCAGGAGACCCGTGACCCCTGAATTGTTTGGTAAAGCTGCAGTCAGCAGGGTGTCGGCGGCTAATTCTCATTTCATGCTCAAAGTGTTTGAATCATAAACACCTCCGAGCACTTACCGTCTGAAAGGTGCTATAACAAGATTAGATACAATAGTGTTGAGAATACCTCCGCTACCTGCTAATGGGCTCTCCGGGCGTTTACAGGGTTTGGTGTTGAAACAAACTATACTTTGAAGAAAGTAAAGCCGCACTTTAATCAACAGAGTTAGGATGACTTAAACAAAAATCATTTTGGCCGATAGATGATGGTGATACAGGTGTTTTTTGTTGTTGTTTATTTTGTTTCTGTTGCTGTTTGTTCCCCATCTTGCGCCGGGAAAACAAAGCAATCGTCCAATGTCAATGTGGAGACGATACATAGGTGCATTTCCAGTTAAAAGCCTTCGTTGTGATGAAAATGACAGTAAAAAGACACTTTGAAGCCAAAATCCCTAAGTGCAAATATGTAGATGTGTCAGAGAACTAATGGCAGTCAGATTGAATCAGTTTTTTTGAATAAATTAATCCGTGGGCCGCGGGTTCTTACAATGATTGGAGGACCCGGAATGAGCTGTGAAGGAGTAAGGTGTGATGAGGGGTGTTTTATGTCTGAAAGAAAACCATAAATGTTCTCCGTCTTGCTGTGCACAAGTTGAGTTACGGTGGTTTCCATTTGAGTTTGACACACGAGCAGCAGTTCAATTGGGAGATCGAGAAACCTCCTGATGTATCGCGCAGCAGGAATCGCTTTGTCATGTTCGGTTTAATTCTTTGCTTGCATTTTATTACATTTTCAATCTGGAGGGAACTTCATTCTCATTGAATGAATAATACTTTCATTGATAAGAAAACATCAGATGAGAAACAGTCTTGGGCATTGTGACGTCCTCTGGATACGTCATAACAGAACAATGTCTGTTACAGTCAAAGAGGGGCGGTGAAGCCAGGAGTAGTAAGTCACTGGACGCTTTTGTCCAAAGCGACTTACAATAAGTACATTTACACTTTCTTAAGCATCGTGTGACAGGGCGTTTTTTGACATTGGCCTTGGCGGAGTTGTGCACTCTACTGAGCGTTATCCTTTTTATGTACTGTGTTACTTTGCTGGCATCTTTAATAAACCAAATCTACCCAACAGCGACAGCTCACCGCCAAGCAGGCAAAAGCTGTCATTTCTTTAGTCTGTGGCCCGTTCGTAAATGTTATCCAGCATAGATGAATGAGATTTCTACCCAGAGGTTATTGTAAACAAACACTGTGATTGGATCTGCTGCTAACACTCTGCTGTCGGTGTATACGTGGTGACGTACAGTGAAAGGTGAAACGTCAGTCCAAACTTCACTCAAAAGTGAAACGGACCTCCAGTTTTCAGAAAGTTGGAACTGGTTTAAACTCAAGGTGATTGTCGATATGAAACAAAGCTCATCGTGTAGCTCTTTTTATTCCACTGTTCTGTTCTGTTCTGTTCTGTTCTGGTTTTGATTCTCCTGTTATAACGAGCGTCAGTTATTGAAAGTCAAAGGGTCAAAGATGCCGTAACCAGACGGAAAGAGCTGACGAACGTTTCCCGAAGTGCGAGATAATGCCTGGCTGAGCCTGGCAGAGACGTTTTGGCTCCGGTATCGGTGGCCACGTGTCTGTCTGGTGATTCAGCTCGCTGTGACGAAGCGTGAGCTGAAATGATTATGCAGAAGGCCCGGGAGTTAATACTATGACTCACTTACTCTGCTCCCTCCGCTCCTCCTTCTCATCCGTCGAAGCCCCCCTACTCCTCATCCTCACCCACGCTATGTGAGAATTGGCACCTTGGTCTAAACCAGAGTTTACTGTAGCTTGATAATGACTTGCACTAGCGTGTGTGAGTTAACGTTTTGGTTGTGAATCATTTTAACGTGCAAAATCATACACCATTTCTGCATACGGTATCCTGACTGTAGCCTGATTCTTCTTCTAGTTGCCTTCTTTTTGTTTTTTGTGCTTTGATTTGTAATTTATGTGCGATCCCGCCTCCCCACACACACACACACACAATCATACAAACACACACACACACGATCCGTCTCTCGCACGCATCCGCTGGCACACACTGACACACATATGCCAAGCTGATGAAACCCAATTCTCCCCGGTCCCTCATCACTTGACTCAGTTTCCATCCAGAACGCTCCCTTAAGAGGATGAGGAGGGATCGCGGGAGATGGAGAGAGGGATAGACGGAGGAAGAGGGCACGGAAATCCAGCCCAGGGGCCCAGGGCCGCGTCCTCATTCAGTCAGTGAACAGCAGCGACGAGTTGGGTGGGGAGACGGGGATCAAGCTCTGCGATCGCTTTTTCACCATTTTTATCCCCAGTGTTTCCAGCTCTTCCCGTCTTCATCACTCAGTTGGAGGCTCACTTTTTCCCATAAATGACACAAAACAGACGCAGAGTAGAAAACGGAGGAGTGATGACAAAGATACACACATCTGTGAATGGATCGGGGTCAGACAAGGTCTCAGTGTGTCTGTAGCTACGCTAGATTACAGTCGGCGTATGTGAGGCCGCAGTCAGCGGAAACTACATATCTTCTCCGGCCATATGGTGTTATTGAAGGGACATTGATCGATGGATTTCGCGCTCGTGGTTGAGTTTTTCGGCTTTGATTTATTTGTCGGGCTCTCTAGCGATGTGGTGGCATAGTTGAACCGAGCAGAGTTGGTTATTAGCCCTCTGTTCAGTCTCAGAACAATGATATGTACTTGAATTAGGTAGGGTCCTGTTGTCAGCGCTGTATTAGAGCTAGGATTAAAAAAATAATAGATAGATAATATTAATAGTCGTAAAATCGAGCTCCTCTTCCATGGAGTGAAATAGCAAAAGGGCAATGGTGCATACAGTACATTTAAATACATAAAACATACCTGATCAAGTAATTTCTGTGGATTCTGGGTCCGAAAATTAAACCCCGCCAAGTGCCAAATGCTGGTATTGTTATTCAGGTTATCTGACACACTGGCAGGTACAGAGTCTCTGCTGTTTTTTGGTGTCATCAGTGGGCAGGTTGCGTCTGTCATTTGCTTGAATCTACATCGTTTTGTACAACAAAGCGTGCGGGCATCACGGTGCATTCAAGTACACCTCGTAAACTAAAAATCAGCTTTCAAACGGCAGTGAAAGTTCCCTTTTTTCCATATTTTATAGGTCTAAATGTGTCATTACTTTTATCCTTTCACTCTGCAACTGCATTTTAATATTACGTCCCATTCATTCAGTTCTTAATGTAAACAGTATATTTTGAATAACGCTCCAGGTTGGAGGGTTCCTCGTACAGTTTGCAGCATCAGTTCCCTCAGAATCTCTCTCATATCCGAGCAAAATTGTAAATGAAATTTCCTAAAGCGGATCGAATCGGAAATCGTTGGCAATGGTCGGCTCTAAGTTGTGTGCAGATCGATACAGTGAGACACATCCTGCATTATGATCATGTGTATGAACTGTGCTTTGCAAGGTGAAGTCACATGCATTACTGGTCTTCGTTAATTGCTTGCGTATTATGCTGCTCTCGGTGTCGGCGTTCTCTCTATTTTTGGGTTTGTTTAGGTCGATCACATTTTGGATCAGGTCCAATCATCCTCAGGTTCAATCAGACAGCGTCGGGACTCTTTCTCTGAATATTAATTGTAGTGATTAAGCATTACCCGCCCTTGTTTTTCATAATTTGTGAGTTCACGATCACAGAACAACAAATCCATCATTTATTGCATCGCAGTCACATGAAATATTTAATTTAATACCAGAGTGAAACACATTAAATCGTAAAAGCGTCATTTATATCCTGTCAGTGGCCAAACTTTTTTTTGGCTTCTCCTTTCTGGGGAAGTTACGTGGTTTTGGTGATGGTATGGTAAGTAATCTATTCGTACCGTGCTAGATTTTGTTGAAAAGTTCGTCTAGATTACATATAAACTTTGTTTTAATTGACATATTTCTTGTTTAGACTATAGATCCCTTACATAGACTACTGTGTGGGTGTTCTGGTGAGATACAACTGCAGTATCCGCGGCTGCTTTAGTCTATAAACTCACTCCCCGGTCAAGTTTTTTATTGTGGTGCGCGTGCTGGACTGTCAGCTTCTCAGCCAGCTGTGCTCTGAGATCCCGGCTCCCATTATCGTCACCCATCTTGCGTTTTCTTTAGACTCATAAATCATCTCGTTACAACACAATCAACTCCTCCCACATGCAGGAGATAAACTGGATCTCGGGGTTACTGGAAGCAGCTCCGTTAATAATGTGTCTTGGACCTCGCTGCGGTTGCCAAACTCACTGGGCATCACACGCACACACACACACACACACTCTCACACTCAGACAGTGCAATTATAATAAAAGTTTCCCGGCCACGGCTGTGCGACTCAGTTCAACGGCTGTCACTCAGACGTCTTTTACAACTCACAAGGCAAGCAGCGAGATCGGAGACGAGATGATGGGTGAGACGACATTTCACGATTTTAAAAAAATAATAAAACGGCCTATTCATGTAGTCTATTGTGCTCACGCTTTTAAGAAAGGGGGACCATGGCTGTCAGTCTGGCTTTGTCAAAAAAGGACGCAGTGCTCTTAGAATATGTCACCCTCTTCAACATTTAAAAGCCAATTAATTTTATAGCTGTGCTTCTTACGTTTTTGTACGAGTCTGGGTTGAAATGTAAGTGTAAAGTTTTCCTCGTGTGAATACGCTCATTTATCTCGAGCCACTAAAAAGTTTTAACAGAAAACATCTGCAGGAAAACTGTTTTGAAAAGGAGAGAAAGGAAACGTTTTCTACATCTCATGATAGAAAAGCGGAAGTTTGTCGTGTTTTTCAGACTGACAAGCTTTCAGAAGGAGAAGCCGTTCAAAGCATGAAGCATTCATCGCCCTTCCATCTGTTTACCTGGCCACCATATTTCTCGTTTTGTGCCTCTCAGTCTGTTGGCAGCAGGCCAGCGTCTCTCCATTCACTGTCCTGCTCTGAGGCTGCTTTTTTCCTCTATTCAGCCTCTACAGAAACATACCAACATGCCAACGGCCTCCACGGGAACAATGCTGACAAATCAGCAAAGATAATCACATCTCAAATGTCCAAGGTTTCCGGTCTGCTGTTTTTGTAAAAACCCATGGGAGAAGTATTAATTGTCTTAAGAGGTTCACTACTGTCAGCCTATCCGCTGTCAGTGGGATATCTTAGGAAAATATGACATTTGATGGACAGATAGCCCTAGAAAGACAACGAATAGGTGTTTATATCCACAACTATACACTCAGAAAATAGACCAGTGTGTTTTGTAGTAGCGAGCATGTGAAGCATTTGAAGATGCTTCAAGAAATAACATCAAAATACCAAAAAAAAGACACTGGGGGAATATTTCTGTCACAGATGAAACTATGAAAACACCTTTGTCCTCTGCTCAAAGACTATAATATTTAATAAGTTGTGGAGCGTCATGAAATATTTTGTTAATGTTTCTACATTTAGGAATCTTCCGGATCAATATATTATTTTTTTATTTATAATAACGGATGAAAAAGCCAATGTTTGTATTTTTTTATGACATATTTTCATCACTTTTATCATTTATTTCAGTTTATTGACTGACATAGCTTGTTAGCTGAGGTTGTACAGATACAGATTTAGGGATATGGATCATTTGTAGGTAGAAAATGATGTCACAATGAAAAAAATATATTTTTCTATATATTTTCTACTGCAGAGTTCAAAGGGTTAAGCGTTATTCTTGAATGCAGAAAAGTTCACATTCTCTTCACACCTACACGTCTTCACCCACACTTCAAGCCCTTAAGCAGGCTTAGCTCACTTCAGCCTCCCTTTACCCCGTTGGCCAGACTGACTAAGAGACTGTCTGAAAAAGAGTGATGTTACCCACATTGATACACTGCAGGCGATGCTCCTCTGATTACAGCGAACTTCTAAAGTGCTGACGGGTTTGTGCTCGGTTGAAATCAGAACACTCCTCGGGATATTTCACTTCTAAAGCTCTGTCATTGATTTGAAAATGCACATTTTGACACAAATGTTTTTTTTTGTGTGAGTGTAGAAATGCCCGCGTTGATTGAGCTTCGGGGCAGCTGGGAGATGAGAGGATGTGCTGGAGAAGGAGCTGTGTAGACACCTTGACTTTACTCATAATATACTCTGGCTTCCCATTCATTTTAAGACTATTTTATCAAGTCTGGCAGCTTTCCTGACTGCACAATCAAAGAATAACGGTTGAGTGTCTCGCAGGTAATATTAGCTGCAGCAGAAAGGATTGAATTGTAAGTATTTCCTTGAACTTTCTGTGCTTTATCACGATGGACGTCTGTTCTCGAGTGCAGAATTATGTCACAATCACTGCAGTGTTCGCAAAGCACTCCGTTTAATAATCCGCAACAAATCCGCGATGGTCAACAGCGCCGTGATTGGCTTTTCCTCGTCGGCGCGAGGAAGCCACCAACTTGCGTCCGCTCCCCATTTAGCTCTCAAGTACCTCCATCTGGCTCGGACGCCATTAAATAAACAAACATCGGCTCGCATTAAGAGCGCCGGTTCCCAAAGCTGCGTTCGACAGCCTCGAATCTGCTCCCACCATGAAAAATGTATCTCGCTGAGCAGTTTTTACTCAAAAGCCGGCCACCGCGTCTGCCGGTGCCTCATCATGCGATCTCATTACCTCCCGCCTCTGACTGGCTCTTAACCTTAACTCGCAATGTGTGAAATGCTGTGCTGTAATTACCCCGCTGTGACAGAGCATGACGGATTTTCTCCCAAAGCGTGCATGTGAAATTTCCTCCCAGCGCTCATCATTGACAGCCCGAGTCAACTCTATCAGATTGTGAAGAGATATTTGACCTCTTATCGTAGCAGGCAGACGATTGAAATGAGTGAGCGAGCGTTCAGCATCTAACACTAAAGTTTAAATCCCTGCTTAACCTCTCTTCATGTGATGTTTGTGTTTCATATCACTGCAAAAAAATTTCATATTTGGCCACGGATTTGCTGCTAAAACCTGCACTTTTCCTCGAGCGCTGCATTCATCAAACATTCTTAGAGATTTACGACGTGTTCTCGATAAAACTGCCTGCAGTAGCGAGAGCTTAAGATATATTTATGTTGGCAGCGTATCTATTTTTTACTGTTGTTGTGTTTTTTTGCCTCAGAGTCTTTCTGTTGGGGGGGTTTTTCCGCCTTTTTTCCCCGCCTGATTTCATGCCCTTTCTTCCTGGGCATCTTGGGCATAATCCCAAAGTCTAATAGTCTAACATTCAATAAATGAAAGAAGAAGAAGGAGAAGGAGAAAAAAAAAAACAGGCTCCTCCTGCACTTGACCCGCCACGGGCAAATGCCTTCCAAGGGCGTTAGAAAGCTGCTTAGCAGAAGCTGCTTCGGCTCTCTTACGTAAGCAACGACACCCCCACTAACACAGTTTGGGGGGAGAAGAGAGAGGAAGAGTAGGGGGGAAGTAATCGGAGAGAGGAGAAGTTGGCAAGAGAGGGAAAAGAGAGAGCAAACCTCTCCCATCCAAATACTCTCCCTTTTAACTTAGTATTTTGTGTCCTTGCCTATTTTGGAAAAACATCCCTCCATCTTTTTTCCTCTGTGCCCTCCCATCCCTGCACACTCTGGTGAGTGATGGGGCAAATTTAATCAGTACACCCTCCCCACCCACACGCGCGCACATGAATAGATATGACTAATATCTTCATTTAGCTTTTAATTACCGTGCATCCTCCCAATCACCTGCTGAAACCTCAGCGTAATCTGGGGTGGGGGTGGGGGGGTGCTCATCTCACTTCATTCCCCACCCTCCCTGCGGTCCTTGTCGACGGCAGAGCCGATCGCAGTCTCCCACACATGTGCGTTGGAAGTTGGAAGTAGATTAGTGACACTGATAAACAGCGACTGGTGTGCTCGGCAATGAGTTTTCCACAACATGAGGGATCATGTGTGAGTGGGAGAGTTGTTTTTTTTTTTACAAAGTAAAAGCCTTTGGAGATTCAGAATAATGGAAAGAGGCGTAGACACATTCACCCTTTTGTCATTTATCTCGAAACGAGCACAGAAAATAAATCTCCAAATATGATATATAATCCAGGGAGATAATAATTAGCAGAAAGTACCAGTAAATCCTCTGGTTCGAGCTCCACAGATGTGAGTTTGTGCTGTCTTTTCTCTATTTTATATCATTTAGAGCCGTAGCATTAAATGGATTAATTGACAGAAAATCACTCAGCAGCTGTTTTGTCAGCTATTCAGCTGTGATGATTCATGCTTTTCTTTGCTTTATCTTGATGGCAAACTGAATATCTTTGAGTTTTGGCTGGACAAAACATGCAGTTTGAAGATGTCAATGTCAAGATGTAAATGAATAAAAAGTAATTGCTAGTTGCAGCCCTGCTATTATGAATTGAATATATTTTGGCTTTGGACTTTCGGCTGCAGAAATGGCTGTAAAAACAAATTCCCCAGACATTTAAAGATGCCTCATGGAGGCTTTTGTTTTGTTTTTTGTTTGTTTACATTCAGTGTTTCTCACCAGGACACTTTTTTTTGTGTTCTTGAGATCCAACAAACATGTTGAATGTACCACTAAAAACAATTAACCAGCTTTGTCTAGTTAGCAAGCTTTCTTCTTCTTCTTCTTCTTCTTCTTCTTCTTCTTCTTCTTCTTCTTCTTCTTCTTCTTCTTCTTCTTCTTCTCTGCCTTTGCCGACACATTGCTGTATTTCTTGGCTCCTTACCACCACCTGTAGGCACGCGTGACTTAAAGGATGCATGTGCGTTCAAACGCAGAATTTAATATTTACAGTATTAATGATGTAATAATACAAACTCAGAAATATTTATTTTTTCCATGGCTGAATAAACAAGCTGCTCTCAGAAGAAAATAAGGTCCCCAGAACACTGTTTGAAACTAGAAAGGTGGCAGGGTCCGCCACATATAAACAAAGTAAAACAGTATGAAATTGTGTTGTCCTTCAAGTCTGGTTCATTTATTCAGTTTATTCAGTTTATTCAGACATGAAAACAAAAAAGAGTTTGTTTATTAAGTTTGTTTTGGCAGTACAAAAAAAACAAACTTTAAAATGAACCATCAGCAGTGGCCGAAATGAACATTTCTGCTGATATGACAGGATTGCGCTTTATTTAATGCAAACTGTTAACTGAGAAGTTTTTCGTATTTTGCCCAGTGTTATGAACTATCACAGTAAGAGTAGGAATATGTATGTTTCTTCCACAACCTGAGAGACTTGATGTGAAAAATGTGCATACATCTGCAGTCGGCCAAAATGGGTTGGGAAAATATCAGCACGTGTGATATTGGCAAATGCCGTTGGTACAGTACAGTAACAGTTGGTAGCCCCTGCAATAATTGAAAATGACAATATTTGTTATTTGCAGCCCTGGGCTGTGGAGGAAATATGCCGCTGTCTGTCTCCTCCCAGTCACACAGCTGCTCACAGGTGCACGACAACAATCACGCAGATGAGCTGAGGTGTAGCTCCAGCCCCCCTGCTGCTCCCACCGGTATCTCCCAGACTGTCAAAGTAAAGTCCCACGCTCAGTTTCAGTGCCGAGCCGTTATCCAGGGCTGCCAGTCACTGCTGTTCTCTGCCACACTGCGGATGTGTCAGTCATTGTGCCAGGGCTAACCTCATTTGAGCTAGCTAGTCTGGTGAGCAGCAGAGCATGAAGGAAGACAGCCGCAGCCCGGGCTGCTGAATCACTTTGGCTTCACCTCATCCCCCTCCTACTTTTTACTCCTTTAACGCCGCCATCAGGGAGGCAGAGCAGCAGAATCGATAGCCACAGTGAGGAGGAGAAGAGGAGAATTATGCGATCATTATGCTTTTTGGGGAGTGAAACCTGAGCCTCGAGGCAGCAAAGGCCATCAGGAGTAATGTATCTTATTGTAAGCCACATGCCGGGCAGGCCAGCGCTGAGAGAGACCCAGGAAGCTGCCGGTAGGAGGGCTCGTTGGCCCCTTTCAGCACCCCGAGCCAGCAGCAGCGTGGCGGGGGCCACACACACACACTCGCATGCGTTTCCTCACCCGCCTCTCCTCCGCTGGGAGATTCCCCCCGTGGTGTGTTTACTGTTGATATCGTCTGAAACTGCCAGAAAGTCTGACAAATGTGTTGAGGGAGACCCCCTCTGTGGCATATGTGCTCGTTCAGTCATTCCACCTCGCTGGTGTCTGGTGCTGCCTCGGCAGTGATGTCGTGGTTTTCAGTGACAAAAGCAGGTGTGTTTGTGTGTGTGTGTGTGTTGAAAGCAGTAATGGCATTGGTTCAACTGAGATTTTAGAGCGCCAGCCAGAGCGGTTTTGCTGTTGTCTAATTATACTTAACCCAAAACTTGGCAACAGTTTTCCTCGAATTCCCTTGAACACAGTGCTTCTCTGCTGAAAGGCTTTTGTTCCTTTTTTTTCACCATTAAATTCGATTAAATTTCAGTGCGTGCGGGCAAATTGACCACCCTGTATTTGGTTTTAATTTGAAAACAATATGTTTGCACTTACTGTAAAAACGAGCTGTTTAGCAGGAGGACAAAATATATTTTAATCTGTCGAGTAGCTCCTCGATTAAGTGATTAGCTGTTTGATCAATAAAATGTCACAAACGTGTCGTACTCAAATACCTGGTTTTGTCCGCAACCCAAAGATAGTCAGTTTGCTTTCAAAGAGGAGTGAAGAAAACAGAAAGTATTCCCATTTAAGAAGCTGGAATTGACTTTCTGGTTCTCAAAAAATCTAAATCAAACTAATCAAAATAGTTAATTGCATCTCTACAACATACTGTATCTTAAACAGAGCACTGCTGCAGTCAGGTTGATAAACAGGAGTGAAGATAAATAAATGTTTTAATCCCTAAAGTTTAAAAGTCATTCCTGAGCTCTCCTCTTTTCAGTAAACAGATCTAGATCAGAGCAGTATACTGTACGATGTGACTCAGGGTGTTTATTCCCCCCGATCCCTCCTCTAGAGCGATGGCTTTGCCCCCTTGCTCGGTCGACAAACATCTCAGAGAGACCCCTAGTGTGTCTTTTTGCTCTCATCAGTGTAACTCCTGGCCCATGTTTGTGTGTCTCCAGGTGGTGGACCTGTACTGGGGCGTGGACCCGGAGGAGTGGGACAGTCCAGAGCTGCAGCGACTCAGAATGAAGCTCCTGGAGGAATGCCTGAAGACCTCGGCGGGACCGTGTTTTGTTGTAAGTACTACAGGTTCGAGTTAGAGATGTAATGGATTTTATGAGCGCGTGCGGATGTTATCGCTGCGCGTCCACACTTTACATAATAAGAAGAAAATCTGTTAAATCAGTGTCTGCTCTAGTTTTTCCCACCATCCCTCTCTATCTCATTACATGGCTCTGATATGGCATTAAGACTGGATTGTTCCCAGGCTATTTCGCTTTTGAAGATATAATAGCAGTGTCAAACCACCTAATAAGAGTGAAATCTAATTTTTCTTGTAGACCGGTCTTTTCATGAGTCTTGGCTTGGTCGCAGTTAAAAAATGACACAGAAATGACAGGAGTTACACTCCCATTTGAAGCCCTTTCATTGCAGCTTTGGTTGATCTGGTTCGTTAGGAAGCTGGAATTGCCGACTAATGACTTAAGTAAATAAAAAAAATATTGGCGTTCATGTTACCTGATGAAACAACCTCACATACGTAACAGTCGATGCTCAGTCGTCTTTGCTGGAGTGCAGACGAGAAGAAAGTATGTCAGAAAGAAACTTGGGCAAAGATATTGGAATGCAAAAAATCCAGGAAAAAGGCTAAAATTACACTTGTTCGAATGAGTTATGCGAAGACCTCTGCAAGGGGAGAGAGGGAGAACGAGAGTGGCATGACGCATAATTACGGCTGACATTTCAGTGATCTTTTTTAGATAATTTTAGGCCACATATAAAAAAAAAGAAGAAAAGTCAGGGACAAGGGCGGAAAGGGGTGAGGACAGGAGTGGAGAGAAATTGATGGTGAATTATTCAAATGGAGCAGATCCTTTTCTAGAGGTTGGAATTGAGGTGAGAGATCACAGGGAGAGGTAATGCATTATGGGTAGCGCTGGAGCCAGGGAGCGTAATCGCCCTCCCCAGGCCAAGGTTTGGTATTTTCTTCTTCTCCCACCCTGCATGCACCGCTTCTTCCTGCCTCTTTCTCAATCACCAGTTGTTTGTTCTCTGTTCTGTCACGCACAAACAAGCACAGAAAACACACTTTCCACTTCAAAACATCTGCAGCTTAATGATTCATTCTGGTTTACTTCCAGAGGAGTGATGCTCCTTGTATCAGACCAGTGAGGAACATTCTTCTAACACGTAAAAAAAACACGTCTTCCCTCCTTGACTCCTCCAGGGGTTTAAAAAAACAGCTGATTTGTTTGGCTGCTGCACAGTTTTTAGTTTAAAAATAATAATGTTTTAGTTGGATTAAGATAATGAATATAATCAGAAGAAGAGGAAGAACAATCGCAAGCGTAAATGAGCAGAGTTTGGGGAGTGACGAAATAAATGTGCCATCTCCATGACAACTGCATCTGCTGATGAAGAGCACGAAATGTGGTTGAAAGCTCCAGAGGAAGCTCATAAATGGAGCTTGAGTTCAGTTTATTTTGTGAAAACAAGCATTGATATTTTTACACTTATTATATCATGAACACACTTGGCAGAACACAACCGAAGAAAATTCACCGCAAGAAATTAATTCACAACAAATGGAAATACTATACATAAGTAGATGGTGGCAGCGTAGCAGACATTAGCACATGAAACACGCAGCTGAACAGAGCCGAGACAAATCTTTGTTATGTCTGTTAGGCAAAAAAGGACCCAAAAGCAAGACACAGAGGCAGGCAGAATAAAATGAGACTCAAGAAAAACAAAAGGAAATTACAAAAAACAGACAGAAACAGGAAACTCAGACAAACCAACGAAGATTGACATAAAAACACAGACTTAAATACACATACATTAAATAACAAAACACAGGTGTTCACTGAAAACAGGTGGGAAAAAGACCAAGACAGGAAGTGGAAGGTCAATCATGACACATGAGGATACAATCTACAAAATAAAACAGGAAATGACTAAACTGAAACCCCAAAATTATGACAATGTTAGCAGGAAATGTTAGAACTTACCCTGGTTAGGTGATGCACTGGTAGCATCATGGGAAGTGTAGTGCGAACATGGTGTACCGAATGGTGTTTTGGATATATGTTGCAGCAACTAGTGTGCCGTGTGATTGTAGCAGCACACATGCCTGAACAGTTTGCAGGCTATAAAATTAAAATAATGATAAACGATGAAGAAGAATATGCCTTCTTTCCAACACCTCCTCTACATGCCCACACTCTCTTCTTTCCCAGTGTGCCTCAATATTGCACCAGTTTCTTACAAATATTGCCTGAGTACTTTGGTAATGACCCCGACACACGCAGTCTACGGGTTTAAGATCCATCTGTGGATCATTTTTTTGTCCTAATGTGTGAAAGTTTTAGTCGGCATTGTGAGATTTCATGGCCTCTGAATCCCCCTGAGACAAAATGGGCGATGGGGCTATACTGTGTAAGCTCAATCAGACTAAGATGCACTGAAATGATCCGATCTGAGTTGAAAAGAAGTGGTGCGCTCTCCCCTTTTGTGCTGCCGGCTTTCTGTTTGCCGTGGTATTGTACACGCCGCGCTGATTTCATTCATTCCCATCAGCCTCGCCGCCCTCTGTCTCTGCAGCAATTTCACCATCTTAACCCTGACTGACCCCGAGCACTACCGCACAACACGCTGAGGGAAAGTAGGCACACACAAACTCAGGTACACACACGCAGCTTTTTGTTCTCTTCTGCCTTCAAACACACACCCACACAGGCGCATACAAACAGAGCATCTTGACCCGAGGCGATTTCTCTGTCATGAGATTGAGAATCAGTTGGGGTGAACTCTAACTCTGGGTGATACAGACTGTTTACACCAGTCTACACACCTACACACAAAAACACACAAATGCATCTATGGTGCACATCCTCCCCATCTGGCTGGTTAAATCTTTAATGGCATATTCTAGTGGTTCGCTCTCGGGGGTGAATGAAGGGTTTTATGCCCACAGTAGCTCCACTGAATTGAGTCCCATTCAGACTTGTCAGAGCCAGCTGCCGCAGTCCCTGCAGCCGGGCTACACGGTGCCACCGCCACACAGACCGGTCGGCCCCGTTTCTAGAACTGGGGAGCTCCGAGCGGCAGCGGGTCCTTTGATCAGGGACTTGGATCCTCGTTTGTGACAGTTCTGGGTTGTCTGGGCCATCTCTGGAGTACCGTTGTTTATTTTCACAGGGTGGTAGACCTAGATATGTGTATATGTGACGATGGGGGAAGACGTCAGCAGAATTTAGGGCTTTGCTGTATCTGCAGCAACATAAAGAAGCTTTCAAATAGTGCATGCACGTGTGTGTGTGTGTGTGTGTGTGTGTGTGTGTGTGTGTGTGTGTGTGTGTGTGTGTGTGTGTGTGTGTGTGTGTATGTGCACTTTTCAGGCGAATCCTAGTCTCTCTTTTTTCTCATGTTGCTCGATGTTCTTTGTCTTTCTTAATATCAGTAGCTGACATGCAACCATGCATATCGCCACATTGGTGTTGTTCCTGAAACGTCATAATTAATGTTGCTCCAGTGAAACTTACCAATCACATGTTCGTATTGTTATAGCTTAGTGTGTTCAACTTTGTTGGGGGGTCTATTTTAACCTAAACAGTGTTTTCAAAATATCTTTGTTCCCTAAAACTAACCAAGTGTTTTTGTTCCTCTTATCTTAAACAAGTACTTTTGCTCCCTAAACATAACAAGTATTTTAGTTCCCCAAACCTAAACGAGTACTGTTGTTGCCTAAAACTAATCAGGTATTTTAGTTCCCTAAACGTAACAAGTATTTTAGTTCCCCAAACCTAAACAAGTACTGTTGTTACCTAAAACTAATCATTTTAGTTCCCTAAACTTAAACAAGTATTGTAGTTCCCTTAACCTAACCAGATAGTGACAGAAAATTGTTAACTATCCCATTAAACCACGACTACTTGCTAAAAATGTTGTTGTTTTCATTGCTGTTTCTCCTAATTTAAGATGAAATGATTTTACTGGAACAACATTATGATGTTGTAGGATCAACACCAACACACTGATCTCAAAAACTCTCCTCACACACAATGATCTAGTGCTGCAACGAGCGATTATTTTCATTTTAATGTCAGTTAATCAATTGGTTATTTTCTTGATTAATCTATTAGAAGCGGTCTATACAGTCTCAGAAAAAGGTGGAAAATGTTGAGCGAGCAGTGATGGCGTCCTCAAATGTCCTGGTTTTTTTCCCCAACTTAAAGATGTGTCATAGAGGAAGTAAATAAACCAGAAAATAGTCACATTAAAGAAGCTGCAGTCAGAGAATTTTGATGTTTTACCCAGACCGAGTCATTCATTATCAAAACAGTTGGCGATTAATTTAATAGTTGACAACTAGTTGATTAATCAACCAATCACTGCAGCTTTGCCAGCCTCAAATGCTGCAGCTCGAGTGTCACCCCCAGCTAACACACACACACACACACTTCTACACACAGCCACATGGCAGCGAGAGGAGACTTCAAAGAGAGGCTGATCTGGGGGGTCTGCAGCCCACAACAACTGTCACAGAGCCCAGTGCTCGGATCAGAGGGGGAACAGAGGAGAGGATGAAGACGGGAGGAGGAATCTCTGAAAAGCAAAATTACATCTGCATCGATTATTGATGCAGGAGCAAATAGAGGAAGGGGGATGTGTTTCTATCGCAGAGAAAAGAGGAGAGATAAAGAGAGGAGGGGGGGAACACTACAGAGGAGCAGGATTTCTCTGTAGGTGTGTTCTTCGCTGCCACAGAGGATCTGTGCAACAACTGGAAACCTCTTACTACTCCGCTTGGCACATTCACCTCTGCTGTGCTCCAGAATCAAAATAATAGCGCCGATATGTAGCTTTGTAACTTCTATGCAGAGGCAGACTTAATCCTACTCATCATCTCATCCTGATCAATGGGAATTGGGGATTTATATCTCGTTGTTTCAGATTTTTAAAAATGCTTTTGTTCTTCTCGTTACACTGGTTGGAAAATGGCTCTCGAGTGAAATCAGAGCTATAAAAACAAGCTCTTTTCATTCTGCGGCATCAAGTTGTCTCAGCTCAGAAGACGGAGAGTCAGCGGTTATATAACCGGCGTTTTATTGGATGTGTCAGTCTTTGTGTTTATGAGTAAGAATCAATTGCAGAAAGTGTTTTTCAAAGGCCACGGCTCAACACAAGACAGGTGGCAGCGCAGGGTTGTTAAACACACACACACCACAACACTACACCTGCGTGAGGAGGGGAGGGGGAGGGGGGTGGGCTTCTCTCTAACCTGTCGATGCAATAAAGTCGGTTTCCATGGCGATAGCAGGGGTTGGCATGGTGATGGTGTCATTGACCCGGAGATTAAGCATGACAATGAGCCGTGTCTGTTTTTTTATTTGTTTTTTTTTCTCTCCTTCTTTGCTTTACGCTCCTCTCTCCTGCTCTCCACCAGTCTTAAATTCCCCCGTGTAAAAAAAAAAAAAAAAAAGAAAACACTAAAGTTGATAAATGCCTCAAGGACACGTATCGGCAAACAGTATGCAGCCACTCATCCAGTTTTTCAGCTTCTCTCTTTTTTTGTCTCCTGACTGGCCTTGTGGCAGGTTTGCTGCATGTAAGAGGATAGTTGAGGATACCGTCGCTCTTATTTTCTCTCCTTCATTCAGCTAACATGATGTAACTGCTAACGCGATAGCCCCGACCGGCTGGTTTCCCTCTCGTCTCCACTGAAAGTTGATACATGTAAGACATAAAGGCCAGCAAAGGAAACCTGCAAGAAAAGTGACTTATATGATCCACGCAATAGGCTAATTCCAAGCAAGGTTTTGGAGTCGGCATGCACAATAAATCCACTTGATTTTCAATGTGCATAAATGGACATGAATGAAAACACACTAAGGAAATAGAGGAGATTCTTATGAAGGCGAAATTAATTTGGGATGGTGGTGAAACAGCTCAGGTGGTGTTGTTTTTTTTAAGTTAACATAGAAAAAAGAAAGAAAAGGAAAATAATAAGACATTACAGGCATAAAATTTACAAAACTATAAGATACAACACTATAAAATCTTCAAAAACAAACCACAGGCACATTTTTTTAGGGACTACTTTCAGCGGTGGATGAATACACATTTGTTGATCCAATGAGTTTTCAGGCAACAAGATAGTGTACATGTGATTGACTCAAAATAAGATACAGCGCAGTCATTGATGTGCGATTAACCAACTAGTTAATCGAAAGAAATTTAATTGACAACTATTTTGATAATCAGTCAATGAAGAGCTTTTGGGTTTTGGACTGTTGGTTTGTCAAAAGCAGCGATCTGAAGGAGTCACTGAGCTGTGGGAAGCTGTGATGAGCATTCGTCACCATGTTTTGACATTTTCCAGACTCAACAGTTTATCACGAAAATAATCTTAAATAATCTAACGATAATTGTCAGCCGCTTTCTTTAATTGGCAGCACGCGCTGATTCATGTTGGTACCAAACTGTCGTCTACAAAAAACAGCGCGCTGTGACAATCAGAGCACACTGTACTCTGCCGGTGTGTAGTTTGGAGAACTTGCTCTCAGCTGAGTGAAACACCGCTCTGTCGGTGAGTGCACGTCACTGAGAGTTACGCGTTTCTTTGATCAGATCATTTGGGTTTTTTTTTTTTAAAGCCATTCCCCTCCTCTGCAGTGCCAAAGCTTATGCAGCAAATATCAGAACCGTTGACTTTGTGTTTCATTGACTGATTGACCACGGGAGTGATTGATTTGTCGAATCATACTGTAGCTGTGTACAATATCTTAGTCGCCTCTCCCAACTGGCTCATCAGATAAAGTGCACTTAGCCGGAGTATAAAAACCCCTTCCAAGGATGAAAAACCAGAGGAGGGAGGGGGGGAGGAGCAGTGCGGCTAAAACTGGAAATACATTTGGCCCCTGTGCGCTTTGCTATTGTCACTTTAGCCTCCTGTGTTTCCTGCACCTGCGTCTGCTAAAGCGTAATAAGAACCACCACAGCCCTTTGGTCCCCTGTCAAAAGGGAGACGCACACATGGCGTACATGTACACTCACACATGGACTCACACTTGTCAGCTGCCATGCTGTAATCCACTTTAGATGGCCTCATTCCAGGTCTGCTCTCCGGCTAAGGCAGGGATGTTAAACCCACCCGGCAAATATTTGGACACTTCTTACAGTTCAGCTCTGATAAGTTGGGCGGGTGACAGAAGTGACAGTGGATTTAACGCAAGGGTGGAGTGGTGTGAACGTGTGTGTGCTGACGTGTCAGCATTTGAACACCTGATTTTGTCGTGTTGATAGGAAACACCAGTTTTATCCTAATCTCTATCTACACACACACACTCACACACTCACACACACTCAGCCGGCCAACCGGTCCATTCATCCTGCCGTATCACCGCGAGGCGAGCTGACAGAGACTTTGTCAGCAACTTGGAGAGTGACTGCTCTCTCCTTCTCTCACACACACACACTCTATAAGTCTCTCGCTCTGCATTACTGTAGTTGAGCCCAGTGCCTCCATCCTCCACTGACACATCACTGCAGCACCGTGAGTCATAGAGGGCCATCGAAGGAGGGCGGACGAGGTGACCTGCAGGGTGGCTCGATAATCCGTCCTGTCACAGGGTTTTCAGAAGTGCTAAAGGGGTCTCCTAACGGTACGGGTGTCACGATTGGAGTCTAACTCGAAAAAGTTTTAGAAATGGGTCTTCAATTTCACTCTTCTTTTTTTATCTGCAAGTTAAACCTTTGTTGTTCAATATTTTGAAACTGTAAATGACAGTTGTCAGGGCATGAAACCAATCGTCTGTTGATCTTCACAAATCCAGATGCAGTATCCCAACAATAGCATCGCTGTCGGTGCTGAAAAAGTGTTTTTAATTGAATCAAATCGTCATATTGAGTTGGGGATTTGAAGAAACACCCCTTGGCTAAGCTACTTAACTTAGTTTTTATTGGCTCATGAAGCTAAAACAGGAAGATTGATATTGTATTAAAATGATAATGGTAAATCATGGCACAATTTATTAAATACAGGCCTCGAAAATCAGAATAATTGACCGTTTTTGCTAAACCCTTCACCTCCATATTAGCATAACTGGCTAACTAGCTTACTACCAGAAAAAGTGCCTTAACCTATATTTGCACTCAATGCAAATAAGAGCATTAACAATACAGGGTATGTTTACGTTGCCTCTTCATGATAGCACGTCCACTGTGTAGCTTAGCCGGTCCTCAACTAGCCTGTATCAGAGTTCAGGCTAACATTAGCATTATGTTAATTAAATTTGGAGAACTTAACATTCATCAACAGCAGCCAGTGTTAGACGGCTATAGTCAAAAGTCCTCGTCTCCTGTAACATATAAAGTTAAACATACTGTTGAAAAAATACAAAAAAAGTTTTTAAGCTAACCAGCTAAAGAGGATTAGCCTGTTGTACAGATGTTAGCATTTTTCTCAATCATACCTAACATAACAAAGGTTTTTGTTTGAAAACATATCTGAAACTTCAAATTGTCAGCTTGAGATGGCATTTTCAACCAACTCATGGAGGGACTGTTGATTAACATCCTAATTAGCAAGCTAACTAGCTAGCTAAAGCTGATCGAATCAGGGAGGAGGAGTTGTCTTCTCAGCCACTAAAAATCGATGGTGGCCTGCTGGAAATATGAAACCTGTTATTTTGCCTTTGCATGTCTTAAATTAAGGACCCATTGTTTCAAAGACTATGAATTTTGAATATGAATAAGTCTTCCAATGGTATCATCTCCATGCACGAATGCAAAACTTGACAGGCATGTCATCAAACACTGGGGAGCGGGGCTAAGACAATGGTTGATTATGGAAACATCCATTTATGGGGTTGCTTGAATTAATTAGAAACCTTTTCATCATAAGAAAAAAAGAAACAAATTGTTTGGATCACATTCAGGAGATCTCAGGATATGTTTTGATTGCACATTTCTGGTGAGAAATAGGTGAGTGATGCAGTTAATTATGTCTTTTTAAGTACTCTGAGCTGAAATGTGTACCTGTCGCTTGATATGCCTGAATGCAGCTCATAACCTTTCCCGTCAATCACGGCTGAAGCTAGTGAGCAGCCTGGCCTCGTTATTAAACTTGTTATTTTGGCAGGAGGAGAGCACACAGAGAGTTTCACACAAGAGGGAATCCCTTTCCTCTCTTCCACGTTTTGGTACTTGTGTATTTTCTGCCTTACAGAGATGCTCGGCTCATGTTCCTCACTTAAATTAGCGCTGTTTTCTAATTAGATTCTTGCTTTAGTGGATGTACTCGTATATTCCAGTCACAAGAGGGTTCATTTATTCATTCCTTAGCATCATTTTCCTTTAACTCTCTTGTTTGAAAGCAAATGCGTTAATATTCAAGGGATATATTTTTTTTCCACTGTTGTTTTTTTCACCCTTTGGTGCCAGCTACGTACACTTAATATACTGTTTCATTGGATAAGTGGGTCAGCTCAATGTTTGGATACCCAACCTTGAAAATGACACCTCCTCCTCCGAAACAACTGATACTGTGCATGGAAACTATCTTCTAAATCCAAAAAACAAGCTGCATAATGAACTCTCGGTACCAAATTTGAGGAACGTGGCCACAAAACTGCAGGAATCTAAATGATTCCACCGCGGGCGTTTGTGGGTTTTGAGAGTGGGCCGTTCCTACAGACCGTGCCACATGCCATCATCTGATTCTGCTTGTTCTCTGCATCTGTTCCCACTGCGAATGCCAAGGGAACGAGGAGTCCAACATGGAATGGCTTTGAAGCGTCATTGCCGCGAGCGCACCAACGTGGTTTTCCTGCTCATCGGAGCTCACAGTCATTTGGCTCTGCCCCCTCGCTCGCTCCGCGTCTTCGCCCCGGAGGCTTAAGCCGCATGTGTGTTACGACGCATGGAGTAAAGATCAGCTGGTCATGGAGTTGGGCGGGGGCGGGTTTCCAGTGATTTTTGCTCCAATTCTCCTCGAACGTAACTGATAGAGGACAGCCAGGAGCATGCCAGGAAATGGCCCTGATCACTTTTGACGGCATTTGAATCGGCCGCCACTCAAAAGCGTGCGCGTAGATGCCGAGGGGGAGAGTGGAAACTCACTGGGGCTTACAGTAGATATGCCATGTGGAGAGGGAGATAAAAGTGGGATGAAAAGGCCACTATTTAATTTGATGAAGCCTAATTATGCAGCTTCTGTGTTGAGAGTTCTAGTTTCTGACCAAAAAGATGGTAGAGAGCGATTGTTTGGCTTCGCCTGAGAAGAAGTGACGATAACAACATCAACTTATAGCGCAGGAGCCCACTTAAATCAAATTTCACAGTCTTATATTCTGTCCTCGCAAATCTACATACGTCCCTTTAATGAATGCATTAATTTCCTTTCATTTGAAACCCTCCCATCTGTTCTATACATGAGGCAATCTGCTCATTTTCTTAATACGACTGATTACCGAGCATTAGGGAAAATTTGGCCATGGCTGTGTGTTTTTCACATAAAAAGTGTGTCATTCAAGCATTTGCTGTGCGGCAGCAGAACGAATCAGCTTTTTCTTACAGGAAACAATGAATTTTGAGAGGGGATTAGTATTGAACCTCAGCGCTTTTGTGGTACCGGCCAAAATGACTCCACGGCACAAGACAGCATTGACTATTTGATCAGATTTGTTATAATGTTTGCTTAATGTTTGATTAGATGGCATTCAATGATTCAATGATGGAAGATGGACATTCAAGTTTGGCTTCTTTTCTTGAAATAACAAAAAGGCCAGCTGTAGAAAACATGTCTGAAATGTGTCTTTTCTTTGTCGTTAGCACACTGAATGTTTGATTACTAAGAGTAAAGGCTCATTTATGCTCCCCGTACCAAAATAGAAATCGGCACTGCCCACATACTTCCAGGCGTCCTTCACGTTCGGTAAGGATGTTAAGTAATACAATCACTATAGGGCACCGCCGCGGCGCTCAGAGGTCTCGCACGGGCCACCACTTTTCCTTCGTCACCGTCCAACTCACATTTAATTACCGTCCAGTCTCCTCTCAGCAGAAACCGTTCGCCTCAGTACAGATGTTAAAAACCTCTCACCAACTCGCATCACCTACTCAAACAGTTTTGCCATTTTGCAACTTCTTCCTCTTGTCCTGCGGTCGTGTCTCGCTTGAACTCAAACTATCAGTCAAATATACGTGTGGGAAACACCTGCATCGACACGCTTATAAAGCAGCAGCATTTTCCTTTTCCTTTTAAAAACTGTCCCTCATCATCGTTCCCTCGCTTTAACACTTTCCCTTTCACATTTCTTATAGTTGTGGTATTCATGTGATAGTGTGCGGCATATAGAGAGCAGATGGCATTTTTATTGAACAATCACGGGCTCTTTCTCACTTGTTATTTTCAGCACTTACTGCAAACATGAATGCGTCTCCGTGGGAAGAGGGTTTCTTATTTAAACTGTACATATGTGGCTGTAGTGGAAAGCAATTTCTATCCGAGATAGAGCTGTCAGGATGCACCGTATTGCACACGTAGCGGGGATTGTCGCGGCAGCTTCAAATTGGCTTGTGGATGTCCCAACTGCGCCACAGTTGCGCCCGTGGCTCTGAAATTGCCTTAAATAAGCCGCATGGTATGCATCGTTGACTCCGCTATTCACCCTGCGCCACTCATCCAAAAAATTGAGCCCTAAAACAGCTTGAAGGATCGTAATGATACACATTTCCTGTCCCTCTCTTTCTCACCTTCCCTGCCCTCTATCTCCCTTCCTTCCCCACTTCAGGGTCTGGTGGGAGAAAAGTACGGCAGCATCCGAGTGCCGGGGGAGGTGGAATCAGCGGAGTTCGAGATGATCTTGGATGCGGCTGTGGAGGCGGGGCTGGACACACACATCTTGGAAGAGTGGTACTGCAGGGATGAAAACTCCGTGCCACCCGCATACTACCTCAAACCCAAAGCCCAAATGCTTAAGAACTACCAGAACTCAGTGAGTGCGGCGAACGAGCTACCAAGCAGAAAAGTGATTTGCTGGTGGTTGTTGTTTGTCATTTTTACCCCCATGGATGTTCCTAAATAGCGGCTTTTCAGGGCTGATAAGGGCTTCTTCTCCCTGAGCCCTGTGGTTCATGAATTTAATTTCTCCTTGAGGAACATATTTGATATGCACACAAAGAACAGAAAAACCAGCTTTGCTTTGAGTTTGTGAGCAAAGTTGTGAAGTCTCAGGCAGCTCTTAAGCTCCTTTGAAGTCCTTTGCTTCACATTTTGCCAAAGAAAAGTGAGAAAAGAAAGTCTTAGTGTGCAAATGACCTCATAAAAGTCATTTAACAACAATTCTGTCAGCACAGTTAATTTCAGATAAAACGGTTTAGCTTCCGAGTTCCCTCTTATTTTTATAGATGTAATAAAATATCTGGCTAAGTTTTGCTAAAAAAAAGCTGCGTGGTAACGTTGCTTCAGGTCATTAAAACACATCGTTGGCAAGTGTAGCACTTAAACACACTTTAGGATACTAAAACATTCACATGTGAAGTTTTCAGAATCTCTCAAACTCCCCACTAGATAGCAGAGTTACTCAAATATGAATCACACCAAGTGATTTCAAAGAAACACACTTCTGAAGGCCACATACAACACCAGATTACTGTTCCTCACATGAAACACGAGAACAATATTCCCTTTGTTACTCTGTGTGACTGCACAGCTACATTCCCTCCGTCCGTCGTCTAAACTCTTCTCTCTCTGCGCTCCGGCCCACTTAGATGGAGTCGAGCAGCGCAGCCAAGACCAAGAATGACAAGGCCTGGAGGAATGTGTCGGAGGAGATCAAGAGGATCTTCCGAACAGCGGTGCTGCAGCTACAGGAGAAGGGGACCATGAAGAGCCCTCAGGCCAAGAAATTCCTTTGCTCTGGTTGGTTTCAGGTCCACTGTTTCTAACTTTTTCATCTTCTCGTGTCACATCTCTGGATGACTTCTTTTCATGATGGAACGTGTCTTACTGTCTGTTCGGTTCTACCTCTCTGGGTCTCTATTGTGGTTTGTGATATTTTTGTATTTTGTCTTTTAAAAAAAACATCTATTTGACCTTTGATTTTATGTTTTGAACGTAAATTTGATATTTCTATGAAGAACGACAACCTCTGCAATATATACTTAAGTCACTTAACTTCAAGAGTGACATAAAGTAGTGAACTATTTACAGACAGTACATCTCAAAGTCGTAATGTTGTGTATATCTGAGTGAAGCGATATTTACATATCAGAGTTTCTATCGTCTGAGATAAAGAAAGCCTCTGCTGACGTGATGGATGAGAACAAATAAAGACTTTTATAAAGAAGTACAATATTAATCTTCAGGGGTAAATTATCCCGCGGTAAAGTCCATGTATTTAACGAGTGAGGTTATTGATTAGACCGTTGTCTTGTCTTGTCACTAAATTGATAACAAGAGATGAGATGCAATCAGGATCTGTCAGACTGATGACAGCGATTGATCGATCGCGCTGTACGTTCACCTCACGGTAATTAATCCAAGCAGTGTCTTACAATGTCAGGTGAAAACACTTTCTTCTTTCTTTCACCCTTTTACTCACCATGTTTACTCGTGTTATCAGGGAATGTTTTCGGTCACTTATACACTCTCTTCTTTTACGAGTGTTGGTTAGTCACAAAACCTGAAACAACTACTTTCACTAAAGGAGCCGAACTGATCTCTGAACATTCAGTCATTACCTAGAACAGCCCCACGCCGAGGGAAAGTCAGGTGAAGTTTTGTAGTCCACAGAACATTTCTGGAGCTTCACAGCAAAACGGAAAAAGAAAAAGTAAATGGGGACCTGTTTTAAAATGTTCAAAAAAAACAACTGAAAGAAAACTAAGATGGCTCCATGTGGCTCGTCCGGTTGTAACCCAAGTCTTCGGAAGCCCCAAGATCCCAAACAGCCTTTTTTACTGTAGCTGCCAAGCTAAAAGCGTTAGTGTGAGACCTGTCTGAAGTGGCTGCAGGTGATGTAAATAACGTCTTTTTCAAATTGATTTGGGATCTCAGGCTTCCGGAGACTGTGGTTATGATGGTAGACTGTTTTTTTTGGTTGTTATTTTACATTTTAAAACAAGTCCCCATCTACCTCGGTTGTTTAGGAGAATGCTGCAACGCTGTTTCGCTGTGAAGCTCCAGAAATGTTCACATGAAACATCACCTGACTTTCAGTCGGCACGGGGGTGGGTAGATAACAAGTGAATTTTCTTTTTTTGGGGGGATGAACTTGTCCTTTAAGATTAACATCAAAACAGAGAAAAAACAATATTTCTCAGGTTTTCATACCTCTGCTAGTGTAGAGGGTGAAGACAAAGGCTAAAGTTATAACTCTGACATTTGAACAATTCCTCCCACTGTTTATTTTCACCCTGCACGGTCGGTCTAATATCAGCTCTTGTCTGTAAAAGGCTCCATTTGGGAATCACCCAGTTATTGCTGAATTGTTTGGACAGCGCTGAAGTAATCTTTCAAGACATCTTTCTCTTTTCCCAGGCTGTCATTGCGAGAGACGATTTAAGCAATAACACTCACGGTCTGATGACAAGTGCCTGCTTTATAGTCCCTGTTCTTATAGAGCAGACGCAGCATGGAGTCTTTTTTAATGGTGGGAATAAAGAAAAAGCTAATTTAGTAATTGCTGCTCAAGTTCATATGAAAAGGAAGCACCTCTTTTGTGTCAGGAAACCGCACTTTAATTGAGCACAGTGGGCTTCAAGCGGTGCTTGGTTTCGCTGTATGGAGGAAGTTGTGCCGTCTCCTGGAACGCCTAACTTTCCTTTCACACTTTGCTCTCTCCCACCTAATTAGTAGGCTACCATGTGAGCAAAACTAGACAGGAGATGCTGGCAGAGTTTCAGTCAGCAGGCTCTTTGTGGGGGAGCCTGTGATACAGTTCAGTGGCGCTGGCTTATGTGATTTTATCAACTTTGTTTCTTCTTAAATAAGGCTCAATAGAAATCTCTGCAATCGGAGGCTAAAGGCTTCTAAAGTCGGTTCAGCTTTGCTCCTGAAAGAAATCTAACTTTATCTTTGTTTTGGCGTTTATCTTTGTAAGTTGTACATTATCATCCAGCTGTGGTCCTTATCACCACTTAAGAACTTACCAACACAATCAGATCTTGAGTTTTCTTAAGGAAGTAAGAAGAGTTTGTTCTGATCAGCTGTATCTTTCTTCTATTTCAGCCTTGGAGGACGAGTTAGACTTTGCCCTTGGGAAACAAACTCCAGCCTTTCTCAGGAAATGTGTCTGCTACATTCGCAAGATCTCCAACTTCGACCGCTTCGCCAAACTCCCCGAGATGGCCAAGTACATGGACATCGTGGTGAGCGCCGATCGCGTCATGCGCAACCAGGAAGCCTACGAACGCCTTCTGAAGGTGCGGGACGAATTCATCCCGACGGTCGTGGCCGCCTCCAACCTCCGTGTCTACTCCTCGGTCACTCACTGCGACATGAAGCTGGGCTACTCCCAAGAAGTGGAGAGCAACTACGTTGAAGGTCTGTGCAAGCAGTTCTACGAGGACATGGTGGACATCATCCAGGCCACGGTCCAGCAGAACTTTGACACGGAGACGGACCCGCTGTACGATGAGATCCTGCAGCACCTGTCGCTCTGTAAAAGCTATGCGGCGCTCTACGAGTTCAAGACCGAGTCCTTGGATTTCATACAAGAGTACCTTATGCCGTCCAAGGGGAGCAGAATGAGCCCGATGGTGGTCTACGGGGGCCCCTGCACTGGGAAGACACTGCTGCTGGCTGAGGTGGCCAAACAGGTGAGATACAAGCGAGAGAATAGTTTATTATCTTTCTTCCTTCCTGTGATCGCTGCCTGCACTTCGGCCGGCTCTCGCAGATTGTTCACGCTTGCACTCTTTTGTCTGTCTGTCTGATCCGAGCATGTGTCCATCTTTGTACAACAGCGTATGAGGGGGCGTGCAACTGTTCATCTCTTCTCATCAAACGCTCGCTTGACCATCTGTGTGGCTGCCAAAAGACGCTCCATTGCCATGCACACATCTCTAATTTCCTCTGTGTGTGTGTGTGTGAATATGACTTTTAGTGTTTGGTTTTTTTCAATGTGTGTGAACATCTGTAGACATTTCCACGTAGTCTGCGTGCATCTGTCTCTTAAAGTGAACGAGTGTGCGCGTGTGTTCTCTGTTCACTCTCTGGCTTTGTGTGTGCCATCTGGCTGCCCGGCTACATTAGGATCACACCACCGCCAAGATCACACAGCACACACCCACAGATCTAGCCCTCCTGTCCAACCTTTGTAATAACTGTCACACTGATACAGTCACTTAGTGGAAGCTCCATTCATACAGTATCTTCCAAGTTCATTGCGTGGTTGTAGAAAATGTTACGAGGTACAGTAAGACTGATAAAAGAGCAACAAAACATTGATCAAAGCCGGAACTTCAAAAGACAAAAGATAACAAGGGCGCTGATTAGGAAGTGAAACTGAAAGCATAAAGACTGACTTCAAGTGACTTCAAGCTGACAACACTCAAAAGACTGAGGAGACAAGTGACGCAGGAGGAGGTTTAGGGAGGGGAGGGGGAGAAAATGTGGTATTTCTACAGTAATTTCTGCTTCAGATTATTCCTTCATGACAACGGGAGCATGTTTCTTGTTTCCATCAGGGGAGTTTCTCTTGTTTTCTTAGAGCTTGTCCTCGTTTTCCTGCCATAACTTTTACAAACATCATTCTTCTTTCATGTTCTCAACACCAGGTGTGTTTTTCTTTCATTTCGGCCTTGGAGAATGGAAACTCTCTCCGCTGCTTTGTCCTGCGTGTTAATCTCCAGCCATTCAGTATTTACAGCAAGTTTAAAAAAGTAGTTTAAATCCTATGTGGCCTCTGTGTTTTGAAGGTGAGAGGGATGTTATTAGATTTGAGCCAGACTAAAAGGTGCAGAGTAAGTGCAGAGGTGTTTTGGGGCAGCAGAGTGGAATTCACACCAAACATGTTCGATTTATCTGAACCCTGGAGCATTTTCTGTTTTTACTTTTGAGCTCAGAGCATGTCAGATCTTGTAGAAAAGAGAGGCTCTGTAGTCCTGTGAGTGGACTGAGCTGAGGTTTGTTTGTAGTGCAGCAAAGTAGAGAACAACGACAGCTTATGTGATGCAGATAAGTGTAAATATGAAAGCTATAAATGGACAAATTCGTACTTGTGTTTTGTTTTTCCCTAAAGTATCCGAACACAAGATACCAAGACAGATGGATTAAAAAAAAAAAAAAAAAAGGCAAGCTTTAATCACATAAGCTGAAGTCCAAAAACGCAAAGGCAAGCAACAAAACTCACAAAAATAGGCTGGGGACAATCCAAGAAACGTAAGAGAAGTGCAAGACTTAAATGAAGTACAAACCAGTTTGAAGCTCGGTGAACACAGTAACAACCGACACACACACTTAAACACACAACAGGACTAATAAAGGACAGTTGAAACTAATCAAAAAAGGTGTGAAAAATATGAAAAGATGAGAAACCGATAGATAAAAATGAGAACATGGTTGAAAATGTAACACACTGAACTTATATATGTGTTTGATATATAATTCAACTCAGTCCACTGAGAAAAGAAGAATCCAGGTCAAAATGTCTCACATTTGTGGGACTCTGGGCAGAGCTGTCAGATCTGTCCGTCAGTCTTGTTTGCACATTCTCGAGGGTGCGTACACACACACACGTATGAATAAGCTGAATCTAGCAAAGTTTGCAGCTCCTCAGGTCACCACAAAATTACTTGTCATGAAACGTGTGTAAGTTTGCAAAGCAGGTTTTCATATCATCAGCCAAATCATGCACAGTTGCAGAATAATGATAATTAGAATAATAATCAGATAATTAAAAATCACACTAGTTGTTAAATAGACTATTAAAGCATAAATACAGCAGTGTGTAATGGGTTCCTAACAGTGAAACGGCTGCGCTGGCACAGTTTAGAGATTATTGTTAATGTAGGAATAAGCCTACAGAGACACTGCCGATTCTCGGGCCCATGATAATGGATGGCATTTACTGAACATAAGAATCAGGTTAATTAAAGTATTGTAGACTTTCATTTATGGCTGATTGTAATAGTGAGTATACGGCTTATGCACAGGCATACAGATTCACAAAACCTACGTTGAAAGAAAGTGCAACCTCTACCTGCTTTTGCCGTTTACTAGCTCTCTGCTCTTGCCTTCCTGTTCTGCAGGTATTGTGCAGCTGTGTTCAATGTAGTATATGAAATGTGACGTATCGTAACGTTTTAGTTTACTTTCCATGAACAGTTGAGATTTATACAATGTAACAATCTATGAAAATCAAGCAGGCTGACAAAACGTGTGCGTAGTCTTTTGATATTCACACTTTATAAATTCAGTCTTAGACACACATGCAAAGCATTTAAAATTGTAAACGCTCTGCTGACAGAAACTGTGTCGCTTTCTTTCTCCTTCCCTCTCTCTCACACATACACACAGCTAAATGATGAGTAGGCGTCGTCACTGTTGCCCTAAAAGTGTCAAATACCATCTTAATGTCTCAAAATCTCAGCTGGGCGCTTTCATGAATTCATGAATGAAATTATACTAACAACGAAGCCTCATATTTGTACTAGCGCTTATTCATTGAATGTTTTCTCATGATTAAAGACAGTATTCATATATGAATAAGATCTATGTACTTATGACTGTGACAATGTTTGAGAACATTAAAAACTAACATCACTGAGTTTTAGACAGTTTCTACATCGGTGTAGCACAGATTTACTGTTATGAGGTAAAAAAGTATTACATCTTTCCTCCTTGCAATGCTAATGAGCCTTGCCTCATACTGTTTGAATAACGATGAATTAGATCCCTCTGCCCGCACTTTAGAGCTTTGATTATACTAGTTGTTTGACTGTTTTTCTGACCAGACGAAGGACAATATAAACAAATGTCTTAAAATGTTCTCCATTTTAAGATTTTTATCTTGCAGATTTCTTTGGATTTCTTGATTTTATTCAGATTATAGCCTCACTCTACTCTACATATTCTAACAATCATCTCTCTGCTGTTTTTCAGGCCTACACATGGCTGCAGACAGAGATGGGCCCTGAAACAGACCCAGTGGTCATTGTCCGTTTTATCGGCTCCAGTCAGCTCTCCACAGACCTACGCAGCCTCCTCCAGAGCATTTGTGAACAGATTGCACTAAACTACCGCTGCCTGATTCACTTTTTGCCTAACAAGATCCAGGAGATGAAGGAGCTGCTGATCAACCTACTAGGGGAATCTTCATTCCACAGACCCTTGGTTATTGTCCTTGATGCCCTGGAGCAGCTCTCAGATGGCGATGAAGTTCGCAAGCTGTGGTGGCTTCCCATACATTTGCCTCGGACAGTCCGCATTGTAGTCTCAACGTTGCCCAATAAACACGGCATCCTGCAGAAGCTTCGACACCTCATCCATGACGAGGGGTATTATGTGGAATTAATCCAGAGGGACCGTAAGGTCTGCAGCCAAACCTTGAAACAGCAGTTGCTGGGGGTGAAGAGAAAAGTCACCTCAGGCCAACAGATCTATGTCAATGAGGCACTTGCCAAGTGTACATTGCCAATGTTTGTCAATCTCATCTACAGAGAAGTTGTTCATTGGAGGTCTCACAAAGATGTGGACGACAGATCGCTGTGCTCCACAGTGCATGAAAGCATAGAACAGCTCTTCTACTCAGTGGAGAACAAGCTGGGCCAACGATTTGTCTTCAGAGCATTGGGGTATATCACCATGGCCAAGGCTGGGCTAACTGAAGTCGAGCTGGAAGATATTCTGTCCCTTGATAATATAGTTCTTGGTGATGTTATCGTGGCAACTTACCTCAAAAACCCCTTGAGGATCTCTTATGATTTGGTTGCAAGGCTCAAAGAGGAGCTGGATGGTTATCTGGTTGAACGTCAGGTACGTAACGTCACCTTGATGGTTTGGGCCAACAGACACCTGCATCTCATTGCCCAGAAGCTGTATCTCAGCAATGAGGAGGACGTCCATCAAATGCACAGCCTCCTAGCTGAGTACTTCTTAGGGGCATGGTCAGGAGGCAGGAAGAAGATCTTCACTTACGATAACAACCATTTCACTTCCCTGAATATATCTCATCACAAAAACCCCCACCATCAGCAGTCCCATGAAAAGGCATCCTCTGACAAGTACTCATATGACAGGCAGACTCCCGAGCAGCCTTGGGTGTTCCAGTGCAACCTTTTGGAGCCTGACATTTTCTTTGTCAACCACAGGAAGATGACAGAGCTGGTGTACCACCTTACCAGGAGTGGTCGCACTGATGACCTCATGTTCGGTGTCATCATGAACTTCAGCTGGCTGTACACAATGATCAAGATTGGCCAGTTTGATAAGGCTCTAACAGACATTGACCTAGCTTACAGCTACACCCAAGAAAAAGAACTTAAGTTCCTGGCCACCACACTTCGTAGCATCAAGGTGAAAGTACTGAAGAACCCAGCATCGCTGTCTGCAGAACTGCAGCAAAGGCTTCTGCCTGTTGTCACCTCACTCCCAAAGCTCAGACACCTCCTCCTGGAGTGTGACAAAGATGGCCCAAAGTACTGCTCCATTGTGCCTCTCCACTCCTCAATGGACGTCACCTACAGTCCAGAGAGGCTTCCTTTGTGCTCTAGCTACATGCAGATTGTGGAGATCTTGCCCACTCTAGCCCCAAATATAGTCCTAGTAGCCCTGGAAGATGGGTCTGTCAGCACCTGGGATGTGGAGAGCAGACAACTTCTAAGACAGATCGACACAGCCAGATCCGTCGTGCTGGGAATCAGGCTAACAACTGATGAAAAGTATCTGGTCGTGGCCACAACCAAAAACACGCTGCTCATCTATGATAATCACAAGTCCTGCCTTTTATCTGAGGTTGAAATCAAGGGGTCCAAGCACAGTGGTGTCGCTGGTGGGGTGGCTTTCATCAATGGTTTCACTTTGTCAACCCATCATGCTTTAGCTTGGCTTGAGGCCAGTAAAGACGTCAACGTTATTGACCTATTGTACGGTTGGCCTCTCTACCAGTTCCATTGCTGGTACGAGGTGACTTGTGTCCAGTGCTCTCCAGATGGAATGTATGCCTTTTGTGGCCAGTACCTCAATACTGCATCCATCTTTCATCTCGGAAATGGGGACAAGTTGGCCACTGTGACCTCTGAGTTTTCTGGTGGATTTGTGAAGTCCATCCTAGTCCTGGACACCCTTAACCAAATGGTGATGATTGACAATGAAGGCAGTTTGTCAGTATGGAACACCAAAGAGGTCACCAACCCACGGCTGATGGAGGATTATGATTGTAGAGGGGATGACAGTGAAGTGGTGAGCATCGAGTTATCTGAAGACCAGCGCTCCATTCTCCTCTGCAAGGCCAGAAGTATCGAGGTTCTGGACACGAAGGTATGGAAGATGGTAGAGAAGTTCAAAGCCAAACGTACCGAACGCTTTGTGGCTGCTGTTCTCTCCAAGAATGGACAAAGCATTGTGGCCTCCATGGAGAATACCTCCTCTATCTTTGTCTGGAGGAGGGACAGTGGACAGTGCATGGCTAGCCTGATTGAGATCTCAGGGGCTATCGTCAAACTAATTAAATCAGTCCACCACAACCTGCTCCTCTCTGTTGCCAGCAGTGGAGTGCTGTCTGTTTGGGACATTGATATCATCACAGCCATGTCTAATATTGACAAAACGGGCAAGAAGATCCAGACCTTGCAGTTGTCCGGCAGAGAGGATTATGTGTTTACAATGGACGGTTCAGAAGCTGTCCACAAGTGGAACTTCAGCACTGGATTCATTGAGACAGTCTTTAAGCACGAGGGCATAGTCGAGAACTGTGTCCTAACCTCCTCAGGGGATCTCATGGTGACTTCTGACGACAAGTCCAGTCAGTACATCTGGCAAACCAACACTGGAGAAAACATCTTCCGTATCAACGGACAGAGAATATCACAGCTGCTAATCACCCACAACGACCAGTTTGTGGTGTCCCTCTGCGAGCAAAATGCTTCCAGAGTCTGGAGGCTGGCGACTGGGCACAAAGTGTGCAACATCTTAGTCACCCTCCAGAGTGCACTGATCACCACAGCGAACACTTTCCTCGTGGGAACTTCCAAAAACAAGCTCCTTGCTGTTAGCCTGTGGTCGGGCAGCGTGTCCAAGAAGTTTGTCTGTGATGATGGCATTACCATCGTCAACTTCAAGCTCATTCCTGACTGCCCTGACTGTGTGGTGTTTATCACATCCACAGAGACCATCTTCATCTGGAGTGTGGCAGATGAATCGGTCTGCAGGCGAGTCCAGTTGCCCACCAACTTCCTCAAAAATCTAGAAGACTTCCAGATCTCACCCAATGGAAAATTAGGAATTGTATCCAAAGGTGATGAGAATATCAATGTCCTGGATCTCCACAGCGGGAAGCTTAGGCTTGTCCATGCTGCTGGTATCATTTGGCGTCAGAAATTATCAAGAGATGGACGTTACCTTGTGTATGTCTGTTTCCGGAACTGTGATGAAGACGATGATGCTGGTGTTGTGTCCAATCTGATCGTGATGCGCCTTGCTGATGGTAAAAGCATCGGCACATGCTCCTTATACAAGACGCCCACCTTCCTGTCTCTCTCACAGCGAGCACTGAACATCATCATTGGCTTCGAGGACGGCAGCATCGGCACGTACACAGTAGTGGATCGTGTGGATGCTGCCCTCAAGATAAAGATAGCCACCTCCAACAGCCGTCAGATTGTCAACAACGCCTCGCAGAAGGTGCGGCCAAAATGTTGCAACCATTCCTTTAAGACTGTTGCCGACTGCACTTGGAGGGAGTCAACCGAGGTCTTCTCCAGGGACAGCCCTATCAACGTGTCCGACTCTGGGGAAGGTGAGTCGACAACGCCTACAAAAAAGACTGAACTGCTGCAGTGATAGGTAGAAGTCAGAGAAGCGGGTGGAGTTAGGATAGGCAGGTGGAGATTGGTGACAAAGTTTAGGATCTCTGGGGTTGCAGTTGATTCTTGTTTACAGCCACGTGATTCAGCTGCAGATGTCAGCCCTCTGGGTAGTCAATGGGCCGACGGTTTTAACGCTGCACTCAAATTATGTATTACTTACTTCTAAGTTATGATAGTTTCTCTTTGTTTTACACACAAGACTGTTAGAAAAATACTATGTTTTTGAAAAGATTAAACATGTCAATTCTGTGAGGTATTAGTTTGCCATTATGTGTCCTTTTGCATTTGAAGAACAGAGTTATTATTCAAATGTCGTGGTCAAACATTTTCAAAGCCATTCCAGTGATCTTAGTCACTTTCATTATACACTATCTTTATTTACGTTGTGTACATTAAGCCATAATGTTGTTCTTATTAAAAAAAAGAGTGTATTTATGTTTGTATCAACATCAGTCGGTACTGTACAAAAAGGAAGAACTATGAACATATGTACATATCCCTTTTTGGCTGCTGCAATTTGTGCAACTCCTTAAAAATGTTATGTTGTGCTTAATGCAATCAAAGTGAGTGCCTGGAATTTAAAAATGTTCTTTATGTGCAGATTACAAGATTTATGAAAATGCAGGGAATTTGTAAACACAGTATACACACAGTTACATAATACTTGCATTGATGTTAAATCTAAACGAAACAGTCAACAACACGAGAGATCAATGGCATTGCTCTTTGTAATGATAGCTGTAGAAATTTCTTGGAACAGTTTACGTAAATTTGATGTGAATTTACCTGCAGTTCCATCAGTTTGTGTGCCGTTTGTGTTAAGGGAAACACCACTATTGAGCATACAGTGTAGCATAGCACCATACACATTCACGCCTTAACCAGTGTACTTGCTTTAGGTTTAGTGGAGTTTGTTTAAATGTTCCTGTGGA
This sequence comes from Pagrus pagrus, assembly GCF_965226575.1. Lineage (NCBI taxonomy): Eukaryota > Metazoa > Chordata > Actinopteri > Spariformes > Sparidae > Pagrus > Pagrus pagrus. The sequence goes on along the minus strand of NC_140204.1, from coordinate 10,870,693 downwards.
AAAGGACAGAGTGATTAGCCCAGTGTTTCACTGAAGCAACTTGGCCGTGTGAATATATTTAGAGGTATAGACAGTCGGTTGAAGCACTTTATGAGTGGTTTTATGATAAATTATTAGATTTATTCATGTGAAACATTGTATAACTTGTTAAAACGTGATCTAGAGTTGTCTCAATATATTGGTATTGGATTTGCCTACAAAAATACACAAGGCCATCCGGGTACTTGCAGGCTACAGCTAGCTCACTTGAAATGCTACAGTCCCTCTACGCTGTTTACGCCTGGCATCTATACAAAAAAACTGACAACAGAGACAGGACATTTGGAAATATATGGGACTAAGTGAGAGTCAAGTTTGAGCTTGTGAAATATGAAAACCTTTGCTTGTATTTCACGCAGGGAAAATTCAAGATTGGGAATGTGCTGAAAGAAATTTGAGACTGCATCAACTATGATTTTGGCCCATTTTTAGTCAAAAATCGTGACCAAAATTAACTTTTTACACGTAGTTATACTTTCGATAACACTTTATAATCACGATTATTATTCAATTTCAAATTTATAGTTAGTTAAACTTTAGTTAATAGTTACTAAACATTGAAATGCCTTACAAACATTTATCAAGCAATTGTTTATTATAAAGTTGCAACAGTTGTTCATAATTCTTTGGAAATGGTTAATAAATACTGTGTAGTTCATCGATAATCATTATTTACTAATGTTTGCAAACTTTTTTAATTGTTTGATAAATGTTTATAAGTATTTCATTATCTGTTAACAGTGAAATAACTATGAACTAAAGTTTGAGTAATTATAAATTCGACCACTTGTTAATGATGTTGATAATGATTATAAAATGTTACCATACTTTCTGCTTCAAATTTGTACTACACAAGGTTTACTTCACTGATGATCTTATCTTTGCACAATTTTTATTTTATGACACATTCACAAACTAGAATTGCTCATGTAGAGGTTTGTCACAGGTTCACACAGGGTGAAATGCAACCACAGATCTTGATGTAATTTCACAAGCTCTAAATGATTTTGACCCTTGCATGACCCCATAGAAACCGACTCTGGTAACGTCATGACAGGCTTAAAATAAAAGCTATTAAGATCTAGTTCGCTGACAATCTTAAAGAATAGACAAGTTATTAATGAGGTTGTACCTTGCAGGTACCGTGATCGCTTTCTCAAAGCATGTCTGTAATATCCTAAAACGCAATTTTGAGCTCTTATGAGACCAATTATCTGCCAGGCATGATTGAAAACAACACACTTACACTTTGACATATACTTTTCAAGGGCTATTCCATCTTATTGTATGTTTACTAGTTTTGAACTGTTGAGATAACGGCCCTTGGATAATTTCAAACCGGGTAGCAGCATCGAGCTTTAAAATACTTTATTTCCCTACGTTTACGAAATTGAAAGAATATATTATATTATGTAATTGCCAAAGTCCCGACTTTAGTTTGTGTTTTATTTTCTTGACTGTCTTAATTTGTTTTCTGAGGCTTGTACTGTAATTATATTGGTACCAAATTGTTTCAGTGTTCTACTGTGATTCTGTTTATGATAGAGAAAATGTGCTATCTTTGCTAAAAAGTTTAAAAAGAGTCCTCTTATAAAATATATTGGAATGCCAGTTTAAGAGTATATTTGAATGTGTCCATATGGAAGCCAGTAAATGGTATTATTGTATGTTAAGTAACTTGAATGACTTTTAATAACTTACATGTTTGCAACTCATAGTTGACATACTGGTATAATGAATGTTTCTATGGTATTCTTTGTATTGTCAGGACTGACTTACCTGTTTAGAGATTTATATTTTCATAAATGTTGTACTTAGATTTTGTTACAGAGTTGTTTAACTGGAATTCAAACAGAAAAGAAACTTATGTCTGAAGCAATATGAAACTAGTGTGTATGCATTGTTTGTATGAAACATTTTAATGTAATAAAATGGTTCACTTTTTGCCTCCAATGCACCGCCTCGGGGTTTTCACTGTAATTAGAGCCTGCTACAAGACATTGTTGTCATGTTTCTGCTTTTAGACACATCATTTATTGCCTTTGATCTCACACAATGACTGATGAATAAACTCGCTTCTAATTGGCTGCAATTAGCCCACTTGTGATACACTGGGAGCTCTACAGTCGGTTAAGCTGCAGAGCATGTTGTGAAACAGGTAATTCATGTTTTGTTGTTGTTCTTGTTGTTTCAGAGTCATAGAGCACTGACGGACACGTCCTTGTTTTCATCAGTTGTGGGGACATTATATACACTTACATACATTTCCTGGAGCCTAACCCTAAATACTACTAGCCTCTAACCCTAACCTTGAGTCTTCGCTTACGGTGTCCAGTATTTTGGTCCACACAAAGCTGTCGGACCCCACACTGCGAGTCCTTTGTTTGAGACCCCACAAATGCAGAAAAAACAAGAAGACACACACAGAACAGAGCTGTAAAATGATTTGATAGGCCGGTAATTGCTCATCTGCGCTTGATGCCGAATGCCAGACAAGCGTGGTGAATATTTCTCCAACACTGCCTGACATTGTCATTATAATTAGGCAATGCATGTGCACCTGTACTGTGCCCTGCGTCAAACACATTCACACACATTCACACACACACAAACTTGCAAAGCAAACACATCCAGGATCAAGCTGTGATCGGCCAATAAAAGCTTGTTGCTTTGGGCTACCATTTTAATTTCCCAGTGGTGTCACTCTAAGCCAATCTGTGTGTGTGTCTGTGTGTGTGTCTGTGTGTGTGTGTGTCCTGTCTCCACGGCAACATCAGGTCCACAGCGGTGACGGGCTTGGCCACGCCTCTCATTGTAATGATGGTGAGCTCATGTCTGTTGGCTATTGGGGCTGCTTCCAGTCCTTATGACAACAAGGGCTTGACTATCGCTAGCACATTCCACCTGCAGCGCCACACAGGCATATAATTACACCGCTTGTTTGTTGAACAGGAGGTCTCCACAGGTCACACAGTGCGCTTCTGTGTGTGTGTCCTACAGTAGGTACAGTATGACGTCGCCTCTTATTTATTCAGCCCTAAAATAGTCCCTTCATTGACAGTGGAATTCGCTCTATAAGCCGCGGCCCTCCTTTTGTCATCCTTGTATTATTTTCAACTGTAACCTGTATTTTCAGCAGTGGGGAAGCCTGTGACTCACCCACATCTCTCTCCCTCCCCCCCTTCTCCACGCTCCGACAGGCCAGATAAACCAGCCACGACTAAACACTTTAACCTTACAGGCAGCTGAAATTTAAGTCCAAGCACAGAGCGCTTGCTCGAAAAATCCACCGGCTGTTTGATTAGCTTATGTTTGACTAGCTAAAAGCCTTTCACCAAATACGCCGTGTTTGCACAGGGTAATCACACCAATTTTAGGCCGCTCAAAGACAAAAGCGTACATTTTACAAAGTGCCATTCATGGTCTGTGAGGTGAGTTATCACAAATCCACAACTGGAACACAACGGCTGAAGATCACAGCTAATTTCATCCCTTTTGTCTCCTATTCTTAACCCACATTTCCCCCCGTTGCCTCAACGCTAGACCCCGGTTTGGAAAAGATACTGCCATCAATCCCTGACCTAATTCTTCTGAAGCATGCTGGGAGGAGAGACACTGATATGCGAATCCTTCCTTCTCCCGGTCTGTTTGTTGCTCTATTTTGATTACAGGTAGGAAATGGGAGACGTTAGAAGAGCTGTGTGTCTGTGATAGGTTAAAGAGATTAGAGCGGCCACTCAGTGCTGCTGTGTTTGTTTTTATCTGAGCGCAGAGGACAGAGGAGGAAATTCTGCAGGGTGAGGGGTACAGACAATGGCAGTTAAAAGCTCCTGTTTAATCCAATGTAGCCTATTATCCTTCACACACTCATGTTGGAATTAACAATTAAAACCAATCAAATCCTGTGTGTCGGTAGATGCTTTTCTTTCTCTTTTCATTCAAGACAATGAGACAGTTTTAAAAGCCCGAGCAATGACTCAGTACAAACCAAAGTCCATTTATCTTTCTGCCGTTTGACGCGTCACTGCTGAAGCCAAACAATGAGGGAATTCAACTGAGTTTCACAATGAATCAGTGCTATTTTTTATTGTTACGAAGAGTGATTAAATGTTGTGATGGATAGTAAGACTCAAGATAAAGCTAGGAGGCGATTTTTATAGCTTAGCATAAAAACAGAAAGTTGTAGACTCTATCTGAATATTACTCACTAATTTACCCATTTAAAAAAGCATGGTGAAAACAACAAGCTGTGGTTTTATGGGACGATATGTGACTTCAGAGGGCTGTTTCCAGTCTTTATGCTTAGCTAAGCTAACCATCTCCTGCCTCTGGCTTCATACTTGAAAGAATAGTGTGACATTTGGGAAATACGCTTCTAATTATGATATTATTGTTATTGTTGTTGTTGTTATTATTGTTATTATTATAAGTTGAGAGGATTGATACCACTCTTAAGGCATTGTGTTAAATTGAAGATTGATGCCACAGCCAGGAGACAATTAGCTTTGCCTAGCATAAAAAGTGGAGGGGGAAACTGGATACTAGCTAGCTAGGTGCTAGCTTGGCTCTGTCTTAAGGTGAAACAATGTAATTAATTAAAGCTAATTAACATGTTATATGCCCATTGATTTATCTGTACAAAAACTGAAGTGTAAGAGCAGCAAGTTACGGATTCCTGCGACTGTCTTCATGCTAAGCTAACCGTCTCCTGGCTGTTCATAGGCTATTTAAGAGATAGATATTAGCGTAAAGTTTGTATCAGTCTTCTAGTCTCATTCTTAGCAAGAAATCAAAAGTGAAGAAAACTTTTTTTTTAATATGGTCTTCTATTTTAACTTTTGGCAACTGTCTCCTCTGTGTCAAAGTTTCAGTTTGGTTCTTCAACAAACAGAAAAATGTAAAACAGCAGGAAGCAGCCGAGCGGAAACAGATGGAAGGCATTTATGCGGCACCAGTGACCGTGTCTTTGAAAATGTCTGGAAGGGCTCTATTTTGCATCTGACGTGTCACATTGTTGTCATGTTTTGTGTCTTTGCCTGAATGTTAGCCGCCATCCTGTCAATCGCAGCCAGAGCGGAAAAACATCTCCATTGATATTCTGACTATTTTCTCTTCCAAAGGCCTGAAAAAGCTCGTATACTCACATACAAAACAGTTTATTCCTAATAAGGTGAAGTAATAACAAAAATAAACAATTATTTATTACAAGTAATTATCCTCATTAATCCATTTACACCTGCATTCATATTATTGTTTGTAACATCTTCATGAGGCAGCACCAAATACATTTCAAAAAGCAAGATATGATTTTTGACGCCTCTATGATAGACTTAGAGGTCATGCATCTGTAAACACTCAAACTGGTTTTATCAGTTGTGTGTTATCCTCAGGGTAGTAATTTGTCTTATTCTCTGCAGTGCCAGCTAAATGGGATAAAGCTTCTTACCTAGAGCCGTCGAACCAACATTACAATCATACCTTCTTTTTTTCTTTTTTTAAAAAATGTTGGATCAGACTCACACCACGAAACTTATCGCGTCAATTTCTCTTTTTTTTTCTTTTCTGGGCTGCAGCCAAGATTCCTGTTAAGTGGGTAGCAAGTGTTGAGGGGGTGATCCCACTCTAATCGCATCCAAGTCATATGATCAACCCAGTAACTGTGAAGAGGCAGGTCAGGTTAAGCCCTGTAAAGCTACAGACAGGTTGCCAAGTCAAGACAGGAAGTCAAGTATATTAAACCCTCAGATGGTATTTTGATGGTGTACTGTGTCATTAGTTTGATGTATTATATGTGTAGCTCCAAACCTTTTTTGTTTTTGATTTCTTAAAATGAAGCCATCCCTCCTCTGAGGTAGGGCTGTATGTGTTATGAGTGTGTTCATGTGTAATTATTCTCCTTTTTTATTTTTTTTATCTCTTCCTGGTCTGCTTTCTGTCTTTTGTTTTGCATTTGGAGGTTATTTTTTTTTTAAGGTAAGTGGCTTTAAGACGCAATAGTATTGAGTATTTAACTATAAATGCAGTAGATAAACAAAAGTCAGATAAAATAAAATGTTATTTTGTGTATTAAAATATGCTTGATCCAATTAATTATCCTCTGACAACCTCAGGTTTACCCAGGGACCCTATTTTGGGGTCCTGACCCCCATGTATTGTTATTATATAAAACTTGTATCCTTTTCATATCTTAATTTCTGGGTCTTATTTGCTTTGATTATTATCATTGTTGTTGCTCTTGTGAATTAAGATGTATGTCTGTTTCGAAAGGTGTGTAAATCCTGTTCTTCAAAGACAAATGTAAATGTTTCGTTAAAGGTGCACTATGTAGTCGAATGTGGAAAGTAGAAGAGAACAAGGTCAACACAATTTCATACTGTTTTACTTTGTTTATATGTGGCGGACCCTGCCACCTTTCTAGCTTCAAACAGTGTTCTGGGACCTTATTTTCCTCTGAGAACAGAAAGTTTATTCAGTTATTGAAAAGATAAATATTTCTTGTATTATTGTCTCATTAATATTGTAAATATGAGTTTGAATTTCTTCTCCAAAACTAAGTTTACATCCTAATAACCACCATAAAAGTTTATACGCGTATTCTTGAATGTTATTTTATTTGTTGTGTTTTAACTGCTTTAGCATGTTTGTTAACGTCACTTTCTGACAACAACTTAGTTTAGTAAATGAATGTTTTGTTTTTTATTAATGAGTTTTATTTTGAAAGCGCTGACAGGAAGCAGCGGTTAGCACGCTGTGTGCGCTGACTGTGGTCCACCGGTCTCCCGGACTAACTACCCATCAGCAGACCGCTGTTCAAACAGTAGACATGGGACCGTGGAGTCACCGAGGGGGGGGAAACTCTTCTCAGCGATTCAGCACAACAACTCACACCAAAGGAAGCCAAAACCATCCGAAGATGTCCAGTGGAGCCTCTACTTTTTCACCTTCATGCCCAGTTTTTGCTCAGTAGAGGACCGGAAGTGGACCAACTTTAAATGACAACTGACGCTAGCCGTGCTTTTTTTGATACCTAGGGCAGAGTGCCACACCTTCGCTCAGCGCAACAGGTAGGTCGAAACTCGCATCTTGTCCGTTTGCTAGTCGCTCACACGAAAACTGCTGGTCTGAATTAACTTTTAAAGTGTGTTTAAAAAGCGTTATTCAACCTTTTGCTAACACAACCTCGACGGTTACTCGCAACAACAGGTGAGCGTTGTGTTATAGCGTCTAACATATGGCGACAACCAATGACTTCATGATGTTACACAGCATAAGATGGGTACAGGTGTGATGCGTGTGTGTATTAAATATAAATATACAAGTGTGGTGAGGCCGTTGTGTACTGACAATAGAAATGTGTGTACACCTGTTACTCATGCAGGTACAGGGTTGGTTTATTAAAGGGCCACTATGCAGTTTTGGAGAAGAAATTCAAACTCAGAATTTAATATTCACACTATTAATGGTACGATATCAGAAATATGTATGAGGCTAAAGCTTAAATAAAGGTACCCAGAACACTGTTTGAAGCTAGAAAAGGTGGCAGGGTCCGCCACATGTAAACAAGTTAAAGTATGAGTGTGTGTTGTCCTTTAAGGTCAGTTTGTTTACTCAGTTTATTCAGTCATGAAGATGAAGATAGTTTGTTTATTTGGTTTGTTTAGATCACAGTCAGTGAAGATCTTTTCCTCCTGATTATAATTTCTTCCCCAAAACTACGTAATGCTCCTTTAACACATAAGATTAATAGATACATGTGTATATATATGAACTGTAGGTAAGCACAAAATAAAAAGTATCTTAATTCTTTTAATTAATGTATTAATTTACTTGTTTATACTTAATGTACATTGTAGTTTCCAACATACAGGTCTAAATGTTATTGTCCTACAAAAAGTGAAATTCACAGTAATGAGTCGCTGCTACAAGCCTGTATATAACCTATCAAGTATACATTTTTAATCAATGAATTTCAGAATGATTTATTATTTTTATGGCTGCACCCTAGAGTTAAATAAAATCATACTGCCCATATTTTGACACATATTACGATTAACGATTAGTGAGAATGATCACGTTTGCGTCACAGTTTTCAATCTCATGGGGAAAAAAACTATTTAAATCGTGATGATGTGACATTTGTTGGGGTTGTACCAGTCACCCATCCAACTAGTACTTGAGGAAAAGTCTTAAAGTATCTTATATTAAATGTAAATTAAATGTAAAGTATCAAAAGTACATTTCTGGCAATAAAAGTACAAGTAAAGTAATTATACATATATTTACATGTATGTATATAGTACGGGTCAACTGATTATTGGCCTGGACAAATATTGAGTAACTAGAAACTTAAGTTTTTAAAATAAATGTAGTGGGGTGGAAGTATAAAGAAGCAGAAAATGTAAATGCTCAAGTAAAGCATAAGTACTGTAAACTTCTACTGAAGTACAGTACTTGAGTAAATGTACATAGTTACTTTCCATCATTGTTCTGTACCAAACAATCATGTTTTCTTACATCTGGACAACAAGATTTGTAGGTCAAGACGTCTCTGCAGCACTACAGTACTTTATTAAATGTCGTTTTGTCACTTTTATCAACAAACTTCAGCGTCTGTAATTGGATATTGCAATTGGCTATACTGCAATTTTGCTAATATTTTGATTATTTGTGCAGCTGTAATTATTTCTAATCAAAAACTCGTACCTCAACGATGAGCCAATTTATTTTTTGTCTGTGAAGTGTCAGAAAATTGTGAAAATGCTCTTCATAATTTTCCCGAGCCAAAATACTGTCTGGCTAACTGCAAAGATATTCAACTTACAATAATGCAAAATAGAGAAAAGAAGCAAATCTTAGTTTTCAAGAAGCCATAAACAGAGAAAGTCAGACATGTTTGCATAAAAAGTGACTCAGACTATTAAACAATCACCAGAATAGTTTCCCACAAGTTTCTCTTGATCTGCGTATGGTTACTTTAGTATGTTACATAAGTAATGCAGACTGAAAAATTTCCATCCCACCCTGAACATACTGCACATGAGCAGGTGAAGTTAATAAGTGAATGGAGGGCTGTTATTGGGGACATTTGTTCTTTGTTGAGGTGGAGTGGAGGAGGAGGAGGAGGAGGAGGAGTGGTCTTGAATCAGTTAACCTGAACTCATGTACACGGCCTTGGGCTTTGTTTGCACATCTAACACGTAGTCTCACTGAACCCTGGGTCGCTTGCAACCTTCATGTCTGAAAAACCGGTCATGTCTGTCGTTTATCAAACACAGCGCCCTCAAACATGATGTTAATAGACGTGTGCGAGCGGCTTTAATACATCAAGGTGTCTCTTAAAAGTCCATGATGGTTTTCTGACCTGCAGGCAAGATTTACAACATTATGACAGTTGATTTATACAGGATGCTGAGTTGTGGTCTGATCAGCTCATTTCCTTTTACCCTTAGTGGCAGACTCCACCCATGTGGCAGCGTATTAAACAAAACAAGCCATTAAAAGTGTATGCAAATAATATTTGCCCAAAGTCTAGTCTGCTTTTGCTGCTGCTGGAACCTGGAACAGGATGTAAACACGAGGACGGAGCTCAGAGCTGTTGTTGACATTAAGGTCTGGAAAATAGATTGTACGGTTCATTTGTTTTAAAGTGAAGGATGTGTTGTTGTGTAACAGTAGGGAAACCATAATACAATTAAATAGCATTTTAACTGACAAAGAAGTGTGAAATCGAACAAGAAGGAATAATCCAAAGCACTCGATTAAACCGAAAATTAACCCACAACTACATTCGTAATGCTACAGATGTTCAAGCAAGAAGAAATGGCTGGTCACAGCATCTCAGATATAAGGTTGTTGCTTTTCTGTATTGTGTATTATTTTAAATTGAATGTTGTGTGGTTTTTGTACTATCGGTCGGACAAAAAAAAGAAGTTAGACAAACATAATCATAATAGATGCTGGAACCAGCAAATGTTCAACATTTCAGCTTAAAAAAATAGAACGATTGATCGATTATCAAACTAGAAACCTGGATATGATAGGTAAAGAGATTATCCTTAAAAACAAAAAGAAACAGATTCTTGTGTACACAATGGTTGAGTTGATGTTAAAGATTATCCTGGTTGCTTCACTTTGTATTTACCACTGCGTCCCTGGCTCTACATCATTTAAAAGTGCACTCCTCTCAGGCTTCTTGTAGGCTTGTTTACCTGCTGAAGCATAATTCAGAGCTCCTGGGTTCAGGAGGATCCACAGGAGGAAAAACAGCAGCAGGTCTGTTTGCGGTGCGAGTGTGAGGAGAGCAGCGCTATTGATAAGTGTGGGCTGCTGGGTAATAGAGAGGAGACGGGACTTGTTTTTATCAGACTGCTGCCCAAGGCCATCGGAGGAAGCTGTTTGGACACAGCACATCTTATTATTACACAGAAACAGACGTGAAGACACACACACACACTCAGGTCACATCACTGACCTCACATATCTGCATCAAGTAGATTAGAATCAGAAAAGAAACAGCAGTTAGAAATCAAAATAATGTGGAAATACGATGGCTGACCAAAGATAAATAAGCCGAGCTCAGTTTGTCAAGCGAATAAAAAGTTGTCGAGTCATATTTTGACTAGATTTTTCTGATTAATAGCAGATATCCAACAGTATTTCAGTGCTCTTTGTGTTGTAAGTCAAACAATAACGTCACTTAGATGAAAAGCTCTGGCTCCTTTTATGGGAAGTGTTATCAGGTGTGGAAGGTTATCTCATCTTACTGTACATGCGGGTTATTAAAAGCAGTGGGTGAGACAGCGTCATCTTTCTTTTTCTTTAACATCTTGTATTGACATTTCAGCTGGATTTTAAAAGCCTCAGAGCTGATAAGAGGCCCAAATTGACGACCTTATCGAAAGCTGCCGTTCTCTTTCAGCGGAGGGTCACACAGACGGCAGCTGATGACTGCGAGGAAATAAAATCATGAGGGTAGAAGTTCATTCTCAACCTTGGGGGACACATATTTGCTGTGGATAGTCTAACCGCAAGCCATTCCCAGAGCTTTCGACCGTGTCCCCTGGTGTTCATGAGATACAGTCGAAAGCTGCAGGGATTGCAAAGTAAGGCAAGGCAACGACGCCGTATTTGCATAGCACCTTTCATACGCAGAGGCAATGTTTTACATAAGAACAGCGTTCAGGAACATCAGAAAAAAGGAAAATGAATCGACCAAAATAGAATAAGATTAAAATAAATGGAAATGCAGTGACACTGCACTTACAGATAAAATGCCTCAAATTCAATAAAGGAAATTAAAGTGCAGGAGAGAAATTAATAATAAATCTTGTTGATGGAAGTAGAAACGATGTATCAGCCACTCTGGAAGGTAATTTCATACAGATTGTTATCAATACGGAAGCCACAGTCAGGCCTTTTAGGGCTGGTATTGATCACTGGTTTAATGTCGTTAGAGGCTCATCACTGATTGGTTCCTCCTCTTAAACATCGTCACCATTTGACATTTTTCAAAATATGTCATTAAAAGCTGCAAGTTATGATTGTTTTCATTGTTTGTTAATAATTGCTGCGTACTAAAAGCAGCGTGTCAGCAGCACTTCTCCATGTTGTTATTGAATTTAGAGGATTTGCTACAAAATAACACATTTTTTAAAACATCAATGGACTGAAAACTTGGTCTAACACGTCCACATGTTTCCCTTTTAGCATACCAGACATTGTAGCGATGGAAATTCCCGCCAAGTTTCCGTCTACGCTGTCTGTCTCGGCAGCACACGATTTGAAAGTTCAAATTTCACGACAGTCTATGTGACGGATCACACTGTAGATGAACAGAAAGATAAGGGGACAATAAACAAAAACAACACACAGTCGGATGGATGTCGGACCAGTTAGCCCACTTTTCCTTCACCGGGCCCCTCCCCTTGCACCCACATGAACATGATCTCTCCACACACACACAAAACACCAAAACACACAATGTGTCAGGATATAAATTATGACTTATAATGCAGAACGCGGCTTACATAAGCCGACCTTTTCACGGATCTATCAGGTGACCGAGCCATGTTGCAACAGCAAGGTCTGGTCTGTGAAAGACTCGGCTCCTTTGTTGGAAAGTTCACTGGAGACCCTCCAGAGAAATACTCATATCTACACCTCAGGCTCCCAGAATGTGCTTTCAATTACTGTCAGAAGATAAGAGAACAGGGATTTTTGTGATCTATTAGCAAACCGCTAACGTTATTCAAGCTGTCTGTTTTTGTCTCTAAACCTCGTCGACCTGTATTTAGTTTTACAGTGTTGGTATGCACAGTGTTTAGACCAGCATCTGAAACCCACAGTCACACAGAAGTGGTTGTGGATAGATTTCAGTCGTCCAAGGAAACAACAAAAACAGCTGGTATCAGATATGCGACACTGAGGGAAGACTATCTCAAGGAGGTGTTTTTGTGTTTTGAGGTGATGTGAGAGGCCTGAGATGAAATCACAGGAATGTTCTCAGTTTAAAACACCTAATTAAAGGTGCTCTGTCGAGCTTTTTTTGCAAACAACCAAACGTTTTCCCACCACAATACATGTTTACTAGCTCGCTGTCTTCTACTTTGCTCTCTTCGTTGCATCATAGCTGTGTTTCTTGTCACGTTACTGCCACCTGTGGATAGGTAGACTAGTGTGTGGCTTCGAAAAACATTGTTTTATGGCGCTGGTCATCAAAAGCCATTAAGTTTGTATCTCTACAATATTAAAACACATGGTGATTTTGATCAACCACCACCACTAACTTCCAATTTCTGGAGGGAAGCTTTGGATCTCAATTAGATATTTGGATTTAAGCTATTAATAACATTAGTTCCTTGAAATTTTAACCTAATTAAGATTTGATAAAAGTGATTTGAAAGGATTCAGATTATTTAAATCGTATAAACGCTCATGTTTTAGCTTAAAATCTTCTCATTTTTAAGAGTAGGAGTCACTTTTCAGTCGTTGTACGCACAGTTGCTGCTGTTTTTCAAACAAATCTCCCAACAGGTAAAATCAATTCGACCTGGCCTCCTTCCAGAGGAAGAATTATTTTAAGCCTTATCTTTCTGGATGAAATTTTTCCACCTGCAGCAATCTTTCAAAAATAGCTCTGACTGCCACCTTCACGGGTATCCCCTGGATTTCAATCCAGTCCACATTTAGGGGACACTCCACAGCAATCTCACTTTTATTGAACCTGTTTCCCCGAGATGAAATGTTTCAATTTCCTCTGAGGAAAACTCAGAAAGTGAAAAAATGGGAGCAGGGCCAAGCTGCCAGCGCTGAAATATCTCTCCCCTTCAGTAATTGTCCTACGATCTTCCCTATCATAAAAAACAGGAGCAATATATAATATATTGAGCGGCGGAGGGAGCAGATAAAGCGCTGTTATTGCCAGCCAACAATGGCCAATATCTGAATGAATGATAGTCATTTGATGCACAGATTGAATCCGTGATCTCATTATGACTTTGGAAAGTCTCCAGGGGAGCAACATGATTGGTCAGTTGGATGTTCTGATGTGAATCTGAGTCAGCGGCTGTTTGTTACTGTAAAACCTGCAGGAGGCTGAGAGAAAATCCTCATTGCTGACAGGATTCATTTTTTTTTAGCTTTCCACTCATTGATTAATGGTTGCAGCAAGTTTTAATGCAACTCAAAGCAACAACTCAGAAATGTGGCGTGGTGGCGTAGAGGTTCAGACCTAAAACAACGAGTTCATTATTTTAAAAATGATAATCAGAAAGTATATTGGTCTTCAAATAATCCTGTTTCAAGCTTAAAATGAAAAAGACTCCCGTGCTCCACCTCCTTGATTGTGATGATTTGATAATACACTGAATGTGTTCAGATTGTGACTGCTGTTCGGACAAAGCAAGCAATTTTAAAGACGTCATTTTGGGATTCAGGGAGTTGTTTTGGACATTCTTCTCTATTTTATGACATTTTGTGGACTAAACAATAGTGGGAACGTTTCATTCAGCTGGTTTGAGTCCTGAAGATGCAGGTACAGGCCAGGTACAGATGACAGTTTTAGGGCCATGCAGATCAATCTTCAAACACATACTATGATGGGAATTCATTGGGTGTTCACTGCTCCAGCACACAGTTTCCTGGTTTTTCCACTTCTCTCCGCTTATCTACTATTTACTCTGCAAACAGAGCAAGGCAAAGATGACAGCTGCAAATAGACTCACCGGAGCCACAGCGTGCCTTGTTAGTCATGTTTGTTATTTTCTTTAAGAGTTCTTGGGAGTTGTCTTTGCTTTTTAATATCACTTAGTTATCAGTGCAGTGACGTAGCTTAGTTACTCACGGGCCCCCATTGCTCGGAGGAGAGTTGTTAGCTGCTCGGGCTAAGATGGCACTGCATCACCCGTGCCCTGCAGGACCGGTTCCCCTCCGACCGTGAGCTGTTTCTGCTGACCAGAAGCGGAAAAGGTAGCCTGAGGCAGGTAACACTACAATCACACTGTCAGTCAATGCAGAGGCAGTTTTTGCCTTGCAAATGTGCAACCCAACTCCATGCCGATGCAAACCAGCTTTTTCCGACGCAGTCAGCCAACCATTAGTCGTCCTGTCAGATTCTGTGTCCTCACTAGATGTTTGAGGTCGGTTAAAACACACAACAAAATGCATATGTAACAATAAATTATACATTCATAGTGGCAAGAAATCTTGGATTTGTATGATTTTAAACATTTAATTGATCCCGTTTCACATTTCACACAGGATCCCGATCAGAAACTTGATTTTTTGTGTTATAGAAAGCTTAAAAATGCTGTTTAAGTAGGTGTAGTCTGTTATGTTGAAACTCAGTGTAACAGTAGCCAAGAGTCAAAGCAAACATGCAGCTTGCAGTGAATAAAAAGTTCAATAAACCTTTGAACTTTCAAGTAAATAACTTGTGTAATGTGATGAGTTGATTCATATCAGTCTTATATCACATAAAAAGGAGAATATTGTACATAGAGCTTCCTGTTGTTCGCATCGCTGCCCCAAATCATCGCCTCATTGCCATGTCCAGTTTTTCTGAACACAATCAGCCTTGAGCTTTTCCAAAGCTTACGCAGTCCCCATGATTTGACACATGAGAGGGAAAGTCATGAGGCTGACTTCAGGGGTAAATATTCTTGAAAAACTCATGTTGTACCTTTTTATCTTTGACCCCTGTTGATTTATGCTCCAATAATTTCTTTGTGGCGTTACCAGGCGTACCGAGAACTGGAAAATTATGATTATATAAACAAATTGTCAAACAAAACTGCATAATAAAGCAGAAATGCAAAAGAAAATGCAGAAATAAAAAGGTTTGTGGGAATAAATAGGTGGAGAATGCGCAGGGGAAACATGTTTAAAGACATTAAAGCATAAAAAAATAAAAAGACGACTGATGAGCACTGTGACAGCTAATCAAAGCAGTGAAGTTGTGCACCAAAGAACCAGAACAATTAGCTGAAAGGAGCTAAAACGCTCCTCGCTAATGAGAAAATAAAGAGTCCGTTGATATTTATCTGTGGATTCTTAACTACGAGTGACTCCTTTTACATTGTGCTTCATAATCTGATAAATTATTAACATTAATAGTACTGATTAATGCAGCTTTAAGTATTAAGTCGGTTGCATCATTATAGGCAACCTGGAAAATCTAATTTTATCTGTGGATTAAATATTAATTCAGTTGTGGAGATCTAATTAAATCTGTATGAAACTGAAATGTGTCTTATACAGTTTAAACTTTATCATAATTAGTAATTATTGAGAAGAATGTGGAGTGAGTGCTGAATTATTCCCCGTCACAACACTTGCTAATCCATGTACTGTCACAGTGCTTTTATCTGTAGTGAAAACGTGGTGCCAGGAAGGAACCAAAGCTATTTATACTCGTAATTAATTCATAACAGTTCAGAAACCTTCATGTCAAAGGGTTTTGGACGTTTTATTTAAACAAATATGCAGTCGTATTTGGGGGCTCTGCGCTTCGAGATGCTCCCCAAACGAATCCGAGCAGTCTGCAGGACTCTGAGGCGAGCGCATTAAAACACCCCCGAGGGTGTAGGGAGCAGAAAGCAGCGGAGCCGTATCGCTGAGATATGAAATATACATAATGCAAAAGACAAGAAAATGCCACCAGCACACAACAAGTAAACAAGAGGAGAGAGGAGAGGAAGAAATCAGCTCGAACGTTCACAGGATTGAGACTTGGAGCTTGTCAGATGATTATTGACCTGCTTGAATGTGAATAGTAATTGTAAAAGTTGGCTGATAGCGACTTCAACGGTTCAGGGACTAATGCAACGCTCCATTAACGCGATGGTTCCCCATGCCCCGCTGGGAAATTACCTCCTCTCTTGCTCCCCTCCTGGAAGATAAGGGACACTTGAGCCGGGTTGGTGCCTGCCAGTGCATCAGTGTGTAAAAACAAGAGTCCTCAATTTCAAGCCCATCGAACCGCTGGGCCTCTCCGTTCGCTCTGGATTGCACTTGGCATGGTACACCCTCTCGGCGTTCTCATAAGTGGCTGCGAATGTGTCGGAGGGTCCCAGTGAAACGCGGACGAATGTTTGGTGGCGATTGTTGCAGCCGGACTGCGGTCAAGTCCAACTCAAACCACAAGAGATCGTTTCTGTGAAGGAGAAACAAGCGAACGGAGGGCACTCAAAAACAAGAGGATTGCACTCTGGCTAACTTTGTCTGCATCCTCAGCGACTACACCCACCTCTGGACTCTTTTTATGGGCAATAATTAGGCGCCTTGGGATAGCTAAGTCATGCTTTGCTGCTTTTGCACAAATAGTACAGTCTTTCATATTTAAAAAATGTGACCTGGTCGTGGTGGTCCTGGAGCTCATAATATTATATAACCCAGCCTGGCTTCTTTTGTTTGCCTTAGTTTGCCTTTTGATGCTAACATGAGTTCTGTACATTGAGTGTATTTGTTGTTCCCTCATGCATTGTTAACATCAGTCCCCCACGCAGAGCCCACCTGGGGCTGTCAGCTCGTTCCCTCCAGGACTTTGCACAAATATGTATGAAGTCCCACAGCGTAACTGAGGCCCGTTATATCATAGTCACCAGGCCTTACTGCGTTTTGAAAAGTTGCAGGACTAAGTGATACAAACTGGTGAAGACAGCTGATGATTACAGGAGCTGTGGCTCAATGCTTTTGGCCAAAGATGTGCCTGTGTGGAAAAGACCAAGAACAACAATGAAATAATCTGAATAAGAAGTGTTGTCACGTGTTACCGAAGTCTGATATTCTTATCTTATTGAGCCTTAGAGCTCCATTGTTGTCCAGAATGATTAATAACACATCAGTGATCCAGGGTGACGTGCTTTTTAGATGAAGTGAACAAAGCTCAGTGCAAAATCTTTAAACTCGAACAACGCAGACAGTTCAGCAAGCGGCGGATCAGATATGGAGACCTCCATCCTTCATCAGAGCAGTCGGCCCGATTTAGATTTTTATCTTTTCACCCTTAAAGAAAAAGGTATTTCTTCCCTGGGAGCAGTTATAATGCAAAACTGTTGATTCTGTATAGTCATCACTGCTTTTTTATAGCAGGTAAAGTTTCATCATGATACGATATTGTAGCGATTCTTTTGACAATACCACGATATTTGCTGATATCACAAAGTCTGCCGCAACACCATTTCAATTTGTTCTATTCAGATATCTGCCCATTTAACACGGTCAGTTACGGAAGAAGCTGTCACCACTTTCTGCTTTTGGCCATAAAAGACAAATAAAACTACACATGAATAATTCTGAATAACTGTAACCAGCTAAATGCAGTACAGTTTGAACTGACGTCACGAACATACGTAAAACCTTGCCTAACAACTAGAACACTTAACAAAAGTATAAAAAAACAGCTCAATATTAACTGTCGAGGAGACAGAACACTTGTTTTTCTCACCATTATTAGCTTAAGCCTACAGCGTTTTACATTAGCCTAGAGGCTTGCGGACTCATAGCTTTACAAATAACACGCTGGTTTATGTAACTGCATCTGCCGACAGAACAGCACGGCTGAATTTCAAAATACATGATTTTTTTTTCCCCACCCAACATCGTTGAAACAGATCAGCTGATGGCGCCATAGCGAGAGCAACAAGTTAGCGGACTCGTGAGCGAGAAGCTCCGAGTAAATATCCTTGTTGTCTTTTTCCTCCTTCCTTCACATTATTTGCTTGTCTCTAGCCCTGTTTGACAGAAAAGTTGACACAGGTGTGCCATGGGAATTTCAAAATAAAGTTTCAAAAATCCTAAAGACATTGATGTTTTCACCTTCCATCGATGAAAATGTATAGTTAATCATTAAATCGATGGATGATACAGTGCCCAGCTGTATGATGTAATCGCTTAGCTTATTGTTAAAAGTGAAACTTTACATTTGTGACTCGTTTATAAAGATTTACACGCTGAATAGGAGCAAATGGGCTCGATATTTTCATGGCATTTGTTGACGATGAGAAAAATAACACCAGACTTCAAATGTGATCTAGTTGTTTCTCGTTTGAATGAGATGAAGCCGCACTTGCAATTTATCGTCCTTGTCTAGCGCTGTTAAAAGATTCAGCTGAAGGCAAAGGAAGAGCCCACAGGGTCAGAGAGTTAAGGTTAAGAATAGAAACTGTTTTGTCTCGTAGTCCACAAAGAGATACTGTGTCCTCTACCTTTGTCGCTCCCTATTTCTCCTTCGCTTGCAGACAAACCCCATTCAAGACTCGGTGATTAATTATTTACTCAGGCAATGAAATGCCAAAGCCTGGAGAAACACACCACCAGGAGAGAAAAGGTCACTCCCATCCTGCTCGTAGGTACACACTCTACGAGACACACTCGCGCGCACACACAAACACACACAACAATGATGGATGGCAATAACTTCTTTATCGGTGCTTGAGGCAGACAGAGTTTTCATCCTCGTGTCCGAACGCCGTCGAGACCAAGGGCAAAGCAAAAACTTGACTGATGAGGTGAAATCTTCGAGAAAGCCCTCATTTAAAAACCGCTCACATGTCAGAGGTGGTGAACTGACCGATCAATAGCAGTCTGAGACTCTGTCAAAGTGTGTGTGTGTGTGTCATAGCGCAGACGAGAGTCTGTCTGTGGGGCTACAGTAACTAACCTTTCCTTGATGATGGGAAAATGTCACTCAAAACGACATGTGCGTGTTTTCCAAAGATGTTTTGTCGCTTTCGATTTTGTCCGTGCCGTTAAGTCGAAGTGTGTTTGTGTGATTAAAGTTTAATCTGCTTTCTTAATGTCCCTCC
Source organism: Pagrus pagrus (assembly GCF_965226575.1). NCBI lineage: Eukaryota > Metazoa > Chordata > Actinopteri > Spariformes > Sparidae > Pagrus > Pagrus pagrus. The sequence goes on along the minus strand of NC_140204.1, from coordinate 10,851,350 downwards.
GCAGCTCCACGACACGGCGGGCCAAATGGGGTGCCAGTGCTGCAGGATGATAAAAAGGTGAGCGTCATTACCTCTCCTTGTTCTGTTGTTGTGACGCTCTTCTGTCCGACACGATCGGTAGAGTGAAATTGTCAGGACGCGATCGAACAATCGATTGTTGGCGGCGATTTAAAGGGTCGCTTCAGACAAATACATCTTTTTACACGTTCTTGCTGTAATATCCGTACATCATATAACACAATTTATCCTTAAGGCCTCAAATCAGATAACAATAAAAAATCGTGTGAAAACAGTTAACTAGGAAGTGGTCGAAGGCTAACGTTGGCTGTTGGCTTATCAAATACTTTGTTTTACCTTGAAAATTGACCTGATGTCCCTCAATCTATTGTCTTTGAAGTTGCTGATAAATCAGGAGTGAAACGACAACAATTTGTCAGATTCTGTACATTATTTGGACGACGTTTGAGCTTCACGTCTTGACTGTGATGTCAAAGGAAAATGGCCGGCGTGTGAATATAGTCTATTAGATGAATCGCTGCAAATAATTGAGCCAATTACTTACATTTCTGAAAGAATGTCCACCTCCTCAGTAACAACCTCTTGTTGTAGACTTCCTTATCTGCAGGTCCGCAGCGCCAATTCAAATGTCTCCTTGCCAACTTAATGATTTCTTGTCTCGTTTCATACAGATAGTGAGAGGTCCATTATAATACGTCTGCACACTCAGCCTCACGTGGGCTCTCTGTACAAACTGTGAGTCAATATGCCAATAGCCATCGCCCCTGGTTACTGTATTTCCTTGCAGGGCTGTCTATTCATTAAAAACCTACAAGGCATCGTTGTCAGGGCTCGACATCGTTGCGCCGTTCGAGGTGAACGAGGAGACAGAACCGGGCCGGGAAACGAGATTTTGATTGCAGATTAATGAAAGGGCACGCTGTGATTCGCATACCAGAGTCGTAATCCCCCACTCCACACTTTTTTTTTTCCTTTCCCATGTCAGAGACACATGTGAATGCTTGTGACACACACACACATACCTCCCTAATTGTCTGGAGTGTCACATTTCTGGGCTTAGCGGTGTGGGGTTTGGCAGGGTGTGTGTGTAGGTTACTGGGTCAGCAGTATGGTCTCAGTATCAGTTGTATCTCACACACACACATCCCAGGCTTTTGTTTTTTTAAAAATACAGATTTGTTTGTGAGAATTAAATTGAATTACTACCTTATACTAATAACAACACAGCTGCTTCAATATTTTGTAATGTCATTTTTTCACGCACAAGTATTTTATGAACATGAAACACAACTATAAATAAAAGATACAGCAACTCTGTGTTTGAGTAACTCTTGCTTCAAAATGACTGGATTGAAAATAACACAATTTCTTTTACATATTACAGTGAGTTTTCACTTCGGTCCGCGACACATCGCCTCTTTGCCTTTACGGTCAGCACTGTGTGTTGCCTAGGCAACGGTTTGCAATGATGGGATAGAAATGCACGCCCAAAAGAAAAGCCCACATTGCTGCTCAGAAGAACACAACTACTCTAAATTTGGCTCAGACTTGCAGATGATGAAGTGGGAGGTTGTATTTGTGAATCATAACGTAAACAGGAATATTCAAATTCAAATTAAGTACTTAAAGGGTGAGGCATGATGAATCGACTCCTTGTTGGATATACGTGTCATGTCTTTAGTTCGATCAACTAATTCAAAAGGCAGCATCATCTTTTAATTTCCTCGTGCATAGGTTTCACCAGAGACAGTTTTGAGTGACCAAACTTTGTAACAAACTGAATTTGGGCGGTATTTTTATTGAACCCTTGAATCTTTATCTTTGTTAGTGAGTGTTATTTGAACTTGACTAATGCTAACCTGCAAACAACAACCGGAATAAAGTCAAGTCGTTGTGAAGTAGCTTTGAAGAAGGATTTTAAAATGTAAATGACGCTCCCTGTATTATATTTTAAACCAATATAATCAGCTTAAGCAACCTGTGAAGCACGAGAAGGGAGTTGGTAGGAATCTTCTCCCGTAACTGTGTCAGTACTTGACTTAACCTGATGGAGTAAACATCATGAGGAGCTCCCTCACAGTCAAAACATAGGCAAATAATGGCCTCTTCCAAGATGTAGGAGCGCCGTTAAAGAAAACTCCTTCACATAAACAAACCCCAGAACAGGAAGGGAATCCCGACAGAGGGGAAAGCAGGAGCTCCCCAGAATCAGCTGCACCTACTTACAGTATATGCAAAGACGCTCCTTTGGTATTAAAATCTGAGCTTAACACCAAGGAGCTGCTGCTTTCCTCTTTCTGTGTCACTTCCATCAGCCGATTTATTTGATTAAACACTGATGCTCTTTACGGAGACATTAAATTGTTCTTTTTCCTCTTCGGTGGACCCAAAAGTGGAGACGTTTTGTCTGAAAAATGAAACAAAAATAGAAAATTACAGCAACAAGTTTCTTGGAAAATAGCTTGGAGATTGAAAGGGCAGCCTGCTGCTGTTGATGAAAATACAGTTTCATTCTCTCACATGGCTCTTGTCCACCTTTTATGAATCTTTTTTTTTTTTTTTTTTAAATAAAACACCTTGTGTGTCTGGCTTTCCTGAAAGCGAGCCTCAAATTTCACCTTGGCAGCCGGGACACAGCGGTGGCGAGAGAAATGGAAAACATCCATTTTCTCAGCTTTCCACTGTGAAGGGAGATGGAGGGGAGGATGCAGGGTGAGAGAGAGGTGCTTAAGTCGGAGAGGGTGAGCGTGTGGGACTATACATGTGTGGGCGGTGGGTGGTTTTGTTTGTCTGCCGCTTACCCATGACGGGAGCGAGGAAAACGTCGTTTTTTTAATTAATCAGTACATCTCAAGGTATTTGCTTCTCAGGTTCTTGTTAAGCACATGAATAGAAGTAACGTCAGAAAAGGAGAGGGTGAGATTAAACAAAAAACACAGCAAGCGCAGAAAACAAGAGTGAAGAGGACAACTTGAGGAGGAGGAGGCGGGAGCGAGACGATGGATGGAAAACGCTCGAGGGAAGGCGCTCAAATCAAGGAGAAGTCAAGTGCAAAGGGATAGTAGATTAGCAAGCTGCGACTACATTACAGTGACGCAGGAAGAGAGACGAGGAGGAGGTTTGTGTGGAGAGGTGCGAGATGGAGGCAGCTCTGCTGGGGTTACGAGGCTCGCGGGGCGGAGGAGAAAACAAATGAAAGGAAGAGGAAGAGATGAAAACATGAGGCTCTCGCAGCAGGAGACGTCTGACAGCCTGTTACACCGTCCACAAAATAGACCCCCCATGCCAACACTCCTAATACCTGTGGAGGTGCGTGAGAGTGTGATCTTGTGAGAAAATCCTCCAAAATGGGGTATCAGACAGTCATTAGAGAACTACAAGGGTGTCAGAGCTCACTGTAAATGAGCATTAATTAGTATGAGACCTTTGTTGACCTCCTCCATCCTACAAGGAGTTGGTACAACACTGACAAATCTGTGGCAGAGGATACGGCAGTCTGTAATTTAGTGAGAGCAGATGAGAGCAGGGGTTCAATAGAAACATCTAATGAAGGAGTGAACACGAAACACGTCACATCAATGCTAAATAATGTCAGAGTGCTGCTTTATCTGATTGAGAATTATTATGCCGGTCGCAGGTGAAAGTGCCCCTTTTGTATTCACCGTTTGTCACTCATCTTAATGAGCTGAACTGTGCGGCATAACTAGGCCTCATTATTTCTCAGTTTTTCTTAAACGGAATGAAAAACAAAACACGAATACATTTGTGTTTATTATCATTCATTGTTTCTTACTTAGAAGACTCCGGCACATAATAAGCTGCCCCTTTGTTTTTCCCCGTCACTTTCTGATATAATTTGCATTTTGTGCATTTTAATCAGACTTTCTCTGCAAACAGTGGTGACAAGTGCCCTCTAAAAGCAGGTTACGGCAAATTTAGTGGGGGACAGTATTATAGTTCTGTACTTTTAGCCCAATATGTATACAAAAAAATGATAGCCTGGAGGGATAATATGGTATTGTGGCGGTACTGGCTGTAAATTGCTTACAGGCCAGCCCAACCTACATAAAAATATAAACAAAAAAACATAACCAGGGGAATGCCCAATGTCCACTACTAGGACAATAAACCAATAAAACAAATGCCTCTTCCCGCTATAATAAATAAATGTGCTCCTACAAGCCCCAGGGAAATAAAATGGTAAACTGAAGGTGTAAAGGGGTTTTAAGGGGTTCCCAAATAAACAAAGTTCCCTCAAGAAAGATGTGGGCATCCAAGAAAACATAATAGGGCCTAAACAGACCAGAGTTTCTGGCTGGAAACCTCTGGGGAAATGAGGTTCTCAGAGCGTCTAAGAGTAGTAGGAAAATATGCTTATTTGCCCCCGGTAAACACACCATCTCTTAGGCTGTCGCAGCTACCGTGTCTCTGGACTAGTTAGGCAGAGCGGACAAGCCAGATGTCCGCAGGGCTTTCCACTGACACCCAGTGACGCTCCAGCAGCAAAAAGGCTCTGGCTCTGGACGATGAGTAACCCCAAAAGGAGCAGCAGCAAACTGGGACGGAGGCCAAAGAGGTTGTTGTGTTTACCGGGGAAACTACAGCTCGTAAGCTGCCACATCAGCACCACGAAAAAACAGACAGCCAGAAGTTCCAACGCAACCAATCATGTATCATGTCAACTAATCAGAGGCGGATTAAGGCGATTTGCGGAAAAGGCAGTGGAATCCATGATAACCATACCCTTATTCTTTTAGCATTAAGCTAAATAAGCTAGCATCTAAGAGTGGTCTCCTTTCATAGCAGTTGATTTTATAAAATATGCTTCTGAGAGTTTGCTAGATCAGAGGATTGATACCGCTCTCATTTCTGTGAGTTACCTAGCGCTAAAGAAATTGTTATCTGCTGATATTAATATTAAATATTGATATCGGTATCTGCCTCAAAAATCTGGTATCAGTCGAGCTATTATCCACCTACATCATTGAGAAAACAATCTGAGTCTACAGAGAATTTCATTTTGGGCAGCAAGAATTACATCTCAAGGCAAATAATGCAGAGTACACCATGAGTTTGTTATTTTAATATTAATATTGCGGCTTCAAGGTCAGACTTAGCACAGCCTATATTGATATGAACATCTGTGTTTATGTGCTTTGTGCATGAGCGTCTGTTTCATCCTCTTCACTTCATGTCTTTTGAACTGAAGGGAGGACAGTGCAGTCAGAGGCCTGTGTACACCTCCTTGTCGTGTTTTATTTTCCAACAGTCTGCATAATATATCCGACACTCACGTGAGCAGTGCAGACATCACCACAGCCAGACACAATAGATGCAGTACTTGTAAACATCAGGCGCATGTCTCAGACGTAACAGTGGCATTTAGAAAGGTGAATCGACTGCACAATAAAGGAGCCTCGCTGCAGTCAGTTTACAGGATGCGGTGGTGTTTTTCATCGATTGTCACGGGAACATCTGACTCCTGGAGCCCAGTCAGGAGGACAGAAATAGTTCTCTCTGTCTGAACCCACATGAACCCGCATACTTTCAAATCTAAAAACTATGCTTATTTGGACTCCAGTCAGTTTGTCCCCTAATGACTTTAACCCTGTCCGTCTGTCTCTCTCACAGCTACATCTACGACCCCTCTGTGGCGGTGGATGTGAGGAAGACGGACTCTGCAAGCGGCTCGCTCTACCAGCCCCACCACCCCTCAGACGGGGTCCCCGGCAGCCACAACAAGCAGAAGCAGGGCTTCAGCAACCTGGGCTACAACAAGTCCAACGACAGCACGCTGAAACTGGAGGTGGACAACAACCACGTCAACCACAGGCTGCACGCCGCACCCTCCGCGAAGGAGCTGCACAGGCAGGGGACGGCGCCACCTGCAGAGGTGTACATCATCCAGCCAGAAGCTCTGGGACCGAGGTGGATGGTGCAGGAGAAAGAGCCGAGCCAGGTGCCCGTTTACCCCAACATACAGGAGTACGAGAACCAGACGAGGTACGATGAGCGGGAGCACCGTGCGACAAGGAACGGGTGGGACAGCTCCATCACCGTGTGTGAGATTGGCATGGAGAGCCTGTCCGCGGACGAGACAGACGAGGGCGTGGGAGGCACGCCGGAGTACCCGTGCGACACGGGGGACGAGGGTAGCGTCCTGTCCGTGGACATCCACACCAGCACCACCAGCCTGTCCTCGGCCGACACCAGGGACGAGCTCAGACTGCCAAAGACTCCGGACGTTTCCACAGGCGAGAGCGGGATCTTGGTGATGAAGAGCGAGGACGAGGAGGAGGCGGCGAGGGTGGACGAGGAGGAGGTGCAGAGCGTTACAGACTCAATGGTAGCAGAGGCTCTCGCCGCATTGGAGGCCGCCACCGCCGGGGAGGACTACGAGTGACGGACCTGAATGCGATTCAACAGAGCGCCATGAAACTTTGGTTCTGAAGAACATCTCGTGTGTTTTTATCAAACAAATGAAGGAAAACTCTGTTTACAAAGGTACAGATTTATTTTTGAACTCAAAGTCTTGGATATTTTTTTATTTTGGTCACACTGACGGAACACAACGACTGCCTTGTGAAGGAGGCAACTTTTCCAGTGCCGCGAGGTTTGCGTAAAGCCACAAATTAAGAGACATGTGTGGACTGAACAGCGCCTGCAGCCATCAGTGAATCTAGTGTATTTAAACACTCCTCAGTCCTAAAATGTCTGTATGCACTCATCACTGCTTTGCCATGTCCATACTGCCCTTGTACAGGTATTGTAAAAACCAACATGTTGCTTTTATCACATTTTTGCCTCATTTTAGAGCAGAGCTATGCTAAATGCTAGCGTAGAGTCGATGTTTCCTTGCCATAGCTTGCTGTTTCTTCAGGAATCTCGGCCTCGTTCACTGAGGAGGCAGAAGAGGAAAGGTCAAAGCATGTTTTTATACGCTACCCTTTATACGTTTCCGTCTCCTCGTGTTATTTATAATACCGTCACTCGCATCATGTTTGATTTATTGTGAGAGGCACTGGACGTCGCTAAACAGACGAGGAAGCTTTCCTTATTTATAGCTAATTGTCTCGTCGTTGATTTCATCAGAACGAATTATCTATCTACTCGGAAATTTAGAAACAATTAGTTTACACACTGTCACTGTCAATGTCGTCTAACGCACAGCTTCACTGTGAGACCGTTTGTCATGCAGTGACACGTCAGAAGATCTATGCACATGTGAAATCTTAACCAGGTTACCAAAGGATAAAGTAGAAAATAGCCACTTGTACATTTCTTTGAATTCATCTTAGTTTCTGCAGTTTTTTTCAACCTTAACTGAAGGTTGAGCCAAGGTCATATCATTGATGAGTAAACCACAAAGGGGCCATCAATACACCTTCTATCTCTGTTTTTATTCTATTTTATAGGTCAGGCTTCGTGTTACTAGTTCGGCCTGTGACGTTAGTTCAATCCACAGCTTGCTCATGTGCCTAATAACGAACTAATTGAGGCTAGACCGCGCAGAGGAAATCACAGTTTCGGCTTTTTGAAGTGTGTTCATGTTAAATAAGCTGTTTTGCTAAATGAAGTTCTGAATTTGTTTGACTGCGACTCGCCTTTTCACCGATTGTTTGCCTGCCAAATCATTTCTACTTATTATATTTGTATTATAAAACAAAGGAAAGTACTTTTAATAAATGTACTCACAAAATGTGAGGTGTGTGTACTTGTGTGCAGTTATTAATCCTGATGTGGCCAGAATAGATTTAAAAGATATACAGAAAAAAAAAGTTAGCAACTAGATAGCTAGCGTTAGCCATGGAGGATGACACGTGTTGTTCACAAGAGTTTTGTATTTTTTTTAAGGATTTGAGGATTTGGATGTTTCCGTAGTTGTCTTCTTGTGTTAGTATAGTAAGCTAACGGTTAGCCAACTGTAAACGTCAGTAGTATGCAAAAGGACCTTATTAGAGAGATTCTGCTGGACATGAACGCTTGTTTACGAGCGCTTCCTCCCTCCCACTCCATAAAACGAGTGCGATCACTGAGGGACTTCGGTGTTTAAACCTCAACATCGCAGCAGTTAGAGCCTCGGCGGGCGGCGTCCAGGGCCCCTGGGCCTCGGCTAATGAACACCTCAGGGCTTTTTTACTTGAACCAGGAAGACACACGCAGAGCACCTTGGAAACAACCAACAACATCCTGCGGCTGGAAGAAGAATCCTGATCGGCTGACTGACTTAGGCTCTTCACGGCAGGAGAGGATGTTAGTGTCTCTCTGAGAGCAGGAGGTGGAACAGAGCTGTGACGATACTGAAATAGCCCTTTCTTTGGACATTTATCTATTCATCTCACCCACCCTCTTCTATCTTCATCCCTCTTGCTCTTCGCCTGTCGCTGTAATTGCTCACCACCGCTCTCTCAATTACAGTGTGCTCTTTTCAAGCCTGAAACTTGGTTCTGTCTGTAGTTGGACTTTGTTTTTCAGGCATGGGGTCGAATGTTTTTTGACTTGCAAACATTTTCACTCTTAAATCCCCTCACATGTAGTGCACGGCGTTGAGTTTCAAACGTCACAGCGATACCACATGAAACTGGAGCCAATTATAAGTCACGTCCAGCATGATGTCAAACAATAGGACTGCCAGCCTCCGGGCCACGGTGAAGCTTTGATCCAAAATCACTCAGAGTGAGTAAACAAGAAGGTATGTGTCCTCTCTCTCTCTCTCTAGGGTGCTGCTGTGTTTTTTATCCCCCCCCCTGCCTCGATGAACAAGATAACTTGTGGATTCGGTGGGTAGCTGCTAAGTCAGCAGGGGAAATCACAAGCTGGAAAACAAACGAGCTTGTTCTTCGGCAGTGAGACCACAGTCAGAGGGCTTACAGTCAAATCTGTAAAGGAATCAAATGACACAAGCTCTAACGCTGGTTTTCTGCTGCAAAAACTAAAAATGAGCCTTTTCTTTATGGAGTTCTGAATGTACACCATACTGCGATCAGTGTTAAAGGCACGGTTCACCTTAAAATCAAAAGCACACATTTCCCCTCTTACCTGTAGTGCTATTTAGATGTGTAGATTGTTTTGGTGTGAGTTGAGTGTATCTACTCATGGACGAGACCCTAGCTAACTAAGCTAACTAATGTTACAGCTCAGCCAAAGAGGACGCCATTAATGTTTACATCTGGCAATGTCACAAGCAGGAGCCTCTCGTTCTGGAGTTGATGCCCACCTCTTTCTGCTCGGTGGTACGCTTAGCGGGTGTAGCCGAGTAGAAAGAAAATAGTTCCTCCACGAAACCGCTCACAACAAGTTTTGGAGATTATCTTGATTGTATTTTTTTCAAAAGAAGTCAGACATCTCTACGGCCGGTAACTCCAAAACTCTGCATCTCACACTAAAACAATCTAGATGTCTTGATAGCACTACAGGTAAGAGGAAAGATATGCATTTTTGATGTGGAAGTGGATTGTCCTTCTAAGAAATAAGTCACACCTGCACCAGTGTGTGTGTGTGTGTGAGGGTGAGGGTGTGATTGTCTCGCGAAATGAGAAGCATTTCCATATATCCGCCGAGCGTGATGACAAACAGGATCTGCTGTGGAGTTCCTGCTTAATCAAGCCGGTGACTCATCTTTTCATCGATGCGCCCCTTCGCACCGAAAACAACAGAGCTGAACTCTGCGTGTGCGTCACACTTTGATCCTTTCAATCTGTTCAAGGATACGCAGAAAGGTAGATCACGTAGAGACAGGGAGCAGCTGGGGCTTTATTATGGCACAAATACAAAAAGGCATGAAGGGTTTGGATTAGCGGTCAACTAAAAAAAGTGAGATAAATAAAACAAAAACGTAAGTCAACCACAGCTCCGTGTCGGTTTGCAACTTCAACAAAAAGCTGATTTCAACTGAACACAAGCTTAAAAGATTTCAACTCATGATAACCACCATTAGTAAATGTTTTCTTCTGCTGATTGTGCCATTTTAATTTCCAACCTGTTTCTGTCTAACTTCCCCCCAGCAGGCCACTAAACTGAGGTCAGGTGTTAGAGCTTAATTTCCAACTATAAAATGTGTGATTAAAAAAATGTACTTCAGTTAACCGACCTGCAGAAGTTGCACAGAAACTAGTTGGAAATCACTTACATCAATTCAACCGTCTGCTGAGGGTAAGTTAGACAGAAACTAGTTGGAAATCACTTACATCAATTCAACCGTCTGCTGAGGGTAAGTTAGACAGAAACTAGTTGGAAATTAAGCTTCACCAACTTCAATTCAACGATCTGCTGAGGGTAAGTTAGACAGAAACTAGTTGGAAATCACTTACATCAATTCAACCGTCTGCTGAGGGTAAGTTAGACAGAAACTAGTTGGAAATTAAGCTTCACCAACTTCAATTCAACGATCTGCTGAGGGTAAGTTAGATGGAAACTAGCTCAAAATTAAGCAGCGGCGACTCATTTTAATAAAGTGGTCTGCTCAAGGGAAGCTGGACAGAAACTAATTGGAAATTAAGCTGCACCAATACACTTTAACTAAGCGGCCGATTGAAGGGAAGTTAGACTGTAACTAGTTGGAAATTAAGCTGCTCTGATGGAAGTCTTTACCAACTTGTTAGCAGGATAAATTATAACACAAATATATAATATAACCTGAATTCTTCTATGAACTTTCCAATCATTTGAAGACATGACAATCACAAAAAGTCACATAAGCTGCCTCTCGTTCTCCTTCGCCGTTACTCTTTAGTGTTGCCGTCATCCCAGTGACTCACAGTAATCACTTCACCTCGCCCCGCCTCGAGATAACAGCACAAAAGTAATTTGGCATCGAGCTAATTTGAGCCGCAGCCTGCTGTGCGTTGAACGTCGATGGCAAATAAAGAGCACTTGTGTGTCAGATTCCTTCGTGTTGTTTTTATTAGGTCCATTAGGCAGCTGGCTGTACGGTCCCTGAGGTGTGTGCGCTCCGTTAACATGTTTGTTTTTCTCAAGGCTTTGTTGGCCTTAATGATGTCACCCTTAATTGTAGCACACGCGCACTCCCTTGTCTCAGAGGAACGGGTATATTTAAGGAAGACGTATCCGCCTACTGTGGGATTATTCTATAGATTCTGGGTTGTTCACCCGCGTTTAACACAAATCTGAAGTTAGAAACATACCATAGGGTTTTTTTCTTTTTTTTATTTACTTCCTGGTTTCCTTCTGCGAACACCACACAGGCTTTAATGTTTGTTGAGTTGACCTCTTCCGGAAAACACATGAATCAGCGCTGACATTAAATGGTATCTTTCACCTTTAAATGTCTGAGAAGGAGCCGGAAACAGTCTTGTTTTGCAAATCACCCGACATCTCTGGAAATGTTTCACTCCGGTTAAATATTAAAGTCTTTAACTGGAGACTGAATGCGGCTCTTTAACTAAAGCAGGGGTGCCCTAACTTTATCTCTTGGAGGCCAAAACTGATGCTTAATGATGGACCACGGGACAAAGCAAACACATTGTAGAGTTAATATGCAAAGTTAGGATCACAATTTCTCTTCATTGACTAATTTTCTGTGTAAAGTGTCGCTCTGCTCACTGTGCTCAGTTATTTATTTAGTGCGTGTAGAAAAGTCAGTTCTTTATTTGTATTCTCAAGTTCATTTTCATAAAACTGGTCCAGTTGGAGTCCATTTATAGAAAACTTCCTTTTACTTGGTAACGGATTCATTTTCTCTGTCTACAAACTGAGACTCAGAAGTGCTTCGATGTCAACAACATTTTTGTAATGACTAATCCTGGTTATGTCTTTTTCTCTGGCGTTATTTACAGCTGCATAATGTACAAAAATAAGATATCATGTATTAATGTACAGTAGTGATGTTTTCTTCCATTAGCAGTACGTATAATGTGATTAGGGATGTGAAAGTTATATTTTTTCTTATTTTTTTGTCTCAGTCGTTTCTTTTTGGTTTTTTTTTCAGATAAGCCTGTAATAAGTTTCTACCTCACCTGCACAGGTATTTCTACCTTTATGCCTTGCAGCTAGTTTGGCACTAAAGAATTGATTTAGCACAGCTGCTCTGTTGTTGTTAGGGTCAGGCGTGTGAGAGCTGACCAATCAGAGCAGACTTGGTATTCGGGGAGGAAGCGGGGCTTAAAGAGACAGGAGCTAAAACAGAGCATGTCAGCTTTAAAGCATGTAAACTTATTCTGGCAGTAACTTAAAGTGAAGTTATGCGCCTGAAAATGAGCATTATATCTTTCCTGTTGCTGCCTTCACTGTCTGCTGGGATCTGTGAACACTGTTTGAGTTACAGAAAGGTGGGCAGTGAGCCACTTCAGAAGGTCACCGTATTCGCGGCCCTGATGTAGTTCAAAGGTGTTAAACATTGACTAGACTTCCTCCCACTGGTCCCGAAAGTTTCCCTAAAATTTTTTTTTTCTCCCCCCTGAGCCACAGAGAGCTCCATCCTCTTTGGCTGATAGCCAGAGACAAAGATAAGATGTAGGGCACTTAGCCTGGCATCGGCATGGGAACCCTGTCGCCTGGAGGCCTGAATAATTCAGTGCCTGAGATAAATTTACCGCTTATGAAGTCATGCAAAAGAGACAGAGCAGTGCTTTATTATTATCTATACCATTTTTATGTGCATACATAATTCCCTCGTGGGATTTTTAAGTCGCTTCGATGCAGCGTGAGAAACCTTTTCCACAGAACTGGTGACACCGTTTCTGGAGCTAAAATAAACACACATGGAGTCAATATTTGCACCAGATCCTTCATGTCCTGCACTGTCGACCACATCTTTCTGACAGGCTCAACGCCCCGCAGCCACCCTCTGTGTTTATAATAGGCAGGTTTGCTATGGGTGGGGTGACGTCGCCCTGTGTGCTCTCAGGGTTTCTTTTTCGGCTGCATGTAAATGTTCCCCCGTCCCTGTCAACACTCTGAAAGTCAATCCTCCCTCCGGCGCTGTCAAGTGACACCAGCGGCAGCCATGTGTCACTCAGGAGCCTTGTTTAATCACGTCCTCCGCTGTTGTTCGGAGCAGTTAGGCATCGTGTTAATAATTTAGCAACGTTATAACCTAAATTAGCAGATTTGTATCTTCTCTTCTGTTCAGAAACTTGTAGCCTTTATCGAGGCCGTGTCTGCTCGCGCGAGTGAACCTGATAAGCTTCAGAAGGTCAACGAGAGACCAAGCGAGTGAGGGGTGTTAATCCTCGATCTCAAAAACACCTCTCCATCTCCATCTCATCTCCATTATGTGGAAGTAATATGATAGAGAGCCCCAGGTCATCGAACTACCTCCTCCAGATGAATAAGACGAATCATCTTTTCATTACGGGCGCGAAAAGGGGAAAAAGGGGGCGAGGAGGGAGCGGAGGAGGAAATGAGAAAGAATAGAATATGAAGATGGATGTTTCACTCAGACGAGGGAGGAGAGGGAGAAGTTAAGACTGCAGGTCAGCGGCTTTTATCACTTTAATGTCTCAGCTGGTGTACAGTGTGTGATTAGATGACAACAAGAAGTGGATTATTAACGTTTGATGTGTGTTAGTCTTTATTTATTTCATTACAACAATAAAAACACAACAGAATTTGTGAATAACAAAAAGTTGTTTTTAAAAAAAAAAACGAGGCACAAGGACATGACATTCACAGAGGCCAGAATGAAACAAAACGTGACACGTAAAATGATCACAAAGATCCGGGAAAGCGATATATTTGGATGATTACGTGCGACCTCTGATGTGTCTTTAAAAAGGGCCATTCCGGGGATTTTGTATCGCACTTCCACAAAGTTGCAGGACTCACGAGAGACTGATTAAAAAAGGTGATCGAAATCAAAGCAGCAAAGGGTGAGATATACCGACTTTAAGTCTTTAGTAGGGGTCAAGCTCCAAAAAACAACAGGATCCTACATCTCCCACAATGCAACAGATACGTGTTTTTATAAGGCAGCTCTGCCTTTGTAAACAAAAGGGATGCACAATATGTATGTTGAGGGAGACATCAGAAGATAGCTGCTCGGCCGGAAGACATCTCTTGTGCGTATGCTCTATGGGCCACACAATGAGAAGGCAATTCAGAGATCCAATTAATTTTATACCCGCGAAGTCGAATTTATTTTGGCTTCATGTGTCACTGAGCAGCTGAGAATGAGAGAAGTTCCCCTTAATAGATCCATAGTATTAATACAACATCCACAATCTTTGCTCGCTACATGAGCTTTTCATACTGCAGGTTATGATCTTTTTAAAATACAAAAATATGAAAGTATCGCTTATCTTAGCGGTATCAGCCATAAGAAGTAAGTTATTACTGGTTATGGGTATGAACTGAAAACAAATCCATATGGTGCATCCCACGTAAACACGTCGAAGCTCCATAACTCACATTTTTGGCTTTGTGTTTAAATTTTGTCGTCAAGACGAGCTGGTTTGGGTTTGGTGGAGAACGAAACAAATATGTGTGTACAGAAACACGACTCCACGTGATCTAAAATCTGATATTACATCGATGTTGTGGTTACGGCCACGGGCGTGACCAAGACGAACATTTAATGCAGGTTTAAAGATTAAGTGATGCACTTCTGACACGGAGGAAAACGTGGCAGTGAAGAGTTGAAGCAGACTGGCTGTTAATGTCACAATAACACTGTCGCTGAGAGAGCGGCTAATTTGTTGTTTGACCCAGAACGCTGCGTGCTCGTCTACATGAGAGGTCGGACTGGATGATCAACACGAACGCAGGAGATTATAGTTTGGAGGAGCAGGACGAAACCTGACAGTGACGCTTAATCATCCTGACGGCGAGGCGCACATCATGTTCACGCCGTCCCAGGACTCTGTAGCGTCTACTTCCTGGTTCTGTGACCTCTCTATCAGGCTGTTCCTGCTTCCTGGTTCTGGGGTGGAGTTTTATCAATTAGCCGACTGATGACATGCAAAAAAAAACTCCTCTATCCCTCCTCATACAAAAACATATGTACATACATCATGGAGCACATCCATGAGTCAGGCTTCCTTGACGCTGGGCAGCTGCCCTGCTTTAAGGCCCTTGAGCAAGGCACTATTATAAATCTGTTTCAGGAGGAAACGCCGTACCTCCTCCAGCTTGTAAAAATAACTGGCTAGTGTGACTCTACGCGTCACTCTCCCACCGCCGTCCTCGTCATCAGCAGCACTTGTGGCTCCCTGCGAAGCGGGAATGTGGAGGGACGACTCCCGGGTCGACTTCGCTCCTCCTCTGCTGATGGTTCAATGTTCTTGATTGGGTTTTACACAAGTGTCCAGATGTTCCTGTTCCCGTCTCCTTGGACATCTGTGGGAATGAGGGAATAAGGTGTGGTGAGGTGTTAGGACACAGAAATTTAAAAAAACACACGCATGAAACTGATGAAAACGAAACACTTTACCTGGATTTCTATCGTTTCTCTTTGTCCAAGTTGTCCGTCTGCTCCTGTCGGACAGAGATAAACTTGATTTATTACAGAAAATAAACATTAAATCGATGATCTTCAGATTAGGAGAGATCGACAGGGTTTGTTTATTCTCTCACACAGTCAATATGAGAAAGCTAAAAGTCAATATGTGAAACAGGAGGATGAAATGAGACACACGGATGTTAAATGTTTTCCTGGGCTGCAAACGGATTCTTTGGAATTGTATCATCTATGAAACATGTGTGACGTTTCTCCGCCCTAAAACAAATTTATTCAAGCTAGTGAATCTAAACAAACTCTAATATTTCATATTTCAGAGTCTGAACTTCAGAATCTGCTCAGGATTATCAGGATATGTAGAAGAAAGAAAGAAAGAGAACTAAACTGGGCTCATCTGTATTGTTGCTTTCAGCAAACACCTCTGACGACTGATACCGAGGTTGGATCACAGTTCAGTCCCACAGGACAGAAGGCTCGTCTAAAAGTTTCGGTTCGAGGTCGTTTTCTGTCACCGACGAAGAAGAAACCAACAACGAGGAAATTTCTGTGCTTCAACTGCAGCGTCAGCAGGAAGACAACACCTCCTCTGCACACTTGTAAACAGTAAATTAAACACTGAGGAGAGACAAGCGGAGGCTGTTCACGATCACCTGGAGCATTGTAATTTCACAAACCAGAGATTCTGTGATGTAAACACAAAACAGCAGAGCTGGAGGCTGATTATTGCTGCAGTTTTCTCTTTATCATGAATATTTAAACACTTATTTAGTTAATTGTTGAGTAAAGAGGTACACAGTGTCTGTGCATGCAGCTGTTTATTATTCAGGCTTCAGTTTCTTTTTGGTTGTTGTTCTTGTTATTTCATATCCTTGGCTCGATTTCCTTGATTTCTTATGTTCTTTGGGGAGTTTTAAGTGTTTTCCTGGTTGCCTATGAATTTGATATTAGGAAGCTGGATATAAATAAATTTGACTTTTGCTTTCTACACACTTGTGTCCTCACCGTCGCCACTGTAAACAATGTTTCAGTGACATTTTGGAGCTAAAGTTATTAATGGATTAATAGAAAATGACTCCACGACAATTTTAATAGTCGTTTAAGAATATCTAACAAACATACTTGTGCTCTAGCTACTTAAATCTGAGGATTTGCTGCTTTTCTTTCTCTTAAGTGACCTTAATCTAAATATTTTAGGGTTCTGGTTGAACAAATCTAGAGCTTGAAAGACGTCCTTTGCTTCTCTTCAGAGAGAGCTGTGAGAAGAGTGAATATGTGTGCACAAGCGACGCTTGTTTATACACAGAGTGTCGGCGGGGAGCAGCCCGATGGGACGCGAGAAAGAAACAGGGACACAGATGAAGACGTTTCCAGGACACCGACCTGCTGGGACTCCGACGTCGTCCGACTCTTGGGCTCCAACTCTGTAGGAGACGTGGGGACGCTCCCGTTGGAGTCTGATATTAGCAGGGTCCTCCTCTCCCGGCCCGTCTTTTCACACTTCGTCACCCTGAACCTGAGAGACAACAAACAATCCAGTAAACAAAAAAGTTATGTCCTTCTCTTTATATTGAGGATTTATCTGTTAAGTATTAATTTATTGTTTTTTTTTCTCCTTTTTGTTAGTTTAGAATTTTGACTGAAGATCCTCTTCGTCATGATTTGAGTCGTTTATATGAAAATGACATTGAAAAAATGAGTATATCTATAAATAATGTTAAAGAATCTTTGCACTATAACTTTGCTGCCTTTATACTTTATTTCTATAACATTCTGTGTTTATATCCATATGTCACGACTTTGCTTTATACCTTAATTCGCTTGCTTTTACAGCTACTTTACTCTTTAACTCTTTATACATTATAAATACTTGTTTTCTGTCTTCTGTAGTGGAGCCTCAGTGTACTTGTACAAGCGGAGTGACAGTCAACATCTTGAATCTTGAATGTTTGTGCTGCCTGTGACCCAAATGAAAGACTCGCGCGCTGCAGAGTTGTGCTCATTAAAACAAACTCCGGCTCTTATGTTGAGACCACTGGCCGAAATAAAGAATACAAACAGAGCAGCGAAATTGTGTTGAACTCTTTAAAGAAAGTTTTTTTCAAAAATGATCACAGTGTGAATTATTTTTCTGGGTCAAAATAAACCCTCAGACCTTCTCTGCTGTAGACTTTTTTGTAAATAGTGTATTTATATCATAATATAAAAAACAAACTACAGAGAACATAAACTCAGTGGGAATCAGCTATTCTCATTTGTGCCACAGCTGCCGACTCTCACTCACCTAAACTTAACATCCTCTCACCCACACATACACACACTCCAAAGCTTTAATTAAATCAGCAAATAAATATTCGTATCCAGGTCATGCTGACCCTCTGCGCACGCGGCCGTTCATCTGGGTGTGCAAATGAAAAGCGGCCTCGCTGCATCCCAATCAGCTCGCAGCAGGACATTAAGGATGAGAGGAGCGCTCGCTGCGTGACCGGGCCGAGGCTGCACGCTTTCCTGGGTTCACTAGTGGACTGAGAAATGTTGTCTTTACTTTAAACATCTCTGACAGCTTCATTATCGAACATAGCGCCAGGGTTCATGCACAAATATGGTGTTTTTGTCTTGAACCCTTTACAAACACTGGTAAGCCAAAAAAATAACACAATTCTTGTGCTGTTTTGTTTTCTTAAAGTTGTAATGCTTAAAGATTTTCATAAAAAATGAACACCGTTTTGGCTTCCTTTTATAGTTCACCATTCACTATATTTAAATTCAGTGTTAATCTCAGCATACAGTAATCTTTATTGTTAGCGGTGGAGTCCGCCGTTCCTGTTCCATCACACTTTCACAGGAAAAAGATGCGTGTGCATAATCCAGCACGGGTTTATCACATCGATAATAGCCTCATTGTCTATTGTTCGCTCTCTTTACACCGTGTCAGAGCTGTGTAATGTCACTGCCAAGGCAAACAGAACACCCTTCTCCCGCTGCTTCACATTTAAAGCATTAAACTCGCAAACACAGGGTGGCTTTTATTGAGAAGCAGCCGCATGACATCCCGACAGAAAGAGGCACACATTAAACTGCCGAGTGAACACAGAGTCAAGATGTGACACCAGGTGACCCCCAAAATCTCTAGAGAACTGGAGGAAAAAGTAAAATCCATCCAAAACATTTTATTTTAAAGTATTGTGAATTGTGTATTGTGAGCAGAAGCTTTGTGTGCCCTTAAGATGGAGCTGTACTCAACTCTTTGTGCTCTCCGTCACTTTTCCAGTGAATGACTTCTCCAGAAGTGGCCTAATGAATAAAAGCTCTATAAAATGGAGGAACAAGCGTCTCTTGAAATCCGTCTAAATTTGCATTGCTAAAAATTGCGCAAAAAAAGACAACGGCCCGCTGTGATAAAAGGCTGTTCAGTGAGAACCCGACACATTTTACTCAGAAAAATGTTTTACATTTGTGCAAATCTGGGCGTCAAATTCAAATGATGGCAGGAGGAGGACAGAGAGAAGCTCAAGATGGGTTGTGTCCAACAACATATAACTACAGTCTTTATTTCTTTACTGATGTGTTTTTTTAACCCTGTTTGAACCCTGCAGCGTCTATTTTCCCAGGCTTCTCCCAGAAACATTTACCTGTGAATTTTCCAGGTCACTGGTTTGGTGTCAAAGTGCACGTCAGTCTAAGCCTGTGTAATTAAGTGTGGATTTTTCAGTGACAAACATTCATGTTAATGTTGCGCGATAATATCTAATGTCTCTGGGACAAATTGTTTTAAATCTACCTCTGCTAGTAAAAAAAATCCTTTTTGTTCCTGCCTCAGACACACACTCACACACCTGCCCACCTGCCCACAGCCAGTACCGTGACCTCTCCGTGGTGGCTGCGCCGCTGCTCCGCCTTACGGGCCGACGGCCTCCTCATCAGAGGCCATTTCTTCTGGCTGCAGCGGGTGCAGATGTTCTTGGTGCCGCCTACGCCGCCGATGGTGTGCAGGTGGCTGCAGGTGTGCTTGGCGGCTCCCGGAGGCGCACCCGGCGACGTGGGAGTCATTGGAGGCGTCGGGGTGCTGGGAGACGTGGGGGTTAGCGGTGGACTAAAGACAAGGAAACCAGACATGGAGAAGTGAGACTCACCTACATTCAGTCCAAAACATTTTCATTTCAAAGAGAATATAAACTCATTGACAAAGTCTCACTGCAACAAGGCAAAAACAATCACTGACGAGCTCTTAGTTATGATTGTGTTTAATAATAATAGATGTAATTAGGTGATGAGATACATATGATGCAACAAACAGAAGTGTGTCAAAGGGGGCTAACTGTTCGTTTGCTCTCTCTCACATCTCTTTTTCTTTTCAGTGTATGTGTTTCATGACGCTGGAGAGCAGCTCCTCACATTGTTTATGCACAAAAAGGTGGAATAAACAGTGTTTCTATCCACTGATGTAAACATGTGATACACAGCGCGTCATGGGACGGACGGCATAATGAGCAACGTCTCTTTGATCTCAAGTATGAGTTTCTATAAAGGTTCTTGAGCCCCTGGGAAGGTTCTCCTACTTAAGGCCATGTCTAAACCAAAAGTACACACAGGGACGTCATATTTCTGAACTTGTACTTGACCCCGTGGGGATGAGACTCAACAATCAACCCTGTCTCCAGGAAGTTACACTTTGTTGCTTTAAGTTTTCTATAAAACATTTGAGGCGCGCCTGTGTGACTTCAAACAGAGCTAGCAGTAGGCAGATAAAGGCAAACAGCCTGGGAATTAATCAGCAGTGTGGAAATAGTTTGCATTTCAGAGAAATGACAGGTTAGCAGACAAACAACATGCCGTATGAAAACAACGCTGTTGCGAGATCAAATACTCAGGAAACCTGACCGGACACCTCCCTCTGCAGTCGGCTAACGTGTTGTTCTCGCTGCCGCAATATTAGCTTCTGTGTTTCACCTATGCTATTCTGACAAAGCGTGCATGCAGGCTGAAATCAACCTGAAGCACTCTGCTGGTGTTTCCCTGCTCCAACACACCTGATTCTTATGAATGGGTCGTTATCAGGCTTCAGGGTGTGTTGTTGCAGGGAACCGTGCAGGACAGGAAGCCTCCAGGACCAGGATTGAAAAACCCTGTGTTAAGCTAGGACTAGAGATAAAGTCTTTTTCAAAGTATTTTATACTTTTGTTGAATGTTTTTCGGTATTTAGCCACGTTTTATGTGCGTCAGTGGAACAGTTTAAGTTTAAAGGAAGCTTTACTTAGCTGGTGAAAATGATTTACAATTATTTATACACTGTTTTGGTTCTTCAAATGGCAAAACCCAGGAAAGAAACGGTTGGCAGCTTCTACTATGTTAAGTGAACTGATCCAAATCGAAACTGTATCGTCGCATATATATCATATGGTCTACTAAAGAACCAATAATATATTGTATTGTGGTGAAACGTGTGATTTTACACCATAAGTAAACACATGCAACCAGGGAGAGGGGGGAGTAGCAAGCAGGCAACGCTTGGGAAAACACTGGGGTAAACAATGTGCGAGTACATGCGTGTAAATTTAATAATTCTCGCCTTTTATCTGAAACAAATGCACAAAAAAATCTGTATTATCCTCGTGTACAGCGAGGATCCCTGCAGAGCAGAGGTATGAAACATGAGTTTGATCCACAGGAGGGAAGAGGGACGACATGGCAGAGGGGAGATCGGCTGATGTGAGAAGAGGAGACTGAGGGGTGGTGGAGAGCTGGAGCACTGACAGGGAGAGCAGCTCTGAGGCGAGGGTAAAGTTAAGTATCGAATCTGGAGAGGTAGATAGCGAGCCCTGGCCACACTACAGTCGCTCTCCTCCTTGTTGTCTCTCTCCATCATGCCCTCCTTCTTGCTCTCTCTTTCCGCCTGTCTGTCCGTCTCCCTCCCCCCCTTAAGTGTCCCATAAATTACCCCCGCCGATACCTCTCGTCCCCCCTATTCCACCATCTCTAAGTGATCCACTGGCAGACTGCCCGACCTGGCTGGGAGGGAGCGAGAGAGAAAGATACGAAGAGTAACTGCAAGAGAACGAGGGAGTACCAGGGAGAGCTGTTTCAACAAAATGAACAAAAAGTGAAGGGAAACAAGGAGTGGAAATATGTGGAAAAGGGGATTTGGAGAGAGAACTGAAGAAGAATGAAAGTGACGCCGGGGAAATGTGTGCGATTGCAGATTTCTGCTGATTGTTCCAGGACACCCAATGTGACTGAGCAGAATACCTCAATATCTAATCCTTGGCAGAGGCAACGCCGCTACCGTTTATCCACACTAACAAAGGAGAACATCTCTCCCCTCTTTATCTCTCTCCTTCACTCCCCAGAACAATATGTAGCGGGACGAGGAAGATGACAGGAGGAGAGAGAGGGGAAAACATACTCCGCACAAAACTCGATTTACTCACACTCCTCTTCAGTCGCAGGCATCTCCTCCTCCGATCTGTCTATCAGCCTCTCTCCCCCTCCTCTTATCTCAGCAGCAAAGCAACGCAAAGACGTCTAATCTCAGCTTGTAGCAACAGCTCCTCTTCTTATGATGCGGGGTCGTTTGGAGTGACAAGTGGGCAGCCTTTGATTTGAGATGTGTACGTCGAAATATGAAAAACCCACTGAAATCCATTTGGAGGCCTCATGTAGAATTTGTGCTGGTTGAGGATCCTGGCCCTTTACAAACAGCCTAGACTGACTGAAAGTTTGCTAATAGCTGTTAGTAGTTGTTGCTACACCAACACTCAAAATACATAATCATGAATAATTGATTTCAGAAGGAGGAAAACAAAAGCGGCTTCTCGTTTCTAGCTAAAGATCGAGGTTAGTACACTTGTCGGAAATGACAACTCAGCTGGGGCTAGCTAGCCAGTAAGGCTAACTTCACAATGTTCCAAGCAGCTCTTTAAAACAGAAACCGTGCAGCCGCGAACAAAGAAAATTTGCTAATGACCGTGAGTTAAGTGTTTGCTGCTACATTACCACTTGAACTTCTTAGCATTTTTTATACGACAAGTCCTTGATTTCATAATTTCTAGCCAAATGATCCTCGTTAGTTACACTTGTTAATAAGCTAAATAAGCTGACTTTAGCTCAGTGGTTTGGTTGAAACGCTGTTTCTTAATGTTTCAAGCAGCGTTTTAAAACAGGAGCCCCATAGTTATTGTGCGCCTGTCAGCTAATGCATGCTTTAAAACTGAGGCTAAATGTTAGCATCTTCACCAGTTGATGATCTCTGAGTTACACAGGGAAGTAAAAGACACTGCAGCCTGTGGAGTGGTAGAGGTAGTTAGTCTTAGTGTTATAAAAGACCACACTGTCTGGTTGCTTAGCTGTCAGTTGGAGGTTACATTGTGATTTATTGTTTGTATTTTTCACTTCTAATGTTAGAAGATAAGCTGCTTTTATGCCAAGGACAAACGTGTGTGTTTGGCAATAGTAATACTATCTTGTCTGTGGTTGCTTTAGTGTAAACTTCCACAAATCCAGTCGGAGCATGGGACAACGTTAGCCTACACTCCGATACTACATACATACTACACAGTGTATGCGCTATCATGAAGGAATGTGTTAACATAAGCTTTGACCTCACAAAATGTCATATGAAACATTTCTTGGCTTTGGAAGTAGCGCTTGATTACTGCTGTAGGTAGAAAACTAGTTAGCCAGACATGCTAACATTTGCAGCTTACGTTAGCAACACATTAAACTGTGTGTTCGTCTGTGCTAACACTTTTGTTTTTGTATTTTTAGTTTTGGAAAGGCTTCACAGAAACCTCTAAACCCTTTGGACACAGATTATCGCTCTTACTACAGCCCCATGCCGACCAACATGAGGAGAAATCTGTTGGTTATTTTTTTCAATTGATAAATTTGGTCTATGAAATTTAAGAAAATAGAAAGAGAGGTGTATCTACATTGCTTTTGACCATCAGTCCATAACTCAAAGATACAGTACAGGTGAAAGCATCAAATCCTCACGTTTGAGAAGCTAGAACAGGCATATTTTTAGGAGTTTTTCTTGATAAATTACATGTTTCAGCTCTAATGCAGGCAGCTGTATTTGTTAAGCCTCTAGTAATAAGACAGCTATTGTTTCTCTGCCTTAATACTTCCTTGTTAAGTGGAATCATAGCCACTCCACTGTATCCTGGCTGAGAATCTAATAAGGAAACATGGAAACAACTGCGCACAATATGCTTTGATAATCCCACAATACAGTGATACGGGGCCCAGTGGCATTTAGGGAACAGTCCCCAGCTGCTCGCCCTCGATCAAACCCTGCCAATCTGGAAAAGTATCAAAAGAGAAATGTGGCCTGATTGCCTTGTTGAGTGCTCGCCTCCTGCTCCGGCTACTCTCATTTCAGCCAGCAGTGACACCGAGAGGCTTTCGAAGAGTCTTACGGTGCCATCTGGTGGTTGAGATGGTTAACACACTTACCCGTCAGAATCGATGCTGTTTTCAAGAACCATGGCTTTCAGGGCGTCGGAGTTTGCTGATGAGAGGGAGAGAGGGAGAGAAAGACACTTGTTCAGATAGACGAAAGGAGCAGAGAGAGGGAGAGATAAGAGAAGTGTGGGAACTGTGTTGGGAATTAGCGAGGAGAACGCTCCAGTGACTTCAAAAGCAGAGCGCTTATTGAAAGATGGCTACAATAGATTAACTCCCTAACACAATTAAACGGCACATCACATGCACTCGTTGAGCACATGATTACTGTACACGACAACCTCGGGGGAACACGCCCCCAAACCAGAAAAAACTTCCCCCGGAGCAAACGTACACCAGAGTATGAGAGACAAAGCACCTGAGGAAGAAGGTTTGAGGGCTGCACCGAGACACAGATGACTCATGTAGGTGAACGTTGGAGCTCCATGTTGCCGTTTCATCTGAAAACGTGCACGGATGTCTGACTCAAGCCTCTGTCCTCCTTATCACCCCGGATCATCCTCATACCATCAGGCACCGCAGGGGTTTTCACAAGAACATTCTTGTTGACGGTTATTTATTTTTAGTCCAGAAGTGTTATGAACTTGCTTTTGTTTTGGTCATTTTATTCATGCGCGGCTGCCTTTTGAGGACGGTGGAGGATCCAGTTTTCAGTCTTTAAAAAGACCCTGAAAACACTTTTACTTTGACCAAACTTATTTTAATTCCTGCCAACAGTTTATGGTTGATTTATTTATTTCCTGCTTTTCACACTGGTTTAGTTAGATTATCCTTTTCTTTCTTTAAATCTTTCTGGTCATAAGGTCCAGTGAAATAATTCCCTCTAAGTACAATTCAGTTGTAGGTGGAGTAGGCGATTCTGGGGAAAGATAGTTGATTGTTGAGTTTTATTTCCAGGTTGTTAACTGATGCTTTGGCGCCGATAGTTGGAATGAGGTCAACAACAACAACAATCTTTCCTCAGAATCGCAGACTCCACTTGTAAAACAGGCTAAAATTACAGTAACATACACGCTTCTATTTAAAAGAAGAATCCTCTTTTTTTCCATGAATGTTTATGCTGCAACTTTTTCCCTTCGAGGGCCACAGGCCAAAAGCAAACACCAACTGTATTGTATTGTTAAGAAGCAATACGATAATAGGATCCAGACGAAGCGAGAGAGATCAGACATGCCCAACATGCAAATATTTTCTGTATCTAACCAGGTCTAAGGACAGATACAGTCTGAAGTACAAGACTGCTGATGCTGTCTCTGCGAATTG
This sequence comes from Pagrus pagrus, assembly GCF_965226575.1. Taxonomy (NCBI): domain Eukaryota; kingdom Metazoa; phylum Chordata; class Actinopteri; order Spariformes; family Sparidae; genus Pagrus; species Pagrus pagrus. The sequence continues at coordinate 10,826,194 of NC_140204.1, read as the reverse complement.
TTTTAAGCATCGGTCTGCAGCACTGAAATCTTCCAAGACACGTGGATCAGTACCAAAGATCAATGTGAAGTCGGTCGGGCTCAGCTGGAAATAAGGTGATGTGACATTCTGTTAGCATTGTATGAATAAAAGTCTTAATGACAGAAGATAAGCTGGGTTTTTTGGGTGTTAATCTTTAGCTTTAATTTTTGTTTACTTGGTCATACACATATAATTGATTGAGAGAAAAATATGAAAACAAGTTTTCAGGGGCTTTTAAAGGAAAACAGCTTCTTTTTAAAAGACAGACTGTTGCAATGTACTGTATATTCACATATTCCCTGGTCCCATTTTATTAACTGGTAATTCTTTTGTGACATCATATATATATGTTACCAATGCAGCTTCAACAAATCCTGAAAATGTTAACAGTTTTCAGTCTGTAGAAGTTTCTGTAGATGGCAGTCTTTGCTCAGACTATGACTGCAACTCGTGGTGACGACTCAGTTCTTCTGTTCATTCATATACAAACTGCTGCTGCCAGTGGAAATGTGAAATACACGCACCACTTCCTGTGGCCTGCATAATAATTTCCATAGAGGAAAAAAAAGTGGGTTTTTAGAGTAGCCAGTAGTTAGGCTTTTAAGATTTTTAGGTCGAATGTTCAAAGATCTCAACCGTACTGTCTCCGAAGCACAACAACGTGTCACCAGACTGACAACGTGAGGCTTTAGTCACGGCTAACAGACTTCCAACTCCACAAACATTTTTCCTGCCAAAGGAGTGATGAGTCAGCTCGAACTCCGCCTCCTCAGGGGGGACAGAATATGTTAGACATCTGGAGAAGGTTATATAATATAATATTATTATATAATATTACAACAGTATTATATCATTTTGTCATTCATTATCTGTTCATGAACAAAGAGGCCTTAAACTTAACTACAACACTAAACATGTATAATATAAAAGAACAAATACATTATTGTGTAAGGGTATGAATGGTGATTTTCTGGCCTTGTACCTATAATTAGATGTAGAGCTACATTTTCAGGGTGGGTTACTACACATTGTATCCTAAACAGCTGTGGCATTTTGTGAAAATTACAGTATAATCTTCTATAGTACAATCATCTGCGTTTCATCTCCTTACTCTTTGGCCTCTTTCCCTACCTTTGTCAGACTTCTGTGCTATCTTTTCTCAGTACGTATATACAGGCAAAGAAATGACTACATTGTCAGTCCGAGTCAGTCAATAAATTGCTCGACTGACATGCTGTGTCAACATATCTAGAACTAAAGGAGCTGTTATAGACATCTAACTATAAAAGGCCTGAAATAACCTAAAGTGGAACTCAAACCAAGTGCCAAACAAAATGTGTTACTTTCCAAACAGAGAGACTTCTCAGATTGTTCATTACACACAACCATCTGAGAAATTGCTGTTGGCAGGTGATTGGACGAACCATCTGTCTATGTATTTCTATAGCAGGCTGACTTTAACCAATTAAATCGATAAACCATATGCCGTAGGAGAGCACACACTGATTTACTTAGTCAATCAAACTGCTGATGCCAGTCGAGACAAGCCTGAAAACCTATTTTCCATCGAGGAAAGTCTTCATGTTGTTCTTTGCTCTACTTTCAAGACATCACCTGACTATGCTGACCTCTTGAGGTTACTGTTGTTTTCAAACAACACTCTCTCACGCTGAAACCACGCCTGTAGCTGTCAGGAGTTCCTAATAGGCCGCTGTATGGTCCAAACCAGTATGTTTAAGCTTTTAAGTCTGGCAAGATGAGTTCTCAAGATTAGTTAATCAAGTGAATCCAGCTGCCACAAAAGGTAACCAAGCACCCATTGTACCTTTTAAAGCCTTTAAAATGTACGTCCATTGGCCTGAGTTCAACAGAGGGGAGTTTTATTAGCACTGAGGGAAATACTGTAATCTCCCTGTGTATTCATACTCATCAGGTTGATTGTATTCGATACAATACCAACAATGATCCTTATCTCACCTGTTGCCTTTTATAAACTCTGCCGAACAAAGAACAGCAATTACTCGCTATCGTGAGGGTGCTGTGATTTATTAGGAATTAAACTTCATGTTCCAGCGAAGGGAAATCATTTCAGTTTACAGGAATAAGGCAGGTAAGTAACAGCTGAAACACTCCTCTGACTTTAAAAGGAAACGTGGCCGACCTTGTTTAAACTGCACTCACCACTAATCTTCCTTTAAAATTCCTGGTAGCCATTTCGTCCTGCTGCTGACCTTCCTCGAACATCCTCATTCCTGAGTCCCGCATTGACAAACGCATTGCTACTACTACTCAGACACCGACAAACACTTCCTTCCCGCATAGTGTGTCACAATGTGCCTGCTGGAACAAATGATGGAGTGCCAGCTGTAATTGTTTCATGGATGTATGTTCACGTGTGTAAGGTGTAATCGAAAGTTAAGTTTATAACAGTGGAAAAAAAGACCTTAATTAGGTCTGTACATTGGACACATACCTTCATTCTTCATGATGTAATGGACAATCTGCCCCACGGTGTCATTGTTTTCACTGAAGGTGTCGTTCATGTCTGGAAGATAAGAAGACAAACAGAAGTACTTACATTACTAAGTGAGTAGTAAGTATGAAAATGATAATCTCGTCAGGTAGCAACGGAGTATAACAGCTACAGGAAATTATCTAGCTCAAAGGCTTGTTTTTCTTCAACAGCCAGGACCCTTTATCTTGTAAATGCCAGACATGACACCAATAAATCATCATTTCAGAGGACTTGTTAATATTACAACCTGGTGTCACCACACCCTGGTGACTTGACTGCTTGACTGGAGCAGGAATGAAAACAATGAGTTAAAAGGAATGATCCTGCACAAGGACTCACAGAGCCTTTTGTTCACCTGTTACCTCCGATTCAAGCTTGGTTTCATATTGATGTACTATTAATATTGTGAAATGAGAGATAATGGCTGTCGAAACATGTGTTAAAATATAGTATGATAGTGTTTTTGTGGTTTGTTGAGTCTTAAACTTGGATTCACTCCAAATTTCAGCCACTTGGTGGCAGCACAACAAACTATAAACACAACACTAACTGATTATCACTTTATACAGGAGCATGCTCACACTTGCAAACAGTATCTCCTCTGACCCCTGAGAGAATAACAACTTCTGCCCTCCAATAGGATATTTAGAGTCCCTCCACTTAAACAAACAAACACAAGCTGAGGAATTCTTCACTATATCAGTTTATCCTCCTACTGAACCAAAATCAGTGTGCTCATCTCAGATCTGAGCTTTAAACCAGCCAGAGGCCGTTAAACCAAAACAGTGAGCTGAAAGGTGCTAAAACTCTCCGTAGAGCTGTGGAAAACTGGAGAGTTGGGTGATACTTTTCTGTGGGTTTGTCAATAGGAGCAACCACTTTGACATTACACGTCGCCATTTGGTCCATTCTTAAAATAAAATTATTGATTATAGCAGCTTTGAAAGGTCCAGTCCAGTCCAGTGTGCAGGATTCAGGGGGCTCTTTTGGCAGAAATGGAGTATGATATTCATACTGATGTTTTTTTATTAAGATTAGGTCTCTTTTATTATATACGTTTCAGGGTAAGATCACCTTAAAATAAGAACATTGTCATTTTGTTTCCTCAGAATGAGCCTTTTATATCTACAGAGGTAGGTGCTCTTCCACAGTCTGTCATGTTGCACCCCCACGTTTCCACAGTAGCTCAGAAGGACAAACCAAACACTGGCTCTACAGAGGTTGTTTCATGTTTTAGCGGCCACCATAGGTGCTGGTACCACCAAATCCTCCTCCTACTGTAATTACAGCTTCCAATGCTACACATGAGGCTTTTCTGGTGGAGTGCAATGAGCAACAAATGCCTCTACCTGATTGATTGTCATACACACATTGCTAATCACTTATTGTGTCATTTTTCATATAGCAAAATTGTGATATCTTATGTATTTGTGTATTGTATCAATGGGAGGCATGTGATCAGTATGAGCATATACAGCATGTGTCCATATAGATTTGCTCCAAGATTGGGCTCAATAGAAAGTGAACCCACCCCTTTGAGGCACTTCCTTGAGCTTCCTGTAGATTGACTTCCTCAGATTTTCTTCCTAATCTCTTTAGGCAAGTCACTGGAATCCTCTGCATGTCATGACTGATTCGAAAGTCAGCCTCTCAACGTAAAAGTCAGCTGTTCACAACTTACAACAAGTCAGTGAAAAAGAGAAAAAAGCAAACGGAGGGAGAGATAAAAGAGGAAACCTGATCATTGTGAAACAAGAGAGCTCGATCAACTGAATGTGTTAGGCCAGAGCACACAAGCAATGTTTTCTCTCCTATTCTTTTGTTGTCGACGTATGAGAGAGAAAGGGTTGGGCTCAGTGAGGAGAGACGCACAGAGCAAGACAGAGACAGCAGGGGGAAAAACCCTAATGCACTTAGGACTATTGTGCTGCTGGCTGGGAGCTCACATTTACTCGACAAGAGAAACCAGCTTTAGGCCCATCCTCTTCCAATACAGACTCCACTTAAAGGAAAGGTTCACCCAAAAAATGAAAATTCAGTCATTATCTAGCCATTCCAGTGCTGCAGCATTCTCTTAAACAACTGAGGTAGATGGAGACTTTTCTTAAATGTAAAAAAAAAAAAAAAAATACAAATATAAAATGGCTCCCTTCAGCTTCTCCAGCATAATCCAAGTCTCCAGAAGCCCAGAGATCCCAAATTGATTTTAAAAAGACTTTATTTCCTCATGTGGGTGCAGGAGCTTGACACGTGTAAACAGTTAGCAGTATTCGATGGAGGGAGTTCAGGGTTTTTTGGAAAACATGGGATATCGGAGTGGAGACGTGCTTTGCCAGGAATGAAACTATCCAGAAGTATGTGAGGACAGATAAGTGAGAAAGGCAGACAAGCCTTGACAGCATGGCCTAAACAGTTCATCGTTCTGTAACATTTCTCATGCTCGTGAGATACTCCAGGGCAATCCAGTGACACCGGAAGTTTCACATCTGCACACGAGAATTACTAGAAGGAGAGGAGAGAGCAAAGCACTAACCTCACTGCTTTACTGTGCAGTCATGGCACGTAACGCACAAGCAAAAAGTGACACGATACATGCAGAAAGTGAAACACGAGGGTGAGTAAACCAGAAAACTCATCATCACACAGTGCTCATAGTAATCAAGCATTATCTGTGGCTTATCCACGGGAATTTTAACTGGCCCTGTGCCGGGATCTTTTTGTTTCACCTGATTTAACACACCCCAAGTTGAGTCAGAACATGAGCGACATGAATGCCAAATGTCTTCCTGGTTTCTATAGGCCTCCACTCCTTGAAAAGAGAGACACAATAGAGGAGTATGGCTGACATGAGGCTGAGATTTAACAAGACAATGGTAAGAGCACGTCATGATGACTTTAAATACACTGTTAATAGGTTTGTGATCTTACAGATACTTTCTGAGGATTCATTCATCAGCACAAACCACTTCTTTAAGGGGAAAAGCAGTTTTACACCTTAAAGTGTGTTTAGAGGTCTTGGGGAGTAGTACAGCATGTGTGAAATAGTAATATAAAGCCATTTTTGGCTCAAAGGGAAGCTGTATGTAATCTCATGAATTGCCTCCAAATTGCATTGTGGGTAATGTAGGCACCAGGTTTAAAAAAGCAGTCCACTGGTCTAGCATTACAGAAAAAATAATATCAAAATCAATACAGTACTTTTTTTTATTCCATTCTTCGTCCTTTTCACAGCCTGGCGCCTACATTACCCACAATTCAATTTAGCCACTGAGTGACATCACTGGAGGAAATTTATCAGATTACATGCAGCTTCCTCTGGAGCCACAAAAGGCTTTAAACTATTAATTTCACATAAACTGGTAGAGTAACCCTTTGAATGATGGTGCCTAAAATAAATAAGCTCTGAAAGGTTTTTAGTTTTAATCATGTTTAAGGAACACAGAATTAGTGAGAAACATTTGCTAAAGAAAGGAACCATTCAGTCTTATCACCTTTCAGCACCTACACCTACAAACTCATTAGATTCAGGAATGTACCACCAGCCCGTAAGTACCTGAGGGCAGGTAGGTGCATCTGGTGATTTTCCTGCACGATGGCTGACCTTGTATCTCATCATCCCCTGACAGGAAAGTGGTAAACCTCAAGCAGACCAGTGACTTATTTGGGAATCACTTCTTCTGTGTTTACTTTTCAGTTGACAGCTTCACAGTCTGCCTGATTGCAGAGGAAACTTGGCCCGATACTGGACATCAGTTAATGTTTAACCTGATTCAATTCATGAGCTGCTGTGGTGAAGCAGGGAGGGAAACAACATGAGGAAAGTCAGAATTTTAAGACTTTCATTAAAAAATAAATCAAATTTGTAATTTTTTTCAGCAATAGCTTTCCAGTGTTTCAACAGTCTGTAAAATACCTCTCGGTAGAGTCATCTACGGATCCCGAGAGGCAAGTGAGAACAAAAAGTTCTGGTGATTCATTTAAAACTTTTTTTAATCTGTGAAAGTTTTGGCAGTTTTTTTAAATACTCATTTCTGCCACATGAGGAGGAAGTGCGCCACTTTCCCATGTTCTTAATGGGACTAAAAGCATTCATGTTGTCTTTTCTGGTGAGTTTTGAGATTTTCCATCAATTTCTTAAACTGCCTTAACAAGCATGAACTTAGTCACAGCATGAAACCTTTCTGTTTATAATTTATCTCATGGTTATCAGCCCTGCAGGATCACCGTATCAGAGCTGCATTAGGTTAGTAGTTTTGCAAACTGCAAACTGAACATCCTACTGCTGCTTCACATTAGAGGCTTATATTGTGAGGAAGCCACAGGAAACAAAACATATTCTTCACCCTTGTTAGAGTTGACCTCAATTAATCATCACCAAAGATCTTTTCTGCATTTTTTTGCCAGCTGATCAATTTTAAATGTTGCCGCAAGGTAACACAAGGTGGAAAGCTACACATGCTGTGCTCAGCCTGAAACCAGATTGTATCTGTGGATATTATTCACTGATTTCTTCATCAAAACGATGCAAGTTTGTTTAGCTGCACTGTAAACACGTACACCAGTTGTTATTCTGATGGTGTGACAAAGCAGCAGCCCTAACAATTCTGGGATCTGTTGTATTAAAAGATTTTGCACATAAATACGCATCAATACATTGTCATCTGACCTGATGCTGTATCTTTTGCATATCAGCAATTTACAACTTCTCTTCTGTCAAACAATTTCTACTTCCCTCCCTTATCTTATATAATCACTTCTCCAGTTGAGATGAACATAAGTCTGGCTGGGCATTAATCTTGGGTGTGTGCTGTAAAAAGATTTTTGATGCCTTGAAACAGTGAGAACATAATAAAAACATAAAGTACTCTCCAGAAGTCGGCAGTGTCACATTTTTCAACTACTAAGAGTGTTTAAAGTTGCTTTAAATCCCTCCCTCTTATTCAGATTTCCTTACCTGCACCCAGCTCAAGGTCCTTCTCTTCTTCCTCACACTCCTCCTCATCATCCTGGGCCTCTGTGGTGCACCGGTAGCCCTTCCTCTTCAACACGTGGCAGATCACCACCCCCAACAGGCCCAGGAGGAAGAAAGTAGGGACCAGGGCGAAAGCAATGTAGTCTGGTTCGATCCTGGTTGGTGCTTCGTTACCTTTTCCATTGTCAGTGGTGTGGCCCGCTGGAGGATGGAGAGTGATCATACAGTAATTATTTCAAGTATTGTCACAACAGGAGACAGAAAATACTCCCAAAAAAAAACAAAACAGTGGATTGTCATTACAACGCCCTTGATGGCAACCTGATATCCACAGTGAGTCGGAGGGCACACTCGAGGCCCGCACCGAGCAGCTGAAGGGATTTAAATGCTATGAGCTGCAAAATGACAGAGCTTTTACGCTCCCTTCCTGGCTCAATCCGGTCTCTGCTCGCTTACTGCTGATCCGTCGCAAGCTGTCCCCCCTTTCACAGTTTTGAGGACTCATTTGGTGTCAGAGGCAGAAAGAGTGAAAAGGGAACGAAATGTTGAAGTCACAACTTTATTTAAAGTAAAGAGGCACTGCGTTAAAGCCTGCCCCAACACCCTGACACAAGGCCTGTTGGGTACATCTCCTTTTTTATTGTAACTGATCGCAGCAAGATGAGCAGAGACCATAAACTTTACCACTCTGGTTCGAGCTTCCCTCGCCCACCTGCCCACCGGACTTTAGACCCATCAGGGTGCTAAAAGACTCCTGTGAAGGGTGCAGCAGCAACTGAGCTCAGCATACTGGACTTTACATTCAAACAACTGAAGACACACCCTTTGGGCTGAAAGTAGTGATTTTTTTTCCACACTGAATCATTGTTTAGTCTATGATATGTAAAGAGGCAGTTAAAATGCCAATCACACCTTCCCATAGACAACAGTCTTGTCTTTATTTTGTCCGACCAAACGCTAAAGATATACTGAATTTTAATTAGGTGGTTTCAAAGTTGTAGACTTAACTGAAAAATCAAAATGTAGTTATTTTACTGTCTATAGTTGCCAGTTGAACTTGTTTTGTTGTCCCATTAAACTGTCGTTCACTGTTCACAGGCTTCATGTTTCTCCTGAACAGAAACTCTCAGTACTGCTGTGTGTTTAGCTCCGTTAGCCAAACGCACAGCATGACGCACACCGTCTCGTGCCGATTTCAACACAGATTTGTTGTTCAAAATGTGGCATTATCAGGGAAAAAAAATAGGATTTTAACACATCATGTTTTTCATCGGTCTCACGCCAACAGCCAGCCAGTGTGAAATGTTATACAATTCAACTCAAACACATTTTCTTTTGTCCACAGGATGACAGAACGCCAATAAGTCTGATGTCCCAAAGGAAACAAAGAAAACCTTCACTGTTGAGAAGCTTTAACTAGCAAATGTTTGGCCTTTTTGCTTACAGAATGAATTATCTACATACTTGCAGGACATATCCAGTCTGTTAAAACAATAAAAAAGTACTTCTTTCACGTGACTGAATGTTCTTATAGTACATTTTACCCTCATTTTGGCCCTGATGTCTTCAGAGTGATCAGGTCAGAAGGTCAGAGAGTCGACCGTGACCTGTGGTCAGCTACGGGGGGAAAGCTCCCCTTGCTCCTGCTGCTGGCCCACCACGTGAGGCATTCCAACACAACACACAAGAGTGCTTTTGTCTGGTTTCCTGTTCGCATCAGTGTGTCTGTGTGTGTGTGTCTGTGAGTGTGAGACACACACACAGAGACACAGACAGAAATGTAGATCACAGTTTCAATTGAATCTCAATCATATGTCACAATCAAATCCTGTCTTTCACGCCATTTTGAAACATACCACAGCACTGTGTGTGTATAGGCGTGTATGTGCTTACCTAACCGTTTGCGTCCTGATGCATGCAGGGATTTGTGCCCTCCCATTGTCCAAGTTCCCTGATGCATCAGACTGAACACACTGATAAAGACCATTGTGTGCTGACTGACCATCCTGTGACCGACTGTTGTGTGTCTGTGTGCTTATACATCTTCACACTAGCCGGCTGCCCTGGCACGGTCTCACGTCTCCACGAAAGACTCGCAAGTAATCACAGGCCAATTGTGTTGAAAGCATTGAAAAAAAGACTAGGGGCTGACAAATGGGTTGAGTCCTTGAAGGAGGATTTGGAGTTGAGTCATGAGTCTCTAAGCAACCACAGATGGTACCGTGATGAACATCCTCAGAGGGAAAGCCAAAAAATACAGAAAAGTGTGAAACAAACACATCACAGGTGCAGATTCATACAGTAGTTCTGTGGATTCACACAGATTAAAGCTGTATAATTGGGGTATTTTTTTCCCCAGCTTGTTTACAAATTCAAAACAACTTTAAATCGTGCCGCAGTTTCGAAAGGATATAAATAGAGCTGCTAACTCAACCTAAATACTTTGAGCGGAGTAAAAGGAGAACTGAAAGTTAAGGACGAATGAACTGGAACCTTATTTATCCCCAGAGAAATTGCACAAACACTAAAAGTGCTAAAATAAAAATTTCACAAAATCAAATTTGACAAGCGACTTACAAGGTTGGAACTAACCATTATTTTCATTATCATTTAATCTGCCCCATAAAAAGTCTACAAAAATGTCAATAACATTATGAAAAATGCTCATCACAGTGTCCCAGAGTGCGTCTTCAATTCTCGTCGTCCGAAGACCCTTCCTTTATTATCATAAATGACAAAGAAAAGCAACAAATTCTCACATTTAAGAAGCTGGAACCAGCAATGTTTGACATTTTTTCATGACAAGTGACTGAAATGTTTAATTGATTATCAAAATACTAACCGATTAATCGACTAATCGTTGTAGCTCTGAAACTTAAAATCTTGGACCTATATTCTTTGATCAGTAATACCCAGATTAAGACATAACTTTTTGTTTAGTGTGTTAGTGTTTAATTTGAGCGAAACTGTCCTTATCTTTCTCATAATAAGACAAAGCAACATTCTGCTTTGAACTATGTTTATTCGGACTTTGAGAAAACAATACGTCTCAATAACTAACACATGAGGTTGAAAGATCAAATGATTCTATGGATTTTGAGATTTGAGGGTCAAACTGCCCCTGGCTACAAGAAACGCATATCTTACAGTGAGCAGCAGCTGTACTGAGCGCTGTAGCAAGTAAACACGAAATTCAATTTGACGCTTAAACTATTTCAAAAACAGAAAAGGAGTGTTTCCCTGCCACCGTCACTGATAAGAGGCATTCCCGAAGGTATCAGCAAAAGTATTTCTGTCTTCAGTGTTAAATCTTCCCATTGATTCATCCTTTGGAGCCGAGTGCCGGCTGAATAGGTCAGCATTACTGTTCTGCTAGTTTAATTTCCTGCAGTTTTATGAGGATTTACGCTGTGAGAAGTTCTGTCTGCCTGAAGGTTATCGACGTCTCCGCTGTAACAGACTCTTTCAAGAAGTGATGTGAAATCAATCCCGGCGAAAACAAACCAGGGAGAGCGATTTGTGATGGAAAAATGCGTAAAAAAACTGAGCTGTGCGACAGTTTAGAGGTGTGCTCTGCTTGCTCCCTTTGCACCGGTGGATTCAAATCTTATTTCCTTTGATTTTCCCAGACACAGTTTGGATTATGGAGAGCAAACATTGTTCATCAGTGGTAAGTGCTGCTGAGTGATGACCACGCTACAAAGCCAAAGGGCATGTCAGAAAAGAGGATGTGAATGTTTCTCCATGCTGACATCAGCTGAAAACCTCACGACACCACAAAGCACATTGTGTATTCATTAACCTAAAGAATATATTTTCCATTTCATTTTTGTTGTCAGATAATTTCCAGCGTTGTGAGTCATTTTGTGGAAAATTAGGTTAATCTCTTAAAATAGGAACTCGGTGGAGAACGTTTTTTCTTATCCATGAGTTAACTCTCAGCTACATTTACTCGGTAATATGATCCTTAACCAGATGTAACTGTATTATTCTCCTCCATTTATTTGTCTAAGGAAGAGGAGAGAAAGGAAATGGGAGCTGTTTGATGTCTCCTCATTGACCACTGTTAGCCTCTCCTTCCCAATATTACAACAATGTCTATGGCCTTGTTCATATGGCCAGCCTAAATCTGTTTTTTTGGTATATCCAGACTGAGTTTAGAAAGTCCAAACACAAAATAAATGATCGTATCCCAGCCACATACAGCATAGGGTGAGTCGCAGGCACAACAAGAGCTTTTGTTTTTGGGATCGCGTCTTCAGTTTTTGGACCAGGAGCGCTGTAAAACTTTTCAACATGTATCTGTAACCTGTGTAAGTCCACAGACTACATTAAGACAGATAAAGTTACTACGCAACCACCAGCTGTTAGGTAGATAACAAGAGGATGATCAAGACCCCAGACATTTCCTGTATCCCGGTAGATTCATTTAACAAAATATCAACACTGTAAGTAACTCAATGGCTATAAAAATGTTCAACGAAGCTCAAACAAGAATATGTTTCCTAACTGTTGATAAAGTGACAGTAAACATCCTGTAAAAGGCTTATATTTGACCATAACAACAAATTAGAAAAAGCATTTGTGGTCTTCAGCTGAACGCTGAATATGAATGGGTTAAAAGCCCGAGACCGTCTGTGGCTGAGCCATTTCCTCATGCTCAGGAAATCATGCACAGCTAGGAAAGCAAATCTAAGACCAATGACTTAAAATCAACCACATCTCACTGCAGATTAGAGATTGTAGCAAGACATTTCAACCCTTGGTCCTTTATCCAGCGAGATGACTCACTAATGGAGATTAAAGCTTTCAAACTGGGGCACTGACACTTGGAGAAGATGTCAGTACATCGTGGCAATTATTCCCAATGTGTCAGTGGTGTGCCTGCATTTGGACAGTTCTGCATATTCGTAAGCATGCACTTGTTGTGCAGAACGTTGCTAAGCTGCATCATCCCGCTGCATACTGATTAGCGAGCAGAAAAGTCCAATTTCCCTGGAAGAATTACTGCTTCAGATTGAAACAGTCCAGATACAGGGTTGCAGCATCTAAACTGCACGACGGTCACATGTGGAAAAAAAGAGAAGACGACTGGTTGCTTTATTTAACACAATGTAGGGAAAAATTGTGTTGGGTGCTCTAGGAAAACGGGAGAAAGGGTGATTCCAAAGGCAATCAAAAAAAGGGGAGGAAGTTGAGGTATCCTGGTCTCAATGAGGACACAGATTTAACATTTTTCTGTAATACAGCCTTTTCTGGGCATCTTATTTTGTATTTAGGTGTCAATTTTGTGTGTTGCAAGCATGTACACTTTTTTGCACATTGTAAACTTTGCGTCATCTCATCTCTTGTATTTTCATTGCTTCATTGACCTAAATTCACCTACATGTCATCGCCTGGGTCATGTGATTGCCTTATATTAGCTGTGGTCAATATATAGGTGGGTCTACAGGGTGTTGTTTGTTTGAAGCCCTGATGAAGACATAACAGTCAGAACATATTGGCTTTGTTAGGATTGCCCTTTGATTTAGCCACGACATTAAAGGCTTAAAAGTTTGGTCTATAAAATGTTGGAAAATAGCGAAAACGCCTCCAAGAAGGTGACATATTTGACTTGCCTGACAAAGAATAGCAGCAAATGGAGAAGATGGAAGCAGGGGAGGCCATTGTTTTCTTTGAATTCTGTCGAATGACTAATCATCACACTGTTGCTCAGCTCTTGCCACATGTAAAACAAGAATAGCATCTTAATAACTGAGAAGACACCACAGAAGTGGATTTTCTTACTGTAGCATGTTTAAAAATGTAGCTTGATACGAGGAATGGCTCGGCTCCAGAGCTTTCACCAGCGATGTAACCTCATGGATACCTGTGTTGTTTCGGAGCAACATCGGTTTAGCTCAACTGCAAATATGTTTCTGAAAAACTCCCACGCTCCCAGATGGCACCGAACTATTCATCTTCATTTAAAAGCATCTTAAATGCAATATCAAAAACAAAGCTACCAGCTGGTTCATTTGGAGATATGAAGTAATGTTTGGCATTAGTCCTACAGTGAAATAAACACTATACCTGCTTTACTTTCCACATAGAGCAGTGCTTCCCAACCATTCCTGTTCATGCGCTTGTGACCCCTCATGTTGTATTTTTGCGTGTAGATTGAGCATCGAGTTTTACTTCAGACATTGTTTAATTTAAAAGGACTGAGGAGGTGAACGTATCCAGAATTTTGCACAAGAAAAACATAGCAGGGCTGAACGACGTGCAAAAATATCCCATATTGTGATTGTTTTGACAATATTACAATTGTAATGAGACACGATTTTAGTGGGAATGGCCTTTTTTGCACTGAAAATAAAAAGAAGTGATTTTTCTAAGTCTGTACCAAACAAACATGTTCCTTTATACATGGAAGATATGATTTGAAGGCCTTGGCATCTCTGTGGCGCTGCATTGCTTCATTTACAATCGTATGTTTTCTTACTTTTTATCAATATAATACTAATTGCAGTTTGCGATTTGGATATTGCACTTGGCTCAAACTAGTTGGACAAAAGTCAGGAAAATAAACTCCAAAAATATGTTTTTGTTTCCTTTCTCATTATTTTAATCATCTTGTGACCGTTCACATTTGTCTTGGGAAACTCTTGGGGGGGTCCCGACCCCTAGGATGGGAACCACTGACCTAGACCACAACAACTTCCTCGCCTGCAAACGAGTCTCAAGCTCAACTGGAAATGTTTATGCTATGTGTGCTGCAGCACAGACACACAGTATGCTTTTACATTACATGCATTCTTGATACCAAACAAACTCAGTGCATGACTTGGTCTAATTAAATAAGCATGACAATTGAGCCGTGGCCTTTTGCGTGCCACAGACTCTTGTGGACTCCCCATGGAAAATGGAAACAGGCCCGACATTTTAAAGGTTATGAAGACAACCCAAGCATCAGCTCAGCCGGAACTAAAAGAAAACGCTGACTGGAGTATTTCTTAATGCAAAGACACGTACAGTAATCCTCTGTGACACATACATGGCTCTGGCAGCATTTCAAAATATCCCCAGACTCTTACTAAAGGCTTCAGCAGACTGTAAAACATTCATCTTGACCCTGTTTTAATACACTTCATTCTGAGCTGATATGAGGGATCACGTTTGCTGTTCAAATTGTTTGTGCAATATTATTACACCAAGTTCCTGTCATTTATGAACATAAAGGTGCACTATTTAATTTAGGAAGAGAAGTTCAAACTAAGAATTTTAATATGAATGAGGTAATGCAAGCTCAGAAAGATTTATTTTTCCCATAACTGAATAAACAAGCTGTTCCCAGAGGAAAATACGGTTCCCAGAACACTGCTTGAAGCTAGTGGCAGGGTCCGCCAAATATAAACAAAGTAAAACAAGTATGAAATTGTGTTGTCCTTAAGGTTGGTTTGTTTACAGTTTATTCAGTCATGAAAACGAAGAGTTTGTTTAATTATTTGGTTTGTTTGTTTAGGCATAAAAGAAAAATCAAGTCAATGAAGATCCTTCTCTTCTGATTAAAGTTTCTTCCCCAAAACTAGATAGTACTCCTTTAAGACGATATACGAGAGATATATTGTTTTAGACTGACATGAAGTTTTTCCATCTCAATTATCACCATAACACCTTAAAGTATAGATGTAACTCATTTGGTTATAGGTGCATTTAAGGTTACGAGAATAGGTTTGCTATCTGAGTGTCATAACCCAGGTAGGTTTTACATGTTTAACATACTTTAACATCCTTTATACTTCTGAGTTTCATAAAACATATTTCAGTCCAAAAAAAAACACCCAGTGTTGGTCTGCGTAGAGTTATATAACGTTAACCAGCTATAACTCATTAAACATGTTTATAATGGGGGATTCATGTGCCTGCGGAGTTCATTTTAAGGTGGGTTGTCTGTTTATCTCAGTGTCATATCTTATTAAAAATATTCGATGTATTTTTGTCCTCTTGCCTTCTCCAAATGAGCAGCTTAAGTTGAAGTTTGGCTGTCTGTGTGCAAACTTTGCCATCAGTTACGCTTCAACAAGCTAGCTTAGCGGACGTTAGGCTTTCCACAAACGTTGGCGTCAAGACTCTTGGGCCAACATAAATTATAAAACTCTGCGGCGGTTTTAAAATGACAGTAAACTTTATTTTTTTCTGAGGAGATGAGAAGATTTTGACGACTCTTCGCCGTGCAGCACAGCTACTACACCTTTTCTTTTTCACGACACAGAAATGTAAAAGTAAAAAGGTTGGAAACTTACGCGTAATGAAGGTTGTATCAGCCATTGATGGACGGGACCGCTGCTCGCCAGTGGGCCGGTGGAGATGTTTCTAACAGGCGGCCGTTGGAGGCTCTGGTCACCACCAACCGTGGTCAAACTAAAAGTCAAGGAGGGACTTATCCAAACATGAACGTATTTCCTAATTTCCACACAGCGGATACGCCCTGCTGTTAAAGTGGTACTCCCCCAGCAACAGAGAGCAGTGCACAGGCGGGAGAGCGAGATGATTCACTCACTGCTACTTCCGCTTTCGGTGACTGCTGATGGTTAGAAAAAGGCGGTTTCAGCAGTGCTGGACTTTAAGTAAGTATATTTAGACTGTTGCGCAAGTACTGCAGTTACTTTGGTACAATTTTCAGTTAAATGTACTTTACTTGACTTTATTCATTTTCTGCTACTTTATATTTATACTCCTATAGATTGCCCGGCGACCAATGTGTGTGTGTGTCGCCATCTAGCGCCGCCGCCATGACATTGCTTGCATAGCTAGTAGGACTGAGGATGTTAGACAGTGGCCCCCAGTTACTAATGAAGGTAATTTAGAGGTGTAGCAAGCCAGCATAATCAACCAAGAGCTGCATTTACTTACCAGCTGCAGTAATGGAAAACTGAAAAAAGAAGAAATCCACAAGCTATGTGTGCATTAGTATATCAAATTAGCCCCACTTTTACCACCTGTGACACTGAAGTGCACTAATGCACACATTAATGCATCAGTAACTAATAATAGTGAAATGGACCATTCTGCATAAAAAGTAACCTGCCATTATTTAAATTTTTTTGCCTCTAGAGAAAATAAATGTGCAGTATAATGCCAAATCTTAAATAAACACCACCAATTTTATATTAATTATTTTGAATAATTATCAATTAATCAATTATGGCAAACAGCAGTGGACCGCCCAATTGTCATCATTCCATGCTGTATGTGGACCGGAAGGAACATGTCTGGTATAATTTTGCTATCTGGGAGCCATTGCAGCTGTGTTACGACTGCCAGCTGAGGCCATACTGGACTGATTCCAAAAGTTTTGGTAAGTATCAACTGGTATGAATGACACAGCTGCACTGTAATCCTTTGGGGCAATTCCGACCGTCAAAGTTTTTGACACTGACGGACTGAGGTTGTTATTCTAAGCGTCTGACAACATTACTTTGTATATAAAGGGCTCAGGTTTACTGGACTTCCCCTTTCAGGACTAAGTTAGTCCCTCTCGCTCGACTCTTTCTCCCCCTCAACCCAACCGGTCAAGGCAGATGGCAGCCCACCATGAGCCCGTGTCTGCTCTGAGGTTTCTGCCAATTATAAAGGCAAGTTTTCCCTCACCGCTGTCGCCAAGTGCTTGCTTATGGGGGAATGTGGGGTCTCAGTAGACTAAAGACTATAGTCTAGATCTGCACTATCATTAGATGACTTCTGTTGTGACTATCAAATTCAAATTCACTTGACTTCAAGAATATACCTGTCTCAGGAATGTAATTACTCAGGTAAGCTCTGAAGAGGTTCATTTAATTGAATGCACTATGCTGGCCTGTACTAAGAAGCATGATCTGTGGTTACCGAGGTAACTTCAAGGTTAACTGAGTTTTCGGGACTAAAACAGTGGTCCACGTCTTGCCAGCGTGAAACGCCATGTCAGCTAATGCTGCACACCTAACCTGCTCAGGGCAGGTTGCGTTCAAGGTCAAAGATCAACATATATAAAAGCACAGATTTCTGACCTTTCATTTTGTTTTTTTAGCGCATTATAATATTATATATAACAGAGATGGATTGAAACGCATTATACTTAAAATGCTCTAAAATATGGTATAGATAAAGTGGTGTAAAGCCTCTTGTGGCTCCAGAGGAAGCTGCATGTAATCTGATAAACTGTCTCCAGTAATGTCACTCAGTGGCTTAGTTGCACTGTGGGTAATGTAGGCAACACATAAAAAGAAAAACCCTTCACTGCTAAACAGTTTTACCACTCCTTCCTTGACTTGTCACTTCTCAACTTGTTACCTGCTTTCACTGTCAGTAGTTAGCAGATGTTAATATGAATAAAATAATCTTGTGAAACACAAATAAAGCTAAATATGTACGAAATAATCAAATGTTATAAACCTACTACTTTTATTTCAAAGTTATCTTATTGCGGGTTCAGTTTTGATTACACTGCTGCTCTCCTATGGTCTCAGTCGAATGCAATGCTACCCTCTGCTGGACACGTCACGCTTGTTAAAGTTGTATCTGCATTGCTCATAATACTTGTAGTATGCAGATTTTGGGTCGGGAACTGTACCAACGGTGCACTCTTCTTTCTTTGACTCTTGTTTCTATGCATGTCGTCTTTAATTCTAAACAGATACATTTACACATTGGGGATTTTTTTCCCCCCATAAACTTGATGAACAATTAATATGTGTTGCTTGTAGCATGAAAAATGAATCCAAATGTGTACCTGAACGGAAAAACCCTGCCTTATATTTTAATTCAAGTAGGATTAAAGTGGTAAACATGACAGTGCAGTGAATTGTCCTGACACAAGATGTGGGCACAAGCAGCTGCCAGTAGCAGGTGCAAAAGGCTCACAGCAGACTATTGGCCGGATGGCTGTGTGCGGCTCAACCAATGACATGCTGTACATTAACATTAATAACCAACCAGTCATTTTTTAAAGCAGCCGTAGTGTTAATCTAATTAGGAATGCAAGCATCACTCGAAAAGGCACTATCTTTTTAAAGCATGTGGAATCACATGTTCTGGGGTATTTTTGTTGTTGTTGTTGTTGTTGTTGTTTTGCACTCCATGTTAATAAAAAAGCATGAATTAACGAAGGTTTAATCATATGATATACATTCAGGTTATATTACAATGGCAAAATACTGCAGCTCTGTGCAGCTGCACAAAAAAAACAACAGGCTGAGTGTCAAGGCTCCACTGCTGTTTCCAGCCCACAAATTCAGGGAGGCCAAGTGCAAACTGAACCAACCAATTGCAGAGGGAGGCCGAGTAAACTACTGACTGGTGAAGAAAATGGAGCATTTGCCCAGAGATGCAGAATATTTTGTGTGTGGTGTCCAAGTGGTGGCACTGTGGAGAGCCTGGTAATGATATATTAATAGCCTAGTTGTGCATAGGCCTACATGAATATGTACAGCTCTTGTTTCACTTCACTAGTAGACCTGTTTGCATGCATGATATATTTTAAAATCAATGTATATCTATTGTATTTCAGAGTTTACTGCACGTACAAACATGTAATAAATGAGTTTTTAAGACAGATTTTTTGTGATTTTTTTTTTTTTTTACTGTTAGTTGAAGGTATTTCTGGCATAGTAAATCTCCTCCCATTAAAGATAAGAGTGTATCATTGTAGTAATGGCTGTTTACACACTGGCATGCCGCTCCACATCTGCACTGTTTACGGCCGCTCACCAACCACCCCTTCTGCCGCGTGCCTTCGCAGAGGACAAGCACAACAAGTGACGTCACCGTGTGAGAGCACGTTGAAATGTGCATGCCTGGGCCCTGCCGCAGCCGTAAGTACCGGTGCAAACACGCAGCAGAAACAGCCCTGTGCCGCTTGGTGCACTGGTAAAGAGATGAGTCAACAAGATTAGATGGATTTGTTGTCGTCATGGAAATATGTCATCATCATTATAATTAGTATAATTATTATTATTTTATGATCAGCTGCTTATTTAACTATAAATATTAATTGGGGGAAAAAACGCCCATAGCCTTATTTTTTACCATTAGTCATCAGGGTTGATTTCTGATGGAGATGACATCTTAGTTTATGATTAAGTTTACACAAACTAGCACAACTGTGACAGTAACAGTTACTCTTTGAATACACTGCTGACAGAACTGTGAAAACACCCCACACAGCATTCTTACACTAAATGTCACTGCGATGCTATCACCGGTATTACGGTCCGAGCAAGTAGGCCACATCAGGCGTTCTCATGTTCCATTCTGTTTGGGAACAGAACTCAGGACCAGACACACTTCAACGTGACCACTGAGCCCCGTGCGGGTAGTCCCGCCCCCAACGGCCAATCACAAGCGCCGCGGGGCGTGTCTGGGCGGGGACACCGCCTCCTGCTATCCAATCACGGCGATTTGTTTCTAAAGTACTTGCTAGACCATGTACCGGCACGTGTATCCCTGCGTGTAAACTACTGTTGGGGGGGCGAAAGAAAATGTTCTGAGAGCTCATACGGACGGTACAGCAAGGACAGTCGGTAATACCAGGATTTTTTGCTGTTTCTTCTGAGCAGTCTCTTATCGAGGAATATTGAAGCTGTTGTTTTCGTGAAGCATATCTAAGGTAAGCCGGTGGGGATTTTGGTTGTTGTCGTGTCCGTTGCTTTGTGAGCTAACGTTAGCATGCTAGTTCGGACTATGATTGCGCCAGGGTACAAACAGCAAACATCGCTAAATTTAACCGCCTCGTAATATAGTTGTAATGCATTGTTTATGATTAGCTAGAAGCTGTTCAAGAAATGTCAAAATACACCGCTGAATCGTGTGGTCGCTTTTGGTGTCGCTTAGTGAAAGCGGACGGCATCGGATTAAGAAAACATTTATGATTTTAGGTAAAAGTCAACACCACTAGTTAACGAGAGCCTCCTCAAACATTGGCATTCATCCTGATTTAAAGCGGTTTCGACCTAATTTTTTTAAACTGAGTAAACATGTATGTTTTAGTTTCTGTGGAGTGGACATGCGCATTGTACATTGCACAATGTTGTACCAAGGATACAAAATGTCCCACTGTGATAGGTCCATATTGTAGGGTATTTGCGTGAAGCATGTTCTGAAACGTGTTTATTTTCCCAACAGTGCACAACGCTATGACATGATAAGTGTTAACACCTAAGGTATTGTGTTGTCAATTAAGATGTAAAATGATACTGATTTCAAGTTACATGCTCAGACTATGAAATAATAATAATTAGAGATCCCATGTTTTTAAGGAGTTTTTTTTTTTTTTTTTTTTCCCTCACCAAAATGAAACAGCATGAACAAAGATTTATATATATTTTAAAATGTATTGGATGTTTTTTTTTACGAGGAAATCTGGTTGGCCAAATGTAACCTGATGGTGGGTCAACTTTGGCCCCCGGGCCCCACTTTGAGCAGCCCTGCACTAGACTAGAGGCTCCTTCTATTACGCCCATGAAACACTTGTTGAAGGCAGGCTTTAAAAAAAAATTGTGTGTGTTTAGCCAATCAAATGGTGTGCTGTGATTGACAACTGTTGCAACCCACCCAATGTGCGGCTGCATATCCTGCAATATCTTTACCTAGAAAGGCTGCACCCCAACATTCCTCTGTCATATCACCACAAACACACCATAGCAAAACCTGCTTAGAATACTTATGTAGTAATAAAAAAAGCTGTCTGTCTTTTCTAACATCCTCTCAGTCAACCGTGAATGTATGTATTTTCACACTTAGCAAATGGCAATTATGGAGTGAGAAGCTGGCATCTATACGCTCATCCTCTGTGTTGTGCGACATGTTGTGGCATTTGTGAGAATTTGCATAGCGTATCCATGCAACCCTCTTCCAGCACTACACTCTGCGTGGCATGCCATATTTTCTGCTTTACAGAAAATGTCCGGACAGTATGGCGCAACAGGCCATTTATAACAGACCTTGGAGGCTTTGAGAGGTCCAGGAATCTGCACAGATGAAACCTCCTAGATATCTGAGCCTGAGAGTGCCTGAGTTTGCAAAGAAGCTAGCAATACCGATAATGGGAACAATACACATTTGCATTAAAAATGAGAATCTTTTGTCAAATTAGAATAAACAGTGATGGAATGTAACTAGGTAAGATTTACTGTTACTACTCAAGTAATGTTATATTTCTCCTACTTATATGTCTACTTCACTACATTTTGGAGGCAAGTAGTGTCTTTACAGATTCAGATTATTCAGTGTCGATAGGCCATTATTCGTGACTTGTAACCAATCAGGTAAAAGTGTGGGCGGGACATTGTCTAACACCACAGAGTGGTGACTAAGGACAGAGAGATGCTACTGCATCAGAGACCAAGCATTTTAGCATTTTTTATTTTATTTTTTTTATTTATCAGCAATTGGACATAAAACACTGAAACATGGCTCAAAGTAACCTTACCTCCCCTAATGTGTGACCCGTTTAAAAGTCTCAAAGGGAGTTGTGGGTGGGCACAAAAAAGATATGCAAATCAAACTGGTCAGGTATGACACCAGTGAGCTGTACTAATTTTGCATGGGTGACAGGTAGTGATCCACATTTTAATCTGTGTGATCCCAGATTTGTGGAGGATTGACTCAACACAGTTTTCATCACAGTGTTAGTTGGACTTTGATGGGTGAAGCAGGGGAGCCGCAATCCATGGTTTTCTCCTGTTTTGGCTTCAAGTTTGTGCCTTCACCGACAACAAAAAGTCACATGGCGCTCCCCACTAATCTCCTTTCCACTATAAACTCAATAAAAACATAAAGCTTAAGGCCAAGGGAGACAGAGATAGGTCGAGTGTGCCCTCAATGTTCTCAGACGATAATAAAACAATCAGGACTACTGAACATACCACAGGCTGCCGGGAAATAGCTCACTGGTGGCTCTTAAACATGAGTTCATGATCGTGGTTTCTATTGTTGTTGTTAATGAGGGTTTTCTTGCTATTTAAAATGATTATTCCCAGGTTTGGTGGCTAGAGAAATTTACTTTCAAAGCGGTAACATTTATAGCCTCATCTGGAGGCGAATGTTTAATCTTTTCTCATTCAGTTTGGTCTGTATTTACAGCTCTACAGTGGTTAGCTATGTGGACATCTCCATCCCTTTAACTATTTATTAATATGCCATTGTAAGATCTGGTGTTTCACTTTTTGCTGTTTCTGAGTTTTGCTGAATTGGATTTGTGAAATGAGGCTGATGTAAAAAAAAACAAAACCTTTTTTTTGCAAAACCACAGATACCAAGATTGGCTCTGATTTAAGTCTTCATGAAAAGACTTGTGTTGAGCATTTTGTCTTCGTAACTTGATATATTTGCAATGGTAATAGGACAGCGGGGCAGGAAGTAACACAGAATGTTTTGGGATCAGCTCAAGAGAAGTTTGAAAATTATCTGATAGAGAGGATGGGATTCTTTAAAAGGTTTTACAAGTTAGAGGTGAGGATGGTTCTAGTTTGTTTTATTAAATTGGTATAATGATTACAGTGGACACCAAAAAGAGCTCCTCCTCCCACACCACACTGTGGACTGGACACATGTACATTTATCTTAGGATGTAGACAAATAATTGATTTATTGACAGAGACTGAAAAGGAGAGTCTGAAATTTCCTTTAAGCGATAACTTCACATGGGTGCAATGTGACAGCGCACCTTCTTTTTTCAGTAATTATTGAGTACAAAAACAGGAGTGTTTGCCCAGCTAACGCTATCAGGATGCTCCGAAATTCGATTTTTTCAGTTATTATTTAGACTTTTCTCGACTCTTCATTTACTGGCATAAATCACAAAGAAAAGCAATCCCTTCCTTCCTTTGTTTTTGTTTGAAAAATGACTAAAAGGGATAATTGATGATCAAAATTATTGTCGGTCAGTTTTCTTTCAAATATGCAAATGCTTAGACATACATTTTAGCCACGGCAAGGAAACGTTCCGTTCTAATCTTAGGAATGTTGAGTCTGTTCTTGTGTTAAATGAGGCCCATTATAACTACAACAACTGAGGCCCCATTCTTAAGAAATATGTGTTATCCAGGTCAAAAATCATGTGAACCCTCAGACTTAACCTCGTAGCTTGAAGTTTTTTATGCTCAGCATAAACAAACATAAATAATTGAGACATAGTTCCAACTTGCTGACAAACATGTCAACATAATGGAGTACTGCATATGTCATCATGACACTGACACATCTTTTTCCTGGTTGGTAGTTTCCGTCAAAAACAATTAACATTTGTCTCACTAAACAAGCCTCCTGCCTTCCACTGACAGTAGAATACCTCAGTGGATTACATAACAGGTTACTTGTTAGAGCAGTGATATAGGAAAATCTAGCAAATATTGTGCCCAAAATGCTTACAAAAAAGTGCAGGGATCTGGAAAGTACCAATCATTGTATAGGACTGGCTGTAGCATGGTCATGTGTTGTTATGTCACAATACAGCCAGGCGATATATTGATATTATGTTGTTATCATAATATGATACTAGTTATCGTCTTAGATTTTGGATGTTGTTCTGTTGTGATAAGGTGTAAGTGTTGTCCTTTCCTGGTTGTAAAAGTCTCATTACAATAAAGTGGTGCAAGTTTCTGAACTTGCCTTTGTACACTTTGTCATTATATCCACATCACTGATGATTACTTATCAAAAGCTCTCTGTAAATATTTATTAAAAGCACCAATAGCTATTCTTCCAAATATTGTCACAATACCAATATTGAGGTATTTTGTCAAAAATGTTGTGATCATTTTACAATAACCCAGTTGGAAGGTTGTGGACAAAGTGGTTCAACAAGAATGAAGTGAAGGGAAAGTGGAAGCACAGTCATAGGCGAGAACTTGTTAAAATGTTATCAGGGTGGTTGATGAAGGATTTTATCCAAGGTACCTGGTTTAGGTGACCTCGAGGAGATTGAATCCCACCCATGATTGCAGAAACTGTGCCATGTTGTATCCAGGTTTCCCCCTGAGGCAGGACAACACTCCTCACTTTCCACAAGGCCACAGAAAATTAGTTTTATAAACTGAGAACGGAGAGGCGAGGCTTAAATTATATTATTTTAGATTTCAGAGATATAAAGTACTAGGGCATGATATATTTAATCACAAGGAAGGAAGTACAGCAAAAGCTAATAAAATCCCAAAAAGGTAGATGTAATGTACATGTTCGCAATGTGTGTACATGTTTGGTTATAATGTATTCATATACTGTTATGTAATCTGTACTGGCTAGGGTGAGAAGAGGTAGTCCCGTATTTTTACCCCTCCCGACTCATGCAACGCGCGTGTGTCTTTGTCTCATAAACGTACATTATGTACAGAGCTCGCTCCTTCAGAGACACTGGTCGTGAGTCAGCTCACACATCTGCACATCGCTTCCATATTTATAAAGACCAACCCAGAGGCGGAGCTGAGACCAGTGTCTGGCAGCCTTTCATCAGGCAGACCGCTGTTGGAGGCACACCAGCCTCTAGTGGCCGCGCTCTCTCATTGGTCCGTCGCGCCGACCAATCAGGAGCCGGAGAGCCTCGCTGGGACCACGGCCGCTGACACGTGCAGAATGTACACAGGAAAGCAAGGCGGGACATATCCGCTGTGCTGTGCAAGCGCTGTTTAACACACAAGGACGGTGGCATGTCGAGCAGCGTGTCTGCATACGGATGATCAGACCGGTGAAGGCGTCGATACGGTACTATTACTCATTATTGTGTCATTTTAAACATGTCGTGATGCGGGCTGTAGTGACGGAGCGGGTGGTGTCAGCCAAGCGGAGAAGTTCACACATGTTCATGCACGGAGCCGCGCCACACCTTCCTGCAGCCTCCACCTGCACAATGCAGCAGGGAAGTGTGTTTATTATCTTGAGTTCGTATCAGGTGCTGTTTTTATTTTGTGGTAGTGTGTCAGTATAGCGTGTAGTATGAAACAGTGACTGCACATACGGTTATTAATATAATATGTCGGACTAGCCCCGTGTCTTTTGGTATAATGGTGGGGTGTGTCTTAAAGAAAGAAAATGAGCAGAAACTTGCTTATGTTTAGATTCAAGTCAGAGCTTCTGTATCCATAATGAAAGAAATTCTTATTTTGTAGACAATTAGTGTTACAACAGCAATGCATAGGCTGTGTTTTTGGCCTGTGCTACAATGTAATCTAAGATTGTAACATTCTCTAGGGCTGCAACAATAATTATTTTAATTATAGATTAATTATAGTATTAATTGTCATCAGGTAATTGACTAATGATGTTTTAACTGCAACCTCCATCTTAAGTCTGTGCATGTCAGCACTCAAGTAAAGCTGGGTTTCATTGGTAGGGCTGCACAAATAATTGCATTATAATTGAAATCACAATATGGCAAAGTGTAATATTAAATTTGCAAGAAGCTGCAATTCTTTGGTAAAATATTTATCAAAACAGCATTATAATGAAGTACTTAGGTGCTGCAGAGATGACATGGCCTATAAATGTTGTTTGTTTGGTACAGATCCCAGCTAATGTCACATTATTGTGATTTAAATAGCTTTCCAGTGAAAATGATCATTCCCACTAATCATGAATCATATTGCAATCACATTATCTAATCACAATATGATCACTTGACTGCTCTAACAGCTTCATGTGTATGAAGTCTTGGCTTCAACAACCTCAAATGTTAATCATTTTCAGGAACCGTTATAGATGTTCAGGGTATAGTCCCATCTTTTGAGATAATAATGGATAATTTCCACCAACACAGTGATAACACAGTTCTGATAGGGTTAATAAATGAATAATGAGCAGAGTAGAGCTGATTATTGATTAAACCGGCAACTGTTATCTAGATCTCTGTTGTTTTTGATAAAATGAAAATGAAACATCAAGGTTAAATCCCAAATATCTGAAACCAAAGATATTCAGTTTACACTGATAAAAAAAGTGAAAAGCAGCAAGTCCTCACAATTGAGGCACAACAAGTAGGGAATGTTTGTTATGGTCCTTATTACTGGTTAATGCCTGAATATATGATCGGAGCAATCAGTCACTTAGAGTAGTGGCGTCTCCATTTCCGACAACACTGTTATCTTTGTTTTGATAATCCCAAACCTTAACCCAGTTACAATGATCTTTTAAAGGAATGAAAACAGAAGGGTTTCTTAAGGGTTAATTTCATTTGTCCTGACGATTATGAAGCTTTTTTATAAACCTGAAACAAATTTTTACAACAGTTATTCAGTAGAGTTTAATACCTTAGATGAGCGATTATCCATGGTATGATAACACCGGTTTTGATAATGCTGCAATCCAAGTATTAAGTGGCCAAATTATCAGGAAAAAGGTTGAACTAAAGTGAATTCTGACCTGTGAGGAGATCACACCAAAAAGGGGATGTCAAATTCATGATTGGCTTCAGCTGAAGTGAGTGGGAGATTGAGCGAGAATATTTGCCCCACCTGGAGTCAGTGAATTTTTCCAGCAAATCCGCCATAAAGGGTAACATGAAGTTTCAGAGTTGTTCAAGTCATGTATGCTCAATTTAACAGTGTATTTAAACAAATTTAAAAAGTAGCGTGCACTTTGGTCAGAGGGTAATGCAGCATCTTATATAGCCAGCGACCCATGTTCCATATGCTTTCCCACACCCAGAAAGACTTGCATAATTAGAGATTGGATTTACCGTGTGCATTTCCTGTGAATAATCTGAGCAGGTGGGCGGCATAGTGGCTCAGTGGCGGGCACTCTTACCTCGCAGCCATGGGCTCAGATCTGACCAGGCCGGTTAAGGCGGCGCAGTGTGGTGTTTACATGTTGGCCCTGTGTTTGTGCGAGCTTCCTCCCACACTCCTAAGGCACGCATGTTGGGTGAACTGGAATTTTCCTGTAGGTGGGAATATGAGCATTATTGTTGTTTCTGTCTTTGTTTTGTTACCCAGTGCATGCTGGGACTGGCTGAAGCAGTGGTACAGGAAGTTGAATTTGGGAATGGCCCACTACAGTTGGCTTAGCAAGTGGGTGGGTAGGTGGGTGGTTGAGCTAGGACAGCACATCCAGGTATTCTAGTAGCCTGAGCACAGTTTCCCCACCACCACCTCCACCCACAGCCGTGTGTCTGTCTTCGCCCATGGAAGTGCGCATCGATGCCAGCATGCCTCGACGCCCACTCACGCCCTGCTTGCATATTTCCATAGATTAATCGCTCCTTCTCCCCCCGCCCAGTTCGACGGTGGCACACACAGCTCATCATGTGCAGGGCTGCATCATCCATCTGACCAAACATAAGGATGATTAGCATTTCATTTCATGCACTGAGGCAGCATCACTTGAAAACCTGCAGTTGATTGCCATTTTCCATTCCAGGTTGTTACGTTTGCTTTAGTTATTTCTGTTTCATGAGTAACATTTGTCATTAGCTGTTATCCTCTTTGTCCCAGTGTCCAGCTGGTGGCGGCCACCCTAAACTCGTCCACTCAGCCGTATTGGGTTTTTGCGTCAAGTGTGTCTGAACTCTCATTGCAGGAATTAGCTAAACCTGTCCTGAACAAGTTCTGCATCGAAAGCATCACAGCACATCTGAGGGACGTAGGTAAAGGGGGTTGTGGGGCAGCTAGGTGCATAAAATTGGAAGGATTGACGACTGAGGACTGGCCTGTGTCTCCTTCAGGTTGCGTCCGCAGGGCTTAAAGGATTAGGCAAGGTGTCTCCCTTGCAAGGAATAAATAGCCCTAGACTTTTACTTGCGTAGGTTGTGGCCATATATATACTTTAAGATACTATTCACATACAAACCCTAATTTATAACAACCCTCTGATGCAGAGCTTGGACCCGCCCTCCTGGTGTTCCTTCTTGTTTGACCGTCATCTGGGTAAAACGGGAGAAAGCTATGACGACCAACAAATGTCCCCTGTAATTAGCACATGATCACCTGGTCTATATACAGATAGATGCGTACGTACTCGCAGATTATTGTCAAATCTGTGCTCAAGATATGAGGTACTTGTTTTCTCCAGATAATCTGGGTAAAAGACTAACAGCTGGGTGTTCAGTTTGCACCACGCTGCTGTGTAAACATTTCATGGCCATGTTTGAGTCTTCTTCCTTGGAGGCCGACATGATAAACTGCTGATAAGCGGAGTCCTTCGGAGACGCTGGCTAGACCATGACAAGTGTTTTTGTAAACCTGCAGCTAATGTTATTCCTTCTTTTTCTCTGTCCATCTCTCTCTTTTTCTGTCATCTCAGGTGGTCTTTAGCACTTAGAGCAACACATCTCTGAAGAGGCGACAAGACCAGCTACGGACTGAAGAGATTGTTTTGGGTGTTTTTTTGCTCTAACCAAGAGCTATTTCTCTCACTCTCCCTCACAATCTCTCATCCCATCTGTTGGAGCACTTATGCCAAGGCTGTTTCACAAGCAGAAATTCAGGTCTTGTCTGCATTACTTTGAGTGACACTTTTTCTCAAGATAATTGCTGTCTTTTTTTAAAAGGGCAGACACTGCTTTTTGTTCATCTGCAACAGCCAAAGTCTGCACCTATAAAAGGGCTTTAAGCCCAAACCTCTTTAATTTAACATTTTTTGCAGGAGAAACAATGAATTTCTCTCCTTAGTTCTTTCAACAAACAGCAAACAAAAATGATTCACCTGTTTGTAAATAGTAGTCCCACTTAAATCAAAGTTGTTCCTGTTTTTACCTTGGCTGACACCTCAATCAAGCTGAACCAGCCTCATCCTACTCTAG
Organism: Pagrus pagrus; assembly: GCF_965226575.1. Lineage (NCBI taxonomy): Eukaryota > Metazoa > Chordata > Actinopteri > Spariformes > Sparidae > Pagrus > Pagrus pagrus. The sequence goes on along the minus strand of NC_140204.1, from coordinate 10,796,941 downwards.
TATGAGTTATGACAACCCTAAATCAATGCCCGGTAGCAGCACTCGGGGGCGAGTGGCAAGGGCCGGCGAGAAAGACAACGAGCAGGAAGCCGAGTCCGAGGGGTTAAACTCTGCGGCAACCAGCAGCAGTCAGCCCGGTGCCAATGTCGCCGCTCAGGAGCAGGGGAGCGGATCTGGAGGCGCTTCGTCTCCCAGCGGAGGGTCAGGATCCGGATGTTCGCCCAGAGACCGAAGGGGACCCAACTCGGACGATATGGATGGACTATCCAGCGGGAATGACTCCGGCGAGAGGGAAAGCGAGGGCGGGAGGGAGAGCGGATCACGTGGGCGCCAATCCACACGCAGCTCCCACAGCTCATCCAACGGCAAGGACTCTGGCATGATGACAGAGAGCAACAAGAGGTATGAGGAGAATGATTATGGGCAGTGTTACAGTGTTCTGCTCGTATTTGATATCTGTGCGTAAAAATAATCTTCACTAATCTGAACACCACTCTCTTTCCCAGCTCCAACTCCCAGAGTCTCTCCCCTCCCAGCGGCTCCCTGGCCTACAGCCTGCTGTCCACCAGCTCAGAGCATGACCCCCCCTCCACCTCTGGCTGCAGCAGCGACCAGTCGGCGAGGGTCCAGACCCAGAAGGAACTGATGAAGGCCATCAAGGAACTGAAGCTGCGACTACCCAATGAGCGCAAGGCCAAAGGCCACACCAGCACTCTAAATGCACTAAAATATGCACTTCAGTGTGTCAAACAAGTTCGAGGTGAGGGAGTGGTTTTGTTTGTATTTTCGTAACGCTTTATATTAAGTTCCATGTGATAACCATTCAGTCTTATTAACACACAATAATGTTAGTATGCATCTTATAAGGACTTATAAGGGCCTTATTACTTATTAGGACCTTAAAACAAAGCGTTACCATATCTTCTACTGAGCTGAACATTTTCCCTTGCTTGTTTTTTTCTGCATACATAATGTTTGTTACAATATGTGATTGTAATAATAATAATAATAATAATAATAATAATAGTCACACCTTGACTTTCTTTTCTTTTTCTCTAATTAACGTTTCCAGCCAACAAGGAGTACTATCATCAGTGGAGCGTAGAGGAGTGTCACGGCTGCAGTCTGGACTTGTCTGCCTTCACAATTGAGGAGCTTGACAACATCACCTCAGAATACACCCTCAAAAACACTGTAAGTTTCAGCAGCTATTCATTTGACGAAACTCCATATTGTTTTCTTAAAGCTGCCTCATCAGTCTGCACTTAGTTAGGACATCATCTTTTTATGGCTTATTTTTTTTTTTTACCCCCCTGGGTATAAAATGTTACAGGGTGCAAAGGAACATTGGTTCAGTCACATGGCTTTAAGTGCCACAATGATTTATGAGGAAGACAGTGATCATGATTATTAATCTAAGCCACATATTTTCTAATGTAACTGTTTCCTTGTACTTCCTTTCAAAATAAGAGGCTTTCACAGCTCACTGATGGAAAAACACGAGACAAGAGAGAAACTCAGGAGGAGCCTCTCCTGTTATTAGTGAATAAAGCAGTTAGTTAACATCTGCTCTGCAGCTTAAACGCGGAAGAATAAGGGTGATTCAGATTCAGATTTAGAGATCCAATCTACCTGATTTGCTTGTGTTAAAAAGATCAGAGTACACTGAAAACACTACCTGAGCTTTTAAAAACCTTATTTTTACAAGGAACTTTTTGTTTAAAAACTGCTTTCTTCCCGCTTTAAATCATTTAAAACAAATTATATTACTAAACTGCCAGAGAGAGCTCATTGACTGGTTGTTGGAGTTGTCTCACCACCTTCCTCTTCTGTTTTTTCTCTCTTCAGGACACTTTTTCCATGGCTGTATCATTCTTGTCAGGGAAAGTCGTATACGTATCACCCCAGGGCTCGTCCCTGCTGCGCTGCAAGCCCGAGTGTCTCCAGGGGACCGTGTTTTCAGAGCTCCTAGCCCCGCAGGACGTCAGCACCTTTTACAGTGGCACGGCACCCTGCCGCCTGCCACCCTGGGCCTCTTGCATCGGGTCTGGTGAGCTGAGTCACAGTCAAATTGGGAAAATGGTTAGAAATAAGAGGGAGGCTTGGTGTGGTGTTTTCTATGCTCCACTGATCCAATCAGATCTTCGTTGGATATCTTTGTACTACTTCCTTCACTGACTGACTTGTTCCCCAACTCTCTTTTCTCCCAGCGTCTCCCTCTGTCGACTGCACTCAGGAGAAGTCCATGTTCTGTCGAATCAGTGCTGACCGGACGCTGGGCCGTGAGATGCGCTACTACCCCTTTCGCCTCACACCCTACCAGCTCACCATCAGAGACTCCGACGGTGCTGAGCCACAGCCCTGCTGCCTGCTTATCGCAGAGAGGGTCCACTCTGGATATGAGGGTATTTGTCTTTTTACTCCCTCTATATCTATGTGAGCAGATAAGGATGTTTGCGTTTGTTTGACACGGGAGTCGCCAACATTATTAGGGATCATCTTTAAAAGAAATTGCACATGCAGTGTAGTAACAGGCTTTTTTTTCAGATGATTTACTTTGATTGACATCATTAGAAAGAAATTGATCACACAACTCCAACAATGTTTTTGATTTGGCTTTGCAGCGTTGATAAATGTTATGTCAGAGCAACCCAGGCATCACAAATGCAGTAGTCTTCTGATAAATGAAGTTCATCTTGGCTGGATTATACTCCTCCTTACTAAAAACTGATGTGACCTATTTGAGTATCAAGATAAGATTGTTTCTGCTTATAAACAAAATGGATTTGTTGAAATAGAGCAGCTGTCCACATGATTATAAACTTAACTTACTTGTGTCTGAGGACATGAAAGAGACATACTAACCATACCATATTTCTCTGAATATTAATTATATCATAAACACCACATGATTGGATGCTTTACAGAATTGCAAATAAACCTTTAACATATATAAAGAATGTCTGTGTGGACTTTTTAGCCTGCCTGTTCAAAACATGCTGTTAATCTGTTGATTCTGTGTCCTCTCAGCTCCTCGTATCCCACCAGACAAGAGGATCTTTACCACCAGTCATACTCCCAGCTGCCTCTTCCAGGAAGTTGACGAGAGGTCAGTGACCTCTGAGACAACATTCAGTGTTCATTTACTGTTTATAGTTATTCCCTTAATATTCTATAATTGCATTGAGTTGTAAAGCGATGTGTCTGCTGCTCCAGTACGGTAACAAACTATTACTCTCTGACAGTGTGTAAATATCACAAATATGTGTTTGCAGGGCAGTGCCATTGTTGGGCTACCTGCCTCAGGACTTGGTGGGAACCCCCACCCTGCTCTACATCCACCCTGAAGACAGGCCCATGATGGTGGCAATACATGAGAAGAGTGAGTCTATTTTGCACTCAACTGTTACTGCTGTTTACATACAATGGAAAATGTGTTGTTCTGTATTGATTTCTGCATGAATTTTCCTCCTTTTCTTCTTAACTTGTCTTTTACATGGTCTTATATTGAGTCATAACTCCAATCATAGTATTTTAATCTTTAAAAAAGTTTCATAGAAGTGTCTTCATGTCTGCACTTTTGTCTCTCTTTAGTCTTTCAGTTTGCAGGGCAGCCGTTTGAATATTCGCCTTTGAGGATGTGCGCCCGCAACGGGGAATATCTGACCATCGACACCAGCTGGTCTTCCTTTGTCAACCCCTGGAGCCGGAAGGTGGCATTCATCGTAGGGCGCCACAAAGTCAGAACGTAAGACTATAAACAAACTAATTATAAAACATTTGCATTTATGACAGAGGAGATAGATTTTTGAGGTGAGGTTAGAGAGACGGAAGGAGAGGGATGTGATGACTTTCTGCAAAATATGAAGGCATAAAATGGTAGAACTGGGGGGGGGAAATCCAAATATAATCCTCTGATCTAAAGCATGAGAGGGTGCTCTAACATTATTCCCCCACCTCTCCAGGAGCCCTCTGAACGAAGACGTGTTCACGACACCGCCGGGCGGCGAGAGCCGGGTCACCACGCCCGACGTGGTTCAGCTAAGCGAGCAGATCCACCGGGTCCTGGTGCAGCCAGTGCACAGCGGCGGCTCTCAGGGCTACAGCTCGCTTGGTTCCAGCGGCTCGCGGGGCTCCCGCCGCTCACATCAACAGCACCTCAGTGCCTCCGCCGCCTCATCCAGCGACAGCAACGGCCCCGCCATGGACGAGGCTGCCGCTCTGGTCGCTTCGCACAAACCGGTGAGTCTATAGGAGATACTGTCGGACCAAGAACAGCTCAAATTCTGATGGTTACCTAGCTAAATGCGTCCTTTTTTTCATAATCAACACACTTTAAATATCAAATATCCTGCTATTTCTCATAGCCATATTTTTTTAACAAGTCTGATAACAAGATCTTTTATTTTTCCAGATGACGTTCCAGCAGATCTGCAAAGATGTTCACATGGTCAAGACTAACGGACAGCAGATGTTTATCGAGTCCCGTAACCGGCCACCACCTAGAAAAAACACCAGCGCAGGTAAAAGAAAAGGATAGCAACAGATGCTTTTGTGAATTTAAAGGGCTAGTAATTAACTATGATGTCAAAAAGACCTCAACAGCCATCTAAAGACTCCATTTCCTCTCTTCATCCAGGCCCAGCAAGCATCAGAGCCATCAGCAGCGACCCAATCAGGGGTTTGATAGCCGACCTTACAAAGCCTCCCAAAGCTTTGGTCCCTCCACCACTTGTGCAGAAGGAGGCTCCCACCGGCTACTCCTACCAGCAAATCAACTGTCTGGACAGCATCATAAGGTGTGTGTGTGTGTGTGTGCGCACGAGCAAGCGAGCGCTAGCCTAAAGTCTATCTCATCAATTTTTAGTTATTGCTTCATTTAATACTAATCTATCGATAATTTGGCTCCACACAGGTACTTGGACAGCTGTAACATTCCTAACACAGTCAAAAGGAAGTGCGGCTCGTCCTCGTGCACCTCCACGTCGGATGAGGACAAACAGCAGGAGGCCAGTGGCAACAACAAAGGTACTTTTTGAAATTTTAACTTGAAAGTAATTACACAGAATGAAAAATGTTGTTGTTGTTGTTGTTTTTGGTTTTTTTTATAGATCATTCTTGATCACCAATAAGCATGCCTGTTGTTGTGTCTGTAGTCAGTCTACAAATCCTGAGCTTGTTGAACTTGTTGTCTCTGCAGGTGGTTCAGTTAGCCTCGTAGGTGAACCACCTTCTCTGCCACCGCTCACCATGGCCACAAAGGCAGAGAGTGTAGCCTCAGTCACGTCCCAGTGTAGCTTCAGCAGCACCATCGTGCATGTTGGAGACAAGAAGCCTCCTGAGTCAGGTGGGAACCATCAACACTCTCTGAACCATGTTAGCATTTGCTTTTCAGCAGGTTGTCTGTTTGAAACTATGAGGTGCTTGTATGTCTTAAAGGGACAGTTCACCCCCAGATAAAAAATACATATTTTCTGTGATGCTGATTATCCATCTAGACTTTTCTTGAGTTGCCGAGTTTTGGCGGTATCAGCAGTACCTCTGCTTTCTCTTGAAGATATTGGATGTAGGTGTCCTTTATGTTCTAAAGAAGTCAGACATCTCTTTAGCTGATGTCTCCAAAACTCTGCAACTCGCACAAACAATCTTGATGGATAAATAACACTACAAGGGTGAACTGTGCCTCTAACTTTATTTTAAAGACCTCCAAATGAATAAAGGTTGGAGTTTGATTTGATTCTCAAAGAAGCCCTACTTATTCTGTTGACCAGTAACACTCTGATGCTGTTGTATTTTACCTTCCTTGCTTAATTTGAAAGAAACTGAACACAAAGTTGTTTTACTAGCTCAAAAGTCTTTAAGAATTATCTTGCAGAAACCTGTAGCCGCATGATAAAACTGCAGATTGGAGGTAATCTGATTTATGCCTTTGTTTCTCATCTTGGAAATTTTCTCCTCTAAGTTTCTTGGTGTCTGCTTTTTCTGCTTTACCCAAAGATTTGTCCTAAAGTCTCCTCTCTTTTGTGTCTTTTATAAAGTAAGACTAAATAACTTTTGTTGGATAATGTTAAGTAGCTTAAATACAAAAGAGTCTTGAAGTCAGCAAACTAACAAATTACTGTCTTTCTTCCACTGTCTATATCTATCCATCTATCCATCTATCTATCTATCTATCTAACATTAGCCACTATTAGCTACTGGTCATATCAGACCAAGTAAGGCTGTAGCAACAAAATCTAAGACTGAATGTTATGTTAATGAATTTAACTTTTCATTTCTCAGAGGAAGAATGTGTCATTTCTTCTTTCTGGAGTTGCATCGTCTCAATTTAAATGCTTTAACATCTCTTCATGTTTCTTCTCTATCAGACATCATCATGGAGGAGGCTCCCATGATTCCTATGCTTGCCGCACCTACAACTACCCTGACTCGTCCGGCCAGCGGACAGACACGTACCGTTAACGCAGCCCTCACCTCTCCCCCTCCTCTTCCTCCTCCTCCCCCGCCACCTCCCCCTCCTCAAGCCACTCAGCCAGAGAGGGACAGCCGGAGAAGTGGGGGTGTTGGAGGAGGAGGTGGGGGAGGCCGGATGGGTCTGACGAAGGAGGTGCTGTCTGCCCACACCCAGCAAGAGGAGCAAGCGTTCCTTGACCGCTTCAAGGACCTCAGCAAGCTGCGCGTGTTCGACCAGACTGCGTCTTCAAATCTGCGCTGCCACACAGCTGCTGCCAACCCTCTGTCACGAGGTACACACACATTCACACATTCACTCACTCACTCACTCACTCACACAAAAATTGTGAAAATGTAGCTTAATTCAGTGTGTTCTTCTTTTCCCCAGGAGTGCGCTGCTCCCGTGATTACCCCGCTGCAGGAAGCAGCACCGGTCACAGACGTGGTCGTGGCGGTAAGAGACTCAAACACCAGGAGTCATCAGACCAACACAGCTCTCTGGGCCTGAGCGGGAGTCGCCAGGACCCCAGAACCAGCACAGCTCCCATGCCCCTCAACATGCCTCTCAATATGCCTCTCGGACCCCCAACAAACTCCTCTTCCTGGCCCTCTGTGGGCTCCCAGGCCAGCATTCCTGCTGCCCCTTTTGCTCCCGGTATGCTTCCAATCTACCCGGTTTACCCTCCACTTGCTCAGCCCTTCCCCCAGCCGGTCCCAGACCCATCACGTTTCCCCCCGACCCCGATGGTGCCTCCCATGATGGCCTTCGTTCTGCCCAACTACATGTTCCCCCAGATGGGAGCACCCATCCCTCAGCCAGGCGCAAACCCCGGACACTTCTACAATCCTAACTTCACGCACCCCGTCGCCATCTCATCTACTCTCCCCACTGTCATTTCCAACCCCGTCCCCCTCACAGCCACCGGCGCCCCATCTCGTAGCAGCACCCCCCAGTCCTACAGTCAGATCCCCGCTGAACGTGAGGGCGCAGAGTCTCCCCTCTTCCAGTCCCGCTGCTCCTCTCCTCTCAACCTGCTGCAGCTGGAGGAATCGCCAAGCAACCGGTTAGAGGTCGCAACGGCCCTGGCAGCATCACAGCAAGCCACGCCTTCTGTGCAGGGAGGTGTGGCCGGGGGACAGGGCTCAGCCAATCAGGGGAGCTCTGATGATAACTCGAAGGAAAATGAGAACGTAAGTAAACGGACATTCAGAGTAGGATGTTGTCTTTATTTCATGGGATATATTAAAACGTTTCTCTTTTCCTCTCTTTTGCCCATCAGGGTGAAACTAACGAGTCCAACCAAGACGCCATGTCCACCTCCAGTGACCTGCTGGATATGCTGCTGCAGGAAGACTCCCGCTCAGGCACCGGCTCAGCCGCCTCTGGTTCAGGCTCCTCGGGCACGAGGTCCTCTGGTTCAGGCTCCGGGTCCAACGGCTGCAGCTCCTCTGGCACCAGCGGCACCAGTTAGTAGATTTTTTAGTCATTTTGGACAATTAACAGTTGTGGGTCACCCTGACAGAGATTTTACTTCAAAGTCACACTGCCTACTTTACACCGAGCCCCTCCTGGGTGTAATATATGTCAAGAGGCAATTTTCAAACATTTCCTTGATAGAAAATGAATCAAATTCTAAAACCATGGAGGAGATAAACTTAATTAAAAAAAAGGACAATAGACATTTTGACACAACTACCTCTTCTAAGCAGGCAATAAACAAACTGGAGAATGACTTAAATACGACTGAAATCATAATCTGTGAGAAAACAGTGATACAAGTAAATTTTGAACTAATCACAAACAAACTCAAACAAAGACCTGACAAGTCTTCTCTCGTGTAATTCTCAATTTTTACTCCTTTGTTCCTCCATCCAGGTGGCAGCCACACCAGCAAGTACTTCGGCAGCATCGACTCGTCGGAGAACGACCATTCTCGCAAGCAGCCAGCAGGGGGCAGCAGTAGTGCTGGAGGCGATGGTGGAGAGGAGCAGTTTATCAAGTGCGTCCTGCAGGACCCCATCTGGCTGCTGATGGCCAACACTGACGACAAGGTCATGATGACCTATCAGCTGCCTGTCAGGTACGACACAGTGATGAAAATGATACATTATAAAAACGCCTGCAAAGAAATTGAATTCAGAGCTTAAACATTCAAACTAGACCTGCAACCGATGTTTATTTTAAGTGTTATTGAATCCATTGGTTATTTTCTTAATTAGTTGTTTGGTGTAAAAAATGTTTCTGAAGGCCCAAGATAACGTCCTCAAGTGTCTTATTTTGTCCACAACCCAAATATATTCAGTTTACTGTCATATAGGAGTAAAGAAACCAGAAAATATTCACATTTAAGGAGCCAGAGTCTAATTCAAACACCTTCCATCCAAAAGACATTCACCAGCTTGTTGGTAGAACTAGAAAGAATGCAAGTTTTTTACCTTTTTGTCCTGCGCCTGTGTAACAGGGACATGGAGACAGTGCTGCGAGAGGACCGTGAGGCCCTGAGGAGCATGCAGAAACACCAGCCACGCTTCACCGAGGAGCAGAAGAGGGAGCTGAGCCAGGTGCACCCCTGGATCCGCACAGGACGCCTTCCCCGAGCCATCAACATCTCTGTAAGTGCACCACCCAAGCTCAACCCTGAACTATAGAAGGGTTAAAGTGTGAATTATTGTTTAGATGCATTAATTAAGCATGAATTAAAAAATTCCACTGTTTCTTTCAGGGCTGCACAGGCTGCAAGTCTCCCCCCTTTGTGCCTCCCACCGCTCCATTCGACGTGGAGATCCACGAGATGGAGCTGTGCAACGTGCTGAAATCTCAGGAGGACGGGAAGAGGAAGAAAAACCTCTCCGAAACAGCCATGGATGAAGCTCACCCAGAGGAGGAGGAGGAGGAGGAGGAAGAGGGCGTGGAGGAGAAAGGAACCAAAACGGAAGACGGCACCCGAGAGCTGCCAGCAGCAGAGGAGCAGAGAGCGACGGAGAAGGAAGAAAAGTCTCACATGACTCACTAAGAGGGCGGCCAAAGATCAAAAACACTATCACGACCTTTCTCTGCTCATATGCAGAAAGCGTGCATCTTCCAGCATTTTTTGTGCCCACAACATCATTTACACAGGGTGTAAAGTTGTTAGAAGTAGGGTTCACTGGGACATCATGGTGCATATCGATTGAGACAACTTCCGTTAATTGTTGGACAGGTCAGGCAGGACACTTGGCCCGGTTAATTCTTCATCAGGTCCGACTTTGATGACAGCACACCGGGCATGACGTATGCCTCGGACACCACCAGGACATGCTCACTCAGTTTTAGAGAGTGAATCAGTACTTTTACCCTCACCTGGTCTTGTAGTTCTTGGCATATTTATTTAACTTGTAAGATAATCAGGAGGACTGAGGTGAATGTGTTAGAAAAAGGAAAAAAAAAGAGGCGCTTTTATATTAAGACGGATGTTCTTCACCACAGTGTCCTCCTTGATGTTTTAATCTTTCCTGGGCAGGGTTCAGCTCGAGAGGAAAGAAGGGAGTTGGAGCCGCGGCTTCTCTTCTTGCTGAATGTTTCTGGGATCCTGCTCCCACCTCGATCGTGTCGCTCTCGAAGACTTTTTTTTTATGTAAAAAGGTTGTCCAGACTAAAGCGAATGCTACTTTCACCCACTAGATACAGTGTACAGTAAGAACCAGGTTTATTTTGTAAACATTGTGTATATTTTTATATTTTCAATCCACTGCAAATAGAGAGAGGATAAATGCCCAAACATGTGTCTATACTGTAAAAAGTAAGAAGGGTTGAAATCTTATCTGGCAGACAACACAATCAGTTCAGTCTCTGACACAGAGATGTTTCTCATGACACTAGAAATCTAGTCGCTTTGTTGAGCAACACACAGTTCGCCAAGAGGCAAACCTGGACTTTAAAGGTTCCTCTTCGGCCGGGCATTAGTTCTCACAAACATCACTGACAGTATTCCCAAACGGCCAGCACTGTATGGAGCTGTGAAGCCTTCAGCTGAGCAAGAGCTTTTGTGTTGCCAGCGCTCGGTCACAGTTGTAAATGGATTTGAAAGAGGCGGACGTAACTCCAAAAAAACAAAAAAAATTCTTGAGTTTGGAGAGTGTTTACTATCTTTATTCCTCTCTGTCCCTTTCTCTTTCTCTGTGGCACTGTTCTGGTCATGTGATATCCTACAGTATGCTTTATGGCGTCAGTGGTGTCTGCAACAGTTTCTTAATATTTTTGTGAAAAATTCTTTGTACAAAAAAAGACAATAAAATGACTATAAATGCCTTTAAATGTGAAGTCCGATTTGTGCCTTTTTTCCTCCCTCCTGCAGTTAGTTTTATGATTACATCTCTCTACTGGCTATTTTTGTCGAGGGGTGTTTTGCAGCAGTTGGCCTGGAGACGTAGAAGTGTCCAGAATGAACTGGAAGCAGAGAGCAGATCAGGGCAGCTACTTTCTTTACTGAACCACAGTCTCCTTCTACTCAGCTGTGGTTTCCACCCAGAGCTTAAAAAAGACAAAAGGCATGCCATCGTTTGGACAAATGCAAAGCGGCCAAGTTGACTTCATTGCACTTTATGATTATAACGATGACGACAATGATTGTAATGTATGTGGGGCATCTTGTTAGAGAGCTGATGTTAAAAAAAAACTAGTTAGGGAGCTTTGTTAAAGTCTCCTTTTCAAGCATTTTCCTGCCAAAACAATATACATTTTTCTCCAGAATTCAGCGTATTTCAAGTCTTCCATATTTACTTTTATACGTCCAGTCTGAGCTCTGTTCTGGGTGAACCTGCTGTATATTTTCACTCTTTCCTACATTTAAACTGAGCTCCTTCACTGGGCTTTTCCACCAACATGAATTCTGTAGAAAGGAATTTAATCTTCATAATAACCTCACAGTTAACAAATTACTTGTGTGCAGCCAGGTAGGTTTCAAAAATGTGCCTGCATCCATGTGAGGCTGCACTGACACAGCCCAACAGCCTTTTATCCCTTAAAGGGGCACTATGTAGTTTTGGAGAAGAAATTCAAACTCGGAATTTTAATATTTACAATATTAATGAGGTACAAACTTATAAATATTTATGTTTTCTATAACTGAATAAACAAGCTGTTCTCAGAGGAAAATAAAGTCCGCAGAACACTGTTTGAAGCTAGAAAAGGTGGCAGGGTCCGCCACATATAAACAGGTAAAGTAAAACAGTGTTGTCCTTTAAGGTCAGTTTGTTTATTCAGTCATGAAAACAAAGAGAGTTTGTTTATTTAGTTTGTTTAGGCGTAAAAAAAAAAGCCCCAGGTAGCATGAAAATGTGTCTGCTTATTTGTTTATTTCTAAAGATTCATAGCTTGTGTGAATGGTCTTGGTGTCCCAGGCAAATTTGCATCTAGTTGCATCATTCTATTAATTTTTCTTACAATCTCGTTGCCTAAAATGAGCTTTGCCTTGTGTCTGAACACACAGCAAGATTCATCCTCTGAAGACTACGACAAAATTTTCAAAAAGTCCTCAGGATTCATCCTCTGGGGATCATGAACGTCTGTAAAGGATCTCATGGCAATCCGTCCGATGATTGTTGAGATTCTTGTGTCGACATAGCCGAACATAGATCCCTCGCTGCTAGCGTGGCTAACAAAAGTAGCAGGCAGTGCAGTGAAGAGGTCAGTATACACACATGCAACAGTGGCACTCTGTCCATTAGCGCGCACACCTGCAGAAACATACATCCTCCATATACTCCATCGCCTGTTCAACAACAACACAGAGGTGGAACATAACAGGCACACTGTACTCTGAGCTGTATGTACATTGCTTTTGGCCGTTAGTCAGCGTACAGTGTAATTAATGTTGTTTCCCCTGTTAACCTGTGTCAAACAGCCTTCTGTCCTCTCCGGATCACACTCATTCACCTTTTTTTTTCCTCCTCGCCCATCACTTCCCTCCTCTTCCTCTCTCCCCTCCCCTTTCGAACCTTGCGTCTTTCCACGCCTCAGTCTCATTCTCCCTCCTTCCTCCCTCCTGCCTCTTCTTCTCCTCTCCCGTCTTTTCTGGAACTCGGAGGAGAGCAGGATGGAGGACAGGGTGTGGACAGTGTGCCTTCTTGTCACTCTGACACTGGGATGGACTGAGGCTCAGAGTCAGACCAACTACACAAGGTAAGCTTCGGTTTAAGTGACACTTTAGGAAATATGAAACTTGTGGTATCAGTGTCGCTCTTGTGTTTTTCTTGCCTACATCCTGCATGTGCACATGTGGCATGCTCTTTTCAAGCCCACATCTGTCTGTTTTTCCCTCCCCTGGTTGCAGTATTGTGATTACGGAAAGTGCAGCAGAAATAGAGGGTTCCTGTGCGCTGTTAGGAAGATGTGGTTGGCGTCCCATAAACACACAAAATGACTGCATGCTGTAATTGATGCAGTGATTCAAGTGGGCAAATCTACAGGAGCTCGTCCTCACGTCTGATATTTTTGTCAAAGCTGACCATAAATTCAGACTTTTTTGACATAAATTCGACATTTTTCAGTCTGAAAATGTCCATTCTAGATGTTTTCTGAGGTTGGTGTGTGGACCGCTCAGCTGCCTCAACACACAGAGGGTGTAAATTGAACACGAGAGACAAACAAATGCCTGTGGGCTGTTCAGCCCCAGAGGGTCAGAAGGGAGGGACACTCCACCCCCACTAGGATTTTATTTTGGCTTAAAGTAATGCAGTAGACACACAACGCATGCCTCAAGAACAAAAAGGGACTATAATAAGTTGATGGGTACACAAACACAGTCCTCGCAATGTAAAAAAAATATGAATCTTGGTCTTTTCCCCCTCAAGAAACGGGCACAAGGAGTTGAGTTTGAAAGAGGAAACCAACTGACCAGATGCCACAGCAGCCGACGTCTAAATTAACGAGTGCTGCCTAATTAGAAAGTCAGTGTCGCCCCCTGCTTTGATCTGTGTTTATCTGAGTGTGAAAGAGTGGGTGTGTGTCACCAAACTCCATGTGGTGTGCAGCAGTTTTAAAGCGCCCGTCTGCTCAACTTGCGTCTACAGACAACTTTCTTGTGGTACAGTCAGTGTACTGTATGTCGACGCTCTTCCTGGTTTGGTTTTGACCGAGTTTTATGAAAAAAAATAAAAGCACAAACCAGGAGAGTTCACAGGGAACCTCCCCGGCCTCGGAGAACAGAGACAGACTGTGCCACCGTGGTTTTCAGCGTGTATGTAAAACTGTGAATATATGTGTGTGCAGGCGCTCTGCCTCAATACTCTCAGTATGGCTGTATTTTCTTCCACGGCAGCAAGTCCAAGGATAAGTTCACCCAAAAATGAAAATTCTGTCATTTTCTACACACCCCCACACTGATGGAAAGCAGGGAGACATTTCGTAGTCCACAAAACATAAGTGTAGTGCAGTTCAGCAAGTAAATCTAACCAGACAAAAGCCCTGCATGCTGGGAAGGAGAGAGCCAGGTTATATAGGAGGAGGAGCCCTGATGTGGATCAGTTTCAGGTGAGGCTGTCTTTCATGGACTACAAAAAAACTTCACCCAGCTTTCCATCAGAGTATAGGTGAATAGCGACTGAATTTTTTAATTTTGGGTGAACCGTTCCTTTAAGTGGTGGTTGTGCGATGCTCTTTCAGGCCTGTGTTCAACTGTGGAGGCCACCTGGTCACAGACTCGGGCATCGTGGCCAGCGAGGGATTCCCCAGTTACTACAAACCCAACAGTAAATGCACCTGGTACATCACTGTGAGTCATTCACCACGACACTGAATCCAAACATGGGTCTGAATGTGTTTTATAATAATAATTTATAATGTATAATAATACAGAGTCAATTGAAGCAGTAATATTAATTTATGTAACATTTTATATATAAATGAATGGCTACATTTATTTTCAGTAATATTTTTGGTGCACATAATGGCATTTTAATTAAATTTTTTTAATTAGAAAATCAAAATAAACCTTGATGTACCCTCCCACATTGATTTTTTGTAAAAATCGCAACGTTTCCAAAGATACCACACATACCAGACTAATTTTCTTTTTTTTTAATATGTGTAAAATGATGCACCAAACCTTTATTTGGGGCAATCTTTATGGATTTCTGATTTTGTCATATTCAGTCCTCCATAGCATCATCGCACTTGTGAGCATTTGATGGTTGTAAGAGATTTAACATAATAGTATCAATAATATTAATACTGAACCATAATCCTTCACATAATCTGTGGTCACAAGGCTTTAAAAAAAGAAAAGAAAAAGAAATGACTTCATTACATCTTCTCCTGAAACTACTTCCTCTTTCCTCAAACCTCCTCCAGGTCCCAGAGGGTCACGTGGTCATGCTCTCTTTCCGCCTCTTCGACATGGAGGCCGACCCCACCTGCCGGTACGACTACCTGGACGTCTACAACGGTCACTCGCGCTTGATTCAGAAGCTGGGTCGTTTCTGTGGGACGTTCAGGCCGGGCGCTCTCATCTCCACCTCCAACACCATGATGCTGGAGATGGTGTCAGACGACGCCACTGGAGGAAGAGGCTTCCTGGCCTCCTTCAGTGCAGGAAAACCACACGTGGAAGGTGTGGACATGTAATCCCACAAGCACGGAAACACAGACCCGGATTTTCTAGTGATGAATGTCAGCACTGTGACTGAAAAACTGTATTTTGCACCAAACTACAGCAGAAATGTTTGGTTTTTCGCCTCAAATACAGTAATACAGGGCAGAAAGACGTCATGTACTTATGTGGAAAGGTTTGCATCATTTCCTTTCGGCTTTGTCCTCTTTTTTATTCCCATAGAGAACCAGTTCTGTGGAGGACGGCTGATCAAATCGCAGGGCTCTGTCAAGACGCCCAACTGGCCCAACTCTAATTACCCAGCTGGCATCAGCTGCTCCTGGCACATCTCCGTAGAACCAAACAATGTAAGCACTTTGTATATTTGACTAGTAATGTACTGCAAACAAACTGAGTGCGGCATCTCAGAAGTTTATCATGTAATTTTTAGTTAATCTTTCATCAAGTGCGAAGCATTAAATCATCGACCGACCTCTGTTAAAGTCACCTATCACCATAAAGAAGACATTTACATTGTATTCACTCATTTTCCTGCAGGAACCAATTATTTAAGTCAGTGTTCATATCCCCTCTGCTATTTGCACGTTAGCGTTTTCAAAAATCCTGTTTCCGCGGGAAACAATGTACTTGATAAAAATGGCAGTTGATTCTAACCCTTACCTGGATGCTAACGTCTTTTTTTGGTGAATTTTGGTGCCATCGGTCTGATCATTTTCCCTTAAAGCTAATGCTAACTCGACTACCTTCTTTATCCACCTTATGATGAGCCCTTGCGATACCTTGCTTGAATTACTGGCCTGTCACTTAACTGGATGGTGACAGGACGCTATTTCTCCTTCTTAGAGCGACTGGTACAGCGTATCATTCATTCATGAGGATCTAGGTTAGCGACTTTAGCAAGTGAATTCTACTAACATTATATTATCATTGTAAAGCCCACTTATCTCACACTTCTCAAGCCTTTAACTGCCCCCTATGCATCAGTTATTATATTTTGTCACTTCTGCTGGTCGTCTAGAGGTTCTGGACAAAAAACACCGAGTATGCAGGAGCTGCCAATAACACTATAACGACTATAAATATGTCCAACAACCATTTTATCCTCATTAGACAGGTGGAAAAATATCCAACATTTTACATGTCCTTACACAAAAAAGTGAGGAATATTCAGATTTAGTTCAATAGTGTTGTTTACAGGGCAGCTAGGGGTGTTGAATAAGGCTAGTGAGAATGAGGAATGAAAGTAGTAGTGAAGGGGCCCATCACAAGGAAATGTTCAACCTCGGGTCCCTAATGTAGTGTAAGTGTGTGTGAGTGTGACAGCGGCCTCGTGACGGAGTTCAAATGAAAGACTTCATTGAGTGCCTGAAGGTGTGTTCATGTGTGCCAAGAGATTGAACGTAAGGAAGGAGGGAAGGAAGCGAGGGCGAGGGAGAGAGTAAATGCCCTTCTGTATTGCAAAAGTCTGGCCCTTCTCCTCCTCCACCACTACTACTACTACACCAGCTCACATCATTCATTTCATAGTTTGTGTTTGCATGTTTGTGTACTCATTGCAACCTCTCCCCCAGGTGATTGAAGTGAAGTTTGTGAAGCTGGACTTGGAGCCTGACACGTACTGTCGCTACGACTATGTGGCGTTGTTTAACGGGGGAGAGAGGGATAACTCACGGCGGATTGGGAAGTTCTGCGGAGACAGGTCACCAGGGTGAGACTACTGAGCAGAAATGATTGTTGAAGAAGGCAAAACACTCGCTGAAAGTTGACCATTGACCATATTACCCTGTCATGCTCAGGGTGGGACCCTCGAATGCTGGGATAAGTTGTGCTGCTGTTTTCTAGGTTGCGAGTCGTATAAACGTAGGGAATCTGACAAAATGTAATCATTTCACTACTTCCCAATTGATCAGCAACTGATAAGATGATGGATGGTGAAAATGTAGAGGGACTTTGGGCCATATTTTAAGGTAAAACATATTTGATAATCCACTAGCTAATATCATCATTCAACTACTTCCTAGCTAACATTAGACAGACTTAATCAAGTAGTTGTGTTCGCTATGAATTGGTTGAATGCTAACAGTTGCTAACGGGTTATCAAATATGTTGTTTTACCTTGAAATATGGTAACACTATCAAACAGTAGGCTGACGTTAGCTAGGAAGTGGTTGAATGCTAACTTTAGCGGTGCCGAACGTGAGCTAATGGTGAACAAATATGTTGTTTTATCTTGGCCTGATGTCCCTCTAGATTTTTACTATCCATTGTCTTTTCAGTTGCGGATCAATCAGGAAGTTGTGAAATTAAAACAACACAGTAACACAGTAGTATCATATTTTATCTTCCCAGCCTGAGTGTGATGTCAGAGGAAAATGGCCGCCGTGTGAATATGGTCTATAGCTTTCATTTTGATACATCTCTTCTTCCTGTTCTCATCCTTTACGTAGAATTATAGTGAGTAATGGGAACGAGCTCCTTGTCCAGTTCGTCTCTGACCTCAGCGTCACCTCAGATGGCTTCATGGCCCACTACTCCAGTGTGCCCCGCGGGTCTCGGACGCCCACCGCTGGTGGAGACTTCATCTATGGACCTCAGACCACCTCAGTGCCAGTAAAAGCAACCAAACCCACTAAACCAACCCCCAAACCCAGACCTGGCCTTCGGCCTAAACCCACCCCCAAACCAGCCAAAAAACCACTGGTGAAGATAGCGCTGAAACCTCCACCACGCAAACCTATCGTCAAGCCCACGCCTAAACCCAAACCGGCTAAACCCACGGCTAAAGCACCTGTGAAAAAGCCTGCACCTAAACCTGGAGCTAAACCTACACCTAAACCTAAGGTTATTAAACCAACGCTCAAACCAAGCATTAAGGCTAAGCCCACACGTAAGCCTGCACTGAAGACCAAACCCACCTTAAAACCTGGAGTCAAACCAGTGAAGCCAACACCTAAGAGTGGAGTTAAACCAACGGCCAAACCAAAGATCAAGCCTAAAGTGACACCCAGACCTGGAGCGAGCAAGACAGTGACGAAGAAGCCGGTTGTGAGCAAAAAACGTGAGTGGAATTTCAAAAATCAACAACCTGCATACATGTGTGCACACTTGTATCGAGTAGTAATGTGCTTATCACGTGTTTGTGTTTGTCGCCGCGTGTGTTTTCTTCAGCTTTACCACTGAACCCACTGTGTACACAAGCCTGTGCGAGGACAGGAACTCTCCAATCCAGCTTCTGCCCTAATGACTTTGGTGAGCCACATCAGCCGCCTTCGAGACTTCATCAGCTTTCTAGAAATCTAAATCTCCTAACACAGGATTTCACCAGTTTACTCTTTTTTTTTTAAATAACTCTGTTGCCTCTGAGGGTTTCTTTATGTGTGAAAAGAGAGAGATGGAAATACACCCTGTGGCTTTTATTGTGAGGGTTAACAATGTAAGCCCAGGGCATTTCTACTATGCCGGGGGCTCAGAGCACAGTATGAAAAGTATAACTTAAATATTTAGATGTAATTCTTTAGAAATAACCAGAAATCTATGAAGTTTGATGATAATTTGCTTGACATTTTGTGAAAGAAAATCGTAATTTTCTAAGTACTTCACTGATCATCCTTATCTTTCTTTCCATTCTTACATGTCTCTCTCTTTTTCAGTGATTACGGGTAAGGTTACAACTTTGACCGCTGGTCAGAGGGGCTCAGTGACAGTGGAGGTATCTGTCATCAAGGCCTATAAGACCGGACAACTGAATATCACCAAATCAGGGCCCGTCATGTCCGTCATACTGACCTCCACCTGCAAGAGATGCCCCGGGCTAATCAAAGGTGCAGTGCAACTATCTGTATTTACAGCCTTTATGTGTCTCTGCATATTACATATACACATGCAACACCTGCACCAATATGTCTGTAGCATTGTAGCGTTGAAAGTTGAAAACTGGTCTTCATACCAAGTAAGGGTTAGATATCTTTCCTATGATTTATATCAGTGCAGACGATGTGAATCTTTATTTAACCAATACATCCAAAACATGAAAGTAACAGTGGATTTTTTTTCTTAGTTCAGTTCCTTTTGGAAGTAATTATTATCACAAATAATCTCTATTACATAAACAGTATAAAAAGAATATCATTTTGTTATTGGTGCTCATCTACTGACGTGGTACACTGCATTACATTTTCAAACAATTCAGCTCTTCTTGTATTTACCAAACTTTGGCACATTTTCCTCTCTCCCTATATTCCCCAGGTAAGAACTACGTGCTGATGGGGAAAGTCGACGCGCAGGGCAACGGCCTCCTCAGCCCCTCCAGTTTCGCTCTCCTCTACAAGCCCATCCACGCCAAAGCACTGGCCAATCTCTCCCGCAAACCCTGCTGACATCACAGCTCAGCCCACCAGTCAGATTGACAGCGCCGACTATCTCTCTGAACACATGTAACTTTAAATAAAGTGTGAAGACATTTGAATTAATATCCAAACATAATTGTATTGTAAAAGAGTAAACATACAACACTGAGTATTGTATTTCGTATTTTGTATGTAAATTATATTTCTGTGATAAAAAATGGATCTCATACAAACCACACGACGTTGGTGATGGAGGTGATTTTTTATTCAGATGATTACATTTGACCAAACATTGTATTACAATATCATGAAGAACAGCTGTGGCGTTCAAGGTACAATACGAGATGACACACAGGCAGGAGGGTAATATTGCATTTATCTATTTATATATAATTTATGTCACCACGGAAACACACGCGTAGACAAAACTGCCGCAGCAGCAAAGGGAGGTCAGACCTGTGAGCACGCAGATGATGGTGGTGTCAATGAAGGCGAACAAGTAGAGTGTCTTGTTGCAGTGAGGAAACCAGTTTGTTATGTACTTGTTGTAGTTGGGTGGATAGATTGAGTAGATCCACACTCCACCTACAGAAGAGAACGAGAGGCCGATAGTAAACTGTGTGTATATGAAGGGCTGTTTCACCATCACAGATATTGTATTTAAAGCTGTATTTGTAATCATAAGAGCAAATAATGATTTGCTCAATCTCATCCCAAAGACCTGTAAACACACCTGGATATGTGAAATTGGTGGATTAACCCTTCAAAGCAACATTTTACAAATTTCTGAGTGCAGCAGCGCTGTGGTGAATACAAATCCCAGGTCTGTAACATTTTGTCGCTTAATGTAGTTGCTTACTACAAACAAAACTCGCCCTATTACAGGACACTGTACCATTAAAATGATTTTGAAGCTGTTGTTTTAAGGAAAAGGGTTTCTTTAAGTACATTTAATGTCAGATGCTTTAAGACTTTTACTCAAGTACTGTTTGTGTGGGTGACTTTCACTGTTACCAAAGTAAAATTAAACCATAATATTTTTACTTTAACTCTACTATAAAACTTCAGTATTTTTCATATTCTATCTTCTAATCTAAAAAGATTCGATACGACTGTGTTGACAAATGCTTAAATCTGTTCCTAGCAATGCTGTGAAGATCATGTAGAGGCATTAGGGGGCCATCTAGTGGCTTGTTAACAGCTATTCACTTAGTCAACAATCATAAGAAACATGTGCAACACTCACATTTCAGCTCAAAACTACCTAATGTATTTATAT
The DNA here is from genome assembly GCF_965226575.1 of Pagrus pagrus. Lineage (NCBI taxonomy): Eukaryota > Metazoa > Chordata > Actinopteri > Spariformes > Sparidae > Pagrus > Pagrus pagrus. Next base: position 10,776,275 of record NC_140204.1, on the reverse strand, counting down.
TTTCATTTTAAGTAAGTTGGTCTGTCTACTGCTCCAGCTTTTGAACTTACCAGTGATGACGAAGCAAAAGCAGAAGAGAAGGCCCAAAGTCAAGACTGTGATAACCAGGTAATTATTGGGGCTGTCCTTGTACCACCAATATGAAATCACTGTTACCATTGTGACGGTTCCCAGTACCTCCATGTAGATGGGAATGTAGGGCTGGGCTGGGCAGTCATGGTGGAAATACCCTCCTGTTGGACAAATGGACACAGATCGGACTGAACTTTAGGGAGATGTGTATGGAGTGATGCACAAGAGATTTGATCTTTTATAGATATTTGATCCAACGCTGCCTACAGCCAAACCCTGGTATGTCTTATTCCTCTGTCAGAGAGCTCCATTGTTTCCTAAATGTTTTTTAAGGCCCATTGATCAGCCACTAAGTTGCGCTGGGTGTGTTCGCAGTAGCTTATTTTAAGACGGTCCCACATACAACTTCCTGCTGCTGTGTGTCATCAGTGACAACAAAGGAGCTTGAGTCTGAGAACCACTGACAAGACAAGTCAGAAAGTACTGGCTAATGTGTTGTTTGTTTGGGTCTTTACGTGGGATAATGTTTACAGTGATAACCACACACAAATACTGTAGCTATCCCCTCTAATTAAAGGAGTTGTTATTTACAATCTGAACGTTTAAAAAGATATTGCACTTTGTCACTCACCAATTATTATCTGAATAAAGCCGTTGACGAACAGTGTGACCCCGAATGATCCTGTTGAAAGACAGACAGAACATGTTTTTAAGACATTACAGATGCATACATGTAGCAGCTACTGTACACAGGGGTGTAAGCACAAAATTCAGGGTCCCATACATTAGCTGCCCCCCTCTGACTCTTGAACCAAGTACATTTTTCCCCACCAAGTGTATAGAAGAAATTACGGTGGCTGGCAAAAACACAGAAATTGCAAAAGGCCTTCTCTAGACCTATTGTTTGATAATCAAGCTGCAACCTCCTGGGCTAAGAATTAAGTATATATCATTTGCAAGGTAAAACACAAAGCTAAAAAACGGTATCGTGTCGCTATCAGCAACAACGCTAGATCCTCTACAAACATGAAGCAGACAGCATTGATATCAACCTCTTAACCTGCTGAAAGCCTAACGTAACTTTTAGTTGTCACAAATTGCACTCACCGCTTTTCTTGTCATTGGCAGTTGAAAAGACATTCTCTGTTGCTACAGTCGCTGTGGCTGTTTCTGGAACTAAGAGCAATGTGGATCATGATGGTTAGCTTCTCATGGTAATGTTGATAGATAATGTTACAGTACATTGTTTTTATAACACAGACGAATGTATGTTATGCAAAAATATATGCTTCAAGCTATCCTGGTTGACTGCCATCTAAGCAGCATACCGGTATTAGTGTAAATTAGCCAACGACTGTAGACTCTGTGAGAATGATTTAGCTATGACCTCAAGCATACACGACTTACAGCTCTCTCTCATCTCTCACCTTCGACTGCTGTCGAGGAGCCAGAGGTTTTGAACGTGCCCTGAATTCCCTCCGACATTATCAGTAGTAGCGGATCTTACCTGCAAGCTGCCCAAGTTGAGCCTGAAACGTGACAGAAACAACCTGAGAGATATCCTTCATTCAACAAAAGATAACTGACAGAAGCTCTTTAAAGCTCTAATGGAAGTTCTGAGTAAAAGAGAGTCTCAAGCTAAAAGTCCATTTAAGCTTATGAACCATGTTAAAATATCAGCAGACATTTAGAGACGTTTCCTCTTCTACTTCATTTAAGATAAAGATAAAAGATAGATAAAAGATTTGATAGAATAACCAGATCTGTTCATCACCTCTCTGTGTGCCCAGCGAGCTGTATGTCCGTGGTGGCTGGAAGACAACTTGTTGACATGTGATGATGGATTCACAGTCTGGATTATAAAGTGCATGTGTTTGCGTTGCTGGTTCAAAGTCCTGGGGGAATGATGATGACTGGGGTAAAGCTCGACTCAAATAGTTTTCAATCTATATTAGTTTCATGTACCAAACCACTAAGGTTAAGAACCTGGAAGTCTAGAGACAATAAGTCAGGCTTTTTTATCAGAGTAAATCATTTACTTCTCTATATTGTTTTATTATGTTCTTGTCTTTGATTGAATACATGGAAACTGTTGTGTAACATTTATGGGTGTGCCACCATCATGCAATAAACTTGGTAAAGCTGGACATGGGTCAACTAAGGCTACTTTGCAAATCTCAGATGGCAGCTTCACCATTAAGGCCCAAGACAGGGAACACACCCAGCCGGGGCCAGCCTGCCTGCCCCATAACAAATAAATCAGGAAACAATGTATAAGAAATAATCTTATACATACAAAGTACTTGTAAATGAGGCTGCGGCTGTACAAACGCTCCCCATTCTACGTCCTTCCAACGTAACTTCCAAGTAGATAGGAGTGTCAGAACAAAATGTTTTTTTAACCTGCATTTGGAAAATATCTTTTCTTATTGGAAAACAAATAACAGTGCAAACAACAGTAAAAACGATTATCTTTAACTAAACAGAAAGACACGTATTGCATTAATTAAGAATGAATATATGACTGTGCCACCTGCTAAACAGTGCAGACTAGAAAAGGTGGACTGATGGCCATTTATATTAGTGTAATGTTGTCTGTTATCTAAAGAGAATGACAAGCGTTCACTCCTTTTTTTTTGTTTTTTTGGGAGGGTCAGCAGGAGGGCCCAACTGACAGCAGGCTGCTTGGCCAGTCATTGTGGGATAGTGCTTAACATATTCTGTCACATTTTTCTCGCTCTGTCTCTTGTCCACGTCAGAGCTCTTGGAAATTATAATTTTTATTTTTTTTAACAAACAGTTAAAGGTTAAGGACGTCATAGTCCGAAGAACTTTCCATTAGTGTGGAAAGTTGCTGTTCTAACAGTTAATCATTTACTTCCTTTACTTTATATTGTTCATTAATTATACTGTATACAGTTTATACGCTGTCGTGGGTGTGCCACCTTCATTCACCTACAATAAAGCTGGACAGGTTTGACTGAGGTTACTGCATGTGCTCCTGCTGAGGCCAAGCCTGCATGCCCTCTTATACGACTGTGATTACAGCCACAAACCAATGAGATTGGTGACTGGTTGATGAGCTGGTCTGTTGTCCTGTTGGTACGTGTCCGATTAAGATACACTGTTAAGGGACTGCCCCCTCAACCCTATCCCTGTAGGATAGATTGATTGGCTGCTGTGGGACTCGGACACGTGCATCATAGCTGCAACTGTATTTATTGATTAAGATTTGAAATTAATTTCACCTGGTACATTGTTATTGTTGTTATGTTTTGGTTTTTTTTTTCAAATGCACTCACTAGCCAGATCAAGCTCTTTCATACAGGGTGATCAGACCGCGTTTGCAGACAGGGGCCGCCAGTATCAACAAAAAAGAGAGTTCCTTGTAGCTGTTTTAAGTTGAAATCAGTATTCAAGCCTAAATACTTAACATGGTTGACAACTTCTACTTTGAAGGGCTGTTTTACTAATGTGATTCTCATAAATGTGGGTGTTTCACCATTACAGATATTGGATTTAAAGGTGGACTCATCAGTATTTTTATATTAACACATGGTTAAATGACTATGTGATGTGCAAATCACATACAAATATCATCAAACTTTACAGTTCCCCTCAGCTCTATGGAGCGTTTTAACATCTTTCAGCTTATTCTTTTGGTTTGCCAGCTCTTATTAACCTTATTTCTATGGTTTAATTACACATTTTTTTTAATTTAATCTGGGCTGATGTACATGTAATCTATTACTACCCAACCCTGGACATAGACCTACCTCTGTCATAGTAAGTCACACAACAAAAAATACTGTCAACAGCAGCTTAGATGCATTTCACATAGTGTTTTGAGGCTCATGTGTGTTCAGGGGACATCTAGTGGCTTTTTACTATTATTGCAGTGCACAGACAGAAAGAAACCAGAAGGCCTAATGGAGGGTGCAGCATCCCATCACCTCCAAGTAGATGTAGGACTGCTACAGGCAGTCTTTGTCTTACAGTGCTCCTGTTTGGCAAATGCACAAAGATCAAGCTGAACTCTGGGGAAATGTTTATGAAATGATGCACAAGACATCTAAAGTATTTGATGGAGTTTTAATGGGTTAAAAAAAAAAGATTATTTGTTCTTTGTTTGATTGCATTTATTTCACCGAATATCAATAATTCTAATATAAATTAAATTCATTGTTGTACATTTTGAACTAGCTAGATTAACTGGCCAATAATATCATTATTGGGCAGGTATTAATACATTGTCTCTTCTCTTTATAAAGACTGGATACTGCAGTATCTTGTGGGGTGACTTGACTTGGGACTTGACTTGCCTAATTAAGGACTTGACTTTACTTGCCCAAGAAAACGTGATTGCGGACTTGCTTAAGACTTGGCCCAAATGACTTAGGTCACGAGTCAAGTCGCAGCATAACTGATTGCCATCCATCAGTAAACCAAAATGTATTTCCTAATCTTGGGGTTCATAATCTATTAGCTCCTATAGTATAACAGAGTACGAGCTATAATGCAGTGTTTTGCAATAATGTGCATTACCAACATTTATTCTGGCAGTCGGGCTGCTTTCAAGAATCAAATTACATTTTACTCTAATGTGCAGTAATGTCTCTTTGTTAGTCTTTTCAAAACTACAAAAAACAAGAATAGGAACAGCACAAACTCGCAGTGTATGCAGACGATCTGATTCTTTATTCAACCAATACATAACTAGGATTAAAGGCAGTAACATATTAAATAAAAATGGACTCAATTGTGACATTATTTGGTTTCTGTTGGAAGTAATTTTGTTAATAAATAATGGCAACTACATAAATGGTATAAAAAAGAAGAGCCTATCTGGATGTTGGCACTCGGTTGTTGAATTGGTACACTGCGATACCTACAGCTTCATGTAGCCATCGCTGATCAGTGACATCAGATTATACATCGTTACATCAATCAACTGATTGTCAACCCTGAGTGTGTCTCTGAAAACATGTCTTTACACAAAGAATGAAACTATTATGGGTAACATTCAGACGTAATACTGGCGTGAAAAGTCATTTTAAAAGAGTAATTGTATATAAAATGTATATCAGGTACACATGAAACACAGATGAATATTTTTATGTTTGATGTCATTAAATCCACCAACCCCCCTGATTGTGATCTACTGTAGAGGTGGGTTGTCTTTTAGTTCAATCCAACTTTATTCAGTCCTGCCGGGCCATTTCCACATCATTATTAGGCATGTCCTGCACACAACACCAGCACAAACAAACCTTAAATAAGTACAATACTGCAAGAAAAAACCCACAAATACAGCAGAGACAGCGATACAAGCAGTAGCAAATTGACCCAGCTATTGGGACATCGGCCAATACAGTGGTCACGAGGGCAAACATGTAGAGTGTCTTGTCACAGTGGAGAGTGCCGTGTTTATAGTCATCGAAAATAAGGAAGATACACACATTACCTGGAAAAAAACAAAGAAAAGTAAGCAACTTCTTGTCTTAATTGTGGCATCACAGTTTCAGAGCTTCTATATCAATAATTACATAATAAGGATTTATACCAATGATGAATGAACTAAAGATATTATTATTATTATTATTGTTGCTGGCAGGATTACAGGTGATATTGTTATCCTGCTGCACTTTGTTGCTGATTATGGACAAATTATGGACCTAAAATGTATATATTTTTATGTAACTCCACGACAAGAACGAGTCAGGTACATTTAGCCTGGCTTTGTCCAAAGGTAGGAAAGTTCACCTAAAGCTACAACTTTTTCACCCGTTTCTAGTCTTTCCGCTAAGTTTGGTGAAGTGGCTAACTAAAATGTCATGTTCGTATTGAGTTCTCCCTAAAAACAATAGGTAACAGTAAATACCACCAAATTGTAATTTTCATGTCTGAGCACAAGTAACTGTTATAAACTTATCTTTTAATTAGTTATTTTAATGCATTTTTGGCCACTTGGGGGCAGAAGAACTCTGCAGCAAATACCTGGACTTGGTGATAAACACATTTATCACCAAGTCCAATATTCACACCCCTTTAAGCTCTGATTTGGTCTCCACACTACGGATCCGTATTGCAGTTACTTAAAAAAAAAGAATTGCTCATTTTTGGGTGGGTGGGCTCTTTATACTACAAGACTCTCCCGAGCTTTGTTGATCCTGCCACATAAAACTGCAGCTCCCCGTCCCCAATACCTCACAACTACACAGTAGTACTGGCTTGGTACCTCCCCAACCACCTTTCCACCATTACTAACTACAGAAGGCAAAACATTAATGATTTAAGGTGGGTTTAACTTGGTGTTTTTTAATTTTAACCTCAATGTATTCATAGAATAATAGTTCTCACAATAACGACCAAATCAGAAATGAAATTAGTGTATTTCTTTTAAATTCCAGCTATCATAAAAAATGGCTGAACTTGAATTCTAATTAAGGCCAACTTTACATGACATATCATTTGTGTACAGTCCCATACCAGCGATTATCCAGATGAAATAGAAGAACCAGACCCCGGGGGCCCACGTCTTTTCACAGCAGAACTTCAAGATGCAGTTTCCTATCATGAGCACCAGGTTGCCAGCTCCTGTTATCATCATATAGAAGGGAATGAAGGACTGCGCTGGACAGTTATCCATGTAGAGATATCCTGTTTTGACACAAGGACAAAGAGGAGCATCACTTAACCTGCCTTATTTATTTATTATTATACCATCTGAATACATGCGCATGATAGTGAGTACACCAGTCACTTACCAACTACCCATTGAGCAACAAAAAGGGAAAGGAAGCAGGAAATCCCCACAATCAGCATCCATGCTGAGAGAAAACATACGACACAAGATAAAGATGTTTTATATTTAATTAAACTTTAACCACAGGCGTGAAAGAATGTTGCACATCATAGTCTCTTACTTGAAAGGTCACAGGTGCGTCCATTTTCATTACCCTCCGCCATTATGGGTAATGATAAGTCTAACCTACAAAGAGAACAGAGACGGATACAGAAGCAACTGTAAAAATAGAAAAGGTTTAATAATCACAAATACTGTGGTAAACTTCCCTCAAATTTAGGGACAGCTTTTTTCTTTTTTTCTTGCTTTTTTATCAGCTATGACAGCATCAACTGGTAATGTTTTCAGTTTGTTTGTTTGTTTGTCTGTGTGTGTTGACTATGGAGCAGCTTCTCTTCCCCAGGTAGTAAGACTCTTCAGTTCATCCTTCCAAACTCTATAAAAAAAGTCTGTTTTGTTTTGTATTCATTCTCCATGTAGCAAAAAGGAACTTAAACTAAATTATTTTAGGTATTTTGTTTACATTTGCACTCTAGATACTCAAGACTGCTGCACCTGTTTCCCTCAGGACAAATATCTATTACACAGTACATAATATATAGGAAAATATGGTACATTCATGTGAAAACAATTAGTGTATTAGTGTAATTATGAATGCATTATGTGACAGTATCAGCTAGGTCATGTGTTACCTGTTTGTGCATCTCCTGCTCAAAAGGAAATAAATGGGCCATTGTCCCAGAATGTCTCAGCTGTCTGTGTCAACATCCTGCTTCTTGATGCTTACTTTCACTTTCTATTACAATAAGACGCGATGATTTCAGAAAAGCTGAAAACTCAAATAATTCTACATTATTGTACAGTTGTAAACATTACATTACATAAAATGTTATGCATCTTTATCTTTTCCAAGAGTCAATCATTTATTTATTTATTTAGACTTCCTGTAAAAAGCAATTGTTTTTGACTACTTTATATGCGCAAATTAGTATAAATAAGGAAATAAAGAACTAGAATAAATAAATATCATGATATAAATATCATTACTGTTTAGTTGTCTACTTCGGGCACTGTGTGACATTTCTGGCATTTTCTACATTTGATTTGCACCTTGTTGAAAATCTGCATCTTTCTATTCATTGTAATATATTTGCTCTAGGGCTGCACAATTATTCTTAAAATAACCAAAATTGCACCACTGTTAAGTGCAAACGTCATTGTAACAGCATCATAATAAATCTCTTCTCACATTTTCTTTTGTCCTGCTGGCACGGATTACTAACTCTCTAAACCAGAAATAGACTGCAGGGTGAAAGTGTGCGGTCTATTTCTGCTTTTGAGAGTCAGTGATCCGTACTGTACAAGGTGACGACCTTGAAGAAGGTGCAGTCAATCTGATTCCAGAAACTCATAACCATATTGTGCAGTTCTGATTTGAACTCTAGATATTTGCACGCTCTCCTACTTCGTACAACTTCTGCACCACAGTCTCCCCCTGGATACATCTCTTATACAGTACAGAATATGTAGAAAATTACCATACATACTGCAGATGTGAAAACAATTACTAATAAGATTGTCATACATTATGTGATAGCATCAGATAGGTCATGTGTTACCTGTTTGTGTGTCTCAAGATGAAAAGAATAGGCTTTTGCCCCAGAACAGTTTGGTTTTATATTAAACCAAACCGCGTATGTCTCAACTTCCTGTGCCAGTATCCTGCTTGTTGATGCTCACTTTCTGTTTCCTCTCTATTACGATAATAGACGTGGGGATGATTTGAGAAAAGCTAAAAACTAAAATAATTCTACATTAATGTAAGGTTGTAAACATTACATTATATAAAATATTATGCATCTTTATCTTTTCCAAGAGTCAATCATTTATTTATTTATTTGACTTCCTGTACTCTGACTCAGCTCACCACAGACGTCGACTTTCGTCTCTCATCAGAATCAGAATCAGAATACTTAAAACTTATATTGTAGGACAAGAAACTTTTCTTTATAGGCTAACGTTTATCTAGCTATAACATGAAACGTTTCATATTATAACATGAAAAGTTTCTTGTAACACTAAAACATTGTTTAGGCCTATACTGGAAATTAGACGTTACTTAACATGATTTATAGCTGCTTTAAAATAAAGATATAATTTATTTTGCAATTACCCTTATGACCCTGCATAATTTTACATGTTCTCTCTCTGCCCTGTAGATTATAATCAATCCAGTCCTTTCTATCATTTACATATTTTTGAATATTTAATATTTAATTATATATTTAAAGCAGACAGTAATCAGTCCAATCTCTAGAGAAACTGTAATTAATATATATATATATATATATATATATATATATATATGTAAAATAGCTGGGATCTGTATTTTGCATTTGGTCGGGTTTTTTGGTTTACAAAACCTCATTGGAGGTAAGCATAGGTTACCTGTGCTTCAGATTGGATGTTGTACATACATTTCTATATGCTACTTCTTATACATATATATGATCCTCTACCTATATGTATATGATATATAAATGAAAAATAACACATTTAATATTTATCTGTATTAGTTTGTTTCAGACACATTTATCAAAGGAAATGTTTCATGCTTATTTTTAGTTTGAGTTAAAATAATTTACATCTCCATTTATTTATTTTTAAACAAATGTTTGTCCTCCATCACCCCCTGACAAAAACTAGTAAAAAAAGTAGTTTTTTTCTCATATATTTTCTTTAAATTCATATTTGATTTTTCTGAACAGTCCCCTTAAGAACAGCACAATCTCTCATATGCAGATTATGTGATTCTTTATTTGAGCGATATATCCCAAGGATTAAAGGCAGTAGTGTATGAAATAAAAGGAATGTAAGTATTTTTGTTATAAATGATGACAATAGCATGAAAAGTATATAAACGAGGAGCATCATTTTGGTTGTTGGTATTTGGCCATTGAATTGGTACAGTGCAATATATTTTTAAATGATATTTGTCTTATGATATATCCATTCAGCTCCTCGGGTATTTGACAGACAGGGCAATGACCTCCTCAGCCCCTAAAGCTTCACGCAGCCATCACTTATCAATGACATCAGATTATAAATCATCAACAGATTTTCAGCCCTGACTCTGAAAACACGTAACTTTACATAAATAAATGAAGATATTATGAATGTAATGTATGATATAATGAAATATTCAAACATAGCACTGTTGTGAAAAGTTATTAAAAGATTAACATGTATAAAAAGTATGTAAGACACACATTAAAACATTGATGATGTCTTTAAATCCACCAACCACACAGACTGTGATCTACTGTGTTGTCTTTTCGTTCAAACTGCCACAACATTAGACTCTTCTTCCTCACACGCCCAGGCGCAACAGACTGCAATTAACAGGGCATAGGTCGCGATGGTACTCCCAAAGGCAAACAAGTAGAGTGTCTTGTCACATTCGAGCTTGCCTTCTTTGAAGTCGTTGAAAAAACGGAAGATGTACACATTACCTGGAAAAATAACCAATCACATCCAAACATCAGGCAAAAGAACAATGCAATGATGAATGAAAATTACAGCCATGTTGATTGTTGTCTCAATGTATGTAAGTTAGTCGATAACAGTAAATTAACACATTACCTACAGGAAAATAAATAAAAAATAAATAAAATGTGTGTCCTTTCGTCTTTATATACAATTCTCAAAGATGGTGGAGTGTAATGTAAGAGTTCAACACTGCAGTACAGTAGTAAAGCATTCACTCACCTTCACAATTACATTGTGGCTTTTAAGGAAGTTTGACATTTTCAGAAATACTCATACTTGTTTTCTTTCAGAAACTTAAATGAGAAGATCGATAATAGTCTCATATTGAACTTGAGTAAAGTCCCTTACCAGCGATGAACCAGATGAAAAAGAGAACAGCGATACAATAGCTGCACTCCTTTCTGCAGCAGAACACCAGGATGCCGCCTCCAAATCCCACCAAATAGATGGGGATGAAGGGATGTCCTTTGCAGTCATGTATGTAGCTTAATCCTGTTTTGATTCAAGGACAAAGAGGAGTATCACTTCACCTGCCTCATACAATCTGAACACATCCAGTGGGTACACCAGGCACTTACCAACTAGTGCTTGAGTGATGAGTAGAATGATGAAAATCAATGCAAAGCATACTGTGGTAAAACGTACAAAACAAATGTTTACAATCAGAAATGACAATACATACAACAAGTAGATGTTTTCATTTAAAGTTTTGAAAGAATTTTGCACATCATTATCTCTGTTACCAACTGTTAGTCCTGGACAGCTGCTGCGTTGACGTGTGGTAACCTCTGGCATCCTGTTAGTGATGATGGATTTAACCTACGAAGAGATTTACAAAAATGAGACAGAAGGACTAGGTTTTGGACATTAACAAGCAGAAAACACCCTCTTTCAGCTCTTTCCATTGACGAGGTGGACATGGAACTTGTACAGGATTACTAGTACCTGAGTACACCTGGACAACAACTAGCATGTACAACGTTTTGCCAGCTCACCAGTAAAATATCTGGGTGTTTCAGTAGTGCATTGAACTCCAGCAAAAACAGTTTTCTCTTATTCTATCTCAGATCCACTAGATCCATTTCAGTCACTTATATAGTCCAAATCACAGTAGGCCTATTCCGTTATTAAATGATGACAGAATAGCAAAAAAACTGCAGTCGCAGATGATTTTTCATGCTTTTATCTATCTCAACCGTTTGATTGACAGACAGGGGCTTCTTAGCCTGCACTAGAGCCTACAATAGCCAATGAGTGATCATCTAGACAAGTGACCCATTTTCTCTTCCTTCTCCTCTCTCCTGAGCCACTAACTCCTGATGATTGTTGCATCATGTAGCCAATGAGAAGTCCAGCAATATATAGTTTAATACAGTTTTCAAAGCCGGATGGTACGGATCACTAACTCTCAAAAGCAGAAATAGACTGCAGGGTGAAAGTGTCCAGCAAAATTGCAGGCATGACCTTGAATGACTATACTCAACTGTACAAGGTGACGACCTTGAAGAAGGTGCAGTCAATCTGATTCCAGAAAGTCATAACCATATTGTGCAGTTCTGATTTGAACTCTAGATATTTGCACGCTCTCCTACTTTGTACAACTTCTGCACCACAGTCTCCCCCTGGATAAATCTCTTATACAGAACAGAATATGTAGAAAATTACCATACATTCTGCAAATTTGAAAACAATTTCAAACAAAGACAAATGTCTTAAGATGAAAAGAATAGGCTTTTGCCCCAGAACAGTTTGGTTTTATATTAAACCAAACTGCGTATGTCTCAACTTCCTGTGCCAGTATCCTGCTTCTTGATGCTCACTTTCTGTTTCCTTTCTATTACGACAATAGACGTGGGGATGATTTGAGAAAAGCTAAAAACTAAAATAATTCTACATTAATGTAAGGTTGCAAACATTACATTATATAAAATATTATGCATCTTTATCTTTTCCAAGAGTCAATCATTTATTTATTTATTTGATTTCCTGTACTCTGACTCAGCTCACCACAGACGACGACGTTTGTCTCTCATCCAACAACTTACAAAAAAGTAGTAATTGTGTTATCTTTTCCAGGAGTAAATCATTTATTTTTAATTTTATTTTTATTCATGAAAAATGTATGCATCTTTATCTTTACAAAGATTCAATCATTTATTTATTTATTCATTTATTTAACTTCTTTCACTTGATAATGTAATGCAGTTCACAACAAACCCTCCCCTTACAGAAAAGTAAATAGTAGGTTATGTATCTTATTTTGTTTATTTTACTTTTATATATGAAAATACTGCACTCACCAGCGGACAGATTCAGATGATTATGTTTCAGCAGCTGATCACCCACAAGCTCTGACTGTTTGTGTACAACCGTGCAGCGATGCATTATGCAGTTACTACATAACCCTAGTTCTCTGATAATGAAAGTAAGCAAGACTGCAGCCCAACACATGAGACGCTGCTGCAACTCCACTACAGACAGAAACAAGCGGAAAAGACAAGTAGAGCCAAGAAATCCAAGAACTACACAGAACAAAAAAAGCAAAGAAATCGGAGAAAGTGGTTTAAATGTGCCCGTATAGCACCCAGTGTTTAAACCTGTCAGATACTGAAAGATGACATCATATGTACAGCAGCCTATTACTGCCACATCAAAAAAGGTTTTGTTTTAACACGACTTTCTACGTTAGATACAAACTCATCACATTACAATAAACAGTTTATATTGTTCTAACTTGAAATGTTTTATGTTATAATGTGATAACTAATTGTTAAAATGTTATTACATAACTTATATTGTTATTAGGCATGGGATGATATGAAAATGTAATGTCATGATTAGCCTGATAACTTATATTGTTTTAACATTAAATATGTATTATATGGTATAATTTGATCATATCACGTGAAAATATCTTGTTTTTACTTGAAAACATCTTGTTAACATAAAAACATAAAATGTTTTGTGTTACAACCTTAAAATGCTAAACATTTTACACAAGAAAAGTGTTTTGCTGTAATATGTTACGTTTTTATTTTAAAGATAATGTGAAAATATCTTGATATAACATGAAAACGTGTTATTACAACAATAAACTTTCTCATTTTATGACATGAACTGGATACCATTTTTCTTTTTTCTGGCATGGCAGCAGGCTTCCACACTTTTGTACTGTAGGCCTCAGATGATCAGATATTTCCTGATGTTATTAATACACTTAACAATATATTGTACTCTATTTAGTTCGTGCATGGCTGCTTGTGTTAAGGCAACATTAAACACTGATACAATGGGAAGTTTGGCATGTTTTAATAAAAGAGAAAAAAAGAGCTCAAAGAAAAAAAATGTTTATATATTTGTACTGAAACTTAAGTATCCACTTGGCATCAGTGTCAAAAGATTTTATAAGATAAACATAAACGTAACATTTCTCCTACAATACTGCACATTTATACAAAGAACAAAAATGTTATTCATAATATTCAAACATGATCTCCCATTACAAAATACTGGTGGTGAAAGGTTATACATTTCAAAAACATACTTGCATACAATCATTTCAGTGACATAATATACTTAACAATAAACCATGTAATGCTGGCGCTCGAGGTGAAGGATCTCCTTTTCCAGTATTTTCATAAAAAAAATAATCTGCTGACAAACCCTCAGTAAAATGTACACAAGATAGATCCACATGAAAACAGATGAATATTTGTATATTCACCCTCATTAAATCCACCCACTTCTCTGTATATTTATTGTTGTGATGTCTTTTAATTATCACCACACGAGCAAAGGTATGAGTAACAGTTGTAGAGAAGGACGAGGCCTAACAGGATGTAGTTGAAGTTGATGGTCCAGAAGGCAAACAGGTAAAGTGTCTTGTTGCAGTAGTTTTCAATGTTAACCGTCTTATTGTAGTTGGGTTCATACATGGAGTATATCCACACATTGCCTAGAGACAAAGAAGATGATAATTACTTTTCACAGAAGTTAACCCATTAACAGTACATCACTGTGACACAAGGACTGATTTTAGCTTGTTAGCTCTGTGTGAAGGAACAACATTAGCATTCCTGTGGAGTTGTGTTTCTGGCCACCTGAGGAATCTAACTCGACTATTCAATCTCTTTTAGCTCTGCTTTGGTCTCCACCACCTCCAGAGGGTAAATATCTGGTGCTTTAATTTAACGTTCCACTATGTTCACCAGCTAGTGGTTAACCTTGCTATTTGGTGCTAGGCAGGTAGCGTACAGAGGGTTTATTAGAGGTGTTTGTCCAGGAACATCTGTGTTTGGAAATTATGGTGATGCCAAAATAACGCATTAAACACTCTTCTCTGAAGGTACGTCACTATGAGTGATACCATTCACATAGCGCATTCTCATTTGATCCATTGTCTAATATGAAAAATGTATATGTAAAATATAATATTCATTATTATGAATGAAAATGAGCCTTTTATAGAGGGAGCAGGTCCTCATCCACTTAGTCTGCCATGTTTCTACAGTAGCCCAAAAAAGACAAACCAAACACTGGCTCTAGAGAGAACCTACAGCAGTTTTTAGCATTTACAGTGGCCACCGTAGTGGACGGTGAGATGAGGGGTGTTCAGTTGGCTGCAATCTGCAACCTCACCACTAGATGCCACTAAATCATACACACAAGACCTTCAAATTTCTTTCCTAAAGGGGCTAAATGTTAGAAATTTGGATGAAAACATTCGAAAATCAACTAAAATTGTCAGCAGAATGTAAAAAATTAGCAGTTTCAGCATTATGATGTCTATGTATTGTGTTCCAGATATATCTACTTAAATTAGCATGCCTAACACTCGCCTGGTCCAGGTGGGCAGCTACAGTTAGCAGCAGTTAGCAGTTACTATAGTGATATACTGCCCCCTGTTTTTTGTTTTGAATATGAATTTGACAGGTGGCCAATTCTTACAAACTGCACCTTTAAAGGGAAGGAGAGCTCGCAGCCCAGACACAGCATTGCCTTATAAACTTGTGAAGTGTCCAGCAGTCACAGAGCGACATGTTGTTGACCAATTATGTCAGTTACACAGGTAAATGTTGTGGAAAACACCTAAAACTAAAACGATGTGCTAAAAGAGGCTGAAAAGCTGCAAGCAACACCTTTCACTTAACAGCCATTTTGAGTGATTGCTGATATTGACTTGAGCTTTAACTACCTGTGTTAGAGCTTAGAGAGTTTGGCTTACCAGCTATGAACCAGCAGAAGAAGAAGAGCGAGACGAGGCCGCTCCAAATCGGGCTGTGATCCCCGAAGAAGGCAGTGCAGGGCAGGATGGAGAGCACGGCCAGTAGCATGGAGACGACCCCCGCTACCAACAGGTAGATGGGGACATAGGGCTGCTGCGGGCAGTCACGCTGGTAAATCGCTCCTGTTGGACAAAGTGCAAGCTGTGTATCACTTCACCTCACTTATTTTGTATTAATCACTTCTTTAATTCTCTATAATTCTTGCTTTAATAACACAAATGAACGCACAAATCACCTACCTATTGCGAACTCAGCAAAAGGCATGACACACAGGATCACCTTGATACATACTGAAGGAAGAAAGACAGAATATTTTAATTAATTTTAACAAGTCAACCTGTAATGGCTCTGATGATGTTAATTTAATATATGCATGACTTCTGCTCATTGCTGTCTCTCACCGGCTAATGGTACGGGCAGTGGGCGGATGCATCTTTTACTATCTGACATCGTCTGTTATAATGAATCCAACCTACCAAGAGAGAAAGACATGAGAAAATCCAGTCCGCACGACATTTCACAAGATGTCCCTGAAAATAACTGTCATTTTGCTTCTTTTAACTGCAAGAACGGTATCAGAAACGACAAACAAACAAACAAAAACGCAGTAAATTAATATTATTTAAGTTTAATGAACAAGGCGGCACATGTAGAAACAATAAATAATACCCTGTCATAGTAATCAGAGAGGACATGCTTTACCTTATTGTGTGTAAGAGTGTCTCCTCGGTGTATCTCCTCCCCGATGGCTGGAAAGGAAACTAATTGTGATGATATGTTGAGACATCTGCAGGTTATAGACGGTTCATAGGAGGTGTGAAAATAATTTCACGTGCCCTTTTGTGTGGCCACAACTTCCTAATGCAGACCCTTTTTTCTGTTCCCCATCTATTGCAATGTTAATGACGGGAAAAGTCAAAATAATTCAGCATTCATGATTCATTTTCATTTTCATACACTCTATAACCTGTTTTTAATGTTTGATCTTGTCTTACAACTTGAATATGATTTAAATCAACTTTTAACATAGTATTTTTTTTTTCAATATATAATGTCCTTCCTCTACAGTCCCTGTATGACTGAAAAAGAGACATTTTTTTTAATGAAACCTGTGATTTTCTTGTCTCTCTAACCAGATCAGAGGCCTCAACTGCAAGACTAAACACGGAGCAGTTAAGAGTTGAAAGGAGTTTACTTTGGATGGTTTTCAACAGAGCAAACAAAACCACAGAACAATCACAAAGGCAAAAACAAACAGAAGGCATGTAACGGCAGCTAGGGCTTGGTTGAGATTGTGTTCCACAGAAATTGATCTGGCAAAGTTTCACAGGCTGTGTGACTAATGTGGGGCAGGTGTGCAGGTGGGTGTGGAGATCAGGTGGTTAGATTTGGCGAGAACACACAGAGGGCAGCGACTGAACTGGTGGAGAATGAATGGATGGAAAGCTTTCTGCAGGTTAATCACAGCCAAGTCAGCATACTGCACTTCTAACTGAGCTAACAGTAGCTGCAGCTGGCAGCAGCTAGTGGTTACTTTAGCAACCAATAAAGCTATCTGTCCATTAGGAAACTGTAAACCATGGCTGCACAGCTAACTGAGCTAAAAAGCTAAGAGCAGCTACAGTTAGCCATGCAGCCAGATGAGAGTTAGGCTAAATTACAGCCAAATCAGTGAGCTGCAAAGCTAAGCAGCTAGAGTCAACAGCAGTTAGAGATTACTTTATCAAAATGTAAAGGTATCTGTCCATCGGGAAACTGTTAATCACAGATGCATGACTAACTGAGCTAACTAGCCAACAGCAGCTACAGTTAGCCATGCAGCCGTAGGAGAGTTGCACAGCTAACGGAGCTTCCAGCAGCTCCAGTGAGCAGCGGTTAGTGGTAACATTAGCAACAAGTAAAGGTTGTCCTTAAGGAAACTTTGTGAATCATGGCTCCACAGCTAACTGAGCTAACTAGCTAACAGCAGCCACAGTTAGCCGTGCAGCCGGAGGAAAGGTACATTACAGCCAAATCAGCTACATGTAGCTGCACAGCTAACGGAGCCTACGGCAGCTACAGTTAGCAGCAGCAAGCTATCTGTCCATCAGGAACTTTGTAGAGTTGAGAGTTTCATCAAAATCAGTGACATGGTTTGTGTTTTGTGATTTTATTTTCTGTAATCTTTACATGCTTCTCATAATAAATCACGCTCCATCTCTTTTACATGTGTTTCCATCAAATGATTGTTATTTTAAGGTAAAAGTTACATGATGCTGCGTTCACCCATCTGACTAATGATTGTTTGGTAAGAAGGTACTATAAAATAGCTATTTTAGTTTCATATTGAGACCACTTCCCCTAAGCACTTTCAATATTCGTGTGACCTGAGTGTTCAACGTGAGGTAAAGCACGTCTTGTGGTCAGACAGGCAGTTTTTCACACCATCATGAGCTATCATCTGACTGCCCAGCACAAAAACACAGTTCCTCTTCCTAATGAGTTCCCACGTAGCACATTTCCACGCGATTTTCTCTTTTGATTCTTTAGATGAAAAAATACAACACATTTAGATTGTGTGTTGATTAATAATCTTAATATTTAGTAGCCATTAATAGCAATGAAACTCATCTGATACGGTTTGATCTGTGAACCAAGTTTGGTGTTTTTAATTAAACAGTAAGTGAGCGATCGAAAGTGTTGTAGAATTATTTTTATAAAGGCTTTCGACATAAGAAATCATTGTCTGGTAAAGTGCATGGCAGAAAATGTGTAGTCTGATTGATAAATTAAGAGTCTTATGTTACATAGAGCGCTTTCATGATACAAAATATCGACAAACATGAGCATTAAAGCAACTAAGAGGCAAAATTAATCACTTTATGCTGTACAAAATTAAGCCCAATCCCTGACTCAACCTGTAAACAATACGTCTTATTTATCTTTCAGCATTGAGACAACAGTTACAGATGTGATTTATAACCAGTGCGAAAATCTACAGCATCTCAGGGGATCAGCATGTAACTACTGGGGCTGGGACATATAAGTCTTGTGTCGCAAAGTATGAAACATTAAAGGGACAGTTCACCACAATATCCTACCTGCAGTACCATTTACCCACCTAGATTATTCTAGTGTGAGTTTTGGAGATGTCGGCTGTATGGATATCCGCCTTCACTCGCTTTGAGATCCAAAATACGAGAGAGAACAATCTAGATGGGTAAACAGCACTAAAGCAAAGGGGTAAAATATGTAGTTTTGATTCTGGATTGAACTGTCCCTTTAATTTGGCATACTACAAAGATTCATTCATCCCTGTAATGTGCTTCCCTTACCCTCAAAGGTCAGACTGGGAAAGGTAGAACAAGAAGAACGACTTGAGTCTTTGTACATATACGACAGAAAAACAGCCTCAGCAGCCGACTCATGGCGCGAAGCCCCGTGAGATGCGTCCCGCCTCCTCTTTGGTTAGCTCGTCTCTAGACATCGTCGTCAGGGTCGGCTCGGCCACACATGCAGAAGCAGACGAGGACGAGGCAGCCGCCTACCAGGACCACACCAAAGAGGATGTAGACAAGGGTGGTGATCCAGAAGGCAAACAGGTAGAGTGTCCTGTCACAGTACGGATCTGTAGCTGTTGTGGTCTTGTCGAAGTTCGGCTTGTAAATCGAGTAGATCCACACGTTACCTGGACAGAAAAGAAACGAAGGGAAACGTCAGATTTGTCAATCAATCAATGAAATGTGGAAAAAGGCTCAGGTCTGGCATCATGTTGGTGAAAGATATATTTTATGTAACATTCCTGGAGGCTGTTATACTGAGAGGAGTTAATATTCAATCAGACTGGTGTGAACTCAAGTCAGCGGGTTGACTTATGGCCAGCTTTCTGTTTGAGGTGTCACAAATCAAACACACGCCCAGGAAGCACAAACAGAAAGCATTTCCCTCGGCTGTGTTGTGATATCAGATCAATCTTCGGTCATCTACCGCTGTTTAAACTCACCACAGATAAACCAGCAGAAGAGGAAGCTCGAGATCAACGAGTTCCAGGTCGCGCAGACTCGGTACAGCGGGTTGGTCGTGCCATCTTCGGGTTCTTGAGCGCACGGGAGGCAGGAGAGCAACGCCAGCACCAGGCCGAAGACTCCCAGCACTATCAGGTAGATGGGGATGTAGGGCTTCCGCGGACAGTCATTCAGGTGTATCGCACCTGTTGGACACACATGTCGCGTTGTATTCTCACAATATTTAGGAAATAATTCATCCACAAGTGCAGAAAAGTTTCAGACATTTCTAACATGAATAAAATGTCTGTGAATGTGCATCACTCACTCACTCACTCACTCACCAATTGCAATCTCAGCAATGGGCAGGACACAAAGAAACAACTTTGAAAATGCTGCGACGAGAAAGAACAAGTTTAGATGTTTAGACAAACCTGCACTCAATCTGAGGCAAAATCCAACAATGACAGGGACGAGCGTGACTCACCTAGTACCGGTGCCGGGGGTTGAGGGGTATCGCGGATTTGTCGAACAAGCCTAGTGTTTGACATTATGGGTAACGAGGACTCCAACCTACAGAGAAAGACAAAGAGCTGAGACAGACGTGTACAATAATGTTGTTTAAGAAGTGAAAGAAATTGGCATAATAAATACATAAACATGACGTAAAGAGCGTTTGTTCTTTACACTCTTCTTCACAGTCATTTTAAGAGCGACAACGGCAAAAATGTGCTGAGCCTGAGCCGAGATGACCTTGATGACATCACTATGTCATCGTCTGCTGGAGTTTCCCTTTGTAGCTATAGGGAAATCACTTGTAAGTGTCCTGCTGTACATTTGAATTTTATTAAGCTGCTCCTTAGAGAGATCTGTCACAACCTACATCTAATTCACTTTGTATATTCATGAGCCAGTTTATGTTCACACACACACACACACATACACACACACACACACACACACACACACACACACACACATACAATAGTGCATTTACTCTCTGATTAAGAGCAAAGAGGTTTGGCTGCATTCCCTACAGAGCCAGTTTGACCAATAATACAGGAAGAGCAGCAGCAAGAGTCAACCTGTGCACTTTGACTTAAAAAAACAACCAACCATAGAAATGAAGGAACACTGAGGAATGTGAATTGTTTTGGCTGCATTTTATATGATTGGAAGTTGAATCACATGATTTATCCTGAGTAAAAACTTAAAACCGGGAAATTTAAAAAAAAAGGACTTTTGAGCACTTTCAACAGGTTAACGTCAAGTTCTCAAAAGCAACACTCACATGCAGGCTGAGAGAGACACTTTGCTAAAAGCTGCTGAACAAATGCTGTCAGACCTGAACAGATAACGTTAGACCTTTAATTTGAACCTGCTGACTCTTCTCCACTCCGCCCCGACGCTTTCGATTCAGCTTCCTGGAGTCTGTCAGTGAGTCTCTCTCCAAATAAAACCGCACAAAGTCTCTGAAGTGTAGTGAAAAGTCTTGTTTATCCTGTAACTCTTACCTGTGGCTGTGGCTGAGCTCGCCTCTCCTCTACCTGCTGCTGTCTCCGCTGCTCTGCTCGCACTCAGCCGCGCCTGTTTGCACTGACAAGCCTCCGCCGCTGCACAGCGCGCATGCGCAGAGAGGGCGGTCAGCTGATGGTAAATAACTGATGACAACAACAATACTGTACCACAATGTCGAAATACTCTGGAGCAGCACAAAATCTATCTTAGGAGGAGTACAAAATGAAGAACCAAAAATAAAAGTTCTCATTATGCAGAATAACATCCTACATATTTAATTATAATGATAGATTAATCAATAAGTGCATTAGTGTATCCTTGCATGGGCTAAAGGTGGGGCTTTTTTTTTTTTTTTTTTACTATACATACTGCCAGGAAGGGGTGTCATGATGTAGCCTGACACTATTGAGGATAATTGTGATATTCAAAAATGCAATATTGATATAATAATAATAATAATAATAATAATAATAATATTTTGTAAATAATTCAGTGCATCTTGGTGGTAATGCACCTAAATCCTGCCTGCCGTAAAATAGAAAGAAGAAGAAGAAGAAGAAGAAGAAGAAGAAGAAGCAGAAGAAGAAGCAGAAGCGAGCCAGCCACAACTATTACTACTACTATTTGTTGGAAAATTATGTCATAGGAGAGGACAGACAAGAGCGTGACACTCTTCCCGTGGACATTGCGATAATATATTGTGAATACTTTCGGCCACGGTAACCGTGTAGTGAAAATCTGATATCGATAGGCATCCTGTGAAATACATCAAGGAATCAATAAAGTTGTTTCTTTATCAATACTAACATGTTATCATTTATTTGTTGATTATAGGCTATTTTCTTAATGTTTATCTGAATCTGCAAGGTAACTAAAGTTATCACATGGGGGGCAGCATATCACCAGAGTTACCACTAACTGCTGTTTACCACAGCTGCCGTTAGCTAGTTAGCCCAGTTAGCCATGCAGCTAGCAGTTTGGACTGGGAGCTCAGGGACAAGGGGGATGTACCTGAACTTTGGCAAGCTGGTCAGCATGCTAACCTAAGTAGAAACCTCTGCAACATAGAGACAGCACAATGTCAAAACTGCAATTTATTCACATTCTGCTGATAATTTTAGTTATTTTTTATGTTTTAAACTAAAATCCTTACATACTGCCCCTTTAATGAGTTACTTCTACACTCAAAGCAACATTCATAGTAACAATGGCGATGAGTGATTCCCAACCTGTGGCTTCCTTTTTATGTCTATTCATAAAGTGCAAATCCTTATCATATAACATAATATGTTATAACATAATTAACGATGAAAGTAAAATAAAATAAAAAGACACACAACATGTGCCTAAAATGTCTAAAAGGGATCCTTGTCAGGGAATACAGAGAAAAAAAGAAAAAAGAAGAATAAGAATTGTGAAAACAGACAGAGTCTAATGGGAAAATCTAAGTAATTAAGTGGTATGAAGTGCAGAGAGAACAGGTACACAGTAAACGTTTCCCTCAAAGTGAACCGGACCTCAGGTGCAGGTAATGGTAGTTAATGGGACCGGTCTCTTTCAAAAGCGGCCCTCAAATAAAACAGGCTCTGCCTGACGATAAACAAATGCTGCCAAATGAGGAGAGATAAAGGCTTTTTATCTTGTGTTTGTATAATTTGCACTGGAGCAAAGTGTGGACTGACCTCATACGGCAGTGACTATGGTGACACAGTAGTTTCCTCAGTAGTATCAGCTTCAGTTATGTCAAGTCAACTCTGTGGCAGCGTAGCTCCATGATACAAATAAAAAGGTAGAATATATATATATTAAAAGGTTTCTACTTTCAACAGGGCAAACTTCATAGAGCACATTTTCTGACTAGTGATTGTTTTTTTCTTTTTTTGATCATAAAGCAGGTCTAGGTGCTGTGTAAATACTGTGAAAGTATCAAACTACTCAATTGGTTGAGGATTACATACAGCCCGCGTTCAGAAGCTGTGACTTCAAGCGAGCCGCCAGGACTCCTGTAAGGTTGTGATGTCACAACTATACAGCCACGCCCCCCAGCGTGGCCAAAGTTGCAATAACACCGGCAGAGCTGATGCAGAAACGTGGTAGTCGGTGCCTGCTCAGACCAGGTCCTTAAAGAGACAGACACTACAATGCAGCGTTCTGTGCATTAAAGGTGCAGTATGTAAGAATTAGCCACCTGTCAAATTTAAAAAACAGGGGCAGCGTATCACCAGGGAAAACCACTAACAGCTGCTAAATGTAGCTGCTGTTAGCTAGTAAGCTCAGTTAACCGCGCAGCTAGCAGACGTATTAGCTGATTCACCAGGACTGTGAGCTCAGAGCCCCGGAGGATTTTTGGTGCTGTTTAGTATTGGAAAATCACCTCTTGAGGTACAATGTCACAAGGGGCTAGCTAGTTAGCATGCTAACTTCAAGAGGTACCCCTGTACACACAGTACATAGACGTCTTTAAAATAATGTCAAAACTGTTATTTCTTCACATTCTGATGATAATTTTAGTTTATTTTTAAACATTATAAACTAAAATTCTTACATATTACACCTTTAAAAACAGGTAAACAATTTATTGTGGAATCCGAAATTAAAAACATGAACCTGAAAATGACAAGTGTGATATTTAGCTGTAATAATGAGAATCAAAACAGTTGAGCAATGTTAATTATTTAATAATATTAAAATGTTTTCAAAACACAAATGCATATTCACCATATAAATAATGTATATATAAAATAAAATGTGTTAATTGATGAAATTTAAAAAATGTTAATTCAATAACTGGTTAAACAACAGCAACAAAACACACATACAGTATATATATGACACACAAAACACTTAATTTGGCAGCAGTTTCAGGGTTTTTTAATAGACTGCTGAAGTCGCCTCGCCTGCATATCTGACCAGCAGACAGAGCATCTTATAAATAAATAAAAAAAACTTTACTCTAAACTGTCACTGCACTGAGACAACAAAGTTTTAGTAAATTTGTGAATGTAGCACCAGTGTTGTTTGTATTTTTAGGAACCGTCAACCAAACTGTTTGCTCATCAGCGTCCACCTGAGAGGACGAGTCACGTGTCACAAGTCTGTGAGACAGGCGCTGGAGGACGTCTCAATGTAGATGCACCGTCGGCATCCTGAACGGGATCGGCCTTGTAGATCTATCACGTGGCTCCGACTCCTCTCGGACTCTGCCGTCTGGAGACGAGCCTCGCCGAGCACCGAGTCCCACAGCAGACCTCTGCTCCATACCTGCACACAACAAGAGGTAGACCGACTGTGTGAGCATACTGTGAGTGAACATGTGTTACAGAGGAGATATGAATGGGTCAAACCTCTATAGAGATGTGTGTGTCGGGGGATCTCCTGTAGAAGATGGCTCTGAGATTGAACTCAGGGTTTCCCTCCGCCTTGAATACTCGCGTCCTTATGGTGTCGTTCTCACAGTGCACTATGGCGTAAACATCTGGAGCTGTGGGCCGCAACACACAACACAAGAAGGTGTAAAGAAGAAACAAAACAAAAAGCTGTAACTTGTACTCAACTACTGTACTAAAGGGCATTTTGAGGTACTTTCAGAGCGATATAACGTACTTTTTAACCATCTGCATTTATCTGATGGCTGTAGATACATTTCAGAATAACATTTACACAGGGAAAACATGTGAAATACTGTTTAGCTCTGGTTCATTGCTAAGGAAGCAACAAGCGTGTGTCCCCAGGTGTGTTTTCTCACTTGTTCTGCCCTCTTCTGTCTTTAAAACTAAGGGGGATGTGGTGTTGTGCTTTAAGCCACCTGTCTGTTTGGGAGGGCTGAGTCCTGACGCTCTGCGAAGGTGGACTGTGGTCACAATAGAGGGTTGAGGTAGAAAACACTGGAACAGAGAGGGGGACGGCAAATCATCCCTCAGTTCCCTGTGCAAAAAAAAGAAAGATTAAACTAAACGAGTCTACAGAAGATTGGAATAAAGAGGAAGAGATTGTGTTAAATTTGAGAAAAACACACCTTAGTCGGACGTGGGAGTGGGAGAAGAAGCGAAGGAGGAAGCGTCCTGTGGCGCCTGGCAGAAAGGTGGTGGGCAACACGACGTAGCGACCCAGAGCCAGCGTCCCCTTCAGCGTCACACTGCGGGAGTCCATGTAGACGGAGCTGGCAGCCTGCTCCACCACACACTGCACCCGGCTGCAGCGGTTCACCTCCACCTGGACCAGGATGAGGTGGCAGGAAGGAAGTTATTTATATTTTTATATATTCAAATTGATAAAAGATGTGTTGCTAACATTTGAACTTCTCACCTTCAGCACCTCGAAGCCTATAGGCAGGTTCTCTCCGCCTCCATCTTTCCTCCGTATCCTCCTGTCCTCCTGCTGCAGACAGATCAGCACCTCCTCCTCTTTGCCTCTCAGCTCAAACATGAACTAAGAAGATATCTTGTTAGCTTTCTTGCACTCATTAAAACACTTACGTTTCCACAATAGTTTTACCTGTGGATTGTGCAGGAAAGTGTCTCTGTGGTTGATGCATCCTCCACATCGACTCCTCTTGTCCATCTGTGCCTCCCATTCCTCCACCTCCCCACCATCATCCTCCTTTGTCGCTTTTTTCACAGCCTTATCTCGCTCACACCTTCCTCCTTTATTTCCTGTTTGCTGACTCTCCCCAAGCCTGGCCTCCTTCCGGTGACCTCGCTGCTTGGTCCCTCCGGCTTTGGCGTTGTTCCTCGCCAAGCTCAGCGCGTGGTTGCTGTGGAGGACAGCGGGTGGAGGTATTTCCGGAGAGGTTGGAGCTGGAGCCCACTCCCCATAGTGGCGCACCTCCCTCCAGTGAGAGCTCGGCCACAGCAGAGCCTGCTCCACCAGCCGGCACACCACCACATCTGTGAAGTAGCGACAGAAATCCTCGAAATCCATCCTGAGGAATTAAAGAAACATGAGGTCACCAACAGAATGTGTAGATCATGCTGCTTTTAACTTATTCAATTGAAACTGCTCAAATATCCATCCAGGAACACTAACAGCTACTTTACGGAAGGTGTTGTCGATTCAAACAAATAATAAAGGATGAAAAAAGATCATTATCTACCAAAACTCCCCAACGTCTCGAACGACGAGGCCCATCTTCTCCCTCTCTGCCCGACTCGTCTGCTGCCACTGCTGCGACCTGCAGGGGGCGTGCAAGCGCAACAATGTCAACGGCAGCAGAAAAAAAAAAATGCAGAGCTGCAAGGTTCAACACACTGGAAATGACATGTGAAATATACAAGTAGTGTTTCAACTTCTGGAAACCTTTATAGGTCCATTTTGGCCATTTTCAGAGTTTCTCAGACTTTCATAATGTAAACGACAGATGTCCCCTCGTAAAGCAACTCCAAAACTATTGTAAAATGTCAGAAATTGTCCAGAAAAGTTGCAGTGGCACTATAAAATGTTGTAAAACACACTGACACTGTTAAATGTCAGCAGAGGCTTCGTTCCCACAGCTCCTGCAAAATGTATGATGTACTAAGCAGTCACACATGTGGCAGACGAAGCCGGTGCAGAGTTCAGAGCACCCTCACCCCTGACTCCAGGCACCCGTCCAGTCTGTGGTCCCCCACGGGTTCCTCATGCGCACCATGAAGAGTCGGGCCACCCCGCCTGTCTGCAGCAGCTTCTCCCCGGGCCTCACCTTCCTCACCGCTGTGATCCCGTAGGCGTGTCCTCGCACCAGACCGCAGTCCATTACCGACTCCACTGTCTCCCCCTCCGCTGGCTGAGAAATGACAAACATACTGAACTCTTCTAACATATTACGCATCGCTTTTGATTGAAGATACTCCGAAAAACAAGGCTTTACCCGTATGGAGCAGGTGATGAGGGCTTTGCGCTCATGTGCCTTGGCGAGTGTTTGGAAGAACGCCCTCCTCTGGTCGCCGTGCAGGCTGAGGGCCTCACGATCCAGGCTGAGGGGCTCCGAAACCCCACCAGTGAAGTCGATCAGTGCCTCTGTGGTGTTTCCTCCCTCCAGGGCCTCATAGCAGCCGTTCAGCCTGGAGAGAATCAGATAGATCAACTGAGTGATTAATGGTTTTTCCGCTCTTTTCACTTTTCGACAGGTGTTTGTTTTTCAAGTGGATGTAATTCCTGCTTCCTATAAGACCACGGAGCTCTTACTTGGCGTAGGCCTTCTCCAAGAGGGCGCTCCAAAACTCACGAGGTGTAGCTGAGCGGCAGAAGAGCAGCACTCCGTCCCTGCTGACCGGCAGGCGGTCGTCCACAACGACATCCATCCATCGGCCAAGTCGCCAGAACCGGAAATGAAAGATTCCCGCGTACAGGTCAAGACGCTTTGGATTCCACTCCTGCTCCATGTGGTCGGGGATCACCTGGGAGGAGGAGAGGAGATGTCAATACAGAGAGGACGACGGTTGGCAAGGAGGAAGAAGGGAAAGGAAACAAAAATACACCACCTTCTTCCACAGAGACGGCTCAGATGCTAAGCAGGAGATGGCTGCCACCATCCAGCAGTTACCCAGACTGCCTTGGTGCAAGTCACGAGTGCTGATGCCATCGACAAACAGACGGGGGTCCTTACATATCTCCTGGAGTTCGATCAGAAGAAAGAGACATTAAACCTGCATTAGTTGATTTTCTGACAAATATTAAGTCCAATATTTCCCTCCGCCCACTTCTGAATGAAATCTCTTTCGTTTCTTTAGCTGCTAAACGCTACGCTAGTCTCTAACTTTGTCCGTCTGCCCTTTGTTGCTGGGCAGGCAACGTACAGCAGGTCTTTAATAGGGATGAACAAGTGCACAATTATTTGAATCTGTTCAGCCGACTAAATTATCTGTACCCATTTCTGTACGTGGAATGGGAGGGAAGGGCTTGAACGAGAAAACAGTCTGGACTAACGGGAAGCTGTTAATTTAAGCCTGAAGCTGATTTGGTTGATGAGAAGTGTACTATATTTATTATTTGTTCGAAAACTATATGCAGAACAGTCAATCTGTCTGCTGCTGCATGAAACTGGAAAAAGTGGTGAGAGTAAACACAAACACAGGTAAAAGCTGCAGGTCAGAAAAACAAAACAGTGAGCTGAACGATGCTAAAATGCTGAGGGGAGTCAGCTTTTTCTAGGCTCGGTTTTTAGTTTAATGAAATCTAGTTTGGTTGTTATCCTGCTGGATCTACCGTCTTGGATCTACTGGCTGGATCTTCAATGTGTTTTTCTCCTTCAGTCGGGCCAACCCTACTGAAATAACAGTTTATGGGGGGGAGTTCCCCGTTACCTGGTCTAATATGGTCTCCTGATTTGCTCATCAACCATACTTTTTCATTATTGACCATGATTATTGACTTGGCTTTTCATCTTTCAACACTTTCAATTGTAAATGTGTGTGCTGAACTTTTAAAACAGAATTCCTCGGGGTCGAGGGATGTTGACATCGAACCCTGCGATGAGTAATATCTACTCATTAAACGCGTTGACTTCACTGAAACCAAATCTCACTCCAAACTAAAGCCCTATCACTACGAGTTAACCCTTTTAATCCATTCTTAATATAAAGATAAAGATTATACAGAAGCCTAAAATAAACTCTGATTTACGATAGCAGCAGTTAGTAGTGTCAGTGTTTTATGAGGCCAGTGAGCTGATTCAGTCAGAGTGTCAGCACTGCTGAGGAGACAGATCCTGTCTGTGTGGACCTGTTGATCTCAGTTTGGACAGGGTCAGGTAACAGTAGAAGTGCTGCTGGACACACACACACACACACACACACACACTCACACTCAGTGGTCACAACCTCTTTAAGTGTAACTCAAGGCAAGTTGTGAACCTTCCTCGAGATGATATCAAGTTCATAACAAGTACGAGGACGCCTAGATTAGGAAGTGGACGGTGAAAGGGACGTTACAGAGTGAGTGGATGTAGTGTGTGTGTGTGTGTGTGTGAGTGTGTGTCAGCAGAGAGAGGCGACAGATGTCACTCTATCATCCAGCTCCCTGTTGACACGCTTAAAATACCTGAGTGGAGCATTAGGAACACAATACCATTCACCCCTTTTTTTCAGCACTGACTCAGCGAATTAACAGCCAGCAGGGATTCACATTAACAGCGCTGACGGTTTGTTCCTCCATGAACTGCTGATCATAACACACAGACGTGTCTGCATGTTTAATTGGAGGACAGCGTGCTGGAGGTCTTGAAAGTCTTTAAAAGCAGTGATTTGATTTACTCTGCAAAGGTTTTCAATATTTTCCACATCTCTTCCTGCATGCAGTTCACAGTAACTTATCCATGTCATGGCTATGTCACATTTTTTTAAACGTACTGGTAACTGCTGACAAAAACCTGAGCTATATTTGGAACTATAGCACGTACTTACTAAATAATTGTCGGACTTACTGTCTCTTCTGGTTTTCTGTCATTTATTTGAGTCGACTGTTGAAAAGGCATTTAAAAGTAATTTTACCTGCATTAAAGGTCTTAAAAAGTGTTAGATTTAACTTGGAGAACAATGCAAAACCCAAGATTTACATGGGTTCCTGCATTTGGGGAAAAAGCTTTTAGGTTGACTTTACTTTAAACTTTTTTTAAAAAGTCAGTAGTAAAGTAAAGTAGACTTTATTGAAATTACTAGTCTACAATACTTTTATTTTTGAGGTAATTTTGAGGTAATGTTTCCCTGACTTTTAATAGTCAAGTCCCTTTGACAGATTTTACAGTGTAAGACGTTTCCAAAATTGAAAAAGAATTACCAGGAAATTCGAAACGAAACACACAGAAAAAAGCTTCAATCTCTTGTGACAAAAATGCTCATTGTGACTCCTTTTGTAGTCTTCATTGTGCATTTCTAATAAAATAAAATATTTATTCTTGACTTTCTTTACACGTGTCAGGACAGTTTAAAAAAGAGGTGTGGGTAAAGGAGCAGTAAGACGTTACAACAGGTGGATGTAAGAGAACATACCAACAAACTGTTGATGAAGAAAGACTTGATGTTGATTTGAAAACATTATTAGTCATGCATACAGAAATAGACTATTCCCTGAAAATCTACAGAGATTGTTTATATTAAGATCACTACGACTGTACGTACTAACATTAAATCAAATTGTATTTCAGTATATGGAGTGAAACTGGAATTCTCTGCACAATAACATAAAATGCTGCTCAAACATTATTCAATTTAAAATAATATTTAAAGAAAAATAATCGGGACATTATGAACCATTTACTGTTGGATTCTTATATGATCTGTGAAAAGAAAAAAACAAATAAGGTAGAGCACTCTGTATGTACAGTAATAAGCAATAATAAAAGTTTTTCTTCTCCCTGCTCCTTTTTCATTCATTGAATGTATAAAAGCATTTTGGGTAAAAGTGTATACTTTGTCTTAGTCACTTTGTTCAAGTGTTTTCTGTATTATATGTACATTAAAACAAAAACACTGAAATATGAAAACATATAAAAAGAAAAAATGATTTCCTGACAAGTCCTACTGTTAAATCTCCATAGATTTTGGCGACAGACACCCGACAACAAATAAATTAACCTTGACTTTAACCTCCCATTCCACTACTGCTATTAAGAGCCACGTAGCTTGCTTTAGCCAAAATAAACACATATACTTATACACAGCTACACCCATCTCCACACTGTGCTAAAAACACCTGGACTATTTAAATTGGCTGTTGCTTTTTCCACACTGTACACACACACACACATAAACACACTAATGGAGCGGTCCATCAGCAGCACGCCCCACTTGCTGCACGAGGGCTCAGCTTTCACTGCCTCCTATAATAGAAAGCGCTTTAATTAACCCAATCTAATGGAAATGTAACGTGCTGAGCCGGGCCACTCCAGGTTAACTCTTTGTTGTTGTCTGGTTTGAACTAAGGGAAATGTGGCTATGCAGAGAAGTAAGAACAAGACGTTATTAATCTGTTTAATATCACTCACCCTTGGTCTCTTCCAGGTCAGTCCCGGCGGAGGCTCCCTCTTGTAGAAGAGCGACTGGGCTGCAGGGGGGAACAGGGGATCCTTGAAGAGCGCACCTCGACGCAAGCAGGCCCGCCTCAGCTTGTGAAAGCTTTGACCCTGGAAGTTGATTATCCGTTCAGGCATCGTGGCCGCAGAGGAGAGCCTTCAGGAGAGGAGGAAAGAAAGAGAGAAAAGGGACAGATGACTTTAGAAATGTTCATGAGCATAATTATGGGACTATAGTTATAAAAACATATGTGTCAGTGTCAGGTAATGGGAGCGCTAGCTGCATGGCTAAATGAGCTAACAGGCTAACACCAGCTACAGTCAGAAGCAGTTAGTGGTTACGCAGGTGATACACTGCCCCTGTTTTTTCGAGTATGAATTTGTCAGTTGGCCAATTTTTACATATTGCACCTTTAGTACCTAATGTGGTTAATTACAGTGTCACTTTATTTAAATGTTATGGTGTACAACAAATGACTGTAATGTCCTGTGATAATAAAATTGTTGTCGAAAGATATAATTGATGCTGAAGCATGTTTATAAATAGCTTTAGAACAAAAATAGATACAGGTCAAACCCTGAAGTATATAACTAAAGATATTGTATGCAGTTAAACATGGTGGGCCGACCGATTTAACGTCTCTGCTGTGCTTATTTTATGTACTATATTACTTTTCTTGTGTCATTGATAAACCAAATCTGGCCAAAAGCAACATCCAAACACCAGTCGGGCTAAGTGCTAGCTAGTTCTGGCTAAACTCAAGCTGTCATTGTCTTTATTCTGTCTCCAACTGAACGACAGTCAAAGTGTTAATCAAAATATGCATTTTAGATGAATGAGATGTATAAACGTTGACATAGCATAATGAAAAAAGAAAATTAAATTGTTTGTGGCGCAGCGGTAAACTGTGATTGGTTCTCAAACATCAGCCCCTGGCAGTCGACTTTCAGTTAAGATTAATGAGTGGACCGCAGAAAAACATTTGTGACCAGAAAATTGTATGTTGAACCTCCTCTGACAGATACAAGTATATTTCATGGTCATGGCCAAAGGTCACAATAATTCTGTGCGACACAAAAAAGGACTGTTGTTCTGCGGTAAACACAGCGAGCTACGCAACTCCCTTTGTCGACGTGACCCATAATTCAAGTGCACACTGTCAACATTTTAACACTGAATATCTGTGTTTGCATAGTTAATCAAACAGTAGAGTAAGCTGTTACAATCTGGTCTGTCACATGTTTTAAGCCTGACTTATGAGCAGATCAACAGTGACTCATACACAAAACACACAAGTAAAACATGTAATCTAGCTTTTAAATAAAATGGCTTTTTTGGGTAAAGTGCAGCTTATCTGTGCGAGATGTGACATCCTGAACCAAACCTGCAACAGTTTACCGGGATCAGCTTTAATCATCCGATTAAACTGAACTCACATAAATTTGATGCACCTGCAAATACGACAGAAACGTTATTTTGTTTTTGTTTACAACAGCTGTTGATATTTACAGGGAAATATAAGAAGCATTTCAGTACTAGACAATTTACCACTTTTTTCATTATCTTTTTTACTCAAGTGTGTTGCCTAGCAGGGTCAATGTGTGTGTGTGTGTGTGTATGTGTGTGTGTGTGTGTGTGTGTGTGTGTGTGTGTGTGTTGGTGTTGAGAGGACATGGTGAGGACAGCAGTAAGGTAATAGTATCGTTTTAGCCATCAGTGATATGACCTGCTGGGCTCAGCAGCATGTGTGTGTGTGAACATTGACTGGTGTGTGTGAGGGGAGAGTATGCCAGGTGCAGCGTGTGCAAGTGTGTATGTGTGTGTGTGTGTGTGTGTGTGTGTGTGTGTGTGTGTCCATGGCAGGGTCAGCTCAGGGGCCTCGCTGAGGAGAAACCTTGCTTGGGTTTACAGACACCTCGCAGGTCGGTGTCGACAACTATCAGCAACACTCATTTTTCAATCCATAATTTAATGATTGCAGCAATAATGACCCACGCTGTGCCCTCCACACACAACACTCTGCTAACGTCTTTGTTGTTTGGTTTTGATAAAGACTCCTAGCAGCAGAAATTACATATTGTGCATTTGAAATCCCTTAATTTATAATTTTTACCTGTCTAACCTTGTTTATCGCTTCTACTTTTGACTGCTACTGTGCATGTATTACATTTTTCAATAGACTTTTTTTCTTTCCATGCTTCTTCCAGCCAGTTTCACAGTTTGTGTGCACAAAACACTAATCTGAGAAGCTTGAATGCACTTCAAGGCAATTTGTTAAATAATGTCTGATTTAATACAAAATCAAAAATAAACACAAAATTAGCTTATTTCTTTAATAATGACACATTATTTACACTTTAATTCTATCTGAAAATATGAGCTATATAATACAAGTTTTACTACAGCATCTACACACATTACTGATATAAACATCCTCTGACAGCATCAGAAAACATTATACACTTATTTACTATTATTATTATTATTATTATTATTATTACTATTATTACTATTATTATGATTATTTTTATACATCATAATGTTTATCACTGTCTATTGTTAGTCTGTGTATTAAAAGAGCTGTCATCAGTTTGAGTGATAGTGTTTCTTTTCCCTGATTTGAACGGGTTGAACTTTGTATTGTGACTACAGATTGTATCATTAGTGAGCTTAGCTAAAGGACTTCATGAAATATTAGTCATTATTAATTAGATTATGTGAGTTTTATGTCGTTGTTATCAGTGTTATCACTATCAACTGCAGGTAGATCCTTTTACCTTAGCGTCAGACTAGAAGTTTATCCACTTGCTGTCCTAAGATGAAACTATTTCTTCAGTTCAGGCAGTGGATCCACGACCATGTCCTCCTTTGGTCATTTAGGGAATCCAAATCTTCCAGCGACAATCAGACACAATCTGTTGTGACCAACAGTTGGCATTCGCCACCTCTTTTCCTCTTATTCTTCTTAAAAGCTGACTGACACTTTCTTCTTCTGTCCTCTGAAGCTGTCAGGAGCGTGTGACTCATCTCCAGCGGCTGCTTAAGTCATCTTAGAGATCTGTTTCGTCGGACCTGTCGGGAAGAAATGAGATGATTTCAGACAAACTGCCGGGGATGAAATGCAAAAAAGAAAACTGACGCTGCGGCATTAAAGCACAGCTTCATGTGAGCGCTCCCAGCTCCCTCACACCATCTCTTAAGACCGAGTATCATATGTGTGTATACGTAACAGCCTCCAAGGTTGATGCACGAGTGTGTGTGTGTCCATGTGCATTGAGCCGTGACACACACGGCGCAGGGTGTCACAGCTGGAGCCTGGTGCCTGTGTAACTTTATCTCCCTCCACACAGACAATAGACAGACAGTCACCTCGCTAAGTGACATAACACACAATTATAGCTGTGGGAGCCTCGCGCCAGTCAAATACTACAGTTACTGCAGTTATTCTTGAGTTTCAGACACGTTATCCTCTGACGCCTGCAGCGTGCAAACTGTTCTCCTGCTGGAGAACGTAAACAAATGTGTTTTCTACCAGTGTGTGTGTGTGTGTGTGTGTGTGCGTGTGTGTGTGTCACTCACTCCTGCTCGTGCTCCTCTGTCTTCTTCTCTCTCTCCTTCTTCTTTCCTTTCTGTCCTCATATTAACATGGCCTATGACTCCCTCTCTTCTCGTTTTCTGTCTTATCTTTTTTGCCGTCTTCTCCTCTTCCCCCTCTCTCCTCTCTATCTTCTCGTCAGCAGCAGTCTCCCGGAGTATCTGTTGCTGTGTGGTGTGTTGCCCCTGACACCCGAGAAACCAAGAGGCAAGCGCCTTCTATTTTAACCACCTCACTGCCAAATATCAAGGTGATCGCCCGCCCTCCCCCCATCCCTGTGTGATCAACCTGAACTCAAAGCTGATGAAATATGTGGGAATATGGGAATATTTCTAGTATTTTGTTTTGTTTTGTTGATAAATGAGGTGCAGGATGAATTTACTGGTTTGAAAATAGTCCACTCCAGGTAAAGGTCCTGACTTTAAAACCTTTCTTGAATAAAATAACAGTATTATGATAACTTTACCCCCCATGTATGAAAAAGTAAACTCATTTTGTTGTTAAATGTTCCCTGTCAGTGTATATTTGATGTTTTTGGATTAATATTACAGCTGCATTCATGTGTATGTCACATTTCACTGCTGTTGATGTTGACTAATTTTCTACTTTTTACACTGTTGGGTAGTTTAATCTACAACAACACATCATATTCTATAAAATGATCGTGTGTTTGTGGTGGTGCTGTCCTGTGAGAATTATGTATCTCTAAAAAGTTACAGTTTAATGTTTAATGTTTAACAGTTTAATCAGCCCGTTTCCAGCTTTGTAACGATGCATTTTCCAGATCTTCCAAGAGGGTCCTTAAAAAGTTACTTTAGTTTAAGAAGCAGGACAATGTTATCGGCCCGTGAAGGAGCATATAATCCTTCAGATTATCATAAAAATTCAAGTAGTTTTGATTAAGTAAATGAGGTAATAAAATATGATTTCTTTATACCCTACTTTAAATAAAATACTGCAGCTTCCTTAATCAAACCTTTGTGTAATTAAAAAAACACATTTTAGGTGGTACGTCTTTGCCAAACAAACTGAAAATATGGACTGTTTGTGTGCTTATTTTCCCCTGTGGATACATACTACCTATAAGTAATAGATAGCTGTAGTTTTATACTTTTTAAAACAGTAATTTAGCATCATTAACCAACTAACATTACATTGAGTTAGCTAGTAAGTAAGACATTCTTCCTTATGGCTATATGGTCTTTCTTAATTAACTTTAAACCCAGTAACTGTGTCGAAAATGCTAATTTTTCTGCGTAATATTAGTCAAAAACAAGTTGGTTAACAAACAAATGATACTCACAGGTCACTTAGGTCACAAAAATAACAACAAACATGTTGAGGAAATTGTTCAGCAATCCTAAAACTAAAACTCAAACAAGAAGAATCATGTTTAATGTGAAATATTGACTAATACATATAACTTTTCTTATAAGTACTGATGAGTTTTCTTCTGTCGACAATCTTCCCTGAAATCCAGTTATCAGGCATCTGCTGCGCATGTCTGTGAAGCGACGCACTACGCATGCGCAGTTGTAAGTTGCCATCTGAGTTGCCGATGTGGCTGCTCTGATGTTCAACTCTTTCTCCGCCTGCAGCTTTAACAACACACTGTTGCCATGAAACTTTGTGCACTTGTCTTGTTGTGTGTCTGCAGTCTTGTCACAGCAAACGAAGACGACAGACTGCCGAACAAATGCGAAGGTAGGACGAAGAAGTGACGCTTGCTAGCTGTTGTGATGCTATATGCGACTTTGTAACAGCACTGTGACGTGTGTTTACATACTTATGTGTCCTCGGGCGTCTGCCTAACCTCTGACAAATATTATGTATATATACACACCTATATGTGTGTATATATGTATATATAAGTTTCTCTTCCTGTCTGTCAGTGTGTAAGTTTCTGACAATAGAGCTGCAGGATGCTCTGGAGAAAACTGGCCGCTCCAAGGAGGTGCTGGAGGTGGGAGAGGTGCTGGACACTGGCAAGAGGAGGAGAAAGATCAAATACAACACCTCGTAAGTTCACTGGGGAGGATGTCACTCAGTATGAAGACAAGATACCATGTGATAAACTGAGCTTTATGTTAATCTATAATAAATCATGCTCTGTATTCTTAAAAAAGCTTGAAAGTTCTGGGGAGCTTATTTTCCTCTGAGGACAGCTTGTTTATTTAGTTATGGAAAAAATAAATATTTCTGAGTTTGTATTAAATGTAAAAATCTGTATTTGAATTTCTTCTCCAACACTACATAGTGCCCCTTTAAAAATCAAAACAACAACAACAACAAAGATATCTGTACTTTGAAAGAAAGGCAATACAATTATGAAAACTGTCAGGGAAATAATCTGATGGATAAATAGGTGTAATTAAGATGCAAAACAAAACAAGGTTGTATAACAAACCCCAAAAGTTTGCAATTTGAATACAAATTTGATAGATGTTAAATAAAATACAGTTATTTATATATAAAAAAAATATTATATATATAATATAAATAAATATAATATAATGTTGATTTTTATGCAGCTGTTTTCTGCTCACAGGGAAACTCGGCTGACTGAGGCGGTAGACAACATATGTGAGCGCATCCTGCAGTATAGTGTCCACGCAGAGAGGCCTGGCAGCCTCCGATACGCCAAGGTGAAGTTTATCTGTGTGCTTTTTAAAGGTCTTCCATGGATTCTCGTAGATTTAATCGCCGTCAAAACTAATTTGTGTGGCAAACTAACAGCTGGCTGCTTTGTGCGTGTTGCAGGGTGCAAGTCAGACCATGACGACCCTGAAGAACCTGGTTCACAAAGGAGTTAAAGTGGACCTGGGTATGCCGTATGAGCTGTGGGACGAACCCTCTGTGGAGGTGTCCGACATGAAAAAACAGGTAAGGAGAGTGTGTGTGTGTGTGCCTCATGTAGATAAAATGAATACTTCAACATAAGTTATAAGTGAGTCAAAAACAGATTATACTACGTATCAACAAGCTGTATTAGAAACAATAAAAACACCTTTTTAACACCACTTGACAATAAAGATGTTTATAGTAACGAACTTACTTCTGACCACATGAATGTGCGTGTGTGTGTGTGTGTGTGTGTTGTTCAGTGTGAGACGATGCTGGAGCAGTATGAGGAGGTTGTGGAGGACTGGTACTTCCATCATCAGGACAAGAGGCTGGAGAACTTCCTCTGTCAGAAGCACGTTCTCAGGCCAACAGAGCAAGGTACACCTGTGGTCTAATGTTGCTTTGAATGGTTTTAACTCTCTTCAGCTTGGGAACACATTTAGTGAAAGTCTCCTCCGTCATTCCAGTGATGCATTCTTGAACTTTTAATAAAGAAGTTTAGTCAGTTGAGACGTGCAAACCTTTATCTGCCTTGAAGATTCATCATCTGTGTCATTTTTCATAAACTTTGTGTTGAGCAGCTTTCTAAAAGAGCACTTCTCCAATCACAAGTTGGAAAAAGAAAGGAATGAGAACAAAACCCCACAATTTCATATAAAAAAGCCAAAATGATCTGCTGAAAATACACCACACATCTCAAACCTTCTCTCCAATGTGTGTTTTTTTTCTCCCTCTCTCAGAATGTATGGAGGAGGTGTGGAAAGGAGACCTGGGAACCAAAGGAGGGGCCAAGGAGGCAGAGAGTGAAAGCACAGAAAAGGAGGGAGGACAAGAGGAGGAGAAGGAGGATAAAAGACACGACGGCGGGGAGCTATGAAGATAAGACGGGAAATGCAGAAGACAATTAAATAACCTCCGTTTTTTAGCTTTTGGCAGGCAAACTGCAAAGAATGAATGTATTGTGTCCTACAGTCAGCCAACACTTTTTCTGCTGCCATAGTTGGTTAAAACCTTTATTGGATTTTATGATGGGAGTTAAGACTTTATAGACTTAAACACTAAATTCCTCCTGGTGTTTTTATATGAAGGGTGTGAGCCTTTTACTTCACATGCTGTTGCACCTTTATAAACACTCAGCTGTTTGGATGGAGCCTTTACATGAGTACGCGTTAAGATTTTCTAGTATTATATCAGTGCTGTTACATCTCTTTCTATGCCAAGGTTATATGGTACATATCGGTATTTTTTACCCCAGTTTGCAGTCTTTAAATGCAATATGTACAGGTTTTTATTGTGGTAATAAAATACTTTTTTATAACACTTTTGAATGTTTTGTTTTCATTTTGTTAAAAATTGAAACTATTTGTTAGAAATAAAAATATGAACCAGAAAATTAGCACAGTAAGCGAGTGTGAGCCTGCTAGTGCTCATAAAGATTCTGTTAGGTCCTTGAATCGCAGGGAATTATGTTTTGAAAGTCCTTGAATTTAAGAAGGCGTTGGAACGCTGAGCCGGTAAATGTGTGATTGTTACACTGATGCTTCAGGTCACTAATGAGGGATGATCAGTCTCAGGTGTGTTCCTCTTGACAGCCACAGTGAAGAGGTTTTCAGTGCAGCAACACTACAATGCCTTTCATTTCTGCCTACTTCACACTTTCTCTCTATATTCTGTCTAAACTAGACACAATTCGATGCTACTCCTACCAAACCAAACCTCTTTTTCTCTCATTCTCTGAGTTAGCTGCTCTCGAAAGAAACTTGGATCGGACAAAAAGGCCAAACTCCCACGCTGGAGATCACACAGTGAAAACCTTTGTGGTGAAATGTCATGAGGACAGCATCGAGGTTGTGATGAAAGCTCATCTGTTTGACCCCGGGCAGCCTGTGGAGCCCAAGGACTTGAGGCTGGGACCTGTGGGTGCTGCTGAGCATCTCTGCACGGCCAAAGTGTCTGGAAACGGGGAGTACATCATCAGAGCACACCTGACTGACTGTGGGGGCAAAGTGACGGTTGGTGAGCCTCTTGATTATCAAAATGTAAAGTCAGTTTTATTGTATGAAAAGAAAAGGATGTGAGTGTTTTGTTGATTATTGTGGCTTCCTGCTGCCACCTAGTGGTTTTATTTTGATGATGCTGTTGTGTGTAGTTCACCCAGAATGCTGTGCTGTACAACAACCTGCTGCTGTACTCTCCTCCTCCTCCATCGGCTGGAGACATGTTGAGAGTGAAAGGAGCTGCTGTTCCAGTCCAGTGTGAATATACAAGGTGCATTTACAAACATAAAACTAGGGCTTTATGTGCATCGCTGGTACAAAGTGGCTTACAGAGAACAGTTTATGCTGTAAACAAAAGGGGTGCACCGATATATCGGCTGATATTCGGCTTGTTAACCGCTATCGGACTCTCAGATTTCTTTTTTTATTGTAAAAATACAGAATAGATAAATAACAAGAAACAGAATACAAGCAGGAGACAATGATTGGGAAGTAAAAAAAACAATTAACTTCAAAAAGAAAAGAGCAGGAAGAGTCAAAGAAAAGACCCGTTAAGACAAATAAATAGATCAGCACACACAAATGTTTGACACAGCTAAAGAGAAAACATGATTAATTAATCAATTTCTCTGTTTCCGTGGCAACAAGGAACAAAAATATAATGAGCAACAACACAAAAACATTGGTATTGGTATCAGCTATTGGCCAAATTGTAATTTTAAACATCAGTGGCCCAGAATTTAAAAATCACTGCGTCCCAAGTATAAAACAATATGTGCAGTGAGAAATACATGCAAAACCTTCAAAAGAAAAGAGGAGTTGAGGAGAAACGAGAGTAAAAAACAAAACCAAGGGAAAAAAACAAAGCCACCTTTTGTTTCCAGCCTGAAAAATAATGATTAGTTGTATTTATACACACTGAAGTAGTTTGTGTTTGCTATAATCATTCATCTTCCTGTTCCAGCCCTGAAGAGAGCTCATCTTATTGTGATGGTGGGAGACGAAACAGACTGAGGTCATATACACAAATGACAGTGAGCTGAAGGAGAGACCGGTGTCATATTTGATCCTGGTTCAGTTTCGGTTTAAAGTCTCCCTGCAGAGTTCTGGATGAGTTTGATTCAAGACAGAGAGGATGTCACAGAAACATAATAAATTGTTGTAGTCTAAAGTGGCCACACTATCATCTTTCTGTCATTCATTTGCCATGAATTGAAACTTTATTTTCGGGTAGTTTTTACTGTTAATTACTCATTTTTCCTCTTGGAAATGTTTACTCAAGCGTTTACGTTGCCTGTTTTGAATCCCCTCCACCGTGCAGGAGGTACACAGTGAGTAGCAGGGCTCTGAAACCAACCTGGACTCCCCTGATCTCCACCCTATCAACGCACCTGGACCTGGACTTTCACCTCAGGCTCATGACAGGTGAGCTGGTTTCAGTCTGGTTGATTTAAAGAAAAGAAAAAACTACTGAAAAAGTGACAGAAAATAAGCAATGGCTGACAAACAGGACCATAACTACCACTGAGGACAGTAGTGTATCGACTGCAACCGTTTTAACAACCTGTATCTATTTGTAACTTCAGGTTTTGGTTGAAATTATTAAGAAAAAGCCAAATGAAAATGGTAAAATATACTTCATTACCACTGTTTAACAGGGCCAGCTTCTCTGCTGAAATGCAGAAAAATAAAATTGTGGTCAGTGGTAATGAAACTCTTCTTTACTAGTTCACCCTGCCAGAACATGCTCACTCCCTGACTACATCTGGTTAAAAGAGGTGAATTTCTCTTATGTACTCTGGCAGATAATAATGTTATTTTCCCGAGTGAGACTTTAAAAGTTTAAAAATATTCCCATCATTCCTCAGGTGACTGGAGCAGAGAGAGAAAGTCATCTGTTTTCTTCCCGAGTGACACGGTCAACATCCAGGCCTCTGTAGACCGTCATCATCCTCCTCTTCGTCTGTTTGTAGACAGCTGCGTGGCCACTCTGACCTCTGATGTGAATTCCTACCCCAGATACCCCTTCATAGACCACCAGGGGTGAGTCATTACATCTTTCATGTCTGCAGCGGTTCCTCTGATTAATTTTACCAATATTAAAAACTACTTCCTCCTGGCCCACACTGCCGGTTCAAATCCCTCCACTTTCCTGTTATTATAAATTCACCCAAATCACTGATGTATTAAATGCTGAGATCAGAAGTTAAATCTGATAAGGATGTGTCCGTTCTTTCCAGATGTTTCACAGACTCCCAGCTGCACGGCTCCAGCTCGCGTTTCCTGCCCAGAGTCGAGGACCACCTCCTCCACATTCAGCTCCAACCGTTCCTCTTCCACCAGGACCGCAGACACACCGTCAGAACTGATTTCACGTGTTTTATACATACATTTATACCCACAGTGAGAAGAAAAATACCTCAGCATGTGTTGCACTGTCTCCTGCAGATTTATATAACATGTTACTTGGAAGCAGAGCCCATTTCAAACAAGGATCCAGGGAAAAGGGCTTGTTCCTTCATGAGTGGGAGGTCTGTTTCATCTAAACTCCTGTTTTATTTCTCTAAAAACTTCTCCTTTAAAAAAATGTGGAGCTTATAAAAAGGATAATCACAAATATTTTTATCCATCAGGTGGAGGTCAGTGGATGGAGATGACCGTGTGTGTGAGAGCTGCAGCACCAAGTCCAACCACAGGAGGGCATTGAGGAGCAGAACAAAGCACGGACCAGCCGGTAGTGCTGCATTCAAAATCTGTAGCAGTTTAGATGGATGATGTTGAAATATGATTCAATTAACTCAGATCTTTGTGTACCTGCAGAGCC
The DNA here is from genome assembly GCF_965226575.1 of Pagrus pagrus. Taxonomy (NCBI): domain Eukaryota; kingdom Metazoa; phylum Chordata; class Actinopteri; order Spariformes; family Sparidae; genus Pagrus; species Pagrus pagrus. The sequence goes on along the minus strand of NC_140204.1, from coordinate 10,733,817 downwards.
GCACATGGAGACCAGCTTGGGTCCAATAATATTTCTGAGGCCAGTGGGAAAACACAAACATCTGGGTTGAAGTAACTAAATGAATAAAAACTGGTGTTTAAGCACCTGTAAGAAAAACTTCACAAAGTCAGACTTGTGTTTTTTAGAAGCAGACTAGAGCGGACAGGTACAATTTCCCCATTCCCCATAATAATAATAATAACTTTATTTATTCAGCAGGATTCAAACATTTCAAAAGTAATTTGTAAGCATTTTATAAGACAAGGTTGTATAACTAAATGTAGTTTGTTTCCTACTAAAGACATAAATTATATGGATTTATTTATAATTCGTAAAAAAAAAAAAAAAAGATTACAATGAGGCACATAAAATCAAACAAGTAAAAATAATAAAAATACATATACCCAAGAGTAATGTAAGATAAAAACAATTAAAATAAATAAAACGGATAAGATGACTGTATTTTGATGGGCTCCGATGAATATATATAAAGAAAAGTGAAAACTAAATCTTCTTTGTCTGCAGGTTGATTGATTTGTGTGTGTTGCAGGATGCAGTTTAACCAACTTCATTTTTGTAGTCACAATCTGGCTGGAGATCAGTCAGAGAAAGGAAATGAGTAAGAACTCACTTAATTGTTTTTTCATTAGTGGTCTATTTCTCAACCTTGCATAATAAAGGTTAAAAAATCCACATCCGTCAGCGCCGCTCTTCTGCAATGATTTCTTCTGATGACAAAACTCCACCACAAGATCAAACACAATATTTTTATCCAATCACACAGGCCCTTTTTAATCTTTTATTGGACAAAGCAGAGCCTGATATCAGTTGGACGATATTATCAGCAGATATTGGCAAAAGGTACTGTATATCAGTTTCGGCTGCGGCCATATATACAGTCTAAAAGGAAAAATAAGGTTATAATGCAGTAAAAGATGCTCGGGGTAATTTATAATAAACTCACAGTATTCCCAAGTTTACTGTTTCCGTACATTGATGTAATTTTAGACAATACATTTTGTTGTGACACTAAAATAGCCAGCCTCCGTTATCTACGATCTAAGGTTTACAAACAGAAAAGCAAGTAAGAGTGAAAGCTTAAGTACTGCTTTGATTTTAGAGCTATTACTTAATCTGTAAGAACTTTCATGTCATCTACAAACAGGTTCCTGCTCTGCATCTTAGACCCTTTGGCCATAAGCCTGCTCTCTTTAAGCTATTTGTCGTCTACCTTTGAGGACAGCCTATTTTTATATCATCATAAGCAGAAGGTAAAACATTTGACTGATGTTTTCTCTTGACTATTGATCCTTAAACGCAGCAGGTAAACCTGCGGTTCATTGGTGAGTTCTCCTTCGGTGCAGAACAACAGTCTGGTCTCCATCCAGCACCTGTCAGCACATTTAGAGACAAAGTGAGGGAAGCCTGGAGAAACAAAAACATTGCATCTGAATTCATGGCAACCAGGATAATTTTCCACTCTGCTCCTTTTGCCAACCAGGTCTTAGAGCCAAAGCCATCAGTCAAGGTTACTTGACATGTCTCTTGATGCGCTAAATCATAAAAACATATCATCATAGTTACCTGAAGGACATTCTGTGAGTAAGATCAATGCAGTTTTGTTTGTTCTTATTGCAAAACCTTATATGAGAATTGATAGGAGAAGCCTGTTGCATGGTCGAGGACAGTTCATCTGTCCGTCATTTCCTTTCTCTTCTTACTGCTGCTGTATACACTGGAGAAGGTCAGAGGGGAGGAAACGTGATCTCCTTGAAGATCTGCTGAGACGTGAGGGGAGGGGGGGTCGATCCCTGATATGGACATGTGAGATACATCAGCACGTTAATAGAGGATCATCTTACAACCTCTGAACCTTGATGTCCCAAAGTAAAACACACAGTGAATTGTGATAATGTATTCGGTCTAATTGTTTTTCAGAAGATGCAGCTGCGCTAAAGGCTCAGAAGAAACATCAGCTTGACAACAATGGGTGGTTGGTATAACTTCGGTCGCACCTCATCACCTCAAGAAAAACAGCTCTTTCTCTCTAGGACAATGTACAATTAAACATAAATCTCCAGTCCTTTGGCAGATCACAATTAAAATATACACACAATATCAGAACAGCACTAAACAAGCACATAATAAAAAATTGGTAATGGTGAACAAAGTCACGCATTGTAATGGAGTGGAAGTCAGTTTTATACACAGCATACATTTTTTACCCTTAGGTTTGTTTGTACAAGGACCCTTGTTATTAAATGACTGCCCCCAACATGTAACGATCATTGCATATTTTGGATGCATCTTAATGTTTTTAATTTGTGTTTTGGATCCAGAATTAAGCCAAAGATGCCTTGGTTAGGTTTAGTGGAACATCATGGTTTGGGTTAAGATTATGTTGTTAAAGTCATGATTACAATAATGAAAACTCCAATGTTTTGTTGACCATCTCAGCCTGCTCCCTATATGGACCTTGTCGTTCTATAACAACATCACAAATGTGTTGCATAGTCTGGAATATGTTTACGGGTCACTAGACAATCTGCAAGATATTTAACTAATTAAATAAATTAACTTCAACCCATGATAAGAATAAGATTTAGGAAGAAAAGGGTAGAAAAACATACCATTTGTCTTGCATATTTACTGTCAACTGTGTAATCCTATCCATGGCAGTTAACATTAATATGTGCTAACTCAGTTGATTCTGCACAGTGTATACAACAGTATCATCAGCAAACATAAAAGTCGACCCAGTTACCCTGATGTGAAAAATCACTCATAATTATTATATAGAGTAAATAGTAGGGGGCTTAACATTGATCCTTGAGGTACACCTATTGTCTTTACTATTACCCTTTGCCTCACTCTATATATTTAAGTAAAATTGATTTAGCCAATCTCAGGTCTTTAAAAACTTTGTAGCTTATTATGACCCAAAATTACATTTATTGTTTGTTTTTTTGGTGGTTTTTAATGACAGGAACAAAGGTGGAAGTCATGTGATGTTTTATAAAGAGCGACAAAGTCTACAGAGGAAAGAGGTTGGGATGGATGGAGGCCACCGTTCATGTCGTGTGTAAAAAAAGTCAATGTTGACTTATTTGAACTTTCCTTAAGTAACTTCAGTTAACTCGAATCCTAAAGTTGTATAACTAATGTACTAATTTTAACCCTGACCGTGATCTTTTCTTAAACCTAACAAAGTAGTTTGGTGCCTAAATCTGACCAAATGGCAACTGTTTCATCCACTGGATGATGAAGACAAAACGGTCATACACATAACATTTCAGAAATGGTCATAAGTCGTTTTGGGAGTCGTTGACAATCGACCAATTCAGTTGTTTAGGTATTATGACATGTTATACAGCCATTTTTTTAAATCAGGGGATAGCACACCATCCCATTCATGCAACCACAAATGGATTTAAGCGTTTTTTTTAGAGCTTCTGTGGTGTTTTTTTGCTTAACTGAGAAATGCATGAAGACTGTGGATGCACATAAGTCAAATTTTTATATATATAACATCTTCCTGTTCATATCTGATCATTAAACCAAAGCACAATGCCATACTGTAGCACTTAAATATTTTAAGCACAGCTAATCCATCAAACAGACGCTCATGTATTGTGAAATCTGCTCTTATTCTGTCACGGTGGCTTAATGTTGACTTTCATAATTACACCTCCATGGTATTTTATTTATTATGATTCAGTCTCTCAGCACACTCGTAGCTGCAGGGTGCAAACTTTGGCAGCGCGAAGCACCTGTCAAGGACCACCTGAAGTGTTTTGCTAAGCAGTTAAACATTTTCTTATATCAGTTTTAGGGCTGATTTCTGTTATCACTTAGTCTTTTTCTTAGTTAAGTCATTCTTGATAATGCTACCAATTTAGTTCCACCTCCAGCTCAGCTCACTCAACCCTGTGTTGATGCTGCCAAAGTGCAATATTGACACATAAACGTGCTATTTCACCCCTCAATTTACTTTATTGCACTTGTCCTGCGTCCAAGGATAGCATTTCTTAACTGCACTGTAACTACTAGGCACATACACACACTCAAACACACACACACACACACACACACACAAAGCACACCTGGGGAAACATTCCTCGAGGGAAGTCATCAATCAGTTTTATGGCTTTCTCTGGGAAAGTTTCCTCCTCTCCAATCAAGCGTCTTCCCTCCCTCCACCCTCGAATCTCTTCCTTATATTTCCATCTGTATCAGTTTTGGTTCACATCTGAGAACGATCCACTCCAGCCAATTAGCTTCAACCATTTTTCCTATTCCACCGAGGGATAATTGGAGCAAACTGGAGAGTGGGATCTTTGCCTGGACGAGACCAGATAACACTTTTTCAACCAGCTTCCCTCTGTGTCCTCAATTTGTTGGCCTGTGGTAATAAACCTGGAGGTGGAGGATCTCCACAGTGCAAAAAAAAAAGATGTTCTTAACAAGCCATGAAATGTTTAATTGAGTCTTAAAATGACGGGTTTTTTTTAAAGAGGGAAAAACTGCCTGGAAAGTTGAATGAATTCCACTCGTCTCTAAAGCAGATCAACCTGTTTTAGGAACTTTTTCCTCTCAAGTGTGTTGACGTTCTGATTTACTGTTTTCTCCTGAGCTTGTAACAACAAATACAGTAAAATGGTCTATTTTCAGATAGATTATGACACTCAGGAGTAATGTCTTACCAGTGGTGGAAAACAGATCCCCCACTTAAAGGCCTTGAAAATCTATTACTTCAGTTAGCTTGTTAATCTGAGCAGCAGGATCCTACAAGAACACGAGATTTTCTGCCAAAGTTAGAAGTTTTTTAGTCTTTTACGCTGAGAAATTTTTATTTTTGTGCATCTGTCCGTCCTCTTTTCACTGATTTTTGAATGGGTGTGTCTCTGTTGGAAGCTGATGTCATATTTCAATGCACCAATCAGGATTTAGCAACATTTGAATTTCAAAATGTTGTGGCGTCGTTTTCCTGATTAAGCATCTACAGTTAACCTCTCACTGAATGATTAATACAGATGTTTTCCAAACATTGGCTTTGATTCTTGCTTAACGCTTAAAGGGTAACTCCACCAATTTTACACATTAAAGTGTGTTTGCAATCTTGGGAAGTCCTACCGCTCATGTGAAAAAAGTATAAAGTCTTGTGTTCAGATTACATGGAGCTTCCTCTGGAGCCACAAAAGGCTTTACACTACTTTTTCCACATGTGCAATACTCCCCAAGACCTGTAAACACACTTTCAAAACATAAAATTGGTGGCGTTACCCTTTAATTTGTATACTTTTAAGGCTGCAGACGAATATTTATGATTTTAAATGACATTTACAGGGGCTTTAGATACATATATTGTAATAATTGTTCTAGCAAGTACAGAAATATTATCAAGGTTAATCAAAATGTATCGAGATGTATAAAACATCAAGAGAAAAAGTAGTAAAAATGCAAAATAGTCAATTATTACTGGTTATAACCGTAGTAATACATTATAAAATTATAAATTATCACTGTGGGTGGAAGGAAAATATCCAGATTCAAGTGGTGGAAAGAGCACAGAAAATCTGTACTCAAGTACAGTTACATTATTGAAATATTACTCAATCACAAGTAAAACTACTGGAATTAACATTAGACTTAAGTTAAAGTACAATCTTCTTCTCTAAAACTACTCTATTAGTGACTTTTAAACTCTCCAAACCTCGACCTGCTGCAGAGTCGTATACATCAGGCTTTTTATTCACCCATTTGTGATCAGGTTGCCTTATTGGCTACGAAAAGGCAGATAAAAGGTTTAGACATGAATTCAAATTGTACTTAATTATGTTTTTAAAGGAACTAAGTTGATTACATTGTGTACTGCATACTTAGGTGAAAGGAAAATTACACACTTAGAAAAATAAAATACAAGTAGGCCTACACCCAAAAGTGACTTAATTACAGTAATTTGAGCAGTTGTAATTAGTCACTTCCACGCCTGCCAGATTCTTTAACTTAAGTAGAAATAGCAACATAACAATATTAAAATACTCGTCATATGAGTCATGCATTAGTCAAGTATTGGCAGCAAAATGTGCTCACAGTATCAAACAGTTCTCAGTGAAGAAAAACATTTTTAAAGTTTGTCTTGGTTTTAAAATCCTAACATGATATAAGTGAAAATGCAGTTGAGTAAAAACTGTGAAGTGGTATAAAATGGCAAGTACCTCAAATTTGTATTTAATTATGATGCTTGAGTGAACATATTTATACTTTTCAACTCACAACTCACTTTCACAATGAAAAGCAAATGTCTGATTGGTGCATCAGACTTTAGATAAATAACTTTCTCATTGATATTCAGTGAAAATATGTGCTGATCATTTATATTCAGAAATATCAATTAGAAATAAAGGACCTGTAAGGATGATATATCAACATTAGAATACAGAAAAGAAAAAAACTGAAACTTAAAATCTGCAAAACCTTTGACGGACACATTTCGCCATGTGTGATCTGCTCTGACTTGTGCGTCAGGCAGGATGTGCCTCCTCTGGAGGTGGAGGCGCTTCTTGGCTCACTTCACTCACTATAAAGGAGCGAGAGACGCACCTCCCAGCTGATCCCGTTAATTTATCTTCCTCCTCCTCCTCCTCCTCCTCCTCCCGCTGTAGTGCCGCTGTGTTGCCCCCTCTCGGTACAGTAGGTTGGTCTCTCGGAGGTGCGGACACTTGCTGCGCTCCTCTTCATGATCGGGAGGGACGTCAGGAGAGGGAGAATCACCGGGAGGCACATGGTGAGGATTGATCTCTTAATCTTTTCAAAATGTGTGCTGGCTGAGACTCTGCGGTTTCTTCATCGCGTTGGTGAGGGTTTTTATATCGGCTGCAGCGGCGCGTAAAGAGAGTGATCTCATGTCTGTCACTGCAGAAATCCACAGACTTTTATTTGTAGAAAATTGCCCCAGAGGAGCATCTATCACCATGTTGTGTTAACTTGTCTAAATTGTCTTGTGATTTACAGAATAAATTAAGCATAGTCTGATATTTCGTCCGACATCGCTGCTCAACTTCTCTTTAGAAATTCAGCCGATGCGCATGAATCAGACTTTATTTACTTTGATTTTTTATTACACGTTTTTTAAACTTAGGCATTTTGTTTTTGTGTTTATTTGACTACATTTGACTGATTTTAGAGCAGGAATCTATCAGAGTTGGCTTCAGTCTTAATTAGGCTCTCTTTTAAAAATTAATTGTATCCCTACAATTCATGTAAGCGCACATCCAGAAGTCGAGCTTTTACTTTGAAAAACTGGGACTGAATGTCATTAAAACGCCTTAAAATTGATATTTTTTTAAACACTAAATGTTCCTGCATGTTGCCGCTGGAAGATCCCACATTTACTGTGATATAATTGTCAGCAATTGAACGCGAGATGTGTTAGATTTCTATCACTTTGTCCCTCTGTGGCGGATTTAATGAAATATAAAAACATAAAACACCAACATACCACCGCAATAATATGATTTTATTTTGATTAATTGGGGAAAAACATGTCCTTAATCTCAAACACATACCAGACAAATTATCAAGATTATAAAAAAAATAAATCTGAATCATGTTATTTGATCAAACTGTGATAGTCCAACGCTGTAAATATTTTTGTTCCTCTCTAATTGACTTCAGTCAGTTTCGGCCTAACAAGAGCAATTAACTCTGCAGAATGGAGCTAATTAAGCTCCGGGGCTTCACTCTCAGCTCTTGCCAAAGTAATCAGACTAAATATGACAAACATTTGTGTTTAATGAACCGAGGCATGTGAGTCATTATTCTGAGGGTCATTAAACGCAACGCCCGCAAACCTGCGTGTGACCGCGAGCTGTTTTCCTGTAAAGTCCGTCTGTGGTTAATTAGTTTGAATAAAGTCCCTCTGCAGCATGAGAAAATATACCGTATTTACTTTAATAGACATACACTTCTCAGTCATGCAGAGGCCTTCAGTGTGTTTTTTATTTATTTTATATAATCTGATCACCAATTTTAATAACAAGTCAGCCAACAAAAACAATGTCTGCTTTTTATTTGTTCTTGTGCCGGAGTGTTTTGTTGTTTTTCTTTCTGAACCTCCTCTGTTACATTGTGTGGATTTAATTAACACGCAATTACAAACCAGAGGCCCCCGCTCACTCCCATCGTGCCCGAGGTTGACTTTGACGTGTCTGCAACGTGGAATCGCGATGATTTCATTTCCATCTGTTTTTCAATATCAACATGTGAAGCCTGAGCTGTTGGAGAGCGTCCTGCCAACTTGTATGAGGCTGTAAAGAGGGGAGTGGGGAGTGGGGCGTGGGGGGGGAGAGAGAATTGACAGGAAACTCGCCTTTAAATATCAAGTGTGTAACATGTGTTTTTTTATTCAAAAAATGAAGTCAACGCAGAGGCAGAGACACCCTGCATGTGTCTGTGGAGGTGCAGTCGGACCCTGTGGGCCCCCCCCCACCCTCCCCTTGCACATGCATCGGATTGGCAGTTTGTTGGAGGCGCAAACGTGAAGGACAGAGGCCTTTAGCTAAAGATACAAGCAGTGATAATCCATTTTGTGCTGTCTGTTGCTTCCACCTCCCGGGCCGCCCCACTAAAATTAGATTATTACACCTAAAACAGAACTCGTGGAATCCGCTCCGTGTGGAATAACACACACATGGGCTTCGACTGTGCAGGCAGGAATGCCGTTTGAGAATACAGGCCGCATGCTCGCTCTTCTCACCCAGTGTTGTATTTCTGACCAGCTGAGGACAATTGCAAATTAACAAAGGTGTCAGTGTGGTAACATGCGCCAACAGGTGCCTTGGTCCAGCTTCAAACATGTAAAGAGAGAGCTTATATCATTGATCATATTTATTTAAAGACGCCGTGTCTTCGAGCAGAGTCCTCGGAAACCTTCCCAGCGGCCGTCGACCTGATACGAAACCGCCTTCATTTGTGGAAAACCACAGTTTAGCCTGTTTGAAACTCATTACCAAGTAGCAAAGCAATTTGAATTTAACATATTTGCCTCCGTCTTGGCCGGCCGGAGCTCCTGCCCATGACGAGGAATGTTAAAATGTGTGAGACGGGCCAAATCCAGCTCATCTGCTCACCAGAACAGCTCCAGACCCAGACAGGCCCGCAGCTCTAAAGTGTGAACAGGCCAAAGAGAGTTAACAGGTAGCAGGAGAGAATACCACACACACCAGACTTGTCTAAGCTTTATTTCCACAACCTAAAGGGGCTCTTTGTAAAATTAGTAGAAATTTACATGTATCAATCACTTTTTTATTGGCCGTATGTGAGCGGGTTGTAACGTGATGTGAAAAATGAGACCTTCTCCGTCCCTCTGAGTCACCTACATTAGACTGTTGATGATTAGTTTATGTTGTTTAACGCTGCTGGACTGTGGATTTCTTTGTAAATATCTCGGGTCGGATTTTACGCAACAGTCTAAAGGATGTGACTTTATGCACGTTCTCAAGTGCCTCTTTCAAGTCCGCTTACAGAGAGCAACAGCATCTAACGTTAGTTGAGAAATGGAGTCCGCTAACATAAACTAACAACCGGCTTCCAGCACAACACAGAACTTCCACAGAACCCCTTTAAAACTTTTCAATCCTGCTGAATCACAATAAAAGAGTTTGCTAAAGTGGAACAAATGCCCAACTATTAAATTTTCAATATATGGTCCAGAAGATCCAAGTCTTATTCCTTAAGACAGTAACAAAAATGTCTCTCTCTGTGTCTCGCAAAGAAAGTGAGAAAACAATTCCTGGATCCATCTCTTTATCCAGATCTGCACCAGATGTTAATGGGGTCCATTCTGGGTCGAGACCCATCTTCCATAAAATTTTCATGGAAATCTGTTCAGTAGTTTTTGTGTATTTCTGATTACAAACCAACCAACAAGCACACACACGAACACAGGCAAAAATAACCTCCTTGGTGGAAGTGAAAATTTATACTTTGTAGGTCAAAACGCAAAATTTACATGTTGCTTCTCTTTGGTGGTCATATTTTACTCTCAGTTAGTTTAGAGTCTCTGCCTTGCAACAGCCGATGAAAAGATAGCAGAAGATACACAGAACATACAGAAACTAGAATGGCGCTAAGTAAAGTGCATACCTCCGCCACGGCCTAACAGTCCCCTTTTGTACTCACTCATAGATACCAGCCACCTAAATACACTTGATTTTTTTTGTCAAGATTCATGAATTATTCCCTTGGAAATTAATGAAATTGTCGAAAAAAAAATCCCATGTCGCTTTATTAAAGAAAAAGAAAGAAAATTCCTGGATCCGTCTCTTTATCTGTATCCACATTCAAAGTTAACTGGGTCTATTCTGGGCTGAGACCCATCATCCATCCGAGTTTTGTGGAAATGGGTTCAGTAGTTTTTGTGTAATTCTGATTACAAACCAACAAACCAACAAACAAATGGACACGGGCGAAAACATAACCTCCTTGGTAGAGGTCAAATTCATATGCTGCTTCTCTTTGGTGATCATATTTTACTCTTAATTACTTTTATGCTCCACTTTCCTCATCGAGTCTTTGCTTTGCAACAGCCAATATTTATTTAAATCATTTTTAATTTCACCTTTATTTTACCAGAAGGTCAGATTGAGATCAAGATCTCTTTAACAAGCGAAACCAGACCAAGGTAGCAGCCATACAAAATTACAGCATAATAAAATGCAACACACTGTATAGAAAATGATCCACAAAAATCCACAATAAAACAGGAGAACATGTATTCAAACATAGTGGCCTCTCAAGAAAAACAACAACATGCCTCCTTCCCCACATTCCTAATAATGCCCTTAAATGTAATAGTGGATATAAAGTGTCTAATGTGTCTTGCAAGTTATTCCATCTGTCAAAACCCTAGGAACATTAAAAAGCAACCACTTGGAGGAGCATAGCTGGTAACTCACAGAGCTTAGACAGAGGAGAGTACAGAGGTAATAGAAAGACAGCAAAAGATAAGCAGTATAAACAAAAATGACATATAGAAGTAGAAATAATAATTTCAAAAGAAAACACAAATAGACGCAGAGGTCCATGGGGCAAACATGATACAACCACATGCAAATAATAAAGATGCAAAAGTAGTATAATACTGTCTACAACGGGGTTTAATATCTGTGTGACAAGTATTTTGTGTTTTACATTTTTAATTAACTTGGATTATGTTCTTCAGATATGATTTTACTTTGATATTTTTGTGTCTGATTTAATGTCAAAAGACAATAAAAGATGTAAGCATCCACGAGGAGGTAAATACTTGTTAGTTTAGCCCTTTCCAAATCCATAAAACCGTGCATTTGTCCCTTCCTGACTATAATATTTTTGGCTTCCTCAAGTTCCCCAGGACGCATATCAGCACGATGAAGAATAGAGGGAGAATTACACGAGGAAAATAAATAGGGACTGCAGAGCACGAACACGAGCGTCGGCCTCCCCGCTCTCCTCTGTTCGACTATGCTGTAAACATGCCCCCAGGTTGTCAGCAAGTATTTTTCCAGCCCCTTGCCAGCCAAGCATAGCTGCTTCTAAAGATCACCCGCCGGAGATGTTGATCTCATCTTACCACTATTTGGCTGTATAAGCTTTTTGAAAGGCAGAGATTGCTGCCAAGTCATTTCAAAACCTTTTCACTCAAACAAAAATTGAGGCGAATTTGTTGTTTTAAGTTTTTTTGTCATTTAGACCTCCACTTGAGGTTCACTGGGGAGAAAGAAAAAGGAAGTGTGTAATTAACAGTCAACAAAAGAATTCATTTTCTTCTCATCAAGCAGTTTTTTTACAAATGTCGCTCGTCTTCGACATGTTCTCCCGACACCTCGGCTGTGTGAATTTATGGAAAGCAGCAGAGAAAAACCCGTTGAAACCGTATCCGGTGGGTTACGGTGGCGGTGCCAGACAGATGATCTGGTTTCGGAACAAGAGAGAGTCTGGATTTGGCCTGGAGGGGCGCGTTAAAAACCTCAGGGGCCTCTCTCAGATGAGCATCCATTTATCAAAGCGGTTGTAATGGGCCGATGTTTAATTAGTCATGTAATGTGACAAAGACAAGAGCAAGTGCATGTCAGGGGAATGTTAAACAACCGCCCTCTTTCTCTTCCAGCCTCGTGGGTTTCACTCGTCCCAACCCTGAGCCCCCACCCGCCTACGCTGTCGTCATTCCTCATCCAGAGTGAATTCTTCCAGCACTTCCCTGAATCCTCTAATAACCTTTACCCTGCTCATAATCTCTTCTTCGACACCGTATGAAACAAGAGACCTAATTAATCACCCGATCAACTATAAGTCCTGCTTTTATCAGTGCGTTCAGGTTCCCGTGGGGCATGTCTCGACACGTCAGGAATGACCAACCGAGGCATTCTGGACCCCAGGAATGTGGCTCGGTGGCACCGGGGTCACAGTCAGACCGCTCGTCACTACACTCTTTGCTTGGAGCGTTTCCTGTAGCAACGCCACAAAACAGGGTCGCCTGATATGCCTTATCTTGGCTTTTGTCCCCAACAGGTTTGGTCGATCCACTTTCTAGCGTCGTTGCTTTAGGAGCAGTTTGACTAAGGCAGCCGAGGGAGTGCCACGGCCTCCTCGCAAGGCCCCTCAGAGCTGTGTGGTCCCTGAGGGAAGCCTCATATTTCGGTCGTTGGCTAATTGAGCGGGATGACGAGGCCGGAGAGGCTCTCAGCCCGTCCTCTCCTATGGGTTTGGTTTATGCAGCCCTGCTGACTTCGCTGTCAGTGTCAAACGCTTGTTAGGACATCATCAATCTTGCAGCAGTTAAGAATATTCCCAGAACAGAATGAAGGGGGCAGGTGATAGATGGGCAGGGAGACGGAAGAGCGAGGGGAAAGTCGTTTGAAAATGTGGAAGGAAGGTAGTTATTGATGAGAAAATGACAGTTGACTTGGGAAGGGAAGAAACAAAAGTGACCCAAAAGTAAAAGTGCAAAATGGTTCTTTGCAAAAAAAAAGTCGAAAAAGAAGTGCATGTTGAGAATGTGCTTCTGGCCTAAAAACAATAAATCACCGGTTCCAGAGAGAGTACACGCATTGTTCGTTTTGTCCACATGCCAGAATTAACGCTCTTGGGTATCAAATCTTGACAGACGAATAAATTTCACTCATCACCAGTTGTAACAGACGGGAAGGGATTTGTTCGTGCTGCAGACGTACACAAGTCTGTGTTTGTCTTTAGCACGGAAGTATCCATGTAGGGGCTCAAGCCGAACACACATTTCGATCTATAAATCACTTCCTACCATCCTCAAGACTAATCTCCAACTCCTCTCCTTCCCTCCCCTCGGTTCTTTTTTCTCATACCCTCTCCTCTGCTCAGGAACTCTTCACACCGCTCAAGCTCAGGCACGTCGCTCGGCTGCAGCGCTGACCGACGGTAAAGTGATTTGAAAAGGAGAGAGCCATAAACGTGATGGATGTGGTCCAGCTCAGCCCCAGCTGTCGGGCATGTTTTTTGTCATTTCAGACAGACCCGCTGGGTGCGCGCCCTTCTTCACCCGTGTTCATCGTTCTCTTTTCGGGGGTCGAGGGGAGTTTTAAGACGAATATGTGCTTAAGGGCTGTCAAGGTCACAGGTTCAAACCGGTGGCTGACACAACTGTGCAGATTGGAGATTACATTTTTACAAGATGAGGTCTTTACTGGCATCTACCAAAAGGCAATAAGGTGCAGATGAAGCGATGCAGCGAGCTGGTATCGTGTGTTTTCAATAAAGGCACAGGTGGTCAATCTTAGATTTCCTTTGTTGGTTTGAAATGCAAGTCTTATAAATCAATCACTTTGTTTTTTTTGTTTTATGATCTAACTCCCATGGCTTTCTCTTAAAAATCATCTTTTTTCCTTCCACAGGCTGGATGACATGATGTTCCTACCCTTTTCCCCTCCCCCTTCCCCCTCTCTCTTCCCTTTTTTCCTTCCACTTCTCCTTTTCCTTCCTCCATCCCTCATCTCCTCGTCCCTCTCCCACGCCCCGTTGAGCTGGACTTCGCCTCACGACCCCTGCTACCACCTGGACGGCCGCCCGCGACACTGCCTGTCGGAGTTCATCAACGCCGCCTATGGCATCCCAGTCGACGCTAGCCACTCGCTGCAAGGGTCTGACTATGACAGCAACATCACCACCTTGACGGACCTCCACAACCCCCACAACCTCACCTGCTGGATGGCTCACAGAGGTTCTGACACTGGAGAATGGGTCTTCACGCTGCCTCTTGGCCGCCGTTTTGAGATCACCTACATCAGTTTGCAGTTCTGCCAGCAGGGGGAGCCATCGGACCCAATCTCCATCTCCATCCTCAAGTCGATGGACTTCGGGCGCACCTGGAGGCCGATGCAGCACTACTCGAGTGACTGCCTTGGGAACTTCGGGCTGCCCTCTCAGACGGTGGCCCAGACAAGGCACCAAGAGACAGAGCCCCTCTGCTCAGATCCTCGCCCCCTGCAAAAGCAGCGGGGGGGCATGGTGCTGGCCTTCTCCACCCTGGACGGACGGCCTTCCTCTCCTGATTTTGACCACAGCCACACCCTCCAGGACTGGGTGACAGCCACGGACATCCGTGTGGTCTTCCACAAGGTGTCCAAAGACGCCAAGGTGAGCAACTATGATAAGAAGGAAGACACACGATGGCGTGAAGGTGCAGATCATGACGGAGGGACTGGGCTTCTGAGGTCGAGACCAGGCTCCAAGGGGCGCACTGGAGAACAGGTCGAGAAGCTTAACACAGATAATACACTGGTATTTTTTGACAGGGATACAAAAAACTCAGAGATAAGGGGAGCGAACAGAGGGGAGAAAGTGGACAAACATGGAAGGAGGGGTCATTATAAATCGTCAAGACAAGACGAAGATGGGCACAATGTGACCAGCAAGGAGAGGGATGTTAGCTTTAGCACAGACTCACTCGCCTCTTCAAAAAAAGGTGGGAGAGGCAGAGGCCGTGGTCGCAAGAAGGAAAACAATCATTGGCTGCCTTGCCCCAACGGAGGCTGTAACTGGACAGTTGAGGGGCGGAGCAGGAGCAACAAGGGGCGGGAGCTGAGGAAGAGGAGGAACAATAATCACAACACCAAACAAAGCTCAAGGAGCCTGCAGGTACTCCCACCCGCTGCTTTTACCTCTTCTGTCCGAGCTCCTCTGGCCCTCTCGGACCTGCAGGTCGGCGGCAGGTGTAAGTGCAACGGGCATGCCTCTAGGTGTCGCCGTGACGACACAGGCCGAGCAGTGTGCGTGTGTGAGCATCACACGGCCGGGCCAGACTGCGACGTGTGCGAGGACTTCTACTGTGACAGACCATGGCATCGAGCTACACCCACACACCCAAACCCCTGTATTGGTGAGTCCTCCATCCTTTATATAGCATTGTGTAAAGCTGTGGGACAGACTGATCAAGTAACACTTCCCATAATGCAACTGGGTAGTGTCTTTCAGTACACCCTCCCTGAGCGTTAAACACCCATGTCTGTCCACACTGACATTTCGTAATAGGCTTTCTGTAATAAATCTAAACAGTCTCCGAGTCCGGGTCGAGATGAAATCATCAGGGTTATTTTTTCAGACTTCCTCTTGATAATTACACCAATCTTTGTGTTTATGTGCTTTTAAATTAAAGGTTTTCTTGATGATCCAGTATAAGCAAAGCTAAAACTTTTCACATTTTGCTTGATACTTGACGAATGTGAGTATGGAGCGATAATATGTACATGCTATTTTAATGTGTAACCGGTGGCGTCTGCGTTGCATTAGTAATAACGATGCAGTGACATCATGCCCTCCTTTGTACCAGAGTTAGAGTGGGCGATTTTATTTACATGTTGTTTACATCTGTTCCTCTCTTAATAAACAGAAATCGGGTGCCCTGGTTCCCTAAAGCCCCAAACATGAACCGCAATATCCCTTGGTCGAAGTTTGGCCGGAGAGAAGTTGCATGTCAGATCCCCATTTCTCTCTCACCTCATTTCCTCCTGTCATATTTCTGCTGTCAGCTCTCCAATAAAGCCTACATATGTATTCCTCTCAGAGATGTGAATTATGGCTCTTTGAAGGGAGCCAGATATAGTTCAGATCCTTCTGAAGAGTCGTCCCAAAGAACGGCTCATTGTTCTTTCAATTTTTTTTAGAGGCAGTGGTTACACGGTTATAGCTGCTGTAAGTGTTGTCATCGTTTTAGCTAACTTCCTGTCCGTTTTGCAGTTAGCAAGCCCGTCCCTCCTCTCTAGGACCACCTATGGACTAAGTTTATCAGCCCTAAATTACTTGTATTGCCAGATCTAATGGAAATTATTATTATATTAAAAAAAAAAAAACTAAAAGTTAATTAATTCAAACCTTTGGATGTGAGCTCTTGTGAAGATCATTTAAATCGCTGGTATTTATTTCTTTGTCTCCCAGCCTGCGAGTGTAACGGCCACTCAAACAAGTGCCGCTTCAGCATGGAGGTCTTCCAGCAGTCGGGCCGGCACAGCGGAGGCGTGTGTCAGAAATGTCGCCACAACACGGCCGGACGCCACTGCCAGTACTGCCAGAACGGATACACCCGCGACCACAGCAAGCGGCTGAACCACCGCAAGGCCTGCCAACGTCAGTTACTACGTGTGTGTGTGTGTGGGGGGGGAGAGGGTTCAGGTGCATATACATGGTTAAATGTCATGTAACTTTCATAACTAACTGTGCATTCCTGGAAGATGAAAAGCAAATCGCAGTATGAGAGACGGCGTTTGCACTCTGTCTCTGTCCCGGCGTACAGAAGTGTTTATGGGGTGGTTACATTGTGAGAGAGGGCAGCTATTCCTGTTAGCGATACGCGCACAAAAAAACCCTCAGAAACCCCACTGAGCTGCCACCTGCATCCTCGTCGTTACCGCCGGCTGGCATCTGCCGCGACCCCTGACCTTTGACTGGTCACATGTCCTAAGTGACTGTGACACTCTGGCACGCTCGTGTGGAAGCTCCACCACAAGTCTAATATAGCCAGAGTTAATGCGCTCCCTCTGAGGGATGAAGAAACACGAGCTATGATTAAACGACCCTATATTTTATCACTTTTTATGCATGAAACGAAAGCGAACTGCAAATTCATTTCCTCCACCACACAGTCTCACATCTCAGCTATAATTTATTGATGCTATATTTCACAGAGTTACCCTTCAGAGGCCCATAATTCATTTTCTCCAGTCAGGTTGTTTGGACTCATTGTTAAGATTTGTCCAAACATTATTCGAGTGTGAACAGAGCTGCTGAAGTGCAGCTTCCTCTCCCTATCTGTCTTCTCTCATCCGGTCTTATCCTGTGATAGCAGTGGTAAATAAAAAGCTTTGTAACGTAAACCAGGGCAAATCCAGGCAGTAATCATTATACAGATTCACATCGGCCAACAATAAGGGGGAAGAAGCAGAAAATAAATTATTTTAGACACAGGAACCATCTTGATAAAGACTGATGGGCTCAAAGCACCAGGGACATCGCAAATTTTGATGTGTTACAATATTAGCGTTGTCCTCCATGTGACATTCAGTTGATTGCTCTATGGAGGAATTTGTCTTTGTTTACCCAACAAGACGGCTACAAAATAGCTTTTATGGTGTTAGTGGAGGTCGTCCGTCTTTGCTCAAGGACACTTGGATGCTGTCAAGCAGGATTAAACCTGGGTGCTGTCTCTGATGGATGGTCTTCTTAATCCCGTCTGTCATCCTGTCTGTCCTTCGTGCAGTTTAGCCACAGAGTTTGACTTGTTTTTTGCTTGATATATCTTAAAACTTGCTTTCTTGTTGTTACAACAACCAAATATGCTTTATATTCCTACAAATGAAACATAGTCACACGTGGAAGCTGCTCAGTACAACAGTCTTCTGCGACATCGCTGGATTTCTGAACCAACCACAAGACGACTTTTTCCAGTTCTGCTCTCAGCTGAGCATTTTAGGGTCTTTCAGCTGATTGTTTTGGTTTTACAGCCTGCAACTTCACTGTTTTTGTTTCTGTTCACACTTATATTTCTTATTATTGTTCCAGAAGGCAGCTGTTTCGCAAAATATAAATAATGATGCCTGTCCCTCACTTTATATGGTGTCATAAGTATTGTATAGTTCCAAAAAAATGCGTAAAAACAACCATCGCTTTTTCACATTAATTGACTCCTTGAAAATGAGTTTCTGAGACTAAAAGTTCTCAGTGCTTGGGGTGCAAATGCAGAAATTGAAGCACCTAGCAACTAAAGAGCCAGATTTTTCCTTTAGTAGTTGGTGAAGACCAAAGCAGAGATAAAAGGAGGGTCAAAATTAGATGTGTCAGATGTAGAGAGACAGGACTTCAAAGGCTAATTTTGCTCCATGTCAGCTGGTGTGAAATTACGCATCTGTATGCCAACATGTCACCACATTAACTCTGTACGCTTATAACATGTCTGTTAAATTGTCAGCTTGTTTTGCTGCCACTGAGAGGCCGGAAAACCTTTAAGAAATGAGACATCGGTATCACCTCTCTAATCCTCTCATTCTCTTTTCTCAGCGTGTCAGTGCCATCCACTGGGAGCGGTGGGTCGCTGGTGTAACCAGACATCAGGTCAGTGTCTGTGCCGAGAAGGTGTGACCGGCCTCAGGTGTAACCGCTGTGCCCCGGGATACAAACAGGGCAGGTCCCCGATCCGGCCCTGCATACGTAAGTCAACTAGCAGTATTTATGCATCCTACGAGAAGTAAAGGCAGACGTAGCCTGATGTGTTAATGCTGGGATAAGAGAAAAAAGTTGGACAGGAGTCCTGAATTCTGTTTTTCCTGGCAAACCGCATGGCATCTGACTCTTATCCAAGAAGTTTGAGTTGCCTAAACTTGCCTTGAAGGGGTCATTGGTTCAGAAAATATGGGTCGTTACTCAAGTTTTTATATTATGAGTAATTTTCTTCATTCTTCATTAAGTGCCAGTCGACTGAAATAAATCACAGACTTAATAGTTTGTTGTCAGTCATGATGAAGTGACCTTTATGATTTCTCCTTCAACTCGATTTGCTTTTGACCTAAATTGATTAAACCGCCTATCAAGCTCTCTAAGCCTTTATTAAGTAGCAGCTCAATATAAAAGGGGCCGCTGCCATCCAGACTAATTTGGCCCAATCTCCCAGCGTGTCCCCTTTTCATCATCCCTGGAGACGGTGTCCATAGCAGCGTTAACATGAGCTCACAGGGACAGGGAAACCTCATCTCCAGATGATCTGGGATCAGCGTCAGATCAAGTAGATTGTTGCTACTCGTATCTCCGCGCTTGGCCAGCACCGAACCTCGGCCATGAGCGCTAATCCACGTGCACATCCCCGGCTAATCGCACGAGTGCCGACAACTACACAGGCACTGACGCGGCGTAAGCCCCAATCAGGTGACATAGGGAGCCAGCGGCGGCGAGCTTCACACCTGTTGTGCAGCTCAAAAGGCTCCCCATCACAGGGCCCAGACCCATAACTCTCCCAGTGAAAGGAGTGAGTGAAAGAAAACCTTGTTTGTTTTTACTGCCAGACCATCTCAGGCTATCTATAGCATCTCTTACCCCCACCACCACCTCTAACACCTCCTCTCATCAGACAGACCAAAAGGCACGCAGCAGCCAGGCTAAACTTAAAGTTAGCTTCCACTGAACCTTTTTATCCACACCTTGAGCAGCACAGGAAGTCCACAGCGTTAAGGTTGTGTTTCTGCCGTCCTCCCCAACAAAGGCAAAACGTATAGTAATTACGGTCAGATACCCAGGGCTAGCCTTAGCTAAAGCTAAAAATAAATGTACTTGCTAATTGGCTATTGAAATTTCAGTAAGTAAACGGTATGTAATTTTGATTAACTGAATTACCAAGATGTTTGTTATAATAAAAGGAGGCTGTAGCTAAATCCAATCATGATGGAGAAGAACTACAGCTGAACTTCTGTTACACCGACATAACTAATGTTAGCTAAAGCAACAGAGCTAGGCTATATGAAGGGAAAGCTAGCTGGCGGGATAGTAAGGGCAATCCTTAACTAGAGCAAAACTAAATTTACTTGCTACCGAGTTATTGAAATTTCAGTAGCATTCCTTAGTAAACAATTGACAGATTGTTATAATAAAGCTAAGCTAAGCTAAGATCCTGCTAACATAACTAACGTTAGTTAAAGCAAGAGAGCCATGTGAAGAGAGAGTTTGCTGGTGCTATAGGCTTTAGCAAAGTTACTGTATATATCACATATTTTGGTAAATTAAATACATTTATTGCAGCTAAACGGGTAAGCTAGCTTGTGCTTAAAGACATTAGCTTACCTTTATCTGTCATCTAAGCTCTGGTTCAAGTGGAATTCATGCTGCTCAGCTACCTTTAAATTACATATTTTGACAAATTATTATTTATTACATTTGCTTCTTACATCCTATTTAAACAAAACAAACTATGGGGGGAAAAAACGAACTGTGGAAGGTAAATTATTAAAGTTAAACTAGTTATAATTGACAAAAAAAAAGCACATTTTGTTGTATTTTCTTTCTTCACTGTCAAGATTATCCAAAGTCACAATGCATTACTCAGTATCATGTAGGTGATGGTCAGATATTTGTGGTCATGTTGTCTTGTTTATTTATTTATTGATCAGGTATTTCTTTGTTTAAATCATATTCTTTCCCTTTTTATATCATATATTTCATGCACTTGTGTTTAGCCTGTAAATTTGGCTTTCTTTATGAAATATACTGTCTTAATATAAACAGATTCAGGTGTCGTAAAGTCAATAGTACCTGACCATTTTTAAATGGTACCCAACCCTGCGCTCTAATCTTCCTTGTTTTATATTTTTATGTGAATATACACAAACACACAGAGCACCTTCCAGTGTTTTAAAAGTGGGGGACAGTCAGCTGGGTGGGGGTGTAGGGTGTCACTGGCCCAGTTGTGTCAGAGCGGACAGGACATGGACGGGGGGACGGAGTGGTAAAATATGGCAGCACTGTCACACGCACACACTTTTACAAGAGGCCTGGATAATGTATGTACAGACCAGCAGGTTGTTCATTTTCCATCTACAAGTTCACGGACATGCAGTCAAGCAAACTTTATTAGTCTCTGCTCAGTGTTTGAAACAAAACCATACAAGAAGTGATGGTCCGACCTCATTAAATTACCAAAAGTAAAGTTTGTGTCTGTGTTCAAGTGAGCGTCAGAGAGTGTGTTTCCAGCCCATAAAAGAGGACCACACACACACGTTTTTGACACTTGCTTATCTTCTGTGCAGACATGCCTCACGCACCGAGAGGCATTCAAGCATAGCACACATAACACACACAGTGTGCAACAACCTGACAGCTCATGAAGGTGGGCTGGAGCTTCTCTGGGCATCTGTTCCCGTCACCTGTCTGAAACTGTGTTTATGTCTGCAGGAATTCAAGAGGTCGCTCCGACCCCGGTGTACCAGCCTCAGTACAGCATAGGTGAGTAGATTAACAGGTAGAAATGGTAAATCAATTAATACATTTAATTCAGTTTGAGGTGTTATTTAAAAAATCCACCTGCTCACATTTAATATAAGTTGTGTTTTCACCCATTTCCATTAGTTTGTTGGTTTGTAATCAGGATAACACAAAAACTATTGAACAGATATCCACAAAACTTGGACGGAGGATGGGTTTTGACCTACAATAAACCCCATTAACTTTTGGTGTGGATTCAAATAAATGGCAGATCCAGTGTTTAATATTGTGAGATGGGACGTTTATCAACATTTTCATTAATTCTCAGGGAATAATGCATAGATCCTGATGTTTAATTTGATTTTGGATTCGGCTTGAGGGTATTATTCTGCCTTTTTTTGGATGTATGCTCTCTACAGAGTACCATTCTAGCTGTCACCATTTTTAAAAAAGACGATATTTGATTTACAATCCATGATAAGCTAATGTAACCAACGCCATCTTAAACAAGAGAGCTATATGAAGGGAAAGCTCGCTGGTTCTTGGGGCTTTCGCTAACGTAACAATATGTCTTATTTAAATTGCAAAATAAATGTATGATATCACTGTAAGAAATGACATACCCTTAACACCCCTAATGTTAAGCATGTTAAATTGATGTAGTTATTATTCTGGTTGTCCATTTTTCTATTAGTCCAATTTTTTTTGCATGAATTTGCCTTTTCTTAAAAATGAATGTATATATCTCTTTTAATCTCGTTATAAATCATCATGTTGCTGCTAGATTTAAATGTTCAGAGCAGCTTTCACTAGAAATAGGAAATAACGTATCTGCCATCACAGAATAATCCACCCTCTAAACTATCCTTTTAATCCCGCTGATGTCACCTCGTGCACAGCAACACATCTTTTTTTCTCACTGGACCTTGAATTGAAACCATTTCGGGAGCCCGTGCTCTCACCCTTCATGCAGCAGCTAACCACTCCCTCCTAGTGGCGACTTGAGGAATGTCCCACCTGCTGCAGTCGGGGTCATCTGTTAGTCACAGGATACTGTGATGACAAATAGAAGCAGCCATATTGTAATTAGGGGGAAAGACATGTGCTGATATGCTTGCTATGAAATGATACCCTCTCATTTGATGCATTCTCCCTCCCTCTCTCCCTCTCCGCCTCGCTGTTATAGCGGAGGAGTGTGTTTCATACTGCCAGCCTTCTCAGGTTAAAGTCAGGATGAACTTGGAGACTTATTGTCTGAAGGACTACGGTTGGTGTCATGTTTTTTTATTTATAACCTTGATCAAAAAGAAAAATGATGCTCTCGATATCTTTTTTTCATGACTAAGTCAACATAAATGCATATTAAAGCGGCATTCATTTTGAAACAATTTATTACTTTTCAACATATAATAATGATAAGATTTAAATAAAACCAAATCTCTTAACCTCAATATTTATCGTAAATATTAAAAATTCCTTTTTTTTTAAAAACTTGAATTTATATTGCGTCTCTGTGTGTCCCAGTGCTGAAGGTGCAGGTGAGAGGGATGGAGCGTTCAGGTCCTTGGTGGCAGTTCTCCATCTCAGTCCAAACCGTCTTCCGCACGGGGTCCACCTCCCGTGTACGCAGGGGCCCCCACTCCCTCTGGGTCCCTGACCGTGACCTCAGCTGCGGCTGCCCGGCCCTCCACGTCGGGCGGACCTTCCTTCTGATTGGTGCAGAGGAGGGCGAGCGGGGCTGGGGCCCCGAGGAGAGTCGCCTGGTGGCGGACCGCTCCACCCTGGCCCTCCAGTGGCGGGAACACTGGAGCCCCAAACTGAGGGGCTTCCGGGGGCAGGACAAGAGGGGCCGCTGCCCACCGAAATCCCCTAATGGGCAGCAGCACCATCACAGGGAGCACACAAAGGCCCAGTCTGGGTACATCCCCCCTCACCTGCTGACTGAGAAAGACACTCAAACCTCAGAGGCGCCGCACGTACACACTTATACAGACAGCGAGGTTAAATCCACAGAGCCGACCTCCTCGCCAACCACACCCGCTCTGGTGTGCTCTACTCAAGGTCCTGGATGAAAAACCACAAGGACAATCTGCAAAAAGAGAAAGACTTTTTTACAGTTCTTCCTGAAGGCCTCAGGACAAAAACAGGTGTTACTTTGCTTCCCAGCTTGGAGAAAGTTCAAAGAAACTCCACAACACACACACTCACACACACACACACTCAGCTGTTACGTGATGTTCAAGTACTTATCTTAAAATGTGAATGTCAATGGTAAAGCAAAACTCAGCCATGAGGAAAATATTTGAAAATGTCCACCAACGATCTTGGTGCTATGTGAAATATTAATTCTATAAATGTTAATATTTTCTACTAAAGAAGCTTTTAAAAAATTAAAGTCTGACTAATCTGATCTGTTTTTGTCGTATAAAGATTTTTTTAAGTACTGTGTTGTTGTAATCATATTTATTGAAATATTAAATTATGTCTCACACACACACAAACACACAGAAAAACAGACAGTTTAAATAAATAACGTAAAATCCATAAAGTGAATTTATCAGATTATTAAAAAAAGGGACATAATGTCGCTCACATTTGCTACACAGCAAATGTCAACAAAGCTCATTCAGAAATAAAAACAAAGCACAGCCATGTTATATAAATACTTTTTTTAAAGGTGCAATATGTAAGAATTTTAGTTGACAGCAAAATCTAAAATCTTTGTTTTAGGGACACTTTCATTTATTTTTCACCATTTCCGAGCCTAAAACTGTGCTTCGTTATTATGTCCACTCTTCTTTTTCTCACATTCTCACTTTTCAGTAGTTTGAATAACAGTGCAAGCACAAGGTCACTCACACACACACACACACACACACACACACACACACACACACACACACACACACACACACATGTCCACCTTGCACATTACATTGTACATTATTTGGGGAAATGGACACTATCTACAATCTGCTCCCTCGTTGGACAGCTGACACAGAGACCAAACTAGCCTCAGCCTCATTTTCTAACCATATAGGAATCCTCAGATCGACCGTTAGGAGCCCAGATATGGATCTGAACAGCATCGGTCCAACCTGTCGTCCTGACTTCTGTTTCCATTTGGGAGCTATGGCGTCATAGCCCAGGGGAAATGGTGGAGGTGGTGGACAGATGGACGGGCTCCTATTTGTCGAGCCGCCATGTTGTTTTGGTAGCGGCCGTGTCGGTGATTGGCTGTGGCGCTGTGTTGGAGCCTGCGATTGAAAATAAAAAGAGAAAAATAGACTCGCTGACTGATGAACGCTCAGTGGGGCTGAACATGCAGCTCACTGAGGGGGTGTCAGGGGTTTTTTATACTCATGAAGTCCAAATGACTTCAAAGATTCTGTTTAATCAGGATTGTGATTATCAAATTTTGTTTGTTTAAAAGGCATCCAAAATTAGCTTTAGCCAGCTGTGCTAAAACAAGTCACTGTATATTTCGGCAAACCTTTAACATATTGCAACTTTACGTTTCTTTTATAATTCAATTTTCAACGCTATGTTGTGACAACGCTGTGCTTAAGGGTGCAATATGTAAGAATTGGCCACCTGTCAAATTTAAACTGAAAACAAATAGAGGGCAGTAACTGCTAACTGCAGCTGTGTTAACTAGTTAGCTCAGTTAGCCTTGCAGCTAGCAGTCTGGACTGGGAGATTGGGGACCAGGGGAGTGTTGGTGTTTAGACCGCTGGTTAGCATGCTAACTTCAGCAGATCTCTCTACATAGACATAAAGTCGAAACTGTAACTACGATACGTTTAGTACATTTTTAAATGTTTGGCAGAGCTGTCACACCACCACCATCCCCTAGTCTTGTTGTTTTGGCTAACTCTGACTGCTGTCATCTCATCGTTTCTGACAATAAACCATGCCGTATGCTACCTGACCAGCACCAAGACACTCACAGACAAAGTTAGCAAGCTAGCTAACCTAGCTGGTGAAGAAAGAGGAGCATTTAGTTGCTAAAAAAAAAGGAAACTTTCCTTTACTTTCCTTTTGTGGAGACCAAAAATGGAGCACAAAAGAGAGTGAAAAGCCAAATTACAAATACATCAGCTGTCCAGACACATGACTCCAAATGAATGCTAATGTTGCGTCTTAGCCAGTGGTCGTGTTGTTTCCCTATTGTTATGGTAAAATTAGTATAAGCACTAATTGTAACTTGTCAAAAACTTCAAGTTCAACCAAATGAGATTTAAAAAAAGATTAATTTTAATGAAAGAATTAGCACAAGAAAACACAACTGAACTCAAGACAACAGCAACAACACAACTGTGACAGTTGGGTTTAGCGTGTAGCCTGCAGAGTGCAGGGTTACGGCTCACATCCACACATGTACAATAATAACAGACTTGTGTGTCAGAGGGAAGAGAGGGGGGTAGGGACAGACAATGCATGTGTGCCAGTACATGCACAATCATGTCTCGGAGGCAAAGTATCTGCCCTCGTGTGTGTGTGTGTGTGTGTGTGTGTGTGTGTGTGTGTGTGTGTGTGTGAATTGGAAGCACCTGCTGCGTTGCTGCAGGAAGCACCTGTCAGCGGTCGTCTCCTCGGTGCGGCCTCTGTCGACATGAGGGTTTGATCCTAAAACTCCCCAAACACACACACTTACACAGACACTAACAGACAACTTAAGCCTGCGGCTCGCTCTGCTGCAGGGGGTTATCTGCAGCTCCGTCCGCTTTAAACCGACAACACACAAACTTTTCTGAGGAGCTGTGGATAGCGAGGGTCGAGGGTCAGTGTTTTGGTGGAATATGGGGGAAAAAAATCAGCTTCTTCTCTGGCAGTGTGTGTTTGTGAGTGTGTGGTATTATGTTTACAACCTGCAGAGGGTACGCTTTACGAGAGGCGACTCCAGCCAGAGCCAAAGTTCAACTAGACCTCTTGCAAACACACACGCACACTTATTTTTATCCTCTCATTTCCTTTATCTCTCTTGCACTCACACTTAAAATGTCATGTCGCTGTCTTCTTGAAGCCTCCGCATCTCCGCCTCACACCCTCGAAGTTGCTGTTTCACACCCAAGTGCTCAAGTCCAAGTTCAGCAACTTTCACACACACACACGCACACGCACACACACACACACAGGGCTTCTGTTAACCTGAGAGGCAGAGGGTCAATCCCTGTGATCCGCAGCCTGCATGCTTTCCATACAGACACGCCGCCGACACAGCAACCTGACTCCCAGCTAGATTAGGACTAATCAAGCATGGCACAGCTCCGGGCAGCAACGCCATGACACACACATGCAGACACACACATGTGTACACACACACACTGTACTGCAAACATGTGCGCACCAGCAGCGTTTACAAATGATTGCAGAGAGAAATGGAGTGAAATGTTATTTTCAGGTCGAGATCAATTGTCCTGATGTGCAGTCGAGTCCCACTGAATATTTCCACTGTGCACTCTTTTTCTCCAGAGGTGAAATGTAACTGAGTACATTTACTCAAATAGAGGATTCAAGTCACTTTGAGTATTTCTACTTTATGAAACTTTTAGGCTAATATTGCACTTTATCCTCTGCTATATCTATGTGGCAGCTTTAATTACTAGTTACTATTCAGGTGACATTTGTTTCCAAATTCAAATTTTTCTGATAAACTGAAGGAATAAATGTTCTTTTTACGTGACGTGAAGTCTTTAATAATCATCTGGAAATGCATCTTCATAAAGCTGAAAACAAGCTGAGCTCATTAACAGTGGACCTGTGATACACGTTACAGAATACGAAGCATTGCTGTAGATCAGATTAGATTTACAGTGAAGCAGCGTAACCATTAAATAAAATTGAATTAACAATTACAAGTCATTTCACATTTTTCTTTCATAGTCCAGAGGGGACAAAATAATATCTACATCACACTGTCCACAATTAGTCTGTTGAATTGTAGATAAAATAATAATTGACTAAATTAACTTACACACAGGGCTGTATGGTTGTTGGTAAATGTATGATAGAAAAACTATTTGGGCTTCGAAACAAATAAGAGAGTCGTGACAAAACTCAAAAGTGCTGCAAAAGTCTGTTAAATTGCAGATAAACTAGTTTTTGATATTATTTCCCTGTTGTGCAGCTCGTATCAGAAGGGAAATCCTTGTTGTTTTGTAAAACTGCATCTGAAGGTCAGAGGGGTTGAAACTGTTGAAGGCACAATGTGGAGCAAGAAGAATTTCCTCATAAAAAAAAAAACCATGACGCAATCTTTGCAGACAGTTTGTTCAGATCTCGGTGTGTTCGTGTGGAGCTGGACTGTACGGTGCCGTCACACGTCCACAAACCGACTTCTCCTGTAAAAAACTGTTCCCAGCAGCCCGCCAGGTGTCGACCAGTCGTCTGCTCCGGTCTTTGGTCGCAAAGTGTCTGGGACGTCTCAGGCCTTCCTCGGCTTTGTAGTCTGAACCTCGTTTTGTCTTTGTAGTCGTCGAGCGGAACTTTATTTTGGCAGCCGCCGTGTTAGAGGGGACAGCTGATTTATGACGCAGAGGGCAGCGGGGCGATCACGCCGCTTCGCTTCAGTTTGGGACTTGTTCTGGATGTTGTTATGGCGTCCACACACTCAGTCCCCGGTCTATTAGTGCTGGAGAGCCGGAGTCAGGCTGCGGGATTAGCGATCAAACGGGCGAATGGGGGTGCTTTGGGGTAGAAGGTTCGGGGGGTAACATTAACCCGGCGTGCCCAGGTGGTGTGGTTGAAAAGAGACTCCCATCTGTGGTGTGGATGGGTCCAACGTGGGCTGTGTGTGTGTGTGTGCTGGCTCCTAACGTGGTGGATGTGTGTGTGAATGACTTTTATGGGGCGTACACTTCGGGTGAACTCCGTCTAGTTGGATTTGAACCGTAACCGATTGGATTTCAGGCTCGGGGAGGTGACCCCCTGACCTTTTTACAACATCTGCACTGCTGACTTCTCCTCTGCCACCCAGTTCATCTGCGGGTGTAAAACCACTGCACCACAAAATGTATATTGTTAACCACCACAAGTTAAAATTACCTTTCGCTTGTGGAGAGAAAGTTTCCTGCTCTACAGCTTTTTGAGAACAAAGAGTGGTTTCCTTCAAGATTTACTTCATTTCTTCAGGATAATACACTCAGTCTCTGCTTCCTTGGGAGTCCTGGGTTCATATGTTAAACATATATTTGTCAGTCCTGTCATTTGATCGAGTGCGCTGGTGTCCAGATTCCAATTTATTTATTTAAAATGAACTTTTATCCGACCAAATGTAAACTGTGGGAGATATGTTGCCTCTTTTTGCAGGTCACAAAGGAACTTTGAACCTACATTTCTAAGCTGACACGGACAAGAAGTCCAAAGGAAGAGGGAGAATGATAATAATGAATAATATAAACCCAGGAAACAAATGAAAATTTGAAGATTTGAATATTGACGACCACACTGGACCGGACAACTCCATCTGTTGTTGGGAATAACAGATGTTCTGGGAGCTCCACGGCAGCTCCTGAATGGACCTCGTGGTGAGTTGTTTTCAGCCATTATAGTATTATAACTATTATATAAATCAAATTAACTAAATCAACTACACCTACAGATGCTTTGGTAACTAATTGGATGAGTAGTCTAATCTTTAAACTGCGCGCCCTGTGTTATTTCGCCCTGTGTTGTTGTTATTTTGTTGGATAATTCGAGCATTTTTCTTATGTAATATGCATTTTATTAATTTAAACTTTTATTTATTTATTTTCCCTTTTCTTGAAGATATGATCGGGATGTTGAGAGCGATCCACCCCATTTGTATTTGTGATCCAGTGGGGGAGTTTTGTAAGTGCTTTCTTTTTATTATTTAAGAGGTGGAACAAATATCTGGAGCTTTGTATGTACCAGACAGCCTTTGGGTTTGATTTAATTGTTTTGTCTCTTACTGGTTTGTGTAAAGTCTTGAGAGTATGAATGTTCTGGATTTGATTAATATAATTTGATTCAAAAAGTATGGTTAATGAAAATAATGGGAGGAGTAGCCACTATTTTAATACAGAAGCTAATGAGGATCTTAATAAACAAACAAACAAACAATTTAAACCTTCATTTCTTAACTAAACTAAACCTGGTTGCAGGTCTTTCACATTGAGAGTAACATATTGTTTTAAGAGTGGAAAAAATAAGTATATTTTAAAGCTTCACATGTTAACAGTGTTTAAATTATGTACAAGATTTAATTACAATCGCAGATGTTACAAGCGGTGTTTCTGGACTGTGATCCTGCAGAATGACTCAGGATATATGCAGACATGATCTGCCTTTGTTATTGTTTAGTTGTTTTTTTTCTTTTCCATCTGAATTGATTCATTTATTTGCTTCTTTCTACTGGATTTATGTACGTGAGTTTGCAGCCATAATGCAAAAAATGCTCCATGTGTTCTGGAGACAATAATAAAAGTCAAAAACTGTTTTATAAACATTAAAATTCAGACAAGTGGAGTTTCAAACGTGACCATAAATACAAAAAAAACCAGAGTCACAAGTCCACATTTTTATCAATAAATACCTTTGTCATACAGTCCTTACACAGATTTGTTTTTACAAACACACACACACACACACACACACACACACACACACACACACACACACAGTATTTGAACTTCCTGCCGGCCGTGACATTGATGGTGGTCTCACATGTGGGTGGTCTCATCTCCAGCGTCTGTGTCATGTTGCAGAGAGGTCTGGGCTTCAGGGAGGTTGTTGCACTGCAGGTACCAGAAAACCACCTGGACCTGATGCGTGCACACACACACACACACACACACACACACACACACACACACACACACATTTTTAACTTATTATTAAGTAAAGAGAATTGTTTTTACATGTATGTTCATCATAATATTATACATCATGTATCAGAAATACACACCGTGTCTGACTACTTCATATTAAAGACATTTACTTTTAACCTTTGATTATTTTTCTCAGGGTTTGTCAAAATAGTTAATTCATTTCATGATCATGTCCTCTGTATTTTTTAAACATGGGGGTTTTCTCAGTAGGTTTATAAACTAACAATTGGTGGATAGTTTATAATCTCACTACGGTATTTTTTAACATTTAATATATAAAATGTTTGTGTGCAGGAGGGTTTAAAAAGGGCATTTTAATCATAATGTTGCAAAAAAAAAACAACAAATCAACTTAATAAAAATATAAAACAATTGCAGTAATGTTTAAAAACTGGACTGTATTTATGGTGCCAGCTCAATGATTCTCACGAGCGTCATTGTTTTCTAAATCTACACTAAAAGAAAAGAAAAATATCCATTCTCTCAAATGCAACTACAGAGAATGAAAGCACATTATTTTGGAATAAAATGTGTTAAACTGTTGGAAAACCAAACATCAATCATTTTCAATGACTGGTCATCCCCACCTGCACCACCACCTCCTGGGAGATATCCACTGTGGGGCCGCTGTGCCCCAGTTCGACCACAGGGGGGCGTAGGAGGCTCGGACCAAACACTGTAGCCAGGTTCATCAGAGACATCTTGTTGACGTCTTGTTTCTCTGAGACTCTGGAGACAAATGTTGAAAAGAAAAACTGAAACTCTGAGAACAGAAGTACAGAATGATTTTTACTGACAACCAACAACTCCTGACTTCATTATCTGTCAGAAAAGCATGTGTGATTGTTGTCAAACCGTTGGAGGTGGTGCAGGAGGTAGAGGAAGGTGTGCCGCTTGGGGTCAGGACAGGACTGCAGCAGGGACAACATGGAGACAAGCCGGGAGTTTATGTCCTGGATCTCTACAGGGGAGAGAAAAGGTTCTGTTCACTTGGCCCAAAGGCAATTTTAGGACTAACAAGGTTGAATTTACGGTTATTTAGAGTCACTGAAAGCTGTTGAAGCCCATTTTCTGGTGCACATTTAGGGTCAAATGAGCTAGAAATGAGTCTCTGTCTACCACACGGATGGATGTGACATTTATGTTTCTACGACGAGACACTGTTTTACGTTGCCTTGTCTTACCCAGCGTCCTGGCGAGGCTCTGGAACATCTCAGTGGGTATGAGGGGCTCCGGCAGCTCTCTGAAGTACAGTTTGAGGACTCCGGAGACGGCGTTCACTTCAGCACTTCTCAGCCTGGTCACAGCTTCACGCAGATCTGAGCAGAGCAGAGTTCAACATCTGTGTTTCTAGATCTTCTTTAACGTATGAGCTCCGTCCATATTAGCACAAGATAACAACTTGTTGATGTGCTGATCGACTGATATTGACAGTTTTTTGCACTGGTGATTTTACATGATTAACAAACATCAGACCGAACTATCTCAACAACGATTGCCGTGAAATTCAGAACATACATTCATGGTCCCCAGAGGATGCATCCTAATGACTTCAGTGGTCGTTAGTCTTCAGGTTAATATTTCTGGTTCAGACTGTAATATCTCGCCAACTATACTATGGATTGCTGTGAAATTTGGAACAGATATTCATGTTCCCCAGAGGATAGATTGAGAAAATTATGCCCTAGTCCACATCAGTTTTGCCGTTTCCTGCACTTTAAATGTAGGAAATTGTATTTCTGGTCTCACAGTCTTTCAACACACCAGCACGTGCCAACAGAAAATGAATGTTTCCCTTCTTACTGCTGTTGAACGCAGCTTTCAGCGCGCTGATGTCACTGCTGGCTCCCGAAAGCCTGTAGATGCCCACCTCGTCCATGCCTCTCCTCTCCACCTCCTCCACGCAGCAGCGCACCACATGAGGGACCAGCACGCCCTCCTGACTGACAGAGAATTGAAAGCATCAAGAAAAAACCCACGTTTCATTTCGGACTCCACTCTTGCCACACTTCTGCTTCTCCTCAGGCCGCTCTCCCACAAAACCGACCGCCTCACTTCTGTAACGAGCTTTTACCAAAAAAACAGCCCACAAGGGAAATAAAACTCTAGACTGAGCTGCAGCTCTCAGTGAATCAGACAGCACTTTAACAAAGACTGTCGGGGACTTACTGAGCCACAGATTCAATGGGGACGCAGAAGACAGGCTGTTCTTGAGCCGTGGAGCTGGGCAGTTCGATCGGGTGGGGACAGTACTTCAGGGAGAGGGTCACCTCCACCTCGCCGAGCTGTAGAGTCTGTCTGCGCCAGCGCTTATTCAGGGTTTTAGAGTCCAACTGACAGACAAACAGGAAATATCAGAAAACAGACAAGTCAGCAGAAAAATTATATGTTAGGATGTGAAATCGAGTGAAAGGATCATTTGTCCTGTTTTTCTCCCTGACCTCTAAACTTTTACACAAAAACACATAATACATGTAGACATTGATGAACCAGCATCACAGTCCATCCTCGTACCTGTACAGAAGCTTTTCCCAGGACTGTATCATCCTGTCCGTCAGACTGACTGACGCAGAGCACCCTCAGGTGCTGCGCCCCATCCACCTGGAAAGACAGCTCCTGTTTGACAGAGAGGAGGTGGTGTCAACACGGACAACGACAGCAGTGTCCTAAACCCTTCAACAGGAGCGTTCGTGTCTTATTTAAAGCCGTTTGATCCTGGCTACCAGTTGGGTTTAGTGTAGACTTTACTGCCGCTGATCATGTTTAAAGCACGGCACGGTCTGGCCACAGCGCCGACGGTTAATCCTCTGTGAGCTGAGCAGAAGCCTGACATCGTGTCGGATACTGTCTAGACATGAAGAAGACATTTACCCCCCTGGATCGGCTGGTGAATCATAGCAGTTTTATTCAAGACCAAAATACATTCAATTATTCAACTCTAACCTGGTCCCAGTGTGGGTTGAGGCTGTGGACTGACGAGTGCGTCTGAGCTTGTTTGTCGTAAAACTCGTAGCCGTCCACCTCCGCGCACACATACACACCTGAACAAGAGAGAGAACAAACTATGAAGTGACTCGATGGTTATTTAGTGTCATTAAAACAAATATCAGATATTAAACGTACAGGCTGGTTGCTGCAGGCCGCAGGCAGAGTGGATCGCCACGCCCAGAGTCCCACACAGAGACTTCCCGTCCTCTACTGGAGAGAGACGAAGACAAAAATATCCTGAAGCTCGTTGGATTTAATCGTGACAAATACATAAAGAAGGACAGAAAGACAGCGGCGAAAAGGTCTGAGGCAGGCAGCGTTAAAAGATCAGAGTTGGCGTATTGTGTTTCAGAGACATGATGGGACTTCCTGTGGTGAAGGAAAGAGGGCAGAGGCTGATTGAGATGTTGGGTGTACCTGAGTTTGAGCTGTGTAGCGGTGGCTGCTGGGTCATTCTCAGTTTCACACATGCACTGGTGAGGGTGAGCAGGTCTGGAGGCACAGTTTCTATGTCTGACAACAACCAAGAGCAAATACAGGCACCAGTCAGCTTAAGAGGAAGGAAGAATCTGCCCATTACTTTCACACTTTATCGGTTAGTCAATAAAATGTCCAATTATTTTCTTGCAGTTTGACAACAGCTGTGAACTCACTGTCGGCGGTGAGTTTGTGAATAGCTTCTCTCCACTCTTCAAGCTCATACAGGGAGGAGAGGAGGAGAGTGTGACTCTGCAGCGAGACGAAAGAGATTGATTCATTCTAGTCGGCTGAAACCACACTAACAATAATAGATTGCGCGTGTGTGTGTGTGTGTGTGTGTGTGTGTGTGATTATACCTTGTCGCTGGGGCTGTGCAGCTCCAGTCTGTAAGGAGGGAAGTGTGTGAGCAGCATCAGCTCCATTTGCTCCAGTTTCTTCCTGGTGCGAGCTCCCAAACTGATGCCCCTGGACCCCTTTATGCACACAAATGTTACTTTTATTGCCTGTTGTCACTCTCTCTCTCTTTGTATGTGTGTCTCTTTCACTCAAACATACTGCTTTGTGCTGCTGTAGCTGTTGTCTAAGGAGGAACATCTTGGTCCTGGTGTGTAAACGAAGGTGCGTGTCTTGCGAACGTTCCTGATCGGCAACCCAGCGGAGTTTGAGACCGGCGAGAGGCAGATACCAGCAGAACCTGTAGCTGTCCGGCTTCCTGGAAGAAACACGAGAAACTCTAAAGGCCGCGCTTGACGTCATCATTCGGCACAGTGCAAGTCGACGTACGTGCAAAATGCAGACCACATTTCCCACAAGGCCCTGTGCTTTCTCTCGCCACACTCACCCTCGGCTCGCATGTTTGTATCTAGTACACAGCAGGAGGTCTGTGTAGAGGAAGAGGTGACGCAGGCTGTGATCCCCCTCGCTCGCATCCACCACGAAGCCGTCACGCATCAGTTGACGCCTCTAGAGTAACACACCAACACATGCACACACACACACATATCATCTGCATATATTGTGACCAGATCCAGATTTCGTACAGCGTTGAGCCTCACCATGCCGTGACTGAGCGTGACCTCTCGTTTGCACTGTGAACTCTCGTTGACACCAGACAGGAAGCTGCGGGACAATCTCAGGGCTTCCTGTAAGGGTGTGTAATCTCCGTGCTCAGCTGGCGTCGTCTTCAGGACGTCCTACAAGGTCACAGACAGGTGGCTAAGTGAGGGAGAAGAGGGAAGCAACAGATCGTACAGCAGCAGCTATAGAGGGGAAGTTTGAGGAATTGATGAGTTATCTCACACGCAGCACTAGTGTGGTCTTGGTTACTCTGTCCAGAGGCCTGTAGAGAAGAGCTGTAGACAGAAAAGAGAGCGATCAGACACATTGTCAGACAGCAAGTTGTGAAACAGTTTAGAAATTAACAGTACGTACCTTCAAATGTGTATTTGGTCCGAGTTTTGTCCGAGCCGTTATTATTAGACATCATGCTCTGCAGGAGAGATAAAGTGAGACCGGTGAGGACAACCCTGTAAACAGTTTGTAAAAGCAGGTGTTCCTCTGGACGTCTGTAGTACCTTGGCCAGGGCTTGGAAGCGAGGGTCCGACTGTGTGCACTTGCGAACAACTTCAACAGCTTCCTCGTAGTTTCCAATGAAACCGCCATACAGACCGATCTGGTTCACCTGCAGAGGCAAAATAGCGGAGGGATGAGGAGGGAAGCATTCTCCAAATTCGACAAGCTGGAGCTGATTCACTTGGAAAAGAGAAACATGAGTTATTCGATGCTGACAACATCTGCATCTAGATTCAGGTTCGCAAGATTTATCCAAGACGTAACGTGACAAGTCTGACTCGTCTTGCTAGAGAGTCTGTTTCTTTTGTGTAGTATCACTACACCCACAGTGTTGTTGGTTGATAAATGTGTGTTACTCACAGGTGTTTTCACTTGTTTGTCAGATTAGGCCTCTGTTAAATCATCAGGCAAGAGAACTGAAAACCAGGTCATGAACCACAAGTGGCCCTAACGAATCTGAAACTCAGAGCTCACAGAGTTTGAAAGCCTGCAGCTCCCCTCCAGTTAGTTAGACCTGAAGCAGCCTCGGATTAGAGGTGAAACCTACGATGGGGATGCAAGTATAAAACAATGCAGAAAACAAATGTTGTTTATTCGATTGAATGTTGCAGCCATAAAGGTCGTGGGTTTGAATATTTCACAGCATAGCTCTGAATATATAAATGATGCTGTCAGATACAGCTGCTGTGAAGTTGCAGGCCATTAAACACCAACAACAAGCTGCAAGATACAGCACATATGATCATTTGATTACTTGGTTATGCAGCTTTAAATATACTTAATAAAAGGGGAACTGATCCTCGGGCGTTATAAAGGGCTGCTATACAGAAATATAAAAAAGGAGAAATAATGCAATACTGTAGTTATGTTGTAACTTCTTTTCAACAACGTAAGCTAAATGGCTTCCCTTGTGGCTCTGGACCGTGTGAGAAACTTTCTCTTCCATCGTTTCTTAATGGATTACCAATTGTAGCAGCAAAAGTTTAAACGGTCTTGACACAATAGAGGACCCACCATTTTCAGAAACAGGTCCCCCACCATCAGCTCGAAGCCAGTGTGGCTCATCTCTTTCTCCTCATCGGGGCTGGACTCAGTCGGACAGTGTTCGCTCAGCCGGGCCTTCAGGCCAGAGTAGAAGCTTTGGTGCATGTCTCTGAGCTCCGGCACCTGATAGAAAACAGTCTGGACCTGACGACTGGACAGAACTGGCTGTGAGGTCCCGGCTGAGGCCCACAGAGCCTTCATGGGCTAGAGGAAAATTCAACATGTCAAATAACTGAGGCCAACTGATCAACTGTAGAAGATAAAAATAAAGGTGAGAAAAAAAAACTGCGAACATTCACATGTCAGAGCGTCACTCGCGTCAACTTTGACACATACACTGAAGCCACTGCTAAATAAAACCGAGCACATACAGCACGTTTGAAACGTATACGCAGCCTCTCAGTGATAGATGCATGCCGCTCAGCTACAAAACGCTGCTTTCCCAGACAAAACATCAACTTTCTGAATCATTCTTTTGGGCTAAATGAGTCAGAGCGTGTAAAAATGCGGAATCGGGGTTTGCTGTTGCTTTTAATAGCCGAGAAAGAAAAAGGAAGGAATTCACAAAGAAAGCACCCAGGCACTCGTTATTGCTTCATCACTTCCTGCCTTGAATCTATTTCTAATTTCAGGAACAGGAAAAAGATTCAGGGCGGGAATCGACACAAATCAAAAAAACAAACATGAGCATCAACTGTCAACTCAAACGCTAATGATTCAAATATTTTCAACTTTTTTAATTAAGGAATAATTTGACTTTTGTTCGTGTTCGTTTCAAGAGCCTGATAACATTGTTTGACTCTCATATGTGTACAGTCAATATGATGCTACTGCTAACAGGCTCGGCTAGCTGTAGCTTTATATTAACGGTAGTCATGACAGTGGTGAACCTCATCTCTGATGCAGAACAACGCATTTGTAGTTTAAGAAGGAAGCTGAACAATGACGACATTGTAGGTGAGCGCTGCGAATAATCGCTAACCAACCACAGGCTGAAACACATACACATGACCGCTGCTCATTGAGTAAACACACAAACATTAACAAGATTGGATCTCCTGTATGTTCATATAAAGAACTGACAAAACTTTTTGTGGTGACAGCTGAACAGCAAAAAGGAAGTTTAACAGTAATAAAAAATCATCACTTTAACAAGGTTTTTCCCCTTTTGGCAATATGGTTTAGCCCAGAGAATAACGTATGTTAACGCCTCAGCCTTTATGAAAATGTTCATGTTCATGTGTGTTTGTTACCATCAGCAGAGCCTCCAGCTCTCTGAGATAAACCTCCTCGCTCTCCAGGATGCCTCTCAGGACCACGAGTCTCCTCTCCAGCATTTCCTCCGGGCTGCGGGACGTCTGAATCACAGACATTCAACAATACAGAGTCAGTCACAAAATCTGTGTCACGGCAGCAAGTGACACCGCAAATGGTGCAACTGTTGACTTTTGAAATCACAACAGACTGTACTTCTGTTGTTGTAAAGACTTCGGCTGTGACACGTGGTTATATTCAATGTTTTTTACCAATTCCCAGTCTTTGGCCTTAAAAATACTAAGAATTTTTTTTGCAAACTAAAGTAACACATATTTGCTCATGCACAGGCCATATTACTTTCATGTTTTCTTATTTGGTGCAATTTAGCCGTTTTGGGGTCACTTCTGTATTTTCTTCATAAACTATGCACTGTTGGTGGGAAACAGAAGGGTTACTTCTTCAATACTCCTTTACATCTTTGATTAATTTAAGGTCAGGGGAAAATGAGGAAGTAAGTAGTGTCAACAAAACACGAGGGTTAATTTTTCTTTTCTTCTATAAAACAAAACATGTTCTGATAGTATAAAGGTCTGTGCACAGTATGAGGCTATGTATTGTGATATTGTTTGTTTTATGGTTTGGCAGGTTGGAAAACTTGAGAACTTGGAGGAGCAGCTAATAGCTTTTTTATAGTAGTGAAATGTTTCACTTTAAGTTATACTATGCAGGATTTTCTTAACAACAACAAACTTCTTGTCTTCTTGTATTTTTGACTGAGGGCGGGCAGAGCTTCACATAAACACGGTGGCAGAGCAGAAAGGGAAAAAAACGGACAGGATGAACTGCATTCACACAAAATAAGGAGGGTTGTGCAGAGGTTTGGGAGTGTTTATCTGCGCTTAAGCTAGTTAACAAAGTGAAACAATCAGGAAATAACATTTCAGTTCTCTGATTCACTGCTTTGTTCTCGCTAAACCAGCTCCCTCTCTTTATTCACTCTCTATCCGGTTGAGCTCAGCTTTGAATGGTGTCTTTACCGATATCGCAGACAAATCCTGCATACTATGCCTTTAAACTCCTAGAAGGCATCAGCATAACCATCTTTTTGTCTATAAGGTCTTTTTAATCACAGTTGCCAAGACACTTAACATCCTTGAGTTTATAGTGAAAAACAAATAATAGGAGATATTTCAAAATATTACTTAAAAATGAAAGCCACAAACTGCGGCGATATGGTGATACTGAATGTGAAGGCATGCAAACTCACGGGGGTGTCGGGGAAGTCTAAGCTCTCTGAGTGGAGAGGAGACAGCAGACAGGACACCGCCTCCTCCTGGAACACGTCCTCCTCCAGGACATCAGTCTCGGCCTCAACTACAACCGACAAACACGTTCAACACGTTACATAA
The DNA here is from genome assembly GCF_965226575.1 of Pagrus pagrus. NCBI lineage: Eukaryota > Metazoa > Chordata > Actinopteri > Spariformes > Sparidae > Pagrus > Pagrus pagrus. The sequence continues at coordinate 10,694,746 of NC_140204.1, read as the reverse complement.
CATATGGCAGTATGTGGGAGTATTATCAGGTGAGTTCCCATATGTGCTTCCCCTTTGAATGAGTCAACGCTAGTGTTGTTCCTAAACGAAATCAACGATCGCAGCTCTTTGTCTGAAGTGGTTTTTACTCAGAGATATCACAATTTTAGAAGAGATTGTGGTGCATTTTTAACAAAGCCAAATGAGAAGACTGCTCAGATTGGATTCTTTGTTTTTTAGGGTCCCCAAAGGGAATAAATATAATGTTTGATAAATTAACTATCTTTACACAACAATACACAAAGTCTCCATCCCTCACCTGGTACATCATGTGACTCCAGATACTCCACAGCCTCCTGGTAGATATCCATCATCGGAGCTCGGAGGTCTTCTCTCCACAGTGCAGGCTGAGCTCTACAGACGCAGCGGCGGCGGCGGCAGCAGCAGCATGTGAACACGCTCAGCTGGCGACAGAAAAACTTCCTCTTTCTGTTAGGGATGCGTAAAAGAGGAAAATACAGCTTCCTGTCTGCGCTCAACCCGGTAGAAGCTTATGAGAACTACAGTTCAACCTACAGTTGCACTTAACTTCCTCTGAACGTGTCGATTTCAACATAATGGCTGTATTTAGCATCAGAAAAAACCTTCATCAGTCACTGAAATTACTGAAATAATATATAGCTGCTACGTCACTATACAGCCAACATAAAGATCAGGACGTAGAGGACAGAAGGTTATCAATCAGTCTTTTATATCATTAATAAGGAGTATCTAACACTAATTTAGAAGCAAATATAAATAGCATATAGTATCGTATGTCTTAACTGTGGAAATCTAATTAATTATACCAGCTGATCCTTTAAATATTTGGCAGCCCTAGAAAAAAACAAAACTATAAACTGAATAAACAAACTGACCTTAAAGGACAACACACTTTCATACTGTTTTACTTTGTTTATATGTGGCGGACCCTGCCAACTACGTAATGCCCCTTTAACATTTAACATGTTACTGAAGAGGCGACACTGTTGTATGGACCTCTGGGCCTCTTTTAAAAGTCCAATGCTGCCCTCTACAGTGAAACAGATGTTAACATAGCTTCATGTATGCTTCTCTCCTACTGGATCAGGATACGGCCAGTTTATCCAACTCTTTAACTACAGCTGGTCCTATTCTGGCCTAGAACCAAGGCCGGTGTCACTGAAACCCATGTTCTGGCTACCAGATCTACACAACCTGCACCATTTCTCTTTGCGCTCTCTTTTCTTTAGTGACTACACGTGGCGTGACAAATGTTAACACCACCAACACCAGTGAGGCTCCTGTAGAAGTGTTAAAACAGAGGTAGCGTCACTTTGCTGCTGCTGGTTGTGGCTTGTGGCGTCATGAAGCCATATCTACGTGCTGATGACCTGTTAAAATGCAATGGAAATGTTTCTGTGCAGCACTGTGTTGAGGTTCAACAACCCCATGGAAATTTTTTGACTACATCAATGAGATCCATTCACATATTTGAATTTTGTCAGAACATGACTCGACTTCTCACTTGATTTATTAACTGGGTAAACAGTTTCCTAATGAGTTTATGGTCACTAGTTTGAAGTTTTCTTCAACACAGCATGATGTTCATTAGTAAAACATGGTCACTTTTAGAGTTAAATAGACAAAGTGTGTCCTCTGGTCATGTCCTCTCGAGCTCCACCCTCTCAACGATATATATAGTCACTTCTGGCTCCAAAGACCATGATGGTGACCAGCTGTGTTGCCAGGCTCTAAACGAGGCTAAAAAGTGGTGTACTGCTGAGGGGGAACTGCTGAGTCCTGATAATTCACTCTGGGTTCATCTCCTCTGGTGAACCCTTAAACAAAAACACATCCATTAGATCCACTGTTAACATACAAATATTGATTAAAGCAGCTTTAATCTAAGGATACAGTATATATTTAGGAATTAAAAACACATGTTTGCCCTCAGTTTTTGCTTTTCTGTACGTGTGAAACACTAACACAAAATGTCCCAGTCACACCACTTTGTTATGCAACCAGTATTTCTGAGGGGCACTTGAATGTAACATGACCAGATGTTTCCTCCTGCAGGGGGTGCTGCATTAGAGCGCTCAGTCATTTATGTATAAATGAGTAAGCTTGATAACCACATCGGTTTTAAATTTCACAGCCCTTAATGACTGACTCCTTAAATTAGTGTGCATGCATGACTTCTCTGCCAACACACTTCCTTCTGCCTTTGTCTCATTCACACACACACACACACACACACACACACACACAAACACACACAGAAACTTGAGCTCTCCAAGCCCTCTCCCCAACGGTTTCCTCTTTTCTCATCCACTTTTCCACACTAAAGAAACCGAAACTTAGCTGGATACAGGCTGAGAAGAAATGAGTAGTTTCCTGAGCTCACGGTAACTTTGACTTGCACATCCTCTTTTTATTGAACTCATAAAATGTTGATAAGCGATGTGGATCAAGGTTAGAGGATGAGATAAGTAAAGAGGAGAGCAGGAAAATGACTAACTGGGTTTGGTCAAACAGTAGCACAATAAAAAAAACAATACCGACGAAATACAAAGGAAGAAACTCATTTTAACATCAACTCAAACTGCGAAGCTTTTTCACAATATCAACAAAAACACTCAAAAGATCTTGGTGCTGCTAAACAAAATAAAAACTCATGAAGAGTAGCTGATGTTTGGGCTGCACTGTGCACCACCTGAGGTAAATATAAGGAAGACAACCACTCAGTCAAAAGGACACAAGAGCAACTTGGAAATGTTCCTCGGCTGAATGAGACAAAGATTTTGGACCTGAAATTTGAGAGTAAAGTAACACGCCCAGAGTTCTGGCCTCAAGTTTTTGCATTCGCTGCCAGACTTGCAAAAACAAATGTTATCTCGCTGAAATAAGAATAAATTGAAGGAGCGAGTAGGAGAAGCTCTGTCGTTACTGAACTCATACTGTGTTGTGCTCTGAAAAGGACTCAATACTGAAAGAGGCTCACGGCCTTTTTAACTACTGTGGTTCATGACATGTGAACGTGTCAACAAAGATCTACAAATGCATTGTTGCAAGTCTGTTAAGTCTTGTCTGTTACAAGAGAACCCACTATCTGTGCATCTTATCAAAGCATTTGACATGTGACTTCTGTACAGCTGTGGGCGGTGGCAGTTTGTTTCGTCTTGTTTATAGCTTTGTGGTAACAACTACCAGAAGATGCTGCCAGTTTGACTTCACCTCAGCTTCACTTTTCTTTCTAATATGAAAACGTTATTGTGAGAGGTAGGATTCACTTTTGTAGGTAAAGAAACGAAACAGAACTCGAATGACTCAAACACGGACCAACAAAGTGTCCGTCTGCTACAGAAGAAACAGGAAATTCTTATCCCAAGTGCTTGGTCCTGTTTTCCCAGGACAATCAACTCGGCTTATGAACTGTTTTTTTTTAATGTGGGCTTTCGGCCCAAATCCCAAGTTTCAAATGTTTACTTTGGCGCCACAGTGCTGTCTGTAGTTCTCAACAAAAAGCTCCCCCTTACTCTTATTCCCTCCCCTCAGTAACTGCAACTCTCTTCAGTGTTTGGGCTGAATATTCAATAAACTCCACTGAGGCATGAAATAAACTCCGCTGGTTTTATCTTTATTGTCAGTCTCGCCACAGAGATATTCAAATAGTGGCTTTCAAAGGTTTAGGTATTGGCCAGATGCAAAGCTCTAGTTGCAACCGCTATCAGGTGCTGCATCAGATCAAAGATAACATGTTCCTAAAATGGTTTCATGAGGCTGTAATCTGGCCCAGCTGACTTTAGCTAAACCGTAACATGCGCACAATGACAGTGCTAATGTGCTCATGTTTAGCAGGTATAACGCTAATGTTCACCATAATAATTCAGGGTGTTAGCATGCTAGACAAAAGTCATCTGAGGATAACGGGAATGTTATTAATTTTGCAGGTATCCGATCATAAAATAAAGTATTGGTAAATGTTGGCATGACGACGCGGCTATAAATAAAAAGTCAGCGTAGCAAAAAAATAAGAATTCATACTGAGGGGGAAATGAAATGTGTGTACAAAATGTCATGACAATCGATCCAATTGTTTCTCAGATATTTCATTAACAACTAAAAATGCCAACCTCATGGTGGCGCTACATCACCAAAGTCGTTACGCTACTTCCTCTGGGGACTGTGAATATCTGAACTAGCAAAATAAAAGAACGGTTGAACTGCACACATCCAGATACAGTTAAATAATGAGTCCTTGATTATGTAGGTTGTGTTTTTAAACAGTTGTACATCTGTGTCTAACCCCCCTCTACATGTACCTCTCACACTTTTGTTCTGTTAATGTTGAGGATGAGGATGTGGTCTTTGTGTGGTTCCACACCTCCTCCTGAACTTGTTTGTTTTGATCACATAAATCTATCTTGTTTCATCTGCAACAGTAGAATGGTGTACAAGGTATGTACAAAAACAGTGGGCTCAGTACGTGTCCCTGAGGTGCCCCACTGTTTAAGATAAAGACCTGCAACGGTTTCGTGCAAATTCTACTTAAGTTGATGCATTGAGGCCCGACTTAAGGCAGCGTGGCTTGTTTAACAAGTCAGAAAATCAGATTTGCAACAAGAAGCAGGTTTTTAGCAACACTAGCAGCGTGGCTTCAGGGATGGAAATGTTGTTCTGTTGACAGCAGACTCCAGACTAAAATATCTCAACAACTATTGGATCGGTAGCCATGAATTTTGCGTCAGACATTCATGTTCCCCTCAGGATGATCTGTAATGACTGATGAGTTTTATCTCGCACCAACACGAGGTCAAAATCTAATGGTATTCCAATCAACAGCTGCACTTTGTGGTTAGCGTTCAATCATTAATTTGGCATGGTTAGGTGCAAAACCAAGATAATAAATATCATAAACACCTGCTCAACATTAGCATGTCTGTCACTGTCAACATGTTAGCAAGCTGATGTTAGCGTTGACCTCAAAGAATTGCTGTCGAAGTACAGCCTCACATATAAGGATGTTACAACTGAGTGATACTGAATCTGTTTTGACATTTTAATTCATTACTTCACAATGATTTTGAGATTAATAATTAAATTACCACTTTAAACACAGCTACAAAGGTTGATAACATTACCGGACACTGCATACTATTTGTGAAATATATTATTTAATATTTACTATTAATTTGCTACGTCAGTGTGGTGTGGTTGTGTCAGTGCGTGGAAACTGTTCCTCTTTCTCACTTCTCCTTTTGATCATATCATGATTTTAAAAACTGTAAGCCTTTGAATAACACAATTCTTATCAAAGCATTTCAGCTTCGCCTTCGTTATCTGGCAATTTATCATTGACATTCAAACTAATTGATGACACATCTTTATAGCTGTGTCTTTGACAGTGAATATCGTACAGTACGTTTGGGTCCAAATTAGGTTATTCATTGACATATAAAATCATGCAACAGCTATGGATCAACACACTTCATGTGCTGACAAAGAGATTTTTATTACGTTGCAGCGCAGTAAGACAATCATTTACATTTTGGGGAAGAAGCTTCAGACACTGAACCTGATAATCTTGTGTGGTCACACTGACGCGTCAATGCAAGAGGCAAAATGTGTGTGGACATACGTTGATGGAAACAGGGCTAATGACAGCTAGAATCGAACTTTCACATCATGAGAAAAAACAGAAGTGAGAATCTGTAAAACGTGTCCCAAACGTGTATAATGTTTACCAAGACTCAGTGAATGAAAAAACAACTAATCCATAAAACGTTACAGTGGCTGGTTTTGTTGTGGTTAGGGTTCAGGTTAGGAATCAGATTTTGAGACTAGCTTGTCAACTGAAATATCAATATTTTATTTGCAAGAGTGAACCAAAGATCGGACAAAAACCTGACCCGATATATCACTGTATTATAAAATCAAACGTGTTAACATTCAACTGAACACAACTGGCTTTAACAGTGAATCTAAGCCTTTGAACTGCAAGCTTTAATTGTGAAAAACAGCTAAATCTACACATTAAAGACAGGTGACTACTTTACTATGTATAGATGCTCAGTGCATAACTGCTGAAAGTTTGGCAGGACGTCTTCTACATCTTTATGTTCCACCTCAGACTGATCACAGTACAAATACATTCATTATAACATCAACAGAAATGTACTTGTAGTAGACTATATGGACTCCAGGCTATAGACTATATTTGGTAAACATGTCATATGCCCAAAGGGTTAGCTCCTCCTAACCCCTGATGACCTGTGTGGAGACCACTGAGGTGCCACCCGGCTGGTTGTTCCTGATCTTCAGCTCACGATTCATCTGGCACCAGACGCACGGGTAACACCAAGTTAACTTGCAGCAGTCATCGCAGCACGAGCCCTGCAAGTGGAAGAAGACACAGAGGGAGAAGGGATCAATCCAACAGTCAGTGCAATGCTGCTGTTCACCAGCTAGTCACTAACTCTGAACGCCTGCTGTGAAGTGCTGGGAAGGTAGTGTCCGGAGCCAAAAACAGCTCCAGGTGCGGTTTCCTCTGCTGCAGTGTTCAGTCGACAATAATAGCTTTGGTTCAGAGGCTATGTGAATATATTTTCCTTCCCTCCTCCCTCCCAAATTTTGGCACCAAGATACCAACTCCCACATATATTGTACTTCTGCCATTAACCCAAAGGTGCACATTTTATGTCAGCCATACAATATCCCTGAATGGAATGGGATGGATAATTTACAATTTGTATCATTTTCAGGACATTTTTTTATCTCCTCATGCTTTATTCTTTAGCTTAGTTTTATGAAATGAGGACCTGCTGGTCCAACACAATGATTTATTCCCTTAAATAAGTCTATTTTAAGCATTTCACACTGAAATATATTTTTTTAAAAACACCATTTTGTACATTTCATGCATAACACAGATTAAATCAGTAAAACTATGTCAAAAAACAAATATATTGTAGTGTCAGCTGACTGTACCATTCCACACAAAGTTGTCCTGACATTGATATCTTGCATTCAATTGCTACTTTAAGCAGTCACAAGTGATCGGTTGCTAACAAAACTCTCATATTTGATATCATAAGGCTTCAGGGCGAGGCTGTGTGAACTCATGTTTTAATAACCGTGACTAAATAATTGTTTGCGTAGCTCTAGCACTGTTTGAATGCCCTGAACACACACCGGCTATTGTGCACGTTACTATTTACAGATCGCCATTCCTCATTATTATCAGCATCACAAGTATAACAAATATTTTGTGGAAGACTTCTCACAAAGCCAGAAATGAGTATGCAACACGTGGTGATCAACTTCAAAACGTCATGTAAGGAGTTTCGGCCTTCATAAAACTAACGATGGGATGAAAACACGCCCCACTCTGCAAATATCTTCCCTCGCAATAAAACTGAGTACGTCTGTCCAACATGTAAAATATGTTCGATGATACCGAGCGGTTGCTGTCTTAATCATCTCTCACTGTTCGATATTAGCAGACCTACATGGGATCTTAAACAAGTAAAGTTGCTGCTTGTAAAACTCAGAACATTAACACATCTTCACCCTGTTGTGCGTTTGTGGGACAGTCTTGTGTCATACAGTTGAGATCAAAATTTGTGGTCCAGTGTGAGAACATGTCTAAAATTCGATTTACTGATGAGAATAAAGTATTAAATATTTATTTCAACCTGCTTCAGATTATTTTACGCTGCTTTGATGTGTAATATTAAAATTATCTTTGCTCAAAAACAATCTGAATTCTGCAGATTTGTGATTCAATTTTAAAAACTTATCAAAATGTCCTCATATTTTTTATATTTTGTCTTAATTTGTGGTTCTCATTCTGTCCGTGTTTATTTCTATCCTGCCTGCTTTTATTTTGAAAAGTGCTTTATCAAATGTATAATAATGAACTTGTTACCTTTGTTTGTGACTTTTGTTCTATCTTTTTGGGGTTGTGTACTTACATTATCCCAAATATTACATAATTTTACTGGAGGTAACGACGTGTCTTATCTGATCACCAGTCCCTCAAACTTCTGCAAACAAAACTAAACATAACATCAATAAAACTACAACATTAGCTCGACTCTGAACGTTCCTGCCTGAGCCACGTCGGATAGATTTTTATCTGCAGGGATTGTTGCTAAACAACGAAGACAACACCTCCCATGGTCCCATGCTACTTCACGACGTCATCAAACCACATCTTTAGTTTTGCACGGTTTTGATTGAGAGACTTCTAGCAGGTGCATTTGACACGTTACTTATTTCTGTACTATGACAGGTTCAAAATGACAGCAGGTGGCCGGAGATTATGCAACAGCTCTGGTGTGAATGCAAATATGCACGTGGAGAACATTGAGGAAGCGTTCCTCTCCCACCTGCATCAATATCTAAAATGATACTTACTGGCCCTTAGGGAACTACAACTGCAGCCTTTGTTCACGGATGGCTTAACAGGAACCTCACTAATTGCAGTTTCATGGTGCATTTTAGATTAATATCTGTAACTATTTCACAACACTCTTAACTGTGTATAAACACAATCTCTCCATGTACTTAAATGCCCTTTTCCATCTGCAACCACACCCAACAGTGATGTCACTGTGCACAACTGCGACAGAGAGACAACTTAAACCACTGGTGTGTGGCAAAAATACATTTTTGAGTATCAATATTGGATAATTCACCTGACAATCATCACTTATCAAAAAAGGTGTTTTTACCAAGCCCTCACTGAACCTTTAAGCATGCACTCACTCCCCCCACGTATTCCCCCCGTCTCTTCCCAAACCAGCCTTACAGGGATGCCGTGGCGCTCACGGATGCCGGAGCGGAGTATGCAGGACACCACACAGCAGAAGTCCAGCAGTGGCATGCAGCAGCACCAGCCATAGTCAGCGGCCGTCTGACACTGCATGCAGGGGAAGCAGAAAAGACCGCAGCAACCTTGAGAGAACAAAATGGAGAACATATGAAACTGTGTTGAAATTCTGACCCGCCGCCTTCTCGCTGACCTTACAGTTTTTCATACATTCAAAGAGGAACTACTCCAGGTTCAGTTTATTGTAAATGTACAGTACAACAGATAAAACAACTGTCAACTGTTATCTGGCAAAATATCAAACATTTGCATAGAGTCTTTGGGGTTTTTGGCTGTTGGTTGGACAAAAAGAAAAAACAATCTGAGGAAAGTATAACGTAGTTTATCCAGGAAAGATTTTCTGATGATGGTGGTCCCATGCAAGAAGTTGCTTGAGAGTCAGCTACGTGAGCTATGTCAAGATTTCACACCAGGTTACTGAGCATAGTGGCACAACAGCCAAAATGTCAACAATGCTCATACGTCACACGGCAGTGACAATATTACAACAACAACGTTTGTGGCTGTGAATAACAAAAATTGACTTACAGGTGCCCATATCATGGCAGCAATCACACATGCCGGTGCTCCATGTCCCAGGGCCTTGCGCGGTGGTCATCACTGTCACCACCTGGCCTGGCTGCTGGTGGACGGCCATGCCGGGGACAAACTGCTGTTGGTGGGCCATGCCTGGAGAGAGACAAGACAGAAATGGAGGAGCTGGGAAGGGGCACAGGACGATCGCTCCACATGCATGACTAGCTGGATAACGATCAAGGCTTTTAGGCGGTTTGTTCAACAAGGAAGAGGGTGTGTTGCGGCATTAACCCCAAAGTGAAAACAGAGTGGCTGTAAGTGTGCTGGTTTTTAAAGCATTTCGAGCTGGGCACGCATGGACACGCTCCATCCATTAGATACTAATTCCTCTATGTAGAAATCAGAACTGGTTTTGCAATATTATCATACCAGTCTTTCACTTCTCTCATTGACAGAAAGTATGTGGACACTCCTGACCTTCACCCGAACCAACAAATCCCTGCACACAGCATTCTTTGATCAACACGTCATCTTTTGAGGAGGCTTCCCAGAAGATTTAACAGCACTGTGAGGCAATTTTGCAAATAAATGAACATGATTTTTTAATTGTCCCTGCATCAAACCATGATGTAATACAAGATAAAGCTTTATAGAGGATTTTATTTGCCATAGCCACCACTAATCTTAGACGTAGGCTAACATCGCCTTGTAAAAACAGCAATTTAAGATCATGTACAATAAAAAGGTAGCCTATGCTTCGACAGTCCTACTTCCTGGAATCAATTTAACTCAAATGTGACTTTGTAATACACAAAACATAGTACAAGTGAGTACAACTTGTGTTTTGTTAGTTCACACACAGCTAGCTAGCTTACGCGCTAAATGTAAAATGTTGGTGTGTAGCATTGAACTTGGGCTACCTCTGCCAACTGCAGCCGTAATGCTAGCTGGACGTTTAAAAAAATAACCCTAAGAGCTACATTCAATTTGTAAATTTCTAAAACCAAAAGGCAGTCTAAGCCTCTACTTTTATTTCATCACACATAAATCACAAAATTATTGCTTCTGATAGACTCGTGCTAGCTAGCTAACTGACTAAAAGTCCGTGTTTCATGCTGTTAGCTACCTGTTAGATATTGTTTGTTCAATATTAGCTCGATTAACACATTTTAGTAATAATTCACAACTTTTGTATCACATATAAATCATTAGCCTTTCTCCTCATCTTGTTTCCTCAGACTGCACCCAGTCAGTTTTTACATTTCTTACCAAAAAAAAAAAACGAGGGCTTTTGCCTGCTAGCTTACATTATGTCGATTTATATCTAAGCTAACTGTGCTGGATCTGTTGACAAGCTAATTTCATCTTTGGTTAATTATCTTCAATGTTTTATTCTATAAAAGTCGTGATAAGAGGAAATTTGTTAATAAAGAAGGATAAATTAAGACATTTTGCATCGTGTTGACCTCACTGCACTGCGCACTGACAGTAACTGCCGTGTTGTTAACAGTTAACAGCTTATTTTAATGCAAGCCCGCCATTTTGGGTCAAAAGCAGGACGACAAACTCACAGCATCTTATTATTTTCTACTTTTGAGAAGAATATAATGAGTTGCCTAATTTAACTTATTAAAGGCTGACTGTGGGCTCAACATCAGCATGGACTGCTAACTTTAATATACAGACTTGTTCTTACCTTTGTTCTGGTTCCGTTCAGCTCAGAACTACTGGAGTCAGTAAAGTCCGTGGGACGTGTGTAAATAGAATAGATGGAAAGGTGCGTGTGTGTGTGTGTGTGTGTGTCCTCTGATGCACTAACTCTCAGTTTCTCGAGAAGAGCCTGCCCACTTTACAAACACACACACACACACACACACACAACGAAACCATATGCGACTACATCGTTTTGCATCTGACACATGAACGCAACGTCAAAAAAAAACCGATTAAACAATCTAAATTAACTAAATAAATGAACTAAAAACAAATTCCTGTGTACACTGATAGTGGCATCACCTGTAGGTCACCACTAGCATAAACAACAAAGGGTTATTATGGTTAATAATTAAATAATCCGGCCGGAAATGAGTTATTACTGAGGAATGAAACTTAAAGGAGGGATGCTGCATTCACGTGCTGTCGGAATTCAGACCGCTCCTGCCAACAACTTTCACAATAAGCTGCAGAAGATGTTTACAATCGGTTACCTGAATAAACTATCATGTAAATACCACACTGAGGTCTAGCTGTCTAGGTTTCCTGCATTATTTGTAGTCAGACTAATCTCACTTGTTATAATACCTGCTGTGTGCAGTAGATGGTGTACTGACATCAAGAATCACAGTATATGAGACTACAGCACCCATCATGCACTGCTGCATCATCCACCAGAGGGTTGTGTTTATATTGTCAAGTGGTGATCTGTTTTTGAATTTGTTATATTTCATCCAGATCTAGATGGAGGTGTTTTGCATGCCCCGTCATAAAACAAGACAAATGTGAAGGTGCGGTAAACAAATGTGAAGCTGAGGTCACATGAGGGCAGCGTCACCGCTCACCTGCAGGTGTGTGGACTGAAGCTAGAGTCTGACAACTGGAGCAAAGATGCAGTTTGGACTGACGATGGCGCCAGAGGAGAGGCCACCGCATGGATGCATTACCATTACCAGGCTTCAGCGTCCAGGCCCAAGGGTTAGGGGTCGGGCAGGTGCCTGACCTCTGTTAATGACACTAATGTAAAACCCACAGACGTGAATTTAATTATTTAGCTTGATGTGTGTACAGACACACATATGACACCTATGTATGTGTGTGTGTGTGTGTGTGTGTGTGAAGGGGCTTTCCATCTGGAAAACATCTTTTAAAGGTGTAACAGCACCGAGGACATCTTGACGACAGGTTAGGGGACACACTGGTGGTGTCTTGATGCCAACTTTTAAGAAAAGCTGCAGTTGTATCACTTTTGTCCCCTGGTTGGTACATTTCGGCTACTGTGCCTTAACTTTCTAACCAGGGTCCTATCCGTATGATGCATCCAGTGTGTGGACCTCAGTTGTGGCCATGTGTTGGGTGGGGGTCCTACAGGGGTCAAAGGTTAGGGGCTTTAGACCCTTTTCACAGCAGACATGTTGGGAAAAAAAAGCACAGGTGGAATTTATAACATCAACGACGGCTGCATTCCACTCAGGTGAGCTGGTGTCACGGCTGTGGTGGCGTGCGTGCTCGCTCACTGACGTGGCTCAGCAGAACATCTAACAGGACGGAGCCATCGTTAATGTTATTGGTGGCAGCTGCGTTTCCTGTTCTGTCAAGGAAGAAGGCTGCTGTGATAAGGATCTGCTGTCTGCACTGTGAGACATGACTCGGGGTTTTTACTGCAGTATTTCCCCCATTAGCCTCCATGTAATTATTTTCTTATAAGACCATTGTACCTGTTTTAATTCGTTTTTATATTATTAAATAAATGAATAACAAATAAACCCACAGAGCGGCATCAGCTCCTCTGATTGGTCCCCTGTTGCTACCAGTGATGTAATACAACAAATTCAAGGTTTTGAAGGTTTTTCAAACTTTTTTTTTCTCCTTTTCTTTTTACATTTTACCTCCAAAGTAATTCAGTGATTTTAAAAGTGAAAGTTGGACGGTGTGTTCCTTTAGAGAAAATCCTCCTGCTTCTTCAGCTGAGTAAACTATTCAAAAACTTGGATTGGCTGGAAAACAAAGTGTTTTTCTGAGCTTCTTGTATTCAGATAAGCTCAGCATTAAACATCTACAGCAGTAAAATGCCTAAATAGACATTAAGTACATCCTTAGCTGATAATACTGAAAGTAAGCATCCTGTGACCGCACCACTTCTCTATGTGAGTGTGTGTGTGTGTGTGTGTGTGTGTGTGAGAGAGAGAGAGAGAGAGAGAGAGAGAGAGAGAGTAGTGAGCAGTGAGCAGCACTGAGTCAGTCTTCAGTGAGGCAGCAGTGAGAGAGGATCATGCGGCGGACAGGCTTTCTCTCCCATCAGCTCCACCATCATCTTCATCTTCATCATTGTCCCATAAATCCGACCAAACCCAGCTGAGGAATAATGTCCACGAACAACACCACGCTGGGAACAGAGGCGAGCGACTACACCTGCGTGCGCTTCTACGTCTCCACCGTGTCCTTCTCGGTGCTGCTCTTCTTCAACCTCATCATCAACTCCACCATCGTTCGCGTGGAGCACCTGCGGAGCCATGCCCGCTTCGTGCTCGTCTTCCACCTGCTGCTGTCCGCCCTGGTCTACCTGGGCATGAGCAGCGTCTTCTACTACCAGATCCACCAGGGCGCACGGCCGGAGCGCGCCGCCTGCCTCGCCATGATCACCATCCTGATCTGCAGCGGCTCCAACATCCTCCTGACGCTCACGGTGATGGCGCTGGACCGCTACTGCGCCGTGTGCCACCCGATGCGCTACACGGCTTTCTGCACGGCGGGGCACTGGCCCTGGCTGCTGGGGGTGCTCACCTGGCTCGTGGCTCTGGGCATCCCCCTCAGCCTGCTGCTCCAGACCAACAAGGCCGAGTATCAAGGGGGGTGCGGGCCGGAGCAGCTGAGGAAAGGTGAGCTGCAGAAGGTGTTGTTCATAGGCGTGTGCACGGTGCTCATCCTGTACAGCTACGTGAGGATACTGGTGGAGGGCCGCCGGTTAGGGGTGCTGAACCGGCGCAACCGGGCCGGCTGCAGGACGATCGCCCTGCACGGCAGCCAGCTGGCGGTGTTCCTCCTCCCTAACTTTGTGAACTTCGTGCTGACGATGTCGTACAAACGGGGGCTCATTAAGACGGAGACTAAAGAGCTGTCAGCCGTGGTGATCTTTGCTTTCTTCAGCCTGGCGCAGTGCGTCGCGCCGGTGGTTTACGGCCTGCGTAAAGAGGAACTTCTGGAGGAGCTGGGCCACAGGTTCCCCTGCTGCTCCCGGTACCTGAAGAGTGTCCTGGGCTGGACCGTGCACGTCAACTGGACACAAGCCCACAACATGACACGGTATGTGCCAATGGATGCATCCGTTAGTTTATTAAAGGCGCAATGTGTGAGAAGTTTAGTTTAAAGGGGCACTGTGCAGTTTGAGAGATTCAAACTCACAATATTAATGAGGTGATAACACAAACTCAGGAATATTAATTGTTTCCATAACTGAATAAACAAGCTGTTCTCAGAGGAAAATAAGGTCCCAGAACGCTGTTTGAAGCTAGAAAGGTGGCAGGGTCCGCCACATATGAACATAAGTAAAACAGGATGAAGTTGTGTTGTCCTTTAAGGTCAGTTTGTTTATTCAGACATGAAAACAAAGACTTGTTTATTTAGTCAATGAAGATTTAAAATGTCCAACCCCCCCAAAACTACATAATGCACCTTTAAAACATTCAAAAATGAACTTTATTTATCAACAGACTGTGAAGAAACAACAGTTCAAATGTTGCGTCGGCCTGTAGTTGATATATCTGCTGAGGTAAGCATGCTAACCAGCTAGCCCCCGGGCCTGAAAAACCTCTCTCTCCCAGCACACCGCTCTCCCACAGTTGTCCGGCTAACTGCACAGCTAACAGGCTAACAGTAGCTACAGTCATGGATGGATAAACAGATCACATTAGCAGCAGTTAGCAGTTACTGTGGGGATGTGCTGCACCAATATAAGGAATCACAGTGGTTTCTTTTACATTCACTTGCGGGTGGAAAAACCCTGCGTCACATATCAGCTTACATACAACTTAACTGTCTGTTTTAATTATGCTATTTCAAGGTGCACACATCTAAATCATCTAAAACGGATGTTCAGTGCTGTCACAGCTTATTAATACCAAGACTTTCACTAACATTAGGTTGAAGACCGAAACACAAACTGTTAGCTTATATTAAACCAAGATAACCTCAGCAGTCAGACCGACGAGCTGTTGAGTAGATATCAGAGATGCTATCAGAGCGATTTATAATACATGAAATAGAAACAGTAGAAACATCCTAGGTCGGACCACTACTGAAGCCCTAAAGGGCCATGCATTCATACATTTTATTTCCTCCGTTTTCCCGTAATAAGTTAATTTCATTTGTTTTCTCGAGATCTCGAGTTATTATCTCAAAATAACAACTGCCGTTTTCCCGAGATAATGGGATAATAACTCAAGATTTTGAGAAAACAAATGAAATTATCCCGTAATCTCGAGAAAACAGCAGTTGTTATTTCGAGATAATAACTCGAGATCTCAAGAAAACAAATGAAATTAACTCGTTATCTTGGGAAAACGGAGGAAATAAAATGTATGAATATATGGCCCTTTAGGGCTTCCGTAGACCACCGTGTTTTACTCTTTATCTTTAATTGTTACAGTTACGGCTGAAAATTGCAACACAAACAAACAGATTTTCACATTTACCCACAATGCAAATCACCATCAAGTTTTCTACTCGTAACTGTTGTTGTTACCGCGAAGTCACAGTGATCCTGTGTATTTGTTGAGTTGTGGATTTGTTGTCAAAGGTAAATTACGGAGCGTCATATCTCCACAGTAACCACTAACTGCTACTAATTGCAGCGGCCGTTAGCTAGTTAGCTCAGTTAGCAGTGCAGCTAGCAGTCCAGACTGGGAGCTCGGAGTGGTTATACGCGACAGGACGGACCGGGGCTAGCTGGTTAGCATGCTAAAGCTAATAGATATCTGCAACACAAAGACGTCTTTGACAAAATGTCAAAACTGTAACTCCGTCTCGTTTCAACGTCCATTTTTTGAATGTTGTCAACGAAGAAAAAGAAATGAAGGTCACATTTTCTCAAGAGAAAACCCTTAAAAAGAGTATGAGTTGTAACTGAGGACTTATTAATGAAAGGAACGTTTTGGGTTGCCAGGTTGTGCGACATCAACAGTCAAGTCATCAATAAATGCTCACGAGTTTCTCAATTTCCAGTGTAGCTGCAGAGTGACTAACCTCACATGTCTCTGTCAGCAAACGTTAGTACTGTAAGTCATTACTAATATGTTAATCATTCATCTATGACATATTTTTTTAACAGTAAGAAACCAGAGTGTTAATAGCTAATGAATGGATTACAGCTCCTCCCGGACGTCTGAAGATATCAGAGCTCTTAGAGGATAAACAGCGGACAGATTTTCCATGAGTGGGCAACCCAGAATACGTTCTAGCTCAAAAGTGATAAATAACACACGTTTATTAACTGTTAATAAAGACACTCAAACTTAGCAGACAGTGAAAGTATGAAAACCACTGAGTTTCAACCATTTTGTAGATCTATGTGGGCTGATCTGCATGTGTGGAAATTTCCACACCTGAAGTAAATGTCACATGAAGTTCCTAATACAGTGTGGAAACAGGTTCACCGATGACAACCGGCTCATCCAAAACCCAAGCGTTACACATTTTTTCTTACCACGTAGGCTACACGAGACGAAATCTAACAAAATGCAGCTCACTGTACTCAACCGACTGTGATACACCTTCATCAAATCTGTTATCCTGAACCCAAACACACCTCCACACATTCTTTTATAGAGAAACGTACACTTTCCTATCTGAGATGAGTGTGTTGGACTAACTCACAGTCTTTTATAACCAGTGTATGATATGAGGAACTGAACTGACTTGTAGCTTCAACTTCAACTTTTAAAGGACAGACTGGCTTCCTCAGATCTGGTTTCTCATCCCTTCATATCCACTACTGCCTGACTTAACTGTGTCGCGGTCACAACTATGAATTTGTCCGATTCATCAGCTTTGATTTAAGCTCGACTTAAGTGGCCCATCCTTTACTAAAAACAGCAAATATTAGAAAAACCAGAGAGATTACAATGAACGTTCTGATGCAAGAGCTAAAATGAAAAAGGGAATTATTTGACGAAGGGTGATTAATAGCCAGATTTAGTCACTTGATTGAAAGAAACGTGTCAAACGAATTAATTTGCATGAGATTCAGTAACTCCTGCTACTACTATGACTAGCTGAGTTGTTGAAATGGACGTTAGTTGCACGATTTCAGCACGAAACCACAGCTTATCATAAAATACTTCCCCTTTAAGTGTTTTGGAAATTTCTCCGTGTTGAGACAGTTAACCACAAACCCCCCAAAGGAGCACATGAGTTCATAGCTGAGGTGTTATTTCAGGCTCTTTATACTCTTTTTTTCCCCCTCAGGGAGCGAACACTGACAGCCCAGACGATCATCTCCCTGGAGGTCCCGCAAGTCCCAGAGGAGGAAACCAGCCCAATGTCAGTCATGAATTCCTCACATGACTTGGACTCGTGTCAGGGCGACACGGACAGTGCCTGATGGGAAAAACCAGGTCAATGTCAGGATCCCGACGGCCACGGGAACATTTGGATAATACGTGGCTGATTTTCTCGGCTCTGGCCTGAAAGGAACTAAAGGAACTGCCTTGGACGTAATAATCCAGATCTAAAGGGTTTCTTCCTCGTCGGACCTGGATGTGCATCATTGTCAGGACGTCAGCGTGTTTATATTTCACTCTCTTTTTGACCTTTTGTCGGGGGAGCACACACCGGAGCTCAGTGACAGTTTCAGAAGAAGTGGGCAGTTCTCTGAATGTACATGTTCCTGGCTGGCCCTGGGATTTTAAACCACAAGTCTTCAAGCACGCTTCTCTAACCTCCCTCTAACAACCCTGCATCATTTGGGATTAAAATGACTTGGATGGAGGATATACTTTAATATATAGTCTGGAGAATGTTGTTTCCATGTGTTCATGACCTTGTGGATATTAAAAATTGTGAGTTTAACGGTCTCGCTCCAGCTGAATATGTACAACAACTTTGCAATTAACAGTGGGAAGGTTACACGGTTCTGCATTTCGTCATCCAGTTAGCATTGGCGAGCTCTTAATAATAAAGAGTATTAAAATTGGTGTCAATATTGGTGATCCTGTACTGGGGATTACTTGGTATAGGATCAAATCAAGCTAACAGAGGCCATTAGCTTAGCTCAAAGAAGCGGGAACAGCTAGTCCAACAACTAAGAGCTATGTTATAGCTCACAAACGAGTAAACGACGTGTGAAATGTGTTCATCAGTGAGTTTTACAATTGCCGGTTGGCAGATGTCGTTAGGTTTAGAGAGCCGGGCTAGCTTTTTCCTCATCTCCTGTCTTAACGCTAAACCAATCATACTCTGGCTTTATTCCGGACACTTAAATGCTTAAAAGCTTTTTTTATGATGCTAGGCTAACAGACTGGGCAAAAGACCTGAACGACCTGGACTTTCTCAGAGCCTGCTCTCTCAATATTTACCTTTACCAGAAAAAAAAGAAATGATATAATCATTAGGGAGTGTCCACTGTAGTTCGGTTGACCTGTGGCACACTTTGCTGCTCAGCTCATTGGCTGGTTTTAGTCAGAGGCCCGGCTCGTGCATTCCGGGGAAATTCTCAACAGGTCGACCGCAGGGCTCGTGAAGCACTGGCACAGCCCTCACCATCTCTCGGTCTCGCACCCACAGCACAGTTGTGTCTGTTATGTATCTGAAAGCAGGAAGAGGTTCCGGTTTGTGCCTGACAGCAGCACTTACGCAGCAGGCAGAGCATTTACAGTTACCGCTTTGGATGCCGTGAAAGCCATTTGTGAGCTGTTAGCGATTACAACAGAGTAGGAAGTAGGTTTGGCGGGCAAAGTATTGCTTCAGTGCCATTTCTTTTTTGCTGAGCTTCAATATTTTATTGGTTTTAGGAAAGAAGAAACCAGAAAAAGGCAGTGCAGTTTGGCTTGTTACATGAGAAATTCACTAATCTGAAAGCAAAATATCTCAAGAATGTGGACTTTACAGAGGCAACAGTTGTACTGCAGACAGACAGATGGTTAGATACTTTATTCTTTAATCCCCATGAGTAAGTGCGTTGCTAAAACAAAAAAAAGTACATCTGCACAACATTACCGCTCCACCAGAACGGCTGAGACAGTCGCCCGGCACCTCCAGACGCATTTTTAGATCACACGTAATCTTCTTAATAGCGATGAGATTACGGTCTAAAAACAGCAGCATTGGTTGTTACAAAACAAGTCAGCAGGGAGGCAAGAATGTGCAGATCTAATTTAAGTTTTAGGAACGCTTTAACGGCACATCAAGAAAAATTACTTCCAAAAAAAATCAGGTATGCAGACTGATGGTTAATCTTCTACAATTACAGTTAATGATGCCTGCAACCTTCAGCTGAGAAAATACACAGTTGCCTTTGGAAGTTAATGTGACGGCACAGTTTTAAAAAAAAACCCAAAACAAGTTAAAGCTCTCTGTTCGACTCAAGTCTCAACAGGAACAGCATCAGTGGACCGGTTTCTAAGGCTAAACGGTTTTTTGCTCCTGACTGTTAATATTTCTGTGAAAAGCACCGATTGAGCTTAATAAACATGCAGAAAGGCATCGAAGTACATCAACACCACACCGTTATATACATTTGAACACAATGTAGATACAAACTAGAGGAAATGACTGCCATTTAAAATACATTTGTGTATAAATCGCTTTTCAGCACATCAGTTCAAAGCGTCCGCTGTTTACTGGCCCTACAATCTCAAAGTTGCATTGATGTATCCATTTCTCAAAAAACAACACTATAAATTAATGTTTCAAATGACTAAACAATGAGGTCATTCATTCAGCTACGGTCATGAAGGCTGAGATAAAGTAAAAATACACGCTCCGAGCACACGTTCAGTCATCAGCTGTTTGGATGTAGGCGGTAGGGCTGAATGATTTTTGTCGAAAAAGTGATTTTACTGTCAATTTTTATCGTTTTATTTCATATGAATTCAAACTCCAGCTCAAACCGAGACCTCCAGCTCAAATTCTGGATGTCTTGAATCAGACTAAAATAAATATGTGTGTGAAAAACAGGTTAACAAAGACAGCAGAATGTATTACAATCTGTATGAGAAGCTTCAAGTTGTGATGTCTGTGCGAAATCATCCAGCCCCTGGTTGTAAAATGCAAAACTCTCTACATGAAAGCTCGATTACACAGAACAGAACGCACAGAATGTGCGACGGAGCGATGTTGGTGATAAAGTTGCGAGGAACTGGCATACATGACCCAGAACCCGGTTAGAGGAGCGGAAGTGTGAGAACAATCATAAACAGACATGAAGGTGTGGGGCTGTGCTGCGTTTAGAAACCCAGTGGGTGAGCAGACACCACGCCTCCGTTCTCCACCACGGCTGTAGAGATGGCCCGCAGGTTCTTGAAGAGCTGCCTGGACTCGCTGGAGCGCAGAGCCTTGATGTCGCGCATGACTCTGTCATTGGCCTGTCATGGGAGATTAAATCAAGTTAGATATTTAGACTTTACCTCCCACATCTCAAAATATTTCATCCAGGTGCTTTTGCCAGTAGATATGTTGGTTAACTAGTTGTAACTAGTGTGTCTTTCTGAATTGGTGCTTCCAGGTGAAGCAGGAGAAACACTTGACATCCTCAGACAGAACAGCCGCAGATTATGTTGCTTTATTTCAGCTTTTTACATTCAATGTTCTGGTTTGTACGGGGATCTTACCTCAGCACACCAGGTCTCACACAGCACCTTCTCATGCTGAGCTGAGGGAATGCCCTGACTCAAAGAGCGCGAAGCCCTGCAGAGAGGGGAAAAAAAGTCAGTTTAGGGTGCGTAGGAGTGTGAAGGTGGAATTCAAATAGACCGTAGATTGAGTGAGTGGGCGTGTGGAGCGAGAGAGTGAAACTGGGGCACAGAGACGCGAGCGGTTGTTAAAAAAAACAAAAGGACAAAGAGCAGAGGCTGAAGATGTTTATTCTCTTCTTTGGATGTTTACCTGGACAGGACGACCACCATGGCGTAGAGGTCAATGGCACCGTCTGCGACTCTCTTCAGGACAAACTGTTCATCTGCAACAGGAAAACTCGTTACGCTATTACAAACAAACATACCGAGTAATGAGAGGACTCAAGAGCAACCAACGTCCGAAATGACTCAAACTCCAGCCCAAAGCATCCACAATGTACCAGCTGGGGGATTTTATCCAACACCTACAGGGTTTTCTTCCACCTTCACACATGCAAACACACGCTCACCAATGATCTTCTTGCCGTGTTTCATCAGCAGGTCCTCAACGACCGCTCCGAACTGTTCGATGGCTTTAACGGTCTGGAAATCAGGAAAAAAACAAAACACGTCAGTCGGAGAGAAAAACATGACATTAAGACTGTCAAACTGTCGCTTGCACATCCACACACCCACTCCAGTCCAAGCTGCAACTTCAATAAATGCCAAGAGTTGAAAAATTTACCAGTTCACCGCTCTGTGCCAGCTCAGGATGTACAGTCCCCTGCAGCGTCAGACCTGTGCTCAAACCTGCCTTCCTGCAAAGACAAAAGAAGAAGACAGTCGTGTTACCAACATGGCTGAGGAGGAAGTACTAACACAACACACTATGTCATGTCACTTGTTTTTTTAAAAGCTACCTAATATGGTTGTACATAAAGTATTTATTATGGGTATATTGAAAAAAAATACATAAGAAAAAGGTAAAGCAACTGTAGTTGACAGTTTTGAGAAAATCCTGGCATTTCTTCAGGTCAGTGATTGCAACGCCGTGGAGTTTAATAACTGTTGGAGACGTGGCGAGGACAAAAGGGGAACCAAGAAACCTCAGGACAAATTAGCTGCATTAGAGAGATGGTGCGAGGAGCCTGAGTGTCTGCACAAACAGCCTTTCAGAATATGTCCTACAGCACTTTAGTCGGTGCTTTCAATCAATTTGAGGCGAATAGAGCAGCAAAGTGTGACCGCGAAGCGAAGTGCCGACATGAGAAATCACTTTTTAAGCACTTTACAGTTCTTTAACGGCGGAAAATAAGAACACAATTTTACAGTTGTACTCAAAGAGAGGATCAGCTGATGAGATGCTGAACATAATAAAAAGGATGGAGCTGACACATGTGACATCAATCGCATATTGTGCAAGAGAAGTCCCTATCGCCCACCATCAGCTACGGCAGTTAGGCACTTCCTGTCCCCTAGATACAAGGATAGACAGACAGTGTGTGTGTGTGTATGTGTGTGTGTGTGTGTGTGAGATGCAACCTTTTGGCTCTCTTGGTGATCTCTCCTGCGAGCAGCCCAGCGTTGCCGATGGGATTCTTCAGGGCCTTCTGCAGGCTCTTCAACTGGTTTCCAGCATTCTGGAGGGAATCGGAGAGAGAGAGACGCACATGACTTATCAGCGCCGGGTGATGTTATCCTTCAAGATCGTACGATTTCAAACCACAGTTAAAACAGCTTTCCGGATTCCTTTTAATCTCGATGCTCTGTTCGCTAGTTTGAAGTGTGTGAAACTGACACAAAGTCAGATGCAATATCGTGACTTGCATCAAAATCAGGGATTTCACAGTAATGCAGCACAGTTGTTTGGTAACCAAAGGGTCAATCTGGGACATTCAAAGGAACAGTCACAAAAAACTGAAGTCGATGGCTCTTTCAGTGTAATCCAAGCCTCTGTACAGTAAGTACCGAGCTCCCAAAATGATTTAAAAGATGATATTTACACCCTCAACATGCAATCAACCTTGTGCACCCAGACGGGGCGTGCAGTGAAGATTTGGGCTTATAAAACGGTGTAAATGACGACTTTTCAAATCGATTTGGGATCTCAGAGCTTCTGGAGACTTGGATTAGGCCCAGACGAGCTGTATGGAGCCATTTTATGTTTATTTCAGTAGTTTTTTTTTTACGTTTTAAAAGAAGTCCTCATCTTCTTTGTTTTTTTCGGTGAGAAGATAATTACAGAGTTTTCCTTTTTTGATGAACTGTTCCTTTAATGGCTTTTGAGTGCAGCACCTCCACTAATACCTCAGAAACCAACCCTGCTGCACGAGAAGTGTACGATAATGTGAGCAGAATTTAGTGAAAACGTGCCATTTTCCACAATTTAATAAAGCTGTCTAAAAAGTTTAATTCTAATTATTTTAGAGCAAATCGACACTGTCGGCTGCCGCTTTTAACTTCTCTACCCTTTGTTCTCATGGTCGTGAGAGCTTAAAGTAAAAATGAAACTTTTGATTTAGAAAAACATTATTCTTCTCTGTTACATCCCACAGGCACAGCTTTAATGGAGGCGTGCTGCCAGCGTTAGCAGGCTGAGTGGTTTCCCCACAAAACTGCTGAGCTACATATTTTAGAGTGGGTGGGTTAAACAGGTTGAGCGGCTCAAAGATATACATCTCAAGAAATGTCTCTTCTCCGACCTCAGGCATCACACCCATTTATATGTGGGCCCATGCAAAGGTAGGTTTTATGTAGGATTACGGTTATTGGAGTGAGTTGGGTTAATCTACAGCCCTTTTTACGAAGAGAGCGTGAGTAGAAGTGTGAGTATTGTGTTTTAAACAGTATTAAGTTCAATTGTAGGTTAAAAGATCTGTAGAAGATGAATAAATGAAATAAGATCAAATGTTTGCAGCAATTAAGAACTTACTAATTCTAGTTTAAGACTGTTTCTTTTCTGTCTTTTAAGGCTCATTAATTAAAAAATTGAATTTACGACATTTAAAACCCACCACTTTAAGACGAAGAAGAGATTGAACGAGCTGCGAGCGAGCGGAAACACGAGTTTAGGGAAGTTGCTTCTTGATCACCCATTTTTAAACCTACAAGATGTTACAGTGTGTTGTAAAAGCACATAGGAAGTAGAAGCAAGCAGAAAACACTTCCTCTCGACAAAACATCTGTACTTTTCCGCAGAGACTTTATCAGATCACCGCGCCTGAGTCAGACAAAGAAGAATACGACTAAAAGGTTCATTTTACCTGGAAGCCATTGAGGGCAACAAAGAGCCTCAGGATGTCGTTGGTGCCCTCAAAGATCCTGAAGATCCTCAGATCCCTCATCACCCTCTCCACTCCGGCGTCCTGCGGAGACACACACAGAAACATGATGACCTCCAACGTACTCTGTAGTGAACACAATAAGCTGTTTTCTCTTCCCAGATAAATCCTACCTGAAACCTATAATTCAGTATTAAGAATAGACTAAATATAAACTTATAAATAAGCTTTTTTGAGGATATTCTGCAGTGAATTTCACTCTCGATTACCAGTTTGTGAAATCTGTGGTATAGCCACATGCTGTATTGGCATATTGAGCAACCAACAGGGTCAGTTGTGTTTTATTGTGTTTTACGCGCAGACTTTTGGATCTCAGCTTCGGGGTTCTTGAAGCTTTTTGAGAGTACTTTTCAAGTACTTTCAAGGCACTTCCACCAACTTTTTCCAGACTCTCAAAGCCTTCATCAACATTGAAAATTCATCTAAAACAGCACTGTAGATGCAATTTAGAAAACTAACTTCCTACAGGTCTATTGTCGCTTTGTTTATTTTACCAGCAGTTCATAACTTTGTTTGTTTTAATCATGATTATCTAACGCTCGCTCATATCAACACCGGAAGACAAACAAATATGTCAACAGGATTATTTTATCTCAGATATCTTAAAGATTTTCCGTTTTAAGGACAGATTGCATCGAGGAAACACCAGATTATGTTGAAAATCACACTTTTTCAAGCAGCATATTCAAATCGAAGCATATTCCTAGAATTGAAAACAGTTAGTGGTGTGGTGATCAGAAACAGTAGTGAAAACACCACCTGCGAACAGAAATAAAGACTTTTTATTTATGTGCTTCTTAATTCTGGGCGTGAAAGCCACTCAACATATTTTCGGCTGCACAGACGGACACATGTATTCTGTGAAGAGGAGCAGAAATGAGCAGAAACTTTGTTTCCTTGGTGAAATGAAACCCTGAGTCAAAATGTGCACTGTGAGCAGAACTAATCAAACTGTTTTTCCCCCTCTTCCTTTTAAAAGAACTCATATCCTGCAACTGATTTCACAATAACTAGAAAAAAATCATGAAGGAAGTGGACAAAATAACAAAACTTCAAACGCTCAAAAATCTGTTAAGGTTTTGAGTCGACTTCTGTGATTGTAAATTTGACCGTTCTTGAACTAAACTGCATTGAATGGCACAGGTTATTTTGTCCACCTCGTGTTAGTGCTTAAAGAGTACAATTTGCAGCAGAAGTGCCACCTCTGTAGCAAGTGTTGTTCCACGACTGACAAACTTTCCGCTGTATTGTGGCAGGACGTCTGTATAGTCTGGTTTATTTTAAGCAGGGCAACATTATTGTTTACATGAGTTGACATCGCCCCCAGATCCTCAGCTAGCTTGCACCAGTCTATTCTCGTGAACTGCTTGGTTGATTTTTTTCACCTGAAAAAAAAAAAAAAAACATCAATGTGGTATCAGCACCGTCTGAGCGTCTTTGCATGTAGAACCTATGTGACCACAGGAGCGATGTATACGTGACTACGCCTCGAGAAAAAGAAAGAAAAAAAAGGTGCTCTAGTGGCTAACCAATCAATGTGTAGTAGTAGTTGTTGGGAGCTTGTAGCACTCTTCTTATTGGCTGATTGTGTCACCACAGATGAGGTGATTATACTTCTGAGCCGTGCAGGCTGATGTAGATATAGGCGCTTATGTCAACATGCTCAAGATGGTAAGAGCTACAAATAGAGGATTGGTAATGTGCAAATAAATACAGCAGATAGACAGAGTGAGGCGGTAGGTAGGTAGAAAGCTTTTTGAGTTCCTAAAATAGTTTCCCCGAGTTCCTGGAAAAGTTTCTGTGGCAAATATGGGCTATTCTACACCCATACGTGGAACATTTTTGGTGCCCTGGAACTTTTTAGACCCTTATTCCTTCAGGTTGAAGCCCTGGTCAAGTTTCTGAGCTCCTGAAATAGTTCCTGGATTCCAAGAAAAGTTCCTTGCAGTGAAAATGGGCTATTCTCTACCCAAAGGAGCTTCTTTTCTGGGGCAAGGAAGTAGGATGCAGACTACTCGGACCTTGATTTCTCCAGTTAAAACCCAGTTTGGCCCAGTGAAATAAGAAGTACTGTACATGAAAAACGTTCAAGCAGGCGAGAACACGAACTGTTAAACCTGCTAGAATCTATTCGTGCAGCTTCTGAGTGGTCCCCGTGTTGTGTGAAAACAGGATGTGGACTGATCACTCACCTTCATGAAACCCATGCCGCCCATAACCTGAATGCACTCGTCAGTCACCGTCCATGCTGCCTCCTGTCACAAGTTTGAAAAAACACACAAAGGGATGCGAGTGAACTTTTGCTCTGCCAGATGCACAAATGTCATTTTGATTTGGCAAATAGCCCCAGAGACATCTACTTCCTCAATCTGCCAACCCGAGACTCCACAGAATAGGGAACATTAAAACGTTATGAAATAGGTGCTGTGCTTCCGGGAACGGCAACTTCTGTAAGAAGTTACTATTTATCAAACACATACAAAATATTAAAGTAGAAACAGAAGTTTTTCTTAAAGATTTTCCTGGTTTTCACGACAGCCGATGTCTGAGGAAATCATGTGCATCCAGCCAGGCATTATTGAAACTATTACTATAACTGTGATGCATGTTCAACAAATGACACTGTTGCGTTATTCAAACTCTTACAGAGGCAAAGATCTTGCTGATGGCAGCTTCAATCTGGAATTCAGTCGCTCCACTGTCCATGTTGCCGCTGATCATGTAGGCCATTGACTGCAAAAAGACAAAGAGGTAGCAACATCACCACAGGAGTACACGATGATGTAGAGGGTAGAAGTTGTTGAATTCATCGAGGATTTGTGCTCTAAACATCTTTGCGGCCTACACAATAAAAGGACCTTTGTAGGCATGAAATCAACAATAAAATAATAATAGACAGGCTGAATGTGTAGATTACACTGTTGCACAGAGATGTTTCACGTAAAACAAGAAGTAAGATACACAGATAGTGGCACCGTCCTGTTTAACCCTACTTTAGTCAGAAGAAATAGTAAAAACAGAAGAGAAAATGTGAAACAGACTGCAAAAGAGATCAAAACTTTTTTTTAAAAATCGCTGTCTGACCTCAGTGACATAATGCAGCATGGCCATGCGAGCCATCTTCTCCTGGATGGCTCCGTAGGTGTGGATCTTGCTCCCAAACTGGGTTCTGTTGGCTGCATGATCCACCTGATGAAAAGAGGAAAACAATGGTCACTATCACACATTAATTGTAGTTACAAACAGACGGATGGGGTGAGGTATGATCCCTAGACACTTCCTCATATTTCAAGACTGGAACTGAAAATTTTGCTTTTTTTTTTCGTGGGGTCCATGTTGACATGTTGTTGCTGTCTAGTTCTGTGCAAAAAGAGGAAATTTGGCAACGCTGCCAGCCACTTGTGGCACCGGGAACGGATCTCAGAGTGACCACACAGGCGCTCTGGTTGCACAGAAAATGCCCCCAGATCTGAAAATAAACATCTGAATTTGAGCTGACTACACTGACTTCAAAAACAAAGTGCTGTGGCCAAACAGTGTTGTTATAAACAAGAGGAACAACTGGAGAGGAATGCAGTTGATACCTTCATGTTTGAAGAAAGCACATGTTACCTTTCTCTTATTTTCACCACTTCAATTTCCTCCCAACGTATGAGAGCACGCAGGTTGTGAAACACCTGATAAATTATTTTTTATATAGTAATGCACTACAGCCATTAAAAGCCATTTAATATTAGAATGTAGGAACTGAACATTACATAAGACTCCTATTAAGTGTGAGCGGTGCAGCATCTAACGCTACAATAGTGAATTTGTGGTGTTAAACTTTCTGATCCTATTTTCAGCCGAGTTGTTGCGATTACACATTTCCAGTGCTGAAAAATATGCCCATTAACTGCCGACCACGGCTCCTCATGTAAGAGTTTGTTGCTTTAGCACTGAAGCACTCTCTTTGTACCAATAACAACATGTGTATTGATACGATGCAGAAATGATTTCTCTACTAATTTTGACACGTTTTTTAAATTGTCACCCGTGCTGAAATCTTAAAATGCTCATTGCATTAATTACTTTGCAAAACAAAAGCGGCAGGACTCATTATTGCACACAAAATCTGTGTCAAAGTTTTGCATGTTTTCACCAAAACAGAAAACACCCCTCATGTTGACCTTTTTCCTGGTAATGCGACTCATTTAGTCTCATTGAGTCTTTCCCTGCTGAGCAGCACATCAAACTGCTTATGTAACAGTCTCAGAATTACAAACTGAATACAAAGACTTCACAATGATCTCATCTAGGACACTATTCCTTTACATACTTTTTATAGAAACCTTATGCAAATTTAGCCGTTACTAGCAATAACATATTCGGTCACATAATCAGTCTCAAGAAATTGTAATGTTTAAGAAAAACAACAAAACATGACTAAACCACGCTTGAATCTTTAGTGTCTGTAACCTCGGCAGGAAGTTGCACAGCAGAAACAGCCCAAGTACGGGAACGGGGGAATTTCCCATGAACCCACAATGAAGCGAATACATGATTGAACATAGACAATACACATAAAAAGCAATGCAGCAGATGGGAAACTTATAACATACAGAGACATTAAGTCTCTGTGAGACAGCCATAGTGTCAAAAAGATTAAAAGCTCAATCAGACCACTTCCTGTCACGCTGCTGTGGGTAGTCTACTCACAGCTTTGGTGATGACTCCCTTCATGGTGCCTGAGAGGGCTGCTGCCATGCCAAAGCGCCCATTGTTCAAGATGTTCATGGCCACCTTGAAACCTCCGCCCACCTCTCCCAGCAGGCATTCGGCCGGCACGCGGACATTGTCGAAATACACCTCGGCTGTGTTGGACGCCTTGATACCCATTTTCTTCTCCGGAGGGCCGCTGTGATTGACAAGATGGGGTGATAATAAAAGCATTTTATGAGCCAGAGCAGAGACAAAAAAAGGCAGACATGAACTCATAAACATCGGGGCTGCGGATGCAGATGAAAAGAATAGGTGTGCTCACTGTGTCACTCCTCCAAAGCTCCTCTCCACGATGAAGGCGGAGATCTTGTCCTTCATCTCTCCGGTCTTTGGATCTTTCATGGGTGTCTTGGCGAACACTGTAAAGATCTCAGAAAGGCCTCCATTGCTGACAGAGAAAAGAAGACATCAGATTAGGAAAAACCAAGCAACTTCTAGTCATTAAATTGTATACAGCTGCCCCCTTGTGGCGGCAGTAAGAACATCATGATTGTGTATGAGCCCCCGTGTCCTCACCTGATCCAGATCTTGCTTCCATTCAGAGTGTAGTACTTTCCACAAGGCGACGCGACAGCTGTGGTCTTGATGGAGGCGGCGTCAGAGCCGCTGGCTGGTTCAGTTAGACAGAAGGCGGCAACGGTCTCACCTGGAGGGACAAAGACAAAACATGCGATGTAAAACACATACAGCACAAATGATATTCTGTGTAACAAATAAAAATACTGAAAATGCACTGAAAGTAACGTCAAACACTGGTGTTCTCACCTGAGGCAAGTTTAGGCAGGTACTTCTCCTTCTGGGCTGGATTCCCAAAAAGCAGAATCCCCTTGAAGCCGATGGACTGGTGGGCACCCAGTGTGATGCCAACGCCCAGGTCATGACTGCCAACGATCTCAACCAACCGGGCGTACTGTCAGATGGACAGATGCTACCACGTTAGCATTTACACAGCTGTCTGAAACAATTAACAACTACATATATTTACAAATGTCTGTGTTTATGAATAAATATCCGTAAATGTGATCTACCTGTGTGTTTGAGAGGCCGAGGCCGCCCAGGTCAGCTGGCACCTGCAGGCCAAAGGCGCCCATCTCCTTCAGGCCCTCCATGGTTTGGTCTTCCACCTTCTCCAAAGCATCGTTCTTGGCGGGATCATTCACTTCCTGCACACAGAAAGCAGAAACGTGAAGGGTGAGGATGAGCTCAGACAAATTTGGCCGAGAGCTCAAAGTGGTTTGAAAATTACCTCGAAGAATTTGCAGACAGGCGGCACGAGCTCTCGAAGAAACTGCTCCTGCTCCTGGTTCATGGCTACAACGCAGACAAGTGATCACACTTAACCTTTTCTCATTTTCTACAATGAAATGCAGGTAATTATTCAGATAGTTGTAGATAATATCCTGTGATTTACCTGAGGGGTAAGGGAACACCTGGGCAGTCTGGATCTGGCCCATGAATATGTTGGCGGCAAATGATTTTGACTCCTGGAAAAATAAACCAAACAGTGTTTTCTTTAATGTTTACATCAACTGTTGTTGCAACGCTGATTCTATAAACATTTTGCTGTCTGCATTCTCTACATCCTTGTTTACTAGCTTGTGTTTCCCTTCCCTAAATTTATCGGTGTGTTCCTGCCACTTGCTGATAGGTGGAATAATGTGAAAGCATTGGCAGGAATATGTATCGTCACCCACAAAGATGTGCATCGAAACAGAAAGGGGACTCATTCATAGAAAACTGCTTCACAGCACTACGAGAAGTCAAAAACTGGACAGGGTAGCTTTAATCCTTAAGAAGTGTTAACTAGTTGGACATTTTAACTGCTTAAACAATGTTTATACTGAATAATAACATGAGCTCAACTATAATAAAGACATAATAATGATAATAACAGCTAGAGATTAACATACAACAGCAGCTGTCTTCTTTTCCACTTTGGTGGCAGCGTCACTGCCGACAGCTGCTGGCTTCTCCAACACCGCCTAAAGAGAAACAGCAAAAAAAGGCAGAGCAGTTTATCAATTCAGTAAAAAAAAAAAAAAAAAAGCAGGGGAATCTTAAACTTTATCTGCTTAAATAAACAACATGGCTGGGACAAAATGTCAGGTCAAAACATAGAAAACAAATCCAAACAGCCCAAAGGACAAACATAAACAGAGTCTGTTCAGCGTTGGTAATCGTCCTGTGATCAGAATCCAGTGCTGTGAGCCAAATAAACCATGAGTGAAAGTTTTCCACTACCTGCCAGAGCATCAGCTTGGTTAGAGGCCCAGAGGACTGATGTCAAGCTCCAAGTGGGTGAGAGGTGACGCCAAGGGCACAGCCAGCCAGCTGACTCACCAAACATACAGGACATATTTAGATATGGAGACGTCTAACCCAATGTTTGCAACAGCTTACTGTTCAAACCAGCCACTTATACACGCTATGACACCAATCTGCTTTATTATTGTTTTACGTAAGTTCACTTTATTGTGTACAAAGCGAGATTGAGCCCTGTACAAAATCCCAACGGTAGGATTTACTACGTGCCTAGTTATGGCAGTTTGGCTGAGTGTTTAAAGGTATATAAATGCCGTTAGTTATGGAAATTGAGTTTAAATGGATGTCTAACTCTTCTTTTTCTTCACAAATGCACAAAACTAGATTTTCATGTTTGCATAGGGAGAGAGAGAGAGAACGGGGAAAACTGAAGTGGTTGTTTTAAAGCGGCTGAATTAATGAAAGTTATTTAAATATTCTTCTACATGACAAAACCAGTATTAATCTCTACTGCAGCTCATAAATACAGTGTTTACCAGGAGTCATTGCCAAGCTTCTGAGCTGCACATAAAGTCCTTACTTTATGATTATGTCATCATCAGACATGATAAGACAAAAATACAGGTTGATGCCAGCAGCTGTGCTGTGGGATTGTCTCTACTGACATTTAAACTGAGTGATACAACATGAAAATTGTTGACATAATAACTCCTTTCCTGAACCCTGTCATAGACAACTACAGTGTCACCCACATTCATGGTGTCACCTATATAACTGCGTCATGTGACCAGTGAACTTTCCCCTACTTCCACCGGGAGGGAGGGGTTTCAACGTTATGTGAGCCCAGACGCTGCACTGAGCCACACAAGGACAGTAGACAAACTTTAAAATATCATAACACCACAGAATAAAACAAACACAACACACAAAGTGCTGATTAAAGAGGAATATCTGCTGTATTGTAAGCTAATGTTATCGTACCTGAGCAGCTTGGCTCGCGTACAGACGGGCGTTCTGCACAGCGACCACAGCCCCGGCATGACGCTGACCTCTGTGGCACAGACAGCAGAGAAAGGTGGTTTTATTTAGCTGTTTATTCAAGAAGCAGAAGCTTTAACAACACATTTAAACATTGGATACCTACCCAGACAGCACGGGAGGGACCCTGAGGATGGTGCCGCACAGTGCGGAGGACTGGCTCACTTTGCGAAGCAGCATTTTCTTTTTGTTCTACAAGACAACAATATAATAAAACGTTGTTAGCGTTATGACACACAAGCAAACAATCAAACGCAGATAGAAACAATGGAGTTGAGCTAAACGTTATGTATTGTCAGCTGCTGTTGGTTAGCTAGCTATTTATACTGTCAGTAGCAGCCTAGCTAGCTGCTACGTAACGACGTCGGTTTGTTTTGTAACTCAGCCGGTTTTGACTCGGTGTTTGATTTCTCACTGAAAAGCAGGAAAAAAACAGTTAAATATTCTGATTCCTTGTATGTAGAATAAAGAAAATCGATGTAAAGTATATACCTGTACCAGATATATTATGACACGTCCCCTGAGTCCGCGCAGTAGCCGCCTGTTCCTCAAATGACCCACTTGTGTTTAACCTGAATTTTCCTCTGCGGACTGAAAAGCCAGCCTCGCCGGATGCCGTCCGTCTCACCGCGGTGCTTCATGGGATATGTAGTTTTACAGTATCGAGTGCTCCCTTTGGAAGTAGAGGCAATGAAAAGTACCTTCTCCTTATTCTGACAGTGTTATATATAATTAATTAATTAATTAACAAACATGACTCCTGAAGCTCCAACCTGCCTCTTTATATATATATATTAATAATTCATCTTTAGTGAGGAACATATTAATAACATAACCTGCAGTGATCCTCCAGCATCGGGGCAGAAAGTTTTGCAGTAATAAGATGGGCCTTTGATCTAAAAGTCAGTTTCGCAGTGTTTTACCTGCTAAATAGAGAGCTCAGTATTCATATAGTCAGATGCACCTTCATAGGCAGGTTCACCATGCACGTACACTGTGCTTTAATGATTAGAGAAGCTGCTTTCAGCCAAAGGTTTCATTTCAATGCATGTAGTAATGTCACTGTAGCAAACATCATGGCTTATTTAAATTGGAGTTGTTGTCATCAGCTTTACTGATTATTGATGAAGCAGTGCTGTAATGTCGAGGTGAAGCTAATTTAAACCGTTTCCTGACGACTGTTGTCTTTAATGCAACTTATTTTTTAAACTAATTG
Source organism: Pagrus pagrus (assembly GCF_965226575.1). Taxonomy (NCBI): domain Eukaryota; kingdom Metazoa; phylum Chordata; class Actinopteri; order Spariformes; family Sparidae; genus Pagrus; species Pagrus pagrus. The sequence continues at coordinate 10,661,179 of NC_140204.1, read as the reverse complement.
TGTTTTCTATGTAAAATCTGCTAAATCATGTAGCATTTCCCTCTGAAATGTAGAACTATAAAGTGGCATAAGCTTAAAATACTTGCAGACTAGTTCAGTAGAAGTACCACAATACATTAAAACTCCATATGACGATATACTTGATAAATCTGGGACAGACTTTTGGTGCTTTCATGAAGTATTCATCTAAACAGCAGTGAGTCGTGTGCATACGATGGCCCAGTAAGTAGGTCATTGAGCTATCAATTAACTGCAGCCCTTTGGATCATAAGACAAAATATTATGCTAACCAAATACAGATATCTACAGCATATTGAGACCAGCATACAGTATGTTCTCTGTGTGTATAAGACCGTCATAACATGGTTTATTATGTGACAAAGTTCAAAAATTGACTTCTTTTGAATCCCCTCTTAAAATAATCAAAGTCTGCACAGCATGTAAGTATCAAATTTATTCTCAAATACGCAAACAAAGGTGGCGATATGAAATCAAACAATGTGACACTGTCAATGTCATTCTTTTTGAAATGTCAAATCTTCATTTAGCACCTTAATAGTTCGGTTATACATGATTTATATAGGCACTCATACAAAAAATGAAATGGGTGAATAATGCGAGTCAGTAACATAAAAATAAGCATGAGGAGCTGGGGCGTTTGGATCACAGTTACTTAAAGATACACAGCGAATGTAATCAGAAAGTACCGCGTTCAGCGTCTCGTCTTGTCACCTATTAGTACCGTTAAGGCTCTACAGTCCCACACCTCAGAGAGAACTCCTCACAACAAGAGTTATTTGACAACTAGGCCTAGACAGTGATTACTAAACACAAGTTCACCTGACATTTTTGGACCTATTTTCTTTTCACATTACAGCTTGTATTGTTGCATTTACATAGGAGTAGAGTAGATATATACAGAGAAGTTCATTGTCAAACAATGTTGGAACAAGATGAGTTAATTTATGTACCTGGAGTGTGAAAAATGCAAAGAGTAAGGCACTCGTTATACTCCTACGCTGCCGGCGAATCTGGCCTGATGATCCAGATGTGTATACAGGATTGGATCCTTTTCAAGTACACAGTGTACCTGGCACCCTCTAGTGTTAAACTGTGGTCTGTGCGCTTCCTGCATGGTCAGCTCTGACACGAGTAGCTGCTTTGGGATGGTAGTACCCCTCCTAAAATATTAGATTTCTGTTAAGAGGATGTGCTGAGCAGCTCTGATGGGCACTCAAAATACATAACAGAGTTTGCTTTTTGAGAAAAACAGACAAGCTCACTACTGAGACAAGAAAGTAGAGCTAGTCTGGCAATAAAATGAAGAAATAACTGTTAGGTAGTGGATTTGAATGAGAGAAGCTAGACTTTGTAGACAGATAGTCCGACCATATCTCACATTAATTGTCTTCTAATTTTGTGATATTTATCTTTGTCAATGTTAAACCCTGTTCTCACCAAATTTGCAACAAGTGCCCTCAACCCAATAGGCCCTTGTGAGCTCACAAAGCTACCACCAGATCCTCATCGAGACAAGTGGGAACCGTACACTAACTTCACATGAATGGTCACCGATAGGAAAGCTACATGACATCCACAAAGAACTCGCTGGGGTTCCCCATGGCCAGGTGGAACGACTGGCGGGATGCAGTCAGCTCCGGGGGTACAGAGCCGAGATCCCGGGTGGGTGGTGCACCGGGAGGCCCCCCTGGAGTGGAAGAAGGCGGCGGGGGTAGAGCTGGATGCATGGGGCCTGTGGGCATCTGCTGAGCGTGAGGAAGAGCATGAGCGGTTGCCATGGCGGGATGTGGGTGCTGTGGGACCATCATAACCATCATGGGGTTGTAAGGCAGGATGCCCGGAGGGTAGGGAGACATGTGGGGCGGCTGAGGCATGCGGTGATGATGTGAGCGCTGGGAGGAGGCGTGGCTGTGCTCACTGGGGGCGGATGAGCCATGGCCGCGCCTCAGGCTGCTGCGGGTGGAGTATTCTGATTCGCTGCCACTGCCGGAGCGCGAGTCAGCACCTCCACCTTCTCCTCCCCCGCCAGAGGGGGATTTCTCCCCTCCACCCACGGTGCTGCCGGGGCCTTTGGTGCTGCGACGTCGCTCACCCTCGCTTCTCGTCGATCCGCTGCTTCGACTCCCTGAGGGCAGAAAGATGAGACGTGAATAAGTAGTTACTCTAGCTTGAATGAATGAAAGACAGGCAGACAGACAGACAGACAGACAGACAGACGGTACACACCTTCGCTGTGCTGGCTGCCCGTGCTTCCGGGGGCGTAGCTGTAGCTGGTGAGCTCGTGGTATGGAGGTGGCTGGCTGGAGAAGGCATGTGCGGGGTAAGGCTGATAGGGGAAGGTGTGCATCATTGGCCACGGGGAGGCCCCAGGGAGGGGCAGCGGGGCCAAGGTGTCCTGGTCTGAGGCCCCGCTGGAGCCGTCATTGTCATTCAGGGACAGGTTGGCCATGTCTGGGTGGGAGAAGAGTAGAAGGAGTGAATGACTGAATTGTTTGGATGAGATCCTAAACAAGCTGAACAAATGATTCTACTTTTGCAGATACAAAAATCTACAACAGACTCATTACACACGAGCATTTGTATGTTGTTTGCTTCCATAACTAAAAAAGTCACATGTTTGACTCCTGAAATCAATCAGCTCACAGAAGGCATGTGTGCAAATGTGATTAAGCATAACACTCATGCAGCCTGATCCAAGTCAGTCTTTGATGTCAATGTTTTCCAGTCACTCACAGTTCTCGCAGTCGCTTAAATCTCCGAACACGTAGTAACACTGCTCGGAGAAGGTGATCTTGTTGACGGTGTGTCGGATGAAGCCGGCCTTCAGCAGGTTGCTGGCGTACTTTCTGGCTTCGCGGCGGTCCTGGAATCCCTCGATGTGGTGGAAGAGCCACTCCACGACGTCTGAGCCTGGTGGTGGACGCATGACATGCAAGATTAGACAGGAATCCATTTTGTTCCAAAGGAAATCGTTGTGACAAAGATGGCTGTTATACATAATTAAAAACAGTAAAGTAAATGTAAACTCGCTGACTTGCAAGGATTCAATGATGGTGACATGGCGTAAGTGTTGTCTTTTCCTGGTTTTAAAGGCTACGTTACGGTAAAGTGATGTCATTTGGTGACCTTACCTTTGTCATTATATCCACATGACTGGTGACTAACAAAAATCTCATTGTGTTGATAATTTGGAAGAGTACCGAGAGTCATCCCTATAATATCGTCACCATATTAACGTTGAGGTTTCTCAGTCAAAAATACTGTAAAATTAGATTTTGTCATCCTAAAAATGGTCCAGTCAGTTCCAGCTGGCTTAATATCAAACTGGTTACCTTTATATTTGAAGTTTTATTATTAAGGATTATTATTTTCATTATTATTATTATGACAGGTAAAGCAAATAAATGACTGGCTATATCTATCTAAAACCTGGGAAACAGAGTGATGATTATCCTATGATAATAATAATTACCTCTATATAATAATGATAATCATTAATATGATCTGCCCTCTTTCTTTCTGCCTTAAAATAAAAAAAAATTTGTATGTATACATGTCTGTTTATGTGTAATTAAAATATATGTCAAACTGGTTTACATCGGCCCAATCCTTCCATCTATACACACAAAGTAGAGAATACATTCTTTTATCTCAAAAAAACCCCAAACAGGTTGAAAAAAATGAGCAGATTGAGGTCTTAAAATGTGCCTTTGCACATTCATGCGAGTGAAAATATGACTGCAAACAAATGTGACAAATATTCCGGTTTCTAGACGTCCGAGAGCAAATCAGATTTACTTGTAAAAATCCAGGATCACATGAAAAATCTGGAACGCCTCTCAATGATGAAAGCTGAACTTGAAGTAGCTGCATCAAACGCACACAGTGAGTGGCTGTTTAGTGCAGCGTTCCCACAACATTAAAGTACTTTAATTATGTTGTGACAATAAAGAGTGTGAGTGAAGGCTCTGCAGAGTATCTTTAGGAAGAGTTTAGTAGCCTTACTGTTTAAACACACTACAAACTGTAGGCACAAAAATGGCTGTTTATGTGAATTAACACTTCCCTCTGACATTTAAAAAAAAAAGACGGCAAAATGTTATTTACTGCAAGGGGAAAGTGTCATTTTGTTTTTGCCTGTTGATCTGTGACATGCTGTATATTTACTACATGGAGTTGCATTCAATTCATAAACAACATTTTCATTTCAAAAAGCACAAAATGAAAAACATGTAGCTACGAGTAATTACTCCTTGTGATTCAGCTGCAGGTGATTCCAATTTAACACATGTTTCCAGTCAACACAGGCACTCAAGTCTGTACTTTAGGGATTTTTTCCCTCCCACAAGTCACACGGTTTTAATTCTGAGAACATAATGCCTCCCCTGTAAAGTCCTCTGAGACACACAGAGTTCATGAAAGTAATGTACTCTTTTTTTGGTTTTTGTCTCCACTTTGTAGTCTTACCGAGGAAAGCGTTGGGGATGGTGATTTTAAGCCACATGCGGTCCCTGACCTCCAGACCCGACTCTGGCGAGGCCATGGCCTTGGCAACTGATGCCATGTCAGAGTGGAGCGATAAGTTGAAGTCATCGAAACCTGGAGGGAGACAGAAGAGCATTTAAGGAGAGCTGAAGAGGGAGAAGTGTAGACATACAGGGTTAAATGAATGAATGGTGAAATCTGAACTGTGTCCAATCTGGAGGGAAAGGAGTGAGGAGGAGATCAAAGGCAGGAAAGCAGCAGACATCATTTATCACATCACATTAGGATGGCGACAAAGGCAGAAAGACAGATGTGAAAGATGATTCGAGAGCCAGGAGAGAAAGATAGAAGGAGACTGTAACAAGACAATAATGAACCTCATTCAGGCGTTAAATATCTGACTGACAAAGAAACTAGGCACGGTTTAAAAGCTTGAAGAGGCTCTCACGTTCGGTCTCGGTGACGGAGGAAGAGGAGGTGATGGTGCTGAGGGAGGAGCTGCCTGGGAAGGGAGGGTAAGCCCCGGTCATAGCCACAGAGTGGCTCACCCATGCTGCTGGGTCGATGGGTCGGATCGGTTCATCTACTCAGGTGGAGAAAATTAGAAAACTGTTAATAACCCTGATCATCAACATGGGAATAAACAGAACAGCTGGCAGTTGAGAACTTACTGCGAGGCAGAGTGAAGTAGCCCTGAGGAGAAGGGTCCCAGCACTTAGCCACTGTGAGGATGATGGGCCTGGAAAACAAATAATAAATGATCATAATCGTTGTTGACCCCTTGTGTGCAGACAAAACTTGATATAAAATTATCTAAAATGAGAAAACAGCAACTCACCCTGGCTTGTGTACAATCTCCCTAAGCACCCGCACTGCATCATCGTTACTCATGTTCTCAAAGTTGATGTCGTTCACCTTGGAAGGTAATGACAGAAACAATAAGTCAATTGATAGAAAATTAGAAGGGAAGATTTGTTTTAATCATTGAAGCTTGATCAAGCTTTTCAATGCTCAAGATTTGCTTAAATGTAAATGTGTTCCAAAACAATCTATTTACAATTAAGTCGTCGGTCCTCCTCACCTGCAGCAGCATGTCACCAGGTTCGATGCGTCCGTCTGCAGCCACAGCTCCTCCCTTCATGATGGAGCCGATGTAGATGCCTCCATCTCCTCTTTCGTTGCTCTGGCCCACAATGCTGATGCCCAAGAAATTGTATTTCTCTGTGTTGTTGAGATCAGAATAGCATTAATACTACACACACACACACTTGAAACACTGAGGTTTAAAGACGAGCAAACATCAGAGTTTACGGACCCATGTTGAGAGTGACGGTGATGATGTTCAAGGACATGGTGGAGTCTGTCACGCTGCTGAAGGAGGAGGCCTGGAGTCGAAAACCACAGATTTTACGTGAGATGCGCTAACAAAGTCACACTCTCAAAACAAACTCGAAGACACAATTGTAAGGCTGAGAAGATATCGACAGTACGTACCCTCTCCAAACGTGGAGGGCGCTGTTTCCTGCGTCGACGGTGGCGTTTAAGAAGCCTAGAAGCTGTGCTCTGTTCTGTTGCACTGCTGAACCTATACGTGAGAGAGTCAATAAAATGTAAAAGGTCAGAAGAGAAACATTCTGTCACAAAACTTTAATAGGGCTGCTACCAACAAAGATAAAAGGGAAGCTATAATCCTATTTTCCACTCATGTTTATTTCTGGATAGTTCATAATTCATCCTCTATGTTTTAAGTGCAGCATCCAAGACGATTTAAAAGGTCAGTTGCAATCCATCCACCCAAAATCTTTCCGTCTCTCACCTGCTCATGGTGTCGTCGTCCTCAGAGTCGCAGAAGCTGGTGGTTTCCAGCTCGCTGCTCATCACGGTGCTGGAGCTCTCATATCCTGCCAGGTGGCGCTCCAGGCGACTCTGGCCGTTCATACGAGGACCTGGGACACCAGAGAAGATATTCTCCATGAATTTTCATGTTTGCTCAAGTCCATGTTTTCCTTTTTTCCCTAAAGACTGCTAACATTCCTCACTTCAACATTCTTTGATTATATCACTATCTGTCATTGGTTGGATGTTGGCCGTGGGCCAAATCTTGATGACACATCATCATATAAGAGCATTTTTCCATCTGCTTTTTCTCACCGTGTTGCTCCATGCCCTCTCTGTGTCGAGGTCTCTCTCTCCTGAAGGAAACTACAGACTCTGTTTCGGTCTGGTCGTCCAATGTCTCCACACTGCCTGTAGCATTGGGACTGTAACAGAAGGAGCACAGTAAGAATTAGAGCACAACAAGAATTAGAGCACAACCAAATTTCAATAGTTTACTGTTTTAATGTGATCATTTTTCCCAGCTAATGTTTTCCATTTTTAAACTTTGCAGTATTCGGCCCAAACCTGCAATCCCTCACCAGACCTGTACACAACTTTGTTTCACAAATTAATAAGCAACAAGACTTTAATGTGCAACATCAGAGTAGTTTCCCTTAAAAGGAACAAAATAATTTTACTGTATTTATTTTACTTTCAACTTGTGTAAAACTCTCGAGGCCTTTAAAGGCTGTCAAATCATTAAGTATTACCAACGATTACTATCTCAATCAAATGCCCAATTGAGCCTCTATGGGGTTCAGACTTCAGAACCACACACACACACCAACAAATGTTCTGATTACATAGGTAGACAGTGAATGTCTTGTGGTTCATGATGAAAGCAAGATTCTTCATCAGGCAACCACAGAAACTGTATAATTTGAATTACATTTAATTTTCCAGTATGACTAATGGTGTTGATCCAGCTCCAAATACAGCATGGAAAGCGTGGTTCATTCTCCAAACAGCTGAAAACCGCACACTGAGTGAAGTTAAAGAGAAATAGTTTAATCTGAAATTGGATTCAAAGACTAGCGAGCCACCTTCCTGCAGCCGAAAATCAATCAGAGCGCCGCAGCTGTAATGGGAAGACTTACTGACGGACGTGGACTCCATTTGACCCCTAAACCAAACTCACAGAGCTGCAGACACTTCTCAGGGAGCCAAGAAAAGATGGTGAGAAGCTATTAAAATGATAGTTTGTTTTGGACACCACAGGCCCAATTCAAATTACAGTAATGTTTCCTCACATTCAAGTGGGACAGCGTGGATGCTAAAGGATGAAGAAGGACTGAATATTTGTTGTGTTGTGGTTTCACACTCTAAAAAGCTGCCATAACCAGGTTTGTCACTGCAAACTATCCCTTTCACGTTGCACAGATAATTATTACTTAACTCTGCAGTTAAGACAGAGAAAGTCTACAAGCTGGTGAAAACATGGTGGAGCATTTAGCAGCTAAAGGGGTTGTTTTTGGTCAACATTGTCAATATTGGACTTATAATAGGCAACTGTTTGCTAATGCCAAGCTCACATTAATGGATTGTAGCCCTAATGTTTCACCACAGAGTTTGGAGAGATGATTAACAAAAGTCAGCAACAATCTCTATCCGTGAACTGTTAAAGAGCGATCCAAGAGTTTGCCAATGCCTCACAGATGTATGAAAGACGTCATGCAGACTTAGTTTTCTTGTTCTCGTTCTTCTCCTCCTCCTGCTGGAAGATCTTGTAATATGTGAGCCCCTGTCACTGAGAGGTCATGTAGTGTGCAAACCAGTCTTATAGCGAGAACACGTCGATGATCTAACGACTCTGAAAGTCATGTAATGCGACCAAGACATAACACGTTCACTATATGAACTTAACAGGTGATAATAAGTAAGTTAATGTTAATGTTCACAGCACCCAAGAAAATGGATTACTGCAGGTTTAGATATTTTTTTAAAACAAACAAACAAACAAACAAAACAAAGCCCAATTGAACCATGGATAAAGTCAGGTTAATTACATCCCAATACAAAAACTCTGAAGTGAATGCCAAAAAACACACTTAAACCATGAGTAAGAACCGTTTAAAAGTCTTTGTGTATGTTTAATGTATTGAAAGCTTCTCTCAGAACTAGTCATGCTAAAAACAAGGGCGGCTCCAGCTAAGATCAGGTTCGAATGAGCTGTAGTATTCTCTCTATTCTTGTTGTCACCTGATACTGGGAGTGTATGACATATTCAGGAAAAAGGTACAGTACGTACACTACAGCCACGGGAGAAGAACTGCTGTTGAAAAGTGAAATTTGCAGTTTTTTGAGAAGGTTATTGGCTTCATGATGCCCCTAAATATATATTACTGTAAATCAAATTAGAGGTTGTGCTGTGCTTACTGGAAGGAGGGCGGTCTGGAGTCCCCGATGCCCCCGGTCCTCTCTGCAGGTGGCGGTGGGAGGGGCGGAGGAGGGGGCGAAGGCTGGGTCGTCGTCTCCACAGGGGGGACCACTGCCACCGGAGGCTCTGCTGCTGGAGTGTCTGAGGATACCAACTGAAAGATAAACAGACAAATTAGGAGAAGGAAACAGAGAGGTAATAAAAAAAAATGTGCAGAGTGGAGAGAATTTGGCACAGAACAAGCGATACAAATTGGTGAGAAGGTAGGGAGAAGAGAGGGTGAGAAAATGAGAGGCATGAAAGGGGAGGAGGAGAAACGGGTAAGATGTCAATTACTTTGACACACAAACACTGTAGTCTATTCAGATGGACGTCTCAAGGGCATACTGAAACACTATCCTACACTTAACCCGTCTCTCTTCATTATACAACAAAAATGCCCACACACACACACAGAGGTAACGCACATCGACAATTAGGATGAATGCCATACAGCATCCAATTACGTGAACCCTTGGAACATACTCAGGACGGGAATAAGATGTACTTAAAATGGGCGTCGAAGGCTGAAATGCGAGAATAAAAATGGTCTTATAATGCTGGAAATACTCAGAATCCATGTATTTTAACATCAGAGCACTTTGTTTCAGTGCTTTTAGAAGCTTGGTTAAGGCCTGGCTAGATTAAAGCATTTTCCAGGCTTTTAAGATTTTGAACAAACAAAAGTGACAACCTTTGCATTCCCCGTCAAAACAATGCAGGCAAATGGAGTCCATCAGCCTGTACAGACCGACGTTCGCCCTCTTTTCTGAGTCACTCCCTCCCCTCTAATAGCTATGAAACACTCGTCTTCTGGGATCCCTCCATCCGTCCTGGCCTGCAGATCACATATCAGTCCCTCTGGTCTCTGAGCTTTGTTCCCCCTCTTTTAATGCCTCTCCTCGTTCTTATGCACTTAACAGATGCTTCGGCTTCAAACCTGCTTATCTGGGCCCGGGCCCCATGTTTTGTCTCTATTCAAATGTAACCTGCAGGGTGGGGTGCAACAACTGGGCCTTCTCCTCCAGAAATGGAAAGTATGAAAACTGTACCTGGCAGCTCACTGTACTGTAACCGCTAACAAGCTGTGCTGCTTGCAGATCACAAGCTTGAGTGTCGATCAACACAATGAAAGAAACATCTGCCTTCCTCATGCTTTGGTCAGAAAAATGAAAAGCCCTTTTTGCCCCCTCATGTTGCATCATCCATTAAAAAAAAATATATATATTATAACATGCAGATTTTTTTGATTATGTCATTTATCTGCAGACGTGTGAGACTGGGTGACTTTCAAATAGCATAAACAGCAAAACTGCCCATGCAGTCTAAACTCTAGTCTTTAAAGACTTGCTTTTTCTCATATCAAGCACGAAAAGTCAAGATTTATAAGAACACTGGCAAGATTTTTCTTTTTGTCTGGTTATTTTGCTTCTTTAAGAAACTTTAGTGTCCAAAATTAACATTTTCACACATCGGCCGAATTGACTGGTAGATGAAAAGATCTACTTTAAGTTAAGATAAATGTAAAAAACAACAACAACAACAACACACCCTGCTGTTTTATACAACGCTTAAACTTACACTTTGGACTGTAACTGACTGACTGATTAAAATTAAAAAAAATGATAATTGGTATAAAAGAGAACCTACCAAACTAACAAAATTAAAAAAGGTATGGATGTAATATGGGAAAACTCTGATGGGGGAAACTTTCTCGTGATGCTTCACTGCAACCAATGAGAATGGATGAAACTATGGATAATGTGAATATTACAGCAGGAGAGTAAAAAATGTGTAACACACTTGTGCCCATTTCTTTTTGCTTTTCCTCTCTGAAATATCTTCAAATGTTATGTGGAAAAAAAATTACAAAACAAGACTAGCCTCAATAAAATCTTATATCTTAAATATGTAGTAGATTTAATGGATGCAAAGCTGAACAGTTTAATAGTCTTGCTAAACTACCAGTATGTGTTATTGGTCATAGTGACTCAGACTGTGGTTAAAGCTCTGAGAAGATTTTTTCTCACAGATCTTGTGAGTCTGTTTCCTTCTGTTTAACCTGGCTGGACAGTTCGCGTGCTTTAGTTTCCCCACTCAATCAAGGAGATTTTTTCCAACACACCAAAGCTTAGACTTGAAAAGTATCGGCTTCAAGTCTATGATGCGTCAGTATGATATACAATTATACAAAGCCAACAACTCTAATATTACATTTAATTACTTTATTTTACTGCTGCTCGTTAGACAAGATGATTAGTCTGAGGGAGGTCTGGGGGAAAAGGAAAGTGGTTTCTGAGAACAGCCTCTGGCTGATGATTTTTTTGGCTGACTTTTGAGATAAAAGTTAAGTCTGAACAAAGCAAAAGCCTCAGTGGGAGATATTGAAATAGGTCATTTATGGAATTAGAGGAATGGTCGCCAGTCACTCCCACTCTGAGCCGACAGATTCACTATCTCTTACCCATGACACCACTCTGCCGTTGAAACATGGCAACTTGGCACTGTCGTCGGAAATCTCTTCCTTCACCACCCTGAAAAACAGAGAGACAAAGTGAGCTTCAGGAGGTATAAATTGTCCTGCCTTCATAACAATATGGCATGGTATGTGGATGGTATAGCAGAGCAGAGGACTGAGGGCTGAACACAACACCGAGGCTTTAGCCTAATCATAAAGAACAAAGTTAAACTGGCGGGGGATTAAAGAGTTTACATTGCTCACACATTATACTAAATATATTAGGCCATTACAACAACATGGCTGAACTAAATCAGACGCTTGGCCTCATTTTCAAATGCTCCTAAAATATGTTTTGACAAGCTGTTTGCCATATCCCTTTAACATGTGTTACCATGTGTTCAATGGATCAGTCTGTGGCGAACACGGCTGACTGAAGTGGCTCCAGTCGAACAAGACTTCAGCTTGTATCACATCAACACAACAGCTGTAAATAAATTCCCCTCAGATTTAACACTGATTTCACCAGAAAATCATGCAAAAGTGAGATTTAAAGAGCCAATTGTCAAATAATATGTAACCCATTTGATTTTAGACTATGTATGCAGAGATGTCCTCATTGGAGACCTTTAATATAGACTAGTGTTTCTGAGTCTGATACAATACTTGTTGTTTAGTGTTCATTGGGGCAGCTGTGGCTAAGGAGGTGGAGAGAGTCATCCAGTAATCAGAAGGTCGCTGGTTTGATTCTCTGGCTGCATGTAGAAGTATCCTTGAGCAAGATACTGAACCCCACGTTGGTCCTGATGAGCAGGTCAGCACCTTGCATGGCGGCCTCTGCCATCAGTGTATGAGTGAGTGAATGTGACACGTGTTGTACAGCACTTTGAGCGGTCAGTAGACGGGAAAAGAAGTATAGAAAAGCAAGTCCATTTACCAATAAATATCCATCTGGCAGATTTAACAATTTAACAACTGCAGATTCTCTGACACACCTCATTTTTCACAAGCTGCATCATCCAAACACATGGGGTCCTGGTTCAAAACTATTTAAAAATGAGAATCTACTATCTGGATGTTCTGTGAAATGATAACGTCAGCGTTGCCGACTTCTGTGTCTGAACTCTTTACGACAGTAAAGGCCCTGACACACCAAACTGACATCAAAGAACAAGCAGCATTGAAGGCAGACTGTTGAGTTGCCTAACTTCTCTTGTGTCTTCGCCAAAAAGCTGCACTTGAACAATGAACATATCCAAACGACTAACGACCTACAAGCTCGTACATGCTGCCGACATACAAACCGTAGTTATGATTAAGCAGCATTTTTTTTAAATCGCTCTCTCTAATATAGCCCCTTCTAATCAAGAATATGTCTGATAACAAGGTGCAAATGGCACTGGCGAGGAGGCGGAGGGGAAAATTAAGGAGAAACCACGCTAAATAAAGAGCCAGATGCTCACCGACGGCCCCAACAATGGCTTTTAGGACCGGGGGGAAAATAAAAACATCCGTACCGTATGCGATAAGTGAACTACATTGGGATGGGAATATTGTATCAGATCCATCCCAAATCCATTAAAACATCCAACTGAATCCACAGAATGGACAAAATCCTCTTTCAGGGTTTATGTAATTTTAAATCACCATCATGGTATACACCATAGTCCATATAACACTATGTCACCCACATCCACTGCTGGCTTTTCAGCATTTGTTGACAATATTTCCCATAATATGTTTCGTATTTAAATGTTATCTTTTTTGCTTAAAGGGATTTTATCCTTCTTGACTTCAATTTCACTGCGTGGGATTCATTTGGTTCAAATCATGTTAATTTGACTTTGCATTGCTGTAACCGGTTTAACCGACTGTTACAAGCAACTATTCAATCATTCAGCTTCAATTTTCTGCATCTTTTCAGCACTGATAAAGTGAAATTAAATCACTGGGATTACAGTCTGGTTGTCTAATGTTATTACCAAAATATCATCCAAGCCATGAAGCTGTGAATTAGCACGGTACATATCTAAGAAAAGAACAGCTAACCTTAATTTGCTTACTCCGGTACGTGACAGACACTATAGAATATCTTCTGTCACAGCAGTAAGCTGACACACACACAGACACACACTCTCATACTGGTTTTGTGCCTTGTTGCAAATTACACAACCAGGTCAACTTAATATGCATGTAAATCCAATACACACAACAACAATATCCTCTCAGTTAACAGCCACAGCGAGAGCCCACGTCCACAGAGCTCCTGAAAGGCAACACATCCGCCTGGCCATTCTTCCCTCCTCCGTACTCTTCCTCCATGTTTGTCAGAAAGGCAAACATTCGGCCTCAGCTGTGTGATTTCGCCCCCCAGCAGCCTCCCACTATGTTATTACAGTAGTTCACTAGGACAGGGGCTGGGTACAAGTGCTACACAGAGGACACTTGACTGCTCCGACCCCTCCAGAAAGTTTTCTTTTTCCAGCTTCATCTGCCAGTGTGCCTCCTCCTATGTGTGTCAGACTCGGTCAGGCTCCACTGGGCTTTCGTAAGCAGCTGCTGAGAGCTGGTTTTGTGGCTGAGTGTTAGCATACGGCCAGATTGTTGTGGGCACTGCTGGGGAACTGTTGGAGGAAGACTTAAGCTTCCGACAGCCGTGTTTGTGGCTTCTGAATGTTAGCTAACAAATGACCTTTTCCTCAGTCTGATTGATTTAACTTTGCGAGAAAAACTGCAACGAAACAGCAGATGAACAGATGCAGCATTCTTCTCCAGAGAGCTTAATTGTCTTCATTCCTCGGCCCTCCAAACAAACAAGTGACCACAGACGAGAGTTATTTCACACACACTCTAAAATGCCGGGAATAATGCACAAACAACCCTGAATATGCTGCGTCCTGTTGGATTTAACACAACCTGAAGGTTTTCACCCCCGCTTCCCTTTCTCCCGATCCCTTGCTGCTATTAAATTCCTCAAACCCGACACAGCATCTCCTTTCTAACAATTAATCTTACTTATACAGCTCCCTGATCCCCTTACCAGCAGATGCACACACAGAGGAATATCTAATAACTCTGAGCCAACACCACCCGACTCTTTCTCCCCTTTCTTCTCCCCGTGGAAACCCCAGACACCCAGCACATGGCCCCCGTCCAGGCCCAGGTTTCCAGCACCGGCCCTGGCCTGCCCTGCTCCACGGATCTCCCCCACTGCCACACACACAGCTCTGGCCGACAGCTGGCCTCGTACCAGGGCAAATGAAAACACACACTATTACACACACTCTTCTCCTGGGTCGGAGAGAGGGGGAAACAACGTCCCTGCTATGATTGGACAGCTGACTCGGAGCTATGTTTGAAATTTTTCATGTGAACTCAGTTGGAGATATTCAAATGAGATATTTTGACGGCAGTCTGCACAATTGAAGTTAAGAACTGAGTATTTTTTCTGTCATGCTCTCTTTGAAAGACTTCCTATGTTCTGCTGAGTGAGTTTGGAGTGGGTGGCTCTTCTGAGATGAGGACTTTTAGCCTTTGGAAAAACATTGTGTGCTCACTCACAAACGAGGGTCTACAAGCCATCAAACCCCATCCGACTGAACGGGGATAAGCTCTTGAGGTTGGTGTGGTAAAGCTAGTCAAGATAAAATAAGTAACAGAGACCATCAGAGTGTAAAAAGACAGGCTCTACAGATATTACTGTGCCCATAAAAAGTGCAGATAATTGCTTTTCACAGTTATTAGGTACACACACGTGGTTGACAGCTTATTAGCTACACCTAGCTAAAACTAATGCAGTCGAATACAAGAGTCCTTCATAACGTCCTCCCTTCATGAAGGTTATAATGTTGAGTTTTTGTTGACACTAATTTAGAGGTTTTCATTTGGCTGTAGGATCACTCTGGAGGAAGTAGTTTGTGGTGTATTGGGATTAACTAGACAGGCAATCTATTAAAACAACGTTGGAGCATGAACAACTTGTCAAGTAACCAATCAGTTCAACAAAAGAAATTATAATCTGACATTATTTTGAGAGTTTTGAGAAAATCAATTGTTTGTTTGTTCTTTTAAAAATGCTTAAAACGTCCCTGTTTCCAGCTTCTCACATTTGGATTTGCTGCTTTTCTCTGTTTTATATTATTATGAAAATAATATATTTGGGTTTTGGACAGCTGGTTGGAAAAAGCCAGACTTCTGAAGGCGTCACTTTGGGCTCTGGGTAATGGACATTTTTCGGCATTTTTCTGACTGGGTTTTTGTGGCTGGGACAGCATTTTCGAAAACAGCAATATATTGTTTCACTTCCTCTTGTGATTGATACACTGGCGCCAAATATCAGTATCTTTATTAAAACTTGCAAACATGCCGCCGCTTTAAACAGATTTCCCCTGAAAATTGGATTTAGTACTTGAAGCCACTACCTCACAAATCCTTGTTTTGTAAACTTAATTTACACAGACTGAAACTATTTTAGTGAGCCCAAGTTGTATCCTTTATTTATTTTAACTCCAGAGCTGTGTTGCCTTCTGGCAGTTCAGAGTTTTGTAATGATGGCACACATGGACAAGTTGCAGTAGTGTGTGTGTTTAAGAGGCACTAACTACGACTCTATGCACTTTTTATTAGTGTTTTATCTCAGTTCATGTCAAATCTGGTGAAACTAACAGCACAATGCTGTGAATAAATACATAACTCTTGCACTTTGCCTTTATTAGGGGTACTTAGTAAAACGGATTGTGATGTATAGATAGATGATTGCCTTGCAATGCATTGGTTATTGCAGAATTTCATGGAAACGTGACATGAACCATACTGTAAGTTACACTGCATTTCCAACCATTACCATCTTTTTAGACCAAATGCTTAATCAAGGAAATAATCATTAGAATAACCTGGAATTAAAATAATCCTAATTTTCAGCACTAAAGAATATCTCTGTGTGATCAGAGTGGACACGTATACACAATCAAATTAATCTACAAAGGAATCTGGTTATAAGATCACTGAATAATACTCAGTCTAGACTCTAGAGATGTCCTCTTCAGATCTTATTTTCATTATTACCTGTTTAGTTTTGTTGTAAAATGGTGAATAACTGAGTCTGCAAACTGTTAGAAATATGACTGAAGCCAGATACAAGTTCGCAGAAGCCAAAAGTGACATCATAACATTGCTGACATAGTCTCACCAAGAATCATTTATTAAAGTGATATAAAGTGATAAAAGGCAAGCAGCTCATCTAATCTGAAAAACTTTATTTTTACCTGACAAATGAATAAAATGCTTAAAATGTCAATAGACACATTTTTGCAGATATACTGACTCATTACTAGACTATTTATTTCAACAACCAAACACCAGACGTTGATTGTTTTTGAGGGCCACAGATGTTCAAAAACAATAAAACCTCTCTACAAGTTAGTTATTGATGTTGCAGCTATTAATATTCAAATGATCTGCATCTGAGGGGACTGTCCGGCCTCTGCCAGCTCTGTCACAGCTAATGAAAAGCCGTCTCATCCATTTCATTTCAGCGTTTGAGTTGATATTGCAGCTCCCTTGGCACAGGCGGCGAGGGTGCCATCCAAAGAGGAAAAGAGGCAAATGGCCCGGCCTTAATACTCATCCAAGACTACAATGCATTTAACAGAAGCCCTGAGGGTCTCGCTGGGTGAATAAACCACAAACATGCATTCCTCTGCAGGAAAATGCACAGCAGCACCACTGAGAAAAAAAAAAAAAAAAAAGATTAATTGATAGAGGAGAGGAGACAGCTCTTTCTGGAGGAGTGGGTTGGGAGAAAGGGGAGAGGAAGCCAGGGGGAATGAAAGGATGGCTGGCAGGCCAAAGTGTTAAAGAGGGGAGACAAAACCCTGGCTTCAGTCCCGAAAGAAAGAAAAGGCGAGGATTTCACAAGATGATGGACTGAAGGAGGGAGGGAGGGATGAGGATTAGGGTAAAGAAAAGCAGCAGGGACAGGGAATGCCTCCCATTGTAATGATGATGTTTTCTGAGAAATGTCCCAGCCTACATACCCTCAGTATTTATAGAGCCACTTGGATATTCATCACAGGTCATTATAACTTTGCACTTTCTCATTTGGGATGTGTTGTTTGAATGGCTGGCTTCATTTAAGTGCATTACACCCCTTTGCTAGAAGTTATTCCCTGTACAAATAAACGACAGCTGGTCACAAGATAGGATTGCATGACTTTCTGACACGCATACATGCATGAATTTCATTAAATAATGCTTTTAATAACTACCTTCTCGTTCCTGGCCTGAACTTGTGCTAAGTCAATGCTCCTCCTCTCAGAAGATAATGGCACATTAATGGGATTTTTGTTTTCTTTCTCCAACGTTTTGTCACAACATTTTAGTTACTTTGTAGTTGTTTTTTTTTACTCTTACAACTTTAAGCAGCTGTAATCACCCCGCATTTTGCATATGCAAGCCACACAGCTCCTCTCTGCTGAAGGAGGAAAGGGAAAAAAGAAAAATCACAGCAGCTCACCCGAAGTCCTGGTCCATAGACTTGAAGAAGAATTTGTAGTTTGGCTTGTTCAGGACCTGTTTAAAATCCAGCAAAGTGATGTTTTCGGCAGCAATGGGTATCTTCACCAAATACGGCGTCTCCTCTTCGTCGATGTGATAAATTATTTTGGTTTCCGCCATGTCTACGGTTGCTTTTAGTCTTTCCCCCCCCTCCCTCAAAGCTGGAAGTCAAGCCACAAGAAACACACTATGAGGCGAGGTAGCGTTAACTTTGTTAGGTAGTTGAGCTAGCGGCGGAGCTAGCTAGGTGGCTAACGAGACGGCAGAGGTGAAACGATGATGGCCACTGAGATTTTCAGTCCGAGCCAGAGGACGTAAAGCGGGTTAACCCTGCTCAAAAAAGCTCGCTCTCTCCGACTTTAGGCGGCTAAAAACTCGCATTCCCCCCTGTTACCGAGGGGCGAAAGACGACGGACACGCCACATTCACACGACCTAACTACCAACAACTTTTCCCCCAACAAAAACATACAGGGGAGGGGGGTCTGAAAACTTTTCACCACTTTTTGCGAGCCAACGCGGCGTGTGACGTAAACACGTACCCCCTCTTTTTTTTTTTTTTACGTACGTGCTCTCCCAACCGCCGTCCACCCCCCCCCCCCCCCTGCATTTTTATTATAGACTATTTACAGAAACACAACTTTTATAAAGGTTTTTCATTAGGAAAATACTTTTATGTGTTTTTTATATAATGGTAGAAAAAGTGCATCACTTTAAGAAAAATACTAAAAGCCCTCCTTTTCAAATTGTATTTATAAAAAGTAAAATAAAAGTGATTGTCACCTTACTGATTTAACAATTTTGGTTTGTTTTTCTCTTAATTTGTGCAATAGAACATAATAAAACAAACAAATTAAATAGACAAAGGTGAAATAAAATACAGACAATAATACAAAACTGGTGCAGATTTGTTTTTGTTTATTGATATTTCATACATGTTTTTCTTTCACCTGTATCTGTTTAATTCGTCGAATTTGTTTTATTATGTTCTTTCTAAAAGAAAAAAACATTAACAGTTGTTAAATCAATAATCAATAGGGTAACAATGACAGAAAAATGCATTATTTTACTTACTCAGAATGTATATGCATATGAAAATGTGCAGTGCTAGTCCACAAAAGTCATACTTGAGTAAAAGTAAGATCTCGTGTTAAGATATTACTTTGGTAAAAGTGAGAGTCACCCACATGAATAGTCCTTGAGTAAAAGTCTTTAAAACATCTGATATGAAATGTACTCAAGTACAAACAGTACAGGTAAAAGAAAATTATGCATATACTGTATTTAAATGTATGTATACTGTATATTCTGGGTTGACTGATCCAATATTCAGCATTTTGCTGATTATAGGAATCAGTGTTTTTTTTAAAATCTGATTGCCTTTAAATAAATTAATTTGAAAAGTGCTACTTTGGTTCTGATGCAGCCTGCAATCTGCAAAGTAACATGTAGCAAAATGTATCGATAAAATGCGAATAAAAATGCAGCAATAAAGCACATGTACTTTGAAATTATACTTAAATACAGTACTAACTTAAATGTAGTTACATTCCATCACTGACAATGTGTTTTTTATGTCAAGATGGGTCCTTTATTGTTATCTGTCTTAAATAGAAGCTCTCTATCAAATTAAATTAATTAATTATCAATTATTACTACAGAAGAGCACTCAATACATTTTCACTGCTGTAGTTGTCATTAAATTGTACAGTTGTACTCATAGTGTCAGCTCTACAATGAGCTGCAGCGGTTATCTGATTGTGAGCGACTTCAACTCATGAACCAGATTAAATAGATTAATCCATCACCATTAACAAGAACCAAAAGAGGAAACACATTAAGGAAGCCTTGCAATCACTTTAGCATCATTATACTAGTAAATGGCATCATTAAGGCCAATAAATTATTCAATCTGGCCTCCTGCATCCTCTCAGGCGGTTACATCATCACAGCCTGCAAAGTTATCCAAGTGAGACGCCATTGTTTTAAATGAGGACTCCTGGAGGTAACTGAATCCCTCACTGTAGGATGAGGAAATTAAATTCTTCATCATACAATTTGTTTACAACAATCCAGGAGACAGTGTGAATGTGCCGTGTAAGCCAGCTTTATTCAATTTATACATTGGCAGGACAGTCGGAGACAGCTTTATCAAACCTTGGGGAAGAAAGCACGTGTAGTTTTAAACCATTTTATTCACATTCAATTCCTCCATTTCCAGATAAACCACTAGAGGGAACTCTTCATCAGTCTATGATTGATGAACAAGCAACAAATATACAGTGAGTAAAGATTGGGGACTTTCTACAAAATCAAAAGGAGAGTCAAAAATATCTGGATAAAAATATAATTGAAAAACATTTTTCAGTTTTATATTCTCTAAAATGTGTCAACCTACTTTCTACAGTGCGTTCCTGTAGCCTATATCGTGACTTTATATCTGCTACACAAAAAAAGATAAAACATGCTTCCTATTAAAACTTCCTGTTCAAGAAATGTGGCCCAAACACCACCCCGACCACGCAGGTGATCACAAACAGCACCCAGAAGATGACAGCCAGCAGCTGCACACAGACCAGCGTGTTCTTGCTCTGCTGTATGACCTCCTCTTCCCCCACCAGGCCTGGCGCCATGCCGTACAGCCTGTCCGGGTGCATCTGCTGCACCCGCAGGCTCACGGTGGGCAGGATGATGAAGCGAGTGTCCCTGCTGTCCCCCTCCAGGGAGAGCACCACTCTCTGGGTGACCGTGGCCAGGCGGGTCGGCAGGCGGAAGGCCCCTGGGGGCAGCCTGGCCAGGATGCGGGAGTTGCAGGGTAAGGAGAGGGCGTCGCCGGCCTCCACAGGGGTGAGGTGGCGGCACAGGGGGCAGGGGATGGCTGGAGGGCTGTGAGGGTCGGGGGGCTCGCAGGGGCAGAGCTGGATCCTCTGGAGGCACTCGGTACAAAAGACATGCAGGCACTCCAGCATCCGGGGGCATTTGTTGTACTGGTTGTACTCCTGGTAGCAGATGGGACACTCTACATCCATGGGCTCCCCAGGGGTGGTGCAGGGGCCAGGTGCTGCTGCAGCTGGATCTCCCGGATAGGGAGCTGGCACAACTTCCCCTGTCATGGCTTGGGAGCTCAGTGACGGCAAGATGCAACTTGTGGATGAATATTTAACAGAAGACGGTAAAATCTGTGAAGAGAAAACAACTTTATGTCTACTTCTTTGGACTAAGAGAACTCAAGAGACTTTTTAAATGCCACGTTCTCCTCTCCTGCTGCTTTGTTTCTTCTAGGTTTTATGAACAGATTCCAGACCCCATGAGTCATCGCATTCATCCATTTAACCACTCATCCACGTCTAACCAGTCCCCCCCCCACCTACTCACAATGACCTAGAGTCCATGAAGTGTGTGCTGGTGTGCACGCTCGGAGCATGTCCAGGAAGTTTGGAAATGGATAACAAGAGAAACAACAAAATTAAGCAACAAGTCT
Organism: Pagrus pagrus; assembly: GCF_965226575.1. NCBI lineage: Eukaryota > Metazoa > Chordata > Actinopteri > Spariformes > Sparidae > Pagrus > Pagrus pagrus. The sequence goes on along the minus strand of NC_140204.1, from coordinate 10,639,886 downwards.
TTGTAATGATTCTTACTGCTCATGAGTGTGCGCACGTCCATCTTTCTCCACTCAGATTTCCATTTAAAGGGGCAGCTGATTATCAGTCAGCGTATCAAACCAGTAGTATTTCTGTGGCTCTGGAGGAGCTTTATGTAGTATGAGAACATATCGTCGACGTAAGCTTGTGTTACAAATTGACAACATGGAGCTTGTTTTAACAAAACTCACTATTGAATCATGGGAAATGTAGTATCAGCTGGTAGCTTAAAGGGTAACCACCAATTTTATACATTAAAGTATTTAATTAGCTAGTTAGCTCAGTTAGCTGTGAAGCTAGTGGTCCTGACTGGGAGCTCGGGGACCAGGGGAGTGTTAGTGTTTACGGTGCTAGCACAGGAGCTTTGGACCAGGACTGGCCAGAGGTAGCGTGCTTACTCCATTAGATATCTTGCAACCCAATACGTAGACATCATAATATCAAAAACTGCTACTTATTCACATTCTGAGGATAATTTCCATTAATTTCTGAACCTTTTCAACTTAAATTCCTGCATATTCCCCCTTTAAGAAACCAAATACGCTAGTGTATTTCTCAACATGTCAAACTATTTCTTCTTCTATCCAGTTAAACTCTGTCATTTATAAAACAAAGCCCTTGATTTGATTTGATTTGCTTTGCAGACTCTTTTATGTCCCTGCTCGCTGCTCTCATGGGACAACTACAAGCTTACTCGCGGGTGGATTGTTGCTTAGCAGATTGGGTCTCATTTGAATTGGTGCGTGGCAACACATACTCAGACCCTTTTCTTTCATAAATAAACTAGACTTCCATAAAATTAGAGCAAAAACATGGGAGCCAAATATAATTTACAACAACAATAGGCGTTTTGATCTACTCCAAAATCACATGGAACAAGAGAAAGAAGTTGTGGGATGGAAATGTTGAATTCAGCGCTGAATGGCTGCCCTGTATAATAAAACGAGCCCTCTTGTATCTATGTAGGCCACCAGGTTCAGTGAGATTACACAGAGAGAAGCTGGCAGCCATCCATCTTTACATAGGAAGCAGATAAGAGAGCCACTTACCCACCACACACGGCTTTGATCAGAGCACAGCTTGATGCCCACCTCCGACCCAGGTACTTCCCCTCTCGCAATTCATACTCATGTTGGCACAGCTCTCATCCTGGAGTGTCCCCCCACCCCACCCTCTTCAAGTCTCTATCTCAATACTCTTCAGCTCCAGTACGTGTCTGAGCTTGGCTTGCTGGCAACCATCTGATTTCGCTCGTCCTTGTCTCCTGTCCCATGAGGCATCTCTGCGGTTTGCTCAGCAGTAATTAAACCCCTGGTGATGGGAAGGTAACCAGGACACACAAGACAGAAAATGACAGATTGGAGTCTCTTGATCCCGACTTACTCGACTCCACTCGCATATTATGTTATTACGCTTCCACAGAGTCAGCATGTTGGAGGTTTTAAATGGCGTGGTGTTGGATTAGGGTGTAATTATTAACATCCTTACACTTTACATTGAAAGCAAGATGTAAAACATTTCTTCTGCTGAATGAAAATGGTCACGTTCGCATGTTTATTCCAGTGGGTGTCAGGCACAAATACCTAGTAAAGTAAATACATTTCAGGGACAGAACAGTTGTGTATGTTCAGAGCAGGGGTGTTCCCATGAAGTGTAAACAGCTGAGTTACTGAGACTAACCGGTACTACAGAATCTGTTGCACCCTGATTGAATGATTTCCTTGTAACCAGCTTGTCCTGTACTGACATGCTAGATGCCAGCTGTTCAGTGTTAGTCTGTCAACATAGTGGGTTTCCCCATTAGAGCCCGACCAAAGCTTGGCTGATATTATCTTGGCCTATCACAGATACATCAGTATCAGCGTATATATGCTGCCGCGGCGATACGAAACCTTTCTTCCAGACAACGTAATGCAGAAAAAGATTTAAAATTCTTTAATTCCCGGCGACGTTGACTGCTTCAGTGCGCCGTCATATCAGACAACAAAGTTCATTATCTCAGCCTAGGAGGTTATGTATTCAATCGTGTCTGTTTGTTGGTTTGTCACCAGGACTACACAAAAACTACTTAACAGACTTCCACGAAACTCAGATGAAGGATGGGCCGCGGCCAAGAATAGCGCCCATTATCTTTGGGGGTGGATCCCAATAAAGGGACAGGGAATTTTGTTCTTACGATCTTTATTTCCTATCTCTGTCTGCTACTTGTTTTAAAGCAGTCCACAGCTTCAGATGTCGTGGAAAATGTGATACTAACATAAACTTGACGACGATGATTGATGAAACCTTAGGGCGATACAAACAGACACAGTCAACTATAAATCAACTCAGCTCTTCAGCTTTCTGATTGTTTGTTTAATGATTGACCACCATGAAGATGATCGTTTAAATGATGAAAACATGTAGAACTTGTGAATTTTAATCCTATTAATACACTAATGTACAGGATGTGATATTCATTGTATTCACGATTGTGTTTATTTTGATGTATCTGTTACACATTTAACAAGCTCTGGCTTGAGTTCACTTTTAGGCTTTCTGTGGCTGCGAGCTGAAGTCTGGATGGTAGTTTGAGTGAGTCAGTGTGTGTGTTTCAACAAGCAGGAAACCAGTGGGTGTCAGGAACAAAACCCTAGTGAAAGTAAACAGAAGAGTCCATGTGTGTAAGTTTGGAGCAGAGGAGATGTTCTGATGTACGTTCTGATGAAGTGTAAACAGGTGAATTATTGACAGATAAACAAAGTCACATAACCTGTACTCGTGATACGTTGCACCCTGATTGAATGATTTCCTTGTACAGTTCGTCCTGTACCGACATGCTGGACGCCTCCTCTGCTATGTTCTGTGTAATTATTTCTTAGTTCGTTACTAAGTGATCAAAACATAATCATTTAAGACAGCTGTCATGATAGGATTCAAAGCTAATTAATGGCACACTTGCTTAGCCTGAGTTTCTCTGAGGTTATCTCGTTACAAAGCCTAATACTATGTTATGAAGCGAAGACTTTGTGATGGATTTTTAAAGAAGTTGTGACCGGACACACGACAGAAGGTCTTAAAACCACCAGACGTGACAAAACATTTAAACCCTTTTCACCCCTACAGTGATTTGCAGTCCTCACACACACACACACACACACACACACACACACACACACACACACACACACACACATACATTAGACTGTATTAAAAAAAACACGATTCAATGAAAAACATGTATCTCCAATTATTTAATTTAGTTTTTCTTCACTCATGACTTTGAGCCAGCATACCAGAAACTGAACTCAGGCATTGTTCATTTTATTTTCTGGCCCAAACCTCTGATTTGGACAGACTGGTGACTGTTAAAAGGCTCTCAGCAAAAGATAAAACAATAAATACAGATGTTTATCATTAATTTTATAACAGTGAAGTACATACTACAGTCAGGCCTGAAGCAGTGGTTCCTAACACAACAACAATACATATTTAATGAGGAATATATCTGTGGCATTAGTGGAGCAAAACAAACACGTAAAGAAAGATTCGATGACGTGTCGTAGAGGCGACTGTGAAAACAGTTAAGAAACTCTTTCTGGACTTTGAAACTTAAAGTGACATGTTGTACCTGTTGTTTTGGAGGGTTGTTATCCCACAAGACACACTGTACAAGCATCTGTATACTATAATTATAGTCGAGCACACTTATATCTATCTTTCTTGTACGGTACTATAGAAGGCAGGGAGCATTACATATGGTATACCTTGTTTTAAAATAGTGTTCAGACCTTCGTGTGTTCAAATTGAGTCTTTTTACCCGTCTGTGTTGCACCACAGGTCCAAGAAGACTGTGCTGTACTGTCTAAATGATAAAGCATTAAAGGTTTCTTTTACTCTCCTCACCTTTTTGGTAAACACCTTTCTATTTTACGGTCATCCGAGTCGAAAAAGCTGTGTTCAAGCATGACTAGAGAGTTACAGTAAGTTCAACAAAAAAAAGCGGTAAAGATGAGGAACAAAAGACTGTACGACTCAGGGTCTGTGATTGTTGGCAAGGACTTCAGCCGGAAAGCACCATGAAAGGGCTGGAGTGAGATTGTTTGGGGATTACCATGGAGAGGGAAGGGATTACGTCATATCACACACACACACACACACACACACACACACACCCTTGAGTGTCAAGAGTGTGAGGACCTCTGACATGATTTCAAGTTAGATTAAGTAGGGGAAGTCTACAGCTGGAGTTTACTGAACTTTGGATAAAACTTGTGAAGCCTCTCAGACACAACACTCAGCCTCCAATCCAACATGTAATGATTAATCAGTCAAGTATGTTGCTTTGCGTCAGCCTGTGTTCCTGTCCCATTATAATGACAGGTGTGTGACTGTGGAGGTACGTGAGGGAGTGTGTGTATGCTGGTCCCTGTGATTTCATTGCATCACGTGTATTTTGAGCCTGATGACTCATAGGTTGTGTTTACTTGGCCCTGGTCTACTACGTTTCTCCTCCCACACACATCCCCACACCCTGTGGTATAAGTCTGGACAGCTCACCCCGTCTGACTTCATTCAAACCTTGAGATAAGTCAGTGAGGAGCATCACAGATCAGACAGCAGCATGTATTCAGAGCTTGAGTGCGGGATTTGTTACCGGACCTTCAACGCAGGTCGGCGGTGTCCCCGGGAGCTCCAGTGCAGACACAGCTTCTGTGAGAGCTGCCTGTTGGCCCTGTCGCGACCCCTGGGCTCCGGTGAGGCGGACGCGTCCATCGACTGCCCGCTGTGCCGACACACCACATCCATCTCCGGAGAGGGGAGGATCAGAGCCGAGCTGAGGGTGGACGAGTGCGTCCTGGAGCGGCTGTTAGCCGCGGGAGTCCTCGACCAGGAGGACCCGGAGGAGGAAGAGGAGGACGGTGACGTTCAAGACGGCTGTGACGACAACGAGGAGGGGCAGCGTCCCGAGAGCGCAGCCGAGGAGAGCGACTCTTCCGCGGGCTCCAGAGGAGGGAGGCTCCGGCGGTCTTGTCGGAAAGTTTGGCAGAAGATAAGCGGGAAGAGCTCACGGCCGAGGGGCGGAGAAAGTAAGTGGCTCGTAGTAGTTTTTGTCTTGTCATGTTGTTGAGGTGAAACATTAGGGAGCTCTTAAAATGAACATTTTGAGAGTGAAGTTTGGTGGGGTGACCATAACAACATTGGGCTGATCCTACAGGTGACACAAGTCTAGCTTCAGTGTCACTGTGCCACATTTAGTTATATAATCCACTATCTTTTACATGTTCGTCTACAAAAACATAACTTATGTATAACTTGAACTTTTAGTACCTAGTTTTTAACCCCTTTTGTTGGGGCAAAACATTAAGAAGTTCTTAAAATGAGTATTTTGAGAATGAAGTCTGGTGGGCGTCACTACAACAACAGTGGGTTAGTCATACAGGTTTTACAGGTGACAGGACACAACTACTTCAGTGGTGTAGTGCAAAGTTTAGCTTCAGCTTCAGTGTCAATTGACACATTTAATGAAATAATTTTTAACATTTTCTCACACAAAAACAAGCTTTTATGTATAATTTTGACTTTTTAGTATGTAGTTTTGGACTTGTCACATTGGGGCAAAACAGAGAGTTGTTGAAATGAACATTTTAAGAATGCGGTTTGATGGGAGTGTTTTCATACAGGCTTTTAAGTTGACAACAATCTTAGTGACGTAGCACAAAGTTTAGGGTTTTAGTTTCCGTGTCAGCTTCTGTGCAAATGTTGCCACATTTAATAAATTAATCCATTACTTTTACATTTTCTTAGACCAAAACAAAGCCTCTATGTATGATTTTAACTTTTTAGTAGGCTATCTAGTTTTTAACTTGTTGGGGGAAAACGTTAGAGCGTTCTTAAAATGAACATTTGGAGAATGCAGTTTGGTGGGCGTGACCACAGGCACAGTAGGCTACTGATTCACGCTTTTGTTTTAAGGCTGTCAAGTTGGCAGAAAAGTACACAACCCGCAAAGTTTAGGATTTCAGTTTCCCATCTAGCGTCAGCGTCAATTGTGCCACATTTCATAAAATAACCCATCATGTCTTACATTTTCTCATGGAAAAACTTAACAAATCTGTAATTTTAAATGTTGAGTACCCAAAATATGTACCCCACACCTAACAGAATGTTTTATTATAAAAAGAAGTAGTGGATGTGTAAATTGTTCTAATCTAATTTGTCCTGTTTTCTTTTAGCAGACTGTCTGACCAGTGATGACATGAGGAACCTCGCCATGATGTCCTGCTTCATGTTTTAAGGAGTCTACAGCTTCAGATACCCTGGACAATGTGATACTAGCCTATATTTATTTTCAAGATATCCTGTGCAACATGGACTTGAATCATGAAGACGATGAAAACTGGACACATGGACACATTCAACCATGATTTACGTTAACTTTTCAGCTTTCTGCTTGCCTTTTTAAATGATACCACTACGTTGCTGATACAGTCAAATGAGGAAAAAAATGTGAATTGCCAAAGTTGACCATTTTAGGCCTATTAATGCACTAATGTATGTGATATTTATTATTTTCATGACTGTATTTATTTGATATATTTGTTACATATTTAAGGAAAAATAAATAAGCTCTGATTTGAATTCACTTTTTCTGTGGCTGAATGCTGAATTGTGGATGGACGTTTGAGTGAGTCACTTTTTGCATCATAAAAACAATGGTGTAATGTGTGTGTGTGTGCAAAATCACAGTTGCAACATCATGTTCGATCAAGTCTGGACCAAAGTATTCTACAATGAATCAGCTAAAACAGGGAAAAACCCTTTCAGACAACTCCAGGAAGTGGGTCACTTGAGGCCAGGTGAGGAGCATTTGCTCCAATCAGACTCACAACCAGCAGCAGTGTCAGAGCTCAGTGACTCATTTCTTAGACAAGTAAAACAAATGGGCTGACAACACTACTACAACTTACCTTTATGGTCGTTTCTTGACAACCTTAAAAACCTAGGAGGAAACTGACCATCATGTTGGAAAACTCTGCTCCCTGCTCAAGGTAAATATCCCATTTTACGAGCCTTGTGCACATGTAGTCATAAAATCTGAAAAAGTTTTTTGATTGACAGCATTATGATTCCCATAAATCACAAAAATACTCCAGTGAGTGTTTTTTGTCTCCCCTGCAGACTCTTGTTTGTCTTTGCGCTGGTCGGTGCAGCTGTCATACCGTTCGTCATGTGTTCAGATGATGCAAGAGGTGAGCGCTAACAGGCCAGTATCTGCCAGACCAATTCTGCCGCGTGTGCAGTTTCAGTGAGCTGATGCTCATCTTAATGGCTCTCCGAGAGACGTCATGACTCACGTGTTGGCTGATAGATGGAGGTGAACGTGTTTGTTAACTTAAAGCTGTGGCCGTTTGATTTAAAGATATTTTCACAGGCATGTCTTTTAACTTTAAGTTTTATGTTGGCAGTGAAACCAAAGTGTGGAGAGATATGGATTTTATTTTTATGAGATTTAAGTAAACAAATCTGGAAAGGGTATAGAGAGGTGAAGTCCTGTCCCTTCCGATGTGCACCATGACACCTTATTCATCGCACGATTTAAAATGATTTGTCTCGCCGTAGACCATATTCACTCAACATCCATTTTCCTCTGATGTCACACTTGTGGCAAGGAACCTCAAAAAGAAGGAAGGGTCATCGCGTCACTGAATCTTACTTTGGGGCCTGACTGTGGTGCTTGCTGTATTGAAGTCTTCGGGAGATGCATGGATAAACACACTAAAACACAACATCTCTACGTTGTATGACATCTTCTTTTTTAGGCTCCTTGGCTCAGGTCGGGAAGTTTAAATGCTGGAATAATGTTATGTTGTTGTGTACCTGGTTGCAAATTCCATAAAAGTAAGAAATCTGACCATTTGTTATCATTTCACCACTTCCTGATTGAAAAGATGATGGAAAAGGGAAAATCTGAAGGGACGAGGGACAGCCATATTTAAAGACAAAATATCATATTTAATAACCCACTTACTTTTGCAGTTAATCATTCCCTCGCTAACATTACCATTTGATTACATCCTGATTGTTGATATTTTGGAATTAGCATCTTATTGTATTGTGTAACTCTACTTCAAACCAAGACATTTTTCTTTTAGTTTTTCTACAGCATCACAGTAATTATTTACCTGTATAATTAGAAAGAATAAATAGTTGTGTCTCATGTTGACGTTCTCTTCCACTTTTAGGCAGTCCCATATCAACCCAAGTGGACAATGGAGTGCAACACAGTGTCCTGAGACATGTGCACACCCCATACAGTCAACATCTGTTTACTGCTCTGCCATTACCCGAAACTGGACTCCACACTGGAACTCGCAGTGAAACTGATCCAAGCAGGAAATATAAAGAGGCCTCGTCAATCATTCACCATCAATCAAACCCTCCACGGCTTAGTTATCAAAATGTCCCAGATAACAGACACTCCCGAGAGGGAACAACTGGAGTGCAGAGTGAAGTGAGGTCAGCAAACAGCATTTTCACCGGACAAAGCTTTGAGAGATGGCAATCCGAAGTAAATCGCCACCCATTCTCTCGAGGAGTAGGGCAAAGTGGAAATTCCTATTATTCACCCCCAGTGATCGTTAGGAAATCATCTCACAATGAAGCTGCCAGTCCCTTTCATCAGAGCTCTCGTCCATCTCAAGTCTGGGACCTCAAAGATGCTCAAAAGTCCTCCAACAAAGAAAGACTTCCTGGAAATAACCCTCCAAAGGTGGCTGAAGATGAAACAGTCTGGCAACCCTCTCGCTCTTCTCTTTTTTCATCCCAGGCTGGTAGATATCGGAGTACTTCACCGCCAACTTCAAGATGGCATTACAGTGGCTATGAAGGGACAAATGAGCCCGCTGCGGTCGGGCTGCTGAGCACATCTCGCGGGGTTCAATCAAGCAAATTTTTCGGCTTAGCGAGTCAAACTGCCCCTCGTGCGCCATCAATCAGCAAAAGCTTCGACACCTCTGTTATTAAAGGCAATCCAAGCCCAGAAAAACTGGCATCATCCATCACAGATTTCTCCCGGGGGTTGCACTCTGCGAGCAGCAGCAAGACACCGAGACACAGAAAGGTCCAGTCGTATCTGTTCAAGGACTCCCAGGCCTCTTCTGATGGACGTGAGAAAGTTAATACAGCTACTCGTGATGGACACAGGGCTTTTCCCACAACACCTCATAAGCAAACTCCCACTGATGCTCAAGTTTACGGCAGGTTTTCTTCCAATTTCAAACAATCACAGGCAGGAGAGCCAACCAAGGAAGTGCAACATCTCTCTAACAATGCCAATCCACTGTATCATAACGCATATATGGCCCAGTATGGGGCTCAGATGGATAGTTTTACCAAATATCAACACACTACCCCAGAAACTCTTGCTCAAATGTCAGTACATCCTGCTCCAGGGACAGACCACCCCATGCAAAGTTTCCTCCCCAGACCTCATGCAGATTTCCAGGGTAACTATGCCCCTGGCAGTGGGAAATCTGTTGTAAGTAGCCTGGTTAATACGACCACAAGAGGATCTATGACTGCATACAAAGCTGGGCAAACCACTAAAAGCATCTATGGCTTCAGAGGATTCAAAAATGCTCCGTTGAGAGCCGTAAAGGAGCCATCTACCCTCTCCTCCGATGGCTCTAATGAAAGGACCAACTCTCGACGATACAGCTTCGACAAAGGGAAGTTTAAAATCGCAAACATACACCCATCTTTGTCAGCAAAGTATAGTTTTGGCCAGAGAAAGGTGTCTACTACACCAGCAAAACTTGAGAGGACACCCACCGATTATTCCCCACCGCCTTCTGGCACTTTAGATCTTGTCCAAACCACTCCAAGGCTGTTCCCATCGAGATTCAAGGAAGCCAGGCCTCTGATGCCTGAAAGTGATGCGGGTCTGGACAGCAATCCAGATCGCAGGCAGTACAGAATCCACAGAAGGATTTATGGTCTCAAAGGATTTGGCACTCGACCACTCGAGGGAGCCAAATCTTCAGTTAGTGACTCAGAGAAGTCTACCAGAGTCCAGCAGGGTTTTGAAGGATTTAGACATAGAGGCTCGCAGATCTGGCAACACAGGTGGCACAATAAAACAGAGCCAGGTAGCAGCCGTGTATCCACAATGAGTCCAACTGAACAAAACAGTGAAGACCTGAAATCGCCGTTAAAGACGACGGGAAGCGCTGAAGCAGTCACCAGATTTACACCTGACAAATACAAAAATACCCACAAAATCTATACCCATCTGGGATTTCACCCTGTCCAAAAGAGAATTGGAAATGCTACAACTCAAACACACTGGAAGTACAGAGAACAAAATCCAGCTACAGCATCTGCAAGTCACAGAATCTCCTCAGCTTATCCCAGATCAACAGGAGGCATACGATCTGAGCCAAGACCACCCAACAAAACCAAACCTTTTGCAATGAAGCCGAGCCCGCTCAACAGTTCCACCAGCAGCACAGTGAGAGGCAAACGTGTAAGAGGAAAACACACTTCTGTCAAAAAGCTCAATGGATCTACCTCCCTGACTAATGGTGCTGGAAATGTACCCATAGTCAGGCTGCCCAAGCGGCCTGCCAGAGTCAAAGCTGTCATGTACACTGATATTCTGGGAAGTGCTTCGTTCAGCGGTGTCAGAGGTATAAGCCAGACACCAATCACACCGGCTGATAAGGATAATTTTCCAAACGCTTCAGCAAGGATGAAGGAAAAAGAAGCTCCCGGTGATTGGACCTTGAACTCTGAGGACGCTGTGCTTAGCAGAGAAAACACAAGCAGAGGTCCTGAAGATGAGGTCGATTTTAGTAGTGTTGACATGAACAAGTTGGGTGTTAGAAATGAAGGAGATGACAGTGATATGAAAACATCTGATTTATTCCTGAATAATGAAGGCAGTGGAAGTGGGGGATTTAATATGTCTGATGTTTTTTCAGCTGATCCCACAAAGAGTCAGGGAGTTGGTGAAGATTTGTTAGAATTAGACTATCTACGTATATCAACGGGGAACATCTCCTTCACGTCAACGAAACTATCCCCAACGGAGAAATGAGAGAAACCTGTTGAAATATTGTGGCAATAAAAGTTGGAAAAACGTGTCGAGGTTATCATAATTCATGCGTGAAAGGGTTAAGATGTACTGTTTTAAAGGATACGTTCACCCAGAAATGAAAATTCAATCAATCTACTCACCACCATGCAGATGGGAAGTCAGTCGTAGTTGACAAAGTAATGCATTTCTGGAGCTTCACAACAAAACAGTGTTGCAGCTTTCTCCCAAACAACTGCAGTAGATGGGGATTTGTTTTAAAATAAAAAAAAAACAACAGAAAAATAAATGTCTGGCGTAATTCCAGTGAATGAATTTGAAAACACGGTATTCACACCCTTTTAAAGCCAAAATCCTCACTGTAGCTGCCAAGCTCAAAGCGTTACCCTGCATTGAAGGTGTGAATGTCGTCTTATTAAATAATTTTCTACTATCTACTTCAGTTTTTTGCTCCAGGAAGTGAGTTATTTTTGGGTGAACTTATCCTTCAACATGTGCTACCATATTTAATACCAACATATTGTCCAGAGTTGATTTGCGAAAGCTTTTAGTTAAGTAGTCTTTTATTCGAACAACGGAAAATGAAACGTTAACTTTCTTGATAATTGATCATCCGAGTCACTTTTCAAGCCAAAGTGCCTGTATAGCTACTGCCATAGTATAATGGATAGTGAAAATAACTGTTAGTTGCAGCCCTATGAAGTCCGTCAGCTCAAGGGACGTGCTTTTTATGTGACAATACATAAATTGGCTCTTTCCAAGATTGCTTCAGGTTCCTGGTACCCCCACTGATTCATTCATTGTGGTAAAAGCCATCTGGCATGACAAAGTGATTACAAGAAACGCTGGGAATTATCTGAAAATACTATGTTATCATGTACATCATGCGGCATATTTATTAAATGACATCCTCCGAGTCTAACCTCAAGCCTCCTCCTCACGCCTCCTCCCCATGAGAGAAACCAAAACCTTATAACGAGCGGAAAAATCGATGGAGGTCAAACGTGAATTCCTGAGCATAACTTTTGCCTCATTTGGCAGACGATTTGCATAATGTAATGTCAAGTATGAAGAGGGAAAAACGTAGGAAGGTCATACTTGAGGCTTTTTATAAATTGATTGTATTCCCATTCCTTGTGTCCTCATTTTTCCAGGCAGGCAGTGGCTATTCAGCGTGCTGCTGACACAGATTTTCCGTCTCCTCTTTCAAGCTTTCAAGTAGGGCTTGGACATGCCGGGTCTCTGGGTTAACACGCTACAAAATGGAAAAACTTGTTCTTCCCCTTTGTGAGAAGGTCTTTTTCTGACCTTGCCAAGCCATTAATGAGAAGGGTAATTGAAGAGAACAAGCTATTATGTGGTTTGTCCCTATTGATTTAAACCGTAAAGGAAATAGAGGCTGTAATGGAATTTGTTTGTTAGCTGCAATCACAAGAATTATGCTACTATGGTATTATTTATATTGTTAGTGGCAGCTGAATTAGGCCTATACTGACATGATCTGCATTTACAGCGAGAGCAGACACTACTTCCACTAGATGGCGTTAGTTATCCATTTTATTAACCAACCTGTGACCTTAAGTGCAGGATCTTGTAGTTCTCATGCTGTGGTGTCCTGCTGGGCTACTAGCAAAAGGAAACAAGTTTAAGATGATGAGCTAAAACGCAGGATATTTCGTATGGAGTTTGGTCATTTTAAGCTGAAGAAAAGCTGACAAAGAAGAGCTAAATGTATGTTTCTGCTTCCACCCCGTCAATCAGCTAATGAAGCATTCTGTTTCAAGGGCATCGGGTCCACGCTAAGCCCACGTCACAGCTCCTAACAGATCCATTCACACCACCTGACCCTTCGCTTTTTTTCCCAGTCGGTCACCTAAATGCCAGTTCAACGCTGATCCTCGGCCTACGAGCTCAAAGGGGCCCCACGGTGAGGGGAGGCTGGGAGGGTTTCAGCGGATCTGTCAGTCAAAGTTAAACACATTGTACATTGGATTAGCACCCCTCACCCCTCTACCACCAATACCCGTGGAAAGTGGGACCGTCCACTTTCCCATAGAGCTGAGAGGCATTTAGGTGATATGTTTTTTGAGGTTTTCCGGCGGGGCTGGCATGTTCGAGGCGTTGGCCAGCCGGCTCCTTCAAAGTTCCCTTCTTCCTCTGCTGCCTTTTGTGTGGCTGAGTGTTTGCACGTCGAGTTCACACACTCCCTTCCTTTTCCAAGTGTGTGTACTCGCCTGCAATATTCCCCTTGTGTGTGTGTGTGTGTGTGTGTTTATCACAGACAGTGTGGTGCTCTCTTGCAGAGCCGGCCCTCCCTCCTCCTCCTCCTCCCACTGTGAGGGGAATTCTGTACCATGTGTCTGCGGTTTTCAGGGAGCTTTCAAGGAAAATAAAGCACAGAGGCCTCACAGTCCCCCTCACCCTCACCACTCCCCCAAGGCGCCCTCAAACTCCCTCCTCTTCTCCTCCCCTTCTCGGTTTCCCCTCACTCGCTCCATGTGGCACTTTTTTTTTTTTTTGTTAGTTTCAACCTCCAGTTTTTCTCAGCAGCTACGGAGTGACAGCTAATTTTGTATGCAGCTTGTAATAGAGACGAAATCCACAATCGTGGCAAGCGTTCGCTTATGAGGCGAGAAGGGAGAGAGGGTGAGCGTTAGCTGATGGAGGGCGAAGAGGAAGGGGAGGGATGGGGGAGACAGAGAAAGGCTTTTTGTTTGGCTAAGTACACTATGTGAAAGAGGGGGCGGTGAGGAAAAGAGAGCTGGAAATACATTAGAAAACGGTCGTGTCGGCTGCGCCGTTTGTGGCTCAGATTACCTCACATGCCATCATGCAGCGGATGGACCCAACGAAAACTAGCTTTACTGAGTCTGCAGTGTTTAACTTTGGCCTGAAACCTTCATGGAAGGACCGGGGAGGAGGAGAAGAGGAAAGTTGGGAGGATTAGCAGCTTGCATGTAGACTGTAATCCAGGGCTTTATCGGCTCGGTCAACATACAGTAAGAAAACACCTGCAGCGTTACCTATGTAGTTTGTTATGGCCGCATGCCAGAGCCCTACATATCCCAATCACTGTGGGTGCACTCTCTTGTTTCTGAACTCACACCCAACCTCTGCTATACACTTGAATGATGGGAAGGAAGCAATTTAGGAGCATGGAACAGCACCGACATTAACATTCCCACATCTGCTATGGGAGCAAAAAGCTATTTCCGTGTCCTACATCCAGCGAGCTTCCTGTGGTCTGCGCCATGGAGGAAGTCATAAAGACAGGAAGACTTCCTGTATTGTCGCCAACATGGAGCAGTACGGACTGTACATACCCCGTAAGGCCTGTGACCGATGACGTAAACGCCATAAATAAAGCACTCAGAGCTATCGAAGAGGAGATTTATACCAGTGCTTTACATGAGTACCACAGACATGTTTCCACTGGACGTGTAAAGTATCTCCCTTTCGAAGAAATACACCGTAACAGAAATATCTAGTGGGTAGTCTTTATAGTTAATCAACACTGTTTAACAACTGTGTCTCGTGAAACATCCAGTGCAGTGCAGGTCACCTTTAATCGTCTCGTTCTGAGGCCATAGTTCATGGAAATGTTTCATAACATTTGTCTGAAGCTTCAAATAAAGCAACGGCTTCTTGCGACCCCTCATGCTGCAGTGTTTCAGAGCAGAGGCCGACCACTTCCACTTAGGGACCGTACAAAAATGATTAAAGGAGAAGATTGTGCCAGACAAATGTGGAAGGTAAAGGTTGCATACCTTTTTTAAAAATATAAACTTACATGCGTCTTCGGCCTTCCTTTGCATGAGTTAAAAGTTACAGACAACTTTCACTTGTGCCACGGTTCATAGAGGTGCAACACTTCTGCCTCCATGTCAGTAAAGCTCACTCATTATTTGCT
Source organism: Pagrus pagrus (assembly GCF_965226575.1). Lineage (NCBI taxonomy): Eukaryota > Metazoa > Chordata > Actinopteri > Spariformes > Sparidae > Pagrus > Pagrus pagrus. The sequence continues at coordinate 10,624,880 of NC_140204.1, read as the reverse complement.
CACTCCCATGCCGATGTATGGTCCGGTGAAGTTTCATAGTCCACGGAGAAGATTTCAGTTTTAAAATGGTGTAAATAAAGCCTTTTAAAATCAGTTTGGGACCCTCCAGAGACACAGATTACGCTTGACGAGCTGTACGTAGCCATTTTGCAGTTTTTTTTCTGTCCCCATCTACTGTTTCGGACAACGCTGCATCTCAGAGGTCTGTTTCACGCAACACATGCTGCATTTAATGAGTGTGACATGGGACTCTTAACAATATCCCAGGAGATGTGTTTGTACCTGCAGTGCAAACAGGAGTTCTCTGAGCAGACAAACAGGAGATTTTTCTTTCTCAGATTTGTTTTCATTTGAAAGATTTTTTAATAATCTATTTAATTTTTAAGTGTGTTTTCGGCAACATTTAGAGTAAACAATTTGTCCCTTCTTATACCCTCAAGGGTTAGGGTTGAAAGCTCGGGCCATTAGTAGCAGCTCTGGAGATTTCCACCGTATCACATCTTCATCAGCAGAGTTTGCCCTGCTATCACAGAGCTGCGGGGTTTGTGTTGGATTAATTCACATGAGGCTGCCACCCTGCAGTGTGTAAACAAGCGAGGTTACTGAGTCCATTTCTGACTTGACTGCCAATAGGTGCATGTAGGTGTGTTTACACCGAGCTGGAAGATACAGTATCTCACACACACACACACACACACACACACACACACACACACACACACACACACACACACACACACACACACACACAGCCGCTCAGACACAACAGGTTCACCTGTTGGCCTCCATCCAGGGCACCTCTCTGCGACTGAACTCAGTGTCCTCTCGCCTTGGCTCCCATCCACCATCCCCTCCTCCTCCCTCCTCCCTCCTCACTCTCTTGTCTTTACCAGAGATGCTGCCACCACGTCCGAGGCAGCCATTGTCGCCGCCTGTCGCCACAACGACCAGATGGCAGCTGTGCCCGCTCGCCCCCCCCCCGCTCCTCCGTCCTCTCCTTATCAGAGCCGTTACTCAAGATAATCCAGACTTTGCTGTGCACAAAAAGAAAGTAGTTCCTACATAAAACTGCTCACAACTAATTGAATTATCTTGTGTAAGTGGGTCATTATTGTAATTATAAAATGTAGTTTTAAATGTCTAGTTCCACTATGTTTGAGAGAAGGCAGATATCTCTAAAATGGATTTATAGATAAATATCACTAACGGTGAGAGGAAAAATATATATTGGGTGAACTTAGGTGAACTGTCCCTTTAACTGTGACTGTTGTGGATTTAAAGGGTGCATCACAAGGGGAAAAAAGCCATTTTTTCATTCATGAAACTTTAAATTTCTTGAGAAAAAGTATAATGAGGAAAAGTCTTGTGAATAATGCATGATGGGAAAACAGAAATGCCAAATCTGAAGTCGAAATCCCCCCCGAGACTCACTTTTTATTTGAGACGCAAGTGAACAAAAGTTGTGGACGCTGTGAAGAGTGTAGGTTTCAGGTGTGGAGGCTTCCGCTTTCATACAGGTTCTACCAAACAATTTATTGTCCACGCAGACATTATTTTACTCAGTAAGGGAAGCGAGAGGAGCTGCAGGTGTAGGTTTGATCTGTGTGTGTGTGTGTTCTCATTTCTATTAATTCCTGCGGTGCCTCGGTCGGGGGTTGAGTTACTTGGCCATCTGCGGGCGAGGATGACACCAGATACCCATCCATGTTAACAATCAGAGAAAGAAGCAGAGATTTATCAGCTTATTTAAAAGCTTATTTAATTAAAGAGAGCGTGGAGCGAGCTGGCAGTATCAAATGGAGAGGGAGGTCTTTGAGCTCACCCGGCAAACACCACGTCGGTCAAATTACCAGTAAGACGAGTGATTAACTCGGGTGGCGATCTGCCAGCTCTGAGGGCGAATGATCTTATCAATGGGAGTGGTGAATGTGACTAACGCAGCTACAAAGGCTTTGCGGATAACAATCAGGCTGCTTTCTTTTCCACACTTCAGTGTGACATCTGCGCCGTGGTCGCAGCCTTTACAAGTGTGTGTGTGTGTGTGTGTGTGAGTCAAAGACGGCGAGTGTGTGAGGGGCATGAGCCCGACCGCGTCTGTGGCATTCATGCAGATGTTCACACTTGTCTCAGCCTGTGAATGGTAGAGACTTCTGCTCCTCCTCTTCATATCCAACTTGTTGCTTTTCGTACTTTTACTTTGTTTACATGTGGCAGACCCTGCCACCTTTCTAGCTTCAAACAGTGTTCTGGTCACCCTATATTCCTCTGAGAACAGCTTGTTTACTCAGTTACAGAACAAAAACATACTTCTGAGTTTGTGTTTCTACATACTGCCCCTTTAAGCCCGTCACTTTTTAATAACTACCCCCATTACATCACTCAGAAGGAAACTTAGCAGCGACAAAAGAAACCACAAAGTCCTTTTCTTGTTTGACTCTTTTTTCCTTTTAGTCAGATTTTTTTTTCTCAAACAACAGAAGTAAAACTACATCAATGGCAATCTCACAATATTCCCATTCAGTACCACCCCTCAGGGGAACAGGAGGAAGAGATAAAAACAATTTCGAGCAGCAGCAGCAGCACTTTTCTGCGCACGTTATGAACATCTCTAAACTCGCTAACGACGCAATCAACCAAGTCATACAGCAGCCACTGATATGATGATAATGTCTGCTTGTCAGGATTGCAGGCGAGTCTGTTTGTGCGCTTTTTCTTCCCCTCTAAACTACAAGTACCTTCAAAGCGTTTGTGTTTTGCCGAAATCTGCTGACTTTCAATACGAGAACATCTCCAAAGACATGAGAAACATTTAAATCATCTTGTGTTTGCCTGCAGGTCTGCGAGAACGCACGGATTTACGTGCTGAATCTGGTTCGAGCTCCAATTGTTTATTCCCACTTATGCATTAGTAAACCCCCATTAGAGGCCAATTCCAACCACAGATCCCAATCTGCTCATAATAAAGCTGCATTGTTATGCTCCGGGCCGCCCGACAGTCATGTGACCAGAGGGAGAGAGTTCATGAACTCCCCCCAAAGCAGGCAGACAGACGAACACATGAGTACAATTTGGAGCAACGTAGATGCACATGTATTCAGACGTTTATGTTGTTTTTCCCCCTGTCGGTGGCCTTTTATCCTTCTCCTCGTGCATTTCATTTTTTAATCCTCCGGTCAAAGTCAGAGGCAGATTCAAGGTTAAAGCAAGTCTTCACGATGACCTTTATCTCGGCATACGCAGACTGCGAGGCGAGATATGTCACAGTTTTTCTCCCCCCCGCTGCACAAAAAAGAAGAAAACAACGGAGGGAACACAAGAGGTTACATTTTAAAAACAAAAACAGAGCAATACGTCCAGACTCGAGAGCCGAAGGTTGCTTCTTGAGGTGCTGTCGGAGCTTAGTCTTTTTGATGTTGTTGTTGTGTTTTGGCACAGACTGCCCTGAAACAATTCAGTCCTCCATTACCGGCGAAGAGAAAACAGTCCACAACTCCTCCGATTAGAACCGAGTCATCTGAGCGATCGTTGTCGCGCCGGACAAACACAAACAAGTTATTTCATGAGAACTGTACAGCCAAAAGAGACAGAAAATAGACACAAAAATAGACTTGATATATTCTGCTAGGACAGCCCTATTAGTGCTAGCTGCTTAGACGGGGTCAGAGAGACAGACAGACAGATAAAAAAGGACAGACAGGCACTTAAGTGCTGATGCATAGCGGAGATTAAAGTAAGAGCCAAGCGAAAGACAGACAGGAGGGGAGGGAAGGAGAAACAGAGTCTTAAAGAAGGATTTAGAGTCAAAGCACTTTCAATTCAACCAGTTTAAAAAGTGTAAAATTATTCGTATTAAAACGTTTGGTACCTTAACGTGAAAAATAACTGAGAACAGACTTATTCCATACTGACAGAAGTGAAATATCTGACCCCCTTTTGTGGCGCTAAAAGCAGTTTGCTGACCGCTACAAAGCTAGCATTAGCATGGCTATTGATAGGGTCTCTATCCTCTCCTGTGTGTACCGTATGTCGTTTAGCATCCTGAGACGAAGTGGATCAAGTGGGACAGAAGTGTCTGGAGCTAATAGCACTAATGGGATTGCTTGGCTCTATATCAGGGGTCTTGCCCTGAGCTGTAGTCAGCAGGATGTTGAATTTACGTCCTGGCACCGTGCTAATATCTTAATCTGGCCCCTAGCTGGCTTTAGCTAACTCGCTAGCTACTGTATCACCTGCTAAAAGTGCCTTTTGTTTCAAGCCTGCGTGTTTATTAATACTTCAGGTGTATGGCTCTGTTGGAAAAGGAGGAAGAGAGAAAAAAAAAGAGAGGATTGACGGGATGAAAGCAGCGTAAGTTACAACGAGCAGAATGCTAACAGCAGCTACGCTAATATTTCTCACAGTAGACAGGAAGGCCAGCTCATAGCTAGGACCATTATCATTATTAATGTTAGCGGAAATGCTGCATTCATGTCACATCGGAATTATTGTGATTTCCAGTTTCCGCCTTGTTAATATTGTTTACGTCAACATCCAATCGTAATCTTTTCATATCCAACTTGGCGCTTTTCGTACTGTTTAACTTTGTTTATATGTGGCGGACCCTGCCACCTGTTCTGGGGACCTTTCCCCCCCCCCTCGAGAACAGTGTTTTTATTCAGTTATGGAGAAGATAAATATTTACCTCTTTAATATTGTAAATATTAAAATTCTGAGCTTGAATTTCTGCTCCAAAACTACAGAGTGCCCCTTTAAGACACAGAAGTGCCTGTAAACCAAATGCAAATGGGTGCCATATGTCCGCCAACTCATTCATAAATAATTCATGCCATTCATAAATTAACCCAAATTTCACGGCTATTGTGTTATATAGAACAAGCACAGTATCTTTGACTCTCGCACGGCCAACTCTGTCATCACAAAACTTTTGCTCGCAAGTTGTAAACACTGGAATATCCCATGTGACATGAACGCAGCAAAAGCTCACACCAGTGCTACCCACTTTATTTATATCTTCAGCTGCTTTTTTTTTTTGTAACTACATCAAATCAAGCACAACAAAAATATTCCATAGCTTCAGTTAGTCGAAGGTCTTTGTAAAATGGCTACAATCTGAAAGTGAGGCACTTTTTGAGCTGATATATAATTCTATTTATTTTCTTTTTTATACCCTAAATAACCACCATTTTACCCTTAATGATTAGAGTCTCAACAAAACACAGATCTCCATTTTTTTTTTGTACCCTTCTCTGATTGGCTTTCACTCAAGGAATGAGAGCAGCAAATGGCTTTTTCGAGAGTGTCATTTGGCACACATCCCCGCTGGTTTTCCGCAACCAGCTAGATGAAAGCGAAGGAAAAAAAAAACAAAAAAACGTTTTCCATCAGTTCTCCTTCAAAGTGCTTCAGGGGCGTGTCCCATCCAGCCGCTCTCACGTTGTGATTGGTTGTCACAAAAGGAACGGGCGGAGCTTCGAAGCTCTCTTGAGTGGTACCAGATTGTTTCCCCGAGGACGACGCACTGACATCAGCACTCTGGAAGAAGAAAGAGACACACAGAGAGAAGGAGGAAATGGTTTGGTTAGATGTAGAATCAACAACAACCCAGATATGAAGAAGAAATAAATATTATGACATGTGCATACACCGTCTCTTGCTTATCAGGCGCATTATAATATCTAAAGTACGATATCAGTGTCTGCTTATCTTGTCGGGAACACAGTGACCTGAAAACGAACAACAGGAATAAACAATGCAGCCAAATAAGCGAGAGAGACGGGAAGAAAGTGATAAAGGGAACAGTGGGAAGGAGAAAGTGAGGACACCCAACGCTGCAGGCACGGAGTCGAGTGTGTGTGTGCCAACATGAGGTAAAACAGATTCATGAATTGTGTCAGGTTGTTCTGGCAATTTTCTGCTCTTCACATCAAATCAGACATGTGAGCATAAAGGTGTGTGTCATCAGGAGAAAGTCACGACTGTAAAAAATTAAAAATAAATAAAAAAGGTCTGACCAGGACATTTGAGTCTTCCCTGGCCTTGTTTGCACAGCTGATAGGATTAGCAGGAATGCAGACATAATGATAATTCTGCTCCAGAGCAGAGAGAGAATCACATGGTGTCAAACAGCCATATGGTTTGTTTATAAAGGAGTGATCTGAGGCCGTCTCAGGTGGGAGAAACCCGTCGAAATCTGAACACTTTAAAGGTGCACTATGTAGTTTTCGGGAAGAAATGTTAAAGATGTTCATTGACTGATTTTAAACAAACTAAATCATCAAACTCTCTTTGTTTTCAAACAAACTGACCTTAAACGACAACACAGTTTCATACGGTTTTACTTTGTTTATATGTGGCGGACCCTGCCACCTTTCTAGCTTCAAACAGTGTTCTTATTTTCCTCTGAGAACAGCTTGTTTATCCAGTTATGGAAAAGATAAATACCTCTGAGTTTGTATTATTGCCTCATTGATATTGTAAATATTAAAGATCTGAGTTTGAATTTCTTCTCCAAAACTACATAATGCCCCTTTAAACAGACTGCTGGCTGCATCTCTGAACGACGGTTGAATCCTCCTCGACCTCACGCCTTAGCAATGCCGTAAAAAGGGAACATGCATGAGCAATTTTACCCAGCCTTAAGGCCCAAATACTTTTTTTTACTATTTTGCACAGAGAAAGTTCACAGCTGTGAAGGAAACATGAAATCTTGGGTTTCAAATTCAAGATTTGTCCACCGATGACTCATCTTTGCAAGGATCAGTCTGCTTCCTGATACCGGTGCCAACATGTGCTCGTTTCATGCCACGAGGAGCGACACAGCGGAGGGACAACCGACTCTTTCGAAGTCCTGACAAAAACACCAACATGTCAGAGTTTGTTTGTTATTTTGCCTTCGCTCACTTGCCGTCCCGTGCGCGGCGGTGAACATGCAAAAAGCGTGAGAGAGTTGACGTTGTTGATGTTGGCACCTCCATCGCGATCACCTCTGTGAGCTGTGGGCGGATGCGCCCTGGGAAGGATTCATGACTGTGATCTCCTAATCTGTCACAGGCACAAGCATTGTGCCGTCTGATCCCTGCATCGGATCAAAGGGAGCTTGCGCAAGAAAATTTAAGAGCAAATTCCCTCAATGTGACTAATGCTACAACCAAAACGCCCGAAGATGAAATTATGCAGAGTACATCGGCTGATCTGAGCAAAGTCTGACATGCCTCAAAACTGATATCAGCTTGGCACAGATTTTACAGACCCACCCAGTGTGACCCGCTTTACCACCGACTGTTTACAGCTCTAACCCAGTGACAATCTCATGCTACATCTCAGATAAAGACATTTTTGGGTACGATTACTGCAACTGCTCTTTCACACCTGTAAGAAGCATGTTGTCACGTGAGTTGCGATGTCTTAATGACTTCTTAGTTTGCAATAAAAGCAGCATGACTACAAAGATTAGGCAGTGCCCTTTAAACTGGGTTACTTTCTGTCAGATGTGATGACTCACACTAAAGGCACTCGGGCTGCTGTCAGCCAAAATAACAAATTCACAAAGGGAACAGGCTGAGAGAGAGTTCCCTGCGTCTCTTTCCCTAAAATTTCCCAGCACCGCTTGACTCTCTAATTGCACGAGGGTACTCTATATTTACGCCGCTCCCTCTCCCTCTCCCTCTCTCCCCTCTCCCTCTCAGTTTGTCTTCTTCCTGGTGCAGTGATCTATATTTAGTCCCCCTCAGCACAGACGGTGCCCGCCAGCCGGCCAAGCCATGGCGGCCTAAAGCGGAGCGGGGCAGCTCCCTCATTCAGGCAGCCGGCTCGGAAAACAGCAACACAAACAATAAAGGCAGTCGACCAAAGGGGCCGGAGGAGACTGGCTGAGACACGCACTGGTGCTCTACCGTGGACACACACACATACACAGACACGGAAAGGGACACAGAGGAAGATGCTATAATTATGCGGATGACATTCACTTAATGATGACCTTTTCCCAAACACAGACACGGGAAATTATACTCTGAAACATGCTAAACAACTCTCCAGAGCCTCGTCCTGATGCTCACATGGCAAGTCTTATGTGAAACTACACAGGAAATGTTTCCACTCTTATCGAACGTTGCCTTCTGACCCTCCCTCGGCGGCTTCACCATCGATCTCATTCATTTCCTCGCATCGTTTCTCCATCTGTGGGCAAATCGATGTGATAATGACCGCGGTGCGTGTGTGTGCTTCTCTTCCCCCTTTCTCTGCCAGACTGTTTAAATCAAGAGGTTAGACAAGGCTCTCTGCCTCCGCAGCCCCGCGTCTAGCCAATAACTGTTCTCTAGCTGCCTGTGTTCGTGTGTGTGTATGTGTGTGTGTAATTAGGAGAGTCTGGGTCTATGTGATGTCTCAATCGAGGCCTGCCTAAAATTGAAAGCCACCCTGTTCTCTGGTCGTAAATCGAGTGTGTCGGTCTGTCATTTCCGTGCCGCCCCGGCTCCCACAAGACACAGCGCCGGTCTGAGCAACGAGATGTGAGTCACCGAGTCCACCGGTCACTCCGTCGGCTCGGGCTCAATCGTATTTTATTTTAAAAGGAGGCTACACTGGAGGTATTGCTCTGAATTATACGGTCGCAATAAATGAAGACAGAAGCTGGAGGAAAGCATCGGCGTTGGTGGTATGCTTCACAGGCTTCACATGGGAAAAAAAGCATGAGAATCACTGGAAATCCCCGGGGTGTTTATCGCCGTAGCTCATCCTTTACAAGCCCCGAGGCTGTCCTTCTTGGAATGTGTCAATCTGAGGTTTGCATTCACTCCAAAAAAGAGAGAAAAAAAAAGAAATCACATGAGAGATTTCTCTTCAACCACAGGACTCATGTTCAAGCGCCATGACATCAAGCATCCAACCTGCAGAGAGCTCTTTGTGCGAGATACTAAGAGCAGTCTCGGCTCCGAGGCTGCAGCTCTGACCTTTGACCTACACTTTGAAGTGGAAGCAACAAACTTTCTCCTGGAAGTCATTAAGTCATTACGTTCTGTAAAAATGTAACAATCCAAAACTGTTTTTCCACAATCCACCAACTTTCCGAGCCAGCGACTCGAGCTCTCGCAATCCCTCCGGCACTGTTATTATCCTCGATTCCATTAAACCATCCATCCTACAAAGCAGGCAAGCGGGTGAGAGGTAGCCTACAAGAGCGCAACATGAGCGCCAAGACAGCTGCAGATACGAGGAATGAACACTGGCAGAGCGAGGCAGCAGGACAGCTCCCGTGTCACCTCATTTATTTCTCCCGACGACGCCGGAAAGTCTGTCAGTTATGGAGATATAATGTTCGCAGTGTGACCGCAGTGTATGTGTCTGATTTCACAGAACTTATTTGTTAGTCATGAATCTGGCGAGTGTGCGGACGACAGCTAGGTTAAAGCGATACTCCACCCAGGATCTATCTGCGGGTATCAAACGTGAGCCTCCTGCGGGCTTCAGGGGTGGTTCAAAGAGTTCGAAAAATTGCCTCCTCACGGCAGCTGGAGTCGGTTTGGATTCACGGCAGCCACAATGGGTTGCGCTGACCCAGTTTCACGGTGAAACAAAAGTATCAAAACACTCACAGAAACTTGTAAAACGACCCATGCGGCCTAATCCACTTCCCTGAGGTCCAGGCGCAACACTCAGCGTGCTCCGAATAGTCACATTTTCACCCCCCCTCAAAAAAAACCTGCTAAATACTTTCAGTCCTCATGCACGACTCTGTGGAGGTTGCGACCACTTCCTGCTCCTCTATTGGTCGGACCAGCTGCGGACAACGTCACTCATTGGTCAACGGAAGATTGGAAAGTGGCAGTAGCACAAGCAAGCGAACACACCACATCTATTGTAGGGTTAAAAGGTTCGTGTGCCACTTTCTTAAAGAGAGCAATTATGAATATCTTCGGTTTAAGAACCAAAAACATGAAGACGTCACCTTTGACTGTGGGAAAATATAACAACCAACAGATTTTATAGACAAAGTGATTCATTCATAAGTGTAGGATGTAATCTTCGGATTGATCGGTGATGACAAAGAAGGGAGTTGTGTCTCGGACGACAGACTGTGGGCGAAATCTAAAATACAGGCGGGCGGAGTCGCACTCTTTGGCGGAAGGAAGTCAGTCAATCAAGGGGACTCAGGATCCTTTGTGCCATTTTGCACTTTAACAATACAGTAGGTGTTTGTTTCTGGTACCTGGTCCACCATTCAGCTTCAGGAGCAGACCTGTGTCTCCAGGGGAAAGTCCTCTGAGACGCGGGTCGCCTTTTATGTTCACAGAAACACCAGCAGCAGTTTGTTTGGAGCGAACACAAGTGGGTGAGCATCGATCATCGACGGGGGCTGAACACACGAACGGAAAATCCACAGAAGACTACCCCCCCGCCCCGACACGTGCGGGACACGAACCACTTTAATAATGTTGTCTTTAACAGGACATTAATGTGATAACTAGACAGCGTTCTTTAATAGAGCCGATGAATCGTCTGACTGGAAGCTTTTTTTATTGTTTTAAACACCGAGCGTTACGAGAACAGTGAACGCAGCACATTTTCCTCTTTATGTCTAGTTGTAAATTTCCATACATTACACTCTGCGGCTGGCAACGGAGGGCAGGTTGTGTGGGGTTGAAAGACGAGTGCTGTGTGTGCTTATTGCACTCTCGCCCACACACACACACACACACACACACACACACACACACACACACACACACACACACACACACACACACACACACACACACACACACACACACACACACACACACACTATCCTGCTTTAACTCTGCTGCCGTCAATCACACTTTCTGCAAACACGTCGCAAGCCATTATCCAGGTGTGTGTGCATGTGCGGGGGTGTACAGTTGCAAGGGGTGCACGGGAAAAAAAAAAACCACAGGTGGACTGAACACTCACACATACACACACACACAAATACACACACACATACACACACACACACACACACACACACACACAGCAGAGACTTCGACAAGGTGTTATGAAAGCTCCAGAAAGTGAAGGGAGTGAGAAAGACCGAAAAGCAATTTTCACACGACATATTAAAAGCTTTAACTCATTAAAGTGTGTCAGTTGTGTCCCTGTTTTGTCAGAGTTTTTTTTTTCTGACATGGTTGTGCAATGATTCAAGTGGAAAACAGACGAGAGGCTGCAGGGTGGTTTCATTATGCAGCGACACAGTGGGAGAGACTGGGTGGGTGTGTTACGGCACACAGAGGAGCAGGAATGTGTGGGGACAGGAAGAGACAGACAGAGCAGCAGCAGTGCTGAGTGCGGGGAAAAAAAAAAAAAAAACACCCAGCGCATTTGTGGGAGAACCACATTCACTGCCCGCGTGCAGCTTCACATCCGAGTACTCTGAGACCATCCCCGAGCAAAAATCTGCACGTCCAAGTTTGCATTCGTTATCCTGTCAGAACACCAGGGAGGCATGCGAGCCCTCACATACCCGGCCGTCGACAGGTTGTAAACGGCAGAGGACGGGGACTTTTGCTATTTTTAAAGAATATAAAGAAGCTGGGAGAGTTAGCTGAAAGCTTTATTGGTGTTTGTGTGTGTGCGGCACCTGGAAGCTTTAGAAAAAGTGGTCCAAATCTTGCAGAAGCTAAGTAGAGCGATGCTGCCTGCAGGTTGGACCAAAACAGTTTTTATCAGCAAGTTATGAGAAAACCACTCCGATGGATGAAGTCATTTATCAGGAAAACACCAAATATTTGCGGGTTCCAGTTTCTCCGATGTGAGGAGCTGCTGTTTGCCTCCGTTTCATATCACTGTAAATAAAAAATATTTGGGTTTTGGACGTCACAAACTGGCTCAGGGAATGTGACAGAGTGTCCGTGCGAGAACTTTTCTCCAAACAAGATACTGAAAACTAAGGTGTGTTGAAGGTGCGAACCAAAAGACATGATGCAGGGTGGATTTAGGAAGGCAGAGAGAGAGAGAGAGAGAGAGAGTGTCCACCAATGAAGCTCTGGTTCTTGACCCGGTTCCAATCAGTATTCTTGGAAACTTGGCGTTACCTCGAAAACCACCCGTTTTCGGCGTTTCCATCGTTTTTTTCGCGGAAAAACAAAGGACACGTCGTCAACAGAGGTTGTTATGGGTGGTAGCGAGATGGCAGATCGAACTGATTAACTGCAAGTGGACTCATAAATCTGTCGGTCCATACCGGCTTATCACAGACCTTTTCCTTGCTGGTGGAAAAGCGGCGAGAGGGAACACGTAGCACAGGTGAGCTTAATCAGCTGACGACCCGCCCCCACATCAGCCAATAGCGTCAGAGGGGCGTCACAGCCTGTTGGTTGGACAAAACAACAGACTTTTTGATGGCGTCAGCTCGGGCTCGAGGAAACTCATCGGCTTCTTTTCACCATTTTTCATCAATCCAATTGACACAAAACATGATCGGCAATGAATCTAGAATGAGAATAATCCTGAGCTGCAGCCCTCCTTTTCACATCCATGTATGTGATAGCTTAGCCCAAAATAGAAACTGTGTCAGTTAAAACCGCAATCAGGTTTATAGGAACAACAAACCACCTGAGATAAGAGAGCGATCGGTTTTCCAATGGCAATAAAAACATAAACTGTCCAGTACATCTCTGCAAACAGCTCGTGTTACATGCTGGCTCATCTCAAGAGAGGCGGAAAATATATTTTCCATTTAGCGTGAACGTCTTTAAAAAACATTTGTATCAGAGCTTGACCGCGTTCGAGCGGGATCTTTTTAGCGGTTGTAAGTACAGCGGTTGAAATGCGGTCGTCCTTGTGTAACAGAAACTGGCTACTGTTCTGAAATCTGACATGGGACGTCCTGTCCCTGGACGGGACACGCAGAGCTAAAGCCAACAGCACTAAAGGGTTTTGGGGAATGTTATCTCATTCACCCTCTGTCTCTGTCTCTCTCGCTCACACACTCGCTCTTTCATTGTTTGCTGACACAGACCACCGGTTTCTCTCTGTCTCCGTGTGTCGGGTCGCTCCACCAGTTCAGCCACTTTCTGCCAATGAAGAACTCCTAAACACACACACACACACACACACACACACACACACACACACACACACACACACACACACGGAGGAGGCGTCTTGAGTGAAGTGATATATGGAGTGATAGCAGAAGCAGGTGGGGGTCCTCAGTTCTGAGTAAGGCTTTTCCCAGAATGCCTGGTGGCCAGCTCGCTCCGGCTCTCTGGCGCGGACGCACAAACGAAATGAAACACAAGAAGCTGTTGCACCATCTTTAAGAAAGCAAGCTGAGCGACGGAGCTGCTGTTGAGACATTCGTTGTCTGTCTTGCTTCACCCGGCGCTGTGGCGGCTCGGCCAAATACAAATAACAGTTTGGAGGATCCCTTTGTTTCGCATTTAATTTCTGCCGGGAATCTTGTCAGACTTTTTGAAAGTTAGAATGGGAGTGTCAACATTTCAGTTCAAACAAGATAAAGAGATAAATAAGTATCAGTTCAAATAGTTGTTTTTTTTTAGCCATCCCAATTTCTGATGCATTTTATGGTCGTGATTTTGCAGATATAGTCATAAAATGTATTCACATTCTGTAATTAACTCTCTATATAGTCGTTTTTATGGTTGGTGGCAGAGTCCGCCTTTCCCGCACCATGTCATTGATCAACGTCACAGTGTACTGTTCCCTATCCCACATCATATCTAACAATCATGTATTTAATCACACCTAATGCAAGGAGAATATAATATACTTCATCTTATTGCTACAGCTTTCCACCTAAAATATTACAGTTAATAAGAACGACTAATGCTAATTTGTGTCGCTTCTTGAGGCAAACAAACCCAATACAAGTCTTCAAATGTGGAAAATAGACAACAACTACTACTATAATATTAATGAGGTAATAATGCAAACTCAGAAATATTTATCTTTTCCATTACTGAATAAACAAGCTGTTCTCAGAGGAAAATAAGGTCCCAGAACACTGTTTGAAGGGACAAAGGTGGCAGGGTCCGCCACATATAAACAAAGTAAAACAGTATGAAATTGTGTTATGAAAACAAAGAGAGTTTGTTTATTTAGGCATAAAAAATAAAATAAAATCAGCCAATGAAAATCTTTCTCTTCTGATTAAAACCTTTAAATCACAGTTAACTTGAGCCCTGTAACTATGGCCAGCGAGCCCGAGACTTAAATCAGCGTTAGCCCACTTTGGATTGTGAAAGTGCGAAGGCTTCTTTAGCCTGATGCCGACGAGGCTCTCAGAGTGCGTTTAGCCTTGTTAGGTGCAGTGTGACGAGCGTTCAGCAGAGTCAGAGGTCCAGAGAACAACTGACGAACCTTTGGATCATTAAAATGACGAGGGGGGCTGACGAGTGGAATCTGGATTGCATTTGGAAATCATCTCCTGTGTGTTTAGAAACTGATGCCAATCTGTGTTTCGCAGTGCCACTGTGTGTGTGTGTGTGTGTGTGTGTGTGTGTGTGTGTCTCCACGTGCCAGTTTGTGGCCCCTGCTCCAGTCTGAAGATAAATTGTGTAATTATTAATAGCCCTTTCATACCGCAACAGAGCAAACACACACACACACATCACCGGAGCTGCCCCATTAGCATTAAGTTACAACATGTTGCTTTATTAAGAGCAGTGCAGCTCCGCTTTTACGGGGAATAACCAGAAGTTTCATGTGAGTGTAAGCGTGGATGACTTTCTGTATGCACAAGTTTGTGTGTGTGTGTATGCACAAGTTTGTGTGTCCGACTGTGGGCAGACGGCCAGTCTTGGCCACCGTGCACGGCAAATATTTATCTTCGAACCTTCTGGAGGCTCCGCGAGTGACGCTTCTCACCTTCTCCTCGTCTCAGGAGGAAGAAGCAAAATTAGCGAAAGAGCCCTCTCCTTGTGATCTCCGTTTTCAGCCGTTTCTCGCCGCTCTATCGCTCGTCTGTCCACAACGTTTACAACATTTAGTTGAAGTTCCCCTTTTTCGGCCCAGAAGTGAAATTCCAAAGTATTTGCACAATTGCATCTATTGTTATGGCTGCAGCAGACACGTACTCTGAGGTACCCTCAACCTTAAAATCTGCAATAATGACTTGTAATGTAAAATCAGCAGCCTGCAGAAACTCTACATCCAGCAAGACAGGGATCCAGACAATCTCCTCAGAAGTAGCCGAAGAGAACTTAAAGTAAACAGTGAAAGTAGGAGCCGCAGTCGTCTTTATGCCATTTTTGAGCAGCGCAGTGGGACAATGACAGGGCTACGTCTCCATACACAATCCAGGCGACCAATATGGATGTAAACACCCTAAAATTAAATGTGAAAGTCCCCACATAACCCTCATGGGCTTCTCATTTCAGATCCAGTGTGCAGGAGTATAGAGCCAAACAGAAAAACATGTTTTTGACTAAAGATTATGTATGACCACTTTTAAAGGCAGGCTTTGGCATGCTGTTGATTTACTTCCATACAGTATGAAGATCAAATGAAACCGTCTCTGTAAACTTGCCTCAGTTGTATAATCCAACAAATTGAACATCAAGTGCGCGTTTATCTTGGATCAAACGTGCGTTATCGCTGCGTTGTAATGCAGTTTAACTACGCTACTGTACAAACGTAATGCAATCTGGTACAGAAATTCCTCCAGTCTTGATGTTTAAAGCGATGGCTTTCACCACGCGAGTGTCTGCTGATGGGTTTCCTCAGTTTCTGATGCTTGAAATGGCAAAAAGAAAACACATTAAAATGATCTAAAACACAGCGAAATGCGATGTCGAGTTATGACATAAAACATGCAAAACCACTGTGTGTCTGGCGTGCGGTCGGACACGGAGGGAGGAAACAAGACAACAGCGACAGAAAGAAAAACAGCAGTTAAAGTCACTTAAATGTCGACACGGGGCGCGAGTGTCGGATGGCACAATAACAGGACGCGCTGGTCGTGTGTGTAATGTTTGAGTCAACGCACCGCAAGCGAGGGAAATGAGCATGTGTGTGTGCGAGTGGTAGCTGGCCTGGGTCATTACTACAGCTCATGACTGGTCAAGAAACACACACACAAAAGAGAGCCTGTAACTACACGTGTATCAGGTAAAATCCCCATGGACATGAAGTCAGGACGTCATGTAAATGAGCGGCATGATGACGCACGGACAATAGCTATCTGTGTGTGTGTGTGTTGTTTTGAACGGGAGGTGATTCATATTCAGATGCTGCTGGACTCCATAAAGCCCTCAGCGCCACCATCATTAGGAACACGCTGTCATCGCCTCGCTCAGGACGAGCCGGGCGGACGCACGTGCCGACGGCGAACACGCGTGCTCACACCTACAAAACATAATCAACCGGTCGTTCACACCGAGGGGAGGGGGAAGCGCGATTGAAAACTGGTGCCACGTGTCGTCCAGCTCCCCTGGATGACAACTGGTCATGAATACAAACAATTTCATTAATGGCAAATGACATTCAGCAGGAACACGAACAGTACGTGCACCTCCACGTGCGATTTTCGACTTGTTTGTTCTCCACCACGTATGACTAATAAGTAAACGGGAGAGCGCATTTCATTTCCTCTCCTCTGACGATGTGAGGCTTTAAATGCCCTGGTTAGGCGGAGTGACGCCTGCAGCGGAGAGGAACATTGTGTTAACGGACGTGGAGAGGTATAGTGGTCGGCTATAATTGTAGATTCCAGAGATGCTCCCCGCCTGGGCAGCAGAAACGAGAACATCGAGTCTCCGTGACGCATGAAAAAGACACAAACATTTAGGATGCAGGATGCACATGAACACAACACGGACATGCAGACATCAAGACAGACGTGGCACTGCACTCAAACACACATGAAACGCGTCGATGATGCTCATTTGAATGCATGAGTAGAGAAATATAAGCCTCTTTGTGCCGGGTGGGTGTGGTTTCCACATCATTTGAATTTGGCATGTGTCGCTCGAGTGGCGAGAAAAACAAATCCTGGCAAATATTACTTGGCACAGCTGCAGAATACAAATGAAGATTTATTTTTTCTTTACCAACACATGAATGTTAATGCAACACAACCAGAAGCAAAGCACCCACATGCTCTGTGTGTCGCTCTTATTGGTGTTTACCCGTGATGTACAGCCCCACTACAACTCATCCTCCACCAGCAGTGTCAGCACAGGTTCAGTCGCACTACCTGACACCTACCCGACAGCGTATGATCATCAGCTGATCGGGATTCAGCGTTAAGCCCCGCTGTCAGCACTCATTGCAGTTCTCTCCAATCTAACGGTAATCGCGCTGTAAGACGCAGGATCACTTATTCCTTTTTGTTTTGGAGTGTGAAAGCTGCATGTAATGATACACGGGCCATTTAATCTAATTGCTACCATTTCTCCCATCATCGTTAAGGAAGATTAACTGAACTTTTAGATAAGGCACTGATACGATTCGGGCGAGATACAGATCTCAGATCATTTGTTTTCGTGTACATCAAAACAACAAAAAAATGATTAAAAAAAGACGTAAAATAACAATTACTTTATCATAACTGTCAATTTAGCCTACGCTAAACCTGTTCAGTGCCTTCCAGCCATAACTAGGTTTGAAGTGTTTGCATGAGCATCTAATTAGAATGACACTAGGCCTTTAAATGGTTTGTAAGGTGGCTAAACGCCTTACAAAAACCCAAAACACAAGCCCAGGTGGAAGGAATGTATTAAAAAAAGGTGCAATATGTAAGAATTGGCCACCTGTTGAAAATACTCCCAACAAACAGAACACTGCTAACTGCTGCTAACCGTATTCTCCTTATGCATTCATGGCTGTAGCTAGTTAGCTTCTTAGCTCGGTTAGCCACACAGCTAGCTAGTCTATCACAGGAGCTTCGGACTGCTGGGACAAAGGTTTTCAGGCGTGGGGCTAGCTGGTTAGCATGCTAACTTCTGTAAATATCTCTGCCATACAATATATGGCATATAGCATATAGCAAAGATGCTACATATAGCATATAGCAAAGATGCTACTATTTAGGGTAACGACGCCTCCATCCTGCTGTAGCTCTTGTATCTTAGCACAATATCATGAACAGTATGTGGCGATCAACTGCATATTTAAATCATTTTAGAGGGTTCTTGTTTTAAAATCAGTCAGCTCAATAATCTGGACACAAACAGTCAAGAGAAAATAGACATTATTTCCTGATAAATACCTTTTTCCAACAATTGCACATAAATTCTCTGAAGCAAACAAACAAAAAACTCATCTCCTGTCAATCAGCTATTGATAAAATCGGCTAATCGTTCCACACCAGAAGATTCACACTTGTCTCCTTAGGCAAGAAATCAATTTAATCCCGAGAAAACCACTTCCAGGCAGAAAACCCACGTGCTCACACGTAACTGGCTAACTAACGCACACACATCCTGTGCCCCACAGCAATTTGGGGTAATTTGAGGAAGAAAACCCTGCGAAACACAGGAAGCTGTTAGTTTCACCACTGAGGCCCGCTCACGGTGCTGATGCCGAGGTGACGTGGAGGTGAGGCAGCACTCTAAAGGTTAACGACCATTCTCAGACCAATAATGGCAGCGGTGAGCAAACACCAGTGCTCCTTCATTCGATCAGCACTGATGAGTTGCATAAGGAGGGTCGAGGGACTGCTTGTTCTTTCTCTAAATCACCATATAGCTCCTACATGAGCATATTATCCTGACTATAGAACGTGTTCTGGAGAGGAGCTGCATGCAGATGGCTGAAGGAAGTGTGTGTCTGTGTTTGTGTGTGCGAGGGGAACACTCGGGGGTTAATCTAAAACTCTGTCCACGTGTCAGGTTGGAAAATGTTCTGTAGTTGTTTGTCTGAAATGAAATTCTTGACTCTGTGTCAATTTGGCTTCCTGATCACATTGAACAAAGCTGCAGAGAACGTGGACCCTGGTCGATGTGTGAGGATTAGATAACCGAAACGCAGGCTGTGCATGTGTGTGTGCGCATGTGTGCGTGTGTGTGTGTGTTCAGCCTATAGTTCACCCCCAGGCAGTCAGAGTTGAGCAATCTGTATAGAGTTAAAGGATGGCCCCGCTGTTCCCATGATCAGGTTTTTTTTTTGTTTCTAATTTGAAACACTGCTTTCTACTTAGCAGAAAGTTCCCCAAGTCCAGGGTTGCAGGATCAGTTGGCTAAAGCTACGAGTGTAAAAACAATTTGCTTTTTCACTTCTTACTTTATACTTTTCTTCAAAATGCATGTGGATTCCAGGCTTTTGTTGTCATAAACTCAGAAACCCTTGACGTCTCTGACCTTCACCATCATGACAGGTAATTCTGAACAACTGTCTTATTTCCCACAGGTTTGGTCCCAGTTCCTGTTGGTTATAATAACACTTTACCGTCCATAAATACGTTTCAAGAGGCTGAAGAGTCAATTCTGCGAACTGAAGCTACAACCGTCACTTGCGAGTTTAATCACCTGTAGCTCATTAACAGCACATTAAAATCAAACTCAACCATTGTGCCGTTTAATGCGAGTCATGTCAACTTTCATGTGTTGTGCCGTTTTGTGGTTTCTTGTCTCTCTGCCCAGAAACAGATGCACATTAGCTGCGAGCTAACTCTTGTGCAGTTACTTTTAATCCCCGAAATAAAGAAAAACAATGAAATGAAATGACTGAAACTGCTGATAACTGAGAAGATGAAGTGCAGTCTGGCTTCACTTGGCTGAAGTGTAACCATAATATTAAAACGAGTATGATGGAACATAACTAAATAGAGTAAGGCAGCAGTTTGATGACAATATTTGGCGCGTCTGCACCACAGCTGCAACGATAAATTGAAAAGTCAATCGAAATAAAAATCATTTTTCAACGATTTTGATTTGTGAGCGCCTCTCTTTGCTTCCTGTCTCACCGTGTTTCCAGTCCTCTAGTCAAAAATTGGCTTAACCGGTCTCACTTCAGACAGTCTAGTCAGATCAAGGTTGAGTCGGGGAAAAAAGGGATTTCATGGCAGCTCCTCTGAGAATAACTTGACCTCCTCTGCAGAAGTCTTAAACCTGATTCTCACCCTGTTGTCAGCGTCAGCACTTCAGCCGACCCCGAGATCAACTCTGACCTCCTCTCATCCTCCGAACCTTCTCTACCTGATCCGTCCGGCTTTGGCTCAGCTCAAGGTGCAACGCACACCCTCCAGCGCGCACACAAACATGTACCGAGACCGCATGCAGCCACATAAACAAACACTATGATAGCCAGACAGAAGTACACACACATTCACTGCCTCCATGTGAGAAGTGGCTCGTTAGTAGACGTTAATCAGCTTAGTGCTCTCCAACGCCCACGGGTGCTAAGCTCTTTACAGACAAACCCAGTTAGAGAAGTAGCAGCTGAGCGATGCCACGGCCCCCCGAACCCAATGAAACGCACACACACACACACACAGTCAGACACACACACAGATCATGGTGGAGACACGGGGAGAAACACTGCAGCGGTGTTGACATCTAGACAATCACCCGGGGGAATTTATAAGGGAGACGAAGGGGAAAAAAAGAGGCTGGGAAACAAACACGGAGCGAGAAGAACGCCGAAAACGGCACACAAAAAACTCAAATAAAGCAAAAGGAGAAGCTCAAATGTTTTCCTGGAAGAGTGTGTGAGGAAGGAGGAGGAGAAAAAAGTGAACAAATAAGAAGGAGTGTGTGTGAAAGGAGGGAAACACTCCTCCTCCTCCTCCTCCTCCTCTTGTGCCCTCAGTAACCCCGATGGGTTGGTGGGAGGCCGCTCGTTCTTTTAGCCAGCGCCCGACGCTGGCCCGGCATACATCCCATACCACAGCGCACAATAAGCGCTCTGTAGCCAGGATCATGCTCACACAGGGAGCTGGCAGGCTGCCAACGCAACACACTCACACTCAGAGGTATGTACATATAGATGGCAACACACACACATACAGAAGATACAGTACATACAGTAAAAGTAGTTCAAGTCAATGTAAACTTTGTCTTCAATGCTAATTAGCAGCACTAATGTTAGCAACACAAGCTTGTTAGCATTGCCACTGTGAGCATTTTAGCATTCAGCTCAAAGCTCAGCTGTTAGCATGGCTTAGTCTTTATGCTAATAGAAGAATAGCAGCTCATCAGAATCATTATTGAATTTCATGTTGAGTTTGGGAATACACTTATGAGCTTTATTGACAATCGTCAGATGACAGTATTGATATCATTCATATCGATCTGTTAAATATGAAGCTGGAACCAGGAGGCGGTTAGCTTAGCATAGCATACAGCCTGGAAACAGCTCTGCCTGAGGGTAAATATTTGCCTACCATTACCTTTAAATCACACTAATTAGCATGCTAAACCTTGTTTGTTGAGCTGTGAACCAACACCTCGCGGTTGCGTGCCTCCACGCAGCAGTCACGTTGCTATTCCCGAACTACGCTGTTTGATCATGGACAGAGTGAAGTCGACCTTTGACCTTTCTGATATAAAACATCATGACTTCATGGTGTAAAATGTTGTCGGGACTGTTGATTAATGGCCAAAACTCGGTGACGTTTGACCGCCAGAGTCCAAGTGGATGTTTGAAGAAATTCCCTCTCAGCATTCTTGAGATACCGCGGTCGCAGGAGTGGGACGGGTGGAAGGACGGACAGAAGGATGGACAGGTGGCCGCTGCCGGCGTGGAGGCATAAACACATGTATAGTGAGTGTGTGTTCTGCAAAATGTCAAACTTTCCCCATTGGCGCCACTTCAAAGAGACTTAAATACACCAATACATGTACAAATTGGCAAACTATGACATGCACACACACATTCACACACATATTATACATCATGCAATGAAGCAATCAGAGCTACATTGACACTTTTACACAAACACACTCTGCTTCAACAGGTGCCTCACCTTAACTTGGGAGGTGAACGCACCGCCTTCCAAGACGATGTTTAGTTGGCAGTGATTTCTTAACACAAACCTGCCCTGCGAGTTATCTTTCCCGAGATCAGAAAATAAATCAGGCGCCGTATATTACATCTAATGGATGGCATCGGTCCACGGCAACCTTACAAGAGGTGCATTCATTCATTCGTTCAATCGAGCGTGGCTCACACGCCCAAACTGAAAGCTCCTTAATGTGTGGGACATAATTATGAGAAATAAAAAAGCAAGAGTCTGGTGTGAAAAAAAAAACAGAGCAGACAAAAAGTCCACTGAGAGGAGGAGAAAAGACAGGAAGTGGAGGAGGAGAAAGAGAGGTTTGGAGAGCGGAGGAGAGAGGCAGAGCGGCTTTGTTCAAAACAGAATGAGAGAAATGGTATTGACAAAAGAGACAGGAGGGGTGTGTGTGTGTGTGTGTGTGTGTGTGTGTGTGTGTGTGTGTAGTTGCAGTTGATGTAGATCAGAGCCAGGGCGGTGAAGGTTACTTTGGCCATTAGTTGAGGAGCTTTTGGCTGATCCCTGCTTCCTGAGAGGTGATTGGCTCGGTTGATCTGTCTCAGCTTTTCCTATTAAGATCAGCACAGCCTCCCCACTTGTGTGTGTGTGTGTGTGTTTGTAATTTATGTGCGTCCACTCATGCATGTGTGTAAACCACATAGAGAAATCGAGACATTTTTACGTAGCTAAAGAGCTCTGAATTGTAAAGCAAACATGACCAGGTGTGGTAATCAAATGCTTGTATGTCACATCCAATGACAAGTTCAATGGCTGAAGTCCTGAGACACACAAACACACACACACAAACACACACTTAGTCTGTCCGGCGGCGCCTCTTTGACTGACCAAGCTGCCAGTACAATTCATTCCCCTGCCGCTGTGTTCTTCTGTGTGTGTGTGTGTGTGTGTGTGTGTGTGTGTGTGTGTGTGTTTGTGTGTGTGTGTGTGTCTGTGTGCCAAATGCATGTGAATAAGGCACTAGTCAGTCAAAACATGACTAGAGTACTGAGCCATTAGCCGAGGTTTTACTACCTAATTACCATTTGCTCGGCCGGGCAGCCCACCAGAAACGCACACACAAAAGGGAAAGGGGCAAGCAGGAGCTCCTGTCGAGGAGCCCTTGAGCAAGGTGTTTGAACCCCAAATAAGCACAAGGGTAACAGAGGGATTTATCTGCTGAAAACGAGCAATTAACCTGAATAAAGAAGCACGGCAAACGTCTCCAATTAAGACGGGATTTTCAGCTTTTTATAAAGCCAATGGAGAGCGAAGCACACCTCAAATCTTTGTTATAATTTAAGTTAACCAGATTAACCAGAATAAATAAGAAAATAATCTTTTAAAGTCAAATATTTCTGTCGCCATCGACCAAGGAAATCCACCGTTGGTTGGGCTCCATTAGCAGCAGTTTATCTTTAGCACTGCTCACTGGATTCCTTCTAGGAAACTCCCATTTCGGATGACTTCCTGACCGGCTTATCATCAAATTATACCCGTGTTGATTTAGCCTAGATTTGCTCGACACATCTGTGTTTAACTTTTAGTCTGAACACAGCGGGCGATAAGACATTATCAGATAACGTAAAGGCGTGTACGTGACAAAGTAAGTGACACCTGCCGAGCAAAGGATGGTGCGTTTCTTACACTGACGCCTGGAAACGAGATCTGATCCTCACTTTACTGGAATCACACACACACACAAACACACACACACCTTGTCCTATCAGCTGATCTGTCCCCTCTTCAGTCTTCATGTGACGAGCTGAAGAATGAAGCCACTCAGGTCCGCTGCTCTCACCCTGACCTTGTGAAATATGCCATCAGCGTCACACAAACACACACATCGTTTTCTTGCAACTATCAGCAAGATCACACCAAGCAGAAACAAACCAAGTGTGTGTGTGTTCGTGTGTGTGTGTCTGCTTTAAAAAAGAAAAGCTTGTGGTGGGAGATGTGCAGTGTAGCCTGGTCAAGGTCTTGGGAAGATGAGTGACTGAAAAACACAACCAGGCGGGTGATAACAGGGTAGGAGAGAGGCGAAGAAAGGGAGTGAAAAGAGTGCGGAGACGTCAGAGGCAACAAGTTTTCTTCACTGGCAATCACCACGGCAACAAACACATGACGCACACATCCATCTGTATATACTGAACATCGAACCACGCTGGGACACAAGGTTCAACCTCCACCTTCTCCTTTTTGAGACTCTTAACAGGGATTTCGCATTACGACAGACTTTTCAATAACGATGCCCTTCACCATTCTCCACTCCTTCACACCCGCAGCTGAATCCTTTCATTGACGTCTTCAACGTTCCCAACACAGAAACGCTGCAGTCTTCTGTATAATTTAACAACTATAAGTTCGAGTTATTTCAGCTTCTTTCTCTTTTCTTTCCTGCATAATTCATCCAAAATTGATCCTGTACACGTCCGTGATTCTCTGCAGGGCGAACTTGTTTTTTTTTTTAAAGTTTTGCGGTTGTTTCATTTCAAAAAGCTCTCTGAGAGGTCATCGCTTGTTCTGATGTAAACACTCTCAGACTTTTTTATCGAAAAGGAGCGGATATTACGTAATGCATTGCTCATCTTTTCTACTGATGATTCAGTGAAGAGACCGTAAAAGGGCTGCGACTAAGGATTAGTTTCACGGTCGATTAATCTGTGAGCATTTTCTTGATTAATCGATTAGTTGTCGAGCCAATAAAATGTCAGATAATGTTGTTCAGTGTTTCCCAAAGCCGAAGACGACGTCCTCAAATGTCTTGTTTGAGATACTCAGTATACGGTCATAGAGGAGTCAAGAAAACAGAAAATATCCCAGTGTTTCCCACACGTATAGTTCACTTCGGCGGGAAGCCCAGGTATATTAACAGCTGCCTGAGTGCATTTGGCAACCCATTTATTATTTCAATCTGTCCACGAGAATGACGCCATCCATGATTAATCTCCGGTTCGTCCACACACTCCCTCACCTGTCGTTATGACAACAGAATCACGGATAGAAATCTCCTAGACCTGTCTTTTGGTTGGCTTGAATCACTTTTAAGAAGCTGTAATGAACAGCTTTAGCTTTAAAACTCATAAACTAATGATTGTTGATTGTTAAAATAGTTCACAATTCATCGATTTATTGTTGCAGCTCGGGAGTTTGATGTCCACACAAGCAATGTACTGCCAGTCACCTCACAGCGTCATCGGCGAGACATTTCCTTTTGGACACCGAGAATAACTCCTCACGCGTCACAGCTCCGCATCTTTTATCAGAAAAGCGAGAAAAACGCTGACTTTCTTCACATTTACACTGCTGTCCTCTTCATCATCTCCGCTTTGTATATTTACCTCACCTCCCGTCTTTGCTCTCCCCCTCATCAATCACCGCTTCTCTCTTTCTCCGGCCCTAAAGCTCGACCTTCCTCTTCCCACACCTTCTTTTCTCCCCTCTGCCGAGAAGCATCGTCATCCATTCTCTGTGCTCGCCGGCGTGTCCGGCTTCAATGTTTGCGTGTCAACAGCGCATTATGAAAAGACCTTCTGATGTCTGTCGAAATGAGGCAAATAGTAATACAGTATGAAAGCAAATACGCGAGGGTAACGGTCAATATTAACCGACGCACGTAGGGAGAAAAAAAAAAAAATCCATCCGAAGACAGAAGGGAAGGTTATGAAAAGATCAGAGTTAGGGTTCAATAATGATTACAGAGGATGGTGTATGAAGGGTCAACAAGTGCTCAGGGAGACAGCGCACACACAGACACACACACAACGGAGATTTAGTCTCTATTCATTGTGCAGAACCAAATCCTCCCATTTCCTCCTCTTCCTTACATTATAGTCAATGGAAGATTAGTCTGTGGCAGAGACAGTGGACCTCAGGCAACATCTGACACACACACACAGGCAAATCCTAACACAAGGCGTGACTACTTTTACTTTCAATGACCCCATCAAATTCCTCAAAGTAAGCAGATAAATTCGATTTGAATCCTTTTTAGTAACAGTTGGTGCCGTTTTGACTTCCCAGAACAGAGAAATCTACTCTGCTTCTTACAATAAGCCGTTGATGTGAGGACACTGATATTCCCTAGAGACACATCTGATCGATTTTCTGTTACGGGTTGAGGTTGTGTCGTCCATCACCGAGTGTCTCATATTGTAAACTGATACTGTGACCAACGCTGCGGGAATCAAAGCCGCCCTTTCATTCACTTCCAAGATGCAGTCAAAAAGATGCGACTGTCATAATTCAGGTAGATGACTTCGCAACATGACGGCTGTGATCGATGAAGGATTATATCAAACTGCTCTCAAATGTTTTGGCATCCGATAAGTCTTCAAAAGCATCCGTACAGTCCTCAAGCCGGTCTACCTTGATCGCATTTCATCAGTTTCACTTGTACCTGAGGTAACATGCCGACACCAGGCAAACTGTCCTGATATGAACCAAACATTCAAGTAAGAGGAGAACTTCTTCATCAAAACCACTTCACCGTCACACTCTGACACTGGACATCACCGACTACACAAACCAGTCGTCCAGGTGTCCGTCCTGTTGTTCAGTGGCTGTTACATATTCAGCGCATTATTCTGACACGATGGATCTCCATGATGGCGCCAGATGTGACTGCAAAGCCTGCCTGTTTTCTCACAGACTTTTATTTGCTCACACTGGTCTGTAATGGATTCATCGTTTTGTCGATAATATATAATAAAAAAAAAAAAGTGAAAAATTCTCATCGCGCTTTTCCCAGGGCCCCAACACATCATAAATGACAAAGAAAAGCAGCGAACCCCTACATGCAAGAAGCTGAAAACCTGCAAATGTTTGACACTTTTACTTTTACGTTTCTAGTTTGTAGACGGCTAGACATTCAGTTGGTGCATATGGCAGCTTGATCATCTGCTACATAGCTGCATGTGTGTGTTCTTATTTTACTCCGATTGCTCCTCAAGCCTTTGATTCGCTTAACTGTTCAGAGGCGACGGCCTGTAATGAGACGATGCCTCTGCTCCTGCGGCGTATGCAGATGACCTCATCACATGGCCCGTGAAGTCAGTGGGAAAAAACGACTCAGCCCTCGAGTCCTCTAATATACACACAGGCACACACACAACCTTCAAGGCTCCACGAAAACCCAAACAGAGTCGGGTTGTTGCTATGTGCGCCGCGAGTTCGGTGACTCGCTCGACAGACCACCCAAACAAAAGCCGACCGGACTTCAAGAGAACTC
This sequence comes from Pagrus pagrus, assembly GCF_965226575.1. Classification (NCBI taxonomy): domain Eukaryota; kingdom Metazoa; phylum Chordata; class Actinopteri; order Spariformes; family Sparidae; genus Pagrus; species Pagrus pagrus. Next base: position 10,597,734 of record NC_140204.1, on the reverse strand, counting down.
ACCGTCCTCGCCTTTAAAAAAACAAACCAGCTCCCCGAAAAGGATCCCGTACCGCCTCCATTTTATGACATCATTCAAACAAACCTGTCCGAATGTGAGGGGAGAATCTTAGACAAACACACAAATGTGGCTTTTGTTTACTCGAGCTAGCGGGGAAATGGATTCGGCCTGCTGTCCTCACGTAGCCGCGCAGGTTGTGCTGCATCTTCCCATGAGGGCAAAGCAGTTGTGTAATGCTGTAATTAGGCTAATGAAGGAAAGTCAAGCATGCAGTGCGTCGAAATTTGAGCTTAATGACCATCTCAATGTGGATTATGCAATCATAAGACGCAGCGGTGCACCTCCCACCTCGTCCTGCTTTTCACAACCATACAATCGATTATACCACAGTCGAATCTGGCTCTCAAAGGGGTCACACTTCATAAATGAATGCTTAAATATGGACAAGTTAACCGACAATGCCGGATTTTGTCCTCCACATGTTCCCTCCTTCACATCTGTGTGCGTTTACGCTCTGTGCATAAACATGAGCGGAGCTGTGTGTCACCGTGCTGCAGCTCGGTCTGCCTCCTGCGCTGGAACAAACCGGGTTAAAAAGGCACCACAGATAAACATCAGAGTGTGCACACACACATTGTGCCCTGAGCCTCACCCTCTATGGGGGTCACGTCCCGTCCACGTGGTTGTGTTTTACATAACACTACTAGTGCTGTTAGTCTAACTGAGTGTTGGCCTGGATTAGACACCCGGCAAAAAAGAAAACCTTGTCAGCTGCATAAAGAAGCAGCAGAAGGAAGACTGTGTGAAGACGGTATGTCTTCGCTACAGCATAGACTCGTTAGATACGGTCAGTTTAACGATTTAATGATCAAATAATTAAAACATTAATTATAACGTGGTACTTAATTTTCCCTGACTTGACATTGAGAGCTTAAGAGAAATGATGGCCAATCATCACAGTCCATTCATTTTATAGGAACCTCTGTGTTTTCCGATGTGTTTGCAGAACACCAGTCGGGAAAATTGTAACCGACTGATGAATGTAATACAGCTCTATTTATACATTTTTCACTAAGGAAAGATTTCAAAAGGTGCAACCATTGAAAATGTGAAGTCGCACTTGACAGATTTTTTTAGCGTATGTGCGACAAACACAGTCACACCCCGGAGCCCTGAAAACGCAACTACCAAGTTAATCGCTGCGATCTGGAAACACGCAGGCACCACTCAGAGGAAGTATTATAAAATGGCTACCAAATGTGTTTGTTTTGAACATCTCTCACAGTTTCAAGATGTTCCTCTGCCTCATGTTTGAACTCCTGTACTTACTGTAGTCGTGCGTGAACACAGTTTTCTACTGCAGTGGATTATAACTTTATTTCCAGTCACGCACATTCACTTTCTGATCACCTGACTGCTCGTGCGTCTTTTCCCACTGTGCTGCCGCGATGCTGCCATCTTCCCAAATCGCAGCAACATTCAGCACAGACACAAGAACTTACAACAACCGAAAGCAGAAATAAGACCTGCTTGCAATAAACCAGATTTATCCCCTAATTTAGTTTTTCCCCCATTTATAAAATTGTCGGCCCCTGATGTAAATAACTGCAATCAACTTCTTTCATCTTCAGCGTTCACAGAGGAACACAGTCAGACAAACAGGGAGGGACCGGGAGTGAATTTCGTGTCACTTCTAATTGACATGATGTGGTTGCTAAAAAGGGAATGCTTGTGTGTGATTTCCTGGTTGCTTCACTAACTGACTTTAAGTATGTTTACCTTTCTTCCTGGCCCATATGACCTGAGACGGGAGGAAACCACCTTACAGGAGGTGTGTGTGTGTGTGTGTGTGTGTGTGCCAACCAGCTACCAACTGGGCCAAGAAACCCGGCAGTGTTACCAATAAAACAACATGGGAGGGTCAGCGTCAATTTACTTTTAAATATATGTAGTTAGTAAGTTGATTTTCAATAGGCATTAAAGTACAATTCTTATTTCAGTTTTTTTAAATATATATTTATATTAATAGATTTATACATTTTCTGTATCTTGCATTAATATCTGACAACTTTGTTTCACTGGATTAGCTAAAAACAGACTTTCCATCTGATCGTTTCATCTTTAAAAAGCTTCTTAAATGAATTTTACTGAAAATTTAGATGACAATACTAATCACTATCCCCATATTAAATAACATATACCATAATAGAAGATTTTCTCCATATCTCCCACCCCTATATGGACTAAAATCCAACTATGTAAAACTTAATTCCTCACAACCTCCCAATGTTAACTTCTTTCCTCAGAGAAACTGCATAGAGCAAAATCTATTTTTAGCTCCGTATGAACTGATAAACTCAAAAAGTATTTGCATATACTATGATTTTCAGACACTAGGAGAGAGTACACACACACACAAACACACTCTGGATACTGATCCAATTAGTCAGTTATGCATGAGTTTTGCCCAATTAGCCGACAGTAAACAAATGTAAACAGTCCCGCTTCTGTGAACAACAACATGTGATTCAGAAATTAGGGAAAGCAAAACAAAAATTTGAATTTACAGTCCAACTGTAGATATTAACCATGCAACTTGGCAAAAGGAATTTTAAAGGGCTTCAGGTTATTTTGAGACTGGCACACACATCCGCTTCCAGATGGTAAAGGAATAAAGTTAAGAGACAGCTGGAAGCGTGGATAATAAAACTCTCACATGGTTTTCCTGGAGGACGTTGTGGGAGCTGTGGCTGATTTAATTTAAATTAACATTTTGGGTTGAAAATACGCCCCACTTCATGCACGAATGTCTCGCTCTTCGTTCTCCTAAAAAGGTCACGACACTCGTCCGTTATGTGGGAAACGCCAACACACACATGCGAAGAGTGAAATATACACATTGTCTGTCTGACTGTCTCTCACACTTCAGCTGATCTTGACGCTCATAAAAAGCAAACACATCAACACACACACTCATTTACTACATCGAGACATGCAGACTACAAATGTGTGCCGCAAGGCGAAAAAAAACGCACGCATCATATTTGTTGCAGCCGATTCGTTCTGATTTCATTTCTAAAAGACGTTATTTGGAGAGAAGTAGCACACCCTGCTTCTCCTCATTATCTAAATACTGAGATGTTATTTTTACACGCATTACATAACCAGAGTCAAATAGGATTGTTTTTGGCACATGTCCCACTACTGATGTTCAATTTTAGCCTTTAGGCTCTCTGTGCCAAAAGTATGCACCCCAGAGACATACACACACTCTTTCCTATACAAGCTGGTGCCTGTTGGGGGAAAAAATCCCTGTAATTACTGTAGATGAGAACACTTTTAAAAAAGCACACAGGATCCACGCAGACAAGATAATTAATCGTTTCTAAACTTGTTTATAGTAACGGATATATTGGTCGTCATGTACCATCTTTTTGCTTTTCATTTTATGTTTTCGTCTGTCTCTTCCTCTGGTTTCTGCTCTACAGCAAAAGGAAAAACGTTTCAGCGCAGCACTAAAAATCTATTTTTAAATGTCTCTGCAAGACTTTAAAGGATGGAGTGAAACACAATGTGAAAAGGGAGGTGGACGAAAGGCGTCAAGACAAAAGAAGCTTTGGTGAAAAAAGAAATCTGAACAGCAGCATGTGTCGTGAACAAAGGGGAGGGAAGGAATTTCAAAAATCCATCAGCCTAGATGTCGGCTGAGGACAAAGATTGTGAATTGATGAATCAGTGCGAGGACAAGCAGTGAAAAAAAAAAACAAAGATACAAAGACAGCAATTAAGAAACAACCAAGGTAAGACAACAACCAACAAAGTGAGATATAGAGGCCGCAAATTATGGAGTGCAAGAGAAAACAGCTTCAGGAGAGTCCACTAGTCTTGGGGCTCGGCCCTGCAGAGGCCCGCCAGCCCACCGCGGCAAAAACACTCGAACAAAAGGATCATTTATTGGAGGAGGAAAGAGGGGGAGGCGGAATGGAGGGGATGAAAGGAGGGGGAACACTGTACAGAGGCATTTGAGAGCTGTGTGAGTGAAACACTGGCCCCATCTCAACATTCACAGCCAATGTGTAACATTCTCCCCCACGCTGCCCCGCTGACATACTCAGCAGCCAGAGCCCATATGGTCCCACTGTGGTAGCCTGCTAGCATTTATATTTAAAATACACACCCGCCTGCTTCCACCAACATGGCCTCCATTTCCCAATAAAACCAACACAGCAGCGACTTATGGATGCAGCCTGATGGTTCATTTCCATCTGTGAAAACCAACTGTTGAGCTCAGCCTTACTCCGCTCACCGCAAGATCCCATGATGAATTTCGCTAATGCCCTACATTTTTCATTAAATCCAACTGTGGAGCCGGGCTATGAGATGTTTGCCACAGAAACCCATGAGGTTTAAGTCTAACACAACCTACGGTACAAATCATGCGGAGGCTTGCAGGGCTACATAAACAACAAGGCTTGGCAGGATGCATTCATCACAAGAGCCTCACTGTGGAAGGTTAAGTAAGACTACTGAGTGTTTTACTGATGCATATAAATCCACATCTCCATTTAAATGCTGCCTCTATCTGCTTAAGCTGCGGGCGTCTATTTCTTAACAGCCCAATTTGGTGCAGACAGTGGCTCAAAGAGAATGTTTTTCGATGAAGAAACGTCTCGCAGTGACCTAGTTGAGGCATTGTTTAGCTGCGGCGGTCCCCCACAGCTAGAAAACTGCCCCGCACAGCAGGGAAAAAATGTAAATACAATGCTAATTCATCATCTGGCCTTGGTGACCTTGCTCCCTTACAAAAAAAGTTGCAGTTATGGCGTAAATGTAGATTTTTGTGCATGCGATCAGAGAAAATGTAACAGTTTTAACAACCACAACGTTCCGCTTGAATTAAGCGCACATATATTTATCAATTTTTATAGCCACATCTACAAACCTGGCAACCCTACTTGAATGATTGCATACTTTCCTTTATAACATCATTATAATTTAAGTTTTATGTAAACTCATTCAATAACATAAAAGCTGAGGTGTGAAGAACAATCATTTTTCTCCTCCATTGGTTTCGTCTACTCATGCCACGTCGGAGGATCTTAGCTTGACAGGTCAATGGAAAACTGGGTCAAAGTTCAACTTTATTGAACTTGGAGTACAATGCTTCAATGGTGGGTCTGAATGGTTTCCTTTGCTAAGAGTTAGACTGCAGTGAGATGTTTCAGACAGCTTTTCTCATTGGCAAACACAAGCTCATCTGGAGCAGAAGGATTCTGCTACTTATCATATACTGTCATGAATGTATAAATAACACTGAACGGAAAACGGAGGTACCTGAATGCTTACCAACCATTCAAGAATCCTCAAAAGGATCTACAGTAATTTCCATAACATCGATATTAATTGGTATTCCAATAGGTTGTCTGGCCTTGAGCAGCTTATATAATCACATAAGGTGAGTACACATATGCCTTTGGAGGGCCCAGAGAAGCAAATCTATTTATGAAATGTCAGAGCAGCCAATCTAGATCTCATATTGTGGTCATGCAGACAGTCATACAAATCAAACTGGTGTCTATATTCTAATCTGGCGTCAGGTGAAGTTTCATTACACGCAGAGATGGAGAGCTGTGCTCTATTGGATTATCCTGAGCTTTTTCCTTTACATATGAATAATGCGACAGAGCACGTAGGAAAGGAAAGGGCACAAACTCAACAAAAGCAGTGATAGTAGTCTGACCAATGTATCAAAATCGACCTATATTCCCCAATCTTCGGCGTACATTCAGAAAAAGATATCTGGGGTGATTAGTTATTATTAAATTCCAAATTTAAGTTTACTGACGTCATTTTGGACAATAAAGTCTACGGATTGACCCAAAATTCCAGCATTGGTCACGAATCTAGATCACAAGGAAAACTAACGAGACACGATGTTAGACACAATCCAACAAATACGTTTTCAAAGAATAGAAGCAACTCTCACCTGTTCCCTCCTTGTTTCCATTCTGATGTGTCCGCAGCTCCTCTGATTTGTAGAAGTCGATGCTGGCGTAAGTGTTGAGGCTGGAGTTGCTACTGCTGTTGCTGACTGCCGCGCTCACTCCCCCGACCCCCGACCCTCCACCCAGTACAGAGAAGAGGCGAGAGGTGGCCTGGCTACCTGAGGGTCCATCCAGACCCAAAAGGGGGCTTTCTTTGTTGGCCAAGTCCAAGTCTATGTAGTTAAGGCCTTGCTCCGTGGACGAAGTGTTTGTGGGGAGGGACTGCTGTCCAGGGAGGGCGAACTGAGCGGGGTTATCAGTCACAGCACCGTTCCCCCACAGCATGCTGTCAAAGCCCAGCCGGCGGGCCACAGCTTGGGCATGTTCCGGAAAGAGGGAGGCGGTGGAAGAAGAGGAAGTAGAGGTAGAGGTGGGGAGGGAAGGTGAGGCGAGGAAGGTTTCTGAGCAGTGGCGTCTGCGTCCTTGGGGGTCTGCCCGGATAACTTTAGCCCCATGATCTGGGTTGGGTCCTGGTTTGGCTAGGGGGAAGTCTAGACCCCGTGATAGCACTGGAGCAGAAGGATCAGTCCTGGTGGGGGAAGGGGCTTTGGGGGAGACACTGGATGCTGACCTGGGGACGGTGTTGCTATTCAAGCTGAAGGCCATCTCCGTGTAGTCTCCACAGGATGTTGGAGACTCAGACTCGCTCACTGATGGGACACTTTCTCTACTTTTTCGAAGTGGGACCTCAGCCACTTCAGCTGCATCTTCACTAGGGCCGGTAGTACCCTCATCGCATGCTTTGGGGGCATGAGCAAGAGTTGGAGGCGTGGGAGGGGTGTGGAAAGAGGGGAAAACTAGAGGAGTAAGGGAGAGGGGTGAGGGGGACGGAGAAGGGCCCAAGTCCATATTGACATACTCAGAGGCAGCTGGGGGAGTGATGGGGGCAGAGGGGCTACGGGAGAGGGGGATAAAGTTCCCTAAGCAAGAAGTTGGCCTGTGTTGAGGATGCTTGCTGCTTGAGCCATGAGGCAATGATAAACCATGCCTGAGACCCCTGCCACGCCCTCCTGCAACCCCAGTCTGGCTGCTCTTTTCCCCTTTAAATTCAATGCTAACATACTCCCCAGGGCTCTTAGGTTCTGGGGGCAGGGGGTTCTCACGGACCCTGGGAAGAGTGTTAGCCTTGGATACATCAACAAACAGGCTCACCGGTCTACTTCTAGTATGGTTGCCCTGCTTGGACAACCCACCAGAGCCCCGTCTCTGTTGGAGCTTACTCCCATCTTTGGACTGAGCTCCCCCAGCCATGGTGCTTACTGCCTGGGTAGCTCGGTCCTCGCTCTCTCCGAGGCTCTCACTGCTAGCCGAGCTGGACGAGTACGAGGAGGAGGAGAGTGACAGGTGGCGTCCAATCATTGAATTGCCTGCTGCTGGTTGCTCTTGGCGCCCTCCCATAGTCCTACCTCCACCCATGCCCCTACTACAACTCCCATTGGGTCTTCTGCCTCGTCCAGGTCCATCATCAAAGTGTCCAGCAGAGGGATTGTGTTTGTAAGACCTGGGAAGTGAATAGTAAGAATACACCATCTTGGGGGCTTGCTGTTGAGAAATGTTCTCCAAATGACCGGTGTGCTCAGGAGGTGGGGGGCTGCCATTTACAGAACGTGCACTGATTGGAGACATGTTCATATAGTCACTTCCTGCCCTGCTGTCTGCACTGCCACTGCCCACCCAAGCCCCTCCAGAGAGACCTCCACGCTGGTCAGGTGAGCAGCTGCTATTGGGGGACATTATCATATAGCCATCAGAGGCTGGTGGAGGGCGAATCTGTTGTGGAGGGGATACACTGTTGTTGGGGGTCATGGCCATGTAATCATCAGCAGGTTTGGAATCAGAGTCTGGGACAGAGACAGCCATTGACTGGGACAAGGTTACTGGAGGCTGAGTGACCCCAGGAAGCATGGACATGTACCCATTGTCCACACCTAAATCTACATTACCACTTGCTCCTCCACCGCCTTCACTCTTGAACTCACCGGCAACATCCAAGTACCCTCCTCCTCCCCCTGCTGACCCAGGACCCATGACAGATTCCCTCTGTGTAGAAGAAGAGGTGGAACTAAAGGACTCACGGCTGGTGCTCCTCGACATGATTGCATAATCGGCTGAATCTTCATCTGCTGGCTCCTCAGCTCTGCGCTGACGTGGGGCCAGCCTCTCCAGGGCCATGGGAGGTAATGAAGCCCGCTTGCTCAGCAGCCTGCGCTCAGCTTCACATTCGCGGCTAGAGGAGCGCCGCAGCACTCTCCTAGTCTGGGGTTGGGAGCCACAGCCTGGTGTTCCTGGTGCTGGCAGGGAGCTGGATGTCAAGCTCCCTTGATTACTGCTGCCACCACCACCACCACCACCACTACGTTGGCCCATTAGGATATAGTTGGCTCCCTCCTCGCCAAGAGACTGGCTGCCAGCGCTACCAACAGAACTTCCAGGGAGGCTTGGGGAGGGGAGGAGCGTGTGATCCCCAGGACTAGATCCATACTCGTCTGAGGACCCATAGTCACTGGGTGAGCCCGAGACAGACGCGTGATGGGAGGCGACACGACTGTAAGCACCAGACGGACCAGCACCAGTCGAGGACGTTACGCCTCCAAACTCAGAGCCATGCCCAGAGCTAGAGGAGAGGCTTGGGGCTGGCGAGGGTGCTGGGGTGGAGATGGAGCGCATCAACCCAAGAGGAGTTTTAGTAGCTGTGGTGGGGGCTGAACGGGCCGATTTCGACCTGAGGATTGGGGTGGTTGAGCAGGAGCCATTGGTGGAGGGGCTTGAGCTCACCCCTTGGAGCGATGTAGTCCCTGCCATCCCTTCATCAACCTTCCCCCCATCACTGGCAGTGCGAGACCTTGGGAAGCTATGACGAGGCGTGGGAGAGGCATTAGCACTGCTGACCCCTGCTCCACCGTTAGCACCGCCAGGTGGCTCAGTTCGGGGCCGGCGGGTGAAGCCCACCTGGCTGGGTGGAGGGTTTGGGTGATGGCGGCGTGAGGGAACACTGATGGGGTTAGAAGCAGTAGCACCGCCTCCCGGGCCAGAGTTTGACTGAGACTTGCTGCGCTGGCGGAACTCCTCGCTCAGTGCCTTCATGGCCTCCAGCAAGGTTTCATGCATGTTCTGGGCCACCACCGAATCATCCACCTGAGAAATGACAAAAAAACCCTCTTAAACATTATGTCTTAATGGATTCTAGATTTATTTGTGTATTTATTCTTCGCAACTAATCAAACCACACAGAATTAAACATATTTTTGGACATTTAGATTTAAATCATGTGTGTTTTTCAATTAAAATTTTATTTAAGGAGTACTGTATGTTTAAATTAGCACAGCTCAAATACTGGTTGGTTGGTTTGGTTAATTTACAACATCCTTTTGGGTTTAATTTAACAACAGGAAAAGGTTTTTTGCAAATGTAGTGAGTTTTACAATCTAAACTGCTCATGTCTAGGCACTAAAAAAGCTTTAAGTTACTGTCAAGCAACAACCTAAATAAATTGGACCATAATGCAGGGTTGCTCTCCCTCTACCGCTACCTAACTATAACTCTAAGTCCAATGTTGGGTAACTTTGCAGTTTCTCTGACTGGTGATTATATGCTCTTAACGTATATGTGGGATTGAAGGGCAGGACTGCTAACATAAAGGGGACTGCAGATTACAGGCTCACCTGCATCCAGAACTCGCCCGGGCCTGTCACGGCAGAGCGTCCAACCTCGACGAAGAAGAAGTTCTCTGAATGGCCACAGCGCCGGACGTTCATCAGCTGCAACACCACAGCAGCAGCATCAGAGTTGAGCTTGACAAAGTTGACTGTCTTGTCAGTCAGGCAAAGGCGGTAGATGCCCACCAAGTTCTTGGCTTGACCCAGGCCTTTGGGCCACACTTTCACCTGCCACACCTCTTTGAATGCAGGTCCAGGATTTGGCACTCCATAGTCGCCCGCAGCCCCGCTGTCGGTGGGGTTCTTACCTTTAGGGACAGATAGAGATAGAAGTACATTAAAAGGTTGTTGGGGTGAAAAAAACAAAACGATACGACTGGATAGTAAAAAACAGAGGTAATTAAAGTGTAATATAAAGGAGCAGTATACACTGCTGCTGCAATAAAGCAAAGACATGACCTTCATGCATCTGTTGAAAAAGGGAGCACCAGGTCAAACTACCATTATTTACCTGTTAGTGGAGGGCAAGGTGCCTTTATTATGTAAGCTCTGCTGATATTGAGCTTTTCACTGATTTTCAAACCAGATTTGAGTTCAAACGAAGCATGCAGGAGCTTGTGAGATCTGTTCGCTTTACCTGAAGGCTCCATACCTGGGGTCTCATTCGTCAACCGCACACTGACATCCTGACACTCACACACACGCAAGCACATATACCAGTGTGGAAAAATAAACCTGTTGACAACTAAAGCCCCGCACAAGAGTGATGACTATGAGAGAAAAGCAACGGTTGTGGAAAAACACCAACTTGGAAAATGCTTACAAGTGAATCTTCTCCAAACCAAATGCAAATACAAGGCCAGAAAGCAGAGAGAAAGCACTCAATGAGCTCCTCAAGAGCCTTTTTTCCGGAGCTGCTCTCCTCACAATAAACTGGCTTTGTAAACTAATAAAACCTAGTGTCTTTTAGTAGGAGTACAGGCAGTCCATTCACCCTTTGTGTTAGGTATTTTGTATTCAGACAGCAGGGAATTACTGAGCCGAGGTAAAACAGGAGAAGGCTCTTGGTGAGATTTGATCCTGGGTTGGTACGGACCATACAAAGGCAAAGGACTTTGCCACTTAACAATATTTCACCGCCTGTGTGGTGTTTTAAGTCACTGTATTATTCACAGATCTAAAGCAGGAAATGTGCCCATTACCCAAGAAAATTACCTTAATTCTATCATGCTGTGTAACTCATTGTCCACATGAATAGATCACAGATTTACCTCTAAGCTCTTGTTTTTTTTACTTGCAGCCACAAGGGCTCTCACATCTGTTGACTAAAAGGCACAGGATTATAGGAACATTATGATGATGTGACTCATGTTTTAGGGTGGATTCTTATTCTTCTTTCAAAAAAGGGAACCACCCTAAAATGTTCCTTAAACATGGCCCCTTTCCTCCCCTGTACCACATTTCAGAGTGTTCTCCGTTACATTGCCAGGTTGGATACGACCGAGCATGACATATACCAATATGCAACAGAGAATCAATCAATGTCATCATGACAAGACTTTAAGAAGAGCCTCACCTGTTCCCTTCATGGGAACAGGATGTTCTTTGTGCAGTAATGGTGAACTGTAGCACCTGCCTTATTAGACTACCACATCTGGCACATTGAAGGACTGACAGGACGAGCGTCTTTTTGACAAACAACTGAAAAAAAAAGATCGAACTTTCACAAAACTTGTGTGGTATTCTACTTTCAGCAAAGATTTAGGCCCAATCAGGCTAATCACAGTGCACGCCGACCGCGGAATCACAAATATATGCTTGTATGTCTGCATGCGTTTGTTCTTCCTTTCCCATGACTCTCCTGCAAATCCTACAATGACAACCATATGTAGGCAAGAAATCTCAGCATGCACGGTGGACGCCATATCAACTGAGCTTCCGTTATGACAAACAATACTCTTCCCCAAACTTGTGATTGCAAAAAGACAGAGAGGCCTGATATGTCTCCCTGTGTCTTCTTCCAGTTTACTTCCCCAAAATTGGAGGATTGCTCACAACTTGAAAGCGACTCAGAATAGATGTTTTGTTGAAAGCCACGGAGGGCTGTGGCTTAGTGGCTGTGTGTGTGTGTGTGAAGGCACTCCCCCCATATTAGATGACTCACTCAAGGCCATGCATGGCTGTTTCATGTACTTGCTTTTCTCTGTGTGCGAGGAGCTCTGTTTGCCTCCTCGATTTAGATTTACAACAGGAAGGGATGGTTTGGGGGATTTTTCAGCGGGGACCGAGGGAATGAGGGACTCCGGGAGATTGCAAAGAGATACCCGAGAGCCATTAAGGAGGGAAAAGGAGGGCATGTTAAAGAATCTCTAAAGAGGAAAGTTAATTCTCGGGATTGCTTTGATTTAAAAAAATCTAATTACAGGCTTTATTTAATCTAAAATTAAACTTTTAAGCCCGTTTCTTCTTGAAACTGACTCGGACTGCAGTGCTGCATGTTCCTCGAAGAGTATCTTTTCCTTGTCAAGAGCGCGTTTAGCGTGTCTTTAGGAGAGCACAAGTGTGTTGTTTGTTTTGAGTACAGTGCAGCCTGAAACCTCAGCTGTGCCCTCAACAGCACTTCCACACACACACACACACACACACACACACACACACACACACACACAAAACACCCTTCATCTCAGGGCCACTCAGGCTGCGCACACTTACCGACAACTCTCAAAAGCACTGAAAACCTTTAAGAGGTTTTCCAAGACTCCTGCAGGGGTGCAGACTGATTGAACATTACAGACCCTTCTTCGTGATTACATAAAGCCAGGGTTGATCCTACATGGAGCCGTATGAATTATAGATTGCCCCTGGCTTTTCTCCAGGGGACCTTCATGGCAGCGTGGAGCTCAGCGGAGGTGGCTGTTGAGAAAACTGTATTTTTCCCCTCTTGCTTTGCATAAAAAGGTTATCAGCCGGTCAACTTCCGTGCAGACACCCCTATACACAACATAATGAACCCTCACAAAAACATTTAAAATGGCCCTTAGCAGGAGATGAATCTAAGGATTAAAGGCGGATGCACATGAAAGCAAAACACACCTGGAGGTAATAAAGCATCTGCTGGTTGAATAAGGGCGATGCGTGCGGGAAAAACCTCCAGCCAACCTTGATACAACCTTGAGGGAGGGCGTATATAAAGAGTTCATACAAGGTGACTGTATTTATTTAAAAGTTTCGTCGTCTAACCTCGTTTTAGCAACCTGAAAACAACTTACACTGGCTTATTCACGCACTAGTTGTTTACTTCACTTTCACCGCCACCGCACATGAAACTTTCAGTCTTACGTGTGGCTCGAGAACCTAACGCGGCCAACATTGCTGTCTATTCATGCCGATTTATTTGCCGTGCTCGAGCTGCCTCCCTTGAGAACATAGAGTGTACATAAAGAGGCCATAATCTAACCCAATTTTCTCCAACTGCGATTTTAAATACGAGTTGACTTATTGCCGTTGAGGCGACACTGCGTCTCCCTCGCTTTCTCATTGCTTTTGTGCTATAAGGGAGTGCATGTTTAGGGGGGGTATAGGGGTGTCATATTTACCCCAAGGGCTGCCAGATGCCTGCTGGGATATTGACAGCTCCCCCTTGAGTGACAGCCTGATTATTGTTATGGTTATCACATGAAGCCTAAGAAAGTAGGTCTTCCATAGGGGTCTTTGAAGGCCTGTGGATTGTATCAGCTCACCCACAGCAGGGACAGAATGGGGGGGTATTGTTATTGAAGTAATGTGCCACTGGGTGGGAATCTATCTGGTTCAAGATGGAGTTCAGGCACTAAAAAAAACACCAATGTATAGCGTCTCCACTGCCTTGTAGTGCAATGTAGGTTATCGCAATTTCTTGTTGTGCGTGCTGCGATTTAGAAATGCAAGAAGAAAAACATGTAATCCTATTTATAATAATGTACATAATGTGTAAAGAAATTAAAATATATTATAGGGTGCGTCTAAATTATGTGCTGGTGCACCTAGATGAAAAAGTTAGGGGCTCCAGTGCAACCTGTGTAAAAAGTTAGTGCACACAGACAGGCAGGCAGATATGTAGGTAGAAAGATAAGTGGGCATATGAAATGATTGGACGGACTTATTACAGGCAGGTTCTTATTCTTTTTTTGTTGTCAGAGCATTTGATTTATTGATCGGTGTTGGGAGTCTTTCTACAAATATAACAAAAAAATGCTTCTAAAATAAAATGACCAACCCTCGGTTTAAGTTACAGTCAAGCGACACCTTTTATGTAATATACTTCTGTGAAAAAAATTGAATGACTGAAATTTATAGCAAGATTCACAGTGTAATCCCTCTTCTTAGTTAGCTAATGCAGCCTGTAAATCAGGGAAAAACTACTCTGGCAATGAACCGGCTGGCTCTCACTGGGTTCTGTTTCAAGTTTCTGACCTCATTGCCCTAGCACGCTGTGCTGTGCCATAATACCGCAAAACAAAGCACAGAAACTTCTGAGAGCTACAGCCCAATTTTTCTACCCCCTTTCTCTGCTACCGTGCCCCTTATCCTTACCGCCCCCACTGCCATACCGGGTTACCATCGCGGATAGATGGGGGACAGCTGTGCAGTTCTTTGTCCTGGCATGTATTTCAGAGAGAAAAGACAGCGAGCCACCCAGCAGTGAAAACAGTTGGTCTAATCTCTGGCTGCCATGTGTACCCACTTTCCTCTTTTTTCAACTCCTCCACTTCCTATCTCTACATCCATCTCTACCAGCTGTAATCCCCCTATCTGGGCCCACTTTCGGGGACACGATGCTTCCCCAACACATGTGGTTCGTGTTAAGTCGAAAGAACACACACTCACACAAGCGCATGAAATTATCGGTGACGCATCCAAGGTTTTCCCGTCCCCTGACAAGACACGCAAAAAAAGCTCTGTTTAAGTAATATGAAGCAAAATCGGCTCAGACAGCTCACCAAACTGGCAGGCATCTGGAAATTTTGCAGGCGAGACTGGCTCGGAGTTAGTAAACATTATATCAGGTCATAACAGGCGAAAAGTCCCCAGTGTCATTTTAGGGCTTAACTTCCAAAAGCGTGAGTATTTTTTTAAATTTTTTAAACAAAATCATGTGCAGTGTTGAAAAATTGTCTAATAAGTTTCCTCTTGCACAAACTTTCCAAAGTGGATGAATTGTTTTTTTTCAGAATTGAACTATTCAATGGCCTCTCCGAGTTCAGTTTTAACATCAAAGTACTCTTTTAGGTAGTTTTACAGCAAACACATTTCAATTAAGATTTATGTTAAGTGCCCTCTAATCACATAAATACGACTTTTTGCGCACTGGTGCCCCATCACATACAGCTGGTGCCCTTTTTTCGCCGCTAGCCCTCAAACATCCTGAGTCCACCCCTGTTCATGAACGTACTTAGAGGCACATGTACCATTACAGGCCTTCACAGGGCCAAGGCAATGCAGCAGGCTTGTCCCTTAATGCTGCAGAGAGTGGTTCAAAGGTTTAGGGATTTAACTTTTATACCTATAAGAACTGTAAAGGAGCTTTAGGAAGGGTGTGCACGTCCAAAAGAAATAGGAAACTCTCCAACTCTAACACCCTGTATACATTCCTTTGACAGAAAGCTTTATACCAGTTTCACCTCATTTTTACTTGACAAGCCGACACAATTCAAATTTGAACAATTCCTGCTGGGATTCCTCCTGCTGTGTGTCAGTACATCCAATCAGTGCAGGATTCTTGTATCACATCTCCTGGAGGAACAGCACACCAGGCAATGAGGAAGTTTTCCACTGATTTCCCTGCATGCTCCTCGTGTATTCACTACAAGGCCGGTAAATCCCAACTCATGAACTTCCTGACCTCCACTACGACAGCGATAATGGGCTCTAATCAACCAACAGCAATCAATACGGCCCCCCTATAAAAGGCTACTATGC
Organism: Pagrus pagrus; assembly: GCF_965226575.1. Classification (NCBI taxonomy): domain Eukaryota; kingdom Metazoa; phylum Chordata; class Actinopteri; order Spariformes; family Sparidae; genus Pagrus; species Pagrus pagrus. The sequence continues at coordinate 10,582,076 of NC_140204.1, read as the reverse complement.
GTTTAAAGCCCTGCAGCTCGACCGTGCTCGACATATGGGTGCTCATTGACTAAATGGATCTTGTTGCCCGTGGCCCTGCTTTGCTGTCGATCAAATCCGAGCACTTAATTGACGGGCTGCTTCGGACCCCAATGCAGACATGAGGAGGAGCGCTCGAGGCCGTTTCAGACTCATGAGGTTTGACTGTGACTCGGATTCCAGGAGCTGCAGCGTCGCGACAAACCAGAGCTGGCCATAATAAAGCCAGGCTGTCCCGCTTGTCGTGTTAAATTAAATTAAAGGGTGTTAATGTGTGCAAACTATTTATGCAGAGGAAATGCCCTGTGGCAGCTCACCGCTTCTGAGCCAGGATTGGAGCTGTAAGGGATGAAACAGTAAAAGTAAGACATGGTGGCACTGAAATGATCACTTTATAAACTCTAGATTTCATGGATCCCCTCGTCGCTCCCTCCTCTCGAGCTTTGTTAGCACACAGCCTCTGCTGTGCCACCAGTCGCTGACCCTCGAGGCAATAATTACTGCCTAATTAGGGAGATGAGCAGTGCTTAAGCGCGGCTTAACATTTAATCGGCCCGCTCGGCGAACCACCGGTGAGATCCAGATCTCATTGGTCAGAGCCGCCAAATGAAAACACTCCAGAGCCACGGACTGTCTTTCTAGTTCATAATCAAATGCACATCATAAAGAAAAGCTCACTCAAAAAGCACATTTTCCTCAAAACATTTCTGACGTGAGAGCTTTGCTGTGATCTGCTGAGGTTTGGATGTTGGCTGCAGCGCAGGTCTGACACGACTGCATTTGTTTTGTGGCACTTAAAGTGTCAAAAATGACATCACGGTAATCTACAGGACTGACTGGAAACAGATTTACAGTGAAGGAGGAACTGTTCTCAATAATTAGCATGAATAATCATAACATTATATTGGAAAACAGATGTTGTCTCTCAGTTTTTTAAATCTAATTTTTGGGGGCTTTGAGCACAGAAAGCTAAATTCCATGGAGATTTACTGTACTGCAGGGACGTCAACAAACCTCCGAAGATCACAACAAAACCATCTGTGCTCTTGTTTGGGGCTGCGACGAAAGACTGTTTTCATTATCGTTTAATCTGACGATCGTTCATTCATTTTGTTCGGAAAACCTTCGAAAAGAATGAAGAATTCATGATATAAAATGAAGGGGACGTCTTTAAACATCTTGTATTGTCTGACCAAATGTCCAAAAACCAAAAGCGATTGGTTCATTCTCAGATATGCCACAAACAAAAGCAGACATTCTTCAATTTCAGAAGCCGGAACCAGGGACTGTTTGACATTTTGGCTTTTAAAAGAATGACAGAACCAGTTAATCAAAGCCGTTTCAGCTCTCCTCTGTTTTTAAGTTTCAAATTTCCCAAAAAGTCCCTGCTCGAGGGGTAGTACGTTCCAGCAGTGCGGGAACTTTAGGGTTGGGGTTTGAAGTGCTGAACATTTCTGATTACTCATGTGCTCACAGCCTCTTATTTCAGATGCCATTTTCAAAATCTGCAGCCGGTTTGTTTTTTTTGTTCGTTGAGCTTCGACACATCGACAAGGAGAGAGTCTGCGACAGATGGACCGATGTGGAAGCGCGCTCAAAAATGACGTGTGAAGACATTTGTCGTCTTGTCATACGTCAGCCGACTCATTTGTCTAATCTTTGCGGTTCTTAAGATCGTGGGCCAAACACTGTTTCCTCTGAAACGCTGATCCAATAGCTGTTACGTCAAAAGAAAAAGTATGAGGAACTGTTTCATCTGTTTGGTAATGTTTTACAGGTTATAGATTTATCAGAATGTGTGTTTTCATGATATGGTAGTAATTTATAAAAATAGTTGCATATTCATTTCCTGTCAGTTGATCAACTGACCAGATCAGAGACAATCCTGTCACACTTTATCTGCATTTTGCCACTGTAGCAGATGCAGCCTTTTGTATGTGTGTGTTTGGCTCGTGTTTCCCTCTCATTCTCCAAAGTGTAACTCTGCCATATTGTTTTATTGAGGTCAACCATTCCCGAGGCGGTGTCGCGAGCTGCGGCATGGTTTCCCCGGCGAACGTCAATCGCGGGCCGCCCCTCTGCCCGTTTCGTCGAGGTTAAGCCTTTACACACTCGACTGCCTCCTAATAGTTGAGCAAATACCTGCCCTCGAGCCTGATACTGTACTCGCTGCCCGAAAGGGTCTTACTGGACTCAGCTGAATAAATAACCGAGATCCTAATATCGCCCTGCACGGCAGCTGGCTCGTGTTTGTGCAATTACTGCCGGCTTGAGGGGGAGGCCGTGCGATACTGGACGCTTCCTGGGCTGCTTTAGGTGAGTATCCCAGGCCTGAAGCTCCAGAGCTGCGGCGTACGACAGCATGTACAGTATTGTGCGTCACCGTACGCATGCTGGGGAACCTCTCGCTGTGCACACTCAAAGCAATTATTCCAAACTTCAACACATAACTTTGATTCCACTTCCAGCCGAGGCGCCGCTGATAGCTTCACCCCCCCCCCCGTAGGGCTTCATACGAGCAGCTACACAGGTATCAGATTGAAGGAGTGCCCCTCTGGAAAGTATGCGAAGACATACAGTGCAGCATCTCTTGGCTCTGCCGCCTGTGAATTCCTCCGTCTCCCCACTGGGACCGGTGGGGGGACGAATACTTTGACTGTTGAGCAGTGACAGTGTGTGTAGATGAGGAGGCGGGGGGTGTGTGCGCGCGGGGGTTCAATCAACATCCAGACACGGAAGACTTGAAACAGTGTATGAGCTGCACATACCAGAGGAGGGTTATTACAGGCAGGAATCCTGACAGTGTTCGGTGTGTGTGTGTGTGCATTTAAGCTATTTTCGCACATGCAGGTTGAGGCAGCAATTGGCCCTGACCGCTGAACAACTCCCCCTCTTACAGAACTCTCCCTAAACAAGCCTGAATCGAGTGTGTGTGTGTGTGTGTGTATGTGTGGCCTCATTTTTTTGTATGAACAGAAACTGCAGTACATACCACAAGAAAAAGCCTGCTGGTGTGCAGCGTTTACGCAGCAGCCAGCCGCAGCTCTTTGTCACTGTCAGCCAGCGAGGGTGATTTACAGGAGGAACCCGACACTTGAAGCAACAAAAGAGGGAGACGAGGAGAGCAGAACACCGGTCCTGCAGTTTCAAAGACGACTTGTGATGATGGCCGAGCCGGCTGCTGCTCGTCTGGTCTCCTTGGCAGGCCGACAAACTCACCTGCTGAGCTGCAGCTTATAAAGCCAAGATTTCTTTACGTCTGACCTTTACACACACAAGCACTCAACTTAGTGGCTGCAGATTGGATCATTTGAACTTTTTTTTTTTTAAAAGGCTGCAAAGTCAGTGTCCTGGATCTCCGCTCCGACATCTGTCCGTTCACTTTCCCATCTTTTGCGGAAACTTCTCAAACACTTGGGAAAAGTGGGCTACACACACACAAACACACAGAGGCTGTTCGTACTTGGCATTAACATGCCTCTCGAGGGGCTACTTGTGATCGGATCTCACTTCGCTGCGCCATATGCAAATAAACACATGCATCTTCAGGACAATGGATGTTTTGTACACAAAGAAAGAAAAAAATCATATAAAGCATTTTGCCGAATTTAAAAGAAGGCCCAAACAGTTGAGAATCTGATGTAGACGGCATTTAAAAAAGCTTATAAAGTTTCTCATATTTCCAAAACTCACAAAATTAAGCGATTTTTTAAGGGAGTCTGGCGATTTTCTCCACAGGTGACAAAGAAGTAGACCAAATTGGCTACGACACTTGTAATTTTTGACATTTACCTTGAATGAAATGTCTTCTTTCATAAACTTAATGTAAATGGTGAAATCAGTTGAAACGGTGTTCAAAAAGCTACAAAATGTTGGGAGGCAAGACGAACTTTAAAACACAGAAGCAGACAGGCGATGCCACGACGGATGCATGTATGCATGTATTGCATTCAATGCCGAATTTACAAGAAGACACTCACGATTTAGAGTTTGCTGTATCTTTGTTCTGCAAAGTATTTTTAAGTTTCTCCTCATGCAACAACTCTTAAAATTGCACGATTTGTTAAGGGAGTCTGGGGCTATTACGGTTTAATGGTTGGAATGGTTGAAACAGTGCATTCACAAACATCTGCTGCTAACACTGGCAGGATAGGAGCGTCCCAAACATTTACAGCGAAATAAATGGAGATCCAGCAGCGCGTAATCAATTCTGCCTGTTGTTGTGGCTTCTTCTTCTTCTTCTTTCGGAGAGGAAGTCAGTTGAGAAGGCGGTCCGGGACACATGTGTGCACACACTGCCTGAAGAATGTGGTCTGAGTGATCGGATCTCAACCACTTGTGATCAGATCACTCAGGATGGATGTTAACACCGGGTCTGAACAGGGCCGGGGGTCCAGTTGTGTTAAAGCAACAGGGGGAGGAAAAATCTTGTCCGAAATGTGCAGGTTTCCCACCAGCAGCATGCGCTTTTTTTTTTTGGAGCTCCTAAATCACCTCAACCTTGAAACAACTGGCTCTGAATGAAAACATGTCATTCTCTCTCCTCAGGTGTTTTATTTCCCTCGTCAGCCACATATCAGCTGCTTGAAGCACCTTGAACTCATATCTTCATTTGCTGAGGTTGCGTCATCGTGTGTCCCTTGTGGCCTGTCTGTCTCACAGGGAGGTGGGGGGGGAGCTGAACAGGTGACTTAAAGTCACACTGTTGCAGGGACAGCTGTGTTTACACAGCGGCATTTCAGAAAAACAGACATGGGGGATATATATTTTTTTTTTTAGGGTGCGAACAAGTCACCCAATGAACTTAATATGCATATTCGGGCTACTTTTGGAGACTTCTTTCTCCTCTCATGGGATCAATGCCTGGTGTAATATTGCTGGGTCAGCAGAAAAAAGCAGAGCAGGCAGAGTAAACAAGAGGGCAGGGTGTGTTTGAGCAGTTGACTTGGGAAAGAGCTTGCACACAGGAGGCCCACAGACAGAGAGAGAAACTCAAGAGAGTCTGGAGCACAACTGGAGGCAAATATCTTGAGCTGACACCGGTGTGATAAGGACTGGCGGGGAGGATAAGCTGCACGGTGCAGCCTGGTGTTTACACACACACTCCCGTCAGAGGAGGCTTGTAAACAACCCTGACCTGGTTGGAAAGTGTCAAAAATGAGCAGCAAACACCTTAAAATCCACCCAAAAATTAAACAAGGAATGGGAGCGCGCTGGCTCCGACTATGTAAACTTGAATCGGGCTGTAATGGTTTTGAGAAACACTGGAATGAGGCATGTCCCGATCTGCAGTGCGCTCCTGCACGCATTGCCACGTTTCTCCTCTCATGCAGGAGCCTCATAAACTATTGAGCGTGCATGCACGAGTGTGTGTGTGTGTGTGTGTGTGTGTGTGTGTGTGTGTTGTTGTCGTGCATGCACGAGTGTGTGTCTGCGCGCTTACTTTTGCACTGCAGCTCCACCATGGCCTGGTACCACTCGTCCTGGTCCGCCTCGTTCTCCGCGGCGATGGCGAAGCTCTCGGCCCGCGTGTACAGCACGATCATGTGCTTGTTCTTGGAGTCGGCCCGCTTGTTGATGTTGAAGCACGTCTCCAGAGCCAGGGCTTTCTTCGGGACGGGGGCCTTGCCACGGAATTTCTTCTCGCTCTCGTAGTACTCCAGGCGGGCCGGGCCGCGCTCCGAGGCGGCGCGGAGCACGAAGTAGCGCCGGTGCATGGACTTCTGCTTGCGGAGGTAGCCGCTCTTACGCACGTCCTCGAAGCTCTGGGGCTCGCCGGCTTGGCTCTCCATGATGCGTCCTTTAACTCCCGCGAATAAAACAAAAACAAAAACAAAAAAAACCCCTCTTCTCTCACCTCTTTCTCGTGTTTCTGCAAGTTTCACAGAGGTGCTTCAAACATCCCCCGGCTTCCGCCGCCCTCCCTCTCTCCCCCGCATCAACGTGAGAGGGGAGGCACACACGGGCTCGCAGCTCCCGCGGAGGTTAGACCCGAAGCACGGCTGCACCTCGGAGAAGTTTTCCTCTTCTTTCTGGTAGTTTTTCTCTCCGGCGGACGGGCACAGGAGAGCACATGCGGCGCAGCGCGGCGCGGAGCTCCTCCTACTCTCCACTACAGGCTTACTACTACTGCTGCAAGTGTTTCCAAGCGCTGTCTGAGCGGTTTAATGCCATTTACTGCACACCGCAGAGCACGCAGCCCGTCCTGCTGCACACACTGCCCGGCTCTCTGACTGTCTGTCCCCCCGCCCCTGCCCTGCTCGGCCCGGCTCCGGTCTTGTGGCTGTAGAGAGGAGAGGAGCGGAGCGGAGCGGAGCGGAGCAGCTACCGTGGAGGAGCAGGACTGTCACTCACCGCTCCGTACTAGTACTCTGGAACACTGCCGCGTTCACGGAGCCTCTCCGGGCTCGGACAGCGGAGCTCCGCATTTTTTTGTTTTGTGCAGACCAGTGTTCTCTGCCGGGATTGAATGATAGGTTCAGATGGATTATTTAGTTATTAAATAGGAGCCAGAAAAATCAAGCAAATAGGACAATAAAAACATAAATAACTGCAATCATATCCAGAGAAAGTGAAGTGAGCATACTCAACATTTAACGTGATAGTGCCCTGAACATGAGGCATGGTTATAAGCCATTATTACTAAGATTTGCCCCTTTTTAAAAAAACAAATGAAAGACTGCTCCTTTTTCTTTTGCTTTCAAATAACCAGTTTTATGGTCCTTTTATTTATTTTATCACACTGACAGTGATTTTGCCTGTACTTTGTAAAATGTGTGTATAGTAGTATACTAGTATAGTAATATAGTTATGTACAGGTATGTAAAATATATAAGTGTTGCTGCTTAAAGTTTTATGTGTGTATTTGGTGAAACACTTTTTTTTTTTTTACACCATGTGAGCACCATCTATGAATAAAGAAGTGTGTTATTTCTAACAGGATTGTGTCACAAAATATGAAGGTGTTGGTCTTCTGACGTAGTCACTGATTCAAGTGGACTAAAGATAACATTAGGTTACACAGAAATTCATCTTGGACCGTCTATTAATGATGATAATGATGATTAATGATGACATCCAGTAACAGTAACGTCAAGTAATAAATTAGGTATATTATTTCTTTCCCCTCCAGCAGGTGCTGTGATTGCTCCCCTGGACTTATTATCTTTACACATGTATATTTTCAGAAGTTATGTCCAGTATATCGTTTAATATATTCCAAAATAAAATACACAACTTAGCTTTTGAATCTAATTTCTTTATCTTATCAATCATGTATAATCTTCTGCTATAACACGTGAGTGTTCCCATTTATTGCATTGCATTTTGGGAGTTCATCTGAGGTTCACTCAACTGAGAATCGATATTTCCCACAGGCCGTGAAGGCAGCACCTCTTCCAGTGTGTGTGTGTGGAGTAATATTTCAGTGTTGGCTCTCACATGAGTCCATACTGTTCTATTTATTGTAAAAATCCCCCTCTGTGCTCTGTTAATGTGGCAGCATATCAACTTTTAACGCACCAGTCTAAACATTTACTGCATCAAGCGCAGCACGAGGACACGTGTATGTATTTAAAATCTAGATTCACAGTGATCTCATGAATCCTATGTAAATACATTTGTTTAAGTGTGATTATTGACTCCCCGATGCTGCACAAACAGGAGATGAAGCTGCTGTGACTGAATAAATGAGGCGTTTCGAGACGCCTCGTTTCCACCTCCTCTCAGACTGTCTGAGTGAAATGACTTTGATCCGTTTCGACTGTCTGGCTCAGCAGTGAATCCTCCACCTCTCACTGCTGCTCGGATGTAGTAAATCCCATCCCATCACAATACTGATGCACGGAATGCATATTATTAATGTGCATTGGCTTTACTCTGAATCTGAAATGACAGTAAATAATTCAAAATGCTCCAGTAGTAGTCACTCTGATGGCAGTACAGGGGTTTCTATCTTTGTATGCAGTATCTATGTTGTTATGTAATATGCATCCATAAGTAACCTTGCGCACGAGGTCAGAGGAAAGTGGAGAACACGCGCCCCCTGCTGTTGGTAGAAACCAGTACAGCCTTTAAAACAAGCTTTTTATTTCACTTATAATCTGTGTTTTCAGTGTTTTTAAAACTATCCAAAAGTCATACTTGAGTAAAAGTTAAGATATCCTGTTAAAGTATTAGTTTGGTGAAAGTAAAAGTCACCCATACAAATAGTAATTGAGTAAAAGTATCTGCTATTAAACATACAAGTATCAAATTAATTATCAGTAAGTGGGGTTTTTTATTGCATATCAAATAAACTACTTTAAACATGTATTACTTTAGCTTTGACGCAGGATACAATCTGCAAAGTAACTAGTAACTAAAGTTATCAAATAAATGTAGTATAGTGAAAAAGTACTGTATTTACCTCCTAAGTTTGGAAGTGTAAAGTAGCAGAAAATAGAAATACTCAAGTAAAATACAAGCCAAAACTTAATGGGGTCTACTCTGGGCCGAGACCCATCCTCCATCCACGTTTCACGGAAATCTGTTCAGTAGTTTTTGTGTAATCCTGATTACAAACCAACCAGAAAAACAGACACGGGTCAAAACGTAACCTCCTTGGCAGAGGTAATGACATTATTTGAATTACATTTTATATTTTTCTATGTGGTACTCTGATGCAGCATGTAATCTTCAAAGTAACTCAAGTTATCACATACATGTAATAGAATAAAAAGTACAATATTTGCCTCTAAAATGTAGTGAAGTGGGAAAATATAGAAGTACCTTAAAATTGTACTGACATCATCTACTCACCACCATGCCGACGAAACTTCACCTGACTTTCCATCTGCATGGAGGTGAGTAGATAATGACAGAATTGTCATATTTGGGTGAACTTTTCCTTTAATCGTCATTTTATGAACACACACGTAAAGAAACACTCGGAGCCAAACTGTTTTTTTAAGAAGCAACAAACTGATTTTATGAACATGAATACTTGTCATTACAAAGATGTCGTTACATGAATCTCTCTTCTTTTTTTCTTTTATTTTGGCAGAGTAAAAGGAAATAAACTTTCGCCTCGGCGTCAACCGAAAAAAAGGAAAAAAGAGAAAAGCGAGAAACATTTTGGTCCGGGTACGTGAGAAGCGATGACGTTTCCATACACATTTATGTATTTTATTTTGAAATTGCTTTTACATTCAGTAGCATCTCCTTTTAGCCCTCTAAGCGCATGCAGCCTAGGAGTGGAAAACACACATTTATCCTTCAAAAAGGAAACAAAACAGTGACGAATGCCTGAACGTGGTCCACACACACACTACAGAGAGAAGCCCGTCTTATCGTTCAACGCTTAATTCACATGCATCAGGACGCTGTTAAGGCTGTTATGACCATCTGTGGAAACTCGTGATGCGGAGTCTCAGCTCGCTTTTTCCTTTGGAGAGTTTTTCAAAGACAACATGACGTATTCACCGACGGGCTGTTTTTTTATTTTTCTCGCACTTTTAAGCAGGAGATGAAAGCAAAGTAGCAGCAGCAGCAGCGACATGTGTGTGTGTGTGTGTGTGTGTGTGTCATACTGTATATGTGTGCGTCTGCAAAAATCATAGAGGCTTCGTTCGCTCGTGACTCCCACAGAGCCCTGAGGTGGCGTCTACTGGCACACAAACACCTTTTGACATACCGACAGCGAGGAGAGGGGGGCAACACTCTCGCACATACATGAATTTCATAATTACATTCACACGTAACAAACACGTAAACACAGACAGAGAGGAGAGAGAGAGGTGGGAGAGGAGGAGGGAGGAGGAGGGAGGACACCTCCCCCCTGAGGGTGAAAAATACTCCGAAGGCATTGAAATGGCAGCGACTCCTCGGGTTCACTTCTCCCTCGGTTCCCAGAGATGGATGGGTTGGCTGATGTGACGTCGGGAGCGGGGGTCAGATGAAAGGGTTTCTCGACGTCCCTCGACTGGGGTAAACATTCCCCTGAGAGACACGAGAAGAAGGGATGGCTTTACTACACTTAGTGTGAAAGAAAGCATGCAAAAAAAGTGCCGGCTCTCTGCCCCGGAGTGCGCTCGGTTCCACTTGTTCTGACTCACCGTAAACGGGTTCACCGACATGGGCCGGGGGACTTTGGGCTGAGAGTCGGACGCGGGGAAGGAGGCAAAACCTGTGACACACACAACAGGACAGAAAATAACACGTTGAGAGGTGTGACGACAGAAGTGAAACCGGAAACCGCAGCCGAGAACACGAGAAGCAGCAGCACTCGGCGTACTCGTCGTGTGAATCGGTATTCCTGAGCTGTTCCAAGTGGTCTCTGTTGAAATAATGAGACATCTGAAGTGTGTTGGTGCCTCTCAGCTCCTCAGTGTTTGATCTGCAGCCAGGGCACATACAGTACAGGTCGCACCGGCAGCCGCAGCTCTAGTGTGTGTGCAGGTTTACAGTTTTAAAAGGTGCCGTGTGTAGTTTTTGGGAGGAAATTTCAATCAGAAGAGAAAGATTGAATGACTGAATCAACTGAATAAACAAACTGACCTTAAAGGACAATATATGTGGCAGACCCTGCCACCTGTTTAGCTTCAAACAGTGTTCTGGGGACCTTTTCCTCTGAGAACAGCTTGTTTCTTCAGTTATTCACTGAGTTTGTATTATCACTTTGTTAATATTGTAAATATTAAAATTCTGAGTTTGAATTCTGCTTCTCCAAAACAATTGCAGGGGATTCAGATCACCTGTGTGCAGGTGGGGAGACAGACTCCTGATTGAGGAGTGGAAGCAGCTTGGGGCATTTCCCTCCCAGCCAATCAGGGTGTGATGACACCATGTTTGTGAAGGCTTAAGAGAGGTGGGAAATGGCACACAGGTGGCTGTCACCCTCTGTCTGAATCTGTCCCTGACCCGGTAAGAACCTCATTACCATCCAGAAACTCAAATATTGAATTTTCTGAACAGAAGTTGAGTTTAATAGAAGTGGTCAAAAACAATACAGATCCCAAAACATACAAAATCAAAGCCACACACAAAATGTTGGACTTAAATAAAAATACATTAGAACAAAGAAGAAATAAAAACAAAAATGTTAAGTGAATTTTACCGTTGGCTTCCTGGTTGCCCGCTGACTCGTGAGGAAATGCATTCTGGGAAGTGGGTGCTGGGAAGGAGGCGGACGGAGGAAAAACGGAGGTGGGCGAGGTGACGAACGCGCCGGAGTCACCTGGAGAAAACACACGCGCCCACATACAGAGATCAGACACAGCTACACAGCTGAGTATTGTACAAGTGAAAGTGTCGTTGCTTTACTGCTGCAGCTACTTTGGATGCTTTTGATTTGTTCGTGTGTTCACCAGGTGGAGCCTTAAAGCAGTGATTGAGGGCCACAACTAATATTTATATTAGTAACCAATTTTTTTCTTAATGAGTTGTTTGGTCTATGGAATATCAAAAATGGTGAAAAAAGCCAATTACAAGTTCTGATATCCTCAAGATGTCGTCTTTTTCTGTCCGACCAACAGTCCAAAACCCAAATATATTAAATTTAAGGGAATATAAACCCACAAAAACAGCAAATCCTCACATGTGAAAAGCTGAAACAAGCATGCATTTGCATTATATACTTGATTAAACCACTAAAACTAATCTTAAATTCTTGTCATTTGATTTTCTAATGAGCGATTAAGCAGTTGGTGACTACTTTTGTCATCTCTGAACGAAACATACTTTTACTTGGACTTCCAAACAGCTGATAAAAAACAAAAATCTTTCCAGACCAGGTACAAAAAGCTGCAGGAGGAAGTGGCGGAGAAATGCCAGAAGGACCCCCGAACATGAGTCTCACCTCCTGATGCGTTGCTGAAGGGGTTACTGGGGGAGAGGGCGACGGGCTGCTGGGAGCTGGAGCTGAATGGGTTGGGGAAATCTGAGACACACAGGGAGGGAGAGAGAGAGAGAGACGGAGGGGGAGGGAGATAATTCAGAGTGTGTGGTGGCACATTCCTGTCTATTGGAACCGACACGGCTCTGAGTCACACACATGCATCCTAATTAAGGAGTGTCGGACAGCTTTAAAGAAGACGAGAGCCGGATGTAAACACGCTGCAGTTTGAGTTTGGTGCATACTTGCAAAGGTTTGGGAGCTGGAGACGGTGTCGACACCGGGGGAGCTGAGGAAAAGTAGGAAAAAGAAATTAGAAGGTGACCTTTAAACAGGGAATTTAAAAATCTGTAAGCTGATTTGAGGTTTTTTTTTTTGGTCTCTACCTGGCAGGAGTGGAGCTGGACGAGAGCCTGCTGCCGAAGATGGTGCTGTACTGCGGAGGACCACCAGGTGGAGCTGCAAGCAAGCGTTTCACACACAAACGTCAGCTCGGGGCTTTAATGAGAGCTAATTTAAGAAGATCAAGGCTGCCTCTACAGTGAAATGTGTGGAAAAAAGAGTTCAAACGAGTCGATCTTGAGCATGTAAGTCATCGGGAAACAAAAGCACTACAAATCCCCCTGAATAAAATATCGCCTCTGTGTTCTGCTTGATATGAATCAAACTGTGACCGGGGCACAAAATCAATAACCTCATTACTCTGCCGGGCTGAAGATGAAGGCGGAGAACAACAAATGCTCCTTGTAGAAAAAGCCCGAGGGCTTCTCACATGAGCCCTGTGCATTAAAAGCCACCGCCTTGGTTATTAAAGCTGATTTTAAAAAAACGTATCAACGAGCTCCTTTGAATGAGAGCGTGCATGATCCGGAGCAAACACAATGAGCATAATTCAGCTCCTGAGAGCCTCGGCATTTGGAGTAAGGATGTTATGCAACCTAGCTGAGCTGGCCGTGACAATCTGCATCACACGCACACTTGAACTCTCACTCGGCCTCGCTATCTATTTATCTTTTACCTCGTGGGGGAAGAAGGTCCTTCACTGCAGCTCAAGTGTCAGTGCAATAATGTCAAAGTACTCCATTACAGCTTCTTTTTTTGTAAAATAGTAGCTAACAAATACTGATACCATTAAGTAAAGCGTTTCCCCACCTGTGGTCGGTGTCGTGTCAGAGAAGACGCTGTCCAGCTGTAACACGGCGGCGTATCTGTCCATGGCGTTGGAGCCGCTCACCGGTGGCGTCGTCGTCGACGTCTGCCCGACACCTCCGGGCTGCTGCTGCTGCTGGGACAGAGACTGGGGCAGAGGCTGCGCCTGAGGATGGTTCAGACCTCCGAAGTCAACGCTGAGAGACTTGGGGAAGGCCCTGAAGGGACCCGTGGCCCCCGAGGCTGATATTGTACGACCTGGGAGCGAGAAAACCAGACTGAGATTTAGCGCACAGACGGGATGTTGCAACGTTGGTGCTTTTAAACCTGAAGGACCAATATCGACTATTATTATTCCTACTAAAGCCTTTTTAAGTAAAAATGAGCTGAGGGCTGAGCAGCAATCCCTTTAATCTTCATTGTGATGTGCTAAAACAATATAATTACATGGAGTGACTCTCTGTTGCATTTCTATTTAAATTAAAGCAACAAAGCAAATATAAGATTACGAAGTTTTATTACAAAACGAGACCAAGACGTGATCGTCGGCTCGCTTCAACTTCTGTTTGTAAAATATCTTCGCTGAGCCGAGAGCTTTCCACGAGAATCTATAATTACACAGAACTGCAGATGTTCACATTTGCATACATTTAGAGCACTAGCAAAACTTCATCTGCTGATGAAGGTCATGAGCTGATCAAAAGCTCCCGAACAGCCACTAAATGGACCTCGGGGTGAGATTTTTGTCTACTGCTGATCAAGGCCAAGAGTGAAGAAGGAATACACCTCGAAAAGGGACGTTACAAGGCCCGTTTAGTTGTAGTTCTGGAGCTTTCAGTCATTTCTAATGAGCTTCATCAACTCCACCTGCAGAGGAAGTTCACAGGATGTGGTGGAAAGTGCCAGAACAGCTACTAAACAGACCAACAATCTCGTCCCGAGCGATACTGTTTTCTCAGCTGCTGCTTCAAAGGTCGTGAATGGATTTTAAACCTCGCAAGATCCATTTAGTGGCATTTCTTTAGCTTTCCCGTCACATCCCTTGAGCTTCGTGTGTTAAACTTTCCATTTTTCTGAGCTCTTTAACAGCTTTCTCGCCCCTTGTTGGTTTAAAAGCAGAGGTTCGGTGCTCATTGTTGACCTTGCAAACAGCAGTCGGAAAACAATTTCAACACAAAGTCCGTTCAGTGGGCGTTCTGGAGCCGTCTATCACCTCCGTTTTTAAGAGAAAGCTTAAAAGTGCTCAGGAAAAAAAAAGCGTCAATTTGATACCACGGGGCCAAACTCCATCCGTTAACGATCATGTGACGCGCTCAGAAGCTACTGAGTGGACCTTGAAGCGAGACTGTGTTGTCAACAAATACCCCAAATTCCAGATCAATCCACGGACACAAATCTGATTCTGTGTAAGCACATGTTCAATACTAATGCAGCAATTGTACCATTACTTGAGTGAAACCGAGAGTCAGAAGCTTCAAGCCAAACCACATGAAACAAACATTAGCAATTCATCTCATGCCATTTTAACATTTTCATGCTAAGAGGCTTGTCAAACGCAGGGTTAGCTTGACATCTCAAGCAGCGTAAACAGTCAGGAGGGTTAAGGATTAACAAAACAATCGAAAAGGCGCAGCAGCGAGCCATTCTTGGACGGTTTTCAAGCGCACCGACCACAAAAAATACAGTTGTTAGACACCAACAAAGGCAGGAAACTAGCATCTGTAGCGAGGTAGCAAGCTTTCCACAAACATTAGCCACAAAGCATGCTAGGATCAGCCAAAACTGTTAGCGTGGGGACACAAAAGAAAAGGTCTTGTTTTCTCTCAAAACAGCCGGCGCTGTTCCCCTGTCAGCCGAGGAGTCAGCGACACAGACCAGACCAGACTTGACACAGTTTATCTGGAGATTTAAAGCATGCGAGGAGTCGAGGCTGCGTGTTTCTGGTGTGTGATCATACTCTCCTGCAGAGGCTTTATATCTGCAAACATACCTGAACTATCTGGGATTCTTGTTTGGGATGGTAAAGTGTGTCGTGGGATTACAGCTGCGCCCTACATAGTTTTTAAGTGCTTCAACGCCAACGTGGTGCGAAATATCAGCGGCCCTCTGCAGCAGCTACGTCCTAAAAATAGCATTACTTTAAACTTGTTCTTTTTCCTCTGAGGGAGCAGTGTGTGTGTGTGTGTGTGTCTCCTTGACCCTCCCAGCCTTCAGATCTGGGCTTTGAAGTGGGAAAACCTGCCCGATGAAGAAAAATATCGACCCCAATTGCAGCACGTGACACCGGCCGGCCGTTACTCGGGCGGCTGTGCGAATGTAGAGCGCTGTGTCGTCTGTCAAACTGCCCTAAAATGAAGCCAGATTCACATGCACGGGAGGCAGCGCGGCACGCAGGTCGCCCCGTTCTATTATGAATGATACAGCACAGAAGAGCTTATTGATCCCAGCCATTCAGCACACACTCAAATGCATCGGCCGGTGCCGTGTCTTACCTAAAGTGAAGTGGTTTTTGAAAGAGCTACTGGCTACGAGGTCGGGGGAAGAGAGGAGAGGGGGGAGAAGGAGGGATAAAAAGAGAGGAGAAAGTGTCACTGACGTCATATGAAACCCGCTGTCCCTGCTGAATTTTTTTGCGATTCATGATGATGACATGGAGCCATTTTTAAACCACCTATAAAGCCGCAAATTACGACTGCGAGCGAAGTGGCTCTCTCTTTGTCCTTCTCCTATGTGACACTTTGAGCCAACAGTGATGAGCGGACGGCGGCGTCAGCGAGTATCAGTGAATATCTGCACATTCGTGAAGACACGATGTCGCCGTGCGCTGCCAGATTTTACAGCTAGAGCCTCACAGAGTAGAATAGAAACGTGTGGAGCGTCTTGTTTCATCTATTCATGTAGATAAATCACATTCAAGTGCAACAGAAGGAGGAATCAAGTTAGTTTAGTACATTCGTCATCAGTGTGCATTCAGAACAGGCTAATATTGTTATTTCATATTAGTCCAAACCAGTTTACAGAGCAGCCTGTTGAAGGTAGAAGTCAACAGTTAAAAGTTATTATTACAAGGTCCATTATTATATGATATATATATTATATAAGGGGGAAAAATCACAGATTAAATTAAATCTGCCTGTTGTCTGACTAGTTTGTTTTGGTGTATTGGTATAAAAAAAAGGTTAAGTTTCCTTTTCCTGCCCGCCTCCTTGCCAAGTCTTCAGGATCGCAATGGAAATAAATCATGTGACTTCACTGAGATATCAGATTAGAGTAGATTAGATTAGATTCTGTTGCCATTTGCACAGGTACAGGTCAGCACAGGTACTCAGGAAGTCTTGTGCGTGTCATCTCTTAACACGAAAGTCAAAGGAAAGACAACCAGAGGAGCACGTACATTAAAAACTATAAACTATATATCAGCATAACCACTGTAATGTACCCAATTCTCCCCTCGGGGATCAAGAAAGTATCTCTAATTCGGATTTCTGATTTCCGTGTAATGTATTTTAATTTATCAATTACAATCTGTCAATCCAATTAGTAGCACTTTGCCGAAACTCCAGAAATAGATGAAAGCTGCTTAAAGGGCAGCGCTGGCATTGTTTTATATCCTGTTTTCAACCAATCCCATGAAAAGACCTGAGCCAAGAAGACTTGGCACATTGGTTCCTCCTGAAGATAGTTTGACATTAAAAAAAAAGGCTCAATGATTTTTAGGGACTACTTTCAGCGGTGGATGAATACACATCTGATGCTCAAGTAAGCATTTACAACAGCAGAGCGCTTTATGTTGGATTGATGGAAGGATTTGAGTATGTTCATTTGAAAACCCATTTAAAAATATTTGTGAATGATATTTCCTTGACTGTGATCAAGAAGGAACAGAAAACGAGGGGGTCAATGGGGGACACACCTGAGGGCCGTGGGAGGGCGGGGAAGGAGGGGGCGTGGCTCTGAGCCCCGAGCGCTGACGACAGGGAGCCCGGCCGCTGTCTCTCTATCCCACACAGGGTGGGATCTGTATCAGAGGGAGACAAGAGACAAAGAAAAAGCAGAAAAACAGGTGAAGCTATCGATCACGCTCGGTCCAGAAATATCAACTCGTCTGATTGAAGGTCGACCCCCGACCTTTCAGCGGGGGGTCCCTGAAGCTTTGGGAGCGCGACGGCCGAGCGGTGAACACGTCCGTCCGCATGTCGGCGGGCGAGATCGCAGGAGCTCGATCCCATGACGGCAGCTGGGACTGAGACTAGAGGGCGAGAGACAGAGGAGAAGGGAGCAGATGGGAGGTAGAAAGAGAGACACAAAGGCAGAAGAAGAAGTGAGTCTCTTTCATGCTTTCTCAATAATTCATAAGCAGCAGCTTTGATGTCGAGGCTACCTGGACCTCTCGCTGTCCGACCATCGGTCTTTGTCTCCTGTGCTGCAGTGTGGAAGTGAATTCAGGTCGTTTCTTCACCTTCGACTCTCTTCTTCTTTTCTGGGCACTCTTTGTACTACTTGTCTCTTTTTCACTTCCTCTTTTTCTACCACACCCACCCACTTTCTCTCTTGAATCCTCATCTCATGCCGTTACATGCACAGTCAGGACACATGAAGCTCTCTCACCAGTGGTCTTGTAGATCTGGCGTTGGGGGGCATGTTATGCGAGGGGGCCTGGTTCGGTAAGGGACCGTGAGAAGGGGGCACTGCCTGGACCCCCGGGCTCCACGGACCCTCGACGTCCCTCCGGTTCTTACTTTTGGAAAAATGCCTGAAAGAGACGGGTCAGTCAGCGCTGTTAAAATGAGACTGTGTGACTAACTGGCTTCATAAAAAGCACAATTAAGGCTTGAAATTTAATCGGTGGTCCACCTCCCCAACATCCCGACAAAGAACGTTTCTGAGGCTTGAAACTGAACCTGAAACAATGACGGCTACTTTATTCCCACCATGAAAGCAGCTTTTATCCTCAAGCTAATTTTTCTGAGTAGGCGTCTCCACTTCAAACAGTGAATGTTTAAATTTGGAACAACTGTCATCAGTTGTTATTTGGATCCAATTTTGCCCTGTGATGCCCTTTAGATTATTGAGCAGAAAGAGTTCAGTTAAACGTTGAGTTTAAATCCATCTGTTTTTTTGGCAATTGATCATTTTTCTAACTTTTTCCTGTAGGTTCTGTAGCAATGCTAGCAGCTCTGTGAAGCTGTACTGAAGCACAGTGGTGCTATGAGCTAAAAGCTAACGCTAAATAGTAATGAATCTGTTTGTCAACTCGTGCTTTTCCATAAAACCGTAAAGCCCATTGAGATGCATCAACAACAATGCTAATAACTAATAAAGTACAGTTAAAGCTAATGTGTAATGTCTTTAGTTTTGCTGGTGGATCATTTTCAGAAGTTTTGGACAAAAACAAAACTTTGACTTTATCATGATGCTACATGAGAAATTAAGCTAACATTCATATCATGACTTTACCATGATGTTACTAAGCAGGTATAATTTTTAGAGAGCATTTTAGCATGCTAATTTTTGCTATTATATGCTAGGTAGAGTCATTAGTTTCGCAGAGGTCATTATCCGAAATGTTGGCCAAATTAAAATTTTGACTTCATCATGACGCAATATGAAAAGTAAGCTTAATGCTAATGCCTGCATGCTAACATGCTAACAAATATTTCGCAGTTGTAATTTTCATCCTTGGTGGCATGTTCATTTAGCATGTTAGCCTGCGAATATTTGCTAGAAAAGTACAGCTCAAAGTAGATAAAAATGTGGCACTAAATAAAAAGTCTGGCGGTCATCAAAGTGATTTCAGTTCATCCAGAGGGGAACATGAATATCTGTAACAAGTTACTTACCGATCCATCCAATAGCTGTTGAGACATTTCACTAATAACTACGGTGGTGCTAGAGGAAAACTAAGTGTCACCAAACCCATAAGGTTTCATCCTCTGGGGAGCACGAATCTGTGTTAAACTTAATGGTAATCCATCCAATAGATGTTTGTCTCGACCAACCACGCTGCTAGCATGACTGAAAATCACTGGTTCCAATGTCTCAAACTCATAAACCAATAATTAAAACAACCAGTAACTGCTGTTATATTATCTCTAAGCATTTACTACTACTGCCTGATCACGTGCTGCAGATAAAAACAGAATCCTCACCACTTTTTCTTCTCATATTTGTCCTGGAGAAACTCTTTGAACTTCTGCGAGTCCTTCATGTCGGAGCAGCCGTCCGTCTTTGGGTCAAACACACACAGCCACGTCCTCCTGCCGACCTGCACGCACACATTTTTAACAGACAACAGTCAAAATTTGTGACAACTCAGAAGGTCATACGGCAACAGGGCGGTTCGATGTCTGACAACGACCGCTGATACTGTTCGACATTTCGTCTCAAAGACGAAAACACCAACAGAGTTTCTCATCAGTGATTCACATCCGGTGCAGGAGTCAGAGTGCGGCAAATATTAGTGCCTCTGATTCACAACTGGGCGGATCACTCTTCAGTGGATGTGGAGGAAAGGCTGGATGGCAGACGCCTCTCCCCACATTATACTTGACTCACTCACTCACACACACACACACACACACACACACACACACACACACACACACGCGCACGCATCCCGGCCAACAGAGAGCTGATAAAAAACGGCGAGCACTCATCTCGATAGCCTGAAACACTTCACTCTTTGTGATATAAGCTCATGAGAGAGTGCTGCCTACACCAGTGGTTCCCAAAATGGGCTCAATTATTGTACATTTTTAATAAAGTTTCATCTCATAAAAAAGAACGAGGTGACATTTACTGACATAAAATTTAGGAGGTTGATTCGAAGAAGTACTGAAGCTATAAAAGCACCCAAGGCCTCACAGATTTTAATCTATTTTATTCTTTAGATTTTGTCTGCGTCTGACTTTTTTTGTTGCCACAGTATCAAAAAGATATTGAGTGCTGCTTTAAAATTTTAAACGTTTGAAATTCTGGTATCTTGAAAACCTTATATAAACCCATCAAAATGGAAGAAATGGGCAATAAACAAAAAGATCCACATTTAAAGCACTGTTTAATATGTGATAATAACATTAAAGCTGGAGTTTTTAGGCTGATTTCGATAGTTTTGACAATTTTGAAAATAATTTGCTGACTTTTTTAATCATCGATGAATTGTTTAGGTCATTTTTATAATTCCATCTTCGAGACTGCTGTTTTTCTTTGCCTTATGTGTAAAATTTGCAGTTTTTAACTGTTTATCAGACAAAAAAAAGCTAGAAGATGTTACTCTGGACTTTAGGAAACTGCCACTAATCTGCAGATTAATCAACAATAGAAATGATCGTTAGCTGCAGCCCTAATCTGCTGATGATCTAATTTTTTTTTCATCACACAAACAAAGAATTATCACGACGACCTCTTTCGTTTGTTCCTTTTAAAGAGACCAAAGATAGGTGCTGAGCGGAGACGTGAAGGGGTGCCCTGGTTTCAAAATGCTTGAGAACAACTGACCCTAAACACACTTACACACTGCATACACACACTACATACACACACTACATACAGAGGAAATAGACGCTGGTTTGGGTGGGACAGACAGCGGCGGGCCTTTTGTTTCTTGGCACCATGTGAGCTGGGCAGATGCATTCTTCCCAAAAAAAGCCCGACCACAAAGACTGGTCCGACTGGTAGCCATGAGGGACGGTTCATATTCCACATCGGGACCAGAGAGCGAGTCTAAAACCTGAACTTTAACCAGCTCAGTGTCAATAATGGAAGAAAAAACACATAAGTTCGGGATCGACTGATGTGGTTTTATCAGGGCCAACACTGACACTGATTATCAGTAATCAAGGAGATGGATAACCAATATTTGGAGCTGGTAGTGCAGTACTTTAGCACAATTTTGAGGTACTTTCACTTCAGTATTTTCACTTTCTGCTACTTTACACTCCCACCGTCCAACATCCATTCCAGTAAGACTTGTAACCAATCAGATGGTGTCGTGGGCGGGACGCTGAGTGACCTCAGATGTTACATTCATCTAATTCATCAGCAATCGGACACAAAAACACAGAATATAAAGCCTTTCCCCGTCCGTGCGAGGTGAACTATAGGATAACCGTCACTCGCCTCGTTGCCATGGTTTTGGAGGAATTCCACTTCCTGTTGGGAGAAGGTCGTCATGGAGATGGACTTGACTCTGTGGGGAGGGTTGAGGCCTCTCCTGGGACACAGAGGAGAGACGGAGGAAGAATTTGGAGGTAAACAAGGCGTATTAATAAAAAAAAAAATACAAAATCAAAACATGTGTGGTCAATCCTGGGACAGAGCAGGTGACAGAGGAGACCAGTTGACACGTGACTGTGAATCTAAGGGCAGGATTGGTGTGAAACAGGTGCCACACACTAACACACACACACACACACACACACACAGCCCAAACATATGTTTTCAATAACCACAACCTCTTATTGTCTCCATGCTGGAGGGAGGGGACACACAGTGGGACAGTGGAGTAGGCAAGATTGCGCAATAATAAAGTGCTGAGACCGTCTTCCTGAGGAGTGTTGGGACTGGGCTGGACATGCAGAACAAAATGTGACAACACACACACACACACACACACACACATACACATAAACGCGCGCCCACACTGGAGGGGAGCCTAGAGAGAGAGAGAGAGAGAGGGAGAGAGAGGTAGTGTCAAACCTGCACCATGACGAAATGAACCGTAACTCAGAGCTGGAAAATGACCAGCTATAGCGGCGTGTCGCTTATGAGGCTGCTGGAAGACACGCACGGGGAGAGACAGAGAAGAGGTGGACACTGCGTAAATGGACGTCTGCACACATGAGCCTGCACCGCACCAACACCAACACCCCCCCACACCACCACCACCACCCCGATGAAGACATAATACACAGTATGGATCTGGCTTGTGGGTGGTGCATGGTGCAATCTCGGGCCCTGCCACTTCTGTACTCTACGTGTCTGTCCTCGCGCTGATGCTACACGAGAATAAATTGAATAATAATAAAAAGAGGCAGGAGGCGCGGCGGGGCGTGTTAACTCACAGCATTCCGGAGCACGACGTGCACACGAAGCTGCCCACCGTGATGTCGGTGTATGTCACCCCGGGCTGGTTGCACTCGAAGCAGTGTTTGTTTACTCCAGACTGGGCCAGCTCGCGGACCTTGCGGGCGCAGATCTCCTGGTTGTCCCGGTGCTTTCGGTTCGACATGTTTGTTGTTTTTTTTTTTTTCTGTTTGTTGTTTTTTTTGTAATGTCCCCCCTGGAGCCTGCCCGGCTGACAGGCTCGCCGTGAAGCCGGTAACCCTCCTCCTCCGTGTCACTACATGGAGCACTTCACGCCCGCATTATGGAAAACGCGTTTATGCGGCTTCACCCTCACTGCGAGACTACACCGAGGAGGAGGAGGAGGAGAGGCGCGTCAAGCTCGCGCGCAGGGGCGCGCAGGTACGCCGGAAGCGCGAGGGGATTTTCCTTCAAAGTAAGAGCGGGTGACAGGTGACGCTGTGCAAAAATCTGAATTGTGCACTCAGGTTGCCTGTTTCTTTAAAAATCTGCTCCAATATCACCGCTGGTTACCTCATCAAACTGTTAGTAGGTCAAGGTATTTTCCAGCATCTCTGTGTGTATTCTGTGATTCAGCTGTTTTCAGCGCGCTTTCGTTCAGAGAGACTGAGAAGTGTCAAAGGACGACCCAGAAAAACAAGAAACTCTCACCGCAAGGTCCACTTAGCAGCTGTCTTGGAGCACTTACCCTTCAGCAGCAGATGGAGTATATGCCCAGTTGTCATAGTGATGTTAAAATGTCCTTTTTTCCCCCTACCCCTGTCATCCATGTTGGTTTAAAGGAAAAGTTCACCCAAAAATGACAATTCAGTCGTTATCCACTCGCCCCCTCGCCGATTGAAAGTCAGGCGAAGTTTCGTAGTCCAGAAAACATTTCTGGAGCTTCCCAGCGAAATTGACGGAAGTCGATGGGGACTTGTTTTACAAGAAAAACAAAAACAACCATAAGAGAACATAACATGGCTCCATGTAGCTCGTCTGGCGTGCATCTTTTCAAACCAATTTGGGATCTCAGGGCTTGTATGGAGCCGCTTTAGCTTTTTTTTCTATCTACGTGGGGGCGAGTACATAATGACTGCATTTTCATTTTCGGGTGAACTGTTCCTTTAAAAGTTGAGATTGAACTTAATCTGTTGAGTGAGATCATGTGCTTCTATTAAGAGCCTCACAACAGGTCCTAGCGGGTCTTGTATTTATTTGTCTGTTTGTTTTCTGAAAAGGCCGGTTTATAATCTGAATAGGCTGCCTTGTGTAACACAAAGGCTGGATTACAAACAAAGCAAAGCTGGCAATGCTCCGGGGGGCCCAGACCCTCAGGGGGCCCTGAAGGTCCCAGATTGTCTGTGTAGCAAATACTTTGTTGTCATTTGCACATTTGTTTGGTAAAATGCGCCTATAAAGCACAATAAAACGAGCGCCTTGAGGTGGATCATTTAGTTTTTACTTCTCACGGTGGTCTGTCCTGTAGAGAGAAAACTTGTTTGTGTTTTTTGGGGCATTTTTTATGACTTTGTTTGATAGCTGACAGAGAAGAAATGACAGGAAATGAGGGGAGGGAGGGACGGGGGGATGGCATGTAACTAAGGTCGTTGGTCGGAGATGAACCGAGGAGCGTCGGGAACCTAAAATCTGGTTCTGATTCTGATTCTTAAACAGAGTTGTTGAGAGGTTGGATGATAAAAGAATGATAGGATGATAAAACAAGCAATATGTTACATATTTTCTCCAAATACGTCAATGTGAACAAGTTGAGCGCTTTAATGACAGCTAGGCTTTTATTCTGAAAAACCCGTGACGCCTGAAACTGTCTCTGGTTTGACACTTGGACAGATGCGTAGGGAATCTCCTGTCAGAGACAAATTACAACCTGTCGAGCAGCCAAGTTTCACGTGAAAAACAAGCGTCTTATTGCTCCTTCAGAACCGACTGTGTCTCCGGAGCGTGTGGCTCCGCTGTTTGCGCCATTTACGCACACGCCCCCCCGTTTTTTGGCGCATCGCTGCGCTCCTGACGCTCCAGCGCGCCCTGGAAAGGGGACAGATCATTTTTTAAGGGGAGCTCAGATGTGGACAGCTGGGGAAAGGGGAGACACAGTAAAACATTTTGATTGATGCATGAAGTTGATTTAAAGTTAATTGATATTCTCGGTTGTGTGATTCACAAACAGACCGTTTCTTCCTGGAGCTGGGGTTGTTTTCTTTTTGAACCTGTTTTTCTGGCCATCAGAACAGTTTGGGATCATTAAAAAAAAAAAAAAAAGCTCTGTCTTCAGGAAACATCTCCACTCTATTTATTTTGATGAAGCAACTTAGCAACACAACAGACCCAACTACGCCCTTTCTCTGACGTCTTCCGAGATGAGAGACTTCCACTCACTGGCACACAGACAGAAACAGCCTGACCAGATCGGTGCGGCGGTCAGTGAACGCATCACGGTGCTGTAATCCCTCTGACAGATAGCCTCTCAGGGAGAAAGAGATTAACGACAATATAAACCAAAGTGAGGGAAGAAAACAGACACATTGTTTTCAGATGAGCTAGTTGAGCCCTGCATTGACTGTTTGTGGACACCAGGGGGAGTCACACTCTCCATGAGATAGATAGATAGATAGATAGATAGATAGATAGATAGATAGATGTCTGTACATTACAACACAGTGCCCAGGCAGACCAGCCTGTTGAGCTGCTGTAATTACACTTCCCTGCTCAGCAGTCAACCACAGGCTTCAGAGTGTCTGACTACAACAGTCTGTGGTGATGATGACAAAGTGCAGGTTGCTTATTTAATGTTGCCCAACACCTTCAGATGGGTTGTTTTTTTTAAAGACCTCTGAAATATGGAAGCACCTTCACGCCAAAACTCCAGGTCTCACTAAATATGATTAAACTGTTCAGGCTAAGTCGATTCACAGGTTTAACTTTGTAAGTCTTGTTACAGTGTTTGAGGCTGATGCCATTATTATTAGGGAGTATACAATTCTGATGTCGATCGATATATTGGCAGATATACACATTTTTTTTGCGGTGATACTTTGAATGTGGTTATCAAACCCCTTAAGATTTATAACAGAGGTGGGATGTTTTAATAATAATATCAGCACAGAACAACTGATAAACTGCACAATTAACCCAAATAGAGAACGCAATGACTGCAGGAAGTTTGAATTTTGAGTGAATTTAGCTTCATGTGTTCACCGTTCCCTCATCCCATGAGATTTTATCTTGTTTTTTCAAATGTATACGTTAATGTGACTACGCAAAACTTTCAGTTTTTGTTGATTGTAGCGCCCCTTTAGGTAAAATGTTTTGCACTACTAGATAAATCTGGTCTTCACCTCCTTTTTTCTTTTTTCTTTTAAGTACTTTTAGTATTGTTTGTTGTTTGGCACCTACAGACTGCAGCAAATTCCTCGTATGTATAATCTTACTTGACAAAAAAAAAAACAGTCCTGATCCTGATTCTGACACCTTGTGCTTAAAGAAGAACATAGTTCAACTAAAAAAATGTGACTTGGACTTCCTGTCTCACAGTCTTTACATATCTTTGATATATTTTTATTTATTTCCCATAATTTTAACTCAGTATCTCATGAATATGATTCAGTAAGTCTTCTTTTTCTTTTTACTTTCCCTTTGTTTTTGAAGTATTGATATTGTATCACGTGTTACTTGTTTTTCCTCTTTTTTTTGGCAGGACTGGGCTTCCATAGAAATCCTCCACAGAGCTGTGAAACTAGGATGTGATAGGATAGGCAGCCTTCTTCACACCTCAACAAAAGACCAAACAGACGAGGTTGTCAGACGAGATTACACACCCAGTCTCTCTGGAAGTGAAGCTTACATTTCACTGAAACACACAAACACCAAGTGAGAGAAGATTTCCACTTGGCCTCCTGTAATCTGACAGACATGCTCTCAAATATCACAGTTTAATTAAAGAGCACATTTGAATGATGCAACAGAGTTTATATTTAATCTTTTATTTATATCAGGGACTTTTTTTTTTCTTTTTTCTTTTTAAAGTATTTTCTGCAGTTTCCTACTTCAAAACCACCATGAGTAAGAAACCCGGAAATAGTGAGATGTCAGATGGGGGGTTGGACCTCGTGCGTGTGTGTGTGTGTGTGTGTGAGTGAGTGTAGAGAGAGAGAGAGAGAGAGCACTCCAGTCTGCACCCTTGGGAAGAAACATCCAATCAGCCGGCTGCCATCTGATCTGATCCTCCACACATCTGGGTGAATATCGATCCGTGTTGATCAATCAGGATACTTTACTCCAGAGAAGGAAACTTGGCAGCATCCTCTCTCTCTCCACACACAAGTGATCGACCTCCTTTTTTTTCTTCTTACATTTGCCGGATAAAAATGGTAATAAAGCGGTGACAAGTCGTCTTTTTGGCTCGGATGTGCGTCGGAGGAGGTTCAGATCAGGCACACGGTGTCCCTCCAAGAGAGAGCAGAGAGAGGAGCGACCGGGAGGAATACAAATTATACGTGTGAAAGAAAAAACCGTCCGAGCAGAAGAATGAGTCGAGCTGCCGGTGTGGAGCCCTGAAAAACCCACAAGACTCAGCTTATTTTTCTACTCCTCCAGAGCCAACATCGAGAAGAAAAAAACCAGGATTCAAACGGCGTTTGTGTTTGTGAGAGAGAAGGATGACGGTGAAGCTGGACTTTGAGGAGTGTTTGAAGGACTCCCCGCGCTTCAGGTAAGAGTTTCACCTGTGCTTTGGTGCTGGTAGTGATGTAGTCGGGAGAAAAGTGGATGAATCACGTTATACTGATTCAGGAAAGAGCTGTATGTGCTTCAGTTATGTTCATATGTGAAGGTTAGTGGCGTTTCAGACTCTAGAAATGCGTTTAAAGGGGCACTGTGTAGTAATGTGGAAGCAATTCACACCCAGGATTTTAATATTTACTTTATTAAGTTGGTGATTGTACAAACTCTCTTTCATAACTGAATAAACAAGCTGCCCTCAGAGGAAAGTAAGGTCCACAACACTGTTTGAAGCTAGAGAGGTGGCAGGGTCCGCCACATATAAACAAAAACAGTATGAAATTGCCCTTTAAGTTAAGATTGGGTATTTTCTCACTTAGTTTGTTTAGGCATTAAAACATTTCAAAGTTTCTTTTCTGATAAAATCTTTCCCTAAAACTAAATAGTGCACCTTTAAAAGCGTCCTGATTGGTCAGTTTGAGCTGCTGGTATGAGTCCCTCTGGGTCTGAGGTCAAGCTTCAGGGGTCAATGAAAGGACTGAGACACTACATGCAGGCCTGCAGGGCCGATCGCACGGATCTCAGGTCTGATACTGCATTTCGATGTGTCACTGAACCACAGGAAGCTTATATCAGGCCAGGAAACTCAACGTGTTTCATTTACATCAAAAGTCACATAACTTTCCTGACGCAAGCCGTGCAAAGACCCTGTTTTGAACCTCCCCAAAAGTCCTCAGCGTGCCGTCAGTGTAAAACCCTCTGCACGTCATTCTGGGTCTAAATCAATTGCCTTTCAACACAGCGGCAGCATCTGGTGTAATCAAAAGGGAAGTGTCGCTAAATTGGTTTTGCAAGCAGCTCATGAGAGAGACTCTGGCAGACCTTGGGCGTGCCCTGCCCTCACAGTTGTTGGCATCCTGCCTGAGTCACAGTAGCTGCTGGTGTGTCTCCACCAGCTGATTTGGCATATTTCAATCCTGAGCCCGAGCCCTCTGTTTCTCCCTCCCTTGTATTTCATGAGGCTTGCACGGTGGTGGAAAGTTTGAGTTGTGGCAGCTGCAGCGGTGGCGAGGTCTCGTGTAAGGAGGAACGAGGGAAAGGGAAGGAAAGGAAAGGAGGGAGGGAAGGAGTCAATGAAACAGATAAGCAAAGGAGGACGGAAAGAGATAAAAAAAAAACTGCCCTGACAGCTCGGGACAGCCACTCAAATGTGCTGCTTCCTGTTGCTAGGTAACGACGAGGTGGGAGGGCAACAGGAAGTGAGGCGAGATGTGCTGAGGTGATCAACAGGAGAGACAGGAAGTGTGTTTTCTGCGGGGACAACCACGGCGGAAACTCAGCTTTTAGCAAGTCTTAATTTGCCTTCTCGCTCTCGGAGAGACATTAAAAAGAAGCGAGGGAGTCTTTTCATCTTCCTCTCGGTGTTTTCCTCCCTTTTTCCTCTTCTTTCTTTCCCCGTCTCCTTGGCTGACTTGTCATTTGCTCGTGTTTCCATAAGGACATGACCTCAGACTTTGATTCAAACATCCCCGCACTAACAAACACAGAAACACAAACCCTTCTACTGTCTGTTCTGTCCGGGGCCCTCCTCCTCCTCTCTTCTCTCTCCACTCAGTCTTGCCTGTTTTTTTTTTTCTCTTCTTCCTCTGACTGTCTCTCTCTTTCTGTCTCTCTGTATCTCTGTACTGTTGGTGGAAGGCAGCGGAAACCACATGGTTGAGCTGTTGGTATGAGTAGAGATGAGAGGCAGAGAGATACTGACTGTTACGCCAATAACCGACAAACTAGCCATGCACGGGACCTCTGAGGGACTTTTGTGCGCATACAGTGTTCGAGGAGGCCGGCTCTTGTCCTGGAACACAAAACTTAAGAGTATGAATCGGTTGCCGAGCACTGAATTCTTGCAGGAAGGCCCAGTCTGCAGGCCTCCGCAAACATTTCCATGACAGACGACGAAGCACCGTTCAGACCCACAGAAATGTAATTTTAAAATGCTGCTCAAGATCTAAAAATACCCCACATGTCAGGCTAAATTACAATGAAGTCAGTAGAAAAAGAAACGCTGGAATTTTGTACGCGACGTAACGGCGCAGCCACGAGTTCATTGGCATGAAAACCACAAAATATACAGTGTTTCATGTGTTTGAAAGCTTGAGGGGGAATTCTACGGAGGCAAAGGAGGGCCAAATATTTTCTCATTTTTGAAAAAAGAAATTATATATGAAGGAGCTTAAATGTGTTGAGTTAAAGGCATTACTTTGAATCCTGAAAATTAACACATTTAGCTTTAAAAATGACATTTCAATTTAAGTACTTTTCACATCATAGATACACTGTTTTATTTGTGATCTGTTGTGCCAGAGTTAGCTAGAAATGCTATTTTTGAAGCTTTAGTTCCTGGACAGATGTTACCCTAAAAAAATTAAGATTAAAAATGAAAAAAAAAGTTATTGAAAAAGTTTATAAGCCCTTAATGTAAATAAAAATGTTTGTAGATGTATCATTATGCTACATTGTTAGCTACAAACAAAACATGCTGCACAGAAGCACAATAAAGAGCATGTAAAGCAAGGAAATGGGACTATTAATAGAGATATGTGCAGAATAAGACAACAATAATGTATGAAATGTTAGAAAATTGTTTTCAAATATTAAAAAGTAAGCTTTCAACCCTGTAAACCTTTATTCAGTAATTAATCAGTCATTAACTTATTGTAAAAACCTTTTAAATGTTTGGCCCTCATTTTCCTCCGCAGATGCAACATGAACATGAACACACCGGGGTTCATGTGCTCATCTTTACTGTGTTTATTGTGACCTCCGACACCTGAGCTCTTGTTTATGACTTTGTGTGTTTGTGTGTGTTTCAGAGCTGAAATCGAAGTGGTCCAAAACGATGTGAGTGAACTCGAGACACGGCTAGACAAGGTGAGATACCCGCGCAAATACACCTACACACACTTTGAAAAAATATCATACTGAGTCACCACTCTACTTTAAAAATGTTCCCTCCGACACACAAACAAACACACACAAACACATAGCCACAGGCAGGTATCAGTTGTTGTTGGACACTCGCTCCTCACACAGTGAAGTGAGAGGTGGGCAGTGGTGACTGAGGTATTTCTCACCTGACAGCGAGCAGGAAGTAGCTGCAGGTGCTGCTTCCCCATCGTATTGTCCCAACAGAGAGAACTACGCTTTGTTCTGCTTCAGTCGCTAACGTATATTCCCCGTGTCGTGTTTGTGTTCACACATGTTGGAGTTTCAGATCTATTCATCTGATAGGCGGGTCACATGCTGCGTTTCTGTTCCCTGATTACACCGAAGAGGCGTTCATCAAAGTGTCCTGTCACGCTGCGCTGTTTGTGACTCTGCAGCTCTGCCTCTTGTACAGTTTATCAAAAAAACGAAACCGTATAGAAATACACTGGAAATCCCAGAGAAAGCACTCGGTTCATGTAACTTTCCCTGCCAATCACTGTGTGTGGCAACAGTGATTCAGAAGAATCTGGACTAACTGGGCTGAGGCACCTCAGGGCAACTTTCATCTGTATTGTGCAGTGCCCTTGAGCAAAGCACTGACGTAAAACCAGCTCCAGTGCTGCTGCACTGTTGTTGAACTCTGACCTCACTGTCTAAGAAAGAAAAAGGAGTTTGCTTGCTTGTACAAGTACTCAACATTTAATCGGGATTTGAGAAAGCAATCCTGTTTTTTCCTGTTCTGTCGGTTCTGATACCGTACAGCATGGTATCGAGTCGTAACATGTCTGGTCTGCAGACAAATAAACAATAGATTTTCGGATGGGTGTTGAGACCATGGTGGAGGAAAAGGACCATATGTTTTGTGTATAATTTGCAAAATAACGATTAAAATACACAGATAAAGTGCAATTAACTCAATTTTTTTACCTGATTTCAGTATTCGAGTAAATGTATTTAGTTACATTACACCACTGCTACAGTACCATAAAAGAAAGGGGCATTTGCAAGATTTTAAAACCAAGATAACACATCATGTTGCCCACGATGCCTTCAATGTCCCACTTATGCGTCTGCTGTCTGCTTGAAGGAGATTGACTGAAGAGATAACGGTTCATTATTATCGACCCATTATTATCAGTGTAAATGTTGGATAAGCTAAAAGAAACTGTAGTATATTAAAGGCTCATTCACACCCACACAGGTGTTTTTACTTATTCCTGCTGGCAAGACCCCTGCTCTGATCAACTAAATGTAGCCTAGCTATTAAAAAGGATAAAGGTGCAGCCTCGGTCGTCCAATGCTAACAGGTGCAGCAAAGCTAGCTTGATACGAGGGAGCGTTTGTAACTTTCGTTGAAGAGCAACCACTGTTGGCCACAAGTGACAATCATGAGATAATATTATTAAATGCTAAAATGGTGCGATAACAGTAGCACGAGAAGAGTTAAAGTGGCTCAGAAATGTCTCTTACACTGGAATATCTACGCTCTGAAATCCAACTGTGCGCCATCACCGGCTAGCTAGCCTTGTTTACAACTAGCTGGTGATCATGGCAGCGCATTTAGCAGCTAACGAGGTAGACTTTTCTCTTGGGACGCGGTGGAGACCAAAAACTGAGCTACAAGAAGAGTGTAGCTTCAAAGTAATGAAGCTTTAGTCTCCAGTAGGAATGTATTATCTAACGTATATTACTTTTTTAAAATAGTGTGACTGTTCAATATGTAATTCTTTATGTACATTAGCTGTCATCATCTGTTAATAGGCGGTCTTGCTTCGTACATGTTTTTCTTTAAACTCAAAAGAACAACCTAAACCTCCGACTGTGTTCTTGTGCAATCAAATAAAAGTGATTGTAACATCCAGCCTGTAAAATCTGGCAATGTTCTGACTATGATGCAGTTTTATGAACCCCAGACCGTATTCAACAGAAGCTGGAGGATGTATTCAGCATGTGCAGTCATTTTGCTCCATTACAATAACCTCTAACTCAGGCTGCTTTATCGCCTTAATGTGTGGGCTCCTGGAATAACTCCTCGTTATGTTTAATTATTCATCCTGACTGGTCACCTCGAGTCTCTGTTGTTTGAGTGTTCAGGAGGAACTTGACCGTGCTGTTGCGTGTTTGTGTCACCCAGCTTGTGAAACAATGCCAGGCCATGCTGGAGGCGGGCAGGGTCTACTGCCAGACCAGCAAGAGCTTTGTCAACGGCCTGCGGGAGCTCGGACACCAGTGCTCCGGGGACAGCATGATGGAGGTGAGTGCAGCACGAGTCGTAAGGGAGTCATTTTCATTTCACAGTGTCATTAAACTGTGAAATTTTGAATATTTTGAGCATATTTGCGCAACTTTTCTTGCAGAACGTGGGTTTAAATGAGACTTAATGGGCTGACTTGAACCTCGGATCACAATCTGCACTCAGGAATGTTTTTTATAGATAAAATGCTCATGAAATGCAGAGTCTAATCTCAGATGTCTGTCTTGCAGGAGTGTTTGGACAAATTTTCCAAAAAGCTGTCCATCATCTTGGAAGCTCAGGGGGTGAGTCCGTCTGTCTGGGTCTGTCTTGACTCTTACCAGTGTGCAGTATGTGGTCGGACAAGGCTGCAGAAGCACATCGTTGAACGCATTACATTTGACATTTAGCAGTTGTCTGTGCTCTCTGTGATAGATTTGTCTCTGCTGCTTCCCTTTCAGGAAGTGATTGAGACCACACAGAAGTCAGTGAAGTTGAAGCTGCAGAACTTTGTCAAAGAGTGAGTGAGCTGCTCCGTTCGTTTCATCTGATCTTCTTCTCTCGCTCAGCCACCTTCTTCAGACTGAGTCGCTCTGCTGCATCTCTGCCAAACATTAGCCCGCCACATGGAGAAAATATCAGAGGCTTTTGATCCTTCATTTTGGTTCTCTTTTGACTCTGTCCTTCAGGCTGCTCTCATTAATGGGAATGATCCGGTGGATTACATGAGAGAGAGGATGTCTTGCAGCCCGTGACAATAGCGATTAGCCGGATTTATAGCCAGCGACACATTTCGAATGTGGTTTAACCCTCTGAGCTTGCAGGTCTCTTGTCAAAGAAACAAACAGGAAGGCGTGAAAGCTGATACTTTCTTCTTCAAGCGAGCTTTATTAAGACTTGTGGTTGAAAACGTAAACAAAATATTATCATCAGAATGTGAGTAGATAGCAGTTTTGACATTATGTCGTCTGTGTATTGTGTTGCAGAGATATCTACTGAAGTTAGCATGCTAACCAGCTAGCTCCAGCCGTCCCCGGTGCAAAGCCTGTGTGTTAGCAGTGTGAACGATAACACAACCCTGGTCCCTGAGCTCCCAGTCCAAATGGCTAGCTGCGCAGCTAACGGAGATAACTAGCTTAGGGCAGCTACAATTAGCAGCAGTTAGCGATTACTCTGGTTCTTACTGTACATATAGCACCTTATACCTTATACCACCACCACATTGCAAAAAATGTCTTATAAATATACTCTTTACAAGTAAATTATATAAATCTGCAGGTAAATAATCTAGAAACCTGATCAAACCTTCAAGAACAACCCGTTATTTCCTGTTAAATTAGCTTGTAGACAATAGACAATAGCTAATGTATCTGTAGTTTCTTCAACAGCTTTCATTTATTTGTCAAATAAAGGTTAAATACTCACAGAAGCTGGGCCATCATAGCAAATGTTCCTTGTCCCTTCCCTTCCTCTCTTCCAGGGATGTGCGTCGGTTCAAAGATGTGCGCAAGGAGTTCGAGCGCAGCAGCGAATGTCTGGAGGGGGCACAGGGGAGGAACGCTCAGGCCCCGCGGGGGAAAGTACACGAGGTGGAGGAGGCGAGCAACGCTCTGCTCAACGCACGCAGGACCTTTCGATCTGGGGCCCTTGATTACGTCCTAGAGGTGAGAATGACACTTTCCTTCAGTGTTTTACGTGTTCTTGTGCATGTAAAAGATCTTGAAAGTTGAAAAGGTCAAAGTTCGCACCAACAGAAACGCCTCATTAGTAGTCCTGCCTTTAATTCTGCGACTTTGTGACATCACACTACGTCAACATGTCACGCGTTTGCATAATTTATGCCTAGAAGCTAGTTTGGCACTTAAGAATTGATTTAGCACAGCTGCTCTGTTGTTGTTAGTGGTGTTGGCTCGGGTGTGTGTGAGCTGACCAATCAGAGCAGGCTGGATATTCAGGAGGGGGGGTACCTTAAAGAGACGGGAGCTAAAAAGTGTGACAGTCTTCTTTAATGAAGACTGTCACACTAGCACCAGGAAGTGCACTTTATTTAGCTCTCTTTATTTTTCTCAGTCTTATCTTGCACCTTAACGAACAGGATGATAGTAGTGTTTCTATTTTTGGCTTCATCTGCTGCTGTTTTAATTTTTTTCTATTTTTCTATCAAATATCCGCTGCAATAATAATAATAATTTGGAGTATTAATTCCTTTACCTTAACTTGTGTTCAAACCTCAGCAGACTCAGTCTTATAAGCAGTACATCAGCCTGGACACAACAGCACGTCTGATTATTGTTGTGCTTCTGCTGATTTGAATGATAACAGGTCTGCCTCGGGGCTCCTCTCCATACTTGTGGTTGTGGCTCTCAGAGGTTTAACTGGTCTGTGAGTTTTTCGGCTATGGAAACATGAAGTGTCCTTAACTGCTGCTTCCTTTCGTTTCAGATTAATGTGATTGAAGCCAAGAAGAAGACCGACATTTTGATGGCAGTGAGTTCATGTTGACCTAGTTCATTCTGTGGCTTTTGTAAAGATGTGGTCTTTACTGTACTGATATAAGAGTAGATGTGTTCTCAATGATTTCTTGCTGTCATGTCAGGTGCTGTCGCTGATGGAGGCCCAGGCCCAGTTCTTCCAACATGGCCACCAGTCTCTGTCAGAACTGGATGAGTATCGACGAAAACTGAATGAAGAGGTAACTTCCTGTTCGAGCCTGATTTATCTAATTTCCTCTGCTGCAACTGCATTTGCATCAGTCTTGTGAGGTTCTAATATTGCGTTCAATAACACAGCTGGCTTTTATACAAATACTAACTACATAAATAACAGCGAACTAGACTTACTTGCTCTCGGTAAACTGAAACCACTATTAGCATGCTAACTGTGTGGCTAAAGCTAGGAGGTGACTAGCCTAGCTTAGCACATAGACTGGAAGCAGGGGTAAACAGCTAGCCCAGCCCTCGTTTAAAGTTTAAAAATATACATATTATGAGCTATTAAAATTTAAAGCGCTGGTAGCTTTATTTTTTTTACTTTGTGAATCACCACGCTATGTGTTTACCCCCTGCTTACAGTTTTTATGCTAAGCTAGGCTAATTGAACCCCCGGCTCTAACTTCACATTCAATGCACGCACATAAAAATGATCTCAGTCTTCTCATCTAACTTGGCAAGACGACAAATAGTTATTTCCTAAATGTCTTACTCATATTTTAACCACATCTGAATTCAGTTGAATTCTGTTGCACAAGAGGACTTCCCATGTGGCAGTGTGGTGTTACATGGCCTGAAAATCCTCTGTTGAAAGAAGGTTGACTGTATAGATAGATAGATAGATAGATAGATAGATTTTAGTTGTGAGAAATGAGAGGAATGTATTTAAAAGAAAGCAAAAACAGCACAAGGACCCTTTAGTAGCCGCTCTGGAGCCACCGTTGCGGAGGGTTTTGACTACTGGTGTAGTCATGTTTTGTCGAACACGTCTTTTTATTGTTTGTCTTTGTTGCTCAACAACATACAAGGATGCAGAAGTGACATGATGGGGCTGAAACAAAGAAAAAAGCAAAGTTTTGTAACACAAACTATTTTTCTGTGGTTTTTTTCTCTAAACTTTGCCTGTTTTATTATAAAAAGTCAGATAGTTTGTCTCCTCTAACCTCTAACAGTTGTTCAAATGAACCCCGATTGGAAAGTTTTTGACTGGTTACAAGCAAAAATCTTGCATCCAATGTATTTTCAACAGTATTGGCAGTAATCTGGCATAAAGGCAGTAGTTAAAGAGAAGATGACCACAATGCAGGCTTCAAAAATTCAAAGAGACTTATTTTATGAGACAGGAAATGGATTCAAAACAGTCTATTCTGGCATCTGTAGTGATAAAACCATAAATATAGTCTGGGCAAACTGCATCACATCAGTTCTTGGCGTTTATCTAAAGGGGGGCGGGGCCAAGGAGTCACAAGATGACATCACACCATCGTTCATCGTGACAGGAAAAAGTGAGCAACAACAGGAAATATTTCACATGTCTGTGTGCGTGTCTGTGTGTGTGTGTCAGTGTGTTAGTTCCTGCTCTTCGACTGTCCAAATAAGCAAAACATTTTGCTCCGTCAACCTTGAACATCAGCGGTATTACTGCCGAGTGTTTTTGCTTAATGTCAAGAATTTAAAACGGGGAAAATGAGTTTGTCAGCGATTCGCTGGCCGAATCAAACCCCAACAAAGCTCTTCCTGTTTCAACAGGAAATGATAGGAAGGAGAACGAGCAGATGAGAGAGAGAGACACTGAGGAATAATATGCCAAACAGAGAAACCACCAGTGGTGCTCCTCTGGCACAGGATGTAGGAAGAGGTTCGACTCTTCCTAATTCCTGTTTCCTGAAGAGCAAACTCTGCGGGAGTGATAACCTATCCTGAACTTCACAGAGGCAAACATGTTAGAGAGGAAAGAGGAGAGGAAAGAGGGGAAAGTTGTCCTACAGCACAGTGAAGCGACAGAAAAGACAAGACAACAACTAAACAGGCAGGAATAAAACATGAGAGAATCATACGTGCATAAACCAGACTCCATTCATTTTTTACACATTTTAAGAAGACTCAGACTCAAACCTTCCATTAATTGCCTTTCAATGAACTTCTTAACTAACTAATTAACTTAACCTCTCCTTTTTCTCTTCTCCCCTCTTGATGTGTCATTGAGCAAGGCACTTAATCATTTCCTGTTTCGCTTAGCATACAAATCAGTTAATGTATCCAAAAGCCTAATATATTATACATAAGAGCTCTTTATAACCGTCGATGTTGGCTTCCAGAAGAAAGCCTCAGCGAGCGAGACGCATTTATGAGGGTTCTCATAAAAAGAAGAAAATTTAAAAATCAATACTTGTGTCTGGAGAATGACCTCTGCGTCTGTTTCTGTTTAACAGCACACTCAGTTTGTTCTGGATGCTGCCCGGGAGAAGAGGGACATGGAGCAGAGACACGCCGCAATCAAGAAAAAGGTCTGCTTTTACAAAAACGAACACTTAAACACACACTTCTACACAGTTTAAACCACAATGTAACAAAAACAAGAACAGGAAAAGGCCTTTTTACTGGATAAACAATGCTGCGACTTCAACTACAGTGACACTAAGTGGCTTCTGAAATATTTCTAGGATGTGTCCTACGATGACTCCATCATGGATTTCAATGCTGATGCAGCTAACGGGATCGCCATGGAGGGATACCTCTACAAGAGGGCCAGCAACGCCTTCAAGACCTGGAGCAGGTACAAGTTTACCCACGACATGTCTCACACAGAACAGCTGCATTGTGTTTTGCGCCTTTTCTCCCACCGTACACCTCGCTGAGAGGACTCAAACGTCCACTGTGTTGGAAAATAGTTTCGACAGTGTGCGCTGTGAGTTTCCACTGTTCGTCTTTTCCGTCTTTGCTGATTAATTGTCGATTTTATGACCTTTCGGTGTTCTCCCTCCACTGCAGGCGTTGGTTTTCAATTCAGAAAAATCAGCTGGTGTATCAGAAGAAATTCAAGGTATGTTACTAAATAAACGTAGCCGTCTCCTTCAAAGATTCGATTAGCCGTGCATGGAACAAAGATCGCTCTGCAAATACTAAGATGTGAGTGTTGACCTGTGTGTTCTTCCTGTTTGCGCCTCTTGCAGGACCAGCCCACAGTTGTGGTGGAGGACCTGCGTCTTTGCACAGTGAAGCCCAGTACTGAGAACGAGAGACGGTTCTGCTTTGAAGTGGTCTCCCCGTCAAAGTGAGTGTGCGTGTGGGCGAAGTTCATGTATACGTGTTGAAGCGGTGGCAGTGAATTTTTCATCAGCGCTAAGTGCGCGGATTAAAGCGTCCTGCAAAAGAGGGTCGTGCGTGTGTGTGTGGTTGTGATAATTTTTCCATGTTAATCTCGTGTGCTGAGAAATTAGATGATCACAGTGTGTGTGTGTGTGTGTGTGTGTGCGTGTGTGTGTGTGTGTGTGTGTGTGTAGGTGTTGTTTGTTGCAGGCAGACTCAGATAGGCAGCAGCAGGCGTGGATCAGCGCCGTCCAAAACAGCATCGCCTCGGCCTTTCAGGAGCGCAGAGAGGATCCACACAGCCCAGTGAGAACACACACACACACACACACACACACACACACACACACACACACACACACACACACACTCACACACACACATACATTATCTTTTACATCTGCATTTTTCTGTGGGAGTTTAATCCGATGAGGTACAGAAGAAGCGGTGTGCCTTTGTGCGTCTCCTCATTCCTGTGCATGTGTGTGGTAATCAGAGACAGCGCTGCAGCTCGATGTCGGCGGGCACTTTGGGAGGAGGTGGAGGAGGAGGCGGAGGAGCGGATCAGGAGAGCGAGGGCTGCAAGGCGCTGGAGGAGGTTCAGGCGATCCCCGGGAACAAGCAGTGCTGCGACTGCGGGGAGCTTGGTCCTGATTGGGCCTCCATCAACCTGGGCATCACGCTTTGTATCATCTGCTCAGGCATACACAGGTACACACTCGAACACACACACAGACACACACACACACTTGGCTTTAAACTTTAGCTCTAATGGTTTCCTCCTCTAACAGGAGCCTGGGAGTCCATTTCTCCAAAGTGCGCTCCCTCACTCTGGACTCGTGGGAGCCAGAGCTCATTAAGGTAATTTAACCTTTTAACCACGACAGCTCCACAGCCTCATTACTGCCTCTTCTCTGCTAACAACAAAATCCACAGAGTATGAGGATTATGTAATGCATTATGCAATAGTTTACTTTAAATAAACTCTCCAACAAGCTCCGAGAGACATTCACATTCTTTCTTATCTCCCTGCTTCCTTTAGTTGATGTGTGAATTAGGGAACACAGTCATCAACAGGATCTACGAGGCCCGGATTGATGAGATCACCATCAAGAAGCCCCACGCCTCCAGTCCCAGGTACAAACAATCCACACTAGCCAAAGACTGTATGTAAACACGGACGAGGTGTCTTCGCTTCCTCACATAAAACTGAAGAAAATGCACAAAATGTGTGTAAATTAACTGATTATTTCCTGTCTTTGTTTCCCCTTTACCTGGAAAAGTTCTCCAGATTCTAATAATGATGATCTCTACAGGATATGTGTCAGTCAGCATTTTTTTATCACAGCATCTATTTACATACAACATATCTTATCAATTGAAATATTGGCAGGAGGCTGTGTGTCAGCTTCGTTCTGTGTTCATGAAAGCAGTCGTGTTCGGTGCTCCACGATGAGACAAAAGTACACAAGTGGACTACAAACTTGTCTCTGAAGGGGCTTTTTTTTCCAAATGCTAAAAATTTTCCAGCCTCATCTATCAAGCCGTTGACCCGACACGTCTGTAGCTGCAGAAATGCACTCTTCATCTCCCCCTGCTGTCACGTTGACGTCATTACATTTAGCTCTTCCTGTGTGTGTGTTGTCTTTTTGCATTGATTGAAGACAAACTTGTGCTCCAGCTTGTCGCGACTCTGACAAAGATAAGAGGTTCGGTGGCTGAGTTTTACAGAGTTAACCTCTGCAAAGATACCATGTGGTTAACAGATGATCGTATCAGCGGCCTATGACGCTGTTAGAATTATTTCTTTACTTCCTCTTTTCTCCTCTGTGGCGTCGCAGCAGACAGGAAGTGCCACAGGTACACGACACAGATGGTGAACGTCGTGACTAAAGCCTCCTCCGGAAACTCGCTGTGAGGCTGCATGCTTTCTGCAGCATGAGCTTTCAGTCTCGTCTCGTCTGGCCTTACTTTATTTGGTTGTTTTTCAGCGCTGCTCCCGTTGGAGTAGTTGCTTCTCTTGTACAAAGGAGGCACTTTGGGTCCTAAATAGACGTCGTTTTAACTGAATTTATTACTTCATTAAAAGACAACGAGTGCCTTGGGATATGTGTTACGCATTCTTGTCTCACAGCTGCACAAGCAAGTTGTGGAGTCAAACTGAGTACAAGTAAAGCCAGAAACAGACTGTCAAATACAGCCCTGCATGTCGGCTTCTTTGTTTTAGAAATTGTCTCGTTTGTGTGAGAAGATTGCTGTAGAGATATAAATTATATTAATTCCCTTCATCTCTCTCACTCCTCCGTTGTCATTTCTGTCCCTCAGAGGAGACAAGGAGTCGTGGATCCGATCAAAGTATGTGGAAAAGAAGTTTATCCAAAAGCTGCCCGAGACCGGCAGGAACCCCCTGCTGAGGCGATCCAGCGCCAGGAGGAACCGAGCGACCACGCAGGACCGGACTGTCCAGCGACCGCCGCTCAAACCCAAACCAAACCGAGCCACTCTGCCTCGGGTCACAGGTACACACAAATAGACTGGTATCAAGACTGACTGGCAGATGGAAAACAGTGGGCTTTTAAAGGTCTAATAACTCTGTTGGTCGCCTGCTTTTTGTCAAGATCATCGCCCACTTACTTCTGCTGATGTCAACAAAACAGAAGCACACACTCGCACATTCCCTAATCTTGGTGATCCAGCAAAAGTTGATAATCCTGAGGGCCTTGCCTGCTCTATTTCATGTGTGCTGTTGCAGTCAGCAGGATAAACCAGTAATCGTGGCTCTCTCTCTCTCCCCCCCTCAGGGCTGAGCCCCAGCGACCTTGTCCAAAAGAACAATTCAAGCTTTTACAAAGGTGAGATAAAACACACTCATGCAAACACACACTGATGCACTCGTCTGACCTGACAACAAAAGCACGCTGGTACAATGTGTTCAGCATGGACTGTGGACACACACACCTTAAATCTGTTAAAGCTCTCAAATTAAGCTCATTATCAGGTTCATATTATGATTTTAGGTTTCGATTAGAAAATGTTTACATTCTTTAATATTCAAAAAACACATTATTTTGTCCGTCACTGCAGCACCTCTATTCGCCCTCGGTCTGAACACTCTGTTTTAGTGCCTGTCTCTTTAAGGCCACCCTCCAGAAAAACCCTGTCTGCTCTGATTGGTCAGCTCTCACAGGCCTGAGCAGGCACCGCCCACCAACATTCTCCATGGATTGAGCGATTTAATACTTTCACAGTAATTGCTTTATAATCAAAAAAGAAACTTTCTCCAATATGGGAGCTTTAATTTGAAAGAAAAACAAACAGCAGTATGTGTTTGACAGTTCAGTTGACGTTAACCCTCTGGTCCCCTCAGACATGGACGAGGAAGAAGAGGATCTGAGCGGGCTCCACCCCGGGGCGCTGCTGTATCGCTCGGCAGCCCTGCAGAACTTCCCCGTCATGGCCGACGCTTTGGCCCACGGAGCCGACGTCAACTGGGTCAACGTGGCCGAGGAGTCCAGCACGCCGCTGATACAGGCCGTCTCAGCAGTAAGGACAGCATTACATTTTATTCATGGTCCCCAGAGGATGAATCACGATGATTTCGATGACCTCTCATATATATTTACCTCTTGGCCGTCCCTGTAGTGTCAACATCAGGCCAACATTTCAACCTCTACACAAGCAAAACTAAAGATATAACAGCAAATAAACGTGAAAAAATACCTAAAACATTCGTGCTCCTCAGAGGATGAACTGTTCTCATTTTGGAGACTACATGAGCTTTCCTGTAGAATCACCCTCAGGTCTCAATGTTGCACTCAAAATAGATAATCACTGCTATGAAACTTGCTAACCAGGGGGATAAACCCTCAGGATACATTTTACATGTTTAGCCCAGATGGACCAACACTTTGCAGCCTTAAGGAGCCACTGGCGGGTCTTTATAAATTTAGCCTTGTTGCGTTAACCTGTCTGGACAAGGTGAAAATAAGGAGAGGTTCAGTGAGGATCACACAGGTTATGTAAATGTACTGTAAAAATACGGAAACGACAGCTCACGTGTTCCTGTTTCCTCACCAGAACGCCCTGGCAGCCTGCGAGTTCCTGCTGCAGAACGGCGCTAACGTCAACCAGGTGGACAGCAACGGGAGAGGGCCGCTTCATCACGCCACCATCCTGGGTCACACGGGGTAAGATGCACTGTAACACGTACGCAACAGTCCATTCAAGAACACAGCTCCATAGCTCCAAGCACGAATAAGCAACAGGAACTTTATTCAGGAACAAATGATAGAATGATAAGAAAAAGTAGAAGGGGACACAATGCTTTTGTCAAAGGGCCAAAATCAGCACAACTGACAGACTATTTAATTCTAGAGACTAACAATGAACAATCTGATAAGTAACAATAAAATCTACCTTGCCCAAAACTATTAGCAGACCTAAATAGATTCACCCAGTTTGCCCAAATGACATTCCCGTGTTTGGTATAGTGAGAAATCTCAGCAGAAAGGAAGTGACACAAAAGAGTAGAGCACACTGAAGTCACACAGTTGACACTTCTTTACAACCTGACTTCTTTATCTTCAAGCATCTCTGCGCGGTCAGACGTGTTGCCCACTGTAGCTTTACAGCAGCACGTATACTTAGTTATCTTTGCTGATTGAGCGCGGCTGTTTATTTGGCGATCTGAAAGCAAGGAAAGGTAGATAACAGGCAGCTCATTATTTCACAGAGTCGTACCTATACCCGGACTGCTTATCGAAAGAAAGTCGAGGCAGCATCTGACTCTAATCTCATCTGGCCGGGGTCAGATCGCAGGCTTCAGCTGTAGAGAATAAATTAAGAGCATGTGTTTTTGTTTTCTTTTACGGTCCATTCAAGAACACAGCTCCATAGCTCCAAGAACTAATACGCTACAGGAACTTTATTCAGGAACAAAACGAGGAGCTTAGTGTCCCCTTTGTGCACCCCTGTTTCAAATTCATTTGAAAAACCGTGAAGATTAAGCAAAGTCATCCAAGAATGAATTTCAAAATGATGTTCTTCCTATTCATTGTTGTGCAAATCTGATGCCAGAATAGATGTAATAAATGGAGAAACCGTTAGATTTTAGTTCCTCCTCGTGAAACCCACATAAGGATCTTGATTTCCTGAAATGTTTCCTGTGCACACACACACTCTCACTCTCTTTCTGTCTCTGTGATGCTCCAGGTTGGTTTGTCTCTTCCTGAAGCGAGGAGCAGACTACAACGCCAGAGACAAGAACCAGAAAGACCCCATAACAATCGCTGTGGACAACGCCAACGCCGACATCGTCACTTTGTGAGTCCAGTGGACCAGAGGAACCTCTTACATCACCGTGCAAACCAGTTACCAACAGCAGCCTTTCTAACCGATCTTCTCCTTTTCAGGCTGCGGATCGCCAAGATGAACAAGGAGATGCGGGAGATGGACGGAGCGTTTGGCCAATCAGGTCACTCAGGGGGGCAGGGATCTGGGGGTTTATTGAGCGGGAGTGGAGGTGGGCTGGCCCACACCAGGAAGAGCCTGCAGGCTATAAAGAACCACATAAGTGGCTGGGCTCTGGGGGGGCAGAACGATTAGTGGGGTTAAAAAGTCAGCCCTGGACAGGAGACGGGCGGTGGGACTGGAATGAGCTAAAAGGAAAACATGTTTTGTCTAGTTGTCAAGCATCAGAAATCACTGGCTTTGCAGTGTCATGTGATGTTTATCTGCAGCTAATTATCCAGGCCTCGCACACGTCGTTCAAGGAAACTTAGAAGAAAAAACTGCCTTCGATGAGAAAGCTTAAAATGCAGGGTACGACAAAATGAAGGCTCAAGGACGTAAACGGAAACAGATTTATTGATCAGTGAAGACAGAAAAATGTCTTGTGAAACACGGCAGGAACATTGTGAGAGACGTTGCTGCACTTTGAACCACAAACGCACATCATGCTGCACTTTGAAACCCACAAAATCTCCAAATAGCTTGTTGATAAAGAGTGCTGCATGTGGGTGTTTCCAATGTTTCACTGAGGCTAAGAGAATGTATATATAAGAGACCTCTATCAGGCATATTTTTACTGATATTTGTATATATGGGATATTTTTATATGCAGGATGTACAGTGTTGTCTATATGTTGTCATATAAGCTGAATCCA
Source organism: Pagrus pagrus (assembly GCF_965226575.1). NCBI lineage: Eukaryota > Metazoa > Chordata > Actinopteri > Spariformes > Sparidae > Pagrus > Pagrus pagrus. The sequence continues at coordinate 10,538,057 of NC_140204.1, read as the reverse complement.
GTGTTGGGTTTGTTTCTCAAGGACGACTTTCTCCTCTATTCTGTGAATAGTTTGAACTTTTGTTATATATGACCTGTGTGTATTTATCTGTGCTGTAGCTCTCAAGCTTAAGATTAGCCGTGGGTTTTTGTTCGCATTTTGTCATTTTGGCTCCTTTTCAAGCTGCACAGTCCATTCTGTCATGATTGTCCTTTTCAGCCGAGGCTTTTTGTTGAGTTTCACTCATGAAGGAATGGAAACGTGATGCTTTTTGTCTGCTTGAAACGACTGCTGGTCAGTATTTGACGTGCTGTGCTCTATCACTGTGTGTCTTTGTCACTGTGTGCCTTTGCCCTTCTGCCCGCTGAGATGTCCGGCTGGTCTCAAGTGCTTGTGCAGTGTGCCACCTACTGCAATCTAAGAGGTAAAGTGCATGTGCATGTGTGTTTTATTTGTCCGGTTGCATGCTTCTCGCTTTAGGGCTACAATTTTAAATGCGTTCAGGAAATAGTTGGGAAGTGACGGCTTATTAGAACTCAATGTGATGATCTGAACACAGCTGTGGCACATTAAACCCCGACGAGATGACATTAACGCTTTTAAAAAGTTGTTCTCTTAAAAACATCTGTCTCCATCTCTGCTTGTCTCCAGGTGATGATACCTACCACGACATCTTCAGAGACTTTTCACACATGGCCTCAAACAACCCCGAGAAGCTCAAACGCCGCAGCGCAGACCCCAAAACTTAACCAGCCTTTGCCTCCTCTTCTTCACCTTGCTGTACAGTACCACATTTAGAAAAGTATGCAGACACATCAGCACACATGTTCCCCTGGCTACCTGCCACATGTTCAGTCATAGCTCAGCTGGTGTTGACTTCAGAGGGGGACGAACTCTCCGAACAGTGAATTCTTTGTGCGAACACGTCAGAGCAGAACAATTGTGCCCGAGTGGGAACACTGGAGCAGCTTTATGAGAGCAGCAGGAGGTGTCTTTATGTGTAGCAGAGGGTAACACCATCACTCTGCCAAGATTGTCCTAATTAAATCCTGTAAATCTGTTTTCTTTTTTAAGCTAAAATGGCCGTTTTTTATGTTCCTCTGCCGTTTCTGTTGAAGTGTAACATGAAAAAGAAGTGAAAATGTGTGAAAATAGACAAAATTGTTGCAAAGTCTTCTATTCTGTTGTAACGTATGCAGATTTTTACATTTGGGATGTTTTTAGATGCTGTTCATGTCTGTTTTTTGTTAAACTGTGTCAGGTACTTGAGATTCATGAACAAATAAACCACAACGCAAAACTTATTTTAAGTGTGTTTAAGTCTCAAACAATGACAGGTCAAAGGTTAATTTCTGTAATGATAATGCAGTTTGTTTTTACGGTATGTTTTTGCTGTACAGAGAACAAATCCCCAGCAGAGGGCGCCATCATTTTGTGATGGAGCTTGTTAGCAAAACGTTATCAGTGATTTTGCCACAGAAGACCTGTTGAATATGTTGAAGAGTGAGACAAAGAGTCAAGACAGCTTAAACAAAATACATTGGTTTTTTATCTAGAGTGAGTGCAAAATATCACATTTTAAGACAAAACAGTGTCAAGTTGCAGCCTGGATATTTGTCTAAGATTCGGTCAATGGTTCCCAACCTTTTTCCCAAATGGACCCCTTTAAACTGACAACCACTGAATAATAATGTCATATTCTATGGATATTTCATAGTATATTATGTAACGGTACAGAAGAAGTGATAGACTGTATAGTTAACAGAAATAGTCAAGACAATAACTGCAGGAAGCGATTTGCCTGTTGTCTGTATTAAGGTTGTCATGGTACCAGAATTTTAACTGCAGATCAATACTAGGAGAAACTAAACTCGATATCTGCTTTCATACTAAAAAAAGTCCTTAATACACAAGAAGGGGTCATTGTGACCCCAACCCTAACCTGTATATAATGCTGGTAGATGAAAAGTCATTAAAAACCAGTCCCTGGGGAACCAGACTGAACTGTTACAGGTCTGAATCACAGCTTGAATCATAATATTCAGCAGCTGCCAGGACGATGAAGTGGCATACTAATAAAAGTCACATGTCTGCCTGTAAAGAGCAGGTCACAGTGACCGTGTGGTCTCTGTCCTATGAGCCTGCTGTTCATTCAGCTGTTCATGCAGCCAAACATCTCTGACTTAGAAACAGTCTTGGTCAGTACAAAGTTCCTATGTGAGGCTGATCGTACGATTGGAAAATGCACTTGTATTCCTGCCCAGTAACATAAAGCACTTGTGGAGAGTCAAAGTCCTGAGGCTGAACAGGAGGTGCTGGAAACAGTTACACCAATAAAGCATAACTTTAGCTGAAATGCTAAGGGGCTTATGACAAGTCCTGCTTCATTTTTGCCTTGAGAGGGGCCTTAAATCAAAATCTAGTTATTATTTAATCGATATTGTCTATACATTGTGCATGTTCTAAAATATTAGTTTTAATTTGAATTACCATATACTACTGGGCGCACATTACACAGCAGGCAGTGCTGATTGTTTACTGGGTGAAAAATCATGTGTAGTTTTGGCACAGACAGGAGGGACACAGAGAAAATTAATCCAGCCATGCTGATTGGCCGTCTCTATTGTGCTGTGTCATCTCTGCCTCCTTAAAAGAAAAGTTAATGAGGATAGTGAAAGTTAAAGATTAATCCTGTGTGTGCAAATTTAAATATGCTTGTCAGTCTTTGAGCAGCAGAATCTGATTCACATTTACTTACATCAAGAGTAAAACAGTTTTCTGCCTACATATTTCCTCGTTAAACTTGAAGGCATCTGAAATAACAAAAATAAAACAAACTCGGATCACATTTTCCTTCACATTTCCTATCTTGCATGTGCAGTGCATGCAAACCAGTCACATACCTTAGCATTGCTGACTAAAGTATCTAAATGCCCAGTGTGTCCTATAAGGCAGAGAGTACTGGCCTGAACATTAAACTGAGGTCACAATGTGTAACAGAGTGAGGACTCACTGGACCCTTTATGCTGTCAGTTTTCGCAGTAAGCCTCTTTCTTCGCTTTGGGTCTGAATCTCGGACATGTGAAGCAGCCTGTTAACTGCTGGTCTCTTCAGGTAGGCACCGTCCTTTAAAAGGCTCTTTAAATCCTTAAACTCCACAGTCTTGCACATTATTAAGCCTGGTCATCTCACAAGATCGTCACAACTCTTCTCTGTGGTCCATGTCAGCAGGTAAACTGTTAATCTGCTGCAGCTCTGAGTGTAAGCCCTTATCTTTGTCGTCGAGGGAACGTCTCTGCGGGGGCGGTGGATCTTTGCGGGAGAAGTAGTGAGGAAGAGTGGCCATGGTCAAAGTAGCGAGAATGAGGAAACCACCCGCTACCATGAAGGAGGCGACGTAGTTGCCGGTGATGTCCTTTAGAAACCCTTGGGACATAGAGACAGGAGAGAATATTCAGAACATAAATGAGTTGCATATTGCTGGCTGCGTGCCAACTGAGACAGAAAACACAGAAAAAGTAGTCGGAGCATTGGCTGACACTGATTACTCACAATTAATGTTTGACTACTTTCACCCTCAGTGTGTTACTTGTGTTTATGGATGGATTCAGGTCACTTGAGATAACATGAAACAAGGTGACATGACCTACATTGTGAGATATAATTATGCATTGTCCCAATCTCCTACCTGACAGTGGTGTCCCTAGTAGTCCCGCGCTGCTCTCGATGAGCTGCAGTAGTCCGAGGCCACCCATCATGCGCTCCACACCAACAATCATGGGCACCACCGCGAACACCACGGAGGTCAGAGCCCCGGCACTGAAGCCGTAGAGGAGGCTGATCACCATCAGTGCGGCGTAGGAACCAGACAAGGAGCTCACAGGCAGCAGCATGATGAAGACTCCCGCCAGCATGGTCCACATGCTCAGTAAATGAATCAGCCGAAAATGACCCAGGTCTGAGAACCAGCCTGACGCCACGCGGCCCAAAATGTCTGAAGCGCCGGCAGCTGACATGACAAAAGCAGCTTGGTACTCCGAGAAGCCGGCTTGGCGGCTGTGGGCCACCAGGTGGAAATACGGCACAAAGTAGCCGACGTTCATGAGACTGACGCCCAACGTGTAGGTGACATAAGGCCTCTCGAAAAGCAGCGACAGCTCCAGGTAGGAGGAGACTCGTTGTAGCAGCGAAGCACTTGGTGGCTTGGTCTCTGAATCTACCTGGGGGAAGAAAAGAAGGAAGTTCTTCACTTGATCTTGCTGCTGTATCTTTAAATATGATTCTCTCTCTGCCTTTGGTTCATTCATGCTGCTGTTTTGCTGAACTGCCGTCAACACACACAGGCTGGCGGCTAATCTCTTCTAGTTATGCAATTCCTGTCCCCTAGCCATTACTGGTTAAGCAGCTGACCTCTTTTGAACAAATCCATTCATAGCTGATTTTCAGATCTCAATGTCTTATAAATGAATAAATTAAACATAAAAGGTAGGTAATGGAGACTTTATTGCCTAAGCTGAGGTCACTTGGTAGGGCAAGACTCTACTCTCCATCCTCTAGCTATTGCAGACCAAGCTACTCAGGCCACTGCTGACCATTAGCCATGGCTGGCTAAAACCTTTACATGGAAAGCAGGACATTGTCACCATCTAGTCATTGCTGGGTAAACAAAACTTAGTAACAAGAATGTGCAACGGATGAAGACAGTAGAGTCTAGTCCCACCTTTACTGGGGCTTTAGAGCTTCGCTGTGGACGGATGAGAGCCCCGCAGGGCACAATATTCAGACTGAGGGCCCCCAGAATCAGAAGGGCCCCTCGCCAGGCATACTTTTCCACCAGCAGCTGGAAGAGCGGGTTGAAAGCGAAGGAGGAGAGGCCAATACTGGAGAACCCCAGTCCCAATGCCAGTGTGCGCCGCCGGGTGAAATTAGCCATGACCGTAGCTACCATGGGGGTGAAGACCAGCCCCCAGCCCAAACCTGGAGGAGAGTGGAGGGGAAGAAACACTGAGATAGCTAATAGCTAACAAGGTAAACAAGTATGACCTACTTGAATAGTTGTATGACCTTGAGACATGTTACCTGAAATGACACCCATAGTGAGGTAGAGGTGAACAAGACAGGTGGCCTGTGAGGCAAGTATGAGGCCGAGTCCAGCAAGACAGCCCCCTGCCATCACCACCACCCGGGCATTGTATGCATTACAGAGTGCTGCACCCAATGGACCTGCAAAACAAAGATCCGCATCTCCATTTGTTAGGACTCTTTAGCAACAAAATATTAAGATTATCCTCAATTTAAACTCATAATGTACAACTTTCCGCCTTTGTTTCCCCTTAAATGCTTGGTTGGTTCTACACAGCGTAATGTATATTCATGTTTTTTTTTTTATGGCTACATAATTCCATCAGATTAAATCTTCTGCACACTTTAACACATTTCCCCCAAACTCAGCATGACGTATTTGGTATTTTACAATTCTCAGTGGGTTGGAGCAGTGTTTGGCAGCACAGCATGAGTTTGTAATGAGTGACCAATTGTTATTTGTCAAAGAGTTGCAGCCTTTTCTGAAAACCCATAAAATGGCTCAAAATTCAAAATCTTTCTTTCTTTTAGTTACACCTCCTCTTGCATGATCACTGTACATTTGATCAGAAAAATAATTGCAACTAGTACTGCACAGGTTAGCCAATGAGTTTTGATAATTTATGTTATAATTTCAAATAATCCATCCAGCTGCTTTTCTGTTTATGTGAACAGATGTATCACAGATAATAACAGTTAGTTGTAGCCATTATTACAAACAAAACACTCACTCAACACATTGACTCACTGAAGAACTGCTGTGTTGCCAGACCCGTGGACGAGATCCAGGATATGGCCTGAGCGCTCTCATCGAAGTACTGCACAAACTCCACGAAAAAGATCCCTAAGCTGCGCATCAGGCCGAACACGAGGCTCGTGCTGATGAACATGGCACCGACCAGCACCCAGCCCCAGCCTCCATCCGGTCCCTCGGCCTCATCGCTCTGGCTCTCTGCTTTGGGCTTGATGTCAGCCATGTCTAGCAGAGACTTATCTGTAAAAATAAGATAACTGCAGGTCAGCGTAAAGGCAGTGAGGAGGAGAGAAAGGAAGCACCGAGTGCGGAACAAGTGTCAGACTCTCTCTGATGTTGTCAATAGCCATAATGATTAACTTCCCACAGGCCAATAGATGAACTGGTTGTTCTGTGTAAGTGTGACTGCGCTGCTTAACAAGTCGGCCTTCACTGGAGAGCAAGATCTAGGTGAGAGGTGAACTCTGGCCAGCTGACAGATGTTCATAGATAAGCTATGAAGAAATAATTGCATGTTCAATATTTAAAGACAAGAAAGCCCCTCGATCAGCTGTCACTAGATCGGCTTGATATAAATGGACATGTTGTCGATGCATCTTTGAGATCTACATATTTGATTCTCAGTTTGTCACCGTATCACCATGATGTATCATCATTCCCTACAGCTCATCCTAAAAACAGAAAATCTCCCTTTTATTGCTTCACTACAGCAACATAATGAACATGATGACATTTATATTTTTAAGAAAAAAAGTCATCCTCCGGCACATTTAGTGCTGCTGACAGTAACAAGCTGATCACATGCATGTGTCCTCTTTACTCTGCTGCAGCAGCAAACACGACCAAAGATCCTCTTCTGACACTGAACACAACTTTCAAGTACCGCAGTCGACATGCTGCCACAATCAGCTGTCTATGATCTGCTATTACCAGAATTTTTAAGAAACAAATTCCCCCATTTTAACTTTGGTAGCTCTGTAGTCACTTTTCAGTTGGTTTCCTGAAACCTGCGCCTGATCGGCTTACCCACATAGGAAAATAAAGTCACTGTCATGTGCTCTCAACAAGCACATGCTTTGTTTAATTTGTCTTGCAAAAACAAGCTTGACAGAAAATAAAAAAATATACTATTCTATGTCAGTTTGAGCACTTGTCAAGTGTATGTATAGTTACAAATATAGTTGAGTAAAAGCAGATTATTATGTGCTGTTGGGTCACCAGTATTTCCCTGCTGTTGCTCAGTTTGGTGAGTTTTTACAGCGAGTTGAAAATGAGCCAAAGCACAGTGACCCGATCCATTCCTCACCTAATGCCACTCACTTCACTGCTGCAGGAATGACAGGAATCTGACCCAGCACACTCTCAAACACACATATACTGAAAGACTTCAGGAAACACAATAATGGCCCAAAAACGTGTTTTTGCATATGTACGTTTGAAACCTACCTGCTGAAGGAGAGATGCAGACGCAACACACACCAGATTTCAGCAAGCAAAAGCTACCGGACAATGTAGGGTTTGACACCAGGATCATGTGACATGCGCGTCTTTAAGTTTCATTTTGACAATTATGTGTTTCACATCACAAATTTGCCACGAAGGCCTGTAGATACTGTTGCGGACACTCAGGCTAAGTCAAGCACCCTCTTGGCCGGTGTTCATTGAATTATCAACACACATACTGAAGAAGAGATACACTAGTATCAACAAAAAAAAGGACAAATTATCAAAACCAGGCTACTCCACCACTCACTCCTTGCAATTTGAATTTGTCGTTACACCTTTTCTCAATTATATACGACACAAAATCTGGAACAATTCACACAAGTCTGAAAATTTGAATTTCACATATCAGAATCAAAACTGTGATATAGACATTCAAAATCAAATTTTTGCTCATCTCAGCGTTTAGCACACTTTGTTTCCCTGGAAACGACAATAAATACAATGCCCTATTTACCAGCTGGTCGCACTCACTTCTCACCTGTTTAAACTCAAATGGCAAAACACTTCAATGACATGTCAGATGGTAAAAGAGACCGCAGGTGAAAGATGGAGCAGCAAAGAAAGGAAGCGACAGCGCAAGAGGAGGAGGAGGAAGAAGACGATCAAATATTTTTACTGTAATGAAATCTGTGCAACTTGATTGCAACTCGAACAATGTCGCAATATCAACTATAAGTTTACCATTTGACCCTTGGAAGCTGTGTCGTGAGTTTAGCCCAATTTGAGCTCAGTGGATGGATAAAGATGTGTTGTAGCTATCTATTCTAATACGATTATTGTGTCAATACAATATTCATATGATATATTCCCACTATTGTACCACAGTACTGTACAAAATGGCAACAGTCTACAAACAACTTCAATAAAAAAGGAGAAAAATGAAAAAATGTCTACAGTATTTTATAAATTATTTATAAAATTATTTTGATGGTAGTGTTTTAGATGTATCACACCAGTATTAAAACAATGCTCTGTAAGATTAATTCGTATGATAGCTCTGTATATTACTTTGGTCGAAAGAGTCATCAGGTGTTTTGAGAAATTGTACTGTTGTTTGAGGAAACGTATTTAACCAGAACTGTAGGATGCGCTCCTGTGGGTTTGGGAGTGTTCTTGTCAGGCAGACTGGCTGAGCTGGTTGTGTTTGGCATTCATTTCAGCCGTGCTATGTGACACCTCTCGTATCTTATGCCTGCTTGTTTCCAGTATTTTGTATTTTATTTCAATTTATATAATAAGCAAGTAAGTGTTATTTCCAACAAGATGCTTTTTGAGGTATCTGTCATTGTCAGTAAATACATTTATAATCAGTGAAATTCTAAATGGTGACTAATCATGAACATACTTTATATAAAAATGTGTGTATAATCTATTTTTACTCTAACTTTTGATATTTACGTACATTTAATATCAGATAATTTAAGGCTTTTGCACAGGTACTGTTAATATGGGTGACTTTGTAACACAATCTCTTTACTTTTACTCAGTATGATGTTTTACAACACTGTTTTGTGTTGGAGGTTGCTATATACACTATACTAAATCTAAGTTCCTAACCATATTATTAATGATTAATTAGTCTGTTATAAAGCCACATTATTATATGTATTAAACACACTGTGATCGGGGTGTACGCACCTGTAAACACGTGCTGGTGCTGCCTTTCCTTCACGCAGCTGCAGCTTCATCCAAACGGCTGGTCAGCTTCATTCATGATGTATCACACAGCCATGAACAGGTACACGGGCGGGAGCGCGCACTGTAAACTGTGCACGCGGTCTCTCTCCAGGCAAAACACCACGTGAGTGACGTAGGCTTCACACGGCGCATGCGCACTGGCTGTCTCGCTCAGCCGTATTTAACACACACAAAGAACATAATTATTTTAAGCTAGCTACATATTTTTGATGATTTAACTTTAGCGGCCATGCTAATGTATTTTAGGAATTGTTTTTTTCAACTGTTGCCAACAATGTTAAAGTTATGACAATATTATAGTGAAATATTAACTGTTTCGTAACCGGTGACGGTTTGAATCCGTTAAAAGTGATAGGCTAGAGTCGTGTATGACTGTAAAACCAACATGTCAGCGCGCGTTAGTCCGTTGTTATTCAGATAAACCGGCTCACAGCCTCATTAAAGGTTCAGTTTAACTGATTTTTTATATTTACTCACCCCCGGGTTGTCAGCTCATGGTGCACAGCCTCCAGGTTCACGGTGGTAAACAGTCATTCCCAGGTCCGCGAGCCGCTGGGAGAAGTTCAACAGTCACTACAGAGCACCGGTGACGTACACGCATGCGCAGTAGTCACTTCATAACTGACGCGTGAAATCTGCTTTATGCCTTATTATTATTCTGTCCTATGAAAACTATGTACCTCAGGAATGTCAACATAATGTGCACTTACAAAAGTCTATTTTTCCAGATCACTTAATGGTTAATGCTTCAGTTTTTCCTGATTAATTCAAATAATCTAAATTGGAGATATGCGGTTTGCATTCAACGCAAACATGCTATTTCTTTCACCTGCACCAGAATCTAAAAAATCACGCAATAAATAGAGACTCAAGACCGTTATCTGTTGTCCAAAATATTAATAAGGGGCACTACGTAGTTTAGGGGAAGACATTTTAATCAGAAGATGTTTATCACTAAACAAACCAAATAAACAGAACAAACTGAACAAATAAACTGATCTTAAAGGACAACACCATTTCATAGTTTTACTTTGTTTATATGTGGCGGACCCTGCCACCTTTCTAGCTTCAAACAGTGTTCTGGGGACCTTATTTTCCTCAGTTTATTTCCTTTTGTGAGTTTGTATTATTACCTCATTAATATTGTAAATATCAAAATTCTGAGTTTGAATTTCTTCTACAAAACCACATAGTGCCCCTTTAAAAGACAAAGTGGACAAATGAGCAGGCAGCATTATGAGTCAAACAACCTCTGAGCACCTCTATTTGTAGACCACTGTTAAATAATCTCCTTTCTGCAAAGTTTAACAGCCAGTCAGCTCTGATATTCAGGTGATGCTTGTGATATTGGATACTGATATAAAAATTATTGACTTGTAAATGTATAAACATGACACCATGTAGTTTTTTTAATAACCTGAACTATCACATAGTCACACATGAATATAACTTAGGCTATATTTCCTTTGAGTCATTTGTTCCTGATTTGAGAAAGCACATAACGGCATGTTGTTGTTTTTTTTTTGCCAGCACAACCTAGAAGAGAAAGGAACCCTTTTTCTTAAAAAACAAAAAACAATGAGTGCATAGCTTAAAGCAATAGGACATCAACCAAAAAAAAAAAAAGCATTAACAAAAAAGTAAGAGGGAGGAACCTCTATTAGGGACTGGGAAGTCTTCAGTTGTGGGAAATGCTGTTAAAACTCTTAATTTGGTCTCTCGGTTGAATTTTCACTCGTTTGTTACAACAGGTCAGTGTGCACATTTTACATTTCAACATACAAAAAGCAGTTTTCTGCCAACAAACAACACCACCACAGAGGTTAGAGGGACGTGTCACAGAGACAAGTAAAAAATCTCCCTACTTGGTTCATCATAGCTAACAGCCCTGCGGGTTTACACGTGTCTAACACCAGAGGGAGGCAAACACAAGGTCTAAAAAATGCCAAATGCAAAGAAACTGCCTTGGAGCTGATTTCTCTTCCTGTTGAGCGAGAGACCAACATTGTATTTCCTAACCCGACTGTTAAAAGTGGCTTTTTCTTGACCTTAAAATGCTGTGAAAAACATTATTTGCCCCCCCGAGTATATTTACCACATTACTTTTCTTGCTAAATACAATCAAAATACATTTATATAATCATCGTCTATCTTTGTTGTCTCTGTACTGAATTACAGGCCAGTCTTTGTGTTAACTAGCAGTCAGCTGGCATTTGGTAATGAGCCTTCAAACCCTTTATTTGAATTTGAGACAGTGACAGAAGCTCGAAAAGCAACATAGCTGTCCTTAGCTGGCAGTGTGGCTCAGTACTAGTTTGCATTGTTACAGCACTGCCTTTGGTGTCCCCCTCAGGGATTTCTCTTCCACTGCATGCATAAAGGTTGTGAGTTTGGTTCCTTCTTATTTTATGTTGCCGTGCGGAAGAGAAAACTTCTCCAAATCATATCTGCACAGTAAAATTCATTGAAGGAACAGAGTCGTCATCCTGGTTTTTTCTGCAGTTTCAATAATAGATAAGAAGGTTTCCAGTAATTCTCACTTCCTGAATTTAGTCACACACATTTCTCATGAAATAGTCACTTCCTGAAAAACAGAAGTTCTCTTTTATTGACATACTCTTTGTGAGCTGATATGTAAGGAGACTCCTAACAGGGTATCACTGTCCACAAATTGATGAAGAGGAAAGAAGTTTTTCAGTAGAGGAGGGAGATGAAGGTTGGAAAGTCCCGTCAAGCTTCCAACGTTTGTCTCCTGAACTTGGACAATGAGCCCTGCTAGCCACAACTCATCAGGGAGCAGGAAGCGGGGGATGACAGAGGGTGGGAGAGTTCAGCAGGAGTCTGCGGCCCCTCCACGCTCGGCCCCCTCACCCTCAGGAAGCACCGGCGGGCTCGCACACGTGTTGCCGGCTGGTACCAGTGTGAGTACCCGGCATTAGGAACACGGAGGAAACAGGTGCCCTCCCACTCATTGTTTCCACAAAAGAGCCAAGACGAAAACAAAACAAGATCTGGAAAATGGCGGGGAAGGTCTGAGTTGAGAGAAGATGTGATTCATGGGCAGAAAAAGCGCGTTAATGAGAGGAAGGAAGTGCAGGCAGGAGAAAGGCCGAAGGAGGGAAGTGTGGCAGAGAGAGCCGAGTCGACACTGCTAATATAGTCTGGTCAGCACCATTTTCATCTACAGATTTAAAAATGATAAATCTAAAAAGACACTGAACAGCAAAGCTCCAATTGATAGAAAAATGATTTAATTTAACTTGTACAAAACCATCTTTGTCCAGCAAATGAACTCATACACATACAAATTTAATATCATCAATTTTTCAATTGCTTACAGTCATCTTGTTCAAACTCATCATGTTAGAAAACTATTCTTTCTTTACTTTACGCTCAGTACAAGACAACTAAGTCCTCTGCCTGCTTGGACTATAACAAACAGGCCCCAGGCCTCAATTTTAAGATAAATCTGAGTTAAATATACATTTAGGAAGAAGATTTCAGTAACTGGACACTGATTAAGTGCTTCTAAATAAACGCTAGAATTTAAATTACTCCAAAAACTCCCAAATTCACCACCTTTCCTTGTTAAAACTTGCATTATCTTTCATTTCATTCAACTGTTCACATACTCTTCATCATTCAGTGTAAATACATCCCAAAATTACTTCCATGCCTCGTTCCCTTCTTTCCATCCCTTCACAGACCTTCAAAAACACTTTTCTTGACATCATCTCCATCTCAGAAAAGCCACCCAGGATTTCTAATTAAACTTACAGTATAGATCCATACTTATAGCTCCAAAACTCGTCCAACAACATGCTGATTCTTGTCTGTTTCTTTCTCCAAATGGAATCCATTTTAACATTTTCTGGTCACTTGCCAAAAGTTATAAATTACTACCTCATATTCAAAAACCAATAATTGCTAATAATTTAAAATTGCCGAAGTTAATTTCACATTTTCTGATCAATGAGTCGAAGGTCGGACCTCCTCAGCAGGCCTGCAGGAGAGGCTGGTATGGCTCGGTCAGGACCTTGTAGCGGATCTTGGTGTTGGTGACGGCCCCGTGTTTCTGGCGCAGGTGAAGACGCAGCTGACTCTTGTGGCGGAAGTGAAGGTCACACTTCTCGCACTGAAAAACAATGAGGTCAACAGATTAAAAAAAGCAAGTGATAAGATATTCTTAGATTTTTTCTCTGCTTTTTATTTCCTTCTATCGGTTTGTGACTCACAGTGTAAGGCTTCTCTCCAGTGTGAATGCGCAGGTGGCTCTTCAGGGTCTGCAGGTGGCGGAAGCGGGTGCCACAGGTGTGGCAGGGGTATGGCTTCTCCCCTGTATGGATCAGAACGTGGGCCCTGAGGTGGGCAACCTAACACCAGGACAAAACCACACAGTCAGGTTAAGATTTGTTATTGAAAAATGTCAGTTTCACCCCTCAGACATCACAGATTGATGCCATGTGTCAGGTATGACATCTTGTTTTGTCCACAACCCAAAGATTGTCAGTTTACTGTCAAAGAGGAGCAAAGAAAGCAGAAAATATTCACGCTGGAATCAGAGAATTTTGACTTTGTTTCCCCAAAAATTACTCAAACTGATGAATCAATTATCAAAATAGTTGGTGATTAATGTAATAGTTGACGACTCATCAATCGATCAGGCAATCGTTGCAGCTCTACTACTTCTCTATGTAATTTGGTTCAAGTCTTCGACAACCACCTGACATAAATCTACATAATTTTCAGATTTTTCAGCTGGGTGCCTCACACTTTTCAGGCTCTACGCCTGCTCCTACAAAATATTTGTCATGTTTGATATAAATGTTTCTATTTATGCTGTTTTTATTCCTATTTCCTTATTCATGTTATTTTCTTTACCTCCTCCGTGCTCATGCCCTTGGAGTCAATTTCATTTTATCTGCCTTGTTTGTTCTTCTTGTTTATCATTGTTTAAAAAAAGTAAAGTTTATTATATATATATATATATATATATATATATATATATATATATATATATATATTATGAGGAATCTTTTTTGTTTCATATTAGTTTTTAATGAAATCTTGCATGACTAACTGAGGGTTTTCTGACAAAAAGAGGAAACGTTCTCTGAGAGGAAGCTAGGACTGACACGTGTTTTATGAAGGAGTGCACTTTACATACATTAAAATCCCCTCGATTACACACACACACACACACACTCACACACACACACACACACACACACACACACACACACACACACACACACACACACAGACAGAGTTACCCTCACCTGGACAAACCGAGCGCCACAGGTGTCACAGCGGTAAGGCTTCTCTCCGGAGTGGATGCGAGAGTGAGTCTTCAGGTTGGCTGGTCGGTTGAACTGAGCACCGCACACATTACAGCGGTACGGCTTGTCACCTGCAAGGTCAAAAGTTAGCGTCAGGTGTCGGTTTTAAAAAAGAAAAAAAAAAAACAGAAGGGGAAAGAGATTTTTTATAGCTTCACCTGAGCAGGCAGTCTTGGTTCCTTGAATGTTACCAGAATAACAGTAGGGCACGTAGTAGCTCTCATGCTTGATTGCATGTGCAGCTTCCGGGAAACTGGTGCAGGGTGAGACTGAGGAAGCAGACAGGTTGAATGAAACAAACTATTTAAGGAAAAATGTGTTTAAAAGTCAAGTCTGAACAATTTTGAGGGAGGTCTGGCTCATACCTGTCCCCTCCTTGTGAGGTGGAGGCAGTGTTGGGTGATCCAGAGAGGGGGGTGGCCCCAGGGGAGGGGCTCGGCCAGAACCCTCGTAGCAGGAGGCCTGCCCCTGTCTGATGAAGAAATGTTTATGATTACATGTTTTATTCTTTCCTCTCTTATGTCATTAATGTCCTGTATTCTTAACTTCTTCGAGTTTACCTATCAATCTGACCAGGCACTTCTCCAGACCACGCCTCTGCTGGTGCTTTGGGTGTCGAGCCCATCCTGTCTGCAGTGGGTGATGTGTGACTTTGTGGCTCCTCCATCTCTTCTTCCTTCACCGTGGTGGCTGCACAGAGAGGGTTGAGGACGATGTACTTGTATTTTTTCCAATTGCACGCCTTTGGGTCCGGTGTGGATTTGACATCACTCTGGAGAAATAAACAAAACCACTTAGTGATAATTACTTCCTTGTTTCTCTCATTTTAAATGTGCTTGATCGTCTTCAAACTCACCACGAGGTTTTTGTTGCAGGTGTTGGATTCTGCAGGAGAGTTTGGTTGGCAGCTGGAGCGGGCGGGGCTGTCTGGAGATGGAGTCAGGCTTGCCATGACGGGCGACTCGGGCTCTCCTTTCAGCACCTTTGACCCAGGCTGGTAGGTCGGGAAAGCCCCTGGCTTGAGAGAGCCCCCGACCTCCGCAGGGACTCTGCAGGAGAAAGAGAGGAAGTGCTGTAATGAGCTAAAGCTGACAACAAACACAAACCCAAAGAGATAAGCAAGTAGGACATGTTAAGAGTCACACCCACAGAGCATTTTCAGTTTTTAATCTACACACTTAATCCTCCTACCTTGTTGGGAGTAATCTCTGTGGTCCTGGATTGGGCAGGTCCCCTCCTTTGGGGGCTACAGAGGCTACAGACACCCTGGAGTCCAGCTCCAGCTGTGGGTGTCTTGCACTCATATTCTCCCTGCTGAAAAACAAAGAACCATCCAAGTGAAAAACATGCAAGACTGCACAGTAAAATCAATCAAGTATTTATTCATCCGAAAAAAGCAGATGTTCACTCCAGTCCCTCACCAGTGCAGCTGCATAAAATCCCGGCAGGTATCGGCCACGTGGTCCATCTGCAGGTAGGTCGCAGCGGTGAGCACCCCGGGGACGATGGTCGCTGTCAGAGGGAGGTGGGAGGTGTACATGAAGTCGAGCAGCAGGGAGATGCTGGCTGGGTCCAAGGTGTCGGGGAGAGACACGGTCATGAGCTGATCCCCGCTGCCACCGCGCCCCTGAAGAAGCACACGGTGGGAGTACAGCGAGTAGAAGAAGCCACTGAAAGGAGAAAATTAAATAATTCATTTGGATCAATTTCAGTGTTTTAATAAGGTGGAAGGTGGACAAGGCAGAAGTGGAGGAGAAGACAATGCATGTCCTAAATTGAAAGCAGGAAAAAGTGAAGGGAAAGGCAACACAAAGGATGACAAAAAAAACAACTATGACTCAATCAGAGGACAAAGGATTGTGTCATAAAAGCAAAAGAGAAATAAAAGGATAAACACTCCTTTGAAACCTGCACCAATCAGAGAAAAACTCATTCATGGGTCAATATTAGGCTGCAGAGGGACTATTTTGTACACCAACCTGCAGGCAACGAGCACAGCACAGTGCGCCCGTAGTTGCACGTTGCCGACGACCAGGGTGGTGTCGGTCAGGATGTTGCGGTGCCGCAGTTCGTTCAGGTTCAGCAGCACGTCATTGGAGTGGCGTGTGAACTCCTTCACATATCCCTCAGCCGGGGCAGCGGCCCTCGTCTCCTGCCCTCTGTCGACCCTGTAACCTTCCAATACTTCCATCACGCTCATCTGGATCTGTGGAGAAGGCATTATAAATGAAACAAGCAATGCACATCATTTGAATTGGAGTTTAAGACTTTTTTTTTTAAATAATGATGGAAAATAATGTCCTACCTATGTGTAATTGATAGAATAAATAGACTGGAGTGTCCCAGACACATCTGTTAGGTGAGACCAGCTCCCTACTCGTACCTGCCGGAGGAAAACAAAAGAAACATCAACTTCATTCACCCGATCTTCAAGCTACTGAGATCATCAAGACATTAAACGTTGTAAAAATCTAAAATTCAAGTCCTAAATTCACCTTACAGTTACTGGAAACTATTTAAATAAAAAGATTCGGACATTTTATCTGACAAAAATCTTAATTTAACTGTCAACTTTTCTCTTCAAGAGAAGACAAACTAACAAGTCAATCCAAGCAAGTGGTTATCAGACAGCCAATGAAACATGCAAACATACTGAAGTGAAAAAAAACCCATAATTTTTCTACCTACCCCGACCAGCAGGGACGAGAACTGTTGCGACCCGCGTTGATGTCAAATCCCTGAGCTCAGCGTTTGCTCTACAACTGAAGATGTGGAGCAGGGCCTTATCCACAGCCTGGCTGGCTCTGATCAGCGCTGTGAAGGGAGGCTGCAGGGAGGCAGCTCTTTATAATGTCGTGCAGGAAGCCCCCATACAACCAGAGCTGCTCGTTTCCTCTTTCCTCAATGGCCCACGCGTACACTGGAAGCAACGCAGGAAAAGCCCTGGCCCAGGCCCCGGGCTCTAAGTATTTTTAGTGGCCTATTAGTTTTTCTAAACCCCCATAGCTCTGAGTGGACTAATGGCAGGAAAGCGTAGTGTGTTTTTGTGCCACTTTAAAAAAATATATATGAGGACCCTTGGGGAGATGCGGTACGTGCCCGGCTATCCAGGGGTGAGCTGGAGAGCACCAGGCTTCCCCCACCAACGCTTTCCTACCCTTCACCCCTCTCCAGGACAGAGGAAACTCTCTGAGAGGAACCAGCTTATTGTTGGATAAACAAACTGTGCCCTCATTATTGAGATATTATCAATGGCGTGATCTCTCACACACTTTTTAAAGGAAAAGTTCGCCCAAAAATGACAATTCAGTCAGTGGCTAGTCATCCCCATGCCAAAGAAACATTGGGCAAAGTTTCCTAGTTCCCAAAACATTTCTGGAGCTTCACAGGCAAACAGTGTTGCAGAAATCTACAGAAAAAATGTAGAAGTAGAGGGGAACTTGTTTTGAAATTTAAAAAAACAGCTCCAGAAGCTCCAGGACAACCAACTGATTTTAAAAAGGTGCTATTTACATTCTTTTATGAGGCAAATAAATAATGTAAATTATTGTAAATAATGTCTTTTCAAATTAATTTGCGATCCCAGGGATTCCAGACACTTGGACTACGCTGGCCAAGCTGTATGGAGCCATTTTATTATTATATTTCTGTAGTTTTTTTTCCCATTTTAAAACAAGTCCCCATCTACTTAAATTGTTTAGGAGAATGCTGCAATATGTATTTTGCTGTCAAGCTCCAGAAATTGTTTTTTTAAATTAAAAACTTCGGCCAACTTTCCATTGGCATTGGAATGAGTGTATAATGACTATAAGGATTTTTGGGTTAACTGTTCCTTTAAATCTCTCAGGAAATTTAAATACACAAATTAATGGCATTCAAAGGGAAACTGTGTCATTGCTGAGTTGACCAGTTCAGGTAAACGGGCATTAATAAGAGCACCACAACAGTGTCCGGAAGCTCCTGGCTTGCTGCCCGAGAGCAGAGGCGTCGTGTTATGAGGCCCAAAAGGAAGGAAGCGAGACCAGAATCGATGGTTCTAGATGGGAGACACCTTCTCCTGGTGGTGAAAAACAACCTCTACCCCGCCCCGACTGAGAGAAATGCAGCCGACAGATGTGCAGGAACTGCCCTGCACACAAACCCACCCACCCACACACACACACACACACACACACACACACACACACACACACACACACACACACACACACACACACTTCTGAATGCATCCTGCAAAGCTGCTCAGAGACATGGATGAAAATGCCTGCGCAGGACATCCGTCAATAATAAAGCGAGCAGGAGACAAGGGAGGAGAAATGGAGATGGAGGGGGGGGATGAAGGTGATGTGAATAACTAAAAAACAAGCGGAAAGTTACCTCATCCTCAGGGCAGCCTTGAGTTCACAGAGAAACAGGCACAGGACAGTTAATAGAGGCGCCGCAAACGTGAACTATGAACTGTGTTTCCTTCACATCAAAGTATTTTACAGAAAGAGACGTTGAAGAAGGAGGACAGAAATCCTCATGGTTGACTCAGGGCAGATAAGCGCTTCTTGCACAAAAAATCTTCGATTGCAGGAGGATGCAAGTCGCCTTTGGTTGATGGTAAAGATGGATTACTGCCCCCAATTCAGCTGTACATTTGTATGGATTTTATTTATTTGATTTTAAGCTGCAGCAAACAAACTTCTTTGCAGTTTGATCAGCACAGTATGTGAATCTTAAGTGTTAACAACTGGGATGTATGCATAAAATGCAGGTGAAACGAAAAGCTTGACGAACAGTGTCTGATCCTGTTCATCCTCAATTTAAAGAATTCATAAAACAGCCCTTGGGAAGACGGTTGAGTCGCTGCAGCAATGAGGAACGTTTACAAAAACCTTTCATACCAAATGCAATAACTGCTTAATTCACTGACATCATTCAAACTGGAACCATGTTGATTATTGTTGTCAATGCTGTGCATGTCGTGTTATTTCTTATTGTATGTATTGTGACTTACAATGTGTGTTTTTATGTAACCTGTGAATGCTTTTGAGGACAATATAGCTTCCACTTCCAACTGTAGCAGCATTTTTCTATTCAAAAATCCCTGATGACACTCATATTAAAGGTTGATTTATTTCGGGGTGCACATTTTTCTGTTTGCTGTCCTTATTTTGAAAATGTTTGGCAACCTAGCAACAGTTACTGTCATGCCCTGTGAGATATCTTTTGCAGGTAAGTTCAAGGGAATGTGTCAAACATGAAATAAAAAAAAATCCGACAACATGACCATGTTTGGATATAGATCCTTTGAAAATGTCAATCGGAAGTAAAGTGTTTGCTCGGGGTGTAGAGCTCGTGTGCGTGTCCTTGTGCTTTTATTTGTTTGGATGGAGGTCGGATCAATTGTGTGCTTTGTAGGAGAAAAAAAACATAAAGGAAAACAACGATTAAGAAAACAGAGAGGGAGATGTAGGTCTCGGCTACTTCCAGGCATTGTGAGAAGAACGGATGAGGGGAGGGGGCGGTTGAGGAAAAGTGAGAACATTACTAAACAGGTTCACCAATGGCCGGAAGCCATTGAGTCCATCCCGTTGGCAAAGCTTGGCAATGCTCACAGTGACTTCCTGCTTCTTACCCCGTCTGTCAGTGCCCGTCAGCGACACAGCGACCCCATTCTTGATAAAATGCAGAGCTGTTGCAATTGAGCCTCAAATTAAAGACTCTGACGAACCTTCTGCCGTTCTCACATGAGGAACGAACACAGTTTTGCGAATTTTCACAAGCAAATAAAATTGTCAACATTGGTTCAAATGGAACAAAAGCGGGGATTCCCCTTGTTTTGTGGTTTCCTGGTTGCCTGGACAGAACTACATTGTTTGCCTGATAATGTATGGGCTGGAGCCATGCTTTGACTTCAAATCCCCCAGTTGGTGCCAAAGTGTTGATGGCTCGTGCAACAATAACAGATCTGCTCAAACTGCCTCTTCCTGCGACTGCCGAGCTCTCTGGACATATAAGGGCAAACAGCTCAGAGCTACTGGAAGGAGGAGCAGGAGGAGGAGGAGGAAGCAGGGATATCCCAGGGAGCAGCTCGGGTTGTTTGTCCACTTATTGGCACAGTCGGAATCAGAAATCAAAAAGAGATAATGAAGTTATGAAACGCTGCCTTTGAAGAAATGCTTTGGGGAATGCAGCGGGCCTCCAACACGGGTGGAGCTGGAGGAGGAAGAAGAAGAAAGAGGGTGTGGGTGGTAACAAGGACAGGGACAGTTGACCCAAATCTCATGAACCACAAAAAATAAATGAAGCGCTTGACCTTCATATTTCAGTGCTGCTTGCAGGGTGGTAAACAACGGGGTTAAAAGAGAAAAAACATCCCAATTAAGACCAAAATCTGTGTGAGCACAGGGAATCTGTTATGCCCTAAATAAAACACATTTAAATGTTAATACAGTAAACATAAATCAAACTTTGACAGCAGTTAAATAAATAAGAATACATAAAAAATAGGTACATGTCAATTATCCTCAAATATTTGTTTAAATAGCATTTTTTAAAGAGAAGCACATTTCTTTCAATCAAAACCACATCAAATTAATCAGAAATATAGTCTAGACATAATTAATGTAGCAAATAATTACTTAATAATTATAATAATAACTACTTTCAATGGAATAGATACATAGGAGTGCAGGGGACCATTTTTAGCAACCATTGAGGCATTTTCCAATGGCACATTGTATTAGCTAAGGTTAATTTATCATTACAAAACCCCTGTTGAGTTATATTAGCACAGCTGAAAACTGTTATAGAAGCAATAAAATTGGATTTTCCATCTGCAGCATCAGTATTTGTGGGTTCGATTATAGTCTCAAAATTGCAAGGCTGTAATTGCTGCAAATAGAGGATTTTTTGACAAAAAGTTGAAGGACAAAATTATTATTTTAAGTAAATATGATTATTTCTAACCTTGAATATATTTTCTATTCATTTGGCAACTAATTTGATGGGTTAAAGTGTGAGTTTTCATGGAAAACATGACATTTTTGGCGTGAGGATACAGAGCACATAAATTAAAATAGGCATTTTCCTACTTATTTACTTTTCATTATCACATTTTATATTCTTTATTTGAACTGGCAGACATACTGTCAGAATCTGCTCTATGCACCCATACAGGTAGATATTTTTGTCATGATACTTTTTTGTTGTTTCTAATATCTTTTCATTTTTTTCCCCCTGATAGATAATTATATCTTATTTCACTCCTTTATTTCGTTTTAGTTTAATAATTGGAATGGGAAATATTTTCAAACATTAAAGTTGGAAGTCTGGATTTCCTAAACATTTGACATTCTGCCCAAAAATATTTATAACATGTACTTACTTAATTATTATGAGGATGTGATTTTCCTATAAAAACTTAGCAGGCAATGTATTTTTTTATTTTCCAAACGTACAGTAGGCCTGTGTGTGTGTCACAGACCCCCCACCTCTCACCACACACACACACACACACACACACACACTCAGCAGCCACAGCTACGTCACACATCGGGAATGCAGTGAGGAGCTGCTGCTGCTGCTAAAGGCCTCAGGATCCGTCACAAAGTAGGTTAACGACGCCAAATCTGAAAGAAAGTTATTGAGGGACAACTTTCGCTGAGCTGTGAACATTAAAACGGAGGCGTAGGTCGTGTTTGTGCGGCTCTTTTCGGGCGGTAGGTGTCGGGTATTTCATTGTTTCCTCCTCGGTTGTGTTGGAAGTTAGCCTGGAGGCAAGGCACGAGCTTTGCTCGAGTTCAAAACAGGCTAGCAAACACGTAAACAAGCCTGTTATTAAAGTTAAGTATTGCTAATTATCCCTCATTACGGGTTGTTTTATCTCTTAAGTGGTATGTTTTACTTATATGTGACGCACAAAGGACAAATTTGGACGAGCAGCTGTGCAGTAAGTCTCCCTATTCATAGGAGAGAGACGTTAATGTTGCTGTGCGGAACTAATGTCAGCGTTAAAAACAAGGAAGTGTCGCTAATGTGTCTTTAATTCACCGTGTCTGTGTTTGTTTGACCAATTTTACGTTATTCTTGCTTTGTAGATGAGACTGAAGCGAAGAGGAGAGTCACTGTAAAGGTACTGTCAAAGGTAGGACATGCTAATATGTTGCTAATGTTCATTAGAGATGTCTTCTGCGGAAAGTATTTATATCCTTTTGTCCTTTCACCCTTGTTGACTTACCGGTTTATCGCGCTCTGTTTCTTTTATTTCGTTTATTTAAGATAGCACGGATGCTAAATTGAGCTGCATTGTGTCAAACATGTTAAGCTAGCCACATCCTCTTGCCTTCAAAATAAAAGCGTGAAACTACCATAATCGTTTCAGTAGAATAAGAGCAGTGCGTTAAACTGAGAAAATAGGACTGGGATAAATACGTTAGCCTTTTCTACAAGTTATTTCAGCCACATTGTGTTTATAATGTAACCAGTTTTCTGTGTGGCTAAAACGCGTAACGTCGAGATGTTTTATTCTGAACTGTGAAGACACCGGAAGTCGTCTTCGTGTGTTCCCGTGTGCTTCACTCTTGTAACTGTCACCAACTTTGACGTTCCCGGTGGCGCTGCTACGCCTCCTCCAGCCCAGCTAATCACTGCACACATGTCCGAGTTTGTGTTTGTAATCACGGAAAATGCAAACAAGTGGCTTTGAAACGAAGAGTGATGAAACCGGTGAGATTAATTTCCCGGCCCGGCCATCCGCGGATTTGAGTGTGTGCTCATCCGGATTCAGACAGGGGCTTAAATCAGGTCGATTGTGTGGAGGCGGTGGTCACACTTTCCTCCACGTGGTCACTGTAATATCAGTCAAATCCATGCTCATACTTCAGTGTAACTATAAGCAACGTGTATAGTCATGATAACAGAATAAAAGCCAAAAAGAAAACCCAAAGCCATGTTCAGGCATTGTATTTTATCTGTATGTCTACATCATCCTCTCATCCATCATTATAAGCCTCTTACCAACAAGGATTTATAACAGCCACACGACCCATATACAATCAGTCTGAGTGGGCTATTAATTTCTGCACTCTCACAATACAGATTTGCTTTGGCCCGACCCTGTGCTTAAATCCATTCAGGCATTGTGTTTCCAAAAAGGTTATAACATTACATGCTTAAGCTTGCGTCCTACGTGTGTAGAGTCTGAGAAATGGTGATTTAGTTATTATTTTAAGAGCGATATCTGTAAAATGGTTAAAATGATGAATCCAAAATGAAAACCAAGCACTAAATTGTAAACCTGAGCCCTTGGCTTTCCTTGTGATGTAATTTGTGACACCTAGTATGAATTTCTGTGCTGTGTTTCAGTGTTTAATTTTTTTATTTATGTTTTATGCGACTAATTTTTATTCAGATTGATCCATGGTCTATTTCTTTTCATTTTCAAGAGATAGACATGAAGAAAGAGACGTAACATAACTGTAGACAATCGTAGAGAAAGAGGAAATGGAGAAAAAAGGAGAATAAAATTGATAAAAATGTTTGAACCACCAGTTGCATACATGTTACAGTGAGATGTCCCGATGCATCATTTAATTTTTCTAATATTTTCTATAGATAACGTGATAATATTGTAATCCTGAATACGTTAGACCACAATAATCATGTAGTGAAAATGTGTTGTTGTGACAGCCCTACCCAGGAGGATACAATAAGGAGGAAATCAGTTGGCAGCACAAAGTGGGTGTTCCTTGATCTATTACCTTAAAGGTTTGACATCAGTGTCATATCATTGTTTTTTAATATATTTTTCCTTAAAGATCTGTATCTAAATGAAGGTCCTCAGGTGCAAGTCAGCACTTTGTCGGCTCAGCTGTGTGCTGCAGCAGTGTTGTTATTTATCCCGCTGAGAATACATAATATATTGTTATGAGCCAGGTGTTCACGTGTCTACGGACACATATCATTACACAACATTTCCTGCCCTGTTTTTGTCCCCGCTTCATTTGGAAATCAATGATACCAGTGTGTAAACACCCAAAGACAATAACCATTGTGGCAGATAACCACAGATTTGCACCTGTTTGTGTATCTGTGTACGAGTTTGTGTGCTGGACAGATTTCTGCACGAGTGTTAGTGCACAAACACACACGTTTCAGGGCAATGTGCGAGACTGCTGGAAATCCCCGAGCCTCTCAGAATGGCTGCTCTCTTCCTGCTCCTCAACTAGAAGCCTATTGTCCGATGTGTGTGTCCCCGTTGCCATAGGAAACAAAGTCTGAAGCATCTACTAGTTTCCATTGGTTACCTATTACATAAAATACAAACAACACACACGGCTGTGCTCATGCAAATTGTGGCTAAAAGCAACATTTCATAATATAATAATCAGCATGCTGACGGATCTGATATCAGAGAGAACAAAGTCGATATTGTGCGGCGCAGATTTGCATTCAGGATGGAAAAAGTTAAAACATGCTGAAATCATGTATTTTCCTTTTCTCTTTTTGATCTCAGAAGCCTGCCATGTCCGGTCCCACCTGGCTTCCACCGAGAACTCTGGACAGCCCTGAGCGTGCCGTCCCCCAGATGTCCCATTCTGCCGGGTCAGCGATCTATCGAGCCCCAAACAAGAAGGGGATGTCCGACTTCCGGCCAAAATATGGCCCCTATGACCAGAACGGAGGAGGAGGAGGGGGAGGAGGAGGGGGGGGAGGGATGGCCAACAGATACATGGCTACTGGACCCACAGGTAAGAAGACCGTGGCTGTCATTTAAAATTAAACTGCACCTTTTAGATGTATTTAAACTAATCACATCCTAATAAATACACTGATTCATCACTTCATATACTTTATTGTGGTTCAGTGTTAAAATACATATTTCAGTTTTATATAATTATACATGCACATTCACCCAAAACAAACAAAAAGACACATTTGTTATTAAAGCAATAATAATGGTCACAAAAATGAAATAAAATGTGCCCCACTTGAAGTTCCCTATTACTGCCTGCCTATTCATGAGCACTGAATATATGACAAAAACAGTCCTGATAAACAATAAAATCCTTAACTTTTAAGTGCATACTGCTTGTTTGTATCTACACCACAACAGCCAGACATTCACACCAACTGAGCACATTTGAAGTTTGACTTCATCTACTTTACACAAAGAGCTATCCTTTGAAATGGCTTTTATGGTTTGTTTTATGTAAGAATTTCAGTCCATGTCAAAGAGATACAACACTGTCTTGGAGATTTGTTTTTGATATCTGTTCTCGACCCTAAAGGTGGCCCTGTTCATCATTCGTCTAGCGATCACTATTACTCCCCTCCTCGTGGTCCCAAAGAAGACCGCAACTGGAGCCCTCACATGGACAGCTACGAGCTGATGGTGGGTGCATCTTCTGCGACACAGCACCGGAAAAATCTCCTTTTCGAAAATAAGACAAAAAACAAAGAATACAAGGTGTTTCAAAAGAAAATCCTTTCACTGAAACGTCCCTTTCTAGTGTTTTATATTGGATGTAATGAGAGATTTTGACTAGAAATGTGAGAATTTACAATGAGTAAATGTGATAAAAGTGTCAAAGAGTTTAAATCTTGTGATGTTTTGATTAAATTCAATATTGTCTCTCATGCTGTTCTGTTGATAGCACCGTGGTCCTGAAAAGCCGGTGAGCTATCACTCCAAAATTGATGCCGAAATTGACTCCCTCACCAGTATGCTCGCTGATCTGGACAGCCACCCACAGGACGCCAGCACACAAGTAAGACAATACTCTTTAATTAATTACTTGCGTATTAATTAATTACGTATGCACAAAGTTGACTTCAACATTTGCCAATCAGTCATTAATTTTCTGAACTTTCTAACTCCCCTCAGCTGTACGACAATGTGCCTTACAACAAATACCTCTCAGGGGATCATTACAAGCCTGCACACCAGAGCCCAGCCTCTCCTCAGGGTCGGCCATCCATGGGCTACCCCCCTCATCCCCAGAGCCAATACCACCCTGTGCCCCCTTACCCCAGTGAGCACCAATCACCTCAGTACTCCACCTCCCACCAGCAGGACTACTACCCCTCGTCCA
Organism: Pagrus pagrus; assembly: GCF_965226575.1. NCBI lineage: Eukaryota > Metazoa > Chordata > Actinopteri > Spariformes > Sparidae > Pagrus > Pagrus pagrus. Next base: position 10,511,616 of record NC_140204.1, on the reverse strand, counting down.
CCCCTAAGCCCTACCCTCAGCCAGTCCCGGCCTCTTACACCACGGCCTCGACTCCCACCGGACCCAGGTTCAGTGTCCAGGTCAAGACGGCACAGCCTGTCACCTACTCTCAGACTGGGAGGCAGGCCGAACAGGCGTACACCCCGCCCCCTCCCCGCCAGCACATGTCACGCCCCCCTCCCCAGCCTCAGACAAATCCACAGGGCTGGTACCCTCCACATCATGCTCAGGAGATGCACTCTGAGATGGGGTACAAGGGGAGCGGCTCAGGATCTGGAGGAAGAGTTAACCAGGTTCAACTGTCCAAGAGGGGGATGGAGAATAACCAAACAGGGTCCGGGGCTGTGCAGAGTCCTGCTTATCAGTCCAGCAAGGTGGGGACACATATCTACATCTGTACATTTATTTTATTAAAAAATAAATGTGAGTTGGATCATATACACAAAATGACTGTCATGAGGGCTGGGTGTCATTAGAACATTTCTGTATGATACCAGTCATAAAAAGGTTTGTTATCCAGCCCCTAAATATCATAAATATGAAACTAACTGGTTATGAAAGAGATGCATTCTGGTCTTTTTCCATTTTCATGTGTGATTCATGCGTCGTCTTTTCCCACAGCAGGGGATAGCAACGTCCAGGCCTGAGGAAGAGTTGGAGCGACTCACCAAGAAGTTGGTGTATGACATGAACCACCCCCCTTCAGAGGACTATTTTGGTACGGTCGCTTCTCATTACATTAATGACTTATGATGGCACTAAAAAACCTGCAGTCTGGCATTTAAAGGTAAACAAACTCAAATATGTAACATTTTCACTTCCAGGTCGCTGTGCCCGGTGTGGCGACAACGTGGTCGGTGATGGCAGCGGCTGCATCGCCATGGAGCAGGTGTTCCACGTGGAGTGTTTCACGTGCATCACCTGCCACGCCCGCCTCCGAGGGCAACCCTTCTACGCCCTCGACAAGAAGAGTTACTGTGAGAGCTGTTACATTGTAAGTAAAGCAGTACGCTAAACTTCTAAGTTGAGTTCCTGTTGAAGTTTGGTCTGGTGTTTATTCCCCACTGTGTATATATCTATAACTTCCTATCTTTTTTTTTGTCAGAGTACATTAGAGCGCTGTTCAAAGTGCTCCAAGCCCATCCTGGACCGTATCTTGCGGGCCATGGGGAAGGCCTACCATCCTCGCTGTTTCACATGTGTGGTATGTAACTGCTGCTTGGACGGGGTGCCCTTCACCGTGGACGCAACCTCTCAGATACACTGCATAGATGACTTTCACAGGTATGAATAACATGTTCAACATTATTACATGGTGTTATTCCTAATTTTCTGTCCACTAACTGTAACCTCTGATGCTTGTTCTCCCTGACAGGAAGTATGCACCTCGCTGTTCAGTTTGTGGTGAGCCCATCATGCCCGATCAGGGCCAGGAGGAGACAGTCAGGATAGTAGCTCTGGACCGCAGCTTCCACGTTAACTGTTACGTCTGCGAGGTGAGTCAGCTTTTCTGCTTTTGAACTAGACAAGATTATATAACACACTAAATGCTAGAAACAACAGAACCTATGATGTGAACTGAACTGACTGAATCATCTCTGTCCGTCAGGAATGTGGTCTCCTGCTGTCCTCTGAAGGCGAGGGTCGAGGCTGTTACCCGCTGGACGGCCACATCTTGTGCAAGAGCTGCAGCGCTCGCCGCATCCAGGACCTCTCGGCCAAAATCTCCACCGACTGCTGACAGACCTGTTGTGACTGTGCCACTTTTTTAGCCCCTCCCGCTCTCGCAAATCCACGAACAGTTACACATTAATGATAGCACAGAGAAGAAGCTTTCAGCTTTGTTCAGAGTTACTTTTTCCTATTTTTTTTCTCCCCTTGCTTGCTCTGAGTTCACATAAACTTTGCTATAGGTCCCTCTGGTGGTATCAGGCAGCAATTGCATTTTCTGTTACTTTGATGAAGCAACCACCTCCTTTCATTCAGAAGTCCTACTACATTTTCTTTCTTTTTTTGGTACACATGTTTAGTTCAGTGATCAACAGTGGCCTGACCTGCAGGCAGCTTGGGCTCCACTTACCATTTATTCACACCGGTACTGCTCAACTATTAGCTTGCACATTATTAGCACTGTCAAAGACAATGAAAGTATGGAAGGATATCATAGATTTAGACCTGAAAACGAGGGCGTTTTTTGCAGAGAAGTGGCATAAATGATAAGTAGGATGACGGCTTGTTTAAATCTGTCTAAATGCTGGGACCTGTACATTTGTGAAACACTAAACGTCGAAGTGCGGAACTGCCTCAAATCAAGCATATTAAAAGCACATAATGAAACAACTGTGACTGTACATAACGGGCTGGTTTGGTTCGACAATGAAACTGTTGCCAACTGTTTTGGAAAGCATGTAGCCTTTAGTGCAGTGAATCTTTGCAGAGAAGTAGCCTCATAGCAAGAGAAATGTAGACGACAGGAATGTGTAGTTAACTTTACAACCCAGACGTTTTCTTTCCTTTAGCTTTTTATTAAACGCTAGTACAATATTTGCTAGAACAAATCTCTCGTCTATACGTCGCTCAAACATTCATGTTCGTTAAGCTCATAACAGGATTTTTGCCATTATATAATCATCCAAAATAACATTTTTGAATGTCTACAAAACACGATCTTGCTTTCCTTTTTGTTTAACGTGTTGTTGGTTGATACTTGACTGTTACATTGAAGGTGATGGTGCAATGAAGTCAAATGCTTTCTTCTGTCAAAGGAAAACAGGGTGTCGGTTACTAATGCAGCTTGAAAACATCCTATTGTGTGAAGCTTGAGCCCCACGTGAAGTGTTTGTACACGCGCCATTTGGGGAATAAGGAAACTAAAATGATACTCAATTTAGAAGTAAATCAATTTACTTAACAAATTCTTTTACACACTGTTTATTCTTTAGATTAATTAAACAAAAGTGGAACTGAATGTGATTTTCACAAAAAAACAAAACAGCCTGATTTGGCAGTACAACTCTTCACTTGATTTTTGCACTCTCGTGGGCCAAGTTGTCATCATCTGAGACTTTGGAGCTACAGTATTTGTTATGATTGTGTTTAACCTCTTGTCTTTCCGTCCTGCTTTTTTTTTTTTTTGTAAATGTGTAACTTAAAGGGCTAGAAATTTGAAAGCCTTACCTCAAGGATGTCACTCAGTTTCATAATAATCCTTTTTTCGAAACTGGGTTTGTCTGTGAATTCTGCTTTTTTTGTTTTTGTTGTGACAGAACTTGATCATGCTAAAACGGTTCATCTCTTGTTAATTTATCTCATGATGTGTGTATATATATACTGTGTTAGCATTAATCTGCTTTTAATCATCACCATTACCATTTCATTCATGCTCAGATGTGTCATTTTTTAAAATCATGACTCATGCCATCTCTCGTGTCATACTTTTTGGATCAAATCATTTTGTTTCAGTTACTCACTCATCCATTTGTCCTCCTAACTGTGTTCAGTTTGAAGTGCTGTGAAATGAAGCTTGTAGATCAAAGCCTGTGGTACTGAGAAGGAGGCCATTTTGTCACAAACAAACAAGTTGTTCAAGTAGAAATGGCAGTTTGTTACGTTAATGGAGCATGTGAATACATGAGTGCATTTTCTCCAAATACAGGTTGTAGTAACATAATTATTAAAATGTCAAGTCCAAACTGTTTTTGTCAATTTTTACACAAACATTGCATGTTGAGAACTTAAAGGGGTACTCCACATATTTTACACATCAAGTTCAGATTACATATAACTAAAATGAACATTAGACTGACCGTATCCATGACAACGGCTGTCTCACTTGGCTGTCTCACTCTCGCTGGCTAGCTAACTTGCTGTAATGGTCAAGAAAAGACACTTTTAAAGCTAACAGGCTAACATCGATGGTAGCTTCTCCAACAGGCTAAGAATCAATGAGAGCTTTAACATAACACACTGATAACATCATAGTGATGTCATCAGGACTATTTCAGCTTGGGTTTTAAGGCTACTCATATATAGCAAAAAGTCTGTGTTACAACTTCAGGTGTGAGGTCTAGAAGATGTTGGTGTTCATTGGGCAGGAAGAGTCAACTGTGTTGCATTATGGGAAATGTAGGATTTAATGATGCTTCAATGTTGATGATTCTTGGTTAAATCTTTCTCCTATAAGTGGAAAACCAATTTAAGACACACGAAAAGAGAGAAATCAGGATATCACCCACCAAACATTTATTTACAAAATGTGTACATCCCTGCCAATCTCAAAACATACATCCTTATCACTGTTTACAATTTCCAAAACAACTGCATATTTGTCACCTTCAGTAAATGATCCAGTTAAAACAAACTGAGCAATAGTGGATGACTTTATTCAAAAGTACAGGTAAAAACAAAAATAATCCATCTTGAACAGCTCTTGTCTTGTGTTAGCACGAGGTGAACGTTTTCCAGAAGAAGTTGCGGCAGCCTGCCTTGCGCTCTCTTTGGGGGACTGGAAGATGTCGCCGCATCACCTCCTCCCTGACTCCCATCTCCTCGTCCTGCAGCTCGGGGAGCATCTCGTCTCCTCTCATAAGTTCAGACACAAATTTCAGCAGGAGCAAGTGAGCAAGATCCTAAAGGAGGACAGTAAAGGAGACACCACTTGAAAATGTAATGTTCCCTCATTTCAGCCATTTAAAATCTGTGCCATAGAAGATATATCAGTAACTCACCTTGTCATTAGCCAGGTCTGCTCTCAGTGTTTCTGTCAGCATGTCTCTGCGTGGAGCACTGCTGACCTGCACCAGCAGCACAGAGGAAAACAAAGCCACAAGAAGTACCTGCACCTGAGGGCGAAGCATCTCCACCTCAAACAGCAAACACAAGAATCCAACTCTTATTCTCACTGATTGTCTTTTTAAAATCTGATGATGCGCTCCGACCACTAACCACCAACTAATCACACAGTCACTTATCACTGTTTGCATAGGACGTGGCGAGCTGATAAATAGGCTTCTTCATCTTCAAATCCTCCTCATCCTCAAGCCAAAGAAAGGATATGATTGGTGGAGGGGTGAGAAAAAGAGGAGGTGTGTGGTGGAGGTTGTGATCACTGGACAGGATAAGGTCATCATCAGCCATGGCCACATGAACAAAACTGCTTCTGTAACCAGCAAAACCTCCAAGATCTGACTTTTTGCGATGATTAGCGTTCAACTTTTTTAAATGTGTAATATTAGACGCAAAGCAATAAAGTGTAATGAATTAATGGCAACATACGACTTCACGTGTCAGTCGTGATTAGCTGCACCAGCCTCGCAGGTGTCCTGAACTCAACATGGGGCTTTCATGTTGTGCAGCGTTGCTAATGACACAATGTGACTCAAATGTTAATGAGGCGGCTGACCAGTCCGACACTCCACCACCGTCAGCTTGAGTCAGAGGAAACTTAACATGAAGAACATTTAAATGTCAGACTGCAAACAAATTACTTGATGCAAGTGTTTGTAGTCCAAGCATACACGAGGACATTAACTTGTAGTTTCCGTTTGCATTATCACTTTCAATCTTGTCTGAAAAGGGAATTTTGCCATTTGAGCAACTCAAAACATGATGTCAAAAGAGGAGGAAGGTCACAGGTTCGAGCTACCCAGTTAACTTTATTCAGTGGTTGTCAACCTGAGGGTTGGGATCACACAGGAGGTCACAATATCAATCTGAGGGGTCACGAGACAGTTAAAGGGGAGCTTCACTGATTTTACACGAGAGCCAGTTTGTAGGTCTTGGGTGTCCATCCTGATACTCGGACTTGTACCGGAACACAGTCAACTCGGGTATGATGCAATTCCCAGCTCCGACTTTGCATTGTGGGTAATGTCGGCACTAGGGATCCAGAAACAAATCACTGTGTCTCCCGTTATTTAAGGGTTTGTCACCCAAAATCTGGGAAATTAGCTAGAAAATCATGTCAAGTTGGATGTAATTCTGTTGAAATAATAGAACAAGAACTTGACATGCATGCATGTTTTTCACCTTTACATGAGCTAGCATTGAAAAAATAGGGAAATAAAATGCATCAAAAATGCACTTTCTGTTTTTCCGTCTCATTCCATTTTGTTGTTGTTCATTTATAATTCCCACAATGATCCAGTTCATTAAACTTGAATTCAGCCTCACATCTTCCCCTAAGAGCATCCTCAGGTTGAGAACCTCTGACCTTTTTCCCACCACAGGACTGTGAGTCTGATTAGTCAGTCTTTAATCATGACACGACTTGACTTTTAGTAACATTTTCCGAGTGGCGAGGATGTCGTGACTGCAGGCGTCCAGCTATGCTGAACAGAGCAGAGGGGTCCAACAGTGAGATGATTCCACAAATAGTGTCAGTGTGTCGGCAGTTTGTCAGGGCTAATGAAACATCTTCACGTTAACAAGCAGCAATTCCTCCTGCTGATTTGCACATAACTCTATAGGATTATACATGCTACTGTTATTTAATTCCACTAATTAAAGCTGGTGACTCAAAGATTTCTATTTCCATCTGAACGGACAAATCAAGCCGTGCATTTCTCAAATCATGTTCACTGACAATCTTCTAACATTAGGGTGCTGTAATGTAGAGTTATATTAACAATGTGACTATCTTCAGTACTGCTCAGTGACTCTTTTCTTATTTAAAACACACATACTGGAAGAAAACGGTCGCCAACTGTTAAAAAGGGGCTTGTCAACCTAAAAATACCCGACATTTAGAGAGGATACACTTCATTTTAAAAGACAAGTTTTCTCTGTTAGACAGAACTCCATGTGCATGTAACATGTTTGCCATACAGTTTTGGTTTCCTGCAAATACAAGTAAAAAAGTCGAGAGAGGTTCTTGTTAAGACTGGAAAAGTAGTCTCACACCGAGTCTCACACAACATCACTTTGGTCTCGAGGGAAACTGAATACACATCAGTACACACATCTGTATCACAATAAATAAAAGTAATCTTCTTGACATTTGTTTGTTTTCTCTCTTTCTTTGCATGTTTAGTATTCAGATGGTTTTAACACTTAAATATTGTGACACTTGGATTAAGTGACTGCATTTTCGGATTTTAAAGTAACCCTCCCAACCCTGGTGGTACATGATTACATTACATGGTTCAAAAGCAAACTTACTCAGAGAACCACAAATAAGCCAAACAAGGAGAGACCTGGCAGCAGAGACGCCGTGCCAACCCAGCGGAGACAAGGGAGAAGGTGATGGAGATGCGCACAGGTGAGGATAGGCACAGGTGGAGCTTACAGGGCTCATAGTCTCCTCCCTTTTATGCCTTGCTACCCTCACCAAGACTGGCCACGAGATGGCAGTCCATGGTCATTTACTGGCTCAACAGACATAACACAAAGAGAGGCTGAGGTGACCGCCTAAAACAATTTACTGTTATTCACATGGTTTTTGTCACAAATGGATCCTCAAAGTGTAAATCATCCATCATGAAACTGGTAGACAGACAACATGTTTTAAGGTTACTACAATAGCTTACAGCCACGTCAGCTGGTCAAACATCAGTTGATACAACAGTAAAAGAAAAAACAAACACTGGATTTTAACATCTTATCCCAATGAATTACAATGCTGTGCTATAGAATAAAGTACCCAAAGGTAGGCTATATAAAACACGTGCGTGACTTGTGTAGATGCAGTGCAGCGCTGTGTGTCATTTAAATGTTTCCCAATAAGGAACAGATATGTTGGAATTGATAGTAGGGCAGGTGTAATTATTAGAAATGAATAATTATTGATAGTAATTATTACAATTAAATTAATAAAAATTAATAATCAAAACATTCAAATCGGTCACCACCCTGGAGTCAGGGAATAATAACCAGACCAAGAACAGTCTCAAAAGAAGGGTTCACTTTAAAGGAACAGTGAAGGAAATTAATCCGAGCACTGACCATCACAACCGGTAATTACCACAAAACATAAGCACAAGATAACCACAGAAACCTGCTATGTACAATACAATAGACTTTATTATTGTTAGCAAATTGATTCAATAAATAATACTTCAATCAACAAAAATCCATCATTCAACTACAGCAGCTAAACTATGAAACTAAAACACTAAGACAAACTCATGCAATAAATAACAAACAAGCATGCGGGGTGTGTGTGTGTATGTCAGAGAGACAAGGATAGAGAGCCAAGATGGCAGTCGCGATCTCTTGGAAGATGACGTCACAGAGTGTTCAAGCCTGCACGAGGCGATCCACAAACTCACAAACAAGGAAACTGAAAAGGATACAATACACGCTAACTTCATGTATCTGCCCAGACACTAATTAAGGCTCACTTGTAGTGCGTGTCTTCTTTAATCCAGCTCGCTTCCTCTGCGTGGATTAAAGGCGTTGTGGACAGCTTTGTACAACAGATGAATCTGAAATGTGACGACGAGTCAAAATGTGTCTTTGTGTGCCCCAGATGATAATAACTCACGGTGAGGACAGAGCAGGATAACATCAGCCTTCTTTAAGACTCAGTGGACCTGATTTACTCCAGTCGTTGTACTAGTTGGACTGTTAATGTGATGTTGAAAACACTGATCTGTCCACCTGTGTGACTTGTTTTGGTGTCTGAAGTCCTCAACATTAATCCTGGTGGAGATCTTCGGTTGCTGCCTGTTGAGGATGTGGTGCTGACTCACTGCTGACATCACTTCCTGTCAACATTAGATCCAAGCGCTCCATACTTCGAGTTTTTGGTCTATCAGCAGTACCATAACGTAGAGTTTCTCTAAATAAAACATAAGTTTCTGTTCTAACTCTAACACAACCTATCTTTAAATCACTGGTTGATCCGACTTCATAATCAGACAGCAGCTTCTCGTCTTCTAGCTGCCTGCCTTTGAAGTTCAGTCGCTGTTGATCTTCTACAACAAGCACACACAAGGAAGTCAAAAACAGGCACTGAGAACATTTCTCAAAATAAATCCAAAATATATCATTTATAATTCTTAAAAATGTCTTTCTATTTCAATCGTGACCATGTCGTAACCCAAAGTGACTTTACCTGGTGTTCCATTTTTTTCTCTCATCTTTGTCTTCAGCTGCAGCACGGTGGTGCTTTTAAACTCTTCCTCAGTAAAGATGAAGGTCAAAGTCTCCCCACCAAACAATGTCACATAAACTGTCACAGTCATTTCTGTGGTGTCTGTAGCCTCTGCTGCTCTCTTCACTCGGTGCAGATGATAAGACAGGGTGCGGCTGTGTTCAACTGACCAGTAAACAAAGCTGAAAATACTTTTACTTTCAATCTTACATTTTAAGAAATATACACCAACCTTTTTACTTTAAAATCTGTTTTAGCTTTTACCTCATAATTTGTAGCCCATACTTTTCCATTTAATTTGTAATCCATTATTATTATTATTATTATTATTATTATTATTATTATAATTAATAATAATAATAATAATAATAATAATAATAAATACAAATTACAAGTACAATTTTCTATATGTCATTACATGGCTTAGGGTAACAGGTAGTAACATAAAAACTTCTAAGTCCTCATGTCAAATTTCCTGTATACTGTATATACAATAATGCATTTATTAACGTCAAATCTTCTTAAAAGGAATGTGGAGCTCTAATTTATGAGTCTGAAGTTAATGGGTGAGTGATGAGTGCTGCATTCAAGTTTGATCTGAATAATACAATAAAAGCACAGAAGTATCATCAGCTGAAAGCACTTGAAGTAGCAAAAGTAAACATGTTGAATTAGTGTTGAACTGCAGCCAAAAGTCCATTGGATTACTGCAGCATATCGCTCATATGGTTTGTACAGGATGTTCTGAATAATGAACTATTGTATTGAATACATCATCTGTGCATTAATGGGAGTTAAACAACAGCCCAATAGTAACATTTATTCACATAAAGATATCAAATATACATATAGTCATGTGAAAAACGTTCAATCCTGCCAGTGAAGTGTGAACATGTTTGTATCTGTATGAACTCTCACATAATAAAACTTGACACAGAATCAGTCTTGCAGAGGATCAGGAGGAGCTGTAGCACCCTCTGTAGGTCAATCCCAAAATAACACTGAGCAATGACGACACTGATGACGAGTAAGACTGGAGAAGTGGTTTATATCAATGTAAGAAAAAATACCACAATTTACAATATTTAAATAGCACCAAACAACTACTTTTTTAGGATCTCATGGAGTAACATCTCAAATCAATTAGATCTTTTTGAGTCTGATGAGTCCATTAGTTCTGAGTAAAAGAGTCAAGAAGTGGACAGCTTTGTACAACAGATGAATCTGAAACGTGACGACGAGTCAAAATGTGTCTTTGTGTCCCCAGATGATAATAACTCATGGTGAGGACAGAGCAGGATAACATCAGCCTTCTTTAAGACTCAGTGGACCTGATTTACTCCAGTCATTGTCCCAGTTAGACTGTTAATGTGATGTTGAAAACACTGATCTGTCCACCTGTGTGACTTGTTTTGGTGTCTGAAGTCCTCAGCATTGATCCTGGTGGAGATCTTCGACTGCTGCTGGTTAAGGATGTGGTGCTGCCTTACTGCTGACATCACTTCCTGTTAACATTATAGCCACACAGTCCATGCTCTGGTTTCTGCCGTCCCTGTCACCATTCCACTACTTACACGACCACATTCATATACAGCTCCGTTCAATTCAATGGTTGATCCATCTTTGATTCCACAGTCAGTCAGCAGCTCGTCGTCCCACAGCTGCCAGAAACCAATCGACAGCGTAGACACTACAACATGCAGACACAGGAACACAAACACACACAAAGGAAATCAAAACCAGACAGTCACAAATAACTCACAAAGACATCATTCATGATTTTTAACAGGGCATTTTTATTTGCCCCCCTAAACCATTGGCAAATCTCACCTACTAACACATAATTTGAGCTTAATAGACAACTTAACTTAATGCTGACTGTGATTTATACAGTTGTGATTCCATCTTGGATCCCGAAGACAGACTGTATCTTCTTCTTCAGCTGCAGCACTGTGATCCTCTTTAACTGCTCCTCAGTGACACACAGGACGATGGTCCTCTCCGTCCTCCATTCATGAACTTTGACCTTCATGACCCTCTCTGCAGACTCGACCTCTGCAGCCACTTCTGTGTGTGACACTTCTGTGGATTGTTCTCCTGAATGCAATAAAAATGACCCCATTTTAAATCTGCATAGATCTGTGAGCTTGTGCTGGGCTCTTCCCCTCCTGCAAGTTACACAAGTCAGTGAGTGAGTTCAAGTAACAAGTAAATCGAGCTGAATAAATACTTTCACGTTCAACTTTGAGTCTTAAAGAGATACACACCAGCCTTCATTTAAAAGAAAACACAGCTTTTTAAAACACAAATCACTGTGCTGAACTGTGATTTTACAGTAAAAAGTCCATCAGATTAATTTGATATAGCAGTATGTTGCTGCAGCATTAAAGGGGCACTATGTAGTTTTGGAGAAGAAATTCAAACTCTGAATTTTAATATTTACAATATTAATGAGGTAATAATAATACAAACTCAGAAATATTTATTTTTTCCATAACTGAATAAACAAGCTGTTCTCAGAGGAAGAGAAGGTCCCAGAACACTGTTTGAAGCTAGAAAGGTGGCAGGGTCCGCCACATATAAACAAAGCACATTGCCACTGAAGTCAAATATAAAGGAAATAAAAACACAATTGACAACTTACTGCTGGAAAAAAAACGTTTATTGTTGTATAAAATATTCAAAAGATTTTAAAATACGATAAAAAATAAGATACTTTGAGGTGAAAAAATACACACAATACCTCTCAGTTAACTTAAAAATGAAAGAGAAAAAACAAACATACTGTACATGCAACAGGAGATGTTGTTTGATAGCAGATTCATTCTTCTATCAAAAGCAAGTGTTGACGTCTATCATGGATCTAACACTTAACAAAGATGCTGCCTTTAAAGCTGGTGCCCTGCTACACAAGCTCAAATATATTGTATCAAACTTGCATTCAATGTTTCTGACAAAAACAAAAGGTGACAACATAACTGTAAAAATGAAAAGTAACGAGTGCATAAATGAAATAGGGATTTTGCTTTTTACATAATCTGCCAACAAATGAACTGTACAGAATACTGAGCAGGTCTCATATTTCTATAGCAGTCGAATGAAATGCTGTCAACCAGTTTCCACTTCCTCCTCTCCTCTCTCCTCACAGACCTGGGAGAAGACCACAAAAAACAAAGGTATTGGGTTACTCAAGATATGAAGATGCTTTCTGACATGTTATTCTGGCTTTTATCCACGTAATCAGCTGTGGAAGATGTCATTATAGTATGGCCATTACACGGCAGCATTATTACCGAGAGATGATCCCGGGTTGACTTCAGAATAAACGGTTTCATCAGTTGGTGCAGGAGCTGATTTTCCTATAAATGGAGATAAGACATGGACATTGTCAGGGTTAACGTCTCCACTGGAGTAGTATACATTTTTACAGAATTGAGTTATGTATGAAATAAAATAAATTGTTCTTAAGCAATGCAGATAATAAACAATACATTACTTAAAATAAATATGAGGCATACAAACAATAAGTAATAATAAACAGCTGAACCAAGACCAACATGTTGGATGATAACGACTGCAGGTGAATGCAGACTTTACTGACCTTTCTTCTTCTTGCCTTTGCCTTTATTGTTCCTGACGACTTGGCCATACAACAGATTGTCGTCTGAAACAGAGGGCAGATGTTAGGGTTTGTTTGCTCCACAGACGTATACACTACAGCCCTGTATGGCTGGATGGATGAATAGATGGACTACATTTTGTGTTTATTTTATGACAATACAGCAGCATCTGATGTTTAAATGAAAATCTAAATAATTCCACATTAGTTGTCATCACAACACCAACACCTCAGCTGCTGTGTCTTTTGTTGATTTTGTTGTTGTTGTTTATATATCTTAAACAAATTACAAAAAACAAAAATTAACAATCACATTCTGTCTATGAAAAAGTCAAACTTAGATAAGGTAGTTTTTAATACTTACCCAAGGGATAACCAAGACTAACAACAAATAACGACAAACAATGACCTCCAGTAAAATGAAATGCAACATTTCAAACCAGACTTTGAACATGACTGTTGTGACTGACTGTACCTGCAGCTCCTGTCCTCACATCAGAGTAGATTGATGTCTCCTCTGGTGTATGTTGCTTCCCTGTGAAGACAATCACATGAATCCATACAGACAAAAATAATAAATCAATACTTTTTACACTAAAGATATTTCTATTTATTGCTTTATTTAGAGTACTCACCCTTCTTCCCAACATATTTATATTCAACTGAAGAATATGTGACGTCCTGGGATCCACCTGCAACTGAAATGTACATATTTAGTTACAGGATTTTATATCGATCACTTGCAATCAGTTTTCTTAAATCATGCAGTGGTTGCATTTCTAACGTTCACTGCAGAACCTCAATAAATTTAGAAACAGTACATGATCCAGAGGAGAACATATGGCACATCTAGACAGCAATGATGACACATGTGCTGCAGACACAGTGATGTAGATACGTGATGAAAAAGACACATTTTCAAAGTAACTACATCATTAATAGTCACGTGTCATCAAAGGTGATATTTTCACAATGCACACTGAAAATAAGGTTGTCTACAAAGATGCTAACACACCTCTCAGGCTGGAGGTAAAGCAATGCTTTAAGCTAAATGCTAACCAGCAGTTAGGGATGTTTTGGCTTCACTTTTGGGGAGCTGTCATGTCGTCCATCTTTATATACAGTCAATGATCCTGACTCATCTGAAGTAATGAAAGTGATCTCAGTGCTGTCAACCATAAATCTTTGTGTGTTTCTGCGATGTGTGTTAATAAAAAGTATAAACTGTACCATCTTCAGTGTCTTCAGAGCGTTTGACTAATTCATACAGACAGACATCATCTACAGAGCAGAGAAAACAAGCCACAGTCAGTCATCTTTTTTCTCTTTAATTCTGTGATACTAAAAAAGATGGCTTATGTAAACATTGACAATAATGTTATGTATATAAGATTATTGTCAATGTTTACCATGTGGAGGAGAGGAGTATTCATTGCACTGAGCCTCATTCTGATCTGTGTTGGAGCTCTCAGACTGGATTGGCCTAAAACAGGAATCAAATACAAAACATTTAATAAAGAGGAACATTGAATGTCTTGCTGTTATGTTCAAAACGTGAGAAAACAGTTTTGCACCAACCTATTGAAGCATGTATCTGTAAAACAGATGAAGATTTGTTGTTACATGGTTTTGTATTGTAAGTTGTTGTACTGCTGTTCTATCTCATCAGACCAGAAAATGTCTGTATTTCATTTCAACTTGAACACCAAACATCTAATAATAGAAGAAGAAGGTCTCACCCTTTGAAGGTCTGTAGCGATACAACAGGAGCAGAAGAAGAATAAAAAGTCCACAAACCAGCCCAACAATCAACAGTACAGGAAATGAAGAGCTTTCGGACCTGGACACTGCTGGAATAACTAACAAATAACAACTGTTAATAAACTTAAACAGTATGTTTCTAAGACTGAATTTACAAAGTGCACAAAAATCCCACAATCACACACAAAAAAATCGAAGTTTCTTTCTCAGGCAGAAACACAGTTCACATATAAAAGAAAATGGAATAATTGTTTTAATCCTACTCACCCTGAACTGACATCCAGCTCTGTGCTGACTCTCGTCCTGAGTGTTGACACTTGTAGAAACCTTCATCTGACTTTGACACTGCAGAGATATTTAACTCCCATCTGGTGTCATTTTGAATCAGTTTCTCATTGTGATAGAAAAACACAATGGAGTCAAATGTTTGTCTTCTTAATTTGCAGCTCAGACTAACAGACTCTCCCTCAGTCACAGGACGGGCAGGACTCAGCAGGATCATATCTCCATCTGTTAAACAGTCGAAGAATACCAGGTTTCAGTCAGAGATCAGCTGGTAGAGAGAAGAGAAAAGACACATACTGGGTTTTTTTCTTTGACTTTTCTCATTGATTTAACAGTGATGATAAAATCTGACTTTTCATCTTCATACACCTTGTGTGTCTTACTGTTCAAGAACCCTTTCAGTTGGCTGAATCTGCAACCTCAAAGCTAAATATCACTAAATCCTTCACACTGGACTTTAAATGGTGATCATGGACCTAAAAACTGAAGAAAAGATCAGCCACAAATTTATATTCTATATTTATACATGGTTAAAATCACAGTGTGATTAAATACTTTACTATGTTTATTAATTGAAAACCATTAATTACTGGAGAGATCTTGAAGCAGAGTGTTGGGCAAAACTCTTAACATGTCAGTGTCCTGTACTCCTCAACACACAACGGGATGTTTGAAATAATACGTACAAGAAAAACTAAATGTAATGAAATCATACCCTGTATAGTGATGTTGACTGCGTTGCTGGACTCTTCTGATCCAGACTCACACCAGTACACTGCAGCACTGCGCCAGTTAATCTTTAGTTTGCATGTAGATCCAGTCATTGTCCCCCAGGTGGAGCAGTCTGACAGGTATCCGTTCTTAGTTAACCTCCTCACTCTCCACTTAGAGTTTCCCTCACAGCTCAGTGAGACAGAGTCAGAGGTGAAGTGCTGAGCTCTGTCAGGACTCACTGTGAGAGACGCTGATGAGTGAATATCTGAGAAACAACATGTGATAAGAGGTCAAACAGAGCACAGAGATCTTTAGATATAAAATGCCTCAATTCAAATAGTCTTTAGCTTTGTTTTTATTGCAACAAAGTTCAGTATTTTGGTAAAATTATGATTTCTACTTTCACCTCTTGCTACCATGTTGAGTACATTTTAAAATGATAGACAGCCAAGTGATTACAGCTGCTGTCAGCAGAAGAAGAGCTTAAGAATCCAGAGTAAAAGTACTTTTTGCAAATGAGAGTAAAGTTTTAGCCGAGATATCATATCTCTCTTTTTATGTTAAAGAGTGAGGACAGAAGGAAACAAGTCAATTCCACCCAGTAAGGTGGAAAACATGAAGTTTAGCTTGACGCTAGCAAGAGAGACACGATCATAAGACCACAGTAAATTAATGTTTCTCTTATTCAAGATACTGCATGTTTATCATCATTTAGAAAAAAGATGAACAGAGCTGATATAACATCTGTTTTTTAAGAGATAGAAACACACTGACCTGCAGACCAGACAAACATAGGGTTACTGAAGTAAGAGTAAGAAACTGGATCTCCTCTTCCAGCTGTGCACATATATCGTGCTGTGTGTGTCTGTCCATGAACAATGTAGGCATCCTGTTCAGTCCCACTGCTGCTGCCAGGTAGCAGCTCATAACTGTAGTAGTTGTTTGATATATCAGGAACAGTCTTATACCAGTCGAACCTCCATCCTGTAGATGGATCTTCAACACTGCAGTTCAGAGTTACTGAGGCTCCAGCACTCAGCCATGATGGAGACACAGTGAGGACAGGCCGGGGTCCTGTTGGAAAATGATTTTTTGAAATGAAATACATCCTGCACAATCAGTACATACTGAAGATTTACTTTAAAAATATATATGAACAAAAACAGCCTTTTAATGAGCTGTGTAATCTTCACTTTGAAAGAAATGTGATGTGGCTTACTGTGTAATACTGTCAGTTTGATGGGATCACTCCAACCTGTTGAAGAATACGTATGTTTCTTTCTGCCCTTACACCAGTAGTCTCCACGGTGGGATGCAGAAACAGATGTAATACTGTGTTCATGCTGATTTGAAGGTTTTTCTGAGCTGGTTGTTCTCCATTCATAAGCCCACTCAGTGTCTCCTCCATCTTTGATCTCACATCTGAGAGTGATCGTCTCTCCTCCGTATATTTCAGACCAGTTTGGCTGCAGAGTCACAACAGCCTTGTTTGGACCTGTTCATGTTCAAGAATTCACAGTAAGGAAACAAAAATGTACAGAAGTATGGGGTTCCATTTGTGCCAAAAATATGTCGCCATGTGCACTGTCTATGTCTACTGAACATGTGAGAAGACATTTGTCTATGTCTTTTAAACATTGAGCTGTCCTATTTTGACTTTTATTCAGATTGTTCTTGTTAGTAGGCTATGATGCATGAAAAATAAATTAGTGATAGGGGACAATACTGAAGTGGTACAGCTCTGCTGGGAGGTTCCCTCCGCCGACCACGAAGGGTAAGCCGGGAAAGGGGCGCCCGGTGCCATCACGGTAGCCAGGCATAACGACGTTGTCAGACGACGCATCAAGACGACACGTAGTAACGACACTTAGTTACGATACGTAGTAACGACACGTAGTAACGACACGTAGTAACGACACGTAGCAACGACGTTGTCAAACGACACATCAAGACGACACGTAGTAACGACGCATACCAACGATGCATACCAACGACACATCAAGACGACACGCCACAACACACATCATAATGACACTTTGTCAAATGACGACATGATGTAATGACAAAGTCAAATGACACAAGGACAGTTCAACATTTAATAGACATAGAAAAATGGCTTCTCACATGATCAGTAGACATATACAGTGCGCATGGCGACATATTTTTGGCACAAATGGAACCCCATACAGAAGCCATGAGGGGCACATGAGATTTTTTTTCTTCTTTTGCTTCATTTTCTAAGTTGTAAAAAAAATGCTGGTTCATGTGTGCGTAGGAGTGAAAAAGAAATTCAGGAAGGAATTTTATGTTTCTGTATGTGTGAAATCAAGTGAAAAACACTTTTTTCAAGAGGAAATTAAGAAAAATGTATTACTATGCATGTCCTGAATCATACGTCAATTATGACAAAGAGCATTGAAACTGTTCTTGAGGTTTGTAGTTTACCATTACTTTGATTATTTCAGACATTTTAGTTTGGTTAATAATTTGTCAGCCATCTGTTTGTGAAGCATTTGGCAACTTGTGACTGTTGCAGCTCCCAGAGGTAATACCAAGAAACACAGCATGAGGCAGCAAACACACTATGTCACTGCCCAAAGTGAGTGAGAGACTGTTGTAAGTGACTGTATCACACAACTATAAACAGTGTTGGGCCATAATAATAATAATAATAATAATAATAATAATAATAATAATGAAATGATTCTTTTGTTTTACCATTGCTTCTCTTCTCTTTCCTCTTTTACTGTACTAGCCCTGCTCTCCTTTTTTCTTTGATCCTGACTGCAGTGAAGGCTTGTCGAGGCAAAAACTCATCTGGACTCCCCATGAATAATGAAGTTTATTGTTTTGTTTTGTTCTTTTCTTTATGTTTAACCTCTGAACAAGTGGACTCTTTTGCAGTAAAACTCACCTGAGTGGCATTTTTGTATAATACTCTATTATAGTTTAGTTTAGATTTAATTTGTTCATTTGATCTTTCTAACAAAGCAGTTTGAACAGCTTTTTCTACACAGCTTCAGTGAACCAAACTAAAGTAGCTTTACAGGCACTAAACTTATTCCAGTGTGAAGTCAGTGGTATCATGCAGAGCTACGCTTTCCAAGTAGCTTCCCTTAACAACTGAGCACTAATCCAGTCATTTCATAATGTGCACTGAGTAAAATGAAACATAGATGGAAAAATACAGCTGCAAAAACAAGTGATCATGAGTGATACAGTAGGTGACGTATAGGACAAACATGATCAGTAAATATAGAAAAGATAACTAGTCACCTTCAGCATGTCCGTACAGGAGTGTATTCAGCACTAAAATAAAGATTAAAACTTCATTAGACCACAAAATCCAGCTGGAGTTTCATCAGTGGCAACTATTGTTTATCAATCAACAGTATCACACATTTCTGTGATGATATCCTGCTACAGAGCTACAGAGGTGGGAAACACATTTAAAAACTCTTCAATACATAAAGGCCTGGTAAATAAGCAATAAATGTAACTCCACAGCTATATACATAATACCTAAGATCATATACTGTACATGCATCGTCCAGGTATGTATGCAAAAACTAGTGCGTAAGTAACTAGTTGAGTAATATACTCAACATAATCCTCCAATCTGAACCAAGCCAAATCAGCAACAAAGGTCCTGTCTACACAACTACTACACTGATATAAATGCTGAACATCACATAGAAAGTCAGATGTACTCACAGAGTAACCCGAGCACACCGAGCAGAGTGTGACCCATCTTCACATCCAGCACCGACACTGTCACTCTGTTTCTGATCAAACTTCCTACTTTGTATTAATTAAAATGAAGCAGAGAGAAAAGAGAAGTGAAATTTCTTAGAAATGTGAGAGCAGAGTTTTTTATCAGCTGTGTCTGTCTGACTCTGTTCTTGCTTCCCTTTCACACATAGCTCAAACAACTGCAGTGGCATTGACCAGGTCAGAACGTGTTGTTGCCTTCTTATCGCTCCAAGGAGCCAAAACAATTGGGGTGATGTAATAGTTTACAACAAAAGAGCATGAAGCACTCACATACAGGATGTACGGGCCTACACTGTATAATCATACAGCAACACAACACATACAAATGAACACAATGAAATGTTAGTGAGTATATGATATGATTAGATGTAATGGTCTTATGCTTCGTGGATGTGTTATAATGACTGATGTTGATTAAACTAACCTTGGCCTGATGTTAATATCTCTGTAGGTGAACTCTTGATGCCATTTTTTATTTTTAGGGACCAGTCAGCTTTGCACAAGAAATGAGATCATTTATCTTCGCAGAGGTGTGAACATGTCACAGTGTGCAGCGGCCACAAGCGTGGTTATTTCAGATGTCGGAACAGTATCTGACAGCAATACTCCAAGCTGTCAGGATGCATTTCAGTGTTCTTCGTTTTTCTCACCTGAATGTTTAAGTTTTATAATCATCACAGTGTTCTTAGATTGATGAGAAATACACAAAAAGAAAGATAAATTGAATTGATTTAAAATTAGTAGTTCATAAATCACAAGACTGTAGGAGAGGTCAAATATATATATGAAAAAAATATGGTGCAGAGAAACAGTTGATTTGACAGTGAGCAGAAGGCAGTGATGATCTGGTAGTAACAAACTGTTCACAGGCCACTGCTGTAGTCTGGAGTCAAACTGTGAAATGATTTGAAAACTCAAGGAGGCACCTTCAAAAGTAGTTCCTCAGCTTAAGAGACTTTTCAACCAACCTTTGGAAACCAACCGACTGACAGCCTGAAATGTATATCCAGGCCACCAAGTCGAAGAAGCCGATCATGCTGCCGGTGACGTTCATGGACGGCACAACCAAAACACTGCTGACAGACTCGGCCACCACAGCCACAGATCTCTGCAGTGCATTGTCTGATAAAATCAACCTGCTGGACCGATTGGCTTCTCACTCTATATCGCTCTGTTTGACAGGAATTCATACTCCAAACAAATAGGGGGCAGCATGTCACCTGAGTAACCGCTAACTGTAGCTGCCGTTATCAGTTACTCATATTAGCTAGTGCTTGTATTTGCTGAGTCTGCGAGCTCGGAGCACCAGAGTAGTGTTGGTGTCACCTCTTGAGGTACAAAGTAGCTAGGGGCTAGCTGGTTTGCATGCTAATCATCATGAAATTCGCAGGACTCATAGTAGGGCTGGGCGATATGGCCAAAACTGTTATCACGGTATGTTTTTTTATACTGATTGATGTCGATAATTATCACGATATACAGTATATTTGACAATAATAATGTTGAATTGATAGTTTAATACACTTTAATGCCTCCTGTTCTGTAAGACCTGATGTGGTTCGGACGTGCGACCAGACCACATATCAGCGGTGACACCTCTGAGCTGCTCCGCCGACTTTACCCTTCACTCTGCGTAGAGCTGATTTTTCAACCGTGCTTATAGGCATCATATCTTTAGCGATGCAGCACATAATTGCCGGGTTATGTCTTTGTGTCGCTTCGGTTTCTTATCACATGGGGTAATGTCTGAAAAAGCAGCGGCAACTGTTGGTTGAACTGAAGTTTGACTAGTAGCAGCAGTGGGGCTGGGCTGTTGGCTACTTGAGGGGAGGCTGACGCTAGCATGATAGCGCTAACTCATGCTTTCGGAGTCCTGTTTGGGACGGTACCTTTTGAGATGATGGAAGAGGTTGGTGGTGTTTCCAGTTCTGCTGAGGACTGGTCGCCACGGGAGGCAACCGCCATTCAGACATAACGCCATTCCGACATTAGGCCCTAATTGTCGAAATGGCAATACTTAAACCTTTAATGAAACATCCCATCATTCCGACAATTTTGCCTCCTAAGGTCGGAATGGTGGTATTTATTTCTTTTTTAAATGTCTTCCCATTCCAACAGATCTTTTAAAAGGGTTAGGGTTAGGGTTATGGGGCTAGGGTTAGGGTTATGGGGCTAGGGTTAGGGTTACGGTCGTCTTTTGACCCATTGACTCGAAATTGCACACACATGTTGTCCATGCTGGCGTTAGAAAGGCCAGCAGTTTTTTTGGGATTCCGGTGGAATTTGTATTTTTGGTGAATATTTTAAAGAAAAGCCGCCTTTTTCATGAAAACGTCGGACGCTTTTTTCAATAGCTTCCAGGTCTTTGGACTGATTGACTCAAAATTTCTCCCAGATGTGGTCCTAAAGTGGCTAAAGGGGACACAGCAGGCCCCGTTGGATTCCGGTGAATTTTGTATTTTTGGTGAATATTTTAGTGAGAGGGACAATGTTTCATGAGGCTGGCTTAAGGCTGGGGTTAGGGTTAGGGTTATGGGGCTAGGGTTAGGGTTACGGTCGTCTTTTGACCGATTGACTTGGAATTGCACACAAATGTTGTCCATACTGGCGAAAGAACGGCCAGCAGTTTTTATTGGATTTTAGTGAAATTTGTATTTTTGGTGAATTTTTTAATGAAAAAAGTTGCCTTTTTCATGAAAACGTCGGCCGATTTTTTCAATAGCTTCCAGGTCTTTAGACCGCTTGACTCGAAATTTCTCCCAGATGTGGCCCTATACTGGCTGAACGAGACACAGCAGTCCCCATTGGAATCGGGTGGAATTTGTATTTTTGGTGAATTTTTAAATGAAAAAAGTTGCCTTTTTCATGAAAACGTCGGCCGATTTTTTCAATAGCTTCCAGGTCTTTGGACCGATTGACTCGAAATTTCTCCCAGATGTGGCCCTATACTGGCTGAACGAGACACAGCAGTCCCCATTGGAATCGGGTGGAATTTGTATTTTTGGTGAATATTTTAGTGAGAGGGACAATGTTTCATGAGGCTGGCTTAAGGCTGGGGATAGGGTTAGGGTTATGGGGCTAGGGTTAGGGTTACGGTCGTCTTTTGACCGATTGACTTGAAATTGCACACAAATGTTGTCCATACTGGCGAAAGAAAGGCCAGCAGTTTTTATTGGATTTTAGTGAAATTTGTATTTTTGGTGAATTTTTTAACGAAAAAAGTTGCCTTTTTCATGAAAACGTCGGCCGATTTTTTCAATAGCTTCCAGGTCTTTGGACCGATTGACTCGAAATTTCTCCCAGATGTGGCCCTATACTGGCTGAACGAGACACAGCAGTCCCCATTGGAATCGGGTGGAATTTGTATTTTTGGTGAATTTTTTAATGAAAAAAGTTGCCTTTTTCATGAAAACGTCGGCCGATTTTTTCAATAGCTTCCAGGTCTTTGGACCGATTGACTCAAAATTTCTCCCAGATGTGGCCCTATACTGGCTGAACGAGACACAGCAGTCCCCATTGGAATCGGGTGGAATTTGTATTTTTGGTGAATATTTTAGTGAGAGGGACAATGTTTCATGAGGCTGGCTTAAGGCTGGGGTTAGGGTTAGGGTTATGGGGCTAGGGTTAGGGTTACGGTCGTCTTTTGACCGATTGACTTGAAATTGCACACAAATGTTGTCCATACTGGCGAAAGAAAGGCCAGCAGTTTTTATTGGATTTTAGTGAAATTTGTATTTTTGGTGAATTTTTTAATGAAAAAAGTTGCCTTTTTCATGAAAACGTCGGCTGATTTTTTCAATAGCTTCCAGGTCTTTGGACCGATTGACTCGAAATTTCTCCCAGATGTGGCCATATACTGGCTGAACGAGACACAGCAGTCCCAATTGGAATCGGGTGGAATTTGTATTTTTGGTGAATATTTTAGTGAGAGGGACAATGTTTCATGAGGCTGGCTTAAGGCTGGGGTTAGGGTTAGGGTTATGGGGCTAGGGTTAGGGTTACGGTCATCTTTTGACCGATTCACCCGAAATTGCACACAAATGTTGTCCATACTGGCGAAAGAAAGGCCAGCAGTTTTTATTGGATTTTAGTGAAATTTGTATTTTTGGTGAATTTTTAAATGAAAAAAGTGGCCTTTTTCATGAAAACGTCGGCCGATTTTTTCAATAGCTTCCAGGTCTTTGGACCGATTGACTCAAAATTTCTCCCAGATGTGGCCCTATACTGGCTGAACGAGACACAGCAGTCCCCATTGGAATCGGGTGGAATTTGTATTTTTGGTGAATTTTTTAATGAAAAAAGTTGCCTTTTTCATGAAAACGTCGGCCGATTTTTTCAATAGCTTCCAGGTCTTTGGACCAATTGACTCAAAATTTCTCCCAGATGTGGCCCTATACTGGCTGAACGAGACACAGCAGTCCCCATTGGAATCGGGTGGAATTTGTATTTTTGGTGAATATTTTAGTGAGAGGGACAATGTTTCATGAGGCTGGCTTAAGGCTGGGGATAGGGTTAGGGTTATGGGGCTAGGGTTAGGGTTACGGTCGTCTTTTGACCGATTGACTTGAAATTGCACACAAATGTTGTCCATACTGGCGAAAGAAAGGCCAGCAGTTTTTATTGGATTTTAGTGAAATTTGTATTTTTGGTGAATTTTTTAACGAAAAAAGTTGCCTTTTTCATGAAAACGTCGGCCGATTTTTTCAATAGCTTCCAGGTCTTTGGACCGATTGACTCGAAATTTCTCCCAGATGTGGCCCTATACTGGCTGAACGAGACACAGCAGTCCCCATTGGAATCGGGTGGAATTTCTTTTTTTGGTGAATATTTTAGTGAGAGGGACAATGTTTCATGAGGCTGGCTTAAGGCTGGGGATAGGGTTAGGGTTATGGGGCTAGGGTTAGGGTTACGGTCGTCTTTTGACCGATTGACTTGAAATTGCACACAAATGTTGTCCATACTGGCGAAAGAAAGGCCAGCAGTTTTTATTGGATTTTAGTGAAATTTGTATTTTTGGTGAATTTTTTAATGAAAAAAGTTGCCTTTTTCATGAAAACGTCGGCCGATTTTTTCAATAGCTTCCAGGTCTTTGGACCGATTGACTCGAAATTTCTCCCAGATGTGGCCCTATACTGGCTGAACGAGACACAGCAGTCCCCATTGGAATCGGGTGGAATTTGTATTTTTGGTGAATATTTTAGTGAGAGGGACAATGTTTCATGAGGCTGGCTTAAGGCTGGGGTTAGGGTTAGGGTTATGGGGCTAGGGTTAGGGTTACGGTCGTCTTTTGACCGATTGACTCGAAATTGCACACAAATGTTGTCCATACTGGTGAAAGAAAGGCCAGCAGTTTTTATTGGATTTTAGTGAAATTTGTATTTTTGGTGAATTTTTTAATGAAAAAAGTTGCCTTTTTCATGAAAACGTCAGCCGATCTTTTCAATAGCTTCCAGGTCTTTGGACCGATTGACTCGAAATTTCTCCCAGATGTGGCCCTATACTGGCTGAACGAGACACAGCAGTCCCCATTGGAATCGGGTGGAATTTGTATTTTTGGTGAATTTTTTAATGAAAAAAGTTGCCTTTTTCATGAAAACGTCGGCCGATTTTTTCAATAGCTTCCAGGTCTTTGGACCGATTGACTCGAAATTTCTCCCAGATGTGGCCCTATACTGGCTGAACGAGACACAGCAGTCCCCATTGGAATCGGGTGGAATTTGTATTTTTGGTGAATATTTTAGTGAGAGGGACAATGTTTCATGAGGCTGGCTTAAGGCTGGGGTTAGGGTTAGGGTTATGGGGCTAGGGTTAGGGTTACGGTCGTCTTTTGACCGATTGACTTGAAATTGCACACAAATGTTGTCCATACTGGCGAAAGAAAGGCCAGCAGTTTTTATTGGATTTTAGTGAAATTTGTATTTTTGGTGAATTTTTTAATGAAAAAAGTTGCCTTTTTCATGAAAACGTCGGCCGATTTTTTCAATAGCTTCCAGGTCTTTGGACCGATTGACTCGAAATTTCTCCCAGATGTGGCCCTATACTGGCTGAACGAGACACAGCAGTCCCCATTGGAATCGGGTGGAATTTGTATTTTTGGTGAATATTTTAGTGAGAGGGACAATGTTTCATGAGGCTGGCTTAAGGCTGGGGTTAGGGTTAGGGTTATGGGGCTAGGGTTAGGGTTACGGTCGTCTTTTGACCGATTGACTTGAAATTGCACACAAATGTTGTCCATACTGGCGAAAGAAAGGCCAGCAGTTTTTATTGGATTATAGTGAAATTTGTATTTTTGGTGAATTTTTTACTGAGAGGGACAATGTTTCATGAGGCTGGCTTAAGGCTGGGGTTAGGGCTAGGGTTATGGGGCTAGGGTTAGGGTTACGGTCGTCTTTTGACCGATTCACCCGAAATTGCACTCAAATGTTGTCCATACTGGCGAAAGAAAGGCCAGCAGTTTTTTTTGGATTTTAGTGAAATTTGTATTTTTGGTGAATTTTTTAATGAAAAAAGTTGCCTTTTTCATGAAAACGTCGGCCGATTTTTTCAATAGCTTCCAGGTCTTTGGACCGATTGACTCGAAATTTCTCCCAGATGTGGCCCTATACTGGCTGAACGAGACACAGCAGTCCCCATTGGAATCGGGTGGAATTTGTATTTTTGGTGAATATTTTAGTGAG
Source organism: Pagrus pagrus (assembly GCF_965226575.1). Taxonomy (NCBI): domain Eukaryota; kingdom Metazoa; phylum Chordata; class Actinopteri; order Spariformes; family Sparidae; genus Pagrus; species Pagrus pagrus. The sequence goes on along the minus strand of NC_140204.1, from coordinate 10,485,692 downwards.
AGGGACAATGTTTCATGAGGCTGGCTTAAGGCTGGGGTTAGGGTTAGGGTTATGGGGCTAGGGTTAGGGTTACGGTCGTCTTTTGACCGATTGACTTGAAATTGCACACAAATGTTGTCCATACTGGCGAAAGAAAGGCCAGCAGTTTTTATTGGATTTTAGTGAAATTTGTATTTTTGGTGAATTTTTTAGTGAGAGGGACAATGTTTCATGAGGCTGGCTTAAGGCTGGGGTTAGGGTTAGGGTTATGGGGCTAGGGTTAGGGTTACGGTCGTCTTTTGACCGATTCACCCGAAATTGCACACAAATGTTGTCCATACTGGCGAAAGAAAGGCCAGCAGTTTTTATTGGATTTTAGTGAAATTTGTATTTTTGGTGAATTTTTAAATTAAAAAAGTTGCCTTTTTCATGAAAACGTCGGCCGATTTTTTCAATAGCTTCCAGGTCTTTGGACCGATTGACTCGAAATTTCTCCCAGATGTGGCCCTATACTGGCTGAACGAGACACAGCAGTCCCCATTGGAATCGGGTGGAATTTGTATTTTTGGTGAATATTTTAGTGAGAGGGACAATGTTTCATGAGGCTGGCTTAAGGCTGGGGATAGGGTTAGGGTTATGGGGCTAGGGTTAGGGTTACGGTCGTCTTTTGACCGATTGACTTGAAATTGCACACAAATGTTGTCCATACTGGCGAAAGAAAGGCCAGCAGTTTTTATTGGATTTTAGTGAAATTTGTATTTTTGGTGAATTTTTTAATGAAAAAAGTTGCCTTTTTCATGAAAACGTCGGCCGATTTTTTCAATAGCTTCCAGGTCTTTGGACCGATTGACTCGAAATTTCTCCCAGATGTGGCCCTATACTGGCTGAACGAGACACAGCAGTCCCCATTGGAATCGGGTGGAATTTGTATTTTTGGTGAATATTTTAGTGAGAGGGACAATGTTTCATGAGGCTGGCTTAAGGCTGGGGTTAGGGTTAGGGTTATGGGGCTAGGGTTAGGGTTACGGTCGTCTTTTGACCGATTGACTCGAAATTGCACACAAATGTTGTCCATACTGGCGAAAGAAAGGCCAGCAGTTTTTATTGGATTTTAGTGAAATTTGTATTTTTGGTGAATTTTTTAATGAAAAAAGTTGCCTTTTTCATGAAAACGTCGGCCGATTTTTTCAATAGCTTCCAGGTCTTTGGACCGATTGACTCGAAATTTCTCCCAGATGTGGCCCTATACTGGCTGAACGAGACACAGCAGTCCCCATTGGAATCGGGTGGAATTTGTATTTTTGGTGAATTTTTTAATGAAAAAAGTTGCCTTTTTCATGAAAACGTCGGCCGATTTTTTCAATAGCTTCCAGGTCTTTGGACCGATTGACTCGAAATTTCTCCCAGATGTGGCCCTATACTGGCTGAACGAGACACAGCAGTCCCCATTGGAATCGGGTGGAATTTGTATTTTTGGTGAATATTTTAATGAAAAAAGTTGCCTTTTTCATGAAAACGTCGGCCGATTTTTTCAATAGCTTCCAGGTCTTTGGACCGATTGACTCGAAATTTCTCCCAGATGTGGCCCTATACTGGCTGAACGAGACACAGCAGTCCCCATTGGAATCGGGTGGAATTTGTATTTTTGGTGAATATTTTAGTGAGAGGGACAATGTTTCATGAGGCTGGCTTAAGGCTGGGGTTAGGGTTAGGGTTATGGGGCTAGGGTTAGGGTTACGGTCGTCTTTTGACCGATTGACTCGAAATTGCACACAAATGTTGTCCATACTGGCGAAAGAAAGGCCAGCAGTTTTTATTGGATTTTAGTGAAATTTGTATTTTTGGTGAATTTTTTAATGAAAAAAGTTGCCTTTTTCATGAAAACGTCAGCCGATCTTTTCAATAGCTTCCAGGTCTTTGGACCGATTGACTCGAAATTTCTCCCAGATGTGGCCCTATACTGGCTGAACGAGACACAGCAGTCCCCATTGGAATCGGGTGGAATTTGTATTTTTGGTGAATTTTTCAATGAAAAAAGTTGCCTTTTTCATGAAAACGTCGGCCGATTTTTTCAATAGCTTCCAGGTCTTTGGACCGATTGACTCGAAATTTCTCCCAGATGTGGCCCTATACTGGCTGAACGAGACACAGCAGTCCCCATTGGAATCGGGTGGAATTTGTATTTTTGGTGAATTTTTTAATGAAAAAAGTTGCCTTTTTCATGAAAACGTCGGCCGATTTTTTCAATAGCTTCCAGATCTTTGGACCGATTGACTCGAAATTTCTCCCAGATGTGGCCCTATACTGGCTGAACGAGACACAGCAGTCCCCATTGGAATCGGGTGGAATTTGTATTTTTGGTGAATATTTTAGTGAGAGGGACAATGTTTCATGAGGCTGGCTTAAGGCTGGGGTTAGGGTTAGGGTTATGGGGCTAGGGTTAGGGTTACGGTCGTCTTTTGACCGATTGACTTGAAATTGCACACAAATGTTGTCCATACTGGCGAAAGAAAGGCCAGCAGTTTTTATTGGATTATAGTGAAATTTGTATTTTTGGTGAATTTTTTACTGAGAGGGACAATGTTTCATGAGGCTGGCTTAAGGCTGGGGTTAGGGTTAGGGTTATGGGGCTAGGGTTAGGGTTACGGTCGTCTTTTGACCGATTCACCCGAAATTGCACTCAAATGTTGTCCATACTGGCGAAAGAAAGGCCAGCAGTTTTTTTTGGATTTTAGTGAAATTTGTATTTTTGGTGAATTTTTTAATGAAAAAAGTTGCCTTTTTCATGAAAACGTCGGCCGATTTTTTCAATAGCTTCCAGGTCTTTGGACCGATTGACTCGAAATTTCTCCCAGATGTGGCCCTATACTGGCTGAACGAGACACAGCAGTCCCCATTGGAATCGGGTGGAATTTGTATTTTTGGTGAATATTTTAGTGAGAGGGACAATGTTTCATGAGGCTGGCTTAAGGCTGGGGTTAGGGTTAGGGTTATGGGGCTAGGGTTAGGGTTACGGTCGTCTTTTGACCGATTGACTTGAAATTGCACACAAATGTTGTCCATACTGGCGAAAGAAAGGCCAGCAGTTTTTATTGGATTTTAGTGAAATTTGTATTTTTGGTGAATTTTTTAGTGAGAGGGACAATGTTTCATGAGGCTGGCTTAAGGCTGGGGTTAGGGTTAGGGTTATGGGGCTAGGGTTAGGGTTACGGTCGTCTTTTGACCGATTCACCCGAAATTGCACACAAATGTTGTCCATACTGGCGAAAGAAAGGCCAGCAGTTTTTATTGGATTTTAGTGAAATTTGTATTTTTGGTGAATTTTTAAATTAAAAAAGTTGCCTTTTTCATGAAAACGTCGGCCGATTTTTTCAATAGCTTCCAGGTCTTTGGACCGATTGACTCGAAATTTCTCCCAGATGTGGCCCTATACTGGCTGAACGAGACACAGCAGTCCCCATTGGAATCGGGTGGAATTTGTATTTTTGGTGAATATTTTAGTGAGAGGGACAATGTTTCATGAGGCTGGCTTAAGGCTGGGGATAGGGTTAGGGTTATGGGGCTAGGGTTAGGGTTACGGTCGTCTTTTGACCGATTGACTTGAAATTGCACACAAATGTTGTCCATACTGGCGAAAGAAAGGCCAGCAGTTTTTATTGGATTTTAGTGAAATTTGTATTTTTGGTGAATTTTTTAATGAAAAAAGTTGCCTTTTTCATGAAAACGTCGGCCGATTTTTTCAATAGCTTCCAGGTCTTTGGACCGATTGACTCGAAATTTCTCCCAGATGTGGCCCTATACTGGCTGAACGAGACACAGCAGTCCCCATTGGAATCGGGTGGAATTTGTATTTTTGGTGAATATTTTAGTGAGAGGGACAATGTTTCATGAGGCTGGCTTAAGGCTGGGGTTAGGGTTAGGGTTATGGGGCTAGGGTTAGGGTTACGGTCGTCTTTTGACCGATTGACTCGAAATTGCACACAAATGTTGTCCATACTGGCGAAAGAAAGGCCAGCAGTTTTTATTGGATTTTAGTGAAATTTGTATTTTTGGTGAATTTTTTAATGAAAAAAGTTGCCTTTTTCATGAAAACGTCGGCCGATTTTTTCAATAGCTTCCAGGTCTTTGGACCGATTGACTCGAAATTTCTCCCAGATGTGGCCCTATACTGGCTGAACGAGACACAGCAGTCCCCATTGGAATCGGGTGGAATTTGTATTTTTGGTGAATATTTTAATGAAAAAAGTTGCCTTTTTCATGAAAACGTCGGCCGATTTTTTCAATAGCTTCCAGGTCTTTGGACCGATTGACTCGAAATTTCTCCCAGTTGTGGCCCTATACTGGCTGAACGAGACACAGCAGTCCCCATTGGAATCGGGTGGAATTTGTATTTTTGGTGAATTTTTTAATGAAAAAAGTTGCCTTTTTCATGAAAACGTCGGCCGATTTTTTCAATAGCTTCCAGGTCTTTGGACCGATTGACTCGAAATTTCTCCCAGATGTGGCCCTATACTGGCTGAACGAGACACAGCAGTCCCCATTGGAATCGGGTGGAATTTGTATTTTTGGTGAATATTTTAATGAAAAAAGTTGCCTTTTTCATGAAAACGTCGGCCGATTTTTTCAATAGCTTCCAGGTCTTTGGACCGATTGACTCGAAATTTCTCCCAGATGTGGCCCTATACTGGCTGAACGAGACACAGCAGTCCCCATTGGAATCGGGTGGAATTTGTATTTTTGGTGAATATTTTAGTGAGAGGGACAATGTTTCATGAGGCTGGCTTAAGGCTGGGGTTAGGGTTAGGGTTATGGGGCTAGGGTTAGGGTTACGGTCGTCTTTTGACCGATTGACTCGAAATTGCACACAAATGTTGTCCATACTGGCGAAAGAAAGGCCAGCAGTTTTTATTGGATTTTAGTGAAATTTGTATTTTTGGTGAATTTTTTAATGAAAAAAGTTGCCTTTTTCATGAAAACGTCAGCCGATCTTTTCAATAGCTTCCAGGTCTTTGGACCGATTGACTCGAAATTTCTCCCAGATGTGGCCCTATACTGGCTGAACGAGACACAGCAGTCCCCATTGGAATCGGGTGGAATTTGTATTTTTGGTGAATTTTTCAATGAAAAAAGTTGCCTTTTTCATGAAAACGTCGGCCGATTTTTTCAATAGCTTCCAGGTCTTTGGACCGATTGACTCGAAATTTCTCCCAGATGTGGCCCTATACTGGCTGAACGAGACACAGCAGTCCCCATTGGAATCGGGTGGAATTTGTATTTTTGGTGAATTTTTTAATGAAAAAAGTTGCCTTTTTCATGAAAACGTCGGCCGATTTTTTCAATAGCTTCCAGATCTTTGGACCGATTGACTCGAAATTTCTCCCAGATGTGGCCCTATACTGGCTGAACGAGACACAGCAGTCCCCATTGGAATCGGGTGGAATTTGTATTTTTGGTGAATATTTTAGTGAGAGGGACAATGTTTCATGAGGCTGGCTTAAGGCTGGGGTTAGGGTTAGGGTTATGGGGCTAGGGTTAGGGTTACGGTCGTCTTTTGACCGATTGACTCGAAATTGCACACAAATGTTGTCCATACTGGCGAAAGAAAGGCCAGCAGTTTTTATTGGATTTTAGTGAAATTTGTATTTTTGGTGAATTTTTTAATGAAAAAAGTTGCCTTTTTCATGAAAACGTCGGCCGATTTTTTCAATAGCTTCCAGGTCTTTGGACCGATTGACTCGAAATTTCTCCCAGATGTGGCCCTATACTGGCTGAACGAGACACAGCAGTCCCCATTGGAATCGGGTGGAATTTGTATTTTTGGTGAATATTTTAATGAAAAAAGTTGCCTTTTTCATGAAAACGTCGGCCGATTTTTTCAATAGCTTCCAGGTCTTTGGACCGATTGACTCGAAATTTCTCCCAGTTGTGGCCCTATACTGGCTGAACGAGACACAGCAGTCCCCATTGGAATCGGGTGGAATTTGTATTTTTGGTGAATTTTTTAATGAAAAAAGTTGCCTTTTTCATGAAAACGTCGGCCGATTTTTTCAATAGCTTCCAGGTCTTTGGACCGATTGACTCGAAATTTCTCCCAGATGTGGCCCTATACTGGCTGAACGAGACACAGCAGTCCCCATTGGAATCGGGTGGAATTTGTATTTTTGGTGAATATTTTAATGAAAAAAGTTGCCTTTTTCATGAAAACGTCGGCCGATTTTTTCAATAGCTTCCAGGTCTTTGGACCGATTGACTCGAAATTTCTCCCAGATGTGGCCCTATACTGGCTGAACGAGACACAGCAGTCCCCATTGGAATCGGGTGGAATTTGTATTTTTGGTGAATATTTTAGTGAGAGGGACAATGTTTCATGAGGCTGGCTTAAGGCTGGGGTTAGGGTTAGGGTTATGGGGCTAGGGTTAGGGTTACGGTCGTCTTTTGACCGATTGACTCGAAATTGCACACAAATGTTGTCCATACTGGCGAAAGAAAGGCCAGCAGTTTTTATTGGATTTTAGTGAAATTTGTATTTTTGGTGAATTTTTTAATGAAAAAAGTTGCCTTTTTCATGAAAACGTCAGCCGATCTTTTCAATAGCTTCCAGGTCTTTGGACCGATTGACTCGAAATTTCTCCCAGATGTGGCCCTATACTGGCTGAACGAGACACAGCAGTCCCCATTGGAATCGGGTGGAATTTGTATTTTTGGTGAATTTTTCAATGAAAAAAGTTGCCTTTTTCATGAAAACGTCGGCCGATTTTTTCAATAGCTTCCAGGTCTTTGGACCGATTGACTCGAAATTTCTCCCAGATGTGGCCCTATACTGGCTGAACGAGACACAGCAGTCCCCATTGGAATCGGGTGGAATTTGTATTTTTGGTGAATTTTTTAATGAAAAAAGTTGCCTTTTTCATGAAAACGTCGGCCGATTTTTTCAATAGCTTCCAGATCTTTGGACCGATTGACTCGAAATTTCTCCCAGATGTGGCCCTATACTGGCTGAACGAGACACAGCAGTCCCCATTGGAATCGGGTGGAATTTGTATTTTTGGTGAATATTTTAATGAAAAAAGTTGCCTTTTTCATGAAAACGTCGGCCGATTTTTTCAATAGCTTCCAGGTCTTTGGACCGATTGACTCGAAATTTCTCCCAGTTGTGGCCCTATACTGGCTGAACGAGACACAGCAGTCCCCATTGGAATCGGGTGGAATTTGTATTTTTGGTGAATTTTTTAATGAAAAAAGTTGCCTTTTTCATGAAAACGTCGGCCGATTTTTTCAATAGCTTCCAGGTCTTTGGACCGATTGACTCGAAATTTCTCCCAGATGTGGCCCTATACTGGCTGAACGAGACACAGCAGTCCCCATTGGAATCGGGTGGAATTTGTATTTTTGGTGAATATTTTAATGAAAAAAGTTGCCTTTTTCATGAAAACGTCGGCCGATTTATTCAATAGCTTCCAGGTCTTTGGACCGATTGACTCGAAATTTCTCCCAGATGTGGCCCTATACTGGCTGAACGAGACACAGCAGTCCCCATTGGAATCGGGTGGAATTTGTATTTTTGGTGAATATTTTAGTGAGAGGGACAATGTTTCATGAGGCTGGCTTAAGGCTGGGGTTAGGGTTAGGGTTATGGGGCTAGGGTTAGGGTTACGGTCGTCTTTTGACCGATTGACTCGAAATTGCACACAAATGTTGTCCATACTGGCGAAAGAAAGGCCAGCAGTTTTTATTGGATTTTAGTGAAATTTGTATTTTTGGTGAATTTTTTAATGAAAAAAGTTGCCTTTTTCATGAAAACGTCAGCCGATCTTTTCAATAGCTTCCAGGTCTTTGGACCGATTGACTCGAAATTTCTCCCAGATGTGGCCCTATACTGGCTGAACGAGACACAGCAGTCCCCATTGGAATCGGGTGGAATTTGTATTTTTGGTGAATTTTTCAATGAAAAAAGTTGCCTTTTTCATGAAAACGTCGGCCGATTTTTTCAATAGCTTCCAGGTCTTTGGACCGATTGACTCGAAATTTCTCCCAGATGTGGCCCTATACTGGCTGAACGAGACACAGCAGTCCCCATTGGAATCGGGTGGAATTTGTATTTTTGGTGAATTTTTTAATGAAAAAAGTTGCCTTTTTCATGAAAACGTCGGCCGATTTTTTCAATAGCTTCCAGATCTTTGGACCGATTGACTCGAAATTTCTCCCAGATGTGGCCCTATACTGGCTGAACGAGACACAGCAGTCCCCATTGGAATCGGGTGGAATTTGTATTTTTGGTGAATATTTTAGTGAGAGGGACAATGTTTCATGAGGCTGGCTTAAGGCTGGGGTTAGGGTTAGGGTTATGGGGCTAGGGTTAGGGTTACGGTCGTCTTTTGACCGATTGACTTGAAATTGCACACAAATGTTGTCCATACTGGCGAAAGAAAGGCCAGCAGTTTTTATTGGATTTTAGTGAAATTTGTATTTTTGGTGAATTTTTTAATGAAAAAAGTTGCCTTTTTCATGAAAACGTCGGCCGATTTTTTCAATAGCTTCCAGGTCTTTGGACCGATTGACTCGAAATTTCTCCCAGATGTGGCCCTATACTGGCTGAACGAGACACAGCAGTCCCCATTGGAATCGGGTGGAATTTGTATTTTTGGTGAATATTTTAGTGAGAGGGACAATGTTTCATGAGGCTGGCTTAAGGCTGGGGTTAGGGTTAGGGTTATGGGGCTAGGGTTAGGGTTACGGTCGTCTTTTGACAGATTGACTTGAAATTGCACACAAATGTTGTCCATACTGGCGAAAGAAAGGCCAGCAGTTTTTATTGGATTTTAGTGAAATTTGTATTTTTGGTGAATTTTTTAATGAAAAAAGTTGCCTTTTTCATGAAAACGTCGGCCGATTTTTTCAATAGCTTCCAGGTCTTTGGACCGATTGACTCGAAATTTCTCCCAGATGTGGCCCTATACTGGCTGAACGAGACACAGCAGTCCCCATTGGAATCGGGTGGAATTTGTATTTTTGGTGAATATTTTAGTGAGAGGGACAATGTTTCATGAGGCTGGCTTAAGGCTGGGGTTAGGGTTAGGGTTATGGGGCTAGGGTTAGGGTTACGGTCGTCTTTTGACCGATTGACTTGAAATTGCACACAAATGTTGTCCATACTGGCGAAAGAAAGGCCAGCAGTTTTTATTGGATTTTAGTGAAATTTGTATTTTTGGTGAATTTTTTTCTGAGAGGGACAATGTTTCATGAGGCTGGCTTAAGGCTGGGGTTAGGGTTAGGGTTATGGGGCTAGGGTTAGGGTTACGGTCGTCTTTTGACCGATTCACCCGAAATTGCACACAAATGTTGTCCATACTGGCGAAAGAAAGGCCAGCAGTTTTTATTGGATTTTAGTGAAATTTGTATTTTTGGTGAATTTTTTAATGAAAAAAGTTGCCTTTTTCATGAAAACGTCGGCCGATTTTTTCAATAGCTTCCAGGTCTTTGGACCGATTGACTCGAAATTTCTCCCAGATGTGGCCCTATACTGGCTGAACGAGACACAGCAGTCCCCATTGGAATCGGGTGGAATTTGTATTTTTGGTGAATATTTTAGTGAGAGGGACAATGTTTCATGAGGCTGGCTTAAGGCTGGGGTTAGGGTTAGGGTTATGGGGCTAGGGTTAGGGTTACGGTCGTCTTTTGACCGATTGACTTGAAATTGCACACAAATGTTGTCCATACTGGCGAAAGAAAGGCCAGCAGTTTTTATTGGATTTTAGTGAAATTTGTATTTTTGGTGAATTTTTTAGTGAGAGGGACAATGTTTCATGAGGCTGGCTTAAGGCTGGGGTTAGGGTTAGGGTTATGGGGCTAGGGTTAGGGTTACGGTCGTCTTTTGACCGATTCACCCGAAATTGCACACAAATGTTGTCCATACTGGCGAAAGAAAGGCCAGCAGTTTTTATTGGATTTTAGTGAAATTTGTATTTTTGGTGAATTTTTAAATTAAAAAAGTTGCCTTTTTCATGAAAACGTCGGCCGATTTTTTCAATAGCTTCCAGGTCTTTGGACCGATTGACTCGAAATTTCTCCCAGATGTGGCCCTATACTGGCTGAACGAGACACAGCAGTCCCCATTGGAATCGGGTGGAATTTGTATTTTTGGTGAATATTTTAGTGAGAGGGACAATGTTTCATGAGGCTGGCTTAAGGCTGGGGTTAGGGTTAGGGTTATGGGGCTAGGGTTAGGGTTACGGTCGTCTTTTGACCGATTGACTTGAAATTGCACACAAATGTTGTCCATACTGGCGAAAGAAAGGCCAGCAGTTTTTATTGGATTTTAGTGAAATTTGTATTTTTGGTGAATTTTTTAATGAAAAAAGTTGCCTTTTTCATGAAAACGTCGGCCGATTTTTTCAATAGCTTCCAGGTCTTTGGACCGATTGACTCGAAATTTCTCCCAGATGTGGCCCTATACTGGCTGAACGAGACACAGCAGTCCCCATTGGAATCGGGTGGAATTTGTATTTTTGGTGAATTTTTTAATGAAAAAAGTTGCCTTTTTCATGAAAACGTCGGCCGATTTTTTCAATAGCTTCCAGATCTTTGGACCGATTGACTCGAAATTTCTCCCAGATGTGGCCCTATACTGGCTGAACGAGACACAGCAGTCCCCATTGGAATCGGGTGGAATTTGTATTTTTGGTGAATATTTTAATGAAAAAAGTTGCCTTTTTCATGAAAACGTCGGCCGATTTTTTCAATAGCTTCCAGGTCTTTGGACCGATTGACTCGAAATTTCTCCCAGATGTGGCCCTATACTGGCTGAACGAGACACAGCAGTCCCCATTGGAATCGGGTGGAATTTGTATTTTTGGTGAATATTTTAGTGAGAGGGACAATGTTTCATGAGGCTGGCTTAAGGCTGGGGTTAGGGTTAGGGTTATGGGGCTAGGGTTAGGGTTACGGTCGTCTTTTGACCGATTGACTCGAAATTGCACACAAATGTTGTCCATACTGGCGAAAGAAAGGCCAGCAGTTTTTATTGGATTTTAGTGAAATTTGTATTTTTGGTGAATTTTTTAATGAAAAAAGTTGCCTTTTTCATGAAAACGTCAGCCGATCTTTTCAATAGCTTCCAGGTCTTTGGACCGATTGACTCGAAATTTCTCCCAGATGTGGCCCTATACTGGCTGAACGAGACACAGCAGTCCCCATTGGAATCGGGTGGAATTTGTATTTTTGGTGAATATTTTAATGAAAAAAGTTGCATTTTTCATGAAAACGTCGGCCGATTTTTTCAATAGCTTCCAGGTCTTTGGACCGATTGACTCGAAATTTCTCCCAGATGTGGCCCTATACTGGCTGAACGAGACACAGCAGTCCCCATTGGAATCGGGTGGAATTTGTATTTTTGGTGAATTTTTTAATGAAAAAAGTTGCCTTTTTCATGAAAACGTCGGCCGATTTTTTCAATAGCTTCCAGATCTTTGGACCGATTGACTCGAAATTTCTCCCAGATGTGGCCCTATACTGGCTGAACGAGACACAGCAGTCCCCATTGGAATCGGGTGGAATTTGTATTTTTGGTGAATATTTTAATGAAAAAAGTTGCCTTTTTCATGAAAACGTCGGCCGATTTTTTCAATAGCTTCCAGGTCTTTGGACCGATTGACTCGAAATTTCTCCCAGATGTGGCCCTATACTGGCTGAACGAGACACAGCAGTCCCCATTGGAATCGGGTGGAATTTGTATTTTTGGTGAATATTTTAGTGAGAGGGACAATGTTTCATGAGGCTGGCTTAAGGCTGGGGTTAGGGTTAGGGTTATGGGGCTAGGGTTAGGGTTACGGTCGTCTTTTGACCGATTGACTCGAAATTGCACACAAATGTTGTCCATACTGGCGAAAGAAAGGCCAGCAGTTTTTATTGGATTTTAGTGAAATTTGTATTTTTGGTGAATTTTTTAATGAAAAAAGTTGCCTTTTTCATGAAAACGTCAGCCGATCTTTTCAATAGCTTCCAGGTCTTTGGACCGATTGACTCGAAATTTCTCCCAGATGTGGCCCTATACTGGCTGAACGAGACACAGCAGTCCCCATTGGAATCGGGTGGAATTTGTATTTTTGGTGAATTTTTCAATGAAAAAAGTTGCCTTTTTCATGAAAACGTCGGCCGATTTTTTCAATAGCTTCCAGGTCTTTGGACCGATTGACTCGAAATTTCTCCCAGATGTGGCCCTATACTGGCTGAACGAGACACAGCAGTCCCCATTGGAATCGGGTGGAATTTGTATTTTTGGTGAATATTTTAGTGAGAGGGACAATGTTTCATGAGGCTGGCTTAAGGCTGGGGTTAGGGTTAGGGTTATGGGGCTAGGGTTAGGGTTACGGTCGTCTTTTGACCGATTGACTCGAAATTGCACACAAATGTTGTCCATACTGGCGAAAGAAAGGCCAGCAGTTTTTATTGGATTTTAGTGAAATTTGTATTTTTGGTGAATTTTTTAATGAAAAAAGTTGCCTTTTTCATGAAAACGTCAGCCGATCTTTTCAATAGCTTCCAGGTCTTTGGACCGATTGACTCGAAATTTCTCCCAGATGTGGCCCTATACTGGCTGAACGAGACACAGCAGTCCCCATTGGAATCGGGTGGAATTTGTATTTTTGGTGAATTTTTTAATGAAAAAAGTTGCCTTTTTCATGAAAACGTCGGCCGATTTTTTCAATAGCTTCCAGGTCTTTGGACCGATTGACTCGAAATTTCTCCCAGATGTGGCCCTATACTGGCTGAACGAGACACAGCAGTCCCCATTGGAATCGGGTGGAATTTGTATTTTTGGTGAATTTTTTAGTGAGAGGGACAATGTTTCATGAGGCTGGCTTAAGGCTGGGGTTAGGGTTAGGGTTATGGGGCTAGGGTTAGGGTTACGGTCGTCTTTTGACCGATTGACTTGAAATTGCACACAAATGTTGTCCATACTGGCGAAAGAAAGGCCAGCAGTTTTTATTGGATTTTAGTGAAATTTGTATTTTTGGTGAATTTTTTAATGAAAAAAGTTGCCTTTTTCATGAAAACGTCGGCCGATTTTTTCAATAGCTTCCAGGTCTTTGGACCGATTGACTCGAAATTTCTCCCAGATGTGGCCCTATACTGGCTGAACGAGACACAGCAGTCCCCATTGGAATCGGGTGGAATTTGTATTTTTGGTGAATATTTTAGTGAGAGGGACAATGTTTCATGAGGCTGGCTTAAGGCTGGGGTTAGGGTTAGGGTTATGGGGCTAGGGTTAGGGTTACGGTCGTCTTTTGACCGATTGACTTGAAATTGCACACAAATGTTGTCCATACTGGCGAAAGAAAGGCCAGCAGTTTTTATTGGATTTTAGTGGAATTTGTATTTTTGGTGAATTTTTTACTGAGAGGGACAATGTTTCATGAGGCTGGCTTAAGGCTGGGGTTAGGGTTAGGGTTATGGGGCTAGGGTTAGGGTTACGGTCGTCTTTTGACCGATTGACTTGAAATTGCACACAAATGTTGTCCATACTGGTGAAAGAAAGGCCAGCAGTTTTTATTGGATTTTAGTGAAATTTGTATTTTTGGTGAATTTTTTAATGAAAAAAGTTGCCTTTTTCATGAAAACGTCGGCCGATTTTTTCAATAGCTTCCAGGTCTTTGGACCGATTGACTCGAAATTTCTCCCAGATGTGGCCCTATACTGGCTGAACGAGACACAGCAGTCCCCATTGGAATCGGGTGGAATTTGTATTTTTGGTGAATATTTTAATGAAAAAAGTTGCCTTTTTCATGAAAACGTCGGCCGATTTTTTCAATAGCTTCCAGGTCTTTGGACCGATTGACTCGAAATTTCTCCCAGATGTGGCCCTATACTGGCTGAACGAGACACAGCAGTCCCCATTGGAATCGGGTGGAATTTGTATTTTTGGTGAATATTTTAGTGAGAGGGACAATGTTTCATGAGGCTGGCTTAAGGCTGGGGTTAGGGTTAGGGTTATGGGGCTAGGGTTAGGGTTACGGTCGTCTTTTGACCGATTGACTCGAAATTGCACACAAATGTTGTCCATACTGGCGAAAGAAAGGCCAGCAGTTTTTATTGGATTTTAGTGAAATTTGTATTTTTGGTGAATTTTTTAATGAAAAAAGTTGCCTTTTTCATGAAAACGTCAGCCGATCTTTTCAATAGCTTCCAGGTCTTTGGACCGATTGACTCGAAATTTCTCCCAGATGTGGCCCTATACTGGCTGAACGAGACACAGCAGTCCCCATTGGAATCGGGTGGAATTTGTATTTTTGGTGAATTTTTTAATGAAAAAAGTTGCCTTTTTCATGAAAACGTCGGCCGATTTTTTCAATAGCTTCCAGGTCTTTGGACCGATTGACTCGAAATTTCTCCCAGATGTGGCCCTATACTGGCTGAACGAGACACAGCAGTCCCCATTGGAATCGGGTGGAATTTGTATTTTTGGTGAATATTTTAGTGAGAGGGACAATGTTTCATGAGGCTGGCTTAAGGCTGGGGTTAGGGTTAGGGTTATGGGGCTAGGGTTAGGGTTACGGTCGTCTTTTGACCGATTGACTCGAAATTGCACACAAATGTTGTCCATACTGGCGAAAGAAAGGCCAGCAGTTTTTATTGGATTTTAGTGAAATTTGTATTTTTGGTGAATTTTTTAATGAAAAAAGTTGCCTTTTTCATGAAAACGTCAGCCGATCTTTTCAATAGCTTCCAGGTCTTTGGACCGATTGACTAGAAATTTCTCCCAGATGTGGCCCTATACTGGCTGAACGAGACACAGCAGTCCCCATTGGAATCGGGTGGAATTTGTATTTTTGGTGAATTTTTTAATGAAAAAAGTTGCCTTTTTCATGAAAACGTCGGCCGATTTTTTCAATAGCTTCCAGGTCTTTGGACCGATTGACTCGAAATTTCTCCCAGATGTGGCCCTATACTGGCTGAACGAGACACAGCAGTCCCCATTGGAATCGGGTGGAATTTGTATTTTTGGTGAATTTTTTAGTGAGAGGGACAATGTTTCATGAGGCTGGCTTAAGGCTGGGGTTAGGGTTAGGGTTATGGGGCTAGGGTTAGGGTTACGGTCGTCTTTTGACCGATTGACTTGAAATTGCACACAAATGTTGTCCATACTGGCGAAAGAAAGGCCAGCAGTTTTTATTGGATTTTAGTGAAATTTGTATTTTTGGTGAATTTTTTAATGAAAAAAGTTGCCTTTTTCATGAAAACGTCGGCCGATTTTTTCAATAGCTTCCAGGTCTTTGGACCGATTGACTCGAAATTTCTCCCAGATGTGGCCCTATACTGGCTGAACGAGACACAGCAGTCCCCATTGGAATCGGGTGGAATTTGTATTTTTGGTGAATATTTTAGTGAGAGGGACAATGTTTCATGAGGCTGGCTTAAGGCTGGGGTTAGGGTTAGGGTTATGGGGCTAGGGTTAGGGTTACGGTCGTCTTTTGACCGATTGACTTGAAATTGCACACAAATGTTGTCCATACTGGCGAAAGAAAGGCCAGCAGTTTTTATTGGATTTTAGTGGAATTTGTATTTTTGGTGAATTTTTTACTGAGAGGGACAATGTTTCATGAGGCTGGCTTAAGGCTGGGGTTAGGGTTAGGGTTATGGGGCTAGGGTTAGGGTTACGGTCGTCTTTTGACCGATTGACTTGAAATTGCACACAAATGTTGTCCATACTGGTGAAAGAAAGGCCAGCAGTTTTTATTGGATTTTAGTGAAATTTGTATTTTTGGTGAATTTTTTAATGAAAAAAGTTGCCTTTTTCATGAAAACGTCGGCCGATTTTTTCAATAGCTTCCAGGTCTTTGGACCGATTGACTCGAAATTTCTCCCAGATGTGGCCCTATACTGGCTGAACGAGACACAGCAGTCCCCATTGGAATCGGGTGGAATTTGTATTTTTGGTGAATATTTTAGTGAGAGGGACAATGTTTCATGAGGCTGGCTTAAGGCTGGGGTTAGGGTTAGGGTTATGGGGCTAGGGCTAGGGTTACGGTCGTCTTTTGACCGATTGACTCGAAATTGCACACAAATGTTGTCCATATTGGCGAAAGAAAGGCCAGCAGTTTTTATTGGATTTTAGTGAAATTTGTATTTTTGGTGAATTTTTAAATTAAAAAAGTTGCCTTTTTCATGAAAACGTCGGCCGATTTTTTCAATAGCTTCCAGGTCTTTGGACCGATTGACTCGAAATTTCTCCCAGATGTGGCCCTATACTGGCTGAACGAGACACAGCAGTCCCCATTGGAATCGGGTGGAATTTGTATTTTTGGTGAATATTTTAGTGAGAGGGACAATGTTTCATGAGGCTGGCTTAAGGCTGGGGTTAGGGTTAGGGTTATGGGGCTAGGGTTAGGGTTACGGTCGTCTTTTGACCGATTGACTTGAAATTGCACACAAATGTTGTCCATACTGGCGAAAGAAAGGCCAGCAGTTTTTATTGGATTTTAGTGAAATTTGTATTTTTGGTGAATTTTTTAATGAAAAAAGTTGCCTTTTTCATGAAAACGTCGGCCGATTTTTTCAATAGCTTCCAGGTCTTTGGACCGATTGACTCGAAATTTCTCCCAGATGTGGCCCTATACTGGCTGAACGAGACACAGCAGTCCCCATTGGAATCGGGTGGAATTTGTATTTTTGGTGAATATTTTAATGAAAAAAGTTGCCTTTTTCATGAAAACGTCGGCCGATTTTTTCAATAGCTTCCAGGTCTTTGGACCGATTGACTCGAAATTTCTCCCAGATGTGGCCCTATACTGGCTGAACGAGACACAGCAGTCCCCATTGGAATCGGGTGGAATTTGTATTTTTGGTGAATTTTTTAATGAAAAAAGTTGCCTTTTTCATGAAAACGTCGGCCGATTTTTTCAATAGCTTCCAGATCTTTGGACCGATTGACTCGAAATTTCTCCCAGATGTGGCCCTATACTGGCTGAACGAGACACAGCAGTCCCCATTGGAATCGGGTGGAATTTGTATTTTTGGTGAATATTTTAATGAAAAAAGTTGCCTTTTTCATGAAAACGTCGGCCGATTTTTTCAATAGCTTCCAGGTCTTTGGACCGATTGACTCGAAATTTCTCCCAGATGTGGCCCTATACTGGCTGAACGAGACACAGCAGTCCCCATTGGAATCGGGTGGAATTTGTATTTTTGGTGAATATTTTAGTGAGAGGGACAATGTTTCATGAGGCTGGCTTAAGGCTGGGGTTAGGGTTAGGGTTATGGGGCTAGGGTTAGGGTTACGGTCGTCTTTTGACCGATTGACTCGAAATTGCACACAAATGTTGTCCATACTGGCGAAAGAAAGGCCAGCAGTTTTTATTGGATTTTAGTGAAATTTGTATTTTTGGTGAATTTTTTAATGAAAAAAGTTGCCTTTTTCATGAAAACGTCAGCCGATCTTTTCAATAGCTTCCAGGTCTTTGGACCGATTGACTCGAAATTTCTCCCAGATGTGGCCCTATACTGGCTGAACGAGACACAGCAGTCCCCATTGGAATCGGGTGGAATTTGTATTTTTGGTGAATATTTTAATGAAAAAAGTTGCCTTTTTCATGAAAACGTCGGCCGATTTTTTCAATAGCTTCCAGGTCTTTGGACCGATTGACTCGAAATTTCTCCCAGATGTGGCCCTATACTGGCTGAACGAGACACAGCAGTCCCCATTGGAATCGGGTGGAATTTGTATTTTTGGTGAATTTTTTAATGAAAAAAGTTGCCTTTTTCATGAAAACGTCGGCCGATTTTTTCAATAGCTTCCAGATCTTTGGACCGATTGACTCGAAATTTCTCCCAGATGTGGCCCTATACTGGCTGAACGAGACACAGCAGTCCCCATTGGAATCGGGTGGAATTTGTATTTTTGGTGAATATTTTAATGAAAAAAGTTGCCTTTTTCATGAAAACGTCGGCCGATTTTTTCAATAGCTTCCAGGTCTTTGGACCGATTGACTCGAAATTTCTCCCAGATGTGGCCCTATACTGGCTGAACGAGACACAGCAGTCCCCATTGGAATCGGGTGGAATTTGTATTTTTGGTGAATATTTTAGTGAGAGGGACAATGTTTCATGAGGCTGGCTTAAGGCTGGGGTTAGGGTTAGGGTTATGGGGCTAGGGTTAGGGTTACGGTCGTCTTTTGACCGATTGACTCGAAATTGCACACAAATGTTGTCCATACTGGCGAAAGAAAGGCCAGCAGTTTTTATTGGATTTTAGTGAAATTTGTATTTTTGGTGAATTTTTTAATGAAAAAAGTTGCCTTTTTCATGAAAACGTCAGCCGATCTTTTCAATAGCTTCCAGGTCTTTGGACCGATTGACTCGAAATTTCTCCCAGATGTGGCCCTATACTGGCTGAACGAGACACAGCAGTCCCCATTGGAATCGGGTGGAATTTGTATTTTTGGTGAATTTTTTAATGAAAAAAGTTGCCTTTTTCATGAAAACGTCGGCCGATTTTTTCAATAGCTTCCAGGTCTTTGGACCGATTGACTCGAAATTTCTCCCAGATGTGGCCCTATACTGGCTGAACGAGACACAGCAGTCCCCATTGGAATCGGGTGGAATTTGTATTTTTGGTGAATATTTTAGTGAGAGGGACAATGTTTCATGAGGCTGGCTTAAGGCTGGGGTTAGGGTTAGGGTTATGGGGCTAGGGTTAGGGTTACGGTCGTCTTTTGACCGATTGACTCGAAATTGCACACAAATGTTGTCCATACTGGCGAAAGAAAGGCCAGCAGTTTTTATTGGATTTTAGTGAAATTTGTATTTTTGGTGAATTTTTTAATGAAAAAAGTTGCCTTTTTCATGAAAACGTCAGCCGATCTTTTCAATAGCTTCCAGGTCTTTGGACCGATTGACTCGAAATTTCTCCCAGATGTGGCCCTATACTGGCTGAACGAGACACAGCAGTCCCCATTGGAATCGGGTGGAATTTGTATTTTTGGTGAATTTTTTAATGAAAAAAGTTGCCTTTTTCATGAAAACGTCGGCCGATTTTTTCAATAGCTTCCAGGTCTTTGGACCGATTGACTCGAAATTTCTCCCAGATGTGGCCCTATACTGGCTGAACGAGACACAGCAGTCCCCATTGGAATCGGGTGGAATTTGTATTTTTGGTGAATTTTTTAGTGAGAGGGACAATGTTTCATGAGGCTGGCTTAAGGCTGGGGTTAGGGTTAGGGTTATGGGGCTAGGGTTAGGGTTACGGTCGTCTTTTGACCGATTGACTTGAAATTGCACACAAATGTTGTCCATACTGGCGAAAGAAAGGCCAGCAGTTTTTATTGGATTTTAGTGAAATTTGTATTTTTGGTGAATTTTTTAATGAAAAAAGTTGCCTTTTTCATGAAAACGTCGGCCGATTTTTTCAATAGCTTCCAGGTCTTTGGACCGATTGACTCGAAATTTCTCCCAGATGTGGCCCTATACTGGCTGAACGAGACACAGCAGTCCCCATTGGAATCGGGTGGAATTTGTATTTTTGGTGAATATTTTAGTGAGAGGGACAATGTTTCATGAGGCTGGCTTAAGGCTGGGGTTAGGGTTAGGGTTATGGGGCTAGGGTTAGGGTTACGGTCGTCTTTTGACCGATTGACTTGAAATTGCACACAAATGTTGTCCATACTGGCGAAAGAAAGGCCAGCAGTTTTTATTGGATTTTAGTGGAATTTGTATTTTTGGTGAATTTTTTACTGAGAGGGACAATGTTTCATGAGGCTGGCTTAAGGCTGGGGTTAGGGTTAGGGTTATGGGGCTAGGGTTAGGGTTACGGTCGTCTTTTGACCGATTGACTTGAAATTGCACACAAATGTTGTCCATACTGGTGAAAGAAAGGCCAGCAGTTTTTATTGGATTTTAGTGAAATTTGTATTTTTGGTGAATTTTTTAATGAAAAAAGTTGCCTTTTTCATGAAAACGTCGGCCGATTTTTTCAATAGCTTCCAGGTCTTTGGACCGATTGACTCGAAATTTCTCCCAGATGTGGCCCTATACTGGCTGAACGAGACACAGCAGTCCCCATTGGAATCGGGTGGAATTTGTATTTTTGGTGAATATTTTAGTGAGAGGGACAATGTTTCATGAGGCTGGCTTAACGCTGGGGTTAGGGTTAGGGTTATGGGGCTAGGGCTAGGGTTACGGTCGTCTTTTGACCGATTGACTCGAAATTGCACACAAATGTTGTCCATACTGGCGAAAGAAAGGCCAGCAGTTTTTATTGGATTTTAGTGAAATTTGTATTTTTGGTGAATTTTTTAATGAAAAAAGTTGCCTTTTTCATGAAAACGTCGGCCGATTTTTTCAATAGCTTCCAGGTCTTTGGACCGATTGACTCGAAATTTCTCCCAGATGTGGCCCTATACTGGCTGAACGAGACACAGCAGTCCCCATTGGAATCGGGTGGAATTTGTATTTTTGGTGAATTTTTTAGTGAGAGGGACAATGTTTCATGAGGCTGGCTTAAGGCTGGGGTTAGGGTTAGGGTTATGGGGCTAGGGTTAGGGTTACGGTCGTCTTTTGACCGATTGACTTGAAATTGCACACAAATGTTGTCCATACTGGCGAAAGAAAGGCCAGCAGTTTTTATTGGATTTTAGTGAAATTTGTATTTTTGGTGAATTTTTTAATGAAAAAAGTTGCCTTTTTCATGAAAACGTCGGCCGATTTTTTCAATAGCTTCCAGGTCTTTGGACCGATTGACTCGAAATTTCTCCCAGATGTGGCCCTATACTGGCTGAACGAGACACAGCAGTCCCCATTGGAATCGGGTGGAATTTGTATTTTTGGTGAATATTTTAGTGAGAGGGACAATGTTTCATGAGGCTGGCTTAAGGCTGGGGTTAGGGTTAGGGTTATGGGGCTAGGGTTAGGGTTACGGTCGTCTTTTGACCGATTGACTTGAAATTGCACACAAATGTTGTCCATACTGGCGAAAGAAAGGCCAGCAGTTTTTATTGGATTTTAGTGGAATTTGTATTTTTGGTGAATTTTTTACTGAGAGGGACAATGTTTCATGAGGCTGGCTTAAGGCTGGGGTTAGGGTTAGGGTTATGGGGCTAGGGTTAGGGTTACGGTCGTCTTTTGACCGATTGACTTGAAATTGCACACAAATGTTGTCCATACTGGTGAAAGAAAGGCCAGCAGTTTTTATTGGATTTTAGTGAAATTTGTATTTTTGGTGAATTTTTTAATGAAAAAAGTTGCCTTTTTCATGAAAACGTCGGCCGATTTTTTCAATAGCTTCCAGGTCTTTGGACCGATTGACTCGAAATTTCTCCCAGATGTGGCCCTATACTGGCTGAACGAGACACAGCAGTCCCCATTGGAATCGGGTGGAATTTGTATTTTTGGTGAATATTTTAGTGAGAGGGACAATGTTTCATGAGGCTGGCTTAAGGCTGGGGTTAGGGTTAGGGTTATGGGGCTAGGGTTAGGGTTACGGTCGTCTTTTGACCGATTGACTCGAAATTGCACACAAATGTTGTCCATACTGGCGAAAGAAAGGCCAGCAGTTTTTATTGGATTTTAGTGAAATTTGTATTTTTGGTGAATTTTTTAATGAAAAAAGTTGCCTTTTTCATGAAAACGTCAGCCGATCTTTTCAATAGCTTCCAGGTCTTTGGACCGATTGACTCGAAATTTCTCCCAGATGTGGCCCTATACTGGCTGAACGAGACACAGCAGTCCCCATTGGAATCGGGTGGAATTTGTATTTTTGGTGAATTTTTTAATGAAAAAAGTTGCCTTTTTCATGAAAACGTCGGCCGATTTTTTCAATAGCTTCCAGGTCTTTGGACCGATTGACTCGAAATTTCTCCCAGATGTGGCCCTATACTGGCTGAACGAGACACAGCAGTCCCCATTGGAATCGGGTGGAATTTGTATTTTTGGTGAATTTTTTAGTGAGAGGGACAATGTTTCATGAGGCTGGCTTAAGGCTGGGGTTAGGGTTAGGGTTATGGGGCTAGGGTTAGGGTTACGGTCGTCTTTTGACCGATTGACTTGAAATTGCACACAAATGTTGTCCATACTGGCGAAAGAAAGGCCAGCAGTTTTTATTGGATTTTAGTGAAATTTGTATTTTTGGTGAATTTTTTAATGAAAAAAGTTGCCTTTTTCATGAAAACGTCGGCCGATTTTTTCAATAGCTTCCAGGTCTTTGGACCGATTGACTCGAAATTTCTCCCAGATGTGGCCCTATACTGGCTGAACGAGACACAGCAGTCCCCATTGGAATCGGGTGGAATTTGTATTTTTGGTGAATATTTTAGTGAGAGGGACAATGTTTCATGAGGCTGGCTTAAGGCTGGGGTTAGGGTTAGGGTTATGGGGCTAGGGTTAGGGTTACGGTCGTCTTTTGACCGATTGACTTGAAATTGCACACAAATGTTGTCCATACTGGCGAAAGAAAGGCCAGCAGTTTTTATTGGATTTTAGTGGAATTTGTATTTTTGGTGAATTTTTTACTGAGAGGGACAATGTTTCATGAGGCTGGCTTAAGGCTGGGGTTAGGGTTAGGGTTATGGGGCTAGGGTTAGGGTTACGGTCGTCTTTTGACCGATTGACTTGAAATTGCACACAAATGTTGTCCATACTGGTGAAAGAAAGGCCAGCAGTTTTTATTGGATTTTAGTGAAATTTGTATTTTTGGTGAATTTTTTAATGAAAAAAGTTGCCTTTTTCATGAAAACGTCGGCCGATTTTTTCAATAGCTTCCAGGTCTTTGGACCGATTGACTCGAAATTTCTCCCAGATGTGGCCCTATACTGGCTGAACGAGACACAGCAGTCCCCATTGGAATCGGGTGGAATTTGTATTTTTGGTGAATATTTTAGTGAGAGGGACAATGTTTCATGAGGCTGGCTTAACGCTGGGGTTAGGGTTAGGGTTATGGGGCTAGGGCTAGGGTTACGGTCGTCTTTTGACCGATTGACTCGAAATTGCACACAAATGTTGTCCATACTGGCGAAAGAAAGGCCAGCAGTTTTTATTGGATTTTAGTGAAATTTGTATTTTTGGTGAATTTTTTAATGAAAAAAGTTGCCTTTTTCATGAAAACGTCGGCCGATTTTTTCAATAGCTTCCAGGTCTTTGGACCGATTGACTCGAAATTTCTCCCAGATGTGGCCCTATACTGGCTGAACGAGACACAGCAGTCCCCATTGGAATCGGGTGGAATTTGTATTTTTGGTGAATTTTTTAGTGAGAGGGACAATGTTTCATGAGGCTGGCTTAAGGCTGGGGTTAGGGTTAGGGTTATGGGGCTAGGGTTAGGGTTACGGTCGTCTTTTGACCGATTGACTTGAAATTGCACACAAATGTTGTCCATACTGGCGAAAGAAAGGCCAGCAGTTTTTATTGGATTTTAGTGAAATTTGTATTTTTGGTGAATTTTTTAATGAAAAAAGTTGCCTTTTTCATGAAAACGTCGGCCGATTTTTTCAATAGCTTCCAGGTCTTTGGACCGATTGACTCGAAATTTCTCCCAGATGTGGCCCTATACTGGCTGAACGAGACACAGCAGTCCCCATTGGAATCGGGTGGAATTTGTATTTTTGGTGAATATTTTAGTGAGAGGGACAATGTTTCATGAGGCTGGCTTAAGGCTGGGGTTAGGGTTAGGGTTATGGGGCTAGGGTTAGGGTTACGGTCGTCTTTTGACCGATTGACTTGAAATTGCACACAAATGTTGTCCATACTGGCGAAAGAAAGGCCAGCAGTTTTTATTGGATTTTAGTGGAATTTGTATTTTTGGTGAATTTTTTACTGAGAGGGACAATGTTTCATGAGGCTGGCTTAAGGCTGGGGTTAGGGTTAGGGTTATGGGGCTAGGGTTAGGGTTACGGTCGTCTTTTGACCGATTGACTTGAAATTGCACACAAATGTTGTCCATACTGGTGAAAGAAAGGCCAGCAGTTTTTATTGGATTTTAGTGAAATTTGTATTTTTGGTGAATTTTTTAATGAAAAAAGTTGCCTTTTTCATGAAAACGTCGGCCGATTTTTTCAATAGCTTCCAGGTCTTTGGACCGATTGACTCGAAATTTCTCCCAGATGTGGCCCTATACTGGCTGAACGAGACACAGCAGTCCCCATTGGAATCGGGTGGAATTTGTATTTTTGGTGAATATTTTAGTGAGAGGGACAATGTTTCATGAGGCTGGCTTAAGGCTGGGGTTAGGGTTAGGGTTATGGGGCTAGGGTTAGGGTTACGGTCGTCTTTTGACCGATTGACTCGAAATTGCACACAAATGTTGTCCATACTGGCGAAAGAAAGGCCAGCAGTTTTTATTGGATTTTAGTGAAATTTGTATTTTTGGTGAATTTTTTAATGAAAAAAGTTGCCTTTTTCATGAAAACGTCAGCCGATCTTTTCAATAGCTTCCAGGTCTTTGGACCGATTGACTCGAAATTTCTCCCAGATGTGGCCCTATACTGGCTGAACGAGACACAGCAGTCCCCATTGGAATCGGGTGGAATTTGTATTTTTGGTGAATTTTTTAATGAAAAAAGTTGCCTTTTTCATGAAAACGTCGGCCGATTTTTTCAATAGCTTCCAGGTCTTTGGACCGATTGACTCGAAATTTCTCCCAGATGTGGCCCTATACTGGCTGAACGAGACACAGCAGTCCCCATTGGAATCGGGTGGAATTTGTATTTTTGGTGAATTTTTTAGTGAGAGGGACAATGTTTCATGAGGCTGGCTTAAGGCTGGGGTTAGGGTTAGGGTTATGGGGCTAGGGTTAGGGTTACGGTCGTCTTTTGACCGATTGACTTGAAATTGCACACAAATGTTGTCCATACTGGCGAAAGAAAGGCCAGCAGTTTTTATTGGATTTTAGTGAAATTTGTATTTTTGGTGAATTTTTTAATGAAAAAAGTTGCCTTTTTCATGAAAACGTCGGCCGATTTTTTCAATAGCTTCCAGGTCTTTGGACCGATTGACTCGAAATTTCTCCCAGATGTGGCCCTATACTGGCTGAACGAGACACAGCAGTCCCCATTGGAATCGGGTGGAATTTGTATTTTTGGTGAATATTTTAGTGAGAGGGACAATGTTTCATGAGGCTGGCTTAAGGCTGGGGTTAGGGTTAGGGTTATGGGGCTAGGGTTAGGGTTACGGTCGTCTTTTGACCGATTGACTTGAAATTGCACACAAATGTTGTCCATACTGGCGAAAGAAAGGCCAGCAGTTTTTATTGGATTTTAGTGGAATTTGTATTTTTGGTGAATTTTTTAATGAAAAAAGTTGCCTTTTTCATGAAAACGTCGGCCGATTTTTTCAATAGCTTCCAGGTCTTTGGACCGATTGACTCGAAATTTCTCCCAGATGTGGCCCTATACTGGCTGAACGAGACACAGCAGTCCCCATTGGAATCGGGTGGAATTTGTATTTTTGGTGAATATTTTAGTGAGAGGGACAATGTTTCATGAGGCTGGCTTAAGGCTGGGGTTAGGGTTAGGGTTATGGGGCTAGGGTTAGGGTTACGGTCGTCTTTTGACCGATTGACTCGAAATTGCACACAAATGTTGTCCATACTGGCGAAAGAAAGGCCAGCAGTTTTTATTGGATTTTAGTGAAATTTGTATTTTTGGTGAATTTTTTAATGAAAAAAGTTGCCTTTTTCATGAAAACGTCAGCCGATCTTTTCAATAGCTTCCAGGTCTTTGGACCGATTGACTCGAAATTTCTCCCAGATGTGGCCCTATACTGGCTGAACGAGACACAGCAGTCCCCATTGGAATCGGGTGGAATTTGTATTTTTGGTGAATTTTTTAATGAAAAAAGTTGCCTTTTTCATGAAAACGTCGGCCGATTTTTTCAATAGCTTCCAGGTCTTTGGACCGATTGACTCGAAATTTCTCCCAGATGTGGCCCTATACTGGCTGAACGAGACACAGCAGTCCCCATTGGAATCGGGTGGAATTTGTATTTTTGGTGAATATTTTAGTGAGAGGGACAATGTTTCATGAGGCTGGCTTAAGGCTGGGGTTAGGGTTAGGGTTATGGGGCTAGGGTTAGGGTTACGGTCGTCTTTTGACCGATTGACTCGAAATTGCACACA
Source organism: Pagrus pagrus (assembly GCF_965226575.1). Classification (NCBI taxonomy): domain Eukaryota; kingdom Metazoa; phylum Chordata; class Actinopteri; order Spariformes; family Sparidae; genus Pagrus; species Pagrus pagrus. The sequence continues at coordinate 10,459,618 of NC_140204.1, read as the reverse complement.
AATGTTGTCCATACTGGCGAAAGAAAGGCCAGCAGTTTTTATTGGATTTTAGTGAAATTTGTATTTTTGGTGAATTTTTTAATGAAAAAAGTTGCCTTTTTCATGAAAACGTCAGCCGATCTTTTCAATAGCTTCCAGGTCTTTGGACCGATTGACTCGAAATTTCTCCCAGATGTGGCCCTATACTGGCTGAACGAGACACAGCAGTCCCCATTGGAATCGGGTGGAATTTGTATTTTTGGTGAATTTTTTAATGAAAAAAGTTGCCTTTTTCATGAAAACGTCGGCCGATTTTTTCAATAGCTTCCAGGTCTTTGGACCGATTGACTCGAAATTTCTCCCAGATGTGGCCCTATACTGGCTGAACGAGACACAGCAGTCCCCATTGGAATCGGGTGGAATTTGTATTTTTGGTGAATATTTTAGTGAGAGGGACAATGTTTCATGAGGCTGGCTTAAGGCTGGGGTTAGGGTTAGGGTTATGGGGCTAGGGTTAGGGTTACGGTCGTCTTTTGACCGATTGACTCGAAATTGCACACAAATGTTGTCCATACTGGCGAAAGAAAGGCCAGCAGTTTTTATTGGATTTTAGTGAAATTTGTATTTTTGGTGAATTTTTTAATGAAAAAAGTTGCCTTTTTCATGAAAACGTCAGCCGATCTTTTCAATAGCTTCCAGGTCTTTGGACCGATTGACTCGAAATTTCTCCCAGATGTGGCCCTATACTGGCTGAACGAGACACAGCAGTCCCCATTGGAATCGGGTGGAATTTGTATTTTTGGTGAATTTTTTAATGAAAAAAGTTGCCTTTTTCATGAAAACGTCGGCCGATTTTTTCAATAGCTTCCAGGTCTTTGGACCGATTGACTCGAAATTTCTCCCAGATGTGGCCCTATACTGGCTGAACGAGACACAGCAGTCCCCATTGGAATCGGGTGGAATTTGTATTTTTGGTGAATTTTTTAATGAAAAAAGTTGCCTTTTTCATGAAAACGTCGGCCGATTTTTTCAATAGCTTCCAGGTCTTTGGAACGATTGACTCGAAATTTCTCCCAGATGTGGCCCTATACTGGCTGAACGAGACACAGCAGTCCCCATTGGAATCGGGTGGAATTTGTATTTTTGGTGAATATTTTAGTGAGAGGGACAATGTTTCATGAGGCTGGCTTAAGGCTGGGGTTAGGGTTAGGGTTATGGGGCTAGGGTTAGGGTTACGGTCGTCTTTTGACCGATTGACTCGAAATTGCACACAAATGTTGTCCATACTGGCGAAAGAAAGGCCAGCAGTTTTTATTGGATTTTAGTGAAATTTGTATTTTTGGTGAATTTTTTAATGAAAAAAGTTGCCTTTTTCATGAAAACGTCGGCCGATTTTTTCAATAGCTTCCAGGTCTTTGGACCGATTGACTCGAAATTTCTCCCAGATGTGGCCCTATACTGGCTGAACGAGACACAGCAGTCCCCATTGGAATCGGGTGGAATTTGTATTTTTGGTGAATATTTTAGTGAGAGGGACAATGTTTCATGAGGCTGGCTTAAGGCTGCGGTTAGGGTTAGGGTTATGGGGCTAGGGTTAGGGTTACGGTCGTCTTTTGACCGATTGACTCGAAATTGCACACAAATGTTGTCCATACTGGCGAAAGAAAGGCCAGCAGTTTTTATTGGATTTTAGTGAAATTTGTACTTTTGGTGAATTTTTTAATGAAAAAAGTTGCCTTTTTCATGAAAACGTCGGCCGATTTTTTCAATAGCTTCCAGGTCTTTGGACCGATTGACTCGAAATTTCTCCCAGATGTGGCCCTATACTGGCTGAACGAGACACAGCAGTCCCCATTGGAATCGGGTGGAATTTGTATTTTTGGTGAATTTTTTAATGAAAAAAGTTGCCTTTTTCATGAAAACGTCGGCCGATTTTTTCAATAGCTTCCAGGTCTTTGGACCGATTGACTCGAAATTTCTCCCAGATGTGGCCCTATACTGGCTGAACGAGACACAGCAGTCCCCATTGGAATCGGGTGGAATTTGTATTTTTGGTGAATTTTTTAATGAAAAAAGTTGCCTTTTTCATGAAAACGTCGGCCGATTTTTTCAATAGCTTCCAGGTCTTTGGAACGATTGACTCGAAATTTCTCCCAGATGTGGCCCTATACTGGCTGAACGAGACACAGCAGTCCCCATTGGAATCGGGTGGAATTTGTATTTTTGGTGAATATTTTAGTGAGAGGGACAATGTTTCATGAGGCTGGCTTAAGGCTGGGGTTAGGGTTAGGGTTATGGGGCTAGGGTTAGGGTTACGGTCGTCTTTTGACCGATTGACTCGAAATTGCACACAAATGTTGTCCATACTGGCGAAAGAAAGGCCAGCAGTTTTTATTGGATTTTAGTGAAATTTGTATTTTTGGTGAATTTTTTAATGAAAAAAGTTGCCTTTTTCATGAAAACGTCGGCCGATTTTTTCAATAGCTTCCAGGTCTTTGGACCGATTGACTCGAAATTTCTCCCAGATGTGGCCCTATACTGGCTGAACGAGACACAGCAGTCCCCATTGGAATCGGGTGGAATTTGTATTTTTGGTGAATATTTTAGTGAGAGGGACAATGTTTCATGAGGCTGGCTTAAGGCTGGGGTTAGGGTTAGGGTTATGGGGCTAGGGTTAGGGTTACGGTCGTCTTTTGACCGATTGACTCGAAATTGCACACAAATGTTGTCCATACTGGCGAAAGAAAGGCCAGCAGTTTTTATTGGATTTTAGTGAAATTTGTATTTTTGTTGAATTTTTTAATGAAAAAAGTTGCCTTTTTCATGAAAACGTCAGCCGATCTTTTCAATAGCTTCCAGGTCTTTGGACCGATTGACTCGAAATTTCTCCCAGATGTGGCCCTATACTGGCTGAACGAGACACAGCAGTCCCCATTGGAATCGGGTGGAATTTGTATTTTTGGTGAATTTTTTAATGAAAAAAGTTGCCTTTTTCATGAAAACGTCGGCCGATTTTTTCAATAGCTTCCAGGTCTTTGGACCGATTGACTCGAAATTTCTCCCAGATGTGGCCCTATACTGGCTGAACGAGACACAGCAGTCCCCATTGGAATCGGGTGGAATTTGTATTTTTGGTGAATTTTTTAATGAAAAAAGTTGCCTTTTTCATGAAAACGTCGGCCGATTTTTTCAATAGCTTCCAGGTCTTTGGACCGATTGACTCGAAATTTCTCCCAGATGTGGCCCTATACTGGCTGAACGAGACACAGCAGTCCCCATTGGAATCGGGTGGAATTTGTATTTTTGGTGAATATTTTAGTGAGAGGGACAATGTTTCATGAGGCTGGCTTAAGGCTGGGGTTAGGGTTAGGGTTATGGGGCTAGGGTTAGGGTTACGGTCGTCTTTTGACCGATTGACTCGAAATTGCACACAAATGTTGTCCATACTGGCGAAAGAAAGGCCAGCAGTTTTTATTGGATTTTAGTGAAATTTGTATTTTTGGTGAATTTTTTAATGAAAAAAGTTGCCTTTTTCATGAAAACGTCAGCCGATCTTTTCAATAGCTTCCAGGTCTTTGGACCGATTGACTCGAAATTTCTCCCAGATGTGGCCCCTATACTGGCTGAACGAGACACAGCAGTCCCCATTGGAATCGGGTGGAATTTGTATTTTTGGTGAATTTTTTAATGAAAAAAGTTGCCTTTTTCATGAAAACGTCGGCCGATTTTTTCAATAGCTTCCAGGTCTTTGGACCGATTGACTCGAAATTTCTCCCAGATGTGGCCCTATACTGGCTGAACGAGACACAGCAGTCCCCATTGGAATCGGGTGGAATTTGTATTTTTGGTGAATATTTTAGTGAGAGGGACAATGTTTCATGAGGCTGGCTTAAGGCTGGGGTTAGGGTTAGGGTTATGGGGCTAGGGTTAGGGTTACGGTCGTCTTTTGACCGATTGACTTGAAATTGCACACAAATGTTGTCCATACTGGCGAAAGAAAGGCCAGCAGTTTTTATTGGATTTTAGTGAAATTTGTATTTTTGGTGAATTTTTTAATGAAAAAAGTTGCCTTTTTCATGAAAACGTCGGCCGATTTTTTCAATAGCTTCCAGGTCTTTGGACCGATTGACTCGAAATTTCTCCCAGATGTGGCCCTATACTGGCTGAACGAGACACAGCAGTCCCCATTGGAATCGGGTGGAATTTGTATTTTTGGTGAATATTTTAGTGAGAGGGACAATGTTTCATGAGGCTGGCTTAAGGCTGGGGTTAGGGTTAGGGTTATGGGGCTAGGGTTAGGGTTACGGTCGTCTTTTGACCGATTGACTCGAAATTGCACACAAATGTTGTCCATACTGGCGAAAGAAAGGCCAGCAGTTTTTATTGGATTTTAGTGAAATTTGTACTTTTGGTGAATTTTTTAATGAAAAAAGTTGCCTTTTTCATGAAAACGTCGGCCGATTTTTTCAATAGCTTCCAGGTCTTTGGACCGATTGACTCGAAATTTCTCCCAGATGTGGCCCTATACTGGCTGAACGAGACACAGCAGTCCCCATTGGAATCGGGTGGAATTTGTATTTTTGGTGAATATTTTAATGAAAAAAGTTGCCTTTTTCATGAAAACGTCGGCCGATTTTTTCAATAGCTTCCAGGTCTTTGGACCGATTGACTCGAAATTTTTCCCAGATGTGGCCCTATACTGGCTGAACGAGACACAGCAGTCCCCATTGGAATCGGGTGGAATTTGTATTTTTGGTGAATATTTTAGTGAGAGGGACAATGTTTCATGAGGCTGGCTTAAGGCTGGGGTTAGGGTTAGGGTTATGGGGCTAGGGTTAGGGTTACGGTCGTCTTTTGACCAATTGACTCGAAATTGCACACAAATGTTGTCCATACTGGCGAAAGAAAGGCCAGCAGTTTTTATTGGATTTTAGTGAAATTTGTATTTTTGTTGAATTTTTTAATGAAAAAAGTTGCCTTTTTCATGAAAACGTCAGCCGATCTTTTCAATAGCTTCCAGGTCTTTGGACCGATTGACTCGAAATTTCTCCCAGATGTGGCCCTATACTGGCTGAACGAGACACAGCAGTCCCCATTGGAATCGGGTGGAATTTGTATTTTTGGTGAATTTTTTAATGAAAAAAGTTGCCTTTTTCATGAAAACGTCGGCCGATTTTTTCAATAGCTTCCAGGTCTTTGGACCGATTGACTCGAAATTTCTCCCAGATGTGGCCCTATACTGGCTGAACGAGACACAGCAGTCCCCATTGGAATCGGGTGGAATTTGTATTTTTGGTGAATTTTTTAATGAAAAAAGTTGCCTTTTTCATGAAAACGTCAGCCGATTTTTTCAATAGCTTCCAGATCTTTGGACCGATTGACTCGAAATTTCTCCCAGATGTGGCCCTATACTGGCTGAACGAGACACAGCAGTCCCCATTGGAATCGGGTGGAATTTGTATTTTTGGTGAATATTTTAGTGAGAGGGACAATGTTTCATGAGGCTGGCTTAAGGCTGGGGTTAGGGTTAGGGTTATGGGGCTAGGGTTAGGGTTACGGTCGTCTTTTGACCGATTGACTTGAAATTGCACACAAATGTTGTCCATACTGGCGAAAGAAAGGCCAGCAGTTTTTATTGGATTTTAGTGAAATTTGTATTTTTGGTGAATTTTTTAATGAAAAAAGTTGCCTTTTTCATGAAAACGTCGGCCGATTTTTTCAATAGCTTCCAGGTCTTTGGACCGATTGACTCGAAATTTCTCCCAGATGTGGCCCTATACTGGCTGAACGAGACACAGCAGTCCCCATTGGAATCGGGTGGAATTTGTATTTTTGGTGAATATTTTAGTGAGAGGGACAATGTTTCATGAGGCTGGCTTAAGGCTGGGGTTAGGGTTAGGGTTATGGGGCTAGGGTTAGGGTTACGGTCGTCTTTTGACCGATTGACTCGAAATTGCACACAAATGTTGTCCATACTGGCGAAAGAAAGGCCAGCAGTTTTTATTGGATTTTAGTGAAATTTGTACTTTTGGTGAATTTTTTAATGAAAAAAGTTGCCTTTTTCATGAAAACGTCGGCCGATTTTTTCAATAGCTTCCAGGTCTTTGGACCGATTGACTCGAAATTTCTCCCAGATGTGGCCCTATACTGGCTGAACGAGACACAGCAGTCCCCATTGGAATCGGGTGGAATTTGTATTTTTGGTGAATATTTTAATGAAAAAAGTTGCCTTTTTCATGAAAACGTCGGCCGATTTTTTCAATAGCTTCCAGGTCTTTGGACCGATTGACTCGAAATTTCTCCCAGATGTGGCCCTATACTGGCTGAACGAGACACAGCAGTCCCCATTGGAATCGGGTGGAATTTGTATTTTTGGTGAATATTTTAGTGAGAGGGACAATGTTTCATGAGGCTGGCTTAAGGCTGGGGTTAGGGTTAGGGTTATGGGGCTAGGGTTAGGGTTACGGTCGTCTTTTGACCGATTGACTCGAAATTGCACACAAATGTTGTCCATACTGGCGAAAGAAAGGCCAGCAGTTTTTATTGGATTTTAGTGAAATTTGTATTTTTGTTGAATTTTTTAATGAAAAAAGTTGCCTTTTTCATGAAAACGTCAGCCGATCTTTTCAATAGCTTCCAGGTCTTTGGACCGATTGACTCGAAATTTCTCCCAGATGTGGCCCTATACTGGCTGAACGAGACACAGCAGTCCCCATTGGAATCGGGTGGAATTTGTATTTTTGGTGAATTTTTTAATGAAAAAAGTTGCCTTTTTCATGAAAACGTCGGCCGATTTTTTCAATAGCTTCCAGGTCTTTGGACCGATTGACTCGAAATTTCTCCCAGATGTGGCCCTATACTGGCTGAACGAGACACAGCAGTCCCCATTGGAATCGGGTGGAATTTGTATTTTTGGTGAATTTTTTAATGAAAAAAGTTGCCTTTTTCATGAAAACGTCGGCCGATTTTTTCAATAGCTTCCAGGTCTTTGGACCGATTGACTCGAAATTTCTCCCAGATGTGGCCCTATACTGGCTGAACGAGACACAGCAGTCCCCATTGGAATCGGGTGGAATTTGTATTTTTGGTGAATATTTTAGTGAGAGGGACAATGTTTCATGAGGCTGGCTTAAGGCTGGGGTTAGGGTTAGGGTTATGGGGCTAGGGTTAGGGTTACGGTCGTCTTTTGACCGATTGACTCGAAATTGCACACAAATGTTGTCCATACTGGCGAAAGAAAGGCCAGCAGTTTTTATTGGATTTTAGTGAAATTTGTATTTTTGGTGAATTTTTTAATGAAAAAAGTTGCCTTTTTCATGAAAACGTCAGCCGATCTTTTCAATAGCTTCCAGGTCTTTGGACCGATTGACTCGAAATTTCTCCCAGATGTGGCCCTATACTGGCTGAACGAGACACAGCAGTCCCCATTGGAATCGGGTGGAATTTGTATTTTTGGTGAATATTTTAGTGAGAGGGACAATGTTTCATGAGGCTGGCTTAAGGCTGGGGTTAGGGTTAGGGTTATGGGGCTAGGGTTAGGGTTACGGTCGTCTTTTGACCGATTGACTCGAAATTGCACACAAATGTTGTCCATACTGGCGAAAGAAAGGCCAGCAGTTTTTATTGGATTTTAGTGAAATTTGTACTTTTGGTGAATTTTTTAATGAAAAAAGTTGCCTTTTTCATGAAAACGTCGGCCGATTTTTTCAATAGCTTCCAGGTCTTTGGACCGATTGACTCGAAATTTCTCCCAGATGTGGCCCTATACTGGCTGAACGAGACACAGCAGTCCCCATTGGAATCGGGTGGAATTTGTATTTTTGGTGAATATTTTAATGAAAAAAGTTGCCTTTTTCATGAAAACGTCGGCCGATTTTTTCAATAGCTTCCAGGTCTTTGGACCGATTGACTCGAAATTTTTCCCAGATGTGGCCCTATACTGGCTGAACGAGACACAGCAGTCCCCATTGGAATCGGGTGGAATTTGTATTTTTGGTGAATATTTTAGTGAGAGGGACAATGTTTCATGAGGCTGGCTTAAGGCTGGGGTTAGGGTTAGGGTTATGGGGCTAGGGTTAGGGTTACGGTCGTCTTTTGACCGATTGACTCGAAATTGCACACAAATGTTGTCCATACTGGCGAAAGAAAGGCCAGCAGTTTTTATTGGATTTTAGTGAAATTTGTATTTTTGTTGAATTTTTTAATGAAAAAAGTTGCCTTTTTCATGAAAACGTCAGCCGATCTTTTCAATAGCTTCCAGGTCTTTGGACCGATTGACTCGAAATTTCTCCCAGATGTGGCCCTATACTGGCTGAACGAGACACAGCAGTCCCCATTGGAATCGGGTGGAATTTGTATTTTTGGTGAATTTTTTAATGAAAAAAGTTGCCTTTTTCATGAAAACGTCGGCCGATTTTTTCAATAGCTTCCAGTTCTTTGGACCGATTGACTCGAAATTTCTCCCAGATGTGGCCCTATACTGGCTGAACGAGACACAGCAGTCCCCATTGGAATCGGGTGGAATTTGTATTTTTGGTGAATTTTTTAATGAAAAAAGTTGCCTTTTTCATGAAAACGTCGGCCGATTTTTTCAATAGCTTCCAGGTCTTTGGACCGATTGACTCGAAATTTCTCCCAGATGTGGCCCTATACTGGCTGAACGAGACACAGCAGTCCCCATTGGAATCGGGTGGAATTTGTATTTTTGGTGAATATTTTAGTGAGAGGGACAATGTTTCATGAGGCTGGCTTAAGGCTGGGGTTAGGGTTAGGGTTATGGGGCTAGGGTTAGGGTTACGGTCGTCTTTTGACCGATTGACTCGAAATTGCACACAAATGTTGTCCATACTGGCGAAAGAAAGGCCAGCAGTTTTTATTGGATTTTAGTGAAATTTGTATTTTTGGTGAATTTTTTAATGAAAAAAGTTGCCTTTTTCATGAAAACGTCAGCCGATCTTTTCAATAGCTTCCAGGTCTTTGGACCGATTGACTCGAAATTTCTCCCAGATGTGGCCCTATACTGGCTGAACGAGACACAGCAGTCCCCATTGGAATCGGGTGGAATTTGTATTTTTGGTGAATTTTTTAATGAAAAAAGTTGCCTTTTTCATGAAAACGTCGGCCGATTTTTTCAATAGCTTCCAGGTCTTTGGACCGATTGACTCGAAATTTCTCCCAGATGTGGCCCTATACTGGCTGAACGAGACACAGCAGTCCCCATTGGAATCGGGTGGAATTTGTATTTTTGGTGAATATTTTAGTGAGAGGGACAATGTTTCATGAGGCTGGCTTAAGGCTGGGGTTAGGGTTAGGGTTATGGGGCTAGGGTTAGGGTTACGGTCGTCTTTTGACCGATTGACTTGAAATTGCACACAAATGTTGTCCATACTGGCGAAAGAAAGGCCAGCAGTTTTTATTGGATTTTAGTGAAATTTGTATTTTTGGTGAATTTTTTAATGAAAAAAGTTGCCTTTTTCATGAAAACGTCGGCCGATTTTTTCAATAGCTTCCAGGTCTTTGGACCGATTGACTCGAAATTTCTCCCAGATGTGGCCCTATACTGGCTGAACGAGACACAGCAGTCCCCATTGGAATCGGGTGGAATTTGTATTTTTGGTGAATATTTTAATGAAAAAAGTTGCCTTTTTCATGAAAACGTCGGCCGATTTTTTCAATAGCTTCCAGGTCTTTGGACCGATTGACTCGAAATTTCTCCCAGATGTGGCCCTATACTGGCTGAACGAGACACAGCAGTCCCCATTGGAATCGGGTGGAATTTGTATTTTTGGTGAATATTTTAGTGAGAGGGACAATGTTTCATGAGGCTGGCTTAAGGCTGGGGTTAGGGTTAGGGTTATGGGGCTAGGGTTAGGGTTACGGTCGTCTTTTGACCGATTGACTCGAAATTGCACACAAATGTTGTCCATACTGGCGAAAGAAAGGCCAGCAGTTTTTATTGGATTTTAGTGAAATTTGTATTTTTGGTGAATTTTTTAATGAAAAAAGTTGCCTTTTTCATGAAAACGTCAGCCGATCTTTTCAATAGCTTCCAGGTCTTTGGACCGATTGACTCGAAATTTCTCCCAGATGTGGCCCTATACTGGCTGAACGAGACACAGCAGTCCCCATTGGAATCGGGTGGAATTTGTATTTTTGGTGAATTTTTTAATGAAAAAAGTTGCCTTTTTCATGAAAACGTCGGCCGATTTTTTCAATAGCTTCCAGGTCTTTGGACCGATTGACTCGAAATTTCTCCCAGATGTGGCCCTATACTGGCTGAACGAGACACAGCAGTCCCCATTGGAATCGGGTGGAATTTGTATTTTTGGTGAATTTTTTAATGAAAAAAGTTGCCTTTTTCATGAAAACGTCGGCCGATTTTTTCAATAGCTTCCAGGTCTTTGGACCGATTGACTCGAAATTTCTCCCAGATGTGGCCCTATACTGGCTGAACGAGACACAGCAGTCCCCATTGGAATCGGGTGGAATTTGTATTTTTGGTGAATATTTTAGTGAGAGGGACAATGTTTCATGAGGCTGGCTTAAGGCTGGGGTTAGGGTTAGGGTTATGGGGCTAGGGTTAGGGTTACGGTCGTCTTTTGACCGATTGACTTGAAATTGCACACAAATGTTGTCCATACTGGCGAAAGAAAGGCCAGCAGTTTTTATTGGATTTTAGTGAAATTTGTATTTTTGGTGAATTTTTTAATGAAAAAAGTTGCCTTTTTCATGAAAACGTCGGCCGATTTTTTCAATAGCTTCCAGGTCTTTGGACCGATTGACTCGAAATTTCTCCCAGATGTGGCCCTATACTGGCTGAACGAGACACAGCAGTCCCCATTGGAATCGGGTGGAATTTGTATTTTTGGTGAATATTTTAATGAAAAAAGTTGCCTTTTTCATGAAAACGTCGGCCGATTTTTTCAATAGCTTCCAGGTCTTTGGACCGATTGACTCGAAATTTCTCCCAGATGTGGCCCTATACTGGCTGAACGAGACACAGCAGTCCCCATTGGAATCGGGTGGAATTTGTATTTTTGGTGAATATTTTAGTGAGAGGGACAATGTTTCATGAGGCTGGCTTAAGGCTGGGGTTAGGGTTAGGGTTATGGGGCTAGGGTTAGGGTTACGGTCGTCTTTTGACCGATTGACTCGAAATTGCACACAAATGTTGTCCATACTGGCGAAAGAAAGGCCAGCAGTTTTTATTGGATTTTAGTGAAATTTGTATTTTTGGTGAATTTTTTAATGAAAAAAGTTGCCTTTTTCATGAAAACGTCAGCCGATCTTTTCAATAGCTTCCAGGTCTTTGGACCGATTGACTCGAAATTTCTCCCAGATGTGGCCCTATACTGGCTGAACGAGACACAGCAGTCCCCATTGGAATCGGGTGGAATTTGTATTTTTGGTGAATTTTTTAATGAAAAAAGTTGCCTTTTTCATGAAAACGTCGGCCGATTTTTTCAATAGCTTCCAGGTCTTTGGACCGATTGACTCGAAATTTCTCCCAGATGTGGCCCTATACTGGCTGAACGAGACACAGCAGTCCCCATTGGAATCGGGTGGAATTTGTATTTTTGGTGAATATTTTAGTGAGAGGGACAATGTTTCATGAGGCTGGCTTAAGGCTGGGGTTAGGGTTAGGGTTATGGGGCTAGGGTTAGGGTTACGGTCGTCTTTTGACCGATTGACTCGAAATTGCACACAAATGTTGTCCATACTGGCGAAAGAAAGGCCAGCAGTTTTTATTGGATTTTAGTGAAATTTGTATTTTTGGTGAATTTTTTAATGAAAAAAGTTGCCTTTTTCATGAAAACGTCAGCCGATCTTTTCAATAGCTTCCAGGTCTTTGGACCGATTGACTCGAAATTTCTCCCAGATGTGGCCCTATACTGGCTGAACGAGACACAGCAGTCCCCATTGGAATCGGGTGGAATTTGTATTTTTGGTGAATTTTTTAATGAAAAAAGTTGCCTTTTTCATGAAAACGTCGGCCGATTTTTTCAATAGCTTCCAGGTCTTTGGACCGATTGACTCGAAATTTCTCCCAGATGTGGCCCTATACTGGCTGAACGAGACACAGCAGTCCCCATTGGAATCGGGTGGAATTTGTATTTTTGGTGAATTTTTTAATGAAAAAAGTTGCCTTTTTCATGAAAACGTCGGCCGATTTTTTCAATAGCTTCCAGGTCTTTGGACCGATTGACTCGAAATTTCTCCCAGATGTGGCCCTATACTGGCTGAACGAGACACAGCAGTCCCCATTGGAATCGGGTGGAATTTGTATTTTTGGTGAATATTTTAGTGAGAGGGACAATGTTTCATGAGGCTGGCTTAAGGCTGGGGTTAGGGTTAGGGTTATGGGGCTAGGGTTAGGGTTACGGTCGTCTTTTGACCGATTGACTTGAAATTGCACACAAATGTTGTCCATACTGGCGAAAGAAAGGCCAGCAGTTTTTATTGGATTTTAGTGAAATTTGTATTTTTGGTGAATTTTTTAATGAAAAAAGTTGCCTTTTTCATGAAAACGTCGGCCGATTTTTTCAATAGCTTCCAGGTCTTTGGACCGATTGACTCGAAATTTCTCCCAGATGTGGCCCTATACTGGCTGAACGAGACACAGCAGTCCCCATTGGAATCGGGTGGAATTTGTATTTTTGGTGAATATTTTAATGAAAAAAGTTGCCTTTTTCATGAAAACGTCGGCCGATTTTTTCAATAGCTTCCAGGTCTTTGGACCGATTGACTCGAAATTTCTCCCAGATGTGGCCCTATACTGGCTGAACGAGACACAGCAGTCCCCATTGGAATCGGGTGGAATTTGTATTTTTGGTGAATATTTTAGTGAGAGGGACAATGTTTCATGAGGCTGGCTTAAGGCTGGGGTTAGGGTTAGGGTTATGGGGCTAGGGTTAGGGTTACGGTCGTCTTTTGACCGATTGACTCGAAATTGCACACAAATGTTGTCCATACTGGCGAAAGAAAGGCCAGCAGTTTTTATTGGATTTTAGTGAAATTTGTATTTTTGGTGAATTTTTTAATGAAAAAAGTTGCCTTTTTCATGAAAACGTCAGCCGATCTTTTCAATAGCTTCCAGGTCTTTGGACCGATTGACTCGAAATTTCTCCCAGATGTGGCCCTATACTGGCTGAACGAGACACAGCAGTCCCCATTGGAATCGGGTGGAATTTGTATTTTTGGTGAATTTTTTAATGAAAAAAGTTGCCTTTTTCATGAAAACGTCGGCCGATTTTTTCAATAGCTTCCAGGTCTTTGGACCGATTGACTCGAAATTTCTCCCAGATGTGGCCCTATACTGGCTGAACGAGACACAGCAGTCCCCATTGGAATCGGGTGGAATTTGTATTTTTGGTGAATTTTTTAATGAAAAAAGTTGCCTTTTTCATGAAAACGTCGGCCGATTTTTTCAATAGCTTCCAGGTCTTTGGACCGATTGACTCGAAATTTCTCCCAGATGTGGCCCTATACTGGCTGAACGAGACACAGCAGTCCCCATTGGAATCGGGTGGAATTTGTATTTTTGGTGAATATTTTAGTGAGAGGGACAATGTTTCATGAGGCTGGCTTAAGGCTGGGGTTAGGGTTAGGGTTATGGGGCTAGGGTTAGGGTTACGGTCGTCTTTTGACCGATTGACTCGAAATTGCACACAAATGTTGTCCATACTGGCGAAAGAAAGGCCAGCAGTTTTTATTGGATTTTAGTGAAATTTGTATTTTTGGTGAATTTTTTAATGAAAAAAGTTGCCTTTTTCATGAAAACGTCAGCCGATTTTTTCAATAGCTTCCAGGTCTTTGGACCGATTGACTCGAAATTTCTCCCAGATGTGGCCCTATACTGGCTGAACGAGACACAGCAGTCCCCATTGGAATCGGGTGGAATTTGTATTTTTGGTGAATTTTTTAATGAAAAAAGTTGCCTTTTTCATGAAAACGTCGGCTGATTTTTTCAATAGCTTCCAGGTCTTTGGACCGATTGACTCGAAATTTCTCCCAGATGTGGCCCTATACTGGCTGAACGAGACACAGCAGTCCCCATTGGAATCGGGTGGAATTTGTATTTTTGGTGAATATTTTAGTGAGAGGGACAATGTTTCATGAGGCTGGCTTAAGGCTGGGGTTAGGGTTAGGGTTATGGGGCTAGGGTTAGGGTTACGGTCGTCTTTTGACCGATTGACTCGAAATTGCACACAAATGTTGTCCATACTGGCGAAAGAAAGGCCAGCAGTTTTTATTGGATTTTAGTGAAATTTGTATTTTTGGTGAATTTTTTAATGAAAAAAGTTGCCTTTTTCATGAAAACGTCAGCCGATCTTTTCAATAGCTTCCAGGTCTTTGGACCGATTGACTCGAAATTTCTCCCAGATGTGGCCCTATACTGGCTGAACGAGACACAGCAGTCCCCATTGGAATCGGGTGGAATTTGTATTTTTGGTGAATTTTTTAATGAAAAAAGTTGCCTTTTTCATGAAAACGTCGGCCGATTTTTTCAATAGCTTCCAGGTCTTTGGACCGATTGACTCGAAATTTCTCCCAGATGTGGCCCTATACTGGCTGAACGAGACACAGCAGTCCCCATTGGAATCGGGTGGAATTTGTATTTTTGGTGAATTTTTTAATGAAAAAAGTTGCCTTTTTCATGAAAACGTCGGCCGATTTTTTCAATAGCTTCCAGGTCTTTGGACCGATTGACTCGAAATTTCTCCCAGATGTGGCCCTATACTGGCTGAACGAGACACAGCAGTCCCCATTGGAATCGGGTGGAATTTGTATTTTTGGTGAATATTTTAGTGAGAGGGACAATGTTTCATGAGGCTGGCTTAAGGCTGGGGTTAGGGTTAGGGTTATGGGGCTAGGGTTAGGGTTACGGTCGTCTTTTGACCGATTGACTTGAAATTGCACACAAATGTTGTCCATACTGGCGAAAGAAAGGCCAGCAGTTTTTATTGGATTTTAGTGAAATTTGTATTTTTGGTGAATTTTTTAATGAAAAAAGTTGCCTTTTTCATGAAAACGTCGGCCGATTTTTTCAATAGCTTCCAGGTCTTTGGACCGATTGACTCGAAATTTCTCCCAGATGTGGCCCTATACTGGCTGAACGAGACACAGCAGTCCCCATTGGAATCGGGTGGAATTTGTATTTTTGGTGAATATTTTAATGAAAAAAGTTGCCTTTTTCATGAAAACGTCGGCCGATTTTTTCAATAGCTTCCAGGTCTTTGGACCGATTGACTCGAAATTTCTCCCAGATGTGGCCCTATACTGGCTGAACGAGACACAGCAGTCCCCATTGGAATCGGGTGGAATTTGTATTTTTGGTGAATATTTTAGTGAGAGGGACAATGTTTCATGAGGCTGGCTTAAGGCTGGGGTTAGGGTTAGGGTTATGGGGCTAGGGTTAGGGTTACGGTCGTCTTTTGACCGATTGACTCGAAATTGCACACAAATGTTGTCCATACTGGCGAAAGAAAGGCCAGCAGTTTTTATTGGATTTTAGTGAAATTTGTATTTTTGGTGAATTTTTTAATGAAAAAAGTTGCCTTTTTCATGAAAACGTCAGCCGATCTTTTCAATAGCTTCCAGGTCTTTGGACCGATTGACTCGAAATTTCTCCCAGATGTGGCCCTATACTGGCTGAACGAGACACAGCAGTCCCCATTGGAATCGGGTGGAATTTGTATTTTTGGTGAATTTTTTAATGAAAAAAGTTGCCTTTTTCATGAAAACGTCGGCCGATTTTTTCAATAGCTTCCAGGTCTTTGGACCGATTGACTCGAAATTTCTCCCAGATGTGGCCCTATACTGGCTGAACGAGACACAGCAGTCCCCATTGGAATCGGGTGGAATTTGTATTTTTGGTGAATTTTTTAATGAAAAAAGTTGCCTTTTTCATGAAAACGTCGGCCGATTTTTTCAATAGCTTCCAGGTCTTTGGACCGATTGACTCGAAATTTCTCCCAGATGTGGCCCTATACTGGCTGAACGAGACACAGCAGTCCCCATTGGAATCGGGTGGAATTTGTATTTTTGGTGAATATTTTAGTGAGAGGGACAATGTTTCATGAGGCTGGCTTAAGGCTGGGGTTAGGGTTAGGGTTATGGGGCTAGGGTTAGGGTTACGGTCGTCTTTTGACCGATTGACTCGAAATTGCACACAAATGTTGTCCATACTGGCGAAAGAAAGGCCAGCAGTTTTTATTGGATTTTAGTGAAATTTGTATTTTTGGTGAATTTTTTAATGAAAAAAGTTGCCTTTTTCATGAAAACGTCAGCCGATTTTTTCAATAGCTTCCAGGTCTTTGGACCGATTGACTCGAAATTTCTCCCAGATGTGGCCCTATACTGGCTGAACGAGACACAGCAGTCCCCATTGGAATCGGGTGGAATTTGTATTTTTGGTGAATTTTTTAATGAAAAAAGTTGCCTTTTTCATGAAAACGTCGGCTGATTTTTTCAATAGCTTCCAGGTCTTTGGACCGATTGACTCGAAATTTCTCCCAGATGTGGCCCTATACTGGCTGAACGAGACACAGCAGTCCCCATTGGAATCGGGTGGAATTTGTATTTTTGGTGAATATTTTAGTGAGAGGGACAATGTTTCATGAGGCTGGCTTAAGGCTGGGGTTAGGGTTAGGGTTATGGGGCTAGGGTTAGGGTTACGGTCGTCTTTTGACCGATTGACTCGAAATTGCACACAAATGTTGTCCATACTGGCGAAAGAAAGGCCAGCAGTTTTTATTGGATTTTAGTGAAATTTGTATTTTTGGTGAATTTTTTAATGAAAAAAGTTGCCTTTTTCATGAAAACGTCAGCCGATCTTTTCAATAGCTTCCAGGTCTTTGGACCGATTGACTCGAAATTTCTCCCAGATGTGGCCCTATACTGGCTGAACGAGACACAGCAGTCCCCATTGGAATCGGGTGGAATTTGTATTTTTGGTGAATTTTTTAATGAAAAAAGTTGCCTTTTTCATGAAAACGTCGGCCGATTTTTTCAATAGCTTCCAGGTCTTTGGACCGATTGACTCGAAATTTCTCCCAGATGTGGCCCTATACTGGCTGAACGAGACACAGCAGTCCCCATTGGAATCGGGTGGAATTTGTATTTTTGGTGAATTTTTTAATGAAAAAAGTTGCCTTTTTCATGAAAACGTCGGCCGATTTTTTCAATAGCTTCCAGGTCTTTGGACCGATTGACTCGAAATTTCTCCCAGATGTGGCCCTATACTGGCTGAACGAGACACAGCAGTCCCCATTGGAATCGGGTGGAATTTGTATTTTTGGTGAATATTTTAGTGAGAGGGACAATGTTTCATGAGGCTGGCTTAAGGCTGGGGTTAGGGTTAGGGTTATGGGGCTAGGGTTAGGGTTACGGTCGTCTTTTGACCGATTGACTCGAAATTGCACACAAATGTTGTCCATACTGGCGAAAGAAAGGCCAGCAGTTTTTATTGGATTTTAGTGAAATTTGTATTTTTGGTGAATTTTTTAATGAAAAAAGTTGCCTTTTTCATGAAAACGTCAGCCGATTTTTTCAATAGCTTCCAGGTCTTTGGACCGATTGACTCGAAATTTCTCCCAGATGTGGCCCTATACTGGCTGAACGAGACACAGCAGTCCCCATTGGAATCGGGTGGAATTTGTATTTTTGGTGAATTTTTTAATGAAAAAAGTTGCCTTTTTCATGAAAACGTCGGCCGATTTTTTCAATAGCTTCCAGGTCTTTGGACCGATTGACTCGAAATTTCTCCCAGATGTGGCCCTATACTGGCTGAACGAGACACAGCAGTCCCCATTGGAATCGGGTGGAATTTGTATTTTTGGTGAATATTTTAGTGAGAGGGACAATGTTTCATGAGGCTGGCTTAAGGCTGGGGTTAGGGTTAGGGTTATGGGGCTAGGGTTAGGGTTACGGTCGTCTTTTGACCGATTGACTCGAAATTGCACACAAATGTTGTCCATACTGGCGAAAGAAAGGCCAGCAGTTTTTATTGGATTTTAGTGAAATTTGTATTTTTGGTGAATTTTTTAATGAAAAAAGTTGCCTTTTTCATGAAAACGTCAGCCGATCTTTTCAATAGCTTCCAGGTCTTTGGACCGATTGACTCGAAATTTCTCCCAGATGTGGCCCTATACTGGCTGAACGAGACACAGCAGTCCCCATTGGAATCGGGTGGAATTTGTATTTTTGGTGAATTTTTTAATGAAAAAAGTTGCCTTTTTCATGAAAACGTCGGCCGATTTTTTCAATAGCTTCCAGGTCTTTGGACCGATTGACTCGAAATTTCTCCCAGATGTGGCCCTATACTGGCTGAACGAGACACAGCAGTCCCCATTGGAATCGGGTGGAATTTGTATTTTTGGTGAATTTTTTAATGAAAAAAGTTGCCTTTTTCATGAAAACGTCGGCCGATTTTTTCAATAGCTTCCAGGTCTTTGGACCGATTGACTCGAAATTTCTCCCAGATGTGGCCCTATACTGGCTGAACGAGACACAGCAGTCCCCATTGGAATCGGGTGGAATTTGTATTTTTGGTGAATATTTTAGTGAGAGGGACAATGTTTCATGAGGCTGGCTTAAGGCTGGGGTTAGGGTTAGGGTTATGGGGCTAGGGTTAGGGTTACGGTCGTCTTTTGACCGATTGACTCGAAATTGCACACAAATGTTGTCCATACTGGCGAAAGAAAGGCCAGCAGTTTTTATTGGATTTTAGTGAAATTTGTATTTTTGGTGAATTTTTTAATGAAAAAAGTTGCCTTTTTCATGAAAACGTCAGCCGATCTTTTCAATAGCTTCCAGGTCTTTGGACCGATTGACTCGAAATTTCTCCCAGATGTGGCCCTATACTGGCTGAACGAGACACAGCAGTCCCCATTGGAATCGGGTGGAATTTGTATTTTTGGTGATTTTTTTAATGAAAAAAGTTGCCTTTTTCATGAAAACGTCGGCCGATTTTTTCAATAGCTTCCAGGTCTTTGGACCGATTGACTCGAAATTTCTCCCAGATGTGGCCCTATACTGGCTGAACGAGACACAGCAGTCCCCATTGGAATCGGGTGGAATTTGTATTTTTGGTGAATTTTTTAATGAAAAAAGTTGCCTTTTTCATGAAAACGTCGGCCGATTTTTTCAATAGCTTCCAGGTCTTTGGACCGATTGACTCGAAATTTCTCCCAGATGTGGCCCTATACTGGCTGAACGAGACACAGCAGTCCCCATTGGAATCGGGTGGAATTTGTATTTTTGGTGAATTTTTTAATGAAAAAAGTTGCCTTTTTCATGAAAACGTCGGCCGATTTTTTCAATAGCTTCCAGGTCTTTGGACCGATTGACTCGAAATTTCTCCCAGATGTGGCCCTATACTGGCTGAACGAGACACAGCAGTCCCCATTGGAATCGGGTGGAATTTGTATTTTTGGTGAATATTTTAGTGAGAGGGACAATGTTTCATGAGGCTGGCTTAAGGCTGGGGTTAGGGTTAGGGTTATGGGGCTAGGGTTAGGGTTACGGTCGTCTTTTGACCGATTGACTCGAAATTGCACACAAATGTTGTCCATACTGGCGAAAGAAAGGCCAGCAGTTTTTATTGGATTTTAGTGAAATTTGTATTTTTGGTGAATTTTTTAATGAAAAAAGTTGCCTTTTTCATGAAAACGTCAGCCGATTTTTTCAATAGCTTCCAGGTCTTTGGACCGATTGACTCGAAATTTCTCCCAGATGTGGCCCTATACTGGCTGAACGAGACACAGCAGTCCCCATTGGAATCGGGTGGAATTTGTATTTTTGGTGAATTTTTTAATGAAAAAAGTTGCCTTTTTCATGAAAACGTCGGCCGATTTTTTCAATAGCTTCCAGGTCTTTGGACCGATTGACTCGAAATTTCTCCCAGATGTGGCCCTATACTGGCTGAACGAGACACAGCAGTCCCCATTGGAATCGGGTGGAATTTGTATTTTTGGTGAATATTTTAGTGAGAGGGACAATGTTTCATGAGGCTGGCTTAAGGCTGGGGTTAGGGTTAGGGTTATGGGGCTAGGGTTAGGGTTACGGTCGTCTTTTGACCGATTGACTCGAAATTGCACACAAATGTTGTCCATACTGGCGAAAGAAAGGCCAGCAGTTTTTATTGGATTTTAGTGAAATTTGTATTTTTGGTGAATTTTTTAATGAAAAAAGTTGCCTTTTTCATGAAAACGTCAGCCGATCTTTTCAATAGCTTCCAGGTCTTTGGACCGATTGACTCGAAATTTCTCCCAGATGTGGCCCTATACTGGCTGAACGAGACACAGCAGTCCCCATTGGAATCGGGTGGAATTTGTATTTTTGGTGAATTTTTTAATGAAAAAAGTTGCCTTTTTCATGAAAACGTCGGCCGATTTTTTCAATAGCTTCCAGGTCTTTGGACCGATTGACTCGAAATTTCTCCCAGATGTGGCCCTATACTGGCTGAACGAGACACAGCAGTCCCCATTGGAATCGGGTGGAATTTGTATTTTTGGTGAATTTTTTAATGAAAAAAGTTGCCTTTTTCATGAAAACGTCGGCCGATTTTTTCAATAGCTTCCAGGTCTTTGGACCGATTGACTCGAAATTTCTCCCAGATGTGGCCCTATACTGGCTGAACGAGACACAGCAGTCCCCATTGGAATCGGGTGGAATTTGTATTTTTGGTGAATATTTTAGTGAGAGGGACAATGTTTCATGAGGCTGGCTTAAGGCTGGGGTTAGGGTTAGGGTTATGGGGCTAGGGTTAGGGTTACGGTCGTCTTTTGACCGATTGACTCGAAATTGCACACAAATGTTGTCCATACTGGCGAAAGAAAGGCCAGCAGTTTTTATTGGATTTTAGTGAAATTTGTATTTTTGGTGAATTTTTTAATGAAAAAAGTTGCCTTTTTCATGAAAACGTCAGCCGATCTTTTCAATAGCTTCCAGGTCTTTGGACCGATTGACTCGAAATTTCTCCCAGATGTGGCCCTATACTGGCTGAACGAGACACAGCAGTCCCCATTGGAATCGGGTGGAATTTGTATTTTTGGTGATTTTTTTAATGAAAAAAGTTGCCTTTTTCATGAAAACGTCGGCCGATTTTTTCAATAGCTTCCAGGTCTTTGGACCGATTGACTCGAAATTTCTCCCAGATGTGGCCCTATACTGGCTGAACGAGACACAGCAGTCCCCATTGGAATCGGGTGGAATTTGTATTTTTGGTGAATTTTTTAATGAAAAAAGTTGCCTTTTTCATGAAAACGTCGGCCGATTTTTTCAATAGCTTCCAGGTCTTTGGACCGATTGACTCGAAATTTCTCCCAGATGTGGCCCTATACTGGCTGAACGAGACACAGCAGTCCCCATTGGAATCGGGTGGAATTTGTATTTTTGGTGAATATTTTAGTGAGAGGGACAATGTTTCATGAGGCTGGCTTAAGGCTGGGGTTAGGGTTAGGGTTATGGGGCTAGGGTTAGGGTTACGGTCGTCTTTTGACCGATTGACTTGAAATTGCACACAAATGTTGTCCATACTGGCGAAAGAAAGGCCAGCAGTTT
Organism: Pagrus pagrus; assembly: GCF_965226575.1. NCBI lineage: Eukaryota > Metazoa > Chordata > Actinopteri > Spariformes > Sparidae > Pagrus > Pagrus pagrus. The sequence goes on along the minus strand of NC_140204.1, from coordinate 10,438,075 downwards.
TTATTGGATTTTAGTGAAATTTGTATTTTTGGTGAATTTTTTAATGAAAAAAGTTGCCTTTTTCATGAAAACGTCGGCCGATTTTTTCAATAGCTTCCAGGTCTTTGGACCGATTGACTCGAAATTTCTCCCAGATGTGGCCCTATACTGGCTGAACGAGACACAGCAGTCCCCATTGGAATCGGGTGGAATTTGTATTTTTGGTGAATATTTTAGTGAGAGGGACAATGTTTCATGAGGCTGGCTTAAGGCTGGGGTTAGGGTTAGGGTTATGGGGCTAGGGTTAGGGTTACGGTCGTCTTTTGACCGATTGACTCGAAATTGCACACAAATGTTGTCCATACTGGCGAAAGAAAGGCCAGCAGTTTTTATTGGATTTTAGTGAAATTTGTATTTTTGGTGAATTTTTTAATGAAAAAAGTTGCCTTTTTCATGAAAACGTCAGCCGATTTTTTCAATAGCTTCCAGGTCTTTGGACCGATTGACTCGAAATTTCTCCCAGATGTGGCCCTATACTGGCTGAACGAGACACAGCAGTCCCCATTGGAATCGGGTGGAATTTGTATTTTTGGTGAATTTTTTAATGAAAAAAGTTGCCTTTTTCATGAAAACGTCGGCCGATTTTTTCAATAGCTTCCAGGTCTTTGGACCGATTGACTCGAAATTTCTCCCAGATATGGCCCTATACTGGCTGAACGAGACACAGCAGTCCCCATTGGAATCGGGTGGAATTTGTATTTTTGGTGAATTTTTTAATGAAAAAAGTTGCCTTTTTCATGAAAACGTCGGCCGATTTTTTCAATAGCTTCCAGGTCTTTGGACCGATTGACTCGAAATTTCTCCCAGATGTGGCCCTATACTGGCTGAACGAGACACAGCAGTCCCCATTGGAATCGGGTGGAATTTGTATTTTTGGTGAATATTTTAGTGAGAGGGACAATGTTTCATGAGGCTGGCTTAAGGCTGGGGTTAGGGTTAGGGTTATGGGGCTAGGGTTAGGGTTACGGTCGTCTTTTGACCGATTGACTTGAAATTGCACACAAATGTTGTCCATACTGGCGAAAGAAAGGCCAGCAGTTTTTATTGGATTTTAGTGAAATTTGTATTTTTGGTGAATTTTTTAATGAAAAAAGTTGCCTTTTTCATGAAAACGTCGGCCGATTTTTTCAATAGCTTCCAGGTCTTTGGACCGATTGACTCGAAATTTCTCCCAGATGTGGCCCTATACTGGCTGAATGAGACACAGCAGTCCCCATTGGAATCGGGTGGAATTTGTATTTTTGGTGAATTTTTTAATGAAAAAAGTTGCCTTTTTCATGAAAACGTCGGCCGATTTTTTCAATAGCTTCCAGGTCTTTGGACCGATTGACTCGAAATTTCTCCCAGATGTGGCCCTATACTGGCTGAACGAGACACAGCAGTCCCCATTGGAATCGGGTGGAATTTGTATTTTTGGTGAATATTTTAGTGAGAGGGACAATGTTTCATGAGGCTGGCTTAAGGCTGGGGTTAGGGTTAGGGTTATGGGGCTAGGGTTAGGGTTACGGTCGTCTTTTGACCGATTGACTCGAAATTGCACACAAATGTTGTCCATACTGGCGAAAGAAAGGCCAGCAGTTTTTATTGGATTTTAGTGAAATTTGTATTTTTGGTGAATTTTTTAATGAAAAAAGTTGCCTTTTTCATGAAAACGTCGGCCGATTTTTTCAATAGCTTCCAGGTCTTTGGACCGATTGACTCGAAATTTCTCCCAGATGTGGCCCTATACTGGCTGAACGAGACACAGCAGTCCCCATTGGAATCGGGTGGAATTTGTATTTTTGGTGAATATTTTAATGAAAAAAGTTGCCTTTTTCATGAAAACGTCGGCCGATTTTTTCAATAGCTTCCAGGTCTTTGGACCGATTGACTCGAAATTTCTCCCAGATGTGGCCCTATACTGGCTGAACGAGACACAGCAGTCCCCATTGGAATCGGGTGGAATTTGTATTTTTGGTGAATATTTTAGTGAGAGGGACAATGTTTCATGAGGCTGGCTTAAGGCTGGGGTTAGGGTTAGGGTTATGGGACTAGGGTTAGGGTTACGGTCGTCTTTTGACCGATTGACTCGAAATTGCACACAAATGTTGTCCATACTGGCGAAAGAAAGGCCAGCAGTTTTTATTGGATTTTAGTGAAATTTGTATTTTTGGTGAATTTTTTAATGAAAAAAGTTGCCTTTTTCATGAAAACGTCAGCCGATCTTTTCAATAGCTTCCAGGTCTTTGGACCGATTGACTCGAAATTTCTCCCAGATGTGGCCCTATACTGGCTGAACGAGACACAGCAGTCCCCATTGGAATCGGGTGGAATTTGTATTTTTGGTGAATTTTTTAATGAAAAAAGTTGCCTTTTTCATGAAAACGTCGGCCGATTTTTTCAATAGCTTCCAGGTCTTTGGACCGATTGACTCGAAATTTCTCCCAGATGTGGCCCTATACTGGCTGAACGAGACACAGCAGTCCCCATTGGAATCGGGTGGAATTTGTATTTTTGGTGAATTTTTTAATGAAAAAAGTTGCCTTTTTCATGAAAACGTCGGCCGATTTTTTCAATAGCTTCCAGGTCTTTGGACCGATTGACTCGAAATTTCTCCCAGATGTGGCCCTATACTGGCTGAACGAGACACAGCAGTCCCCATTGGAATCGGGTGGAATTTGTATTTTTGGTGAATATTTTAGTGAGAGGGACAATGTTTCATGAGGCTGGCTTAAGGCTGGGGTTAGGGTAAGGGTTATGGGGCTAGGGTTAGGGTTACGGTCGTCTTTTGACCGATTGACTTGAAATTGCACACAAATGTTGTCCATACTGGCGAAAGAAAGGCCAGCAGTTTTTATTGGATTTTAGTGAAATTTGTATTTTTGGTGAATTTTTTACTGAGAGGGACAATGTTTCATGAGGCTGGCTTAAGGCTGGGGTTAGGGTTAAGGTTATGGGGCTAGGGTTAGGGTTACGGTCGTCTTTTGACCGATTCACCCGAAATTGCACACAAATGTTGTCCATACTGGCGAAAGAAAGGCCAGCAGTTTTTATTGGATTTTAGTGAAATTTGTATTTTTGGTGAATTTTTAAATTAAAAAAGTTGCCTTTTTCATGAAAACGTCGGCCGATTTTTTCAATAGCTTCCAGGTCTTTGGACCGATTGACTCGAAATTTCTCCCAGATGTGGCCCTATACTGGCTGAACGAGACACAGCAGTCCCCATTGGAATCGGGTGGAATTTGTATTTTTGGTGAATATTTTAATGAAAAAAGTTGCCTTTTTCATGAAAACGTCGGCCGATTTTTTCAATAGCTTCCAGGTCTTTGGACCGATTGACTCGAAATTTCTCCCAGATGTGGCCCTATACTGGCTGAACGAGACACAGCAGTCCCCATTGGAATCGGGTGGAATTTGTATTTTTGGTGAATATTTTAGTGAGAGGGACAATGTTTCATGAGGCTGGCTTAAGGCTGGGGTTAGGGTTAGGGTTATGGGGCTAGGGTTAGGGTTACGGTCGTCTTTTGACCGATTGACTCGAAATTGCACACAAATGTTGTCCATACTGGCGAAAGAAAGGCCAGCAGTTTTTATTGGATTTTAGTGAAATTTGTATTTTTGGTGAATTTTTTAATGAAAAAAGTTGCCTTTTTCATGAAAACGTCAGCCGATCTTTTCAATAGCTTCCAGGTCTTTGGACCGATTGACTCGAAATTTCTCCCAGATGTGGCCCTATACTGGCTGAACGAGACACAGCAGTCCCCATTGGAATCGGGTGGAATTTGTATTTTTGGTGAATTTTTTAATGAAAAAAGTTGCCTTTTTCATGAAAACGTCGGCCGATTTTTTCAATAGCTTCCAGGTCTTTGGACCGATTGACTCGAAATTTCTCCCAGATGTGGCCCTATACTGGCTGAACGAGACACAGCAGTCCCCATTGGAATCGGGTGGAATTTGTATTTTTGGTGAATTTTTTAATGAAAAAAGTTGCCTTTTTCATGAAAACGTCGGCCGATTTTTTCAATAGCTTCCAGGTCTTTGGACCGATTGACTCGAAATTTCTCCCAGATGTGGCCCTATACTGGCTGAACGAGACACAGCAGTCCCCATTGGAATCGGGTGGAATTTGTATTTTTGGTGAATATTTTAGTGAGAGGGACAATGTTTCATGAGGCTGGCTTAAGGCTGGGGTTAGGGTTAGGGTTATGGGGCTAGGGTTAGGGTTACGGTCGTCTTTTGACCGATTGACTTGAAATTGCACACAAATGTTGTCCATACTGGCGAAAGAAAGGCCAGCAGTTTTTATTGGATTTTAGTGAAATTTGTATTTTTGGTGAATTTTTTACTGAGAGGGACAATGTTTCATGAGGCTGGCTTAAGGCTGGGGTTAGGGTTAGGGTTATGGGGCTAGGGTTAGGGTTACGGTCGTCTTTTGACCGATTCACCCGAAATTGCACACAAATGTTGTCCATACTGGCGAAAGAAAGGCCAGCAGTTTTTATTGGATTTTAGTGAAATTTGTATTTTTGGTGAATTTTTAAATTAAAAAAGTTGCCTTTTTCATGAAAACGTCGGCCGATTTTTTCAATAGCTTCCAGGTCTTTGGACCGATTGACTCGAAATTTCTCCCAGATGTGGCCCTATACTGGCTGAACGAGACACAGCAGTCCCCATTGGAATCGGGTGGAATTTGTATTTTTGGTGAATATTTTAGTGAGAGGGACAATGTTTCATGAGGCTGGCTTAAGGCTGGGGTTAGGGTTAGGGTTATGGGGCTAGGGTTAGGGTTACGGTCGTCTTTTGACCGATTCACCCGAAATTGCACACAAATGTTGTCCATACTGGCGAAAGAAAGGCCAGCAGTTTTTATTGGATTTTAGTGAAATTTGTATTTTTGGTGAATTTTTTAATGAAAAAAGTTGCCTTTTTCATGAAAACGTCGGCCGATTTTTTCAATAGCTTCCAGGTCTTTGGACCGATTGACTCGAAATTTCTCCCAGATGTGGCCCTATACTGGCTGAACGAGACACAGCAGTCCCCATTGGAATCGGGTGGAATTTGTATTTTTGGTGAATATTTTAATGAAAAAAGTTGCCTTTTTCATGAAAACGTCGGCCGATTTTTTCAATAGCTTCCAGGTCTTTGGACCGATTGACTCGAAATTTCTCCCAGATGTGGCCCTATACTGGCTGAACGAGACACAGCAGTCCCCATTGGAATCGGGTGGAATTTGTATTTTTGGTGAATATTTTAGTGAGAGGGACAATGTTTCATGAGGCTGGCTTAAGGCTGGGGTTAGGGTTAGGGTTATGGGGCTAGGGTTAGGGTTACGGTCGTCTTTTGACCGATTCACCCGAAATTGCACACAAATGTTGTCCATACTGGCGAAAGAAAGGCCAGCAGTTTTTATTGGATTTTAGTGAAATTTGTATTTTTGGTGAATTTTTTAATGAAAAAAGTTGCCTTTTTCATGAAAACGTCGGCCGATCTTTTCAATAGCTTCCAGGTCTTTGGACCGATTGACTCGAAATTTCTCCCAGATGTGGCCCTATACTGGCTGAACGAGACACAGCAGTCCCCATTGGAATCGGGTGGAATTTGTATTTTTGGTGAATATTTTAGTGAGAGGGACAATGTTTCATGAGGCTGGCTTAAGGCTGGGGTTAGGGTTAGGGTTATGGGGCTAGGGTTAGGGTTACGGTCGTCTTTCGACCGATTCACCCGAAATTGCACACAAATGTTGTCCATACTGGCGAAAGAAAGGCCAGCAGTTTTTATTGGATTTTAGTGAAATTTGTATTTTTGGTGAATTTTTAAATGAAAAAAGTTGCCTTTTTCATGAAAACGTCGGCCGATTTTTTCAATAGCTTCCAGGTCTTTGGACCGATTGACTCGAAATTTCTCCCAGATGTGGCCCTATACTGGCTGAACGAGACACAGCAGTCCCCATTGGAATCGGGTGGAATTTGTATTTTTGGTGAATATTTTAATGAAAAAAGTTGCCTTTTTCATGAAAACGTCGGCCGATTTTTTCAATAGCTTCCAGGTCTTTGGACCGATTGACTCGAAATTTCTCCCAGATGTGGCCCTATACTGGCTGAACGAGACACAGCAGTCCCCATTGGAATCGGGTGGAATTTGTATTTTTGGTGAATATTTTAGTGAGAGGGACAATGTTTCATGAGGCTGGCTTAAGGCTGGGGTTAGGGTTAGGGTTATGGGGCTAGGGTTAGGGTTACGGTCGTCTTTTGACCGATTCACCCGAAATTGCACACAAATGTTGTCCATACTGGCGAAAGAAAGGCCAGCAGTTTTTATTGGATTTTAGTGAAATTTGTATTTTTGGTGAATTTTTAAATGAAAAAAGTTGCCTTTTTCATGAAAACGTCGGCCGATTTTTTCAATAGCTTCCAGGTCTTTGGACCGATTGACTCGAAATTTCTCCCAGATGTGGCCCTATACTGGCTGAACGAGACACAGCAGTCCCCATTGGAATCGGGTGGAATTTGTATTTTTGGTGAATATTTTAATGAAAAAAGTTGCCTTTTTCATGAAAACGTCGGCCGATTTTTTCAATAGCTTCCAGGTCTTTGGACCGATTGACTCGAAATTTCTCCCAGATGTGGCCCTATACTGGCTGAACGAGACACAGCAGTCCCCATTGGAATCGGGTGGAATTTGTATTTTTGGTGAATATTTTAGTGAGAGGGACAATGTTTCATGAGGCTGGCTTAAGGCTGGGGTTAGGGTTAGGGTTATGGGGCTAGGGTTAGGGTTACGGTCGTCTTTTGACCGATTCACCCGAAATTGCACACAAATGTTGTCCATACTGGCGAAAGAAAGGCCAGCAGTTTTTATTGGATTTTAGTGAAATTTGTATTTTTGGTGAATTTTTAAATGAAAAAAGTTGCCTTTTTCATGAAAACGTCGGCCGATTTTTTCAATAGCTTCCAGGTCTTTGGACCGATTGACTCGAAATTTCTCCCAGATGTGGCCCTATACTGGCTGAACGAGACACAGCAGTCCCCATTGGAATCGGGTGGAATTTGTATTTTTGGTGAATTTTTTAATGAAAAAAGTTGCCTTTTTCATGAAAACGTCGGCCGATTTTTTCAATAGCTTCCAGGTCTTTGGACCGATTGACTCGAAATTTCTCCCAGATGTGGCCCTATACTGGCTGAACGAGACACAGCAGTCCCCATTGGAATCGGGTGGAATTTGTATTTTTGGTGAATATTTTAGTGAGAGGGACAATGTTTCATGAGGCTGGCTTAAGGCTGGGGTTAGGGTTAGGGTTATGGGGCTAGGGTTAGGGTTACGGTCGTCTTTTGACCGATTGACTCGAAATTGCACACAAATGTTGTCCATACTGGCGAAAGAAAGGCCAGCAGTTTTTATTGGATTTTAGTGAAATTTGTATTTTTGGTGAATTTTTTAATGAAAAAAGTTGCCTTTTTCATGAAAACGTCGGCCGATTTTTTCAATAGCTTCCAGGTCTTTGGACCGATTGACTCGAAATTTCTCCCAGATGTGGCCCTATACTGGCTGAACGAGACACAGCAGTCCCCATTGGAATCGGGTGGAATTTGTATTTTTGGTGAATATTTTAATGAAAAAAGTTGCCTTTTTCATGAAAACGTCGGCCGATTTTTTCAATAGCTTCCAGGTCTTTGGACCGATTGACTCGAAATTTCTCCCAGATGTGGCCCTATACTGGCTGAACGAGACACAGCAGTCCCCATTGGAATCGGGTGGAATTTGTATTTTTGGTGAATATTTTAGTGAGAGGGACAATGTTTCATGAGGCTGGCTTAAGGCTGGGGTTAGGGTTAGGGTTATGGGACTAGGGTTAGGGTTACGGTCGTCTTTTGACCGATTGACTCGAAATTGCACACAAATGTTGTCCATACTGGCGAAAGAAAGGCCAGCAGTTTTTATTGGATTTTAGTGAAATTTGTATTTTTGGTGAATTTTTTAATGAAAAAAGTTGCCTTTTTCATGAAAACGTCAGCCGATCTTTTCAATAGCTTCCAGGTCTTTGGACCGATTGACTCGAAATTTCTCCCAGATGTGGCCCTATACTGGCTGAACGAGACACAGCAGTCCCCATTGGAATCGGGTGGAATTTGTATTTTTGGTGAATTTTTTAATGAAAAAAGTTGCCTTTTTCATGAAAACGTCGGCCGATTTTTTCAATAGCTTCCAGGTCTTTGGACCGATTGACTCGAAATTTCTCCCAGATGTGGCCCTATACTGGCTGAACGAGACACAGCAGTCCCCATTGGAATCGGGTGGAATTTGTATTTTTGGTGAATTTTTTAATGAAAAAAGTTGCCTTTTTCATGAAAACGTCGGCCGATTTTTTCAATAGCTTCCAGGTCTTTGGACCGATTGACTCGAAATTTCTCCCAGATGTGGCCCTATACTGGCTGAACGAGACACAGCAGTCCCCATTGGAATCGGGTGGAATTTGTATTTTTGGTGAATATTTTAGTGAGAGGGACAATGTTTCATGAGGCTGGCTTAAGGCTGGGGTTAGGGTAAGGGTTATGGGGCTAGGGTTAGGGTTACGGTCGTCTTTTGACCGATTGACTTGAAATTGCACACAAATGTTGTCCATACTGGCGAAAGAAAGGCCAGCAGTTTTTATTGGATTTTAGTGAAATTTGTATTTTTGGTGAATTTTTTACTGAGAGGGACAATGTTTCATGAGGCTGGCTTAAGGCTGGGGTTAGGGTTAAGGTTATGGGGCTAGGGTTAGGGTTACGGTCGTCTTTTGACCGATTCACCCGAAATTGCACACAAATGTTGTCCATACTGGCGAAAGAAAGGCCAGCAGTTTTTATTGGATTTTAGTGAAATTTGTATTTTTGGTGAATTTTTAAATTAAAAAAGTTGCCTTTTTCATGAAAACGTCGGCCGATTTTTTCAATAGCTTCCAGGTCTTTGGACCGATTGACTCGAAATTTCTCCCAGATGTGGCCCTATACTGGCTGAACGAGACACAGCAGTCCCCATTGGAATCGGGTGGAATTTGTATTTTTGGTGAATATTTTAATGAAAAAAGTTGCCTTTTTCATGAAAACGTCGGCCGATTTTTTCAATAGCTTCCAGGTCTTTGGACCGATTGACTCGAAATTTCTCCCAGATGTGGCCCTATACTGGCTGAACGAGACACAGCAGTCCCCATTGGAATCGGGTGGAATTTGTATTTTTGGTGAATATTTTAGTGAGAGGGACAATGTTTCATGAGGCTGGCTTAAGGCTGGGGTTAGGGTTAGGGTTATGGGGCTAGGGTTAGGGTTACGGTCGTCTTTTGACCGATTGACTCGAAATTGCACACAAATGTTGTCCATACTGGCGAAAGAAAGGCCAGCAGTTTTTATTGGATTTTAGTGAAATTTGTATTTTTGGTGAATTTTTTAATGAAAAAAGTTGCCTTTTTCATGAAAACGTCAGCCGATCTTTTCAATAGCTTCCAGGTCTTTGGACCGATTGACTCGAAATTTCTCCCAGATGTGGCCCTATACTGGCTGAACGAGACACAGCAGTCCCCATTGGAATCGGGTGGAATTTGTATTTTTGGTGAATTTTTTAATGAAAAAAGTTGCCTTTTTCATGAAAACGTCGGCCGATTTTTTCAATAGCTTCCAGGTCTTTGGACCGATTGACTCGAAATTTCTCCCAGATGTGGCCCTATACTGGCTGAACGAGACACAGCAGTCCCCATTGGAATCGGGTGGAATTTGTATTTTTGGTGAATTTTTTAATGAAAAAAGTTGCCTTTTTCATGAAAACGTCGGCCGATTTTTTCAATAGCTTCCAGGTCTTTGGACCGATTGACTCGAAATTTCTCCCAGATGTGGCCCTATACTGGCTGAACGAGACACAGCAGTCCCCATTGGAATCGGGTGGAATTTGTATTTTTGGTGAATATTTTAGTGAGAGGGACAATGTTTCATGAGGCTGGCTTAAGGCTGGGGTTAGGGTTAGGGTTATGGGGCTAGGGTTAGGGTTACGGTCGTCTTTTGACCGATTGACTTGAAATTGCACACAAATGTTGTCCATACTGGCGAAAGAAAGGCCAGCAGTTTTTATTGGATTTTAGTGAAATTTGTATTTTTGGTGAATTTTTTACTGAGAGGGACAATGTTTCATGAGGCTGGCTTAAGGCTGGGGTTAGGGTTAGGGTTATGGGGCTAGGGTTAGGGTTACGGTCGTCTTTTGACCGATTCACCCGAAATTGCACACAAATGTTGTCCATACTGGCGAAAGAAAGGCCAGCAGTTTTTATTGGATTTTAGTGAAATTTGTATTTTTGGTGAATTTTTAAATTAAAAAAGTTGCCTTTTTCATGAAAACGTCGGCCGATTTTTTCAATAGCTTCCAGGTCTTTGGACCGATTGACTCGAAATTTCTCCCAGATGTGGCCCTATACTGGCTGAACGAGACACAGCAGTCCCCATTGGAATCGGGTGGAATTTGTATTTTTGGTGAATATTTTAGTGAGAGGGACAATGTTTCATGAGGCTGGCTTAAGGCTGGGGTTAGGGTTAGGGTTATGGGGCTAGGGTTAGGGTTACGGTCGTCTTTTGACCGATTCACCCGAAATTGCACACAAATGTTGTCCATACTGGCGAAAGAAAGGCCAGCAGTTTTTATTGGATTTTAGTGAAATTTGTATTTTTGGTGAATTTTTTAATGAAAAAAGTTGCCTTTTTCATGAAAACGTCGGCCGATTTTTTCAATAGCTTCCAGGTCTTTGGACCGATTGACTCGAAATTTCTCCCAGATGTGGCCCTATACTGGCTGAACGAGACACAGCAGTCCCCATTGGAATCGGGTGGAATTTGTATTTTTGGTGAATATTTTAATGAAAAAAGTTGCCTTTTTCATGAAAACGTCGGCCGATTTTTTCAATAGCTTCCAGGTCTTTGGACCGATTGACTCGAAATTTCTCCCAGATGTGGCCCTATACTGGCTGAACGAGACACAGCAGTCCCCATTGGAATCGGGTGGAATTTGTATTTTTGGTGAATATTTTAGTGAGAGGGACAATGTTTCATGAGGCTGGCTTAAGGCTGGGGTTAGGGTTAGGGTTATGGGGCTAGGGTTAGGGTTACGGTCGTCTTTTGACCGATTCACCCGAAATTGCACACAAATGTTGTCCATACTGGCGAAAGAAAGGCCAGCAGTTTTTATTGGATTTTAGTGAAATTTGTATTTTTGGTGAATTTTTTAATGAAAAAAGTTGCCTTTTTCATGAAAACGTCGGCCGATCTTTTCAATAGCTTCCAGGTCTTTGGACCGATTGACTCGAAATTTCTCCCAGATGTGGCCCTATACTGGCTGAACGAGACACAGCAGTCCCCATTGGAATCGGGTGGAATTTGTATTTTTGGTGAATATTTTAGTGAGAGGGACAATGTTTCATGAGGCTGGCTTAAGGCTGGGGTTAGGGTTAGGGTTATGGGGCTAGGGTTAGGGTTACGGTCGTCTTTCGACCGATTCACCCGAAATTGCACACAAATGTTGTCCATACTGGCGAAAGAAAGGCCAGCAGTTTTTATTGGATTTTAGTGAAATTTGTATTTTTGGTGAATTTTTAAATGAAAAAAGTTGCCTTTTTCATGAAAACGTCGGCCGATTTTTTCAATAGCTTCCAGGTCTTTGGACCGATTGACTCGAAATTTCTCCCAGATGTGGCCCTATACTGGCTGAACGAGACACAGCAGTCCCCATTGGAATCGGGTGGAATTTGTATTTTTGGTGAATATTTTAATGAAAAAAGTTGCCTTTTTCATGAAAACGTCGGCCGATTTTTTCAATAGCTTCCAGGTCTTTGGACCGATTGACTCGAAATTTCTCCCAGATGTGGCCCTATACTGGCTGAACGAGACACAGCAGTCCCCATTGGAATCGGGTGGAATTTGTATTTTTGGTGAATATTTTAGTGAGAGGGACAATGTTTCATGAGGCTGGCTTAAGGCTGGGGTTAGGGTTAGGGTTATGGGGCTAGGGTTAGGGTTACGGTCGTCTTTTGACCGATTCACCCGAAATTGCACACAAATGTTGTCCATACTGGCGAAAGAAAGGCCAGCAGTTTTTATTGGATTTTAGTGAAATTTGTATTTTTGGTGAATTTTTAAATGAAAAAAGTTGCCTTTTTCATGAAAACGTCGGCCGATTTTTTCAATAGCTTCCAGGTCTTTGGACCGATTGACTCGAAATTTCTCCCAGATGTGGCCCTATACTGGCTGAACGAGACACAGCAGTCCCCATTGGAATCGGGTGGAATTTGTATTTTTGGTGAATATTTTAATGAAAAAAGTTGCCTTTTTCATGAAAACGTCGGCCGATTTTTTCAATAGCTTCCAGGTCTTTGGACCGATTGACTCGAAATTTCTCCCAGATGTGGCCCTATACTGGCTGAACGAGACACAGCAGTCCCCATTGGAATCGGGTGGAATTTGTATTTTTGGTGAATATTTTAGTGAGAGGGACAATGTTTCATGAGGCTGGCTTAAGGCTGGGGTTAGGGTTAGGGTTATGGGGCTAGGGTTAGGGTTACGGTCGTCTTTTGACCGATTCACCCGAAATTGCACACAAATGTTGTCCATACTGGCGAAAGAAAGGCCAGCAGTTTTTATTGGATTTTAGTGAAATTTGTATTTTTGGTGAATTTTTAAATGAAAAAAGTTGCCTTTTTCATGAAAACGTCGGCCGATTTTTTCAATAGCTTCCAGGTCTTTGGACCGATTGACTCGAAATTTCTCCCAGATGTGGCCCTATACTGGCTGAACGAGACACAGCAGTCCCCATTGGAATCGGGTGGAATTTGTATTTTTGGTGAATATTTTAGTGAGAGGGACAATGTTTCATGAGGCTGGCTTAAGGCTGGGGTTAGGGTTAGGGTTATGGGGCTAGGGTTAGGGTTACGGTCGTCTTTTGACCGATTGACTTGAAATTGCACACAAATGTTGTCCATACTGGCGAAAGAAAGGCCAGCAGTTTTTATTGGATTTTAGTGAAATTTGTATTTTTGGTGAATTTTTTAATGAAAAAAGTTGCCTTTTTCATGAAAACGTCGGTCGATTTTTTCAATAGCTTCCAGGTCTTTGGACCGATTGACTCGAAATTTCTCCCAGATGTGGCCCTATACTGGCTGAACGAGACACAGCAGTCCCCATTGGAATCGGGTGGAATTTGTATTTTTGGTGAATATTTTAGTGAGAGGGACAATGTTTCATGAGGCTGGCTTAAGGCTGGGGTTAGGGTTAGGGTTATGGGGCTAGGGTTAGGGTTACGGTCGTCTTTTGACCGATTGACTCGAAATTGCACACAAATGTTGTCCATATTGGCGAAAGAAAGGCCAGCAGTTTTTATTGGATTTTAGTGAAATTTGTATTTTTGGTGAATTTTTTAATGAAAAAAGTTGCCTTTTTCATGAAAACGTCGGCCGATCTTTTCAATAGCTTCCAGGTCTTTGGACCGATTGACTCGAAATTTCTCCCAGATGTGGCCCTATACTGGCTGAACGAGACACAGCAGTCCCCATTGGAATCGGGTGGAATTTGTATTTTTGGTGAATATTTTAGTGAGAGGGACAATGTTTCATGAGGCTGGCTTAAGGCTGGGGTTAGGGTTAGGGTTATGGGGCTAGGGTTAGGGTTACGGTCGTCTTTCGACCGATTCACCCGAAATTGCACACAAATGTTGTCCATACTGGCGAAAGAAAGGCCAGCAGTTTTTATTGGATTTTAGTGAAATTTGTATTTTTGGTGAATTTTTAAATGAAAAAAGTTGCCTTTTTCATGAAAACGTCGGCCGATTTTTTCAATAGCTTCCAGGTCTTTGGACCGATTGACTCGAAATTTCTCCCAGATGTGGCCCTATACTGGCTGAACGAGACACAGCAGTCCCCATTGGAATCGGGTGGAATTTGTATTTTTGGTGAATATTTTAGTGAGAGGGACAATGTTTCATGAGGCTGGCTTAAGGCTGGGGTTAGGGTTAGGGTTATGGGGCTAGGGTTAGGGTTACGGTCGTCTTTTGACCGATTCACCCGAAATTGCACACAAATGTTGTCCATACTGGCGAAAGAAAGGCCAGCAGTTTTTATTGGATTTTAGTGAAATTTGTATTTTTGGTGAATTTTTAAATGAAAAAAGTTGCCTTTTTCATGAAAACGTCGGCCGATTTTTTCAATAGCTTCCAGGTCTTTGGACCGATTGACTCGAAATTTCTCCCAGATGTGGCCCTATACTGGCTGAACGAGACACAGCAGTCCCCATTGGAATCGGGTGGAATTTGTATTTTTGGTGAATATTTTAGTGAGAGGGACAATGTTTCATGAGGCTGGCTTAAGGCTGGGGTTAGGGTTAGGGTTATGGGGCTAGGGTTAGGGTTACGGTCGTCTTTTGACCGATTCACCCGAAATTGCACACAAATGTTGTCCATACTGGCGAAAGAAAGGCCAGCAGTTTTTATTGGATTTTAGTGAAATTTGTATTTTTGGTGAATTTTTAAATGAAAAAAGTTGCCTTTTTCATGAAAACGTCGGCCGATTTTTTCAATAGCTTCCAGGTCTTTGGACCGATTGACTCGAAATTTCTCCCAGATGTGGCCCTATACTGGCTGAACGAGACACAGCAGTCCCCATTGGAATCGGGTGGAATTTGTATTTTTGGTGAATATTTTAATGAAAAAAGTTGCCTTTTTCATGAAAACGTCGGCCGATTTTTTCAATAGCTTCCAGGTCTTTGGACCGATTGACTCGAAATTTCTCCCAGATGTGGCCCTATACTGGCTGAACGAGACACAGCAGTCCCCATTGGAATCGGGTGGAATTTGTATTTTTGGTGAATATTTTAGTGAGAGGGACAATGTTTCATGAGGCTGGCTTAAGGCTGGGGTTAGGGTTAGGGTTATGGGGCTAGGGTTAGGGTTACGGTCGTCTTTTGACCGATTCACCCGAAATTGCACACAAATGTTGTCCATACTGGCGAAAGAAAGGCCAGCAGTTTTTATTGGATTTTAGTGAAATTTGTATTTTTGGTGAATTTTTAAATGAAAAAAGTTGCCTTTTTCATGAAAACGTCGGCCGATTTTTTCAATAGCTTCCAGGTCTTTGGACCGATTGACTCGAAATTTCTCCCAGATGTGGCCCTATACTGGCTGAACGAGACACAGCAGTCCCCATTGGAATCGGGTGGAATTTGTATTTTTGGTGAATATTTTAGTGAGAGGGACAATGTTTCATGAGGCTGGCTTAAGGCTGGGGTTAGGGTTAGGGTTATGGGGCTAGGGTTAGGGTTACGGTCGTCTTTTGACCGATTGACTTGAAATTGCACACAAATGTTGTCCATACTGGCGAAAGAAAGGCCAGCAGTTTTTATTGGATTTTAGTGAAATTTGTATTTTTGGTGAATTTTTTAATGAAAAAAGTTGCCTTTTTCATGAAAACGTCGGTCGATTTTTTCAATAGCTTCCAGGTCTTTGGACCGATTGACTCGAAATTTCTCCCAGATGTGGCCCTATACTGGCTGAACGAGACACAGCAGTCCCCATTGGAATCGGGTGGAATTTGTATTTTTGGTGAATATTTTAGTGAGAGGGACAATGTTTCATGAGGCTGGCTTAAGGCTGGGGTTAGGGTTAGGGTTATGGGGCTAGGGTTAGGGTTACGGTCGTCTTTTGACCGATTGACTCGAAATTGCACACAAATGTTGTCCATATTGGCGAAAGAAAGGCCAGCAGTTTTTATTGGATTTTAGTGAAATTTGTATTTTTGGTGAATTTTTTAATGAAAAAAGTTGCCTTTTTCATGAAAACGTCGGCCGATCTTTTCAATAGCTTCCAGGTCTTTGGACCGATTGACTCGAAATTTCTCCCAGATGTGGCCCTATACTGGCTGAACGAGACACAGCAGTCCCCATTGGAATCGGGTGGAATTTGTATTTTTGGTGAATATTTTAGTGAGAGGGACAATGTTTCATGAGGCTGGCTTAAGGCTGGGGTTAGGGTTAGGGTTATGGGGCTAGGGTTAGGGTTACGGTCGTCTTTTGACCGATTGACTCGAAATTGCACACAAATGTTGTCCATATTGGCGAAAGAAAGGCCAGCAGTTTTTATTGGATTTTAGTGAAATTTGTATTTTTGGTGAATTTTTTAATGAAAAAAGTTGCCTTTTTCATGAAAACGTCGGCCGATCTTTTCAATAGCTTCCAGGTCTTTGGACCGATTGACTCGAAATTTCTCCCAGATGTGGCCCTATACTGGCTGAACGAGACACAGCAGTCCCCATTGGAATCGGGTGGAATTTGTATTTTTGGTGAATATTTTAGTGAGAGGGACAATGTTTCATGAGGCTGGCTTAAGGCTGGGGTTAGGGTTAGGGTTATGGGGCTAGGGTTAGGGTTACGGTCGTCTTTTGACCGATTGACTCGAAATTGCACACAAATGTTGTCCATACTGGCGAAAGAATGGCCAGCAGTTTTTATTGGATTTTAGTGAAATTTGTATTTTTGGTGAATTTTTTAATGAAAAAAGTTGCCTTTTTCATGAAAACGTCGGCCGATCTTTTCAATAGCTTCCAGGTCTTTGGACCGATTGACTCGAAATTTCTCCCAGATGTGGCCCTATACTGGCTGAACGAGACACAGCAGTCCCCATTGGAATCGGGTGGAATTTGTATTTTTGGTGAATATTTTAGTGAGAGGGACAATGTTTCATGAGGCTGGCTTAAGGCTGGGGTTAGGGTTAGGGTTATGGGGCTAGGGTTAGGGTTACGGTCGTCTTTTGACCGATTCACCCGAAATTGCACACAAATGTTGTCCATACTGGCGAAAGAAAGGCCAGCAGTTTTTATTGGATTTTAGTGAAATTTGTATTTTTGGTGAATTTTTAAATGAAAAAAGTTGCCTTTTTCATGAAAACGTCGGCCGATTTTTTCAATAGCTTCCAGGTCTTTGGACCGATTGACTCGAAATTTCTCCCAGATGTGGCCCTATACTGGCTGAACGAGACACAGCAGTCCCCATTGGAATCGGGTGGAATTTGTATTTTTGGTGAATATCTTAGTGAGAGGGACAATGTTTCATGAGGCTGGCTTAAGGCTGGGGTTAGGGTTAGGGTTATGGGGCTAGGGTTAGGGTTACGGTCGTCTTTCGACCGATTCACCCGAAATTGCACACAAATGTTGTCCATACTGGCGAAAGAAAGGCCAGCAGTTTTTATTGGATTTTAGTGAAATTTGTATTTTTGGTCAATTTTTAAATGAAAAAAGTTGCCTTTTTCATGAAAACGTCGGCCGATTTTTTCAATAGCTTCCAGGTCTTTGGACCGATTGACTCGAAATTTCTTCCAGATGTGGCCCTATACTGGCTGAACGAGACACAGCAGTCCCCATTGGAATCGGGTGGAATTTGTATTTTTGGTGAATATTTTAGTGAGAGGGACAATGTTTCATGAGGCTGGCTTAAGGCTGGGGTTAGGGTTAGGGTTATGGGGCTAGGGTTAGGGTTACGGTCGTCTTTTGACCGATTCACCCGAAATTGCACACAAATGTTGTCCATACTGGCGAAAGAAAGGCCAGCAGTTTTTATTGGATTTTAGTGAAATTTGTATTTTTGGTGAATTTTTAAATGAAAAAAGTTGCCTTTTTCATGAAAACGTCGGCCGATTTTTTCAATAGCTTCCAGGTCTTTGGACCGATTGACTCGAAATTTCTTCCAGATGTGGCCCTATACTGGCTGAACGAGACACAGCAGTCCCCATTGGAATCGGGTGGAATTTGTATTTTTGGTGAATATTTTAGTGAGAGGGACAATGTTTCATGAGGCTGGCTTAAGGCTGGGGTTAGGGTTAGTGTTAGGGTTATGGGGCTAGGGTTAGGGTTACGGTCGTCTTTTGACCGATTGACTTGAAATTGCACACAAATGTTGTCCATACTGGCGAAAGAAAGGCCAGCAGTTTTTATTGGATTTTAGTGAAATTTGTATTTTTGGTGAATTTTTTAATGAAAAAAGTTGCCTTTTTCATGAAAACGTCGGTCGATTTTTTCAATAGCTTCCAGGTCTTTGGACCGATTGACTCGAAATTTCTCCCAGATGTGGCCCTATACTGGCTGAACGAGACACAGCAGTCCCCATTGGAATCGGGTGGAATTTGTATTTTTGGTGAATATTTTAGTGAGAGGGACAATGTTTCATGAGGCTGGCTTAAGGCTGGGGTTAGGGTTAGGGTTATGGGGCTAGGGTTAGGGTTACGGTCGTCTTTTGACCGATTGACTCGAAATTGCACACAAATGTTGTCCATATTGGCGAAAGAAAGGCCAGCAGTTTTTATTGGATTTTAGTGAAATTTGTATTTTTGGTGATTTTTTTAATGAAAAAAGTTGCCTTTTTCATGAAAACGTCGGCCGATCTTTTCAATAGCTTCCAGGTCTTTGGACCGATTGACTCGAAATTTCTCCCAGATGTGGCCCTATACTGGCTGAACGAGACACAGCAGTCCCCATTGGAATCGGGTGGAATTTGTATTTTTGGTGAATATTTTAGTGAGAGGGACAATGTTTCATGAGGCTGGCTTAAGGCTGGGGTTAGGGTTAGGGTTATGGGGCTAGGGTTAGGGTTACGGTCGTCTTTTGACCGATTGACTTGAAATTGCACACAAATGTTGTCCATACTGGCGAAAGAAAGGCCAGCAGTTTTTATTGGATTTTAGTGAAATTTGTATTTTTGGTGAATTTTTTAATGAAAAAAGTTGCCTTTTTCATGAAAACGTCGGTCGATTTTTTCAATAGCTTCCAGGTCTTTGGACCGATTGACTCGAAATTTCTCCCAGATGTGGCCCTATACTGGCTGAACGAGACACAGCAGTCCCCATTGGAATCGGGTGGAATTTGTATTTTTGGTGAATATTTTAGTGAGAGGGACAATGTTTCATGAGGCTGGCTTAAGGCTGGGGTTAGGGTTAGGGTTATGGGGCTAGGGTTAGGGTTACGGTCGTCTTTTGACCGATTGACTCGAAATTGCACACAAATGTTGTCCATATTGGCGAAAGAAAGGCCAGCAGTTTTTATTGGATTTTAGTGAAATTTGTATTTTTGGTGAATTTTTAAATGAAAAAAGTTGCCTTTTTCATGAAAACGTCGGCCGATTTTTTCAATAGCTTCCAGGTCTTTGGACCGATTGACTCGAAATTTCTCCCAGATGTGGCCCTATACTGGCTGAACGAGACACAGCAGTCCCCATTGGAATCGGGTGGAATTTGTATTTTTGGTGAATATTTTAGTGAGAGGGACAATGTTTCATGAGGCTGGCTTAAGGCTGGGGTTAGGGTTAGGGTTATGGGGCTAGGGTTAGGGTTACGGTCGTCTTTTGACCGATTGACTTGAAATTGCACACAAATGTTGTCCATACTGGCGAAAGAAAGGCCAGCAGTTTTTATTGGATTTTAGTGAAATTTGTATTTTTGGTGAATTTTTAAATGAAAAAAGTTGCCTTTTTCATGAAAACGTCGGCCGATTTTTTCAATAGCTTCCAGGTCTTTGGACCGATTGACTCGAAATTTCTCCCAGATGTGGCCCTATACTGGCTGAACGAGACACAGCAGTCCCCATTGGAATCGGGTGGAATTTGTATTTTTGGTGAATATTTTAGTGAGAGGGACAATGTTTCATGAGGCTGGCTTAAGGCTGGGGTTAGGGTTAGGGTTATGGGGCTAGGGTTAGGGTTACGGTCGTCTTTTGACCGATTGACTCGAAATTGCACACAAATGTTGTCCATACTGGCGAAAGAAAGGCCAGCAGTTTTTATTGGATTTTAGTGAAATTTGTATTTTTGGTGAATTTTTAAATGAAAAAAGTTGCCTTTTTCATGAAAACGTCGGCCGATTTTTTCAATAGCTTCCAGGTCTTTGGACCGATTGACTCGAAATTTCTCCCAGATGTGGCCCTATACTGGCTGAACGAGACACAGCAGTCCCCATTGGAATCGGGTGGAATTTGTATTTTTGGTGAATATTTTAGTGAGAGGGACAATGTTTCATGAGGCTGGCTTAAGGCTGGGGTTAGGGTTAGTGTTAGGGTTATGGGGCTAGGGTTAGGGTTACGGTCGTCTTTTGACCGATTGACTTGAAATTGCACACAAATGTTGTCCATACTGGCGAAAGAAAGGCCAGCAGTTTTTATTGGATTTTAGTGAAATTTGTATTTTTGGTGAATTTTTTAATGAAAAAAGTTGCCTTTTTCATGAAAACGTCGGTCGATTTTTTCAATAGCTTCCAGGTCTTTGGACCGATTGACTCGAAATTTCTCCCAGATGTGGCCCTATACTGGCTGAACGAGACACAGCAGTCCCCATTGGAATCGGGTGGAATTTGTATTTTTGGTGAATATTTTAGTGAGAGGGACAATGTTTCATGAGGCTGGCTTAAGGCTGGGGTTAGGGTTAGGGTTATGGGGCTAGGGTTAGGGTTACGGTCGTCTTTTGACCGATTGACTCGAAATTGCACACAAATGTTGTCCATATTGGCGAAAGAAAGGCCAGCAGTTTTTATTGGATTTTAGTGAAATTTGTATTTTTGGTGATTTTTTTAATGAAAAAAGTTGCCTTTTTCATGAAAACGTCGGCCGATCTTTTCAATAGCTTCCAGGTCTTTGGACCGATTGACTCGAAATTTCTCCCAGATGTGGCCCTATACTGGCTGAACGAGACACAGCAGTCCCCATTGGAATCGGGTGGAATTTGTATTTTTGGTGAATATTTTAGTGAGAGGGACAATGTTTCATGAGGCTGGCTTAAGGCTGGGGTTAGGGTTAGGGTTATGGGGCTAGGGTTAGGGTTACGGTCGTCTTTTGACCGATTGACTTGAAATTGCACACAAATGTTGTCCATACTGGCGAAAGAAAGGCCAGCAGTTTTTATTGGATTTTAGTGAAATTTGTATTTTTGGTGAATTTTTTAATGAAAAAAGTTGCCTTTTTCATGAAAACGTCGGTCGATTTTTTCAATAGCTTCCAGGTCTTTGGACCGATTGACTCGAAATTTCTCCCAGATGTGGCCCTATACTGGCTGAACGAGACACAGCAGTCCCCATTGGAATCGGGTGGAATTTGTATTTTTGGTGAATATTTTAGTGAGAGGGACAATGTTTCATGAGGCTGGCTTAAGGCTGGGGTTAGGGTTAGGGTTATGGGGCTAGGGTTAGGGTTACGGTCGTCTTTTGACCGATTGACTCGAAATTGCACACAAATGTTGTCCATATTGGCGAAAGAAAGGCCAGCAGTTTTTATTGGATTTTAGTGAAATTTGTATTTTTGGTGAATTTTTAAATGAAAAAAGTTGCCTTTTTCATGAAAACGTCGGCCGATTTTTTCAATAGCTTCCAGGTCTTTGGACCGATTGACTCGAAATTTCTCCCAGATGTGGCCCTATACTGGCTGAACGAGACACAGCAGTCCCCATTGGAATCGGGTGGAATTTGTATTTTTGGTGAATATTTTAGTGAGAGGGACAATGTTTCATGAGGCTGGCTTAAGGCTGGGGTTAGGGTTAGGGTTATGGGGCTAGGGTTAGGGTTACGGTCGTCTTTTGACCGATTGACTTGAAATTGCACACAAATGTTGTCCATACTGGCGAAAGAAAGGCCAGCAGTTTTTATTGGATTTTAGTGAAATTTGTATTTTTGGTGAATTTTTAAATGAAAAAAGTTGCCTTTTTCATGAAAACGTCGGCCGATTTTTTCAATAGCTTCCAGGTCTTTGGACCGATTGACTCGAAATTTCTCCCAGATGTGGCCCTATACTGGCTGAACGAGACACAGCAGTCCCCATTGGAATCGGGTGGAATTTGTATTTTTGGTGAATATTTTAGTGAGAGGGACAATGTTTCATGAGGCTGGCTTAAGGCTGGGGTTAGGGTTAGGGTTATGGGGCTAGGGTTAGGGTTACGGTCGTCTTTTGACCGATTGACTCGAAATTGCACACAAATGTTGTCCATACTGGCGAAAGAAAGGCCAGCAGTTTTTATTGGATTTTAGTGAAATTTGTATTTTTGGTGAATTTTTAAATGAAAAAAGTTGCCTTTTTCATGAAAACGTCGGCCGATTTTTTCAATAGCTTCCAGGTCTTTGGACCGATTGACTCGAAATTTCTCCCAGATGTGGCCCTATACTGGCTGAACGAGACACAGCAGTCCCCATTGGAATCGGGTGGAATTTGTATTTTTGGTGAATATTTTAGTGAGAGGGACAATGTTTCATGAGGCTGGCTTAAGGCTGGGGTTAGGGTTAGGGTTATGGGGCTAGGGTTAGGGTTACGGTCGTCTTTTGACCGATTGACTCGAAATTGCACACAAATGTTGTCCATACTGGCGAAAGAAAGGCCAGCAGTTTTTATTGGATTTTAGTGAAATTTGTATTTTTGGTGAATTTTTTAATGAAAAAAGTTGCCTTTTTCATGAAAACGTCGGCCGATCTTTTCAATAGCTTCCAGGTCTTTGGACCGATTGACTCGAAATTTCTCCCAGATGTGGCCCTATACTGGCTGAACGAGACACAGCAGTCCCCATTGGAATCGGGTGGAATTTGTATTTTTGGTGAATTTTTTAATGAAAAAAGTTGCCTTTTTCATGAAAACGTCGGCCGATTTTTTCAATAGCTTCCAGGTCTTTGGACCGATTGACTCGAAATTTCTCCCAGATGTGGCCCTATACTGGCTGAACGAGACACAGCAGTCCCCATTGGAATCGGGTGGAATTTGTATTTTTGGTGAATATTTTAGTGAGAGGGACAATGTTTCATGAGGCTGGCTTAAGGCTGGGGTTAGGGTTAGGGTTATGGGGCTAGGGTTAGGGTTACGGTCGTCTTTTGACCGATTGACTCGAAATTGCACACAAATGTTGTCCATATTGGCGAAAGAAAGGCCAGCAGTTTTTATTGGATTTTAGTGAAATTTGTATTTTTGGTGATTTTTTTAATGAAAAAAGTTGCCTTTTTCATGAAAACGTCGGCCGATCTTTTCAATAGCTTCCAGGTCTTTGGACCGATTGACTCGAAATTTCTCCCAGATGTGGCCCTATACTGGCTGAACGAGACACAGCAGTCCCCATTGGAATCGGGTGGAATTTGTATTTTTGGTGAATATTTTAGTGAGAGGGACAATGTTTCATGAGGCTGGCTTAAGGCTGGGGTTAGGGTTAGGGTTATGGGGCTAGGGTTAGAGTTACGGTCGTCTTTTGACCGATTCACCCGAAATTGCACACAAATGTTGTCCATACTGGCGAATGAAAGGCCAGCAGTTTTTATTGGATTTTAGTGAAATTTGTATTTTTGGTGAATTTTTAAATGAAAAAAGTTGCCTTTTTCATGAAAACGTCGGCCGATTTTTTCAATAGCTTCCAGGTCTTTGGACCGATTGACTCGAAATTTCTCCCAGATGTGGCCCTATACTGGCTGAACGAGACACAGCAGTCCCCATTGGAATCGGGTGGAATTTGTATTTTTGGTGAATATTTTAGTGAGAGGGACAATGTTTCATGAGGCTGGCTTAAGGCTGGGGTTAGGGTTAGGGTTATGGGGCTAGGGTTAGGGTTACGGTCGTCTTTTGACCGATTGACTCGAAATTGCACACAAATGTTGTCCATACTGGCGAAAGAAAGGCCAGCAGTTTTTATTGGATTTTAGTGAAATTTGTATTTTTGGTGAATTTTTTAATGAAAAAAGTTGCCTTTTTCATGAAAACGTCGGCCGATCTTTTCAATAGCTTCCAGGTCTTTGGACCGATTGACTCGAAATTTCTCCCAGATGTGGCCCTATACTGGCTGAACGAGACACAGCAGTCCCCATTGGAATCGGGTGGAATTTGTATTTTTGGTGAATATTTTAGTGAGAGGGACAATGTTTCATGAGGCTGGCTTAAGGCTGGGGTTAGGGTTAGGGTTATGGGGCTAGGGTTAGGGTTACGGTCGTCTTTTGACCGATTCACCCGAAATTGCACACAAATGTTGTCCATACTGGCGAAAGAAAGGCCAGCAGTTTTTATTGGATTTTAGTGAAATTTGTATTTTTGGTGAATTTTTAAATGAAAAAAGTTGCCTTTTTCATGAAAACGTCGGCCGATTTTTTCAATAGCTTCCAGGTCTTTGGACCGATTGACTCGAAATTTCTCCCAGATGTGGCCCTATACTGGCTGAACGAGACACAGCAGTCCCCATTGGAATCGGGTGGAATTTGTATTTTTGGTGAATATCTTAGTGAGAGGGACAATGTTTCATGAGGCTGGCTTAAGGCTGGGGTTAGGGTTAGGGTTATGGGGCTAGGGTTAGGGTTACGGTCGTCTTTCGACCGATTCACCCGAAATTGCACACAAATGTTGTCCATACTGGCGAAAGAAAGGCCAGCAGTTTTTATTGGATTTTAGTGAAATTTGTATTTTTGGTCAATTTTTAAATGAAAAAAGTTGCCTTTTTCATGAAAACGTCGGCCGATTTTTTCAATAGCTTCCAGGTCTTTGGACCGATTGACTCGAAATTTCTCCCAGATGTGGCCCTATACTGGCTGAACGAGACACAGCAGTCCCCATTGGAATCGGGTGGAATTTGTATTTTTGGTGAATATTTTAATGAAAAAAGTTGCCTTTTTCATGAAAACGTCGGCCGATTTTTTCAATAGCTTCCAGGTCTTTGGACCGATTGACTCGAAATTTCTCCCAGATGTGGCCCTATACTGGCTGAACGAGACACAGCAGTCCCCATTGGAATCGGGTGGAATTTGTATTTTTGGTGAATATTTTAGTGAGAGGGACAATGTTTCATGAGGCTGGCTTAAGGCTGGGGTTAGGGTTAGGGTTATGGGGCTAGGGTTAGGGTTACGGTCGTCTTTTGACCGATTCACCCGAAATTGCACACAAATGTTGTCCATACTGGCGAAAGAAAGGCCAGCAGTTTTTATTGGATTTTAGTGAAATTTGTATTTTTGGTGAATTTTTAAATGAAAAAAGTTGCCTTTTTCATGAAAACGTCGGCCGATTTTTTCAATAGCTTCCAGGTCTTTGGACCGATTGACTCGAAATTTCTTCCAGATGTGGCCCTATACTGGCTGAACGAGACACAGCAGTCCCCATTGGAATCGGGTGGAATTTGTATTTTTGGTGAATATTTTAGTGAGAGGGACAATGTTTCATGAGGCTGGCTTAAGGCTGGGGTTAGGGTTAGGGTTAGGGTTATGGGGCTAGGGTTAGGGTTACGGTCGTCTTTTGACCGATTGACTTGAAATTGCACACAAATGTTGTCCATACTGGCGAAAGAAAGGCCAGCAGTTTTTATTGGATTTTAGTGAAATTTGTATTTTTGGTGAATTTTTTAATGAAAAAAGTTGCCTTTTTCATGAAAACGTCGGTCGATTTTTTCAATAGCTTCCAGGTCTTTGGACCGATTGACTCGAAATTTCTCCCAGATGTGGCCCTATACTGGCTGAACGAGACACAGCAGTCCCCATTGGAATCGGGTGGAATTTGTATTTTTGGTGAATATTTTAGTGAGAGGGACAATGTTTCATGAGGCTGGCTTAAGGCTGGGGTTAGGGTTAGGGTTATGGGGCTAGGGTTAGGGTTACGGTCGTCTTTTGACCGATTGACTCGAAATTGCACACAAATGTTGTCCATATTGGCGAAAGAAAGGCCAGCAGTTTTTATTGGATTTTAGTGAAATTTGTATTTTTGGTGATTTTTTTAATGAAAAAAGTTGCCTTTTTCATGAAAACGTCGGCCGATCTTTTCAATAGCTTCCAGGTCTTTGGACCGATTGACTCGAAATTTCTCCCAGATGTGGCCCTATACTGGCTGAACGAGACACAGCAGTCCCCATTGGAATCGGGTGGAATTTGTATTTTTGGTGAATATTTTAGTGAGAGGGACAATGTTTCATGAGGCTGGCTTAAGGCTGGGGTTAGGGTTAGGGTTATGGGGCTAGGGTTAGAGTTACGGTCGTCTTTTGACCGATTCACCCGAAATTGCACACAAATGTTGTCCATACTGGCGAAAGAAAGGCCAGCAGTTTTTATTGGATTTTAGTGAAATTTGTATTTTTGGTGAATTTTTAAATGAAAAAAGTTGCCTTTTTCATGAAAACGTCGGCCGATTTTTTCAATAGCTTCCAGGTCTTTGGACCGATTGACTCGAAATTTCTCCCAGATGTGGCCCTATACTGGCTGAACGAGACACAGCAGTCCCCATTGGAATCGGGTGGAATTTGTATTTTTGGTGAATATTTTAGTGAGAGGGACAATGTTTCATGAGGCTGGCTTAAGGCTGGGGTTAGGGTTAGGGTTATGGGGCTAGGGTTAGGGTTACGGTCGTCTTTTGACCGATTGACTCGAAATTGCACACAAATGTTGTCCATATTGGCGAAAGAAAGGCCAGCAGTTTTTATTGGATTTTAGTGAAATTTGTATTTTTGGTGAATTTTTAAATGAAAAAAGTTGCCTTTTTCATGAAAACGTCGGCCGATTTTTTCAATAGCTTCCAGGTCTTTGGACCGATTGACTCGAAATTTCTCCCAGATGTGGCCCTATACTGGCTGAACGAGACACAGCAGTCCCCATTGGAATCGGGTGGAATTTGTATTTTTGGTGAATATTTTAGTGAGAGGGACAATGTTTCATGAGGCTGGCTTAAGGCTGGGGTTAGGGTTAGGGTTATGGGGCTAGGGTTAGGGTTACGGTCGTCTTTTGACCGATTGACTTGAAATTGCACACAAATGTTGTCCATACTGGCGAAAGAAAGGCCAGCAGTTTTTATTGGATTTTAGTGAAATTTGTATTTTTGGTGAATTTTTTAATGAAAAAAGTTGCCTTTTTCATGAAAACGTCGGTCGATTTTTTCAATAGCTTCCAGGTCTTTGGACCGATTGACTCGAAATTTCTCCCAGATGTGGCCCTATACTGGCTGAACGAGACACAGCAGTCCCCATTGGAATCGGGTGGAATTTGTATTTTTGGTGAATATTTTAGTGAGAGGGACAATGTTTCATGAGGCTGGCTTAAGGCTGGGGTTAGGGTTAGGGTTATGGGGCTAGGGTTAGGGTTACGGTCGTCTTTTGACCGATTGACTCGAAATTGCACACAAATGTTGTCCATATTGGCGAAAGAAAGGCCAGCAGTTTTTATTGGATTTTAGTGAAATTTGTATTTTTGGTGAATTTTTAAATGAAAAAAGTTGCCTTTTTCATGAAAACGTCGGCCGATTTTTTCAATAGCTTCCAGGTCTTTGGACCGATTGACTCGAAATTTCTCCCAGATGTGGCCCTATACTGGCTGAACGAGACACAGCAGTCCCCATTGGAATCGGGTGGAATTTGTATTTTTGGTGAATATTTTAGTGAGAGGGACAATGTTTCATGAGGCTGGCTTAAGGCTGGGGTTAGGGTTAGGGTTATGGGGCTAGGGTTAGGGTTACGGTCGTCTTTTGACCGATTGACTTGAAATTGCACACAAATGTTGTCCATACTGGCGAAAGAAAGGCCAGCAGTTTTTATTGGATTTTAGTGAAATTTGTATTTTTGGTGAATTTTTAAATGAAAAAAGTTGCCTTTTTCATGAAAACGTCGGCCGATTTTTTCAATAGCTTCCAGGTCTTTGGACCGATTGACTCGAAATTTCTCCCAGATGTGGCCCTATACTGGCTGAACGAGACACAGCAGTCCCCATTGGAATCGGGTGGAATTTGTATTTTTGGTGAATATTTTAGTGAGAGGGACAATGTTTCATGAGGCTGGCTTAAGGCTGGGGTTAGGGTTAGGGTTATGGGGCTAGGGTTAGGGTTACGGTCGTCTTTTGACCGATTGACTTGAAATTGCACACAAATGTTGTCCATACTGGCGAAAGAAAGGCCAGCAGTTTTTATTGGATTTTAGTGAAATTTGCATTTTTGGTGAATTTTTTAATGAAAAAAGTTGCCTTTTTCATGAAAACGTCGGTCGATTTTTTCAATAGCTTCCAGGTCTTTGGACCGATTGACTCGAAATTTCTCCCAGATGTGGCCCTATACTGGCTGAACGAGACACAGCAGTCCCCATTGGAATCGGGTGGAATTTGTATTTTTGGTGAATATTTTAGTGAGAGGGACAATGTTTCATGAGGCTGGCTTAAGGCTGGGGTTAGGGTTAGGGTTATGGGGCTAGGGTTAGGGTTACGGTCGTCTTTTGACCGATTGACTCGAAATTGCACACAAATGTTGTCCATATTGGCGAAAGAAAGGCCAGCAGTTTTTATTGGATTTTAGTGAAATTTGTATTTTTGGTGAATTTTTAAATGAAAAAAGTTGCCTTTTTCATGAAAACGTCGGCCGATTTTTTCAATAGCTTCCAGGTCTTTGGACCGATTGACTCGAAATTTCTCCCAGATGTGGCCCTATACTGGCTGAACGAGACACAGCAGTCCCCATTGGAATCGGGTGGAATTTGTATTTTTGGTGAATATTTTAGTGAGAGGGACAATGTTTCATGAGGCTGGCTTAAGGCTGGGGTTAGGGTTAGGGTTATGGGGCTAGGGTTAGGGTTACGGTCGTCTTTTGACCGATTGACTTGAAATTGCACACAAATGTTGTCCATACTGGCGAAAGAAAGGCCAGCAGTTTTTATTGGATTTTAGCGAAATTTGTATTTTTGGTGAATTTTTAAATGAAAAAAGTTGCCTTTTTCATGAAAACGTCGGCCGATTTTTTCAATAGCTTCCAGGTCTTTGGACCGATTGACTCGAAATTTCTCCCAGATGTGGCCCTATACTGGCTGAACGAGACACAGCAGTCCCCATTGGAATCGGGTGGAATTTGTATTTTTGGTGAATATTTTAGTGAGAGGGACAATGTTTCATGAGGCTGGCTTAAGGCTGGGGTTAGGGTTAGGGTTATGGGGCTAGGGTTAGGGTTACGGTCGTCTTTTGACCGATTCACCCGAAATTGCACACAAATGTTGTCCATACTGGCGAAAGAAAGGCCAGCAGTTTTTATTGGATTTTAGTGAAATTTGTATTTTTGGTCAATTTTTAAATGAAAAAAGTTGCCTTTTTCATGAAAACGTCGGCCGATTTTTTCAATAGCTTCCAGGTCTTTGGACCGATTGACTCGAAATTTCTCCCAAATGTGGCCCTATACTGGCTGAACGAGACACAGCAGTCCCCATTGGAATCGGGTGGAATTTGTATTTTTGGGGAATATTTTAGTGAGAGGGACAATGTTTCATGAGGCTGGCTTAAGGCTGGGGTTAGGGTTAGGGTTATGGGGCTAGGGTTAGGGTTACGGTCGTCTTTTGACCGATTGACTTGAAATTGCACACAAATGTTGTCCATACTGGCGAAAGAAAGGCCAGCAGTTTTTATTGGATTTTAGTGAAATTTGTATTTTTGGTGAATTTTTTAATGAAAAAAGATGCTTTTTTCATGAAAACGTCGGCCGATTTTTTCAATAGCTTCCAGGTCTTTGGACCGATTGACTCGAAATTTCTCCCAGATGTGGCCCTATACTGGCTGAACGAGACACAGCAGTCCCCATTGGAATCGGGTGGAATTTGTATTTTTGGTGAATATTTTAGTGAGAGGGACAATGTTTCATGAGGCTGGCTTAAGGCTGGGGTTAGGGTTAGGGTTATGGGGCTAGGGTTAGGGTTACGGTCGTCTTTTGACCGATTGACTCGAAATTGCACACAAATGTTGTCCATACTGGCGAAAGAAAGGCCAGCAGTTTTTATTGGATTTTAGTGAAATTTGTATTTTTGGTGAATTTTTTAATGAAAAAAGTTGCCTTTTTCATGAAAACGTCGGCCGATTTTTTCAATAGCTTCCAGGTCTTTGGACCGATTGACTCGAAATTTCTCCCAGGTGTGGCCCTATACTGGCTGAACGAGACACAGCAGTCCCCATTGGAATCGGGTGGAATTTGTATTTTTGGTGAATTTTTTAATGAAAAAAGTTGCCTTTTTCATGAAAACGTCGGCCGATTTTTTCAATAGCTTCCAGGTCTTTGGACCGATTGACTCGAAATTTCTCCCAGATGTGGCCCTATACTGGCTGAACGAGACACAGCAGTCCCCATTGGAATCGGGTGGAATTTGTATTTTTGGTGAATATTTTAGTGAGAGGGACAATGTTTCATGAGGCTGGCTTAAGGCTGGGGTTAGGGTTAGGGTTATGGGGCTAGGGTTAGGGTTACGGTCGTCTTTTGACCGATTGACTCGAAATTGCACACAAATGTTGTCCATATTGGCGAAAGAAAGGCCAGCAGTTTTTATTGGATTTTAGTGAAATTTGTATTTTTGGTGAATTTTTTAATGAAAAAAGTTGCCTTTTTCATGAAAACGTCGGCCGATTTTTTCAATAGCTTCCAGGTCTTTGGACCGATTGACTCGAAATTTCTCCCAGGTGTGGCCCTATACTGGCTGAACGAGACACAGCAGTCCCCATTGGAATCGGGTGGAATTTGTATTTTTGGTGAATTTTTTAATGAAAAAAGTTGCCTTTTTCATGAAAACGTCGGCCGATTTTTTCAATAGCTTCCAGGTCTTTGGACCGATTGACTCGAAATTTCTCCCAGATGTGGCCCTATACTGGCTGAACGAGACACAGCAGTCCCCATTGGAATCGGGTGGAATTTGTATTTTTGGTGAATATTTTAGTGAGAGGGACAATGTTTCATGAGGCTGGCTTAAGGCTGGGGTTAGGGTTAGGGTTATGGGGCTAGGGTTAGGGTTACGGTCGTCTTTTGACCGATTGACTTGAAATTGCACACAAATGTTGTCCATACTGGCGAAAGAAAGGCCAGCAGTTTTTATTGGATTTTAGTGAAATTTGTACTTTTGGTGAATTTTTTAATGAAAAAAGTTGCCTTTTTCATGAAAACGTCGGCCGACTTTTTCAATAGCTTCCAGGTCTTTGGACCGATTGACTCGAAATTTCTCCCAAATGTGGCCCTATACTGGCTGAACGAGACACAGCAGTCCCCATTGGAATCGGGTGGAATTTGTATTTTTGGTGAATATTTTAGTGAGAGGGACAATGTTTCATGAGGCTGGCTTAAGGCTGGGGTTAGGGTTAGGGTTATGGGGCTAGGGTTAGGGTTACGGTCGTCTTTTGACTGATTGACTTGAAATTGCACACAAATGTTGTCCATACTGGCGAAAGAAAGGCCAGCAGTTTTTATTGGATTTTAGTGAAATTTGTATTTTTGGTGAATTTTTTAATGAAAAAAGTTGCCTTTTTCATGAAAACGTCGGCCGATTTTTTCAATAGCTTCCAGGTCTTTGGACCGATTGACTCGAAATTTCTCCCAGATGTGGCCCTATACTGGCTGAACGAGACACAGCAGTCCCCATTGGAATCGGGTGGAATTTGTATTTTTGGTGAATATTTTAGTGAGAGGGACAATGTTTCATGAGGCTGGCTTAAGGCTGGGGTTAGGGTTAGGGTTATGGGGCTAGGGTTAGGGTTACGGTCGTCTTTTGACCGATTGACTCGAAATTGCACACAAATGTTGTCCATATTGGCGAAAGAAAGGCCAGCAGTTTTTATTGGATTTTAGTGAAATTTGTATTTTTGGTGAATTTTTTAATGAAAAAAGTTGCCTTTTTCATGAAAACGTCGGCCGATTTTTTCAATAGCTTCCAGGTCTTTGGACCGATTGACTCGAAATTTCTCCCAGGTGTGGCCCTATACTGGCTGAACGAGACACAGCAGTCCCCATTGGAATCGGGTGGAATTTGTATTTTTGGTGAATTTTTTAATGAAAAAAGTTGCCTTTTTCATGAAAACGTCGGCCGATTTTTTCAATAGCTTCCAGGTCTTTGGACCGATTGACTCGAAATTTCTCCCAGATGTGGCCCTATACTGGCTGAACGAGACACAGCAGTCCCCATTGGAATCGGGTGGAATTTGTATTTTTGGTGAATATTTTAGTGAGAGGGACAATGTTTCATGAGGCTGGCTTAAGGCTGGGGTTAGGGTTAGGGTTATGGGGCTAGGGTTAGGGTTACGGTCGTCTTTTGACCGATTGACTCGAAATTGCACACAAATGTTGTCCATACTGGCGAAAGAAAGGCCAGCAGTTTTTATTGGATTTTAGTGAAATTTGTATTTTTGGTGAATTTTTTAATGAAAAAAGTTGCCTTTTTCATGAAAACGTCGGCCGATTTTTTCAATAGCTTCCAGGTCTTTGGACCGATTGACTCGAAATTTCTCCCAGGTGTGGCCCTATACTGGCTGAACGAGACACAGCAGTCCCCATTGGAATCGGGTGGAATTTGTATTTTTGGTGAATTTTTTAATGAAAAAAGTTGCCTTTTTCATGAAAACGTCGGCCGATTTTTTCAATAGCTTCCAGGTCTTTGGACCGATTGACTCGAAATTTCTCCCAGATGTGGCCCTATACTGGCTGAACGAGACACAGCAGTCCCCATTGGAATCGGGTGGAATTTGTATTTTTGGTGAATATTTTAGTGAGAGGGACAATGTTTCATGAGGCTGGCTTAAGGCTGGGGTTAGGGTTAGGGTTATGGGGCTAGGGTTAGGGTTACGGTCGTCTTTTGACCGATTGACTTGAAATTGCACACAAATGTTGTCCATACTGGCGAAAGAAAGGCCAGCAGTTTTTATTGGATTTTAGTGAAATTTGTACTTTTGGTGAATTTTTTAATGAAAAAAGTTGCCTTTTTCATGAAAACGTCGGCCGATTTTTTCAATAGCTTCCAGGTCTTTGGACCGATTGACTCGAAATTTCTCCCAAATGTGGCCCTATACTGGCTGAACGAGACACAGCAGTCCCCATTGGAATCGGGTGGAATTTGTATTTTTGGTGAATATTTTAGTGAGAGGGACAATGTTTCATGAGGCTGGCTTAAGGCTGGGGTTAGGGTTAGGGTTATGGGGCTAGGGTTAGGGTTACGGTCGTCTTTTGACCGATTGACTCGAAATTGCACACAAATGTTGTCCATACTGGCGAAAGAAAGGCCAGCAGTTTTTATTGGATTTTAGTGAAATTTGTATTTTTGGTGAATTTTTTAATGAAAAAAGTTGCCTTTTTCATGAAAACGTTGGTCGATTTTTTCAATAGCTTCCAGGTCTTTGGACCGATTGACTCGAAATTTCTCCCAGATGTGTCCCTATACTGGCTGAACGAGACACAGCAGTCCCCATTGGAATCGGGTGGAATTTGTATTTTTGGTGAATATTTTAGTGAGAGGGACAATGTTTCATGAGGCTGGCTTAAGGCTGGGGTTAGGGTTAGGGTTATGGGGCTAGGGTTAGGGTTACGGTCGTCTTTTGACCGATTGACTCGAAATTGCACACAAATGTTGTCCATACTGGCGAAAGAAAGGCCAGCAGTTTTTATTGGATTTTAGTGAAATTTGTATTTTTGGTGAATTTTTTAATGAAAAAAGTTGCCTTTTTCATGAAAACGTCGGTCGATTTTTTCAATAGCTTCCCGGTCTTTGGACCGATTGACTCGAAATTTCTCCCAGATGTGGCCCTATACTGGCTGAACGAGACACAGCAGTCCCCATTGGAATCGGGTGGAATTTGTATTTTTGGTGAATTTTTTAATGAAAAAAGTTGCCTTTTTCATGAAAACGTCGGCCGATTTTTTCAATAGCTTCCAGGTCTTTGGACCGATTGACTCGAAATTTCTCCCAGATGTGGCCCTATACTGGCTGAACGAGACACAGCAGTCCCCATTGGAATCGGGTGGAATTTGTATTTTTGGTGAATATTTTAGTGAGAGGGACAATGTTTCATGAGGCTGGCTTAAGGCTGGGGTTAGGGTTAGGGTTATGGGGCTAGGGTTAGGGTTACGGTCGTCTTTTGACCGATTGACTTGAAATTGCACACAAATGTTGTCCATACTGGCGAAAGAAAGGCCAGCAGTTTTTATTGGATTTTAGTGAAATTTGTACTTTTGGTGAATTTTTTAATGAAAAAAGTTGCCTTTTTCATGAAAACGTCGGCCGATTTTTTCAATAGCTTCCAGGTCTTTGGACCGATTGACTCGAAATTTCTCCCAAATGTGGCCCTATACTGGCTGAACGAGACACAGCAGTCCCCATTGGAATCGGGTGGAATTTGTATTTTTGGTGAATATTTTAGTGAGAGGGACAATGTTTCATGAGGCTGGCTTAAGGCTGGGGTTAGGGTTAGGGTTATGGGGCTAGGGTTAGGGTTACGGTCGTCTTTTGACCGATTGACTCGAAATTGCACACAAATGTTGTCCATACTGGCGAAAGAAAGGCCAGCAGTTTTTATTGGATTTTAGTGAAATTTGTATTTTTGGTGAATTTTTTAATGAAAAAAGTTGCCTTTTTCATGAAAACGTTGGTCGATTTTTTCAATAGCTTCCAGGTCTTTGGACCGATTGACTCGAAATTTCTCCCAGATGTGTCCCTATACTGGCTGAACGAGACACAGCAGTCCCCATTGGAATCGGGTGGAATTTGTATTTTTGGTGAATATTTTAGTGAGAGGGACAATGTTTCATGAGGCTGGCTTAAGGCTGGGGTTAGGGTTAGGGTTATGGGGCTAGGGTTAGGGTTACGGTCGTCTTTTGACCGATTGACTCGAAATTGCACACAAATGTTGTCCATACTGGCGAAAGAAAGGCCAGCAGTTTTTATTGGATTTTAGTGAAATTTGTATTTTTGGTGAATTTTTTAATGAAAAAAGTTGCCTTTTTCATGAAAACGTCGGTCGATTTTTTCAATAGCTTCCCGGTCTTTGGACCGATTGACTCGAAATTTCTCCCAGATGTGGCCCTATACTGGCTGAACGAGACACAGCAGTCCCCATTGGAATCGGGTGGAATTTGTATTTTTGGTGAATATTTTAGTGAGAGGGACAATGTTTCATGAGGCTGGCTTAAGGCTGGGGTTAGGGTTAGGGTTATGGGGCTAGGGTTAGGGTTACGGTCGTCTTTTGACCGATTGACTCGAAATTGCACACAAATGTTGTCCATACTGGCGAAAGAAAGGCCAGCAGTTTTTATTGGATTTTAGTGAAATTTGTATTTTTGGTGAATTTTTTAATGAAAAAAGTTGCCTTTTTCATGAAAACGTCGGCCGATTTTTTCAATAGCTTCCAGGTCTTTGGACCGATTGACTCGAAATTTCTCCCAGGTGTGGCCCTATACTGGCTGAACGAGACACAGCAGTCCCCATTGGAATCGGGTGGAATTTGTATTTTTGGTGAATTTTTTAATGAAAAAAGTTGCCTTTTTCATGAAAACGTCGGCCGATTTTTTCAATAGCTTCCAGGTCTTTGGACCGATTGACTCGAAATTTCTCCCAGATGTGGCCCTATACTGGCTGAACGAGACACAGCAGTCCCCATTGGAATCGGGTGGAATTTGTATTTTTGGTGAATATCTTAGTGAGAGGGACAATGTTTCATGAGGCTGGCTTAAGGCTGGGGTTAGGGTTAGGGTTATGGGGCTAGGGTTAGGGTTACGGTCGTCTTTTGACCGATTGACTTGAAATTGCACACAAATGTTGTCCATACTGGCGAAAGAAAGGCCAGCAGTGTTTATTGGATTTTAGTGAAATTTGTATTTTTGGTGAATTTTTTACTGAGAGGGACAATGTTTCATGAGGCTGGCTTAAGGCTGGGGTTAGGGTTAGGGTTATGGGGCTAGGGTTAGGGTTACGGTCGTCTTTTGACCGATTCACCCGAAATTGCACACAAATGTTGTCCATACTGGCGAAAGAAAGGCCAGCAGTTTTTATTGGATTTTAGTGAAATTTGTATTTTTGGTGAATTTTTAAATTAAAAAAGTTGCCTTTTTCATGAAAACGTCGGCTGATTTTTTCAATAGCTTCCAGGTCTTTGGACCGATTGACTCGAAATTTCTCCCAGATGTGGCCCTATACTGGCTGAACGAGACACAGCAGTCCCCATTGGAATCGGGTGGAATTTGTATTTTTGGTGAATATTTTAGTGAGAGGGACAATGTTTCATGAGGCTGGCTTAAGGCTGGGGTTAGGGTTAGGGTTATGGGGCTAGGGTTAGGGTTACGGTCGTCTTTTGACCGATTGACTTGAAATTGCACACAAATGTTGTCCATACTGGCGAAAGAAAGGCCAGCAGTTTTTATTGGATTTTAGTGAAATTTGTATTTTTGGTGAATTTTTTAATGAAAAAAGTTGCCTTTTTCATGAAAACGTCGGCCGATTTTTTCAATAGCTTCCAGGTCTTTGGACCGATTGACTCGAAATTTCTCCCAGATGTGGCCCTATACTGGCTGAACGAGACACAGCAGTCCCCATTGGAATCGGGTGGAATTTGTATTTTTGGTGAATATTTTAGTGAGAGGGACAATGTTTCATGAGGCTGGCTTAAGGCTGGGGTTAGGGTTAGGGTTATGGGGCTAGGGTTAGGGATACGGTCGTCTTTTGACCGATTGACTCGAAATTGCACACAAATGTTGTCCATACTGGCGAAAGAAAGGCCAGCAGTTTTTATTGGATTTTAGTGAAATTTGTATTTTTGGTGAATTTTTTAATGAAAAAAGTTGCCTTTTTCATGAAAACGTTGGTCGATTTTTTCAATAGCTTCCAGGTCTTTGGACCGATTGACTCGAAATTTCTCCCAGATGTGTCCCTATACTGGCTGAACGAGACACAGCAGTCCCCATTGGAATCGGGTGGAATTTGTATTTTTGGTGAATATTTTAGTGAGAGGGACAATGTTTCATGAGGCTGGCTTAAGGCTGGGGTTAGGGTTAGGGTTATGGGGCTAGGGTTAGGGTTACGGTCGTCTTTTGACCGATTGACTCGAAATTGCACACAAATGTTGTCCATACTGGCGAAAGAAAGGCCAGCAGTTTTTATTGGATTTTAGTGAAATTTGTATTTTTGGTGAATTTTTTAATGAAAAAAGTTGCCTTTTTCATGAAAACGTCGGTCGATTTTTTCAATAGCTTCCCGGTCTTTGGACCGATTGACTCGAAATTTCTCCCAGATGTGGCCCTATACTGGCTGAACGAGACACAGCAGTCCCCATTGGAATCGGGTGGAATTTGTATTTTTGGTGAATATTTTAGTGAGAGGGACAATGTTTCATGAGGCTGGCTTAAGGCTGGGGTTAGGGTTAGGGTTATGGGGCTAGGGTTAGGGTTACGGTCGTCTTTTGACCGATTGACTCGAAATTGCACACAAATGTTGTCCATACTGGCGAAAGAAAGGCCAGCAGTTTTTATTGGATTTTAGTGAAATTTGTATTTTTGGTGAATTTTTTAATGAAAAAAGTTGCCTTTTTCATGAAAACGTCGGCCGATTTTTTCAATAGCTTCCAGGTCTTTGGACCGATTGACTCGAAATTTCTCCCAGGTGTGGCCCTATACTGGCTGAACGAGACACAGCAGTCCCCATTGGAATCGGGTGGAATTTGTATTTTTGGTGAATTTTTTAATGAAAAAAGTTGCCTTTTTCATGAAAACGTCGGCCGATTTTTTCAATAGCTTCCAGGTCTTTGGACCGATTGACTCGAAATTTCTCCCAGATGTGGCCCTATACTGGCTGAACGAGACACAGCAGTCCCCATTGGAATCGGGTGGAATTTGTATTTTTGGTGAATATCTTAGTGAGAGGGACAATGTTTCATGAGGCTGGCTTAAGGCTGGGGTTAGGGTTAGGGTTATGGGGCTAGGGTTAGGGTTACGGTCGTCTTTTGACCGATTGACTTGAAATTGCACACAAATGTTGTCCATACTGGCGAAAGAAAGGCCAGCAGTTTTTATTGGATTTTAGTGAAATTTGTATTTTTGGTGAATTTTTTACTGAGAGGGACAATGTTTCATGAGGCTGGCTTAAGGCTGGGGTTAGGGTTAGGGTTATGGGGCTAGGGTTAGGGTTACGGTCGTCTTTTGACCGATTCACCCGAAATTGCACACAAATGTTGTCCATACTGGCGAAAGAAAGGCCAGCAGTTTTTATTGGATTTTAGTGAAATTTGTATTTTTGGTGAATTTTTAAATTAAAAAAGTTGCCTTTTTCATGAAAACGTCGGCTGATTTTTTCAATAGCTTCCAGGTCTTTGGACCGATTGACTCGAAATTTCTCCCAGATGTGGCCCTATACTGGCTGAACGAGACACAGCAGTCCCCATTGGAATCGGGTGGAATTTGTA
This sequence comes from Pagrus pagrus, assembly GCF_965226575.1. Classification (NCBI taxonomy): domain Eukaryota; kingdom Metazoa; phylum Chordata; class Actinopteri; order Spariformes; family Sparidae; genus Pagrus; species Pagrus pagrus. The sequence goes on along the minus strand of NC_140204.1, from coordinate 10,399,900 downwards.
TTTTTGGTGAATATTTTAGTGAGAGGGACAATGTTTCATGAGGCTGGCTTAAGGCTGGGGTTAGGGTTAGGGTTATGGGGCTAGGGTTAGGGTTACGGTCGTCTTTTGACCGATTGACTTGAAATTGCACACAAATGTTGTCCATACTGGCGAAAGAAAGGCCAGCAGTTTTTATTGGATTTTAGTGAAATTTGTATTTTTGGTGAATTTTTTAATGAAAAAAGTTGCCTTTTTCATGAAAACGTCGGCCGATTTTTTCAATAGCTTCCAGGTCTTTGGACCGATTGACTCGAAATTTCTCCCAGATGTGGCCCTATACTGGCTGAACGAGACACAGCAGTCCCCATTGGAATCGGGTGGAATTTGTATTTTTGGTGAATATTTTAGTGAGAGGGACAATGTTTCATGAGGCTGGCTTAAGGCTGGGGTTAGGGTTAGGGTTATGGGGCTAGGGTTAGGGTTACGGTCGTCTTTTGACCGATTCACCCGAAATTGCACACAAATGTTGTGCATACTGGCGAAAGAAAGGCCAGCAGTTTTTATTGGATTTTAGTGAAATTTGTATTTTTGGTGAATTTTTAAATGAAAAAAGTTGCCTTTTTCATGAAAACGTCGGCCGATTTTTTCAATAGCTTCCAGGTCTTTGGACCGATTGACTCGAAATTTCTCCCAGATGTGGCCCTATACTGGCTGAACGAGACACAGCAGTCCCCATTGGAATCGGGTGGAATTTGTATTTTTGGTGAATATTTTAGTGAGAGGGACAATGTTTCATGAGGCTGGCTTAAGGCTGGGGTTAGGGTTAGGGTTATGGGGCTAGGGTTAGGGTTACGGTCGTCTTTTGACCGATTCACCCGAAATTGCACACAAATGTTGTCCATACTGGCGAAAGAATGGCCAGCAGTTTTTATTGGATTTTAGTGAAATTTGTATTTTTGGTGAATTTTTTAATGAAAAAAGTTGCCTTTTTCATGAAAACGTCGGCCGATTTTTTCAATAGCTTCCAGGTCTTTGGACCGATTGACTCGAAATTTCTCCCAGATGTGGCCCTATACTGGCTAAACGAGACACAGCAGTCCCCATTGGAATCGGGTGGAATTTGTATTTTTGGTGAATATTTTAATGAAAAAAGTTGCCTTTTTCATGAAAACGTCGGCCGATTTTTTCAATAGCTTCCAGGTCTTTGGACCGATTGACTCGAAATTTCTCCCAGATGTGGCCCTATACTGGCTGAACGAGACACAGCAGTCCCCATTGGAATCGGGTGGAATTTGTATTTTTGGTGAATATTTTAGTGAGAGGGACAATGTTTCATGAGGCTGGCTTAAGGCTGGGGTTAGGGTTAGGGTTATGGGGCTAGGGTTAGGGTTACGGTCGTCTTTTGACCGATTCACCCGAAATTGCACACAAATGTTGTCCATACTGGCGAAAGAAAGGCCAGCAGTTTTTATTGGATTTTAGTGAAATTTGTATTTTTGGTGAATTTTTAAATGAAAAAAGTTGCCTTTTTCATGAAAACGTCGGCCGATTTTTTCAATAGCTTCCAGGTCTTTGGACCGATTGACTCGAAATTTCTCCCAGATGTGGCCCTATACTGGCTGAACGAGACACAGCAGTCCCCATTGGAATCGGGTGGAATTTGTATTTTTGGTGAATATTTTAGTGAGAGGGACAATGTTTCATGAGGCTGGCTTAAGGCTGGGGTTAGGGTTAGGGTTATGGGGCTAGGGTTAGGGTTACGGTCGTCTTTTGACCGATTCACCCGAAATTGCACACAAATGTTGTCCATACTGGCGAAAGAAAGGCCAGCAGTTTTTATTGGATTTTAGTGAAATTTGTATTTTTGGTGAATTTTTTAATGAAAAAAGTTGCCTTTTTCATGAAAACGTCGGCCGATTTTTTCAATAGCTTCCAGGTCTTTGGACCGATTGACTCGAAATTTCTCCCAGATGTGGCCCTATACTGGCTGAACGAGACACAGCAGTCCCCATTGGAATCGGGTGGAATTTGTATTTTTGGTGAATATTTTAATGAAAAAAGTTGCCTTTTTCATGAAAACGTCGGCCGATTTTTTCAATAGCTTCCAGGTCTTTGGACCGATTGACTCGAAATTTCTCCCAGATGTGGCCCTATACTGGCTGAACGAGACACAGCAGTCCCCATTGGAATCGGGTGGAATTTGTATTTTTGGTGAATATTTTAGTGAGAGGGACAATGTTTCATGAGGCTGGCTTAAGGCTGGGGTTAGGGTTAGGGTTATGGGGCTAGGGTTAGGGTTACGGTCGTCTTTTGACCGATTCACCCGAAATTGCACACAAATGTTGTCCATACTGGCGAAAGAAAGGCCAGCAGTTTTTATTGGATTTTAGTGAAATTTGTATTTTTGGTGAATTTTTAAATGAAAAAAGTTGCCTTTTTCATGAAAACGTCGGCCGATTTTTTCAATAGCTTCCAGGTCTTTGGACCGATTGACTCGAAATTTCTCCCAGATGTGGCCCTATACTGGCTGAACGAGACACAGCAGTCCCCATTGGAATCGGGTGGAATTTGTATTTTTGGTGAATATTTTAATGAAAAAAGTTGCCTTTTTCATGAAAACGTCGGCCGATTTTTTCAATAGCTTCCAGGTCTTTGGACCGATTGACTCGAAATTTCTCCCAGATGTGGCCCTATACTGGCTGAACGAGACACAGCAGTCCCCATTGGAATCGGGTGGAATTTGTATTTTTGGTGAATATTTTAGTGAGAGGGACAATGTTTCATGAGGCTGGCTTAAGGCTGGGGTTAGGGTTAGGGTTATGGGGCTAGGGTTAGGGTTACGGTCGTCTTTTGACCGATTCACCCGAAATTGCACACAAATGTTGTCCATACTGGCGAAAGAAAGGCCAGCAGTTTTTATTGGATTTTAGTGAAATTTGTATTTTTGGTGAATTTTTTAATGAAAAAAGTTGCCTTTTTCATGAAAACGTCGGCCGATTTTTTCAATAGCTTCCAGGTCTTTGGACCGATTGACTCGAAATTTCTCCCAGATGTGGCCCTATACTGGCTGAACGAGACACAGCAGTCCCCATTGGAATCGGGTGGAATTTGTATTTTTGGTGAATATTTTAGTGAGAGGGACAATGTTTCATGAGGCTGGCTTAAGGCTGGGGTTAGGGTTAGGGTTATGGGGCTAGGGTTAGGGTTACGGTCGTCTTTTGACCGATTGACTTGAAATTGCACACAAATGTTGTCCATACTGGCGAAAGAAAGGCCAGCAGTTTTTATTGGATTTTAGTGAAATTTGTATTTTTGGTGAATTTTTTAATGAAAAAAGTTGCCTTTTTCATGAAAACGTCGGTCGATTTTTTCAATAGCTTCCAGGTCTTTGGACCGATTGACTCGAAATTTCTCCCAGATGTGGCCCTATACTGGCTGAAAGAGACACAGCAGTCCCCATTGGAATCGGGTGGAATATGTATTTTTGGTGAATATTTTAATGAAAAAAGTTGCCTTTTTCATGAAAACGTCGGCCGATTTTTTCAATAGCTTCCAGGTCTTAGGACCGATTGACTCGAAATTTCTCCCAGATGTGGCCCTATACTGGCTGAACGAGACACAGCAGTCCCCATTGGAATCGGGTGGAATTTGTATTTTTGGTGAATATCTTAGTGAGAGGGACAATGTTTCATGAGGCTGGCTTAAGGCTGGGGTTAGGGTTAGGGTTATGGGGCTAGGGTTAGGGTTACGGTCGTCTTTTGACCGATTGACTTGAAATTGCACACAAATGTTGTCCATACTGGCGAAAGAAAGGCCAGCAGTGTTTATTGGATTTTAGTGAAATTTGTATTTTTGGTGAATTTTTTACTGAGAGGGACAATGTTTCATGAGGCTGGCTTAAGGCTGGGGTTAGGGTTAGGGTTATGGGGCTAGGGTTAGGGTTACGGTCGTCTTTTGACCGATTCACCCGAAATTGCACACAAATGTTGTCCATGCTGGCGAAAGAAAGGCCAGCAGTTTTTATTGGATTTTAGTGAAATTTGTATTTTTGGTGAATTTTTAAATTAAAAAAGTTGCCTTTTTCATGAAAACGTCGGCTGATTTTTTCAATAGCTTCCAGGTCTTTGGACCGATTGACTCGAAATTTCTCCCAGATGTGGCCCTATACTGGCTGAACGAGACACAGCAGTCCCCATTGGAATCGGGTGGAATTTGTATTTTTGGTGAATATTTTAGTGAGAGGGACAATGTTTCATGAGGCTGGCTTAAGGCTGGGGTTAGGGTTAGGGTTATGGGGCTAGGGTTAGGGTTACGGTCGTCTTTTGACCGATTGACTTGAAATTGCACACAAATGTTGTCCATACTGGCGAAAGAAAGGCCAGCAGTTTTTATTGGATTTTAGTGAAATTTGTATTTTTGGTGAATTTTTTAATGAAAAAAGTTGCCTTTTTCATGAAAACGTCGGCCGATTTTTTCAATAGCTTCCAGGTCTTTGGACCGATTGACTCGAAATTTCTCCCAGATGTGGCCCTATACTGGCTGAACGAGACACAGCAGTCCCCATTGGAATCGGGTGGAATTTGTATTTTTGGTGAATATTTTAGTGAGAGGGACAATGTTTCATGAGGCTGGCTTAAGGCTGGGGTTAGGGTTAGGGTTATGGGGCTAGGGTTAGGGTTACGGTCGTCTTTTGACCGATTCACCCGAAATTGCACACAAATGTTGTCCATACTGGCGAAAGAAAGGCCAGCAGTTTTTATTGGATTTTAGTGAAATTTGTATTTTTGGTGAACTTTTAAATGAAAAAAGTTGCCTTTTTCATGAAAACGTCGGCCGATTTTTTCAATAGCTTCCAGGTCTTTGGACCGATTGACTCGAAATTTCTCCCAGATGTGGCCCTATACTGGCTGAACGAGACACAGCAGTCCCCATTGGAATCGGGTGGAATTTGTATTTTTGGTGAATATTTTAGTGAGAGGGACAATGTTTCATGAGGCTGGCTTAAGGCTGGGGTTAGGGTTAGGGTTATGGGGCTAGGGTTAGGGTTACGGTCGTCTTTTGACCGATTCACCCGAAATTGCACACAAATGTTGTCCATACTGGCGAAAGAAAGGCCAGCAGTTTTTATTGGATTTTAGTGAAATTTGTATTTTTGGTGAATTTTTTAATGAAAAAAGTTGCCTTTTTCATGAAAACGTCGGCCGATTTTTTCAATAGCTTCCAGGTCTTTGGACCGATTGACTCGAAATTTCTCCCAGATGTGGCCCTATACTGGCTGAACGAGACACAGCAGTCCCCATTGGAATCGGGTGGAATTTGTATTTTTGGTGAATATTTTAATGAAAAAAGTTGCCTTTTTCATGAAAACGTCGGCCGATTTTTTCAATAGCTTCCAGGTCTTTGGACCGATTGACTCGAAATTTCTCCCAGATGTGGCCCTATACTGGCTGAACGAGACACAGCAGTCCCCATTGGAATCGGGTGGAATTTGTATTTTTGGTGAATATTTTAGTGAGAGGGACAATGTTTCATGAGGCTGGCTTAAGGCTGGGGTTAGGGTTAGGGTTATGGGGCTAGGGTTAGGGTTACGGTCGTCTTTTGACCGATTCACCCGAAATTGCACACAAATGTTGTCCATACTGGCGAAAGAAAGGCCAGCAGTTTTTATTGGATTTTAGTGAAATTTGTATTTTTGGTGAATTTTTAAATGAAAAAAGTTGCCTTTTTCATGAAAACGTCGGCCGATTTTTTCAATAGCTTCCAGGTCTTTGGACCGATTGACTCGAAATTTCTCCCAGATGTGGCCCTATACTGGCTGAACGAGACACAGCAGTCCCCATTGGAATCGGGTGGAATTTGTATTTTTGGTGAATATTTTAGTGAGAGGGACAATGTTTCATGAGGCTGGCTTAAGGCTGGGGTTAGGGTTAGGGTTATGGGGCTAGGGTTAGGGTTACGGTCGTCTTTTGACCGATTCACCCGAAATTGCACACAAATGTTGTCCATACTGGCGAAAGAAAGGCCAGCAGTTTTTATTGGATTTTAGTGAAATTTGTATTTTTGGTGAATTTTTTAATGAAAAAAGTTGCCTTTTTCATGAAAACGTCGGCCGATTTTTTCAATAGCTTCCAGGTCTTTGGACCGATTGACTCGAAATTTCTCCCAGATGTGGCCCTATACTGGCTGAACGAGACACAGCAGTCCCCATTGGAATCGGGTGGAATTTGTATTTTTGGTGAATATTTTAATGAAAAAAGTTGCCTTTTTCATGAAAACGTCGGCCGATTTTTTCAATAGCTTCCAGGTCTTTGGACCGATTGACTCGAAATTTCTCCCAGATGTGGCCCTATACTGGCTGAACGAGACACAGCAGTCCCCATTGGAATCGGGTGGAATTTGTATTTTTGGTGAATATTTTAGTGAGAGGGACAATGTTTCATGAGGCTGGCTTAAGGCTGGGGTTAGGGTTAGGGTTATGGGGCTAGGGTTAGGGTTACGGTCGTCTTTTGACCGATTCACCCGAAATTGCACACAAATGTTGTCCATACTGGCGAAAGAAAGGCCAGCAGTTTTTATTGGATTTTAGTGAAATTTGTATTTTTGGTGAATTTTTAAATGAAAAAAGTTGCCTTTTTCATGAAAACGTCGGCCGATTTTTTCAATAGCTTCCAGGTCTTTGGACCGATTGACTCGAAATTTCTCCCAGATGTGGCCCTATACTGGCTGAACGAGACACAGCAGTCCCCATTGGAATCGGGTGGAATTTGTATTTTTGGTGAATATTTTAGTGAGAGGGACAATGTTTCATGAGGCTGGCTTAAGGCTGGGGTTAGGGTTAGGGTTATGGGGCTAGGGTTAGGGTTACGGTCGTCTTTTGACCGATTCACCCGAAATTGCACACAAATGTTGTCCATACTGGCGAAAGAAAGGCCAGCAGTTTTTATTGGATTTTAGTGAAATTTGTATTTTTGGTGAATTTTTTAATGAAAAAAGTTGCCTTTTTCATGAAAACGTCGGCCGATTTTTTCAATAGCTTCCAGGTCTTTGGACCGATTGACTCGAAATTTCTCCCAGATGTGGCCCTATACTGGCTGAACGAGACACAGCAGTCCCCATTGGAATCGGGTGGAATTTGTATTTTTGGTGAATATTTTAATGAAAAAAGTTGCCTTTTTCATGAAAACGTCGGCCGATTTTTTCAATAGCTTCCAGGTCTTTGGACCGATTGACTCGAAATTTCTCCCAGATGTGGCCCTATACTGGCTGAACGAGACACAGCAGTCCCCATTGGAATCGGGTGGAATTTGTATTTTTGGTGAATATTTTAGTGAGAGGGACAATGTTTCATGAGGCTGGCTTAAGGCTGGGGTTAGGGTTAGGGTTATGGGGCTAGGGTTAGGGTTACGGTCGTCTTTTGACCGATTCACCCGAAATTGCACACAAATGTTGTCCATACTGGCGAAAGAAAGGCCAGCAGTTTTTATTGGATTTTAGTGAAATTTGTATTTTTGGTGAATTTTTAAATGAAAAAAGTTGCCTTTTTCATGAAAACGTCGGCCGATTTTTTCAATAGCTTCCAGGTCTTTGGACCGATTGACTCGAAATTTCTCCCAGATGTGGCCCTATACTGGCTGAACGAGACACAGCAGTCCCCATTGGAATCGGGTGGAATTTGTATTTTTGGTGAATATTTTAATGAAAAAAGTTGCCTTTTTCATGAAAACGTCGGCCGATTTTTTCAATAGCTTCCAGGTCTTTGGACCGATTGACTCGAAATTTCTCCCAGATGTGGCCCTATACTGGCTGAACGAGACACAGCAGTCCCCATTGGAATCGGGTGGAATTTGTATTTTTGGTGAATATTTTAGTGAGAGGGACAATGTTTCATGAGGCTGGCTTAAGGCTGGGGTTAGGGTTAGGGTTATGGGGCTAGGGTTAGGGTTACGGTCGTCTTTTGACCGATTCACCCGAAATTGCACACAAATGTTGTCCATACTGGCGAAAGAAAGGCCAGCAGTTTTTATTGGATTTTAGTGAAATTTGTATTTTTGGTGAATTTTTAAATGAAAAAAGTTGCCTTTTTCATGAAAACGTCGGCCGATTTTTTCAATAGCTTCCAGGTCTTTGGACCGATTGACTCGAAATTTCTCCCAGATGTGGCCCTATACTGGCTGAACGAGACACAGCAGTCCCCATTGGAATCGGGTGGAATTTGTATTTTTGGTGAATATTTTAGTGAGAGGGACAATGTTTCATGAGGCTGGCTTAAGGCTGGGGTTAGGGTTAGGGTTATGGGGCTAGGGTTAGGGTTACGGTCGTCTTTTGACCGATTGACTTGAAATTGCACACAAATGTTGTCCATACTGGCGAAAGAAAGGCCAGCAGTTTTTATTGGATTTTAGTGAAATTTGTATTTTTGGTGAATTTTTTAATGAAAAAAGTTGCCTTTTTCATGAAAACGTCGGTCGATTTTTTCAATAGCTTCCAGGTCTTTGGACCGATTGACTCGAAATTTCTCCCAGATGTGGCCCTATACTGGCTGAACGAGACACAGCAGTCCCCATTGGAATCGGGTGGAATTTGTATTTTTGGTGAATATTTTAATGAAAAAAGTTGCCTTTTTCATGAAAACGTCGGCCGATTTTTTCAATAGCTTCCAGGTCTTAGGACCGATTGACTCGAAATTTCTCCCAGATGTGGCCCTATACTGGCTGAACGAGACACAGCAGTCCCCATTGGAATCGGGTGGAATTTGTATTTTTGGTGAATATTTTAGTGAGAGGGACAATGTTTCATGAGGCTGGCTTAAGGCTGGGGTTAGGGTTAGGGTTATGGGGCTAGGGTTAGGGTTACGGTCGTCTTTTGACCGATTCACCCGAAATTGCACACAAATGTTGTCCATACTGGCGAAAGAAAGGCCAGCAGTTTTTATTGGATTTTAGTGAAATTTGTATTTTTGGTGAATTTTTAAATGAAAAAAGTTGCCTTTTTCATGAAAACGTCGGCCGATTTTTTCAATAGCTTCCAGGTCTTTGGACCGATTGACTCGAAATTTCTCCCAGATGTGGCCCTATACTGGCTGAACGAGACACAGCAGTCCCCATTGGAATCGGGTGGAATTTGTATTTTTGGTGAATATTTTAGTGAGAGGGACAATGTTTCATGAGGCTGGCTTAAGGCTGGGGTTAGGGTTAGGGTTATGGGGCTAGGGTTAGGGTTACGGTCGTCTTTTGACCGATTGACTCGAAATTGCACACAAATGTTGTCCATATTGGCGAAAGAAAGGCCAGCAGTTTTTATTGGATTTTAGTGAAATTTGTATTTTTGGTGAATTTTTTAATGAAAAAAGTTGCCTTTTTCATGAAAACGTCGGCCGATCTTTTCAATAGCTTCCAGGTCTTTGGACCGATTGACTCGAAATTTCTCCCAGATGTGGCCCTATACTGGCTGAACGAGACACAGCAGTCCCCATTGGAATCGGGTGGAATTTGTATTTTTGGTGAATATTTTAGTGAGAGGGACAATGTTTCATGAGGCTGGCTTAAGGCTGGGGTTAGGGTTAGGGTTATGGGGCTAGGGTTAGGGTTACGGTCGTCTTTTGACCGATTCACCCGAAATTGCACACAAATGTTGTCCATACTGGCGAAAGAAAGGCCAGCAGTTTTTATTGGATTTTAGTGAAATTTGTATTTTTGGTGAATTTTTTAATGAAAAAAGTTGCCTTTTTCATGAAAACGTCGGCCGATTTTTTCAATAGCTTCCAGGTCTTTGGACCGATTGACTCGAAATTTCTCCCAGATGTGGCCCTATACTGGCTGAACGAGACACAGCAGTCCCCATTGGAATCGGGTGGAATTTGTATTTTTGGTGAATATTTTAATGAAAAAAGTTGCCTTTTTCATGAAAACGTCGGCCGATTTTTTCAATAGCTTCCAGGTCTTTGGACCGATTGACTCGAAATTTCTCCCAGATGTGGCCCTATACTGGCTGAACGAGACACAGCAGTCCCCATTGGAATCGGGTGGAATTTGTATTTTTGGTGAATATTTTAATGAAAAAAGTTGCCTTTTTCATGAAAACGTCGGCCGATTTTTTCAATAGCTTCCAGGTCTTTGGACCGATTGACTCGAAATTTCTCCCAGATGTGGCCCTATACTGGCTGAACGAGACACAGCAGTCCCCATTGGAATCGGGTGGAATTTGTATTTTTGGTGAATATTTTAGTGAGAGGGACAATGTTTCATGAGGCTGGCTTAAGGCTGGGGTTAGGGTTAGGGTTATGGGGCTAGGGTTAGGGTTACGGTCGTCTTTTGACCGATTCACCCGAAATTGCACACAAATGTTGTCCATACTGGCGAAAGAAAGGCCAGCAGTTTTTATTGGATTTTAGTGAAATTTGTATTTTTGGTGAATTTTTAAATGAAAAAAGTTGCCTTTTTCATGAAAACGTCGGCCGATTTTTTCAATAGCTTCCAGGTCTTTGGACCGATTGACTCGAAATTTCTCCCAGATGTGGCCCTATACTGGCTGAACGAGACACAGCAGTCCCCATTGGAATCGGGTGGAATTTGTATTTTTGGTGAATATTTTAGTGAGAGGGACAATGTTTCATGAGGCTGGCTTAAGGCTGGGGTTAGGGTTAGGGTTATGGGGCTAGGGTTAGGGTTACGGTCGTCTTTTGACCGATTGACTTGAAATTGCACACAAATGTTGTCCATACTGGCGAAAGAAAGGCCAGCAGTTTTTATTGGATTTTAGTGAAATTTGTATTTTTGGTGAATTTTTTAATGAAAAAAGTTGCCTTTTTCATGAAAACGTCGGTCGATTTTTTCAATAGCTTCCAGGTCTTTGGACCGATTGACTCGAAATTTCTCCCAGATGTGGCCCTATACTGGCTGAACGAGACACAGCAGTCCCCATTGGAATCGGGTGGAATTTGTATTTTTGGTGAATATTTTAGTGAGAGGGACAATGTTTCATGAGGCTGGCTTAAGGCTGGGGTTAGGGTTAGGGTTATGGGGCTAGGGTTAGGGTTACGGTCGTCTTTTGACCGATTGACTCGAAATTGCACACAAATGTTGTCCATATTGGCGAAAGAAAGGCCAGCAGTTTTTATTGGATTTTAGTGAAATTTGTATTTTTGGTGAATTTTTTAATGAAAAAAGTTGCCTTTTTCATGAAAACGTCGGCCGATCTTTTCAATAGCTTCCAGGTCTTTGGACCGATTGACTCGAAATTTCTCCCAGATGTGGCCCTATACTGGCTGAACGAGACACAGCAGTCCCCATTGGAATCGGGTGGAATTTGTATTTTTGGTGAATATTTTAATGAAAAAAGTTGCCTTTTTCATGAAAACGTCGGCCGATTTTTTCAATAGCTTCCAGGTCTTTGGACCGATTGACTCGAAATTTCTCCCAGATGTGGCCCTGTACTGGCTGAACGAGACACAGCAGTCCCCATTGGAATCGGGTGGAATTTGTATTTTTGGTGAATATTTTAGTGAGAGGGACAATGTTTCATGAGGCTGGCTTAAGGCTGGGGTTAGGGTTAGGGTTATGGGGCTAGGGTTAGGGTTACGGTCGTCTTTTGACCAATTCACCCAAAATTGCACACAAATGTTGTCCATACTGGCGAAAGAAAGGCCAGCAGTTTTTATTGGATTTTAGTGAAATTTGTATTTTTGGTGAATTTTTAAATGAAAAAAGTTGCCTTTTTCATGAAAACGTCGGCCGATTTTTTCAATAGCTTCCAGGTCTTTGGACCGATTGACTCGAAATTTCTCCCAGATGTGGCCCTATACTGGCTGAACGAGACACAGCAGTCCCCATTGGAATCGGGTGGAATTTGTATTTTTGGTGAATATTTTAGTGAGAGGGACAATGTTTCATGAGGCTGGCTTAAGGCTGGGGTTAGGGTTAGGGTTATGGGGCTAGGGTTAGGGTTACGGTCGTCTTTTGACCGATTGACTCGAAATTGCACACAAATGTTGTCCATATTGGCGAAAGAAAGGCCAGCAGTTTTTATTGGATTTTAGTGAAATTTGTATTTTTGGTGAATTTTTTAATGAAAAAAGTTGCCTTTTTCATGAAAACGTCGGCCGATCTTTTCAATACCTTCCAGGTCTTTGGACCGATTGACTCGAAATTTCTCCCAGATGTGGCCCTATACTGGCTGAACGAGACACAGCAGTCCCCATTGGAATCGGGTGGAATTTGTATTTTTGGTGAATATTTTAGTGAGAGGGACAATGTTTCATGAGGCTGGCTTAAGGCTGGGGTTAGGGTTAGGGTTATGGGGCTAGGGTTAGGGTTACGGTCGTCTTTTGACCGATTCACCCGAAATTGCACACAAATGTTGTCCATACTGGCGAAAGAAAGGCCAGCAGTTTTTATTGGATTTTAGTGAAATTTGTATTTTTGGTGAATTTTTAAATGAAAAAAGTTGCCTTTTTCATGAAAACGTCGGCCGATTTTTTCAATAGCTTCCAGGTCTTTGGACCGATTGACTCGAAATTTCTCCCAGATGTGGCCCTATACTGGCTGAACGAGACACAGCAGTCCCCATTGGAATCGGGTGGAATTTGTATTTTTGGTGAATATTTTAGTGAGAGGGACAATGTTTCATGAGGCTGGCTTAAGGCTGGGGTTAGGGTTAGGGTTATGGGGCTAGGGTTAGGGTTACGGTCGTCTTTTGACCGATTGACTCGAAATTGCACACAAATGTTGTCCATATTGGCGAAAGAAAGGCCAGCAGTTTTTATTGGATTTTAGTGAAATTTGTATTTTTGGTGAATTTTTTAATGAAAAAAGTTGCCTTTTTCATGAAAACGTCGGCCGATCTTTTCAATAGCTTCCAGGTCTTTGGACCGATTGACTCGAAATTTCTCCCAGATGTGGCCCTATACTGGCTGAACGAGACACAGCAGTCCCCATTGGAATCGGGTGGAATTTGTATTTTTGGTGAATATTTTAGTGAGAGGGACAATGTTTCATGAGGCTGGCTTAAGGCTGGGGTTAGGGTTAGGGTTATGGGGCTAGGGTTAGGGTTACGGTCGTCTTTTGACCGATTCACCCGAAATTGCACACAAATGTTGTCCATACTGGCGAAAGAAAGGCCAGCAGTTTTTATTGGATTTTAGTGAAATTTGTATTTTTGGTGAATTTTTTAATGAAAAAAGTTGCCTTTTTCATGAAAACGTCGGCCGATTTTTTCAATAGCTTCCAGGTCTTTGGACCGATTGACTCGAAATTTCTCCCAGATGTGGCCCTATACTGGCTGAACGAGACACAGCAGTCCCCATTGGAATCGGGTGGAATTTGTATTTTTGGTGAATATTTTAATGAAAAAAGTTGCCTTTTTCATGAAAACGTCGGCCGATTTTTTCAATAGCTTCCAGGTCTTTGGACCGATTGACTCGAAATTTCTCCCAGATGTGGCCCTATACTGGCTGAACGAGACACAGCAGTCCCCATTGGAATCGGGTGGAATTTGTATTTTTGGTGAATATTTTAGTGAGAGGGACAATGTTTCATGAGGCTGGCTTAAGGCTGGGGTTAGGGTTAGGGTTATGGGGCTAGGGCTAGGGTTACGGTCGTCTTTTGACCGATTCACCCGAAATTGCACACAAATGTTGTCCATACTGGCGAAAGAAAGGCCAGCAGTTTTTATTGGATTTTAGTGAAATTTGTATTTTTGGTGAATTTTTTAATGAAAAAAGTTGCCTTTTTCATGAAAACGTCGGCCGATCTTTTCAATAGCTTCCAGGTCTTTGGACCGATTGACTCGAAATTTCTCCCAGATGTGGCCCTATACTGGCTGAACGAGACACAGCAGTCCCCATTGGAATCGGGTGGAATTTGTATTTTTGGTGAATATTTTAATGAAAAAAGTTGCCTTTTTCATGAAAACGTCGGCCGATTTTTTCAATAGCTTCCAGGTCTTTGGACCGATTGACTCGAAATTTCTCCCAGATGTGGCCCTATACTGGCTGAACGAGACACAGCAGTCCCCATTGGAATCGGGTGGAATTTGTATTTTTGGTGAATATTTTAGTGAGAGGGACAATGTTTCATGAGGCTGGCTTAAGGCTGGGGTTAGGGTTAGGGTTATGGGGCTAGGGTTAGGGTTACGGTCGTCTTTTGACCGATTCACCCGAAATTGCACACAAATGTTGTCCATACTGGCGAAAGAAAGGCCAGCAGTTTTTATTGGATTTTAGTGAAATTTGTATTTTTGGTGAATTTTTAAATGAAAAAAGTTGCCTTTTTCATGAAAACGTCGGCCGATTTTTTCAATAGCTTCCAGGTCTTTGGACCGATTGACTCGAAATTTCTCCCAGATGTGGCCCTATACTGGCTGAACGAGACACAGCAGTCCCCATTGGAATCGGGTGGAATTTGTATTTTTGGTGAATATTTTAGTGAGAGGGACAATGTTTCATGAGGCTGGCTTAAGGCTGGGGTTAGGGTTAGGGTTATGGGGCTAGGGTTAGGGTTACGGTCGTCTTTTGACCGATTGACTCGAAATTGCACACAAATGTTGTCCATATTGGCGAAAGAAAGGCCAGCAGTTTTTATTGGATTTTAGTGAAATTTGTATTTTTGGTGAATTTTTTAATGAAAAAAGTTGCCTTTTTCATGAAAACGTCGGCCGATCTTTTCAATAGCTTCCAGGTCTTTGGACCGATTGACTCGAAATTTCTCCCAGATGTGGCCCTATACTGGCTGAACGAGACACAGCAGTCCCCATTGGAATCGGGTGGAATTTGTATTTTTGGTGAATATTTTAATGAAAAAAGTTGCCTTTTTCATGAAAACGTCGGCCGATTTTTTCAATAGCTTCCAGGTCTTTGGACCGATTGACTCGAAATTTCTCCCAGATGTGGCCCTGTACTGGCTGAACGAGACACAGCAGTCCCCATTGGAATCGGGTGGAATTTGTATTTTTGGTGAATATTTTAGTGAGAGGGACAATGTTTCATGAGGCTGGCTTAAGGCTGGGGTTAGGGTTAGGGTTATGGGGCTAGGGTTAGGGTTACGGTCGTCTTTTGACCAATTCACCCAAAATTGCACACAAATGTTGTCCATACTGGCGAAAGAAAGGCCAGCAGTTTTTATTGGATTTTAGTGAAATTTGTATTTTTGGTGAATTTTTAAATGAAAAAAGTTGCCTTTTTCATGAAAACGTCGGCCGATTTTTTCAATAGCTTCCAGGTCTTTGGACCGATTGACTCGAAATTTCTCCCAGATGTGGCCCTATACTGGCTGAACGAGACACAGCAGTCCCCATTGGAATCGGGTGGAATTTGTATTTTTGGTGAATATTTTAGTGAGAGGGACAATGTTTCATGAGGCTGGCTTAAGGCTGGGGTTAGGGTTAGGGTTATGGGGCTAGGGTTAGGGTTACGGTCGTCTTTTGACCGATTGACTCGAAATTGCACACAAATGTTGTCCATATTGGCGAAAGAAAGGCCAGCAGTTTTTATTGGATTTTAGTGAAATTTGTATTTTTGGTGAATTTTTTAATGAAAAAAGTTGCCTTTTTCATGAAAACGTCGGCCGATCTTTTCAATAGCTTCCAGGTCTTTGGACCGATTGACTCGAAATTTCTCCCAGATGTGGCCCTATACTGGCTGAACGAGACACAGCAGTCCCCATTGGAATCGGGTGGAATTTGTATTTTTGGTGAATATTTTAGTGAGAGGGACAATGTTTCATGAGGCTGGCTTAAGGCTGGGGTTAGGGTTAGGGTTATGGGGCTAGGGTTAGGGTTACGGTCGTCTTTTGACCGATTCACCCGAAATTGCACACAAATGTTGTCCATACTGGCGAAAGAAAGGCCAGCAGTTTTTATTGGATTTTAGTGAAATTTGTATTTTTGGTCAATTTTTAAATGAAAAAAGTTGCCTTTTTCATGAAAACGTCGGCCGATTTTTTCAATAGCTTCCAGGTCTTTGGACCGATTGACTCGAAATTTCTCCCAGATGTGGCCCTATACTGGCTGAACGAGACACAGCAGTCCCCATTGGAATCGGGTGGAATTTGTATTTTTGGTGAATATTTTAATGAAAAAAGTTGCCTTTTTCATGAAAACGTCGGCCGATTTTTTCAATAGCTTCCAGGTCTTTGGACCGATTGACTCGAAATTTCTCCCAGATGTGGCCCTATACTGGCTGAACGAGACACAGCAGTCCCCATTGGAATCGGGTGGAATTTGTATTTTTGGTGAATATTTTAGTGAGAGGGACAATGTTTCATGAGGCTGGCTTAAGGCTGGGGTTAGGGTTAGGGTTATGGGGCTAGGGTTAGGGTTACGGTCGTCTTTTGACCGATTCACCCGAAATTGCACACAAATGTTGTCCATACTGGCGAAAGAAAGGCCAGCAGTTTTTATTGGATTTTAGTGAAATTTGTATTTTTGGTGAATTTTTAAATGAAAAAAGTTGCCTTTTTCATGAAAACGTCGGCCGATTTTTTCAATAGCTTCCAGGTCTTTGGACCGATTGACTCGAAATTTCTTCCAGATGTGGCCCTATACTGGCTGAACGAGACACAGCAGTCCCCATTGGAATCGGGTGGAATTTGTATTTTTGGTGAATATTTTAGTGAGAGGGACAATGTTTCATGAGGCTGGCTTAAGGCTGGGGTTAGGGTTAGGGTTAGGGTTATGGGGCTAGGGTTAGGGTTACGGTCGTCTTTTGACCGATTGACTTGAAATTGCACACAAATGTTGTCCATACTGGCGAAAGAAAGGCCAGCAGTTTTTATTGGATTTTAGTGAAATTTGTATTTTTGGTGAATTTTTTAATGAAAAAAGTTGCCTTTTTCATGAAAACGTCGGTCGATTTTTTCAATAGCTTCCAGGTCTTTGGACCGATTGACTCGAAATTTCTCCCAGATGTGGCCCTATACTGGCTGAACGAGACACAGCAGTCCCCATTGGAATCGGGTGGAATTTGTATTTTTGGTGAATATTTTAGTGAGAGGGACAATGTTTCATGAGGCTGGCTTAAGGCTGGGGTTAGGGTTAGGGTTATGGGGCTAGGGTTAGGGTTACGGTCGTCTTTTGACCGATTGACTCGAAATTGCACACAAATGTTGTCCATATTGGCGAAAGAAAGGCCAGCAGTTTTTATTGGATTTTAGTGAAATTTGTATTTTTGGTGATTTTTTTAATGAAAAAAGTTGCCTTTTTCATGAAAACGTCGGCCGATCTTTTCAATAGCTTCCAGGTCTTTGGACCGATTGACTCGAAATTTCTCCCAGATGTGGCCCTATACTGGCTGAACGAGACACAGCAGTCCCCATTGGAATCGGGTGGAATTTGTATTTTTGGTGAATATTTTAGTGAGAGGGACAATGTTTCATGAGGCTGGCTTAAGGCTGGGGTTAGGGTTAGGGTTATGGGGCTAGGGTTAGAGTTACGGTCGTCTTTTGACCGATTCACCCGAAATTGCACACAAATGTTGTCCATACTGGCGAAAGAAAGGCCAGCAGTTTTTATTGGATTTTAGTGAAATTTGTATTTTTGGTGATTTTTTTAATGAAAAAAGTTGCCTTTTTCATGAAAACGTCGGCCGATTTTTTCAATAGCTTCCAGGTCTTTGGACCGATTGACTCGAAATTTCTCCCAGATGTGGCCCTATACTGGCTGAACGAGACACAGCAGTCCCCATTGGAATCGGGTGGAATTTGTATTTTTGGTGAATATTTTAGTGAGAGGGACAATGTTTCATGAGGCTGGCTTAAGGCTGGGGTTAGGGTTAGGGTTATGGGGCTAGGGTTAGAGTTACGGTCGTCTTTTGACCGATTCACCCGAAATTGCACACAAATGTTGTCCATACTGGCGAAAGAAAGGCCAGCAGTTTTTATTGGATTTTAGTGAAATTTGTATTTTTGGTGAATTTTTAAATGAAAAAAGTTGCCTTTTTCATGAAAACGTCGGCCGATTTTTTCAATAGCTTCCAGGTCTTTGGACCGATTGACTCGAAATTTCTCCCAGATGTGGCCCTATACTGGCTGAACGAGACACAGCAGTCCCCATTGGAATCGGGTGGAATTTGTATTTTTGGTGAATATTTTAGTGAGAGGGACAATGTTTCATGAGGCTGGCTTAAGGCTGGGGTTAGGGTTAGGGTTATGGGGCTAGGGTTAGGGTTACGGTCGTCTTTTGACCGATTGACTTGAAATTGCACACAAATGTTGTCCATACTGGCGAAAGAAAGGCCAGCAGTTTTTATTGGATTTTAGTGAAATTTGTATTTTTGGTGAATTTTTTAATGAAAAAAGTTGCCTTTTTCATGAAAACGTCGGTCGATTTTTTCAATAGCTTCCAGGTCTTTGGACCGATTGACTCGAAATTTCTCCCAGATGTGGCCCTATACTGGCTGAACGAGACACAGCAGTCCCCATTGGAATCGGGTGGAATTTGTATTTTTGGTGAATATTTTAGTGAGAGGGACAATGTTTCATGAGGCTGGCTTAAGGCTGGGGTTAGGGTTAGGGTTATGGGGCTAGGGTTAGGGTTACGGTCGTCTTTTGACCGATTGACTCGAAATTGCACACAAATGTTGTCCATATTGGCGAAAGAAAGGCCAGCAGTTTTTATTGGATTTTAGTGAAATTTGTATTTTTGGTGAATTTTTAAATGAAAAAAGTTGCCTTTTTCATGAAAACGTCGGCCGATTTTTTCAATAGCTTCCAGGTCTTTGGACCGATTGACTCGAAATTTCTCCCAGATGTGGCCCTATACTGGCTGAACGAGACACAGCAGTCCCCATTGGAATCGGGTGGAATTTGTATTTTTGGTGAATATTTTAGTGAGAGGGACAATGTTTCATGAGGCTGGCTTAAGGCTGGGGTTAGGGTTAGGGTTATGGGGCTAGGGTTAGGGTTACGGTCGTCTTTTGACCGATTGACTTGAAATTGCACACAAATGTTGTCCATACTGGCGAAAGAAAGGCCAGCAGTTTTTATTGGATTTTAGTGAAATTTGTATTTTTGGTGAATTTTTAAATGAAAAAAGTTGCCTTTTTCATGAAAACGTCGGCCGATTTTTTCAATAGCTTCCAGGTCTTTGGACCGATTGACTCGAAATTTCTCCCAGATGTGGCCCTATACTGGCTGAACGAGACACAGCAGTCCCCATTGGAATCGGGTGGAATTTGTATTTTTGGTGAATATTTTAGTGAGAGGGACAATGTTTCATGAGGCTGGCTTAAGGCTGGGGTTAGGGTTAGGGTTATGGGGCTAGGGTTAGGGTTACGGTCGTCTTTTGACCGATTGACTTGAAATTGCACACAAATGTTGTCCATACTGGCGAAAGAAAGGCCAGCAGTTTTTATTGGATTTTAGTGAAATTTGTATTTTTGGTGAATTTTTTAATGAAAAAAGTTGCCTTTTTCATGAAAACGTCGGCCGATTTTTTCAATAGCTTCCAGGTCTTTGGACCGATTGACTCGAAATTTCTCCCAGATGTGGCCCTATACTGGCTGAACGAGACACAGCAGTCCCCATTGGAATCGGGTGGAATTTGTATTTTTGGTGAATATTTTAGTGAGAGGGACAATGTTTCATGAGGCTGGCTTAAGGCTGGGGTTAGGGTTAGGGTTATGGGGCTAGGGTTAGGGTTACGGTCGTCTTTTGACCGATTGACTCGAAATTGCACACAAATGTTGTCCATACTGGCGAAAGAAAGGCCAGCAGTTTTTATTGGATTTTAGTGAAATTTGTATTTTTGGTGAATTTTTTAATGAAAAAAGTTGCCTTTTTCATGAAAACGTCGGCCGATTTTTTCAATAGCTTCCAGGTCTTTGGACCGATTGACTCGAAATTTCTCCCAGGTGTGGCCCTATACTGGCTGAACGAGACACAGCAGTCCCCATTGGAATCGGGTGGAATTTGTATTTTTGGTGAATATTTTAGTGAGAGGGACAATGTTTCATGAGGCTGGCTTAAGGCTGGGGTTAGGGTTAGGGTTATGGGGCTAGGGTTAGAGTTACGGTCGTCTTTTGACCGATTCACCCGAAATTGCACACAAATGTTGTCCATACTGGCGAAAGAAAGGCCAGCAGTTTTTATTGGATTTTAGTGAAATTTGTATTTTTGGTGAATTTTTAAATGAAAAAAGTTGCCTTTTTCATGAAAACGTCGGCCGATTTTTTCAATAGCTTCCAGGTCTTTGGACCGATTGACTCGAAATTTCTCCCAGATGTGGCCCTATACTGGCTGAACGAGACACAGCAGTCCCCATTGGAATCGGGTGGAATTTGTATTTTTGGTGAATATTTTAGTGAGAGGGACAATGTTTCATGAGGCTGGCTTAAGGCTGGGGTTAGGGTTAGGGTTATGGGGCTAGGGTTAGGGTTACGGTCGTCTTTTGACCGATTGACTTGAAATTGCACACAAATGTTGTCCATACTGGCGAAAGAAAGGCCAGCAGTTTTTATTGGATTTTAGTGAAATTTGTATTTTTGGTGAATTTTTTAATGAAAAAAGTTGCCTTTTTCATGAAAACGTCGGTCGATTTTTTCAATAGCTTCCAGGTCTTTGGACCGATTGACTCGAAATTTCTCCCAGATGTGGCCCTATACTGGCTGAACGAGACACAGCAGTCCCCATTGGAATCGGGTGGAATTTGTATTTTTGGTGAATATTTTAGTGAGAGGGACAATGTTTCATGAGGCTGGCTTAAGGCTGGGGTTAGGGTTAGGGTTATGGGGCTAGGGTTAGGGTTACGGTCGTCTTTTGACCGATTGACTCGAAATTGCACACAAATGTTGTCCATATTGGCGAAAGAAAGGCCAGCAGTTTTTATTGGATTTTAGTGAAATTTGTATTTTTGGTGAATTTTTAAATGAAAAAAGTTGCCTTTTTCATGAAAACGTCGGCCGATTTTTTCAATAGCTTCCAGGTCTTTGGACCGATTGACTCGAAATTTCTCCCAGATGTGGCCCTATACTGGCTGAACGAGACACAGCAGTCCCCATTGGAATCGGGTGGAATTTGTATTTTTGGTGAATATTTTAGTGAGAGGGACAATGTTTCATGAGGCTGGCTTAAGGCTGGGGTTAGGGTTAGGGTTATGGGGCTAGGGTTAGGGTTACGGTCGTCTTTTGACCGATTGACTTGAAATTGCACACAAATGTTGTCCATACTGGCGAAAGAAAGGCCAGCAGTTTTTATTGGATTTTAGTGAAATTTGTATTTTTGGTGAATTTTTAAATGAAAAAAGTTGCCTTTTTCATGAAAACGTCGGCCGATTTTTTCAATAGCTTCCAGGTCTTTGGACCGATTGACTCGAAATTTCTCCCAGATGTGGCCCTATACTGGCTGAACGAGACACAGCAGTCCCCATTGGAATCGGGTGGAATTTGTATTTTTGGTGAATATTTTAGTGAGAGGGACAATGTTTCATGAGGCTGGCTTAAGGCTGGGGTTAGGGTTAGGGTTATGGGGCTAGGGTTAGGGTTACGGTCGTCTTTTGACCGATTGACTTGAAATTGCACACAAATGTTGTCCATACTGGCGAAAGAAAGGCCAGCAGTTTTTATTGGATTTTAGTGAAATTTGTATTTTTGGTGAATTTTTTAATGAAAAAAGTTGCCTTTTTCATGAAAACGTCGGCCGATTTTTTCAATAGCTTCCAGGTCTTTGGACCGATTGACTCGAAATTTCTCCCAGATGTGGCCCTATACTGGCTGAACGAGACACAGCAGTCCCCATTGGAATCGGGTGGAATTTGTATTTTTGGTGAATATTTTAGTGAGAGGGACAATGTTTCATGAGGCTGGCTTAAGGCTGGGGTTAGGGTTAGGGTTATGGGGCTAGGGTTAGGGTTACGGTCGTCTTTTGACCGATTGACTCGAAATTGCACACAAATGTTGTCCATACTGGCGAAAGAAAGGCCAGCAGTTTTTATTGGATTTTAGTGAAATTTGTATTTTTGGTGAATTTTTTAATGAAAAAAGTTGCCTTTTTCATGAAAACGTCGGCCGATTTTTTCAATAGCTTCCAGGTCTTTGGACCGATTGACTCGAAATTTCTCCCAGGTGTGGCCCTATACTGGCTGAACGAGACACAGCAGTCCCCATTGGAATCGGGTGGAATTTGTATTTTTGGTGAATATTTTAGTGAGAGGGACAATGTTTCATGAGGCTGGCTTAAGGCTGGGGTTAGGGTTAGGGTTATGGGGCTAGGGTTAGGGTTACGGTCGTCTTTTGACCGATTGACTTGAAATTGCACACAAATGTTGTCCATACTGGCGAAAGAAAGGCCAGCAGTTTTTATTGGATTTTAGTGAAATTTGTACTTTTGGTGAATTTTTTAATGAAAAAAGTTGCCTTTTTCATGAAAACGTCGGCCGATTTTTTCAATAGCTTCCAGGTCTTTGGACCGATTGACTCGAAATTTCTCCCAGATGTGGCCCTATACTGGCTGAACGAGACACAGCAGTCCCCATTGGAATCGGGTGGAATTTGTATTTTTGGTGAATATTTTAGTGAGAGGGACAATGTTTCATGAGGCTGGCTTAAGGCTGGGGTTAGGGTTAGGGTTATGGGGCTAGGGTTAGGGTTACGGTCGTCTTTTGACCGATTGACTCGAAATTGCACACAAATGTTGTCCATATTGGCGAAAGAAAGGCCAGCAGTTTTTATTGGATTTTAGTGAAATTTGTATTTTTGGTGAATTTTTTAATGAAAAAAGTTGCCTTTTTCATGAAAACGTCGGCCGATTTTTTCAATAGCTTCCAGGTCTTTGGACCGATTGAGTCGAAATTTCTCCCAGATGTGGCCCTATACTGGCTGAACGAGACACAGCAGTCCCCATTGGAATCGGGTGGAATTTGTATTTTTGGTGAATATTTTAGTGAGAGGGACAATGTTTCATGAGGCTGGCTTAAGGCTGGGGTTAGGGTTAGGGTTATGGGGCTAGGGTTAGGGTTACGGTCGTCTTTTGACCGATTGACTTGAAATTGCACACAAATGTTGTCCATACTGGCGAAAGAAAGGCCAGCAGTTTTTATTGGATTTTAGTGAAATTTGTATTTTTGGTGAATTTTTTAATGAAAAAAGTTGCCTTTTTCATGAAAACGTCGGCCGATTTTTTCAATAGCTTCCAGGTCTTTGGACCGATTGACTCGAAATTTCTCCCAGATGTGGCCCTATACTGGCTGAACGAGACACAGCAGTCCCCATTGGAATCGGGTGGAATTTGTATTTTTGGTGAATATTTTAGTGAGAGGGACAATGTTTCATGAGGCTGGCTTAAGGCTGGGGTTAGGGTTAGGGTTATGGGGCTAGGGTTAGGGTTACGGTCGTCTTTTGACCGATTGACTCGAAATTGCACACAAATGTTGTCCATACTGGCGAAAGAAAGGCCAGCAGTTTTTATTGGATTTTAGTGAAATTTGTATTTTTGGTGAATTTTTTAATGAAAAAAGTTGCCTTTTTCATGAAAACGTCGGCCGATTTTTTCAATAGCTTCCAGGTCTTTGGACCGATTGACTCGAAATTTCTCCCAGGTGTGGCCCTATACTGGCTGAACGAGACACAGCAGTCCCCATTGGAATCGGGTGGAATTTGTATTTTTGGTGAATTTTTTAATGAAAAAAGTTGCCTTTTTCATGAAAACGTCGGCCGATTTTTTCAATAGCTTCCAGGTCTTTGGACCGATTGACTCGAAATTTCTCCCAGATGTGGCCCTATACTGGCTGAACGAGACACAGCAGTCCCCATTGGAATCGGGTGGAATTTGTATTTTTGGTGAATATTTTAGTGAGAGGGACAATGTTTCATGAGGCTGGCTTAAGGCTGGGGTTAGGGTTAGGGTTATGGGGCTAGGGTTAGGGTTACGGTCGTCTTTTGACCGATTGACTTGAAATTGCACACAAATGTTGTCCATACTGGCGAAAGAAAGGCCAGCAGTTTTTATTGGATTTTAGTGAAATTTGTACTTTTGGTGAATTTTTTAATGAAAAAAGTTGCCTTTTTCATGAAAACGTCGGCCGATTTTTTCAATAGCTTCCAGGTCTTTGGACCGATTGACTCGAAATTTCTCCCAAATGTGGCCCTATACTGGCTGAACGAGACACAGCAGTCCCCATTGGAATCGGGTGGAATTTGTATTTTTGTTGAATATTTTAGTGAGAGGGACAATGTTTCATGAGGCTGGCTTAAGGCTGGGGTTAGGGTTAGGGTTATGGGGCTAGGGTTAGGGTTACGGTCGTCTTTTGACCGATTGACTTGAAATTGCACACAAATGTTGTCCATACTGGCGAAAGAAAGGCCAGCAGTTTTTATTGGATTTTAGTGAAATTTGTATTTTTGGTGAATTTTTTAATGAAAAAAGTTGCCTTTTTCATGAAAACGTCGGCCGATTTTTTCAATAGCTTCCAGGTCTTTGGACCGATTGACTCGAAATTTCTCCCAGATGTGGCCCTATACTGGCTGAACGAGACACAGCAGTCCCCATTGGAATCGGGTGGAATTTGTATTTTTGGTGAATATTTTAGTGAGAGGGACAATGTTTCATGAGGCTGGCTTAAGGCTGGGGTTAGGGTTAGGGTTATGGGGCTAGGGTTAGGGTTACGGTCGTCTTTTGACCGATTGACTCGAAATTGCACACAAATGTTGTCCATACTGGCGAAAGAAAGGCCAGCAGTTTTTATTGGATTTTAGTGAAATTTGTATTTTTGGTGAATTTTTTAATGAAAAAAGTTGCCTTTTTCATGAAAACGTCGGCCGATTTTTTCAATAGCTTCCAGGTCTTTGGACCGATTGACTCGAAATTTCTCCCAGGTGTGGCCCTATACTGGCTGAACGAGACACAGCAGTCCCCATTGGAATCGGGTGGAATTTGTATTTTTGGTGAATTTTTAAATGAAAAAAGTTGCCTTTTTCATGAAAACGTCGGCCGATTTTTTCAATAGCTTCCAGGTCTTTGGACCGATTGACTCGAAATTTCTCCCAGATGTGGCCCTATACTGGCTGAACGAGACACAGCAGTCCCCATTGGAATCGGGTGGAATTTGTATTTTTGGTGAATATTTTAGTGAGAGGGACAATGTTTCATGAGGCTGGCTTAAGGCTGGGGTTAGGGTTAGGGTTATGGGGCTAGGGTTAGGGTTACGGTCGTCTTTTGACCGATTGACTTGAAATTGCACACAAATGTTGTCCATACTGGCGAAAGAAAGGCCAGCAGTTTTTATTGGATTTTAGTGAAATTTGTACTTTTGGTGAATTTTTTAATGAAAAAAGTTGCCTTTTTCATGAAAACGTCGGCCAATTTTTTCAATAGCTTCCAGGTCTTTGGACCGATTGACTCGAAATTTCT
Source organism: Pagrus pagrus (assembly GCF_965226575.1). NCBI lineage: Eukaryota > Metazoa > Chordata > Actinopteri > Spariformes > Sparidae > Pagrus > Pagrus pagrus. Next base: position 10,374,590 of record NC_140204.1, on the reverse strand, counting down.
CCCAAATGTGGCCCTACACTGGCTGAACGAGACACAGCAGTCCCCATTGGAATCGGGTGGAATTTGTATTTTTGGTGAATTTTTTAATGAAAAAAGTTGCCTTTTTCATGAAAACGTCGGCCGATTTTTTCAATAGCTTCCAGGTCTTTGGACCGATTGACTCGAAATTTCTCCCAGATGTGGCCCTATACTGGCTGAACGAGACACAGCAGTCCCCATTGGAATCGGGTGGAATTTGTATTTTTGGTGAATATTTTAGTGAGAGGGACAATGTTTCATGAGGCTGGCTTAAGGCTGGGGTTAGGGTTAGGGTTATGGGGCTAGGGTTAGGGTTACGGTCGTCTTTTGACCGATTGACTTGAAATTGCACACAAATGTTGTCCATACTGGCGAAAGAAAGGCCAGCAGTTTTTATTGGATTTTAGTGAAATTTGTATTTTTGGTGAATTTTTTAATGAAAAAAGTTGCCTTTTTCATGAAAACGTCGGCCGATTTTTTCAATAGCTTCCAGGTCTTTGGACCGATTGACTCGAAATTTCTCCCAGATGTGGCCCTATACTGGCTGAACGAGACACAGCAGTCCCCATTGGAATCGGGTGGAATTTGTATTTTTGGTGAATATTTTAGTGAGAGGGACAATGTTTCATGAGGCTGGCTTAAGGCTGGGGTTAGGGTTAGGGTTATGGGGCTAGGGTTAGGGTTACGGTCGTCTTTTGACCGATTGACTTGAAATTGCACACAAATGTTGTCCATACTGGCGAAAGAAAGGCCAGCAGTTTTTATTGGATTTTAGTGAAATTTGTATTTTTGGTGAATTTTTTAATGAAAAAAGTTGCCTTTTTCATGAAAACGTCGGCCGATTTTTTCAATAGCTTCCAGGTCTTTGGACCGATTGACTCGAAATTTCTCCCAGATGTGGCCCTATACTGGCTGAACGAGACACAGCAGTCCCCATTGGAATCGGGTGGAATTTGTATTTTTGGTGAATATTTTAGTGAGAGGGACAATGTTTCATGAGGCTGGCTTAAGGCTGGGGTTAGGGTTAGGGTTATGGGGCTAGGGTTAGGGTTACGGTCGTCTTTTGACCGATTGACTCGAAATTGCACACAAATGTTGTCCATACTGGCGAAAGAAAGGCCAGCAGTTTTTATTGGATTTTAGTGAAATTTGTATTTTTGGTGAATTTTTTAATGAAAAAAGTTGCCTTTTTCATGAAAACGTCGGCCGATTTTTTCAATAGCTTCCAGGTCTTTGGACCGATTGACTCGAAATTTCTCCCAGGTGTGGCCCTATACTGGCTGAACGAGACACAGCAGTCCCCATTGGAATCGGGTGGAATTTGTATTTTTGGTGAATTTTTTAATGAAAAAAGTTGCCTTTTTCATGAAAACGTCGGCCGATTTTTTCAATAGCTTCCAGGTCTTTGGACCGATTGACTCGAAATTTCTCCCAGATGTGGCCCTATACTGGCTGAACGAGACACAGCAGTCCCCATTGGAATCGGGTGGAATTTGTATTTTTGGTGAATATTTTAGTGAGAGGGACAATGTTTCATGAGGCTGGCTTAAGGCTGGGGTTAGGGTTAGGGTTATGGGGCTAGGGTTAGGGTTACGGTCGTCTTTTGACCGATTGACTTGAAATTGCACACAAATGTTGTCCATACTGGCGAAAGAAAGGCCAGCAGTTTTTATTGGATTTTAGTGAAATTTGTACTTTTGGTGAATTTTTTAATGAAAAAAGTTGCCTTTTTCATGAAAACGTCGGCCGATTTTTTCAATAGCTTCCAGGTCTTTGGACCGATTGACTCGAAATTTCTCCCAAATGTGGCCCTATACTGGCTGAACGAGACACAGCAGTCCCCATTGGAATCGGGTGGAATTTGTATTTTTGTTGAATATTTTAGTGAGAGGGACAATGTTTCATGAGGCTGGCTTAAGGCTGGGGTTAGGGTTAGGGTTATGGGGCTAGGGTTAGGGTTACGGTCGTCTTTTGACCGATTGACTCGAAATTGCACACAAATGTTGTCCATACTGGCGAAAGAAAGGCCAGCAGTTTTTATTGGATTTTAGTGAAATTTGTATTTTTGGTGAATTTTTTAATGAAAAAAGTTGCCTTTTTCATGAAAACGTCGGCCGATTTTTTCAATAGCTTCCAGGTCTTTGGACCGATTGACTCGAAATTTCTCCCAGGTGTGGCCCTATACTGGCTGAACGAGACACAGCAGTCCCCATTGGAATCGGGTGGAATTTGTATTTTTGGTGAATTTTTTAATGAAAAAAGTTGCCTTTTTCATGAAAACGTCGGCCGATTTTTTCAATAGCTTCCAGGTCTTTGGACCGATTGACTCGAAATTTCTCCCAGATGTGGCCCTATACTGGCTGAACGAGACACAGCAGTCCCCATTGGAATCGGGTGGAATTTGTATTTTTGGTGAATATTTTAGTGAGAGGGACAATGTTTCATGAGGCTGGCTTAAGGCTGGGGTTAGGGTTAGGGTTATGGGGCTAGGGTTAGGGTTACGGTCGTCTTTTGACCGATTGACTTGAAATTGCACACAAATGTTGTCCATACTGGCGAAAGAAAGGCCAGCAGTTTTTATTGGATTTTAGTGAAATTTGTACTTTTGGTGAATTTTTTAATGAAAAAAGTTGCCTTTTTCATGAAAACGTCGGCCGATTTTTTCAATAGCTTCCAGGTCTTTGGACCGATTGACTCGAAATTTCTCCAAAATGTGGCCCTATACTGGCTGAACGAGACACAGCAGTCCCCATTGGAATCGGGTGGAATTTGTATTTTTGGTGAATATTTTAGTGAGAGGGACAATGTTTCATGAGGCTGGCTTAAGGCTGGGGTTAGGGTTAGGGTTATGGGGCTAGGGTTAGGGTTACGGTCGTCTTTTGACCGATTGACTTGAAATTGCACACAAATGTTGTCCATACTGGCGAAAGAAAGGCCAGCAGTTTTTATTGGATTTTAGTGAAATTTGTATTTTTGGTGAATTTTTAAATGAAAAAAGTTGCCTTTTTCATGAAAACGTCGGCCGATTTTTTCAATAGCTTCCAGGTCTTTGGACCGATTGACTCGAAATTTCTCCCAGGTGTGGCCCTATACTGGCTGAACGAGACACAGCAGTCCCCATTGGAATCGGGTGGAATTTGTATTTTTGGTGAATATTTTAGTGAGAGGGACAATGTTTCATGAGGCTGGCTTAAGGCTGGGGTTAGGGTTAGGGTTATGGGGCTAGGGTTAGGGTTACGGTCGTCTTTTGACCGATTGACTTGAAATTGCACACAAATGTTGTCCATACTGGCGAAAGAAAGGCCAGCAGTTTTTATTGGATTTTAGTGAAATTTGTATTTTTGGTGAATTTTTTAATGAAAAAAGTTGCTTTTTTCATGAAAACGTCGGCCGATTTTTTCAATAGCTTCCAGGTCTTTGGACCGATTGACTCAAAATTTCTCCCAGGTGTGGCCCTATACTGGCTGAACGAGACACAGCAGTCCCCATTGGAATCGGGTGGAATTTGTATTTTTGGTGAATTTTTAAATGAAAAAAGTTGCCTTTTTCATGAAAACGTCGGCCGATTTTTTCAATAGCTTCCAGGTCTTTGGACCGATTGACTCGAAATTTCTCCCAGATGTGGCCCTATACTGGCTGAACGAGACACAGCAGTCCCCATTGGAATCGGGTGGAATTTGTATTTTTGGTGAATATTTTAGTGAGAGGGACAATGTTTCATGAGGCTGGCTTAAGGCTGGGGTTAGGGTTAGGGTTATGGGGCTAGGGTTAGGGTTACGGTCGTCTTTTGACCGATTGACTTGAAATTGCACACAAATGTTGTCCATACTGGCGAAAGAAAGGCCAGCAGTTTTTATTGGATTTTAGTGAAATTTGTACTTTTGGTGAATTTTTTAATGAAAAAAGTTGCCTTTTTCATGAAAACGTCGGCCAATTTTTTCAATAGCTTCCAGGTCTTTGGACCGATTGACTCGAAATTTCTCCCAAATGTGGCCCTACACTGGCTGAACGAGACACAGCAGTCCCCATTGGAATCGGGTGGAATTTGTATTTTTGGTGAATTTTTTAATGAAAAAAGTTGCCTTTTTCATGAAAACGTCGGCCGATTTTTTCAATAGCTTCCAGGTCTTTGGACCGATTGACTCGAAATTTCTCCCAGATGTGGCCCTATACTGGCTGAACGAGACACAGCAGTCCCCATTGGAATCGGGTGGAATTTGTATTTTTGGTGAATATTTTAGTGAGAGGGACAATGTTTCATGAGGCTGGCTTAAGGCTGGGGTTAGGGTTAGGGTTATGGGGCTAGGGTTAGGGTTACGGTCGTCTTTTGACCGATTGACTTGAAATTGCACACAAATGTTGTCCATACTGGCGAAAGAAAGGCCAGCAGTTTTTATTGGATTTTAGTGAAATTTGTATTTTTGGTGAATTTTTTAATGAAAAAAGTTGCCTTTTTCATGAAAACGTTGGCCGATTTTTTCAATAGCTTCCAGGTCTTTGGACCGATTGACTCGAAATTTCTCCCAGATGTGGCCCTATACTGGCTGAACGAGACACAGCAGTCCCCATTGGAATCGGGTGGAATTTGTATTTTTGGTGAATATTTTAGTGAGAGGGACAATGTTTCATGAGGCTGGCTTAAGGCTGGGGTTAGGGTTAGGGTTATGGGGCTAGGGTTAGGGTTACGGTCGTCTTTTGACCGATTGACTCGAAATTGCACACAAATGTTGTCCATACTGGCGAAAGAAAGGCCAGCAGTTTTTATTGGATTTTAGTGAAATTTGTATTTTTGGTGAATTTTTTAATGAAAAAAGTTGCCTTTTTCATGAAAACGTCGGCCGATTTTTTCAATAGCTTCCAGGTCTTTGGACCGATTGACTCGAAATTTCTCCCAGGTGTGGCCCTATACTGGCTGAACGAGACACAGCAGTCCCCATTGGAATCGGGTGGAATTTGTATTTTTGGTGAATTTTTTAATGAAAAAAGTTGCCTTTTTCATGAAAACGTCGGCCGATTTTTTCAATAGCTTCCAGGTCTTTGGACCGATTGACTCGAAATTTCTCCCAGATGTGGCCCTATACTGGCTGAACGAGACACAGCAGTCCCCATTGGAATCGGGTGGAATTTGTATTTTTGGTGAATATTTTAGTGAGAGGGACAATGTTTCATGAGGCTGGCTTAAGGCTGGGGTTAGGGTTAGGGTTATGGGGCTAGGGTTAGGGTTACGGTCGTCTTTTGACCGATTGACTTGAAATTGCACACAAATGTTGTCCATACTGGCGAAAGAAAGGCCAGCAGTTTTTATTGGATTTTAGTGAAATTTGTACTTTTGGTGAATTTTTTAATGAAAAAAGTTGCCTTTTTCATGAAAACGTCGGCCGATTTTTTCAATAGCTTCCAGGTCTTTGGACCGATTGACTCGAAATTTCTCCAAAATGTGGCCCTATACTGGCTGAACGAGACACAGCAGTCCCCATTGGAATCGGGTGGAATTTGTATTTTTGGTGAATATTTTAGTGAGAGGGACAATGTTTCATGAGGCTGGCTTAAGGCTGGGGTTAGGGTTAGGGTTATGGGGCTAGGGTTAGGGTTACGGTCGTCTTTTGACCGATTGACTTGAAATTGCACACAAATGTTGTCCATACTGGCGAAAGAAAGGCCAGCAGTTTTTATTGGATTTTAGTGAAATTTGTATTTTTGGTGAATTTTTAAATGAAAAAAGTTGCCTTTTTCATGAAAACGTCGGCCGATTTTTTCAATAGCTTCCAGGTCTTTGGACCGATTGACTCGAAATTTCTCCCAGATGTGGCCCTATACTGGCTGAACGAGACACAGCAGTCCCCATTGGAATCGGGTGGAATTTGTATTTTTGGTGAATATTTTAGTGAGAGGGACAATGTTTCATGAGGCTGGCTTAAGGCTGGGGTTAGGGTTAGGGTTATGGGGCTAGGGTTAGGGTTACGGTCGTCTTTTGACCGATTGACTTGAAATTGCACACAAATGTTGTCCATACTGGCGAAAGAAAGGCCAGCAGTTTTTATTGGATTTTAGTGAAATTTGTATTTTTGGTGAATTTTTTAATGAAAAAAGTTGCTTTTTTCATGAAAACGTCGGCCGATTTTTTCAATAGCTTCCAGGTCTTTGGACCGATTGACTCGAAATTTCTCCCAGATGTGGCCCTATACTGGCTGAACGAGACACAGCAGTCCCCATTGGAATCGGGTGGAATTTGTATTTTTGGTGAATATTTTAGTGAGAGGGACAATGTTTCATGAGGCTGGCTTAAGGCTGGGGTTAGGGTTAGGGTTATGGGGCTAGGGTTAGGGTTACGGTCGTCTTTTGACCGATTGACTCGAAATTGCACACAAATGTTGTCCATACTGGCGAAAGAAAGGCCAGCAGTTTTTATTGGATTTTAGTGAAATTTGTATTTTTGGTGAATTTTTTAATGAAAAAAGTTGCCTTTTTCATGAAAACGTCGGCCGATTTTTTCAATAGCTTCCAGGTCTTTGGACCGATTGACTCGAAATTTCTCCCAGGTGTGGCCCTATACTGGCTGAACGAGACACAGCAGTCCCCATTGGAATCGGGTGGAATTTGTATTTTTGGTGAATTTTTTAATGAAAAAAGTTGCCTTTTTCATGAAAACGTCGGCCGATTTTTTCAATAGCTTCCAGGTCTTTGGACCGATTGACTCGAAATTTCTCCCAGATGTGGCCCTATACTGGCTGAACGAGACACAGCAGTCCCCATTGGAATCGGGTGGAATTTGTATTTTTGGTGAATATTTTAGTGAGAGGGACAATGTTTCATGAGGCTGGCTTAAGGCTGGGGTTAGGGTTAGGGTTATGGGGCTAGGGTTAGGGTTACGGTCGTCTTTTGACCGATTGACTTGAAATTGCACACAAATGTTGTCCATACTGGCGAAAGAAAGGCCAGCAGTTTTTATTGGATTTTAGTGAAATTTGTACTTTTGGTGAATTTTTTAATGAAAAAAGTTGCCTTTTTCATGAAAACGTCGGCCGATTTTTTCAATAGCTTCCAGGTCTTTGGACCGATTGACTCGAAATTTCTCCCAGATGTGGCCCTATACTGGCTGAACGAGACACAGCAGTCCCCATTGGAATCGGGTGGAATTTGTATTTTTGGTGAATATTTTAGTGAGAGGGACAATGTTTCATGAGGCTGGCTTAAGGCTGGGGTTAGGGTTAGGGTTATGGGGCTAGGGTTAGGGTTACGGTCGTCTTTTGACCGATTGACTTGAAATTGCACACAAATGTTGTCCATACTGGCGAAAGAAAGGCCAGCAGTTTTTATTGGATTTTAGTGAAATTTGTATTTTTGGTGAATTTTTTAATGAAAAAAGTTGCCTTTTTCATGAAAACGTTGGTCGATTTTTTCAATAGCTTCCAGGTCTTTGGACCGATTGACTCGAAATTTCTCCCAGATGTGTCCCTATACTGGCTGAACGAGACACAGCAGTCCCCATTGGAATCGGGTGGAATTTGTATTTTTGGTGAATATTTTAGTGAGAGGGACAATGTTTCATGAGGCTGGCTTAAGGCTGGGGTTAGGGTTAGGGTTATGGGGCTAGGGTTAGGGTTACGGTCGTCTTTTGACCGATTGACTCGAAATTGCACACAAATGTTGTCCATACTGGCGAAAGAAAGGCCAGCAGTTTTTATTGGATTTTAGTGAAATTTGTATTTTTGGTGAATTTTTTAATGAAAAAAGTTGCCTTTTTCATGAAAACGTCGGTCGATTTTTTCAATAGCTTCCCGGTCTTTGGACCGATTGACTCGAAATTTCTCCCAGATGTGGCCCTATACTGGCTGAACGAGACACAGCAGTCCCCATTGGAATCGGGTGGAATTTGTATTTTTGGTGAATATTTTAGTGAGAGGGACAATGTTTCATGAGGCTGGCTTAAGGCTGGGGTTAGGGTTAGGGTTATGGGGCTAGGGTTAGGGTTACGGTCGTCTTTTGACCGATTGACTCGAAATTGCACACAAATGTTGTCCATACTGGCGAAAGAAAGGCCAGCAGTTTTTATTGGATTTTAGTGAAATTTGTATTTTTGGTGAATTTTTTAATGAAAAAAGTTGCCTTTTTCATGAAAACGTCGGCCGATTTTTTCAATAGCTTCCAGGTCTTTGGACCGATTGACTCAAAATTTCTCCCAGGTGTGGCCCTATACTGGCTGAACGAGACACAGCAGTCCCCATTGGAATCGGGTGGAATTTGTATTTTTGGTGAATTTTTTAATGAAAAAAGTTGCCTTTTTCATGAAAACGTCGGCCGATTTTTTCAATAGCTTCCAGGTCTTTGGACCGATTGACTCGAAATTTCTCCCAGATGTGGCCCTATACTGGCTGAACGAGACACAGCAGTCCCCATTGGAATCGGGTGGAATTTGTATTTTTGGTGAATATTTTAGTGAGAGGGACAATGTTTCATGAGGCTGGCTTAAGGCTGGGGTTAGGGTTAGGGTTATGGGGCTAGGGTTAGGGTTACGGTCGTCTTTTGACCGATTGACTTGAAATTGCACACAAATGTTGTCCATACTGGCGAAAGAAAGGCCAGCAGTTTTTATTGGATTTTAGTGAAATTTGTACTTTTGGTGAATTTTTTAATGGAAAAAGTTGCCTTTTTCATGAAAACGTCGGCCGATTTTTTCAATAGCTTCCAGGTCTTTGGACCGATTGACTCGAAATTTCTCCCAAATGTGGCCCTATACTGGCTGAACGAGACACAGCAGTCCCCATTGGAATCGGGTGGAATTTGTATTTTTGGTGAATATTTTAGTGAGAGGGACAATGTTTCATGAGGCTGGCTTAAGGCTGGGGTTAGGGTTAGGGTTATGGGGCTAGGGTTAGGGTTACGGTCGTCTTTTGACCGATTGACTCGAAATTGCACACAAATGTTGTCCATACTGGCGAAAGAAAGGCCAGCAGTTTTTATTGGATTTTAGTGAAATTTGTATTTTTGGTGAATTTTTTAATGAAAAAAGTTGCCTTTTTCATGAAAACGTCGGCCGATTTTTTCAATAGCTTCCAGGTCTTTGGACCGATTGACTCAAAATTTCTCCCAGGTGTGGCCCTATACTGGCTGAACGAGACACAGCAGTCCCCATTGGAATCGGGTGGAATTTGTATTTTTGGTGAATTTTTAAATGAAAAAAGTTGCCTTTTTCATGAAAACGTCGGCCGATTTTTTCAATAGCTTCCAGGTCTTTGGACCGATTGACTCGAAATTTCTCCCAGATGTGGCCCTATACTGGCTGAACGAGACACAGCAGTCCCCATTGGAATCGGGTGGAATTTGTATTTTTGGTGAATATTTTAGTGAGAGGGACAATGTTTCATGAGGCTGGCTTAAGGCTGGGGTTAGGGTTAGGGTTATGGGGCTAGGGTTAGGGTTACGGTCGTCTTTTGACCGATTGACTTGAAATTGCACACAAATGTTGTCCATACTGGCGAAAGAAAGGCCAGCAGTTTTTATTGGATTTTAGTGAAATTTGTACTTTTGGTGAATTTTTTAATGAAAAAAGTTGCCTTTTTCATGAAAACGTCGGCCAATTTTTTCAATAGCTTCCAGGTCTTTGGACCGATTGACTCGAAATTTCTCCCAAATGTGGCCCTACACTGGCTGAACGAGACACAGCAGTCCCCATTGGAATCGGGTGGAATTTGTATTTTTGGTGAATTTTTTAATGAAAAAAGTTGCCTTTTTCATGAAAACGTCGGCCGATTTTTTCAATAGCTTCCAGGTCTTTGGACCGATTGACTCGAAATTTCTCCCAGATGTGGCCCTATACTGGCTGAACGAGACACAGCAGTCCCCATTGGAATCGGGTGGAATTTGTATTTTTGGTGAATATTTTAGTGAGAGGGACAATGTTTCATGAGGCTGGCTTAAGGCTGGGGTTAGGGTTAGGGTTATGGGGCTAGGGTTAGGGTTACGGTCGTCTTTTGACCGATTGACTTGAAATTGCACACAAATGTTGTCCATACTGGCGAAAGAAAGGCCAGCAGTTTTTATTGGATTTTAGTGAAATTTGTACTTTTGGTGAATTTTTTAATGAAAAAAGTTGCCTTTTTCATGAAAACGTCGGCCGATTTTTTCAATAGCTTCCAGGTCTTTGGACCGATTGACTCGAAATTTCTCCCAGATGTGGCCCTATACTGGCTGAACGAGACACAGCAGTCCCCATTGGAATCGGGTGGAATTTGTATTTTTGGTGAATATTTTAGTGAGAGGGACAATGTTTCATGAGGCTGGCTTAAGGCTGGGGTTAGGGTTAGGGTTATGGGGCTAGGGTTAGGGTTACGGTCGTCTTTTGACCGATTGACTTGAAATTGCACACAAATGTTGTCCATACTGGCGAAAGAAAGGCCAGCAGTTTTTATTGGATTTTAGTGAAATTTGTATTTTTGGTGAATTTTTTAATGAAAAAAGTTGCCTTTTTCATGAAAACGTCGGCCGATTTTTTCAATAGCTTCCAGGTCTTTGGACCGATTGACTCAAAATTTCTCCCAGGTGTGGCCCTATACTGGCTGAACGAGACACAGCAGTCCCCATTGGAATCGGGTGGAATTTGTATTTTTGGTGAATTTTTAAATGAAAAAAGTTGCCTTTTTCATGAAAACGTCGGCCGATTTTTTCAATAGCTTCCAGGTCTTTGGACCGATTGACTCGAAATTTCTCCCAGATGTGGCCCTATACTGGCTGAACGAGACACAGCAGTCCCCATTGGAATCGGGTGGAATTTGTATTTTTGGTGAATATTTTAGTGAGAGGGACAATGTTTCATGAGGCTGGCTTAAGGCTGGGGTTAGGGTTAGGGTTATGGGGCTAGGGTTAGGGTTACGGTCGTCTTTTGACCGATTGACTTGAAATTGCACACAAATGTTGTCCATACTGGCGAAAGAAAGGCCAGCAGTTTTTATTGGATTTTAGTGAAATTTGTACTTTTGGTGAATTTTTTAATGAAAAAAGTTGCCTTTTTCATGAAAACGTCGGCCGATTTTTTCAATAGCTTCCAGGTCTTTGGACCGATTGACTCGAAATATCTCCCAGGTGTGGCCCTATACTGGCTGAACGAGACACAGCAGTCCCCATTGGAATCGGGTGGAATTTGTATTTTTGGTGAATTTTTTAATGAAAAAAGTTGCCTTTTTCATGAAAACGTCGGCCGATTTTTTCAATAGCTTCCAGGTCTTTGGACCGATTGACTCGAAATTTCTCCCAGATGTGGCCCTATACTGGCTGAACGAGACACAGCAGTCCCCATTGGAATCGGGTGGAATTTGTATTTTTGGTGAATATTTTAGTGAGAGGGACAATGTTTCATGAGGCTGGCTTAAGGCTGGGGTTAGGGTTAGGGTTATGGGGCTAGGGTTAGGGTTACGGTCGTCTTTTGACCGATTGACTTGAAATTGCACACAAATGTTGTCCATACTGGCGAAAGAAAGGCCAGCAGTTTTTATTGGATTTTAGTGAAATTTGTACTTTTGGTGAATTTTTTAATGAAAAAAGTTGCCTTTTTCATGAAAACGTCGGCCGATTTTTTCAATAGCTTCCAGGTCTTTGGACCGATTGACTCGAAATTTCTCCCAGATGTGGCCCTATACTGGCTGAACGAGACACAGCAGTCCCCATTGGAATCGGGTGGAATTTGTATTTTTGGTGAATATTTTAGTGAGAGGGACAATGTTTCATGAGGCTGGCTTAAGGCTGGGGTTAGGGTTAGGGTTATGGGGCTAGGGTTAGGGTTACGGTCGTCTTTTGACCGATTGACTTGAAATTGCACACAAATGTTGTCCATACTGGCGAAAGAAAGGCCAGCAGTTTTTATTGGATTTTAGTGAAATTTGTATTTTTGGTGAATTTTTTAATGAAAAAAGTTGCCTTTTTCATGAAAACGTCGGCCGATTTTTTCAATAGCTTCCAGGTCTTTGGACCGATTGACTCAAAATTTCTCCCAGGTGTGGCCCTATACTGGCTGAACGAGACACAGCAGTCCCCATTGGAATCGGGTGGAATTTGTATTTTTGGTGAATTTTTAAATGAAAAAAGTTGCCTTTTTCATGAAAACCTCGGCCGATTTTTTCAATAGCTTCCAGGTCTTTGGACCGATTGACTCGAAATTTCTCCCAGATGTGGCCCTATACTGGCTGAACGAGACACAGCAGTCCCCATTGGAATCGGGTGGAATTTGTATTTTTGGTGAATATTTTAGTGAGAGGGACAATGTTTCATGAGGCTGGCTTAAGGCTGGGGTTAGGGTTAGGGTTATGGGGCTAGGGTTAGGGTTACGGTCGTCTTTTGACCGATTGACTTGAAATTGCACACAAATGTTGTCCATACTGGCGAAAGAAAGGCCAGCAGTTTTTATTGGATTTTAGTGAAATTTGTACTTTTGGTGAATTTTTTAATGAAAAAAGTTGCCTTTTTCTTGAAAACGTCGGCCAATTTTTTCAATAGCTTCCAGGTCTTTGGACCGATTGACTCGAAATTTCTCCCAAATGTGGCCCTACACTGGCTGAACGAGACACAGCAGTCCCCATTGGAATCGGGTGGAATTTGTATTTTTGGTGAATATTTTAGTGAGAGGGACAATGTTTCATGAGGCTGGCTTAAGGCTGGGGTTAGGGTTAGGGTTATGGGGCTAGGGTTAGGGTTACGGTCGTCTTTTGACCGATTGACTTGAAATTGCACACAAATGTTGTCCATACTGGCGAAAGAAAGGCCAGCAGTTTTTATTGGATTTTAGTGAAATTTGTACTTTTGGTGAATTTTTTAATGAAAAAAGTTGCCTTTTTCATGAAAACGTCGGCCGATTTTTTCAATAGCTTCCAGGTCTTTGGACCGATTGACTCGAAATTTCTCCCAAATGTGGCCCTATACTGGCTGAACGAGACACAGCAGTCCCCATTGGAATCGGGTGGAATTTGTATTTTTGGTGAATATTTTAGTGAGAGGGACAATGTTTCATGAGGCTGGCTTAAGGCTGGGGTTAGGGTTAGGGTTATGGGGCTAGGGTTAGGGTTACGGTCGTCTTTTGACCGATTGACTCGAAATTGCACACAAATGTTGTCCATACTGGCGAAAGAAAGGCCAGCAGTTTTTATTGGATTTTAGTGAAATTTGTATTTTTGGTGAATTTTTTAATGAAAAAAGTTGCCTTTTTCATGAAAACGTCGGCCGATTTTTTCAATAGCTTCCAGGTCTTTGGACCGATTGACTCGAAATTTCTCCCAGGTGTGGCCCTATACTGGCTGAACGAGACACAGCAGTCCCCATTGGAATCGGGTGGAATTTGTATTTTTGGTGAATTTTTTAATGAAAAAAGTTGCCTTTTTCATGAAAACGTCGGCCGATTTTTTCAATAGCTTCCAGGTCTTTGGATCGATTGACTCGAAATTTCTCCCAGATGTGGCCCTATACTGGCTGAACGAGACACAGCAGTCCCCATTGGAATCGGGTGGAATTTGTATTTTTGGTGAATATTTTAGTGAGAGGGACAATGTTTCATGAGGCTGGCTTAAGGCTGGGGTTAGGGTTAGGGTTATGGGGCTAGGGTTAGGGTTACGGTCGTCTTTTGACCGATTGACTTGAAATTGCACACAAATGTTGTCCATACTGGCGAAAGAAAGGCCAGCAGTTTTTATTGGATTTTAGTGAAATTTGTACTTTTGGTGAATTTTTTAATGAAAAAAGTTGCCTTTTTCATGAAAACGTCGGCCGATTTTTTCAATAGCTTCCAGGTCTTTGGACCGATTGACTCGAAATATCTCCCAGGTGTGGCCCTATACTGGCTGAACGAGACACAGCAGTCCCCATTGGAATCGGGTGGAATTTGTATTTTTGGTGAATTTTTTAATGAAAAAAGTTGCCTTTTTCATGAAAACGTCGGCCGATTTTTTCAATAGCTTCCAGGTCTTTGGACCGATTGACTCGAAATTTCTCCCAGATGTGGCCCTATACTGGCTGAACGAGACACAGCAGTCCCCATTGGAATCGGGTGGAATTTGTATTTTTGGTGAATATTTTAGTGAGAGGGACAATGTTTCATGAGGCTGGCTTAAGGCTGGGGTTAGGGTTAGGGTTATGGGGCTAGGGTTAGGGTTACGGTCGTCTTTTGACCGATTGACTTGAAATTGCACACAAATGTTGTCCATACTGGCGAAAGAAAGGCCAGCAGTTTTTATTGGATTTTAGTGAAATTTGTACTTTTGGTGAATTTTTTAATGTAAAAAGTTGCCTTTTTCATGAAAACGTCGGCCGATTTTTTCAATAGCTTCCAGGTCTTTGGACCGATTGACTCGAAATTTCTCCCAGATGTGGCCCTATACTGGCTGAACGAGACACAGCAGTCCCCATTGGAATCGGGTGGAATTTGTATTTTTGGTGAATATTTTAGTGAGAGGGACAATGTTTCATGAGGCTGGCTTAAGGCTGGGGTTAGGGTTAGGGTTATGGGGCTAGGGTTAGGGTTACGGTCGTCTTTTGACCGATTGACTCGAAATTGCACACAAATGTTGTCCATACTGGCGAAAGAAAGGCCAGCAGTTTTTATTGGATTTTAGTGAAATTTGTATTTTTGGTGAATTTTTTAATGAAAAAAGTTGCCTTTTTCATGAAAACGTCGGCCGATTTTTTCAATAGCTTCCAGGTCTTTGGACCGATTGACTCGAAATTTCTCCCAAATGTGGCCCTATACTGGCTGAACGAGACACAGCAGTCCCCATTGGAATCGGGTGGAATTTGTATTTTTGGTGAATATTTTAGTGAGAGGGACAATGTTTCATGAGGCTGGCTTAAGGCTGGGGTTAGGGTTAGGGTTATGGGGCTAGGGTTAGGGTTACGGTCGTCTTTTGACCGATTGACTCGAAATTGCACACAAATGTTGTCCATACTGGCGAAAGAAAGGCCAGCAGTTTTTATTGGATTTTAGTGAAATTTGTATTTTTGGTGAATTTTTTAATGAAAAAAGTTGCCTTTTTCATGAAAACGTCGGTCGATTTTTTCAATAGCTTCCAGGTCTTTGGACCGATTGACTCGAAATTTCTCCCAGATGTGTCCCTATACTGGCTGAACGAGACACAGCAGTCCCCATTGGAATCGGGTGGAATTTGTATTTTTGGTGAATATTTTAGTGAGAGGGACAATGTTTCATGAGGCTGGCTTAAGGCTGGGATTAGGGTTAGGGTTATGGGGCTAGGGTTAGGGTTACGGTCGTCTTTTGACCGATTGACTCGAAATTGCACACAAATGTTGTCCATACTGGCGAAAGAAAGGCCAGCAGTTTTTATTGGATTTTAGTGAAATTTGTATTTTTGGTGAATTTTTTAATGAAAAAAGTTGCCTTTTTCATGAAAACGTCGGCCGATTTTTTCAATAGCTTCCAGGTCTTTGGACCGATTGACTCGAAATTTCTCCCAGGTGTGGCCCTATACTGGCTGAACGAGACACAGCAGTCCCCATTGGAATCGGGTGGAATTTGTATTTTTGGTGAATTTTTTAATGAAAAAAGTTGCCTTTTTCATGAAAACGTCGGCCGATTTTTTCAATAGCTTCCAGGTCTTTGGACCGATTGACTCGAAATTTCTCCCAGATGTGGCCCTATACTGGCTGAACGAGACACAGCAGTCCCCATTGGAATCGGGTGGAATTTGTATTTTTGGTGAATATTTTAGTGAGAGGGACAATGTTTCATGAGGCTGGCTTAAGGCTGGGGTTAGGGTTAGGGTTATGGGGCTAGGGTTAGGGTTACGGTCGTCTTTTGACCGATTGACTCGAAATTGCACACAAATGTTGTCCATACTGGCGAAAGAAAGGCCAGCAGTTTTTATTGGATTTTAGTGAAATTTGTATTTTTGGTGAATTTTTTAATGAAAAAAGTTGCCTTTTTCATGAAAACGTCGGCCGATTTTTTCAATAGCTTCCAGGTCTTTGGACCGATTGACTCGAAATTTCTCCCAGGTGTGGCCCTATACTGGCTGAACGAGACACAGCAGTCCCCATTGGAATCGGGTGGAATTTGTATTTTTGGTGAATTTTTTAATGAAAAAAGTTGCCTTTTTCATGAAAACGTCGGCCGATTTTTTCAATAGCTTCCAGGTCTTTGGACCGATTGACTCGAAATTTCTCCCAGATGTGTCCCTATACTGGCTGAACGAGACACAGCAGTCCCCATTGGAATCGGGTGGAATTTGTATTTTTGGTGAATATTTTAGTGAGAGGGACAATGTTTCATGAGGCTGGCTTAAGGCTGGGGTTAGGGTTAGGGTTATGGGGCTAGGGTTAGGGTTACGGTCGTCTTTTGACCGATTGACTCGAAATTGCACACAAATGTTGTCCATACTGGCGAAAGAAAGGCCAGCAGTTTTTATTGGATTTTAGTGAAATTTGTATTTTTGGTGAATTTTTTAATGAAAAAAGTTGCCTTTTTCATGAAAACGTCGGCCGATTTTTTCAATAGCTTCCAGGTCTTTGGACCGATTGACTCGAAATTTCTCCCAAATGTGGCCCTATACTGGCTGAACGAGACACAGCAGTCCCCATTGGAATCGGGTGGAATTTGTATTTTTGGTGAATATTTTAGTGAGAGGGACAATGTTTCATGAGGCTGGCTTAAGGCTGGGGTTAGGGTTAGGGTTATGGGGCTAGGGTTAGGGTTACGGTCGTCTTTTGACCGATTGACTCGAAATTGCACACAAATGTTGTCCATACTGGCGAAAGAAAGGCCAGCAGTTTTTATTGGATTTTAGTGAAATTTGTATTTTTGGTGAATTTTTTAATGAAAAAAGTTGCCTTTTTCATGAAAACGTCGGCCGATTTTTTCAATAGCTTCCAGGTCTTTGGACCGATTGACTCGAAATTTCTCCCAAATGTGGCCCTATACTGGCTGAACGAGACACAGCAGTCCCCATTGGAATCGGGTGGAATTTGTATTTTTGGTGAATATTTTAGTGAGAGGGACAATGTTTCATGAGGCTGGCTTAAGGCTGGGGTTAGGGTTAGGGTTATGGGGCTAGGGTTAGGGTTACGGTCGTCTTTTGACCGATTGACTCGAAATTGCACACAAATGTTGTCCATACTGGCGAAAGAAAGGCCAGCAGTTTTTATTGGATTTTAGTGAAATTTGTATTTTTGGTGAATTTTTTAATGAAAAAAGTTGCCTTTTTCATGAAAACGTCGGTCGATTTTTTCAATAGCTTCCAGGTCTTTGGACCGATTGACTCGAAATTTCTCCCAGATGTGTCCCTATACTGGCTGAACGAGACACAGCAGTCCCCATTGGAATCGGGTGGAATTTGTATTTTTGGTGAATATTTTAGTGAGAGGGACAATGTTTCATGAGGCTGGCTTAAGGCTGGGGTTAGGGTTAGGGTTATGGGGCTAGGGTTAGGGTTACGGTCGTCTTTTGACCGATTGACTCGAAATTGCACACAAATGTTGTCCATACTGGCGAAAGAAAGGCCAGCAGTTTTTATTGGATTTTAGTGAAATTTGTATTTTTGGTGAATTTTTTAATGAAAAAAGTTGCCTTTTTCATGAAAACGTCGGCCGATTTTTTCAATAGCTTCCAGGTCTTTGGACCGATTGACTCGAAATTTCTCCCAGGTGTGGCCCTATACTGGCTGAACGAGACACAGCAGTCCCCATTGGAATCGGGTGGAATTTGTATTTTTGGTGAATTTTTTAATGAAAAAAGTTGCCTTTTTCATGAAAACGTCGGCCGATTTTTTCAATAGCTTCCAGGTCTTTGGACCGATTGACTCGAAATTTCTCCCAGATGTGGCCCTATACTGGCTGAACGAGACACAGCAGTCCCCATTGGAATCGGGTGGAATTTGTATTTTTGGTGAATATTTTAGTGAGAGGGACAATGTTTCATGAGGCTGGCTTAAGGCTGGGGTTAGGGTTAGGGTTATGGGGCTAGGGTTAGGGTTACGGTCGTCTTTTGACCGATTGACTTGAAATTGCACACAAATGTTGTCCATACTGGCGAAAGAAAGGCCAGCAGTTTTTATTGGATTTTAGTGAAATTTGTACTTTTGGTGAATTTTTTAATGAAAAAAGTTGCCTTTTTCATGAAAACGTCGGCCGATTTTTTCAATAGCTTCCAGGTCTTTGGACCGATTGACTCGAAATTTCTCCCAAATGTGGCCCTATACTGGCTGAACGAGACACAGCAGTCCCCATTGGAATCGGGTGGAATTTGTATTTTTGGTGAATATTTTAGTGAGAGGGACAATGTTTCATGAGGCTGGCTTAAGGCTGGGGTTAGGGTTAGGGTTATGGGGCTAGGGTTAGGGTTACGGTCGTCTTTTGACCGATTGACTCAAATTGCACACAAATGTTGTCCATACTGGCGAAAGAAAGGCCAGCAGTTTTTATTGGATTTTAGTGAAATTTGTATTTTTGGTGAATTTTTTAATGAAAAAAGTTGCCTTTTTCATGAAAACGTCGGCCGATTTTTTCAATAGCTTCCAGGTCTTTGGACCGATTGACTCGAAATTTCTCCCAGGTGTGGCCCTATACTGGCTGAACGAGACACAGCAGTCCCCATTGGAATCGGGTGGAATTTGTATTTTTGGTGAATTTTTTAATGAAAAAAGTTGCCTTTTTCATGAAAACGTCGGCCGATTTTTTCAATAGCTTCCAGGTCTTTGGACCGATTGACTCGAAATTTCTCCCAGATGTGGCCCTATACTGGCTGAACGAGACACAGCAGTCCCCATTGGAATCGGGTGGAATTTGTATTTTTGGTGAATATTTTAGTGAGAGGGACAATGTTTCATGAGGCTGGCTTAAGGCTGGGGTTAGGGTTAGGGTTATGGGGCTAGGGTTAGGGTTACGGTCGTCTTTTGACCGATTGACTTGAAATTGCACACAAATGTTGTCCATACTGGCGAAAGAAAGGCCAGCAGTTTTTATTGGATTTTAGTGAAATTTGTACTTTTGGTGAATTTTTTAATGAAAAAAGTTGCCTTTTTCATGAAAACGTCGGCCAATTTTTTCAATAGCTTCCAGGTCTTTGGACCGATTGACTCGAAATTTCTCCCAAATGTGGCCCTATACTGGCTGAACGAGACACAGCAGTCCCCATTGGAATCGGGTGGAATTTGTATTTTTGGTGAATATTTTAGTGAGAGGGACAATGTTTCATGAGGCTGGCTTAAGGCTGGGGTTAGGGTTAGGGTTATGGGGCTAGGGTTAGGGTTACGGTCGTCTTTTGACCGATTGACTCGAAATTGCACACAAATGTTGTCCATACTGGCGAAAGAAAGGCCAGCAGTTTTTATTGGATTTTAGTGAAATTTGTATTTTTGGTGAATTTTTTAATGAAAAAAGTTGCCTTTTTCATGAAAACGTCGGTCGATTTTTTCAATAGCTTCCAGGTCTTTGGACCGATTGACTCGAAATTTCTCCCAGATGTGTCCCTATACTGGCTGAACGAGACACAGCAGTCCCCATTGGAATCGGGTGGAATTTGTATTTTTGGTGAATATTTTAGTGAGAGGGACAATGTTTCATGAGGCTGGCTTAAGGCTGGGGTTAGGGTTAGGGTTATGGGGCTAGGGTTAGGGTTACGGTCGTCTTTTGACCGATTGACTCGAAATTGCACACAAATGTTGTCCATACTGGCGAAAGAAAGGCCAGCAGTTTTTATTGGATTTTAGTGAAATTTGTATTTTTGGTGAATTTTTTAATGAAAAAAGTTGCCTTTTTCATGAAAACGTCGGTCGATTTTTTCAATAGCTTCCAGGTCTTTGGACCGATTGACTCGAAATTTCTCCCAGATGTGTCCCTATACTGGCTGAACGAGACACAGCAGTCCCCATTGGAATCGGGTGGAATTTGTATTTTTGGTGAATATTTTAGTGAGAGGGACAATGTTTCATGAGGCTGGCTTAAGGCTGGGGTTAGGGTTAGGGTTATGGGGCTAGGGTTAGGGTTACGGTCGTCTTTTGACCGATTGACTCGAAATTGCACACAAATGTTGTCCATACTGGCGAAAGAAAGGCCAGCAGTTTTTATTGGATTTTAGTGAAATTTGTATTTTTGGTGAATTTTTTAATGAAAAAAGTTGCCTTTTTCATGAAAACGTCGGTCGATTTTTTCAATAGCTTCCAGGTCTTTGGACCGATTGACTCGAAATTTCTCCCAGATGTGTCCCTATACTGGCTGAACGAGACACAGCAGTCCCCATTGGAATCGGGTGGAATTTGTATTTTTGGTGAATATTTTAGTGAGAGGGACAATGTTTCATGAGGCTGGCTTAAGGCTGGGGTTAGGGTTAGGGTTATGGGGCTAGGGTTAGGGTTACGGTCGTCTTTTGACCGATTGACTCGAAATTGCACACAAATGTTGTCCATACTGGCGAAAGAAAGGCCAGCAGTTTTTATTGGATTTTAGTGAAATTTGTATTTTTGGTGAATTTTTTAATGAAAAAAGTTGCCTTTTTCATGAAAACGTTGGCCGATTTTTTCAATAGCTTCCAGGTCTTTGGACCGATTGACTCGAAATTTCTCCCAGGTGTGGCCCTATACTGGCTGAACGAGACACAGCAGTCCCCATTGGAATCGGGTGGAATTTGTATTTTTGGTGAATTTTTTAATGAAAAAAGTTGCCTTTTTCATGAAAACGTCGGTCGATTTTTTCAATAGCTTCCCGGTCTTTGGACCGATTGACTCGAAATTTCTCCCAGATGTGGCCCTATACTGGCTGAACGAGACACAGCAGTCCCCATTGGAATCGGGTGGAATTTGTATTTTTGGTGAATATTTTAGTGAGAGGGACAATGTTTCATGAGGCTGGCTTAAGGCTGGGGTTAGGGTTAGGGTTATGGGGCTAGGGTTAGGGTTACGGTCGTCTTTTGACCGATTGACTTGAAATTGCACACAAATGTTGTCCATACTGGCGAAAGAAAGGCCAGCAGTTTTTATTGGATTTTAGTGAAATTTGTATTTTTGGTGAATTTTTTAATCAAAAAAGTTGCTTTTTTCATGAAAACGTCAGCCGATTTTTTCAATAGCTTCCAGGTCTTTGGACCGATTGACTCGAAATTTCTCCCAGATGTGGCCCTATACTGGCTGAACGAGACACAGCAGTCCCCATTGGAATCGGGTGGAATTTGTATTTTTGGTGAATATTTTAGTGAGAGGGACAATGTTTCATGAGGCTGGCTTAAGGCTGGGGTTAGGGTTAGGGTTATGGGGCTAGGGTTAGGGTTACGGTCGTCTTTTGACCGATTGACTTGAAATTGCACACAAATGTTGTCCATACTGGCGAAAGAAAGGCCAGCAGTTTTTATTGGATTTTAGTGAAATTTGTATTTTTGGTGAATTTTTTAATGAAAAAAGTTGCCTTTTTCATGAAAACGTCGGCCGATTTTTTCAATAGCTTCCAGGTCTTTGGACCGATTGACTCGAAATTTCTCCCAAATGTGGCCCTATACTGGCTGAACGAGACACAGCAGTCCCCATTGGAATCGGATGGAATTTGTATTTTTGGTGAATATTTTAGTGAGAGGGACAATGTTTCATGAGGCTGGCTTAAGGCTGGGGTTAGGGTTAGGGTTATGGGGCTAGGGTTAGGGTTACGGTCGTCTTTTGACCGATTGACTTGAAATTGCACACAAATGTTGTCCATACTGGCGAAAGAAAGGCCAGCAGTTTTTATTGGATTTTAGTGAAATTTGTATTTTTGGTGAATTTTTTAATGAAAAAAGTTGCCTTTTTCATGAAAACGTCGGTCGATTTTTTCAATAGCTTCCAGGTCTTTGGACCGATTGACTCGAAATTTCTCCCAGATGTGTCCCTATACTGGCTGAACGAGACACAGCAGTCCCCATTGGAATCGGGTGGAATTTGTATTTTTGGTGAATATTTTAGTGAGAGGGACAATGTTTCATGAGGCTGGCTTAAGGCTGGGGTTAGGGTTAGGGTTATGGGGCTAGGGTTAGGGTTACGGTCGTCTTTTGACCGATTGACTCGAAATTGCACACAAATGTTGTCCATACTGGCGAAAGAAAGGCCAGCAGTTTTTTTTGGATTTTAGTGAAATTTGTATTTTTGGTGAATTTTTTAATGAAAAAAGTTGCCTTTTTCATGAAAACGTCGGCCGATTTTTTCAATAGCTTCCAGGTCTTTGGACCGATTGACTCAAAATTTCTCCCAGGTGTGGCCCTATACTGGCTGAACGAGACACAGCAGTCCCCATTGGAATCGGGTGGAATTTGTATTTTTGGTGAATTTTTTAATGAAAAAAGTTGCCTTTTTCATGAAAACGTCGGCCGATTTTTTCAATAGCTTCCAGGTCTTTGGACCGATTGACTCGAAATTTCTCCCAGATGTGGCCCTATACTGGCTGAACGAGACACAGCAGTCCCCATTGGAATCGGGTGGAATTTGTATTTTTGGTGAATATTTTAGTGAGAGGGACAATGTTTCATGAGGCTGGCTTAAGGCTGGGGTTAGGGTTAGGGTTATGGGGCTAGGGTTAGGGTTACGGTCGTCTTTTGACCGATTGACTTGAAATTGCACACAAATGTTGTCCATACTGGCGAAAGAAAGGCCAGCAGTTTTTATTGGATTTTAGTGAAATTTGTACTTTTGGTGAATTTTTTAATGAAAAAAGTTGCCTTTTTCATGAAAACGTCGGCCGATTTTTTCAATAGCTTCCAGGTCTTTGGACCGATTGACTCGAAATTTCTCCCAAATGTGGCCCTATACTGGCTGAACGAGACACAGCAGTCCCCATTGGAATCGGGTGGAATTTGTATTTTTGGTGAATATTTTAGTGAGAGGGACAATGTTTCATGAGGCTGGCTTAAGGCTGGGGTTAGGGTTAGGGTTATGGGGCTAGGGTTAGGGTTACGGTCGTCTTTTGACCGATTGACTCGAAATTGCACACAAATGTTGTCCATACTGGCGAAAGAAAGGCCAGCAGTTTTTATTGGATTTTAGTGAAATTTGTATTTTTGGTGAATTTTTTAATGAAAAAAGTTGCTTTTTTCATGAAAACGTCGGCCGATTTTTTCAATAGCTTCCAGGTCTTTGGACCGATTGACTCGAAATTTCTCCCAGATGTGTCCCTATACTGGCTGAACGAGACACAGCAGTCCCCATTGGAATCGGGTGGAATTTGTATTTTTGGTGAATATTTTAGTGAGAGGGACAATGTTTCATGAGGCTGGCTTAAGGCTGGGGTTAGGGTTAGGGTTATGGGGCTAGGGTTAGGGTTACGGTCGTCTTTTGACCGATTGACTCGAAATTGCACACAAATGTTGTCCATACTGGCGAAAGAAAGGCCAGCAGTTTTTATTGGATTTTAGTGAAATTTGTATTTTTGGTGAATTTTTTAATGAAAGAAGTTGCCTTTTTCATGAAAACGTCGGCCGATTTTTTCAATAGCTTCCAGGTCTTTGGACCGATTGACTCGAAATTTCTCCCAGGTGTGGCCCTATACTGGCTGAACGAGACACAGCAGTCCCCATTGGAATCGGGTGGAATTTGTATTTTTGGTGAATTTTTTAATGAAAAAAGTTGCCTTTTTCATGAAAACGTCGGCCGATTTTTTCAATAGCTTCCAGGTCTTTGGACCGATTGACTCGAAATTTCTCCCAGGTGTGGCCCTATACTGGCTGAACGAGACACAGCAGTCCCCATTGGAATCGGGTGGAATTTGTATTTTTGGTGAATTTTTTAATGAAAAAAGTTGCCTTTTTCATGAAAACGTCGGCCGATTTTTTCAATAGCTTCCAGGTCTTTGGACCGATTGACTCGAAATTTCTCCCAGATGTGGCCCTATACTGGCTGAACGAGACACAGCAGTCCCCATTGGAATCGGGTGGAATTTGTATTTTTGGTGAATATTTTAGTGAGAGGGACAATGTTTCATGAGGCTGGCTTAAGGCTGGGGTTAGGGTTAGGGTTATGGGGCTAGGGTTAGGGTTACGGTCGTCTTTTGACCGATTGACTTGAAATTGCACACAAATGTTGTCCATACTGGCGAAAGAAAGGCCAGCAGTTTTTATTGGATTTTAGTGAAATTTGTACTTTTGGTGAATTTTTTAATGAAAAAAGTTGCCTTTTTCATGAAAACGTCGGCCGATTTTTTCAATAGCTTCCAGGTCTTTGGACCGATTGACTCGAAATTTCTCCCAAATGTGGCCCTATACTGGCTGAACGAGACACAGCAGTCCCCATTGGAATCGGGTGGAATTTGTATTTTTGGTGAATATTTTAGTGAGAGGGACAATGTTTCATGAGGCTGGCTTAAGGCTGGGGTTAGGGTTAGGGTTATGGGGCTAGGGTTAGGGTTACGGTCGTCTTTTGACCGATTGACTTGAAATTGCACACAAATGTTGTCCATACTGGCGAAAGAAAGGCCAGCAGTTTTTATTGGATTTTAGTGAAATTTGTATTTTTGGTGAATTTTTTAATGAAAAAAGTTGCTTTTTTCATGAAAACGTCGGCCGATTTTTTCAATAGCTTCCAGGTCTTTGGACCGATTGACTCGAAATTTCTCCCAGATGTGGCCCTATACTGGCTGAACGAGACACAGCAGTCCCCATTGGAATCGGGTGGAATTTGTATTTTTGGTGAATATTTTAGTGAGAGGGACAATGTTTCATGAGGCTGGCTTAAGGCTGGGGTTAGGGTTAGGGTTATGGGGCTAGGGTTAGGGTTACGGTCGTCTTTTGACCGATTGACTTGAAATTGCACACAAATGTTGTCCATACTGGCGAAAGAAAGGCCAGCAGTTTTTATTGGATTTTAGTGAAATTTGTACTTTTGGTGAATTTTTTAATGAAAAAAGTTGCCTTTTTCATGAAAACGTCGGCCGATTTTTTCAATAGCTTCCAGGTCTTTGGACCGATTGACTCGAAATTTCTCCCAAATGTGGCCCTATACTGGCTGAACGAGACACAGCAGTCCCCATTGGAATCGGGTGGAATTTGTATTTTTGGTGAATATTTTAGTGAGAGGGACAATGTTTCATGAGGCTGGCTTAAGGCTGGGGTTAGGGTTAGGGTTATGGGGCTAGGGTTAGGGTTACGGTCGTCTTTTGACCGATTGACTCGAAATTGCACACAAATGTTGTCCATACTGGCGAAAGAAAGGCCAGCAGTTTTTATTGGATTTTAGTGAAATTTGTATTTTTGGTGAATTTTTTAATGAAAAAAGTTGCCTTTTTCATGAAAACGTCGGTCGATTTTTTCAATAGCTTCCAGGTCTTTGGACCGATTGACTCGAAATTTCTCCCAGATGTGTCCCTATACTGGCTGAACGAGACACAGCAGTCCCCATTGGAATCGGGTGGAATTTGTATTTTTGGTGAATATTTTAGTGAGAGGGACAATGTTTCATGAGGCTGGCTTAAGGCTGGGGTTAGGGTTAGGGTTATGGGGCTAGGGTTAGGGTTACGGTCGTCTTTTGACCGATTGACTCGAAATTGCACACAAATGTTGTCCATACTGGCGAAAGAAAGGCCAGCAGTTTTTATTGGATTTTAGTGAAATTTGTATTTTTGGTGAATTTTTTAATGAAAAAAGTTGCCTTTTTCATGAAAACGTCGGTCGATTTTTTCAATAGCTTCCAGGTCTTTGGACCGATTGACTCGAAATTTCTCCCAGATGTGTCCCTATACTGGCTGAACGAGACACAGCAGTCCCCATTGGAATCGGGTGGAATTTGTATTTTTGGTGAATATTTTAGTGAGAGGGACAATGTTTCATGAGGCTGGCTTAAGGCTGGGGTTAGGGTTAAGGTTATGGGGCTAGGGTTAGGGTTACGGTCGTCTTTTGACCGATTGACTCGAAATTGCACACAAATGTTGTCCATACTGGCGAAAGAAAGGCCAGCAGTTTTTATTGGATTTTAGTGAAATTTGTATTTTTGGTGAATTTTTTAATGAAAAAAGTTGCCTTTTTCATGAAAACGTCGGTCGATTTTTTCAATAGCTTCCCGGTCTTTGGACCGATTGACTCGAAATTTCTCCCAGATGTGGCCCTATACTGGCTGAACGAGACACAGCAGTCCCCATTGGAATCGGGTGGAATTTGTATTTTTGGTGAATATTTTAGTGAGAGGGACAATGTTTCATGAGGCTGGCTTAAGGCTGGGGTTAGGGTTAGGGTGATGGGGCTAGGGTTAGGGTTACGGTCGTCTTTTGACCGATTGACTTGAAATTGCACACAAATGTTGTCCATACTGGCGAAAGAAAGGCCAGCAGTTTTTATTGGATTTTAGTGAAATTTGTATTTTTGGTGAATTTTTTAATGAAAAAAGTTGCCTTTTTCATGAAAACGTCGGCCGATTTTTTCAATAGCTTCCAGGTCTTTGGACCGATTGACTCGAAATTTCTCCCAAATGTGGCCCTATACTGGCTGAACGAGACACAGCAGTCCCCATTGGAATCGGGTGGAATTTGTATTTTTGGTGAATATTTTAGTGAGAGGGACAATGTTTCATGAGGCTGGCTTAAGGCTGGGGTTAGGGTTAGGGTTATGGGGCTAGGGTTAGGGTTACGGTCGTCTTTTGACCGATTGACTTGAAATTGCACACAAATGTTGTCCATACTGGCGAAAGAAAGGCCAGCAGTTTTTATTGGATTTTAGTGAAATTTGTATTTTTGGTGAATTTTTTAATGAAAAAAGTTGCTTTTTTCATGAAAACGTCGGCCGATTTTTTCAATAGCTTCCAGGTCTTTGGACCGATTGACTCGAAATTTCTCCCAGATGTGTCCCTATACTGGCTGAACGAGACACAGCAGTCCCCATTGGAATCGGGTGGAATTTGTATTTTTGGTGAATATTTTAGTGAGAGGGACAATGTTTCATGAGGCTGGCTTAAGGCTGGGGTTAGGGTTAAGGTTATGGGGCTAGGGTTAGGGTTACGGTCGTCTTTTGACCGATTGACTCGAAATTGCACACAAATGTTGTCCATACTGGCGAAAGAAAGGCCAGCAGTTTTTATTGGATTTTAGTGAAATTTGTATTTTTGGTGAATTTTTTAATGAAAAAAGTTGCCTTTTTCATGAAAACGTCGGCCGATTTTTTCAATAGCTTCCAGGTCTTTGGACCGATTGACTCGAAATTTCTCCCAGATGTGGCCCTATACTGGCTGAACGAGACACAGCAGTCCCCATTGGAATCGGGTGGAATTTGTATTTTTGGTGAATATTTTAGTGAGAGGGACAATGTTTCATGAGGCTGGCTTAAGGCTGGGGTTAGGGTTAGGGTTATGGGGCTAGGGTTAGGGTTACGGTCGTCTTTTGACCGATTGACTTGAAATTGCACACAAATGTTGTCCATACTGGCGAAAGAAAGGCCAGCAGTTTTTATTGGATTTTAGTGAAATTTGTACTTTTGGTGAATTTTTTAATGAAAAAAGTTGCCTTTTTCATGAAAACGTCGGCCGATTTTTTCAATAGCTTCCAGGTCTTTGGACCGATTGACTCGAAATTTCTCCCAAATGTGGCCCTATACTGGCTGAACGAGACACAGCAGTCCCCATTGGAATCGGGTGGAATTTGTATTTTTGGTGAATATTTTAGTGAGAGGGACAATGTTTCATGAGGCTGGCTTAAGGCTGGGGTTAGGGTTAGGGTTATGGGGCTAGGGTTAGGGTTACGGTCGTCTTTTGACCGATTGACTCGAAATTGCACACAAATGTTGTCCATACTGGCGAAAGAAAGGCCAGCAGTTTTTATTGGATTTTAGTGAAATTTGTATTTTTGGTGAATTTTTTAATGAAAAAAGTTGCCTTTTTCATGAAAACGTCGGTCGATTTTTTCAATAGCTTCCAGGTCTTTGGACCGATTGACTCGAAATTTCTCCCAGATGTGTCCCTATACTAGCTGAACGAGACACAGCAGTCCCCATTGGAATCGGGTGGAATTTGTATTTTTGGTGAATATTTTAGTGAGAGGGACAATGTTTCATGAGGCTGGCTTAAGGCTGGGGTTAGGGTTAAGGTTATGGGGCTAGGGTTAGGGTTACGGTCGTCTTTTGACCGATTGACTCGAAATTGCACACAAATGTTGTCCATACTGGCGAAAGAAAGGCCAGCAGTTTTTATTGGATTTTAGTGAAATTTGTATTTTTGGTGAATTTTTTAATGAAAAAAGTTGCCTTTTTCATGAAAACGTCGGTCGATTTTTTCAATAGCTTCCCGGTCTTTGGACCGATTGACTCGAAATTTCTCCCAGATGTGGCCCTATACTGGCTGAACGAGACACAGCAGTCCCCATTGGAATCGGGTGGAATTTGTATTTTTGGTGAATATTTTAGTGAGAGGGACAATGTTTCATGAGGCTGGCTTAAGGCTGGGGTTAGGGTTAGGGTTATGGGGCTAGGGTTAGGGTTACGGTCGTCTTTTGACCGATTGACTTGAAATTGCACACAAATGTTGTCCATACTGGCGAAAGAAAGGCCAGCAGTTTTTATTGGATTTTAGTGAAATTTGTATTTTTGGTGAATTTTTTAATGAAAAAAGTTGCTTTTTTCATGAAAACGTCGGTCGATTTTTTCAATAGCTTCCAGGTCTTTGGACCGATTGACTCGAAATTTCTCCCAGATGTGTCCCTATACTGGCTGAACGAGACACAGCAGTCCCCATTGGAATCGGGTGGAATTTGTATTTTTGGTGAATATTTTAGTGAGAGGGACAATGTTTCATGAGGCTGGCTTAAGGCTGGGGTTAGGGTTAAGGTTATGGGGCTAGGGTTAGGGTTACGGTCGTCTTTTGACCGATTGACTCGAAATTGCACACAAATGTTGTCCATACTGGCGAAAGAAAGGCCAGCAGTTTTTATTGGATTTTAGTGAAATTTGTATTTTTGGTGAATTTTTTAATGAAAAAAGTTGCCTTTTTCATGAAAACGTCGGTCGATTTTTTCAATAGCTTCCCGGTCTTTGGACCGATTGACTCGAAATTTCTCCCAGATGTGGCCCTACACTGGCTGAACGAGACACAGCAGTCCCCATTGGAATCGGGTGGAATTTGTATTTTTGGTGAATATTTTAGTGAGAGGGACAATGTTTCATGAGGCTGGCTTAAGGCTGGGGTTAGGGTTAGGGTTATGGGGCTAGGGTTAGGGTTACGGTCGTCTTTTGACCGATTGACTTGAAATTGCACACAAATGTTGTCCATACTGGCGAAAGAAAGGCCAGCAGTTTTTATTGGATTTTAGTGAAATTTGTATTTTTGGTGAATTTTTTAATGAAAAAAGTTGCCTTTTTCATGAAAACGTCGGCCGATTTTTTCAATAGCTTCCAGGTCTTTGGACCGATTGACTCGAAATTTCTCCCAAATGTGGCCCTATACTGGCTGAACGAGACACAGCAGTCCCCATTGGAATCGGGTGGAATTTGTATTTTTGGTGAATATTTTAGTGAGAGGGACAATGTTTCATGAGGCTGGCTTAAGGCTGGGGTTAGGGTTAGGGTTATGGGGCTAGGGTTAGGGTTACGGTCGTCTTTTGACCGATTGACTTGAAATTGCACACAAATGTTGTCCATACTGGCGAAAGAAAGGCCAGCAGTTTTTATTGGATTTTAGTGAAATTTGTATTTTTGGTGAATTTTTTAATGAAAAAAGTTGCTTTTTTCATGAAAACGTCGGCCGATTTTTTCAATAGCTTCCAGGTCTTTGGACCGATTGACTCGAAATTTCTCCCAGATGTGGCCCTATACTGGCTGAACGAGACACAGCAGTCCCCATTGGAATCGGGTGGAATTTGTATTTTTGGTGAATATTTTAATGAAAAAAGTTGCCTTTTTCATGAAAACGTCGGCCGATTTTTTCAATAGCTTCCAGGTCTTTGGACCGATTGACTCGAAATTTCTCCCAGACGTGGCCCTATACTGGCTGAACGAGACACAGCAGTCCCTATTGGAATTGGGTGGAATTTGTATTTTTGGTGAATATTTTAGTGAGAGGGACAATGTTTCATGAGGCTGGCTTAAGGCTGGGGTTAGGGTTAGGGTTATGGGGCTAGGGTTAGGGTTACGGTCGTCTTTTGACCGATTGACTTGAAATTGCACACAAATGTTGTCCATACTGGCGAAAGAAAGGCCAGCAGTTTTTATTGGATTTTAGTGAAATTTGTATTTTTGGTGAATTTTTTAATGAAAAAAGTTGCCTTTTTCATGAAAACGTCGGCCGATTTTTTCAATAGCTTCCAGGTCTTTGGACCGATTGACTCGAAATTTCTCCCAGATGTGGCCCTATACTGGCTGAACGAGACACAGCAGTCCCCATTGGAATCGGGTGGAATTTGTATTTTTGGTGAATTTTTTAATGAAAAAAGTTGCCTTTTTCATGAAAACGTCGGCCGATTTTTTCAATAGCTTCCAGGTCTTTGGACCGATTGACTCGAAATTTCTCCCAGACGTGGCCCTATACTGGCTGAACGAGACACAGCAGTCCCTATTGGAATTGGGTGGAATTTGTATTTTTGGTGAATATTTTAGTGAGAGGGACAATGTTTCATGAGGCTGGCTTAAGGCTGGGGTTAGGGTTAGGGTTATGGGGCTAGGGTTAGGGTTACGGTCGTCTTTTGACCGATTGACTTGAAATTGCACACAAATGTTGTCCATACTGGCGAAAGAAAGGCCAGCAGTTTTTATTGGATTTTAGTGAAATTTGTATTTTTGGTGAATTTTTTAATGAAAAAAGTTGCCTTTTTCATGAAAACGTCGGCCGATTTTTTCAATAGCTTCCAGGTCTTTGGACCGATTGACTCGAAATTTCTCCCAGATGTGGCCCTATACTGGCTGAACGAGACACAGCAGTCCCCATTGGAATCGGGTGGAATTTGTATTTTTGGTGAATTTTTTAATGAAAAAAGTTGCCTTTTTCATGAAAACGTCGGCCGATTTTTTCAATAGCTTCCAGGTCTTTGGACCGATTGACTCGAAATTTCTCCCAGATGTGGCCCTATACTGGCTGAACGAGACACAGCAGTCCCTATTGGAATTGGGTGGAATTTGTATGTTTGGTGAATATTTTAGTGAGAGGGACAATGTTTCATGAGGCTGGCTTAAGGCTGGGGTTAGGGTTAGGGTTATGGGGCTAGGGTTAGGGTTACGGTCGTCTTTTGACCGAATGACTTGAAATTGCACACAAATGTTGTCCATACTGGCGAAAGAAAGGCCAGCAGTTTTTATTGGATTTTAGTGAAATTTGTATTTTTGGTGAATTTTTAAATGAAAAAAGTTGCCTTTTTCATGAAAACGTCGGCCGATTTTTTCAATAGCTTCCAGGTCTTTGGACCGATTGACTCGAAATTTCTCCCAGATGTGGCCCTATACTGGCTGAACGAGACACAGCAGTCCCCATTGGAATCGGGTGGAATTTGTATTTTTGGTGAATATTTTAATGAAAAAAGTTGCCTTTTTCATGAAAACGTCGGCCGATTTTTTTAATAGCTTCCAGGTCTTTGGACCGATTGACTCGAAATTTCTCCCAGATGTGGCCCTATACTGGCTGAACGAGACACAGCAGTCCCCATTGGAATCAGGTGGAATTTGTTTTTTTTGGTGAATATTTTAGTGAGAGGGACAATGTTTCATGAGGCTGGCTTAAGGCTGGGGTTAGGGTTAGGGTTATGGGGCTAGGGTTAGGGTTACGGTCGTCTATTGACCGATTGACTCGAAATTGCACACAAATGTTGTCCATACTGGCGAAAGAAAGGCCAGCAGTTTTTATTGGATTTTAGTGAAATTTGTATTTTTGGTGAATTTTTTAATGAAAAAAGTTGCCTTTTTCATGAAAACGTCGGCCGATTTTTTCAATAGCTTCCAGGTCTTTGGACCGATTGACTCGAAATTTCTCCCAGATGTGGCCCTATACTGGCTGAACGAGACACAGCAGTCCCCATTGGAATCGGGTGGAA
Source organism: Pagrus pagrus (assembly GCF_965226575.1). Classification (NCBI taxonomy): domain Eukaryota; kingdom Metazoa; phylum Chordata; class Actinopteri; order Spariformes; family Sparidae; genus Pagrus; species Pagrus pagrus. Next base: position 10,342,652 of record NC_140204.1, on the reverse strand, counting down.
TTTGTATTTTTGGTGAATTTTTTAATGAAAAAAGTTGCCTTTTTCATGAAAACGTCGGCCGATTTTTTCAATAGCTTCCAGGTCTTTGGACCGATTGACTCGAAATTTCTCCCAGATGTGGCCCTATACTGGCTGAACGAGACACAGCAGTCCCTATTGGAATTGGGTGGAATTTGTATGTTTGGTGAATATTTTAGTGAGAGGGACAATGTTTCATGAGGCTGGCTTAAGGCTGGGGTTAGGGTTAGGGTTAGGGGGCTAGGGTCAGGGTTACGGTCGTCTTTTGACCGATTGACTCGAAATTGCACACAAATGTTGTCCATACTGGCGAAAGAAAGGCCAGCAGTTTTTATTGGATTTTAGTGAAATTTGTATTTTTGGTGAATTTTTAAATGAAAAAAGCTGCCTTTTTCATGAAAACGTCGGCCGATTTTTTCAATAGCTTCCAGGTCTTTGGACCGATTGACTCGAAATTTCTCCCAGATGTGGCCCTATACTGGCTGAACGAGACACAGCAGTCCCCATTGGAATCGGGTGGAATTTGTATTTTTGGTGAATATTTTAGTGAGAGGGACAATGTTTCATGAGGCTGGCTTAAGGCTGGGGTTAGGGTTAGGGTTATGGGGCTAGGGTTAGGGTTACGGTCGTCTTTTGACCGATTGACTCGAAATTGCACACAAATGTTGTCCATACTGGCGAAAGAAAGGCCAGCAGTTTTTATTGGATTTTAGTGAAATTTGTATTTTTGGTGAATTTTTTAATGAAAAAAGTTGCCTTTTTCATGAAAACGTCGGTCGATTTTTTCAATAGCTTCCCGGTCTTTGGACCGATTGACTCGAAATTTCTCCCAGATGTGGCCCTATACTGGCTGAACGAGACACAGCAGTCCCCATTGGAATCGGGTCGAATTTGTATTTTTGGTGAATATTTTAGTGAGAGGGACAATGTTTCATGAGGCTGGCTTAAGGCTGGGGTTAGGGTTAGGGTTATGGGGCTAGGGTTAGGGTTACGGTCGTCTTTTGACCGATTGACTTGAAATTGCACACAAATGTTGTCCATACTGGCGAAAGAAAGGCCAGCAGTTTTTATTGGATTTTAGTGAAATTTGTATTTTTGGTGAATTTTTTTATGAAAAAAGTTGCTTTTTTCATGAAAACGTCGGCCGATTTTTTCAATAGCTTCCAGGTCTTTGGACCGATTGACTCGAAATTTCTCCCAGATGTGGCCCTATACTGGCTGAACGAGACACAGCAGTCCCCATTGGAATCGGGTGGAATTTGTATTTTTGGTGAATATTTTAATGAAAAAAGTTGCCTTTTTCATGAAAACGTCGGCCGATTTTTTCAATAGCTTCCAGGTCTTTGGACCGATTGACTCGAAATTTCTCCCAGACGTGGCCCTATACTGGCTGAACGAGACACAGCAGTCCCTATTGGAATTGGGTGGAATTTGTATTTTTGGTGAATATTTTAGTGAGAGGGACAATGTTTCATGAGGCTGGCTTAAGGCTGGGGTTAGGGTTAGGGTTATGGGGCTAGGGTTAGGGTTACGGTCGTCTTTTGACCGATTGACTTGAAATTGCACACAAATGTTGTCCATACTGGCGAAAGAAAGGCCAGCAGTTTTTATTGGATTTTAGTGAAATTTGTATTTTTGGTGAATTTTTTAATGAAAAAAGTTGCCTTTTTCATGAAAACGTCGGCCGATTTTTTCAATAGCTTCCAGGTCTTTGGACCGATTGACTCGAAATTTCTCCCAGATGTGGCCCTATACTGGCTGAACGAGACACAGCAGTCCCCATTGGAATCGGGTGGAATTTGTATTTTTGGTGAATTTTTTAATGAAAAAAGTTGCCTTTTTCATGAAAACGTCGGCCGATTTTTTCAATAGCTTCCAGGTCTTTGGACCGATTGACTCGAAATTTCTCCCAGACGTGGCCCTATACTGGCTGAACGAGACACAGCAGTCCCTATTGGAATTGGGTGGAATTTGTATTTTTGGTGAATATTTTAGTGAGAGGGACAATGTTTCATGAGGCTGGCTTAAGGCTGGGGTTAGGGTTAGGGTTATGGGGCTAGGGTTAGGGTTACGGTCGTCTTTTGACCGATTGACTTGAAATTGCACACAAATGTTGTCCATACTGGCGAAAGAAAGGCCAGCAGTTTTTATTGGATTTTAGTGAAATTTGTATTTTTGGTGAATTTTTTAATGAAAAAAGTTGCCTTTTTCATGAAAACGTCGGCCGATTTTTTCAATAGCTTCCAGGTCTTTGGACCGATTGACTCGAAATTTCTCCCAGATGTGGCCCTATACTGGCTGAACGAGACACAGCAGTCCCCATTGGAATCGGGTGGAATTTGTATTTTTGGTGAATATTTTAGTGAGAGGGACAATGTTTCATGAGGCTGGCTTAAGGCTGGGGTTAGGGTTAGGGTTAGGGTTACGGTCGTCTTTTGACCGATTGACTTGAAATTGCACACAAATGTTGTCCATACTGGCGAAAGAAAGGCCAGCAGTTTTTATTGGATTTCAGTGAAATTTGTATTTTTGGTGAATTTTTTAATGAAAAAAGTTGCCTTTTTCATGAAAACGTCGGCCGATTTTTTCAATAGCTTCCAGGTCTTTGGACCGATTGACTCGAAATTTCTCCCAGATGTGGCCCTATACTGGCTGAACGAGACACAGCAGTCCCCATTGGAATCGGGTGGAATTTGTATTTTTGGTGAATTTTTTAATGAAAAAAGTTGCCTTTTTCATGAAAACGTCGGCCGATTTTTTCAATAGCTTCCAGGTCTTTGGACCGATTGACTCGAAATTTCTCCCAGATGTGGCCCTATACTGGCTGAACGAGACACAGCAGTCCCCATTGGAATCGGGTGGAATTTGTTTTTTTGGTGAATATTTTAGTGAGAGGGACAATGTTTCATGAGGCTGGCTTAAGGCTGGGGTTAGGGTTAGGGTTATGGGGCTAGGGTTAGGGTTACGGTCGTCTATTGACCGATTGACTCGAAATTGCACACAAATGTTGTCCATACTGGCGAAAGAAAGGCCAGCAGTTTTTATTGGATTTTAGTGAAATTTGTATTTTTGGTGAATTTTTAAATGAAAAAAGTTGCCTTTTTCATGAAAACGTCGGCCGATTTTTTCAATAGCTTCCAGGTCTTTGGACCGATTGACTCGAAATTTCTCCCAGATGTGGCCCTATACTGGCTGAACGAGACACAGCAGTCCCCATTGGAATCGGGTGGAATTTGTATTTTTGGTGAATATTTTAATGAAAAAAGTTGCCTTTTTCATGAAAACGTCGGCCGATTTTTTCAATAGCTTCCAGGTCTTTGGACCGATTGACTCGAAATTTCTCCCAGATGTGGCCCTATACTGGCTGAACGAGACACAGTAGTCCCTATTGGAATTGGGTGGAATTTGTATTTTTGGTGAATATTTTAGTGGGAGGGACAATGTTTCATGAGGCTGGCTTAAGGCTGGGGTTAGGGTTAGGGTTATGGGGCTAGGGTTAGGGTTACGGTCGCTTTTGACCGATTGACTTGAAATTGCACACAAATGTTGTCCATACTGGCGAAAGAAAGGCCAGCAGTTTTTATTGGATTTTAGTGAAATTTGCATTTTTGGTGAATTTTTTAATGAAAAAAGTTGCCTTTTTCATGAAAACGTCGGCCGATTTTTTCAATAGCTTCCAGGTCTTTGGACCGATTGACTCGAAATTTCTCCCAGATGTGGCCCTATACTGGCTGAACGAGACACAGCAGTCCCCATTGGAATCGGGTGGAATTTGTATTTTTGGTGAATATTTTAGTGAGAGGGACAATGTTTCATGAGGCTGGCTTAAGGCTGGGGTTAGGGTTAGGGTTAGGGTTACGGTCGTCTTTTGACCGATTGACTTGAAATTGCACACAAATGTTGTCCATACTGGCGAAAGAAAGGCCAGCAGTTTTTATTGGATTTCAGTGAAATTTGTATTTTTGGTGAATTTTTTAATGAAAAAAGTTGCCTTTTTCATGAAAACGTCGGCCGATTTTTTCAATAGCTTCCAGGTCTTTGGACCGATTGACTCGAAATTTCTCCCAGATGTGGCCCTATACTGGCTGAACGAGACACAGCAGTCCCCATTGGAATCGGGTGGAATTTGTATTTTTGGTGAATTTTTTAATGAAAAAAGTTGCCTTTTTCATGAAAACGTCGGCCGATTTTTTCAATAGCTTCCAGGTCTTTGGACCGATTGACTCGAAATTTCTCCCAGATGTGGCCCTATACTGGCTGAACGAGACACAGCAGTCCCCATTGGAATCGGGTGGAATTTGTTTTTTTGGTGAATATTTTAGTGAGAGGGACAATGTTTCATGAGGCTGGCTTAAGGCTGGGGTTAGGGTTAGGGTTATGGGGCTAGGGTTAGGGTTACGGTCGTCTATTGACCGATTGACTCGAAATTGCACACAAATGTTGTCCATACTGGCGAAAGAAAGGCCAGCAGTTTTTATTGGATTTTAGTGAAATTTGTATTTTTGGTGAATTTTTTAATGAAAAAAGTTGCCTTTTTCATGAAAACGTCGGCCGATTTTTTCAATAGCTTCCAGGTCTTTGGACCGATTGACTCGAAATTTCTCCCAGATGTGGCCCTATACTGGCTGAACGAGACACAGCAGTCCCCATTGGAATCGGGTGGAATTTGTATTTTTGGTGAATTTTTTAATGAAAAAAGTTGCCTTTTTCATGAAAACGTCGGCCGATTTTTTCAATAGCTTCCAGGTCTTTGGACCGATTGACTCGAAATTTCTCCCAGATGTGGCCCTATACTGGCTGAACGAGACACAGCAGTCCCCATTGGAATCGGGTGGAATTTGTTTTTTTGGTGAATATTTTAGTGAGAGGGACAATGTTTCATGAGGCTGGCTTAAGGCTGGGGTTAGGGTTAGGGTTATGGGGCTAGGGTTAGGGTTACGGTCGTCTATTGACCGATTGACTCGAAATTGCACACAAATGTTGTCCATACTGGCGAAAGAAAGGCCAGCAGTTTTTATTGGATTTTAGTGAAATTTGTATTTTTGGTGAATTTTTTAATGAAAAAAGTTGCCTTTTTCATGAAAACGTCGGCCGATTTTTTCAATAGCTTCCAGGTCTTTGGACCGATTGACTCGAAATTTCTCCCAGATGTGGCCCTATACTGGCTGAACGAGACACAGCAGTCCCCATTGGAATCGGGTGGAATTTGTATTTTTGGTGAATTTTTTAATGAAAAAAGTTGCCTTTTTCATGAAAACATCGGCCGATTTTTTCAATAGCTTCCAGGTCTTTGGACCGATTGACTCGAAATTTCTCCCAGATGTGGCCCTATACTGGCTGAACGAGACACAGCAGTCCCCATTGGAATCGGGTGGAATTTGTATTTTTGGTGAATTTTTTAGTGAGAGGGACAATGTTTCATGAGGCTGGCTTAAGGCTGGGGTTAGGGTTAGGGTTATGGGGCTAGGGTTAGGGTTACGGTCGTCTTTTGACCGATTGACTTGAAATTGCACACAAATGTTGTCCATACTGGCGAAAGAAAGGCCAGCAGTTTTTATTGGATTTTAGTGAAATTTGTATTTTTGGTGAATTTTTTAATGAAAAAAGTTGCCTTTTTCATGAAAACGTCGGCCGATTTTTTCAATAGCTTCCAGGTCTTTGGACCGATTGACTCGAAATTTCTCCCAGATGTGGCCCTATACTGGCTGAACGAGACACAGCAGTCCCCATTGGAATCGGGTGGAATTTGTATTTTTGGTGAATTTTTTAATGAAAAAAGTTGCCTTTTTCATGAAAACGTCGGCCGATTTTTTCAATAGCTTCCAGGTCTTTGGACCGATTGACTCGAAATTTCTCCCAGACGTGGCCCTATACTGGCTGAACGAGACACAGCAGTCCCCATTGGAATCGGGTGGAATTTGTTTTTTTGGTGAATATTTTAGTGAGAGGGACAATGTTTCATGAGGCTGGCTTAAGGCTGGGGTTAGGGTTAGGGTTATGGGGCTAGGGTTAGGGTTACGGTCGTCTATTGACCGATTGACTCGAAATTGCACACAAATGTTGTCCATACTGGCGAAAGAAAGGCCAGCAGTTTTTATTGGATTTTAGTGAAATTTGTATTTTTGGTGAATTTTTTAATGAAAAAAGTTGCCTTTTTCATGAAAACGTCGGCCGATTTTTTCAATAGCTTCCAGGTCTTTGGACCGATTGACTCGAAATTTCTCCCAGATGTGGCCCTATACTGGCTGAACGAGACACAGCAGTCCCCATTGGAATCGGGTGGAATTTGTTTTTTTGGTGAATATTTTAGTGAGAGGGACAATGTTTCATGAGGCTGGCTTAAGGCTGGGGTTAGGGTTAGGGTTATGGGGCTAGGGTTAGGGTTACGGTCGTCTATTGACCGATTGACTCGAAATTGCACACAAATGTTGTCCATACTGGCGAAAGAAAGGCCAGCAGTTTTTATTGGATTTTAGTGAAATTTGTATTTTTGGTGAATTTTTTAATGAAAAAAGTTGCCTTTTTCATGAAAACGTCGGCCGATTTTTTCAATAGCTTCCAGGTCTTTGGACCGATTGACTCGAAATTTCTCCCAGATGTGGCCCTATACTGGCTGAACGAGACACAGCAGTCCCCATTGGAATCGGGTGGAATTTGTATTTTTGGTGAATATTTTAGTGAGAGGGACAATGTTTCATGAGGCTGGCTTAAGGCTGGGGTTAGGGTTAGGGTTATGGGGCTAGGGTTAGGGTTACGGTCGTCTTTTGACCGATTGACTCGAAATTGCACACAAATGTTGTCCATACTGGCGAAAGAAAGGCCAGCAGTTTTTATTGGATTTTAGTGAAATTTGTATTTTTGGTGAATTTTTTAATGAAAAAAGTTGCCTTTTTCATGAAAACGTCGGCCGATTTTTTCAATAGCTTCCAGGTCTTTGGACCGATTGACTCGAAATTTCTCCCAGATGTGGCCCTATACTGGCTGAACGAGACACAGCAGTCCCTATTGGAATTGGGTGGAATTTGTATGTTTGGTGAATATTTTAGTGAGAGGGACAATGTTTCATGAGGCTGGCTTAAGGCTGGGGTTAGGGTTAGGGTTATGGGGCTAGGGTTAGGGTTACGGTCGTCTTTTGACCGAATGACTTGAAATTGCACACAAATGTTGTCCATACTGGCGAAAGAAAGGCCAGCAGTTTTTATTGGATTTTAGTGAAATTTGTATTTTTGGTGAATTTTTAAATGAAAAAAGTTGCCTTTTTCATGAAAACGTCGGCCGATTTTTTCAATAGCTTCCAGGTCTTTGGACCGATTGACTCGAAATTTCTCCCAGATGTGGCCCTATACTGGCTGAACGAGACACAGCAGTCCCCATTGGAATCGGGTGGAATTTGTATTTTTGGTGAATATTTTAATGAAAAAAGTTGCCTTTTTCATGAAAACGTCGGCCGATTTTTTTAATAGCTTCCAGGTCTTTGGACCGATTGACTCGAAATTTCTCCCAGATGTGGCCCTATACTGGCTGAACGAGACACAGTAGTCCCTATTGGAATTGGGTGGAATTTGTATTTTTGGTGAATATTTTAGTGGGAGGGACAATGTTTCATGAGGCTGGCTTAAGGCTGGGGTTAGGGTTAGGGTTATGGGGCTAGGGTTAGGGTTACGGTCGTCTTTTGACCGAATGACTTGAAATTGCACACAAATGTTGTCCATACTGGCGAAAGAAAGGCCAGCAGTTTTTATTGGATTTTAGTGAAATTTGTATTTTTGGTGAATTTTTTAATGAAAAAAGTTGCCTTTTTCATGAAAACGTCGGCCGATTTTTTCAATAGCTTCCAGGTCTTTGGACCGATTGACTCGAAATTTCTCCCAGATGTGGCCCTATACTGGCTGAACGAGACACAGCAGTCCCCATTGGAATCGGGTGGAATTTGTTTTTTTGGTGAATATTTTAGTGAGAGGGACAATGTTTCATGAGGCTGGCTTAAGGCTGGGGTTAGGGTTAGGGTTATGGGGCTAGGGTTAGGGTTACGGTCGTCTATTGACCGATTGACTCGAAATTGCACACAAATGTTGTCCATACTGGCGAAAGAAAGGCCAGCAGTTTTTATTGGATTTTAGTGAAATTTGTATTTTTGGTGAATTTTTTAATGAAAAAAGTTGCCTTTTTCATGAAAACGTCGGCCGATTTTTTCAATAGCTTCCAGGTCTTTGGACCGATTGACTCGAAATTTCTCCCAGATGTGGCCCTATACTGGCTGAACGAGACACAGCAGTCCCCATTGGAATCGGGTGGAATTTGTATTTTTGGTGAATTTTTTAATGAAAAAAGTTGCCTTTTTCATGAAAACGTCGGCCGATTTTTTCAATAGCTTCCAGGTCTTTGGACCGATTGACTCGAAATTTCTCCCAGATGTGGCCCTATACTGGCTGAACGAGACACAGCAGTCCCCATTGGAATCGGGTGGAATTTGTTTTTTTGGTGAATATTTTAGTGAGAGGGACAATGTTTCATGAGGCTGGCTTAAGGCTGGGGTTAGGGTTAGGGTTATGGGGCTAGGGTTAGGGTTACGGTCGTCTATTGACCGATTGACTCGAAATTGCACACAAATGTTGTCCATACTGGCGAAAGAAAGGCCAGCAGTTTTTATTGGATTTTAGTGAAATTTGTATTTTTGGTGAATTTTTTAATGAAAAAAGTTGCCTTTTTCATGAAAACGTCGGCCGATTTTTTCAATAGCTTCCAGGTCTTTGGACCGATTGACTCGAAATTTCTCCCAGATGTGGCCCTATACTGGCTGAACGAGACACAGCAGTCCCCATTGGAATCGGGTGGAATTTGTATTTTTGGTGAATTTTTTAATGAAAAAAGTTGCCTTTTTCATGAAAACATCGGCCGATTTTTTCAATAGCTTCCAGGTCTTTGGACCGATTGACTCGAAATTTCTCCCAGATGTGGCCCTATACTGGCTGAACGAGACACAGCAGTCCCCATTGGAATCGGGTGGAATTTGTATTTTTGGTGAATTTTTTAGTGAGAGGGACAATGTTTCATGAGGCTGGCTTAAGGCTGGGGTTAGGGTTAGGGTTATGGGGCTAGGGTTAGGGTTACGGTCGTCTTTTGACCGATTGACTTGAAATTGCACACAAATGTTGTCCATACTGGCGAAAGAAAGGCCAGCAGTTTTTATTGGATTTTAGTGAAATTTGTATTTTTGGTGAATTTTTTAATGAAAAAAGTTGCCTTTTTCATGAAAACGTCGGCCGATTTTTTCAATAGCTTCCAGGTCTTTGGACCGATTGACTCGAAATTTCTCCCAGATGTGGCCCTATACTGGCTGAACGAGACACAGCAGTCCCCATTGGAATCGGGTGGAATTTGTATTTTTGGTGAATTTTTTAATGAAAAAAGTTGCCTTTTTCATGAAAACGTCGGCCGATTTTTTCAATAGCTTCCAGGTCTTTGGACCGATTGACTCGAAATTTCTCCCAGACGTGGCCCTATACTGGCTGAACGAGACACAGCAGTCCCCATTGGAATCGGGTGGAATTTGTTTTTTTGGTGAATATTTTAGTGAGAGGGACAATGTTTCATGAGGCTGGCTTAAGGCTGGGGTTAGGGTTAGGGTTATGGGGCTAGGGTTAGGGTTACGGTCGTCTATTGACCGATTGACTCGAAATTGCACACAAATGTTGTCCATACTGGCGAAAGAAAGGCCAGCAGTTTTTATTGGATTTTAGTGAAATTTGTATTTTTGGTGAATTTTTTAATGAAAAAAGTTGCCTTTTTCATGAAAACGTCGGCCGATTTTTTCAATAGCTTCCAGGTCTTTGGACCGATTGACTCGAAATTTCTCCCAGATGTGGCCCTATACTGGCTGAACGAGACACAGCAGTCCCCATTGGAATCGGGTGGAATTTGTTTTTTTGGTGAATATTTTAGTGAGAGGGACAATGTTTCATGAGGCTGGCTTAAGGCTGGGGTTAGGGTTAGGGTTATGGGGCTAGGGTTAGGGTTACGGTCGTCTATTGACCGATTGACTCGAAATTGCACACAAATGTTGTCCATACTGGCGAAAGAAAGGCCAGCAGTTTTTATTGGATTTTAGTGAAATTTGTATTTTTGGTGAATTTTTTAATGAAAAAAGTTGCCTTTTTCATGAAAACGTCGGCCGATTTTTTCAATAGCTTCCAGGTCTTTGGACCGATTGACTCGAAATTTCTCCCAGATGTGGCCCTATACTGGCTGAACGAGACACAGCAGTCCCCATTGGAATCGGGTGGAATTTGTATTTTTGGTGAATATTTTAGTGAGAGGGACAATGTTTCATGAGGCTGGCTTAAGGCTGGGGTTAGGGTTAGGGTTATGGGGCTAGGGTTAGGGTTACGGTCGTCTTTTGACCGATTGACTCGAAATTGCACACAAATGTTGTCCATACTGGCGAAAGAAAGGCCAGCAGTTTTTATTGGATTTTAGTGAAATTTGTATTTTTGGTGAATTTTTTAATGAAAAAAGTTGCCTTTTTCATGAAAACGTCGGCCGATTTTTTCAATAGCTTCCAGGTCTTTGGACCGATTGACTCGAAATTTCTCCCAGATGTGGCCCTATACTGGCTGAACGAGACACAGCAGTCCCTATTGGAATTGGGTGGAATTTGTATGTTTGGTGAATATTTTAGTGAGAGGGACAATGTTTCATGAGGCTGGCTTAAGGCTGGGGTTAGGGTTAGGGTTATGGGGCTAGGGTTAGGGTTACGGTCGTCTTTTGACCGAATGACTTGAAATTGCACACAAATGTTGTCCATACTGGCGAAAGAAAGGCCAGCAGTTTTTATTGGATTTTAGTGAAATTTGTATTTTTGGTGAATTTTTAAATGAAAAAAGTTGCCTTTTTCATGAAAACGTCGGCCGATTTTTTCAATAGCTTCCAGGTCTTTGGACCGATTGACTCGAAATTTCTCCCAGATGTGGCCCTATACTGGCTGAACGAGACACAGCAGTCCCCATTGGAATCGGGTGGAATTTGTATTTTTGGTGAATATTTTAATGAAAAAAGTTGCCTTTTTCATGAAAACGTCGGCCGATTTTTTTAATAGCTTCCAGGTCTTTGGACCGATTGACTCGAAATTTCTCCCAGATGTGGCCCTATACTGGCTGAACGAGACACAGTAGTCCCTATTGGAATTGGGTGGAATTTGTATTTTTGGTGAATATTTTAGTGGGAGGGACAATGTTTCATGAGGCTGGCTTAAGGCTGGGGTTAGGGTTAGGGTTATGGGGCTAGGGTTAGGGTTACGGTCGTCTTTTGACCGAATGACTTGAAATTGCACACAAATGTTGTCCATACTGGCGAAAGAAAGGCCAGCAGTTTTTATTGGATTTTAGTGAAATTTGTATTTTTGGTGAATTTTTTAATGAAAAAAGTTGCCTTTTTCATGAAAACGTCGGCCGATTTTTTCAATAGCTTCCAGGTCTTTGGACCGATTGACTCGAAATTTCTCCCAGATGTGGCCCTATACTGGCTGAACGAGACACAGCAGTCCCTATTGGAATTGGGTGGAATTTGTATGTTTGGTGAATATTTTAGTGAGAGGGACAATGTTTCATGAGGCTGGCTTAAGGCTGGGGTTAGGGTTAGGGTTATGGGGCTAGGGTTAGGGTTACGGTCGTCTTTTGACCGAATGACTTGAAATTGCACACAAATGTTGTCCATACTGGCGAAAGAAAGGCCAGCAGTTTTTATTGGATTTTAGTGAAATTTGTATTTTTGGTGAATTTTTAAATGAAAAAAGCTGCCTTTTTCATGAAAACGTCGGCCGATTTTTTCAATAGCTTCCAGGTCTTTGGACCGATTGACTCGAAATTTCTCCCAGATGTGGCCCTATACTGGCTGAACGAGACACAGCAGTCCCCATTGGAATCGGGTGGAATTTGTTTTTTTGGTGAATATTTTAGTGAGAGGGACAATGTTTCATGAGGCTGGCTTAAGGCTGGGGTTAGGGTTAGGGTTAGGGCTAGGGTTAGGGTTATGGGGCTAGGGTTAGGGTTACGGTCGTCTTTTGACCGATTGACTCGAAATTGCACACAAATGTTGTCCATACTGGTGAAAGAAAGGCCAGCAGTTTTTATTGGATTTTAGTGAAATTTGTATTTTTGGTGAATTTTTTAATGAAAAAAGTTGCCTTTTTCATGAAAACGTCGGCCGTTTTTTTCAATAGCTTCCAGGTCTTTGGACCGATTGACTCGAAATTTCTCCCAGATGTGGTCCTAAACTGGCTGAACGAGACACAGCAGTCCCCATTGGAATCGGGTGGAATTTGTATTTTTGGTGAATTTTTTAATGAAAAAAGCTGCCTTTTTCATGAAAACGTCGTCCGATTTTTTCAATAGCTTCCAGGTCTTTAGACCGATTGACTCGAAATTTCTCCCAGATGTGGCCCTATACTGGCTGAACGAGACACAGCAGTCCCCATTGGAATCGGGTGGAATTTGTATTTTTGGTGAATTTTTTAATGAAAAAAGTTGACTTTTTCATGAAAACGTCGGGCGATTTTTTCAATGAATCGGGTGGAATTTGTATTTTTGGTGAATATTTTAGTGAGAGAGACAATGTTTCATGAGGCTGGCTTAAGGCTGGGGTTAGGGTTAGGGTTAGGGTTATGGGTCTAGGGTTAGGGTTACGGTCGTCTGTTGACCGATTGACTCGAAATTGCACACACATGTTGTCCATGCTGGCGTTAGAAAGGCCAGCAGTTTTTATGGGATTCCGGTGGAATTTGTATTTTTGGTGAATATTTTAAAGAAAAGCCGCCTTTTTCATGAAAACGTCGGCCGTTTTTTTCAATAGCTTCAGGTCTTTGGACCGATTGACTCGAAATTTCTCCCAGATGTGACCCTATACTGGCTGAACGAGACACAGCAGTCCCCATTGGAATCGGGTGGAATTTGTATTTTTGGTGAATATTTTAGTGAGAGAGACAATGTTTCATGAGGCTGGCTTAAGGCTGGGGTTAGGGTTAGGGTTATGGGGCTAGGGTTAGGGTTACGGTCGTCTTTTGACCGATTGACTTGAAATTGCACACAAATGTTGTCCATACTGGCGAAAGAAAGGCCAGCAGTTTTTATTGGATTTTAGTGAAATTTGTATTTTTGGTGAATTTTTTAATGAAAAAAGTTGCCTTTTTCATGAAAACGTCGGCCGATTTTTTCAATAGCTTCCAGGTCTTTGGACCGATTGACTCGAAATTTCTCCCAGGTGTGGCCCTATACTGGCTGAACGAGACACAGCAGTCCCCATTGGAATCGGGTGGAATTTGTATTTTTGGTGAATTTTTTAATGAAAAAAGTTGCCTTTTTCATGAAAACGTCGGCCGATTTTTTCAATAGCTTCCAGGTCTTTGGACCGATTGACTCGAAATTTCTCCCAAATGTGGCCCTATACTGGCTGAACGAGACACAGCAGTCCCCATTGGAATCGGGTGGAATTTGTATTTTTGGTGAATTTTTTAATGAAAAAAGTTGCCTTTTTCATGAAAACGTCAGCCGATTTTTTCAATAGCTTCCAGGTCTTTGGACCGATTGACTCGAAATTTCTCCCAGATGTGGCCCTATACTGGCTGAACGAGACACAGCAGTCCCCATTGGAATCGGGTGGAATTTTTATTTTTCGTGAATATTTTAGTGAGAGAGACAATGTTTCATGAGGCTGGCTTAAGGCTGGGGTTAGGGTTAGGGTTAGGGTTAGGGTTATGGGGCTAGGGTTAGGGTTACGGTCGTCTTTTGAACGATTGACTCGAAATTGCACACAAATGTTGTCCATACTGGTGAAAGAAAGGCCAGCAGTTTTTATTGGATTTTAGTGAAATTTGTATTTTTGGTGAATTTTTTAATGAAAAAAGTTGCCTTTTTCATGAAAACGTCGGCCGTTTTTTTCAATAGCTTCCAGGTCTTTGGACCGATTGACTCGAAATTTCTCCCAGATGTGGTCCTAAACTGGCTGAACGAGACACAGCAGTCCCCATTGGAATCGGGTGGAATTTGTATTTTTGGTGAATTTTTTAATGAAAAAAGCTGCCTTTTTCATGAAAACGTCGGCCGATTTTTTCAATGGCTTCCAGGTCTTTAGACCGATTGACTTGAAATTTCTCCCAGATGTGGCCCTATACTGGCTGAACGAGACACAGCAGTCCCCATTGGAATCGGGTGGAATTTGTATTTTTGGTGAATTTTTTAATGAAAAAAGTTGACTTTTTCATGAAAACGTCGGGCGATTTTTTCAATAGCTTCCAGGTCTTTGGACCGATTGAATCGAAATTTCTCCCAGATGTGGCCCTATACTGGCTGAACGAGACACAGCAGTCCCCATTGGAATCGGGTGGAATTTGTATTTTTGGTGAATATTTTAGTGAGAGGGACAATGTTTCATGAGGCTGGCTTAAGGCTGGGGTTAGGGTTAGGGTTATGGGGCTAGGGTTAGGGTTACGGTCGTCTTTTGACCGATTGACTTGAAATTGCACACAAATGTTGTCCATACTGGCGAAAGAAAGGCCAGCAGTTTTTATTGGATTTTAGTGAAATTTGTATTTTTGGTGAATTTTTTAATGAAAAAAGTTGCCTTTTTCATGAAAACGTCGGCCGATTTTTTCAATAGCTTCCAGGTCTTTGGACCGATTGACTCGAAATTTCTCCCAAATGTGGCCCTATACTGGCTGAACGAGACACAGCAGTCCCCATTGGAATCGGGTGGAATTTGTATTTTTGGTGAATTTTTTAATGAAAAAAGTTGCCTTTTTCATGAAAACGTCGGCCGATTTTTTCAATAGCTTCCAGGTCTTTGGACCGATTGACTCGAAATTTCTCCCAGATGTGGCCCTATACTGGCTGAACGAGACACAGCAGTCCCCATTGGAATCGGGTGGAATTTGTATTTTTGGTGAATTTTTTAATGAAAAAAGTTGACTTTTTCATGAAAACGTCGGGCGATTTTTTCAATAGCTTCCAGGTCTTTGGACCGATTGAATCGAAATTTCTCCCAGATGTGGCCCTATACTGGCTGAACGAGACACAGCAGTCCCCATTGGAATCGGGTGGAATTTGTATTTTTGGTGAATATTTTAGTGAGAGGGACAATGTTTCATGAGGCTGGCTTAAGGCTGGGGTTAGGGTTAGGGTTATGGGGCTAGGGTTAGGGTTACGGTCGTCTTTTGACCGATTGACTTGAAATTGCACACAAATGTTGTCCATACTGGCGAAAGAAAGGCCAGCAGTTTTTATTGGATTTTAGTGAAATTTGTATTTTTGGTGAATTTTTTAATGAAAAAAGTTGCCTTTTTCATGAAAACGTCGGCCGATTTTTTCAATAGCTTCCAGGTCTTTGGACCGATTGACTCGAAATTTCTCCCAAATGTGGCCCTATACTGGCTGAACGAGACACAGCAGTCCCCATTGGAATCGGGTGGAATTTGTATTTTTGGTGAATTTTTTAATGAAAAAAGCTGCCTTTTTCATGAAAACGTCGTCCGATTTTTTCAATAGCTTCCAGGTCTTTAGACCGATTGACTCGAAATTTCTCCCAGATGTGGCCCTATACTGGCTGAACGAGACACAGCAGTCCCCATTGGAATCGGGTGGAATTTGTATTTTTGGTGAATATTTTAGTGAGAGAGACAATGTTTCATGAGGCTGGCTTAAGGCTGGGGTTAGGGTTAGGGTTAGGGTTATGGGTCTAGGGTTAGGGTTACGGTCGTCTGTTGACCGATTGACTCGAAATTGCACACACATGTTGTCCATGCTGGCGTTAGAAAGGCCAGCAGTTTTTATGGGATTCCGGTGGAATTTGTATTTTTGGTGAATATTTTAAAGAAAAGCCGCCTTTTTCATGAAAACGTCGGCCGTTTTTTTCAATAGCTTCCAGGTCTTTGGACCGATTGACTCGAAATTTCTCCCAGATGTGGTCCTAAACTGGCCGAACGAGACACAGCAGTCCCCGTTGGATTCCGGTGAAATTTGTATTTTTGGTGAATATTTTAGTGAGAGGGACAATGTTTCATGAGGCTGGCTTAAGGCTGGGGTCAGGGCGAGGGTTATGGGGCTAGGGTTAGGGTTATGGGTTGCGGATTATGGTGAAACCTTTGTCGGAATGCCGGGACGTTCGCATGCCGGAATAGTGACAGGTCGGACTTTTGGGATGTCGGATTGCCAGCATGTAACCCTCTGGTTTCTGCCCTCCCTGTCACCCATTCCACTTCTTACACGACCACATTCATATACGGCTCCGTTCAATTCAATGGTTGATCCATCTTTGATCCCACATTCAGACAGCAGCTCGTCGTCCCACAGCTGCCAGAACCAATCGACAGCGTAGACACTACAACATGCAGACACAGATACACACCAGCCTTTATTTAAAAGAAAGCACAGCTTTTTAAAACACAAATCACTGTGCTGAACTGTGATTTTGCAGTAAAAAGTCCATCAGATTAATTTGATATAGCAGTATGTTGCTGCAGCATTAAAGGGGCACTATGTAGTTTTGGAGAAGAAATTCAAACTCTGAATTTTAATATTCACAATATTAATGAGGTAATAATAATACGAACTCAGAAATATTTATTTTTCCATAACTGTTCTCAGAGGAAGAGAAGGTCCCAGAACACTTTTTGAAGCTAGAAAGGTGGCAGGGTCCGCCACATACAAACAAAGCACTTTGCCACTGAAGTCAAGTATAAAGGAAATAAAAACACAATTGACAGCTTACTGCTGGAAAACAAATGTTTATTGTTGTATAAGATATTCAAAAGATTTTAAAATACGATAAAAAATAAGATACTTTGAGGTGAAAAAATACACACAATACCTCTCAATTAACTTAAAAAGGACAGAGAAATAACAAACATACTGTACATGCAATAGGAGATGTTGTTTGATAGCAGATTCATTCTTCTATCAGAAGTAAGTGTTGACGTCTATCATGGATCTAACACTTAACAACGATGCTGCCTTTAAAGCTGGTGCCCTGCTACACAAGCTCACGTATATTGTATCAAACTTGCATTCAATGTTTCCGACAAAAACAAAAGGTGACAACATAACTGTAAAAATGAAAAGTAACGATGAAGTGCATAAATGAAATAGGGATTTTGCTTTTTACATAATCTGCCAACAAATGAACTGTACAGAATACTGAGCAGGTCTCATATTTTTATAGCAGTCGAATGAAATGCTGTCAACCAGTTTCCTCTTCCTCCTCTCCTCTCTCCTCACAGACCTGGGAGAAGACCACAAAAAACAAAGGTATTGGGTTACTCAAGATATGAAGATGCTTTCTGACATGTTATTCTGGCTTTTATCCACGTAATCAGCTGTGGAAGATGTCATTATAGTATGGCCATTACACGGCAGCATTATTACCGAGAGATGATCCCGGGTTGACTTCAGAATAAATGGTTTCATCGGTTGGTGCAGAAGCTGAGTTTCCTATAAATGGAGATAAGACATGGACATTGTCAGGGTTAACGTCTCCACTGGAGTAGTAAACATTTTTACAGAATTGAGTTACATATGAAATAAAATAAATTGTTCTTAAGCAATGCATAATAAACAATATTATTGTACTGCTGTTCTATCTCATCAGACCAAAAAATGTCTGTATTTCAATTCAACATAAACACAAAACATGTAATAATAGAAGAAGAAGGTCTCACCCTTTGAAGGTCTGTAGCGATACAACAGGAGCAGAAGAAGAAGAACGAGTCCACAAACCAGCCTAACAATGAACAGTACAAGGAATGATGCGCGTTCAGGCCTGGAAACTGCTGCAATAAATAACAAATAACAACTGTAAATAAACTTAAACAGTATGTTTCTAAGACTGAATTTACAAAGTGCTTTAATAAATAGGACAGTTGTGTAACATAAAGACATAGTAAAGACAAAAACACACAAAAAAATCAAAGTTTCTTTCTCAGACAGAAACACAGCTTACATAAAGAAAATAGAATAATTGTTTTAATCCTACTCACCCTGAACTGACATCCAGCTCTGTGCTGACTCTCGTCCTGAGTGTTGACACTTGTAGAATCCTTCATCTGACTTTGACACTGCAGAGATATTTAACTCCCATCTGGTGTCATTTTGAATGAGTTTCTCATTGTGATAGAAAAACACAATGGAGCCAAATGTTTGTTTTCTTAATTTGCAGCTCAGACTAACAGACTCTCCCTCAGTCACAGGACGGGCCGGGCTCAGCAGGATCATATCTCCATCTGTTAAACAGTCAAAGAATACCAGGTTTTAGTCAGAGATCAGATAGTAGAGAGATTAGAAAAGACACATACTGGTTTTTTTTTCTTTTACACTTGTCTCTTTGATTTAACAGTGATGATAAAATCTGACGTTTTATCTTCATAGACCTTGTGCGTCTTACTGTTCAAGAACCCTTTCAGTTGGCTGAATCTGCAACCTCACAGCTAAATGTCACTAAATCCTTCACACTGGACTTTAAATGGTGATCATGGACCTAAAAACTGAAGAACAGATCAGCCACAAATCTATATTCTGTATTTATACACGGTTAAAATTACAGTGTAATTAAACACTTAACTATGTTTATTAAGTGAAAACAATTAATTACTGGAGAGATCATGAAGCAGAGTGTTGGGCAGAACTCTTAACATGTCAGTGTCCTGTGCTCCTCAACACACAACGGGATGTTTGAAATGATACGTACAAGAAAAACTAAATGTAATAAAACCATACCCTGTATAGTAATGTTGACTGCGTTGCTGAACTCTTCTGATCCAGACTCACACCAGTACACTGCATCACTGGGCCTGTAGGTGTCTATGTTGCATGTTGATCCATTCATTGTCCCCGAGTTGGTGCAGTGTAACGGGAATCTGTCCCCAGTTGATAAAATCATCACTCTCCACTCAGTAGAGTTTCCCTCACAGCTCAGTGAGACAGAGTCAGCGGTGAAGTGTTGAGTTCTGTCAGGACTCACTGTGAGAGACGCTGATGAGTGAATATCTGAGAAACAACATGTGATAAGAGGTCAAACAGAGCACAGAGATCTTCACATATAAAATGCCTCAATTCAAATAGTCACTAAGTTCAGTATTTTGGTAAAAAATATGATTTCTACTTTCAACTCTTGCTACCATTTTGAGTACATTTTATATTTACGTTATTCACTGTTTGAAATATTAGAATCTGGTTTCCGCACTGCCCATAGTACAGAGACAGCATTGTTGAGGGTAACCAATGACCTTCTCATCTCTGCCGATTTTGGATCCCCCTTCCTGCTCATCCTTCTCAACCTTTCAGCGGCTTTTGATACTGTCGACCACCATATCCTCCTAAGCCGCCTCCACACCGACATTGGACTGGTTCACTTCTTACCTCGCTGACAGGACAGAGATAGCCTGGGATCTGCCAGGTCCCAAACAGCCCCTGTTACTTGAGGTGTCCCCCAAGGATCTGTCCTAGGACCCCTCCTCTATATCTTGTACATGCTGCCACTGGGTCGTGTCATCAGCCGGCACGGCATCTCTTTTCACTGTTATGCCGATGACACTCAGTTGTACCTCCGAACTGACCCCAACCTACGTTCAACCCCGGTCCTCTCATCATCACCTACTCTAGCCCTCTCCAACTGCCTGGAGGAGATTAGGGCGTGGATGAGCCACAACTTCCTCCAGCTGAACAGTTCCAAAACCAAAGCCATACAAATTGGCACCCCTCATCAGGTCCAGTCATCTACCATAACCACCATCTCCTTCTCTGGTCAAGACATCCCCATCTCTACCTCAGTTACCGACCTCGGTGTGAAGCTGGACCCACAACTTACCTTTGTAAACCACATCAAACATCTGTACAAAACCTGTTTTTTCCATATCAAGAACATTTCTAAACTCCGCCCATTACTCACTTTCTCTGATGCAGAAAAACTCGTCCACGCCCTAATCTCCTCCAGGCTTGATTACTGTAACAGCCTGCTCATCAACTCATCCACTGGCTCCCCATAACCTCAAGAATCCAATACAAAATCGCCCTCATCACCCACCTTTGCATCTACAGCAACGCTCCGCAATACCTGAAAGACCTCCTTACCCCTCACTCATCCACCCATAACCTCCGGTCCCAAAGTACCAACCTCCTCCATCAGCCCTGCACACGACTCCGCACCATGGGAGACCGAGCCTTCTGCTCCGCTGCCCCCCACATCTGGAACTCCCTCCCCGAACACCTGCGACAACCCCAGTCTGTGGTCACCTTTAAAAAAGGGCTTAAAACTTTTTTGTTCAGACAGGCTTTCCTAGGTCAGCCCTAGATGTTTTATTCTCTCTCTGTACTCAATCTCCTCCTTTAGCTGTTTTATCTACTGCTGATTTTAACGTGTGTGATTTTTCCCTTAGTCTTTTGTTTTTTTTGTTTCTGGTTTCTGTAGCACTTTGAGATTACTTTATGAAAAGTGCTTTACAAATGAAATGTATTACTATTATTAAATGATAGACAGCCAAATGACTACAGCTGCTGTAGGCAGAAGAAGAGCTTAAGTGTCCAGACTAAAAGTACTTTTTGCAAATGAGAGCAGAGTTTAAGCTGAGATATCATATCTTTCTTTTTGTGTTGAGAGAGTGAGGACAGAAGGAAACAAGTCAATTACACCCAGTAAGGTGGAAAGCATGAAGTTGACACTAGCAAGAGAGACAAGATCATAAGACCACAGTAAATTAATGTTCTCTTATTCAAGATACTGTATATTAATCATCATTTAGAAAAAAGATGAACAGAGCTGATATAACATCTGGTTCTTAAGAGAGAGAAACAGACTGACCTGCAGACCAGACAAACTTAGGTTGACTGTAATCAGTGTAATACACTGGATCTCCTCTTCCAGCTCTGCACAGATATCCTGCTGTGTGCGTCTGTCCATGAACAATGTAGGAATCCAGTTTAGTCCCTACGCTGCTGTTTCCTGGTAACAGCTCACCACTGTAGAAATAGTTTGATGGCTCAGGAACAGTCTTATACCAGTAGAACCTCCATCCTGCAGATGGATCTTTAACGCTGCAGTTCAGAGTTACTGAGGCTCCAGCACTCAGCCATGATGGAGACACAGTGAGGACAGGCCAGGGTCCTGTTGGAAAATGATTTTTTTAAATGAAATATATTCTGCACAATCAGTACATACTGAAGATTTACTTTAAAAATATATATGAACAAAAACAGCCTTTTAATGAGCTGTATAATCTTCACTCTCAAAGAAATGTGATGTGGCTTACTGTGTAATACTGTCAGTTTGAAGGGATCACTCCAATCTGTTGAAGAAAGCTTCATATGTTTCTTTCTGCCCTTACACCTGTAGTCTCCATGGTGGGATGCAGAAACAGATGTAATACTGTGTTCATGCTGATTCAAAGGTTTTTCTGAGCTGGTTGTTTTCCATTTATACTCCCACTCAGTGTCTCCTCCATCTTTGATCTCACATCTGAGCGTGATCTTCTCTCCTCTGTATATTTCAGACCAGTTTGGCTGCAGAGTCACAACAGCCTTGTTTGGACCTGTTCATGTTCAAGAATTCACAGTAAGGAAACGGACAAATTTTTGAAGTGTTTCTTTCTGTAATACTCATTTTGACCACAAGAGGCAGAAGTGCACCACTACGCATGTCCTGAATCATACATCATACGAGCACAGTGCAAAACATGATTTTATCATCATGGCTTATAAATGAGTAATACTGTTGCTGCTAAACTTGGTGATAGTAACAATAACTTTACAGAGCTGCTGGATACAGTTAGTGACTTCATTACTCATACATAGAGACTATAGAGTAATAAAGTTTAAACATGTACAGAAATTATGCCAAAGAGCATTGAAACTGTTCTGGAGGTTTGTAGTTTACCATTACTTTGATCATTTCAGAGACTATAGTTTGATTTATAATTTGTCAGCCATCTGTTTGTGAAGCATTTGACAACTTGTGCTGTTGCAGCTCCCAGAGGTCAAACCAAGAAACACAGCATGAGGCAGCAAACACACCATGTCACTGCCCAAAATGACTGAGTTAGTGACAGACTGTTGTAAGTAACTCTATCACGCAACTATAAACAGTGTTGGGCCATAATATTAATAATAATAATAATAATAATTATAATAATGAAATGATTCTTTTGTTTTACCACTGCTTCTCTTCTCTGTCCTCTTTTACTGTACCAGCCCCACTCTCTTTTTTTCTTTGATCCTGACTGCAGTGAAGGCTTGTCGAGGCAAAAACTCATCTGGACTCCCCATGAATAATGAAGTTTATTGTTTTGTTTTGTTCTTTTCTTTATGTTCAACCTGTGAACAAGTGGACTCTTTTGCAGTAAAACTCACCTGAGTGGCATTTTTGTATAATATATATTAATACTAATATGTTATAATTTAGTTTAGATTCAATTTGTTCATTTGATCTTTCTAACAAAGCAGTTTGAACAGCTTTTTCTACACAGCTTCAGTGAACCAAACTAAAGTAGCTTTACAGTCACTAAACTTATTCCAGTGTGAAGTCAGTGGTATCATGCAGAGCTACGCAAGTAGCTTCCCCTAACAATTGAGCACTAATCCAGTCATTTCATAATGTACACTGAGTAAAATGAAACATAGATGGAAAAATACAACTGCAAACACAAGTGATCATGAGTGATACAGTAGGTGACATATAGGACAAACATGATCAGTAAATATAGAAAAGATAACTAGTCACCTTCAGCATGTCCGTACAGGAGTGTATTCAGCACTAAAATAAAGATGAAAACTTCATTAGACCACAAAATCCAGCTGGAGTTTCATCAGTGGCAACTATTGTTTATCAATCAACGGCATCACACATTTCTGTGATGATATCCTGCTACAGAGTCAAGAGGTGGGAAACACATTTACAAACTCTTCAATATATAAAGGCCTGGTAAATAAGCAATAAATGTAACTCCACAGCTATATACATAATACCTTAGATCATATACTGTACAGGTATTGTCCAGGTATGTGTGCAAAAACTAAAATAATCCTCCAATCTGAGCCAGGCCAAATCAGCAACAAAGGTCCTGCCTACACAACTACTACATTGATATAAATACTGAACATCACATAGAAAGTCAGATGTACTCACAGAGTAACCCGAGCACACCGAGCAGAGTGTGACCCATCTTCACATCCAGCACCGACACTGTCACTCTGTTTCTAATCAAACTTCATACTTTGTATTAATTCAAATGAAGCAGAGAGAAAAGATAAGTGAAATTCATTAGAAATGTGAGAGCAGAGTTTCTCATCAGCTGTGTCTGTCTGACACTGTTCTTACTTCCCTTTCACACATAGCTCAAACAACTGCAGTGGCATTGACCACAGTACACTTTGAGATGATCACATTTCCTGTCTACTGTGAATAGATTATAAGCTCATCTCCCTTACAAAGGTTTGTTCCTGTATCTTTTTGTAATAAACATTTTGGCTACAAGATGCTGAACTGCAGATGAAAAGCATCCATGGTACTCCAGTGGAGTTTTCATTTCTCTCTGCACTCTGAACACAACATACATCTATTATATGTTAACAAGTTATGTAACATGACTATCATGTTTCTTTCGACGATGAATATGTCAAACATGCCGCTAATCTGCCCCTAGTATATATATATATATATATACATACAAATGAACACAAATGAACACAATGAAATGTTAGGGAGTATATGATATGATTAGATGTAATGGTCTTATGCTTCGTGGATGTGTTATAATGACTTATGTTGATTAAACTAACCTTGGCCTGATGTTAACATCTCTGTAGGTGAACGCTTGATGTCATTTTTTATTTTTAGGGACCAGTCAGCTTTGCCCAAGAAATGAGATCATTTATCTTTGCAGAGGTGTGAACATGTCACAGTATGCAGTGGCCACAAGTGTGGTTATTTCAGTGGGGGGGACAGTATCTGACAGCAATACTCCAAGCTGTCAGGATGCGTTTCAGTTTTCTTTGCACAACATTTTCAGTTTTTCTCACCTGAATGTTTCAGTTTTATAATCATCACAGTGTTCTTAGATTGATGAGAAATACACAAAAAGAATGATACATTGAATTGATTTAAAATTAGTAGTTCATAAATCACAAGACTGTAGGAGAGGGCAAATATATATAAAAAAATATGGTGCAGAGAAACAGTTGATTTGACAGTGAGCAGAAGGCAGTGATGATCTGGTAGTAACAAACTGTTCACAGGCCACTGCTGTAGTCTGGAGTCAAACTGTGAAATGATTTGAAAACTCGAGGAGGCACCTTCAAAAGTAGTTCCTCAACTTAAGAGACTTTTCAACCAACCTTTGGAAACCAACTGACTGACAGCCTGAAATGTATATCCAGGCCACCAAGTCGAAGAAGCCGATCATGCTGCCGGTGACGTTCATGGACGGCACAACCAAAACACTGCTGACAGACTCGGCCACCAAAGCCAAGGAGCTCTGCAGGACTCATAGTAGGGCTGGGCGATATGGCCAAAACTGTTATCACGATATGTTTTTTTATATTGATTGATGTCGATAATTATCACAATATACAGTATATTTGACAATAATAATGTTGAATTGACAGTTTAATACACTTTAATGCCTCCTGTTCTGTAAGACCTGATGTGGTTCAGACGTGCGACCAGACCACATATCAGCGGTGACACCTCTGAGCCGCTCCTCCAACTTTAGCCTTCACTCTGCGTAGAGCTGATTTTTCAACCGTGCTTATACAGTAGGCATCATATGTTTAGTGGTACAGTACGTAATTGCACTGGTTGTGTCTTTGTGTCGCTTCGGTTTCTTCTCATATGGGGTAATGTCTGAAAAAGCAGCGGCAACTGTTGGTTGAACTGAAGTTTGACTAGTAGCAGCAGTGGGGCTGGGCTGTTGGCTACTTGAGGGGAGGCTGACGCTAGCATGATAGCGCTAACTCATGCTTTCGGAGTCCTGTTTGGGACGGTACCTTTCGAGATGATGGAAGAGGTTGGTGGTGTTTCCAGTTCTGCTGAGGACTGGTCGCAACGGGAGGCAACCGCCATTCCGACATAACACCATTCCGACATTAGGCCCTAATTGTCGGAATGGCAACACTTAAACTTTTAATGAAACATCCCATCATTCCAACTTTTTTTGCCTCCTAAGGTCGGAATGGTGGTATTTATTTCTTTTTTAAATGTCTTGCTATTCCAACACATCTTTTAAAAGGGTTAGGGTTATGGGTTGCGGATTGTGGTGAAACTTTGTCAGAATGCCGGGACGTTTGCATGTCGGAATAGTGACATGTCTGAATGGCGGTATGTCGGACTTTTGGGATGTCGGAATGCCAGCATGTAACCAGTCGCCACACATTTTGCACCTAATGGTGCTCAGTCCTTTGTCAGACTACACGCAGCCGAACTATTTCCAAATAACTGAAGTCGTATGACCTTTCTTTGGTCGACACACACGGGTGGTCACCGTCACTCTGAGTAGTTGTGAGTGGGAGGGGCTGGAAACGTGTGTGCAGTGCAACTGTAGTGCAACCTCCACTCCAAATCCATCAAACTTTCTATACTACAGGGGCATTGTGTACTAGTGTATTCTTTAAACTACGCACAGCACAGCAACTTTCTGTGAGATGGACTCCATAACAAGTTTCTCTTCCAGTTTAGTCCCTTTACTTTCCTCAAATCTTGTCTCTGGATTAAAGAGAGTGTGAAGGCAAAGCTGCGCCTTAAAAAATTGTCATATCAAATGAACTCAAAACACATTGCAGAGTAGAACGTGTTAAATAATGGACACTTTTTTCTTACAAGTGGAAAGGAGGTAAAAGCCCAGAAAGCCTGAAATGAGTCAGAGGACAGAGAACCACATCCATGACAAAGAAACCAGAAGCAGGGATGAAAATGTGTCTGATCTTTGGAGGAAAAAGGACGTGTCTAGTGTCTTCATCACACACAGAAAGACACAACAGCCCGTCACGGGAAGTTTTAAGTTTATTACTGATATTCAGCCATATAGTTTACATTAATTATGAAAGAACAATTAAATATTACATCCAGATCATTGTATAGTATTCCCTTTATATCCAACAATCATATACACTACATACACAGTGTCTACAAAACACACTACATATCTTGTCTAATGTATAGTGCATGCTTTCTTCACTACCTGCAGCGTACAAACACGACTGCTGCTTTAAATTACTTGAGCTAATCCAAAAGTGAAAGATGGACTCATTATTGGGTAAAACTGAAGGAAGGGAAGTGGGACGGAGGGGGAGAGAGAGGGAGAAAAACCTTGACAGCCAGAGGCCTCAGGGTGGGCCAGGGGGACCAGTCACGCCAAATGTCTAATAAGAGTAAAGTCAAGGAGCCTTTGTGTTTGTAATGCTGAAGTGAGCATTGAGTCTAATGGTACGGTACGCTGCAGTGTTTGTGTGAGAGTATGATATTGTGCGTGTCTGCTTAAATGAGTGTGTTCAACGTAAACAGGACAGGAAACAACAGAGGTTAAAGCTCGCGACTGACAAGAAACAACCCCCGGGCTCCATTCTGGTGGGAAGGAAACTGGCTAACGGCGTTACTAACTGTCGAAGCAGCACTGGCCAAGCAAGAGCTGAAGAAAGGAGATGAGAATACCGGCTGTTGTAGTGTCACGGTTCACGGCGGACGTCAATAAAGATTGTGATTCAAATGCTGATTTGCATATGTGTTGCCTCATAATTTTGTTCTCAGGGATTAAACTGGCTTTTTTGGGAGTTTTTACATCAAATCTGACAAGACTCCAGGAGTAACTCTGTGACTGGCAGATAGCACAATGTGAAGGCCTACAGGGCACATGCTAAAGATTTAGCATGTAGCATTTTATGTTATCTCAGATAAATAGTAGCCTAAAGACAAAAAATTGTTGTCATCCAAATTTAGTTTTTAGCCACACTGTTTTGGTTTTCAACTCTTGGGAGAAATATCTGTCTTTTTTAGCTGCTACACTCTATTAGTTCACCAGCTACAGGCTAACTTTGTCTGGACAGGTGGGATAAAGTGAGTAAATTAGATTTTTAGCTGTGACTGGAAACAAACTCAAGAAAAAAGAGAGCATCGAGACTCAACCAAAATAGTAAAGCCTTTGAAACAAAACAAAAACCTGAAAGGTGCTTAAACCCAGTGGAACTGTAGGTTCATCACTATGTGCGACGACTTTCACATCAGAAACAGTAATTAGTTCCAGTTTATGAAGATTTTGATTAGTGCAGCTTTAAGTTGGATTTTAATCAACAGCATGAGAATAAAAATAAAACTGAACTTTTGTATATTTTGGATCATTAAAGTCATTTTATCTCACTAACAGTCTCAGAGCTAACTGGTCACACTAGTGTCACTTCTTGTCATATAAGATCAAATACCCCCAAAACGTCAAGTACTCCCTGAACATGAACAATATTCTTCTGATTAAAACTAGAAAGTGATCATGTTTATATCCCAGTGGAAACATATTTAGACAGTTCATGTATTCAAATTTCCTGCAGTGTGCACATCACACAGGTTATCTTTCCCATTAACCTCTGTGGAGAACAGATCCATACTGTGGTGAGCTTAGTCGCTCCTTGTTTAGGTTTAGGAAACAATGACACATTTTGCATTACTGGGCTGTAATATTGCACATCTCTTCTGCAACTGAGACAATAGATTGTAACAGTATATAACTGTGCTGCAGGTGCAGTTATTACATTGGAGAAACCTCAGTTTTGTGTAGAAAATCTGACGCGTGCCAGTTGATGTATCACCGGTGGATACGACGCTTTGGGCTGGTGGGTTTGGTGTCAAATTAATTTTACAATTTATCTCAAGGACAGACTAAAAAATGTTTTTTACATCCAGTAAAAAAAAACTTCTCTTGGTGCAAATAATACCAAATAAAGAAAAACATCTTTTCGGTTTAATTGTCAAATGTGCTCAACAACTCTTTTGCCAACAGCCACTGAACCTCATAAACAGAACCAACTGACGGTGTCGACTTTTTGGGGAAAATAAACCTTTTGATTGGAGAAGACTAGCGGTAGTTTCACCTCCGTCTCCACTGTATAAAGTCAATACTCACACTGCATAGATTAGTGTCCAATATGAGACAGCTGATGAAAACCATTTACATCCTGTAGTGCAGTGTGGCAATCATGGACTGTTCAGTTATCACAGATCAGAAGGTCAGCGTCTCCATTTAAAGTGCTGACCCCAGCAGGTGTGTGTTGATGTCGCTGTCCTACTAATGACCTGTAAGTTAAAGCAATGATCTCATAACTGTTACTGGCTTTACGTTACTTTCCTGATCCAACCTGAGAAACCGTGCCACAGTACAAAGCAGAGCTCCGCTATAAGTTCAAGCACATTAAAATGCTTTAGGATGAAGAGAGTGACTTTGTGCAAACAACGGATACATTCGATTTGCAGGTTTTATATGTATCACTGACATTTCCATAATGCGCAACATAACGATCACATTAAATGTACAGTATGAGCTGACACCTGGGCCAGACGGCTGCGCTGCCAAGCAAGAGGACGCTGTTCACTTCCCGTTTCAACCAGTCATTTTAGAGAGTTTTGGACAATTTCAAGCGATCTTTGTGCCAACGAGGCTGCAGATTTTAAATGAGATGTCAGGACATTTTCCAGATGCGTTTGCGGCAACAAAACTAGACGTTGTTCAACGAGATGTTGGGACATTTTCCAGATGTGTTTATGGCAACACAACCAGATTTATGAGATGTCAGGATATTTTTGTGTTTGGGGCAACCAAACAAGAATTAAAACGAAGCGTCGGGACATTTCAAGTCGCGTTTGTAGCACCAAAACTAGATACTGTTCAACACGTCATGACATTTCATAAACTTTAAGCCAAAACAAGATCTCTTCCTAACCCTAACCCATTGATTTCTTTGAATTTGTAACGGGGGCTTGATAGGCCTATATATTACAGCCTGCAAATTGTTTGGATTAATCGATACAGGTAGCTTCTTGAATCACTAAAAACTTAAATAACCACAAAAGAAAAAGTTGTTAAAATTCCATTTAAATAGATGACAGTTTACAAAGTGTGTGTGAGGGGGAATAATCAGACAGACAGGCAGCCAGCACTCACTGAAGGAGAGAGGTTGGAGAGGATGAGACGGGGCTCGCCCATCTAAAAATCTTTTCTCTGAAAAGTAAAATAAACTTGCTCCTCTTTCTCCCCTCAGCCTCTCCTGACCTCCATCCCTCTTCAGCACTTGTGGTCAGTAGTAAAATTCACGTAAAACTAAACATATACACAGAACACATAAACACAGAGTGCCATCATTTTACCCCTCGAAGCGGACGAGACAGGAGGGAAAACATCAACATGTTGCAGTAAAAAAGAAAAAAGAAATGTCTCCTGTAATGGATGAAAATAAAGCGAGGAAGTTCTGACAGAGACAAAAACAGGTGCATTCAACTTAAAGTACCGTTTAGTTTGTGCATCACATTCCCACATTCAATATTCAGCTAGTATCTAAGACACTGAGGGAGCCATGTGGGACGTTTTAAAGTTAAAGTTACGTGAGCTGTTCCGACTTTATGTTCACTGACTGTTTTCATAGCGACACATGACAGCCCCTCGTGGCAGTTAGAGGTAACGCTTTGAATTTTGAGGCTTTGGTGAAATTTAAGCATCAGAAAACTCACTTCTGCAGAGCTAAAGTGAAAGTTTTTGCCTGAGTGGTCACTTTCTAAGCTGTTAGACGCTAAACCGGTTATAATTGAGCAAATGTACAGTGTTTCAACGAGACGGTGAAGGAATGCCCTCATGTTTTGGCCTCATTTTGGTGATTTAGACACACAATGTTAGTGCATGGTTGCATTAAAGTGTCACAGTGCAGCTTTAAGTCACCATCTGAAGACTGTGTTGTTATTTAGCACACTGTATGACGTCTTTCTCCAGGCTGCGAAGGTGGCAAACTAACTGCACCGACACACACTGAGAGAGCTCTTTCCATTTGGCAGGAAGTATTACTGCCCCGAAAAGCAGATGTGTCATCAAGAGATTAACTTCTGGCCACAGACACACAAGCACAAACCAAAACACACACACACAAATAAGCGTGCAGAGTTTAGTAATCTGCAATATAAAATTATTGAAGTTCTTCCATAAAGTGTGCGTTATGTTTTTCAAACAGAGGGTAGATTGGATGGGATGAGGATTTTCCAGATTTTCGGCCTCTCAACCAATAAGCTGTGGCTGTGTGTGTGTGTGTGTGTGTGTGTGTGTGGAAAGTACACCTCATCATAGACTGTAGAAAATACAGTCAAGTGTGTGTGTGTGTGTGTGTGTGAGAGAGAGTGACTCCTACATCACTGAAACTCTTCGTCACCGTCAGACACACACACACACTCATTTCCGTCCAGATGGCCCACAATGCAACTTGTCTGGATTTTGATTGGAGGTTAAAGGCCGCAGACTTTTTTCCGACCGATGACGCTGCAGATCCTCCCGACACAGGTGTGTGAATGAGCGTGTGTCTGGGTGCAGTATAACAGGATAATCAGGCTCGATGACTGGAAAGCTCAAACCACCAATTTAAAAAACACACACAGCTGAGGCTGCAGCGCCTCTTGCTGGTCAGCAACTGCCATTACAGCTGAAACATTAGCTTTTAAACTTGTTTTTATGTCTCTAAAATTAAATTTGGATCAAATTCAGCCCTCTTTTCATTTATATCCCCTCTTGATATTCAATTCTGGTGATTAGTCTCTAACTTTGAAAACTTTTGCTTGCAGAAGTGGAAAAGGTGTGGTTTTTGACATTTAATTCTAGCACTGTGTTTTGAATTGTTTAAATTGTACGACATGAGGCTATTATAAAGCAGTCTCATTTGTCAAACGTTGCTACAAACAAAATGTCACAAATTTGTGGTTGGAATTACTTTTTCCCCACCGTTAAGGTAATTGCATGGGCCAAATGTATGTAAGTTAAAACTTTTTATAACCCTGTTCCTCTCTCAGCAGTTTAAAGCTCACAAAGAGTTAAAAAAAGAAGTTAAAGCTGTTACAAACAGAAAGACTTCAGCAAAAACAGTGTCAACATAAAGCTCATGGTAAAAGCTTACTGACCGGACCAAAAAAAATGGGAATGATGCAATGAAAAAAGTACCAAACAACATAAAAGCGAGACAAAGAGACAAGAACATGTAAAAAAAATTATAAAAGAAAAAAGTTTGGTTACGATTCTTATGAAATCTTCCAACAAGTGATGTGTCATCTGACAAAAACAGCAAAATAAAAAATAATATAGCTCTGTAGACAAGAACAAAAACAGTCTGTAATAAAAAACAGGAATAAAATTAGTTAATAATTAATATCATTACTATCCCACATTATAATCATTATAGACCCCAGTTGAATGTATGTATTTTCCTTTTTACAATAATTTTAACTGAACGACATCTCCGCCTCAGACAGGAAGGGAGCGGTGGACGAGGAAGTGGAATCGGCCAACGAGGCAGTGCTATTGTCCATGCTCCTGTTCCAGGTGCTCCGATTGGGCGTTGACGGGTACGAGGGGGTGGAGCAGTTGGAGGGCGGGCCCGAGCCGGAGCTGGGGGTCGGGCTGCTGTTGTTGGACAAGGACGAGAACAGGGCGTCCTTTCGGAGACCTTTGTTCTGGAGCTCCAGCTGAAGGTGCTGGCAGATTTCCTCCGGTAGTTGCTGATACTCCTCCTCCAGTTCCCGCTCCAACTGAGACTGAAGCTGGTTAGGAAACATCAGGAAGATATTAAAACATGTCCTTTCCTGCTGAGCGTTAGATGAAAAGATTGATCATTCTCATGTCTGTACGTTCGTTATTTAGCTAGAACAAGCAGGTGATTAGCTTAGCTTAGCATAAAGACTGGTACTGTAGAATGGGAACGTTTTCAAAATATATCTTTATACGTGGCACCGTGTCGCAAATGTGAAGTAGTGAATGCAATTAGATAGACCTGCAACCAGATAGAGCAACAAAATGGTGACGTTGCATTAAGCTAGCTAACGTGACAGCGGATCAGAGCTTAGATTAAATGTTAGCCTGTTAGCTCCCACTGAATCATGTTTTACTGCTCTGGCTTATGGCTGTTTTTTTCTCCGGGATATTAAGTGTAACCGGGCTGTGTTGTGCCTTTGAAGGGCAGACTGGAGTCCAACCAAGCTGCCTCTGCTCTCTAATGGGTTAAATGAAAGCAGTTAAATGTGTTTTTTTTGCTCACCACTGGAAAGTCCTCGTCTATGTGTTGCAGCACCTCCCGCTGCCTCACCGTCAGCCTGTCCTGCCTCCTGGTCTGAGCCTCCTCCAGCTGAGGCAAGAAGAGCAAATTCAGGGGATGTACAGTAGGAATAAAAAAATAGGAGGAGGGAAAACGGAAAGGGAAGGGAGGAGGCAAATAAGGGAGGAAGGGGGGAGGTGATAATGTGTGAGAGGAGTAGGTGAAGATGATGACAATGGCAGAAAAACGCATTAAAAAGTAGGTTATTATCAAGGACCGTTGGTGATAAGACGTGGGAGTCCGAGTGGGTACTTACCCCGCGGATTAAGGAGACCGAATCTTGAATATGTTTCCTGTTGATCTCATTCAGCTCCCTGCAGAGAGAGATAGAGGAAAGAATCAAAATAAGACCCGACTGCACAAACATCCAATAAGCATCTCCAGTTCCAGACATGTTATCTTACACTTCAGCCTTGTCTTTGTCGCGGCCCTTGGCTTCGCTGATGCTGTTTTGTCGCTTCCTGTCCAGGATCTTCTGGAGCTCTTTCTTCTCCCTGCAAACAAACAGGGCGAGGGTTAGGGTTAGACATACCTTCTGGTCAATCGAATCACTTCAGAATCAAAACTGTGCCAACTACAAGCAGAAAGTCACTCTCACTGACTCCAGCGTCCCACCCCCCAACTTTGGTTACTCAGCCGTACAAGGGGAAATTGCTGCACTCACTTCTCGCACATCTCCCTGAGCTTCTTCAGCTGAGCTGCTTGGCATTCATGCGCCATCTCCTTTAGCTTCTGGTAGGCCTAAAAACACACGGCAGCAGACGACAACCTGTCAGTGAACCACTGTGCAGATGTACCCAAGTGCCACAAAGTTTCTCAGAGGTCAGCTGATGATGAACTCTGAGTATATTTAACAATCCAAACGAGGGACATAGTGTTTTTCCAACTGTGTCACCTTGAGTGTTTAAACATCTGGCGGAGGGGGTGAATTCACACTTTTCATACACGTGTGTGTGTGTGTGTGTGTTAGTACCTCATTCAGGTGTGTTTGCTGCTTCTCTCTCTCCAGCAGGTGAAGCTGCTGTCGGAGCTTCAGCAGCTCTTGCCATTGCCACTCCCTCAGCTGGACCTTCTGCTTCTCGATCTCCTGCTCCAACGCTGTCAGCTCACGCTGCACCGGCTCCTGGGGCTCGCTGAACACACACACATACACAAACAAACACACAACAACATACAAATAGTTGACAAAATCGAATACTCATCACAGCTCTAATTTAATGATACTTCTTTAAATCCTCTTATCTCGTCTTTATAAATCCATCCTTACTTTTTCTTGATGCTACGTTTTAGGTGTTTCTCCATCTGACTGCGTCTCCTCTGGGTGTCAGATTGAATCTGGCTGCTCCGACTCTTCTGCTCCTTACTCAGATTCCACACCTGCAAACGCACAGAATCAGAAACTCATTTATTTTGCAGCGCACAGGCAAGAAGAAGTGATTTTTATGCATCTTGTGCAAACACAATGGACATCGGTTGTTTATGTGGAGCTGTTTCCGCCTGTCGTTACCTTCTTGAGGTGCTTCTTACGCAGCTCTTTGAGTTCTTTGCCGTGTTTCTTTTGCAGCTTCAAATAGTGCTTCTGCTGCTTCAACTCCTCTATTGAGTGGGCGTGGATCTCTGAGAGACAGACGGACAAACAGACATGCAGTGAAAACCTTGCTGAAAACAAACTACTCCTAACCTGCTCATTAAATACTGGATATATCCTACATGCAGCTCTATGCGACACACAAATGATTTCACTCATCTCTGTGTGGCGATGAATGTGCTGGAATGACCTTACCTGCCAGGACAGTGGCTATGAGGTCTTCTTTCTGACTTTGGGCTACACAAACAAACAAACAAACACACACACACACACACACAGGAGAAGCACACAGACGGTGTGAAATGTGTGAAATGGACACATGGGAAAGTGAGCCACACATGAGAAAAACAGCGTGCATGGCTTTGGTGAAACATAAGTTAATCTTGAAGTGAAAATATGTTTTTCAGAAATGGAAGAAATTGGGCGGTCTAATAAAATTTACAAGTTAAAAAATAGCAATCTGACGTCATGACTTCTACGTATTGTGTTGCAGAGATGTCTACTGGAGTTAGCATACTAACCAGCTAACCCCGGTGCTCTGAGCTTCCAGTCTGGGCGGCTAACCGAGCTAACTAGTTAACAACAGCTATAGTTAGCAGCAGTAAGTGGTTACTCTGGTGCCCCCTTTCTGTTCGGGATATGAATAAGACAGCAAGCCAAATATAAACACAGTGCACCTTCAAGATTTAACTGAAGAAGAGTTTATGTTTTGGGAGATTTAGACAACAAAGCAAAAAAAATAAATGTTTCACTTGAAGATTGGACTTTCCTGGAGACAAGTGAAAAATGATCAGACTACAACGGATACGTTTGCAGTGAGGAGACATACATGGACATATCATGTTAGCTAACGTACGCATAACAAACTGGTAACCCACTACCCTCGTTCAAGAGACAACACTGTACCTGGTGCAGGTAATTTGATGATGTCAGGTGAGGGTTCCGTTGGGGGGAGGGGGCTGAAGGGTGAGGGGAGTGGACCTCCTGGAATGACCTCACTATCCCTCCTGATCTCTCCCTCTTTGGGTTGGTTGGGGACATGCTGGAGAAAAGGATGAACGTGAGTGATTGAGAGCGAGTCTGTAGGCCCATCGCACAGCGACTTACTGCTGGCTAAAGAGAGAACAGGTGTGTCTTACCTCATTGTTGTCCTCTAGCAAAACAGCCAGCTGTGTCTCTCTCTTGTGCAATTGACTGATGTGCTTAATGGGGTTGGTCAGAGCTTCTGCATACTCTGAGAACACACACACACACACAACAAATAAGGCAGAGTCGCTACAAATTTACCCAACAAACACGATGGTGGTGTCGAGCTTCTTGTCGAACTCTTGGAAAGAAAGCGAATGAGCTCATTTCACAAAAAATCGTATTTCTTTTAAATCCACGTGTTGTCAATTCAAATAGCGTGAATACTAGTTAGCAAACGAGCAGAGAAGACAACATTGTTGGCTAAAAGTATGAATAAATAGATAGCTGAAAGTTACTGTGGTGTTCCTACCCTGGTGTTCATTAGGGATGTAGTCCTGAGCTTCAGTGTAAACCAGCAGAGAGGGCAGCAGGAGCGGCTGGTTCAGCTCATTCTTCAGGTTAATGTAGTGGTAGCCTAGACAGAAGGAACAAGTCAAGAAAGGAATAGACGACTGCTGTCCATTGGTGTTGGTCAATGAGTGCAGACAAAGGTTAAATGCTTGACATTATATGTGTGTGTGTTTGTGTGTGTCTAATGTCTCACCAGGTCTAATGGCAGACACGGGGAGGATCCGGTGTCCAATAAACTTGCCGTTTTCTTCAAACACGGCTATCCTCAGAGAGGCAAGCGTGGGGAGGACCACCTGGAGAGAGACGGGTGGTGATACCATGAGAGTATGTAAAAGTTAACAAAAGGGCAGAAAAATAAAAGGTGAGAAAAAGATTTAAAAGACAAAATTGCGGTTTGTGTGCATGAGTTACCTTATTGAACACAAACGGATCATCATCCCACACGGGGTCCAAAGAGTTCCCAGCGGATGTTTTGGTTCTGTACTTCCTCTTTGTATCAGCAGGAAGTCCAAATATGTCCACCTCCACGTAGACGCCAACCTTTTTATCCGTCAGGAACTGGCCTGACATCACCTGGTGGATGTTTTAATTATACATGTTCATTATAAGAACTCGTACGGAGAAAGAAACATAACGTCCAAATGATTTTATCCGTACCTTAATTTTGACAGTGTTGGCGACTATTCCATCGACTATGTTTTCTGTGAAAGGGTCAAAGTGTTTGTCCGTCCTCCTCATGAACTCTGGCTTCAGCAGGTAGCCGCTGCCGCCGTTGTACTCAAACACACCCATGTTCAGCTGCATGGGGAGGTCTGGTTGAGAGAGGGGGAGAAAGAACATGAGAAATAAATGTGAAGGGAGGGATTTAGAGGGAGTTTAAAGACTGAGATGCTTTAACTCTACCTCCCAGAGTCTTTATTAGTTATAAAGCTGAGGAGACTCTTTAAATTATCAACACTACAGTATCTGCCAGCTACAGAAAGACCTTAAAGACCTTATTTATATTACTTGAAAGTAGCAGGACCTACCGAGGGTCTGGAAGTTTAGCGCCACCATCTGGCAGCCCACATTCCAGAAGAGCTGAGGCATGTAGTTGGAGCTGTCCACTCTCGTCCCTTTAGGGTAGATCCGGCTCAGCTGATTCTTATTGTACCTGGAGGAGTGCTGTTAAGATCCAGTCAAAACTTTCAGAGGTTCTTTGTTTTATGTTAACTACCACTAGATGTCACACCAGGACTTCAGCATCTCAGACCAACACAAAAGGGCCTGTTGGTCACATGCTCTCCTCAAAGCCACCAGACTCCATTGACAAAAACAGCAAATTTCCCTCGCAGGTCATCGTAAAACACATTTGCTTACTTAAAGTTAACTTCTATAAGTAAACTAAAGGTCAAGTTCATGTCCAAAGTATACCTTATGTATGTAATAAGGACACTAATTTCAATGTACTAGCAGCATACTTGTAAATGTATTACTTCAACACTAAATTGGCCCACTTTTTGATTAAAAAAGTACATACTTTAAGTGTAAAAGTAGTAAACTTTAAGTACACAACTAGTTTACATCTGTTTTTTTAGCACTGCAACTATACTGTGAACTTTACTACAAGTGGACCTGTAGGTACTAGTTATATACTTCCAGCAAACTTTTTAGTTTGTAAACACTCTAAAGTTTACCCTCATTTAACTACTGGTTTACTAGTTTTATACTGCGAGTATACTGGTAAGTTTTCTTTAAGTGAACTTCACAGCATACTTAAGGTTTAATTTTTTATATTTGATTGTTGTACTTAAAGTTCATAATTTTTATACTTGTTTTAAGTATATCTTGGACAAAAGATGAAGTACAAGTACAAGCCAGAGTTGTTTAGACTTGTATGTATACCTGTTTGCATAAACCAACCATCATTTTGTAAATTATATTTCTGATAGTATAAATAGTAAACTGAAAGCACAGTTTCTTATTTTTACTTTAAAAGAGGTACACTCTTATTTTTAGTTTGAAAGAGGTATACTCTTAACAGAGAGATTACGGCTTCATTCTTTACACTGTATCCTTACACGGAAAAAAGTTATTTGCTGCTATATTAAATGTTCAAAATCTCATATATTGAACCTTTAGGGCTTTGTGTACATAAACTGTATTCCTAGAAAGAGGCTCAAGTCTTAAAGCGATGACAAGCTTCAAAGGATACTCGACGAACTCGACGGGGGAGCTCTTCAGGGTGTCCATTCCTTTCGTTTCCACGAATGATGACATCTCAAAGAACTTCCTCCTCTCTGATGGACACAGAGAGGGAGTGAAAAACTCAGACGAAGAATGAGATCAAAATGAGACAGAATGCCGAAAATCTACACGGGTACAGAAATCAATTAAGATAATCTGCGTGTGATGACAAGACTGATCATTAAGCACAAATGAGACCACACAGCCGGCCTTCCTGCCTAATGAGCTACATGGGAGAGGTGCTTAGGACTAACGAGGCTTGTCCACCCCCCTCACAAACACACACTTTTTCTTTCACTTCATAATTTCTCTGAACACAAAGTCACGTGCTGTCTTGGTCCCTCTCTTTATCTCACTTACTGTTCGCCACCTCGAAAGTCTTGAACTTGACCGGTTCGATGTAGTTGACGAGCGTCGACATCTCCTCTGTAGCGTTTACCTCACTGCTGGCTGTACCCTGAGGAAGGCAGATACCACCCATCAATCAATCGGCTCATCGTCAGCCAGTCAGACAACCACGTCAGTCCCGTCTCTGAAGGCTCTTACCTCGTCAGAGTTCGGCTTTTTCAGCTCCGCCGCCGTTTCGTCCTCATCGTCCTCCTCGCTCTCTCCTTCACCTCCTAGCAGGACAGAATGAAAACAATTTGTGCAAAAATGTACACTGTGCCGACACCCTTTCCAATCAGTGCCTCCATTCTTCTTCAACCCACCTAAGGACTTGCGAGGCTCCAAGTCTTTGACCATCCTCTCAGCCAGCTTCTCCTCCCCGTTGGACAGGAGCTGACTCCCATAACTGTCATTCAAAGGACAGTCTGCACAGACAACAGCAAGTGATCAGCTCACATTCTGGTACCTTTAAAATCTTGTTTTTACACAAATATGAGAAGCAAAAGTTCTTCATCACCCCAACTTAAAGCTTGTGTGTACGAGTTTTCAATTGCACGTCCGAACCACATCAGGTCTTACAGAACAGGAGGCATTAAAGTGATAATTATCAACATTGATCAATATAAAAAAACATATCATGATAACAGTTTTGGCCATATCGCCCAGCCCTACTCCAAACACTGGTGTTTGTCTGCGCTCACCATTGTGAGGCGACGACTGCTCCTCCTGTTCTCTGCGTCGTATGCTGCCTCCACTCGAGGGTCGGTGGTGGTGGTGCTTCTTCTTGTTTTTGATGAGAATCTTCCCCATCATCTCTTGCGGCGAGGGAAGCGGCTGCCCGGGCTCCAGCTAAAGCCACAGGAAAGACATAATGATGAAAAACAGGGTAATGCAACAATCTTTATGCATTTGAAACAATGTATATTCTTTTGCCAAATGAAATCACAAACTAAATATATATCGAAAGTGCTGCGTGCCACATTGGCTTTTATTGAAAAAACTAACACTCTGAAGTCATGAAAACCAACTATTTCTTCTTAGCCATGCTTGTTTTGGTCCAGCCAATTTGTTTGTTTTACATTCATTCAAGTTACTTGAAGTAACTGTTGAAATAAATATTATAAATTATGAATCATAATTACTTTTGAGGATAAAGCAAGCCGCAGATGTTACTACAGAGAGCTTCATGATGTCAAAAGCATCACAAGATGTGTTTTAGTACAAAATTATCCTGAGCTGATGGGCATATCACAAGCTGTTTGATCATATTTGATGGTTTGCAAGCTGATTCGCACCGTGACTGTGGAGTGAAAGGATATTAGTGTGTTGTTAATTTTCCTTGAGGAACAGCGCTGAGACAGGATGACTCAAAATGAATTCACTTCAGACTCAAAATAGACCTTGAAACAGTATATTAAATGAAAAGATCAAGTGGTGTGCAATAATGCAAAGTTCATTTCAGATCTGACCGCAGATCAGTCTCACCGGATATTTCTCCAGTGGGTCAATGAGCAGGGCGTCTCCAAAGATGGTCCTGCAGTACTCAGCCATTTTGGCCTGCTGCTTGGCCCTGACAGGAGAAGAGACGCACATTAGTTGAACCTCCATCAACTGAAAACTCCTCATGTCCATTTTAACAACACGTAATAGAGACGATATTTAAATAAAAGCCTTGAATTTTGCATCTGCATTACTTCTAAACACATCAAGCTGATCTGCAAACTGTAAATAAATAAATAAATAAATAAATAAATAAACGACTTACGAATCCACGTGGTTTTCAAAGGACAGGATGAGGGGGTAAGGTGAGGTCTTGAAAGCGCTCTCTGCTATCGCCTCGATCACCTCCTACAGTCCAAGAGAGAAGGAGGACATTAAAAGGAGAATAAAACAACATCTGTCTGATTTACAAGCCTACAACAGAGGGATCATGTAGACAAGTGACCCACTCTCTCTTCTCTCTCCTGAGCCACTTACTCGCCAGCCTCCGGATGCCTGATGCTTCATGTAGCCAATGAGATTTCAAATCCAGCAATACATAGTTTATATCAGTTTTTAAAGCCCTTAAACTTGCAAATTATGCAGGTTTATGTAGTTTTATGTGTTCTGCTCTTTGAATAGGTTGTTTTTCTATCCAAGCACTTGTTTTTTTACTATCTTATATGCACAACGTGAGTTTAAATAAGGAAATAAAGAACTATGAGTTTTCGAGGTCACAAAATGACATTTTTTTTGCCAGGGGCCTGAATTGTTTTGGTTTTTTTTCAGCTAATGGGGGCAGTTGCAGGTCTGCAGGCTGATATTTGCATAACAAATTGTAGGCAAGAATAATTTATAAATAATTCAGTGTGTTCAAACTCCTGTAGATTCATACCAGAAGCACTTACAGAGTATCTGACAACATTTGGGGACAAAAATTCAGCTTATAACCTTTTAAAAAGAGCCCAAATCTATGCCTGTGCGTTGGAGACAGGTGTTGCAATTGTAACTGTACGGGCGATAGTCAAGGGTGATTGAATGCACAACAAAATAACACGTGAATGCTAAAAAGCGGTGACAACCACCTTGAAGGGGATCTCAGTGGTCATGGTGAAGCCGTGGGTGATGTAGGGCTCCTCGTCTTGCGGCCGGCCCTTCCAGCAGTCCAGCTCTACACAGCGACAGCCGGTCAGCAGCACCTGCCTGTACATCTCCACCGACGACAGACCGGTCAGCTGACCCACTGGAGAGAGATGAAGCGTTCGGGTTTGGATCAGACAGATGAACCACAAAGCTAGACATCATATTGCACATGATCTGGTATGTGCATGTTTACCTGTGAGGTACGTGTTGTGTGAGGAGTTGATAAAGTAGTGAGACAGCGGTTGGGTCATGTCGTCGATGACGTCCAGCCTCTCTGGAGGTACGATGCTGTTTTCCTCGCCTCCCAGATAGCTAGCGAAAGCCTGCAAACTGATCTGGTCTGGAAGAGAGACGAAGACAGGTTGCGTTTACCGACTCTTTATGAAAGTTTACCTGGCTGGACCTGCGTCCATCTGCTCATGGCAAACAGAATAACTGACTTAATGCAAAGGGCAAGGACTGGAAGATGCTGGACTAAACGTGCGTCATGTGCTTTAGCAGTGAGCTGACCCAAAAGAGCAAAAGGCTTGTGTTTTAGGACAGACGGGAGGGAGAGGGAGCTCACTGTGGGCTGGACCGTGGATCATCTTACACATTTTGGCTTAACAGTGTCCTAGCAGAGTGGCTCAGGGTAGCCAACCGTCTGTTTTGGTTCCCTTAGTTTCGTACAGTTTATCCACCGATGACCACAGCACAAGAACACGCGGAGGACATTTCATCAATTTTGCAAAAGCTCTGGATATTACACAAAGGGGGGAAATGGTCATGGCCTCAGTCAGGCCACTCTGCTGAAACAACAGTCAAAGAAATCATTCATTCCTGTAAACATGTAATTATCCGTGAACTGCTGCAGCTGATAAACCTGTTATTGGAACGAACAGATGTGGCTGCGTCTACACTGAAGCGTTGTTGTCTCGCAAAATAATATTATTCATGTGTCTTGAATCTTTTTCTGATGGGATTATTTGATTCAGAAGCTTAACGATATCAGTTTGTCCCGGTCAGTTCACTGGATGATCTTTTGGGGACACGTCAAAGATAAAAACAATCAGGGCTGATTTATATTCACTGTGCTGGTCGACTGCGTTATTTCAACAGAGAGTCTCGCAAATAAAGATCACCCGCTCCGGATATTTACATTTGAAGGACTGAAAAGTAAACAGGAGAATGCAAAATAACAAAATACAAACCTCTCTCCAGTTGGCTGGTGTTGGTCTCGTATCGCTCTATGATCTGTCGGACCTGCTCTCTTTTCAGCGGCGGGTACAGCACCTCGTTCAGTCGGGAGTCTCGTTGCCTGTGGTTAATGAAGTCCATCAACTGGTCCAGAGAGATGAACGGCTTCCTCTTAGAGCCACTGGAGAAAAAGAGCAAAGTGTATTGAAAACAAGCATCAATATGATTGAATTTACTGAGGGGTAATGGCATTTTAGTCGAGCAAAAGGAATTAAAGATAATGGAAATCACAGTATGTGTCGGTGGAAGTGTTATCTACGAGTCGCACACCTTTCTTCCATGATGCTTTGGATCTCGGGCCGGAGAGAGAGGCTGTTGAGAAACTTCTGGAAGGCCTCCCACGTGAAATCATCTGGCTTGATTCCCTCTGTCTGGAAGAGAAAAGAGATTTTTTTTGCAAAGAGAAGGAGACATCTTATCCTGGCATCTGCCTCCAGCAAGGAGAATAAACATTGATGACTTTGTCAGTTGTGGCTCAGAGTCTTTTCCCACTTTGTGTGTTCTCCTGTTTGACCAGCAGGAGGCGCCAGAGTACAGCAATATAAAGGGAAATGCTGACGGTGCAGTTTTGCGTCTGGTGTCTGATTCAAAAAGAAACATCTTGTGACTCCAAACTGATTTTTAGCAAAGATTGCGCCGACTAATGACACACAAGAAACCTTGTTTAACCTACCAAAACACAACCCTGTGGTCACTTACACTACACATGAAAGCAAACATGTCGACAGCACAATAGATTACAAGCACATGACTGATGTTTTCATTGGACCCTCGGGTTTGAATGAAAGAATGAAGCCATCACTTTTAGTACTTACTGTCTCGATTTATTAAGAAAAATCGCACTAGCTAATTATTTCAACTGTTTATCCATTAAAGCGTATTTTGCTAATTTATATAAACAATAC
The DNA here is from genome assembly GCF_965226575.1 of Pagrus pagrus. Lineage (NCBI taxonomy): Eukaryota > Metazoa > Chordata > Actinopteri > Spariformes > Sparidae > Pagrus > Pagrus pagrus. Next base: position 10,299,789 of record NC_140204.1, on the reverse strand, counting down.
TATATTGACAATTTAATATAAACTCTTTACACTTTATCCATGACGTTTAGCTAACTATTCAACTCTGTATCCATTATGTTTAGCTAACTATTTAAACTGTTTATCCATTAGGCTATATTAAGCTAATTATTTATATATAAAACATTTTTAACTTTTACATTTAGCTAAACATCTTGCTCATCACTTTTATCAATTTCAACATGTGGCTTTAAACAAATAGTTTGTCATTTCAGGAAACAGACTAAGCGTTACTTGCTTTTTTGTTGAAAGCAAGACGAGAAGGCCGATACCACTCTCTTGTCTGTGTGGTAAATGTGCTAACGTAGCTTAGCTCAGCTTACCCATCAGTGAAAAAGTGAAAGGGGCACTATGTGACTTTTTTGAGACCTATATATTGTTGAACTGTAGGACTTCTAGATGGGCAATTGGCTCTTTTTGATCAGTACACGCCTGTTCTTCTCTTATGTTTGCACACACGACTTTAAAGTTCATCTAAAAACTAACTTCCGAGACGTTTTCACCAGGTAATCTTGGCCCAACAATAATACCAACCCAGGTCCCAGACCAGTTTTCTCCTTCAACTGGAGAGAACTGGCATTAAATTGCCCTTAAACTGCTGTAGTCTGAGCCCGGACAAGCTCTTGCAAACTGCTCGTCCTCCATATCAAGAGCTTTGTGTTTGTGTTTGTTTATAAGCCCGTACAGAAGTTGCATAGTGTACCTTTAAAAAAATATGTACATTTAAAGGCTACTCTCCCATAGGCCTACAGACTTTTTTATTTGCCTTCCTTACAGTGTCAAGGCATGCCCAGAATGCTCTGCAAACACCCCGGGGTGAGAGGCTGAGCTGCAACTATTGTCACGCATTAACAAATAAAAGGGACGCATATCTTGCCGGTAATCGCCTCTGATGGTTACCTTGTTAATGCCAAGGTTCTCCAGAGCCAGCTCCACCTTCTTTTTATCTGAAAACATCTTGAGAATACTGGAAGACAAGAGAGACGGAGAGATATCAGTCAGCTTAAAGTTTATTGTTTCTCAACATAAAAACAGCAGGGGCGAGAGAGAAAGTGGAAGAGAGACGGCGAAGGGGAAAGGAAAGAAGACGTGAGGGGAAGTGGTGTCTGAAATTCTGTATAGAGTTTAAAAAGGCGGTCGATGTGTGCGTTTCTCACTTCTTCACGGGGATCTTCCCGTCCTGATTCACCTGCAGCTTTAACTTGGTGTACCTGGAACGGACAGAGGGAGGCATTAAAATCAACGATCTGAGCTCATCGCGTCGAGATAAGACACACGCCGGCTTCTTACGCTTTGAGGAGGAAGGTGTTCCGCGATGCATTCTGGGAAAGTATGTTCGTGGCCAAAGTGAACAGCTCATCTGTCCAAATCTGGAACACACACACGGACAGGAACCAGATGATATAACAGGGTTGTTTGACTGTTGGTCTGATGTTAAAACTGAGGGAAACAGTTTCTATATACAGTATACAACACACACACAGAAACAGAGGAAATAATCCGTCTTTACGGCTCCCAAACACGCACACGTCTCTCCGTCAACATCGTAAAAGTGAGTAATCAGCGTTCGGCCCGAGGACAGAAGGTGACAAGTAGAGGGAGATAAGGAGGAAGGAAGGAGGGAACATCATATGCGAGTATAATTAACACGAGCAGGTTATGGGATGGCGGTGACATGGTTACCTTGGCCGTATCTTCCTGCATCGCCTGGAAGTTGAGGAAGGAGGTGTTGACCAGGTCGTTGCCATGGACGACGGTTACCAGCTTCCCCTCGACGTTTTCGCCTTTGCCGAAGCCGAGCACCTCCCGCAACTTTGGGTCCTGACACACACACACACACGCACACACGCACACACACTCAAGATATAAATATTGACCACAGCGTTGTTTGATTTGTGCATATACTCTACATCCTTCCCGCTCCATGTCCATCGCTCCATCTCCAGAGAACAGTAAATGTGATGCATGTGGTGCAGCACTCTGATCTAATTAACCAAACGACTCTTTCTTCCTCTTCAGACCACTCTTTCTCCGCCACAAACTCTCTCCAACACTCAGCGTCTCTCTATCAATTAGGCCTTACTCTCCATCCGGCCCCTCTCTATCGCGTTTCTCTTCCATTTCAATTAGATAAATTAACTTGGACGACTGTTTGTCAAGAAAAGTAAAGCAGTGCAGCAGAGTGCACTTCATCATCGAGAGTCTAAAGGATCAGTACAACCAAAGTACGAAAATAAACACTAAAAGCAAAACAGTGTCCACGTTACCAGAGATAATCCACGGAGCTCAGAGATATTTTGATCTTATGAAGCTGATACGGTGAACCGGTTCACAAACAGACGCTTATTTAGACATCTAGCACATACAGAGCAACACTGGCATTCATCTGGAGTTGTGTTTCTTCCCACCTGACGAACACAAATCCAATATTTGCTCTCCTTTTAGGCCTTCAGCTGCTCTATTCTCCTCTGTGCTTTTATCAGCTAGCCGCTAACGGTGTCTGTCTGCTGTTAAGCGCTGGGAAGGCAGCGTACAATGAGTTTATCAGAGCTTCTTCTGCACTGTCGATTATCATTTTGCACCACAGAGACCGATATCTCAAAACCTGGGCCAAACAAACAAACCGAAGGGGTTTCTTTTGGTCGTTCCTTTTGTAAACACAACCTTGACATTACTCAGCAGTCTCAGGGGCAAATGTCATTACAACCTAATAGCCATAAAATGCATGCACTTTAAGGAGACAATACTCATCTACATGCAGTTTTTGTTACACGGTGGCTCTGGATTTATTGCAGAAGATGCATCTATTCTCGCATCCCAATTAAAAGCAGAAGCAACAGCTAGTGTTCATTACTTTAATTACAGTGTGTGAGTGAGGTCGTGATGTTAAATGCTGCCCGACACTGACAGTTTATAGAATAATTTGGTCCGCAAGTCTGCGCTCTGTCAACACATGCATATGTTTGAACTGTTTACGGCTAATATATCAGTGTCCCTGTGGGCCAGATCTCCACTGTTACACAATGACTTCCTCACCAACAGTCATTGGTTATATCACTTCCTGTCTGGCGGCCCATCTGTCAGCGGGCTCATTAGTGCTCCGTCACCTTTGCACCATCAGCCGAGGGAGGAAACACACGCACATCTTTCGGTGACAGTCACACTTGAGCATCACTTTCTCCGGTCAGAGGACAAAGTTATCGACAGCAGGAGGTGACGGCTTCATTCTCTCTCTCTGCCACACACACGCACAAATTCACACACAAACACACACACATACACACATTACTGACCTTTGGTAGTTTGGCGTATTTTCCTGTCCTGGTGTCCCTGATGGTGCCCATGTCCAAAATCTCCACCTCCTGAAAGACAGCAAAATGTCAGTATCAGTGTTGAAAATCAGGGAAAGTGAAATTAGTCGTGTCGCCAGTTTCTTCCTGCGCCTTTCCAGAACAAACCATCTGGGGCGTCGGGTCACGTTGCTGTTCTTGGATTGGTAATGAACAATGGTTGGTCCGTCCACGAGTTTGGTCCAGACTGAAACGGTCACATCTATTTCATACGTCAGGGGAGCAAAAACGAGCCTTTTGGCATCGTCACTGTGAGCATGTTAGCATGCTAGTCTTAGCATTTGGCACAAAGCACTGCTGTGTGCGGCTGCAGACTTTTCAGTCTTGTTCTGAATCCGTTTGCGTGAGATCGAGTCGATAGCTTCTTCCAACAGTTCAAACTTCAGATCGTAAATAAAATAAGCGAACAGGAAATGCATTTCAACTTCAAACATGGGGCGAGTTTTGTCTTCCGTACCATGGCGGCGCGACACTTTTATGTGGATTTTACAGGATCATTTTCTGCTGTTTGTAAGTTATGTCAGAAGCAGCGCGCAGAAATGCTGATGGAACAAAAGTGTGCTGTTAAGACGGATGAGGAAAAAGAAGAAAAACTTGAATCAAAGGCCTGTGCGGAAGTTTATCCCTCGGGCTGAAAGCTAATGCTCTGTCTAGGCTCTCTCCTCCTTCCATTAAATGCACCATTATCCATCTTTTATCAGACTCCGCTGCTTCTCTGGACATAAAACACAACCACTGACACATGAACTCTGTGTGTGTGTTTGTGAGAGAGTGCAAAACACACACATGCAAGCGCACACGCACACACACTGACTGATATCTAAGCCACATTTGCATGCCTGATGCTGTGACACAAACATGTATGCATACACAACATGCAAACGCACAGAGATAAGATGGGAAAAGATTCGCGCTGCATAACAGGATAATGCGGTCGGTGAAGTGAAGATGGAGCTGGAGGTGGAAATGCAGCGGGGTGGACCAGGAGAAGAGGAGTGTGGTCATAAACCCAGCCATAAACACAGAGGAGGACGCACTGTAAATATTTGTTTAGCCTGCACTCGTTCCCCTCGCTTTCTTATTCCGTCTGTGTCGCCCATCTCGCATCTCCTCCTCATCTCTCCCTCCATCTCTCTGTGTGGCTTTGCAGCTGCATTTTGTTTTTTTAGGACACAATTTACATTTTTTCCTCCATCTTAAGATGTTTAACTAATGAAAAAGGACATCAAATGTTTACGTCTCTCTTCCTGATGTTCTTTTATCTGAATCTGTGACAGTTTGTCAAACTTTTCTTCGTGTTCTGCCTAAAAATAACAACAAAGACAAACTCATAAAGTCACAATCCTGAGCTCAAGTGTTGGAACTCAGGTCTTCCTCATTCCTTCTTTCACTACTTCATAATAGCTGCGATGTCATCGCCCTGCTGGCTGTCCGCTCCCCTGGGATTGGCCGGGAGTAATAAAGGTCGGAAGCGTTTGGACCAATTGGATTAAACTCTGTCTCAAACTTTGTCCTCTGATTGGCCTGTGGAGAATTACTAACTTCCTGGGGGAATAAACCGCTTCTGGGTCTGTGGGACGCACACACAGACATACGTGCACACACACACACACACACACACCTCCTCTCCCACAGGCCGTGGTTTCATTCTGCCATTGCCATGGTGACTCCTTGGAGATCGCAGTAATGAGACTACAACTTTGTCTGCCGCCCGTGTGAGCGTGTGTGTGTGTGTGTCTTCGTCAGTTAACATTTTCTGACTAGCTAGTAATGTAATACACACACACACACACACACTCACTCAGACACACACTACAAACAGGCATATCCTCGATACGCAGGTCCGGACTTGTGAAACATCCTGACCTGTTGAGCAAGACAGGGTGTATGGGAGTGTGTGTGTGTGTGTGTGTGTGGGCATGTGCATGTGTGAAAAAGGCTTGTAAGTCAGCGCACATTCGACGCATGTGACACAGGAGCGTGAACATATCTTCACGACCAAGACGGGCGCAACTGTGTCGGTGTTTTATCAGAAAAGTGTGGGAAACGTGCGCGTTTTCTGCACATAGTTGTGTGTCCGAGCGCGCAACATGGCGAGTGTGTGTACGTGTGAAGGTCGCTCATCTCCGAGAGCACATTCCTAACATATTCCGGCCTTCTGTTCCCTTAGCGTGTGTGTATCTGTGTGTTTCAGTGTGTAATATTTAGCTAGCCGTGGCAGCTGTAGCGCTCCATTCATCCTCCCAGTGCTAAGCCAATACGCAGCTCGCTCCATTTATCACTCCAGACTCGGCTGCAGGCTCATTATGGCTCCAAATGAGTCTGGGTGAGAGTTTTCCAGGAGTCATGTTGTGATAAACGGCTACAATTTACTTTAATTTACTGGTTTTGGTGGAATGAAGAACTTTCCCTTATCCTGCCTCATTTACTTCTGCCTCAGTTGGTCATTTCCTACATTTCCCAGGATGCACTACCACTTTTAGAGAACAGTGTGAACTTGTTGCACTCAGATGTTGGGCAGGTAACTAGTCTAGTCTTTCTTTGGTTCCCAGGCAGCGATACCAACACCATCACTGCTGTTAGTGTGAAGGAAACTCGTATCCTGAGGGTGCGTTGTAAATCCAATCTGATGCTCGACAATAAAACGAGAGTGTGGCTCTTTAAATTAGTAGAGGGTGCTCTTTCCGTATGACTTTTGGTTCAGCTGCACAATTACAGTTTACTTGAGCAGGCTTTTAATCCGTCTGCTAGAACGAAGCCATCCAGGATCAGTTCCTTAGGTGACAATCTGCCCTCGCTCTTCACTTCCTGTCCACTGTCAATCACTTGTGCCCTGCAGTCAAAGAGAGACGCTCTCTGTGTTACATCCCTCCTGTAAACGTACTGATTGTGACACAACCTCTCCTATTTAATGTAGGCCTACTTATGCCATTGTTTCGCATAAACTTTGCATTTTATGTTGTTTTTGCGACAAAAATGGAGAGCAATAGCAAGCAGTGCTGTCCTGAGCAGAGAGTAGCAACATTAAAACATCTGAGAAGCAGCGTGTGGAAGTATTTTGGCTTCTACACCGTAGATGGCAAAGTCTTGAAAAACAGTGACAGCTCTACTGCAACAATATACTAATGAAAATAAGTTTTAGGGAACACATGCTACTAGTTAGCAGTTAGCTAATGTTACACACACAAACTGCTCACTCTTCTTGCTATATTTAGCTCGGACTGCCAGAGGACGCTCCGTCGCTCAGAGAGTGAGGTGCTTTGAATAACATGGTTATTGATCTTCTCAACTAATCCTCTGCAAGAAAGCAAATTTCTTGCTTTCCACAAAGCCAGATTTCTTTAAAGCAACATTATGTAAAAATTGGCATTTTTTTGTGATTTGGCAGCCCCGGCAGTCTCTGAGTGCAACACCACTGTCGTAAACACAAATCCCAGGTCTGTAACAGTTTGTCAGATGTAATGTAGGCGCTAACTACAAACAAAACTCATTACATTATAACAGTGTTACGTACGTTGACATAAGCGTGTATGTAACACTGTGATCCGACCCTCTCACTGACGTTACACAGTGCAGAAACAAGTGATGGTTGTGGCGGAGACACCATTCACCCTGTTACAACACACTGTACCATCTAAATGATGACACAGGGAAATCTTTGTGCTGTGCTACAGTTGCATGCATGTGTGGTTTTAATGCAACAGTACTTATTAGGTTAGTCTATATTTAGGCACCAAACACATGTACAGTAAATGTTAATGTGATCTGACTAGCCTCTTGTTAACTTACTCCTTTCCTTCCCTCATTCTTTTGATTGACCTGTCACTTCCCCTCCTCCCTCCTGCCCTGCCAATCTCCCCATTCATTTTCTTAAGATTAGAAAAATATGAAAGGCCGACCAAACAATCGAGAGAGCGCCACTCCTTTCCTGCGTGTGTGTTTGAAAGATCGCCGCGGCTAAATATGTCTCGAATGACCAATCACCGCTCCTATCAAATGGCACATGGTGACGGCATGTAGGAAACCGATCCTCCTCCGCACCACCAGCGACACGCACAGTGCCAGGAGGGCATAGCGTACATCTCCACCCTCGGCCACTTGGCTGCGACCCAACGGGCCAATCAGTGCGGAGGAGAGGAGATGTAGGCTTGACAGAAGAAGACTTTAAAGGACACAGAAACATGGCAGAAGTGGAACAAAGAGGCCTTCAAACTGTTTTATGGCTGCGATGGGAGAGTTGGCAAGGTGTTTAGAGGAAGAGAAGGAGAGGGACACTTAATACCCCTGTGAAGCACAGGACGGCTCTATAACTGTTGCTCCGTAGCCTCGTAATACTTCCTCTGTATATCAATTAGATAACACTCTCCCTTTATCAGTTTATCTCTTGTTCTTCGTCTTTCCTCCTCACTTAGTCGTTTCGTATTTTTGTGGGCCGGAGAAGGCGAAAATAAAAGGGAGAGAAAACATTTGAGCTACTTAGCTGACCGACTGATCCGCAGAGATTTGTAATCAGTGAAATATTAGAACGGAGAAGACGAAGTGCTGCAAAGATGGGAAGAGGAAAAAAAAAGAAGCAATAAAACATGAAACGGGGATGAACTCCAAGTGTACGAGAAAGGAAAAACATCATCGCTTATGAGAAAGAAAAGCAAAAACAAGTCGAACGTCGATAAAATGAACGCGCACATAAACAACGTAGTTGAAGACCAAATGTCTCGCAGTGCAAATAAATACAGGCAGAAATGGGTCGAACACAGACACACAAAGACTCACGCACAACATAAATAGTTGCAGTCATCATAAATCTATCACGAAACACAAACACACATAGCTCAGTGGGGGTGAACTCACAACAACACGAACCCACATGGCAGCGGCCCGCATCCCACTAACACACAAACACACACACACACTGACACACAGGAAGACAAAACTTGAAAAGTAGATGGAGGAGGCCAGAAAAACAGAGTTGTTTACGAGTGTGTGTAGCTTTTTTAGAGATATGCTTTTTAACTTTCTTGCCAAGCGTTAGATGACAAGTTCAATATCAATCTTGAATTTGTCCACCAAATATGAAGCTAGGGCAATTAGCTTAGCTTAGCTTAAAGACTGGAAGCACACACACCTACACAGGTACAACTAAAAAAATGGTCTGTGGCTATGTTGCTCGCTAGCTTACAGCTAACGTCGGCATTGTTACATTGTCTGGTGAAGACACGAGGCAAACTTTATTACCTTTGGACCAAGCCAGGCTAGCATTTTCCATGTTTTCTGTTGTTATGCTAAGCTAAGATAGTGTCCTTCAAGCTCCAGCTTTCAGTTAGCATAGGCTACAATTATAAGTGCGGTATCTATTGTGTCATCTATCTCTCAAGAAGAAACCAATTAGCTTAGCTCAGCTAAGTATAAAGACTGAAAGCAGGAAGCATTAATTAGCACTAGCGTTACTACATAATTGCACAAGGTGCAGAGGAAAGGGATGGAGGCACTGGCAACACACACAGGCACCTCCACAAGAATGGTATGTGTGTATGCTACTAGTTAGCTTACAGCTAATGTTAACCGTTTTCTTCCAAATACAGTAAGTGAAGCTAACCTGGAAGTGTGTTTGAAGCCTGTAGCCTATGACAGCTGACGGCTAGTGTTTATTGCCCCTAGTCTGGTGAGTTCAGGGTAGAAATGGCTGCTCAAACTATTAAAAACTAAGACTCAAGGTGTAATAAACCAGAATTATCCTTCAAACCTTCATTTCTAAGCCGCTCACACACACAAGGTGGTAGTTTTGTTAGCTAAGCAGAGAGATTAGCAGGGCCCTACAGAGCGTACGAACTCTCACACACAAACACACATTTTGGAGGAAGCATCTGCTCGGACAATGGATTCGATACTGCGCCGTGTCGCACTTCTTCTTACAGTGAAGGACCGAATGTCTGTGTCGCACGAGTGTGTGTTGAGCTGTGTGTGTGTGAGTGAAAATGAAGACCGCTCTGCCATGTGCATGAACAGATAATGTCAACAGAGAACAAAACATGTGACCTGGTGACACAGAGAAGCCAGAGGAGAGGAGAAAGAGGGAGGAAGCGGTTACATTATCGTCTCACACATTCAACTTCCCCTGCCAACCGCTCACTCGTTGTCTGTGTGTGTGTGTATGTGTGTGTGTGTGCAAATAAAAATGACCTCCTGTGCGCCTGTGTGTGTGTTATGTAAACCCCTTGTACCAAGTTAATACCTTCTGGATGTTTGACTTCAGCCAAGGAGATAATCTCTATTAGATCTCTACTCATACCTGCCAACATCGTTCTAATAACAATTCAGCTGGCTCATTTACACACACACACACACACACACACACACACACACACACACACACCAGTTCAGTTGGGTATGTTTCTGTTGCATCGATTGTGGGCAGTGACAGCCAATCAATAGAAAACAAATTGACAATATTGATAATCAATACATTGGTTGAAGCAAAAGCAATTTGGAGACGTCAGCTGACAAGTTATCCGTTAAAAGGTAGCATGTCTGTACACTAAATATGAAGCTACCATCAGCAGACGGTTAGCTTACTTTAGCATAAAGACTGTAAACAAGGGGGAAACGGCTAGCTTGGCGTGCACATAACCCCATCTAAGTGAAGCTTTTAAACTTTGGATACTGTATGGATCACACAAGTGGGCTTCAGGACAGAGCAAAGATAGCCATTACCCCCTCCTAGCTTCTAGTATTTATGCTAAGCTAAGCTAACTGTCTCCTGGTTATAGAAAAATGGCTGATTTCTACAGGATGCGCCCAGCTACTGTACTGCCTCATGGTAGCTAGTAGGCGTTGGCAACATTAAAGTTAGCTATCGTTAGCGACATTAGCATTAGCTAGCATTAGCACAAACTGGCAACCACTGCTTTAAACAAACAGTTAATACAAAATAAATGTACGTACACATGTCAGCATTAATCAACACTCACACTAGTGAGGCCCGCTTCCTCTCATACTGGAACGACATGATTCAAATCACTGTCACACCTCCCGTCAGTATGTGGTGAGACGGGAGCAGCCCTCCCCGAGGGTGTTTGTTAAATCCACATCACAGGTTACAGCTGACACATGAGAGTAAGTGTTTGTGGTGGTGTTAGTGTCCCGCCCCTCAATCTTGTCGAGGCATTTGAAATCAATTCTGCACCATTACAGGCTAAATCTGAGCTCTGTGGTGCCTCGATTACATCCCTGGGGGCAAGTTGTCTTAAAGCTCAGGTGCTATTGACATGACCTGTGCACCTTAAAGAAGGAGGCGAGGGAAGGACAGAAGGAGAGAGGGGAAGAGGGGAGCTGTGGAGGAGGAGTGGGAGGAGGATGAGGGAAGAGGGGGCAACGAAATTCCCCAGAACCCCCATAACCCCCCGTCTGAGTAACTTCCTGCCCACTTTCCCACGCCAAGAGAAGAGAATGAGGGAGATTAGAAGTGTTGTTGCAGGAAATTAAGGAGCAATAACTCTGGTAGGAAGGGACCACGTGAGAAAATGCATTGATGAGACGAAAGAGGAGGGGGAGGTGAAGAGGTGAGAAGGAGTAAGAGAGGGAGCGGGAAAAAAATGGGAGATAGCGAGGTGAAAAGATGGAGAGCAGGGAGGGAGGAAATGTCATCCTTCAGTTTATATTAGAGAAACAACTTTTGCCTCATCTCTCTGATGGCTACCAGCTGCCCTGACAGAGAGACACGGGAAGTGAAAGAGAGGGGAGGGAAAGACAAATTGAAGGTGGATTAGCAGTGGAGAAACCGGGCAGGATCCAACAGCTGAAGTGAGAAGGAAGAGGCAGCCAAAGTAAAACAGAACATTAGGGAGGATTAGCCGCCGTGCCAGGTGCGTCTCAGCTCATCCCCGCTGTGGCAGGTGAGGCTGCGCTCCACCAGGATCGGCCTGTCGGCGCTAAATCAAACTTATTGGAAACGCTACAGCTGACAAATCATAGGTGCTGTGTGGGAAAGGACTGCAGAAACAGACCAACAAGGTGCAGTGAATATCTGAGCAGTGGAGAGCAGGCTTTACTGTTCTTCAAAACAACATGAATCATCAGATACCGTCAATAAAGGAAGTGTGAAAAGGAAATTTGATCGACGAGAACACATGACACACCCAAAACAGCACAATAATCTGCAAAACAGGGCCGGTTACAAGGGCTGGAACATGAACCAAGTACTGAAACTGAAATAGTTGAGGTGTATGCTCTCTGGAGGATTTGTTTACAAAAAGCAAACGCTACTTTAGTTAGTCACATCCCTCCTTGGCCATCGGTGCACATGCTGCATATTGAGAAGCTATTAACTAGACTAAAAGGAGTGATTTACCAACGTTTGGTGTATATTTTAAAGGCCTGCCGGTCGCCACTGGAGCCGACTACAGCTGCTCTCTCCACCAGGGAACAATCAACAAACCTTTCAGCCTGCTCCTCTAATCAACATGTTGATGCTGTTATTTTACCTTCAACAAACCTCTTAAATATCTAAAAACAGCTCATTTTGGCTTTGAGCGTAAAGAGGAGAGTTTGGCCAGAGGACTGAAAAAGAAAACGCAGAGCAAGTTTAGCAGGAGGCTGTGAGCATATGTTGTGACAGATGCGAGGATTTGGGATGTGCATGTGGATCTTGTGTAACCTTCTCAGCCACTGGCATGCACTTTTTTTTTGCCTCAGCCAGACTCTCACCAACCAGCACTGAGGATATATTGGGGATTTGGTTTTCCAAACTGGGTACCACGGGCACTTAGAGGTCATTGAAAGGGTTACAGCTGGCCCAAAACAAAGGAAATAATAGATTTTTACTGTTGACTGTATGTTTTTCCTGGACAGGCTGGCATTTAAAAAGTGCTTACGCAGGGAAAAGTGCTGCAGCTGCTTCATCAAATGGGTTTTCTGCCGTCTGGAGCACGTGTGTCCTGAACTCCTGCTGGAAATAAACGGCCTCCGAGTTTGAAAAGTGGTGAAATACGCACTGTTTAATTAAAGCGACCACTTGGAACAAACCTGCCTTTGGACGGCTCGACTTAGCGGTGTAGGAGTATATCTCTCCGAGGTGCTACGTCAAACAGCATCGACCATGTTACACTAACATCTGGCAGGGCCCCGTATGTTATGTTAGCGAGTCCTGTTGTCGGTACTTGAGGAAAAACAAACTGACCTTAAAAGGACAACACGATTTCGTATTGTTTCACTTTGTTTATATGTGGCGGACCCTGCCACCTTTCCAGCTTCAGACAGTGTTCTGGGGACCTAATTTTCCTCTGAGGACAGTTTGTTTATTCAGTTATTGAAAAAAATAAACATTTCTGACCTCATTAATATTGTAAATATATAAAATCTGAGTTTGAATTTCTTCTCCAAAATTACATAGTGCCCCTTTAAGCAGGACTGTATCTCAAAGTGCAAATAGTGGAGAGATTTAAAGAGTCTGGACTAAAGGACGTTGAGTGAGTGAGTGAGTGAGTAAAAGGGAAAGAAAAACAGTGGAGCCTGGTGCATGCTGGGGTGTGTCTCCCACGTTTCACTGCCAAGCCACTGTGTGCATGCGTGTGTGTCCGTCAGCGACAGTCGGTCGTTATCGCGAGTGACTCAAGCATTATGGGAAATTCTGGGCGCGCACACGTCAGAGGTCTTGTTTAGCCGAACCCTTGGACATTACACAAAGATGAGGAGAGGGAGATAACAGACGGGAAAAGGTGAACGAAGGGGTTGAGAGGAAGAGATTCAAAAAGGTTATTCCAGAAAGAGATGGAGATGGAGGAAGCGCAGCCGACCCGTCGAGCAGGAAAGAATACCTTTCTCGAGGAGTGTCAGGGGAAGAGACGGAAACAAATGAGACGTTGGAAAAAGAGAGGAAAGTACAGAGTTATTGAAAGGGACGCGTTAAACAAAGTGAGGCATGAGAAGAAGGTGACACGAAACAGACGGAGATGAGTGAAGGGAAGGAAAAGAGATGGAGATGTTCAGATGGATATACAGAAGGAGGAAGAGAGGCGAATGAGATAAAGCAGATTTTTAAGAGGAAAAAGTTGTAAAGCAAGTGTTGGAAGAGGGAGGCAGGTGATCCAAATATGCATGACTAATGATGGATGATAGATGGACGTGCCTCTCCGGGCTGTACATAGTGGAACATGTACAGGGTTTAGTATAATATTCATGTGCCTTTTCTCTTATTTTCCATCATGAACCCGCCTCTGGACAGGAGGTGGTTACTGCTGTTCTACATCAGCAGAAGGTTAAACAGAAGAAGTTAAACACACCTTGTGTTTAGGATCATTTCACCCACGATACCGCAGCTCAGCCGCTTGAGGAGGAAGCTTAATGTTAATTATGTAGCTAATCAAAACCAACGTGCACCGAACGACATCCTAGAAACCAGGAGTAGATTGTGCAAAGCAATTGGATAAGTAGGCCGACATTAAGTAGGAGACAGCTGATTTTCACCTAGTTAATCGATCGCAGGTGGCATTGCTCTCTCGGTACAGACTGAAAAAAATAGAAGTATAAAAAGCTAACATGAGTCAGTGAAGTCTACGTGTGGGAAACACTGAACCTTGGTTTGTTTACTGTTTGACAGAGTGGAGGTGAATGACATTTTCAAAGTCAGTGAATAAGATCTAATCACACATTTTCATTGATGCCCAGTTAAGTTCCCGAGTTTTACTTTATATAATATCATTATGATGATTTCTGGAATTACAGTTGAGGAAGCGTCTTAATTCTGATACTTTACTTCATTGAAATAACGTGGTTTCCCCCGTCACTGTAGTTACACTCTGGAGAGTGTGTATTTCAAATGTCCTGAAACTCGAATCCACAGGGGCTGAGCTTTCATGCGTAAGGGTTCCTGTCCTAAATAAAATGCACCGTCAGTGCTGCGTCCTTCTCACCTTGATAAAGAAAGAGGAACTTTCTACTCTCTCATCTCAAGTTGAGCATCGTCAAACCAAATCTGTCGTGACGTTTTGGGGCTATAAACCTTTGGACGTCCTTTGCGGAGTTTCTAAAAATGCCTTGCCAAAAGCGGGTATCCTGAATATGTCTCGATCACCTCTGAACGGAAAGATATCGTTAGTTTAAAACGCAGCATCGCTTGTCATTTAAGGTCATATAAGCAGAGCAGCAAAAATAAAAACTGCACTGGAGATCAAATATTTTAGGTATCTCTATTCAGAGAAATGGGTTCCATCCAGAATACCCTTGTCATCTGTGTAAAAGCGTATTTAACTTGTTCTCATTAATAATAGCTGGATATCTGTGTTGCCGGCGTGTCCTCTTTCTTTCTAGCTCTGGTTTGAAATCTCCTGGGGCGCCACAACGCTGAATTAAAGCTTCACTGAAGTCACCCCCCGTTCACTTTGAAAAAAGGATAATCTATAAATTCAGGTGTGCTTATTTTCACGGCTCCATCGGACCTAAAGGAAGCTTGTCCAGATCTTCTGAGCCAGATTTAAACCTGCGTCATTAAAGAAACTTAATACACAGCTCGCAGTTTGGGATCTCTGGGAAGAAAGTTCAAAAACACCACAGTAATGACTTAAAAAAATCTTATAAAAAACATTTAGAGCAGCAATATTCATCTTTTAGGACATTACAATTACAAAAAATGACTACCATTATTATTCCCTGCCGGTTTCTGACCCTCCTTCTAACGTCTAAATTCCCACACATCCCTGTCTTTGGCCTGGGTGGTCTGGATGTTTTAAGGCGTATTTCATTTTTGTGGCAGGGGCCAACAGCAAGCAGCATTCCCGCTACTGAAGTAAGAGCAGTGACCACAATCCGGCTCCGTCACGCCAACAACAACAGAGATGAAAAGCAGTCAGTAAGTAATGAAAGAAAAAGCCAAACATTGCGGCACAAAAGGCAAATGAGGTGGCACCGCTTCTTGCGCGAGTTTGAAGGGAGTCAGCCGGAAGCTGCTTTCACTTGGGAATTTGCTTTTTGTTTCAGAGATCAAATCTGACTCTGCTGTAGGAAAATGAATGATTTGCGTTGCTCAGGCCAAGTAAGCAAACATCTCACGGTCAGTTAAAGAGATATTTGACCTGGGCTCCTGCAATCACGCTCACAAGGGGCTTAGAAAAGACTGATTGACTGACTCTAAAACGTGTTGTTTAAAGTTGTGTGTCTTTATAAAACAGTTTACTGTGCGGAGCGGCTTCATCGCCACGATGAAAAGATTCAACGACTGACGGTCTGACTCTTTGCTAAACAGTGTCACGGTTGCACCTCGGGCGACAAACGGCCTATTATCTCAATAACACATGGAGCCGCGCATGTGCGGGCGCGAGCGAGACATCAGGAATAAAGTGAGTATTTAAAGCATCTGTCTGTTATGCGAGTGCACGGACACATGCTGACACACGTGGAGACGGACGGGGTGACGTGTTCTCTGGCCCAGATATGCAACACACACACACACACCGAAACATGCAGACACAATGCAGCAATAATATTGGCTATCATTCCCTACATGCCTTTTGGATAAATAGACAGCCAGAAATAAAAAGGGGAGCAGTGTGTGCGAGAGAAAAAACATAGAGAGCGATGGTGGGGGAGGGGTGGGTTAATTGAGCCGCTCCGAAATGTCATTTGATCCGAGAGGCCTCACGAAATGTTCTGACCGGGCTGTCAACACACTTGTATGCATGTAGATGTGTGGGATTTGTTTATGAAAATCTCGAGATTAACATCATCAGAATTTGATATTAAAATAAAATATTCAAACACCTTTTACATCGCCGCATCATCGAAATCTCAAAACCCCACATCCTGCAGACTCACTGCCCATTTCTTCCGTCTAATTATGTCAGCCGAATGCCTAAAATCCAGTATTACCAAACTAATGGCTTAAGCACAGCCACCGAACATAGAGGGGGAGGGAGGGGGTGGGGGATTGTTAGATAGTACAAGTAAGATGGATGGCATAAAAGAGATGGCGGGCTAGAAGGATGAAGGCCACAAAGACATCAGGAAATCAGCAAATTGATGAATTAATGGACTAATGGATAAAACCACGATAAGAGGCACAAAGAGAGAGGAGAAGGAAGCAGGAAGACAAAGGGGTGCAGTGATGTGTGGTAGAGTTAAAGCAAACAAACGCGCATGGTATCCATTTTGGCACTCGTGTTGGTGCATTAAAAATCCATTGTGGTCAGCTTCAGCGTGGTCCATTTGTATCCCATCATGTGTGTTTTTGTGGATACTTTGAGAGATGGGCGGCAGTCCATCTGGCCTACTTTGAGACCAACAAGTGTGTGTACATGTGTGTGAGAGTGTGTGTCTGTCTCACCAGGTTGGACCCTCCAGTCCAGTACAGGAAGAATCCATCTGGGTCGACTTTCAGGGTTACCAGGGTGGGGGGCCCGCTGTTGGGCTCCTAGACGACAACAGAAATAGAGACGTTAGTTCGACGAACACACAACAGTGATATCCACCTCCGCCTCCAACACACATACACACTTGCACTTGTTCTTGCTACATAGTGAGGACTGTAGTTTTTAACCACAGAGTGAGGACATTTTGGTCGGTCCTCACGTCAAACGGATGTTGGAAGGTTAAGACTTGGTTTTAGTGGTTAGGTTAGAGCTAGACTTAGGGTGAGGCATTCAGTTGTGATGGTTAAGTTTAGGCTAAGGGAGGGTTAGGGTTAGAAATACAGAGATAGTGAGCTCCAATTTTATAAGCAGTGTACTTAAAGCTCTGAAAAAGATAATAATTGGATTGATTGGTGAGTAAATTGGTCCCTAGCAAATTCACTCACCAATTTCCTGTTTACAAAGAAGTTTGGGTAAAAAACGTTATCATTTTTCTCATCTTTTATCTTTTTTTTAATCTTTTATATAAGTTTGGCTAAAACCTGTCTGATGCTCATGTTTCTCAACTAGTCTGGTGACATTGTTGCCATGTTCCTACATTTGAGCAATCAACTTGGCAAGTACGATTCAGGGTTCTCATGTTATTATTCAGGCGTCATTCAGTCTGAAATGTGCTCAATGTACTCACGTACTCATGCTGAAGGCACCAACCATCTGACCCAATTTATGCTCCGTCAGCGTATCAGTAACAAGCCTATTGTTGTTCTCTTGCTAACACCAAATGGAGAAAACTAGCAAGTCATGCTTCCGCATGGGTTAAGCAAGACACTAGATGAACACCAAAACAATCTGAGAAGTAAACTGAGGGAGTGTTCGGGATTCAGCAGCACAGATGGATTGGAAGTGTTAGATAAAATAAGGCGGTTGGCTAAGTGCGTGACGATGATACATGTTCAGATTTGTTTCTTAAAAGTGATACTACCATTGGGAATATGGCCAAAGTTATGAAAATAAGAGCCAAGTTGTAAGAAACCATATTTTAATTTAAGCAGGGAAACTACAGATTGGTCACCTGAATGAGTTGTGGCCTTGGTCACCTTGTACATCATGACATTTTAAATTAAATGTAGTCTTCTTATTATGTCCAGCAGGTTCCTTCAGGGGCCCCGATTCATTTTGTTCCCAAGTTGTACTGATGACTACCAACTGTAACTATTTTCGTTAGAGGTGGAACAAAACTTTGTCAAGATATTTGACCACACATAAAAGAACATAAACAGTTTTATGTCATATATATTTATAATGCCTTAACAAAACACACATTTTCTCTTAAAACACAGAATATCACAAAATGGGCGGTTAAACATTCATTTGAATTTTTTGTAATTTGTGCTGGAAATGATAAAATTCCACTGTGGACGTTAACGGGTTAAGAAAACAAGATAACATAGAAGGACCATGTGACATGAAAAAAGCGTTTTATGGCAGCAGTGGCTGCTGTACCTGCTGTTTTATGGTGCTTTGCCGTTATGAGATTGTAGACAGACAGATAGACAGGCAGAGCTGTTCTGTGTTTGTGTGCACGTGTAGTGCAACAGCTGTTTCGACGCTGGAAACCACAGAGTTAGGCCCGCATGACGATCCCATTCATGTGCAGCATAATGATGCCACGGTAGCCGGCCTCAACATGTCATTAGCATCATCATTATGGAGTCATACGCAAGTTACGATAACCATACACGCACACACATACACACACACACGCACGCACGCAGCTACTGGCTCTGTAATTACAGTGGTAAGCGGTCATACTCTAGTCCAACAGACGAATGCACAGTCCAGACATCCTGGGAAACAAAGATGATGATCCAGATTGTTTGTTATTACAGTGACAGATGACTCATGTGTACATGTCATCATGAGCATCAGTATCAGCATCATCACCATCAGATGGTCAGAGAAAATGATCTGCCTGGCAACCCACAGAAAACTTTCCCAAGATCAAACAAACAAACAGAAAAGACACAATTTCTCTGTGACCTAAATGAAGCGGGATAGTACGGTGGCCCTGAAGGTCAAAACACAATAACATTTCAGAAAACACAACATTTCAGGGACATGTTTTCGTGAAATGTTGTTGTGTTTCCTCAAATGTTGTTGTGTTTTCCGTAATGTTGTGTTGTGACTTTCAGAGCCATGTTAGGATACTGAAGCAAAGACAGGCAAATAACACAATGTTACTTTACAGGACTCCATTTAGGACTGTCTATTTATGAGCTCTGCCTTAAATGGCTGTATAATCTATGATGGGTTGTAAAACAGGTACAAAAGAAGCAATCAATAATGGCATCCCTTAATCAATACACAACACAAATTATACTTTTATATTGCTATAAGCTAATGATCCAATTCCAAGGTGATGTGTACGTAAGACAAACAGTCTCTTGTTTACAAACATCCTGGGAAACAATTGTGATGACCCAGATTGTTTGTTATTACAGCGACAGATGAGTCACGTATACACGTCACTATGAGCATTTTGGTCTTTACGCTAAACATGCAACATCTATCTCAGCACGAGAATGCGAATAAGTGTGTTTCCCCTAAACGCTGGACTATTGTTTACAGCGGCCTCCTTAGTTTTAACTCGACTCCCACTCCCAGGAAACGTACATTTTAAACTAAACATACCTTGAGTTTAGGCTCCAAGGTCGGCTAATGGAGAGAGGGAGTTAGACGTTTGGATTGGGATAAGGACAGGAGGAACAGAGAAAGGAAAAGAGATTGTTTAAAGGAAGATGGGAGGAAGATGGACAGGAGTGGGATTAGAAGAAATGGTGAAGGTTGGGGGGAAAAAGAAACAAAAAAGGTCAGGAGTAGAGAACGAGAGCAGAAATCCAACCACATCATAAGACTTTAATTGTTTGATGCGAGATGCTTCACTCCACCAACCAGCTTTCATATAAATGCCAGTTACAGACTGACAGCTTAACTCTGCATTTACTTCAAATACAAAACCAATGTTACATTTTAAATAACTGAACTTGTGACCTGTGTTTTACTCACTGGAACCAGTCGGAAAACTGTACTGAACTCCAATTTCACACTATAAATGCCATCTAAAGGCCGTGACCTGAAATCAGATGCCGTTTTCACTGAACCCTGAGCAGTTATTTAACTCCCGAGTCAACAGAGGATGAATACATGTTAAACTGGAAACAGTCGGCTTGGATGATCCGAAGAGACGACCGTGCCTTCTACTGAACGCGTCTTCCGCAAATCATTTGCAAATCAAATGTCTGGCTTGGGAGGCAAATGAGACGAACGTTTTTCGGTAGCTGCTCCACACACGTTATGCACGCTCCTCTGTTAAGTTCAACCTTATTCCTCCTTAGAAAGTGCTCCTCTCTACTTAACAAGTCAGACGTATTTAAGGATTCTTCAAACTAGCCAGCTTCTATTCGACTTGACTCACTTAAAGGTGCACTGTGTTGTTCTGGAGAAGACATTTTAACCAGAAGAGAAAGATCTTAACTTTTGTGTTTTGCATAAACAAATTAAATAAACAGACTCTCTTTGTTTTCTTGTCTGAATAAGCAAATTGACCTTAAGGGACAACACAGTTTGCAGCAAACAACTCCGACTTGCTAAGCAAAATTGAGTATACGGTGCCCACACGCACTCATTGAACTTAAACAAACTATAACACGACTTCTGTGTACAGTTGGTCCAACAGTAGAAGAGAGAACGAGGGGAGAGAAGAGCATCCATCAAGGTTATGCGTCCATGTCTAGCCGACACAAACAGAGGAGGCAGAAACATCACTTTCACACATAAACCCTGTATCAACTGTGATGAATAATGGCCTCAACCTTTGTTCGACCCGTTCATACCACACGCTTGGTCATGGGTAGATGCCCAGTCCACCACAGCACTTAAACCGTACTGCAGATTCATACGCTCTACATCACTATATACCACTGGACTACAGCCAAGCTAAATTTGGCTCACTTGAGATTCGACTATCGTGCTCTAGTGCATTTGAAATTGATGGAGGACAAATTTATTGTTAGGACAGACAGACGTTACTGAATAAATCTTGTTGAGTTATAGTGTGATAATATCCGTTTAATAAACCGTTGCTGCAGCGGGAACAGAACCCTGAAACAGATCAGTGTTTCTTCATCTTAAATCAGACACGTTATACTCCACATAAATCCACATACGAAATCCCTGCTGATGGGTAACAGATAGGAGTATACCTTGGAAAGAAAATTCATAGTTATCATACTTTGTAGATTTGCTTATCCATAGTATTGTATTCTACCGTAGCTTTTGTTTTTATTATTAAGTTTATATGACGTTTCATTTCTGTCAGCACATACAATGTTATCAGATAATAATAAAGCATTCGTTCAATAAAAAAATCCCTTCTGTTTTCTTTTTTTTTTCAAAGCTACAACATGTTTCCTGTCAAATTCCTACTCAAAACATGTAAGGGGCAGCATATCACCAGCATAATAGCACAGGGCTAACTGATTAGCATTCTAATTTCAGTAGATATCGCTGCAACAAAATACATCACCGTCATTATGTCAAAACTGTTACTTCTTGACATTCTGTTGATGATTGTAGTTATTTTTTTATGTTTTAAACTAAAACTCGTACATAATTTACCTTCACAGGTCATTAAGGTTTACATATATCAATGTTCGACAGTTGTATGTGGGTGGAAACACAAAAAACATGCTAATGCTTATTAAGTGGCTAGATGTGTTTATGACCAGAGCGAGTTGAACAACGTGTCCCTGAATAATCTAAAACACACAGATTCAAATAGAGTGTTGACATAAAACTGGCTATGATTGGTATCATATAGTTGCCACACTTGGCTCGGTTTAGGTGTGGAAAACAGTACCGGTTAGTGCAATGAAGTCCGATGTATTGAGGTAGGTTTTATCTATCTATCTAAAGTGCTATGGTTACCCACCCTGAGTTTTGAAGAGCCTCTGTAGGCTCTTATCTTAAAGGAGCACTGTGAAGTTTTGGGGAAGAAATTTTAAATCAGAGGGGGAAGATTTTCATTGACTGATATTTTGCCTAAACAAACTGAATAAACAAACTCTCTTAGTGTCATGACCGAATAAACTGAATAAACAAACTGACAGCACAGTTTCACACTAATTTACTTTGTTTACATGTGGCGGACCCTCCTTTTATCCCTCATGTTGTTGTTGTTTGGTCTACGCATTAAATGGTGTACGTCAGCCGTTCAACACTCAGATTATGTCACTCATTCTCATCTTCTCTCCCCCTTTGTGTCATTTTTCCTGCCCTTCGACTGGACATATCCAGTGTCAGTACACACTACGGGTACACAGTCGATGGGGATTTCCAACGGGACCAGACACACAAACGCACACATATACACATTCACCCAGAGGAATGTGATCTATGGGCTCATGTGACCAGTAATATAACAACATCTCCCATAAAGCTTTCAAGCCACACGGACCGAAGGCTGAACACACACACACACACACACACAATTGTGGTCAGATATATTTGCATGTTATGCCCGCTGAGTTTTACATACCTGGCAGTGGCTTTCTAGTGAAGCCTTGCTTTCAGGACATGCTGATCTCATACACTCAAAAATATGAAGACTTGCCACTTTTCATTGTTTCAAATGTGGCATAAATCTAATGTCTTTAGCTTTTGTGTTTGAGCGCTGGTTGGACAAAACAAGTAATTTGAACGTGTCACCAAAATAGTAATTGACACATTTCCCTATTTTCTTGTTCAAGGTCATTGTAACAGCTTTTAAAAAGGCGCCCTAGCACCCCAACCCTAACCAGGAAATCATTAGTGCATGCCCTCCCCACACACACACACACACACACCTTGCTTACCATAATCATGCACCCTATAGAGTGTTTTCTGTGTCGGAGTGGGTGGTAGGTCTATAATTGGACCTCACCCCACTCCCCAATTATCCACCATATGTAGAAACCTTCTTAAGTCTTGCTAACTTCCTTTCTTTTCATTCTTTCATGTCTGCCTTTCTCTCCACACCAATTCACTCCCTCTCCAACACTTTTATCCCTTTTTTTTTTCACCGTAATTGATTGAAGCCCACATCTCTCTCTCCAGACCCCCTCCAGATGTCCTGACCCTCCGACAAACACCTTCATTACCTGACCGTAATGTCAAACACACATAGGGAGTGGACGGACCACCCTCTGAGTCTGAGGTGGACGGACAGTGGCTAATGAGCCCCTCTTGACAAATACACATGTAGTCACGCCTATATTCTGCCTCTCGTACCGTCCTGTGAGTGTGTTGTACAAAGGAGAAAGCCAAATGATAAAGTGGCTGCTCAGAGTGCACCTTTGGTCTGCTGCACTGTGTGTGTGTGTGTGTGTGTGTGTGTGTGTGTGTGTGTGTGTGTGTGTGTGTGTGTGTGTGTCGATAGCTAACGGGAGTGTTCGTGTGAGAAAGAGGGTCAGTGTGCACTTAGTGTCACTGTGTTTGAGCTGCTGCTTTGGCAACATGGCAAAAGTTGATGACAGCAGGTAACCTTTGGACCCAACTGAGAGCGAGGAAAGAGGGAGGAGTGAGGCCAGGGAGGGAAAATGAGCTATAAATTACAGTAGAGAAGGAAAGAAACTAGAAGATCATTGAAGTTAATATTTAGGCCCGATCTCAATACACTTTAGCCCTACCCCTCTGTTTTGCACGTTCACGCCTAGGAGTAGGGTGTCCTGATTCTTGTTTGCATGTATTATGGTCCTTTTCTTTAGAACAAGCACAAAACAATCACTACTAGAGTTTGCTGATGTCTCGGTTGCGAGTTGTGAACAAACTGCAAGCGTCCATGCCACAGCTGGAGACGGCATACAGGGAACGTCTGGTCGCGTCCGATTACATGGACGCCATCGACAACCACTGATGACGTATGGCGATTTTGGATGTGTGTCCAATTTCGTAGGCGGAGATTTGAATCAGTCCCCTTGTAGTCTGGCTAGCTGCACGGCTAAGTGAGCTAACAAGCTAACAGTAGCCACAGTCATGGATGAAGAGAATACATTCAGCAGGAGTTAGCATTACTCTGGCGACTGGTTGCCCCCGTTTGTTGAGATGAATTCCAGACTGCCACTTCTTAAGTATTGCACCTTTAAGATCGTCTGCGCTGTTCTTTGCGAGCAGTCCGATCCAATTTGTGTGTCTAGATATCGCTGACCTATCTGCCTGGATATCTGTGGTAATGACATCGGCGCTTTCCAACTAGGAAGCGTATAAAAATGAAGATCGCCCGCCAAACAATGGCACTGTCAAGCCTCTGTGCAGAGCTCCTCCACGGTACTCGAACAAGCTCAGCCAGTCTATAAAGTTTATAAAGTATCTCTTAATTCAACAACTCACAAAATTGAGCGAGTTTATAAGGCAGTCTGGGGAATTTCTCTCCCACTTCATCTCCTGGTTGTTGTTGATGTGGCTGCTTTGACCCATAATATGTTGGCGTTCAGTCTGTTGTCATGCAAATCATTCTCAAATTGTTGTAAAATTATTGTTTATAACAATAACATACATGTGTGTCCTGGCCACTGAACATAATAAAGAAAACATGATTGTCACGCACAATTTACTGTGTCATTATGTAGACCGAGCCCTCAGCACCTCCAACTGTGACTGATTTCCAGCGTCCCTGGCTCAGCCTCTCTGTTGCACTTCAGTCACTCTGGATTTGACATCAAATATGTTAAAGGCAGGTCTTGCTTTTCTGCAGCCATCTTGCCAAATAAACGGGGAAGAGATCACACACGTAAGATACAGACACACGGTGAGGTTAACGTGTCGTGAACGGAGTTAAAATAATGAACAGGGTGAAAGAGGAGGCGGAGAAGAGATGGAGGAGTCCAGATGTCAGTCCCACACTTCACATGTGGCTGTGGTTGACCTTCCACCTCTCCCTCCCTTCGCTCCATCCATCCATCCTTCACCCGTCCCTCGTTTCTCACCACTGTGTCAGGACGCCAGCAGCGTTTCTCGGCGTGGCGTCAGACATTCACACGAGCCTGCGTTTCCTCCTCCTCATACTTTATGTCCGAAACCTTTACATAAGGACAATTTGAGGCCGCTGCTCACCTCTTCAGTGTCAAACCAAGACAGCCACTTTTCTGAAAGTACAGGAACAAGTGGCACAAAAGCGGAAGCCATTGTGTGTTCCCGTGAGGTCAGGACGACACAGCGCCTCTGCTTACAAAAAGAGACCCGTTTCTAAGGGTAGAAACGTTTTTATTTTGACATGTTGGCTGTCACATCTCAGGTGTAAAATGCTTTCCGAAAGCATCTCGCATTGACTTATATTTCATTTGTTCCACTTCCAGAAATGCGCACATTTCCCCTGAGAATCCTCAAAACAGGTTGAAAGTAAAAAAAAAAAGGTGATTCACAATCAAAACACAACTATATTTAGATGTTCAATGAGTGAAAAACAGCAGGGAGAAGAGAAATATTTTAGCACATGACACAGCCAATGTAGCAGTGAATGCTGATGCCAATCTCTTTCTTACGTGAGGAGAGCAAGGGTTATTTAAGGCTGCTACAGTGGATACTGGCTATCAGTGCTGTGGCATCGTAAACAAATTCCACGACATGATATAAAGTGATTACTAAGAGCCGGCTAAAGCCAAGCCGGAAAAGAGAAAACAGGCTGATAAAAGGAGCTGCTCAACAAGTCCAAACATGCAGTGGGAGATATGCACAGGAAGAAGATTTGTAACAGGGTTCAACTGAATTGTAACTGAACTTTAACTGAACTTTTAAAAAATTACTCCGTGGAAATGTAGTCATGAAACAGTAATGCAGATGATGGAGAGAAGTACTGAAACAACATGAAATATAGGTCAGTGTCTGATTCCCAGCTAACATTAAACTGGTACTGAGGTCAACAATGGCGCCATTAAATTAAAGAGTTTGACCTTTTGCTTTCTTGCCGAGAGTTAGATGAGAAGATTGTTACCACATTGTTCGCCTAATAGCCAAAAGACAGGAAACAGAGGGCAAGAGCTGGCCTTCTCTTAGCTTAGCATTTCTAATTTTTACACCTCGGTTTAAGGAGCGGACTGAACAAACAAGACGCCCAAACAATTATCAAATTGCCAGTGGGTTTATTGTTTCAGTGCACTGGTGTCATTTTAGACAATAAAATTTATGACCTCCAGCGAGGAGGTTTTCCCCTGTGTCAGTTTGTTACCAGGATTACACAAAAACTACTGAACGGATTTCCATGACACTTAAGTTTCACTTGCTGTTCGACTCTTATCACCCACTGGACCTTAAACCATCGGGCTGAGACCGTGCCCACTAAGTCAGAGTGCAGTCTATCACCCACCTACAATGCAGTTCTGAGTTCTCTCCCCAGACAGCTTCACAACCGTTCACACCTGGGCTCACCTAGCCCTAGAAACCCCACATGAAGGCCGGTTTGACCCACAAGTGGCCCTAACGACTCTGAAACTCAGAGCCAACTCCTCCATTTAGTTAAAACTGAAGAGGCCTCTTGGATGAGAGGTGAAACGTCTCCAAGTCCAGTTGTCTACGATACAGCACCTAGATTCACCATGACCTGGATGACTGAGAACCTTCATCAACATGTGCCTTTTACAACCTGCCTTACCATCTGAGACTGAAAACATCCAAACCTAGAACTTAATATTTGGCTGTTTCCAACAAACTATACGATTGATACACAAACCGTCTCGCTGGTGTAAGTTGGTGAGAAACAGTGGATCTGAAAATGCCAACTCAGGATATTTGTGAATGGGGAACAAGCGTCTGCAGTCAGTCTGGTTTGACAACACAGTGCTGATAAACACTGAGGGCAACAGCAGCATGGAAGTGTCTTTTTAGCGTCCATTACAGTCCCGGGCTCCTCCGAGCGCGCTGCGGTGCGGTCTGTAAGGTATGACACAATAATCCCGACCAAAATTGCAGGAAGCGACCTCGACACGCGACATTTTATGGCGCGTCACGCTTCGCTCAAATTACAGGCATTTGGAACCGGAGCCAAAACCTCTCATCTCGAAGAGGATCCAGAAACATTATCCAATTAACGAGCAAATACTTCGTTTACAGGCCGAGGTTTACTTGTTAATTGTGAGACATAAACAAACTCCAAATAAAGTGTTGATGTGAGGTGTGAGGAGGATTATTTATTTGGCTTTCCGCGTAACTTTTTTAAGATTCGTATCAAGGAACAATCGCAGCGAGCCGAGCTGCTCTGCAGACGAGCTGTCTGTCTCTGTTTGTTTAATTGGTTGTTTGGGAGGAATTTTAACTGAATTCCAGTCGGAATTCAGTTAAATTGAATTGTGGCCGGGCTGCAGAGGGCGGAGCAGCGGCAGACGGGAGGGAGAGACGGAGGGAGGCAGGGGAGGGAGGGAGGAAAATGGTTTGGCTCTGGAGCCTTACAACAAGCTCGAACAGGAAGTCATTCAACGTGAAGCGCACACACACCCAGAACAAAACCACCACACACACAAACATGTGAGCACACGTGTGTACACAAGCGCAGAGGAAAGATGGTCAATTTGGAGCGCATTCCTCCTCCTCCTCCCCCCCCGCATGAGTCAGTGTGTCATTTGATGGGCCTACAGTTAGACGACGGCGTCAGCCCGGTGGCGGACGAGTACGGGATTGGAAAGCGAAGATATATACGTGATGAGCCATGTGGAGGAAGCACATAGTGGCGAGGGAGGGGGTGAGAAAGAGAGGGACGGGGTCAAAAGTGGGGTTTTCATGTAAACACACTGCACTGCCCTCAGGCGCTTTCTGTGTGTGTGTGTGTGTGTGTGTGTGTGTGTGTGTGTGTGTGTGTGTGTGTCCCATTTCTTTTCTCACTTTGCTGAATCCTTAAAGGAATACGCCAAGTTTTCTTGGGGACAGTAGCTCATTGGTCAACTGACGTCCCTGTTAGAACAAAGACAGACACTAAAATAAACCACGCGTCCCCAGTGGATCATTATTTCTGAGCTCCGTGTGAAAACCTTGGAAAAACACTTCTTTGAGACGAGCAGCTCTTATTGTCGCGTGTCGTGGTTATCAGTGCATCTTATTAAAAAGGTGCACCGTGTAGTTTTTGGGGAAGAGAAAGATCCTCACTGACTGAACACTAAAAACAGACTAAATAAATAAACTCTCTTTGTTTTCACGACTGAATAAAGTGAATAAACAAACTGATCTTAAAAGGACAACACAGATTCATACCGTTTTACTTTGTTTGTATGTGGCGGACCCTGCCACCTTTCTAGCTTCAAACAGTGTTCTGGGGACCTTATTTTCCTCTGAGAACAGCTTGTTTATTCAGTTTCGGACAAATTAAGGTTACAGAGTTTGTATTATTACCTCATTATTATTGTAAATACCAAAATTCTGAGTTTCTCCAAAACCACACAGCGCCCCTGGAAATAGTGACCGCAATAAATTCTTATCAACTCACCTTGGAACAAAACCAACTGCTACTGATGGTTCATTTATCTCTGTAGCAAACGTTTCCTTTGTTTCCTGCGTAACAGAGCCAGATTGACTCACGCTCAGTTACAAAAAGACGACCTTCAGTGTCCCCAGAGTCGGTTCTGAACTTGTAAAAGCTGCATTTTCGCACCATGTACCCCGGCTACGGAATAATTTACAAGATTTGGAAACGCAGCCTTCATACCAAGCATTCACGCGCCATATTAAGAAAATGTTTCATGAAGAATTTAACTGTGTTAAACAGTCGAGCTCTCTTCTTTTTGCCTCTCAGGTCCCGTGCTGTTATTTCACTGCTAAGTGAGAACGTTTGTATCTTTTCTTCATGTGAGGACTACTCTGCAGAGCAACTTCTGGCTGGATTTTTCTTGCAAGACATTCGAGAAGCATCTCAAAGAGACTTTCTAGCCAAATAAAATGAACATTTAGCTGCGCAGATCACATCTCATTAATGGGTTGATTTGTGATAATCACTTGCAGACAGTCTTGCCTCTACACTCCATTTATATTGCGGATTTGGCGAGAAAGTTGTTGTATCGCCTCGTGGGACGACACGGGAAAATATGCCGTTTCTGCAGTGAGCTTCATCGCTTTGTGAGAACGGAAACAGGATTATTGGAAGATGTGAAGCATGTGTCACTAAACAAGATTACTATTGTGTGTCGGCTGGATAACTGCGCCGCGGGGCTGCGATTCACAATTACTTGAATCACCAACTGATTCATCAATGAATCGTTTAGTCCAGAAAAACTCGACGCAAACTTTTCCCCCGAAGTGTCATCTTCACATTGACTCACAGTCCAACACTCAAAGATGTTCGATTAGCTAATGATAGACAGAGAAAAGCAGCAAATCCTCACATTTACAAAGCCGTAAACCGCAGGATATTTAGTGTTTAAATCATTTGTGCATTGACAATCAAATAAATGTTTCTTTTTAGCCACTTGTGGACTCAAGGGGGGTGCAACCGCCAAAAAAAACCCCCAAAATGCCCTCTTGGATGCCCCTATGGTAGATAAAACATGATAAAGTGCCCTCTAGGGTGCCCCACTGCATACAGCTGGCGCCCTTTTTATTCTTTTCACTCGAACATCCTGAGTCCACTACTTTGACATGCAGAGAAGGGTCCAGATGACACCGTATTACCAATTTACTGACTGACTTACACAGTGTTTACATAATGGAATTGGCATGAAATCTGTAAGGTGGACTTCGGGCCAAGTAGACGCTTTTACAACACGTACAAGCAGAATTAATGGAAGATGTACATCGTATGAAGCAGATCACAGAGCTGCCTGAATAACTGCACTGAACAGCTCTTCTAACATGAGTTCAGTGTTTTTCTTTTTTTTGTCTTGTGCATTTCCTTGTTTGTTACAATACAGGCAGACACTTTTTGGTGATACGCTGCCGCCAGTTTGCTCGGAGTACGACTTCGACAGGTGGCCAGTTCTTACACATGGCACCTGTAAAGGAGTTCTGCACTTTGCTCAGACAGCAACACACTTCATAATTCATCTAATCCTGGCGGTGAGACGGTCCCCATAGACTCAATTACAGGACATACGTAAGCACTAACTGGCTGGAGATCATATCTGCACGGTGTCAATTCATGACACTGACGTTTAACGACAGAGCATCTTCTTCTTCTAGCCCCCCAAAAACACCATTTTTCATCGTCCTCTCCAATCTACCAGCACGTCCCTCCTCTCCTCAACGTGCTCCCTCTCTCAACATCTATTCTCCACAAGTCATTTGTTGATTCTAGCGGGGGAAACAGCAAACAGAGCGGGATGAAAGATAGACAAGGGGAATGCATCCACATGTTTTTGAGTGTTCACACACTTAATCACCAGCATAACCATTTCCTGGGAATTCCCTTTGAGAGACGTGGAGACAGAGAGAGTTAGTGTGCGAGAGAGGCGGAGAAATGAAAGGAAATCAAAAGGACATTCACTGTTTGCGTGACAAGACCCTTTTTTCAGAGGCCAGACGCACACATGCTCGCAGACGCATCATCATTGCAATGTGTGCGAGGCTCTGCTGCTAATAAGTCGTTTGCACACACTCTTCGCGTGAGCGTGCCGGGGTCAACGCCACACCTGAGCTCATATTTGCAAAGTAAACTTGCGATAACGGCCTCGCTGGAACTATGGACCTTAGGCCGCGAGATTTCGACGGCCCTCGCACAGGCACTTGCGAGCAGCTGCGTTGTAAATCCAAGACAGGGGTTTCCAAATGGAAGACACAGGGCCTTCAGTTAAGAGCCGGATCGGCCTGCAACTCTGTTAATCATTGATGGCTGCTCAGACACATGGACGCACACGCCTACTTTCTCTGCGGAGAAGACGGCAGGACGGCCCTGCACCCCGTCTCAAAACCACAACACACAAAACCATAATTATTACGGTCAATGACACGGGCAGGCGCATGTCAGGGTTGCCAGACACGCTGCAGAAACCCTTTTGTGTTGACATGATTTGGAGGAGAAACTCAAACTCATTTATTTTTAACATTTACAATATCGAGGTAATAATACAAACTTGGAAATGTTTATCTTTTAAACAAGGAAAATACAGTGCCCCAGAGCACTGTTTGAAGCTAGAAAGGTGGCAGGGTCCGCCACATATCGAAGAGTTTGTTTATCTAGTTTGTTTACGTCTCTCTTCTGATTGAGATTTCTTCCCCAAAACTACATAATGCTCCTTTAAAGAGTCAGAGAAACTAAAACCAGAAGGACAATGTTAAAGGAAGCTGATGTTTCGGTGTGATCTGCAGCTTAAGGTGGACTCAAACCTGCCAGATTCACACTCAGACAGGTGCTCTGGCCTGTAAGAGGAACAGAAAAAGAAAGAAGTGGGTGAAAAGGGAGCAGAGAGGCTGAACCTGAGCCAGAGGAGAACCGGCTCGACAAGAATTCAGCACAACACAACACATTCAAGCGCGGCTGCCTGCTGGCAACTCAGGGGGGGGAATTTTCTACTACAGTATCTGATTAAAACCAGTGTTGAACAGAGAGGCTTTCTGTGCTGAGAGCAGGGGCGAGAGAGGTCGTGCGCACACCTGCACCTCTCGCGCCGGAGGAGTCACTACAGTGTGGGGCCCTGCTGTCAGAGGAGGCGGGCTGTCATGGAGGAAAACAGCAATCTGAGTCATTTCACTGTCAAAAAAAACCAAAACATGATCCTCACCTCGTCCCATTTGATGAACTTGCCCCCCTTCTTCAGCGCTTCGTGGACGGACACGGGTTTGAGCTGCAGCGCGTGGACTCCCGGCTTGGCCCCGGCCATGGCGAGGGACTCCCTGCCCGGGTGCCAACGCCTAAACCCCGGCTACGGCGAGCTGGACTCCTCGGACGGAACAGAGCGGCTCTTCCTTCCTTCCTCCACTTCCAACCCGCGGGAGCTTCTTCTTCTTCTTCTTCTGCTTCTTCTCCTCCTCCTTCACTTCTTCTTCTTCCGGGGAGCGAGTTAATTGGAGGACCGAGGGTGGGGAAAGTTTTTTTTCCCCCCCCCCCCGACACCGACCTTAAAAGTTGGTGAACCTCAGCGGGAGTTTGGAGAACATGAGGAGCAGAAAGCCCGACACAAGTTTGCTGTTGCAGCGCCGCTGTCTTGTCCGCGTCCACGCAGCGCGGCGGCGCGCGTAAAACTCGCCCCCTTCTTCTTCTTTTTTATTTTTTTATCATAGGCTTTGATTCATATATTTGTTTATTTATGCAGAAATCCTTTAATCGCGCACTTGAGCCCGCAGAGAGATCCTTTCCTTCCTTCCTCCCATCTGGTCGAGCCCTCTCTCTCTCCTCTCTCTCCTCTCTCCTCTACCAACTTTCTCTGCTTCCTCCCTCTCTCGTCGCCTCCTCCTCTCCTCCCTGCATGTTTTCTGTGGAAAAAGAAAGAAGAAGAAGTAGAAGAAGAAGGAAAGAAAAAAAAAAAACAGGAGATGATTCCGAGAGGAGAGGCAGAGAGAGTGAGAAGGGCAGCGTCAGATAGCACTGAGTGACTGAGAAATGAGGGAGGAGGAGGAGGGAGGCAGAGTTTGGGTGAAAAGGGGTGTGTTTTAATCCACTTCCTCTGCTTTGCTGGAATTTATAGCATGCTTTAATTATAATGAACACCATAGTGTGAAATAACATTGTTTGTTTTTTCTTCCCTTATAATGATTTATGGTGATTTGCGCACTTTATCACTGCTCATAATGTCTGCTGGATCTTAAAGGGGACAATGTGTAAGAATAAAAGTTATAAAATTAACTCAGATATCTGCAGGATGTGAAGAAAAAGCAGTTTGGACGCTTGACGCTAACCAAATAGCCACAAACATAAGCACTACCCTGGTCCGAACTGCTAACGGACGCTGCAGTTAGTGGTTATTTACCCTGGTGATATGCTGCCCTCTATTTGTTTTGAGTATGAATTTGCCAATTATTACGTATTGCATCTTTAAAGGGGTGTCCAGTGATTTAGTGTCACAGTTGGGAGACTTGCGAGAGGCATATATAGACATGAATCTTCAAAATCAGAGCAGCAGAGGCCGAGATATCTGGATTTTTGTTTCTGGTATCGAGTCGAGCTCCAAAGAATGCTCGATCCTACGCTTCCCACAATGCAACCCTTAAAGCCCGTCTCCATATAACGTCTAAAAAAACACCGGCAAACCATTAAGATGAAATACTTGCGCTGTGATTAATAAACCAACACTCAACAGCGACAATCTTCTTCCACAAATGGGCTTTTTCTGTCTCTGTTATGATAGTTTCTGTCTGATAAAGCTCAGATTATGGTCAGAACAAGCTTCCCCTCCATTTTTTCTTTGTCCCCAGGATGATGGATGACTGAAAAAGAGCGACAACTCCTGATTTTTTAGTAACTTGAAGCGCTCGGAGCGGCCGCACAAATAAGGCAGAGGGCTCTGAAAAACAGTCTGTCCCCAGGAGAGAAACGTTACGTGGACACGGGCCCTAAAGTGCCTTTCATTAAACCCTCCATTCCTCGTAAAATTCACGTCATTTACCACTTTGTAAAACAGACTCTGTGTTTAAAAATGACAGTCTCTGTGTAGATAACCCTGTGACATGTGTAGGGTTAAGTATTTCTTTAAGCTTGGGAAGGCTTGTCTGGAGCCACAGAGGACATTTTACAGCTGTTTCCATGGACAATATATCACTTCCCATTACGTCTGTGTCGACCTCGATGTGTAAGATCACTGCTCGGTTTCTCAAATCAGTCCGCTTTGTTGAGGAGAACCAAATGATAAGATCGGTAGCCGACCACTCTCGTGTCTGTGTGCAAAAACAGGAAGCTAATTATCTTAGCTTAGCATAAAGATTGGAAGCAAGTAGCTAGTTTGATAGCAATTAAGTAAAATATTGCAGAAGATTAAAAAGTATGCTGCAATATTTCTCTCTGAAATGTCTTTAAATCGAAGTATGAAGTCAGCTAGCATAAAACAGAAGTAGCCTAGCTCATGAAGGAAGTTACATAATGGAGTAAATGGACTTTGCATAACTTGTTATACTCCTTCTTGCTGAGAGTTAGATAAGAAAATCAATGCATTTGTCATTTTTGAATGCCTACTGTAAATATGAAGCTACAGCCAGCAGCCAGTTAGCTTAGCTTGGCACAACATAGGCTAACTTAACACTTTGGTTTATGTAGCCTACAGATTAAACTAATGATATATGTGTTAATTAGCGAGCTAGGCATTTTTTCTTTTTTTATTCTTTGGATGTAGCCTAGCTAGCTTTTGAATTAAGCTAAGCTACCCGCCTTCTGGCTGTGGGTTCATGTTTAGCGTACACACCTGAGAGTGGCGTCAGTTCTTTTATCTATCGCTTGGCAAACACAAGTTTGTATTTATTTATATTTTGTATTTCACAAGATGTCAAACTGTTGACACTGTTTAATATCACAGGTGCGTACAGTAGTCTCCTATTTACTCTTGTTCGCTGCAGGGATAAAGATACATAAGGATAATTATCAAGGGCTGTTTTGATTCTTAAATTCATGTTTTTAATTCCTTTAATTGTTTTCCTTCTGTTGGCAGTGACGGATCGCTTGTGCTGCCAGTAATGTTATTAAAAACATGGCAGCACTTATCAGAGTCATTGGAAATACACAGTAATCAGCTTAGAGGTAATTTCGAAGCAATAGAGGATAAGTGGCTGTGTTGCCCAGGCGGTCAGATTGTGAGATGAAGGATATATTTTATGAATGATGATATTAAATCTGCATTATGTAAACAGGAAATAATTTAGAGGTTTTGGTGGTAAGGTAATTGAAGCCGCTGAGAGTCATCAGGTAACTTTCCCCTGCCTCGTCCAGATCAGTGGCAGGCGTATCATGTTTTAAGAAGCGTGAGAGCAGAGGAGGCTGAAAAGCTGAGGTCCAATCCCGTCCAAATCCCGCTGCCAAGCAACATTACAACTTCGACTTCTCATAAAAAAAACCAAAAAAAAAACACTACGGCGCAACAGATATTTGGCAACCGTGACCATTCTCCGACTCCTTAACTACACCCGGCAGGAATGTCTGCTATGCTGCAGCCTGCTGACTTACTGACTGAGTGACTGGTGCTGTGTTATTCCTTTGACCAAACCCATGAAGGAGGACGAGAAACCCTAAAGAAAAATCCAGAAGAATCGTTCAGAAACGATCTGTGGTGAAACGCACAATCCCATTTTTGTGTTTAGAAACGGCTGGTGTCAGCGCCACATGACCCCGAGGAGGTGAACACATCCAGTGGGAGATACAACGTTTAACAATTCAGCAGCTAGACAGACCGACTGGCATTGAGGCGGATGTGACACTTTGTATATCCGAGCTGTGTGTGTCTGTGTGTGTGTGTGTGTGTGTGTGTGTGTGTGTGTGTGTGTGTGTGTGTATAAATCCAGCAGACAGTAACTGAGTCCAGACTTGTTGATTAATCTGATCTTGAGCCACCACACACACACACACACACACTAACACACACACACACAAACACATGACCTCTCAAATGACAACAAACAAACGCACAATGGGCACATGCATATGCGCGCTTTCAACAGCGCTGCACACAGCACGCATGCATATGCAGGGATATTGTGTTTCTCTGGCGCATAATACAATGCACACACACTCACACACACACACACTATCCGTCCTCTCTTATACACATGCACACAAATCTTTTTAGCCAAACAACGTCGCTTTTGAAGTGCAGGCACCTGTGGTGTCAATAGACGGGCCTCCTCCCTCCCTTCACCCCTCTCTCTGTTTCCTCTCTCTCGAATACATTCACTCTTTAGGTCTCTCTCTCGTATAAAAACTCTCCCTCGCTCCTCCTTTGTGTTTGTACCCATCTCCTCCTCTCTCATTCCAGCAGGTGTTTAGCTCCCGTTGGTCACTGGGACGTAGCGTTCATGCTGCTCATCTGAATAAATAAGGAGTTAGGCAGCGAGAACATTTTGTCCTCTGTAACAACAGTAATTGTAGGTGAGCAGGTTTTTTTTCTGTTTTTCTCGCTTCTCAGAATCAACTTCATATTTCTACTTAATGGTTTGGCTTCCCAGGACATTTCTGACCACAGTTTGCAGTCAGATCTCTCGCGCACACAGGAGGTGGTTTTTCTAACCGTACCAAGAATAAGATCCGGCGAGAGCTAGATGTTTTGATTCTGCTCTGTAGGACAAAGTGTCATGTGAAATGAGATCTGTATCGCAACTGTGTTCACATTAGAAGTCACTTACTGAGTGTGTTTTAGTTTTTCAGAAATATCTCAACAAATGTGTGGGTTGTCATGAAATATGGGTGAGGGTAGATGTTCATGGTCCCTACAGGATGAATCCTAAGGACTTTCTTGATATCCTGACTCTTCTTATTGTCTCCATGATGTGGACAGTTTTGAGTTTTAGTGACATGTTTGAAAACTGGAGAGTTTGCCCTGATATGTGGTAAACATATAAATTCATGATCCCCAGAGGATGAACCTGAATGAGTTTTCCCACTTCACCACGAACAAATTAAAGCTCGCACTTAATCTGTGAAAAATATCGACATCCACTTTGATTTGCACAAAATGTTGCGCTGAAATTCAAGGTTCCCAGAGGATAAAGCCCAGTGACTTGACTGACCCCCCAGCAGGTTAACATTAGCAGGATAACCCATCAGCCCCAGCTGTACTTTGTGTTGAGTGCTTATTAGCAAATCTTAGCATGCTCACACGCTAAACTGAGAAGGTGAACGTGGTAAACATTACACCTGCTAAACATCAGCGTATTAGTATTGTCCCTGTCAGCATGCTATACTGACGTTAGCATTTAGCTCAAAGCACCGCTGTAGCCTCACAGAGCTGCTTGCAAACTATTGCACGTGCTGCATGTTGCTGATTGCATTTTTAATGTAAAGCACATTTGGTCTGTCTACAGCGGGACGTGCTATATCAATAAACATCTCTCACACAGCTGCGGTGTCCTCATGAGCTCCCTTCATAGGGCCGCAAAATACGAGGGGAGCACAAGAGGACGAGCAGAGCAAAAAGGAAGTATCATTTAATAACAGAGATACAGAAAAAAGAGAGGGATTTCAGGGAAGCGGGAGATTACATTCATGGGAAATGTAACCAGAGCGAGCGTGAGATCTAATCATGTTCAGGCATTCACTCTTGTTGTGTTCAGTTTGACAAGAAAGAAGAAGGACGTATGGTCTTTCCTATTCTCTGTTTCACAGACATCGAAACGCGAGCGTTGAAAAGGAATTAAGTAATAAAATAAGAGTGAAAGAAGGGGTGTAGGGAAGGAGGAAGAGTCTGGAATAAGCGTAGGTTGTCAGCTAAAAGAAGAACTCATAACGGCCTTTTAATAAAGAGGGTTATGAAAAGAGACGAATGGGACAATGGAGGTTAAAAATGGACCAAAGCGAGGGGCAGAGACACATTGAAAAAGATATTGTGGAGAAAGAGAAGACCCCCAACCACTCCTCTCTCTGTCTGTCTTTCTGTCTCTCTCGTGACAGCCAGATCTTTCTCTCCAACGCAAAGCCAAGGACTCACAAAGCCACATTGTGTAAAGACACACAGGCATATTCACTGTCTCTCCACACACTGCCCCCTCTACACGAGCATGCCCGGTACGCACTCCTCACTTTAATAAGAAAGGCCTGACTCAGTCAACAGTAGCAATAAAAAACTTGATCAGATTACTCTCCACAGCGCTGCTGAGATTTTGGCCAGAAGTGGCTGACAGTCCACCGGAGACCAGACGCATCTGTCTCCATAACACCGCACGGTTATTGTCCATGTGTTTTGGAGAAAAGCTATCATGTGGGCGTGGGAGCAAAGTGCTGATTACAGTTTTCCCCAGAAGAGGCATTCAGACAGAATGCAGATGGATACGACCGAGAAGTAAAAATTTACTCTCATTCAATACAGTCCACTCTGTCCAAATGAGATTAGCACCAGCTGTCAAACCCATACCATTACAACCCTCGAAATGATCCACATGGGGGACTGAACCCAAGTTTTTTACTTTTTAAATCAGTCTCTACATGGCTGCAGGATTATCCTATATTGCCATCTAGTGGCTGCAAGGCAACACTAGCCTCCCCTCGGTGCCGTGCTGGCTGGGTTGTGCAACAGTTAGGAATGTGGAGGTGCAAGACTCTGCAATGCTTCAGTTACACTCTGCTATGAGGACAGTGTGGGTGTAGTTTACCTGTGTGTGTGAACACATGTCAGTCACAGATATCTGTGTGAAGTGTGAGTGTGTTTGCACAAGTGAGTGAGGGTAAAACCACTGTGTGTACAGTAGCATGCTGCAAACATGTAACAGAGGCCGAAGCACGAGCCTGGTGCACAGCTGGGAAACCAAAGAACAGCATTGTACAAATACTTCAATGTTGACTTCATATAACTGAGTATTTACTTTATTTGTTTCATATACCATGATATTTGTACTTAGGTATTTGTACCTTGCTTGAGTATTTCCATGTTCTGCTACTTAAAGGTGCAACATGTAGTTTTTCAGAAGAGAAAAATCCTCACTGATTTATTTTCATGATTAAACAAACTGAATAAATAAACTCTCTTTGTTTTCATGACTGAGTAAACTGAATAAACAAACTGTCCTTAAAGGACGACACGATGTCATACTGTTTTACTCTGTTTATATTTGGTGGACCCTGCCACCTTTCTAGCTTCAAACAGTGTTCTGACCTTATTTTCCTCTGAGAACTTGTTTGTTTACTCAGTTATGGTTAATACGTTTGTATTATTACCTCATTAATATTGTAAATATTACCTTTCTGAGTTTCTGAATTTCTACTTACACTGTAAATTTTGAAAGTTGACTTCACTTTTAAAAAGTACTATTTCAGAATTGCCAAGTAAAGTAGACTGATGACTCTAAGTTGTACAAGCTGAAACATTTTAACAACTTAAAGTTATTAGTCTACTTTACTTGGCAAATTCTGAGGTAATCGGTTCCCTTGATGTTTCTTAAGTAAAGTGACTTTGTCAGTTTTTACAGTGTACTTTACGGGCTCTGAGTACTTCTTCCATCTCTTGCTGTTGGATGGAGTGTGGACAAATGTCTCTATAATGATAAACACATTGTCTTTATTTTTTTATTCTCTAAGTTAGAGGTTTTACCTGTGTATAATTGTAACATGTACAATCCCAGCTGTATGTGAGAGCTGTGATCTGCGTTTTAAAGTTAAGTCTGACATCCGGGTTGCCTCTCTCCTCGGTGGAAACCGCTCCACAGTGCCCCCCTGTGGATGCAAATAAAGTCCAAGCTCTCTGATTGCAGCCAAGGAAATCTGTATTTTTGAGAGCAGTTCTCCAAATGAGGCTTCAGGAGGTGAAAGCCTGGTGACCACGTGACCCACATCGGGTGAAGATACTGTACAGTCACACCAGAGGAGGAAGTGAGACTGGCAGCACTCTACAGAATAAGCCTCTTCCTCTTATGTTTTTACTGTACATGTTTTTGCAGTGATGAGCCTCCTGACAAAGGTGGGAAACAACTGCACACATTTGCTAACTGCACTATGTCCAACTTTATACTTCATACTTCGTAGAATGATGACGTGATAGAAGAAAACACTTGCGCAAGACTACAGCATGTGAAACAGCTACATAAGTGCAGTCTGTGTCATGTATAAGTCTCCCACAGTGCTTACAGTCAGGGATATTCACTGTGCAATCTGATAAGCTCAGTTGCATGGCTGTTTTGCAAGCTTGAGGGTCTTAGTGAGATTATTTAAGCTCAAGATGTGACATTTTCTCACGCATCATATCATATGTATTGGCCTTGTATCTTTTCCTTCTCCCAAAGGACAACGCAGTTTTAATAATACATGCTAGTATGATAGTGACCTCCCTGTCCATCTGCAGACATCTGTGTCTGTCTGAGATGAAGTGGAAAGACCCAAATATCACCGACAGGTCAAACAAGTCCACCTAAGCTGGTGTACTGATGCAGACGCAGTCAGTTTGCATATACATTTTACACATTATGTTTATGTCTAACACTGACTGCATTACTACTGACAGAGTATCTTTAAATTCAAACACACCTGAATGCTTAAGTAAGCATGCGTGTGTGTGTGTGTGTGTGTGTGTGTGTGTGTGTGTGTGTGTGTGTGTGTGTGTGTGTGTACAAGTGTGTGTCGGTCTGTCTGTGCTTACTCAACTGTAAGTTTCAGACATGCTCGCTGAATAATTCAGGTTTTTTTTATGCCTTGTTGCCATGGTTGTCTGTGAAATGGCTGCTTCGGCCAGTACGACACACACACACACACACACACACACACACACACACACCAATATGAGCATGTTGACAGATGTGAACACCCACATACACACTCCAACAGAGGGAGAGAGAGAGAGAGATCTTATGAATTTGCACACCCCCCCTCCTTCCCTTCACACTCCTATTATTATTAAAACTCTTGTTATTAACCAGGCGAGCCGGGCTGTGGGATTCCCTGCTGTTATAACACAACGGGCAGGCTGTGAGAAAATGTGACTTGGTTTCCTGTTAATGGGACACCTCCAGTGGTCGTATCTCCGCCATGTGCATGAAACTCAAAATCTTAAAGCAACACTATGTAACTCTAGAGGGAATCCATCCATGGACAGGTGGCCAGTTCATCGCAGGGCCGAGTCTGCGGTGATTAGCAGTTAGCGGTTACTCTGGTGATACGCTGCCCTCTATTTGTTTTGAGTTGGAATTTAAAAAGTGGCCAATTCTTACATATTGCACCTTTAACAAGTATAAAAGTACATAAAATTCAACATAAAAGCTGAAAACCGAACCCAAACTAGCTAATCATGTTCAAGCATGTGGAAGAGGAAATAAACTAGATTCCACCGACATTGAAATACATACAATAGCCATCTTTGTGTATTGTGAAATATCTTTTATCAATCTGTGAAATCTATCTGTGAAGTATTTGCATTTCACACATTCCAGAGGAGGCGTATTTCAACTGTTGTGAACGAGTCAAATGAGCATTTGAATGGGGGCTGAAGCGGTTAGAGCTTCTGGGCAAACTGGCAATTTGTGTAAATATTGTGTGAGGACAAAGTGCAGAACAATGCGTGATGCACTGGAAGCCTCGCAGGCCTCTGGTGAACACGATGCCAGGTCACTTAAAGGTGCAATATGTAGTTTTGGTACAAACAAACTGACCTCCAAGGACAACACGATTTCATACTGTTTTCCTTTGTTCATATGTGGCGGACCCTGCCACCTCTCCCTTAAAATTCAGAGTTTGAATTTCATCTCCAAAACTACAGGGTGCCCCTTTAAAGGAGGTCAAAAAGTTTGTCTGTGCTGCTGAAGACAATACGTCACTGTGGTGATGACTCCCGGGGGGGGGGTCACATGTGAGCCTTAAAGGAAAGAGGGTCTGAGAAGAAACCGATAAAAAGAGGGGGTTGAAATCAACATTTGTTTCCTTTCTTTTCTTTTTTTTTCTCTTTTCTTCTTCTCTCCCTGCCGCGCTACGTCGGATGCGCTCGAGTCCAGGCGGAGAGAGCGCGCGCGCACGCAGCTCTCGTGGGGAGCGAGAGAAGAGACGTGTGATTTCTCTTTGTACTGAATGAAGAGTTGAGGCCGGCGTCTCTCACTGCTGCCGTCTCTTTTTTATACACAGGAGCAGAGTTTGCATGCTGTAAATAGCTCGATAAGCCGGTTACTCTTTACGCACACCTCGGGTCGCTTTTGTTCAGTGGCCTGTTTCCCTGTGAGCGATTTTTTTTGGACAACAAAAGCATCAGGTCCAGCGCTGCTGCTGCCGCTGCTGCTGCTCCTCCGGGGGATTTTCAAGTCGCACGTTTATCAGCCGGGATTTTTTTTTTTATTTCCAGTGCGGGGAAGCTCAAGAGCCGCACGTCCGCACACCGCCTCTCCTTCTCCCCTTTCACACTTCTACACCTCCGGGGTGGGATTCCTCTTTTTTTTTTCTCTCTGTGTGTGTCTCCCCCTAAAAGCGAGCGAACCATGGCTGCTGTAACGAGCCCGGAGACGAGCCCTCAACCTCGGGTATATTTCCAGACGCCGGCCGGCACCACGGAGGAGCCGGAGACTCCGGTTCGGAAGCAGGGACGCGTAACCGTCAAATACGACCGCAAGGAGCTGAGGAAGAGACTGAACCTGGAGGAGTGGATTATCGACCAGCTAACGGACCTCTACGACTGTGAGGTAAAGACACACAACAATAAACCGGCCTCGAAACCGATCGACTGTATCGATTAGGCGGCTCTTCTTAAGTAATTGGGCTCCACGGTACAGGCTAGTAAGTGTGTGTGCCGCGTTCAGGAGCAAACTGTTGATAAAGAAACATTTTAAAGGCCCTTTGCGGCTGCTTTTGGCCTAGCCTCGCTTGTTCTCACAGCCCGTAGTATGTGGGGGAACATGAGGTAATGAACACGGAACAATTGTTAAAGACAGTGAACGCAACAAGAGACAAAAGAAACTCCTGTCAGACGTTTATATAAAGTCAGAGAGCAGCTCTGGTGTTTCCACTTCAGCCCCTTCACTCACAGTTCAGGCTAAAAATGTAGCTGCCGGAGCTTTATAGCCTGCTCGTGGAGCACACAGCCTCTGCGCTCTCCTCTGATTGGCTCAGGCGGTTTTAAAGCACACCTGTGCAATTGTTTAATCCAACGCTAATGGCTGACCGGAAATGAACACTCGTGGCGTATTTATGGAGTCCATAAACTGTTTGATGTATGTTTAGATGTAAAAATAAGTGGAGTAATGATTAAGTGTAGTCATTAAAGGTGCACTATGTAGTTTTTTTAGGGGAAGAGCTACTGATTTATTTGTTTATTCTCTCTTTGTTTCCATCACTGAATAAACAAACTGA
This sequence comes from Pagrus pagrus, assembly GCF_965226575.1. Classification (NCBI taxonomy): domain Eukaryota; kingdom Metazoa; phylum Chordata; class Actinopteri; order Spariformes; family Sparidae; genus Pagrus; species Pagrus pagrus. The sequence continues at coordinate 10,257,196 of NC_140204.1, read as the reverse complement.
CCTTAAAGGACAACACAGTATCATACTGTTTTACTTTGTTTACATGTGGCGGACCCTGCCACCTTTCTAGCTCCAAACACTGCTCTGAGGACCTTAATTTCCTCTGAGAACAGCTTGTTTATTCACTTATGAAGAAATTAAATATGTCTGAGTTTGTATTATTACCTCGTTAACAATGAGTTTGAATGTCTTCCCCAAAAACTACATACTGCTCCTTTTAAGGGAACTTCTCTGTGCCCCCCGTACCTCACATCCTGTCTTTTCTAATTGCAAACTCTTAAGTAGAGCAAAAAACGCAGGTGGTGAGGGAGATAACTTTCATCAGGCGGGCACACATGCGGCGGTGCTGATGTGGCTGGGTGGGAGGTCCTGTAATAAATCTTGTCAGGGGGGCCCCCCTTAGGATGAACCTCCCCCCCCCACACTGACTGCAGTAATGACTGTGCGAACCGTCAGTGGTAGCTAACTTTAGAGTCCCTCCGCACTATCACACATCAAACCCTCGGTCATGGTGACACATGCGGTTATAATGTAGCCTGACGGCAGCTGTGGTGTGGCTGCTGGCGTCAGTAGTTGGTAAGCTCATGTCGACTCTTCTGAGCTGGCATTGACCCACATGCTATTCTGAGCACGAGGAATACAACGACTTAACAGGTTTGGAGAATTCCTAGTGGGATAACAGGAAGAAGAAGAAGAAGAAGAAGAGTGGTGACTGGAAGCAAAATCACACTTGTGTACACCAGATCAGGCTAAAGAGGAGTAAACCCCCCCCCTGTCCTTCGACTTCTCCCAGCTGTCTTATCTTCAGCCCTCCTCTGACTCAAACAGACACACAAAAGGGATGGGGAGGTGACTTCTGTTGCTATAATGGTGGAGTTGACACTCCTCAGGAGGTCTGGCTTGTCTCCGCATTCACACCTCAACATCCAAAATCCAACCCACAAACTGTAACTTCGCTCAAGCAAAGGCTGGAAACTGATACCGCTCCTATCGTGTGGTGTTAAAACCAGATTGAGAACCAAGTTGTTCGCTATCTGCCGTTTGTTTGCATCTGACTTTCGGTTCAGTGAGATTTGAGTGGCAGTTAAAAGGACATCCCGCGAGATGTGGATGATAATAAAGTGGAAGGGATACTACAGAGACTCGCATGCCAGCAGAGGTGATTAAATGGCCTAGAGAGGATTTTAAAATCAGTGTGCCTTGATTGTCTGCCAAGAATGGATTAGTATGCTTTGCATTAAAAGCCTTGCAGAGTCAAAAAAAAAGTATAAGTAAATGAATTTTGGGAGGAATTTGTTGCAGTATGACCTTTTCTGATTCACCAGAAGCTTTAGAGTATGAATCTGCCCCAGGAACACAGTGATCTATAGCAGACGGTGTACACTTTCAAGGATGATATTTCCCTTTCTCGATGTAGATTCATTCATCTCACATCCATCTTTCATTCACTAATCCACTCAGTCCTTCAGTCATGCGTGCGTTAATGCACCGATGCTTTATTGTTAGTCCAACTGAGCAAACAGGGTTGCAGACGATCCAAAAAGTCTCACAAATAGGCATCACGGTGACATTGAGACTTGTTGCAATGATTTATTATTGTCAGATCACAGGTGTGTCAGAGTATACTTCTTTAAATGGGAAATTAATGAATATTTTTCCCATTTTCTGGCACACATCCCTCATTCATCTCCAATTATGTTGCCTATTTTTGGCTTTCATCCACAGCGGGTTCCCCCCATTTCATTGTCCCGATCCCGTCTCTGCTGAGGCTGTTAGACAACAAAGAGATTAATTTACAGTCTGTTCACTGATGGAGACACATTGGGCTCACTTCGATGGAGAAACGTGGAGCACGTGGTACTCGACAGTGTAACTGGAGAGGCAGCTTCAGCCGGTCAGGGAGCAGAGTGGGTATGGGGAGAACCCTGCTCACTGACAAAACACATGCAGCACGCGGCCTTGGATTTCACCTCCCTAAATCCCTCCTTCGCTTTGCCTTTGCCTCCTTTTCTTGCCGTGTACGTCTTTTTATTCCGACTCATGTCATAATCCATTTTTTCCTCACTATTTCCATTATTTTCTCTCCTTTCCTGGACGCATGTTTCGACTATTAATAATACCGCACGGAGTTTGTTCAACAGGGGATTCATAATGAGCTATTTTCCCCATTCATATAATCCCTTTAAACATGCTACAAGCAGTCAGCCAGTCATGTCTGCCAGCCAGCTTGTCAGAGATTCATCCAGCCACTTAGTCAGCCTATCAGTCAAGAGTTGCTATGGGTAATGGCGAGGAGCTGAGCCTTCGTATGATTCCATGGCAACAGGGCTTGTAAAATGTTTATGTTGGTTAACCATGCAGTGGAAAAATGGGTTGTGTCCGTTTAGTAAAAATAAGCTCAGAAAAATTCCATCATTTCCCAAAAGCCCCTGTTTTCATTCCTGTCTTTCAATGCAATAATTAAGAGCCATTCAGTTATTATATTACCAGGGACTTAGTGAATACCTGCAGTTGATGTTAATGTGGCATTTTCTTTGTTGAAGACGCACTCCCTGCTTTTGTGAGGGTGCCAGACAGAGCGGTGATCCCAAACCAGGTTTATCTGTACCTCAGGCGGCACTTCTGCATTTGCCAGGGGTGATGTGAAAAATAAAGAGTAGGTTTAAAAAAGAAAAGGAGTTATGATAAAATATTTGTTGACACAATATGTGGTTATTGCACCTGAACCCCATATGTTAGGACTGAGGGTTCAGGAAAAGGATGTATACATGGTTAAATTGTTAAAAGTAACAGATACCCATTAGCTAAAGGTAAGGGAACGGTTAGGTGGCATGGTTAAAATTGAAAGCGATTGGTTAAATGGTTGAAATAGCTAGCCAAAAGTGATAGATGGTGAGCTAAAAGTAATGGATTAAAGTTGAAATTGTTAGCGAAAGATAATGATAAATGAAATAGTCGCCAAAGCTAAAAGATATGTTAGGCTTAGTCGGAGTAGTTAGCTACAAGTAGGCTAACGGATAAAAGTTAAAATAGTTAGCTAAAAGTGGGATAACAGACACAAGTTGAAATAGGCTAGTTAACAAAAAGTAATGGATTAAAGAAAAAGTTAGCTAATATTAGGCTAAGAGATAAAAGTTGAAATAGCTTGCTAAAGGTAATGGATAAGTGAAATAGTTAGCTAAAAGTAGGCTAACGTTAAAGCTGTAACAGTTAGAGGATTGCGTAAATGAAACATCTGAAAGTAACAGATAAATGAAAGAGAAACTAATCGATAAAAGTTAAAAATAGTGAAGAATAATTGATAAATGAAATGGTTAGCTACAAGTAAACATTCAAAAGTGAGCCAGAAGTCATGGAAAATGGTAAAACTTGTAGTGTGAAAACAAACTGGACCAAACTAACGTAATCACTGACAGTTTAACTGCGTGAAACATGACTGGGACAACATCCTCTTTTATACAGTCAACAGTGTTAAATACCATCCAAATTGAAATTAACTCAATTGAACACATCTCTAACATGGCGGATGAGGATCAACCCCCCCTCGACCATCTCAGTTTATATTTGAACTGTAAACTGTGTTAGTTTGAAAACATAAACACTAAAGGGCAGGAAATGTTAGGACTTAAGGGGGTCATTGAGTACATAACAAAATCAGTGAGTGTGTCTTTAAGGACAAACTGTGAACACTTTCTTTGTTGTTGCTGAGCCTCCACTCTATTACTGGCTTTTTTATATATATGCAGTGCTCAGTGAGTTTGGGTTTACTCTAGGGAAAAGGACAGTGGGTGTTACATTCATCATCTCCTCGACTCCATTTCTAGTAAAAATGATCAAATTTCCCTCCAGCCTCAGGTATTGTTTCAACGGTAACTGAGCTGTTAAATGTTTATAACTCCGTAAAGACTTCTTTTCTCCCAGGTCCCTGTGTTTTTGCTGCTCGTAGTAAACTGACCAGTAGCTACATAGTTAACAGTGGAGCGAGTGGGCGGACCAATCCCCAAACTCTAGGGTCCTACGTGGCCACACAGATACACACACACACACACACACACACACACACACACACACACACACACACACACACATAAACACAGATGGGGATACGAGTGAGAACAGAGGCAGGATTGGTGAGCAGGAATGCAATAAACGGGGGAAGAGGAGGGGAAAAAAAGCTTTGAGGGGATGGCAAGAGGAGAAGGAAAAAGTAGTAGGAGTAGACAGGGATGTCAGAGTGGGAGAAAGTGTTTTTGTAATGCGTGTCCACTGCTATTACTTTCTACACAACCATAATGGTAGAAAATGATATAATAGTAGCGACTGAAGCCCTCTTTGTTACTGCAGTAGTGCTTGGATCAGCCACAGACAGCTGAATAAATGAAATAAATCACTGTTTCTCACATAGAACACATTAATTAACAATAATGCCACAAACACTTGATAATGATGATTACAGTAAAGATCAATAAAAACATAACACGCAGGGTCTCGTATGGCTTCGTCATGGATTGACTTTACTGCAGAAGGACACAAAAAAAACAAAAACACACACACAGAGGGTGCAACATTTGCTTCAACCTTAAACTTAAAGGTCTGAATACCAATCAGCATTACCCCGCTTCAGTCAGTGTGCGTAAGAGGGTGACTACAAAGACTGGTTGTTACACAGCGGGAGTGAAAGACTCCAGTGTGTCTTTGTAAACACCCCCCACACCAACACACACACACACAAACATGGACGTGCACACACCGTGTTAATAGGTTACATGTGGTTCTCCGTGTCAAACACACGAGATCTTTTCCTGTTTGACGAGGGGGGGTGAGTCAGCATGTACTGTAGCTTGACCCACTGACTGACCATGTGAGCGTTTTTTTTTTTTTTTTTTAAGACGCCAAGTGAATAAATCGAGTTAGAGAGGAGGGAGGCCGGCGAGAATGTTGTGAGTGAGTGAGACGTGTTTTGGTTTTAGTGTGTGTGAGTAAGATCGGAAGGAAGTAAAAAAAGCTGGGATTAAGAAAAGAGAGGGATGTAGAGAGAGAGAGAGGATGAGAACGAGGGATGTGAGTCATTCAGGGGAATGTTTATGTATGTTGTTACAGGAAGTGTGTAAGAAAAGAGACAAACAGTATGTAGGACGATATTAACACACCGCTTTCCTCATCAGTACCATGTCTAATCAATGCACACACACCTGTTGATTCACTCAAACACACTCACATGTCTGTCATGGCTTCCTGATATTTCATGCATAATTTATTCTGTCATGTAAGCATGCAGGACTGGAAACAAAAATCTAGCAGCCAGGTACATGCTGTATACTGTGTGACTTAAAGGTACCCGGTAGAGTTTTTGACCACTAGTAGCGCTATGGAGCAATGTTGTAAACAGCGGATCCCTGTTTTGTTTCGTTGTGCACAAGCATGTGGCGCCTATTTCCCCCGACTTCCTCCGAGCTAACAACCTAGCAAGTTACTCTAACACTAACCTGTTCGCTAGCGGCACGAGCGTAAACAAGCTAGCAGCTGTTACCTTTTCTTTTGCAGGGATTCAGCCATTTTTAATGCCAAGGCACACATCCCCTTGTGCAAAGCAAGTTTGCCACAACACTGTTTTACTGCGGAAACGACGCTGCATCTCGGGTCGAGCGCCGCCCAAGACAATCATGCACAACCCTAATAAGTAGTGTGTGCATCCATGTTTCCTGCATGTGTTTCTGATTCTTTAACTGTTTCCTCTTGTTGTTGTTAGTCACAGTCCTCAGTGTGCTCTGTCATGCATCCGGCACGTACTGATTGACACCTCTCTGCCGTGTCAAACCCTTTGGTATTATGTTTCAGTGTCTTGCTAAGCCTGATTAGCTCGTCATTCCATCCTCTGTCACTCAGGGTTAGGCTGTCAGACGGGTGTGAAAGGTTTAAACAAAACCATTTTCCCTTGACGATCACAAGTCAAGTGGGACGCAATCGGAGTTCGGTTACACAACGCCGCTGCTTGCCGCAAACATAGTAGCAGTTACTTGTGTAATGTCATGAGAAGGTTTACAAAGTTGAAAGCCGGCTGTCTGCTCTATCTCCACGTTGATCGGTTGTGTGTTGCACATTTAATAGGCGTCCAGTAAATACTCAAGCTGTTAACGTCTTATGCTTTCATAAACATAATAAGCGTGATGCATTAAAGTACCCCTTTGCTTCCCTGCTCAACGGTCTACAATGTATCGTACACTTTGTTTCAGACAAACAAGTGTGGTTTACTCACTGAGCTTTTTACATTAATGTATTTTAAGACGGCAGTAACGAAACATATGCTTTTGATAGCTGCTGTGTGAGAGCTCGAGCACCCTTAGGAGGAACGTGGGTATAAAAGTGCTGCAGCTTAGTTACGCAGGCCAGCGTTATTGCCGTATGTAGCTCCAGGGTGTTGTTGCTGTGAAAGAGCTTTTAAATGAAAGATGAATATGTGGTTGTGGTGATGCGGCCCTCATGTTGAAACCATATTTAAACAATGAAACAAAGCCACTGTCCAAGTATTTATTAACGACTAGAGTTTGGCAGCAGCTGGTATTCCTCTCTGGTCCGGAGTCATTATCATCACCAAGTCCTGTTTGTATGTAATGCCAACTGCCTGCAGGTTGAGTGAGGTAACACAGATCCACTCAGGAGTGTATTTTAGTCCCAGGAGGTGCATTAGAGCAGACGCCAGTTGAGCTGCAGGGAAGCTTATGTCAGTACATGGCTTTATTCTCCGTCTCTAATTGTGTTGTGCCCATAATGTGTTCATTGTACTTTTTGTGCACCAGTAACAGACTGCACAGGAGCTGTGCAAAATGTCTTCCCTATTAAGACAGTTTTATTTAGAGAAGGCGATGGACGATGTCGAACTTGGATGTGATTTTTAATATTAAGCAGTCATGGACTTGTAGTTGTCAGCAAGTATTAATACATCTGCAGTCGGATGGGCCGACTCCGTTCAGAGCTGCAGGCCTGTGTGACTTCCTGACCTGATGTCAGTCTCAAGCAGCCAAACGGCTGAGTTTGCCAGGTTTTGTAGCACCGGCGCCATGTTGGCTCCATATAGTATCCTCCATGATGTCACCTTTAAGCTTTCATGCTATCACAGCGCAGAAGAAGAAGTCATGTGGCTGTCACGAAAGCTGCTCTGGTTGAAAAGTCTCAAGAATTTGAGACTCGAGTTTATTTGGATGATTTTGCATTTAGTTGCTGAGCAGGAAGGAACAACCAACCATATTTGGGCAAAGTGTCCCAGTTACAGAAATGACTCCAGGTTACTGATTCAACAGGAAGGAAGTCAGTCTCTCTCTCTCTCACTCACACACACTCTCATAATGTTGGAATTAAGAGTATTCAAAGAGCAAATCAACACACGTGTTCAGTCATTCACCTCTTGAGTGAAATAACCGCAGTGGCCGGCTTGATTTCCCATCTGGTACGATGTGATCCAGGAAGTATTAAAGGCAGAAAAAGTGCCCAGATTGTCCTCAGAAACTTCATCTCCAGCCACCGCTCAAGCCTACAGGGGGATGTGTTTTATGTTCAGGAGATTTTGGGTGGATTATCACTTTAATCTCCTTACAGTCGGTTTCTGTTAGCGCCATAAAACCCTTCAAAAACTGTTTTAATCCTGCTACTGGACGGACTTCAGAGGGGAGTAAATGAACTGCCAGATGGTTTAAAAAATGAAATCAGTTAGAGAGACGAATTAATGAATGATCATGTTGGGAGGGACGTAACCGCTGTCTGCAACCTCTGTTCTGCATGTTGAACAGAAATTGAGCGACAAGTGTTTTTTTTTTATTGTCACACATTCACACTCTGTCTATCTTCCAAGCCAGGACATTGAAAGTGATGACGACATCGTTCTTTTTTTGATTTTTTTCTCATTCATGCCTAAAAGGTGCAATATGTATGACTTCTTACAACTAAAATTATCAACCGAATGTGAAGTGTAAGTGTGTTATGACATCTATGTATTGTTGCAGAGATATCTAAAGCGAGCCTGAACCCATCACGGTTCAGAGCGCCTGTTCTAGCGTTGTAAACATCAACATTTTCCCACTGCTACGAGCTCCCAGTCCATACCGCTAGCTGCACGGCTAACCGAGCTAACAAGCTGATGGTAGCTACAGTTAACAGCAGCAAGCTGATGTACTGCAGATATTATTCCCCTATAGACAACAGTGATAACATATAGGTAAGAATCCATTATAAAGAGGTAAAAATACTTTAAAGGTACAGTACGTAAGAACTGGCCGCCTCTCAAATTAATACTCTAAATTCTATTTATAATTTTAGTTAATATTTGAGTGTTTTAAAGTAAAATTTTTACATATTGCACCTTTTAAAGGAAAGTGAAGGATTAATTAAAATAAAGGCATCTTTCAGGTTTACTTCAGGTTTCAGACATCTGGAATCTCTCATTGTTTTTCTTTTAATCCTCTAACTGATTGACTGAAACCAGATCATTAATTTATTAGATCTCTCAGTGCGTTGGAAGTCAGAGGTTGTGTTGATGCTTGATCTGCATAAAAGACTTAATAATGTTCTCTAATCCCTTTTTGAAATGCAGACGGATTACATCTCAATAACGGCGGGCTGAATTAAAAAAGGCTCCGCAAATAAACAATCTCTGTGGCAAAGTGGGTGAAAAAAATGAGTGAGGGGGGGATAAAAACATTAAAATGGACTTGGAGTGACTTTGTAGGATTGCCAAACTCCACTCCACCTGTCTAAACCTGCCAGGATAAAGGAATAAGTCACTCAGTGAAGGACATGGCAAACGAACAAATGGATGCTGGGCCCTTTTGGTTGTGTTAGTCGTACTTGCCAAGAGTGATATAATGATAATCTGCTATAATCCTTGTTTGTATGCATTCTTATTTTAATCTGCACGTAATCTCTTCTCTCAGTCCAATTGTAGTGGGAATGACTCCTCTGGCTCATAGTGATGGTGTGTGTGTTTGTGTGTGTGTGTGTGGTCTTCCTCTTGTATTAGTTTGAGTGTTTAATTCGTCCTTGTTTGCTCTCATGGAAAATAGTAATTGATGGAAGGAAAAGGAGAAATCAATTCTTCAGAACACCTCAGGCTCCTTTTTCCGATGCCGTCGAGACGCACGCACACATACGTCGATATCACTCTGCGTATGAATAAGTGGAGCTCCGCGATCTCCTCCTCAGATCCGTCGTCTGATCTCCGCTGCAGAAGCGACAGACTCGAGATGAGACGGCGAGCGGAGGTGGAGGGTTAAAGTGGGCACTTTGAGATACTGTCTGGGTCACGTATTTCAGATGGATGCAGGGGGGATTTTGTAATTAGAGTGGGCTGAAGAGAGAGATGGATTTTCTTTGTGTGTGTGACAGACAGAACCTGGGTTTTCCATAAGTGTTTTGTGTAAATCATTAAAAGCTTAAAAGTTAAAAGTCGCTCCCCAGCTGCCATTCTCAGACGGCTAACACATAAAAATGCATTTTTACAATCATACATAACAAAGCAAAGCAACAAATCCTCACATTTAAGAAGCGAAAACCAGCTAATGTTTGACGTTTGTGCTTGAAAAATCGATTATTAAGAAGTAACTTTTGCATTAGATTTCACTTCCCAGTTGGATGAAAGCAGCGGCTGAAACCATGGTGAAGCTGGTCAGCCGCAGCAGCCGCAGCGGTGACAAACTGTTGCCCTCGTGTAGTAGTGACCAGACGTGATGCAGGGGCAGGGCTCCGGCTCTGGCAGCACCAGGCGGTTGCCAGTACAAGTCATCCGCAGGCGGGTTGTGACCCTGAGGGAACAGCAGAGTGTATTCGCCCCCGGAGAGAGGCTGCAGCGCAGACATTTCCAGTCAACACACAGAAACCACTGAACCGTTCACTCAGGCCAAACAAGCTGATGTGAGAATCATTCAACCGTACTGCGAGCTGCTCTGACTTTGGGCAGCGTTTTGGGGGAGGGTCAAGGTCAGGTGACGGTCTACATTTTAACTCGCCAAATAGATTTTTAGCAATATGTGCGTGTGCAAACGGGCCAGTACGTCTGTCAGATATCACTTTACTCTATATTACTGTGCACCGATGCTATATATGTGCTATTGTTACCTAATTACAGCGCAAGAACAACCGAAACTACTGTGCTCCAGTCCTAATTATAGTGATGAATGTTTCCTGGCATCATATGAGGATTTGTTCTGTGTACTCGGAGCCTGTTTGGTTTGGCTTTCTCCTGCTATAAGTCTGGAGCGGCAACCCACACTGCACAATAGCGTGCCCACATCACTAGCTGCAGACTCTGGAGGCTCTGGTTGCTTTTACTTTACATGACAGAGCTTTATCTGCAGCGAGATAGCAGGAAGGCTGTCGGGGCCGGAGACTCTAAACATATGGAGGCTGTGGGAGGGAGTGCTAAATGAGGGCTGCGTGTTGTTTTTGAGAGTGAGTTTTAACCTCTTCCTCGTCCTGGAAATTGATGTAAAATTATCCTAAAGGCCTGTGGAGCCCAAAGTAAATTCAAGTAAACCAGAGTACAGGCATGGGCTCCTTTTTGAAAGGTTATAAGCAGATTTTCCCCCCCCAAGCTGTCAGAAGCTGTGTGAGTGCTAGCTGAATTATTTATCTGTTTCTCGACTAGATTTTTTAAAAGCAAAAATTAGCCTGCAGGTGACCTGTGACTGCCCCTATTGGCCGACGGTCAACACCATACAGTCTCACATGCCTGAGAGTATAAAGGGCAAAGAGTCATAGTTCTTTATTTCCTTATTCACTCAAAAACAAGTGCCTAGGTGGAAAAACAGCCTATTCGAAGAGCAAAATGCATAAAACTGCATAAACTTACGTCATATCCAAGTTTAGGGCTTTAACATCTGATATAAACTACATATTACTGAGTTTGAAATCTCATTGGCTACATGATGCATCAATCATCTGGAGAATGGCGTGTCAGTGGCTCAGAACACACGATCTCGTTAATTTAAATCCTCACTGCAGGCCGGTGTGAAGGAGTAAAGAAAACATGGCCGATAAAACAAACAAAATTCAGTTTTCTCGTCTCTACCCCGGCTGTAAGCAGCCCGTAAAGAGGCCGGGTCAGTTCAACCGTTGTGCCTGCGGCTCTTTCTTTCTGTTTTTCATATGATTCAAAACAGGACATCATACTCTTCCTGAGAGGAAGTACGTACAGCTGATTAGACACGCAATAGAGATGAAAATCAACCGCACACACAAACCAAAAGGTGCACAGTGACACACACACACACAAGAAGCTGCGTGCACACTGCAGACTGGATTAAGTGCATTGCATCGTATTGATTATGGATTGTTGTGGTCTGTGTTTTATGCAGGCCACATATTCATTACAGTGGCCAATCGCCACTTAGATTAATTGTGCGCGCACACGAACACACACACTGCAAAGCTAATCTCACTCTGTCAACTCTGCCCTCTCAAAGTGCTTCTGTTAACACACACGCATGTTCTCACAAACACACACTGAGCCCTCCGCCACTTCCCACAGATATCGTTCAACCCCCCCCCGCTATCTCCCAAGGTCACGTGCTCAGGCAGGAAGTGGCTGCTCTGGTGTTTAACCCCGTCAGTGCAGAAGAGAAGGGACCATTTTACAAAGCTTTATTTTTGGGAGGAAGAAGAAGAGGAAAGAGGGAAGCAGGAGCTGCAGATTCCTGATAAGCACTGATGTGAGATGAGGGGGGGGAGATGGAAAGCAGCAGGCGATGACTGACACAATGCATCATAATCCCTACACCCTTCTTGACCCGTCTGTGACTCCCTCTCCCTCATCTTCTCTCATAAGTGGCATCATGCCCGCAGCAAGGTGGCCCTAACTCAATGAATCGCCCTGTTAAGGACACGCCGAGGGTGATTTAGTGCAGCTCAGAGGGGCGATGTCAGCCAGAGAGGGAGGGCATCAAAGGGGACAGATGAAGATAAAGAGACAGAGGGGGAGAACATGAGAGGAAGCAGGTTCAAGCCCAGTGTTTTTCCACTACTTCCATGCTGGTCTCACCCTCTGAGTGCGTGTGTTTGTGTGTTGATCAGATGACAGTAAACTGAATTACCAGATCAGTCACAAGTTCCCTGCGAGCTGCCTCGAGGTGATAATTCACAACATCCTTATGTTTGTTATTTTGACAAGAGAGAAAAAGAGTCCTTCATGACTAAATATGTCACGTATGGCGCTTTCTTTTCCTTTCCAAGTCGTATCGATTCTAAATATTTGAAACAAGATAATTTTGGTGTTTCAATACTGAGCCAAGGGATTACCTACAGTTATTCATGCAGCATCTCTTTAAACGTACAGTATGTAATTTCTGCAGCTGGGAGTCTCTCAGTTAATATAAATCCAAAGATGTTAGTGGTGTGGGATCATACAGACTTGCTTTCTGATTTATAATCTGATGTTTTCCTGGACATTAGCGATGGGATTCAAACATTGTTGGAGACATTCGGGATACTGAAAGTACGCAACTCAAGTTGTATAATAAAGAATAAGTCGACATTTTAACGTCACATAATATATCTTTATCTTCTCCACTTGGCCTGAAGCTGGAATTTACCAATCCATCATTTCCCAGGAAGTTTCTGGGAACGAATTCAAGCGCTCATAAATCACAAAATGCTTTGCTTATTAGTTTCTGTTTGAGTGCTGTGTTTGTCTCCAGTTTTATTGCGTATATTTTTCTTGCTTAATCCATCGGTGCTTTAAAAACAGGCCCGCGCATGCATGACGATGTGTCAATTTGAAGGTGTGCTTATCGGCTCATCTGTGAGTCTCCGTGTGCTGTAGTTACCCCGAAAACCTCCTTCTCCGCATCCTTACTCAAACATAATTATGTGAATCCTTGCAGAGGCATGTTACATCCTTACGCCACCAATATCCTGAACTGCTGTCAGACCCGCTCAGCCTCCAAACGTCTCATCAAAACGCTGTGTTCTCTCAGCCGAGCTCTTCCACTGGCCTGTCGCCACGCTCCTGCTTTTCCATCATCTTCCCTCATTTGTCTCAGCCTGTCCTTCAGCACACCTCAGCGGATGAGTCGATCATCTCCCTCTGTCCGTCTGCGATGCACCAGTAATCCTTTTTTTTTCACAATCGCGGCTAATTGCGATAGCTTGGGCTTTGAGTATTGACAAAGCGCTGAATGATTTATAGCTGAGGCCTTTTGATTCGGACCATCAGACAAAGAGTATTAAAGCGTGACACGGTTTTCAGCAAACCCTTTTTTTCACTGTAAAAGGGCAGAAAATCCAACCAGATCCTTTTGCTTTCAGACACTCTTGAGAACATGATACAACCTTTCATGCTCTGAGGCTGTGAAATTGTGTTGCGGACGCTGTGTTCTCTCGACTGGGAGAACCGAAACGCACACTAACAGTCGAACAATCTCAGCAATGCTTTGTGCTTACACCGCCTGCAGAGTGCTCGGGTATGTAACTTGTCATTGTCAGCGTTCACACATATTTTGTACCTGTGTCACTGTGCCAAGTCAACCAGCTCAGGGTCGTGGTTTTAATGGAGCACGAACACGCACACGTGAGCGCTGTCCTGCCTGGATTGACCTCGAAACAAAGAGATAATTTGAAAGGAGAGGCCAGATTTTGTTACATGTAAGATTCAGATCACATGCTGACTCCCCTCTCCATCTGTACTTCCATTGTCTCCTCACACTTATTCAATAGAAAGGAGAACATGAAAGTGCTAAAATGGTTTATTCGGTCAAAACAAGCACACACACACAGGGAAATTGGAGTGAATGGCGACATTGTTTGAGGCCACGCGGCCTACTTTTCCTGCTTCTTCCTCTTCCTCCATCCTGCCTGCTCCGTCCACTTCCCTCTGTCTCTCAGCTTCCCCCTTTCTCCCCCTTAACACGGCTACCCAGCCAAAACATTGTGTTTGTCTTTGAAGCAAAAACGGGCAACCGGCCATCCTGAAGTCCGGCTATTTTTATCCCCGTTTGTTACTGAAGCAGCAGGAAAGCAAAAGTGGCCATTTGTCAACCATTGTCCAGCTTTTGGTCAACCGAAACTATTCTTTGTACAGAGTTGTGAAAGTTTGGAAAAGTCTGAGTGCGCGTGACTGTTCACAAGGCTCGGGAAATGTTTGAAATCGAATACGCTCCTTGAAAATGCTTGATTTTCAACAGAATCTGGTGTTTTATCTGCACAACCACGCCACGCTGAATTGAGTAACAGTGTTGGGAGAGTCTCGCTCTGAGCTTCAGCCTGAAGAGAGATTTGGAGACACTGTGTATAATTGGCTAATCTACGCCTCAGTCAACTGTTTATTGGCTCTTAAAATAAGGCCATTGTCTGATTCATGGTACATTTATATTGACGCAGGGCCCGCAAGTCTTTAGTCAATGTGTAGATATTTCTTGATGTCAGTACTAGGGCTGCGATAACCATTATTTTCACGTTTATAAATTAATTGTTTTGTCTGTAGTTGTCAAAAAATTTTCCCAGAGCCCAAAGTGACGTCTTCAAATGGCTTTTTTGTGCAATCAACAGTCCAAAACCCAAAGACTCTTCATTTACTGCTATAAATGACAAAGAAACGCAGCAAATCCTCACATTTAAGAAGCTGGAACCAGCAAATATTTGACATTTTTCCTTGAAAAGTGACTTAAACGATAATATGAAGACCTGCAAAATAAACAAAGCAACAAAATACACTGATTGATGTTGGTATGAAGGAATTCTGCAAACATTTTCACAGTTGCATTTGTAGTACCACTTCTGATGCGATGATAAAGGCTTCAGTTCTGGAAAATGTTTGGTTAAGGTACCTTTTAGAAATGCTTGGATATTACTTCTCTACAAACCCTGATGTGACTGACTTTCTTCTGGATGATCTTTCTTCCACTCACATGTTTACATAGATGCCATCACAGGAATCAGTGTAGAGTGTTATCACTGGAAGACATGCTGTGTAATCCTTGTAGGTGGCCTCTGTGACCTACATACACATGCAGCTTCCCTCTCTGATACGGCATTTGGCTCATATCCATCTTATTACGCTCATTTTGGACCTGACTTGTCTTTTCAACATCCAGCAGTCTGTATTTGACCGCTGGCTGTTGGGGATTTTTCTGATTCTACACCCACATCCTTTTTTTTCCTTTTTCTTTTTATATCTGCGTAGTTCATCTTTCAGCCCCGAACTGCATTCTGTGTTGTTTATAGCTGCGTGTAAATCACAGCGTTGGACGTTTGAATCAGATTCGAGGTCAGTCGCAGTGCTGTGAAATCAAGTCGGTCTAAAATAAAAACTGATGATGATGATGATGTTTGACTCCGACCAAACTTCCCCGGAGAAACCCCCGACTTCGCTTCACTGCTCTTTCTATGACTTCCTCCCTTTCAGGAGATATTTACAGTAGCCGTGATGGGCCTTTTTGTTGCGACACTCGGGCACTGACCCATGTGTGTGTCCGTGTGTGTGTGTAGCTTATGGTCGTCCAGCGAGGGGGCCCGTATCTGGCGTTTGATCTGTCCGAGCCTGCAAACCCCTGTGAGAGGAATAGTACCACAACCCACACACAAACACACATCCCCACAAATACGCTCCCATACTGTCACATCTCATTGTGCTCCGTCCTGCAGGCAGCCTCCAGACAGACGGCGCGTCTGTCCGTTGCTCTCTCTCCGTCTCGGCCTCATCGTGTTTGTGCGTGAATCATATTTGCAAGCTTGTCAGGAGGAGTGTAATAAAATTTAAAGACCACAATAAAACCGGTCTGTACGACAGTCGACAGTGTGTTTGTTTGTCCTGTGATGCTGGTGGCTCGGACTGAGGAAAGTCTTGTGATGTGTGGTGTGTCGCTCTGGGGGTAAAAAAAAATAAAAATCAGCTGCAGTTCATGTGCACTGTGACCTACACACAGGTGAGAAACCAACTGGGGGTTATACAAATAGTTCAATGGAGATTAAGGCTTTAAATAAGTATTATTCGTGGCAGGGTTTAGCGCTGATTGGTCAGTGTTGGGGCCAGTAAGCAGGCTGTGATCTGACCCAAAGCAACACCTTACACTTCTGTTGGTTCGAACTTGTGCGTTCAAACTTCTTTTAATGTATCGAGCAACCAAACTGCAGATGTTTTTAACATGCACGAGAAAGATCCCTTGTTCAGGTTGAACCAGATTTGTCTTTCTCTGAATTGTTCCACACAGCACTGCTTTGTTCACGATCCTGCAGCGTGTGTGTGTG
Source organism: Pagrus pagrus (assembly GCF_965226575.1). NCBI lineage: Eukaryota > Metazoa > Chordata > Actinopteri > Spariformes > Sparidae > Pagrus > Pagrus pagrus. Next base: position 10,240,969 of record NC_140204.1, on the reverse strand, counting down.
CCAATATCTTGTAGCCACCTTTCAGCGCGGATCACATCTGCAGCCAACAGTAAAAACCCCCTCCAGACTCCAGACTAGTTCAGTAAGTCAGTCTGGAGGATTGTTTGGGAAATCTTCCCTCGTGATTCCCGGCTTTCTTTGTGTCTCTTCTCTGAGGCCTGTCTTCCGGCTTTTTTTCCCAACGTCTCCCTCACCCTCCCTCCCTCGCTCTCGGTCTGCTCCACTCAGCTGCTCCCTCTCCTCGATGTGCTCCTTAACCTCTTACCTTCCTTCCTCTGGGCGTTCCCTTCCCCCCCTCGCAGCTTTAACAGTTAGTCTCTCAAAATCTTTTTTGAAAGTCAAATCAATGCCAGTGCGTATTGCTTATGCTTATCACATACATTTACCTTGTGAGTGCGCCACAGAGATCCCAAGTAGGAATAAAATATAGTTGATATAAGGAAAAAACCCAAATCTTTGTCCAAATTTTAGTTTCACTCACTGTATCGACTTGTTTCCTTTGTCTTCTCGTCTTTCTCACGTTTTCTTTCTGAGCTTTCTGAGCACATGGAGCCCACATGTTGTGCAGATCAGTCTTCCCAGCCTTCGTGTGTGTGTGTGTGTGTGTGTGTGTGTGTGTGTGTGTGTGTGTGTGTGTGTGTGTGTGTGTGTGTGTGTGTGTGTGTGTGTGTGTGTGTGTGTGTGTGTGTGTGTGTGTGTGTGTGTGTGTGTGTGTGTGTGTGTGTGTGTGTGTGTAACCAACAGACAGCTTCAATATATCTGCAGTGTAAGCACGTTTGTGTGTTTTAGTGTGCGGACACCTTTGTGTTCGTCTTACGGAGCTTTAATTTGGAAATTCGGTCCGAATACCAGCTTATGTGTTTGTGTGTGTGTGTGTGTGTGTCAGTATGTTTGCAAGTTTTTGTCTGCGCTGCTGCTTACAGCATGTCTGTTTGTGTGTGTGTGTGTGTGTGTGGTACTCTGCTGACAGTAAGTCTGTCTGTCACCTCCAGTCTCTATCTCACACACACAGGCTGTCCTGCTCAGAATTAAATCCTCATACCCCGCCTTCCACACACACACACACACACACACACACACACACACACACTCGTCATCCAGCTCAGACTTACTATTAAAGCACATTTTTATAATTCTTTAATCCATGTGTGTGAGAGCAGTGTGATGTTGAGCACATTTCGACACCAGTTCTGCTGCATTTGTGGGCTTTTTGCACGACTGTGTGTGCGAGTGCGTGTCTGTGCGTGTGCGATGGGGTAGGGGGCAGTCGGGCAGGTGCAGAGACAGCTGGTGTGGGCAACTCGAACCGAGGGGGAGGACGAGAGCGAGGGAGAGATTCCTGGAGAATGACATGAATATAGGGTGGCAATTGAGCCGCAAAAGAGAGGGGAAACGAGCGTTTTTTTTGTGCGAGAGTGCGTGTGTGTTGTTGCCAGTGGTGAGGCGCTTTGATAGCACACACTGAGCTAGTGTGTTTGAGCGAGACAGATGGAGAGACGGAGAAAGAGAGGCAGAGTATTAAACCACTTCTTACAAGAGAAGAGGAGAATGGATTGGCTTAAGGGAGGAGGCGTGGCGGGAGAGACGCACAGACGAACGAACTGACAGTGAACTCACTTTTATTCGTTTGATAAGCCGTATAGAAGCTGGAGGCAAGTGTGCTCTTACACTTCATATTAAAGGGGCGGCTTATCAGCGACAGGCCATAATTGCTCTGCTGAGATTAAAAAAGTGCATAAGTGGGCCTTTATCACCGCTATTTTGGCTTTCAAATGTGAATTAAAAGCACATGCTGATTTGATATAGCTACTATCTGTAAATCAAGCCAGCAGATTTCACCCTTGTGAGATTTTCACCTGTGTGTTTTCACTTTACACAACAGTGTGACAGTTTACAGGCAAGAGTCAGATGAGAAGATGGATACCTCTCTCATGTCTGTACGCTAAATACAAAGCCTCATCCAGATGCTGGTTAGCTTAGCTTAGCATAAAGCTACCGACATCTCCGGTGTGCGCCAAGTAAAGTGTTATATCTCATTTGTTTACTTGTTTTGTACTGAAGCCAAAGTGTAAAAGAAGTTGCAACCACAACCCTTTTTTAGAGCCAGGCTAGCTGTTTTCCCCCTGCTTCCAGTCTCTATGCTAAGCTAAGCTAATCGTCCAGAGCTGCAATGATTAGTTGATTAAACGATTAGTAGATTGAAAGAGAACTAACTGCCAACTATTGTGATAATCTTTTAATCGTTTCAGTCATTTTTCAAGCAAAAGTGTCAAACAAACCAGAGTCTTGGTGCAATGTGTCAGAATTTTAGATGAAAACATTCATGAAGTAAAAGTTTTGATGTTATAACATCGATGTAGATACTGTGTTGCAGAGATATCCAATGAAGTTGGATGCTAACCTGCTAGCAACATTTCTGTGCCAGCGGTGTAGACGCCAACCCTCCCCGGTGCTCCGAGATCTGCTGCTACCTGTTTGTTCTGAGCGTGAATTCGACAGCTCGACAATTCTTACATATTGCACCTTTTTAAAGACGTGATTTCACAATGCTTTGTCTTCTCATCTATTCCTGTAATCATGTAATGTGCTGCTGTATGACATCGATTTGTCTAAAAACCTACTTTATGATATGCGAAAGTATTTAAATTCCTAATATGGGTAGTTTGCCACAGACTGTTTTAATGATGTCATTGTGGATCTCTCAGTGAGTGTGTAAACGAACTGAAACACTCACATACCCTCAGTTCAGTTGATCAGTATCCACCACGTGCTTGTGTTTCACTGTTACCTGCTCGTGTTTTAGATTATCATGGCTTGATGTGAACTTCTACAACGACTGATCGATAAGACGATTGACAGAAAACGAACCAGCAGCTGTTTAACAAAAGTAGAAAGTCATTTTTCAAGCAATAGTTGAAAGAAAAATCGAGGGCTCCAGTTCTGAAATGCATCTTGAAATTTAATAGACATTTTCTGAAGATATTCGTCTGCTCGCCTGTTTCTTTGTCTCTCCTCTCTTTTCTCTGTCAACTCCAACACGTGGGCTGATGGAAGGCCAGCGCCCTCTAGTGTTCAGACGTGCGCACTCGTCGGTCGCTGCACCACGTCATGCAGAGAGCCAGAAAAACCTCTGCTGGTCTATTTGCAGACAACCACATAACATAAACACAGGGACTAGGAATAGAAAGGATGATGAGGGTTTATTTCCACGCGTCTATGAAAAGAGGTCCAATAATCTGTGTGTGTGTCCATGCTGACGGTGCTCGTCCACCAACCAATTACTGTACATTTCTGTGTGGGGAAGTAAGAAGTCGTGTCTCTGAATGTGTCCTTACGTGTGTTTTTAGGAGGAGGCCATCCCAGAGCTGGAGATAGATGTGGATGAGCTGTTGGATATGCCCAGTGACGTTGAACGGGCAGCCAGGGTCAAGGTAGGACACAGGTCACAGACATGGACTCAAAGTATCTCAAAGTGAGGGGACACAGATGCAAAAGACAAGATTCAGATTGTTTTTTATTGTTTTGCAGGACTTGCTGGTTGACTGCTTCAAACCTACTGAGGTAAGTTTCTTTCTTCCTTCCTTCACCTGTACTGTGTTTTTTTATTTTCTGAATCCCCCTCATGTGTTTTGTCCCTCCTGTCTCCCCGTAGGACTTCGTCTCAGAGCTGCTCGACAAGATCCGAGGGATGCAGAAGCTCTCCACGCCTCAGAAGAAATGATGGCGTCCCCCCTCGTCCTGCGTCCTCCTCTTTCCCCTCCACCTCAGCCCTCACCTGTCGTCTTCCTACCGCTCTCTTTTGTTTTGACGGGACGACTTAACCTCGTTTCCTCTTGTCGTTAGGCCCCATCTCTTTTCCCTCTCGTTGCCTGGCTCCAGCCCTGTAAATCGCTTCGATTTTTTTTTTTTTTTCAATTTCTCTGACCTTGCCTTGTTGTTGTTTGTCGGACCTCCTTCTGAAAAAGTAAAGCGAAAACGGCAACAAGCGATTCATTGGTCTCAGCCCAGGCGACCTCCTTCCTTCCTCCCTTCCTTCCTTCTTTCTTTTTTTTTTCACTACTCCTCCTCCTTCACCCTTTGTTTGGCTTCACTCCTCCAGCTCCTCTCCCTCACATCAACCCTCCATCTGTCTGAGGAAGAGACGAGACGAGCCCCGTAATTACAGCCGAGGAAGAGTCGGCGGCGGCCAAGAAAAGAGTGGAAAGAGGTGGCAGCCAATCAGCTTGAAGCAGGGCCTAATCATTGCTTATGTCTCTACCAATGAGACTCCTTATTTTGTTATTTGTAAGGGGTTTAAACTTGTAAACACTCCAGCTACCAACCATGACTCTTTTGATATTTTCTAGCTCAGTTTGAGGGCATGGGGATATCACCTGACTGTAGTTTTTTAATGTTATGTTGGGGGGGTCCGTACAGTCTTTTCAGATCATTATCCCCCCCCCCCCCCCGTAATCAGAGGCATTTGCTACAGTGGTGCGTTTAAAGACTGTCGTTTTCTTTTTCGCGTGTGTGTATCTGTTGAACAATCTGCACTATGTCATTTCGGGAAGAAAACGCCGAACCTCTGACCACAAAGAAAAACGTACGGTGCATCTTTTTAGTCCGACAACGAGGAAAATTTGATGGAAGCTTAAAAATAGTCACTGGTTGGCTGCGGTGGTCATTTTCAGAATAAAAGTCTTCCCTCGAGGCTAGAGTAGAAGTAGGTTCTCTTTAAAAGAAGCGTGTTTTTCTTTCCTCAAATGCGTGGTGCAGTCGTAAGAGAGGCTCTTTAGAGGCCCGGCCTGCACATACATACCGTATGTAAGTCAGTGTGTTGCTAAATGCTAAGTGTGTGTGTGTTGCTACATAATGTACAGCAACATTCATAGTAGGAGTGTTTTTCTCTGGCCTGTATATTCTGCTGTTCTGTACGACGAATTAGATTTTTAGTATAGGACTGGTTCCTGTTTTGGGTATTTTTTTGATTATTTTTGTTTTGTTTTATTCTGGATGCATTTTGTCACACACACACTGACAGTCCGACAGGGGGACCCAGAACAAAGCTGCCTTGTTTGTTTGTTTTTTTTCTTTATCTCACCTCCCTCCCTCCTCTGTCTCTTTCTTACTGTCCCTCCTTTAATGATGTAGTCCACCATGTCAGTTCAGAGCTGTCACACGTACATGGAAACTCTGAAAATGTCCATGTCGGTGTGGAGACTTTGTACTGTCCTCTGCCTGTCAGTAGACCCACCAATGAGACGTCTGAATGGGAGGGAGGGAGGCCGCTGTCTCAATGCATTCACCCGTCTTTTTCTCTCTCTCAATCACACACTGGCCACCCTCGGGGCGGAGGAAACGGAAACACATTAGCAAACACAGCTGCCTCTCACACAGATGTGCGCACACACACACACACACACACTGAGCGCTGAGAGAGAAACAGGTCCATCACTGTCACACGCTGCCAATCATCTCCAAGAATAAGCCATCTGTTTCTGAGCCCGAGCCAATCAGATTAGAGACCGAAGCCCCATCGGCCAATTGGAGAAGGGATAACGCTTTGCAGCGATTCCTGCGGCCAATTGCTAACACCTGCGGTGACAGCAGACCTCCACTGCCTGTCTCTTTCTATCTCGGCGCCAAAACACACACACACACACACACACACACACACACACACACACACACACACGTGCACACACATTGGCCCATTTTAATCTTGCTGCTCTGTCATTTCTCCCTGGCATCCCCTCCTTCCTCCTCCTCCTTCCTCCTCCTCCTCCTCCCAGCCACTCTCCTCCTTCTGTCCACCCTCCCTCTCTCCTTTCTTCAGTTTCCTTTTTTTTCTTTTTTTTAAAAAAAACAGATGTTGCCTTAGGTATTATTTATGTTACACAAACCAAATAAACGGGAGACATTCATTTTTAAAAAAAGGTAACGCAACCTGCTAAACACGTGCGTTACCGAGCAGAACTGCGGCACGTGGAGAATCTTGGATCTTCTGTCGCTCCTTTTTTCTTTTCCTATATATATTTTTTTTTTTGGAGAATAATGAGATTCTGTTGTTTTTTTAGAAGTGAGTGTTTAATACTTAGGCCTTGATACAGTGATTTTGTTTAGATAAAACAATGTTCTTTACATTTACCATTTGAATACTGCTCTGTTTTTATTGTGATCATGACACTTCTTGATGCCAGGCCTTGGATTAAGACGTAGTTGAACAAAAGTCCATTCAGATCCATTTTGGTGCGATTGCTTTTGCCTTTCCTCGTGTGGTTTCCAAATCGAGCGCGGTCTGCATTTTTTGGAGACGTTCCGATCGGTCGGATTGTACCAGGCAAGCTCAATTAGTAGCTGAATTTGAGTGGATTTTCATTTCTAAATCCAGGTTTGGATTATACCTTCTTAGACTGTTATTGAGAAGTCTGTTTTTTTACTGTTGGGGAAAATTGCAAAAAAAATATATATACTGATTATTATCATTGAGGCTAAATACAAGAGCTAAACCATGCGGTTGGAGGAGTGGAAGTGTTTTTTGGACAATGATTAGATCAAACCAACAAACAAATGTAGCAATATCAACAACAGGTCTTGTTTTTGCCCAATTTTGTTACACTTTTATGCAACTTTAATAAAAACATGTGAAATGGACATTGTGTCTTCGTTTATTGGGTTTGTGTCTTTTTGCTTCAGAGGAAAGGAGCCATAAATATGATAATACAACAGTTTACTGGCTTGTTATAAGTGCATAAAACAACATATCCCTTTTGAGCTTGGTATGTATGAAAGGTTCAATACATAAGGAATCTTGCTCCCACACAAATAGGGGCAGCATATCACCAGAGTAACTGATAACTGCTGCTAGCTATACTCTTTTCATACACCCACGCTGTAGCTACTGTTGGCTTGTTAGCTCAGTTAACCCTGCATCTTTAATGTTTGATTTGGTTGCTTGTGTTTTTTTTAACTTGTCCTTTATAGACCTTTTTCTGTAGGACATTTTGACTTACCTTAGCGGGTGAAGCTCGGGTGTATTTAATAACATTAATGGCAGTTACATTTTAGGTACAGTGTTAGTGAACAGCACACACTATAAGGAAACAGAATGCAGAAATAATTATTTGTAATCAGCTCCACCTGTAGTTTTCATGCAGTGACGAGCCAAAATGTCTGCCATGAAATACAGGCCTATTGTCCAAATGATAAATGCCACCATTATCATTTGCATAGCTCTCCAGACATTTTAGTGTTACTTTGGCGCCATCTTGTGGTGAAAGGAAGTACAACAACTACGTTTATACACTGGTGTGAAGCAAGAGTGGGTCTGCACTTTGTGAATTATATTCTGTCTTTTATATAAAGAATAAATGAATAAATATAATATATAATATATATTAATATATTAGCAGACTGATACTTCAGGTAAGCCTTTGTCACTTTTAATTAAATTAATTATTTTTTTGTAACACATGTCTATTATATTATATTATATTATATTATATTATATCAAAAAAGCGATTTAAAAAAGTTATATCCGCGCTATCTGTCCAAAGCCCACCCTATTGGCTCATTCTGCTGGTTTCCGGCAAACAAGCTGGATCGTGATTGGTTCACTAAACCAGCTCTAGCATTTTAATTGGACGAGCGACGCTCGGGATGGCCGCTCCTATTGGCGCCTCCGACATCGGCGCTCGGCGCTGATTGGCCGAACTTGCGGGTTGTAAGAGTCCGGCAAAGTGTCGAACTGAAGACTGAAGTGACGAGGAAGTACTTTTCAAAAATGGAAATATAACAGATGAGAGTTGAACTTTCTCCAGCAGAGCGGAGGCAGCAGGTGAGCGGGCTCCTCCGGCCCGGCCGGTGGAAGGGGAGCGTGTGTGTTTACCAACAGCATCGCTCGCGTGCATGGACGGTTACTTGTTAATCCGTGCGCGAGTCGGAGACAGTATGTATGAAAGCTGCCCCGCCGATGCGTCAGTGCGCTCCGTTACATTCAAGCGCTGCTTTGTTTGCTATGAAACCTGTTCGGAGGATATGTCAGTAAAAGTGTGACAGGGAGAGGAGGAGGAGGAGGAGGAGGAAGATGAGGAGGCGGCGGTCATCCCTCGCTCGGTGTCCTTTCAGTTGTTAGCTAGTGTTGCACTTGACTTCACCGTGTTGCGTTCGCCGCTAATTTGATATGAAACATGCAACAGTGGGTCTCGGTTACGTTCATAACAGTCCAAAGTAAAAAGACTGACAGTGTTAACGGGCTTTGGTGTCGCCTCGGGTCAGTGTTTTACTGTAAAAATGCCGCCGTAACGTTCACCATCTTACTGTACGACATTACGGAAGCCACCAGTGGTCAAGCTAGGCGAATATGGGCACATTAGGATCTGACGTCCGGTAAGAAAACAATATAAAAGTCCTGTTAATGGACGTGTCCGGGACGTTTTAGAGGAAATACGTGGTTTAAACATTTGTAATAAACTACTCGAGCTCTTATTTTGTTTTTCGCTCGTCAGTTTTTGCTTTACATCAAGCGCGATCGGACAATTTCCGGTCGCTTGCCGTGTTGTTCTGGCAGGTTTGACGGAGGTACGGAAGCCGTGCGGTGGCTCGATGTCCATCTGCTGTTGATCGATTAACATTGTTTTCCATCTGCACACTGAGCTTATATTCATATGTAGCATGAGTATGGTTGGTTTATCCCCTTCTCTGCACTCTTTGGCGCACTACTGTTTAAAAACAGCTGTTGAGAGTGTTGTCATTCATCAGCAGCAGCGCCCACACTGCAAAATTATCATAAGTAAATAAACAGATATCAGTTTCAGCATGTTGAAGGCTCACATGAAGTGTGCAGTAGAAGTACAACTTAAAACTATGCGGCCACTATATTTCCACAGTGGGGATGTTTACGACGAAATCGATTAATCGCAGTTAAGAATTTCAACGATTAAAAAATGCATGAACCAACAATCAAAGATATAGAGAAATATATGATGAAAATACAAATATGAAACTATACAAACTGATTATTATATTTGAACCATTCAGTAGCCTCAGCATGGGTTTGATTTTGTCGGGCTAGGTTTTTCAAAGTAGCTCCGCAATCGAAATGAAATCGTATTTTTCCCAAATACTGCAACTGTGATATAAATTGCAACGCGTGCATCAGCAACTTTTTTCAATTCAGGACATCAAAAATTATTTGAGTTTAAAAGTTTCACTCAAATCAGTCATGCTTCTTTATTCTAAAAGACATTAGTTTTTCCGTGATAACAGCATTTGTACTAGTGCTGTTGAGATGTACTGACACTGACGATAACCGTGATATTAAATAGAATATTGATATTGTGTTGACAGGGCTCAAGGGTGCAACTGGTTTGGTCGCACATGCACCCAAAAACATGTACATTGTACATGTAATTGTTAGTTGACTCCCTAAGAAAAACAAAATTTAGACAAATAATCAAGGTAATAAGGACATCCTACTTTAAAATATTTGACACATGGTGGTGGTTAACACAAAAATCAATTAAGTGGAAAAAGTGTCTTTTTTTTTTAACCTTGTTTCTGTGTATCTGTGTGTTTTTCAGCCATGCCCGCCCAACCCCCTGTGAGGGAGCCGGAGGAGGAGATGGAGGCAGAAGGAGAGTCGCAACTCCCTGAGGCCAACGGAGAGGTGGAGCAACCGAGAGAGAACGAAAGAGGAGGAGAGGAGACCATGGAGGAGAGCACGGAGGAGAGGGACAGTGACCTGGATGAGAGTGAAGAGGAGGAAGAGGAGGAGGAGGAAGAAGAAGAGAGCTCAGGTAAAATCCAATCACTCGGCTATATTGTTGCCTGACTTGGTCACAAGGAGAGATAAATATAATGTGTTTGACACGATGTTTTCTTTCTTCTGTGAAGAGATGGACGATGAGGACTGTGAGCGGAGGAGAGGAGAATGTCTAGACGAGATGTTGGATCTGGAAAAACAATTTCAGGAGCTAAAAGAGAAGTAAGTTGGAAGAGGAGGGATGAAGAAAATATACGGAGTCCCTTTGCTGCGAATGAAGGATGGAATAAAATAAAGAAGCAAAGACTGACCTCAGTGTCTGGTTGCAGGTTGTTTCGGGAGCGGCTGAACCAGATGAAGGTGAAGCTGGACGAGGTGCTGACGGGGAAGGCTGGAGAATACAGAGAACCACTGGCTGCACTACAGAACAGCATGCAGATACGAACACAAGTGGCTGGTAAGTAAAAGGAAGATAATTTTTTGTCACATATTAAATAATTGATGTGTAAGATGAAATGCTTTTATTAACATGCCTAGAATGGTCAGCAGAGAGTAGCTGAAGAAATGGACCTGTGTGCAGATTGGCAACTCAGTTTTCTCAAGTCAATTGTGATGTGATACAACACCTGGTCACTAGGTGGGGTTGTTTCACAAGCATTCATCTCTCTGGAAGTGTGAATGGAGTCAGGAAGACACAATCCAGAGGGTTTTCTTCCTACACCTATAACAATGTCGTGTTGCATTGTTTCTTATTCTGCCAATTTATAGTTTCTTTGGCCGTGTTCAACGTGAAAAGTTGTGTGTTTGGCAGCTGAATGCAGATTCCCTGAAATAATTTTTAAAAAACTGAAATCCACTCCGCGGTCTGTGTCCGTCTTGTTCCAAAAGTAACTAAAATCTAAGATATCCTCTGTCTTGAACGTCCTCTCTGTGTCTCCATTTTCAGGAGTGTACAGAGAGCTGTGTCTACAGGTGATCAAACACAAGCACGAGTGTGAACTACAAGGAGCAAGGCAGCACCTGGAGGTAACTCACACACATCCAGTATATACTTCACAAGGATACACATACACTGTAGCCGGTGTTATTGAAAAAAATTGATGTATGGCTTGTTACAGAGTGAGCGGACGCTGCTGTTCGACGCCATGAAGACGGAACTGCTGGAGAAGATCAGAAGACTGGAGGAGGACCGACAGAATATAGACCTCACCTCAGGTACAGCAGAAATGTCAATCCTTGGATATTACTGTATGTTGTCATCATCGAGCTGGTTTATGTAATTGATGCTCTCGTTCCAGAGTGGAGCGATGAGATGAAGAGCAAGAAGTGTAAAAGAAAGAACGTGCTGGGTCGCTCGGAGAGGAAAAAGAAAGTGGCTCTGGTTTCAGGTAAAACTTGTTTATCTGTCATATTAGATCTTTGTGTTGTAGTTCTGCCCCGTGTCCTTTACTCTGACACAAACAGTATCTCAGAGTTTATTTGTGTCCTGCCAGGTTGGGACTGTAAGCCGCTAACAGACCGACAGATGATTTAAAACCTCTCCCTTTCTGCTTCACAGGACCGTTTATTGTCTACATGTTGAGAGACATCGACATTCTTGAAGACTGGACTGCTATCAAGAAGGTGAAAAAATACATAAATACGTTTCCTCCACACTGCGAACACTCCAACAAACAAACGGCCTAAGTGTATTGTAGTTACAGATAAACTTTGCTAACTTGGTCTCTATGTGCTTCTCAGGCAAAAACAGCACTGTCACCACTAAAGAAGAAAGTTGAAAGTAAGTCAGCGCGTCCACCAGTCTCCGTTCACATACAGACACCATGCTGCTGTTTTCTCTAAGCCGTCCTCGTTTTGTCTTGCAGAGCGGTGATGATAGGAGCGTCCTATTGAAGACCAGCGGAAAAGAAACCAAACTCAGCACACACTCACACATTCCCAGCTATTTCTAACAGTGACGGTTTTTTCCTCCTTTGACCGCAGCAACCAATCACCCTGCAGCTTGTTTGTTATCTATTGCTATTTAAAAGAAGTTCTTAATGATATGACGACCGTGTATTTATAGAATGATTTATAATTGGGATTAAAATTTTAATCTTTTGTGACACAAGGTTTTGCGTCTTCCTTTCTCCTGTGATCGGTGTGTGTGTGTGTAATCTAGGGGTTATGACTGAAAACTCACATGAAAGTTTTTGTAAAGAGGACACAAATTTAGGTCACTAATATCTTTTTAAAAGGTCCTATATGATGATATTTTACTCGGGGAAACTGGAGAAAAAAGGATAGAGATTTCCATAATTAACTCTAAATATATAAGTTATTTCCAGGAACATTTACAGGAAAAATGTTGTTTTAAATAACTAAATGTTTCGAGATCAGTAGCCCTTACTCTACATCCCTATATTACAGCAATAATAATATGATGTTACGTTGTCCTGCCCTGAGCCCTCTTGCTACGTCGTCCTCTCCTCCCCTTGTTCCTGTCTGATAATAAAGTCAAAAACACCCCCTAAAGACATTGACCCACCTACCTCACATGCACAATGATGTCATAGACAGCTTGTGGAAATTATAATAAAGCTTATAATAATAATAGTAATAATAAAAGATAATAATGAGACAACAAGACTGCACTTGAACTGTGTTTATTTGACATGAAAAGTGGGAAAGAGGAGAGGTATGACATTTTTTTGTGCACATTCATGTGTGTGTTTTATATAGCAGCAAAAGCAAAGAGGAACTAGACACAGTTGTCTATTGATACAGTTTTGTTTGCTCTCAGGCTTATGATTAATTGTTTTCTCCTCAAAACGTCTTCAGAAATGCGGTAACACTTTCTACGCAGGTCATATCTAAACTGTACATTCATAAGACATTATAATGCATTTATAAGGCTTTATACAGGGTTTACAAGTAACTATAACTTTCATAAGCATTTGATTAATTCAATCAACAAATCAAAACTTTGATGAAGCCTTACACATGCACTTTATCTTCTGAATGTGCTTCTAATGCATTATCGACATGACCGACCAGGAGTGTCATTTTCAGCAAGATGTCAGATCTTCTAACCTCAACAACATCCTGTCCTAAACTACACTCTGTCACATGTCCAGGTTGACTTTCAGCAGTTCGTGACCCCTCTACACCCCCCTCTCCTTCCTCATCTCCCTCACAGCTGCTTGCTGAGCTTACGCGCCTGCCTCTCCCTGGCTTCGAAGGCCGCTTTGGTGTCCATGAGCTCGTCCAGCTGCCGGCGGATGCGAGCCATGTCGAGCTGGGAGGCCTCGCACTGCTCCCTGAGGGCGGCCGACTCCACCCTCAGCTGCGTGGCGGCCATGGAGAGCTGCTCGCTGCGCTCGCGGCACTGCATCTGCATCCTCTTGGCGTCGTTGAGGAGGGACTCCACGCTCACCGCCACTGACTCGCACTGGTTCTCAGACATGTTCTGGGACAGGGATGGAGGTCAGAGGTCAGAACAGAAACAGACTGTTGGTGCTGTTAGGAGGCTCCCTATGATTCAGTTTGGGGATTTGAGGCCTGTTCTCTGTAGTTTTTGTCTGATTTGGCAATAAATTAAAGCTTTCCTGCCAAAACATCAGATGAAGTGAATCAATAGCTCGCAGTCAGGAGTCCAGCACGGATCAACAGGTTTAAAACAGAACATTTGATCTGTGGAGAGTGAAGTAGCTTAAAGAGGCTTATCATGGCTTAGCTTCAGTCTACAGTGTCCACTGCTCTGCTCTGCTTCCCTGTGTTTCTCTCCTATCCCTGTCGTACCATCAGTCTCTAGCTGTCATGTTTTCACTCTGTACTCTCACTATTTTCTCTCAGTTGTGCTTGTATCTTTTTGCAGCATATTTTTCCATCAGCAGCCCAAAATAACAGATGATAATAACAGATAGCACGTGAAAATGTCTTACCATAGATTTCAGAGTCAATTTGATCTCGAGCCTTGTGGTCGTCTTCGGAGACTCAAGCTGACAGTCCTCAGTGTTCTCCAGAGTGCTCAGGTGCACATTCAAGTGTAGGCGTGGAAGGTGGAGGCGGCTGTCAGAAGTGGACTCGCGACTTTTTCCCTTCAAAGTAGCAGTGTGTCTTCCTCGTATCCTTTTATTTCTCTCCGTTCTCCGTCCCCATCCGTCTCCCTCTTTCCAGTCCCGCCTGACCTCACTTTCTCTGTCTCTACCTCAGGGATCAGCCGAGGTCAGCTGATCCACCAAGATTAGACAGGTAAGTTAAGAGAAATGTTGTAATCGCAGGCTCGTTCTGTCTATTTTCATCTGTGAGGCGACTGCTGGGTTCATTCCGGCCCGTACAGTCCTCCATGGATCTATAGCTCTGTTTATGTATCTGTAAAATGTCTGTTTTGAGGCCATAATATGCTTCTATGTGATATTTAACATTAGAACTGTTTGTTTACAGTAAACAAATAATGAAAACAAGATGAAAATAAAAGATTCATAGCCATCCAGCCAGTTTGGACCGCCCGTCAATGGCCACCCTGTTTGGGGGCCCCTTCTGCGTAACGTTATTGTTATAAAGAATGATGACTATGCATGACTGTATATAACTTTGACGCTTGAGTGTACATTTATTGAAGTGTAACCACTTGTGACGTTTTGAGGGAAAAAATACTTTTGGTGCTAAAGGTGACTTTCTTGACTTGGAAAATTATCTTTTTAATTCACAAGCATCACATTTTTTATATTCATGGCACAATTCAAACAGCTCAACTCAAACAGGATCACGTATCTCTGGTACAAGTGAGTCTTTACCCGTCATCGAGCAGCAGAGGGAGACACAGTCCAACATATCTACTGAAATGTCTCCAGCCCCTCTGAGATACAACATACAGCAGTAAACACATCAGGGTCGTTGTGTTTCAACTCTTTGGTTTATTGGTTTAAAAAAGCAGCACACGTGTAGTAACATCACTGCAAACCAGATGTTGATATACTGACATACAGCCTCTTCAGGTACATGAACTCCTGAGGTGCAACATAACAAACACAGGACCAGATTGAAGTGTTTGAAAAGCACCTGTGAGTGAACTCGGACTGGATGCTAGATGTAGACGTTAGGGTGGGAGCACACAGGTCATACCTGAAAGTTATAATCCATTTGAATTATTTTAAACATAATGAGATGTAATGTTATACCTCTTGTTTCAACCAAGTGTTTCTTTAAACTTGGGCTCTGTTCACATATTGAGTCTGAATTACCAAAGATTAGATGACAAAGCATCAGAAGACAAGAAGAAACAATGTCGAATGAAATAATGAATCATAAATAAAGAATAAAGACAACTTACAGGCATGAAACTAGTGGGTACAAAATAAAAACTCGATAAAAACTTTTCAAAGGGTTAAAAAAAAACGTGACTTTTGAGGACTGTATATTTAATAATTTGTAACATGAGTGAAAATGTGTTTTTAGATAGAAAACCTGCCAGTCACATCAAAAATATAAAATTTGAACACACTGATGAAATAAAAAAAAAACGAATGCCTGAAATAAACATTCTCCTACTCGTTGGTTATGTAAACAAAAACTAAGACAGACACTTACTGAATGAACAAACACACATTTCTGTGTGATCCAGTAGTCAGACGTTTACAACAGCTTTAGTAAGTGAGTCAATGTGGGAAACGGGTAAATATGATATGAACAGTTCAATGTTTGGATAACGTGCTGCTGGATATTTACTGATAACTCTCTAACTGATAACAGCGCAAACATGACGAGGTGGCCGAGTGGTTAAGGCGATGGACTGCTAATCCATTGTGCTCTGCACGCGTGGGTTCGAATCCCATCCTCGTCGGGGCTCAGTCTTTATATTGTGAGCAAACAAAGTTAATCACCGTGTCCTTAATTATCTGTATTATCCCCAAATATGTGTAAGCATTCACTAGGTGTATCTACCCTTTTCCCACATTACCATGTTGAGCTAAACAATGTGTTTTTGTAAGTCATCCGTGGCACCTGTCCTCACTGTGGCCGTGCGGGACGGTTGAAAAAGGGCTCCGTCTCTGCAGCTGTCACTCCCGGATCGCCGAAAAGCCCTCCGGACGGCCCGCCGAACCCTCCCGCGATCAACTTCGTCCCGGTGCTCTGACGCCTCTGAACGATCACCAGAACCCCGATGATGAGCCAGAAGAAGAAGTTGACCCACACTGCCGTCTGAGGGGGAGTCAAAGAGGAGACGACATGAATCACACATTCTCTACTCATGACTTAATGATACTTTAAAGCAGCTTCTGCTATATAATGAAGCTCTTTGAGGCATTTATGATTCCTTATAGGTATTTCAAGAAATTATTTGCATCTTTTTTCCTGCAAATGTTCAGAAAATGTTCCAATTATTAAAGGATAAGTTCACCCAAAAACGTCTACGCCTACTGACCTCAGCTTTGTATAGACTGTTGTAGAACCTTCCTCCTTTAAGTGGGGTGAGCCATTGTTTCGTCTGGGCGTCCTCACATCTTGAGAGACAGAAAGAGATGTTGCATGTTGGAAAGTTGACGGAAGCAGATAATCAAGCAAACAGGAGATTATTCAGCTGCCAAACGTCTTTCAAAAGTATTTAACACATCCACTGTGATCCAAAGGTTATACAGCAGGTAATCCACTACGAATAAAGTTGCAGCTGCAGCACATGATTTTACGACAAGCCGCAGTTTATCAATAAAAATCAAGATTAGTGGATCTTAAAACAAGCGATCACATGCTAACACGACACAACATTTTACTGGTCTTTCCTCCTTATCTGAGTGTTGATCTTTAAGCACAGAAGTATCTAGGTTGAGCAACATTGTGGTTGCTGTTGACACTTTGAAACACGATTACATGCGCAAAAATAACTGACATGCATCTCCTGTCATATGCCAAGGAAAAAGAGAAATGAGCTTTCTTTTTTTAAACAAAACAGCTGAAGAGGTTAAGTATTTTTAACAGTGGCACATTAGGCTGTGAAGAAGCGGACACAAAGTGAAACTCACTGGGTTTCAAATGTTGTTTTTAGTTTCACTTATGACTTGTTTCTGCATGCCAGCGTCCGTGACTGCATCGTGTGGGCGTGCATTACTTACGTCTACCTTATGGGAACAAAAGGCTCCCACAATGTAAATCATTAAATTTAAGGGTGAGGTTTAGGGTAAGTCTCCAGGAAATGGATTTAAGTCTAATAAAGTTCCCAAAAGTGATGGAAACACAGGTGTGTGTGTGTGTGTGTGTGTGTGTGTGTGTGTGTGTGTGTGTGTGTGTGTTCCACCTGGTGATGTTGGGAACACTCTGCATGACCGAGTTGCAGAGCGAGTCGCGTCCGATCTTCAACATGCAGCCCGAGATGAGCAGGAAGAACAGGAAGGCGCCGCACACAGCCACGATCAGGTTCATCCACATGCGCTCCCTGTGGAGAACAGAACAAACAGAAAGGGCGTGAGAACTTTTTTTTTTGAAGCCATGGAAACAAGAACTAGAAGAATACGGTGTTATTTCAACCTGAACAAATGAGGAAATGATGTCAAACTACTGTATATATAACGTATAACTATGCTACCATGCCATGACCTATGTCCTCTTTTTGATCAGCCTTTCTACTCCAGTTCTTCTTTCCCCCTCCTCACCAGCTCTGCAGCCTGTGCTGTTAAACCAACCTCAGTGAGATCATTCACTTTTTTTTATTCCGGCAGTAAAACCTAATGATACTATCACGCCAACCCTGCACAAAGGAGTTTTATATAAGTCCGGGTTGAGAATCCCTTGATGCTGTTTCATGGTGTCATGCTAACAAAATTACAATTATGGAGAAGAGATGGACAACATACATTTTAAAAAGCATTAAAAAGAACTTTACTTTTACAACTGTTGGATGTGTTTGTAATAAAATCCTTCAAACAAGCATGCATGCGATGGGTAAGATTGGTGGGAAAGTACTTTATGGGATGTTGGTATCTGCTTTAACACAACACATTGATTATGCTTCCCTGTTTTGAATGGAGACACCGACTAATGCCAAATTTTAAACTTTGATAATATTAGATATTCCTGTGTGTGATCAATTAAGTTTAGCTTATATTTTCAATCCAAAAGTCAACCTTCAAACATTGAGATCTGTTAACGCCTAGTATCTTGGTTCGTGACCCCTAGTGGGTCCTCAGAATGAATGCAGGGTGAGCCCAAAATTATTGTTTAATAATGTTTTAAAGATTTATTTGTAAAAAAAAAACCCAAAAAACAAAAAACATTTGACTTAGACAACATGATAGTCTGTCCATGATTCGTTGCGCAGTCATGTGAACAAGCTAACCTAATGGCGATTATTGAAACACGTTGGCCAGTTATCTGTTACCATCCAAAGCGTATGGACATTCTTGTGAGCTACAATGGATTGTTTTGTAACGTATCGAGCAAGACACTCCGACATAAACTACACCTCAGAAACCAGAGGGTGAGGCTAACGTGCCTCACATTAGCCATGCTACAACTGCTGCCAAACTTTTTTAATACATGGCACTGTAGTCCGCCCTACATGTTACTGTAGGCCAGGTTCAATACGAATAGTCTTATACAATAGATGTAATGGGGGTTCCCTGCTCTGTCGAGTTGTCTACACGATATCTACATTTGTGTCCACATGGCTGACAAATAGTTAAGTTCAAGAATAAGATGCTACAAACCTATAAAGTAAGAACAGGCCTGTGTTAGAAGCACATTCTGCATAAATAAATCATAATATAATTTGTACATGAACACAGCACAGTTTAATTTGGGTTTGGAAGCCGTGAGCTGCTGTTGCTGCCAGTTATAGTCAAACTGTTTACAGCCCATTTGAAACAATAGACAATAAAAGGAAGACTTCAAGGATTCAGACGGAGTGAGCAGCAAAAGAGACAGTAAGACTGAAGAAATCAGAGGACATGTTTGATTTAACATATCACTGAAAGCCAGTGGTTTGTGGTGACACACACACACACACACACACACACACACAGCTGCCGTTACCTTCTAATTTCCCCGTCAATGCAGAAAGTGTACAGCCAGTAGAGGGACAGTGAGAAACACACCACTGCCACCATGACCGATATGGCCGACACGAAATAACAGAGAGACGAGGAGCTGGATGACTGGACCCCGATGAGGCTCGTTGTTGCATTGTAGCTGATGAGTCCATACAGCATGCACCGTCCTCCAAAATTACCCTGAGAGGAAGGAGAGATCTGGTACATTATTTTGTATTTTTAATTGTTTCACTTCTGTTATTTTGTTTTGTTTTATTTTAACTTTTATGACATTGTTTCATTAAAGGTGCACTGTGTAGTTTTGGGGGGAAAACATTTGAATCAGATGAGAAAGATCTTAAATCAACAAACTCTTCCTTTTCATGACTGAATAAACAAACTGACCTTAAAGGACAACACAGTTTAATACTGTTTTACTCTGTTTATATTCGGCGGACCCTGCCACCTTTCTACCTTAGTGTTCCTAGTGTTCTGTGTTCTGAGAATTCAAGCTCCCTGATAAACATTTTAAAAGATAAAGCAGTACCTTTGCTGCGTATCCATTAGCAGTCTTACACAAATAGCACTCAACTATCACATCCGAACATTTTCAATGCTGCTCTCGTCAAAACATCAAATACAACTTTCGTTTCCTAGAAATGCACTGTAGTTGTTGCCTTGAGCACGGGCTTCTCCGAAGTACCTTTTTTTGTTCAGTGTGCCCCACAGCTTTTACATTTTAGATACAGATGTTTTTTCATGGCTGCAACGTTGCTTTCCTCTTTATATGTTTGAACCGACAAAGTTTTTGTATCCAAAATCTCAGAATAAAACACAAGGACTAATCGTAATTAATGTTACAGAATACGTTGGAACTGATTTGTTGATTTTAAAGGTGCACGATGAAGAATTTAGGGAAGGTATTTTAATCAGAAGAGAAAGATCTTCATTGACTTTAATGCCTGAACTAAATAAACAAACTCTCTTTGTTTTCATGACTGAATAAACAAACTGACCTTAAAAGGACAACACAGCTTCATTCTGTTTTACTTTGTTTATATGTGGCGGACCCTGCCACCTTTCTAGCCTCAAACAGCGTTCTGGGGACCTAATTCTCCTCTGAGAACAGCTTGTTTATTCAGACATGGTAAAAGTTTTATTATAACCTCATTAACATTGTGAATATTAAAATCCAGAGTTTGAGAACCACATAGAGCCCCTTTAACTTTTCCTTCTGTTGAATTGTACAAAACAAGTTACTGAGAAGACACACACACACACACACACACACACACACACACACACACACACACACATTAACTGAGGCATCTGACTTTTATAAAGGAGCAGAGAGAATAATCAGGCACGAGGACCATGTGGTCACATGATGAGAACACAGAATCTGGACACATGACTGAGTTATTACTGCTCACACATATACCTTCTTACATCTTCTGATTAATTAAGAATATGAAATTAGGCTACAAGGAGTGAAAGCCTCAAAATTAATGTTTTTTTCCCACAGTTTCTTTAGCTGATGGTGTAGAATGAGTGCAGCTAATTAAATGAGCATGAGATGCTAACAGTGAAGGTGTTTGAGAGGTAGATTTCCTACAGTGGGACACAAAAGTGTTAAAGAAAAGTAAGAGTTACAACACAGCTGACAGGAAATCAGAAGAAAGTGGGAGCGCGTGTCTTTCTTTAGCTACTCGCGCACCTTCTTCTTCTTCTTCTTCTCCCTTTTTTTTTTTTACTGATACGTAGCATCTAGAAAACACGCTAATGTACAAAAACAATTATTTGTTGCGTACGAAAGCCAGAAAAATGAGTTTTGACAGAAAACGTAGCCTGATAATGCTCATTTTAAGACGTGAATTAACTGGAAGGGAAGCTAACTCAAGAATAAAACACGAACAAGTGCCAAAAAACACAACATTTAAAATGCGTTTTCGCTTCTTCTTCTTCTTCTTCTTCTTCTTCTTCTTCTTCTTCGGTCAACTTGTAACTTTCTAGCGCACACACACACGCGCGCACTGAAAACAAGTGAGTCTACCCGGAAGAGGACAGAAATAAAAAATAAAGATGAATGTGTGACACGATGTTTTGCTCATTTCTGAGTTAAATCACCTGGACTATGGTGACGGACGCGGCGGTGACGATCCCACAGACGAAACAGCTGGCGTACAGACACAGCTCCAGCAGCAGCAGCCCCGTTAACGCCATCGTCCAGCGGCCCGGCTCCTGTCTGGGAAGAGAGCGGCGGGAAGCCGGCCACAACAACACACAGGGCTTCCGGTGAGGCGTTTCAAAATAAAATCAACATTAGGCGCACGGTTGGCCGGTAAGGCGAAAATAATGAGCATTAATGAGGAATGAATGCATTTTGATGACAGGCGAGACCAGTGTCAAGTACACCTGGATGCATTTATTAAAACCTCAGATTAAATCTGCATTGTAAGATAGATAATAGGCCGCCAGAAAGATTTGATCTCAAATGAAATGGATTAATTAATTAAGAATGAAACCATTGATAGCATTCAATAAGCTGTCAATAACGCCACATAAAACCAGTGCGATCCCCACGACTCACCTGCCTCTTCTTTATAGTATGCAACAAATGCCAGGCTTTAATTGTGAAGGTGGAAGTCGTTGATTTCCGGCGTTATTCTGCCTCTCTTTGCTCGGCCTCACTCAGCTCTCACTCGTACTCCAGCTGCCCGAAGTGAAATCCTCCTGCCTCTGAACATCCCCTCCTGTCTTTAGCTTCAATCCTGCTCCTCTCGAGCGCCAAAAGTTACGCACATCGTTTATAAATGTGTAGAAAATCGTTTATTTGTCACACTGATGGGTGTGTGAACTTCAACACTGGCTGCCTTACAGGCTGATTTTCTTCGGGGTCAGAGGAATTGATGACCCAGAGAGATAAAAGAAGAGCTGTGGGAAGAGGAGAGAAGATGAATGGACGGATGATTTATTAGTTTTTTTTATTTATTCATGTAGCCTAAGAAGTGTAGATGGTTGATGCTCGTCTAAAGGTGCTGACTAATTACTGGTGTGGCTGCAAAATTCATATTTCTTATTTCTGATCATCACATGAAGTTTGGGTGTTACCTCCCAAGACTATCAGGTGGCTAGACTTAGTCAAAGGTTGAGCTACTTGAGGATTTAAAGGCATATCATCCTGGTATTAGTGCTGGCCAAGTGTGTGTGTGTGAGTGTGTGTGTGTGTGTGTGTGTTTAACAGCAGCAAGTAGCACTCCATTCCCAGAATGCTTAATCAAACCTTGTGACTGATGTCATATGACCATGCTCATTTGATATATGTACCACAATTTTCAAGTCTGTGAAAGTCACTCCTGCTGTAGAAATATGCATAAGAAATATTTTGATCAGTATATATATATATATATATATATATATATATATATATATATATATATAATGTGTGATTAGCATCAAATGAAGCTCCGTAGCCTACAAAACATTTCTGGAGCTTAACGGTAAAAAAGTGGCATTATCCTTAATAACTGAAGTAGACCATAACCAAAAAATTATTGTTGTGTGATAACTTCAGAGAGGGTGCATGCTAACACTTTTAGCTTAGCAGCTACAGCAATATTTGGGCTTTAAAGGGGGGTTTAAGCAACGTCTCTCAAATCAATTTGGGAGTCCTCATTTACTTGCGTTGTTTAGGAGACTGCTGCAGCTGTGCTGTTTGCAGTGACTACGAAACTTCACACGACTTTCCATCAGCACAGGGGAGAGTAGATAATAACTAAGTTTTCATTTATGGGTGAAGTTTTCCTTTAATGTGTGATTTACACAAATAAGCTGTGCAGTCTATAGTTAGGCTTTAAGTTAAAATCGTGAATTGATTCTGTGTCGGGCCACCGTCGATTCCTTAACATGTATCGTAATCTACTAACAAATTTAAGGTGGAGAAATCTATGAAAACTGTCTTTTTGTGGTGTGTTCCCAATTTCACAGCCATGATTGATTTGCCTGAGGTGGGAAGCACACAAAGAGTTTCCACAATAACATTCAAAGAGGCCATCTTATTTAAGAGTTTCAGCATCAGCAACAACCTTAAAATTGAATTGATGTCACAAAGCCTTTACAGGTCAGATGTATAAATAGAAAGCGGCTAATAATAGCGAGAACATTGGGCTGATTGTGTCTACCTCGTCATTCAAAATGCCAAACTCAAACTAATGTGCAGGTTTAACCAGGCCCAGTGTTATAAGGCCCATTCTACAGCATGTTTTTTCCAATTTTCCACAAGACGCCTGTGGTTTAGGTTTGCTAACATACGACAACCGTGTGTGTGTGTGTGTGTGTGTTTGGTGCTGTCTCAGGTGCCTAGACTTAGTCGGGGGCTGAGCCTCTTACAAAGCCATCACTCACACAAGTATAAGCATCAGTGAGAATGTGTGTATGTGTGTGTTTCAGTGTGGCAGGGTTGTTAGATTAAAGGCTTAAAGTATGATGGCATTAGTGTTGGCTACCAGGACCTGAACACCAGAGGGCTCATGTGTTTTGTGTGTGTGTGTGTGTGTGTGTGTGTGTGTGTGTGTGTGTGTGTGTGTGTGTGTGTGTATGTATGTGCGTGCTCGCGTGTGGTGAATCCAGCCATCACGACACAAGCCTGGTATCACTTTAATTCACTGATAAGTTTTAAACATCAAAATTCACCAAAGTTCGAATGAGGCACAGTATTTACAATATAAAAGAGAGACCGATTAAAGCAGTGAGAGAAACGTAAGAGATTACCATACAAAATGTAATGCAAATATAGGAAACATGCACTTGAAAACACGCCACGAATAGTTTTACATATGGGCTCGGCCTCACGGAGTTGTGATGAGGCCTTCGTCTGGAGCAGTCAGCCGACATGACACGTCGAGATAAAAGAGTCATGATACACAGTAACTTTGAGGAACAAATGTTGATATATAACTAATTGTGCAACTGGCCTCTTTAGTTCAGCATCACGTTAAGGGAATACAAAAACAGAAGTGAATATTTCAACAATAGGAGTACATCAAGGAAACAACAAAACATTGATTTTTACTATTTTAAATTCAATATATTGTCCCTCTTGGCAGGATTTTAATTACATTTTGATTACATTGTGCCATCATGTACAAAAGCTCTATATTATTTTAATATTGAACAAAGAAGAAAAAGTAAATTCACTGACCAGAACCAAAGCCCTGGTAGATCTCTAAAACAAGGGCAACATCTATATTTTTTTTTAAAGGGGCACTATGTAGTTTTGGAGAAGAAATTCAAACTTTAAATATTTACAATACTAATGAGGTAATAATACAAACTCGGAAATATTTATCTTTTCCATGACTGAATAAACAAGCTGTTCTCAGAGGAAAATAAGCTCCCCAGAACAGAAAGGTGGCGGGGTCCGCCAAATATAAACAAAGTAAAACAGTATGAAATTGTGTTGTGCTTCAAGGTCAGTTTGTTTATTCAGTCATGAAAACAAAGAGTTTGTTTATTTAGTTTAGGCATCTAAAAAAACACACCAATGAAGATCTTTCTCTAAAATACCTTCCCCAAACTCTACATCGTGCACCTTTAAAATCTTACAATCAACAAAACAGTTCCAATATATTCTGTAACATTAATTACGATTGGTCCTTGTGTTTTATTCTGAGATTTTGGATACAAAAACTTGAGTGAATGCAAACATGGTGGCCTTGTGTTGTCGGTTCAAACATATAAAGAGGAAAGCAACGTTGCAGTCGTGGAAAAAACATCTGTCTCTAAAATGTAAAAGCTGTGGGGCACACAGAAAAAAAAAAGTTACTTCGGAGAAGCCCGTGCTCAAGGCAACAACTACAGTGCATTTCTAGGAAACGAAAGTCGTATTTGATGCTTTGACGAGAGCGGCACTGAAAATGTTCGGATGTGATAGTTGAGTGCTATTTGTGTAAGACTGCTAATGGATACGCAGCAAAGGTACTGCTTTATCTTTAAAAATGTTTATCAGGGAGCTTGAATTCTCAGAACACTAGGAACACTGCTCTCAGCTCACAGTGAAAGAGACGTCGAGGGTACTGGGGCCTTATCCGAGAAACTTGGTATGCATTCAGGTTGTGGACTCTGTCTGGAAGTATTTGAAACACGTATTTGTGCAGTGGCCATGTTTAGTAAACAGCTGTCAGCAGGACATTTGATTACCTAAGGGGATGCATAGAAAGGTTTCTATTTGGGAGCTGCGGTAAGTTACAAGGAGCTGCCAGGGATGCGTACTTTATCTTTATGTGAATGAATGATGTGTAGCCAGTGTTAATTCTGGCAGAAACTCATGTCTTCATGACAGTTTTATCTGTGATTTCACAAGTCAGCTGACTGGTGAAGAATGTTTGGAAAGGGAATTCCTGCTCCGTCCATTTTAATTCAATGGTATGGTCACGTTAAGAGCAGTCACAAGACTCTTATCACAGCACTGAGTGTGTCAAGCCTACCATTGAACCCCTGTGTGTGTGTGTGTGTGCATATATGTGTGTCCATTTCAGCCGGTATGTGTCTCACTATGCCAAGCGAAAATGAATCAATGCGGATTTCTTTAGAGCAGTTCTCACAGTGAGTGCTTTAACAAATTTCCCTACTTTCATTAAGTTTTAATGCATGCATTTGCGCTTTTGGATACCAGATGAAGGTGGTCGGAGAACATCAGCCGACAGGACAACCAGGCAGTCTGAAGGCATCTGGCACGGGACTGTCAAGCTTACAGATGATCTTATAGATTCCTTTCTTCCAGCAGGGGTCGCTGTCTCTCCCAGTCCAAATGGCTGAGTAAAACTCCCTCAGAGCCACCTCTGACACCTCCATGAACCTCTCCGGGACCTGCAGACAGAGATACCAACGTCAAAGGATAAGATAACTCATGATTGATAGAATTAGGGTTTTTAAAATCCTGAATTTACCTGAAAAAAAAACTAAAAAGAGCCAAAAAAGGAGCTGAACGTTGGAATAGTTCCCCCTTTGTTAACCAAAATGATCTTCTAATAACAATCTGTCTTTATAATAATAACGTTTCACACAGTTTGCTACTATAATGAGAAAAAGGTCCAGTCTTGTTGTTATTAAAGCCCTTACACACAAACACCCACGCAGGTGTTTTCACTTATGCACCTTATGAATAAACACACAATGCCTCATTGATCCTCCAGTTATTTTTGTTGCTGCTGTTAGAGCACAAAACGTACATCCATATTATTCATATTAGTGCATAAGGGTTCGGTGACCTTATACTATAGCAAGAACAGGAAGTATAGACCAACATTAACATTACTACTACATATGACGTGTCGAAATATCTGCACAGGAAAAGGCCTGTTTCTCAATCATTTGGGCAGAATCCACATGTAATTCAGTCATATGTAAAGTTATGACGTTGTCAACATTCATACATTTTTCACAAGTTTTTAAGCGCAGAAATCATCTCTGACGATAATCACGGCTCTCAATGACCCCAAAAGTTCAGAAATCGTACTACTATAGTATAAGTTGCATACAATGACACAACTTTTCCCTCAAACTGAGAGAGTTTCTAAGCATGTATGATTTAAGTACACAGGAAATTCATATGTAATATGTATGAAAAAATGCATTGCGGGCTAATTTGTTGTAATCCCTTAAATATTGTCACGCCCACATATGAAGCCAATTTTGATCTCTGAAATGTTTGTAAATGGATAGTTTTTCATGGCAAACATGGCCGGTTAGCTCAGTTGGTTAGAGCGTGGTGCTAATAACGCCAAGGTCGCGGGTTCGATCCCCGTACGGGCCAAGTTAGTTTTGAACAAATACAAGTGTCATGTATCCTAGTGTGGCTGTAAAAAACACATAGCATGCTAAGGAAGGTTTGTTCTACAGCAAGTTCAAGGTGTTCACTTGTCCTCCAAAGATCCCATCAAGCAGCTGATCCATGGAGAACCCACCTCACGAGCTACTGCTATAGTCTTGTTGCCAGATACCACAGCACACTTTCAGAGGTCTTGTGGACTCCACGCCTCAGCAGGTCAGAGCTATATTGTCAGCAAAAGGGGGACCTACACAATATTAGGCAGGTGGGTATAATGTTATGGCTGGATGGTGTAGTCTACTGTATGAGGCATCTTCAGGGAATATAGTGATGCTTTCAGACGACTGACAACAAGATTAGATTAACGATTAATTCAACGAGTTGTTTCTATGCAAATAAAATGTACAAAATGGACACATTAAAGCTCTTCTGTATGTACGAGGAACTACATTCTCACAGTTAAGACCTTTGACCTTTGACCACCAAATTCTGATGAGTTAGGCATTGAGCTGAACTGGATATTAGTGCGAGATGCAATGAATTTCCCTCAAGGTGCTTGTGACACATTGCGTTCACAAGATTGGAACCGACGAATGGACGACTGAAAACATAACGCCTCCAGTTACAGCTGCTGTGGGTTCGGAGACATATGATTAATAAATAAATAAAAAAATCAATAACCTCTTCTTCGTCCTGTTGGTTGTACCCAGGCATGTCCAGATGTAAGCTAAGCTGCTGTTACACATGGTGGAAATACAACAGCTGAGCACAACCAAGGCCGTGTTGCTACTGACAGCAGTTAAGGGTTTGAGCTCATGACGACACAACGTGTGTAGCCTTGAGGTGCTCTTGTGCGCAAACATGCTGTCATTACAGAAAACTGGGAGCTAATCAGACTCAAGGTCCCTAAGATATATATAGAAGATAAAAGCCTCTTTTAGCTTTCACTACACTGACATCTTTATAAGATCATAAAGCATCTGCCCAAGTACCTGTAGTTGTACAATTAGCAACTGAAGGCTACAACCACAGTGGAAAATGGACTATAATAATGAGTACTGACACGCTCTCCTTACCTGATAGACGTTACTTTTGTTGTAGTGCATGTTCAGAATGCGATAAAGCTCCGAGTCACGGCCCACTCGCAGCTGACTCTCTCTGCCCAGACGAGGTGTGCCTTCCCTGGGTCACACAGACGGACAAACCCATTTAAACCGAATCACTGAAACATCCATCTTTTTTTTTACATTTGTATCGTATCACATCCAGTAAGAATAAAAGTTCTCAGTCAAACGAAGGAGGTTTTGCATCAAACGAGCTTAACATGAACTCAGACGTACCGGGTGAGAGCCTCGCGGACGGCCTGTCGTGCAAAGCGCTCCATCTGGATGTAGAAGAACTCTCTGAAGTTGCTGAACCATTTAATCATCTGGGAGGTCACGCAGCGGTTAAACTAGACAGCGGACAGGAGAACAGCGGGACAGGAAGTGAGCAGGTGAGGACAGCAAGAGAGGGGGGGATTATTAGCATTAATAATTATATTCACAATGACTTCAAAAAGAGAGGTACAATAAAGACAGAAGTAGTTCTGACACTTCATGAATTACTTGCATATTAATATTATAATAGTACTTCATCCATTGGTTTGTTTTACCATCAAAGATGATGTCTTCAGGCCGATATTATCAACCAGCATTGGCTGATTACAGATATATTGGTATCCACACATATTCAGACATTGACCTCTTATTTTACTAATTTTAGTTTCAGTGTTTCCATTTTTTTTTTCATAATGATTGTATTTCCAGTGAAGGTGAGCTAAAGTTCGGAAATTGTCCAGAGATAGTGTCATCACAGAGTAGTGCAGGTTGAAGTTCCCCAGTGAGCTTTGTTTTCACAGCATATTGTTAATAAAACATGTAGTCAGCAATGTAATCCAAGTACCACAATGATAAAGTAATGTAACTTGATTACTCTGTTAGTTTGTGATTATCTCAATACCAAACACATTCAGTCAAGAACAGGGTGTATCTGTAATGTCATTACATCATTTCAGCCTCAATTCAAAGATTGACGTGATACAAGGTTATTTGCGATTGAAACGCCATCTTTTTTTTCTCCTCACGTGGCCGGTTAGCTCAGTTGGTTAGAGCGTGGTGCTAATAACGCCAAGGTCGCGGGTTCGATCCCCGTACGGGCCAATGTGCTTTTGAGGAACCACAACACAAACTGCGGTTTCGTCATTCAACGTCTATAAAGAACATGAGTGAAGATAAATGAAGTTAAAACAATGATCAATGATTAAACTCAAACCACCTGTATCAGTGAGGAGGACTCACAATGAGCTCCCAGACTTCTGTTTCTGTCTTTACAGCATGTAGTGTTTTTAAATATAATGGATATCTCAGCTAAAGCATTTCTATTTCATTTTCCATTTAATTCAGGACCAGGACTTTTTGTTGTTGTTTTGTTTTCATTCAGCCTTCTGTGCCCCCTGCAGTGTTTTCTCCTTCACAGCCTCACTCATTCAAAATATAGTGAATGGTACTGAACACAAAGTAACATCATAATAGCGGATTGTCACCACAGAAGCATGAAATAAAATTTCTTGTAAAGGACTCGTGATTATGTTTTCAGTATATTCAACATCTTCTCTTTGAGGCCATGACTTAATCTTCTTTCCTCTTATAATAACATATTCAGTAATTAATATCAGATTGCAAAAACGTAGCTACAATCAACCCTCCCTAGATTACATTTGAGAAGACACGATATATTACGTTTTTTCAATTTTTTTATTTTATTTAATAACCAATGCATTACTAACTCTTGTGCATTTTATCTTCATGTAGATGTTGGAAGATGTTTAAAGAGAAAAATAAACTTGTGTGTACCTCACACATATTCACTGCAATACTCTCAATGTTTTTTCTAAAGGTGTTCAGATTAATTACTTTTTGTAATCCGATGGTTTACGTTACTATTTACAAAAACGTACATTTTATTTGTATTCTGTAACTGATTACATCAAGTAATCTGACCCAAGTCTTCTCATTCATACGTCGAGTTTATTCATAGTAACGTATAATAAGTTAATGGGTAAAGTTAAAACAAGTCATAACGCCATAAAGTCGTCTGCTAATATCTAAAAAACAAGATATTATGATGCGGAACAGGTGAGTTACATAACGTGTGTCAAAGAAATAAAAACTATGGAGCATGTTTAACTGGATGAAACGATACGACGTCATGTTTGAGATGACACAAAAGGCTTCTGTCGATATAATTTGCGACTGAGACGCCATCTTTTTTCCAAATCTCATGGCCGGTTAGCTCAGTTGGTTAGAGCGTGGTGCTAATAACGCCAAGGTCGCGGGTTCGATCCCCGTACGGGCCAACGTGCTTTTGTGCCAATACTGCAAAACTTCTGTGTTGGCATCACACGAGAAAAAATAAGACTGACACACTGATTTGTCTACATCACAACGTGTGACTAAAAAATTAATTATGTAATATAATTATACCTGTGACATCACTTCATCAGTGATTGGTTATTTGCCTCTAAATCATATAAGTAACAATGCATGGCAGTTAATTAAACCACTCACAAGTATAATATATTGTTCAACTGTAAATATATTGTTTTATTATGGTGTTAATGTCACTTGCATAAAAACATGTATATTGGCTGACTGATTATTTGATTATTGTCAGAACAACATCAACAAACACACTTAGACAGTATCTGTCGAGCTCTGATAACAATGGGCGAGAGCCATACGCCTCCCCTTAACTGCGGAAGCTGAGACTGGCCAGCTTGCAATTATGTTAATTTATGTTTTTATCTCGAGATAACGAGATAACCAACAACAGGTGTTTCAGAGATTGGTAGAGCCGTGCCAGCATGCATATTTGGCGTCTGGACCACTGTAGCGCCTGATTTAAGCAAAAACTGGCAGTTCATGGAGTACCTATTATTGATCAATGCACCAGTCTGTACTTCAATCTTACTTATTTATATATATACTTTTTAATACCAGTCAAACACCCATCGACGTAGGTAGTTTCTT
Organism: Pagrus pagrus; assembly: GCF_965226575.1. Classification (NCBI taxonomy): domain Eukaryota; kingdom Metazoa; phylum Chordata; class Actinopteri; order Spariformes; family Sparidae; genus Pagrus; species Pagrus pagrus. The sequence continues at coordinate 10,210,327 of NC_140204.1, read as the reverse complement.
TGCCAGTTCCCTAATGTTAACGACAGACCTTTGTTCATATGTTTTGCTTTTAAACTCCCAAACCCAGCCACAGAGCAGTGTGTGTACGTCACGGTCCAAGTTGTTTTCTCATGGAAAAATGATCTTTTTATCAAGAAATTAGTCTTTTGTTTACTGAAATAATGAAATAAATTAACTGGTTTTCATGAGCTAACAAAATGATTAAAGGGGCAGTATGTAAACTTTTTAATATTTACAATATTAATGTGGTAATAATACGAACTCAGAAATATTTATCTTTCCATAACTGAATAAACAAGCTGTTCTCAGAGGAAAATAATGTCCCCAGAAAACAGTTTGAAGCTAGAAAAGTGGCAGGGTCCGCCAAAACTACATAGTGCACCTTTCACCCATGATCTCTGGATAATGGCATTAAAAAAGATAAATGCAAGCACAACCATTGCAAACTCTGCTTCCGTCCTTAACCCTAACATAACAAGCCAAGAGGAAAGCACTGCATTACCAGCCTTTAATAGCAAAATGTAGAACGTGGCTTTGAAATAAATGTTGTCTAGCAATGGATGAAATCTGGATCCAGCACTGTGATGGGGTACACACACCTTGACATCAGGAAAGTAAGTCTTGAGCGTGTTGGAGCTGGGATATCGGGCGTAGAAGAACATGAGCTTGGCTTTCTTCAGATGGCAGGGAGACAAGCCCTCCTGGGTGTATACATGAGGCCAGTTAAGGAGAGACACACGTCCTGTCACATGTAAACAAACATCCCTCCCTTGTTCCTCCCCCCTTGCCGACAAAAGGATATTCCCCCAGCTGTCAGGTAGAGCTCTCCTCCGTCCATCCCTCCCCCTCCTCTCATCCCCCCGTCCCCCCTCATCCCCCTCTCCCTCTCTCTGCCGCCGTGAGCGTGGCGTGCGAGGGAGGGGTCCAGGTGGCCGAGCAAAGGGAGCGGCGGGAAAGAGGGGTGAGACGAGGGGTGAGACGAGAACTCCAGGAACGGGTCGGAGTTCAGGTAGTCCTTGCGGGACGGCGGGAGGTGGGGGAGCTGAGGGTGGTGGAGGGAGCGGGAGAAGAGCTGCTGCATGGAGTAGTGGAGAAGGGGGAGAGGGAGAGGGGGAGGAGGAGGAGGTGGAGGAGGGGGAGGCGCGGGGAAGGAGGAGGAGGAGGAAGAGGAGGAGGATGAGGATGGGTGGAAGGAGGAGGAGGGGTCTTTGGGTTGTGAGGCTGGAGGCAAGAGGGAAGGGTGAGAGAGAGGAGGAGGGCGAGGTAGAGAAGGGTGATGGAGGGAGAGGTTCGGGTGAGAGGGATTAAGGTGAGTAGAGAGATGAGGGCCGAGGAGCGGGTGTGCTTTTCGTATGTCAGGTGACCTCTGAACAACCAATGGCATGGCCAGATCTGACGTGTCGGTGCGATGAGGCTGTCCAGGAGGCAGGGCGCTCCCGTTGGTCATCTTCTGAAGCTGCTTCTCTCTTTCTCCATCCTGCGCCCCCGTCTTTTCCTCCTTACCCCTCATTTTTTCCTCCCCTCTTCCTCTCGTGAGCAGTCCCATCCACACTCCCCTCTCCCTCCCGCCGTCGTTCCCCGCGTCGGACGGGAGGAAAGAGATGGCGGCGGGCGGAGAGGAAGGCGCGAAATCTGTCATCTCGGTGTAAAGGCGGAGAACTCGATCGATGACTCGTGCCACGGCGCTGCCCAACTCCACCTTCAGCGCCTGGGCGAACTTCTGCCCTCCCTCCTCGCCCTCGTCTTCTAACCCTCCCTGCCAGTCTCCTCTTACCAGCCCTCCACAATCCAGCCACAACCCCGCTCCCTCCATCACCCCCTCCAGGTGCAACCCTCCTCCTCTTCCTCTCTCCATCTTCCCCTCTCTGTCTTTCTGCCTCTCCTCTCTCCGTTTGTGGAAGTTGTCAAAAGGGGAAACAGAAAGAAGGGAGAACGTTTCTTTTTCCATTTCTCCGCCATCGATGTCCTCTTCATCATACAGCCCTTCTGTAATGTCCTCCTCCTCCATCATCCCCACATCTCCTTCACCTCCATCTCCTCCTCCTCTGCTGCTGCGCCTCCTTTTCTTCTCCTCCTCCGCCATGTGCTTCTCCCCGAAAGCCCTCCATACCTTCTCCTGCAGGGCCTGCAGTCTCTCCCTCGCCTCCTCCAGCTGTTCTTTCAGCTCCTCCCTCTCTCTCCTCTTCCCCTCCCTCCCTCCCTCGCGCCTCCTCCCTCCCTCCTCCACCTCTCCGTCTCTCGCTCGGCTCTCCAGCTTCATCCTCTTCACTTTCAAGACGTCCTGGCTCCACTCGGCCGCGAGGGCGGCGTCACCGTGCCTCTTCTTAACCCCCAACAAGCTCTCCTCTCCCTCCATCACTCCCTCCTCTCCTCCCTCCATCCCTTGCTCCACCTGTCCATCCCTCTCTCCCCTGTCTTCCTCCAAGTTCCTGTCTTCCAGGTGTCTGTGTGCGCTCAGGTGAGTGTTGAGTTGCCCTCCAGTCCTCCTGGAGGCTCCACCTGGCTGGAGGAGGTGGTGGATGAGGGGGAAACCAGGTGGTCTAAAGGCAGGAGTGGGGCGGCCTGCACTGGGCTGAGGATGAACTCCGGGGAGATCTGTCGAGCTGTGAGTGGGAGGAAAGGCGTGAATCTGAGGAGCAGAGTCATCGAAAAGATCTGTGGGGGAATCCATCACTGTAGAGAGAGACAGAGAAAGATACAGAGGGACAGGATTACTGTTGTTGCCAAAATGAGAGCATATATGCTGACATTTTGAACGTGGGTAAACTCGCTAAAAAATAATAGACGGTTGACTCCGAACAGTAGAAAGAAGCATGGAGCCCTGTGACAAAGTTACGTTCTTTTTAAAATCTTTTACGTCTTTCTCTCAAACTCACCACTAAACAAACTTGACTGAGCAATGTTCAAGCGCTGTTTGAACGGAGACGGATTGAAAACGTCCAACTGTTGACGCGCCAACGACCAGAACTTCGGCTCACATCATACCATCGTGCCAGAAAAAGGACAAAAATCAGCATTTCAACCCAGATGTCAAGTTCCTGATTAACAACTGTGACTACTGCGGACTCATTTGACCTGGGAATGAAGGCCAGCTGTATGTAGTAGTCACGGGTAATTATCGGCTCCGGCTCCAATCGGCCGTGGTGAAAACACGACACCTGGGTGGACACGCCAATTTTCACCCCTTGTCAGGCACGATGCTTTGACGCGTGTTGAAGTTAAGGATGCTGGTTTGTTCACACTTCATGTTCGAACATGCAATCGAACATCATTCAGTCGGTGTTGAGTTTGAAAGAGAGAGAAGTAAAAGATACTAAAAAAGCAGCCATCTTTACACTGTCAGTGGCTTCCTTGTCAGAACCAGATCCATGTCAGCTGATCGGTATCGTGCAAGAAAGACGTGAAAGAAGCTAGATGTCTCGCCCCTTATTCTCTTCCATCAACAGCTCCGGAGCAAACATCGTCCAATTCAGAATTTTATAACAACTTTTAAAAAAGAGGTTTAATGTCTTCTGGATGTAGTCTGATGCTTTCGACAGTTTTTTTCCAGCATGTTCGTTTTGAGGAACGTGACATAAAGGCAAAGGCAGTTTAGTTGACTTGCAGTTTAACTTCCGGGGAAACATCACGTGATACATCGCAGAGTGATGAAGGAAGTTGGCGAACATGAGTAAACATAATTTAAATACAACTTTAAACATAACCTCGCCTGAGAAGATTTCTGCCTGAGTCACAGATAGATTTTCATCGGTAATGGTGGTTTTTTAACATTGAAGACAACAACTCTCATAATCCCACATTACTTACTTTTATATGCTTTGATTGAGATATTAATCTCTAATACTAATACTAATACTGTGCATTTAAACTGTAAGTTCCACCACATGACTAAAAACCAGGCCATGCGGTTGTTTTTGTTTCATTCGCCACAGTGATGACATGTATGTCTGTGAGGTATATGAATTTTTGTTTGTGGTACTTAAAGCTCGGAAAATGCACATTTAAAAAAATCAATGGTAAATGCGTGGCAACCACTTTCCCTGTTACTCTGCACAATCCATAGACGTGGCTGTGAATGTTTTTAGCTTGAAGCACTCTATAGAGAAGAAAAAGTGCCTCTGAAAGCTGTTCATAGTGTGTTCTGGCAGCAGCAACGGAGTCTGAGAGTTACGGCTTTTGAATTTTTTTTCAATGCCATTTCAATTTCAATAGTGCGAGCACTTAAAATTAAATGTCATTCACCTCCACTGCGCTGAAGTAAGGGCAGAAATCTCATAGACGCTTATGGCAAAAAACACCTAGGGATGAAACAAAGACGTCTCTGCTACGCAACACTAAAGAGCTGAATGAGAAAATAAGTGTCTTTTGTAATTTGAGTGATCTGACTATTAACGCTTGTTTTAACACCTAAGTGCACTGAAGGGCCATGTTATCCCTCACTTAAAAATAAAGCCAAATATTTGTAAGGCATTCGTAACCACAACATGGTGCTAGATGAATAGATCCACATCATGATTCGCATGTGACTTCCTCTTACCTGGCCTGCAAAACAGGTCACCAGCCTACCACAGGCCACGGCCACTTCCACTAAGAGTAATACGAATGAGCTGCAACGATCTTGCATAGGGCTGCAAAATATAAGCAGAGAGTGAGTTTAGAAGAAGAAATGGTTGTTCAAAGGGCTGATATTCTCCTCCGTGGCATGTTGTAGGAGGAAGCAGCAGACTGCAGAACTGACCAACAGACTGGGCGGCAAGGCTACGCGCTGGCAGTGCAGTAGGTTAACATCTGGCTCATGATCCCTGTCGCATATCACCCAGCTCTCTCCATGTATCTTTCCTGTTTCTCTCAGCTGTCGACAGCACAAACATCATAAAACGTACATGCGACAAAATGGAGGGAGATGTTTGGACCTGGATCTCGGCCTGCAGCGCGGTAACAAAACGGTGCTGAAATGATATCAGCTGAAAAATATGTTTTACAGCTGGAAAATTAAAGTACTTCAGGTCATTTCTAAACCAAATTCTTTGCAGTCTCTACAATACCTGGAAATGCTTGTAAAAGAGAGAGTAGTGCCTGCCTGCTCTATGAGTAAGCGTACATATCACTATTTAATCAAGATCAAAAACACACATCCCAATGCTTTTTTTTCCCAGTTTGTAACCTCATCTCCGTCCCGACGCCCCCTTTCCCCCTTTTTCCTTCCTCTCTATCCCTCTCTCATCCTCTCTTCCTCCCCTCTCTCCGTTATCAGTTCAGGCAGCTTGTTAAGCACTGTTTGATCAGAGTGTTTACCGTCAAACACGCTCTCCCTCTCGCACACACACACATTCGCACAAAAGCGAAAGAGGCTTGAGAGAGGGCTAACAATGGTCAATGGTCCTTGGGGAGAGAAATGGAGTGAGTAGCACGTATGTATGTGTCTATGCGAGTGTGTGTGTGTGTGTGCCTCTGTGTGTGCATATGCGAGAGTGTGTGTGAACAGTCGTCCTACTTAGCTTTGATAACACCCCTAATCCACTTCAGATGGATACACTACCACTCACCGAACAGAAAGATGGACGGATGATAAATGGACAGATGCAAGGACAGACTGAAAGAGGTGCAGTAGGTAGTCAAAAAACGCAAGAAATGTGAAAACACGCACAGTATTTTAAATGTGAGGCTGATTGTCAAAATGATTACAAGATAGATAGACAGATAGACAGATAGATAGATAGATAGATAGATAGATAGACAGATAGATAGACCACTGCATAGGTCCCCTGGTGCAACATGAAGAGAATAATCCCACTATAAATAGCTAAATATCAATTATTCAAATGCCCTCGCCTCTACTATAATACAGCCCAGATGGCAAGCCAGCCAATGCGCTTATATCAGGGACAGATTAGCTTTTCAAAGCCAGCAGAAAGCTGCACAAAATATGAACACTGAGCAATGAAAATGAAAGCTATTAACCACCAGATTAGACTTAAGAATGGTACTCTCGGACTGCTGTATATAGCTGTCACTGGGAAAACTGACACGGCTGAACAAAGCGCATAGAACTCACTGCTTTTTAAATAATGTATGACAGGAGAAATATTTTGAAAGAAAAAAATTCACATCGCCCAACAGGTTACCCCCCTACATTTCAAATACTGGGCTCACAGGCCCCTATGAATACAAGCAGCTGACATGTTTTCAAACATATATTGTTATGTCCAACCTGAATTACAAATGGATGGATGAATATGATCCCCTAATTGCAGATTTATAGCATACGCTCAGTAAATGAAGTGTGTTTCAACCATATCTAAAATATACAGTTTTCCAAATGAAGTTCAACACTATCTAAAATATACAGTTTTTCAAATGAAGTTCAGCACTATCTAAAATTTACAGATTTTCAAATGAAGTTCAGCACTATCTAAAATATACAGTTTTTCAAATGAAGTTCAGCACTATCTAAAATTTACAGTTTTTCAAATGAAGTTCAATATGAGAAAGCATTGTTTTTTGCATTATTAACTGATTACATGAAAAAAATATAAAAAATGTTTTCATGTATGTTGCCTATATAACGTTTGATCTAATCTATCTATCTATCTATCTATCTATCTATCTATCTATCACTTTGAATAATTCATAGACTGTTTGTTTGAAGCTGATGTTTGAAGCCTCCGCGTGGTAACATCTGCCGGCTCTGCCACGCGAGAGGAATCCGCTTTGGCTCTTCTGACGCACGAGCTGTCACTCTGAGTGTGTGTGTGTGCGCGCGCCCGCGGTGCGTCCTGTGACTAATTGGCAGCGGTGGACTAATGTCGCAGTATGAAACACTAAATAAACACGCAGGCAGAGCGGTGGCTGACCCTCGCAGCTCATCAAAACATTTCATTTCGCGTTGTGTAAGAAGTTTATTTTAAAAAAACGAACTCACTCTCAGTCACAGAGGGGAGCTCCAGCGGTGTCCGTCCTCCGGCAGCTTTCCACTCCAGTGGCCGTCCCTGTGTGCTCTGCCGCGGTCGACTGTGTTCACTTGGCACCGGGCGGGCCTCGGACATCAGCGCGGGCAGAGAGGGGGAACCAGCCGGCAGCGGGTCTCCGGCTATTTCCCGTTCCTCTTTATTCGTCCTTTGTTCCGTAACTCTCTCAGTTGTACTCTCACTCATCAACCGCCTCCTCTTTTACTCGAGTTGTGTCACTGTGCGGCTTTCTTTCTTTCTTTTTTTTTTTTTTTACCCTCCCTCGCTGTCAGTCCATCTATCTGTGGCTGGCATCATCCTCACGCGTTGCTCCCGGTGCGGAGTGGCGCACGGTGGGCGGGCGGGCAGGCTCGAGAGCTGGCCACTTGACGGTCCGGTCCCTCCCATGTTGGCATGACCCCCAGTACGTACGCACACACACACACACACACACACACACAAACAAGATGCTGGTTGAAATAGTCAGAAGTAGCCTAATGCTAACTGATATCACATTAACATAAATAGGCTTACCTTTGCAACAGTTTGCTGCAGATGGCTGGGAGGCTGCTTGACACACCCACATGGGAAGTCTACCTTGAAGTGAGTGAAGACCAAAAAGCCAAACAAACTCTGTCATGTTGATGTCACACACTTTCAGCAGGCTTTCCTCTCACCTGCTGTAAAGGTTATATTCGCCATTCAAAGCCTGGCGGTCATTCATTAACAGTTTTATCTCGGCACAGGTATTCTCCTCGAAACCCAGACCTGAAACCAACACAGAACCGACAGTGACAGTGTCTTCATGCACTTCAACTTTTGAGTTCTGACTCAGTATGAGCAAAAATACATCCAGGAATAAGGCAAAACTGTAATTACAAAAGAAAAGTTAACAGCATCCCACACACTGTAGAATACACACAGTACACCTGTAGTTTGTGCCAGCGCTGCTTGTGTAAGGATAATCTGATTTGACCAGGATTGAGACGTTTAAAGTTAAAGGAAAAGTTCACCCTAGAAGTTAACATTCAGTAATTATCTCTTCACCCTCATGCCGATTGAAAATCAGGTGGAATTGTGTAGTCCACAAAACATTTGTGGAGAAAGTCTCCAGAAAACCCCAAAATCCCAAGATTATTTAAACCCTGGACATGTGGTCCAGCTTCGGCACCCACTTCAGACGGGGTGCATGCTAAGGCTATTAGCTTTGCAGCTGCAGTGACGATTTCATCTTTAAAAAAGGATGCAAATAATGTTATTTCAAAACAACAGGGAATCTCAGGGCTTTCAGAGACTTGGATTTTGCTGGACGGAGACATTTTAGGTTTTTTTGTATGTTTTTTTACGTTTTAAAACAAGTCTCCATCTACTTCAGTTGTTTAGGAGAAAGCTATCCTGTTTTGCTATGAAGCTTCAGAAACAGTTTGTGGACTACGAAACTTAATCTGACTTTCCATCGGCATGAGGGTGAGTAGATAGTCTGGACTGCTAGCTGCACGGCTAAATGAGCTAACTAGCTAGCGGCAGTTAGTTAACAACAGTCGGCGGGTTACTCTAGCGATACGCTGCCCCTATTTGTTTTGAATTTGAGTCTGTTACATTCAGTGACTCCACAGTATTGAAGTATAACCTTTATTCCCTTAATGACTGCGATGTGGGGGTAAACAGCGGTCCGTGGAGTACAGTGTGAGAGTAAATGGACCACCTTTTGAAGCAACAGAGGAAAAATAGAGTGTTCATCACGGCCTTTCATGTGCACCATAACATTTTCTCAAATAAACCCTCTGTAATGCTTTAATCACACAGAAACATTTGGTTTCCAGGAAGACATTTAAGTAGATGTTTGACCTTGAGCAGCACTTTGTTACCTGTTGCTAGGAATGTCAGCCATCTAAACCCCCGCTCCAAACTGTTAGGACCAGGGCCAGTTTCCATTCCTCACTTCATTCTGATCCTCTCTTTATCTCTGTTGGAGGATAAAATTGTTTTTCTCATCCACCCATCCAATGCATCACCTAACCCCTAACCTTCTCCTTCCCGATTCACTCCCTTTCTCCCTTTCTCTCGGTCTCATCTCTGTCTCTGTCTTTCTCTGCTTCTGATTAAAAATGGTTAGGCATGACAGAAAGGTCGCAGTTGTTATGGAAACGAGCCTGGTAACAAAAGCTGGACAGAGGGGGAGAGACTGGGGGGGGTGGCGGGGTGGCGGGGGGGAGAAAAAGAGGGAGATGTGTCTGAATAAACATAAACATGCAGAGAGGAGGAGAGGGCAGGAAAGAGAGAGAAAGTGAGAGAGGTCTAAATAAATAAAAACATATGCGGAGGGGAGGACGGCGAGAGACAGCGAGGTCATGAAATGATGGCTCCATCTGCAATAATAAATAACAAAAGATAATACAGGGTTTTTGTCATTCTAGGAAGGCGGTCGAGCCACAGAGGTGTGTGTGTGTGTGTGCGTCTGTGTGTGTGTGTGTGAGGTGTGTGTGTTTGGACAGAGTGGCAGAGTGGGAGAATGCAATTGATAGATAATACATGGATCTGCCGCACAAGCTAGAGAATACTAAAAAGCACAAATTGTTCACAGAAAAGCCGACCAAAAAGCCCAAAATTGTGCGCGAGTGCGTGTGTGAGTGCGGGAACGTCATCTCTCTGAGGACTCATATTATGTTAACCACTTAGACCAACATCAAACACTCTCTCTCACACTCACTGACACACACACACACACACACACACACACACACACACACACACACACACACACACACACACACACACTTCAGTACAAGCATGAAGGTGCCAGCCATATAAATAGGATGTCCCAGAGCGAGAGATATAAAGAGAAAGGGACTGACTGAGAGAGAGAGAGAGAAAGAGATTATAAATACAAAGGGGTGAGGGGGGGAAAAAAAGGATGGGGGAGAGAAAAACTGAGAGGGCAAAAACAGGAGGGGTGTGAGGACAGATAGATATGAAAGGATCAATAGATGGCATAAAGTGTATGTTCATTGATTTACTTGCAGGGAGAGAGTGATGGGCAGAGGAAGAGGGGATGAGGGGGGAGGGGGAAAGAGAGGATGGAAACGCAGAGAGAGGTAGAAAGAGGAAGCCATAATGGAGAGAAAAACAACAAACAAGACACAGGAGTAACAATAAAGTGAGGGAATGTGTGAGGTGTAAACACCGAGGTAATTTTATATTAAATATGGATTGAATGAGCATGTTGAATATGAAAGGGGTCGCTCGTGTGATGAGCCCCTGGAGAATTATCAACCAACTCTGTTGTCAGCCAGTGATGGAATGTAACTAAGTAGATTTACTCAATTACTATACTCACGTACAATTTTGATGTACTTGAATTTTACTAGAATATTTACATTTCTGCTGCTTTAAACTTCCACTCCCCTACATTTTGGAGGCTAATACATACTTTTTAATCCATTACATTTATTTAATAGTTTTAGTTGCTATTATCTTTGCATCAGAGCCAAAGTAGTACATTTTTAACTTCAAAATGTAAAAAAAAAAAAAAAATTCTGTTGATACTTTTGAAGAAATAACAGTTTTTATGTTACTTCAAAGACATCTATTAAAGTTAGCATGATATCATTTGAGCTTTACACACACATATTACTCCTTTTCTGGTAATATGACAGGCATGACCAATAAAACACACTTTAATTGAATTGTTTGCTCTTCCATTTAAAGTGTGTTTGCTGCCTTAGTGAAAAAAGTAGTATGAAGCCTTTTGCTGCCTGTAATAAGATATACTGCCTCCAGTGAAGTCACTCACTGGCCAAGTTGCATTGTGGGTAATGTAGGTGCCAGGTCTTGCATTGTTTTTCTATAACACAGGTTCAGCTTCAGCACAGCTCAATTCATCCTCTGTCTTGACGCTTCGTTTTTGCGCCTGTCTCTTTAAAGGCCCCATCACAAAACCCAGTGTTCTGATTGGTCAGCTCTCGCAGGCCTGAGCGGGAACCACCCACTGTGTTTTGGTATCAACTCTGTGATTTTTGAATACATAGTCATGCAGGGTGTGTGTTATAAATCTGTTGCACGCCTTGTGACGGATAAACTAAACGGTACGTGGAAAATTGTTGGACTGCCCCTTTAATTTTCAAACTGTACTAGGTGTTGCTTTATTGTTTCCAGTTGTTTTAGGACGCTTTTGGTGCCACTGTTCACCTGAATCAAAGTGAAACAGACACTGAGAGACAGACGACATATGTCAAGACTGACCGTAACACACTCACAGAGAGAGAGAGAGAGAAAGCGAGAGAGAGAGACAGACAGGTTGGAACGGAGCGTGAGGGTGAGACAGACTGAAAGAGAATGAGTGTTTATGTGTGTGTGTGTGTATGTGTGTGTGTGTGTGTGTGTGATAGAGAGAGACAGAAGTGTACTCAAATAGCTCAGGGCAAGGTGACAGAGAGGAACGGGCGAGGGAGAGAGAGGGATAACAAGCTCATAGAGGGGGGATTGTGTGTGCGCTGGAGAATGAGAGAAAAAGGAAGAGACAGAGGGCGGAAGGGGAGAGGGATAGAGGAAGTTGAGGGAACAAAAACAAAAACAGTGCGTGTGTGTGTGGTTGTGTGTGTGTGTGTGTGAGTGTGTGGACAGCCGAAGGTGTCAGAGTGTGCTGTTTGGCTTAATGATGACCCACTGGGCATGTAGGTCATAACGGTTTGTGTCTCAAAACCATGACTGTATGCCTCTGTGCATCCATTAGCAGCGCGAGTGTGCATGTGTGTGTTTGTGTGTGTGTGTGTGTGTGTGTGTGTGTGTGTGTAAATAGAAACTCACTAGCCGACACACACATGTAAAGTGGGTCTCTCAGCGTTGCGTTTAAGAGTGTGTTCGGTCAGAGGTTGGAGAAGCAGTTTTTCTAGCCGCTAGGACTCCAAAGATACTTACACACACACACACTCTCATGTGCACCCACACACGCCGCAAATCCGGTTTTTGGCACACACACACGCACTCGCACACACTCGCACACAAACCAGCAGCTGCCCTCCATGTCATACATGCACATGTAATGCACCATGTATGGCACTAAATTATGCACAAACACACACACGCACACAACTCTTTCTTTTTGATCTCTCGTGATAATACACACATGCACACACACACACACACACACACAGGGGGAAGCTATTATGCTCTCAGGCTGGAGTGTTTTGATGGTATAATTGCAGTGACCAGTGAGGAGAAAGAGACAGAGGGAGGGATGGAAAGAGGGATGGGGATGGAGGGAGAGGAAAAGAGGAGAGTGCTGACACTCTCAGCATGCTAATGTTGCGAGGCTCTACCCCTCCTCTCCTTTTTTTTCATCCCTCCCTCCCTCCCTCCCTCCCTTCATCCACCTCTTTGTCTCTCCATCTTCCTCTCCATCTCACATCCTCTGCATTTCACAGGTGCAGCACTAGAAAGAGAGGGAGAGACGGGCAGAAAGGTAGAGAGGTGGAGAAGAGGGACACGTAACAGGATGGAGCAACGTTATCTCTCGCTTTCCCTCTGCCATCCCTCCATCCTCTTCAAGCGCCCCACAATGCTCAAAAACAAAGGATGCAAAAAACAAAAAAAGAGATACGGCAGAGGGGGGGGACGAAAATAGAGGAAGAGGGAGGGTCAGTTTTTCCATCCCTCTAACAATGGAGGGATGATCTCTGCTTATCCTCTAATCACATCCCTCCTTTTTTCCTCTCCTCCTTCGTCCTTTCTGTTATCTCTCGCTCCCCACAAACCCCTCCGTTTCTCATCTGGAGAGAGAAAGGGTAGCCTTTTCCTCTCGCCGGCCTCCCCATATTTTTTTTTTTGTTGCCTCTCCATCTGTTTGTCCTTCCAGTCCTCCCTCCATCCCTCGCTCCTCTCCAGAGAAGGGATTCTGCTGTATGGCACTGATCTCTTTCCTCTTTTCCCTCTCTTTTGCATCCCACTTCCTACTCTCTCTTCTCTCGATCCACCCTTTTCCTCTTGTGCTCGGATCAAACGAAGACTTAAACTTGACCTCAGAAAGGGTTTGTCTGATGAAACTCCTGCAAAATAAATAATTGTGTTCTGTCCGTAGATGATGCAATATGTGTTTATTAGCATAATATGGACTTTTAGTGGATATATAATGTACTGAAGGTAGCCATGAAGCTAGTAGTCCAGACTGGGGGCAAGGAGCAATAGCGGCGTGTTGGTGTTTTGTATCTTGTAACTAATTCTTAACCAGATTTGGGCATGGGAAGAGAAAATGTACCATGTTACAGGGAATTGTGGGAAGTAAAGTGCATTTCGCATGAGGAAAAAAACAAATGAGCTGCAGGTGTGTCATTTGATTACTGTATAAATGGCAGAGGAGACGTTCTAGTGGTTTTAGAGCGCACAACGTCAGATTACTCAGCTGAGAACAAACTATGAGAATGAGCTGATTTATAGTGGTAAGGCTGCATTATGTGGTAAGGAATAAATCATAATGGGATTATTTCACCAGATTAGGATCGCAATATGATTCGCGATTAGCGGGAGTGATCGTTTTTGCAGCTTCACTGAACAAACTACCCGAATGATGATGATGTGACATTTGTTCACATGTTCTCGTACATCTGGAGGCCGGGACATCGCTGCAGCACTACAGTTCGGTTCAGTTCACTTCACTTCGATTTCCATAATATTTGATTAACTGTGCAGCCCTAGCAGGTGGTAAACCCTTAAAATCACAGGAGGAGATTCTGCACTTGAGGATGTGTCACTGATGATATGTAATAGCTAACAGCGCCTCTCAGAGGTACTGCCTTGCTACTGCAACACCTTCAAACAAACTACAAACTACAAGAAAACACATAATCATGTTAATTTAAATTAAATTCATATTTATTAACAAAAACATTGTGCAAAATGCGAATGACTGATATACATATTCATTACTGTATTGAACGAGAAATCATTGTAAGAGAAAAGATCCATTAATCCATTAAGTGTACAGTTACTTGCAGTTTCCAGATACTTCAATTTTGTAAATCACAGATTTTTCACTAAACAAAGGCAGCTCCAGAAACAGTCTGCAGTGTGTAGTGTGTACCTCAGGAGTGTGTGTCTTTGTCTAAGTGTGTGTGTGCGTGTGTGTGTGCTGTGGTAGTAGTCGTGCACCTGAATGAGCTTTTATTTCCGAATGTGGTGGTGCAAACGAGTTGTTCTCATACTGTCGAGAGAAGGTGTGTTTGATACTGTATGTATGCGAGCGTATGTATGTCACAACCCTGAGCTTCTTCGTCTTTGATCTGTCTTCGTGTGTGTGTGAATAGTGTGTATAAATACATGTGTGTGTGCATCTAAGGGTCCTGTGTATGTGTGTGTGTAGGTGTTTGAGTGTGCGTTGGTGAGGAGTGCCTGTCAACCAGCATCTCAGTGTGCTTCAGGTACTGGGCCGTCCTTCTCATCACTGACTCCCTGCGTATTGGATCTGGGTCTCCTGGACAGACAAAACACACAGATGAAGATGATTAAAGTGGGCTCTCAACCTTCAGAGGCTGCTGTGGTGAATGTGCTGCTTGAAATCAAACAGCATCGATAATAACATCATGTTTCTGTGATTTCAAGTCTTTGGAAAAGATTCTTGGCAGCGGTGGGATTCGAACCCACGCCTCCGAAGAGACTGGAGCCTTAATCCAGCGCCTTAGACCGCTCGGCCACGCTACCTCATGCTCATGTAAGTATCAGTGTTGCAACTCATCGGGGAGGGTGGGCCAAAGTTCACCCTGTCAGGAATAGATCTGGATGGGGGTGAAACAAATAACTGACACTGGGAAGGCACACAGGCAACAGATGACCTATGAGAGGGTCACATGTTAGTAGCAGATGACACACTTAAAGGGGCACTATGTAGTTTTGGAGAAGAAATTCAAACTCAGAATTTTTATATTTACATTATTAATGAGGTAATAATAAAAACAAAATATTTATTTTTTCAATAACTGTATAACAAGCTGTTCTCAGAGGAAAATAAGATCCCCAGAACACTGTTTGAAGCTAGAAAGGTGGCAGGGTCCGCCACATATAAACAAAGTAAAACTTTCGAGAAGTGCATGAATGGTCTAACTTGCTGATGCAGTTCATTTGTTCTGATGATACCCAGTCCTCCAGCGAGGAATAGTTCTATCATCTTCTCCTTTAGAGAAAAAATAACTTCATTGGCAGCGGTGGGATTCGAACCCACGCCCCCGGAGAGACTGGAGCCTAAATCCAGCGCCTTGGACCGCTCGGCCACGCTACCACATGAAGACACAATCTTAAACTTCCGAAAGAGTGGATCAATACTATACTTGGACGGGTAAAACAGGGGATGCTGCACTTTTTTCTGTCTTCAATTTGGTAAACATCTATACATCTGCTAAAAATCTGTATCTGCAGATATTGGCCCTACACTATCAAGCCTTCATTATATATCTTTGTCCCAAGTGTCCCCTTCTTCCTACTGTGTATTGTTCAGGGTTTATAAAAGACAAAAGCAAAATAAACAACATTAAAAAATGTTTTAAAAAACATCTGTATGGGCATCAGATACAATGTGTTCATCCCTTGTTTAAATGCTACTACTGCCACAGAGACACTAGAGCCTGCTTGACATTGTTACCTCATTACAACATACAGAACATCTTCAAGAGTGCTTTCAAAAATGCCTCTCATTTGGAAGTCAGACACTAGAGCTGAAAAGGTTCCTTGGCAGCGGTGGGATTCGAACCCACGCCCCCGAAGAGACTGGAGCCTTAATCCAGCGCCTTAGACCGCTCGGCCACGCTACCCATAAAACGCAAGAAGACACTAGAACTGATAGTACTAATGACTAATCCATTAGTGACACAACAGATATATTTATGGGACAGTGACACAGCGTTTACGTTGGCTAAAGCAGGACAGTAAATACCGGAACAAGACAGCGGTGTTGATTTTATGATGAGGTCACATAACAAACACGCTCTGATGCACAGTGTCCATTTGCCTGTGTGTGTACATGTGTGTATCAGCTGTGTGAGGGGGAGTGTGCGAGCGGCACATCAGAATATGTGGTGCAGAGTAAACACGGTAAACAAGATATTATAGGTAAGTGCACAATATAATTTGTACTGATGCACTAGCTTATTTGCACACGGAGCATGAGTACGTAATTTGCAATTTTTGCAACCGAGTGCATGATCTGTCACTATAGCAACACAGCTGGCTCGTGCGCCATGCAGAAATGAACACGACAGAGTGCATTCAGCTAAAATGGCATGTTGAGTTGATGAGTGCGTTGGGCTCAAATGCAAGATGGTGAATGACAAAGAAATGTCGCTGTGCACCACTGGATGCTATTACTGAACTCCCTCCTTCTTTCTTCCTCAAGCCCTTCATGTATCGCCTCACCCTGCACTCCGGTGATCAGTATATCCACCGCCGTCCTGTACCCACGAATGGCACTGCTAAATTCTCCCTCCTTCTCCTTCTCCATCGCAGCCGTCAGCTCAGTGGCAGCCTGGTTCAAGTAACCCGCGTCCCCTCCATTCAGACTGGTCGGCGGCAGTGAGAACAACTCCGAGTGGTCACTGGAGGAAATGGCTCCATCTGAAACAGAGAGAGAAGAAATGATTTACAAGCAGAAACATGAAAACAATTACAACGTTTTTTTAAAAGTAGTTCTCAATGAGCTAGTGGTGTGTTCAGCAATATTATGTTTGATTTCACATTTGTAAAATCATCATAATGTCTGGTTCCAACTGCTCAGAGGTAAGAGTTTGTTGATTTTCTTTGTCTAATATGATAGTAATGATAGTTTTCAGCTGTTGGTTGGACAAAGTAAGATATCTGAAGATGTCGTTTTGTGTTCTGGGAATTTATAATCCACATGTATAACAATTTCTGACATCTTATAGCTACATAACTGTTTATTGGAGGATTAGTTAGAGGTGAACATAGAGCAAATAGGAGAACTCCTGAAGGGATTCACATTGAATCCACTATAGATTGCTCTTTCCACAATTTTGCGATCAAGCGCCTGAAAAGTCTCCTTGGCAGCGGTGGGATTCGAACCCACGCCCCCGAAGAGACTGGAGCCTTAATCCAGCGCCTTAGACCGCTCGGCCACGCTACCCATGTAAGAATGTGAAATCACTATAGTTCCAACAATTAATCGATTAGTTGTCAACCATTATATTAATCCCACATTATTTTCATAATCAATTTATCAGTTTGAGTAACTTTTTAAGGAAAGAAATCTCTAAACTCTCAGATTCTAGCTTCAGAAATATGAGTATTTTTCTGGTTTCTTTCCTCCTCTGTGACAGTAAACCGATTATCTTTGGGTTGAAGACAAAACAAGACATTTGAGAACGTCATCTTGGGCTTTGGGGAAACACCGATCAACAATCTTCAATTTTTACCAAACAACTAATCGATCATTTGAGAAGAGAATGGACAAATTAACCGACAATGAACACAACTGTTAAATGCAGCCCCACTTAGGACCATCGGACATCTTACTGGAGAGGGAGGATCAACTGGCTTCTTATTTACCACATAACTCAGTCATTAACAAAGCCCTGGGAGAGGATATCGGTTTGGAGCAAATTATATGATACAGTAGGGGTGTCACAATTTTGATTTTAAATCGAAAATTGAAATAAGCATTCAGTCGGGGAAGTCAAAATCAGGATCGTCTGTTACAGCCCGTCTCTGCCATCTAGTGACTCTTCTTTTGCTTCTGAACAATTTGTTCAAGCCTATCTTTTATGAAGAAGAATTTGAAATTCACAGTTGTCAAATCAGAGACTTCAGAGAATCTGCACAGGAAACACACTTTTAGGTGTTAGATTGAGATATTAAGACAGTGGTATTGCTTTATATATATCCATTCACATGTATTTTCACCTTGTTTATAGCAGGGATCAAAGACAGCCAAGTCATTATCAGACAGCGGAGGTGGACCTTCCTCCTTTGGTGATGGCACTTCTGCCACAGAGTCAAACAGTGAGTCAAATTCTTCTTCCTGGGCCTCAGGTGATAGAAGGTTTCCGGGTGGGGACGGGACTGGAGTTGGAAACACAAACCAAAAGGTAAAGAGATTAACAAGGAAAGAAAAGAAAAGCAGAGAGTGTACATTTTTGCAGATTTGTGTTCTCCCCATCATACTTTCCATACTTACTTCTGTCATCCAGCTCTGTATCGCTTGTCTCCTCTGGTTCTTCTTCCCTCGGAGAGCCTCCCATCTCGCTGTAAGCCTCAGCTGCCACCTCCGGTTCTCCCACCTCCAAGCCCACATTGGTGCCCAAGTCCTGGGGTAAGGGGGGAGCCTCCCTCCCCTCCTCTTCCTCTGCGGGTTCACAGTCCGAGGCCCTTCGCTTGGGGAGCGGGATGAGAGGGGGAGGCAGAGCCACGGCCGAGGACATAGGGGTGGGATCTAGAGGTCTTGTGACCTCACCACCCTGAGAGGAGGGAGGGAGACAGAGAGGATAAGGGGAGGCAAAAGGCATTTCATATCTGTGTCACTTCCTGTATGTGTATTTGTGTTTATGAGTGTGTCTTACTCTGAAGAAGTCCTTGAGCTGTGGGCTGTTGTAGAGTGCAGGTATGCTGGTAGTAAACAGAAGCATGGCCTCGGTAGCCTTCCTCCTCTCTTCAATCACAGCTTCATCAAACCTTCCTGAAGCAGAGGGAGACAATTTAATAACCAATATACTAATGACAATTTAGATGGTGACGTTAGGGTGTATGACTCAACTGTGCTTCTGCCTTTGCAATTTTAAATCTGTCACCACTGAAAAACTAACAGGTCTAACAGGCAGAGAGGAAAAAATGACAAAATACTAAAAGAAAAAGGCGCTTTTCGCAAATTCCTGGCGCTTTGTGACCATGCTGGAATTGGTTATAACTACAGCGTATCACAATCGCAACGTCCATCATACCAAAGACTTGAGCGGGGGGAAAAGCTGGAAACTCCTCCTGTCTTCTGAACAGGTTCTTGTGCGTGTAGGCCAACTCCCCGTGGAGCTTCTTCAGTTCGGAGTACCTCCTCCACACAACCACCTCCTTCACATCTTCCGGATGACGCTTGGACACAAACTGCAAAGAAAGGACAGATTGTTTCATTCAATGCATGTCGAGTATTGTGTTTGAGAGCAGCTTTTTGGCACATTTGCACATCATTCTGGATATGATGTTTTCAGTAACACACCAAAGTTGAGTTGTTCTGTTCAAGTGTGTCTGCGTGTTCATTATTTGTCCGCATGCACAACAATCGCACTGAAGCCATCGATTGGCAATGCATTTCTTGTCCTTCAACAATGTCAGATGTTGAGAGATATGAAGATATGATCCACTTTGATTGTGTACGCATGCCTGTGTAGACCACGGGGTATTAGTGTGGTCATGAGGGAGCTGGAGCTCATGAACAGGATCACAAGTTCAGTTTTGCTTCACTTCAGTGCTCACTGTGTCTCACATTAAAGACCCATTGTGTATGTATGTGTCTGTCTGAGCTAGCCTTTGTGCTTTTTATGGCGAGTACTGAAGTGACTCCATTGTGTTACAATCGCACAACAATACAAAGTTAGTTTTGTTTTGATGTCACTGCCCCAAAAAAAGTGCAACGGTGCAACAAACGAAACAATTCACGTGTTACGTACTTAAGAGAAATGATAAAAACACATGTAGGCTAACAGTGAGTAAGTTAGCTTAACAGAGAGTTATGATTAATAGTAACTACAGGTTTCAGTTGTTGCTAAAGAGAGATGAGGAGTGTAAACCGACCCTTGCTGTCACTTTGTACTCGGTGTGTCCCTTCTCGTGTGTGCGTGGGTCGGAGACGGTGAAGAAACGGTAATATTCATCTTTGGGTTTTCGCGACATGTCCGCTGTCGGTCACAAGAGAAGAAAGCAGCGTGTTTCAGCGGCTCAAAGCAGAGCTGTCAAAGCCGGAGTCGCTCTGTTGTGATTCGTCTCTCCCTCCTCTCTCAGTCCGCTCACTTCCTGGTCGGTGACGTACGCACATGCGTGATGACGTAGGCTGACGCGCCAAGTAGTTCGGCGTCACATGATTTAATTTTTGTCCAATTTTTTAAATATTTCTGTGTTTATATTGAATCTCATCCTCATTAGTATCAGTGGGCAGATGTTTTTATGTATTTAAATATTTTATATTCATATTGTATTTAGTGTTTTTGTGCTATACAGTCTTATTATTAATAATAATAGTTCGAAAATGCACCTTGTTAGGACCCATATTAAAGGTGCAATATGTAAGAATTGGCCACCTGTTGAATTCATAACCAAAACAAATAGAGGACAGTATATGACCAGAGTAACCCCTAATTGTTGCTAACTGTAGCTGCTATTAGCTAATTAGTTAGTTAGCTCAGTTAGCCATGCAGATAGCAATCCAAAATGTAAGCTTGGTGCACCCGGGGAGTGTTGATGCAAAGCATGGTAGCTTTGGACCTGGTCGGACTTCCAGATAGGCAATGCTGTTTTTTTTCCTCACCCCGCCAAAACTCAAAACACACATTAAAGACAGCAGGAAGGACATAGATATAAACAGCATAGAAAGTGCAGGCTATTAGCAGCTCTATCAGCAAGTCCATCTGTGTGTTTCTGCAGTTCAGATGCTTTTGAAATTAAGATTATGTCTTTACATACAAAGAAATTAAAATCAATTCTAAATGCTTATAAAATGGCTCATGTAATGTAAGGTTATGTTTTAGTTTTTAGTTTTATGACTCTAAATTCAGTCAATGTAAGGACCATTGGAGTCCTCCAGGGGGCGCTAAATGTTCATATAATGACCATAGTGACTGATGTGTGCTGAAGTGGAGAAAATACTTTATAGTCAATAAATATAACTGTGTAAATGTGTAAAAGTGTAAATCCGTATTCATATTTTTTTTGCAGATAAACTAACACGACTGTCTGTGTCTCTGTCAAATATGCTAAAATAGGAAAAGCACATAAAGGTCTGGGCCTTGCCCTGCTTGAGACAATACAACAAAGAGAGCAACAACAGACTTCACTGTTATTCTGAGGATGTTCCAGCTGTGCATTCATATTGTCCAACAATCCTTTCCACCTCTCTCCTGAGCCGTTAGTAATTTCTCATCTCTTCTGTGTAACATGATCATTTTAGAAAGGTCAGAGCACCTTACCAAATCCATTTTTACTTCATTTAATTTACCTGTTCACAGACTTGTGTTGTAAAGGCATGGAAAATATCAAACCATTCAGAAGATCCTTGAATAAGTCTTTCATATCATGTATTAATACCCCTCTGAAGGCCTTCAACACTGTGAGTTTAAAATTAACAGGCTGGAGCTCAAAGGTCGGTGTTCCTCTGGTAATTGCCTGTTAGATTGAAAGGAATATGTGTAACACACACAAATGAGGTAAATATTTAATTTAAGATAGCCTTTTAGGTGTTACTGTGGAAAAAAACCGACAAGCTCAGAGAGAAAGAGAAGACAAACAGCCTGTGTTGAGCTTGAAGTAATTCTGTGTTGCTGTATAGTTTTATACACACAGATATACTGACGACTTTATATGCATCTTCAGGTGGATAAAGTACAAATACAACATCCTATACAGCCTGCTTAGGTTCACATATGACAATTATGATATAAATGTAGGAAAATAGCAGAGGATGGTTTCGATCCATCGACCTCTGGGTTATGGGCCCAGCACGCTTCCGCTGCGCCACTCTGCTCTCTTAAAGGGCCAGTGCAACAGAAAGACTGTTCTATCACTGAGCGTGACCTGTTTGAAATTCATCTCATGGAAAAGGACATTCTTATGTAACACAGCCATTTGTTTCCTGCTGCCAGACAGAGTTGGTGGGAGGGAGGGAAAGGGGCCGAGTGGAGGGAACAAGCTCAGAGAACGAAAAGGGGAAAAAAGGAGTTTGTGAATGAGAAAGAGGTGGAGGCGGACCGGAGGAGAGAGGGAGATCATTATGGGAAATTTAAAAAATATTCTTTAATTTGTCATGAAACCTGTTGAAGTGGGATAAAATGTCTTAATGTCTATATATACACTACACAGTATCTACAGGCTGTGTAGTTCACACCACATATTGTCATTCCAGGCACATTCTTGGGGCCTTATTGCCCTTAGAGGGGCCCAGACAGACTGCCTACTTTAAAAAATGTTTAAAATAATCTTAAAATATGAAAATATAAAATAATCTATGGTCTAAAACTTTATCTCAATCTTTATAAATGTATGTGTCCATATTTTAAAGTGCAATATGTAAGAATTTTAGGTTTTGTTGCAAGATATAACAAAATCAACAGAATGGAAAGAAATAACAGTTCTGATGTTATGATCTTGCTCGCTAACTGCACGGCCAACTGAGCTAACTAGCTAACGACAGCTAGAGTTAGCAGCAGTTAGCAGTTGCTCTGGTGAATAATACCGTCTTCCCACAGTAAGCTGTGCAGCTTTTTAATCTGGCCCTCTATGTAGTGCTGTCTTCAGTGTCTTTTACTCTTTCATGTGTTGTCATGTATCTCTGTGGTGAATATATAAATGTGATGAACTAATTAGTGTTTGCTTTGTCCACTTTAGCGCTCCATTCATGCCGGTAAAGAGTGAGAGAACGAGGCTTTTATCCACTGAACAGTCTCCCCTTTGTCTTTGAAGGGAAACTAGGCCACACATTCTCATCTAAAGAGAAAGAAGGGAACAAAGACAGAACAGGAGGGGATATGTTACATGCAGACAGACAGAGAAATAGAAAAGGACAGAGATTAGAAGTCCAAAAGTTGTTCAATGTACAATCAGCAAGTGGTGTACACCAACTGT
Organism: Pagrus pagrus; assembly: GCF_965226575.1. Classification (NCBI taxonomy): domain Eukaryota; kingdom Metazoa; phylum Chordata; class Actinopteri; order Spariformes; family Sparidae; genus Pagrus; species Pagrus pagrus. The sequence goes on along the minus strand of NC_140204.1, from coordinate 10,187,567 downwards.
ATAACAGCGATATCAGTGCAACAGACATAAAGCAATAACATTACGCAATATGACAAAGTCCCTATGAAGTAAGCCCAACGTTACTGAATGTGTGTGTGTTGCGTGAACTTATGAAAGGTTCCCCTTACAACTTTCTCTGTAATTTATTCTCTAAATATAAGTACAACATCATGATACATGGATTTTTCCTTTTTCTGATCATTTCTATTCTGTATCCAGTGTAGAAATATACACTTTACAATACTGTACAACCAATCACTCCGTGAACATGTGAGCATAACTTCTTTTTTTAGATTAAATCAAAGCAGTGTTTCCCCGAACTACACCGGTTCAGTGTGAGCCGGCTGCACTCAAGGCAGCGAGGCTGAAAACAATGAGATGAAAGCCTGAGACCTCAGCAAAACTGGTCTGAACTGGTCCAGGTCTGCTCTGCTGTGCCTTTTTTTTTCTCAAGCTCACGCTGGCTTGCAAAATAAACTCTCTCAGAGGGCTCAGACGGGGATTTATAGTGAGGCCCTGTGTGTGTGTATGTTTCTCCAAGCCTGCATACTTGAGTTTTGTTTCAGAACAGTTCAGAGAACTACAGCACAGGCATCAGTAAAGTGAAACTTTTAGGGATTTTAGAAAGACAGGGCTGCCTGCAATATATACATTTGAAGTGTCTAAAATTGTGTGTAAGAAACTTTTGTGTTCTGTAGAATAACCGTGAAAATGTTTAAGAAATTGGCCAAATTCAAGGGACATAATAAACTGTGAATCTCACTTTTTATCCTTTACATCAAAACAGACAACTTTACCCTCCTAAGTGTTCCGAAAATTATTGTTGCCACTGCCGCAAAGACTGCCAGATTTCTCACAGTATCAACTGCCAACAAAACAGGAGTTTATTTATTCACTGGTCTATAATAGACCATATTCACATGGCGACCATTTTCCAGATCTCAAAGACAGAAGTGCATCGTGAACGCTTGTTTTCCCAGTCTGTTAATCAGCTAAAGGTCCAGTGTGTAGGATATAGTGGCATCTTGCTGCAAGGTTGCAGAATGGAACCAATTAAACACCCCTCGTCGCACTCACCTCAAAAGTTGCTGCTAAAAACACGAAAGGAGAAGAGGACCCACTCCCTCTAGATATAAAAGGCTCATTCTAATAACGAAAACACAGCGATTATTAGTTTCAGGTGATTAAACACTGATGAAATAAATTCTAAATTCTACACACTGGGACTTTAACTGGCATCTGCAAGCTGTTATGTCTTTGTGCGACCCTTAACCACCAGAGTAATGTATGTACAGTAATCCCTCCCTGTTCCCCCTCCAGCTTGAGAGAAAACAGGCTAAACTATGCAGCAACTTTGCCCCTGTGCCTAGCCTCTCTATGTGTGTGTGCAGTCTTGGTCTGCGGATGGATTTAGTGATACTGTCCCCTCCTCCTCTACTGCCAAACATGAACAAAAGGCACAGGCCTCTCAGCAAAATGAATCTTGGAAGTTCTGGTTGTTAGAGGTGAGTACGCTCAACATGACCCAGACAACATGTGGGAAAACACTGCAAAACGCTGTTGCAGCTACAATGCTGTTTCCATTAACACCCGAGGCCATGTTCCCTTCCCAATTTCGCTCCACTCTCAACTCACAAACATGTTTACACATCCCTACCCCCTTCTTTCTCTCTTTCTGTCTGCCCTTTCCCCTCTTTTTTTGGGCTCCTCCTCCTCTCTCTTTCCTCTTGTTTCCTGAGCAGATCATCTGGCTCTTCCCATTTCCTTGTTTTTTTCCACAAATCTCCCAATATCCAGCATCAGCAGAAAGCAGAAAAGTTAAGAAAATAGAGAAGGGGCGATGAAGCAGAAAGTGTCCCTGCACTATTTGTCCTAACAACTCTGTTACAACCCGACTCCACCAGACGCGCACACACACGCACGATCAACAGAGATAAAAACAGAAACAGATGGCGAGTGTTTGAGTTACTCTAGTGGAGAGAGATAGATGTCACGCTCTTATTTTGATCTTGGCAATATCTAAATGGGCATCACATAAAGTTTCCACTGCTAAATTTCAGAAGCACTGCCAGTTTCACCGTGTCATAAAACTCCTCATGCAATGATTGAGGTTAATGGACTTAATGGAAGTAGCAACACAGCAGCCCCAGACCCAAATATAGAAAGAGCTGCATATAGAACGATGGTATCGTGCACGTGTTTATGTTGAACTGCATGCACTGCATGTGACAGATACTGTAGCAGGAACATGAGATGAGAATAGACAGCCTTCTCTCAGTCGCATTAGTCTTGGTAAACAAATTATGTAGTAAATAAGAGTGGCATGATTCGCAGGAGACACGCCCCAGTTTAAGTCCCACTTCAATGTGCAATATGCAAGAATTAGCCCACTTGTTAAATTAGCTAGTTAGCTTAGTTAGCTGTGCAGTTAGCAGTCAGGGCTTGGAGCATGGAGCACAAGGGAAGTGTTGCCATTTACACCGCCAGCATGCTAGTCATGGTTTTCAATACATCAACACCATAAATTCAAAAGAGTTATTCTTTCATAACATGTTGATAATTTAGGTACGTTTTGAATGGTTTCATCCAAAAGTGTTTACATGGATACAGGATCATCTTTCTTGTACTGGTTTGCAAAATGGCCCGATGAATTTGTCTGAATAAGATAAAAACAGGGTGAAACAGACTCTGTGTAAAGGAAAACTCTTTGCTTCACTGTAAAACCCCTCAGGGGGAGTTAGCATAGAGACCGAACCAAAACATACAGGTGCACAAAACAAGCACACACATGCAGAGGTGTAGTTACACCGGAGCAAAGCGGTCGAGCGAGATAGAGGGGAAACAGAGAGGGGGAAGGATTGGTGTGGGGGTGGGGCGGCTGGGAGGAGATACAAGATAGAAGAGCAGTGATATCATCATTGATCAATCATGAAAAGCTTCTTCCTGTTTTCCACATTTTAATCCAATTTGTTCTTTACTAAATTAGGGCACGTTTACACACTCGCTCAATGTTAACAACAGACAGACCTCACAGGACTGAGAGTATCATTTACACTTGTGTCATTTCTCATAAATTATCATACAGACTCGTGTTGCATACTGTCCCTTGCTGAGGTAAACAAACAGGGCTTCAAGCAGTACTTTGTGTTCATGCGTCCTTTTCCTAGAAGTCTGCTGCTACTGTAACTCTAAGGCCGACAGCTGGGGAAGTCTTCAGAGCACATGCACAGACATGGATACATTGTTTATGAGATTAGCTGATCGCACATGTTCTCTTTACTTTAAAGGTTTTAGTTTGGGGGGAGAAATGTTAATCAGAAGAGAAAGATCTTCATTTACTGATTCTATATGCAGAAACAAAGAAAATAAACAAACTGATCGTGATCACATCAGGATAAACAAACCAGCCAGGAGATGTTTGTCACTTGTTAATGGAGAGGAGAATGAGGTCTGTGTGGTAAAATAAAAGGAGGGAATAGTGGGGAGCGGCAATCTCCACTCATTAAATGATTAAAGGCCGCAGCAGGAGCCTATCAACCCATCAATGATGCTCATCAATAAGGCTAATGCAACTGATCATATTATCTAGAGGAAAAGTTTGCAAACTGAATATTCTAGTTATCGCCAACACATTGTGTTGCTCTGTCAGAAGGATTTTGCAGCATGGTAACTTTCCCTTTTTTTAAAACTTGTCTTTCCACTGACTTCAGTTGTCAACCTCCATCTCAGCCCCTATTTGTGCTCTGAGTGAGTGATACATAAGAGCTGCAATGGTGTGTATATATAACAATACCAAATAGTGAAAATAAATGGGGTAAATATGTGTGGATGTGGGTGGTTATGTAGATGTATACATTGCTAAAAAAAAAACAGCATGTGGGATTTGTATAAAAACAGCATGTATTAAAGGTGCAATACATAAGATTTTTAGTTTAAAACTATAAAAAATAAAATAAAATAAACAGAATACGTATGTAGAGATAATGTCTCTGTATTGTGTTGCAGAGATTATTAGAGTCGGCTGATACGACCACTAACTGCACGGTTACCTGAGCTTGCTAACTAACGGCAGCTACAATCTTACAATTCTTACATATTGCACCTTTAACCTGTAAATATGATTTGTCATTTGGAGGAAAGTGGATGTTTTAGGGTTACAAAGTTTATGACACTGTGACCGTGCGATCTACTGATCAACTCTTTAGTGCCATGAGCCTATAAACATGAGCAGTGGTGGATATAAATGGCTGAACTATTATTATTGATTACATTTAAGAGAATATTTTGACAGAAATCAGGTCCAATAACTTGGAGGTGTGGTGTTAAAACACTTGTTGGGGAGCATAAAGTTTAATGTGTTTTTTTGGGAAGAGGGGGCGGGACATAGAGAGGCGGAGAGATACTATTGGCTCGTTCAGAAGTGGGCGGGGGCAACCAGAGACACTACAAGTACAGCGCGAGGCTCTTTGTAACGAGATTAGTACAGACGAGGAGATAAACAGTTGACTTATAGAGGAACAAACCAGGACGGACTATACGCTGCTGTTTTCTGTTTCTACAGGTAATGTTGAATGTACTTCTCTAACTTTGTAGCCACAGAGCTAATTCGCCATACATTACAGAGTCGAGAGCGGGAAGTAAAGTCTAACGTGTGTAACGAACTCGTGTAAAACCTGACGTAAGCGAGCGGCACGATTTCATCATCTTCATTGAAGACTCGTGACACATGTCAACGATAGTTTTGGGCCTTTTGTTGTGTAAAATTCGTTTTTTGGGATTTTTTTCTTCCCATATGTTGATAAACTGCAGTAAGGCAGATATCTTAAAAGTTTTCTTTTTCTGTCAAACGAATAATGAAAGGTTTAAAGAACCGGCGCGAACCGGTAAACTAGCTTAAATAGACTTCCGGTAGTTTTAATAAATAAAACATCGTTAGCTTACAGGTCGATCTTACAGGTCGATCATTGTGCTTGAAAGTAGTCTTAAAGCCAGACACCTCAGAGGAAATGAGTGATAAATGATCAATTTTCATCTTCGCAAGAACATAATTACTATTCAGATGTTCTGATAAAGTGCACAGCTCAATGGAAAAAATGCTTCATGAAGGCAAATACGTAAATGACGCACTAATATGGTGTGTGGGTAGGGGGGGATTTACTTAGCAATGGTTAATAATGGTTTATAACTATTATTTACACTTCTTTTTAAATAATTGTAACGCTAACAATATTATCTTAATCTCTTATTGTGAAGGTCGCATTGTGTCACCCTGTAGCAACACGTGTCATGGCTACAAATGTCCTCGTCATTAATTTCCCAGCGGGTTTAGTGTTTCCTAACCTCCCTTTCTCAGTAACCTGGCTGGAAATTATTATTAGCCTACTGTTATTGGTCATATGTCTGACTTAACATCCAGTAAAACAAGACTGTCCTGGACACCAGAGTAATAAACTTAATCTACTGTGCCTGTCTCTGTCATCCACCAGAAATTAGATATAACCATGAATAAAGACACAGAGATCGACATGAAGGAAGTGGAGCTCAATGAAGTGGACCCTGAGAAGCAGCCCATGACAGGTGATGGCCCGGCTGCAGGCGGAGAGAAAAATGGCAGCGTCAAGCTGAAGGTCCCTGAGGACGAGATTACATTCACCGGGCTGTCCAAAGAGGAGCTGATGAAGGTTGCTGGCACTCCGGGGTAAGAGTTGCTATAAACCACATTTCAATAAATAAAAGTCTTGTACAGGTGTGGTTGTCTTAACAATCTTCTTCCCTTCCTTTGTGATTAGATGGGTGCGAATCCGTTGGGTGCTTCTGGTGCTGTTTTGGCTGGGTTGGGTAGGCATGCTGGCCGGAGCCATAGTGATCATAGTCCAGGCTCCTCGCTGCAAACCAATTCCTGAGATGAGCTGGTGGAACGAAGGACCTCTGTACCAGATCTCTGACCTTGAAGCTTTCTCTGACGGACTGAAAGGTAGAGAACCTTTACTGAACATGTATTTTCAGAGTTAATATACCATGCCTTTATCCCTTTCAGACTTGTAAAGTTAGGGGTGATGCCCTTTCCTGCTGATGTCTGCATGTTCTTTTACTTACGGGGTCGTCCTCATTCCCAAAATAAGACTCTGAGATTATCTTTACAAAGTGGCCTGGTTTTGGTGGGGTACCCCTCTCTCGTTCATCAGGAATAAGTCATGTGACCAAGTCTCGGGTTTCTGCGCGGCCTAATTCAGCTGGCCAGATACCAAACTGCTGACTAGACTGACAACGTGTGACTCAAGGTCTAAAGGACAGGAAACGTCTGCGAGTCATGCCTTTCATATCTCTCCTACTCTGATTTGAGGAGGTTCAGGTTGAGCAACTTAGTACAGTACACGTTTTTAGACTTCATTTTCTATGTCAAAATTGACTTAGCTACTTCCTTTCTGGCTTCATAATTTTAAGACTTTGTTTTCCCTTTTTCATTTTAATCCTAGTTTTGTTCTAAGGTTGTTAAAGTTTCCAACAAGTTTCTGACAGAATTCCAACCACACGTGACTTGGTGGTGTTTGTAGATTTATTTTATATATAGTACACACATACAATGGACCTCCTTGTGCGCAGACCTAACATGCTCAGCAGATGGTGTGAAGAGAGTCCCTCACATGCTCCTGCCTTGAGTCAATACTTTGCTAAAAGAGCAGCATTTTTTCCCTCAGCTGTGTCCGAAGCACTGAAAATGTCTCTCCAGTCTCCTGCCCTCTCGCCCTAACCTTCTGAACTTGTTACTGTTCACACATCAACTCTGTCTTTCACCAAGGTGAAAAATCACTCAACATTTCATCTCTCTCCCTGTCCTTCTATTTGTTTCCAGGTGTTGAAGCAAGGTTGGATGAAATAAACCAGCTGAAGGTGAAAGGCCTGGTTCTTGGCCCTCTTCACACCGTCCAGACCGACAACCCAGATGTCCTGTTTCTTGAGGACATCAACCCGACACAGGGAAAGAAGGAGGACCTGACTGCTGTGCTGGAGAAGGCCCACAAGAAGGGTAGGTTATTAACTGAAATCAGATATTTAGGTGTAAAAATTAAAACCAGCAACAATGTTGGGATCATTATCAGTTAGTAGTAGGAAAGTAGTGTCTAGTGTTTGCAAGGTTTTGTTGTGTTTTTTTTTGTTTTTTTTTTAACTCGTGTCATTTGCTTTTCCTCTTAGGCATTTCTGTGGTGCTTGACCTGACTCCAAACTACCCAGGAAATGCTCCTTGGTTCAGCGGTGACGTTGGTGTTGTGATGATGAAACTCACGGTAGGACACGCACCATGTTCATTCAGTAACTCTTGAGTGTATGGATGAGAGCGCAGTGTAGAAAGAATCTATGTCGTTGTTGTAGCTAAAGTGCTCATGTTGTCTCTCAGGCTGCAGCGGAGCACTGGCTGGGTTTGGGTGTGGACGGCGTCAAGATATCTGCCCTCACTGTTGCCTCCGGCTCTGCTGATTGGTCTAAGCTGCAGGCTGTCGTCCAGGGCAACCGTACAGAGGACACCAAGAAGAGGTGACTACGGCTGCCATTTTCTGACTTTCTTTAGTGCTGCATAAGTAGACGATTACTTGGACAAAACCATTATCTGCAAGACTTTTGGTTAAATTTCACTGTATTCTGCAGATATGGGGAAAGCAAAGTCTACACTAATGTGTTATATGAACAATTGAGAATATAAAAAGAGAATCAGGACTTATAAGGCAGAGTATTTGGGGAGTCTTCTTTTGTAAAGTATTTTTAAAAGCATCAGTGAAATGTCACCTGACTGGGTTGTGTTTCCTGAGGGAAGGTGGAGATTAAAAGCATTCCATTGCGGCAGGGGTTAGGGAGCGACGCATCAACAAGAGAGCCATTCACAAGCCACAGACGCTGTGCACTCTCAAGGCAAAGCGACACCTTGTGGAGAATTTGAGGACTGACACAAATCTTACCACATTCTCTCTCTCTCAGGTTGCTGATGGGTGCGGTTGAAAATATTTCGGCTGCTGAGGTGTCCCAGCTCGTCAACACCTCTGCCGTAGATCTTGTCCTGTCTGACCTGCTGAGCAGCAAAAATGGAGGTAGGCTGGTGTGCCCCGTTTGTCTCGCTGTACTTGGATGTGCATGAAGTGTCTATCTTTTAAGTATTTAGCTTATTTCTATTATTTTGAACAGAACACATCCTTTATTTTTCAATTCTACTTCCTGTTTTGGAGGGTTTTCAAACAAAATGTCCATTTTTGTGTGAAAAACCAACCAGTTGGGGCTCAATGTTGCATTACAAGTGATGATTTCTCCCCAATATCTGCAGGTGTGGAGCGCATCAAGGATATGGACACTCTAAACTCTCAGCAGAGAAGTCTGGGCTGGGGTCTCGGTGCCACCCAACAGGACCAGCTGTCTAAACAGGCGACGACTCTGGACCTGATCCGTCTCTACCAGCTCCTGCTGTTCACCATGCCTGGAACGCCGGTGTTTACCTACGGAGATGAGATCGGCCTGCAGGCAGGACTGGTAAATTAGAAAACGGAAGATATATTACAAAATGTTTTGATGACATTACAGCTATTACAGACTGTAACATTTGTCTTTTTGTTTCCTTATCAGGGTTCAGAGTCTCCTAAGATGGTTTGGGACATACAGAAGAAACCTGCCGAAGGAACTCCTGTCAATGAGACTGCTGAGGTAAGAGTGTGTCAACAGAAAAGGAGTCTTTGAGCAAACTAATGAGGGAGACATGGTGAAAAGCATTAATTTCCTTTCAGCTTTATAATAATAATTTAATTTCTCATATTTACAGGCTGAGCGGATGCAGCGTGTTGACATCAGGAAGTGGTTTATATCCCTGAGTGACCTGCGAGGCAAAGAGCGTTCTCTCCTCCACGGTGACTACTATCCTCTCTACTCCTCCGCCTCCTCGCTGTCTTTCCTCCGTGTGTGGGATCAGAGCATCAGATACATAACAGCCGTCAACTGGGGAGGAGCAGAAGAAACACTCAAGATCGTACTGGCACCTACAGGCAAGTTCAACAGAAATGCATCTAAATAAATCATAACGTAGCAGTGACGGTAGTTTTTAACATCCTGATCTTTGTTCCTGCAGAAGGACTAGAGCTGCCAGAGACGGCCAAGGTGGAGCTGTCAACTGACGACAACCTGAAAGTAGAGGATTTCGTCAGCTTGGACAAAATCACTCTAAGACCGGGAGGAGCAGTCCTGCTGCAGTTCCCCTATAAAGCTTAAAGATGTCGCCAAACTGTAGGAAAGATGCCTACAGACTAGACTTGGTTTAAAAACAGAGACTTAAGTCAGTCCTCTCCTTTAGGAATAAAATAATAATCGATACAGGACATTTCTTTTTATTACAAGAAGTATGAAATATCAGTTTATTTAGTCAGAACACTAATGAATTGGCCAGTACAAACTGAGTTGACTTGTTGGTATCTAACGTTAACGCATCTCGAGTTGACTTTCTGTTGTATGTTCGTAAAAGATGCAGCGACCTCAGTCACGCACTCGTCAAATGATCATTTTGTTCTCTTTTTTTTTTCATCTTTTATTGTCGACTATCTGTACATTGTCCAACAATGTGAAAAACATTCCATTCTTCTTTGGGCATTCCTTTAGCAAATGTTATGTCTTTTTTATTATAAATTTTAAGAAATTCTGTTTTAAAAACAGTTTCATTTTCTGACATGGGCCTTTTTTTTTTTCTTTTTTTTTTTCCCACTGCGCAGGAAAAACAAGTTAACACTGATCATATGTGATGACTGACGTGTCTAAGAGTGCTCATGAGAGAATAGTTGCAGCTGGCATCAAGTTTGTCAAATGAACTGAATTGGAAATGAATAAACAGAAAGTTCTGTACCGACTCCTGTATCCTCGTGTGTGTGTGTGTGTGTGTACAACACAAAGTACTGTGTTACTGTTCTTTGTGCAAAGAGGGCATCAGGTCAGACGTTCACTATTTTCAGATTAAACACGTTTTTGTATGCGTCACAGATGTTGACAGGAAATATGTCCTATATTTTATCACCATCAAACGAGTTTGATCTGCTCATTATACTTGACTCTTAAATGAATGCAGTGCACATACCTACGCGTTTCATTAAATGAGCCATACACTGAAAACACCCTGTTACATGTCACGTTTTCAACATTATATTCGGCAACACTTTAATCTCAGACATTGCAGAGCATTACCTATTATTGATCGTCATTAACATTTTAAAAAAAGCAATCAATGAGCTATTTTTCAAGCCACGCACAGAAGAAGGCTCATGCTGTGAGTCTGCATTTGATTGAAGCTTTGTACTGCAGATTCTGTTTACAAGGTGAACAACTGTATTTTTAAAATTGATATAAAAGGCAACGATGACCACTAGCTTAACTGATTCATGCAACAAATAATTGGCTTATAGAAGAGAAGAGAGACATCTGACAGAAGTGTGGTTCAAGTACTTGGTCCAAAAAGAGACTGGCAGTAAAACACTTCAGTGTGGTTACATGTTAGTCTGTTCCTGGTGAAGGGGAAGAGAGATTACTGGGTCGTCCCTGGGTAGGCGGAGAAACCAGGGCAACTACAAATACAGAGCAAGCCTCTTTTTAACGTTTGTACAGACAAATGGATAAACTGAGAAAGACAGGAACAAACCCAGACAGACTATAAACTGCTTTTTACAGGTAATGCTGAATTTACTTATTTTAGACTAACAATTCAAGTGACTAGAAATTTGAAACTTCTTTTGAGTCTCGGTTCACTTTCTCTTTCTTATCATTGTCCATATACTGTTTGGTTACATATATTCCAGTCCAAAAAACACTTAAACTATATTTAAATAAATGTGCAGTCTTGTGTTGAAAGTAAGGATACATAGTATGGAGGACTGAAACCGCCTAAACCAAAGAAATGTACCTTCATCTCTAAAGAAATCAGATATAATCATGAATAAGGACATGGAGATCGACATGAAGGAAGTGGAGCTCAATGAGGTGGACCTTGAGAAACAGCCGATGACAGATGACAGCCCGGCTGCAGGCGGAGAGAAAAATGGCAGTGCCAACCTGATAGTCCCTGAGGACGAGGTTATGTTCACCGGGCTGTCCAAAGAGGAGCTGATGAAGGTTGCTGGCACTCCGGGGTAAGAGCTACTGAGCAAGAGCTGCTATGGAGTGTGATGTTTGGCGTAAATCAGTGGTCATCTTAATGTTTCCTTCTCATCTTTTGTGTTTAGATGGGTGCGAACCCGTTGCGTGCTTCTCGTCCTGTTTTGGCTGGTCTGGGTAGGCATGCTGGCCGGAGCCATAGTGATCATAGTCCAGGCTCCTCGCTGCAAAGCAATCCCTGAGATGAACTGGTGGAACGAAGGACCTCTGTACCAGATCTCTGACCTTGAAGCATTCTCTGATGGACTGAAAGGTAGAGAACCTTTAGTGACGCATCGAGGACTCACAAGCCAGGGCATCAATACCTGCCGATCCTAAATGGAGAGGGTTGCACACATTTATCCCTCAGCATTTAATCATACAATCAGATTTCCATTATGGATCTGTCTAGGCCTGGTTTACCAACGAGATGGAAACAGATGATCCACTGAAAGCAGTCAAAAAGAAGAAGTAGAAGTCTTGTGACGAGGTTTTCCTAGTTCCGCATTAACTATGTCAGCCACAACAACATGACTCGAGGGCAGAAAATACCTACGAGTCATGACTTTCATATCTCTCCTACTCAGATTTGTGGTTAAGGTTGAGCAACCCAGTGCAGTACAACCTTTTAAAAGATCACCTTAGATCTTCATAATTGATCAAGTGAGTTGCAATTATTTCAGCATTCACTTTTTAATTTGAATTCTGACCATCTAGGTTACTTTAAGTGGCAGGAAGGAGGGACAGATTGTACTTCTGTGCTCAAAGGAAGTCACAAGAAAGCAATCGGGTTTCCAACAGGCCTTGGAAACCTGTGTGACTTGTCAGAGTTTGCAGGGAGTCCTTCACATGTTCCCTGACTTGAGGCCCTACCTCGCTAAAAGAGTAGCATTTTTTTCCTGGGCTTCCCTCTTGTCCTAACCGTCTGACCCTGCTACTGTTCACACATCAACGCTCTGTCCCTCCAGGTGTTGAAGCAAGGTTGGATGAAATAAACCAGCTGAAGGTGAAAGGCCTGGTTCTTGGCCCTCTTCACACCGTCCAGACCGACAACCCAGATGCCCTGTTTCTTGAGGACATCAACCCGACACAGGGAAAGAAGGAGGACCTGACTGCTGTGCTGGAGAAGGCCCACAAGAAGGGTAGGTCATTAAATTAAAACCAGCAACAATGTTGGGATCATTCTCAGTTAGTAGCAAGAAAGTAGTGTCTAGTGTCTAGCTAGGTTTTGTTGTGTTTTTCATTTACTTTTCCTCTCAGGCATTTCTGTGGTGCTTGACCTGACTCCAAACTACCCAGGAAATGCTTCTTGGTTCAGCGGTGACGTTGGTGTTGTGATGGAGAAAGTCACGGTAGGACACGCACCATGTTCATTCAGTAACTCTTGAGTGTATGAATGAGAGCGCAGTGTAGAAAAAATCTATGTCGTTGCTGTAGCTAAAGTGCTCATGTTGTCTCCCAGGCTGCAGCGGAGCACTGGTTGGCTTTGGGTGTGGACGGCGTCAAGATATCTGCCCTCACTGTTGCCTCCGGCTCTGCTGATTGGTCTAAGCTGCAGGCTGTCGTCCAGGGCAACCGTACAGAGGACACCAAGAAGAGGTGACTACAGCTGCCATTTTCTGACTTTCCTAGGTTCTGCATAAGTTGACATAACCATTTCTCATTCCCGGGTTGTCAAATACAAATGTTTCTGTATGTGTAATGTATCTCCTACGGATGAACAAGGTAGCCTTTAATGACTATATGAGAGCCTTTCTGCCAGAAAGCCTTTCTAACATGTGCCTCATTGAAAATTGTAGCAGGTTGGTTGGGTTTAGGCCCCAAAAATGCTTTGTTAGGTTAAGGAAAAGATCATGGTTCAGGTTAAAATAAGTTAGGTATGTTATATATATGATGTTTGTCCCCCCCTCCATGCGTTTCCCTGCGGTATTACTGTTGCTGCTGTTGCGAAGATAGCGTGAGCATCATGGCTACAGCTAGCAGCCTGATTACCGTATAATGTGATCAAGCTGTTGTCGTCATTTCAGCTAAATTCCTGTCTGTTTAGCAGTTAGCAACCTCTCTACGTACCAAACTTGGTGCACATTGCACGGCTCTTTTTTCCGAGGCTGCTTTCTTTGCTTAAACAACCTGTTCGGCCATTGCCAAGTTCTCTGTCCTGATTGGACGAAGTGGGCAGGGATACCAGAAAATGTCTGGTCGGAGACCCATGGGTTAATGACCAAACACTCTATAACTGACTAATGTTGGAATACAGAGCTGTTTAACACTCACTTAATTAGAAAATAACGCTTACAGCAGCTTTAATCTTACCACATTCTCTTTCTCTCAGGGTGCTGATGGGTGTAGCTGAACATCTTTCGGCTGCTGACGTGTCTCAACTCGTCCACACCTCGGGTGTAGATCTCCTCCTGTCGGACCTGCTCAGCACCAATAATGGAGGTAAACTGGTGTTTGCCTCGCCATCTTCCTGCACAGTAACGTGGCCTCCTTTGCAGTGTTTTCCCCCATCTTTGTATCCCCTGCTGTGTCTCCATCTTCACTTTCTTAGAGGCTAAATCGAGAACTAACAGTTGCACATAAACCAATGTCCATTCTTGTGGGAAGACCAACCAGTTGGTGCAAAATGGTACATTGCAGGTGTGGAGCGCATCAAGGATATGGACACCCTAAACTCTCAGCAGAGAAGTCTGGGCTGGGGTCTCGGTGCCACCCAACAGGACCAGCTGTCTAAACGGGCGACGACTCTGGACCTGATCCGTCTCTACCAGCTCCTGCTGTTCACCATGCCTGGAACGCCGGTGTTTACCTACGGAGACGAGATCGGCCTGCAGGCAGGACAGGTGAGTTAGAGAGTGGAGCAGATTTGCTGCAGAGTGTAACAGAGTGTGACCTTCGTCTTTTCGTTCCCTTTTTCAGGGTTCAGAGTCTCCTAAGATGGTTTGGGACATAAAGAAGGAACCTGCTGAAGGAACTCCTGTCAATGAGACTGCTGAGGTAAGAGTGTGTCCACAGAGTCCTTGAGTCCTTGAGCAAACTAGTGAGGGAGACATGGTGAAAAAAATCTTAATTTCTCATATTTACAGGCTGAGCGGATGCAGCGTGTTGACATCAGGAAGTGGTTTATATCCCTGAGTGACCTGCGAGGAAAAGAGCGTTCTCTCCTCCACGGTGACTACTATCCTCTCTACTCCTCCGCCTCCTCCCTGTCTTTCCTCCGTGTGTGGGATCAGACCATCAGATACATAACAGCCGTCAACTGGGGAGGAGCAGAAGAAACACTCAAGATCGTACTGGCACCTACAGGCAAGTTCAACAGAAATGCATCAAAAATAAATCATAACGTAGCAGTGACGGTAGTTTTTAACATCCTGATCTTTGTTCCTGCAGAAGGACTAGAGCTGCCAGAGACGGCCAAGGTGGAGCTGTCAACTGACGACAACCTGAAAGTAGAGGATTTCGTCAGCTTGGACAAAATCACTCTAAGACCGGGAGGAGCAGTCCTGCTGCAGTTCCCCTATAAAGCTTAAAGATGGCGCCAAACTGTAGGAAAGATGCCTACAGACTAGACTTGGTTTAAAAACAGAGACTTAAGTCAGTCCTCTCCTTTAGGAATAAAATAATAATCGATACAGGACATTTCTTTTTATTACAAGAAATATGAAATATCAGTTTATTTAGTCATAACGTAAATGAATTTGGTGAAAGAAAGTTGAATTATTTTAGTTTATATAATGTTCAAACACATTTTTCTATTAAAGTTTGACTTTTATTGTGGTTTTGATGTTAGGAAAAGATGCAGTGACCTCAGACAAGCACTCACAAATTGATCATTTTGTTCTTTTTTCATCTTTTAATTGTCGTCTATCTTCACTCCCAAAATATGATATTCTTCTTCTTATGTTTGTTTGTTTTTATCATATATTTTTACAAAATTCTGTTTTCATGAGAATTTCTTTCTCACTGAAACGTTTATCACAAGTTACCGTGAACATGTGTGATGACTCTGGAGTGTTTTAAGAGTGCTAGTGAACAAAATAGTTGCAACTGGCCTTGAGGCTTTCAAATGAACTGAGTTGTAAATCAATAAACAGAAAGTTGTGTACCGACTCCTGCGTTCTCCTCATGTTCTGGTGTATGTGTAACAAAAAACTCTTATATAAGCGAGTGCTGTGTTTAAGCGTGTTCTTTGTGCTGGAGATAGCATCAGATGAGACGTTCACTATTTTCAGAAAGTACAGGTGTGTAAGTGTGTCACAGATGTTGACAAAGGAAGCACGCCTCTATATTTTATCACCATCCTCAGACGGTTTTATCGGCTCATTATACTTGTTCATTGTGCACGAACTATAGCTACGAGTTTCACTAAATGGGTCACACACTGACTGCTTTATAAAAAGAGCTGACATAAACCCCTGTAGTATGTCACGTTTTACAAATGGCAGAGAAAATGTGTTTATTCTGTAACACTAAGAAACATTTACTATATACTTTTACTACTAGATAACTAGTATACCTGTAAAAATACTCATGATAAAATAACAAACAAATGTTGAGTTTCCTACCGGTGCACGTTTCACGGTGGTCTCTGCAACTCTTCTCCTAAATCGTGATTTTTGTGAACGACGTGAACTTCCTGCGAGATGAATCAGCACAGACGAAATCAGGTAGATGAATTCGAGCGACATTAATACTTCCTCTGTAGATACTGTACTTCCCACACTTGCTTTTTTTACACACGAATAATTCAACTTGTGAGCAAATGAACTGATTCCACTGGGGCCCATTTTTCTTGAGGAAAATAGCATAGGCGTGATTGAAAACCTTTCATTTTCTCTTTTAATTATCTGAACGAAGACAGAGTCATGCTCATACAGTAGACCTAGTGGGCTTTGGACATTATATACTTATGATAAAAGAGGTTTTTTTGTTGTCCACACAACTTCTCTTATATTTTCTCATAAGTTTTGTCATGTTCAGTTAGAACGGTGCAGGTGGGGAGCAAAATAGGGAAGAAGAAGAAATCTGTTACTGTAAACGTTAAGATTAACAGGATTTCACAGTTGCACTTGTTAGTTAAGGAAAAACACGACATTACCCCTTTAATCTGAAATGAACTGAGTTCTTTAACGTGCCTTTTTTCTTAACTGGCACGACATTAAAACTGCAATTCTGCTTTCATTCAGCCGTGGAAAGTGACTTCTGGCACCCAAAAGTCATTATTGAGTAAAATCAAAGATATAATATTAAGATATTACTTTGGCAAAAGTGAAAGTCAAACATAAACACATAAACAGTATATTTAAATAAAGGTGTTAAAGTATCTGATATCAATGTATTTAAGTATCAGAGGTAATTTTCTGGCAATAAATGTACTGTTGTATGTATCAAGAGTACAAGTAAAAGTAAATTATACATATAATTACATGTATGTATATTCTATGGGTCAACCGAGTATCGGCCTGGCAGATTATCTCATTCGATATTCATCTTTTTTCTGATTACCTGATTGATGATGATATAAATTCATTTCAAAATGAGTAACTAGAATAAAGTTACCAGATTAATGTATTGGAGTAAAGAGTGGAGTGTAGAGGAAGTATAACGTAGCAGAAAAAGTAAATTAAAGTAAATACCAAGTACCTCAAAACTGACCTTGACTAAATGTACTTCCATCACCAACCCGTGGTATGTACATTTACTCAAGTATGGTATTTAATTTACATTTTGAGCTAGTTGTACTTTACAGCTTTAAGTATTTGACTGCTTATTACTTCTACATCCCTCCACTGCATTTCAGAAAGAGCAATACGAACTGTACTTTATCTTGCAGCCGTAGTTACATGTTACCTTGCAAATAATGATTTGAAATGATGATTTTTAATTGAACAACTCAACATTATATAATGGAGGTAAACATAGCTCCATGTTCACCAGCTACAATATTAAAATGTTGCTATAATGAAGGCATCAGTAAAGAATAAAATCTAATTTTATGATAATATATTGTTCTAATTCTCTAATTCTTTTAATTAAAGTACTGTATTAATGCATTTGGTAATGTATAGATTTATCAAACTTTGAATGACTGGCAGTCCAACTTGGAAATCAACGTATCAATCAAATGCTGAAATCTTACTGTGTGTCTTTTAAGTTTACACAAATGTTTCATTACCCTCATGTTTAATGTAACATCATAAAAGCTTTCCATTTCTCATTCACAAACATTCGATTTGAAAACATCCCTTTGATAAAAAATGTCAAACAGCCCCTTTAACAGCTGAAACTGAAGTTCATTCTCAGCAGAGTTTCGGGGTCTTGGTACAATACAGCGCCGCCGTGTTGCTGTGGTATTACAGGGGAGGTTTGAAGTCGATGATACCGGGAATCAGAGCCCGTCTCGGCACCTCTCTTCTCTCCCCACGCCGCTACGAAACCCAACCACCGTCTCACCCACCGCCATGCACACTCATGACTGACTCTCAGTCTGAGTCTGACACATACACACACACACACACACACACACACCTTTTACATCACGCTGACATGACCTTTCATGAGCTTTTAAGGAGCACTGTAGAGACACAAACGATGTTTTACACCGAAATACAGCAAAGTGAGCCACTCTTACCTGTCGCGTCGTAATGGAAACCCCTCTGCTCTGAAAACCTGAAACCTGTGAGTAAAAACAAGACGTTGTATATTCAAAACTCACTCAATATACTGACACTCACTTAAGCATTTAATATACCACCAAGTCTTTATTTCTATAAGCTTGGAAAGAAATGAATGTTTTCTCTCTAGACAACTTTATATACTAAGTATAGGTACTAAGTTCTTATAAGATGCTTATAGGCATTAATAAGACTGTATAGGTGTTAACAACGTTGTAATAAACATGTCTATTGTTGGATTATAAGCAGTTATAAGCACGTGTTAATTAAAAACTGCTTAAGAATGGTAATAAAAGTCTTATGGGTTTCTTATATAATTGTTAATAATAGCCTTGAGTTTGACAAACTTACATGCTATGTTATTGTTAAACCTTTACGAAGCTTTTGTTTTTGCTTTATTAAGATTAAAACAAATGTTATTATGATTTAACTATGAACTAAACAGTATTTTTTGCAGCTGCCAGAACAATGCCATATGTAGGTTACTCAATTCTTATTAACAGAGCTGCTAAAAAGAGATGCAAAAAGCTTAGTTAACTGTTAATAAGAGCATAGTTAAAGGATAAGTTCACCCAAAAATGAAAATTCAGTCACTACGTACTCCCCATTCCAATGGAAAGTCCGGTTAAGTGTTAAGTTTAATTCCATTTCATTTCCGGAGCTTCACAGCGAAACTGTGCAGCAGCATTTTCCTTAACAACCGTAGCAGATGGGGACTTGTTTTAAAATGGAAAAAACAACTGAACAAAAAAAAAGTGTACGGAAGCTCCAAGATCCCAAATTGTTTTAAAAAACATGTTATTAATACCATTTTTTAAAGCCGTAATCATCACTGTCGTTGGGTGGGTGCCTGAGCTTGGCCGTGTATAAATAACAAAACATCTGGATCTGGATTACACCGAATGAGCTGCACTGAACCTTTTTAAAAAAAAAACTTCTCAAATGAGTCCCCATCTACTTCAGTTGTTTTGGAAAATGCTCCAACACTGTTTTGCTGTGAGGCTTCAAAATTTTTTGTGGCTTTCCATCAACATGGGGGTGAGTAGATAATGACTGAATTTTCATCATTGGGTGAACTTATCCTTTAACTGCATACAAATGCATGACAGAGTATGAATTAATCTTAATAAAGCAAAAAAAAACCAAAACCTTAGTAACGGTCTGACAATATCGTTATAGATACATTTGTAAAAGTGGTTTATAATGCTATTATCAACAATTACAAGAAACTCATAAGTCTTTTATTAACGCTCTTAAGCAGACTATAAACCGATAGCGAGTTTCTTGTCAGTATTTTTATTCATTATTACTACCTATTAACTAATGCTTATTATATGGACATTAGTATAAAGTGGTACGGTCCCTGGCGATCAGCTTAAGGGCTGGTTTGCTCTGCTTATGGCGTTGTAATAACAAGAAATAAACTGTACAACCCTGGAAAACACCAGAATGACATCCAGTGCACCATTCTCAAAAGAATCACGAATGCTCTGAGGTATAACCTCGAGGCTTTAAGAAGAAGTTGGTCGCCCCCTCATTGATTTTCTGTGAGAAGTTCATATCAATTCAAATGATCAGCTCCTGGGTTTGTTTTCTTTTCTAGAATTTATTCGACGTATGAACTTTGAACTTTTTGCTTTGTCAGCTTGAGTCTTCGCCGGGTTCATTAAGTGTTCTTGTGGGCTCGCCGTGTTCTGTTTTATGTTACTGAAACTGACGAGAGCTTCAGTAAAAGTGTGTGTTACTCCTCCATTCCTCCCACTCTGTCTATTTTGTACAGTTTCACCATGCTTTAATACTAACTGTGGTCGTTTAAACTGCCAGGTGACAGGTTTTGTCATTATTATAAATGTATCATTATCAAGTAAACGTTGATTGCACATTATAATCGCTATAGAATAATTACCCCATCAGCATTTAGATTGCTGCCCTATAAACCTCTCTTTTACTCTGCTACTTTGTCTGCCACCGGGCATGAAATCTCCTGGGAACAATAAAGGCTGAATGCTCTCAGGCTGGCAGCCTGGGGCCATTTCTGTCTGCTTCTATGTGTCTCGTATAGACTAAATGGATGAAAAAACTCACCTTTTATACCGTGTTCTTGGTAGTTACTCCTCGGAGGAAAACGTAAATCAATCGAGTTGTCCTTGAGACAGCTGCACCTATAATAATACCACTTGGAAAGCTGTCTGTTTTGACTTTAAAGGTGCATTATGTAGATTTGCGGAAGAAATTCTGATCAGGAGAGAGAGATCTTAATCGTCTGATTATTTATACCTTAACAAACTAAATAAACAAACTCTCTTTGTTTTCATGACTGAATAAACTGAATAAACAAACTCACCTTAAAGGACAACACAGTTTCAAACTGTTTTACTTTGTTTATATGTGGCGGACCCTGCCACATTTCTAGCTTCAAACAGTGTTCTGGGACTTTATTTTCCTCTGAGAACAGCACGTTTATTCACTTATGGGAAAGAGAAATATTTCAGATTTTAATTTTTACCCTTTAATATTGTATAGATTTGAATTTCTTCTTTTAAATACAATGTGCCCCTTTAATTATGCAAATACAGCCACCAACTGCTTAGCTTAGCTTAGCATAAACCCTGAAACTGGAAAATAGCTAGACTTGGTCGGTCTACAGGTAACAACATCTGCCTTCGAGCCCCTCTAAAGCTCAGTAAGTAGCATTTTTATGACTTGTTTGTTTAAAATCTGTAATTTTTTGGCTAGGTGAAGTGACTTCCTGTGGCTGATAATAGTTGTCTTAACTCATTAACTTCAGAGGTGCTGGACGGTGGCTATTTTTACTCTTGTAGCTAGCGAGCTAGCTGTTTCTCCCCCTGTCAGTCTGTATGCTAAACTAAGCCAACATCTGCTGGCTGTAGCCACATATTTAGCCTACCTCGCTACCCTGAACGTGGTGCTGGTTTTGTCACTTTCAGAAGCAAGAAAGAGAATAAATGTCACACTTTTTCTGTATTTCCCCCCAAAACTAGAACTACTCCTTCAACTATGAGTGGAAAAGACAGAAATGCAACTATCTGCTCAGAAATGGAAAGAAATAAGTGATGTGATGCTTGTGAGTACGGACTGTATTAATTTGGTTTTCTATGTGTTTGTATAACTTAAGGATGTGTGTGTGTGTGTGTGCGTGTGTGTTTGTGTGTGTGTGTGTGTGTGGCCCTTTAAAAACCAACAGACCAAAAGAGACCATATGAGAAAATGAGGGATGAGAGGGGAGAGAGAAAAAACACCCACTCAAACTGAAAGTGTGTGCATGTATGTGTGTGTGTGTGTGTGCGTGTGTGTGTGTGTGTGTGTGTGTGTGTGTGTGTGTGTGCATGTGCGTGTCAGAGGTCGAAGCCACACACTAGGGTGTTTTTCTTTTGTTTCCAGCATCACTATGACACAGCTTGACACACACACACACACACACACACACACGCACACACACACAAAGTGGCGTGATGACAAGGTGGATGAAAGGCCGAGAGAACGGCGGCGAAACTACTTCTCTCTCTCTCTCTCTCTCTCTCTCTCTCTCTCTTTCTCTTGTTCGTCGCCTCTCTCTCCTCCCCCTTTCTCACACACATGTGTACCTACCAGCAGACCACACACACATGCATTTCACTGCCACTGACACCTCTCTCCTCGTTATGACAACTTAACGGGTAAGAATTCATTTTCATTCTTGTTACATTTTGGGTTTAGGCCCGCTATGAGGCAGGAGCGTCTTTTTTTTTTACCAGAATGACTTTAGAGATAGTTAAGCTATGCCAAACGTTTTAGCATTATTAGCATACGCTCACACGACTGCAACACACCTGTCCTGCTTGAGGCTTCTCTATCTGGCATCATTTAACGGTGACTTTTTTCGAAGGCAGCCATTTTTTATTTTACTGAGTAGCAAGTCGAATGTGCAGATGAAGGTGAGCTGTTTTACAGATTTCATAAAATGTTATACATTAATGGCACTTTGGCAGATGAAGTGAGGATGTAAATGAATTTCAGCATGCGTCTAGTTTTGTTTAATTTTTTTTACAATACTTGGGCCGAAATCTATGAATCACTCTCATGAAAGTACCTGAAACTGTGCTCCCATGTACATCTAATAAGTCCGATTAAAGGGGCACTATGTAGTTTTGTAATGAGGTAACAATACAAACTCAGAAATGTTTATTTTTCCCATAACTGAATAAACAAGCTGTTCTCGGAGGAAAATAAGATCCGCAGAACTCTGTTTGAAGCTAGAAAGGTGGCAGGGTCCGCCACATATAAACAAAGTAAAACAGTTTGAAGCCGTGTTGTCCTTTAAGGTCAGTTTGTTTATTCAGTTCATGAAAACAAAGAGTTTGTTTATTTAGTTTGTTTAGGCGTAAAAATTTCTTCCCCAAAACTACATAGTGCTCCTTTAATAAGATGTACACATGCATACTGCACGACTAAAATCAGTTTTCTTCTGTAGTTACAAGCTGCATTATACTGAGCTCTGAGCCTCAACATCACTTGTAGCATTTCAGTGTTGTCACCCGCAACATGCTGGTGTTTACACCAAACATGCTGTTACACAGAGAGGCTTAAAACCGCATGCTTGACTTTGTTCATTGTGAACACTTTGTAAAGATTTCATGATATGATAAAAGCACGGCCTCAATGTACCCCTGACCCAGTTACAGTTCAACATATTAAGACTGGAGTTTTGCTCAAACCTGTCAGAAAAAGGCCCACACCTGATTTGACGTCTGGGATGTAGCCATAGAGGCCAGTCAGTTTTTGTTGAGGCTCCTTTCCAGACATGTTGAGGAACTTCTTGGTCATTCTGCAGGTTGTATAATCTTCAGCGTATCCATACTGAAGACAAAGAGTTTGTATTGCTGTTGCTATTTTTGACCCCCTTTGATTTTGTGACCTCCTTTGACATCTGCAGACAAAACGAGGGCAACAGCCGCTTTTGTGTTTTTGTTTTTTTTTGTTTTACGGCATGAAGTCAAGCTTCAGCGTCTGTGTCGACGGAGGCCTGAATTACAAACATCTGTGCTCAACGTTTCGCCGCTCAACATGAAAACGAAAGCTCGAGGACCCTGAGCTGAGTCGAGTTCCTTTCTCGTCGCGGCAGTGTTCATCTTTAAATGTCTTTAGTTGCATTGTTCATGGGCTTCCACGCTCAGAAGAAGGGGTGAAACGAGGAAACGGAAGAAGATTGCAGTGGGTTGCATTTCAGTTTTATCCAGAGAACAAATGACAGTCAGGGAGGATTCAGTGAAATATTTACGCACATATATAAGAGTTATAGCATTCAACACACCCCTGCAGACTAAAACATGAGCTAAATAAATGCATAAAAATACACCCCGTTGAAGAACTGCCTCAAGCAGTGCAGGCAGCTATAATAGATTCAAGACTTCATCTTGATGCTGCGATCTTTCTCCATTCTTCTCTGCAGACGTGCTCAAGCTTTCGGCTTGGCCACTGCGACACGTCTTTCATTATTTTTCATCATTTTCCGCGCAGCTTCGACTTCGTGTTTCACAAGGCCTTCCGGGGCTTGCTGTCGAGAAGTTTCGCCGCTGCGCGATACTTCAGGGTGGGAATGGCGTGTTTCTGCTGGGTTTGACATTTTAGCCAAATTTGAGCCCCATTAAATCATATAACTGCTTTCCACTCAGTTTACCTTTTGACACGCACTACCTCAGGTGTCATGTGACGTTTTTTTTTCGACAGTGGTTTTTCGCTTTGCCATGAAGCTTCTGCTGCCGAAGCATCCGGAAAACAGTTGTTGTATGCTCAGTGTCTCCCTTCTCAGACATGGAAACCTGTAGCTCCCTCTCAGTTGTTGTGGGCCCCTTTGTGCCTTCCCTGTCTGCTAGGCCTCTCATGCATACTTTCAAATAGTCTAATTTCTTTCCCGTGATCGGTTCCTCTCAGTTAGGTCACTGCTGGTTAGAACTACAACGTTCCTTCATCTTAACGGGGCAGTTTTTGCATGGAAGTGTGTCACTACAAACAGACGATCGTCCCATTCAAGTGAGAATGCAACTTCTAATCATGAGGCTGCATCAGTGAAAAGCGGGTAGAAGTTTGTTGGATCTACTATTTTTTTGCTTTTTATCTCATAAAATATCTTGATTTTTAGATCCGTTTGTAAAGATTTCACTTTAATCGAAGCCGAGAGTGACCGTGCTTGCAATTATTTATTTTCTTTCTATAGAAAATAATTATTGCAAGCTCGGTCGCTCTGGGCTTCCATAGAATATTTAATATTTTTGACTTCAAATCGTTTTATCGGTACGAGAGTCACATTTTCAAAATTTCCAACATAGAACGCATTTTTATACGATAACCATAGGCCAAGAACGACCATGCTTTTATTTTGTTTTTCTCATGCCATTATCTCGAGATCAAAAGTTAATTATTTCGCAATCTCGAGAAAACGTGTGTTATCTCAAGATAACGAGATAATCCGTCTTTTCCTCTTATTACTTATGATATTTATCAGACATCAGCATGGCGTCTACGGAGTACCTGATATTGATCATTACATGAGACCGTACTTCAATCCTACTTATCCACATACCACCAACAATTTCTTTTCCAGTTTCCCTACTATGCTCACGAGAAAGACCACTGTGTAAAACTACAACGAGAAAGCCTCAGAACAGATCACCAGGGAAAACTTTCTTCGAAGAAATGGTATAAAATCATAAAAAGTCATGTTGTTTGCTCTGAAACATGATAAATTATTGTGTTGGATCTGGAAATCGTTCTTTGGTTGTTGTTTTTTTTAGATAGCATGATAAATAACCCCCGTTATCACAAGAAAACGAACCTTGTTATCTTGATAAAAAAAACAATTGCAAGCGCGGCCGTTCTCGGCTTCCATACACAAACTGTTCGATTCTTTAGATCGGTGTTAAAAATCCAGTGTAATGAGAAAAATAAGACGAGATGAAGATTAAATACTCAACTCTATATTTTTTTCTATTTGACTTTGTCACATGTGTAATATTACTGCATTGTGGTGTCATCATGCAGACGTCAAAGTCGCTGAGTGATTAGGGACACTGTAGTGCAGAACACTGCAGTAACACAGAGGAAAGCCATCATCCATAACAATGAAATATTTAAATACATCTACAGTATCTTATCAGCAACAGGGGTTAGACTGTGGGTAGATGTGAACATAAACTGCTTTGCCTCCTCACCATTGATTATGAATTAATATGAATGAGTGATCACTGCTCACGCACCAGTTTCCAGAAGCAGCTGGAGTGATAATCGTGTGTTTTTTTGGACGCTGTCAACATGAAAATTAAGACACTCAAACATCCTGGACCGTAAGATGTGATTCGGCTTTATGTTTGAAAATCTGCCCTCGTCGATCACACTTGGTGTTTTTTATCAGGAGAATAAAATCGACTGTCATCCATTTTATACTCAATAATGGAGCGATGCAATCCATGTTAAATATTTTACCTGCAGTCTGGCCTCATTCATTCACCAGAATTATGGTTATTTTAAGCACTCAACACCCAGTTCAACATTTATATTGCGTTATTGCCGATATCTATTATTAATTTGAATGTTGCAAGGGCCCAAAGAAAAGAAAAAAGAATGAAGAAAACAAACATTTCACTTTCTGTTGACCTTTGTGACCTGTTGCTTGGATGTTTTCGTATATTCACAATTCAGTCATATGCAGTTATAAATAAGAGTCACAATTGTTAGTATTTTCCACACCCTTGTATGGAGAAAACACAGTAGTCTAAAGTATCAGTATCATATTGCTCACGCGGTGTCAGGTGCTTTGCGGCTTTGATCAGGCTTCATCACGGCGATGTGAAGGACTTTAACCCCCGGAGATGATCATAAAGTTGCCATTCATTTACAAAGTGATGCTGCAGAAAAATTTGAAGCCGGCGGTTTGAAAACTTTCTTCGATCCTGAAAATGTTGCTTTTTGGGTGACTCACAGGAGGATACAGCTCACAGGGTTACACAGCTTCTGGTCGATCAGTGCCCCTTGTTATGTTTTAGTTTACAGCTCGATCACTTTTGTTCATACCGGGCTTCCATAGATTGCATACCCACCTTTTGGCACATTTTACCGTGTTTTGATGAATAAAGATCAATTTTGTGAAGCTGACATCGTGCCTGGATATCCACTGTGGAACGTACACTGTAAATGACTGCACTGCCTAGTCGTTATTGCATTTTATGTACTTTTTATGTACTTTTTTTTTTTTTTTTTACAAATGCCTCTGTTGTCTCCGACTGAAATGGTTTATTTCACATGAAAGCAGCCTGTAGCCATCTTCAGAAGTGTGTGGCATTGCAGTGACGTGCGCACGGCAGGGTCTCTGAACACAGTCTGGCCTGTGATCTTGAATTAGATGCAAATGCTCTCTCGTCAAGATGTCATGCGATTTTCAGGCCGGCGTTTAACCTTTTGTAGGAGGAATTCCAACCACATTATTTTTTAGTCAAAGTATATTTAACTCCCTATTTAACTTTCCTGCAACTCTTGCAGCGTGTCTGGGGTCCTTATGTTTGCATCTGTACACAGCTGAGCACTGATTCTTCATTACAGGCGACAAACAAAAAGATCAGACATAGAAAACTAGTTTTGCTGCGTCAATGCTTTGGACAAATGTAGATTCTAGGTGAATGTACTTCTTTCTGTCTACTATTCACCTTTTATTTAACAGAAAGCTGTCTTACAGTGTTGAGACATTATGCCGTTGACACGCTGTCCATGTTTTATATGGGGTGCTCTGTCTTTTGAGTAAATCTCTTGAATTTATTGAGTCATAGTTGCCTTTTTTTCTAAAAGCGTTCATATCAAGATTGAATTAAAGGAAAGAATGATTTTTTTAAAAAATGCAAGTCTTTTTCACGAGCAGCTTGGTAGCAGTTTCACTTCTCTGTGTCAGTATGTTATATACTCCGCAATGCTTTTAAGGTGATGTAACACGTACGGGCCGTTGCACATGCACCCGCAGCGTGGACGATCATCACATATTAATGAGGTCATCAAGGGGGAATGAACGTGGCATAACGGCTCAAGTGCCAGTTTCGTGTTTAACGACACCCGGATTCGTGTTATCTGGCAGTTTAGTTTCTCCCTCATCCATTCAGTTGCTCCGTTCCCGCCAGTCATCACTTCTTTTCTCAGTGACGGAGAGACGACTCGGAGAAAAAAAAAAAAAAAGTTGAGAGAAAAAAGTCCAGAAGCGCGTCTCTCTTTCCCCCTCCTCTGCTCCCGCAGCTTTTTACGGTGAATTTGAGAGAAAACAAGAGAAGCGTCTCCCCCGTACACACTCCTCCGCACTCCCCTTCCATCCTCTCACATCGTTTCATTCACATTCTCTTTATTCCCCCGTTGTCTCAAGGTTACGTGTGCGCACGCGAACACGAAAGCAAGGAGACACAGACAAATTAGCAGACCAAAAGTCAAGAGTGCACTTTAATTTCAGTCTCGGCGTTTTGAAGGGCTGCAGTCGAGGCCTTACTGAGCTGCAGAACAAAGCTCTGCAAGAGAAAACCATGCTCTGTCTTTTTAATGATATTGTTCCAGTTTTTGTAATTAGCGACTCTCTCGATTAGGCATCATTTTATCTCAACATACATTGTTATGAGAAGGATTAAGGACCCTCATGTTGGGAGCGCACGAACGGCGAATTTCAGGGCACATTTGTCATGAATACTTTAGTAAATTCAGCAGAGTCTCACTCACCGCTCTCAGGTGCAACTGCACGTCGCTTAGGATAGAAAATATAACCTCATCCTCAAGGTTCTTACCCACAGCAATGTAAATGTGACTCATACATCGACACTGATTCAATGTTTTATATCGGCGTCAGAAAATGTTTAACAGCAGCCGAGACTCTTTGCCTTGAGTCTCAAGATTTGATTTTAAATCTTACCCATCTAATATAAATATAATGTGATGTGGAGATATTATCTTAAAAACCGGCCTCAAACACAATATAGCACTTCAATAAAATATTGCCAAGGTGATCACGTATGCTAATATTGAGGTTATCCTGTCAGACAAGTTGTGTAGTTACCACATTATTATCAATTATGCATGTTAATCCTGAGGTTTCCAGCTATGAGAAGTCGTCACACTGTACAAGTGACCTCAGCATTATCATGATCACCTACACACGCACACTTGAAAAAACACACACACACACACACACACACACTCCTTCTCTCACTCTGTTTTTGTCCACTCTCTGAAGTGAAGTGAATCACTTATTTGTCCAAGGATTGTATTTCACACACGTTGAATTGATCGGTGAGCACGTTTAAGACTGAAATGATTGTCACTTACAAACTGCAAACACATTTTCGAGGGTCTCGCTCATGTATGTGTCGCAAGAACGGTGTTTGTTCTGATGAGTGAGGCGCGTTGAGATGACTTGAAGCACAGACAGCAATCTGCCGGGAACTCGAACCAGTTCAGTTTACATTAATGTTAAACAGTTTTATCAGAAAGATGTTTACATCCCTGTTTCACAGGCGATGCAGCTGTTCACAACAGATTCTGTCATTTTCATATATAGAAAATACTTGATTTATTTTCCAGATGTAGAAAGTAGTGCCGTACATTAATTCGAGTGGTGTGCGCACAAACAGGAGGCTGTACACACACATCAGCATTTACTTTGTACATTTTTATAGTTATACACATTATACATACATCATGATGACGCCAAGCATGACATTGACATATATACTGTTATTCCACATTATACATTTACGCCACATTGTGTACGTTTAGCTGCTTTCTACTTGCTTTTTACAATAATAATTTCATCTAGACTGACGAGACTGTGCATCAAGGACACAAAGATGTTTATAAGATAACGTGAATTGCTTTAGTTTTTAACAACTAATAACAATACAGCCAATGTGTTAATAAATCATGAATATATAATTCTCTGGAATGAGTTTTGCACTTTTTTTACAGCTCAAATTTGAGAAATGTTTGTGTTTTGGTCTTCTACACTGTAAATTAAAAAAGAAAGTTGACTTTATTATAAAAAAAAGATTCAGGAACCGATCACCTCAGCATTACCAAGTAAAGTAGACCATTAAATTTAAGTTGCACGACCTAAAAAGTTTTGACATCATAAAATTATTAGTCTACTTGGTAATTTTGATATAATTGGTTTCCTCTCTTTGTCAGATTTTACAGTGTACTTTTATAGCAATGCAGTATTTTAACGCTTTATAACTATTTCACAGCAGATAGCGAACCAGCGAATATATCAGGATGCCGAAGGCTGACAGAGAAATAACCATCACCCCTTCATTTAGCACAATTAGTTTTATTTAAACTGCTCGATCGTTTCCTGCCTTGTCCGTGCGTGCACGTGTGTGTGTCAGACGTTACTGCAGCCGCTCACAGACTTCAGGACCTGTCAGTGGTCGTGTTTGAGGTTACGTGTGTGTGTGTGAGTAGGCGTTTTAAGGTTAAATGCATGACATAACAAAGGCAGTAAACGGCATATTGGCCTGTTTAAGGTGCCTGCTCTGTGTGTGTCTGTGTGTGTGTGTGGTGGGTAAGCGGCTGGCTGAGTAGGTGGGGCTGCAGGGTGTTTTAGAGGGTTCCCTGAACCTCATCGTTTGTCGCTGTCGTTCCTTCCTGTTTCGTTCTCTCTCACTTCCTGTCAGCTGACTCAGCCGGAGAATCTTGATCTGGTAAACATCTACGCCACCGCCTCTGCACACACACACACACACACACACACACACAGACACACACCAACGTGTATAGATTGACACTCACACATTTTAACACATAGACACACCTTTATAACACGTTACGCGGTAAAAAAAAACTTCACTGGGGTCAACCAAGATTGCACTTTAATACGGCTTATACAATAAATGTAACTAAAAGTGTGTAAAACTAGAAAGAAAAGGAACTACAGAAAGAGAACTACAAAAAAAAAGTGCCAAAAAGGGGGCGGGACATTAGAAAAGACCATACATACACACAAAAAAAAACAAAACCAGACAGGACATGAAGGCAGAGAGATGAAAAGCCAGAAGAAGAAAGGCAGGGCAAAGGAGTGACAGAGAGAACAAAGTTGTGCGCATGAGACGTGAAGAGAGAGATAAGGACGGGCGAAGAGACGGAAAGTGAGACAGAGAGATGGAGGAGGGGGGCAGAGAGATAAAGATAGCTGAAAGGAGGGAGATCCGTCAGCGTTTGTTTCCTCAGGATGTGGTTACCACGACGACGAATAAGCTTGAGAGGCAACATCACTACCCGCTGGTCCTCTGTGACACCTGCAAGTGTGTGTGTGAGTGTGAGTGTGTGTGTGTACGTGTGTTTCAGTAACTGAGTGAGTAAATGTGTGAAAAAGAGATTGTACTGTATGTGATGGTTGCGTGCGTGCGTCCATTTTGCTTAAGATATGCGTGACAGACTGTGTGTGCGTACGTGTGTGTGTGTGTGTGGAGTCAAGACATACACAAAAGAGAGAGAGAGAGAGATAGAGAGAGATAGGAAGGACTGTGTGAAAGGTTGAAAATCTGAAGGGAGGAAATAATTAGACAAACACTCGAGACAGTGCAGAACAAAAGAGCAAACCAGAAAGGTGTCAGAGAGGACGATGAAGACAATCAGAAGAACAACTAGGACCCGAAAACATGAACAACAGACGACGAACATGTGTGAAAAGGAAATTAAGCGCCAAGGACTGGTAAAACTAAAACCTCAAAACGCATACAGTGTATTTGTCTCTTCATCTCATCTTCCTTCGTTCTTTCTCTTTCTGACTCACCCAGCGTCCTATTTAGAGCAGAATGTGGTTTCAAGACAGAAAGAAAGACAAACCAACGAAGACTTTGAATGCAATGTGAACGTCTGACAAGCTGCCCTCGCTCTTCAAACGCTGTTTTCATGAAGTAGATTACATTCTCGAGGTTAAAGCAGAAAAGCGTTTTCCAACACTTGCAGTGGGGTAGCAAATGTGTTGCCTCTTTAGCTCCTTCTTCTTCTTCTTCTGTGGTGTCAGCTCGGCACAAGTGCTCAATGCGTTTTTCCTAAGACGACTTTGCAGACGTTTCCAATCACAGTTTGTAATCTAAACTAAACCGAATGGCTTCAGTCAACGCAGACGTTAGCGTGATTACTCAGCTGGAGTACACATGCTAAAAACTTCTAATCGGACTTTGATTCAGAGTTTTAACGAAGGCGGCAAAAATAAAGTAAAAGGTTCAGATTGAAAACTTTTAGATCAGGGTGTCTGACTCCATTTCATCTTGGGCCACATCGGCAGTGTGGTTGCCCATCAAAGGGCTGGTTGTTACATCATCGCCTATGCATTTCATTATTATTGGTTTTAGTAATGACTCGCTCTGAAAGCATAAGTCTAGTTACAAAGAAGACGTACTAGCTTGTCTCTGTGGAGCGCAACCATGTATTCTCATCTCACCAGGCATTACATTTCCTGTGTCTGCTTTTCTTTTCTTGGACATTTTGCTGAGTTGCGACTAGTTGGCTAGAGAGCCACTGCTGGAAATGGATATATTATATAAAGAGCAACAGGGATGACGTACTTTTTAGCTGACCCGGAAGTTGGCATTGTCCTGGTTCCTGTCACAAGAAGCCTATGGGATTTTTCAACCGGATTTTGCAGAAAATAAGTCCTGTGGCAAACATAAGTTTATGATACTTAGATGTTTTGTTCAACAAGATAATCTTCACAAATGAACACCACTTTTCTGATTTTTCAATAGTAATTGGCTGCCAATAAACTACGTCACGGTCGCATGACTTCTGCATCACCACCACTAAGCTTCTTACCACACTATACTACACACAGAGTTACAATAGTTTCCATCTAAATCTGCCTGTAAAGACGCGCTAGTGCGTAGATGAGTCTCCGTGTTCGGAATGATGAACTATAATGTCCCTGACAACTGGTCTCATTTAGCCACTTGTTAGCAACCACCTTTTTGAAGTTATGTAAACACTTTACAATTCACCTGTGGGGTATTTACTGAGGTATTTTATGTCAGAGAGCAAAAATCTCTTAAGCTTGTGTTAAACGCTGACGCTGGCGTTAAACCGAAAACCCATCCAAAATAATTTTGATTCCAAGACACGAGTACGGATGCGCTAAAAATGCTAACTAATTAGCTGTACTTAGGACTCATCAATGCAGCGCTCTATAAAGACGCTATCTTGGGTAAACTGACATCTAGCAGCTTGATGCCATTAGTGTGCAGATAACAAAACTAGAATGCATTCTGGGAAATGTAGTTTATAGAGAACAAACTATTCTTTGCAAGCTGAAACTACAGTTTCTAGATCTTTCTGTAGAGGACACATAGCTCACCTGTCCATATCTTCAGGATCCTCTGGTAAATGTGAAACAGATTAAATCGTTGGCAGTAGATATTTAGCTAAAATGTCTAATTAGGTCACAGAATTTGCTGCAACACATGAGTAGTAAGCCTACGAGTTCAAGTGCTACAGCTTATGTTATGACATGATTTGAATTTCATTGTCTTCATTCATACTCACCCTCTCTTTCTGTCTGTCTCCTGTAGGCACTATAGCCACACCCAGCGAGCCATCATGGACGACCGTTCATCCACACAATCCTACCCCAATCTCCACCACCACCACCATCGCCACCGCCCACCCTTTCACATCACCTTGCCCGGCCTTCAGAGCCCGGATCTGGGATACCCTACTCCGCAGCCTCCCCTGGACCCTCTGGAGCAGTATGGAAACAGAGTGGAAGAATCCACAACGTCCTACCCGACTTCAACCACCTCTTCTGGGGGGAGGAGGACAAGCACTGGTGGTGACAGAGGCTTGCTGAACACGAGTGTGAGCGGTTTTGATGGAAATGCTAACTTGGGTGGCCATCTTGACGGAGAAAGTGGGATAGGCAGCCATTTTGCCGACACTTGGTATGGCAGTAGCAAAAAAGAGGACATCTGGGAGGACGGGGAGAGCTGTGAAAGCGCCGCAGATGATTATTACAACAAAGGGGATTGCTACCGTAACGCAAATGATGTTTTTTACGCCATGAATTGTGGCAGCGAGGAAGGAGTCAGGCATAAACTCAGAGCAAACTATAACCACGTAAACTATGAAGCTAAAAGCGAAACAGTTTACAACAGGGAGGCTAACACCAGCCTCTTTACCAAACAAACTACTTCCTACAACAGAAATGTGGTGGGAAGCTTTAGCGACAGCAGTGTAGAGTACTGTAGGACTGATTCAAGGGTGAGTGATAATTATTTAGGAAGAGAAGAGGATTATGGGTCCAGCTGTGGCTCAGGTGAGGATCAGCTTCAACCAGCAGATGTCGAGGGACCCTGGCTCAGTGTTTCCCCCTCGA
Organism: Pagrus pagrus; assembly: GCF_965226575.1. NCBI lineage: Eukaryota > Metazoa > Chordata > Actinopteri > Spariformes > Sparidae > Pagrus > Pagrus pagrus. The sequence continues at coordinate 10,154,366 of NC_140204.1, read as the reverse complement.
GTCAGACCGGAGAGAGCAGGTGGACTCACTTGGCTTCACCTATCGGCATCGGCAGCGGGACCTACACTCAGAAACTGGACTCCTTCTCCGAGGCGTTCCTCTCCCACCGAAAGAGAAGATTCCCCGTGTTTCCCGGTGTGGATGCCTCTGGACAGATGTGGGAATTCGGAGAAACCCCCGGTCTGGTGAAGAAGTCAAGGCACAGCTGTGCTTTTGATTCAGACTCCCACCTGCCTCCGTCCTCCTCTTCTTCGCCCACTCACCCCTCTCTCGCGTCTTTCCCCTCTCCTCCCACATCATCTCACTTCGCGTCTTCTGTTCTCAGTCCTCCTCCCACACCCTTACCTCCTCCTTCCCACTCACCCTCCAAAATGGACTCTCCCATCGCAATCGGCGGCACCGGGCACTCAGTGTCCCAGGGGGGAGAATCGCTCGGTGCGGTCCAGTTTTTCGCATCCCGCCTCCAGTCTCTCCCATCCATCCACTCCTCTGGGATGATATGGAAGTTGCCAATTCTGACGCAGAGATTTTCACAGTCGTCAGGCGACCACAGCAACATCGAGGGCAACTACGGCAACATCGCAGGTGAGGTATTGGGTGTGCATTTTAGTGAATGAAGAGAGATTTTCTTTTCTTTTTTATTCAGTCGTAAAAACGAAGAGTTTGTTTGGGCATTAAAATAAAAAAATCAGTCAATGAAGATCTTTCTCTTCAGATTGAAATTCCACCCCCAAAACCGCATAGTGCACCTTTAAACGTGAAGTGTGTCAAGTTAACTTTATTTCCCCCCCTCTAGCAAAAGCAACCGCAGGTTAATACCCACATGTAAATTTACGAGACATGTGGGTTTTCGAAGGTGAGCTTGTGAAATTTCCCGGTTCCCGCATGCAAATTACCTTTTCAGCTTTCACACTTTCACGTACGAAACCATCGGTACACCATTTAAAAAATGTTCACAAGAGACAACCAGCACACGGTCCGTCCTTAACTGCAGCATGTGTGCTCTGCGTCCGTATGTGGGTTTTTCGCAAGAACTGATTGTTGCTTCCAAATAAACAGATTATGTCAGTGTCTGATGTTACGCTTTCCTGTCTGCAAAGATAACACGATAACAGATTTGTCTGACTAGTTTCATGACTTACTTCCATGTTGACATGATCAAGCGGTTTTACAATCATTTTACGAGGAATTGCCTACGTCATGACAACACCGTGATTTTCATCTGTTTCCCCCCCCTTTCTCATTTTTGCAGCCTCGCAAAACATCCTTCAGTCTCCAGAAACGTCCTTCCTCACTTCCCTCCATCCGTCCAGTACCGCCTGTCCCTCCAGTACTCCGGTCCTGCATCCCTCCTTCCACCTTCCCTCTCATCAACCCCACCATTATGAGGAATCAGAAAAGATAGCCCCTTACATGGTGAGCCAGAAAGTCAAGAATGGATCAGCCAATCAGAACCAGCAACAGCTACAGGTACAGTACAGCACTGTGATATGCGTGTGTATTTCCTCTTGCAGAGTGTGAGACAAGAAAAGCGATAGCAGTTATGTGTTCATGCCTCCAGTTTCTAAATAACTGGGTTGCCAGGTTGTTAGCATACATTTGATGAGAACCTCCTGTCGATGCGTATTCTCCACTTGCTGGATTAAAAAGATTTTATCCATGCAAAATGTTGTCCAATAAATGTTTGCTTGCTAACATGCTAACACAGATGGTGTTCACGGTTAAAAGGGCACTGAGTTGTTTTGGAGAAGAGATACAAACTCAATATTTATATTTTATTATTTATTATTTTAATATTAATGAGGTAATAATACAAACATATAATATATTTATTTTTTCCATGACCGAATAAACAAGCTGTTCTCAGAGGAAAATAAGGTCCCAGAACACTGTTTGAAGCTAGAAGGGAGAAACTGCTAGAAACAGTTTGTTTATTCAGTTTATTCATTCATGAAAAGTTTGTTTATTTAGTTTTTTTAGGCTTAAAAAATTTGATCTTTTTCTTCTGATTAAAATTTCTTCCCCAAAACTACAGAATGCACCTTTGATGTATACATGCCAAACAGCAAAATGTTAACATTGTCGCAGTGAGCCTTCTAGCATGTTAGCATGCTGATGTTAGCACATCTGGGCCTGAGTGCAGCAGCTAGCATGGTCCAATTCATGTGACCTTGCAGGAGGTTAACGTGACGCCAAAACGTGGCTAAGTGCCCTCACTTTGCTATAAACAGGTCTACATTAAGACTTTCTGCGCTGCCACTGCTCAGTGTGATATTTACCGTATATTTTTAGCTTTCTCTTCATTACCATTCTGTTGACTGTTAGATAGATGCCTAAAACACGGCACTCAGAGTGACTTCCTCATACGTGTCATTTGATACCGTGAGAAAATTAGAAATGCTTGAGAGGACGTTGAACGATGGATTTCAAGAACTTGTAATTTGTTGAGAAAAATCAGCCGACCGGATGGCAAATTCCTTTATCTTCGTTAGTTTATAAGAAGCTCATGTTGCAAAACTGGAAAAATAAGGAAGCACCTTCACTTAAAAACTGGAAAACATCACTGAAATATTAGTTGGGCACTGACAGGAGGATGTTGGAGGAGGGCAGCTGTTACGTCTTTATCTTATAATGTTTTGACTTGACCTGTTCTGCCGTGTGTGTGTGTGTGTATGTGTTATACATTTATGTTTGTGTGGTTGGGGATGCAACATTACCTACGAAGTGTGTGTTACTTTGTGGTACTTGTGGGTGAGTGAATCATGGCATCAGGTTTTTTTCAAAAGAGTTATATGAATTACATGTGTTACAGGCTGTAGTACATGTAATGCAGTACAAGATTTATGAGTTTACTTAGGGTGAATTGCATAAACAAACATGTTGTGCTTCTGAAGCAAACTGGGGTTGCCAGGTTTGCACATTGTCGTCACATCTCCATCAACAAACCAGGAGACGGGTTAGTGAGGAGGCACCGCTCGCTACGGCTGGAGAAGCTGTGAGGACAGAGTGGGCGGAAACATAAATGGCTGTTTGTCAAGAAATTACGTTCGTTCCAACTGCATTACTGCTTCTAAAACCGCAGTCTGGTTTTTTTTATTTTTAGATATGAATAGAATAGATGCAGTGTGTAAATGAGACAGGTTTACGGTTTGTGGAAGGAAGGCGTGTTATTCACCTTCAACAGAGCTGCTTGTCCTGCTAAATAGGTCGTGGACATATCTCTGTATTTGATACAACAAATTTGAACAGAAATCAAAACTAAATTTAGCTAAAAAACATTTTTGAGGACGTTTTGGGAGCAGATGCCTCAAACCTGCAAAAACAGGTCAGGGGTTTAGCACATACTACATTTTTCTTCCTGGCTGTTGTTTTAATCTAAACGGGACAATCCTGACAGTGTTAATCAAAAATGTCCTTGTGTTCTTACAGCAACAAGTGTCCCAGATCTACACTGGAACTCCATTTCCCAGTATCCTTCACTCCAGCAGGGGTCAGAAGAGGGGCCGCTACACTCCTCGACCCCTACTTAATCCTGCACGCAGGGGGAGTGGGCTGTACTCCTCCCTCTCGTCTCTCCAACACAGAGAAGAGGAAGCAATATGTGGGGGAGAAGAAGATCAGGGCGCTGTGTCCCCGTAAGTTAAAGGCTGAGAGGAAATTTGCTTGAGGGCCCGAGCAACATACACTGTGTGTATTTTGATGCAGACTCAGATTCTCATGCAGGTTAAACAAACTGTATTTCAAAAATAAATGTTTAAAATTACGACGCCCTTCCCCTCCTTCTTTGCTTCTCTCCAGGTGTGTCAACGTGGGCCGTGACTTCCAGGCAGAGATTCCTCCACGCTTCGCAGGAGGAGAGGGGTCAAGGGTGTTGTCGCCAGAGGACGAATCCCCTCGGGAACAGTTGCTCTGGAAACCGTGGGACAAGCTGGAGGAGAGTACCGACTCAGAGGACCAAGGTAAATGTCGATAGCAATAGTTAGATAGACCCTGACAACATATCAAGAGTTTTGTGCATTGTCTATTATGCTAACTGCTGATGTTTTTGTGTGTGTACGTGTGTGTGCACAGTTGGGAAGCTGTTGTCCATGTGTATTTCCAGCTGTTTGCCAGGAGGGGGCAGTAACACAGAGCTGGCTCTGCACTGTCTGCACTACTGTCAGGGGAACACAATGGTAATACTGACTGTCTGACACTGATCTTTATGTATTCTTCATTCATTTGTTTACTGTGCACTCATTCCATCATTTTCACCATTCCCCCATCCATCATCACTTACTTCCATGCATCATTATTCACATATTCTTTCTTTCTTTCTTTCTTTCTTTCTTTCTTTCTTTCTTTCCTTCCTTCCTTCCAGTCAGTTCACCTCAGAACCATTGCATGCCTCATCTCTCTCTTCTCTACCTTCTCCATCCCTCTCTCCTGTGCAGGCCACACTGGAGATGCTGCTGTTCTCACAGCCCTCGCCCACCGGAGACTACCACTACTCTGGTAAACCTTTGACCTTTGACCTCACTCTTAACTCTTGCCCTCCCTGTGACTAGTAAAGGATCGTTCCCAAACTACCGCCTGACTCTTTGAATTGTTTTTGAGGTGAATTCAAATCAAACAGCGACAGGAACAGGGAGTGAAAATCAACTGAAATGTGTTGCAGTCAACAGTTGTGTGAGTCAGCAAAGGAGCAACCCTTCCCACTGTACCCACAATAGTAGCCTTTGTCGTAGCCTTAACCTCCTGCAACTTTTGTCACATGCCACCCTCTCTCTCTCTCACTCCTACTCTCCCTCTTTGTCTCTTTAAATCCACCGAGACCGATGCAGAGAGAAGACGTTTTTCTGCAGAGTGTCCGCTAAAGCAGACAGTCACAATGGCGTCAGTCTCGTTATCTCCTGAGCTGCAGGATTGCACACATTTCACAACAGGGATTGGCCTACTCGACATTGCAGACCTGTTGGTATTTGTTTTCATTGTTTCTCATGCCCTCTTTTCCCCCTCACCCTCCTCTCTGTCTCTGTAGGTAGTGAATCATGGGCAGACAGTGAAAAGAGTCTCTTCAATGCAGCTCTGGAAACTCACGGAAAAGAGTTTTCACACATACAGAAAATGGTATGGCTATGACTAATGCATTGTTATTTATGCTGCATTTTCTCTTATGTACCTTGTGTGAGTATATAAACTCTGACTACTTCTGCAGCTATCTATATATTCTGCAGGATTTATTTATCAGAACGTTGCAACAAGATGGAGATCTCTTCCCTTCAGCTCATGAACTCCCTTTACAGTCACTTTAAGGTGGTAGTTACTGTGCGTCTGGCATCTGTAGCCTATAATTTGAGTGACTGCGCTGACATTAAACTGCAGATCTCACTGGTTACCTTAATGCAATCTTACACAACTAGGGGATTACCATAAGTGCAACAACAGCCCTTCTAAAGCACACTGTTCACAGGGGAAATGACTGCTTGTCGCAACTTGTTGAACTGAAAATATCGGTTTAAAGCGTTCAGGCTCGGGTACATATGTTAGCTTAATGTCTGGAATCAAACGAAATGGAAGAAGTTGTTCTGTTAGGTTGATTGTTTAGTGCTAAGTATTAATAAAGTGCTCGTGTTTGTGTGTGAACCTTCCAGGTGAGGACAAAGACCGTGGGCCAGTGCGTTGAGTTTTTCTACCTGAGCAAGAAGCTCCAGGACAAGCAGAAGAAACAGAAGGAGGAGGAGAACAGAGATGGAGAGATGCAGCAGCAGAAAAATGTAAGAGACACGCGAAAGAAGCAGTCTGGGATGTAATGTTATAGTAGACCTTTAATGCTTTTTTGTTTTTTTCCCCTTTTCATTGGTGTTTTTTTCTTGTGCGTGTAAAATTAATTGCATAATTTATGCAGAGTGGCTAATTTGGCACGTAAGAATTGATCGAGCACAGCTGCTCTGTTGTTGTAAGCGTTGCTGGCTCAGACATATGTGAGGTAACCAATCAGAGGAGACGGGGGGGGACCTTAAAGAGACAGGAGCTAAAACCAAGCATTTCAGACAGAGGGGGATTACAGTGCTGCAGCACGTGTTGTTTTTTGAGCATTAAAGTGTTTAAACCTATTCTAGTAGTAACCCAAAATAAACTGAGTTTGCATTTCTTTTCCAAAACTACATAGTGCACCTTTAAGTTTGGTTTTTGTGGTTTTATTCTCATCCTCTTTCTATCCCTCTCTTTTTTCCTGTCATTGTTTTCCTGTGGTGGTTTTTCTATTCCCGTGATACTCTGCGGGCTCCACTGCATCATGCATTCCAGTCCCTGGCAGATACGACTCGTAGAGTAGAAACACATAGAAACAAACATAATAGTACAGTGTGCATGGTGTAGTAAAGGATATGGAGTATGTGTGTAATCTTGTGTAACGAGTTAAATGCATTAAAAGGTTATCCCGTGTGGAATGCAGCTCAACAAGTCAATCACAGCATGGTAGCTTACAACTGGCCCTGTTTCCATAGGTAACGCCCACCTGTCAACCAGTGAGCAGACAGTTTGGACTGGAGGAGGCGGTTCCTGTGCCCCCATTGGCTAGTTTCTTCCCCTGCAAGCTGTGTGGCAAGTGAGTAGGACCAGTCGTACTAGAGGAAGCTCCAGGACAAACCCTCAGTGTTTGGTCTCAATGGGAGCCAACAGATGGTTTCAATTTACAAGTCTTCTTTACAATCCTGTCTTTTTCTCCTCTCTTCCCTGCCCTCGCTCCAGAATGTTCTACAAAATCAAATCCCGAAACGCTCACATGAAGATCCACCGGCAGCCTCAGGAGGACTGGAGCGACAGGCGGCTGCAGCAGCAGTTCCTCACTCAGCGTCTGGCTCTCAGTCGTCCCACCAACCTCATGCCAAACCCAGGCAGCGCTCTGCTGCAGCCCCAGGCTCCAGCTCGGACCTTTTCCTCCCCTGGCCTCCCTGTAACGCAAAGCAATGCAGACAATGTCCTCAACTCTGTAACCAATAGCAACGGCATCCCTCCCAGCAATGCAAGTGTCCTAGATCCCAGCACCGTGGTAACATATAGCAACATCGCTGTGTCAAACTCTCATGTAATCACTAATAATAATGGCGGAGACTCAAATCCAAGAGAGCCCACCACTGTCTTACCTTTCCACCAATCATGGGGCTCATTCGGACACGACTCGGCTACCTTCTACTGCAACACGGAAGGGAAAGACGATGTAGGAGCTGGGACGGTGGGAGGAAAAGAGCCGGTCAACTGGCAGTAGTGTTTAACCCTCTCAGAAGCATTACTACTACTGAGGCCTGAGACTCATCACACTGTTTTTTTTTACGTCGAACTGAATTTTAATTCAAACTTCAGTGCTTTTTTCAAACATATTTTAAGAAAACCTGATATTTTTTTGCGTGTTTTTGTTGTAAAATGTGTAATTAAATGTTTTGCATATTCAAATGTTTATAAATTTGACATTTGAATAAAATTTGAAACCTTAAATTTGTCTTCCGGTGTTTTTGACTCCAGTAAAACCACAACTTGTCGCATAAGAAATGTTGATTTGCGAGCTTTCGGCCGTGCCCTTTGTGTGTCATCATGTGGTGAACTTTAACTTCCCCCAATCCAGAAATAGGTCGTATTGCACCTAAAAGCAGAAGAGAAGAGGAAAAGAGAAGAAGAAGAAACACTTTGACCCCTGACCTTGGCCTATTCCTCCATTTATTGTCCAGAAACTCAAACAAATTACAAACTAAACTAACCAGGGGATGCGGTGCAGGTGCAGAGTGAGGATATTCAGGCTGGGGAGGAGCACAGGAACACAGGAGGGAAACGACACTGGGAACACAGGTGAGCAGGAAGTCGTAAGAAAAAAAGACACAAGGATGTAACTACAAAATAAAACAGGAAATCAACAAATCAACAATCCCAAACTATGACAATAGCTGCTTCCACCGGTTTTACATATTTTATGCTAAGCTAAGCTGGCTGTCCAGACTGTAGCTTCATATTTAACAGACAGACATACTAGTGGCATCGACCTTCTCATCTAACGTTCACAGAATAAGTATATTTTCCAAAATATTGAGCCATTCCTTTAACTCTCAGACAGGAAATGCCAATTTGTCCTCCCTATTCAACCCCTGCTCTTAAAATCTAAAACTCATACCGGTCCTCACAAAGATAGACACATATGAGCCCACACACACACACATCCACAAAGACAGAGACACTCTCAGCTTGCTGAAAGGTTTTGATATAACAGGATAATGGGCTAATATTGACCTTGGTGGACCATCTCCTCTCTTGGAGCTGTCTGAGTACTTGCTCAGGATTGACCTGTTGATGGTTAACTACTGTACATCGAGTGTGTGTGTGTGTGTGTGTCCTGAAAAGGCATTGTGAATGTGTGTGTGGGCAGCGTGCACAGTGTCTGTGTGAGAGATCAGGTCTGCAAAATTCAGATTGAGCTAAAATGAAGCAAATAAACACTTGCAAGGATGTAAAAACCAGAGACAGAGATGTCAAAAGTCCATACGTTTGTCATTATTTAGCTAATACAAACTTCCAGCATCTTCAAGTTGATTTTTATAATGTCTCTTCCCTCTCTTTACGTTAACTTTCCTTTCTACAGATCAGGTCCATTATATACTTACCTCTCAGGTGCATTTCTCAAGGCGGTGAGTATTCTTTGGTCTCATATCTTCACGAGTGTTACTGCGACTGTGACACTGATAACAGTGTTTATATGGGAGTGTGTATGGTATATATAATGGGACGTATGTCCTTTACATATCCTTGTTAAATAAAACCTTTAAGAAACTAAAGTTCTCAAGTTTACGACTACAGGAATATGTGTGTTTGACTTTTATTTTAAAGGCGCACTAAGTAGTTTGGGGGAAACCAGAAGGGAAAGATCTTCATTGGCTGATTATTTTTCCTAAACAAATGAAATAAACAAACTCTCTTTGTTTTCATGACTGAATAAACAAACTGAACTTAAAGGACAACACAATTTCATACTGTTTTACTTTGTTTATATTTGGCGGACCCTGCCACCTTTCTAGCTTCAAACAATGTTCTGGACCTTATTTTCCTACCTCATCAATATTGTAAATAATACAATTCTGAGTTTGAATTTCTTCTCCAAAACTACATAGTGAACCTTTAATGCATGTACCGAGCATGTATTTATGGACATTATGTGTTTACCTCTGTGTAGTTCCTCCCCTTTGAACACTCCTGACAAAAGTCCACCACGTCTAGCACGGTTTGTCCGCCTGTTTTTTCAGATTCTTTCCAACACTCCACCTCCCACTTCTGCAAAATATAGAGTGTGAGCCGATTCAAGATAATAAATTTGCTCGAGCACCTGTCAGATTTGCTCTCTTTTCTTGCTCACGGAGCCATAACCCTCTATATAAATATTTTAAGATGGTCAGAGGTTTTAGTTTTTGTACTCTAATTGGAAAGTTTAAATTTTACAATGAGCAAAGAGAAATCAGAGGGGTAGTGACAACCCCGAGGCAGGCCTGAGTGTTGGTTGAGAGCACAAGCACGTAGATAAAGGGGGAGAGGGAGACCAGACCAATGGGGTGAGGGAATGGGGGGAACGGGGAGAGAATAAACAGAGAAGTTACTGAGCGCTGGCCATTCACCTATTCATGGAGAGCAGCTCTTTGCCAGTTGACTGAGTGCTACAACCCATCCCCACTCTCTCTCGTTTGCTGTTTTTCTTTTTTTTCCCTCAGCCAGTGTGGTAACAGGAAACAAAAGCAGCTTTTTTAGTCCTGTTGTCACAAGGATATAATGCTTAAAGGTGCAGTATGTGAGAATTTGAGCTTGAAACATTCAAAAATTAACTACAACTATCAACAGAATGTGAAGTAATCACAGTTTTCTACGTTATGTTGGAGACTGTATTGTGTATTGTGTTGAAGAGATATCTACTGAAGTTAGCATGCTAACCTGCTAGCCACAGGCCTGAAAACCTTTTTACCTCAGCGGTCCAAAGCTCTAGTGCTAGGGCTGCAAACACCAACGCTCCCCTGGTAGTCTGGCTAGCTGCACGGCTAACTGAGCTAACTTGCTAACAGTAGCTACAGTCATGGATGTACACTGAGCAAAAATATAAACACTTTTGTTTTTTCTCCCATTTTTCATGAGATGAACTCAAAGATCTAAAACATTTTCTATATACACAGAAGACCATTTCTCTCAAATATTGTTCACATATCTGTTTAAATCTGTGTTAGTGAGCACTTCTCCTTTGCCGAGGTAATCCATCCCACCTCACAGGTGTGGCATATCAAGATCCTGATTAGACAGCATGATTATAGCACAGGTGTGCCTTAGGCTGGCCACAATAAAAGGCCACTCTGAAATGTGCAGTTTTATCACGCTGCACAATGCCACAGATGTCAACGTTGTGGATCGAGTGGCCCATGGTGGCGGTGGGGTTATGGTATGGGCAATGGACAACGAACACAGGTGCATTTTATTGATGGCATTTTGAATGCACAGAGATACGGTGACGAGATCCTGAGGCCCATTGTCGTGCCATTCATCCACGACCATCACCTCATGTTGCAGCGTGATAATGCACGGCCCCATGTTGCAAGGATCTGTACACATTTCCTGGAAGCTGGAAACATCCCAGTTCTTGCATGGCCAGCATACTCACCGGACATGTCGCCCATTGAGCATGTTTGGGATGCTCTGGATCGGCTGTACGACAGCGTATTCCAGTTCCTGCCAATATCCAGCAACTTCGCACAGATTTGTGAACAATATTTGAGAGGAATGGTCTTTTGTGTATATAGAAAATGTTTTAGATCTTTGAGTTCAGCTCATGAAAAATGGGAGCAAAAACAAAAGTGTTGTATTTATATTTTTGTTCAGTGTATACAAAGAATAAAGTTAGCAGCAGTTAGCAGGTACAGGAAAGGGCTGCTTATTTAACATATTTCTCCTCAGCTACCTGTCGAATTCATACTCTAAAGCAAATAGCATATAACCAGATTAACTGCTGCAAACTGTAGCTGTCATTAGCTAGTTAGCTCAACTGGCCACGCAGCTAGCAGTTCTATTAGCTGACTCTGCCTGAGTACCATCACCTCTTGAGGTAAAAAGTGGTAAGACTGGACGCCAACACTGTTGTTTCTTCACTTTCCATTAATCATTATTGTTATCTTTTGAACATATTGCACCTTCACGGTGTTATCACTTGTGAGATACTGCTCATGAGGGCCGACTGCTGTCATTGACACAGTTGGAGGTTGCGCTCTGTTATGTAATAGTTGGCAAGGATACATTATTATGGAAAAACTGCAACTTTGAAGTTTATTCACTATCCCCTCTGCTGCTGACACTTGAAATCATGTGGTGGGCGAAAGCTTTCCAAGGCTTAGACTTGTATTATAGGTTGGTAAAATCTGCAGTAGCCTTTGTAGAGGCTTTCTCTGCTGGCGTATTTACATTCCAGATAGGGCGCTGATTAACATTTTATCACTGTGTCTCACTTTAGGTTAGCGGCTCGTTCTAATCAAACATGCGAGGTCCTTTTCATCCAGAATCAGGCAGCAAACTGAATCAGCATGCAGGAAATCGGTGTCACTTGTGTACACTGTGCTACTGACCCAAAGGTCACTTGGCTGATAAACACTGACCCCCATCAAACACAGTCTGTGACATTTGTGCACCCTTTTACGCACACAAAACGACAACAGAGTCAATATTGAGACACTGTTATACAGGGAAGGAGCAACATAAAAAAATGTTTAGCTCGGTCCAACGTGGCCCAGCTACGTGAGCAGCGGTGATGCAGCACTTTGGCACACTTGTGGTTGGCCCACTCGGCGTGTCTTCTAAAGGACGTGTGTGAGAAACTATGAAAGTATGATATTAATCAGAAACTTTGAGAGACTTCCTGAGGAAAGGCAGAGCGGTATGATTAAAGTGAGAGAGAGAGTGTGAGGTAACCATTTTAACTAATCAGGAATCCCACATGATTATTGTGCCTCTGTATATTGTTGCTTATTGACTAACTACATGTATCGCCTTTGAACGTCCCATAAATGTCTGCCGCTGCCGTAAAGCCGTTGATTCTGAATGCGTCCCCCTTAGGAATGTCATTGACACAGACTCCGTTATCTGGAAGCGATAAGAGGAACACACAAGAGTTGAGAAACAATCGCGTATGACTGGACCTGTGCGTGATTATGTCCGTGTGTGTTACTGAACTTCTGTCCTTGCATCACTGCATGCAAACAAAAAAAAATCTAACAAATAAAAAGTGACTTTCAATGAGATATCATAATAATAATGTGCTTTTTATGCTGTATTTCCCCTTTCAGGTCCAGTTGGATCAAGTGTAAGCCATTTACAGAGTGTGTATTGTGTGCTTCTAGAGATAAAAGCATAATAGTCTATTGTGCTCTTTACAAAGCAGGACAACTAAGAACCTTTTAAAGAGCTTGAAATCAAATCCTGTCCTTTTCAGCTGTTTCCTGAGTTTTTTTTCTTTCTTTCAGAACACACCACTACACTCCCAGTACTCACTTTTCCTCTCTACTACTCCCTTTCTATTTATCATGTCTTCTTGACGAGAAGTTCACTCGAGATTTTAATCTGGCATAACTGGTTTCTATCAAACTCACATCGGTTATTCTGACAATACTGCAGGTTATAAACAAAAGTAGGATGAGAACAATCAAGAATACTAAGGAACAAATTTAAGTTTATGATCATACTTGATGTCAAATAAGTACAATTAAATGTCAAGGTAACTCCAACTGGTGTGTTTTAAGGTGCAATATGTAAGAAAATTAGTTCAAAACATCATAATATCAGAATAACAATCAATCAAGATGTTGATGTTTTGCATTGCAGAGATATCTATTGAAGTTAGCATTGAAATTCATTGGAGTTGGAGCTCTCAGTCCAGACCTCTAGCTGCACAGCTAACTGAGCTAACTAGCTAGCAGCTACAATTAGCTGTTTTGTCTGGTGATATTCTGTGCCTTTATTTATTTGGAGTATGAATTTGCCAAGTGGCCAATTCTTACATATTGAACCTTTAACTATATTCTAAATGTTGAGTGTGCTGTCTTCACTTTGTAGTCCAGAACAGTACATTCAGGTGTGTTTACAGGTGTTGGTAGGCTGTCATTGCATACATGAAAAAAAGTCGTATAGAGCCTTTTTGTGGCATGTAATCTGATAAATTGCCTCCAGTGATGACACTGTGGCTAAGTTGCATTGTGGGCAATGTAGGCTTGTCTAGGATTGTACTCCTATGACACTGTCGGACTCATTGCGGACAGTTTAAAAACAAATGATCATAATACAGCAGAACCAGAGATATTCCACACGTTCTTCCTCCTTTTCAAAACCTGGTGCCTACATTACCCACAATGCAACTAAGCCACTGAGTGACATCACTGGAGGCAATTTATCAGATTGCATGCATAAATCCATCATTACAGCCACATTGTAGCTTATGTGCAGCGGTGCAGCGAGCTCTTTAAATGCTGCCGCTCGCCGCGTGCTGTCATGCCCTCTTCTGTGATTGGCTGAGAGCGGAGGGAGGGGGCGTGGCTGGTTGCGTCATGCTAAAGAGAGGGATGAGAGCTTAAGGAGAGAGAGAGAGAGAGCGAGAGAGAGAGAGAGGGAGAGAGAGAGAGAGATTAACAGGGAGTAGGAGGCAGGCGCAGTAGCAGACTCGTATATCCGCCAGACGGAGAAGGACGGTGCCAGCTGCTAGCTAAGTTAGCTACAGTAGAGACAGTTAGCAACTAGCTTCGCCTTGACTACATATGAGCGACTGAGCGAGTGTGCTTGTGTCTGCGTGTGTGTGTGTGTGGTGTGTGTGTGTGTGTCGACGCTTTTACGCGCCCGCTCGGCCGTCCCGAAGTCACTCCGTCTGTGTACCTGTGTGCGTGAGCGTGAGCGAGTGTGTGTGTGTGTGTGTATATATAAACCCCCCTCATACCCACATCTTCCTCTTCCTCTTCGGAGGTTAGCAAAGCAAAGAAGAGAAGGCACACACACACATAAACACACTGTGACAGTCGGCTGTTTACACTCGGTGTCCGGTTACCTGACAGCGACACAGCACCAGCACGTGAGTACTGATGGGTAACCTATGTGTGTGTACGAGTATGAATGAGTCGCGCGCGCGTGCGTGTATGTGTGGCTGTCAGTGGCATTGAGTGTGTTTGACCTAAACCTCTTCACTTGTCTTCACGAGTGGCTACATGTGGGAGCTTGCTTGCTTGCATGTCAACGTGGTAACAGATGTCCCGAGCGTGGTGGTGCAGCAGCTGTGCAAAACTACATGTGCAACTTGCGTGACCACCCGCACCGACATGTGCACGTTGGAAAACTGCTTTACAATGTCACACTCAGAAAGTTGAGTCATGCTAACTCTGTCTGCAGCTGACATGTGCACATGGAAACTTGAACTTGTCCTAGCAGAAGTTAGCAAAGTGCTCTGAGGGTGTTACAAGAGTCTCGCAAAATGTGCTGTTTTTTCAATGGAGTTTCGTATTAGCATGAGTTAGCCCCCTGGCAAATCTTTGTCACAAGTAACCCATTGTTACTTTCTCACCTGCAGAATGGCTGGTGGGTTTATATACTATGGTGGGGCTCCTTTACCGGAAGGAGGGATTTATGGGATTCCTGGTATTTTAAAGAGTCGGAGGCATCGCAGTATGGACTGTATTTCCATGTGTGCCTGTCTTAGACAGGAATAAATGTTTACATGTTGAAACTTGTAGATTGCATAACATGCTTGTTTACTTGTAAGCTGCACAAGAAAGGAGCCTGTAGCCGTCTGCGTGTGTTAAATGACCTGATTTCTGGCACTGATTCTCCGTGTTGCAGGAAATTGCTCTCTGCTCTTTCACCTTTGAACCCGTGCATGTGTGTCTGGTGTGTCAGAATCGTTGTTTGCTAGTACAGTTTGTTCATCCTCAGAGCAACCTTTACTCCGCTTTAAACAGTGGTGCACGCAGGACAGCTGTCCCATCCCAGAGCTCGGGGAGGACCTCGTGGAGCCGTATAGTTGTCTTCAAAACTCAAGGAAATCCTCCAAAGGTGACATGATCTGATTTATGCAGGAAGGAAAAGCCTTTTTTGTCTTAGCCCTCTTAAAGTGACTGTAGTGGCCTTGTATGTTTGATGGACACGTGCCATTCACTCATCCACCTTGATGCTATTTACTGGTTGCAATAACGTCAAGGTAAAAGTTCAAGGAAAATGGGATGCATTATAGCTTCAGGGGTTTCAGTGCTCCCCTTGTCTTGAACATACTGGACTAGCTGAGCCGTTGTGATTGACACAAGGCACAAAATAAAAAGTAAACATGCTGCGTTATCATCATTCATTTGAGTTATCATACACCCCACAGTCATTTAGACATGGAACGTTATCAGTTGACGGTACACCTGGTGTTACTATAATTTGTAACTGTGCTGCACTGTACTGACGCTGTATCTGCTGGGATGCACAGAGCCTGAGGATGGTCAGAGGTTATTACATTTCCATAAGCAAAGGCTTGAATAATGTGATTTTTTTTTTATTTAGTTTTTTGGTGAGCAAGCTTTTTAAATCTTATTTCCTGAAAGTTTCAAAGTCAGCCTGTGTGCTTTTTAGGTTAAATCAAATCAAGAGTCCTTGTTGTTGCAGAGAGAACATTTAGAAGTGTTTTGCATCAGAAGTGGAACAGCGTGTCTCTCTAAACATGCCACAGGAGGTGTCAGCACTTAAAAAACGGTCTGTGCTTCTAGTTAGACATTTGCGCTGCTTTTTAACATTTCACTTTTTTCAGTATGGCTTGCTTCACTACACTCCCTCGACATTTTCACTTGTTCTTCAGGGGCTGTTAGCTCATTAGGGTCCTGACCTGTTTTGGGGTTCCCATGGAAATAAGAGTGAGAAAAAAGCTTATTTATGCTTCCTGGGAAACATGGGAGTGTCTCCTTTTCATACTAGCAGGGCTGCGATGAGTCGTGTAGGAGTTGGAGTGGAATCTGTCAGACCAGGAGGAAGCTAGTAGTAAACAAAGACCAAGTACTAGTGGTGAGAATAAACTAACAATGTCCAGGGCACTCAATTACCTTCTGAAGGGGATGAAATGAAGATTGTTTTTGCACCTGTTGCTGAAGTATTTGGTAGTGTTTTGGTGAAGTACAGCCAGTTTATCTTGAGTAGGTTCATCTTGCTGAACTTGTAGGCATTTAAAAACAACTTCTGACAAAACGTTCAGTGAAATGCTCAATTTAAAGCTTTCAAGCTATTAAACACCGCAGCTCCATTATTCACTTGACCCTCTCCATGTTATGTCCATCCTCTTGTCCAATTTGAACAAGAAAAGCATTAGCCTAAAGGGTTGGTTCAGATTTTTTGAAGTGGGTTTGTATGAGGTATTATCCATAGTCAGTGTGTTACCTGCAGTAGACAATGGTCGGCACGCTCCCAGTTTGGAGGAGCAGCTGGAGGACCAGCACTAAAGCTAAGTGCAAACAGTACTTCTGTGGTCTGGGCAGCAGCAAAAAGTATCTAAGCTACCTTAAATCAGGCTAATGAAAAATAAAATCAATGTCACTTAATGTGTACACTATAATTGAAACATTTTCACTGCTTTAACTTGCTGTCGGATCGAGGCAGAGCAGTAACTCCTGTGTTCTGCGAGGTAAAATTGCTGTATTTGTCAAAGGAGTCTGGTGGATTTGAAGATAGCCAAATGGCTTGTCTATCAGCAAGGTAAAGCTGATAAACTGATTGGTTCACTGGACCTCAAAGGACTCGCTGATACGATATGGTTTTGGTTGATGATAGCCTGATCCAGCAGGTGTTCAGCAGAATCACGAAACCCTGCATGAATGTTCAGCGTCAGCAGTGTCCGGAAGCCGCTTCTTCCCTCGAGGTTTAGTGAGGTCAAAGGGTCGCACCATGGTCTTTGCAGCCCCTCGCCCACATTAGCCCACCCGAATGTTCAAGTGTTTGATAACCAGCTAACTATGCAAGACCCCTCTTGGTAATCCCTGTTATAAAGACGGCAAATGTTTTTACAATGTCTTAGGCAAGTAGATGAATACAAATTTGATTTTAAAAAAGGGCTTTTGAAATATCTTGTAGTAAAACTCTGGTCAAGATTTTGTTTTGACTTTTCTTAAGAGGAGAATCTATAAATCACAAGTTCAAATTGGAAAAAAATGGCTTTGATGGCCTTGTGATAGACCGTCTAAATAAGTTTCTGGCCTCTCTTTTAAACTATCAGCTCCAGTCAAAATGTAAAAATGTTCTAGGACGGCAGCATGCACTTGCTATTTAAGAAGAAATCTGGTGTTTATCCAATATATTCCATCCTAGGGGAGCAGCCAGTAGCAGCAGGAGGCTGGAGCATATTGTTGACGCAGCTGGTTGTGGCTGAGTGACGGTGAAAGTTGAGAGCTAATTGTAGCAGTTTACAATCTGTCAATGTACCACAAATGATACTTTATGTACTAATACAAATAGTGTTATGTTTGTTGCTGTTGCTGTGGTCAAACATTAAAGGTCTTTTGATAGGAAGGAGACTTCATACAGTTTTAATGTCTTGCTCAAGGGTCCTTTTCCAGATGCTGTTTAAGATCAGATGATTTCTTGTTTATGTTAAGCTGCTTGTGAATTCAAACCCCCCGATCTACCTTTCCACAAGTTCAATATTCTAACTGTAGTGCTCATGCAACATTAATAGAGAGTTTTGGGCTATCAATAATAATTAATGATTATCAGGGATAATTCTTAATTATGATTACTAATAAGATCCAATTTACATCAGATCACCTCGGGGCACCACCCTTGAAGAAGGGAAAAGAGGCCAATTCACCAAATCAGTCTCAGAAAAGATACTAAACTGTTTGTAACTCTGATTAATAATTAACTTAATTACTATAAACAGCTGTAATGGTCGAAGGATTTTGGAGTCCTTGACTGAGTAGAGGTTGGCGACAGCCACTCTTGTACAACATTAAATAGACAGCATGAAGGTTCAAAAAGTATTTTATTTAACACAAAGATGAAAACACACTTACTAACCTGTAACATGTACAGGTAACCTGACCTGAGAACACAATAACACCAAAACAGTGAACAAACACATGGATTGAACACATGTGCATTACATCAACCAGTGTTAAAAGTCCTGTGCTTAGCCGTGGTATGCTATCTAAGCCCAGTTCAACGTTACCAGTCTTTGAAGAAAAGGTGCTGGTGGTTTCTTGGCTGATGAGCCACGCAGGAGAAGGTTGTAATCCCAGTGTTAAACAATGCTGCTCTTGATGTGCAAGATCTGACAAAAGACAGCAGGTGGAGGAAACTGGTCGCTCCTTTCCCTTGCAAGGATAGCAGCTCGGTGCTAACTTGCTTGGTGTTCCTCAGATTGTGTAGTTAGCTGGCAAGCTTTGCTTACTAGCAGGACCTTGTGTCGCTGCAGTGAGGAGAAGTTCTTTGGGCCTGCTGGAAATGTAGCTTGCAGCTCTCAGCAGCTGTCAGGCCCAGAAGAATCCTGGAGAAGAGAACTTGAGGGCAGGCAGCCCAGGGGGGTCTGTCATCCTGACCAATAGTAGCTCAAAGCTGAATTTGCGCCTAGGTGTGAAGACTGGGGAATTCTGGGAAACTGAGTTCAGTTCAGAGTCCATTTTGAAATCCACAATGAACGACTTCATCTGTGGGTCTCAACATAACCTTCCTGTCACTACTGCCCACTTTTTAGTCCAGTCACAAGCATCTGTTTTTGTTTACACACAGTCGGCCTTGGTAACCTTGTTCCTGCTGTCGAAGCATGCGCTGCTGTTGATAATTGGGACCTTTTATAAAACGTCATCGTTAACTATTGCTTGCCACTCTGACTCAGCTATTCTCACAGGTTATTAACTCAGCCTATGAGGTCTTGGCGGCTCTTACCTCTACCTCTGTCATTATCAGTCAAATTTCCTTTTTGGTTTGTTTACATTTGGATTAAGGAGTAAATCTTTAATGGAATTATTATGAAGGATATTATATCGACTTGTGTTTGAGAAGCCCTGACCCATTTGTACACACAGAGCCATCCATTCTACCTATCAGGTCAGGGCCAGGTGGGAAAGAGGAGGAGACTGCTCAGGTGGAAGGAGGAAGGGAGTGTGGATGAATGCACACTCTTTTTCCATTCTTTGTTGTTCACTCAAAGTCTGCAAAGAGACTTTGTGTTATTCCCAGTTTTTGTACATCAAACAATTAAGCAACCAGTTTACCCTGACAGACTGTGTGTGCGTGTGAGAGGGAGAGTCAATTTGAGTGCATGTACGGTAATCTTTTGTGTAAACATGTTGAGGCTAGTGTTCTGTCATGTTAAATGACGAGAACAGTGTTTGTAGGCTGTGAAACTGTCAGCTGTTTTTAGGTGTATCTTCATTGTAGCCTGCTTTAGATTTTTCAGTACAATAGGACAGCCTGTTCCTCTAGAGCCGGCAAATATTCAAGTTTTGGGGCCAAAATTGATATAAAGAAGTAAAAATATTTGATATATTGGCACATACACACACTTCTTTTTCTTTTGCAGTGATTCCTCAAATGAAAAAAAACATTAGTGACAAAGATATGTAATTGAGGCCGGATGTTTTAGAGTTTAATAGTAAACTTTATTATCCAAAATGACATTAGTGCACTGACACAATTAGCTTAAATGGATGAATTTAAGAGAAAAGAGAATTAAGAGAATTAGAAAGAAGCATCAAGCATCTTCTTTTCCATTATGTTCTGTAAATTAAAAAAAAAAAAAAGATGTTTTGGTATCAGACATATCTTTGATATATATTGACCGATATAATGATAGGGCTCTGGTTTCCTCACCTCTTGGTGTATTAATAAAGAACATCATGCTTTGTCCTGAAGGTTGAAACTCCTACAGAAGAACACAGAATTGAATCAACAAATTCAATTTAGGATCCAAGTTTTCTGAAAGTACAAAATAAGTCAGGCTGAGCTATTGGAAAATGTGTTTTAAGTCAAATTAAGAATAATTCCATTTAATGTAATGATACATCTATGGGCACTCTCAATATCTTATTGTGGCGTGTGTGTGTGTGTGTGTGTGTGTGTGTGTGTGTGTGTGTGTGTCACACACATGAATTTAAGAGAAAAGAGAATTAAGAGAATTAGAAAGAAGCATCAAGCATCTTCTTTTCCATTATGTTCTGTAAATTAAAAAAAAAATAAAGATGTTTTGGTATCAGACATATCTTTGATATATATTGATTGATATATATAGTGTGTGTGTGTGTGTGTGTGTGTACACACACACACACACACACACACACACACACACACAGATAGTCTTTTAAGATAATATCACTCCATCAGCCAATTAGGGCAAAGTTAATGCTAGTTTGTGTGTCACAACATCACAGGCTGTGTGCGTCAAAACAGAACAGAGCAGAACTTTGATCCCTAAGAGTTTAATGCGTGAACCAGAAAACTCACTGCCACACACACACACTGGCTATCTCAGTAGACTTCAACCTTTAACTTTAGATAGAGAGGACTGTGATGCATGTTTGGCATGATTTAGCCGTCAGACAGATGGCTGACAACGGCTATGGTTATTCAGAAACTTTGCTGTGAAGACATTTGTGCTTATGCTTCTGTGTGTGTGTGTGTGTGTGTGTGTGTGTGTGGGTGATTTAGAGACAGGACAACAGGGTGAAAGAGAGAGACGGGGTCATTGAGTCCATTTGGCGTGAAAAAGATCTACATTCCATTTTGGCTTTCCAACTGTAATTAAATTCAGTGTTCGTTTTGAAAGTGACGTTAGCATTTAGGACTGAGGTGGGGAAGAGGTTGTACTGTGAAGTCTTATCGAACTGTGTCAGCCAACTATTTCAGAAATAACAACATACACCTTGGAGACATTTGTCTAAACCTGGAAGTGGAGCACACGGGATGTTATCAAACGGTGATGTTGGCTAGGAAGTTGTTGTATGTTAACTTTAGCTAACGGCAATCAGATATGTTGTTTTGAAATATGTGAAATATTACCCAATGGTTTGTTTTTTCACTTGTGAAGCTTTAAAATGACAAAAATTCGTCTGACTCGCTATGTTTATAGGACTTGAATCTTGAACATGGCAGCAAAACATTATCCCATAATTCAAGGTCTGCACCTTGAGTGTGACATTGAGGAAAATGGCCGCCATGTGAATATGGTCTATTAAATGAACCTCAATTGCCTAAACATAATGTCTCATGCTTAATTTTGTCCATCTGACTCGACACTACAAATCTTTTGACACTTTCCCTCTGCATTATCTCAACTGAACTGTGATTTTTCTGTATTACAGAATAAACAAAGGCTCATGCCTACAAGTTTGCAACTGGCCTGGGCCTCTAGATTTAATCTTGTGGAACTAAATGTCATCCCTGACTAACCTCAGCCAGATTTCTGCCCACTGGTTTGAATTATATTGTATCTGTTGCCTGGGTGCTCTCGGTGATCGCAGCAACATTATTCTTACATAGCTTGTAGTGTCATGTAAAACTGAAATCAATGGGCTGGTTGGAAGTGGGATGGATACATTTTAATGCAAGACAAGACGACAACCCACCTATCTAATTTATTAGTTTTGGACTCCGTTAAAGGCAAAGGTCACATTCCTGTTCCACAGTAAGGACATCCTGAAAGGTCTGTTAAAAGGACCAAGGGAAACTTTGCCAAAGGGTGCTAGCTTTCAACATCTCTGACATGTTATTTGAGAAATATTTATGCTTAGGATAGTTGTTCATTATTCCATTTTTGTTTCCATGTAGTCTATAAAAAACTGATCAGTAAAATTGATGCTTTTCAAAAGTTACAGTAAAAACCAGTATATGCAGTAAGCATTCCTGATTATACCAAAATGAACAGGACTCTGCATGAGTAATGGCTGTGTAATAGCTGAGATATCTGTTCACTGACAAGCTCCTAAATATCTGGTGTCATTCTTTCTCTTGTGTAACCAGTGCAGTTATGCATTGTAACACTGGGATCACATGAGCATTCTGACTTGGTTTACAGACTACTGGAAAAACTGATCCCAGTGTAAGCCTTGTAATCCATCTGAAAGAGATTTGTTAAATTATGTGTTAGGGGGGGAAAAAACAAGAAAAGTCATGTGACTTTTGTATCAGTGCCGGTTAAATAATCAGGTGTTCCTCTTATTTTGTCTACCCTGTGTGTGTGTGTTGGTGTGTGTTGGTGTGTGTAAGTGTAGTGATGGTCCCAGATTCAAACAGGGAAATACTGAAAAATATCAGTTCATAACTGACTTGGCCTGTTTGTCAACTTTTCAGCAGCTCAGAGCTGGAAACAGAAATCAGTCCTGTCAAATAACCTGTCATGATTAATAGATATCTATTGATCGAGTTGCATCTGCTTAGCACTCGGTGAGAATGCCGCTGTAGTCTGGGTTGCATGCAGTTTTGATAGCAGTAGATAAAGTATATCGGTGGCAGCAGTTACTATCACGTCCATCTTTTACTCATGACTGTATGTTGTGCTATGACAGTGATGATCTGCATTCCTGCTTTATCAGTCAGAGCCACG
Organism: Pagrus pagrus; assembly: GCF_965226575.1. Taxonomy (NCBI): domain Eukaryota; kingdom Metazoa; phylum Chordata; class Actinopteri; order Spariformes; family Sparidae; genus Pagrus; species Pagrus pagrus. Next base: position 10,131,787 of record NC_140204.1, on the reverse strand, counting down.
TGGTTCAAAGTCACCAGTATTGTGTTTTTACTCAAGTAACGTTTGATTGTGTTTTGAAATGTGCAGTTGAGAGTATGGACTGACATAATCTTCTTTTTCTCAAGAGAGAACTGAACTGTGAGGGGAATTTGCCATGTTGTATTGTACGTTAAACTTTCCTGATGCTGCTTAGTTGACCATCCTGCAAATGATAGTACATTCATGTGCTCCTGTGATGGTCTGATATCCACAGCTATGTTGTTCTTCCGACTTCCACATTTTCAGTGTGAGATTTTCAGTCATAATGTGGAAACAACTTGGATACTAAGTAATTTTGTCCCTGAGTTGTTGCTGCGTCAGTACATTCTCTAAAACCACTAAAATATTGCATTACCTTTCATTTTACCAGGGTTAATTCTAATAAATTACTTTTCTAACTAATCTAGGTCACTCCCTGTGGACAGCAGCCAACAAACCAACACATGAATTAATAAAATGTTTCTTCAGCCAAACATTTACTTTGTCCGCCATGTTTCTGCGTATATTAGATCAGGAAGTCTGGGTTCCAAAATTCATGCGGACTTTCCGAGATGTTGTTCTGCGTTGAGAGGGCGTTGACATGAATCTTCCCAGTGGGGAACTAAGTTTTCTGATGAATCCTAAACCACTTCAATGAACTTCTCATTCTTTATGTTTTCGCTGTGTCTGTTGATTCTTTGGTTTGTTGGTTTGTGAGCAGGATTACACAAAAACTACTGAACAGATGTCCACGAAATTTGGATGGAGGATGGGTCTCGGCCCGGAATAGACCCCCTTAACTTTTGGTGTGGATGCTGATAAATAATCCATGAATTATTCTCACTTTCTTTAACATTGCGAGACATTTTTGTTAATTTACTCAGGGAATAATGCATGGATCAGGCTGAAAATCAGATCTCATCAGATATGTTTTTTGGTGTTCACCCGCTAAGTCAACATAGTAAGTTGTTTGTGAAGGTGTCTAGACGTTTTCAAAATAAACTCCTCGAGTGGTCTGTCAGCTGTCAGGGTTTTGGGAGTAGACTGCACCAAAAAACAAAACAAACAAAGGCCAACACAAAAACATCATTATTTTCTTTTTTCTTATTTTCCTGTCCTGATAAAGAAGAGTTATATCTCTCAGGCGTTCACTGGAGCCAGAGAAGGAGACAAACCACCTAATAGGACATCAAAACACCAAAATTACCCTCCGTGTACACAGTGTCCCACCATTTGACATTCTTTTCATACCAGAACTCATCCTTGAGTTTGCCTCATTGCATTTTGGCAGTGCGAGTCATGCTACCGGTGAACCACTTGCCTTTGCGCATTTTATTGTTTGCTCCATCCGTTGGTGCAGGGAGACGGGAACAAAGGAAGGAAGAGGGTAATGAGCTACATTACAAAAACGATTTGATATTAAGAAAAGAGCAACATCTTAGACTGGGAGAATGGCAGATTTTGGTGCATATTCAGTAATTATATCAGCTATTTAGAAAGATAAAAGAATAGGGCTGCTACTGACAATTACTTTCATTATTGATCAAAGGAACAGTTCACCCAAAAATAAAATTCAGTCATTATCTACTCATCCCCATGCCGATGGAAAGTCGGGTTTTTGTAGTCCTCAAAACATTTCTGGAGCTTCACATAAAGACGGCGTTGCAGCTTTCTCCTAAACAACTGAGCAGAAGGGGACTTCTTTAAGACATAAAAAAAGTACTTATAAAAAAATGTAATGGCTGCATTCATCTTGTTCCATATTAATTTCCAGGATTAATTGATTAATCCTCTTGCCTATAAATTGTCAAAAAAAGGGCTCATCACAATTACCCAGAGGCCAAAGTGACGTCTTTAAATAACTTCTTTCGTCCAACCAACAGTCCACAACCCAAAAACTCTCCACTTATATGAAAATGACAAAGAAAAGCAGCAAATCCTCACGTTTAAGAAGCTGGAAACAGCAAATGTTTGACACTAATTGATTAATCGGCTCATCGTTGCAGCTCCAGTGGAAAATCATTACTGTGCACTATTTCAGACCAGGAAGTTGCTTTCCACTGCAGTCCACGGAGTCTGGTAGATTTCCAGCTGTCGTTGCATCTTTTATTGTTACTTGTCATGTTTCTTCAGAATGTCACCTTAAAAAACTAAGGTTGTAATGGGACACCAGCCTATTGCAAGATCTGGAAAATATTGTCCTTGTTCTTGCTTTAAGGCCCTGTCTGTCTGCCTGGCAATCATATCCACATGACCTAAACAAATATACTTATAAGGTGAAGAGTTGTATTTTGGCTGTATTGGAGAGATGAGGTCGAGGCAGGACACGGATAATATTTGACCTGTTTTTGCCCGTCTGCCTGGTTCATTTGTTCTGCTCCTCTCTGGTATTCAGGCCTTGGGAAGCTGTATCTGTTTCACAGTGTGACGCTGTTGCTTTTGTGTAGGTACAGTATACTGTTTCACCCTGAGCTTCCACTGCGTAGTCTTCAGACAGTCTCAAGGCATTCATTGATCATTAAGGTCAAAAAAGCCTTAAATCATTGATTTTTGGTTTCTCTTCTTTACAGTTAATTCTTAACACGTGATCGTATGAAAGCACACCAGTGTAAAACATTAATAGATCGCTCCATTAACTAAAAATGGACCTTTGCCCTGTTTGCTTCAGCATACAGTGGTGGCGGTCAGGTCTTTCCAGCAGTCTGTCCACATTCCTTTCAACCAGTGGGAGACATTTTTGGGTTTATGTTACTAAATTGGTTTTTGTTTCATTTGTTTTTCGTGTAATCAGTTGTAATTAGAGATAAGATCACTTAATATTAAATGGGAACACTTGTCCACATCGTTACTCTGCCGCTCATCCCATGCATGATGAGATAGGCAGTCAACAAACTAACTTTACCTGTGTACTGTGTAGTTGGTACTGTAGACTTGAACTTGCCATCATGTATTGCGTAGACAACACTGCACTTCGTTATCTTTAAATCTATACAGGACATGTGGTAATTCACCCACGGGTGAAACTCTGCAGCCACAGGAAGTGATGAGACTTCACTTGGCTCAAAGAAATGGAGGTTTTTTTAGTAGTTTAGAATATTGCATCTGTATTGATGATAAACCAAACATAATGTTATATATAACAAACCAAATCATTTTTGTTTGCTTTAGTTTCATAATATACAAATCCTTGGCTTTCCAACCAGTTGCAGTTCATCAGCTCAGTCTCCATTGACTGCATCGCTGTTGTTTGACCACAGTGTGGCAGCAAAGGACTGTCGCTGAGGTGTAACCTTGTAGCAGACCAGAAGAAGAAACTCCCACCACTGCAGTCACACTGCAGGCTCACTATCATCAGCTCCCACAGTAAAGCTGCAGTTCCCCCATTGTCAATGAGACACTTAGCATCTCTGTGAAGAGGTGGTTGTTGACTACTTCGCACCCTCAAAGCATGTATTAGTATAGGCGTACGCCTTTGTGTACCTGTGCCGTTTACATGTGCTTGTAGGTAAGTTTGTCTGTGTGTGTTTGGGAGTAGGGTGCTTCAGTTTAGTAATTGTGTCTTTAGGGGATCATTGATTGTAAATGCAGCTATCAAACCATGGTGCCAGTGTTTGGTGTAGTGAATGGTTTCTTTGTTTGTCCTCAGGGAGACCAAAAAAAAAACATGGCTATCAGTGTTTTGCATTTGAAGGATAAATATCAGCAAGTTTGTGTCTTTCCTACAATTAAATCTATGAATGGGGCGAATAGCAGCAGTTTGTATGGTTCAATCATTGTTTGTGTGATGTATATCTAACATTTCTGTGGTGGGAAGAAGGTAATTTGTGCCTAAGGTCTTTAATTAGACACACCTGCAGCTGATTGGCAGCTAGGAAGAAGAGCAGCAGCTGATTGGCTGGCTGTCCTGCATTTCCCTTTTATGGAAATCCAGTACCTCTTTCTTGGAAGAAGTTTTTTAGTCAGCTCTTATTCCAGCTACAGTGTTGTGTACTCTAGACACAATTAACTGATTCAAAGAGTCCTCAAGCAATATTAATGTTTTTAATTAAAGACAAACTTTGTGGTATTTTCAAAATAGAAGTCATAATATCCCCTTTTAACGAGAAACAATCAAGCACCATCAGTTTTATGAAAATTTAGGTATGTTCATGTAAACTAATATTATGTTTTATGTACTATATATGATCATATTGATTTTTAGGGCTATAATTTTTACGTTACAAGAGATGCCACGTAAGATAACGTCTTCTCTCATCTAAAGTAAGTAATTCAGGGCCACACGTCTCAGATGATTCACACATAAGAAAGCTTTTCTTCTTCAGGATCATAAAAAATCTTTAGATTCTGGGTAAATATCTGGGTAATTACAACAGCATTTCAAAATGTTCTAAGAGAATACTAACATCTTAACAGGGCCCGCCGCTTTAGGAGATTTAATCTCTCTTAAAATGGCTCACACCCCTTGTTTAATCATTTTCAAAGCACTACCATCCTTTTATATTTTTCCTTAAAGCGTCTTTTTTCACAGGAGACACTGAACTTGGCAAATTGTTATTGTAAGAAAGTATGAGTTGTAGGTTTTGTGTCTCACTCTGTCGCCCCCTCCCTTCCTTTTCTTGTTAAGTTTTAAGTGTATAAACATTAAACATTTTCTCTTTTTCACCCAGGATGTTGAGCTACGCGGTGGTACGAGGCGGCCTCGGCCTGCTGGCCGTGAAGCGGGCGTGCGTCCTCTCTCGCCTCGCCCATACTTCCCCGCAGAACGAGTATCGACCAATCAAGAAAGTAATGGTGGCCAATAGAGGTGAGCCCCCATCCATCCAAGTCTCAACTGTATTAATTCACCACTGAAGGAGAAGAGCAATTCAGATAGGCCTGTTAAATTAAGTACAGTTTAATGCTGTTTCATTTATAATGTAAGAAAAAAGTTGTGACATTTCTAATCTTCCCCGGGCAAAAGAACAGACTCTCTTAATATTTAATGGCCAACATTTAGTTTGCCTTGTCACATGCTAATATTTAAGCACACATTGTATGTGGGTGGCTGTATAAGATAGCTTTGTTTGATTTAATCCAGAGGCTCTGAACTTGTTGGAAACAGGTGGAACTGCAACCATAGTCCTCAGTGTACTCTATTAATTATCTATAAGTTGTTTCTCACCTTGTAGAAACCACACCGCTGTACCAGCCTCTGCTTCCATGTCTAAAGTGTGGCTCACCAACATTTAGCAACACAACTGTTTTCACCGTTCACCCTTAATTTATGAAAGAAGACATTTTATTGACAATAAACATTTCAGATATTACAAACGCAGTAAACACTAAGCAATTCAAGCAACTTGTGTCCCCAGACTCCCTTTAAAAATCGCTCAATATTGTGAGTTATTGAGTTACGAGAAACTTCAAGACGCAAGCTGTTGACTTGTGATCAGGTTTCTCAGCACTGATGTTGATACCAAATGTGTTCAGCCTCCGAGGTTGAATGCAAGAACGTAAGGTTAAAAAAGCTCAAATAAAATCAGCATGGAGGTGTCTATTCCCTGGAGCCTAAATTAAATGTTTTTTTATTATTATGTTTTATATAAATGAATAATATATTTGTGTACAAATACAATTTGACCCACAGAGTCAAAATTATTTTTCCCTTTCTAAGCTGCTAGAAATCACCATAAGTGGAGCCTTCATTACTGTGATTGAGATGTGAATACAAATATAATTATAGAGAAGCCCAGAAACACTAAGTGATGGCCAGCGCAGTCATTGCACGCAGCATAACATCACAGGCGTGCCCCGGTAATACTTGTAATCACCGCACCCTGTGCTGTTAAAGCTAATGCTGTCCAGACAGACCCTCGGTGTGCAATTAGTGACTCTGATTTCCCATTATATACATTTAAAATGCTTGAATAGGTTCAGTGTTCCCATGATTTGATTGATTGGCACTTTTCCTATACGATTCCGACTCTACACACACCTCGTGGCAAAGGCCTCCAGCTGTGCGCGATAAGACTGCATTGAGCATAATGCATGCATACATTCATGTCTTCCCTCCCATAAAGGCTCTATTTAACTGCTTTAATCCATCAATTTGATTCAAATAGATTGTGGTCTCTGCCACACGTTCTCTCTCTCTCACACACACACACACACTGCAGAGCTTTCCGTCAATCTCTCTCCTTCGCATGGACGAGACACGATATCAACACCGCATTAGATCACATTCATCACACTGCAGTGCACCGGACTGTGCTTGACTTCAGTGTGTGTGTGTGTGTGTGACCGGACCATCGTATCATATCAGCCCTGATTCCACTTCACCAAGCACATCTCCTCTTTGCCATTGCTTCTCTATTCTCTCACTAATCTCCTCCTCTCCTCTCCTCTCCTCCTCTCCGCTCCTCTCCTCTCCTCTCCTCTCCTCTCCTCTCCTCTCCTCTCCGTCTTTTTCAGCACTTGTCAGATGTGATTTTCCTCTGAGCCACTTGCTCTCTTCCTTTTTGCCCTTTCACTCCCCTCTTTTCATTCCTTACTTAATTTCCCTCTCTTTTTTCCCCTCCACTGCTTTTCTTGTCTCCTTTCCACTTATTTGTCATTTTGTTAAACTTGCCAAACTGTGTTTCTTTCACTACCTCAGTTGCTCTGTCCTTTTGTCTTTTCTAAACTTTCTGTATTATCTGGCTTTTCATTCTCTGCAATTCTCACTGTAAATCCGCTATAATTCATCTGGCTGACTTCACCGTCTTGTCTTTACCTTTTCTGTCCTCTTTAAACTTGTCATCCTTTGTGATGTCTCTCCTGTTGTCCTTCCCCATGATTCACTTTCTCTCTTGCTCATTTTCTCTTCTTTCTAAACGTTGTGTTTTCTCTGTATTTTTGATTTTTTTCATTCTCTGCAATTCTCACTGTAAATCCGCTACATTTCATCTGGCTGGCTTCACTGTCTTGTCCTTACCTTTTCTGTCCTCTTTAATTTTGTCATCCTTTTTAATGTCTCCCCTGTTGTCCTTCCCCAGGCTTCAGTTTCTCTCTCGCTTGCTTTTCTCTCTCTTTTTACTTTGTAATGCTCTTCAAATGTTTGAACGCTGTCCTCGCCTTCAAGCAAGAACAACACATCTTGCTGGTTTTCAGCAGCTAACCTTTTTTTTTTCTCTCTCCCCCAAAATGCGTGTAGCTTGAAAAACAAGTATTTGGCTCTAGTGACAGCAAGATTAAAGGCAGGCAGTGTTTTGGTTGTCTAAAGCTGAGATTTTACACTCTGTGTTCTCAGACTTGAGCAAAAAACAGTAGACTTGTTGCCGTGTCTGTGGATATCTCTGCACATTGTGACAAAGTGCACCAGATGGATTCGTCTTGTTTTCACATCTCAAAAGTTTATTTTATTCTTACAGCAAAGGCACTTGTCAAAAAAAAAGTGCAAATGCTACACGATGTTTGCTAAAATGTGTGCTGATGAAAAACCTCAGAAAACATACAGTGTAATAAAGTATGGATGAAAAATAGCGACGCATTTAAATAATAAAGAGAATAAACATGAAGGAGATGAAGGAAACCGTGGCAGAGCAGAACAAAAGCATTTTTTGGCTGACGAGTTAACAACCTGTGTCGTCTTCTTTCCCTCCAGGTGAGATCGCCATCCGTGTGTTCAGAGCCTGCACCGAGCTGGGCATTCGAACCGTGGCCGTCTACTCCGAGCAGGACACTGGACAGATGCACAGGTACTGATCTCCGCTACATTAGAGCCGAATGGGTCCACTCAGGTTTAAATAAAGGCAGCGTAACCGATGGACATCTTGGTAAACTGCTGGGCTGCCGCTGCTGGGTATTGACCATGAAATGCTAACAGTTTATCAGAGCCAACAGCAATTAAAGTAAGCTTGGGAGCATTTTTGTCCTCTGCAGCGCTTTGGGCCGGTTCTTTGTTTGGCGAATGGTATTAAGCGGGGACATAAGTATAATGGTATTGACATAACAAACATTCAGGTAATCACACTGCTTAGTTTACATGCACAAACATCCTAATTTGCTTCACTTTAATGTTTCTGTTTTTCTAAATTGTCCTTCACAGACAAATAAATCTTGTTATATGATTGTGCTTACCACCTTATTTGTCCTATCATGAAGGCTGATTGCACGTCTAATCTGAGTATTTAAAGGGGCTTTATTTGTCTAATGAGAGTTTGGAAACACTGTCATGAAGCTGTAATGGTTGTCAGAGCCGGTGCACATCTGTGTACTTCGTATGCCTTTGCTGCCCCCCCCCGCCTCCATCCCATTGCACTGATATTAAATCCTTTGTCTTCACAGGCAGAAGGCAGACGAGGCTTACCTGATAGGAAAAGGCCTGCCACCTGTTGCAGCATACCTGGACATTCCTGACATCATCAAAGTAGCCAAGGTAAAGAGGATTTACCAGGAGATGTGATAAAGGATGGTATTAAGGGGTGAGGACTTTCAGTGACATGGAAGGTCTCTCAAAAAAAGACTAAAATACATTACAGAAGGAGTAAGATCCACTCCTTTTTGGAGCTCAACTCTTACTAGGGACTTACAATGTATTTGCTCCCAATTTTATGACAGTGCAGTACTAAATTGCTGTAGTACTGTTTAAATCTCATCTGTCGGAATCCAAAAATGGGTTTAAACTTTTCAAGGTCTTCATAATTATGTGCATTGAAATGCCACCAGTGGGTTGGCATGCAGTAAAAAGCGTGAGCCCTGGCTGCTCTCTGAACAACATACACACATTACTCATTTATAGAGAAGCTCGCCGTGTGTTGTTAAACATCGGCTCCAACTTCCACTTAGGCCCAGGCCACATGTCCTCAGCTATTTTTCAAAATGAGGTTGGATCTCCGTCCAGATGAATGATTCAGCACTGACTCCGAAATTATATCCATCCATACTAACACACCTGAAAATGCATATCACATGGCCGTTCACATACACTCATGCCGTTGTAAACAGGAAGCGGATTGTGTGCTCTGTGGTTGGCTGATTAGTTGCAGAAAATGCAATAAACGAGGCAGGGAAACACGACCGCTCCTCACAGGATCTTCCTGTATTATGCTATTTTGTCAGCAAAACATTATAAGCCACCGTTTTAGTCTCTCCTTTCCATCACTGTATTATCACTCTTTCTAAATATAATGTTAAACAATATAACGTCCATTCTGTCAACATCAGACTCAAATCCTCCAATATCATAAAGTCTCCATTTCTGCCCGTCCATATGTTAACACTGAAGGTGGAATCTCTGAATATCTTGACCCTGGAAGGCGTCAAAAAGTCAGGAAAAAATGTTCTTACAGAAATGCCTGTGTATGTGTTGACGGGGCTGAACAAATGGGGAAAGTCCTAGGCCTTGAAAGTTTTTAAAAATGGACATTAAAGGGGCTATTTGTAAGAATTCTGGTTGAAAAACATTCAAAAATTAACTATGATTATCAACAGAATTTGAATAAATAGTAGTTTTGACGTTCAGATGTCTACGTAGATATCTACTTAAGTTGGCACGCTAACCAGCTAGCCTTTTTATGTTTTTATTTAATTTTTAGCATCAGAAGATACAGCTTCACATTCTTTATAACTCGCTGTACACAGTAAGTGCTGTATGGACAGGAGAGCGGCTGATATATACGGTACATATATGCACCCATATGCAGACATTAGTGTACTTTATGTATAAACATATATTCACACGAAAAATAACAAAACAACAAAATCACATGTTAAACCAAAGTCCTTAACGAAAGTAATGAAGGGTCTCCACATACTTTTAAATACATGCTGTTTGGCCTTCAGTATATTCGTTATCTTTTCTAATGGGATGCCCGATAACATCTGTCTTATGCATTGAGTAGTGCTTGGTCTGTGAATGGATTTCCGTAGCAGTGCAATACGTTTTTTTGGCGTTAAGCAAGCTGAGATCTATAAATGTTTGTGCCTTTTTGCTAAAATTATATTTCTCTGGATATAAGCCCAACAGAAAAAAGCTTAGGGTCTTATCTCCTCCCAAAAGGTTTGAATGCTTCTGCATTGCCAAATACAGTGAAACAATGTTCCTGTAGTCTCATACATTTCGTGCATATGTCTGGTCTGTTTTTATTGTATCGATTTTAATCCACCGGTGTCACATATGTCCGCATAAACCAATTATACTCCATTAGTTTAAGACGTGTGTTTATTGTCTTTTTATGAGCATTACAACATGCTGTTTTCCAATCTCCATCCGAAATTTCAATTTGCAAGTTTTCTTTCCAGGCATTCAACTTGTGCCGTCTTGGATGGTATTGAGCCCAGAAGCCCATAGGGGACTTTATTAAATGATAATGTAAACTTGAAAATTAAAATTCCAACATATGATGTTTAAGAAGGTGTGGGAACCCTGCAGTACAATTTGCATGTTCATAAGTTTAACTAATGGAATAAGCCATCACGGTTCTCTTTTCTTTGAAGGCGGTTACTTTGTAATCGACTTAAATGGCATTAAAGGAAATTTTTCACAATGTGTTTCATGTTTTCTTTCTGTCTGGGAGACAAATGAAAAGATTATTAACATCCTGTCTGTGCGTTAGCAATTAACTTAGCACAAAGGCTGGAATTAGTGGAAAATGGTTAGCCTGGTGGAAAAACTGAGCCTACCAACAACTCTAAAGACAACTAATCACCTTGTCCTTCCTCATTTATGTAAATGTACAGAAAGAAAAAAGAAACGGAGACAGCCTTAGTCACTACACCTGATCTTTTGTGTTTCTTTCTCTTAGCTGTTGAAACACCATTCTCCGGCATGTCAACTTACATTTGATCTTGAAGAAAAAACCCTGCTATCTTCCTAAAGTTGGAAAGTCTTGTTCCTCTCATTGCATTCAATTCAGTGGCACACAATTAGGCTGACGAGTGCCTGACAAATCCCCTTTATCCCTTTCTGTTCACCCTTTATTCAGCTTTGTTGGATGGAAAAGAAACACCTTGTCGCCTTCCATCCCTTAAACACCTGCCCCCTTTTCCTCCCACGTTTCCTTCCACATTCCTTGCTTCCTCTTCCCTCGTTCTTTACTATCACTCTCCACCTGTCTCCCTCTCCTTCACTTCCCCCTGCCACTTATCTCTGCATTAGATCAGATCTGTTTACCCCCCCATCTATCCCTCCAGGATGCGCTGACAGTTGTTCATTATCATTTTTCTGATCAATCTCGCATGGTTTATAATTTTCTGCGTGGGCATGCGGTCAGCCGGCCAACTCATTTCTCAAAATCCGTCTGCCTATCTGGGAGCCCAGCCACCCCATGCCAGCAATGTAGTGTGTGTTCGTGCATGTGTGTGTGTGTCTCTCCCAGTGTATGTTTACCTCCTCCTCACACTGCGTATCACTCTGTTACTGTGTGACCAAAATAACCATCCGTCTCCGTCCCAACTCCTTCTGTGTGTCTTTAAAGCTGCGTTGCATGTAAAAATGTGTGTGTCGGCCCGCCACTGTGAAAGTACGAGCGTGTGATCTCGCTTTATGAATGTGTGCGAACCTGTGTGTGTGAATCATCATCCACCGTCCATGTCTTTTTGCATTCGTGTGTGTGTGCGCACTGGCTGCATTTCGTGTGTGTGTGGCTCCATGCCTCCCCTGGCCTAGTAACAGCTCCCTTAACAACGGGACAGCCCATAATTATAGTCCGCCTCATATCCAAGAGCAGATGGCACATACTGATCCAGAGATGGCTCTATCTGTCAAGCTCGGGAGCTACTTGTGTCTGTCTGCTTCCCTGTGTGTGTGTGTGTGTGTGCGCGCTCTCAATACTTCCCCCTGACCCTCAAATTATGCGTGGCTGTCTGCTCGCTCAGTCTCCCACTGGTGTCCATTGAGTAGATGATGATTAAGGCGATTGTAACTAAGAAAGAGTGAGAATAAAATCCGTCATTAACCCACAGTTTCATATGCAGGTTAGAGTGTGCGATGACTCTTCATTTCCCTCACAGATAGTCAGCCAAGTGTTAACTGGAGCCCAGCAGTGGCTCGCTATTTAACAGAACTCCTGTTGCTCAGCTGGGATGCGTTTCCTTTCTCTGGGCCTCACTGGCAAATATTACAGCACAAAACAAAAACGAAATGTGAAATACAAAGACAAGTTTAAAACGCCTAAGCCAACAGGTGCAATGCACAGAAATCTAATGAATACATATAACCTGTTTTCCCTCCCTGTCTCTTTTCTTAGGACAACAATGTGGATGCGATCCACCCAGGCTACGGTTTCCTGTCCGAGCGCTCGGACTTTGCCCAGGCCTGCGCGGACGCAGATGTCATGTTCATCGGGCCATCCCCGGAGACGGTGCGCAAGATGGGAGACAAGGTGGAGGCTCGCTCCATAGCCATCTCTGCAGGTATAGAAGCAATCGCATACATCTTGCATACAATCTTTTCATCATGTTTTTAAAAACGTATACATACATACAACATTTCTCCTAATTTTAATGTTTGCAATATTAATGAGGTAATAATAACCCTAACCCTCAGAAATATTTATCTTTTCCATAATTGAATAAACAAGCTGTTCTCAGAGGAAAAATAAGGTCCCCAGTACACCAAGTTAAACGGTATGAAATTGTGTTGTCCTCTAAGGTCAGCTTGTTTATTCAGTCATGAAAACAAAGAGTTTGTTTATTTTGTTTGTTTAGGCTTAAAAAAGTCAGTCAACAATAATAAAGAAAATGACAGCTGCACCCCGGGGGGAGTTTAATATGTGCAAAGGAAAAGGGATACACACTGTTGTGAGTAAAGTCTAGTGAGGGTGAGATGGGGGGGGAATGGTATGAACAAATGAGGGAGGAGTATTACAATTACGTTCCGCCTGTAATGTGTAAAACCGACAATTCCTTAAAAAACAAGGAAATGTGAATACCTTAAAAATATTTGCTGAACCTGCACTCATCAAAAAAGAAATAATAATAAACGCAAATGCCATTTTCACAGCAGACATTTTCATTTTAAACCCATCAACATTGACGATGGCTCTGTTCTTTTAAGTGACCCAGTAAGCCAGGTCAGTGAGTGAGCGTGCACGATACCAGAGCCCTGCAACGAGCTCACCCGAATGGACTGCTGCCGTCATTAATGACGTCTTTTCCTGCTCTGTGAAGTCAAAATGTCTGCCGGGAAAAGGATCTATTACTGTAACCGTCAGTTGTCTACCAGGAAGTGATTGTCGTTGTTCGCGCGACGTCATGCTGATTCGTTCTGCAGCAGAGGATGACTGTAATGCAGAAGATGAGATTCAAGGAAAGTCATGATATGAATACCTGTTGTCAAGCCTGAAGTATTATTGATAACGGTGTTTCTTAATGTTTTTGAATCAAATTTGCCACAAACCCTGGTTGCACGCTGTCGTGATGATGACTCACTCCCCCTCCTCCCTCCACCTTTCACCCGTGCTCTGCTAGCGTTGGTCTTTTTCTCTCCGAGCATTCATTTTGTCTTTACTTTCGGGGATGAACATTTTGGAACATATATTTTCCAGCCTTTAACTTCTTCCATTTGCTGCTGCAAGAAACTGTGAAAAACGGTGCTCTATTCATATGGATTTAACAGCATCCTTCTCCTGTTTTTGCGCCGTAAAGCGACTCCTTTCTGCTGTAAAACAAAATTCGACCTTGTGAGGCTCAAATGCAGTGTGAAGTTAATAGAGCCTGGCAGTCCTAAGTGATTTTTTTTTTCTGCCATAAAATAAAGCATTTGGAATCTTTCAAAGTGAAACGCTTCTCAGTTGTGTATCCATTTACTCATCTACCGACCCTCTGTCTTAGGTGTACCCGTGGTCCCAGGAACAGATGCCCCCATCGCCAGCCTGCACGAGGCGCAGGCGTTCGCCCAGACATACGGCTTCCCCATCATCTTCAAAGCGGCCTACGGAGGAGGTGGTCGCGGCATGAGGGTGGTCAGAGAGTACGAGGTGAGCCCCTGCGCTCTACGCTCCTGTGAAAGATGTCATTTAGCAGCTTGTTCCAACAACATGGAGAAAACAAAACCAACTTGACTGCCTCATGACAAATTTTTCATATTCATTAATTTTCTGTTTGTGTTGAATCACAGGTGAAATTACAACCTGGTCATTTATCTTTCTGGCCACCATTCACTCCGTGTGTTTTGGGGTGTGTGCATTCTGAAATTGCCTCTGTCACCCGGAGTGATTTCTCTGTGTTGAAGGCTTGAAAATAATAACAGCCTTTCAATATTACAGATGACCAGGGCCCACTTCTCAAACACTTCATACATATATGGAAATCTGTAGGCAGGTACAATATGTTCTTCAACGACTTGATGTGTGCTGAAAGTAGCCATGTACTGTGCATCCTTTGATGGATTTACATCTACCAATCTGTCACAACCATCGTCATCTTCCTCCTTTCAACCACCTTAAGGGTGCCATCACCCAGACAGCAATGCTGGGCTGTCACAGGGACGACTGTCACCACTTTAATGGAGAGAAGTGTAGGCAAAAACAGGACTTTTTGCACGGCTTACTAGCTAACAGCAGCTACAGTGCGCAGCAGTAAGCAGGTACAGGTGATATGCTGCACCCTATTTGTTAATGAATTCAACAGGTGGCCAATTCGTACATAAGGCACCTTTTTTAATGTGCTCATGTTTTGACTATTCGCCTATGTTTTCTTAAAATGCAGCACGTTTGCCCTCGTCGGCCGCTGTATTTTAGTCTTGGTTACAATATGTTTGGTTTCTACTAAACCTCTCATATTGGACTAATAATGTTATGACTGATTTGTCGGTGCCTGCTCGACCTTTCAGTTCTACATTGTAGCCTAGCTTTACTTCAAACACAAAGCACAAAAGATAAAGGCACAACTTTCATTCTTATCTGTACTCCAACTTGATAATGCAACAATAAACACACTGTACAAAGCACCCCGGGGGGACTAAAAGGTAGAAGGCTACCTTATACATAATGAACAACATTTTCCTGCTGGTGATAGTCTTGTTCCATCTATGTTGAATATGCTGCGTGTTTAATATATAATCATAGTGCTTACAGACAGCTAAATAAATCCACAGTCGCCAAATATATTCATAAGGCTTTTCAGCATGGATAGCCAACAGCCGCTCACTCACTGTAAGTGGTGTTTTGGGAGATGCTTGTGAAACATTAACAATGGACGTTGAGTTTTAACCTCCAAGAACAACACTCTTAACCTCAGTTGATTGTTATTGGACACTGGGCCAAGCAAGACCAATAATGCTGTTTCACTTGCAATGGTTCAGTGGTAGTGTAATTATGATTTTCGATTTTGTTTTTATTGTAAATATGTTGTGCATTATTAACGGTAGCATAAAATCAACAGAATTATTTAAAGTTCTCCCTTGAGTAGATTACTTTATCCAAAATATGTGTCTCAAAGGGAAAATGACTCCTCGAGGCCCGTAGACACCAGGAAGAAACAAGTTGTCATGCCTTTTTAATTCAGTGCAGGCCTTGTGGCAGATGCGCTTCACAGAAGTAACGGGGGCACTGTGCCTCTCAAGTTTGACCATGTCGAAGTTTTTTTCAGCAGGCAGCTGGTTGTTGTCCAATCAGATAGAAGAGGTCAGAGATCAGTGGTGAATCAGAGCTGCACAGAGCAATGCCACCTCCTCATCTGTCATCGCTGGTAGCATTTAATCTTCTTTATTTCTTTGCATGAGCTTAAAAAAAGATGCAAGTCACATTTAATTAGGTCATGTGAATATCCTACCCAAAATGCTGCTTTTATTTAAAGGTCTAATATCTTACATTTCTGCATTAAAGAGTCTAAAAATGACTCGACCTTTTGTTATATATTTTGTTGAGTCGAGTACTTAAAGGTGCAACACGTAAGAATGGCCACCTGTCGAATTCATACACCAAAAAACTTTAAAACATACACTAGCTGTATATACTAAACCGTAACTAAGTGCAAATTAAGATGCTCCAGTTGTCAATTTTCTTGTTAGTGTTATATTATTGGTTGGGGACTCCAATGGCAGTGACATTCACTGAACCCAGAGAAGCCCATCACATTTGATTGAGTACGTTCGGTGCCAGCCGTAGCAGCTCCTCACTGATCTACATGAGGAATGGCAGCGTTGCGTTGTACTGTAGTCAATGAGCCTCACAAGTCAGTAATCCATTGGAAAGAACGACCTTTTCTTAGTCGTACCCCGGTCTAATTAATTAGTTGTTGACATTTCTAGTAATTCAGTCGAGTCACAGAGGTCTCGGCAGCTCCAGCTAATATTATGTGAAGACATTGTAAAGAGGTTTCTCTTTACTTTCGGGACTCCACGCAACAATGCGCAGGTTGACTTTATATTCCATCAAGCCCGGCTCGCGGGTCATTTGTATTCTGAATTAACAGTGGGCCTAACTGTTCTCGACATATTTTGCAGGATGAGATGTGTATGTTTACTGATAAGCAAGCAAGAATTAAAGTGGCGGATATTTGGCTCCGACTTTGACGTGATGTGCTTTCCCGAAGAGCGAGAGAAAAGGAGAGCGGCACGTATCAAAGCTCCAGTGGCCAGAGCTGACAGACGGACTGAACTGATGTGGAAGGGGTGCAAATGGATTTCTGCTAACTTTGAGTCTTTCAAAAGTCTTTTCTGTCATTTGCAAAAATAGAGGTGCACCGTAGCTAGGTGTGACTTTGAATTCCTCTTCCCTGCACTTATGATTCAGTGCGAGTTGTAAGTGTTCTTTCCAGTGGCTTCTCACGCTTTGACAAATTCCCATTTCATCACATAGAAGGTTTATTTCTCTGGCGGTTTGCAGAAGCCATTTTCCCTGACCATAACCAGACAATCATAGACACTGCGGGGATGATTAGTGGAGGCTGAGATAATTTGTGATGTAGATTTCAATTATTGATTAATTTGCCAGTCATTCTGTGGATTGGGCATGTCCAAACTACTCCCTAAAGGTTGTGTGGCTGCAGGTTTTTGTTCCCACCAATCAAGAGTAAACCTGATTTGACCAATCAACTGTTTGATGACGAGATCAGCTGATTAAATGAGCCGAGCCTAGCGTGCTCCTGCTCGGTTAGAATGAGAACCTGCAGCAACACGGCCCTCGATGGATTAGTCTGGACATGCCTGGTGCGAAATAAACTTTACAAGCCCACCGCAATCTCCCACAGCCCAAGCTGACACCTTCAAATGGCTTGTTTTTGTCCATCCAGCATTCAAAACGGCAACGATGTTCAGCTTAATATGACAAATGGCAAATCCTAATTTTTGAGAATCTGCAACCAGCACTTCGAAGTTTTTGCTTGGAAATGACTCAAATGATTGATCAGTTATCAAAACAGTGCAGATTTGTTCTGTATGAAATATAGATGGAGCTTCCCGGTCCGGTTTGAAGTACCTTTTTGAAGTAGAAGGCTGTACTGGTTTTGAAAATAAGTCAGATTATACTGTATGTAAGTTTATGAGAAAATGGCCGTACTTCTCACTTGATTTATTACCTCAGTAAAAAGTTTCCGAATGAGTTTATGGTCTCAATCGCTGGTTTCAAGTCTTCCTTAACACAGCATGATGTTCATTATGTAAACGACGCTTCTATTTCGAGTTAAAATCGACAATAAAGCAGGGTACGCTATAGGGCGTGGCTGCCTCGTGATTGCCAAGTCGCTACCACAGTGTGTCCTCCGGTTCTCAGTCAGATCCAATCAAGATATCCTCCCCAACTCAAGTCTCTGCTCCAATTATAATCACTTCTAGCTACGAAGATGATGATGACGTAATGCCAAACTCGAGACCTCAAAAAGGTAGTCAACAAACCAATGTGCAAAGCTTTAACAGAAATGCACGCCCGCTTTGGGCGATGCTGATGTTGTCTGCTACTCGAGACCCTTGTTGTTCTGCCTTCAAGAGCATCTTTACTCAAGGCTATGAGATGACAGCTGAGGATGGGCTTGAGTAGCCCCTCCTAAGGCACAGGGAAAAGAGAAGGGGGTGCGTGATGGGTGACTCAGTCTTTCCCCAATAGACGAGGCTTGATGGGGCCGGCAGGACGTCACAGACTGACAGACACAGATTGAGTCGTGACCTCCAGCATCCTCCGTCGTGACCTCCTACAGCCTGGTCCCGGAGATGTTGTGAGGAATCTTGCTCCCTTAGGGCGTGTAAACATTTGTGTCAGAAGAGAGAAAAAGATGAAGAAAACATCACATGTGAACGACAGGCGAGGGAGAGGGAAATTACAACAGGAAATAAAAGACATAGTAAATAAAACTAACTGGCCTGATGCAGAGATTAGAGGACTTAGAAATATGGTCCGTGCAGCAGTGAAACCCCTCTAAAAAAACACACAAATCCTTTGCTGTGAGACTCTTGCTTCTTGAATAGCAGCAGTAACTCAGACACGTATGGATTTTTCTCATCTGTTTGTCAGGAACTGGAGGAGAATTACCAGCGGGCCTACTCTGAAGCCCTGGCGGCTTTTGGGAACGGAGCCCTGTTTGTTGAGAAGTTCATTGAAAAGCCGAGACACATTGAAGTACAGATCCTAGGTAAGTGCACTTTGCGACTTTACTGTGTGTTTGCCTTTAACTTTGTGTCTATTTTTTTGTTTACGTGAATTGATCAGAGTCTTTTAAGTAGCGTAGAGGTCCTTGAACTCTGCAGCAGTGCTGAGGGAGGAGGCGAGACAGATGAACAATGAGAGCGAAGGAGATTTATTGGCCAGCAGGGGATTCTCCAGCCATTATTTCTTATTATAGTGAACGCAACTCTACTGCCACTCAATATTATAGAACTGAAATTCAACACGGACACTTACAGGAAGTGTCTGCACTTTGAGCTGCACAACGCATGTAAACGTGCGTTTGTGTGTGCAGGTGTACATTACTGTAAGTGCTTATGCTATCAGGCCTATGTCTCTCTGGTTTGTACGGGTGTGTTTGTGTCTTCACCTTTGTGCGTGTTTCAGCATTTTCCTGGGCGTAGGTCCGTGTTTTTGTGTGTGTGTGTGGTCACCGTGATTAATTACGGTCTTTAGGGCATGCAGGGATTTTGTGATTTTTCTGAATTACCTGTTTAAAGCCGTGTCTCTGCCAGCCATCTGTTTTTCTGCCCCCCCTTCCCCTTCTTCACTTTCAATAATGCTTTTCAGTGTCTCCCCTTTTGTCCTCCTCCTTTATTTTTGCCTCCCTGCCTCCCGTCATCTCATTTTGTTTCTCCCGCCCCTGTGTTTTCTCTGTTTTCCTTCATCCTTGCTGCTTTTCAGGCCCTTTTAACACTGTGCGATAACGGAGATCTAGCAGGGCATACTGTGTGAGAGGGGTCTAATAAATTCTCGGTCACAGTCTGTGCTCGACTGTAGGATATCAATTTTGAGGCGTGTCGGACTGTGCGATTAATATTTTGGTCAATTGTGGCACTAGAATATAGAGAGAAAAAATGATATGTAAGCAGAGACAGGTCATCAGCTCAACTTATCCATCTCATGCTCAATAATGCAGCACAAAAACACTGGATAGAGAGCTAGTCCGCAAGCTTGTTTACTGCCAGCCGACCTCTGTTGGCCGTTAGGGATGCATAACATACATGCATATATACAAGAGCTGCAATAATTAATAAGTCGAGTAACACATTTGAAGACACCGTGAACACATTTAACTGTTTTCTGATGTTTTATGGATTAAACGGCAATCAAGGAACTAATTGACCGTTTAAGTGACGATAAATAAATAAATGTCAGCTGCAGGCCATTAGGTTTTGTCTTATATAGATCAACCTTGGCTGTGTATTATTCATAAAAATGTTAAAATGGTGACATCTCTGTGAAATGCTTGTTAAAAGACTAGAAATGTCATTTTTGGGGCTTTTCATTATCGGACATTTCTCTGGCCAGACACCCCAGAAAATAAACTACTTAAAGAAAGAGAAAAATCTGTCATGTAAAAGATATTGTAAAGACATTTAAGTGGGCTGTTGAAGGGACTCTTACTTGCAGGCCTTAGCCACCCTTGGAGATTCGACTGTCTGTCTATGACTAGTGTCTGATGTCATGTCATGCTGTATACAGATAAGGGTGAGTTGTAGCAGGAGTCAAATTGTGACAATTTCAGTCCTAAAGCTCTGTGATTCAGTGATTTCAGAAGATGAACGTACCACACAGTAAATCAAGGAGGACAGACTTCTCTACTCCTCCTTCATTTGAACTTAAACCACCCTTTTCTTCACACCCCTGATTATCTTATAATTTTCTTTGTTCCTCCTCACCTACTTCTCTTTGTCCCTTTCTCTCCCCGCAGGCGATAAATATGGTAATGTCATCCACCTCTACGAGAGAGACTGCTCCATTCAGCGCAGACACCAAAAGGTGAAGTGCTCATTTTAAAATTCATCCAACCCCAACTTAATGTTTGAATTTATTTAAGATTATCTTCATGGCATTTGTACTTAGATTAGCATGAAGTGGATGGTGATGGTGGGCGGGCATGAAACAAAGGTCACGAGCGGGAATCAGACCCTCAGGCGCTGCAGTCTGTTGAGTCTACAAACGACTCCAGTGTTTTCTTTCCCTTTTTATTCAGGCAAACAGGCCAATTAAGCAACACATTAAGAAATAAGGTGATTATAGCGATGATGATTATAGCACTGGTGGCCCTGGGTGTCATAGTGACCTGAACAGCAGGAGGTAAGAGGATTATATACCAATAAAAATTAGCCACAACTGCAGCAGCTGCATAATTCCCCACCAAATCATCTTGGATCAACAAAAACAGTTTCTTTAAGAGTATAAAGCTTTGAATTGATGCTCATTAATTAGTCAGGGCTATTTTTCACAGATTTTTTTCAGCTACTACTTGAAAGAAATGAGGTATTACAGCGTCACCTGATTGTCAAATTAGCAAAAATGTCTGAATATCACGTGAAAAGAGAAAACCGTCATCTAATCGTTACTCACTGCAACAATGCTTTCATCAGAGGAAGCTGATTAACACGTGTAATATTTCATTAGATATTGTCACCTCAAAGCAGTCTCAATCATGTGTTTCCATCACTTTCTTCCTTTCCCTTTAATCAAATTATAGATGATAATCATATTAACGGCTCTGTTCATGCCAGAGCTGCTGCTCTTTGATTCTGTGCGACTTAATCTGCCTTTGCCCTTAATCTAAGATCTTTTTGAATCTCAGAAACAAGAATAGTCGCTTGTTGAAATAGATTAGGGATGGTAGAGTGCTGATAGGATATTTTTAGCTCTTCACTGTGTCTTGGAAGTGCTTTTCATACTTGGAGAGGATTTTTTTTTTATTTGGATGAGATTTGATAAAAAAAAAAAAAAAATTAAATTGAGTTCTTGTGGTTTTTATTTTCTAAAAATCAGACATGGGTCATGTAGTTGTGAACTGGATTCAGTTATTTCTTTTGGACGGGTTGACTTGTTTGACACGGTGGAACGAAGTAGATCAGCCCACAACATAGCCAACCCCACACACTGGGCAGCTTTCTGCAAGACCAATTGGACTTCTCAGTGAATACAGATGATTCACTCCATCTGTTTTACTGAAACTAAAGTGACACGTACTGCATCAAACTGGTGGCTCCTGTTGGAGAAATGAAAACAAATTATGGTATTTTAATAAACATTAGTCGGACAAAGTTTGTGATACTTTCACTATCTTAAAGGTCCGTCGTGTCAGATTCAGGGGCAGAAACTGAGTGTAATATTGGCAGAAATATAAACAATATTCATAATTCTGTTTTTCATTTGTGTAGTCCATCACGTTGTACGCCATGTTTCTACAGTAGCCCAGAACTGACAAAGAAAATGATACTTTGATACTTTGTAAACAATGGATAGAGCAATAATTTATGTGGGTAGCTTTTTTTGTTGAAGCCAATACAGAATTATCACCAGACTCAAGGTATTTTAGCGTCTTTTAGCTCATTGTTTTGGTTTCATGCCCTGCAACTTTACTGTTTTGGCTCAGTCTCACTGCTCTCATCAGAGCCATTTTTACTTATTTTACTTTTTTTCAAAATAAAAGTCCAAAGATGCCATAACAGCTGTTCAGTATTCAATATAATTTTGTATTGGTTCCTACTGTTCTACTTGTTATATAAATAAATAAATATATGTGCTTTGCAATATAGCCTTAAAAATACACCACAATAAGTTATTTTATGGCTATATTGTGCAGCCCTACTTCTCAACTAAATGGCACAGAGCAGATAAACATGAATCATGAAAGTAAATCTTGTTCTGTGATGGAAGATGCATTGAACATTATAGCATCCATTAAATGAAAGGGATGCGGGTAGCACAGCTTTCCAGAGCTGATAACTGCTGTATCTTAAAACAGTAATTATGAATTTTGAATTACATTTTTCTTTCAGTGGCACATTAATAAAATCATTTGAGGTCTGCTGTGTCAGGCTAAATGAATCAAAACTGATTTAATATTTTAGTTCGGTTGCATAAATGTTCATGGTGGTTGTCGTCCTGATTATCACTTTGCTGCATTTCCGTGGTCACTGTGCCGTTATCAATAAAAATCCTGTTGTTTTGAAGGTTGTGGAAATCGCACCGGCTTTCCAGCTGGACCCTCATCTGAGAGACCGCCTTCACGCTGATTCTGTGAACCTCGCCAAACAGGTATGTCTGTTGTTTGTCTTGTGATTCCTGCTGTTTCTTTTGCTTTTTTGTTTTATTTCTGTGTCGAACTGGCTTTTGCCCAAAGTTCAGGACCTGACCATTTTCCATCGAACAAAATCTCTACTTAATCCCTCTTAAATTATTAAATTTGAATTAAAATAATGTTGAATATTCATGTTGCTGTGTTCTGATGTTAATCCAGTTCATTCATATTTCCTCTTAAATGTATTTCCTGTATTTCCCTTTAAAAATGTCAATGTCGGCACGTTGACTGTGCGGCGTTACAGACTCTTGATCACTTGTTTAACAAAAAGTTGGCAGACTTGAGGAGAAGTGGCTCGCTCAAACTAAAAAAGCTATCCAAGCGAGGCCGCTCAAGCACTGCGCTGTAATTAGGAAGTCTGAGCAAATTCCCAATGCTGTTCATTTTTGTCTGTCTACAGTTGGTCTGCACAACAACAGGATTCTCCCCAGGAATTTTAATGCGCTACTTACCTGCGATTCAAATGAGGACATTAGTGCGCTGGAAAATGAAAATGCAATTTGAAAATGGGTGGAAATAGATGTCAACACTGCAGACATTAAATGCAGTCCTGGAAATGAATGTTTGAACAGTCTTTGAGTGCATTTCTGTGAAACTATTTAATGATTTTCGCCACCAGTCGTGCACTCTGATTAGGTTCAGAAAATGCAAGAAGAGAAACATTTGCCACAAAGTAAGAGCTCACCTTGTGTCTTCACCTTTTTTTCAAATCATTTATAATCCCAGCGGTCTGGCTTTACTGTTGCTGAAAAGTTGGCTCGACGATGACAGCATCGCTTAAAAGTCAAGCCTCATCTCTCAGAGGAGATTTCAAGTAATGGCCTTTTCAGGTAATGGCCCAGTTGAGGAATGAATAGAAGTGAAGAAGGAGAGCGGAAGAGGAGGATGGAGGCGAGGATGGTGATTTGCTAAAGAAAGAAATGACCTTGAATGCTACTGATAGAGAAATGGTTATGTAAGAGAGAGGGCGAGAAACTTTTACATGAGACTCGTGATGTGACCTTGCTCCAGTTGTGTTTTTCTGCAGTAAGCAAATCGCAACATCATCCAGCATGTCTGCGTGAAGTGACGGACCATGTCATGTCTCCTCATGAGCCGCGGCAGTGGCGAGCTCTGGTCCAGGACTTTCCTCTACATATAGATGAGAGAGTGATCCGCACTTTAAACAACAGTGTGTGGTCGACGCACACACAGGCGCACACACAGGCGCACACACGCGTGTTTACTATTCTTGAGAGGAAGTAGACTGACTTGATGCAAGGACATGTTTCACCTCCATCACATAGGCGCCGCTGTGATGAGCCGTCTGACAAAATGTCCCTGCTGCATTCACAGTTTCCAGACTCTGAAATGAATTACCTGTTATATTCAGCAACTTGAGCTTTATTCATTGTCAAGCTTTGTTTGCAGTTTCAATGTTTGCTTTTCAATGTTCATGCTCGTCAAGGCAAAGTGGACAATGTAAGGACAAAAGGAACACACTGTTCGCAGATATTAAAATATGACTTAATACTCACACATGAACAAAACCATCACCTTTTATTGGAGTATTAGTGATAAGATAATGATAGTAATGTTTATAAGAACTATTAAAGGAGAAGTTTGACATGCTGAGAAATGTATTTATATAGCATACTGGAAAATAGTTTACCGGTATCTGTCTGAAAGTTTAAAGGAAAAAAAAAAAACACCCCCCAGCCCCTCCACAGCTCACTAATTAACACATACTGTATGCTGTTCACTAATTACTAAGTGTAAAAAACAACAAGTTGTGGGATTCTGACGCTCCTTTCACAATGTAAGCTTTTGGGAAAAGCCTTTTTGGGCCCCGTCACGTCATGATGTAATAATCACTACAAATTCTGTCTTCAAAGCCTGGCGCTCCTCCTGGGGGCTCGGCGTAAACACTGACGATCCCCTGGTCCCCGAGCTCCCAGTCTGAACGGCTAGCTGCAAGGCTAACTGAGCTAACTTAGCTAAGGTGGCTTCATTTAGCGGTTACTCTGGTGATATGCTGCTGCCTAATTCAGAATTGAGTATGAATTTGTCAGGTGGCCAGTTCTTGCATACCTTTTTTAATAAATGGCAAATGTATAGTTAATTAAACATTAGTTAATAGTTAATACACAAGTATTGTTGACAACCAATACAATCCTTGATAAATATGGAAGCAAGTTGCAAATGATGTTTATAAACCTTTACAGTTGCTTAATACATGGTCTATAACGCACTCCATTGCTTACAGTAAAATAACTATTAACTTGTTCAGTTAACTATACATTTACCATTTATTAATGATGGTTATTATAACATGTTACAGAAGTCATCCACACAGCTGAAGGATTAAACCTGCAGCATTTGCAGATTATCACCAGGGGTCTCACTTTCTCTCTGCCTCATCCTCCATTCATCTTATTCCAAACACCCCCTCCTCCTCTCCTCTTTATCCTCCCCTCCCTCCCTCCCTCCTGTCATTGCATTTCCCTGCTACAGTATGTGTTGTGATTGCATTTCACATTGTGCCGGTCCCCACAGTGAAGGCTTCCACTTCAGAGCTGAGCCCGGCTCTCACCGCAGGTATTGAAACCTGCTCCCTAAGCAGCGCCGAGGCTGAACTTTGGTACCTCGATGGCTATTATTAATGCGTGTGTGTTTGTCACAGCCTGTTGGTGTGTGTGAGACAGTGCAAGGGGACATTTATTTTTTATGCGTTCTGTGGTCCTTATAGAATAGGGAGTGATGGAGATGGCACGTCTGTGCAGCACGTGTGCTATTGTCTGGGCGCAAACACACATTAGCAGGTATCCGTGCTTGTCTCAAGAGGCCAGTCTTCTGTATAGTTTACTATTCGTGTGGAGACGCCAACTCTTTCAGTGCTGCACTCAGACACCTCAATGTGTCCAGTTCAATTTGCACTGTAATTAGAGGCTTTTCATTTCAATCAGCAGCTCATTGGGATGTACTGGCACAGTGCTCCAGACATTAAGCAGCACACGTACAGTGTAGGGTCTCCTGCTTCTGCTCGCACCTACACACCAGATCCCACCACAAGTCTCCCACTCTTGTAAAAACACACTCTGTTTGAACATAGAGATTTATAAATAGAAAGATGCACTGGATGATATATCATCACCACTCTCGGATCTATACACGCTCACATTTTTCTCCTCCTCCTCCTGCACACACACCTGCTATTCCTCGCCTCTTATCTGGTCTTAATGGCGCCTCCATAGTGCCGGCGCTTCGTCCCCCCTTCATCTCGCCGTCTGTGCTGTATCGCCTATCTTCCATTATCAGCGGCCTCCATCTGAGTCTTTCAGAGAAACGGCGCAGTCTTTGAACTCGCTGCAGGCCACGCCGTTTCTTCATAGAATGTCCTAGAGAACAAAGTTGCCTGGCAACACCGACTGCTGCAGGAAGTTACTTCAGCTCTCGGTAGAGAGGGCTTTGAGCTCAGAGTGGGTATCAGGCCAGAGCTCACAAGGAAATCAGAGATATTGTCAAATGGCCCGTTATGTCGTTATGTGTTATTTGCTGCTCAAACAGCTGATTTTGTGGACTTGTTTTTTGTTGTTTTTTTTCCTCTCCTCGGTGCTGCGATTGTCTGGCTGCCGTGTCTTTGTTGTCTTTTGTATTTTCAGCGGATGGACCTCGGCTGACATTTCATTTCGCCAATATCTCAGCCAGTCCTGATTAGTTTTATTAATGATGCATCTCACTTCAGCAGTGTGAGGATTCCCTAATCACAGTGATTGGACCCACTGATTGGGCGCTTCATTGCTTGCTCATCCATCCATCCATGTGCTGCATTTGATCATTTCCATTTTTTTTTTTTTGAATATCTCTTTGATATCTCTGTTGCTCTGCAGCAGTTTTTTTTTTTTTTTTTTTTTGCATCTGCAGTGGGTTGAAAAGGTTTGAATCCTGGAGCTTGTTTTGCTTGGTGCGCATCAGTTTTTATGATAGGACGTGAGCTTGAGCGCCTGGATCTAGGCATAAATCCCCCAATCTCAACCATTAACAAGTTAGACGTGCTGTCTGTGAGTCATGCAACATCTGTGCACAAATGGGCCCAAACAACACACATGCTGCACAACCCTATGGTAGGCTTTTAGTAAACAGACTCGAACACTGGAGATTAAATTTGACGTATCTCACTACATTTACAAAGTTGTATTGACTGCCCCAAATGGACGTGTCAATAACAAGTGAAGAGCAGTCTGTTTAGACAGTCTGTTTGTTGCTGATCCAGGCAACTGCATAATTTATAAGGAATACGTCTGTATTTACTGTTGTTGACAGAGTAGTAATCATTTATTTTCGCTGGACTGCCTGAACATTTATGTCTTTTCCTCTGCAGGGCATCTTGTGTACTGTGTAGAAATGTCCAGTGTCATTTAAGATAAGATAAAACTTTATTAATCCCTGCAGGAAAAGTTCAAGAGATAAAGTCACATAAAGGCACGTGGTCAAAGGCTTCAGTGGTCCCAAAAGCTCTTGCATACTCTTGGTTCTTTTCATATTCTTTGGGTTGGCTTTGTTCCTTCCTTCTATCCATTTTAAAACCATCTCTTTGTTAGCTTTTGTTGAAACATGAATAGCCTCAAACTGGGACATTGATTTTTCTGGGTTTGAGTTCATAAATGTTGTCAATAAGTTAGATCCAGAAGCTGGGGCTTTATAAATATATTACTGCTCCTGGCTTTGCATGCCTACATTGGCATCCAAGACACTCTTGATTCCCCATTAGTAAAAAAACACTTCGTTAAGATCTTTTTTTAATTATCCTGTGGGTAAGTCAGAACACACTACATTAGCCCTTTTTTTTTTTTAAAATGGCGGTCATAAGTGGTTTTAGTTGGTCCTTGGTCACAATAATGCTGCCCCCAGCCCCTGATGTGAGCAGTTCTTTGCTCTGAACTTGCCTGTTAGCCTTCAACACAGTATTTTCAGCAGACCCACCAACCTAGCAGCTGTGCTAGATCAATTCGTATTTGCAAAACTAGCCGCTCGGCATAAATTATGCAAATGTAGGACATGGTGACACAGCATGATGTCACAAAGTCACAGAACTAACGGCAGGACTGCTGACGAGGCGTTTCAGGAGCGGTGTTTTCTGTGGGAGAGAGGAGCTTCAGTTGGTGCAGACTTTGACCTTTTTAACTTTCAAGATCGTGTACACGCACAAGAATCTATAAAAAGCACTGCAGGAAAGTAAAAAACAAAAAAAGCTTAATAGGTCTCCTTAAAGCTCATTTTGTGCACATAAAATGGAAAGGGCTAAAGTATAATGTAGTATTTGGATCAGTTAGATCATTTTGTTGTTTATTCACCCCTCTATAGTAATTACACATACTGTATAATGGCAGTATATTACACAGAAGCCCTTTTTTTTAATGCCTGGATCAAAGAAATGAGTCTACAGAAGTGCTGCATCTGTTTCTGACATTATGGTAGTGCGATGATGTCTCAAACTTGGCTGCTGCTTGAAGTTTTTTATATTCGGTCCCAGATTTAGTAATACAACTGACCCTGCCTGAGGCTATTTCTATATATTTCTTTCTACTCTCCGCTGCATCGTCTTTCCTGCACTTAAGGCGTTTTCACTCTTTTTCCAGTGAATCTTGGAGCTGTCTTTATGTTGAAGTTTGGCAGCGGGTCTCTGCACTCTTTCCAAGTCTCTATATCATGATGGGGATTTGGCAGAGCTAGCCGCTGTGAAGGAGTCTAAGCAAAAGAGAAAAGTCGCTGATCCAAAATGATTAAGCTTTTAGAGCTGCTATAATGAATTTTGTTCTTTTGACGTCAGCTGATTTTACAGTGCGAGCCTGCTTCAAGCCACACTGGAGCGACGGGTTGTTACACACATCTCTGGCGCTTAGTGTTTTAGTATGCGCGTAAGCTCACCTTAGATGTCTGTGGGCAACACAACGATCTGTCTAATTAGCTTAACATTTGTCTCGGTGTGTGTGAGAGGGAAGTCAAGCAGGTGTGTGCCGGTTAGTTTAATGTCATCAAGGCCTCACCGTCTGCCATTTTTGTTTCATGGCATATTAACCGTCTGCTGGAATTATTGAATTCAGTCCTGGTACTTCTGGAGCATCGACAATTAAGAAAGCTTTTTACTCTGCGTATGACGCAGTCTCATCCACACAGTTTTGTTTCTGGGCAGTGGGGAGTGAGGTGAACCTTTTTTCTTTTTGTTGTTATAGATTAGCAGACAACATAGAAGCAGGGCCCTCTACGCTCTGCTCGCCTCACGCTCGGAGTGAAAGAGGGCAGAAAATTCAAATTTGCTGCTGTGTTTCAAGTGCGAGATGGAGAGAGGAAAATGGGAGATAAAGATTTTAAATCTGTGCGTGAGACGTTTTGAAGGGAAGCATCTCATATCTGGCTAAGTGTTTTAGAGGACGGGGGAGAGATAATTTGTTGTTTGTTGTTCAGTGTTTTGCTTGCGTCTGCCTGCTTGTTTTCCCACCATCCCCCGAGAGAGCTGCTACTCAAAGGCACAAATGTCGGCAGCTCATCAGCACTCTCAACAAAGCAATTGTGCATGTGTGGGATAGTACAGTGCTGTACACGCAGTCTCTCACCTAAACTGGTCCTCCGTGTTATAACTACACGCTGTGAACGTTTTTTTTTGTTTCTTGTCAAAGAAGTTCTTTAAATAGATCAACATAAACAAGTCGCCCGTCTCACTACTTTTCGTCTGTCGCAGCACTTCCCCCAAGTCTCGTCATTTGTGCTGAAGTCGTGAAGCTTTAAAAATGGGTCACAAAAATGGCTTTTGTTTTTCCCGATGCAGCTGGGCATTGGAGTTCTTTGCAAACATCGCACAGACTGGAGTAAGTCGTGAATTTGTTGGGCTTTATTTTCAGCAACAAATTGATACACATTGTGTGCTTTAGCACATTTCTGACAGCAGGATGACTTTGTGGGACTGACTAAAATAACTTTTTAACAGGGTAGTTGTTGGTTTTGGCCTTTCCATGTGAAAGAAATAGAATATGACCAGATTTATTCTTTAATATGCTTATGTGCAGAGTAAATCTTCATTACTGTGCTAGTTAAAGGTGTCATTGATAACATTCAGCCACTTAATGTTGCATTCAACCTCCCCCGTCCACTACATTCACGTCACAACACCGCTGCTGTTCGAATCATCTGCCCCCTCAAGTGAATGCCGGTTTGTCGCTAATGTTAACGTTGCTAACACTAGCTAGCTAACGTTAGGGCAGTACAGTAATGTAGAACAATGTATTTTTTTAAACTGGCAGCTACCAAGGCTGGTGATCGCTGACAAAACCAATACCACGTGATGTCAACGGCATTGTACTTCTACTGGTGGCTTCATACTACTACTGTCTTGCAAAGTTCTTACACAGAGGTGAAGAAAACATTAATTTTGGACCAGACAACATTTTAAAATTTATTCACAATCATAATAATGTTTCAAGGAAAAGAGATACAAAATAATACATCTACAGAGTTTGTAAAATACATTTAAAAAACTGCAGAATAAAAGTAACAATTATTTGTCTCATAAAAATGTTCAATATGACCTTTTTTAAAAAGCAGATTTAATTATGTTTCCAGACTGTGTATTGTTTGTCCTAGTTCTGACAGACAGGTTGATTGAACTGCTGTGAAAATTGAAAACTGTTCAATACTAAAAAATATGAGGTATAAAGGTGCAATGTGTAAAATGTGGCTGCCTGTTGTGTTCATAGTCCAAACAAATAGGGGGCAGCATATCACCAGAGTGACTGCTAACTGTTGCTGCCTTTAGCTTGTAAGTGTGGATGTTCTTTGTCATCAATCTAGACAGCGCTGTAGATCAACTTCCTGTGACCGTGAAGCACTTGCAATGCTTGGACAAAGTGATTTTTAAGCGAGTGAGGAAAGATGTTTGTATCATCAGAGTGAGAAGGAATCCCTTTTTTTCCCCCCTCCAATTTTGTGTGCATTTGTCTGACTTGAATATTTAGCGTTTCGATGACAGCAGCGTGAAGACGTCTGCAGCCTGACATCCCCTTTAATTAAATAACAGCATCTCCTGTGTGTTTGTGAGTCCTCAAGACAGTCCCGTGTGTGTGTGAGACATAAAACGCTGCTTTCGAGTGTGTACCGGCCTGTGCCACCATCTTGTGTAGAGTTTCAGGCCTCTGTAAGGTCTGTTTGTGTGTACACACGCGCACGCCCGCCAATTCAGCGAGGGTATTAAATGTGGAATTAGTTCTGCTGTCAATCACTATGGTGACGGTGAGTGAAGAGATGACACGCTCTCGCTCGGACGAGTCTTGTCCCCAGTAGACACACACACACACATATATAGAGGTGTCTCATAGGCTCAGATTGACACTTCGTCCCTGGAGGTGGTCAGCGTACTGTAAACATTATTACGACTTATAGATCCATAAACACCTGCCTGCCTGTCTGTTTGTGTTTGGGCCCATTTTGACTTCAGAGCAAACAAAACTTTTCACCCTGAAAGCATATTTTAATATTCCATCAAGAAAACCAGCATTTGGAAATGGAATAGACAAAAAAAGCTCTACCCTATTTCCCAGTGAGCTCATGCATCAATCAGTGCTCTTGTTCCCTTTTCTAATTTACTTATGTTCTGCCCCATGTTTTTCTGTGTTTGACAATTTGTCTCGACTTCTTCTTTGGTTTCTTCATCCGTTACCTTGTTTCCTTCCGTCGTCCTTTGCACCTGACACTCTTCTTTCATATTCTGTGGTCTCAAGTTTCTAAATCTGCCGATTTGCTTCTTTCCTCTTTGTCTTCTGTGTGACTCACCTTGTTTGCTCTCTTGCATCGTCTATTTTCCCTGTGCTCATTTAGTTAGTTAATATAGGAAGGTCAGAAGTGCGACGTAGATGTCGTTTTGTAGGCGGATCAAATGGTCATGATGATCCAGTATCAAGTTTTTAAGTCCAAAGATTTTATTGTCATGTGTGCATTATGTCCTTCAGTTCAACAGTTCCAGTGTTGGAGCGCTCAGAGCATCCTCTGTATGAAGCATATCTTTGATCATAATTAAAATAAGTCCGAATGGAAAATACAAATTGAAAATTAAAAGATTATTTTACTAAGCTACTAGGAATAATCAGGCCATAATTAGAGTGAAAACTGAAATTGAAAACGCAGAATTTCTAAATGCAAAAGGTTATTTAAAATTACAACGCGAGTAAATGAAAAAGTAAAATTTAAAAATGCAAAGGCTTGAATGGAAACGCTCAAACTGAAAGCTTGACTTGTACATATAATTTGAAAATGTCGGTGGTAATAAGATGAGGGAAATGCCAAATGTGAAACTGAAAATGGGAAATAAAAAAGCTTAAATGGAAAAAAAAAACTAAATTAAATTTGTTTTGCATTTCAAATCTGTTCAAGGTGGAATAGTCAGTTGATCTCTGCAGTCTTTTAAATTTGTTATAACTTTAGAGAGAGATTTTTCTAGGCTATAGCTGTATTTCATAGCCTAGTATTTCATCCATTCTTACATTGTTGTACAATGGCCCTGTTTAACAATGTTAAACGGGGCTTTTTCCACCACAACATATCACTTACAGATAACACATTATCTATAGTAAAAGTCCTTTCATGTCGAAAGCAATGTCGCAGCGTTGCCCATACTACTTGATGGATGAGTGGTCTTCAGTAAGTAGAAACACAACAGTGTTAACAAAAACTAATGGAACGTATAAGATGACGGCTGTAACTACAGTACACGCCAGCACTGAATGACTATTGTAATACAAGTCCGGTGATAAACACCCGAGTGTGTGCAGCGTGCTCCATTGTGTGCAGAGAGGCAGATTCTGCTGTGCTTTGTGTAATGCAGGATGCATAAAGTAGTGCACGGGTCTAAGATGTCAGGGTGACATTGCCACTTGTGATTGGATGGGTTCTATTTCGAGCATCCGCGGCTTGTCTCCTCATGCCTGCAGAATCCTCATTCCTGTTTGTGCTGCACGTATGAAGCCCAGGAGTCGGAGAAATATTGAAATGGGTGGTGCTTTTCTTTTTGTTGATTTTATAATGAGAGTATATGGGAGTGCTTGTGGCTTTCTCGGGATAGAAACCACTCAGAAAGGAAGCCATCTGAGACAAAGATGGTGAGGTGGTTGGATGGATATGGAGGTCTAGATGGAGGGAGTAAAGCACAAAGCAAGGGGGGGGTGGATGGATGAATGGAGGGAGGAGGAAACGAGACAAACCTGCTGTTATTGAAGACTGAGAGTGTGCTGAAACCAAGCGAAGTGGTCAGAGGATGCAGGGACTGAGACGAGAGGAAGTGAGGGGAAAGACAAAAGACGGGATGTATTGATTCTCTCCGCCAGCTGGGGGGAAACTCAAGCCAACTGTGCTCTTGTGAAATTAGAGCCAAGGAAAAGGTGGAAGGATGAAGTTGGAGAGGATGGAGGAGAAAATGGTGGGAGAGAGCAGCACGCGAGCGTTGGCACTGCTCGTTCCACAATGTGCAGTAATAACACTAAAGAACAGTGAAATGTGCATGCTTATGAATAATGAATGTTCACAGCAGTGGTTGGCTCAGAAGCACGATAACTGGGCCATTCATTGTGTCAGAGCAGTGGAGCAAAGTGATTTTGAAATGGGGATAAAAGAAGCGGAGATGTGGTTAATTTATGCACGCGATATCAAAACTAGCAATCAAAACATTTTGCTTACAAACGGACCATCTGAACAGCCAAAACCCGTCAGATGCCAAACAGAGGCGTAAGTGATTTGTCTGAATTGCCCACAAAATGATAAAAACTGAGAGCTAAAGTGGCCCTAAAGGCAACATGGGTCAAGTGATTTGTGATAAGTTGGAGTGAATGGGTGATTTCAGTAAAGACGGGCAACGAAACAAACTATGTGAATAAAACAGGAAAGGCTTATTGTCCCCTTTTCACAGCAGACATTTTGATTTGACCACTAACAATGGCTGCAGGGTCCTGATATCGTGAATGGTGGCTCATCGGCCTGGTTTAGTGGGACACTTGATGAATCTGAGCCTTTGTTGATGTAACGAGCTTTACTTGTGCTTTTAACACAAAATCCAATCAATATTCAGCCATTTTAAGAGAAGGTGTGAGATTGTTTATATTCTCTTGGGTTTGAGGTGGGATACCTTCCAATGATCAGCCATCCTCCCTCTTTATCCCGTGGTAGCAGTGAAAATTCAGGGGCAGAGGGGTTGTTGAGTTGAATATGTTAGTCTAGACTGCCTGACTCACCGATCCTTTATCTGTTCTTGCGAGTCAGAATCTATGGACCCGACCATGGCTTTAGCTTAACTGTGCTGTGCATTGAAAAATCCATGGTGTTGGAGAAGCAGACAGACTTGTAATTTTATGTAAAAATAAAAAAGTGGGTGAGTCAAATAAAGTTGAAGTCAAAGAACTGTTTATTTAACGATTACACAACTTTGTGTTGCGAGTCTCAGTGAAAAGTTTGGGGGATTTTTGTTTTCGTGCCTGCTGTTCTTTAGATGTAGATGAGCCACGGACGCTAGACACACATTTAAATTATGAAAGCTTGAAAGGATAAAGCAGAAGGAGCTCGGCCTTCCGCTGCATTGCTTTACAGACTGCTCGCTTTCGCCTGCTACATGAACACATTCTGAGGTCTGATATTTGAGCTCTGTGACCCACAGTTTGACATTAAACTCCGCAGTCAGGAAGTCCGGTCCATTTTGTTAATCTCTAATTGGATTAACGAGTGACAGCCGCTGCCAAAAAGACATTAGTCTCCTGACTACTGAAGGCCGTGCTGGGCTACTTTTTTGGCAGAAGCTTGTAAATTACACTTTAGAGTTTAATGAAATCATCAGCGTCGCATTGGGGTGTTGATTCCCCGTCAGGCCTCATTTTGCCACACTGACGAGCTTCCACTACATTACTCCTTATTTAGCATGCTAACGACGTACAGTAAATCTAAATGGGTCTACTGTAGTGCACGACTCTCCCGCATCCTGCCCGCTCTGACGTCCTCAGGACTGAGAGATGAGAAGGAAGCGAATCATCTGACGTGGGCACGAGAACTGTTAGCCACGATGTGCTGCCTCATGCAGTAAAACGTGGAGATTGGAGAGAAAGAGAATTTTGCTTTGGGGAAATTAGATTGGGAAAAACAGTGAGAGCTTTTGCCTGAAGGAGCAGTCTACAGGAAAACTTTCTCCTCGTTCGGCTGCTCACAAAGCATAAGCGCTGGGTGAATATTCTGAAACAACGCTTGCGTTGATGAAAAGGAAGAGATGAACGGGAGATGCCCTTCCTCCCCCTCCCTTGCTCTCTCCTCTTCTTTTAACTTGTATAAGAAAGCTCGGGCTGTTAATGAAACTGGAGTGGACACACACACACACACACACACACACACACACACACACACACACACGCACGTACTGTACGAGCAGGCAATAACAGTCTCACTGGCATCAGCAGTTTTCCCTATTTAGTGAAGCTCCCTGTGGGATAATGTGTACAAGACTTCAGTCAACTTACCTCACCAACTTTTCTCTCTTCACTTCCTTCTCAGTCTTCTTCTCTGCCTGTTTCTATCTTAAGTTCACTTTGCCTTATATTTCTCCTCAAGCTTTCTTTCTTTGTTTAGATTGTTTTTTTTCATTTTTTTCCAGTGCAGAGCGCAGACGCTTTGCTGCATTTTCTTCCATAACAAGCTATTTACATAAAAATCCATTGTAGACCAGCAACTGGTGACATCATATACAACACATTTGCAGGCGTGATATAATGTGTTATGTGTGTGAGATGTGAGAGTGAAGTAATTAGTTGCGGTTTTAATTATTTTTTTTGTGTGAGTGGAGCATATAGGGGTAAAATTGGTGTAAACATTGTAAAGGATTTAAATTCTGAACCTTTTTTTCGACTTTCTATGGAGTCATTTTGTGATAATATGATCATATCTGTTATTGCTTCATCAAATTTGACTTTTACTCAGCAAATATAATTAATGTTTTGTTTTTTACATATGTACAGCATATTACACACGCATACCTGTATATCTTCCCACATAAAATATCTTACATATCATGATATTGATTTCAGTTATATCATCCTGCCCTAATTAAATTAGTTACCATCAATACTCTAAATGCACTTCCCCGTGAGTTACCAACTAACCAATCACAGAAAAAAGAATAAAACCTGCAGCTGATTGGTATTCAGCCACTGTGAGCCATCATTATGGCACTGTGTGAAATAATGAAAAAACAAACTGTATAAGACCTCTAATGAGGTAGACATTTATCTAATTAGTCCATGCTTACAAGTGGTCAAGATACAATACATTGATCAGTAAATGTTCTATGCAAATAAATAGCCAATCAGTGATTATTTACATGGGACATTTATTGATTGCTGTATTGATCGTGAACAGCTCAAAGCATGGACTAATTAGATTACCATTTCTCTCATTAGAGGTCATACGCAGTGAGAACACATGACAGCGATGTTTGCTTTATTTTGTTATAGCTCTTTGTGTATACATCTCTCAATCAGTCAAGTCAAAGGACCATAATTCATTGAAACAACAGTTTTTTTTTTTATAAACCTTGGTTTGTAGTGTGCCCTACCCCCCCATCCCAACAACAATCATGCACATATAGGGGTAGGGCTAAGTGGAAGGGGCAAGGGGTGAATTAGGATCGGGCCTTTTTCTTCCCCCCCCCGTGTACATATGTCCATTGCCAGTCTAAGCTGGTGTGTATGTGAGTGTAAAACATATTTCAGATCTGCATGAGACTGGCTGTTGAAGGTCTAATAACGATGCTCATAAAATATACAGATTGTCACATAGTGGACAAAAACTGATGCAAATTTAAGCATATGTTCGTACATCTGCCCCCGCACGAAGCAGGAACTGTATTGTATATTTATGTGTTTGCCTACAGGCACACAACAACATACATTAAGGGTAAGATGCACATGGATACTGTATTACTCTGGCATACATTCAGAGTTACATATTCTCACATGGAAATGGCCTGACACAATGCGCACACACACTCACACATGCATAATTAGGAACAAACGCACAAACACAAGACCGTCCCTCGTCTTCGTTTTTTTTTTTTCCTCCTCTTGTGTCTTCTCCTTCCCCTCTCTCTCTCTCTCTCCACTTCCTCGCTCCCTCCGGCTGTGTCAAATGCTGCAGTGTGGGTGTCGTCGCATAGAGTGCAGCCAAATCTTAGTCTGACACACACACACACGCACACACCAAACAGTATGCGGACGCATGCACACAACTGCAGTGTTATGAAGTAAGAAAACCCATTTCTGCCCTGACTACCTTTTGGACGGAGCGAGGGAGAGAAAAGGGAGGGGCGGAGGAAGGAGTGAGATGGAGGGAGGAGGGGGAGTGAGGAAGCCTTGGTGAGAGCATAGGAAGAAGAAGAAAAATAGCATTTGGCCTGATTTTGGGTACAAGTTACTAACAATGCATCTCCACTGAGAGTAGAGTCTGATCTGTTTGTGTGTCTGTAATTCAGCATACGCACCTCTGTGCACAGGCAAGCATTAATCTTTGTTTGCAGGCGTGTGTGCTGTCATTGCTTTATTTGTGTATAGGCATGGATGTGCCCGCTTTTGACCAGCTGTGTGTGTGTTGTGCTTTGCTCTTTGATCATTAGGCAGCTGTATTCACTCCTTCTCATCATTTCATAGACAACAAGCTCATTATGCTTCCATTAACTGCTGACAGAGGGAAGGGTGAACGAGGGCAAGGCGAGAGACAGAAGGGACTGAGCCAGAGAAATCAAGGCAAAGTGGAAGAGAGAAGGGGGGAGGGAGGCATGACTAGCCGGCTTACTGAAAAAAAAATATAATAATGCCTAATATTAAGAAAGATTTGGAAGAGGGATGAGCAGAGAATAGGAGAGGGTGAACGAGGTGAGAGATTTGAGATCAGGGAGGAGTGGCGGTGAAAGGGGAAGCCTTAAAATGTAGCAGGGTGTGTAAGTAAGATGTGAATAGAGGGATTTGAGAAAAGTGGGTGCAGTCAGATGGAGGGGTAATGGGAAACTTTCAGAATAAGGCAGTCTTGACATTTTGACCGCGAGCGTGTGAGCTTATTTGAATTCAGCACACAGTCATCTTTTTATGGGATATAAAGTTTCAACTTCTCAGCAAGTCTCAAGGCCTTTGCATTTTTCTTTGCATTCGGCAAATATGATTTCAAAAATTGAACTAAAGGCAGATTATTGACGGATAGAGCAATCACAGACTTGAGTTAAGTGGCCTGCGCATTAACGAGTCCACACATGGAGTTTATTTTCTCCATGTAATCACAGACTAATGGGAGCAGGGATCGATATTCTGGGAAAACTGGCCTGGCAACATTTCAGGGAGAATTGGCTGAGGTGTGAATGAAAGGGGTGCCATTGTCAGGACAGGCATGTAAAAGGTTATGTCCATTTGAAGAAAGACTCTTTTATTTGGACTCCACTGATGACCTTTTTTCAAATCTGTGACTTTATTACAGTCATTAAAAATTACTTTTATCTGAAACTTCAGACAGATCCTAGCCCGCCATGTTACTATAAATAATAATCAGCATATGCAAGGCTGCGTATGTGAATAGTAAAAATCCCCTTAATTTACTGGGAAACATGTGTGAAAAAGATATATTCAAGACATTTAAAATCAAAGAGGCATTTGTACAGAAATTCTCCTTTAACGGTACCGTTCTCCAGGAAGTTAAAAAAATCCAGTTCCACATCATGTCTTTAAAGGTAACCTTTGCAGATTAGTTATGTTTACATTCACGGCTTCTCACCCAAACACATTGTGGCCTTTTTAAAGCTTAATAAATGCGACAGCCTCAAACTGTCGATCAGTGGAGTAGCGTGAAACCGTAGGCAACAGTGTGTCTGGGTAATCACGAGTACAGTTACCTGGGTCTGTGCATGACATACGGTGACCACTCTGAAATACATCACTTCATGACACTGTAGTAAATTGAGCTCAACAGGTTTGGTGTTTGGTTTACTGGATTTGCAAAGCCACTGAGGCTAACAAAATGTTTTGAATCTTGTTTTGGTCAGGATTAAATAAGGGATTTTCAATTATACGAGAGGATTTGGTACTGGATCCAATTTCAATAAAATGCTTTCACATACCAACAATAAACAGTCCACTGAGTCCACTGCGGCAACGAATAGCAATTACACAACTATGCATCAATATCTGCCTAAAGTTTGGTAAAGTCGGCTAACACTAGCCTCAATAAGCTACTCGCCACACCAGAACGAGTAAGGTTGTAGCTGCAGACCCCCAGATTGCATATATAAGAAGCTGAGTTGCATTACTTATGGATTTAACTTGCATTTCAAAAGAGGGAAGATATGTAATTTATTCTGTTTAAAGCTCCACCGTCTTTCTTTTAATGCCCAGAGTCAGAATCTAAATGCTGATTGTTCTTTTAATTTTTACAGAGAAGTGTTTGTAATCCTATTAGCGTGCGTTTGTTACTTGGGGTACCTGCAGTGTAGCAAAGATGTAAGTTTTGTAACTGGATTACAAACTTAAATTTAGATATAACCTCACACTGTTGGGGGCAGCAATAACAGCACTGTACCTCGGGAAAATTGGTCGTACACAGCATGAAAGCAGCACTCATTTAAGAAATGGAGAGGTGGCAGACTGAGCGGAGGAGAGTAGGTTGAGGGATAGAGACTGAGGCCAGCAGACAGAGATGGAGGGAAGTCTTGCGCAGTAAAATGGAGCAGAGAATAAGAAAGACACTTATAAAACGTTATGGTCTCATATATTGCAAAGGCAGAGAGACGGGGAAGAAAAATGGAAGGTAGATCTTTGGTACAAGTTTGAAGCTGTAAAACTTGACATCTAAGCGTTACTTTTGAGTTGTCTTTGCTTTGAGTTGGTTTCTTCTATTATCTGTTACAGCCTAAACATCTTTACCTGTTTGATTTTAAAATGAACAAACCAAAGGCGAGTGTCTATAAAATCCCAGATTTTTCCTTTTTGAACAGTAAATAAGTCGAACCTTTTTTTAAACATACCCCATAGAGTTAAAGGTGCAATATGTAAAAATCGGCCATCTGTAGAGGATCAGCAATATGTACTGGGTGCGTGAAACAGCTGGTCAGGGCTGGTGTTTTTACTGCTAACCCAGGAGCTTTAGACAGGCCAGGCTAGGTGGTTAGCATGCTATCTTCAGTAAATATCCCTGCAGCATTACAGAGAAGTCATAACATCAGAATTGTTATTTCTTCACTTTCTGATGATATTTTTTGTTCATTTTTACTGCACCTTTAGTGTATTTTGAAGCTGAAAAGAATTGGCCACATGTTGACTTAATACTCCAAACCAATAGGGGGCAGCATGTTACCAGAGTAACCGCTAACTGTGGCCAACTGTATCTGTTTAGCTCAGATAGTCATGCAGCTACCGCTCCTATTTGCTGATTCTAGGAGCTCGAAGCACCCGGGGGAGTGTTGGTGGTGTTCACTTTCAGACTATCACCTCTCAAAGTTCAAAGTGGCTTGGGGCTAGCTGGTTAAATACTAACTTATGTAGATTTCTCTGCAACACAATACATAGACGTCCCTGATATATATTTAAAACTCTTATTTCTTTAAATTCTTTAAATAATTTTAGTTCTTACATATTGCACCATTTAATGTCTCAAGGCACTGAGAAAACTGCTTATTTTCAACCTTTCTGGCTTGCTGGTTGCAGGGATATGAAGCATTTTCACGTGTGGAAGTCAGCTGTCAGTGACATTTCATAAAAGGCCAAGTTAAAGACATGAGATAACTGCAGGATACTGAGATAAGAAGCTTGAAGGCAAAAGAGATAGGTGGACAGGTAAATATTATGGGGCCAAGAAGATTGGGAAAAGTGGAGAAAATAAGACAACATGTGAAAACCAGCCACACACACACACACACACACACACGCTTACTCACCATACTGCACTTTATTTTATAGTGTCATAAAATGCTACAGTTTCAGTTGCCTTGCTGACAGCAAATCAGCCCAGAGAAACTTCCTCTGAAGCGTGCAGCGTTATTTTGGGATGAGTCTTCCTCTCAGTCTATGTCCCTTCAGTACACCTAAAGTTACGGCAGCACTTTGCACTGTGATGTGTTTTTTTTTTTATTTAATTGATAGAAAGCATCAGATTTTACGAGCCCACAATGCTGCGTGTCCACGCGTGGACTGTAAATTCCTGTTAGTTGTCTTCTGCGGCTGTATTGATTTAAAATCTGTCTGTATTGCCTTTCCTCTCCCTCTCCATCCCTCTGGCTTCTGTGTGTGCACTTTATGGCTGCATTGCTCTCAGACTATGTAGCACTCCCATTACACTGTTGGCTGACGACCTTACAGCTTCCATTTGGTTCACAGGATCTCTCAGTAATGTGAGAGAAATCGACTGATCGATTTTCTTTTTCTTTTGTATCCACACTGTTGTTGATGTGTCATGACTGCGAAATCACATTGAAACAGTTTTTATAAATACAAAATGGCTGATTTGTTTGTCGCACAAATAGCTACTCAAAAACACAGAAATAATGCAGATGTAACATAACATTGTTTATTGAAAATCTCCGTCAGTGCATGTACAATTTATTTATAATACTTATGTTTAACCTGTTTAACCTCGCATAAACTCATAACCCTTTCAACACAAAAGCAATCTGAAACAGATGCTGTCGCGTAAGAGTTAAGGTGAAAGCAAGAAAAGAGAAAAGGATGCATATCCTGTTTGCCTTAAGTGCAGTGTAATATATTTCTACCTTAATTATGAACTCTTTTGCACAGAGAAAATAGAATCAGTCTAATGAAAATACAGTGAATGTGCCAAGATTAATGCCTCAAGTGAGATTTAGTTTATTAAAAAGACAACTGCGCTCACCCGTCTGCCTCCCTGATTCTTTCATCTGCGTGCATGACATTATGAACATCCAGGAAAATGCTTTGCATACAGCATGTGATCAAACAGGAATTAAACAGGCCACTTAGTGTTGTGCCTCTCTATGCTTGTGCACTGTTGAACTCAAAGTTGGCAGTGGAATGAGATTAACATGTGCTGCGAGACATGCAGGTAGCGATTGTTATTAAAGGTCCTATGTGTAGAAGAGGGTGAGATGAGAGGTGTTCAGTTGGTTGCAATCTGCTAACACAGCACCAGCACGCTACTAAATTTTCGGCACACTGAACCTTTTAAATAAAGGCTTAAATGGCAAAATAAAATCCATCCACCTCGCACACCAGGCGCCACACATCACCTCAGCGTTGCGGCTCTTTGCGTCACAGCCCTGTCATGTCTCAATAAAGCCATGACATTTACGTAAAGTACACTTCTGTTTCGGTATTGATCGAGCCAACGGTCTGAAAAGCGCCGTTGTTGCTCTACACTGTCATGTTTGTCTGCAGTTTAGTGACATGACATCATGTGGCGTATGTGTGCGGCTTTAAACCTTTCAACTCCGCAGCTTCTCGTGGCTCTCCTTTCATCAGTCTTACATCACACGTTTCAGTCATTATTCATCGCCCGGCCTGTTACTAACAGCCTGTTAGGCTGTCTTGCTGTAAATCCACAGGTGCTTTGATTTTGCTTATAGCTCCTCTTCAGTAGATTATTCTCTATTGATCTCGGTGTCTGCCTCTCAATCTTTTTGCTCCATCCAGTTTCCATCACTTTGTCTGTGTTCGCTGTCCAGACATCTGCTCCATTCACCATCTACCATCCCTCATCACTTCCATCCTTTTTTCTGTCTCTCTGCCCCATCTTTGCACCGCTCTTCTGCCATCTGTCCATCTGTGACCTTTCAGCCCATAGTCTCTCCTGACACCCTTTCTTTTTGTATTAAAATTTTCCTCACTTTTTTTTTTTTTTTAGTTGAAAAGACTTCATTTTCTGAAGGCTGGACACAAACGTAAAGGGGGAGGAAGAGGAGAATGATGAAAGCGGAGCAAAGGACAACTGCCACATACTGAGCGATGGCAGTCATTGGAAAGAAAAAAAGCATCTTTTTTGACTTGTAGCCATGTAGAGGAAGAGAGGAGAAAAGATGAAGGGAGAAGAGCTAAGGGAAGGATCAGAGAACTCTGAACAGGGGGAGGGTGCCGGAGAAATGAATAGCTCTCACTTCAGAAAGAAGTGGTTTATTTGTAG
Source organism: Pagrus pagrus (assembly GCF_965226575.1). Classification (NCBI taxonomy): domain Eukaryota; kingdom Metazoa; phylum Chordata; class Actinopteri; order Spariformes; family Sparidae; genus Pagrus; species Pagrus pagrus. The sequence goes on along the minus strand of NC_140204.1, from coordinate 10,088,950 downwards.
AATATAGGTTTTTACCTCTTTTATAAGGGAGTCTGGTAGGAGTAGTAATTTATTATTCCCGATGCGAGTGGCATGACTCTATTTGATGGATTGCTATGAACTTTTGTACAGATATTTATGGTGCGCAGAGGATGAACACTAATGTCTCTGGTGATTTCAAGAACCACTATGAAGTTTGCATTTCTACCAAATTCAATTAATCTAATAGATGAGAAATCCAGTTCAGAGGTGGTGAGATTTTATTGGGGACACACTGGTGAATTTATAGACACTAGATTTGAGTTGGCGAGCCGACCCCGAACGTATGCAAATAGTGGTGATCAAAAGCTAAGGTGTAATGCAATTACAGGTGGAAAGTGTTGTTGATTAATGTGTCTTTTGGTGCTTTCACGGCACAGAATAGACATGTAATCAGTAATTAGAGGTGTGTCTTTTTAGTCTTTTGCTTGCGCTCTAAATTTGAACATCATAAATTTAATGTTAGTTTTTTTTTTGCGAAACAAATCCTGTGTCATTCTGTATCAATGTCATATTCTGTAGAAATACCAGCACATTGTACTGATTTCGTTTACACCTGCATAAGATCTGAACAAAATGCGAGCCGGTCAGGCAGATGGAATGGGGATCACAGTTTGCAGGATTAAAGGGTCAAATCAGTAGGTCGGAGCACGCAGGAAGGAGACTTCCAACAATGCAGGTATGTCGCATGATCAAGATCTCGCTCATTTCGAAATTCTCGTCAGATTCTGAAATATCAGAGTGAAATATTCTCTTCTTTTTGGCACCCTCGCTTCTGTCTTCATTAGTATGTGTGCTGTAGTTGAGACTCTTTTTGACAGCTTAACCAGCGTGGAGAAGAGCGAAGATCCTCAGAATTTAAATATCAGACGAGGCCACAGTCGCAACCGCATTTTGAGCAGAGCCTGGGTGTTCATGTCCCAAACTGAGAACCTGTTAAGTGAGCATTATGTAATACTAATGACCACACGCAGCAAGCACTCGCACATGGTGTAATTTGGGCATCAATTCAGGAGGGAGTCTTATCCCGACTCAATACGCCACAAGAATTAACGACATAATAAGTGAAATTTCCAATTACAGGAACCTCTTGAGTAAAACCTCTCCCATGAGACCAGTAATAAGTTTCAATTCAATGTTGTTTCATCCCTCCCATTCAGAAAGCCTTTGTATGCCTCGTCCGTTTCCTCAAGTGTTTTTGTTTTCCTGCTACAAATTTGATGACCGGACATGTTGTCCTCTTTATGTCGAGCAAATTACTTGGCATAACAACGAGGCTGCAAGTGTCAGAAAACAGGAGATGGAGAAGGAGGGATGGTGACCTGAATCTTAATTACAGCGGGTAAAAGTTGGGAGTGTGTAGAGGCACGATTTGAAGGAGAAAGCAATAAGTGATGGACTGGAGAAAAGCTGGAATGAAGGGATGAGTCCATGAATTGGTAAATGGATGGAGGGGATTCCGGTCAAGCTCCTTCCATTACAGCTGTGATGAAACTGAACGCGTGGGTGCATAAAGGACTGTGTGTGCGTGTGTGTGTGCGTGTGTGTGTCTGTGTCTGTCTGTGGGCGCATGCATGCTTGTGCTCATTATCATCAGTAGTTTTGTGTGCCTTTGGGCAAGAATGTGATATGCGTGCATTTCCGTGTGTGTTTTTCTCGGTTGTGTACTTTGTGTGCTCGGGTGGGTGAGCACCGCTGCTTTGGCAGCTGCCTGCAGCAAAAGGATTAGAGAGGTGGCACTGCTGAAACGGAGCTGATCTATTTGTGAGAGCGCGCGCGCGTTTGTGTTCCTCTGCGGTTGTATCGGCGATGAATCGGATCAGAGTTGTGTGTGTGCCCGGAGTCTGAAAGGGAATTGGATCAGATTACAGGAAAATCCTGGCACCGGATTAACTCCAATCCCCACAAGAGGGGAAAGAAAGGGGAAGAAGTAGTGGCGGTGATGTTTAGATGAGAGGAGGGAAGAGTGAGATGAACTGTAGGATCTGGTTATGTAATAACTGCAGGGGTAATGTGACTGTGTGCCTCTAAAGTTGCTGTGTGTAGCACCTTTTTTTAAAAACGGCTTTTCATTTTCAGGCTGTGATACCCTTGTGTATTATACAAAAAGTAAAACAGGTCTATATGATGATCCTCTATTTCGTGACAGTGATGCGAGTGTAGCTGTTTTCAAACTGAACATTTGCCATAAACTGTTGCTGTTATAAAGACGGTAGCACACCATGCCTCCTCCCTCTGCCTTGTTCTGACTGAGTGCAGTTGTCCCTTGGGCTTTACTGAAAATTAAGATGTAGCGACGCCCCCCTCCCCATCCGTGTTTAACTCATTCCACCCTTTGGCAATGCCGGAAGCTTTGCCTTAGCGTATTTTCTTTGGGTGCCGTAGAGGAACTCACCAAGCTCCCTAAAGGATAGGTTCAGGAGTCTGTCTTTTTCACTGTACATATGGGTGTGTGAGTATTTTATAATATTATTGGTTGCTGTAATTATTCCTCCTTTCCAAATGGGTTATAAATGGAGCTTGGTCTTAGTTCTTTTTAATTCAGTTAGCTGGTTTTAATCTAGATTTAATAAAACACGTTAAAACACCATAACTAACACTTTTCTACCCTTTCTGTTGAACTCCAAGCCCATTAGCTCCTATGGAAATGTAAATCTATAGATAAACATTAATAAAAAACATGTTGCAAATACATAATTTGATTAAATAGGCTCAGCCAATTTCTAAAACAGCTGCAGGTATTTAGCTAAATTAAGAGGATTGTTTAGAAAGATGCTGCCTTCAAATGAGGTTGTATTTAAAGCTCATTTACATACGAAAATGGATACATTTATTTCAAACGTTGCAACTGTAACTGCTCACAAACGTCCATTCATTCTTTATGTTGGAGTGGATGTTAAGTAAAACATTCATTAGATGGAGCTCAGACTCAAGAGTCCCTGACAACAACAGACATGGCGAAGGTAGAGGAGGTTGTTCAAGGTCCCCACAAGTGTTTTAACCTGTGAATGTCACCCTGAAGTAAACCAACACGACACATAAACCCCACCTCGAACTAATTTGACTGGACCGTAACCATTTAACAGGTCAGTACCATCGATTGTACGATTGATTTGTTTTGTTCCCTCTGCTGCGTGATGCGCGTCACACACAAAGCCGAAGAGCATGTACCACTTTACTCTGACTGCCCCCCCGGCAATTTGTGACCCAGCATGCACTGCTGTCTGCCTGGTGGACGTCGGGCACAGAGGGAGTTGGCAGGGGTCCGGACTAATCGGCAGGCTTTATATGTGGTGCGCTTTGAATCATCGATATTGCTGTTCCTCACAGATTTTGCATGTAGTGACAGCAATCTGGCACCAACAACCTTGAGGGGGGAATGATTTTTCCTTTTTAGACAGCGCGAGTGCCAACCCATGACCACTCTGAGATTTTTTTTTGTGTGTGTGTGTGTGCACGGTGGTATTTTGGAGAGAATTTGTACTGTTTTCAAAGCAGCATTGTCTGCTCAATTGAATTGAAAATCTGTGGAAAAAAATGTTGAAAGCCTTTCTATTCTTTCCCTCCATGACTAATCCAAGCCAGGTTTTTAGTGGTGTAGTTGCTTGTGTCTGTACTTTGAGTTCAAAGACAAAAAGGATTGTTATGCTTAGCACCAACCCTCATCTGCTGGGATGCTTTGCCTGTGTGTCCTTGCAGGAGCGAAACTGCAGTAGAATGAAAACACTTCTGAACTCATGCAGACTTCATCAGAGCTAACATGACCCAATATTTTGCTGCCAAGAACCAAAAAAAAACCTCTTTATTATTAGCAGTATGCAGCACTCCCTGGTACTCAAAACTTCTTGTGGGGTTGAGGTTTCTGTGGTTAAAGGGAGTGTTTTATAACATACAAAGAAAAATATCCTGTGTTATATTATGAAAGAAGCGGTGGCATGCTTTATACACCAACGGACACACATGCCACTCAGGCAACCTTTTTGTACGCACCCAAGGCCAATCACAAATTGCTGAATCAGACACACTGTGGCGCCAAAAGCCGAAAGGGATCACATCGGTAGCGTTCCTACTCTTACAAGGGTTGGTGCAACTTAAATCCCAGGCATCACGCTGCTTAGGCAAAGAAGATAAGGATTAGACAATGTGCAGTGCCAGCAGAAAACATGACTACGCACACACAAAACACTCATGCAAACAGAAGAGCTCTTCTCAAACTGCCTTTTTAAATCTGTTAAGGGTTACAGAAAACAATTGTAAAGTAGCCCTCAGCTTTTAACTTACTGCACGAACACCCTTTGTTTTCACACAAACGTACAGTCCGAGACCACCAGTCGAAACACTTTTCTGTTCAGATGATAGTATGAGCTGAGCAATTTGAGTTGAAAGTTGAATCTTCGAAAAATTTGAACGCATTTCACATTATCTTCAAGATGTCTCCCTTTTGCTTAAATGACCCCACAAATGAGCTTTTCAAGAAATACTTGAAGTCTTTACTGTCCTGGATTTTACTCTCCAGTTACCCAACTTCAACCCCATTGAACATTTACTATAGTGGCACTTGACTCGTCTCTGTGGAGTACTCTACCATTCTCTGGTCTTCCAGTAGTTCTTGCAAAGCTTTGAGGTGTGATCGGAAATCACAAGATTTGAGGAACACTGTCGAATCAATTAGGGATAGCACAACCTTGTGGAGTCCATGCCAGCTCGAGTGCAGCCTGTCATTGAAGCAAAGGGAGAACATATCAAATACTTTTTTAAAGATTCAGCTTTTCAACCAAATTTTGAAGCTATTGACTAGTTTTTCTCAGATTTTTCTTTCTTCTCCACATAGTGTGGAGAAGGAAAAATGTTACTTTCAACTAAAAAATACATTTATAAAGGTAGTAAAGCAGATTTCTGGGTCCTGAGGTGCAGATAAGGTACATGGAAGGGTCTTCTATTATCACCTGAACCAACAGATACAGCCACTGTTGCCACTGTGAGGCAGGATCCTGTTTTGCTGTCAATAATGCTGTAATTCCTTGATTGCTGGAAGGCCGCCTCTGCAATTTGTTGCAAACTAAACAGCATCAGAGTTTCTGCATTTCAAATAAGGCCACAAACATCCCTCACCCATCCCATCCCCTTACACCAGGGACACGCTGCTGTGTGTTTCAGCTGAGAGGCACTCAGACAGTGTACAGGCCGCTGGGGTAAACTAAAGCTACCGAGTCATCCGGCCTTGTGATAATTATCCTCCTGGAAAATAATTATTTGACAAGTGTGTGGCCATGAAGGGATGCAGTGGTCAGCAGCGGCATTTTCAGCCCTAATATATTCCAAGAAAACAGTCTCCTACATCATCTCAGTGCCACTACCTTCCTTTTTCAAAGGCTGCAAAGAGTCATCGATTTAATGTATGCCCAGTTTTGACCTTGGCATCAGCACCAACAGGGACTACAATAGGATTTTTAAGATCGAAGTTTTCTTTTTTTTTCTTCTTGAGTCAACCAGGTCCTTGTGATTGTGCTCCTGCTGCTCTTGCGGACAGGAGACATGAGTGAAATCTGTCTTGCAGTCGCTAAAAAGTACATCAAACTGTTTTTCCCAAGACTCTTGTACTTTGTGGGGCCCTCTGCTGTACTAACCTCCATGCTTGATGTTCTCTTTTAAACTTGAACAAATTTTGTTATCCTCCTAAGACATCAGCAAGGTTGTTTTAGCCTCAAGGATTTCAGGCAGCCTGGTGAGCGCACACTCGCAGGGACAGAGGGAGAAAAAATGGCTCTTTATGCCGACTCTACTTTACTCCATCTTGTTGATAAATGATTTCACCCCACGTTTTCCACTATTGTGAGCTCTTTGCGAAATGTTCTGGCACAGTGAGGGCGCAGTGGAGCAAAGGAGCCGGGGTGGGGCTGTCAAGGGTCCTCGTTGAATTTGAATTTTGACATCCTGTAACAACGTTACACACAAGTGATTTCAAGCTGAAGTGCTCGGAGAGAGAGAGCGAGGCAGGGGAGAGTGACAGTCCCTCCATCATTGAAGCGCTCTGCTATCCTTCCCCTGCCTGATTACTCCATCTAATCCACTTTTTTTCACCCTCTACTGTACGTCTCTGTCCCCTTTCTCCCTCTACTCCCACCGAACACTTTGATTCCTTGTCTCATTTGATTCATCCATCAATCTTTCTTTAACTCCCTCCCTTCCCACATCTATCTATACTGTACTCAACCATTTTTCTCCCACTACTCATGAATTGCTCTTAATGCATTTTGTTTCACTCTCTTGCCCCCTTTGTGCCGTACAGTACCATCTATCTGTCTCTGTCACTTCCTATTGAAGCTATACACCCACCAAAGCCTGTCCCCCATTTCCTTGCTTCCCCTGACTACTTACTTCCAGCTGATAAAAAACAGTTACACCATGAGGAAAAACTATTAAAGTGTGGACAGATGAAGCTACAGCAGCTCCGCAGGACTGTTTTTATGTGCACAGACGGGCAGACGTTCAGAGATGCTGCCACCCAGGATAATGACCTCAAGCTTGAGGAATGTACATCAACAGTGATATCTTGTACAAAAGCAGGAGCGCTCGATCGTACGATATGAGAATTTATATATAAAAAGGAAGTGAAGGCACACATTGGACATCACACATCTCCACTCCAGTAAATAAATCTAAGAAAGGACTGCATTTTTCGAGGCAACCTAAAAAGATGATTGGAAACATCACAAATTGGCATTGAATGTGCACTTCCCAGGACAGAACCCTGCTGCTATCTGGCAAAAGATACAAAAATATATAAAGTATAATGTATATATTTATATAAAGTATCCGCTGGTGTACCACCAGACTACAGGGCAGCTTCTTTTCTTAGACTGTGATACGCCATAACTCATCCTCTGCACTCCAACAGAAAAAAGTTTTATTTGTTTGACTTATAATCTATTCATCCTTTATATATGTTTTGTTTTGCAGCATCATGAACCTCGTACCTTGTGTATATTCATCAGTTCCTGCTGTGTATTAAGCCTAATCATGCACGCTCACTATAAACACACACTGTAGTCAGGAGCAGGGAGCTGAATGTGTGAAAGCACTCTTAAAAGTGCGTGGTGTGTGGGTGTGCCCGAGCGTGTGTGTGTGTCTGTGCTAGTTTGTGTGTGCATGCAACAACCCAGTGACCTGTCCTTGTGCTAGTACAGCCCATTGACTTGTCTGTCAGACCTTATAAAACAGTGACCACTCAATCTGTTACACTGGCTGCTACTTCACTCACTTGACTCAGTGTGTTTGCGTGTGTGAGCGAGTGATAGAGAGGACAATATGCAGTGACACACACACTGGTGTATGTGTGATTAGTGTGCACTAAAGTCAATGGGAGGCGTGTGTGAATTTCTGTCCTTGCGACGGTGGAGTGTGTCTTCTGCATCTTTCACTGTTGCAGTTTATCAAAGAGGCCTTGTGTTACTAGCCATATGTATTTGTCACCACGAGCTGTACAGGAAGCGAATGCACGCACGCACACACACACTCTCACTCTCTCACACACACACACACACACACACACACACACACACACATACACACACACACACACACACACACTCACTTAAGCACATTGAAACATTTGGCTGCACAGTGAGAAGGTTAAAAGAACGGTGACTCAGGCTGAAAAAATTAGCATTTTGTGTGTGAATGCATATATGTGCCCAGAGTAGCCCAAAGCATAGTCGGTGCATCCCATACAGTATATACACACACTGACTGTGTCCTTTTATGTACAGTATGTGTGCATGTAGACATGCTGTATAGAAACACAGACAAACAACAGAGCTCTACAACATGTACTGTAGATGATTTATGTGTTTGTATGTGCACTCCTGTGTCTCGGTATGTATGTTTTTGTGTGTGTATGCATGTGTTTGGGCTTATACACTTCAGTTAATTGAATCTTGTATGTTAGACTGTGTGTAGTGTACTACGTCTGTGTGCTCCCATTAATGAGTCTCCTGTGAAACCTGTGAAGGAGCTACAGTACAGATGCTATAAATTGGACCACTTTCTCTCTGCAGAGAAAGCCCTGCTGTCTGAGTGTGTCTGTATATTCTCACACAGATGATGCTTTACAAGGTTACAGTGAATATTAATATGCGCCTTTCATGTGGGTGTGTGTATTGTGATCCTGATCTAATTTTCTCACGAGGTGAGTTTCCTCCCTGACGTACTTAAAGGTGCACTATGTAGTCATTGATGTTCATGCTGACACGAACTAAATAATCAGACTGTCTTCACTTTCATGACTGAATAAACTGTAAATACAAACTGGCCTTAAAGGATTTCACAATTTCATACTGTTTCACTTGTTTATATTTGGCGGACCCCGCCACCTTTCTAGCTTTAAACAATAATATATGCAGCTTTAATTATAAGAGCTTGATGAGAAGCTGACACGCACTGAGCAAGTGGTGTTTCACTGTTCTGACACATTTGTTTACATACCCATGTACTCTGCATGATGGATTTTTCATTGTGACTGTCTTTCCAAAACATTTTTGATCCTTTTTTGTGGTTTGTTTTGTGCTTGCTTTGTTGCCAAATTCGATCGGCTGCAGTTTTTCGCTTCGGGCCAACTTTGTCTCTGCAATCCATCCCTCTCTTTTGCTCTGCCCATTTGATAGGCTTGACAGTTATGCCTGCCAAATGTTGGAAATCAAAGTGCTGGTTGAACAATTAAAGGCTAAACTGTTTGATGATGGCAGCGGAGGAATTGGTTCAGGTCACTGACTTCCTCATGGTGCGTTCATTTCGAGGAAGGAAACCAAAAACTCTCTATTCATCAAATAGTTTTAGACGTCTTCAGATCTAGGTAGAGCTGGTGCCTTTTTTTTTTTTTGTTGAGTCATTCACATCTGTGCCTTCTGGGATAATTAGATTTGTTTTGCAGCTTGTGTTTTGGACATCTGATTGCACACAGCCCTCTAATTTCATTCTGATGTTTGGATGTTGTTGTCGCCCAATATTTCCTGCTATATTTCATAACATGGCACAGCTTTGATTATGGGAATAATCAGCGACGTGGCTGAATCTGATCAGTGCAACTTGAGCTGTTCTGATTGGTTAAATTGGTGAAAATGGTTGGGAAACTAATCAGATTGCTTTGCTCAAATCAACCGTGTAATTTGTGGAAACCGGCCTCGTCTCAAAATGATAATGATAATAATAATGATAATAAACTTTATTTATATAACATTTATATCACAATTACACTCTGCTTGCAGCTCCCACTGGGCAAAATTAAACCAGAGCTGAGACAGCCCACAGTGGAGGTTTGAAGGATGAGTGTGGAGGAACACTGGCGTTGGTCTGCTAACGTGCTAATCTCTCTCAAATTATCATGCTTTCTTTCTAACAGAAAAGCACAGAACAATCCATTCAGAATGATTATATGTCAAGATTAAAAAAAGGTCTTTAAAAGTGACAGTTGCACACAGGTGCTGCATTAGATTGAGTCATGTTTCAGCAGTGTGCGGAGGAAAAAGTGTTAAAAAATAATGGGAAGGCTACCTCTACAACAGCCATAATTAAAAGTTAAAACAGACATTAAAATGGAAATGGGAATATCCAGTCTGTGCCACAATCTGAGCATGTATAATTAAAAATGGAATATATTGAGTTGAAATGTCTGAAGAGGTGACCATAGATCGGATTATGTCTTGTTATTGTCTGCTAAATGGAGAGTTAGCAATAAAACTAGCCATTGGATTGCTTTTATAGGTATAACGAGCAGCGCTTTGCGTTTTTAATGGTACATTTGAACACCGCAGTGCTGCTTAAAATGAGAATATTTCTCTCCCAAAAAGAGAATAACAGTTTGTTTCTTAAAAGGAAAACATCAGTCATTTTTGGACTGAACTTCTTGACTTACTATCATGAACGACAGTAATGATCCATGTCCTCCAAAGATGCAGTAAGCGGTTTAAGGCGCTGCACTTTGCTTTTTCACTCCTATGAGTCAGCATTTCTTCCTTTTGGTCCACTGAACTGATCTGCCACCATATTGTATACTGTAATGCTGCTATATGATGTTCACTGTTGCGTATTTTACATCCCAGTCTTGTACATTGGCATTTTTTATTGTTTTGCCAAGACCTTGAGCTTTTCTTATCCTTAACCAAGTCGCCTAAATACGACCATGGAAATGTTTATCATGGTCTAGTTGCCAGTAGCCAAGGTTACTGCGAGTCAACAGTGAAATGCATTGACAGTATATTTGTTTGTTTGTAGATGCATTCAGTAAGAGCTTTTTGTGTTGCCAGTGAACAGTTTGCAGATACGCTCACCTTGCCTGCTGTGATTCATATTTGTGATCTATTGCTGATTATTTATCCATCCTGAATGAAGGACCCCAACTCTTTTGCTACAGTAGTTGAGTTTTTTTCTCAGTCTTTCTTATGGTGTACATTTAGCCTTCAGGGATAAATATGTGTCAATAAAATTGACTTGAGTAGGACTTACAGCTGCTTAGTGGACTTTAAGACACTCTAGTCACCATGCCTGATAAGTCAAATGATGAGTCCGCTCTAAAAGAGACTAAAATGGTCTCTGTATTTTGTCAAAGTTCCTCTTAGAGAGAATATCAGATTTTTCAGCTTTATATTATACAGAATATTCATGAACATCTTGCTAGCAAAGTGCTGGAGGCATGGCGTCGCGACACACAACTGAGATCCCCTTGTTAGGTGGGATACCAAAAGTGGCAGAAAGTGGATTCAGAGTTATAACTATATCACAAGCTTTTGGTAAATTGTCAAACTTTCTGGACCAAAAGCATGAACAAAACATATGTACAGGGATTGCAGGGGACTGACCACATCTGGTACAGACATTGCCAACATCAGGGTTTATTTGAGACCCTCCATGGTTGGTGTAATACAATCTTTATAGAACTGTTTCACATTAAATCAATCTATGTCAGGCGCAAACAGAAGAATTATGAACCAGATCAAGCATGTTGCCCCATTATTAAATCCTGCTATTATTGTATTCTGGCAGTAACAGTGTTACTTAATATAGTAACTGGAAGAATATTACTGATTTTGAAATTGTAATCCCTTACACTACTCTGCTTCTGCTGGGAAAAGTAATATTATAGTAATATATTACTGATTAATACGTTACTGCCCAACACTGGAAAAGTTTTCTCCTTGTATTGTTTCAAATAAAGAAATCCTACAAACCAAATTTCCAATTTAGCTTTGTATCAATCTAGCTTTGAGGGTGCAATATGTAAGGATTTTAGTTGAAAACATTTAAAAATTAACTAAAACTATCAACAGAGTGTAAAGAAATAACAGTGTTGATGCTGTCAAACACATCAATGTATTGCGTTGCAGATGTATCTACTGCTACTGCTAACTCTCTGAGCTCCCACTTTGAGCACTAGCTGTCACGCTAACTAGCCAACGGCAGCTACAGTTAGCATCAGATAGCAGTTACCCTGGTGTTATGGTGATATGCTGCTCTGTGTGAGTATGAATTCGACAGGTGGCTAATTCTTACATATTGCACCTTGAAGAGGACGGGGTTGTATCAGGTGTTGCAGAGTGACACATAAAAAACGGCCCTGTGGCTTTTGTTATGTGCGACTGTTCAAGGCCCGACCTTCCTTGTAACTTTGTGCACTGATGTAGCTTAAAGGACAGAGAAACGTCCCTGATCACTAACACTGGGACAAATTCCTGTATATCCGTTGTACCTGTGTTGATTGTGATGCTGTTGCTGAAAGGTACTGGGAGGGAAAATACACTTTTATGATGATGAACTTTCAATAAATCCTCTTTGATTAATGATCTAATTATCACATTACAGGAAAATAATGAGAAATGCCCCTCCTCTCTCTCCACACTCATAAAACATGAACCTTTCCTCATTTATGTAGTCATATCTTTATAGCAAATTGACACGGTTTTTTTTGTTCCTTTTGTTTTCATGGCTCATTAAGATGAGCGAGTGCGCCTCCTTGAGAGTTTACACAACTAATATTATTATTAATAAAAAATTGCTTCTTTGCCGTGTTGTTTTGCTGCAGGTGGGCTACGAGAACGCCGGCACCGTGGAGTTCCTGGTGGACAAACACGGCAAGCACTACTTCATCGAAGTCAACTCTCGACTCCAGGTTGAACACACGGTCACCGAGGAAATCACTGAGTAAGTAGCGGATGTTTACATATGCAGAAGGCTTTGGGCAGGCGGGCAGCTGGGCGGTTGGGGTGGTTGTCATTTTTTCCAGTGCGTTTGTGTGGCATCATCTGTCCACAGACCAGGTGTGCAGCTTCAAGGTTAGATGGGTCCCACTATGAAAAAGTTGCTGAAGTAGAGAAGAGTGAAGGCTGGATGTATAGAAGAGGCGTTGGCAGAGTTTTTTTTTTTTTAAAGCATGAGTGACGAGAAAAAAAGAGAGAACAGGTGGAATCAGTGAGGAGAAGAGCTCAAAGATGAGGTCAGAAAGAGAGAGGGTGGGAAAGAAGGAGAGAGGATAATAAAAGATATAAATAGCATTCTGCTCGGCTGATGACCTGTGAGATTTGCTCGGCTGAAACAACACAGATGGGTCTCTAGCTGATGCACACAAGACAAACACGAAAAACCCCACGAGTGCAGGTATACAGGCCTGTCAGTCACACCCAGACCCACACATCTCTGCTCAGCACTGATGTGTGTACACACAGAAAACTACAATTACGCTAATTCATATTAGATTCCCAGGGTAATGAGCTCAATTAATGAATTTAGCTGACAGTCTGACAAATCAACTAATACGGGAAGTTGTGGGCAGAGGGGGGGAGTGTTGCATGGATACAAAATGATTTCACCTGCTTGTACCAAACATGATTGACAACTTTGTAAGCGGCGTTCTCTTGCCGTCTTGATCGTTTGGCTCCTTTCATCTTTTTTTGTCTTCCAGTCTTTGTTTATTTTTTTCCCCTCCTTCACAAAGAAGCTCTTTGTCGAGCTCGCTGTATTTGCATTACAACACAGTGAGAGCAAATCAGCTCCGGATGAGTGGAACAAACTCATCAGTAAACATTGAACTCCTGCCGATCATAAAGCCAAACAACGACTAGTCTCGATAAAAAGTGGATTTTGTTCTCCCGAACCATTAATTTGGGGTTATTTTGAGTAAAACAGTGTCTGCTTGTAAGTATATCCTGTCAGTTAAGGTCTTTAAATATTTATACTAGCCCTGGGTAATGCGACTTGATAATGACGATCTGAAAAACAAATGTGACTACGTGATATTTATCATCAATTTGGGACGGCTTTGATTCATTCATTTTATCTATATAGTGCTTTTTCATGTTTTTCAGATTTATGATGATGCACACAAGCCGTTTCATATTTTATTTAGAATTTAAAAAGTTGTGTGTTCGCCCACTTGCTGCACACTTTGTCTGGACTAAGAGGAAGCTCATTGTGCCCTGGGTCGAGTTCAGTTAAGGAAACATGTTATTACTTAAATTGTTTATGGATTAATAAACCCCTTGACAGTCCTAGTGCACCCACACAGGTCACTTTACTTTGGCTGATTAGACATCTTCCAAGGACTGTGTGGGCATGTGTGGAGCCTCTCTGGTTCTCCTGGCAGCTTTGTTTCTCCTGTTATGGCGGGATGTATTTCACCTTTATGATTGCATTAAGAGCGTATGATGTGCCTCAGCAAATCCCCAGCCTGGCTCCACCCAACCTCCATTAAGTGCAAACACCTGTGAGTCAAAGTCCAGTGTGGCTCCGTGATAAGTTGTTCAAACCGTTCACTGCTCAGCCTCATTTCACTTAACGCTATGGTTTCTCACTCCCTCTTTTTTTTTTTCATTCTCTCCCCGTTTTTAATTATGTTTTTAGTTTCTTTTCCAGCACGATTTCTGTTTCTTTACATTTATCTCACTGTCTGGAAAAAATTAAAATGTGCAGAGTCATACTGTGGTGGTTTTGAGAAAGCAATAATGTAGGAAGAAGATGGGCTATTTAACTTTCATAAATAATATATTTCAAGTGCACAAAGTCGATATATCTACAATGTAAACCTTCCAGAGCTGCCTTTTGTTTTTATTACTGCTATTGAATGCGATGTCATATCGAATACATTTAAAAATGAAAGGAGGCTAAAATGGAAGATAAGGCTGTGGCAATATCGCACTAATATTTTCATCTGGTTGCAATTCGCCACGGATGTCATGCAGCATTATTTGTGAGAAGAAAATGAGAGCGGTGAAGATCTTTGCTCCACTCTGTGCATCAATAGATGTTTCTTTATATTCTCTTTGTGGCACCGGCACCACCTCCGCCTACCCTGCTTTTGTTCTTTTATATCTCTCCTCCTTCTGTCTCTGCAACTTTGCTTTTATAGTGAGACAGCTTTTTCACCTGCCTTCACACACACACACACACACACACTTGGGTACACACTCGCCCTGCAGTGCTGCGCTGCGATCAGCGAGACAATAACTTGATAGAAAGTCATTCTCATGTATTACAGATCCCCCCTCCTCTGCTCCAGCCTTGCGCCAGTTTGTCATATCCACTTTGTCCCGCAGAGAAAAACCTATATCGCCGAGGAAATTTGACGTTTTGGGGAATTGGGGTCATTTAAATTGGCAGGAGTGCAGTAATTACTTGAGTCTGAGCAACGTCCTGCATGAAACGTCACATGCTGAAAGTTTCATCTGTCACAGGCGAAGCTTGTCGTTTGCACAGCGTTTTATTTCAGGCTGGGGTTCAGTTTTCAAGCAGCCACAGCTGAGAGAGAACAAGACTTTCCCCATAGTGACTCCATGTGCATCCATCTAAATTGTAGTGGAAATGTACTTGTTACAAGGGGACAGGTATTACATTTGAGTGTAAATGGGGGAAAAAAAAGAGACAAATGGACATAATGTTCAAATACAGTAAAACCTCATACAGTTCTCTCAGTTTTTCCGTTTCCCTCTGCTGCACCACCAATCTCCGAGCCGTGTGAGCACATTCCTCCTTGTTTTTGTGTGTCTGAAAGCGACTGTGTTACTAATAGACCTGTCAGCGAGGTATTTTTCATAGCGAGTTGTGAAACTCCCCTTTTAAACTCGCCACTCATTCTCCCGCTCTCCTCTCCACACCGTCTTTCATCACTTTCATCTCTCCTGCCTAATTCCTCCCTCATCAATCATTCCCCTCGTTCCCTATTCGATTAGCTAAGTTTCTCTCTCTCTCCAACTTGGCTGCTAGTGAGCCTCAGCTTCTTTGTCTTTTATCTTCATTCTCTCTGTCTTTGTCATTTTATTTGTTCTCCTCCTTCCTGCTGCATATACTCCCAAATTCAGAAAGGGCTTTTTTGTCTGTAGCCCCCTGACGCCGTGGGAAGAAGCCCACCATTAGTGCATCGCGCTGATTCTTTCTGTTTCATTCTGTTAGATCTGCTTGATTTGCTTCAGATCTGTCGTTTGGTGTTTGTTTTTGACTATGAAGAGGGAACCGAAGTGGGCGTGTTATATCCTACAAGTCCTTATGCAACGTGCAACCCCCTACGTTGATGACACATTTTTGATTACAGTCAAAACTGGTGGAAACGCGGGCTGGTTCACTTAATGGCTTCCAAGAATCTTGAACAAAACTGGGGTAAGAGGAGCCAATCTGGTGGAATAGGAACATCTGTGATCAGCCATTTCAAAGTTGGTTAGTTGGTCCAACATTTCAGTCTAGTATTGTGAAATTTTAAATTAATTACCATGAAAATTTACGAGCTGCTGCCTTATAATTAGTCTTTGTGGTCTCCCAGCTCATCGTCTAGCTCCACCAGCAGGCTGACATTTTTGGTTCAAAGTAATAGATGTTCGCTGCTGCTGCTGTTTCAAGCAGATGTTTGCTTACCAACATGATGAACTATGATGTGATCATAGCAAATGTTATACATTCACTACCCTTTTCACTTCACTTTGACTGCTCAGGATCAGAAGCATCATTCTATCATGATATTATATTTGGTTTTCTCAAAAATGAACATAAACATCCTCACAGAAAGACTATCCTGGCTTTAACCGTGCAGACTGTATCTGGATATCTTGTCTGGATCAGGAAAAATACATGAATGCACACAGAACACATTGCATGATCTGATCTCGCCTGGATGTACATTTAACCTGCACATTTCGGTCACAAAAATCCAGCTAACAAGTTAAGAGCTCACCCCACTCCCGCTACTCAGCATTACTCACCTTCACCTGCGATGTACTGCAGTTTCTGACAACGTACCAATATCAATGAAGTCTTTAAATATGAATTGATTTTATAACCTCCGTCTTTAAATGTTCAAGCTGCCGATTCAAAACTAGATTCACATTTTATGAAATTCTATTGAACCAGGAGTAACACCTGACCTCTTCTGCCTGTAACTGGTATTTTTTTCCCTAATTATTGTTAAAAAGTAATAAAAGCATATATATTTTAAAAAGGCTTCATAACTTTGTAAATTTACTATCACTTACACACACATTAAAAGGTCAATAATGCAGTGAGGGGCGCCAACTGACTTGTAACTAGAAAAAAAAAAAAGTTTTGGACCTCGAGCTTGTTTGAACTGATCAGGCTGAACTGAGATGACCTGGCTGCTTAATATCAGGGCCGTGATCAGATGCCCGGATACAGTACCACCTGCAAATGGGCGCTTGGCCTTGTTTTCCCCTCAATTAGAAGCTCTCAGGAGCAGCTTCCTTCCCTTTGATGTGTGTGTGTGTGTGTGTGTGTGTGTGTGTGCGTGCTTGCTATGCAGTTTGATCTAACTGTTACTAATAGGATGCTGTCTGTAGTGAGGGTCAGTGTGACACACGCTCGGGTATCATCGTCTCCTCTCTCTTCTCCTCTACCCTTAATCCATCCCCTCTTCTTTCCCATCCATCTCATCCTTCATTCCTCCCTCAGGCTCTCTCCTTCATCTGTCTGTCCTCAGCCGACTCACTTCATCCGTCTCTCCACCTCCGTCCATCTCTCCATCCGCCCTTTCTCTCTCTTCCTCGGACCATTGCCTCCTGTTCTGTCTCCCTCCTTTCCGTCCTTTCAGCCCTGTCAGTTTCTCCGTCTGTGTGTCTGCTACTCCACTCTGTCGCTCCCATCGCTCCTTCTCCCCCAGTCACGTTCCTCTCACCTCCATCGCATCTTTGTCATTCTCTCCTCTCATTCACATTCATCCTCTCTTCTCCCCACCTTGACATCTGTCTATTCATTCATCTCTCCCTCCCTCTCTTTCTCTCCCTGTCCTTTACCTCACCTTTACCTCATCCCGCTTCGCCTCACACCTCATCTTTTCCTTGCTCCCTCCATCTGCCCTCTCTTATCCTGCCATCTTGTCACTCTCTACCCCCGTCTGTCTCTCGCTCCATCCTTTCATCAGGCAGAAAGCAAGTTTCTATGAAGTAATTAAGTGACATCGGCGAAGACAGCCCCACAAACGAGTAATTAAGCAAATCCTTTATGTATTCACTTTGATTAGCGCCTATGTCACAAACAATGAGGCATTTGCCATTGTGATGACATCATATATATTCCTGACTGATTGCTGGTCTTTGACGTCACTTGCATAACATGTTACGCAATATATGTAAGCTAACTTTTGCAACATAACTTGAAAACACATCAGTGTTGACAGTTGGTTACACCTCAGTCTTCTAGTGGAAAGTGGATATGACTTCCAACCACCCCGACCTACCCTGACTCAGACTTTTCTTGCTCTTTATACTACTACCCTCGAGGGGAGCTTCCAGAAATGAAGCTAGAGGGATAACTACATTGTCAAGCTTAGAAGTGTAGGGCCACCGACACGAGTGAGAATGGGCTCGATGTACTGGAGACAGTAGGAGTGCATTCATGTGATGTCACAATATGAACACCCCCTGAAGTCGGAACAACAACCCTGGAAGTCTGCAATAAAGACCCCTTGTTCAATTATATCTTTTTTGCACTCATTATAATGTCAAAGTCCAAACTTGCCATTTAATACTTTACACAAAACCATCTTAACATCCATTTTTCCTCTTTTCCATGTCGTCCCACCATTCCCCATCTTCCTCTCCCCTGCCACTGCTCCCCATACTCTCCCGTCACTCATGCCATTTCTTCCTCCTCTGCTACTCCTCTTCCTCCACCCTCTATGAATATTGCTTTGATTGTCGTGTCGCATCTCTCGCTTTTTTTCTCTCCGGCGCTGCAAGCTTGTGAAGGTGGCGTCTTTTTTGACTGAGAAGGCATCCTCTCACTTTTCACCGCTGCTTTTTGCTCCCGTCTCTCACTCTCTCTCGGCGGCAGTAATGGTTGCGTACACAAGTGTCAGTGAGGAGGCGGAATACCACAATCTATAATCAGAATGAATGCCCACACACACACACACACACACACACAAACACACGCGCACACGCACACGCACACACACTCACTCTCATTCACAGATGCTTACAAAAATACGCCCCCGTCTTCAAACATTTTGATGTCTAAAGGCATCAACGAAGACACTCTTGCAGTGAAAAAACATTGCAGAGGAACATTATACGAGTACCTATTCATCTGTCTTCCTGCATTACTGAATTCCTGCACAATAGAGGCAATTCTGGCCAATGTGTCTCCTGAGTATGTATGCAACAGACCAAATGTGAGATACATGGAAGATATATTTTGTCTGGGAGGCATACCCTGTGTGTGTGTGTATGTGAGCTCCTTGTGTATGAGGCACTCGTCTGTCTGAAAGGCCTAAGCGCGAGTGGTTTTGTGAGACAGCGAGTCCGCCTCTGCATTCAACTCCAGCTCTGCCTTTGAACTTCTCCTCTCTCAAGGTTCAATTTGTCCATAATTTAGCTTTAAACGATCTTTCCTTTGTGCGTAGAGTGTGTGTTTGTCAGTGGCAGCGTGCATCCAGTGATTGTTTGCGCGTAGCGCGCATGTTGCCGTCAAGGGACATTGCACACATTCTGTTAGATTGGTGGACAGGAGTCCTTTAGATCCTAAAGTGATGTAATTATACCCCCAGGCTCCTGCTGTGCTGTGTGTTTGTGTGTGTGATTGTATGCCCAAGAGACAGTGAAGGGTTTTTCTGCCTGTTTGGATGACATGGCACGAGGATAAAGTGTTTTCGCCTTTTGATCTGGGGCTTTCAGTGAGTGCAGACTTGTGGAAAAAGTGTCATGTGTGTCCAAACTTTCAGATGTGGATCACCAGGAGATCACCCGTACAGTAGTTCCTCCAGCTCCAGTCCGTAATATTTCATCGAAAACACAAAAAAAGCACAAGTCAACTGTGTTGACATTCGAGAAACATTTTCTTTTCCCCAAAGTCTATTTATTTCTCTGGCAGCACTTTCAGACACGCCATGCATCGCCCCATCAAGCTCCATCAATTCAAATCCCAACAAACAATTTCTAAACTTACACCCAACCAGAACCATGTCTAACCTTTGATACCTCCGACTAGCTGTTTGATTTATGGAGCTCTTTGTGAACACTGTAAGTGCTGGCTCTTTATGATGTGGGCAAAAAGACCTGTCTAACTCAAGCTGCACAAACTTGAGGCTGCTGACCCACTGCTCACATTAATGTTCAGGTACTGACCTTATTGAACGGAGTCTTTTGATGGTGACTGCTATTCATGAGGTTTCTTGCCCTCTCACACTGCACTCACCAAATACATCTCACCTAAAGGTCTTTTCCAACTGCTTTTTCCAAGGTCTTCAATGAAACTCAATTTTTGAGCCAATATTGACGAGAAGACCAAAAAGTCTTTAGGATCAATCCATCCATCTTATTCTGTTTTTTCCGGGGTCAGGTCAAAGAGGCAGCAGGCTTAGCAAGGTATTCAAGATGTCTTTCTCCCCAGCAACGCTTTCCAGCTTCTCCTGGGGGATCCCAAGGCGTTCTCAGGCCAGATATCTACTCCAAGTTCCCCGCGGATTTATGAGCTCCTCCCCCCGTCACTAAGGTTCCTCTTTATCACTACAGTCTGGCGCAACACCTGCCTTACTGCTGATGCCACATCAAAGCATCTATCCATCTCGCACTCACAACCAGAGAACCATAGCCTCGGGCTGAAAGTGGAAACACCTACACTTAAGTGACATCTTCACCAACTCAACTATACAGATCATGTGATTGGATCGAAAGCCTCAGAACAGCTGCTAAGTTGAGATTGTTTTTATCAAAAGCTGAAAGTTGATTGTCTCTATTTTAAGTCTTTAAGCCTGATTCACTTTTGACGCTGACTTTTTTCTACACCATCTCCAGGAAAAGAGAAGAAAAACTCTCAAAGACAGCTTTTCCAAACCATGCTTGACAAAAATAACTTCACCTCAGGGTCAAGTCACCATCTCCAATCACATCGTCTTCATCAATGAACTGCAAAATAGCACGAAGCACTGTGTCGAGAGTTTTTGAGAACAGCTTCTGCCAAGTCATTTTTGGCTGCAAGAATCCCAAAAAGAAAAAAAAAAAAAAAACACTGCAGAACTCTGCTGGAAAAATGTCAAAGGAGTGATGAGCAGACCCAGCGAAGAACCAAAGTGAAGCTCGCTAACTGGCCAGACCTATAAAATGATTTGGCTCATGATTCTGACATCAACATCTATACCCTCAAGCAAACCAAAGCAGTGTAGCTCTGATACTGCACACACTTAAAGGGACGGATCACCCCAGAATCAACTTTACCTGCAGGGCTATTTATCCATCTAGATTTGGAGATAGTGGCCATAGAAATGTCTGCCTCCTCTTGAATATAATGGAGCTAGATGCTCGAGGAGCAAAAATACATTTGAAGAAACTCAACAGCAGTGTGTATTTCCAGAAATCATGGACCAGCTACTGCAGATAATCCACTGACCTTGTTCTGAACAGCTTCATGTAAGAACTATTTTCTCTCTACCGAGCTACACCCACCAACCGTATCACTGCGCAGAGGGAAGGTAAACATGAGGTAAACATTAATGCTATTCTCTTTGGCTGAGGTGTAGCATTAGCTTGCATAGTTAGCTAGCATCTCGTCCATGAGTAGATGAACACCTTCTTCTGCCCAGCGATACGTAAAGGAAATAGTTCCAACATATAACTACTCTTGCGAAGTTTGAAATTGCTGTTCAGCTTTTCAAATCTTTTCTTTTGGCTCTCTGAGCACCACAAACTGAGTGCCATCTAGTTCCATTAAATTGGAGAGAAAAGGCAGACGTCTTTATGGCTGGTATCTTTTGAAACTGTTCAACTCATATAAAAACTATCTAGATGGATAAATAGCACTTCAGGTAAGAGGAAAAATGTGTTTTTGGGCTGAACTGTCCCTTTTTGATATAGCATTATATAGAAGGTATAGTGTTTGCAAGCTTTTCTGCTGATATGTCTGACGCATACTGAGCTATAATGTGTTGAAGGAAACTTGTGTATTGTATTTCAAATAAGAGTGACATGACATGATCTGCTAACATACCCAGTGCTGGATATCTCCAATAGTTTTTGACTGACAAGGACTTTTAAGGACTGATAACTATACTTTGGAGTGAAGCCATGATATTTTTGTGCAGCCTTTAATTTTCGCCATCTTCTTGTCAGTCTGTTTCCTTCTTGGCAGGAAAAGAAATGCCTCTGAAGCGGCTTTTTAACCCACAGGAAAAGATAACTAATCGTCCTCTGCTGCAATGTAGTGATAAATAACATGTTCCCATAGACAATCAGCACAGTATTGAAAACCAAATCTCCGAGGTCACTAAACAAACCGCATCGAATCCATCACAGAGACGCAGGGTGACGGTGACTGGTCGATGCTCATTTTCAAACAAAAATCCAATAGCGTGCAGATATTATATTGACGGACTGCTGACTGAGTTGTCTGGGATCTGCATTTACACCCGCAGAGCAATAAGGCAGTCCTGCTGGAGTGTAGATAATAAATCTGTTCATGCATGCTCGTGTTGAATGTGATTAAATGTCACATTTGAATCATTTGAGGTGGAGAGCATCACATAGACAACCAGTATTGATCGCTTTTACAGTGTTGTATCGATTGTCTGCATCACATATCCAATTTTTAGCCACCGAGAGCCGATATAATGGAGCGACAAACTGATACTAATTTGAGTTAAAAACCTTGTTTTGTCAAAAAATGCCCAGAATTGACAGCACAGTGTTCAGTGTAACAAAATTTGAGCTGGATATTAACTTATATTTCATGTTTAAAGCTGTGATTTTTGCTGGTTAAGAGAAAAATTGCTATCATTACATCCTCGGTACACGACAAGTAAAAAGCCTGCCATGTAATATTGCTCTCTGGAAATGTGTGCGTTTGTGAGAAAGAGAGGCACAGTGCTCCAGAGCGATGCCTTCATTGCATTTAGCTGTAAATACAGCGACTAGATGAGCAGATGAAGAGGCGGCCATAAAGTATGGTGTTTGTAGCAGCGCCGCAACAAGATTGTGAGTGTCTTTAAAGCAGAAAACAAGCGCATTCTCTATTTTTTATTGCTTTCATTTTGACAATTTGGCCAATCAACAGAGAGAGTGTTTGTGAGTGCATTTCGATGTGTGTCAGAGAGGGACTGAGTTTGCATTGTTTCGGGCTTCACTGCTTTTTGTGGAGGGAGCGCAGCACCAGTTTACTCGCTTCTTCAGAGCGTGCGCATGCATTGATATAATCAGCACTTGAGAGAAAATGCCTGCGCTGCACCTGGTTATTTGTCTGTTCAGGCTAGCTAATTACCCTTAAATGACCACCCTCTATCTTCATCAAGCTGCGAAAGAGTGACAGAGAGGGAGCGGGAGCTGCGAGAGACGGAAAGAAACAATGCCTCGCATTAATTGACAGGGGAGGTCTGACAAACGAGGGGTGGAAACGGAGAGTGCGGTAGACGGGACATGAGGTGAATTAAAAGAATGGAGCCAGAGCTGCTGAAGGGATAAAGCACAGCAGCCCTGCTGAGCCAAAGTTTCAGGCCTGCGTCTGTTAGATATGTTTGAGTCTGCATTAATTCATTTCACAATGCATTGTAACTCCATTTCTCATTCCTTCAATTTGTCATTGAGCCTTTTTTTTTCTGCTCGACTTGCATTTTCATTCTCCTTTTTGTTCCATAACGTCTCGTTCTTTATCTTTCCTTCTTTTTGTTCCCTCCTTGTCCAACGTAAGATATAGCAGCCAGATTCTCCAGCTCCCCTCTCTCGGCTTTGATTTTTCTCTCTGAACGTGGGAGTTGGAGGAGAGATGCTGCCACATCAGCAATTATCCTCCCTCTCCCTCTTCAGCTTTTCCCGGCCCCGCTCACACTTCATGTTCATGTTTCTTGGCAAAGCGAAGCATAAAAAAAGATACTTGAGAAAAGGTCAACTCGGTATCATTATACGCCTGTTTAACAATTAGCATGCTGAAACTAGATATCATGCTCGCTTGAAAAATGGCCACCTTGTGAAGAAATGTGACTCACTCTATTGTTCCTGCATTGCTCTATCATCACTTTCTTCTTCTGCTTATCCTCTGTTAACCTTTTCCTCCTGCTGTCTGCTCCTCTGGACTTTCTCCCCCCTTATTTTTTTATTTATTTATTTTGCTCATGGCTTTCTGTTACCCTCCTCTTCTTCCTCCTCCTCTCTGTGTGTCTCCTGTCCATTTCGGTCTTCCTCAACACCACGGGGAGACGCACGCAGCAGTAAACAATCCACAGCATCTCCTCTGGCCGCACACTGGGCCTCTGCACGCGTGCGCTTCCATAAAATAACCATTGACAAGGAAATACTGCTGAGCCGCGTAGACGACATGCCTGGACGCTCTGTAATAAGCAAGATAATGGTTATAATAATTGTAAGCGTGTGTGTGTATGTGTTTGAGTAAATCGCGTGTGAAGTAGTGATTACCTGAATCAGCCGTTATATTACAATATGCTTTGATGTTTATGTGAAAATTCATATGAAGCAATGCAGTACACAACTGAATCCGGCTTTTGATATTTAGCCAATTTGTGCAGTGTGTGTGTGTTTGTGTGTCCGTGTGTGCATGTGCACCCAGAGGACTTTTGTTTGGTTTTGTGAGCACGTCATGAAATAATTTTAAGGTGATTATAATTGTGCAGCGAAGCGTACAGTGAGTGATTGAGAAGTAAGCAGATGAATAAGAATGAGGGTTTGTCTGTGTGAGCGAGAATCTAGTGTGTGTGTGTGTGTGTGTGGGAGAGTGAGCGAGCGAGCGTCGAGGCTATTTATGATACAAGATCGGATGCATATCATGATTATAATCATAGCCCGTCTTTGTTTTTGGTTGGATTAAATGTTTTTTTAATGCACATGGACACACTCGACTGCTTTCTGACATCGAGCCTTTCTAACATGACATTTGAGACATTTATAGGACTGTCTAGTAAGATCCTGCATGATCAGATAAAGACGATCGCTCATCATTTATGAATGGAGATAATCGCTAGTAGCCATTAGCAGCGTAGCAATACAGCAATTTGACTGAACACTAGGAACACTGAACACTTTCTTCTTTGCTCAGTTTTTATTTCCCTTCATTAACAAGCTGTTGGCAGTCACTACTTGCTAGATAGGACACAAATTGTTATTTTCAGAGTAAGTTGAGCTGCTCAGGAATGACACTGATTTGCATGCGAGTGATATCCTTCATGGGCTACAACAGCTTTTAGTCGTGCAGCCCCAAACAATATTAAAAAAATATATTTTCGGGACTTTAAGGCTCGGTAGAAACCAAAATAAATTCATGGACCTCGCAAAATCCTGAAGCTCTACTCTAAATACTTTTAGTTATGAATTATTTGGCCCTCTGAGCTAAATTAGTCTTTCTATGTTTATCCTGAGCCTCATCAGTGGCTTATTTTACATTTTCAGACTCTTCACTGGCTGTAATGTCACACTGAATGGTTTTATTTCATAGTAGATATTTGTACTTAAAGGTTTTTCATTGGGCTCTGTAAATTTGTAGGTTACAGCTTGTAATGGTTTGGTTTGTTGGATAATAGATGGCATGGCAGCATAAAAATTTTGGCCTGAATGTTGCGCTACATGAGAAGTTAAGGTGTCGCCGAAGTGATGGAAATGTATCATCAGAGGGACATGAATGTCTGTAGTAAACATATTTAAAGTGAATACTTTGACTTGAACATGAGTTTGTTTAACCCAATGGTAATGAGTTATGACTGGAAACAAATGGTTAATCACCTGCCCTGTCCAGTTTTGCCTCTGTGCACCTGGGCAGCACACATTGGCAACAACCGCTCCAACATACCACTCCTGTTGTTTTGTTCCTTTGTCCCCCGTCCTGCATACATAGTAACAGTATAATGTTATAGAAGGTGTTCGTATGATAAATACCTTGCTGTGTTTCCGATGCAACCACATTATCCTCTTCGCATGGGATCCTGACAAGACTGAACACCCCTACAAGAGCAACACCATTTAAACCCAAGGCTAGAATTAATGAAATCCTAATTTGCATGAATTACCATGACCTAAATGATAAATTAAACTGTAATTTCCATACGTTCGGTCCAGTAATCCCCTTTGGATTCCTCCTAAGCCTTTTCTGCAGGCTCGGGCCTTCTGCGGGAAGTTGTATCAAAGACTTGACGAAAATCAGAGGATTCAGCATCAAAAGGTGCTGGATCGTGGGTAAGGCCCTGGGACAGACATGCATTTGGGGATAGCAGCAGAAGGGGTGGGGGGGACTTCAGTCTTCCTTCCAAGCTGAAAACAGAAGAAGCATCTCCAGCTTTTTTTTTTTTCCCTCAGCTTCAAATGTCGACTGCTTGGATCGAGCTGAAGACTCATTAATGGAGATGTCAGTTTTATTTCTGCCTTGATTATGCAGTCATGAACCGCAAGGGATTTGTCAAGCACCAATCCACTTTGCATGACACACTCTACACTCGGCCCACTGAAGCCTGCGAAAAAAGGTGCCGGAGCGTTGTGCGTTTGAACCGACCAATCGCAGGTCATGTTTGTCAATATTGTTCAGTTGTCACTGCGCACACACCGACCGGCAGACTGGATGCCAGGTGCTGCTGCTTGCATTCAAATGATACACCAGCCTGTTAGTCAGAGAGCTGTGAGTGGAATATAATGGGGTGAAATGACAGATGAAATCCCTCCCAGCTAGACGTAAAGGAAGCTTTCCCGCTTTGCTGGGCTGTCTCAGCACAGCGAGCTTACCTATCTGTGTATCACGCTGGGAACCATGTCGAGAAGATCATTTGCTTTAAAAAGGCGTGCACGTAAATTGTTTCGTGAGCAGCTCTGTCTGCCTCCCTGTGTTGATAGAGAATCCTGTCACATGTAAACACAAGCGCACATATACATTCATACATCAAAGATGCATCTCCAGTCTCTTCAGAGCTTTGGGTTTAATTAAGATGGTTTCATGCTGGGGTTGGGTATATGGAGAGGAAGACCCGGTGACTCCCTCCCAGCTGCACACTTGTACCGTTATGTTGCACGACTCATTCGTCTAAAACCTGTAAATGAAAACTCCAGCCATGAGGATGGCTGCAGATGTCGACTACATGTGTGCAGATGAAATTTGATGAGCTTACGGCAGCATACACGTGAGTTAGTCACATATCTACCAGTTTGTACACTGAATGCATCATTTTGTGCCAGCACGTTTCTATGAAGCTTGCGTCCTTTTTTTTGCCAATACTAGTGCAGAATTACAGTGAAATTAACTCAAGGCCAACAGTTCTGATCCTGCTAATAAGTAGATCAGCATTTAATTATTGTTTTCATCATCGGTTAATCTGATGATTATTTGCACGATTACTCCTTCAGTCCTAAAGTGTCAAAAAAATCACAACATCCAAAGTGACATCTTCAGATTGCTTCTTTTGTCCAACCAACAGTCTAAAACTCAAAGAATCTTTATTTACATGTGAAACTACAAAGAAAAGCATCACATGTTGACATTTAAAGGGTAACTCCACCAATTATAGCCATTAAAGTGTGTTTACAGGTCTTGGGGAGTACTACTGCCTATGTGAAAAAAGCGGTATAAAGCCTTATTTGGCTCGAGAGGAAGCTGCATGTATGATGTCACTTGGTGGCCAAGTTGCATTTCGGGTAATGTAAGAACCAGGTTTTGATACAGCGCACTCCTCCTCCTTTTTTAAAAATGATCAACCATCATTTTCTCTTCATTTTTCCTTTCCTTACACCTTGTCTTCTGGTTACATTGTCTTCCCTCCTTCATTACTTTAGTGTACATAGTTTCATTTGCAGTAAGAATTCTGCGCACACAAAAGCTATCTCTTTGAAAAAGTTATCTCTTTGTCTATTTGCCGTCTCTGTTTTTGTTCCCTCACGGTCTTCCTCTTTGGTAACTCGTACACTCATGCTTCCCCCAATATTTCTTCTCTCCGTTGCACTGCGCCCCTCATTCTTCTCTTTCATGTTGTATTTATTGCGTACCATTTCTTTCTCTCCCAGCTGTTCTCCCTCCTCATTGTCGCCACCATTTTATTCCACCGCAGCTCATATTTTACACTTATCAAGTTATCTGGGCTGGTCTGTGACTCATATGCTTGTGTCATTATGTGTGTGTGTGTGTGTGTGTGTATTTCCGATAACAGGCCTGTTGTGTATTTTTCGTGTGTTGTGTGCGCGCTGCTTGTTGGGTATCTTTCTGTGGGTGTGCCAAATGTGCAATGTCACTGATGCATTTTTAACTACATGTGTACTTTGTGTGTGAATGCTCAAATCTATGATTGTGTATGTGTGTGTGGGCTTCCTTCTCTCTTTCTCTCTCTATTTGTGACTTCCACTGTGCAATTTTCCGAGTGAGAGAACTTGGATTGCATTTTATCAGGCCTATATGGGCTTTTGCATTTTTTGGATGGGGTGTGTGTGTTTGTGTGTGTGTCTGCTGGTGTGCATTTGTGTTATTTGTTGTATATACTGTATGGACCTTCTTGCAGGTCTGTGCTTCACAACGACCTCATCCTTTAAATTAAAATGTAATGACACAACCTTCAAACTGAGCTGTAGTGCGCCTGATTTTCAGGGCTGTGAGTAATCGGCAGTTTTTAAAGGTCCCATATTGTGCTTATTTTCCCATTAATAGTTTTATTTTGGATGTTTACTAGAATAGGTTTACATGCTTTAATCTTCACATACTGTCGATCGCTGTAGGACCTCTATTCCCCCCCGTGAACAAAACAGTGTGTGTTAGTACCCGTCTCTTTAAGATCCCCCTCCCAAAAGCCCAGTCCTCTCTGATTGGTCAGCTATCACAGGCCTGAACAAGCAGCGCCCAGGTGTTTCCACATGAACTCTGGCTTGGGGCACGGCTGAGGGTGATGACTGTACAGTTGTGACATCACAACGTTCCAGAAGTCCCGACGACTTGTTTTAGGACACGGTGCTTTTCTACGTTGATTTGAGCATTTTGATACTTTCACAGTATTTAAACAGCACCCGTAAACTGCTTTATAACAACAAAGACATGGAAATCTTGACTTTCTAAACAAAGGGACCTCCACAGTTTATTTCTTATTTTTCTTAAATTGGACCACTTATTAAACCATTTATCTTTTGCTTTTTAAATGCAGATGAAATCGCGCAGTAACAAATTATCAGGTTGCTGAGGTTGAACGCTGTAATTAATAAAATAACTAATTATACTTTGAAGTATTTAATCAGTAATGAAATTATGCGTAGAAATAACCTTTCAGACCCTAAAGTGGTAGCATAGAAATTAAGTGTAAAAAAATAGAGGACTATTTCAAGTGAACAGTAGATGGTTCTTTCCCATGTCACAAGAATAACACATGAATGCTGTCTATACAGATGAGCGTGAAGCGCACAGTGTACAGTAGATGCATGTTCAAGTGTTGTGTAGGTGTGTGAGTGGTTCTTTATGGTTCATGGCAGCTCCCGGCACTTGAGAGTTCACTATATAGCCTCTTTTGGCTCTGTTTTGGATCAAATCAAAACCTTGGATTAGAGGAGCCCACTTGACAAACTCAATGCTGTTTTTGTACTCACTCTTGACTGAGGTCACGGGTCCTTTACCTTTACTGTACACTACCTTGCCGAATGAAGGTATGTATCAAAACATGATGCATATGGATGCAGTTTTCTTATTTAAAGGGTTTTAATGAAATGAGTTGAAGGGTTTGTGGTCGGCTTCATTTCAAACCAGGTTCTAAAGCAAGAACCCCAACGCAGTCGGGTCAATTTACAGCCACAGAGACAGACATCAGGTCAATATCTTAAGTTTAATCAAGCAGCGTGTTGTCTTTGAGCGCAGCCCACCACATCAATTTCACACATCAATCTGGACCCCCTGCGGGCAAGGGCTTACTCATACTGGTTCCTCAATAAGGCCTTTAAACATGTTGCAATGCAAAATTAAGAGTTGGGATACAAGTCGATTGTAAACAGAGTGAATTACATAGGACATAAATCTTTACATCTGTAAATCCCTGTAAAGGTTGCACCTTGGGCAGCAGTGATATCGAGTCAGGAGACCTTTGATGGCAGATATGTGTGAACTAAATATCACCATATTAATCAAGTCACAGCAGCCTTGAAATGATTACTAGATTCATCGATTGTTAGATTAATCATTAGGCAGCTCTGATACTGTATGAATCCAGTGTTGTGTGCCTCAAAGAGCCAACAGTCTGCGGGGGTTTGATTCAGACTCAGTTTCGAAGGTCATTTCACTCATCCTACCCCTCCACCGAAAGGTTGGAGGCTTTGGTTGGAATGAAAACCTCCCCGACGGTCCTGGCCAGCCCATTCTCACTCCCAAGACGACCGGCGATTGCACGTCATGCAGAATGCAGCGTGAAAAGACTGTAGAGATGGCCAAACCTTGTAGTGATGTTCCTGCTTGTTTATGGTAATTAACTGTATCACAGCAAATGTGACAATGACTTGTTGATATTTAATTAGTATGTGTAAATGCAGTGTGTATAGCTTCATATCACACATAGGATATTAAGGCCTTGTTTGCACTGTGTACTGACATCAGTATCATTTGAAATACTGTGTCTGTCTCTCTCCTCCTATCTGTCTGTCCTCCTCTTATCTACCACATTGTCCCTCCCACCCCCTTCAGCCTTTCTCATCTCGTTTCCCTGCCGCCTTCTGGACGCTGGGGTTATTTTGCATTCCTCTCCTCACTCTTCCATCTGCTTCATAACAAGAAAAGCAGGAATTAATTAATAGGCTGATAGTGAGGCTTGAGAAAATAGGGGAGAAAGCGAGCTGGAAGGGAGAGGAAATCTAATCAGATAGGATCCTGTTTTTGTGTGCGAGTGTCTGCTTGGGGTTGCGTGTCGTCCATATTTTCCACCGCCCCCCTCCCGTCCTTCATTGGGAAAACAATTAATTCTTTTTCGAGTGTCTTAAACATCCTCTCCTCTCCTTTCCATCCATCCTCTCTCCTCCCCATTCAGCTTCCTACTCACCACACATTGATAAACTGTGATTAATATTTCCCCCCTCACTCTTCATCCCATTCTCCCGCTTCTCCCTCCGTCTCCAGCCGCGCTCGGTTTGCATTTGCGTATCGAAAAGGCAGCATAGTTTTCTGGCTGCCAGCTAAATTGATGTCAAAATGGCATCCTCATGCCACAATGATTCAAATTTCTTATTTCCTCCCCTCTCTCATGCAGACAAGTCCCATCTCCCTCTCCGTTTCTCACCTCCCCTCGCCGGGCTCCCTCCTCTTCCTCTCTTCTGTTTGCTGTCGAAAGCCGTCTAATGAAATTCACACAAAAACAAGATGGGAGGCTCAGCGCCTTCCTCCTCGCCGTCCTCTCTGCCTTTCTCTTCCCGTCTTATGCTTCGTCTTCGTTTGTTTTTCTTTCATATTCTGTCTCGCTCCATTTACTCGTCTTTATTGTCCTCTCCATCTGTCCTTCACACTTTCCTCCATCTGTCTTTGTCCCCCTCTTCCTCTCTATGGGCCTTCTCTTCTTCCGTTTCCCCCTCTTGATTTCTGCTGTTGTCTTTGTTTGTGTTTATCCGTCCTTCCGATTCCCTCGCCACTTATTCCTGCCACTTTCTCTCTCGTCCTGTTTTTCTACATTTCCATTCCTGCAGGCCTCATTCGGAAACACGTTG
The DNA here is from genome assembly GCF_965226575.1 of Pagrus pagrus. Classification (NCBI taxonomy): domain Eukaryota; kingdom Metazoa; phylum Chordata; class Actinopteri; order Spariformes; family Sparidae; genus Pagrus; species Pagrus pagrus. Next base: position 10,057,829 of record NC_140204.1, on the reverse strand, counting down.
GCTATATTTCCATTTCTTTATTTAGACAAGAAGTTTGTGTGTGTGTGTGTGTGTGTGTGTGTGTGTGTGTGTGTGCATTTGGTTGACAAGAGTCTGCATTAGTTTTACCGAAATGAGAAATACATTTGCGCTTTGCTCTTTACCACTTTGCCCCGGAGCCGTCTTGAAAAATGTATTTACCAGAGACGTGGTTTGTGCGAACATTAACAAACCCGAACGCCGAGGACGACGCACACACACGCATGCACACACACACACACAAACCGTGATACAGTGCTGACTTACACTCGGCACACTAATGAAGTTATAAAATCAAGTGTTCACTTCAAAAGGAGTAAAGGTTTTGCATTTCGAGGCCACATGCGGGGAGGGGGGAGCTGGAGACAATGGAGGATGAAAGGACAAGAGGCAGGAGAGGAGAGAGGGAGGAGAGGAAACAACCAGAAAGGAGAAGATGAAGAGAAGCAGTGAAAAGTGAGGAGCAAAAGGAGAAAGGATGTGAGTGAAACTTAAAAGAAGAAGATTAATGTCATACTTTTAATTGAGTGGTTCTTCGTACTCCCTATCTCTCTCTTTCTTCTCTTTGACTTCCTTCCTCAACACACCGGCCTTCATCTCTTCCCTCTCTCATCCCCCTTTTTCTCAACTTTTATTCCCTTTATTCTTCCCTTTTACACTTCGTACGAATTAAACCTAAAGAAATAGTTCGACATTTTAGGAAATTGGCCTATATGCTCTCCTGCTGGGAGTCAGATGAGGGAATCGATACCACTTTCACGTCTGCCCATTCAGCATGAAACTACAGGCAGCAGTCGGCTAACTACGCTTAGCATAAAGACGAGAGAAAGGGGAAACGGCTAGCATGCTAGCATTTTATTTGTAAAGTATATAAAGAGCCGGTCAAGCTGTTTCTCCCTTTATGCTAACTGGCTTCAGCTTGAGTTTTTTTTTGTTGCATAATCTGGTGTTTCATCTACACGGTCACTCTCGGCATATTTGTTTGTTGTCTCCTGGCGATGAAATTAGCAAGAACTAAATAATTATGATCATAACATACAAAGTTAAAGGTGTAAAACATTCAAAAATGGACTAAAATTACCAACATAATGGGAAGAAATAAGACTCGACATTATATCAAAGACGTCTATGTTGCGTTTGTTGTGTGTTGCAGAGATATCTATTGAAGCTAGCATGCTAACCAGCTATTTTTCGCAATTGCTTTTATAGTCACACTTTTACTGTGATGATAAAGGCCTCAAGAGTCTGCAAATGGTAGGTTGAGGTACATTTAAAGTGCTTGATTTTTACTTTTAAAACTGTACGCAACCTGGCATTTACCAGTAGGCGTATGTCCCTAAATGACAAACCATTCCTTCAAGCGCCTCTACGCCTTTTATGCCACCCAATATTCTTTCTCAAAGATGCTCCGTGCAATCCCACCTCCTCTCCATCTTTCTTCCCTTCCTCATTATCTCCCTCCATAATTTAGCATCCTCCACCCTGAGTCATTTTTTCTTCCTCACTCCCTCCTCGATTCATCTCCTCCTTATCCCTCTTGTCTCACACTCCCACCTACCCGTCTTATCCCTCCATGCATCCCTCCGTCCCACTTCCCATCCTCCCTCCTCTCCAGCCTCTCGCACTGTCTCCCACCTTCGCGTCCTCCCACCTCCTCTTTGCCTTGGTTTCCTTTTGTCCTTTCCGAGCGAGGCCAAATCTAATCTCTTCCACACTCCCACTTTTTCCCACTCACTCGTCTTTCAGTGTTGGCATCCAGCTTTTTATCCTCTTCCGTGCTCCCACTCCTTCTGCTTCCCCTCACTTCATTTTTCGCTCTCCTGCGTCGAGTTGGGGACGCGAAGCTGTCGTCTTGCCTCTTATTTATTTATCTCTGAATCTCCTTCATCCTTGTGGATCTGGAGACTGGAGAGTGGAATATTTTCTTTACCTTCCTGACTGTTTGTCATATGTTCTTGGCTATTCCTTCATCCCTTATAGCCATAACAAGCTTCCTTCCTCGCCGCACTATACTCACTCTTTCTCACCCCCTTTAGTTCTGGGCGCGCAGCCACCCCCTTCTCCCTCGCTAACGAGCTCTGAGTGAAACGACTGAAAATGATATGCAATTAGTACTCAGCCTTCACAGTGTGTGTGTGTGTGTGTGTGTGTGTGTGTGTGTGCACATGTGACAGATTGAGACGGAGTTTGTGTGTGAATGTGAACGTATGTGCAAGTTTCAGATGGTGTGTGTGTGTGTGTGTGTGTGTGTGTGTGTGTGTGTGTTTGTGTGCGCCCTCAGGTTCTGGCGAGTAAAGAGCTAATGTACTTTCCATGTACTGTGATAACGTAGGATGTGTCCATCGAGGGCAAGTCGTGCGTGTCTGTGCATGCACGTATGTGGAAATGGCCAAGTACTGTCTCAGGTATTTCACTCTACATATATACATTTTCATGAACATATCTGAGATTAAATGGAACGTAAAATGAAAGCACAGGTGTGTGTGTGCAGGAGCTCACCTCTCTGTCACAGGTCACTACATTATACATCCTCCACTGTGATCTCCCCAACCCTGGCAATCTATCTCAGGGCGCACATGAAAATTCATTTTAATAGAATTACATTTTAATGAAACGGCCATTGCACTCTTGACTCTGCAGATGACCTGCAGTAATTCTATGATGATCCACTCAGAAAAAAGGAATATGTCATGTGGAAGCCATTTATTTTTTTTTGATCAGCGCGCTGCACTAAAAAATATTTCCACTAATTCAATTTTCTTGCCGGGAATCATGCATGTTGGGTAATTGCACCATATTTTTTTAAGTGGGTTGAAAAGCTGGTTTAACAGCATTGTAATACTGAACACAGTCGATTCAAAATGATATTTCTTGTCACATAAAAGGCTCAGTGAATTTATCAAGTACTTGGTGTATTATTTAAACGAGTAGTTCCCAAAGTTACCCGCTGGTTGTGACCACTAGCCACAAGCCAAGGGTGGCACATACAGTACAAGGATTTCGAATCTGGTTTTTACATTTCACTGTCATTAACTCACACTGAAATAGACCTACAGCTAGGGACAAGGACAACAATAATTGATCAAATATATTTAAAGGATGATATAGAATAAAAAATTGGGAATTGTCAGGGCTGCACGGTATGATGGCATGTCAAAAGAAAGACGTATACAGACATTACGACCAGTGTGCATATAGACATGTTTACATGCATGTTATTTACAAAATCAATCCCCCCATGTACAGCACACGTATTTAACAAGGCAACATTTACATAAACAAGATCTTATTGCATGAACTGAGATCGCCGTGTTGTTTTGGGTCGGCAGTAGCTCAGTCTGCAGGAACTTGGACCAGTCTATACTTTATGTGGACTGGAAGCTGGAGAGGTGCCATCTCACCTCCTGAGCACTGCAGATGTGCCCTTGAGCAAGGCACCAAACCCCTAACTGCTTTTGGCCCCCTCGCTCTGACCACCTGTCCAGTAATTCATGTGAATAGGTCCTGTTTGTCCTTAGGGCCTGTGTATGTAAAATATGAATGAATTTCCCTGTAAAGGGATTAATACTGTACATCTCGTCTTCGTCCCTGTTTTCCTGGAACATCATAATTATTGTTGCTCCAGGACCATCATTGCAGCTGACCAATCACGTTTAAGTAATGTCACTGCTCTACACCTCAATCAACCACAGGTTCCTCAGCACTCATAAGAAGATTCAACATAGTGAAGCCTCACTCCCAATTACAATGCTGAACGTCTTTAATATAAAGAGTGTCTTCCATTGTCTTTGATGGTAATATCTCACACTATCTAACACGACGTGTGGATAATAGGATGTTAGAGTCGACCCGGTTATTGCTGATGTCATAATATGCTGCAACAAAACACTCTTGTCAGGTCAGAGTATGTTTGACTGCTCAGACTTGCTTGAACCTGGATGAGATATTTGCATCAGACGATAAACAATATGTGCGCTGCGTTGACCCCGGTCGCAGATGAAAGGCTCTCTCCTCATCTTTGAAGCTCACTTGGAGGGAAACCTGTTAAGTTCAATCGGAGTTTACACCCTCGCCCCGGCCATGAGAGTTGATTGGACTCGGTGTCCTTAACGTGGTGCTGAAGTGTTGAATGTGGAGATTTCCACCGGGGAAAACATTTTGGAAATCATTTTTTAAGGTGCAGCGAGGAAATGTGAGTTCAGCCATAGAAGCTCAAATATGAGATGTGGTGCAGAGGTGCGTGCATATACTTTATGCTCCAGACTGCACTGCAGCATCCATAGTGATATATTTTATATGTGTCAGTTGGAGAGGAAAGGATTTACACTGCGTATCTGAAAAAGACTATTCAGGTGCTGCAATAAAATATGGCTAATTTAGTACTTAGAAGAATGTAGCCGGTGCTTGGCTGTAAATAATTGGGCTTCCATGTGGTTCTGCTGTGTAATACATGTATCTCCTGGCGGGTTTGTCATCGGTGATTTCATCAGTGAGCGAATGTAAGATATTTACAAGCATATCAGAAGCCTAAAGCAAGGGTTGTTCCAATAGACAGGAGGACCACATGCAAAATAATGTACTTGGCTGCGAGGTAACGGTACCGACTGAATTTAAAAGACCAGATTCCCTCCGTAGACATACTGTATCTTCTACGACACTTGTGGGGGTTTCCATTTTCCTTCTTAAATTGTCAGAGATCAAATATAAACTTGGCAGCTCTTCAGAGGGCCCCTCAGTACGGCAAAGGCACAGCTGGGCAGGAAAACGCAGACATGCGATATTAGATTTGACATGTATTCTTTAGCATTGTCAGAAAAAAAAGAACGAGTTTACACCTTTGACACGTCGGGAGCAGCAATGCGAGGGAAAAGACTTCCCGAGTAGGAGACGTTAAAAAAGTTTAAGACAAATAGTTGACACAATATTTACTTTGACAGTTTTGGGTTATTTGTTTTGTGTTTTTTTAAGGAAAAGACAAAATGAAAGTTGGGATACTGTAGATGTTTGTCATGTCATTGGTCAGAAGAAAGGGAAGCTTTTTTGATGACACTTAAGTTAAGACTCGTCACTAGCTTTATTTCTTCGACCTTCTTGGGCTCTTGGCATACTGGAGTCAGAGTTTCCTCTGTGTTCCTTTCTGCTTGCTGTAATGTGATTATTTGCTAATTTGGTAAAAATATGCACCACTAAACCTCAACATCAACCGAAATGACAAGCGCCTTAAGGCGGGTCATGCATTATTACCTCATGTAATCTTAAGGCCTTGTACTGTAGCTGAGCCCTGAGTGAAAATGGAGTTTAAAGACCTTATTATTTCAGTTTATATTGTGCGTTCATGCTGCCTATTCCTAAATAAATGTGTGTTTAATCAAATCCCCGACGAACTAATTGACACACAGCAAACCTTGGGCCCAGGTAGTGTTGCAGCTCATGAGTAATCCTTGGTTCCTCGGGCTCTTGGCAAAATATAATTAAACTGCCATGTTTAGTCTGCGCGGTGCTTGATGGGTGCTTACATGAAACAATATGGAGAGAGTTAGAAGTGTGTGGGTCAAGAGCATTCAGATGTGTGGATAGGAAGGAGGAAAGTTTTGTTCATGTTAGTTTTGGTCATGGTTAAACAAAAAAATCACTAATATTCAAGCTGCGTTTACAGCTGAATGAATCTAGAATTGAACCTGCCCTTTCTGCTGCGCTACATCAATATTGAATTATTCTGTTAATCAATTTTATGGTAAAGAAAAATATTTCTCACATTTTTTGTGCAATTTGCACATTTATTGATGCTTAAACTATAACGGCATAGAAAAATAACCTTATTGGAACAATAACAAGCAGACTTTGTGTTCATCTTTATAAGATCTATATAAGAAGAAATGAGAGAAAACAGTCTTTTATTACCATAATTGTCATTTATGTGTGTAAATAAGACTCTTGAGTCTGTTTCAGCAGGAGATAGACCACATTAAAGAAGCAAGATGCTTATAAAAAGCCATTTTATTCGACTTAAATGAATGAATAAACTGAAATGCACACACCCTCATTTTTTTTAATTTCAACCAATTTGTTTGCATTACCTTTTTTATAAGTATAAATATAATTTTATTTCGTCCGTACCCTTACATGTCATGTCTTGTATACAGGTATACAGGTAAATGTCCAGCCTGATTTGTTATATTAAAGCTCCATACATTTTTATTTTATACATTAGATATAAAACATGTAACATTTTGCTTACCTAATGCTTTAAAGGTGCAATATGTAAGAATTTTAGTAAGAAATGTCAAATATGTTATGACATCTATATATTGTGTTGCAGAGATACTTACTGATGTTAGCATGCTAACCAGCTAGCCGTGGCCACTCTCCTGGGTCCTCCGAGCTCACAGTCGGGACCGCAAGCTGCACTGCTAACTGGGCTAAAAAGCTAACAGTTAGGGGTTTCTCTGGTAATATGCTGCCCTCTATTTGTTCGAGTATGAATTCAGCATGTGGCCAGTAATTACATATTGCGCCTTTTTATGTAGAATTATAAACCTTGCCATTATTGACACCTAGCAGAACTTTATCCAATCACACTGTGCAGCTAAACTCATTGTCCCCAGTCTCGGCATCAAACCCTCCTCCCCTCCGCCGGGGATAATGTCCGACTCTGCACTGTACAGATGTTTCAGGTCAATCCTCTTCACTGATCCTCCGTGTTATCTAACGCCGAGTTTTGCCAACAGTTTGAAGCGGCAGTATTTATTGTCACCACTCTCGTTGAGCATTTGCTGTAGTGCAATTCCCAGCTCCCTACTCTCGCTGAAGGCACATCATCCTCTTCCTGTGTAGCTCAGCCTTATTGAGAAATAAGTTACTATTACTAATGATACACAGGACTTTAATTCTGTAACTGGCTGCACTGAGGGACAGATGTTGCTGCAGGCTCTTTAATTTGTCTGCGTCAAATTAGTATACAATGAATTTCATAAACCCTCGAGGGCCCTCATTCAATCAGTGTTGCCTTATGTTTTCAAAGTAGAAGAATTATGTGAGGAGAAAAAACTAGGCCAAACCTGATTTATACGTATATTTTTAGTCCGTGCATGGATGCCAAGTGTTTGACTCTCAATTCAAAATGTTCACTTGTCTTGTGTGCCACTGAAATGTGTTTATTTGCATAATATTAAAGGACTTCCATCTCTGTGAAAAGGCAGCCATTAGAAAATTCTGATACATCAATCATAAGTTTTGAGGTTTTTCAGTGCCGTTTCTTCTTCGGCCTCAATTTGAATTAATATGCAAAGAAAGCGATTGGTTTCATGAGCGAACAGCTGACTGAACAAATGAATGAGCAAATTACCTCTTACCATATTTCAGCTTAAGTATTCTTTATTATCTTCATTTCAGCCTGGCTTTACAAGTTTGGATGAGTAACTGGAGGTATTTAAAAAAAGATGAGGTGTTGCCAAGCAGAAAAGCAAACCCCGGGTTAGTTTATTGTCCAACATTTAGTCTCGGGCGCCGTAAATTTCACACCAGAGAGCAGAAGAGGCAAAACATTTATATTCATACGCGGTGTCCTAACAGAGGATCTGACAATATGTTGGACTAGAAACTAATCTGAGTTTGGTTAACAGTCTGGCATCCTAATTAAGCCATAAAGAAGACACCAAGAATAATTTCCAGAACAACTGTTGGGGGCATCGCTCTCAAAGTGCCACGTTTCATCTCGTCCTCTTTGTTGTTTAAGGATGTGAGCGGAGCTGTCCAATTTCAAAAATACCAACTTATTCATGAAAGTGTAACAAAAACATGACGTTAGCGCCTGTCCAAGTAATCAGGAGAGGATCTGCTTTTTTTCCACCAACACATTTCACACCAGGCTGATGCATAATTGTCCTTCTGTTTGGCCAGAATGCGGATACTAGCTAATTGAGACATTAAGGAGAAGGAAGCCAAAACGGTGTCCAAAATCTGAGCTTGTTTGCTAATGTGTGCGCCTTCTGTCTCTCATTCACCCTTCAAGGCGGAGAGGCTTCCCAGTTGTCTGTTTATGTTTGGCAGCGGATTTGGGCGCGGGGACGCAGACATTTACAGAATTACGTGTCCCCACCCTCTGTGTCCGTCCACTGCTGCATTTAAATTGTCTGGGGAAAAAAATAATTAAAAATTAAAAACAACAATGACAAAATACCATTATACATTCCAGCTATGCATTAAAATATGAGAGGTCAGGAAGCTTAACCCAGCAAGTCTCATTTGAGCGTTACATTTAAATAAATGCATACAAATGAGCCAAAAATTGATGTTGAGGCTTATAACTAATATTTTTTTCACCTTTTCCATTTGAATTATTAATTATTACAATTACTGAATTAGAAATGTGCATAATGTATTAAAAATGCATTTTTAGATATATCTGAATAAAATGTACTGTAAATGTAATCAATGTGTATGATGAAGACCAAAAAAGTTTTCTGAAGAACTGATTGTTGGTGAAGCTAACACTGATGTTAGCCTGTTGGCTTTAAATTTCCCGCACCATGTAATAATGGGTATATGTCTTCTCCTCCACTGGGGTTCATTAAGCTTCCCACACATAGCTTTAATTGAAGGCCCGTCCTTTCTTGTTCACTACAGCAAGCTAACTAGCCAGTGACGAGTGAAGTGAAACAGCTTTTGTCCTGGATTCATGTAGATTCCTAACAAAGATGCCGACATGACGGACGAGTGCCGAAAGAAGAATCGACTTCTAGTTGGACGTCTTAAAATGCCAGGTCTGAGATAGGATAGGACGCAACCTTGAATTTAGGAATGGCTCCTTTAATACAAAGATGGGGAAATCCTAGGATAATCCTAAGATCCTATATAGCACAGCTAAGGAGGCACACTAATTTCTGGTCAAACAGAAGTTATGTTGCTATTTCAGTAGTTGTTTTCAAATCTAAAACTGGATTCTCCATTTCCTGCTCGCTTCCCCAGGAGCCGTTGTTAAAGCAAAATCAAATTACAACAAAGGTTTTTTTGTATTAATTGACTTTGTTTAGGCTATTAAGAGGCATCCATGTGGGATTGTTTTCTTGTCATGCATCATTGATTAATTTGTTCAAATAAAAAGTGCTGCAAACATCCTCACATCCGCTGCAAATCCACACCAACCGCTCTGTGAGTTGAGGCCAAGAATAGCTGGAGATGTTTGTATTCAATAAATAGCCTAACTGGTCCTTTGAACCTTGGAGTAAGCAGAAAAGAAAACATTCTCCACAGCGACATCGAGGGACATTTAAGGCTGTTCACGCAATGTTCAGGCCGTCAATCACTTGATTCACCTCATTGCTTCCCTCTTACTTTAACAGTGTGGACCTGGTGCATGCCCAGCTGCATGTGTGCGAGGGCCGCAGCCTGCCAGATCTGAACCTCAAACAAGACAAGATCCGGGTGAACGGCTGCGCCATCCAGTGCAGAGTGACGACCGAAGACCCGGCCAGAGGCTTCCAGCCAGACACCGGCAGGATCGAGGTAGGGTTGCTCTTAAAATGACCTGGAGACCTTTTCCATGCTGTCTTCAGGGAGACAACACCTTCCTGACACGCGACTTACAAAGTCTGGAGGGAAGCCTGCAAGACAAAAATACTATTGCCTACATAATTTCAAGTAACTCTCTCAGGCTTTTTTTTCCAACTGACTGGCTAACTCAAATGTTTAAAGTACCCTGTGGAGTTTTTTTTTTTATCACTACTACCACTGTGGAGCAGTGTTTATTAGTGGGTTGTTGTTTGTTTGTTCTAATTCATAGACACATGATGCACATTCCTGCAAATGGCTTTAGATTCTTCACTAATTCAGAGGTGTGGAAACTCGCAATGCACCAACAAATGCAGGGGATACGACTGCTAACAAGCAAATATGGATGTAAACAGTTTTCAAAAATATATATATATATATATATATATATATAAAAAAAAGGCTTTGCAAATGTTTCATGAGTGAGGAAATGCTTTGAACACATTTCTCGAGGATACACACTAAGTGTTTTGGTGAGGAACACTGAATGTAAACAGACACCTTGTTTTTTTTTTTTTTTTGAGAAAACTCCACAGTGCACCTTTTAACAGCCACCTCAGGTGTTGAGCATCGCACATGTTGATGTTACTAAACAACACTCTGTGTGGTTCAAAGGAGCGTAGAAACCAAATTAAACTCATTTTCTGTATCACTGAGATGCTGCAACATCGAGTGGTGTGCCATATCCCAACTTGGCACATTAAGCTCTCTGCTTCCAAGTTTAATTATACGACATCATTCTCTCTTCCGCTAAGCATGCTAAATTTAGGCAGCATCAGTTCGGTCCATATGTCATATACACTTGGCTTGCAGAGCAACATGGCATCGCATTAGAGTCTCCTTCCTCGCCTCATGGCAAACGTTGCCTTCATTTAAAGCTGCTGCAAGTGATATCTTTTTATTAAAATGAGTGTTAAATAGCTCTGTTTATAGAGAGTGTTTGGTCAGTAAGTACGCAGCATCGGTCAGCATTTTTAGTTTGGGGTTCACATGTTTTCCCAGTGCTCTGGTGTGTCCCCCGCAAGCTTCAGAAACACGTATAAAAGGTTAGTTGTACTTATACGTTAAAGCACTGGCTTATAGCTGGAGGTGGTCCCCAGGTGATGTATGATGGCTGCCCTGTGCGCCACACGGGTGGGTTTAATGCAGGGAACAAGTCTCACTATGTTGCCCTCAGGATGGTTGTATGTGATGAAGAACGATTCTTCCTCAGAGGAAAGAGCAAGGAAGTGAAAGTTGCACAAAGCTTTCAAGCAGATTGATGACTCCCACTGGGATCCATAGTACAAGCATCGCTGATGATAGTAAAAATATCAGTTAAAGGAGCTTTATATTGATGAGATATTACAGAACGTCCTCATCTAACTGCACGCCGCATACAGTATTGCATGAACACGTGTGCGCACAGTCGCAGCTGCAGAGATCAACCGGCGCTTGAATTATAGGTATGTCATATTGATCCCTGTAGTAGCTCTCAGCAGTGCAATTAGAAACGCACATTGCCATATGAGGTCTGTGAGTGGGATGACATGATTTCTCTGTGTGCATGTGCATTTCTGCATGAGTGCGTGAGGATGTGTTTGTCTTTGTTCTGCGCGAGGGTTGCATTTGTTTTTATAAATGCTTTTTATTGAATGACCATTGAGAGTGTGTCCATGTGCCCTCTGTGTGAGAGGACCAGTCATTTCTTCACACATGAGAAGACACAAAGGTCACGTTACTATATATGAGTGCTGTGTGTATCCGTCCACAAGTACATATCCTCTATATATCTACACACAACACTGTACATGCCTTTTGCAATCTTGTCTCTATAAATCTCTCTCTCGCTGATGAGGTCAGATCCCAGGATGCTTTTTCGCTGTCAGGTCCTTTTGCCCTTCACCCTCGGTTGTAACCCGACCCTCGCTTCTTTTCTTGTTCTTTTTATTTCTCCCTATCATTCCACCGTCGTCCTTAATGCTTTCCTTTTTTGCCGTTTCTCTATCAGTTTTAATAGGCCGTCAATTAGATGGTAACGACAGCCACTTTGAATCAATAAAAACAGCTGAAAGAATGTGAGAAAATGGAATAAAAACAAGGTTTGATGGCAATAAAAGAACCATTAGCCAGAATAAAAACAAATTGAACCGCGTGTTGAAGATAACGTTAAGACACGATGGTGATTTTTGACCTCAGCTGGTCGATGTTGCTCAAAAAGCCCTGGGGGCTCGAGCGGCTATGGTTGGGTTATGTTTGGTCTGCAGCCTGGACTCTGCTAAACGCGGGAGGATTGTGCTTGAGGGGAATAAAAGTGAAATGAATTCTTGAACAGTGCAGAGAAGCTAAAAAAACAAGCCATGGCATGTAATGTGTTTTTCAGTCCAGCTTCCTGTCAGAAATCTGCAATCTGTGGCTGAGCAGTGCACACAAGCAGACAAGGGAAGCTGATCTATGTTATGATGATATTGTCTGCATGTTAAAATTTATAGCAATTGGGAAACTATAAATTCCTCGAGTCCCTCTGGTCACTTGGATGCTGTAAATAAAAAAAACTGCCACCGCTGCCCGGTGACTTCAGTGATTTTTGACTCCTTGGGTGTGATTGAATTCGACGTGCACCAGTAGCTTTCCAATCAAACAAATCATCTGTCTCTTGGTTCTGAGCGAGGGGGAGAAATGATTAGTCGTGTCGTGCACGCAGATTTATTTCAATTGAATTTGAGTCCATTAATTTATCACCCAGGGGTGGTTGTTTTAGTTAAATAGTTGACGAGGCTCAGGGATCAGTCACCGCTCTCAGATGATGCGTTTATCTGACAATTTAGATCTCTGAGCCACATTCAAATCATCATAGGTTTGAGATTCACACATGGGTTGGGAATGCACTATAAAGATCTTTTTCAAACGACATCCTCATTACTCTCACTTTGTGATACTTCTCACTGAGAAAATGGCCGCTTTGGCTTTGTAGTGCTTTTTTTTCAGCAACTTGTCTGCGAAGAGTAGCCACAGAATAGCTTGTGACCTTCCCACTTCAAGGACTTTCCGCTGCTTCCACCTCGTGGTTTCCCTCTCCAGCTCCCCATGCATCACTCGAGTCTTCCCTCCCACCTGCCTCTCCGCTCGAAATAATGTACATATTTTCCACATCCTTTTTTCCCCCCGCCTTCAAGCGCTGCTCCTCTCCCTCTGCAGCTCTCTCTTCGCTCATCCTTATATCTGGTCCCCATCTCTCTTCCCCACTTACCCTCTTTTCTTCCCCCCACTTCCGACGCCATTTAGCCGCGCAGTTGAGCCATGAAACGTGTCAACGCTATGCCCCCGCCACCATTACCATGCAATATGAATGAACCAAACACAATCACCACAGGAAGGCATGGATGGAGGAATGCCACGTTTGAGGGACAGATGAATAAATTATTACCGAAGGGGCTGTGACAAGGTTGGTAAAGAGTGACGCACCGAAAGGTGGAGAGCAGGAAAGGCTGCGAAACTCGTCACGCTATGGGCTTTCGGTCGCTCGAGGCATGCAAAGCAACTTGGATTATGGACGAGCGAAGGTGGAATCGCTTCCGTTCCCTTTTCAGAGGAGATGCAGACGCCACACGTCGAGACGCCCAAGTCTTAGACGAGCGAATGGCGTTTGAGAATTCTGCGGCGGTATTAAACTTTGAACTGAAACTCATGCGGCGATAGCGCTGTTGAAAAATCCGTCAGTCTCTCGCTCAGTGTGTTCAACTCCACAAAAAGAGCTGCTGTGTGTCAGCGGGAGTCATACACTGTGGTGAAAACTCTACTCCTTGTGTATATAGAGCAAAAATCATCTGTCCTGCACAAAATGCGAGTATTGAGGTAGATGGAGCAGACGGAGCGATGGGAAATGAGGGAGCTAGGGTTAGAAAACAGTTGGACGCATCAAGACAGGGACGAGGAAGTTTGTCATCGTGTGTAGAGACAATAGACTAATGGGTGTTTTGTGAGCAAAACAGAAGCAAAGATCCAACAGGTCAAATCTGTAATGTACGCCCTTGTTTTTGAGCTTCTTTGACTTCATTTTCTGTTCCGGGGAGAAAAATAGATAAAGGGGTAAAAAAAAAAAAGGCACAGGAAAGCTTTCTATCTCATTCTCTCATCTCCTTTTTAATGGAGCTTTTAGAGCAGGTGAAGGAGATGGGTGAGGAGAGAGCAAGGAAGAAAGCAAAGAGGGATACAAGAGAGCAACGCAAGCAAACAAGGGAGGGGTAGATTGTGTGCACTGAGAGATGTAGAGCAGGATTAAAAACAACCATTACTCAGCTTTTATTTAAAGGTCCGACCCACAGACGCAGTGTCGGGCCCCCTGCTGATGCGCTGTGTCTGCACTATGACTGTCTGGGGCTGTTCGCTGCAGTGCAGATGATTTTCTATTGTGACAGCTATTCAATCCATTCGCACTCTGAATACACTGTGTTAAATCTAACATTTAGGTGGTGAAGGGAAGAAAACTGCACTTACGAATGAGCACTGAACCTGCTGCAAGCAGTTGGTGTGAATACCGTCTGCCTATTTTTTATCGTCAGTGGACAAAACCAATCTCGATTCAAGGTCTACTTTCTTTTTGTTTTTTAGCTTTGGACCGTTTGAGGTTTTCGTTCATCAGCAGCAAAGTTTCTCGAGTTGTTGTTTTATCCTTAAAGTGGAAACGGATACCTTCCACCTATAGCGTTCAATGTGGTGTCATTGTAAGCACTGCAGATGCAAAGACAAAAGGATCGCTTTCAGTTTCCCTCAACTACCAACAACACCGGACAGAAAGTGAGGTTATTCATTCATTCAGCCTATAATGGAGATGTGAAAGCCAATAGAAATGGTGCCAGACTGAAGATTGCAGACTGGTATGCAAACTGAAGTGTGGAAGGAATAGTGGATTTGTGCCAGCGTGATCCTCCTGAAGTCATTATGACAGGTGTGAGTGCAACAGGTCTAGGGTTAGCGTTAAGGGTGTGGTTATGTTTAGAGTCAGTTCAAGCAGGAATACTGGGTTTTTCTCGGGAATCGTGATGACGGCGGTTGCTTTAAAGCGTGATGGGATTGTGGCTTGTGTAAGGGACGTCCCGCAGAGCTGAATTTTTAATATGTTGTAATAATATCTGTCTACTGGATATGAAATCCGTACGAAATGACAATTTCAGCTCCGGCTGTCACGAAGCTCGCAGCTAACACTATGTACACAGCTTCGCCGCTCTACCGTTTACCTGACAATTGTCACGACAGCAGATTATATAATTGCCAGTGTGATACAGTATATTTACAGAGGTGTAAAATCCTTCCGCGCAGTTTTACAAGTCACTGCATCTTATAGGCTGGTAAAGGAGTTACTCAGCCGTGCTTACCTGACTTTATATTTCATATTCCCAGCCTCACCTGAATGCAGTCCCTTTTCACGGCTGTGTCCTGTCTGAATGCCGAGTGATCTCTTGAGGCTGTCAAAAAAATGTGTCACGTTTAATATGACTGCGATATACTTTTAGGATTTCCTTTACCCTAAGAATTAGAATAAATGAACTTTGGGCTTATACATATAATTTAGTTTCGAGGAATACTGAAGACCAGGAGGGAAGAGTAGTTTTTAATTGGCAGCTCTGTGAGGGAAGAAGCTGTGCTGCTGCTCTGGGAGCAGAACGCAGCACGGGAAGATTTTCTCTTGTTGTAAATCATATAACAATATCGCACCGCACTGTAATGCTTTAACACGTGAGGCATTATACAGTAGAGCGAGCAAAATGCGGTGTTAAGGTAAAGATCGAGAGAGGAGAGGTACATGGAGAGAGAAAATAATAAGACTAGGGTGTGAAGCGAGTGCTGGGAGATGGAGGGGGAGATGAGGATGAGGAGTGATGGATGTCATAGCACGAGGGTAGCGGCAGCCCTGTCGACAAGGCTGACAGGGAGGGATGGACTGCGTGCTTCGGGATCAAGCAAGCAGGGAGGGAAGCGGAGGGGGGAGGAGTATTAAAGCAGCACCTTGACATTTTGTATTTTAATCTATTTTTTCTTCTGCGGCAGCCACTTTTCACATCCAATGTATCCGCCCCAACCTTTTGGCACATAAGCCCTGTGATCAGTGTTGCTTGGTGAGATGTGAAGCTGATTCCAAGAAGTGCGAGCGGGAAAAGCCTTTACTCCCACAGTGCGATAAGTGGATGATGAAGACAATTTACTGAAGCCCGAAATCATGTTACTGCTGTAAAGTAAAGAGAGGAAATATGGCTTTGGGAAAAACGGAAAGGGTGAGGGGGGGGGGGGGGGGGGGGGGGGGTCTGATCGATCTTCACAGTGTGCAGAGAGGTAAAGGAGTGATACATGTGTCTATATCTGATGGCATCAACAAGGGAGCAGCAATCACACTCCTGTTGTTTTCCCATCTATCTGCTGATCTCCCCATCAGCATCTTTTCAACAGATATCTCCATTTGTCTGTGGCTGAACATTTCATCCATCCTCCATCTTTCTCTTTCAAACCTCTTTCTCCTAATTTCTCATATTTGGTCACCTCATTTCCAGATGTTTCCCTCGCAACACCTCATCCCTCAGCCTCTTTTAACATTCCCACCATGTCCCCACGTCAAGACGGCAAGTAATAAGGCCAAATCCTGCCGTTCCTCTCTCCTCCCCTGGTTACTCAGCACCTCATTTCACTTCTTCCTTGTCCCCCCGCCTTCTCACTTTCCTTCCTTCCCCCGCTGTCATGTGCTATTCAGTTGACTGTTTTTTAAAAAAAACAAAAAAAAAAAGCTCCATGTAGCTCACAGAGGAATGAAAACCCTTACTCTGGCAGTACTTGGAAGCCTGGAGGGAGCTGCAACACCTCACCTCTCCATCCTCTCTCCTTCCTTATCACTCTAATTTGAATATCAGAAACGGATTTAGCTGCCATCCCATAATTCATCCAATAAATCACTTGTCTTCGTCTCCTCAATACGTCAAGCAGCCTCACTCACATCCGTCTCTGTTTCCACCACCCAACCCGACATGCATCTTTCTCTTGTTTGTTTCTTTTAATGGAACACATTTGCATGCGTCACTCAATGTATTAATAATACCTTTAACAATGCCGCTGTGTGTGTGTGTGTGTGTGTGTGTGTGTGTGTGTGTGTGTGTGTGTGTGTGTGTGTGTGTGTGTGTGTGTGTGTGTGTGTGTGTGTGTGTGTGTGTGTGTGTGTGTGTGTGTGTGTGTCAGTCATCCTCCAAAGAACAACTTTGAATTTGAAAATAGGTTGAGGCCTAATTAGAGGAAGTGCATTTGTGCAGCTCCACACATCATCGTAAACACCTTAATTTGCACACCATAAACATGCTGCACCCCACACCGGTCCGCGTGTCATTATTAGTCGCCGTTATCTGTCATTTTCTCCATTGCCACACACAAAGCGGTCAGTCACCTATGTAATTGGCGGTGACAGAGCTCAGGTCGTTTTGTGCTTTTTAATTTTGAATTTCTGAGATTTAAAAAAAAGGATAAAATCAAAAATTTTCAGCAAATTATTTCCTCAACACTTAATACAGAATTGTCATCAAGTGGGATCATGGGAGTTGTTGTCTTGATTGTTAAAGGGGCACTTTGTAGTTTTGGAGAACAAATTCAAACTCAGAATTGTAATATTTACAATATTAATGAGGTAATAATACAAACTCAGTAGCATTATTTTTCCATAACTGATAAACAAGCTGTTCTCAGAGGAAAATAAGGTCCCCAGAACAGTTTGAAGCTAGAAAGGTGGCAGGGTCCGCCACATATAAACAAAGTAATACGGTAAGAAATTGTGTTTTCCTTTTTAAAGTCAGTTTGTTTATTCAGTTTATTCAGTCATGAAAACGAAGAGAGTTTGTTTATTTAGTTTGTTTAGGCAAAACAAAATCTCCTCTGTTGAGGATCCCCAAAACTAGACACATTTAAACAACCACTATTGTGGATGAAAGTTTATTCACAAGGCTCAGGCAGGAATGTTCACGGACGGGGTAATTTTATTGGGAATGTTAATTTCTTCACTGACAAAATATGAAAATGCTGTTTTTGCTGAGGTCTGTACCAAACAAGCATGTTCCCCTGTAGGCAGAGGCATCCATATTGCGATTTAGATTTCGATCAATTGTTCAGCCCTTTCGCTAAAAAGTAAAAGAAAAAAGTTGGGTCGAGCTTCATAAGCTCAACACAACTTCATAAGTATAAATAACTACTGTATGTGATGGATAATGGATACTTCTTCTTTCGATACTTGAAAAGATGAGCAAACACCTGCGAGTTGCAGCATGCCTTGCTGTCAGTCACCAGAATTACATTTTCACACACACTGCTCCGTGAAGCGATGATAATTCAGGGTCACCAAGAGCCAGCGCGAACACATACTTCACCAGAACTACCGAGTGTGTATTTTCTCCCTTGAACCAAATGAACCCAAATAGAGGTGTGAGAGCTAGCTTAAACTTGTGACAAGGGAGAAAAATGGAGACGCACGCACACACTGTCCACACCCTGCCTTGTTAACTCTAGTAACATCCAGGACCTCTGACCAGGTGTTAGAACACCGGGAACACACACCTGCAGGAGGGCAAACCACCAGCACTGCAGGTGCAGACACACACGCCGCCGTACAGGGTGTAATTTCCAAAGAAAGCACCTTTGACCTTGAGAAGGTCATGCGTGGAGAGCCTCCGACGTGAGCTGACTTACTCCTGCAGAGTGTGTGTCTCTGTGGAGTGAGTGTGTGTCGTGCCAGTGTGTTATAGTGAGAGAGCCCGTCACTGCGTGTCCTTTCAGTTTCTGCTGTTTTTTTCCACATAATCTTCAGTCAGATCGCATCTATTTTTGATACGATGCCCCCCTCCCCTCCCCGCCCCGCTCCGTCTCTGCCACTCGTCGACATGGCAATTACGGGCTCAAATTAGCCCAGTATTTTATGGAGTGACATTTCTCCCTTTCCTCCATTAGTGCACTCTCCACTCAATTCTCCGCTCATGCATTAGGTAGTATTGTCCAATTACTGTCTCACTTTCTTTTTCCCCCTTTCTCTGCCTCTCTGGTGCCTCTCCTTCCCTTCTCCTCGCTCTGTGCGTCGTCCCACCGTTTCTAAATTCATTTATCAAAATAGCCAGACAAAAATCATTGCTAATGATATAAAACCTGCAAGGAAATCATTGCTAATGATATGGAGTCGAACATTTCAATTGCAAATATTCAACAATTGAAAGTGCAGAGGAATATTTGCCTCCTGATTGCTTTGCCCATATGAGTCAATACAGTGAGTACAGTCTCCGAACACTAAAATCTATTGTCATTCAAAGACCGAAGCTTATTGAAAATTGGGGAAACATGCATGAGCGCACTCTCCGAAATGCTCCGTCACACTCTCAATTTCCAGTTTAACTGCTCCTGGTTCGACGTGTCGTAAAGGAAATCCCGACTATTTACAGGTAATCGGTGCGATAGATTTGTTTTGGTCATTGCAGTTCCTCACCGCAGTGGTATAAAACTCCTCCCAGGGATGAGAGCTATAATGATTACCTGTTTCAACTTTTGGAACAGAAGTTAAATCATTCCTGTGGGGAAATCGGTCTGTTGTGGCAGGAATAGTAAACGGATACATGTCATGGAGGAGTAACAATACAGAGATGAGTGATGAGTTTCCAGCAGAAACTCAAACACTTAGGCATCATTGAGAAGAGCTATAAATTTGAGAGCAAAACATGAATTTGAAAATTACCTGTACGTGCAGAGTAGCAGCAGGAGATTTAATATCTGCTGGCTGAACCACAAAGCATAAATTCAAACCTGAGCGCTATAATAATATCACTATATATAAATTACAATGTAGCGTTAAGATATAACTTAAAGTCTATGCCTCCCCAAACGGATTATTAACTTGGACATTATTGAACTTTTAGAAAAATGGCAGGGCCCGATGATAAAGAAACCGGAGTGTCACAAGTGTGATTTTGAGCTGCTTTCACTTAGATTTGGTTTGCACCAAATGGTTGCTTATATAAAAAAGCTAAATTATTAATCATTAAACATTATCTGATAGGTCAAAACTGCAAACAGAAAGCAGGTTGCTTCCAATACCAAAATCTTGTCCCATACAGATATAACACAGCTAATATCTAGAATCTGACCCTTGCTATGTATTTCCAGATGTTTCTGGTGGAGCGGCATGGCTCTCATTTACATTTTGCCTCGTGCAACAGGCTTCAAGGCAAAGTTGACGATTGTGCATAAAGAGAAAGATGGAGTATTCAAAGAATTATTAAAGTTAGAAAAATGGACATTTAAGTCAAGTGTTGTGGAAGGAAATGCAGCACTTGAAACCTAATACCTAAATATCTTTTGCGAAGTCATTTGCCCTCTCTGAATTAACTGAAACTGATCGCACTCTCAAAAGGTGCAACAGTCGCTCTGAACTTTCTCGGTGGCAGTAAATCCTCAAAGGCCCACCACATGGCCTGGACTGAGCCGTAAAGAAAGCAGTGGCATGTTGTTTCCGTAAATATGTCTGCCCATATTTTCATCTTAGTATAACTCTATTCTATACAATATATTGCATCTTTCCTCGTATTATCCCTCTCGCTCTTCTCTCCGCAGCTATTTCCATCTGCCCTCCTCACTTCCTGCTGTCACTATCAATTTCCTCCTGCTTCCCTGTCTGTGTTTATGTACGTGGGCTTCACTTCATGTACAGGTGTCTGCATCCATACAGGTGTGTTTGTGTGTCTATAATTGAAAAAAGCAAAAAAAAAAAGCAACCCAGCTGCCGTCAAGCCTCCTCCCAGTCTCGTATTCCTGTCGTTTATGTTGTTTTTGCAGCCGATCCACTCTCTCCTCCCTTCCTCCTCCTAACTCCTCTCATTCATCATTCCTCCTCTGTTCTCACGTTCCATCTCTTCTGTCGCTATCTCCCACCTCATATTTTCCTCCGTGCTAGTTTTCCTAGTTATTATTCACTCTTTCTCCCCCCGTCATTTCTCATCTCTCTCTCTCTCGTGTACCTTTCTCTCCCTCCGCTCTGTCAGTTGATTTGTTTTTGCGGCTTCATATTTCTCTCCATGTTTTTCTTTCACCCCGTTCTCACATTGTATCCCCCGTCTATTTTGGCCCCTTTCTCTCTCCTCTTCGATCTCTACCTCTCTTGTTCTTTCCCCTCGTCGGCTCCTCGCCTCTCTCTCGTGTCGCTGATTTGTTTTTGCAGCTCTCCCTTCACTTTCTGCTTTTATTTTCTCTCTCTCATCTCATCTTTACGCTCTTGTTCTGTCGTTTTCCTCCCTCATCCCCCCCCCTCTCTTTTCCATTTATTCGCACATCTCCTATTGTCTCCCCCCCCCCTCTTACATCCTTCCCCTCTGTCTGATTCGCCCTGCCTCCATTCCTCTCTATGGAAATCTTCTCCTTATTTGTCGCTGCTTAGTCCCCCGTTCCTCCACCGTTCTTGGCCCTCCTTTGCTTGTTTATTTCTAAATCGGATTCTTCTCTTCTCTTCCTGCTTCTCTTTATATACACCTGGTCCCCCGTTTCCTCTTTTCACAATATACCTCCCTCTTCCTTTTGCTAACACTGTCCTATTTGTCATTCTCTCCCTGCTTTTTATACCTGGATGCCATTTTCTCATTCCTCTTCCTTTCTCTTCCCTATTCATGTCTCTCTCTGCCCGTCTCCACCGTCTTCATATCTTCAGGCTTCATATCTCTGTTTTCGAAGGTGTCTCGCTCTCTTTATTCTGTAATTATTTTCTTTTCTCCAGTCTCGCAGTCGTTTCCCTATCTCATCTTTTTTTGTGTGGAGTACATGCCTGTACGTGTTCACATTAGAGTACCGTTTGCTTAAATTAGCGAGTTCCCATGCCTGCACTGTCCGTGTCAGTTTTAATCAGGCCCCTTGTTTATAGTTAAGGCTGGCCTCTTTGAGACTCAGCAGTTTTTTTTTTGCGCACAGTACGCAAAATGATGTGCTTAATTTGGAACAATTCTCAGTTGTGTGTGTGTGCGCGCGTCTAATTAGTTGTGTGTTTTATTCAGCAGGAGTGATTTGAGGCAGGCAGGGAGGGAGGGAGCAACTGTCCCTGAAATTTCCAAGTGAGCGTTCAGTCCGGCGTGCTTTTTTAAAACGAAAAATGAACATGCAATCATTTTCTGAGAAAGCTTTCACTGAAAGCGTTTTCTTTATTCTATGAAGAAAAGAAATATCCGGAGCCCCCAGAATTGCCCATCTCTCAGCATCGAAGCTGTGTGATAGGGATTTCAAACGGTCCTTAAAAAATGTTCTTTTCTGACTGCCTTGTAGTCTTGGACTTATGGATGAAGTATTTGTTTTGATAACATAAAACTAATCCTTGATTGTGTGAGTTTTCAGCACCCCATTTATACTTCAATGTCAGATCTGTTAATGGATTTCAAGACATGTGGCTCTGTTCTAATTTGTGGTGAAATAATCAGAAGTAAATCGCCAGAGGGAGGGTTGAATTGGGCTGAAAGCTCGTCAGTGATCTTCTGTGTTTGTGATCGCATTCCTGCATAAGATGTTCTGTTTTTAAAGATCTGTAGTATGTGATGAAGAGATAAGACGACTGAGAGAAACTCCGACAAAGACACAATATTATGTGAGAAATGAAACCTACACTTGTTTGAAATACACTGCAGTGATAATCCATATCAAATTCAGATTGCTAGTGCATTAGATAAGAGGCCACAACACTAGTTTTCCCTTAAGACATTAATACTACTGTGCTACTGTAGCACATTTTGACAGGCTTTCACAGTTGAGCAACGTGAAATAAGTATTGACGAAGATGATTTTCTGCTAAATGTGTGAGATTGAAAGGTCCCATGTTTTCATACGGTTATTTTCGGTGTCTACCAGAAAATGTTTACATGCTTAATGTTCAAAAAACACATCATTTTCGTCATATTGTCCATTGCTGCAGCACCACTATTCACCCTCCGTCTGAACACTCTGTTTAAGGCCCACCCCCC
Source organism: Pagrus pagrus (assembly GCF_965226575.1). Lineage (NCBI taxonomy): Eukaryota > Metazoa > Chordata > Actinopteri > Spariformes > Sparidae > Pagrus > Pagrus pagrus. The sequence goes on along the minus strand of NC_140204.1, from coordinate 10,035,285 downwards.
TCCCAAAAAGCCCGGCCTGCTGTAATTGGTCAGCTGTTACAAGCCTGTGCAGGCACAGCTCTCAGTGTTATTGCATCTATGGGCGCGGTGACAAAACAACTTTACAAAAGTTTTGATGGCTTGATAAAAGGGTTTCTGTGAAACGATTAGTAGCAATTTACATGTGTTAATCACTTTTTTATGGGTCGTATGTGAGCGGATTGTAACGTGACGGGAACAATGAGACCTTCCCACGTCTTTCTCTGATGCCTTTATAAGCCTGTGGACGATTTGTTTAAAGGTGCACTATGTAGTTTTGGGGAAGAACTTTTAAATAGAAGAGAAAGATCTTCGATGACCGGGAAAAACTTAAAATTAGCCTAAATAAAGGGTAAGCAATGTGCTTTTAGAGATGATTTTCAAGCCAAATTAAAGGCTACAGATAATGGATACTAGATCAGTAAGATCCAAATGTGGCACGGCCTGTCAAATGTGGCCCAGCGGTACTTTGTACCAGTAAACCAACCAAGTTGGCTTGTTTGAAGTAATTTCTCTTGGGGCCCATTTTTTAGAATATGTGACCCTCAGTTGCCAAGGCAGCGTAGAGAAAAGCCAGCCTAATCACAACATGAATCTGACCTCATTTTCTTAGGCAAAGTCACAACTTTTAATTGGTATTAGTGACAGCAGCCGCGCGTTTCCTCTGAGAGCGTGGCTACTCAGTCGGACTGGCAGACAAGCGATTCTCTGCATGTTAATGGAAGAAGTAGAGCGACTGAAGAAGGCCTCCTGGATTCTTTTTTTTTCTTCGGTGGCAGCCATTGTGAAAGTCCTCCAGCGGCCCCTGCATTAGTATGACAGGAGCCACAGCACGTCTTTTGTTTCTGAAATGCTGAAACGAGCGGGCATATTGTAATGCGGGGACGTGTCTGTCAGTGCACTGGCTCGCACATCAGTCGGTGGTCCTTCTGATCACTGAAAAGGAGAATTACTGTGAACTAATTGAGTGTGAGCCCTCATGTTGGGCCTGTTAGACAGATACGAGACTCTGAATGGCCTCAACACACAACACTTCCAATATTTCTCAGCTTAATTATTAATGGATAGATGGTGCATAGAGTATAGAAACAGTGTATATACTGCTAATGAGCGTTGTTCAGTTTTTGGTCCCACAGACACCCAAGCAGTTAGTTCCTCTATGTATGCAAATCTGCCACAGTGGAAGCTTTTGTTCTGTCAGGAATGTATTTCTTATTTTTCCAGCAAGACTCTGTCATTTTCCAACATGCTGACCGACCCTTCAACTTTCCCTTCACCTCATCTATCCTCATCTCTCTGATTCCCTCTGCATAATCTGTCCTGCAGGCTGTTCGTGTCCGTGCCTCGTTTTCTTCCCGCCCTCTACTCTTCTCTCTTCCTCCTCCTCCCTGCATCTTCATCACCCACACTTCTTCGCCGCCTTCAGTCTCTTCTTGCACATCTTTTTTTACTCTCCCCCCCCACTCACCCCAGCGCTTCCTCAACTCCTTCCCTGCTCATCTTTATTCCAGCTCTCATCTAGTTAATTTTACACTTTATTTTGGCATCTCCTTTCATCTCATCTCTCCCTCGTTTTCTTTTCTTTCTCTCCCTCTTGACATGCAGAATATGTCTTAAGAGGTTTCGGCGCATGTGTCCGACATAACCGCTGTATGTCTGGCTGTAGTGTGTGTGTGTCTTTGTGTCTACCGCTGTGTTCACTGGAGTGTGTCTGTGCGTGTGTTTACAGGTTTAGTGATGCATCTGCATCCCTGTGCCTGCTTGTCTCCTTGTTTCTGCATCTGTATGTATTTCTACAAGGGTGTGTGTGTGTGTGTGTATGACGTGTGTGTGTGTTTGTGTGAGGGTGGTTTTATCAGCTCTTGCAGATGGCCCCAGCCTCTCATCCATCGTTCCAGTGAAATGAAGAGCCCTCTGAAGAGTGAAGGCAGAGAAGAAAGGAATGGACAGACAGACATGGAGAGAGGGGGAGAGAGAGAGAGAGAGAGAGGGAGAGAGAGAGCGTGAGGGGGCGATGACGTACAGAGTGAGAGACAAAAGAGAAACAGCGAGAGGTGAAAAGGAGAAGGGGGGCCATCAAAAGATGGAGAGATTTAGAGGAGTGATGGGGGGAGAGATGCCCCCAGAAGGGTCTGTTTACTAGAAACACTGTGGGGTGTGTGAAGTGTTTATCTGAGAGTGTGTGTCAGTGTGTGTGGGGGGCCTGTAACATGAGTGCTTCAGACCTACTGGCATACCACATGAAAGTTTTTATTATAGTGCCAATAAACATATCTAGCTTGTCAGCTTTAAGTGACACTGTTGCTGTGTGTTTCCCAGCAAGTGGGCCTTGGCGAGCGGATTTTTCTATTGCTGATGTACAGCTCACTGTAAAGGTTTGGTCACATAGCTGGAAGTGTGCGTGCCCATTTGTGTGTGACAGTTGGCTCGCATTAAAGAGAGGCTCTTCAACTCGCCGCCGGACGCGGAGTGTTTACGATGCAGCACCCGCAGCAGTGAAAACAAACAGAGAAAGAGATGGAGAGCGAGGGATAAACACGAGGGGGGGGTAGCGCGGGGGTGAGATGAGGTGAGGGGAAAAGCGAGCGCGTGCCGTGTCGGGAAGCAGTGCGGCGAGCGGCGCGAGGGACAAAGTGTAACTCTAAGAAATGACTTTAAACAGCCAGAGAGAGAAGCAAACAGACTCCAGGGCGGCGAGGCGGGGGGAAGACTGTCGCAAAGAGGGGAGCAGGGGTTCATGCAGGTCGAGCGAAGTGGCAGCGGGATGAAAGAAGTGTGACCCAGGAACAGAAAAGGTTTTTGAAGACTGCTCAGGGTAGTAACAGAGTAAACGGGGAGAAGGGAAGGAGGTGTGAGTTAACATTTTGTCCTTTTTGATTATTTCTCCCTGTTGGGCTGTGAAATGTCACTCCCCACAGGGTTTCTTTTTTATTGGGCGAAGAAGACGGCGGCATGCAGAGATGGAAGAAAAAGATACGGAAGAACAGAAATGGTCTTGAAATAAAGGCACAAAACTGAGCAAATTATCAAACCCCCTAAGAATTTTCTCAGGAAGAGTGCTAATGCTTTGTACATTTTAATACAGAGCCTGTTTTCAAGGCTATGTAAGGGGCACTATGCATCATTGGAAAAGAAATGCAAACTCAAAACAATATACAATACAATATTAATGAGGTAATAATACAAAACTCAGAAATATTTCTTTTATTCCATAACTGAATAAACAAGCTGTTCTCAGAGGTAAATAAGATCCCCAGAACACTGTTTGATGCTAGAAAGGTGGCAGGGTCCGCCAAAACAGTAAAACAGCTTGAAATTGTGTTGTCCTTTAGGTCATTTTGTGTATTCGGTCATGTAAACAAAGAGTTTTATAAGAGTATCAGGCGATGAAGATCTTTCTCTTCTGATTTAAAAGATAACGGTGTGGAGGGGGATTCATTATGGTGGAACATTTGAACATGGTGAGGTGAAGCCTTGGCATTAAAGGTCCTATTTGTAAGAAAGTAGATTTTGTCTCATTCCCAACTGCTAGCCTAGTTTCATATCCACACAGTCAGACCAGCTTCTCTGTTACTTGAAGGGCAATAAATGCTGTTTTTGGAGAGATCAATTTAAAAACTAGAACGGCACTGAGCAGAGCGCATTCCTCCACCAAGGCCCAACAGTCCCTGTATGTACTCACTCATGGATCCCAGCCATATAAATACAATTCCCATGTGTTATTCTCTGAAAAATTTACAGAATTTAAAATAAAAAAAGATATAATTTTTAAAAAAAAGAGTGAGAAAAAATTCCTGGAACCCAGCCTTTATCTGAATCTGCACCAAAAGTCATTCGGGGTCTGTTATAGGCCGATCCTCCGACTAGGTGTTGTGGAAATCTATCAAGTAGTTTTTGTGTAATCCTGCTAACAAACAAACCAACAAACAGGCAGCGGTGAAAACATAGTTGAGAGAAGACAGGAGAGAAAATAATAAAGGCCCCAAAAAGTCATTATTGCCAAAGCAAAACTGCAAAAAGCAAACAGATTTTGTGATTCATCACTTCAGTCCGTTCTTTCTAAAGTCCAGACAAAGCAAGAAGCCGAGTTAATTTGTTGAACAACTTATACCAACAAGGCAATTTAACAGAATAAATAGAATGCATTAGGTTAAAAATGGAATAAACACAAATTATACAAATGTATAGGATTTAAGAAGATGAAAATAGATGGGTTAAAATGGAATAAACAGAAGAATAAAACATTACAGCTGAATTAATAAATTGCTCAAATTTAAGTTGATAACAACAGAGGAAGCATACTTGAAGTTTTCCGCTCTACAAACCGAACACTGTATCCTGAGTGCTGCTACTCCATGTTTAGCTCCGACCCTGCGGGGGTACAGTCGGTCCTAGTGGTCTAGTGGCTCGGACCCCGCCGCATAAAAGCAGCAGCAGTGGACTTTGGGAGTCAAGAGGTACATAAAGAGTTTAAAGGTCAGTGGAAGCAAGAGATAAGCCATGCTGCACTTTAAAAGCAGACGGTAAGATCTCAAAATCAGCCCTTAAATCACACAGTCATCAGGAGAGTGCAGACAGACTGGATGTAATCTTCCCCCATTTTCTTTTCGAGGCGGCTGAAACACTGTGGCCACTGTTTCAGTATGCTTAATGAATAAAATAAAGTACAGGCATTTCTGTAGTGCTAAAGGATCATTTGGAAGCAAGGAGTGATGAGAAGTCTGGGAGCACGGAGCGATCAGTCCAATTATTAGGAGTATATGAGGAGTATAATACAAAGTAAATCGCCCTTGGATATGACAAGAAAATCAATGAGAAGGGCAAAGGGAGGAGACAGGAAAATGACAGATCAAGAGGAAAAGGAAGAAGAATAAGCCGGGAAAAGCCACCTAATCTAATTCATTTTCAAATCCCATTGAGCTGATCCATAGACATCACCAGTGACCGGCTAAATCAGTCAGGCGTAATGACCAGAATGTGCGCTGCCCCTTCTCTCTCTCGGCGGTGGATTAGAGCTGGTCCTACTGGTTGAACAGATTTTTCAGTGGACATCGGCGGGATAAGAGGCAATTAAAATAAAATTAGAAGGAACATTAGCAATTAAGTGAGAATTGGATTTTTGACTAAGGCTCTTATCTAGTCCATATGCTGCGTGTGAAACCAACCATATTAATGTGACATCTAATTTAATAAGATGTACAGGATTCAGCCGTAGCGCGAGTTCCTCAGTTTCCACTGTGTTAATGTGCACTCAATGATCCGGCGCTCTGAGAGAGCCACCTTCTGTTTTTGTTTGCACGCCGTATTTGCAGTCGAATCCCTCCCGCTCGTGTCGAATTATCTCGTCTCTCTGGGCCCCGGCAAAACAATTGATCGAGCGTTTTAAATGTCAGAACAATAATGAACTTTACCTGATGACAGGAGATGCCAAAAGCAAAAAGCAGCCTTTCTGTCAGTTCATTTACTGAAGAAATACAAGCTCCCTCCCGACAATTTTTTCTTTTATTTCTGTAATTTTTGTTCTTTGTTTACATAAATAATGTTAAAGGTTGAAGTTCACTTGACAGGACGTCACCAACAAAACAAACCGCGTATTCATCGTGCATAGATAGCTTGAGGTTTTGGCTCCAGCCCTACAGAAGCACCATTTGTTTTCCATCTCCATATTATCCCCATTAGCCCCCATTCACATTCTGGTCTCCACCTTCCCCCGCCTGCTCCGCCTGGGTAATGTACCCGCTTCAGGCTCACAGGTTGCAGACTGTCCGTTCCTCCTCACACAAATGTGCTTCCATTTCACAGCTTTTCCTGCCATGCCATGGAAAACATCCTCTCTCCACTTTTTGTATTTTCTCTGCTGAAACTCCTGAGGGTCATGCATGAGCTGAATGAATTTCATGACCCTAGGATCCCAAAAAAACCCACTTGTTTTTTCCTGTTTACAATATCAAAAATAAGTTTGAGTTATTTTTTTCTCCATTCTGTAAAAAAGCTGGCTGTGTAGGTCAGCTTCCTGTGCCCTGATGTAAGGTCATGCTGGAGCCAGCTGAGGGCTGTGCAGCGGAGCGTTGTGCAAACTGTACGATAATAGCTCCACTGAATGGTGACATGTGGGTGTAATGTGGTCGCCGGCGCCTGGGATGAAGCCACTAAAGTGACAATATCCCAGCATTCAATTAGCAACTCAGCCAAGACATGTCACACTAAGCCGAGTGGTGTCATTTAATAACATATTTTCTACTTTGGCACATCTACAAAAAAAGAAAGACCGAAATAGATTACACTGCAGCAGACTAAATTTGAATGGCTTTTCGGATGGTTTTTAGCGTGTTTACTGCGGTGTTGAACCTTTAATTTTCATTTCAAATGAGTAAGGTAAAATATTTTTAAGCATTTTGAGTAATTTATGCCTTTTTGTTTAGAGACTAAAGGAAACGACTCAAACCACCGAACTGTTCTTTATAGAATTAAATTTATTGAACTTGATACCAAAAAGTAGCATGCTCCAGACTCCATATAATAGGGCTGGTGTGAAAATATGTCATGAATTATTAAAAAAAAAGAAAAAGTTCCACCCCAGGATATGAATTTCATTCTCAAGGGCACGGTTCAACATCCAGCACGGTGCAGCACTAACAAGATGGCTCTCCGTATCACAGGCACACATGTTCCCTCTCGCTGCCCCCCTGCCCACTCGACAGCATTTTTGAAACCAGCTCAGCAGGGGGCAAAGGACTTCAGCGGTGGCATTACACTTCAATAAGATTCTTCTTTGACCTTTCATTTTTATAATAAAGCAAAAATCTCAAGACACCTGAGTTCACTCAGTGCCATGTATGCCTAAAGCCACAGTGAAGCCAGCTGGGTGTCTCTGTGGTGTGCTGTGACAGAACATCTCTGGTGTTAGCTGGGCAGCACGGCGGCGATACATGAGACTGTGGAGAAAAGGATTTTCTTTTTCTTTTCACAAAGCTAAGACAAATCTCCAACCTCTGTCCAGCTCAATAGAAATGGAAGTTTTGCACGCATGTGCTTCTATTTTAAACCCAGTGGCCCTGCAGCTCTTAGGTCTAAGCCCAATGCAGCCCTCGCCCCTGCCACTTAGCATTCACGCCTAGGGTGTCCCAGTTCTTGCTGGGATGGAGGGGTAGGATGAAGTGTTGGCTACATGGCACAGGAGAACTCTCTGACACATTGTCATCATGTCATCATTTCCTGATTGATCAGCAACTAAAATTATAATGGATAGTAAAAGCCAAGAGAGCCTTGAAATAAAACACACTGGATGAAACAGTTTGGTTAGCTAGGAAGTAGTTGAATGCTAACGTTGGCTAATGGGCCATCATATATGTAGTGTTATTTAGATAAATGGCCTGATGCCCTTCCAGATATTTTAGAATTAATTTACGCCTTTTCTATCGTTTTCGTGTAACGTATCAAACGGTAATGTCAGCTAGAAAGCTGTTGAATGTTTTTGCTGGTTGCTAACAGAAGGTAATGGGTTATTAAATATGTTTTATCTTGAAATATGGCCCGATATCCCTCCAGATTTTCACTCTCCACCATATATTCAGTTGCTGATCAATTGGAAAGTGTTACATTGACGACAATTTGTCACATATTCGACCTCTTATACCGCATGAAACCTAGAACACAGCAGTTTAACTCCTGCATTTCAAGACCTGCAGTGTCTTGTCTTACTATACTGTACAGTATGTCTAAATGGCAACATTTTGTCCTATTTTATGTCTAAATGACAGTGTGCGGACGAGGGTGACTCAGCGTTAACACAATTCATTGCTCCCTCTGCTACCGTCACCATCATTATCCTGCTCAGGTTGGATACTCCAGCTGCTGAGGTGTAGGGAGACCAGCAGGGTTGTGTGAGCGAAATTATATGTAGTGTGCTTGTGTTCACATTTTGGCAAATGCCACATATTTATAGGTGCGTGTCTAATGGTTTGCGCATGTGAGTGTTGTGTGGGCTGAGGCATTTAGATCCGACTTGGAAGAGTGTGATTGCCTGTGTGCATTCGATAAAAGACATTAAGAATAGATGGAAAGACTGAGTGTCATTAATGCGGGTCATGTCGACGCCTTGCCAAAGACTGCGAGTCTCTTAAAGCCACCCATAAATCTAGCATACTACAGAGAGAGAGAGTCGTGAGGGTCAACAGAGACCAGTAAGGAGAGAGGACAATGCAAGAAAGTAAGAGAGAGAATGGTAACAACGCTCAGAGAAAGAGAAGGACAGCTTTCCTCTTCTCCCTCGCTCTCCCCAGTGTGGCCATCTGTACAGAGTGCGATTAATCATCCCATATCCCCAGACATAGCAAGCCGATGCTGTGACACTCAAAGCCTGTGTGTGCATGTGTGGATGTCACGCTTGTGTTTGTTTGGCTTTGTTTGGGTGTGCGTTTTTAATTCTCAAGCCAAGTATTTGCCTGTGGGTGCATGTCTCTGCTATTTCTGCGTGTCTGCTCGCCCTTGTGTTTGCGTGTGAGTGTACGGGAGATGGACACAGACAACACGTGTGCATGGGTGCTGGCATTTATGACACATCCTATCTGTTTACCGTTGTGCCGCCGGCAGCTACAGCCAGTCCCCGTGGCAACCGGGCACCGTTGATGCCGTTAATTAGCGACGTGTCTGGAACGGTCTGCTGTGCTGGGGAGGGGGGCGGGGGGTTGTAGGAGTGAGCATTTGGGAAGGAGAGAGGGATAGAGGTAGGAAGAGATGACCTTAAATTTCATGAAAATGTATGTGCAAGTACAACTCATTTGCATAGGTTTTGTAGAAATGTAACACTACCCCAATTACCATTTTTTATTTGTCAAATTTATCTGCACTGTCTGTGTATTTCATGTGTTTTCTGTACAGTACCTGCTCCTGAAACTAGAGCATGATGATTGCTTTCATGACTGTGTGTAGGCAACTCAAAGCACTTTGTGAAGGTCAGGGAAAGATTGTGGTCTTGATTAAATATTGAAAAAGTAAACTCTAACTCAGAGCGTGAGATGGGAGGTATTTAATTTTTCAATATTTAACCAACCCCCAATATAAACAAAGCATTTTAGTACCCTAAATAAAGCAACACGAGATGTTTGTTGCCTTAGTCCCTCTCACCAAGGATGCCTGGAGAAATGGAGAGAAACCATGCTAAAACAGTGAGGATAAAAGGAAACACTTTTTGAGAGAACTGAGACGTCATTGACAGATTGCCAGATGCCACATGTATGGATAGAGTATTTACACGTCATGCCGCTTGTCTTCGGGGAAGGCTGCTCTCGTGTATCCTCGCTCACGGCTCCTCAGAAAGAAATAAGAGCTTTGGGAAGGCCTGCAAGATGGTGAAGCAAGGATTGAAGAGAGAAGAAATATAAAAATAAAAGGCTTGATATACCCTTGGTCTCTTTCAACAAACTCTTGTCATTTCTGTGCTCAACTATCCAACTGAAATTTTCCCAGTACAAGGATGTCTCACTTCCTGGGTTGAAAAAAACTTGCTGCCAGTGCGGCAATATTTTTTTTTCCTCCAGCATATCTAAGATTTTCCAAATTAGAAGTATATAAGCGTAGGTGATGGGAGACGAGTTTGAGAGAGAAAGTAAAGAAGTGGGGACGGATGATTGGAGTTGGAGGATTAGTGGAATAGTTTGCAAATGGCCGGTTATTTTGTGTGATGGGAATGAAAGGCGGAGAGAGGAGGGACGGAGTTAGTGAGGAATGGAGGGATGAGATGGAAAATATGCAGGACAGATAAGAAGGTGGAGAGGAGAAGATGGTTGGTGGGAGAGTTGTGGAAATTGAGAAGGAGTAGCAGTGCATCTTTTGGAGGGATTTTAAGTGACCTTAGATGTGTTGTTTTGTCTGACCAGTCCAAAACCTGAAGATATTCCACTTCCAATGACGTCCTTCAACTTAAATAGCGAGACCTGCACGTCTGCATCATCCTTTGATTTGCTGGTTCTATCACTCTGAGTTTACTTTGTTTTCTCACTTGCCATTTTCTAAAGAGAAGAGAAGGACAGCAGAATGGGAAGGAAAAAGCAGGGAAAGGTCAAGTGAACATCAAGTGTTCAATTTCAGGTTTTGAGGCTGAAATTCATTCACTGGTAACTCCCTGTTGCTGCAGTTACCATGGCCGAGCTATAAAAGTAAGTGCGCTATTGTTAAGACATAATTATTGGGGTCTTTGGACTGTAATGATTGAGAAATAACTTTCTTCTTCACTAGACAGTTCGAGGTCAGTTTCGTACAAGACAGTGATTTCAGATGTAACATATGAGACACAAAGTTGCCATGCAAAGCTTCAATCTTAAAGTTTCTTGTGTCAAACTAGCTGCAAAATCATTGTTTTGTACTATAGCGAGTTATTTACTGGTGTCAGACTATGGGCAGGAAACTTAAGCAGCAGTGTCCAAAAAAGGCCAGATTCTCATTATCGTTATCTTCCCAGGCAATTACAGAAAAATTGTTTCTGTGCCAGTGAAACATTTTCATTAACTGAAATTGAGGAGCATGGGATATCTGAGAAGAATGGAGATGGAGCCAAATCGAGAGAAAATGAACTGTGATGGGAATTAAAGGAAGGAGGTGAAAAGGTGAGAGGGATTAGTGACTTGCAAGTAGCAGAGTAAAAATGATGATAACAATGTTGAGGGGGAAAGAAACAAAATCGAGAGCCAAGGAATGAGGCAAGTAAGGAGCAGAGCAAGTTTGTGGCTGCGAAGCACTTGTGAGGAAGAGGAGAGGAAGTCAGAGATACCGTAGAAGGCTGAGGAGATATTTTAGGGGTGAATAGAGAATAGAAACGCAGGAGGGCGAGTGAAAAGTTTGTCCAAATGTCACAAAGACACCATCGGGAGCAGTAAAAAGAGGATGAAGCAAAGGATGGAGAAGTGGCAGCAAGGACAAACACGAAGTAAACTCACCAGGGCCGTAACATGTTTCCCAGCAACGAAATAGATCAGGTCGCTGGAGTCAAAATATTGGCAGAGGAAGGAGAGGAGAAGCACTAACAAGGGCAGAACAACTTCCATCACCTCAGTTATGAGCAGGGAATTGATGGTGGTCTGGAATATCAAACGAAAAGAAGGAGGAGGGAACAAGTTGAGACTGGTGGGGGAAGATGAAGGAGGAGAACGGGGATGGAAAGCAGAAAACGAGGACAACTGAGTGATCTGGGAGAGGATGGCAGGACTTGTACCCAGAGTAATATTGAGCGACAGAAGAGACCTGTGAATTAGAACGGAGATCAGTTCTTCCTGGCAAAGCAGCAGTGCTTCAGCTCCTCTTGGAGAATGTTGATTAAAAGCTTTGCCTAAAATTATAGACATCACAAGTAAGCATGAGGACAGGGCTAACCCTCAGTAGAGGCAATAAAACTGTCACTGTGATGTTGTGTTTTGTCTTCATGGCTTAACCAGAGAGGAAAGAACAAAAGCGAGGGATGGCGATGAGAGGAAAAGGACGATGGGAATGGAGGGAGGAGAAATTGGTCGGCAGGTATAAGGACGCTGCGTAGATCATGAGGGAGACTACTTGATAAGACGTGGGAGTGTTTACGATGTCGGAACAGACACGTGGCAGAACTGTAACACCGTCTTCACCCGTTGGCAGACAGACACGGGGAAGAGGGGGGAGAGGATGGTAATGAGGATGATCTGGAGCTTCTGGGAGGGACTGGAAGCCAAAGTGAATGTTTGTCATTATGTCAGGCTAATGCACGTGTCAACAAGCAGCCATTTTCCCCCTGTTGGCACAGAGGGAATGGAGGTTGGGCGACAGGATGGGGAAGAAGAGAACCGTGGGCAGACGTTTTAGAGGGATCCAGGGCCTGTTTATGCTGGTGCCCCACATAATAGTACTAATATGTTTTAATCAGTCTGAGCCCCGGGGTGTCAGAATACATTTGCTCAGTTTGGGCCCCAATATAAGAGGAATACAAATATATTTTAAAGATTCTGAGCCTCAGGGTGTCGAGACTGCATTGATTCGTGTCCTAACTTAATGCCCATTTATTTCAGAGGAGGCACCAGATGTTTTAAGAAATTTAGAGCAACTAAACACTGCTGTTTAGCTGGAACGCACCACTTCACAAGGAAATGTGTTCTGACCTCTGAACACCACCACCAAAAAACACCATTGATCAACACAGTGACTTACTGACTCACACAGAAGTAGTAGGGGTTATATCTGTACTTCTGTAGTATTATTTTTTACTACCATTTTAGTTGCATGCTCCCAATCTTTCAATCTTTATACTGTCCCCAAGTCATGCGATCTACTGTAGTACAAAGAGTAAGAAGAGAGACATAGTCCAGGTAGGCAGGGGAGGTTAGTTGGGATGGATGGGCCAAACACAGCCAAAAGTCAACGTTGACTTATTTTGACTTGCGTAGTACAGAACATACTTGCATGTGTAACGCAAGGTACGTAACACACTTATTTTAGCCCAAACCATGATCTTTTCCTAAACCTTGCCACGTAGTTTTTAAGCTTCAGCCCAACCAAGTAGTTTTTGTGCCTAAATCTTCCAAATCAGGACAGTTTGCAAATGTTATAAAGGCTCTCTGGCAGTCTGATATAGATGGTAGAGAGTACCTTGTGTGTCTGTATGAGTTTATTAGCTTGACAAGAAGCAACACAGCATCAAATATTGTCTTATGTCTTAGTCTAGGACTTTTGTGTTCAGTTGAGGTCAGTGTTTGGTTGTCTGTGTGTGACTGTAAACCATGTGGCCCCTATTAATAGCTTTTTAAGTTTTGGAGGTAATTCGTTGCGTTTCTTGTGTGTAGTACTGAGACTACCCATGCACCAGGAGAACACTCGTACAGCAGTTGACACCAAAGGTGCCGGAGGAATATTTTGTGTGAGGTAGTTGGAGAGCTGCATTGAATCGTATAAGCAGCTAATTGGGATGCGACAGACTACACTGAGGTGTAAACAATCACATTAGTAATTTTCCAACCTGGGTTAATGGCCCTTGGAAACCAAAGTTGCTGGGAATTGAGAGACACACAAACTGAACTTTTATCTGTTCTTTAGTACAGTGAATTAGTTTCTACCGTAACTTCAGCCACAGTCGATGCAACGATCTTAATGGACGTGCATTATGGAGGTCACCATATTTGGGGTCAAGCTTCCGTTTAATTGAACTAGCACGTGTTGCCATTGCTTGTGTACTGCCTTTGAGAGCACACTCTCTTCATTGAGCATACGGACGCGTCAGACTCTTAAACCTTGGTGCCAATGTCAGTAAGTCCGCCCTGATTTAGGTTTGTCCTCATTTGACCTGTGCCAGGAGCTGTCACAGACTAATCTAACTCAATAGGAGTCTTAATAAGAGTATATTTTTAATTAGCCTAGAACCAGGCGTTCAGACGTGTACTACTTTAGATCCCCACATGCCGAACAGTAGTGTGTTTTATGAGCTCTGCCCCCTGGTTGAGAGTCAACATTGATTTAGATGGGGTGTCATATAAGAGCTGCAGCATGTATTAAAGGGGCTGGCTCCCAGGGTGTATTTAGTTTTGTTCCCCACATAACATGAGTATAATGTTTTAATGAGTCTGGGCTCTAAGGCGAGAGAGGGTCTATTTACTCTGTTTCGCCAGTCAGCTGATCTAAAACACGCTTTTAAAATGAATGTACGGACAGGGACTGCAAGCTAAAACAACAGATTTAGAATTTCAAAGCAACACTCATGGCAACAACAACCACCAGCTAGTCGCTGGCAGAAAATGGAAAGAGGGATGGATGAATAATGGATAGGATACAGGGAGGTAGGGGTAATGAGGACAACTGTGTTGTCAGGGATTTAAATCCACACATAATTTTCGAGTTTAATACTAATACTCCTGGCAGTGACAATCTCATTGCTTGACATAAAGACATGGAGGGACTAATGGAAGGAAGAACAGAAAGGACTTGGACAAGATTAAATAAGTCTCGAAGAAGCTAAGAGGGGGTAATGGTGTCATGGCTCTGCATGTGGCCCATCAAAATTCACTGGTTACAAGACGGAAACTGAGAGGAGACGGGAGAAAGGGGAAGATAATGAGGACACTTGAGAGATTTGGAGCCAAACCGTTAGAAAGTACATCACATTTTAAAAATGCACAACACCAACAAACACTCTGTTTTCTGGTCAAGATCGTATCTACTGGCGTCCTGCAGTACTGCAGTCTAATGATGGTTGCTGACTTTCTTGAATACCAAGTATAGTTTGTTGGAAACGTTGTCCAAAATTTGAAATAGATATCAATTAAATTGGAAAAAATAACCTTTTAATGATTACTCTGTTTGTCTCCTTTACTGGTACATGAAAAATGTTAACCATTGTTGTAGTTGAACAAAAAAACAACAATTTGACTTTATTGATCATTTTTGGACTTCATGCAGGGCAGACCTCTGTCCATCCAGAGTAAAGCTCATTTTTGATGTTGGTCTTTGATGTTGAAGTGCTGAGCAGAGATACCAGTGCCTCTCTGAGCGTACCTGGAGGCAGTGACAAGGCATTTCTCTGATTTTCTTTTTTGTAGTTTTACTGCTGACCACCTTGGCATGTTACCAGATCAGAAACTCTGCATCTCCACCAAGGACGCTTTCCCCAAACTAAAACTCTGAACCTTGCAACCTTGCAACAATGTAACCTTTATGTCACATTGTGGAACATAATTCCTTGCTGCTCATGAACTATTTCATAATGAAATATATTTACTGTTGTGATTAATAATTCAACCACTGAAGAATTTAGAAGAATAAACCTTGGTACAAGCCTCAAAGTAAATAACTTCAACTTCTCATTACTTTGAGTATGATCAGAATGAATGTGTTATGAGGTGAAGTGATATTATCAATAATTCTCATCCACTTTCTTCTAAAACAAAAGTTATTTTGCCGAGTGGAAAGAAGCAAAAAAAAAAAAACTATCTACAATGAAGCGTCTGTAAAGCTATTTATGAATCAAAACGCTGCCGAACGAGGGACGAGACAGTGGTTTTCTCGTGCTCATGCACACGTTATAAAAGGACGTGGGTGACACGACAACATACACACAATATACATCATACAATATTCATGTGATTGTCTGAGTCGGAGCAGGAGAACGAGACCAAACCTGACATGAAAAGACACAGGGAACTAGATTGGAGATCAAAACTGCGTTGCCTTCTCGCAGATGTGCACAGTTGCACGGATCTGGTTGCGTTTTTGATTAGGGCAAGACATGAAGACGGGGAGACGGTAAAGTAAGAAGGCAATGATAGCGAGGAGGAAGTCTGTGATGCATGATACATTACTGCAGTGGTAGATCAAGGCTTCGGCATAATGATCAAAGTGCTTTTGTCCTTGTTGGGGGGGGGGGGGGAAAGAGACTTGCACGCACACTCGCGCACAAGGACATGCCTGCACAGACGGGCACATTTACATCACTGCAGACGCACAAACACACTTATCCATCACATCACCCATATCCAGTTTCCTATTATCCCTCACAGGCTAATTCATTAGTTTCACTGATAAAAATGTTGCTCATTAATTTACCTCTCTTTGTAGTGTGTGTGTGGGTATTTGTGACAGACAGAGAGGTCATAAGCAAAATTACGCAGATTGAAAATTAATTTTCAAAGCCTGTGTACGCATGCATATAATGGTGTGCAAATTTGTGTATGGGTGTATGTGTAACGTCATCCAATTTCCAGTGGCTACGCAGCTTCCGCATCTTTTTTTTTTAAAGAGGGCAGATATGGAAAACCGGTTTGAGATGGGTGGAGAGAGGATAGAAAAATCCCAATTTCGGATCAGAGCAGAGAGGATGGACTAAAGTGTGTTTTTATTTGAGCTGGGAAATGTTATTTGCAGCATGTGCTGCAAAGAGGAGGAGATGTTCAGATGTTCGCTGAGAGCCAGTGGAGAGGGTCGAGGCAGAGAAGAGGCAGAGTTCAAGCTGAAAAGTGTGTAGTGGAGTGATGGAGGCACAGGAAGGGGAAGGTCGAGGTGAAATCGAGGCAAATGGCAAAGTGATGGCTCGAACTGACCAAAAGGTGATGGATGAGGGACGTGGTGAGGAAAAGAATTAGATGAGAGAGGATTAACAGGGATAAAGCGGTGCCTGAGGTGACGGGAGCAAGGTAGAGGAAAATGGCAGATAAAGAGAATTTAAAAAGTGGAGGAGGGTGAAGTAGAAACTTAGGAACGTGGATACAAAATGAAAATGTTCTTAAACGGCGAGACTATCCCTGCATTTGGTTAAATTATGCATACACTGAGAACATTTAAAGGTCAAATGTGTAAGAATTTTAGTTTAAAACCTTCAAAAAGTAACTTATCAACAGAATGTGAAGATTTGTATCTATGATAGAGATACCTATTGAAGTTGGCATGCTAAACCGCTCTCACAACATACTACTGAGTGAAACACAAGTGTGGGTATTAAAGTACTCTTAAATATAGATCTAGAGGCTTTTGGCTGGAAACCCTTGATAATTCTTAAGGCAGGATCGAAGCCGCTTCCTGCGTCTGAACTTTGCTCTCGCTCTGATTTTCCCACTTGCTCCGTCCCACTGGGTGCTTTAAGCTAATGAAAGGGAGGGCAAGCAGTTAAAGAGGTTGTATAAACATTTCCCCCCAAAAACCAGCTGAACGTGCACAAAACTGCGCTGATCCCACCCATGTCTTCATCCTCTTTTACAGCTGCTTTCTTTTTCTATAATTTTTAGTATCTTTTTCACATCTTCAAGTCCCTTGACTTTGACCTCTGCATGTCATTTCTCAGTTTTTACTTTCCTCTTCATATCCTACCCTCACTTTCCCTAGTTTCCATGTACTCATTTCTTTTAGTCTCTCGCCCGCATTTTTCATCAACTTTAGCTACTGTGGCTCCGACTATTTGTGTTCGACTAGGCTGCAATGCGCTCCACCTCTGTCTTTGTTTTCAATTCCCCTTACGCCTTTCTTTTCCTCCCTTAACTTTGCTCTGTTTCTTTCTCTGTCTGTCATGTATTTTTAATGCCTTTGAGACCTGCAAGTCTTAGCCTGTTCAGCCTGGTTTGACAATAAAGCAGTTGAACTGTGTATGTGTTGGAAGGGAGGGGAGAGGAGACGAGGACAAAATGTGAGAGTGGAGTGTAAAAAAAAAAGCGACAAGGTTACAGATACAGTTCAGGATTGAGGAGGGATTGAAAAGGCCTCATTTGGGATGTGGCCAGTGATGGACTCGCCATCTGGAGCACCGGGGGTTTTTTTCCCAGTGGGCCTGACAATTGGGCCTGATGCAACGCAAAATATACATATTTTTAAATAACACCAGCCCCCGCTTAAATAAAAATAACAAAGTGCTGTGTGGCTGACTGGCCCAGACGAGTGGGCTGCAGTTTGACATCCGTCATCCTCTTTCCCAATCAACTGCTTTGATCCAGCCATTTCTAACTGTACCAGGGCTTTACCCCTTTCCCTTATTTGTGAGGTGGTGAACATAGTGGAGCGGAGCAAGTAACAAAAGGTGAAAAAACTTAAATGTGGTGTGAAAAAACGGAGAGAGAAGAGGCTCAAGTCCATTGAAACTGATGCAGCCAAATGTTTTAAATAACAAATTATTCATTTGGCGCCATAACCAGTCAATCATCTGAGCCTAGTGAGCCTGAAGGCACTGGCAGCAGAGAGAGCAGCCCATTAAGCCCATTGATAGCAGATCAAATGTTACTCTGTAATGTTAGTAGATGTATTTTCTTGATATTACAACATGTTTTTCTGCAAAATGACTCATTTGACTGTCATAATTTGAAGCATTTGGTCCAATAATGTTTGGAAAAGATTGGATTAGCTGCCAGATTAAATCATTTTATTCCCATTCAAGTTAGCTGTACGCTAAACAGGAAGCTAGTAAGCGCGCTCTATGGTGCTATAACACATTTTGAATAGACAATGAGCTACGGTCACACACTAGGTCAAACAATCGTTATCAATAGTCTAACTTTCTGGTGTAAAATCATTATGCCAGCCACATTTTGTTTTCTCAATCGTTGCACATGTGATTTAAATATAGCTGCAGAAGATTTAAATAATAATAATAATGATCATAGTGGAATTCATAATAAGCAAAATGGGTAGAAAAGCAGAGACGTGCAGTGAGAATACAGATGGTGCAATGATGGAAAGGAAGAGAGACTAGGAGGGAAGGAGCAGTGGAGGTGTAGTGACCTACTTAGCAAGAGGCAGATGCTGTGTTTTGTATACAGTGCAATGTACAGAGAGAGAAGCAGGGTAAAATGCACACATAGTTCCTCTCTCCACTCACTGCCATCGAAGATCCAGGGAGAGAAAATGATTGGCAGTCAGCGATGTTGGATTGCCTGTGAGAGGACCATGTGGTGTTGTGCTTCCACGTGCACATACATACCCGAAGCGGTAAATGGAAACCTATGCGACGCAAACGGATTGCATGTTTGTTTTCCAGATTATCATTTCCTCCCTCCCATCTGGTCGCGAGAAGTTTTTTTTGGTCTTCATTTATATTCCACGCCGTCACTCTGTCTGCCTCTCTCGTTCCTTGGTCACCTGCTCCCTCCCTTTCTAATTGTATCACATCGGTATTACTTCCGCCTGCTTGGGCTGACAACAACATGAGCGTCTCTCCCGCAGGCCACAACAGGCTGGAGTACTTTTCACTAACCACATGTCACCTCAACTTTGTGAGTGTTAACGTTCCCGTATTATGTGTGAGAGAATTAGACAAGGACACGGAGATGATGGAGGGTAAGCTGAGGTGAAGTTACGTCACATGTCCTATAAAATTTTACGATTAAATGATTAATGCGCTGTGTGTTCGCATGGTTCATAATGCAGCGTATCGTGCAGCAGCCTCCAATCTTCAACCCAGCTTCATTTTTGATTGTGTGGATTGCGTCTTTAATAATGGACATCATCCCCTATATGTAGAAGTGTATCATGACCTCTGGGTCGAGCTACTGCGGTAATATTGATTTTTAGATGGTGAAAAATACATGCAATAACAGAATATTCTTTGAGTCGACTCTGTGTGTTGACAGTGTATAATTTCAAAGTAGTTTAGTTTGATTTGAAGTGAGGCACACTGTAATCAAAGAGACTAGCTCCCTGTGTCTCCAGCTGTTACTACTTTTAATTAAGTATAATATAGAAAATCCACTGTCAGCAGGAAGACTTCACAAGCGATGAGAGTTGCACAGAAAGTATTTCAAAATGTAAATACACAGTGCAGTTAACAGCGAGCTGCATAATTTTTATTTTCCGCCACTTTGGTGTTAATTGACGTCTTGTGCCTTAAAGTTCCTAGTTGTGAAGGCAAAATCATTTTCACCCTGTTAAAACTTTGTTTGCGATAATTACATGCGAAAGAATAATGTGAACTTTTTCATGGTGCTGTGAAAGTTGGTTGTTGGGTTCAAACCGTTAAGCAATATGAGATACAATTAAGGAGAAACCTTGCATACGCATTTACTCTGTTGTCTGTTGACCCTTTACATGTAAGGCTTGTACTATAGTTTATTTTGATGCTCTAGAAAACAGCAACTTGCCATTGATATTAAGCCTTTTATTAAAGGAGACACATTATGCTCATTTTCAGATTCATAATTTTACTTCAGGCTACTACTAGAATAGGTTTACATGCTTTAATGCTCAAAAAACACATCAGTTTTCTCATACTATCCAGTGCTGCAGCTCTGTATTCTTGTAAATGGTCTGTTTTGGCTCCTGTCGCTTTAAGGCCCCCCTTCTGAATACCCAGTCTCCTCTGATTGGTCAGCTCAAACACGCCTGAGCCAGCACTGCTAGCAACAACAGAGCAGCTGTGCAAAATCAATTCTTGCGTGCCAAACTAGGCACGCAAACTGCTAGGCAGGAATGTTGCAATATTGTGACCTGCTGGTGTAGTGTGATGTCATGAAGTCACAGAATCAAAGGCGGGACTACTGACGAGGTCTTTCAGGAGCTGTGTTTCTGTGGGAAAGAAGAGCTCCCATCGGTGCGGACTTTGGCTTTCAAGACTTCTCACATGCACCAGAACCTATATAACACGCTGAGGGAAAAGAAAAATACAAACAAACATAATCAGTGTCCTTTAAGCTTTCAATGATTTGCTGCATATTCAAATATTCTGTTTACAAACGACCAATAATGCCTTTCCCCATTTTCTGTTGATTTTCAGAGCCTGTGTGCCAGTTTTCAAGGTCCAGAACAATCTACATATTCATATATATGTACACAAGGGTTATTTATAGATATTTATATGAAGAGCTGATGAGACCCTTTAATGTGTTGTAATCATCTCTTATGTAGCACACTCATTATATAAATACCCTCAATGGTTCATACATGAATATTGATCGCCGAGGCTTGGATGCACTACAAGTGTAGGCTGTTAATTAAGCCAGGATCAGTGCAGCTCTCCAAGTGGTCACGTGTTGATATTTTGCAATCTTTATATCGTAATTGAATGAGGCATTCAGCTGATTTTGCCATTCCAATTTCATTCGTGTGTTGCAATATACAGGACATGAGAGCAACAGGTAGTTCAAAGGGCTGAAGGAAATGGTAATTTTTCAAAAGTTGGTGAAATTAACGAGGAAGTACTCCCGGGGTGAGGTGGGGAATCGGTGTAGCCTCGAGAAATGTTTGGCGCCGTCACCGTGAGGAAGATAGTGAGTGACTTGGCAGCGCTGATGAAAGTTGAAAGATAGTTTGAACTTTCGGGCGAGCCAGGAGGGAGAGAGAGGAGATGAGCCGGAGCAATGGCCAAGGCATCAGCCGCAGGGCAAGAAGTGCCAGGTGCAGACAGAAATTATTTTGTAAAAAAAAAAAAAAAAAAAATGCATTCCTTTTTAATATTGCACTAGCAGGAGCAAAGTAAGGCACACTGGGGGAAAATCCACATAACTTTGCCTCTGACATTTGACTTGGGGAGAAGTGTTTGATCAGACACACATAAATTAGGCAAATAACATAAGATATTTTGTATCCATTTTCCGGTCAGGCTGGTGTTCCCGTTGGGTCGGCAGGCAGCATGTGTGTAAATTTGACCTGCGCAGTATCAGATCTACGTCTCTGATTCTGGTCTCTGACTGAACAATCTGCGCATCTCTAGTCGGCCACGCAGAAGTGCTGAAGTCACGGGATCAGTCTCGGTGGCTGCGGCTAGCTGGTTAGCATGCTAACTTCACTATCTCCACAACACAATACATATACGGCATAAAACTGTCATCAATTCTGTTGATAATTTTAGGTTGTTAGATTAATATTTGAATGTTTTTAAATACAATTCTAAACTCTAAAGAGTTGAAGTAGATGTTAAAAACATTGTGGAGGGAGAAGTCTTATTTTAAAAGAACTGTCGAGGTATTTTATGCTGTTTGAGGGCAGCTTTCTATATTTAAACCTAAAATTCAACAGTTTTTCCCAGAGGTGATGAAACTTTGATTAAGATTTATCTTGGATGGGACGTTCACGTCATGTTCGAGTGTATTCTCTCCGGACGCAACTCGGGCTGCATTTAGACCGTTGAGACGTCACTGGTTGTCTTCTGGACCACGTAGGCTCTGACATCTTGAACATGAGACATCTTGTACTTTCATAGACCGGTACGTGGCTCAGCTGGAGGTCCATCCAAACCTGGACAGCTTGTGTGTGAGTAAGACCACCAATTCCACCTCCAAAGCCCCAAACAGCTTGTAGTGCCGTCACAGACATCTGGTTGCCACTGACTCTAATGGTTGCACTGATGTTTAAAACTGCATGAGAGAGAGGAGTGACGTGTGTGAGAGGGCAGGCATTTGTTCCATAGTCTGAGTTATGTTGTGTATGTGTTTACATCTCCACTTAGTGTGTCACACAAAACATGAGCATTTCAGGCTAACCTTATCTAGCAGCTGCACACTTAGAGCTGTGTTTTTAAATTTTTTTTAAATTATGAAGAGGAGGGAGGGAGAGGGGGGGCAGATATGTAAGAAGGAAATTAGAAGAGGCTGCGTAATAAGAGAATATGCAGTGGGAGGAGGAGGAGGGAGAGAAAAGAGAGATTTGCGAAGGGAAGGAGAGGATTCCAGCGAAGGAGATGGCAGGTGAGGAACCGAGAGGTACGAAAAGGACAGGAGCGGAGGGGAAATGAAAGGAGACGGAGGGAAGGAGTGGAAATGAGAGGAGAGGCAGGGGGATACGAACGGAGAGGAAAATTAGAGAGTGTTCTGAGGAGGAGCTGAGGCAATGCAGAATGGGGGATAATTGATAGAAAATTCAGGGAGCGAGAAGAAGGGAGAAAATGAAAAGGAGGAAAAAACGGAGAGCAGCAGAGATCCTCTATTGCTCATTAGGGTCATTATACCTCCGTCTGGAGCGCACACACTCTCTCTCACACACACACACACACACTGAGGATTGAAAGGAGAAGCCAATTTAGTCGGGTATCAAAAAATGAGCCTTTTGATGAAAGCCAACAAGGGGCTGAAAGGAGGGCTTGTGTGCGTGCTGCAGTGTGTGTGTGTGTGTGTTGCTCCCTTTTAGAGTATCAAAGCATTTAGTTCTTCGTCATAAATATGGTTTTGCTATAAAGCACAAAAGCATGCAAACATATTTTGGGCCTTGGCCTGTAATTGGTGGTCTAAGGTGCCAAAAACGACGATGATTAGGGGAAATATGGAGGGCAGAGGGAACGATAAACACTCAAACTCAGGGCAAGGGAGTAAGAGAAGAGTTTAAATGAAGTAAGAATGAAGGATAAATAAAGCCAGGGAGGCCCTAGGGACTCAGGCACAGAGCGCGAGGAAGAAGCACAGCGAGGTAGATAATGGTTTTTGTGAGATGAAAAAAAAAAATTGAGCCTGTATAGAGACAGGAAATGAAGGTGAAATTGAAAGGATAGGAGGAAAATTGAAATAGAAGGAGAGGGATGGAGCACTTGTATTTTGGATTGTGGACTGCCACTGCTTTGGACAAGCACACGTCAAGCACAGCCACAGATGATGCACAATCAGCAAAACGTGGCGGAAGCGGGGTGACATTGCTCAAGTGTGACAGCCTGGATGTTTATTTGATCATCCAACTTTTTCCTCAGATAGAGCGTGCATCATACGTACGCAGATGTCATGACTCAGGTTGGACATCTAGGACATGAAAACAAAGATAAAATGTAACTTATTTATCTAAAAATGCTATAAAATCACACCAAAAATGAGAGGCAGAGCACCTCCAGTTAAGTCTCTGTTAATTAAACCACATTGATCGTGGCTCTCTTGTTTCCAGCTTTTCACAACAACATATGGAGGGTCAGAGAAGACTGGCGTTGACTTTTAATTAAAGCGGGACTAACAAGCCGTCGCCATATTGTTCACCAGTCGGAGCGGCTGAAGGTATTTGTCACCAGGCTAGTGCAGCCATTGATTCACAGGGGGAGGTCTCCCAGTAATGATTTAAAACAGAGGGGAACTGCTTGGGCTCTTTCTTGTGTTTGGTAGTGAGGTGTTAGAAGGTCTCTGTAATGATCTGCTACAGGCATCGGTTCTCCAATCAAGTGTAATTGGAGTTCAATATGAAAATATATCAATATAAGGCTCCCCTTGCTAATAGCCAATAGCGTCACTTGGGTGACCTTTTGGCGTCCTGAATAATCCACTAGAAAGGGACAGATGATCAACAGGAGGCACAAAAGCATAAATTAGATATACAAAAATGGCCAATGTGTGCAGAAGGCTGAGATTTTTGCCTAATCCTAGTTAACGGTTGTAAGGGGAATTCTCCGTCCTGAAGTTTGAGAGTTGCTAAATTGTGATAAATAAGATCCCCTTATTACATGTGACGTGGAGAGAAGACCAGACTTTCAGATTGTCAGGTAACAACAGGACAACAGATGCCGACCTCGTGGTGGGTGTTAATCATGCCTTCCCCTGGGCGATGACCCTTTGTCTAAGTTGTCGTCATCTGAATTTCTGACATATTCTAATCCATACATTGAATTCTGATTCCAACAAAAGGTTAAATCCCACATGGTCAACATGGCCTCCCATCTGTTGACTAACATCCAACCAGTTTATCTCTGCCTCTGAAGACAGTCTCAATGGCCACAGCCGTAAAACGAGTATTCAACTTCTTTTCCACTCGAGCGTCCATGTAGATTTTTATATCTAATGTGAAACTCTGAGTAATTAAAGGGAAACTGTGTGTTTTAGTACAGTGTGCTCATTTCCTCAGTTGTAAAATGTCTGCGATCCACATTCAGTTGTGCTGAACTATGAATTATTGAAGGCGAGCGCCAGGGTTTTCTTTTTACACACATTCATGAGAATTGAGCATCAGTTGTGTTTGTGTGCATGTTTTGAGGTGAGAGGCTGTGCTCTTCCAAGTCATAAGCCTGTTAGTCTTTGCCATGGCTGCCTCCATGTTATCTACTCCCTGTGCTGCATACAAACATTCCCCTTTGTTCTCCTTGCACCCGAACAAATTTCCTTGACCCACAATTTTTTTTTACAATCCTATCCCATAGGAAGCTGGGATTTAATTTAGCCTGACAAGAAGTTGCAATTTAAAAGGGATTTTTTTTTTAAGACTGTTATTAGAGCCAGCTTGTATTAAATGCTAATAAGTGTAATGATAATTAATGTCTGTCCTGTTAAACTCAGAGTGTTTGCAAATGTCGTAAGTAAGACCCTTTTCCCAGCTGAAATGAAATGGAAGATCAATTTTGTAATTGAAATAGTGGTGAACAACGTGGCTCAAGGGGCTCGCGACAGCTTCGCCAGACCAGATTTTAATTCGTCACGTTGCAGTTACAAGATTCAGACATGCATCCTAGTCAACTGAGACAGCGAGACACCCAGTTTTCCGAAGGACATCAGTAATTAAATTCAGAAGATGGCCAGATTTCTTTCAGGGCTGCCCGTAAACTGTCACCAAATTCCTTGGGAGTCAACCCACTTACCCATTTAGCCATGGAAGGAAAAAGTAGGAAGATGCTTCTGAGACAGTGAGTCACTAAAACTAGCGATGGGAGTTGTCAAGCTTGCAACGGTTTTTGTGTCAAATGATTCAAAGTGTTAGTGAAAGTGGGATTTTAGTTCTGTTCGTCAAAAACTTTCCTCGGAAGAAGAACTGAAATCCTTTTTCATATTGGATGTGAGGGTTAGCGTGCCTTATGATACACCACTCACAAAGCACAACAGCATCAAGTATTCATGATGGGGCAACTGTAGCGATGGGTTTTTTGAAGCATCAGGTTTTGTTTGTCGAAAACAATTACCGGCAAACAAACTTTATTCTCTCGCTTCTTCGCTTCTGTCTCGCCAATCTTCGCTCACCTCTCGTCTCACCTACAGCCGCTCTCCCTGCCTCGACTTCAAACATTAACATTGCACTTATATTCTCTTCTCCCCTCGTCTCTCTGTTATTTTGTCTCTTTCCCTTCCTTACTCTCTTTACCTCTCCGTGCTTTGCCTCTCTGTCTGCTCCGCTCCCTCTCTAATTGGTGCACTATCAGCTGGAGTTCAGATATCGCTGTCACTTTCTGTCTTTGTGCTTCCTACGGGTCTCGCCGTTTCTTCTACATACATTAGCTTCAAGTGTGTGTGTGTGTGTGTGTGTGTTGTCTGCTTTGACTCCATACATAAAGAACATTAACAAAACCTGACAATGGTAAAAATAACTCTAGGTAGCAGCAGAACTGAAGAAGGAGGTGAAAGGTTAGCAAGGGGAAAGGGGAGATAAAGGAGGCCTGCTGGAGGACTCTGCAAAGTGGGGACGGGAGAAATTAACTTACTGGTAAATGGCTCGAAGAGTGTCTTGGAGAGTTTTCAGTGTTACTACAAAAGCAAGCTAACTGTGAAATATCTAGTCTTGGGGCCACTTAAAGAGCCTCAGGATTTGGGCCATTACCATGTTACAGCTCCTCAAAGGGCTTAGAAAGTAAAAAGTACTCATGTTCAGTCCACCTAAGGCCAATAATGAAGGTTATTTTACCTCTCCAATTCTCCAAGTTATTTTTTTTTTGCACCTTTTTAATAAGTAAGCAAAGAGCAAGGTGCTGAAACATTTAAAAACACAATTTATATCGAAAAACATGCTGCCGAGTTTGGCGAGACATCGAGTCATTTGTCTTCTGAACATTCTCTGATCGGTCGAGCACAAATGTGACTGGGCTGAATTGATTTTCAATTGGATGGTTCCAGACTTGAATCTTGCAGTGAAACTGAGCTTAACAGATGTATTCTGTGTCTGTGAGCGAGGGACTGTGAGCTAATATGGATCGTGATATGAATGAGGAGACATATTCTGCTTATTTTAAGGTTCATAATTTTACTTTGGGTTACTATTAGAGCAGGTTTACATGCTTTAATGCTCAAAAACACATCAGTTTCCTCATACTGTCCAGCACTGTATTCCCTGTCTGTTTTAGCTAATGTCTCTTTAAAGCACCCTGTCCCGTATACGCCACTCTACTGATTGGTCAGCTCACACACGCCTGAGCCAACACTGCTCAACATGTCTCCGGCAACGTTTTCAGCTTCCAGTCAGCTTCACTTCTACTGTGAATATAGGCATGAATTATGCAGTTATGTGTGACAAGATGACTTAGTGTGATGTGAAGTAGTCACGGAATGAAAGGCTGGACTACTGACGAGGCGTTTCAGGAGCGGGGTTTTCTGTGGGAGAGAGGAACTTGTTTGTGCAGACTTTGACCTTTTTAACTTTCAAGACCTTTCACATGCACAAGAACCTATAAAACTCACTGAAGGAAAGGGGGGAAAAAAGGAAAACGGATAATAGGTCTTCTTTAAGACCAAGGGGAACTATTGTTATATTGATAAAAAGATTAAACAAATAATACAAAATCAGAATGTATAACAAGATCTGTTTCCTTTTGTTTTTCAGTGCCTTTGAACAACAAAGCAAATCAGTCACTTCAAGGCCCGCTGGTTATGATTTTAATGAGCTCTTTTAGCAAAAATGGAAATAAAATATTCATAGTTATGGTTTTGTAAGTGAATAATCACCTGAAACTAAGAATCAATGTGTTTATTGTTAGCTGAGTATTAGCATTTTATGTCTACAAAGGGAGAGGGTCCTCATGCAGTGAGAGTCTGCCATGTTTCAACAGTTGCCCAGAATGGACAAACCAAACACTGGATCTAGAGAGGGCCTTTTAGCTCTCACCAAAGGGAGGATAAAGGGAGGGCTATGCATAATTTATGCCTAGCGGCTAGTTTGGCACGGAGGAATTGATCAAGCACAGCGGCTCTGTTTGTGGTACTGGCTTAGGCATGTGTGAGCTGACCAATCAGAGCCGACTTGGTATTCGGATGGGGGGCCTTAGAAGAGAAAGGAGCTAGAACAGACAGAGGGGGAATACAGAGCTGGAGCGCTGGACAGTATGGAAAAGTTTAATCTTGAGCACTAAAGCACGTTTTCTACTAGTAACCCAAAACAAAATTATGACCCTGAAAATGATCATATGTCTCCTTTAAGCTGCACTTATGATGTATATGATCAAATGTTTTTAATGAGAAAGGGTTCTCTTGCAGTAACAAACCCACAGAGACATCATCAAGCACTGTATTTCCCTCCAGCTGTGCAGAGTGATTTAAGCTCTCTTGTTTGTTGTTTTGGTTTTACGGCCAGCTCCAAGTCAGCGACTACTTGGGGAACATATGGAGCTTTAAGTATCTTAAGCACTGCTAAAAGAAGTATATACTTGGAAAGTCAGAGGAGACAAACAACCTACATAACAGTGTAGTAAATATTGACTTGCGTTTGTCAGGTAGCAAAAAGCACGACTCCAAATGAATGTTAATGTTGCTCTGCACCCGCTGGGAGTGTAAAAAGGCGAACGCACAATAACAACTTTGAAACGTGATTTGTCTGTTTTTACAGCATGGGGCCAAAAAAGAATCGATGAATCGACTTTTTTAAAAGTCAGCAGTCTGGCAACATGCAAAACAGGCAATTAAAGCTTTTAATCATTACACACGAATGGGAGAAATTTTTGTATGTTTTTGTAGTACTTCATGTAACCTGGAAGAAATAATGGTTATAGAAGCAGCTTCAGGAGTTGAGCCCTTTGGATAAATACAGTGAAACTTAATTCTTCTCTTTGCTAAAGAGGGCAATTTCTGTTTGTCATATATAATTCACAATGGTGCGTGTGATATTTATCTCCGTGATAAATTGCGAGGCACTGTGACAAATCCGCCGCGACAAATGCACACATTTATTTTTCTTTACTACAATTCACGGGTCTAGTTATCTCCCAATTGTTTGGTAAAACCTATTTGTTCAAGCCACTGACGGCGAAATGTGTGGACATGTGAATAACAGTTTCACTTTTCTAAAATGAATGTTGAAATATTTTTTTTAAACAAATGTTTTCTCACCCTAATACATTTGGAGAGCAACATATCAGCACGGTCAAGTGAAAAGGTGTTACTCCACTTTTCATGCTGTTGGCTTTTTTGTTTCCATTTCCACCATGTGCTTGGTAAGTTTTACGACCTCTGAAACCCATCCAGAAGCCGTTTTGACGTTCCTGAAAATGCATGGGTATCAGTGGGGAAATTGGCTTGTTTATCTGATTTCCTGGAAAGAAAAGTGTGTTTTTCGAGATGTGAGATATTGCTCTTTGTAAGGCCACAGTAGCAGGCCCGGCAGGGAGGATTTGTAATGTGCCCATGGCAGACCGATGCTCTTTTTATATAATGTCAGAGAAATACAGCGCTGACCTAAGCTGCAGAGAGAGCGGAGGAGAGTTTGAGTGATATACTTCGAGCAGTGAGGAAAAGAAAGATCTACAATAGACGTGCAATACGCTGCAAGAAATGCACAAAATGTAGTATTGCGCTCGATGTCCTGAATAGGAACCCACAGGAAAACAAGGCTGATGGATACCGGCTTTATCATAGACGGGGAGTAAGACAGCAGCAACACGTCAGTGTGCGTGCATCGCAGGACAAAAGGGGTCCAAATCAGAGCATGCATGTGTCACCGAGTCTATTTCAGCGGCTTTGTACTTAAATTATTAGCATCTCTGACTGTCCAGAGAGCGTGAGAGAGGAGACGGAGAGAGACGATGACACGAAGAGAGCGGGAGAGAAGAAAGTGGGGTTTTCTTGTTAGACAGCGCCCTGGGCTAAAAGAAGCTGACACCTTGACTTAAATTATTAACGTGATACTTGACTCTTCATTCACTTCTGCCTGTACATCTCTCTTTCTCTTCACTCTATCTTCGCAGCGGCACTGCTCGGGTTTGAGTCCCTGTTGAGCGTGTGAGATAAAGGCACTTTCAATTTACATCTATATGCCCCGTAGCCAAAATTAATGTATTCACAAAGGCACGTACACAGATGCACAGCATAAAAAAAGGCATTATCCCTCATTAGCACATTATAGACAAAGTAAAATGCTTAAATGCATGCCTAAGTGAGTAAAAATGCTTTGTTATTGGGATTAATTGTTCTCTCCGGTGCATCCAGTGAGATTCAGTTTAACTAGAAAACCCTAAGGCCGTGCAGGACAATTCAAATTGTGTGTCCACAGTTTTCCTCCTGGAATGAAATTTCCAGTGTTTTATTTGTGTTTTTCCCAGCAAAACGGCCACCGTCTTAGTGCTTTCAGTAACTGAGGCTCCTCTGTGCCTCTTCAAGTCTGACTACATATCCCGTATATATATGTTTGTGCAGCAAAGTGTAACGGCAAACATCCGTCTTGCTGCATGTTTGATTAGTCTCCTGACACGAGCACGACAAGATTGTTTACAGTGAGGAATTCGATTTAGAACAATATTGGCCCATATTTAGGGGCCGTGTTTAAGGGCTTAAAATGTTTTCTGTCCAACGCATTTATATTCATGCAAATATTTCGACTATATTGCTTTTTTTTCTGGATTCAGTTCACTGAGACTCTGCAATCTTACTTCAGTCTTGAAGTGGTTGAATGTGGTTGTATTGAGATCCAATCACTTCTTTCATGATTGATGCGTAGAATAGAGTGTTAAACTCGGTTTCCACAGGCAGTTTACCTCTAATTTTCTTATTTCATTCTTCTTGTGTATGTTAATTTAGAGTGATCGTAGAGCAGCTTGAACAATCAGATTAGAAAACACATCTCACTCTCACACCTGCTTAAAATGCCAACCAGGAAACAACACTGCAATTGCTGTTGTCACTAACCATCTGGCCTTGCCACAGGAACGCAACTACACTTGTTGATTTACAAACCCTCTGTAGTGTGTTTTTTTGCTTTCACAAAAGTAGCTGTGCAACTCTTTAAAGTCTGAATCTGACTTGCTGGCTTTACACTGTGCTGATACATCCATAAAACTAGAATGAGTACACACCTCCTCCAAGGCTCAACAGTCCCCTCTTGTACTCACTAATGGATACCAGCCACCTAAATAAGTCAGATCCGTGCATTATTCCCATTATTTCCCACCAAAAGCTAACCAACTGACGAAAAAATCCACCAACCAACCAGCAAACCAACAAACTCAGAAACCAGCGAACCCAACAGCCCACCAACAAACCCACATATTTGAAGGATTAGCATCCAATCAGTTGACACATCCCTGGTTGGCATGGTCAGCTCCCAGATGTGAAACTGTGCAAGATGCCTTGGGTGGCCCAAATGGTTTCAGTCATTGTACTGTTGTGGCAAGAAAACAACAAAGGGCTATCCTTCACCTTGACTGTTTATAACTTGAAGTTGTTAGCCAAATGAATAGACAGCATGGTTATTCGTGGGATTAGCCTTGATGCTCTGTCAACTTATGTGGATCTATTGACTGATTAAGAGCAGCATTGACTTATTCCCCCTGGGGATGAAGCAGTTTGATTTTAAAAAACAATGTGCAGCCAGCCAGCCAGTCACTTAAACACAACAGTCAATACTAACAGCTGCATCGTCTCGTGTATATGCTTGGCCTGAAGTGTAAAGCGGTGGCAAAGAGGAACTTTAAAATGTGATTTGTTCACAGTCAAGAAAGATTTAATGAATAGAGAGGAAAAGTATACACAGTGTAGATATTCCCGACAGTGTTCGCACAATGGGGAGTTGGCAAAATGGCTCAAACAAAGAAAAAAATTCAAATAGAAATGGTTGATTTTGTTTTTAACGTTCCTCTTTTTATCACCTTCTGTCGAGTTATCTTCATGTCAGTTTTTTTTAGAACCCTCGCTCACAAAATGACACAAAAATTGCTTAATGCTGAAGTTTTACTTCTGTTGCAGAAATAATGAGAGTCCCTGCTTTTATGGGCTTCAGTAAAACATGTCATTTCTGTCGCCCACTTTTTGTCGATGTGTTTGGAGGAAGTCCTTATTTTGTGTTTTACTGTCAATGCGATTTTCTGGTAATCATGCAGACAATGTTCATTTTTCTGAAAGCGGTGGAAGAATGCTCTTTGTAGTGCTGCATGTATCCTGTCCTGTGTGGATTTATCTTGAACATTTGTCGGTTATTAGTTAAATTCATTTCCCTTCACAAACAGCTCTCTAATCAATCAACTGTAATGACACAACAGCAGTCTTCACATTTTGATCATGTTCTATAAAATAGATATAAAACCTGCGTTTTAAATTTATATCGCATTCATTTTTCTGCAGCGTGTTATTAACATGCACATCAGAACTTTTACATCTACTCCAGTGACACTTGAAGTGCTGATGACCAGCCATAAGCCTTTAAAATCAAAGGGGAGCGCCGGGCTTTATGAAAATCACAACCTGGAAATTGGGGCTTTGAACCTTGAAAGGGCATACAGGTGTAGAGGCAGTGTGTGTGGGCAGCACTGCACATGACGGTTTCCTTTCGCTTTAACGTCTCATACATTTACAACATTATGCCGGCACTCTCTTTCAACTTGGCCTCCGTTTTATGTTGAAAAAGATCACGCCATCACCTCGGTGAAGGATATTTCTGCGATTAAGTCGTACTTTGAAATATTAAACCCAAATTGAAAAATTCATTAGTGTCCACTCACAGAAGTAATTTAGCATTCAGCTTGATGTCAAGAGGTATTGATGTGTAAAGTGTAACAGCAGTTTGACATCTGCCGCTTCCCTGTTGTTGCACTACAGCTCGGCTTTTCCTCTGTGTTTTGTTTTTTGTTTGCTCCTGTCACATTTTACTCACTGCGCGCTCATTTTTCACTGCAGTATATCCACCGCAGACCTCTATGGAGACAGCATAATCATGGCTAGAAGGAGGGAGAATCAATCAATCAATGACTTTTGTGCATTCTAACACAGTTATAATGCCATAAATCATAAAAATGAAAACACAGGTTTAATTTCTTGGATTTGTTTGACAGAATTTGAAAAATATTGAAATATTTTTATGCTACTTACAACCCTAGGGGTTACAAAATGTCCATCATTTGGCTGTTGCTCTTTGACAGGGTGTGGTTAGTGCAGAGCCAGTGGCGGAGGATGTTTGAGGGACGGGGCGAGGAAAAATAAGGGCACCATCTGTGTGCAGGAAGGGCAGCCTAGAGGGCACTATATCATGTTTTATCGACGAAACGGGCACCAAAGAGGGCACTTTCGCAGCTTTTTTTTTGGGCAGGTTCCCCCTCAGACTCGATGCGTTCAACGATCGTAGGCACCGCATTGTAACACCATTTTTACAGCAACTTTGTTATGGATGGCCCGTTCACTCTGGCTGCTGTAACATAAGCCGTTTGTCATTCTACAGTAAAATCATCGCACATTTTTTCTACCATGCTCTATAGAGGGAATTATACATTATTTTGATCATTTCCAGTCACTGCAGGGGAACAAGATTGCTTTGAAGAATGAGAATAAAATCCTTCTTGATAAAATGGCAAGTTGTAAAAGGCTAAAGGATAATGAAAAAATACTGTTGGTTGTAAATGTTGCATATCTACATTTGCTGGAAATATTACCGGCATATCATCAGTATGGCACAACATTGTTATAATTATCATCTCAAACTCATCCTGCTCTTCCAGCTCTCGAGGGGCTCCATATGTTGTAGTGTTGGACAGTCCTCACTCTCCTCTTCACATCGCCTCTCCTCCCTCTCTGCTCTCTTGCCAAGTGGTTTGGAGCGATGCAGCCTTTCCGTTTCGAACTCATCTCATGCTTGTTTTCTCCCCTCTCATCTCCTTAGTTTGCTCTACTCGTACGTCCGCCTATAATCGCGTTCCAAGTGTGGGTTAATTTGTGCTAGCGTTGTAGGCACTAACAGATATGATGCTCTACGTTTCTGTATGGTCTACTTTACAATCCACTAACAAGTGCTGTGAGCTGAGAAATCGTCAGCCAAATTTATCTCGGGCAGATTATTAAAATAATTTGAAAAAAGATGGTGATAAGACAGACTGAGAATCACGGGACAAAGGTCCACGCCTGGATTTGCACCCAGCACACTGACACAATTCAGACCAATGCACCCCTCCTGACACACACCTCCCTTCTTCCCTCCCTCTCTATTGACCTGTGAAGTGATGGGTCCATGATCTGTACAGTTGAATCTTACACCCTCCAGTTGGCTCAGGCAATCCCTTGTGCCATGACTGTTGTAAATGAAACTGTGGCTGTCCATAATTGACACATTTGTTGGCATTTCTTGCAGAAAGTTAGCTGAAAAATGTCCAAAAAACAATCATCCACTGAAAATAGTGAGACAATAATGGCACTAATGAAACCATTCAATCTTAAATTGACAAATTGTGCAGGTTTTCTTGCCAACTGCAGCAGAATCCAACGTAATAAAGTTTTATACCTTCTTGATGTATTTGTACCCCTCTCTACCTCCAGATTATATGCACTTGGTGTTAATGAACAATTATTCTTTGCAATTTGCAGACTTTCTCTTCAGCATTTTAGGTAGGACATAGACATTTTAGGTAGGACAAGACATTTTCTGTTAATGTTGTTCACGCTTTGCTCCTCCGTCCTGTTTCCTCTCAGGTCTTCCGAAGCGGTGAAGGCATGGGCATCCGTCTGGACAGCGCCTCTGCCTTCCAGGGCGCTGTCATTTCGCCTCACTACGACTCCCTGCTGGTCAAAGTCATCGCCAGCGGGAAGGACCTCCAGACAGCGTCTTCCAAGATGGGCCGAGCGCTGGCCGAGTTCAGAGTGCGAGGGGTCAAGGTAGGACGTTCAGCCACGTGTGCAGCCATTTCCTTAAACTTTCCTGTGGTTTGCTGTCAAGCTGGAAAGCAGGCAGTTGTCCTAGACCCTGAATGCCTGCTGTCAAAAAAAGTGGCTCTTCTCATGTCAAAGACGTAAATGCGATAGTGCTCTCTGAATTGGTCTGCTGTGAATGGCTCTTGGAGCCCATCTCAAACTGTTTAAGCCAGCCTAGCCTGGTAAACGGTGTGATGCAGTTAAAACTGAAAGAGTTATTGAAGGTCTCTGTGTACTGATTCAGTTGCAGAGTACAACAGGTTCACTGTGAAGTGGCACTCCAGCGTTCTCAAACACTTCTTACATCTCTGTGCCACCCATCTGGTTGATTACATGCTCTATATAAGCGGTTATTTCTTAGATTTCTGATTGAAAACATACTCCGTCAGCGTCTGAAGCAGCCAGATCCTTCTGTGCAAAAAGATGGAGACCTTGGAAAAACATTCTCAGCAGGTGCAAACGTTTGTTAACAGACAGCAGCGGTGTCAGCAAACGCCGGTGTTGACAGACTGAGAAGGTGGAGGTGATTAAAAATAATGAGCTACATGGCTTATTCATGTAGCAGGCGTATGAACAAATGGTGTTATGACCAGCATGCCTTTCAGTAAATGTGTTTATGTTTTGTCTCTTAAATGGCTTATTTAGTAAGTTTAAGTGGTAATTTATACCATTAATGTTTACCCAAAAACAGTGAGGTCAGCACTGCGCAAAGATCCGACTTGGATTCTTTGGTATTGTGCGCTTTTAGTTCGGAAACGCCTTGTAAACATGATAATGATGTGGCACACAGTGTTGAATCAGCCAGACTGGGGAGATGTTTGTTTTTTTGTCAGCATAATGAAAGTCACAGAGCGACGGACCTCTGCAGAAGAAGTCCGGTCGGCTGACATTTTGTTCAAAGCCAGTTAATTGTTGAGTTGTTTAGAAAGAAGCGAAGAGAATACTGACACGGTTATCATTTTGATTCCAGCTGTCTTCACACACATCGTGTGCACAATGGCATTTCTTCATTTTCACCCTGCAATGACAAACTAACAATCTGCTACCGCGCGTGCCTCTTTTTTTCCCGGCACTGAGGTGAAAGGTGTGATGAGCTATTAACAAAGCTGCTCCTAAAAGTTACAGCCAAGGTTTTGGATGTTTTTGCTAGTGTGTGAGGTTTGAACATGATTTTACTATTTTCCTACTGGTAAGCTGAAAAACCATTTAAATCAATTGAAGAGACACAAGCCAGTCTCAGTGAAGTCTTATTCAAAGCTGAAATGACATTTATGACTTGTTATTTTCTTTGTAAGTGAGTGAAAGAAAATGAGTTTAAGGTTTAGGTTCTCCTTCTGTCGTGTAAATGAATGAGATTGAATACAGTTGATGTAAATGAATTTGGAGGTGTGACTTCACATCCATAGATCAGTGTTGGGTTTTCTTTCCATTATAGCCATTATATAGTATGAGAAGATAACTGGTTGTGTGTATTTATTTAATATATACACTCGCTGGCTGCTTTGCTACAATGCTGACTTTTGATTGACACTGTCAGAGAGGTATTAAAGGAGACTATTTATGTTTTTTAAGTTTTTCCCGCACCTTCAGTGTTTTATATGTTCTTGTGCACGTTAAAGATGTTGAATGTGAAAAAAGTCAAAGCCTGCATCAACAGAAGCTCCTCTCTCCCACAGAATACACTGCACCTGAAACGTCTCGTCAGTAGTCCTGCCTTTCTGTGACTTTGTGACATCACACTACGTCACCATATCCCGATTGGCACGTAACAAGTGTTTTAACACAGCTGCTCTGGTGTTGTCAGAGGTGCTCGCTCAGGCATGTGTGAGCTGGCTAATCAGAGGAGACTTGGGTACTCGGGAGCGAGGCCTTGAAGAGACAGAAGCTAAAACAGAGCGGGAATATAACAGAATATATAACAGAACTGTTAACTACTATTATATTAAAATAAAATGATGACGCTAAAATTGAGCATACTATCCTTTAATTTACTGAGGTTGTAGTTTGTGTTGTTGATGAGGCCTGACTGCAATATATGGAGAGGTGGCCACCCTATTAACATAAATGAGAGGGGTAGACTATTAGAAACACCTCTTAATATAATGCACTCAGGTGCAACGCCACCCACTGCGACCTCAATAATAAACATAAAGTACGGTTATTAACTTTCTGACAGTGTCAACAAACACTGGCTTTTTAAAAGTCAGGTTTCCTACCTGTAACGAGATGAAAACCATGATAAAGGAGAATCGCTGTAGCCAGCGGATCCCAAAAAATTCTACCGGCTCAGTCGTAGCGCTTCCTCAGTCTGTTTTGAATTAGTCATGATGAGGTGAAATTGCAAGTCAAATTGGTCTTCTCAACTCTAATTTCTCATTTAACTTGGAGTGCACTTTACAAACTGTCAGCACAGATTTTGAAAGATTAATTTTCCTGTCTTGATAGAGTGAGAAAAGTGTTTGATGTTAGCCGAGGCTTGAGGGGCTTGTGGACACTGTCCTTTGTCCTCGCCGCTGAGGATTTGAGTAAACACGCTCTGGGAAGTCAACCTAATGTCCCTCTCCTGCAGCAGCTACAATTAAAATCAGCCTGTACGACGACTGGAGATATTCAGTGTAGAAACGTAATTTTCTTTTCTTCATTTTTTTGCAAGGACGATACGGCACATAAAGACAACCAGCCACACTGTTGGCAACCTTGGTGAGTGTGCTGATCGAACTTGAGGTGGAGAACTGCAGTATATTCTGACAAAAGCTTTACTGCGCTAACATAAGTAGAGAAGAGTACTTTGATGGAAAGAATACAAGGTCTTGAATTAACATGCTTCTTTTAAGGCCACTGATGACAAACTTCAACCATGGCAGCTTGAATTTGAAGTTGTTAAAGTCAGATAAGTGGGTTTAATGTCGAAGAGTTAAAAAATCCAAGTACTTGTCAGCAAATTGTCTCACAGTCGCAAAAAGCAGACGCTTCTCTTTTTGTGCTCATTGACGTAGATGCTATACTTCACCTTCCTTGTCACAGATTCAGACGCCATTGATCATTTCCCCACTGTTTTTTAAGGTCTACTTATTGTAGACCACTGAATTATCCTGATGTAGTGTCCTTGCAAAGAATATTAAAACATTCAAGTCCATTCATACTATCCGAGATGAATCGTCAGCTGGTTAACAAACTTTTGATCCATCCACCTTCCTCGCCTCCTCCTGTTTTTACGATTCTGCATGAAAGCATCCATTGCCAGCTTGAAAGCACACATTATGTATGATGACACACATTTACAGCCCAGGTTTTCTATCTTTCCAGCTATTTAGCTACACCACCTGGCATCACAAGTTTAAATGTGTCACTGATTAGCTTTCTACAGTGAAAACCAGATGGGCTTTGGTTCCTGACAACCTGGATGCGTACTATAGAATATGACTTATGAAAATGTTTTCCTCCTGCTGTAGATGTTTGGTTTTCTGCTGCTATCGAAAAAGTTTTGGCTGGAATAGTTTACGCTGCGGTGTCAGTGAGTCATTCCTCAATTCCCCGAATGTTTCCTGAAAGCTAATTAATTTCATTTAGCTGATATCTTGTGGATAAATAAGCACACATGGTTGGCTTGATTTTAAGTCTTGAGGATCCAGCGCTTCTCCCCGTCTCTGTGCTCGTGTGGCAAAGGTGAAAAATGAAAATCTTGTTTACACCAAGGATTATGGTTCATTGTGTTCTTGTTTTTTTGTGAGCCACAGCCTTGGTGAGTCTTGCTGTGTTGGAATGTCACCAGTAAGAAGCCAGAGAGCTGGCAACAAATCCAAGGCCTATTAATGCTTTGGTCTGCTCAAAGAGATATGACGCTGAAGGCTGACCTCCTCATAACTCCAGGCTCTTTCTTTCTCCCAGACAATAAATCTGAGATGGACCAAACTCTGCTTTTCAGATTATTTTTTGGTGGCTCCTGTAATCATGTCAGTCCCTCAGCACCTTTTAGTATATAACCTTTAAATTTAAGCGAAAAAGCCTGAACGCCCCAACCAAAGCTTGAGTTACTTGGTTGACACTTGACAACATGCTGCTTTCCTCAGTTGTGTGGAATTATGTTTGGCATTTCAGAAAGCTGTTTATCGCCTTCTTCTGTATGTGTGTGTGTGTGTGTGTGTGTGTGTGTGTGTGTCTTTAAGCATTTTTGTGGGTGTATTTGTGCAAGGGATGAGCCATGTGTGTTGAGCAGTAAAATGTCACGCAT
Organism: Pagrus pagrus; assembly: GCF_965226575.1. NCBI lineage: Eukaryota > Metazoa > Chordata > Actinopteri > Spariformes > Sparidae > Pagrus > Pagrus pagrus. Next base: position 9,996,870 of record NC_140204.1, on the reverse strand, counting down.
GCAGTTGCAAAAAAGAGAACGAGGGGGGCGGGGGAGAATGACGGACAGGAAAGTGACAGGACATGAGGCACGAGGGTAAAGAAAGATGGATAGAGGAGCGGAGGGAGAGCGGCAAAAGGGCAATCAAGATGGCGAGTGTGTAACAGAAAACGACATGCGGTACGGTCCATAGAGGCTGGTACACCTGTGGCTGTCGCGTTTGTGTCTGCACTGCATGGTTACATTTAACAAACAAATCAGAAGCAAGACTTAGACGCAGTCCTCATGTACACAGGTATTTATGGCAACAAAAACAGTCTCCATACAGACGGGCGTTTAGCACATTTCAGAAATAATCTCTGTTCATGCCATCACACTTATTAACAGACCTCATTAACGGACGCTGGGCATGTGCCTGCCAGGGTTAACTGAAAGAAGATTGTCTACTTAATTACAGAAAATACAATGAATGCTTTTTAACTTTTACTGACTCTCTTACCTACTTACTTTCTTTTACTTTTACTTTTTATTATCTATGTTACAAGTAACAGGGATGACACCAAGGCAATTCTCTGTATGATGAGGCTGTAAAACATAAGTGGCCTACAAGATCCTCCCAGATTAGAAGCTTATGCAGTTTGCATCATTGTCAACATCTGGTTTTTGTCTTTCTTTTACGTCAACAAGTCCTGGAAAAGCATTTCTCCACATGCTGAAGGAATTTATTGGGGCTGTAGTAAGAGCAATACTGTACTTTACATTTAAAAACTCAAGTGTAGTGCATAATTATTATGTTTTTATCCTTTCCTAAAGGTTTGGATTTAACAGTGGGTTTGTCTGCTCTAACAAACTCTTACCATTAGCGTGCACAGCTAGCTTACTGCCTGTAGTAGCAACCGTCATTCTGAAGGTTTAGCCTGAGACTTTTAGCAGAATATCATGCAAGTAGCCATCAAGTGTTTGTTCAAGACATCTTACAAGCAGGAAACAGCTGGAAAAATTACACTACAAACTGTATTCGTTAACCACCTCTTGCAGCAAACATGAGCTTAATTAACTAGCTAGCTGGAGCTGAAATAACCTGCTAAGAGTTGTCATTTTAACCAATAATCTTGTCGGCTATAAATTATAAGGCTGCTTTTGTCTACGTCGTTCCACCTCGGCGAAACGTCGTTCTTAATCATGCACAGGTGGACTTCTGTCTTCTCTCTGAATTATACACAGACTAAATTGTCCAAGTGAATCATGTCAATGCAAGTGCAGGAGCATCTGTCCTGTGCAAATTGCTCATCACAAAGGCTGATGATTTGTCAGGTGAAACCAAGCAGTGACTGAATATCTAATGAGCTGTGGAACAAATGCATACGCTGCAGGACATCAGATGGGCCTGCCCACGTTCCTGCTGATACCTGGACTCTCACAAGAGGGATAGGTGGTGAAAAGATGGAGAAGACAACGCAGGTTTCGAATAGAAAAAAGATGGCAGAAGAGCGATGAAACATAAAACCTTCTCCTTATGGCACTACAAGACCCAATGTTCTGTCCAGTTTGCTGGAGACTTCAACAAACTGAGACATTTGGGACTCAGTGTATTTGTGAGTAAGTGCAAAGTGAAACTCTCTCAAGGTTTGTTTCTTTAGAAGTCGTTTTTGTGACACCCGAGGCTTTGCTTCAGGCGGTGAAGTTTAATCGCTGTTCATCTGTACATCTAAGAGTTTGAGGTGACCTTAGGTCGTTGCACACACTTAGTGTGTGTGTGTGTGTGTGTGTGTGTGTATCTGTGTTTGTGTGTGTGTGAAGGTGTTGGTGATGATACCCATCTAGAGAGGCTCTTTGAAGAATCTTTGGCAAGTTTCGCTTCGTTAAGCCCTACCAGATCACAGACTAGTTCCCATCTTAAGATGGCAGCAATACTTATCCTTATGTCACTTCTCTTCATTGCAATGAAAAAGTAAGATATAACTTTTTAAAAACATATTCTTTACTTCTATCGTGCATGATTATTTAAGTGTCACATTGATTTTAGTCAGGCCTTTTGAACAAGTCACAGAAACAGAAGGTCCAGTATGTAGGATTTAGTGGCCTCTGGTGGTGGTGTTGTAAATCGTGACCAACTGAGCACCCCTCGTCTCAGCCTTATCTAAGGTGGTCGTAAAAACATGAAAGTCCCTCTCTAGAGCAAGTGTCTGGTTTGTCCGTTCTCAGCGGACTCCACCATGAGGAATCGCTCCTTTTGTATCTGTAACGGCCTCATTCGAAGCTATACGAATTCTTAGTCTCAGGTGTTTAAACACTAATGAAAACATTATTATGTATATTATATTCTACGTATTTCTGACAATAGATGACTCTAAATCCTACACTGGACCCTAATGGAGGAAAATGTTCCCTTTGTACTGTCACACTGCTACATGGTAAATGGATATAATCTACATTTTACGATCAAATTCTCTTTTTAATTTGTTGTTTACTCTTCTGGGTATTTATTTCTCTGCTCCGGTTTTTCCCCAGTTTGATTCATTCTTCACAAATGTTTTGCATTAGTATTGCATGAATAAAACTAGCAAAATATGCAAACAGATCTAATCCAGCATATAAAAAACTGAGTGTGCTGCATTGGCAGATAAGGGATCTGTGCTACAGTGCAGTTATCTGTGGAGATGGTCGTTCATAATGACCTTCAGCAGATTCTGGTTTTTCCTCATTTTGCGGTTCAGATAGTGCAGTATTGAGTTGAATGTGGGGATATGAGGACACCGGTGGTCCATCCTGAGCTTGAGTTTTTGTTGCCACACACTCTTCCCGTTCACCTCGTCTCATGTGTGTCTGTGTTTGTTAACCTGCATCAGTGTGGACTTGTGTTCGCATCTGTCTGGCCAAGCACTCCTCCATATCCCAGTTCCTGTTCTGTCATGTCAAACTCTCTTATCATACCGTAGCTCTTTTCATTTCTGCCTCTACCTGCCAAGTGAATATGTTTGTTTTGTTTCCTTCTCTGTCATGCTCCTCCACGTCTTTCCCGGTTTGACCTCTGTCTACCTTCATGAGCAATGTTGTCTTCTAGTTCTCTCATGTGTATCTCTTGTTTTCAGATCCCTCAGCCTCCTGTTAACGGTTCGCTGGCTTGGTTTGCATGTGTTTTCCCATGGTCTGCCTCTGTTTCTTTAATCTTGGTGTCCACTTTTTATACCTGCAGTCTGTTTATAGAATCCATGAGGGGAGCCTGATTTATAGCTCGTATTTATAGTAATAAATTATAATAAATAGCAACATAAACACCAGTTTAATCTAAGCACTGAGGGTTGCTCAATTTAAAGTAAATACCATCACTTTCAAAGTACAAATAAGTCAACGGTTGTTACATACTGAATGAATCGCAGCTTGTGTTATTTTTATCATGTATTCTCCTGCTAAACATGAGAATGTTGTCCTTTGTGCAGAGTGGTAAACATCTAACTAATTCATCACACAGCCAAAGGTCACAGCACTGAAATAGCTTGTCAAGGTTATCGCAGGCAACATCCACATATGCTTCTTCTTCTGAAGAGCACATAATCACTTCAAACTGCACTTTACATCAGCATCCGTGTAGAAATTAATCGAAAGCGCTGAAGAAAAGCTAGTTAGCTGGAGTTGGCCTCCTCTGATCTCTGCATCATGTTCCAAGGCGGGAGCAGCAAAAAGCGCTGATCCAGGATCATTCACTGAGCATTTGCAAAGAGGAGAGCAGAGACAGGAAATCCATCTCATCTCTGACTTATCAGTGGGAGAATAAGAGGTTTAGACACACTCTAACAACACACACACACTCAGAGTCACACTTTTTGTCACACACATACACACAAAATGGCACATTAATATGTGTCTCAAGGGGCTGGGTTATCTATCTCTTCATTTCACACCTCTAAACAACCACTTGCACGGTACTTAATCACACGAACAGCCTTGTAATTATCTGTGTGTGTGTGTGTGTGTGTGTGTGTGTGTGTATGCTTTCGTGTGCTTACTGAAGTCCTGGAAAAGCCTTATTTCAGGAAATTGAATAAAAGATCAAGAACATGCCAATTTAATTAGCAACAGTAAGAAAGCCTGAATCACAGAAGGTCTGGGTTACTGATGGAGGGAAGAAGGCGAAGCGATGATGACACGAGGGTAAATGGTGGAAAGAAATGCAGAGGGTGTACAGTAGAAAAAGAAAACAAAGATACGAGAGCAGTTGGGTAGAAAAAACGTTGACACTGATGGAAAATAAAAAGGACGAGAAGAAAAACAGAGATGACAGGCAGACTTGTTTACCACTTGTTTAGCGGTGTGAACAGAGAGGCACGCTGACGCCTACAAACTCTGAGGAGACCAACAAAGGCTGATGTAAATGCCGTAATTTAAGGCCTTTAAGGCATTAAAATTTCAGACAAACTCGAGAGAGATATTAGCTTTTTATCCTGCGGGACAGGTTTATGTAATGCTCGACTACTCTTAGATTAACACTAAATAGATGCGTTGTAGTACAAAATGAAAAAGTCTCTTTCTTTATCCAGTCCTGTGTTCCTTTTGCCATCCAGCTGTAAACACTTGGGGGGGAAAAAAGGCAGATTTTGCCTTTTGTGCGAGTGGAAAGGTGTCCTTGAATAAATGCCTCCATGTACAGTACCGGTGGGTCTTATAATATAATCCACTGTACAAGCCTGTCCAGTGCTTATACATCAAACTACAGCTCCATCTTTTTTGTGAATTCAACAGGTGGCCAATTCTTACATAATGCAAACGTCAAAATAATTAGCTTAGCTTGCCAACATGAGCACCGATTTTCATTGGTCACCCACTCCAAATGCTTTTAATTTTAGTTTGTAAAAGATGTTTCAACAAAATAAGTTTCACAACCTCTGGGGAAAAAAGGTGCTGGCAGGTAAAAAGAGAGCATTGAGCCACGTAGTACACAACCACTGAGCCGTTCACAGCAACACATACACACAATGCACAATCAGGCCAGAAAAACAGCTGTTTAATGGGGGAAACAATCTCACGCGCGCAGTATTTTCACACAAACATGACTTAGCAACTAAAACTGCCACTCCAGCTTAAGAGTCTGCTATCATGAAGCAAACATGCACGCTCGCCAAAACGACATGTCAACACAAACAGTGTCTCACAGCTAATGAGACGACAGACACAAGACAGATGTGTTTATAGCCAGAATCAGCATTGAGCTTCCGAATGCACACGTGTGTACACACACACACACACACACACATACACGAAGCAAGTTTGAGCTGGATGGTGTCAACTGGGACTTTGAAGCTATAATCAGGATTAAACGGCTGGAAATCGACTGTGACGAAACGACGGGGGAGCAGGGGAGGATGGGGTGGGAGGCAGAGAGGGGAGAAGGAAAAGGCGAATGGAGAAAAGACGGAGGTTGGATGATGCTGGAGGAGAAAATTGAACCAAAATGAAGTCAAACTTGCAAAGGAGGAGAGGAAGTTGAGTGTTTTTTTTCAATCAATCTTGATCAAATTTTCAACAGTACTATCCAAACACTTTAACTAATGTTGTGACTACTTTGTGTCGGATTTGCCTTTTAGTCAATATAATTACCAGAAAAATACACGTTTCCTTTCCTGGCTACAACGTGTGGTGTTTATCTACCTCATTTCCGCCATCCTTAGATAATACTTGTTTTTTCACACTCAGTTTTAGACTTTCTGGCATTTCCATTCTGTTCTCATTCACACTTAGCAGCCGGCCAACACATCAACTGCAGGGTATTGTATAAATGCCCCAAATTCAGACCTTACACCACAGCAGGTCGATGTGAAGTGAGAGGAGAGGGAAAAACAAATAAAGAGGATGCAAGTACATCACGAGAAAAATAGATACGTGTTGAAAAGAAGTGTGGTGTGAATGCATAGAGGCACGTAAGGGAATGACACACAGCAAACTTCAAAGGAGACGACATGGCGTTTTCACAGCAGCTTCCTCTTTAGCTGATTGGTTCCACTCCATTCCTTCACTGTTCTCGCTCTCTCGCCTTCTCTATCTCAGCTTTCTCCTGCGCTCCTCATCCTCTCTTCTTCCTTCTGTCGTCCTTCTGTCGTTCTTTTCTTTCAATCTGTTAGCTTATCTGCTGTAAAACACACACACACACACCCACACACACGCACCCAGTAGCGGTCCGGACTTCTATGTGAATATTAATTTGTGATCAGAATGCGAGCTGGAAACACAGAAGGCAGGAGGCACGGCGAAGAGAAGGCGATGACCTTGCCGAAGGTGTGAAATCTGATTAGTTGTGTGAGTAATGTACCTTCCAAGGAGTCGGGCTTATATCTGTCATGGCGTCGACGGTCTGGGTCAGCTGCAGGTCACTTCCTTAGAACTTGAAGCAATATGTCATCGTGTGTGCTCAGTTTATTTAAATGGAATAGCAAAAAAATGCTTGTGAACAGACCTCGAATGGCCAGGAAGGTAGTGGTAGCTGAGAAATTGCAGCAAAATGTAGGTGTAGGCAGCGAATACAGATGGAAACCAAAGAGAACGATTAAAGGCTTGGATTGAGAGCAGGCGGCAGCTCATGCACAACATCATACAGTTTTAACCTTATTTTCCTCTGAGAACAGCTATATCATTAAGTTAAAGAAAAAATAAACATTTCTGAGTTTGTATTATTATTATTACAACACTGTAAATATTACCTTTTCTGAGTTTCTGCATTTCTTTTCCAAAACCACATAGTGCCCCTTTAAGGTTGAGTGAATTTTGAGAAAAGATGTAGGCTGCAGGCTCAGTTTAGAGAGACATTTACTCTTGGAGATTTTTTTGACCCAAAGGCCAGAATGCATGTTAGCGGTGCATTAATTAATTAAACCGACAGCGTGTTGTCACTTTTTGGTGTGGAGAGCATCCGCAGCTCAAACAGCTGGATACCTGTTTCTCGAAATCACAGCAGGAAGTGTTAAAAAGTGAGAATATGCCACAGTTAAATGTGGATTTGAGTATGAGATGTGGTGCATAGTCATGAATATTGAGATTCAGAAGCGGCGAGGTGAATACAAATGCAGAGGTACTTCTACAAACACATGCACACGGGAGGTAGGGTCCAGGGGGAAGTGGGAGGTTTTAATTAAGGGTCGGTACACACACTGATTAATAGATCTCACACATGCATAGACACACACTCAGGAAGGTTTTAGGGCTTAATCATCTATTACACACCCACAAACAAACAAACACACACAGAAACGTTAATGTAATCTGCCTACAAGACAATTAACACACAGTCAACAGGTTCATTCTCATGTAAAAGGTTAAACAACAAACAAAATTATACTTTTTCGCACTGTGTTGGATTTAACAGTAATATTCATGTTCTTTCTGAATCTGACTTTAGTCATCTTTGTGTTTTGAGGTCACCCTGGTAGATTGTGTTAATTGAGAATAAACAAATAGAGCGCTTATTTTCTTATTGCTTTAATTGAGAGTTTTTACAGAACAGGGAAGCCTTGAATGGCTCTAAACTTTCTTTTTTTGAAACTGAAATTACGTCTCGACAAGTGGGTTCCTCAGACATCTCACCAGGCGGTTAAAGTGGAAATAGACACCTTTTAAACTTCTCCTCCGTCCGTTTCCTTTTTTGGTTTTACCGTTGGCAATGCTGTTGCAAAGACAGCGTAAGCAACATGGCTAACGCTAGCAGGCTGGCTACTGTCCAAAATAAAAAACCCATTTTGACCTAGAAATCCTGATCTTTGTGCTATAACAAAGGCAAAGTAAAATAGTCGGTTATAAGGGGAAACGCATATGAGCAAGGGAACTGACTTTGACAAAACACCAGTGCCCTCCATTGAGTGAATACCTGTCCGTTCACTTGTTTTACCTCACTCTCTATCACTCTCCCTTTCACCTTCTTTGCCTCCGACATCAGTAGGGTCCTTTTTCTTTTGCAGTGTTATGTCTTCCACAGTTCTTCCACCTTTAACTGGGAATAGCGACCAGGGAAAACTGGTCCTTTGTGCCATAATTCGACCTACTTTTTCCAGCTCAGTGTGAGACCAAATTGCGAAAGGTTTATAGGGAACCAACCTATACGTGGATGGTGTTATTTTTCTGCAGCCACTACACTGTGCAATTTACTTTTCAGAACGATGAGTTAAAGCAAAAACGTTTGCTTGCAGTGTGAACACAAGTTAGGATTTCTCGGTAGCAGCACAATCGTTGCAGGACAATTTTAACCGTGGTGGCCATGCATCTGTCTTGCAGTCCTTGTCCCAGGGGCCTCCATCCGTTTCCTCGGGCGTTTTCAGGTCTAATTGAACTCGCATAATGGAACGCAGAACTCAATTTCTCTTGACTGGCCGGTTGCCTGATTATTCCAGTCACACTCACAAAGGGAATGAAAAGCTTTCCAAACAGTTCATCTTGAGGGCAGCGTTAAATGCAGCACTGGTTTATTGTTACGTGCAGTAAAATGTGATGACTACACCTGTGAATGCATCTGGGTTGTTGTTTTTTTTCCAATGTCTTTTAAAATGCATGCAAACCTTGGAGGCAAATCCGATCCGTCAGAGCTGCCAATTTTGCTCATTAAAAGCAGCTACCTGGAATACAGGAGCTGGAGGTGTTTTTTTTTTTTTTATTCACTCTAAAAACGCTATGATACCTGCTTATGAGTTCTGCTGCTTATTTGACAGCTGCGTTTGCTTGTTTCCGTTGCAACATCTGGCAACCCGGTAGCACTGACAGTTTTAATGGTTGAGTTTTTTCCTCCCCAGACTGAGCCTGAGGTGTACCTGCTCTCACTGTGCTCTCCCTAATAAAAAAATCCATTACAACCCGGCACTCTCTGGTGTCTGAAAGTGTCTGTTTTGCTCGTAAGGCTAAATGATGTATGCTTTGCTAACTGTGCAGCACAGTTCATCTCTTAAGTCTTTCGCTTTCCTCTTCAAACACATCCTTCTCTGTTCTGCCTTCCACTCCTGACTGTGCTAAGTGTGAAGAGGAGTGCCGCAGCACAATCAGCCTTTGTCCAAATTACAGTGAGTATGTATACTTAAGCATTATGCACACACTTAGGTAGAATTATAGGACAGTGCAGCCTTACTATACAATTGCGCATAAACAAAATCTGACGGGTAAAGCGGAGAGTGAAGTCGACGTACACTTGATTGTAATTTGTGCCAAAGTAGCGTGTAATGTTCTTGTTGGCTGTACAACTATCCTTGCCCTTAACAGCCCTCCAGTTGAGACATTTACGGAGTCCTTGTTGAGGCCCTGCAGAGCCAGCGGGTCAGCAGAGGTGACATGTTTACAACTGTCTCGGACAAAGCCTCTCAGAGTGGCATTTCATCACAAAGTCTAGACTGCCAGGAGATCGATGTGGAGGGGAAAGAGGCAGAGCATTCCACGAGTGCCAGCTGCCAGCCAAACAGATGACTGGCCAATTAGGTCCAGTCAGCTACTTTTATTATAATAATTATTGATTCTAATGAAATTTTGGATTAACAAGTTGCAATTTGGCAATATGTGTACATTTTACGACGTGCGCGTTTAGCTGAGAGGTTGTGTCCAGCCGAGTAGAGCAGATAGTCATCTTCAGTGTTTGACAAACATTGAATTATTGATGACAAACGAGAATAAAGGATTGCATCGATTGCTCAGACGTCCACATTAGACAGACTACTTTCAAAAAACACTGGTGACAGCAATTTGACGATCACGCAGTCAGCATCAGCTCCACTGGAAGTGCTACATTTTCCATATACGTCATACAGACATTTGTGGGGCTTACTGAGTGAATTTATCTTCTGCAGTGATTGGTGCCAGAGGCCACCAAGTTCAGGCTTTTCCATTTTTCTACAGGAAGCAAGTCCTGTAAAAGAGAGAGGACAACCTTTGAGCAAGATGAGCAAAATTCTGATAAATTACTTTACTTTTACAGGGTGGTGCTACAGGCGGTCCCTCAGAAATCCAAAACATGCTCATCAAATGTCATGACTGTGTCAGTACATTTCTTGGCAAATTTCTTTATTGGATGTTCTTACAAAGTGAATTTGAAAACATCGGGAGTCCTCTTTACATCTACAGGAATACATTCTACATTATATAGTATGTTTGATTAAGCACAGCGTTAGTTCAGGCAGTCACCAGCATCACTCTTCAGGCTGTCATGTCGTCCATCTTTATGTGTCCCAATATTCCCAGCTATAGCAGCTGATCTTAAAGTCAGTCCTCTTCAGTTGTTTGCTTATCTGATTCCCTATTTGCATGCAATTGGCAAATCTCATACAGGGCGTGTTATCTGAGTACCTCCAGTAACTTCCTTTGCACCCTAGCTCCTCCTTTTCAATGTAGTGCCGACTTCATCAACGTCATTTCTGTTGTCACTGGTGACTGCTCTCTTCTGCACCCTATGGGTGGTCTTTGCTGCTACAGTACTCCCCCTGTCTTAAGGCCTTCCCATGTAGGTACAAGTATGGGCAGGCAGGTGTACTATCCCTGCTTAGTTATGTATGCACATTAGATGGGTTGTGAGGTCCCAGAATCGAGCCACACTGCCAAATTTAACTCACTGGAAATGGGAATTTGGGTTTTCTTGAACTAAAGTGGTCGTGACTGAGCCGTGGTTTTTCAGTTGCCTGCTGAGCAAATGTGCTGTTTTGAGTTGAGGAAATGAGTAGCAAGTCTGCTTTTTCACACAGCAGCCTCTTGATCAAAGACCTTATTTGCTGAAAAGTTAGTAGATTCCTCCGGGGCTTCAGGAAGCGGCTATGTTAAAGGAAATGTGACGCTGTAGCACACAGAGTTTTTGCATGGGATTATTTACAATTATGAATTTCAAGTTTTTTTCTAACACACTGGAAGCCCGTGGGCCACGATGAATCAGCACAAAATGGCAAAAAGTGGAATGACTGGTTAGAAAGGCAGAGTGATTCCCCATCTTCAGTTATAAGCTGAAAACTCAGAAGTACCTCAAATCACCTTCTCTCATTCAAACACATTTTCTCTGTACATTTTCCACCTCAGCTCACTTTAATTTGCTTTTAACTTTTTAAAAAAAGGGTCTCCCTTCCACCTCAATTTTTAAAAAATCTTTTTTTCTAGTAATGTTGTTGATCTAGGAACTGAAGCTTATTCTACCACTGCCTCCTCTCTAAGTGGCTCTGGTTAAGAGCATCAGGCAAAATCCTAAAGTACGAAATGGAAAAATGTTCCCAAATAGGTGGGAGACATCTCTTTTTTTGGCAGAAGCTGTCACCTAGCTGTCTGTCAAAGGACTAAAATCATCCTTACAGAGATAATTGGATAAGTACTTTGCTCTCCTGTCAGCAGACTGAAAAATATCATTTAAATGGATTGATGATCTAATTAAATCCCAGTGAGTCTGGTAGCAATGATGAACTGCATATTTTTTGGCCAACATTAGATTCAGATGTGCAGCAATTTGGGAAACGAATACCCAGTGTGCCTGATACATTCATCAGGAATCAACTGTTCTGCCTGAAGAACTTAAGATTTCTTTGCCAGACACGTCAGAAAGATGCTCAACTGTTGATTAGGTTTGCCACAGACTGTTTAATATTTCAACAAATCAAACGAGGCATTTCCACTCTGATGAGCTGATAGAAACTGCGAGATGTGTTAACCAGTCGCATCCTGTGGATCGCCTCAGTGGGATTTTGAGTGACAGGCCGCTATTTTTCTTGACTAGGGTAAGAGTTGATACATGGAGTGGTTCATGTTTGAGGTTATTTACTTCTACAAAGCTATTAGTTTGAGCTGCTTGGGCAGCATTTAAAAACAAACCCATCAGTTAGTACTTGTCCTCATACCTAACAACTGAATATGTTGAATTTCTCCCAAAATGACATATGACTGTTGGACAGTACCAAATACAAGCGAACCAGACCTTCATTTAAATGTCGTTAATGCGATATGGTCGCTGTTGGTTAGGTTAAAATGTGGAAACTGCAAACCATAGGCACTCCTCTCCATTCACCTCTTTTATTGCCATGTGTATGTATATATTGGTTGGTCAATATTATCAGCTGGTATTGGCCTGTCGCGTATAGATATCGGTATACATGTTTTCCGATCTTGGCTGATTTGAAACAAGACCTTCAAACAGTTGTTGTGCCACTAAGACCAATCCTTGAGTACTTCAACACTGGGTTTAGTTAACATACCTACTTGGTTTAGGAAAAGATCTTGATTTGGGTTAAAATAAGTACGTTACTTATGTAAAAGTTACATTATTTTTGGTTTTACTTGAGAGGTTCACTGGGTTAAAAGTCCTGTGTTTGTTCGGCCCATCCAACCACGCCAGTCTCCTCCACCTGCACACTTTGGCACTCTTGAACTATGTCAAGTGACTGCCTCCTTTGCCCTTGTTATACTTACTACAACCACTAGAGGCTGACACCTAACCGATGTAAATATGAGTTGTACTAAGCCACCTGAACAGAAGCCTTGTACTGGCAGGGACAGGCTGGTTAGTAATTAGGGAAAATAAAGCACAACAAAATGGAGAAATAAAAGGGAAAAAGTAACAACATGAAGACAAAAAAGAAAACAAGGGAATGAGTGGTATTAAGAGGATTGGCTACAGATAAACTGATAGAAACTGTGAATTGAGAACAAAAGTCTCTTTTCTCATTCTAATGAGTTTAATTATGGCTTACCCTTAGCCAGGTGTTTGGATCAGCTAATGTCTGGATTCATTAATTGTCAATTAAAACCGAATCAGGTGCAGGCTCCCAATCTCGGCTACCTCTCACTGCAAACATTTAAAAAGAAGAATAACTGCTTGTTGTGTTCAGCCTTTTGATGACAGTCCCTCTAAAAAAAAGCCTCGGTGGTTAAGTTCTGATAGGAAATGAAGATGGATTTAAGATACTCCTCTCTAAAGGCAAAATGGCATTTTCTTATCTGCGTTTTTTCTGTGATAAGATAGGATTGGCAGTTTGTATTTCTGTCTGTAATGTGGCTCCTGCTATTGAAGTAATTGCGGCGAGGGGGGGACAGAGTGAAAGACAGCAGGAGTGAAAGAGAGGATGCATAAACGGCGTTGAGATCGATAGGAAAGCGAGGGAAGATTGTTTAGAGAATCCAGACTTTTTATTCTCAAAGATTTAAGTAATAAGGTGTGTATTTCAACCTCTTTTGTTGCCAGCATGTGTGCAAGAGTGTGCGTTCTTGTGGGAGAATAAAGGGATTTGTCCCATTTTAAGTCGACGATGGATTTGAGCTTAATGCTTAGCGCTGCTGAGAAAACAAATACTTTCAACTCGGGAGAGCAATACAGGAGATGGTGGGGGGTGGTGACAGTGAGGATGAGGAGTGTTAACTGCAACCCATGCTTTGTTTCATCTACTTTTTTCTTGCTCACCTGCCTTTTTATTCAATCCTCTTACAGTAGCTATCATAGTTTCTGCCTTTCTTTCTTCTGTATCTACAATCTCGAGAAACAGAAAATGCTTTGCATGTAGGAGTAGTATGGCATAACAAAGTGTAGTGCAGGGGTAAGCTTGGGACCACTTATTGATCCTTGGTTTTGCTCACATTTAGCAGTAGATTGTTCTCTGTGCTCCACTCTGCAAGATTGCCGAATTCCTCCTGATACGAACCCTCATTGTTGTTTATAATGCAGCCAGTGATGGTGGCAATAGAGTTACAGTCATAGGTGTACAGTGTGAACAGGAGGGGGCCGGGCACACAGCCCTGGGGGCCTCCGGTGTCGAGCACTAACGTAGAGGAGGTGCGACTACCAGAGTGTGAAGTTTTTCCAATCAGCTACATGGGTGAGATTGTGTTGAATGCTGAGGTGAAGTCAACAAACGGCATACTGATGTAGCTGTACCTATTCTCCAGGGTGTGTGAAGACTGAGTGAAGGGCAGAAGATATGCAATCCTTTGTGGATCTGTTGGTTCTGGAAACATACTGATGAGGGTCCAGGGTGGCAGGGATGTTTTTTTTGATGTTCTCTGTGGCCCAGGTAGGCGTAGCCCTTGGTTTTGCCGACTTCAAGCAGTAGGTTGTTTTTTTTGCACCACTCTGCAAGATTGTTGATTTCCGATGATGGTGGTACCTGTTGCAAATTCACAGTACAAGCTCTTCATGTCTGGGGTTGCAATCATCGATGAACAGTGTCAACAAGAGCACACAAACCTGAGGGACCCTGCTGTTGAGTTCTAAGATGAAGATGTAGATAGTTGTTACAACAACTTAATATTACTTAATTACTAATTGCACACATACTGTATGCCACTAACATATGAATCACATAACATGCAGCTCATGTCACCACACCATTTTTTTTTGCCACCATAACAGTCTGATAACACACATCCAGATCCACTGCTTGATTGGAATATTGATTTAATGCCCAGATTTAACGCTGAAGAGATTATTGTTCCTCTTCTCTTTGTTTGGCCTGCGTTTTAAAGTTGCCACATAGCAATAATTTCACCCTTTTTCCTGTGCTGACACAGTGTAATATGTCTGCCTGTTGGGAGCTGCCCGGCAGAATGATTTGGAGACCGAAGAGACAAAGCAGTAAGTGTGGCCTGTAAAGTTTCAGAGAGGTGGGATGTTGTAGACACGTTTAAAGGTCCACAGTACAAATTCTCTCTTTTTGTTCGTTCCTTTGAGACTCTTTAAGGGGAAAATTATGTTCAGTCAGGACTTCTAAGACTACAATGAGTGTCCCAGCATAGTGGTGGACTGTGTAATGAAATTGGTCAAGCGGTGATACTTGGGTTAGTGTGCAGCAGCACTACTGTTGGGGTTTGTTCGGTTTAAAATACACTTACAGAAAGCTCTCATAATGGTGACTGAGCACATGCAGATAAAGGACTGTGCAGTTAAAACTTTCAACACTCTGGGGTTTGTTTTCCTTCCCCTACTGTCATTTTATTAATCTGTCATTCACTGGCTTTTTTCAGTAGCGTTCTCCAGGTATTATTTGTTTTGTTCTTTTATTTAGTTGCCTTTCTTGTTTCCGTTTCTCAATCGCAGCTTTTTTCTCCCCTTTGTTTGCCCGCCATTCTTGTTAATAAATGCACAAGTTAGGAATTCTTTTCTTCTTTATTTCTATTTTATGGTGTTTTATTCTTCCACTGTATTTATGTCTGTATTCATGCTGGCTGCGTGATTTCCATTATTAAGCACTTGCTGTTCAGCTCTTGATAGGTGCTTTATAAATAAAACATTTTCTTACAACTGCAACAACTGCAAGCACAACTTAGTGGCTAAAGTAAGTGAGTGGGTGCTTCAGTTCGGCTGACCTCTCACTACTGACATTAGTTATGTCACATGTTACATGTTGAGCCTCTTCTTGTGTGTGTGTGTGTGTGTGTGTGTGTGTGTGTGTGTGTGTGTGTGTGTGTGTGTGTGTGTGTGTGTGTGTGTGTGTGTGTGTGTGTGTGTGTGTGTGTGTGTGTGTGTGTGTGTGTGTGTGTGTGTGTGTGTGTGTGTGTGTGTGTGTGTGTGTGTGTGTGTGTGTGTGAAAACACTGAATGATTGCTACACATCCGCCTCTGAGTGGCCATTTGTGTAGTTGGAAGGTTCAATTATATTCAGTAAGACTGAGTAATGTCCGTGCTCAAATCCAGCAGGAGCAAACCTCGAGTGCACAGAAGGGACAGGGTCAACGGCTTCGTGGGCGTACAGCAACGCTCGCAAGGTTACGAAGGTGAAGTGCGTGTATGGACTTTGTTGCTGTCCTTTTGTTGAATGAAACACCCTGCAGATGTTTAATGACCCACAGGTCACTGCATGTTGCGAATAGTACTATTAATTACGGGATTACTAGCAGTCGACCCGCAAGCGAGTGACAGGCTTGGGTTGAATCTTTGCTGTTTCATTAACAAATGCATCTTCTTTTCGTGTGTGTAGGTGGCAAAAGCCTGTGTTGCTGCCTTTTTATGACAATGGAGGTGGAAGTTTTATTTGTGTTTCCTAAGGTAGAACAAATATTGTTTAAGGGTTTGATTCCCTGTGGTGCCATCCATTTGAAATCTCTAAGTCTTTGAGATATTTTTGGTAAATATCCACCAACTGTCTTGCGTTAAAGTTAAAAATAAAACCACTAACAAGAGAAGTATTCTCTCTCCTCAAAGTGTGAGCATTCTTCGGCGGAGGTGACGCATTGTGTTGTCAATTGCTACGCGTTCAACAGATTGGAGCAAGCTGTGACATCTGTTCTCGGTTGCGGAATAAATATTTCATTGTTCATATTTTGTACAAGCGAAGGCACACAATAGGACACTGATTAAACCTCACCTTTTATTGAACCTTGCATAGATTTCAGAGACTAATCAGTTATTGTTCATGTAGGCGACTGACTGAAATAAGCGTCTTTATCACCGGCAGGCAGTCTGTTCATAATAAGAAGGCAAAGATCAATACAAAAAGACTATATGATTAATTATTTCCCCATTCATTGTTGCCTGATGACCTGTGCTGGGTCATCATTGACAACTTCTTGTCTTCTGCTGGCGGCTGCTGCCATGTTTTTTCCTTTGAAATAAAACCAACAATCTGACAATTTGTTTTTGAATACCTTTGGAGTGTGCTGAGATATTGATCAATGACTGCCTAACATTCAATCTTTTTAAAACAGTCTTCCACAGGAGCAAATAGATATGTTTGGTGATAGAGTGCTGTGCTTCATGTTTTCAGGGGGAGGAAGTGCAGCATCAAACATCTTTGTTTGCCTCTCGGTGGCGTTATTATTGTAACTTCTATCCTGTCAACGCCGAAGCTTAAGCCAATACTTGGCGCATGCTTTTGTGCGGTGATAGCAGGGGACCTCATCATTTTATTGTGACAAACTGAAAAAGTTCCAAGTTGAGTCGATATCTTCCTCACATAGCAAACTGATTCATTGTAGCAAGTGGTGTACTTCTTTGAAAAGATTGCTATGAGCGGTGCCGAGCACTGTGCCAAGGTCTGACATCTCTGTATGCACTTAAACTCTGAATATCTCATGGAAATAATACATTTTCTTCAGTATATTTGCGCTGGTGCTGGCAAGCAATGGGGACATTGTTAAAGCTTCAGAGTTCCCCTTGTAGTCTGAATGCTGGGGATGGTTGACAGCCCTTTGATCTAAAACAACCACGAGCTAAGCTGCGGCTTAAGATGCAACAGATGACAATATGCAGCCCACATAGCTGCAGATATTGTATACACAGCCCTTACCTCGAGAGATGTGAATGACAGCCTGTTGTGTCAGACGATAAGACCCTAAAATATATTTTCACTTTTTTTTTTCTTTTGAAGGAAGGGGTTATATCGGGATGCTTTTTATGGCAAGTTTTCCTGCAAAGTTGCTTTAGTGTCGAATTTCTACTTGTGTATTTTGTTTTCCAGAGTACAACACAGAAGTATTGTTAAACAAATCAATTACGCCTTCTACGTGCAAATTCAAATGAAAGTTGGACTTGAGGTAGATCTAATTAGTTGTTGGCGTTTGCTTTGCTCCAAAGAACAGCATGCCTAATGGGATCTTATCTTACATTTTGCAAGAATAATCATGTAGTGTTCACAACCACAGTACCTCATCGTGATAAGTGCTGGATGTAAAACTAATGAACAAGCGTACAGCAAACAACGAAAGCCAAAAAAGTACCACGTGCAGGAATCAAATCCAAAAGTTTTATTTACTATGTTTCAGTGGTCTGCTTCAAGCAAAAAAAAGCAATTAAAACTGTTTAATTCCCATCTCGATCACCAGAACAAATGTTGGCAAAGTGAACTTTTAAAAGGTTTAATTTTCAAATTTTTCTCTTGTGACAACGCTGTGCTTACGGTGTGGTCTGGTTATGTTTAGGACACCTAAAAATGTGCAGAAACTACTGCTTTATCTTGGTGACTGGGCTAAGCCCCTTTCACACATTCACTGCCACCCTGAAATTGAACACCAGCCGGAGGAGCTGCATGTGTGAACATAAATGTCAGAATCACTTGGCCCTTCCAGCTCCCTAGTACGAAGTCTGTGTAATGATCTGATGGAGCCCATGTGTGAATAGCGCCGGTCACTGTCCTGAGATTTCTACGTGTTGTTGGCATTTTTACAGATTGCAGCTGCTTAATACTCCTTTAACCCTCGGCTAAAGCACATGAAATATTTCCAGTAGGTGAGAACGGGTCTGACACGGACAATCTCTTCTTCAGACATTTTCCACAGTTCATATGAAAATGGCTATTGCTCATAAAACTTGAGGCTAATAAACACAGAACATCCTGATGTAAACTGAAAATACCACAAATGTCAGGCTCTTGCTCCTGCTCCTGCATCTCTTTCTGGCTTTCTTCCATGTTAAACCAAACTTTCAGTGGAGTCAACAAAGAAAAGAGGAATGAGGAAAACAAACCTCCAAGGTCTGAAACATCCACTTGCAGCAAAACCCTGAATATTTCACAATGTCCCACAGTATTTGGCCTTTAGGCATGGCCAGATAAGGAGCGAGGTTAAATTGCTTACTGGCGGCTGCTGTCAACTGAAACATTAAAGGACTGCCTCTCAGCAGTTAGTCCCAATTACAGCTCAGCTGAGATTTCCAATGGCTTTAAAGCTGTTTTTGTTAAGCTAAGCGCTCAGAAACAAATTCACTCCTTACAATGTACTGTACTGGATGTCTCGAGGAACCTCAGTAACTGGTTGGGTCCCAGTTGCAATAAGCTGTAAGTTGTGTCATCACATTTGCAGCAGCTGAATTATGGTGTGTGACAATCGCTTGTTCCCTCTGCAAGGAAAGAGGTGTATGCATTGAGAGATTTGTTGAAACATTTGTGTTGCTGTAATTAGTTAAAGGTACTTGTAAAATGTATATACTTATGTATTTAGTGATGGTAAATACTGTTAGTTCAGAGATAGGAGTGGATTTGTGGGGTTTTAGCCTCCATAATTGAGCAACCACAACAGGCAAATGTATGCTACTTGTGTAGAATTATATTTATCAGTGAGCAGGCGTGTTTTGTAGCAGTAGTTTAGCAAGCACTTTTAAATATATAAGCCTTTTTTATGGAAATTGTGTTTGAGAAAAACACCAGATATGCTGAGGGTCTAAAAAATCCCATCTTTTCATTAGTTCCTATTCTCTTCTGCTCCTCTTTCTCGCTCCTTATTCTTGTATTCCCCCGTTGCTTGCTCTCTAGCAAACAGCCAGAAAAGCCTGAACGACGACGCCCCACTGTAACTGTCTCTCTTTCTCCGTCTCTCGCACACCATGTGCGCACAAACAAAGATCTCCTACCGTCAGCCTCTCAGAATTGCCTGAAACATCACAAGATGAGAAGAGTCACAAAAATCCTCCCCCCCCCTCCTTCTGATCAGGATGCTGAAGGGAGCCTGTGGGGATGATGAGTTGGAGGAGTAGGTGGGAGCATCGCCACCACGGAGGACCAAAAAGAGAGCATGAGGTGTGAAAAATGATGAAAAGAGGGCAGGAAGCGGCCGTTTCATTCCTTGATCCAGGGGGAAAAAGTGAGGAAGAGATGGGCAGTGGGCGGGATGTTCAGAGAAGTAATGATGAGCAGGAGAGGCCCTGCGGTGAAGTGAGAAAAAGGAGAGAAAAGGCAAAATCACATCTGTGACAAAATATGAGCGAAGGAGAGATGTCAGGACTGAAATAGGTGAGGCGAAACAAAACGGGAGCATGCTGAAAGGAAATGGGGAGAATAAAAGAGGCATGATGGAGAGGTGGATGGGTGAGCAGAGAAGACATTGTGGGGAAAAGCTCAGAATGAAACCAGCTCAAGTTTCTCCAATAGAACCTGTCAGCGAAGTGATGTGCTCTTCCAGTTGCAGGCGAAGACACAAGTTAAACGAGGGAAGCTGGCAGGGGTGAAAGATCGAGGGAGGGAGTGAGTGAAAGGGAAACTACTGCAAACAATCATAGGAGCATTGCAGGCGAGTGGTGAAAGAGCAAAATGGCGATCGGGACCGAAATTGGATAAACGGCAAGATGAAGAAAGCGACCGAGAGAGGGCTAGAGAGGGCAGTTTATGGGAGATCTGGTGTCACACTTTTGACATGCTGTACACTTTATGTAGGAAATGGATTATCTGAATACACTTATGGACATTTGTCATTATCAAGTATCCAAACTATTCTGAAGGACTGCAGTCTTTAGAGCTGTCTGCAAATTAGAGTGACTGTGGCAAACGATGACGATGATGGCTTTTTAGCCTTGTTTAGCGACTCCGACACAACCTCGTTCCCATCCAGAGCAGGCAATTTGTATCAGCGAAAATGCTTTGATAAACCCGCTTGGCACCACCTGTCCCGCGCCAAACAGCAGCAATTCAAAGTTAGCTACTAGCTGGTGAACATAGTGGAGCATGTAGCAGCTAAAGAGCCAGATGCTACATAAGCAGGAGCAAAACAGAGCTAGAAAGAGAGTGAATGTTGGCCTTCGGTTCGGCAGTTTGACAGAAACGTGACTCCGAATGAATGCTGCCGTATGTGTACATAGCTGTGTTCCAACACATTCAACAGAACAGCTTTATAAGATGATAATAAATCGATGTTGTCTGTTTTGAGCTTCTTCAAAGGGACTAACAGATGCAACTTTAATTTGGATTTGTGTGTGTTAGTTTAATGATTTAAAGATCGAGTGCATACAAATATTTCATGAATGAGGCCTGAAGCTTTTAACCACCTACTCCACTCCAACAAATACAAGTCAAAAACTTGGACCGCTTCACAGCGCCAACTGAGCCTGTCCATTCAGCAGTCTGAAAAGCGGAATTGCCTCGTGCAGCTCAATTGTTAGAACATTTACAGACACTGCCATGGTCAGGTGTCCATCCTTGTGTAGCTCAATAGCTGGGTTAGAGGGCTAAGGTGACACTAATACTGCTGGAGGGCCTGCTGGGATAAAAAGAGACATAATGGTGCAGGGTACATTGGAGAAAGGCATCCAGCGAAAAAATCGCATGTTCTGTTGCTGGTTTTTTCTCAGTGATCGGACGAACATGAAGAGCGAGAAGCAGTTAATTTCTTTCTTATGACTAAAAGAGATTGCAGAAGGATGATTAAGAATTAGACACGGATAAAGAGAGCGAGGATAAAGACGGAGGATAGTCACCAAGGTGACAGACAGGAAAGAAGGGACTGAACATTGTCTCTCGATAAAGTGTTCTCTTACTCAGCAGCTGAATGAGGAGTGGGCTGAAAAGATGGGAAGAGAGAAAAGTGATGTGTGAAGAGTGAGGGCAGAAGTGAAGGAGAGAGCTGCTGAAAAGAAGAGATCTTTTTTTTTCAGCAGGGAGTTGAAGGAAACGGGTGTCCGCATTAACATTTTTGTATAAAGTCTGAATTCTGCATAGATTTCGAGGCTTTCTGTTCTTCGAATGTATATAGAATAATTTACTTGAATATAGCATTGCCTAACATTCATAGGTATATAGTAGTACAGTTAAGTAGACATTTTACTGTTCTTGCGTGTTCTCATTTTATGCAACTTTGTACTTCTGATCCCCAAGTGAAATATGAAACTTTACTGAACTGGATTAGCTGGAAAATTCATAGTCAAAAAGCTCAAAACAAGCTTTATTCTGAGCTCATGAAACTTGACTTTTTAGCTGTATGTCGTTGAAATGTCTCGCAGCCAAACCATTGTTTACCTACAGCAGTAAAATGCTGCATACACATTAACGCAGCAATAATATCCATCGAAAAACATCACATATAATAGTAAAACAGAGACCGGGACCATTTTATTGCACGATGACTTTTACTTTTGATAGTTTAAGTACATTTTGCTGATACTTGCATACTTTTGCTTAAGAAAGGTTTAAATGCAGGACTTTTACTTGTAGTTGAGTATTTTCACACCGTGGTATTTGTGCTTTTCAACTGATTTCACCATTTACGACAAATTTATTAAAGACTATAACATGTTGACGGTAAGCATGTCAAATTTTACAAATACAGTAAACAGTAACTAATAAAGGCTACTTCTTCGTCGCCCATGGAGAAAGTCCCCAGGAGAGTGAATTGTAGGCCCTGAAGCTGTCCACTTGTGATCGGATCACTCAGAACTCACGGTAAAACCAAATGTGAACAGGCTCTTAGATAAAGGATCTGAATACTTCTTCCATCACTGCTGACAATAACCATTGCATGCATGTACTTATGTGAAAAAGTCAGACCCAATAACTACAGCCAGACTCAGTGAGGTCAGCGCAATAACTTTTTTGAAATGCAGCTGTTGAGAGGGAGAAATAAAACATGTAGGAGATAAAAGCCAAAGTGGGGAGGGAAGGAGAAAAGGAAGAAAAATAATAATGAATAGTGACAAGGACAGAGGGGCAACGCAGAGATGCCAAAATGTATCTGGGAGAAATAATAGAAGTCGAGAGAGTAATATTAAAATGCAGGACTCTGTGCATGGGGGCAGTACTGATATGATAGCCAAAAGTGTCAGCAAGAGACATATTTAAATTACAGCGAAAAAAGAAGCTAAAGGGAGGAAACCAATCAAGGCGAAAGATGAGAAGGTTAACGGTCTTCGAGGCTGGTTGACACTGAGAGACAGAGGATATTTTCTTAGACAGGAGAGCAGAAGAAAATTAGCGAGAGGCAGCCAGAGAGCGAACTGGCAAAACAATAAGAGATGCGAACAAGTAAAGGCGAGAGAGCAGTGGGGTCAGAGAGGAGAGGAGATTACGAGCAAATGCAGCAGTGAACAAAGAATTGAATGAGAACGCAGTGGAGGTGAAGGGGGGGAGCAAATTAGATAGAAGGCTAAATTAAAGATTGTGGAGAGAGCGAGTGAGAAGAAGGCAGAGGGTGAGGGGAGAAAAGAAAGGAAACCATGCATGAAGGTAAAGCCTCGCAGGAGGCTCAGTCTTCTATCATTTTAACACCTCTCTCTAGTTTCAACATTGTTTCTCCCTCTTTGTCCTCTCTCTTTGTCTCTTCTCTTTCTTTTCTCTTCCCACATCTGTTCCTTAAAGCTGCTCTGTGTAGCATGTCATTATCAAATGAACTCTGTTACCTTGGCGTAATTAAAGTACAACTGAGACTGCTGGTTTCTGTGGTACTGCCAGTTTTTTACCAAAACTGGCATCACTTTATAATAACCATAATTTATAAATAGTAGATTTATAGTTAACTAAAAACGAAACAAAGCGTGACTGCCAGTCCGTTCTGTCTGGGTTTCTGCTTGTGAGGAAGTCCAATATCCAGTTGCAGAGTGTTGTACTTGAGCCCACAGTGTTAAGTTTTCCTATCGGCTTCATGAGTGAGATTGTATTAAATGCGGCGCTGAAGACAACAAACAACATCCTGATGTAGCTGTTGTTGTATTCAAGCTGTGTGAAGACTGAGCGGAGGGCAGTGGATATGGCATCCTCTGTGGATCTGTTGGTTCTGAAAGCAGACTGGTGAGGGTCCAGGCTGGCAGGGATGTTGCCTTTTGATGTGCTGGAGAACCAGTTTCTCAAAGAAAAACAAAAACAATTATTAGGAGATTGTTTGTTTTAAAGTTGGAACCAGTGTTTAAAAGCCTTTACAGTTGCTTGATAAATGGTTTATAAAGTATTTAATTGTTCGTAAACATTGATGTAACTATTAACTACCGCTTCATGTGTTTAGTTTAAGCAAATGGTTATTTCCTCCCTCCCTGCTGCTGTAGGACTCCAGTTCTCCTCCTCACTTCTTCCATCGATCTCTTCCTCTGCAGCTACTCTCATCTCACTCCTTCTCTTTGCTCTCCTATATCCAATCAATCTTCTTATCTCCCTTCTGCCATCTCTCTTCCTCTATCTGCCCGTCTTCCAATCCTCTCCCCCGGCTCTCCGTCTTGTTCTCCATGCCGTGCCGAGCTGTATGAAACACTGACACGTTGAGTTTGAGACTCGCTGACAGCACATGATGAATGCTGTATGTCTTTACTTCCACATGCGGTTAAAAAGTTCAGAATGCTTTGAATTAGTGAGCAGGTTTCCTGAGAATCCTTTCAGATCTGATAGTTGGGTATTATCTCACTTCAACTGACATAACAAATGCTTAATACGAGCATTCTGTAGGCATCAACCCTCATTATTAGCTCTTGTGACAATCTGTAGTCATTATTAAAGCCTCATTTCCCCCTGGGCCTTGTAAGCCATAATTGCAAACAGAAAACAATGATTAAATGATGGACAGAAATAGTGATTAGTGTCTGGGTGGTCATGGGTTCTATATGTTAAATGTTGAATTTGAAGTATCCTGTCAAAATGGCACTACATTACCATCATCATTTTGAATATTCAACAGTAGATGGCTCATTAGCTCATATGGGCGACGGAGAAATCCGAGCTGTCAACTCCAAAGAACAGCGTCGCTAAAAATGGTCCAATTTTGTCACGCAGGCAAAG
Source organism: Pagrus pagrus (assembly GCF_965226575.1). Lineage (NCBI taxonomy): Eukaryota > Metazoa > Chordata > Actinopteri > Spariformes > Sparidae > Pagrus > Pagrus pagrus. The sequence continues at coordinate 9,972,524 of NC_140204.1, read as the reverse complement.
TCTGAGAAGGGGAAACCTCTAAATTCACTGTAAAGACTTCCTGCCATTTTTGTGAATTTCAGACGGAATAAAAATGGCACAGCTGTGGTGTGCTTGTAAGCAGATGACATGCGCATATGGTAAAAGGAGCATCATGTATCATCAGGAGCCTGCTCAGATGTGAAATTTCTTTATACTCAGAACTTTGAGCCTCCTAAATAAAACAATGCGTCAGTTTTGTGGCTCTGTATTTATGGGCGACTATCTCGCTCTGTCAAACTTGCTTTTCACAGCGTCTTGCTGACAATTTCTGTAAAAACGACTAATAAGATGTGCAGCACCGCCTGATTCCTACTGCCACTTTATCGTTTGAGGGTTTGTAATCATTTCAATCTACTCTAATGAATGAATGATGATTTCAAGACATTATACTGTATTCATCGGTTAAAAAAGAAATTTCAGCAGAAACAAATGAATGTTCCTGCTGCTTATTTATAATGTCTTGCTTACATCACTGCTGCATTTTAATTTGAGGTAGATTTATTGATGCCAGACATTCACATGTTCAGAAAAACATTAAGTATTGATTAAAAGAATTAACTCAACTTAAAGGGTAACTCCACCAGTTTTACAAATTAAAGTGTTTTCACTGCTCTTGGGGAGTGCTACTGCATATGTTGAAATAATAGTATAAAGCCTTTTGTGGCTCCAGAGGAAGCTGCACGTAGTCTGATACATTTCCTTCAGCGATGTCACTCAGTGACTTGTGGGTAATGTAGGCAACAGGTTTCGGAAAAGAAGAAAAATGTGTGGAATAACATCATTTTTTTTTTAAACTGGCCATAATGAGTCCAACAGTGTTATCAGAGTGCAATGCTAGACCAGTGGACTGCTTTTTCAAAACCTGGTCCCGTCATTACCCACAATGCAATTTGGCCACTGACTGACATCAGTAGAGGAAATGTATCAGACTACGTGCTTTATACTACTTTTTCACATACGCTGTAGTACTCCCAAAGACCTGTAAACACACTTAAATGTGTACATTTGTCAAAGTTGCCCTTTAAACCTACATTTCTCCTTGTGTAATGTCAGAGCATGAGATCTTAAACTGCATCTTCTTTATTATACTGGTGAATATGCCCGTTAATCCCTGTCTGATTATTTCTCTTACAATATTACTACAGTCTCTCTTCTCGGTAGTATTGTGTCCCTGAAAGTTAAAATGTCTGTGCTTAATAAATCAGTTTTGTGTCTAAGCCCAGTTATAGAAAGTTGAGTCATGTTTTAAAGGAACCCTGGGATTATCTCTCAGAGCTGAGGTCCGTTTAGCTGTTTTATGTTATTGTCTAGTACACGTCTTTACAGACTTCAAAAGATTTAAACTAATAACTTCAGACCCTATAGTTCCCATTATGGTGGTTTGACAGGTCTCTGATCCGTTTCTATTGCGGTGCAGCTCAGCAGGAGGCACAACTAGTTGACCGGTTACTAGCACTGGAGGTGCTGTGTGCGTCCTGATGCTTCCTGAGTCAGCAGTTACTCAACAGACTGCAGGGAAATGCATCATACCTTGATCATAACTGCAAATGTCAGAGGAAGTTTGGCTACGGGCAGGCATGGCCTTTCAAGATGCACACACAACAAGAGCACGCAGAAAACACCCATACGCCACTTACACAAGGTTATCTTGCAGCGCACGCATCTGCACATTTGTGTTTTCTTGTGTTAAAAGGTGAATTTGTCTGTGTGGATGTTGAGCGCTTGCACGTTACTCAGCATTTTTTTAATTAGTCAAATTGGGCCAGGATTTTGCCTTGGGCGAAGAAAGCAGAGGGGAGGGTTGGTGCTCTGCTCTGCGCTGTGTTGTTTTTGTCCGTCACACATAGATGCACACACACACACACACACACACACACACACACACACACACACACTCACACACTCTCTGTTTCTCTGTGCTGCTTTTAATGTGGCCACTTATAAGAATCAACTCAAATTGCTTTTTAATCTGATCTCTGTTGATGGCATCAAATTAGGACACTGTCTACCACTCAGGTAGTGTCTGCTGTCTGAAGCTCAGGAGGGAAGAGAGGACACACTCACCCTTTTCACGCATACTCACAACACACACATGCACACACACAACAATTACCCAGTCTCATTCGATCCTTCTGTGGTTAAAGGATCTTTTTGTGCCCAAGTACCGACGTGACAGAAATAACACCAACACGCACACATTAGAAAACGAGCACATTCAGCCATGGATATACTCGGAGGCACACAAACACGCAGACATTGTGAAGCTAAACGCAGTGACCTCCCCTCTGCCTTCATTTCTCTCCCTGGCTCATCATCATGTATTTGTCCATCTCTAGGTGTGTCAGCATTCTAACCCCCCCTCTCTCTCCCTCTCGCCACATCTTTCACACACTCCATCTCAGGCTTTTAGCAGCGTCTGCAAAGGGCTCGATAGAAAATAAAACATGCAAGAGGAGAGGTGGATGTCGGCATTTTTGTGTCTATTTTCACAGACGTGAGGCTGTAGATTGCATATGCGCCGCTTTTGATGCTTAATCAAATCACTGTGAAAGGGTAGCTAGTCCTGCTGATCCAACTGCGAATGTCAGCATCTCTGTACGGACTATGAGGAGAAGGATGTCTAGGCTGGCATGTTTCACCTGTTACCACCATGAAAATGCATAAATGAAGGGATGTTTTTGATTGCCAAGTTCGTGTTTTCCAATGTAGCGTTGTTGTCTGCTCATCTGTATCTTCAGAAGTTTTAATTACCAATGTTCAGTTGCAGATTGCCACCAGCACTTGTTTCTGCTTTGGTGCTAAATTAGTGTTAAACTCATTTGCAGATAGCAGTGACAGGGCTTTGTAATGTTTTACATTTGACTGTCTGCAACTAGCAGATGTGGTTGATAATAACAAAGCATCAGAATCATGATCCATTAGCCTGACACCTTCTAGTTCTTCTCCGTTTGTTGTCACTTCAGCTCTCTTTCCTGTTCTGAGTGTCATATCAAATCAGTTCTGTTATATTTTTTTGGTTCGTCCTGTCTTTTGTTTTCTTTCTAAACGCATTTAATTCTGTTCCTGGAACTATTGATCTACCTCTTTTCCTCCGTTTGCTCCTCCTTTATGCTCTGTTTTTCTCGCCCTGTCATGTGCTGTTTTTAATTACGGCAAGAAGGGTTACTTCACCCTTACCTTCTAATCAAATCCGCCAGGAGACAAGTAAACAACTTCATTTTGCCACACAAGTGTCTTTGACTCACATGTTTGCCTTGAGCTCAAAACATTTTCATCCAGACTGAGTCATCTTCGCATTTCTCTCCAAAATTAGCATTTTTTCATCTATATCCAACCTATTCCCCAAATAACTCATCGGTTGCTGGTTTAAAATAGCAGCTTAACATCTCTTCAGAATCTTGTTTAGGCACAAATAATGTTATTATGTGAATCATTTTCACACAACCATTACACCTGTAAACACACACTCGCACAAACATGACACACAACTCACTCCGTTGTGTTAATGACTCCGTCTCTGTTCCATACATGTAATTTTTATTATTTATATCAAGTCCAGAGAACAATATTGACTTTGGCAAAATGAAATAAAAACAGAAAGGAAACAACAATAATTGTTAAAAGTCATTACTATCAATGTAATTGGCTCTGTTTTTATAGGCATCTGTTCGTGTGTGTCTGTCTTTTGGGGTGTGTGTGTGTGTGCTTTCCAGTTTGTACGTTTTGTGCTTTGTGTGCTTTTTCATCATCTGTTTTGATCTTTTGTTTTTCAGCCTAGTTATAATTAACATTTTTTTCTGTTCTAATCATGGAGATTTTCTGTCTAAAACAAAAAATCACACACTGGATATTTTGTATTTGATCCTAACATCATTCCCCAGAAAACTTTAAAAAACAGAAACACATTGTGCGACAAGTAACATCATTTTATATATATACTATATATATGTACTTTCAAGTTTTCTCTTTTCGTTTTTTTTCTCTTTGATAGGAGTTTTTAAGAGTCTCTGTTGTCTGTGCCAGAGGATGAGTCGTCCCATTACAAGTTTTACAAAGTCTTCCAGTGAGGAGTTAGTGGCTTCCTTAGTGGTTCTGTCTTTTTTTTTTTAACTGCTTACTTTCTGAAAACATTCACTGTTTGGATTTAAAGTGAATCCATGTGGCACAAAGGAGTCTGAAGTCACAAGTCAAAAGAAGATTTCAAATTTGCATTTCACCTTACCGGTTGCTGCTTTCTGACCATGGAAATAGTGATTTATTCTGGTTTTAGTGAAAATGTCTCTAAACATTTCCCTCTTACTTCACATCGGGTGGACTTTAAGATCAGCGCTAAACTTAAATTTTTTGATTCATTCCATTTACAACATGTCCAGGAAGCGCTACACCTTAATAAACCCAAATAGGATCCATTTGACTGGATTGCTCCTCACAAACATTCATATAGATGTGCGCATACAAACACACAAAGGCTCACGTACACACATCCTGTCCTTAACTCATCAATGCATGCACACTTATGCATCCATTAGCTTTATCACTTGTGTGGTCCGTCATCATCCGACATCCAATATGATCTCGTCTTTCAGAAATGCACACGCGCACTTGTTCCATTGTACACCCCGTGTCTCCTCCATTTTGTAATCCATATCGACTCCATTGTAATCCCAATGTCTGTCTTTTAATAATGTCTGTGCTCCACTCGCTCTTTCCAGCTCGTATCGATTGATCATGTCCAATGCACCCGGCTCTGTATTTATGCTCCCATAATCCGCAGGCACGGCGAGCCAAAATCATTGTCCCAGCCACAGAGGACACATAAAAGTCACATTCATTGTGTTTTGGAAAAGAGTTTCAAAATGGCCGTCAGTGTTGGAGTCGAAAAACAAGATAACAAAGCAGGACTGTGTCATCCAAATCTTTTTTCTGTAGTATTTTTGTCAGAGAAGAGTGATTCTCCAGTATTACCGGCTGTGTTGCTGTTTTTTGATCCAGTGTAAACCCTTGTGGTGTCGTGGGAGCTGATGCCCTGGAGAGTTGAGGTGTTAACAAGAGTCTGGTTCTATTAGTGTATAGGCTTTACTGCAATCCACACTGAGCTCACGCCATCTCTATATCCTTTGTTCTGTCGTTCTATTGATGTTTTCCCATTTGATTTCGTCTCTGTCTTTGTGACTATATATATCACTCACAATGTTTGTTCTAACAACTGTCACTCTTTGTCGTGATTTGTCTGAGTTTTGTTTTTGTGTCGCTGCTTTCTTTTCTATCGTGTATCACTCATTTGTTTCTGATCCAGCCTGAGCTCAGCCTTGAATATTTAAAGACGACTTTAAAACTGTCACCTGTTAAGTTTCTCCCGCTCTACCCCTTTTCCTGTTGAATCGCTCTCCCCACTTATTTTTTTGCCCATCACTCTTCAGGTCAGCTGTAAAGAGCCTCTTAAAAATCCTCACCTCACTTCAAGGTACGCTTTCCCCTCTCTTCTCCATTTTTCTTGACTTCTCCCAGGGCATATCAAGGAGCTGCACAAGTGAGACTCGAGTCAATTTTCCTACTCTCCCTCCTCTGAACTCACAACTTTCCCTTCCTCATCTGCAATCACTTCAACTTCCCTTACATGCACCTTCAATTTCTCCCCCGACTCCAGCTCTTTGCCCTCCTCAAATCAAGATCCCATTCACTCCTGTGTCCTCTCACAGAACCCTTTATCCCTCTTAACTTTTTTTGTTTCGTTCCTCTACCCCCTACACAACACTTTCCTCCAGTTCTTCAGGACTCCGTCCGTCCCTTCCTTTTTCCCTCCCCCTATCTTTTACACTGCTTGTTTTCCCATTAGTGATCCCAGTGTTGGAGTTGGAGTTGGTGGTGTTATAAGCGTGGATAAACCCTCGTTGGAACTCGCAGCGTGCCCCAAAGCCTCCGCCGTTTTCGCACTCGTCGCTGGTCGTCGAAGATGCCGTGCTCGTCGTGGAGGCGCACTGCACCAGCATTCCATGAAGTGACTGGCTCCGCCTCGTCCAGATCACACTCAGCCGCTTGGCGTAACTGACGGCGCCGTAGCGCTTGGCAACAGTCGCCGCGGCATCAGTCGCTAGGGCAACGGAGGAGCCCATATCGAGAGAGTGCCGCCGTTTGCTGACGGTCCCGCAAGCAGGGCTTAAAGGGGATACAGGGCTCTGATAAGCCTGTGAGGAGTTCCATTTGTCCCTGCCTCGGGGAGTGATTCTCCAGTCCAACAGCTCCGAGTCTCTCAGCGGTGCAGCCAGAGAGAAACTGGCACGATTGGTCAGTTCTCTCTCCAGACGGGGTTTTGGCCGGTCCCTGGAGTGTGACTGGCGGGGCAGGGTGGATGGAGGGGATGGGGAGTAGTAGAGGGGAGTTCTGTCACTGTCAAGGCTGTATGGCGGCACCTTCTCGAGCTTCCTTTGCCTAACCACCAATGCCATCTCACTTCCTGTCCCTGTCGTTGTGGAAACTACTCCTCCAGCTGAAAGAAACTGCTCCAGGTTGACTTTAGGCTTGGGCCTGGGCTTTGGAGGGAGTTTTGGCGGCAGAGAGGAAGAAGAATCGGTCGCTTCCTTCTCTTTGTCCTTGTCCTTCTCCTTCTCCTTGTCCTTCTCTGCGCCTCTCTTGGATGGCAGACCATTGGGCAGGACCACCATCATCATGTCCCCCGAACCATTTGATTGGTAGCACCCGCTGCTGTTTCCCCCTTTGTCCCCATTCCCTAGACCTCCTCCCTGACAGCAGGCCCCGCCTCCTGCCTCGGTGTTGCTGTTGTGACATATCATATGGTCGCCGTGGTTGCAAACACGATGGCGAACCATGAGCGCCACAGTGAACACGAGTAGGGTGACGACGACAACACCGCCAACCAAAATGGTGAGTGTCCCGCCCAGGAAGTGGGCTTGGAGAGAGCGGCATGCTGGGTAAACATCCTTGGTGGAGAATGTGGCGCAGCCCAGGACTTTTGTTGCTGCTAATGATGTGATTGTGTCGTCAAAAATGGCCAGCACGCACAGGTTATAGTCCACGCCGGACACCAAGTTCTTCAACAGGAAACGGTCACTGGTCGATGGTAGAATTCTGAAGAGGGGGAAAAAGAAAAGTAGAGTTCAGTTACATAAATAAGCACATAACTTGAAGCTGAGCCTGAATATTCTGACCTTTTGTGGAGTAGAAAGGGTTGAGTACTGGAAAAGAAGCAGAGGAATGGAGGGGAGAAAGAACGGCTAGAAACAGCGCAGGAGTGGATACTGCAGTAGGGGGAGAGAGGGAAAATGAGGCTATTGATGGAGAGCGCGCCCAGGGAACATGAAAAGAGAACTCTGTCTGCTCATTTGGAGTGCAGGGATGTGTGTGTGTGTGCATGTGTGCTCGTACTCGAATCCCCGCAAGAAGCAAACGTCAAGCCATTTTGTGGGACCTCACATTTTATAAAAAAGAGGCCATTTTAGGTTGAACGGTCAGGGCTGGGATTACAGTAAAGCTGGGACGTTTTGTAATATTGATTACAGGTTATGGGAAACGAACGTGTCGATGTATCACAAAGGAGGGTGTGTTTTTTGCTGCAAATGCGTGTGTCTGTAATGGGTGAGTGCTTGCGTGGGATAATAAAGAGAGAAGTGCTTTGAATGTGTCCTCATTTTAAGTGTTCGAACAGCCGTTAGAACTAACAAACAGGGTAGAGGTGAACAATAGAGAGACGGAGAGGGGGGGAAAAACAATGAGGAGATGCTGTGATGAGAACGGGCGGGCGCAGGCTTTACAAAAGTCACATGCGCTCGTCTCAGTGTGTGTTCGTGTTTGTATATGTTTGTATTTATGACATGCTAGAATGAAAATCTGGATTTTCCTGTCAGTGGGTTTGTGTTTATGACATGTGAGGGTAAAGTGTGTGTGGGAGACTGTAGCACAGCTCAAGTGTCACTGATGGGTATGACTTTGCCCTCTCCTGTCCAGCCCTATTGTGTGGGCAAGTTGTGTTTTTTTGTTACTACCATATTTAGTCAGTGATTTTATTTTTTTCTCCCCTCTCCTGCCTTCTGTTTCTACAATTCCCTCTGTGTGTCTCCCTTTTCTCACTGCATCAAAGGGCTTATTTGTTGCTTATCTGTTTGCCAACCATTCCAGCTCCCTTCAGACTTGAGCTACAGCCTATAAATGCCATCTAGCATGACTCAGACAGGAGAAGGCCTCTAACCTTAGTCTGTTTTTGAGATGTATTCAGAATGAAGATCGAGGACGACAACACTTAAGCCTACTTGTCTTTCTTCTGTTTTGAATCGGGTGTAATTTAGCTGCTATCAACTTCTTTACTCAAGGTAATACAGGAAGAAAATACAGGCTCTGAAATGTACTGAAAGCATAATGTAAAAAGTCTCATTTCTCTGAGACAACTTCAATCAGTTGACTTAAATAAGGCGCAGTCTGCCGTGTGGCTGAAATCAGTCCTGTGATGTCGGGAAGACGGTGTGCAATGACGCAAAATAAGTCCATAATTCCCTTCAAATGTATTATAATAATAAAATGTAGGAAGTAAAAGCAAAAAGTCATCATGCAGATACCGGAAAAATCTACTTAAGTACAGTAACAAAGTATTTGTACTTCATACTTCCCACCTCTGACTTATGCAAAGGTATAATTAAGGATTTAAGTATTATTTGCAAGGAACAGTGTGTTGCAAACTCTGTTATGCCACTTTAACAAACATCCTGGAGTGATTTGAACAGCAAGCACTAGCACAGACATACCTCTGAACGCGTAATTTCAGGCAAAAGCTCACTCGATTTGATAAGGAATCACAATGCACTGTGGGACATTCACAAACCCAGTATAATCTGAACGGACACATGGGGCATTCTCATTAAAATCGGCCTTATCCACCGGTCATTAGGTCACTATAGATCGCCTTGTAACACTGTCACAAATCCACCAATTATCTCATTCTCCGCACTGGAGTGACTTAGGGACCAGCTGTGTGTTACCATGGCAAAGACTCATTATTTGGCTCAAGGGTGCAGCAGTACTTCTCGTGAAAACACCTCTTCATGCATTATCCACACATTAAACACTCCGTTTTCATGACCAGTCGACTTTTCCCAGAATATTAGTTATCTCTCTCTCTCTCTGTGTCTCTCTCTCTCTCTGTCAAACAGCAAACACTGACGTGAATTGTCTTGTTTGATTACAGCTGATTTCAAACAAGGAACACGGCAAACAGACGACGTAGTCGGTCAAAGAAGTAGGTTTACTCAAGCCTATTGTCCACAATGGCCCAAGAAAATGCTGGTATCCACTTTTATCACTCTCTCTGAACAGTTGAATAAGTTTGAATGTCTCCATGGCTCAGAGAACTTTATTTTTCGACTTATCAGGCAGCTATGTGAAATGACGCACACTGACTGCACGGCATCGCCCAGAGCAGGAACTTTAAATTGGGAAAGAAAGCAGCAAAATTAGTTTAGGAATACATACTTTTTTTTAGAGTTAGGCCTCTGAAGACTTGGAATCAAAGCGTTATAACTGAATACAGGAATGAAAACCAGAAATCAACGACCGTCTTGGGCGATCAGCCACACCGGGGGATTGTGAATCACCCCTGTAAAGTCCACTAGTAAAGACAGTGGGGGTGCTCAGTCGGATTTCCAACATGAAATATGCAAGAAGCAGCCCTCATAACGCTGCCGCCGCCTTTGTTTCTGCACAAAAAGCCTTGGTCATATTATAGGCTTATAAAAAGCCCTGAGAAATATTACAGCGGTGTCCTTTCATCCAGAGACTGTATGTGTCTGTGTATAATTGATAGAAGCCGTGAGGCAGAGAGATTTGACCATCACTGTGGGGAGCCGTGTACTTTGCTGAGGGGCCGCTCCTCTGCAACAAAGGTTATATTTAAATGGATTTCTCCTACTTTGATTCACTGCCATGTTAACGTGCGCTATTCCTCACGCCCTGTTCCCTTCTTTTCCCACGTCGCTCAGCGTCTCACTTTGATTAATACTGCCGATATATACTGTCGCATGCTTTATTGGATTCAAGGCTGAATAAGAAACTGTATTGCCAAAGTCTTATACAAGCAATATTCATGCTGCCTCACTTTCCTATGAATTATACTGCACCAAATAAATTTGTTTGGATTAACATAAAACAACTGAATGCATTTGTCTATACCATGTGTCGTAGACTGGGACACGGCATCAAACTGTTCAATTCTATTGTGTGACCATGACTCACCCACCATGCGCGCGCACACCTTGAGTGAATCCTTGAATCGTTTTTTCTAATCCTGCCATTCAATACTCCTCCCTTTATTCGCTCTCTCCTCTATTCTCCTCTTTTTCTCTCTTCCATCCATCCTTTATGAAGAGATTTCCTCTGCTTTTGCTGATCAGTCCCTCGCTCTTATCTCTCCACATCCTCTGCCCTTTTGAACGCTTTGAAATCACCCACCCTTTCTTTCCCATTAGCCAAATCTGCAGCTGTGCACTCCCTTTTTTGTCCTCTTTCTTGACACCTTTTCTACCATTTGACTTTAGTAATGTTCATTCCCTCAGCGCATCTCTTCTCCTCCTCCTTTGTCTCTCTTTGTCGCGTCTCCCCGGCCAATCACATCTGCTCGCCGCAAATCCCTCTGCAATTCTCATCGGGCTCTACCTGACCTCCTAGCCTCCCTCCTCTTCGCAGACACTGTACTACGTCTCTATTAGCCACAGCTATAACCGTGTACCATTATTTAGCATCCAAGGTCACTCCTCCTCCTCTCCTGCTCTTCCCTCCTCCTCATCCTCTTTCTTTTTTTCCCTGCCACTTCTCCGTTTGCCCTCGTCTTATATTTCTCGTCTCCCCCGCCACCTCTCCCCTCCCCTATGAGATCGTGAATCACCCCTCTAGTTGTTTTTGCCAGGCTTGCAGTGAAAGAAACGGGTGAGCAAACTCACTGAAATATACATGGAAGACCTGGACGCACTCGCAAACGCATGCATCTTTGATATGCTGATTTTCCATGCATTATGCATTTTTAACCATATTTACATGCCTGTAGTCATATGAACCTGTATGTGTGCTGCTCTTATGTATCGCAGTCACATAAAAATTATATCCGCCTAAATCCTCATGGCTCTTGAGACAATGTATGTTCATGAATATAAAGTGCCACACACATATAACTTGATTTATCGGATTGGAACGGGTGTTGTATCCACGCTTGTATCCGCAGACGCGTTGGCACTCTGCCCCAGCGCCCAACATACCGACTGTGTCTCGGCCTATGTGCTTCTAATTATGGTTAAAAAACCCCGCAAAGGCACACGCGTGCACACAGATGCGGGGAGAGAGCGAAAGAGACAAGGGAGTGCTTTGTTCAAGCTGGTGACACAGAAACGAGTAATTATTAGCACCCGAGAGAGAGAGGGAGAAGGGAGAGAGGAAGAGAAAGGAGTGGTTGAATCCTGTCTTCCTCTTTCTCTTGTTGCCTCTTTTTTCTTCTCTATCTGCAAGTCTGGTGGTCTGACACCAGACAAGATTGGGCCCACAGAGCAAGAGAGACAGAGGAGAGAGAGACAGAGAGAGAGAGAAAGACAAGGAGGAACAACAAAGCAATTATCTCCTCCTCTGGCTGACATCTATACTGCCCTCGTTTCCTTTTTTTTCCCCCCTACCATGTCATGTCTTTTGTTCGTTTACCCTTTCCTCCATTTTTTGGTCTTGATTTGTCGGACTGTTTACTGTCTCGTTGGCTGTCTCCCTCAATTTAGTCTGATCTCTCTCTCTCTCTCTCTCTCTCTCTGTGTTTTCCTTGATCTGTCTCTCTGTCAATCTTTTTTTTTTTATTTACCCCTCCCCTCTGGATTTTGTTTCATCCCTCCTTCTGTCTTTTCGCTTTCCTTAATCTATCCTTCTCACTCGCTCTCCCTCATTTGGCCTGATTTTTTTTTTTTTTTCCCTGCACGCTGCCTCATTCAGTTGTTTTCTTTCTCTCATCGCCGCTCCTTTTTTTTATGACCTCCTTCTCCTCCCCAATCCCTCCAGTATTTGTCTTTCTCAATGATTTCTCCCTCGTTCCTCTTCATTTATTTTAACCACATCATAAAGGGTAGTATGAATCTCACTGTCCGTCCCTGTCCTCTTTGCTCTGACCCTGCAGTACACTTATATACGTTGACACAAGTATTGAGTGCTGACCCTTGCTCTTTTCCTCCTTTCCTCTCCCTCAGATGTGAGTTGACACATGTATTGACTCAGTAGTTTAACACTTAATTACACCTGCCTCCGGGGTACAACTCTCAACCCTATTTCGTTCCTCCCTTCCTCACTCCTTTACGGAGAGAGGGAGTCCCTTTTTCCTCCCTCTTCTGCTGTCTCTTCTCTCCTTACATCCTTATCTATCCCTGTGTCAGCAAATGCGCTTATCTTGTTTCTTTTTATTGTCTTGTATTTGTTAGCAAGCTAACACAAGACTAAAATAGGATGCTGGTTTTAGCTTTCCCAGCACATATTATACAACACAGAGCCGTATGTAACATGACAGAAACTGAAAGCATCTCTGGATGCGGGGGGATATGGCTTATAGGATATACATAGTTTGGTTCAACCAAGCACATTTCATCAGTATATTTTTCAAATTATAGACCAGTTCAGTACCCTGTGTCAAATATCAGCCAAATATGCTACAAAAGTAGTAGCAGCAGCAGCAGAAGAGTGTTATTACCATGCATCTTTTTCCCGGTTCTGTTTATTTAATATATTCATTTCCACCTTCTTTTGTGACTCATTACTCGTGTTCTCCTCTGTCCATATCTCAGCATGCACCTTTCCTATGGCTGTCAAGCTCTCATCCTGTCCTTTGTAACTGTGCATCCCTTTTTCTGAGACTCTACTTTCATTATTCTCATTATTTCTTAAACTCTGCGTGATTTTCTGTCCAACTCCCCCCCTCTCTGTCCCTGTGATCATTTCTGTTCCCATTAAATTTGGTGTCAGACTTGGCACTTTAAGTGCCCAGCAGGACAGTCGGCCCTGTTGCGACTGGGGCGAAAAATGTGACGATTGTCAAAGCCCTTACACTCTTGCCTGCACGCTAAGAAGACTGCTGAACCTAATAAGAAACTTTCTGATGTGTATGAGTGTCATACAAATGCCCCAGCTAGCATACTTGATTCATCAGTGATTGACAAAGTCTTAATAACGTAAAAACAGACTTTCATTCAGGTAGAAATCACCCAAAACAAAAACGGCAATGAACTAATCCAATAGCTGATGTATTCCTCCAATTGGCCAATCTTAATATCTATCACAGGATTAAAATGTTTCTGACACAGCCTCAAAAACCAACTCTTTAGCTCACGCCTTCGTGCATTTCCCTGTAAAGGATAAATTGTTGTAAGAGACGAGAAATGTAGCCTCATTTTCCAACAGATGGTACCAGAGAGGCCGCTTTACAAATGCTGGCTCATTAACATGGAGCGCCATTCTTTCTGCTGCTCTTTGTCCTTCAGGTAAGCTGTGCCCATGTGTGGGCAGGAAAGACATGCCAATTTGGTTGTTGCTCCCATTCAACCAGCAACCTTCGGAAAATCCTTGGTTGGCTTTGCACGTTAGAGGATCAAAGACATATTTTCGAAGGCCAAATCAAAGTGTATTACTGTTACATTGTGGCAGAGTTCCAGGAAGGAGGCTCGGTTGATGGTGTCAGGGGAGCGGAGGGGCGACAGGGTGAACGGTGCCTAGCGGATGCCACATGGACGACATCCCACCTGGAGCTGTCACAGGAGCCGTCAGGGCTAGTCACGACATGCTAAAATGGAGGCTGGTGGTGTCTGGCGTGCGGCTGACCTTTTTAAAGATGATTGAATCTGGCAGCCACACAATGTGCTCTGCTGTCCTGTAATCTATATATATATATATATATATATATATATACAACATCTGTCTCACTATGTAGCTCAGTTTTTTCTGCCTCTCTTCTCTCTATCCCTTCCGTTCTTAAACCTTATGTTTTCCTCTCTTTATGACTCTCTCAATTCAGCCAGACTGGGATGTTTTTTCCACCTGCCAAAGCACACATACAGCAACAACAACAACAATATGGGCACAAATCCCTGATAGAAAGCATGAGATCTCACTCGTCCATTCTCTCCTTTTGAATTCTTAAGCCAGACTCCCTTTGGCTGACTCCTGTCTTCACAGTCTTGCTAGTCTTGGTGTGATATTGCGGTCGGCAAAGTGGCACATTGCTAGCATGATAGAAATCTATACTGGCTACATTGTGGTATGCTTCCTTTCAAATGCTGCCCCCTTTCCATTTCCTCTTTTATCTGTCCTTCGAGACCGATTTCCTTGCTCCCTCCCTCAAAGCCCTCAGACTTCTCGTCTCCTCTTTCAACCTGCTTCGTCTCCTTTCCAATTCAGTTCAGAGTTTCACGCTGAAGATGGCCACAACATCTCTATATCTCCTTTGAGGCAGTTATCCCCTCCCTCTGTTTTGTCGGCAGCCTGATTTGTTTAGAGTTTAGTCAAACTTCCCTCCTCGCTGAGTTACAGCATCTCTCCTGTGACGCCGGTTGCCTCGGCTCAGTCTTTCTCGCTTATCTCTTCCCTATATTGCTTCTCTCTTTATGTCTATCGGCATCTTCTTGTCTGCACAGCCAGGTCTGCACCTCTACTGTTGCTGCCGTCCCATTATTTCTTTAAAGGTTGTTCCCTCACAGAAGCACATGTGAATGGTGTCGCCCTTTTGTTTGCAGGAGCTGAATTCAGCCAGGGCAACTGGGATTTGAAGCATTTTCATAAAAAAAAGCTGCACAATTGAATGCAATCCAATACAACAAACCCGTATTAAATGGCACCTTTATCAAGCTCAGTGTTCAGTTTTTGTTGCAAATTTCTCAAGGGTGTTGTCTCGATCCCATGTGGAACTGTAGGTGAAGCAATCCCCCTTTGCCTCTCTGAATTTAAACGCTTTGGTTTCTCGAGATAATAAACCTTTACTCAATAACGTTAAGTAGCAATCCAGCTCCGCCATTATGACAGTATTTTCCGTAGAGGAATTAATGAAGCTGATCAGCGGGGGGAACTAAGATCTCATTCAGTTCATTCAATCCAATCATGTAATTAGTTTTCTGTGTGTAATTGCCACAAACGTGTCATGGGACTGTGTAGAATCTGTGCTCGTCTGTTTTTGATGTGACACACCCTTGGCCTCTGACTGTCAGTCCTACCAACCCTCTTCTGAGCAGTGGAGGGCTTTTGCTGCAGGGCTTTCACCACAACGCCGACTCCTTTTCTTCTCCTTCCAAAGCCATTGTTACATTATTTATTTTTTTTGTTTCCTTTTGCTTGTTAAATTCCGCCCCTGCTCTTTCTTTTATCCCAAATTTCTGTGGGCTCCTTTCTCTTCTCACTCTTTCTCTTTCACAGTTGGGTCTCCGTCATACTCCCTATTCCCTCTTTCTGTATCCAGGTGTGTTTCTGTGGTGTGCACCAGAGCCGCAAGAATTGATCAGTTAGTCAATCAAAAGAAAATTACAGGAAACCATCTATGCTTTTTAGTTTTTTCCTTTCCTTCATTAAGTTTCATAGATTCTTGCATGTAAAAGGTCTTAGTTATAAAGCCCAATGTCTCCGCCAACTCTACCGCAGCAAACACTGCTCCCATAGTGCCTCAAAAAGTCCTTGTCAGTAGACCCGCCTTTAATTCCGTGACTTCTTGACATCACACTGTCTCCATGTCAAAATCATCATCACAAGCATCAATAATGCTTATGTTCACAGTAGAAGGGAAGCTAACTGAAAGCTAAAAAACATGAGAGAGCCAGCTGAAGACACAGTGAACAGTGCTGGCTCAGGCGTGTGGGAGTTGACCAATCAGAACAGTATTCAGGAAGGGGGCCTTAAAGAGACAGGAGCTAAAACAGGGAGTGTTTAGACAGAGGGAGAATACAGAGCTGCTGGACTGAACAGTATGAGATAAAAATGTAAAGTTATTCTAGTAGTAACCCAAAATAAAATTATGAACCTAAAAATTGTATCCTTTAATTGCCAACTTGAGTCATTCTTCAAGCCAAAATGTCAAACATCTGCTGGTTCCAGCTTCTTAAATGTAAGGATTTGCTGCTTTTCTTGTCATTTATGATAGTAAATGAAGAGTGTTTGGATTTGGAACATGGGGTGAGCCTTTTTTGACATTATATAGTCTAAACAATTAATTGATTAATCATAAAAATAATTGTTTGTTGCAGCCCTAGTATACACACCACATTTTCTCTCTGGATTTAAACACACCCCCTCCCTCTTCTTACATTTGTTTACCTTGCTATTTCCTTTAGGACCATTCAGGCCTCACCCCTCTCTCTCCTCCCCCTCATTGTCTGTCATTTTCCCTCCTTTCACCCATCCTTCTTTCATCTCAATCTCTCCCAAGGTGCTTTGGGTAGAACCCATCTCCCATCTTCCCCTTCTCCCTCAATCCCTTCTGAAATCTCTGAGGCGCCATTCCTATCTTAAAATTCACCCGTTCTTCCCTCCTGGCTCTATCCATCACTCAAACTATTATTTTCTCCTCCCCTTCCATCTTTTTTCCATTCACTCTTGGCTCCCATCTTCTGTGCTTCCCCCAATCCTTCTGATTATGCCTGCGCAGTTTTTCATATTTCCAATCATCTTTCCACCTGTCCGTCTTCCATGTCACATGGTTAGCTCTTTTCACCTCTTCCCAATACCATTTATAGCTTTATGCAATCATATATGAGGGGGACTGCATTCAATCCCTGCATTTTTGCGGAGTGAAATGAAAAAACAACCGAATAAAGCCACGATAGCAGTTCCTTCCCTTCCCATCCTACCTCTCCTTTCTCTTATTTCATTGTGCTGTCAGTGTTTCAGCCACTGTTCTGCTGTAGCATCAACCACACACATAAATCTTTCATCAGTCTATGGTTGTAAATGCACTGGCAGTAAACTTTGAATGCATGCGGGCATAATTCATGTACACTGCAATAATGTCGTACATGTAAGCACACTGAGTAGCTAAAACCAAAGCCACGCTGTCATATTTTGAAAAACAAGACTTGTGTCAGACTCATTTCCTCCTGGCCTTCATCCTGACTTCCTCTCTCTACCCATGTTTGTGTTGATGTCTGAGCGGTTAGTTTTATGAAGGTATCACAGCTTTCCGGTGCCAGCGTCGTGAGTGTAAAACTTGTGATCCATCATTTTTCATGCAAAACGAAAAAGGTTTGTTTCACAGAGACTGTTTGCTTTGATTTATTCCTCCTCCTAAGCATTTTGGCTCTCTTTGGCTGTTACCAGTCTACAAGCACTCCTCCCTCATTCTTTTTGCTAGGCCCACAGCTTCTGTGCACAAATTGGCCCACAACAATGGACAGAAGCAGTCACTGGCAGCTGTCTTGAGCATGAAAATTAGCGTTTCTTTTCTAAAACGGCTACCTTCAACTCACCAGGCAGGGTGCGGCAGTGCTTCCTTGAATAATTTGCAATAACAAGAACAGCCCTTAACCAAATTCAGTCTTTATGAATGTTTGATTACTTTACTTCCTCTGAGCGCATGGTGAGTAAACATGGAGAGTGACATGTGAGGGAATCTCATTTTAAATGCAGAATTAAAGGTTTAAATGGGCACTGTGGAGTTTTGGAGAAGAAATTCAAACTCAGAATTTTAATATTCACAATATTACTGAGGTAATAATACAAATTCAGAAACAATTTGGCACTATATGCTGCTCTGGACTTGCTCTTGCATTCAGAGACACTAAATTCTTCCCTCTGGAGGTTTTTATGTTTCAAGGCCCACATTTTTGAAAGCTCTCCTCCCTCATAGTCCCCTTTATTCCCTCAACATTCATCCACTTGTCTTCCCATTCCCCTCTCTGACTATACACCTGTTGGCTTCTAGTGTCACACAGTGATGGAGATGAATTATTGACTACCTTCGCCCCTTTATCCCTTCATCCGTCTCCCCATTCATCCTTCCCTTGAGCTATCCAGCCGTCCAAGTACAAGGTGAACAGTTGCACTACTGAAGTGTCATGCTGTAATGGATAAATATTTAAGGAGTTTTGCATGAAAATGGGATATCCGCCTTTTTAGGGGGGAAGACGCTGACAGTCAAAAAATCATTTGTGGTCGCATGTAGAGAAAAAGCTGCTACTGCAAAACGATAAAGGATACCTTGGGCAAGAACACCGATCAGCCACAACATTAAAACCACCAGCTTTATATTATATTGTGCAGGAATCCCTTGTGTCGCCAAAACAGCATGACACATCGGGGCAGAGACACAAGACTTATGGGGGTGTCCTGTGGTGTCTGGCATTGGGACATTGGCAGTGCATCCTTTTGGTCTTGTGGGTTAGGGGGTGGGGCCTCCATGGATCAGACTTGTTCCTGCACATCCCACAGTTGCTTGTCAGAATTGGATCTGGGGAACTTGGGGATTGGATCAATGCCTCTTGTTCTTTGTCACGTTCCTTGCATCAATCCTGACCAGTTTTTGTGATGTGGCAGGGCACATTGTCCTACTGTTACTGTATTCACTTGTCAGTTTTTTAATATTCTGGGTGATCGGTGTGTGTAAGCAACTCGTAAAGTAAAATTCACATTGGCTTCTACTCTCTGCATAGTGAGTAATGTGTATTGTGTAGCAAAAGTTGACCTCACCTGTAGATGAGGGTCTCGTCGGCGGTGCAGTTGTACTGTATCTGATACATCCAGACAACGTAAGCTGCAGACAAACGCCCCAAATCCCATCGGACCTGAGCCGAGGTTGATGTAACCCCTTGTACTCCAACCATCCTTCCTTCCTCCTCCTCCGCCTCGTTGTCCTCCATGCTCCCTCCGTCGACCCTCTCCCCTTCCGAGGCCCTGCTTCCGTCAGCCTCATCATCCTCACCTGCACCTCTTTTCCCATCCTCCACCTCTCCTCCACGTCCTGCGCCGTTGTTAATTCCTCCGTTTTTCCCCGTACTGATATCCGAAGAGCCCGGATCGTTCCGTATAATCCCATTAGTCGCGTTCATGTTGTTTTTGGTGTTCACGTTGGTATTCCCTGCGTTTCCTCCCGCTCCTCCACGGTGAGGCAGGGGGATTATTTTCAGGTCCACTGTGGCAGTGGCTTCACCCGCTGCGTTTATTGCGATACAAGTGTATGCCCCATCATCCCGGGCAACTGTTACTAAGATATCCAATGTCCCATTGCTGAAGGAGCTGGTCCGGGATGAATTCGCAACGATGCGGTCATCTGGTGAAACCCAGTGGATTACTGGCTCAGGGTCGCCAATGGCACGGCATTTTAGCGTGGCTCGCTGGCCCTCCAGCACCCACAGCTTGTGAGTGTGACGAGTGATGAGAGGTGGTTCACAAGTAAACTCCTCCTCAGGAATCGACCAGAAGTATCTGAGAGACAAAGGGGAGGAAAAGGAACAAAGCCAGTGAGAAAGGGAGAGCAGAATCCCCTTTTTGGCTAAGTACAGGAATTTGTCTTGTTTTGTCTCTCCAAGGTGGGTTTGGCAGATTAATGTGGTACATTAACCTAAAGATCTATGTGCTCTTTATCAATTAAAGTTTAAAGTTCAATATCGCACAACAGTCGGAACAATTCCCCATGATAGTCTGCAGAAAACAGGACTAAGCCAAGTGTAATTAATGGTGATAGCGATGACAGATGACAACGACAGATGCTCATTTTCCTCCTCAACTGTTTGTTTTCACTACATACTTTTGACTTCAGGGTTGTACAGGAACATTTTTAGCAGAGAGATGTATGGAGGAGACTCGATATCAGAATAATGAGTACAGCAATAGCACATTGTTTCGAAACACAGTCCTACAGGCGTCCCTGTCCTGCAGGTTTTTGCTCTACTTCTATTCTTGCATACATGATGATCCAATTAAGGCGTCATAAACTGTGAAGCCTGTAATTGGATATGTGCTAAAACAGGGCAAGAGCAAAATCTTGAAGGACAGATTGGCCTTGAGACAAGGTTGGGAACCACTGGTGTGACTCAACACATCATTTTAGTACGATAGACAAATGATCCATTAATTGGTTGATGTTTACCTTCCAGCCAGGTGAGGTGGTGTGGCACACGTCTCCATGTCGTCTCCACGGATAAGCCGCCGCAACCATAGCAGTTCGCAATTGCAGTGCAGCGGGTTTCCACCAAAATTTAAGCTTATGACAGCATTGTAGGGGGTTGGGCTTATTGCACCGGTCTGGGACCTGATGATGAAAGTAGAAAGGCCATCAGTTCAACCCTTAATGGAGTTTCTGGAGACTTGTAGAAGGAAATCGATCCCGTTTTGAACTACCTCTAAAAATGTATCTTACCTCATTATTCACAATTACAAATGTGAGCATGTTGATCAACAAGTTTGAGTCCAAATAACACAACTGTCTTAACATTCAAAAACATTTAGAAACCAACCCAAACGCAGTACTCTTATAGTGCTAATACTCATATATATGAAATGGCTGGCTGTTATAGCATAAAAGCTCAATCTATCGTATAATTTCCTTTTTTATTCAGTTGAAAGTTTGCTAGCCAGAGATCATACAACCCATAAAGTCCTTATGTATTCACCTTAGAGCCTTGTGCTCTAATGGCTTTCTTTGTCATGCATTGTGTAGAATGAGCTAATGCTTCCTTTGAATATGATAATGAAACAGAAAAAGGGAATTAATGTGATAACACAGTGTTTGGTTTGAGTTAGCATATACATATTGCTTTAAACATTCAGCACATATGGATAATAAGATGATGAATGTCTTGACACCAGCATCGTCTCCCTGTCTTTCGGTGCCAAAGCGCTCCTGTTAAAAAAACACTTTGGTGGCATTTTGGTCTTCCACAGAGTATTTCCACTAAGCCACTTCTTAGAGAAACACAAAAGACACATTTTAAGAGGTACCTTGCAAAGAGGGGATCAGGAGGCAGGGTTCGGAGCCTGTTGGAGGTCATATCCAGCCTTGCAAGCTTATACAGCTCTCCAAAGACTCCTTCAGCTATGTGGTCTATCAAGTTATGGTCCAGGTTGAGTGTGTGGAGACTGGCCATGTTCTGGATGGACTCCCACGGTACCCTGTAGCAATAAAAAAAGAGGAATATTTAGAGTAAGTGCTGGATTCATTGAATTAATAGACGTTGTGCCAAGATTGGTCATTTATTTTTTAGGAGTGGAGAAACTAGAGAATATCTCTTGAAAGTAATAGCAGCTGTGAAGACAAACTCCCCACTTGATGGTTAGTTTCCCCTGTGGGACACTGTATAAGAGATTAGCCTGATTAAAGGATGGTTGTGCTGCTATTCGATCAAAGTTTATCCTCTGTTCTTTACACTTGCCAATGTTACTCTGCAGAAAACGGCATAGGATAATGGTGATTGGAATGACAGACAACAACAACAGATGCTCATTTTCCTTCTCAATCCATCTCTTTTTGTGGGTTTTACCAGTTCCATCTGTGACCCATTGCTGTCGTCATTTATATTCCATTGTGCAGACTTTCACTTAAAAACTGTTTCTGGCCGAATTAGTGAGTCAAGACTGATGACGAAGACACATCAACATAAAAAAAAAAAAAAAATTGGAGTCGGGTTGCTAGTTGCTTACTTTACAAACAACAGATGGGCAAGATCTTTGTCTAACAGGCATGTTGGGGAAGGACGAACTCCTAATGTTTTATTAAATCATCTTTGTGGTTAAGGTTATCGTTGCTGCATTGCTCAACACCAGTGTCCAAGAAGGATTACAATGTGAAAGCAGTTCAGACTCCACAGCTGCTCTGAAAAACTCTCCTAAAGTAGCATTTGAACAAATTTAACCTGCAGGAGGCACCAGGTGTTCCTCGGTTCCCTTCCCAATTAAATTACACAGGTGGGCCTCCCAGCCTGGATAATCTCTTCCCTCTAGCCTAAAAAAACGTTCTCAAATGACATGATCTGTTTCCAGATTTGTGCCTTTTTTACCTTTCGAATAGAAAGAATCAGTGATGTAGGCTCGCTTTGAATCTGAGGCTGTAAAGTGTCCTCTGAGTAACCCGCAACAAAGGGCAAACAGCCGTTGCTAACGTATGCATCATTAAAACTCTTTGCACTTCTCTTATGGCTTGATGGAGGTTGGAGAAAGGCCAGAGAGACAAATGAAAGAACTTTAATCAGAACTGACAGACAAAAGCTGTTGAATTCATTAACACAGTGGGGCACTATGAAGAGGAGAATAAGGTATTGATAGAGAATATCATCATTCTTCTGACTTATTATTTTGCATAGAAGAATAGTTATTGATGCTGAAACACTCTCCATTGTCCAAGATATAGATGAGTGGAATACTACACAGCGCGCTAAAAGACAAAACTTATGTAATAGCTATAGCAATGCACACTCATACACAGTAAAGTGAGCTCAGGCGTGCACTCATCAAATCTTAACAAAATCGAAGTCAAAGAAAATTAGGACCTCATCAAAATTGATTCACTTTCAATTTCCTGAGCTTTTAGTCTTCTCCTTTCAGCCTCAGCAGTTTGAGCTTGGTTCACTTCAACGTATTTGCTGACTCTTGCTTGATAACACAAGGCGTTTCTACTATGCTTTAAAATTTCGGTAGCTGCAGCGTACACTTGAGACTGAGACCTGAGCACCGGAAACTCGAGAGTAGTACAGTTTGTTTCTACTTAACAAAGCAGAACAGAGCAGATCATATGAATGCAAAATGCATGGGTGATCACAGCAAGATGAAAACCTACTTCCTGAGGTTATTGTAGGACATGTCGAGGTCTTCCAGTGTGAGCAAGAAGTCGTCAAAGGCCTGGGTGGAGACTTTGATCAGCTGGTTGTTGTTGACGATCAGGTGTTGCAGATTGACCAAACCTGCGAGATCCCTGGGTCCAAGTATTGTCAAGCGATTACCTAGACACACAAATATAAGTAATAATAACCACTTAGTGTTTCCATGAACTTGATTCATGTTAATATTTTACCAAAGTAGTTTAAATCAGCTGTTTTGGCTCACCATCCAGATGCAGCGAGCGCAAACTCTCCAGGTCAGCAAAGGCCATCGGTCGGATCTGGTGGATGGTATTCCTCGACAGAGTCAAATCAACCAATCCACTCATGTTGACGAAGTCACTCCCGCCCACTTCCATGATGAAGTTGTCGGCCAGTCGCAGCTCAACGGTGCGTCGGTCAACGTGCGGGGGGACAAACAGGAGGCCCTTGTCGGCGCAGAGTGTGCTGAGCGACTCCGAGAGGTTTCGACACACGCAGTGGAAAGGACAGGCCGAGACCACGCCCCAAGTCTCCCCTGCTCCAATCAGAGAAGGCAACAGGCAGCATGTGACCAGAGTCAGCCAGTGAAATGCTGGGAATGGGACAGAGTCAGGAAGGGTCCTTTTCGTAGCCCTGGGGCAGGCGCAGTGGATGAGATGCGATGATGAGGGCAAAGATGAGACTAGGTGAGGGCGGAGAATAGAAAGAGAGAGGATGGATGGAGGGAAGAGGGAGGGGAAGGTGGAACGTTCTGCCCTTTGTGCAGGATGGAGGTGTGTGTGGGGCAGGTGTTTTTGTCTGCGGGGGTTGAGGGGTGGGGGGACAGGCATGGTAGAACGCCTGGCGATCCACAGACCTGGAGGGAGACAAAGAGAGAGAATGGAGAAAAAAAATGAGCAAGATGGGTTTTAGACTCACTCCCTGGTCAGACATTGTTTTGTAAGAGATGTCTGAAGTGTGTTTTCATGTCGTCTTTCTGTCTTCCACCTACTCTGACTAGACAGAGCTGGAACAAGAGCCTGTTTTGCACGCACACATACTTGTGTGGGCCAAGGCCTCCTCTTAAATGAGTACCACTCTGCCTACTTGGTGCTTCATAGCATGAAAAATCCATATTGAGAAATGGTTCACACCCCTGCAACAAATTATTTTCTTGCTGGTACCTCTTAGGCCCATTTTACACAAGAGAACCCAGATCTTTAAGCTTTGCATGCCTACACTGGCATGATTGGTCCTTGGACCACTGTTGATTTGATTAGTGAAACATGCTGCACACACATTTTTTTGAAAATGGTGGTCATAAGTGGTTTTAGTTGGTCCTTTCTCATGATAATCCCGCCCCTGATGTAAACACTGTCAAAATGCAAAGAACTAGACCAAAGAACTACCGCTTCTAGAGAAGGCACTGGCTCTGAACCAGCACCTTAAGTGTCTTGGTCGAAAAAGGGTAGTTCCCTTCAGCCCATTGTCTGCATTTCCAACGCAGTCTAAAGAGCCACAAAGATTAGGCAAATTAGTCAGCTGACGTATGAAAAAGTGATGTTCCTGTACTTATGAAAAGTACAAGCCCCCAAGCAGGGACTTTCTGTGGGGTAAAGTAATGGTATTAAAATTAGACTCTGCCCCTGCAGTGGAAATACAAGTTCCTCCAAAGGGTCCTAGTCCCTAGGGAAAGTTCCTGCAGTGGAAATGCATCTTTACAGATACAGCACACAAAGTCCCATGTACCTCTTCACCACTACAGCTTACTGCCTAGCAACAACATCCCAAAATACTGAACACAGCCGGTCCCCATAGTAACAGTTACCTAGAAACCTGTAAGAGCGGATTAGACGAATGTTATATCATCGGACCTTTTCTTAAGACTGTGTCAGTCAATCAAATTAGGTCACCAGCCTTGATTCCATGACGAGATTCAAGTGGAACACGATGTCGGTCTCAGTCAAGTACACAGACACAAGGGTCTGATTGTATTTTCA
Source organism: Pagrus pagrus (assembly GCF_965226575.1). Lineage (NCBI taxonomy): Eukaryota > Metazoa > Chordata > Actinopteri > Spariformes > Sparidae > Pagrus > Pagrus pagrus. The sequence continues at coordinate 9,947,746 of NC_140204.1, read as the reverse complement.
GACGTGCAGAAAAGCTCCAGCAAACACCCGCTGTGTGCACAGACATCCCTAAAAACAGCTATGTGATAATAAGGTATAGAGATGAGTCACTGCCTCTGATTGGCATGCATAATAGTTGTCATAGCAACTGTAACCTAGATACAAAAAGAGTGACAAGGAGTGTTGGTAACAGTCACAGTTGCGGCGATGAGGGAGAGGCGACGGAGAGGATGAGACAGTGAGTCAGAGACAGACAGACAGAGAATAACTAACGTCACTGGAGGGTGACAGGTGTATTTCTATGTGGAGCAATCTGGAAACTTTGCGGAGTAGAGCCTTGAGCATATAATGTATGCAACCTAATCCTTTGAGTAACGACCAGACACAACAGTATATCATGCTGACTTTACAGGTTGACACAAATTGCCAGCTCAATATTTTCCATTAGGTGCTAGCTTTGCTCTTTCTGCGTGAAACTAGAAGAGGGTTTACCATTTAGCTCGGATATTGAAGCAGCGTCGATGTCAAAGCACAGGGGTTTTCCAGCAGCATTTTCTTTTTCTCCTCCCCTCTACTTGGTTTGCTTTGGTCCGTTTCCAAATTGTGAGCTATATTAGCATTTCTAGAAAGGCTACGGCATCTCTTTTTTTGTTTAAAGTATGCATCAAAAATATAGATAAACCCAGTGCTTGAAATGGTGATACTTTACATCTCAGGCCCCTGTTGAAGCAAAGAGAAGGAAGGAAATAGGCAGTATCCCTCTTGATGATGGGAATAGATTATATATGGATTACTTAAGGCACCTAGAAATGGTATCATTACTTCCTTAATGTCAGGCACTTCCTCTTGAAAGATGTTTGGGCAGATCATTAAACCAATGGGCATTCAGTTAAGAAGAGAAATGCACTTTCATTTGATAAGACGGGCAGCAGAAAGACAGGTATGAGCCCATTCATATCAGCTTTAATAAGCTACGTCGACACAAGTGTTAGAACTTAAATCTTGTTGATGATTTCTTGCTACTTAACTCTAAATACTAGGCTGTTTCTCGGTTGCTCCGGGGAGTGGTAATAACTACCAGGAACTCGGTACCTTCTTCAATCCAAACCTTAAAAATATAACTCCAGCAGAGCACATGGCACCACAGATAGTTATTTCCTTATGTCTGGTGTCATCAGTTTCAAAAAATGAAGCAGCAGCAGAGAAGGGGTTGGGGAGTGCAGGGAGATGGGGGGGGGGGGGGCAGAACAGAGTCACGAATGCCTACAGTGACAGCCAGTCCCCAGGGCAGTCGACGCTGGATGTCGACTGTTCCTGAGCTCCCGTGGAGGCATGCATACTAAAATGTGAAAAAATGCTCCAGCAAAAAAGTGAAAGGCCACTTAAAAATGTGTCTACTCCGCGGCGGGCCCTGAAAGAGCCCCAAAGTCGGGTGTTGTTGTAGAACGAGCAGGGCACTTCAGCCCAGGCCTCGACCAGATTACCCCTGTGCTCTGCTCATGCTTGCTCCTCAGACAGCTTATTTTACCCGCGGCATGCTGAATGTCAATACGCTCACGCACACTCCTGTTGTGCGGTCTCTCCACTCCTTCGTTTGACCTTTATGTTTCCTTCATCCCCTTGTTTCTTATCTTTTCTTGCCTCTGCCCTGCTTTCTCACTCTCGTAATAACTTACTAACCTGCTCCTTCGTCTCATTTTCTCTTACTCTTGCTTCAATTTTCACCTCTTCCTCCTTGTGTCATGCCTTCCCACACCTTCACCCTCTTCCCCACCGCTCTCTTACCTACCCTCTTCTTCTTCAACTGGCTCTATTATTAGAGACTGTTCTTTGTTTCCTTGCCATCCATCCTCCACCATTTATCTCTCACTGCAGTACTCCTCCTTGTGTTTCCAATCTTTTCCTATCCCGTCTCTCCATCTTTGCTCACCTTCCATCTTATAACCCTTTCTGCCTCTGGCTGCTCTGTAAATTTCCGCATTTTCTACCTTTGTGTCTCATTCCCCCTCTTTCTTTCTTTCTCTCTGTCTTGTCTGCCCTTGAGGCAACCTGAGTACGACAATGTTATCAGTCACAGCTTTACCTCGCCACCTTCTCCCCTCTTTTTTTCCCCCTCCACTTCCTGTGTCTTTTTGTCTTGTCTCTCTAGCGTTTGCTGACTCTGCTGCCCTCCATGTCTCCTTGCCTCCCCTGCTCCTACTTTGAGTCACACACACACACACCCTCAGATCATACATGCCATACGCATTATGCCTCATTTTGCTTGTCTCTGAGACTCCCTCCCTCCTTGCTCTCCCCTTCCTTCCTGGCCTCCTTCATTTATCTAACTTCTCACCCATCTTTCCTCCCCATCTGCTTCATCTCTTCATTTTCCCAGGCCCTTCATTTTTCTCTCTTACCTCTTCCTCCTCACAACTCTGAAATCTCTCTCCTACCACTCCTGCATCTCCCTCTCCCCTTCATCTCCTGCTCCTCCTCTATTAGGGAGCAGATCTCATTTGCGACTAGAGCAGTGCAGTATTGAAGCTTTCTGATGCACACACACAAGTCAGGTGTAACCGATCCGTCTGCTTGGTGATCGATCTGCCCCGGAGAGATGGATAGCACCCTGTCCCATTCGTTTACACTCCTTTTCTTGCTCTTTCTCTCCATCTCTCTCAGCCTCCTCTTTCATTCCCTCTTTCTATCTTCTTCCTTGTCTTTCCCATTTAAAGGTGGCAATCATACTAGTAATTGAGTTTCACAGGTATGTAGAGTATTCGATCGGGGTGTCACTTTGGGTATAGTGCGGCTAGGTGTTGGTGCATTCACTTGTTTGCTGCTGGAGGCAAAATAAAATGTGAATCAGTGTGTGTTTCAACTACCTTTTTATGCAGATATATTCGAGAGGATGTGGCACCAGTGTCTACAGCCGGAGGTACTGCAACATCAAATATTAAAAAATTCTGTTTCCATCTGTCTTTATCAATCTTTTTCAGTATGACAGTTCTTTCTAGCTCTAGCCAAACCGATTTTATTTTTTGCAATATTTCGTCTTTATTTTTGAATTTCTGACACCTCCGCTTAGGTTTTTTCAAGTAAAATGCAAACTAAAACCGCGGACGGAGATTTACCCTGTGTGTCCATTATTCTTCATGTTATTAAATGTCCATAACAACTTGAAATTGATCATCACTAGTACAGATATTCAGTTAAATCCTAAAACTTGAGATTAAATGAGTAATTTAAAGGGAAATTCCACCAATATTCCACATTAAAGTGTGTTTACAGGTCTTGGGGAGTACAACTGCCTATGTGGAAAAAGTAAAACCTTTTGTGGCTCAGCAGAAGCTGCATGCGATCTGATAAATTGCCTCCAGTGATGTCACTCAGTGCATTGTGGGTAATATAGGTGGTGGTTGTTTTGAAAAGCATTCCAGTGGTCTACCATTGTACTCCTATAATATTGCCTTTTCTATTCCACACATTATTCTTCCTTTTTAAAACCTGCTGCCTACATTACCCACAATGTAACATCATCATTGGAGGCAATTTATCAGATCTCAAGCAGCCTCCTCTAGAGCCGTAAAAGGCTTTATACAACTTTTTTCAGACCTGTTAACACACTGTGATGTGGGAAATTGGTGGAGTTAGCCTTTAACCCTTCAAAATTTAAAAAGCTGTCCTTGTCTCCAGATTTGTTACTCAACTGCTCCAGTTTGAAGATTTTATTGTTGCCATCATCATTTGCCACACAGTGTTCTCATTTGTAATTTGCACTCAGCTCAAAAGACTACAGTACTTGTTTGAAATAGTTTGGATACTTGAAAATGACAAATTTCCCATTAACTGATTAAACTCTCGATGCGATAGTCAAAGGACACGACCTATCAGATTACCTATGAGTCACTATTTCAGTTCTCTCAGGCAGTTATGGAACTGCACTACCATCAGTATCGGTGTATACTATTTTCTATACATTATAGACTCTGCTTTTATCTTGTGTAATTTCTCCCCTTATCTTCACCTGCCTCTTTGCTCTGTTTCTTGCACTGCTGCAGCACTTGAATTTCCCCTCTGAGGATCAATAGTGTGCTCTCTTATACAACGTACTGCTGCAGCACACAGTATGTGTAAGTTTCTCCATGTGTCTGTGTGCGCAGTCACTGCCATAAGCTAGTATATTCACTTTTTATATATATATATGGTTGTGGACACCATCATGCTTGTCCAGTGTGTGTGTGTGTGTGTGTGTTCTTGTGTGTAAATTAATGTGACATTTCTCAGCACTTAGCAAGCCTTGACTTGCTTTTAAGAGTTTGCTGCTGAATTTGCAATAAGAAGGGAACGCACAGATGTGAAGCGTAATGTACATTAATTCTCTCGCTCTCTTGCTCACACACACACACACACACACCAAAGCAGCAAGCGTTGCAGTGTAAGTCCCCTTTGCATCAAGCCTGCTTGATACTTTTGGGAAAGGAAAGAATAAAGGTAGCTAGTCAATGAAAGATAGATGTTAGCGAGGCAAATCACAGAGGAGCAGAGGACAGAAAAACAGCAAGAAAAAAGATCAGAGAAAGAGCAGATGGAATTTAAAGAAAATCCTGTTTGTGTGTGTAAAAACACATGAAAGTACATGTGCTGGTTGTTTGTGTCTCGAGTGTGCGTGTGCGCGCACGCTCTCCTAGGCCTGTGTACCGTTCGAGTGCCTGCAGCCGCCTAGTTTTTTAAAAAAAAAACTTTAGTTTCTTTCTTTTGCTCCCTCTATTTTGGGAAACCTCTCACTACACCACCCTGCGTGAACCCTCAACCCTCCAGAGAGCAACAAACAGGCGGGTGGAGAGAGCAGAAAGGGCTGCATGGAGTGAGCGAGAACATGAGCTAAAAGCATCTGTGTAAGGAAGGAAACTACTCAGTACCCCCAGTGTTGGAGCACGACTCGGGAGCTGCGAGGCTGAACCTAACCTCACCCTAACTTCCGAAAGTTTCTGTTTAAACACCCACCACAGCCCCAGGAGGGCGAGGCTTCTTTTTGTGAGGCCAGCTAAATATGAATCTGCTAATTGCTTTAGAACGATGAATTTCCATTAAGGTTTCTTCTTTTTTTTCCTCCTTTTATACTTTTGAACCCGACCCAAACACACGCAATTAACAGAAGCTTCAGGCATGACATAAAAGCTCTAATGTTGCTTCACATGCACTTAAAGGCATTAATTCTCTTTAATTCTCTGTAGACTAGCATAAATGTCAGGTGCTCTTGCATGCAAACCAAAATTAAAAATACACTCTGTGTTTTTGCATGTATATTTCCAGATCTGCATATTTGAGGACGTGTTTGTGCATCCTTTCTGGAATGCACAAATGCCATTAGCCTATAATCGACTTAAATCGACTTAGGGAATGTTGCAGTGTTTACAAACAAGGGGATTTGTATTAGCTCTCAAAAGCCACTTATCACAAGCACAGTAATCCACAGATCAGATTGGGGTAGTGTGAATAGGTACACAACGAGGCTTCAGTCAAAAACCACTGACAGCCAGTCGCCGCAGCGTCAGGAAGAGGTTCACATTTGACCACTAGGCATCAAAAGTTGAAGGTAGAAGTTCCTGACAGTGTTTGATCTGAGAATACACATAAGCCCTCCTGGCGAGAACGCAGCGATCGTATAGAGAGGAAACCTATTTTACTGAAACGATTTCAGTTACACCGAGATTTCCTCTGCATGCACTCTTCCTCATAATCCAGGCCATTGCTATTAGGTGAGAGCGCTTGCATACAGAAACAACCGCAAGCATACCAAAACAGTCTTCCCACACAATCATAATTATAGGGAGGCCGACACACACACACACACACACACACACACACACACACACACACACACACACACACACACACACACACACACACACACACACACACACACACACACACACACACACACACACACACACACACACACACACACACACACTCTCTCTCTCTCTCTCTCTCTCTCTCTCTAGGCAAGAAACAAAAGAACGCCCACATAGCCTCTTCGTGCGGCAGTCGTGTGTACTGTAATCCCACTCATCCTTTTGATACTACCACTCCTCTGTCATTCCTCTGTCGTATTCTGTCCTCTTTAGTCAAACAGAATGTATAGAAAGCGCAGGGGAAGAGGGATATCAGTATTGAATAGGGAAAAAGACAACAAACAAGGGACGCAAGAGAGGCTAACTGTTTGAAATGCAGCGAAACGGAGCGACAAAAAAAAGAGAAGGAAATTGGAGAAGAGTGCACAAGATGGTGGAAGAAGGGGGTGTGGGATTGGAGGGAAGAGCTGAGAGCTACCGGGGAAAAGAACGGAGGAAAGAGCTGGAGTTTGAGGAAGACGGAGGGAGAGAGGGATGAAGAGTCAGTGTGTATGAATGCGTGTCGTTAAGTCGATGGGCAGAGAAATATGTAGAGGCGATAAACGGGTGAAGGCCACCATCGATCACTGTCAGAGAGAGGGATGAGGGAGGGAAGAGTGGATTTGATTAGGGAAAGGGAGAGCGGTGTTAAAAATGAGTTGGTGAGGCATCACCATCATGATGGCGGAGAGAGGACAGGAGACAGCAGAGAGAGGGGACGTGAAAGGTGATAAGGTGAGAAGTAAAGGAAGAGGTGACTGGTTGTAAAGGATTGGCTTGGGACATATTACCCCTGGCTGAAACTGTATTGCCACGATTTGGCCAATGCAATGGTCTTAAAATGTTTAATAGAGACACTAAACTGTTATTAAAGGTCAGGAATTAAAAGTCAGCATTAATTGTGAGATAATGAAGAGCTGTGCCGTGGTTGAATTTGGATATTTGTACGGCTATCGTTTGAAATATGATACTGGAGTTCCTGTAAAGTTACAGAAACAATAAATAAACAAAAAACTTTACCAGAACTGTGTCTTAAAGCTTTAGTTTCTAAGATAATCGATCACTGAGTCTGATTCCCAACTGGTCCAATAGTGATGCTTTGGGTTCCCGAACAGATTATATTATTTGTGAAATTTGAATTAAATCGGCAACTAGCTGGTCAGAGATTAAGGAAACAAGAATAAAAATCAGACCATACCATCAATACTGTACTGGGTATCTTTTCAGGTTGATACCAACATCGATATTTGGGAATTTAAAAAGTTAGCGATAACAATATATTGCTGTATAGGTGTGTTTTTACATAAAGAGTTGGCAAGCAGATGTTTGTTTTTTTTGCAAATTTATAAATGAGGATCCTGCAAACTAACGAAAACAGAAAATCCATGTCTTCATGTCCGTTTAAGGTCTGTGGCTGTGGCAAAGAAGTGTGACTATCCGTAGCTTACAGACACGGGGAGCATGTAATCCTAGTCTTTTTGTCAAGTGTGTGCCTCTCAAAAAAAAACAGGAAAAAAATCTGCAAATGTCAGTCATTAAGTGCTTGATGCGTGCTTGTTTTTCAGTCTGTACAGTCATCCGATTTTTCCAGTCGTATAGGTAGGGGGTACTGATGGAAAGCGCTCACAGAACCCCCTGAGGTAAATGATAGGAGTGAGAGAATAGAAATGGGAAATCAAGAGCGAGGAACTGAAGTGTGTTCTCTATAAAATAAAAGGACTGCGGTCTCCTCACAGTGGGGCTCCAAAATAATACACTTCTTCTGAAATCCTCCACTCAACTAATTCCTCCCAAACCTCCATGTTGTGTTGGAGAGAGAGAGAAAGAAACAGCTTGTGTATCTGTGTGTGGAGAGAGCAAGTGTCTGTTTCTGTGCGTGTAGGCATTTGTATGCACGACCCTCTCTCACTAAATCCTGTTGGAATCCATCCTACTTGGAAGATTTTGATAATTGTTTCTATTCGTGGAACGTTGCACAGTCAGATATTTGAAATGTTTTTGTTGGAGTTGTTTTTTTTTAACACCTTTGGAAAAGTTCCACCTCTGCATCGGTTTAGGAATTAAAATGCTTATATAAAGACCTTGTTTTTGTCTCACTGATGCACATTTCACAGCTCTCCTATGAGGACCATGAAAACTCCAGTTCTGGTGATTTTCTTCCAGCCGTCTGAAAATCAAGGATTTGCTCCTTATGCCCAGAAAATTGACTTTTTGGAGACACGAGCGTTTCATCAGAGCTGAGTGAAATTGTAGCAGAGTGCTTTCTTGACTGCGGCACCTTATCTTAAATAAGAAGTTTTTAAAAGTATCTCTAATCTTTTGACATGGCAACACTTCAGAGAAAGCACGCCACTCTGCTGTTTGGACTAAAAACATAATAATAATAATGGTGTGGGCTTTGAAGTGTGGCTTTGTAAAGGCTGCCATCTACTTGGCACAGATAAGCAACGTGGGCTTTTAATGAACTTGAAAAGCTTTGTTGAAAACTGAAGCTTAAAAAGTCAAAAAAAAGTTGACGCCAAACATTACCTGTCGTTCTTTTGAAGTGCGCCTGCCAGACCCTCTGTCTCTGATGTGAAGAAAGACTAGATCGCGAGAGGTGCCTGATATTCTTTGAAACCAGGAGGCAGAGTTAACCCGCCGCTCTGATTACCACAGGCTGTGAATTGGTGAACCGCGAAGACTTGTGCAGTGGTGGACAAGAAAATCTCAAGCAGCGAGCAAAGCATTAAGCAGGCCTTGCTCCTGCCCACCTTATGAGTGGCGTTGAATTGTGTATATGCCCCCCTCATTGGCAATTCTGCGCCTTCTTGTACCCCACTTGTATTTGTCTTGAGTCATTTGGTGACTTGGAGGTCCCTGCTGCGAGTGCTGAGTAACATAGAGGTGCTGTTGTGTATTTGTTTAGCCATTTTCTTGTGAGCAATTGCAGCAAAATAAAGACTAGATTTCCCTTGTTTTTGGATTGTCAATATTAGATTTGTGATACAAAAAAGGCTGCTGTATTGGCAGTGAAATCATGAAGCAAAAACAAGATAAAACCATTATGAAGCTGAAAAAAACCTTTGATCTACAAAGAAAATTAGTCAGTTTCTACATCTTGAAACATGAAACACGTTCCATCAGTTCTGTAACCAAACGGCTCTGAAAGTTTTCTCCCTCAATTCTCCAACAGCGTTGTGTTATATCGACAGCAGCCAATCTTCCACTCCTTGCTGAGGTTTTGTAATTTTGTTTCCTCCAGTTGGAAAAGCCTGCACGACTGCACAGCTTGGGGATTAAATTTTCTGGGAGGTAAATTGAATTGGCAAACAACGATGGTGACAGTGATTTTCTTTGGCACTTCATTGGCACAGATTGTGCCAGGGAACGGTCTTTACATGATTCGCTATGAAGCTCTCATTTAAATATTTAAGTTTTGGCCACCATCTACTCTGTATCTGCTTTGAGATCAGTGTTTGTGCCCGCACTCATCAAAGTGCCCTGGCTCAGGCTTGTATTGTGAGTGCATTCTCTGTCTTTTCCCTTGTAATGCTTCAGTGTCACCCTGACGGCAAAGTAGGATCTCAGCATTATCTGTCTTGAGCGCCCTCTTGTAAACTGTAGTTTTATTCTATACGTCTGTAATAGTCTTACAGATGGATACAGTTGAGCAGCCAAAATGACGGGAACAGCTGAGCAACTCGGGGACATGAAGTGCTGAAAACAGTTCTGGCAGCTCTGTTACACCACTGTACCGGGATGCCATTTTTACTTGGAGAGGAATCATTTTTCACTGGTGGATAGCTGTCATGTTGGTGCCAGAGAGTCGGCTCAATACTCTTCTATTTTGATGCTCCCTTACTCCAGATGGCAACTGCACAGTTGCATCTGATTAAATTGCGCAGTAACATGGTTTAAGATGGGGCCAATAAAAGCCTATAATTAATAGCTGACGGTCTTTGTTTTTGCCACATGCTCATCTTTCGATACAGATTCCATATTGTGCTGAGTGTGATGGGAAATGGATCTTGGCACATGAGTTGGTGTCCTCTACGTATGCGTAAGGTTTTCTGTTTTGAGTCAGTATAAAAGACAATGACGAGTGATGAGCTGACAATGAATTCTCTCCTGAATCTGCAGCTCGCCTCGGCTTTACAGAACTTTATACAGAGTTTCAGCTATAGTGAAAAAATCTTTTTAAACCCAATATCCACTACCTACTCAGCACCAAACAGCAGACAGACTTTTATATAGATATCTATTGAAGTTAGCATGCTATCTTCAATAGACTATTCTCTTAAATGACTTAATATGGTATATATCCTAGCCCTTGTGCCATTTTTGAACTTGCATCACGCTGTATTTGGTATAACAACATGCAGGTTATCACAGATGCGTGCTGACTGCTGCAGTCAGACTTCAGAAGGAAGCTGCTCTGGACTCGGTCCCACTCATGGCAGCTACACCTGTAAGAGTTTGGAATTGGTCCCACTGCTTTCCATCAGTCGGTTTCAAACTGTGTCTGATTGGAAAATGAACGCTGCTTAAATTTAATAATTATATTCCTGTCTCGTAAAATGTCCCTGTGCCGTAGCCTGCAGTTTGGGCCCGTTTCCAAACACATGGAGTATGGAGCAGCAAATGTGTCTGAGGCTGGTCTCACTTGACATCCTTATGAAGTTTGATGCTTTAGGATTTGTGTGAGTTGCATGTGGTCCTGGGTGGTGGTGGTGGTGTGTGTCGCCGCTCGCAGTCATCAACGGGTCGCCCAAGAAAAACTCTTCAACTTTAAACCATTTGGGTTTCTAATCCCAATTTTCTCCACACATTGTCACACTCGCAAACCTGCAGACATACAAACACTTCAATGCAGCTCTGCTTACACCCACAAAATTTGCCTTTTGCATGACACACATTATCACAAGTGTTGCAAAATAACTGACCCGCCACTCACCCTGAACGTAATGCGCTTGCAGTTTTTCTCTGTCCTTCTCCTCCTCCCCTCTTCATCCCTTCTGTTCCTGTCATCCCCACTTCATCCTGCTCTCCCTCCATAAATATTGTGTTCCATCTTTCAGCCTTTGCCTGCAACGTCGCCATATTTTCAGTGGGTGATTTGCATGCGCACCTGTGTATGTTTACATAACTGAGCCTAATCAACAAAAAATTGCAAATCCACCACAAACACCGGCCGACAAGCGGCACACAAACACAGCGCTTCCGAGCAGTCAACATCCCCCGCCCAAACAGAAACCCTGCGGCGCCAATTATACGGACCCTGATTGGCCAGCACGACAGGATGCAGCTCGGCAGAAAGTGTGTGTGTGTGTGCATACGTATATGAATGTGCAAGTGTGGCGGTTTGATGATTCAGCGGGGGTTCCCAGCTTTCTGAGAGGAAATCCTGATCAAGAGAGCAATTACCCAATCAGCACTCAGTATCCAGCACAGTATGTCAATGACATGCCAACCGCGATTTTGAATCACAGAGATGGATGTATTGATTTATCCTACACATATACAAACTTGTCTCTTCACCCCCCTCTCTGAAATAAAGGGATGTACAGAGATGGGGAAATACAAAAGGCAGGCGTAGAAGATGCCTGTGGCCTGAGGATCGAAAGAATTTTCAATGAATATTCGGTTGAGGCGTGTTAGGATCAAGCCTGTTTGATCACAGAGGCTACTCTCGGCATAATGAATCACAAACTGCACTGTAAGTCACCACAAAGAGCTTTCTTTTCCCCTGATGTGAGACACTAATAAAGGCAAAACAACTCAGCGCCGCAATGAGCCTGCAGGGTAAACTGGTTTCCCTTGAGTTTGTTGATTACTGCGTCTCATATTCGAACGCTTAGCGGTGCTGATACAGGCAGGAATGCTCCGTGCTTCCTCGCTGCCAGACTTAGACTAAGAACAAGCCGTTTTTTCTTCTGACAGTCATCACCCACGCTGTATGCCGTACCATGATTCACTTGAGCATCTACAACCTACTGCATCTGTTGAGCATAGTTGGAATGCATACAAACACCTGCGAGTGCAGATTTACAGTAGTGTTGGTTTGGATGCTACTATGCAGCTGTCAGGGAGGTGTTGGCAGCATGCGTAGCAGAGATGTGGGATATTTTTTGTTAGCTAATGCATCTAGCAAACGTTTAGAAGATTGTATATCATTCAGCTGTGTAAAAGAACCCAAAACCACAGTCAAACCCGGGTTTCTTTGGTTCCTTCTTGGTTTTCACCCCCTTGAACCCCTAAAACCAATGAACTGTAGATGGCTAATGGCAGTGGACCTGGTAGATAACTAATATCTTTGGGTTTAGGACCCGATATGTCAATTTCAAGACGACACCTTGGTCATTTTTTCATGACTTTGGCTAAACATTGAATTATTTCATTAGAACAAATCCTCATGTCCTTTGATAATGAAACCAATCTGTGGTTGCAGTGTGATAAATGCCACCATCTGCTCCTCCATGAAGGTTAAAATAAGACATCTTCCAGTTGAGACTCGCAGGTTGTAGTTCTCGCTTCACACGGCTGTTGGTAGGAATGCTTCTGATCGGATTGAATACATTAAAGTTGTGTGTAAATCCATGCCCTCTGCCTCTCCGGAGGAGCTTTTCACAAAGCAGGATTAGCAAAGTTAGCCCGATAGCTTTAAAAAGTACTTTTGTTAGCGATTCTCAGAATCATATTCCTTAACCTAATATTCAAATGGAGTTTCATAGATTCATATCAGTATTGCCAAGAGAACAGAATAATCTTTTCCAGATATGTGGCCAGCGTCCTAATCCTGACTTGTGAATTTCCCTGCTGCATATGAAGGTATCTTTTCCACCTGCGGATACCTCAACATCCATCTTTTCTTCTCCTCTTTTCTTCCTCTTTCATCCCTCATTTCCTACTTGTGCCACTCTCCCTTCTTCTAACCCCGCTCCCCAGTCGTCTCTCACACACACTTTCACATTTGGCTCTCCCCAGTCTCTCCTCCCTCCCCAAAACCATCCCTCCGTCTGTCTCCAGCGGTTGCCGTGGTTACAGTTTGTTCTCCTCGTCAGTCGCCTGCTGTGCCTAAACAGACTGTCAACAGTTTAATTACTCATCTTCTCATCCCTCCATCTTTCCTCACATCTGCACTCTGCTTTTGCTCGCTGCTGCCACTGACTGGGGAGCCTCTTAGTCACTCCTCCCCTCTGTGACGTACTCTTTATGTCTCCTTACTTGCTTCCTTCCTTTTCCTAATCATCCCTCTGTTTTGTCACCCCCTTCTTTCTTACTATGTTTGGCTGCTAACAGTCTAATTACTCATCCTTTTTACTTTCGCAGCCCTCTTCCACTCGCTCAGCCACCCCTCCGTCTCTCCATGCACCCATCCCTCTCCCTTCAGTGCGGCAGAGCTTTATTAGTGTAGTTTTTCTTTTCAGACATTGTTATTCCTCTATTCCCTTATCCCTACTCCCTCTTATCATCCACCTCTCAAGTGCCATCACTCGCCTTTTCATTCTTCATTACTCACTCTCTCTCCCTCCTCTGAGTGTCCCTCCCTATCTTAAACAGTCAGTCTTGTAATTACTCCTCTTCATCGCGCTATCGTTCCACACCTCTCTGTCCATCATCTATCTATTTGGCTTCCTTAGCTGTTGACAGCGGCCTGATGTCTCATCCTTTTTGATCCTACCTCTCTCTCCTTTAACAGCCCAGCCTTTCACTTCCTCGCCCTCCGCCATTTGTCATTCATTCGTCCATCCATTCATCCATCATGTGCCACCTTCCCTGACATCGACCACGTCTCCCTTGTTTCAGGGTTTCAAATCTTCCACTTCTCGCCTTGATTGAAAGCTTTTTATATCAGAAAGGTGTGCGACACCCTTCATCTATCATTCATCATCATCTTTGATGTCTTTCCATGTGTCTGTCTTCATCTGTTTCATTTCATTAACTTCTCTCCTTAATGCCTGCTGCTATTGTAGTTTTGCTTGGTCACTATTTTTCAACACTTCATCAGACAGTCCGTTTCATCTCCTTTCTTTTGGCTTTTTAATCCCTTAATTGACCGCTTGCTAAGCCCCTCCCTCAAACAGTTATTGGCCAGTCATGGCTTAGTGACCCTACTGTAGCTAGGCGAGCCAGGCCTGTTGAGCTTTGAGCCTCAGGGCACCCTGGTAGCTCAATTGGCAAAGCATGCGCCCCATGCCCAGCCCAGGGTTTGAATCCAACCCCATGGCCCTTTGCTCTATGTCATGCCCACTTTCTCTCATCCTGCTTCCTGTCACCCTTCAGCTGTTCTATCAAATAAAAGAAAAGTGTAAGGAATTGATTAACAGGAAAGCCCCAGTAGCTCAGTTGGTAAAACGAGGACATTGCCTCTGTAAATGGGGCCCAGGGTTCAAGTCCAACCTGGGCCCTTTCTGCATGTCATCCCCTCTCTCATCCCATTTCATGTCACTCTTCAGTTGTTTTAAGGAGATAAAGTGTAAAGAATCGATCAACAGGGGTGCCCCAGTAGCTCATTCGGTGCCCCATATACAGAGACTGTGTCCTCACCACAGCAGCCTAGGCTTCAAATCCAACCTGTGGCCCTTTGCTGCATGTTGTCCTCCTTCCCTGTCAGCTCCAGGCTGCCACTGTCATCATGAAGTCCCAAAATGGCCCAAAAAATATATATGAAAAAAATAATCAATTAACAAAATATTTTTCTGCTTTGCTTTAAACTGCAATGCTCATTATGTTAGACTAACTAGCTTATTACAGTAATGACTTAACCCAGAATTACTTCCAATTTTAGCAGCATTGCGTAATATATTATTTTTTGGGTTTACATGTGAAAAAGCCCTGCTCAAAGCTCAACCACTGTACAGGAGCCAGTCCTAGGTTAGATTTTAGCGTCACTTGAGCAACCCCAGTCGAACTCATTGCATGATAGAAATATGTCCATCAAACAGCTTTGTTGTCGTCATTTCTCTTGTAAAGTTAAAGTTTAAAACACGGCATCTGAAAATACAAGAAATCTAGCTTATTTTACCATTTAAAAAATTGGTTGGATTGGGCATTTTCAACCATCTTAGGGAGCTAACGTTAGCTCAATTATTTTGCTTACTACAGCTGATAAAATCTGCCAGTTGCAGTTCAGTCATTTCAGACCACAGCATCTCTGATCTCATGTTAGAAATGAGGATACTGCTTATGCCCATCTGAACTCAAAAATTAAGAATTTGGATGGTGAATTAGCCTCGTTATCACTGTAAACTGCCTGTGTGGCATAATATAAGGCATAGCAACAGTAACCAAGGTGGGAGGGGCTTAACAAACAATTAATTGATCTCCAATGTTTTGCCTTTTTCCCCCCCCTCTTCCTTCATCCACTTCCCAGTCTGTTCATTTTGGCAAACCTCCTACTTTCAACAGTGAGCGTCCCATCTGTTCATGCATCTCCCTTACTGTAGCCTCAGAATGACAGACACCCCGGGTTACAATGAGCCACACAGAGATCATTAACGAGATAATTCAGAAAACGCTCTTTTTTTATTCCGCCTTTATTTTGCTGTTTCGACCACATGGCACTTTACCTGCTCTGTATGCTTACGACTGTCACGAGCAGGAGAGCAAAACCAATTATACAATTATGTTTTAGCTAATGGATATCAAAAGGCCTCTTTGTTCATCTTTGCAGAATAAGCATTGCCCCCGTTCAAAGCATGAGTCAAAACCGCTGCAAGCGATAAACGGAGCAAGTAATGAGCCTTGTCTAGGTTATTCCAAGAAAGCTTATTGTTCATAAAAAATTTGTCTCACGTGCGGTGTATTGTTGTTAAGCTGAGTCTCTTTTTGTTTCCTGGGTAATTAATGTTCCTCTAAGGTGGAATTTTACTTTTCCCCAAAGTTGTGCCTCATAATTGGCACGTCTATTACATGGAAAAGCCCCACGGTGCAACAAATTCCCCTTGTAGTTATATCTCTAAATAGCTCATTACTGGTGTTAGTGATCTTTTGCAGACTTTTTGGGGTCATGCAGGATTAATTGTAGCCAATGGTAGAACAGTGGAAGGCTGCATACTGATGGCCATCTGTCATTTCTAATTATTTCTTCCTCGTCTTCCTCTATCTTTCTATTTTTATCTCCGTACAGGAAATCACTATTACATGTATCATTCTAGCCTGAGTGTGCCTCTCTCTAACCTTTTTTTTATTATCTTGTCACTCATCAGTAATCATTAATTAATCCTTCAGTCTTTTATTCTCTTCTGTCATTTCTTGCCTCTCAATGTTTTCTATTATATCTGCCTCCTTGTTATTCCTCCCTCGTCTGATATCTCTGTTGCCATGAGCCCCTTCATCATTTCACCCCTTCTCCCCTAATCTACTTTTTCCAGTTTCTTCCATTCATCCGTCTCCCTCTATCCCTGTCACTTGACCAAGTCGATCACAGCCCCTCACTCCTCTCGCTGCAGTGCTAACCTCTCTTAACCCTCGGTGCCCGTCGCTATGTCGCGTGTCAACCCGCCCTCCCCATCCCCCTGGATCTCTCCTCCTCCTCCTCCCTTTTGCCTCGCGTCTCCATTTCTTTCTCATCGCCCTCTGATCCTCCCATATATCCACTCAGTCAGTCTGATCTCCTGTGTCAGTGTGCCAAATCTGTGTGTGCACGCGCTCAGACAGACCTTACGTAAAAAGCTTCAAACGAAGGGAGGCTAGAACTGTTCAGCGCTGCCACACAAACGCACTCAACCCTGCATCCACACACTCTCACCGCGGTACACACACTCGCGGCCCGCCAGGTGAGATTACATAAAGGCGAGGTGATGAAAGCCAAGCCGAGACGCACCTAGTGAGTAATCTGATACAGGACATCTGGCTGACACTCACACACAGCAGCACAAGAGAATAGGGGAATCTCAGCGTGGTCGGGGGGATGTAGAGCGAAAAGGAGGGATTAAAATAGAAGGACGAGAAAAGAAAACATACAATCAACTGTGCCATGTGGGAGACTTAAGTGTGTGTTCTCCTCGGTGTGCACTCTGACATTTGCCTCTTATGTTTTTGTTGTTACGGACGCACATCTGTTCATTATTTATGGGCATGTGTGTGTGAGAGAACGCCAAGTTCCTAGTCCCAGCGAGTGCTGGTGTTCACTGCATCGATGTGCTCAATGATTCAGCACAAGAGAGCTAACCATGCAAACATGAGTCCGCCTTCACTGCCCCGATATATGCCAGCAAATGTCAGTGTGTGCATGTGTGTGTATTTGAGTGTGTGTTCGAAGCTGCATGGACGTTACCTTTTCCGTCTGTGCGGCTCTATAATCCGAATCAGCTCCACATGTTATCCAGGTTTATGTGTGTGTGTGTTTGTGTGTGTGTGTGTGTAGTTGGTGAGCTGTGTGAGTGTTTAGCACAGATCTCGCTCCAGGTGTTTCTCCTTGTGTCAGGCCAGCAGGGGGGATTGGGGGGGTGGTGGTTGGGGTGCTTGTGCTGAAACCTGTTCACACACACATGCCCCCCACACACATCAAAAGGGAGGCGGATGTAGGTCAGTGTAAAGAAAAACCAGAGACTTGCAGAAATTCCAATCCCACAATATCCTCTTAGGCCTCTATAGATGAAGAAAACCTGGAAAATCCTGAATTACGCGCCCAATCCCGGTGCGGTATTCCGAAATGGAGACCTCAGTTTGAGAAGAAATCCACGAATCCACTCGGCAGGAAATCCTATTTATGGTGTTTTGATATGATTTCCTCATGGCGTTATTCAACTTCTCTTTTCATCTGGAGCAGTTCAATGGACGGAGGATCCTGGAACCCTCTCCTCCCTCCTCCTTCTTGTTCCTCCCCCCCTCACTCATGCAGCCCCTCTCTTCTCTCTGCTTTACTCTCCTATTGCTTCATTCTTTCACATCTCTTCCCCCCCCACCTCCTCTTTCTCTCGTTCCCCACTACTTCACCCCCGTGTGATTTCCAGGGCGTGCCACGGGGCCTCTCGGCGCTCGGCACAGTGCGAGCCGTGTCGGCTCTCCCACACTGAATCAGTCGTTCATTGGTGACCTTGGAGGGAGGTGCGGGAAAGGAGGTTTGGGAGCGAGCTGGAGGGATGGAGGGGTGGCTAGAAACCTGCAAAAGAGGAGAAACATGGAGAGTGTGAAGAGGATGAACTGTGTGCCTCCTTTACTTTGTCTGTGTGTGTGTCCATTATCACTTTTTTTTTTATCTCCTCCACCTGACCTCCCCTTCCTTCCCCCCAGATTTCCCCATCTCCCCCTCTTTCCACGACTCCTGCTGTCCATCATTCACTCCTCCTCTCTCGTGGCCTCTTTAAATCCCCCTCCCCACCTGGCCACCCCTCATTTTTCCTCTCCCCTCCCTCCAGCCCTACCTCCCTCCCTCCCTCTCTCACCTGTCTGTCAAAGAGAATCGATAGTTCTGAGACCCTCTTAACGCTGCTCAGCAGGCTGCATTGCCTTGTTCTTGCACTCTCACACGCACGCACGCTCTGGGGCGCGCGCACACACACACACACACACACACACGGTCACGCAGCACATTCATGCATGCTTCAACAGACACCAACGCCACCACCACCATGCACACATCCGCTAAGTAGTCGTGTAGTGATACTCTCCGGCAAGCACACACAGCCTCTGCACAGCTCTCTCTCTCTATCCCCCTCTCTCTCTCTCAAACACACACACACACGCAAACACACACGCACACAGTCTAATGAAACAACTGGGCTATTGATCAGCGCCATGAATGTCAGACAGTTCAAAAGTCCCGCACCCCACACACAAACGCGCGCACACACACACACACACACAAAGATACTCTCACTCTCTTTCTCTATCTATCGCTGACCCGTCAATCAAACTCTAAAAGCCGACACCTTTAAGAAGACAATCTCATTATCTTGCTCCAAAGCTGTGCGCTCACTCTGTCTTTGTGTTAGTGTGTGTGTGTGTGTGTGTGTGTGTGTGTGTGTGTTCTCTTTACAGTGTGTGTATGTACATTAGTGCAGCAGCCTCTCAATTCAACAGAAAATCCTTCATTTTTTTCCCTTTTCATTCCTGTTTATCTGCCTCTCCTCCTCCTCCTCCAGTGTTCACTTTGCCACTTCAAAAGCCCAAATGCAGCGTCTTGGTGTCGTTTTTTCATCCAGGTCTTCTTCTTCTTCTGGCTCTTTCATCCTTATCTAACGTCTCCCCTTTGTTTGCCCTCCACTGGCTAAAAAAAAAGGTGTAATTACTAACCTTATTTTCCAGCTCATTCCACCGCGACCCCTGGAAACCGTCACATCTCCCCCGTCTCCGCGGCTCTCTCTCGGTCTCAGCTCCGTGGAAAAACACCCATCTCTCTCTCTCTCTCTCTCTCTTCTCTATCTCTATCTCTCACTGTCTATCCCCCTCTCTCCCTCACTCTCTCTCCTCCCGCTCGTCGTCCCCTCACTCGGTCTCGACAGCTGCAGCGCTCTGTCTGCCTCCTCTGTCGCTCTTCCGTCAGGCTGTAGGCTGATTGAATTTTAAGTCATGTTAATCCCACAGAACAGGTACTGAATGAAGGAGGGCACACAGCAAAAAAAAAAGAAGGGAGAGAGAGAGAAAATAACAGAGTGCCGGGAGTAAGCTGGCTTGTATTTTTAGAAAATCTCTCCTTCAGGGAGGCTTTCTCCACTTTTTTTTTTTTCCTTTACTTGTCCCGCCTTCACTCAGTCACTTCTCCTCTTCATTCATCCATTCATCTCCATTTTTATCCAGCATTTTCCCCTTGATTTCTTTTTTTTTCTTGGCTTACTTGTGTCCTCATCTGGTGGAGAGGTGTGAGAGATTCCCCGACGAGGAGCAGAAGAGAGGACCGTGATCTGTCTCCGGCAGCGTCAAGCATCGGACTGAGAGAGAAAAAAAAGGGAGAGAGAGTGCGCGAGAGAGTGAGAGAGGAATGGAGATGAGGAGCAGGAGGGGGGCGTCAAGGGGTGGTAGAGAGTGAGGAGGAGGAGGAGGAGGAGGAAGGAAAGAGCAGAAGAATGATGGAACCGTGGAGAAGCAGGATGAGGAACCGGAGAAAGAGGGAAGAGGTGGATGAGAGAAGAGAAGGAGAGCAGAGGATGAAGCCAGGGAGAGAGGGAGGAGGAGTAACAAGTGTGGAGGGCAGTCATGGAAAGTAACTAAGTGCATTTACCAAAGTACTCCACCCTAGTACAGATTTAAAGCTGATTTCATTCATGTTATTAAATATTAACAAATAGCTATAAATTTGCTGTGCAACAGTACATTAAGCAGTTAAAGCAGCTCCACCTTGACTAGCTGCAAAATTGAAATGCAGCTTACATAATGCACGTCAGAGCTGGTATTATTCTGCGTATCTTATTGTCAACAAACCTACATCGACCTCCTGTAACAAGTACTGGCCTCGTAGCAAAAACCTGATGCACCTCCTGGGTAATGCTTTATAATAACCATCATTAAAACATGTATAGTTATTTAAACTTTAGTTAATAGTTATATAACTGTTTACAAGGAAATGCTTTCTGGACCTTTTTATTAAGATATTGTAAAGGTCTAATGTTCAGATGAACTACACAGTTTTTAGTAATGCTTAATATAAGGTCCTTGTAAAAAGTTACAGTTAATAGGTAATAAGGCACTTCCAGGAGACACATTATGCTCATTTTATTTTTGTATTCTGTTTTGACCTTTTTTAACTTTTAAGACCTTTTACATGCACAAGAACCTATAAAAGTGTATAGCTAACTGCTCATATATGCATGATAAAGTATTTATTCATCTTAACAATGCAACAAAAAAGCTAAGTAAAGGTAAACAATGACATAATAGGGTATTTTGTTAAAATCACTAATGCCTGTAATGCTATTAACAAGAAACCCTCATAAGCCTTTAAGTAACGTTCTTAAGCGTTTTTTAAGTGGTCAACAACTTTCTTAAAAGTGCTTATAGATGCTTTATTATTGAATGATGGGCATGTTTATGATGCTCCACTTATGGCTCTATATTAATTCACGAAGATCTACGTTGGCGACTTTATCAGTGAATACTACTAACACTATTATTGCGCAGCCCACCTGGCTAACTCTTCTACAGCCTTAAAAGTGCAGATGCACTGTCAGTTATCATGATACTTACACTATAACTAACTTACTTGCCTCAGTGACCTGCACAGGAACCTCTTGGATTGCCTCAAACACAAAATAATCTTAATAAGCAACTTATATAGACTTATAAAAGCCTTGCTGCCTATTAACTATTGCTTATTATGAGGACCTTAAGAGTTAAGCTTATGTATTTTAATCAGTCCCAAAAGCACCATCCTGAGGCTGTTAATGCTTAATGTGCAGCTGAAAATGCCCCCCAACAAATGCACTATTTACTCCTGTTTGAGCAACTTGCTAAAATTACTGAGCCCTTTTTTTAAAAGAAAATAAACAGCTTGTAACCTTTTTGAAAGATTTATGCCTACAATGGGGACAAGTTGTCTTGGCTTGGCATGCCAAACACAAAGTAGGGAAGTCACAAAGAACTGAGAAACAGACAAAAGAAAGGTGTGGGGTAATGGGAGTTGGAAGAGCAGTTAATGTGAAGCATATTGACAACTTAATGCCAGCTTTATCCTTTAATGCAACCCTTATAAAATCCATATATATATATATATAATACTTAAAGCCTCTCAAAGGGGCCTTTCTGCTGATTGGATACTTTTAATTTTGATGCTTAAAGTACATCTGTGTGACAGTTATTCTTTACAATCACTTTTATTGCAGGTCAAATTTTATTGCAAGTGTTTTCCCTTTGTACCGAGTCTTTGCTTAAAGTAAAGGATCCGAGTACTTCTTCCACCACTGATAGAGGGTTAGGGGTGGAATAATAAAAGTTGGCTGATATGACGAGGGGAAGAGAAGCTGCTCGTGCCTCGAGCGACGCCGGGTCAGGCTGCGATGACAGGAGGGAGCGCAGCAGGATGATTAAGAGAGAGGGAGCACACGAGTGGCGACGTGTGAGGAGAGAGGGAGGTAGAGGATCTCTCGGGGCGTAGGGGAGATAAGTGAGGAAGAGAGGGGGTTACTGAGTGGATGGAGTGATAGCATGGCGATAGGAACAAGTGTAGCTGATACGACTTCAAACGCTGGACGAGCGCTTGATTTCCCCGCCGCGCAGATAGCTGCTGGAAATAGCCGTTTAATGGAAACCGGCTGTGGGTGCGAGTGTGTGTGTGTGCGTCCCACTACTCAATCAAAATGTCTGAGATATTGGATGTTGAAATTAAGTACTTCCAAATACTCGCATATAAGCAGGTCAGTTTTATAAACACAATCACACACATCAGAAAGATGGAGGGAAAGATGGCAGGGACAGAGGTTTGGTTGCGTTACTGGTGAATTGGTTTTTCATGTGTCCCAATTTCTACCCAGGAGTCATTTTTTTGTCCTTCATTCCCATCTCCATCTCGTAAATATCTCTCAATCCTCGCCTCTCCTCCCTGTTTCGAGCATTTACCTCTCATCCCGATTTCACACTTTTCCATTTTTCTTCTCTTGTATTTATTTTTATCCCTCTCCTTCTGCCTCTTTACCGCCACTCCATTTTTTTTTCCTCCTGCTGTGGGCCAGTGTATTTTTAACCTAGTAAGCCAGCCAGACCTCCCTCAAAGCAAGGTCCAGCAAGGAGAAGTTTGATATATCATTTGCCCAATCGTGTCCCGTTTACAGCGCGCAGCTTTATGGCTCGTTGATTCACAATTAATCAAACCTCTAGTGGTTTGGCACCCAGTCCTCGTCGGGGAGAGTGACCTTGCTGAATGAAATAAACTAACGTGACCTACTGCTGAGTGATGGATGAAGTGAGTTCACCAGTCAGGAGAAAATCTCATTACAGACTGGCTTGTTGGTTTTATATAAAATGTTACACAATTATGTAATTCAAGGCACACAGTCCGGTTACCTGTGGATATAACCTTAAGTCTTATCAGAGAAATTTGAAGCTGTCATAAATATGTAGCGCAAAGGTCAAAGATGTAGGAAGATTTCCTTTGACCACAGATCAGTCGTCTTAAATTGCAACACACAGGGGAGAGTCTTTTTCTCCCTCGGCCTGAGAACTAAGGAGAGAGATTGGCAGGATCTTTTTTAGTTCATTCTGAGTAATGCTGTGCTTAATCAGAAAGAGGGCTGACCTGTTCTGGTTCGGTCAGGCCAAATTAGCCCTCAAAGTGAAAACAGTTGCAGGGGAGTCGGCCTACTGACCCCAAGCTGAACGAATCCATCCAGCTTTTTTTATTTTTTTATTGCAAATTGGCTCACTGATGAACTCACTGGTATTGTCAGCAAACTGGAGTATTGTGTGGCTCAATCAGGTGCATGCACACAGCAGATTATATATGCTATGATAACTGAATACTAAGCTCTGAAGTGAGTTTACGTCAGACATACAGTATTAATGGTGATGACCCGAAGTATTTAGACATTGGCACTTGGAAATTGAAATGAAACCGTGGCCATGAGTCTTAAGTGCAGACTTTCAGGGAAGGAAATATTCATATATTATTCATATATCTCATTCTGTAGATGTGAAGACCTTTTTAAAGCTGAGATTTAGCTATTTAAAGGGTACAATGTGGAGCTTTTGGAGCAGTTTCTTCATGAGTGGGTGCCCGTTTTGTTTGAGACTTACGAGACTTATGTGTACGCTAGTGATGCGGTACAGTGTTGTATCAAGTACCCAGAGGTCATATACACAGTAAAAGTAAAAGATAGTGTTGAAATATCACTTTAATAAATGTGAAAGTCACCCATATAAATAGTACTTGAGTAAAAGTCTGAAAGTATCTTATGTTAAATGTACTTAAATATCAAAAGCACGAGTAAAAGTAAATGCCCATTTTTACATGTTTGTAAATATTGTATACTATTGCATCCGCGATCACTAACTGAACAAAGTTAGCTATGTTTTCGGGTGACTGGGAGGGAGAAGGAGAGGCAGGCTAGTGTGCGTGCGTTAAGGCGGACAATTAAAGCGACACTATGTAATGTAGGCAAACTTTTAAAGTGATTCTGAAAAGCAGTTGACTTCTGAGCAAAGGTACACAGCCTTACTGTGGGAAACACTGTAAACACTGCGTTCCATATCACAAACTTTTTCATTTCACTTTTAGTATGTAGAGTTGGATACACCATTTGTTCAATACATTGCGCCTTGCTTTCTTTGACCTTCTGTATATATCTTCTGCCGTGCAGAGGATTGTGTCTCAGAATAGCCAGAGAAGCATGCTGACTTGTATACTGCACATTGCATACTAGTATTCTTGGCACTATTCATTCAACATACTATGTATTTGGACATATTCAATCTTTCTGTGGCGTACTAAAAAATATGGTGGTATGTGTATTGGAACGCGACAATGGATGCAACATTTACAATATCTAGCTATGTAGGAGTAGGAGAAAACTCCACAGTAACCCTCCAGCCTCAGTTGTTGTTTTATTGTAAATGTAATGAAAAGCCAAACAGTACATACAGTATGTGGAAAGGTTGTATTAAAGGTCTGCGGGACAGATCAAAAGATGTAACCTTGACAGCATCTGAAGAACATGTGCATGCCAACAACAATCTGTTCCTTTGTGTGTGTGTGGGGGAGAGAGAGAGGGAGAGGGGGAGAGAGAGAGGGAGAGGGAATTTAAAAAATGCCACCTAAATGAACCACCTGTCCTCCACTTCATGTTTATCTGTCATTCTGCTGGTTTGTCATCAAGTGAGGCCAAATTTTTGTGTGTTTGTGTAAATGAGTCACAGTGAGTTTGTGAGACACGCTGGCTAAATATAGGCAACACAAAAACAAATGCACCCTGCGAGCACCTGTGCACACAAACATGTCACCCATTATCACCCGCGTGTCAAACACTGCCATTCATACAGACACATACACTTCACACATGAACACACACAGGGAGCATGCGTTTTCGCACAACCCATTTGCAACCTACACATAACGCACACATGCACACAGAGCGTGATGGAGCATACACCACTCGCCCGGCGATTGGCATGATCGCATGATTGCACGCGCGATAATGTCACACAAATCACGACACGCACGCCGGCTCACCCCGCAGTTAGACACACAACCCTTGCAAGGCTAAATGAAACCGCGCACACACGGACGCTCGGCTGTGGAGTCAGGGGTAAATGGTGTAGAGGTTTAGATCGAAGGGCAGATCCCCCCTCTATTTGTCTCAATCTAGGGATAATGAGAGACAAGGACAGGCACAGTCTCACACACACACACAGACACACACACACTCCCCCGCCTTCTAATTTTGCTCTTTGAGCTGTTTGCATGTCATTGTGCTTTTATTTATTTCCTCTGCATTAGTAATAGTGTCTCCAAATGATTTCCCAGTTACTGCCAGCAGACCGTTTTACCAGCCATGGGCAGCAGTCAATGAAGTACGAGGAGAAACATGCTGGGCCTCGTTTGTCCGTATCGCTCCAAGTGTAAAACCTTGACAAATACGCTCAGGCGTAAAGACACAGGGCAGAAATGACTGCAGGGACATGTTGGAGAGAGTGCAAGCTAAATGTTGCTTTAATGCATTATGTGCTGCTGGAACTTACAGTGGGATATAACGAACAGTGGATAAGAGGCAACTAATAAAACTTTGTGTGTGTCTGTGTGTGTGTGTGCGGGGCTACAGTAATGGGTCTATACTCAAATGCTGCAACGAGCTGTTTGGAAAAGGTTGTTAAATGTGGAAATGCAAAGCTAGGAGGTGCAAATGAAAAGAGTGCAAATGAGATTTCGTTTGTTGATTGTTTACCCTGAAATAAGCTGCTGTTTCTTGGCATTAGAAATGCGGGGGTGCGTGTCTGTGTGTGCGTGTGTGTAATGGAGAAAAGACAGTACATTGATAAATTGACATGCATATAATTATCAGATTATAGCTTATGAGAACTCCTCCAATGAGCATATGGAACTTTTCTATTAATTTAATTAGTTTCTGTCCTGCGACGCACAGTTTGTTTTTTTTCCTCGTGGCTATCTTTCTTTGAACATTGCAGTCAAACTCTTGCTTTTAACATACAAAGTATATTCAGAGATGTTTTCCCCAGATAAAGATGCATCGCTCTGTAAAGTGCTGCTGAAGCGCAGAAAGTTTGTTTGTGACCTCGTCAAAGCAACGCAGAGAAAAGGGCTTTGTTGCAAAACGCTGTTCAAACTCCAACGGCGAGTCATAGCTGGATTAAGGTGTTTACATGACTGAAATGCTCTTAAATAAAGCTACTAAAATTGTTGCGATCAAGCTTATTCTGACAACAAGAGTAAGTACTCTAACAGAATCAGAGTATGCTGTTTACATGGGCTCCACCTCAGTCAGTTCCCGCCTTAATCGCATTATATGATAGGATTATTGGCCGTGTGAGTAAACATGGCTAATAGACCTTTCACACCGTGGGACATTTTGACTTGTTAAATGCAGGTGTAGCTAATAACATTAAGAATAAACGGTAAGTTCGGGTGTGCCAGAGCCCCTGTGTTGCTCACGCTGGCTCGCTGGCAGAACTTAATGGAACGCGGCCATGTTTCACCTGCGCTCTCCCTCCCTCCTGTTGAGGGTTATAAAAAGTCTGTAAGTTCGCGAGTCATTTCAGCACCACGGACAGCTCATGAGCCGTACATACACTGAGCATACACAGCGGCAGGAGGAGGAGCAGGAGCCCTAATCCAATAGCATTAAATAACCAAATGTTAAAAAACCTATAAATACTGAGTAGAAAATCACACGCAGCCACGGTAAGGCTATACAAATTTCCAGATAAATAATGCATGATGCTCAGCGCTGAGGAAAGTAGACGGTTATAGCACAGTCTGTAAATAAGAGTTAGTCATTTCGGTGTTCTGGGCTCCCCTAAGTCCCTGGAAATAGTCTATGGATGTTTTAGGATTAAAGGCACCCTGCTGTGTTGGTGATGGAAGGGAAGGATTAAATATGGTCTTGTTGGTTGAGTCAACATATCAATTAGTTAGTTTTTTAATAGAAGTCTGGCTATCTTTGATCAACAGTTGTTAGTGCGGATACATGCATGAATCACCTTTTCACTACCGACTGTGGACGCCGATACAAAGATCCCATTAGATGGGATGCATTACTTTAACAGACGTAGGCCATTATCACCATGGTGGTAAAACTGGCTGTATTGCACGTTTTTGAAGTCTGTCAACTTAAGTAACCCTGAGGTAATAATGACTATGAACAGGAAAACGAGCTAAGCAGAAAGATATGAGCAGGGCTTTGACAACTTCTTTTTCAAAATGGAAAGAGACGTTATTATCCAAAATAAAACAGCAGACCCAAATGCATAAATTGGCCTTAAAAGGGTTTAAAGATGCAATATGTAAAGTTTCTGCGTTAAACGTGTAAAAACGAGTAGTAGAGTTTGTGGAGTGTTGTAGTTAAATTTTCCTAAACGTCTCCCAAAATGTTAAAATCCAGAGTAATCACTTGGTCTTATGCCTGAAGGAATTCGACAAAGGTGGCTAAATGTTACGAGAATAAAACTTTAAAACATTACCTTGTCTTTGAACATTTCTGCCTGAGTCGCGTAGATGGATTTTAATCAACAATGGTTGTTTAACGCTATTTACACCCTTTTGTTTTGATTGAGAGACCTGTAGTAGCAGAAATTACATGCTGTGCATTTAACTGGAAATAAAAGAAATCCAGCCTAATTTTCTTCAATCTAAATGTTTTATATGTACCCTCTGGTTAGAGCTGTTTTTGCCTTGTCACTGCCAAGAATATATTCTTCATGATATTCGACCCGGTCTTTGTGTTTCTTGTTATCACAAACACCCCAATCTGCTCTAGTGTGGGGAAACATTTGCTCCTGAGAGTGTTGACACTTCGGGAACATTTTGTAACACTGTCAGCCAAAACCTGACACAAAAAGTGTTGTTGAGGGAGTGATATTTTCAGCGTTCTATCAGCGCTCACTAATTAGACCGGCAAAAGGGTTGTTCATTATGCAGCTGCAGTGTTTCTATAGGAATATAAATTGAAGGTCACAATTTGAGCGTTCATCTCCAGCAGCACTATGGTTCCCTGTCTCTCTGCTTCAGTTCTTGCTGTTTGTCTTCTCAGTTCCTTTCTACTCTGTGATGCTGCTTCTTTTATGTGTGCTTCACCTTTAGGGTTTATATACTTTTGGTCCGTTGGTCTTTTTTACACCTCAATTGATTTCTCTTTTTATTTCACTGCTCCTCAGACTGTTTGAGCTGTATAAACCGTGGCCTCATACATAAAAGCAGACAGCCGCTGCATGTTGCTCTTCACAAAAATAGCAGAGCTCCTGATCTCTTTAAACCATGAGTCAGGACCCAAAGTGAGTCATTGTTGGGAAGGATACCAAGGAGAAGTCATTTGATATCAACAGTCCACAGTGATGGAAGGTAACTAAGTACATTTTACTCGAGAACAGTTTTTGCTGTGTGGCAGGGGCACACTGTGGGCTGTACTTGATCCCCAGCTGTGTTTGGATGGGTGGTGCATGTCAAAGCGGCATCCACATTGAATGCCAGGACACAAGGGTTCCCAGAAGCATGTTGCATTGTAGTTACATGGCTACTGTCCAAAGAAAAAAGCAACCGTAAGAATCCCTATTTGACCTAGAAACCCTGATCTCAGTGCTAAGTTAAACACCTGGTTGTATTGATAAGAAGGCAGGTTTTGTTACGTTCTGATCTGTTCACTCCTGTTTTGCCTCGGTTTTTATCACACTGCCTCTCTTTACCTCCTCCATAATTCCTTTCCTTATTCCTTTTTCCATTTTTTCTGGGAAAAATCCAGTAGCAGATCCACGTAGCATGGTCAAAGCGAGTTTTAGAGAACCAGTCGGTACGTTGATGGTGTCATTTTTCAGTATTTCCTTTCGAATTATAAGCTAAAGCTACTGCCAGTTTTAATAAAAGATCTGAATTACGTCTCATGATATGAGATGACGATTAAACCAAAGTTAATTTCAAACTGTTACATATTTTGCTTCAATATAATAAAGTTAAAGTGACCCTGACGGTTGAATGAAGTTGCAGGTAATTAGTAATGAGACACAATGAGTTTGTTATCCAAGCCTGGGTCTCCACACACTGAGGTCACAGCAAGACTGAGTTTCATGTTTCATTCCCGAGTTAAAAAACATTTTTGAAAAACTTTCATCTACCCCAGCCTGCTGTGAGTCTCTTCATTATAAATACAACACTGACTCTCTTTTTACAAGTTAGCATTCACGGCGCGTCCATGAAACCTGCTGCCGAGCCGGTGGTGGAGAAGATATTAAACTACACATCAGCTCGAAAACAAAAATGATATCTCACTTCTGACACGTCAACAAGCATCCGCTGACTTGAGTTACAGGCGGCCGACAGAACTGCCATTAGAAGTCGCTATCATCGAAACACACCGGCGGAGGCTTGTCTGCTGAACGGTGGACTAAAATGATCCAGCATGTGTATCCAAATTGAATTAATCATACTGCCAATAGAAAAAGTGCTCTTCTCTGTAACCTGTTTTTGTTGTCGACTATCAGCTCCTGCTATAATTTTAGACCAAATAGGTTCAGATTCTACTTTGGTGTGTGTCCATATGATGGGGAGTAGTAATAGTGTTTATTGAGCTGGGATCCCAGAGTGAAACTATGAAGTCCTAATGTTTGCTCAGGCTCTAAAAGGTTGAAGATCCCCTGCTGCTTTATGCTATTTCAAAACTCTCCGGAGGAGCTCTGGTTTAGTGGTTCGCTGCAAAAATGTTGCAAGATCGTTGATATGTATTTACAAAATCTGGGATAAGAGGTGCCGCAGTTTGCATCCAGATGTTTTTATATACGATGTGTAAAAGCATTACAGGATCTCAGTACCGACATCTGTCGTACTAAATCTCTCTCAATATCTCACCCAACATACTAAGAGAGACGATCAGTCGCAGCAAGTTCAAGTATAATTAACAGAGCAGACCAGACACCTGCTAACAGAGGCTCAGGCGACACACTCTGTGGGTTTGGAGTACATCACAAGTCGTTTAATGCGTCACAGGCCTACTGCTTAAGAAATCCCAAAATACCACTAAGTGGCTATCTGTTTTAATAAGCTTGTCTCACGGTCCCTGAAAGAGCCTGAGACAGCCTTATTTTAGCTAGTGCAGGCCGCCATTTGTTGAGTCACACGTTAGTTATGGCTCCTGGTGGTACAGACGCTGTATTCCAGCATGGTTATTTTAAGAATATTGAAAAATGAATTGTTATCGAATGAGTTATTTTGTGTAGGTGTCAATTTCTCTTACCCTTCTTGGTTTCCTACATTTCCCAGAATTACTTTTAGCCGTCCCCCGGAGAGCAGTTTGAACTCTGTGCATCAGCCGGGATTGACATGTAAAGTGGTTGGAGCCAGCGCTGTGTTTCAGAGCACTTGAGAAAACCTGTCAGTCCTTTTTAAGTCAAAACACAACTAATGTTGTAGTTGTAAAGCATTGCTTTCTGTTCCACTGCTGTTAGTGGGAAAGCAGTGGTTTTACAGTAAACGTTCTCTCTGTGAGCTACTGAAGGTTTTTTTTTGATATTTTGAGAAAAAGCCTGTCCTTTCTGGCAGCTGACTCAAAGAATTATTTACTGTTTTGGATCTGAAAAGAGTGTTCACCGATTGAACACTGTAGTTATTGTAGATTTTGACAACAGTGCTGCATTCTCCCCAATGGCATCCTTTGTTTAGATGTCTGGAAGGTTCAGCACCATGGCCAGAGGTCAACTAAGCTGAGGCACATCAAGAATGTCCTCCCATTACTGACTTTTAAAGTTTGTCTGCCACATCTCAGAGCTTAAAAAGGACTTTTCCTCCCTCCTCTTCTTTCTTTCATATTCTTGTGGTATAAAAATGATTTCACGAATAAATGAAGAATCACAGATGAATTAAAGGGGCACTATGTTAATATTAACACTATAGTGAAGTAATAATACGAACTCCATAACTGAATAAACAAGCTGTTCTCAGAGGAAAATGAGGTCACCAGAAGACTGTTTGCAGCTAGGAAGGTGGCAGGGTCTGCCACATGTAAACAAAGTAAAACAGTATGAACTTGTGTTGTCCTTTAAGGCCATTTTGTTTATTTAGGCATAAAAAAATCCGTCGGTGAAGTTATTTCTCTTCTGATTTAAAATGTGTTTCCGAGAACTACGTAGTGCACCTTTAACAAGGACTCTGACTCACATGCAAAACTGCCGTTGTCAAATTATTAATTCATGTTTCGGCAGATTTCTTCTTCCTATTACCTGATTTACATTTGAAATATTTCCCGGCACAGATCTGCTGATGAACTGGAAGGTGGAAATTGCTCTGCCGTGGGGCAGTGATAGGAGTTATTACTGGAAAGATCAGATTTTTTATTTCACTGAGGGAAAAAAGCCCCGTGGCAAATGTCAAACACTGATTCCAGATTTGATTTTTAGGCGCAGCCGTGAAATAGTCACACACGAATCTGTTATCTTTGTAATGCGAGGCTGCGAGACAAGAGTGTGCGAGAGAGACTAACCATTCAGACCACTTTTCCTTTTGGAAGTACAACATGTGCAGTATATTTCATGGCTGTAAGGGCCACTGGGACTGGATGAAGATGGTTGTCGTGATGAATAGTCATCGGCTGCTTTAAAGGTGCAATATCTAAGAAATGGCCACCGGTTGAATTTAAACAACTAGGGGCAGCAAATCACTAGAGTAACCGCTAACTGCTGCTAACTGTAGCCGCGGGTAGTTTGTAGGCTAAGTTAACCGTGCAGGTAGCAGTCGTTTTAGCTGACTCTGCCCGGACTGGGACCCCGGAGAATTGTAGCAGTTGTTTACTAGTGGACCATATTGAGGTAAAATGTGATTAGGGGCTAGCTGGATAGCATGCTAACATCAATAGATATCCCTGTAACACAATACATGGACGTCTTTGAAATAGCGTCAAAGCTGTTTTTTCTTCACATCCCGTTGATAAATTTACTTATTTTCTGAATGTTTTAAACTAAAATACTTCCATAGTGCACCTTCAATCAAAGGAAATACAGTGAAAATTGCAGGGCAGAGAATTGAAGAAGCAAATGGAGACGATCGTGAGCGCTGTCGCTGCTCATTGACCTGCTCATTCTTCCTTAATAGATGCAGCCAGAGAGGGATGCAAAGACAAGAGAGGACACAAAGGCATTCACACGGTGGCTGCCCTGCTGTCCTCCAGCCATCGAACCAATTGGCGTGCACCGTCATAAGATAATCGACAGCCAACTGAGAGCAAAAACATCTCGGCAGCGTGATGCTGGGTCCGTTTGTGCGCGCGTGAACATTTGTTTTCCTTCTCCATCTACACGCGTGCCACTGTTTGTTTGACTGGTGCATTTCAGGCCTCGGGATCAGGAGAGTTGAATTGTAAATGTTTGAGTTTGTGTGTGTCGGCTCGTGGCTGCCTTTGGGTTGGTGTGAAGAGCAGAGGTGGGTGTGTTTGTTTGGGGTATTTCTTGTCTTGTCTGCTTGAGTAAATTTGTAGCTGATACGAGTGTGAGAGGTCCCCTACACGTCTATGTGTGTGTGCACATTGGCTCCTCAGGCTGAGCGTGTGTGTGTGTGTGCGTCGATCTTGTTTATGTGTCCGGGCCAGTGGTTAAGGCGTGACGGATGGGGAAAGGGAAGACAGAGGAGGAGAGGAGAGAAAAGACGAATGACCTGACAGCTCCCCTATTCAACCCCTAATCACAGAGGGAGCGTGGAGGCTGCGTGTGACAGAGGGAGGCAGTGTTTGTGTTGGGGGAGGCGAGGGGGGGGGGATCAGGTGTGTGTTGTGTATTTGTGTGTAATGCCGAGCGCTTTTAGAAATGTCTCTACATCTGCCCCTGTACTGTCTCTTACGCTTTCTATTCTTGAACAGTCTTAGATAAAGCGTCTCTATATTTGCCTCGAGATATTAAAAAAATTGAACCAACAAATATAAAGTCTAGCGTGTGTGCCGCATGAGAGAGAAGAGGAAAATGTTTGTGATCACCACAAAGATGCTTTTTGAAGACACGGGTCTGTATTCTGTACTGCAGAGGGCCTGATCCCTACCGGGAGCGAGAACAGAGCAGCACTGTTTACAAGGGAGCTTTGGGGTGAGCAGGAATCCAGGTGAGCTGTAGATCAGAGACATCCCACCAACACAGGATTTTGGTTTTATAGGCAGACATCAGGATATGAAATCTAATTTAAGCCAATACAAGGAGCCAGTGGAGGAAGTGCAGGGATCAGTGTGAGGTCCCGTGTTTCTGGGTTCAGTTAGACGAGACTTCTGCTATTCAGCTGCATCAGTAACAGGTCTGTGTTACAACCATGGCTCCGTGTGTTTGATGTGTTTCATACATGCAGCATTCATTCTCGTGACACGCTCAATGTCCCGCCCACAACACTATCTGATTGGTTACACAACACAAGTAATAGCCTCTCAACATGGAAAAATTTAATCTGCAGAGTAACTTGTAACTAAAGCTTTCAAATAATAATAAATAAATAAATAAAATAAAGTAGCAGAAAATGGAAATACTTAAGGGACCCTTAAAATTGTACTTGAATAAATTGTAGTCAGATCCATCACTGGTTATTTAGTTGTACATTTTAACACTAAGATTCTTATTTTGACTGCATTTTTACTCAATGTTTCTAAATATCAGTTATCAGTCTCCTAGATTGAATGAAAATCTGTAGTAATGTAATAGTAAATAATAAGCAGAGTGTTCTTGAATTTGATCTGCAGGGTTCACAAAAACAGCCCTTTCTTCGACCTTTCTATCATCACAAGTTCATCTTTTACTTGACATTTGCAGAGAACAGTGGCCCCAATGACCTCGTGCCATATTGCAAGGCAGCATTTGACGCACACCCTGACCCTGAACTTGACCTGGGTCTCCTATGTATTTATATCCAGAGTCAGCCCCAAGTGTTCTCATATTGATTTGAAAAAAACATAATATGAAATTGAGCGTGTGTGGGAAGATGGTGCGTCTAAAGGTCCAGATTAGTGTCAGTGAAGGTGGAGACTTGACTTCAGGCTTGAATACAGCTGGGGTTTATACTGGCACTCCTGAAGCAAAGGCAAAAGAAGAGGATTTGTGTAAAATATCAGCTTGTATATGAAAACATAGGAGCCACCTTGACATTATGATTGATTTCCAGGTGTAACCACAATCCCCTTCATCCCTTCAGAGAGAATATGCCCATGTTGTACCATGTCCACATCCCCAGCAGCTCCAAACACGACAGTGTTTAATTTGCCTGCTACTTTAAAGCTGTAAAATTTTACACACACAGAAAAAGTAGGAGCAGTCTGGAAGGTAACACCTGTTACTGTTTTGTTTTTTTTCCCCCCGCCTACTCGTCTGATTTGCGAAGTGAAAAATGACATCCAATCCCTGTGCAGACAGATTGTAGACAACGAGAACACATAAAATAGCAGGTGATGTATTTTTTTACCTCTCCAAGATATCCAGACTGCATTTTACTGTCAGGTGTAAATTCAGTCTATTAAATCTGGATGCAGGATGTCAATTTTGGCACTCCTGAAGCAAACAATTACGATAAATGATGTTAGCATTTTCAGCACATTGCTAAAATCGAACTAATATAAAGTGAAACAAAGAACTTTTAGCGACCTGAAACCAGCAGATGCCCCGCGCCCAGAGTCAGAGTGTTTAAAGGTGGCTTTGTGTTGAGCTGACTCGTGTTTGCGGTCGAGCCAGCGGCCCGGGACATCAATACTTACCTAACTGTGTTACTTTGGCGATCATCAGTGAAGCTGATTGCAACAAGAGTGATAACGACCGGCTCTGAGCAGAGAAGCAATAAAACAGCCTTTTCGAGCGCTGTGTGAATAAAAATGGGGATTGTCCAACCTGAAAATAGGTACATCTGGTACTTTTTGCACCAAAATGAGACGGTGACTTCTGACTTTGAGCCTTGCGTGCGTGCGTCCGTGCGTGCGTGTGTGTGTGTGTGTGTGTGTGTGTGTGTGGGCTGAATTGTTCGCCATCATGGAGAGCGTGGGTGTCCTTAAATGAGCCT
Source organism: Pagrus pagrus (assembly GCF_965226575.1). Taxonomy (NCBI): domain Eukaryota; kingdom Metazoa; phylum Chordata; class Actinopteri; order Spariformes; family Sparidae; genus Pagrus; species Pagrus pagrus. The sequence continues at coordinate 9,912,814 of NC_140204.1, read as the reverse complement.
ACGAGGACATGAATCCACACTGAGACGTGTTTACTTTCCTACTAAAACTAATAGAGTACTGGAAGGTGTGTGTGTGTGTGGACAATCTGCATTTGAGAGCAGGAGCCAGTATCATCACTGAAGAGTGTGTGTGTGTGTGTGTGTGTGCTTGCGTGTGTTTTGCATGCTGCGTGCATCGCTCTGAGAGCTGTAGCCAGGCGAGTGTTACGGGGCATCCAAATCAGGGAAGGGCCTCTGTAGTGTGTGTGTGTGTGTGTGTGTGTGTGTGTGGTTGTGTGATATCACTGAGAACAGGATGAAGAATGAGAGAAAAATGCTGAAGAGCTGCTGAGCGGTGGAAAGTGTGTGGGGGATTTTTTTGGAGTGTGTGTTTCACATCATTAGGGTAAAATAAGGAGAAAGAGTAAAGAGACTTTGTGTGTGTGTGCGTGTGTTAGTGTGCGTGGTAGCCACAGGCATACAGAGCAGCCTGATAATGAACACATTGATCTGGTACAGGGGAGAGGGAAAGGACAACCCTTCGTGTATTAATGGTGTCTATTTTCCCTCTCCATTGTTTTTGAGTCTTTCATTAATAGCGGCTGTTGCAGTTATTTGTCTCTCATTCCCCGTCTCTGCCCTCCTCACGTTTATTCTTTATTTATACCTTTTGATTGATTTTCGCCCCTAATGCTCACTTATTAAGTTTGTTTACACGTATGAATTATAAATGAAGATGGCATCAAACGCAGAAAAATGAGGGAGAATTCCAGACGTGTGCAGGTGAAACGTTGAAACGCCTCAAGGTCCAGTAAAAATACAAAACCTCTCCTGCTCGGCTTTTTTTTCCTACATTTTTTCACTTTTTGTTGTACTGTGTTCGTTTCCAACCTCTACCTGCATCCTTGCGGTAGTGTAAATGAGGAAAATATTCGCTGTCGGTAAAGACCTCTGGGATACAAAGAAATACTTTTATTTTCTCAGACATAAAATCATGCCTCTAAAGGGAAATGGTTCAGGATTTTCTCAACATGCATAATTGCTTTCTTGGAGAGCATCGGATAAGGTGGTTAATACCACTCTGACGTTTGTATGGTGAATATAATGCTACTTCTAGTAGGGTTAAAAGCTAGCCGGGCTGTGTCCAAAGGTCCCCCGAGCAGCACTTTACACATTGTTTTTTAGTAAGTTCACAAACGAGTAAAGTGAGGTAAAGCTGCTGTTGGTGTCGATTTAGCTAACTCACTGTCTGTTTTGCAATTAGAAACCCCTTTCCTTACCTACAGTAAACAGCTTGCGTTGCCAATCTGCATTTGGCTGTCCTTTAGTCAAAGCTCTTATTTTGAAATGAATCATAGGAATGTACACACCGATTTCACACGGCTGCGTCTTTTTCTCAAGGACGAAGGCATGTTAGGCAGTGGAATACACTTTCATACAATTAAGTTGGCGGATGCTATAAATAAGAAAATGAGACGTCTGAAGGTTTCTGTAGGAGTTACAGCGTTCAGCAGAAATCTCTTTCTGTTTTGGTCCACAGCTTGTAGCCCAGGGCTTGGCAGTGCAGCACAGCTATGTGAATCCCTGGGCTCTCTTCTCTTTCTCCTCTCCAGCTCTCCTCCCTGTAGCAGGAGGCTGAGAATACAGTGTCATCTTGTGTGTGTTTCTTGCCTGCGTGCCTCAGACAATACAATCCTCTCTCCTCGCTGGGAATATGAATGCCTGGAAAGACACACACACACTTTGTCTCTTTTTTCTCTCAATATTAATGGTGCTCTATACGTCGACGAAGCAGATGTCTCTTTCATCTGCTGTAGCTTCCTCTCTGGAATTTCCTTTGTCAACCGAATCTGTTTCTCGTGCGTTTATTTGCACCCCTAATAAAGAAGCATAGATGTAAAGCACTCTGCGCTCACTGTTTCAATTATTATTGTATACATCTTATTCTGGCTCCATTGGCATGACCAACATGCTTGTTGTTCGCCCGAGCACATTGATCTCTCCGCTAGGCTACAACTCCCCCTGTCTCAGTGGCGGTAATGAGGTATGTGTCTGTGTGGTTTGTTTATCGCCCAGCTCTCCTCTCCCAATTATGGGATTCCTGAGTGATTGTGTTGCAGCAATTATTTCAAGTCACTCTGGGCTTGACTGTCAGCTAAACGCCCAAATTGTGGTTGTAAATTCAGTCCATCTGTCGGTTATATATTTTGTACGTGTGCGCATGTACTTTTTTTGTATCCTTACTTATGGACAATATGTTTAGATACTGCGGGTTATATTACATCCGGACCTATGAGTCCCAGGAGGTCCTTGCTCTAAGTGCATTTATAAATAAAAGGGATAGTCGCATGCTGGGTCATGAGTGGCAGCTGTTTTCTTCTCCTTCAATGCCACTTAAGACTCTGGCATTTTGAGTCATACGCAGAGAGACTTTTAGCAAACTTTAAGAAATAATCTTTTCACACAGTTTACGTTCCTTCACTTCCTACCCTCCCCTGGGGGCATTAAACAGCGACAAACACATCTAAAGCCTCTCTAAGAATATATTAGCATATCCTCCTTTCACTCAATCCCTCAAACTAACACTCCCTCGATTCCCTTCTCTGCTTCTCTTTCGACTAATCTCTCCCCACTTCCCTTTTTCTGTCAGTCTCCCTCCCATTTTTCGCATTCTCCACCTCCAATAACAATCTCTCCTCTACCCGCGTTGTTAAGACGGGGCTTACGAGAGTGGGAAAAAAATAAAAATAATAAAGCGGCAACAAATCAAGTTATGAAATTAACTCCAACAATTACATCTCTTTCCTCTCTCTTCATTTCTCATTCGCACTCCCTCTCTGTGTTTATTCGGAGAGCTTAATTGGCGTGATAATTCTTTTGAGGCGAACGAACAACAAAATAGAAATGGATTGTAATTACTTTCAACAGTTGACTCTCTCCCTCTTCCCTGTGTGTGTGTGTCTGTCTGTGTTTGTCTCTTGAAGCTGAGACTAAGCAGTGTTTAACGTTCTGTTATGTAAATGTGGTTATGTGACGCCGCTATTTGTGGGTTTACCAATGTGCTGGTTAATCTTTGTGTGCACTTTCACAAATATCTTCACCAAGCTCCTCTATATTGTTTTGTTGTTTTCTTCTCTGTACTATACGCCAACGAAATTAAAAGTCTCCTTCTCTCTACCCGTCTCTCCATCTCTAGACCAACATCCCGTTCCTCCAGAACGTTCTGTCCAACCACCAGTTCCTCCACTCCACCGTGGACACCCAGTTCATCGACGAGAACCAGGAGCTCTTCAACCTCAAACCCACTCAGAACAGAGCCCAGAAACTCCTGCATTACCTGGGTCAGTGTTTAAAAATCGCAGATCAACTCAATGATTAATATTGTTGTGCACAGTTCAAAGATTTGTAGTCACTGTGTGATAAATATTGTTCAAGCTGTTTGTATGCCGCACGAATGACTATTTTTAGCAGCGTCCTGGTTCCCTCTACACAAAGCCTATGGGATTTTTATATTGAATTTTGGATTATTGCAGTAAAACACATTTTGTTCAAGGAGATAATCTTCACAAATGAGCACCACTTTTATTTATTTTATTTATTTATTTTTAAAGCGTGTATATATAGTAATGATTCACTTCACACTAACTAATATTAACTCAAAGATGAACACAAACAGGGGACCGGCCTTGGACCGCTGTTTTATCGCCCTCATTATTTTTATTTTATTATTCTTTACTGCACATTATTGTTACGCATCTGACATATTATTCTCTATTTTTACACTCGTATCCAGGTCATGTGATGGTAAATGGACCAACCACCCCCATCCCAGTCAAGGCTAAGCCTTCCTCCACAGACCCCGTCATCCCTCCCGTCACCATGGGTGAGTCGAATGCAGTTCAGCCTCTCACAGTGCATTGTGCATCTTCACACACACATTCTGCTACCCCCCAGTCACAACTCCTAAGATACCTTTTTATAAATGAACAATCAAAGTTGAGATTTTACACTGCGCTTCAGCAGTGAAGTAATTAAATCCCTGTTTTCACAGTGTAGGGTAACTGATAATTGAATACTATATTAAAACCTATAAAAACAAGTGTTGTCACTAGAGAATGTCATGTACTGTTACCATTATAACTTCCAGATGCATCATCCTTATTGCATTTATTACATCTGGACTAATTTAGCAAGGCAACGCCGCTGCAAGGGTGAGGGGTTTCATTTCCCCCAAGGCACCCGTGCTAAAAATGTAAACACTTGTGGATCCGTAGGGCACTTTGGATAAAAGCACCCGCCGAATGACAAATGGGCTGTCGAACAGTCTGATAGCTGTAGGCGCAAAGGCCTTCCTAAATGGCTCAGTTTAGCACTCGGGGAGGAGAAGAGGTTCTGGCCCAGAGTGCCTGGCTGAGCTGTGAGTACAGCGGTGAGAGGGTGCAGTTCATTGTTTGTGAAGGCAGAGGTTCTGTGGCTCTCACCTCGCTCTGCACCAGCACCCCTGGAGTCTCGCAGGAAAGGCCGACGGCCAAGCTCGGCTCTTTGAGGAGCATGTTGAGCCACTTAAAGTCTCTGGAGTCGGTTCTAGGTTTCTTTTTTCTTGCCTACACTGAGCGTATTGTCTTTTTTTAAATGATTATGCAGCTTTTATCAGCATAAAAGATAAAATTAAATATTTTCATGTTGCGGGGCAATTAGCTCCCAAAAGAAAAACCTTTTTTGCTAGTGTTATTTCTGTTCCCCTGGAAAAACACAGGGTTTCACTACTAACTGGAAAAAGAAGTCAGTAAACTCCCATATATATCCCAATAGTTTACTACTCCAGCAAATTGGCTGACCCTTAGTAATGACCTAGCAACAGACACAAATTCGAGTCCCTGTTGCCATTAGCTGACGTAAAGATATCGGTTGAAAAAAGCATTTTTTCTGTGGACAAATTTAGCTACTACATCCGCAAATTTCACATGCAGTAATTAAGCTAGTAGTGCCGATACACCCTGCCAGAGGCATTATAGAGACATTATATAGCCTGTGGCCCTTCTCACTCAGTGGATGAAGGATTGAGATTAACCTTTATCATCTCTTTTAGGAGAAATGTGTCTTTGGCAAATATAGAGAAGACTATCAACATACTGTACAAGCACACATGTACAATCAAACTACAGTAACATACAGTATCCCACATACATCAATAGATAAAAGAAAAAATCGCACATCAAAAAAGTATATATGCACAATGCAGGAGCGTCAAGTAACATCAAGGCTAAACAAAACTCCTGTGTATTCCAAACATTTCCAATAACTCCAGAGCTTTGTAAAGCCCCAAAGTCAAAATTAATTGAAAACATTCATTTCAAAAGCTTTTTATCGAACCAGATATTCTCCTTCAATCCATATTTGTTGGCGTTTGGCCTTTCAAAAACTGCACACAAGGGAGGCACACACCTGCATCAGTGGGGCGGTCTAAAAGTAATCTAACAGCACCATAAACTCCTAAATGACTTTATATCCATGTATGGGAGAGCTTCAGCAAAGTTAAAGTTCGGAAATTGAACTGAGCTCTTCAAATACTGACGCTTTGGGCTGGCCGGCCTGACCTACCAACCCAAAGTGTCAGCATCTGACAAGTTGGAAATGAGACTCGGCAATCAACTATCTTACAAATTGAAATTCTGGTATCGAGACGACCTTAGCTTGAATACTGATGAAATACTAATTCTACAATAATAGTAATATGTGCTCAGTTTTACTATGACATGTTGTAAAAAAAACCTAAAAATATCAAGAGAAATTGGCTCATTCTCCTTGATGTCACAGCCTGTGATGCACTGCGCTCCAAGGTTCAGGGCACAAACTGGCATGAATTTCTGCAGCTGCTCCTTTTGACAGCAACAAAAATAGTCAGCTGTATCAATATGACGTGTTTATCAGCCCCCCGTACCGCCTCAGCACATACGCCGGCGTGCCCACTGAACACGTATTTATAAAAAAAATAATGTGAATATTATGAATCATAATCAAGCATAACTAATCAAATGTGACATCTAAAACCTGTGCACAGTAGAACGGAATAATGTGCGGTGTTTGTGTACGTCTGCATGTGAGTGAGTGTTTCTCCACGTGTTAACCCCCCACTTCTGTCTACTTATGCAAATCTTGTGTCGACAGCTTTCATTGCCATTGGGGAGCTCACATCCACACCTGTGCACAAACTAGCAAAGAAATGCGCTACACTGAGCAGGTATTCTATAGGGAGACACACCCCACCTCCACTTACCTACTGTACGCGGACAATGAGTTGGTTATATGCAGCACAGGCACGCACGGAGGCATACCTAAAGCCTAGTAATGAGATTTGTAATGTGCTTATATCCTTTCTTTCATTCAACGGAGGGATTGAGAGAAGAGAGGGATTAGGCCTGTATTATCACACTCTGTGGAGGGAGGGACAGGGGCAGGGAAGGAGAAAGGGGTTATGAAAGGAAAAGAGAGAGAGGGTGTGGGCAGCGTATAATCCCTACATGTATATGTAGAGGAAATGGTCAGGTGGACGTATTTGATGGATGGATAAATTAGAGGAAGATGTGTAAGGATGGGAAAGAGAGTGGGGAGAACTTTTACTGTGTGCCACCCACAGAGAAGAGAGGATCAAAGATCAGAACAACTCAAAACATCAGATAAGGAAAAAGAGGGAGAACTTTCGGAGTTCCCTCAACGCAGCGTACTTCAGAAAGATGGGCCGAGGATGTCCTGACAGAACCTGTTAAGTACTCAAAGGCCATTATTTTCTAATTAGGATTTGTAGTCTAAAACGTTCCCTCTGAAGGCTGATCGCTGCTGGTTCATCGATGGTGTAGGAAGTACACCTTGTTCCAATTATTGTCTGGATTTATTTAATGGAGGACATCTAGAGGTTAATCACCAGATGCCTCTGAGCTAGCTTTAGGAGGGATGACTAATAAAAGTGACGGACTGCTTCCCTCCTCCCAGCTCTGCACCGTATTTCCATTCTAAGGATTAAAGCAGGAGGGTAGTTTGCAGCACAATATGCAAAATACGTGCAAAAATGGACCTAATAAATTTGTTTTCCTTTCTCGTTTTTGTGTTTTTGATGCTTTCGTTAGCCGTCTTCAAACAGAAAGAGCTGTCGCCTGCGCCTCTCATTTATTTCATGTTTATTTCTTTTACTTTACTTTTTGTTTAGGTCCAAAACTCATTTTCAGGTAGCTTTAAAAATGAGTCATCATGAGTCTTCAATTTGGCTTTCTGAAGCCTGAAGATACTCTGGATTTTCTTCAGGCATGTGTGTACTGCAAAGTAACTTTCTTTACTGCTTTGTTCTTCTCTGTTCTAAGAAACATTTCTCTTGGTTGTTTGTTTCACACTTCCCATACAACTTTGTGGAAGAAAACAAATTCTGTATCTTTCACAGTACTGCCAGTCTAAGGTTTTTTGCACAGGCAGTATTATAGCAGTTATGGTAGCAAGCAAGCAATACATAAATGCAAATTTAATGTAGATGCTTTGTTGCGGTGTAAGAAAAGAATATCTTATTCAAGATATAACTACTTTTAAAGGGGCACTTTACCCCAAAATCAAAACTGCATATTTTTCCTCCTACCTGTAGTGCTAATCATCTATTTTTTTTGTGTGAGTTGCTAAATTATGAAGATATCAGCAGCTAACTAAGCTACTTAAGCTTGCTAATGGCCGATATCTCCAAAACTCGGCAACTTGCACTAAAACAATCTAGATGGATAAACAGCGCTAAATGTAAGGGAAAAAATTGTATTTTAGATTTTGGGGTGAACTGTCCCTTTATCCTGTAAAGGCTTAATTGATTATTGATCGACTGTTTCAGTACACTTGACCTGATAAAGCATTAATTAGCGGGCCAACCAGGATCGGCCTATTAAAAGCATCCTACACTCAAAGATACAAGACATTTAACAGACATCAGCTCAGTACGGCGACAAGCCAAGTGAGTTTGTGTCCCTACACAAATTGCAAATAAAGAAAACGCCTCAAAGCACCGCAGCTCGCTCTATCAAGTCACATTAGCTGGTGTTGCAGAGCTGGAGGAGATGAGTGTAACACAAGGACCAGACAGGTGAAGGATATCGAGGGAAGAAGTATGTGATGACACCAGCCTGGAAGGAAGAGGAGTGAAGTGCAAAAGAAGCTAGGGAGTGGGAGTGAGGTGTTTTTCAATGCAAAGAAAGAGTGTGCGTTTCTGTGCAAGTGGGTCAATTGTCAAGCTCAGCAGCCGCCTGGGACTTGTATCTCTTTACTACTCTTTGTGTCTGCCCGGCGCGATACGATACGCACACAAATCCACTCAAACGCTGGCTACCTTCCTGTAGGAAGCTGTCACACGCATAGGCCATTGTTTAGTCCCTGTAGTCCCAGTACAGATGCCCTCATTTTCCACTGTATTGTGATGAGGCGTATGTGTAAGAGAGTGGTGAAAAAAACATAGAAAGCAAGTTTGTAAAACTGAACAAGTGTGAGAGTGGAAGTGGGACTTTGACTATAAATAATTTTTTTATGTGTTTGTGTGTGTGGTGTGCTCCCCAGTCGCTGTATTACACACAGATCCTGATGATAAGTTCAAAGTGCCTGTATCTATTTGCAACGGCAATGTGATTCACAGAGCTCATCTAGCCTGTGTGTGTGCATGTGTGGATAAATGTGTGGATAAGTGTGTGTGTGTGTGTCTGTGTGTGTGGAGTTCATTTTGCTCATGCTGGCCTTGGAGACAATTATAGCAGAGATCATTTGTTTTCAAGGATGAGGTACAACAATAAAAGGTTAAGAGAGAGAGAGAGAGGAAGTAAGATGGAGGGGAGAGAGGGACAGAGGGTTGGAGGACAACTAGGCAGGCAGATAGTACCTCATTAACTAGTCTAATTGATTGATGATTGTTCACACTGCAGCAAAAATAGATCCCAATTCCACTTCCAATATTTGAATGCCTCTGGTTGTGCTTGTGTTCAATTGCCAGGCATGGAGCGAAGAGGAAGGGGGGATTAGGATAGAAGGTTGGTTAGAGCAGCTCCCACAGAGCGATGTCTCTGCCATGTTCAACTTGTTTGTTTTTGAGGACTATTTAGTTGTTATGGACTGGGAATGCCAGTATCTGTCTTGGGGATTCAGCAGTGATTGTTATTCCTCCTTGTAGAGGCTTTTAGGAGACAGTATGCTTTGACACTGTACCTGACATCACAGTCTTATAAGCTAACCAGAAACACTCATCTAATGCCAACACGTCCAACAGTCTTCATCCTGGGCTCCTCAGGGAGAGGATCCTGCCGGGTTTCTGAAACACTCTTAATGGATGTTGCTCTGTGTAGTTTACCTGTTTCTAGTTCATCTGTCAGTTTGTGTTACTACTGTCTTATACTTAGCCACACTAGCAGCATAGCTGCATGGATGGCAATCTCAGTCTGACGCTTTGGTCCACTCTGAAGTATCACAACCACGACTGGATGGACTGCCATGAATCCATAGAGACATTTATGGTCTCCAGAGGATGAATCCTGGTGGCTTTGGGGATTCCCTGATATTAAATCTAGCCCCAACAGCAGGTCAACATTGTCACTTATCCATTGAAATATCTCAACATCTGCTGGATGGACTGGCGCTTATTTTTGTACAGACATTCAAGGTTTCCAGAGGATGAATCCTTATTACTTTTGAGGATACCCTGATATTTACATTTAGCATCATATTGAGGTTCACAAATGTGGTTTTGAGTGAAACTATTGGATGGATTCCGATTACATGTACACACATTCATGTTCCCCACAGATGAATTGTGATAGCTTTGGCTACTTAGCAACTTGTAGCATGCTAACAAGCTAAACTAAGGAAGTGAGCTTGGGGACTATTATACCAGCTGAACATCAGCATGCTGACGTTATAAGTTTGCTTGCAGCACTGCTGTTTCTGACTTCACCTTCACAGGGCCACTAGCATGGATGTAGACTCTTTACTGTAGTCTTGTTTTGTGCTGCTTTGGCTGCTGCATACACAAACATGCCTGTTGGAAAGGTTTTAGACAAAAAATATTTCTGGAAATATATAAAACATAGCAAGATGTCAAAGAACATAGATTAGAAATGCTAGAAATAAACATGTATAAATTCAATATGATCCATCTGGAGCTGCCTCCACACTTTGGAAAATAGAATATGAATACCATATATGCTCCACTCAAAATCTGTGACACCATGACAGCTCTCTGATTGCTACGGTCGTGAGACACTTGACAGCCAAAAACAGACTTGCAGGCCAAATGAGAAATTAGGCATCTGAAAAGTGCAGCAGCAGCCATGCTGAAACCAGTTCACCTTCAGGTGGAAACTATGCAGTACCACGCTCACTGACTTATTTCACTAAACAGTAGCTGCTTACTTTATATAGAAAACAACAGCTATATGAGTCACTGTCAGCAGGAGAAATCCATTTTCACAAATGGGTGGGTGGTGTGTCTAATAAGCCGGCTGCTGTGCTTATTCCTGCGTTCCTTTATAGTCGATCTACTTGAGCCGAGGTTGATTGGAGCGGCGATGAGAGGCAAAGGCGTCCACCTAATTAGCAGAAGTTTTGACAAGCACTGCCCTGTTAAGAGCACAACTTGAAAGACGGACTGTTTAAATAACATCAGTTTACCTGCTCGCCTGGTGTCCTGTTAAAGTGGTTTAAATCATCTCTCCTGCCACACACTTAAGCAGCGTTTAAAGTCAATAGACCACTTATGATCGTATAAATAAAGGGCTACTTGCACATTTCGTCCACTTGTTTAAGAAAACATGCAACCACCTGTTGAGCTCATGGTGGTAACTGCAGGTCCTTGTTTACTATAATTGTGGACTAGTCATTATCAGGCATCAGCTGAATCTTGCTAAGTTAAGGTGGAAAAGTTTCCTCAAGCATCTGATATTGAATCCTCACAAACAGAGATACCAACCACAAACCTACTTCCCTTTTATTTTCCCTCTGTATCATTCTCCACATTAACTTCCTTCTTTTCTTTTAATTTCCCTCTCCCCCCTTTCACTACCAGGTGACCCTCCGCTTGGTTTCCGTGACGTGTTGCTGCGTGACGGCCCCGAGGGATTCGCTAAGGCCGTCCGTGCCCATCAAGGTCTGCTGCTGATGGACACCACCTTCAGGGATGCCCACCAGTCCCTCCTGGCCACCAGGGTTCGGACCCACGACCTGAAGAAGATCTCGCCATTCGTCAGCCACAACTTCAGCAACCTTTACAGCCTGGAGAACTGGGGAGGTTAGTTTCTGTGTGTTGAATGTATGTCCTGACAACCCGCACACAATTATTTTTTAGTCCAGACTACTAGCTGCAGGGCTAACTGAGCTAACCAGCTAATGGCAGTGACAGTTGCTAGCAGTTTGCGGTTACTCTGGTGATATGCTGCCCCCTATCAGTTGGGTATGAATTCAATAGGTGGCCAATTCTTACATATTGCACCTTTTTAAAGCAACACCGCCATTTGCCACTCTGAAGATTCATGATAACTGCGGAAATACTTTTAATATGTGCCTCATGCAAGCAGTCATGTAAGAAAGGCATCAGTTTCCCTCTTCCGATGGCTATCATATTAATTAAACTCTTTGTGTATGTGCTCCACAGTTTTAATTCATCTGAACAGCCATGCCTGCACTCTCAGGTCTTTTCATTCTTGCTGTAGATCTGTCCCATGTTTCATTGATGACAATGATTGTGCTTCTTTGTTTTTCCTGTGCGAGCTGTGAAAAGTCACGTGCCATTGAAAACGTATCTCCTGCCCCCATCTCCTCTGCCACAAGTCAGTCTTCAGCGAGTTCCCTCGATAGACGATGATTGTACCTTTTGCCTGCCCTTGAATGAAAAGAGAAAACGATGCTTTATTGAAACTTGTTGAGGCATGAACAGTCGAATAGTGTCCCCGTATAATATGCAATTACTCTGAAATTGGCCAGAGAATGAAAATGCGTGCCTTGTGTTTGAACAGTCGGCGACAAGGCCAATTATCAGCACTTCTTGATAATGGTCCTGTGTGAAGTGTGATTGTTATGAACTGGTTTCGATGAGTAAATTCACTTTCCCCGTTTGAACACTCTAAAACACTTAGGACACGCACGTTTGTGGAAGAGATATGCCCAGTGAACCTCTTGAGGTTGAAACATTTAATTTAATGCTCAATTATAGTAAACTACTCGGAGCGATTGTGGTTATATTACTTGGAGTGCTTTGAGTAGATCACAAGAACAAACATAAGAACTAAACAACAAAAGCATGAAGTGAAAAGGGTTTCTGTTTCGGTGACAGTGCTCATCGTTAGATGGTCGAGCAAAGTGAGAAAAAAATAAAAAGACAGCAGAGAGAGAGAGAAACCTCCTCGGTGCTGTAAACCCTTCCTGAGATTAAATTCCTCCCGCTAGCCGATCATGGTGCACCAGTTAGGAGAAAGCAATATATTTCATTACTGTGGGAGAGCACTTTGAGCAGATCTCACATTAAGCAACTGTCTGCTCGTCTCATGTTTGAACAGATAAAAAGGTTACAGCTAAAGTAAATCATTGAGGAGATATTTTTGATAAAAGGGGCTTAAACGCTTCCCGACTTCCATCTCCCGGCACATCGTGATGCCATTATGAGGCTGACCAGAGAGGGATGACACGAATTCAGCTTCGCCATGTTTGAGCAGTAACATTAAAAGTAAATCTTTGAAGAGAGACTGTGAAAACTGGCAGTGAACTCAATCCGTCACTCTGGAGGAAATTGTTGAATAGGTGCCAGGGAAGGCCCTTGTACCTGTGTGTCTCATTATACTGAAGCAGTACTGAAAGGGGAAAGTGCTTTGATTAAGGGACATAAAGGCCTTTTTATCATTTCATTATCTTATATTTGAAGACTTGGGGGGGGGGGGGGGGGGAGAAAGCGTCCACCTTTTCTCAGCCCACACCTACTGTATATTAAAATGTTGTTTACCATCATTCATAATCATGCAGAACACGACCTCACCGATAACTTCACTGCTGAGGATCCTAACACTCTGCTGCAGCGTCTCTCTCTGGCTTTCAGTCCAATTGGGCGATCGTTTAGGCTTTCAAAACAATCTCCTGTTAGGGGACAGGAAGCTCACAGTATGGTCAGACATATCTATACTGTATGTTGTCCTGATGAAAGAGCGCAAAGTCTGCTTTCTACAGGTTTGTTTGCTATTGGTTTCATCTGTGTGAGAAACAGGAAATGGTGCAAAAACAGTCAATAAAGCCTGATAGAAAGCATGCTTTGAGACCATTTTATGGGTGAACATTAAAGTTGTTAATTTACTTGGAGCTTCCTGATAAACGGAGACTTCTCGTGGGTTTTGAAAGCCTAAACCAGTGCCACATTGAACTGTTTAAAAGCCAAAGAGAAGCAGCAGCACAGGGATTTTAAAAACTGAAATTACTGGTGGGGTGTGTGTATTATGCTTACTTTGTGAGGCAGCTGGATTTTCTTTAAAGCAGCATTATTGTCTTCCCTTAAAATTACAGCTTCAAAATCATGTTGATGGTACACTGTCTTGTGATATGGGGTGAATGGCGTCTTTTAAGCTATGTGCTTGTGGCCAAACCACAGTGGTTCGAAGTAGAGGTGGGAAACACAGAGTAATTCACAATATGATACGATTCATGGTATGTGTCCCACAATAATGATAGCAGTGTTTCCCACACAGGTACAGTAATAGCCGCCCAAGTATATTTGGTGACCCATTTAAGCATTTTATAGAGGACTTTTACTTTGCCAATTCGTCTGCGAGAATGACGCCATCCGCGATCAATTTACAAGGTGACAATGATCCCTCGCTTTCCGCTCCTGTGTACCATCAATCACTCGTGGTCTGCAGACAGAGAAGACGGTCTCTGGTAAAATGAAATACCACCCCCTGGCCACAGGTTCTCACCCATCCTGTGGGAAACACTGGATAGTATCATGATACAGAAATTCTGCAAGAAACATTACATTGCAAAACTATCATCTAATGATACATCATGTTGCCAGCATATTGATAATCGTATCACATGAGGAAGTATCACAATATATTGCCGTAGCCATACTTTATCCCAACCCTAGTTCGAACCAATTAGCATCCCTTTAGGAACTACTGGCTGCCTCGGCCATGATTTAGATGTGACGACCAGCGACTGCAGTGGCGGCTCCTAAAGAGATTAGCATTGATGCTGCTACAGCATCTGTTACATCAGAACTGAAGAGTATATTTCATTTACAGAAGAGTAAAGAACGGTGCTGAAGGCTTTACTCGAAAGGTTTCGGAAAGAGGTTGATTCACCAACTGTTTCCACTGTTACTACTCTCCTACTGTGAACTGATTGGTTGAAGTGAGCCTGTGATAGACAGATGGTTCGTCACACTCTTTGAAAGGACCGGCTCTTTTCTAAACTGTTTCTTCAGGATGACTTCCCAGATGGTTTTGTATAACAAACCATCTGGCACGTCAGGTTAGTATTATGCTTCAGTATGAATGATTATAAACATAAATATAATAAGGTTTGGGCTAGAATGTTAAACGTGCTTGTCTTGTAGTACAATGCTTACTTATTGTTAACTGAGTGGACAACATGTTAAACACTCCTGATCTGGACAATAGCTGCAGTGAAAACTCTGAGTAAACACTGTCCAATAATCACGTCTCTGAAGAAGTGAATCCAGTTCTGATAAAACGGCAAGAGAAAAGTGAATCTTACTTTGTGTCTTGATTCTACATTCTCCCGTAAAGCGCTAATGTTTGACTTGCAGAGAGAGTCAAGTGTTGAATTTTTCCATTTGAAGTATCTCAGTTTAAACAGTCTTCTGTCTTCATAAAAAAGTCAGCGTATATATGCTTTCCTCTCTCCCATTTACACATCGACAGCAGGTGTACATCAGTGAAATCAAATACAAAACAGGAGGCTGAGCAGGTGAAACACCTCCTGACATGATGATCCTGTAATAGGCCGGTGTTATGAGCTGATGAGTGTGAGATTATCTCTCTTGCTTAAGAAAAGTTGCGTAGAGAGTATGTGTCATCGAAGAGAAATGTAATATGCGACTCAATCCTCTTGAGGCGTGAGTAGTTCCTGCATGATACGATTATGAGTCAGAGAAAAAACAATAGTGCTTTCTCATAATTATTTAAACACTTAAAGGCAGAATAAATTCTGGAGAGAGATATTCCCCTGAAAGCTTCCTGCCACTTTACTAGTTTACTGTGTAATGATATGCTTCCTGTGCGTGTTTAATATTTTGATGTTAATTAAACGAGTTAAGTAGGAACACAGTGTTTAGAAAACAGAGCGATTCGGCAACAGAATATACATCCATTTAAATGTTTTGCTTTTCTTACACACAAAATAATGTCAGTGTAGTTCTGTAACTGGGCGTGACCTTTAATCTTCATGGAGTGTGATCAAAGTAAAATCCAATATTTTACTTGTTTTTGTTTGATTTCACTCTAAGGTCAAAATCAGTGTTCGCTATTACAAAATGTAAAGCATATGTGTCATTTGGCTCTTAAGCAAATCTTTGCTCAGCTCATGTTTGAACAGATAAAAGGGTTACAGCTAAAGTAAATCATTGAGGAGAAATTTCTGATAAAAACACGTTTAACGCTTCCCGACTTCCATCTCCCGGCACATCATGGTGTTGTTATGAGGCTGATTGGAGAGAGATGACACGAATGCGGCGTCGCAATGTTTGAGCAGTAACATTAAAAGTAAATCTTTGAAGAGAGACTGTGAAAACTGGCAGTGAACTCAATCCGTCACTCTGGAGGAAAGTGTTGAATAGGTGCCAGGGAAGCCCCTTGTCCCTCATGTCTCATTGTACTGAGGCAGTTCTGAGAGGGGAGAGCGCTTTGATTAAGGGACATACAGTAAAGGCCTTTTTATCATTTAATTGTCTTGTATTTGAAGACGTCACAAAATCCATTCCACCTTTTTCTCAGCCCACACTTATATTAAATGTTGTTTACCATCATTTATAATCATGCCGAATACCACCTCACTTGATAGCTTTGATTCTGAGGATCCTAGCTCTGCCGCAGCGTCTACAGGGTTTATACACAGCCAAAAAACTGTGATAAATCTCCTTTTAGGACTGAGGAGTTATATAGTTAGTATTCATCTTTGTAAAGCACTTTGTGACATTGCTTTGAAAAGTGCAAAATAAATTAAAGTATGCTGGTGAAAAGGAAATCCGGACCTTCAGCTTTAACTAGTAACTACATAACAAGTAGCAAAATGTAAAAGGGTTTTTGTGTGTGTGCAAACAGAACTCATGTGGACACGAAGGGTGTCAGGAGGAACAAATTATATCACTGGTACAGTCAATTTACTGTGAAAACTATTCCCCAGTCTAAAATGTTTTAATTTTTTTTTCTCCACAACCATCTGGTGACCCCTGAAAATTAACTCTCGACCCAAAGGTTGAGAACGATTGCAGTAGAGCACTTGTCTGCTGAACAGCCAGATGTTTTGAAAAGCTGATGTGAAAGATATCCTATCAGACACATCCTGCCCAATCAGTACTGTGCATGTGCAGCTCTGCGCAGATATGAAAAGAAAGCGAGATGACTCACTTGTTTGCTGCTTCTATCACCGACTCTAAAATATTTGTATTGATTTAAGACCATTTTCAAAACAAGTCTTAACATCCTCGAGATGAAGGCTGATGAAAACCTCGTTCAGTTTTCCCCAAAATATCACAGTTATGGGCCCATTTGATGAATGTGGTATTTGGAACAGCTGCTATGTGCGAAGGCTTTTTACACTGGTCTTCTTCAGCAGTAGCTTGAAGCATGCAATGGGCTTCGTCTCTCTCTCTCTCTCTTTCTTCGATACTGTAATTCTTCAGGCCGTTCTCACTGCCATCACATCTGGTCTAACTTTGACATTGTAGGTACCCCTCTGAGGACACGGCTTGAAGGGCTTCTCTAGTGTAAAGAGCAAAGAGTTCAAGTCAGGGGGCACGAGGGCGGGTCACACACAGGACTGAGGTTCATGTCCCATCTGTGACCAAGCGGCAAGAGTAATTTGATGTCGTGTACGTTGCTCGACATCAGTTACGTCACTCAGATGAGTTAATTTAATCCGAAATATCTTCCTTTTTTAACCCTAACCAAGTACTTTCTTTTGCCCAGCCCTAACCAAACCATGATTATTTGACGACATTAATAACAGTCCAAAAGTCATAATATGTCAAACAATGTGAACTGTTTATCAGCACATTGCATATAACGTATTAGAGTTGACTTTAACACAGAGCCTTTTATGTGCAATACTGAAGTGAGGGTGGTAGGTAAATCTTAATTTGAAGCTCAAGGCCACTGACCAAGCTGCTAAATTTAATGAGTTGTGAGTGAGAACGTCTTGTATCTTTCTCTCAACGTTCAAATCAAATTCCTCCCGTTTTTATATCAAACTATCCTGTTTCATTAGGAAAAACATCCCAATACAGGAGCTAGATACTCTTTAGAGGCTGTTTCGTCTAAACTTGAAGAGAAGGTTCTGACCATTTACAGTAGATCTCATGATCATGTGTGAGTAGCAGTTTGCTTCCCATCCCCGCTGCTAAACATCCTTCATTCACTCAACCTTCAAAGTTCACAGATGCACTGGTTGGCTGGCATACTCTCGTCTGATATTGATTTAGCTTGTGAAACACAAATTAGACTACCACGCTGCGGCAAAGAGTTCAGCTCCGGCACACACTGTCCCACAGTGACGGCTCATAACTATACCTTTAAACAGTTCCTCGTAAATCAGCACATGATTACAGGAGGGATAACTAAGCGAGCCTCTCTTGATAGAAGGTCCCTATACAATGCACTTGTATTACAATGTGATCAGAGATAGAGAATATTGCACCCTGCTGTGTTCAAATTACTTAGTACAAAAATAAATCACTGAAGGGAAGGTGACCACGTGAGTATTGAACACCCGTTACCCTGACATATTGTCCCTATGCAAGAATCCTTTTTTCTTTTACACAAGGATCTTAGATAGGGAATATTGCTTTCACATGTTTCAGCTGCTTAGAGGCAGAATGAATCATTGAAGAGATTAAGCCTGTGAAAGCCCTTTGAGGATTAAGTCCCTTCCTGATATAGCGTTCCTCCCAACACCATAGAAGATACAGTAATACGAATTAGGTCACATAATGTATCTATATGGTTCCCTGTGTCTGTTTCACAATCGGCACATTTATCAGATGGTAAAGCGGCTGATTCTTAATTAATGTATGTGCTCATTTCAGTGCGCGCGTCTCGTTCTGCCCCGCAGTGTTTCGGGGGCTCTGGTGTATGTTTCAAGGAACTCTTGCTGCAGCGTGAAGGTCTGACGGGCACAAAGGCAAATCGACCAATCCCGAGCAATAAAGCAGAATCACAGATGACATAAAAATTGATCCAGCAGGATAAACTGTCCGATGCATCAGGGCCATAATTGCGCACTTAAGCAAAAAATGCTGAGATGTGTGTGTGTTGATGTAGCTTAACGATTGAAATTATAGATATAAATCATTTTTATTCATCATGGGCTTTCCTTTATTGGCCCGTGTGCATGAGATGGAAGTTGATTTCAGAGAACTATATCTTCCCAGCAGGGGACATTTGGATGAAGTAAAGAGTTTGCCAATATGAGACCATGCAAACTGTTTAATTACTGTTTTTTTGTTGTTGTTGTAAGATTTACTCTTGATGTTACAGGCCGATACAATCCCACAACACCCATTCCAGGAGACGGTTGAGCCCAAAATAACACGTTCTTATCTGTAACTTTCTTTAAAAAGAACATTAATGTTGAATACATTTCTGGCCATCGTGGACGTTATATAAGAGGCTCATTTCCATCTTCCTCTCTTATTTCAGCTCCTCTTCACGACAGATTGGAGGCTGCCTGTCTTTCCAAAAAGAGGCAAGCTCAGCAGTGCCCTGTGCCTAATGTTCCGATATGTGGGCCCAGCTGTCAGTCTTCATTCCCGTTATCAAATTATCAGACCAAATTCTGCAGCCCCAGATGAATTCCTCGCCCGGCGTCATGTTTTTATATCTCACGTGCTCTAAAACATTAATACTAATACGTTTAACATCAGATAGGGATTGCTCTGAGTCATTTCCGCTCCACAGCGGTAGTTTAAGAGACGCTGACGTAGGCTCAAATCCAGATCTTTTCCAGGGCATTCCTGCTCCTCCCAGAGTCGGGAACGAGCGGCGGCGCTTTGTATTCTCTCCGTGTCCAAATGTACGAGAGCAAGGAAAATGAAATTTAATGACGGCTGTGTTGGATCAGCAGAAAACCACTGGAGGCTTCAATATTTCTGGCTGATATGATAAACGGGTATGAGATTCGCTAATCTAGTCCCCCCAGAAAGGGAAATGAGAGATTGCTATCTCTTTTATTTTCGCCTCTGCCACTGAAACATTTCTTAGATTTTTAAAGTGACTTCACAATGAAATGATGGAAGTGTTAGAATGAACAATGAATGTGCAAGTATCATCAGATATTTTATTTGAGCATCCATTTATGTGTATTGTGTGTGTGTGTGTGTGTGTGTGTGTGTGTGGGTGGGTGGGTAATAGGATAAGTTTGAAATATGAGTTTTCAAGTCTAAAATTGACATCAAAGTCAGGATGACAGATGAGACTTGAGATGACAACTGAAATAAACTGCAAACCCCCTGCGTGTGTGTGTAGGTGCTACCTTTGATGTGGCCATGCGCTTCCTGTCTGAGTGTCCATGGAAGAGACTCCAGGAGCTGAGAGCTTTGATCCCAAACGTTCCTTTCCAGATGCTGCTGAGAGGGGCCAACGCCGTGGGCTACACCAACTACCCTGACAATGCTGTCTTTAAGTGAGTCACACACACACACACACACTTTATCCTTCCATTTTTTTATAATTTAATTCAGTTATTAAACAGTCAAATGTTAACGCTAACACCCAGAGTCTTGCTACAAATATGCGCACATACACTATCTCCAGTATTGCTATGGAAACATGCTGACACACACAAATCTGGGCTGTAAATGTACATTTATACACACACTAGCTTACATTTGACTTGCGTAGCATTAAATACTACAGGCTGTGAGTTTAGTGTTCAGTATGTAGAGTGTAGTTACATCTAAGCAGGGCTGTCGTAACACTGGAGTAACTGTCCTTTTCCCATTTAGCTTCATTTACTGTGTTGAACTGTTGAGAATAAGATTTTCCTCCTGTTTGTCACTGAAAAATTTGATCCTACACGCTCACTGAAGTTACATAGTGCAGAAACAAGACACTGTACCATCAGCATGATTTACAAACAAAAAAAGTTATCACAAAAGTTACATAATGCTGCTTTAAAGAAAATCCAGCTGCCTCACAAAGTATTTTAAGGTGAAAATGTTACCTAACGTTACTTTATTAGAAAACTAATACTCCAACAACACGGTACATGAAAAAGCAACACAACACAGAAGATTTTCTACGGTCTATAAAAGGTGTAGGCTGAAGCTACAGCCTATAACACCTACTCCTCTTACAAGATACAACTTCTTTGGCATCCAGTAACCGTGAGCCAAATGTTGTTTGTATTAACATACTATTACCAAATACTCTTTAAATCATACTAAGTTTTTATATTGGTTCATTATAACTTTCTTAATGTGAATAGTGTATATATCCTGAAGTCTGAAGGTAAAGTTGTGATTTTTATTAAGAGGTTTTTGTTTTGGCTCAAGGCACTAAGATAGAGGATCCTTTATCTTTCACACAGGAAGCACAAAAGTCCACTCCAGGCGTAGCGACTCCAGGATGAACGGATTAGATTTTGGTGGTCAAGGCCACTGTGACCTTGCATAACACAGTTTTGGCCGTGATTATAGCAAAACGTTTATGAAAAAGGTCCAAAAGGATAAAATGATGAAGTAATGACGTTTTACTTCCAAAGGGTCAAAGGTCAAGTTCACTGTGACATCATAATGTTCTGCAAAAATTGTTCTGGCCAGTATTCAGCGCCACAGGGCACACCACCGTGAGGCGTTTTTTCTAGTTTTGTTCCGTCTTTGTGGATGTGAACATCATGACCTGTTATGTCATCATAACGGCTGCTGTTCAGTGTGCCCACGTGGGCTGGACACCATGTAGTGCATGATCCTTGAATTGATCATGGCGTATATTTACTAATTTAAACCTTTTTTTCTTAAACATGCACTTTTCTTCCAAGTCACATTGGCTTTTTTCTCATTTGAAACAACTTCTGGATACTTTGAGATAATGTACTTTTTAATAATAAAAGGATAAATACAACTGCATATCAATATTGCTCCTACACACCTTAAAGTGGACACAATCATTCATTTACACCTGTAACTGACCTAAAATGATTTTTTGCTCCTTAACCTTTCGTAATACAAACACAACAACATTAAAGCTAGGATTGGTAAGTTATTTTCAAAGCATTTTTTGTTATATTTATAGAAAATATCTTAAAAGGGAACTCTAGTGACAGCGCTCAGTGGCTAAGTTGCATTATGGGTAATGTAGGTGCCAGGTTTTGTAAAGCAAAATGTATTAGATTGAATGCAGCTTCCTTTGAACCACAAGACCTGTAAACACCTGAAAAATTGGTGGAAAACCTTTAACATCAATCAATTAATCAAATGCTGCTGTGTTTGTAGCCTTTTTGGACTGAGGCATTTAAAAGAGTTGTTTATTTGTGTATTTATTAGAAGAAACAATGCTAAGAGACCTTGTTGAACGTAGCGAACTAGCCGCTAACACATCTTCCCGCTAGCTAGCCAGAGCTACGGGGCAGTCTGTATCGAGCAGTGGGCGTTCACGTGTTTTGAAGGAGCAGCTGTAGAAGGAGGCCTGAAGGGAGGGGGTGTGATTTTTCAGTTGGTCTCCAGTGTCACCTACTGCAGCTTTAACGTGCCATTTCCAGAGCTTTCAGCCTCGTGTTGTGACCTTCCTCGGCAGATGAGTTGTTCAGCTGAGAGCAAAAGTTTCTTTAAGCTCGTGCTTTAATTACATCGTATATTTTGTATTCATTTCCAACATGAATAATAAATATAAAATCGTTCTCCTGTGAATATATTTGACCTACATTCTAAGCATTGTTTCTCTGACGCCTACAGACACAGCTGCTTTCTCTCCGTATATATAAATGGATTCACTGTCCTGTAGCTGCCCACAAACCGCATAACTGACACACACATTTAGTCAGGTCAATTTGGTTGATGTTTCCCTATCACCTCCTACCATGCTCAGTGAGCTGCACACACACACACATCATTGATACAGATGTACCCACTAATGCGTTTAGGCCCATAAATACTCCTGTGCCTACGCACATGCAAACACATGCCTCAAACACTTTTCCAAATGGATTCACAAGCTGCCTCGATGATGTGAGATGACTCACGTATACACGAGTACGCACACAAACACACACCTGCACAGTGTCATTCCTCTCACCTAAAATAAATTTGTAGTGGCTTTATGACTAATGCAGCTGTCCCCTCCTCCCTCCTTCCCATTGAATCACACACAGCAGACCTCCCCTATCCTCCCTGTTTTTGTGCTCCCCCCCTCTCCTCCCCTCTCACCTATCATATAGTCATTATTTATCCTCCACACTCTTATTACTCCCTTTTTCATGCCTCCATTCATCTCTCTACCCCTCTCTTTAACTCCCTCTCTCCACCCCGCTCACTCTCAGGGTCCCACCGGGGGAGCGCCATTGAAAATTTGCACATGATTGTGATTAATGGCTTTGATCTGTTCGCCCGGCTCTCCCTTCACTCCGTCACTCCTTCGCCCTCGACTTTTTCAGCACGGCAGCCTGCAGTCAAGTGGCCTAAACGTCTTCATTAACTAAATCAACTCAAAGTGTGATTTTATTTCGTTTATTTGATTTGAAGTGTCACGGGGTCACGGTACAGTACGCTCGGCGCTCTACATCTTCTCGAGAAGTTTCTGATCGAAAAAAAACTCGGCTTTCTCATCCACATGAATAACGGTTACGTCAACTCTGAGTCAGATATGTAGGCCCGCTTTTGATTCGCTGCCAAACAACGTCCACTAGGCAGCACTTGTATGCATTACACTGCTAAATAAACACTGGACACACAGACGCTGGACCGGTAATCCTCTCATGGCACAACATTAAGTGAGTCTGTTTGTTTGCCAACACAAAAGCTCTCACTGTGTGCAAATATTGCATTCGCAGTAACACGGCTACAGTAAGCACTCACCCCAGTTATGAAAAACCTGATTAAGATACCGGGGCCAAGGCAATAATAGGAGGGATTTACCACTAGCAGCTTGGATAATGAGGCGGGTGTACATTTCTCTCAGTTATTGTGGGCTCCTGCAGGCTGTGTAAGCTCACTTTTCATGGAAATAGTGAGAATATTGTATTTGCGCAGGTACAGCGATATTTATTTATGAGTGGCGATATGGAGGTGGATATAAACAGCTTATCCCAACCAGGATGTGCGCTATTATCTGGGCTACAGTGAGCATGAAGACAAACTCATTATACGTGTGAGAGTGAGAGTGCGAGTCTTGACAGTCTCTCTCACCTATTTCTGTCTCTGCTTTGAATGTGGATTTAAAAAATAAAGTGTGCGCACGACTGTATGGTGAGAGTAATATCTTTATTTAAAAAGAGAGTTTACAAAGTGCTTTGACAGACAAAGCAAAAGCATTTGAACGGCAAGAACTTTGATCTATATTTTGCTGAGTTCTATATATTTACCCAAGTGTTTCCCGCAATGTCAAACCCAGAGAAATGCACAAGTTAACTCAAAGTAACAGCGCGTTTCACTTTGTTGCCAATAACTATAACTTCTGGGGGAGAGTCAGAGGCTGAGGAAGAACAAAAACATTAAAAACATTATGTCATCGGTGAACATTTCCAACTGAGTGACAGATTTTCAGTGGCAGTAGTGGTTTAAAAATGAAGGCAACAGCTCCCATGATTTGTTTTGATTGAGAGACGAGAAGACAAGTTGGAAAACGCAAAATATCTATATAAATAACACCAAGAAAAGGAACAAAAGTAACAATGAAAAATGTTATCAATATGACCTTTTAAGAAATGATTTTAAAAAAGTCACTGACTGTGGCCTTATCCCCTCAGACACTTCCTTCCGAAGTCGAAGGGCCCTGATGGCGAAAGCACGGTCACCTTTAGATTAGACAGGCCCCATCTAAGGATCTGAGGCTGTAAACTGACTCATACTTGACCCAGATAAGCTTTAAAAGTTGTAAAGTCAACTCTAAGACTCTTGTATGTGCTGTTGACTAACATTTTTATTTTCCTCCCTTTCCATCCCCACCAGGTTCTGCGAGGTGGCCAAGGAGAACGGCATGGACATCTTCCGCGTGTTCGACTCCCTGAACTACGTGC
Source organism: Pagrus pagrus (assembly GCF_965226575.1). Taxonomy (NCBI): domain Eukaryota; kingdom Metazoa; phylum Chordata; class Actinopteri; order Spariformes; family Sparidae; genus Pagrus; species Pagrus pagrus. The sequence goes on along the minus strand of NC_140204.1, from coordinate 9,888,388 downwards.
CAAACATGCTGCTGGGCATGGAGGCTGCTGGAGCGGCAGGCGGCGTAGTGGAGGCCGCCATCTCGTACACAGGCGACGTCTCCGACCCGATGAGGCAGAAGTACTCCCTGGACTACTACCTGAAACTTGCAGATGAGCTTGTCAAAGCCGGGACCCACATCCTGTGCATCAAGGTGAGGGAATAAAAACAGGATCCAGTGCTTCAATTGTTTGCTTTTAGAGAAGTTTACTTCTGAAATCAAATGGCTTTTTCCTTCTCTGTGATAATCTGAAGACTCTGGCTTTTACCGTTTGCTTCTGTGTGGGAAATCCCTGCCCATCTGCCACCAGAACGACATACAACCAGCTGGAAATAATCTTTGCTTGTACATTTTCTTCTTTCTCTTGTGTACAAACCATCTAATTCTCATGTACACACACGTTTCCATGTATGTCATCGTACGCAGGGACGGCACTTACATGGCTGTGCGCACTCTAAGTAGCACTGGGATGCAAACTTTCTGGTATTTGGTTGAAACACAATTGGCAGGAAAGACACAATTGGCATTTTTTAATTAAAGCTTCGTGTCTGCAGTGTGAGTTTGGCTCACTTCTGTTACACTGCTGTGAATTATCTGCCTGTTCTGCAACAACTTTCTGTTACTATCGTCACATATGATGGCAGAATCAAGATGGTTGATGTTCAGCTCAATGCAAAAGAAGACAACATGCATATTAACATTAACATTACCAGTTGCTCATTAGCATGCATATATGTAGTATATTGGCTCTTATTAAAGGACAAGTTCAACCACAAATCAAAATTCAGTCATTCAGAGTTATTCTCCCTTAATTACCCTTCATAAATATGGTCTCTTTTTATGTAACACAAAACTACAATTGCTAATAGTCTCTAATTAACTAAAAATTCAGTCTACTCAACTCAAAATATGCTCTTCATTCTAAAGTGAGCATGTTCTTGTATTCAATTCACAAGTAGTTTTTCACAAGCACCTAGTTAATGCTGAATATGCGTACTTGAACATAGCGTTAACCACAAACTGATAAATAAATTCTGGGTGATGAAGTAAAACCCTTCAACACACAAAACACACACACACACGCGCATATCTATTGGCATTTTAATTAATAAAGAACTCAGATGTTAACTGTTAAACACAGTTGAATGTTACGACTCCCTCCTATTGAAATGACTTGTATACTGGAGCCTCTTATCTAAATGAATAGGCTGATAATGCTCACATTAAATTAATTTCTTTGTTCAAGCATGACAGCATATTTTCAAACGTGAAATGACAAACTCCCGCTCTGCCGCCGTGCGAACCATCACACGCAGCGGTGGCAAATCTCATAAACGGCTTGCGCGGCTAATGAGGTTAACTTTAAAAAGAAGAAACGAGCACGCATTAGAACTTCATGGAGTGCAATCATCACCAAAGGGAGCGCGACTAAAACATCTAAGCTCCGTCTGTGAATTTCCGTTAATATCAATTAAGATTTATACATTATAATGATCCTCAGAGTGTGTCTGTGGAAAACTTTTTTAAGTTATCATTTTCCAGCACATTGGTAACATTCTATAAACTTGTCTTGAATTAACCAAATAAATTTCCCAAAAGAGTATTTGATTTACTGCAGCACTAAATGTCTCTGATTGGCAGTTTTAGCCTCAAATTCAAGCTTTTTTTTTTATCAGCGATGACACATTGATTGTTGGAAGAGTTTTAGTAGTCGTATCCAAGTCCCCATCACCTCAAGGATTTTGGTGTTGTTTTGTGAGCATGTTCTTTCTGCTTATTTTGGCTCCTCCGATTTCACCAAATTATCAGCAGTTTGGGGTCTGTTCCAGCTTTAATGAACAGCCTTGGGGCCGTTGCTGTGTGCACACCGTCTCACTAATGAGAAGTAAAACAGGTGGTTCAGATTAATCTTGGTCCAGGACTCCGTAACCAAAATGTAAATGTGTTGCGGAAAGCTACTTTAACCCGGATTAATGGATCTAGATTAGGTCTCCTTGTGTGTTAATTTATATCCCGTCCTAGATTCAACCGCAAAGACTTCCAGAAGTGTTAAAAAGAAATGCAAAACGAGGAATATAGTAACTTGTGATGTTTGATATTTTGGGATATTCAAAGAGCTCTATGTAGTTTTGGAGAAGAAATTCACACTTACAATATCAATGAGGTAATAATTAAAAAAAACTCATGTGTTTTTTCCATAACTGACTAAACAAGCTGTTCTCAGTGGAAAATAATGATTATCATTAAATGAATCACGCCAGCTGTCACTTACATTTTTCCTTCCATCTTTACAACTAGGACATGGCCGGCCTGCTGAAGCCAGAGGCCAGCAAGCTTCTGATCGGCGCTCTGAGAGACCGTTTCCCGGATGTGCCCATCCACGTGCACACACACGACACGGCGGGAGCGGGTGTAGCCGCCATGCTGGCATGCGCCGAGGCTGGAGCCGACGTGGTGGATGTGGCCGTGAGTATTCAAGGACAAGGTTGCTTTGGGTGTCTTGATGAGGTCCAGTCCTTGCACTGCGTCTCCTCATGATGTGTGCATAAAACATTATTTTCAAAGGGTCTGAGAGGTTTTAAATTTTTATTTGCGATCGTAAAATAAACCAACAATCCATTTATTTTTTATGAACGTGAGACCTAGGCCTAGATCCGCCCATAAGTTATCCTGACAGCATTAACAAACATACATTTTCTACCAGTTGCTGCAATTTGCATTGTGAAATGTCACTGAAACAAAGCGGGAACGGTTGCTGAAGCCAGGAGCATTTCCTTTAAATGTGTTCACTGACGCATGCTGCCAGCACGGGCAGTTTCATTAAGACAGTTGGCTGGTATTTGCAGTTTTTCTTTTTTTTTTTCCTGTTCTGTTGTTCAGTTCCTTGTAAGACTTTAGGAAAGAAACAACCGGCTGTCCACCATGGATCAGACACACCCACTAAAAAGATTAGTTTGCTTTGGTTCTACTGGTGTACTCGGTTAAACTATCACTCTGCCAAGTAATGAATTATTCATAAACGGTAACAAACTAAATGAAATATGCTGGATAGTGGCAGGGAAGACAGCCAACACCTCAAGGTTTTTCTCCCTTTTGATAGAAAAAGTATTTTCCCTTTAATCCTTAAATTAAACTTACATGCACACATTTGAGACAAATGTACACATCTTTTCTCAGACTTTTTCTCTATGTATATAAAATCGACCCACAAAAATGGTTGAAGGATAAGCTCACCTGACTTTGCATCGGCATTGGGGTGAGAAGATAATAAAATTCTCATTTCATAATGGTTGAGTGAACTTATCCTTTAAAGACTATTCGTCAAATAATATTCATATTGATTGTTGCTTTCTAGGTGGACTCCATGGCTGGAATGACCTCTCAGCCCAGCATGGGAGCCATTGTGGCCTGTGCCAAGGGGACCAAGCTTGACACCGGTAGGTCAAATTTCATTATCAAGCAGTTTTATTTAGATCAGTCATATTGAACGCTTTGGAAAGAATCTGTTGGAACAAACGCCTACAAATATCCACGTAAAACGTTAATTGCACCATGCAGTTGTTAATGAGAGACAACATCTCTGACAACACCAGTCTTCATCAGACTTCATCAGAGATTATTTCTTCTGTTTTTCTAAGAGTCTCCTCCTCTACATGAACAGAGAAAAAAAAATCAATCAACAAATCAATAAATGACAGAGCGCATCACTAATTACTGCCCTAAGTCAGAAACGGCTGACGCCTTCTGCTTCAGTGATAACCTACACAGCCAATTAAGAGAGGAAGAGGGTTTCATGAACCGGCTCCGAGGATTTGTGAGATGGAGGAAGACCACGCAAGAGTTACACTTAGATGGAAATGATTAAAAGTGAAGTTAAAAGGAAGTGTTAATGCTGCAAACCAAAACAAGAGGACGGCTGACAACCCACCTGCTTGTAATTAAAACTACTGCTTTCCAAAATCTCTTTTTTTATAGGCTCAACAATAATTTTCAACTAAATTCAAAGACTATTTATTTCTAGACTGAGTACATTTATTTCAAGATATCTTTTATTGATGATATTTCTATATGTTGCACCTTTAAGTCATTCTGCCTTGAATTCTTTGTTTATTTCTTGTAATTATATCTTTCCCTTTATGCTGCGTTGTTGTAACCGTGATCAGGGTGGTCTTACACTCATAGCATCCTTAAAACCAAGCCCTGCTGTCCAGCACCACCGCAGTTTTCTCTAACCAATAAGCAGCTCTCCCTGGAGCATTAAGGGGTTAAAAGCGTTTCCCAAGGCAGCCTTGACATTTGCTCTCAACCCACGTTCTGTCATGTTCTGTTGGAGATCCTCGAGTCACAGGCCCGCTCCTCCTCACTCTGGACCACCGCTGCTTTATTCTATCTTGTCTGGAGGTCAACTGATAAGTGGACGGAAGGTTTTATAATGTGTCTATTCCCCTTTGGGTTTGCTGCTGTCCAATGTGCTCTGCTCAGTATGGTTTTCATGGTGCTGTGAAGAAGCTGGAGCTCCTCCCACCTCTGATAGCTGTGACCTCTGCCTCCCACAGCGATGGGTGCAGAGTGTGAAATATATTAAAGCGGCCGGTTGAAAAAAAAAACTGCTGTTAGAAAATCGAAGGAACATGAAGCGGGCCAAAGGAATTAAAAGTGATGGGACGTTTGCTGCTTAGTTATGTAGACGAATGCAATTGGGAAAACCGACTCGGCTCTGCTAACTACATCTGATAGCTCATTTCCATTTACTCAGAACCAGCAAAAGCCCTGCTAATTTTGTTTATACTATATTCACACCACACAGCTAATGCACTGTCTGCTGCTGGAGTGCTGGGTACTATTAACATTATAAGCTGTTTGATGCTGTGTGGGGGCGAAATGCTGAGGGTTTTTTTTAAATGGACAAATTGGTGGACGCCAAGTCCTCCTTGTAATCTGCTCTGATGATGAAGGCAGTTTCCTGCCTCTGGGGATAAGAGAGGCATTATTTCTCATGATAATCATGTGGTCTATCAATGACTGGTTGTATCCCACAGTAACAGATTTGTTGCATTTGTGTAAAATTCCTGTTTAACTGAATACGAGCCTGAAAAGCAGCGTTTCACTGCCCTCTCTGGGTGTGGGAAGAAGTGTGGTCAAAAGTTACATCTGTAACCTGACTAAAATATAAAATATGGCCAAAAGGGAGGGACTCCACTGGTTTCCGATTCTATGTAAGCTTATGAGAAAATTACCCTACTTCCCACTTGATTTATGACATCAGTAAACAGTTTCCTGATGAGTTTATGGTCTGAATCATTAGTTTCGAGTTTAATTTTCTGCACATGTGACAGCCGTGGCCAGGCATTATGTTTTTGGGGCGTTCATCCGAGCGTCCGTCTACGTTCGTCCATTCGCCCCATTCTTGTGAACGCAATATCTCAAACACATTAAGGGAGTTTCTGAAAAGGATAGAATTATGAAATGATGACATTTAATATCCATAAGGTCAGAGATGAAACGCACTGTGACATCATTATATTCTGCAAGAAATGGTCATTATTCAACAAGACAGCTCAGGAACAGGAACTTGACTGGTGCGTGGGGGTGTATAACCCTGATGCAGTAATTCTAGTGTTCATTACAGCATGACGTTTATTTAATGATGGTTTGATTTAGAGTAAAAGAGACGCTAAAGCAGGGTATGCTTTAGGGTGTGGCTTGCTTGTGATTGACAATTCGCTACCACAGCGTGCCCTCGGGTACTCGGTCAGATCCAGTCAGGTTATGGCCCCCCAAGCTCAACCAAATGTGGTCACTTCTGGCTCCAAAACGACAAGATGACACTGGCTGTCATGCTGTCGAGGTTTTTAGCCGGTGTTGAGCTTCTTTTTAAAAGAAAAAAAAAACAAAAAAACCATGCTGTACTCCCTGCAGCTCGGTTTAGTTGTATTTTGTGACACCTAATTCCCATGGATGAGTGGCCAAACAGACAAGACATTGTCCCATTAATATTTTCAGTGCGGATACACTGGTGTTGTAAAGCAGAGGATGGCAGTAAACATCAGGTCTTGGTGCCGTTAGTCCCTCAGGGTGTCCTTCAGTGTGAATGGGTTTCTTTTCCTAGGCTCATTGTTTCCGAAGCCACATTTAACAGTCATACAGGGAGGAATCTGTCGCAGAGGAGGAAGCAAATTCTGTAATAGCCCATAAAGCAACGCAGCTACAGAGCCATTAAGGCATGCTGCGTTTTGAGTGTGATGTGTGACTTGTGCTTCGAAAAGGAAAACCTCCTACTTCACTGCTGCTCTCACTGTCTAAACATGTAGCCCACAGCTGAACGCAACAGGTTCAGATCCAATATTGTTCAACAGCATCAAGGTTTGATAACATGTCATGTCTCCCATCATTTAGACACAGGCCAGTTTAGTGGATGAATATCAATTAGCGAGCATACAGCGCCCAGAAAAAAACTAGAGAGTCAGACAAAGACAAGGTCGTGACTGAAGAGCGAGAGGTTTTCAAGTGTGTCAGGGTATTCATGGAATCTCAATTTGCTTCACTCCAGATTGAGATTAGGATGCAGGATGTCTCCCACACACACACACATGTGCATACTTGTACTCTATCCTGAGTTGACCTGGGTACATGCATTATGCATGCACATGCAGACAAACTTCTCGCTGCCAAATTTTTTTATACCTGTCACCTTGTGCTCGTCAGTTCTTTTCATCTCTGCCTCTCTTTATGTCTCCCTCCTCTCCCTTTCCATCTGCGTTTTCCTATCTCGGTACTTTTTTAATCAAGTGGAGCACTGCCTTGGATACTTCTCTGCCTTCCTGACCTCAGTCTGTTTACTGCCTTTCTTCACTCCCTCCCCTCTTTCTCCCATCTCTGTTACAAAGCAGTAATCAGTGCTTTGCAGTGCGCGCTGCCTCTTTATCTCGCTCCCTCTCTCTCCTCTCAGGCCTCTTCCCATCACCCCCGCTTCTTAAACATTGTCTCTCCATCGTCCTCCTCCTCCTCCCTCCCTCTCACTCACTGACAAAGCAATTAACAGCACTTTACATGCCTGTTTCACTCCTTCTCTGTGTGCTCTTTCCTTTCCCCTTCCTCAGCATCTCCCACGGTATCTCTTTGTCCTGAAGAACTGGCGAACGCATCTTCGCACTCCTTTGGTTAATTAATTTGTCTTTAAGCCTTCAGTTTATTTATTTAGTCAGCCGCAGCGTGCACACACACATGCATTTTAAATATCATACATATTCGAAAACACTCATGCGGTTGAATGATGACACAGATTAAAGTGGCCCTTGTGTTTCATTATCAGCCACTGCAACAATGCAGTCCTCAAACGTACTGAAGAATGTAGACATACCACACAAAGCAGCGATTAAACAACAGGCAGAATGGATTACACACTGTCCGATTTCCACGTAGCCCACCGTTACTTAAATTACATGTTTGGGCTCTATTAACCCGGGCAGTGTCAACAGCAGATGTTTGTGAACACACAGTCTGTTTTAACTAAGCATTGAACCAGTAACCTCAATATCCCCAGACTCCCTTAACAAATCACGTGATTTTAAGAGTTGTTACGTGAGGAGAAACTTCACAAACTTTGCGAAACGGGTACGGCAAATTATAAATCAGCCGAGCCTTCTTGTAAATTCGGCATTAAATGCAATAATATGTCCTGTCATCCTCCCTGTTTAAAGTGTGTCTCGCCTGCTAACATGTAGAAGCTGTTCGAACACTATATTTCAATTGACGAAGAAGGTTTTTTAATAAAGGTAAACATGTCAAATTTTACAAATACAGAAAACGATAACCAATGTAGGCAACTTGTTATCCTGTGGAGATATTCCCCAGACTCCCTGAGAAAGTCGCTCATTTTTGTGAGTTGTCGAGTGAAAAGAAGCTTTAATAACTTTGTTGGACACTGACCACAACAAATGTTAACTATCGTGGCTTTCTTGTAAGTTTGGCAGAAGTTCTTTTTTCTTTTTGATCACAAGACATTTCTTTCTCGTTCCATTGAAGGTGCACTATGTAGTTTTTATTGAAGGAATTTTAATCAGAAGAGAAAGATCTTCACTGACTGATTTTTTTATGCCTGAACAAACTAAATAAACAAACTCTCTTTGATTTCATGACTGAATAAACAAACTGACCTTAAAGGACAACTCAATTTCATACTGTTTTACTTTATTTACATTTGGACACCTTTCTAGCTTCAAACAGTGTTCTGGGGACTTTATTTTTCTCTGAGAACAGCTTGATTATTCAGTTATGGGACCAAAAAGTAGTTTGTATTATTACCTCATTAATTGTGTAAATATAACAATTCTGAGTTTCTTCTCCAAAACTACATAGTGCATAGTGGAAGTGAGAACAGTCTACTCAGGATTGAGAACATTTAGATTCTTGTTCCCTCACGCTTCCCATTTTTCATCCGCCTGCAGTCAATCTTGCCTTCTTTTCTCCCTGAATCTTCCCAGGTCTCATCTTTCTACATCTATTCGTCTTCGTTAGCTCTCTTATCATCTCATCAACCACAAACTGTGTGTGTTTGCTTGTGTGGCTTTCTTTCTATATCTGTATGTTTTTGTTGGTGTTGACTCTACACCGACAAAAACACTCTACACTGTAGAGAATGCATGAACGTACAAATATGTGTGTGTGACTGTTTGTCTCCTGCATTTGTGAGTTTGTGCTGCTAATGAGTTGCATGTTGATGGCACTTTGTCACTGCCAAGCAGCCATCTAAATGACTGATGTATGTACGTGCATGTGCCTTATGTGTCTGCATGTCTGTGGTTCACATGCACATGGTGTTGCAGTGCAGTGATTGATTATTTTGGGGAGTGTAATCAGAAAAAAGTGCTGTATTCACATACCGAAAATCTGACACACAGTTGTAGCTTTTTTTCCCATATTTCTAGCTTCCAGTGTAAAATAAACCTCTTAATCCCAGAAGGCAAGTTAGGTTTTCACAATAGCAGAAAATTCTGCAGATAAAACACAACATTGGTGTGCTCTTCATTACGGTTGGATGAGGAAGACGTTCCTGCCTTCAGCTGTTTTCAGATTCAACTTTCTGCTTTCATAGGATTGTCCAGCTCACACAGGTGTGGCGTCTGGCTAATTAGACTTCTCCTCAGGAAACTGTAGGCTTGGGTAAAGAAGTTTCATCCTGGCAGATGCTGCAGCACAGCTGGCGCCACAACAAGAGGTTTTAAAACTCACTCTAAAATCCATGTCGGTTGATAATGATGGGTGGTAGTGGGAGGTACTCAGATCCTGTACCTTTTAGTAAAAGTGCCAATACAACAATCTTAATATATTCCTGCATTCAAAATGTTACTTCAAGGAGTTAAGTGAAACTGGGGTGTTGTGCCAAAAGCTGGCTGTTGGCATTCTCCATTTCTAAACTAACGTTAGCTACTGTTGCTTTCTGTTAGCGTCCACAGACTTTTAAAGGTAACGGAGAGAGAGACAGGGAAGGTGTTTTTTTTTCAAGTCGCGTAACAATTATCTCACATATGGCCAATGAAAAAGGGATTAATACACTTTTATTTCTACAATTTGTTACATAGAGTCCCTTTAAAGAAGCATTTGACTGCTGGACAGATGGCCATTGCATATATAGTAACTGGGCTGTCGAGAGAAACAAATATTTTTTGAAATTGGTGCTACATGACCAGAGAAAACATAGAAAAAGCACTGTAGTTTTCCCATTTGCTCCAAAGGTGGCAAACAATGCAACAACCAGAACCAGGGGCTCTCGCTGCAGGCAAAATTGACCGAAGTTTGCCATGTTTCAATTGCTGTACTACATCATTTAGTGATACAAAGCTGTCTGAAAATCTGTTTAAGTAAAATTACATTATTAGATTGTTAATACTGACAAACAATACAGACATACATATCTATATATCTATATACATATCATATCACCACCTAGATACTGCTGATTTAAGAGGTCACAAGACAGAAAGCTTGGGGACCACTGATGTAATCTTTAACATTGTGTTCAAAAACCACCCTAAAATGCAGTGATAGGTTGTATTACAATGTATTCTCCTCATTACCATTAGACCAACAGTGGACAGTGTGATGTTTCCAGCACAGCTGCAGTAGTGTTAAATGGATTTGGTGTCATCACTGTCAGACAGCTTCAGTTTGTCCTCTTTTAAAGAATCGCAAAAGAATCAGACATAAAAGTATTTTTACACCCACAATAGCCTCAGTGCAGCAGGCCAGAGTGCGATGTAACCACAGTTTTGTGTAGAACAGAGCTCTTTGTGTTGTAAGCTCACAGTTACTGCTACTTATTTGGTGAAAGAACTGCAAATATCTGTTGGGACCACTACCTCGAAGTCACAAGTACATGAGGACACCTGACACCTGACTTAATAAAGACTGATGTCACATGGAACATGCAGTCGCTTCACATTGTAAATTGAGTCTGTAATTTCACAATGGAAGCATAAATTAAAGCTACAAAAATGGTGTTCTCAAACAGAGAAGGAAATGGACCTAATTACTGACTGGCTTGGCAGGCAGCTGAATTTGAGGAGCAACCACATGCACATTAATTTCACATTAATTTCACAGTAGCTCCATTTCCTCGCCAAGATCACAGTGGAAGCACGCAAACACTTTGTGGAGTGCACACTCGCTTTGAATCCCAAAAATTCAAGCTTGTCGCTCGGTTGTTGTGGATGTACCGAGCTAAGTTTGTCTCATTAAAAAAGCTGCCTCTTGTCATCATTAGCCAAAATCTCTGTGCTGCCATTTCTGTCATGGCATTAAAGCAGCCTTTTCTTTTCAAGGTAAATGAGCTTTAGCGCACCTTAACCGGCTGCAGCAGGGATGTCATGAGCATGAGCAACAGATGTGTTTTTTAAAGGATCACAAAATATCACGGGGATTTAATGAGCGGCTCTGATTTGACGAAGGCGAGATGCAATGCAGAGTGAATCTTCAAGTGCACTTAAAGGCTAATAAAAACTTTATCAACACTGCTGCTCAGGCTTGTTTTCTGGCCTCTAGCAGATTTTAAGAGCTGTCAAAAAGTGAGTTCCTGGCAGTGGAAATGTATCTGCTGACATTTTGGGTTTAGCCTGAGTTTGAGAAAAGCAACCATGGTAATGTGAAGCATGAAAACCAGCGGACTGTGATCGGATGCATGTCCATACCCACCTAGCGGAGCTCATAACAATATCAAAACTGTGACGAGATTCACACCCTGTTTATTTTCTTACTACATCAAAACAAACGACATCAGCACAACACTGTCAGTTTTCCAGCTGGTACAATTTGTAAATCAGGTAACTTGCTGGTTGCCACATGAGCGTCCATGTCCGTTTCCTGGAACAACATACTTCTGTGAACATGGGAGACTTTTAAGTTTTTCTTTGTAACACAAGTATACAGTCTGATTGATCATTGTTTCCTCAAGATAATGAAATAACTTGAAATCACGAAATGGCAGGATTAAAAAAAGCGTGGCTGCTCTATGCTTCCATACTCCTCTCAGTAGAGAAATGATCAGAAAGACAGATTTACGCTTTGAAGCTAGATTGGCAAATAGTCATTTCTGTACGCACAATCTCGGTAAATACAGCGTATAATTATACACAAACTCAATCAACTCATTAATAAGTTAATTTAATTATAGGGGTGTTATGTTCCCATGTTCCATGCCGTAGATTACATTCTTAGAACACTTTTACTACATTGTTGTCTTAAGACTTATAGCAAGCTCTGTTTCAGATGACTATACATCAGTGTTGAAGACTCTTGTTCAAAGAAAATGTGCACATTGATCTCCTCTGCTCTGTTGCAGGCATTGCCCTGGAGAAGGTGTTTGATTACAGTGAATATTGGGAAGTAGCCCGAGGCCTGTACGCGCCGTTTGACTGCACAGCCACCATGAAATCTGGCAACGCCGACGTCTATGAGAACGAGATCCCTGGAGGGCAGTACACCAACCTTCACTTCCAGGTACGCCGAGCCATTCGGCTTGATTTGTATTGTGTTTTGTGCAAGTAATCAATTTTTTAAGCTAAATCAGTTTAAAATGCATTTCACAAAGCTCGTTGCCACTTTCTTGAGAATGGAGTATTAGAGGGAGTTGGTGCATCTGAAAAGATGTAAACAGAGGATTATCTCAGTGTGACATTGCATTTGTATTCACTGTTGTTCCACCAGACAGTTTAATTTATGAAAGTGTAGTGTATAGTGTAAGCTTTAACAAAATAATAAATAGACCTGTGTTCTCCTGCTTCTGAGTTTTTCATTTCCGTGACACATTTGTTTGTGTGTGTGTTCAAAGTTAGCAGAGATGCAAGGGATGTGACTAAGTGCAGTCATCAGAGACTCTGTTTAGGAAACTGACTAAAAATGTCACTTGAACAACTTATTTTGCTGTTTGTTAATGCTGGTATGGAACATTAAGTACAACTATGACTCTAAAGTGTCGACACGGTGCACAGTCGCAATCTGAAAAGGTGAGAGCGGCTGTGCACCCACTGGAAAAAATATGTGGGTGCACATCCCAGAGCACTGTTATAACCTTTTTATATTTAAGGGGCACTTTCTAGTTTTGGAGAAATTCAAACTCAGAATTTTTATATTTACAATATTAATGAGGTAATAATACAAACTTAGTTTATTTCTTTTCCATAACTGAATAAACAAGCTGTTCTCAGAGGATAATGAGGTCCCCAGAACACTGTTTGTTTATATGTGGCGGACCCTGCCAACCTTTCTAGCATCAAAGTAAAACAGTATGAAACTGTGTTGTCCTTTAAGGTCAGTTTGTTTAATCAGTTTATTCAGTCAAGAAAACAAAGAGTCTGTTTATTAAAAATCAGCCAATGAAGATTTTTCTCTTCTGATTAAAATTTCCTCCCCAAAACTACATAGTGCACCTTTAACCAAATAACAGTTACTGACCTTTGCTAGACGAGTATCTTCGCCATTAATCTAAAAGCTGTTGGTGTCACTACATAAAATCAAAGCCTTTAAACTTTTAAAACTTGAACTTTCTCTTGAAAGTAGAAAGAAAATGATGATGGCTCCTCTAATCATGCCGTTATTTGTTTCACTCCGGTTCATATTGCAGGCTCACAGCATGGGGCTCGGAAATAAGTTCAAGGAGGTGAAGAAGGCCTACACAGAAGCCAACAAGCTGCTAGGAGACCTCATTAAGGTGAGACATGAAGATAAAACATGAAGTATGTAAAGGATGAAACGATGCTGCACATAAGTCAGCTTTGCCAGTGTTAGTAGTACAAAGATGTATCTGGCATGTATTTGATAGCATCTCTCACACTGATTGTTTCTCTGCCAAGCTTGACCCTCTTTCTTTGCTTCGCTGAGTCAAACAATCCCAGATTAAGTTTGGGTACGTCCACTGGTCTGTGCCGTCTGGATTCGGTTTCAGCCTCACCGCCTCCTCCTCCTCCACCTCTGTTTTCTACCCTTCGTAACTGGACGTTTTTACTCTTACATGGCAATTTTTTTACCAGGTAGTTTAAACTTAAATGCAACTCTTATTTCAGCTGGATCATTTAATTCAGCAACGATATGCAGAGTTTCGTGCTTTGTATCCCCCGACTCTTATGTTAATTTGGGTGCCAACTCCAGTGAACTAGTTTTGGGCTGATTTCCTGAAGGGCACATTAATCGTAGTCATGGAGAGGGAGCTCTATTGCCAATTCTGCAGTCAACAATTTCATTCTCGGCCCAAATTCACCTCCATCCTGCCTTTTTTGTTTTTCATTATCCTTCATTAATTCCTTTGTTTCTCTCCCTTCATTATTTACCATCACGGCTTAGTAATAGATTCATCCCTCTTTCGCTGTGTTCACGCTCACTGTGTAATTATTTTGTTCTAGTTTGCATTCTCTTTATCATCCCGCCCTGTCGCTTTGTTTTTCACCTTTCTCTTTCTCATTTCATTGTGTGTGCTTTACACACACTCATTCCCCAGCCATCTTTCTTATTTCGCTCTCTCGTCGTAGACATGCTCCCATGGATTCCCCATTACTCTACCGCCTCCTCCTCCTCCTCCTCTTTTTCTTTTTTTTTATTCTCTATGTGTCTCTTTCTTCCAATTTTCCTTCCCGGGTCCCTGCTCCCTTATTTTCTTCCCCCCTCTCTCTGTTTTCCTCATCAATTCCTCTCCCTCGACCTCCCTTACCCTCTCCCCATACTCTCTATCAATTCAATTAAGAATCGGTGGGCTTCACTGCGCAAGCCAATGTTGGCTTAATGTGCCTGCAGGTCCTGCTATGCCCTCCGTTGTATCCTGTTAGCTTGACAATGGCAGCGTCTCTCCCGCTGTTGGCTTGTCGATAAGGGAGAAGGAGTGCGCTAGTCAGATATAGATATAAAGTCGACACACTGCACTGACAGTAAGCAGAGCAACAGAGGTATATGCATCGACCATGCTCCCCCACACAAACGCAAGCATCCACGGCTCTGCACAAGCCTTATCTTTGAAGCTCAGAGCTGTGGGTGAAGGATTGTGCTTGTCAGACGACTTCATTTCAAGACCACTTTACACCAAATGCATTAAAAATGAGGATATTTACGGGACTGTTTGTATCAAATACACCGCCCCTCCCCAGCACGAAAAAGACAAACAACTCTAATTATGACTTTAAAAAAAAAAGTTGAATCATCATCAAAGCATTAGCATAAAACCCATTAGCATTAACATGATTGCTTACTTTTCTAAGCTCATTAATTCTCATTACGTGACTTTTTAGGGGTGCCATGTCCTGACTTGCAAAATCAAGATATTATATTACAGGATGTGTCTGAACTGACAGAGCTGCTTGATTATAAATGAAGGAGAAGCCCGGGCTCATTGGCTCTCATTTAATTCCAATCGACATCAAAAGCTACTCAGGAGACCAGGCGACTTGTCAAAATGTATTTCATAAAATGCTCATAAGCCTAACTGTTTTATCGTTTAATATTAATTCCAGATGCGCAGCTGAGGGTATTCATTACATTGCTGGCTGAGCACCCAGTGCAAATTCACCAAATCTGCCAGCGTCCATGGACTTTATTCACAACTAAAAATGAGCTCTGTTCAGCAAAAAATGAGGAGTTATAAAATGATCATCAGTCTGGGGAATCATCCTCAGCATTAATACTGATTTGATTAGTCCACTGAGAAAGTCTGAGGTCAGGTTGTGCTGTCGCTCGGGGATATGATTAGTGACAAGGACCTCTGACTGAGGGCATATATTGATCTGAGCGTGGGCTGTTAGGGAATTGAATTAATCACAGGTCAGGGTGTGCTGTCTGTGTGCACAGGCCAGCTAAACGTTTGTGTATCTCAAAAGAGAATTCAATTTAGGAGTTTCAGAATACTGAAGGATACAAGTACTGTCAGGACAATGTCTCCTCTTTTCATGATTAATTGTTGAGTCTGTGGAATGGAAAAACATCACAACTGTCCAGTATGCAAAACAATGTCTTCAAATTGCTTCTTTTGTCCAACCGACAGTCCAAAACCTCTTCATTTGCCATCGGTCATTTCATTGCAAATCACCTCGGCCCGACCTGGTTCATGTCATGTTTTTTCTTAAAGAAATTCTGTAGCTTCATTTCAAAAACTTTCTCAGTTATGAATTGTTGAAGTTCGGCCCTCATCATTTTTGTGTTTCTTTGTATATGTATTCTCAGCCTCACCAATTGCTTACTCTTCACTGGATTGGGTTAAAATATTTACCGAACATCCAAGAACCCTAAGGATGATATAGTTCTATCACATCTAGAGGTTATTTGGTCCTGGATAAAAAACTTAGTGCCACAGATCCTTTCCTAATACAGCTTTGGAGCTGAAAACCCGCTCTTCAGAAAAGATATTTAGGTTTAACAAAAAAGTATAATTTATATTTCCTTGAAACTTTTTAATGTGAAAGCGTTTCCATTCATTGTAGACGTATAAAGAAAATAAAGATGTTATATTCCCCACTCATCATTTAATAACTGAGAGCAATTTTTTCGCATTTTTCACTGGATGTAATATTGAATTTGTTGGTTTTACTTCATAGGTCGATATTTGTACTGTGTTGACTTCAAGGTTTTTGAATCTTTGTGTGATACCTTTTCATTGGGTTCAGGTAATGGCTTAGTTAGTTAGTTGTCTTGTTCAGTGTGTGGACAAAAAAGCAGCAGAACCTGGAAGCAAATGTTTGACATTTTATCTTGAACAATTACTAATATGATTATTTGATTATCAAAATAGTTGGAAACTAATTTTCTATCGATTGACTAATGAATTAATAGACTAATTGTTGTACAGAGCACCTGACTTAAAGGGTAACTCGACCTAAGTTGGACAATAAAGTGTGTTTACAGGTCTTGGGGAGCACTTCTGCAAATATGAAAAAGTGATCCAGAGCTGTAACTCAGTTGCTAGGTTGCATTATGGGTAATGTAGGCTCCAGGTTTTGAAAAGCAGTCCAACAGCATAGGATTGGACTCCTGTAACACTTTTGGACTCACTATGGACAGTTTGAAAACAAATCAAAATCAACACAGCAGACCCGGAGATATCACTTAATTTACTGCATGCATTCTTCCTGTTCCAAACCTGGTGCCTACATTACCCATAATGCAATTGGCCACTGATTGACATCGCTGGAAGTAACTTATCAGATTACATGCAGCTTCTTCCGGAGCCACACCTATGCAGTAGCACTCCCCAAGACCTGTAAACACACTGATGTGTTAAACGTGTGGAGGTGCCCTTTAATTTAATAAGCGGTCAAGATGGTCGTATTTCGAAGAAGACTCCTCCTCCTTCGTGACGTATTTGAAGATTTAAACTGAAGCTACTCTTCGAAGTGACTGTGGACCACATCTGCACGGGCTAGCTTAATCTAATTAGATTTTCTGTGTTATATAATTCAATATTGTCTGACTTTTGTGCTTCTTAAATATTGTATTGCATCATACCGGGCTTGTGTTGTATTTATTTCCCGTCAGTGATCTCTATTTAAAATAGATGAGTGTTGTGAAATGCTGTGCTGTTCACTGGAGAAGCGAATGCTAAATTGGAGATGAGAACATTGAAAAGTCTGTCTGAAGGAAAACAGCCAAAACAACTTATGCAGCTGAGTGCTGAGATACTGTAGAGCGCGCTGGGATAGTAATGTTTTACCACTTTATACAAATGTTCTGTAACATATCTCAACTGCACACCTGCCTAACCCCCGATACAAACCCAAATTAAACAGTAATGGTACTAAAGCTACTTAGTACTTTTGCTTGAGGGCTTCATTTGCTGATGCCACAGAAAAAAATTACAAAAACACATGTGAACAGATGCCTTCAGGCGCTGTTTTCATAATGTATTGTCTCATTATCGTAAGCATACAGTAAATGTGCGTAACACTTTGCAAATAGACGGCACGAGAGCATGAAAATATATTCCTACTGCTGCGTGTAACGATTAGTTTCATTATCAGTGTTTTCCTCATAATCTTAAGCTTTGTAAAATGTCAACAAATCGTGGAAAAGATCTATCGCACATTCCTGAATCCTGTGATGATATCTTTAAAGGAATAGTTCGACATTTGGGTGAAACGCGCTTCTTCGCTTTCCTGCTGAGAGTTGGATGAGAAGATTGATGCTGCTCTCTTACTGTATGTGTGTGTGATATTGATCTTCTCATTTAACTCTTGGAAAGAAAATACATTATTATTCCCTAACAGGCTGCAATATTCCTTTTTAAATGTCTTGTTTTGTCTGATCAACAGTCCAAAAAAGAAAAAATCAAAAGATATTGAATTCAATGTCATAGAAGACCAAATAAACCGGGAAATATTCATACTTAAGAAGCAGCCAACGGAGATTTTTTAGCTTAAAAGTGACCACTTGAATGTTGAATCGATATGAGAATTGTTGCCATTTCATTTTCTGTTGATCGACTAATTGGTTTCAGCTCCGTTTGTTTCCTCCCGCTAAAATAATCCAATCTTTTGGAGGCAGTTCAGTTATAGAAAAAGTGCTGAAACTGTCACCGATTTGCATACAGCTGGAAATGAAGTGCTCCGACCTAAACGCCTCCTTCCCTTTCTTCCTTCTTGTGTTCGCGCTCAGCATCTGTCGCAACATGAGCTTGTCAATATATGCATTTGCGTGTGTTTCTGCATCTGCGTCTTTCTTCTTTACCCAACTTAACTCTGTCACTTTCCTTTTTACGATTACAGGCACGTATTCACTCACCTCCACAGTCTTAAAACACTCACACAGTCGGTGTCTCTCACTCGGAGGTGGAGCACCTCCTTGTATTGCCTGTGGGGCTGCAGATGTCTATTGCTCTTGTCTGTTTGCCTCCGTCTCTCCTCCCCTCGGTTCATTTGTCCACCCCTTTCTTTCTCACCCATGCTCTTCCCGTCGCTCTCTTCCGTCTCTCCCTCTCCGCGTTCAGTTCCTCTCATCTGCACCTTCCCTCTTTTCGATTTAACTTCTTTCATGTATCCCTAATCTTTCAATCGCGTTTCCATCTTCCCCCCCCCTTCTGAGCCTCTCGTTATCACTCCTCTCTCCCGTCTCCCCCTCTCTTGACAGGTACCATTCTTCACTCTGCTCCTGGCTCTGCTGGCTAGCATTATAGAGTGTGTGTGTGTGTGTGCCTTCTCTCTCACACACACACACACACTCACTGCTCTGGATGATATAATCCTTTTGCCCATTAGGGGAGTTCAGGTTTGGATAGAGTTGCATTTCAAAACGAATTCGACCAAAGTACACAGACACACACATAATCACTGACAAACACGGACTCCACGGTACCAGCTTTCCGTCGCCAGGAGTGTGGAGTCACGCAGGACCACTTAGTGAGAGCCGTACATTAGCCGCAGTGAGAAAGATGGACAGACGGCAGAAGGAGAGGTGCATGGAGATTGTAGTACGAGTAGAAGGAGGCGGTCAAAGTGCAGAGCTGGAGGCTGGAGTGGGTCTTGTGTGTCAAGTGTGATAATATGAGCCTGCATGAGCAGCTACATAAGGTTACAGATGAGTTTAAGCGATGGTGAGAGAGACGTCGAAAGATCAGAGTGCTGCCACATGCTGAGGGGAATGAGCAACATTACTGAATACAGAAAGACAAGGTGAATTATGTCATATCGTATTAGTAAAGCAAAGACTTGAAATGAGGAATTCTGCTAATTAGCTCGGTTGCTTGAAGTCTTCTGGAAGCAGGATTCTTCAAAGATGATATATGCATTAATTTGTGATGAAGTGCATTCGTGAAATAGATAATGACGCCGGGGAGCTTAATGTTATTCAGATTCTGAGAAATGGTTTGGATTTTCTACAAAATTGTCATGTCCAGTATATATGATCAGAAATGATTTCAACAACTACTGGAAGGACTGCCGTGAGACTTGACTTAGATATCCACCGTGACCAGTGGACCATCTCATCTTGAGACGTCACTTATCCAGTCAGATATCTCTACAAGATCAAATTTCCAGGTTGTCCAATATTTGGGTGTAAAGTAACTAAAACAAGCTCCGCCTTTACCAGCTGTAACATTAAAGTGAAGAACCAAGTGCAACACCACTGTTGTAAATACAAATTCCAGGTTTCCCTAACAATATTATCAGATGTAAGGACGGATGAGCTAACAAGCTAGCAGCAGCTACAGTTAGCAGCAGTTAGTGGTCATTTTTAGCAACACGTTAAGCTATCTGTCCATCAAGTAACTCCAGAAATCAGAGAGTTGAGGCAGAGCAAAAACTAGACTCAACTTTCAACATAAAACAGGATCTTTCTGTGAGAAATGCTGCCATAAACATTTAAACATTTCCCCTGGGAGAGCCTACACTCCTACTAGTATTTCACTTAAATAAAATATCTGACTACTACCACTGCTGCTCAAATTTTGTAAAAAAAAATGTAGGACCTCTACTTTTAACAGCCCCACAAAGCTGCTATGGCTGTGGACTATTTGTATGCAGTCAACATTAGCAGACTTGAGATGTAATATATATATATATATATATATATATATATCTCACGACTTTCCTTCTCTGGTGGGATTGGGTTTTGTTCAGATGTTCAAGAAGCAGATTACCTGCATCACTCTAACTGATGAAAACACAGCAAACATAAGGATGTTGTTTTTCTGCCGTTCCAAAAACTACAAGCGTTGCTGTTGTAGAGAGAAAAAGCAACTACATGGAACATTTAAAAAGCTAAACTTCCCCTTCAAAATGTAACTGTATCATTAACGGTGTGCTCTGGGTTTTAAAGACAGAGGTGTGAACTCCTGACACATAGACATTGTTTTATCAGGCTGAGAGGGAATAGCAGTGGGGAGTGTGAGAATCTGAGCTTCACAGAGGAACTGAGGAAATCCAATTTTTCTAACCCTTGCCAGCCAGGATGTGATTTACCTCACTCCTCGTCTAAATATATAGAAAAGCTCACACATCATATACAGCAAACACACGGTTTGAAATTAGATTTCCTTTGCCTGTGTATGTGTGAGGTGCCGAGAGAGAGCTGAAGGTGGGAGATTCATCAACTGGGATTGATAATGAGAGCAACACTCTTGATGTTACTGTGAATCAAGAAAAGAAAAATTGATATTTGAGAGAGGGGATGGAGGGAAAGAGGGATGAGCACAGGAAGGAGGTGATTCATGAGGAAAGAGTAAAGACTTCTGCCTTTTAGGGTGAAGATAGAAGATTGGAGCTAAGTGAGTTGGAGAGGGATGGAGTGAGAAGGATGGTTCGTCAAGACGGATAATAAAGAGAAATCTTAACTTTGCTTTGAGAAAAATGGACTGTGGGGACCAAAAGACAGAGGAAACAATGATAAAAAAGAAAAGGAGACGGGCTGAAGGTGCTCGAGAAATGCACTGTCATGCATCTTTCTTGTGTTTTCTGTAGATTTGGAGAAAACTGAGCAGTGAGCTTTTGTTCCACAGCCATACCAAGTTAATGGCCTCTCCAGGGATTTCAACAGCCCTTTCAAATCTCTTAAGCTTTTCTGTAAACAGTCGTTCTCTTAAAGCAATGTATCATTATCGCCTCTATTCACAAACCCAATCAAAGTGAGCTTTAGGTGTTGCGGCAGGGAAGTGCATGCTTGTTTCAATCAGCAGGAAGCGTCCTTTTCTTGTATCTTGCTGGGAAGGCTACAATTTGCTTGCAAGGCTCCTTTGAAAATTTGCCAAGTGGTTGGGGACTTTAACAGGCATCCTGGGCTGCGTTTAAAAGATATAGCTTGTCAGTGGGAGATTAATTGCAGTGACACATTTTTTTCAAATAACTCGTGCCACAACAAGCAGAATATACGGCCCTGATCCGTTTCATGAGTGTCCAAATGGAGTGAAAGTCTTTTTCTTCGTAGACGACATGGCGTGACTGACAGTTTGGGTCGGATTACCTTCAGTCAGATCTTCAGACTCTCATTGTCTTGTAATGTCATTCTGAATACCAAGTAAATATTCAGTCTCTCCAGCAAACACATCAAAATTAAACAACCGTTTATATTTTTGCTCATCTGCACATTGGAAATTACCACCATTTAATCATCATAGTACAGCACAAAAGAAAATGTGACTCACTCCACTTTATGCTTTAAACTCTTCCAAATCACACAGCTCACACGGTCTGTTTCTCTCCATAATATTGTCCAATCTGCCAACTTTAATAACCAGAGGAGTAGCACCAGTTCTTAACTATGCCCCGTGAGATCTTTGGCTGCTCGATGAATGAGATGGAAAATATGATGTAGGGTCCAAATTTTGATATTAATATGTGCTTTGATAAGATTATCTTAAACCATTTCACCATGAACCTGAATAAAAGATTAATTTTGTTTGAGATAACATTACAAGACAAAACAATGTCCCAAGGATTTCCTGGAAATCGGTACTGCTGATTGAATTATTCTGGTGAAATAAAGTAAAAAATGTATTGAGTTGACTACAGATTTATAACAGAAGGCCTGAACTACCAAATAAGCATGGAGTTTGAAAAAGATGTGGGCATTTTCATTTTCCTTTTTTTTCCCTCTTGTGTGTCCTTTTCACGGACGCGCCGGGAAAACAAGAAACACTAGAAAGCAGCAGATCATAAACCACATCAGACCGCATCCAAAAGACTGGTTTCAATAAGTCTTAATCAATAATATTCTGAATTAGAAACATTTTTACTGAGCTGATGATGGAAGTTGCTGAGGAGTAAAACATCTCGCTTTTTTCTGATCTCTCCTGAGTTGCATATTTAAAAAACAAACAGTAGTTACTGACTGTAACCCCAGGTCTATGAGTATGTGTGTAGCCCTCTAACAGGCTTCGCTGTTGGTTAATCCAATCAGCAAAATGACAAGAATGCGTCCCATTGCTTATCTGCCATCCCTATCCATCGCCCCTCCATCACTAATAGACGAACAGCTATACCCAGACGTCATCCTATCTGAACCAGAACCTATAACTGATACATTATTCACTATTATTTCACTTTGACAGAGCGTTTGTATTTCAATAGGCGCACCTTTTCCAGCCATTATGGCACTCATGGCCCAAAAAACTCACAGACCGAGTACATGCATAGTAAATTATCTCAAGTGACGCTACTCAGCCAATCAAATCTGTGAATTTGGTTGAGAGTTGTGATTCAAGTTCGGGCTACTGAGTACAATACTTACATACTGCAGTGCTCTTAGGCTCAGAGTAGCTGCAGCATGCTTCACTGGTACTCTAATGAGAAAAGACAATCACATGCTAAATATAGAAAATGCCTTAGTACATAGTTTATCTCGAAGTGTAGCATTTTACCCATTAACACTGATGTGTTGCTGCTGATGGCATTTCCTATCCACAACAGGTTAAAATGAGGAAGCTGGTAGTTCTGTCATCTCTAGAGACCAAAGGCACTTACACAAACACACACACACAAGTTGCACTGTGCTTGTTCAAAGACTAAAGGGATCTCAGGAGCTCAGCTAGCCTCGCAGGCGCTCAGCCCCCAGGAGAGTTGCGGTAGTCCCAGAGCAGCGTTTGTGTATGAGCACATATGTGTGCGCTTCATGTCTGACTCGGGATAATTTGGCATCACATCTTAGAAAATAGGTGTCATGTTCTTTGTTGGGGAAGTCTTTGGGGAATGTCAATTTGATCTAGGATTGTTCACCCAGTCGCTTTTTTCTCTCTCTCTGTCATCTGATATCAGCAAAGAGCACTAATTGCCACCAAAATAGGCATCGTGTGGAGCCTGGGCCCACTCTTTGTTCTCCCTGGTTCTTCAGCTGTCCATGCTGAACTGTATAGCTCCTTTTTAACTGTGGGTCAAAGTCAGGAAACTGGGCCTCTGCTGGTGGATCCAAAACGTGAGACTAGGATCCAAGATGAGACTGAATGTTTCTGTTGTCTGACCCTTTGACCTTCTCTCTCGTTTTATAGTAAAATCTAAACAATTTGAGCACAAACAGGAAAGTTACCCAAAGGAAGTTTTCAGTTTGTTGTTGTTGTTTCACATGAATTGACCTCTTTCCTTTCTTAATGGCCCAAGTACCAAATGGAAGTGAACAGGAAGCCTTAAATCTGTGTCTCCATTCATTACGAAAGAAGAGTAATGAGTGCAATTGATATTTGCATCAGTGTCCTGTTTGCAGTCAAAAAAAGACTCCACTTATCACCATTATGCTAATAGTGACGGCTATTACCATAATGGTATGCCATTATAAATAATGAAAGAATGAATACATGTGATTTTAATGAATATTTTCCTCGCTCCGTCTTCTTCTCTCTTCATTTCCAGGTTCAGTCTGTTTTCACAGAGAAGACCTGTGTGGTCTACTTCACGGCTGCCAAATCAAATGATTAAAGAGATTTTATAGATGTAAACATCTTTTCATTTCTCATCCGGCTCTCCCGGCCCTCTCCTCTCTCGGGGTCACTCAGTGCTTAATCTTCATAGACAGCATCTTCATTAAAACAAAGAGTCCGTCACCACTTTTCTCTTTTGGTCGAATTACTGTGGACGTGTAGTCCTACCTGACAGGAAGCCACACAGCAGGGCTTCACAGAGAGAAATGGTGCAGCCTGAAAGACAGATGCTGTGACTTCTAGCTTTTGGAGTAAACCTAAAAGCAAGATTACAACATGAAAGTGTAATATTATCCTGAATAGATTCTCTGCACGCGGTTTTCTGATGTTTTTCAGATTAAAATGCCAGCGGTCACGCACCACAGAGAAATAATAGCACCTCTCCTCATCTTAGGCAAACTGAGATATCATCTGCGTGCAGAAGCTGTAGTCTCATATATCGTGCTCAGTCTGTGGTGAAATATGAATACCTCAGAGGGCTCTGCTGAGCCCATATTAGCTCTTCTCCTCTTCCTTCACAAAAGAAGGGATTTAGGCAGTCACGCTTAAGTTTTGTACTCACACTTGTGTCGTTCTCTCTCTCAGGTGACTCCATCCTCTAAGATCGTGGGCGACCTGGCACAGTTCATGGTGCAGAACAGCCTGACCAGGGCAGAAGTGGAGGAGAGAGCAGATGAGCTGTCCTTCCCCCTGTCTGTGGTCGAGTTCCTGCAGGGACACATCGGGATACCACACGGAGGATTCCCCGAGCCCTTCAGATCTAAGGTACACACAAACACATTCAATGTCTTTCTCTCCTCAGATCAATTTCTGTTCATTTTCATTCAGGTTTTCATGACCATGAATTTAAATTTCAAAAGGCAATTTACAAACCACTTAAGATTAGTGAAACACCTACATCTACCGAGGTAAATGCCGTCATTTAAACCACAAAAAGCTACTCTTAAACTTTTAAGTAGTCATTTAAAGGTTTAAAGTGAGATTTTCAAAGTCAGAGCGCTGTATAAATATTGTGAAAGTTTCAGCTTTTAAAGCACTCTGAGCTGATGCAGAAACATTGTGGGCAGTGCTTACTCAGGCCTGTGAACGCTGACCAATCAGAGCAGACTGGGCTTTTCAGGGAGGGGGTCTTAAAGAGACGGGCATTAAAACGGAAAGTTCAGAGTAAATAGAGGTGCTGCAGCAAAAAGCAAAGAATAATCTGTATGTTAAAGTGTATTTACAGTATGTAAACATTTCCTAGTAGACGCTCAAAAAATTATGAACCTTAAAATGAGAATCTGTGTCTTCTGTCACATGCTTGGTTACATTGCTCTGTCCTCTCGTCTCCTCTTTGTTTGTTTCCCTCTGTCTGCCTCTCTTGTCTCCCCTCTTCACAACTGCAAACACCCAAGCAGAGACTCTCATGTGCATCAGGAGCCAAGTTCCCAGTCTCCTTGGGAGAGTCGCATGAGCGCGCACACGAATGAAGGCAAATTTGTCACATTCTCCAAGAAACCTGCTGACATATTGTCGCACTTGACATTTCCCAAAAAAAGTCATACTGCATTTTTCCCCCTTTAGGAATGAGAAAATAGTTTTTCCCCTCGAAAATCCACAGTTGTTGAGCATTTCATTAGGTGTTGTCAATGAGCCTGCTGGTGCCTAAAATGTGAAAAGTGTGGTGTGAGACCCTGTTTGCACGCATGTCAAAATGTGTGACTGACGATTTAGCAGTTTGTGTGCATTCATGCAGATACAGAGCATTTGTAAATGTTTGTAGAGCCTGAGATACTTGAGGAGAAGCTAGAGGATAATTAGGATACAATTAATCTGCCATTAACTGGCCCCTTTTCTGATGAACAGCCTTGAATTTATCTTATGGCCATATCTGTTTTTAGCTTTACCCGTTCCATCACTCAATTTATTAGCTTACTTGTGTATTCATCTGTCTCTGCAGCATCTTTCCTCCTCTTTGTTTACCTCCCGTCGTCCTGTCACCGTTATCATCAAGCTGTCCTTTCTCCCCCGTCTTCTCAAACTGGCATACAGTCGGGAGATTATACGATCAAATATTTGTCATTTAGCTTCCCAGGCAGTCCCGCCCTTGACAATCACTCGTTATTCAGTTTTGACATACACTATGGCACCCTGTGCTTGCTACCTCTCTATTAGTGTCTCTCAATCTTACCCACGTTTCACAAAAATGTGGAGAGAACAAAGATGGAGGAAAGTTTCTGTATGAATTCAGGTTTCCTTTTTTTGTTTATTTATTTTCAGTCAACCTTTCAATGAGGTTCAGCCGGCTCTTCGTTAGGCATAGAAAAAATGTACTGGAGCTGAAGCATGCATGACATTGCGCTAGGCAAATCCTTAGCACACATGTAGAACTGCTGCCGACTTCTCATCTCCGCCAGCGTACAAGAGACAATCCACCCTTGATATTTAATTCACAAACACAGAGAGGCTTTTTCTCCGTCAGCTTAGTGAAGAACTCATTCTCTCCACCCCCTCGATTCAGTTAAATTCACAGTTCAGCTTCAACACAAATCATCTTTGCCTTCCTTTTACAATGTTTTCATTCGGGGGCTTGTTGTGTGTGCGCGCTTGTGTTTACATGCAAGTCACTCACTGACTATCTCAGAGCACTTTTGGAGTATAAATCAAAATAATTGGTGTCAAACTTATGTTAGTTAGATAAGAAGGAAGTAAGACATTATTTATTAAATAATGTTCCTAAAACAGAGCCATGCTCGTCATCTGAGCCATCATTTACTTCACTGGATCTGTTCAACTTACTCTTGTTTGTGTTCATATGTAGCTATTATACAAGTTCTTACGTGATTAGCTTATAAGTTAGCAATTGTCTTGTGGGGATTTGCATGCAAGTACAGACACCCCATTACACTGCTGCATGAAAACATAGCTGCATCCCTGTGTGCTATGGCTGAAGGTTGTTTTTGCATGCTAGCAGCATGGAGGAAGTAATGTTTCTTTAATGGAGCTTCGGAGGCATTAATTAGTCATTCCAGCATTATATCACACGCTCTCGTGCAAGTTCTTTGCATGCACAGGGGAAAATTTTTCGAGGCACAGAGTGGTGATTGAGGCGTTTCCTCATTTTAGTCACGCGCAGTTCATTTACAGAGTGGGTGGACAGAGAATGGACAAGGGAGGGGGAAGCAAGACAGACAGTAGGGCAAAGACGAGAATAAGGAGGCGGCCATCAGAAAGGAAGTGCAGTCAAGAAATTAGATTGTAAAATGCAGCGCATCCTTCAGCACCGCACTCGAAAAGAAGAGGAAAAAGTGGGGGTAATAAAAAGAAAGAAGTGGGTGTTTTTGAGTGGTTTTAAGAGAAACGAGGAGAAAGAGCAAATAACCTTGAAGGAAGAGTTTGTCTTTAATGCAGAAACACACTCCGTCTCTCACACACACACACTTTCACACACAATCTGTCTGTCGACACTTAAACAATCAAACAGTTGTGGTGTAGGACATCCTCAGAGAATACCATGTTAATGAGCAGGGACTCCAATGAGCCTTCCCGTCTTTTGAAGTGTCTTTCTCTCACATACACAAATGAGTCAGCTATCTTTGAACTGTTAGCTCTGTGACTAATAGCGTTGCACCGGGCCCCTTTTGTCTGGAGATTTCCGCAAGGCGCACACGTGCACTCACACGCACAAAGACTGGAGATATGAAACACACACCCAGCAGAATATGGTCGTGCACACACACACACATTTGCAAACATTACGTGGATATGCACAGTGTTTAATGTGATGTGTAAATAAGTGAAGACGTACGTAAAGATTACCAATACACTACTTAGTATATTGGCTTAGGCGATGATTATTTTACACACACAGACAGACAGACATAGGCACAGACATCATTCCTATTAGCTTTTTCTGTTTGCATATTTCCAAGAAACATTTTCTGAGGCTCTGACTAAATAGGCTAATTGTATGGAGATTCCTGCAACCACCCCTCCCTCCCCCCGTTTCCTCTGTGCCTGTGTAAACTGTGTGTCATCCAGCGCCGAGCAAATCTGTGAAAAGCAAAACAAAACAGCGGCCTTCAGGCGAAACGCCTGTGCCTTGACATAATCTCTTCTCCAGACATTATTAGTAGCTAAAGATCGATGGTCTCTACAAGTTGTGTCAGATCCCAACACTTGCGTGGGCAGGTAAAATGCCATATCATTAGTCTTATATCAGCCTCCACTTCCCACAATTATCCTATTTCTTTCTTCTCTACTATCTCTAAGAAGGAGCAGGGATGTGACACACATGCTGCAACACTGCAGTCACCTGTGATAGGCTGATGGAACCTGACTGGAGAGGCAAGGAGAGTTGGAGAGAAGCGGAGGGAGCTTAAGTGGATATCACTGCAGATATTAACACGACAGCGGCGCTACTTAATGCAAATTTTAAAAAAAATAACTTGCATCAAGTTTCATACTCTCAAAACAACCTGCCGTGTTTCTCTATCTTCCTCCCCCTCCAAAAGTTTCTCAGTCACTTTGTTAGGCTGCAGCTTTTATCTCGATGTTTAGTTGCGAAGAACAACGAGAAGGTTTAACAGCACTTTGTGCTTCAGGGTCCCGCGGGGATACTACGATTGGGAAAACATCCACAAAGACACATGTATGACTTTGAACAAAACCTTTAAGTAATCTGTTTGTTTCCCCGTTCGCTCTCCCGCTGTGCACCCTCACGCCTTTTAACTTCTCTTCCCTTGTCTCCTCACTTCTTCCTCCTCTCATCCCAGGTGCTGAAGTCCCTTCCTCGTATCGAGGGTCGTCCGGGCGCCACTCTGCCACCCATGGACTTTAAGGCCCTGGAGGAGGGGCTCCGAGCTGCACACAATGACGAGATCACCCCCGAGGATGTGATGTCAGCAGCCATGTACCCCAAGGTGTTCCAGGAGTACAAGGAGTTCACCTGTGAGTGGGCCGGCTTGACGACTGAATCTGGATAATTATCATGGACTAAAAATAGGAAGCAACAAATTGTATTATTTCAAATTTTAATTAAGTGCATTTGATTGAAGTGGATGGGTTATATTGAACAGCACTGGGTTCAATAGCATTTAGTCTTGTTCTCTCATTCTCATTTATATTATTACTGGGGCTTGAAATTAGCAGCCAACCTTAAGTCAGGAACACTCATTATAAAGTTCAACCAACTGCTGGAAATGTTTTTACTTGTTGCATTTGACAGTTCAGGAGTTTTACATATTGGAAAACAATCACAAGCTTCAGATTCAGGACGAGTGTAACTGAACCCCGGAGTGGTAGCAACACTATCAGCTGTCATTCAAATGGGGGAATTTACATAATACTCAGATATGGTATAAAGGCCTCTTTTTTTAATGCAGGTGTTAGAAGTACATGCAGTCAGCAGCAGCGTGCGGCGGGAGAAGACTGGCGTTGGAGCTTTAATAGGATCCTTTTTAGAGGAGGCAAAATTTTCAAACTTGACATTCAGCTGCCTGGATGAACACAAGCTTAATTGTAGGTGTGCGGTGTCAGGCTATGTTTGCGAGAAGCTATAATTAGTGAAAAGTCGTTCCTCCGCTAACCTGGGAACCAGACGAATCTGTGAGCTCGAGTTTAATTTGCTCTGGCAGACACATCTGGCCCCCCTCCCCTAACCCTAACCCTCCCATTCATGATATCTTGGAATGGCCTGGATGCCTAAACCAGTCGGAGGCAGAGAGGGGTTGGTCATTCCTTCACCATCACAGGAGAGAAATTTTGGTCTGTGCACGTTTAAAAACACCCCTTTGGAAATAGAAAATTGGTCTGAAGGTTCCCTTATTTTCCTTCACTAGTTCAGCTTAAGACTGAACACAGCCCACAGACACACCTGATCTTAACCCTCAGTCTTGTCTAGCTCCATTTCCGATATAAATACCCTAAACAAGCCCTCTTTTAGATTAGCGTCCCCCTTATTTCTCCTGGTCTTTCAGCAGTTGTGTCAAACTTTGTTCATGCACTCTTTAACCAACACTTACATATCATACATTTTGGTTCTTTGTGATTACTAAGGATTTAAATCATAACACAAAACATTTTGTTTTGTCTTTTTCCAGCTAACTTCGGTCCAGTGGACTGTCTCAGCACCAGGCTGTTCTTGGATGGACCCAAGATTGCCGAGGAGTTTGAGGTACACGACTATGTACTACACACCTTTTCACACTCTAAGGCCAACATTTTAAAGGGGCATGGAAACCCTCATGCCTTAGATTGAAGGACATGGGTTTCTACCAGACAGGAAAAGTCTTATAAAAAGCTGTTGCATTCTGGGAAGTGTAGGATCCAGTGCTTTGGTGTTTAACCTACAGTAAATAAAGGAATAAACGTAGGGATATGTTGGCCTATGCAGCATTTGTGTTTTTTGTAAGTTCTACTATTTCATGGAGCTTAATTGAGACTTAACATGATTCAGACATCTACTGCAGAAAGAAACGCTGCTCTTTTGAAGAAAATGTTTAATTATACAAGCTGACAATCAGGATAAAGAGGTAATGTTATAATGGCTACAGTACAAATTTACAGCTATTAAAAGCTAGAAATTGTGTGATAACAGGTGTTATCATTTAATTATCTCACTAATACTATGATACATTAAAATACTAAAAAGCATTACATTTCATTAAGCTCCTTAATAAATTCTGCGTCGATAACAGTTGCTCAAAGAGCAGACATTATCAGCAGGAAATTATTTTTTCATCACTGCAGATGGCTGAGGTGTGATGCAGTTTGGTGCAGAGTCACAGTGAAGTGCTGATAACACAGTAGGGAGGACGGAGTTATTAACACTTTATCAAGGGAACAACAAACAGCATTTCTGATCCCTCCAGCCATCAGATTGGCCTCCCCCGCGCAGAAATAACAGATTAATTTTGTCGTATGATGTTTGAGAGCGGTGCCAGTGAAAGCCACCGAGGGTCCATTCCTCAGACCAAAATATAGCTGTTACAGATTTCTAAAGCTTGTGCTGTTTATTCTCCGACAGGGAGGCAGCTGAACAAGCAGTCCCATGTAGGAATTAAACAAATTAGTTGATTTTCTTTGCTTGCAAACAAATTAGTTGGGAGCAGGAAACATCTCTTGATGAGAGGATGTAATAATTGGCTGTCACGTGTAAGTGCAGAGCTACAAAACCAAAACCGTCCTGGGGAATATTGGCGTCTAAGTCGGAAACAATTTCCCGTCAACTCCAAAATGTTACACAAGCAGAATCTGCAGGCTGGAAATTGGTCTCAACATACGTGAATAAAACAGTCAGAAGTTAGAACCAACTGGTGTCTGCACTGCAGATTGAGAGTTTCTCTCAGAACGGGAGACGGCAGGTTTGAAGACGCCGTTTTCATCCAGAGAGTGCAGCGCGAACAGAGAACGTTTCAAGAGAATGACAGCGGTAAACACTTTGATGAGAGAAAACTAAAGTGTTTGTTGAAGTCCAGATAGAAGAGTGAATCCCAAAGAGACTGTTGAAACTACTGACGCTAACCTTTGTGACAGATGTCAGAATCCATCGTCGGATCAAAGCGTAATTTTGCTTTGCTACCGAAGGAGATGTTGTAAGAGTCTGTCACTCAATCTGTCATCTCAACGAGAAATGTTCTTGGTGAGATATTCCAAACTTTAAATTGCTTTTAAAGGCTGTAGCAAAATTGACCTTTTCCTAGCTTTAACATGAGGTTTTGGGGAGGATTTTCTTGTAGAATCATTTGGCTGTTTAATAATAGATTGTGTAGAGAGGGCAATGACACAATGTTGAATAATACAAGAATATTCCATTAGACCTGAGCTTTATTTGTCCGAGTAGTGAACTCATAGTTAGGTTTGAGAGAAGCAGTACAGTCTAATACGCTGTTGACACCGTCCCATCCCTCATCTATGGTTGTGAGCTTTCAGAAGTTACCGAAAGTATGAGATCATCGATTCAAGCCACTCAAAGAAGGCTCCTCCATAGGGTGGCTGGGAACCGCCTGACCTACATCTGGAAGGAGCTCTGAGTAGAGCCGCTGCTCCTTCTAATTAGGCATCTGATCAGGATGCCTCAAGAGTGCCTTCCTTTGAAGGATTTCTTGGTAGGTCCCACTGGGAGGAGATCCCAGGTTTGACAAGGAAGTCTCGAGAGGGATTTTATATCTCTTCTGGCCTGAAAGTGCCGTGGGATCTCCCAGGAGGAGCTGGAAAATGTTGCTAGGGAGAGGGACATCAGGAATACCCTATTAAATTGCTGCCACTGCCACCCAACCCCCGATAAGGGATGGACGGACACTGAGACTAGGCACTCCATAACATTTATAAAGTTACATCCTTTGGTCTGTCGCGGAGTATCCGACCTGAGTCCTTCACGAAGAAATCCACAGTCCAGCAGCATTAAACAACTTAAACACATCGTCCACAGACTAGTATAGGCAACCAAGAGAGACAGAGAGGGCCTCACTTCTCACGTCACGTTACAATTTGCTCACATATGGCCAATAAAAAAGCGATTAATGCATGTAAATTGCGACAAACTGTCACATAGAACACCTTTAAATTACCTGCAGCTAACGGCATAGAAATCTACTTCCAGGGCGACCAGCTCGCTAAACAAGCTAGCCACTTGGTTAACCAATTACCTCCATTAATCAATTTTGGTAAAACTTTTTGAATTTTTTCTGTGAATTGAAACAAAGAAAGTTTCTAGTTCACCGATAATCCACAGCTCCCTAAACTTTTCACTTTCTCCACAGGAAACCTACTTAATTCTAAAGGCAATGCATATCCCCGAAATTGATTTCCCACTTTTGAAAGCCGTCTGTTCATTGAATCTTTTTAGTGCATCAAATATCTGACACCGCTTTCCTTTGTAAAGAGGACAAAGTGTTCGTATTCAAGTGATGCAAGTGAAAAGCACTTCCTGGTGTTTCAGTTACAAAAAAGGACATTTCTCCTGACCACAGGAGCACTTGTAGACAAAAAGAATTCAACAGCAAGAGCTTTTTAAAAACCTCTTTCTCAAACAGAACAACGTTATTATTTTCAAGGTATTTTCAAATCCACTTTTTGAAAGACATTTGCATTTTTGTGAAGTTCTATATTGAAAGGGAAACTGTTTTAGTTAGCGGCAGGGACAGGTGAGTCATCCCTCTATTATCCTCTTTATTATTTTGTTTTCAGAGCTCAGATGAAATGTTTGTTTTTAAAGGGCACTTTTGAGCAGTGAAGGAATTTCACACGGCCCTTTGTCTACCCTCATCATGCATCTTTCATACGCCGCATTAGTTCTAACGCACAGCTTTCGTTGTAAATCATCATCTCCTCCTTCAACATTTTCCCTTCATTCTCTCATTATGAGCAACGCATATACAGATTTAACTGACAGTGATTCAGAGGCCAAAGGCAACCATGTTTAATTACTGCTTGGTTTCACAGTAATGCTTCCAGGCTGGTGTTAATTGATTTTCATATTTTAGGAGGGACATGTGGAGCACTGCTACTCTGCTGTTGTATTATTATCAAAGAACCAGGAGCCGCATTGATTTCAGCTGATCTCTTATTGACCCTGAAGACGAGCAGACCCCCCACCAATCCTTTCTTGTCGAGCACCCCAGGGTGTGTATCATTTGATGCAATTGTCAGAGATCCACAGCTGGACCACCCACCACTGATTTAAAGTAAATGCTTAAATAAATTCACTAAGACTATTGGCAGCGTCAGCAGTTTTAGAGTATGTTAACTTGGTTTGAAGCCACAGTTTGGTGAGTGCTGGGCCATTCCTTTAAATTTCCAACAACACAGTGAATGGCTGGCTTGAATAAACAGTATTCATCAGCAAAATTGGTTGAATAGCAAACAAAAGACTTTCAAAGCTACTGTTTACAGCATGATACAGAGATTTGATATCCATGTTCCAACTTGGCAGCGTTCTTCCATTGTTTTAAAACTGATATTTCCTGTTCCTTCCAAAATTGAGAAACTAGTGAATGAGTTTGCTTTTTTTTTTTCCTCTCTCCAACTGAAAAACTTGTCATTCAAACGTTTCACAAATGCAAAAGCTGTTCCTACCCCTCTATTCACCTTCCCTCCCTGCTGTTTATCTAATCTCCCATCCGTCACAACTGTTGTTATTCTGAGACCTCTCAGACGCTCGGATTTGTGCTCAACATCAGTCATCGCCACAGAAACAAACTCCAACCCGATGTTGTCACGACAGTGGGTACTCCCACCAGATCAGGTCTGATTAGCAGTACCAGGCGTGTGAGAGAGAATGACAACGTGTCAAAAAGAGTGACCTGTCGCATGTAGCGTGAGGCTGCCGGTGGTTGTTTTTCTGTCTCACTCTTTCTCTGTGCAGAATTCCTCGAAGAACTAAAGAAGCTGCTGTGTTGGGAGCAAATGATCTCGCTGTTGTCATTTCTCATCCGATTCAAGTGTGCCACTCCATTATGTGGCAGAGAGTAGTAGTATCAAGTGGGGCTTGGAGATACAGCCCTGAGATAATATTGACATATTTTTAGGCTACATGGAGATAAAGAATATATATCTTGATATTTTGAAATCTCCTAAAAAGCACCGGACGACAAAATCAAATGCCACTATTTGACCAAATACCTCAATATTGATATGGAGAGGCAAAGCCATGCCCCTGTGTACAGAAAAGTATTTAAAGTCACAACCAGTCTGGCCATATTGACAGCTGCTGTTATGTAAAAGAGTAATTAGTCATTTTCTGAAATACCATGGTGGTCCACTGGAAGGGGCGTGACTTTGCCTCTCTACTGTGACAATATTGTAGTGGTGACTATTGGTACTTGATAAAAATAGTCACTTTATCGTAATGCAGCCTTTAAAACCAGGAAAAAACATTGTCATACATCTCTGTTTCAGGTAAATGTTTGATTTTTCCTTTAACTGTAAACCCTTTAACACTCTGTTGGATGTGTATTGCTTTAGTGTCCTCAGGTCTCACATTTCCTTTATGTTTGATGGCTTTTAGTAAAATATTAACAATTTGATAAACGAACATTGAGGCATTGAAAGTTTTAAAATATAGACTTTACTGAGTTGCCACGATTGTTGACTTTGAGTTGATATAAGTCGCGCAAGTGTGACACATGTGAGTGTTAAAAATGTGAGAGGCAGGTTGACTGCAGGCAATGTGAACGCGCGACAAATCTGAGACGAGAATAATGATTTCACATGTACAGACAGGTGGTGTGGGTGTTGTGAACTATCAGCCTGTCTCTGTGCCATCAAAATTGGTAATTATTAGGTGCTCATGAGAAGCAGATTTATTTATGCACTCTGGCAGTGTTAAGGCAGAGTGGAGCCCTGGGGAGAGTAAATAGCTCTGTGCTACCAACGTAATGTGTGAGTTATAATATTTAATATTTCTGCATTAAAATGACTAGACCTTTATTATATGTTTTGTTGTGCTGTGTAGTTTAATTACCCCAAATGTTTCCTGCAATGTTCAAACCCAGACAAAATCTGACGTTTTACTCAAGGTAGTGGTAGAACAAATGTGACCAAACACAACATGAATACAACTTTATTCAGTTATCTCGTCCATGGACATTTTAGCCTCAGTCACCTCTGAGAGTTTCATCAGCAATGGTGGTTGCTTACACTACTTAACATCATCAAACTGCATCTTTTACACTCATTGTTTTGACCTAGAGACCCATAGCAGTAGAAAATACCTGTAAAAAGCCATAAATAAAAAGAAAATATCATGTAAAAACATTTTGTAGAACATCTGTGATATAAAATGGATGATCTTCAGAAGTTAAGTCAGGAGAAAAGCCTTTCAGCTTGTGATTGTGAGCCTTTGTTTCCATTTGTGGCAAATCCACAGCGACAGCAGCAAAAGATGTCAGCTATCCATTAGTTGAGTCTTTCATTACTTACGAAACCACACTATTACCTATATATTTGAGACAAAAGCTGTTTATGAGCTCTTGGCAGCTGCTGTGTGAAGCACAGCACACAGCAGTAATCTCGATCAAAACAGATTTAAGCACCAAATCTTTTTGAGCGCTGAGCTAGACCTAAAGCCCCGAGTTGTTGATGTTGTGGGAAGTAGATATAAAGGCTTTCGCTGTAATCATTCGGTATTGTTTAGCACTTCATTTCGAGCCTGTTGTAAATCCAGCAAAAGAGTCTTATCAGCCAAAGAGTGAACAGCGAGCCTGGAAGATTCCTCTTTGTGTCGACGATGTGGTGGGAGGACAAAACCCGCACAGTTATTTTTAATATCGCATAATTTCTTAATGTTATGTACGGATTCATAATTATCTTTGTTTCTTCTTTTCGGCTGATTTTTGACAAACTTGAGCGCCGTGCAGTTGGACGAAGCCCACTTAGGCATGTGTTTTTTTAAAAACAGCCAAATTACCACTTTGTGAAATGGCATCTGAAGGCATTTATATACTGTACACCTACACACGGGTGACAGCGCTGTCCATCGCTGTCATTCACCCACACATAGAGCACAAACAAGAGAGAAAATAAACATTGACCTATCTGCCATGTGCCGATGACTCAGAATCATATTAATCATGTTTGACGGAAATATAAACACCGATTTTCGCAAACACAGACCCAGTCATACACACCCTGTCAGTGCTAATGTGCACAGACACTAACACACCCCTGCAGTAATCTCATTACTGTCACAGGCAACACAAGTCATTAATAAAGTCATATCAAAGACACGATGTGAGGCGTAATGTGAAACTTATTTCAGTCAGAACTACGGTAGCACCAAATGCATAAGCAGTTGGGATTTGACAGAAAAGCTCTGCTTGATGGAGCTCATTGAATAAATGCAGGCAGCTTGTGAGGGCCTTATAGACGGGATCACAGCACATACATCACTGAGATATGGAACATGCATAATGCACGAGATGCTATCACAAGTATGGTAATAACAAACCCAAACGGGGGGAGGCTGGCCGGTCAGGGTTGGCTTTGAAGAAACGTATTATTGACTTCAAATCCATTTTTTTAGTTTGCTTGAGGGTGTGTGGGGGGCAGATTCATTTTAATGCCTGATCCAGTGATGATCTGGTCGCACTGGCAAGTCAATGAGGAGCACTGACCCGCTGGTCACTGAACATCATGTCTTAACTTTGAGTCGATGCCATGTAGGTGGATGTTTAAACAAGCAACCCGTAGTCTATAACTTCACTGAGTACTTTGCCAGAAATACTGAACTCAGGTTATGATGTCTGCTGTTCTGTCGATATCCTTTCGTCCTATGCGATGCAGAAGGAAACGAAGGAGCTGCCCACATCTTTCAAATGTTATTGGACCGAATGGATCGAATTCCAATAGTGAAACGCGCCATTTCACGCTCGTGTGACGCTCCGATATTTATCCACCATGTTACAGCTGCTTCTTTCACAATGTTAACTTGGGAAAGTCTTTTTGGGCCCATGTGCCTGGGGGGCACCTCCTTGGGGCTTGTGTGGATTTTGGGCATAGTTTTGGTCTTTGGACTCGTATTGTGTCGTTTAC
This sequence comes from Pagrus pagrus, assembly GCF_965226575.1. Lineage (NCBI taxonomy): Eukaryota > Metazoa > Chordata > Actinopteri > Spariformes > Sparidae > Pagrus > Pagrus pagrus. The sequence goes on along the minus strand of NC_140204.1, from coordinate 9,850,990 downwards.
TGTAGGTGCATAAACCAGCTGCAGAAAATAGAGACTTTATTTAAATCTTTGTATCTTTATATCCTGATACATATTTACCGTTTAACTACATGACTGTTTGAATTTTTCTGACACAAAGCTTAATGAGCCCTGGTATTTTGCCTGGAACTGGATTACAAATAAAAGCTATTAAACTACGGTGGAGGCGGGAGATTTGGTATGACTAGTAGCGTCAGTGTGTAGCAGGTATGAATAAGCAGTGAGTGTGTGAGCTTGTCAGATTAATTTATACGAGTGAAAGTCCTCATGCATGTCTGAGGGTTTTGGTATCGGCGCAGTGCATTGAGGTTGTCTCTAGCTCTGTGTAAAACTGGCATTCACACACACCGTTACATCTTTAGACAAAATCATCCTCAAAAGGTTCCTAAATCCTGTGCAACTCTTCAAAGAGACGCATGCTGTATTTTTCATGGGAACAGTTGTGAGGAGATGTAGTGTTGAAGCCACGCAGTTGGAAGAGGGAAGGCAGTTTTGTTTTTTGCAAAGAGCTGCCAAGAGCCCGACAAAACGGCACAAGGCGGCGAGAAGTTAAGTTTAAAGGAGGGCGGAGAGAGAAACAGAGCGATGAGGATTGAGCGCCAGAGAGAAAGTAAAAAGCATGCAAAAGAAAGGCTTTGTTACCAGGTATGGAGTGAGGAAAAGACTCAGTACCCAGAGAAATGGAGAGGCATAATGAAATTGAGATCAATACATACCTGCAGCGGCGTGTATTTTCATCTTTGCACTCAGACTGGAATATCAATGAAGAGTCAGAAGGCGAGATGGCAAAAGGAGAAACAAAAAGGGATGTGAGGGTGAAGGGTCGAGGAAAAAAAGTGCGTGCGGACCAGAAAGAGCCACAGACATATAAAAGAGAAGCTGAAAGAGGCAGAAGAGGGAAATTAATAACGGCACGAGAGTGGCCCCAGAAATAGGTGGCAAAATAACAGAACGAAATGGAAAGCTGCGACACATGAGAGGACTGACAAAGAGACAGATGGAAAGCCAGATAGAGGAAGTTGGACAAATGGATAGATGGAAAAAATGAGTTTCCGAGCGGTGAGATGAAAGATTTGAGAAGAGGCGTGAGATAAATGAAGAAGTACAGTGGCCGGTGTCGAGGGAAACGCTAGCAAGACAGCACGCAGCAGTGACCAGAATTGATACGAGAAGGAATGAACCTCTCTGCTGTTGATACAGAGAGAGAGAGAGAGAAATGTCTTTGTCTTAAAACACTTTTACAGGTGGCAGGTAAAGTCACACAGTCTGGGAAACTGTTTTTATATCCTCCGGTGTGCCGTCTTATCTCTCTCTCACTCTCCCTGTCTGTGTCTTTATCTCTCAGATTGTCGTTCTGTCCATAGCGCTTCTCTCTCTATTTGATGTCAGAATTGATATATGTGGCGAAAAGCCTGTCGGGTGTAAACACGCCGACAGAGTTACAGCATACACCCATCCATGTCTTGTTTTTTTTCCCTGTCCTGTGAAGTAGTGGCCTAATGCCCGCACAGACTACAGTCGCGTTTACTCCGTAGAGAGAAATGTGTTTTTATCTCTTCCCTCAAAATCCCTTTTATTAGCTAATAACATTTCAAAATAAATGTCAATAAATGTGTAATGGCCATTTAGCTAAAAGCATGTCCTTGTGTTTGGCCAAACTATGTGGGTGTTTATTCAAAGGGTGGGCAATTAGCCCAAAAATACATTCACCATATAAATTGGTGTTTCCCACACATATAGTTTACTTGGGAGGGCATTTTATTCTTGATAAACTCGTGGACATGACTATTTATAACTAATGTGGTTATATATGTATGTTCTATAAAGGCCTTTTCTTGTCAAAGTCGAAAAAAGCAATAATGTACGAGTTTCTAACTTGTAACGCCAACTGCAAAACTCAAACGCTCTGATATATCCGACCTGGCACTCAGTGATAAGGAAGTGCCTGAAAACCAGACGAATATGGTCGTTTAATGCCATTAAATCATAAATCATTTCTATCTCGACCATGACGTAAAAAAATAACTGTCACGGCTTCCTCGGACACTTGCTAATGTTGTTTTTATCACGTATAAATGTCTTCTGTGGAAAAATCCTATTGAGCTCAACATTTAACACGTTTCCAACATTACATTCCCATACGATGCATTTCATTTGCAGATTTAAACACAATTGGGAAGCTGATAAGAGTAGGCAGTCACTAATTTAATGCAGTGTGGTGCATTAAAATAAGTTGTGCATTTATGTAAAATACAAAATTCTCACAGACGTGGGTTGCTACGTTATTTATTTAATACAAAGTTTAATTGCAGTGAGGCTCTCCTCATTAATCTGTGCATGTTTCTCTGCCCTCCGCCAAATGCATGCTGGGAAACACTCCAGCCCAGCCTGAGGGTGAAAAGAAATAAGGAAGAGAAGGAAACATTGTGCTTGTCTCACTCCACTAACTCCGCTTTTTTTTAATTTCACCGAGCTCTGCAGTCTCTTTTTATTGCTTCAGCCGGACTTGTGAGCGAGGCACCTATGTATTAATTTCAATTTTCTAACATAATCTAATTTCTGCCCCGTCTTCCTTCACACTCTCCCTCCTCTGTCCTCCCCTTCTCTCTGGCTGCTTCTCATCTCAGGTGGAGCTGGAGAGAGGGAAGACCCTCCACATCAAGGCACTGGCGCTGGGTGACCTGAACAAGGCCGGCCAGAGAGAGGTCTTCTTTGAGCTGAACGGACAGCTGAGATCTGTGCTGGTTAAAGACACCGTTGCCATGAAGGTACATGATGCTGCTGGGATACATGATGGAGGGTGGTGTAGGTTTGGAGATGGATAAATGATGGATGAGGGACAGGTGGGATGGTTTGAGAGAAATGTGTGCAGGTAAATGATGAATTGATAGAGGGAGAAAGGGAGGGAAAAGCTTATGTTCTAAGCCAAAAACAAAATAAGTAGGATTTGGCAGCCGCAGATGATTTTTATTCATGGAAACAAATGGTTGCGAGGGGGAGACTGAAGCTCAGCAGGGAGGAATGTTTTAATGTGTGGCTGAGTGACTACATGGATGGATCATTGGCTGGATGAGACGATAAACGGAGGCTGCCATGTGTGGATGATCGACTGGTCAGATGGATTCATGATTTTTTTTTTTGTTTTTGCTCCTCAACCCAGGAAATGAAGTTCCATCCAAAGGCACAGAAGTCCATTAAGGGTCAGGTGGGAGCGCCCATGCCTGGAAAAGTCCTGGAGGTCAAAGTGGAAGTCGGATCCAAGGTTAGTTAATTGTTAACCAGCTTTTTTTGTTCGATGAATGAAATAGGTTTTTATTGGAAGAACTCGTTTATATTCCGAAAGCTCTCGTTTTGCCTTCAGTACTGAAACCACAGGTATCATATCAGCACTTGATTTCAAATGCTACCCTGCGCTGTCCACTTGAGATTACTGCCTCCGGACCAGCGCAGTTCGGGTGTGGTGCTGTGCATTGTTGCGAATACAGAGCAGATTCTTTCCTCAGGCTGTGAGACTCCTAAATTCATCCTCTGCGCCCCACCTGAAATAGCTTCTATTTTTGTTTTATTATTCATCCACTTATATAATTTTGTTTTTTGTGAGGAGCATAATAAGGTACTACAACTACAATTTCCTTGTACAGAGTGCTGGTGGTACGATGATAATTAAATTGAATCCTGAAAATGTTCAATATGACTAATGCAATGCCTGCGTTTCAGTGCTGACACAAATATATCCTTTCTGTGACCTTCCCTTTTAAAAGCATTATAAAAATGTTTCTATTAATCAAAAAAACACAAACCTATTCAGTTACACATTGTCTAAACACAAGCAGCTGTAGAAGGACTCAACAGAGAAGGAAGGACTGTAACAATTTATTTGAAGGGGTGCGGATAAGACTGACATGACCCCATCGTAACCAAGTCTTTATAAATGTTTGACTGTTTTCATTAAGTGTCCTTCAGTCCATTATGTCACTTTTAATGCAAAGTTAATTTAAGACATTAACCAGCATCAGCTGTCAAAACCACATCAATGCAGGCCTAATTCTCAATCTTAAAGACACTATTTAGCTTTATATATGTAGCCAGTGCAGTAAGGTGCCAGCACTCTTTAAATGTTTAGGAAGGAGGTGCGTTTGGACCCACAAGGTGACGCAGACATGCTATGGGAACTTCAAAATAAAGGCGTTACCTTGAAAATGATGACACAGATTGATGTTTTCATGTTTGCATTATTAATATTGGCTTGTTCTTCATTGAATCAATATATTGATCCAGATCAATGGATCATTACACCCTATTCAATGCTATGAACACATTTTAGTCGGTATTACTTATGCAGGTCCTATAACCAGCTCTAAGAATGTGAATTGAATGTGTTCATTGTGCTCACAGTGCTGAAAAATATAAAAAAAGTTAACACCTGAACAAACAACACCTGAACAAACAACACCTTAACGGTAGCTTTGTTGTTTGTAATTTGGGTGAACTGTACCTTTTTTATATTGAAACTGGCGTTCACACTGTTACTCTGATAATAATATAAGCCTCTGGTTTATGCAGCACTTATATCTAATTCTTTGAGTGTATTTCTCTCGCTAACCTCCAGCTACAGCACTTCTTCAGTGGTCTGTACACTTGACTCGTGTTTTTAATGCTCTGTGAACTGTCTTTATAATCATGAAAGGTGGAGAAGGGTCAGCCGCTGTGTGTCCTCTCGGCCATGAAGATGGAGACCGTGGTCAACTCCCCGGTGGCCGGGACCGTTAAGGCGGTCCATGTCACGGCCGATTCCTCCCTGGAGGGAGATGACCTGATACTGGAAATCGAGGAGTAGAGCGCGAGGGCAGTGGGAGGCAGGGAGGGGGGAGTAGAGCGTAGCAGTAGTAGTAGGCGGGAGTTAGACAATCTTATTCTGGAAATGGTGAGGAAGAGGAAACACAGCACTGCAATAGATTTGGGCCCCCATTTGCACATATTCTGTTTGGTTACACATATCCACACCTGATGGGTGTAAAGACTAGATAATGATAATCCTAAATAATATATTAAATTGATAAGAATTCCTTATTGAAATGTACGACTGGTGAATCCCCCAAGAGCTCATTTATTCTCTGGCTGTGGTGATTAGGTCAGAAAAACTTGCATCTATTAAATGTCCTGTCAACTTGTGGAAAATAACATTTTAGAGTGACATAACTTTGAATTGTGATACATTCCATTACTTTAGCTAGTCTTAACGTGATGTACTACAAAATGAACTAACCATGTGTGACACTAACAGGGTTGTAACATCTACTTGCAAATTAACGCCACAATTTCCATTTCTGTGCTCTTGATGTTGCCTAATATATTCAAAGTGAGTAGGTGAAGCTTAATATTGATGACTACTAAATGTTTTTCTATGTTATCAGCAGGGTACAGACAAAGAGGGAGAGACTCTGAGGAAGCATTACCGAATCGTTTTTTCGTATAGAAACAATATTTTCATCTTTATAGCATGCTCGCCTTTTGCATTTTTAATCCGACATTAGTCACAGTGCATTCTCAGAACGTGTAATCGTTATTTTGTAGGGTAAAACACAACAAAGTTCACTGGGGCTGAAGGAAAGAGTCACAATATTTTTGCTCCACCTGTTTTAGATACGAATGTTTTCACAGTAGAAGCACAAAAAAGCGAGTGGCACAATTTTAGGTTGGTGGGGACACAAGTATACATGCCAGGAACGTCCAACGTTGCACCAAAGTAAAAGATGTGTCCTGTTACTGTATCAGTAATAGGAGTTTGTTTTTTTTGTTGACAGGTCTGTACTGATGTTGGAAATGTTTACCCATTCACACCTGTCTTTAAAATCCCAAAGCAGAGGCATGCTCTACCGGCAGTGTTGAAATGAAGCTGTCGGCCATGTTGTGAACACCTGATCAGCTGTGAGGTGGTCCACTTATTCCTGTGTCATTGTAGAGGTGTAAAGTCGGTCTTTAAGGCCTTTTTTGTGTCCCTGGTTTAATTTTGGAGAAGTCAGAGGAGCAGTTCCTTCCTGTCTTTTCAGAACCAGGCAGACATTATGATGAATGGTCTTCTGTCTGCACGGGGATTTTAATGCTAGGTGTAAATGGGATTACATGGTGGTGTAATGGGAGGCATGTGGTGTTATTTTCTGAGGCTCAGCTGATTAATTTATGAATTAATTCTCTGTCAAATGATGTGAAATTAGCCGGACTAATAAGAGACTCTAGAGACTCCCAGTAGCAGGCTCGGCTTTATATTCCTAGCGTGCGCGTGTGTGTTTGCATAAATGAGTCTAACTGTCTGTGCGGATGTGTGCGTGCGAGCACATTGTAAGACTAAAGTCAACCGGTCTCCATAATGCTGCACCTCCAGAGCTGAAAACACAGTCTAAAACAAATGTAATATTCATACGCACGCGCGGCGATGCAGAATATTCACGCTTACACTCCCGGCCCTCGAGTGCTGCCCGGATCAGAAGAAAACAAAACCAAATGCGCTGCACGGCGGTGTGGCTACATCTACATAGTGATGCTGTATCCAAAACAATTAACAGCAATGCAGCAACGACCCTACTCACTTTCTAATCATGTAGTGAAATACTGAATTAAACTCTCAAGATTCCACTTCTGTCAGCTGCAGGCCTTTTTAATTATTTAAAGGAAACGTACGCTGAATTGAATGTTTAGGTTCTCTGACCAGTGAAAGCAGACGGTGAACAAAGCCAGAAAAAAAAAATGGATCGCATATCAATTACTGTAGGAAAAGGAAGTGTCACAGTCTCTTCGTAATACAATGAGGCATGCAGTGTTTGGGACCACGAGCCAGGAAAGAGACAACAACAGCTCAATTTCCCAAAAGCTCCGTGCACGTTTGGCAGAATCCATTGATCCAAACACAAAATTAAAGTATCAGTTAGTACTTGACTGGATTGTTTCCAGCATTTTTGCTCCATTACCTCTGAGAATGAGTCCCCTTTTGAACTATGCGTCGGTACTGAGCGGCGACGCTGTGCTTAATCAGAACGCTGCTGTGCCCACTGCCATGCCTCGCTGTGTCTCCTTACTTTGTCAATCCGTTGAAAGACATGGAGATGAGCGAGTGTTTTTGATAAGCTGTCGCACAATACATGTACAGTCCATCCTCCTCTCCTTATTAGCTTTCCCAGCCGCATCTGTCTACCTAACCTGCCACCTTTTCATCATGTTATCCTCCCCCCTTCTCCCAACAGTGTAAATTTGCACATGTAAGATGATGGCATCGACTCACGCAATAATGTAAACTGTATCTCAGTGTTTCTCTATGTCTTAGCCAGCAGTGATTATATCAACTATGCTTTATGACAATGTGCTCCCGTTCAGCGTCTGGGGAAGAAACAGAATAAATCTTGGGTGAAAACAGTTATTTGTTTCAGACGGGGGGATATATAACGTTGACCTATTCTTGAGCTCTTGCTATCAAGAGGGTGAACTGTCGCAGAAAGTATGAAAATGGGATCTGTGACATTTAGTTTTTCTTTCTATTGTTTTCCTTTGTGTGTTTTTATGAAACCAAGCAGACTGTTTACTCAGTCTCCCAGTTTAGCAGGCGCGACTGCTCGCAGATTCAAAATGTCTCTGTGGAATTTGCATCAAACGGGTTCACCATTTGTCAAGTTTTGCTTCATTTTCGTATTTCTAGATGATCCTGCTTTGAAATCTAAATTTGAGTTCAATCATTTTAATTCACTGAAGTAGTTTACATTTACTTGTTTAAGTTCTAGGAAAGACTGAGCTGGAGCGCACAAAAAAAGGGAAACAAATAGTATCAAATAAAAGCGATAATTGTCTTTGTTCTATCTGTACTGACAAATAAAGTTAACTATAACTGAATCTTCATTGTGTTTGGTGTGTTGCGTATTTTACACAGGAGGTGAGCAATAAACCACTGCGAGAATGCAGCCCAGGCGCCAGAAATGGATGTTGTGATTGTTCATTTTCGCAAACCATTCATACATTAATTTTGCATGTTTTATACAGTATGTATCATAACATCTCCGTAATACTTGTCCTATCAGGTTCAGATTAAATGTATATCAGATGACACTATCAATAACAATATTTTTATCAACATTTGTAAACATGACACCACTCGGTATTCATAAAGCGGCCGTGTCTTCGACATTTTCCAGCTGTGTGGGTGGCAACAAAAACTTATTTTTGACAAAAAGGTGCAGCCTCAAGTATTTTTACTGACTTCAGGACCTTTTTTTGGACAGAACCAGGCACTGTCGCATACAATTTAAAACAGAACCTGAAGAAATGTGATGTTTCAACATGTATATCTGCCAACATGTATTCTGGCGACTGGATCGAAGAATAAGAGCACAAAAAAGACTTTGCCTAATGGTTTTAAGGACCAAATGTCATCATCGCATCCTCATATTATCCTGTCGGTCTCACTACAAAGCAGACTGATCAGATCACTGCAGGCCAGAGTAAAATATACATCATAGACACATTACATGTCTGAAAGCTTGAATCCTGCCTTTTTTTTCAATCAGCCTTTCAAATCGCAGCTCTTTCAGAATTATGTGTCTAACTACTAATTTGATTTCAACAATAAATGTTCGAGTGAAAAGACTGTTTCATGAGCAAAATACCCTGCCAGATCAATGCAAGTAATTCAATTAGACTGTACAATTTATTACCATAATGTGACAACGATATGCTGGATTATTGGAGCCAGTCAGTCTTTGGGTTATTTTACATAAGCGTGCTTATTTTATTCACTCGATCCGCCCTCCATGCGCACCAGAATTGAGTTTGTATCCGGATGTGTTGGAGGATTGTCTTTGTTTGGTGCTTTCCCAAAAAAGTAAAACCCCGCATGGCTGGATGTGGATCTATCCTGACACCCTGCTGTCTTTAAATAGCTTCTTTAGATCTGATTAAGCACTGATTAACCACACTAAATCAATCAAGTCTGACGCTCAGCTGGCGGCATCGATCAGCCGCCACTTTCGCTGATAGGTTTGTGATCGGTGAGTAGATTGATCATGCAAGCAGCGGGCGCTAGTTGACATTCTCGAGCTCGTGTATGGATTTAGTATCACTAATAGCAACACAACACTAAGCCCTGCACGGCTGGCTTGTCACCACTTTGTAAACTGGGTTAACTGGAAGTGTCCAGAGAGGAGAGGTTGCTACGTACGCCGCCAGGATAAAAGAATAAGCTTGATGCTTAATTGTCATCAGATTAAATCACAGGGGCAACCGTGTAGCACGGGGGATGTTATGACCCACTTGTCAGCTGATTTGAGTGACAGCTCTGATTAATAACAACATAATCAAATTTGCATGTGAGAATAGAGAAGTGGAAGATAACAGTCTGCCTGCTATGACCTTGATTGGTTTGATAACACCGAAAACAAAACTGTGATGCCAACGATTGTCACCAAATTTTACCAAAGAAACAAGGATTTCAGTCAAGTGGAAAACTCATACAGGAGTGCCTAAACTAAAACCTTGGAACAACTTATTGTGGTGCTCTGGCAGACATTTCTTACCTCATTTTAAATAAAAGCTTCAGTTTTTATCGAGTGAAATATTAAAGTGGAGCACACATCACATGCAGTCGCTGCGTGTGTGAGATGCAGTCTATTGATGAGCGTTTAACACACATTCACCACAACAAATGAGTCTTGAGTTTTCTCTTAATGAGGCCTCTGGTGGCTTCCATGTGGTCAGAGCAATAATTTGTTTTCCAGTTGAATATTTATGCCGTAATAATGATCGCAGTAATGGAAGGCTAATCTACAAAGACAAATTGGTCTGTTGTCTCGTGCGCGATGGAGATATAAAGTACATCGCAGTGAGAGAAAATCATTGTGAATGTTCAACCCCATCACGCGATGTGTGGGATGAAACTTCGAAGTAAGTGACTTTGAAAGTGAGAAACTGGAGCTTGCTTTCAAAAAAAGGCTTGTCTATTTTATAGCTGTTTGGTCCACTCGATGGGCAACGGTGATTGCCTTTTCTGAACATTATTGGGTGCTTAGCAGCTTAATGACGGCGCCTGCTCTTATTAAAAGCACCATGTGGAGTTTTCTGTTTAAGTCGGTGTTTCTCACACAATGTGTCCGCCTAAGTCCTTACAAAGAGGTTGAACTCATTGCCATTACCAGTTATTCCACTAGTGGTTCATCTGTTGATTATGTTTTTGAAATGTTAGATTCATTGATACAGTCAAACAGCGAGAGCATATGTCAATTGGTGAGATTATAACCCTTCTGATCCACACTCCAACCCACCAAGTGGTGGAAAAACGCAGACGACGACGAAGAAGAAGAAGAAGACCCGTCCACTGCTTTAAAGTCAGCTGTAAATGGACACTTAAACATTTCTTTACAGCGTTTCTGGTTGTGAAAAAGTCATTAACCCCTTCAAGTGACGCACTATCTCGCAACCAATCAAGTTTTACAGTTAATTACTCCTGCCATACTGTCTGAGCTTCAGATTACTGAGCTACGAGTCAACATCCAGTCAGCGACTGGAGCTACGCTGTCTTGTGTCAACATTTGGCAACTGCCAGATAAAACCATGACTCCTCTGTAGATTTTGCTTCCTTCCGCTGTTACTGTGCCTCAAAATGGGTCAAGGAGCTGCTTTGATGGGGTCCCAACATCACAAGATGTGAAATCGTTTTTCATTTCCCTGGGTCCCGAGGTCACAGACAAAGTTTCTCATTTGGATCCAAGACTGGGACTGTTTAATAACTCCTGCCTCTAATCTATAAATGAGTGCCACAGTTCAAATCCCCTTTGTGGCTCTCTCTTTTGCTCATCCTTTTGTCTGCTTTGCCACCGTCCAAATGAACAGCAAATACCCACTGAGGACGGCCGTGAAGTCTTGGCAACGCTGCGTGTCAAACACCTACTGAAGGAGCTCTGTGAAATTCTGGCAGAACCATGCGGCGGCTGGCCGAGGAGCCAACTTTCTAACCCGTGCATGAGTCTCTTACATGGGCCACAGGGGTCCGCTGCTCTGTTGAGGTGCAACTTTCCCCTCTAATCCCTTTGCTGCTGTTCGATAATCCCTTCACTGCTTGCTTTGCTGCTTTCTTTGCTGTAATCCTCCTGCCTGAATAAAAAGAGAACAGACGAGAAGGACGGGCTACACAGTGTCTCAGACAGACGGGATGGAGGGCTCTGTCAGTCTCTAAGCTCGCTGTCAATCAGCACAACCGGGATCTGATCTGTCCAGACACAAACGCTCGCCATTGGCTGTTTTCTCTGGACTCTCCAGAACTCTCAGAAAACTGAATGATTCATGGATGCTAAAAAGCACTGAGCAAATGCATCAGTCAGATGTTTAAAAAGTGTAGATAAAGACTGATAATCATCGTGTGAAAGCAAGTTTGAAATGAAACGCCACAATGTTCAAAACGTCAAGTGAAAACGGCATCACGGCATTGAACGCGCATCACTTTCAAATGAGGGATTTTGATATTCGCCTGGCAGGTTTGGTCCACTGCCATCTCCATCTCTTTTCCATTACTCCCTGTTCAAAGATTGCTTGTGGGGACAATTTTCCACCTGTCTGAGAATCAGCAGCCAGGGGCTCGCAGGGCAGTAAAACCTCCCCACCCCGCATGTCCACACAGAACCGTCCCTGACGGCACGACTCAAGCAACGCCGACATTTGGCTGTGCTCGACTTCTTCATGTGCTGCTGCTGCTGAGCGCTTGGGATGCAGAGTGTGCTCCGGTGATGAAGAAGCGGGAAGCTATCTGTCCGTACGTCCCTCCTCCCCCAGACTCTACTTGATCATTAAACACGCCACGAAGCCGTGGGCAACCCTTACAAGTGACGACTTAACAATTCACGCATCAATTAAGCAGACAGATCAATGCTGCCTGCTGACCACACTGACAAATTCAATTTCCAATGAATGCGTCAAATAATGGCCAGGGGCGAGCTGGACACAGATCATCTCCTGTCGCCCCCCCAGAGTCGATCTCTGTCGAGCCATTTTGGTGCCATGTGTGTGTCAGTGTGTGAGAGGAAAACTGGGAAAGGAAGAAAGGGAAAAAAAACGTGTATATGTGATGAGACATCTCATTATGTATTAAAAGTGCTCCACAGAGCTGGATTAGCCCTTAGGTGTCAGAAAGGGCACGGGCAGAGGCTTTAAAAGTGCGTGTCGGAGTGCGAAAACGTGCATGTGTGCGTCTAAAAGTGTGACCTCTCTTTGCCACCGTGAGCTTAAAGCGCTCCAGCTCGAATCAAAGCACTGCAGCAAATATAAGAGGGAAGCTGAAGAGCAGGAACAGAGCGGCGCGCACACAGTCGAACAGGGAGGATTCAATGCGACAGAGGCAGAGCGAGCTAACGGAGGAGAGAGGAGAGCGGCTCAGCGACTGCGACACGCAGCCCAGACAGGAATTAAGGAATTAGGAGGCAAAGAGGAGGAGGGAGATCAAAGAAGGAAGCAGAAATCACTCCTCTTTTTATTCATGTGCGTCAGAGAAACGGTGTCAATCAGCACACGTCTTTTTTGTGTAGCCACATTCTCCACCTTGGTGTCAGGATATTGCTCTGTTGCCGTGGCAACAGGCGTGTTCAGGGCTAAAGAGCACATTGTTCCAAAAGAACAAACGGTCCGTGTAGACTCATGCGTTCTCGCTTACGTACAAACGCGTCGACACACCTTCTGCCTGACAGGGGAAAAACAAGGAAATGACCAGGGTCGAAAGTTACCTGATCGCTAAAGTTGTCCGAGCACAGATGACGTCTAAAACTAAGTGATGCACAGTAGCTTTGAGTCACACCTGGTGATCCGGACTGAGCATGTGAGGAGCCACGTTCGCTGGCAGCCGGAGAGCTCCACCTGTAGTAAATGTCACTACAGTCACAGCTCTACATCTGAAAGCACCGTTCACTGTCCTCACTGAGGTATAAATGGTGTTTTTGAATGAATGGGGCCTGGTGGTGGCTCTGGGAGGCATTGAAAACATTTAATACTTTTTTATAATTAACTCATACATCGGGTGCTCGTTTTGCCTACTTAAAAACGCAGTGTTCCACATCCTCTGCCACTCCACTGCCTGCTTTCCACAAATTATCTCCAGCTACCTTCCCAGCCTCGTCCTGCGTTAGCATTCAGTTGTCTGTGAATATATTTTAAATTACTTCATCACTAATTGTTTTTATATCCCAGGCTGTGCCAGTGGGCAAAAACTTGGCCAAGTTACAATGTTTTATTATTCTGGCAATACACGGTTGAAACCTCATAAAGCGTCCTGACTAAAACAGGTCAATGGATCAGTCTTGCATTGTAGTGTGTACGAGAAAACAGGGAGGTTCGGTTGTGCGGTTAACGTCGCTGTGAAGCTCCAGAAATGGTTTGAGGACTGCGAAACTTCACCTGACTTTCCATCGGCATGAGGGTGAGTAGATAATGACTGGATTTTCATTTTTGGGTGAACTTTTCCTTTAAGGTGTTACATAGGCACAGAGATATAAGATGAACCAATTATGCAAATAACTGTTCATTGCAACCCAGTTTTAGTGCACCATTTTGCTGTTTACTGAGCAAAACAGTATGGTAGAACAGAAATACAACCATTTCTCTACAGGCTTTCAGTATGAGAAGGTTTTTTGGGGCCATTTTCAGGCCTCATTTAATACAATACAGTAATCAGGTTTTAACAACAATGCCTCCCATTCACCAGCCCCCGCATCCAAGAACAAACACTCTACATTTCTTGGTATTGATGCTAAAAAAATTTAAATGAAGGCCGGGGCTAATGACATTGGCAAGAAGTAATTAGGCGAGCTGACAGTAACTGAAAAACTATTGTATTTGATTTTGAATGTGGCCTGGCCTCTGAAAACAGAGTGCGAAGGACAAATCCATGATACGTCCGCATATTCAGCTCAAATTTTGTTTCTCATCAGAGCATTTCCTGATGAGAAACACATCAAAACAACAGTGTCTGTCTTCGATTCTTCCATAAATGTCAGATATTCAACAATCGGGAGCTGCGGTACGCCAGAATATAAAGCAGCCACAAGACAGACTGTGTTATGAGTGCTGCAACTTTTCTGTTAGACTACAAAAACTCTTCAGCCATCACTGTACTATTCATCCACAGCTGGAGAGAAGAAGTCTTGTCTGAGAGCTGTCAGAAGTCATCCCGGGAAATCAACAACTTAAGTAGTAGCAGGTGAGGCTGAAGTGGATCCAAGAAAAACTGTAAATTACAACGCTTCTTCACAAAGTGACTTCTAGAAGGCTTCATCATCACCATCGCAGATTGATGTTATCTAACGCTTTACACAACACTCTGATGAAAGGACTCTCCAGTAAGACAGACACGCTGACAAAAAGGTCACTCGAGTTTCTCCGGGAGGTGATACTGGCCTGTAATGGTCGGTTGTTACCGTTATTAAATGCACTCTCTTCCCTTATCCAGAGCGGGGGATGAAAACGCTCACTATTATTTGATTAATTGTAACTGTAATCTAAATGGCAGCATGATTGTATTACATCTGCTTCATTTAAAAAGGGAGTGGGGTATTTTAATTGGTCTGATTATAATGGAAGTGTTGACTTAGAGTCATATCAACAGACTGGCATAAGTAATGCTCCCTACTGTATCGTGGTGAGTGTGGTTGGAGTCTATAGCTGGGCGATATGACCTTATTACTATTATTTGAGGATTTCTTCAGTGGTTAGACTGGATTGGTTAAAACTGTGATGCGTCGGTCCACGGTATGTTCAGCTAATGTTCCCTTGTGCTAACCACAGACTAACCTCCTACTTCTTTTCTGAAGTTTAAAGTAGCTTTGCTTAAGCACCACATCTGTTAACTCCAGCTCATTAAAAGGCATTACTTGGCATTAAACTGAAAAAGGAACCTATTCCTATTAAAATTCAACGCCTCCAGTTGCTTTTACCAATGATTGCTCTTATATTCTTGTTCAACTGTTGCTCTGAGGCGTCTTTGTCTCTCTCTCTGCCCTTTCAGACGTCAGTCTGGCTGAACTCTTATACAGCGTTTTTGTTCTCCATGTACAACATGTTTTGTTAGGTAGGTTTTCTGCATTATAATTCTGATTTTGTGACTTAATATGTCGCTTCCTTTTTATTTTATTGGATTATTGGATTTGTAGTGAATCAGTTATCTGTGATGGTACAAGTATGGCCTCTGATGTCTGCCTTGATTCTTCAGACTATTTTAGCAACAGTATGTCTCAAGCGTCTGGTGCACTGTGTCAACAGTTGATGACGTAACCACACATTATTCATGTTGGTATATCCGCACATATTTATTCGTCCCTGTGTATTATTGCCCTTGATTTATGATATTGTTACCCAAACAGATGCTGTGTGTTTAAATCATTCTGGCATGACAATCATTTCCTTTTCACTGTCTTCAAAACTACAGTATAGTAGAGTGTCTCCTGAGCTCTCCCACTTTGCTGTGCGCCCACGCACAAACATACCTGAGAATATTTGCAGTCGGCAACTACGAAGGTATTTACTGACCGTGCCTAAAATAGTTTAATGCACTTTATCTGCGCTTCCTCTGTTCCAACATTGTCGGAAACATTTGGGAAAACCTGTTTCATAGACATTTAAATGCAGAATTCTTACATATCATATCTTGAATAGGTTAAAGATATAGATAGATTATCTGAATGTATCTTTATTAATCCATTAAGATAGTATTGAGGCAAAGCTTCACTGGACAAGTGTCTTAATTCAACACACTAGCTGCTGCAATGTTCAAACGCCTACAGTGCAGGCAAAGACACATCTAAAAATAAATGACATGTCATTAACACATACGCACACATGCTATTTTAGCGTGCGTGTTAAGCAGACTCACCTACCTCCTGTCGGGATGCTTCAGATGTGATACTGTCAGACCTCAAATAATGAAACACAGTCACAATACCTCGTCATTAATCAACATCTGTACAACTTCTGCCAGCTCTGGTGTGTTCAAACGCCTCTCGAAAGCTTTCAGATTAGGATGGTGGAGATCTATAGCTCCTACTGGAATTCACTGGGTTTTTAAACACAGCCTACACTGGGAGCTGATCATTTTACCAATCATTTCATAGGATTTGGTGGTTTGATGATGTCTGTATATCAGCTGCCTGAGATGCAACCCACCAATGAAGAAGAAATCTATCTGGTAGGAACAACCTTTACAGAGAGGGAGAGTGAAGTGTGCTCCTGCTCTCCAGCCTCAGCTGCTCAGGTTGCTCCACACACGGTACGTTGACTAAAAGGGATCTCTTTGGTCTTCACTCAAGACGGTGGATCAGACAGAGGGGCTCTGCCCAAAGACCTCAGGGTGCACCCTGGCTTGAAAGGAGTTAGAAGGTAAGAAATGAAGCTATGTAGTACCTTCAGAATAATCTGCAGAATCATTCAAAATACTAAGAGCCAGTGTGGGGAGTTTAAATCTGACACCATGCTCAACCTGTGCAGCTGCACCCTGAACATCTGCACAGCTTTTGAGTAAGACAGGAGCGTAAAAACCCTTTAAACCTGAAAGTCAAAACTTCCAGAAGTTAGAATAACAGACAGATCGCTCCAGGCCTCAGTATAAAAAACCTTTTTAAGACAGTTTGGCTGCTGACTCAATGTCAAAAAACAAACTAACACGTTTAATAGACAGTTTCAGTAGAACTAACCAACTTCTTCTCACATAAAACAAAAAAAGAGCTTCACAGCTCACACATGTTGAACTATGTCCATCATTGTTACGCAAAGCCCAAGTCGACGTACTCAAATGTCTTGTTAGTCAACAACCCAAAGATGTTCAGTTTACTGTCATGGAGGAGTAAAGAAACCATAAACTATTCACATTTAGGAAGCTGAAATAAGATTCAAACCAATTAATAAAAAACCCTCTGCATTGTGTTGAGGAATGTCCGAAGCAGTGAAAGAGTGAAAGTTATTCCCAAAGTAACTTGAAGTGTAGACTGTTCAGTGGTAGGAAAACCAAGTTGAGTAATGAAATGATAGAAATCAGAAAAGAAAGAAACCTTTACTACGCAGCACCTCCAGGTGCCTCCCTCCACCTGACAGATCCTCCCTCCTGTTTCTCCACTCCAAACATTATCACCCCATCTTCTATTATAGGATACAAACACTTCCTGTGAAATCATATCTGCTACAATCATATCTACCATCTTTGTACAGAACATTGCTCATATTGTTTTTTAAACTCCAACATCGTTCTTATTTTCTCTGCATTTCTTTCTCATTTATTTAACAGCTGTATTTTAACGACGTGCCCATTAATCAAGTGTTTTGTATGAAACTAAAAAGCAAGTCTTTCACCAATGACCTTTCATAATTGGGGTACATCAGTCTTTTACAAGACAGCTTTGCTTATTGTCTCAGTTGAATGTCGAGAGTCAAATTTGATAATGTAATTTGCCGTCTAAATGAGGAGACATCAGATCAGGTCACTTCCATCTCTGCTTTTGTGCATTAGCGCGACACAATGTGTGGGCTCGTGTGCTTAATTAGCGGCAACAGCACATGGACGGTGTGGGTTGGCATTGACTCATATATACATCATACATACTTATATACATGTTTAACGTCATGACCTAGCAGATAAAGGTGGAGGGTGCAGTCTCTGCCACAGTCTGGTATCACTCCCACTCCTTTGCTGCCTAGTCGCTGTGATTCACCGCAGTGAACGAGACAAGACTTCACTCGTTTTGATGACCATCGGTGTTGTATAGATCTGTTGCACCTGTTTTCTTTGGGAACGTAAAACATTGTAGTTGAGAATTATGAATACAAAATAACAACACGGAGGCTCCATGGCTCCATCAATATGAATTTTCCACTAAAGAAAGGTTACAAAATGGTTTGTGTATTGTGTCAATTGTGGTTCAATGAAAGAACGAACAACGGGATAAGCCAAAATCACAATTGGCAGGTCAGACCTTTATAAAATTGCTAAAATAGAAAAAAAATTAAAAATCAGTGCATCTCTGTTTAATTGAGAACACTACAAATAACAACGTTACAGCAATAAAATGCAACTGCTTCGTTTCCCTGGGCTCCTTGCTATTAAAAATAAAATGGAAAATAATGACGAACACCCTTTTTAACAATGATCTTTTATAGTGAGAAGACTACTGACAAGTACATTTTGTGCAGTGAAAACACTCGAGAGCTCAACAGTGCTGATTAAACCTTGAAGTGCTGTCTGCTCTTAAACAGATTTGAAAGGTATAACTTCTCAATAATGTCCTGCTAATGTAAAATGCAATAGTGTTTGCAGTGCAATATTCAGACAGACAACTGCTCCAGTCTCTTATTCAACCATTTTATAATCCATATGCCTGATGGAATAACAAGTGTCTGTGCCTTGTATTGATGCAACAACAGCGTACCAAAGTTTTGGCCTTGAAAGATATACTGTTTCCTCATCCCTCCCGTCATTTCAGTCGTCTTTGTTCATTTAGAAAGGAATCGTCTATAACCAGGTTTGTGTTCAAATAAATACGCAACTTTGAGTGGATTATCATGATTTCATGGCTTCATACTGAAGTAATCTGCTTAAAAATGAAAGATTATGACACAAAACTTTGGCGTTCACACAGCTTTGAACGGTTACCCCAGCAATATAAAACTGTATTTTTCTAATTAAAGGATTGCTGAGACAGATTTTTAAAACAGGGGTCAAAATCAAAGCCTTAGTGTTCGAGATGTCCTTACTTTTAGTCCCAGAAAAACCAGATCCTACATTTCCCATTATGCGACTCAATAGCATTTTTTTTTTTTAGAGGTTCAATCATCAGACAATGAAGAATTTATACTTTTAATCTGAAACTTCCATTAAAACTGGACTACGGCTCAACTAATATTGGATATATGTATCTATCTGACGTGACAACTTTTTTCTTTCTTTAAAAAGATGCTTGGGGGTACTTTAATATTAAATTTCCAGTAAAGTGTATTGTTATAGTGCGATAAAACCAGTAACGTTAATTATTAAACTATAAAATATCTTGCTTCATGCATATCTTTGTCACAAGTGTTTGATAACCACATTTGAGATATCATTACAAAAAATGTGTTTATGAAGTAAATTTGTGTATAAACATCAAATATAGGCAAATATAGTGATACTGGATTTTTTTCACACCCCATCGGTATCGGACCAAAACATCCAGCACTGGCTGGGCTCTACATTGGACATTTAAGGGCTTTGAACATAAGAGTGGAATACAAAGTTGGCCTGGAGGCCAATAAGACAGCAGGATACTTTGTTAAAACTCAGCCGGGGTGCACAGACGGTTCAGTTCAGCGACGTTAGTGATACAATGGCTGTTTGCAGACGACATCATCATTTTTCTGTTCGCACAGGAGCAATTTTGAAACTACTCAAATCTTGCATTGAATCAGCATCTAAATCTTTGAAGCCAGAAAATGAGTCTCTTGTAAAAATGAACGTCTACCTAATATAACCATTTTACACAACTCTTTCAAGCCTTGCAGTTCATGAGACATGAGTTAAATGCGATACACACAGCATTCAAAAGGACTCTCCAGTTGTCTGACCTTTATGACAAATGCATCCCTCAAAACATTTATTCAACATGTCTCCGAGTTCATGGATCACTCTTGAACTAAAATATTCAGACAAAGAATATCCATTTGTGAAATGCACCTTCTGTCGAACTTTAAAGCATCAAACCGAGTTAAAAACTTGCCGTCTGTTATCATTGATTATATCTGTCTAGAGATGTAGAGACTGAATTCAAAAGCATTTAAACATTTGCACTTGAGACAGCCGGCTCAGTCGAACAGTTCAGGGAAATAACTGCTCTGAAAGTGAACACAGCAGAAAGTTCTCTCAAAAACAACTCCGCTCAGTGAGACGACGACGATGATGACAGTCTTTTCGTGGTCTAGCTTTTCACCATTTGAGTGAGAAAACATTGAAAACATAAAACCAATCGCCGTATCTCAGTTTTTCTCAATATTTGCAAACCTTTCACATTTTAGCAGCTAAAATCTGAATTCTGTGGGACATCCATTCGTTATTTTGCCACCGGATCAAGAAAGCCTGTAGCAAGCTGCATCAATAATGTGTTGCCTTGTTCATATTTGGTTGTTATTGTACCTCAAGCAGTATGGCTCCGACCCAAAACAAAACACATCCTGCTGAAGTCTAGCGATTTATTGAAGTGTTCTTTCTCTCTCAGAAGCACCAAGTATTTTCTTTTTCTCTCAGGAATTGACTAAAGTCGGTCATCAGTGCTTCAAACAGAAAGCTTTCACATCAGTGGGTGCAGAGCACTGTTCATAATATTTCTTAGACTTTTGGTACATATTTGTTTCAGGTTAGCACAAATAGATTCTTCATCTTCTTTCTTGATCTTTGTTATAATTATCTCTACACAGCTACTGAAATCTGATCTTCTTTAACATCTGTTCATTTCTCTATCCACCCCTATTCTCCCTTTCTCTTTTGGCTTTGTTTTGGTAATATCTGCAGCTCGTGTGTGTGTTTTGGATACAGTGCTCCCCACTCTTCACTCCTTTTGCCAGACAACAGGAGAGAGAGAGAGCATGAGAGCCGGCGGCTTCATGAAAGTGGAGAAGAGAGCCGAGGCTGGACGAGGGAGAAAGAGACTACAGTGTGAAGAGTGCGGAGTGAGGGATGAAGCGCACGATTGATGAGCGATGGCCAGAGGAGAGGCGATGAGGCCATCTTGTGTGAGGCCGAGGGCTCCCCCTGTGGTAAAGCTTTGTCCTGTGTCTGTTACCTTGGCTGTGTCCGAAATCACTCACTACTCCCTATGTAGTGCACTACATAGGGAGTACGCCATTTTGTAGTGCTGTCCAAATGTCTAGTGGTAATTATTATACCCTATATAGTGGACTCAAAGTATCCCACAATGCATCGCGACAAGTAGTGTACGACCGATGGTCACTAACCAAGCAATGTTTACCATCATGCATTGCGCTGAGAGAAAAATGGCGGACGAACGCTAGTTTACAACCGGCGTTGATGTATCACATTTCAACTGTGCGACAGCAGTGACGTAATTAACGGCGTCTGAGTCGTGTCCGAAAGTGCTTTATTCGTTTAATATTAATATATTCTGAATAAACAGCACACCGCTCTATGCAGCAGCTGCTCTCACGCAATCTCACGGGGAAGCAGACATAAACAAAATGGAGCGTGGTGCAACAACTTGATGTAGCAATGCGCTGCAGTGAGAAAAACCCGAAAGGAGAAGGCTGAACTAGTCTGGATGAGTGAGGAGATTTGGGTTTTCTATTCTTCAGCCAGAACTGTTGATGAGATTTTAAGTTTCTGTCAACAGCAGCATGCCAGCTAATGTTAGCCCCAAGTGCTTGAATGTTTACTGTCAGCACTGTCAGCTGTTCCTTGTGGCCTTTCTCATTGTGTAGTCGAGCTTGGAAAGAACCAATGTAATTATCCAGATTTCGCAAATATCAAACACTTGATGTTATTGGGCAGTTCAGGAGGCTTAAAACTGGATCTGTAAACCCATCACATTACTAGAAAATCTGTGCCAAACAGCTTGTTTTGAACAGGCACTGCACTGGTCTAATTAAAAGCCTAAACCCAACCCTCGCTTTAACCTTTAAACCGAGTCTTAACCCTAAAACAGCCCTTTAAAATTGTGAGTATGGCCAAAATGCAGAAAAATAAGCAGAAATGTACAAATGTGGGAATCCAAGTACAATACACAGGCACAAAAGCACACAACAGTATTTTTCCTAAAATACTTTTTCATGGCCAGCTGTTTGTTTGTAACTAGCAAGGCTAGTACTAGCACAGTGCATCCATATCCCCACCTACCAGCTTTTAGAAAACCATACAGACACACACAGACACTTTCTTTCTCTGCTTCCCTACAGCCAGATGTTCATTCACATATGACACAACAACCGAGGGCATCACGAGCACAAAAAAGGAACAAAGAGATGTGTGTGTGTGTGTGTGTGTGTGTGTGTGTGTGAGCTCTGTATGTGTGTCTGTGTTTGAGAGAGAAAGCGTTCGCAAAATAATTTAAGGAAATGGGTTGTTAAAGGATAATAAACATTATTCATGAACATAATAAAGCTCTTGGCTCTGTGCTTTATGCCTGAGACATAATTCTGCAACGACAATGTTTTATTATATTTTCATTTTAACTCATGGATAACATGGAGTTTTTCTCACCTGCCATATAACATTAACAACGGCAGGCATAAAGCAGTGCAGCGGTAAATGTCAGCTCCTAAGCAGAAAACGTTCATTTGACTGGAACCTCAAATAAGAAGGTGTTGTACTGTAGGATTTGTTGGTTTCCAATATTCAGCTCTGGGACTCTCGTAATTTTCTTATTTGCAGGCAAGTGATTCGCCAGGAAGTTCGAGCCTATCTAACACAACTCCTAACTCAGACACTTGCAGTCTGTTTTGGGAATACTTTAACAACAACAACACAGCAAAAAACTTTCTTCATTTTCACTGGATTTACTTGGGGACTGGGAGTAATCTTCCCCCTGCCATTTTGAAAACTTCTTCCTGAAATCGGCTCCGACCGCTGTTGAGGTTTGCCTGCCAGAAATGCCACACGAGAGGGGTTATCCCGTTGGTTTCCCCCCCCCCCCCCCCCCGCCATGCCAGGGCAGATCAACAGAGCACAGATAAGTGCTATCGATGTTGGCCTACACCCAGCTGGAAAACAAACATAACACGAGTCCCTTGTCAACCACAGAGTGAGGAGCAGAATGGCAGAGAGGATGTGAGATAAACCTCCTGAAATCCAGGCTGGAACCATGCAGCAGCCATATTTGATGTATCTCAATGAAGGCGATCCACTGATGCAGAATACATCCAGTTAGAATTGAAGCGGGCATGAAGCCCCGGTCAGCCACTGGGGTGGAAGTGATACTAAAGCTACTATTAAAGCCCCAGTCTGGGATATTTCTTGACATGGCTACTTAAATGTTTTAAGCCCATGGCCCAGATTCTCAGACCGGCGACCTGGAAAGTCCCTCTCCCTGCAGTGGGCCTCATTCATTAAACCACACTGCTGCTGTGGACAGTCATCGTTTTCCTAAGTGGTTATTAATCACTGTTTAAAAAGCAAGAAATGTGGCGTAAATGGATTCATTTCAACAGACAGGCTCTATCAGTCTGTGTCCGTATCGATTTAGGATTTATTTCAGGAAAATGTCTGATCTCGACAGCCTCAAATGCCACGCTTTGACTCAAGGTTGCGCTATAGATTAGCTAACTGATTATACCATAGAAACATTTATTTCTGCCCGTCATCCTTTTTGAAAAGAAGTGAGAGCACCTTTCACCACATGCTGTTATCCTTTGTATCGGGGCCTGTTTGAACAGCTTGTTCCTGATGTGCAGGTCTATTGGCAGCTAGGCGCGCTGAAACGAGCCGAATGCATAAAGCAAAGCATGAGCACGACAACATAAAAAGTTGAGAGTAGGAATGAAAATGAAGCCATTAGGGCTGCTTACTCTTTTCGTTAAGTAAACGACTGATTAGAGGAGATGTGGATAAAGGAAAGCAGAAGAGTAAAGGAAGGATTTTTTCTTTCAGACTCGGATTAAACAATACTACGGGGTTCAATAGCATTTTATGAAATCAGAATCACTTTATCTAATCGAAATCCTTTGAATCCCTTACTGAATCTAATTAGGTAAGTTTGCAAGTACAACAGCTAAAACTGTAAATAATTTAAACTCAAAAGACTCAATTCAGATCTGTTAATACTTTTTGCTGGCTGAGAAGAGAAGCGACACTGGACTGTTATTAGTGGCAGCCTGATTAATGCTCACAACCTGTGGCTACAAAGTGAAAATGAGATGCGCAGCTGACACAGTGAAACAACGCTGGACGTCTTGCTTCACACACACTCACACACTGGACCCCCCAGCGCAGAATTTTTAAGTTGCTTAAAGCTTAAAATATTGATGACATGCACGCAAGTTTAACTAAGGGATTCTCCTGAATTTGATGCGACAGATCAGTTGGATTAGAGGAGCTGTGTTGTTAAACTGCATAACACTCTCACCTGTGGTTGTGGATTAATGTGTATTATCCCTTATGAATGAGTGTTAGCTGTATACAGAAACAGTTACCAGGTGACGTTTGTAAATTTGAAGAAACTGCGGAGGGTGAGGTAAACATGCTAAGCATTAATCATGCTACAACTGCCGCCGACTTGTTTATAAATGAAATGATCGGCTGCCCTACAACTTATGTAAACCTAGTTTAATATGCAACTGCATTTTATACAATATCTGTAGTAATGGGCCCTGAAAAACGTTGAGGACCCCTGCACTGTAGGAAAAAAGCTGCTCAATACACCTACGAATAAATGCACCAACCTTCAAACTGAACTCTAATTAAACATATGTAAAGCCACTGAAAGAATCATGATGTAATAACTAACATAAATAATAAATAATGAATAAAACTAACATAAATAGCTGGCTGCTGAGCTATTGACCTTATACACAGTGTCTGTATAGGCCTAGTTATTATCAAAACAATTGAAACAACCTTGAACCAGACTGCTACTATAGACAGTAAGACTTGAATGTTACAGCAGAATAAATGATGATGAGTTTCTCCACACTTCAGTGTTTTTTAATTTAACTGCACAGCTAGAAGAGAGTGAACAAACTGCAGTGACCATGAACCTCTGAAGGAAATAAAACGAAAACAAATCTACAATATCATTATTATGTGGCGACTGAAGGCCATGACGCACATCAGTCTCATACTCAAACTATTCAACGCCCTGTATTTCTTAAATTCCTTCATTCATTATCCAGGTTTTTGCTTTAATTTGTCACCCATCTGTCTAGAGCCTCCCCCTTATGTTTATCCACCTGTTGGCATTTTCCAATCTGCGCCTGAAGGGGAGTCACTAACCCTTTATAAATGAGATGCAGCGGGGCGATTTAAGGCAGCCTTAGCTCTCCCGACAGCCCGCTTGTTACAGTTGTCAGCCAGCTGAGGTAGTTTGACACCTGTAATCTTGGTTGCTACAGTTTTCGGCCAATTTTCGGTTGGCAGGGCTCACACTGCCCAGCCAAGCAAGGAAGGGAAAAAGTGACAACTGACTTGACCACTGAGTTGTATAAAAGTGGTATCATCAACTTAATACACACCCCGAAGGAGCTTCACCTCCTCGAAAACACACCTGTCTGTCAAATCAAGGCAACAGTTATGCATCAGTTATTAGTGATTTTTTAGTAGATTTCATTTGGTGTTGATTGTATAATCTTATTCATTGGCATACATCCAGTTACAAAATGTGTCACTTTAAAAAAAAAGGCACTGTGTAGTTTTGGAGAAGTTCAAACACAACTTTTGATATTTACAACATTAATGAGGTAATAATACAAACGCAGAAATATTTATTTGTCCATAACTGAATAAACAAGCTGCTCAGAGGAAAATAAGGTCCCCAGAACATTGGAAAGGTGGCAGGGTCCGCCAAATATAAACAAACACACATACTGTACAAACAGTATGACATTGTGTTGTCCTTTAAAGTCAGTTTGTTTATTCATTTTCTTCAGTCACAAAGAGAATCTGTTTACTTAGTTTGTTTAGGTAGATCTTTTTCCTCTTATTAACATTCCTTCCCCCAAAACTACACAGTGCACCTTTGGGAGATGAATTTGAAAGATATTTCACACAAAAGACACAAAAGATTGACAGCTGCAAAATCACGGCAAACCAAACAGATCTTCTCTGGTGTCCTTGACTGACATTTCTCACACACTGCACCCTTTTCAGAAAGCTCTCAGTGATGGGCTTGGTGTCAAAGGGAGATCTCTTACTGTATGAACAATGTGTTGTATTTTTTATTTTTTTATTTTTGCCTGCTGCTTTAGCTTGTGGTTGGCCAGACGATTGTGCATTGGGCTCAGACTCAGCAGTGCGTGCAGCGGTGTGCGTCGTTTGTTGAGGTCCCAGCCTGGCAGTGAAGTGCACTTAATGCTATTAAGTTGAGCTCAGCAGTGCGTGTCGTGCATTATGCTGGACGTCTAACGCACTGGAGGAGGAGCTCAACAACATTTAATATGGCCGAGCGATTGTACAGTCTGTGAATCACTCTTTTGTCTAGCGTTTTAATTTCTGTGTGTGTGTGTGTGTGTGTGTGTGTGTGTCCAATGAGCTATTCTCCTTCTCTGCAAGTAACCATGACAGTGTGTGTTTGTGTGCCTAAACATACATGTTGTGCCATTTAAGCTCAGCAAGTGTGTGTGTGTGTGTGTGTGTGTGTGTGTGCGCGCACGCTCGCATGTGCGCGTGGCATTAATAAGCGCTGTAATGAAAGGGGACAGCTTTCTGTTGCCGTGGTAATGACGCAGCGGAGCGTTGTATCAGCGCATCGTCTTGGAAACATAAACAGCAGACACGGCTGCGTTTGGACTGAGGCGGACAGAGACAGATGGACGGACGAACGGACAGAAGCGAAGGGGGGAAAAAAAGTACATGATGCAGGAGACAGATACGAGAGACAAGTGGACAGATGCACCTTTGTATGTCAAAACAGAGGTCTGTGCGTGAGAGAGACGTGGAGAGAGACTGATGGATGGGCTTGTCTATATACAGCCACAGGTGTACAAGGAGGAGGAGGGGGAGGGATGTGTGTGTGTTGCGAGGGGGGACGCGGACGGGGTGATGTGATCGATCTGACTGGGCCCGCGTCCCCAGAAAAGAGAGAGGTTCAGACGGATGGATAGAAACAGAGATGCAGCAGAGGAAGGGTTGCCTTGACAGACAGATGGATCAAGAGAGAGAGGACTGCAGAGAGGCAGATAGAGTGAGAGGGTAAGGAGAGGCAGGGAAGACAGCAGGATTAATGCAGAGGTAGATGGTAAAATAATTTGAGTGAGTGAGTGAGGAGAGGTCGGGCTGGGTCGATGAAGAGAGATATACCCAGAGCTCCTCGCTCCGGCGTTTATGCTTCTCTGAAGAAGAAAAAGAAGAAAGCGGCGCTCAGACGATTTTCTTGCGACCTTGAAGCAGCCGCGGTTTAAATGTAGTTATGAGACTCTCCCGAAGCCAGAAACAATTTAGAGAGTCTGTTGTGGACGACGTGATGATGCGCAGAGCTGTCAGTGTGCTGACAGCGAAATACGGAGGGTCACATTTCATGGTTCAGATGTGTTGGCACTACAGAGGAGGAGAGATCATTCGGTGTAAACACTCAAAGGGAAAAAAAAGGGCAGAGAAGAATAGTTTCAGTAACGTCTTTCTTTCTGGATTCCCCTTCAGGCGTGCACCATAACATAATGCATCTTCATTGCTGACTTCTAGTCTTTTCCAATTTTTATCAGTATTTTTCTTTATTATTATTATTCTTACTTTTCTCCTTGAGTTTTTGTCTTTTGTCTTCAGCTTGTCTTATTCTCTTTGCCTCTCTCTTCCACACGCACCTTCCTTTAAAGCTGTAATTTTGTCTTTGACATTTTCTCATTACAAAATCCCATACATCCCATTTACCTTTATTAAACCTTTTATATACAGCGTTTTTCATCAACAAGACACAGCAATGTTTATTCTGGGACGAATGTATATTCAGGCGTTGAGGTAGATGATGAGATCATGGGCGCGGGAACTAAAGGTGCTCAGGGTGCTGCAGCACCCCCCTAAAACAAGACATTATAAAAAACATTAATTGATAATAAAGTCTGATGAAAGAGCTCACGCAGACGACTGAGAAGGACGGAGAGTGAGAATATGAGCAAAAGTGTTCACAGGCCTACAGCCTCTCTGCTGTTTTCTGATTTATCAATTTTATGAAGTACACTGAAGCCTCCTCTATGAAACATCTCCATCCTCACTGCACTGCATTGTTATAAACTATGTTTATCCCTGGCATTAACATGCATCTCGACATGCGTCTCTAGAGTGACCACCTGCGATTGCGCCTCACTTCCCCGCACAAAGAAAGACTGAATGTATTTGTATAATATGTGCCGAATTGACAAGAAGGCCCAGATAAATACGAATGTGTCATAGACAGCGTTATACAAAGTTTTTTAAAGTTTATCCTAACTCAACAACTCACAAAATTGAGCAATTTTACAAAGGAGTCTGGGGAATTTCTCTCCCTCTTTATCTCCTTTCTGTTGTTGGCTACAGTTGATGTGGCTGCGCTGACCTAAAATATGTTGGTGTTCAAGTTTGCCGTCTGCTGTAGCGCAAAACATTCTCACATTGTTGTAAGTTATCATTAATAACGATTACATATGAGTTATCCCGGCCATTCAAATATATACAAAAACATGACGTCATCTTTTGCTTTTGCTTTGGACAGTAGTCAAGCTGCTAGCGGTAGCCATGTTGCTAACGCTGTCTCTGCAACAGTGGCACCTACAGCAATACCACAGGGAAAGTCTAGGAGGGAGAAAAACTGAAAGGTTCAACAATTTAAAGTACTTTTGCTATAACAGCTGAGGTGATGGGAGAAAAAACACAATCCTCAGCACACAAAAATATATACGGTTTGTGGGAAATAAAGTTTTATGTACTCACTTCGACCCTAATTCATAATTGACGTAAATACCAGTGTACCTGTGAAGGAGTACACAACACGCCCCGCTACGCGGCTACTCCATGAAGTATTCAACATTTATCTTCACAAGCTCTCCAACACAAGCTACATGGCACTGATCAGAAAGAATCCAAGCGGCGTCTCAGGGGAATAAAGTCTGGGGATGAATTTTCAAAAACGTGTATGAATAAATTCTCAGTATGTTTTCAGCTGCCGGGTCATATCAAAGTGAACAAGTGGGCCCCGGTCCAACACATAAAACATGGAGTAAGGCCATTCCACTCCCATCAGCTCACTGGCATGTGTAATACTGTGCAGTGAGCTGTAGGGTATGTGTGTCAGCACGTGTTAGCGAGTGTGTGTGCAGGGAGAGAGAGAGAGTAGCTGTGTGTATACACATGTGTATGCAATGTGTGTGTGTGTGTGTGTGTTTCTCTGATGTTGTGCGTGCGCTCTGCTCCTGCTATGTGATGTCTGTCAGCAATGCTATAACGAGATTGTGTTTACTTGCGTTTTCTGTTTTTGTGTATTTGCAGTAGCTGTGTGTTTGTCTGGCTTGAAGTGTGGCATGTTTGCTCTGGCTCATTCGTCATGTGTGTGTGCATGCCTCTACTCATCCCACCATGAAAAGTGTGTGTGCATCTCTTCTCTTCATGTATTTGGGTTCGTGTGTGTGTCTGTGTGTGTGTTTGTGTGGTTTTATCTAATGTATTTAAAACATCTAAAACTGGAACTCACCCATGTGGCTTCACACAACTCTCCTCTAGCATCATGAACACACACACACACACACACACGAAAAAAAATGATTTCTATACAGGATGCTTATCAGGTGCCAGACTTCTCTCACTCTGCCTCTCTCCGCTCTCCTCAGCTTGTTGGCCATGACAAGCAAAAAGATAACGTGAATCAACAGTAAAAATCACTATAGGTTCACACTTTACTGATTCCACTCCAACTGGATGCCTGACTCAACCACTCAGCGGGCCAAATGGATCACATGACTGAAGGATAAAGACAAAATCAGAAGGAGTCATTCACTTGAAGTGACATTAAAGAGAAAGGACTACACATGCCGCTTTGGTCTGTTTGCATTTCCCCGCCTCCTGCAACACTTTGCTTCTCAGCTCAGTCACTCACACGCTGGTTAGAAATCAGAGACACAACAACAATGTACAAAGTCACATTTCATCCAACTTGTGTCCTGCACAGAGGGCAGGATGTATTCACAACCTGACAGGAGGGATTTACATTGGACATCATTTTTATCCATATTCCAAAAGCCTTGTACCGATGTTGTATGTGCGAAACATGGTGACAGGCTCAGGCAAACCAACATAGGACTGTGCGTCAGGGAGCCAGACAGCCTCCCCCGAGTCATTTATGTGAGCATGTTCACGCTTATCTCAATTCTCGATTAACCTCCTAATAAAAATTCACCACGATCAACTTACTGTCAACTTATTGCATCCGGTCCCTAAAGTAAAATAAAATGAACTAAAGCACAGAATAACGAAACGCTTCTTATGTGTTGAAGCTACGTCTGGTTTACATTCATTTCCTTTTAATGGATGTGTGCTTAAGGAGAACAAAGGAGTGATTGAACTGTGATTCATTTCATTCAACCAATAAATTATAAAGAATTGGTTAATTGACGGGACTAATTAAACACAGATGGAAATTCTATAGCTTAACAAGCTCGCGTAGACCTTGTTTGGATCATTACTGTAGTTTGACTAATAACACACTTGTTTTCTCGTCAATCTGAGGAGGATGACAGTCGTCACTGCAGCATGAAGTGAAATGTATTCCAGTGTTTCCAATTCTCCCTGTTAATCGCACAACTTTACAAACAGATTTGACAGCAGTCCAAACAGTAGCTACAACTGTTCACACAAGCGCACACACAGACAGGCAGACACATGTGGGAGAGCTGCATATTCTCACAGGAGGGAACAGGTGGATGTAATTGGCTGAATCATGAACCGTAGCCCACAGTATCCAGGCACACAGTGAGCATTTGTAAACTCTCACTGACAGTAAACATCTGCAAGAATTTGCCCTCTTAAACCTGAAATAGCGGATGTTTTTTGGCCACTTAGAGGCAGCGGAAAGACGTGAAACCAACAGACATATCATCACCTTTTGAGTTAATATGGTGAACTTGTAGCCAACAGTTGTGCATGTATGCAGCTTTTAGTTATAGAGCAACATTATAAATCATTCAGCGTTGCCTTTCTGTCCACCTGGCAAACATAAGCCCAATATCCAGGGATAAACGACATTTGATTTTTGAGGATATCCAATATGCCGATATTTTCCAACTCATTTTGATCTACAAAGCTCCACAAAGCCAAGCACAGCTGCATATTCAGGTGATACTTTCCTGTAAGCTCATCACTACCAGCGACCCCTCCCAGTCCTTTGATACATCGTTTCAGTAAAATATCTGTCAAAACCATTTTAAAAGACCATCCTTTAGATTTATAGTCCGTCTGTTTTGCATGCACATGCAGATATCATATTCCCAACACACAAACACACACTCATTCAGCACCTAAGAATCTATAACACCATCATCTGGCTTATCTCCTACTGTTTTAACAATTTAGGGGATCCATTTTGAAGAGTTAGTACTGAAACATGTATGACAGCACGGGGTGGAGTTTGCTTTAGAATAATGAGCTCAATTACTGCCTCTGTCTCCTTCACTTTTACAGAGCTAAAACAGTATCTTTCCTGGAATGTGTTGCCATTATTCATGTCTGCCCATTAACTATTATCTGCTTGGCTAGCCTTCACTGCCTCTACGAGGGCTAGACTGATGGGATTTAGAAGAGAGAGAGGAGATAATGATTTGTACCAATATTCGTATTTAATTTAGACTCAAAAAATGGCCAAATGATCGCTGTGATTCAGCGTTTCCCCACATCGGCTTTTTCTCGTCAGGGTGGATCCAGACAATCCAGATTCCAATTCCCAACCAATATTCAACCATACAAGGTTTCGAGGACCACCTGAATGCACCGTTTATGTACTACGCTCCCATAGCATCACTGTGCATATTTGGACAAGGAAAAGCACTGATTTTGTCTGCACTGGTGTTCACATGAACATGCCTTTACACTCCTGACAGCTTAAACATGTGGGTATCTTCAGTTTCAGTCGAGTTCTTCAGTCCCTCTCATGTGCGTCTGATGGAAGAGATACACTTCTGTTTTAATCAATCCAGCTGTCTAACACAGGCAGCGCAACAGCTCTCGAGTAAATGTAACCAAAAGCATATTTTCTGAAGCACGTAACTGCAGTGATCGGGCTCCTACACTTCAAAACTGCGCCTGACCACATCCTGTGTCGACGCTGTTGGAGGACTGAAGCTGCCGCTCTAACAAGCTCCTCACGCTCGGCCCCGTGTGTAGACACTGTGTAACAGTAAGGTGAAGTCATTTCCTCCCCTTCATTGTTACACCATGTTGCACCATCATCATTAAATATTGCGGCAACGTCAATTATTCATTGAGGGCTTTCGTTGTTTTGCCTCTCGAATCTCAGACGGATCAGCAGTAATGGAAGAAAAAGCTGCATCGGTAGCGTCCATGTCTCGAGTCGCACGCTACTTCGAGGATATTTTGCGTAATAGCACGATAGTCTCTCGTTCTGCGTGCAAATTATTTGAAAACTCTTAATTATTATGAGTGTACGGTGAGAGGTTTCACCTCAACTGAATCAGCAGTGCAGAGCATCAAAAGGAAAGAAACAGCTGAACTATCAACACTGGCCTTTGAAGCAGCATGGTGTAACCTGAAGTACAGAGGCGTGTCTGCTAGATTTAACATTAAAAAGAAAATATAGTTGCACTGCAGCGCTTGTGTCTCCACTTGAATCCATAGACTGCCATGTCAGGAGTCATAAAGAATTACAGTACTCACTGCAGGAGGAATTATTTCCATTTGACAAGTTTTTTTCTAGGTCACTTACAGCTGTGATACGTTAAGCTTTCCTGAATCATCGGGGCCTGGAGTCTGAGCTTCGGGCTCAGGGAGTTTGGTCCGCCTGAGGAGGGCCAACTCCCTCTGGGTTTCAGCCTGCTCACTCTCCTCACCTGTGGGTCATTAGGTCAAGGAGAGGAGGAGAGTCTTTTTAACAGCATATTTTTTCTGGTTTTTGTCACAGCTGGATGAAAAAGGGCTGCTTCTCAACCCCCCCTCCGTCTCATTTCTTCATTTCTTCACCTTCCTTGAAAACCCCTCCGTCTCATACCCCTCTTCTCTTTGCACACCCTTTCAGTTCACCCTTTCTTTCTCACAAAAGACGCCTCAAATGTTCTCACTCTCTCTCTCTCTCGGTCTCTCTCTCCCCCTCAGGTGCAGATGTAGCTCGTTTAGTTAATTACTGTCATTTCCGCTTGGTTAGTGCTCACAGAGCTCATGCAAACGCGTCGTAACACACGCGCGCGCACATACAAACGCACACACACTCGGAGTAAATGCCTGACTTAAAATACATATGCCACCTACGCACACTCTTTAATCACATATAAAGCTCACATTTACACACAGTTTGTTTGCTTTTTTAATGCGTGCTCTCACATAATGAAATGCACACTGAAAGCCATAACCAACTTTAATGATGATTTAAATGCTGTGTGGTCCCAATAGAGGAAGCACACACACACACACACACACACACATTGTCCAGGCATCTGCAGGTCTTTATTGTGTTGAGATATGATGAAATTTTGTCTTTATTCATTATTTTCCATCTTGGGGAATAAGACAGCAGCGAGGGTAGAAGAAGAATAAACTGTGGTAGTGAAAAAAAGACTATAAGAAAGAGAGGTTGAGGCTGCTTGTAGGTTGTTTTGTTTTTTTGAGAGCCGTGGATGATGAAATTAAAATAAAAAGATTGAAGGGCAGGGGAAGATTTGTCGTGTTTATACAGTATCTACTATCACAGTCTTGTTTTAGATGTTATCTGGAACATAATTAGTGACTTCTGTCAATCCAATTTGTGGACCTACCCCATATCTTACACTCACACTAAAAGAGAAATGGTTCAAATAAACCGTTTTAGTTCAGCAGTTAGAAATCAGTGCAAAATTTCTAACATGTGCATCGATGTGGAAAAAAGTAATTTATGCCAACACTCATTATAATGCACTTTGAGAGAAATCAACATCCTAAATGTACAAGCGTCGTAGGGTGTTACATCTCCCTTGTTAACTTCAGATTTTTGGATGAAGAGTGCACCTCCACGCTGTCTTCCACACAGCATGCGCAGAAGGTGTTTTCAATTGCAAATACAGAGTGCGTGGGAGGGTCGGCATTGTTGAGGAATGAACATGGGGGAGTGAGGGGGGAGCTGCGGCAGACGAGGTCAGGCTGAGGAAGGTGAAGAGCGGGAACAAGTGAAGACAGAGAAAGTGTGCCCTGCTAGATCAGGCCAGGGCATGTGCAGTTCACACACTGATTCACAAGTCCAATTACAAACCACCTCCATTTTCCTCTTCGCCCTTCACTCTCCAATGTACACATAAAATGTCAGCAAAACAAGAGTTATAAGATACGAGAGTAACAAACAGTGCGGTCCTCTCTAACTATGCTGATCTCGGTGTAATCCTCTGAATAGCGAAGGTAACACATGGACTCTCTCCCTCTTTCCCGTTTGTCATCCTGTCTCCTCTCTTGTTATGCATCTCTTTGTCTCTCCGCTCACCTCTCTGCTGTTTTAAATAATTTTGAATGTGTTTGTTTTGCCCTGCAAGACTCCGCTCCAGCTGGTGCCACTTTACAAAAGAACACGACAAGCACCTTGAGATGTTAGCAGTGTCCTGCTGGAAATAAATGTGTCAGTCGTGAACTGCACAAGACGTGTGTTTAGCGCTTTAAAAAAGGGATGATCCAGATAATTAAAGGTAAAGTAAAAACAAGAATGGAAGCCATTTAAAGTGTTGATCCATTTAAATGTATTTTCACAAAGATGATAAATGGAGATATTTTACACTCAAGGAGCTCTGTGTTACGTACATAAAGTCGCATCCTTTTGACCCGATCCTTCAAAGAAATCCTAGTGTTTCCTATTAATAACCTAGACTGTGGGCGGGCTGCCAAAGTCTTATTTGTCCCACCACAGTGTCATAATGATCCGAAAATATTTTTCACTTCTTCTAACAGTATTAAAAAATCTCTTAACGTTTGCTCCCTTGCTTCAACGAAGCATCTTCCAAGCTGTCAGTCAAGCCACCCACCATTGTCTCATGAACTCCTGAGCAAAATACTGAACCCACAATCCAGCAGCATTAAACAACTTTAAAACAAATCATCCACAGGCTTGTATTGACATCTGAGAGAGATGGGGAAGGTTTCATTTTTCACATCGCGCTGCAATCAGCTCATATATGGCCAATAAAATAAGTGATTAATACATGCAGATTGCTACATAGTGTCCCACAGGGCCCCTTTAAGCAACAAAGCAATATATGTTTCCAGACTACATTTGCATGCATTACGTGGAAACATTTCAAATTTCATATAAAGTAAAAAAGCATGTATATACTGTATGTATCAGAACGCCATCTGCTTGGCCACATTAGCAAATGTAATTATGCTGTTTTTGCACACATCCCGCAACTACACAACAGAAATGCCTCTGAGACAGCTTCCCATTACTCTGGCCCCAAAAACCCTGTCAATATTGTTTTCTCCTGACGTCGGCTGGGCGTAGCCGAGAATGATGCAATTGAGTTGAGCAGAGAAGACAGAATTTATAATCGTTCATCTGCCCTGAAAAGTAACTTCATATAAAATACACAAGGCATCGGGACTCCAAGGATGAATTGATGCTGCTTGGTATTGCGCTCTGTTGCCGTGTTTGTATTGCTTTTTCTCTGAGGATCAAGCAGACAAAGATTGATATTCATCCCCTGCTGCGGAGGATTTCTAAACCTTCCAATAGCATGAGAGGTTTGAGTCAGACTGGATCAAATACTCTCCAAGGCTCCGACTTAAAATTTGTTAGCTATCATTACCATGAGCCACGTGAATATCTAATCGAATCAATTAATACAGAAACTCTGCCTGCTGGACTGGAGCAGCTGTCAGACCATGTGCTGGTGTGCAGGTTTTTTGTAATGCTAATCTGCATTTCTACTCATGTTGCTGTACATCCGTGTGCAGGTTTAGATACATGCATTTCCAAGACCTGTATTGTGACAGAGCTCAAAAAAATAATACCAAGCATTTAGCTGATAAAGCCTCTCTAATGTGCATATTTGCTCGTTTTTATTCATTTTTCATCGCTGTTAATCATTACTTTTGGTTATTCACTGTTGGACTGTTGGCTTTCATTATTTCTGACATCACAAACACTGTGCGATATGTATAATTTCCCCAGTTTTGCGAGCAGTCTTGCTCTTGTTTACTCTGGTTGCTCACCATCTTGGGTTTAAATGTGATTTGACAGTTGCATGAATTAAACAGACTTAATCTGTTCCAATCAAATGGGAATCTTGAAAGATTAAGTAAATTAAATTCACATTCAAAGCTCCAAAAATCATCACCGTTACTTGTCGGTTTGAAAATGCTGCGTTATGTGACTCGTCATTAAACAGCCACGATCTACACATTTATGGAAGATCGCCATATAAGAAAGAGGAGCGAGTCTTTCTCCAATCAGGCTGAATTTAAAGATCATACCTGCGTTTTATAAAGAGGAAAGAAACAATATGGTGCTTCTTTCTGTCCGTCCCATCACTTGGTTACACCAGTGTATCCTTTTCTATTTGATGAGTCTGTCTAATTTGGAAGCACTGATGCATTCAGCATGAATTACAAAGTGTCAAACCCGTCAAGCAAACATCAGCAAACAGCAGAAAGTGTGCAAATATGATAATTACAAAAGTCTCTCTCCATAAATGCTGCCTCAAAGCTCTCACAGTGGTTAGACAGTTATTGGCTCCAAGTCTTCATTTCATTTCTCCATTTACTCAAAGTCAAAGAACAGAATTATATCTTTACAACATGCTGTAGTTTCTCTCTAAAAAAAAAAAAAAAAAAGGTAGAGGTTTTCATATTCAGGCTTAGGTAGAGCATAAACGACACTGTCAAATTCACGTCTTCTAGCCCCTTCTAGCTGGGAGCCCCCGCTGATCCCCCAAGAGAAACTGAAGAAAACTGTTTGGATAAAGCCGGTCGCTGGCGTAGTCAGCTTTTACTTTTACTCTGGATTTATTCACATTTAGAGATGAAGCATTAACCTGTCCGACCTAAAAATAATCAGAATTCCTGAGAATAAAACGGAAGTTTATGAATAGAAGGGAGAAATAGCTAAGTATTACGCTTCACTTGACCTTATCTTCATACTGCATTTTTCTAATGTTGTGTTTGTTTGCTGTTTTAATGACTCCTCGATCTTGAAAATATTCTTCCCCTCCACTTGCACCCTTAGGTGATTGATTGCCTGCTGCTGCGTTGTGCCAGTAGAGAAGCTGCTGAATTCCACCACCAGACTCACAACAACACTTACACTGACACATCATGCGTCTCCTTCGCAGCATCAAAGGTTCGTGTTATTTATATACGTGTATAAAATATCGTAGACATGTTCTGTGCTCGAATCCTGTAACAGATGCACGGATATTGCAGTAGATTAGAGGCCGATAATGAGACATTTGATGGCTGCACACCTCTGAAAAACCTGTGACCTTTCAGCAGTAATAAATGCAGCTGTGGGAAAACAGAAAAGCATGTCAACCCGAGTGTTATCATAAAATGTTGTGTAAACAATCCCGGCATTGCCAACAATGCTTATCAGAAAGTGTAGGTCACTTGTCAACATGTGGATGAATATTTTGCGAGGCAAACTTTTTTCTCTGTGTTTTGGCTTCGCATTCACAGATTTGTTTTTTTAATTCCAGTTTTTGTGCATCAGTGTGGATATGTACAACGTGGACACAATGACATCGTCACCCCAATTCGGCATCCTACAAGTTTACCACTTAACACGGCAGTTTTCTTTGGTTTTGAGTGGTTTTATTTAATAAGCTCACTACGTGTAGTTTTTACGTAGACTTTATTGCCACCTACTGGCCCAGCTTGCTTTTTTGTGTATTTAAAAAACATTTGCATTTTTTTGTACAACTAGAACTGGCCCCCCGAGAAGAGCGCATACCTCTCCCAAGTCCCAACAGTGCCCTTTAATTCAATCAAGCCTATATTTAAATCTGCTAGATCCAGATTTTTATTAGGATCCGCATCAAATTGTGTTCACTCATTGATACCAACCACCTAAATACACCTGATTTTATTCACAAGATCCATGTATTAATCCCATTCCCAGAAATGAAACAAAATCTTTCAATGTTACAGTGAGAAAAAAAATCCTTTATCGGCTCCGAGCGCCATAATCCATCCAAGATTCATGGAAATCTGTTCAGTAGTTTTTGTGTAATCCTGCTGACAAACCAACCAACCAACGAAGAGACTCAAGTGAAAACATAACTTCCTTGGCGGATGTACCAAAGGCTGTGAGGACTGACTTTTTTTTTTTAATGGAGGTGTAAAATGTCCATTTAGAAAAGTATCCATATACCTGTAGACAAGGCCTAAAAGGTACCTGGACTATTTGCTTGAATCCATTATAGCGCACAGCTGAGCCCAATGAGTGTCTTTCATTCCTGTAGGAAGGCATTACCTTGGCACCACACTTCTGCAAGTTAGAAAAACCATACTGTCAGTAAACTCTGGCTCCATCCTTCAAAAAATGAAAAAAGTCTGTTTGAGAGTAAAAGGGGCTCAACTTCTTTCTTCTGGGGAAACCAGCCTCTACAAAAATGATGACCATTTCAGAGCTGTTTTATGTGCTTAGTGCCGTCACTCCCAAAACCTGGAAAATTTCTACAAGAAAGTGTATAAACCAAACATAATTGGATATCAAACAGCAGTGCAAACACTGCAAAGAGAAAGGAGTGTTTAATCTGCCCAACGTCCAATTAGCCATTCATTCTGAATAAAATCAATACTCTGCAGCGCCTCATGCCGCCTGGTTTAAAGATGTCTTATTTGTCAAACAGCCAGACAGAAATTCAAGCCTCAAGCTTGTTTGTTTTCTTTATCTTCAGATATGTGGACGGAAATTATTCAAACTAGATAACCTCAGTAGTAAAAAGAAAATCTGAAATCTTCCCCCCAGAAACGCTGGGGGTAGAGTCTCAAACCAAGAAGTTAAACTCCAGAACGGGACAAATGATTTGAAATTAAGGAAAACAAGTCTTTTTCAAGACCTCATTTTCGCCCTCGGACCAGCAGGCAGAGCATATGTATGATTACGTAACAGTACAGGGATTTATTTATAAAGCTCCATAAATGTATACATGTGCTGGGCCTGCTCCTAAATACATAAGTGGCTGGGTATGGAGTTTGGAGCAGTTAAAATATTGATACAATGCAAATGGATGAGCAGTACAACTCCAACTGTGTTTGACTGAGCAAAACCACTCTTGAAAAAGGCCAATTAGATATGATAATTCACAGTGACATATGAAGTGTAGACGACTAAAACAAAAACTTGGGGCCATCTCTTTTTTAGCAGCTGTGTTTTCAGGGCTGCACGACTTTAACCGCTTGTCTGCTGAGTGTTTAGTTCACTTGTCTGTTTCTACTGTACTTCTACAAGTGATGCACCGAAACGGGAAGTACACAGACAACTTGATGGGCAGTGGCTGGTGCTACACGGTACAGGGTAATAAAAAAAAAAAAATCACAGTGATTATCGTGACGGAAATAACAATTGCGACATGTGAGAATAGTGGGAATGATGATTTCGGCATCCCACTTTTCATGCTCACTGAAAAAGCTATGTATTTATTGGGGTCTATTACCAAACAAACATGTTTTCTTACATCTGGAGCACAAGATTTGTAGGCCAGGGCTTCTGCGTAGCACTATATAGTCTCTATATAGTCTCTCTTTCACGCAAACACAAACCCCTCCTCCCCCGCCAATGAATAAAGTGCGCTTGAACTCTGTATCTCTGATTTAGCAGAAGAGATCTTGTATAAGCGAATGAATCTAACTTTTTTGTACACGTATACTGTACGATTAATTCAGCTTGTTTAAAAATCACTAGCCTGCACACACAGCCGAGTGCAATCACAGCACACTAACTTGACCACATTACCAAACATAAATACAGCCTCCATGCAGAGCACACTAATTAACTGATTAATGACAACCAATTAACAGCAGAACGGTCACGCAGAACAAGATCCCAGTAAACACACCGATCATAACTGCTGAGTGCATTGCTAATATTATAATAATAAATAATAATAAACAACTCGGATCGTGTTCATTCATGCACAGAGAGAGAGAGAGGTATAGAGGGCAAAACTGATGAGTTCTTCCTCAACCGAGCCAGCCTTCTGTATATGACCTCATCTCGCCCTGCAAGAATACACAAAGCTCTGCACAGCAAAGCACAGCACAGGTTGAGACTGACGATAATGGCTCCCCCCCTGAGGGGAGCCAGGCTAGATGCTGCAGGCAGATGCTCAGAGCCCACAGGTTGGGGGTGGAGTTTATGAAACTTAATAAGCCCCGCAAAGATTTAAGGTAAGCGGCGCAGCATCAAGCATTGTCGGAAAAAAAAGAGTTAGAAGAGCACTGAGGACTTCATTATTCTCGCCTACAGGATGCACTGGGTATAGGCTGCGTGCATGAAGAATGAAAGCTGCATTGCTCACAAGTTGACTGCCTGAACTAGGTCAAGGCAGGTCAAGCAGAAAATGTGCAGGAGTTACCACTAACCTTGCAACACTCTGAACTCATCCTGCCTCTCACACCGAGTTTAGCATGGTAGAGATTGGGGAGTGACACCACAGTGACCCACCTGATATATAGCAACACGCAGCTATGCACTTATGAATCATTAATACTGAAAGTGGTAAAAGTGGTATTGAAGTATCTTTGATATTCAATACCACTTGTATAAATGTTAATATTTCAAGTTTATATAAGGTTTCCTGTCTGTTAGGATGTAATATTTTGTGAAATTATATTAAAGTTTTTGTTCAACCAAAACCCCTCCGGTGTTCATTCATTTTAGGGTCATTACAAACAGTTTTTAACAGGGGTGATAGCCAAACCCTAACCCAAACTAATACTAACCCTATACTTAAAACTACGTCATGTTATGTAACAGAGGTGTCCGGTCTGGAGGATGTATCTACAGTTTGCACACACGCGCTAAAGCCATCTTGTAATTCATCTTCAAAAAGTCAAACATTTGCCAAAATGTGACTAAAATTAAGTGTGTTTTGAACTTTCTGCGTCATCACGAAGATACTAAGCGAAGCAGCGAACTCCAGCAGTTACAAATGAGCTCGACTGACCGACAGAAACTGCAGAACTTAGTGAGGAAAATCTCGGTGCTCAGTCTGTTTCATGTTCATGCTGCGCACATTCAGCGTCTGTGAAATCGTCTTTCCCCGGAGCCAATGGTGCTCTCAACTGCTGGAGACGTGATGTTGATAACAACCCAGCGGAGCACTCTGCCTCCCGCTCATTTTGTTTTTCTCAAACAGGCAGGAGGCTGTTAAATTTGCTTTCAAAATAATTTAGTAATTAATGCGGTCAGCTTTTTAAAATAGAAAGAACAATAATCTGATCAGCCAGTTTTGTTTCATATTGTATTTAGTATTGGGCCCTTTTCTATTCATTCAATCGAGAATCGAGACTATGAATCGAATTGGCATCAAGGTTTTGTGATGGTATCAAATCGGGAAAAGAAGCACATCATCCCAGGCCTCCTTTTTCAACTATAATTACAGTGCGGCAGCAGTTGGAAACACAGATGGTTGGAAAGCTGAAACACTGACATATGTTGGTAATGGCCGCACCGGGCTCCCATAAAGTAAGACAAAAGATACTTGCAACCAAGCCTAACGACTTTTCCAAGGGAAAACCCTGCAGGCAGACTAGTCTACCACATTCAACTTAAGCCCTCTGCCCCTGAACCCTCTCTGCTACGGGGGCACACATGGGCAAAATACAGCCCAGGGGCTGGTTCCGGCCAATTAAACAATCTCACAATTCTAACTGAGGCCGCTGTCTACATTTTGATTGGACAACAGGCCTCAAGTCCAATCTTGCTCACTCACTTCAAGCGACAAGTTACAACAATGGTTGTCAGGACGGAGACATAACTGAACCTCAACAAGTCACATTACAGATTAAAAAATGCAAATAGTATCCGCTCTCATCACCACTCAATATGCCTAATGATTGTAACCGATGATGATAATTATATTAAGTGTGTAACACCGTACACCATGAAACTGTGAGAATTTTCTGAGATGGTTATCGTACCCTCAAAATCTAAGGCTACTGTTGCACACAACCACAGCTACAGTAAGCAGATGAAATATAAAGGACAGTGAAGCAAGCTGACAATAAACACATGGAGTATTAATGTTTCGCTGGATGTCAGGATATGTGGACAAACTGTGAGTGTCGCTACAATACACTGCATGTGACATAAGCCATCCATTTCCTCAATTAAGCCAGTAGGCTCGTTCAAGATGAGCTGCACCTTGGCCGGAAAGTGGGCGAGATCAGGCGGCAGCAGCGGGGCAGCAAAGCCAAACAAGTGGGACAGTTGTCTAGCTGCCTTCAGTCTGTCACAGTACGGATCTAATTTCCATTGATTTATAAATGTTATCAGACACATTTATCAGTTTGCACGCAGTCTTCAGTTGTTGTTAATTATGACACAACAGCCTATTCAAATTCAACACAGGCGATGTGTTATTTCTGTTTTTACATAAATTCTCACATAAATCAGTCTGCTGCTGTTTATAAATGATCTGAGCGGACCTGTCCTTCTAGACTTCATTAATAAATGCAATACATTTAACAATCAAACAAAAGGAAAGACAAACAAGACAATAGTTTTCATTATTGATCTGTCCAATATCAATACTTCACACCTGAATCCTCACATCTCACTCACCACCAAGTTTTTGTGCTGTGAAATACTTTACGGGCCGATTTAAGAAACATCATTTGAGGCAGAAAAACTCCGACATTCAGGTCCAAAGGTGATATAACAAACAGTCAATTATTCGGTAAAAATAACAATAACTCCACAAAGCTGAAGTCTTATTGGAAATCACACATTTTTAGCTGGTTAGCCAAATGACGTCAGCGCACACCTGGCGTGAAGTGAACGTGAGGACGAGGGTCCGCCTGAACCTGCATCCACGCAGACTGCTGTGTTCCTCACCTCACTACACTAGTAAATGGGCTGGAAATGAGAGTTTATCTGAGCCAAGAGGCTTCTTTTATAACCTGTCAAAATAAATTATAGTTTTAGTTTTTGCTTTCATAATTAGGGGTAGCATCCTGATCTGAAATAGCCTGAACTAAAAGTACATTCATTCATTAGGAGCCAAATTGAGATAAAAAAAAAATACAAAATAAAGCATCTCCATTGATATTCTGAATTGTTACATCAAGGTCAGCTCAACTGTGTTTATCCAAATTCATAATAAGTTGTATGAAAGTGGTGCATCTGGGGTTAATTTGTCTGTCCTCCTCAAAGGCTCTAAGGTTTATTGTGCAAATTTGGCAACACCTGATTCTAATAGTTTGTTTTTGACTTAAATTGTGTTCATTTGAATAAAATCGGTGTTGCAGCTCCAAATTGTGAGGAGGTAATGTTGCCTAAGACACTGCGGTTTCTCCAGCTGGGGGTCAGGACCCTCAGGTGAATTTCCAGGAGGTTGCCAGATGGTTGCAGAAATAAAAATAAC
The DNA here is from genome assembly GCF_965226575.1 of Pagrus pagrus. NCBI lineage: Eukaryota > Metazoa > Chordata > Actinopteri > Spariformes > Sparidae > Pagrus > Pagrus pagrus. Next base: position 9,807,556 of record NC_140204.1, on the reverse strand, counting down.
ATATTTTAGACTGGGGAATGGTTTTTGCATTAAACTGTCTGGTACAGTCACATAATCCGTGCAGCTGCCAGGATAACACATTAGCAGTTTTTTCCAAATTTGTATGTGTCATAGGCTACATACCTAATTGACATTTGTACAAAACGTGTCATACGCTCACAGTTCGTTTCATTACCAGCTCATATGGGGGTGGTGGAGGGGGCAGAGGTGGACCTAGAGGCTGCCAAGCTGGTGACCGCAGTTCAAGTCTGCATTTCAGCATTTGGGAGTGTGTAAGGAGACCTCGGGACAATTTCCAGTCGTGTTTGTGGCAACCCTAACCCACAAGCCAAAACATGATGCCAGTTGTTTTTGTGTCCAAACCAAATCAGAGCATACGTATAGTGTTGTCACGAGTTTTAACTCATCTGTGGGTTTTTTGCAGAAAAGCAGTTTGCCAACATTTATTCTGTCGATCGGGTGGCTTTATTGTGCCTTGAAATACATTTTATTGGAGTCAAAGTGTGCGCTCTGGTTGGACATGCACAAAAAAACCCTCTCCTCAGTCAGTGCTGGTGTCACAGCTAACACAAAAAGGACCCAAACACAAGACAGGCAGGCAGGTAGATAAAATCCTAAAGTGCCAACACTAAAAAGGCAACAAAAACTGGCAGCAAAAAGGCAGGCAAAGAAAAAATATCAAAGTAATACAAAAACTGAGGACAAACCAGAAAGCCACGGGGAACAAAGCAGGAACACACACAAGACTCAGGGAACAGGTGCAGGAGACACAGGACCGACGGAGACAAAAACAGACAAACCAACAAAGAGTGAGGGGACAGCACAGGTTTAAAGGTGCAGTGTGTAAGAATGTAAGTTTAAAACATTCAAGTGTGCAAATAAATAATAATAACAAAATGTCCTTTGTCTTAATACCACTCCAAAGCTCTACTGAAGAGGATGAGGTGCAGGCGGAGAGACGCTGGGAACGTGGGAAATGCTAACGAGGCTGAGGGGATCGGACCGGGGAGGAGCACAGGAACACAGGAGCAGGTGAGCAGGAAGTAGAGAGAGCCACGAAAAAGACACGAGAGGATGCGACTACAAAATAAAACAGGAAACGGAGGGGTTGCGACTTAAAAAGGTCACGAACCCACTGGCCTTAGACAGAACAAAACGACGTTAACAAAATACATCTTAAAGATATCAGACTGGATCACAGGGGGTAGCTTTAATTCCCAGTCTAATTTTATTTGAGGGTGTCAGTCTGTCATATTTGTGTGAGAGCGCCCATCTGCCTGTCTGCACGCCTGTCTAACTAATTGTGTGAACAGGAAGCACTCCAGCCTCCCTTTCCTGTTGTTATGAGTCCTCTCTGTTCTTTCTACCTCGGTGCTGTAATGAGGTTTATACGGTAACGCTGAGATATTAACCGTTTTCCTGCCCCGGGCTTTGGTTTAATACTTCAGTCAGACGTGATGTGTGTGAATCTATATGTGTGTGTGCCTCTCAGTGTGGCGCAATGTAAAGCTGACATTTTGGAAAAGCACAAAACCAGACGGGCGAGTTTGCACAGACATCCCAAAGAGAATGCGCACATCAGCAGATACGCACATGGACACAAATCCAGCACATGCAGGAATATAATGAGACAGGCTTGAAAAGTTTTAAGAGAGACAGACGAGGGAGGGGAAACAAGTGGAGAAAAGGCAGACGACCTGCAGAAAGGCACAATGAAACGGGAGGGGAGGGAGATGCAAACGGAGGGGTAGACTCTGTGAGAGAGAGGAGAGACACTGGTGATGGGGGGTTCGGTGGGGAGTTGAGGACCACATACTCGAGCCAGCCCACGCAAGCAGGAGAGCAAACACAGAATCGGGATGGATGGAGGCAAAAGACGCCAAAGAGTGGGAGGGGTGAGGAGGAGGAGGAGGAGGACCACATGTTCGCACCGTGTCTGTGCTGCAATAAGGAAACGAGAGGACGAGGAGAAGGGGAGGACACGAGGGGGAGACGACAGCTGAGACTGTGTGGAAAGACAAAAGGAGGGAGACGGGGCGAGAAAGACAACATACCAGCTGCACGAGGGGAGAGAGAGAGAGTGGAGGATGTAGAGGATGTAGTGCAGAGCTGCTGTGAGCGAGACAGACTGCATACTCATAACACATTATGGCTATTATTAGACAGAGAGGAGAGGTAGAGCGGGGGGTGGGGGGCCTGCGGGAGGAAAGGAGGAGGGGGAGAGGAGTGGGTGAGGGTAGTACCACCAGCAATAAGAGGATGAGAACAAACATATGACTGGCTGCATGGATACAGCAAACTTCTAAGTGATGGAGTGGTGCAATATAGGAAAGAATGGATTTTTAGGAAAGGAAAGGAAAGGAAATGGGATGAAGGAAAGGAAGAAGCCAGAGGCACTGTTCGGGGGGGGGGGTTGAGGAAACCCCCTGTAAGCAAACCAGAGCAAAATGTAACCGCGGACAGGCGGGATAGAAAGGAGGGAGAGAGATCAGTGTGTTGTTTTGGGGCGAGCCAGAGCCCGGCCAGTTATGTCACTTCAGATTTGTTATGTATTCCTCACTTCTTTCAGCCCCTCACTCCCTCAGTCCTCCCCTCTCTCCTTCCACCTCATCCTTCGCTCCACTGACTTCAGCCCCACTCAGCGAGAGGCTCCGCAGCAGGCTGCTGCTGCCAGTCTGTGCGTGTGAGGCTCAAAGTACGACTCTCCATCCGACCCCCTTTTTTCCTCTCCATTTCCCCCCCTCTTCGTCTTTTTTTCCAGAATCGACCGATGTTCTGCGACTTCGGACTGATTTTTTTTTACTGCCGAGGAAGTTATGAGAAGGGAGAGAAAGTAAAAATGTGTCTTTAAAAAAAAAAAAAGACAATCAGTTCTCATCGTTCAGGAGCCATTTGTGTAACTGTCTTCTGAAGAGTATTCCCCAGAGTCTAAAGGCTCTGCTTCACATTCACCACTAAGCGATTTAATGTAATTAATTCCTATTTTCATCAAAAAGCCCTTTACCCTCTCCGGCTCCGACATATATTCTGATCCCCCCTGCCGGAAACTATAAATTACATTATTCACACAGGGTACAGTAGGTGAGATTTTGACACATACACACATTCACACACTCACACGCTGACTACTGTTAAGGATCCAGGCCTGTAAAACGGGGCTTAATTTTACCAATTATAAGTGAGCTTTATTCAAATAAATGTCTGCTAATCCGTTTTGTCTTTTGGGTATGTCTGAGAAATCAAGAGCTGTAGCCTTGATGTGGAGCTCCTGTGTGTTTTTATTTTTTCTTTTCCTTCTTGTTTTTGTCTTGGATTTGATTTAAACTGAGTACGAGGGGAGTTTTTGTTTCAAGCTGTGGAATTACAGCGCCACCAAGTGGTCTCAGGCGTCCCCTCTGGGGAAAACAAAATGCAAAGTTTATGAAGCACAGTATAGAAAATATATGTGTGAATTAACATTTTACAAGAGTGGTCGGGGGGGGACTTCAAACTACCATCAAATTACGATAAATCAATATAATTATGTCTGAAATCATTCCTCTCCTCACTTGTGTGCTTTGTTTTCACATCCAACCCCCCCTCCAGAGGCCTTCACCTCCACCTGCCTCCAACAGCAAACAGGTTTCTCCTCTGCTTCCTCTCCCCCTGCCGTTCCGCTCGGTCCAGGAAGAAGAAGATTGCTGGGCAAACAGCCGCAGGTGCAGCCAGGAGCTGGGAGAGGCAGAGACAACAAAGCCAGATCTGTGGAGGAACATCAAGCATCAGCAAGACTGTCAACACCGGCAGCTGATAGCGGGGGGAAAGGAAGGGAAAACAGACGTCTGCGAACAGACACAGACAATCGGTGCCAACAGGAAAAGTGCGGGGGCTGTTTATGCCGCTGCCATGTTGGATGGCAGTTCTGCCAGTGTTGTAACCAGTCAGCTGACTCCTGTGCCAGCATCAACAACCTTACTTTACTCAATGAGCAGACCCCATTAAAGGGTTTCTGGTCCAGCTGTGGCCTGGAAACAGAACATAATGAAGGGCTTTATAGTATGAAACTGATTAAAGATCCAAAAGTTAGACTTGGCCCTCAAAGTGAAATAGTCTGGGGCAGCCCTGGTTTAACGGTGTTGAATTACAGTCGTGTTCACCTACACGGCAGCCTGCACCTACTTTGTTCTGCACAGTGGAGATCCAACTAGATCAAGAAATAAGCAGTTTAACGATTCAAAGGCTCTGCTGTCCTCTAGTGTCTAACCCACTAGCCTGCACTGTGAGATCAGACGCACCCTTCACAGTCCTACATGACTGCAAACACCTGACTTCAGTAAACAGCAACAGAGCGGGTTTTATTGTTGGATTATTTACTTGGAAAAAGCGGATGAAAACAGCTTGAAGACAGTCCCGTGGGATGAGAGAAAAAAAATCAAGTGAAATGTTCTGCTTCCCGACTCCCTACATGACTGAGTTGACATAAGCTTTTTTTCTTGTCAGAGCCCATAGACTGGAAATCAGATGACAAACACACGCTGGGGCATGCTGGGATGTACAGTTGAGGAGATGAAATGACGCTTTAAATGCAGCAGACTGGGTGTTTTGAACCCCCTCGCCCTCCTGAGTTACTGTTCTCAGCGGTGTGATGCAATTCCCCATAAACAGGGAAAAACAAATAGAGAGCAGCTTGTGCCGGGGAGATACAATCCACGTCCAGATCAGTTTAACGTGATGGAAGCACTCCCTAAACACACACATGCACAGGACAGAGCCCAGCCAGAGAAAAACACTCGCATGAATAATGAATATTATATATGTGATGGCCTGTCATACTCTGCCGGTGAATGTCAGGGAAATTGTGATAACCTTTATGAATATTGTATGCGCTGTAGTGTGAGACGCCCCAAAATTACTAAGACAAGGACACAGTGATCGCTCACTGCTGGCACAAACACAAGAACCTTTAAGATGATCTATTATAAACAGCTGCAGCACCTAATCCTCCTGATTAACCCTCACAACTGTTGCTCTTAAGATATTTTTTTTTTGATTATCACTTTTAAATAAATGTTTTTCAAGTGTATTGTTCAAGTATTACACATAAAAGTAATCAATTTCAATGTGGTTATTCTGTCATCTTGGTATTTAATTTATACACTGCATGAAAATGTACATGTAATTGAAATACAAGAGTGTTTAGTGTCCTTTGTTGTTGCTATATATTACAAATATAATGTCAATGTTGGGAAATATAAAATACTAAAGGAATATGTTAAAGGTGCAGTATGTTAAGAATTTAAGTAGACAACATTCAAAAAAATAACAAAAAAAACATCAACAGAATGTGAGGAAATAACAGTTTTGATGCTATTTACTTATTGTTGCAGAGGTATCTACTGAAGTTAGCATGCTAAGCAGCTAGCCTCGGCCCATCACCTTTAAAAGCTCACCTGCCAGAGGTGTAAACACAGTCCGGAGCGCTAGCTGCACGGCTAACCGACCTAACTAGCTAATTGCAGATACAGTGAGCAGCAGTTAGCAGTTACTCTGGCGATATTCTGCCCCCTATTGGTTTGGAGTATTAATTAAATAGGTTACCAATTCTTACATATTGCACCTTTAAAGTCAACAATTTTTGTATTTGCAGCTCACTGAAAGTTACTTTTTTCATTTTCTTGTAGTCACAACCCACATCTCCCACTACGATCATAAAAGAAAAGGCATATTCACTTACCAAATTTACTTACAATTTACACAAATAAAGGCATTGTGAAATTAGCCTGCTGATTAAGTCAAAGCTAACGTGGCATCACGAGGGCATCAATTGACCTCCAGAGCCAATCGATACATAATACATGAATAATCCCCTTTTAGTCTGGAATTAACAAAAAGTTCAATTATATTTAACAATATTTAAATTTAAATATTGTAACAGCAGTCTTGCATTATTTTAATAGAGAGAAAATGCTCCAGCTGTCAAAAGCATATCAGCGATGTCGATCAAGTTTAAATGTGTTAATGTTGCTGTGTCCAATAAAATCTATTGTAAGCATTGTGTAAGAATGTATTTATTTCCAATAATATTTTTAAAGTTGTAAAAGATGAGTTAATAAAAGCCACAAGACCAAACCCTGGTATCCCAAGCAGGTTGACTTTATTTGTATCTTCCATGATAATTAATTGTCATCAGGATCGCATCAGTTAACAGTGTTATTGCCACCAGCTCCATTACCCTCACTGTCATCATCATCCACTCAAATGAAATAATTACATTATCTTAAACAGGCCAGTGACAACAGCTATAATCTGGTGTGATATTGACAATCTCATTATCAGTTACATATTAATTAGCTTAAATACTGAGGACATTTTGCTCGACGGTGCTTGAACAGAAAGCCCATTCCTGGCTTTTACACATCACTGTGTAAGACAATAATGCATTGTATGTGACATTATTGTTTTATACTCCATAGAGGCTGCATGTACATAACAACTACATTGTGGTAACAAGTCATTTGTTCGACAGCTCACAAGTAATCCAGCAGCATTAAATATTTAGCGAGAAAGAAACGAGTATCCTGAAGTGTGACGCGGTCATCTCTTCTGAGGTCGGAAGTGAGAGAGCTCTTGCTGCATTGACAAGCAGGATTTTACATGATTACAGCTTTTCATCGTCCAATGATGATACTCAGCTTACAATCAGGTGACACACATTTAAAAAGGCGTTGCTGCATCTCAAACACTAATCGTGACCACACTGTAACTCTAAGCTGACCCCCGATCGTAGAATTAGCCTCGACTCAGGTGGCGATATGTTGTCGCATCGAGGGTAAGCCAGCTCAGCCACCGGAATAAAATGTTGGCATTTTACACGTCTGCAAAACACACATCTGTTCCAATCTGTACATTTCATACGCATCATATCAACATTTCTACAATACTTGTCATGTGAGCTGACTTTCATGTTAGGACATGGAAGAGATAGGTGATAGGTGAGATAGCTGTGAAGCCAGAGACCACTGTTCAAGATGGCGTTTCAACATTCAAGGGTGAGAAACCACTGGGTAGTTTTAACGACACCTCAACAAGTTTTCCAGCTGTGTTTGTGACAACAAAACCAGATTAAAAAAAAAAGATGTCAGGGTAATTTCCATGCCGTGTCAGTGGCAACAAAACCGGATATATTTGATGAGACGTCAGGACATTTTCTAGCTGCGTTAGGTGCAACAAAACGGGATATTTTTGACGATACATTGGGACAATTTGCAGCAGTGTTTGTGGCTAGAGAACCAGCTAAGCCAAAGCAATATTTTCCTAACCCTAACCAAGTGTTTTTTTTAAACCTAAATCCAACCAGACCGTAAGCACAGCAATGTCACAACATAAAATTTAAAACTGACCCTGAAGAAATGAAAACTGTACAGTTTCAACATTGGTTTGCAGAAACGTACCTTGCCAACATTTAATCCGGTGATTGGCTTTGACATGCAACAACACACAGATGTTCATTATTCCAGTGCAAAAACAAAGGGCGATGACACTGTATCACACGGATACAAGGCTCAGTACAGGTACAGTACAATTTTTGCACAATGGAAAATTGCCATTATTCATTATTAAATGAGCAGCAAAAACATACCTGTGGATCAAAAACAGACAGTGATCTTGGCTGCCGTTTTTTTTTTTTTTTTAGCTCTGAGGGAGACTTATTAATGCACACAAATTCACATTAAAGTGTCTGAGGTCAGAGGTCAGAAGGATACCCTGAATTCTGTTTTTGGTCAGTATTGTCTGAGGAAACTGCAATTTGACTTTATTTGGATAGTCCAATGTCAATAGTGCTACAAGTTTGTGAAACTTAAGTCAGTGGATCACAGATTTCTATTGGTTACCTGATAGTTCGTAGAAGCCATGTTAGACTAACTTGAAAATGACAAACAGAAAATGCAGCTGGAATCCATGTGAGTTCTGGTCAAACCAACTCTAAACATGTTTTTTTACAGTGTCTGACAAACTTGGTATGACTACTCGACTCACCCCATGACCACAAGAGAAACAGTAACAGTATTGACAACAATACATCGGTCATAATCGCTAGAGCGTTTTATAAGATAGTGAAGTGATGACGTTGAGAAAGAGGTGGGAAAACAAGAGCAGGATGTTGTGCTCGGGCAACACAAGGGAAACCGTATGTTTGGGCATGAGAAAATGTGTATTTTAGAGCAAACCGCCTTCCTCTCTCGTCGTCGTATTTGTAGTTTGTGCCATATGGAGCAACACAGCCAGACAATGAGTTACGCAGTGGAAATGGAGGCTTATTCACAGTCACCTTTATGTGGTGTTGTTTCAATGACTGAAGCTCCTGTTGTTTGTTGTTATAAGTTCAGAAAGCTGCTTAGCAACATATACAAGTCTGGGCACAAAGCAGGGATATGGGTAATATTGCTCAGTAACACATTCAGTCACAGTAAAAGTCAAACAATAAGAAGATAAATGCACAATCACATAACACTGCGCTGCTCTCTACAGGTTTGTTGCACCTCTGAACGGTGATGTCACAGCAGGTGCTTTACATGAGCTGCCAGAGACAAGTTACCTGGTGTGACATCCCCGAACAGAGTGTGTGCGACACATCTCAGCCCGTGGAGAGCAGGGCAGCAGCTGTTTTCTACCCTGTCTGATTCACTGATGGTTTACCCTCCCAATACCACACATGTATAAGGCTTTGCTGCCACCTAGTGGACAAAAATCCAGCTTGCAAGGTTTAGCCAGACACATTCTGGGTGGATTTACTCATGAGCAAGACAATAACTATTTATTTTTTTTTAGCAAAAGAAAGTGCATTTCGCCTGAAAAGATCAAGTAATCTTGGATTTTCTTTGCTCCCGAGTAAACCGACCCGTTTGTCACCTCCACCAGCACAGATCGTACTAAAGCTCTCTGTGCACGTGCCGCCTGTACCAGCTGCTATTGTCTATGTGCATGCGTGTAAGCACAGGCATTTTCACTTTTTTTTGCTTTGGCATGTCGATGGATTCTTTACGCGTGAACGAGAGCTCGTGTTGACACAAGGACGCAGCGTTAACTGAAATCCTGAGCGCAAAACGTTGGCAACGTCGGACACAAAGGCAACGTAGCTGGACAATTCCATGCTTTCAGTGTGTGTGCGTGCGTGTGTGTCTGTGTGTGTGTATTGTCTGCATGTGTGGGGCTATTATGGGTATTGGATTTAATGTCACACTAGTCTAAAATAAGCTGTTATAATGGCTGCTTCACCGCTGTGACTAAACATGCAAGCGCGCATGAGTATGCGTGTGTGTTTGTGTAAGACATCATGGGCACAAAGTTTCTCTTGGCACACCTGAAGCGGCTGAGGACACACTTTTGACACACTCTGAGATAATAAAACACAGTATAAATATCCATTAACAACACATTTGAGTGAAATACGCTTGAATAAATAAACAAATAAATAAATAAATAAAACCGCAAGCAAGTATAAGTGGGTCCAAGCACCCCACGCAGTTCTGAACCGGAGGCTCACGACCCGAGCTCGGTGGGAAGGAAAGAGCATTGTCCGTTATACAGTAAGGAAATAAACAACCCAACTAAAACATGAGATTTCTAAAGCTTACAAAGGCATTTGGATTTCAGACATCACTTAAACAACCTGAAATAATGTCTACTCAAGTATGCAGATGATATAAAAGTAGCAAATTACAGACTGAAGTGTGGTTATCTGTTTCGTCAGTATTTAGACAGAAATGAAAAAGCAGTCAGATTGTAAATTGGAGCTCACGACTTGTGATTTTCAATTCAGCAACAAAAAGTGCGTGTTGAACAGAACCTTTCCGAGCCGCGTTTCTACAATCAAACAAAAAAAAAGCCCAAATTGAGTGATCGAGTTAGTGAAAGCAACAAAAAATCAAAAAGAGCACAGAAGTGTGGTCGGTGCTTTTTTTTTTTAAGTGCTTCTTTTCATCAATGAGGACAATTTTATCGACATGTCCAGAGACTGAGATGATAAATAGCTGTAAAAATAATTGTCTTTTCACATTTTCACTCCTCTTCCCATCCCGTGGAAGTCTTTGTCCTTCTCCGGTTCTCCAGTCACGTGGAAACACTTGTCCTTGTCGCCATTTGTTTCCTCCTTCCGCTAGTTTCCCCGTGCCCAGTTCAGCTTGATGGCCCCCACAGCTACCCGAGATCCAGAATCAGTGTGTGTGAATGTGTGTCAGAGTGTGTGCGTCCTGTACGCCAAACCAGGTCAGCACTCATGCTCTACTTTAAGTTTCCAGAGGGTTTCATTGAGAGATCGTTCCTGTTCAGGTTCAGATGTTTGTCGCGACAGTATCTCTGTGCCTGTCCGTGTGTCCGTTATCGCCGTCGAGCATCATTTTTCACTCTTTCAGTGTGCTTTTCAGTATCGTGTCCAAAGTGAGCAGATAGAGAACGAGGGAGACCCTTCCCGACATCGCAAGTGGTTGAAGTGACCTCTGAAGGGCGCTATGAAGAAAAGGTTAAGAAATGTTCGTCTATCTACTGTAACTGCTTCTTGCTACTAGTGTGCTTTGTAAAATATATGCATCAAAGCACTGATGTTTGTGTTGTACGTGCCAACGGCCTCTCCCTGGACTGGTTCCCCACGAAAACTCACGAAGTGGGACGTGGTTAATCGCTGCGGATTCTCGTCTACATGTGTCTAAAAATATTCAGATTTGTGTTGAATGATCATTAATCACTGCTTTTTGGCAACGGCGGACGTATTTGCTACAACTCTCTTAGTAGCTCCTGCACAATAAGTGTTATTGAGTCACATGCATCTCTGTGCCAGCAGACTTTTTTCCCCACATTTTAACGTGAGGCGATGTGTTTTTTTAGAGAGCACTGTGGCTTATTTGCAGGTGATTCTTCAAGAGGAGGAGGGAGCAGCGCGGCACAATCGGGCCAGACCTATTCCATCACAGGGCCGGGCGTTGTTGATAGTGTTGTTGTTTTTATTTCGTCGGCTGCAGTAAAAGTACAAAGAGACTGAAAGTTTAATTTCTTCTTATATGGTTTTTGTTATTATTATTATTATGGAGGATACCAGCTGAGCTTGAGAGCTCAAGTTTTACTTCTCATGCAGTCCAATATTATGGACATAAATGAGATAACGAGGTGTTTTTTCATGCCTAAACACATACAGTAGTGTGATATATAGAATATTGATATTGGAGGAAGGTTTACTGGTTATTGTCATCTTTTTCTTCGTATTGCGCAAGCCTATCTTTGGGTACAAATGTTTACAACTAGAGCGCGACTACACAGGCATAACTGGTGGAAATTAGCCAAAGATTTAGCAACCTGCCAATACCTTTAAAGTCCAATATATTTTTGTCGATACTTTTGCTCCCGGGACGCGTTGGGTAAACTCGCAGATCAAATCTCGTCGTGTCCTTGAAAATATTCAGACCTGAAATAGCGAGAGAGGACGTCATAAAACTTCACGGAAGTGGTTTATAAAAAATCTGATCCGAGAGGAGAAACCTTCCACCTTCATAGAGGAGATGTGATATGAGGAGTGAGCCGAGATGAAATCCGAGCCGAGCATTTCCAGGAGCGGAGAGAGGTGTATCGCATAACCGCCACTTTAAAAAGGAGGAAAAGGGAGGAGCAGAGGGAGAGAGGATGGCGGAGGGAAAGAGGAGGGGAAGTTCATGATGGATGCGCTGGTTCTATTTTGGTACGACAGCCTCGCACGATGTGCTAATTGCAAAAGAAGAAGTTAAAAAAAAAAAGGGACGTTGCGCCGAACTCATCGTGTTTATAAAAAGCAATAGATGTGTTGCTCGGTGTTACACCTCTACACTCGAGAAAAGGAAGAGGGAGTAGGTGACGAAATGGAGACAGGAGCAGGGTGGAGCTGAGAAAGCACAGGAAGCAACGGCTCCTCTGTTTATGGAGGGTTTTTTTTCGATCAAGCTATATCGCAGTAATGGATAGAGGGCGGTGGGGAAGCGAGGAGTGAGATGGCATGAAGAGACAAGGAGGAAATCAATGCTTCTCCTCTTTTATTGTATCCTTTTGGTCGCCTGCCATATGCTGTGTGAAGCTGATAACTGCGTATTAAAAGACCTGGAGTAGGCGTACTTTGTCACTGGAACATGTTTGAAGGAAGTTATTCGGGAACTGTTTGAATGTCCTGATCAGATTGAAGGTCAGGATTGCTGCTCAGAGGGTGTTATCTTTTATCTTCGTCTCCTCCTCTTGAGTTGATCGTTTTGATTGAATTCACTGAAGTCAGTGCTGCGGCCATTTTGTATTCTCTGTCACTACTCGCCCCTTTTTATCTCCACATTTTCCCATTTTCGTTGCGTCTCTCCCTCTACTTCTCTACACCGTAGTTTGTGATCCCTTGCCGTCCCATCGGTTTCCTCCCTCGTCTGAAATATTTAGGAATTCTTTCCTCTTTCCGCTTATTTTTAGTCCACCTCCACGTAGATTGATTTTTTAGCATCAAAATACCCTTTGAAAAAAATACCCGCTACCACTCAGCTGGTTTGGAGTCTCTCCGCTGCTCTCAAACCTGCTATTTTTAGACTCGATACGCCTCCCTCTCCTGTTCTTGCATAGATATATCTTAAAATAGACATTCCGAACTTTTCGGTCTTTCCGTTCTTCCCTCGTATCCGTAAGCTCGCCCGCTCTTACAGTCTCTGTGTAGCAAAGTCTATGATTGGAAGGATTTTCTTTCCTTCACTCCATCCGTCATTTCTTCTGAACCAGTCTGTTTCCTGCCTTTTTTACAGTACGCATTCTCCTTTCCCTTTCGACCACCCATCTCCTTTCCCCCTCTTTCCTTGATGATTCTGTCCGTCACACAGCTGTTCTCGCCTCTCGTGCTTTGTTCTGACTGAATCCTTTCTTCCCCCACTTCATATCTCATTTTCCCTCACCCACTTCTCATCTGATCCACTCTTTCCTCTCTGTTCGCTGCCTTCTTTCATCTCCCTCGGCCTCTGCCCATACTTTCTTCCTCTTAATGTTGTTTGTTCTTCCGATCGTCACATGTCGTCTCCGGCGTGGCAGCTCTCCTCTCCGTGTATGATGAGGACGGGGAAGAAGAATGCGTCCTGGTAGGACGGAGGACGCTCCCTGCCTCCCCCGCCGCCTTCTCTCACCTCTACTCCCCCTCCGCTGTCTTGCTCCGCTTCTTCATCCCTCTCCCTGCCTCCTCTTCCCCCGTCTTCCCTCCTTCTTGCCTCCTCCTCCTCCTCCTCCTCCTGCTCCTCTTCCTCGTCCCCTTCTCCTTCTAGCACTCCCCTCGTCTCCTCATTGTCCTGTCTGGAACCCAACCCCAGGAACCCCCCACCTCCTCCACTACCTCCCCCTCCTCCTCCTCCTCCACTTCCTGCTCCTCCTCCACTTCCTGCTCCTCCGTCTTCCCTACTTCCTCCCAGCCCTCCTCCCATGCTTCTGGAATGAAACAGGCTGTTATGGCGCCCTCCTCCGAGTCTCCCTAGGGAGAATCCACTCCGACTGAGCACCAACCTTCCTCCTATACCCCCACCGCCCTGCCCTGCCGCCCTGATGCCTGCCACGGTGGCGTTCAGGAGGGCTGTGGTTCCCATCGGGGCCCTTAGCCTGGAGGGAAGACTTGAACTTGAGGTGGTTCTCCGGCATCGGGGACAGCTCTGGAGGAGGTAAGCCGAGTTGAACACCACAGGCAGAGCCAGAGGAGGCGGGTTGGGCCCCTGGCTTGGGGTGGTGCATGGGGGCCCAGAGATGGGCGTAGAGGCCGTAGGGTTTGACCCCCCACTTGTGTCCATGTCCATAAGGAGGGCTTCAGAGTAGCTCGGCACCATCTGTTGGTTACAACGAATGTGCCACTCCAATTCTGTCATGTCCACCGTGTTGACCCGAGAGATGGCTCTGTAACTCGTCCCATTTAGGCCAATTCCAATCCCAATTCCTCCCGGGTGGATTCCATTCTCAGTCCCCCCTTCGACCCCATCCGTTCTGCCACCTGGCCCTCCTCCACCACCTCCTCCGCCGCCGTCCTCGTCCTCCCCGAACAGCTTCTCCACATGGTAGTGGACATACGCTGTGCGATACTCTGACACGACCCGCAGCGGCCAGGACAGCAGGAAAGCGGAAGCCAGCCAGAAGACCCTGTGCCTGGAAAACCACGGCTGGTGCGCGGGATCTGGGAACGCCAGGATGTGTTCGCGGAAATCCACGTTCTTCAGGTGCATCCCCTCCCTGGCCTCCATGTAGTCGTCAAGCCCCTCGTTCTCCCCGAAGAAGCGCGCTCGCTTCGAAGAACAGAAAGAGAATAGAAGACATTAGCCATGTGTCATCTCCCAGGTCAAGGAGCATATCTTAAACAAACTACATTAGTTTCAGGGGTAACCAGACCAAACATCTTACCTGGGTGAGGTAGGCAGCTTCAGCACGTGCACTGGAGAAGCTAAAGAGCAGAAAAGTTAGTTAATAAACCCTTCAATCCCCAAAATAATCACGTTAAGATCAACTTTGCCCCGATGTGTTCAGACCAATTAAGATGAATGTCTAACCTGAAACACTTGGTGAAGCGGAGGCGAACAGCAGGGTGCAGCTGCAGATCCAGCAGCTCCTTTGACACGTCTTTGACACCATAGCGGGCGTAGTCGAACTCTGAACTGGAAGCATGAGTGTTCACCCGCTCGTGGTAGACCTGAGGGAGGAAGGAAGGACGGAGCAGGGCGTAGATGGAGGGAAAGAGTTTAATGGAGGAGAAACGGGCGGAGTGAAGAGGGAGAACAGATGGGAAGTTTGAGAAAGAAGCAATGAAGTTATTGGGAAGACACTTTCACACCTTCATATGCAGTATGTTTCAGCATCAATAAAGCATGGTTACTAAGTAGAATGATATTTTTCTTACTGCACACAGCTGTTAGCACACAGCCCCGCAATATTTCACTAAAGGTGAAAGAAATTTGCATAGCAGTTATTTTAATATTTACTAAATCAAAACTTAAGTTTAACAGTGTAGCTATTAACTATATGAAAACAAACGGGTGAACGTGAGAGCAAGTCATCGCACGTGCATTAGGAACGATTCTCCTCACCTGTGTGGTCGTATAGGCATCTCCGTTGCGGTATCTCGTCACCTGTCTGGTCCTCCTCACGTAGTGATAGCTGATGGCCTTCCACCAAATGCAGGGCGTGGCCTGCTGAAGTCTCTGCACACGCTCGTACACTTCCTGCGTCAAAAATGTCAGAATATCAGCTCAGTTAAACGTCATGTCGATAACATATTCATGGAGACAAATTAGTAGCGATAGAGCACAAACTGGCAACCACTTGAGGGGGCAGATGATTCGAACAACAGCGCTGTCGTGATGTGAATGCGATAGTAGGGGGAGGGTGTTATCAGTAACACCTTTAATTAAAGCCATATTTAAATATGACTTTCTAACTGTATTTGATTATTTGAAAAACATGTAGTTAGTTTTCCTAAAATACTGATATACTGCGGATGCAACATTGTCTGAGAAGTTGGTAGAAGCAGAAACAAACAATTAAGTTCCTATTGTTTGCAGACAGCAGAGTTAGTTCTGTGCAATCTGGTGCAAGTCAGGCCCTGCCACAGTTAGTTTACGGTGTTATGATTTGGTTTATTTATTCTCCATTCAGAGCTGTCTTTATCATAGTGTGCG
Organism: Pagrus pagrus; assembly: GCF_965226575.1. Taxonomy (NCBI): domain Eukaryota; kingdom Metazoa; phylum Chordata; class Actinopteri; order Spariformes; family Sparidae; genus Pagrus; species Pagrus pagrus. The sequence continues at coordinate 9,791,894 of NC_140204.1, read as the reverse complement.
TGGCCCTGACAGTCTGGACTGTCGTAAAAATATATTTTCTTTTTGACAGTTGAAGATAGCCGAGATGAACAGCGAGCGCCGCTCTTTTGAATGCAATGTGCTCCTGGAATTCCTGATAATAGACAGCAGAGCAGAACAGACAAAAGATAGACTGGCGCCCCCAGGTCAGCTCATTTCCATACGAGTGGGCAAATATCATTTTTCCCCACAGTCGAGTGAGAAATTGAGAGTAAAACAATGTTCTCTCCTTGAGAAGTGTTGAAATTACTGACGTAAGTACGTGAAACTTTGGACTGTTGAAGGATTTTTGTATCGCACAGCAACAAGACATGTAATACAGCATCACTTTATTTATTTAACCTCTTTACTTTTAACATTTTGCTGACACTATCGTACTGAAGAGGTTTGAATGAGTAAACAGATTCTGCTCTTCAAGGTCATACACTCCTATTGCAGGCTGGTAGACTCCAGTCTGTTGGGTTTAAGTGTTTTAAAAGCTGTTAGATTGTGCTCTCTCAAAGCTTAAATTCAATACTCAAACTGTTTCTCACACATACTTGGAATTCAGCATGAGCCAACATCGCCGTCTTGGAGAAGCAGTGCCAGCACTCCACCAAGTAAACCACATACAGCATTGCCAGGAAGGCCAGGGGGATGTAGATGTAGCCGGTGGAGCACGGACTCTCCAAGTGCTGGATGTCATAGTAGGCCGCCGAGGTGGCGTTGTCGTCGGAACGGATTGGTATGGAGGAGGAGCCGAGGACGGGTACGCGACAGAGAGCGCACCAGGCGAGCGTGGCGAAGCAGCCGTACATGAGGAGGGTCAGGAGGAGGCACTTCCAGTGGGACTCCCGACACAGGGAGGAGGCCAGAGACTGTTGGACTGGCCGCTGCTGCGGGGACACAGAGACGAGAGAGGTTAGATGCTCGCTTCTTGCAACAAATGTATCAAGCAGATCACAACAACAGTTAATGTTTGTGTGGTTATGTATCCAGGACCCCCACATTTTACTGCTTTCATGGGAGATCAGACTCTACCTTCTGGGATTCAGGACCTGAGCCGCTGCCATCCGATTGTCGATGCTGGATTTCAAACATGCTCGTGGTGGGAATGGGGGTCAGTTCACTACTTTGGCCCAGACTAAAGTATTTAACCATTGAAAGGATTGCCATAAGACTTTGCATTGACCTTCATCATCCTAATGGCTTTGGCAAAAATGGTAAACATCGCACCTTCTTTACATCAACATGTTAGCATGCCGGTGTTAACATCTGAGCCGAGGCGTCACCGTGCCTCACAAAACTACAAGTAGTTTAGTGACTGTTCGTTGACAACGACAGCTCCTCAAGAGGTTTGCGTAGCAGATTTGAGGACTCTAGTCCGAGTTTGGCCAGTGGATTTGATATATTTCTACATTCTCACATTGACGGTCAAGATTAAAATGAATAATACAGTATGCTTCATAACATTAATGTTTAATAAGGTCTGACAGGTGAGAATGCTTGCAGCTTTAAATGCTTGTGAAGGAGGCACCGCAGATTTTGTACACCTGATAACCCCCGGTGACTTTTTAATAATCATAATCTTCCTGTTTGGTAAACAGCGTCATATTGCAGAGCGAGTGGGTAAGCTGAGGTCTTGACCAAAGGAACGCATTACACCATCCCCTTACCCATCACGGGATAAGTGCTGGATATTAGACACACACACACTCACACACAGCTTATGCCTCTCTCTAAGTGCACACTTCGACATTGCCTCATTTGCACTGCGAAGACATCGTATTACAGTGCACTCAAACACACACACACACGCATTAGATACACAGACATAGATGGTCTAATGTGCCCCTTCTTCTCTCTCCATCCTGGCACACGCCGGCGTGCACGTTCTCAGCGTTGTAATGCAGCCAGCGGAGTGTGTGTGAATAATTTAGATGAGAACAATGCTTCCAGACTGTTCTCTAGCTAACTGACTCCACTCAAACATCGGCAGCGTCGCGCTGTCGCTTCGATTTGTGCGTGCGAATGTGAGGGAGGCGAGGGGTTAGAGCGCTTTCGTGCGGTGTGCGTCGTAAAACGCATGCAGAGATGGAGTTTGCGCACGCCTGTCCCGTGTCACGTTCATGTGCGTTTGGGTTTTCCTTGTTGTCGTCCTCCGCCTGGCGCTGAATGCGACAAGGCGAAAGAGCAACAAAGCAGATGAGGGAAAAAAAAAAAAGGTGGGATGACACCAGTGTCCTCTCCTTCTCTCAGCCAAGTCTGCCTGTCCTGTCAGCACACCTCCCCCTCCCTCCCTCTCTCTCTTCAGCTCTCACTCCCTCAATGCAGCCACAATTTGCTATCCACTGGCATATTTGGCTGGCTGCAACACACACGCCAGCCTCTCCCCCTCTCTCACTCTCTCTCTTTTTTTTTTTTTTTTTTTTACTACTGTACGTCAAGGGCAAGTAGTGAAAGGCAGGGAGAAGGGCACCGACACTCCACCAGTCCAACATCTATCTACAAAAAGCCTCCAGCTGCACACTCAGAGATCCAAAAATAGGCTAAACACTTCAAAAAAGACATGAAAATGATCATAGTGCCAATTCAATATCATCTTGTTTGCTTTCTGTCTGCCTCTTCTGTCCACATCCTCCTTCACTTTCCTTATGTAATCTTTCTTCTCCTTCCCCGAATCTTCCCTCCCACCTCCCGAGCTTTTACTCTCCGCTTCCAACCTAAGTCTCTCCTCACCCGCACGTCTCCTCCTCTGTTACATCCTCTCTGAAAGTCTGTCTCTAAGTGGATTGATTGGGCTAAAAGTGTAGTGTACAGAGAGAGAGAGAGAGAGAGAGGAGAGAGGGGAGATGAGGAGCGTGAGAGAGAGACAGAGAAACGGTCATGAACTTTTCATGAATGCAAGTATGAAAGGAAGCAAAATGAGAGGGAGTCGGAGAGGAGAGATGGGAGGAGGGGGAGGGACTAAAGAGATGGCAGCAGCGACAGACTGCACCTCTCTCCAGGGAACTCCACTGCCAAAATCCATCCTGCTCGCTCTCCTCCTGCCCTCCCTCTCTGTCAAACTCATTTTGTCTTCCTGGCTCCAATTCTCTCTCCTGTCCTTTTTCTTCTCACCTTATGCAGATAAATGTTGCATAAAAAAAATAAGAGAATATTCTTGCAATAATAAAAAAAAGAAAACCTGCATGATTCCTGGCTGACATTTCATCAAGTCTCTGCAGCCGGTGGGTGTGTGCCCAGCGAGAGGAAAATCTGCCCCAAGACAGGAGTCAAATTATTCCTGTATGCACTTACGTCAATCATTATTTGTTAGAATAAGCAGTTCTCCCTCCCTCAGGTACAAACCACCCCCCCCTTGCTAAAATGTTGTGTCACTGAGAGACATAGCCCGGAGAGGCTTTTTACACAATCAACCAAGTAACAAGATTTTCCACAAGAGTTTGGTTCAGAAGCAGTGCTTACAGCGATACCGCACATAGTGCAAACTGTTTTTCTGACGTAGTGGACTCGGATATAGAAGTGCTCTTATTTTTACAGGAATGGGACTTTGCTATATAAAAACTGAGAGGCAATTTTGATTGTCACAGAGGAGCTGATAGAGGATGAACATCCACATTCAGTAACAATGCACACATACTGGCCAAAAAAAACAATATCACTATCAATTTAATCACAATCACGATCCATGATCTCTTTTTTTTGTTTTGAAATGCCCTGTAGACTGTAGCCAGGCTTGAAGGAGCCTATGAATGTCTCCATTCGCACCATTAAAAGACAACATTGCATTTAAAGTGGGTCATCTGATGTGGGGTTGTACCGTCAGCTCTCCCCCTGTGTGGAGAAGCAGCACGTAGCACTCAACAGGGGAGCAGAGCGTTGTACTGCTAAACGGGAGCGACAGCAAGACGTATTTTAGCCACCTCAAAGAAGGCACGCCTAAGAAAATGTAACTCTGTTTATGTGTATGCTATATTTTGCACATTTTTGACGCTTTACATTGCCTCAGGCAGCCCTTTCCTTCAGCACTACATTACCTCAACCCTACAACGTCCATATTCCTACGCACAAGTGCACCTGTGCCTGCTGTGCACTTTATTACGCCTAAGATCAGCTGTTTGGGTTGGACTTTCAGCGGCTGTCTGAGGCATGGTAAGGCTAAAAATGTTCAAAATATAGCATACGCTAAAATAAATTCAACTCATACTCAAACAAATTGGAGGCAGCGTATCACCAGAGTAACCGCTCACTGTGGCAAACTGTAGCTGGTGTTAGCTAGTTAGCTCAGTTAGCCATGCAGCTTGTGGCCCGGACTGGAAGATCAGAGCAGTGGGAAAGTGTTGATGTTTATACGGCTAGCACAGAAGCTTTGAACCAGGACGCTGGTTAGCACGCTAACTTCAGCAGATAGTATCTCTGCAACACAATACATGTCCTAATGTCAAAACTGTTATTTCTTCACATTTTGGTGAAAATTTTAGCTCATTTTTGATTGTTTTCAACTAAAATCTTACACATTGCACCTTTAAAGATGGTTCATTTTTGGCACAAGCTTCATAACCGCCATGCTGCTAGCTATAACTCATGTTGCATTGTTTACGATGTGTCACGTGAAGTAATTCTTCCAATCACGGATGCCTACAAGATCGATCACGATCTGAAATCATCAGATTGTACCCGCCTACATACTGTCTTATTTAAGGAATGAGTATTATAAAGCAGAAGCAACTCGGAAATAAGAAAATCTTCCACCAACACCTACTTTTACAATGTTCTTAGGGATGCAATGGGTCAACGTTTTTCATCCTGAAGAACCCAACCAATACCAGTCATGTCAAGGTCAAAAATCGATCTGCTTAATAAGATCGGCGATGACGATTTAACTTGGGTGCGTTTCGAAGCATCAACTGGAAGCCACAACAGAGCTTTGTGTAAAGCATTGATAGAAACAGGTCTTATTCAGGTTACCGGACCGGAGTCTCTCCACTGCCTCATATCTACCTCAAGCTCAGAATCTGAAATAGCCAGTCAAGCTTTGATCTGATCACAAAGCCTCTCTGAGGAGTGACCACAACACAATACAGGGGAACCGAGCTGGTGAACCAGTGACCAATAGGTACGGTGCAGATTTTTGGTTGTGTCATGATCCTCTTTCAGTTCCAGCTGCCTCTGTTGAGCCTTGGCTCGTGTGTCAGGCTGTAACGGATCAAAGGCAAAGCTCACTCTCGCTGAAATCGTTATGAAAAGAAATCTATACAGCCGAGACCGAAATGGTGTCAGCTTTCATTTTGTTCATCCTGAAAGTTTGGACTGTTCTCCTCGCAAGCTGTCTGAAGAGGCTGATCCAGGGTGGTCCTTTTATGACATATTCGTCATTAATGTTTCATTAAAGACTTCAATTCGGAGCTCAACCCATCAAACCTTAGCAGACAAAACTGTGCTGTGCTGAAAATACTGATACTTTGACACATTGTCTCTATTTTCTATATATATTCCTCTGCATCCACAGCCACAAGAGACAGCTGCCTGAAGAAGAGCCAACAGAGCTGACACGAAACTTTGACCACGGGCTGTTTGTTTCGCTTTTTTGGACACGTATCACAAAACGCAGTTTTCAAAGAAGCATTTCTTTCTTCTCGGTGCATGGATTTTGAAGATCCTCTGCATACTGTACTGGAGTTATTTCCTGCCTCTACTTGAAACTGCAATTGACAGAGCTTTTTCATTAATAGGATTTGCTTCAGCCAGTAAATGTCTTTGAATTCAATCATTGTTCTATAATCTGGTCTGGTAGCATTTGCTGTAATATGGTACTGTGTGCAATTCTGCCACATATTTAGTTACTGGCTCTTTGTATTTATTTGTGCACCGGTCAGACTCGAACATCTGTAACTCTATTTCACTTGGCTTAGTAGTGAAACTAGCTTAGCCTACATTCTGTCTGCAGTACTGCATGTAAGGTACTGCTTTTGAGGCAGTGATAGTTTATTTTCCCACCCTACCTCCCTACATGTAAACACTTTCTAAACAACCCAAAACAACATTAGAATATTCCACATTCATGCACCGGGCTGTTTGTGTTTACAAATCCCTCTTTGTATCACGGTTTCTAGCAGAAAACGTGTTTTGCTCTCTCTCTCCCTCTGCTCACACTGATTCAGCTGGTTAGGTGCGACTGGAGCAGCTATAATTAGCAATCCTAGCATGTGGGTGGCAAGAGAAGTGAGGAAGCGAGGACAGGAAAAAAGTGCTGTTGAAGCCTGCGGTGCACTGTTAAAAAATGATGTGTCATTTCAACACAATTGGGCAGAGTCGCTTCGGATGTCAGGTTTCCACTATCTCTGCTGCAACAACAAATAAATTGTTTGCACTTGATGTGTTTCGGAAATCAAATGTGTCATCTAGCACTCACTGCGCTAAAAATATTACTGCTGTTACTGGAGTGGGTTCAATTCAGACTAATTATCCACCAATAACAATTATCAGCAGGTCGGGTGGAGGTCAATATTACTGAAAGCAGTCAGCTTTGCAAACAGCCTGATTGTAATGTCAAGAAAACATTTTTTGCTGTGTGGACTGGAAAAAGATCAAGTGTTTTTAGCTATAACTATTGTTATAGTATAGTATAGTAAACTGGTGATCTACAGAAGACATCTGCCTTAATGTTCGACGTCTCGTATCACCTTCTCCAGTTTAGCAATTCACAATCTATCTCGCGAAGCACAAGTGCTTTATTAGTAAACCTAATGGCTGTTCTGCACATTGTTGGTCTGCTTCATGATGGCAGCCAGCCTGCCTCCACGCTGTACTTGATTCTCCATTAACGGTGGCAGTGTGCCTTCATTTAAGGTTTGCAGCGTTCGGTAGAAAATGACAATCATCAACTCACATTCAGGATTGTTTTTTGACAATGATTCTTGGGGACACAGTGTCGGGTTCGGGTTTGTGTGACCAACTGACGGGGACAGTCAGGCAATATACTGTTTCTTTTTTAATGTATCTGTGATGTGTTTGTTGTTCTTTCATTATTATAAGCTTCTTTTATCTATTAACATTTTTTAATCTGGCTTTGTAAAGTGTCCTTGGGTGACTTGAAAGGCACTTATAAATAAAAAGCACTATTATTAGTGTTATAATTATTAATTTGATGACTGTGAAACAATCTGCTACAAATATTTATATGAACAGATGTTGCAAATCATCCCGGGGGGTTTCTTGGATGTTCAGTGCGATTTCAATCCAGTCCAGTGAAAAATACACAATTGGTGAGACCTAGAATACACAAAGAGAATAACAAAAACTAGAAAATTTAGCTCCAAGAGCAAAACTTCAGAAGTTCAGAGCTAAAAAAAGTATTTGGAGTAGAGCTATCACATTTTACAAGGTCCCTTGAATTTAATAGAAGTTTTTTACATGAATTCTTTGGAGAAAATCCATGACATGAACATGAGTAAGCATGAAATGACTACAGGCTTTCGTATTCCTGTCAAAAGGGAGGGTTGGATACTTTTATTTCCTCCTCCATCACTGTAGTTTTTTCATCCCGTCACTCATAAGACTCCACACACACATCAGTTTGCTTCCTCCTCCCTGCCTGTGCAAATTAAAAAACAATTAGGAAGTTAGGATCACCTGGTTTGAAGCTACAGACCTCTAACGGAAAACGTGTCGGCATCGTTGTGTGAGAATCCGATTGCGTGGAGGTACGTAAGAATGAAAAATGGGATTTTAATATTAATCATGTGGCTCTGCTTCATTTGTCTTAATGCTTGTATGAGTGTACATGCATCCCCGTGTGGGCCAGAGCGTGAATGAAGTTAAGTGAGATAATGTTTAAGAGAGGGAACAGGGGATGGGATGATGAAGGTGCATACTCCCTGACAGGCAAATCTAAAACAGGAAGCAGACCAAGAGGGGAAGAGCAGAGAGAGTAATGGAGGCAGAGACCAGATGAAGACTGAATTCGTTGCATTACATTGCACTGTCTGTACTGCAGGCATGGATAAAGACTGAAGAGTAGTGGGATAAAGCGAAAGGCATCATTTAACAGGCTTAGTACTCTACATATTATGTCCCTGGGGCTTTAAATTACCACCAGCCAATTGCCAAATGCTCAATTCTGTCAGTTTTATTAGCCATTTCTTGGGTAGACCAGTTATTATGTTGTAAAAAGTGGTTGGACAGTTATGATATAAAACTCCTCTTCTAACTTACAATCAGTTAAAGAAAAAGTGAGCTCCATGCCTCGAAGCCACTCAGGAAAGATATTTAAAGCTCATTAGAGCTAAAACGATTTGTCGATTAATCGACTATTCAATTGACAGAGGATTCATGGCCGCCGGAGTGAAATACCTACGAGTCGTTCGGTTTAGATTTTTAAAATTGCTGCTTTTGTGGCCCAGGGAAACCATGGTGGGCTTTCCTGACACTTTATAGACAAGAAATTAATCCAATCATCAATCAAAAATAATAACATTCACAGGATGTTAAGGTGTGACAAGCTCCAAGGCTTCAGACCTGGTACCTAGTTCAGTTTGACCTGTCTGAAGTGTGTCACCAGCCTATCACCACTGGTTCTTACGCTAAAACAACACACCCAACCTTTCTGCACAAACCAAGCACACTCCACTGGTCTACCTCTCCTTCCTTGTAACCCATTACACAACTCTGCTCGTCCCATAAAGGTTCACTCCGTCATTATGTTTTAAGTAGTGCAACTGGGAATGGTGGGGCGAATATGCATCCTCAGTTAGCCATGGATATCTATTTTCCTGGCAACTGACTTACGTAATGTTTTGTCATGCATGTCTCCTGGGTTTTGATTAGAGAGATGCTGTGTTTGAAAAACGATGCTGCTTCCCAAGTAGGGCTGGGCGATAGGCCTTAAAATACAATATGTATCTCAATATTTTGAAATACCCTAAAGCGCAATTTATAGCTGCTAGGACCGGATGATAACATTTAATATTACCAAACACCTTGCTAACAATATTGCAGCCTTTAAAACCAGGAAAAGACAGCATAATATTGAAAATTTGAAACAATATATTGTCTCATATCACAACATCAATACATTATCCAGCCCTATTCCCAAGTAATGGAGTAATAGTGGAGGTCTGTAATAGTTTAAAGGTGCAATATGTAAGAATTTTAGTTAAAAAAATTCAGAAATTAACTAAAATTAATAACAGAAGACAACGTTTTGACCATATGTCAAAGACATCTTCTATGTATTGTGTTACAGAGATATCTAATGAAGTTAGCACGCTAACCAGCTAGCCCTGAGCCGCTTTGAACCTCAAGAGGTGAGAGTCCGATAGTAAACAACGCTTACACTCCCCTGGTGCTTCTAACTCCCAGTCAAGGCAGAGTCAGCTAATAGGTAGCTGCATGGCTAATTGAGCTAACTAGCTAACAGCAGCGGTTACTCTGGTGAGTATATATTTACCGAGTGGCCTATTCTTACATATTGCACCTTTAAGGAGTTTAAGCCGACTGTGTGTGTGTGTGAGAAAGACAGCGAGGTGGCACGGGAGTCAGGTTCATGGCTTTCTACTGTAAGCGTAAACATGAACCTCTGAACGAGACGCCATTTCCCTGAGTAAGGACTTTTGCTGTAATGGGTCAGGCAGCTGAGTAGGACTTAAGAGGAGGCGTAGCAGATGTTGGATATGAGTATAAGGAGAGTTGGGAGGCCACACTTTAAAGGGGCACCATGTTTTCTGGGGAGAAAGACCTTCATTGACTGAATAAACAAACAGTTTCATACTTTGTTTACATGTGGCGGACCCTGCCACCTTCCTAGCTTCAAACAACTCTCATTATTAATATTGTAAATATCAAAATTCTGAGTTTGAATTACTTCTCCAAAACCACATAGTGCCCCTTTAAAGCAAACACACTGCTGATTTGTTTATATCCGACAACAATAAATGGTCATCGGTGTAAAAAGCACTGTACGGCACACAGCTCGGGGGTGTTGTTCTACATTATCACCATTCACACAGTGTGTCAGAGTAGTTTTGTGCGCGTTTGTCCAAACTGTGATGTCACCCTCCAGTGAGTTTCAGTGGTGTCAGCTGCTGGACGGACACGCTCTACTATGCTGAGCACCAGCTCCCCGAGGACTCACACATCATAGTCCACAGCGTTGTCAGACGTGTCACATCAATACTGAGGCTTTATTTCTCGACAGGCATTTTATTTAGGGTTGCCTCCCCTCTCTGTGTTTACCTAAATCACACACAGCCCCATCACCTCCGCTCACATTAAAGCCAAGGTCCCGCTCCGTGTCCTTGCTCTTGTGCAAGGCACGAAGGACTTGTTCTCCTCAGTGACAGCAAATACACGTTTTGTCAATGAACGAGCAGCAGTCGATGTGCGAGGTACAAGACGACGTGCAGCAATGACATAAACACACAGTGTGCCTCTTCTTGCAGGAGCAACAACAAAATATAATTATGCGCAACTTTTAAGCTGGCTGCACTCTTTCTATGTACGCACACACAACCGCGTGCTCGTTAGGGTTTGACACAACAAATACGGAAAATTAAAAAAAAATGTCCTTCCTCACCTGCTCTCGTCCTGACCCTTCCTCCAAAATGGGCTCTTCTGCGGTGGCCGTCTCCTCCTCCGTCTGCATTTTCCCGCTTGCCACTCCTTCCTTCCCTTAGAACCGGGCACAGGCAGCTCCCTCCCCGGTAACGTCCGAAGGCAGGGACCTCCCCGGCGGAGCAGCGAGCTCGGTCACCCCATCCGCCGCAAGTCGGTATCCAGTTTCACGATGGCGGGGCCTGAGGCAAATAAGCATCATCTACTCCGGATGTCGGTGACCCCCCTCCCCTCCCAACTCCTCCTGCCGTCTTCACCGTGTTCTCCTCCCGCTTCTCTGACCCCGCTCAGTGCGTCTCCTCCGGCCGCTCCATCCTTCGCCTCTCCGCTAAAACGTAACCGAGCACCCCAAAGTCAAAAGCCCGTCGCCCTCCCTCGTCGAGCCGCTGTCGCTGCCTCTGCCTCTCTCTCGTGATGCTCAGCTGCGAGTGTGCGTATGTGCACGTGTGCGCGCGCGACCGACGGCGCAGGGGGAGCCAACCGGAGCCGAGGATCCCTCGAGCTGCAGATGCGCGAATTAAGAAAGACGCGACGGGTGATTTTTTTATTGCGACAAACGCGGAGGATAAATGCGAGGCGTCGACATGCAACAGTGACATTGAGGGCTCGTGTCATGCACCAACTTTCGCCACGGTTGCACCTCGCATCGGGTCCCCGTTGACGTCACAAACCAACATTCCCACCCCCATCTGTTCACCTGAGCACACGCACAGGCGCGAGGCTCCCCTGTAGAGATAGGCACGTACACACACTCACTCCTGCCAAAAATGAGCACAATACACACATTCACTCGCTGCATTCATGTCAGTGTTGATAAAGGTTTTATTTGCAGCAGGAAACGGTGTAGAAATCAATGTAAATATTTCATTTTTGTAGAATAAAACAGGAACGTGGTAGATAATGATGTCAAATCTGATCCGAGACGGTTCATTAGGGTTTCCTGAAATGTACAAACAAAAAACTGTTTCAGAGAATGCGACTGCTTTCTATCCTTTCTATATTAAATGCCTGTTTATAAGATTCTGACCTGGAGGGTGCTGGGTCATCTTTGGGGTCGTCCATCTGGTAGGCTGGAGGACGTCTGATGGATCCTGGAGCCTTTCCTGCTGTGGTCACTTTTGTGGTCCTTGAGCCAATTGATATATGACCTCTCAGGAAGGATGGGTGAAATTATTTAAGGAGCAACATCTCTGTATGTTCCCTCTATAAAGATATGGCTGAGCACTTTGTTTGTATGTGGCGGACCCTGCCACCTTTCTAGCCTCAAACAGTTTTCTGGGGACCTTGTTTTCCTCTGAGAACAGCTTGTTTATTCAGTTATGACAAAAATAAACATTTCTGAGTTTGGATTATTACCTCATCAATATTGTAAATATTAAAATGAATGAATCTTTTCTCCAAAACTACATAGTGCCCCTTTAAAAACAAGGTGTTTGAAGGATATTAGCAGTGACAGGTAGGTAGAGGATGTCCATCTCAGTGTGGATGATAATATCATGGGAGATGTGCTTCTTTGGCTCTACCGCTCCTGCTTGGACTGCACTCGATGCCAACAGCTGAACCTTAAGTTCAACATGGGAACCTGCATCCACCTAGACAGAAGTACAGCAAGTTCAAATGTATATCTTATAAATTGCAATTATATTAAACCCTTGTGAATCCAATATAAAGCTAGCTATCTAGCTGGAAACTTACAGGCCAAGGATTGTAGATGACCCGGAGGTCTGTAGCAGGAGGAGGCTGCTTCACGTGGAACCTTGCAGAGAGAGACACATCGACACAAACCACAAATAGTTACAGGTCGACGTTTTCCCTTCTGACTTGAAGGTGACCCACAAATCGCTTGCACCTCTCCACAGCACTCATTTCTTTCTGATGTACTGAAGGTCATTTGAAACCAGTTGAAATGCTGTTATTTTATTGGGTTTGCAAGCAGGCGCATCTACGCTGTGTATCCATGCCTCCATCTATCCATAATCTGGTGTGTTACCTGCAGGTGTTGACACCAACATTCGTCATCCTCACAGTAATGGCTGCGGTGGTACCCTCCTGCAGCATACCGAAGTCAACGCTGGATGGGAGGAGCTGGAATCCCCTCACAGTGACATTTGGATCAGTCAGGGAAACAGGTCGACACTTCCTCCTCACGGGCTCTTCCACTGATGGGAACTGGAACAGGGGACGCAGACAGTGACAGAGAGAGGCGTGTGTGCAGAATGTGAAACAGGAACACGCTTTTTTTTTTTATAAAACTGCATGATTACACTGATAATAAGCTGCACAGTAGAAACAGTGAAGTCACTAAATTCATCACACATGTTCTACAATGGCATATCACCACCTCTAGATGTCACATTCGTACACTTTAAGGTGCCATTTTATTTACAAAACACTAAAGTGCACATTACAGAATAACTGTTGTCACGTGGGTACCTGTTGATTTGGTACACTGCAGGGTTTAGAGCTGAGGATAGAAGTCGGTACTCTGACTTTAGTCCTCCTGGGCTTTCCAGTCACGTCCACCTGGACTGACCTACATGGCCAAGGTGAACCCCTCAGACTGCTTTCACCTGGCATCGACACATACACACACAAAGACATGTACCATCAATTCAATTCATGTATCTGAAAGTAGCTGTTTGAGGTTAGTGTATGTTTATGTCAATCCCCATTAGAAGCACATGGATGTGCCTCTAGTCTTCCCGGGGTCCCGAACATAAAAATACAAATCAGACATGCGATAAAGCAAAAAAAACTATTTACAATTAGAAAATAAGCAAATTATGCAGACACACTACACGAGGAATAAAGCATGAGGTGATAGTAGAGTTCAGCCCCGCACCAGCTGACTGACCACATTAGTGTGAAGGTCACTGATTGAATATAAAACAGCAGAGAAAGGTGGGGAACAAACCAGCACTCTGAGGCGTAGGGTTGGTAGGTCGTACTTTACGCTTCCTGTCACTTCCTGCTGCACGACTAAAAACAAAGCAGCAGTTGAGGTCAAGCCGTGTCGCAAAAACATGTCATTTAGACAATTTATGAAATAAACACAACAGGTATAGATGTTTTGTAATTCATTACAACTACATTAAAATTAAGATAGGAAACAGTTCATAACATCCTCTTCATTACCTTGCAGATTGGGAGGGTGTTGGGTTTAAAGGTCGTGGAGCTGGAGAACACAAACACAGTATATTACACGGCAGGCACATCTACACATCGGCTTGAAAACACAAAGTTGTTTCAGTTCATTTAAGCCTCTGTTTCTCTGTATGCATTCCCAACAGGACAACCTGTAAAATGAGTTTCATGTCAGTAGCTCCTAGTAAATACTGACAGTGTAATATCTCACTGCTGTCTTGCGGGGCATCTTTCAGGAAGGCCTCCGCACTGTCTGACTTGGGGATCGGAGGGAGATCCATGGACAGACTCCTCATGTCTGGTGTTTGCAGCAGATTCTGGAAAACAAGCAACAGCGCTCTGTCTCTTGATTGTGTATTTTTCTAAGTCAGAAATTAAGAATTATTGTGTTTAGACTGAAGCGTTTTATCATAATAATTCTGACTCAAAAACATATTTAAATCTATTACATATTGAAGTGAACACAAACCTGGTATAATGGGATATTTTCTGGATGGAAAAAAGGAACAACGTTCTTCTTCCTCAGAGCCTCTCTGTAAGCCTTCTCCTCAGACATCTCCTGTCTGACGCAGAGAAAATTACTGGTGACTTTCTATTGCAAATACAATGTACTTGTAGCCACGGCAGTACTATCATTTCCTACGTTTTTTCCATTCAGACTGTCTTAGTGTTGTTCAAAATAATTCTCAACAAAGGAGGATCACAGCAGCAGCCATACAGAAAATGACGAGCTAAAAGCCGATTCCACAATGTGACAGATGAATATGTGTGGTGACGAGTGATTATATATTATAATAAGAGGGATATTACCTGTGTAGTGAGAGTCTTTCAGTCCATTTTGACTCCTTTCCACTTGCAAAACTGAAGAGGAGAGAGGGTTTGAGAAGATATTACAATTACAATACAATTTAAATACAAGCATCTGTCACTTGTCCACACATGCATGTCATTTCAATCTCTCAAACCTGTCGCTCTTCACTGTGGCTGTCTCCTCTGAAACGTCCGACTGCTCAGTTGGGGCTCCAACTCCTTGGCTGTACAGACTGACTATGTCCACTGTGGATTCACACGGAAGAAATTAGAAGAGGTGTACATCTGTTACGACCCCTGAACAACCAACTTCAACTAAATCACATGTACTGAAGTTTAACTACTAAATCTTTAACTTCAATCAAACATTATTTTCTATCAATAACCTGGTCCAGCCTTTAATTCACCATCATTTTTTGCTTTTGCTAACTAGTTTCCACTCATTCTTAATGCCTTTTATTGAATTCTTGTGTAAAAAAGTTCTTTCTCAGCTGAAAAAACAGCCTGTGACCAACCTGAAGTCCTTTTTTCAAAAGTGTGACCTGCATCCTCTTCTTCTTTAAAGGACTATAAAATATATAAATAACAATTTACATTCATATTGTGAAACATTATTGCATTAATATTATTTGGAGAATTTTGTCTTATGGTCTTAATTTTCAATATGCTGAAGGTAGAGATGCTCATGATATGTGTGTGTGTGTGTGTGTGTGTGTGTGTGTGTGTGTGTGTGTGTGTGTGTGTGTGTGTGTGTGTGTGTGTGTGTGTGTGTGTGCGTGTGTGTGTGTGTGTGAGACTTTCGGGAACACATTTCATGCAACTGGGGTCATAAGCCATGTCCGCATTTGGAAAACAGCTGTTTTTTTATGGTTAGGTTTATAATAACTCAGGGGAATATTGTCAGTCTCTGTAATGCGCTAGGTAAGTTGTATGTGTGCATGTGTGTGCTGACCTCGACAAGGTTGAGCAGTTCACTGGCATGAACTCTCTCCTCCTCAGTGCGAGGGTCTTTTACTTTCATCTCCTCCGACCGCTGCTCCCTCTCCATCAAGCTCTCGATGTATTCCTGCAGTCAAAGCCAAAAATCGTGACCACCCCAAACCCCAGCAGTACAATCACAGACTCAGATTTAAACCAGCCATACAAATGCTATACCAATGATTCAGCCAGCAGATGTCGCCATTTTTAACTCTATCTAATGCGTTGAAATGGTGAGCAAATTTAAGTTTACCTCCTAATCCACTCTTAACCAATTAGAGATCACTTTTGACTGTTCGACTGTGACTCCTTTGACCACAGACGTGGTTTGTTTTACCTTCAGTCGCGTGTCTATGTTATTTCTGAGCAGTTTAGTAAATGGTCCGTGCTGGTACAGTTCCCTCATCTCCAGGACTTTAGGGCAGCTCCTGACAGGCTGACACTGCGCTGCAGAACCAGCAGACCTCTCTTTCAGAGTCAAACCTCGTCCCATGTCGGCACCGAATGGAGGACCAGGGGTCTTTGTCTGGAATAGAGAGAAAGAGGAGACGTTTCAGTGTTTGGCCCTGAGTGTTTGGCCCTGAGAACCATATATGTTACCTGTACCTCTGTTCTCGGGAAGTCGTGCCAGCTGCGGTTTCTGAGGTTGGGAGGGGTGATGTCAGGGCTCTGTTTCTCTAGCAACCACTGGGACCACACGCTCCGGTGGCTGGGCTTTAAGATAGTAATGCCAAACTCATCTGAAACAGACACAAAACTTCATATTATATTCCAGTTGAGATTACTGTAATTCCTCTTTTCATAGATGACAGAATAAGAAAAGCACCTAACTTGAGAGTCAGTTAATTAAGTACATATAATGGAATATTATTAGACTTTCATCTAAAATATGGGCTAGATCAAATAATGAAACTGTTGTGACTGAATCAGTCCCTCTATGAGTATTATGTTTCATGATCTTCTCGATATTGAACAGGGGGAACCTTGTGTGTCTGGCAGCGGCTCCTTCAGCAGTGCTACAGTAGGGTCGGAGTACGCCTGGTAGAGAAGTTCCTCTACGGTTTGAGAGCTCAGGAGTTCAGTACCTGAGCCATCCTTGTGCACCAGAAACAGCCTGGAACACAAGATGTGTTTTCAGAGTTTCTCTGAACAATGTCTCCAATTCTGCCTTTTTGTATTCAATGCAATAACAAATAAACAGTGATGACTGCATGTCCTCAGAGTCACTTTCCATAGTTCACTATCTGTATAGTTGTTGACATAAACAGAAGAATATAAGCCCACCTGGGAAAATGCTCTCTCTGTTTTACATTAAGCCTGGCCATTTCTCTGTCTGCCTCATCCTCTGGCTCCTCCTCATCCTGTGTCATTGTGCTCGGAGCCGGGCTGACGTTTAACAGTGATAACCGCCCATCTTCCATTACCTGAAGCACACACAGACACAAAGCTCAGACAATTATAAGAGGATTAGTCATTATGATGGAGGTAGTGAAGCAAAGAGAGAAGCCCCAGCAATCTAATTTGCTGAAATGAGAGGAGAAATGAGAGGAGAAATTAGCGTCTGTTCTGCCTTTACTTTGGTCATTCCTGTACTTTTCTTTATTCTACTATGAAGGACCGTCTCTCATAGTATGACCCTAACTCCTCTTCTAATAATTATTGTGGCTGACCTGGAAGTGGTTCCCATCGCAGTCTGTAACGTCACAGGCCACTCTGTCCGTGTGACTCATGACGTAGCTTCCGAGTTGGCTTACGGGAGTTGTACCCTTTGGGCTCGGGGTTACAAGTGGGTCGGACGAGTACACACACTTCCCATCACTTTGGATCTGCAGGAGCCCAACGCTTGATGGGAACACCTTGGAACAATGCAGAACAACTGACAATCTGAACATTAAAGCCAAACAGGGAGGAACACGATAACTGCAGGTAGTTTTTTTCAGGAAGAATAAGCCATTTGGGTGAACCCCTACTGAACCACCCACCTGATAGGCTCCTTGGTTGTCCCCAGTGACGACAGTTCCATCGGCTAAGAAGACGTGAGCCGTGTGTCGCTCTGGGTACATCACCACTGTGGCGCAGCCCTCCTTCTCCACCAACACCACCCGCTCTCTGGTAGACACACTCCCCTTTTCGCTCTCACTCGCACTCATCTTACCATTCTCAGCCACAAACACGCTCTCCTCACTGTTCTTACACACATCGCTTTCTCTTTCATCGCACTCACTCAACTTTGCACATGCTATCCCTGCACCGTCGCTGCAAAGGTCGTCCACTTTGTTCTCATTAATGCTGTCGGCGCAGCGCGTGACACACACACACTCAATGCAGCCACACGCACATTCGCAAGTTGATTTAAGGGTCGCACTCCCAGTTTGCTCCCCTGGAAAGTTAACAGACATAAGGAAGCAGGTCAGCGCAAAATTTTTTAATGTGCACGTTTGTCCACACATGTAGATCTGACTTATGACAGAGTGCATTCACTGTATGCGGCTCACCTGTGTGCTGCAGTGAGTTTGGTGGTCTGTCTTGGTAAAGACTGGTGATCCTGGTTCCGTCTGCATGTTCGACGATTCGAGATCCGTCTGGGTTCTGGACAGAAACCACCAGATCCTCTCGGCTCAGCATCACCTGATACAACAATACATGCCGAGCTGAAACGGTTTCTCCTGGCAATAACAACTATCACACATTTTGAGACGTTCCTTGAAAACAACTTGAAGCCAAGTTGTAACCATGAGGAGTAATATTACCTCATGGGTGATGGGGTCTGTAGCCTTGAAGGCCAGAAGAGGCGTGGTGGGTATGTGTTTGTGTGTGGTCCCCACAGTGTGGATGCGCTCTCCATGTGGAGTCGTAGTTAACCAACACCCTCTGTGAGCATCACCCTCCTTCTCTGAGCTCTGTTCTGTACAAACAAACACACAAAACATGCAAAATCTTTACTGTCCTCCCAGCCGAGGGTGCATTGTGTTCGTTAAAAGGTGAAGGAGACACCGCTTTGCATTCTGTGATGGTGCATGATTACCTTTCTTGTTGTCCTCAGCTTCTTGCAAGGTCTTCTCCTCCTCAACCTCAGAGTCAGGAACCCACACTGGACCAGAATCACTGCTGAAACTGACAGAGCCATCTGCAAATAGAACCTGCAGCACACATGAGGTTGTTCAGTAAAAAGTCACGATGCCTCGACTCAAAACAGTAGTGCATCTGCTGGTGTGGTTACCTCTGTTGAGCCGTCTCTCATGTATCGGATCACAGCTCCTTGGCTGGTGATGATGCGGGACAGTTCTTTGGAGAGAGAGGGGTCCTGAAGCTGCCCCATAACTCCCCTGCCATGGAGAGGAAAGCCCTGTTTCACCAGCATACCCTGCTCCTCTGAGGACACTCGTGGACACACAAATGATGTAATGAATACCTGAGTCATGGATGGGAACATTAGGCTTAAATTTCACAGAGGGCACAGTCATTACATGCACACTTCTTCCTGTTTGCAGAATACTGCGTGTGAGATATACAGATGAGTGTCTAAGGGCCGATGTCACAGATTATTAATTGTGTTGCTCTGCTGATGAGGGCTCTGATGTACCACAGTTGTTCCAGGGATGCAATTTTAGAGACTGGAGTTCTTTTCTGCAGTTTTGTAAAACGACACTTGTGAGGACCCACACACACACACACACACACACACACACACACACACACACACACACACACATATATATATATATATATATATATATATATATATATTCCAGAGACAGAGCATCACTGACCTTGGGTATCCTCTCGCAGAAATTGCAGCAGCAGGCCATTAGGAACGGACAGGTCGAGGCTGTTGAATGGACGTGATCGCAAGGCTGGCTGGCCTTCGCACACCTTAGACTACAAATAATCACGACACATACATATGAGCAAATTGAGAGCAACTTTCTTTTTCATGATTACATTTTTCTGTGTGGGTGCATCCATGTGTGTATGTGGAACCTGGGACTCTGGAGGTCTGGTGGGGCTGGATGGGCTGTGTGACTCAGAGGGAAGTAAATCCACGTCTGTCCCCTTGGAGCGCTGGGTGGAGGCGGAGAGAGAGACAAAGGTGGAGGTCTCTGGGGCCCCTTCTGTTTCCTGGGGACTCTCTAGAACACACCATACAGGAACACAGTAAATATGGCCTGAACTGTTAAGATTTCTGTGTACTTCAAACACAATAACAAGAATATTTGGAGCACTGGAATTACACACCAGTCTATATGCATATTCAACTTGTTTTTAGTAAAGACAGACAGGTTTAAAGGTGCACTACAAACTCTCTTCGTTTCCATGACTGAATAATAAACTGAATAAACAAACTGACCTTAAAGGACAACACAATTTCATACTGTTTTACTTTGTTTATATGTGGCGGACCCTGCCACTTTTCTTGTTTATTCAGTTATGGAAAAAATGTATATTTCTGAGTTTGTATTATTACCTCATTGATATACATATCAATAGTGCCCCTTTAAATACAATTCAAAGCTTCACAAAGGCGAAAAGTTGTATGTGTTTGAAGTGTACCACCTGTGTATTCTCCTGTGGGACCATAGAAACTGTATGACAGGTGGATTCCATTGTCTAACACTGCTGAGAGGGAGCCCTGCTTTACTTTTTTCATGGCCACAGGCTCTGACACTGAAAAAAACACACAGAAACACTCACGTATTGGTTTGTTCTACAATATTATCCACTAAAATAAACACTAAAAACTGAAATGATGTTTAATGTCTCTATCATAATGAAGACTTTCATTACCTTGAAAGTCTTCTTTTTTGCCATTGGCTTCTTTGTCTTGGGGCTGCAGGGGACGTTTTGCTGGATCAACGACAACATGGTTGATGTGTGTGCAGAAATAATGCCCATCCTTCTTCACAGCCACTTTCATCAGGCTGGAACCTGGAGGGAAAACAGTACAAAATGTATGGGTGCATGTGGAAAGGAGCCTGACAACCAGGAACAGCTGAGTTGCACTTTGATTTTCACAAGTTTGCTTTCATAGAGACATTTACTTAATTAGAGCAGACTTGATTTTGTCTGGATCTAAGCACTTTTGTTGTGCTTTAGAAGCACTTGCAGATTTGCAGCATTTTCCACAACTTTCTCTCATTACCTTCAACATAGCTGACATCCTCCACAATGATGTGTCCTCCATCTGAAGGGAAAAGCTGCTGCAGACGACCTGAAACATGGATCAACTTTCCATCCATGCTGTAGCCTGTGAAACCCTACACATCAACACACACACAGTGATTTGTTACTTGAAAGCAGACAGAGGCTGACATCTACTGCCTGTGTTCGGCTGTTCTCATGCAAACATGTGTGTGTGCGTATGCCCTCACATTAAAGGGTTCCTCTGTTGGATGTAGTTCTAAGTTGTCCTCCACAGGGGGCGCCATGTTAGCAATGGACTCTGAAGGAGTCTTTGCTGTGCTGCATGCCGTCTCTGCTCTGCTCTTTTTGCCACTAGACAATGATTTACTTTTCTTGTCGGCCTCCTCCTTCAGCTGCTGCTGCTTGCCTTTCACTATATTCTCCTTCTTTGATTTCTTAGCCATCTCTTCCTCCTTTAGTCGCTCCTGCTCCAACTTCCACGCCTGTAAGCACACAGTCACATCCACTAGAGTTGCACTGACCGACACTCAAGGAAGCAAAACATTTAATACTTGCACAAAGGGATAATGGTCATGGTCATGGTAATTGTACTTATTCTGCTATGGATTATTTTAACTGCCATAGATGCAAACCCTGTACTGTTGTTTATTGTACTGCATGTATTTGGAAATGTAAAGAATGGTTACATTTTACATGCATTCAGAGTGGTCGCTCTTTACATCATGCTTGGATATGAGATTCTGTAACCACTGACAATGTGCATGTCAATCTAAACACAAAATCAGCAGGGATGAAGGCATCAGGATTTTTCAGTGACGCGTAATGATTTCTGTTAAGGGTCCAAAGAGTTATTGTGATACAGCTAAAAGGCCAGAACAGAGCCGACCGTCAAAGTGAATGTTCATGTGTTGGCTCCTACTGACTTTAAGGGATTCTTTCCTGATGACTGGCTCCAGAGTTTCCTCCTCCGCTGCAGAATCGGGTCCTGGAACAAAGACAGTGTGTTTTTTCACAAGCTGATGTTTAACTTTTGTCTAATATCTATTAGAGTCTCACCAGAACTGTGTAACACTTTGAAAGGTACTGAACCCAAAGTATTGTGGAGTTTGAATCCCTACATGTGGTGTAAAAGAGTTTTATCGGCTGTATCCTGTCACTGTTATTCACAGTAGGCTTCTTGATTGTTTGTTCCCACCCTTGTGTTGGAGGTTGATTGTGTGATCACTCTCACGAGTTACTAGGTCGCCTGTATTTCTGTATGTCTTGATCTTGATGAAGGCCTGAGGGCCGAAACTTTCTCTAATTAAAGCAAATTTCACATGTGCGACACGTTTTCACTTTCTAGTCTGCTGTCAGTGACCAGCACGACATTCAAGCCCTTGGTGTCGGTTTCCTTTCTATGTGATACTATGAGGCCTTGATTTTTTTGCCCCTTCAAACTCATACAATTTCAAGGATTTCAAGCACCAGTAGGAATCTTGATTGACAAGCAACAGTACCTTCAGGAGTGGGGCTAAGGTTTCTCTTTAATTCCTCCTCTTTTGTCCAATCAGAAATGGTATCTGCCACATGCTCCAGATACTTCCTGTCAAAAAGATGGAGTTTTTAAAGTCTTTCTAACGCTCCATATTTACACTATTTCACAAGTCAGGTTATGTTGAATACAAACTCTGCTAAGGAGAAGGTTCATACTGTTTTTTCTTTTGCTTTCTCACATAGCAAATATTACAGTACTTTTTCATGTGAGGACAAAACACCCGAGAATTACCTGAACTTGACATCAGTATGAAGGGCTACATCCCAGAACTCCTTGCACTGGAGAGAAGGGCTCATTGGATTGTGACAGAAAATGTACAGGATGTTGTTATGACTTCCTCTGAAAGTGTCCAAGCAGCGATATTCTTCCGAGGCTGACTGGAGCACCTACACACAAGTAGGATTGTAAAAACATTCAAAAGTTTGTTTCAAAACTGCACTCCTGCTGCTTTTCATACATTAAAAAACCTTCATGCAAAGATGCACGTTTAGCATGCATCAGACTGGAGTAGGCTTAACACAATGAACATATTTAACAACAGATATGAGGCAGGAAACACCCACAGCAGGTGCAACTGTGTCCTCATGCTAACTCAGAAAAAACAACCTGAAAGACAAGATCAGACGGGTCACCTGTGGGAAGACAGAGGCATCGTGGTGTTCAGCATAGTGCCAGTCAAACAGAGATCTCAGCCTACAACTCTGAATGTCAGATAGGTCCAACTGGCTACACACGCTCCCACTGATCTGCTGGAGAAAAGAAAAACATGCGACATCATTGGGAGGAAAATCAGAACAAATGTGCATTATCATTTTATTATAGGATACAAAACATGCGACAAGATACAGTAATAGGAACATAGAAACAATACCTCTGTGTTTTCAGGATCTTGAGTAAGAAATAACGGACCTATAGTTGAAATAAATCATGAGGTATGGCACTGAAAGATGCTACAGGACTCAAGTTTCTTAAATCAGCTTTTAATAATGCAATTGAACTACAGAGTGTAGTAACAGACCTTTAGTGTGTAGGTTATGAAGCTGCTGTTTAGCGTAGGAAAGTGGGTTGTCCCAGGGGATTACTGTGGCTGCGTGTTGGTGTGCTGGTTCCAGTGTTCCCAGCGGTCCAGGAGCATTTAGTAGTACACCCTCTCCGTCCAGGCCGGTCAGCGGCATACTCTCAAACACGCTCTGACGAACGAGACGCTCCACCTCTGGCCACGACACGACATCTGTGACATATAATGGCATCACAATATCATTTTGAAACAGATGTAATCACAAGCTTTTACCAAAGAAACAAAGACAATGATAGGTCATTTGTTTCTGACCGTCAGTGCAGTAGTGTTGCAGTTGCTGTTTCATAGCCATCCAGCAGGAGTTGCCCTTTCTCTGCTGAGGTACAGAGTGGATCAGCTCCCACACTGGAGACAGTCTCATCATGGACATTTCCACCTCTGCTGGATCAAAACCCTGAGCCGTCTAAGAGGGACACAAACAAACACAGTATTTTAACTAATTTCTGGCCCAAAAGATGAAAATAAGGACAGAATGGAGGCAAGATTACATAAAAGTCTCTTCATTAGTCTCAGATTCCAGAAGGGAATTAAAAAATAATTAATCAAATACAAAAAAAAAAAACAATCTACTAACAGTGACATCCCTCAAGCGCAGTGCCCTCTCATCATGGTGTCTGATGACCAGAGGCTGCTCAGACGCCTTCTGAGTCTCCTCTGCTCCAAACTTCTCTTCTAGACTCTGACACAGAACACAAAAGAATAAAACAGACCAGTTGGTGAATTATTTTGTTCTGTGCAAAGTGTGTTTGAAGCCCTCAATGAGTTTACAAATCAACAAAAAGTGCAAAATTTACACACTGTTTAGTATGCATCTCCTGTTTGCACGAGTAACTTCTCTTAACTGTGATAACTCCACCATCTGCTGGACAGCGTATGTATTGAAGGCTCAGCTATGCTCTTCACGAAACGAGTTCCAGTTTTTTACAGGTCTAAATGATTTAATTTAAAAACATATATTTTTATTCAGTAACGAAACTTGTAAGTTATCTAGTTAACTAGTAAATGACTTGTTAGAATACAACAGAAAGGGAAAGAGGAGTGATTTCCCTCCACACGCTTTCTCTCCGCTCAAGAGAGCAAGTATGTCACCCTCCCCCCGCCACGGTTCATCTCAGCCCACCCTGCTCCACACACGCTGCTGCGACCGCACTCTAAACACGACACTGAAGCTGGTGGGGATTGGCTATTGTGCTGCGACTGGCCCTGCCCACAGCAGCACAAGCCACTCATGTCCTCCCTGAGTGCAACAGACCCCACCCCCGACTAAAAGGAACAGGAAAAAAAATTGTGTGCTGCATTGGCCGGGAATCGAACCCGGGCCTCCCGCGTGGCAGGCGAGAATTCTACCACTGAACCACCAATGCTGCTCTTGTACGAGATAAGACCATTACCATTTTTCTAGGAAACGGGTAACACCCCACATGCTAGACTGAGCCATCTGTGTTCGGTGCAAGGCCTCATTACCTTCATGTCCTCTTCGTTCTGTGCTAGAGTAAGCAAGCTATTTAACACGTGGCTTTTCTCCTCTTCTGTGTGCACCAGAGGCAAGAAGCTTTGGAGCATGTAGCTGAGCAGCTGATGGTTTAACCCAGGACCGGTGACAACTTTTGGCTCCTCAGGGACATGGGACGAGGTGGACAAAGACTGCTCTGTTGAAATCACCACCTAGACACACAAACACACAGATAAGGGAAAAAGGAGAAGGCTACAGTAACATTTGATCCATCTTTTCAGCCTAAATGACAGTACAAATGTCTTTTAAATATTAAGCTACACACTAAACACAGACCTGTTCCAGCATACAGTGCAAGATTAGAGGCACAGAGCAGGCTTCAGGAGGAACCATGTCGAGTAGGTTAGCATAGTAACGTGTGTCCACATCTGTAGAGAGAGGAACGGAGGTAAGTTTGTCATCCTAGTCTGAGTTTTTACTCAAAACACAAAAGATAGAAAGATTAACCTTGGTCTGGTGGGCTTTCCTCACACACCGGCTTCTTCTTGGAGCATGGAGTCATGAGGAGTGCGGTCGGCATAACCTGGCAGATGACAAACACACATAAAGTACCACCTAGAATGTGAAAGCTACAATGAACAACAAGAGGCAGGTTCTGAACACTCATACCATTCCCTGATTTTACATCATACAAATGGTGCCATCACCATCTAAAGCAAATACATTTAAAAGGGCTATAATGCTAATGATCCTACCAACAATAATGACAAAGGCACTGAGACGCACACACTCAAAAAGGGATTGAGAGCCCCTGTAAGACCATGCAGCAGAGTGGCGCAGCGGAAGCGTGCTGGGCCCATAACCCAGAGGTCGATGGATCGAAACCATCCTCTGCTAAGGCAACTTTTTTTACAAGGAAACTGAGTATCTCTTTAGTTTTGACAAAACAAGACATTTGAAGTCATAGGGGACGTTTTCTTTTTTTCTGATGTTTAACAAACACAACAAGAAGTCAATCCATTAAGAATATAACCCACATATTACTGGGAAAACTCATTAACTGCAGTCATGTTGTGTGATTACACTGATGGACAAGCACGTGTGTGTGTGTGTGTGTACCTCTGCTTGCTGTGGATCCGACCGAACAACAAGGGGTACGCTGATGAGTTTGATGTTTTCCAGGTAGTGCTGATGTTGCCTACGCCAGTCCAGACAGTCATAAATGAGATTGGCCACACCGTCAAAGATTTTGATTCCCATCTCCAGCTGGACGTACAATGAACACACACACACAAAATTGGATTCAAATATCATTTGAATTATTCTGAACAAGAAATAGATCTATGAAACACCTATCAGGCCCAACTCACCTCAGCCTCAGAGTCCTGTGTGTGGAACTGAGGGGAGAGATCTGGGACAGTGTAGCTGAGCTGAGCCACATCATGGAGCTTGGACTCCGGTGGCCCACTGTCCAAAGCTGGTCTGAGACCTGACCAGAATAGATCCAACTTCCTGGCCTGTGCAGCCAGCTCTTCACTACCATGGTCCTCTGCTTCTGGCACACACAGAGGATATGATGTTGTTAAATACACAGTAACATAAGGGTATACTGATAAGTTTGAATCCACGTTTTCATATGCCATTTATTAAACGTGTAAATGAGTATACTGAGGGCTCTTTACCTGCATCCAGACCTGGAGAAACACTCAGACTCTGCTCACTGCCCTCACACGTGTGTTGTTCCTGCTGCTCCTCAGAGGTTTGTGCGTGCTTCGAGGACAACTTGATGACATTGGCTACATGTACACCTATGGCATTAAGTGCCCCAATTAGGTGGGGCTGATGGAAGCCAAGCAGCAGGATGTAGTGCTGAGGACCATCCTCTGGTTCATCATCTATTCCCAAACACACAAAACAGAGTGAATACCATTCTATACACATATTTTAGAAGTAGGTGGTGGCCAAAGATGCCTTGCACATTTAGTGTTTTCTCACAACATTAGGCTATTAAAGAAACCCCCAAATACGATTGTTTCAAATTTGAGTTTTTACCTATGAACTTTGGTGGCTCGACATCATCCCTGCGTTTCAGCTTGGTCTTCCTCTCCTTAAGTCCCACAGGTGAGGGCTGATTCTTTCCCTTTTTATCAGAGACCTTGGCCCCTCCTTTGTCTTTGCTGGCAGAGGCCTTCCCTTCCTCAAGCTTAAACAGATGTGGACAAAAGTGACACAAAATGGCACATACAAAAAAAAGAAAAAAAAAACGTTTTTGGTCACAAAATCCCTCAATCTGAAAATTGTTGTGACTGTAACAATACTGCAACTACAACTTCAGTGAATGTCCAATCCAGTTAAAGGCTGTTACTAAATTGTAATAATCAACACTAAGTATCACATATATGAAGAAACACACTCACCTGCGCGGCCTCCCTCCTCCGCTGATCATCAGCTTTGATCTGTAGCAGCTGGAACTTCAGGATTTTTGCCATCAGGTCACAGGGAATCTCCTCTCCTGCATCCAGCAGTGCCTTAGCAAGCTCTGTAACCTGCACAAGACACGCACAAGAGTAAAACACACACACACACACACACACACACACACACACACACACACACACGTGCACATACACACAGGGTTCGTTTCGACAACCAGAAGACACTGGTACACATACATATTTCAAGAGTGAACTCATTGTAAACATGCCAAGCCTACCTCATAGAACAGAGGGACATCATCAGCTTTCTTTGCTTTGGGATTCCCCAGTTCATGGATCTGTAATAACAGGCAAATGTTTTCATTTGACAAAATACAAGGTATTAGAAGGCACTGACACCATTTTGGTACCACATTCAGTAGATAAGTTGTTGATAAATAACACTCAAGAGTATTCATTAAAGGGTAACTTCACAGATTTTCCACATTACAGCGTGTTTACAGGTCTTCAGGAGTACTACTGTATATGTGGAAAAAAGTAGTATAAAAGCCTTTGGGGCTCCAGGTGATGTCATTCAGTGGCTAAGTTGCATTGTGGGTAATGTAGGCGCCAGGTTTTGAAAAGCAGTCCTCTGTTCGAGCATAGCACTCCTAAACACTGTTAGGCTCATGATGGACGGTTTGAAAACAAATCAAACAAACCAGAGATATCACCGTTTTTATTCCACACGTTCTTCTTTACATTACATTACCCACAATGCAGTTTAGCTACTGAACAACAACACTGGAGGTACTTTATTAAATTACATGCACCTTCCTCTGGAGACACAAAAGGCTTTATACTTACATACTTATTATTATATACTTATATTTTAGTAGTATCTCCCAAGACCTGGAAACACACTTTAATGTGCAACCGAAGATGAGAAGTATTGGATAAAATCTGACATCTAACAGAAACACATGATTAAATACTCATTTATATATTTAGACTATATTTAGCTAAAACAAGTTTACAAATGTGGAACTACTGATTGTAGATTTTGTAAAATGTGAGAACTGTACCCTTTCAGTTTGTAAACATGTTAAATATGTGAAAGCTACATAGACACAAAATGGCTTAGCGTGATAACAACTTAAGAGATCTGTTTATTTCACATGAATTAATAACTACATTCGTTTTCTCTTTGTGTAGTAACAGTTTAAGTACTGCTACGACCCAGAACGAATTCACAAACTGTAAGAGCTCTACAGAAACACAGGACAGACTATTAATAAAGAGAACTTGAACCAAACCAATACCTTTGCAATGGCGCTGTCCCAGGTCAACAAGGTGAAAAGCTTGCGCAGTGGTTGCTGTGCGGCCAAAGCCAAAACCCGGATCAGGTCCTCGTCCTCTGGACTCCTCCCAACCACCAAAGACACACAGGCCTGCCATGACTCCTAGAAAGTGCATTAGAATAACCACACACGCCACACTGATCATGTTTCACCTGATCCCTTCATAGGTAACTGGCAGGTAGATTTACGCGGACTAAATAAACGCTTCTGGGACGCCGTAGATTGTTGTTGGAAGAAAGCTAAGCTGTCCTCACATAAACTTCGGTGAAGTGTTGCAGAGTGAGAAAGCTGCAACACCAAAGTAGAGCTGAGTAAGTTTTAATTGGAGAGAAACACGTTAAGATGCTCTTAACAATAAATAACCACGACTTCCTGCTTGAAACTCCGCCCCTTCAAAATAAAACCTCAAAGGTTACTGTTCTAATTGATGTCCATATCTGACCTTAATTACGGTGACAAATGCCGCAGGAAGCATGTTTGGCGACACGTTGTTTGCCTAATTAACCAGTGAATTTGTTAACGTTTCTGAAATTTGCTCAAGGAACAGTTTGGAGGAGAAAACTTTACCTTACGTTTCTACAAACTGAAATAAACAGCGCGCTTTTAACGTTTCTCAACATTTAGCTAACACTCGAGCTAGCTACAATGTTAACCTGTATACGTTAGCTGACTACCATTTATCGTTCGTGAATGTTTACAAGTTTCACTCACTGTGTGGTAAAAGAGAAAGGGATTTAAGACACGAATGAATAAAAAATAAAGTGCTCAGTGAGGTGACAAACCTCTTCAAACGGTGCTGTGGTGAGACCAGCCTCCCAGTTCTTGTTGACAACTGCGGCTCCGACAGCACTGGACTTTTTGGCTGAGCCCTTTTTAGCTGTCTTTGTTGGCATTTCCGCTCACTGACAACTATCTACATTAAAAAAACACAAAACTCTGGAAATAGCTTTAAAGTTGTCTGAGCAAAAAGTCTTATTAGTTTAGTTTAAAACTCCCAAGTTAATGGAGACTTTTGCCCGCCAGCGGTGGCCTGTTGGTTGTGTTGCCCCTGACAACAGCAGGGTGATGAGTGGTTCTTCCGGTACACTTTCAAAACAAAAGCATTAAGGAGGATATTTCGGGGAAACGCATAAGAATAACCTATAATAAAGAGATACACACAGATCTACAGTATATCATTCATGAAGCATCGAGTTATTTGGGTTTAAACCGAATATTTTACTGTAGGTAACTGTTCTGACAAATAGTGTTGTCATGTATTTTCTCCACTAGATGGCAGTGATATCTCTGGGCTGTGAGACTCCAGCATTATCCCCAAATCATGGCATCACCTTACACAGTATTTCACCATGTCACACACACATTCTAAATAATGTCTGTCATTATAATACCACAAAGTGCATGCATTCCACATGGAAGTAATCCATAAAGTGTAACCATTTGGCTTCAAGAAATACTCCAACATACACGACACAAACTCCTCAAAAGTTTCTTTACAGCGGCAAGATTGCTGGAACACTGTGACTGACATTATGAAAAGACAGCTGGTTTTATTTCAGTGTCAGAAGGAGACAAAACATGACCCAGAGCTGGAACACATACACGTTAGTGTCATTTCATCTGTACAATGAATGATGAAACAGCTGCTCCACCACACGAGCCAAGTAACAAGAGGATACTTAGATAATAGCAACATTAATAACAAGAGTCTCTATTTTTACTCTGATATACTGTATGAATATTGAGTGCGATATAAATCTATTTTGAGCAAGTATGGCACAGGAGATTAAACCTCAGCTAGGGTCTATTTAAAAAAAAAAGGTAGATTTTAAATGCTAATTATGTGAATCCTGACATGGAATAAATATACGGTTATTAAATTTGTGATTAAGAAGAGTGAAGTGTGAAAGGGTTCGTGGCTACTTCACTCCCACACACTCTCAGGCAACAGTTAGATGAGCTGCGACGTATCTTTATGATGATAATTTGTATTCTTTTTAATTAGATCTGCAATTAAAATTCGGTTTCGTGATGGAAAAGGACATCAACAGTTGCTCTTTCAAGTAAAGCGGTGGGAGAAGCGTCTCAAGTTGTTATTTCTTGCAAAATTCAAGAATAAGCAGATAAAACATGTTCAATGATCCTGAAGCATTTCCTGTTTAACTTTGAGTTTCTGTGCGACCCAGGCAAAATTTCAAAAGAAATCATCAGCAAGAAGAGATGTGATTTTAATCATTCCCGAGGGTCGAACTGGCTGCTTATTTTATGTCTTCCTGAAGATTTTGTCTTTGCACATACACTTAAATCTTTCTACAATAAATTCTCTGTGCCTGTGCAGAGTTTATAGTCTCAATGAGGCCTATATGAGCCAGAAAAGATGCTCCATTTAAAAATTAATGACTCAATGCAGTACATACAATGGACCTCTGTTAACAGAAAATGGCACTGAATTCATGAAATGCTTCTTGCTTTATTCATCAGTGCTTATTATGAAGAATTTCATGCACCAAAGTCATCGTGTGGCACAGACTTCCAATCAATCCCACTGAAGCGGTTTATTAATGCGAGAGGACCACTATCATGAAAGGAGTTACACCCAGGCAACAACCTACTTCCAGCAGCTGCCCATAAAAGCTCAAAAGTGAGACAACGCCCACTTGTCAGATCCATGTTTGAAGTCAGCAGTGCATTAGTTATGGAGGAGTCCAGAGGCAGCAGTGTCCTACAAAAGGTCACACACTGGCCAGATAAACAGTGTAGTGACACTTAAATAACGTTCCATCCGAGCTGCTGAAAATAGCATAGCAACATCTCAAAATATCCACGTTTTTAAGGAAGACACTGCCGTCAAACATGTGCATCATGTGTCTGTCTTGGATATTTAGTTTCCTTTAACGACAGTCGTAATGGTTTATTTCAGAACGTCATCCAGTGGACGCTTGGTTACTCAATGTCTCTTGCGCAACATCGTATGTAAAACCAATACAGGAACTCATAACATACCTGAGCCACTAAAATAAATGATTAAATAAGACACCAAGTTCTCCAGCGGGGACTGCCAGTACTTCACACAGAGTTACACTCAGTACCGCGAGCTATGAACACATGCAGCATCTAGTTTTGAATCATGTGCTCACAAAGTTGATGATGGGTGGTCAGGCTTTCAAATATCAAGTTGATCAACAGTCAAGGTGTTGATTTAACACAGTGGACATTGGTTGGTTTCCTTGTTCTTGCACTGGATTTTACTCAATGAAAGCAATTCATATCTTTGGCCGTTCTTATATGTAAATATTTCCATTTTAACACGACTACAAAGTATGTCTGAACAATAACATTTCAAAATAAAAAATAAAGATAATTTCCAGTAATGTTGACATTTTATCCAATGTTGCCAACCCAAACTTGTTGATATTTAGCAAGTAAAAAAGCATATCTGAACTTAAAGCAGCTACAAGGAACTTACTTTTTGTGGATTCTGGCGGCCCCTGTGGACAAAAGCAGTACGAGCACCACAGCCTTGTGTCGAAATATCCTGATAGCGAGTGCATTTATTTAGGAAGCAAGCAGCTTCTCTCCTCTGGCTGTGAGTCTCTTCAATTCATCCTAAAAACAGTTTTAATCTTATGACTTCTCCAGTCAGACAGGCATTAAAGGTGCAATATATACGAATTGGCCACCTGTAAAATTGAAACAAAACATGGAGGATCACCAGAAAAACTGCTAAATGCTGCTTGTTAGAGCTGTTGTTAGCTAGTTAGCTATGCAAGTAGCAAGCTGAACTAGGAGCTCGGCGCACCAGTGGAGTGTTCGTATTTACACCACTAGATACAGTTGTGGGCCCGGGCTAGCTGGTTAGCATGCTAACTTCAGTATACATCCCTGCAACACAATACATAGAAGTCATAAAGTGATAACCGTTATTTCTCCACATACTGTTGAGAATTTTAGTTTGATTTTCAATGTTATCATCTAAAATTCGTACATATTGCACCTTTAAGAGTAACCATAATAACTTAGCCAATATTCTCACTGATGGTCCTGTATGTTTTTGTGATTATTATTATTAAATTGCTTGATAACCAGTTAAAGGTTTCTTGTAGTTTTAGATTAAATCCAACAATATCTTACATTATGCTTGTGTTTCCGGGTCTCTGTCCCTCAGCCTGTGTTTTAATAACCCCTGTCAGATTGTCACATCAGTGCTGAACACTGAGGTGTTTAAGTGCTACTTGGCAATGCAAAGTAGATTTAAAATTCAACTCACCACCACTGCACGTGTAATCTCCAATGGCAGCGAGAGGCGAAGAAAGATTTGAATTTCAATACCCTGAAACCATGTGATAGAACGTCAGTAAAGAGCAAGCAGCGAGCTCATGTTTACCAACCAGGCCGTTCCAACTTTCTCTGGATGGAGTCTTTATTCTCCGCTCTTTGGAAGTCAGTGTGTTTTGGTTTGTCAAAGTGGCTCGGGATCACTGCAGACTGGCATTTTCAGCCTTTTGTTTTTAATTTTCTGGTGTTATAGTTTCACACACATAGCAATAGAATAGGTGCCAAATGTGAATGAGTAAACAAGGAGTTAATTCTCTATCTATTTTTATATACAGCCAAGTCTGATATGATTGCCTTGGAATATCTTGTAAATGAACAAAAAGAAAATAGGAAATACAAAGCAAAGGAAATTATGTTTACAAACAGTCAGGGGACAGATAAACATATGTGGATCACAAAACAGCCCTTCAGTCCCAGTATGACTTACATGCACCCATATCCATGTCCATCAGATTTCCATCTTCCAAGAAAGAGGTAGGTCAGGAGGAAACATGGAGTCAAGCCCAGCTCAGAGCCAGGAACAAACAGGCCTATCCAGTGACTAGGACACCCAGTGGGGATGGAGAGTGGACTCAAAGGTGGTAAACATCTGTAAGGCTGTCAAAACTACAGTATTTGCAGTGTAGGCAGTTTGCATGTGCGATCGGTCTGATCAGTGTGATTGACTCTGCAGCTGTGACAGGGAAGGACCCATTTCACAACACGGTACTGCCACTGAAACCTGTGCGGGTTGAGATGAATCATGTCGACACTGAGAATCTCAAGTACCACCAGAGGATTCATGAGCTTCAGTGAACGAGCTGCCAAGCCCATACAGTGCAGCTCAGATTCTTTTGGTTGCAGCAGCGTGAAAAGGCCTTCAGTATTTTTCCATGAGGCTAGAGGCTAGATTGATTATGTTGGGGGTGTCCCTCGGCAGGAGCATTTGCTGCCTCTGCCTTTCTTTAGTCATAGGACTGCAGCATAGACCAAGGATATAATATACTGTAAACATCACATTTTAAATGAGACTTATTAACAAAGATCCTCATCAGGCTTAGTTGGCTGCTTAAATGTAATAACTGACGACAGCACAGCCTAGCATAGGTGTCCATGTTTACCTCATCTTCTCATCAAATTATCAAGAGAATGTGAAAAACAGTTCTGATGTTAAGACGTTAGCTCTCAGCCTGGACCGCTAGCTGCACGGCTAACTGAGCTAAATAGCTAATGGCAGTTACAGTTAGCAGCAGTTTGCAGACACTTAGATGAAAAGATTGATACCACTCTCTCTGATATGTCTCTGCATATTATAAAGTTTTTCCTGAGCTCTTCCTTCAGTCTTGGTACAGTTATATCACCAAAGTAACCACTAAATGCTGCTAACTGTAGCTGCCCTTCGCTAGTTAGCTCAGTTCACTGTGCAACAAGTGGTTCGGACTTGGAGCTCGGGGACCAGCACACCACTAGCACAGGAACTACTTGGTTAGCATGCTAACTTTGGTAAATATCTCTGCAACACGTGCACAGACAACATAATGTCAATATACTGCTGTTTATTCACATTCTGTCGATAATTTTAGTTGATTTTTTTAATGTTTCCAAATAAAATCCTTACATGTTGCCCTTCAAAAGAGGCTATATAAAAAATTATGATATATTAAATATGACCACATTAAGATCTCTATGAGACCATGACACTTGAGATATGGTTATCAGTATAGTATACCGGTGAATCTCCACAGACAGATGTTCAGTGCTTTACAAGTTTATGGGCTTTACAAAGCAAACTTGTATTGCTGACCCACATTAGCACAGCAGGGGAAAGGGATCAGGCGGGTGACACTGAGTAAATGATCACTGGTGCTTTGTCCCTTCACAATGACGATCATGTGCCTCTCTCATTAACCTACTGTACCCATGTCACCCTGTTCACTTGTCTATGTGAATGAGGTGACTGTGTAATTGGTCAAACTTTAACGCAATCAGCATAAAGTAGCACAGCATTAGGGCAATAGCTTACTTTATTTAGCCTCAAACCATGCATTTACAAAGATAAGAGGCCAAAGTGGAGAAAAAAGGTCAGGAGCACAGATGTGATTACTGCAAATGTCCCATACAAGTGTCACAATCTAGTTAATCTGAATCTCATTTGTATAGCTCGCCAACAGAGGCTCGCAAAATCACTATGGAGACGCCTCCATTAAAGACAGTGAGAGAAATGTCACACAAACTCAACACAAGCAGCTGATGTGCTGGTATAAACTGCTAGAGCAGTGCATATGCACAAACTGTGCTACTTATGTGGGATAATGTTTCTTCAGAGACCTAAAAGGAGCAGATTGGGCCTGTAAAATATCAAAGGTGCACTGTGTAGTTTGGGGAAAAGACTTAAATCAGAAGAGAAAGACCTTCACTGGCTGTTTTTTATGCCTAAACAAGCTAAATTTGTCGTTTTCATGACTGAATAAACAAATGAATGATTCTTGTTTATATGTGGCGGACCCTGCCACCTTTCTAGCTTCAAACAGTGTTCTGGTGCTTGTTTATTCACTTATGGAAAAATTAAGTATTTCTGAGTTTATATTATTACCTTGTTAATATTGTAAACATTAAAATACTGAGTAATACTGTAAGTGTAAGGACTCACAGAATCAGATAACAGTGCCAACAGCAGTAATCGAATCACTGATCACCAAAGTTTGTTCATTTCTATAAGCAACACGAGTTGCTGCACAGTGATTATGTGATGTCAGGCTAAAAATTCTTGTCTCATAAAAGCCACGACCACGCATAATAAATGCATCACATTCTTGTAATGCTCTTTTTGTGCCTGCTCTGGTTAAAAGGCCTGCATTGTCCCACTGCTGCAGCCGCCCACTCCAGGCTTAGCGTGCCTGGTCATGGCTCCAGAATATGCACGGTCATGTTCAGTGAGTGCTGAACAAATGATTCAACTCTCTGAAAAGACTGCACGGACTCAAATGTCAAAATAAGGTTTAAATTTTTTATTGTCCAACAGACAAAACCTAGTTTCCTTCAACAGGAAGTTTGTTTCAAATATCATTTAAAAAAAAAAAAAAAAAAAAGAAAAGAAACTGTAGGAAATTCACCAAAAATAACAAATTACCAGCTGGAGCTCCAGTACTTTTCTTTGCACATCCCGTTTAACAAACTACATAAAAATGAATAAGCCGTTACGTTTGGGCGAACCATCCTTTTTAATCTATTAAGGCTCTGAATTGAAAAGGCGTGTCTTGGGGGGAGGAGATATAAAAATAAAAATGCAGTAAAACACTTACACTAAACGTACACATAGCTGTGATCCAAGTGAAAAAGGTACATTTCAATGACATTTAAGGCATCCACATCGCCCCTATTGTGAGAAGCCCCACACCGAGACAGCAGCATCGTCACAGGACATTCAGTCATAAAAAAACATCCACAGCCCTACATACAGCATTACACAACTAGCTACATATGGCCCCCAAAGACTAAAACTCAGTCTCCTATTCAAGCCTAAGTGTGTTTACTGCTGCTGAACACATTCAATGTATCTGGAAACGCACAGATGCATCAACAAAGTGGCTAGTGTCTTTAACAAAGTGTACCCAGGGTATGTCCCTCTCAAACATTGGTTTTACATTCATCTGCAAAATGTACAATTTCTAATTGTGTCTGAGCAACAAATGCTCTGATTAGAAAAAGAAAAAAAAACACCCAGAGTATTACAATTTTGCTGATTAAAAGAAGAAAATAACTTTTAGAAACACTGAAGCCAAACCCAGGCCTGTCAGGCTCATTTATGCACAAGCTTTTAACTTCACATCCCAAGATCCAAACCGAACCGACTGGCTGCTAATAGTCGAACTGACAAACTGTATCGTACAAAAACACTGTAGAAAATATGACACCACTGGAGTGTCATTTACATTTGGGCAGAAGTGCGTTTACCCACAGGAAACCCGATATCCCACTCTAATCCTCCCATAGTTCAGCACTCCTCTATCACAGTACCAGCCGCGGAGGAGTACAGTTTTTTCTTGACGAGCCGGAAACCAGGACTCAGTTTGAGTACGTGCCTGAAAGTCGGGGCAAAGCAGGTCCCCATGAAAAGGAAGTCCCGTAGGCTGGGCCAGGCGGTGCCATCCTGCTTGAACACTAGAGTCAGCTCAAAGGTGGGCACCACGGTGGCATCGTACACGATGCACTCCAGCCGCTTGCAGCCCTTCTCCAGCTCCAGGTGGACGTAGAGGACGCAGCCACGCAGGCCGCAGGGCTCGCCGGATGCCAGGCGCAGGACTTCACGAGCGATTCTCCGCGTGAGCTTCTCTGGTACCAGCACAGAGGAGCAGTGCAGCGTCGTCTTCTTGGCTCGTGACAGGCAGTTTTCGAACATCTTGGCCAGCTGTTGACAGGTTCTGTCCTCAGTGACATCCGCATTCCTCTGAGGCTCGGCCAAGCAGTGATCCCAGAAATCCAGTTCTGTGGAAACAAAAGTTCAACATTAAGGACCAGATCCAGCTTCTCTTTTTTCTAAACTGCAGGACAAGAAATGTTTTTATTCCCCAAGATGCAAACGTGCACCAAACACATTAGGGTTTTTCTCTAGCTTTGCATCAGCTTTTGCATCCGTTGGTTGCAGCATGTGAATGCTCTCACATAAGAAAAAAGAAGGATAAACATCTGATAGATTGTCAAAATGTCCAAAACCTTAACATAGCAATCAAACTAATCACAATTTAGCATTGGCAATAACAATAATTAAGCCTAGAACAGAAGAAAAATCACGTGAGATTTGCCATTACAGGCAGGCTGCTGTTGTGTAGACCAGGCTAAAGGGATGACTTCATCCTCTGTTGACTTCCCTCTGCCTCTCTCCCCCCCTCCCCTCCACTGCTGCAGCCATGCACCACACAGGGATAAACAAGCACACAACTGGAAGTATCCAGCAACTAGCAGCTTATCTACACAAAGAAGACACAGAAAAAGCCAGTGTACGCTTACCCTTCTCAATGCAAGCCTGGTCATATCTTCGGTCGACCAATTCTGAGATGCACTCGCTGCTTTTGGTCTTTAATGTGCTTGTGGCAACCATGGTGACAGTCTTGATTTGTGCAGGAGTGGGCTGTTTTCCTGTGGTTTCAGCAAGGCTGCCTGAAAACCGACGTCAGGAGGAGAAGAAGAAGAGGAGGAGGGAGACGAAGAAGAAGAAGAAGAAAATTGTTTTTAGCTCAATAAGAGACAGGTGGCTCCTCATTCAGGTGTCTACATTACGGTTACCTGAGCATGTAAACGCTTTTAACTGTCAAAATGTTAGCTAGCAATTAGCAAGACAGCCACCCCCCTCCCCAACACACACACATAACAGAAGTTTACCTGGCTGTACCACTTTAGCTCTTCAAATCTAGCTAACAACCGTTCAACCGTGTAAATAAAACGACTCACCTTAAATATTATTAAGTGCAAAACACTTCGGCTTCAACGGTCTCTCATAAATAAAGTCACACGCCGCGTCTTCTCCCACACCGACACACACACAGACACACAAACACACTGCAGCAGCCACAAACTTCTGAGGATTATTTATACACTCCCACTACCCGGCTGACTCGAGGGTTCGACCAATCAGAGCGCGCCTCGCGACTGCCCAACGCAGCTTTTCCCTGATTGGCTGTGAAATAGAGTCCGAATTAAAAAATTGACCAATAATTGCCAGGGGGGATATTTGTGTTGCTATACAGCCAGCAGGCTGAACCCTGTGGGGAGTTGATCCACCTCAACCCTGCTGTTTATTTGCACACAGGTGCTCATCCACCTGATGGGCAGAGTCTTTTTATATATTTTATAATATTAACAACATCAATGGAAAACACAGACAACTTTTTTGTTTTTTAAAACGGCCTAATGTTGCTTTTCTCCTTAAAATAGCTTCAAATCATGTTGTTGGTACAGTGTCTGTACGTATATGTTAACTGCAAGATGCAAGTTTTCAGCACATGACATCGTTATGATGTAATGAGTTTTGTTTGTAGTTAGCGCCTACATTTGGGCATTTTGTGTGGTGATGATGGCCAACACAAACATTTTAATCGTCTCTATCAAAGCAAAAATGCAGATGTTCACATTCTTTGAACACTCTACTTAAATAGTGTATGCTAAGCTAAAATAGCGATTATTCTTACAACATTCAACAACAACAACATCTTTTACAAGGCTTTCGTCAAATGCCAAGGAAATAATTTGTTTGTTTTTTTCTTTATTTGTTAAAATGATGATGGTGTTGTAGCAGATACCCAACCTTCTATAGCAATTCAAATGACGTTTATATCTTATAGCCCACCTATACCTTTGATTGAACAACTCATCTCATACAATATTTTATTTATTCCAATTTTCAAGGTGCAATATAAGAATCGGCCAGCTGACAAATTCAAACTAAATAAATAGGGGGGCAGCATATCACCGCTAACTGCTAACTGCTGCTGCCAGCTAGTGGTTCAGACTGGGAGCTCGGAGCACCAGGGGAGTGTTGGTGTTTACACCTCTAGCTAGTTAGCATGCCAACTCCAGTAGAAATCTCTGGTAGTCGGGCTGGCTGCACAGCCAATTGAGCAGCTAACAGTAGCTAAATTCATGGAAGCATTAACATAATACAGTTAGCAGTTACTCTGGTGATATGCTGAAGCACAAATTCAACAGGTGGACATTCTTAAACATTCTTACATATTGCACCTTTAAGTGAATTTTACTTATGCCAGAATATTTTCACAGTGTGCTTCTGTATATTTCTTCCAGCGCAGGAGCTGACACGTTCAAACACGGTGCTGGCCTTGAAATAAGAGGCAGAAGTATGAATGCGGGGTTGCTTGGCTCGGTCTCAAGGGCTTTGCTGTGGAATCCTAACAGGCCGATCCAAAAGGGTCCAGGGGTCTGCTGCAAAATGAAGCATTATTAGTGGTTGCCATATGAGAAAATACCCACAGCGAATGAATGAGTGGCTTCCACCTCTGACGTGAAATTATGTGCAAAATAAGCAAAACACACTCCAGATTCTCTAAAACTAATCAGGGCAGATATCTGTGGCTTATCCCGTGGTCCGGTCCGTAAGGAAGGAGGACCTTTACTGGGCCAAAACGTCTCACCTTACTGTATTAGTATGTGTATGAGTGTGTGTACATTTGGCAGATAAAACACTGGGCACAGTTGTTTGGCTTATCAGCAGTTTATCCCTCATCATACACTGTCTCAACAGAAATTTTCTCCCATGCAGTAACTGGATCTGACTCGCTTACCCGCCAGCAGCTCTGCTGGTTAAAGGGTAATGGAGTCCAATGGACGAGAGAGAGATAGAGAGAGAGAGACAGAGAGAGAGAGAGAGAGAGACAGTTTTCCTCCAGTCACATGGGGAGAACTAGATATGCCTCAGAAACAAGTCACATGCTTTAGCTAGTGTTACTGCCTTTGTGGATGCAGGCAGATACTAGTGCAAAGTGCTTGCTGAGCAATGCTTTTGTTTAAGTTGTGTGCAAAAAGACTTTGACATTAGCAGCAGGGGATAAAATTTTGCATTTAGGCTGTCTGATGTTTGATTTGACCTGAATGCTTCAAACTGATAATGAGAATATTGGCTATTTGATAATGTGTCCGCTGCAGAAAACAAGAGGCCACTAAACCAGGAGTTAAAGGAGCACTGTGTAGTTTTGGAGAAGAAATTCAAACGCAGAATTTTCAGATTTATAATATTATTGAGGTAATAATACAAACTCAGAAATATAATTTTTTTTCCTTAACTGAATAAATAAGCTCCCACAATACTGTTTGAACCTGGAAAGGTGGCAGGGTCCGCCACATAAAAACAAAGTAACACAGTATGAAACTGTGCCGTCCTTTAAGATCAGTTTGTTTATTCAGTCATGAAAATGAAGAGTTTGATTATTTAGTTTGTTTAGGCATTAAAAGAAACAGTCTTTTCTGATTTCTTCCCCAGACACTACATAGAGCACCTTCAGGACCGCAGTCTAAAAATGCAGAGTATCAGCTGTGATTACGACAGCGGTTTTAATGAGGCTCTGACCTAAATTTATGTTGGATATACAAGGTCACTGTGTTGCTGAGTGAGCCGTCAGTCAGACCCAGTAGCTCACATTTTACACTGTAAAAACCAAGATAAAAACTTAACAAGCAACCAGGAATACACTCGTTAAGCATTTAAAATGAGGTCTGCGCATCCAGGGTAAGTTGTAAATAGTATCAGATTGAATATTTTAATAATAAGAATAGAAATCTACAATCTTGAGAGAAATTTAATCAGAAGAGAAAAATCTTCATTGACTTTTTTAAATGTCTGAACAAACTTAACAATCAAAGTCTTTGTTTTCATGACTGAATAAACTGAATAAACAAGCTGACCTTAAAGGACAACACAGTTTCACACTGTTTTACTTTGTTTATATGTGGCGGACCCTGCCACCTTTCTAGGTGCTCTGAGAACAGCTTGTTTATTCACTTATGGAAAAAATAAATGTTTCTAAGTTTCCATTATTACCTCCTTAATGTTGTAAATAGTAAAATTCTGAGTTTGAATTTCTTCTCCATAACTACATAGTGCCCCTTTAACTTTTTGTGTTTTTTTTTAACGCGCAGCCTCATCCGTCTGCAGCTGTCCCGTCACACTGGCTTGATAAAAAGATGTCAGTTTGGTTTCCCTTGTTAATAAATATTAAATGAATCTTCCTCTTTTGCAATGACAATAAGTTAAAGGGCAGAGACCAGGGTAACGTGAAGCCCCTCTGCCTCTGACCTTCACTCCCTGTTGGTAAGTCGAGACAACCAAAAATCTGCTTGTGAATTTGCTCCACGTGCCAACGCCTGTTCCCCTGAATGAAGCAAAAGATAAAACGTGTTGCGTGTCGGGTTACTAATCCATCGCGGTGCAGATCAACATTCTGTTGTCCCCCCGTCAAGACCCCCGGTATGCCGGCCTGACTGGCTCCGCTCGGTGACATGCGCTTCCCTCCTCCCTCCCCTATGAAATTTAACAACAGCAGCCTTTTTGATGAGTTGCATTTCTCTATCTCCTCTGGTGATAACAAGTTGCATGTGCAGGAGTATTCCTGGTGCGTATCACAGCCTCGCTAGTCTTGCACACAGCTGACATGTCCTAATTTAAAAAGTTGGTTCTCGGAAAAATGTGTTATAATATTCTGTATTCGTGAGAGGCAGCAGACGAAATATTCACTATTAACTGTAATATATATTATGTTGCATGACTTCTTTTTTGTTTGTTATTTAGAATATGCTGGTAAAATTCACAGACCTGCACATCAGATCCAATAAAAAACAGCTGTAGCGATAATTTAATGCAACTTCTGAGAAGGAGCATA
Organism: Pagrus pagrus; assembly: GCF_965226575.1. Lineage (NCBI taxonomy): Eukaryota > Metazoa > Chordata > Actinopteri > Spariformes > Sparidae > Pagrus > Pagrus pagrus. The sequence goes on along the minus strand of NC_140204.1, from coordinate 9,749,666 downwards.
ACTTGATTGCACATAAATGTCTCTGCAAACATAAAGAAAACTCCTCCTGACACCGGACTTTAATGCGTCCTTAACGTCACATGCAGCCAGCGGTGGAATAAAGCTGAGTGCATTTACTCAGCTGTACTTGTATTTCCATTTTATGCTACTTTTAAGTTAAATTTTGAACATTCTCAACTAAAAAATGATCACATATTGCACCTTTAAGTATACTCTGATGGTAATCATTTTGCTTTAGCGACATTTTGAAATGCACAACTTTTAAAAGTTGAACAATCTGAATGCTTCTTCCACCTGGTAAATGAGAAATCTGTGTAATTTTGGGCACAAATGAGCAACATGAGGTGGTAGAATAGCCCAAAGCCCACCGAGGCTACTGGACTGTATGTGACGAACACAGCGGCTGCAGTGAGAGACATTTTCTCTGTGTTTATAGTACCACATCTTTAATCTTCTTTTCTAATTGGGCATTGTAAATTAAAAAAACAAACAGGAAATGCGCAGTAGCTACATCTGTTGTGCTCATTATTGTGCCGCACAGGAATTCAAGATCCTCTTTCTGATGAAATCTTTAACTAAGCCAAGTTATCTTCTCCTACGGGGGCAATTTTCATTGTGCTAAAATGGTAACTTTTTGCTGTTGGCTGCCAACATTACAGATTTAGAGATTTAATATGTGGAAATGACCTCCGTTAGGTCTCTGAAGTGCGCAGTAGCTTGCAATCAATGAGGCGGCTGCCTCACAGACGCACAATTCAGCGAGGATTCATTTTGTGTTGAAATGAATTGCCAAAACACAAAAAAAATGTTAAAATTCACCCATTGTGAAGTCAATACAGCACCCATACAATACTAAGTTAATTTCTAACAATTCATATTGGTTCCCGGTGTGAGAGATGAGCAGACATCTGGCCTAAAGAGGGAGACTAAACACTGTGAGTTGTAGAGTGAAGCTGAAGTAAGCTGGCATGACACGCTGAATGTAACTCAGCCCGAGCCCCAGCTGGTATTGCATTATTGTGGCGTGTGATGGGCCCTCTGCCAATCTGCTCACTGTCTCTTTGAGGGAAAATGTGCCCACAGTCGAAGCCGCTACCAAGACTCAGCTTACAAAGGCTCCAAGAGATAGAGCCTTCAAAAACCCAGCGTGTGAATCGATTCAAAATGGAGGTCAGGGCTACAAAATGGCCAAAGTCATTTGATTTTATACTGTGAAATTTAATTAGTTCCATAAATAAAATCACTATGTAAAGATCTGGTGACAGTGGTTGTAAGTGAATGTGTCTCGCACTGTATGGATGCTGTGTTGTTAGGATCAAGCAGGAGACTGGCTGAGTGCGACTTTGACACTGGTTTTCTAAATCTCACTCCTCTGTCATCAATAAACACCAGCTTATGAACTGAGGGGGAGAAACCATGGCGTGCTTTCTGTGTCTGGACTGTGTGCTCCCTCTAGTGGTGAATCACTGAACTGGAACTGCTGCTGGTGATACAGTTTACTGTACATGCTGTACATTACACCTCGTTTACAACCAGTACAAGAAAAACATGGTAAGACTAGTGATGATTGTTTAAGTCCAGTGTCGTTCACTGTGAATATCATTTTGCAGCTAATATGATTGAGTAAATTATGGAAGTCCATTTCTGACAGTTAAAAAAAAAAAAATCAAAACTTGATTGAGAAACAAATCCCATGGTGAGTCATGATTAGGGGATAAGAAGTTGTAATTATGGGAGAAAAAGTCAAAATTATGAGATCAAAGTAAAATTATGAGATAAAGACATAATTATGAGATACAAAATTATGATAATGAGATACAAGGACAAAATTTGGAGGTAAAAGTAAAAATCATTAGATAAAAAGTAAAAAAAAATGAAACAAGTCATAATTTTGAGATAAAGACATAATTATGAGATAAAAAAAATATGAGATAAAGACATAAACAAAGTTATGATAATGAGATACAAGGCCGAAATTTGGAGATAAAAATGAATAATTAGATAATATAATTAAGATATTATAATTAAATAATTAATAAGCTACAAACTCATAATTATGAGATAAACGTAAAAATTATGAGATAAAAGTCATAATAATAATATAAATAGTTGAAATGATTAGATAAAAGTCATAATTATGAGATAAATGAAATTTTGAGATAAAGACATTTTTATATTTTTGTTTTTTGTAAGTTTGGTTTAACATCACACATGTTGAATGACTTGAAATAATTTTCTGACTTTGAAAGTTTCAAACACCTATAAGATATATTTAGCATTGAAGCCAATTTGCACAAGGTTAGAAACAAAATTTACGAAAACTTTTATTTTTCCTTTTACCTCATTATTATTCATTTACAAATTTCGCCCTTGCATCTCATTAGCATAACTTTGCATTTTGTGTCTTTATCTCTAAATGTATCTCTTTATTTCGAGATTTTGGGGGGGGGGGGGGGGTCCCCTCTATCTCGAAATTAAGAGATACATTTCGAGATAAAGACACAAGATTCGAAATTTCGAGATAAGGACATAATTATGATATGCGAAGTTATGCTAATGAGATGCAAGGGCGAAATTTGTAAATGAATAATAATGAGATAAAAGTCAAAATTGGGAGATTAGAATTTTTTGTAAACAAAGCTTTCAAACCCAGAGAATTATTTCAAGTCATTCAACATGATGTTAAGTGGCACTTTGTCTAAGCTCCACCCCTCCCCCTGTCAGTGCTCCGACCAAAGCCCCGCCCCCACAAACTCGAACGCGCATCAGACAGTCTGTCAGCAGGGCAGAGGAGAGCCGTTAGCATTGGGCTGGTGCCTTCATGTGCTATGGTAATAATGGTAAATACCAAAAGACGACGTGAAAAGTGCACATGAACACCCTCTCATGTGGTATTTTCCACTGGGCAACTCGTAGAATTTTTTGATGCCCGAGTTGCCGAGATGAGATAACCTTTCACCTTTTCAACATGGCGGCGAGCAACGGAAGATTCGTGAATGGTAAGCAATGTACACTACTAAACGTGTTTTGCTACTGTAGCCTATAAAGTGTTGCTCCATTGACAATTGTAATATGATGCGTTAACACTCGGTGTCAGTTTTTAAAATACCGTTATGGTTTGGTTTTACCTACCCAGAGCAGATGCTAGCAGATGCTAGCTAGCAGTCAATAGGAGCCTAACCTATGAATCCACCATCTTTATTTTCTCTGTACAACAACAAAAGCACATGAACACAACGCACTGGTAAATACCAGATCACAAGTGGAAAATACCATCTGTACCATAGCACATGAAGGCAGCATAATACAAGCTACAAAAGTAGCTAAGTTGGCTAACGTTACATATTTCATGAAAAGAACAAATCCCCCCGAAGCAAAACAAATAATTACCTGTCCAACAGAAAGACAGCAACCTCTGCATCACTTCTGGAAGTGCTACTTTAGCTGCATTTCCTCTGCCATTGTTCTCTCCTGCTAACTGTGCTAACTCTTCTTCTTTTGTTGTTTTATGGCTGTTGGCAAACAACTGTTAGGTGTGCATTACCGCCACCTTCTGACCTGGAGTGTGTATCTCCTGCTAACTCCATGTGGAGTGTGCTGAATATATCCGGCAAAGGTGACACATTTCGTTCCTTTTTCTGAACACATTATGTATTGACTACTCTCAGGGTGGAAAGACCATTTCACCCAGTATAACAAAAAGTGTTTCTGAACAAGATTACCAACTATACCTTTAAACCAAACTTACAAAAATAAAAAATAAATAAAAAATAACTATTTCAAAATCAAATTTGATGAACTAAAATTGCACAACAAGCTCATTTTTCTAGTGATTTATTGAGGAAATTGAGGTGAACAACAAAAAATTCCAGCCATAAAGCAGTTCCAGTGTCTTTAAATACAGTATCTGCATCTGCTTTACATAGTCATTGTGCTTGAATGTATAGTTACTGAATTAAAAAAAACAACATTAATGCAAACTGTATCACTTGGAGTTTAACAACATGCACACACAACATTGCTGACAGATGTGCACGCAAACATTTCAGGTGGAGGAGCCTGGTGGAAGATTTAAAGCAACATTATGTAAATATTTTATATGAAAATAATAATTGTAATAGTGATAGTGAGAACGGTGTGCCTGACATTCCCAACTCTCTGGGCTGGACAGATAGCTTTACTTGTTGCTAACGTGACCGCTAAATGCTAGTGACTGACGCTGTTATGAGCTAGCTAGCTCAGTTAGCCATGCAGCTACCGGACTTTGCCCAGCACCAAGGGATTGTTAGCGCTTGCACGGGAGCTAATGTTTTGTGTTGTTGCACTTGCTGCACATAGCAAAATTAGCAAACTTGCTAGTTATTGATCATAATGTACTTATACCAATCTTTGCATAATGTTGCTTTAACTTCCTCCTTTTAAGACAGCACTGAAATACATTTAAAAAAACAGGTCTAATGCCATTTTTTGGTGACATTATAATAAAGTTCATAACCAAAGGATAATCATATAAACCATGGAATGAATAGTGATTTATTACATCAAATAATGCGATAGATCTGAGGTCAGTGCACTGTACAGAGAACATGTTTTGTGGTCCAACGTGCAGAACGAAATTAGCAATGCAGCTGCACTTACGTTTGTCTTAGTCAACAATATACTCAATAATAACAATACGTTTTTATCTTCTAATGATTTACATCCTTCAGTCGTTCAACTGCCTTCAGCATCATACATTCAAAACCACCGCTTTGCCTCACAAAATGTCTCACGAAATCCACAGAAATGAAATAAAAATCAGCTAAACAGTTCCTCCAGACCATCAGTGCGTGGGCGACAGATGTGAGTCATCCGCTGGCCGATCTTGATGTTGCTGCCCTTCTCTTTATCTCGCAGCCACTGAAACACACAGAACAACAACAGATGAAACCACACTGAGATAAAAGCACATCTGTGTGATACAAAGTGATTATCCACCAGGAAAAGATTATCACACATAATGCTCTTAATTTATTATTTTTTCTTAGATTTTTTAAACGTAGCTGTTTTTGATATTAGGAATGAATGACAAGGTCGAAGTTGGGCGTAACATGTTTTGCAGTCAGAGAGGAATTTACACAGCTACTAATCCAAAGAAATTCAGTATTATGCAACAACATAAACACCTTCTTCCTCAGCAAAATTCCTAAAGCATGACTCCGTTTCCCCCTGAAGCTCACAGCCAAGTCATCTAGACCTGATTGTATTAGGGAAGGAAGGCAGGACATGTAGTGCCCAGATTTTGTTTGTTTTTTGGGGTTTTTTTTGTTTTGTTTTTCATGGGTGGGGTCAGGGGATACAGATACTGTGTACAAAACACAAATGACACATGTGGATGTGCACATGCATTCACCTCACCAACAAACGTGCACATGCCCGCCACGTCTGGGCCGCACTGACATTTACTGGCTGCACAATAGCTCCTGTCCAAAATAATCTGTGTTTATGTTAGGAAGTCCCTATCTTTCAAGCCCTGCTGCTTGTTCGAGGGCGGGGGCGCAAAATCACAGGAAACACCTTCTGTTGCCCAGCAAAGCCCCAAAAGCCCATACAGTACAATGAGATATTAAAAGCTTGTAACTTCCCTGGAATAATTGCAAGTCCGTGTCTGGAGAAACAGCTTGACCAAGTGATGGAAGAACGCACAAACAGAAGGAGCTTGAGAGGAAATCTCGCAGGAAATAGAAGGCAGGCAGCTCACCATTTTCTTCTCCGCCTGATGACTTCACTCCGAGGAGCATGACACCATCTTTGCTGCTCTCGGGCCTGCTCTGGAAAGATGCGCTGTGAGAGTAGAGAGAAGAAGGGATGAAGTCCTAAGTTGTTCACGCACTGATTCAACACGGTCCATAACTATAAGGTTCGAACTTACTTCTCAGTTCCAGTGTCGATGGTTTCTGTCGTATGGAAGAAAAAGACATTAATACACACAAATAACGTTTTTATCAAAAAGACAATATAAAAAATACGTATCTTCAAATTTAAAGATGCGATATGTAAGAATTTGAGTTTCAAACACACAAAAATGAACTAAAAGTATCAAAAGAATGTAAAAAAACACATCAGTTCTGATATTATGTCAAAGACATCTAAGTACTGTGGCGCCAGGTGCCCTGGTTTTTCAAGCTCGCAATATGCATTGCTAAATGAGCTAAGTAAGTAACAGGCTACATGCTACAGCCAGCAGCTGTTAGTGCACACTCTTAAAATATGCTATCTTTTGAGCATGAATTTGATAGACAGCCAATTCTTACATATTGTACCTTGAAATGACGCAGGAATAATAACACAATAAATGTAGAAAAACAAACAAAAAACATAAATATAGGCCTTCTTTTACATGGGGCAACCTATTTGTATACATACCTGTGTGGTCGTGGATCTTCTTGCATTTGAATTTGAGGACAATGGCAGCAGCAACTGCAACCAGGCCGGCAGGCAACAGAATCCACCACAGCTTTTTGTCTGAAGGAAACATGGGAGGAAACAGTCAGTCATGTCTCGAACAGATTGATCTCCAACCCAATGGCAGACCAGTGATGTAGCATCCGCAACGCCTCAAAACTAACCTTGAATGACCGTTCCAACAGTGTGTTTTGTTAGCCTGACCTGACCTGTCTTTAAAAGATGAAATGTAGAGCAATGGCTATATTTCAGATTATTTATTTATTTATTTTACAGATTTTGATCAAATACAGAGGGATGATAAGTAGATATGATGTTGTTGCAACTGTTTTCATGTAGGATATGATAAGGTTACATTTGTAGCGACAGTAGCAGCAAAGCTAAAGGGATAGCATGTCCATCAGTCCCTTCGTCCAGACTGAAAGACCTCAACGACTACAGATGATTTTTTTCACAGACATTCCTCATCCAGCGCCATCAGCTGGTGAAAAGGTTGTTCATTTTACTTTGACCAACACATACAAAACTGATGTCATTCCCATGAGCCTCAGCTGTCTTGTTTAGAACCAACAAGAAAATATTAGCATGCTAACACGCTAAACTAGGATGGTGAGCCTGGTAAATTAAAAAAAAAAGCATGATGGCATTGCCAGTGTGAGGTCGTTAGCATGGTGACGTTAGCCTTTAGCTCAAAGTGGCGCTCACAGAGCATGGCTTTAGACTAGAGGATCGCGGCGATGCTAGCAAGCTAGTGAGTAGTTAGCTCATGTGCAAACAGCGTGTAAATAAGCAACCTGCACTTTTTCCCACAATTGACGTGACATTTTGCCAAGCAGTACAGTGTTTTTATTCTGCATCTATTATCCTGGAAGCCAGGGACATAAAAAGACCCCAGAAAGTAACTTACACCGGCCTGTCTTATAATACCACTCTGCGCTCCCAGTATGGACCACTAGCTGCACGGCTAACTGAGCTAACTTGCTAACAGCAACTACAGTTTGGAGTTACTCTGTTAATATGTTGCCCGTATTTGCATGAAGTATGAATTCAATAGATGGCCCATTTTCACATATTGCACCTCTAAATAAAGTTTATAGTTCTGCAGGTCGATCTAGTGACATGGTTTGTGGGGTGTGACTGGCGGCTAGTTCAGTAGCTGTATTACCTGATTTGGTGGGTTCTTTGTCATCAGTGCCAGTCTGAGGACCTTTGAAAACAACAGTTTTATGATTAGCTTCCTGCACCACTGAACATTTTGGTTAAACATGATTTATGATTGCATTCATTCTTCATTCACGGCTTCATTTGCACCGCAGGGCTACTTACCAGCACCTTTAGCATTGTCCTTCGGTTGCTTGGGCGGCGCTGCAGGTGGTTTTATCATTTTGAAATGAATTAATTACTTGCTTAAATAGATTCATACAGTCTGTTGGCAATACATTTGATTTATGAATGTAAATGCATTAATATAATAGAAATAATAGAATAGAAAGACAGAGAGGAGCTTCCATACAAGACAAGGACAAACTGAATTTAACTTCTTATGAGCAACTTTTTAAATCACTTAACATGATTTTGAGACAATTGCAAAAGCAAGAACTTACGTTATTTAATTTGGTACATACTTGTATTTGTGACTGGTCCTTTGTTTGCAGTGCTTTCATTTGTTCCTAAAAAAAACCAAAACAAAGTCAAAACAATTTTAAATACCAATTTAAAGGTTCATGTGTAGGATTTAGTGGCATCTAGCGGTGAGGATACATATTGCAACCTCAAATCTCCTCACCCTCGCCTACACTGGCCACTAAAAACGTAAAAACTCAAAGAGTTGGTGTTTGGTTTGTCCATTCAGAGTTATTGAAGAAATATGGCAGTGCAAAATGGCGGACTCCGCCATGGAGAAGGACGCACTTCCTCTGTGGGTATAAAAGGCTCATTCTAAGGTAATGAAAACGCAATGATTCTTATTTTCAAGTCATTATACATTATGAAAACATAATAATGAATATTATTCCATTTCTGCCTATAGCTTCCTCCATCCCCCTGAATCCCCCACGCTGCATCTTTAAATACAGCTTGGCCACACTTGCTTTCATGCCAGTAAAACTCATAACTTACTAGGTTTTCTTAGCTGTAATGTACTTAATCTGTTCTTACCTCGAATCACATAGGTCCCGTTCCCAGGGAAGGTCTTAGCCTGCTCTCCTGGTTTATGAGATCTTGGTTGCAGAGTGCCGGGGCTTTTTGTTGAATTTCCTGTGTTTGGCGTGCAACATTTTTTATTGCTTCAACTTTCTTTTTCTTTTCCAGACAGGATATAAAGCGTAATTCTTAAGTAACAGACATTAAGTTAACTAATCTCACAAACCCAAACCCAGTGGTGCTTCATTCTGCCACCATTAAGCCAACTTTGCAAAATTGGATACAAACAATCACCAAACTTAAAATAGGTTTAAAAAAATATATATTTATATATGAATAAATAAATAAAAAACTTTTATGCTCTATACCAGAAGCATTTGAAGTTGGAGCATTCGTAGTCTTATTGTCAGTCTTCTCAGCCGGTCCGACTGGAGGCTTAGGTGTTCCTGGGGAAGAAAGGATCTTTTTCAGGAACATTTTCAACAAGATATATTGCAACTTAATCCTCTCAACTTTCTAACACTAACCGGTCTTGAGAGTTTTGATGGTGGAACGGGGAGCAGTTGGAAGTACAGGGGATTTTGCTGTTGCTGGTGCCGTTGTAGTTGGTGCTGGTGTATTTGGAGTTACTGATGTCATTTGTACGTCCTTTGGGGTTGTTGTTGAAGTTGCTGCTTTTGCTGAAGTTGCGGATTGTATTGTGGTTGCTGCTGCTAGTGTTTCATTTGGGGCGTGCGTTGGTTTTGTTAGTTCCACTGCTGCTGCTAGACAAAACAAAGACATTGATATATATAAGTGGTTGCATAAGATCTGTAGAAAAATAAAACCAGAGTTCAACCTTTTATCAGTTCAATAGTATCACAGGAGGCTCAAGAAGGAAAGAAAAGATGCAGGAATGTAAATTCTAACTTCTCACCTTGACCCGCCAAAGTTCCCACTGAGTTGTTTTCATTGACATTGAGTTCAGTATTTAAATTCATTTAAAAGAATACTCCAGCATTTTGGGAAATACGGTTATTTCAGTCTGTCCTTACCATAAAATAAAGGGGCATATACAGTAAGTCGTCTGTGCAAGCAGCTTATTATGACCCATATTTAGGTTCCTTTTTAGGTGCCGACCTATAGAGGCCACAGTAATCATGACGGGAGCAAAAGGGGGGAGTCGAAGTCTGCATATGGAGGAGGTTTGGGTGGATGATATTAGAAAAACGCACCAAGAATTTTTTCACAACATGAGATAATGGAGGTCCGGTACGACACAGGTTCACTACACCTGTCGCTGGTACTCTCCAACATTCAGTAGGCTGTTGTCGTTTTGGGAGTCAATGGGAGTCGACCCATTCAGTCATTGAGGTATGAGGATGTGTTAGCTTGCTTTGGTTTCTGGTGAAGACTTAGAGAAGAGCGACACCACTCTCATAAACAATCTGTCAGTTAAATATAAGGCTGCGGTGCAGAAGCTGGTTAGCTTAGCGGAGAAAAAAGGCGGGAAACAGGGCGAAACAGCTTGCTCTGTGGGAAGATAACAAAATCTTTGTATCAGTGTCTGAAAAAGCTTATTAAATATGTTTTAACACATTTGATGTTTTTACATGTGTGCTCCCGTCCAGCGCTAGTCGAGCACTGAAACGAGGAAAGCCAGAGTTAAAGACAGGTGTTTCCCCTTGTTTCCAGTCTTTGTGCTAAGCTGAGCTAAGCTAACTGGCTACTGACTATATCTTACACTATTGTGTATACTGTAACCGATGGGTACGACAGTGGCGTTGATATTCTCATCTTAGGCTCCACCTGGAAGTCGTTAAGTGTATTTCCCAAAATGTAGAACTGTAGCTTTAATGCTATGCATAAATACAAAGGTTACATTTTTGTTTGAGATGATGTCATTGGTAGTTTGGTTTTTTCACCTGTTGTAGAAACCTTATCCGGTTCGTCCGATGAAACTGTAAAGCAGAAACACAGCAGTTTGACACAGTTTTTTGGCTGATAGATAAAACCTTACAGACGTGTTTTTCAGGAATTCAGAACGCTTCCATCATGAAAACACCAGAATCAGTTTGTCTATATAAACCATTTCCTCTGACAGACTCTCTATTTTTGGTTCAGAGTTGCATTTTTGCATCATTCCTGTTTGGCACGGCTTTAAAGCCCAGTGTGTGAGAAAAAGGCCTGCCCTTGCCCCAGGTGTCAGACTAGGCATGACATGTCAAGACAGCGTTGGAGGCCGTGGCGTGTTGAAGTGGATATCCTCTGCGCTGCAGCAGTTTGAAGCTGCATCCTGTCCCAGACACACTATTGTTGTCCCCTGACCTGAGCAGCCAAGCTTCCTGTCTTCACTGCTGTCAGCCATGATGCTATCAAACATATTTCACACCAGAGCAGACGCTGAAGGGCTGAAGGGCTGAAGGGCTGAATTGCGGACCGCATGCTGCTCTGTCTGGCTTCATGAGTCTCATCAGTAAGGAAAGGCGGCATGTGGAGCAGTCTCAAGTCATGTCTAAAGTCCTTAAAGTCAGTAATTTGACATCCAAGGTCTTGAAGCAAATTAAAGTCCGTCACAGATCTCAAGTTCTTTAACTAATGACAAACCCATGTCTCAAGTATCTTGGGTCAAGTCCAAGTCAAGTGAATCAAGTAATTCCAGAGTAAGTCTTAAGTATTTCAAAGCAATCCTCAAGTCTCAAGTCCTTTTTAAGTCATTCCAGACAAGTCTTAAGTTTCTCATAGCAAGTCATAAGTCCTGGTATTAATCCAAATCAAACCTTGAGTATATTGGAGCAAGTCTCAAGTCAAGTCTCAGTCCCTCTATGTCATTTGAGACAAGTCCAAGTCAAGTTTTGAAGCAAATCACAAGTCCATCACAGATCCCAAGTACTTTAATTAAAGACAAACCCAAGTCCAAGTAAGTCTTAAGCATTTTGAAGCAATTCTCAAGTCTCAAGTCCTACAAGTAATTCCGATACCAAGTCGATACCAAGTCGATACCAAGTCTTAGGTATTTCGGAGCAAGTCACAAGTCATGCTAGAAGTCCTGCAATTAATTCCAGACTAGTCCAAGTTAAACCTCAAGTATTCTGGAGCAAGTCTCGAGTCCTTTTAGTAATTAGATACAAGTCTAATTTAAATCTGGATGCACATCTTAAGTCAGTCACTAGTCCTGTAAGTCATTCGAAGTAATTCTCAAGTCTCGAGTCCTTTAAGTTGTTCTGGACAAGTCAAAACCAAGTCTTCAGTATTTCAGAGCAAGTTATACCCGAGTCCAAGTCAAACCAAGTCAAACCTATTTTGGATCAAGTCTCATATCTCAATCCTTTTAATCATGACAAGATATATATACGAGACATGTCCAAACAAAGTCTCAAGTCTTCCAGAGCGAATCACTGGTCAAGTCTTGAGTCGATTCGAGAGAAAGACAACTTATTGTTGAGTCCTATTCCCAGAGATCGTCAAACACCATCGACCTGCACATGAGACGCAACAATAAACCATCTTTCTCCAGAATCGTTCGACCCACCCTTAAGTCGCTGGGAACAAGCCAAACTCAGGTTTCAAGTGCGCAAGCGTTGACTAATGTGTCATCCCTTGAGCGAAGCCTCGAGTGATGGCCATAGTCAAGTTGCATTTTTTCAACTGCAAGTAAACCCCAAGTCAAGTCTTAAATTGCACATATGTAGTGTTTACATGGCTTTGTCCAGTTCTTTTCAAGCTGTGAGGTTCTGCAAGGCCTGCATAGACTTGAATCTTTTCACTCTGTTATAAACCTCAATGTAGTGGAGTCCCCGTCAAGGTCTCAAGTCATTGCTTTCCTTGCTGTGGAAAAAATCTCAAAGAGTCTAGTAAAAATGCCTCCGGCTGTAGTCAGGGCGAGGGTGTTTCCTCCAGATGTTTACTGCTAAACGCTGGAAGTAGATTTGGTGCCAGTCGGGACGTTTCGGTCTCAGGACAATGATCTGTTGTCTCTGTGAGAGAGGGGGCAGGTTGGTTCCCACTGGCTATCTGCTGTGAGATCACCTATCTGCCCAGCGCAGAACAGCTAAAGCTTCTTTTGGCTCCGCGCAAGGAAAACAAACAAATCAGGAGCCTCCCTCTTTTTCCTTTCCTCCAACAAGGAGGCACACATTTGTCACTTTGGCACTTTACATTCCTGACGATATGATTTGTGCTTAAAATCTGATTTTCATGAGAAAAAAACACACATTTCTAAACAAAAAAAAAAAAGCTCAAAGACTACTGAAGGCATGCACACGTACGCATACGTACACACAGACACAGCTTATCTGGGAAAGAATGAACGGAAATGGACTGTGTTTGAGCTGATGTCTCTGAGGCAACGTTCAAAGCCCTGAGTGTCTTTTGAACAACACTGTGATCTTTGCACATACCAAAACACATCTAAACTGCATGAGAAAATATGGTGAGTAAAACTTACAAAGCGATCTATTCTGCACAACACACACACACAAAAAATACATGCATTTATTTTCTGACAATAAAAACATTTTTTGCCATAACAGCTTAAGACTAAACCTTAATTTTGAAAATATTTTTGACATAATTAGATATCAGATCATATTTTGTTTAACATTTAGTAAAGGAGGCCATTTTTCAGTTCTTTTCTGCACTGAAAATGCTAAAACAAACTGATCTTGGCTAACAAGAGCTGATGACTTTAAAGGGCCCTCAGCTCTGATTCCATTATATCTCGAAAAGCATGTAAACAAAAGTTTTTTCAATTGTTTCCCCCACCTGGTGTGAAGACGTGGACAGATGCAAGCAGAAGGAGGACGAGAACCCTCATGGTCGTCATGTTGTTTCTGCCGCCGTGAACTCCTCTGACTTCTTCCTCAGACTCCAACCGAGTGGCCAGTGGAAAAGGTGTCCGAGCTCGGGCGCTCCGCTGCTGATGCTTATTTTGGCACTTCCTTTAGATAAAGGAGGAAATACACTGGCTTCCCTTCCTGACGTAAAGTGGGTGGTTGTGGAGACCAGCGCAAAGCAGTCAGCGGGTGCAAACCCAAGTCCATTTAATGGGAGTCTCACTTTGTGTTGTAACTCCTATCACTTATTTTTTCCTGCCCTGACACACCTTGATCATTTGGGAGTAGACTGGGACTTACCCACCCACTGTCCCAAGATGGTGCGAAAACAAGTCCATTTGTAACCTCTCTGATAAAGCAAAAGGTCAACCAAGCTTAAAAATTATATCCAAGAACCGTTTGTCATTAATTACGTGATAAAATAAGCAAAGTTGTCAAGTACTTAGGAATAAGTGGTGGTGGCCTCATCCATGGAAAAAACAGGAACCGCTTACATCACATGAACACACGCCGCCACGGGGTTCAGATGCATGGTAGCTGTCACATGCACGCAGCAACACAACAAACTTAAAACAAATAAATAAGATACAATCACAAAACGGGAGTTTGTTGTGTTAGATAATGACTGGAAAAGATGACAAAGAGCCAAGTCCCGGCAGCCCAAGGGAGCAGCTCAAATACCAGCAGTGACGTTTTACTATTCTTCATTGTTTACGTAAGAGCTCTTACAGAAAGCATGGAGATGAAGTCAGATGGGTCAGCTATTCATGAGCTTAATCTAGATTCTGGTTATCGTTATGTTGTAAAAAAAACCCATAATTTTTGACATGAGGCGTCAGATTAGAGAGTTTCTGCTGCTGAACGTTAGCCGTTCTCTGCTGCCCTTTCTGTCCATTTCATTGTCACTCTGACTTCGAGTTTGGCTTCACATTATATATATATTTATACATATTTCCCTCTGAGGCTACAAAATCAAGCTCCTGTTTTTTTTTCGGCCCTCCCGAAAAAAACAGGATGCCAGAGTTTACTTCCTTTCATTTGAGCATTGTGTGTGATTTCACTTTAAGAGCCCCAAAGAAAGACACTTCAGAAACCAAGGACAAGAACATTGTAGGCTTCAGAGTTAAACTTAGTGTTAGTTTATGTAGGATTTATCTGGACAACTACTTAAGAAAGTAGAGGTAGGGTGGATTTTAATGACAGCTCTGAAAAAGAAATGGGGCAAAACTTCATTTAAAGGTCTGGAAAGTAGGTGTTAATCACCAAGAAACATAATAATCATCCCATCTGATATTATACAAACATTTAAGTAATAAATGATCATTTCTTTAGTACCTTTCCAGGAATCTTCCAAATAGTTTCTCCTCAGATTCTGTCCATCATGTCATGTTCATTTCTAACTAGTTTCTGTCTAACTTCCCCTCAGCAGGCGACTAAATTGAAGCGAGTTGTTGCTGCACAAATTTTCAACTATTGAAACTACCAATTCACGGTTTAGCGCCCGGCTATCTTGAATGGGGTTGTGACACTCAAAAGCATTTATCTGCCGTTTTACAGACGCCTCTTCTACAATGAGTCTATTGTTGTTTTCTCTTCCGTTACAACTGTTTCCTGCACATTCACGAAACGTGACGTCAGCGACATGCAACGTAATGTTTCAGATAAAAATCACAGACAGGCTGCCTTGCCTGTGGGAAGTAAGAATGGCCTCAATACGCAATTTTTAGGTGTACCAGCGTTTAAAAAACCTGCGTAGACCTGCTGATTTTGGGGGGAAAGCGGTACTAGTTTTGTCGGTTTCTGTCCAACTTCTCTTCTGCAGGACACTTGGTAATTATCACGTACTTACCGTGAAATGTTCAGCCCTGTGAAATTGTTAGCAAATAAGTATGAGCAAAAAAACAACAAAAAAAAACGATCTTTAAGTTAAACCGATAAAAAGAAATCCGAAAAGTAAGAAAAACTACTAGAAGTCCTCTGCATTCTCTTCCAAATTGTTATCTTTGTGCTAAAGAGGAAGCCTGCAAATGCTTGTCCGTTATTTACACAGGTATACTCACGCACAATGTTGGCTTCGCCTGCCTAGTTTAATCAAACAAGTCACTGAGGTTGATGAGGAGGAAACACCTTTTGTTGCAGAATTGCCAAGGAACAGTTTCCCATCTAAACACTGTGGTCTGTCAGTGCCAAAATGTTCAGTTGTGTCTATACACAGCAGAGAAAAACAATAAGACTGATGTACAGTGTATACAGCTCCGTGTGGTATAGTGTGTGAAGTGAAGGAAGGCCCTCTAAAGCTCTCTGCTGTGTCTCTTCTCACCTCTTGAACTCCGAGGTGTGAATGAAATATTGTGTTTCTGTTGTTAATGTCTTTGTTTTCAATTACGGGAGAGTTTCCTGTTCCTCTTGCTGGAAAGCACCAACCATCACGTAGCTCTGTAACACATCTTTTTTCAATTGTGATGCAAAAAACAAAAAAATGCCCAAAGGACCGTGTGTGTATTGTGCATTTGCTTTTTTTATTCTACATGACGGATATTCATTGGCGGAGCGCTGCAGGACTTGTCTGCGAGAGTCACGCACACACAAACACACATTCAGGAGAGGCGAGTTCAGTTCAAGTTGAAATTCATGCACATTTTTATTGAACAGTTATATAAAATACTTTTCATAGTTGCAAGTGCATGCCTCATCTGCCAACAGTTTTGAAGTTAAATTACAAAAAGCAAGGCTTCATGTCGTGTAGTGAATTACTTGGGCACTTAAGCAGTTCTTAAAAAAGATCGAAGTATTTTTTTTTTTCCGTTTCATCTTAAAGTATTGAGCAGTATCAAACCTGTAACTGATATACAAAGCAGAGTTCCAAATAATAATAGTAATAATAATCAAATTACACTTTCTGTGGCACATTCACAAAACAGAACAAAACCGATTTTACCTGTTATATGACACAAACAGCTAATCATGCATTTTTGAGTTACACATGTAACCACACACCTCACAAGAATTGTCAAACATGCTTAATTGGACTGTGTGCACTTACAAGCGCAGGTTAAAAATATGATTTCTCATCCATCTTAGATAATTAAATGCTTCAATTACAAAAGAAGTTGAAGGCATAGAGCATCATGGTGTTAATTGAAAGTATGCAGGTATATCCAGTATATGTTCACTAAAGCGCAATATATTTCAAAACAGGCCTCCACAGCCAAGGTATTCAGATTTTCTATTTCCTCTGTTTGATTTTTATAAAACATGCATAGGCAGACACTTTATGTTTATTGTATTCTTTTTTTTTTTACACAATATAGGTTCTCTATTTTTAACTTTGTTCGCAATACTTAAAAAGAGAAAAATTAACACTCAATTCCAGCAAGCCACGATAAATCTAACCCCCCTTCCCTTTCCAAAAAGAGACAAAAAATAAACATATTTGCAAATGATAGATAGGTAAATGTAAATTCCAGTTATGAAACTCAAGAAAATAGGTATTCATTACCGAGTTATTTAGCCATTATACAGAAAAATCAGGTCAAAGCACACACCAAAAGAACCTGAGGTAAGCATAATATGTACAAAACCATAAAACGTTCCATTATTTGGCATTTCGACAACATTGCAACATTCTTTTTAAGACTGCCTAATTAATTTCAGAGCTATTTTATAAGAGTAGCAAAAAAAAGTTATCAATAAATAGTCCTTATTTAGTTTGTACACCCTTATATGTTAAAAACATTATCTCATGTTCTGTCCTTTTTAGTGCTGTATTTTTGTAAACGTACAATAGTTAGTAAGAAGTTACACGACTTTCCGTTTCGGTGTAAATGAGCAAGGGTCTTTCAAGGAAAAAAGAAAATAAATCACCTTTAAGATCTCTATCCTTCTCTCTCTCTCTCTCTCTCTCTCTGACATACTGCGCTGTGGTGTGGAGTCAAGCACTATAAAGGCCTGACTGCTCAGAAATGTGAACCGGTAATAACTTAGCAGATTTGACTATGAACTAATATTTTGAAGGCATATCCAAAGACTAGCAAGTGAGATGTCCCCCCAGTGTGAGCCATAGATGCCTCCCCACTCCACTCTCTTAACACTCCCCCCCCCTCCACTCCTTCACCCTTTGCCCCGTTTCTGTGGTGGCGGGCCGTGATGAGGCTGGGGGCGGGGCAGCCCCGTTGGCCAAGGTGGCGCCTGCTGTCGGCCTTCACTGGATGTTGCTGCCGCTGCTGGTGCTTCCCTTGGCGTCCGTGCCGTTGGTCTCCGAGGACAGGGCCTTGTTGAGGGAGTTGAGGCTGGCGTCCGAGGGCAAGGCGTCTCGCCGCGGCGGCATCCGCTCGTTGATGCGATCCAGACCCTTCGCCTCCTCGAAGCTGGTGATCTTGTGCTGGGGCGAGAAGCCTTTGATGGCTGTTGAGATGCAAGAAAAAGGAAAAGAAAATGGAGAAATTAGGAGAGATTTTAGAGGGGAGAGATTCAATGATTAATAGAATGGGGTCACACTTGCTCACATTCACCCACACATCAACAGATCTGGTGTATCTTTGGTTTGGTCTGGATTTATGTGATTGTTGTTACAAAAAAAAACAACATACAGACAGCATCTGAGGAGCTGCTGGCTAGTTCATCCATGAAAAATGATTAACTGAAGGGCTAGTTAACATTAATGATAACTGCATGATGTTGATCCTCAAAGTCTTTAAAGAAATAGTTTGACATTTTGGAAAAATAAACTTATTCTCTTACACAGAGTGAGATGAGAAGGTCATAAATGTTGGAGAAGGGTGGGCAGCTGGTGGCACCTCTAAAGCTCACTAATACCTGTCTGACACTGGGCAAAACCCCAAACACACACCTGCTAACATCTGGCTCGTCTTAAACAGGAAAGGGTACATTCATTTGTGAAAAATTACACGACGGTATGACGTTTCATTAATAAAGTGGCATTTTTTACAGTGTTCAGTTAAAAAAGTAATCACTGTAACATTCTCACTGGCCTCTGTGCTGCCTTCTACTCTTCCCTGTTTTCTGGTGTGTTGTTGACATTGAATGCAACACGCCAGGAAAACAAAACAAAAAAACAAACTGAAAGGTAAACTGAGTATTTTTATTAAGTCAATTGTTTATTTTTAGCAGGTTTTACTTGCGTAAAAACACCAAGTGCAATTGCTAATTTTGGTATAAAATGGTACAAATAATACTTTAACTCATTACTTTAAATTATGTTTGTTTAGTTTGTACAAAGACCAACATTTTATAAATTAAATGTGTGATATTTTGTGGATAATTAAGTTAATTTAACACTTTCCTGGATATTAGCTAAGCTAAGCTAGCCAGCTGCTGACCATAGTGTCACGCTTAGCAATCCAACCTATAAGACTGGTGTCGACCTTCTCTTCTTACTCCACGATAGGAAGCGAATGAGCATAATTACCAAAATGTCGACTGATTTCTTCAACTGAACATCTGAACTGTAAGTATTGTGCAACACAGTTCTGCACTGTTGACACGTTGAACTAACTTTGTTTAAATATGTTTCTTAAAAAAGCGACAGCATTTAACGTACAGCATATTTACATGTTGAGCATTTTGAATGTTCAGCGGTTCAATAACAGAAGAACAATAAATATAAAAAGGATATAACTCATTTTTTTATGAAATGACAACACATTAAACACCATTTATCAGAGGTTTCAAAATCATAGAACTGCACAGACAAAAGGATTCAACGATCCTTCTAAATCTATATACAGGGTACTCCTGGCATCAGGGTCAACAGGTTTTCACCGTGCCATGCTTTCACAAGTATCTGTGAAGACGACTTCTACAATACTGGACCATCTAATGGCCATCTTGGAAAATCTTAAACATTGTGTGCACTCTGTATGATTAATAATAAAAGGGATATGTTGACTCAGGCACATTTCAGAACACCTGAGGACCCCAAACATCCAGATCACCCCATCACGTCACAGATTAAAGAAAACGACAAAAGGGGAAGAAGGAGAATGATCAAAGAGACAAAAAAGAACAAGGGGAGGAAAGAAAGAAAAAAACACTGGAGTGGAGCCCACTGAGACATTCACTTCCACAAAATAGAAACCACGTCGAGACTGAGCTCACGTACAAAGACACTACAGAGGTACTTGGGGTGCTAACGACTTGTTTAGTCTGCTTGGAGCATGCAGCAATTAAAAGGGGTCACTGGAGGTTATGAGGGGTGGAGGTCACAACAGGGTTGTAGACTGCAGTTAAATACAAACAAGATCAAATTCAATTCAACTGAATAATGGAGTTAGAAGAAAAAGTAACATCTTGGTTCATTAAAACGCCACTGAAATGAATAAAATCAGGCTGATTTGACGCAATGGCGTCACGTTTGTAGACTCAATGCTGTTTTATTCAGATCAACGGGACATTTATTGCATTACCGTTCCAATATTCAGCTTGATCGAGTTTCATTTCAGCCCATTTTTTTAACATCTTGTTACTTCCACCTTTCATAAAAGTCTTAGTGGTGATAAATACTATGATTGCAAAGAAGATGACCCTTTAACTAGAATGAGTGGGGGGGGGGGGAGGGCGGGGTATATCATTTTAAAGGACAATTTGGGGAGCGTGGAGAGGGGCGTGATGGGTAGCGTAGTTGTGTTGCTGCATAGCACAGGTCAGACACAGGTTATTAGCAGCTCACAGGAAAGAACACGAACACAGCAGGGCCACAGAGGATCCACATGGAGAGAGAAGCAGAGAAGTGTCTCCACACTACAATGGACTGTCCTCTATTGGGCTAAAGAGGAAATACTGGACAAATCCAACGTAAATAGCAGCCGGCAAACTACTATTTAGCTCGCAGTTGAGGTTGTTCTTGCGCCAAAGGCGATGTCAATAAAACATGTATGTTTTTTTGGTTTGTTTTTCTTTTTAATAAAGGGAGAATCCAATTTGGATTTTAAAGCCTCCTGTGGAGCGTTTGTCTCCGCTAATTCAGAGTCAGCTCTAAAGAAAACTATTATTATTATATTAATACAACAGCAACAACAATGCACAACTGCTTCAGTTGTTTCAAAGGGGAAATACCATCGTGAGATTTCATAGCAAGACTTCACTGTATTGTGTGAGGGCAGAGCATAGACTATACCATCCGTCTAAACCGAGCGTGTAACCTACCACATTATTGAATACTGTCTGCGATATCCTACAGGATCTACCAATCACTGCATAACGTCTACATACAGCAGCCTCAGCTGGATGTTTGATGCTCCTGTCCACTTCTTCACGTATGCCATTCTAGTTTGATATTTATTTAACACATTTCTGAGGGGGAACTTTAAAAAAAGTCTGACAAGTAGTTTAGTAAATGCCTCGAACATATTTAGGCATTTCTCTAACACGTATTTGATACTTATTGGCCGACACAGACGTATCTACCATACGCTAATGCCAGCCAGTAATACGGGTCAGGCCAACTTAGCCGTCTAGCTCTACAGAATACATTATGTTGTCCCAGCCGGCGTCTCTGGTATCCGGTAGAGCTCAGTACAGCTGCCAGATGACCCGACGATGGCCATATATTTACACCTCCCACATTGCGCGAGTGTAAATGTGCATTTCCTCAAGTGCAATCTCAATCCTAACCCTCGATAGCCTGATAAATTTGAAAGTGATATAGCATCTTGTCTGTAATATAGATAGATAGATATAGAGCTTTTCTAGGAAATGCTTGTATAGTTTCTTTCGTTAGCTCTGAATTACTTGAACATGCATTATTTGCTTTGCGCTCACTCAAAATCACAGTTTGAGCTCTGTGATATTGAAATCTGTGCTGTGAAATCCATTCCCCTTTAAAACACATGTGACCACAGGATTTCCTAATGACTTACTTCATTTTTTTTTTTTTTGCTCTGTTAATACTATGCCACATTTTGTTAGCCCAAACACCCAACACACTCTATTCAAGCACCAGCGAGATGGATGAAAACCCAGCGGAGCCCCCTGTCTATTGCCATGAAAAGCAACAGAAGAGGGCAGCCAGACCCATTTACCTTCGTCAGCCTCAATAGCTTCAATAGTAGCTGAAGAGAAGAAGAGGGGGGTTGCAAAACGAATGAGAGAAGTGAGCAGAGGAGTTCATTTTGTCCCAGGAACAAGTCAATGAGCAGCAAAGACAGCCAATGCCGACAGCAAAGGTTAACATCATCTCCACATTTTATGACAAAGGACACATGGATGTTAGCAAAGAGGGGGAGAGGAGCAGGAGAGGGATGAGCCTTAGCTTTTTTGATGAGTTCCAGATCTGTAAAAAGGGAAGGTGACACATGTTTGTGGCAGCGAACGACCTCGCGGTGAGGCATTGCATCTTTGAGATTACTTTGAAAAAAGTCTGACAAAGGAATCGATGTAGTGACAGAAAAAAAAATGACACTGCAGGGGGGCGGACACTGACAGCAGGTACAACACGGTAAAGCTGGAAACATATTAGTTCTTTACTGTCAGAGCGTACATGGAGGAAGGAGAGTTTAAAGAGGACAAATGGAGAACAGATAAAGGTTCGAGTGCATGTGTGATTGTGAGTTTTATGGTTTAATCGAAGCGCCGCAGACACATGGAGCAGCGGTACTGTTTGTGTTGTGTGCGACATGAAGCAGCATCTGGAACTGCAGGATTAGCAGCTTTTGATATGAAAATATCAAAAGTGCTGGCTTACTTTTGTGAAGTGCGAGAGGGGAGGAAAACCTTTGGTGTATTAAAACCACTTACCAATGTTTTTACAGTCATCCTTGAGATCATAAATTAACATACAACGGTGTCAAAATTAGCCTCAGACAAAAGACAGGGATGGTGACGGCAAAGTAACACGTACACAGTCGTGAAGTAGCGAAGACTACAGCACAGTACCGTTATGAGGATGAGGAAAAACGTTACAAAAAGGTAACAAACTGTAAACAGAATGGTTAATGGAGTCAACATTACAGTAGAAGCACACTGGCGTCTGCCCAAAGGAGGGGAGCAATGTGATTCTACCAAATGTTGCAGCAGGAATCTCTGAACATCGCTCTGCCTTCACTGGTCTTCTCTGTAGTGTCAGCTGCTTCAAAACTAAACTTTCATATTCACGTATGTTCATCCGTTGTTCAGAATACACAAAATATACTTATTGTTGGGCTAAAAGCTTGTCTCTCCTACTCATTTTCATTAAATATGCTCCATTCTATGAATTCAAAGTGCTCTGAGCTGAATCTAAAAAGGATGTAAACAATCCTCTGTCGTTTCAGCCTAAACTGCTACAGCTAAAAGCTTCTAGCGGCTAATGTTAGCAAACGTTAGGTTGCGATGGCTGCATGTTAGGGATCGACCAATTATATGGCCTAGCCAGTTATCAGATCCGATATTCAGCATTTTTGAGATTATCGGAATCTGTGTTGTTTTCTTTTTGTTGCTAATAATGTAAATTAATTTAAATAATGTGCTGCTTTAGCTCCGATGCAGCCGCCTCTCTCTGTCTGTAGTCAACACTGTGTAGCCTCACATGTCCCGCCTCCTGCCTGCACTTACTGTAGTGTCAAAATCTAGAATAACCAGTGATGGAAAGTAACTAAGATTTTCACCTTTACTGCAAACTGGATATCTGTCTCCATAACTGCTAATAATCTGTATCGTATCGGTCAATCCCTACTTCATTCAGGCATTATTTCTTAGGACAGTTCATGCCTCTTTATGACAGTGTAACATGCTCATATCCTGTCACTATTCTTCTACAGTTTTATTAAAGTGCTAGCTGATGTTTTGCGAGAACCTGTGAGAGGAGAGCGAAGTCGTCTAGATTTCTGCGTCGTTTTTGTGAATGAAAAGGCGGACAGCAGCTGTCCCCCTTTCATTCACAGTTGTCAATTCCAATTCATCCTCTGAATCGCAGAGAGACCCGTCTCCATCCTGACGGAGCACTGCTGAGATCCACGACTAAGCACTCAAATGGACAATAAAGTGACCATTTATGTCAGGAGTTAATTTGAAGTGTTTGCGAAGGCTTTTTTCCAGAGAGCCTTTACTTCCTCGCTGCAGCAGCTTGTCAGACTCATTTAGGGAGTGTTTGGAATTCAACATAAAAGGGTGGACTGAACTCTAAACTGGTCTCACAAAAAAAGAAACGAAAAAAGAAAGAAAAGAAAAGAAAGGAATAACACAACAGAATACTTGCACAACCGATTATACCTGCAGTTTCTAGGGAGAAAGGAGAAAGAAAAAGATACAGGTAATATTTGAGATAAAAACCAGTGGAATACAGAAAGAGACGGGGACGGGAAGACAGGGTATTAATGCGAGACATCAGCTGTGAGACACATTAGAGAAGACAAAAGGGACAAAGAAAATCTGCTGAATTCATCTGGCATCGTTTGGGAAGAGGGGGAATATGACTTCATATTTTACAGTAACTTATCCAGGAATAATATACTACATTGAACTACATTTAAAATGAAGGGAGAGCTATGTAAAGCTGCTGTTAGTCTCGCTGCTTAGTCGTAATTAAACAAACAGGCAGTATGGGAGGGATACCGACTAAAGCTGCCAGAAACATTGAACTACACTTACAGAATTACTTTGAGGCAGCAAAAAACGGAAGGAGTCTTCGTATACAGTATCCCCTAAACACTGAGCTAGCACTTTATTCAGGGTATTGCTGCGTAAGGGGAATTTCTTTGTGTGTGAGGATCCGTTCTGGGGGCCAAAGCTGGGGGTCTCGGGGTACTTGGTGACAGTCTTACCATTCTGCAGCTTTTCTTTGCCACCGGACAGCACTCCGCTTGGTAGCATGCCTGTTGGGGTCAGTCCCTTCAGCGTCAGCACGCTCTCACTCTCCTCTCTGAGATGTCAACACAGAAATATACATATCATTTACTAGGATTTACTTCCTTGAAGCTTATGTTAATGTGAAACAATTACAGTTTAATACCTACTATATGACAAAAGCTTAGTATTGAAGTTTTTTAGCCACTTGGGGGCAGTAAACAGTTGCTTATTTGCATGTCCAGCAGGCCAGTTGCAACATTAGCATTCAGTGTTGCGTTTCTGGCCACCTGGAAGAACGGTAAGTCCAGTATTTACCCTTCTTTTAGCTCTGTTTTGGTCTCCACCAACACCTGAAGGAAATATCTGGCTTCGCTACACTATGTTCACGAGCTAGTTAGCAAATTTAGCACCTTATTGAGATTAAGATTCAGAACAGTTGGCTGCTGAGTTAATGAGAGTAAAAACAGTGAAACTGTGGGCTGAAAAAACAAAACAATTAGCTAAAAGACGCTAAACATATACATAAATATTGAGTAGTGCAGAACTGAAGGTAACAGGACAACGGTAGACTTTTTTCTTCTTCATGTTTTCATACCTGAGCACAGAGAATACCCTGGCCATCTTGCCAATGGCGCGGATCTTGTTGCGGATGACCTCCTTGCGGGCAGAAGCTGTAGCACCTGGAGAGGTCAGAGGACAATCATACAAACTGTGACTCATGCATACCAAACCGTATCCTGTGGAAGTCTGATCTAGACTGCATTGTCTGTGCTCTGTGTTGTTTGTCTCAAACTCTAAATGCCTTCATCCTTAAAGTCTCATAAAACTGAGTAAATGTAAACGGACGGTCTTTCAGACTATTAGTTTTTATCCAGAAGCGCATCAGACGAACACAATGCAAACATATGTGGTTATTGAAGCCCAAAGTTCAGATTATCTGGAACGGTTTAAATCCCTCCACACATCACAACAACTGAGTGACTCTCAGCATCCAGTGCATTCATGCTGCCTCTCCACATTGTACGACTAAGTCCCTTTACCTTCCATCATCATCACCATCATCATCTGTAGACGGCCTGATCCTTGTCCAAACATGTCTTTTCAGCACGTTCGATGAGCACACGCTATATGAATTTTCCTGTTTTGGTTGCAGATTTTTTTCCTGGGCTGGAAAACTAAACTTTGCTTAAGGGGACCGCTTTGTATGATAACAGTTTCAAGGCCACCAGGGAGCCACTCTGGAAAAAATGCATGAGTATGAAGGATGGAAATGGAGCTGATGCGTGGTGAAAGGCCGGGTAAAGGAAAGAGCTGACAGCCTGACGTCTGGTTTAAGACTCTTCCCCCTCATCCTCGGTTGAATACACTACTACCACTTTAAGATACGCGTCTTCACAGTATTAATTCCCTGTAATAAACCTGCTTATTTCAATGTGTGCAGCAAACACATCGGTTGGCTAATGAGAACGACCTTTAAATATTTCTTCATGTTTCAGATTTGGCCTTAGCTGAAGCAGGAGCATGTAAGTGTCGCGTTACTGACACGTCTGTGTGGGAAACAATTAAAAATGAGATCATTAGGAAGACTCAGTGGTCGTGTTAGAAGGAGCATTAAACAGACGTTAGTTGACAGACTTACAGAGAGCAAGCACTGGCCAAAAGTCTATCTACCTCTGCACACACCATTATGGCTAATGTTTGTACCTTTTTTGGGGGGATATATTAGCTGTCCTTCTCATGAAACACCCCCAGAAGAGAAGACAAGAAAAAGGACAGAGAGATCAGTGGATGGCTGTAGAATGAAAAGAGGAGGCGGCAGAGAGGGGGCTGACAGCGAAATAAGAGGCAAGAAAGCACAACAAGTAAAGAGAAAAGGCGATGCCTTGAACACAAAACTCTGGAAAACATAGAAAAGAGAAATTAGATGAGGTCAACCAAGGCAGTGCCAACATCACAGCATGAGATAGAGAGAAAAGAAAGAGGGAGAGTGCAAAAGAAACGTGAGAAAGTGGTGAGGTCTGAAATATCAAAACAATGGCAATTGGAGATAAAGAGCAAGGGCAACAGGAGGATTATCAGAGATTATAAGAAGGGCACAGAAAAGGAAATCATGAGTGAGAAAGACCAAACAAAAGAACAATCCAGATGTCAACATAGTGGAAATCAACAAAATATATGAGATGCAAAACCGAAGAAGAAATGAGCTTGAGTTGAAGGGAAAGTGAGGGAACGTGAAAATAAAGTGCGACCGAGAGAGCTGAGTGAATGAGTAGGTGGAAAATGATGCAATGTTAAAGGACGGCTAATTATTTGAGGGACTGTAAACTAAAACTGTAATGTACTGCCTATTTATATTCCCTGATTTCTCACGAACCAATTATCTGAACCTAATGCCAATCAACACAAGGAACAGGCAGCACTTATACGTGTTTAAAAAGTTTCAACAATGGCTGAAATATTGCAAAATCTCCACCTATGGGTGCCTGTTACAGAGCCGAACTATGCATCAGTAAACCCGAGGAGGAGGAAGAGAAGGAGGGAAGGACTGGTGAGATCATTTCCTGTTTGGCAGTAAGAGGTGGGGCGCGCTGAGGGGAAACTCATTGTAGATAAACTCTGATCTGGGATCAAACAGATTACTCCCAACTTGCCACTATTATATGATGATAACAAGCATGACTACAGTGTGATGAGCTGATGTTTAAAACGA
Source organism: Pagrus pagrus (assembly GCF_965226575.1). NCBI lineage: Eukaryota > Metazoa > Chordata > Actinopteri > Spariformes > Sparidae > Pagrus > Pagrus pagrus. Next base: position 9,722,774 of record NC_140204.1, on the reverse strand, counting down.
AGAGGAAGTGCACTACAGTGGCCTCAAATCTTGATACATCTCGACTCTTTCAGGCTTTACGAGGACCCACTGACGCCATGGGTGTCGATTTTCAGGCTGCTGAAGGTTATGAGTCATGATTCAGCTGCGTCATGTGCCAACAGCTTCTGGATTGTCTCACTGCTGATGAATACGCTGAAGAATGTTCTTTAAATGAAATATATTCAAACTTAATCTTCCTAACAATAGGGCCGAGCGCTGAAAACTCAAGGGAAGTGCATGTTTGAGATTTTTGCAAGAGTGTGTGTCTGCTGTTCCTATTAGCAGAGGACTCCCTCTAGTGGAGATCAGGTAAAACTCCAGTGACAACTGTTGTTGTTGCCCTCCGTCTGCCGAGCTTACCGTCCAGCTCCTCGTCGGTCGTCAACTCATCGTTGGAGCAGATGCTCAGTACGTTCACTAGCATCTCAGTCACTGTAAAGAAATCAGACAAAAACATATTACAAGATGGCATTTGTTCCTCAGCACCATGGGTGATTCAACCTGGTAAGTGTGTCTGGAGAAGGCTCCCAGCCATAAAAAAGTCACGCGGCGCTAGTTAGACGGACGCAGATTCACCCGAGTGACCCCTCCGTGCACACGCCCAGAGAGCAGCCCACATCAGTGACCTTGCAGCATTGCGAGGAATGGCCCTGTGAGGAAGGGTCACACCCAAAATGGGCTTCCTGGAGTGTGTGCGTCAGTGGTAGTTATGTGTGATTAATTGACACGGATGTGTCACAGGTACGACGGCGGGGTGCCCTCGACTCAACAAAAACTGAACGCCTGACACAAACTTCAAGGCGGTGAGAGAATTCAAACCTCAGCAGCAGAAAGATCCTTTTAACGAACATGTCAAAGCAATTTAATAACTTTAAATGTAAGCAGGTTTCTGGCTCATAAGTCATGTGTAATAAGTGTTGTATTTATGAGCTCTAATTGACTACACTGCAGTGAGAGCTACATTTCTTGAGGCTGGGACATTTTCATTACCGACTCAGGGGACTGAATGTTCATTACAAGTCGTTGGTGCATTGCAACATTTGGTAAAACTGCTTGTACTCAGTGTTCCCCTTTCATCAAAAGCGCCGTGGGTGCTTTTTGCGGAAGCGTGCTCACCTTTCTCCCCGACAAACGGCAGGGACCAGGTGAAAACGTCCATGAAGTTGGGCAGCCAGTAAGGGTGAGGCGAGCAGTTGAACTGTCGGATGTTCATCACGTTGTTCTCGTACTTCAGCACCGCCGCTGGGGAGGGGAAGAAACAGAACAAAAGGAAGGGCGGTTGTTAAAATATGACTTAATGTGCGAGAAATGCTGCTTTCTCTCTCCACCACAAGATCTTATTAAGGTCCAGATCCATTAGCCACCTCACCCTCTTCCCAACCATTACTTAGAAATACTGTGTGGCCTCAGCAGCTGGTACATATCCTGTTGGTCTACCCTGTTATCAGCCCAGAGAGAGTTACCCACAACGTACTCAGCCTGTAATAGTACCAAGAAATAGGGATGGCTGTGGGAGAATATCAGCCTCTGAGGAGCCAACAGGATACACATCAAACGGAAATATCCCAGAATGGTTCGAGGGGATTGCTTCGGAAATAAAACTCTCCATTAGAAGAAAGATATTCTTTACCTGTAATAACTTTTAATAACTTTAATTAATCTGGCACTTTGTTTCTTTAGCTGCTTTATTAAGCCATTCCCCTGATGGGCTGAGGCATTTCTTCCTTCAGTATTAAATAGAGCAAGGCCATCGTAATAAACACTTGAAGTTTTTATGTGAAAAGTTCTTGGGTGTTTTTATTTTTTTTTACCTTTCCTGGTTAATGATTCATGAGCTGCAGTTGCTGTGCAGACAGAGCTCCGCTTGGCTAAAAAACCTATCGAGAAAAGTGTAAGGTGGCCAAAACGCTGTCAGCAACACCAGGACTGGACTGTAGCCTGGACGCAACTCAAAAATTTGTCAGACGCTGTCAGTCAACATCTGAATCAGTCAACAGTTGAATAAACGGATCCAGCACAAACCTACCTACACAAAGACATTTTAAGGTAATGTATTATCATCAGCATCTGTCAATCTCTCACTCCCACTGAAGGACTATTATAATAGCAGAAATGCAAAAGGAGATGCGTAAATTGAGGGTTGAAAACAGCACGAGCATTACATTCAAGGCAACCAGGGGGTAAAAAAAAATAAATCAATCCCTGTTTCCCCCTTCTGGAACATTTCCTCTGCGTATTGATTACCGCCCCCACTAGGTGAAACATGTCCGTCATCACAGAAACACATGGCTCAGCGTTTGGGCTCAACGAGGCGGAGCACTTTTCATTAATTAACCCGAGAGCCATCAATTTCTGGTGAGGAGGGAAGGGGAGTAGCAGCAGACAGGAAGCTAAGGTAATGATAGGCAATGCTATTAACGGCAATGAACTCTGTATGATGATCATTATCCAGGCAATTTGACATGGAAGCATGAAGACGCAGCCGCTTACTCATACTGACCTGATTTTGCCATCATTAAAGTGCTCCTTCTTATGCTGCTAAAATGCTTCTTCCCCAACCCTAACCCTTCCTAAACTCATTATAGTTCTTTATTTCCTTATTTCCACTTTCCTTGTGCACATAACATAGTCAAAAGAAAAGTGTTTATGTGGAAAAAGCGGCCTATTCAAAGTGCAAAATGCATAAAACTACATAAACTTGCACAGTTTCCAAGGTTATGGCTTTAAAAACGGCAATAAACTATATATTACTGGATTTGAAATCTCATTGGCTACATGGCGCATCAATCATCCGGAGACTGGCGTGTAAGTGGCTCAGGAGAGACGAGAAAGAAGAGAGAGTGGGTCACTCGTCTACACGGTCACTCATTGGCTGTTTTAGGCTCTAGGGCGGGCTTAGGAGCTCATATCTGCTCAAATGAGCTGTCAATCAAACGGCTGCCATCTCAGGAGCTCCGGTGTGGAGGGATAATGGATTCTGCTGTGCATGAAAAAGCATCCGTGATCGCAGTTTTTAGCCATTTTGTCAGCTGGTTAGCTTAGCGTAGAGACTGGAAACAGCTAGCTGGAAGAGTCTCCTGGAGTCTCCTCTGGTTGCCCCGTCACCTCACACCGACTACAAAACTCCATGAATCAGTCCGGCACACAAAAACCCCTTTAAATTATTCAAGTGGTTTTATTAATCATGTAGCAGTGGAGACCGTGGTGGGTGGGGTTCGGTCGGTGTTCACATTAAGGGTGTAGAAGGAGAAGTAGCAAACAAATAAGCTGTGTGTTGTGTCAGTCATGGTGCAGCACGTAAAGAAAAACTATTTAAAAACCGACCTCAACTCTCAGGGTGCAGTAATGTGCTGCGTCGAGTAGTATCAGTTTATTTTACGCGATGCCTTATCATAATCACATGGTCACTGTGTACTGCTGACATAGAAACCACCTTCCAAACACTGACCACAGCATGCCCCATGTGACCTCACCCATGATTAAGGCATAGTGTGAATGTAGGTGCTGAGGAAAACATGAGAGCTGCCAAACATAAAAATATCCACGCTGCATATAGAGGCCCCAGCCTCTCTCATACGCCGGGGCAAGTCTGGTGGCCCAGATCTGGGGAAAGCGGACACCGTGGCTGGGTCACCATGGGGGACTTTCCTGCCTCGGCCTCTCTCGGGTCGGGAATAGCAAGTCATCAAACCTGGCATCCCAAGCAGCTATAACCTCGGTCGCAACAGAGTCGGGTCAGAAAACATCCTGCTAGGCTGGGGTTTGCCTCAGTGTGTGTGTGTGTGAGATCAATGAGGCATGGTATTGCATATAGTGCAGTAACTATGCAATCAAAGTGGTCCCTTCAGTATTGCAAAGCATTACACTACCACCACCGTCACCTCCCTTATCCCAGGCTACACAAACCAACACATGCACCACACACACACCCTTCAACATAAACATTCAACAAAGAATCTCCAGCAGGGGAACATCCATATACTCTATAATTAATGTGGCATTATCATCATTACCAACAAAACGCTACTACACAGTCCAATAAGAAAAGCATTGTATTATCCTGACACAGTGCACTCAGACGGACGCCGTGGGTGTTTATGCGTGTGCGTCGGCGTGCATGAAAGCAGTCGCACGCGTGGGCAGGCGTTGCATAAACATCACATACTGCATAAACATGGTCGAGGCACTTGATTGAATGCAGCCACGGAGGCCCGGAGGGAAAAAGGCAGAGCGGGGGAGAAGGTCAGCTCCCCCGCCGTCGCTCCTTCAAATCGGATTCCCTTTAAAGGAACAGAGACGCCCGACAACCTCCCCCGTGCAAAACAAAACAAAACATGCTCTTCGCACTCCAGGTACAAAACAGGTCAAGGCCCGCTCTCTTTTCCTTTGGACATTTCATTACACATGCAGATAAGGGTTGACAGGAGCGGCGCTCGGCTTCTCTGCAATCAGAGCACGCGTTACTACAAATGCACAATTATATGCAGAGTTATTTCTCTTCCAGCAGGAGGGCCACAGCTCTTGTGGCGACCAGCTGTGAGCTCTGCGTTCAACTTCCACTGCTCCGTTTAAAGCCGCATGACAGCCACTAGATGTCTCTGCTGCTCTGGTGCTGGTTTAACAGGGTACCTGAGGCCAAGCCTGCTGCCACGGTAACACAGATATTGCGAGGTGACGCCCCCCCCCCCCCCCTCCCTCATCAATTATTCATAAGGGAGTGCCTTAGTCGGTTTCCCCGGTAACGAGGACTGTTAAATCTGCTTTGAGATCAGGGGGAGATTCCCACCGTCCTGCCCTGACGCTTAATGCTGACTGCATAAGGCCTCTTGTATCAAGTTCCACTAGATTAGTATCCCATGCCGGTCCATTACACCCGGCGCGCTGCTTCCATTAGATGTCAGACGTGTGGATGGCAGCGACTGGATGCAAGTCCATGTGCAGCTGAACAACGCACGAACGGATTCTTGTTTATTTTCAGTCTATACTCAACATTGATGTTCAGGCAGTGGTAGGGTGGGGATGAAACACCTGTTTTTATTTTCAAGGTTCACTCGCTTGCCTTTTTTGGAGCTCTCAACCACATCCAACAGTCTTCTTCAGTGGATGGAGATGGTTTTTGATTTCTGATAGTCTAATGTCACAAAGAAATCTAACTCAAGGGTCCCTTACGTGCCTCTCATGGTCTTCCTCAGTGAGATGGGGAGTGGATAAAAGGTCGACTGAGGAGCTTTCATTTGCAACTCATCGTCTTCCTATACTCCTATTTTTGGTTTGACAATAAAAATCTTAACTCGTGGTCCGTTTACTTTCTTAGTGGAGGGAGGTGGTTTTTGATTACAGATGTTTGAATGTAGAAAAAGACTTAAACTTAAGGTTATGGACCTTTTTCTGGGGCTTTCAACCACGTGCCATGGTCTTCAGTTTTTTTTACTAATTTGTCTCAGATACAACTCAATATGAAATAGAAATGCAAAGCACGTCTCTTATCAATCAGCAGAATCAGAGCTGATAATATATATAATAACATAATGAGGTTTAGATCCTAGTTTGCATGGAAGAAGAAGATCCCTTCCTGCATAACATTATGTTCTTCATTTCTCTTTAAAAATGCAGCATGAAAAGTTTTGTCACTGAATCTTGTTTGCAGAAAAACTGAAGGGAAGCCCAGTTATGACCGGAGTGATAACAGATGGGTGGGCATCTGCAGCCAGGGATACTCTTCTCGCTGGCACTCGCGACGAGGGGGGAAAAAATGAATTCCCTGCTGGGCTGGCGTCATCGCCGCCCTAGCTTCCATCCTGCTATTTATTCCAGTGGCAGGGCCAGGAGCCAATCACGCCACTCCATTTCCTTTCTCTTCAAATCACCCATCTCTACCACTTACCAATCAGCACAGAGCCGCAGGCAGGAAATGGCGTAAAAGAGCGAACTGCGTCTAGTTTGACCTGCGACTGAACCAAAAACGATGTCCCGATCCCCTTTTTTTTCTTGGCAGCGGCACATTCCTACTTTTTTAGTTTCCACCGCATCAGTCCGTTCCTGTTTCCACCTCATCGTCAAAACACTAACACAAGAGAGGAAACGAGACGTTAATTTGGTTATATAAGGTTTAACAGGTGTGAGATGGATCCAACCCAACCAATCCTTCACTGTCTCGGGGGGTGAAATAAGAGATTAGCGTCAACAGCGTTGGCAACAACACTGTCATTTTCGCTTTTATTCCATCCAAGCAGCATAACCATTAGGATTCAGTCGCTGGCTTTCGAGACCAGTCAATAATGATGCAGCAGAAACACATTCCATTAATACAAAACCGCAAGCAATCTCCAAAGTGTATAACTGCCAGCTACACCCCTCCTCCTCCTCCTCCTCCTCTATCTCACTCTCTCCACTGCAGTCACTTCGGGACTCAAACAGCGAAAGCTCAAAGATTGAAAACTGCTAAATCACTGCTGCTGTGTTTTCATTTAACGCAGCTCGGCGGCCACCCCGGGGACCTGCAGTGCAGGGGTCAGAGCTGTGATGGACAGCCCGGTCAGACCCTGACACTTACTGCAATGCAAACAGTTTGACTTGAAAGACAAAATAAAAAAAAAAAGGGAGCGATGGGGGTGGCATCTTAAAAGCGGGACTTCATAGATATCACACCCTGAGTATCATTCATCCGCTGATTATCCTGACTCAGCTACAAGTTCAATTTACGTCTGGCGGAGGAGTTTTTCCTCCTCCTCCTCCTCCTCTCTGTGCTCTTCTCACCGCCAACACCCCCCCCCCACGTGGAGAGGTCTCATTGGTTAATCTGGCCAACTCCCAGCACTATATTGACGGGACCTGCTGATGCCTCCTCCCCCCCTTTTTTTAAGATTTATGTTCCCACTCGATTGGCCATCAATCACAGGACATGCTCAGTGGGCTCCGAGCTCCGGCGAGAAGCTAAGAGCAGACCAATTCATTACAGAGGCTTTGGTTCAACCGGCGAACCCCTCCCACATGACTGATTAGGAGAGCATCAACAGGACTGATAGGCCTGTGTTGGTTAGCTGTGCCTGTTCCATGGGATTGTGCAACTGTGGGGGGAAAATACATCAAGCCGAGTCGAGTGCACGGCTGATAAAGTGAATTGGAAAACTAAGTAATTACATAACCACAACTTGTGAAGTTTTAAGAGCTTTAACATAAAACCTCTGGCAAGACTTTTAGCTTGAGGGATGTTTATTTGCTTGTGGAATTGATCTCTTTTTCTCCGCTATTATATTTGTGTTTTAAAGCCAGAGATTTATCTCGCCATAGATTTAGCCGAGGAGTGAAAACGCGCCTCGTTTTTCCGAGCAGACAGCGAGTGATAGGAGAAATTAGGAACATGCAGTCCTGCGTGGTAAGATGTAGCCGTGTGCCTAAATGAAGTCGGGTCTAAAAACAAACACAGAGTAATCTTTTTCTTTCTGATAACTGCTCGTGCTCTGGGAGGCGTTTTATCAGCTGAAGGTCAGCCAGTTGCAGCTAAAGACCAGGTTGCACACCGAATCATTTTTGATCCTTTGACTGTTTTCGTGTGAACTGGAGAGGTGCGAGCGAAAAACAATAAACAAAAAGCGGCTGACATCACTTTTGTTTGTTTGTTTGTGTTGTGTTGTGTCGACTGTGAGCCATAGGAAGATTAGTTGGCATGGAACGAACGGGATCCTAATAATAAAACAACAAACCAGACGGGCAAAGTGCCACAACGTTTCTTGAATGTCCTTATTGTGCACGGAAAGGAGGCACGAATGCAGCTCACGGGGGGGGGGGGGGGGAAGTGTCAACAAACGGCAAAGCTAATCTCAGATCAGAGAGCACCTGCAAACAGGCCAGAAGAAAACAAAAAAAAAGAGCAGCCCTCGCTCCCTCCCCTGCGTAATGTACTGCAGCGTAAAAACTCTGTTATGGCATTTCATCACGAGAGGAATTGCAAAACAGCGTGCACAAGGCACCGTCGCTCCTTCCTTCCCATTTCCATTTCCTGTGGTTTGCCCACCGCCACCCCCGTCCAAACATGCTCCCACAGCCAAGGCAAGATACTGTCTGTTCTCGGGGGGGGGAGGGAGGGAAAAGTGCTGACTCACAGCACAAAGGCAAGCCTATCTTGCTGCGTGGGCACCGTAGCACCGCATAGGGCGCCGCCGGGTGCCAAGTCAACCGGCATCAGGCCATTTAATTTCACACCAGTTGTGTCCCTGAGTTGACCCGGCCAAAATCAAGAGGCGCAGACGTTTCTGTTTCTCAACAAGTACAATTATTTTACATATAGGTGGTCCAAGACCGTTTTAAAACCTTATTAATATGAATATAAACTGTCTGAGAGGCGGAAATATAAAGCGCTAAAACATCCAGGTATCATTGATGAGATTAATGAAGCGATCGTTATCCAGCATGTACAATAAAGGGCCTGAGGGAAGCCAATAACAACAATAATAATAATAATAACAATATGTCTTCTTACCTTTGTTGTTGTAGACATCTAGGTAGTTGGGTGCTGAGAAGATGGTGATAAGGGATGGGAAGCCAGTGGTCTGACTCTTTCTGTACATGCGGTATCTGTAAAAACGACCCAAGGAGAGCGTTAGTAAACATTTTAATCCTTGGTGTTCAACCCTCGGGACACGATTAGCAGCAACAGTTTGTTTTCTGTATGGTTGTTTGTCTCCTGAGCTGATGATCGGTAAGTCTGGGGGGCGACTCAGGAGAGTAAATCCCAGTGCTGCAGGCGAAATATGCCCTTAAATATAGAAGTCGCGACATTCAAACCCCAACTGCTCCGATCCCCCCCGGCAAAACTTCTGGGCTTGTGTTTGGTGGTTTTGGATACTTGAGCTTTGAGGTAAACAAAAAGATGATTTAGCTGATGCGCCCAAACCAACTGCAAACAAAAACATAGATGGAGCTTAGTAACATTATTGCATGTGCGTTCTAAAAGGTGGCTAGGGGCTGCAACCTCATCCGAGACGTGGCGAGGTGTGTCCCCATGTGACCGAGCTGTGGGAGTGCAACAGTAAACAACTGTGTGCTGTGCATCCCACCGCCTTAACCTCGCTTAGAGGGAGATCAGCCTGACACATCCACCCACCTGCCCGCTTTACAAACTAAACTTTTCAAAGAAGCTTTTGTCTGAAATCTAGGATGCTCTCTTCCTGATGAATAACAGTCGTTAAGCGCTGTATTCGCTGTATTCAGCGGAGTAAACAACATACATTTTCCGCAAATCAAACTTTTAAGCTGGGCCCAGAGCGCCGGGGGGGAAAGCTTTTTTCATTTAATACCCCCGGTCTGAATCACTCTGCCGTGTGACGGTGTGATGGTGTGATGGGAGAAGACGAAAATGCCACAAACACTCACCCAGCATCCTGCGCTTCATGGGCCCGGATGATAGATAATAAGTTATTGTGTTGTAGAAAGTCACAGACTGCAGGGTAGCTGTTGAATAAAGAGACAAACATTTGGTTTACTCATACATCAAGAAAAAAACCCGGTAAGATCAAGAAGAAGGATCAATAGAAATAACTAAATAAGTCATGGGTCTTATTGATCGTTGCTCGGAGAAACAGTGGATATACAACATTGAGTTCAAGACCAACTGTGGCTCCTAAGGAGGCATATTGCTTTTAAAGGCTGCCTGTGAAATTAAGGCTTTCATGTCAAATTTAAAATCTCATAATGTTTAAAACAAAAAGGTACGATGACTCATTATCTAAGTAATGACCTGTATTGTGCTTAACTTTTTAAACAAGCCTTCACGCTGTAAGAGGAGTAGGTGTGATCCCTCTCAAAAAAAAATGTCAAGCATGACACATGAGTCACAGCAGACCATTTCTTCAAGATGCCGGGGAGGGTAAAAGCAAAGAAAGAAAAAAAAAAACTACAGTAAGCTTTCAGTGTTTTCCACGCTGCAACCCTTCCTGCTCTGCACCAGGAATTTCCTCTGGCAAACGGCGTCTTCTGGAAAAAAGCGTCTCAAAACGAGCCGCATAACCAGAATACTTTTGAGCTTTTGCTTCCTCAAGGAACGTGATTTTAAAAAAAACCCACGTGGACGTCAGGAGTTGTGAATCGTGGGCTGCTGTGTAATGAGAAGATTGAGTGACACCTTTGCATTGCATCTGAAACACTTAGTGAAGGTGGGAGGACGATAATAGGGGCTAAATTCAAGGTTGTTTTTTTTTTGCAGTTTCATGTCTCGAATTTCTGGCTGATTAACATAAAAGTCACTTTGCAGCTTTTTTCCAGCAATAGAAATGACAGCGTGAGGCAGACGGAGGATAGATAGAAAGAAAGAGGGCATCTCCATGTCAAACTTTTGTAATTACTTTGACGAGTGGAGAGAAAAAGCCCCTTTAAAAAGATGCACAAAAACTCCCGAAATACCAAACCTTTGTGGTTCAATTAAGATGTATCTTGTGCTACAATGTTTGGATTAAGTTCTGTAATCCGAGCTCAACGCCTTCGCAGAATCGGAGCAAAAACAATCAGCGACGCCCACGTACAGCAATCAAAACTATACATTCTGGATTCAAATCAAAACTGTAAAGAGGTTTGTACGTCTCTTAATGTAATAAAACTGTTTTTTGTTCTCCTCATTTGCTTTTCCTGCATCAGATGCAGATAGACGCCATATGGGGCCATTTGGTAGACAAGATACACTTGGCCTAGTTTGTTTTTTGGCAGTTTTTTTGGAGTTTAGAGCGTCTCCCATCTGTCCGACAACAGGGCACACAGATGTTTATCAGCTCCTTGGACAACATGGGGAAATGACTTCATCGTGTGCAATCTGAATGGCGCTTTGCATGTTGAGCTTTTTAAAGTAAAGCTTGTATTAACACAAATGGGAAAAAAAGATGTAAAGAAGAAATCACTTTAGGCTGATTCATCCGAAGCAACCGTATTCAGAAACACGTGCAAATTTCACGCCTGGGTTGCGTTTGTAAAAAAGTGTTACGAGCGTGCCGACGGCGCTACGGGAAATTATTGGTTGCCGAAAGACAGAGGCAACAAAGAAGCTGATGGTTTTCTGGGAGGGGTGTTGAGGAATGGCTCGCTCTCAGTCTGGCTTAGACTGTCTCATAAATCCTGAATGCCAGTGTGATGCCAATTAGCGACCGTCCCCTGGGCAGATGGAGCGGAGGACACTGATGAAAACAAGACCCCAGAGGAATTCTGACCAAACGGCAGAAGGTTAACTAGGATGCTGGTACAACACAAACATGTGACATTCAAATCATTTATTTGAGGTAAAAAAAAAAAAAAAAAGGCCACATACCAAACATTTCTGTTCGGTCGCTCGACAAAGTGACAACTTTAGTAGGAAAACATTCTTTGAACACTGGACAAGTGGTGGACCTGGAGCCTCGTTATAGAAGTCTGAAGTCCTGTCCTAGCTTAGTTTAGGGTGACGCTTAGGAAAAATGTTTCCTAACTACATTTAGAACTGATGTTAGCGTGTTGAAGAAGCTAACATTGATGTTAGCTTGTTGGAGAGGCTAAAACAGATGTTAGCCTGTTGGAGAGGCTAACACTGATGTTGGTCTGTTGGAGAGGCTAATATTAATGCTGGCTTGTTGGAGAAGCTAACACTGATGTTAGCTTGTTGGAGAAGCTAACACTGATGCTAGCCTGTTGGAGAGACTAACACTGATGTTAGTTTCTGGAAGAAGCTTAAACTGATGCTATCCTACTGGAGAAGCTACGACTGATGCTAGCCTGTTGAAGAAGCCAACACTGTTAACCTATTGGAGAAGCTAACACTGATGTTAGCCTGTTGGAGAGGTTAACACTGATGTTAGCCTGTTGAAGAAGCTAAAACTAATGTTAGCCTGTTGGAGAAGCTACGACTGATGCTAGCCTGTTGAAGAAGCCAACACTGTTAACCTATTGGAGAAGCTAACACTGATGTTAGCCTATTGGAGAGGTTAACACTGATGTTAGCCTGTTGAAGAAGCTAAAACTAATGTTACCCTGTTGGAGAAGCTACGACTGACGCTAGCCTGTTGAAGAAGCCAACACTGTTAACCTGTTGAGGAAGCTAACATTCATGTTAGCTTGCTCAAGAAGCTAAAGATTATGTTAATCTATTCGAGAAGCTAGAAGCTAACACTGGCATTAGCCTTAACTTTCCCAGACCATGTATTAATGTGTATACATCTCTTTGTCTCCTTTGCTGACATGATTAAAGCCTCCTACATACTGAAGCTACAACATTACATTAGCTATAGCAAGCTAGCTAGTGAGTGACAAGTGAAGCCAGACAGCTCTCATTAGGATACAGGCATGACAGGAGTGTCGATTGAAAAATCCAGTTTAATGATCTACCTAGGCCACAACCAGTGTGTAGTAGGAAGATTTTTCCTTTCTTTAAATGAGGCCGCAGCAGTATAATGGCTCACATACACTAACAAAAGATATGTTAAGACAATCGGGCAAAACATGCCCTTTAAAAATTCACAACAACAGCAGTGATGGGAGTTCACTTCTAACGCATTGGCCATTAAAACACTATTAAGTCAGTAGTTATGAAACACCTGTTATTAGAAGAGAAAGAAAAACAAAAGGAGAGAGAGAAAATGCATATCAGGAGCCCTTCGGTCATTTCTGACTACTTCTGCTGGCTCGCCTCGGGCACGCTGGGGCCAAGTAAGCATCGCTTAGGCAATAATGAGCGGAGGGAGCGCACTTAGAGACAGGCCTGTGCCTTGTGGTAATGTGCCAGTTCATTACATTTTGTGACAGTGCGAGCTGCCTGCTCCGAGCATTTCCTCTGTTTGTTCAGTTAGTCAGCTCAATTGAAGGTAATGCGGGTTACATAAATAGTGGCGACGGTCTGAGGAGGAGACTTTGGGAGTACTCGAATGCACGCCATGTTTCTAACAACTGCCGGTCTCCTACTCACAAGTTGAGGCACCGCAGAGATGAGAAGTGGAAATTTGGCAGGAGGGTTTCTTGATTTATTAACTCCCTGACAAGATGGTGGTTATTTTTCTTTCCTTTTTGTTTTTTTTTGTAATAAAACATTTGTTTATGATTACTGCCATACTTCATACCTGTCTTTATGTTCGGATACTCTGGAAAACGTTTTCTTTGTATTGAAATCATTTAAGCAATAAGGCTTCCACGGTTTGTTCAGCCAAAACTAAATCAGTGGACGATTTATTTTTCCTAAAAAGCAGTCAAAACACCAAATCAGACTACGGGCTTTAATTAAATGCAGCCACGGAGATCATGTTTCTAATTAGCTGGTCCAGCATAAAACATAATGTTAGCTTATTACACGAGCACACTGTGAAAAACGCCTTTGAAACATCGCGTTGCTCTGATCGCAGGAGATCAAACACTCACCTGTAGAAGTAGGAACAGCCTCGCACTGTGTTGTGTGTGAAATGCTCTTGGCTCTTCTCGTTCCCGAAGTCCTCCAGAGGGTCGGACCACAGCAGGTCGCACATCGGTCCGTACGCCGGAGGCTCTTTGAATCTGTCTAGCTGTGGAAGAAAAAGCAGGATCTCTTGTCAGCCTCTTTTGAGCGTGCGTACGTTTTTTTTTTAGCACAGAAAAGACTTTTCGTTTGCGGCAGCTGCTGCCGCGATGGTAATTAAATCGCGACTCCGGCTAACGTGTTCGCTAGAGTGACTTGTTATCCTATTCAGAGCAGTATGGATGGATGATGTGTGGAAGATGGCGCTCATCTTTTAGTTAGCTGTTTGGGGAAAGGTGTGAAAAAGCTCGTTCTTTAGGAGCAATGCACAGAAACGACTCTGAGATGACTCTGTCTCAAACAAAAGCTTGTGGATGACCGGACGGGTCGCATGATGGACACTTCAATAGAGCAGATTCTATTATGCATGCCCTCTGATTGCAGCCACAAAATCCATTTGGATTGATTGAATTAGTTTGAAAGCTGGATCCGACTCTTCAACATTTTTTTTTTTTCTTAATCAGAGCGAGGACCAGACCCGGCGCTGGCGGTCCCTCGCGTCCAGGGTCCTTAGCAGTATTTGAGACAAGATAGCGGAGAATTTGCTTCGTGCGTTGCGACCGAGGTTGTTGTTTTCACAGCGCATCACGCTAAAACGAGCTTTTTTCTTTCCCTCATTAACTTTGAATGAAAGCAGAAAATACGTGAAGCAGACAGGAAGCTGCTCTGTAGTTTTTAAAAGCCCCTCGCTGGAACACCTGCTGTGAAAAACACACACACACACAAAAAGGAAATTATAGAGAAAATGGTCTCAAATCAGACACATACTTTCCTGATGTCGTCAAGATTTGTGATTTCTGGAGACAGTCCTCCGTGTACGCACAGGAACTGCTGGTTCATAAGTGCAGCCAGGGGAAGGCAGTCGAAGGCGTCCATACATGCGTCATACACCCTCTCTGAATACTTAATTCTACCTGTCATGGAGGAAGAGGGAGAAGCGCGCCAAGTCAAACAACACAGCTCTCATACATCGGGCCAGTGTGCTAGACTGGGACGGAAAAGGTTCTCAAAAGTGCCAAAAAAACTTTAAAAACAGCACAATTTCACAGCGCTTTTGTGTTTTTTTTTTTCTGTTTGAGTCCAACAGAAATACTTCTGACATGTGTAAACATCAAGAAGGGCAAGAAATCTGACTGAATCCCGTAGCAAAGGCCAGAGGGCACTTTTAAGTGAGCGTTTGAGGTCGATGGCTGAACTGGCCGCATAATAAACAGCTTTTTTTTTTTTTTTTTTTTTTTTTTTTAGAAAAGAATAACTCAATTCTCCTTCGTCTCTGTACTGAGACTCACACAGCACACTGCTAAGACTAATTTAGATCAAAAGGTAGGAAAGAAGAGGAAAAAAATGAAAGAGGCGTTACTTACATTCCTGCTTAAATGTGAAATACTCTGTTAAATGTCTACATTCATGATTCCCACGCAGCAAAAACAGTGTTTTGGGGTAAAGGATCTTTAAGGCCCACAAGTACAGCACACACTGAAACGAAAAGAAGAACAGAACAAGGAATTGGGTTGGACACAGCTGAGCTCATAATAACACAAGCGATCCTGCTTATAATGAAACATTCATGGAGTTACGTTTCGTGGCACGGATGACAGAAACCTTCAGGAGACGGGCACCACACGCTCCATTAAAACATCTTTTATTAATAAAAGTCTCATGTTTCAGGCGATGAGATGGCAGGAAATATACATCTGAGCAAATTCCAAGCAAAAGATTGAAACATGCAGTTTTCCCTACATATTAAAGAAACGTCTCGGTACATAACCCTAAGCTACGCCGTGACATTTTGCTATCCAGGCTACGTTTGAAGTTATTACAAAAGCCTGTTACCCAACGCCAATATCTAGCAGCCTGATTTGATCAACGCTCAAAGAAGAGCTATTAATAAACGCAGCTTCAGTTGGGCACATGGCGCGTGTCACACTCGATTAGGCCCGCGAGAGGACGCGCGCACAACAATGATATACTCACTTCAATACTGAAATACCCTCTGTCAACGTAGTCCCCCAGGAAAAGGTAGCGTGTGGATGCTGGCGATCCTCCTACTTCAAACAGCTTCATCAGGTCAAAGAACTGCCCGTGGATGTCTCCACACACTGGAAGAAAAGGACAGAGACACATGAAGACAGCAGCTATTTTTATTTTTACAGCTGAGGGAGAAACTGTGTGAGGTTATTTGCTTATTTCCATATTTTCAATCAGATGTGCAGAGCTCCGATAATCCAAGGAACATGTGTAGCGTGCTGGACTTTCTTTAATACAGAGGCAAACACTATTTTTTTAATTTTGTTAATGTCAAATTTATTTATATGATCTGCTCATTTGCGGCTGGAAAAAAAAGGCGATGGTGTACAGTAGACACACGACTGATCCTCCACAGCTCTCCCAGCCCACGCTCACCTCGGGAAAATTATGCACACGATGGAACAGAAACGAACATAAAAACAATGCCGGTTTGCACCAAAAGGAGTTTAATCTGAATCCTCTTTGCTCAGATCATCCGCAGGGAGGAGACGCATGTTAGATTTTAAATGATTAGAAACACTCAGTTTGACGGCTCTTGTGTTTTTTGTGTTGATGTCACCTTCCTACAAGCACAACCAGCACAAACTGTTAAAGCCTCAGCGCACATGATTTTCTGTGTAAAGCAAGTCGTCCAATAAGGGAAGGGAATCACAACAGCTGGCTTCAGCGTGCGTCCCCCCCACATCCTCTCTCAGCCTCTTTATAACCTTAAGGTGTTACAACTGGCCAGTGAGACGAGACTTAACTTGAAAACACGTATTCTTGCCAGAAAAAAAAAAGTTCATTGGCCGAAAAACCCACTGGAAAGCTTTCAGTTGCATTTTCGTTTCCAAAGACACGTCCCCGTCGAACGTGATTACAAATCTGGCATGTTGACGCAATCACGGATAGCTGTGAGGAACACGTTCGCTTCATCCTGACGGCACTGGCGGTCCGTTACTCTGCTTGAATTCACAAGGAAACCCGGCACATCCAAGCTTACTTCAATTAAGTGTCATATCAGGTCTGTTGAGCTACTTAACAGCAGACGGCTGTTGAGTAGCGTCAGGGGAGCGTTCTGAGACAAACCCGTCCACGTCAGAAATCAGGAAGTGCAGATCACTACAGCTGGATTGGTTTCCCCATCACCCTTCGTGACCTTACACCGTATTACTCTCAGAGAGGCCACTGGAGATTTGCTGCTTAGCAGCCATCGACTGACAGGATGTGTGTGAGGTTGTCTGATTTAAGAGCCTTGGGTCAATTTTATAGATAGTATAAAGGTTGGTTCTCCGGGTCGCTTACACCTGAGCTTTGATTTATTATTGATGAATCTCCTCAACAGTGGTTCCCCACCGGTGGGTCCAACCTCAGGGCTACGAATCCATTATGTTGGATGTTTTTTTTCCCAGGGCTGCTAGGTCACAAATTATTCTCCTCTTACTTGAATCTCACCGGACTGGCAGAGATTTAAAACCATTAATGAAGTCAGTGCTGCTGGAGATGCACCTTTAATTCGGCTGTCTGACGGCTGCAGGTGTTTAGTTTGTAGCTCTTTGTTTTTTCTTTATTGGACTCTAATCTAACTTTGTTTCTTCCTTGTTTCGCCTTCTCTCTTCGTTTCACAGTGGAGATTATGATGCCATCTGCATTGTTTTGTTGTCCTAGTGGTTGACTAAAAGGGGACTGTTGGGCGTTGGCGGAGGTATGCCCTCTACTGAGTGCCATTCTAGTTCGGCGTGAGCTTTGTTTTGGAAACGTGAGACAGGATCTTATTCAGAGTGTGAAGTGGACAGGTGGACTGGTGCGGTGTCAGCAGTAAATGCAGTCGTATTGACTGTTGTGGTCACGAGAAAGAGCTTTCAATTAATGAACTGATCCATGTTTCAACCCTCACCTACGGTCAGGAGCTTTGAGTAGCTACACAAAGCATGAGATCAGGGATACAAGTGGCCATCTAGCAACTCATTAGGGGCTATATGACTCCAACTGAAGATATTCTGGGCAGGTCCAACTGGGAGGAGATCCCAGTTGGACATACTGGAGGGATTATGTATCTCACCTAGCCTGGGAGCGCCTCGGGATCTACGCCCTGATTATCTTTTCTTGGTGCAGTGCTTCTATTTTCCCCATTCAAGCCCCCGTTGTACTTTAGGTTATTTTAATTTTAATTTATCAATTAAGACGGAAGAAAAGCACAGCGGCTCACACAGCAAGAAAACTCCTGGGTGTGAATCCACTGATGTGCGCGATGGATGGACTGGAAATAAACCTTTCTACTTAAGAAAACAGGTATGAAAAATCAACTTCCTTAACCGAGAGCTGTACACAAACCCAACAATCAGCAGTATTAACTGGAACACTATCACAGTGACAGCGACGATAGGCTTGACATCTGTGTCTGATGTCAGAGCACCGCAACTATCTGTTCTTCAAGCATTCGGCAAATTGAGTAATTAACAACAGGGTGCAAAGATTGAAATCTGATTTGAGAAGGACACAGGCTGTTTTCATTCGGCTGTTTGTCGCTTTATGAACTGTATCTAGCAACAAGAATCACAATGAGAGCCTGCGAAAAAGTCTTTCAGAGAGATACCCAATTAGTGGGAGCTGGAGGACAGCGTTGGAGAGCAATTATCTCAAGTTACGAGCCTCGTGAGACAGCGCTGAGAATCAGCTCTCCTTGACTGTATCGTAAACCTCCGCTTTACCATTTGTCTTTTATTAAACCCACACTGTGTAACTGTTTAAAGCCACAGTGGGGACCAACATCAAAAAAAATAAAAAAAGGAGCCTTGTTATTTGTGTCCGATTTCTGGCAATCAGGCCAACGCGCTACAAACATGTAGCCATGGTTTAAAAGGGAGCTTAAAGTGTAGCTTTGACATTTGTCACCTGATTTTCCATCGGCATAGGGGTGAGAAGATAATCACGTGAAATTGTCCTTTAAAGCCCATTTAAACTGCAGAAATGCAAAGAAACCTTCCTTAATATTGAAATGCACAAAGCAAAATGTTTTCCTTGCCACTGTCAAGGCTTCACATTAAGGGTTAACACATTTCTTTATGTCAAGATGCAACACAATCTGGTCTCGCTTTATCCAGACAGATGAGGGATGCTGAGGCTGGTTATTGCTATGGAAACATCCCGGCATGGCATCGAATCCTTTCAACAATGGCAGCTTATATCACTGAGGGGAAAAAACAAAACAAAACACATCTAAGCTGCTGCTGACCTGATAAAAGGACCTCTAGGAGTCACCAAGGGCAACAATGCAACGTATCCATTGTGTAGGAACAAACAGAAGGATGTAATAAGCGACCATCTCCTCCGTAAAGCAACGGTCGCATTAAATTGTTCTTAAGAGTACAATACCATCTGAAGGGATGACCACCAGGAGACCAATTATCGTGAAAATAAAGCCTAGTGTTTAGAGGCTCCACTAAAATGTAGGGGCTGTTCACAGGGAAATTAATTGTTTAATTGTTTTATATTTTTTTTAATGTTTTTTTAGAAGTAAGCACAGCAGGAGGGAGTCCGGCGAGGGGGTACGAGGCTGCAATTTCATCTGAAGTGCACGTCAAACACACTGTGTGTGGGCGGACTGCACCTCCAGCTGACCTTTTGGAAAGCTGTCACTTGATGGCAAAGAAAAACAGCAGGGTGACACGGCAACGGCAAGAGTTTAATCACCGCCCAGAAAGACCCAACGCGACCGTCGACTGCAAATTGTCGCCGCCTCGTCCGCGCAGAGTGCGGACGACGCCGGTCGATGCGAATCGAAGGAGAAAAAACGCTATGACGGCTCTCTCCTCCAAGCTCAGGGCTTCATCACAGCCAACACACAATCCGCCGATCACTCTGCTCCAGTACACCTACAGACGTGCTTTTCCTCCCTCCCTCTTGTCACAGAACACACAAAAAACGAGGTGAGAACCAGAGCCCACATAAGAAGAGCAGGTGGGAGTACATTATCTGGAGTGAGAAACAATTCGTTCTGGCCATCTACTGCTTGTGCGCTAAAGTGATCTCCCTGAGTAGCAGCATATCAGCGGGCAGCAGCTATTGAGTGGGTGGTGGGCATTACACAACCTGGCTTCAGAACCTACACAGGCCACTCCAAAGGCCGGGCTCATTGAGCGAGAGAAATCCACGGTGAGCAGACTGTGCCAGATCATGTTTTGATTGAGACTGGATGATAAAAAATCCCCCACCTCCCCCTTTTTTTTTCTGATGGCACTCTCCAAGAGCTTATGTCCTGCAGAGCATGCATTTATGCAAAGGCGGAGGTGGAGCTTGCAGTCTGTTATGAACATCAAACTGTATGTGATGTCTAAAAAGCCCGCTATCGCCAGTGCAGCAGCAGCAGCAGCAACCGTAAATGTTACTGCGTCTGATTTAGAGCTGGACTTTAAAGAGCTGAACCAAAATCAAATAAGTGTGTTGGTGTAAACCACTGGTTCCCAACACTTTATAAATTGTGACCTTTTATAGCCATGAAATGCTGATTCACAACCCCCTTGTCATACCTTGTACACTGTGGCTATGAGCTCTGTGCAGTTCCCTTTTTGAGGCATGAAGAGGGAAAGCTTTCCAGTTGAAACCAAAGAAAAGAAGGAAGAAAAAGGGAAAATCTGAGAAAAAAATTATGTAATTTTGTGCAGTCATTTCGACTTGCGAGCTCTCGAGAAGGGTAACGACCCCTCAGGCTGGGAACCACTGGTGTGAGGGCTGCACAGTAACCAGTATCGGCCGATACAAGCTTAAAAATGAAATGTCAGCATCGAATGAGCTGGAAAATATCGTCGAGGATGTAGATTTTTAGCTACGGACTCACCACGAGCTACGAGGTTGTGAAACGATGGTATATCCTCCTGTAGAAGCCACATGTGCCTAAAATTTCAACCTTGTTTTAAGAAAAACATGTTTTATTGGTGATGTCACGGAGAAATACTACACTGCCCACAATACCTGAAGTGTAACAGCCATGTCTCAGATTGGTGGAGCTCGCTGTTACCATGGAAACCATAGTTACTGCGACCACGATAGGATTGTTTACGTTATGTTTACCACACATGGATTTCCCTTTCTGACCTGTTGTGTGTCCAAAGGGTTGAAACGTATCAATAAACATCTATAAATCTCTCTTTATAAAGGATTTTATGAAAAACTAATCGAGTGGATGATTGGAAAAGTCACTTCCAGAACCGGAGTTACCCTACAGCTATGTAAACAATGGTGCTAAAACACGGTTTAGCCCAACCCAAGTACAATAGTCTGACAATGATACATCCGCCATCTGTTTTTTCTACATACACGCATCATAATCAAAAAGATATTTGGCATTTTTCTTTTGTACCCATCAGCCGACACACACAGATACAAATATATAAGCAATAGGCTATAATTTATCTGTCTAGCGCCAATATCCATACAAGTGTATTTCTCCTTGTAAGACTGTTACATAACAGCCTATTGGAAAGTTTAATAGCCTTGCAATGCTGCACAGAACAAACACACTTCACATTAAACTCATAAAACCCATCCTAACCGAGGCCTTAGTCAGACCTTTTAAAGGAGGTGTACACAGTAAATTCCACAATCAAGGTCTCAACATTTCCTCACTAAGAATATATCACAATATCTTTCAACTATGTTTTAATATGTTAGAGACGAAGCTCGGACAGGGTCGAGCGCCCGCCCTGTAAACAGGTGTATGAACAGTGTCTGAGCTTGCTGTTGCCTGGTGATGAGGCTGTGGGAGCTCGGCTGATGGGCGACTTGCGCGAAGGCCACGGGAGCAGCTTGTACTCAGTGGCCTAAGCCAGCTCCGTTTGTCACAAACACACACACATACACACCCCTCCTCCACGAAAACCCCACCTGCCATCTGGCCTAACCAGGAAGTGACTGAGAGAAGAGAGAGAGAGAGAGCCTGACATGTCATGGTGCTTTGCATCCGTGATAAATATTTACTTTCTAATTTGCTGACCGTGTGTCGTGTTGGAGGTGTGGAGGTGTGGAGGGGGGGGGGAGAGAAAGTCCTCGAGCACTGACACAGAAAGATAAAACATGGCAGACGGAGTAGTGAGAGAAAACAAAAGAAATGTTTATAGAGAAATGTGTGCGAGTTTGCGAGCACGCATTAGAGGGAAACACAGCAGGATCACGAGCACGCGCGGCAGAGAAATCCTTGTTGAAAAAAGGACCGCTGAGTGGGAGAGGGGTTGAGACAGAGGTGTTGAGTGGGAGGGAAAGACGTGCTTCGCTGCCGCGCTTGTGTACACATATGCACGCACACGCACAGCTCCTCGGGATCCACGGCTTGCACGCGGAGCAGAAGCTGTCCACCGTTTCCATGCAGCACAACAGAGGACGGAGGTTTACTGGCCGATTCAGGCATTTATTTTGAACTATCATAAAATGGAGACATGTTGGCTTTGTGACGGAGCTTCTCAGGATTTAAACGTCAGTCCGGCCACATCGGGGTGTCGGCGTCAGAACATGTTTACTTGCGCACATGAAACCCGATTGTGAGACAAGAAATCATACAATATTTTCAAAAAAAGTCTGATTAACTCCCTGGTTTACATCATTTCTCAGTCGTCAGATCTCTCCACTATCCCCTGCCATATTTCCAAACTGGTATTGGCAAGTGTATTTAAATGAACGTCTTACATAATAAACACTGTCACTTTAAGAGATGTTTTTAAAGCGCAGTCGGAGGACAGTCTCTGAGAAAGATCACAGCTTTTTCCTTGTTGTGCATATGTATTTAATTTGTACAAACAGTCTACTGTTTCTCTGTGGAAATGAACTTATTAAGTGGCGTTTAGTTTAAGTTGGAAGATCAATGCAGTTCGGTTGAGTTACAGTCAGATTTCTTCTATGAATCAGTCAAAAACCTGTAAGAAATTGATTTATACATGTCTAAATAAACTAAATCTAACAATGTTTAACAGGATTTTTCAGGTACGGCTCATGATTGTCCAGCCTGTCTGCATCTTTTTGTCAAGCTTCACCCTTTCTCTTCAACAGCAACACAAGATATTCTCTCATCATAATGGCCTCAGTAATCATACGGGAAGCACACTTTTGTTTAAAAAAAGGCCCCCTGCATTCATGAATTTAAGTAAGCGCGACTCCTGCCAGCCATGACGGGCCTCTCTGCGCCGTATTTTGAGAACGATCGAGGAAATGATGGGTTGCCATAGACCCTTTGAGTACGTCTCTGCCTCTGATTACAACAACATCAAAGAAGCCTCATCACAAAGTCTAATGGAGGAACAGGCCCACTTGACCAGCAGGAACGGCGACAATAGGTGCGCTGGAGCTGCGCATATGCATCAGCGAGCCTCGTACTACAGCGTGTTCCTTCACAGAGACGGCCATGAATGAGCTCTACTTCAGCTCCAGGGCACCTTCAGATAAGTGGTAAGAAATTAGCATCCACAAACAAATGTAAAAAAGAGGGAAATTAGTCAAACTAACTTTTTCCGCCATCAGTTGAGTATTAAAACAGCAATATTCTGTTTTTTTTGTGTCAGAGCTGCGTTTTAATGCAAGAGGCAGCCATCTGCGAGAGTGCCACTGAGCTTGACAGTTTGGATGAACCAAACCTGTGTGTTTTCTAAAATAAAATACGCTGCTAAGACGCGCTACATGGCCAACAAGTGGCCTTGAGGCACAATGAGTCACTTGATTAAGAAAATTTAAGGCATACGTTGCAGGATTCGTCAGTTGCTGTTTGTAAACACACCATTCAAAAAGGTACAATTAGTGATTCTGAAGCGAGAACGTTGACAGTCGTGTCAGTTTGTGTTGGCAAGCCACCAACACAGAAGCTTCCGTGTTTCACGACCTGAGAATGAGACTCAACAGTCAACTATCTTTCTAAAGAAATGTCCAAAACACAATAAAATAATACGAAAAATAGGGAAAGTGCAGGCAGAGTGAGAGGGATTATTTTTGTATGAATATATACAATAAAAAAACAAAAAAAAACAGGATAGTATAACTTTAAAGGGGCTATATTTAAGAGTTCTAGTTGAAAACATTGAAAAAATTAACTAAAATTATCAACAAAATGTGAAAAAACAGCCATTTTTACATTATGGTGTCTATGTATGGTGTAGCAGAGATATCTACTGAAGCTAGCATGCTAACCAGCTAGCTGTGACCCATCCTGGTCCAAAGCTGCTCTGCTAATGGTGTAAACACTAACACTCCCCTGGCCCCCAAGCTCCCAGTCCGAACGACTAGCTGCACGGCTAACTGTGCTAACTAGCTAAGCAAGGCGACTACAGTTAGCAGCAGTTAGCGGTTACTCTGGTGATATGCTGTCCCCTACTTGTTTTGAGTGTGAGTTTGACAGGTGGCCAGTACTTAAATATTGCACCTTTAAATACATTACCACATACCAGTATTTTGTATTTCATTTTGATATACTAGATAAGCAAGTATTTGTAATTTGAACAATTTGAATTTGAATACAAGATACTGATGTATTTGTGCCGAACTCTGATTGTATGTCAATGCATTTTTAAATCGATTAATGATCGATCTTTAACATCCATAGACTGTACACTGTTTTTATGAAAATCCTGCATAGCATACCTTTAAGTTTTCACATGCAGCTCTTAAGGTTAACATACAACACAATTCTGATTTTGATTTCGACTCGCAGACTTTCGATTCCCGTGTCTGTCTTCATAATGACTGTCTTTAGCAAAACACAGAGGCAACCAAGGTGGGGAAAAGGCTCTATTGTCAAGAGGGTAATTTTCTTCTTCTGCAATGTCTGTGCACAAACACTTTTCCTCTCTTGAAGTGGATCATCATCTGTCATTTGTGGAAGCAACTCCAAGAAAAACAAGCACAAACTCTGTTCTAGTTCTAGTAACTTCTCTTTTCAGTTAATTGTTTAATTCAAATTTCTATTAATCAACTTATTGATTGATTAAAAATAACAGAAGGTGTCGGATGTAACTCCTCACCTGTCACAGGGGCCTCGATGTCCAGCAGGTTCTTCTCCGCACGCAGGATTGCGGCGCCTTCTCCTATGAGCCTCAGAGCCACCGACTCCTCCACGCGGCCCTCCTTGGTTAGGTGAGCTTTCAGCACATCCACTTTGGGCTTCCCATCGCTGTCAAACACCTCTTTAGCCGTCAGCCGGTGACTGGGGGGAAACGGGACAGCTGCGAGGGCAAAACAAAAAAAACAAAACAGAGTCATTACAGCTGATATGCTTTCATTACATATTTATTTACAGTGCTTTAATATACCTTTCATTGACAAAAGGCTTATGAGGATACGCAGTTAATTCCACATCACTCAGCAAACGGCATTTAAGCTGTTTGATTAGCAGGTACTTTGTACCTTCCAGGGGATCGACTCCCCGCAGGAGAGGGAGTTAGTGTTCACTCCCATGCTTCCAGCCCACCCTCTGAGACAATTTACCAGATTGCCGCTATGATCTGTGAGTCATTCAATTTTCAATATTTATAACAGAACCACACAGTTTCAAGTTTGCTCGGCAATATTCATAGCAAAGAGATCACCCTTTGAAAATGAAACAAGGAACAGAAATTAAAATGTTGTTAATAGGCTGAATGACACGAGTTTGTTACAGTGCAGTGAGCGAGAATATGAAATATAAACACTGCAAGTTAATATATATTTAAACACGCTCTGCTTTGTGCGACTAGAAAGAGTAGAAGAACAGAGACATCATCTTCAGTCAGTCACATATTTGCTTACGTGTCGGTCGCAATTATTTAAAGGGGTAAAATTATGGTATGAGTCGTGAAGGCATCATGGAAATTAGACTAACCAAATCCACAACAAATCTCCGTTACTGTCAATTTCCATAATTAGTGCGTTATAAAGGATAGCTTTTCACAGCAATTCAATGTGCTCCAGTAATTTTGAATACAACAGATGCATTCAGGAGCCG
This sequence comes from Pagrus pagrus, assembly GCF_965226575.1. NCBI lineage: Eukaryota > Metazoa > Chordata > Actinopteri > Spariformes > Sparidae > Pagrus > Pagrus pagrus. Next base: position 9,697,296 of record NC_140204.1, on the reverse strand, counting down.
GAATCCTGTTTGCATGCATTTTAATTTAAAATAGTGAACTTTCCAATCTAATCACAGCATAAAAAATAGATGGTGCACATTTTTTATGCAAATAGCCCAATGGGTCTTTAGACAGACTTGAAAGGCCTGTTACTTGTAACAATAGGAACAGAAACCCCACAATGCAATTCTTAAAAATGGACCTCGTGTCACTGCAATGTTAGCAGCTGACATCAAACTGTTAAAAAGGAACTTTTTAAATGAAAAAGGTACTTTAGTTGCCTCCGCAGAAACAAAAGCCTAGTGGGTTAATATTTCCTTTCAACAACCCCCTGATGAGCATGTTCCTTACTGACAGCAAAGGTACAAAAAGGACAGAATTAAAGACCACATCCTGTGGACCTTTTCAATTTAGCAGCTGTACACCGTTTAAAAAAAATAAGATCTGCTTCTAATCAACGTCCACTTGGAGAATTTGCACATAGTGCATAGTCAAACCCATACGCTTAGCCAGCAGCAAATACTGTTGAGTTGGTGGTTATTTGTGTGTGTGTGTGGGTGTGTGTGTTAACATCCATCCCTCCAAAAGGTGACATCAGTGGTAATCAGACCTTGACTTTATCTGTGTCACACTGTGCTTAGCGACAGATGATATTTGGGCTCTTGACTAGTATTTAAAGCTTTCTAACAGGTGTACAAAGGCGTGTTATTTCCATTTTCCTCGTTTGTCCTGAAACCACCATCCTCTGCTAATTTGCATATACAAAACCAAAGTTACCCAAAATGGTCTTTTAACATAAACGTCGCTCAATTTAATGTGCTTAAAAGACAATATCTCCAATATGTCTCCCTTTTAAGGTATCCAGGGCATTCATCTGAAATCCCCATCTGAGATAGAGTTACTCTGCTGAACACCTGCTGTGCAACTCTAGCCCCAGGCCACGGCCTTGGGGCTTCTGCCTTGAATGGCTACACCACACCGGCCGCTGAGATCTTGGAGACGTACAGTGTGAACATTCGTGTGAACTATTACGAACCTGTTTGGGGGCATTTTCCGCCTCAACAGACAGACGTGTCTGTGCTGTGACAGCTAGGTCAAGAAATCTGCACTGTGATTATGTCACACATATCCCTTGCATGACTAGTATGAATAGCAGAATATTAGGGGTGTTGGTTTTAATTGGCAGTCATAATAAATGCGAATGCGTGAAACTGTGAGGTGAGGGCAGAGGGTATGGTGCTTAGAGTCTTTTCCTTTGCCCACATTTAGCCAATTAAGCACTACTGCAATGACAGGTAAACTCTCTGCAGTCTACCTACCACAACCTTGTTGGTCTTGAATCTGAACTTTATCCAACTAAACAAGTTATTACAAACTCTCTCTGCAACAACTATACTCACACTTACTGTATGATTCCTGATTAGTGAGAATGATCAGTTTGCTAGCTTGGAGGTTGTTGTTGTTGTTGTTGTTTCCCCTGTAGAGATGGGGATCAGGCTAATATGCAGCTGGTAGGAGGAAGTAAAATGCAGACTGAAATGGTTGGCCAACGGCAGGCATATACCCACAGTCCACATCCAGTAAGTCAGACGAGTCGAACACCATTGTTATACTGAGTATTCACATCCATAAGCAATGTGGCACAATGTCAGCCTTCCAGTTAAGTTTATAGAAATTCTGGCCACAGTCTGAGTTCCCACAAACAGTACAGTACCACTGGAGTAGTGTCGCTGAAGTGACAAAATATAACACATCTTAAAATTCAAACACTGAAGAATAACATTATTCTTTAATAGAAATAAGCGGCGGGAAAAAGCTGTGGTTGTTGGCGCACTGGCAACCATTCGACACATCATCCCTCCATTTCCTACAGGCATGACAATGGAAACACTGTGAACTTTTCCCTGGTGGAATTTCTAACAGCCCTCTTATTAACAGGACTAACACCCACCTCTGCCAAAACATTACATGGCACATTGTAATAGTAGGTTCTACACTCTAAAGAAAAAAGGCGTTACCCCCATGACAAAAATTAAAAAGTCCGGAGCAAAAAGGAAAAAACACAATGTGGATTAACAACTCAGTCAAGGCACACAAAAAAATACGTCAATCTATTGTTATTTGAGCAAGAAAAGAAACGGTGAAGTCAAATCACTTTCAGTAATTAACATTTCAAATATGAGCCGCTGAAAACAGAATAAAATGGTGAAATCTCAACCCTTTTCTCCCTAAACAACAGTACCAGAGCTTTCCCACACAGCAATTGTGCATTTATCCTTTCATGCAGAGCTTTATAGCTGTGAGAGCATAAACTGACCCGAGGCGATCTGCCTGAAACCCAAGTATGACTCAAAAATGGTCTCCATTAGCCAGTTGCTTTTGCCTTCATTAATTTCACCATTTCTCTGTTCCCTGCTGTTATGTAACCGGGAAATTGCACTGCAGCCTCGAATCGAGCATGAGAGAGAAATGATGAGAGAGCGAGAGAGGGTAAGGGACGATGAAAAAAAAAGGAGAAGTCGGAGTCTGATTTAACTTTCCCTGGTAATTTGTCTCAGATTAGCATTGTAATTTCCAAGATACAAATTAAAGCCATCCATCAGCGGTTAAGTTTAAAGCCTAATAGACAGCTAAACCCCTGAATGTCTGGAGGGTGTGCTAAATAAACCTTAGAGTTGATGTAATAAAAGTATACTATCTCATGATGGTCAGCAAGGTTTATAGCAACATTTAATGATTTCCTTCTTCAGTGACTTACTGTGAGTCTTAGGTCTTGAACTCACAAAGCGTTTCTTCAACCCCAGCAGCCACCTCTGGCCACGCAACGTTCGTGAGTAGAATAATTATCACCGAGTATAACCGACATTCAGGTGCGATACTTGAGAGATCTGCACCAGTGGGGCGCACTGCAGCTGAAACAGCTGAGAAGCGGTGGGAAAAACGGGCAGCTTGAAATGTTCAGGTTGGTGTAGTTCAGAGCTAATGCGATCTCTCTGAGGAATGAGACAGCGGGAGGTGTGCAGTCATACGGCGCTGGACAGATCAGCTTAATTGGAGAAAGTGAGACAGACTGTTGCAGAGCTCAGCGAGCAACCCCTGGCTTCATTTAGTGAAGAACACCGAGTGCAACTGTGGTTCTGGCCTCAACTGGCAGCTAAGACGTCTACAGTTGCTGTATATCCTCTTCCTTCTTGGCCTTGGCTGCTGTCTGAAAGTTGTGTGTGCTGCACCTGACATTGAATACAGAATAAAACAACAGTATAGCCACATTCAGGAGAGATTTCTGGGGTTCAGGAAACTCTCAACTCCTTCTCATCCCGACTGAAAAATGGCTTCCAAACTACGACACATGCCATTACTTCGTAGCTGTAAAAAATAAAAATCTTAAGAGCTTTTATTGATATAGCAGAGCTCCACTAACACAATATGGTCAGTTGATCGATATCCAACCAGTGCCACTACTGGCAGCCATGGTGCCAATTTATTTTCATCAACTGCACAGCAATACCTATAGTAAACATTGACTGTGCCTGACCCAGACGTTCATGAAGAGCGAGCTATCTGCTAAAAAAAATGCCTCTGTGTTAAGTCAGCATTGTCCAAGCTAGGTTGGGATGGTGGCCAATGAGTGGGCATTGATAAAACAAATGAACTCCTTTAAAAACATACAGCAGACTGCTTGGCGAGAGAAGCAACAACTTAAGATGAATTCTTACAATGCCAGGTCCAGAAACCTAAATCCTGCCATCCGATGCCCAACTGATCACCAAGAAATTGGTGATGATGGTGCAAAACGCAGCGGGAGCCCCCGTGGAGCGCGGGCGACGCTCAGGTTGTCACTGCCCACGTCAAACCCTCCGCCCCCTTTCCATCAGACAAGCCACCACACCAGCAATTTTCCTCCCCTAAGACTCAGCATGACCAGTGGAAATCTCAGCAGGACCAGCAAGGGATCTGAGGCAGAACAAAGACTTCAGAAGTATGCGCAAGTGCAACAAAGGTCACTTCATACAAAGCATAGAATACCAGAAGTAATTTGACTGCATGGTCCGACGTTCGTATGCAAAAGCAACGCGATGTCTGATCTAAAGAGTGATACTCATCTATTATTTTGCTTCCTTGCTTGCACAAAACAGCAGTCACTATTCCCCTGATCCATTTGCCTTTTGGAAAGACGCTGCTGTGCTGTGCTTCTTATCCTCGGGCAAGGTAGGTGGCTGGCAGCACAAGCAGGATCTCTTTGTGGATCTCTCAAGCGGAAACTCAATATCTGATCAAACGGTACGTCAATACTGGTGCCAGGTAAGACCACAGACGGATTATTATGACATAATGCGTCACACCCAACCATGAAAGAGACGCAAAACAGTGGCAAACCATGCAAAAGTTTCGTTCATAGACGTTTTGCCTCTCACTGGAGATGTGTGTGGTAGTTTTGTTTCTCCTGATACATTTTGCAGGCCAAGACTAGTGGCCCCTCGGCTGCTGGGGCCCCTGGGCCTGCTTTGCAATAGGCAACACGCAGAGAACAAGAGGAAACACGGCACTGACAAATGTGGGATTATGCATTCAGAATAACAGTATAATATTGCACTATATGCATGAGATTAATCTGCTATTGGCTGTGCAGGAATGAAAAGAAAAAAAATTCAATCAGACTGTGATTTTTTCCCAGTTGGAAGCCTTTTAGTGATGGATCATCCACTGCGTGTGGTGTATATGCACAGAGGATGACTGCCAAGTGTTGAATAGGGCACCAAGAGTGTGCAAGTCACTCTCCACTGATAGCCTGGGTTTGGTAATTAAATTACATAACCACATTCAATTAGAACGGGATGTTTAGGGAGTCCAGGATGAGCAGAATGCATGAGCGTCTGTAGGCGGCAGGAAACAAAGGACATACTGTACTTCAATAGCACCTCAACTTCAAAATGTCATCTGGCAGCAGTTTCACCGCTTCATTATTACGCTAACAGAGTCCATTCGGAAGCTGATTACCTGACATGCATAATGCAGAAGATATAGCTATCTCTGCTGACAACAAAGAAGTGCAGCAGCTGAACGATACAGCGCATTGTATTCACGCGGTGATAGATTATCCGCAGTACAGTCTACCTCACACACTGGCGTGATGTCTGTATGCCTGGTCTGAAATTGGCGTATCAGTTTTTCTTCAACTCCTCCTCCCTCTAAACACATCTAGAAAAACCCATAATACTGTCAATCAATAATTCACAAGTCCGCACGCCATAGAAGTTATGCGTTCCTTACATTACAATTAACACAGAGTGACACCCACAGCCTACAGCAGAAATTCTGTATTGTAATATCGAGAGGATTAAAACAATACGTAAGAGGGGACTTGTGGCTGCCAGCTTAATTTAAGGATTTTCTTGACCAAAGCAATTGTAAAGGAAAAGGAGTGGTAGGCTAATCCAACATAAATCCTTCTTTCTTTTAATAAGAGTCTACTGTGAACAGAGGGAAGCAGGGAATACATCCTTCTCCACATATAGTATGTTTCAGAAAAGCAATATTTTTCCACATTTAATTTGTGCACCTGAAGACAAGTGAAATGTGTTTTTTCAGGTTATAAAATGATCCTAAACTGGAAGAGCAGTTGTCTGAATAATGAATGCTTCACTGCCAAGTTGAAGGCCCAATCCCGTTTACAATTTTTACCACTACCCCTCGTTTGCAAGTGGTGGTTGAAAAACCCAACAATGCCGTTTGCCATATAGCTGATGGATATAGAAAAGTAAGTCACCAAATAAATTTTTTTAAAAAGCACTGCTTCATTACCTGGCCACTAGCGATGCTTTACATGCTAACATTAGCAACCTGTGCTCCTACCCTACCAGTCTGCATTGATATTAGAGGTAGAGCTAGGTTGCTAGGTAGCAGCAGCAGACTAGCAGTGATTGTTTTGTGTTTGTTATAAAGAGAAAGGTCCATAATACATTGACACTATAAAGTTTTCATCTGTTTGGATGGCCATGTGTCGTGACACTGTAGGCTTGAATGTGCAAAATCAAGGGTAAGTGCTAAGTGGTGGGGGCAAGGGTGTTGGATAATTCTGCAAAAGTAAGCGTTAACAGGCTGGACTCAGCAGCAGCACAGCTGAATCCATACACCTGGTATTTGCAATGTGACTCAGTGCAGCAGAGAGGGGAAAACACAACAATTTTCCAATATTATCTCATATGAAGATGTACTAAAATGGCAGTCAACCTATAGAGCATATAGGCCTACCATCTGGCCACCGAGGACAGAGCGGAGATTCAAAAGGGCGGCAGGATTCAGGGTTAACGGTTAAAAAGGTCACTTAGAAATTGGCGTGAACCTCTTTACCATGCATTAGTCGGGATAGAAGCCAGCCCTGAACGAAACGCTTAGCAGAGCTTAGCTTTGAAGCTCAGTGCTTTTGAGTCTGCCGAAATATATCTGAGTGCAGTATGGAAATGGAGTGGTTACCTCTGTGGTTGAGGCAGGAAGGAGAGCAGAGCCAATAGCACTAACCTTCCAAGACACATAAAGAGAGTAAGAAGACAGAGGAAAAGAACGCTTTGCTGCAACAGAGGAGATAAAAATGCAAAAGGGGACTAGGCAGAACTGTCAACAAGGACTCAGGGGGCCTGTATCAAAGATAGATATCGTGCCATGAAGACAAGTATTGCTACAGAGCCCAGCAGGTACTAAGGATGATATATTTAATCATTTGTGCACACAAATCGTTCCCTCGAATTAATAATTTGCAATAGTACAATAACTTGTACTGCTTAATTTGCTCCCTGTAATTAATAATTCATGCCCTAAAATTACAAATTGTGCCTTTGAATTACTCGATTCATTCCCTCAAATTAATAGCAGGCCCGTTCAATTTATTGTCGCAGATTTCAGGAAGGAAAAAAACACCCAGACTGTGTTGCGGTACAGAGGAGACCTCAAACTACTGAACATTAGCTTGTGAAGCTAGCAGAGGATAATGTCTGTTTCAACCAAGTAAGTAGCTTGATATTTTTGACTATTTCATGTTCTTCTTCTCACTTGTGGCTATTTATTACAACAGGGACACAAGGTTTGTTTGAGAAAAGTATGTCGGCGTCATAGCAGGTTTGTACATCAAGTCCACATGAAGTGACGATTCTGTTAAACGGACTGAAGTTTTTCTAGCTGCACCTTTAAGTCCTGGGTCAGTGTGCTAGGCAACAGGGGGGGAAACAAAAGGAGGGAATGTAGTGGGTCTATTGGTACCACCCATAACTTTTGCCAATGGAAATGCCAAAATAACAGAATGAAAACTGGACTGCTTGGTGGAAACCCTGCAAATACCGCTACGTAATGCACTGAAATCTAAATCTGCAATTGAAAAAAGGCCACTTGGGTTTAGCACAGCCTTGGATTTATTCTGATTTTGCAAAAAATATGTGGCACGACACATTCTGGTTTGTGGCACGACATATAATTTCTGCAAATTAACGCCCTCAATCTGAGGCTAGTTATACTAGAAACACTAAATATATTTGTTCGTACTAGCATGTACATATTGCAAGCTCTGTAAACAAATACATTTCTCTAACTGCATATTTTCATTGCTTTAGTCTATAGCCTGGGGCAAATGTCAAAACTAATTGTATCTCTAATGGCTATTTCTGTACTTTAAAGAGTTGCTGCCCATCATCATCTGCTGCAGTGATATAAGCTTTTACATCACATCAACAAACAGGAGAGATATTAGATAAAAGTGAGTAAAAGGGGTTGCCAGGGAAACAGAGCTGTAGAGTCTCAGTCTTAATCTTTCATCCATCAAAATATTGGCTTAAAAATGAGTCGCCGGCAGCATGTTACATGCTGCACCGACTTGATCTAAGGCTGGAAATCTGAGCCGAAGCCTTATCGTATGTATCCCACCGATGACATGCAAATAACATATTGACCGAACTGTGGCGAACACAAACAAAAGGAGGGTGATGGTGCATGCATCCGACAGCTGTTCACTGCAACAACATGCGTGGCTGTTTGCACAGAGGTACACGTCAATGACAGCCATCTAGGGATCCTCATTATTAAGATAGACAGGTCGTATACTAAACAAGCCAGCGATAGACCAAAAACCCTGCATTCAAGCTGCTGGGGCTGTCAGGGTTATCAAAGTCCATCAAGCGCTGACAGAAAGTGGCCCATAGCGGTGTTTCAGAGACCTGGGCGACAGCGATGTGAGAGTGAGTGACAAGCAAACGTTAATCCTGCTGCTGGCTCAACAGATTTTAGATGAGAAATGCAGAAAGAGTTAGCAGCAGCAGCAGCAGCAGGTGATCAAAATGCACCGCTGCTCAGACAGCACTCTGACTAAGTCCCTGATTAATTAGTGAGGTTAGGGCTGAAGCGTGGGAGGCTGGTGTGGGCGAATGGAGGGATGGATGAATGTATGTAAGGATGGATAGATGGGAGTAGGCGGAGGATGTTGCGGAAGGTGCGGGGGGGTAGTGGATGGGCATTTTCTAAGAGATGTCCCCGCACTGGCTTTCTGGTTTGTGGCGAGCCATCAATGTAGCAGCCGATCGATGACAGAGTGAGAGCGACGCCAGGGACCTGGATCATGGCAGGCAAATGACTACAGTGGATTTGGAGGTGGAGTGGGGGAGGTGCATGAGTCAGGGAGAGTGAAAGATCAGTCAATGAAATAAAAAATGCATCAGGAGTAAAAATGGGGGAAAAACTGAAGCTTCAATTTTTCACAAACGATTCATTTTGTGCCTGTTTTTCAGCAAGCGAAATTACCCTTCCCATTAATATCAAATTCAACTTGAAATATGGGTGCACCTTCCTCACCAAGCTAGCTAGTACTAGCTTTAGCTGTTAACTTGGCCATTAACCACTCACGCCTCCCCTGCTGAACCCTGTTAGTCGAAAAAAGGCCACTTCTAACTCCAAAAAAAACAAGAAGGTAACAGCCAAAATGCTAAACTGCGGCTCCACAAACCAATGAGTGATTTCACAGTATCCACAACATTTATAGTCCATGTACTGACACAATAAAAGAGCCATCATTTCCTCTTTAAGTTAAAAAAGAGAGTATTTGTATCCAACTACTTAGTAAGGTAAATGTAGGAAAACGTTGGATATATTTGAGCATCTTGTCATGTTATCTTTTTCTGCCTCAGTACTTAGTAATAAGTTAAAAGCATGCGACTGAAATGAATCAATCCAATGTGCTGGATTGACCTTATTAAGCAGATTGGTATCAGCCATGACTGATCAATCGATAACTACAGTTTCTTGTTCAACATCATGATAAAAATTCAGTGATTCACCAATCGGTTAAATCGACTTTGTCATTTGGCGAGATATATCAGTGCCATAGCAATGCATGGCCTTATGTTACCTTGTGTAAAAATGTTTTTTAATTAATTTAAAATTGGGTACGTAGTATTGACAGCTGCCCAGGGTCAGGGTATCAGTGCTAGCCCTGGGAGACCAGGATGGGATTGCATTTTTAATTAAATGGAGACAAAAGTGCAAAGAATAAATGCCAAAAGGTTTAAGTTATTGTACTGCATTAGACTCTGATTCAAGAAACTGCACCTATGTAGTAAAGAGAGGAGTTCAAAGTAAAGGGTTTCCCCATAAATGACTAAAGGTTAAGGCACAACACGGGTAAGAGAACAGAAACAATATAGGGGTGAACAGTGAAGTCATTTAGAGAAGTCAGTTCTAACCACTAAGAAGTTATGATAAGGGCCGGGGGTTGAACATAGTTAAAGTAAATAATCACGGGCTATTACAGGTTTGGACCGACCTGTGTTTAAGCTCAGTCTCAGTGTAAAACACCTCACAGATTTCCAGGTTTGCAGAGACATTAACACTCTCCACATTTCCTCTGAAAGCCACTCTTGACAGGCCCTGAAGAAGACATCCCCTGCAAGCTTTGCCAGGCTGAGGCCTGCCCCCCCTCCTCCACAATGCCGTGACACAGGATTAGCTTTCATTAGAGAAGGCGCTGTAATCAGCTTTGGAGCATAGCTGAGACGGAACAATGGAGGAGGCTGAAAGGATCTGGAAGACAGGGTGCTATGGGTGCATGCTCGGCTGTATGCAAGTTACTCCCACAAACGAAACCTGTGGCACAGACGGTTTCATAGCCAATCTGCATTTACCCCGGTGCTTTGCACCATGCCATAAAAGACTGCTATCATGATACAGCATAAATTCAACATGATAAATTCTTCACTTGTCACTTGACTTCAGGAAAACGTCAGTAACAAGGCACTGCTGAGCTGAAATTGAGCATTTAAGGGGCGACTAAGGACTGCAGCTATAACTGCCACAATTTGGCATTTGATAGCCCTTACTGGCAGTCAACACACAATGAGAGAGGAAGCATTCTGAGAGGCAGTATGGACCAGTAAATCTGTTCACTTAATTAGTTTGGTTTATCCTTTATATCTCTTGTTCGAACAAGACCACAAACCAGCACTGATGCAAAGCGAAGCAATGTGCAAAATGTACATGTCTGTGGTCAACTGGCTGTCAGCACAGTGCTGCGAAACTTCACGAAGACTGAAGCTGTCAACAAAACACATGACGTGACTTGCAAATTGAGGCGAAAATCTAATATTCTCATACGTTCTCCCTAAAAGCAAATGGAGATAACTGAAGAAAACTCCAAATTGTCTTTCATAAATCAAATTAAAGCAAATCAGGTTACCCATAAGGTCTGCACTATCATGTATCTGTTCTTTGACACGATGATGGCATCTTTCCGCAGGGCTTCAAGGCTACAATTTCTACATTTTCTTCAGATGGCAAACAGAAAGGTCAGGCAGCTAAGGAGGGCGTGTTTGGATTCCAGTCTGGACAAAAACATGGCCCTGCACGTGCACAGAACCACCTTTGTGCGAGTCCTCCACCGCTCTCCATCATGCTGTCAACTGGCGCTTGTATTGGGAAGGACTGACGACACAGGTCTATCGAGAACATATGTCCCCACTAACCCTGGAGAGCTTCGCTTGTGCGCAGGCAGCCACTTTACAAAGCGTTCTTGTTGGTGGCTTGTCCTGCGAGTGTGCGGTGACATGCAGACGGGCGGCTGGACGCGATACAGATCCGCCGTGAGCAGCTCAGCTCGGGTTGCAGTTGTCTCAAAACCAGAAGTTTGACATCAAAACCTTTACTACTAAGTTAAACACGTGAAACTCAATACTATAATGATAGCATGACAGAAGTAAAAATATATTGCAGTATGTTACCACAATTAAAGTAGACAGGTTTGCAGCAGCTTTTGCAGAAGTGCTTTAAATGTTGGTCGGTCATAAAATTGTCAGCTATGTAAGCACATTAGTTCTACATTTTGCACCCGAGGTTCGTTTTTTTAATGTTGCTACTGAATGTTTTTTTATTCATTTCACTGCCTGCTACAGTCAACTGTCAGGAGCCATATTGTGGCTCCTTCTTTTCCAGCCCCTTTTTAAATATTTCAATCCACACTTGTATACCCTCGAAGGGGAACACTGAAAAGAAATTTCCGAATGCAGAAAACAGTTTCTGCAAGTATCAACACATATTATGTCTTGTACATGGAGCGCAACTGAGCTGAATTGTAAAAATAATCTTGGATGGCATCCACAAATGATACCTTGAACTATGAATATCTGGCTGGCTGATCTGCGAATCATCTCTATTCTTCACCTGCAGGGGGTCAAGTCCTGAGCCAAGTTATACTATCATATCTCAAGTCACAAATAAGAAATCTAGACGAAAGATAATCACATGACTCTCATTCAAAACAATATAATCCAATATGATACAATACGGTATGAAATCAATAGAAAAATACTTTTACGATCCAGAAACTCCAACTGACTTCAGTGTTTTCTGTACTCATTCACAGCTTGCCTCTGAGATAATATGCCTCAACAGGCGTGATCGCACCTCCCAAGGAGGGCTCGTTGGCAGCCGAGATGTTGGCATTTCTAGAATGCAATTACTAGACGCATACAGAGGGGATGAGACCAGTCTATATTTTCACCCACACTTGGTAAACGGAGCAATACAAGACTTGAGGCTGACCCGAATAAAACGCCGACTGAACTGTAGATAACGTTCCTTATCATTAATTAACCCCCCACCTCACTCCTCTCAGCTGTGAAGCTTACCTGTTTGACTTGAAAGTGAATACCGTGCTGCTACTATCACCATGATCTGTGGACTGGGGCAAACCCTCCCAATGATACAAGAATAGCCCCATCACATATTTGAAATGGCATTCCTCCATGCTCAATCAAAAGGACAGGGGAGGGCCCGAAATAGCAGGCAAAATTTAACATGCGTTCTAAATAAATAGACAAATCTGAAATATCTATGACTAGGGTTCAAGAATAATAATAAGACACATCTAATATTGTGAAAAAGGATGTTTTTGGCATCAAGCTTTTGTGTCCGAGAGATCCATGCTTGAGTTTTAATTTCTGGCAGACTGACTGTGGTTTTTTTGAGGACAGGTGGTGAGGCAATGGGATGGCGCAGCCAGCCACCTCCTCCCTCCTCTTGCCAAGACAACAAGGCCCCTAAGAGTCCCCTTCCTTTGCCATCCCTTCCTTTTCCCCTTTGCCCACGCCCACGTCTCAAGCCTCATCTCTGTATCTAGGCCATGACTGTGCGGGTGTGGTGGGTTCTCCTGCCAGTAGGGGTACCTGACTGCCAAGACAGAAAAGCAAAAAAAAAAAACGGCACGCTGGTGCTGGGATAGGAGGGAGGGAGGGAGGGAGGGCAACAAAGGAATTACTTCTCTAAAGACCAAAGGAATTCTGAGTCAGCAAGGGATATAACTCCTCACCAACCACACACACACTCCTCGTCTCGCCATTCCTAGCCCTCTGGAGCAGCTCTATATATCAGGAGAAGCAGTGACGGAGCCCCTGAAGTAGCTGCTATTATGCAACCCTTCTGGGCTAAAAGTGACTGTAAAGTAAATCATCCCTCTCTGCCGCCAGCCTGACCTCCATATTGCAGAGAAAGCACTTTCAAAATTCACTAGCGGAGTATTATGCTGAAGGCGCCATCTGTGCAGGCTTTACTAGCAGCCGTGAGATTAAAGGCAGTTAAAGCATCACATTCGAAAGCCATATCTGCAGCGGGCGTCCAATCAAAGATTAGAAGTGTAAGTAAGGGCCTTTAGAAAACTCCAGGCGCTGCTAAGTAGTGTGGGTCAAGCAGGAGCAGGCTGCTGAGGTCATGGCCCTGATGCCTCCGGGCCAAACAGGCCTGCTGCAAAGGTCGTGTGTCCTTGAGGATGAGGTCGGTGAACAAGTTCAGGACTCAGAAAGGGACATTTGACAGCTTGACTGCCTGAAGGGAGTCTCGACTCCCAGACTCTCGTCTGATGTGGTCAAAGGCCTGTAGAAGCTGTACATACAGTACATATCGTTTTACATTTACACACCAGATACTGTAGCTCAACTTTTCTAGATTCTTTACTTCTTTAAACTTTCAAAGACATTCCCACTTGGTATATTGCCCTGCAGAGCTATCCTTAGCCTCTCATTTATTACCATTACATTAGAGTCAAAGAGCTAAGGAAACAATTACATGTCGATCTTTAAAAAAAAACCCAAAAGTAGGGGTGGACGATCTGATGTAAAATCGGGATCAATCTTGAATGATTCTCTCGGCCTAAAGGTGAAAGAAGCGAGCTTGTGCCTGGATTGTTTCAGGTTCAATCCCCTGGACTAGCAGGAGTCATCTGGGTGGGGAAAGAGAAAGGCAGCCTCTCTCTTATCACCACCACTGAGGTGATCTTGAGGAAGGCCCTCAAAACCAACTCCAACAACTCCATGTGAGCAGCTTCCTGAGAAAGAGTCAAACTCCCCTGATTAAATAAAGGTGAAAAAATAAGATACAAGATACCAACAGGGTGATCTAGCCAACTAGATGTCTTTTCTGATTGGACAAGTAACTTGCAACACTGCAACATGAGTTGGAGTGGATGAGGAGCTTGTGCCAAAAAAGATCTTAAATGCTGTGGTTTGATGGTGCAAATGGCAAATGGCTATTTCAAGTCTGGCTTTATGGGGCTTTTCAAAACTCCAGATCCAGAAAAAAGATCACAATTTAGTTTGTGGATTGTGTTTAAATAGATTGTGATGATCACCATCCCCTACCTAGAAGGTTGTTCGAGGTAGAATAGGTACGATGTTTGTATTAAAAGGCTTGAACATGCAGGACATGTCGTGTTGAACAAAAAGGCATCCGCTTCCATATATCATGGTAGTTTGCCGAGTCCAAGTCACACCATATTTACTTTCATCAAAAGCAAATAGGCTTTATAAAGACGTCTCATGCAGTGCCACAGCCTAATACTGTGGAACTGCACAGCTCTGTACTGTATACACCATCTGTTAGGTCCCTGCCCTCCTAACTGCTGGCTACAAAACAGACAGTACACAGCAAATGTTGAACACAGCTCACGACTATTGTCTGCCAACGTCATGAAGTGTTTGAGAGATTTAAATTTTAAAAAAAAAGAAAAACATGGATTTGGTCTGGTGGAGGGGGAATGCTAAATTGATTTCACTCTGCCAATCGCTGCTCAAGTGCTGGCTTAAAAACACTTGGAGATACACCATCTGCCGGCCGACCCGCTGATTTGTACCTCGATTTGGCCGTCCCCGAGGCTTGCCACATTCCTCCGGGGGGGATCAGATTACGTTCTATACAGGGAGACGGGCCTGAAGCATTATGGGTGTTTCGGTTTTACAACGTGGGTCTGACACAGTTGAGCAGCAGCGTGAGCAAGCAAGTGTTCAAAAGGGAATGAAAAGAAAAAATGCTGAATGAATGGCAGATGGTGGCCTAGAGGAAGCACTGTAGTCATGGCTGAAAGCAGGGATGGCAGAACCACAGCTGAAACTTAACAGAGGAAGAAGAAGAAGACAAGAAATATGTTGTTGGAGGGAGGCTGGAATACATGACAGAAAGACAGAATATAGTTGAGCCAGTGAAAACAAAAATAATCAGGTTTGTACAGCGTGTCGCACAGTTTTACAGGACAGGGGGAAAAAAAGGCCGTAGACTAGAGACAAGCTGTCAAAGACACTGTACTGTCTAGTCTTCTTGAGACTGTGTGTCATGGATTCGGACATACCCAAACTTCTGCTCACAGCAGTAACTGTTTGCCAGTAAACGTCTGTGTCACTCAACAACTTCGCCGGTTCCTGTGGGGGCTGGGCCACTGCTAAAGGCTTGCATGATATAGCAAAGCTACAAACAAGCTGCCAAAGAGCATGACAGCTAGTGAGCATGTGGGTAGGCCCGGGGAGTGACAAGTTACAGCATTAATTACCAACAATGGGAGCACATCTTGGGTTCAGGAGTTCACACAGAGTCGAGATTAGCTTGTTGTAACAACAAGTCTTTCACAGCTTCATTATTCATTATTCAGTCAGTTGATCCACAAACAAAAATTCAGTCAGTGGGAAAGGGAGGCTCCTTCTACTCCAGGTGCTAACTACACAAATGTGAAAAATACATGTACACATGTATGAACATGCAGAACAATGCCAGCTGATGGCCGCACCAACCAGTCTACTGGAGAACAGGATCTCCCCGTATGCAAACAAAACAAATGCAACTAGAGCTGCAACGGTTAATCGATTAAAAACAACTATTACTTTGATCACTGACTTTTTTGGTAATCGATTTATTGGATTGAGTCATTTTTAAGAAAAAGATGTCCAAATTATCTTATTGTAGCTTCTTAATTGTGAATATTTTCTATGTTCTTTACTACTATATGACAGTAAACTGAATATCTTTGGGGATGTGGACAAAACAAGACATTTGAGGACGTCGTCTTAAAGTCTAACTAAACATCCAAACATTTTATTCAGCTCCCAATGTTTCTGCAAACCATATACGTTCACAGCATATAGACATTTCTATAAAACGTGTCATATCATGTTCACATTACATGTTTATGACCTGATTTTCCCATTGGGAGGTGGAGGTGATGGTGCTGGAGTTACAGACGAGAAGGCTGCCAAGCCAGTGACCGCAGTTTGAGTTTCAGCATTTGTAAGTGTGACACCACTGGATATTTTTAAGGAGACCTCAATTTCAAGTTGTGTTTATGGAGACAAAAAACGGATACTTTTGACGGGCAGTCGGAACATCTCCGGCCCCGTTTGTGGGAACAAAAATGGTTATTTTTATAAAAGAGACCGTGGGACATTAATCAGCCCTGTTTGTGTCGGCAAAAAACAGATATTTTTGACTGGAAGTCGGGACATAACCTAGAAAAACCTTTCTAACATGCTAGCCAATAGTATGTTGGGGTGTGTGTGTGTATTATGTGTGCACATGGTGGTGGTGCTGCTGCGGGAGGCATATCTTAGCATTTCTTACATTTCCAGGATACAGGCAGTTTAGCCAGAACTGGGGCTTAGTTACTCTTTTAGCTTTGGGAAAGACTGATCGACGTTTCTTACATTTTGTAGGCCAAACAACAATGACAGATTAATCAACAATAAAAATAATTGTTAGTTGCGGCCCTAAATGCAACCATTCATAAGCGGCAGGCCCACTTGACAGCAGAAAGCTACAACGGGAGTCCTCCCTCCACTCCTAATGGTCCGATTGGGAGCGGGGCGGCATTAAAGCTCAAATGATTGGTCATCGTAATGTATGGCTCCCCGGCGCTGTTTGGACAGGCACAAAATCAATCGGAGCCCTGGGACACACTAACCTCTCCACAATCTGGCTAACAGAGGCACATAGTGCGCTCAGACTGATGGGATATCAGTTTGCACGACGAGCGAGGACTCTGACTGTCTGTTCCTCCCTTGTGTTGCTGGCAAGCTACAGTCTATTGTTGACAAACTGGAGTGTAAATTAAATCCGACTTTAAATAAGGTAAACTGACCTTGCAATTACTGGCAGAATATTCCCAGGGAAAACTCACTGCTAAGGGCCGACAGCCAGTAATGAAACATATCCTGGTGGTCCTTTTTGAGTTGAACCCTGGGGCCTGATTCAACAGACAAAACAGCAAGGGCATGGTAACAAATACACGCCACCTCTAGCGTACCCCCTGCCTCTCCACCAACACACACACACCTCAGTCACGACTCTGGTCAGCCTCTGCAGAGTGTGTTTTGAGTGAGTGGGCCAGGCAGCACAGCGGTCCTCCTTCCTCTCCTCTCCACGTGGGTGGGAGTGACTGAGTGGCCTGCCATCATCAGCTCTGGGGCAAACTCAGCCCCTGTGTGCCTGGTTGTCTCATGACACATTTTTAGAGATCCATTAGTGAGTTTTAGCCATGGGCCAAATACAAAAAACAAAACAAAATAAAATACAATAAAATAAAATAAATCACTTGAAAAAGACATGATCGAGTCATAAGCTTTTAAAAACTTGCTAGTACAAAATTAAGTTTTAATGATTTCTAAAAATATTAATAAATATGTTGGTGTGAAGGGTGACAGCCGACATCAGGAGGCTCTGTCTTGTCTCGTCACACAAAACAACATCCTGTCAGGTCAATTATAGAACAAGCCTGACATCCAATGACAGATTTTTTTTTTTTTTTCCTATGGTAGATAAGCAGCAGACACTAAATTCACCCAGCACCACGTGGAATAAGAGGGTTCATTTTCAGCCAGGTGGTCTATAATTAACACGTGTAAATAAACCTTGGGGCCTCGACTCACCTCCAGCTGTATTTGTATAGCTGGAGTTTCTCTCTTGTCCACACGCCGGGTACCTTGGCCAGCTAGCTAACAACACCTGAAAGAAAAAGACCACCCCTCCCCTTTAAACGCAGCAGGATAAACAGTGACTGAACAGAGGGACAACAAAGTGGCATATCATGCGCTTATTTACCCATCTCTAAACAGGGCTTCTCTTAATTAAGCTAATTTTTGTTCATTTGCTTAATGGAGCTGAGAAATAAAATTAAAAAATCCTAACTGTTAAAAGCACAACAGAGTGGAAATACATTTTCAGTAAGCCCTGAAAATATCAAATCACATTACACAGCACAGCAAGATGAAAAAGAAAGTAAGAAGTGGCTCATTTGCTCTTATTCTTGCCCCCACTGTGACTCAAGGCTTTAATAAACTACATCCATAACACTTGATTAAAAGTATCGACTGCCCCGTTAATTAAAAGGAACTGCGTATACAACATGATCTCTCAACTTGTCTGATAAAATCTGTCCAGCAGTAGATTCATTTCTCCAGGCGCAGCTGAAACGATGAAGTGGTAAATAGACGGGGAGGAGTGAGTGGAGCGAACCCTCCAGTCCCACACACACTTTACATCAAGGGTCTCCTGGTGTATAGCCCGAGGCAGGGCTGCACAATGTGGTTAAAACAGATCTTATTACGATTATTTTGACAGATTGTGTGAAATAATATGAATTATGCTGGGTGCTTTTTCATTAGGTAACCGTTTTAATTAAAAAAAAAAAAAAAGGTACAATATGTAAGAATTGGCCACTTGTCAAATTCATACTCCAAACCAACAGGGGGCAGCATGTAACAGAGTAACTGCATGCTGCTGCTAACTGTAGCTGCCATTAGGAAGTAAGCTCAGTTAGCCGTGCAGCTAGCGGTCAGGACTGGGGGCTCGGAGCAGAAGGAGAGTGTTGGTGTTTACACTGCTAACGGGGGCTAGCTGGTTAGCATGCTATTTTCAGTAGATATCTGGTTAACTTTTGAATGTTTTCAACTAAAATTCTTACATATTGAACCTTTAACCACTGACTTGATCTATATTCGATGCAAAATCAGATACAGACTACATCAGGAGTTAAAAGAACAGAGAGAGTTAACACAAAATAATCATTTTATTGTATTTTTGTTTTCATTTTCTGGCCCAACAAAATCCAACCCATATTGAAGCTACTAAATGGCATTTTATTTAAATACATTTTGTCATGCTAGTATTTTTTGTATTTAATTTTGATTTACTTGAATTTTTATAGGTTCAATTCTTAACGCAGAGAAAGGGTTAATGGCTATTCATTAACATCCCTAATTTCGTTATATTGTGCAGCCATAGTCCAAGGCAACCAGTGCTGAAAATGCATTTCCTCACTGGCCAGAAACCACGGGGCAACCTGTCTGAATGCACAGCGCTGATGCCATGTTGGCTCTTTTCCGCGCCCATGCTTCAGTGATCGGCCAAACCAAACTACCGCCAAAATGAATTCGCAGTGGAATGCAGCGCTGCAACCTGAAGACGAGAAATCCTGTTCTGTTTGAACAGGTGACATGCTTCATCAATCATGCTGGGGGAAATCTACAGTAATGATTGGACAACGTTGACTGAGATGAGAAAATCAAGCTGTGATGCCAGGATCCAATAGGTGTCAGGTGTTTTGATGTAAAATCTGTTTTCTGGCGTCATTCTGTAAACCAACACCGTCCGTGTTTGGGGTGTGCCAACATGAAACAGCCACGGTGAGGTCATCGTATCTAATGTCATCATCGCCTACGGTTTTGACTTCATCTGTCAAAGCCGGGACGCTGGATAAAGCCTCCAGGTTGTGCATTGCCTTCATTCCTTGCATGCTACCTGACACACATGCCCACGTACTGGGAATGAAAAGAATCTGCATATTCATCAGTTCTTCATAGGAACACGTCGCATTTGCATCAGCTTCCGCGCGTGTGTGTGTGTGTGTGGGTGTCAACAAGTAGCGATGCCCACACGGCAGCAGAGAAGAGGCAATCTCGACTAGACATTTACCATGAGATACTGCGCACCCTCCCCGTGTCATTACCTCCTATACATGCACCGAGTCGATGAGCCAAAACAAGAGTTACAACATCCCTCCCCCTGCGGTGACTTCTCCCTGCTTACTAATCTAGCATTTACAGGCAGCCCGCAGATGGATTTACTCATTTTACCCATATTTAAATACAAACAACCGCCTGGCACAACACAGTCGTGTGCGTCTATGTTTGCATCTGTCACACAGCAGCATGCAGGGACTTGTCCCGACCCAAGGCAAAGTCTCCCATTTAGCACACAGGTATGTTTTCACCACAACGAACCTCCTCCGCCTCTCTAATGGAGACGAGCGTGGCAGCAAAACCGGGGCCAAAATACTGCGTGTGTTCAAACAGACGAGGTTTGTCCCAGATTAAAAAAACGCTACTGTGGAGATCTTTTATTCCGAGGCACAAAACATTATTCAGCGTTGCTAAAACGGTTTCTCATTTGGCATGCGGTTTGAGGTGGCTGTGTGTATGCATACCTGTGGGCTGGGGTTAAATAAATATTCAGGCTATTCAAAATGTAAACAGACTGCAATTCTTCTGCCAATGATAAAGCTCGGGGTATATTTCATATTGCTATAAGAAAAAAACATTGGACAAAAGAAGCAATATGAAGACTGTGACATTTTCTAAACTAAATAATGACAAATTAATTGTGAAAATAATCAATAAAGAAAATGAGTGTGTTGCAGCCTGGGCTGGATGTAGACACAGGCTTTCTAGGCACATGCTTTAGGGCCTCCCTGTCACTAGGGGGCCCAAAACAGAGAAAAGCACATCAACCACCTGCGATAAATATTGTTAAAATGTTTAAATAAATCTAAAACTTTAATTTAAAATGTATATCTTTATTTATTTTGCATATATTTATTTGTTTATGTAATATTTTTAAAACATACACAAACGTTAGCGTGGTTTAACCTCATGTAAACTCAGTTTTCCATTTAAATATCTAAGTAATTGCCTTGTTTAATGTCTGAATTGTATAATATAGAGCTATACTTTTCCAATATAAATACATGACTAACCAATTTTATGAAAAAAGAGAATTATAAATGTACAGTAAAACATATACGTCACTAAATTATTGAACATAAAAATAATAACGTGGCAGTTAAGTCAGTTTGGGGGGGGGGGGGGGGGGGGGGCAAAAACATACTCTCTGCCCAGTGTAATCCTGTCACCATGCCACCATAATCAACATTATTGACACTGTATTGAATTAATAAACACTGCAGATGAGCAGAGACCAAGACAAGAGATCCCCACACTTTCCTATCCCTGAGGAAAACAGGACAGTTTAATAAAAAAAATCATCTCAAACCCAGAATGCTAAAAAATCCATGCACAGCGTCTCCAGCTCTGCTGACCAGACACTTGGAAACATCACTGCTGGGAGCTAAAAACCATTAAGGGCCTATTGAAAGATTCATTTGAATGGATTTACTGTATGTCCTTAATTCAGGCTTCAGTTTAATGCTGATCTGAAGTGGTAGTCTGAAATATAACTTCATACCTCGTACCGACTTGCTCATCCACAGCACCCCTCGGCCCACTTTCCTTTGCTTTCGCTACCCACCCTGCACACTCCTACACACACTCCCACCACTGACAAATATTAATAAGTTGAAAATTGGAACTGTCACTTCTACCACAACTAGTGATAATATTATCGTTTTATTAGTGCCGTTTCTTCAAATGCTTCACATCCCTAAAATGTGTAGCACCAAAGCTAAAAGGTAAAGCAATAAATACAAATCGTTACCAGGTTTTGCAGCACACGTAACGTCACGTAATGACGTCCTCATGAACGTTCAGCGTCTTGAATTGTGAATGTGAATGAATTGCTTATTTTTATTTATACAGTACAAAAGAAATCAATCCTTTAGATTTGTTTATAGTAGTTTTTCAGCTTGACACGGTTGTAAGGGGAAAAGTCAGCTTAAGTCTTCCGTGTGTGCATACTGTCAAATAAACTGCTGTCAACTTATTTAAACACATTTCTTCCGCAGAATGTTTAAAATGGGGTTGTGCCGTGTGAGTTTTGATGAACGACAGCCTCACTTGTTTTACTACACCTTTGTTGTCTTATTTGGCGAACACTTACCAAATCAGACTGTACTTTGCAAAATCAAATTATGCAGAAAAACGCACACACGGAAATCGCTCCTGGATCAAATCATCATCCACCGAGTTGTTAATTGAATTGAGTGTCTGTTAAGCCACTGATTCACAGCCCTTGACTAAGCATTTGCTCTCCCTTTTCATTGCTAAAGAGCATTTTGGCAACAGTCCCGTGGCAGATGGTTTAATATATCTGAATTCTCAAGAAAATCTGCTTTCTCAATTAACTATAAGTGACCCATGTTGTAGCTAATATGCATACACGTGTACGACCGTGTACCCCCTAAAAATCCCATTTCCTGTCTGTCCTCTGCTCTTTAAGTTGGACTTGAGGTGAGAAACAGATTTACTACTCTGCTGGCCTCTTTAATAACCCAGCAACCCAGTTGCTGGCAGTTCACTGGGTTAGCCTCTCCTCCCCCACACTCATTGTACTGGCCGCCCAATATGTAGTTACATGTGTTGTAGACACTGTATTGATTGATTTGTGACAGTGCTGCGACCAGCTCCAGAGAGGGATCTGATGACACACGACTCCTGTCTCTGTTCCAAATGGCTTTTGTTCGCCACTGTAGCTAACAAAAGGGCCATGTGTTGGTGTCTGCCAGCTATGAAATGGGAAATGCTGTGGGTTTGTTTATACGGAGGCTGATTTTTTGCACCAAACACAATAGTGCAGCATTATGATCTACGGCTCATGGACGTGCACCGTGGGTACAGGCAATCGAGAGTGGCATTTTTCTGTTTGGTCATCTGTAAAATGGTACTTTGGTGGTTGAAAAGGAAAATGTGGTGGATGTAAGGCACCTTATGGAGAGGCACAATAGTACAAAGCCACAGTCAAACACCATCCATCAACATATAAGCTACAAAACAGCTGCTGACAAAACCATACTGGGACGAATGTATCAACAGTGTGAGTTCAAAGGTTTGCAAATCCCCAAACTGTACTCACAGGCTTAGCAGCAATCTAAAAATGCCAAGGTAGGTAAACAGTTTTTCTCCTCCTATTGCTTTATCAAGACCCTACATCCATTTGTTCACATGAATTAGCAAGAGCAGCAGCTAATGCATGGAGTCAGATTACAACCTCAGAGCAGAGCCGCCTTTATCCCCCTATATGGAGCTTAATCTGTCCAAATCCGCCGCTTTGCTGTGCCCTAAATCCACAACAGAGCCTAATTCCTCTTTAATCTAATGAGCGGTAAAGGTGCACTTACCCAGGTTCAGAATACCACAGACAGAGTATCTGAGTGTCACATCACAACACAAGTAGATCAGGTTCTCCTTACTATGCGGTGATGCAATGCATTGTTATCAAAAAACTGCCAAAAGAATCTTACACCACCGCAGACTTGGCGAGCAGATACAAGACAAGCTTTGATCACTTGTTTCCTTATCTTCCTGTCACTTAGTTTCTGCTTGAGGCGACATTTCCAGGTCGAGCTGTTTGAGTGGACCGCTGTCAAAAGATGCTGAGGAGGAGGTGGCCGGCGCCCCGGCCGCCAGCACACAGACTTCTTCACATGCCAAGACGTGACAGCAAACTAGGAAGGGGCATCCCTGAAGACTGGGGAGACTGGCTTACTCTGACTAACTTATTCAGAAAGGCTTAGGCGACATGTTGCAAGCTCACTGTTCGTGACGAGGCTAATGTCGGGAAAGAAAATGCAGAATGAAATAATTTACGATAGGTGTGATCATGATATGTCTTTCCTTGATTGGGTGTGATAGTCACAGTTGCCATGTAAGTGCTTGCTCAGGTGCAGCAGATCAAGCACTCCCTGTTCACAGGTCAACCAGCTTACCATCAGACTCTGAATCACCGCTCTGTCTGCTGGCAGGAGGCCTAAATACTTTGTGTTTACCTGCACAATGTGGTGGCATTATAAGATTTATTAGCTGTATTAGTATTTAAAAGTGTTGCAACTATATATTTTTTCAATTACTCTGAATGTTAGCTATTAATTTTTGCACGATATTCAGTGTGCTAACGCATAAGTAAAAAGAAATGCAGCAAATCAACTATTATTAGAAAGGAGGATTTTTTTTGGCAATAGATTATAGTAATAAGTAACAAATATGGCGGCAACTAATGGTTATTTTTAATCGGCAATTAATCTATTGATTACTTTCTCAATTACTCGGTAAGATCATGTCTGTAAATGTCTTGTTTTGTCCACAACCCAAAGGAATTCAGTTTACTGTCGCAGAGGAGCAAAGAAACCAGAAAATATTCACATTTCAGAAGCTTGAATCACTTGACTTATTTTTCTTTTAAAAAACAAACAAAAACAACAAAACAAAAATTTCATTTCAACTCCAGTATTATGTTCTAGTAAAATGAAACAATTGAGTTCCCAATGGTGGAATAATAATTGCAATATTAAAAGTGACCCAAATAATCACCCTTATTACCTGAGCCATTATCAAGCTAAACAAAAACAGGCTGTACTCAGTGCCTCGCTTTTCCACTCACCCTTTCTAGAAAGAAAGTCAAGAATTGCTCAGAATCCGCAATGAATAGATCAAATTCGTATGCAACTCTCACAGAGATCAATTCAATTAGAGGAAAAACTAACCTAAGAGTGACTAAATGTTCAGTAACTTGTTAGCTGGGCAATAAATACGTGAATTTTGGACAGCCGGTGAACAAACATTGTGTGCAAAGGTCTGTTATTATGCGCTCTGGATTCAAATTGACAGTTGAGCAGAAGAAGTTAAAAATATGAAAGGTGAGAAAGTAGGGTTAACCCTCCACTGCATTCTTTCACACTGCAGCAAACAACTGGCAGAGCTGGTACACATAACATTCACTACAAGTCACACATTATTCACTTCAAGGCTCTCCGGGTTTATAGTCAAAAACTAGCTGAAAACTAAATAAGTGGTTACTGACAATCGGATTTGCCCAGGATTAGTCACACTGGTGCACCTCTCACTTCACCAACACATGGCAGACTATTTCTACTGAAATTTCTACTTCGTGAATTTCCTACACAACAGAGTGGTACAGAATTAAAATCACAAACGGCCCCAGCAGTTATTATAAATCACTTAACTCTCCCATAGTGAAGCGTATTCCCATGCAAATATAGTTCATAACAAGCTCTATGCATGCTAATGCCGAAATATCACTGACAACAACACCACCCCGAGAAAAAATGGTGACAAATGGTAATTTGAAAGAAAATGGCACACATGTCAGATTGTGAGCAGGACCGTATGTAGGTGACCACATGTAAGGCAAGGATCAAGTATGTGGCATTACTTAATGTTCTGTTCTATAAATGACTCGGCTATCCAGCTGGGATCAGTGGCTGGCATTGCGCCGCTGTCACCACCACCATCTCTCCAACCCACGCATGTCTGAGCATGGGGGCCTCTCCTCAAAAGTCAAATGTCAGATGTTATCCATCCCCACTTATAGAGAAGGGCCCTGCGCAACATCGGGGGCTCGGAGGCCCTGCTTCTTCGCTGCCGACGGAAAAACACCATTACTGAGCTCGTTGCACTTCAGAGCGCGTCATGATTGCACCGTGACAACCATATTACTAACCCTTTATTTATTTTATATCTAACTGAGGGTCGCTCCAGTGCAAACGATCAGTCAGAAGACGACTGAAGAGCAAGACTGTGTTGCACATTCAGTTGTAGGAGCACTTCATAGGCAATGATTATACAATATTATTTATTATACTGTAGAGGCTGTAGATACTCAACATGTTGATTTATGAGTTATGCATAAAAAACAGTTTATGATCAATTGAATCAGCAACCATTTGTCCATTGTTTAAAGGGGCACTATAAAGTTTTGGAGAAGAAATTCAAACTCAGAATTTTAATATTTAAAATATTAATGAGGTAAAAATACAAACTCAGAAATATTTATTGTTTCCATAACTGAATAAACAAGCTGTTCTCAGAGGAAAATGAGGTCCTCAGTAAAATAAGTAAAACAGTATTGTGCTGTCTTTTAAGGTCAGTTTGTTTATTCAGTCATGAAAACGAAGAGATTGTTTAGTTTGTTTAAGCATTAAAATAAAATAAAAAGGTCAATGAAGTTGTTTATCTTCTACAAGTTTCAGGTTCTTAACACCTAATCTTCTATGACATTAAACTAAATGTCAAAGCAAGCACTCTGACTTTGTAAACTATTTTTTCTGCCATTTTATGCACCAAACATCAACGGACAGCACAATCAATCATGAAGAAAGCGTTGGCTGTAGCCATATGGCTAATAACTGTAGCGAAAAAAGAAAAAAAAAAAAAATCACGCCCACAAAATCTGACAAAATAATCAGGATTATCACTTGAGTCACAACATAATCCTCATTATATTTCTGTTCATTTTTCTGTGAGGGATAAAAAAAAAAAACACTGAAAATTACGCAACTTCTCCTGCCTCAGCCGATTAAACTCTTATGAGTAATTACTATGCGGTGGTGGCGACGTTCGGGAGCATTATGATAATGCATTTGGAAAACAGGTGGATTGCAAAAGCACTTATGATAAGTTGGACTGACACCTTGTAGCGGGGCAAACTAGGCAGCTGAAAACAAATTACTTCACGCCTATAGCCTGCAGTTATTTTGGAGAGGTGCTTTGTACACAGCCAGCGTCTGTGTTGTCATAATACCGATGCATTACCAAAACACTGACTTCTGGAAACTTGATGAATGAATAATGAGTTAAATTACTTTGTTGATCTCAACATCGGGCACGAGAGTGAGCCCTTGAAACTGGGCTCTCAGATTCCCTGACAGCCTCTGTAATGACTAATCAATACATTTTAACCTGATTAAGACCACAGAAGAGCAACACTAAGCAGAGAGGAGGGAGGTTCTGAAAATCCAGTACGGAGATGTGTAATACGATGGCATCTCCTCTGCGTGGTGACAAAGGAAAAAGTAGCTTCAGATCCGCACAACACAGCGGGCCAAGTCTCCCAGTGATATTGTTAAATCTCTTCAAAACCCATACTTGTCATATCTATTTTTCATTACCCTTCAAGTTGGTGGAGACTGGAGGGGGATGATCTCTTGAAATATTCATTACAAAAAGCACCCAAGACATGGTGTGACTCTCTTTTAACACTCAACCCCATTTCCCAGCCAAAATGTAACACAACTGGTTAGCTCTGTACGGGAAAGAAATGGTCGCCGTTATGATTTTGTGAAACATTTTTTTTTTTTTGCCCCGTTTCAAATGTCACAAGCTAAGCCTGAGAAAAGCAATGAAGTGGAACTATATTTGCGATGGAGCTTAGCGAGCTGGAGCTCCGGCTCGCCTTTAATATACTGTTATGATTACAGTCATGGTCTCTTGCCCTTTCCTACTTTTCTCAACACAATCTTCATGTTTAATGATCGCCGATGATCGAATCATTCCTACCGGCTGAACCCTATAGCGGCTAAGTCTTGGTAAATTACTCAACAATTCCCTCCTGTGCGTGCGCACACTGTGATCCCTGCACATGCCTGTTGTGATGTGCTGGAGCTGGGAGAGAGGAGGAATAATGGTCGCAACTAGTGCTGGATCCAAAAACCAGCCAGCACAAATAAACACAATCTGTCATCTTTGGTTTCAGTGGAAGGAAATTTGACTTCAAGTGCTGATATTCAAAAGCAGAAATAAGGCTTTAATCCTGCAACTGGAGTGGAGTGCTGCCTACCAAGTCAGCATGAGATGTCAGAATACATGAAACCAGGCAGGCTATATTGCTCCTACTCAGTGTTCAAGGGGTAGGTCGAGTCGATTATGATCTTTATTGCATTCTTATGGTAGACTGCAAAGGTGGAATGTCAGACCTGTAAACACAGAAGGCAGGAAGAGCCGGCCCATATGGCAAAGAGCAATGAACAACCCCCCCCAAAATGTGAGATCACAAAACATAGGCGACATCAAGTGGGTATTATGCAATGTTGGTAGGGGGAAAAAAATACAGCCTTTGGTAAAACTATGCTAGGTGATGCATGCAAAATGAGGGAAAATCGCCCTTGGGTTGAAAGCAATTGGTTGTGCAATATCTGCATGCACAGTGTAAAGCTGTGCACTGTGTGTGTGTGTGTGTGTATGGATCAACTGCATGCATCTGACTGGCTGCTAATGAAAACAGTGTATGTACAGACAGGCGGCTGTATCACGCCTCACAGGCTGAATGTGACACATTTCAAGAGAGAGAGAGAGAGAGAAAAAAAAAATTCTTGCTAAGCTCTACAAAAACTGGAGTTACCCCCCTCACTTCCTAGTTGTCATAGCTCGGCTAACACCCTTCTTCCTCCATAGCACACAGCAAACAACATTTTCGACTACACGTTAGCTGCGACCGTCAATTTCCTTTCAAGTGTTGAGGGTCTGCTCAGAGAGGAGACAGAGAGGAGAGAGAGCTTGTGGCTTGCGTGTCGTTTCAGTGTGCCATTAAAGAAATACACTTACATTTCACCACCCTGTCCGTCGTAGATAACTTCGGTTCATCATTCGGCTTGTTTTCGGACATTTCCAGTGTGATATAATATTGAGATATAAGCGAGAAATGGGAGTGAAAACGGGTCCCTGCGTTGCTCTTGGCGAACAACTCTTGAGTCTATCCGAGAAAAGAGACCGCAGTGATCTCACTCGGTTCCTATCAGCGGCCAAAAATACTTGCAACAGGGTTACAATTTCACTGCTGGTGCTGTAGGAGCTGCTCTGTCTGATTTACTGTTACTCTGTATCAAGTTGTCTGAGCGCAGTGCGCAGTCAAACGTGCTCACACCCGCAGGGCCCGCCCCCTCGACTCGCAGCGACGCTTCCGATTGGTGGAGGGCGGCAGGCGGCCACTC
Organism: Pagrus pagrus; assembly: GCF_965226575.1. Taxonomy (NCBI): domain Eukaryota; kingdom Metazoa; phylum Chordata; class Actinopteri; order Spariformes; family Sparidae; genus Pagrus; species Pagrus pagrus. The sequence continues at coordinate 9,668,587 of NC_140204.1, read as the reverse complement.
TCGCCTGTACATTCACTTTTATCAAAGGGCTGCCTCTGTGTCAATCTGAGCTGGTGTGAATAACTCATCAAACATTTGTCGCTGGGTATGAGCAGTTCAAAAATAAATTAAATAAATTAAAATAAAAAAGAAGTTTTGCTCTGTTTTCACAAATGCATGCAGATAATATGTCAGGTTTGGCACTAAATGTTCAGATTGGAGGTGTGTTTAGGGAAATGCATTCTCAGTATGGAAGCCTGTAACCACCAAAAAAGAGATTAAGTCAAAAAATAAAACATGAGCTAAAAATGCACATGGTTTGAAGGGAGGTCCACACAGCAGCCGCTTTAAGTAAACAAATTATTTATTAACGATAACTCAACAGAAGCAAACTCTGAGGTGTAAAGTCGGCAGTGAAAGGTGGGTGTTGGGTGCAATGAAACGGTGGGTGGTAACCTAAATTATGTAACGTGAACCAAGGCCAACTCAATATAATCACAACCCAAACAAAACCAAAATGGAGAGCCCAAAAAAGGCACCGGCCTTGCAGGAGGGAGGGAGAGAGAGAGAGATAGAGCACCATATTGGAATCACCTGGCTTATAAAGGCTCTGAACAGGTGACACCTGTCCCTCAACGAGGTGGGCGGGGCCAGACCATCAGGAAGAAGTCAAAACCTTTAAAAAAAAATACAAATACATTTACCTTGTAAGCCAGCTGTAAGTTGGGTCAGACATTAAGAGTTGTGACATGCAAGTACAACAGGGGAATTTGACTTTATTTCTTTTCATTTAAATTTTCTTTTACGGTCTGAAATGGACCTTCGTACTTCAGTGCCACTCAAGAACTCATCTCATCCCCCATGTTTGAGGCAACAACAGCGACTGCAGAAACACACCTTGAAGTTTAGTCTGGATATTCACAGTTGGAGGATGAATATTGATTTAGTTTTTTGTGAACGACTGATCTTTCTGTCCTGGATTCTTTGCTCCACACAAGAAAACTCATGCTCCCATGAAGATAAACCATTTCCATGTCAACAACTGTTTGTCAGCACCATCCTCAGGACAAGATTTGCACACACAGCCTTGTTTATTTGACGCTGATGATAACATTATTTATATCTCATTATCATATTATTTGTTTCCCCCGTCACTAGTTATGAGTAGCTGGCTTTGATAGCTTTATTTGCCTTCCGTAGAGGATACGTTTGGTTCAGCTGAGCACGCTACAGATCTGAGAGGTTTTGTGTCTTTGTGGTGAGATCAGAGTAGTCATAAAGAGAGTATGAGTGAAAGTGCGCGGGGTCTGCATGCACGGGAACAGAGTGATCCGTCTTTGGTGAGTCACCAGGTACAAGGCGCCGGCAATTTGCATGTTGGAGTCCTCAGCTTTCACCTGCTCATTTTCTCAACAGTTGTACATTTCAGTTACCCCACCGCTGCTCAAAGGAAATAAATGGTGGCAAACTGCTATTAGCGAGACACCGGTGCCGTATGAGTCAGTTGTTTGGCAGGTGGGGGCAGTTAATGAAGCCCCGAGTTTTACATGTCTCTCAATGAGGGACCGTGTGTGCGTGCATAGTAGGTCAGAGCATCCCACGGTCTTTTATCTCTGCCTGTAGTGGAGACATTCACACCAGATCATTAGTTTTAACACGCCTCAGGTTCTAGCGCTCTGCAACAATAGCTCTGCAGACTTAATTAAACTCTGGTCAAGTCTGCAGCTCAAGTTTTTCACTTTCTTGTCACCTGTTGTCTGCCTGACAGTGACCTTTGAGTTTATTATTTGCTGTTTTTTTTCCCCCTCACAAATATTCCTATCGTGCCATTTTTATGGCAGATTGTGAAATGGCAAACTACTGTTTTATTTTGTAGGCTATGTGTTCATCTATATCTAAGTTTCAGTGCTTCCACTAGTAGTTTTAATCCCATAAAAATATATGGGTAACACTTTATAATAAACATGATTAATACATGGTACATTTCTAGTTAATTAAACTTTAATTAATAATTATTTCCTGTTAAATAACAGTGAAATGTTTTAAATTGTACAACTTTTTAATGGCCATGCAAATATTGTTTGTAGATGAAATACACAGTATTTATTCACCATTATTAGTGTGAAGTATTATAAACATCAGTTGCAACTTAACAATAGATCTATCTATCTATCTATCTATCTATCTATCTATCTATCTATCTATCTAACTAAAGTTTAATTAACTATAAATGTATTAATGTTGGTTATTACAAAGTGTTACTATTATATTAAGTCACATATTGAGAAAATAAGACATAACTACGATGACCCTGAGGGTCAAAACACAACAACATCTCTGAAAACACAACAACGTTTGTTTTCTGAAATACTGTTGTGTTTTGACCCTCAAGGCCACTGTACACTTCAAAAATGTTTATTACTTGTCATAAATATAAATGTCACAATTACACACACAGTAACCTTGTTACTTCTGACTGTGCTGCAGTCTTCAGTTCAGAAACATCGGCTTTTTATGACTTTTTTTTTATAACTACCCATTTTACATACCAGGTTGGGTGGCGCCGGTTCCAGCAACATGTTGACGGCAAAACTTTTTGCTTTTTTCCACCACATCAAAATTGCATGAAGTACATTTAATCCCACTGACTGAATAACTTGGAATTGCTGCTGTTGCACTAATTTATTTATTTTTTTCTGTTTTCTTTTTTTAAACCTTTAATCCAAGCTGCTTCCTTGTCGCCTGAGCAAAGAGCAGGCTTTATGTTCACTCAAAAAAAAAAAAAAAAAATGGTCTCATTTCTTTGTCTACTTTGGCGTAGCAGGAAACTCCCTCTTATCTGAGCTCCTCCTGACAATAGCCGTGCTGTTTCCCATGTCACTGTGAAGGAAGACCGGGACACAAACACAACTGTAACCATGAGCCAGACAGGTAAGCTTGTTGCTTTGCATTATTTATTCAGTAATTCATTACAACATACATTATTGCTGGGGTAATGAAAAATGAGTAATTGCTTTAATATGGGAGTGTTGCTGATTTATGATTGTTTGAAATGCTCAGAGCAACATTTAGGTTGATATTGGCAATATTGGCTTTGGCTGTTTCTGTGTATGTCAAAGCTACATCCTCCACAAACACGTCTGTTACGTGTTAGTATGCTACACACCAGAGTATTTATCCACATTTGAGGAAAGGTCTCTTGCTATAAATACATATTTTGCTGCCTAAATGCCTTATTAATGTAGTGGAGATATGATTTTAAACAAAACGCCTTGTTCTCGCAGCTGAGGAGCTGTTAATCATCTATGAGAAAGAGGCAGAGCAATGGGCCACCTACCTGCAGTCGGTCTTCACTGGCCCGATCTCAGAGGCTGGGATCTGCTGCTATGACATCGCCACGGTGTCCAGCCGGCGGGACGACTTCCTCATGCTGGCCCGGTACACCTGCAAGCTCCTGATCCTTTCCAAGGGCATGCTGGAGGGTCTGTGCCAGATGCGGCGCTTCTTCCTGGCCCGCGTTTTGAGCCCTGCCACTCATGTGGTGGTGCTGCTGTGCGGGGTGGACAGCCTGACCCCGCTGCTGGAGCTGGTGCCCCTGAACGGCGACGAGTGCCTGCAGATCTCCAGTGAGCAAGATGCTCACGAGTATCTGTCCACTGTGACTGATATTGTGAAGAAAGGTATGTCTCCAAAACTAGTTCATTTTGACATTTCTTCCCAACCTACATAGTGCTCCTTTAATTATCATTATAATAAAGAATAAAACATTTTGTATTTACGGGCATGTTATTGGAGTTAGATGGCACTGATCGACCAACATCTGTGTTTAAATCAAAAGACAAAGCAATACATCTCTAAGCCTTCTTAATTTACATGTATTAACGCACGGCAGTGAATCAGATCGACATTTTGCCACAGCCGGTCTTGCAAAACTCTGAACACAATCACCCTCTTCCACATCCTTCCTTCAGGAAAATGTCCACGTGGCCTTGCTGTTCCCCCTGCCATAAACGCGAGGGGAAAAAGAATACTCATTATTTGTGAGAATGCCCGAGCAGCAGCTTGGAAACCTGTTTACTGACTTTTTTATTTTTTTTCCCCGGGAATTGTTCAACTGAAGATTGACATCCAATATTTTTTAAGCACCAGCTGCAGAGAGATCATTGGTGAAACCGTGTGCATGTCCTCATCTGCTCATCTGACGATTATCCTCTGCCTCCTTCCCTGTTTTTCCTAATTGCACTATTTGTATGAAATCATAAAGCGGAGGAAGGGGCTTGTATTTAAACAGGTGTGTGTGCAGGAGGAACATCTCATGCAAATAGCCCAGTCTTTCCTCTTTGGTTACCGCTGACTACTCATCACGAGCCATGCAAATTCAAGTGCACTCTGCACTCACTTCATTGCACTGATACAGTGAAGTGGTTCAGGCCAGGAACCCACGGACAGTTATATTTTAACCCAGAAGTACCTCCCCTATTCATACAGGAGGATGCTGTTTGTTTGTTAGCACGTAGGCAACAGAAGGTGTTTGAGGAGCTGTAGTGTATACTATGGAAGAAAGTGCACTTCGTGATTGGTTTCTCTGGCAACAGCAATGTGCATGAAAAAGTATGATACCTCTCGTGTGCTTACTTTCTATTTGAATCAGTCTAAATGTCATATATCAGAGAGGTTATAATTTAAAATTAACCTCGCTCAGTTTAAATGACAGAACAAAGATTTTATAATGCAAAGGGGCTCTTTGAGGGTACGGAGGTACAGTGGTGTGCTGAGCTAAAGGTGTGCTAACATGCTCACATTGACAATGCTAACAAGCTAGCAGGTGTGACAATGTTATCGTGCTATAGGAAAGTGTAATATTGACCTGTTTTACTTACTTCAGTAATTTTTTTTACATTCACTAATTTTTACTAGTGAATGACAGTGCTAACATGCTAGCAGGTATTAGGAAATATATTTGACAATGTTATCCTGCTACAGGAAGGTGTAATCTTACTTTTTTTCACCAACTTACTTTAGTTTGTTAGCATGCTAATACTTGCTGGTTAATGACAATATTAACATGCTAGCAGGTTTAAGCAGCTGTGTTTGATATTGTTATCGTGCTATAGGAAAGTATAATGTTACCTTTTTCAGCAACTTACTTTTTGCTTGTTAGCATGCTAATACTGTGGCCTGGATTCTTACATTTTATTGCACTATCGTAGCAGATATTTAGACATTTCTCTTTAAACCAAATGAGAATCTTATGATGGTGCTAAAGGAAAAGTCACAGAGCATCCCCAAAGCCAGTACAATTCACATGTTAATGTATGTTCAAACTTTCTTGGCAGTGCATCTTTTAGTTGGCGAGACATTTCGGTCTGAACCAAAGTGACCGCCATTGTCGTCCCTAGAGCTAGCCGCTAGCACGGCTAAGAATGCACCTGCGGTATCTGAAACCCATTTTGTAGACCACTGGTGCATAATTCAATATGAAGTTCAGTGTCCCATCTCTTGTAGGTTTGTCCGCCTCGGCAGCAAATGTCAACCCATTGGCACGTAAACCATCAGGATCAGAGCAAAAGGCAGAACAAATGCAGTCAGCTGGAGCCCACAGATCCAGCACCGTGGTCGTTCCCTCCAGAGTCCCATGCGGGGTGAGACACTCATCTAGTCAGTCGTAAGCCATTTCTTTTTTTCACAAAGCATCCCTTACATTGATTACACTGCAGTTCACTGTGCTGTCTGTTTGGCAGAGCTCTACGGAGGTGTTCATTCTTTTGAAAAACGAGGCGGCTGGCAGCGACGCCGAGGTTGAGTTCACTGGTGAGAATCAGATGCTGAAAGTGAAGCCCGTTAGCTGGAATGAGCAGATCCTGTGCGTCAATGCACCAGGTGAACAAAATAAGAAGAAACAATGAGTGCATGATTAACACAGTACATAACACAAGTCCTAAATCTTGACTGTGTGCAGTTTCTGTTTTTTTGTCATTGCAGATTTTCCAGCAGGGAACGTCAGAGTGACTGTATATAGCAATGGAGTGCCACTGAGCAAGGCACAGTTGCAGTACTACAGCAACATGGAGGAGGTATCCTGCCTTCTGGCGAGGGCGGCAGACCCTGTGGATTTCATGTGTCAGGTAAAGACTTTAAAAGGCTCACACCTGACAGGCCAACCGCCTCACTTATTTCTGACCATGCATTAATGGTCCATGTGTATATTTTCCTCATTCCTCGTGACTGGATGGTGTTAGATTCTCTAACACCAGGGGGCGTGTTGCATAAATTATACAGAGTAAATGACACAAAACAAAAGTGGGTGGAAATGAAGTGTAAAATGGGAAATTCCACACTTTTCACACATAAAGGTTGCTCACTAGTCATAAAAAGAAGTCCTACACAGCTAGCTGGTCATATAGTGTTTTCTGTGGCTGCAGAGGCGCTTTGTCAAGTCTGAGAAAATAACCTTGATGATGTCATCAGGGTTATTTTGGCTTAGGCACATGGAGACTTGGCTTCATTACATAGTGCTAAAGGGATGACGTTTTGTTTTTTAGGCTAACCCAGAAGTTAGCATCGCCCTGGTTCCCCTCGACAAAAAGCTGATGGGATTTTTGAATTGGATTTTTGAATATCGAAGCGTAAATTAAACTGCTAGAAGTAAAAAGCTCACGTTAGGCTATGAACAGGCCCAGAACGGACTTAAATGTCAGGAAGTCTCATTCTTGGCTGCCTGGATTCGGTTTATTCTTACTTTAATCTGTTTGTTGCCAGTTCCCAACTTTATGAGAGTGCCTTTCTAAATGGAGGGACCCCCTTTAATATGCAGCGCAGTGTCAGTTGCAGGCCGGCTGGCAGAGCAGGCGAGCTTTTCAACTTGCAAACACTGTCCTGAAGACGCACGTTAATATTTCTGGACTTGATTTATTCGATGGAGATTAGGAATTACATGGAGCGATTATTTATATGGACGAAGCAGTGAGAATTCTTTAAACTTCTAACTTCTAGCAGTTACACTGTAATAACTCTATCAATCATTAATTTTGTAATGTAGGAAAGACATTTAAATGCTGTGCTATCCTCTCCCTCTTCAATAAAAGTAACTCTTCTGAGGCACTTTGAATGTGTTATATTACTTAGTGACTCATCGTTATGCAACACAGTTATAGAAAATCGTCAATTGCTGCCCCAAAACGCTGCTCATAATTGATCCACTCCAAGCCATTATAAAGAGGCAGAAGATAAATTGAATCAGCTTCTTTCTGCTGATGTTTATGTCTCCTCGCGTCTCCTCTCTGGAAATGAGGAGACGGCAGGTTTCAGCCTTCTTTTTGCCCACGAACACTTGATTTGATTAGGGGTCCCTTTTTGCTGAAGAGGCAAAGTTGAGCAATGCCAAAAAGAAGAATTTGGCAGGAGGATTTGGAAGTAAAAGTCTGGAGTGGCACGACAGGCCTCTGATGTGTGTGGTCATATTCAGGCTGGCATCTTTATTGTGCCTCTATAGGCTGTAAATTGAAACTTGTATTGACCAGTTTTCTCTCTGCAGCCTTGCCTCAGAAAAATGACTCCAAGATGTGGTCTGCTTGTGGATTTCAGGCTCTTCAGGAGTCCTCTGTGGAGGGGCTGGATCAGAAGTTGTCCTCCATGCTGTTGGAGGGGATGCCCACCGGAGGCTTTCAGGGACTGCAGTGTGAGAACACACCTGAAAGAGGTAGAGCCCTCTGGGGGTGACGTTTATTACAACTTCCTGCATACTGGTGTCCTTTTTATTTTTCGTCCCTGCCCCTCAAACTTTCCACCGCTGCCTTCACAATCGAGATATTCAACGACCCTTACATTTTTAAGATCTCGTACAAAAAAGTTGGAGGAAGATGGCATGTTTCTGTCCCTCCACATGTGAGGTGAACACATCCACTGTCAAAGGTTTACACTAGCCCTCTTGATCCGATCGATGCGTTCATGCAACAGCGTGATTGAACACACTCCTCACAGTTGGAGTGTGTTGCTGTTGCATGATGCACATTATCCACCGTGACAAGAAAGCCCTCTATTACTTCTTGGCTCATTATGTGGCAGATTGATGGCTTCATCAGCTACTGAGATTGATCCTTAACTCGGCTAAAAAGGGCACGGGGAAATGTTTCCATGACAAAGAGGTCAATAAGTGCCTCCAAGCTGTCTTTCTTCCACTCTCCTGATTGCGTTAGATTGCTCACATCGCATCGGGCCCACTTCAAGTTATCACCTGTAAAGGGAGCGATGTTAGCGGTGTAATCTCTGCTGTCACGGAGGATTATGTGCGCAAATGCACAGCTGTTCATTTTCAGGCCTTTACGAGACTTAGTCGATGTTTTTGAAAAATATTTTTTTCTCCCTGAAAACCTGATCAAAACTGCCAATTATCCACATCAGAGCTCCATCATGCAGATGTACCATCACTCCTCCACTTTGCTGCCCAATATGGATTCAAGAGCGTCTCCAGCCTGCTCCTGCAGTGTCCAGGTGCTGAGCGAGCACTGCGCACGGCCAACCGCCACGGGCAGACTCCCACTGAGATTGCCAAGAGTCACGGCCATGCAGAGCTTCACGTCTTATTGAGGGAAACACTGGTAACTACCTCCTTATTAGCCCTTTTTTTCACTCTCGCTCCATCTACTCTCTCTTTTCTTGGCTGTTTTCACGACGCTCCTGTTGGAATTGCTTGAAAATATTGCCGTGGCTTTATTGACCCCTCATACAATGAAGACATTTCTCAAAATGCCAATATCCGATGACAGCGTCGTCATGTTCAGTGATTTGCGAGCTAATTAAAAACCACCCAATGACATTGTTTGCCCGTCACGTGGTGGCTGGATGTAATGTCGGCTAAATGGATTTTTCAGTTTTCGGTTACCTGCTGGCAGCTGAGGAGAGCAAACCAAAGGCCAGCGGATGCGGTGAACACTCAGGAATGCTCTTACTAACACCAGTACAGTGTAAGGGCCGTGAGAGAGTGGTGCGTTATCAATAATGAACAGAATGGAGAGGAAAGGAAGGTGGAGAGCGGGGAGAGTGACCTGTATGTCAGGAGCGACCTCACTCCCTGCTAACCAGCGTCTTTTCATCCAGCTCATGCTAGTAGATTGATGTAAACCCCCCCATCCTCCTCTCATCCTGAAAATGTTTGGCCTGCGAGGTTCCTAATGGAAACACCCCCACAGAGATCAGTACGCCCGTGTTTGTCCATGCATGCACAATGGCTCACAGCGTAGGTCGTCTGCATACAGTCAGACAATTAACGCAGCCGCTAATGACGAGGTTTTCCTTGCGTAATGGCTGCCATTATCCCATGTTAATATGAAGAGCCTCTCTTCCCCGCTCAACCTCCCATCCCTCCGTGCAGATACGGTCGCACAAGAGCAGCACGTTCGCTGCAGTCCAAATTTAACAGATCTCTTCCATGCATGCATATCCCTTTATTTAATAAACCTGGAGGACACTAGGATCATGATTATTTTTTTTTTCTTCCCCCGATGCTAATTTCATTAGCCGGTAAGAACATTATCATCATGAAAAAGACATGATGCACCCAGTGTTACTGCCAAGATGGGAGGTTGAGAACGCCACATCATTTCTGCAAATACTCAGCAAATATTACAGGTGCACACGATGGAAGAAACAATATTTACAGTCCCTCCGATCCTGCCTGTATGTATTTGATTTGGGCAATGCTAAAAAAGAGTCATCTGTGTAAAGATGACAGCGTTTCTTGAGACAGACAATCGTCCTCGGCTGTCGTTGCTCCTGCTAACTACAAGCTCCTTCTATGCATCCCTAGCAAACTGCTGCTGCTGATATCCAGCTTAAAGGGGAACTACGTAGTTTTGGAGAAGAAATTCAAACACTGATCAAGGTTGCTGATCAAGTCGGAAGTTGTAAAACGACAACAATTTGTCGGATTTGTTTATATGACGTACAACCTGGAACACGGCAGCATTATAATTTTCCCACCCTGAGCGTGAGGTTGGAGGAAAATGGCAAGCAAAGGTCTACGGGAGGTTATTTGCAAATTTATTGCTCGGCCAAAACGAACTTCCTGGTGTCTGGTCGTCACTGTGAAGTTGCCAGGCAGCCAAGGGAGACTCCAGGAAGTCAGCCGGTCCCAGCCAGGAACTGGTCTGACACGAAAATCCCGTAAAACGGCAACAAAAATTTGCTTTCTGTACAGATTATGCAAACCGGTTATAACGTCAATCAGTGATGTGTTCCCTCATTCAGCTCCTGGCAAGAAAGCAAATAGGCAGAAACAGTAGCAATACCAGTGTCGAAGTAAATATAAAAATACATTGTTCGGTCCTAAAATAAAATGGAACTATACTACAGCTTTTTTTGTGATTTGGTTGAACTGCTCCTTTAAAGCTTGTATTAGCTGTTGAATTACATCTCTTTGTAACATGCAGCAGCGTGACGCTCTTCCATTCATGTGGAAGTCTCGGCTGTTATCTCCCGTCTTCCCTCACAGTACTAACAACTTTCAACTTTCTCTGATTGCTCGGATGGATCAACCTATAGAGGATTCCCCCTCAGGGGAAATTTAGACACTCCAGCAGCTGTTGCAAATGTATTTATCCCCCTAGCAACGCGGCTAATTGAGAGTGACTGCAGATGGAGCAGGGTTTGATCAGACTGCTCTCGCGAGTCAGAGTGCTCGCTGTGACAATGCACCGGGCGGGCCGAGCCGACAGGGGAGCAGTGGAGTCCAACAGAGGCTCAACAAGCCTATATGTAACATAACAGACGGACTCAGCATTGATGTTTTCTGTAGTTTTCTTAAAGGGGTAATTAAAATTCATCCTGACAGATATGTGCGTGTGTAGTAAAGAACAAGACTCAGCATTGCGGGGTGGGGTTTGTTCATGCTCCTTGTAACGCAAAGCAGTTTCATTAACTCATCTGCAGAGTTTCCCCCCCCCACCTCCAATTAATCAGCCCATGATGCATCAGTGGGTTGGGCGTCAGGGTAGCAGCACTCTGTCAATAAATCCGAGACGGATCGGTCCCCTGCTTCATACACAGGCTGAATCACTCACAGGGCCTGCGTCAGATCCACTAGTCTGCCCTGGCACCACACTTCTTTGTTAATTAGCTGTGAACTGCTCCAGAGGGGAAAGCTGAATTATTCAGGGAGAGCGTAACGAGAATACAAATATAGAAAATGCTCCGCAGTTAGCCGCGATGTTTATGTCCTCACGCCGCAATATTGTGCCTGCTCATGGTAATTACCGACACAAGCGCACGCATTGTCCTTATTTAATATTTTAATGCTGGGTCACAAATTTGGCTGAGTGTCACTTGGCATTTAGATGGACTCCGCGCTCCGACCAAGATTTCACTGTGTGCTCTCAGATGTAGAGCACGGCACGATAAATACAAATTAGCCCGACACTGTATGGTCCTCCAAAGACTACAAAGAGATATTTATGTGCTGTGTTTGCCTATAGTACAGTCCCATCCAAATGCAGGACAACCAAATTAGGTGACATCCTACACTCGGTTCCCGGGATGTGTTGACTCCACTGGCCTTATTTTGCATGTTGTGCTTAGTTGGTCAGTAATGGAGTAATCAGTAGCCACACACTCCAGATATTTGATTATCATTTGAATAATACGGCCGTCCTCTTTCTGAAAAAAACAAAAACAAAACAGTTTTCATCCCACAGTGACAACGCGGAAGTGCCTTAAAGTGCAAAGTCTGATCACATATAAGCTTATGAGAAAACAACCCTATTTCTCACTTGATTTATGATCTCATTAAACAGTTTCCTACTGATTTTATGGTCTCAATTGCTAGTTTATAGTATTTTTCAACACAGCATGATGTTCATTTGATAAATTATGGTCCCATTTAGGGTAAAAGACACTGGCTACCTTGTTATCGACAAGTTGCTCCAGTCAGGTTAGAGGTGTAGCAATGCGCATCCAACCCAGCTCCACCACCTTGTCCAAATTCAGCCACTTCCGGCTGTAAAGCCAAACGCGAGGCTTCAAAACGGTAGCCTACAAACCAATGGGTGACACGCCATTGGCTTTAGACCTGGTCCATTACCGTTAAAGATTTGTTGAGCCTGCTGACTTTAGTGGTCCCCTGACTTCTCATCGTCTGCCACCAACTCAGCAATGCTTTTGCCCTTACACCAATACAGAGGTAACTAGTAGGTGGACCTATAACCGATAATAACTTCAATGTTTCTAGCCTTTTTACGGCACTGCTTTAGCAGATCAGGAAACTCGCAGGCCACTCGCATGCATTGTAAATCATCTGATGTGATACTGCTACTCAGCCGATCACATCGGTGCACTCGGACAAGCGTTGGCGACTCGAGTCAGCAAGTGAGATACACACACACACAGATGAGAGACGACGACCAGAAAAATAAGTGAGTCAGAGAAGAGGTATTTCACATGGCTTGCTGTAAAAAGAGCAGAGTCGACAACGAAAAAACACAGCTTTTAATCAAGAATAGACTCATACGTTCCGAGACCGCGGTGATTATTATAAGCGTGCGAAGCGCCTTCGCTTTTGAGTCTCATGAGCAAACACTCAAATCCGAATTCAGAGAACAGGTAATAAAGACAGCTTTCTCCACTATTGACATTATTAAAACTAAATATCTTTCCAGGCTCACCAGTGAGGAAGGCCCTGACACCATTGTTGACTGGTACAACTTCTCGGCTACTTCAATATACAGCATACGGCACTGAGTCATAATGCAAGTTAGATATTATGACGTTCGGGACCTTTCATGAGGACGTTTATCTCTTACTGGACCTTACGTTGAATACCCCAGCTCTGAAATATGTTATAATAGCCAGATGATAAATATTATACCTGCATTATACCGTCAGCATGTTGGCATCGCTTTCATGAGCATGCTGCCATTAGCGTTTAGCTCAACCCCCATTGTTTTAAAGATATAATATGTAGGAAATTCTGCGTTAAAAATGTCCAAAACCGTTGTGTACTTTTGTTTTATTTTGATAGGGAGCCCCTTAGCGGCAGAAGTTACATACTGTGTGTTTAAGTGCGTCCTCACAGTGCTGCTAGAGCGGCGGTAGATTCTTGTTATAACAGCCAGAAAACTATGAAGATAACACTTTGCTGAGTAAATATAGTTTTACAGAAGTGTTGCTTTGGCTGCTGAGCTGACCACTTTTTATTTTTCCCCAGCCAAAAAATAAGTTGGACAGATTTTTATCTGCCCGGCACCTAAGTGATGGGTTCAGTGTTACACTCTGCAATCTGCCATGCTTCAAACACTCTTATCCCGAAAACCACTGTGCCTAAAGACAGCCAGCATGCTGGCACTAAGAGCCGAGACCAGCCAGCCTGTGAATTGACCATTTCAACCGCTGAAAACAGATTTACACTCCTTATCCTGTTCTGGATTTACTTGAGATTTGTTCTCCCTCTAACAAAAACCGTGCCTGCTGTTTTGTCTGAAGCGCTGCTGCTGCTGCTGCGGCCGGTGAAACTGCATTCGTCTGGAATGCTCGGGAGCTCGCGCAGTTTCAGACATCTGTACAATGATTTAGCATTTGCGGTTAGTAAATAAATACCCCCTCCCCTGTCCAGAAATTACCTCTGAAAATACCACACGGCACTCGAGCACAGCGTCCAACTATTATAATTCAATGTTCAAGCTGTGGTGGTAATTAACCCGTCCTTTCTACCTGTTGGGCCTGTTATGAACCTCCACTGTTAAGTAATGCATTCATGGCAGCCAATAAGTAATTTGCAGTACTAGGAGCTGTGTAATATTGTAATTGAGTCATGAGTGGCTGTGTTGCTTGGAAACTGCATACAGAGCGTGGCGGGTTATATGGAGGATATCTTGATCAAAGTGAGATCTATCTGATGCATTGTGCAGAGATTTGGTATTTTTGTTATTGAATTCAGATTCAATCCTTTTAAACCCCCCAAAAAAGGACTCAAATGAAATCCTGATGCATTATCATATATATTATGATGGAGTCTATTGTTGATATAATCTGTTTGGATGCAGCACAATACAGTTTCAAGTGCAAATCTGAGAACAGCATCTTCCCCTTTTACCTTCTGGTTTCTCTGTAAAAATAAATACTCTCAGGAAGCAGCTTTTCCCTGGAAGTTACTCCAATATTAATGACACGGCGCTTCAGATCTTCACATCTTCGTCTCCATCAGAAGTTGAAATGTGACAGTAAATTAATATCCGCATCTCAATCTAATCGCAGATGCAGTCTAAATATCAACTCAAGGGTCTCGGATTGCCCGCTAAATGATATGTTTGGACTGAAAGGGGAAGATTGTCTGATTTCATAATTACCCTGATCATACCCCCTGTCTGTCCCTCAGCATGCTATTAGCAAAGAGGCCGACTCCGCGGCGGCTTTGCTGTCAGAGGGAAAACTGCTCTCCGTTACAGCACACCTCTCTAATTCCTGTTATCACCCTGAAATTGCTTCTTCTTTTCCCCGTGATGTCCTAACACATGCAGCGAGAAAACCTCATTTAATAATCTGGACATTTTGTCACCTCTGACTTGAAAAACGCTGAATATTAAAGCAGGACATGGAGGCAGTTATCAGCCTATAGAGTGTGACAGTGGTTAGTGGATTTGGGTTTCATCTTCGTGTCTTGGATGAGAGGATACAGGTGAGAAAAAGCAACTGCCAGCCGAGATTCACATTCTTACAGAAAACACAAAAAAGAAACGAAACAAAAACAAAAAAAGAAACACTCTTACACGGCGACAACAGATTAGACATGTCCCTTTTTCTTGAATTCAAATTTGCTTCCACTGAGCTGTTTCTTTTGTGAGTTGGCTGAAGCGTTAAAATGCATCTCTTTGCTCTGTTATTGCAGAATATGTTGGGCTCGGGCGAGGACAATGGTGATGCCAGCGTGTACGAAATGATGTGCACCGCAGGTGAGTGAAGGACTGATGGGAAGTGGAAGGAGGACAAAGGAAAGCCGGTAATGGAACTGTTTTGTTGTTGTTTTTTTTTCCCTTCCCCCAGCACATCATTATGCCGGGTTGCTGTTCATTTCCGACCACTGAATATTTTCCCCCTCTCTGATGGGCACACCATGTAGCGTTGCTTCCGATTAGCTGTGAAACGACAGTATGCAGAAGTTCATCATGCAGACACTCGAGCAATAGTACAGTAAACACTTTTGTGCATTAGGGACTCCCTGCACCACAGACGCACAGAAAGAGCAAGGAGGAGAGGATGGAGAGGTGGATGATGAGGATATCTATGCACCTCTGGAGGTGAATGATGAATATGACTCCATCCAAAACCCAGCAAAACCAGTGGATATCGCCAATCGCCCACCTGCACCCACACCTCGGCCCGAGAGCACCCCCGTGAAAGAGGACAAAACCCCTTTTATCGCTAAAGGTAACTTCTCACTCTGCTGTTCTTCCAAAAAAAAGATCACACAAATGATAGAGCTGGAGTTATGTTCAGTGTGTGAAGGGGAGTTTGGGGAGATCATGTGGGAGGGAGGAAGTGCCTGGAATGTGCATTGCCATTGTCAGTGGAGTGCTGCTGAACAGAGCTGAGAGTCTTTTTCATTTTTTTTTTTGTGCGACACACATTTGTTTTGATCCCATAAACCACGAGAACACGGTCGCTCCCCGCTGCAAAATAAACAAAAGCGAGGGGGGGAGAGAGAGAGAGCCAGCGTCGAGAGCCCACAGTCCCTAACTGTTCAATTTCAGCGGCGTGAATATTTCATGAAGATGAAACATCCAAAAGTGACTGGTATTATTAAGGCTTATAAATCATTAAAAACGGCTGCGACTCCTCTGTTTCATCTTGCAAAACATGCACACGTGCATCCACAAATTAATTGCCGTTCCCACAGATGATATTACACTCAGAGCACGCGAGAGTGGCTCTAACTG
The DNA here is from genome assembly GCF_965226575.1 of Pagrus pagrus. Classification (NCBI taxonomy): domain Eukaryota; kingdom Metazoa; phylum Chordata; class Actinopteri; order Spariformes; family Sparidae; genus Pagrus; species Pagrus pagrus. The sequence goes on along the minus strand of NC_140204.1, from coordinate 9,652,688 downwards.
TGCAACAGGCTGCACCCTCTCCCCATTATACAGCTTTTTTTTTTTTATTTACTGAGCTTGCTTGTATCCAGTAAGCCAACCTCTTGCCCAATGGGACTTACAAAGCACAAAAAAAAAAAAGAAAATTGAGTGAACTCCCTGCATCCCCGCCGTAACAGAGAGGGAACTACCGAGCTGCCATCTGCAACCAATCTTGGCCAGACCAAGGCCAAGTCAGCCAGAATAAGTCATTACACATGTTTTCCATCGTCCTTGTCCCCAGAGCGCACGAGAGAAAAAGGAGAGGGATTTTGAGGTTTCCATCTATTGAGACAGTGGAGCTTCAAACCACACAAGGATCACATTTTGCTGCTCACTCCCACTGCCGCAGTGAAAGATGTGAGAGGAGAGATGAGGCTTGGTGGAGGATTAGGCGAGGAGCCAGTTATTGGAGACCAGCGCACAAGTGGAAATAATGAGGAGTTTTTCTTTTGTTAGCGGCAATGTCTCCCGCTCAATGGGACTGAAATGCTATGAAATGTGATTGAAATCCAATCCTGCAGAGTGGAATTACTGGGCGTGTTAAACTACACGGGGAGCAATGTACACACTCCAAAGTAATAGCTGCAGTCACATGACAGATCCTCCGCGGTCCTCCACTCACAGTTTCATTCTGGATAGAGCCATAAAGCCCAGGCCCCTGTGTTATTATGAGCGAGGCGAGAGAGAGAGAGAGAAAAAAAGAGGAGGCTGCGTTTGAACATGAAGTGGAAAAGAGAGACGCTGTCATGGAGGAAGAAGTAGTCAGAGGTGGGATTATCTCGCAGGGTGTGGATGTTGAAGTCTAATCCAGCGTCGGTCACAACAGCCACAGCTCCACCAGCCTCTGACAGCTACACAGTGTCGCCCTTTCATTCTGAGCGCTCACCACCAAACCAAAAGCATCATGCAGGGGCGTCTAATTCAACCCAGAGCTCAATATATGAGTGTGTGTGTCTGACTCTGACGCCGGGATAACAAATCATTAGCATTCTTGTTTTTTTTATAGTTATCAATAGTATTTTTCTGAAACATTAACAGGATTACTTTTTGTTTTTCATACTGGTTATTCAAATTATATCAAATCGCAGTCAGTAGGTTGGTTGTAAGTTTAGGATGTGGCGCCATCTTGTGGGAGAATTGTTAAAATGCAGGGGCACAAACCGTTAAAGAGATCAGGCCACTCAAAGAAAACTTTGAAAAAAAATAATGAGGGATGTTATATATAATAATGCTTATTAGATAAATATTATGTTATATTTTATTATAAAATACAGAGTTGTCCTTTAAGGTCAGTTTGTTATTCAGTCAAAGACAAAGAGTTTGGTTTGTTTAGGCATAAAAAATCAATGAATCAGTCCTTTTTTATCTTAATCTATGATAATGCATCGTAATTGATTTGTTGATCATAGTTTGTATTGTTAAACTAGCGCTACCTGTCAAATAAATGTGGTCAGTGTTGTAAAAAGGTACTCAAAAGACATATTATGCTCATTTTCAGGTTCATATGTTTATTTTATACACTGCTAGAATAGGTTTACGTGTTTTAATGCTCAAAAAGTCAACTATTCAGTGCTGCATCGCTGTATCCACCCTCTGTTTTAGCTCCTGTCTAAGTAGTTGAAGTATAAATTATAAGTAAAAAGTACACTATATGTCAGGTGGAAGTATAAAGTAACATTACTCAAGTAAAGCAAAAGTACGATGCTTTGTGTTATCGTGAGCTGCTCTGTGTTTACAGTGTTCCAGAAGAAGAAGACACCTCAGGGTGATACCGATCTGTACTCACTCCCCACTAAACAAGGTGAGTTTTTTTTGTTTTAGGTGATATGACACTCGACAGTTCACCTCGTACCATCATAAGAGATGCTTTCTCTGACTTTATATGATCTTTTGTTGGCCATTTATGGATCATCTTGACCTATAAATGCCTTCAGTAGATAGGGTAGAGAAGAGAAGCAGTTAGCAGCTAGAAAGGTGGCAGGGTCCGCCACAACAGGATGAAACTGTGTTGTCCTTTAAAGTCAGTTTGTTTATTCAGTTTATTCAGTCGTGAAAACAAAGAGAGTTTGTTTATTTAGTTTGTTTAGGCATAAAAATCAGTCGATGAATATCTTCTTCTTCCGATTACATTTTCTACATAGTGCTCCTTTAATGCACGCAGGCTTTAATCAGTCTCTGCTCTCGTCTGGCTTTGTCATTCACACACATTAACACAGCAGAAGTCCTCACTTTTGGCGCCTGTGTCAGTATTAAAAAGTGAAATAGGCCATTTACCTTTGTCTTCAATAATTTATATGACTTTAATACCTGCACACTGGATTTTCTTTACTTTTAGCAGCAGGACTTTTTACAGCACCAATGATTTTTGCTGACTTCCCTTTTATGGTTACCCGCTGCGTGATGTCAGCTAACGTGGACGTTTCTTAGATAATTTGTGTTTTGTTAAGTTAATTAAAAATTGTAGCGATCACCGCGGGGAAATAAGTCATCGCAGCAGTAATGGGCACGCTAACAGTGAAAGAAAAAAAAATATGAAAATAAAGAAAAAAGCAATAAAAAGAGCAGGTAGAACATTTAAACACATTCGGGTGCCAGGAAGATGAGACAAAATTAAAGTGTGAAAGAGAGAAAGAGCTGCTACATCGAGCACCTACAGAGATACAAAGCCATTTTTCTGCTATGCCTTACTGCTGGTGACACTGAGTGACAGATCGAAACATCATCACAGTCACCCAGAAAATTACTTACCACCACCACCTCGTGACATTACAGATGTGCTGGGTGAAATCACATTACCAGCCAGTCCCCTCTATGAATGCCATCTGGAGTGGGTTTCTACCCTGTCTTTTCTTATTTCTGTCACTCGAAACAGGAGCGAACAGTCATTTTGTGTTTTCCACTTATTAGTCAGATTTTCCAATTGCCCGAAGCAGCTTGTTTTTTTGAATCCAGTTGTCGTTCGTTGCAGCGCGCGGGAGGGAAGACAGCATCTCCTCCACCTACGACAGCTTCGTGCCGAGCCAGATCCACGGGCCTCCGCAGAGGGCGAAGGCAGGTTCGCTCGCCGCGAACGGGGCCCTGGAGCGGGTTCAGAAGGGCACGGATGCCATCCAGCAGGTAGGACCGTCGCACGCTGTGGTCACACTCACACTGAACTTGGAATGAAGAAGCTCGCAGGACCAAACCCTCATAAACCTATGACCATCTGTTGCTCGCGCCATGCCAAACCTGCAAAACAAGCTACTCACAATAGAGACTGAAGGTACAAGAAACCATTTACCTTCAAGTTCATGAAAGCATGAGCTTTGAAGGGCCCAACAGACAGGTGAGACTTTTCACAGTACAAGGGAAAATGTGATTGTGGGTGTGGGCGGTGTGGCACATTCTCCAAACTGATAAGTGATTGTAGGCGGCTTTTAATCCGGAGGAGGAGCAGGTTGTCCACGAACTGGGAAGGTTGGGAGTTTGATCCCCGGCCCAACAGTCTAAATGTTGAAGCGTATTAGAAGATGCTGAACACCAAATTGCTCCCGGTGGCTTCTTCCATCAGTGTTGTGAGTGCGTATGAATGGTTATTGCTCCTAATGAGCAGGTGGTGCCTTGCATGGTAGCGTCTGCCACCAGTGTATGAATGTGTGGTGAGGGCTGACTTGTGTTTTAAAGTGCTTTGAGTGGTCAGTACGACTGTAAAAGCGCCGTATCAATGCAGTCCATTAATGCGCCCATTTCCTTTTGTCAGCCAATGACTCAAGTGTTGATATTCCGACCTTTCATGAGTTATTGATGGATCTTACTTCGGTTTGTTCATTAGCTTTTAAGCTGTTATGTGGAAACAACATCAACAAATCAGGGTTAACTGGAATAAATAACTTTTCCAACTAATCCATGTCACTCTGCATGGACAGGGCCTGATGATTACAATCTGAAACTATATTACGAATAACATGGGAGCAAAATTAAATACACAATACATGAATAGTCAGCCATTAAATGTGTCGTTTAATCCCCCTCTTCCATTGCATTCACGTCAAAACGACACTATTTTCAAGTCATCTGCCCCCTCAGGTGGTTGTCAGTATGTCGCACTAGCTAACACTGCGAGCGCTTGCTATCGTTAACATTGCTAACACTTGCTCGCTAACGTTAGGGCAGTAGGCCGACAACCAAAGTTTTACTTTTGTCCGCCGTGTTTCTTCGTAAATCGGCAAGTTGTGTACCAAAATTGTCGCAGGCTTCCTGAGTTGTTGTTCCAGTTTTGGAGTGAATTTTCCAATTTGTCTGACGCAACACATCTCCGAGAAGATTCCTTTTTGTTTCCGAGTGGGTAGAAAAAAGTAAAAATGGAGCAGAAAAATAAAAGGAACATAGAAACATCAGCATTAAAGGAGGTAGTTTTGAACATACTTAGACGTAAAGCAAGTCATTAGTTCATGTTTCTGACACTGGAGAACGTCCATAAGGTCAAATCCTTTGGACTGTCGCAGAAAATCCCACCCGAGTCCTTCACGAAGAAACCCACAGACCAGCAGCTTTAAACAACTCAAACAAACCATCCCCAGGTTTGTACAAGCAACCCGGAAAGATGGGGAAGGTCTCATTTTTTCACGTCACGTTACAATCCACTCACATGTGGCCAACGAAAAAGTAACATAGAGCCCCTGCAAAGAAGGAGTTTATAAAATATGGCCAGGAACAACAGTGTTGTTTCAGCCGGGAGATAAACGTATACGATCTAATCCTCTAATCTAGTCCTTTCTATTTCTGTAGGAACATAACGCAGATAATTCATAGAAATCTCATACTTTGTAAACAAATGGATGCTTTGTGTATGTTAGTATTAAAGCACGGATCTTTGTCTCCGCAGGAGAAGTCGAGTCAGAGAACCAGAACCGGTATCATCAACAGCAGAGAGGATGATGACAGCGTCTACGGTAAATATTCCTCCGGCCTGGATGTGCAGGTTAAACTTTGCAGAGGCTCCACAGAGCTCAGGAGCTTCAACATGAAGATAGCTAATACACAGCACAGGACTGAGTAGCCGCCTTTATAAACGACTGTATTAAACTGTAACTGTAAATGGCTTTCAAACTCTTCTCTCCACGCAGATAAAATCAACATCGTTCATCACACGCCAAGTGAGTCTTTAAAAACTTATCTCAGTGAGCGCAGAGAAAACCTGTGTTTGCACGCCTTTGTAGTTTCCCCAATCCTAGCTGCAGTGTCGGGGAGTTAATCCCTGGGCAAGTGTTACTTAATCAAATCCCCAGCGCCGTGTTTTGATGTAGCGAGTTTCAGTCGCACTAAAAATGCAAGTCTTTTATTTTCTGTTACTGAACAATCGTTTCGTTCAGCTGTGCCTATTGGATGATTTCCCTCCAGGTGTTTCAGTGAATGAGAGTCGGAGAGGAGGCCAGGCGGCGGAGTCTGATTTTTACAGCAAGCCACTTAAAGGACATGTAAGTTTGAAGTTAGCATTAATGTATTAAAGGGGCAGTGTGTAGTTTTTGGGAAGACATTTGAATCAGAGGAGAAAGATCTTCACCAGCTGATCAGACTAAATAAACAAACTGACCTTAAAGGACAACAAAGGATAACTTTGTTTTACTTTGTTTTTATGTGGCGGACCCTGCCACCTTTCCAGCTTCAAACAGAGTTCTGGGGACCTTATTTTCCTCTGAGAACAGCTTGTTTATTCAGTTATGGAAAAATATATATTTCTGTTTGTATTATTACCTCATTAATATTAATAAATATTATAATTCTGAGTGTGAATTTCTTCTCCAGCACTACATAATGCCCCTTTAATATAAAGTTTGCATGATTCTGCATATTATTGGACGGGTGACAAATGTCCCTTTGAATTGTTTTGCAGTCAAAATTATCGAAGGCTGACAAACGGTGAAGGTAAGCCTGAAAAGATACACGTGATTCTGACACCAATTCCTTTTAAATGTCCTAAACTCATCAATTATGTCACATTTTTCATATTCACAGGCTCCGTCACTCAACAGAGACTTTATTCTTCTATTCTACTAATCATATCCGTTTACTCTGTTTAAGTACATAATATGTAAATACATAATATGTAATTTTAATATGATTTGTATTTCAAAGTGAGAAGAAATGAAATGACAGACTTTTCATACATTTCCTGTTGTTTGTTCAGCTCTGATTGTCTCCTACTATTTGTGTAACTTCACTTTTGAAAGCAAATTTACAGTTTCAGTGTCTTTTTTGTCTAATTTTGTAAAACGTCTCCATGTCAGCAACTCCCTTGTTAATTAGAAAACACCCCAAATAAAGACTTTCTCTTCTGAGACCGTGATCAAATTCATTCATGAATCTCGAGGTTAATCATCTAGAAGGTTAAAAATGATACGTGTAATAGGTTTTCATGGCGTCGCAGGGAAAAGGCAATCAATTTCCCAGCATGTCTTGTCCTGAAAAAACCCTTTCACGTCCTTGCCTCTAGAGGGCGCTCCATCTCTAAATATATCCATCACCCTCACCGTGTGAAGCAACCAGAGACATCTGGCGGGCCCAGAAGCACCTGCTGACCTCCTGATGGCTGCGGGGCAAGCTATGGAAAAAAAAAAAAGAAATGTATCCATATATGTTTATGAATGTAAATGGGAGGTAGAAATAGTCCTGCAGCAGGTGAGAACATCAGTGAAGCGCTCCTCGCTGTGCCTGGCTGCAAGCAGGAAGCGCGTTTAATCTCTGCTTGCATCAGCCAAGACGTGTCAGGATTAATCTACAGAGGGAGAATAACTGAAATAAAATTAGAGTTATTAGCTCACTGGGATGAACGTACATGTCCACGTAGGGGTGCTGCAGCAGCAAGTGAGAGTGAAATTAAAGCTCAGAGGGAACCTCACCTTGTTGTGCTGCCACACTGCAGGAATCTGTGTGTGACAACACAGCAAAACAATACATTCATAAATAACGCTTAAATAGGTCATTTTAAACGTCTGAATAATAACCGTTTATTGAATATACCTGTCAAAAATCTGAATTTGCTGTGATTTGCAAAACTGTCCAGGAATTGGCACAAATGCACACACTCTTTCTCACGCACACACAGACACCAGTTTGTTGGTACAGCCCGGCCTGCGCCTGAATGAATGAATAAGAGCTGCATGGGGAATTCAGTGAATGCACGGCTAAATCCGAGCCCAGTCTTGAAACCCAGGCAGAGGCTGAGCTGTGTGCCAACAAAGCAGCTGGGTACACGCCGGGCACATTTTTCTGTTCAATCATGCTCTTTGTGAATAATATGTATTAATGCCGTCCCTACTTAGACCTGCCAGTTAGCCTTTGGAGATGATCCGGCTTCAGGACCCCATGGCATTTGAGGCATATGTTTGCCTGTCACCTGCTGAGTGTATTTCGGTCCGTGCGTCAGGCATGGCCACCGAGATAGGCCTCGATTCATCGCGTATGCAAATATCTGAGCCGCCGCCACAAGGAATGATTCCCCCAGTCGCAGAGAGACGAGCAGATAGAGAACTTCAGTGGCATGTGTCGCCCACAGCGCACATGCTTCGATATGTGGGCAGAAGTACATCAAAAAAACGAGGGATCAAAGACTCAGTTTTTCAAAACGAGCACTGTACATCCACTGTGATGATATTTAATATATAAATGTCTAATTATGATGCCATTGTATTGACCTAATTGATCTAAGTATGTTTTTATTGTCTTTATTCGCAGCTTTTTGCTTTTTTGTGAGACTTAATACTTATATCATAAAGGAATTCCCACGTTTTTCTATTTGCCATATTTAAATTATTGCTCAATTTCACAACTAATAAATCTTAAAGGTAATGAGAAAGTTTATTTTATTTTAAACTCGGGGCAGACTCCGATAAGAGGAAAAGAAAAGGTGGTAATGCAACTTTATCTTAAATGCACGGTACGTAATTTCTCCCGGTAAGAGTCTCTCAATCAAAACAAAAGAAAAGGTGAAAGTAGCATTGAATCGTGGGAGTTGTTGTCTTCATTGTTAAACGAATCTATGAATACGTTCAGAGACGAGGGAACTTTTAAAAGTTTTGTTCAAATTACGGCTTCCTCCCTCACTCTCCAACTCTCTCCCGGAAGTTTTAGTGAAAGGTGACTACATGAAGGAAACATATGGATTTCTCTGGGATAATGAAAATACGCAACTTAACAAAATATACAACAACAACAAAAACTAATCATTTTAGATATTTAAATGTGAAATCATACACTACATCTTTAAGTAAAAGAGTAAGGCTGCATCTAAATGTGCGGACTTTGCAGACGTGTTTGTGGGAAGTCGACGGACTGGCCTCGAGCAGACTTGGCTGATTTAATTACCCACAATTCATTGCAATACGGATGTGACATTATCGAAATTATTATGTATGTGTAAAACAGTTACTTTATTAAAACTTGACTTGAATCGTGCAGGATAGAAATAATATTCCCCGTCATAACACAGAAATATTGAGTAATATCGCCTTATAATGCTGATAAGGGGAACACACCCGGTCACTTATAGGTAGCTTCCAGTGTGTTTATCTGAGCTTTTAACTGCCTGCTATGTCTATAATGAAGTTTGTGAAAGTGATGAGACTGAACCATCCAAACAAGCTAAAAAATTAGCTGAAAGACTCTAAAACGCTCCGTAGATCCGAGTGTAGCTGCAGAGCTGGGTGATGGTTATCAGACCTTCCTCACACCACACATATTAGGTCATTTGACAAACTGTGATATCAAATACTTTGGTAAGTGCAGCTTTAAGTTTCCGTTCAGAACAACTGAGGACACTTTTCACTATTTTACAGCAAAAACGGAAAATTCTGTAAAAAATCTTGACAAACTTCCCAGTTGGATTTCCTCTTCCTCTCTATTCCAGCTGCATGCTTGGTCAGACGCTGGAGAGACGGGATTATACAGTCACCGCATCAACGACATTGTTATGACACAGCTCTTAACCGGCGATGGCCTCGACCAATTGAAACATGAAAAGCCGAGCTGTCGCCTCGGTCGTCTGCCGAATCCTCCCAGCGTCCCGGAGACGCCGCTGGTTCCACGCTGCTGCGAAAAACACTCCTGAGAGTACAAACACTGGGATAACTTATCAGGGATAACTAGCCTACTGAAGGAGCGTGCATAAACACAGCCATTCAGAACTTCTCCATTGTGCACCTTGGCATGCACGCAACACACACAGGGAGGCGTAAGCGCACGTACACACCTCCCCTCCTTGCTGGGTCCTCTCTCCGGCCCCAGGATTAGGGGCAGAGGATTGTGCACAGCTGCTCCCCAACATCCCCGATAAAAATCAGGCAATTTCACAGTCAGTGGCATTCTTTCATCCCCTAATCCACACCCCGCATACAGTATAGATGAACCGCACAGCGATGAGAACAAGCTGTTCTGAGCTGACCCCCCTGGTCAATGCGGACACCTTCGATTTGCTATAGAGACATTGAGCGGCCGAACAGCGGGGTGCGAGACAGAAGTGTCCGGTCGCGGCGCTGCATGTTGACCTTCACTTCCTTTTTAGCAGCTGACTAGATGAGTTGGTGTCGACCAACAACCATCAGCTTTGCGGGCGAGGAGTTCGGCTAATACAGAAGTACAATAAGAAATAATGGCGTTTTAGTGAACTCGTCCATTTAAGCTAAGTTTCAAGGCTCAACAACCCGCTTTAAGAATGAGGTAAATTCGTTAGACGCACAGCCCAATCCTCGCACAGCCTTGACAGGAGTAGCCATCGTTTGTAGAGACTTCATCTGATGCATTTCCTTGGTCATCGTACGCCATTATTCTTCATAGTTTCCCCCTTTTCAAGTCATTCGCTTTAGCCATTTTGTCTGACCCCAGCCTCCATTAGCGAGAGCAATTCTTCACCGAAGTTCAAACAGGGGACAAAAAGGTACTTCACAGCAAAAAAAAAAAAAAGAGAGAAGAAGAAGGGGGGAGAGAGAGAGAGAGAAAAAAAAAAGTATGAATCAAAAGGCAAGGAAATGGAATTCACTGTACAAACGGCGGGGGAATTTCAATGTCCGCCGAGGCACAGTGGAGCTCTGTTCGGTCCTCGCAGGCTGCGGGGTGAAAAGAGCAGCAGCCACAGCAGGGTACATCTATTCTGACAAGTCCTTACACACACTGAAAAGCCCGAGCGAGGTCTATTTGTTTAAGAGGCAATAGAGCCAGCGGAAGGATGCTGACGCTTTAACACGATAACAGGGTAATTTTATGGTTTGGCTTTGGGGGACGAGGTGAAGGTAATCAAGTAAAAATGGAGTGTTTCCTGTTTGCTGTTTAGGCGCTAACAGGCCGACTTTTTGACTCATTTCGCTGGAAATAAAGGTGATTTGACCGGACTGGTGGTAAGTATTCTGGAGACCTTAGTTCACATCCTGGGAGTTGAATATTAAAGGCCACTGATGAATGACTCGAGAGCGCAGAGCCGCAGTCTTCTCCCGTCTTTTCATTCAGATTTATGCCGAAAGTTTGGACATTTCTCTCAAAGAGGGCAGCACCTCGCCTGCATTTCCAGCAGCGACTCCTCTTCACCCTCGTTGCTTTGAGACGGTTAATGGGTGTGGATGATATGAACGATGTGATCCTTTTTTTTGATCTCCCGAGGTGAAACTCTGGTTTCCCATTAACCCCCTTCGCAAAAGGTCAAAGGTCAGTTTGGGAGTCCCGACTGCACCCTTGGGACCGAAACGCGACTTAACTCCGAGACTCCTCATAAGAACGCTCGTCAGAACCGCGGCTGTGAAATAATCACTATTATTATGTTGCTGATTATGAAACAAGGAGCCTCGTATGTTTATGTTGTATCGTTCTCGTATGAATTAAATACATTATTAAGCAGAATTACAATAAGAAATCACCCTGATTCGGTCGCTGCTTTCCCGGAGCCGCTGATGATCTTGAGGATTTTCTGCATCCTGTGTTAATTGTGTCCAGATGGTGTTGCTGTACTTCTCGCGGAGCATAAAACGTGTTGAGGGCATTTTATTGTATGTCTGTGCTGGAAAACTGACAGAGCCATTTACGGTTGAGCGCTGTTACACACATTTATTGCGTCTATAAGGTGTCTATACTGCGACTCGAGTGACAATATGAATATGCCTGCTCCTGTTTAGGGATAATAATAGCGTGAGTTATGAATTTTAATGAAAGTTTACAGAATAGGGCCGGTGTCAATCATATTTTTCTTTCTGTCAACAAATCCCATAAAAAATGATTAGTCTAATATACCTGATGATTTTGAGGCGATTGGTTACTTGTTTTTTTTTTATGTAAGTCAACCTTTTACACACACATTCATACACTGCAAGATACTTTGACATGTAGCTGGAGGAGCCTGGGATTCAGGACGCCCTGCTCTACCTCCTGAGCTTCCCCAGACATGGGTTATGTTTTCACCCGTGTGTGTGTTTGTTGGTTTGTCAACAGGAAAACACAAAATCTACTTAAAGGATTCCCATGAAACTCAGACGGAGGATGAGTCTCGGCCAAGAATGGACTCCCTTAACTTTTGACGCGGGTCCAGATAAAGAGACGGATCTAACTTCTAGCTTTCGTAAACATTTTTTGACTTTTTCATTAATTTCTCAGTTTTTTAAAAAGGCACATTTAGGTGGCTTGTAACTATGAGTGAGTACAATTTGATATGGATGCTGATAAAAATCTGGATCTGGCAGATTTATATATATAGGGGACTGTTGGGCCTTGGCGGAGGTATACACTCTACTGAGTGCCATTGTAGTTTTCTTGTGTGGACGGACCGGAACTGAACTCAGTCGGTCTCCTGTTGGACTGTACAAGCTCCATTAAGCCTGGACTGGATCATTTGTATGGATCTTTTATTATAGTTTACTAATTTTTTTTTTTTTTTGTTATTTTATTTTGTTTAATCTTATTATGACTACTCAGATTATTACTTGTAGTACTCCTTGAAAAGGTACAATCATCTTTTTCTATCAGTTTCTTGTCAAGATCCCTTTAATTCAACCAAATTATCCTTAAAATGTTGATATACGCTCAGTTGCACAGCTGCTGCCTGAGAGGCCTCACGGTTGTTTACTTCATCACGGTATGTACATTGCACATGGAAATACACTCGCTGTCGAGAAGTGATCGTTTTGTCCTACTGAGATCCAACAAAAGACTGAAAAAATACCAAAACAAGCCTAATGTGCTTCAATATTTACTCAGAACATACGCAAACCATAAGCAAATGATTTACACCCCCTCGACGCATTGTGTCGCGCTGTCAGGTATTATCGCCTCATGTATCAAGAGATTAGACTGGTAGTGAAAATATGTCTCTGCGTGATAATTTGAACAAAGACGAGGTAAAACCGGTGCCACAGGTGTTGTTTATTCACTCGACTTCCAGATCGGGCCTCGAACGGCGGAGAACAAAAGCAGCGGCGCTCTCAGATTACCTTCCATCTATCTCCTCTTTAATGATGGAGGAACAGCAGCTCCGTCCTGATTGATGTTGGTGAAGGCCAGCAGCACCAGGACTGATCCCCTCACCTCTCCCCGGAGCACGCCTCAGCCTGGCATCTGCTAAAGGGCACAGGTACACCGTCCTGTGCCCTTGTCCCGCCCCCGCCTATTTGATCGGGGGCCAAGAGTGACCCCGCAGAGCCTGCCAAGAACCCCTGTCTGTGGGCCCCAGGCACCAGACTCAGGGGCCCACACTGGCTCCTCTGCTTTTTGAGGCTTTGGGAAGATTAATAGGCCTCCTCTGTAGAGCGCCTTTGTGAGGCAGCGCCCAGGCGTGTTCAAGCTGTTGGGTTTGCAGGAGACGAAAGGAGCAGCGGCTAATTCCTCTGCAGGTCAGTTTGTCTGTTGCTACTCTGCATTTTCAATGACTCAGAAAGGTCACATCCGCACCGGATAAGCCAGCGCAAGAGCCCCACAAGCGGCACCGACGAAGGAGAAGCGGACATTTTTTTTTGCTCTCCCTGTAAGAGATTCAGCCGGAATTTCTTGAATTAATGCGACGAATATCTTTATCAACGCCGCGATCCAAACCCAAAGCTCCTTTTTGCACACGTTAACCCACTGGACGATCCCGCAACCACAGCTGAACAATCAAACACACAGCCACACAATGCTGTTTACCACCAGTTTAATTTGGATTATGGATTAATGGTCAAATGAATGACAACAAACATGCAAATGTACATATCATATTTGCACAGCCGTTCGCAGCGGGGGGTGCTAATCATAGGCAAATACGCGGGTCACCACGGCGAGCGCCGAGCATCGCCGCGGCTTTGTCTGCCTCGCACACACTGAAGCCCTGCAGATTTCTTGCTCTCCTCACACATTTCCTCGCAAAACCTGCTGCAAATACCTAAAGCGGAGCCAAGAAATTCCTTGAACGTACTTTGAACTTTAAACTTAACACCGGGAGAAAGTGTTTTTCAAACTAAAAGTTTTTGGGGATTTTATGCAAAGGCTTTTGGCCTGAAACCATTTTAATGATTTTTCTTCTCACTTGGTTGCAGGTGAGGGCCTTTGATTCTAGTCATGTCACACCTCCAATAGTGCAGCCACCAATAACAGTCTCCCTCGCCCGCTCCCTCTCTCTCTCTCACCCACACACACACACACACACACACACACACACACTTCTGGCTGCTCCAGGTGCCAGGGTGTGAAGGGATCAGCCAATCCCAGCGCTCGTCTGAAGCTGGATGGTGGCCATCGTGTTATTAAAAGCTACGGGTGAGCTTTGCTGCTCGCCTCTCCTCTGCACTCCAAACACTTTATGAAAAAATAACTTATGAAACAAAACAGCGTTGGGTAGCGGGTAAGCTTCCCAGAGGGAAAAAAAATAAATTTGAGTTTCCTGCACTGAATCGCTCTTATCATCCATTTGCATGAGCTGATAAGGAATCAATTTTTGGGTCATCGTTACATGATTGATGTCTCCATCTCGCTGCGCTCCGTGTCCAATGATATTCTTCAGCGATATTATTTCCATAAACATCATTATCAGATCGAGGCGTACGCTGTCCTCACTCAGGACTACTGGGAGAGCTGAAGTGCCTTTGATGAGATGAGATCACATTTTAGAGGGAGCTGCCTGCTCTTTGCCTGTAGCCAAAAACAGCCTAATTGTGTTTTGTCCCATATGTGAATTATTATTAACGACGATTCATTTACTACACTTCCTTTGCCAATTTCCTAAATTAAAAAAATACCACGTTGAGATTTTCAGCGCACCCCCCCATTTTCAGCGCCGGCTTACAGCGTCACCATGGCAACTTCCAATCAGCAAGGATGGTAGAGCCTGCCGGCCGTGTGTTTGGCGCGAGGCTCTGAGAGGCGCAGGTGGAGCACATATGGAACAATGGCCTAGCGGAAAAAAAAAGAGAAACACTCTGCCCGCCTGTATGTGCCAGCAGTGCCCATTTTAATCCCACCGTTACCTTCTAGTGCTCTCTGATGGAGACGTTCTGCTGCAATCACAGCTTCAGACTGCTGCTGGGCCCGTGCCAGACTTCACTTGACAAAGCCGGGCCCGGTGTGCTTTTGTAAAACAATGTCTCCAAGAGTCGTGGATCCACCATCTCTTGATCATTTAGCGTAATTGTACCTCGCCGTCCTTCACTGAAATATCCCTGACCTTGGCTGAGAGATTCCTCTTCCTGGTTCCAGTTGCGCGAAGCTTCGTCACGCTTTGGTCCGCATCCTCGGAGATGTTTAACTCTACTGTATGTATGTCCACACATACATTGAGGCTGGCTGTTAATGACTTTTGTGCCTCATATGGCTAGTAATTGGGGTAGTAATGTTATGGAAATCACTAGCATGTGCAGTAAATAAATCAATCATCCAAGGGGCCTTATCTATCACTGCACATTTAAGCAGTCAGCTCATATGTAGGTTAATTAAAGCACAATGGCCGAGGACAGGACCTGGCACCCGTCCTGCTTATGTTTAAGCCTTCTCTAGGCCCGCTGGGCTGGAGCTTTCTACAGCCAGATGAAATTTGCCCATTTTATCCACCCCCATCCCCAGCTGAATACATAAATCATCTGTAAGGGCCTCAGCTCCGACCCTAAATTCCATGAACAATGGCGTTTGTCCGCAAATACCACACATAATTGCTGGAAAGTCTTCAAAGCAGAAATCGTGCTTCTTTGCACTTATCTAGGGGCATATAGCGCAGATTTTTGTGACTCACTTCATCTGGTTTTTGGAACAAATCAATTAAGATGTTGTGCCACATCCAGCATGGATGTTGGGTAAAGTGTGCCACCACTGATTTGCTTTTATGTTTTGGTCTGAGCTGTGAGATAAGAGTGAATGACGTGTGTGTGTGTGTGTAGGGGGAGGTTGGTTGGCCAACGTAGAAATGTCAAAGTTCAAACAAAGGTACATTTCACAACAAAACTTACATTACAGTTTGGTACTCAAACATTTTGAGGGTTAGCTTGTTTGTTGTCTTACCAGGAGTTTGATGAGAGTATGAATTTCATTAGCGTTTCTTTAACGTTAGCTTGGTGTAGGAGGTGCAGGGAAGCCTACAAGAGAAGAAATGCACCTCAACCAAAAGTTGTCATGTATAAGATAGCTTTTGTGTTGGCCGCTAGCTACTGTAGCCTCAAGTAGCTTTACCTACATTCGTTTTGTACACCTTCGGTCAAGAATCACCTGGTTTTGTTCACCAAGGCTAAGCTAACGTTAGGTGGTGATGGTCAGTAAACACCCATGAAGTCCTAAATTGATTTGAAAAGATGTTTTACACACTGTCGAGCTCTGTGTATGAAGCCATTTTCTTTTTTTTCCCCATTCTTTTCATTAAGTTTTAAAACAAGTCCTCATCCACTTCAGTTGTTTAGGAGAATGCTGCGAGGCTGATTTGTTGTGACGCTCCAAAAAGGTTTGGTGGACAGCAAAACTTTCCATAGGCATGTGGGTGAGTAGATAATGACTGAATTCTCATTTTTGGGTGAACTGTTCCTTTAATGTGTGGAGGACTTGAGGTTGTTTTGAGGCACCTTTGACAAAGCTGGCCTGTGTAATGAAAGCAATCCAACTCGGGGATAGCTGGTATGAAAGTAAGACTTTTAAAGTAAATGTAATTTTACAAAATAACGCCGCAAACAGAAACTAATTTTTTGATATGATCATCAACTCACTTGTGTGTTTGGCCAATATCTGTCGATAATATCGGCCGACACATTTTATCTGTCGGGCTCTGGTCACGGATATAGCTCTCTGCACCGTCAGTCATTATTGACGGAAAAACAAGAAACACCTGTTACACTGTCGTTCTGAAATTTGCCATTTCAAGACAGCTTATACATTAAACAGCTCCTACGAGTATTATTGTCAAAACGAAGAGTCCCGGAAGGTTTTCTCACCTCTTCCCTGACCAACAATCTGAAATTCATGTCAAACACACACACAATTTATTTATAACACAAGTAAGGTTCACACTCAGGAGCAATTAGAAAGGGTTTCAAGTCAATCTCAATTTCAACTCCTCTTCTCTCTCGCCCAGGGAGGATCAGAGCGGAGACACCAGGCCGGGCCTCCTCGTGGCCCTCGGCTGTCAACGATAACAACTGTATCTCATTATCCTCGTTGTGGGGGCCACGGAGGTAGCGGCGACCGTAAACACCATCCTCCTATCCTTCCACAATGGGCCGTTCGCAGACAAAAGGCACTCTCGAAAGCTTGAACGTAAGCCAACAGCTCTATTCATGTTGCCATGTATGGCAGATGTCTCGGCGAGCGTATGGAAGGTTACAGATCTGCGTTGAGACGACTGCAGCGCGAGCTGAGGCTTGTGCAGTGTGTGAGGAGTGGAGGCATTTCATTTTCGATTTTTGCAGTTTGTTTAATCCGCAAATATAGTTTTTGAGTAGGAGTTAGGAGGGCGAGTTAAACACCTGGGTGTAAGAAACTACACTATTCATTCAGTCTATAATCCATGTGCTCGGACTGAACTTTGGCCTTTTCCTTGGCCTCCTATTGACGTCCCTAACACACCACGCTGTCAGATCAAGATTAATTTTTGTGTTAAATGCTTTAAGAGAAAAGGAAAGTTGAGCTGATGTGATGACTCAAGTGGATGATTAAGAAAAAATGTATCAACAATTGATTCATGAAGCAAATACAGGAAATATTTGCTGCTTTTCTCTGTTTGAATATGTTTGAGTTGTTACCTGTTAGGCAAAACGCAGGATTTGAACATTGTGTTAGTATTTGTGGCTGGGTGGTGGGTGGATGTGAGCTCGATGTTACCGGATCCTTATTCTTCGTATGTTTTCGCACCCTAATATCGTCATTCTGTTTCCGCGTGGTGTGATTTTACTATTTCTGTCTTTGCTATACATGCATCTGTTGCATTCGTGCCTCTGTTCATCCTCCTTTGCTTTTTTCCTTAAGTTTCTCCATTTTCTTCCCCGTGAACATTTATCAGGAAGGAGTATTTCCTTCTTGTCCGACTCCAAGGATAGAGAGCAGGTGCCCAAAGTCGGGCCCGTGGGCCAAAGATGGTCCGCCAGATGTTTCCAGTGAAAAAAACTCAAACTTAAAGGGGCACTATGCAGTTTAGCAGAAGATATTCAAACTCAGAATTTTTATGTTTACAATATTAATGAGGTAATAATACCAGTTTAGATATATTTATCATTTCTATAACTGAATAAACGAGCTGTTCTCAGAGGAAAATAAGGTCCCAGAACACTGTTTGAAGCTAGAAAGGTGGCAGGGTCCACCAAGTAAAACAGTATGAAACTGTGTTGTCCTTTAAGTTCAGTTTGTTTATTCAGCAATGAAAACAAAGATAGTTTGTTTATTTAGTTTGTTTAGGCCTAAAAAATACATTATATTTCTTCCCCAAAACTACGCAGTGCCCCTTTAAGGAAATAATCATCAACCCGAATGTATTTTTGAAGCCTTTTTTAAATGATTGCTCCTAGAAAACATGTCTGAATCTGTGATTCTGTAGCTTTTCACTCATCTTATTTACTTGCTAATGCCTGTTCATGTTCACAATGGTTGGAAGGCATCCCAGCATGCACCGGGTTGATGGGCAGAGAAACAGTTCGCCGGTCTATTTCAGTGCACACATTTATCCAAACAAGCTCCGACTGGTCCAGGCACGTGACGGAAAACCTACACATGTACACGGAACGAGAAAACTGCGCGATACAATCAACCCTGCGCAACTCAGAGCGATGAAATCAAGGACAGGATTATCTGCTGACCGCATCAGAAGCTAAACTACGAACATTTGCATCACTAATGGTTGAGTGACAGTGTTTTCATCCTTCCTAACAGTGTGTACGCCCGCAACCCCCAACAACACAGTTGGTAAATTCATATTACAAATTAGCGCTGTATAAAATTCACTAAACAATGGCATCATAATCAGCACACAGTTAAACATCAGTGTCAACAATCTGAGCCATTATTAAAAAAGCGAACAAATCAATCATTACTGAGTGTGGCACTCCTGCTTTCATTAGAAAATCATATAGATTAAATGTTAATCATAGCTAACTCTATACCAGTGGGCTCCTGCCAAGATGACAGATGGACCATTAATGAGAATAACGAGGGGATCTTAGTCTATACACGGATATGGAGATGCAACAACAAGCATAACACCACACTTGGCTCCCAAAAAAACTGTTATTCAGACTGAAACAGAGGAACATAATCAGCATTCACGTGCGGAGTCGCCTCTCCTTCCCTAAAGTCAAAGAGTATGTGTTAAAAATGCGTGAGATCACCTCCATGTGAGTTCAGACGTGTTTTAAGATGTTTTCATAGTGGGCGCTGCCACAGGAGACTGAAGGGAAATTGGTGGTAACACCTGTCACACACATTCAACATCACATATTAGAGTCCGTCTCTTTTACTGGTCTGTGAGCGATGAATAATTACTCTTGTTTAAAAATCTGCCTATTAGCGCTAACCAGGTTATATTGGACATCTGTCTCAGAGAAGCTGACTGATATAATTGGCTGCCATCGCATCGCGCTTCAGTCTATAGCGAAGCACACTGGCATGACAGGCGTCGAGGAAGCTGCCGCGGCTCCGGCTCCGTGACGTCGCTCCTGCGCGTCGCTTTCGCAAATGAAATCGTACGAGATGAAAGTCGCGGGCGAAAACAGAACACATATGTCCGTGTGTGGCGCTCAGTGGCATGTTATTGGCACGGTGTTTTCATCAGGTCTGATAACATATGTTTAGAACTCAGGAGGCTTTGGGCAGGAGGGAATAGCGCGGCGTTTGAAGTCAACTGCCGCATTAAGCAGAGAAGCGGCACAGTTGTGTGGAGATGCTCTCTTGTTCAAAGGGATGGAAGGAACCGCTCCGGGGAGCGTCCAACATCAAGAGCTGACCCCGGCACTGTTTCCCGCTACCTTCTGCCATGCGTCCCGTCGCCGTATGCTGTGATTCCCAAAGACCGGCAGGCCTGTGCCATCTGGCCTCACTTCGGATTCCCCGGACACATATTGGGAATCCAAACTATGCCACCTCCCCGTCTCTCCCTTCCCTCTGCGCTCTCTCCCTCTGGGTCGTCTCTGCGCCTCCACTTCATCCCTGCTTGAGTGCTGGCTCAAGTGGAAGGGGTCTGCTCTCCAAGTGATCCCAGTTGCCCTTTTCCTCTTTAATCCCCTTGTGATGGGATCCAGTAGGAGCCCTTTAAATTCAGAGGGAAGCGGTCGATAGTTTTTAAGATGAAGGAAAATCCCCCGAGGGTTATCCACCGGGTGGAGTCTGTCTCTGTCGTAGGGTGCTTAGTTCGTTACATGACCTTCAGATTGCTTTTTTTAACTGAGCTACAAGCCTAAAATTTCACTCCCAACGCAACATGCATACAATTCAACACCTCAGAGTAATAATCTTTACGCTACATATTGGTTCGCTGCTACAAACCTCCCAGCTTTAAAGTGCTACGGAGGCACACAAAGAAAGAAGAGGCTCCAGGAAGAGAGCAGAAGTGGGCTGTACAGTATGTTCTGTAGCACTGCCACAGATTTCACACTCTTTTTGTGTGTCTCTTTCTCTTCCTCTCCTCTGGGCGTCGCCTCAGTGGGGAATTCGATTCCCTAATAACTGGGGAATCAAAGTTGGACAGCACCACTGCTGAGAACCATAAAGGGAGCAGTGGAGTGGCTGGCCATTCATTCATCCAGGCCCATTACAACGTATACCAGATGGACACTGCACGTCACCGGGTGACATCTCAAGACAGCCGCGGCCGCCTGCCTGCCCGGCTTGGAAGAGATGAAAGTTATGAGGGAGACGGGAGGCAGGTTGCGTCAAACAGAGACAGATCTGATCAACAACTGCACCGAGATGAAATCAAAGTGGCTGAAGCATGTGGCGTGAGGCATCTGGTATTCTAGCAAACAGAAGCTAGCGTAGCTGCCAACGCTTATGGGGAGAGCTGCCTCCCCCACTCGACGGCCTCAAGCCAGTGGAAATGCTACTGGCTTGTGTTTTAAATCCACAAGAGGTGCACTGTTTGGCTGTCCTAAGGTTAGTTTGGTGGTTTTTTTTGGAGGGTGGGGAGGATTTTTGCAGGTAGCAGAGGCGCAAGATGCGACAAAGGTCCTGGACTCAAACCAGGAATTCGTGTTTACATGGTTGACACATTTTTCGACCACCGAGCTGCCAGGACGCCCCCTGCGCTGAGTTCCTCACACAACAAGTCCAAACAGTAGCTAATTTATTCAAAGTAAATCAATAACAAAGGTGACATTAGGAATTTGTGCACGCTGGAAAGGCGCCAGTACATCTGCTCGAAATCCTGGGCCACTTTTCTTATCTGCAGCGGGAGCCAAGATCTGATAACAGATTTTTTAAAATGCTCTTCTGGTCTGTTTTACATCAGCAAATATTTCATTTTCATCCCAGATACTGGGTTCTTACAAAAAAGCTGATTACAGTAGCCCGACAAATTAAAACGGAGGTGATGTAATGTGGGTTTATGCGGCGTATAACAACATTATGTATGGCGTATCTGTGTACATCTGTACGTCAAGTGTAAAGAACCTGTCAAGCCCTCTTGGCATTGATTTTTACATTTCATACTACTTCCTGCATAGAGCACTGTGAGCATCTGATCCCCTAATCTCAGAATGCCAGCTTTCACTCAATGTCATCTGCCAATGAGCTGCAACCAGGCGCCCATCCTGCCTCTGGCACCAGAACTGCACCCATCCAGCTTGTGTGCGCTAATACCCACCGTTGCTAGGCTACAACGAGAGGAATCAAATTTAGGTGGCTTCCACAGCTGCGCTGTGCTGTTGTGCACCGAGGGATATACATGGCAGCGTTCCCAGTATGCACCTGGATGGAGTGAAACAGGAAGAAGTGGAGAAGTCTAATCTACTAGGTACAGTAGTGGCTGTCTGCCCTGCGTTCCTCCCCGAAAAGTATGTCCGGGAACAAGAGGAAATCACATTTCACATTATGGATTTTCAGATTTTTTTATTTAAGACGCCTTGTAGCGTTCGACCATGTCAGTGAATGTACTGTGTTTTACTGACGGCAGGAAGGTCAGAGGGTGGACTTTCTCTGGAAAACGTTAGCTCCTGGTCTTGTTGCAAACACTTTCCAAAATGGTGCCACGAGGCGTTTAACACGGCTGTGTTATAAACAGAAACATGTGAGATGTAAAAATTGGAGAAATCTTTATGGAGTCATGATGCTGCCGCTTTAAGGCTGTCTCTTATCGTGCTTAACAAACGCTATGATCTCGTCCTCTTATAATCAGTTCATCGCATCACCGAGCACTCTTTGCTCAGATCTGTGAAACTACAGAGTTTCGAACAATTGGCTGCAAACAGTCTCTCCAACATGCCAAGAACCATAAAGGGCTTCTCCACAGCTGACTTCCTGCATCTTGGTTTCAATGTAATCAGTGAGTCGCGCTGCTCAGACATTGTTAGTTCGCAGCGTTCACACAACTGCAACGACGTCTTAACAATGATGTTTTTCGAAAGAGTTTGTGTGCCAAAGACTGAATTGGTAGATCTCGGAAAACACGGCGGGCTGACGTTAACAAGACACTTGTGAAACAGTCGTCACAAAGGAGGCCTTAGTTGGAAGAACATTTTCAAAAAATCTATTTTCACAGGCTTTTAAAAAAAGCTTTATTTTTCAATTAGCACTACTGGATGCATCCATTTGGTACAACGTGCCTCGAAAACTTTCCTGCTGCTCAAAGCAGCTTCAAGAAATAGTTTTGGAAATATTAATGTATGAAAAATAATGCAAATGCAATGCGCTTTCTTGCTGAAAGTCAGATGAGAAGATTGATACTGCTCTCATGTGTGTTCACTTAATATAAAGCCACAGTCAGCAGCTAGTTAGCTTAGCTTAGACTGCGGTTGACAGCCAGCTACAGCTGCAATTTTGGTTGTACGAGTCTCTGCGCCCTGCCAAGAAGTAATTTGTTTTTACACTTGGTTTTTGTACAGATTATTCCAACAATATATAAAGTGTTAATGTGCTGTTTGTAGCCTTTACCTGGTTTCTTTTCTCCTTTTCTTTAAAAGGGCTCAATGCTGTGCTGGAAGCCGGTTTATGTTAGCGGACTTCATTTCTAAATGTTAGCTGCTGTTAGCCTCTGTTAGCGGGGCGGAGATAACTGAATAAACAAGCTGAAGAACTGAAAGGTGGCAGGGTCCGCCAAATATAAACAAAGTGAAACAGTATGAAACTGTGTTGTCCTTTAAGGTCAGTTTGTTTCAGTCATGAAAACAAAGAGAGTTTGTTTGGGGATAAAAAATAAAGATCTTTCTCTTCTGATTAAAACTACACAATGCACCTTTAAGTAGTTCAACTTATCTGAATGGGATTTAACAGGATGTACGCCGTCTACACACCTAAAACTAATTTCCGTTTATGACAATTCCTTTTAAAAGCCGACATCACTCAAGTTTCTCATTTGACTCGGAGACAGTGTGAAAGCGGAGGCAATCAGCGAGAGAGTATTCCAGTATTTCCTTTTACTCTGCCTCGGCATATACGGACACGATTGGTAATCCTTTCGCGTGTAACTTCAAAGCTGGACTTAACCAGTGGGTGGAGAGCAATCGTTTAATACGGGCTGTCAATGCACACTAATAAATGCACAAATACACTTTCATTTGAAAGACGGCCAAGTTTCTGGACTTTGGGATCCACCCCCACATGGATCAACCTCCTCTGCTGCACACACGAGCTTTAACTAAACCAGGAGAATCATCCCGGATCAGCAGTTTGGTACCAAACAAAGAAAACCACTATCTTTGCGGTCATCTTTAAAGCGCACCAGGAGCTCCGGGAAGAAGCACTGTTGACCAGTATTTTGCAGGTTTATCCCAAAAGTGCAAAATAAATCCTCTCCCTCCTCCAGCTCCTGCTTGCCACTGTGAGCCAGAAACAGATGCTGGTGCCACCATGTTGCCAGCTCTCCCAATGGCAGCCACGATGACAGGAGCTGCCAAAAAAATCAGTCTCCTTCAGTGAAGGAGGCTCAAGTGATGTTCAAGTGCATCCTCTGAAGGAAACTGCGATTGTCTCATACGTGAACATTTTTGGCATCGTTATCAAACGAAAGTCCTTCATTTAAAAAAAGCAAAAAAAAAAAAAAGCCACGCACATGTGATTCATTTCCTGTCCTGTGTTTCATCCTCTCCTTCAACTTACTTCCAGGTAGGAGATGAGTGCTCGCGACCGAGAGGAAGAAAGTACGAGATTATTTCAGATCTACACCTCAGCTGTACTCGTCAGTAGGAGTGTGGCATTTTGAAAACTGAAAAGGTGAAATGAGCAGGTGAAGGAGAGTGGAGGCAGCGGGATGAGTTTTGTCCTATTGATATTTAAAAATGTGTTTTTTGTTGGGTGTACAACTTTTTGGTACTTTGGGACCCCAGGCATTAATGCAACAACTACCAGCAGAAATACTGACATCATCAAAAGTTGACTGCTGTACATGTATTTCCACTTTGTGCTGCTTTATCCTGAGGCTAACCCTGACCCTCGGGGGTGGCAGCGGCTCAGTCTGTGGGGACTTGGCTGGGGTATCGGAGGGTGGTCGGCTCTGGTCCAGCACAGACCACATTAAGGAGTGTGGACGGGTAGCTGGAGAGGCGCCAGTTCCCCTCCCGGGCAGCGCTGCAGCGCCCGTGAGCAAGGTACCGAACCCCTAACCGCTCGGGGGATGCCAATATGCGGCAGCCCCATCTTTCAAACATGTATTTGACATTTTACCGATGTGGATTAAAGGTGCACTATCTAGTTTTGGGGAAGACATTTTAATCAGAAGAGAACGTCTTCACTGGCTATTATATAATAGAGAATAAACAAACTGACCTTAAAGGACGACAGGGTTTCATTCTGTTTTACTTTGTTTATATGTGGCGGACCCTGCCACCTTTCTAGGTTCAAACAGCGTTCTGGGGACCTTATTTTTCTTTGAGAACAACTTGTTTATTCAATTATGGAAAAATAAATATTTCTGAGTTTGTGTTATTACCTCATTATTATGGTAAATATTAAAATTCTGAGTTTGAATTTCTTCTCCATAACTACATAGTGCCCCTTTAAAAAATATATAAAATACAATTTGAGATGTGTTCCCTTTAACTCAGAATATACATAATATTCATAATAATCTATTGCACGTCGTTCAGAAGAGTGACACCTTTTTTCATCTCTCGGAAAAAGAAAATCTTGAGACTGCAGAAAAAAAGAGATCGTCAAAATAGTGAACACAGTTTTATGCTGTGGAGGATTTACAGCCTCAGAGTTGTTTTAAAACAACATTTCAATGTCAGATTATTTCCTCGGAAAAATGCTGAGAATTACGTCTACTGGATTGTCTCCAAGTAAAGTAAAAAAAACGACCAATAAAAACTCAAACTTGATGAAATCTGTGTAACAGCAGTTTCGAGCCATGTTGAAAATGGAGCACAAACACTAAATAAACGTTGAATAAAAAAAAAACTGAAGTGAACACTGTTTGATGGATGGGGACATCTTTAACATACAACGCCTAGTGTAGGAGGGCTTATGAAATCAAATAGCTATATATTTCCTGTGGGAACTGGCATATCTGAAGACCTACAAGCTTCTCGTTCTCACACACACACACACGCATACACACACTCGGTCTCACGCCCCATGTGAACACTCATCTTTAACGAGGGGAGAGCTGAAACCATGCGTGATTGTTTTAGAGAGGCTGCCCTAAAGGCACGTTATCGCTCAATGTGGGACCGCTTCTCCCCGTCATACGTCCCCTCTTGTTGATTGTGCAGCGTGGATCAGCGGCAACAAAGGCATCATTAGTGGGGCTTTGGTCCCCACCAGGCCCGGGCTAATTATGAATGGGGGGCCTGGTAATAATTCAAGGGCCCATCGGTGCAGCTTGAAACTGAAGAGAGAACTTCACAGATTCAGCGGTGGCGTGCTCGGCCCATCTGCCTCCATTTCCCAGCCACCTGCCTGAAGATCTGACCCACGTCAGCCACGAGGATGGAGCACCATTAAGCACAAGAGAGATGCGGAGGAAACATATGGGATTTATACATCGCTTTAATGAATGATTCGCAGTGGTCGTTAAAAGCTTTGGACAATTACCTGGTTAGAGCAGGATGGTAAATTGTTTAACAATTGTCTGTTTTTTTGCATTTATTTCAGGATCAAGGCTCAAATTATCTTCTCTCCTTCACATGATTGAGATAGTAAAATGGGTTTTCCACTGTTCATATCAGTGGGTTCACACACATATGAGCAATTAAAATGACAAATCGAGGGGGAAATATACGTAGAAAGATTGGAGGAGTATGTTTCCCGTATAAATCTGCGCTTCACGTGAGAAAAAAACCATCATCTCTTTAATTGTACACTTGTGGTTTTGCATTGCTCTGAATACTTCAGTTATTGTGTAATTGCTGCAGACTCACAGAGACGTGATCGTTGTTTCGGCCAGAAGAGGGCAGTATCCTTTTTCTTAATCACATCTCCAGTGATTTCCCTCTTGGCCACAGCGAGCACAAACATTGCTCCAATTCCAAACCACACAAAAGAGGGAATTTGAAAGTAAACAAATGAGCCCGATGGGATGATCAGCGTTCTCAGATTCGCAGCATAAACTCTTTTTCCCATGGAGCAGGCTCATAATTTCAACACAGGCCCCGGATTTATCTCTCAGCGCTTGATTCATTCGGTGACGGAGCTCTGATTTATGACAGCTCTCAGATTTGACATCTTTTCTTTTTTTGTTTTTTTTTTTAATACAAAAAAGAAAATCCAAAGCGGAGACAGATTAAAGCCTAATTTAGAGGCTGGCTGCAGGGGCTGCGAGGAGCCGCTCGCATTATTTATAGATGCTGAGAGTGTGTATTGTATCATTTCACATCACTGATACTGTAGTAAGTTCAACTAATTTGAAATGTGAGCCATTTGGACAAACTCAGGGCCATAAAGTATTCATGAAATCATGAGGTGTAGCATAAAGTCAGGTGGCTGGAATGCAAATCAAGGATAAGGCTTTTCTTTTCCAGATGCTGATGAATAACATGGTCAAGCATACAGTATGTTCGACGCTCCGCAGCATGCTGAGATAAGACCCGATAGAAACTCAAAAATGCTGTTTTTTTAATTAAAGGAGCACTATGTAGGTTTGGGGAAGACATTTTGATCAGAAGAAACAAAGCAAACTGACTGAACAAACTAAATAAACAAACTCTCTTTGTTTTCATGACTGAATAAACTAAATACACAAACTGACCTTAAAGGACAACACAGTTTCATACTGTTTTACTTTGTTTATATGTGGCGGACCCTGCCACCTTTCTATCTTCAAACAGTGTTCTGGGGACCTTATTTTCCTCTGAGAGCAGCTTGTTTATTCAGTTATGGAAAAAATAATTATGTCTGAGTTTGTCTTATAAATAAATATTAAAATTCTGAGTTTGAATCTCTTCTCCAAAACTACATAATGCCCCTTTAAGTTAAAATCACCAGAGTGGTATTGAGTATTGATGGAAAGGCATCCAGATCAATTTTCACTATATTCTCTAAATCAAATGTGAATATGTTAAGCATTACCAACCTGTCCAGGTCGCTCATTAATATGCAGCTCTAACCCTAACTCTTTCTGAATGGAGCAGTTAATTTGAAAATAATCGAGAGTGGCACACAGCTTTTGTCGGCGATGACATCACCCTGCGGATTATTCACGCAGCTTGCAAAGAAGGTTTCCCAGCGATCGGTTCACTACAAGTTATAAGTGCCGCCTTGGGGCGATGAGTCTCTTTTGTTTTCTTTCCCCCTCGAAAAATTCCTACACTGAGCCGCGCGCTCGAATGCAACATTTTACAAGAATACATGACAAAATATTGTAAAGATTTAAGACCTGAAATCAGTGAGGATGTCGCGCTTTAGTGCCGCTGGTCATATTTGTGGCTTGCAGTGAGTATTTGCCTTCCCTCTCAGTTTCCAGAAGCATGCGAGGGACTGATGGTGGAGGAAAAAGGGGAGCACTGAACACTGACTCACAAAAACACAGGGCTGGTTTTGATCTGGATTCAATGGCCTGGAATAACTGGCCCCCGAAGAGCTCTTGTGTCAAATGGTATCTGTGACAGGGAACAGAGAAGGGGGATAAACATGCTGCATTTAACATGTGGACATAACACCTCCCCCTTGCACCATCTGGAGGAATACAACCTCATCCTCGACTACTAAAAAAGAGCTTGTTTTGGTTGCGTTTCATAAAACCTTAACTCGTCGCAGATTCGGATGCAACGACTGGCTCAGGACGAGCTTGGCGGTTCTCGAGGAGCTGTTGCCGTGGAAGCTACAAGATGAGCGTCCAAATGTTCATTTTTAACAACGCGCTAGCAGTGGAGATGCATCGACAAGTTGGCTGACTCCCCTCTCCCTTTGAATCGTCCTCTGCTTTGTAATGTGAGGGTGTTTGGAGGCAGGTCAAAAGGCCCTTTCAACCCAAGTCCTCACCTACTTCCTAATGAATTCCCAGGGTCCATCAACCTGCAGGCGCTCCCATACAAGCTAACCAATGATTACACCTTGAGGGGGAGAGGGGGCGGTTGGAGGAGGAGGAGGAGGAGGAGGAGAGGCTGGTGAGATAGAGCATCCCCAGTACACACACACAAACACACACACACAACCTCACACACAACCACCACCACCACCACTACCATCACCCCCCAGATTGGAGGCAGGTGCAGCAGCAAATCAAGCCTCATTAGCTGCACCTTCTGCTAGCGTATACCGTGGACAGATGGAAGCTCGCCCTCACATGTTACCTCACATCAGATGGCAGTTGGAGGAGGGTGGCTAGGGGGTAACAGGGAGGTACACTCGCCCCCTTCTGCCGGCATTACTTCCTCCGAGCTACAAGATGCCCCTAAGTGCAGATCCAGCACCAGAATGCTCCTTAACCTTAATCCTGCTGGCAACAACTAGTTTCCAGAGAATATCTGACATCAGATCAGTTGTAACTTATTCCCCGTCAGGCCTGGCCCTGGTTAGAGAGGTGCATGCCTTGCCCAAGGAGGAGTCGTGGACTCGCAGAGGCCTCCACGGATGCGTATCTGCCGAATGCATGTAAAAAGAGCTGGGAGCGAGCGCAGGCATATGATATGCTAAGACACACTATGGGGCCACCAGGTAAGCGACAGAGCCTCGACTGCAGGGTATCACATCGCCCCCTTGTCCTCATAGCTCTGACACAAGATCCCGAGCAGCTAATTGAGGCAACAGTGCAATTCATTGGTGCCAGGCCCAGTGTCAACACCTTCTTCAAGGTAACAGCAGATTTATCCCCGTTCCACTGGGGACGTGGGCATAAAGTGTCAAGGGGAGGCCATGTGCAAATTGATGCTGCGTGTGTTACGTGAAATATTGCAAATGTGCTTTTCAGCGCAGGCTCACACCACATATGGATAGGTTTTAGGATGCAGGAATTTCCTGTTCAGCCCCCCGAAGCTGTCGGGTCTAGTTCAGTGAATCATCTGTGAAGAGAGATGCCAACTCGATGACAGACAGCGACCCAATCAGACGCCAGTTTTCCCTTAAATCTCACTCCAACTAAACTGGTCACTTCCAGGATCCTCAATCGGCTGAAAAGCCAAGGAGAAAGAAGTCACAGGACTGATTGGAGAGCAGCGTGCACTAAAGCCGCAGGTAACTTTTAAGTGCTTTATCCTCATAATGAGGTCAGGCCACATTTTATGACTTAGATAAGTGGTGTTTTGGCATGTCATTATGTATAATTAATCAAAAAATATATATAATACTAGATTTGAGTCGAGGTTTGCAGGGGTGGGTATAGGGAAATTCTTAAAAGGCTGGTGTTGCAGGAAAAATGAGGGCAGTGGCACAATGGGTACTTTGTTTAAACTTGGTAGCTAGCGGAGGGAGGGGTCGCTGCAGTGGAAATGGAGCTGCGACATTAATGGATTGAACTTAACCGTTTTCTCACCGTTTTCAGCCACAGCAGGCAGCTGTAATCAGCTACTATAAAACTGTGATAAACACTGCACAGTGGTTCCCCTGCGCCAAACAGAAGTAAGGCAAAGTTAGCGTCTAGCTCGTGAAGAAAATGGAGCATTTAGCTACTGAGGAGACACACATTTCCTTCAAGAGTAAGTAGAGGCCAAAACCGAGCTTAAAAGAGAGTCGATATTGGACCTGTTGTCCCGGGGAAGCTAGATAATGTGCTTGGGATGAATAAAGATAATATTCCTTCTTCTTTGTATGCATAACTAATGCTTAGAAACTGAACCAAGCGCTTCTTCTGCGAGATCTGTGAAAGATATGATGCATTAAAATTCGAAATAACTGGCATTTTCCTATAGAGCTAACAGCTAATGGCGCTAAACACGCAGGAGGGTAACGTAAAGTGTTAGACAGAGAAATACATATACATTAATGCTGGACTGGAGTACAGTGTGAAGGTAAAAGTCATTTAAATGCTTTAAATACTTTTCACTCATGACTAGATGATGATAAATTAATGAAACAATATTTTTGATTTTGGAGATTTCTCTGGATTGTTCGAGGACGATGGTTTAAAAAAAAGAAAAAAAGGTTATCTGAGCCCTGAGGTGGACTCAAACATAACTCCAAACTAAATTTCTAAGATTATAGGTCATTGTTGTGTTTACAGCTCAGTGCGCTGCCCCAAAGTGGCAGAAAACACTCTCATTAATGCAGGTTTGAGGCTGTGTAGTAAAAAACTGAAATGTCTGAATGAATTTGGTTCAAAATCGCTATAAATACCCAGAGTTATCTTTACCAATACGCATCTCGCAGTTAAAATCCTGAGGGTCGTGCCAGGTTAGCTCTCCATATCGCTCACCTCCGATATAACTGGAAGCCGTGTTTGTTTGACCGGTCTCAACGCTCCTTCTGTCTTCCTTCATTTGCTGTTTTACCAACGGCAGCGCGAGACGTGTTAAAATGCAACTTAAACATCTTTTTCATAAACTCGAGAGCCTCTTTTCGAGGCAATGTCAAAATCTCCGAGAACAGTCGCGTTTGTGATGTCAAGTCCTCGTGTAAATGAACTGCGTCCGTCTTGACATTTTTAACAACATTCATTTCAATCAAGCTGCTGAGGAGGTACTTCTGTTTGGCTGGGAGCTAATGAAGAGAAACAGACACACATATGGGACTCCCTTTTTTTCTTTTTCTTCTTTTTTTTCTTTTTTTCTTTCTGCGTGTCTCATCCTTCGATCTACACCCAGATCCGTACGCCATATGGGAAAGTGTGGATGAGAAGATCCGAGAGCTGCGTTGCATGTTCAGTCTCTCTCCAAATGCAGCTGAAAGAATCAAAAAGTCTCCCTCTCTTGTCGCGCTCACTCCCATGGGCACATGAAAGTGAAGGTTACACTCGCAGCCCTTTTTTAATGACGGCCCTTTTTTGAGGGGCTCTGTTTCATTTAGGGGAAATCTTCATTGTTAATCCGCTGCCTGTTGCCAGGTTTGAACACGCGGTGCCATATGTTGTATTCTGCCTCGCTACCTTACTTCTAAAACCAGGGATTTCAGATTTGTCATTTTTTGATACGCTTCACAACCAGACCGCCTGATGCAGGTGGGCCGGTGGTCTTTGTTAACGTTAAGCCGGCGAGAATCGCCGCAGAGCGAATGCATTTTAAAACCAACATGCAATTGTTAGGGAACGCTGGGTGTCAATTGAAAAAAGCCTTAAGAACGGTTTAAACTGTATCGGTCTTTCATTAAAGGGGCAGTGTGTAGTTTTGGAGAAGAAATTCAAACTCAGAATTGCGATTTTTACAATATTAATGAGGTAATAATACAAAATGAGTAATATTTATCTTTTCTATCACTGAATAAACAAGCTGTTCTCAAAGGAAAATAAGGTCCCCAGAAAGGTGGCAGGGTCCGCCACATATAAACAAAGTAAAACAGTATGAAATTGTGTTGTCCTTTAAGGTCAGTTTGTTTATTTAGTTTATCCAGTCATGAAAACGAAGAGAGTTTGTCTATTTACTTTGTTTAGGCGTAAAAATCAGTCAATTGAGTCATTAAAATTTCCTCTCCCGTAACCACATAGTGCACCTTTAAACGTACAAACATGCCTTAGTAGAAGTCGGTCACAGTTTCCAGCTTCAGAGGAGAATTCTCGCTCAATCACGTCGGCGCGCTTCAGCCAAGATGAAGTCTGGAAGCCATTAACAGCGAGTATAGCAGGGCTTCAGCAGAAAGTACAGTAAATGTTAAGCAGGTGAGGGATTCGAAAGCTATAATGATGTGAATTTTACTCATCAATCTTCGCCGGAGAGAAAAAAGCTGGAAAAAAGATTTTGTGGAGTCTGCAACTTTTATTTTCGAGCTTGGCATCGCTATTTCTTTTAATCTCACACACACTGGAAAACATCTTTTGTCACTCTGTGCTGCAGGAGCCGTATTTCTGAGCCGTACGCTGAACGTAGCTGCTTGTGTTTATGGGGTTACATGAGGCAGATGTTTAGGGATACTAAGGATACCGACACAACCCTGCCTGCATTTTATAAATAAAGTAGCCTCCCCCCCAACGTAAACAATTATTCCAGCTCGTATTTTCACAGGTGGGAGTGCAATATTATTACGCCAGAGTCTATACATTGCGCCATTCATCATATAATTACATTTTCATGAAGTAGATTGCCTCCTTATTGGCTGTCACTTCAACTCTAAGCTGTCAATGAGAAAAGGCCCCTCTGTGGTCCCTTCCATCAGCCCATCTTTACTTTGCATACCTGCCAACACAGCTATAAAGAAATTACCCTAATCATCACGGTAATTAACATCAATAATTATTGACAGCGCCACAGACTGGAGGCAACGTTGGACAAAAGGTTTTCTTGCGGGGGGCGCTTTGATGCCAATTTCCTGGAAGACGCGTCATTTCCGCTGTTTAAAAAAGTCCAGTGAACGCGCTCGTATAGTGGAGGCATAGGTGCCAGGTTGATGTCATATACTTGCTAATGTTGAGTGCCAACCAGCAACAGCAGGTGACCCCCCCACACACCCCCCAACACACACACAAACACTCCAGCACTGCCACCACCACCCCCCTTTGCATCCCTTCTCTGTTTGCCAGGAGTGCACCTGCAGCTTATTATCCAAGCCTTTAGCTTTATAATGTAGCGCAGGTGCCAAAGTGCCAAAGCACCATTGTAACACACACACACACACACACACACACACACACACACACACACACACACACAGAACAGGCATCGAAATGGGCATACACACTTACAGATGTGCAATGATTAATTAATACTATGGTTGGTAAATCCTAAACATTGTTCCCTCCCAGTGTTGGGCAACACAGGGGGCGCACATGTGAAGAGTCAGACGAAGGAGGAAGAGCACTTATTTTAAGAGTTAATATATGTTGTTACATTAGAAAGTGAGATTTATCTCCCTGACACGATGTTGTAGTGTACTAAATAAAGGAGTAGAGTTGCTCTCTCTATTGTTTTTTATGGCTCTCGTAAAATTTTGTGTGAGGAGTAATGGTTTTGGCGCAGGTTAATGCTGATCTTTGTTTCATTACCCTTTTTCTGTTTTCATTTTTTTACTGACGATATAAGTATTACAAGTGAATCATCTGTTCACTAAAATATGTTGACTCATCAGGTTCTGGTAGGAGTTTCCATCCCGGTCCCCAGTGGTCCTACGAGCTGACTCTGACTGGATCGGGGGCTCGAGCGTTGGTTTTGTTTACCGTCGGACTACGTCAACAAGCCTCTTTTTACTCAAATGTTGTCTGTATCATTTGTCCAAAGAAGATTGACAGATTCATGCTGTCTTTGTCTTTTGAAGGAGACCTTTTATACTTTTTAAAAACTTTTCTTCAGTGTTTTATAAAGGTCCACACCAACAGAAGCTCTTTTCTCCCACAGAAAAAACACTGCTCCTGAAAGGCCTCGTCAGCATGCCCCGCCTTTGTGACTTTGTGACATCACACTACGTCACAGAGTCACACATGTTGCGAAACTAATGCCTCGCAGCTAGTTTAGCATGTAAGAATTGATTTAGCACAGCTCCTCTGTTTTTGTTGGTGGTGCTGGGTCAGGCATGTGTCTGCTGACCAATCAGAGCAGACTGCGTATTGGGGAGTGGGGGCCTTAAAGAGACAGGAGCTAAAACGTGCACTGCTGCAGCACTGGACAGCATAAAAAAGTGTTTTTTGAGAGTTAAAGCATGTAAACCTATCCTAGTCGTAAACCAAAATAAAATTATGAACCTGAAAGTGAACATAACATGTCTTCTTTAATACATAGACCCTGTCTGGTACCACAAAGGACGTGTCTCACCCTGAAAAACAGAAAGAGACTCTATAACTTCATCTCAGCTTATTAAAATAACGACGTCTCAGCAAAGAGCTTTCTTCAGGATGAGCACAGCAGGTTGGCATTTATAGTGACGAGGGCAGGTGTTACAAATCAGGGCAATCGGCCTGGGGTCAGTCGAAAGCCTAACTCATGCCCACATTATGAATGAGGCAAGCACAAACCAGAAACAAAAACGGGGCAAAAGCCAGAATAGACAACATTTACATTACACCCATTGATTGAATGCTGATATAAATGTCCTGGTTACTATAAATGGCTGCTTTATCCTGAAAAAGGCTGTTTTACAAGTCGAAATAAAAGTGTCAGAGTTACGAGCGTGTGGAGTGATGTGATAAAATGTGGCATCGTATGGAAACCATTAATTTTCTCTCCTTAACAGAAAGGTCAAAGGTCAGACTCAGTGTGCGGATGCTTGCACCACCACGAGGACGTTATGCACCCGGCTCCCTATGACAACAAAAATAATCTTGTTTCTTAACTAGGTCTGGCGCAGCCCTCAGCATATGTGCGATAGTAGTAAACTAACAGAAATAGCAACCAGGCCCCCCCCCCCTCTCTTCCAGATAAACTCACTTTACTGTAAAATTCATGCCCGGGCCTCATTATTGTGCAGCGGAGAACATCTGTCTGTCTTTTTAATTTCTAGCACGCCGCATACTGATATCGTATATGTTCAGAAAACATACATAAACTTCGCTGGTGTGTATCTTTCCCCCCAAACTCTGCTCGGCGATGATTTTGTGCGCTGCATTGACGGGAAACCACAGGGAGCTACAGGCGGGTTGAGACACTGACCACAGGCACCCCGACTCCAGACTCAGTGACAGACCTTGCGGTGACATCTGCTTTTACTCAGGAAGAGCACTTCAGCACTTAATAAAGCATGTAATCACGCTGTTGTAACTTGGGAGCAGACAAAGCAATGCAAGCGCGCAGCGAACGCGTCACATACCGACCCCTTTTTTTTTTTTTCCCTGTTAAAGAAATGTCTGTTTCTGCTTATCTGATTTTCGGTTTATCAGCAATTTTACATTAAGACCCAAATGAAGACAAACAGCTACTTAAAGCCTCTATGATTGATTACAGGTCTTTACTGCACACGCAGGAAAGCCACTTGCGGCAAAATACTACTGTAAGGTTGCTGGGTCTTTTCTCTTTCGTACACCTGCATGCAATTTTCTACATGTAAGTGGACAGGAAAAGGCAAGGAGTTGTAGTTAACATTTTTAATCCCGATGTAATTTCGGAGGGTGAAAGCTGTGCGTCACAATCAACAAAAGAGGGTTTTGTGGGCTTCGTGACAGCTGGGTTACGGTTCTTCTTGTTATCACCCAACGGGACACGCTGCCGTGGCCACATTGCTGAAATATTTTCAGAAGATTTCAAAAAAGAATGTTGTCTCTCAGGTTTTGCAAAGGTTTTGCTTCGCGGAGCACACGCAGGCCAAACTGAAACTCACTTTGAGTGTGTTCTCTGTATCTCTTCTCATATTTCAGCTAAACTGCCTCCTCGCCAGGGCCAAGGAATGCATCAAGCGCCATAAATCAGGGGCTTGATAGGAACTTGGCGTCTGGACAGCGGTGCAGAGAGCTGTGTTATGTAGCCACAGTACAGTAAAGATGTTTTAAGGTGAACATTACCATCTTGGAGAAGGAGGGAAATCGAAAAGGGAGGATACTTTGATTCAGGGGAAGTTTTGTCCAAATGACGGCGCAATGAAAGCCCTTCTCACCTCCTTTAGGCCCTTGCTTTCCTTTCCATGTGATCACCAGCAGGAACACAGGCCTCAAACCTCAGTCTGGGGCTGCCTTTTACATTTTATTTACATTTTTGGACTCGGTAACCGGGGCATTTACGACGAAGAGTCTGTGCAGGTGGGTTCGCTTGAGCTCTATCTTGTGTCTCCTCCTTGTCACGGCGAGAAGCGGGGAAAGAGTTCATGGAAGGGAGGCAGCCGGCGCTGTGTGTGCCAGGTTTGTTTGTCACATCTCCGCCTGTCTGCGCCTTATGCAAATGGGCAGGGGGCTGGGAGGGACGGCTCCATGGGAAACTGCTGGTGCTAATCCAGCATGTTGAACAGGGGAGGAGAGGAGTACTTTTCAATAAAGCAACCCCCCCCCACCCCCCACCCCTCTGTCAAGTCATACACACACACACAAACACACACATGTACACACAAACACACACATGAACAGCGTGTTCTCATCCCATGTGTGCGTCCGTGCCTTCGAACAAACATCACAGGGGGGCGACACAAAGATGCACACATGAATTTGCTTCCTCTCGCTCCCTCTCTCTCTCTCCCACACACACACACACACACACACACAAACACTGAACACCTGTTTCTTTTCTGCGCATCCAAACAGACATGCTTTAATATGTGAACAAATCCCACGATCTTAAGACCCACTCTCAATCCGCTGGGTGTAATACCAGGGTGCATTCAATGAGATAACAACAACCCTCAGTGTGATCGGCCTGTACTACCACCTAAAGATAGACTAATAACACGCTCCAGCCACAGTCCATGACTTAGACTATGAAATTTATGCAAATTTGTGTGGGAATACGCAGAGCTGAGAGTACTATTTAGGACTAGTGTGTTTTCAGACAGCCCTCTTTTATTCCCCGGGCTCTCCTCAACTACATTTTTGCAAACTGACGCAGGCCGTTGTCTGAGATCTCATGAAGAGACGGGCTTTTGTGAAATTTCTTGCCCTTTTGAATGTCTTCAAATGCATTCGGGTTAAAGAAATAGCTTGATATTTTGGGAAATATGCTTATTCACCACGGCAGTTCAAAGAAGCACATTTAGCAAAGGGTCACAGGTTAATGTTTAAGACTAGCATCAACAATTTTAACCCGACATGCCATTTTAACTCAAAGGTTTTACTGTTTTATCTGTAATGTCAAAGAGGAACTCATACTATGATATTGATAGTGTCACGATACAGTGTCGCTGCAATAACTGATACATTGCAAGACGATCATTTAATGGAAGAATACAAAATAAAAAGGCAAAGTGGAGGAATTATTTGATATTTGTTCACTGTTTCACCAAATGTGACACTAACTGTGTTGTCACAAAGCATAAAAAGTGTCTTAGCTTAGCGCCTCATTAACACATACACTGACTGCAACTTGTCCACGTTCACATGTGCTATCATTACAATGTGCCACACGTTTTAATAAAAATTGCAATTTCGTACATATCATATCGTAATTTGGTCCCACCTCTAGTTACGGTATAACTCAACTCGAACAAATTAGCCAAACATGTCTGCTTTTCTAATGTAACGTTAGCTAAACAACGTTAGCAAACAACCAATACCTCGGCTAACTCCCGAAAAACAAACTTACCTTTTTGATTCCAATCTTCAAACATATTTTAATGAAGCCACATCTGTTATTACTTAATTAAAGATATAGCTTGATATTTTGTGAAATATACTTACTCACCGTGCCTGTATCACCAAAGCTCTTGCGCTAGCTGTGTAAAAACCAACACTCCCCAGGAAGTCCAGCTAGCTGCATGGCTAACTGAGCTAACAAGCTACCAGTAGCTCTAACGTCATGGATGGACAGTAGTGGCAGTTAGCAGTTAGCTACTCTGGTTATATGCTGCCCCTATTTGTTGGGAGTATGAATTTAAGAACTGGTAGATTGAACTTGTTCATTTTTTTTGGCTTCAGAGGTGCTGTTTTTTAACCTTTAGACGCAGCCAGCTGTTTCCCAGTTTCCAGTTGTAATGCTAA
This sequence comes from Pagrus pagrus, assembly GCF_965226575.1. NCBI lineage: Eukaryota > Metazoa > Chordata > Actinopteri > Spariformes > Sparidae > Pagrus > Pagrus pagrus. The sequence continues at coordinate 9,615,016 of NC_140204.1, read as the reverse complement.
GCTAAGCTAACCATCTGCTGGCTGTGGCTGATATTGACCTTCTCCTCTAACTCTCACCATGATGTGGAATAAATGTTTAAACTATTCCTGCATGTGCAGTCCTGCTCTCTGAAACCTCTTCCCTTGTGGATTTACTTTAAGAGAGACAGATTTTATCAGTTTCGACAAAGTTAATGTTTTGATTCCTTTTTGTATTGAAATCATGAGCTCTGCATTGTCTGCACGAGAACGCTTACAATATAAATCCTTCCCTTGGTCATAAACCAATAAAGAATCTGCCAAATTCTGCCTTAATGACTTCCAGCGAGATAAAGTGCATTACACTTACACTTTGAAGCCAGCAGACGAAAGGATCAGATTAATTCATTACCTGATTCCAACAGCACACAAGATGAATATTATATCCCTCCAATAAAACTTAGGGATGTGACAGAGTTCTTTGTGCTGGCATTGGCTCGTGTCCAGCAGCCCGGTCCAGCCTCTGCACTCACAGGGTTGTGTGAGAGTACTCGCTGTGCTTTCCCCCCTCCCACCCCTCTCCATCCTCTCTTTGGTACACAGTCGGACGCACGTCGGAGAACCGCAAGGCGCCGTTACCTCTCCTGGATCCATGAGGGTGGAAGGAAGGGGGGAAAAAAATGGACAAACACAAAGGCAATCAACAAATCCCCTTTGCTTGAGCCCTGCGAAACATAATAGGGCCAAATCATCATCTATTTAGCTTCGTCAAATCACTGACAGCAGGCCTTGATAAAAGAGAGTGGAAAATATGTAGGGTATAAGGCGCTGCCAAGACCCTCACCGACTAGAGCCCCCTATTGAAGCCAGATGTTGACTCGACTGGCCAATTTTGATAAATGGCATGATGATTACCATTATAGATCGGGTAATTTTATATCAGCATGCCACATTGTTGGTCCTCTTTAATGATAGCCAAATGAACTCTGGTTTGTTGCCCAAGGCCAGGTGGGCTTCTCTGATTGGTGTGCAGTGCCTCAACCTGCCATCAGGAGGGCGCCCCCGCTGCGGACAGGGCGCCCGGTGTTTGCGGGCACCGCTGACGGCGCCCGTCGCTGTCATCAAGTGTCCAGCTGAGCCCTGAGCCCATCACACAGCCCCGTAATGAGACTTAATTGGCGCTTTAGCCTGACTTTTGCCTCCTTCAATGTCCTCAATCCCATTAGAAGGGCTTACTAGATCAGAGCTTCATGTACTTGACACAGTGACCCAGATGGATGTTACCTCGTATGACCCGCCGAGGTCCCAACAGACTGATTCTGCCGTGGTCCAAACACTCTGGTCTGTCTCCCATTCCTCAGGGATTGGGGTATTACAGTAGATTAGCTGGAGTAATACCACGGTGGAGCACGGGTATGTGGGGTCATGGGATCGCTCCAGGACATGAAAACTAATGTTTGCTTTCAGGGGAAACTGCCACGGACACACTTGAGAATCAATGAAATCCAATTAGTTTAATACTTAACGTCAGATCGTCGTCTTTCCTCTGATTTGGCACTGTCCTTATTCCACCCCAGCAGCAGCTAGCCTTGTTTTGCTCTCTCTGTGAGAGACTTTCCTGTGTGCGGTGATCCTGAACGTTGCTACAGGACAGTTATTCTACAATGATAGGTTTGAATACCCTCTACTGCCTTCACAAATGACTGAAACAACCCTCCCTTAAGCAAAAACATAATAACACCCTCCCCTTCTTTCACCTCGACACCCTAATAATTTTCAGTCGCTAAATCACAAAGAAGAACTCGATGCTTTTTGTATTTCCCCGTAATTTCAATCGAACGTAGACTGAAGCCATTTTTGTGACGTCACTGTTTGATATTTTAATTTCCATTTATTCATTTTTAGGATAAATCTCACTACGGGAAGGATTAGTCTGGGATGAGGAAAGTTTGAAAGACCACCTCCGCTCTCGAAATATTCAAACAACCCTAGTTTAAGTAAAAAAAAATTTAAAAAATAAATAAAAAATCCCCTCCCCACCTCCCACCCTAATAATTCTCATAGAGTCCCTAAATTGAAAAGTCCAACTCGATGCTTTTTGAATTTCCCATCAGTTTCCCGGCCAACTGGCTCGAGTACATAAATGCCGCAGTTTGCCTCTTCATCAAACACAGACTGACAAATGAGAACTTTTACATTCAGCTCTCAAATTGCAATCGCTCAGAAAACCAAATATAATAAAATAAACACGAGAAGAAACAGCCATAACACCAGAGTCATTTTTGTAGCATAGCTCATTTTATTGTTTAAACAGTTTTGCATAGGAAATATATCCACTTCCAGTAATTGACTGCAGTAAAAACAGCTGCTAGCAGTATAGGCTGGATATAACAGTAACAATCACAAAAAGTTGAGCCTTTATTTACACTGATTTTAATCTTGTGGCAATTTTAGCCCCTGCACCAAATGTAACCAGCTTGAAGGCATCGCCTAATGCTCGGCGTTTCTAAAATCAATAAAAGAAGGGATATCAAGGCCTTCGCTATACAGTTCACAATGGACACCTGTGGCTCCTAAACTGTCAATGAAAAGATAAAAAACAAAAAAAGGTTTTCCAAAAAGTCCTCTAAAACGTACATTCAGATACATACATAGACCTTTGCACACACTTGCAGTGTAACTACGATCACTACTGGAGACTGTTTACATATTGTTTTGTTGGTGTTGTTGTTGTTGTTCAGAATATATATATAATTCCACCATGATTCATCAAGTAGAAATGTGTGCGCAGAGGGAAGTAAAAGTGCCACAAGACCCAAAAATAAATCAGCCCTGCAGAGAAAAAAAACAAAAACTGGTGACTAATCTTCGGAGAAAAAAAAAGACATAATTTTGATCCTTTCGCTGCGCTTAATGTAGCACTGACACCCCCCCAACGCCCCACTCCCCTCCTCCCGGAGACAGAAAAAGAAAAGAAAAAAAAAAAAGAGTGAACATTTCCTCTCTCAGATTTCCAACAAGCTCGATGTGGGCATTGAAAATTAATAAAACAAACAAAGAATCTCCAAAACCATCGAAGAAGTAATGACGAGCATATTTCCAGATGAGTTTGCCACATTCTCTTCTGCGTGATGGTGTGTTTTTTTTTTTTGTTTTGTTTTTTTTCCTTGTCACATATGAAAGTTAAGTCTATCACATTTTACAATTATATACAACAGACACTTGGACAGCTTGAACAGGCACTGCATTGCTATCTTTTTGTCTTCTTTTGGTGAATGTTACATCCTGTAAAAATGCTGGTTTTTCATGTTTTATAACAACCTGATGCCGAGTGACTAGCAGCTAGCCAACGTATGGAAGGTGTATATTGCTCATGTGGGATGAAAACGAAGCTCCTCTAACCCTCTCGGTAACTACAGAATGCGCGACATTCGTTTAAAGAAAGGAAGAAAGAAAAAATCACACGTATTGCATGAGTGCCACAGGTCCTCCTTGCATAAAGTCGTCCTGTTTCTCGATGATCGCAGTGACGTAATACTAAAAAAAAAAGAAAAAAGGCGAGTGTCAAAATCTGCCTCGGATACGGCCTGACAGGTGGAACACTGATTGAAATATCAAGAGCTTTCTTTTTGACAGGCTACATTCAACCTTGCCCGAATACGCTATCAGCTGGAAGGTGTAGTACCCGACTCTGAAGCACCTGCAATTAATGTCATGTTTGTTTGTAGTGTGAATGAAGGGTTTCCTCACATCACATCAGGCGTTGACAGCATGAGGAATGTGCAAAAAGATGTGACGCCCAGATGCTGCTGCCGATCTTTAAATAGATTTTAAAGAGCGTCGTCTGCGTACGAACTGAGACGACCGCTCGACGTCGGCCGATCTGAGCTGCGTGGAAATGTAGCACCGATCTCGAAAAGAAAAAAAAAAGAAGAAAAAGAAAAATCTGATAGATTCATCGAGGACGTTTGTCGCTGCAGATTTTACCCTGCTTCTCGCTTAAGGTCAGGCGCAATCTGACGGGCCTTTTTTTAATTCTCTCTCTCTTACTGGTCAAGTGACGTCACCTTCCCAGCTGCTACAAGGAACACACTCACACCACGGTCTTGTTGGACAAGAATTCACACCCATTAAAAAAAAAAAAAAAGGAGATAAATCACATCACACTCGCTATGGCCACACTAATGAAAGAACAACAATTCAAATATTCATGAAGTGTTTTTTTTTCCAAATGGAAATATCTAAGAACTAATCAAGATCAGAAATAATAATATTAATAATAAAAAAGCCTTCACTGTTGTTGTTTTTTTAATATTTATGGATCTGTATAGAATATTTCCCCCCTTTTTCTCGACTTCACGTACAGGATTACAACAACTCGATGAAAACACTTTAGTTTCTACTAATCGGGAGGAAACCTGGAGAGTTCTAACTCAAATCCAGCCTCCGAAACAAATAAACAAAAAAATCCCAATTTTATTTTTTTTTCCTAAAATGGAATTGACTCATTTTTCCCCAGAATTGAAGATTTACAAATAAGGGCTGAAGAGAAGAACTCTCGAGAAAGTTTACAGTGTACAAACTCCTGTCCCGCGGCAGGCTTTTTTTTTTTTTCTTAAATCAATAGAAAGACCCTCATCTTCTCTCGTTGTGTAGTGTCAGAGGCACTCGATCACACGTCCGGCTCACAAAGTCTCACACACACACGCACACGCACACACACACACAGGCGCGCGCATGCACACGAACACCCAAGCTGCCAAAGCAGAGTTCAACCCCACAGACTACTGCTATCGACGCAATCAGGATATTTACCTTTATGTACAGTCTCCTATTCAAATAAACACCAACAGCACAGTGACCCTGACACATTTGTATCACACGCACGCACGCACACACACACACACACTTGGGGACAATGCACTTCAGTGGGGTCTCCAATGGCCAAAGGCTGCAAAGCACTTAAAGTTTTTCTTTTAAAAGAAAGAAAAAGGATAAAACAATAAACAAAAAAAGACAGAACAGTGCACATAGAACGGGGTGACTTTTTCAATTTTTTTCTGCATAAGAAATCTGGGTGAAGACGGAGAGATTGAGCTTGACTTGAGGATTATTTTTCAAAAGAACGTTTTCTGCTTTCTCAGCCCTCCGGCTGACGCCGGAGAGTCGCGCCGTCTCTCCGAGGGGAGACGTTTCTTTCACGATTGCGAGGGAAAGAGTGCAAAAGGTGTCATAGCAGCAACGGAGGCGCTGCTCTCTCTGCGAGGAAATATCTTTATTTTATTTTATTTTTTTACATTAAAAATGGTAATGATTGATATAAATAATGCCCTGGAATACGCCTGAGAGGTTTAGTTTAAGACTAGGTTGAAAACACTGTACGTTGGGGGAGAAGACGATTGCCTATGTGCTATTTAAGTGCTATAATTTTTCTTCTAGTTGATTCTATTTAAGCTTCTACTGGGCCACTGGACAGGAAGTTAGAAAACACCACGGTCCAGTGTTTGCTGTACGGGGCTCTGCTGGGGAAAGTATCTCAGGAATTGACATATGTGCATATCGTATATACATTTATACAAATCTACTACTTATAAAATACTTTCTAAAGGCTTGCTTGAGCCTGTCTGCAACTGATTTCGGACAGGTCTCAGTAGCATTAGTCGGTGTGTGATTGTTGCGCAGGTCACAGGCCACTTCGCTGATGTGTTTAAGGCATCTACTTGGGAGTTGCATTCGGTGACGTCTGGTGTAAGGTTCGGCGAAAAAAGCGTGCAACGCTATCCGTCCAGCTTCGAGGGATCTACGACGAGGGTGGGATTCTAGGCGAGAGTGATTTTCTTAAAATGATTGTCATACTCAAGTCAAGCCGTCTCTCCTGTGAAAAAATGAGCTCCTTCAAGGTCACGCGCTAGCACCCCAGGTGGAAAGTTGAAAGTAAGAGTCACAGTAGACCAATCAGTGACTTTGCAGCCGTAGAAAGACCAAGGGTGCATTTCTGTTTTTTTTTTTTTATAAGTACTTCTAGAAAAATAACCGGCCCTCCCCGCTAAAACTCCCGAATTCAAAATACACTGGAACACCGTCATTCGGTAGGCCTATACGCTAAAGAAAGAAAGAAAAGAAAAAAAAAAAAAAAAAGACCTTGTCATACACTGCATAGAAAGCAGTCCCCACTTTGGTCAATAAAAAAGGAAAACACCCACAACAACAACAACATCATCAACAACAACAACGACAAACAACGATATCAACAAAATAAATGCATTACAATATTGTCTATCTCCAAACTAGCCTCTAATAATTGACGCATCTATAAGCACTACCTACATAGGCAAAACTTGGTATTGCATAATTTTTCATAATTCTGAATTCCACCCTCCGCAATAGTAACTGGAAGATGAACAAAATGAGCAATAAGGAAAAAAACAAAAGATGACAGGTTATTAGAAAAACCACCAAAATACTGAGAGAAAAAAAAAAAAAAAAAAAAAAAAATGCTGGTTGATTACAAACTTTTTAAACGGCAACTATACACAGCCTTGATATGCAATGTAACTGTGAGATAGAGTAGTACATGAAGTTAAAAATCAACAATTTCATTCAGAGTACAAAACAATTCTTATCATAAAAATGTTAATTTTTTTTTCTATAATGATAAATGCAGCAAAAAACAAGTGTAGTGATGTCTCTATATTCAAAGGCAAGGCACGTAATGTGGACTATATGTCATCGTGCAAATTAAGAGTATTGGAGAGATTTTTCCTTGTATAAATACGTCTGGACTGGAGAGGCAATGGCTGCGAACATGCCGTGCACAATTCTTAGATTTCAGGGATTTGCCACCACCTGGATTCATAATTTCAGCTTTTTCAACCTCTTCCACTGTAGAGTTAACCTTGCACAAACTAGCTTTACACATAAGCCTACTGTACATTTGCATGAATTGTACATTTCCATGAATTAACACTTTGCATTCCATGTTTTTTATTTTTTTTGTAAACATAAGCTTTAGAAGCTGATGGCCAAATGCATTATGCTCTTGATCTTATCGTGAGCATTTTTTTTTAAAAAAGAAAAAGAAAAACAGAAATGCCATTTCCGACACACTACGTGCGCCTCATTTCTTTGCTTATGTTCGGTTATTTTTTTTCCCCAAAATAAATTAAAAAAATAAAAATCTCCCCGTAACGATGGGGAGGGCTCAAAAAGAAGTGCTGGTTTTTGCTCAGCGCTGCACAGGTAGCTTAGTGCTTGCCTTCGACTGCCTTTCACGCTTGATGTTTCGCTCATGTGAGGAGACGGATATGTGACTGAAATCAAATTCAAATGTTTCCTTGAACATTTTTACCCATAAATCCATTTAATGTTTAGTTTATCCCCCTTCCTTTAGAGTCTTAGGGCTGACAGACTGATAGCTTCCCTTCAAAAAATTCAATTGCACTTGCCTCTATCGAGATTTTCTTATGCTCCGTCTTTTTTTTTTTAAAATCCTTTTGTAAAGGAGTTGCAAATTCTCTAATGAGGGGTCCAATCTCAAGCCTAACATTTAGTGTTTTTTGAAAACCGCATCAAGAGTTCTCAACTCTTACCGTAAGTGTTTTAATTCTCAAAGTAAGTAGCAGTAAAGAATAAGCAAAAGTCAACACATTTTTCCGAACAAAGAGTCGTATCACAGTAAACTGAAATCAAAACGGAAGAAGAAACACTCTGAATTCACAATTTTTTTTTTTTTTTGTTCCTATGGTGTACACAGTGAATCGTTTGACGTGGGGAAAAAAAGCCTCTTTTCAAGAGGCCTGAGCTGGAGAGCTTCGATTCTCGGAGCCATCCACCAGGCAGAGGTTGTCGATACGCAGACCTCTTCGCTTGTGTGTAAATCAGGATTTTACATCTTCCCCCAACATGGAAAAATAGTAGGAATTGCCGCTAAGAGACTAGAGTGTCATGCAATAAAACATTAAGGCATCTATACATCACAGTATTTGAATGGATTGAGAAGTTCTGCAAACACAACAACTGACTGGTGGGTGGTGGATGTGTGGGCTGGGCTCGGGCGAGGAGACAGCAGACCTGAAGCGTTCGTTCTCTCTTTTTTTTCTTTCCTCTGAACCAACCCTCGTCTTCACTTCACGGCCAGTGTCCTTCATGGGGAGGGACGGGGGAGGAGGGGAGCTGGGGGGGGGGGGGGACGAGGAAGGGGGACGATTGTGCAGCTCGTGCTGCTTTGCTGGTTTCATCCATGGCTGCGGACACCTGTAGTGCTAGCTCTGCACCACCAACACCCATCCACCCTGGGGGTCATCCGGGCCTCTGCGCTGCTCAGTTCCCAGTCTCAGCGGGGACCAGGGGCTCACCAATGATGTTTATGCTGTAGTTCTGGTGGACATTTGTTGGCAGAATCGGAGTCCCGTTCGACACTTGGAATGGAACTAAGCTCGCCCAGGTACCAGGACTGTGAGGAGACAGGAGAGCAGAGAAGGAGAGAGCGACGGAGAGATTAGTCACATGCCGTTAACTTGTTTGTGCAGTCAAAATCTGATTCTTTCTTTCAATTATCCTGAACACTGCTTTCGCTAATGACCGGCGTCACCGCTCTGCTGACGCTCATCAAGGCTGAAGGTCTTAGTTTTTTTTGTTGCGTTCGGACAGAAAAGGGGGGTAAACACAAAAAAAGGGAAAAATGGCTGAGCTGAGGTGAATCCACTTGATTCCCAGTGAAGGACGTCACGTGACGCAGGTCCTCTTCTCTGCATTGAAGGCAGTATAGAAAAGCATGAGAGGGGGAGAGTGATTGGTGGTGGTGGTGGTGGTGGAGGAGGGGAGGGGGTTTGTGTGTGTGTGTATGTATGTGTGTGTGTTGGGGGGGGGGAGGCACCCTACACAAAGCTGTCCCATCCCTATTCATCTCACGCTAATGGCAAAACAACACAGTGATTGTTCCTGGGGAGCAACGGTGCTAACTGAAAACGCGAGCGGGAACAAACAGCATGTTGTTCCCGTGGGGTGCTGCGCTACGTAGATGTCAGATAATTAGCCCCCCCCCCACACCACCACCACCACCACCACCACCACCACCACCACTCGCCCCCTTTTTCCCCCCCAACAGGCCCCCAGTGTGCACTCATCCAACACCCTCACACATCAACCCTCTCTAAGTCTGAGGATACCTGCGTCGCACGTTTGACAAACTTTCTTTCCCGACACGCTGAAGTCGCGCACAACCTGCACGCATCAGGACAGACATGAAAGAAAAAAGAGCGAGAAAGTGAGGGGGAGGAAGAAGCAGATGAGGAGAGATGTTTTGCGAGGAAAAGATGGATGACGAGGAGGAGTTTTCAAGGGAGACAAAAACAGACAGAAGACAACGCCGTCTGGCGTTCGGTGAAAGCCGCTGATCGACCAGTCTGCGTTTTATACAAATCACTAGTCGCTCGTCTTTGACTTAAAACAATGCGAGTGCAAATTCAATTCACCTCGTGCCCTGAAAGAGTCAGACTCTTTAATGAGCGGCGACAGCAAGAAAGGGAAGATGCGTTCGAAAATAACAAACGTCGCTCAAGTCTGAGGTTATGTTCGCAAAGAGTTAAAAGACAACCTCGAGGCTAATCCTCTCTCGCAGGTTTTTTTTCCTCCCTCCCCTGTCCGACCCGTCCTTATGCTATCCTCTCTCTCTCTCTCCTGCTTTCTTCCCTCCCTCGCTCCGTCTCTCTTTCACCCTGCCAAAAATCATCGGACAGGAAAGGGGGGATTAAGTTTTTCCTACCTTGCTGAACAAAGAGCGCACAGAGTGGGCCGAGGGCTGCTGCTTTCTCTTTTCCCCTTTCTTTCTTTCTTTCTTTCTTCCACCCTCCCTCCATTCTTTCTTCCATCTCTCAGTGTTTTACTCTCCCCTTATGAAACTCCTCTCAGGTAATGGCTTACATTAAGGGGGACCACACAGCTACAAAAGCAGACTCGCGGGCCTTTTGTCCGCAGATCGGTTTTAATCTTGTTAAAATCGATGGCTGTCGGTCTGTATCTGCATCCCATAACCTGAGGCAGCGCTGAGCAGGGTTTTTGATGTAAAGATCTGCTTTACTATGAGGCTGAAGCACAAAGAGGAGGGGGGGGGGGCTGAAGTCCTCCTGTCACTGCTAATTGAGATTTGCCTTATTAGTATGAACTGTGAGTACAAACTGTGTCCGTAAAGGAGCACCACGCAGAAGAAATTCAGTCTCAGAAGTTTTATATTAATGAGGTAACAATACAAACTCAAAAATAAGAAAATAAGGTCCCAGAACACTGTTTGAGGATAGAAAGGTGGCAGGGTCCGCCACATATAAACAAAGTAAAACGGTATGAAACTGTGTTGTCCTTTAGGGCCAGACGATCTTTGCTGTACCCTCAATTTCAGAGGTCGTGTTTTAAATGCATGACAGGAATTCTGGGTATTGTTGTTCTTATCTGACAAACAGCGCCGTTTTGCTGTTATCTGGATGACATTATTTGCCAGCAGAGCCTCCGTCCCCCTGTATTTTTCTCTCCGTACAAGTGGTTGCTTTGTGTTTCCGCACTCCGAGCACTCCTAAGTCTTTCCTTAGGTAACCTTCAAGATGGCCTCCCCTTACCCTGTCCGAGCTCCCAAACCTCACTAATTCTACTCCCTGCAAGCACAGCCCGGGCATACAGCGTGCTTCGTTTAAGGATTAGCTCCCTAAATTAGATTATCTAATGGCATCTTAATGGATTGCTGACCCATTTCCTGCACAATGGCAACATGCGAGTCTGGCAGCGTTTTAATTTGGGGGCTAGTACTGAAGAGGCATCGCGGAGCGCTCCGTTTAAAGGGCGAGCCAGATAAAAAGAGGAATCCGCCTGATCCCATCTATACGTCGGGACGGGTTTTGCGCGAATAATCCGTCAAAGAGGGACAAATAAAATAGAATTACCGTCCAATCTTTGCGAGAAAATTAACTAGATTCAATTGGGATCCATTTTATCTGAGCTCATTACTGTACACTCGCATGGAGAGCTGAGGAGGAGTTAGTGAGTAAAATAAGAGACCTCGAAGCTGCTGCAGGGGACATTTTTCTCTGCTACCTCCACTGGCCTATTAGGAGGCCTATTGAAGGGGGTTCTGCTGTGTGCATGTGTGTTTGCAGAAAAAAAAAAAGAAAGAGTTTGTAACTTCAGCGGGCGCAAAATGAGCTGCACACACACACACACACACACACATACACACTTCCAGGGAAAAGGGGAAAAGGGAGACGTAACAGGAAAAAGCTTAGCTCAGCTCGCTCTGCCTTGGTGAAATGGTTCAGGTTCTCTCCCCCCTAGAGAGGAAGACATACAGTATGGAGGAAGAGGGAGGGTGAAGAGGGAGGGGAGGCTTTCTTCTGTAGCTTTAAGTTAAAGAGAGTAAAGCATGACTTCAGCACAAAGTCAAACAAAGCTACGCTTGTTAAAATGTGGAAAGTAAAACATCGTCACGTGGCCGAAAAAGCTGACCTGGAATGACTTCTTTTTATTCAAACGCGGTTTCGACTGTGTGTGTTCGAATTAGCTTCATCAAGGTTTGTGTTATGAAACGAGGATATTCTTGTTTTTGTTGGGTGTGAGTCCAAGAGGAGAGCCATGTTTCAAACCCTCGACATCATTGTGCAATTTGTGTGGTCTTTCAGCGAGAGAATAACACAGCAGTGAAATAAAATCATGACAGAAATATAACTTCTAATATTTGTTGCTTTCACAGGTTTCACAAGGAATATGAGGTTTCTGCTTTTCAAAGGCTTTTTATGATTTTGTGTACTTTATGGTGCGTTAGAGAAAAAAACCGGCAAATTCACACAAGAAATCTTGAACATAAATACAAAGATCAAACTTCTGTAACAGGATAAGAGACGAACCAAAAGCCAGTTCTCTCTTAAAGGGGCGCTACGTAGTTTTGGAGAAGAAATTCAAACTCAGAATTTTAATATTTACGATATATTTGCGGTAATTCTTTTCCATAAGTGAATAAACAAGCTATTCTCAGAGGAAAATAAGGTCCCCCAGAACACTGTGTGAAGCTAGAAAGGTGGCAGGGTCCGCCACATATTAACAAAGTAAAACAGGATGAAACTGTGTTGTACTTTAAGGTCAGTTTGTTTATTCAGTCATGGAAACAAAGAGAGTTTGTTAATTTAGATTGTTTAGACACACAATAATCAGTCAATGAAGATCTTTCTCCTCTGATTAAGATTTCTTCCCCACAACTACACAGTGCACCGTTAAGGTTTGAGAACGAAAAAAGATGTTTAAAACTCTAACGAGGTAAAAGCACTGCAGATTACACAGAAAGGTGGGGAAAAAATGCAAGAGTGAAAAGTAGATGAAGGAACAGGGAACAAGGAAATGTTTTTCTTCAGAACAATGCATGACCTCATCTGAAAAGTCCACAACCACTTCATTAACACTTAGAGCCACAGTCCAGACACATTAGATTTATATGTGACTTTATATAGGAAGAAAATCAGCTGAATCATTTATTATATGCTGTTATTAATTCAAGTTTGTGTGTGTGTGTGTTCGTGTGGTGGAAGAGAGACGGCATGAAAGAATGAAAAGGTTACCTTTGCCAAGTAATCCCCAAAGTGTCGTCAGTGGCACTGGGGCCATAATGCCTGCCGTTTTGAGTCACGCTCCAGTCACACTTCCTCAGCTGTCAATTGAAACCTAGCAGTCAGATCACTGGGCCAAGACAACTTCCACTTCAGATCACACTACAACTCAACACTGTATACACAGAATGCATGCAGAAGAGCCTAAAAGCAGGAGCAGCAGAAATGTAAAAAAAAAAAAAAAAAAAAAAAAAAGACTCCAAATGAGTCCTGATGTAAAAAAAAACAGCCAGTATAGTCATTATCTGTTGGGTGGAAATAAAAAGAGACATAAAGAAAAAAGCATGCAGTCACAGTTAGTGGTAACAGCTAACCTGGAAGTAAAAAAAAAAACGGAGTTAGTTAGTTGCAAATGTGAGGGGCATCATATCTGTAGTTCATCTGTGAGCGCCGGTTAGCCACTGGATGCATGCACCCTGTCGATAATCATTGCTCCACTGTTAAGTGCACTTTAAGATTCAGGGAAAGGAGTACGCATGCCCTCGAGCATGCAGACTTTTTTTTTTTCATTAGCTAACTGTTTTTATTGATTAGGGGTCAAAATCTGTACAATGAAGTTAAAAACCGCACCCACGCACACACACATATACACACGCATGCACGCGCACGCTAACCCCCGTTTCCTCCCCCCCCCCCCCCCTTCTTAAGACATGCCAACCTTACATACAGATTACAAATTACTGCAACAAAAAAGCCACACACAAACTGTGTCTCCTTTGCATGCATTATGCGAGCGCACGTGTCGGCAATCCAGCTGAGAGCTATCTCTGCCAATACCAACCTAACCTTGCCCTGTGGTCAACACATTCATTTAGTAATGCATCGGGATAAAAACTGCACTGTTAGCACTCTGCGTGCAGTGGCAGACGTTTTTGCAGAGGCTCTTAAGAGGGATTTAATCAGATATACGCACACGCTGAATATTCAGAGCCATTTGCGGCGGTTTGAAAAATGTTTTTTTTTTCTTTCCTTTGCTCCTCTGAGCACCTGGACGGACGCGTCGGGAGAAGATGATGGTTTCCTACTTGAGCCGCACTTAAATACAGTGATCTGTGTTTTGTTATGTTCTCTGGAACGAATGTAAAGTGGCGAGAAAGTGAGAATTAAAGAGGCGCTGCGTAGTTTTGGAGGAGAAATTCATATTTACAATATTAATAAGGTAATACAAATTAATCGGTTACCGATTAAACAAGCTGTTCTCAGAGGACAATAAGGTCCCCAGAACACTGCTTGAAGCTAGAAAGGTGGCAGGGTCCGCCACATATAAACAAAGTAAAACAGTGTTGTCCTTTAAGGTCAGTTTGTTTATTCAGTTTATGAAACCAAAGAGTTTGTTTATTTAGTTTGTCAAAGCATAAAAATCCAGTCAATGAAGATCTTTCTCCTCCGATAGGAATTTCTTGTGCACCTTTAAGGAGCAGCTTTCAATAATGACCCTTCTGTAAATCACACTTTAATATATTAGTTTAACTTCATTAATAAACTGAATAGGAAACAATGCATCTTGTTCCATCCACTGTATTTATCGAGGGGCTTGGAGACTAAACCCCCGCGCCGCTCCCGCGCTCTCCAGCCTGACAAAAGCTTGGAGAGAATGTGCGGGCTGGGCCAGACGCTCGGTGCCACCGCTCCTCGAGGGGCTCGCCATCTGTCCGCTGGCACCGGCACATCAAGAGTGGCACGGGCAGCGGGGAAAAAGGGGGGACGGAGCCGGGGAACGTTAGCAAACAGATGCGGGCAGATTGTGGATTAGGATCCTTCCTTAGATAATACCAAATGACATCTGATCACGGATCTTTCCCAGCGGAATGCTAGATGGTGGCATTCCCTCGAGGGGTTAACCAAGGCGAGAGATGAATGGAGGGTTTTCACACATTCGCTGCCTGGGAATCGTAGAGCAGGTGTGGGAGCGTGTGGTGGTGTTGTTTTGTTTTTGTTTTTTTTCATTTTTGAAGCCTACTGTGTGTGTGTGTGTGTGTGTGTGTGTGTATCCGGGGACTTCTATTTTAGTGGTGCCACATTTTTAAATAGGTCCTGCTCTAAAAAAAGTAGGTTGTTTTCAGCTTTGCTATCAAGTTATCAGATGACTAAATGTATTTCATAGTAATGAATTAATGTAATTATGATTCATAGTTTGGGATTAGCACTGTAGCAGCAGATTGGATCAGCATCGGGAGATCTATGTTTATGCTATATTATTAAAACAATCGTTCCAGTTTGCCAAAAATTAAATTGCCTTCTGACTGGAGCTGCAACATATAGTTGATTAAACTTCCAGTCGATCGCCTAATTACTACTGCCTAGTTTTGGAAAAGAAATTCAAACTCAGAATTACATTATTTACAATATTACTATGGTAATAATACAAACTCGGATATATTTACTATTTCCATAAGTGAATAAACAAGCTGTTCTCAGAGGAAAATAAGCTCCCAGAACACTGTTTGAAGCTAGAAAGGTGGCAGGGTCCGCCACGTATAAACAAAGTAAAACAGTATGAAACTGTGTTGTCCTTTAAGGTCAGTTTGTTTATTTAGTCATGAAAACAAAGACAGTTTGTTTATTTAGTTTGTTTAAGCATAAAGAAGGTATCAGTCAATGAAGATTTTAAATTTCTTCCCCAAAACTACAACTATTTTCATAATTGATTCATCATTTCAGTCATTTTTCAAGCTAGTTTCAGCTTCTTAAACGTAAGGATTTGCTGCATTTCTTTGTCATTTGTGATAGTAAATGAAGAGTGTTTGGGTTTTGGACTATTAGTTGGACAAAAGAGGCTATCTGAAGATGTCAATATGGGCTCTGGGAAATTGCGACGAGCTTTAATTTAGCAACTCATTGTGCGAATAATCTTTAGTTCCAGTCCTACTTCTGATTCCTGTTTCTACTCGAAAAGAAAACAAAAAAAATCAAAGGTAGCTCTGACAGCAGCAGAAATGGATGCAGTGCGGGACATGCCTCTATCCATCACACAGCCAGCCAGACAGACAGACAGACAGACAAAGAACAGTGCACCTCCATGATCCTAGCCCTTCGCTGACCACGGTTAAAGACCTAGGCATGTATGTGTGACGTTCTTCCCTTTTCCAACCAAGCCTAGCGACAAACGGCTGCAGCTAAACAACTCAAAGTGTCTCTAAGCCTCACAGATCCCACACAATAAACATCCCACCGCCAGATGAAGACAATGACAGAGTATTCTGTGAAAGTGTTTAGTCCTGATGGACTTGGCTCGGTGTTGGCCCGCTCCGCCGGGCCAGAATCCATACCGCAGAAAACAAAAACAACTGTCACAAGCAGAAGCATGATGAATCAACGTGAAGACTGTTTAGAGTTCCCTAAGCCGACATGAACATTTATCCGTCTGGATATAGAGCGTAATAACCTTCTAGAGAGGTGTCACTGTTGTGCTTGGAAATCCTCCGTTCTTCTTTTTGAATTTTAAGCCGCTGATGTGTTTATCTTCCCTGGGCCTGAAATAATTTATGTTGTGCCTTGTCAGTGCAACAGGATCACAAAAATATGTTTTAGGAGCATTACATTTTGGATGATTACAAATTAGGAAATAAAATAACAGCGTTTCTCATTTTATTATCATACCGGAGGCGGATATTTATATATCTGGCTGATTTACGCTCCAAAAGTGCCTCACATTTAGCCTCTGGGGGCAAAGCTTTTGGACAAAATTCAGTGGCTCATGCAGTTTCGCTCAGACTGCTGCTGTCTAGTGTAGTCACTTTGTGCCTCAGTGAAAGAAGTAGCAGGGCTACAAGAAAATGTGACAAACTGTGCGACATCAGCCAAGTGAATCCTCCCTCTCCTCCTCCTTCTCCTCCCGGGTGGAATAAAAGCATCCCACTACTGCTGACAAACACTCACAGATTTTTTTTTTTTATTTTTTATTTTTTGCCCTACTCTGATTTTAGGAAAAAATGGGGAGTAAGAAAGGCAGAGAGGGAAAAAGGAAAGCCTGAAAGAGGAGTGAGGAAACAGAGGCCAGCTTTGTCATTTTTACTAAACATAAAAAAAAAAAAGGCGAGCTGAGGAGAAACCCAGCGATCATTATGTAGCCGCGTGCAGATGCATTCAATTAGTTGTGGTTGGAAAAGCCTTGGCCTGAGACCAGGGCTTTCAATAAGACGGGGTGGGGGAGAGCACTCTCTCCCCGTCCGACAACACCGCAACACTCCTAACCTCGCAAACACACACACACACACAGACACACACGGGGTCAACACATATGTTCCTAGGGCCGACGCTGGTGCAACCGCGTGACGCCAACGCTAAATATTCAGCTTGTGTGCCGTAAATGAGGGAGTGTACCGATTACGTGTGCTGTGTGTGTGCGTGTGTGTGTGTGAAGGAAATAGAGCCGAGCACATTACACTCGCAGAGTCACCCACATGTCCCATCCATCTTGTGAGCAGTGGCCACACAATGACAGTGAATTTCCTGACACTTTCATTTCTTTCTTTAAAGTGACCTTAAGGAAACAGATGCCGGGTTTTCTAGTCTAGACTGTAAGATTTTAGCTCAAGCGCACACCACAAACACACACACACACTCAAAATTACACTTATATATTTATCAATACTGAAAATTCAAGAGAAAATGTACAAGTGCTGTTGTCATTTTTTTGCCCGCGTGGATTACCAACATGAGGTTAATTCTACTTTGCTTACAAAATGTATTTTTGCACTTTTATAAAATATATATATTATAAAATGGATGTAATATCCTCGAATTCAGCTACTGAGGATACTAAATTGTGGGTCATTAAAAGATCTTTAAGTGTCCCTTAAAATAAAATGTTCAATGTGTTAATAACGTTAAAAATTAACACCGTAGTAAAAAGAGAACATCATCATAGTGCTTATTGATTATCACTATAACCTGCTATCCTTAGACGTGCTAAGCCTCAATCTTTTTGAGGTATGAAAAACTATGTGTTGATAATGTTTTAGGTCAATAACTGCTATGCTCGACCTCAGCCAATGAGAGCTGTGATCTGTTCTGGAAAGGGCTCTGACCTAACGAGACTTCCTGCAAATCGAATTCAGAGTGCCACGGGCTTTTTTTTTTTTTTTTTAGAGGGCATGGATTTCACATTTGATGTATGGGGAGATGTGGGACAGAAAAAATGAAAGGATAACAGGAGCTGAGTGCTGGTGCTGGTGCTGGAGGGGAGTGAAGATCTCACCTGTTGCTGGTGGAGGAAGGCGGGATCTCTCGGGCTCAGGCCTACAAAACGGTTAGCCGTTGGGGTGCCAGGGGCTGAGTAGCCTGGGTAACAAGGCATCACAAAGACACAAATACATGCTCGCATTACAAATAGTATTTCAGGAATTCACAAGTAGCTGCTGCTCTCATCCAGAGTTACTTAGAGCAACAACAGCAATTAATAGTAAAAAAGTGCATGTAGAGTCCCACAGGGTTACATTTTTTTTTTTACATATTTCTCCACAAATACTGTTTCGCTAGTCTTGTAATGTTTTTTTTTTATTTGATAATCTTTCCATCGATGTCTTACAGATGATTTAATACTGGATATGTTAGTTTTGGACTGCCGTTTCCGGTAAAAGAGCAACTTGAAACCATCTATCTAAACTTAACCATTATCTCCAAAAACGACATAGTGCCCCTTTAATGCAGTGACGACCTCACTGATGGCACACAAGCGCTGCAACAGACTTGAAACTTTACACCAGCAAGGGCAGCGAAACATGAAGATGCTGATTTTTAGCCTGGTAGTAAGTTTTAACATGATTCCTCTGGTGCTCTCACAATATTCATGAGCATACGGAGTAAGACAAAAACACATCCCACAGCAATGAAATAATGAAAAATAAAAAAAAATAGTTGGTCTTGGCATTATTCCTCAGCAGCAACGCTCTGTGTTTGGTGGATCAGTAACGGCTGGTGCGCACTCACCTTCTGTGGATGTGGTGATGGGCTTGGTGTCGGGCATGGACAGCGAGACGGGTCGCACTGCGCCGTGGTGTGGGGAGGGAGCCAGAACTGGGGTGAAGTGGCCCGGGACCTTTCCTACCACCTGACCACTGCTGTTAGGCTGCAGGTGGGGAACGAAACACAATTCAGCTCAAGTGTATTATTTCGAAAAAATGATTTATTTAGACCGGGACCGTTCATGCCAGACACGTGGAGTGGTTCACTCCCATCTCTGGAGTTAATCAGCCATTGTTTTCAGTTTGTTTGGTAAGCTGAGAACAACGGTCAACACCGCCTAAAGTATCACAATATCACAAGCAATCATGCTCCGGTAAAGGTGGCGCATTTGTTTTGTCTGCCACTAAAACCTCTAAACTTCTGCGAGGACAAGCAAACTGTGTCCACCGACTTATGTTTACAAGCTCTCGCTCGCTTGTAAATGTGCAGTCGGCCAGATCTCAATAAACCAATACAAGCATGTAACAAACTACGCTTTTCCAGAACGGTTAGCGCTAAACAAGCTGAATGTCCTGTCCCCCCCTCCCTTGTTGCGGCAGTTAACTCATCTTAACTGCTCTGTCTGGCCTCGCAGACCTAAAACCAACAACAAAAGGTGACCGGACGGCTCTCGGTCTTACATTTAATGCCCGGCGTGGAGAAAAGATTTTAGCACTTTCAGCCGCTCTGTTGTCACAGTTATTACTAAAAACTCTGGGGGGGCACCGGCAACAATAGATCCTCAGTCACTTACGATGGATTTCCTACATGATTTCAAACAATGATTTTAATGGCGCCCATAAATGGAATTTAGGAGGACTCGGGCGTGAAAAGGCAGAGGGAGCCGCGGAGTGACCCGCCACAATGGCGTGAATGTGCGAGTGCGGAGAGAGAGAGCGAGGCGGAGAGACTATATATACGGAGGGAGAAATAAAGGAAGCTAGTGGGAGCTACTCTTTCAGACGGCTGGAGACTGTCTGGGGCGTTCGTTTCAGGGCCGCCCCGAGTTCAAAACTCAAACAGGCCTTTTTGGGAAAGAATTGTGTCCACAGGGTTCCCTCCCATGTGAATAGAATGTTTAATTAGAGTGTAATATAATCTGCGTTAAAGCAAGCATAAAAACATTCTGGCACTCGTCCATGGGATTATAAGCGCTGTGTTATTTGCCGAGCCCCCCCCCCCCTTCCTTCCCTCTTCCACTCTCCTCCCTCCTCCATCCTCTCCCAACTGGTCTTCCAGCTCTCTCTCTTCCCTACCGGACCCCACCTTCACCACCACCCCCCCTCCCTCTCTCCATTCTCCAGCACCCCAGCAGAGGGCCAGTTAATTCTGCACAAGAGCCGGGCCCCGGCAACGGCAAATATTTACAACCTTTATCATTCCCCGCGGTTTTTCTCTAGAGTAACAGTTCCCCCACCGCCGCCACCACCACCACCCTCCTCATCCGACCCCCTCCCTCCAACCCCGCTCCCTGCTCTGGAGATGGAGCCGTCTACGAGGCCTTTGTTTACAGTGAGAACAGCGGGGATATAAAACTCACATAAATATCACACTGCTCTCTCATCTATAGAGACGCCTGCTCTCTCTCTCCTCTCTCGCTCTCTTTCCAGCACACTGGCCGCACTGTGTACCCAGAATGTATAAAAGCCCTGAGCTACTTGATTTACTACAATGTCTTGATACAGTTTTGTATGTCACGTGTGACTGCAATCGCAATAGTTAGGTTGACTTCTTTATGGAGACATCGGGCTGTGTTGTTTTTTTTTCGTAGCCGGGCTACAAATATAAGGCCGGGAATGTACTATAACCCTTGGCATGAGCCTTATATCAAACAGGAAATATACGCGTCTCGGTCACATTAAAGGCGCAATATGTAGTTTTGGGGAAGACGTTTTGACCAGGAGAGAAAGATCTGCAGTGACTGATTTTTATGCCTAAAAAAAATACATATTTCTGAGTATTATTACCTCATTAATATTGTACATATTAAAATTCTGAGTTTGAATTTCTTCTCCAAAACTGCATAGTGCCCCTTTAAGCGGTCCGCACAGTTCAGTCTAGGGTTTTTTTTTCTCTGCAAAACGAAGAGTGGTTTAATTTAACTGTGATTTAATTTATTGTCATTTCTTCTAATTAATTAGCTCTTTTTTTAGGATGGTTATTGTAATTATAGATTTGTCCCCAGATACAGCGCAGGCGGCCCAGTACTCCATGAAGAGCACTCATCCAGTGTGTGTCAGTTTAGGGGTTCCCAGGACAAAATCCTATCAAATTGTGGTCAGCTTAAGGGCTTAAAACGTCTAATTTGGGGTTTGTAAAAGGATTCCTTTTTTTTTTTTTTTTTAGATTTCCTGGACTTGAGAAAAGTACTTCTATAAACATGTCGTTCTGACCCACACCATGAATAAAGAGCATTAACCAGGAGCAGCTTTCAGATAAGAAAATGAAGCAAAACAGGATGATGTTACTTAACTTGTAGTAATGAAATAATGACAAAAGCATGCTATAATTGATCTTATCTCGAATCTCTAGAGCTGAGCGAGATAACAAAGGACCACTCGAGGCCATGAAAGTCGTGTCTCCTTCGACTGACCTGGCTGCTCTGTGGGCTGGACGGGTCGTATGACGGCACGTAGCTCTTGAGGGGATCAGCAGGGTTGAGGTGGGGCGGGTAGCGGATGGTGGTGTGCGAGAAGTAGGGCGACGGGGCCGGGGGCAAGATAGCCGAGGCCGAGAACTGCAGGGGCGAGTGTGGAGGGGGGCTCCTCGTCGATATAACTGCGAGAGAAAGAGACAGACAGGAAGAAGAGCGAAGAGGGAGATAAAGATTAGGATAAAGCGATCATCATTGATCCCAGAGGGTAAATTAAGTATCGACATGGATTTTTTGACTGTGTTAATGAGGGGAAAAAGTGGATTAGAGCTCCAGATTTTGAAAAAGAGAGCCCGTGGGTGAAAGTCAGCGGTAACACTCACCACTGTGTCCTACACCTGTTAGGCCTGGGTGATGAGGCTGAGGGAAAGTGCTGAGTCGTGGTGAGGAGTCCTGCGGGGAGGTGGGGCTGAACAGCGGCTTCTCTGGCTTCTTCATGGTGGGAGAGGACATGTCTGCTGGTGGGGGAAACACACAGGAGCACACACAAACGCATAAAGATCAGAATATAGTCACGCTCATTTTCAACTTTCATGCTGATGGAAAGGGGGTAGAGTAGAGTAGATGAGTGAATTTTCATTTTTGGGTGAATCCTTTAACAGAAACACTTTTAAGACATCACATCATGACACACTAGCTGAGTTTGCTCTGATAGATTAGTGGCTATTGACTGCATCTTGGTTTTGTCTTGTTAAAGCGTGATCGGTACAAACATTTCTCCAGAAAAAACGTTTAAAAGTGAGACTGAAGAAATGCAAATGTCTAAAAGTAAATGGCCAAAAATTCAACTTTTTAAGGATCATCAGAAAGCCTGTAAAATGCCTTCATTATTTCTTAGGGCACGAGACAAGATGGGAGAAACATGGCAGTGAGGAATTTGTCGCAGCTGCCGTGTTGTGTTTCTAACAGGAAAATGAAATCAAACAACTTCAATGGTGCAAAAAAAAAAATAAACATACCAAGGTTAACTTTTTTTTTTAGCATAACTTTAGGTGTGCTGCCGAAAAACTAATCAAACGCTTCCCCACAGCCTCCTCTAATGCCTCCGTTTCTCGTGAATGAAAGGAATTAAGTGCCAAAAATGAATTACGGTTGAAATTAAGCAGAATTTGATCTGCGTGGGATTAGTATTACCAAGGGGCCCCTCTGTCTTTTCGCGAAATGCAGCAGACACTGGGAAACGTATTTTGTAAATCACAGACTGCGACGGGTCAAAACCACTTCTAATCTCTGGAATCATTACAAATCACCGGACAGAGGAGTCCTGTGAAACTTTCGGCTTTTGTCATGTCTGAGCAGACGATTAAATCCAGTCAACTGATGCGCGCTTGTAAAGCAGCCGGTCGCTCAAATGGGATTTAAGAATTTCGAGACCCTCACGTAATCTTAAATAGAACATTACACTGTAACATCTGCTCGCCTCGGCCTAACACGCCGTCTGACGAGCTACTGTAATTCCCCATGCATAATCCCGGAGGCTCAGCAGAAGACATGAAATTTGTTTGGAAAAATTTGTGCACTTCTCTATAAACTCAAAAGTATGTGCGCTAACTCTTACATGTTGCTCATTATCGCTGCTCTGCACTTTGACGAGCGGTGTTCTGCTGTCACGGCTGTGCGGTTTTCAATTTTCCATGGTAAGACAGTGTCTGAAGGGAACGTGATAAGAACTAGATGCGAGAGGCAATGGCCTATGTCTGCCTGTTCTTCATTCTGAACATTCATCAAGTGCTTTTCTGCTCCGTCACAGATTCTCGGGGTGTATAACCTACAGATGGTCCATCTCTTCCCCCCAAAATAAGCGGTATAAACCCCTTGTTGTCGAGGCATTTCCAGCGTTTAAACCGTCCTTCCCTCACACGCCGGGGGAAGGATCCGACGGGAAGAATCGCTCATCTCCAGAGAAACAGAGCGACAAAAGGTGGCTGGAATTCAGGGGGATTTCCCAGTCTGAGGTTGCAAGAGGATACAGGCTTAAGTGCTTTCATTTTCTGTGTCAGAGGCAGAAATACCTCGGAGAAGAAGATTGATATCGCTGCTTAATGTTTCCGTGTAAAAAATGGGACATTTCTGCGGCATGTTTCGGAGTATTGTGCTTTTCCTCTCTTCTGCTAATTGAATCCATCAGAGACTCAGCTGGACTGCCTCAGGAAATCAAACGGGACAACTAGATTACTAGAAATTAAAAAAACACTATTTTTACATGTTTAAAGTAGCGCTGTGTAGGTTTGAAGCTAGAAAGGTGGCAGGGTCCGCCACGCATAAACAAAGTAAAACAGTATGAAACTGTGTCGTCCTTTAAGGTCAGTTTGTTTATTTAGTTTATTCAGTCATGAAAACAAAGAGCGTTTGTTTATTTAGTTTGTTAAGGCGTAAACAAAATCTCTATCTGGTATATATCGTATCAAACGGGCGACCTTGTACCTTCGCATTAAAAAATCCTGCAAACGTAAAATCAATGTCTTCCTTCAAGAGAGAAAACCCTTTACAGGGTGAGGCTTTTCTCGAACGACAACCATGTGCGAGAAATGACCGCTTGGCACTTGGGAGGCCTCATATGGGTTTAATATCACACCACTTCTCATTTATTCTCTCCTGACAGAATAATGGCTGTCTTTGGAGGGTTTCCTACCCACTGCTTTTCCTTTCTCCTCGCCCAGAGTGTCTAAGTTTACGCTGAGCAGTACTCCCGGGCCATGTGCGACGGGACAGGCTGAAATTTCACGTAGCCACATTGGGCTGTGGTTGGATCCCACCAGTGCTGTTGTCTCGTGTGTGTCATCTGGTGTTTCCCTCTTTCAGCTTTCCAACTTATTATACTCGAAATGTTTCAGAGAAAGAAAAAAAAAGAAAAAGAAGAAGGCTGGAGAGAAAAGCAAAAACGAGGAGGTCTACAGAGTCTTGATGAGGAAATCATTTTCTCTCTCAGAGTCGAACAAAAACGTTTCCAACCACCTCCTGGAGTAAAATCAGGAGGCAGCGCGGGCAGCAGAGTGTGGAAAGAAGTCAGCGGAGAGTGAGACTGAGCCGGAAACACGGGACAGTGAGGCCTTAATTAAAAGGGTGACGGGCTCGGCTCTGCACCGGGAGACAAACGTAATGAGACATGCAAGCTGTCCCGTGAGGATCTCGCTTTCGAAACAGGCATGCAAGGCGGTGCGCTTGTGTCCTCGATACACACACCTCTACCTTATTCCCTTTTTTTTTTCCTGGATCCGGTAAGCCCTATGAACGAGCTCATTAGGCGGGCTTTACTTCTTAATTCCCCTCTAACTAGTCCTGTGTCTTTTTAAAGCTGGCTCACGATCATCTGAACTCCACGGATGGGGATGTTCTCTCAAGTTCAGCCAAGACGTATAGCCTGATTTCCTGAGGAGAGATCATCTGACGCACTCTCTCTGCGGGTTTATAAATAGGAGTTTCTCCCTAACAGTCACTTAGAAGGTGTTTCAGCTATCTGTCTGTGGACACACTCACAACTTGCTCTTGAATGAAAGTCAAACTCAATTTACAAAGTTTAGCAGAAATGAAAAGGAGCGCCATCAGTTTTTTTTTTTAGAGTTGTGAATTTCAGCTGGAACAGTATGTTCTCGGGGCAAACGCTCTGCGTTGCAGGATCTGATATTTCCTTTGTGCGAGCGACAGGTGTGAGAGAATACAGATTTACATTCAGACAGCAGTTCAAATGGGCTTTAACATTTATATGACTGCCGATGCCTGGGGCTATCTCTGTCATGGTATGTATTTTAAACGGGTTGAGCGGGTTCATGCAGAGAAACCAGATGCAGTTCATCCGCAGTATAACGGGTGGCGGCATTGATGTACAGTAGCTGAGAGTTAAACAGAGTTCAGCTGCTGTTAAAAAACAACGCGAGGCGTTTGCTTTGATCAAATCTGATTTGCATGCCATGCGGACGAAACGCTGTCTCATCCTTGTTTAAGTTCTGTCAACAAGCTGCGCGAGGCCGCGGCGGCACAGGGCTGTTCCTGACTCTGAATGTTTGTGTAACTGTGTGAAGAGATGGAGGGCGTTACTGACTCTCGCAGGTAAATAAAAGTGGTCAAATAAAAACAGGAAAATCACCTCCGTCTCGATCGTGCCAGTTGGCCCGACTGCTGGCTGGTGAGCTGGGTGACGAGTAGAAGTCAGGTCCCGTCGGGCTGGTGTCCATGTTCTCATCCATGTTGACGGTTTTGGGCCTTTTGCTGTGGACATGGAGAAATTTATGGTTTCATGGTATCATGACCTCAGCGCCTGTACTGTTTCTGGGCAGTTTATGTGGACGTTTGGCACAGATTGTGTGTGAATGCTTAGTTGAAGGACTAGTTTACAGTGGTGGAAAATAACTTGGTACATTTACAATTTCAAGGTGCTTGTACTCGAAGTATATGCATTTTCAGCTACTTTCTACTTCTACTTCACTATATTTCAGGGGAAAATAATGTATGTTTTACTCCACTACATTTATTGATAACTTAAGTTTTCCCCGGGTTTGTGGAAGAGTTGGTGCACTTATTTCACATCATTTTGTACCATTATTATGAACATGTGTGTGTACAAAAGTTGGAGCATATGGTAAATAAACAACAACCAATAAGCTTAAGGACAAAACTTGCTAAATAATTCCACTGGGGACCAACTACGACCATTAGATCTGGGTAAAGTAATTAAGTTATGCAGCTTGGGTGGTGCCCATAATGGCTTGGGTGCTGCGTCTAAGCCTTATAATGGAAGGGCAAACCCTGGTCTTGCAGATTCATATTAAAAATACAACATTTAATCAATATATAAATAATGATGTAATATTATGGATAAGATAAGATGATCCCCAGGGTAAAATTGGAAAAGCTACCTTGTAGTATACTTAGTAATGAAAAAGCTCCACCTTTACCAGCTTCAACAGTTTAAAACAGTACATATTAATATTTATAATTCAATGATATTATATGCATTATTCTGAAATAGGCCATTCTGCATGATGAGCACTTGACTCTTTTTTTTGTACTGACTAAACAACCCAAAAAACATGTTAGTAAGCGCGCTTTAGAGGTGCGCCTGCTTTGGACAGAGCCAGGCTAGCCGTTTTAATGCTAAGCTAAGCTAACTATATTTTATTTATGTGTCTATCTTCTCATATAACTCTTGGCTTCTTTGGATATCTAAGTAAACATCCCATCTAATGGTTAATTTCAGCTCCATATAAACATAAAGAGAATCGTGGACACAGGTCACGCACTGTCCTTGACTAAACTTCACTGAGATATTTCCGTGTTTGTAATTATATCATAAAATAATACAATGTCTGCTATGATGTTATAATAGATGGACTTTGTCCTGTTGCTGTAACTTCTACTGACCTGCCGGGAGGGGAGGACAGGGAGCGATGCAGCCCCACGCTGGAGTTCAGGTCGTGATAGTAGGGTTGGCTGGGCATGTCGGCCATGGAGAAGTTTACCGCTGCACCGTGGGTGATGGGCACTGCAGAGGACACAGAGAAAACAGAGAGAGACAGTCAGGCTGCAAATCACTGCAATAGAAGGAGTTCAATGTCAGCAGTGTTGCCAGACTGAGCTCTGTGTATTTTCCTATCTTTGCATCTAGAGACGGACAATTAATTGCACAATGGCTTGACGGACTGTTATTGATGCTTTGTGTTTAGAGGCCCTGTGTATCAAATTAAGCGCTCCCCGTTCACAGGTTAACCGTCTGACCATTACAGGCGTTTCTGCTGAGCACTGTGATTAACAAGTCACTGCTTCCCAAAGTGGCTGAGGCTCAAGTTCACTGGAGCTGCGTTTCCTTTGTACGGACGAAACTGTTTTTTTTTCCTTCTTCTTCTTCTCATAATTAGTCCAGCCAATGAATCTAGTAGTCGATCGAAAGATAGTTAGTTGCCAACTAATATATATATACATATATATATATATATATATATATACACATATATAAATATATAAAAAAATATATATATAAAAAGGACCAGCTAGCATTTCTAAATTTTGTGTCTACACACACACACACACACAAACACACACATATATATATAATATAATTATTATTTATTATAGAAGGACGCCTTTTCCTGTCATCTACACTGTGAATGTCTGTCATCATTGTAAACAGACAACTTGTAACCATGGTAACAACTGCGTGACAGGGTAACACACACTCAGTGCTTTCGCTTAAAAACAGGACGCCTGTCGAGTTGTCGGGCTGGGGTCGGCCTCGGTTACTACTCTCAGCTTCGGTCTGGTTCGAACCGAAAAATGCGGTCGAGCCTCGCTCTATCACAAGTTGGATGAAGCCAAATTCACAACCGCCGTCATTTTCTTCACTCCTCTACGGGCCTGTATCATACTCAGCACTCTCCTCACATAGTGATTTACAGCGCAAAAGGTGTTGTTTTTCTCCCTGCGGTCAAGGTGAGGGATTTTGTTTCAGGGGAGGCCGGGCCACTGTTTACAGAACAAAAGGAGTTCACCACCCATCCTCACTCTCTCTCTCTCTCCCTCCTCTGTCTCTCTGTGTGTCTCTCTCTCCAGTGTGTGGCCCGCGAGGCAGCCTGCAGCTCGAGCGGTTGGTTGGTTTGGAGTCGATGAGAGGATGGAGTGTGTGGCGCCGTCTGTTGTGGTCTGAGGTTCACCACTGGCACGATCCCTCCGCCAGCCTCCGCCCTGGCAGCCCGCTACAGTCCTGGCAAAGGCCCCTACCCGCTGCTACCCATACCGTGCTGTCTGTGGAGGAATGCATCCGGCCCGAGGACGCTGAATGCAACACCATTGTTTTGGGGTTTTTTTTCATTCATGGATGAGGATACCCCCCCCTCCCAAAACCATCTCTCTCTGTGCTGCTTTCTCTCTTTCGCTCTTCTTGGCTCGACACGATATTTGCGATGCCACTTGGCTGGCCTGCCCGTCATCTCATTTAATAATCTCGGCTTTGAATTTTAAGCTAAAAAAAAAACTGTGAATGAAACAACTGATTTGCCACACAGTGATTCTCCCAGCAGTAGCTCATCTTACTGTGTAAGAGGGTAAGAGAAAGTGTATTGTCCTCGAAGATTTAG
The DNA here is from genome assembly GCF_965226575.1 of Pagrus pagrus. NCBI lineage: Eukaryota > Metazoa > Chordata > Actinopteri > Spariformes > Sparidae > Pagrus > Pagrus pagrus. Next base: position 9,586,754 of record NC_140204.1, on the reverse strand, counting down.
TTCCTTAGTTTCATGTGCCCGTGCATGCCCACATTTTCTGTTGACAAAATATTTTTGCACTCGCAGTCGAGGCTCCTGTTGCATTAATGAGTGTCCTCGTCGAAACGCTGGATTGCAAGTCAGCCTTGAACTCGGCAGCTCCCTTTGATGGACTTCAAAGAATGTCTCAACAGACTGGAGAGTTGGGAGAGAGGCGCGATGACGGACAAGCGGCTGCTTAGATATCTTCCCGGGGAGTGACCGGCTGAGTGAGTGACAATTCCTGTGTGTCCGTCGACCTTTTTAAAATTCCAGCTCGACTTCAGTGAAACCGGGGCTCGGTCACATGAGAGCAAACACGCCGGCGCAGCGGCCATCTGGTCAGGGGGCAAATTAAACACTAAACAAAAACACAGCCTTTCAAAGGATATTCAGCGTCTGAGCATGGAAACGAGTGGCTTCTGCCTTTCAAAGCGCGACGTTTGAGACAGTTAGGACAACCAGGACTATGCTCCGACATCAAAAAACACAGAAACCAAGGTCTGCTTTTAATACTATTTCTTGTTCTCAGCCGAGTGACATGTTAATGGATTAAACAAGTTGAGAGTTTGAGGATATAGAGGGATTTAATTTTAAAAAACTTTATTTATAATTTGTAATAATTTATTTACTTGACATTCTTTGAGTTTAATACGTTTATTGATTTGACTAAAAAAGCTAATAGAGCATAGCAGACTCTCTGCTTGCACACATCTTCCAGCTGAAACTGTAAGAGACCTGAGCTATACTATCAAAAGATCCCCTTTTGAAGTACAAAGTGGCGTTACGAGGCAGGAGGGGCGCGGGCTAGCTGCTTAGCATGCTAACTTTGATAGATATCGCTGCAACGCTATACGTAGATGTCTTCGAAATGACGTCAAAACTCTTATTTTAGTTGATTTTCAATGATTTTAAATTAAATTTTTTTTTACATATTGCCCCTTTAAGAAGCTGGAACCAGCTATTGTTTAACATTTTTGCGGGAAAAATGAGCGAAACAATGAAAGCTTACATTAATGGCACTGATTTATTTGTTTTGACTTAGTTTAAACCTCCTCTCAATCCAGTTTAGACAGACACTGACTTGAACTGTTCCTGACTGCAGCACCCAACATGAATTACACACCAGCAATACCCAGACAGCACGGCACGGCACAGGTATGCTCCCTTTAAACACGGGTTTTTGGGGCTGGCTGGAGTCGTTGTGCACCTCAGGCACGTTCCACAGTTACAGCCTCGGCTCAGAGGCAGCGCAGGTAAACGGCGCCTCGGGGTGCCCTCGGCTATCAGATGCGAGAGGCCTCCTGGAAGAACAACTGTCAACGGCTTTTTGCAGACGCCAGACGTGTCTATACAGATGCGCGCAGGCTCATAGAGACGGCTTCAAGAAGTGACTGGCCAAACTGGATTTACCACACCGTAGTTACATGGTGGATTTCAGTAAATACAAAGACGGTGGGATTTGCGGGAAAGCTGTGAGAGGAAATGCACATTTAGTCTTACAAATCAAAGACCGAGATGTTTTAGCTGATATGTAAACACCCGAGCGTTGGGTCTGAGCAAAACACGAGGACAGATTTTAAGTTTCTGCGCACCGACACGGCTGTTTTCACTCACATTACCTGATCAGAATTTTCTCATGGTTGTGTAAAGACTAATTAAGCGACATGTCCCTGACTCACATTGACTTGGCTGCACCTGTTAGGGCAGGGAAACTTGCACCTTCAACATTCTTGTAGGCACAGAGACTTCGGTGCCCTCATGTGATTCCCGGCAAAGCTCCGCCCAGCTTCGACCTGAGCGGATGTCTAATCACTCCAGTGATAAGTGAAAGAATAACTGACAAACGTCTTTGTGGGTGTAGAAGAAAGAATAGACGGCTGCGTGTGTACTCACTTCTGGACACTCGCACCAGTTCTGTAACACTGAAGACTCCTGATTTGATGAAGCTGTCTTCCAAGTAGACTGTGGACACAGAGACACACAGGAAATCACTCGATCATCATCATGAAACAGAATTAAAGTATATGTGAAATGAACATGTTTACAATTATTCTCGACCAATCTGCATCATTTTAGATGAACTATTAATCCTTTTTGTTTATTAAAAATGTAGTATTATGAGCTAAGTATATGACAATGTCTTCAGTCTGAAACCCAAAAACAAAATCCTTATTTCTTGTTTTCAGATGCTCCACCAGTTTCTTTTTTACTTTTATTTTCAGTATGTTTTAAATCTAGAAGAGAACACAAAATCATACAGAAACAATAGGGTTAAGATATTAAACTATCACGGAAGATTACCCAAGACAGGATAATATAATATTTTTTAAAAACTGTTTTAAAAACAGGGTATTAATCAGTGTCCGTGTATCTTTTCCGGTATTTTTCAGGCGTGTCTTTCTCCCGTCAAAGGATCTAATTCATCTTCATCTTAACATATTTCCTTGCGATCTTGGCTGTGTAATGTTGACGGTACCAGATCACCCAGTGCGGCACGCTGAAGAGTAACAGGACGGGTGTTGCGCGAGACGGAGGGAGTGACACGCAAGCTTGAGCCGTGCCCCTTCGGTCAAATACACGAGTAAAAACAAACCAGTATTGACACTGTTATGCTAAAGGAGCACTTTAAAGAGTCATTTACTGCAGGTGCTTTACTCTTTCCAACGTAAATAAATTGAAATCACGAAAGCGATTTTTTCTCCTGTTTTCAGAAAACTATTGTTAGACGCAAGAAATGACGTTTGTTTTGCAGTGTTGACGCATTTGTCGCGTTCTGTACGATCTGCCCGGGACTTGACAACACTAATCAGAGGCTGTCAGTCAAGTAAAACAGCCAGACGAGTTATTGACACCCAAATGACTCCGGCTTGGCTTTGATGCAGTGCCAAGGGCAGTCAGGCCGTGCCAGACAGATAGGCGGGCGGCTCGATTGGCACCTACAAAGCCTCATGTCTCCAGCGAGGCCGACGGCTTTTGCAGGGAACAGTGCCACTGCGGAGGGCCTCCAAGGCCTGAGTCATTGGCTCGCTAGCATGTTTTCCTTGGCACCTGCGTCGGCAGGCCCTGCTCTTGAGGTAGAAAACTAATTATACTTCTCAAACTGTTTTCATTCCAACATTGTGACGACACAGCGCGGGTCAGTCCGGGGGAACAACGGCACTGTCAGAGAATATTCTCCGCTGCTCAGCTTTGCTGGCTCACCTTGACACACTCAGCTCCGAGCCAAAGGTGCAATATGTAGTCACATTTCCACTCCAGGTCTTTAGTGTCTCTGTCTCTCTCTCTCTTTTTTTTTTTTACACTGTGTTTGATGCTGCCACTGGGATGATGACGATCCAAATTTAATGATCCAATTAAATTTTATTCCTCCTCAGCCCATGGAAAGTTAAAAACTGTGGCCTTTTTTATTATTTACAGCGAGCGTGCTAATTCGGTTTATCTAGTTTGTACTGTTGGTTCCTTTTTATACAGTTCATCTCACTTAAAAAAAATCACTTGTAGCTGGAGAAGTCATGTTTTCTGTTATTTCAAGAATATAGTTGACACTGGATCACATGGCGCACAAGCCAAGTCAATTGGTGCCTCAGGCTGCGGCACTACAGTTAGCTTGTTTACAGTCGAGGGACTGCAAGTCAAGGAGTTCAGGGGCAGATCAACAGTATTTAAACTAGGTAAGTTATGGTGTACATAGTGGGCGAGCTGCTTGGGAACAATAGAGCGATGACAGGAGGGAGGAGCGAGGACGGCTGCTACTGTACATACCTGGAAGAGGGTTCTTGCCTGGCTCATTGTTACTGGGACTTCCTGACTGCTGCGAGTCTGCAAACACACAGAGAGACGGGAGGGGGGGGGGGGATTAGTATAGCATGACAGTGTACTGTAGCGTCGGACAGCAACATACCATCTTAGTGAGACAGTTTTCTTGTCAGCATTGATTATTTCCTGCAGGTTTGGTGGCTGGGTGAAAACACTATCTTGTGGCCTATCAGAAACTCACTGATATCAAACCTAAAGCAACTTCTGTCAAGACGCTCAACAAGACAAAGTGCATTTCGTGACTTCCTTGGTGACTAATGTTTATTTCCTTATCTACCAGTCAAGCAGAGCGCGCCCGCTGTACATTAAACAAGGCAGTTTTGTTTGAACAGCATTATCATTAATGGGAGGGGTGGAAAAAAAAAAAAGGAAAACGCTCGGTGTCTGACACAGGATAGCCTAAAAGTTTTTTACCAGCAGACCTCTGGGTAATTTTTCAAAGAGGGGCTGGGGGAGGACACAGAATGTGTTCGGTCCTGCTGTGCGAGGTACGAGCGCACAGAACAAAAAACGTGGAGAGAAGACAGGAGGGGCTGAGGAAATGCGAGGAAACATGTGTGGAATTCTTTCCACCGGCTTCGGTGTGCAGACTTTGGTATGAGTTGTCCCGGACTGACGTCTTTCACCTCGAACCTATCATTCCTCCCGCACTGGCTGATCGCTGACGGGCACAGGTGCCGCTTTCTCTTCGCAGCAAAGATCAAAATCAACAGTTTAAAATCCTGCATGTCGGGAAAAGAAAAACAAGTGACTCAACGTAGCAAGGCCCCGCGATCACACATGGTGCAGAACTGAACTGCTGCCACGCCAAACGGCGAACAGCAGCGTCTGAGTGGACCCCCATAATGATTCAAAGTGGCCCAGGCCCACACATGCCCTGCGACAGCGAGGGCCCGATGAGAACCAGCAGGGAGATTATCATCTAACGCGAGAGAGCCGAGACGAGAAGCTAAAGACAGTGAACTCAGATACCCTCGCCTCACAACAACACCCCCTTTTCCTGCCGCAGCTCTCATGAGCTGCGTTACAGAAGGAAAGAGAGAAGAAAAAAAGTTGAAAGATTTATTCCCTTTCTCGTTCTCTCCCTCTGTCTCTCTCCCTCTCTCTCTCTCTTGTTCCCCCTCTCCTGAATTTGACTATTAAACAGCGCTGCAAAAACAGAATGTTCTTGGCCGGAGCTCAACAATGACAAAGAAGGGAGGGAACGGGACCATACGTTGAGGAGGGAAAAAAAATCCCCTCTTTCCAGGGTTCTTAGCCCTAAAAACAAGTAACGTACAAGATGTGGTCTTACAATATACCTGTGTTCTGCTTCCTAAATACGTCTAAAACATGCGCTCTGTTAAAGCTCTCATGTGCACACGCGGAAAAGTCGGGGCTGCGTATTATGATTTCATCGTCGATCGCCTGTCTGACTCGGAGAGAAAACTACAGAGAGAATCCCAGAGCCCGAGGTGACGTCGTCAAATTGCTTGTTTTGTCTGATCGACAATCCAAAAGCCAAAATATATTAAACTTACACTGATACAAAACAGAGAACAGCTGCAAATCTTCAAATTAGAGAAGCTGGAACAACAAATAATTAGCATTTGTCTTTGATAAAGCACAACTAAAGAATTATTAAAACTGCTGTAGATTAAGTTCCAGTTAATCATTTCAATACTGTAATCTGTATCACATTCGAAGTTGTGCACAAGTTGTTGGCATCGCAAGATTCATTCGCCCTACACACACACACACACACACACACACACACACACACACACACACACACAGTGTGCGAAGCAGCTTTTGTGGGCGGTCGGAGGTTTGTGTGGATTTGGCACAGCACATGTCCATAAAGTGATTGCAGGGAGCTCAGTGGCCTTGTCTCCATGTCTTCTCCCACCCCACCCCCCCATGCCACTTTCAGAGTCATCCATCAGTCTAGTTACGACTGCCAAGTCTACGCTCGCGCCCTGAGAACTGCTGAGAGGGGAAGAAACGGGTGTGGGGGGGGGGGGAAGAGCGCCAAAGAGAGACCGAAGAGAGGAGGCTGAGGGGAGAAACAGAGCAAGGAGGTGGAGGTGGGAGAGGTGCGCCGGTTCGCTTCGATCGGATCACAGTTTTGTGTTTTATCCTTCCCTTCTTCTTCTTCTTGTTCGATGGCTGAACAGGCAGCCATGACAAAAAGAGCAGATGGCGGTGGCAATTAGAGATCCCAGGCAGCATCCTCCAGCATGAGGCCCCACTGTAGCACCAGGAGAGACCACCTGGATGACTCAAGGTGGGATGCAAGCATATGGCGCATCTGCCAGGCCTGCACCGGAGCTGGAAACACCTCCCCCTGTTGCATTACATTTTACCTTTGACCCAAAGAGGGCAGCTTCACGCTCCGTCGTCTTCTTTCAGGGTGATTACATTGTTTCGAGCGGTGTTTGCGCATTTGTCTGTGATTACATCTACTACATGCCTTATTTGAGATCTAATCCTTGTCATCACTCAACAGGTATTTACATTAAGCCTCGATTTTAAATCATCAAAGAAAGATTACAAAAGGTTGGATTCAAGTGCAGATAAACTGGGCGTGAATTTAAAAAAAGTCAGCTCAGAAGTAAATTAAAGAAGCGTGATATCAGGAGCCTGAGGTCTGGTATCTGTATCTAAAAAGGTGTCCTGTGCAGAAGCCCGGCCAATCCGATAGTCTTCAAATAAACAGAAGTGTAACCTGTAAATAAACAGTTGCGGTCGAGGAGGCTGGGCTTTGCCCTGGGAGCTTGGCAGGGCTCGATCGCAGGCCCAGACACCACACACACACACACACACACACACACACACTCACACACACACAAACACGCACGTACACACAAGGCCCTTTTCCAAAAACAACATTTCTTGGCACCCTTCGTCCCGGCCACTTGTTTAAATAAACAAACCGGTTCATGAAGGAAGCGAAAAAAACTGTACCACGTATGAATCAGATTATCTGCTGTTACTCAGCAAAAAAAAAAGAAAAGAAAAGGGGGAGCAGAGGGGGCTTGTGGGTATTTTGGATGTGTCCACGAGTTCTTACACCTTCTTGTCCGGTGGGATACTTATCATACCACTGTAACGATTAGGGTAATTAGGGGTAATGGCAACAGAAAACTGGCTCGGCAAGAAAGTTTCTCAGTGCTTGTGAGGTTTCTCCACGCCCAAGTGTGTTGCTCGCCTGGATTTTATAATCACTAAAACACTCACACACTCTCTCCCTAACCCACCCTCTCGTTTTTTGGCATGATACCCATTCTGTTCCCACTAAATCGTGGAACACACATGCACATACACACACAGTGTGGATTAAATTAGCCACATAGTTTGGGGAAACTTTCTTTTTTTTTTTTTTTTCTTGGACAGTGGCGGTGCACGCTCCCTAGCCCGCAAACACTTGCAGACACGTACAGATACCCTCCACAAAAAAACAGTGCGCACGCGCGACACGCACACCCTGCAGATGCATACCGCTGTCGACATTTCAGGAGGAGAAGCCTGTCTGGCAGCCATTTTATGCCGAGCGGGGTTCTGTGCACATGTATAGCACTCTGGCTGCCAGAGGCATGGGTCCCGAGCCAAGACGCATTTCAGCAGCCTGGGGAGGCGAGGGGAGGGGAGTGTGGAGGAGAGGTGGAGAGGGGTGGACTCCCGGAGAAGTAGGGAAACAGAGAGAGGGAGAGGGGGCAGAAAATATCGACCTAATTACGGAGCAGCTCCGATGCGTAATGTTTCGACAATACAGCTGCTCCTGAGTAAATATTTGATGTGGCCGAGCAGACTTTCTGCTCAGTGTCCTCCTGCTTTTCTTCCCAGTTCCGTTGCAGGAGACTCCACTTTGTCCTTGCTTGGAAATGCACAGCCAGGATATATACGTGTGTGTGTGTGGAGTGTGGTGGGGTCATGCAAGTCTTGACAGTATGCGTAAATGGCCGTACATGTGCCGGTATGGAATGTGCATGTGTGTGTACTTTGTCCCGTGTCCTCCTGTGCTCCTGGTTTCTATCATTCGCAGCTTTTGTCGATGACCTCACACTGCTTGGGCTGGCTTCCAACAGCCGGCAGAACCTGCTCCCTTCTCCAAATCTCCTTCTTTTTCTCCTCCTGCTATCTGTCTATCGCTGTCCCCGCTCCTGCAACACTATCCGTCCTCCATTGTATCTTTTCATACCCGTCTCCGTGTATATCTACCATTCAGTGTGTATCTGTAGAGATATCGTCTTATCCGATGATAAGTGAACACTATATCTTCTCGATTCTTTTCTCATATCTCCTTTTTTTTTTTTTAACACTTAACTCTCTCTTCTTTTAATGTCTCCATCTGTGTTGGCGCTCTACCCCCTTTGCCGCCTTTTTTTAATGCCCCCCCATCTCTCTCTCTCTCTCTCTCCCTCTCTCTGTTTCTATCTCTTTGTCTCTCTATCTCTCTCTCTTCTCTCCCTCCCTCGCGCTTTGTTGTCTAAACAAAGTGGCCTTTATCGGGATGAGCCGCAACCCAAACAAGCCAAACAAAAGATATGGGCGAGGAAATCTGCCCGCAGAAGAGGGAGGATCTTATCGTGCCAGCCATTGTGTGCCAGCCTGCCAACTGGCGATGCCCCCCCCCCCCCCCCCCCGCTGCCGCCGACCCCTCCCTCACACACACACACACACACACACACACACATACACACACACACACACACACACACACACACTCAATTCTGGCATCTAAGGCCCCCCTCGCCCTGGACTCCTGCGTGGCGTTCTGCATAGGGCTGGCACCTGACCTGACCGAAAAGAGAGTGATATTGACGCCGAGGGTGAAGCGAAATGGGACGCCATCTTGGTGCGGCATTGTCTCATAAGGAGGACGAGCTTCAAATAAGCAACTTCCTGGTTTTAATTACTTTATCTGCTGGACTCCAGCACTTTTTTGAAAATGGCCTCTTGCACGACCTCTTGGGTTCATTATCAGTGATACCTCTGCACAGACAGTGACGGATAGTATTGTATTCCCTTTGACAAACTATGACTACGCTCCCCCAGTGGTGCGCATACACTGTGTGACACTGTAATGATTATCTCATAATTGGAACAAGGCAAGTATTTCTTATTGGCTTAGAGGTGCACCTGGTAATCCGGATAGCTACCCTATCAAATGACTGCCACTGACGGGGAATGCAGGTACAGTAGGATGAGTTACACACACACACACACACACACACACACACACACACACACACAAACACACACACTAAGGCGAAAGAGAGGGAGAAAGTGAGAGGGGCAAAGTTGAAACGTCTGTGAGAACAATGACATTTTGCCTTCTTTTCTCCAAGCCAGACACCACAGACTTGTTCAATAGAGCAGGAGGGGACACACACACACACACACACACACACACACACACACACACACACACACACACACACAGTAGGACTGTCAGGGGTTTTGAGACTTATGGAATCAAGTGGGATCCCAGCCCAGACAAGAACAATGAGAAGCCATACAGTGTGTGTGCGTGTGTGTGTGTGAGCGTGGCTCGCTCCTATCTCCCTTTGCGCGAGTGCACCTCTCGTTGCGAGCGCGCACATGACTGCCGCCACCTCGGTGCGTGCGCGTGGATCGTCAGTGTGTGTTTGTTTCTAATCGCCGCATACTAATGCCGGGGCGAGGAGCGGGCAACTCTTTCTGTCCGCCGAGCCTCTGTGCCTTCTCCTCAGTAAACTCTCACGGCAGTGAAAAGAGGAGAGCATTTTAACCGAGCCGGGAGGACAACAGGCTCCTCATTGAGGTCACCAAACAGTGTGGACGGGGAGGGAGCGCATTCAGTGGCGAGTGGGCCTTGAACAAGGGACTGAATGGCCTGACGGATCATTAGCCACACCGGCCCGGGAGAGGAGAAGGAAGAACCTGGCAAGCACAAAGGGATACACAACCACAAAACCAAGGATGCAGATGAGGGTTAACCCATCTAAATTCAACTTCGCCACCTTTTAATTTGTGAAATAAAGTTTACCCACCTCTAAACGGACGCATATACTGTGCATTAAAACACAAAAGCAACTCAAAAGCAGCTCCGAATCCTCGCTCTACGTTGCCCGCACACACATCTGACACACACACACACACACACGCTGACATACGTGCATGCACAAACGGGGGCGCACACGCAGCGTCCCGCGGCGAGCTGATCTGTGCTGTACATGTGCGATGCAGTCAGCGGCCAAGCTGCAGACAAACTACACGACACAACGCGACACAGTGGCTCATCTGTCCCATGAAAAATGAGCAGGCTGGCCTCCAGTCAGCACTCTGCGCCCCACTTAATGTTTCCACCTCCTCCCACTCGCTCTCTGTTTGTCCTTTTCTCACAATGTGGCCTTCCCTTTTTGCTTTTTTATCACATTCCTTTTTTTCCTCTTTTCCTCTTTCCGTATCCCTTTTTTATTCCTTCTATTCCCGTCACTTTCCTCTCAGCTCGCCGCCCAAAGTTTTTATCTCCTCCGCGGCACCTGGCACCATCCATCTTATTTAGTGCTGCAGCTATGTCCATGTATGATTAGCAAAATTACTTGTGCTGAAACAGTTAGTCAATCAATCAATACGTAGATGGAAGGGGAATCAATCTCCTAATGGTTTTGATCATCTTAAGGTGCACTTTGCAGTTTTAGGGTAGAAATTTAACAAGAAGAGAAAGATCTTCACTGACTGATATTTATATGCCTTACTTTGTTTAGATTTGGCGGACCCTGCCACCTTTCTATCTTCAAACAGTGTTCTGGGGATGTTATTTTTTATAGAAAAAACAAATATTTCTGAGTTTGTATTGTTACCTCATTAATATTGTAAATACTGAGTTTGAATTTATTCTCCAAAACTTCATAGTGCCCCTTTAATAAAGACGCACGTCATTAATAATGCAAAATTTCAAACTTTTTAGCTTCCTAAATGGGAAGATTTTCAACTTTTCTCACTCTTTATCATTCAAAATTAAATATCTTTGGATTTCAGACTGTTGCTAAGTCAAAACCAGCAATTTGAAGGCTTCATTTTGGGATGTGGGAAATTGTGGTGAAGCATTTTCGACTGTTTTCTCACAGAATAAACTAACTGATTAATTGAAAAAAAGATTAACAGATTCCGTGATAATGAAAAGAAGTCTTAGAAGTAGCCCTAAAATAGTTGACACTTATAACGACCGCGCGGATTAGGCGATTTTCTGAAAGTGAGGTCTCATCATTCACGAGTTTAATCAGCGTCAAGTCTGGCCTGTGAGAAAAAAAGAACTTTGCATCTGCGTTGAAACAATGGGCCCATCAATGGCCAACCTCGGCATCTTTTTGGTATGCGCCAAACAAACAATTAGCTTTGTTGCGGCGTAATTGACTGGCAGGACCGGGTGGCATTTACATTCGCCCGCTGTTGCCACCCTGCCATTCGACGGGCTGGGGGTGAAAGAGAATAGGTCCATATGAGGGTGGAAGGTTGGCCACATCTCTCTGGTTTCGAAGACACCGCTTCTTCTTTTTTTTTTTTTTTTTTTGTAATTCACGATGGCAAACTTCCAAGCAGGAGCGTTTTTTTTTTTTTTTTAATGCACGGCTGTGGAGGAAGGAGGGACGGGAGGGTGGAGTGAGGACGAGACTATAGATTTAATTATGCATGCGTGTTTTCTCATTCATTGTAGTGGTGGGAAGGGGAGAGGCAGAGGGTAAGGGGTGTGCGGTGGGAGGGTTGGGGGGGGGGCAGACCAATGACATTCCGTCGTTGTAGTCCTCCTCCTACACACACACACACACACACACACACACACACACACACACACACAGACACACACAAGGAGCAGTCTGGGAGCGAGCCGCTATAGGCTAATGAGGTGACACTCACCGTCTGGAGACTAGCCAAAACAGTCCATTAACTCCTAGCCAGTAGTTAAGAGGAGAAGAAGGAGAAAGGTGGTGGTGGGGAGGGTGGAGAGGAGAAAAGAGGAGGCGGATGAGGGATGGGGGGGGGGTGAGGTGGGCGGCTAGCCGATGGTGGGCGGAGCATGTGAGGGGGGGGATAAAAAAAAAAAGAAGAGAGTCTGAAGTCTTTCAGGATGTGAGGGTGGGGGGTATTTCTGCAGTTTTGTAGTTGTGAATGAATCAGCGGGGTGGCTGGTAGAGAGGGGGGGGGCTGTGCACGAGCGTTCACTGTCGGCGATTATGCTCTGTGGAGGCAGCTCTTGAGGAAAAGTAAGACTGTGTGCGATGGAGGAGAGGTGGTGGGGTGGGCGGTGGATGCCGCGAGAGCGAGAGAGAGAGAGAGAGAGGACAAGGGAGATAGATCCAAAACCCCCCAGTCAGGCAGACAGACCTTTGACAGAGGAGCTCTGTGATTCGCCTCTTTCATCTTCAGAACCCCCCTATCCAGTCGGATAATTATGAGACAAATGCACTGGACCCCTGCTGCTTGAGTGGCAACGGGCATGGGAGGCCAGAAACACAGCGAGAGGGTTCAAACCTGCACGTCTCGACTGGTCTGGAGGGAGGTGGAGGAGGGGGGGCAGAGGGAATGAGAGATGGTGGGGGTGTTTAGGGGTCTGGGAAATTCCCCACTCTCCCAAGAGAGGCGAGTTGGCCCACAGATCATAGTTCAGGGACAGCCTGGTTGTGATACTAGCGAGGCTTAACTGGTTTTAGCCGCCAACTTCCTTTCAACTTCCACACTGACGCACACATCCAGTTTCGGAAATAATCCACTGTTTGGTTTTCAGACCAACCTTTCTGAGAAATATCTGAAACACGCTCCGAGATTTGTGACTTGCAGCTTGCGGAGTTTGTGACTGAACCGATGTGTTGTTTCATTCATGTATTTGATGGCGCTCTGGTGTGCACTGATAAGGGAGCACAGTCAGAAACTGCAATGGTACCTACATCTTTATCGCACACCAACCATACTCACCCTGACAGCTTTACCCGGTGCAAGATTCAATTGTATTTGACAACGAATTCCAATCAAAGTAAATATACAAATCGATAAAACTACTTTGAATTCAAAAGTGATTAAAGTGAAAATATTGAAGTTATAAAGAGCTTTTGTTTTACGTCAGTGTTTTTCAGTTCTGATATCTCCAGATGAAAAGAATTAGCTTTTTCTCTTCATTACAATCTCAGAGGCAAAGTCACTTAATTTTGACTCAGCCCTGTGTAATGTGTGTCTGCGAGGCCTCTGCCAGTGATGTGTCAGTGATTGTCAGCGCCTACGACGGCATCAGGCCTCAGCCAAGAGGAGTTCCCACTGGCGAGAGCAGCGGGCTGAGCCAGGGCGACTGGGTGCTCCCTCGCAGGGCAAATGGCTCTCCTCCAGCTGGGCGAGAGGCCACTGAGGATCCCTGCCACCCATTGCCACTGTTTGCACTCCCTGAGCTCTGCCAAGCGAGCAGCGGTGAAACGCACACAAACACAGCACGAGCGCACACACACACACACACACACCTTGAACTGGTGACGTGGAAGGAATTATCCGATCATAGAATGCCACCACATCTAAGACCAGATCTTGGCCCAAAACAGACAAAGAAAAACAAAGCTTGCACTCATTCAGACGATTTTGCTGGCACTGCTCCCCTGGAACGGGACATAGGGTGGAGAAAGGGGGAGAGAATCAACCACAGAGTTTAATGTGTCATTACAAGCATAAAAACAGACTACTGACATTGCCAACAGATGTCGAGCCAGTTTATTTTTGCCATTACAACTCCAGAAGGGAATGAAGCGGCAGGTGCAAATGAATGCAGTCTTGTAGCTTTCTTCTATACTATCCAGGCTACTGTGCTGCTGTGTCATCATTTCTCCTCAGTCATGCATCATGGAGATACATGTCTGGTTATCAAACCGGTCTGGTTATAAAACTGGTTATACTGATACTAATTATTTGAAATCAAGGAGACTGATAACAGGTATTTGCAACCGATAAGCATTTGCAGTAAACTGCTGCATCAGAGCCAAAGTACTGTATTTTTAAATCCATTTATTTTCTTGGCAATCGCACACAAAAATACTGAAAAAGGCGGCTATATCTGCTCCAATAATCAGCCAGGCCGCTTATCCGTGTATCCCTAGTTCTGATCTGATTCCAAGACCTGCGTTTAGATATCTGCTGATACCGATACGACTTCTACTCCTGAGAATATTGGCTTTTAACACATTACAAGTTGCCTTTTTGTGTGGAAATGTTGAGTAAGCCACCTGTTACTAGCTCACTCATTTGAAGACTTTCATGTTATGTTGCGGTGGGTTCATACTAACTCATGGAGTGCTGGGAAACAAAAAAACTGGGACTAGTGAAAATCTTTGGAGAAACATTTAATCAGTGATTAACTTAATAATTTGTGCTACATTTTGATTCTGGGCTTAAAATTGCATTATTACATATTAACATCAGACTGTTGGAATCTGGATCGGTAAGTGACGTCAGTCCGATATCCGATTAGTGGCTTACGTCAGTATCAGCACCTGACACTAATAGTGGATCGGATCAGTCCCAACTCTGATCAAATGTCTGGTCGAACTCGTAATCTTGTTTGCTTACTCTTTGATCAGTTAATTCCTGATTTAAATTGGAATTACATTTCTGATCAAGGGTCATTTATTTGTCATTCTACAACAAAGGGTTGTACAACGAAATGCAAGTTGTAGTCCCTTTATTCTACACAAGAAAAACTAGTTCTTACGGTGGAGTGTTGAGAACGAGTTCAGGAGTCTCACAGCCTGAAGTCTCACAGGAAAGAAGCTGCTCTGTAGTTTGGTGGTATGGCAGCGGATACTTCTGCATCTTTTGCCAGACGGCAGCGGGGTGAACAGACTGCGGCTGGGGTGGGGTGAAAGCACAGTACTTTCTCGCAAGGTGTAGACCAATCTTAAAGAGCCTTACTTCTAATAATGCCCACACCTTTCTGAACTTTCTACTCCTAATAGTGCAGTAATGACGGAAAGATGTCTTAACTCTTTCGGGTGAATGCTGTTCAGATCCAGCAGGCCGATATAGTAGCTTGTTGGTGGTGTAAATGTCGGCTGCCTGCCGCATGGCCAGTAAAACCCCTCCTTTCCTGTTAATGAGCCTGGAGACGGGGCTTTCAGAGGCCCCAGTCAGAGCTGGCCCGAATCAAAGCATCCACGGGGAATCGAGGCTAGGGGGCAAGAGGGTTTGCTGAGGGAGTGGGGTTCGGGTGTCTCCGTTGGCACAAGACCAACAAGAGAAGGTTTTTAGGGCAACGAGGGAAATTACAGGAGTAATTTCACCAAAACCACTAGTCTTATAAAGAAACATGTTGGTGGTTCTCGTGGAATCGCAGCACCAGGTAAGTGCTCATTTGGTGAGCTGTAGTCACATGCAGAGCAGCGGTTTAAAGAAACAGCGTCATAAAACAGGTTCTCACATAACTCAAGAGGGAGTGACAGCGTCTGTGCCCGCCACAAGGTCAGAGTGTTGGCAGCCATCCAGAGACAGTGAAGCTCCTCTGCTCCTTGTGGACCCTCCAACTGTCTGGAGATCTCCAGCTAACAGCAGTTAAGGTGCAAACCATCTTTGCGCTTTGCGGTTGTAGGTCCCAGATGCACAATTCAAACACAAACATCCAGAGACTCAATACAGTCAACAGCCCGTCACTTACCACAACAAAGCACCACATAATCATGACAAAACATCTTGGTCTTACAAGAGATCAAAAATGCAAATCTAATCTCTCAGGTTTTAACGGAGTATTCCCTTCGCCACACCACAAGCCTATGATTTATAAATCACACTTAAGCGAGTATTCACAGCCAGAGAGTGAGCGAGAACTTGATTCCACATTCCTGGCAAAAAAACAGAGAGCGAATCTGTTCTGTGCTACTAAGGCCTGCTGGGGCAGCCCCCTCTGCCACTGCAGCAATAACAACATGTGGTTTGGTTGCACAGCGCCGGTTTACAGTGGGAAGAGGAGAGGCGCTAAATTAATTTCGTATTCTGTTGTTTGAGAGTCATAAACAATGTCGGAGCAGAGCGTGGCATCCAGCGAGGTGGCCACAGACAGTGTTTGGTCACATGGTTCGAACACATCACATCAGCAGCTTCTCTGGTTTGGGGAATATATCATTATGCACTGCAAGTATTGAGATATTGTGCATTTACACGGCAAACTGTGTTGATATTGAGCACACTGTATGAAACAAAGGTGTGTACGCGGTATGCACGCACTGTGTCCTCAGGCATGGCAAGCCTGGTCCTCCCTCACTATTTAGGACGAGAATGTAAAGAGCCTTTGTTTCCAAATTATTTCTGGGTTGTTGCCAAAATGCGAGGATGATACGCTGAACAAAGACATATATCATACGGCCTCACCTAGCAGGTTTCTGTTTGTTTGCAGGTACTTTGCCTAATGTGGTTTTGTGGATACATTCTCGCTCTGATAAAGTTAAGAAGGGAAGGATTTCTGCTAAAGCGAGTTTAAGCGAGTTTGTCCTCTCGGCGCTGCTTCAGCCTTTCCCACGAGGCTCTCAAACCATAATCTCTTGAAATATTTGCACAGATGACGGCAGCAGTCGGCTGTTTTGACATGGAGCGGCATGAGCGAGATCTAGCAGTCACTTTTTCCATCACTTTTCAGTTCAGGAACAGGAATTCCCCTTTTGCCGCTTTTCCCTGTAACCCGCCCGCCTGCACGCCTCCCACCAACCCATATAACCCTCCCAGCACTCCTTCCTCCACTTCCTCAGCCTGCTAGGATTTGTCCACTCAGGGCCACACCACGGGGGCCTTTACACCCGTCTCACAGCCAGCTCCCACAGCCCTTGCTTTCCACTCGCCCAAGCATGTTGTTTTCACTTTATCTGGGATGCCAAAAGTTCATTCACTGAGATCAGGGGTGGGTGGGAGGGCAAACAGGGTTGGGGTTAAGGCTGTAGGAGGATGAGGAGAGAGGCAGTTCCTGTTCTGGCCTGGTTCAGCTCAGGAAGGCAAGCGTGGCAAGCTCTGTTTATGTTTAATGTCTCTGGCAGGTTTCGTCCTTGAGCTGTGAGCAGCAGACTATAGAAAGAGTGGCCTCCTGTTTCTATTTGAATGCGACTTGATTCCCTCGCTCATCACAACTACTTACCCGAACCCCCACTGAGACTGCTGCAAGTAGCTTAAAAACGCTTTGTGGTGGAGTCAAATGTTAACAGAAATATATGCTGTTGTCATTTGTAGAGAGATTATTACTGTTTCCAGGGGTTTTTCTTTGTCTGAGGAACTATCCGGTCTGTTAAAATTACCCTTCACTGTGCACACTTACCCTTTCTTTCCTCCTAAAAAATCTAAATCATATTCGTGACTTTTTTTGGACCAACTTCCGCACAGAATATTAACAATACTACAGCTTACCCAGAAAAGCAAACACAAAGGAACCTACACAAAGGCTATACATTTATCAGCCTGCAAGCTGCACTGATTTCAGTGTGGAGTCTGTCAGAAGGCCATGAAAACATGATCTCCTGATACTAGCCACAGTGTTGCATCACGGGAACTGGAAGGAATATCAAAGGGCCACCACCGGAGCTGACTCCATAATCCCCCCTCCTGGCAAGCACCTACGTATATACATCTCTACTTGCCTACATTTTTCTAATCCTCCTGAGGGCCTGTTTGAATGTGCATAGAGAAAACAGTATCTATTGCCTGACACTGACGGCACGACGGGATCATTGCATTTGCAGCTCTCGCAAGGTTGGCAGCCCTGCAGAAACACTTCCCATTTGCGGCACGGGGCTTGGTCCAAGCCACTTGAACTTGGCAGGGCTTACCTGGAACAGCCTACCCGTAGGACTGCCACAGACTCTCCCCCTCAGCCAAGGCAGGAGGCCTCACTGTACAGCTGATGTCTGACACACCTCCAGAAAAACTGGCTGCAACTGACTTCCAGGTATTTATCAAGGAAGGACGAACTGATCAGTCGTAAGCAACTTCTCCATGTTGAGCTGGTTGAACTGCTTTCTTTCAGCAAGTATTTTTAATTAACTAAGACATGTCAAGTGCGTGGCTGGAACTCATTATTTGTGGTGTAATACATCTTAACTGTAGTAAAGCCTGTTTATAACTAGTTGGACAAAAGTTGTACAAGTAGTACATACAGTACAGAGGCTACAGTTCCTTCCACAAAGGACAGGATTGTGCATACAAGGTGACTTTTTTTTTTTATCAATTGAGAGAGAATTACACAGATCGTATGACACCATATGGAATTCTTTTTACACATAATGTATTTCCTTTGCAGGCGCTGTGAAAGGCGAGGCCTACAGGGAGTCCTCTTTAGGAGGAGGGGAGGGAAAAAAAAAGCTGTATGTATGGTGAGGAGGGAGGGGGGGCGGGGTGGGGTGGGGTGGTGGGGGGGTCGAGGGGTTTAGTGGGGCGGTCCAAGCACGCTCAGCGAAAATATGCCTCATGCACTCGTTGAACTTGGGGGCCTGCGCGGGCTTCTCTCAAGGTTACAGGAGAGGCCTGTGCGGAGAGGAGCAGGAGAAAGAAACCATGCAGCAGCAGTCCACACGCAACAAGGCTTCCACTGGACTCTGTTTTCTCGCTGCTTTCACTGTAAATGCTTTGTTTTTCAGTTTCCCACGAATGCTACAAAGTCTAATAAAAGAAAGCCTAACATAACATTTTATATATCTAGCTAATAGTGTGCCTAACCACACATTTAGTGTCTGTACTTCACTGAGTGTTACTGCGAGTGGCTGTTGCTCAGATAACAGAAGCAGCAAGCGATCGCCTTTGACACCAGGTTTCCTTCCCTCCTCGGAGCCTGCCGGGACCTGGGCCATGTATCCGCTGCCGCACCCCTGAGCCCTCGACCACACAAAGGTAGGAAGCGGCCGCCGGAGCAGGGCGCATTGTGGCGAGGCCACTAAATCACCTCTCGTTTTATCCGCCGCTATTTACGCACGTTTCACCAGAGGAAACCATAAAGACAACAAGGCCTAGTAAATACATCTGAGGACTTGCTGAGAAGAAGGGACGACGGGCTATTAGCTAATTGAATGATATGGATAGTTGGGATATACAAGCTTTAGATATGATACAGCAAGGTTTAGACAGTTGCTGATGCAGCAGTATAACTTTTGAGGTCATAGTTGGTCTCCATGTGTAGCATAAATGTATCGGGGGTTGAGGGATAAAACAAAACAATAGGTAGGTTAGCTTGGATGTCATCTCTGGCTTTGAGAACACTGATTGTCATTTTTCACAATTTTCTGACATTTTATAGATCAAACAACAACTTGATTAATCAAGTAAATAATCGGCAGCCCTACACACTCCAGCCTCAAAAAGAAAAACCTCTTCGACACTGTCTCACATAAGTCTAGCAACAGTCATTTTATAAGATTAAAATGTGTCCACCCTCTTTATATAAAAAAGATCTTTTATGATCATAAATCGCTGCAATGCACAGTAATCGCTTATGTGATGGTATGCAGCATTGAGGAGTGTAAAATCAACATGTCAGAGAAGAATGTAAACACGTCTCTTGTGCCGGAACAACAACTTGCATTTGACTTCAGCCTGACAGAAAGGGGTCAAAGGGCAATAGGTAGTAAACACTCAGCTGAAGGAATTGGTCACTTTGCCTTTCCCCAAGAATTAGCAGGCCATTAGCACCTCATAAAAAGGGCCACTTCTGTGCTTTACAACAGATTAGGGCCTGCTTTCATACAAACAGCCTCGAAACGTAATCCAACGCTATGGAAAACCAGCGTATGTAAAAAGTAAAGAGTAAAAAGCCTCAGAGGAATTACGCCAACATAGCTTTCTTCAATGCACAGATATCACTTTGATATAAGCGTATTAAAAGGACCAAAAACATTTCTTCACAGCCCATCCCAGCTAATTTTCCAAAAAAGAAAACAAATTAGCATAAGATGAAGTGGGTCATTCTCATGTCTTGATTAAAGTAGGCCTCAGCTTTGCCCAAGTGGCCAAGCAGCAGACTGCAAGTTCAGCTTTGGGCACTGAAGGCCTTATCGGGCCCCTTTTTTTTTTCGTAAACAAGAGGGGGAGGGGAAAAAATAGCCCCCGTCGAACATGATAAAGAGAGCATCAAAGCAGCTATAGAGGAGAATCAGTCGGAGCATTAGAAGCCACTTGGGGTTGGCAACGTGATGGCTTAGATGTCACTGGAGAACATCTTCGTGGACGTAAAGCGGGGCAAACAAATTAAGAGGGATGAGCTCGCACTTGGTGGATTAGTTTTAGATTTATGGAGGCAACTTGGAGCCGATGCAGAGCAGAGAGAAAACAAGGCTGTCAAAGCTGTGAAGACAGCCTCATAGTTACAGCAGCTAAAGCACATTTATTCATAAATTACCGCAGTTAAAGGATGTAACAATAAGACTTGTAAGAGGAGGATCTGTGGTATGCTACAAACCGGCTCGACTTAATAATGAAGATTGCAACCTCATTTCCCTTAGTTAACCTTGGCAATGATAGTACAGTCTGTTCTGTAAAAACTGTAAGGGTATGACAGTGTGTGTGTGTGTGTGTGTGTGTGTGTCCTGATAGCAGGTTATGTATGCTGAGCAGTAGCCCTGCGGCAAGCGCTCGCTCTCTACAGCACTTCATAAAACAAGGGTGTGTTGCAGGTGCTGCGCGAGCACTGTGGAGGAACCTATAGATTGGACTGCAACTGTAAAGGCCATCGAGTGCGTTTAAGTCAACAAAACAGTGCAACAGTGGAATGCGCAAATTCATCCTCTCAGACAGAAGATTGGAAATATACTGAAAACATTTGAACGCCTTGATGATTTCAGCAGTTGAATTTCATTCCTGGCTGCAGGGACTAATACAGCGCCGGCTGCTGATCGGCCCAAGACGCTCCGCAACCCAAATGCGAGACGATGGGAAATGCGCACGCGAGGGTATTTTTAGGCCGATGCAATTTCTCTGTGACACATTTACTGCGAAGGACCTCAAGAGTGATAACATGCGCACACACCGCACTGCGCCGAGGAGAGTGACAGCGATACTTGGGAGCCACAGGAGAGCCGTAATGCCAAGAAGACGTCCTTCGAGTGCAGCCCCCTGTATAATCCGACAACCTACTTTATGGGGAACACTCCCCTGTTTAGCCGATGTGTGGATCATTAATCACATTTCATATCAAAGGCCTATCCCTTGCCACGTATATTCATTCCCAAAACTCAAAGCTATGTGTGTCAAATATTCCTCAAGCTATTCAAACTTTCCACAATCAATTATCGAGAGAAAGAAGCTGGTTAAAGAGTTTAAATGTGTGTTTTTGAAAAATCATTCAAATCTGGGTTTTTTTTTTTAAGCTGAAGTACCTCCACCCTTGTGTTTCTGTGCTACCGAGTGAAAAGTCTGAAAATACACTTATGAAAGGAGCTTGCCAACGTCATTAAAAGAGTAAAAAAGAGGAAAAAAAGTATGATGGCTTTAACTTCAATTTAACCAATGCCACTTAAAGCCAAGCTCTCAAAATTCTCGCTCAGCACGCAGAACTGGCACTTGAGACATGAAAGGGCAGCTGCGACGTTTGGTTTACATTATATCTTAGTGGTTTCCACATTGTGGCCAGGGGATAAGCATCAGGAGAGGTTTATCTCTGTCACAGTGCTCTATGGAATATGTAAACACTATGTGTAATCAGTGCTGCAGTGAAATGGAGTGCAGGGGTTGTGTGTGGGAAAGTAAAGTGCTTTAGGACTAAGCCGCCATCTTACTCCTTGAGCTCAAGGAAAGATAAGACATTGGGGGCAAAGCTGGGGAACCGCTAAGCCTATATGCTGTTTTTTTGTTGTATATATATATTTTTATTGTTGTAAGTCTCTTTTTATATCAGTGAGAACAAAAAAAATGGTATAAATAAATCGACAGATGCCTTTTTTGTCTTATGCAGGCAGTATATTTGGTCATTTAGGTGTAGACCTTCACTCCACATCTCCTCCATCTCTTGGCTTAACTCTGTCAGCGTGCCATTGTCTCCATCATCCCACCTTTTTGTGGAGGACGGGTACTCGTTTTAGATGAAGAGCCTCTCTCTCCGTCTAGAGCCCAAGTTTTAATATGGTGTCCAATCAAAAGTGATTAAGCATCGCAGAGCACAAACAATGCTGGCCCCTAAATCTCTGTGAACCCTCTTTCACTGGAGCGAATGAAAGAGCACTCTGTCTGCGGCAGCAGATGACAGACGTGCGCTTGAAGATAAGTCTTCTCCATGAGCTCTTATCCTATGAACACCCGCCGTCGGACCAAATAAAGAAATAAATAAATAGATTACAAAATGCCAGAGACAACAGAACAGGATTCCACCTTGAAGGCATCAATGGGGAAGTGACGGATTGCCTGTATATGTCCCCTTTTTCAGCAAAGTGCCTTGAGGTGATACCTAAAACCGGTGGCACCACACAGGCCGAGTTGAGTGAGTGAGCCACGATGCAAGACGGAGTCGGACACATATGAGCATATAAAGAAAGTAAAGAGAACTCCCAATAATAAATCACTAATAAAATCAACCAGCTGCCTCAAGTCCAGTATCTTTCACATGAGAAAGAATTATTTCAAAAAAGCAAACTTGGCAAAGTTTCCCGCAAATCATCGTGTCCCGCACATAAATTACCAACAATCACAAAGCATGATGTATGCCGCATGTAACGCAATACCCTGAACAAATGCATTTGATGCATGCGGTGCCTTCAAGTCATACGGAAGCATGAAGATGTAGGGAAAGTTGGATACTGGGGGCAGCTAACTAACGCCAAGAGGATACTGTTCTTACTGTGCCTTTTCAGAAGGCCAAGAGCAAGAGTAGTGTTGCAGCTTACGATGACACGGTGGTTGGACACATGCTTCATCATTAATATAATATGAACGTGTGACAGCATTGCCGAAATACATGTTTTCAGAACATGTAATGGAATCTCACATATAAGAAGAAGACTGGGGGAAACATCTTCTGGGTCAAGACTATACTTCAAATCTTGCTTGATGTTCTTTATTAAATTTCACATACAATTCTATAAAACTATCAAAATATCACAGCATCCAAAAGGCAGTATTAGCAGCCCATGTGAGGGATTCAATAACCACATACACATGCAGACACATGCAAACTTGAAACAGATAGAAGCAGACAAACGTCATCACCGGGAGGTCATGAGAGGGAGGAGCTGGCGCTATGACAACAAGACATCAGCCGTCTGCAGCCTGCTGCCGTCAACAAGTCAGCATGAGCACTACCATCTGACTGGGCTTTCCTCACACTGCCCCCATACACTCAGCCAAAACTAGCTATTGCTGCTGCTGTTGCTGGCTCCTGCTTTCAATTTCACTAGAGTGGGCCGAGTAATGGCTTCAGCGTTTTGTGGTCTGCCGACACATATGGTCCGTGTAGCGATCCGGTCCTGTGCGCGCCCCCCCCCCATCGATCGCTCTGGGACATGCGGGGAGATATGGGCAGAGAGGGAGACAGACACAGCCCCAGGGGCCGGCCACAGTTATTGGGAGGCGTGTATGGGTCTTGTTATGACTGCCATGAGAATTGGGCTCCGTCGGGCTACCGCTGCAATCAGTGTGATGCCGCAGAGTGTGGAATCAACCAAATAGTGCTTGGTCATTCATACCAGCAAGGTTCAGGCACTAAAATGCGTAGGAGTTGGAGCACTAAAACTCCTGTTATCTTCACAAAGGCCCACAGTTACACAAGTCGTGCTCTTGAATACGATCTGATATTTACAGTATGTAATATTTTCTTAAATGTATGGTTTTTCTGCTTTTCTTTGTCATTTATGACAGTAGGAAGAGTCTTTGGACTGTCGGTTGCCAAAAAGACGCAATTTGAAGACGCCACTTTGGGCTTTGACCAAGTGTGATGAGCGGTTTTTACATTTCTTTGACATTTTATAGACTAAACAACTGGTTAATCCTGAAAATAATTGGCAGATTTATCCAGAATTAAAATAATCATTAGTTGCAGTTGGGCTCAGGGTGGAAAGGCTTAAGCTTAAGCATCCATACTTTGACAAGTGTGACCATATGAGGATTCAAACCCAGACCTTCGACCAAATGGGGTCAAAGGCTGGCCTTACATCAACCCCAACAGCCTCCAAAATAAAACTTTTTCAGCTGGTAATAGAAATGACCGGATTAACCTTTCTTTATCACTTACGTCACCGCTAATGCCATTACTGGTCGTTAGGCTACTGCTGCCCCTATCTGACTGCTTGACCTAGATAAAAGGTTATTTGCTCAAGTCACAGAGGCAGCTCTTTTGGCTCGCCCTTGTTGGGTTTCCTTATCTGGGTTTGTCTGGACAAATCTTGGACACAAAGCGCCCATTTTGTGCTCCTCTCTGGAGATCCTGTTACAGTGTTCCAGACACGACGCGGTCCGCCAGCAGTGCCTCTGGGAGCATGGCGTTTGGCGGCACGGCACGATTAGGTGCTTCCTCGACTTCAAGCATATGATACATGTGCACTCCTCTTACGTCTGCGAGCGCGCTATTGTGCCGCGATGGTGTAAAATGATCGGCGAGGGGGGTCGAATGATGTCATGCTGCGAGAATTCAGATATAGCAACCCTCCCCATCCCCGTTTCCAAGCAAAGAAAAATACACAAGTGGATCCAACAGTGCTTCAGGAATCCCCAAAGTCTACGCTCTGATTGCTATTATAATTCCATTACTGCTCAAGCACCGTCTGCCTGTTACTACTTGAGATACACCAAATCATTTTCATGTCAATTTTCTGGAAAGTTCAAGTTAGGATTCCAAACATGTTGCAAAATTATCCTAAATCAAAACGTCAACAATTGTTGGACCCTTTCAGGTACTAAGAAAAATAATATCAAGTAGTTGCTTGTCACTGGTACTCCACCAAACAACATACATGCAGAGCAAGTGTGTGGATACAGTGGCCTTGAGGTTGATCTAGTGGCCTTATTAGTCCTGTGCTTTACAAGGACAAAGTACAACTAAAAGAGCGAGCAAGAGGCAGAGAGAAGGAGGGAAAATGAGAGAGAAAAGAGTAGTGTTCGCTGACCTCATTCTGACAACAAGCCCGGGAAGAGCCTTTCCCTGGAACCGTTTCGCAATAGCGCTGTTGTTTATACAGGTGGTGGGTGAGTCGAGCAAGATATGCAGAGAGCATGCATTTTGCAACACCTCGTTATGAATACTAAACACATGCAGCATGTCAAATCACACAGACGCACACACGCATACACAGGCACTTTATCCCCCGTCCTAAGTGTAGCCTGAGTTTCGTTTTAGTTGTGACATTTGCAGCCTATGCGTCAGTTTGTAGGCTGCGGCCAATTTATCCCTCTCTTGTTTGAATTTCAAAGTCAAGTTCCTTTACGCGATCCAAGAGCTGTCAAACACTACTATCCTGGGGTGTCGTCCAGTGAGTGCTCGCCTCCTCGAACGGAGGCCTCTGGTTGGCTCGTGTGTTTGGCTGCGGGGCTGTCTCCTGCAACAACATCCACTTGGCCAGAGTTCAACCCACGTGGAAGGCTACAATAGCCCAAAGGTGGCTGCCCAGACCATTGTTTATGCAACAGCAGCACACTACTGCCAGGTTAAAGGGAAAGAGCAAGACGGTGGATAAATATGCTAGACTGCTGCCTGCAAAAGAGTTATGCTCTCTGTTAATCCTCCTGTACAAATGTTTTACTTTAAACCGTAGATCTTTTTTACTCTTGTACCGTCACACAAAAACAGGGAATTAACTTATCCGCCCCTTCTTTCTTGCACATTTAAAGTGTTAGCAAATGCGAATGATACAGTTTAATTAAACATATTGCTACTTGAGAATAATGCTGTTAATAAAAACCATACTGGCGGTAATGACCAATGCTTTTAGAGGGGCACCATGTAGTTTTGGAGAAGACTTTCAAACTAGAAAGATGGCAGGATCCGCCAAATATAAAGTAAAACAGTATGAAATTGTGTTGTCCTTTAAGGGCAGTTTGTTTATTTAAGTTATTCACGAGGAAACAAGGAAAGTTTGTTTATTTTGTTTGCTTAGGCATAAAAAAGATCTTTCTCTTCTGATCAAAAATTCTCCCCAAAAACTACATAGTGCACCTTTAGATACTAATAATACTAATAAATAGATGTTCATGCTGTTACTTCTACAACAGTTGAAGCCTGAATACCAACAAATGCGCAAGTTAATGTAGCGCCAGTCTTGTTTTCCCACAAACCAGCAAGGTGAGCCAAATTCATCACTTTATAGAGATGTAAAAAAAAAAAAAAAAAAAAAAAATGATCCACACAACAGCTGTTTGGTAAACATACCAAAGTAATTGTTCCAAATGCCTTACTTTAACGCAGATTAAATGCAATTAGAGGCTGTTTATCTAACCACAACAAGTCTCTCTGCCAAAAGAAAAACCTCTGTCATTGTTTCTAGCAGTTATGCTCAGAGGCATTACAGCTGGGAATAGGGTGACTTTTTTTTTTAAAGTAGCTTCCTTATGCGCAGGAAGGAACTTTTATACACAAACAAAGCGTATGCTCATTGCATAGGAAGACTATAGGAATGGAAAAAAACAGTTGGTTGGCTAAGGCAAGGGTCTTCTGAGGTGAATATGAAGAATTTAGGTCAGTGCAGCCGAGACATTTAACCAGCTCAAGCCGCTGCAGCCTGGGTGGAAATAGCACGGGAGGCCAGAGAGAGGGAAACCAGTGCGTCACAGCTCCCGGCCCGATTCCAGGCTCCCCCCGACGCAAACAAGAGCCATAACTTCCCTAATGATCCCAGATCATGTACGCCTCGGACGCGTTCCACCAATGGGGGGCGCTTCCTCTTCACCTTTGACCTCAAAGTGGGTGTGCCCACCGTTGACTCTGCATGAAGTTCAGAACATGAAGGCACGGTGCGAGTATGGTGGGATGAATGGTCGGCAAAAAAAACATCTATTAGGTTTGAATGTCCCTATTGTGTAAAATCTTTAATCCAAGTATGTACAAAATCTTACTGCAACACTCGTAAAATCTGGAAAAATCCCACTTTAAGAGCCGACAAATCTCTTAATATCTTTAATATTTGCCAAATCTCGATAATCTGACACTTACTCGCTTTTATTCTCAGTCGCCCTGTCACACACAATTGCGCCGTTATTCAAAAGTCTAACACCACACACACTCACACACGCACACACGCATTGTAAACAGTCTTTATTGAGACGTGAGTGCTTGTATAAACATAGCCGAGCCCTATTGAGGGTCCAGGGCTGGGTCGAACAATAAGAGGGGGAAAGTTGCTGGACGTTCCTCACAGACGGTGTGTACAAAATCCAATTATCAGAGCCACGGCATTAACATTCCAGCAGTCTGGCAGGTGACGGCTCCGTCTTTCAGCCCCCCCCCCCCCCTCCCGCTTACACCACCAGCATGGGATAGAGCCGCTCGGCAGCACCTCGACAATACACACACATGCAGCCCTCTTCAGCTCCCCCCTCTCTACGATCCCCCCCCAAAGTATTGAGACATATATAGAGGGAAGAAGGCAAAGAGTGGGGAGGCAGTTTGGGGGGGGAGTGGGGGGTCCACCAGCGACACTGGTCTTTTCTTCAGGAGATCAGCGCGACCGCCCTAGCAGGCAGTATCAGTCAATGGGGCATTCTTCTCCTCTCTGTCTCTGGGTGAGAATATGTTGATCGCTGATAACATTGCTTTGATTGCCATAATGGGGAAACCACTTTTTGTTTTTGAGCGTTTGCCTCTAAAACAGTGCGCGCTTTGTCAGCCCTGGGTGACGTTCGTGGCATACAAGATGTCCATTAAAAAAAGCTTTAACGGTAAAACAAAAACAATGTTGTTGTTCTTGGCTACAAGGCGAGTTGATAATGCCTTAAAATAAAGTCTGTAGCTATGGGGCCCGCAGTGACAAACGCAGAGACCAGCAGCCTACATTCACTTAAAAACCCTCCCAACAACAAAAATACCTAAAAAAATCAAACTTTAAAGTCGGTTTTGTTCTAGACTAGACTAGACTTTGCACTCTCTTTCAGCTATAATATCCCTGGTATCATCAAGCAGGCCATCATGCCATCATTAACAGTTGTTCTTTGCTTTACATACAGTACATATAGTCCTTATCACTTTGGGATGTGGTGTACGTGATAGGGTGCATGTGATATGCAACGCCTCTGCCTGGTGTCCTGGCCTGTACCCTTGTCAGGTCCTATATATAAACGTACATCTGGCCCCCATTCTGCTCTTTCCATCATGTCATCTTTCAGAGAAGGCTGTAAAGGATACATAACGTGCAGCACATTACTGCACACTAGGGTGGGAGTATTACTGTACGTTCATTATGGATTAAGTAGTTTAACATTTAAAAAAATGCCCATCAGTCTCCAAATTGCTTGTTTTGTTAAGCCAACATGCTTAAACCCAAACATATTTAATGTATAATGATATTTAAAAACAAAGAAATAGTTCTAACATTTAAAAAGAAAGAAATGGCGACTGATTGATTATCAAAATTAAGCTGAAATAACTTTGGACTGATTGATTCATCAGCTGATCACATCAACACTACAGTACAGTACTGTAGAGTACACGATCCATGCAGGTTCCTTCCAAAATGTCAACTATTTAGCTTCTTAAATTAAGGACTTGCTGCTTTTCTATCTTATTTATGTTAGTAAATGAAGAGTCTTTGGGTTTTGGACTGTTGGTTGGACCAAAATAGCCATTTGAAGTGATCATGACATCTTACAGGCTAAACGATTAAACAAATAGTATTGAATTTAAACAATAATGAAAATAATCATAAGTAAGGTATTCCACTTTATTTAATATTTTTTATTACCTTTCTTTTTAAAAACACCTCGACGGTAACAATAGTAAGAATTCTACTTTGTCCCCCAACAAAACGTCTTCCTTTTCTGCTCCCCTTCTCCCCCTCTCAGTGTTTCACCGTCCTCCTCTGTGGCAAGATGTTAGTCAAGTGTCTTGTGGTTTTCTCCACCCTCACCAGACGGCCTGCGCGCGCTTAATTATTCTTGGATGGCGGATGAAAAAAGTGAGAGTTCTTTCTTTCTTTTTTTTTTTTTTCATTAGCTCAGCAGCGGTTTCCCATTCATAATAGTTGGCACTGGTTTCGCAGTGGCTGCCAGAGATCACACCCCAACCATTTTCATTTTCCTTCATCCATTTGTTTCATTCATGTCATAGATTTGGCAGGGCCCTGCGTCGTTTTCCTGATGGCCGTCGACCCTTCAACACCCTTCTTTTGAGTCCCGAACTCCCGTTTGTGGCTTTGTTTTGCACCGGAGTGAGGAAAATGTGGAAACAACAAATCACACTGGTTCGCATCCAAGTGACTTTCTTTTGAAAATTACAGTATTTCACTTTTGGAATTATTAATTGTAATCTAAAACTGAACCGAAGATACTCTAGCAGGGCCACGTAAAGCACTGCTGACAAGTTTTTGGATGGAGAGACAGACTTCACACATTGAAACTTTTCCTGGGAAAGTGGATGGATATTGTTTGTGTATGTGAGTAGCAGTGTTGGGATAAATCCAAAGTTGAAAAGAACCATTAAGTAAAGAGTGTGGGCGGCCTCATGTAGTATATTATCCTATAAGATTGCGGAGGTAGTGAATGCACTGTGTAAAGCACTCACCCCACACTTTAAGTGCATTACACAGTGCATTCAGCTATCTGAGGCCCCAAGAAACAGCAGTTTATCATCATACAACTGCTGGAACTCTGCCCACTGACAGGAAAAGCTATATCACACACACACACACACACACACACACATTTAAACACAGTGCTCCCACCCACCCGTTCAGCAACCACTTTGCTAAATCTATCAACTGCAGCTGCGTGCATGTATTTTAATGTATGCACGCGAGCTGAATACACGTGAGTTCGTATGTGCATGTGAGCATCTGAGTCCAAACACTCAGATGTACTGTACACACAGCGTGTTCTCTCAGGGCTGCAACCCAATCCCAGAGAACTCCAAAGTGTCAAATAAAACCCAGGCTCTTTAGCATCGTTCCCCAACATGGAAACAAACAAGATGGCTACCGTGTCTCTGGCCTAGGCAGGCCTCGCGGTGCTCACCAGCTCCCATCTGAATAGAGTTAGAGGCCGACTAACAGGAGTGCAGAGGAGAAGAGTCTCCTGGGGCAGTTGGCTCGGCAAGCGGGACCAGAGGATGGCTGCACCGTGGATTAGGGCCCCACAGTGGTCCATTGTTAATTGGGCGCCATGTGTGAAAGCTACAGAGAGATTAGTTTGTACAGCTGCTGCCATTTGTCATAACTGCCCTTAACAAGACACACATGGCAGCCCGAGTTACAGCCAGAGGTTTTACAGAAAAAGGGGAGAAAAAAATGTCTGGTGAGCGTCTAATAGTTTGTGAAACAGACCTGCATAAGCAGATGAAGATGTTCCTGGGAAACACCACACAGACTCAGCTGGGATCCCATATGAGATGATGAGTTTGAGCATTACTCATTTAGCCATCTGTAGGTCAGCTAGGGTCATTATCATAACTGCTCAAAAAGCTATGTTAAGCCTGTAGAAATCCCACGCCACAGGTTGCAAACAATTCTGTGAAAACAATGAGGGAAGATCAGTAATTACATCACGGCCCTTTTGGGCAAATCTCAAATTAAACAAGGTCTGTGTTTTATTAGTGACTGTTATAGACTGATGACCTCTTGTTAGCAAAATTAGCTTGGTAATGTAGGCTACACCATGAGGCTTTGGGGAGGGATGATGAAGTGGAGTTATTTTTTGGTAAGAATCCGCAGTGTAATTGTGGGTTGTAGGTCTGCGCACATGTTGGAGGCCTAATTACAATCTTGACTTGGTAAATCCGGAACAAGCTTTTAAAGCGCTCTCACTTTCAGTCTTTGCCCGACAGATCTAGAGCATGGTTGCTATTGAGAAGTTGCGGTTCATTGAATCTAAATGCAGGCTTTTCAGCTGAAGTGCAGGTGAGCAATAACCTGACGTGTGTGTGTGTGCAGTGAATGAGTTCATGCACATGTATATGGGCGTATGAGTGCGAGCATGTGTCCCCGTTTGTGCATTTTTTTGTGCTTGCATATAAAAAATGTTGGACGAGTTTCCTCGAAGCCAGTGCAGCTGAATGACCAGCTGGAGACTTGTGCCAGCAGAGAGAGGGAGCCAATTTGAGAAAAATTCAAGATATCTTGAGCCAGATCATGGTAACAAGCCCTGTTCTTCCCCAGTAAAAATAATGGGCTTCATTAACCATCCTGTTAGCGCAGCAGCGGCACTGGACTAGCTTGTTCCCAACACGAAGTAGTTGCACGGTGGCCAAACACTTTCATCATTACTAAACCCACTGACTCAGTGTTTCCAACTGGTTAACAAATGTTCCTTACATCTACTGAAAGTTATGGCAAAAGGGAATACTTAAAATCATTTGATGGTAGTGTCTAAAATTTTCCTTTCCAGAAATTGGAAAAGGTTGAGGCTTGCTTTAGAGTAAAGCTGCAACTATTTGTCGATTGATCAATTAGTCGAGAGAGAAAAAAATAATTGGCAACTGTTTTTGATAACCAATTGATTGTTTCAGTCTTTTTTCAAGCAAAATATCAAATATTTGAGGGTTGTAGCTTTTTAAATTTACAAATGTGCTGTATTTCTTTGTCATTTATGTCAGTAAACGAAGAATCATTAGGTTTTGGACAGCGATTTAAAAATGTCACTTTGAAACTGTGATGAGTAATTTTCACAATAGACTAAACAATTGATTAATTGGAAAACTAATGGGTGGACTAATCAATGATGGAAATAATTAGCAGTATCAGTTTTTTTTGTTTGTTTTAATGACTTGATGTAAAGAGGCAGTATATCTAGTAGAAAATTAGGTTTGGTGATCCTGAAAAATGAGATTTTCATGTTGTTTCAAGGTGTCCATATTTCCTATGGTTCCCTTTAATCATATACAGCGCCACTGCTCAAAGATGCTGTCTGTAATAAATGACTGAATGTTTTGCCAGCTAAAAATGTAAATGAGTTATTTTCCCACTCTCCTTGCCTTGCCTGCTGTTCTATAACCTTTCTTACTATATGGATCAATAAAAACAAACGACCACAATGGGGGTTGTATTGTTTATTACATTGAGTATATGGTATTTTTGATGATCAAGAGTTGGTTCCTAAATTTGGGAGCTTTTTGAGAAGTGATCCTGACATATGTGAGGGAGGAGTGGAAGCTCTTTGGCTAGTTTTGACAACTCAATGGGGCGCTGATGAATCCGTCCCAAGCAGGCCATTCCCAAGCCCCAGACACCATATCCCCTCTTTGACCCGCTGCACTGACATTAGAAAGAAATCCTCTGGGGATTCGCCCCCCCAACCCCAAACAGCAACATGCCCACCCAAAAGTACATTTTGCACAGCGGTTGCGATGGCAGGCCTTTCTTTTTCTGTCCCGCTCAGGTCTTGTCGAGCCGTCACAGTGATGGGCCATACTGTACCGCCAGACAAAAGAAGAGACAACCATCACTCTGGGCCACTGATCGGCCCTGTCTGGACTGAAAAGACTTTGATGGGGTAAAGCAGGGTGGGGGGTGCTCCACAGAGAAGTTAGTGTCTCCTGGGCAACCACTCTGATTGTCTGTCCCTGCCCCATCACACCCCACCTACTACCCCTTCCCATTTTTTTCTCCCCTTCATTGGTTGTTCACAAGGCTCCTTCCTGGGTATAGGGGACTGGCTTTTGCATGAAAGTCTCAGTCTGGTACTTAAGGAGTGCTTTTCTCCGGGCTGACTTGAAAAAATGCAAGGATCAAAAAACATCTTCACGTGAATGCTAAGGCCTCTCGTTTCTCGTCTCTGAACTTTCCTACTCCCCTTTCCACTGCGTGTTTGAGTCTAACATGAGCAGTTTAGCAGGGCGATGGGACAACAGGAAGTTTTTTT
Source organism: Pagrus pagrus (assembly GCF_965226575.1). Classification (NCBI taxonomy): domain Eukaryota; kingdom Metazoa; phylum Chordata; class Actinopteri; order Spariformes; family Sparidae; genus Pagrus; species Pagrus pagrus. The sequence continues at coordinate 9,553,982 of NC_140204.1, read as the reverse complement.
AGCAGATCCACTACTATGATGGCAAAGAAGAGAGGGCAGCCATTGGATGGAGAAACTCAGGCAGCAGGGAGGGCCTGCTTTGTAAGGCAGGACAGTGAGGTACAGTGTAGTGCCTGGGATAGGGGGTGAATGTACCCATTTGTCTTCATTTGGGAGGACCGGCAGACAGGGTGGGGGTGGGGAATCTATCCGGGAGGAGTGGGAGGTGCCGGTCCTCCAGTCAAGTGGCCTCGGGGGGATTTGAAATGCATTTGGGGTCCTCCCCAAAAGCCTGGGAAAGTGTGGTGAAGCTGAGATCTTAACCATAGACTAATGACACATACTGCAGTCCTTAACCAAGTGTGGCCACAAACGCAAAACTAAGTCTCCTGCTGAATTACACGAGAAAAGCCTTTTCAACACAATGTCCGCGCTTTAGAATACCAAAGAAAGGCATCCGTCCCATTTTTTTGACGGATGCAACGGTGCAAACTGTGGCACAAGCAAATTAAACACACTGTAGCAGAGAAAAAGAGGGAGTTGTAAATTTGGTTGAGAAAGAAGGCATCCACATTTCTCAGTGGCCTCTGCTCCGAGTTGCCTTGTTTCCATGGAGATTTATGTACACATGGCACACAAAAGAGGGCTAAGGAGGTAACATGGCCTGTTTAAGCCTTGAGGTATTTGCTCGAGCAAAACCCTGCTGCTAATAACACAAGCTCCATACTGAGCCAGGCAACCTGGCAGCGCTGCACACAGGTTAGTGTTTGAGAAAGAGCAGGCGGGGGAAAGAAGGCAGAGGAAAGTCAGATGGAGATCACAACCAAGCAAAGATCCTGGAGAGGGCGGAAAGACATTGAGGGAGAAAGAAAGTAAGCAAGGAGGAAAGAAAGAAGGAAGGAAGGCAGAAAAAAGAAGCGAGAAAGAAAGCAAAGAAAGCAAGAGAGCGAGAAAGAAAGAAAGAAAGAAAGAAAGAAAGAAAGAAAGAGCACTGCAAAACATAAATAGCTCCCGGGTTAAGAGAAAAAGGATCGGGAAGACATTTAGTGGGAAGCGGAAATCAATAAGGCAAGCGGTGAAGCTGGGAGGGAGTTCTAAGTGGATTAGATTGAGAGAATGTGTTCGATAGGTTATGGCTCTGAGAGAGAGGTAGCCAGACACCGCAGGCTCTATTGCATACTAATAAGGAAGCCAGAATGGAAGCTAAGAACAGGGTTGTGCAGTTCACGCTGAAGAGTTTTTCTATATGGCTCTGGAGTCATCGGTTAAGGTTTTTCCCAGCATTTGTATTTTACGCCCTTGCTGATTTTCTTCCGAATGTTCGCTGTTAAAATTCATGTCCAAAAATAAAATTCCACTCAACTTCCAAAGAACCATTCCTGAGACTTTTTTTTTTTTTTTCCCGCATAACATCTAGCCAGGAAAACTTATAATTTAAAGCAAGCTGGATATCCTGCCTTAATCCAAAAAAGGAAGACAAACAGTAGTGTCCTTAACGCTGTCTGCTTACAACAACTTTTGTTTCACACTTCTGGCATGAACCCAGCCACCCTTTCTCTGGCCAAGCGCCTGGGCCTGGGACAGCTGTCATGGTCGGAGTCTCGGGCTTGAGAGAAAGCCAGGGAGCGAGAAAAGAAAAGAGAGACTGGGAGAGAGAAGGAGTGAGAGAGTCATTTGGCCGGGGCAGCGTGCCGCAGGGGTGATTCCTGATGGCAGAGGAGGATAAGGGGATGAAGGGAGGGAGGGATAGATGTTGTGCTTAGTCACAGACCTCCACTGTGACCCAGAAGGTCAGGCCTCCGCACTGGCCGCCTGACCAAAGCCTTCTGAGGCAGCCGGGCGGAAAACAAGATGCAAACAGCTACCCCACGCAGTGTGGTGAGCAGGCAGTGGCCAATCTTGAAGATAGGGACCAGCCAGAATACCCAGCCTGAGGGATTGGAGGAGGTGGGGTGAGGAGGTGTGGGGAGTCAGTGGTACCTACTCCCCCTCACTTAGGCCAGTGAACCAAGGGACCACCAGCCAGACCAGAAGTAGTGGCGGGGGAGTGGAGACAAACAGTTGCCAAGAGACCACCAGTGATCCCGCGACCGCCGCAGTTTGACCCCGATTGAGGAGGTCAACGAGGGGGGCTTACGAGCAGCTCCCCCCAGCCTCCTCCCCTGACCGACAACCCCCCCCCAGGCAAAAAGTCTTCCTCCTCCACGTGCCCTGGGCCTGCAACGGCGCGTTTTCACTGATCTGTTTTGCTCAATTAAACTTCAGAGGACACCCTGCCACATCTCTTTGCAAAGGTCATGACCCCGGGGGCAGAGGTTAAGTCTGGCGCTCGTAAAACAAGGTCTCCATTAACGTGGCAGCACGTACTCGGAGGTAATCCATCCGTTTCTACAAACTAACATGACAGTGTGAAAAAAAAAAGTTACGTTACTGGGAGAGGGAAAAAAAGTCAAGGTAATGATGTTTTATGGCTGTGTTAACTTCCAGCACCACAGTAATGGGAAAGTTGCTTGACCTTCTTTCATCTCCCATCGAACTACCTGAGTAATCTGTCACTGGTTGTGTGAAGAAATCCACTGACAACTAGAGCTGCAACGATTAATTGTTTTACAGCTGACTTGTCAACTATGAATTAATCACCAACTATTTCGATAATCAATTGATCCGTTTGAGTAATTTTTAAGAAAAAAAAGTTAAAATTCTCTGATTCCAGCTTCTGAAATGTGACTTTTTTTCTGATTTCTTTTCTCGTCTATGACAGAATAACTTTTGGTTGTGGACAGAACAAGACAGAGGACATCTGAGGATTATCTTGGGCTTTGGGAAACACTGATCGACAGTTTTCACCATTTTCTAACATTTTATAGACCGAACAACTAATCAATCAATCGAGAAATAATTTACAGATTAATCAACAATAAAAATAATTCCGAGTTGCAGCCCGACTGACAACTTTCATAATACTCAGAATCCTTTTAACTAATTTGTACTACAATTCCTACTTTACTGCACTTGAGCGACCGTTTGTAAAATTCATCAACAATTGAAACAGTTCAGACACATTTTTAACGCTCACCAACATTCCCACAAATTCTCCAATTGAATTTCTCATGTATCTTAATCACATATATTCGTAAATAATCTTATTTTATAATTCCATTCCTTGTGCACATTTGTATTGAGAACTAGACATTTAAATATGCTGCGCCGAGTACTTTCAGCGAATATAATAGCTACATTCCTATGTTTGTTGAGGAAATAGTGATGAGCAGCATAACAAAACCAAATACAAACGAGGCCTGCAGTATTCTAACATGTCCTAACATGACGATTATCTACATGCCTTGTTGCAACTATTCCATCGCGCTGTCAAACTGGATATGCAAAATATGAATCCAGGTGGGGGGAGGCGATGATTCAAAGAAAAAAAAAAAGAATTGCACTTCTTTTTATCAGATGAAGATGAAACAGTGCATTGGAGTACAACAGCAGTGTGTGTGTGTGTGTGTGAGAAGCCAGGGCCCTGTATTGAACGCGGCCTGCCAGTTGGCACAATGGATGCCACAACCCCCACTCCCAGCCCCCAGCCTACTTCCCAGCGGGCATTCATCTGGGCATGCACATGGGTGCTACAGCCCTGCCTGGCTAAACGCGTCTGTGCCCCAGAACAAGGGGGCTGAGTGCCCTCTCTAAATTCACCCGGCGCACTCGTTGCCAACCCGCCGACCTTTCTCAGGCAGCGACCCACCAGATTCAAAAACAAATACGCTGTGAACTTATTGATTTTTGCCACAAAAAATAACAGGAAAAAAATACTGTTGAGTAAATAACAGCAGAAACATATTTCACACAGCAGAAGTGAGTTGCTGCCAGGTAGCAGGACAGAGAGAACAATATTAAAAGCGCAGTCCAGACCCATTTTTTTTTCTAGCAGTTCGCACAAACACCAGATTCTGTTCCAGTCAGAGCCGTTTGCTAGTTTCTTTGTGTTTGATTGTATGTTTGTTTGTTTCGTGCAGTTGCAGCAGAACAAAGGCAGCGGCTTCCATTCTGCCACTGTCAAAAAACTTTCCAACGTGCCCACTGCATTGCGGATGCCAACCAACGAATCAAAGGCATGCTGCAAGCAGACAAAGAGGGTTTGATGCCAACCTCCAAACCTCTAACAACCATTACTGGTGATTTGCCTGCCTCCCTGGCACAGTGCAAAACAAAATGGCGCCGCACCGCACGCTACCACAATATGGCTGCATTGTCTGGAGATGGGCACTGCTTGGTAACTTGAAGAAAAGGAAAAGACGCTTTAGCTCGCAAAAAACGAAAAAGGAGGAAAAAAAGCACGCCCGTCTCTGTGATCCCGGTAAAAGAATGCTATTTTGTATTTGCCAAAGTTTCAAGTCGGAAAATTTGAGGAGAACGGCGAATAATCGCTCTGATCCGCAATGCGACGTCGGATCCAAGTGAACTTAATTCTCCGGCGAAAGAGAACATTATGTTCAGCGTTTATTTTAAACAATAAAATTCATCTTCTTGCCAACATTTTACTCTTCCCCCATAGTGGACACATTTCCCTAAAATCATAGCTGATGTTATACCATCCGTAATGTGAAACACAAGATCTAACATATCTAAATTGTGTGTTGTGAAAAAAAAAAAAAAGCAGCACTATGCCGTTCTCAAGTTGGTACTGAACAGTTAAAAATGCAGCAGATGCAAACTAGAGGAGCGGTGGCATCCTACAAAAGACACAAAAGAGGGTCTGATGCCAACCCCGGTGCCAGTGGCAACCATTATTGTCTGTGTGCTGTGCCTTCTGCTTTCCCTGGCACTTATCAAACACAAAATGGCGCTCAGGGTTTGATGATAATGAGCTAGCTATACCACCATTTCTCCCCCAATAGCAAAGTATCGGTGGTTATTCGGTGTTGCTGCGGTAGATTTAATACGGGGGAATTTCAACAGGGAATACTATAGGGGGGGATTCCTGTGGTGTGATCAGATAAAGGGAGGAAGTTCAAAACTGTGAGAGACATGAATGACTGAAATTTAATTAGAAAGTGTAACAAGCACATTTTGTAGGAGACGTAGATGTTAAAGGTTAAACTCTGAAAACAAGGATGAATAAGAATCAAAATAACCTCATCTACCTGAACTGTATTTTCTGCTGAACTTTGGCATTGTCTTTCCTTAATTAATGTTTCCCTTCTCCTTAAATTTAATCATGTTTGAGCTTCAGAAGTGATGTTTCTGCCACCAAATTTGCTTCTTCCAATTTACAGTTAAGAAGACCGGTAATGCACTGCAGAACTTCCTGTGATACATTTGAGCTAAAATTCTGTTCTGGACATCAGCTCGAACGTTTCAGTAAATGCCGGTATTTTTTTTTGTGTTCGGCATTATTATGGTTGCATAGGGCCGAGAAAAATAAATTATGATGATTCAATTCTGGAAAAAAAAAAAAATGGAAAAAACATGCATGTTGAAACCTATTCCAGCCACCTGTCAACAAAATTTCTCAACCTCTAATTTCGCACCGAGGCTGAAAAAAATGCATGATTCAGTCTTTGCACCGAGCACGCCGCTGTGTCCGCAAAAGGCTTAAAGAAAGCAGCTTTTCAGGGCGTTAAGAAAAGACAGAGGTTTCTGTTTCAGCACAAACACGATCACACATCACACGCAGGATTTATAACAGACACAATATCTCACACACACTTAAAACTTAGCTGTATTGAAAATAAGTTTACACATATCTTCAATGCTATCCATAATGTGACTTACTCACAGCAATATGTTTATTAAATCTCTCTTTTTTTTAATTGCTCTTAAGTGATTATTGAGGTTGGAAATTACATAATGTTACATTACATAAAGCGGAGTATGGGGATTAAGAGCATGATTTTTTTAATATAGTAAAGATAACCTGAGTTTAAAAAAAAAAATGTTGTTAATAAACACCGGAGCTGGAATAACAACAGCTTTACTGGTTCTTAGTATTAAAAAAAATAAACCGCTGGTGGGTTCATTATAATTTAAACAGTCTATACTACAACTTTCCACAAATGTCACAACTTAATATCCTGGCAAACAGAACATGTGTACAGTGTGTGTGGCTGTGTGTGTGTGAGATAATAAATACCCCGTCCAAATTATAGTAACTGGATAATTACTGAACATGAGTGGAACCCATTTAAAACATGTTCTACATTTAATTTAGATTACAGATGGTCTTTTTGTTTTATACCGAGTCGTACTTGAACCGTATATAAAAATGTATGCTGCACATATACATTACTGACGATCTAGTTTCTTATGTTTATTTGTCTGGCGAGCGTAGTGATGATCTCAGCCAGTCCGTGCAAGGCTGCCAAAAAGTAACACATGTGACCCTTGACCTTGCCAAGCCATCATTCACACATGCGCATTAGCTCACACACACACACAGTGAAACAAACACACACGGTATGAGTTTGAACCTACCTTGGTCCTGGACATAGTATGCTAGAAACAAGTCCAGCTCCTTGACCGATACTGTTATGTGGTGTGGCTGGACACAAAGTGCTGGGTTGGTGCAATGTGGAGACTTGACGAGGCGTTCCCCGTCTGTACTTTCCAGAGGGATGCCTTTGAAGAGGATGACCATCACCAGGTCCAGACGCCAAACTTTGTCGGCCTGCCGCAAACAGTCGATCCGGCGGATCTTGCCCTTCTGGTCCGGGTTGGATAGCACGCAGCACGGGTGCTTCTTGCCCGTCACGCTCAGGACAAAGTCCTCCCGGTACTCCTGCCGAATGTCCTTACGCAGCTTGGCCAGCAGCCTGGATGCCCATTTCTGCTTGACCTCGGGCTTCTCGCTCAGGAGCTCGTCCTTCACCGCGCGCTCCTCGTCCTTGGACATCCGCTTCTCGTGCTTCTTGAAGTACTTGCGTTTTCTGGCCTGGAGGTTGAACCATGTGTAGGCGATGGCACGGACGTGAGGGAGAAGTGCCTCGATGAAGGGATGAAATTCATCCTGGAGCATCCAAAGGAACATAGTGAGGAGAGAGGAGAGAGAAGGAGAGAGATATAATCAGAAACTCATGGAGAAGAAATATGGGTTTAGTCAGCTACTAATCTGTGGCAGAAGGGAAGTCAGACCACAAATAAACAATTCCTCATAATCAGTCACATAATTTCTTGTTGGCACTTTCAACAGTAGTTACTCTTCACATAGCAACTCTGGGTTTACCATCCTAGATGTCTCTGAGCATACTGCAGGTATGACAAGGACATTCCACTGTTTATATGAACTGCCAGCACTACAATAGCAGCAGGCCCGGTGACTGAACGCATTCTCTGCTCTCGTTTCCCCGAGCATGCTCTGAGCGGGACTCCTGCTACAGGGAGCATGCGCCCCTCGCAGTTGCATTTCTCTTATCAAACTACCCGCATTCCAACATGAACTTATACCATATTCACGAAAAAGGATGGAGGATTGAGCTGAGTGGCCAAGTGGGACGCGTTTGGAAAAATAGGAAGTTGAGGAGGTTCCCCTTCTCCTGGCACGCACAGAGAGCCTCGCACACGGGCCATGCGTTCAAAATGCATTAAAAAACACAAGCAGGGGAGGAAGGCGGCGTATCAAACGGAGCGAAAGGTATTTGCATAGGTCGAGTTAAGACTCGACTGGAAGTTGATGCCAAATGATTCGAGGTGTTGAGGTTAGCACAAAGAATGACACTCGCTCAGCTTCATTCCAAAAACATGAGGTTAGACAGGGATGTTAAAATCATGGCCTACTTTGAAAATTTCCCATCCCTATTTTAATTTCTGTTTTCAGTTTGATTCAAACGTATTTTTGGATTAATTATCAAAGACTCTGATTAATATTAATTCACAGTAATTTAACATTTTCACATGGGTTATCTGTTGTATTCTGCATTATGCCGTAGTACGCTCAACAGCACATTATCGTTCATTCTAAACAAAAAAATTACTCTAAATGTGAGTCTAAAAAAGGAAACTTTTTCAATCGGCGTTTGACAGAAATTGCCTTGATCCTCACAAAAAAAAAGGAAAAAGCTAAACATACATCAACCCAGCATCTCACTGACCTCTGGGCGAATTATTATAATCTCTTAATGCTCGTTCTCTGTAGGTGAAGGAATGCACAAGGTGGTGTGGATGATTTAGAAGTCAGGAAAAATTACAGGAGCTCCGAGTGACAAGTGGAAACATCAACTTATCTTTGTTTTAGGTCGTTAAAATGTCAAATTGAATAAGTGTGAGCGGCCCCCTTTTTCGTGCGGGCTTTTGAAGAGTTAAACCACATATTGTTCTTTTTGTAGGCAGCCAGGCAGGGAGGCAGGCTATATGGGAAACCACAGAAATCCACTCCCTATCTGTGCCTGCCGCTGGTGCTCCTCTGAGAAGCCACATTTCTGCTCTGCACGTTCGGACCAATAAAACTCTGCTCCAGTGTAGTAAATTCAAATTATAATCATTTATAACACAGCATGAATAAACATTTTATTCTCTACATATTCTAGTCTTGAATTGTAATACATTTGCTACGAATACCACAAATCTGATACTTATTCATAGTCTTTTTGAGAGGTAAAACAATAAATAAAATAAATTCAGAACTCCTTTAAATGTCATCTCCTCACTATAACGCCGCCAATTAAACTGACAAACGTAAGCAGTAAATGCTAGTAAATGTGCTCGGCGGCAAATGTTACTGAACTCCTTTTCACTTCTGTTTTCCGGCTCAAAAACACTTTAAATATTCTGTTAATTTTTTTTTATTTCAACCAGGCTACAGCCAACCGCTGTAAAGATAAATGACTTGGCCGGGGCCTGTGCAGTGCACTTCAGCTGGGGCCATAAAAGCACAATCCTCTTAAGTACAAACTAAACCACATCTCAGTCAATCACTTACTTATGCCAAGTAAAATATAAACAGTAAAACTGAGTCAGCCAAAACAGTCAGCCTCTCTGACTGCTGAATCAACCTTATCGCGCGTTTGATCTTCCTACAGTGAAAGTGGCTTTATCTTCTTCCAACTTCACTTCCCTAAAGTATAGGGGTTTTACTCTAAATAAAAAATATACACGTGGAGGAAAAATATAAACAGCACGAGCAAGGCTGGGGAGTGTGTGTGTGTGAGAGAGTGTGTGTGTGTGTGAGAGTGTGTGTGTGTGTGAGAGAGAGAGCGAGAGGTTACTGGAGGACGCAAATAACCTAATTAAACCTGACAGAAAATGAGAATACCTGTGCCAATTGCGCACAAGATCATAGAGATGGAGTGCGATCTTAAAAATCACCTTTACGCACAACTTTACGCACACGAAGAACGCGTAAAGATTGGCACTTGAGTGACTTTCTAATTGATTTTTCGTTAAAAAATAAATAAATCACCACAATTGTGTCACAAAATTGCGCATTTTTCATCAAGAACTAAAGTATTTCTACCTCTTATTTTTACTTATAAGGCTGACTTTATGAATTGTGAAAGTATTTCCCGTGCACACAACTTTCAATCCCCTTCCCACTCGCCTGTGACAATTTTCTCAAAAATATGCAAATCATGGCAATTAAATGTGCGCGTAGAGAAAAAAAAGAAAGAAGACACAAATACCTGAGTGAGACAAATTGGAGAATACATGACGAGACGGCTTACACACACGCACGACGTGAATGTACTTGGACTGATTCCTCTCTGATCACTTTATCGCGCCATTCCTGGGGCCGACGTGCACCGTGCGAGACCGTGGAGCAGCTATCCGCGTAAAAAAAAAAACAATGCGAGGTTATCCAAGAACATCCATGAATTCGTGCGATCCAAAGATTGTCGTCTCCGCGGCGGAAAGGAGATTTTACGCAGTGTTTAAAGTTGACATGCACTTTTTGCAGATTCTACTCGCGGAGCCGGTGCGAGCGGTGGCTGCTGCTGCTGCTGCTGCTGCTGCTGCGTACTCCTCTACTACATGGGGCTCTTTGCGCGTCACGGTGCTCTGAGATCTCGTTCATAAAAGCATCGTGGGGAGCTTCAGAGGGCGCCGAGTGTGTGATGTTCACCCCTGCTTTCACCAAACTTGATATGAAATCGACCGGTGCACCTTCGGTCCTGCGCGATTCCAGCAAATCAGACCCAACTTTTTTCCTTTTTTTTTTTTTCTTTCACCCACGTAATTACACAGTCACACTCCTCCTCCTCCTCCTCCTCCTCCAAACACACAGCCCCTATCCACCATCCAGCACCTTCTTCTCCTCCTCCTCAGCTATCTGAAAACACAGCATTTACCCCCTCGTTCCAGATTTTTTATATATATGTATTAGCTTCAGGGACTTTGGAGCACAGAGACGGAAAAGGGGAAATTTCCCTACACAGATCTGGCAACCTTCACACCCCCCCCCCCGAACCCCGTGTCAACAACATGCGCTCCACTGTACTTATTCCCCAGTTCAGATCATCCAACATTGAGCCTTTACTTCGCAGTTAAATCACAATTTGGGTCATTTGTTGCTTGTCAGCCGCTTTCTAGCAGAGGAAACCAACACGAACTCCATTAGGAATTTCTTTAAAAGTTCCCAAAATAATTAACAACGACACAAACAGCGTGTAAAGGTAGAAATTAAGGAGCATTTTCTGTTTTCTTTCCAACTGAAGACCCCCAGCTGAAGGCAGTCCACTAACTGTACTGTTTACTGCAGAATTAGCCCGACAGGTAAAACTGACACCTAGCTTAAAAGTTGGACGCGTTACGCACACTTTAAAGGGGATTTCTGTTTTAAATTTCATATTTTAAAATGCTGCCAGTGAGCCGAATGACTCGTCTCCACCTGAACACTTGAATTAGCTTTTAAATAAAAGTGTTTTAATCCCCCACAGCTAAGCTAGGTGCGCATCGCGCCGAAATGCCTGGAAGTTAAAGCGAGTTTTGTTGCTGCAGCGTGTGTGTGCGTGTGTTTGTGTGTCCAACAGAGCTGTCAGCAGTCCACATAGAGTTCATTTGCCAAATTAAGGGGAATGGGATGTTAACATAGGCTGCCGGAGAGAACCCGTGCCAAGTTTAGTACGATTTTGGCCCGACCGTGCCAGTGTTGTGGTCCGTGTTAAGTTAACCCCACTCCTCCAAACATTTTCTCACCCCGTCGCGGACAGGACAGTATGACTAAAATAAAAATGGTATCACAAAAATGAAAATAAAAATAAATGAAACTCGGTATTCATCACAACATTTGACAGCAATAATAATCCATGTTCACGTACCATTGCACTGTACTGCATGGATTAATGGGGGATCCTGGAGCCTGGGGTTGAAACACACAAGCCGGTAGCTTCACATTTCTCACGTTCAACTTTGTGCTTTGGAGGGCTTTTCTCTTGCGGTGCTCGCACACAGACAAAAAAAAAAGAAAAAAAAAAAAAAAAGTCAACACCGGAAGACAATTCTTTGCAGATAGCGGCGAACAGAAGTTTGGAGCACCTCGCGTTTTTTCTCTCCCTCTCTCTCTTTCTCTGTTTTTTTTTTTTTTTCCCTGTCTTCCTTCCTCTTCAAGTCTTACTTTTTTGGATCGGGTTTTTTGGGGTTGTTCAGTGAAGTTGAACGCGATCCAGAAGAGGCTGAGTTTTCGGCACTGGGCTGGTCTCCGCCTTCACTTTCACTGTCTGACTGACTGCCGCCCTCCGGCTCTCGGCGCCGAGCGTCAAGTCGGATGCGATCTGACGAGGGCGGCTTCCGGCGCGACTCTTTCAAAATACAATAATAAAACATAAACTGATGGAGCGATTCGTCTTCAAGCGTCCATAAACTGCCAAATAACGTGAAACAGACGGGCACTTTATTCCTACATACTTTCCGTGGCTCTGTATAAAATATTGCTAACTTACCTTAGCATGCATGTCAAAAGTTTTCATGTCAAAACGTAATCAAATGTCTTAACTTTTTTTTTTAATCAGCTACCTGAATTGTTGTTCAACGTAAAAAGACAAAGACAAAAGACATGTTGTTAATATTATAAATTACCACGTGCAATAACTCAGTTGTATCAGAATCCTTTTTTCCCCACTCTTATTTTGAAATGATTTCCCGGTGACGCTCCAGCCGTCTCTCCGCAGCTTGACGCAGCCTTTTCGTAACAGTGTCCTCATTCTCGCCTCTGATTGGTCAGACGCGGTGGCCCCGGGTCTCTCTACCCTGGGCCCCTCACTTCCGCTCCTCTGACGTGCTGTGCGGGTCTCTTGACAGAGCAGAGCCGCTGCCGGACACTCAGCCAGCCTGTGAAGCGATGCGGCCAGTGACTAATGGTGGAAATCACTACACTGCAGTAATTACTGTTGCACAAAACAACAACAACAACAACAACAATAATAATAGTAATAATAATAATAATAATAATAATAATAGTGCACATGTACCCAGTAAAGTAGTACAATTATCTCTATAATGTTGCTTATTTTGCACGTAATAGCCATTTAATCGATCAATAAAATCTTAGCAACAAAATTAGCTTTTAAACCCACTGCCATAGCAACTATCATAGATAAATATAACTAATATAATAGTATTTCATGTCATCAGTGCCGTTATGAGCTCATTAAGTGAGAAGAACAGCAGTGTAATAGTAATAACAGTAATTCCAGTCATAGTGTTAATATAGTAGTAATGTTGTCATTGCAGTTGATGGGCTGTTTTAAAAGGTTAACATTGCACTGATTAATCATTCACTAGATGCCCATTACTGTATGCCAGTAATCACAGCGGCAATGGGACTTTATGACTCGAATGGGTAGTCTGAGCCTAGTCACACAATATTCAGTGTTGTCATGTGCGTATAGTGTCTGCCTCACACACACACACACACACACACACACACACACGGGCAGCGATCAGCTATGATTCACTTCTAAAAACAATAAAGCCAAGAGTAGTCAGTTGAAGTAGAAATGCCTTTAAATTTCTGATGGTTTGTTGTTGGCGGGTTAATTCATAATGTGGCAGCCTTGAAGCAAAGCTATTTGCTGGATTGAGGCTGAATAGATCTTATCCTTCTGTCTATTACGCCTTTAAAAACACTCATTTATATCTCTACTAAATTGAGATTTCAAGCACACTAAATAACACTTTATTGCCTTTATCTTTATTTACACCCATAGTATTTTTCCCCCAGAAAGTTTTATTTTTACCTCTTTATTTCTGTTAATGAGTGCTTTAATGAAATGCTAGATCTTTATCACATACCCTGACTCTTAACTCTCCCTCCATTAATCCAGCATTACATCCTGCCAGTCTGCTAGTTCACACAGCACGAGCCTGTACAAGATTCATCCCCTCGGATGTGGACCTACCGCCCCCATGTGGCCACGAACACAACCGCCACTTGCTTGTTTGTTAGTTACACACAAGCCGGCAGGACATTTCTATATTTACAGAAGACTGGCACAGCTAACAGTGTTATGATAATCCCCATTAGGCTGAATTAAAAAAGACAGGTTCATACTATGCATTGTTCATGTAGTAATAAAAGGCATAATAATGGCAAATCAGTCCTTATAATAACAAAGAGTCATCCTATTACATGTTAGAAAAGGTGCACTATGAAGTTTTGGGGAAGAATTTGAATCAGAAGAGAAAGATTGACAAACATTTTTTTATGCCAAACAAACTAAACAAACAAATTCTTTTTGTTTTCATAACTGAATAAAGTGAATAAACAAACTGACCTTAAAGGACAACACAGCTTCATACTGTTTTACTTTGTTTATATGTGGCGGACCCTGCCACTTTTCCAGCTTCAAACAGTGTTCTGGGACCTTATTTTCCTCTGAACAACTTGTTTATTCAGTTATGGAAAAGATAAATAATTCTGAGTTTGTTTTAATACCGCATTAATAATGTAAATATTAAAATTCTCCTCCAAAACTGCATAATGCCCATTTTACAATGACTCTTCTGTATTAAAGCATCCCACTGAGATAGATAGTATACAATGAGCCTTCATGCACAACCCCAGTGTCTATATTAATACCATTAGGTGGCGATATACCAGTATTGGTACCATAGGGACTACCTCTTTTGATCCGGTTATAATCCAATGCTTTTTATTATATCAATATGTTTGACATTTAACTTAATGAACCACAGCAAAGACTGGTCAGAGATCAGAAAATATGTTTTTGATGGCGTGTCATGTGGTGTCCAATTTAGCTTCAATGTAAAGATAACCATATGTACAGTAGTACTACAAGGCTGCTGCCATTACAGCAGAAGATAATGTATATATAAATAGAGATACCATTAAAGGGACAGTTCACCCCAAAATCAAAAAGAATATTTTTTTTCTTCTTACCTGTAGCGCTATTTATCCATATAGATTGTTTTGGTGTGTGATGCCAAGTTTTAGAGATATCAGGGTGTAGAGATGTCCACGTTCTCTCGTGTGGTGCTGTATATTTGATTTTGGGGTGAACTGTCCCTTTAAGATTAGATTGTTAACTCAAGATCAGAACTGTGCTATTGTGCAATTTCCTACCAGTTGCACCATTTCCTATGAGCTTTTTACAACGGGGGTAACTTTTCATGACAAGACAGCAGGTAAGCCTGTCTCTGCTTAATCCTTTAATATCCCTAACCTTTAGTGTGAACTTTTAATTAACTGCTATTTTTGACCACAATGTACTTTGCAGCATGCTCGCTGGAACTGCTCTTAGGATCCCTCATGAGTTCTTGCAGATATGAGAGTTGAAGCCGGTGTTATTATACTCAAAGTATTCCTTTAAAGGTGCAATATGTAAGAATTGTAGTTTTAAAATGTTAAAAAAATGGCAGTTTTGATGTCATGTCAGACACTTCTATGTACCATGCTGCAGAGATATCTTTGAAGTTTGCACGCTAATCAGCTAGCGCCTAGCCACTTTGTACCTCAAGATTAGCGAACAACACCAAAATAACCCCAAGCTCCCAATCTGAGCATAGTCAGCTAATGGGGGAGCTAAGTGCGCAGCTAGCTGAGCTATCATTTGACAGCTGTTAGAGGTCACTCTGGTGATATGCTGCCCCCTATTGGTGTGGCACATGCACTTGAGAGGTGGCCTATTCTTACATGTTGCACCTTTAAAGGGACAGTTCACCCCAAAATCAAAAGTACATATTTTTCTTCTTACCTATAGTGGTGGTTATCCATCTAGATTGTTTTTGTGTGTGTTACCGAATTTTGGAGATATCAGCCGTAGCGATGTCTGCCTTCTCTGGAAACGCCCAAAAAGTACATTAGACTCATAGATGAGAGGCTAGCTAACTAATATAGCTACCGTCTAAGTAAGTGAAAACACTACAGATACAAGGAGAAATATGTATTTTTGACTACTGAGTTTTGGAGATATTGGCCCAAAGAGATGCTGGCACCACAAGCTGAGTGCCATCTGATTAAATCATACTCATGAGAAGGCAGACATATATCTCCAAAACTCAGCAATTCACACCAAAATAATCTAGATTGACAAATAGCTCAACAGGTGAGAGGTAGAATAGGTTGTTTTGATTTTCGGGGTGAACTGTCCCTTTAAAATAGCACCAGTTAAATACTTAGGAAGTGCAAAAAATGTGGTTTCAATAAAGCGCTTTTAATGCATGTAAATGAATATCACTAAAATAAAATCCACACATTGTTGACATGCACATCCAGACATATAACATGAATATAAACAGGAACAAAATTGAGCAGCAGCAGCAGCATGTGAGCAGAAAAGGTCAACTCTGTCAGCTCATACGCATCAGGGACAGACAAACAGACTTCAACTTAAACCCTGGCGATGGAGCACAATAAAAGCTCGCCTGTAGTCGGACGAGTAAATAAATATTCAGAAAGAAATGTCAGCCTGCGTTGCCTCTTCAGCATGGGAAAGGCGCGGGCTGGACAAGGGCTCTTTGTCCGACACTATCAAGTTTAACGCTGCAGAGGGTGCACAGAGAGGTGCACTTGAGGAACACTCTTACACTGAAGGGAGGGTAAATACTTCCTTCAGTCATTCATCTCTGCCAAAAAAATAACATTATTTTTCAAGCTCATTTTGAGCGCTCGTCACCTTCAAAACCCTCGATTCTTCACATTCGAAATGAGGAATAATTGGATTAAAAACATGTCAATGATCACATTTTTACAACTTCTAGCCTTGAGGATCACATTCACTAAAATGAATGTTAATGACAAGGAGGCTCTTAAAAAATAATTCTCGGGTAAAAGCTGATAAACATCTTTGTTGAAGGCACTTAGCACATGACAAACTAATTAGAGAGGGTGACAATGCAAGTCGAGTGCTGCAGTGAAATTGCCGGATACATAGAGACAAAAACTACAACTTCCAAAAGCATTGCAGGTAAATTCAGCTTCGAGAGGGTAATCTGATATTCGACTGGGTCGGGCGGTGTTACAGTTTGAGACTAGACATGGATTCTTACAAATGTATTTTGTATTTATGTTAGAAGTCTGCAGGATGACATAGAAGACAGGGTATCACATGAAATAACTGTCCTTTTTTAAAGGGGCACTATGTAGTTTCGAAAAAGAAATTCAAACTCAGACATTTGATGTTTACAATATAAATGAGGTAATAATACAAACTCAGAAATATTTATTTTTTCCATAACTGAATAAACAAGCTCTTCTCAGAGGAAAATAAGATCAGAACACTGTTTGAAGCTGGAGAGGTGGCAGGGTCCGCCACATATAAACAAAGTAAAACAGTATGAAACTGTGCTGTCCTTTAAGGTCAGTTTGTTTATTTAGTTTGTTTTGGCATAAAAACAATCAGCTGATGAATATCTTTCTCTTCTCCAAAAACTACATAGTGCACCTTTAAAGTGATTTAGCTTGAAAGTGATGTTTTTAACAGAGCAAACAAAAAAAAAAGTCAAGACAAAAGAGCTCCACTTACCATCCACCACGTCCTGGCTGACATGTCATAACAAAGCTGCCATTTAATGGACCCCTCTGCCAGTTTCCCAGCCATCCCCGTGCTCCCGGCCAACATCGGACGCAGCCCGGTGGAAGATGAGACACCTAATCAAAGGGGCGGCAGTGGAGGCATGCTGTGTCGCATGAAGGCCAGTCCGTGACGACGTTGCATTGTGGGAGAAAAAAAAAAAAAAAAAATCGGGCAACAACTTGACCAGTGACTTGAACCTGACTGTGGTAATTACAAGAGCCATGACCCCTGCGACCCTCACCATCCCCCCTCCTACACCAACCTCCTCCCTCCTCTCTCCCTCCCTCCCTCCCTCCCTCCTCTCCTCTCTCACACTTAAAAGCCATTTTTAAAATGAGTAAACCACCACCAGTTTGATTAAAACAAATCACAGTGTAGATAGCAGTTTTTGCGAAGACTTGATGAATAACAACAAGCTGGAATTAAACTTGGTGCAAAAATGTACCGAGCATTTTAATTTGGATGCGGCTGAGAGCATCTTTCTTGTGTAATATTACAAGACAGAGTCAGCAGCAAGCCAATTGTGAGTCAGCGCTGACATTTGGCCTCTCGGTTTTCAATCAACCCTGTATTTGTGTGATTAAAAACCTGCCAGCGCTGGGAATTATCCACTCGAGAGCCGGGCCAGCTAGATTTCACTGAGCTAAAGGTCATTCAAAATAATAAGATGTGTCAAAGAGAGATCCTGACTGCTCCGATCTATTGACTGCAAAGCAGCCACGAAGATCAAGCGGTCATCGAGAGACCCGTTACATTTAAATCCCTGTCTGTGTCGGAGGCTTTACGGGAACACGACTGTGTTTTTGATCCATGAATTAAGACGTTTGGCGTGTCCATGTAAATGTTATCTGAATGCCGGTTGAAAAGACCTTTTCTCCCCTGCCACATTCCAATCCTCCTCACTGAGGCCGCTCGGTGGCAGCTGGATTTCCCCACAGGGATGGTGGGTGGACTTAGCAACAGTAACTTAGCATTAGTTACAACAAATAGATGGAAAAAAAAACAAAAAACAGAGCTCATGCTCGGAGACGAAGACAAAAACATGAGAATACTGCAGTTTTGGGCACATGTGCATTCAAGTGAGAAGTTATTGAACTCACAAAATACATTTTAAGATGAATTGTAAGAAGCCTTAACAATTCAAAACACAATGGAAAATAAAGTGGGATTTAACCACTCCAATTAGGAAACGTGCTGTTTGTCTTACAGCTGATTGCACTGTATGGCTGCTTTTAATTTAATAAGTACCTGTTCACTGCTGACCTTTACAGCACACCTGACTTTAATGAAGCGCTAATTAGGAGCCTAATTAGGAGCCTTATTAGGAGCTGGCCCATTTAATCGGTCCTTTAACACAAAGAACAATGAGACACTCAGCAGTCATCATGGAAGGCAAATGTCAGCTCAAGGCAAATGAATATTACTCTGAAGGATGAAAGACGACAAATGAGGTCTCACTGAGCACTTTGGCTGCTATCATCAAAAGGAAACTTGGGGGAGATGTGACTTTTGAAGCCTCGCTGCAACAGAAAACCGTTTGTTCTGCAATGATTATATACATGTTATTCCTTAATTTACACATTGTTTAGCGTATTCTCTCTACGGCAGCAACGCCTAGAAAGTAAAAACAGGTCGCTGTCATATTATAAGATGACAATTTTATTGTTGTAACTAAATGTTCTTGATGTTTTAACAAGATTCTTTCACATTATTATATCATACTAACTTCCTGTTATAACCTGGATAAGGGATTTAAATCACACATTAGCTGACAGGCTAACTTCGCCAATTAAAAACATTTACGTGATTACCTAAATGATCAAAACATTTAAAAACATAAACTTTTCACATCATAATGTGATACTAATTCCATTTTTTAACATTAATTAAGCTTTGTTTACACATATTGGGTTTAAGGTCAGAACAAAATGGGTGATTTTGCCATTTTTATCTTTTTGTTTACTCATACAGGATGCAGAAGTGGAGTCCAACAATGAGGAAGTAAAGCCCATGTCATCAAAACACAGGAGCTAACAGTGTTTGAAGAGTTTGATCACTTCAGTTAAGAAAATAGTTTGGCAGAATTTAAAAAAAACAACATCTCTGACACATTATCCAGCTGCCTGTGAGTGTCCCCTTCATTTTTTTAGAGAAAGGAAAATGTTTTCCGGGCCGAGACTAGCAAGAGCGCCGTGTGCAACGTATTGATTTTGAGGGTAAAATCGATACATTTCATCGTCTTGATTGGATTAACCGTTTCAAGTTCAACTTTTTAATTGGATTTCTACTTTCTACAATGAGAGCTTATTTGAAAATCAATAGGCCAATCAATACCTCCATGTTCAGGAAGTTCAGCTGCGGGAGCTGGAAAATGGAGGAACGTAGCAGACACCTGCCACTGGCGACCCAGCCACGTGAAAAATCTAATTATGCTTTTATTGATAGTGAAAGAAAACGGAGAAATCATTTTCTCACTATGTCAAAGTGGAATCAGAGTCAGCGGGAAAAAGCTTGTATTCAAAAAGCTGATTGTTAAATGATAGACGCAGAAAATTGGAGACATCTTGAGCGATAAGGAAGACAAATCACAACTACAAATGTGTTGGCTCCTTGCTGAAGCTCTGCATAAAAAAAAAAAGGCCGCCAAGCAAAGCAGAACCAACGTACAGGGATGACCCCGTTTACGAAATCATACAGGATACATGGTCCATATGGATAGAAATCAAAAAATGATCATGCTTCCCATAATTAGTGATCCGATAATAAACTTTATCTTCCATCTCCGAGACTTAATCCTTGTCTAGGCTTGGCAAAATGGCCGCAGAACACGCCAAGCCACTAACTCCAATCCTAGACAGGTAGACAGCCTCGAATCTGAGAGATAACTGCTCCAAGCATAGTTTATGTTTATCAAGCATGTGGCTAATTATTTCTTTTGTTCAGCCAGATGTCAGACTATAAAAGTAGCAGGTGGTCACTTATTTAATTAGTCCAGTTGACCAACCATTACCAGAGATTAAGAGCACATGTAACCCAGGCCGCTGCAGACTGCTATTATCTCGACTGGACTCCTGAAATTATACTGTACCAAATTAAATTTAAAACACACTGAAGTGCTCGTTTTGGTTAAACAAAAACTGGTTTGGATATTAGCTTTAAAAACAACAACAGAAGCTGTCTTTGCTATCATTATAACATGACAACATAATGTGAAACATTTAATGTTATAACATTACATGATCATGTTATAAAGGGGAAATGTTTCACAATAAATTGTTTGTTGTTATAACAAAAAAGGTTTCCAGTAATAACATGAAAACAACTTGTTATAACAATAAACTTTACACATTATAAGATGAATCAATAAGAGGACTCTGGATGCTTTGTTTCTCAAATAATGTGCAATAACCCATATTTCAACTGTAGCATTATTTAATTTATAATAACATTTATATAGAGATATATTTCTAGTAGAGTGAACATTTCTTATATTTTTATTCTATTTGTATTATTCTTGCTTATATATAGTTTTTGTGTGTCTACATATTTCTAAGACTTTTGAATGGGAGCAGCTATTACGCAGGCAATTTCCCCTCAGGGATCAATAAAGTATCTCTAAATCTGATACCAATTCCATTTTTCTTCTCCTGATATGGCAGTAATACTCTCTCTATATCTGGGATTAGCATTGACAGTACTTTTAACACAACATTACCCCTACCACTCCCAAATAAAAGTCTTTTTGAATGTCTCTTATTGGAGTTTTAAGGACTTTAACTTCAATGATCACTTCTTACCATGTGTCATTTAACTAATACTGAGAAAATTGTGATCAAAAATCTAGATCCTCATCGTCCTGACCTGGTTAGGACTGTGGACAAATCAAGGTTTTGGTTGGTCGTGACCGAGCCGGCTGGTGCTGCTGAGAGCAATACTGTGTGTGTGTGTGTGTGTGTGTGTGTGTGTGTGTGTGTGTGTGTTTGAAACATGTTACCACTTCTGACAACACACATGGCTTACGTTCATGGATCGTGCACACATTACACACGCCTCACTGAGGCTTAAGAGCTGTTCAGGACAATGACCATTTGGTGGGAGACGACAGAAGTCCTGGGCTCTTATTGTGACACGCTGTACTGAGAAGCAGTCGGGTCCTTCAGATGTAGGTATTTACCACAAAGATAGCTGAAAAAAGAATAAAAACGTTTGTCTTTTTTGTTTTAAGTGAATATCATCTTGTCCGTAGCAGAAAACAACTCTGTGGTGCCGCCACATACAACCACGATTCCAATAAAGTTGTGTAAAACATAAAAACACTGATGCTTTTTGATATATAATAGAAAGAAAACAGTACAAAGACAATTTATTAAATGTTTTACCTCATCAGCTTCATTGGGTTGCATCAGCACGAGTCTGTGTTACACCGGATAGCTGTGGATTCAATTCATGTCTAGTTTGAAGTCTTAAAAAGCTGAATAAATCTGATTTATGCAGACAGATGACAACAACAAAGAAAATTCTAATGATATTTATATTTAGATGCTTCCATTTCCACAGGGTCCTTGGTGAAGACCTTCACAATCACAAGATCCCAACCGAACCGAACAGCTGGGAGGTGTCCACCACCAAAACACCAAAATGAGGTAATATACTGTGGAAGGATCGCGTCATTCCTCCTGTACAGTTCACAGACTGGAAGAACAAGCAGCACTGAAGCTGCCCTAGAGGCTCGTAGTGGCCAAACTGCTTCACTTCAATGGTTTTCCCTCTAATTTGTCACTTCAGAAATGACATAAGAAACATGTCCTCTTCACTGACATGCAAGGTAAACAAAAAGAGTAGTAACAGGCATCAGTGTCCAGGGGAGGTCACTTATAGTTTGACCTGGAAGTACATTAAGAGCCAGGCTGGAAGATAATTCAAATCAAATCACTATCCCAAGGTGGAAATAGAATAAAAGACCTCAGTAAAAGAACAGAAGAATTAACAGAAAGCATTAAAATATTGAAATAACATGTAACAAAATGTCACAAAACATGCTAATTTCCCCCATTTTATTTAGATAATAGTACAATAAAGAGCTTCAGCTGCAGCCAAACTTGAGGTTGCTATACAGCAAGTTGAAAAAGGAGAAAAGAATCAACTCAAACTTACCCAGAATCTAATTTATTAGAATATGAATACCTATATGATATTTTCTATAATCACAATTTATACAGCTTTTCGTGATTAATCAATGATTTTTTTTTTAAAAGCTTCCTCGGCATAAGGAAATGGATAAGATATTTATGGTGTATTCATTTAATTCACAAAACGTAACTGTTCCAGTGTTTGAGGTCTGAGTTAAACAAAACATAGCTTAGAAAAACACATTCAAATGAAACAGCAAATGAACAATGTGAACGAAACAGCACAGGTCCAAACTGAGAGCCCTGGGGAACACCGGGAAAATGGCTGTCAGGAGAGAAGAGAGTAAGCACAGCCTCTTTGACATGCTCACACCTCCATACTGTAGCAGCTCTCGGTTGAAATCAAAGGAACTCGAGCCTCTCTGTTATTCTTGTTCCCGACCGCATGAGGCGTTGCAGCTGACACGTTGTTAACTGAAGATATTCTGTAAAACTATACACAGCATCTACAGTAAATCCAAACCGAGGGGCTAAAGAGGACACGATTGACAAACAATTAAGTTAGGTAGCCAGTGGTTAGTGAGTAACGAGTGAAAATCATCCGCCCAGTTTATATGCGTCACAATACATTTCAGATTTTCACTACTGATGTTACAATAAGAATGGCTTTACAGATACACAATGCTTATTGCTTTCAAAAATGATTTGTAAAAAACAAAAAAACAGAACAAAACAAAACAGTAAACATAATCTATCAGTCCCCCTTCTTAAATACCAATCACACACATTTGCAAACCTATCATCCCACCAACGCCACCACCACAAAAAAAACATATATATAATAGTTATAATACTTATTCGCACAAACATCCAAGAACCTGAATCTGAGTTATAAAAACCACTGAGCAAATTTATCAACACACGCTCATGCAAACGCTAACAATCAGATTAAAGATATGAATAAAAACAGAGGATAAACATCGAATATAATAACTTCAAGTAAAGACTTTCTTTCAAGAGTACCAGTGGTGCAGTAAAACAGAGTGCTAATGTGTAAATCAGTGCATAATATCGAACCGCTACCTTCAGAAATTTGGTGAAACATGCATTTACTTAATGCTTGCTGACTATTGCAACATTTCCCCAGGTCTTTGGCTTTAACGGAGACCAACGTGATGGCGATGTAGTATGAGAGTAAAAAGAAGACCTAGAAAGGCACTTAAACTGCTTGGATAATGTATTATATTCCCACACATGGCAAGCTTTGTTAACATACAGGTTTAGCTATGGGATTGCCAAGTATTATAGACAAGGACAACCACACTATGCTAGTATGACTAAGCACTGAATCATCTTTATCCTTAAGTATACTCTTAAAGTATTCAATAAAATCTCTTAACAGTTCCATAGTGTTACAGCAAAACACCGTCAATAAATTGTCAAAGTTGTGTCAAGTGTTAACTAGCTGTTTGTCACCACATGTAGACTAATCTGCTAGTTTTCATATAAAGATACGTATTTATAAAGCCACATGTTTTAGACACATGTAAGACTCAATTATAACAGATGTAGCACTAAAATGAAAAGTATAAATAACAATTTTTATGCTCAGGAGACCTAAAATGAAAGACGCTGCATTTTAAGTGATATGGTTGACAGAGCGGACTCAAGCTAAACAGACAATTGAAAAGATTAGTACAATATTTTGGGAAAAAAAATGTTTTGGCTTTTTGTCGAGAGTTAGACGAGAAGATTGATACCACGCATGTCTGTACCAATATAAAATTATAGTCAGCAGGCGGTTAGCTTAGCTTAGCATAAAGACAGGAGGAAACTAGCCTTGCTCAGTCCAAAAGTAACAAAATTAACCTATCAGCAGCTCACTACTTCGAATTTATATCTTGTGAAGCATAAAATGTAACAAGCTGTGGTTTTACAGGGTATTTATGTCTTAATGCTAAGATAAGCTGAGCTAAACAACTGCTGGCTGTGTGACTTTACTTCAAAAAAATCTAGAGAACCAATTACCTCAAAAGTAAAGCAGACTAATAACTTTAAAGGTGCCATATGTAAGAAGTTTGGTTGAAAACATTCAAGACTTCAGTAAGATTAGCCACAGAATGTGGAGGAATAACAGTTTTGACGTCATGACATCTATGTATTGTGTTGCAATGCTTAGCATGCTAACCAGAAGCCTTCCGGGTTCAAAGCTCCTGTGCAAGCGACTCTTCACCGGTGCTCCGAGCTCCTAGCCCGGACCGCTAGCTGCACAGCTAACTGAGCTACCTAGCTAACGGCAGCTACAGTTGGCAGTAGTCAGCCAATTACATATTGCACCTTTAAGTTTTTATAACTTCTTAGTTTGTACAACTGGAATGATTAGTCGACTTGACAATTCTTAGATAATCTATTTTCTGACTTTTTCAAAGTCAATCTTTTACATTTATAGTGTAGCTTCATATTTAGCTCACAAACATGAGAGTCATATCAACCTTCTCCTCTAACTAAAGCAAAAAAGGTTTGTGACATTTCCCAAAATTTCAGACTATTGTTTGAGGACAAACAGGGGATTTTTGATCATAGTATATGACAAACCCCTTCAAAAAGGATTTCACAACAGGTAATGGTCAGGTCAGATATCAATGTTGCTGTGAAATGTTTGTTATACTGAGAGAAACTAGTCGATTATACAGCAGCTTTGACTACAGCATCTACAGCCTACGATTGATTGTATAAACTTCTTTCTAATTTTGGAAGTGTTGACTGCCTGCTTACTATCACACATCTTCATGTCCGGCTGGTCATTTGTCATAAAAGTATATCATTTCAGTAATCAAGTTAAGAACTTTGTTCTGTGGCCATGCTTCATAAAACACTACTTCATAGATAAACGGTCATAAAACAATGCAATACCATTCATAGATCATCAGATGATTACCAATTGCAGGAATGCAGTTGTTGCCAGATCCCTTCATCATTCCAAACTGGAAGATCACCAACCAGGAAACACGAAACAAAAACACTTCTTGTGCGCGACAAATAAAATGGACATAGTTAAAAGAAACAAGGCACAAACTTTATACAAAAAATGCCTTTCTGATAGACACTGAAGTTATCCTAGCTCTGTCTGTAGTTGATTAAAGGTCAGTAGTGAAGGCTCTTTATTAAAGTAACCTGAGAGGGGTCCCTTTCGCCAGCTGCTTTCAAGCGAAGACTTCCGTCCTTTTGATGCAATTAGCCATTAAAAGTGGTTTCCAAATGCTGAAAGTAGCAGTCACAGTGAGTAAAAAAAGCAACAATTTCCCGCCAGGTGTTTCTTGACCCTGTTTACTGCCAGTCTGGGTCTTGTAGAGAAAGGCAAAATAAAAAAATAAAAAAGGGGAAAAACAAAAAAGCTTAAAGTATCCACTGACAAACCAAGACTGCTGCCCAGCTCCCATAGCACGAAAGAGGATGGTGAAGGCGAGCAGATGGATTCTTAAGTGTGTTTACAGTGTTTCATCGTGGCAGCCCTACCATCTGTGCAGGTAGGAGGTGCTGTAGTGCTACCGACCTACACGTGGGTGCGGAAGTGGTGGCTGGCTTGAAGCGGCTGCCTGTTTCGGAGCGGGATGAACCACAGGAGTTTCCAGCGAGTGCCGCAAACTTCAGCTAGTGCCCACTGCCAGGTTCTCTTTGAGCCAAATCTGTCAATTTAAAAAAAAAAAAAAGAAGCAATTATTCATGTTAAAACTTGTCTTATAAGGGCGTATTAAAGCAGCTGTAGGTGATATTCAGTGTTAAATAGCTCTTTATTCCAAAAGTGTTTGGCAAGTAACCCATGTCTCTCCTCCCCAAGCTCATGCAGTAAAACTGTAGCTAACTGCAAAACGGACAGGAAGTTAGCTTAAACCCCCACGGCAGCTTTAAAGGAATAGTTCAACATTTTCAGAAACACAATTATTCGCTTTCTTGCTGAGCTTTTTATAACGTCGCTCAATATGAAGCTGGAGCCACAAGCCAGTTAGCTTAGCTTAGCAGAAAGACTGGAAACAAAATAATCAACAGAATGGGAAGAAATAATAGTTTTGGTATAATGACGTCTATGTGTTGTATTACAGAGATATCTACTGAAGTTAGCATGCTAACCAGCTAGCCCTGTCCCGTCCTTATCCAACACTCTTGTGTAAAACAAGATTCAATTCTAGCTAATACGTACATTTTTTTAATGATTTCTTTAATGTAAATATAAACTGTTTCTGGCAATTTTGTAAGACAGAGTTAAACAGACTCACATTTCATTTGAGAAGTGAGCCATTTTCTCTATGGTGGTAGTATCCTGTAAGGAAAAAGGAAAAAGACAATGCATTTCACAAAATAAGCTCCATCGTGATAATTTGGGACCTTGATTAAAGTGTGAAATGATGACCCAGAAACATTAGCATCATTAAGCTGTTTGTCTTTGAATACCAGCTTGCTGTTTCCCACCTCTAAGTCAAGACGCTTCTAGCATTGCAGCTCTGCCAAAATTCTTAATGAAAGCTTGCAAAACACTTTGGCTCGCAAGAAAGATTACTTTGTTATGTCATCAAAGGTATTAAGAATTCAACTCTTGCATGCACACAGCCCGACCCCAGACTTTCTCTCTTGTTTCTTCACCATTGATCCCTGCATTACTGGCATTGATTGTTTTATTTTTGTGCACTACGTCATGTCGTCCCGACTGAAGCTGTGCGAGCTGCTGCCTCGTTTGCCGGATCGTCCTCGAAAAGACAGAACTTGCTTTCGACAGGACAAACAAGCAAAATGAATCTGGATATAATTATAACCAGTAGCATCACCTTACATTAGCTTTGGAAGTCTTTTGAAGATAAGTCAGTATTCAGTACTCACAGAGAGGATGCCCGTCATCTGAGTGTAAAATAAGCTGGACATGCCACCGAACATGACCAAACCCATGAGCGTTGAGACTCGCAGCAGAGCCAGTTCATGGCGTGTTGTAAACTTCTCCTGGCAGAGGAAAACAGAACAAACAGAACAATTCTTTAGTGTATAATCCTTTTATTTTAGTGTCCTTACAGAGGCGTTAAGGTCACGGGTGAACTCTGAGTTTCAGAGTCGTTAGGTCCAGTTGCCTACGATACAGCACTTCATCAACATGACCTTGAATATTAATCTTTCTGTTTCACCAGTCTTATGTAACAAAGCATTTAGTTCTGATATACCCAGTTGCCACACTGCATTTTTGAGATAACTAAATAAATACAGCAATTACTTTTAGTCCAACAATAAGCATGACTAAAAATGTAGTCTGTGAGCTCTAAAACTTTATCTACACGTCAGCGGAGCATATCGTTGACTTATCTTCGTGCAGAATGTACCTGGTCGAGTTCTGTCAGAGGCTGGAAGTAGTAGTATTGGCAGAAGTCCAGCACCAGGGTGAATAAACTGAGAACCTGAGTGTAGAAACAGAGCTGCAAAAAGAGCCAGTGGTTGTCTTCTCCCACACAGTTATTGATCCTGGAAGGACATAAACAGGATTTAAGATACGATCTTATATCGCTTTTTTTTTATTACAGTAAGTAAATAAATAAATGAGTCGAATATAAGACAGTATTTGTCTGTAAAACGTCTCTTGATGTAATAGTGCGTGATGAGTAAATACTTTACAACTGCCATTTTATGCAAGCATCACACTGGATAACTAAACTCAGATGTTGGAGGGCAAGCTTGACTTTTCAAAGCTATATATGTCTGAAACATGAGGTAAGACCCACGTGAGGGTGTATGTATCCTTACCAAGGACAGTGGTGGTCCATTCTGCGTACACAATGACCACAACGACTGCAGTGGTGGGACCTTTTGGGTCTCATTAAGTTGCACTTGTTGCACAACTCCCAGTGCTCTCGCTCTGTGACATTAAAACAACAATCAGCAGTGTAGCTGACATGGCGACACAGTAATAACACATTCAAACCTATTGACTTTGGTGTAAAGGTAGAATCAGAAGCTGATATCCGTTTTATACATGACTGTATCCATACCTGAGTGAGGTATGTGGGGGTCCACAGGAAGACGACCAGGATCCGCCGTGGAAGCTCTGAACAGGGCCGCTATGCAGAGCGCTGACGCTATGTAATAACCTGAATGAATACACAACGATCAGCTCTATTTTGAACGTGTGAATCATACACTTGGGGCCAATCTCGAAATACCAGTAACTTAGGTTCGGTGGTTTACTCCCAAACAATCCTCTCATGCAGCGTAAACCATGATACTCACAAACAACAATGGCCCAAGGGATGTGTCCTTCATTGTAGTGCGGTAGTAGAACCAGTTTGGGAATAAAGAAACTGTTGTAGAGCCAAATCCCAAACACCATGCTGATGCACAGCCAGCCCATGGGGTCCACCACAAAGTGCAGTCGGAGCTTCATGGCTGCTGGGGACTCCAGGGGGGAAACCTACAGAGCACAAAGCACACACACATAAACACAGTTTTTTTTGTTACATAAAGGAACATTGTGGGGCACTAAGTAGTTGTGGAGAGGAAATTCAAACGTGTTTATTCAGTTACGGGGGAAATAAACATGTCTGAGTTTGTATTATTGCCTCATTGATGTTGTAGGGTTTGAATTTGCTCTGTTTCAAATGATCTATCACACAAAATTATGATATTATCCCATCAATACTGTTACATGACAGTCTGAGTCATTATGTATAGATGACTATTATATGATACTGATGAGGGGCACATCAGCTCATGTCATCTATACAGGCCTTACTACTGTGCTATGAAGCAGGTGTCTGTAAACAAGCCAGGGACCACCTCACACCTCACACAGATACCTGACATCAGCAGTACCAGGGTGATCCAACACAGTCTGAAACAGCCCTCATAAACCCTGCTGGGTCTGCACTCGTAACCTTGTTATTGCCGAGCCTCGCCTGCTCCATCATTCATACCACTGAGCCCACTGACAGCCGCGATGGGCTTGGCTCTGTAGCCCTCAGTGTGTTAGCTAACATCAGCGGGCTAACGTCATTCCGTGTCGTTCAAGCGCTAATTAAATAATTCAACGTGTTTTAGCGTCAGTGACGGTATCCTACACAAAAAATGAAAAGGTACATACTTTTTTTTTTTTGTTTTAAGCTGTCCAATTCAGCGCACGTATCACTGTGGCTACTTCCTCATCCGAGCCTCTGTGGGCTGGACAGGAGCGCTGCTTCGTTACCTGCAGGGGAAAAACACACACTTCCGGTGTGTTTACAAAATAAAAGACGTGGAACTCAGAGAGGGAGTGGATCATTTTTGACTGTGTTTTTTGATATTAGGGTATTTTTCTTTTATACATAAAAAAGCAATGGATTCATTAGCTGACAGGTAGTTCATCAATCTTTCAAGCAAATGTGACTACACGCTGTTTTCAACTTCTCAAATGCTGTGGTTTCCCCTTTCTTTGTTGTGTTTTTCTTTATAATTGTATTTTTTTGGTAAATTATATTATATTATCTATTGTTAGAACTTCCAATAAAGCCCCCTATCACATCAGTATAAGACGTCGTCCCTTGGCACTCCTTTTATAATAAAAATAAATAATATAATAAAAAGAATAATAAATGACATTTTAAAAAGTGACAGACTATCTCCGCAGAGCAGGGTCGATTATATGGAAACATTTTATATGGTAGTCCGTTAAAAAGGCACTTTATTGCTTTAACAGCCTGAGCACGTCCATCTTCATCTGTAGACCTGTTTTAATCTCTGCTTCCATTGAGTTATCGTCCTCCCAATTAACAGTTATCATTTTCTTGGCAATCAAGTATTGTCTTCATTATATTATATTATATTATATTATATTATATTATATTATATTATATTATATGAGAGACATGGAATGCTTATTTTTTATTCAATTTCTTTTTTTTTTCTTCACATTGCCTTTGTGCGGTGTATTGCTGCTATTCCCACAGAGACTATTTAGAATAATTAATGAAATATGACTTTTTTTTTTAAATATTCATTTTATTTTTTCATTTGCAAAGTTCAGGCTTTTATTCCAGTTTCCTGTTGTGTCCTGTTTCCGGCAGCTTGACGCAGCCGCTGTGACAGGTGGGCGGTTGGAGCGCAGTGCACCATCATCCGTGGGAACAACTGTCTGCTGCCGCCTTCCGGTCAAACATGATTAATACAAGAGGAGGCAGTCTGTTTCTATCAATCCCGTTATTTTAAAAAAATATAGTTGTGGATATATTTTATCAGTGACAGTGCTTTAAGCCTACCACCACACATATTCAATTAAATTAAATTATATTAATTGGAATGGTGAGATTAGTGACGTAATTCAACTTCCGCTAGCGGCCGGAGTTTGTTGACAGCGACGCCGCTTAGCACAACTCCGCTGTGGTAGTTTCATTGTGTTATCGGGGCAAAATGGCATCGTCTAACTCATACAAACTCAGGTGCTCCATCCCGGGCCACGAAATGGACGTTAGGGGACTCGCGTCGGCTGCTTTTCCAGAGGGAGCTTTCGTGTCTGTGTCCAGAGACCGAACCGGAAGAGTCTGGGTACCAAACTCAAGGTAGCTAGCATTAGCCTGCTACTGACTAAGTAATTGTGATGGCTGGCTGCGATTAACTTCAGTTTATACGTAGCTGTGTTGTCAGGAAATGTGGCCTGACTAGCGAAAGTAGAAAGAGACGTAACAACCCACACTGAAGTCATTTACTCGTAATAAACTCATGTTAACGTTGGTAGCTAACTTGGCTAGTCAGCGCTCTGCTAACGTCTACTCAAATTAGCTTTGTCATTCATTCAGGACACAGCGCGGGTGTTGCAATACTTGCTAAAGTTCAACACGTTTAGAGTGCTGTTGTGTTTTTTGTCAGCCATTTAAATTTACTGACCCTTCTGGAAGTTATCGGCCACACCTTTGTCAACTACTTGTTCCCACCACAAGTAACTGTACACCTAACATGCCTTTGCTCTCTTTCTCCTCCTCTTGACAGCCCAGACAAAGGCTTCACAGAGATGCACTGTATGTCTGGCCACTCAAATTTTGTATCCTGTGTATGCATCATTGCGCCCAGCGAAACATATCCTAGAGGACTCATTGCCACAGGTGGAAATGATAATAACATTTGTGTTTTCACGTTGGACCAACCTCAGGCCCTATTCACCCTCAAGGGACACAAAAATACAGGTGAGGTGTGCCTTACATTCAAATAAGCATCTCATTTGCTCTGCTGTTATTTGGAAGCATCTCTGGTTCTAACGCTCAATCTCCACAGTTTGCACTCTGTCGTCTGGCAAGTTTGGGACACTCTTGAGCGGCTCCTGGGACACCACAGCCAAAGTGTGGCTCAATGAGAAGTGCATGATGACCTTGGAGGTATACTAACGCTTCTGTGATGGTACATGTTACTCTGATCTTCTCGTAGGAGGGTTTTCCTTAAGACGCGGTTAGTCAAAAGTTTGCTTTCTGTGACAGTGACTGCGGTAGACATTTGTTCTTATATAGCGATTACATCTTTCCCACTGGAACACGCATAGATATGGTCAGGCAGCGTGATAGAGCAACATCTCTGCTTGTTTGCCACAGGGACACTCCGCAGCTGTGTGGGCAGTGGTAATCTTACCTGAACAAGGCCTTATGCTGTCTGGATCAGCGGATAAGACCATCAGGCTTTGGAAAGCGGGCCGATGTGAGAAGACATTTACAGGTGAGAGTTTGCGGAGGAACACTACATTCTTTTTGTTTTCGAACTCGTCACCACTGATTAACAGAACAGAAGTTAGCAGTTCAGCCTCGATTCTGTTAAATGTTTGAACCGGTTTTATCAAATAACTATAACAGTTCAACAATCAACAGTTATGTCATATTAAAACATTTAAAATAATAAATTGTGTCATTTTTTGGTGATAAATGAACATAATAAAAAATGGTAATAATAATTCAAACACTTTTTGTCCACTATCTTTCATTGTGTCTTCTATTTTAGGTCATGAGGACTGTGTAAGGGGACTAGCAGTGATCAGCAACGCTGAGTTCTTCTCATGCAGCAATGACGCGAGTATCAGAAGGTGGCTGGTGGCCACAGGCGAATGTGCACAAGTCTATTACAGCCACACCAACTACATCTACAGCATGGCTGTCTTCCCTAATAGCCAAGGTTTGTTCTCTTACATGAATAATTAAAGACCTGTGAAAGAACAGAACGGGTGACTTGTTACTTGTGCGTGACTACACGCTGGTGCAGCATCCATTTGTTTCTCTGCTGTAATGTGGTGGCTGGCTCGCCCTGACCTCATACAGATGCTTTCCTTCTTAGATTTCATAAGCACAGGAGAGGACAGGACTTTGAGGATATGGAGGCAGGGAGAGTGCTCTCAGACCATCCGGCTGCCGGCCCAGTCTGTCTGGTGCTGCTGTCTTCTACCTAATGGGGATATAGCCGTTGGAGCAAGGTAACAGAACTGCGTTTTACACGCTAATGTGCGGTCAGACCATAAATGATTTCCTTGAAGATTTCACACTAGTAAGTATTTTTGTGACTAACCCAGATAATCCTCCTCTGCCCACAGTGATGGCATTATCCGTGTGTTTACGGAGTCTGAGGACCGCATGGCGAGTGTAGAGGACCTGCAGGCCTTTGAGGATGAACTCTCCAAAGCCACCATAGACCCCAAGACAGGCGACCTAGGAGACATCAAAATGGAGGAACTTCCTGGAAGGGAACACCTTGATGAGCCTGGTAAGAAAATGGACTGACTTTAATTTTATCATATGTATAATCACTGTATCTGATGTTTCTTTGCACAAGTCAGTCTGATAATGAAAAAATGCAGACGCTACTTCTTCATCAAGATTGTTTTGTTTGCTTGTTTCCTTCAGGGAATCGTGACGGACAGACGCGGCTGATTAAAGAAGGACAGAAGGTGGAGGCGTATCAGTGGAGCGTCAGCGACGGCCGCTGGATGAAGATCGGAGATGTGGTCGGAGGCTCGAACCAACAGACCTCCAAGACCGTGATGTATGAAGGAAAGGTAAGATCATACGCATTAATGACAGGGCAAGCTATGCATGCATGCATGCAGGAGAGCAGTCATTAATGACTCCCCATCTCCCCTCAGGAATACGACTACGTCTTCACCATCGACGTGAACGAGGGAGGGCCATCCATGAAGCTGCCTTACAATGTGTCAGAGGACCCCTGGCTGACGGCGCACAACTTTTTGCAGAAGAATGACCTCAGCCCCATGTTCCTTGACCAGGTTGCCAATTTTATAATAGAGAACACCAAAGGACATGTGGTGGGACCAGCCCAACCCGCTGGAGGTGACCCATTCACTGGTGAGGCCAACAGAAACAGTCGGTGTCTTGGCTCATGTACTTTAAATTTGTTTTGTTTTCTTAACAGCATTTTGTCTCTTTATATGGCAGGAGGAGCTAGGTACATCCCCGGGGGTTCTGACGATAAGCCAGGCTTTGGAGCTGATCCCTTTACAGGTACAGTATGTTTACGTACAGATTTTAACAATCTGAACATCGGCAGAGATTTTCTTTACACATCTGATTTTCCTCCGCACAGGCTCCGGTCGCTACATCCCAGGGTCGGGTCCGAACCCAAGTGCTCCTGTAGGCGTGGCAGACCCCTTCACAGGCGAGTCACTTATGATTCATTTATGGCAGCTGTTCAGTGGTAGACCCATGTACTTATTTAGTACAGTACATGGCAGTTGTGTTTTGTTTTTAACCCTTTTATGTTGAGGGCAACACTAATTGGATTATACCCGTCTCTGCTGTGCAGGAGGAGGCGCCTACTCCTCAGCAGCCCTCAGACAGACGGCTACCAACATCTACTTCCCCAAGACTGACGGTGTGACCTTTGAGCAGGCCAACGGCACGCAGATCATTTGTGAGTATTTCAAGTTTTGGTTTGATGTCTGCGTAAAGTCATGCCGATCAGGTTATCATCACTATCTACTATGTTAAGATTCTGAATTGGTCAAAACAAATCAGAAAGAACTTACTTTTCCTAGTAGTAAATCTCAGCCTGACATGCCCAAATTTCCTTGCTGTGTTGAAGTCAATCATTTCTTCTTTCCTCACCAGCCAAGCTGAAGGAGCTGAATGGAGGTGCCCCTCAGGAGCACAAGCTTTCCGAAGAAAATCTGGAAAGCCTGGAGATGCTGCTGGTGGCTGTCTGTGAGCCCGTCTCCGCGAAGCCTCCCCCTACCATCCAACAGATCAACCTGCTCTGGAAGGCCGCTCACTGGCCTGAAGGTACGACAACAGCATTCTAACCCAGTTTATGATGTCTGTAACGCATATTAAAATGATTTAAGGTTCTCTCGTTCATTCCTGTTCACTAACAAAACTCTCCTTCCCCCTGGACTCTAGACATCGTGTTTCCAGTCCTGGACATTATGAGGCTGGCAGTGCGCCACCCGCTGGTTAACGAGAGCCTCTGTGGAGAGGCAGAGGGAGTCCAGCTGTGCAACCACTTGCTGAGTCTGATGAGGCCCGAGGGGCGCCCTGCCAACCAGATGCTGGCGCTGCGGACTCTGTGTAACTGCTTCAGCGGCAGGCACGGCCGAGCCCTCCTCATGGCCCAGCGTGAAACGGTGCTATCACGTGCTGCCGACCTTGCCACAGTCTGCAATAAGAACATCCACATTGCCCTGGCCACTGTGGTGCTTAACTACGCTGGCTGCCTCCACAGCCAACCTGATCTAGAGGCCAAGGCCCAGTGCCTGTCTGTGGCCAGCAGAGCTCTGGAGACGGTTCAAGACAAGGAGGCTGTGTTTAGGTTGCTGGTGTCCTTGGGAACCACTGTGGCCTCAGACCAGACAGCCAGGGACCTGGCTCGCTCCCTGGGTGTCAACTCTCAGATTTCCAAGTACTCGTCGGTGTCTGATCCATCTAAGGTGGCCGAGTGTTGCCAGCTGGTTTTAAAAGAACTTCAGTGATGTGAATGATTAGAAAAATAGATCACTTTCTTACTATTACTCTGTTCTGCTTAATCGGTTGTGGTGGACTCTAATTGTATGTTCTACAATAAAAAAAGGACAATTGAAATCTCTGCATAAGCTTAGCCTTTGTTTTTTTTATTGCAACAAGTGTCAGAGGCCCCAATGAATGATTTGTTGTTTGGGTAAATGTAGGGTGAATGCATGTAATGATGGCATAAAAATGTGTATGAAATAATAATACTCTATGTAAAGTAAAATCTGTTTCACCTCAACATGTTTTATATTATCCACTTTGTGGAGTCGACTGCTACGATGTTACCTGTAGACTACTTATTCGGGGAAAGCGCTTTAATTTAATAATACAGTTGTCTTTCTAATCTTGGTAGCAGTCACCTTCCAGTGGTTTACAGAATATTAAAACAGGCCTGAAGCTTCAACGCTTCTTTGGATAATGTAAAACCAGTTTACCTTGTCCGTAATTGAATAAAATGAGGCACACTTGTATCTACACGAGGTTCTCGCATAAAAACAAGCTGGTTATATCATAATAGTAATAATATTATATCATATATAGTGCATAAAAACATTACCTGTATAGCTAGTAATCATTAAGTTTTTTATTTTATTTAGTATAATGTAAACGACCGTTTTTTTAGGTAATGGTGACAAAAGGTTAAGGTTAAATTAAAAAAAAACATTTGAAAGGTGACGCACTCGCTCACCGGAAGTACTTCTAAACAACTTCCGGGTTACTATAAAAATTGGCGGTATGCGTTGTTGCTGTTGCTCTTCCGCTCCTCTCACTGAAACTAGGGAACTTTAGTTGGACAAATATGAACTCAAACGTAACCTAACTGGACCTGCTCTTATCCTACTTGTCCGTGTTCATCGGTAGCGCTTGCTAGTTTCACAACAGTTTGTTAAATGTACGCTGACAAACTCAAAACAAGTTTGGAAGCTAACTTAGCTAACAGTAAACTTTGTAACTAGCCAGCAGCTAAAGCTAACTGGCTAGCGGTTTAATATTAAGCCAGGCTGGCATTTTGAGCACCGGACACCGGCTTCTTCTATCTCGGAACAATGGCGAACCCGGTATTGTTGCAGAGAAAGAATGGGAAATATCTCTGGTTTGCTCTCATCGGGCTTGGATTTCAACCAGACGCCGTAACGTCGTCAATCGCCGGCAAAACCAACATTAACGTTAAACACCTCAACCTGGGACCGTGAGTCTGATTGTATTGTCATAACGTTAACATACAATATTATATTGGCTAACTTAATCAGGCTTGTCGAGATCTTCTCGACATATTGTCACGTTAGTGTTGATTACAGCTAAGTTATCCTTCACAGCATTATTGAAGCTTTCTTATTCTGTGTAACAGGAATATGTTCGACAAACCAAACAAAGATGCCTGCTACCTTGTAACACATTTCCTGTTGGAAAAACTCAACCCGACACGATTCAGTGAGGCATACAGGTAAAGTTGGACATGATCGACTATTGCCATTCATGTATAAGATGTGCCTTGAATTGATTGTAAAGAAAATGTCCCACTTGTTTTGGATTAGGAACTGTTGGCCTGTTTTGAACCACAAAGCAGATGCTGAGTTCCGCAAAGTGACCTGCACTTGGCTGCGAGAAATAATGGTAAGAAATTAAGTGTTGATATTGGCCTATCATAGAGATATCTGTATGGGCATGTATTTTGTCTGAAATATGCCTAAATGAAAACTATTTTTAGAGATCGTAATCAAGAAAAAGATGCTTTGGAAAATGTATTATCATTGAATTCCCAGTGAGGTTTACGGTTTCAGTGCACCAAAGTCATTTAGGACAATAAAGTGTATTGTTATTGCCTCAGTAACACATCTTTGCCATAAGTGTGTGATAACAACATCTGAAGAATAATTAAAGAAATGGAGACGTACTGGCTGTTATAATATTATATATTATTATATATAATGTATTAATATAAGTGCAGTTTTGTCTCTCGTGCTCTACATCATTTAATGACTGTTGTCTGTTTCTAACCGTGTGTAGGACGAAACTGCGAACGCAGGATCCAAAGTGGTGGCATCCTTGTTCCTCTCACCCGGAGGCCCCAAGTTTATCAGTTTGATGCTACAGTTGGCCAATCACGTCATGCTGCAGGACATGAAGACATTCAACACAGGTAGGTCTATTAGAAAATCTTTTATTCACAATATCCGTGGCTTGTATTCACAATCTAAATTCAGCGATGTCCCAGCAGTGCTTACTTAAATCCCATTTTATGTAATTTGCCAGAGAGTTGACACACAAAAGACAATCGTATAACGTTCAATATTTTCTTTCTCAGATGGCACCTGGGTTCCTGAGGCTGCAGCGATGCCCGCTTCCTCCCTCGACATGGCAGCGAAGAGACTCAACCTGATCACCTCCAGGTTTTTGAAAACTGCAGTGGATCAGGATCGTTTTCTCCACGAGTACCAGAGACGAGCCCAGTAAGTTTTTAGTAGTCCATCTTGGCAGCTGGACAGAGCTAGGTGTTATATATTTACATCAGTAGAAGCGCTACAGTAAACCTTGTTAACGCACCACTTGGCAGCTCAGGTCATGGCACTGAAATTAAAGTTTTTCTGACTTGCTTAAGTTTGGCATTTAATAAATACAACAAAAAAAACCCCATGGAAATAAAAAAGTTACCTTTACCAAGGTAAACGACCTATGAAAGTTGTTTACCTTGCTGAATATATTTAATATTTCTTTCATTCTTTTCAGAGGTATTCCTGTCTCAGTGTTATGTCACTGCTTTTGGTGTTGCATGTTTCATTGGCTGTTTGTTTCAAGCCCCACCTGTTTCATATGAACTAATTAGTAACCCTCTGGTTAACGAGGTCAGTTGGTCGCTGCTGGAGGTGCAATCAGCGTCCCTTTTTCAGACTGTGTTGAGTCGTCGTAGCAAGACAAGAACAGGTGAAACAAATTATGTCAGCGAGGGCTCAGTCACTTCCTGGAATTGTCCCACTAAAGGAGGCCATACCAGAGAGCCGTGCCTGTGCGTTTCCTGCCACCACATGCTGAAATGTCTGAGCTTTTGTTAATTATCCTTTTGTTTTTGAAGGCTCCTGGTGAAGTCTATGAAGGACATCAGAGCTGAGGGTGCCAAGTATGACGACCTACTCAAGTATGTATTATTTTCTTTTCTCAGTAATTCTAACTTGTATGTTCATAGTTACTTAACAGGATTATCTGCTCTCAGGCGTAACAGCGGTGCTTCTACACAGGAGGGAGCTTATCCAGCTGAGAAAATCAAAAGGGTCTGTAATCTTCTATTTGTTAAACTTCCTACAAAACAAAAGACATGATTTGTATTCCCCAAGTGTTAATAAGACATAACAGTGCTGATGGCAATCGTTCTGCTTTTCTCAATCGATTTATACTGTTGCCAGTTTCCAGAAGTATGAAGGAGGCTTTTGTAATTCTGAAATCTGAAACAAGTTGTTCTTTACTGGTTGTCTCAAGGTGCGCTCTTTGTGGTCGGCAATTGATGACATGCTGGCTACTACCAAAGAGGAGCAGCATGCAGTGGCAAGCGTTCTGAAGGGGGATGTAGATCAATACATCCTGGACGGAACGGATCAAACCCTCAAAATTCCCCGGTGTCTGCTGGAGAGAGTTGAACAGCTCCCACATCAGGTGAGGGTGAAGATGAGTCAGTTTATTCTGTTACCAGAGGCCTGTTGATTCTTAAACACAGCACATACGGTTCTTGTTTGATTCTTGAGTCGATGGATTCACTGTTACCTCAGGCTATAAGGCATCAGTGATTTGTCTTAGAGGACAGTCATTTTTCTCCCGTATCAAATCTTAAAATTGGGATAAAAGCACTCCAGTTTTGCCTAAATTTTTAATGAAAATGGTTATAATTACAAGCCTCCCAAGGACATACAGAGATGGAGAAAGCTGAAATGGTACTGCAGACATGGACCTAAATCAGTGTGCCAAACTATTTGAGTCAAAGCATTGATTGTTTATGATTGTGCATGTTTTCCAGTTGAGTTCAGGGAATGTTTATGAGGCCGGCCAGCTGAACGTCCTGTGTGTGTTGGAGCTGATGAACCACGCGCTGCAGCTCCTGAAGGAGGAGCGTTGTCGAGTTGCTCATGCCCCCAAGCCCCAGCTCAGTCCTAAGCACCTGCAGGAGAAATGTCAGCAGATGGCCCGCACACTGCAGAACATCCACCTCATCAGGTACACTGACACACACTGGCTTGATATTAATCGCAATTTTCTTTTTTTATTTAGATGGATTTCATTTTGAGTTTTCTAAATTGTGCAACTTAACTTTGACTTGGATGAGGTGGATATCAGTATCGATAAACCCTCAACTATTTGTTCAGAAGCTGTAATGGATAATGGAATATTTTTAAGATCATGGGCAATAAACCAGTGCATTAACTTATTTTTCCACCAGGCAGAAGATTTCCAAGGAAGGAATTCCTGAGGTCAGGAGTGCCATCACAGAGTTGGAGGCGGAGTGGGACCGGAAGTGGATGGATACACTGAAAGAGACGCCACTCGTCTCTTTCCTGAATGAAGATCCTGTGAGTTGTCCTTGGGAGGTTTGAACTTGTTAACCCTGTAGTGCCAAAAACTCTGTGTAAAAGGTTAACAAGAGTTTGTCTATACAACTTGAAAGGTATTTCACTGTAGTTGCGTGTCTTATTTTAATTAACAGTCTTGTTTTTGTTTTTTTTAATTATTTAGGCTCTTGGCTTCCTCTCACCAATGGCTCCTCTGTCTTTTGAACCGGCTGCGGATGCTACTTACAGAAGTAGCGTCTTCTCCCAGTACCCTGCAACACTTCTTGGTTAGCAAAATATCACGACATGTATTCATTTGATTTGTCGCATATCGCAGTTGGTCTTTCTAATCATGCTAGTTGCCATTTTTCAGATGCGAAGCCTGCA
This sequence comes from Pagrus pagrus, assembly GCF_965226575.1. Lineage (NCBI taxonomy): Eukaryota > Metazoa > Chordata > Actinopteri > Spariformes > Sparidae > Pagrus > Pagrus pagrus. The sequence goes on along the minus strand of NC_140204.1, from coordinate 9,513,999 downwards.
GAGAGTAAATCACAGGAAGACGTCCAGCCGAGTTACTCTATCCTGCAGAGGTACAGCACTCTATCTTTGAGCAGCTCTTGTGTTTAATTTCAAGTGTGTTGTTTGTTTGGTGTTTTGGCTTGTGATGGGAGGCAGATACCTGGGCAGTCCTGAGCAGTGCTCTGTCCGTCACTAGTCCTCCCTACATCATCCGTGCTCTCTGATGACCGAGGCGAATTGAGAGAAATCGCCACGGACAGATACGGGGCAGACATTCTGTATTTGTGCATTGTGTGGAAAATACATTGTACTGTGGGCAGATGCTGTTTAAAATGTGTTTTATGAATAACAAATCAATTTTTTTTTTTTTTTAACAGCTCTTGTCCTGCAACAGCTGAGAAGACTGAAAGTCCTACTGTCACCACTCAGGCATCATCCCAAGCGAACACCTCTCTCGACTGGCTCTTTGACACGCCTCCATCCCCGCCTTTTAGGGCTCCATCAGCACCACCAGCTCAGGCTAGTATATTTCAGCTAACCTTTGTTTCGAGTTAAAATTCTTTGTTTTTTTTTACTCTACCTTTCTGAAATTGTGTACATCTGATTAACCCTGTTTAACAAATTTGTGCTTGCTTTTAGGCCAGCCTGAGGAAGACGACCCGTGTTCAACCGAAGGCGACTCCTGTGAGGACCAAGACTCAGATATTAGACATGGAATGTGATAACCTCGCTGATCAGGTATATTGATGACTCTCTCATTTACATAATTTGTCTTATGTAATTGAGGTAAAAGGGGAAAGTTGATGACATGGGATAAAAGTAAGGATTTCGCAGACTCAGTCCTCACTATAGAGTGTGTGTGTGTATGTGTGTGTTAGTTTGCAGATGCTGTAACTACAACTAGTCCCATGGAAGGCAGGGTCAAAGGTCGGGATCTGGAGGGCTTCCTCAGCACACTTCATGGAGATCCCTTCTCTACTAGAAAGCAGCTGCCACGCACACCTGAGAGCTTGAGTAAGTCATGAGCTGTCACATCTGCCGCCTCAGACTAAAATCTTGGTGAATTTTGTCCGAATGCACGAAGGTGTGAATAACTTGATAATGGTTCAAGAATGATGAATGTGGCCTCAAAAATGAAGTTGCTATAGTGATTAGGAGAGCGGGCATTGCATTGCATCACCAGTGTTTCAGTTGGTAAAATTTTAAAGCATTTCCTCTTTTTTTTTTTTTCTTAAGTCATGGATGTGAAGAGCTCCTGGCGTAAGGCACTTGAGGAAGACAAAGCAGAGAAAATGGGGCGGTCATTCACGGGTAACGACAGTGTCACAGGGCGGCTCACTCCCCTCTATGAGCCTGCCAGTGTGTTGCTGAGCCCCGATGCTCCCTCCCTGAGTGTCTCCTGCAGTATCTATCCCACTGTCACAAGCAACAGTAAACCTCCTGTCAGCCAACAGGGGGTCTCACTCAAATCCTCTCTGCTTTGGGACACCTTCAACACCGAGGCCCTCGACAGTCCCAGCGGCACGGGCAGCAGCGCTGTCCATTTCAGTCTCGAGCAGGAAACTCTCCCAGAGTTGCCCAGCTGCGACAGTCTGCTGAGCCTCGACGACGAAGCGGTGGATATGGAGAGCGAGGATGATGACGAGCTGCTCATCCCCTCACTAAAGACGGAGGCAAAGCAATCGCAGCAAACCACGGGTCATCATCTTGGTCAGCTCCAGCAGACAAGGGATAATGACTCCATTGTGGAAGACGGGAAGAGGACACCAGAGTGTCTTCTGTATGATCACATGGTTTCTGCTTTGGACAAAGACTGGCTAATGGAGTCTGCAAAGTCAGTGGAAGCCACAGATAAGGTCTTCTCACTGGACCTAGACACACTGGAGACAGCCGCATCTCCAAAGAAGCAGGAGTACAGCCTCCCAAAACTGATCACATTCTCTCCGATAGATGACATGAAGTGTTAACTACATGTTAAAAACCACTTATCAGCCTCAACTGTCTTAAACTGTTTGGCCTGATTTTAATACACATTTAATAAACTTGTACATAGCTGTGAAATAACCCTACTTCTGTCCCACTTTAATATTAGTTTTCTGTGCATAAGTTTGTTTTAATTTAAAATAAGACATGAGCTGCTTGAATAAAATGGTAAAATATGGTTCATTTCCTTGTGTATAAATAAAGATGGCTAACTTCAGAGTGTCTTCAAGATGGAACTCAGACTGTATTAAAATGTAGGGGGGAGCAGATTAAATGCACTATTGGTTTTGTTTCTAACCACACGATGTCTTTACAGGATTCTGAAATTCATAATAGGAATATGCGATGAACCAAGGTCAGTCAGACCGATTAACATGTTTTGTGTTTTTTCCAAACATTTGGAAATAAAAACTGAATGCATACATGCCGTTCTTTATTCTGCAATTTCAAACTAGTCTGCAAGGGATGGGTTGTCCAATAATCAATAACATGAAAGTGCTTGTTCATTATAGTAGTCTGTTTTTTGTGACTTGCATTGAATTTTAAATGGGAGCCACTTCCATCAAAAGACAGAATGGGTCTGATGCTACTATTTTCCAAGAGGGCAGCAAAAAACATCCAGATATGAGGGTTTTCTCATGCACCTGTTGCTTTGCCTTTTTTTGTATTGGTGTAACTTCTCCGTCTCAAAGATGGGGGGCGTCAGGAGCTGCAAAACCAGCAAAGAGAAAAAAAAAACAGTCATGGCAGCAGTGAAAACTCAGAGAAATGCCGGAAGTCAAACAATTTCACCTTCACAATAAAACTATTTTCAATCGAGGTAAAGTAGCCTTTAGTCTTTAAATTCCATTTATTGTACCATGAAAAAGAAATGTGTATTGCAGCAATCCAAGAAGTCTTTACCAATGAATAAAACAAAAATGTGAAATTAAATAAATTACATTTAAAAGATATATACACTATAACACTTTGGCCATGATTTGTGCATTGTGTAAAACCTGTGCACGTATATTGTGTAGGCCTATGCATAGTAAGTATTCTGTATATATTGTATTTATATGAAAAGTTTTATGTATATTTAAAAGGGCAATATGTAATTTTTAGTTGAAAACATTAAAAAAAATTAACTAAAATTATCGACAGAATGAGAAGAAACAACAGTTCTGACATTATGACATCTGTGTACTACAGCATGTAATTTCACAATCTGAAATGCTATGCTGAAATGCTGAAGAAGTATACCTGTGTACCTTCGTACGCTCCCATCTAACCTTATACAATATACTATATGTACAATTAATGAATTACAAATTATATATAAATATATTCACAATATTCACCGTCTATCTTAACCTGTACTTGATTATTTGATGTACCATTTTTTTGTATCATATGCAATAACACAACTTTTTAAAATGTAATAATGTTTTATTATGTCATCAATGTAGAGTATGAAAAGAATTATGAGGCACAATATATGGTAATAATTGTGTCACGATGTATAACTACGGCTAATAATATTATTAATAATAATACATGTATTATTTAACATTTACCATTTAAAGTCCTAAATAAATAAATAACTTTATTCTGAAAATTGCAGCGTTTGTTTACTCGCCATGGAGAGGTCTTACTTTGAAAGGGCGCGCCGGAAGATGCTAGCCATCCGTGAGCTAGCTTGCCGGCGCTCCCCGCGGCCCGCCTGCCCGTGTCAGTTGCAGCGGGGACTGTAGCCTCTCCTCTTCTCTGGGCGGTTCCAGTCTGAAAAGAGACGTTTAGAGGAAAAGCTCACCAGCTAAACTATCAGCGCAGACACAAACATGGCGCCTGCCTCCGCCGACAACTTCAGATGAAAGTGCGGGGCGAAGAAGTAACCGGCAAAAGTTTCAAAGGAGTGTTGCGAAGTGGGCTTTTTCTCCGCGCGCCGTCCCGGTTCGACCCGTTTCCACTGGCGTGCGTAGAAATACGGAATATATCGAGCGGGGAAAAACAAGCAAGTTGCCTTCATGTCAACATTGTCCCTCGCTGCAGTGTAAACAGCTGGTAAGTGCTCCTATTTTTTGAATATTAAGCTAGCTGCGGCTCGAGGAGAGTTTATCTTGGGGAATTAAAAATAGTAGTTTCGCTATTTTAACGCGACTTTAGCTGCGTGTGAGTGAGGTCACCCGCTGAAAATACATTTTCCTGGTGTTGCGCTGCTGCGGTCTACACTTTCCATCGTGTGTTATCCAACTGCGGAAAGAGACGCAGCCACGTATCACTGCACGGGGTAATAACAGAAGGGACGTTTCTTTTGTTAAACCCGGGGTGAGGTGTATTTCCTGCACGAAAGTTGACCTAGTTATGGGTCGGATGCAACAGTTGGGAATATAACACCAACCCGAAACACCCCTCCCTCCTCCTCCTCCTCCTCCAGCACTGCCCTCCTTGACGCCAGATAACCTGGCTCTCCTGGAGCCTGCCCTAACCTTGCAGGTGTTTGCCCTCAGCCTCAACTCACATCTGAGTTTCCAACTTGAAATCAAAGAGATATATTAACAAAACAAAAATAGAAATAAGGAACTGTTAACCTGACTTCCTTTTGGACATGTGCTTTGCTTTCATCCATGGCTGCATTTGTGTGACCCTAACCCCAGAGTTGTGTAAGATGCCTCTGTTGGTTTTTCTGTGCTCAGTGCCATTGAACGCAACGCCAAGGTGCTGCTCGCATATCTATGCCTCAGCACTTGATGGCTTGCCAGCCGGCAGTGAGTCCGTCCAACCCTTAAGGGCAGCAGCAGCAGCAGCAGTCCCAGCTCCAGCTTCCCATCACCGTTTTGGTGATTCATGGCGTGCATGTGATGTTCCTGTTATGACAGCCGTGGCACAAGTCCCAGCAGAGCCGAGGATAGCACTTCCTCTTGTGTTTGTTTGATTTGATAGTTTTTTCACCTGACATGGCAGCAGGAAAGTCTGATTGTGACAGAAAACTTGAGACTCGTGGAGGGAGTGAATCGTGGAAATTGCTGTTGCAGAATTGCATCAGAGAGCTGAGCCACTGACACGTGGAAACGCTGAAGAAAAATCTCTGCCTTGACCTTGGCTTGGCCTGACAGCGGCTGGAAAAGGGGAGTTGCCTCCTACTAACTGCCACAGGCAGCAGGTATAAGTAGGTCACGGCTGCACTCTGGCTTTGTGTACATTGAACTTGCACTTTGTCACCACCGCTGGTCGTCCAAAGGCTCTGTCAGGTGACCAAGGAAAGGAAGTAGATTGGCCAAGGGAGTAGTTACAGGCTGTGGAAGGACTTGCTGGTTGCCTAGGCAAAAGTCAAATTGGGTTTTTGATGAGTGTGAGCAAAGCCAGTAGCTCATTCTGTCGAACAGTGAGAGCAGTGTTTCACAAGAGCAACTTTGTCTTTGACCGACATTTCAACTCCTTTCAAAGTTTGAAGCTCCTCTGAGTCTTCGACTCTTTTTAGCACTTCACTCCGGTCACTTTCAGGTCACAGTTCTTCATTTTCCGAACAACAAAACACTTTTTTTTCGACACCCACACCTTCCACTGTTCCTACACAGCTCACCCTAACTGCTTTCAGTGCTTGCACTTCAGCCAACACTTCAACTGACTTTCAGCCGTTTATTTCTTCCCCTTTAACGGGCACGTGGTCAATTCATCACCTACACCGTAACTTTTGTGTCAACTGCAGCAGAGCATACACCTGACCCTTTGAGTGACGTTAGCATGAAGTATTGCATTAAGAAAGGATTATTTAAAACGGCGCTTTTTACACTTCAACTCACATTTTAGTTGACATCATCTTCCTATTAAGTCTTTTTCTAGTTATTAGCTTACTCGTGCAAAGGACATTTTCCTGCTTAAAGAGCTCTCGGATGATTAACAGCGGCATAAAAGCATCCCCAAAGCTAGTCGGCAGTCGTTGCTCGGCTCAAGGACACTTCAACAACCCTGATCATCTTTCTCACCATTGCTGTTACTGTTAATGTTTTCTTTGTAGCATTGTGCTCCAACATTATAAGCCAGAAATAACTGCAGATCTTAAACTGAGACTACAGACGACGCACAACCTTGGGCTTGCTAGGCCAGTGTTCACCTGAAACACCTCGATGCAATTTTGTTAAGCTGCCTGTTTGCACCTCTTAAGACATATTAACTCCAGATAGTCGTTTCCAGCCAAAGAGCAACAACACAGATCTTGTAATCCAGCCAAGAACCCTCTCAGGTAACCTATTTCCTTCCCCTGACCCTTGTACTTTGGTGTGATGTGCCAGTAGTGTTTTAGCCGTCCCCTTAGTTTTCACTCAGCCTGGGTCTAAGCTGGTATAGGCCCAGCTAGTTAGTAAGGGCAATGAGTTTGCCCTCTCTCCCTTCTCCTCAGAGTGGAAAGAATGCTCTCTGTCCGCCGGGCTGTCACGCTCCAGGAGGGAGGCAGTCTTGTGACGTTTCTGCTGAGCCTAGCTTCGCCGCTTCTCATCGTTTTTGACAACAACCTTTAAATAATTTGACTGGATTTAAAATCCCTGTCCTTGTCTAACCTTTTCGTCACGTGTGCTGCCTGTGCAGGGGAAAGTTGTTATTTGACAAAGTTCAGCAAACCCTCGAGAGTCTGTCGCTTTCTCTTTCAGGCACACCTGCCCCTTGAATCATGTGCTCCAGGTCTTTGAAGAGTGTGACTACAGAGCTCACAGTGAGGCAGCGAGAAGAAGTGGAAATTTTCAGCTGTAGTTGTTGAATTTGTGCCACCTCTCCCCTGATTGGGCCTAGTCACTGGTTGCTACCGGTAGCTTTGATGTTATCTTGACAAAACATTAAACAGGGATCCAGTGCCGTCGGATTGCTGTTGCAACGACAAAGATTTACAGAGATAAAATACTTGAGGGGAACAGACTGTTTGGGTTGAGCCCTCTGTTATAGGTTACAATTGATGTCTGTTATAGTGCTGAAATGCGTGGTGAGTCAGTTTTAATAATTATTTATTATCAAGTCAGAAGACCAAACGTGCTGGTTACAGCTTCTCAGGGCTCGGGGATAGGGTAGCAGGTACTTACCGGTATTTCATATCGGATGAGAAAAATCCATTGTGAATCCCTAAAAAATTGATTTGTCATTGATTAGAACAGCCTCTGCTCAACAGAAAAAAAATGAAATGGTCTGTAGAGAAAACAACAAACATTATCTGATATTAGTTGATGGTGATGTTGCTCTGTTTGGGAGTCAGATACCTATTCTTACAATATGTTGATGGCTCTCCTCCCTAAATGAAAATGGATTTTACATATTGCCACGTGATAAAAAAATCAGCATAGCGCAAAAACAAACACAAGTGAGGAGCAGAGTTCACAGTCGTTCTTTTGCTTTTGTTCGGGCCGTGCCAAGTGAGAGAGATGTTGTTAGCATATGCATATGATACTGCCAGGCTATAACACCAGCTTATCTGGAGCCAGAGAGCAGATAGACTCTGAATGCTTCACTTTTCACACACTCTGAAAAGCAAATATTGGACAATTCTGTGTTTTTCAAGCACATTTGTGCATGTTTTTGTCAGTACTATGACTTATTTTCTGTATCTGATGTGGCTCATTCCACCGTGTCATGCTGGTAGTCTCATCACAGCAGGCTGTTAAGATTAATTAGCAGGGAGAGGTATTTGCAGAGCAAAGTTTAAAAGCCAGCTATGAGCAAGCACACACTGTAGCTCGCAACATATGAATTCAATCAGACAGCAACTCGACTGGCTTTAATTTGAGTCCATCCTCTCAAAACCCATGCGAAAAAAGAAGCCGAGAGCCTTGGTTTTTCTGCACTAACCGCCTTGTAAAATAAAGTTTTCGGCACCTCATTGGCACCTTGCGCTCAGTCTGGCCTTCACTGCCGACAGCACGCTGTGATGACAGGTGGCAGGGAGGGCCACTTTGCTCCTCCGATCCTCCAAAGCCCAGAGCTACAGAGTGGCACTTGAGGTGGCCACAGGAGCCGACACATGGCGGCTCAGTGTATGCCACCGTAGCTGAAAAGATAATGTGTCGGAGGCTAACACAGCTGATGTAAAATGACCTTTTCTTTTGTCACAATTTCATTTTGACTCATTTTTGTTTAGCTGAGCTTTCAGGAATGATTTTAAGTGCACATCAGCAGCCTTGTTGCATGAGGATGAATAAGTAGCACTTGCACAGAAGCCTGCATACGTGTCACAATAGAGGGGTGGGTATCACAGACAAGCCTGTCCTATAATTTATAAGCAAGGGTCGGCCCGTTCCCTTGCACAGTTACTGCATCTGTACACACTCTGCTTTTTATTCCCATTTGCTGTGTCCGAGGTTCAGTAGTACATGACAATTGTGCACGTCATGCTCAGCTGCTGTTTCAGACAAGCTGTGAGTGCATCTGCCGAAATAAACGAGACAGACACAACCCTGTCTGTTGTCCAGCATTACGCTCAGTCACAAACACACGGACTTGTGCATGCGCGCACACGCAGGCAGGCTCTTTCACCCCAGGGGAACAAGCCTCCAGGCTCTTTTGTGTGAAAGGGATGAGATCATTGTGGGGCAGACGATGGGGGGATGGAGTAAGGGGTTCCACTCTGTGTACTTAAATAGAGAAATCTCTGTTTCTATGTCTGTCTCCGTCTCATTTTCTTCATCCTTCAGTCGCTCTTGGATTTCAGTTTGGAAGCTTGGATGTGAAGGGGCCAGCCAGGTGAATGCCGTTAACACCGCAAGTGCTAAAAGTGAACAAACATTAGGTTTGGTGCACACGAGGATTAGGACCTCCCTGGTTTTATTTATGGCAGCTAGAAGCTAGAGGGTTTTCTTCTGCCCTCGGGGGCTGTTGGGCTGCAACCTTTTTGGCACATTCGCAAGCAAGTTAAGACCAGTGCCACCGCCAAGGAACGAGTCTTTCCAGTGCAGGGAAACCATGGGCCTCGAGGAATGATCCACTCAGGGGAGGGAGTAGGAGTGATCATAGATGTAATGTTTAATCTCCGGTTAAACCGTCAAACATAAAATGCCCTTAATGTCACAAATTTACCTCAGGTGATTACTCCTTTTGCTTTCTTTCCTGATCTGAAATGTTAATATATTCCTCTGTACTTCTAGGTACCGACTACAAAATGAATAGGCCATTGTGCTGGAGGCAGTGATTCATTACACCTTTTTGTATTGCATTACACCTCCCAAAAGTGTGTTTTCTTATCAAAAAAATCTGGATAGATTTCCCTCCACTGCATGCCTTTGTGTAAATGATCACAGAGCAGCTTGAACCATCAGATAAGGTTACTTACAAGTGCTTGTGCATTTCTTTCCCACAGCTGGTAATGACGACTAACAAGAGATAACACGGACTGGCCTCCAAAAGTCTGAAAAATACATTTGAAATGAACTGAATAAAAAGTGAAGAGTGGTCCCATCACATCAGCTAAGCCTGTTGTGCATTGTGGGCAGTTGCAAACTTTGGCTTTCACTCGCTTTTATTCAGGGGCTTCTGGCATCGTCACCGAATCATGCCATAAGTTGTTATTGTCAGAATAAGTTAGGATACTCAGAAATGCTTTCATTTGGCATATCATCATATTTTTTCATGGAAGGAAATCTTACACAACTTGCCGCTTGTGCAAACTGTGCTAATTTTGAAGCATCAGTCACGTCCAAAGTAGAGCTGCAACAATAAGTTGATATCGATTTGTCGATCAAAGAAACTAAGTTGCTGTTTTGATAATCGATTAATCATTTCAGTCATTTTTCAACCAAAGCTGTCAAACACTTGCTGTTTCCAGCTTCTTGCACGTGAGGTATTTCTGCTTTTATTTAGTCTATGATGCATTGACGATTGTTTGGGTTTTAATTAAACCCAAACCCAGTTAATTGATTATAAATAATCATTAGTTGCAGACCTGGTCCAAAGGGGTTGAGGCCAGGGTTTGGGCCAGAAGTGGTCATCAATATCATTAAAAATAACCAGGCAGGAAAGTCTGTTTTTGTTTACTCACCAGATTAAATACCTGAAATTAAATGTCCCCAGTGGCCTAACACGAGCAGAAATATGAAGAGAATAAATTAATGCTGCCAACTGTCACAATCAAAACTGTTAAAAATGCCCATCATAACATCCGAGAACATAAGGTGACCTCTTTGGGCGAAAAAACTTATCCAATATGTAAGAATTTCATGAATAAATTAATTAAATCGGGTGAATAAACAGTGTACACAGTACCTGCTGTGTGTATTATACATTAAAGTGTGCAGGGCACTCTCCACATTAAGGGTTAGGCTTTAAGAATTAATGGCTACAAGGAAGCGAGAGACCAGTCTCATAGTGAGTAACTGGTCAAAATACTGCTGTCATGGTTTGTGGTGACCCTACTCTGTGAGTGCAACCCAGACAAAGAGCGTGACACTCGATCATTGGGGCTCAGGAGTAACAGAGGAACAGGTTTTCACATGGGAAGGGAGGGGCAGAGCACAACCTTTAGAGGCGGGGGCTCAGGTTACAATGCAGGACTTAATACAGTGGAAATTTAATGGACCCGTATGTCTGTCAGTTTGACTTGTTTTACCAAGAAGCTGCACAATTTTTTGCCTCGAGGCTTAAAAGTTTTCCACCACTGCGTGCTGTCACAAGTGCAGAACAAGAAGAGCAAAAAATCCTCAATATTACGTTCATTTATGTTTACAATAGCTCTAAAGCTTTTAGTCTAATCCCCTTGTCAACGCCATCTGCCTTTATGGCCTCTACCACGTTTTATTTGCTCGCCAGACATAAAAGTGGACAATAAAACAAGCCATTTTACATCTAAAACAGAGACGGCGGCTGACAGCAGCACACTACAGAGAACATGTCAGCTATATTAAACGTACCCTTGAAAAACTCGGGGATCGATTTCCTCAGCTAGAGTAACACAAGTCGCGGCTCACGGTCGCGCGGCCTGGCATTGTTGGGGCTCGGTTGCCATGGCAGCGCTGATGTTTGTCTATCAGGGGCTGTCACAAAGAGATATTTGTGTGGTTGTCGTTGAGGTTGCGGGGACTGTCACAAACCATGTGCACAGCTAACGTCGGCGGTGTGTTTGAGGGAGTCGTGGGGTTTTTAGTGAGCGTGACTGACTAATCCAACGTGTATCAGTAACAGTCGACCCCGTTTTTTATTTTAAAACCGGAAATAATAAGACAGTAACACCCCTCTTTTTGGCGTTCATGGGAAGTCCCTGAAATATCGATACATCATACATGCTAAGAGACGTACAGTTATCACAGTTGACTGTTTACTTCACTAAGCCTCACAATATTCTGACAGAACTCAGTGAAATTCTTCTTCCTGCTAAGAAGGATGTTGATTTTGTTCTTGGGTTGGGTTTACACACAAAAGCAGGTGTCTGTGGTTGTGTATAGTTGAAGATAACATCTGCGTTGGTGGTACAGGTAGCCTAGTTTCTAGGTCAGTGCAGCATTTTGAAATAATTGAGCTGTTTTTTCAAAAAGCAGAATGATCTAATCACATAAAAAACAAGTCCTCGTTATTATCAAATAAAAGGCACTCTGTGAAGTACATGTTGATTCACCGGCATGGTGAACAATTGTAGGGCAGCATTCAAAGCCCAATCAGGACCGAACAAATCTCCTGGTCGCCCAGGATAGTGTTTACTTTTCTTTTTTTTTTTTCTGTTAGCATGACTTTGTTCTCTGCTGTGGCACATTGTGGCGATGTGTGCCCCTGCTGTCGGGAAGCTGTGTGACTCACGGCCTCGATGTTTTCATACCAACAGTACCTTTTCAGAGAGCAGACGAATTGTAGAGGCTAATGTTTGTGACAAAGGTTAAAGTATGCATGTTGCTCAGCAGAGCAGACGCTTGCAAAACTTTTTTTTTTTTGTTTGTTTGAATGAGAAAGGCAGGTGCTGCACCCACAGACAGTCCTTTACTGACCTGCTTCTACAGGAGGATCAGGCTTAAAATGAGCCTTAATAGACCTAAAGAGTCATTTATTATTGAGCATTTGAAGACACCAAGGCCTGAGGTTTCCTATACACAGATGAACCACCAACATTCAAACCACAAACATGCCAAGTGAATAAGATTGATTATCTCGTTACAGTGTAACGTTCTGCTGGGAAACCTTCGGTCATTAATGTGGGAGCCACTTTGACACGCACTAGGGCCTGTCCATCCTAACATTGATCATTTATTTCAGGGCGATGTTTTCAAATAAATAAGCTGTGATACCTCAATACCTGTAAAATACAAGGACATTATTTCAACATAACTTCACATATCCATTTCTTGCCTGCCGCATCTATCCTTGAAATCTCACTTGAAATCCCACCTTAGGTAAACTTTTCCTTTGTGATGTGTGTGAACTTGCCTAGTAACTAGTAACTGGTTATCAATCATTTGTAATGTAATACTCATGTCTCTATATCCGGGGCTGATGAGTCATAAAAGTGAGACCCACGCCTGACTCGGCTCAATGTTTTGGTTTTCTGGTCCACAACTTAACTGCTTTAGTTCAGTTTCACTTCTAATTATGTCGATTTTGTTGTGTTAAATAAAAACCTACTCTAAGCTGCCTGCCCAGCACCAAACATAGACAAAGTAAATAGCATCTAGCAGCTGAACAGCCTGATATTTATGAAAGAAATGCGTTGATGTTGTTTAATAAACTGCAAGTGCAGTTGTTAGCTTATATGCTGGTGCTTCAGCTCATGTGTGTGACTTTAATATATTAAATGAAAGAAATAATGTATTGATTTCATACTAATTTCAATATACTATAACAAAATAGTATAATAATCGCTAATATCAGCCTTTGTTTAAGCCATAAACAGACATTAGTCCACACACACAAACAGTAGGACAATCCAGTCTCTGGTTAGACCACTGGAGGACATTTACTGGCCAGCCTTTGGTGAGAGCCCAGTGTGGTTTGTTATAAAGCAAATGTAGTCTGAAGACTGAATAGGGTTTTGACCAGTGAGATGTAACCATGGATACAGTGCAGTAATTCTCCTCAGAGCAATAAGTCCTTAAACAGCTTCATGTCTCCTAATTGTTGTTGTGCATCATAATAAAATAAGAGCTGAATTCAGTCGAAACGAGCGTCTGTGTTTTTAACATTTAACGATATTGTTCATTGTGTTACTGCATCTGGAATCATTTGGGCCTTTTTTTTTTTTTTTAAGCAATTTTACTTAGAAAAACAACTCGGGACACAAGTTTCATAAAGTGAATTTGTACGGATGGTAAAGAAGTAAAATAAGATCACACAAAACACTTGGCTGTTCCTGTTTGATGCTTCTCTTCCTCGCCTTACCTGTGAGCTCTACTCTGTCCTCATATGGGCTTTTCCATCAACATCATCATCACGTCAACAGCTCCAAGAGTTGTGAGAGTGGCCCGCTAATTAATCCCATCTTCACTGATGCACTTTTATTGCTGTTTTTCGAAGTTTTATCCTACCCAAGAGACGTGATGACTTAAAACAGGCTTGTGTTGATACAGTGCCACTCTCTGCTCTGTCATTTGTGTTTTTTTCCAGACGTTGTTTTTAAAATAATGAAGAAATGGGTCATATTCTGGGCAGTTATCCAGCTACAACTCTTCAAAGCTACCTGGACCATAAGGCTGGAAGTCGAATTGAAACAAATCAAATTTGGCCTGTTCACATGGGCAAAATGCCAAGTTTAAAACTCAAAACAGTGCTAGATTTGTCACTCGATCAATCAGATAGGGTTTATATAACAGCCAAAAGAATGAAACATTAATTTGACCATTTTTTACACGTCATACCATTGTTGTCCAAGACTGCATGCTGTATAGTTGATAGACGGGGGGAAAGAAAAACAGCCTCGAAGTCTGCGTCAGCTGTTTGCTGTGTGCTGTGGCCAAACATTTTTCCTCCAGGCAGGTCAGTCTGCCTCCTGCCACTCCTTTCACAGCACAAGCAAACGGATGTCCTGCACTGTAGACGTTAGCGTGCACTCCTGTCTCACCCTGCTAGATTCAGCTTCACATATATTCCTTTAGACGTTCTTCAACCTGCCTTTAAAGATACCCCTAACTGTGTCTTGATGGCATTTGTTGAGTCAAAAGTCCATAATAGAAATTAAATAACCCCAGTGGACTGAATTAGTCTGCGTCATGAAATCCAGAGCGGTCTGTGCTCGCTGTGAGGCTTCGTTTTTTCCTCCTCCTGCCACAGCTGACTCACCGCTGGAAAAATTGAACTTCCTGTGTAGGTCCCAACAGTCCTTTGAAGCCAACATGGCCGTTCTGGCTTTAAGTTTCTCCTTCTTCTTCTCGGTTATTTTATGATGAAGCAATGTGCTTGACACTGCAACACATGGCTTGGTTGAATTGTAACTGTCAACTGAGTCACTAACGGCTACTGTCATTACTGAAACATAACTTGAAGAATAGAAACTCAAGCTTTTACTTAAGAAATTCCTCCCAATTATTCAATAAATAATCACAGCAGACATGCTTAACCGGGTCTCACCTCATATTTTTCTGTCACTTGCGACCATATTTGTGCGTTTCAGTGTTTTATAGACTTTGGTGTCTGCTTGATTTACACTCACAGTGACATTTCTGAGCATTCCTCCAGGCCCCGCTGCTCTCCCTTGGCTCTCTGTGGCCGTCAGAGCTTTAACTCTCTCGACATAATTGGAGCGGTGCGGTGATCTACAATGACAAGAGTGTTTGTGAATGTCAACAAATCCAGTCCCTTCATTAGCCCTTGTGTTTCCCCCGGTTTGTTTGCCTCGTTGTGGCGCAGCAGTCTTAAAGGATCCTTTTATTGCCTCAGCCAGAGTATAACTTAGCATTCTGTGTATGCTTGCATGTGTAATCCATCCCACTGTCCCGAGGTGATGTGTAAAAGCAGCATGCATGTGTGGAGCAGTAGTTTAACCACAGTCGAGTCCTCTACAAACGTGGTACAGGAGGGTTCATAAGGCAAACGAACTGACTATTTTTCTTCCTTCCAGGTACGTCCAGCCATGATCGAGGACAAGGGTCACCGCGTGACCGACTACTTTGTGGTGGCCGGGCTGACCGACAAGTCCACGCCCCTCGAGCAGGATCTGTCGGAAACCAAGTCCAGCGGGCCCAAAGCGCCCATTACTGACTTGGCCGTCATCAACAGGTCGGCGGGAGAAACGGTGCCCGAGGGCTTCACTTGCATCGACAGCACCTACAGTGGCCAGCCAGCGAACCTTAATCATGGCAGTCTTAAGAGCCCTGAGCTGTTTCTGTGCTACAGGAGGGGTCGAGGGAAGCCCCCTCTCATTGACATCGGGTGAGTCAGCAGTTTGTTTATGTCAGTGTTGGTTATCTGGTGTATTCGTATGCCTGCAATGGCCAGAGACTCATTTTTTGCATGGATTGTATATAGAGAAGTGGACGGCAGTGTGTTGTTGTGATGAAAACAGGTTGGAAGAAGCCTTCGAGGAGTGAAAGCAATCACAGATATGATTAAAGATCCCCAAAGTGACCTGCTAGCTAGCATGCAGACAGGCCTTCACATGTATAAATATTTCAGTAACATGCATCATCAAGAGTCCCTTTTCATTGAAGCCATTCTGACGTATCGCGGTATGAAAAGCGTGCGTGTTAAAAAAACAAATTATTAATGGCTGCATTCCATTTAGCTGCGTCACATTCAGAGTCCTGGTGTTGTGCAAGTTGGCTCACTATCACACTGGGACACTTAGCTTGTACCCTTTCTAAAGCCTATTGTGATATATTACATTTCTGTATTGTTTTGAAAGGTGTTTCTCTCCAGTGTCGTATTTAATGTAAGTTTTCCATGGTGAGGGGAAGTAGGTGTGTTGACGACTTCATTCGCTCGCCCCTGTTGCGTCATGGAGTTCTCCCTCTCAGCCACACCTCTTGGCTCACATCTATTGATACAGTTTTCCTGCTTCCTCCTATTATCCTCAAAGAGGGAACTCCATTATAACTCACTTAATCCATCCCAGCAAGCCGAAAAGGTAACGCTGCTTTTACTTCTTCGGCAGGGTAGCCAAAGATGTGACCTACATTTCATCACCAGAGCTTTGTGTCTCTTAACTTTCCTGTCCTGAATGAACTGGCACTATGGATGCAGTCATGATGCAACTGCCTGAGGTGTTTCACTTCTCCACACACCTCGGTCTTTGTCTAAAGCCTCTTTGTTTCCCCCACTAACAAACTGGAGTTTCCAGTTACAAGAGACAGCACAGAAAGATTCAGGTCTTACATTAAAACAGGTGTTGCTGTACAAAGATTGCAACACATCGACGGCTTTCCGCGTCTTCTGCGACGATCATTTCACGTCTTATTCGTGCGATTACCTTCTGCGAAATGTAGCTTTAAACAAGATCGTATGTCAAGTCTTGTTTCCTCTGAGAGATTGCACAATCCTGCAATCCTGCTCACAGGCATATGGGGTAGAGAAAACTAGAAGCAAACTCAATTTAAAGAAGTTGAAGAGTCATGTCGAGTCACAGTCATGCAGTTTAATGAGATGATGAACAGATTTCACAAGCTTCTTTTCTGGGATGATATTTACTAATGTAAAATTCATGACCGTGTGGTCCATTATTAATAAGTGGTATGCTAGACGTGATTGTGTGTGTTAAAAATGCTACAAGTAGATGCATTATAGCATCGGTTCACTTCCTGATGGTTCTGTTTTGGTAGAGCTACAACACACAAGGTCTGTGAATATTTTTGGATATTATGTTGCAACATGTCTCTTCCTCCTTCCTTCTGTTCCCACCTGCCTGCCTTCATCCACCTATAGAATAAATGAAAAGCTAGCGACCTGTAAATAATCCATCCTTCCCTCTGTCAGTGAAGCCAGCATTCCCAGCCCAGGGCTCCACAGCGTCACGACTCACTGTGCCCATTAGGGCTCTGTTTTTTGTTGCCTAAATGAGAATTTGCTGGCAACTGTCCTCCTGGCCTCTTTAGGTTCGTCCTGCACTCTTTTCAGAATAACTGGAGTGTTTCGGGACTGTTATATCTGCCTTGGCTGCCCTGTAGCCTGCACAAGATTTTAAAAAAAAAATGTGTGCAAAGACTGGTTCTGTCTTAGTTTAAAGAGGGCAGCAATCACAGCGTTAGGCCTCCCACATTGCATTGTCCAGATGGAAAGGGGAGGACATGGAGCATGCTACCATAGAAGCCACACAGTCATGCAGAGAAATCCAACACAGTGGGCACTGATTGCTTCCGTCTGCAGCTTTTTGCTGTGTGATAATCCACAGCAGGAGTGATAAGGAAAGCAGGCTAAAAACGTTTTCAAAGTGTTTGTTTTGTACTAAATTGGATACGATTTGATATCCAAGCCTCCCCGACTGTCTGGGATTTGAATGAGTCAGCTGGTAAATATGTCTGAATCACGGCAGCCTCTGAAGACAGGCTTTCCCAGCGAGACTCAAAGGGAAACCAGAGCTTTGAGAAGAAAGTCAGCGGTAGTGACCACACACTGATCCTCTCTGTTAAACAGGAGAGGCAGAGATTATCCTCACCCTGGAGCCACAGTGCAGCCTCTTGCTTACTGTTTCCCAAGAATGCACTTTTTACTAAACCAGCGTGAGTGTCGGGTGATAGGTTTCTAAGGCCCTGCACCCTTTTTTTTTTGCCTTACTGCTGTAAATTAGAAATTGAATTTAAAAAAGTTTCCTTTAACAGGAGCCAGGTAAAAACAAACGTGAGCTTGAGCTTGCCTTTCCCTGTGAATAAAATGTTATGACAGCTTGGAGGACTTAAAGCTGCACTAATCAATATTTCCATACTCACAATGGATCAAACTTGTACTTGTAATTGGGGTCAACTCTGCTCTGTAGGATCCTCTGGAAGCCTTTGCTTCACACTGTTTACCTCATTACTCAGGAGCGTGTTGGGGAAAGCCACGGCAACAGAAAACATCCGCTATATGTTGTTTTCCTTCGTCACCACACAGAAATTCAGAGATCTTTCTGTTTGACATTCTTCTGTCGTTCTTGCCGCCTGATTTGTTGTTAGCATTCAAACTTGTACGTCCTTATGCTTTTGCAGTATAAACTGTTGCATCATCAGAATGTGAGTTATTTGCCTTTTGGCAGCGACGCTTGTCTAACGAAAGCCATGCCCGACAGCAAAACTGCTTCCAGGACAGCACTCTTATCTGAGACACCTAATTATCTCTGAGAGCTTTGTCATACAGTCTATGTTGACATGAGTCATTGCACTCATTATCTATCATCTTAATTTTCACACCATTTCGATCACATTTGCTATCACCAAAAAGCAGCTGTACACACTTACGCTCCGGTTGCATCTTAACTTCTCTCTTCTTGCCGTTTGTCGTGTTTATCAGTGTGCTGTATGAGGGAAAGGAGCGTCTGATCCAGGGCTGCGAGGTCATCCAGGCCACGCCGTACGGCCGCTGCGCCAACGTCAACAACAGCTCCGCCACCTCGCAGCGCATCTTCATCACCTTCCGCCGAGCGCCGCCCGTCCAGCCCCAGAACTCCCTTGCAGTGACGGACATCTGCGTCATCATCACCAGCAAGGGCGAGACGCCGCCACACACCTTCTGCAAGGTGGACAAGAACCTCAACATTGGCATGGTGAGTCTGATTTTTATTCTTTAGCTAGCGCTGTTGCAGCATCAGTATTTGGAGAACAAATTTGTAAAAAAAATCTGTTTTAAACCTTTCAGTGGGGCTCCAATGTGTTCCTGTGTTACAAGAAATCAGTATCTGCGTCCAATTCTATCAGTTACAAAGCCGGTGAGTAAAAGTCAGATGTTTTATGAGTGTTGTACGTTAGAAGTGTCATTAGAGTTAAGTTTGTTTTTAATTTATGAGTGAAAACATGCGTTCCCAAAGGCCAGTGGTCAGAGTAGGCTACATTAAGGGTTAAAAGAAGCTGTTCAACAACTGGTACAAAAAATCCAAGCTATATTGAGGCTACTAAATGGCTTAAATATAATAATAACAGCTTGTATAGAATGTATTTTTGTATTTTTTAAAATAATAAATAGATAAATAAGGCTCATACCAGCATGTAGTATTTTATTTTGATATCTTAAATAAGCAAGTATCTGTAATTTGTAATAAGGTACTTTTTGGATGTATTTGTGCGTCTCTGATTCAGTTTGGTTCATATGTTTTTATTCGGTTGAAATCTGAACAGCGATTAATCGATTAATGGTTAATCATTAACAGCCCTAGTCTGAAGCCAAGAGACCATAATAATCAGGAAGAGCAGGAACAGAAAAACAAAGTGATTGAAATTAAAAATCTTCATGGAATATCAAAGTTTTAGACGATATTATGAGATGCTGAGTCACTATTATGAAGTAAATAAGTCATGCCACGTTTTCACAGCTTCCATATATGATAACAATTGTTTTTAAAAATGTTTTGCAAGAATTACTAGAATGGCACAGACACGGGTGAATTCATAACCTCCTCCACGTAGAAAGACTTTGTCTGCAGCCCTGTTTGATGATGTGACCTATTGATAGTATCAGCCTCTGTTATATTTCTGTCTCAAAGCTCGAGCGAGCGGCACCGTCAGTGTGTATCTGTGATCTCGCTGTAGATTGTTCTCGCTTATTGCAGCTGCTGTTTCTGAAGTTGTTGTGTGACATTTTCACTGACTGAATGTTTCATTAACAGTGCGGCCTTTGGAGCAATTCATTGTGCAACGCACGTAGAATCAGTGTCGTATGAATGTGCACACACACACACCCATGCAGACACACACCCATGCAGACACACATGCTGGCTTTATCTTTTTGGCTGGCCTTTTTCCTGCGAGGCGGCTGTTTATTCATCGCAGACAACGGCACTTCCTGCCACGCCCATTACTTGTGTGTGTCTGAATGTTTGTGTGTGTGCATGCTTGTATAAAAATGTGTCTTGTCTGAAAGGCATCTCACCAAACAACAAGACACAGTGAGGAGCAGGACAGCCGTTTCCTGAAAATGAAACCGCATTATATTGAATGATTGCTCCTTTTCTTTAGAACTAAAAAGTGCTGATGTCCCGTTTCTTAGAGCCTCTTTTGTTTGATCCTTGCAGAGAAATGAAACAAGATTTGAAGTCTCTCTGGAAGTTTGAGCTACTTTAGTATCCAGTCTAGCTTTGGGATGTATTGATTTATGACACTACTTTACTACTAAACCGTAACAACACTTGTGTATATAACTATTTCTTTTGTTCTCCATTCTCCAGGTCTCATCTTTCGTTACCCACAGGAGGATTATGAGTCTTTCCCTCTGTCAGAATCTGTCCCTCTGTTTTGTTTGCCCATGGGTGCCAAGATCGAGTGTTGGGCACCGCACACACGTGATCCTCTGCCCGTCTTCTCCACATTTGTCTTAACCATCTCTTCTGGTGAAAAGGTGAGACGCAGCAACCAACACCAAGCTGTCACTGATGTAAAGCGAAGGAATGAGATTGTTTCTCTGAGAAAAAGACCATGTGACATCATCAACTGGGCTTGGGAAGCCAAAAAGTTGCAATATGATGAAATGACTGTCTGTCTGTGTTTGCAGGTGTACGGATCAGCCATCCAGTTCTACGAGCCATATTCAGTGGATCTGTTGAGCGAGAAGCAGAAGATCCAGCTGGGCGTGCTCAGCACGGTGGAGAAGAAGATGATCCCCAACCGGCCTGTGAACACCAATAAATGCATCTGCCTGCTCTCCCGCTGGCCCTTCTTCGAGTCCTTCCGCAAGTTCCTGATGTTCCTCTACAAGCTGTCCGTCTCAGGCCCGCACCCACTGCCTATTGAAAAGTAGGAACCCACTCACAAATACTTTCAAATCATTTGTTGGGGATGATTATGCGAAGTACCTACAGATCTCAAAGCTCAGTTACTGAATATGTTTGAAAGATTTTGAAGGCTAATTAGCACATTTTGTTCTCTCAACAGGCACATCTCACACTTCATGCACAATGTGTCATTTCCTTCCCCCCAAAGGCCAAGAATATTAGTCCAGGTGACATGTCTTTTTTTAGTCTCTTGTCAATTTTGTCAATCCAGATTCAAATTTAAAGGGGCACTATGTAGTTTTGGAGAAAGAAATGCAAACTCAGTATTTTAATATTTACATATTAAACATTTCCATAACTGAATAAACAAGCTGATCTCAGAGGAAAATAAGCTGTAACACTGTTAGAAGCTAGAAAGGTGGCAGGGTCCGCCACATATAAACAAAGTAAAACAGTATGAAACTGTGTCGTCCTTTAAGGTCAGTTTGTTTATTCAGTTTATTCAGTCAATGAAGATCCTTCTCTTCTGATTAAAATGTCTTCCCCAAACCTACGTAGTGCACCTTTAACATGTGTACCATTGTGTTTTTGTTAGTTTCATATAATGAACATTGTATTTTTCCTTTCAGCTCTCGGCACATGACACCTTAATCCTCTCCCAGCCTGTGTGTACACCCTTACCCCTCAGGTAATTGGGCTTTGCAATGCTAAACGTAGTAATTTCGCAGAAAATAACATGTTGAATTCCTTTGCTGAAATCCTTTTTCAAACAAGGGGGGTGGGTGTTTTAGTTTCTTCTCTATACTTTGACAGTTTTTGTTTGCACTTCAAACTGAACGCAGCTGCCTTGTCAGTATATGTTGAGTGCTTTGTTGAAAAGAAAAACAGCCGAGCAGGCTGAAAGAAAAAGACCAGCGTATTGTTCATTCATTCATGTTTGTTCTTTCCGGGTCAAATCCTCACACTGCAAACAGCCTCGGGCATCATCATTTTTTAGATTTTCTTTCCTCTGCTGTGTTGCATAATTTTGCAATCGATAGGAGCACTTCAACTCTCAGCACCCTTTGTTTCCTCATGTTACGTCGAAAACTCTCAAAAGGGATGACTGCCAGGCCGAGCTTGTTAAAGCTAACACAAAACGCTAATTGGTGCTCCAGCTAATGTGACCCACTACTGTTGCCGCAGTAACATTTTATCAAGTAGCACCTTTTAAAACAAGTTACATAGTGCGTCATGAGGCACAAAACCCAAAGACTTTCCTTTTTCTGTCATATTTGACAAAGAAAATCAACAAATCCTCACATTTAAGACGCTGGAACCAGCAAATGTTAGATTTTTATTTTATTTTAATTTTTTTGCTACCTTTTAGATAGGACTGCCAACAGACGGTTTCCATTTTAAACCTCACAAAGCGAGTATGTCTTGCAGAGTTGTTGCACTGCATTAATATTATAAGGCGATAGTGTGTTAGGGTGAGGTAGTGAGGTTAGGGTGTTAATTTTTAAGACGTGTATAAACAGAAGTTTAAGTTTAAAATTGCTGTTGTTTAGAGGAGGATTGCCTTGTTTCTCATTTCCCTGATGTCTCCTCTCTCGCTTTCTGTTTTGTTTTCTGAACTCATCACCTCGCTCACATCCTCTGTGCTCTCCCTCCTCCCCCTCCATCAGCGGGGCAGACTACGGGACTCTGCTGATGAATCTGGGCTCGGAGAACTGTGCCACACTGCTGCACTTTGTCCTGCTGGAGAACAAGATCCTGCTGCACTCGCTCCGGCCCGCCGTGCTCACCGGAGTGGCCGAGGCTGTGGTGGCTGTAAGAGTTTTTGCAACATCTGTTGCTTTTATTTTTTAGTTTACTTAATTTTTGGGTCATGGTGATATATAATAAATAAGTTAAATATTTAAACATGACATTAATCTCATTATTATCACCATTATTGGCCTTTTATAGCTACATCATATCTGACAAGTACACATTAAGCCATAAACAGCCAGATCTTCACTATACCGACCATATTAATAGTTATTAGTTTATCTCTAATGTGCATAAAGTCATTTATAAGATAAGGGGCCAAAACCCCAACTCCTTACTGCACGTAATATAAACAGTAATTTTATAACCCCATATATGTGTAATTATGATGAAATCATTCTTGACAGAGTTAACCAGCTCTGTGTGGAGACAAATACAACCAAACCATCTGTAAACATACAAACATTAATTATGAGATGAACAAACACAGAGGTTGTTTCGTAATCAGCTGCTCGGGCAAGTCGCTGAGATACAAATTAAAGGGGCACGATGTAGTTTTGGAGAAGAAATTGAAACTCAGACTATTCAAAAGAAAGCGAGTTTGTTTATTTAGTTTGTTTAAACATAAAAGAATCAGTTAATGAAGATTTCTCTCTTCTGATTAAAATGTGTTGCCACCCTGCCTAACACGTCTCGTGACATTAAGAGCACTACCTCATCTGAACTGCACAGTCTGGCAGCCATACTAAATCATACATATGTTAAATTCCTTTGACGCGTGATCGATTTGATCAGACGCCTTAAAGGCATTCCAGAGAGCACATAAACATGGTTGAACTGCGCAGGGCTTCAATCATCACGACTGTTAATTATCCTTGCTTGACTTGCAGTGTGTTTGACAGCGGTGAGGTGAGGGACAGTCAGGTAGACGGCTGTGACCTACTGTACGAGCACAGTACAACAAGCAGCGAGAAGAGGAACAGGGTTTTTAAATGTGCAACAGTAACGTGATTAGTTCCACACGCATAATGTCATTTCTTCAGAAATCACTGTCATGACTCAGCGAAGTGAGCATTAGGTAACCTTTTACTATGCAGACGACAAGGCATAGTAAAGCTTAAATGAATTACAGACCATAAAGTATATGACATCTTTGCATTGAGCGGATAAAAAGACTTATACAAGATGATACTCTGAGATATCTGCCTTCAGATTCTCTGTAACATAAACGCAGGCTAAGTCATCCCCCTCCATGAATGAGTTACCAAAGCTAGCCTAGTAAAATACTCTTCCTCTATTTGATAAGATTGCAAATGGCACGGAGATTGACCTTTTGCCATTTTAGTTACACAGTCATCCCATTGTTGTTATCTGCTCGATCATTATGTCTCAACATAAGTCAATGTTCTGCTTAAATCATCATTATTACATTATAGATGATATTTTTAAAATATCGCCGCTCCTCCATGTATCTGACCTTTGTCCTCTTGTCACTGTGATTGTTGATTCTCCAGCTCAGTGAACATAATTCAACTTCGCCGACGATGCCTCTTTGAATGCACAGGATGTCTCAATCCTCAAAAGTCCCACAAATGCATTTCAAGTGTCACAATAAACCGATTACAATAAATAAGAGCATCGTGTGTTACGCAATAGAGACTCTCTACATTTGTCCACATTTGAATTAATGCAAAGACAAACAAACAAAAAGGCTGTTTATTGCGAGACTGGTTGTAGTAATCATTCCCCTCTCTCGTGTCTCTCCTCAGATGATCTTTCCCTTCCAGTGGCAGTGTCCCTACATCCCCCTGTGTCCGCTCTCTCTAGCAGGCGTCCTCAACGCTCCTTGTCCATTTATAGTGGGTGTGGACTCCCGCTACTTTGACCTTTACGACCCCCCGCCAGATGTTGTCTGTGTGGATCTGGACACCAACACTATCTACCTGTATGCTGTGCTTTGATACCCATGTCTCTGCCTTATTTGTGCTCTATATTTACAGCTCTCATAGTTAAAGAACAGCTGTCAATGCATTTGTTAGACCAAGAGGAATCGGCATGTTATTTTTATGCAGCTCTCCTGTTACTTCCCGCTAACTGCGTTTGTGGTATTGTGCGTCGCAGGTCAGACGAAAAGAGACACAACAACTGGAAGAACCTCCCAAAGAAGCCCTGCAAGACTCTGATGAACTCGCTGAGCAGCTTGCACCACCAGCTGGCCAGTGGTACGAACAGCATCTGACTTCAGACAATTGATACAACACCATAAACTATGATGTGAAAAATGACCAAAGAGCTGAATCTTTATCACAGTCTCAAGTTGATTACGATATTATATTAGAATACATAATATTCTATGTCCATGTTTATTTTGTTCACCCTGGTTAGTTATATATGGTGCCCAAAAACTGTCAAACTGCAATCAAAGAATATCAGACAAGTGAATTTAGTTAAAAACATCAGTCATTGATGGGCAATAAATTAAAATGAAGGGCAAAAAGACATAATAAACTTATAAAACTTCAAGTAAATGCAAATCATTTCATCATAAAGAACAAAACATGACAGCATAATCAGATAAAGTAGGTCCAGTTAAAGGTGCAATATGTCAAAATTGGCCATCTGTCAATTCATACTCAAAACAAATAGGGGCAGCTTGAATAACTGTTCACTGCTGCTAGCTGTAGCTGCCATTAGCTAGTTTGTTCAGTTAGCCGTGCGGTTAGCGGTCATAACTGGGAGCTTGGAGCCACCATTCAGTTAATAAATGAATGTATTTTACTGTGTTTTAAGTGAAATACTCAAGAGAACTGTGTGGTTAGCTAGCTTAAATGAAAACACTGTTGGCTAATCGCACTGAGCAGCTAGCTACTTTTCAGCTGCAGCTAATCATTCATACACTTTACAGCAAACTGCTGTAGCATCACTTCATAAAGTAGCCAAAGCATTTTAGCTAGCAAGCTAACAACGTTGGCAGGTTAACTTATTAAAGGTAAAAGAAAAGTATAAAGCATTGAAAAGCTTTGTAAACTCCATTTTAATCATTTTGATAAAAAAAACATTTCTGTTGTTATTATTATGACTTGTCCAATAATGTTTTATCTAAACTGTCCCAAACTTCTTGTATTTCAGTTTCAGTCCGTCAAACGTCCCAGGAAAGCTCGGCAGTGGACATGACCCCCATCGAGGCGGACTTCACCTGGCACAAGAAGAAGACGTCCCTGGAGATGGAAATCCAGGAGACCTTCCTTCGCTTCATGGCCTCCATCCTGAAGGGCTACCGCTCCTACCTCAAACCCATCACCCAGGCACCCTCTGAGAAGGCCACGGCCGCAGACTCCCTCTACGACCTGCAAGGTGAACGAGAGATTTGAAGCTCCCTTTTTGAACGTGTGGAACAAGAGGAAAATGAAGCTGCTCGTGTGGATGATGTGTAAAATCATGAAAATCGACATGTTGGTGATGGTTTTGTTTACGGGCAGCATCAGACTGTTGTAACTTGTGCATAATTTACAGCCTTAATTTAGAAAGCTTTAGCTAATGTTTAATTTTATTGGCATTTCTATTTCAAGGAGCATCTCCACTATTACTCAACCTAAGTGTTTTTCCAAATCAATCACCTTTCATTGCTATAATAAGACTTCAAAAATGGATGTTGCTGGGAAATTGGTTCACACCTCCATTTAGCTTCACTTCACTGTTCCAGATCAGTTTCAGATGCAGATAGAGGGAAAGAAATGAAGCATATTTTAGTCGTATTCAAGTGTATGACTGAAGAATGACTTGTGGAAATGTGAATTTCATTTACATTTGAGAAGTGACACCACAATCTCTCCTCGACTTCCTGCAGGGTTTCTCAAAAGCAGAGACCGCGCCCACCAGAAGTTCTACTCCCAGCTCACCAAGACCCAGATATTCATCCGCTTCATCGAGGAGTGCACCTTCGTCAGCGACAAAGACACCGGCCTCGCCTTTTTTGACGATTGCGTCGAGAAGGTGATTACCAGCCCAGCGTCGGGCCGGCTCTCAGATACGCACACGGCGCCGCACACTGGTGTTATGCTGTTTTGTTTTTCCTCTTCCACCTGAGGGTTCCTTCCATGAATGAGCCTTTGTTTCATGTTGTTTCATTGGCAAAATAACATCCGTCCGCTGGGAAGGCAAGGAAGCCAAAATTTCCTCTGATTCATTCTGTTCCCTTTGCTCTCTTTCCTCTTCTTACAGCTTTTTCCCTCTGATAAAATCACCGACAAGGGCACCAAGGTAATCACTTACACTGTAATCAGATTTCCCCGCACCTTCTCTTTGTTATGTTTGTGACTAACATGAAAAGGTAAATAACTGAACCTTTCTCAACCTTTTGATTAATGTTCTCACCAAGGAGCATGAACATTTCCTGCTTTTCTTCTGTCCTTAAATCCTAACCACAATCAAATACGCGTGTTTGACTGCCTAATCGGAAAAGCATAATAGAATGCAATATGCTTGCAGACAGGAATGGCCTGCAGAGTGCAGTTATAGTTGTCAGTATTATTAAGGCTCTGGATGTAATCATGACTACAGGTTGAGGGTGAGTCATCGGAGGACACGAGGCTGTTAGAGCTGGACGAGTCCCAGAAGAGCGAGCACACGGTCTTCGTCATGCCCCCTGAACCTCCAGTTGACGACGGACCCGAACCTGCCCCTAAATACACGTACGTGTTTCAGCTCTGCTTTATTGAATCTTTATTAGATTAACAATAAAATTAAACAATCATATTTCTCATCCTCCAGCTATAAAAGTTTCCCAAGGCTGCATGTAGAGCTGTTCGACCGTCCTCGGGAGTTAAGGCCTGCACTTAGCAGCAGAGCAGCGGGGGCCAGTCTGTCCAGCAGCCCTGCACTGCTGGCGAAGAGGACGAAGCAGGTGCGTAGATAAACACACAGTCGCATTCAGCGTAAGCAGCAGCAATACCCTGTTAACGCTTTAAATGTCTGCCCCGATCCAACAGGAGATCAAGCTAGCATACAAGATGGCAAAGCGCTTTTACCCCAACCCTCCCCTGTGGGCCCGGTGTCTGTTCAGTCACTGCTACAGCCTGTGGTTCATCTGCCTGCCAGCAGGCGTGCGATTGGCCAAGTCAAAAAGCCGGGCCATGCAGCAGGCGTACAACGTCCTCCTGAAGATGAGGACCACTGAGGTGGAGGTGCTGGATGAGGTACAGTTTTGACATTTGTTGATTTATATTTCTGTGTGTCTGCGTCTTTCTCTCATGGTTTGAAACTCTTATCGATGCTTGATGTTTTCTTGACCTCTCTGGCTTTCAGGTGTGCTACAGAGTGGTGATGCAGCTCTGTGGTTTGTGGGGTCTCCCCGTCATGGCTGTGCGAGTCTTGGTTGAAATGAAAAAAGCTGGTGTACATCCAAACGCCATCACATACGGATATTACAACAAGGTCACATATAGTCTTTTTTTACGTTGCTAAAACATATCTCTGCTCCAGCTCAAGCACTACACTGCCTTTGCATGTCCTCATCTCCACTGCGCTCCCTCTGCAGGCCGTCTTGGAGAGCCCGTGGCCAAGCAGGAACCGTAGCGGCCTCTTTATGTGGACCAAGCTGCGTAATGTGCTCCGTGGGGTGGGCCAGTTCAAGCAGGCTCTAGACCGCACATCGTCAAAGAAGGGACCCACGCTTAGCACCACAGGTGGGGATGGAATAAACAGTGTGATAGACACTTTTCCTTAAACTCGCTCCTTTTCCTTGTTTCTTACTCGCTGTTTCCATCCCTGCCTCCAGCTGCATCAAAAGGTGGGTCAGCAGTCACTGACGCCGACCGTTTGAGTCATGGAAGTGCAGACAGCTCGAGTGAGGTCAACGGAGAGGAACACAACGTATTTGCACACAGCCACAGCATGGAAGACACGACAGACAACCACTGTAGTACAGGTACTGACTCACTAAAGTTACTGGGTTCACAGGTGTAAAATCAAAAGATGTGATCTACAGAGAAATGCACACGGTCCAGTCACCGCCCCCAAACCTTACAGTGGTTACAGAAACACCTGCGGGGCTGATGCAGAAACAAGGTGTGTGACTTTGTGATCCACAGGACGGCAGTCTGATCAAGGCTACGGCTCCAAGGACGAGTTGCACCAGGAGCTGGCAGAGCCGTCACGCACAGCTGCCCTTTCTACTGAAGAGAGAAGGAACTCTAAAACACAGCTTAATGGTAAGAAAAGCTACTTCTGTATGAAAACGGTCACATTCAACTCTAGTTCTGCAGTAGAAACCTCTTTTCCTTCTTGTACACTGATGCCTGTGTGTTGACTATGTACTTTTTTAACCAGGAGGTGACATTGCAGGCTCTGTGGACAGTGCCGTAGCCGTAGCAGAGCCGCCCAGTCCTGTTGATGTGCCCTCGCCTGTTCCCAGCATTGTGAAGCTGTCCACAGGGAGCTTCGATGGAGGCAGGGAAACAGGTGAGGAGAAAGACGCAACCCTTAACTATGTCATTTCGTGACTTTTATGACTTTTGTATGTAAGATTAAACGTATCCATCCACATTCTGCAGGTACAGGGAAGCTGTTCAGGAGACACAGCAAGTCTGATAGCGTGTCTCTCCCGGATGACGATACCTCGCTGGCACCAGGGGATGTCGCCAACCAGACTCAACTGCAGCGGCAGAAATCCTTCGCTGAACGCAGCTGTAGCTTCAGCGCAGAAACACGTGCTGGCATGCTCCTAGAGAAAGGCGTGGACCACATGGCCAGTCAGATGGGTGCCGATGCGCGCATCTTGGCTGCAGCGCTCTGCGCAGGCCAAAGCCCGCCCCCTAATAGTGTGTCCAAAGCTCTTTTTAAAGACCTGGAGGAAGAACCTGAGGATGACCGGGGCTTGATACTGGGGAAGCTGCCTGAAGAAGAGGGGCCAGGAGAAGCAGAAGAAGAGAAGGGAAATGATGTGGGGGTAGAGGGGACTGAGGCAAAAATGGAGAAACGAGAGAGGAAGCACACTGAAACACAAGAGGAGGACTCTGGGCTGCGAGGAGCAACCCTGGAGAGGGCGGACGTGGAGGCGGGTGCCGATCCGCTTTCCCTCCTGGTGTCGGAGACTGAAGAGTCGGCCTCTGTCACCAGCCAGGAGCCACAACGCTCGGTGCCCGCTGTGGTGTCCCGCAATCTGGCCGAGGAGATCGAAATGTACATGAGCCTGAGGAGCCCTCTGGGCGTGAAGTCCTCCAGCATGGAGCTCCAGCAGGCTCAAGGAGACTCCAATGACTCCCCGCTGCCTAAACCGTCTCTGGAGCGCAGGTCCAGCCTCCCTGTGCCTCCTGTCAAAACTCCAACCGGCTCCCCTGGCGACACACCCAGACGCAGCCCCAGCATGGTCACTCGCTCCAAGACTTTTGCAGTAAAGACGAAGACGCCCTCCAGCATTGCGGGTAGCCCCGGTCCTAGATCGGCCTCACTGACGGCGCTGGTCAAGTCCTCCCAGGGAGGGTCGTTGGGCTCGGTCATCAACACCATTTCAGGCATCAAGATGGACACCCTCTTGTCAGGACCTAAAATTGATGTGCTTAAGTCGAGCATGAAGCAGGCAGCAAATGTGGCCAGCAAAGTGTGGGGGGCAGTCGCTTCAGCTTACTCCTACTCGGACGACGAGGTGAGCGTCATTACGGGACGATTCCTATTTTATTAGCTTCATAAACTGGGGATTAATCCTCTGAATCTTCACCCTAACATTTACTTCCTAGGATGAACAAGCTCAGGGCGGTGGCGGCTTCCCGGTCAGTCTGGACGAACAGATGCTGGCTGCTCACGACATGGATGAGAGTCCAGAGAGAGGAGCCATCCCAGGGCTGGTGGCCAACGGTCTGAACCAGAGCTGCACCAGCCTGGGCAGCAGCAGTGGCAGCAGCGACACAGGCCGGGGGACCCATCAGACACGTAAGCACCCATTCTCTAGTGCAAGAGAAGGGTCGAATGAGGTTAGCTGGCCTGTGAAATTAGTTTTCAAACTTTAGTTTCCTCTCTATCTGCAGATCCAACTCCAGGACGAGCAGGCAGAGGTCCAGACTCTGAGCAGGGCTCCTCACTTCACGCTTCCTCCTCGAGCATTTACCAGAACTGTGCACTGGAGGTCAGACATATACTGTACACACAGAAAACACCACCTTTGCTGCCAACATGAACACTTGAATAACTCCAAACTGTTTGGACATCTCTCCCTCCTGCCAGGTGCTGATGTCCAGCTGCTCCCAGTGCCGCTCTTGTGAAGCCCTGGTGTACGATGAGGAGATAATGGCGGGCTGGACGGCCGATGACTCCAACCTGAATACCAACTGTCCTTTCTGTCGCACAGCCTTTCTTCCCTTATTGCACGTCGAGTTTCATGACTTGCGCACAGCGACCGGGTAAGAATCGGTTGTCCTAGAAATATATCTCGTAATAATAGTAACGCAAAAACTGACTGTTGTGTGATTTTTCTGCTCAGGTTCTACATGAATCCCAGTGCCTCAGGAGACAGCATCCACAGCACCAGTGCCCAGCCCACAGCCAGCAGCTCCGCTGACATTAAGGCACCAGACCTCATCTCTTTCCCTGAAGAAGAACCCAGGGAGACTCCAGATGATCGGCCTGGAACACATAAGAGGTACACTTCAAGTTTCAAACACTTCAAACAGCTTCAGTTCCAGTTCCAGTTCAAGAAGCTAAATACTTGCCCAGTTTCTTCTCATGAGTCCTTTTATTTTTTTGTGTTTCTAGTCTGATTCCTGAACCAGTGCAGTCGGACCCCTTAGGTCTGCTGGAGCACCAGGCAGCAGGGAAGCACCAGAGATGCAGCGGGACGTCACTGACGCGCAGCAACAGCGTTGGTGGACCGCTGCAGAGCCTTGATTACTCCCAGAGACCCGGACACGGCGTCTCCACCACCAGCCTGCCCTGCAGCCTGCAAGAGGTGTCGGTCAGTGCTCCTTAATGACAAAACACTCACCCCATTGTGCTTAAATGTAGCAGAAACTACCGCTGCAGTGGAGTGAAAATGATTGAGGTGTGTGTGTTTATTTGTCAGGATGGCATGGGGACCAAACGGCCAAACCCTAAGCCCGTGTCCGTACCGTACCTCAGCCCCTTGGTGCTGCGCAAGGAGCTGGAGACCCTGCTGGAGAACGAGGGAGATCAGGTAAAGGACTCTCATAATCTCGCAGTCTGTTTTTACAGAAAACATCTGCCTTGACGCAAGATCCTGAGAGGTTTAAGTCCAACTTCTCTTTCATGTCCGACCAGGTGATCTACACCCACAAGTTCCTCAGCCAGCACCCCATCATCTTCTGGAACCTGGTGTTGTATTTCCGTCGCCTTGACCTGCCCTCTCACCTACCTGGTCTCATCCTCACCTCTGAACACTGCAACAAAGGAGTACAGGTTAGATTAGACTGAGCCTGTCACTCATCATTTGTCTCTTCTGTTGTGGCTTTCTTATACCTTCTACTGTTTTGTTTTCTCAGCTGCCCCTGACGTCCCTGTCCCAGGACAGCAAGCAGGTATACGTCCAGCTCCTGTGGGACAACATCAACCTGCACCAGGAGCATGGAGATCCCCTCTACCTGCAGTGGAGGACTTTGTGTGAGTGTGCACACAGACACACATCAGGCTGTAGTGGTTAATTTAGGGTTTAATGTCTTTATGTACAGTAACTCGCTTTACCACTAGGGGGAGACAAAGCCATTGTCAAAATTTGTTTTTACATCTAGTCTGTGCAAGTGTGCAGTTGTATTGGTTGCATATTCAGCTGAATATGAATGTTGACACTTACTTAAAAGCATAGTATTGTTTCTGATGGTGCATGTGTTTTTTAGTGGAGAAGAAGGGGACGCTGGCTCCGACCGACCACCAGGAGATTCGAACCCTCCTCAACACGATTGTTCGCAACATCCAGACCAACGACGTCTACGGGCCAATCAACCTGTTGATCCGAGAGATCAAACAGCGCCCAGAGGGTGTCAAACGGCAGAGGTCAGACTTTTTTACTTCTTTTTATTGATGCAGTAAAGCTTTTTAACATTCGTACGTTCTTGCACTGTCGATGAAAACACTGCTTATGTCTCATTCCTGTGTCCTGTATTTCCTCCAGGAGTATCTACAGAGAAATATTGTTCCTCTCTCTGGTGGCCTTGGGGAAGGAGAACATCGACGTCGGTGAGTGAATGCGCGAAAGTGACATCAACCACTTGCATCACACAACGACATATATCGGACTGATACGTATCATGTCATTTGTACATCCACAGAGGCCTTCGACAGGGAATACCGTGTTGCTTACGACCAACTCAGCGCTGAGCAGCTCAAGTCTTTGCACCGCATGGATCAGCCGCCGACCCCTAGCGTCCAGTGGTGCCTTAAATCTTTCGGGACCCCGTTCATCTGATCGCCAACATCTGTAGCAAAGATGGAAACTCTGACTGCAGGAGGGAAAGGATAGACAGCAGGCCGGGGTGTGAGCTATAACATGGTACTCTTTCTTCCCCCTCGTCTCGGACGTCGCCCGTTGTCAACTTTTTTTTTTTACAACCTTATTACACTTT
The DNA here is from genome assembly GCF_965226575.1 of Pagrus pagrus. Taxonomy (NCBI): domain Eukaryota; kingdom Metazoa; phylum Chordata; class Actinopteri; order Spariformes; family Sparidae; genus Pagrus; species Pagrus pagrus. The sequence continues at coordinate 9,480,969 of NC_140204.1, read as the reverse complement.
TCATTGGCTTTCCCAAGCAGCTACTTACAGGTGGGACTGTTTCTGTAAAGTGCTTGGAGAGCTGCAGTGAATCTTTTGGGACTAGTTGAGGTGTGTTTCATTACAGGTGGTGTATAGAAATGATTAATCGCTGTACAGAATGTATTGACTGCCCCTGTTGTGTAGACATATGCGTATTTGTGTGTGTGTGTGCAGTCAGTTCCCTCGTAGCCTTTTGCCCACTTTGCTTAAATCTCTCCTAACTCTCTCAGATTAGATTATTTTGAGTTGTTTGAGACCGTGTACAGACCCTGACTGCTTCTTTGTGCACTTTCTAAAAAAACAAACAAAAAACAAACAACTCAAGTCCACCTTTCTTTTTGTACATATTGTTTACCTTGGTGGGAAAATCTGAAACCAGAGTTGCCTATTTTTTGGAGGCAAGAAGTCACGACGCCTCGACTGTTTATGTGATCCGAGTCTTAATGAATGTTCCCGTCTGTTTCGTTGTAAGTGTACAGGTTCAGAGCGAGGCTCTCTGTCTGTGTAAATATGTGTGGGAGCACATGTGTAAATGTGAGAGGACTGAGGACAATCACTAGTTATCAATCACTAAAATTCTGTAACATTCCAGACTCCCTGCTATCGAGACAGGTCTTAAAGAAGTATTATTGATCCCTGCGACAACAAGCCGATTAGAGGGAGAGATTATTTAAAAAAAAACATATGTTAATCTGAAGTGAAAAGACATGCCACACTACTGATTTCCCACACATTCAAAACAAGACTATCTGCAGGGATGGACAGTGCCTCAGTGACAGAGAAGTCATTTCAATTTGTGTTTTTATATATCTGCCTTTTTTAACAGTAGCATACTGCACCTGTTCAGCTAATAAGCCTTACTGCGATGTTTAATTAGAACTGTAACTCACATGTACCGGAGCTATACTCATTATAGCATAAAATGAAGCAGTAAGTTTTTTTTTAATTTGGGTGTATTCTTCGCAGATGAAAGCATTTCTGGTTTACACACGGTAGCTTTGGACGATGCTGGTAGCAGTTAGAGCGTTATACCGCAAAAGGGCTTCTTCAGCGCGGCCGATACTGTGTTCATTTTACAACATTCCACTTAACAGACAGACAAAAAAAAAAAGCAAAGTGCTGTGATGAACTGTGTCCTGTTGTAGACTTGGGAGAGAGATTTGTACAGAATATTGTGAGATATTCAATTTGCACTGCATAGATTAAATGACCTTAACCCAGGGTGAGGATGAGATGACACCATCTCAGACTATTAACAGCGTGCAGGCGTTTGTCCTCAAAAAGAAACAAAAACAAATTCTCAATTATTTATTTTTGTATTATTGACATTTGGATTGCAGACAGTGTCGTAACTTAGAATTTTTATGACTAACAATCCCCTCTTTCCCTTTTTAATCTGTCTTTTTCCACCCTGTACTGACTTTGTAAATTTGACCTCCTTGGCAGAGGATGTACAGCAGAGACTGTTCTTTAACAATAGATTAAGTGATCTCTTACCGTCCTGTGGAAAAAGGAACTGAATGTCTACACGTAAGTGCGCTGCAATAAATGAGTTTGTGAACTGATTGAAAATTACATGTGTCCATTTTCTTGTCTCCCTCCTGGCCCCTTAACGAGTTTGTTTAGTTTAGTGTGTGAGAAGCAGCACTTTTACATTATGTTTTGTATATTGAAAAGTTAAATAGTTCAGCTTTAATGAAACATACGCTGACATATAAAGGCTAACTGTATCCTTCCGCCAAGACCTCTTGCGATACTTATTTTCCTCAAATAATTGAAGAAATTAACATTTTCAAAAAGTACTCCTCCAAATAAATTAATCTATATTCTGCTTTTACAATGAATTGATGAGACATTTTAGAGATGACGCAAACTTCTGCTCTACTATATTTGACTTTTTTTTTAATGCTAACATAAAAAGTTAACTGTATCCTTCCGCCGAGACCTCCTAAAGGACCTCATGAGACTTTCATTTTCCTTCAATAATGGAACAAAATGTGTTTTTCAAAATAACAGACAGTACACCTCCAAATAAATTAATCGAATTCTGCTTTTACAATGACTTAATGAGGCATTTTTAGAGATATGTCAACAGATTTGACACACTTCTTGGTATTTTATGCTAACATAAAAAGCTAACTATCCTTCCGCCTAGACCCTAACCCTTGTGCCCTCCTTGGGCATTTTTGTACATTATTCTCAACTTTTTTTTTTATTATTTGGTGATCATTTTGGCTGTGTTACAGCTTGTGGCATGAATTTTTGCAAGAACTTTTCTTTTTAGTAAAATTTTTGAAATCCAATGTGTTTTACTCTCACGTGTCCTGGTGCATTTTGCGCCCTCTGGACACCTTCGTGGCAAAAATGTACACGCTCAAAAAACTGCCATTAAATCATACATCAATATTTTTTTCACAAATCTCTTAAACAACTTCAGACTTGACCCCTACTATTTATTAAACGGAAAATAATTCATTTTTGTGGGTTTTTGTGTAATAAAAATAATAAAACAGGCATTTAAAGGGTTAAAATCCTGGAAAATGGCTGAATGTTTGGTAGTTTTGAATAAGTGTGAAGTTGTTTAAGTGATTTATGATCAGCAGTGTCAGAAACTGTATCCTTCCGCCTCGCAACAAACATCTGAGGCACCTCCCGACTGAGCTTCCGGTGAGCGCGTGAACACCTCTAATTAAAGTAGTGCGGCCGCAGGTGTGTGGAGGTGAACCAGAGCTCGTCTCCAGGCCCTACACGGACTTGAACCAGCGAGGAGGACAGGACGACAAGATGCCGCTGAGGCGGACGAGAAACGCAGGCAGTGCCCAGGACAAAGAGCAGCTGGGCCGGGAGATGCGACAGAGCAGACTGGCCCTCTTCATCCAGCAGTTTGAGAAAGAAGGTCTGGGAGCGACACACACGTCCTCTCGCCGTCTCACCTTTCGTCCCTAACAATGCCTGAAACTGTCCCCCCTCACAGCACAAGAGCGCATGAACGAGCTGGAGGCCAAAATGGAGAACACGTTGGCGACTATGGACAAAGTCTTCAAGGTGGAGGTGATGAAGATGCCCCCCTCTCTCCAGAGCGCGCTCATCGGGGATTTAATAAGCGGTGAGCCGTCCTCATTCATAAATTCAGACCATTAACTAGTTCCCCCTCCCCTCCTCACCTGTCACCTGCCTTCTGTTTTTAAGAGGAGGAGATCTCAGCAAGTGAGGTGTCCATCGCCATGAAGGTGAGTTGGCCCAGTTGTTTGAGCTGCCTCCATCCAGAGGTGCTCTTCTGTTCTAACAGCCGTGATTATCACCTTCTGCAGAATGAGTCGATTGTGATGCACCAGCCCCTCAGGAGGGTACCCAGCAAAAGAGGTGAGATCACTGAAGTCTTCATGGCTCTCCTTCCTTTTAGTTGTATTTTAACGCTCATCTTCTGGTGCTTTTGTTCTTTTTAAAGGGAAAGCAATTGATTCTACACCGGGTCAGTCCAACCCAGCCCAGAGGACCTCATCCAAGACCTCCAAGGTAACACATGACGGGGATAGCTGTTTTTTTAGACAGTCGATTGTTGATTCTCATCCTCCGATTGTCAAATCCCAGCGCATCCGGTTAACAGTTTGGCTACGACGCCACAGACCCAATTTTTTGGTATTTGATTGTGATTTGGGTGTTTGACAATCTGCCACCCAGTGATTGCTCGGATCGACTCCAGCGCCCTGCAACCCTGCAAAAGGATAAGTGGTTGCAGTAATGGATGGATGGAAAGAGACTCAACAATCAACTATCTTTCTGCAGAAGGTTACATAGTGTTGCTTCAGGCATCAGTCATGACTTTGTATCCCGCAAAACTTCCACATCCCTTTTTACGTCTGCATAACTTGCAGGTTTAGCCTCCCCGATGGTTCATCTGTAGTTTCTTCACTCTAAAACATTAATATTTGACAAAATATACAGTATCAGAATCTGTTATTGTTGTTAACCGTGTTGTTGTTGTTGTTTTTCTAGGGAGGAAAGGGGACAAAAAGGACCAGAACATTAGTTGGTAGCAACAGCGCTGGGAATCTCAGGTAAAGATTGGAGATTTAAAGGTGCAATATGTAAGAATTTTAGTTAGAAACATTCAAATGAAGTAAAATTGTCTCTTCAGGGGCGACTCAGTCGCTGCCAAGAGAACCCAAAGCCGCTTAACAAAGACCAACGAGCAGACCATGCCGAGCAAACCTAAACTCAGGTCTGTTTGAAGCGCAGAGGTTGTATGTGTGGCTGTAGCGTCCAGATGGGGATGATGCGTGCATGAGCAAGGATTGTATTTAAACAAAAATGTACAAATGTATATTTCTACCAGCTCTGAAATGACTTGTGCATGTCGTGCTGTGGCAGGTCCGTCTCTGCCGGTGACCTGCACTGTTCAGTGGCAGGCTCTGCTGCACACATCACTGTAACCACAGCGCAGGGACAGGTACCGGTGGTCTTTATCATCCTTGTTGTTACCTTTGTAGCTTTCCAGACCTCAGCAGACAGCCACCCAAACGTCTTCCTTTAATGCTAAAATGCTGTTTTTAATGTAAAAAATAAAAGGATTATTGGTTCACGTGCCATGGTTTCTCTTCCTTCCTTAGACCGTCAGCTTTTCTGAAGAGACCAAGGATGAAATTAACTTGGACGTGCTGGATGACATGGCATGGTGCCAGATTCAGAGGCTCACGGTGATTAAAAAAAAAGTTCATTCGATATTTGAAAAGTAACCGTGCAACAACTGGTAATCTCTCTTTGCTAATTACGTTTTTCAGAGTCTGATGGAGTATCTGTCGAGGCGAAGTCGCTGCCAGCATTGACGCCTGAACATCTACTGCGACCAGTTTTTTTTTTTTCATCAGTTGTGCAAATGAAAGTAAAATGTGCTTTATTTGTCTAAAAGACTTTTAAAAATATATAATAAAGCTTTTGAATGTTATCCGAATTATTAAAATTATTTGCCTCATGATCGTATGAATAATTCTGCTCTTTAAGTGTAACAAACTAAGAGTCTGTTTAAGTGGTGGAGGAAAAAAAGACCCAGTAAATGCAAAAAACTCTGATTCCAGTAAAGTTTATGTAGAAATAAGCACAGGATAAAGTTCTGCCTGTAGATGTCTTGATTCAAATTTGGCACAGAATTGACAAATATCACATTTTAGGTAAATTAAAACATTTAAAAATGTATAAAAGTGTTAGTTTTACATCCTAATGCCTACAAAGCAGAGTACATGACTTAAATTTCAGCACAGAAAGCTTTAACGGATGACTAGTGCTGGTGGGAATGTAGCGACTCCATCTCCACTTCCATCGGCTGCTCACTGTGTGGCGGGGCTGACGGAGAGCTTGAGGACGTAGCTCGCGTGCTGCTGGCACCATTAGCCGGCTTGTGCCTCTGCTCTGGAGCCATCCGTGGGTAGAAGGGACCGACCAGCCAGTTGAGCGGCGTGTTGTTGACCACGTAATCCATGACGTTGTCGAGGGAGTCTTTCATTCTGGCCAGCTGGGCTCTGCTGCTGTTCAGCACCGAGTCCGGCACGTCTCCCAGCCTGTTGGCCTCGCTGAAGTTGGTGTACATTTGTGAGGCGGAGCGGCTGAGGGAGAGCGCCTCCTGTTGGATGTTGTTGGGGAGGCCCTGCAGGCTGGAGACGAGGGTGAGGCAGGTGGTCTGGAGCTGCTGGGTGAGGGAACGGGCCAGGGCCAAGGTGCGAGACTCGATCACCTGAGCGGAGCGGATGAACAGATAGATTTTAAATACTTCATCTTTCCTCGACAGTGTATGTTATCGCATTGCTTTCTTTTTCTCTCTGTCCACCTCCTTACCTCTGCCTCGTGACCATTCTCCTGGCTTGGACCACTGGACCTCCACGCCACCAGGGAGCTCAGCTTGTCGTTTACCATCTGGTTAGCCCCGTCGATATTCTTCCTGCCATATTCAATCTAGAAAAACAAACATTTCAACTGTTTATCCACAAGTAGTAAAATAAATAATGATCTTTTTGGAAGCTAATTCAAGGCAGCCCTTTTAATGAATATTTAGCTAGTGCTACTAATATTAATAATGAATAAAAAAAACCCACCAGGTCGACAGTGGTGTTCAGCTCAGAGATGAACTCCCTGCTTCGCTGCTTGGCGTCCTGGATTCTAGTCACCGCCCTGGTGTACGCCCGCTTCCTCAGCTTGGTGGAGAGGGAACCCAGGCGGACGTAGTAGCTCGGCTCCTTATTGTCAAAGCCTCGCACAGTTTTGGCCTCCAGCTCTGTCACGAGGAAAGGAAACATGAGCAAACAACATAGGATTTCTTTGAGTTCTGTTTAAGATGTTTGGCCAGCTTTTTTTGAGTGTAAAAGTAGCTGGAGGCTGTAAAAGGCTGTGAGGAATGTAGGCTAATAATCCACTGGTCAATCCCTCAAAACAAATCCATTTGAACTCGCGTACAGCGGAAGTTCACTCTAAACAACGGCTCCCTTAATGATGAAGAAAAACAGGCCACTAATGTAAACTATAATCCGATAAGTTCTGTTTTCCTGGAAACTGGGACTGTTAATCACTGACCTTTGATACAGCTTGTTACAAAACAAGCTTAATCTCACTTGCCTGTCCTATTTCTTGTTTGTATTTTATTTATTTAAACCAATTTTTAATAATCTTAGCAATAAGGAAAGACAAAAAGTTGTTCGAGCTTTACATCACACCGCTAAAATGATGTACGTGGTCCCACTCACCCAGCTCGTCCTCCGTCAGAGGCAGGTACTGCTCCACCAGACTCTCAGAGGTGCTCAGGGCCGTGTCCACTCCGCTGCTGACCAGCCGGGCCACTCTGCTCTCCAGCACCGTGCTGACACTCCCGCTCACGACGGCCCTGGTCTTCTCCATCCCGTCCTGCACGGCGCCCCGAGTCTTCTCCACGGCGCTGGTCAGAGTGTCCGAGACTGTGTCCTTGGCGCCGGACACTGTGCCTGTCATGACATCTTTGGCGGTGGTTACCACATCCTTGGCGCTGGAAACAATCTGGGCAGGGACAACATCGGCCAAGTATTAGTGAGGAAACAGTAGTTGAGAAACACAGGACATGGCCACAGATGACCCTTGATTGTTGTAATTGCGGCAGCTATTGGTAACTGGTCCGGTACATACCTGCTCAGACGGCTGGTGAAGAATGGGCAAGGTTTTCTCGATCTTGTCCAAACCTTTACAGGCCAGGTCATTGGCCAGGGCAACTGCAGGAAACAATAAAAATTTATTAAGTAGGTGTAACAAGGCAAAGCAGAAGCAAAAATGTCAATGAGAAAAGTGAATAAATGTCCCTTCAAGCTAAAGAATTGCATCAAGTGTTTATAACTGATACCGTGGTGATAATGAGTAAACAGAGAAACTGGGTGAAAGATCAAGATGAGTAAGCATCCTGACCTGCACTTCCTGTTTTCCTGCAATCTCTGTGTGACTCACCCGGTCAGCACATACTCATCCTCACAGTTTCACTTTGTTTGGGACATCCTTTAGACTCCTAAGCCACGTCTACCTATAGATCTCATCAGGTAATCTATAATAATAATAATCACACTGGAGGGGGTTTCGTACTCTGAGGCTCCAGCTTGTCGATGATGGGCGAAGCGGTGGTGAGCACCACAGAGGTGATGTTTCGGACTCCTACTTCGGCGACCTCGCACACGGTCCTGATGTAAGGGTGGGTCTCCTTGGTGTTGGTGTACACGGTGGACACCAGGCCGTAGGTGGAGCTCACCAGAGGGAGGCTGGTCACCCTCTCCACCACATTCTGTAAGGAAACACAGAGAATAGCAGGATTACAATACTCATATTCACAATTTAGCTTTGTTGTTCCTAGAAAAAAAGAAATATACTAACAAGATATACTAACTTTCTATTTGTAGAAAAAACTGGACAGTCATCCAGACTTTTTATGTTTAATTTTGTAAGGACTTTCTGTGTAACATTCAAAATAAAAGCACTTCCTAGTGTCTTTTCTTAGTATTTTGTCCTCCAGCTCATGCCACTTCCGGTTTCCACAAATATTAACAAAATAAGATGAAGTCTTTCTGCACTTACTTGATTGGGGATAACTGCAGCTGCTGCCATGTCTGCTGAAACAAAACCTACAGAGAGAGGACACAAAATAAGACGTCTCCACTCGGAAAAGAAAAGAAAATTGTTTAAAAAGTCGACTTTTGTCTCAAGAAAACCACAACTTGGCAGCAAATATCGGCGTATTACTTCCGTATTACAGCACTGCATCGTGTTAGATACATGATAATAAAGAAATAAGGTCGCTAAAAGTCACTTTAAAGAGACACAAGTAAGTAAGACAGCTAAAGACTCACCGTTGGTCTCGAGTGTGTCCGGGCTGACTGTAAGTGAGCTAACTGATACGACGTGAGAAGCGTCAGCAGCTGTATTTATATTCTATAATTATCGCGAGATGTAAGCGCAACGAGATGACGTCAGCCACGGTAACTTTTTCTAGGGCAAAGGTGAAAGAGGTAAAAGTTGAAGTGTGGGGGAATTTCCTCCATCACGTGGACGAGCTGTGACACAACATTTCACAAGACAAGTCACTTTTTTTTTTCTCTCTCCCTCTCGAAATACTAAATAATATTAATAAATATCACGATGAGGATGTTTTTCATGCCCTCAGGCATTTATTCCCACTCTCAATGTACTGACGCACAACAGGCAAGGAGGCTGTTTAAGACCTTAAGTCCAAGCCATGAAGCATTTAAACACTATAACCTGAGATAAAAGTCTGAAAACTAGATTTTTTTACTAATATTTTGGCCCCTCTACAAAAAGGCCCCCCCAGATAATTGTGTGCTTTATTAGTTTAAGATCAGATTTGAGCGCACAGGACTTCTGGGCTCAGACAGGGATCATCATGAATTACCATTTTCATTAAAGACTCAAAACCTCGTGATTGACATAGCTGAGAGTTATCGTAGTTTCATGACAGAAGATGATGGACAAGGATAGATTACAGGTCATTCCTCTTTGTTAGCTTCGAGTGTGTCGTCAGGGTCTTCTCTGTTTCCTCCAGGTTCTCCAGAACTTCCACTTCCCCCCCGTCTGTAAAAAAACATGTGTGTTAGGTCATTTGTCCCAGTGGCGGACTAAAAATGTTTGAGGGTCAAGGGCGACAAAAATAAAAAGGGCACCACATGTATGCGGGGGGGCGCCTGCACGTAGAAAATTGTGAGATATTCACCGCATTTTCTCCACTGGGAGGACACCATAGTGTAGTATAAAAGTATAGTATAAAAGACAAATTGTCTGAGGCTTTACTCATATTCTTCTGCAGGATGCAAATGAATAAATAAAGGAAATCAAACCCCAACTGTCTGTACATTTTCTGCCTTGGGAAATTCACATGATATGCTGCAGTAACAGTGACCACAAAGATCTGTGTTTTGTGCTGAGGAGTAAAATATCATGTTGCAGATATTAGTCTCGTCTAAAGTCTGGTAAAGATAATGTACATATGGGGCATATCACACAATGCACGTAATCTTCTGAACAATGTCTAAGTTTATGGACGACATGTTTTGGATCATCACACGTGGATATTTAGCTGACACTGATGTTGAACACAAAGCCTTTGCCGAGTCCATTCGAATTCATCGTCAAAATATTTCCTCACCGTGGAAGGAAGCCAGCGGCGCTGTACACTTGCTCTCGTGCTATTTATGAGAACCATTAGATGATATTTTTTAAATGAATGCATGAAATCCGACCGACCTAACACCCGGCTTAATACGTTTCTGATGACTTAATTTAATGGCCTGAGCGGTGCGTCAGCGGTTTAGCCTCAGATGAACAGTGTTTGCCAGTAGCTCATCAGAGCCACATGTGTGACTCTGTTCCCAATTTGAGAGAGCACTTGAATATTTTTCCTATGCGCCAGTACATATTTCTATGAAGAATTTTATTTGTACTCGTTATTAAAAATGTAAATGAAGTGTTTATGCGGTTTCTTTGATGGTGCACATTTGGAGGCCATATGAGGAAACGTGGGCTCAGCGCAGGTTCTCCGGTCGGCCAACACACTGGGGTCCTGGATTCTGTAGATAAACCCCTCGGGGCCCATTTATCAGCCCTTGTATAACTCAAATAGACACCATATGAAAATGTTGGCTGCAGCAAACCACAGACTTTAATTCTCAATAAGATTCTGTTTCGAAGGAAGTCAGAAGATTTCAAGTTATTTCTGATTTATTTCAAAACGACTGAGTGTACGCAGGCCTGCCTCCACACACAGACACCACGCTGTACTGGACATTGATCTGCTCATGATGATATTATCCACGTCATATTCTCTTTGAATTGCCTTTATGTGACTTGGTGGCGAGCAAAGTTCAACCAGTTGATCAAGAATTATGACTCACCAGGATAGCATGTTGAAATGTATAATAAAATGAATCATGAGCTTAAAGGATTATGGTACAGTCAGCGTCTTTTTAAATGTGGAAATGGGAAAATGTTGTGTTTTATGGTCCAGTTAGAGCATGGCCGCGATGCTGTGTGCATAAAACACGAGCTTCAGTGAAGACGTGTTAAATGTGTTCAGTATTAGTAACGATGTAACTGTCACTGGCTTCAGAGCACTGGGATGTTCAAAGTCATTTTATGTTCATTATGGAGGCAAAACTCCAAAATAAAAAGCCCAGCAGAGCTAGTCCGAACACAGGTGAGGGTCTCACATGTGAGGTTACTTGTAGACATAAGATTGAACTAATTAAGGAGGGGGAAATAAGCTTAATTAGAAGTTTATAAATAGTTTACAAGAGGATAGCATGATCTGATTTCACCATAACAAGCCCATTGACATGTACAGAAAGATATAATGTCGTATATTAAAAATACATTTAAATCTAAGGAAGGAGTCCAAATGTATTTGACAATACATGCCAATATATTGTCATTTTACTTACAGAACATAATGAATGTACACGTTGACATGTATTTAAAATGCATATAGTACTCCAGAATATATTTTTTGGAAGATATATGATTTATTTATTCTCTACAGTGCATGAAAAATGGCAATAATTAGTGTTTTTGTCATTATATTATAGAATATATAATAGTATATATTAAATAACATATATATATATATATATATATATATATATATGAAGTCCCCTCTGATTAGTACTCTGATTAACCACCTTGCGAAAACACAAATCCAAGTGACATCAGGGTCAATTTAGTTCAGTGTCCTAACTTGACTTGTCTGAACCTCATCTGATAATCTCGCAGCCTATCAGATGAAGCAAAGCGTCCAAACGCCCCAGGCCACAGTCAACTTCACTTTCTCAGTCTAACATTGTTTTCTGTTTCTCTGGAAAAGATCATTTCACAATAGAAGGACTAAATGTTGGAATTCATTCTTTAGTTTAGTTTTTTTTTAGTTTTTTTTATGCAATCACAGACCGCTTCGGATGCCAAGTAACTGAACGATGTGATACTGGAAATGAAAACGCTGCGACTCCTTTTTAAACGAGAACAGAAAGTGAAAGTTATAATTTATTCAAATGTAAGACCATCTGTTTGACAGAGCTTCTGGTGCTGCCTTCTAGTAGTGGTTGTTTCACTCTTTCTTAATGGAAAAGAAGATATTAACCATTTTGTTGAAATTCAAGTGCAAAGGTTAAGTGTTCATTAATGCAGCCTTAAAGTCTGACAACAATAAAACAAACACACACAGCATATTCCTCACTGTTACCTGATGGCCTAACCCGTCATCAGCACTCTGCCTACTCATGATACGTCTTTATGAGCACTGAACAGTCTAGTATTTACAGATTTAGGCCACTAGATGACACCAAAGTAGACAAAGTTGTTACTCATCACAGGCATCACAACCTGCGTCTTCCCCAAATGTTTCTTTGCCACCTCTTGTAATAGATGGTGTTCAGGTAGGGACCACCAGTGGGGTCACATGGTGCCCAAAATAATATCAGTGCGAATACATGTATGTTTCTGCTGTTTAACGACTGATATTGAGATATTAAAAAATGGGAGATAAAATAGTACATGTCAAGAATGATTTGGTGGAAGTGAAGCAATAAAGGGTCATACGTGCAGGATCGGAAAAGAGGTTTAGGAGACAGGAAACAGGAAACAGAATAAATACACAATCAGATTGAGGGATTGAGAGAGAGAGGCCCAATCCTAATACACCATATTTCGTGACAGTTTCGCGAGCTGCCGTGATACTACGCTGTTTTTTGACATATTGAGTAGATGTGCACAGTTCAGAGGCGGTAACGATCTGAGCCAAGCCTCATTGCACGGACAGTCGAGATGAAAAGACAGATCAGCCATGAAGCCTCTGCCCTCCTCTTATCCCTTGGGGGGTCTGCTGGTGTGCAGGTGTCAGCAGGGGTTACACAGTCTGGCAAGGCCTGAAGAGGAGATCCTCGCACGGCATCCCTCTTTTGTGCCCTCCCGAGACAGGTAGGGGGCCGTGGGCAGCGTGCCAAGGCTCCTGGCTGGGTAACGGATACCTGTGGGCTACTGGGAAAGTGTCACACCTCCGGATCACACACGGTCAGAGGCGCTGCGCGAAGAAAGAGCGCAGACAGAAGGGGGAAGACAGTGGGAGAGTGGCTGTCCTTTCAGGCTCTTTAGATCACGGGGAAAAGAGGCAGAGATGTGGCTTTGGAGCAGAGGAGAAAGGAAAGTGACATGTCTTTGGTGCAGCGGTATGCTTTGGTTAACTCTACCCTCAAACGCTGCTGCTGCCTTAATACATGCGCTGTCAGACATTGTAGCCTGAGCGAAGACCGCTGGTCTGCTGGACTGTCCATCAAACCTGCACTGGGGATTCAATTAGTACAGTGGGGTTATGAGTAGCATTACAGATACTCAATGGATAGCTGGGAGTGCTCTGAATTAAAGGAGCTTTGCATGTATTAATCAGTTTTTATTGGCCATATGTGAGCAGATTGCAACGTGACGTGATGAACGAGACCTTCCCCTTCTCTCTCAGTTGCTTATACAAGGCCGTGGAGGACAACAGAGCCTGACTTACACAGGCTGTATTAGCTAATGTAGCTAACGCCAGTTAGCTGGCTAACCAAGCGAGCTGCCTTTCCATCCACAGTCATAATAGTTTAATGGAAGGATTTTATTTCAACGGAGGTCAATACAGATGTTGTTGACAGGCTCACGTATGTGTTTTGTTTGCAGGACTCTGTAGGTACAACAGAGGTGGCTAGTGGTTGGAAAACCAAAACAAGCGAGCTAAAAGTCAAGGGAACTCCAGAGTCTCCGTGGGTTCATAACCTGGAGGGATACATTTACATATATCAGGAACCAATCCAAGATGAAGCGTGTCAGGTCAAGTCCTCCTAAGTTAACACTTCCTGTTTTGCAAATATATCTTAATCCATGTTGCTGATGTTATTGCAGACGTTATAGTCGTCATCGCAGCTGTTTGCTGCAAGGCACTCATTATCTTTCGTTGAGTCATGTCAGAGAATACCTTTTTGGCTCTGTTCAGAATTAAACCCTTTATTACATTTGAGCAATAACAAATAAAACGCTGGAAAAATACGGTACAGTATAATTATTGGCGATATTAACAGACGGACGTGGAAAAAAGGACATGAAATGAATGGAGCTGCCGTCATGAAGAAATGTCTGGCTGTCACTTTGATCAAGTAGGGGTGGACTAAGTATCGGCTGTTCTTGTCGTCAGAGTGAATTTACACCAGAATTTCAACATCTGGGAACAAAAATAGCCACACAAAGTTTTGTGGCCCCGCTGCTAAATTTGGCAGTATTATTCTTCCCAGCGTCAACTCGACCCCGGAGCTGGAGAGCTTGTGCACGCGGAAATGAACGACATTTTAACAAGACGCATGCCCTCTAGAAATAACCATTACTTCAGCCTTTAATAAACAACAGACCTATGCGGACAATGTGTGTGCAGCGGGGCGGTAACCGCAGATTTATAGCGACAATATAGGCAAATAGACAAGAACAGGATCTTGTTAAGCAAGGCTCTGTGCACCTGTCCGATGTAATCCTCAAATAATGACTCCGGCTCATTAGCTAAGACATCCACGTTAACCGTCTACGCGTCCCGCTGAGAGGATCGAGACGGAAAATGAGTCAACAACTGTAGAAGGTTAAAAGTGTGAGCAAAGGTCCGACACTTGCTCCAGCAGGACCACACCCTGACCCCACTTCTACCTCGGTGATGCTTTTTTTTGTACTAATTTTCACAGGGAGGACATCAGAGCTCTCACATTACATCGCTGGAAAAGCACTGCACTGATCGCTGACCTCCGAGGCTCAGATATAATTGCTAAGCCAGTCAATGAGCGCATACTTTGAATGGGTCAGATGGGAGGTGAGAAAATGACCACAGAAGGCTATCCCTCGTGTTGGTCGGACACCATCCCACATGACCCCGCCATGTTTTGTTTTCACAGAGCCGTGCTGGGATTAGCAGGCCGGCTGTTTGTGCTGGCAAAGGGGCAGCAATTCACGGCTATATTTTCTGGGTGCTGTTGCTGACAACCAGACAGAGTCCTAGTAATTATGATATAATTGAGAATGATCTAAAACCAAATGTCCGAGCCAGTGTTTACAGAAAACAGCTGCTTAAATAGGCACTTAGAAGGAATTAGAATAACATTTTTTATGTCCCAGCGTGAGTGTGTCTCTGTCTGTGTGCAAGTGTGCATATATGCGTGGGTTGGCTATTTGGGCACCTACACAGACAAACTCTTTGTTTTGGAAGTGTTCGCTTAAGTCTTCGGGGGCAGACAGGAGCCAAGAACAACGTGGGAAATGGGCCCTTGCTTCATTTCTGCTTTCTCTCCGGGCTTTTCCTTTGCAGTCTCTCTGTCAGATGGACATTCAGCTGGCCTCCAAAACAGTACCTGAGGCGTGCAGAAGTTTGGAGAAACCAAGGGAACGCTGCTCGGACACGAGAGGAGCCATAATGGGAACCGAGTGGCAGCTGACAGCCGGGCCAAGCCGTCTGTCATTTCCCTCTCCTTTTCTCTGTCTTCCCTTTTCTTTCGCACACACGTGTTGTCAACGGAAGACGTGCACCCAAGCAGGCCTCAGCCCAGGTGGTCTCGACGGGTAGCCAGTAGTCTGCAGCGCGGTACAAGACGCTGAAATCTGAAGCAACCGCACTGGCAGGAGCAGGATTCGCTGTGAGGTCCGGGCCCTGCGATGTTACATGACCTACAATGCTTGTCGTCTCCAGTCAGCAATTAGTCCGTGCCATATTCCAGGAAATAAAGGAGATGAGTCATAAAAATGGTGATGTGCTGACACAATATCAAGCACACATGTTTGTCGGCATCCCCCGAAAGCCTCACGGAAAAAACACTAATTACAAAGTAATACCTCACTGATGAGATTCAAACGGAACCCAAATTAGAGGAAGATGCAAAAACTAAAATAAAATACTAGATTTTCAGTTTTTCTAGATAACAATATTAGGCAATACATCTACTTCCTGGCTACATAATGACCCAGATCTTCTGCGTTGAGCTGCCCATAGATGTTCCTACTAAGACTTCTGATGACCGAGCCGGCTAACTTCCGCTTAAATAGAGATAAAATGATTTATTTGACATTTTCCGCAGAACTAAATAAGCACCTGCCACTTCAGACATTGTTTCTACATTAGCTTAGCTGCAGCTCTGCCTTTGTAGCTCATAAAATAAACACGTAGCAGGAATACAGAAGGTAAAAAAAAAAAACAAGCTTGGACACTTATTTGCCCGATCCGCGTAGATGAAACTGATCCTAGAGGATGTTTAGTCGTCTTTGGCCTACATAACACTGTTCAACTCTTCTGCCAGCGACCAGCCTGCAGTAGATTTTCTGAAACAACAGACATCCTCATCCACATCATACCGGTGCCCTTTTCTGCCGCTCTGTTTCTTTTTCTACTCGCCTCTTGATTATTTTCTTCTGATTTGAGCTGAGCTGCAATAAGCATGGAAAATCTGATGAGCCTACCTAAGAAACCGTTTCTCAGGTTAACTTTGTCATTAGATGACAGGAAATCCTGGATTTGTGCAGTATGATGCCTTAATCTCCTTATGTGGAACCGAGTGCCAGTTATTCATTGGTAAATAGTTCGGGCAAATGTGTTAATATTCATCCAGCAGTATTTTTGTTATTTGCCGTAAGCTGGGATTTGTATGTAATCAGATAGTTCCCTAAAGAAAGAAAGAAAAATGATACCCTCGGGGCCCTCGGATGAGCTGGCTGATCATTGCCAACAGTGTGAAGAGTGTTGTGCCCACTGTCTACATTTCTGACTGGTGGTTTGTGGCATGATGCCCTCAGACAGCACGCACTGGACATGACATGCCTGATGGAACGCGATGCCTGCAGCTGAAACAGATCCGCGCTGACAGACAGACAGGTTACCGTACCCTTAGCGGGCCTGGCATTCCCCGGACACTGTGGCCCAGCGGTGGCAAGAGCTTTCGTTTCCTCCGAAGTCTCAGGCATGAGCAGACACACACACACGCACACAAACACACACACACACACACACACACACACAGATAGGATGCCAAATTCCACAGAGCCGTAAAGGCAATCAGGGACAGATGAGAAAGGCAACCAAGTAGTGGTAAACCGCATGCCAGGGGGCTGGAAGCAATAACAAGGTGCCACAATAACACTCGGAGGAGTTTGTGCGCTTCATGTCGTTTGCTTATTTCGACACCATTCATAAAAATGAAGGTAGCCTAGAGCCAGCATGCAGTTAGCTTAGCTTAGCATGAATACTGGGAGCGGGGAGAAACAAACAGCTAGCTTGGCTCTGTCCAAATGTGACAAACTCTACCTAGCAGCACCTCTACACAGTGCTGTAGGGGACTTTCAAAGGCTAACCCGGAAGTTAGCTTCGCCCTGGTTCCCGGCATGATGACGTTTAATGTTCAGTGTTGTTTACTGGCCTGTTTTAAAAAACCAATTGACTTTGTGCAAACATGCTAACTCATTTCCTGTGGCACTTAGCTTAAACTAATTGGTATGTTATATCCTGTTAGCCTATATTGTACAAAGACCAAGTGCAAAAATAAAGTTGTAGTTATACATGGGGGTTATATGACTACTTCTATTGTTGCCGTGACTTATTACAGTTGTGTCGTCTCTGTGAGGTAGAAATTATATCAGTCTTTTCTCCTGTTTACTGTCTTTAAGGTAAGTTAACCATCACCTGGCTGTGACTTCATATTTCATGGCCTCACATCAGAGTGGTATCTTGCTGAGAGAATGTTTTCCTCCCCCAAACCTTTTTCTCCTAATCACAAGGTTTCAGTTGCAAAACTGCTTTTAGGAATCTGTTAGCTGCCTCTTTCATGCAAAAACAAGCTAGCTGGTGTCCCATGAAGGGCATTTTCCCTCGCTGGTATCTGGCAAATTCCTGCCCTCTCTTTGAACACATGTGACAAGCAGCGCTTTGACTCTCAGGCCAAATATCACTGATCAAACAGCTATGTTTGGTGTCAGCCAAGGGGAGACAACTAGGTTACTCATATGGGGGGCACTGACCTGCCCCAAGTATGTTTAGCTAGGAAACCAACACATGTACTGTACATACTGCGGCCCTATTTTGCACTTGTAAAGTCATGCTTATGCTTGCTTGTGTGTCCGAACATATAAACATGCAGAGTAAAAACGGTGGTAGCTGCTGAAACGGTCTCATTGAGCATCCACCATCCAGCCCATCATTGCATTCAAACAAAGGATCTCAGGGAAAAGACTGTCATTAGCTTCTGCCTCAACCTCTTATTTGTCCTCACTCACAGAAAATTCCCTAAGATCTGTTGAGCAAACGACTGACAGATGCTATTTAAGCTTCTGGAGTCCCTAAAAATACATTCGCGCTCGGGGGCAGTGATTTTGCAACTCTGCTGATGGGCGCTTTGAGCGAGCGATCCCGCTGAACACGTCCATCAATAAGAGCACACCAGCGTTTGTAACACGAGGACGTGGCTTAGCCAAGCACCGGCAGTCACAGTGAATGTAAACTATTCATGTCTTGAAGCATTATCTGCTGCTTGCTCTGCCTTTGTGGGGTGTCTGCGGTGCTCGGAGGGTGTCGGGGCTGGTCAAGGTTCAACAAGAGGCTCCCAGAGTCTGTCAAAGACACTGGACTTTTCATGACGAGCGGCATGAGCAGGTACACTATTAAGGCAGATTTAACCTCCGAGGTGGAAAGGAAGTGATTTCAACCCCCACCTCGACCTTCAGGTAAAGATTTTTTTTCCTCTCCTGGGGAAATAAACATTTACATTCCTGCGCTCGGTGTGTTAATAGAGATTAAGCTGAATTCAAGCCTGCGTGTCAGGCAGCAATTCAGGTAGCTCATACCATACATACCTATACTATTGTGTGGCTCTCAAAGGGCATCCTCGTCAGTCCTTTGAGCTTGGCTGAGGTAAGATGACATTTTCGAAGGAACATTGTTATTAAGGTGGCCCTGGACAGCTTCAAAAGCCACAAGTGAGTGCTAATGCCACACCGGCTTCAAAGAACTTAATGTCTCTTGTTTTAATGAAGGTATGGGATCAAAAGGAAGAGGAGTTGCCGACCCGAGCCATCAATTATACTGTAATGCAAGATTCCTTTCTCACTGAAGTGGAAAATGTTGTGCTTCTTATTATAGTTTATTTCTAAATATGATTTAATCACCACAAAAAGGATTCCAACCCTTAGATGGTACAGTTCATTTACTGTTCTCAAAAAGTAAAAACACATCGGGTCAGGCCGGCATTTGACCTTCTTTTGGACCCACATTAAGGCGGCGTTCGTTTTCAAGATGCAACGCAGGCCTTT
Organism: Pagrus pagrus; assembly: GCF_965226575.1. NCBI lineage: Eukaryota > Metazoa > Chordata > Actinopteri > Spariformes > Sparidae > Pagrus > Pagrus pagrus. The sequence goes on along the minus strand of NC_140204.1, from coordinate 9,462,099 downwards.
CGTTGAATTGCATGAAAAACACAATCCTCGCAAACACAGAGGGAACTGTGATTGTTATTGGAGCCGGAAAGTAATGACATGGGTCCCATCGAGGTAAATCAGAAACAACAGCAGATTTCCATCACATGCCAGCAAGAGGCCAAGAGCATGAACGTTTCATTCCATCCAGTTGATCTCAGTTCGTAAGCAGTCGGAGAGCTTGATTCAGATAAAACTCCTCTTGACCTTAAATGGCACATGGTTGGCAGCGCCGGGCGTCTAACTCGAAAGACTAATGCATTTCATACTTGTGACTAAATCTAAAGCTGTGAAAAAAGTAGGCGAAATCCTCGACTGGTGCACAGCCGACAACACATGGCCCACGTTCCAGCTGAAGCTCAAGGACCTGTGGTCCACATGGTGTAGGGAGAGGGGGCCTTTCTGGTGTCGTGTTAGGCCTTCCTTCAGTATAATTCAGCTCTGTGAGTAATCAGCAAAGCAATGATGATTAAATCAGCGAGACAGGAAACCACAGCCAGCGATAGCTTGAGAGGATGAAATCTACTTTGACATGTTATTGGATATTCAGAGCGGTTATGACAAAGGGAAAAATTAATATGTTCTGTTGTTTTACTTTCTAGCTGAGAGTTGGTCGAGAGGATTGTTGCCACTCTCATGTCTGTACCATAAATATGTAGCTGGACTATTAGCGTAGCATACAGACTGAAAGCAAATGAAAACAGCTAGCATGGCTCTGAAATGTTACTCTGTGAACTTTAGAGGTGCTTAGAGGTGGAAAGAGCCAGGCTATGTGTTAACTGCTGTTGTACATTTTTGCACTAAGCTAAGCTAACTGGTTTCTGGCTGCAGCTATCTTTTTACTGTAGGCAACGTATGTTAGACGTGCTTAAAGCAACAACTTTAGGTTTTTGTACAGATTATAATACCTTTAGAAAGACAGGCTAGTTGTTTCCTCTTGTTTCCAGTCTTTGTGCTAAGCTAAGCTAACGGTTTCTGGCTTCTTTTTCCTGTAGGCTATGTGAGACATGCTTAAAGACAGGCTAGTCATTTCCTTTTGTTTCCAGTCTTTGTGCTAAGCTAAGCTAAGCTAACTGGTTTCTGGCTGTAGCTATCTTTTTACTGTAGGCTACGTATGTGAGACATGCTTAAAGACAGGCTAGTTGTTTCCTCTTGTTTCCAGTCTTTGTGCTATGCTAAGCTAAGCTAACCAGCTACTGTCTCCGTCATCATGTGCTGCAGGGATGACATATTTTTGCAGGCTAACCTGGAAATTAGCATCGCCCTGCCTCCCTCGACAAAAACGTACGGGGATTTTTGACTTGGATTTTGGATGAAAGCTAACGTTAGGCTACAAACAAACTACACTGCGATCCTGTGACTTCAACGTCACCAACACTAAGCTCACTATGTATACACACTTTAATATAAATGGATCGATCAACAAGTTGTAAAGTTGGAGTTACAATAGTTTGCAAGAGGAACGAGTGAGTAGATGAGTAGCAGTCGTCAGTTAGCCACTTGTTAGCGATCTTTTTTGAGACATGTAAACGCTTTATAATTCAAACGTGGGGTATTTACAGACGTATTTAACGTCGTAAAACAAAACATGAAAATATCCTAAGCTTGTGTCAACCACAGACCTTATTTTAGACATTTAACCAAAAACCCATTTAAAAAACCCATTGACTGAGACGAGGGAACTGGAGCGGCACGAACGACAAAGTGTTGGTGTTATTTTGACATTCCTGTTGGGTTACTGGATCAAAACAAGTCCTCATTCAGGTGGTTTTCTAACCATTGGTACTGCTTAAAAGTATTGAATTGGTGCTCATCGGTTTGTATTTTGGAGTGTCGCGTTTCACTGGTGTGCAAATGAAGCCTTCACGGAGCAAAAGAAAAAATGATCATGGATGTAATCTGTCATCTATTTGTTTATATTACCCCGAAAACAAGATTTAGCATTACACCCGGGGCATTAAAATGGTACCAAATTTCCCAAAAGTATCTGTATTCATATCAGTAAGCAGACATGAGTGATTATTTCACCGTGTGTTGACACTTTAGACTCTTTCAAGCCACAACTTTGTCAAAACCCACAATATTTATGCCAAAACACAATTAGCAGCTCTGAGTGTTGTACTGACATTGGATGCTAGCCTCTCTCCTTAAAGCCCCCCCCACCCCCCTCCATCATCACACTCGCGTGCAGAACGACACCGAGCATCACTTGAAGCTCCTCGTGTCTGTGCACCGGCTCGGCCAATCAGCGCGCGGCGGCGCGGGACTGTGTTTCTTTAAGAATGTAAGGTGGGTGAGCCCCTTTTCCTGACGCACGCCTGGTATGCAAACATAAATTTAGCAGCAACGTGTTTGCGGGGGGAACAAAATATCTGGAAGCGACCGTGAAGTGTCATGTCGTCTCTGGCGGTTCTTGGCTGACTTTAACCTTTTTTTTTTTTTTTTTTTTTTTTCTCCCACCACCACCACCGCCGCCACCACCACCCCTCCTCCTGTGTGAAGTGGAGCCGGAGAGCGGAGCAGAGCAGAGCGGACCTCTTTACTCCCTGAGTGACTGGACAGACCCGGGACAGGCTGGACAAGGGAGCAGGGGCACACAGCTGTCTCTTCACACGTCTTTCTGAAAGTAACAGTGAATTTATCAGCGGTGGGAGATGACAGGGGGCTGCCGGTGGACGACTGGGCTGCTTCTCGCCGCTGTTTGTGTGGAGGTAAGCTGCAGCGTGCTTTAACTTTTGAAGCCCGGTCCATTCAAGAGTTTGAGAGAGAGAGGGAGAGAGAGAGAGAGAGAGAGAGAGAGAGGATGGCGCGTCACTGGGTTTGGTTGAAGTTGACGCACCCCGAAACCGCTGTCATTTTACCAAAATAAACTGTGTCGCACCTTTTTTTGTTCAGTTCACGTAGAAAGAAACGAGGCACCTTGTGCTTTTAATTTGAAAATGACGAGTTCAAATCACTGTTGTGAGCCGTCCTGACTCCCAGGTGCTCTGGGTGTAAATTATTAAAAAATAAAAAATCTTATTTTTTTTAAATAAATCATATTCTTGCTGTGTACAATTGAATTCAGGGCTGATTTATTCCTACATATATATACTGGACCCATCAGTAGTAATTATTTGTGCATAAGCCACATAAAATACCTATTTTATAAGGAAACTTCCAGAAATAAACAATAAATTATATAATTTATTCATCTATGTATTTTATTTCTTTAATTGTGAGGCGTTGATTGGACTTCTTCTTCCTGTGATGCTGCACAGTGGATGCGATGACCCTGTGGTGTTGTCACTGAGTCCGAAATGACAAAATATCTTGCTGTAAAATATCAACAACAAAAAAATAATAACAAGAAACTGAGAAGTTTGAAAATATTCAAAATGTGCTGAGTAACCAGAGTCTGTTATGTAATTTAAGGTGCAGTATGTAGTTTTGGCAGAAGAAAAAATAAAAATCTTCATTGACGGATTCAATTTAAGCCTAAACAAACCAAATAAACAAACTCTTTGTTTTCATGACTGAATAAACTGCATAAACAAACTGACCTGAAAGGACAAAACTATTTTATTCTGTTTGACTTTGTTTATATGTGGCGGACCCTGCCACTTTTCTAGCTTCAAACAGTGTCCTGGGATCTTATCCTCCTTTGAGAACAGCTTGTTTATTCAGTTACGGAAAAATAAATACATCTGAGTTTGTATCATTACCTTATTTACATTGTAAATATCAAAATCTGAGTTTGAATTTCTTCTCTAAAACTACGTAGTGCCCCTTTAATATACTACAACCTTTGAAAGCAGAGTCACAACTTGCTTTTATCATGCAACGTCAAACCTAAAAACTTAATGGGAGACGGTGTTGGCTGTCCTCTGAAAGGTCGAAGCTTATCTGTCCCGCGTTGAACAAAATACTAAGATCAGTCCGGCCAACTGACACAAATCACTACTGCGATACCTCGACACGTTATCTCCTCGGGGCCTGTCATGCACATGCATCATACATGCAGTACGGAGCTGTACAAAAGCTGACACATGCTGCTCAACAGAACAGCAGAGTTTTAAGTGGAGCACAAAGTCAGTTGTTTGGCCTGCAGACAGACTTTAAGGTCTCAAACAGAAGGGCGGGATGCCACTGTCAGCATGTGTAAATGACCACGACAGGTGCTAATAGCACTTCAAGGTGATTTAGGCTTCAGACACCCTGGCTGCCATGTAGCCCAGCTGAGCACGTCCGCGCTGTAATCAGTAAATGTCTGTGACAGAGGAGCGCTTGAGGCTTTCCAACTCTTTCCAGGCCACTGTCCAGTGCTGGCCGTATTGTGTTACAGTTTAAATATTGGGGGGGAAAATCACGAAATGGCACAATAATGGTCTTACAATGTGTATGGGCATCAGACTGGAGCTGCGTGCTCAGATCTTTGATTATGTTTTCACGATTATCCAAAGAGCATGAATGATTATCTGCAGTTTGGAGCATGTGTGTCTTTAATTCTCCCACATTAACAGATTTTTCTCTGCGGTCAAAGTGCACTATAATTGATTGCACTTAACTCCGTTGAGCTGCTCAGCTCAGCGTCTAGAATGCGATACGCCCTAACATTGATTTCTGTGTTGCAACAAGTGGCGGAGGTTAGATTGTTTTGTGTCTGTCGCACACAGCCAGACTGAGTAACGACTCGGCGAGTGGTCATGAGAAGCTTTACCATCTGTGCGAGGAGTGACTGCGCAGCATGAGTCAGCACTGGACATTTATCTGTTCAGCGACCCTGTGCTTTGCGTCAGAGACCCCCGGGGATCAACAAGTGCTGCCTCCCGGGGGTCTCTGCTTTGCAGTGGCCTTTTTTTTTCCTTTTCATCCCCACTCTCAGGTCAAAAGTCTCTGCATTTCTCTTTAACTGAAGAATGAGACTCTATATTTGTGCGTATGGCAAGTTGTGTGATTTGTGTGTGTGGGCCAAATGGCCTGCGGCTCCAACCCTAAATGGAATAGACCTTCCTTTGTGGGTGACATAATGACATACCTCGAGTGATTCTTGGAGGGTCTTGTTGCCCTCACTCTCTTCCCTTGATTTGTGCAGCAAAGTGGAACCTTCCAGAGGCTTTTTTCCCCCTCCTTTTAGCTGGATGGGGATTTGAAGGTGGTTATGTGCGCAGAAGGCTCTGACCTTAAAAGACACTCAAGCATCTCTCTGAGCACCAAGGTTAGTGCCTGTAAATACTGATCTGGCACCAGCCAAGGCGACGGAGCAAAGCAAATCCTTTCTGTTATGCCTTAATTTTTGTTCTTTTTGGCATTTGCCTCCCCGTGGCTCTCTTGCTTTTGCCTTTTGCCTCCTTTTTTTAATGTTGAATATTACTTTAGTGCTCAATCTTCATCAAATTTGGTGTTACAGGCAGGAATGCACCAGTTTCGTGAGTGAACAACGTAACTCCCCCATAATGTCCTGCGTGAAACCAAAAGTCAACATCGACAAAGTAGTTTTGTTGCCATACAACCGTTTGACAATGTTAACCACGTTTGTTAACCACATTATTATTGTTAGCACGACACCAAAGGTCACCTGACTATGACGAAGAAGGACGAAGGTGAGATGGATGATTTGCACGTGTCAACGGGGTTACATTTCTTGCAAAATGCTTGAAATGCATGACATGACACGTTAAATGTTCTGAATTTATACACCATCCCATGAGATCAGGTTGCTCAGCCCTTTATTTCCTGGGCCTGATTAAACATTTAATAAAAGTTACAAAACGAGTTGCTACATTTATAAAAGTTCTTGCAAGCTTAGCTAACGTCAGCTAACGTAAACTACTTTTCTCATGAAGGCCTATAGGCATATAGCAGGCTAATAGGATACTGTATTTAAAGTAGATTGGTGATGTTTGGCTAGTCTGTAACTTACAGAGACTTTGAAAGACAGATATAAAACTCCCATTTTCTTCGTCTAAACACAGGTTAATCTACCAGGTTAAGCCTCTTTAATATCATTCCTTCAAACAAACCACAGCAAACAAACAGACCGTGACAATTATATTTCTATTGAAGTCGAGGAAATTGCTCTCCTTTTGGGAAGTTCCTGGTAAACGACGGCGTTCATGTTTTTTGACACATGATGGATTTAAGTCAGCTGCCAGACTTCATCACAGTGTACGGCTGCCACACTCACTTCACTACATGCCTTTCTTTGTAATTACTCAGCTGGAATTCAAAAGGAAATTAGCCACAAAAGCAACAGATTTTGATGTTTATTAAAGGAAATGGTCCCTCTCAGATTCTTAATGCAGCAGGCAGGGCGTATTGAAGTCCTCAGGATGGGGAAGCTTTGGGGTCTAATGGCAGGATTAAGTGGGGTCACGGCGTGCAACCGGTCCCGAGCGATCGTCCGTCAACAACAACTTGTCTTGTTCTCCGAAGCGCGCTCCTCGGCTTGATTGCTTCATCATAAAGACCACAAACTATCCAATTAGCTTTCATGAGTGCCTTTGTTGTGGACGCAAGTGGAATGGGAAGTGAATTAATTTTGAGAGGGATTGGTCCCACTTGAGGAGTAAAGGAAAGGGCTCCGCAGAACATCTGGCCAGTGATGGATGGATGGAGCAAGTTTTTGGAGTGCATTAACAAAACCGAGTGTTTTCAGTTACGCTGCAAAAGCCTTCATACTCATCTCATTGTTCCCATCTGGGCTTAATCTGTGGAGCGAGACTGAGGGTTGCTCAGTGTGGAAGTGCTGAAGTGTATGTGTGCAATATTATTCTCAATCCAAGGCCAGAATTCACTGGTACTCGTGTCTGCGTAAATTGCCAAGATGCCCGCAAACTGTTTTCGCTTTTCATGCAGTGCTCTAAGTGTTCCTGGCACGGCAGCCATATTTCCTGCGTGTCCTACTCAGGTGTACGGGGATGCTGCTCTTCCAACACTGGAAATCAAGAGAGCAGGCATTCATCCTTATAGAGCCGGGGCCAAAAGGAAGTAGCTTCAAACCATCCTCAGTGGGCCAATGAAGGAAAAGTCCTCGGAACAGAACAAGACATGGCAGCTTCTACTGGATGTTGAGTCCCAGAGAAGGTTCAGTTTCAACAGTATTTGTAATAAACCTATGGCTAGGCTAAGGACTAGCACTCATCTCCCATTTGTATTTGAATCAGAGTCCTTCAGCTCCCCAATCAGAGATCTCACAAACGTGGCATGGCGGAAGAAGAATATGTAAGATTAGACCTGGATAGCAGTCCTTGATGACGACCTCATTTTTAGTTAAATCAATATTGAGACATTAGGGAAATGTGCTTATTCGCTTTCAGGCAAAGAGTTAGGTGAGAAAATTGATATCCCTCTAATGTTTGTATGCTAAATATGAAGCTAGGGGATGATTAGCTTAGCCTATTTTAGCATTAAGATATCAAGGGGAAATGTGTGTGGATTAAAAAAACGTGTTATAGCGTGTTAATTAGGAAGGTTTAGAGGGGTTGGTAGGCAGACTCTTTACCTTTGGACAGAGTCAGACTAGCTGTTTCCCTGTGCTTCTAGCTTGTAGCTATGCTAAGCTAAATGTCTCCTGGCTTGCTTTAAATTAGACATACAGATATTGATCCTCTCAGCAAGAATGCAACATAGTGTTCCCTAAAATATTTCCCAAGAAGTGTTGGATGAGACAATTGATACCACTCATCTGTTTGTATTCTAGCTAAATCTGAAGCTAGGGGATGTTAGCTTAGCTTAGCGTTAAGATTTTGAGGGGAAACAGGTATGGATTAAGCAAATGCGATATGACGTTTCGTCTGATTAAGATGCACTCGTAAGCAGATTTCGAAAAGAGCCAGGCTAGCTTTGTTCCTCTGCGTTTAGTCTTTATGTTAAGCTAACTGTCTCCTGGCTCTAGGTTCACAGTTAGCATGAAGACATGAACGAGGGTGGCATCCATCCTCTCATGGACAAGAAGGCACAAAAGGGTATTCCCCAAAAATATTTCCCGAAATGTCAAAGTTTCATCAACATCAGGAGTTGATTAACGAACCACGCCATGTGAAAATTGAAAAGATGTGGAACGGAGTATGTGGATTTTGCCGTTTCCCCTTCAAAATCTCGTGGAACTTGATAGTGTTGTTTGCCTTTCAATCATTTGATGCCAAGTTCTAATAACATGCTGTGACTGACTGCCTAAAGCGGCCTGTGCCAGCAAATGGCATAACTCTGCGGAGTCGTGTTGCAGTGTTATGCGAGAGTGTATGCGAGAGTGCATGTTGTTCAGACGACGGAGAATATCAAAAAGCATAATGAGTTTTTGTGGTTTCATGTTGCTCCGATGAAACAGTGTATGTCTTATTGTGCCGCACACACTGTAAACTCTTTGATTTTATATCAGGCTGCTGTCACGCATTGATAAAGATCTGCCAGCAGATGGCAACATTACAGCAGAAGGACTTTTTTGTGTCCAGTTCAGCAGTGGTGGCCCCTGTAGCTCCCACGCCCATCACAGATACTCAGCTCTATTGTGATTTTGCAGGTGGCTGCCCTCCGTCCCCTCTCTGTTTCCTCTGGAGCCCCTTGTGAATGTACTTGTTCCTTCTTCGCGAGGTTTATTTGTCATTGCCGAGCATGAAAGCCGAGCCTCTGGCATCCTGTTCCTCTGATGAAAAATCTTGGGCTCCATTTGCAGCGAGCCCACGTCCCCTCCATCTGTGTGATTGAGCGTTGTTGTTTTATCCTGTTGTGTGTTCCTGGACGCCGGCTCCGACTTCATGTGCAGCAGCCGCGGCGCCCTCTGCATCATCTGGCCTGCACATTTTTTCACACACAGCCAATCTCGAAAGCCCCAGAACCTCGCAGTCGAGCTGCTCGAGCACATGCGTCTAAGTCCTGTCTGTTCTGTTCTGCCCCGGCCGTGACCTCAGATCCGTCCCAGGGTGGGATTGCAGCGGGAGTGCCGAGGAGTGGTGCTAACGAGAGGGGAGAGGGAGCACTCAGGGCCCCTCTTCTGATGCCTAATTAGAGGGAAGGGCAGGTAGCAGTTGTGTGTGTGTGTGTGTGTGTGTGTGTGTGTGTGTTGAAACAGTACAGGGGAGGATCGTCAGGAGAGAGGAGGAAGCCAGATCGGGCACTACAGAGGGAAGGAAAGAGGAAAGCAAGAAGGACGAGAAGACAATGGTTATGCTTTAGCGCTTTTAGTAATGGAGTCAAGTTAGAGTCGAGCCATCTTTTGTCAGTGACCCAGGTTAAATAAAATGCAGTAAAAATATAACAAAAGTGTCATAGACTTGGAGAGGCAAAGATGGAAGGTGGGTGCCACGTGAGAGGATACAAAGGAAAAGTGGATTATTAATGGAGTGATATTGATGTGGATTTAGGAGAGAGCAAGCAAAGGGGACACACACAGACACAAGGCTGTCTGTAGAAATGGAAAAAAACAAAAGGAGCAATATTGATGGAGTGAGAGTGGAAGAGTTGCACGAAGCATGCACAGAGAGCAAAAGGCCAAACAGAGGTAACGCAGAACAAAGCCACCAGTGAAAAGTTGGAAAGTAAAAAACCTAAATATTCAACTGCAACTGCAGATCCGCCGGCTGGTTGACAGGCATGAAAAACAAATACAAGACCAGCTATCTCCCGCGCTGACCTCACTCCTTTGGAAACGGGGAAAAAGGAGGTTGCGTATGAGTGTGAGAGAGGTTATGTGTGAGGATGGACAGCTTAATCCAGTGGAAACGTGATTGACTGAGAGGCTGCAGCGCTGGTGGCTGACGGAGGGGGAGGGGGGGGCTCCGCGGCTGGCTGCGGTGGATGTTTGCGAGGCTAATGATGCTCTCTGGTGTTCTCACATCTGTTTCCCCCCGCAGCCACATGTGCTTTGAGTAAACGCTGGGCTGCCACGACTAAACACCGGAGACACCGTTACAAATGGTGTGCTATTAGGATTACCATGCATACGGCCACAGAAGCAGATTGATGGTAAAGTAGGTGTGCGTCCAGCGTGTGCATCCTCATGTAGATGTGCGTGCTTCAGTGTCACTCAGTGGTATTCAGATCTTTTTCCGTGCCTGATAGTCCATCTGCATTTGCACAAAATCAGTTTGAACTGTTGTGAATCTCTTCAGCTGTGATAAAGCAGTTTGTTTGGCTTTTGGGTGAAAAGGGGCGGGATTATGTCTCTGGTATCGCCAAGCTCAGCCAGGACTGGAACTCTCATTCCCTGTCTTGTAAACATATGGTCAGCCAGTTAGCATAGCTTAGCATAGCATAGCATGAAGACTAGAAAAAAAGGGGGATACAGCTCGCCTGGTTCTGTCCAAAGATGAAAAACTGCCTACCAGCACCTCTGAAGCTGACGGATTAACGGGCTTAAAGCAGTTTCCGACCAGCGCTATGCAAAAAATGTCAGAAAAAATGTCATGTCGTAGTTTTTTGCTGGCAGGGTTGTTTGTGGGACTATTTCCTGGCCAGGAGCAGTGACTTCCTGCAGTCTTCGCTGGCAACCTCAGCGTGACAGCAAGAAAGTGAATATGTTTTTTTTCTGTTGTAAATGTTGAACTATTCCTTTAAGAATCATGACTCGAGGTATCCAAAGGAAAAAATACTCCTTGTGCAGAACAGATCCTTGTGGAAGTTTGTCAGTGTGGAGGCCGGTTTTGTTACTTTCCACCGTAGGTGTGTGTAAATGTGTATTTGTGGTCTTGTGACTGCTTTGTGTGTGGTGTGACCATTGGACCATTACTAGGCTGCTCACAGGGATTAGCTAGACCACGGTGCCCTCTGTGAAATGCACTTGCGCACACACACACACACACACACACACACACACACACACACACACACACAGAGGGCTGAGCAGTGACACAGCACAGATGTAGACTGGCCATAGAACAGACTTACTGGCCTCCCGTGAAGAGGCTTGGGTCTCCCCTCAGAGGAAGCCCCTGCCTGGGAAATCTGTGTGGTCTTGGAGCATGTGTGTGTAAAGTATATGGTGTTATCCTAAGTGTGTTTATGTGTTGTTTTTGAGTGTGAGGTGGGGGGGTGGTGAGGTGGCAGGTAGGGGGTCATGGGAAAAGGGAAGCAGGAGAAGAGGACATTTCTGATTAAAGAGGCAGCACCTCGACTCTTGACTGAGAGCGAACTTGACCGTGAACTTTAAATGACCTTTTATTTTAAACTTTTATGCATTCAGAAGGCCTGTGCAGTCTTGTTAATCGTGTGTTGTGCAATGACTGACGTTTGACCTCTGCGATAATTACCCCTATGAGAAAAACACACCCGCGGGTCGCTGTTGTTTTCGACCTCTCGGCTGGCTGACGGCCTTTGTCTCGCCGTGGTGTTGCATTTGAAGTGCCACTGAGGAATTCTGCCCCTCCGTGCGGTGACATCATCCACGCCGGTGTCTCGCTGACCTCACAAGCGTGTTTGAATCTGTGTAGTCCGAATCCTCTAAGCGCCCTCCCCTCCCCTCCCTTCCTCCTGTCTCCCCGATGACAGGTATGCAGCTTGAAAAGTATTTGGCAACCATGACCTGGAAAAGTGCACGTTTGACATTGAGCATGTCACTCATCCTTCATATCCCCCCCACTCCTTCACATCAGCGGGACATAATGCGCTTTTAAATAAGGCCTTTTGTGTTATCAGTACAGTTTCTTCTCTCATCTCAGCGTGATTTTGCTTCATAGCTGGAATAGTTGGGATTGTGGTGACCAGGTGGCCTGTGAAGCCACCTAGATGATATGACAGATACTGGATACTCAGCTCAGTATGAAAGGTCCTAAAGCGTGTGTTTCAGATCATTTAAGCTCAATGCTGAGAGACAGGTGGACTGACAGACGGAGAGAGACGATGCAGGGCAGGTGAAGCCGGCCAGCGCACTGCATGTCTTGCTCCACGTTGACGAGGTCGCTCAACACAATCTGCATCTAAATCTGGGAGTAGCCTGATAAATAACATCTGTCATATTGTGATTGTAATGGGCAGAATTGTTGAAGTTACCCTTTATTTTCCTAATTTAAAGTGGTTTCTAAGAGAAGATTGTTCCATTATGTTATTTTGGTCCAAATAAAAGGTTTCACCCAGAGTGAAATCGGTGATTCTTACCCCTGACCTCCGTAAATAAATCATTTGATAAACCTGCTGACATTTCACTTCTCTGCAGGGAAACATCTGTCTGTTCATCTGTCACACTCAATATTTCATACAGTATTTCCTCCAGGTGCACGCTACATCATTTTAACATCACACTACCCAAGTGGATTTTGATAAAAAAAAAAAAGCTCAGGAAATCATGTTGATAAAACGCAAAACATGGTGACATAATGCCTGAGGTGAACTCGGAGACATCGAGGAGGATGGAATGAGGGAGCGGCTCGCCGAGTTTTGACTGACACCGAGAGAAAACAGAAAGTGTTTTGACTGACAAACAATGGCGGGCTGTGTATTAGTACAAAAAAAGTGAGCAGGAGCCATTTGTGTGTTTGTATGTCGGTGAAAGATATGTGTGTGTGTGTGTGTGTGTCAGCGCGAGACAAGTGTGTTGGCTGACGCTGATTGGCAGGAGGGCGCAGCAGGAATGTGCCTGGCTGCAGCTCTCTGCGGGACAGGTACAAACTGCTCTATCATCGCATGAGAGAGTAATCGTTACGGGCAAATCATTACATGATCAGAGGGAACCAAGTCTGTGCCAAATATGCACAGCCCTTAAGATTTTTTCTTCCTTATTTTGGAGGGGATGGGGGGTTTTTACAACAGTAAGGGAATGATGGAAAGAAAGACAGATCATAATCGGAAAAGAAGAATGTATGATACTCGCAGGATGAGGATTTCAGGATGGGGTTTGTTTGACAGGAGGTGAGAGCTGCTGTCTTAGTCTTTTAGGGAGAAACGGTGATGGGCCAATCATTACTGAGTAATGCCATTATGAGGAAGAGATCACTTGTTTGCAGTCTTTCCGGGCGGTGGTGGATAGTTAAAGGTCCAGTGTGTAGGATTTGGTTGCATCTATCTGTGGAGTAGTTAACTGCAAAGCCCTCCTTAGAGCCAGTGTTTGGTTTGTCCGTTGTGGGCTTCTGTAGAAACATGGCGGACTCCGTGGTCAGTCAGCTGATTATACACAAATAAAAACGTGATTATGAGTATTATTTTCCATTTCTGCCCCTAAATCCTACACAGTGGACCTTTTCTTTAAATCAGTGTTTCTGCATTGACTAGACAGACTGGCCTGGTTTGGATGTGGTTAGGCTCACTGGTAACCAAGATACCACCCATGTCAAAGATGCATTTTAAATACCGATTCATTACACAACAAATGTAAGAGAGAAATAAATGTTGAGTACACATCCTTAATCAGTGATTAAACGTCTAGCCACAGGATGTGGTGACTAAAGTCCTGATCTTATCTGAGCTGTAACGTTCTCACGCTTGGTTAAAGGGAAGGAAAAGAAAACCATAGAAAGGTGGCAGGATCCTTTAAAGTTGATAAAACAAGTCAGTTTGTGCTGCACGTACTACAGTATTTCTCTCAAATGACTCGTCAGACACGTGATGAATGATTCCCAAAATAACCCTGGAAATGTATTATATATTAGGTTGACATTTATAGTACCACAAGTGCAAGATTACTTGTATGTTTGTGTACTTGAACGTCCACAAAGGCTCCACAGACTGCGGAGAGAGAGAGACAAAATCGGCCCGTGTCCTCAGAAGAGGTGACATAAAGCCTTCATAATAACAAACTGGATAACGTAACTGGAATAAATCTGTAAAAATTGGCTCGTTCATTTTCCCATAGCGCACAACATGTTAATCAGCAGCCAAATTCACGACAGTTGGTCGATCAATCAGTTCACCGTTTTGTCTGAGCACATTATAGTTCCACCTAAATGTAGCTGGCAACGAGCCTTTTTTTTTTGCGTAACAGGGTTGGAATTTATTGCGTTCACCCAAAGCTAACAAAGTGCCAGTCTCTCACCTCATATTGAGTGATTCTCACTCCCCCAGTGTTAATATTACAATATGTGGTTGTAATTGCAGTGGCTTAATCTATGCTGACAACAAATATTTTTGCAGGGGAATATTTTCCTTCAAACCAGACTGAGCTTGCAAACCGCTAATTTCTGCAACAGATGTGGAATTGGGCAATGCTAACAAAACATTTAGGTTTACACACGACTGTGATACTGACAGACGGCTACCCGAGTGTTGCAACAGAGGTGGGAGGAGATTTTCTTTATGGCATTAGCGACTTATAAAGTAAAAGCGGTAATCAAAAGATGTATAGCAGAGGTATTAAGCTATTGTTGGCGTGTACGCCAGCTGTTAAGTAACCTGATCTGCTGCCGTGTGCAGGTGTGTGAGGCAGACACACTGCCTTGAGGATGTAGGTTCATGTTTAACAATGTGTGCCAAAACTGTCTCGGTTGTCTCTTTTTTTTTTCTTTTCTTTTTTTAAAAACAACTTTATCTGTGCAGCCATGTGCATCTGTAATGCACCCTCGGGTAATTCTTGCTCTAACATGCCACCATCCTTTGGTTCGCTCTGAAAGTAAATATGCAAGTGTGAGCTTACATGTCTATCTTTTCATTGTATTGTCTGTGTTTTTGTCTACTTGACGTGTTTGATTTATCTTTCTGCTTGTGCTTATTAAGAAAGCCCAGTAAGCAGTGTTCAGATAGATTTACATCATAAATCCCTGTTTCATTTCCTCCCGTTAGTCTTTGTGCACTCATAGCAGTTTAGGCTTAGCTCCGCAGTGTTGGCCTCGCATGCCCACTGGCTGACTCACTTAGCTCCTGCTGAGCCCTGCTCCTGGGTCTGGGGGTTCATCCACAGCCTCTCCCTTTTCCTGACTCTAACCTACTTCAGTTTCAGGCTTCCTGCTCTTCTCAGGTCAAACTTAGAGGGAGTGTAAGCAAAAAGGAGGGAGACTGATGACCAATGCATGCATGTGCACAGGCCATAGGTGTGTGTGCACGCCCAGCAGGGACCCCACCCTCTGGTCTAAGTTGTGTCTTCCTCTGCAGAGTGAAGTTGTGGATCAGGGCCACAAAGGGCACACACATAATGAGAAAAGGACAAAGAAATAAAAATATGGTGGTAGGACTACTTTTTTTCCCACAAACTGGCAACTATCAAGACTGTGGATCGCTGACAAGACACAGATACCAACGGCGTTACACTATTTGCTGACAAACCTTGAAAGAAGCTGGAATAAAGTGTCAGGATTCTTACACAGACATAAATTAAACAATCATTTTGGGCCCGACAAACATTTGAAATCATTGAAATTATTCTGTTCCTTCCTACAAGCTCTGTAGATGTTGCTAAAAGAAAATGATGTTATCAATATGACCTTTAATAAATTTAATTATACAAGAATCTGATTGGAGCAGTGTCCTCTAAGTGCTTTGAGCTTGAGTTTCCAACTGTTGCGATAAATTTAGAAGGACATTTCCCTGATTTATGTGATGATCCAGGGCATAGCATGGATTGCTTTTCTTTCCGCTGTACTAATCCAGGTTGTTGCAGAGGCTTGGCCAGTTAGTTCCCAGATTTAACAGTGCAAATGAACCCACTAATCACATAGACACATGCACAGGACAGAGGAACTACCATCTAGGTTTGAGCTTGTGACTGCCAATCAGTGTCTCTATATGTCTGAGGTCGTGTCAGTCAGACTGTTAGATCCAGCTGTGCAAGTCGAGGAGTTTGTACATAACTGTACCGAAGAAGCCAGCTTGGCTTCTGGACCCGCACCGAACTTGCATGGCCCAGTTATCTGAATGACGCAAGTGAGTCAGGGCAGATCCACCACTTGTGTCTCATTAATTAAGGCACACCCAGCTGTTGTCATAATGCTGCTGTGTCCACGTCAGCTGCTCAGTGGCAGTAATTATTTTTCCGTCCCTCTCAAAGTCACAACTCTGGTACCTCCAGGCCACAAAAATGCAATAGGAGCAATGTTAAACATGCAGTGAAGTCAGTAAAGTTGCAATGTATATATGTAGCGGCACCCATAGTAGTACTGTCCTGAAATAATAACGGGTTTTCCAGAGTAATGAGTTTAAAAAAAATTCTGAAACCAGAACCAGAAAATATCACATCTCGCAGTGCCAAACTCAATCCACACTTTATTAATGTCTTTTTTTTCATCAGACGGAAAACATTTTATTACTCTCAAATTTATTGAGGTCCTGATCCAAGAGAATGTGACCACTGAATATGAGTTTTAAATGAGTTTTCTCGCCGTAAATGGTTTATAACCATTTCTGTTGTTGATAGAAATGGACAGGAGTAGAGAGAGATGTTAAAGTTCAAAAGCAAAGTACCCTGAAAAATCATTATAAAAATGTACCAGAAGCCCAAGTCGTGATTTGGAGGATTTGAATGTTGTGGTCCCACAGAGGCGAAGGGTAAAAACCTAGCACAGATGCTAAAGACTTCTGTCAGACAACATAACATCAGTTTTGTACTAGGAGGCTACTTGATAGAGAGCAACGGTGTAACGGACGTTAGCTAGACATAGTTTTAGTTTTTAGTTTTTAGTTTCCTCAGTGACTGTAGCTGCTGTCGATTAGTTGTCAGCTAATATATTAATTGTCACCTATTTTGATAACCATTAACTGGCTTCTTAAATAGTTTTTCTTGGTTCCTGTATGACGTTAAACTATCCAAACAATAAGGTAATAATTGACAGAGTAATCAACAATGAAAGTTGTTTGTTACAGCCCTATTAATGAGTATTTTATGTGGAGGAAAGTATTCATTAACAAAATTCACACTGATAACAGATCAGTTTTACATAGTATGCAATTCTAGCAGCAGTCTCAGAGTAATAAATAATACAAAAAAGCCAAAATGGGAAAGCCAATGAAGCACATTCCCCTCCATCATTACTTTAGCTGGTACTGTCGCTCACAACACCCCACTGGCCCGGCACATGTCTTCACTTCTCTGTCCTTTCCTTGACCCATAATTCCCTTCTTCCTGCCCACCTAACTCTTAAAGATTAACAGAGTGCTCACTACCTGTCCACCTGCTAGAGGCATCACATTTACGGGCACCAGGGTAATCTCAGGGGTCCAGTTGGTTTTCTAATCCTTGGAAACAGAAATAGAGAGGCCGGGCCAAGGGCAGGCTGTTCAGTTTCCAAGGATCTGTTATTGGAACTGCCATTGTTCAGCTTGGGAGGCCACCTGTATCAATATCAGAATTTACTTTGCCAAATCAACTTATTTGGATATTGTGATTTCGTGGCATTACTGAGATATTACATTGTCCTTTCACGTGGAAAAAAGTCGAAGCAAGAATCTAGGTACAATCAGACAAAGAAACTTGTGGCGATGAGGGTTTTAGTGGAGGTCGTGCCCTTGTTCCAGAGCACACGGGGGTGTTTGGTAGCGGCACCAGATTGCTATAAAGCCGTACTTGAAGCTTTCATTGGTTTCACCTGACTTGAGATATACCCCCAGGATCTCTCTGTGTCACCTGGATATATCTGTAGCCAATGTGAACCCCGCCGAAATGTGAAGCCATCTCTGTTACACACGCCAACAACAATGGAAGGGCTGCTTGGACCACATTTTGAAGGTTTTGGTTGCAGAAGCAATTTTGGAGCTATCAGATTGAAACTCAAGATGCCAGAGCAAGTCAATTCTGTCAGGAATTTCTAAGAGGGGTGTGCGCCTTTTTGAAAGCAACTTTCTTAATGTAGGAAAAAAAAAAAAAAGACACCCTTTCATGGCCCAGGAATCTCTATCACAATGGAGCTGAGGATGCCACTGTGTTGGGTTTTAGCGTCTCAAATGTCTCCAGTATTTATGTCTTTAAGTCTGAGGTTGTCTGTAACAAAGCTTTTCAGGTATTTAGGTGGCCTGAATGTCTTCGATAAGAGGTTTCGTATTATATTTCCATTAGTAGATGAGTCATTATGTTGGGGTGAAATACTACTCCATTCATTTTAGAGGTACTGTTATCTCTTCTGTCATTGTGTGCAGTCCAAAACTTAATGGACCCTCTGATTTTCAGTTTTTAGGGTCTGGTAGCTACATCTTCCCAAAGCACATTCATACTGTACAACGTTAACTTGAGTTTTTTAGACTTCTGGCTGCCTGTGAGTAACAGAGGCAAAGCTAAATGATTTATGCGATATCCTCCCGTCTTTGTGTGTGTTAGCACTGTAAGTCGAGCATGATGTATCCCTCCAAATGTTCATATTCTTGCAGGATCGACAGATGCACCGCGCACTCATGCCATACCTGTTTCTCCTGACACTAAACCTTGGTCCAGTTCCTTCAGCTTGTTTGGATTTTAGCGCTGCTGAGAGACAGCTTCCAACCACTTGGATGCTCTTAGGTTTCATGCCACCAGGGGTTTGCTCTTCACTCTCAAAGAATTACATTTCTTACACAAACTGAAGCCACAGCCAGGAAGTTTTAAGAGACGTATGCCTTAGCCAGCTAGCCTGGCAAGTATGTCCTATTGAGAACTGGAACTACAGTCAGTCTTTGGGGAGGACATACATTCATATTACCCACGCAGTTTCTGTCTGCATTAATAGTTCAGAAGAAAGGCATCAGTACTGTGAACCCAATGCTTTGAAACTTCTATCGTTCCCATAGTTGTCGACGTACAAATCAGTATTTGAAGAAACGAGATGTCGCGTCAGCTGCACAGGAGAACAGGCAAAAGACTGACAAAGAGTGAGAAAGAAGTCTCAAAATCACAATCATGTAACTGCTCAACACTCGCCCACTCATCAAGCTAACTTTTAAGATGCTGGACGCAATGTAATAGGTCAGAGATTTGAATATCGGGCCGCCACGGTAGCTCAATTGATAGAGCGTGCGCCCCATGGTGTGGTGCTTTGACGGGAATGATTAATGATATCCGGTCTTCATCTCGGTCAGCTGCACCATTTGCTCGATCCCATCAAAAAAAGTTAATTGCTGCCAAACGGATGATGCTTAGTAACACGATATGATATGATACAACCAAAAACATCTTTTGATGATGCCAGAACAGCACGAGAGCCAGGTCAGTCTGCCCCAGAGTTGATAAGAATGGCTTCCCAAAGCTGAAATCATGTTTTGTCAGTAAACTGTTGTGCTTTTTTTTTTTTGACTCCCTTCTTTCTGAAAAGGGAAGGACAGGGAGAGAGAGAGTCTTCCAGTGGCTCTTCAGCGGGCTTGTACTAAAGATGTGCCCGGCACTGCCAAACCCTGCTCCCTGCTGAGATGACCCTGGGCACACGCTCCAGCTGAGCAAACACAGCCGCATTGCTGAGCACACACTCACGTTCAGGCTCAGCCAAATCCAATTATTTGCCTTGCCTTGAGTTTTTCTTTTTCTCGTTTCATTTCAGTAGCGCGTATTCAGCCACCTTCCTCAGTACATACGAGCTGCGCTGCCAGGCTGAACAAGGCTGACAAGCGCACCACTGTGGCTTCCCTCTCTTCTATATTTCCGTCGTGTGAACATTCCCCCCGCTTGTCAGCTTTATTTCTCAGCCCCTTCCCATTTTTCTTTCCCAAAGCTATGGCGTGACAGTCGGTGTCCATTTTGTTTAATAGGGAACCACCAAAGTCAACAAGGAGGGGTTTGTGTGCCACTCGATCACTGGCCGGTCGACACAGAAAGCGGGCAATGAACGTTTTTGTCTCAATGGTCCAGCCCATGTGAACAAAGGCACCCAGCCAGTGATGCTACCTCCAATGACCTGTGGTCAAGATCCAAGTTGCAATAAAGCCAAATGATACTTATTTTTGTGGATTTAAGCTTTTTGAAAACTGGAAGTGAAATGCTCAGATTTGGGAACAAAGTGACATATTGCAAAATAAAAGAAAAAGGCCAGACTGGAACAACTTTGACCTTCATTGTTGCCGTAGTTGAAGAAGTATTACCAGTAAGCGATTTGAGAGGGGGTGAGCTGGGACGCCATCCCCTTTTTCCCAAAATGACCTAAATGTGTATCCCTTTTTAACCTGACATGAAGAAAGAGAGAAAGGGCTATTTTACAGGTTAGTGTTGGAGAAGTTCAAATAATATTCACCAAAAATAAAGATTCCACAATTCAACAAAAAGAAAGCAAGAAGATAAAAATTCAGTTTGTTGACACCTGTCCAGAGTAAACCCTCTTCTCAAAGAAATCAATAGAGGATCTCTGAAACATCCGTAAGGCTCCAAAATTTCAACAATGTATAACTTTCCCTTTATCTTGAATGTGTTTCTGGGTAAAACAACCACCTGAGGCTCGATGCCATGCACATTAAATAGCCGTGTCGTCAGTGCGTCCTGTACGAGTGTCGGGCGCACAGACGTACAACACTTATTTCAAGAATGCAGAGTAATTCTCCCCACATATTTGGAGACCGTCGCTCTGACTGCACCACTGTTGGAACAAGTGAAGTGTTATCTTAACTAACAGTAGTTTGTTTGGGAAAGAATTTCTTCAATAGTTTTTGGGTGAGAACAGTACAGTTACACCCTGACAGCTGAGTCTTTCCATTTCCGATGAACCGCCGTGCCCTGACTATATATTTAAACTGACCGTGGTAGACAGCAGGAGAAGCTACTTTTGGCTCGGCTGTTGCTTTGGAGCTAAATGATTTTCCTGAGATAACAGAGCGCTTGTCGGCTGGGCCCACGGGGAGCCCTGATGCAAAAACAAACATTTGATATGCTGTCTCTCACTGTCGCTGGGCCTGCATGGGAATGACCGGCCGCGCTTCGAATACAATAAACAGACAGACGTTCCTGGAATTTGCACACACGTGTACATGTAGGCAGAAAATCTGACGTAAATGTAGCAAAATCAAAAGAATGCAACACAGATATGACAGCATATCCTTATAGGAGTATAACTATAGAGACAAGGACATAAAGTTAGACAAACAGGGACCCCTGTAGTGGACTCACACATGGTGTCAGATAAATCTCCCATGGCGTGTTTAAGAGTTCAAATGGCGCCTCCGATCTGTCTCTTTAATACAAAGGGAATGTGGAGGACGAAATGTGCCAACTCACCCCCTCACCAGCTCACCCACCCTGCACTCCCTCCTCTCCCCCTTCAACCCTTCAAACGCCACTTTGGCTGCATCCCAGATGTCAGGGACGTCATTCATCAAACTGTTCCCTCTCGCCGGCAATTACACAAGCACGACAGGGATGTTTGTCTTATTTTTCTTGACGTGCTATCGTTGTCGCAGGTCTTGGCAGTCGTCCTCCAGTTTTGGCGTCAACTACTGAGGCTCAAGACATTTGTTTTCTGCTTGAAATGCATTTTTTTAGTCTTACATTATTAAGGTATTCTTGATTTGGATCGACCTTCGCTGAGAGCATCTTTCAGGGTTGTTTTCTGTCAGTCTTTTGGGATAATTGCACCCTCTGGAATCTCTGCATATTGACAAGACAATGGACGGACGGCATTAAGCTGTCACATTATGTTGACTGTGTCATCGCAGACCGGTTGGGAATACAGTGTTGCGTCTGATCTTTTGTGCGTCTCAGATATGGTTCCCAAGAGTGATTGTCATATTTAGAGGACCCTAGACAAATCACTGGGTTTCCCCAGCTCGTCTGTCAGAGCGACGAGGATGTTGTGGTTCGTTTGGCTGCAGGAGAATGTCAAGTCAAGTGGGGATGTCTGGGAGCGCCTGCCAGACAGATACTTGCGCCCTTTTAAAAGTGAATCATGTTATTGTCAGCATTTGTTCTGGTACTGGAGGACAATCTGAGTGCACATGCCCTAAATTCCTCTCTAAATACAGATAACTTCTGTCTAAATACAGATAACTGACGTTAGTGATGGGCATCTAACAATCCATTACAAATTGATTTGAAAATTGCTCTTGTAATACAATGCAAGAGTTGTCAACATAGGTACGTCAAAGACAAACTAAAACTGGCTGGAATTGGTAAGAAATTTCATTCAGAATTTGTCACAATGTGATCTTTTTAGTCAAAGCAAAGGACGAGGAGAGTGGATGAAGTCCTGTTCTCAGATGCACACAGGCCTCTGTCAAAAGCTGTGAATAGGATTATGTATTATGCATTCAGGTGTGTCTTTTCACCTGGGTTCAGATGCATAAAACTCACTGTCCCTGTCACTCTGTCCAGAGTTAATCCCTCAGTCAACAACTGACCGATCCTAAGTTACCTGCTGTTGCTAGGTTGGCGAGCTTAATAATAAACATGGCGATGCCAGTACCGTTTAGCCGGGTGCAGGAGTGTTTTAATTGAGAGTTTTCTGGGAGTCGGAGGACTACAATACGTGATGAAAGGATGTTGAAGAGATGAACCAACAAAGAGTGAGGGACCCACACAGCCTTAAATACAAACTAAACTAACGAGGGGGTGAGGAGCAGGTGACAGGGCAGTGATAACAAGGCTGATGTGAGACAGGTGTAGGGGAACAATGAGACTGGGGAGGAGCACAGGAACACAGGAGGGAAACAGAAAACTGGGAATGGAAAGGACAACAAGGCATAAGAGGATATATCTACAAAATAAACAGGAGAAGCTCTTGTACTGTAAGTTAAGAAAAAAACATGTCCTCATTGGATAGATGTACGTATATGAAACCATAAGTGGGTATGACATAGCTAAAATGAGAGAAGCCAACACTTAATATAATCAACTTAATTATAGGTTTGCCATCCTAAATGTAGTGTGCTTGTATCGTTCTCAGACTGCAGAGGATGTCGGCTTTTAAAAACTCGATCACCAAACAAATTCTCACAGACGATCCCTCCAGACCATAATTCTGATTGGCACTGTATAATTTATAAACATGCTTTAGAGCCACATCGGCAACGTTCATTTGAATCAGTTAAGGAGTACACACGTCTACTGCTCCTGACTGCTGAAGGATGTAGCCGCAATCATGCACACGCTGTAAAGAGAAAAGCAAATGAATGTAAGTTTAGGTCGAAGTAACAGGCGGAAAACTTACTGGTCAACATCCAAGATTCTTTCCACTTTGTGCCCAGTGTGCAGCTGGCTTCTAGTAGAGCAAAAACAATTGAAGAATGGAGTGCGGATCATGGAGCGGAGGGCCGGGTAGTTATAGATGCCACGCTACAGGCAGGGCAGCGTTTCATTATTTGCCTCGCTGCCAGCCCGATGAGATCAGGACTCGAGAATGCCTCAGAATATGGAAATTAAGATTGTTCGATGGTCAGGCAACTCCGCAAATTAGGGGCTTAATTTGGGAGCAGGAATGCAACAGCGATTCGGCGATAACCGCAGACGACGCTCTGGAGAGGACCAGGGCTTTCGTGGCGCATGTTGATGTCCGCGAAAACAATTTAGGAAACTCAGCGAAACAAATCTGTTGGCCTTCGCTGTGGTATGAGAACGGGGTCCTCTCTCGATCTCAACTCAGGGAGTTCTGTGCAGTACCTTGCTGAACACCACCGATGTTGAGTCTGTTTGGCCCTCACTGATGTGTGGTCATGATTTAGGCCAACAGCTTCCCAGTCTTGTTCTTTGTCTATTTCAAAAAAAACATCGATTACTGGATTGGTCTTCTGGGAGGTCTGGCATGGTCGGCTTTGCATGCTTTTCATGGAGGGATCCATGTTTGAAAGACTGCCACTGTCAATTCTGCAGGGCTTTCAGCGGGATGTTATATTGAATAAATGGATAAAATTAGAGAAATGACCAGAGCGGAGAGTGCTTCTTGATTTTTGGCTCCCATAAAACAACCAAAAACAGCCAGACTCACCGAAATCCAGAATGTGCTGCACCACAGGTAAACATTCAGACGAAATATTGAACAGACACATTTTCCTGACATATTGGCAGTGAAATCCAAATTGCTGAATGTCTTTTATTGTATGTTTTTCAATATTTTAGTCCAGCGGTGACTCAACTTTTTCCTCTGGAGGGCCGAAACTGAAACTTAATGGTGGGCCACGGGCCAAAAGCAAACATATGGCGGACCATTTCAACCAGTTAAAAACAAGAAATTGAATGAAAACTTGGCTTTAATGAAAAAAAGAGTTCTCTTGGTAATAATTATGACTTCTATCTCATTTTTAACTTTTTATTATCTCATAATTATGACTTATACATATTACTTGTATCTCAGTTTTGGCTTTTTATCTAATAATTGACTTTTTATCCTATAGTTATGACTTTTGATTGGAATATTTTGCATTAAAGGAATATTTTTTTTCATCAAGTTTAGTTTTCATCTTTTTTATTATCTTAAACTGGCAGAAGTGGGCTTCCATACAAATACCTTTTGTATAATTAAGGTGCAAAATGGTACTAGGATCCAAAGTTACCTTAATTGAGTTACTTGATTATGAAAAAATAATCAATAAATATGGATCCTTTTTTTCACTCGAAACATCTGGCAGGCCAAACTGAACCTTGTTTTCATTTTAGATAACATTTGTGTTTATTTCTGAAGCCTGGTAGATTAAAATGCTCCCAGGTCAGTATGAACTTCAGCTTGATCTCCAACTTTAACTCCTACTCTTTCTGGTTGAGATGTTTATTCCTAAAAAGTGCAGTTTGGTGCACAGAAATGATTCTGATCCTATTTAACTGGAGCTTAATTTAATATCTTATTAAACTATGACAGGACTGCAGAAGAAAAGATTGTGCCAGTTCAAAACTGGTGTTTGATCTCAAGACAAAGAGTTTAACAAATATTTAACGTCATCTTTGTAATGAATGAATGAAACACCTGAATGGAAAGTTTAAAAGAGAAGTTCAGTGGCGCCACTACAAAACCCCACATAAACTTTTCTCATCCATCATCCAGTGACAGTCACCTTTATGTGTGAAATTACCCTGGTGTTTTGAATCAGCCGTGCAGCAGCCCACATGGACTGAGCTGTGAACCCGTTGGCCCGCTACGTGTGGAACATTGTGTTGTAATTGTGCCACCCAGCTGTCAGTTTTAATCCCTCTGCGAATTGATATGATGAAGGAGGACAGATGTTTGTATTTGTCTGTGTGTGTGTTATGACTGAAACTCTGAATTGAAATCCACGTCTTAGTTATGGCTCTCTTGAACACACCATGACACCATCCATCTTTGTAGCTGCTTTCGTCGGGGCGGGCGGCCTTGTGTTCACACACTCGCCGTCACACACGGCTTAATTGCTGATAGAAGTCGGACGGTCACGGCTGCTTAACGCCGCCGGAGAGAGGCCGCAGATGGGCCAATCAATCGATCAGACTAATGAAAAGCTGTGAGGGAGAGCTGTCACACAGCTGCTGCGGACTCCGCTCTGTCCATGTCTGATGGTTGGCCTGCTGCCAGCGTTGTGTTAATGTGATAGTATGCAGCGTTCACTCTCACTATGCAGCAGGGACGGTTCTCAGCGATGCTATCAGAGTTAGTTACAGTGTGTGTGTGTGCCGGATATTGGATTGAATGGAGATATCTCACACTGGTTCTACACTTATTTACACCGATTACACAGTAGTTTTTAATACGCATAGATAATCAAGCTTCTTTAAAGGGGCAATTGTAAGATATGGCCATAAATGAGCTAACCTTATCAGTGTGAAGACACAACAGTGTCTTCTCATCCCCGGTCAGGTCATTCGAAGGGGGGCGTGAATGGTTGCGCCAAATTTAATTCCAGTAGTTGTTGAGATAATTCACTCTAAACCCCAAATGTGAACCTCATGGTGGCACGAGGGGCAAAGTCAGGGGAAACATCAGGATACATCATCACTGAAACATGAACATCTGTGCAGAATTTCATCGGAGTTCGATTGAAGTTGATGTCGAGATATTTCATTGGAGAAGAGACAAGTTTTGACTTGCTAGTGGCCCTTGATGAAAAGTGACGGTATTACCAAATCATTTGGATTCATCCTTTGGGGACTTTTTTTTGGTTTTTACATAAATTCCAGGGGAATCCATGTGATTGTTGTTGAGATATTTCAGGCTGTGACAGTGCTGCGTCCCTGCAGCATGCGTTACTGAAATATTTAACTCTCCTCAGTTATATTTCATGTGCTCAATAACTTGACTGACAAGGCTTTCCCTGAATACATGGATGAGACTCAAAACTCTTTGTATGTATTGCATTGATCATGACAGATGCTATATTAAATCTGTGTGTGATTTTTATAAGAGAGCTGGCCCCGTGCAGAGTAAATGCATTTAATATGCTCTTGATGGATTTATTTTGCTCTTAATTTCCACAGATAAGGTTGCTGTGCTTCTCTTCATCTCTAAAACCCGAGCACCAGCCAAAATGGTGTCATGAGACCACTTTTCTCTGCCCCCTCGTTGTAATGGATAACATTTGTGAGCTCCTCTTGGTGGGAAACTAAATGATGAATTTGGTCAATCTGCTTTCGCAGCCCATAAGGTCAGTGAGACAGAGGAGGAGAAGACGGATGATTTCGGGAAACTCGCTCCGTCTCATCCTGTGAAAACATGATCTGGTCATGATTGTCCACCCTCACTCGCTTGAGTTTCACACTCTTACATAACCGTCCTGGCTGCGTTACATGCTGGATTCAGCTGTAACAAAGGGCCAAGGCCATCCATCTTGAGCAGAGGCAGTAGTCAGAGACACAAGTGGCTTTTTTTTTTGCCTTTAAGTGGGTGTGATGGAAGATGAAAACTGGGTGGATGTCTAAAAGCAGAGTTATGTCAGTGCTGACTCCGGCTGAGGTCTCTAAGCTGCTTCTTTTTCTTGCGCTCATTGGACGAGAGAGAGCTTGGCCCGATGATGCCGGACCACAGGGGAATAATAAAAGAATTTGATGATTCAGGACCAAAATCCATCAGTGCCTTTCAGTTCTTTTATATAATCACAATGAACTACTGCATGTTCTCCATCCTCACTGCTGACTTTAAAAATGTTTTCTGGCCTCCTACTTAGAAGCAATGTGTCTCCTCAGCCAGAGCGCTTCACTGATGAGCTTTTAGTTCAACATTCAGTCCCGCGTTGACAAAACAGAAACTTGTTGCAGGGAGAAGTGGCATTGTGTCAGGAAATGACATGCGATGTGTCCGGATCTGGTCGGCCCTCTCTAGCATCTGTGGGGGGACCCATGTGGGTCAGTGGTGTCGGTCCCTTCTATGTCTCTTCTTATTGTGCTTTGCTGTATCATTCAGACGACCTGGTTTTACCTTGTTTTAACAAGAAACACACCCAGTAGTTATTTTATCAGTCCAGAGTTCAGGAGTCAGGAGGTGCACCTCTCGAATTCATAATCCAAAAAATAGGGGGCAGCATATCACTTGAGTAACCACTAACTGCTAACTGTAGCCACTGTTAGCTCAGTTAGCCTGGCAGCTTGTGGTCTGGACTTGGAGCTCGGAGCGGTATTACAGGAAAGGACAGGCCAGGGCTAGCTGGTTAGCATGCTAACTTAACATAGCGTCACTCAGATTACTTTTTGAATGTTTTAAACTAAAATTCTTGCATATATGACTTTTAAAGCTGCATTAATTAGTCTTTTTTGTCCACTTGCGCAGGACTACAAAAAGCTGATCATCACAAATACATTTGATACATTATTGCCTGATGATGTTGATACTGCTGAAGTGTAAGCCAGCAGTTGCCAAGCTTTTATGCACCTAGCAGACAGGAAGCAACATTAGCGTTCATTGTGAGTCATGTCTCAGGTGACCAGACGATTGGAAAATCCAATCAAGATAAGAGAGGAAATCATAAACAGTTAAAGCATGCGGGCTGAAGTCCAGTCACAATAATGCGTGGTGTGTGAGACCTTTTACAGCATACGTCACTCAGGCATCCTCGCTTACGTCTGAGGCATGACTCGCGCGTCTTGAAGAGCCTTTTACTAAGCCAACACTGATAATGATCCTTAGAAATGTTATGGTGGACCCTTGCAACGCGCCCTGCATCATCAACACTTTGTCAAACTTTGTTAAAAGCTTAAAAAACTAGTCTATAAACAATATGCCACACATGTAAAAATAAAAACATTTTCAACAAAAGTTAGATTGGGTTCATTATGAAAGGAAAACACGCTGCCATCCAGGAGGCCTGCAACCAATAAATCAGAATTACATTTTCTGCACAGCTGCTTTGCTTGTCTGTTTTAATTTACAAGACCAAAAGGAGCCAAACAGGGTCTTTTGTGTTTTCTGTATCGAATCACACCTTCACTGTGGTACAAAATGATCCCATTCACTTTCCAATCAAGCATTTCAGTGATCCTGCAGAGGGAGAGCCGTGCAGAATCATCAGCACAGTGGCTGTGGTTTACGGTATTATATGAAGAAAAAACAGTTTTGATTTTGCGGTCTCGCAGTGTGCTCTGGTACTGGCGTTGTCACAGCCTTTCATGCTGCTCTCTGAGCTGTCAGGACTCTTTTGAGGCGCTCATTAAAAACCTCTACATTAAATATAATAGCAGTCGTTACCTGAGCGGGCAAACCGCACCATGTCTGGTGCAGAGATTAATGTTAGCGGTGAAGCTATTTTTGCATTGAGATGTCTTCCTGCTGGCTAACTGGATACAAAACGCTTCAGCACTGGTTTTTCATAGCGCCATCTGTTTATATTGTAAGTCAGGAGAAGTCTGCATTGAGGTGTCCCACTGCATAATTAGCTCACCACTAAAGCAGAAACTCCACAATGAGCTCACACGTGGTCGGCAGGTGGACTAACCTGTCTGCTTAGCAGGAAATATGCTACTAGCTAATGTTGCACGCTTGGACCGGTCAAGCGCTCAAGTTGCAGTCAGCTTGTGGTCAGCTCCGGAGTAAAGAATCGTGATTTATTGTAAGGGCACAGCCGGTGTGAGCATTACAGTATTTGGTCTCTGTTTGTGTTGCAGGCTGATATTCTGCGGTCAGAACAGGGATTCTCACAAAACGGCAGCATATAGTCGAAGAAAAATAGCCGGTGACAACTGTGGTATTAAATGATCGATGATGACCTCTTTGGATTTAGTTAATCTAATGCTTTATACAGAAAAACCACGAGACGCAGTTAGTGGATTCAACCCCGAAAGACACTCGCTTATACCTGTTTCTGTAACTGTACACAAATATAATACATAAATCTGTGCTGATCAATTAAATCTGGAATATAAAATGGAACTACACTTATTCACTTTCTTGTCAAGGGTTAAATAGCCTGTCATTCTCATGGGTGTGCAAGCTAGGAGGAGGTTAGCTTAGCTTAAGAGTTGAAAACTAAAAATAGTTACCCTGCTGCCGTCTGGCAAGAGATACAGAAGTACCTGCTGCCATAGGCTACCACCAGACTACAGAGCCATAGCCATTATTACATTTATATAATTAAATATGTAATAATATGATATTTGCCTAAATATGTTTGTATGTTTCTAATAGTGTTTGTGTACAGGTTAAACAAACATACAACATGTTAGTTTTGGTAGATGTATTTTTGACCCTGAAAGAGACAAGCTAGCTGTTTCCC
Organism: Pagrus pagrus; assembly: GCF_965226575.1. Lineage (NCBI taxonomy): Eukaryota > Metazoa > Chordata > Actinopteri > Spariformes > Sparidae > Pagrus > Pagrus pagrus. The sequence continues at coordinate 9,432,711 of NC_140204.1, read as the reverse complement.
CTTCGTTTCCAGTGTTTATGTTACTTTAAGCTATCACTCTCATGGGTGTGCAAGCTAGGAGATAGTTAGCTTAGCATAAGAAGTTGAAAAAAACACAAATGGTCGATTTTGGTCTGTTCCCCTCTGACAAACGATACAGAAGTACCTGCACTACACAGACATGAGAGCGGTATCCATCCTCATATGTAATTCTCTGCAAGACATTGAATGAGCATATTTTCCAAAATGTCAAATTATATCTATAATAAAAAATAAATAATCTGCGTTAGGTCCTGCTTTTCATGCCGTTATCATCACACATGAATGAAAGATTACATTAAAAATCACACCATCACCTTACGTCATGTGTAAAGTATTTTTTAATAAATATGGAGTAGAAAAAAGTATCATACATATTTACAGAGCCTTTAAATAGTCCACATCATGTTGTAAATGTATGGCTTTATATTTCACATTTGCATTGTCGCTGATGTCGAATGACCAACAGTCACATTGGCAGCATCAATGACAGACGGTAACAGCCGAGTCTGGGAAGTGCTGATGTCTTGCTGACAGCTTCCCGTCAGATGATGACCAAAACAACTAAAACAGAGAAAACGTAACTATTTCATGGAAACAAACTTTATGTTACACATGTTACTTAATAGGATACCAAAAATGATCTCAATTGTGGAGCTTTTTTTTTGTTAGAAGAATAAAAAACAAGAATAAACAAATTGCAGCTCTTACCCCTTCCTTCTCATTTGCTAACTTGAAGACACATATGTTCTCCAAGTGCCCCAAGTAGCCTCCTCTCTCGTGGCAGGTGTCAAGAACAGCCTGCTCCTCACAAAGGCCATCTCCGGAGGGTACCAGTCTTTGGAGCTCCTCTTCCTCACACTTCGATATCTTTGGCCTTCTTCACCATGTCTGTGCCGATGCTGGACAGACGGGAGGCTGCAGCGTTCAGGTGAAATGGTCGATTCCACTGCCATGACTTTTAACAAACAGAAGTAAACCCCTCACAACTGAATGTGCTCTTGCCGCACAGCCTGTCATGCAGTGTCTGGAGTGCAGTGAAGAAACTGTGTTGGTGCGAGCTAAGTACTCCGTGGCCAAAGTCTTGGGTTTATTGAGGCTATCAGCGCTCTTATCCTCTCCGTCTCAAGTTTATAAGGCATGTGCGAGAGCCAGCACCCAATAGAACTGCTCTTTATCACATCATCTTTCCGACGTCTGTATGCTCTGCTTCTTGTGTCAGCCATAACCGTATTTGGGTGTGATGACGCACCAAACACTTAAGTCTATTATTGTGCAATCATATTGTCGTCATGAAAGTTAAAGCATAAGAAATTCATAAAAGCACTTCTAGCTTTATGAGTGTAGCCTCTGCAGGAAACAGAGTCAGAGTGAGCAGCTAAAGTTTGCAGACGTGCTGCAGTTTGAAGCACCAGACTTCACAATATTTACATAAATACAACTTGCATAATAAATGCATTGGACTGACAGAGAGGCCGATCTCCCCACTTTGAGTTCTTGGCCTCACTGGTGCGCACATGTTGAAATGAGGCTATAAAGCGCTGTTTCTAATGTTATCGTTAACATTCAGATATATACCTGCATTGGATTGTTATTATTACTGTTTGATTTTAACAGCACAACAAGCTGTAAACCCAGCATTGGCTTATTATCACCGTATAAACATGTTATTATAATGTTTTAGTGAGCAGTTGCCTGTTTAACACATCCAGCAGACTGAGCGACATTAGCAAAAATTTGAAGTTGTGTTTCTGGACACCTGACGAACATAAGCTCAATATTTACTCTTATTTTAGCTCTTATTTTAGCTCTGTTTTGGTCCCCTCCAGCTGTTCTTAGAAATAAAAAAAAACAATGGTTCTGTTTTAGTAATAAAAATGCAACATGCGCATATGAAAACTAAAAAAAATGATCTTCTTTCTCCAGGGTTTTTGTCTGTAATTCCCAACACACAAAAAAAAACCTGTGTAGAAACGAGGGGTTAGTCGTATTTGTTGTTCGGAGCAAAATGTGGCAAAGGTTACCTGTTAATTTGAGCATTGGACAGACTTTTGACAAGACTTCCCTCCTCAATCAATCTAACCCGCCTCGTCTTCCATTCACTTTACCCTTTTAACCGACCTGTATCTGTATTTTGTTCTGCGGCAGTATCCTGTTTCAACAGAAAATACATCAAATTAAACAAGTAACGTGATCTTTCTCGAGGACTTTTAAAGGCCGTGTCAAAGAAGCGCTCATGCATCATTAGGAAGGTACCACGCATCGTTATGAGACATTAAACCACGGGAGTAACAGAGCGTGAACGCAAAGGGAAGTGATGACAGCGCCAGGAAAATCTTTCATATATCAAAGGTAGATTCTTCCAACCCTAACCCCCCCCCTGAGGCTTCATTCCTTGTGCCGTTGAAGATGAGATGAGAAGCGTTGGGAGTTGAAGAGGGCGGCGAACGGAGACGAGTCGAGCTCTTTGCCAGTCAGGACGCACCGCACCTGGGAGACGGATATCAGTACATGTAAATCAATTTTGAGAGAACTCTGGCAGAGAAGTTGAGGAGAAATCTTCAAAGGCAGTCTGAGGAAGAACATTAAGATAACTAAACAATCCATCAGGAATCAGAGAATGTGATGAAAGTGGTGCTTCAGTCGTGCTTGAGTTTCCCAGAGAAGTTAGTCATGAGCTGTTGCATCGCAGGTATCCCGTGTGAACGCCTGAAGTGAAAATTGTAACCATCAGTGTTTTCTTCCTCTTTTATACCGACGGGTGTCTCGTTGCGTGCGGCGCGCCAAGACTCTGTCATGACCTCCATGACTCTGCCTTTATCGGTCCCAAAATCACGGCGTTGCAGTCGGCTCGGCCTGTCACGAGCGAACGTTAAACTGACTGCATCGTATACCTTCAGATCAGATCGATGTGTGGGGGCCGGCAGGGACAGATACGTTGAAAGGCCCTCGGATGTGAAAAGGGGCACCCTTTTTTCCGAGTTTATGAAAGATGAGCGGAGAAGGAGAGGAAAAGGCGGCCGCAACGTTTCCTCCTCCAAAATGTGTTAAGTGAAAGCTCACATAAATCCCCTTGAAAGTGGATTAGCAAAAATATCTTTCCCTCTTAGGTTTCATTCAGACAGGAGCCAGTCTTGAAAAAGGGGTGTCCTTATCTAAACATTGGACGGATTCTTATTAATCAAAGGCAGCGGTGCGTGAAACACAAGTCTAGGTTTTGGCCTAGTGCAGCACGGCAAAAGTCACTCGCTTTTCACAGTTTCCACCCAAACAGTGGAAGCTGGCACCACGTTATAGGAAAGCTCAATTATAATATCAGGTTGGTGTTATTACTGTTGATTATGTGCTTTTGAAGACCCGACTTGCCCCCGAGTTCACTTCCTCTCCCCTTCCCTGGCCGAGACGTGCTCTTTGAAATCGAACTCGCCTCGGAGGTTAATGAATCACCGGTCGAGTTCCCTGTTTTACTTTCACCCTTGCCCTTTGTCACATTGACGCACACACACACACTCACACACGTCGGATCTGGGCCTCACATGTGTAGTTCTGGAGATCGGGATGTCCCGGTGCAGTTCTTTCAATCACAGGCGGCCCTGCGAACCAGAAGTGTGTGTTTTCTTAACCTCTGTCATGTTCATTTCAAATAAACTCAAACATTGCCTGAGTTAGTGCATGCTTACATGGAATCTAACACACTCATTAGATCCCATTGAGCAAAGAGACTCGATGGAGGGGCGTAAAAGTGGGCTCAGAGTTCAAATAACAACCGTGTCTCCTTAAAAATTATTAATCATGCAGCTTAGTCTTTATTGGAAAGTATTTTATTTGTTTTTCCTACGATATCTGCTCCTGGCAACTAGGGTGTGCATTTAATTATATACATATATATTTTTGGTCAACTTTGGCACAAAGTTGTTGCTGCTAACAGTTTGCTATTCCCACAGCAAGCAGACATGTAAACTAGCAACATTAGCATTCAGTTGTTTCTAGCAACCATGTGAGAGTCCAATATGAACTATTTTACTGTTTGAGCTATAGTTAATGCTCCGCTGTGTTATGAAGCTAGTTGCTAACTTTGTCGCAGTTGTGAGGCGTCACCGCAGCCCGCTTGGAGGCAGGGCGGGGGCAGCTTAACCCCTCCTCCCGAGCAGGTCCATTGGGGGCGTGGCTCGGGTCTACTGGGAGCAGTAAAACTGGTGATGGAAAAGCAAATCGGCGCGGCTCGGTTTGATTCGGCGCGGCCAAAAGCACTGGTGGAAATACGCCATAAGAGTTGACATCCCCTCTGTGGCCGCTCTGCCTGGCTCGACTTGTGAACGTGTAGGAGCATGACCCACACTGACCCTTGTATTTTCCATCAACATGGAGTGCACATGAATGTATTTCATTGGGTCTGCACATAAGGGGTGTTGTCAATAACATCACCCCCCTTTCTACATGACAGCATACCCCAGGACTTGGACCTTCTTCGGAAATATTCAGTCCTGTGCCAGATCCTAATGGTTTAGTCCGGCGGGGGTGTGCAGGATGCTTGACATTGGCACTGGACGGCCAGCTTGTTTGCTTAGGGAAACGAGTTTGAAAGATCCCCCTTTTTAAGACTCCAGCGAGGGAGAGTTTAGCTGTCATGCACCATTAGCCTGTGGCTTAGTCTAGCTGCAGCGTATCGCACGTCTTCTAAGGAAGATGGATGCAAACTTCAAAATGACAAGGAAATGGTTGTCAGATTTGTCCAGTGTTAAGACATTAAAAGTGTGTGAGAAAACAATTTCTGCCGACGGGGGAAAGAAATCTCTTGAGAGAGACACAATCGGTACGTTCATCTCAGCCGAGCCTCCATTTAGCCTTGAGCAAGGACATCTGGTCACTTAAGTGGTTTTCAGTACATCTTAGCTGACACACAGCAAAGCTTCTCTCAATATTCATATCCTCGACTTATGTTTGCTTTACCCTGGCTCGTAGTTGTTGCAACATTTTAATTTCCAGCATCACCAGCAGAGAGGACACGCTTGAGCGCAACGTCGGTCATGTAAGCCGAGATCTCATGTTGCATTCAGGCTTCCAGTCGTCCGCTGTGTTTTGATAAAGGTTTTTCATATCAGTTCTGTGGGTTCCCATGTTAAACGCATCAAGTCTCTGTGGTATATAGTTTAGAGGACTTTACGCTGTTGAGTCGATCGCACGACCACGTGTTGTGTTGAATTACCAACAATGTATTTTACGGAGATGGAATGTAACTAAGTACATCTACTCAGGTAGTTTATATGAGTTCTCCTTTAGGTACTTGCAGTACTTCTATTACTTTATACTTCCACTCCACTACATATGGTGGCAAACAACGTATTCAGTTTAAACATACATTTAAATATATGTTTACTTTACTTTTACTTGTACTTTAGATACTTAAGTACATTTCATATCAGAAGTACATTTCATATCAGATGCATTAAGACTTTAACTCGAGTACTCACAGGTATAAGAAGAGTTTCCCCTCCATTCATCTAATTTGTGATTTTACAGACATAATTGACTAATTTGCAAACTTAAATTTGATCTTTTATTCATCTTTGAAAAGATGAACCGAATGTGCAGATCCTTACCCAACAAAAATGTGCATGTACATTACGATCTTGAGGCTTTTGCCCACATCTCACTGCAGGGACTTCTGTTGTTGCTGAGGTTGCTTAGCAGCACTTAGCATCCCCCCCCCCCCCTACAACGCGAAGAACCTCAAGTACCCCTAACCCACATCCCCTGCTCTGCTTCACTCTGTTTTGGCACAGGCCTGGGAGGCAGGCAGTTGACCCGGGTCATTACAGGGTGTTTATGACCTACGGAGAGCAGCTGAGGGCCCCTGCGCTGTGAATTTGTGCATCCTTGAGAATGCGGGCCCTGCTGTGCTGCTAATGGGCCCTATCCAAGATGCCCCCTCGCCCCCCGTCTGCCTCCCCGAAGCGGTGGGTTGCTGCTGCTCTGATATCAGATCTCTTCTGCTGTGCATTCCTCTGGAGATTCCCCTGCTCATGAGGGATGAGGTTGAAAGCAAACCGAACGAAAAAAAAACACGCAATGTTTTGGAAAGGGTTTGCAAACAGAAAGTCTGACTACAATTTACCTACATTTCCCACCATCACCATTGCTCCAGAGTATAGTGGTGTAATACTCATGGTTTGTTGGAAACACTACGGTATGATTAACAAAGAGCGTGTTGCATCAGTTGGCTCGAGTAAAGTGTATCTGGTTCCTTTGGTTCCTTCCTGCATTTGAATTCCCAGATACACTTTTAGATTTGGAGATGGAAAAACCTTTTTCCGAATAAGTTAACAGAGCAAATATTTAACTGACATGACAACTGACATGTACTGTCAACTTCTGGTGAAAACATTTCAAAAGTTCACTTCAGATTTGCCTCTCAGTTTGATGGAAACATGAATATAGCCTCCTCTGATCTTCCCTCATTGACCTGCAGGACACCTCTGATAGGATCTTTTGTTTTTCAGGTGGCTGTATGGGCAAACGATGGCGACGCCGTGTTCATCAGGGAATTCACTCTGATTCGACGGGACCACCTTCCAGAGGAGCCTCTCCATGATGTCATCCAGAAACCAGAAGACCCTGTGAGTGCCTGATCAGAAAACACTGCACTCATTGGTTTTAATTTTAAACATGACCTTCAAACCGACCCCCCCACTTTTTCTTCTTTACAGCTGAGATAAGAAATAAATTGAAATGTCAGATGAAACAAAATCAGCCAATGAATCTGCTGCGGTGCGTTGATCTAACACGCCGCACTAGAGGAGTGAAAAAATCCGCCATGTTGCACCTGAGTAATGAACACATGAGTGATGATCGTGGGACACTAGGAGTGGAGGGCGGGCTGACCTCGCTTGATGTGAAACAGGGCAGCGCCTCGCAAACACACACACCTAACGCTCGTTCGCACATGTGTTCGAGGGTGGGGTGGCTTTTTTTTTTCTTTTTTCACATCACATTACTCTCATCTGTCGTCACCTTCGATGAGACAGAGTCCTGGCCGTAGCAGTTCTCTTAATCCGATCTCTCACCCAGATGTTTTATCTAATTGGCTGGGAGGGAGGGTTGAGCTGCTGTTGTCGCAGAAATCGACGTCCATCTCGCCCATCTCATCGTTCCTGCGTGACGCGACTGGTCCTGGTGCAATTTGAGAGGAATCTGGGAAAGCTGATCAAAAGCGGTGTTGCGTCATCACTAACAGAAACGCTATCTTGAGGTGGATTCTTCCGTTTGCTGTGAGGACATTTAGAAATGACCCGACTGCACTCTGCTTTTTTCTGGCTTACGTGCCCCTCCCCACACAAATGACCTCCTCTATCAGGTGAAACGTGAAAAAAATCCTTCCTGCACACCTCTCACAAGCCTCCACGCTTGATTAAATGACCCTTTGACCCTCAGCATATAGAATATTCAGCAGCCCTCTGCACCCTTTGAACACCGATCAAATACAGTGACATTTCTTTTGAAACGGATGATCTGCTTGAACTCGCCATCGCACTTTAAAGCAGGATCATGAGGGCTTATTTGAACATTCACATGTGCAGGATAGCCTTACGGATCAGTGGCGGGCAGAGGTCATTTTTCCTTTTTAAGAGGGGATCAGAGATCATTCAGAGGAAGTGTAATAATCACGTTAACTTTGCCCTACCCTGTATCTTAAAGTGATATATATTTGACAGTATTTTGATTTTTACGTGCTCGTTAATATCCCAACGGCTGACTTAATGGAAAACCCATTTAAAAACTCAAGAATGTAAACGCAGTGGTACATGCTCACAGTGCTGTAGTTAGAAACCGCAACAGCCATCTTTACGGCATTTGGATTTCATAATGTAACCAAGCAGCAGTGTGATTTATGGTGCACTGACCTCAAGCAAATTTTTGAATTTGCATCAGCGAGTGATTTTCAAACCAAACATCACACAGACTATATTTATATTTCCACTCCCACACGCTGTATTCGTGCCAGCCAAGCCTCAGTTGCTCTTTATGGGTTTCATTAGAAGGGATTTGGTTGCAGTGTGTTTTCTGTCAACACACAGGTGCAAATAAGGTGCCCTGGAAGTGATCGACAACCTCATTCCTGTTTACTGTAAATTAAAGCTGCTGTAAGCGTTACCTCCTTATTAAAAATAGGTGTGAAACAGCTCTGTACGCCAACAGTAATCTCTGTTACAGAGTGTTTGGACCCTCACCAGTACGCTTTCAGAACCAGCAGATCCACAGAGGATGCCATGTCCACTGCCCTTCACTCAGTCTTCATGCACCTGTATAATAAGAACAGCTACATCAGGATGCTGTTTGTTGTCTTCAGCTCAGCATTCAATACAATCTCACCCATGAATTGGATGAGATAGCTAGCTAACGTCAGGGCAATACTGTGTGCTGGGCACATCCTGTAGAAATCAGCCATCAGGCAACTACCACGCCTCTTGATGCTGACGAAACATGGAAACGACATGATACCAATGGCCTTCTAGAAGCTGGAACCAACTCATAAACAAAACAAGTCATTTTGGACCCAACAAACATTTTAAAATGATTGATTCACAATCATAATAATGTTTATAAGGAAAATAAATACTTTTATTGTGCACCGTTCTTCCTATAAGCTCTGGAGATGTATTAATTTCAAAAATGATTTGTCCACATAAAAATGTTATCAGCATGACCTCTTTAAATGGAAAGGGCATCATGTGCTACATATATGATGCTAGCATGTCCTCAGATGGGGAGCCTGCAGACTCCCAGGAGCCACACTTGTGATTCCTTTCAGCACTCCGTCGATTTCGGTCTCCGTTCGCCTGTAGCGCTGTTCTATGTTGGATCTTGGTTCAATATTAAGCTTGATTCCAAGCCAAGACAAACGCAGCTTAATTAGCGAGCGACCCAGGAGGCAGATCTCAGACTCCAAAGCGTATTCACTTTCTCTTGTTTAACTTTCATGAGTATGTGCCAGGGTCGGTTGGTGGGCAATAGGACTGACCTCCCCAGCACCCTTTACCCTATCCCTCAAGAGGGCCACAGATGAATTGTTCTCCCTGAAAGAAAGTGTTTTTCCTGGCAGCCCCAGCAGGAGCTACTTCGATGGAATAGAGCTGTCTTAAACGGCTAAGGCCTGACATACCTCCGTAAATTAACCCATATTTATTATGTGATGGCAAGCATGTACTGTAGAGCTTCAACAATGTCAGCGCTCATAAACAAATATAAAGTAAGTTTATTGGGTTGAGAAGTTCCTGAATCAAAGTGCGCGGGGGGTCTGATGGCTCAAGTGCTGGCTGCTGGGAAAGTTTTTTTTCCCTCTCGCTCTCTGTAGCGAGACTGAATGAGTAAGACTGTGAAGATAAACAGAAAAGGTGGCCGTAAATCTCTCTCCGACTGTGCCCACTCGTTGTTTGCCCGTGAATGGATTCTCCCAGCAAGATGGTTTGATGATCTGCAGACGTTTTGAAAGCAGCAACTAACTAGCTGTTTTTTTTTAATTTTGACAAACCCTTTCCTAAGTTTTGTTAAATTGTCATCTGTAAGAGATCATCTCTGTAAAACTGAAACTTTCAAGTTTTTGTAATCCAATCTCTTGAGAAGTTTCTGTTTCTAAAGGCGATGCACAGGTGGCAGCTACCGCTCAACCTCAGGGTGACTGACAGGGAACAGCGAAATAAAAGGAGAACAGAGAACAAGTGTTGTAAACTTCTAGTAATTGTCAGAACGTGAAATTGAGAGTAAGCCACTGGGACAAAAAAGAAAAGAGGATGATGTTTCCTCCTCAGCTGGCGGCAGTCTAGACAGCAAAAATGATCATCCTGTCAACAGACAACTTTAAACTGGGTTACTGAAAGGTGATCCTTCATTTACCAGTTGAGTGTGTGTGTGTGTGTGTGTGTGTGTGTGTGTGTGTGTGTCAGTTCAGTTTCTACTTGTGTTTTGTGATAGTGAAGTTTCCCACTAGCAGCACTGGCCCCGGCAACTGCGTTTACGCTATTCCACGAATGCTTTTTTTGCTTTCAACACAACCATTTGTCATTACAGACGATGCATTTTTAGAAAGTCTTTTACATGAAAAAATATATTCCTCTCTCTTTTGTCGTAATGACAAATACACACAATAATTCAAAGCAGATTTGTAATGTTACATTCTGTTTAAAGCTGCATTAGTTTCAGCTTTGGCAACTAGGGGGCAGCAGAACAAGCTGAACACACAACATCTGACATATTAGCAATACACTGAGCTGTAATGGCTAACAGGTAAGCACACACTCTGTTTAAAAATGTGATTATATCTGGTTACATGATGAATCTAAGTTTAATATTCAGTCTCCTTTGAGATCTAGTTTGGTGTCGACGGACTCTTGAGAGAAAGTTTTACCTGGTTGTTGGTTTGGTGCAGGTAGAGTTTGGTGGGTATTTGTCAGAGCTGCCTGCTGGACTCCACTTTAGGTTGATGAAAGTGGACTTTGTGAACCAAAAATAATGAAACAAGACTGAAAAAATGTGATTAGTGAAGCTTTAAAGGTGCAATATGTAAGAATTTTAGTTGAAAACATTAAAAAATTAAACAGATTGTCAATAAAAATGTGAAAAAGTAACAGTTTTGACTTCATGACTTCTATGTACTGTGTTGCAGAGATATCTACTGAAGTTAGCATGCTAACCAGCTAGCACTCCCCCAGTGCTTCTAGCTCCCTGTCCGGACTACTAGCTGCACAGCTAACTGTGCTATGTGACAGTTAGCGGTTACTCTGGTGATATACCTCCCCCTATTTGTTTTGTATTCGATAGGTGGCAAATTCCTACATATTGCACCTTTAATGTAGAAACAGAGGCATTATAAGCAGTTGCTTTGCCTCCTAAACCACCTTACACTGAGGGTTGGGAAGCACTGATTGCTGCTGTTGCTCTCATGTTGTGTTATCCACACCAATAATGGCCAGGATATTATGGGTTGTAACAGTGTTTTGTGATGACAGTCATTAGAGCCCCACTTTGCAGCAACGACTAGAGGCCCGCTGTGAGGACACTTCCACTCTGCCTGTCGTCGCATGTTTCGTGGAATGGCGGTTATGTCCTTTAGCCCTGTTGTTGTATTTTCACACCTTTTCTCCCTCTCATCTTTCCGTGGGATGTTGGATGTTTTGTTAGACGTGTCTTCCTCTCTGCCCTCTGCCTCTCTCACTTCCTCACATGCCAAGCAATTCGGGGCCTTAATGTTTTTACATGCTCAATTGCACCTCAGGCACTAACAGTCACGGGCATTTTTTTTTTTCCTCTCCTCACAAAAACCTTCAGGGTGAATAAGTGCCGAGACGGTTCCACCTTCTGGCAGGGTGTCAGGGTTTCGGGGTAATTGAGGTTGGGCGATTGGGGCCAAGGGCCAGTCAGGGTGACAAGCAGGGGGGGAGCGCTCAGTGGCCGAGGCTGCAGCTTGTAGAGCGAGAGGCCCATCGCTCAGCTGCACGCTGCCTTGGCAGCTGTGTTTTCCATGCAGCGCCAGGTGGAAAGGGCAACAGTCTTGCACAATTAAACACTTCATTTGTCTTCATTAAAAGGATGGGCATGTTAGTTTTGGCAGGTAGAGAGGATGTTTAGGTTCGAGTTTTTTTTTTCCATACGTGCTGTGCCCCCTGGGGTTAACACCACTTTAAGTTAAAGCTTCAGTGAAATTGGCTTACTTCTAGCCTGTGGATTTAAACTTTACAGCCTTAAAGGTGCTCTGTGGAGCTTTCGGCCACTAGAAGTGCTGCCGAGCAAAGTTTTAAGAAGTGGGTCCCAGTTCTGCTGGTGTCGTAGATGTACATGCACAACATACAGTAAGTTTGTGGGTTTTAAAGGTGCAATATGTAAGATTGTTGGTTGAAAACATGCAAGACTTCCCTAAGAATTTAAACAGAATATGTCTTGAAAAGTGAAAACATTGTAGAAATAGTGATAGAGTGCTTACATTTCATCAATAGATATACATTACTCACAGGAACAGTAGAAACGTGACATTAATGGAGCAGAGGAGCAGTCACTGGCGTGCTGTCATGTTTGTATTTTCATACAGTTCCCACTCTTCTGTTAATAAAATCACAATGTGTCAAACATTGTTTTTGCTCATAGTTATTCACAGTCAGACTCCTCTGGATCCGTCCGTGCTGCACGCTATTGACTCGGTTGTTTGTTAGAAACACTGCCTCTATGTGAAGCTGCTCATGCTGTAGTTGGATTGAAAACAGCGAGTTAATAGCCGTTTTCGTGCCGCCAGTTAGCCATGAATGCCAGTGTTTGTTCTTGTGTAACCAGCTATCTGACTCTGCTGAGATCAGTTTGCGAGAGAGGCCAGGACAACACTTTTTTGGCGCTGGAAACGATGTCCAAAATAAGAAAAAGAAAAGGACTGAATAGGCGAGCAGTGAGTTCGGAGACATTTGCTTTCCTGACTTGTGCGCTTTGGCTGTCTGACCGGCGTTTGGCACAGGCGAGAGCTGTTTGGAGGCTCGCTCCAGGCGCTCTTGAAGAAAGTGCTGAGTGCTGGTGAATGTGGTGTAAAGCCACGTGGCTTTGGACGGGGGATCTTTCTCTCACCCCCGTGTTTGTTCCATCAACATATGTGTTCAGTAAAGCCTTGGCCCTCGCAGTGCCACATCGAATATCTCCCCCCTCGGCTTGATGTGGTCTCACACCAGTGCAGCGCGGGTATTGGAGCTGTGCTGCTGAGGTTATTCCACCAGGGACGAGACCTCACCACAACACCCACATAACAAACGTGGGTGTGTGCGAGTGCATGCAGCCAGTAGTGTGTCTGTTGCTGGCTACCATTGCGCACACACTCCCTTACCCTCATGTAATCTCATAGTTTGTATTTGCATGCTGACATGTGCATGTGCAGCGCAGGAATCCATGTGTGTGTGATTTCTGCGACTATCAGATGTCGCCTTACACATGCACAGCATCCAATACTGTGTCTTTGATTAATGGATAAACCCCCTCACTTTCCTCCCCCATCCACCCCCCCTCACTCCTCTCTCCTCACCTATCTGCTCCACCTCGGCGTGTGAAGGCACGCACACATTTTCTGGGCGAGTGATTGATTTCTAATTGTTTACATTTCAGGTCGCACTCCCCTGTTGCAGATGTTTGTATTCTACCCCGCTTTCGGGCGTGCATGTATGCGGGCATGCACAGGCACAAACAGAGACACACTTGTACAACAGGGACGTGTTGATGCCAAAAAAGTTTCATCCAGGAATTTTTCGACGTCTTGGCTCTGAGTTTTGGCACCGCATGTGCTAATTGCCTCCAAGTGGGGGCGATTTTTTTACCATTAAGCCTGCTTGTGTGTGTGTGTGTGTGTGTGCGTTTGGGCACGTGGGCAAGATCATTCAAGGCCTTTGCCATGAATGTGGTTTCATTCTAGTTGAATAAGAAGGTAATAAAATAAATTACATGTTGCAGCCAAACAATAACATCTCAATCTAACAAGTTCGTCTTCTGGATTTTTCCCCACCCAAACTCTTTGACTTTGGAGCTGTTTATAAAAAGAAAACAGAGACGTTGCTTTGAAACACTGATTTTTTTTTTTTTGTAAGGGAAATTCTCCTTCTTGAAGTTTGAGAGTTGCTAATTCTCTGAAGATTTACAGACTCGGTCTGATGAATCAGATCTTTTTAATACATGCAGAATGGAGAGAACACCCAAGCAGACTGTTCTCTGCAGAATTAAATTTTGTCTTGACTTATATACTTATATGTCAGGTAACAACCGGACAACAGGTGTTAATCATGCCTTCTCCAGGGCACTGACCCTATGATGTTTTGCAAGACAAAGACAGTGACTGTCAGCTGATCTGACTTCCTGACAACACCTTAGGCAAACAGAATCGTCCATCATCTGAATTCTTGACGTTTTCTGATCCATACATTGACTTCTGGATCGAAATATTGTCCCACATTTTCTAGAAAAAGTTGTTTTTCCCCCTGTCGTTCTTGACTTGAAATAAACCGACTAACTGCAGGGTGGCAATGTAAGCGTCTGTATGAGGTGTTGGCTCAGGTAGCCTGCAGCATGTAGCCAATATCCAGTGTAAGCAAATCCAGAGTTACAGCATTAATAAGCTGCTGCTGAAGGATCCCCGCCACCCGTGCGGAGCAGAGTTTAGGTTAAGCCGTGGGCAAGATGCAACCCAAAACGATTCCCTTGTCTTTAATGTGGGCTGTAATGGCTCTGTGTGGTAGTGGTTGGGCATGAAACATTTAACACGTCGCACAGTTTTCCCACCTGGAAAGCTGTGTCCTGATTTGCTCTAGCTAGTCTTGGCTTTCTGTTGTCCTGTACAGCTGGGAGGTTTATTGGAAGGAAGGTTGTAATTTAAATGTTAGCTACATTAATGCTACCAGAATGTTTAAAAATGCCTCATTTGTGCTGTATATAAAATGGTAACCTCTTTTTTGAGAGACGTGTGACAACTCTTGTCAAATTGTACGTTATATCTAAAGAAATGAAGATGAAAAACCAAAGATGGCACGTATTTCTTTCAGAGCTGCGCAGGTCAACAAGCAAATATTTTAGGAAGTGAAGTGTTATTGTTTGGGAAGCGTTTGCTGCTTCCAGTGTCTCAAATGTGTGGACATGCTGCTCTTCTTTGTTAACTCTGGGTGTACCCCTGGTTAGCTGCTTTTGCCACGTTACAGACCAAACGCAACTTTTGTGGTCCCATCCTCCTTCATGATTGATATTTTTGTGTCAACCCAACCCTGACCCGTAACTGTCAAGCAGTAGAATCATTAAAAGCGTCTGCATTTTCAACATTTGTCGAACAAGCGGCATTTTTTTAAGCTCTCGCTGCCTTGTAATCAACAACAGTGTCCTTCACCCCGGGATGACTGCAAAAACTTTGTTTCCAAAAATGGAATTTAAACTCATAAAACTGTGTTAGTTGTGTGTGTGTTCCTTCATGGACTGGCGCCGAACTCGACATCTCTGGTTGCTCGTCATATTAAAAGATGGTTTTGATCTCCACGGTGACAACGTGGTGGTCTCCGTCTGCTGCATCGCTGCAAAACTCCTGTAAGCAAACACACATGAGAAAATCAAGACCATGAGCGTGTACGTGTGGGCCCACAAACACACACACGCACACACACACATGCAAGATCACACCCTCTTGCATACACCCACACAGATAGTTTTCGCTTTAAGGGAGCCCGGGGAGAGAAAGTAATCTGTTCACAAACCACAAAATTGAATAATGACCCTGACACTGTTCCAAGCTGAAGAGTGAACAGTGCATGCAACACAAGGAGGCAGACTTACAGCCAATCTTTATACAGCACGGTGGTGAGCTTCAAATTAGCATAATGTAGACATCTCTTTGGGTTGTACACACACACACACACACACACAGGCAGAAAGACGGTGGACATGCACTCTAAAGCTGGTTAAAACTATATAAACTGAGTTAAAGTTGGGAGAGCTCTGTTGATGTAGATATTGTGTGTCTACAGGTCTTGTGGAGTACATCTGCACATGTTACAAAAAAAAGTAACTAAAGCCTTTTTTGGCTCCAGAAGAAGCTGCATGTAATCTGATAAATGGCCTCCAGTGATGTCACTCAGTGCCTAAGTTGCATTGTGGGTAATGTAGGCACCAGGTTTA
Organism: Pagrus pagrus; assembly: GCF_965226575.1. Taxonomy (NCBI): domain Eukaryota; kingdom Metazoa; phylum Chordata; class Actinopteri; order Spariformes; family Sparidae; genus Pagrus; species Pagrus pagrus. Next base: position 9,417,024 of record NC_140204.1, on the reverse strand, counting down.
AAAAAAGCAGTCCACTTGTTAGCGTGAAGCAAGAAGCAGGTCTGAATGAGGTCAGCAACCCTGACCCGTGTCAAAAGTCAACATAATTCTTGATATTGTTGCCGAGGGGCCCCGATATAATGACTAAACTCCTTAATTAAACAATTGAGGCCAATCACAAGGACCTCAGTTATATCAGGATTGAAACGGGGGATATCGTGAGACATCAAATCCGTAACAGAGGCTACACAGCCATGAAGGGTGGTAAGATTATTAAGGTTTTTTGTGGTTTAAACAAAGAACAGCTGCGTATCATCAGCATAACAATGGTAAGACATGTCACAGGCAGAGTGAAGCAGATTTCCCAGCAGTAGCATAATAAGGGAAATAAGATTGAAACCAGACTTCACCCTCGAGGGACTGACAGCATAACTGAACAAATGACATGCTGATGATTTTATTTCAAAGTGTGCACATTAAATCAAACCAAATTATCTTGGGGGCACTGCTGGTATTGTCATCTCATAGGAGAGCCACTTCAGCATTCAAGTACCACAGGAGAGCGCAGAGTTTTTTCCTTATAAATATATTATTTAAATATAGTATTAGTAAGATTGCCTTACTTGCCCACCGTCATTTTGCTTTTTAAAAAATCAATAGTCTGAAGACGGATGCTACGATTACAAATTGTCGAGTGTACTCCGTGCAGCAGCGGGGCCAGCAGCAGAGTCGAAGTATCTGGAGTCACATTTAACTTTGGCGGGAGCAATGAGAGCTGACTGACAACATGATGGAAGAGGATATGTTTTCAAAGCGAGAAGCAATGGCGCCTATTTTGCAATATGTTGGATTCAGACTCAGTCATAATAAGGAACTTGATAACATTAATGAGGGAAAAGGAGATGTTGCCTCACTGAGAAGTTGGAGGTGTGCAGCCTGTTGCCTGCAGCTAAAGGTTGCGTATGCTGTTATTCAGGCACACGTCAGGATGTATAAAGATCAACGTAACGTGAGAATGACTTAATGAACTGAGTACTGTTGTAATATGTACAACATATGGATGTAATATGTATAATATTAGATTTTTAGGGTTTAGTAAAAGAAAAACTAGTACCAGCAGTGCTGAAGACTGAAGACATCTGGAGAAATGTTGTGTGGCAGTTTTCATGTCGAGGAATTGTTGCATTTATCTCTTTATCTTATGACTGTTTGACTAAACGTCTCTTATTTTGTGAATCTGGTGGGTTAGCCAAATATTAGTTGGCTTTACCAAAAGAGTAGATGAGGGCATATTTGAAAGATTTTAGAAAACGTATGATTTACTTTAATTAGCTTGAGTTTGTGATTGCTAAACCAAAGATGTGGCAACAAATCCAAAGTACACATTAACCTCTGCCAAACAAAGTATCCAAAGGAAAGTTTTGGGGCAAACAGTATAATGATGACCTGCACGGTAGCACAGATGACTCATGCATATGATGTGTTTGAGGGATATTCAGTGTCTCCTCGTCAGCAATATGCCTTCGTTATGAACATTTTTGGCTCAAAGGCAAGAGACAGTTTGATTTCGATGACATGGCATTGCGGTCCTCCACAGATCATGCATGCTAGCCTCTCTATTGTACATCAACTCCGATGTGGTCGTGGCTTAATTGGTCCTGCCCCTGAGTGCTGATGCATGAGGTTTACAATTGCTCCCGGGCTGATTGTGAGCACGGCCTGTTTTCTGATTCGAACATGAGCGTATGAAACCACGGAGGCTTTTACTATTCATCCGGCAACGTGGTATTAATTCTGATGATGCTTCCCAGATGCATGCACTGGACACTGACTTCGGAGAAGCCGATATGTTAAGTGCAGCAAAAGCAGTCGAAGCCCATGTGTGATGCCAAAGCGTTTTTAAAGGATCAGGGTTTAAGCATTGGTGTGTGCTGTTTTTTTATTTTATTTTATTTTATTTTTTCATTCCCTGACTGACTTTATGAACCGGTAAACTTTGGGCTTTGTAGACACCCAAAAAAACCCTGAACATGAGCACTATATGGGACCTTTAAAACTAAAAGTCAAAAGTAGAAATAGATAAACAAAATACAAAATAAAGAAATATATCTATAACTCCTGTATCATGCATCATCTGGTGCTTTAGGGGGGGATGCGCATCCTCCCACAGCATGCGTGCAAGCTTTCTTTTTCCCTCATCACTTTCAGAATCCCGACCCAAATCACAATGAAAGGTGACCCAGCGGAGCATCGAAGCTTCCAGATTTATGAGCCCGTAGAGCACGATGAAGGTCCCGCGATGAAAACGTTGTCTGGAGGCCTCAGGCCGGGAGCCAGGGTGTTAGTTGACTAAAGACAACTATTCGGGTTACATCGTCCCTCAATGAAACGTCTGCATTGTGTTGTTCTACGGTGCGTCTGCAAAGATAGTCTGTCTGTGATTTATGGTATTAATCTTCGCATCGCTGCGGAGCCAAATGTGAATATCTGTGGTAACAATATAAAGCAATCAATCATCTGATCACTGAAGAAATCATTAATATTGCACAGAGAGCCCTCGGAGCTCATCTCCAGTTAGAAATGAAAAATATCGGAACAGAATTTGAAAAAAAAAAGGGGGGGAAACATCTTTCACAGCTCATTCCCACTGACCCCTGTGATATTAAGCGCAGTTTTATTTCCTCAAAGTTAAGAATGCGCTGCATGCTGTTAGGTTATGATTTGTGGCGCCTTGGGTTTTACAGGTTGAACCACAAGCAAATGAGCAGCATTTCTCACAATCAGTTTTTCTGAATGACCTCACCGGGATAATGATAGAGGGGATGAAGTGGAGCAGAGGAGCTTCTCCGCTGCTCCATCTTTCACTGGGCTGCCATGGATGATGGAGTGATGGGTGGGAGGTGGAGGTGGGATGAGGGAGAGGTTTTAAGGGCTGGCGCTGTTTCGCCCTCAATTGCATGGCGGCGGGCTGCAATAGACGACAATTAGAGGGCGCAGAGTGAAGCCCTTCTAGATGAGCTCAGCCTGCGGCTCCTGTCTGGCAACGGCACCAGCGCTCGAACTGGGGGCCCCACCGGCTGCTTTACTTTTTCGGATCTTGTTTGTGTATGTCCTCACATCTCTGTTTGCAAGAATCTGATGACGACAGCAAAGAAAATGATCTGCTAATGATTGAAAATGTGTATGAACAGTATGTGTGATGTACGGGTCTGTCAGAGCCGTCTACGGGCGGGAGGGAGGATTTATTTTAACACCCGCTTATTTTGCGTCTGATGCCAGAAGCTACGGGCTAATGTAAACCTCTGCCACACTTGAGAAGGCCGAGACCACCCCAGGCACTCCAGATGAGTCTCATCATTGTGTGTCCTCCTTTTCGACTCCCTATGTGTGTCCGAGGGTTTTGTTTGAGACAACGTGGAACAGAGCTCAGAGAATGGTGCTCTTTTCTCTCGGGCTTTTATAGTAACCCTGCGCCTCCGCTACGTTATTAATTAATATCTTTTTGGTCTGTCCTCTCTTGCTCTCCTCCGACCTCTCTGTAAAGGTCAAAGGTCAAAGTCAGCAACAAGATCTGGTTGTTTTCTTGCTCACAGACACTCTGGATCATTCGCACCGGAGCCATTATACTAACTTATACCTTGAGCATACAGGAGTATACATACTTGAGTATACCTGGTCGGAAAAGGGGAAACATGACAGGAAAGAGGAAAGTAAGATGGCAAAAGGGAGATGAAATGAAGAAGGAAAATAAGAAGAACAAATGAACTAAACAACAGAGGATGAACACTATCCGGGCAGGGAGGAGCTTGAGCTGTTAGCTTGAGAACAGCTTGTTTATTCAGTCATGGTAAGTCATGATAAATGTCAGACTGTCTCCACAACCTGTTGAATGGCTTTTGAAATAAGCTTTAACAGGACTTGTAGTTTTGTCTGTCGGACACAAGATGCTGCTCTTGAGCTGTAAAGGCTGCTCCATCAAGTAATTCAGGTGTTGAGAGGTCGGTGCTTGCTTTATATTTTTCCGATGACAAGGCTTGTCACTCAAAAACTGATCCGAATGTCTTTGAGAAAATGCAGCAGCAGAGCATTTTCCTTGCATCTGCCGCTGGGCATGCTTCTTTCTTCTCCTCTCCTCTCCTGCTGTTCAGTTTTACAGCCGCTGCCTGTGTAACACCTCACTGGTAGGGAGTTCACTACAGTAGCATATTTAGACAGCTGTAAGCCCAAAAGCTCCTGAGAAAACAGGGTAGAGGGGTTTTTATGTGGGAGCGGTATGGGATGGGGGTGCACTGATCCATTGCAGCCCTCTTTCCTGTGCGGTTACTCCTCAGTCATGCATCCAAATGTTTCCTCTCCCTCTGTATCTCCATCACCTGGCTGCGCTTTGACTCGTCGCGAACCTTTCGAGGAGGACACATGAGGTTTTGTTTTCACGAGCGTGCACTGGGGGAGTTTGTTTTGTAAACTGTGAAAGCGGAGCTTGATGTGATTTCCACATTTCAGCAGAATTATAAAGGAGCGCAGCCCGAGGCGTGAGTTTTGCAATATAAGCGGACGTTTGTGTATTTAAAGGTATGATGTATCACTTGGCACATGGTTTCTCATCTCTTTTCCTTGTTCTTTGTCTCTCTAACACAAACAAACACATCACCCACAATACCATCAGATACAGGCTTCCATGGCAAGCAGCGGCCTATCATCATTGCAAGACTCCTGTAACTCGATATCGTAGGTAATTAAACATTTCCCTGTGCAATCACTACTTGCAGACTTCAAGACGAGGAAAAAGACTTTCATGTGCCGTCGATACCGTCACGCAGGCCGCATCCGAAAACTGGTAGTTTCCAGTTTGTGGAAAAAGACCTAAAAATGGATGACTTGTACAGTATGAGGCCAGCTTACTGTACTAGCTACCCAGCATTAGCAACCTTAACGTTATCTAGCGTTTGCAGTGTTGGCTAGTACAACAAACTTGCAACCACTTGAAGGGGCAGATGATTCGAACAACAGCTGTGTGTGGCTGAATGTTATCGATAACACCTTTTAGATAAGCTTTAACTAAGTTTTAACTTTCTCTTTTATTTCTTTTTTGGATATTTAGCTGCTAGTTATTCCACAGTGTTCACCAGCTAGTCGCCTACTTTGTCTGTTTAGCGTAAAGTCCAAGACCAAAATGGTGGACCGACTAACAGACCGACTTCAAAATATTGATCGTAGATGCTTTGAGCACCACTGACATGTATGACATCACACAACGCATGTAAATAAAGTGGAAGTAATCACAAAATATTCTGGTAGTTGTGCCGTGCTCTCAGTACAACGTTCAGTTTGCACCGTGCCTCTCTTGTTTCGCCTCTGGTTTTATACGGAGCAGTGATGTCAGCTGTTTTCTTTTGCCATCATATTGTGGTCATGCTTCTTGGATTCTGAGTTTCTTGAAACTTGGCATTACGTCGCTACTACAGCCTCCTGTCCTGCCTGTTTTTCCATGGCAAAGAGTGGCTTTAAAGCTCCTCTTCACCGCTGGGCCGGAGTCTGGGGGGAAATTTGGAGGGTAGGATGGGTTTTTAAAAAAATAAAATTGTGTTTATCTTGAGGCTTCGATTAAAAAACCATAATATGTGTCCCGTGGGCCATATTTCCCTGTTGACCTACTGGTGAGCATTCTGTATTTGATATGCCAGTGGTTTTGGGAGAAGAAGGGCAGGATGGCGGCTCCTTTTCCATATAGATCTGGGATCTGCTCGATGGGCTTAGACAGGCCGAGCTGAAACGCTATCCAGTAAAACTTTCTACTAGAGGGATGGAAAGAGAAAAGAAGACTTGATGGAGTGACAGTCTGAAAATGAGAGAGGCTTAAAGAGAGAAATTGTAGAAGAAATGGAAGTGTGTACGGCTCCAATGAGTCACTACATACTGTATTCGCTCTTTTTCCACTTTGTCTTCGCCGCTCTTGTTCGGGACGCCTTTCAGTGTCTGTCTCTCATTCACTTCCATGTCTTTGCTGTTCACACTGCGTTAACAAAGAGTACTAAAGTCAGCCAAATGTAAATCACGATTAGTTTTTAATGTATCTATCGAACTCGATGGATAAATGTCATCTTTGGCTCGCGTCTTCTGTGCGTTTCTCGGCTGATTACAGAAGCATATGGGTGAGGAATGCTTGATTGCGGAGCCGCACCGTGACAGGCTGATGGATTGTTTCCTCTCTCTGAATGTGGGTGCTGCACAACAAAGCCCAGTCGATGTGCTGAAGTGTGGCTGCTTGAAAGAGCTGTCAGCACTCCCAGCACCGTGGCGAGTAGTGAATAAGAGAGTATGTCATGTCGCCGATATGGAATCGAATAAGGGTGGTTAGTTTTGGGCTTTTCACTGAAATGGGTGTGAACATGTGTAACTTCAGTGTCACATACAGTGTGGGAACTTTGAGTACTGAGTTTCACACACACTCTTCTGCTTCGAATCTTTACTCAGATGTTCACAAAAGCCATAGATGAGTTTAAAGGTGCACAATGTAGTTTTGGGGAAGACATTTTAATCAGAAGAGAAAGCTCTTGATTGACTGTTTTTTTTTTTTTTTAAATAAACAAACTATCTTTGTTTATATGTGGCAGACCCTGCCATCTTTCCAGTTTCAAGCAGTGTTCTGGGGACCTTATTTCCCTCTGAGAACAGCTCGTTTATTCAGTTACAGAAAAGATAAATATTTCTGAGTTTGTATTATTACCTCATTAATATTGTAGATATTAAAATTCTCAGTTTTAATTTCTTCTCCAAAAACTACACAGTGCCTCTTTTAAAATGAGGAAATTTAAAACAATGATCTAAACTTATTTAAACACATTTAATTTCTTAAGAACATTGCAATGATCGGATCTTATTAGCTTTCGTTTGAAACCATTATTATGTTGGGCTGTGATCGAGACGATCAGCAACGAGGAGTAGAAAAAATAAGGTCCAAGCCAGTTTTCTCAGATGATTAACTGGTGAGTTTGAAATCAGAACAATAATAATCCTAAAAGCCAACATGTTTCAGCCTTCATCAGGAAATGAATAATTGCTCGAGAAGTGTTTTTGCTGAAAAACCTAATTCCACGAGTATAAAAGATTCAGTGAATTTCTGTGTTTCTCAGAGGGAATTGGAACAATGTGCTCGAGGTGTCATCCATTTTTTCTTTAATCGTTTCCATATTTGTAGGTCAGGCGCGGGTCATAACAAGGAACTGCGGCGCACACGGCCCTTTGCTCCGCTCGTTATTGCATCATTATTTAACCGAGTGAAAAATGTCAGATTTCAGAGGACGCTCCACGGGTTAAAGCCTCCTTTGACCACCTTTATCATATTACTATCACTTTCTCTGATCGTCTCCGAGCCAAAGACAACACACAATACATTTTCCGGCGATGGAAAACACATGTTACTGATGTGACTCAATTTTTGGGGTTAAAAACCGAAACCTTAGCTGTGTGTAGCGCGCACTGTGCGGGAGATCAGACACGTCTGTTTGCGGCTAGAAAAGCTTTCGACTCGCTCCGAGTGCAAATACTCCACACTCGCACATCATGAATTATAAGCTGCTGAGACAAACCAGGTGCCGTTTTATTTGGAGTTGCTGCGTGGTGTCTGTGGTCCAAAGAATTGCCGTTGAACTGTTGTGTCTCGTTTTGCAATTATGGAAGAGGTTAACAAGAGAGCCTGTTTCATGTCTGCAGTTCAGAAACCTGTGTTCCAGCTTTGAACCTCACTCCTCTCAGCTCTTATGTCATGGATGTTGTAATTAGTCAGGATGTTGGTTCTGTGTCTCCTGGCGTTGTGATATTAACTCAAATGAGCTGTTAGCTTCAAGCAGATAATTGCAAACGTTTTGGAGTATTGATCTAAGTTTTCCACTTCATGCACGTATTTTGCGCTAATATCCTTTCCTTCTTCTCCTTTCTGCTATCCTGACATGACCGTGGATGTCATATTTACAGTTCTGCAATCCTAATGGAGCCCACTGCAGCCAAAAATCTTTGGTTTCACAGGGTTTGATTATACCGCAAGTGGCTGCTATAAATTTTCGTCTTAACACATGATTTCCAAGCTGCTCGGGGGCTCGTACTCATCAACAGTCAAAGAAAACTTCTAACTACCGTGGAGAAAAGCAGACTTGGACCTCTTTTTAAGCTTTTTTAAGATTTTAAGCTTAAGTTATCAAACTTTTTAACAAAGAAAGATGTAAATTAACATTCAGATTAAGGAGCCAGAGAGCTGTCTTGTTAAGGGCTGTAAAAAGTCCACCGATTTTAAACATTGAAGTGTCTTTACAGTTCTTGGGGAGTACTAATGCATGTGTCAAAACAGTAGTATAAAACCTCTTCTGGCTCCGAATAAAGCTGCATGCACTTTGATAAACTCTCTCCAGTGATTGCATTCAGTGGCTAGGTTGCATTGTGGGTAATGTAGGCACCAGGTTTTAAAAAAGAAGATTGCAGGGAATGAAGAAGGTGATATCTCTGGTCCCGTTGTATCGATTTTGTTTTTAAACTGTCCACAATGAGTCCAAAAGTGTTACAGAGGTGCAATTCTCGACCAGTGGACTGAACCAACCGTTGGACTTGGCGGTTGGACTTTCAGAACCAACCGCCTACATTACCCACAATGCAACACAGCCACTGAGTGACATCACCATAGGCAATCAATGAAATTACATGCGGCTTCCTCTGGAGCGCCAAAAGGCTTTATACTACACTTATGCAGTAGTAGTCCCAAGACCTGTAAACACACTTTAATGTGTAAAATTGGTGGACTTACCCTTTAAAAGGCCGAAGCTGGTCACAATCCAAACTTTTGATTTCCATCGCAGTGGCTGAACTATTCAATCATAACCCCACCTCTTGAGAGGGCTGCCTAATTTGTGAAGTTTTAGTCCCTGTGAAAATCAGCAGACGCCCTGTTCCTCGACGTACTGCGAGTACATTAGTCAAACATCTCGAGTGTGAAATGATCCCCAGATGTATTTGTTTGATCTGGAAACGCGCCTAACAATAAACGAAGCGCTCCGAGACGAGCGTCCTCTTCTTCCTAGTGTCAGATAAAACAGAGCGTGTTATTAATTACTGCGGACTACTGATTACGATAATTACAGTTCACACGTGTTAACTGCTGCCGTCGCTGACTTACACTCGCAGCATTATGTCACCTGATAGAAGCGCCTTTATTAGGGAGCGGTTCTCTATCGAACATAAAAACATTGCCTCTCATCGCCCGAAGCAGTTCATAAGCATGCATGTTACTTTCCTGTAATGTATTTTGAAATGCACGAGGAAACCAAAACAAATGAGTCACTCAGACAGGAAAGAGTTTCGGGGGGAAAGCGGTTGACAAGGCCAGGATGTGTGATGAATGTGAACAGCTCCAGACGGAGCAGTGACGTCCTCTGTTCAGTTTCACAGGACGAGCAGAGAGAGGATGTACAGACGCGTTGCTCACCATGGGAAGTAATATATCACTGAAGTCGTATTTTGACTTTTAGACTGTGCACTTTTCGTCTTCATATTGCTTTATTGTTATTTTAGTAGAAAACTCGTCTGGTTGAGGGACGACAGTGATGTCAATCAATTTGCAACGTCCACATGTAATAACTAAATTCCTAAAATATAATAACTAAACTGAATAGCATAAACATGAACACCATGAACATAATAAAATAACATATATGTGTAGCTCTTATAAATAAATATATCATTATATAAATCTGGGTTTTTCAAATGTTCAAAGTTGGGAAGGTTAAAGCTGTGTTAGTATCGTTTTGGCCACTTGGGGGCAGCACAAACCGCTGAAAACACATCTGACATGCTACCACTTTATAGTTGTTAGGGCGTTATGTCGTTATGGCTAACGTGTTAGCAAACAGTTGCATTTTTATACTCGCAGCCGACTCGGAGTAGCCTTAGCTCTCATTTGGGGTTTTGTTTTTTTAAGTTGACAACAATCAACTATAAACTACAAACCTTCTCAGCTGCCTGACTTTCTTTTACTAGCTCGTCGCTAACTGTCTGCCCCTGTGATGATGTAATGTACCGAGGGTCTTTAGAGAGCTGCCTGCTGCTATAGAAAATGATGCTAATGTGAGCAGTGATAGTGAACCAAAGCAATAAAGTCGTAGGGCAAAAAAGTTTAAAGACATTAAATTTCTGCACAGGGCAGAGAAAGCTGAGGAGCCTGGTGATCATTCTTTGTGGGTTCATCACTGAGTTAGTCATGTCTTCCACCGTTAATATAGAAATAGAAAGTTTTATTGACTTATTTTTTCATAAAATAAAGTACAGTGTCAGAAAATGTGTGTAAACTTTTCTGAAAAGCTATTATATCCAGATGATATGGCAAAATGGTCTCTATGTTGAAACACAGGGGATCAGTTAAGCTTGATGCTGGTCAGGAGTCCATAAAATAAACCGTGGTGCTTAGTGTCTGCCCAGATCTGGATGCAGGTCCCACGCTCCCCGTTTCCTTCCAGCCCACCTTGGCGGGCCAGTTTAGCCGACTCCAGCGGCTTTACGCTGCTAATTTATATCCATCCCCTCCTGTCATACCCTCTTTAAAACGCCACAGTGGCAGTGGTTGGGTTAAGGAGAGAGGCATTCGGGGGGGGAGTGTTGGTGTAGTGGGATCCTGATGGAGTTAGCCTGTGCTATCACCAGAGAGCTGCTACAACACATGAGCTCTCCTGGATGTGCTAATGGGAAAAGCTTGGTGCGCAGAACGTATGAACGCGGTCTCAGGAAGCAGTAAATGTCACTGCTGATTCTTAATTACGTGCCCCATTCCTCCTCGGCACCGCGGGCTGCATGTGGAGTTTTAGAGGCTCGCTCAGAAGGGATCAGATTGTGGTTACTGGCTTATTCAAAATGTCACTATAAAGAGTACAGTTAATTATTATAAAATACTGTGTCTTGAGTATATTTTTGGTTGGATTTTAAATGACCAGATGTGTCCTCGCGCATATTAATCTCTTCCTTATCGAGACGTAAGTCATTTATATATTAATGATTTTAATGATTTACTTTTTTATACTGATGTCATTAGATTCCTCCCTAGTGGTTTTTTTGGCCTGCAAGCATTGGGTAATGAATACTGTGCAATCAGTTGTGGTCCCCAGAGGATGAATCCTACTGACTGTGGTGATCCCTTCATCATGAGGTTGACATTTTGGTTTGTTAGGGGAATATCTCAACAACAACTGAGCGTGTTGCCATGTTCAGATGTTCATTAATGTTACTCAGGATGAGCTGTTGTAACTTTGACGATCCTCTGACTTCTTGTGTTGCAACGTCATCGGGTCAACCTTTCATTTTGTCCAATGATTTTGGTATTAATAGCATTCCCATCAGCATCAGCTGTGGTTCGTGTTCGGTGCTCATTAGCGAATGTTAGCATGCTAACATGCTAAACTGCTGTAAGATGGTGAACGTGGTAAACATTACAGATTTGCCTAACATCACCATGTTAGCACCACTCTGCTTAAAAGTGCAATATACAAGATACGGCCAGAATGTTATTATTGTGGTGCAGAGATATCTGCTGAAGTTAGCATGCTAACCAGCTAGCCCCTGCACATCCTGTCTCGTAATACCATTGCCTCAAGAGGTGATAGTCTCATAGTTAGTTTCAGCTGGGAGATGTATGCTAGTGCAGAGTTTGCTGTGTTTCACAAGCTGCAGAAACGTCGCCAACAAGCTCCAAACTCTCGATTCAGGCTAGCTGACTCCGCCAATATGGCCGCTAACTGCACGACTAATCGAGCTAACTAGCTACGGGCAGCTATTAGCTACAGCAATAGAAAGCAACAGAGTATGAGCAGCAGTTACGTATTGCAGCTATAAGTACTGTATAGACTCAAAGAGCCGGCAGTCAGCAGAAAGGTCTCAGCTCAAACAAACCTCCTTTTCAAAAAAATAATCTGATTATAGAAGCATTTAATTGATTTACAATACACTGACTCCATTCTTAACCTTTGTCCTTTTTATAAAGCAGATGTAAAAAGAATTCACCAGTTTAAATGTTGAAACTACCATCGTGAAGCCATCCATCACAGCCTCACCTGTTGTTCCGGGCCTGTGCGAGCTGACAAGGCCTTATTATGCAGCTGCTGCTCTGAGAAACAAATCATTTTATTTTCATTCATGCTGTAAAAAGTACTGGGACCAATATCCAGGCAGAACAAATGTCTTCCTCTGCAGAGCTGCAGGGAGTTCCAGTCAGAAGGTCTGCTGGACTGTGCGCCAGCAGAGATGGGTCCGTTAAAGGCCAAATTGGCGTTCGTCTTTCCCCTGTGCACATTTTTTATCCCTAAAATGGCCTTGCACGCAGCACTGTTCTTCCTCCTACCTCAGCCACGATACAATATCTCCAGAAGGTGTGTTTATGGCTGCGTAAATCTGTCATCTTCAGATTACCACCAAATACTGAAACCAAATATTGCTTGTATCACATGTAGACCCCAACAATTCAATTGACCTTCCCTTATATCAAGTATTAGATTATAATAAATAATCACGATCGGGTCGTTCATACAAGGGAAAGGGAAGAAAGCTATGACGCTGAAATCAAAGACGAGGAGGAATAAAGAAAATGTTAGGGAGTATTTTAAAGCACATCTTTCAGCCATATTACTGCTTACTTTGAGCGACTGTTTTGCAGTTCGCCTCCCATCTGGCTCGAGTTGGATTTAGCTGATTGTCAGGGAATTACAATTTTATTTTAATCCTCTGTTTTCTCTTTTTTGGGAGGGGGGGGCGACAGGGAAGTGTGGTTAATTTTCAGCTGCAGGTCGTAAAACCCCTGTCCTGGTAAAACATTTTATACTGCGGCCCAGAAAGCTTTTTAAACAATGACTTTGGTGTAAATCACGACTGGAGCACATACGTCGTTTGCGGGGGTGGTGGGAGGCTACCATTTATCCCGCCTGAGCCATTTAAGTCTCCTCGTGGGAGTTGAGGTCCTGGGCTCTCGAGTGTTACTTAACGTCAGTCCCTGGTAACTTAAACTTCATTTGTCTCTTTTTCTGAGAACTCGGGGGCCTGTTAACTCAGGTCGTCACCCCGAGATATGGCAATCTTCTAATTTGACCCTTGAACATCGTCAGTTTACATTTATGTTATTTTGCATGAGCAAGTTTTTTTTTTGTGTAATTTAAGCTCATAGTAAGTGATGATAGACGCAATGTTGTTATGTTTTCTTTCAGTTTTCAAACTCACAATGATATTAATGAGTTAACTTTACATACATTCATTTCTGCTTACTACTGGATGAGTGCTGTAAGAATACCAGTTATTTTGTTTCACTAGAATATATTATTTATATAAAAAAAGCCTGAAGACAGAAAGATCTGTCAATGTGGCCGTCTTAATTTAGAGCTGTGGTACAACTTCCCACATCATGGTCTTTAGTTGAAGGATAATATCTCCGTATTTTCCATTTGGACAGAGGAAATAGTTTATGTGAGGTATGTATGTGGGCAAGGCTGTTGAAAGCGTCCTCTTTACATGTTGGACAGCAACCTCCTTCCTGTGTAAGTAAGTCATCTCAACAGGAGACCTGGGAACAGTGTTTGAGGAGTCCTGATTTATGAAGCTTATGGTCAGTACAAGAATATAACGTGGTCTGTTAGTTTCCTATCATCTAGTTTATTACTGTGATCTTGGGAAAATGGCGACATCACTGAAAAGAAGTCTGATTGGGCACGAAACATAGCCGTGAATGAATGCACCATATTCACACGGCGGCCATTTTCCTCAGATGTCACGCTTTGGGTGGCAAGCTCAATTCACTGCTTCCCGATTGACCAGCAACTGAAAAGATGTCGGTTAGTGAAGAAACATCGGGTCATATTTCAAGGTATAACAACAAATTTGATAACCCATGAGCTACCGTTAGACAACAGCTAATGTTAGCATTCAGCCACTTCCTAGCTAACGTTACATTTGGTTACATCCGGTGCGTTTTCACTCTCTGGCTCACAACTGTGTCATTTTCAATAATATTTTTCTACTTAAATGTATCCACCGTGATAATAAAACCTATAAAACAAAGATTGGGAAAACCCACAGCCGGAAGTAGTCAGCTAGCAGTAATCATGCTAGCAGATTAGCACGCTAGCAGTGGTGCTATCTTGCCTGTCATGGTTTGTGATGCGATCATCTGAATGCTCCTCGTTCTTGCCCTGTTGGTCTCTGGCGGGGTGATTTCGCCGCGTTCACAGGTTCCAGAAATTACTTCAGGGAGTACAATGTTATCATAACCGATTGAAACGATGATGAGTGTCTGCCTGCGGACAATCAGTTCCCCTAATCTTGCATGCTTCCCTCATGCAACCTAATATCCAAGCCCGGACCTTGTGTGAAATAACAATGCAGTATAACATTTTTCCCTCAACTCATCGTCTTCGTGGATTATTGTTTGAACTGTGAGGAGACACCTCCAGCGGTGTTGTGGTAGAGATCTGGCTCCAAGTGAGTGTCAGTCAAACACATTAATTTCCTCCTCGGGTGTTTGGTTTTAAACTCTGGGCACATCATCGATGCCACAGTTTATTTTCTGTAGTCATACATTTGCAAATATGAGAAGGATTTCTTCTGAAAGCAAATATCAGAAGGTTATGGATTAAGGGTGCAAGGGGGTATAATTTCTGTGTAAGCCTGTGAAAATGCACACGTCCACCTCCATCCCCGCTGGCACCACAAAATACACCGGTGTTAAGTGGATAGTTGAGTGTGTGTGCATGTGGATGTGCGTTTCAGATAATACCCCAATTCGCAGAATGTACAGACATTCCCCAGTACCAAATTAAACAAGCCAAGCCTCACACTGTCGGCCGCAAGTTAAAGGAACAGTTCCCCCAAAAATGAAAATTCAGTCGTTATCTACTTGTGGATGGAAAGTCCACAAAGCATTTCTGGAGCTTCACAGCACATATGTGTTGCAGCATTCTCCTAAACAGCTGAAATAAAGGGGGTTTTGTTTTAAAAATGTTAAAAAACAACAGAAGAAAACGCACAAAATGGCTGTTTACGGCCATTTTTAAAAAGATCCGAGTCTCCAGAAGGCCCATGATTGATGAAATACACCCACTTCAGACGGGGTGCAAGCTAATGCTTTCATGCTAGTAGCTACAGTAAAGACTTGACTGACTTAAAAAAGGAAGCAGTCTTCTGGGGAAACAGTACGGAGCCTTTTTATGTTTTTCATCTGACGCTCCAGAAAAGTTTCCTGGAGTACGACTAAATAATGACTGACTTTTCATTTTTTGGGCGAACTGTTCCTTTAAGACTTCAAGATGGATTTGCTGTGTATGAGTCAGGCATGCGTGTGTGTGTACTAAGTGTCGAGACATCCGCTCCGATGTTGTGATTAGGGTTGCTGCCTATTTGCTCTGGAGTGCAACGCATTCCTCGCAGCCTTAATTGATAGCAATTATGTGGTTTTTGATTTGGTGTTTGATTGGGAGGCGAATTCGAAGTCTTGATTCGAAGGGCACAGAGTTTTTATTGTCTTTGGAACGTCTGGGTTGAAGTGCCTGAATGATAGCCTGCTACCTTGTAAGTCACATCAAGGGGCACCAGTGGGTTGGCACTCGCTTTGACTGCTCCATTTCTTTTCTATTTCGGTTTTTTGGTTTCGTGTCTCGCAAACGTTAAAACTGGAAAGCTACTCGGTGTTTAGTGTATTCCCTCCGTGCCAAGAGCTGTCCATCTTACTGCTTGTTTTTCTCTATAACCAGAGGAATTGTCCCTCCAGGGGACACCTGGCTTGTTCCCCACCTCCACAGTGCAAATGTTCTCTGGCTTAAACTGCCAGATGTTATGAAAGGCTCTATTGAAGTAGACCTTTAGCTCATAAAGAAATAGGAAAAAAAAAAGTCACCATGGCTGCGAAGTCTATCCTGATAGCTTCAGTGACCAGACTATGTCATCTGATTTCCATGGGGCTCTCACATCAACTGCTTGTAAAGCAAAGAGCAGTCTGGAGCCGGACATGAAGTCATGTGCTACAGTTTTGTTAGAGGGGCAATATGCAAGAACTTCAGCTGAAAATGTTCAAAAATTTGCGAAAATTATCAAAATAAATAGCAGTTCTGACATTTTGATGTCTACGTATTGTGTTGTAGAGATATCTAATGAAGCGTGCTAACGAGCTAGCCTCGGCCCGCCCTGGTCAAAAGCTTCTGCGCCAGCAATTGTAAACACTAATGCTCCCCTGGTCCCCGAGCTCCCAGTCTGAGCTGCTAGCCGCCTGGCTAACTGAGCTAAATAGCTCAGTGCAGCTACAGTTAGAAGCAGTTAGCGGTAACTCTGGCGATACGCTTCCCCCCCCTAATTGTTCCAAGTATGAATTTGACAGGTGGCTAATTCTTACATATTGCACCTTGAAGATGTCTGTTTGTGTATCTGGGACACTGTCAAACTCACATCCAAACCCCGGTCAGCCAGCAGTAAACATGCTCGCAGATTAGCTTGCTCTGTTTGACAGAGGTTTTTTGACATTTCCAAAACAGAGTGCTGGCGGTAAGCGGAGTGAAGCCGTCCAGAGCCGAAGAGAAATGAGAAACAGTGGCGTGTGCGAAGTAAAAACGAGAGCGAGGCGAGCAGGGAGGAAAAAAGGAGGAACATACAGTAAGAGAGAGAGAAATATGAGATATCAGGCGAAGAAATGGAAAGAATCAAACGGGGAAGAAAATTTGGATTATTGTCTGTCTGCCATTATTCCTACTCTTTGACTGTCGCACGCGCACACACACACACACACACACACACACACACACACACACACACACACACACACACACACACACACACACTCTCTCTCTCTCTCACATAAAAGTGTGAAGCTGTGAAGTTGCAGCTGGCCCGGCTCCTTGTTTGAACTAGCACGTTTGACTGAGGCCCATTTATTGATTGGCCGGTGTGCCAGACCTGAAGGACTCGTGGGGCTCGGATCACCACCCGATTACTCCCCCTCACACATCCCACACAAAAACACGCACACTCCAAGTCCTCCCTCCCTCCCTCCCTCCTCCCTACCCTTCCCTCCCCTTCGCCAAGTTACTCCTGAGGAGGAACGGGAGCAAGTCAGAAGAGAGGAGACGGCAGGCGGACAGGACACACAGAGTCACCCAGAGAGGAGGGCATCACACACACACACAAACACACAGTCAGGACTGGAGTGGTTGACTTTAAAAAGGCATGGAGCTCCTGGTGACAGCTCTTCTCATCCTGGTACTGTAATGTTTACTTTATTTCCCTCAGTTTTCATGCAGGAACTTTGTTTAATGATATTTTTCATCTCCTTTTAAAATACTTGTCATGCAGAGTAATGCGTTCAGAAAGCATGTGTTCTGATGGATTGATTTATGGTGTAAAAAGTGCGGATGCATGTACAGTTTGTTTATGATTGAGTGACTTTTTGCAGTAGAAACCCACTCTTCAGATCCTTCAACAGTAGCTCTAACAAGGCAGCTGAAAAGTCAGCTCGCCTCCTCTGTGTTTCCGATCAAAGTCACAAAAGCAGACTGGTCATGCACGCGCAGGTCCCTGTCACTCCCTGTTACATTACAGTGACCGCCTCGCTCGCGGCACGACGGTCGAAGCGCAGTGCCGTGCGGCGCGGAGCAGACGACAAGGGATTCAGCAGATGTGCAAATATCGTATGTCTTGGCGACTGAAAAGGCCATCGTATGTATATTGACACAGTCTGCAAAAAAAAGGCACCAGAGTCGGGTTTCTTTCCCCTGTCGAGGAGTTTTCCATCTTCGAGGAAAATGTCCTTAGTCTCAGCTGCTGACAGGTGACTTAAATAGAATCTGTCCATCAGAATAACATATTATACGGAGATCTCTGGTCTTTTATCATATGCTCATTTCCTCTCTTGCGCTTGATGCGAAAACATGAGATGGGTGACAGGCGAAGGGCCTCTGTGGTCATATGTTTGCTCTGTTTTTCTCATATTAAAAGGGACAGGGAACAAATATGTCTGAATGTACATGCTTTGTTGTGTAGATGGTAGAGCTGCAACGATTAATTGATTAGTTGTCAGCTTATAATTAATCGCCAACTGCTTTGATAATCGGTCTGAGTAAAAAGTCCAAATTCTCAGACTTTAACTTCTTAAAGCTGCAATATGTACAGTAAGAATTGGCCAAACTCACGCTCAAAGCGAGTAGGGGCCAGCGTATCACCAGCTTACTGCTGGTAACTGTAGCTGCTGTTAGCTTGTTAGCTCAGTTAGCCATGCAGCTAGCGGTCCAGACTGGGCGCTCGGGACCAGGGGAGTGTGTTAGTGTTTACACAGCTAGGAGGATTTTTGGATCGGGCGGACCGGGGCCAACTGGTTAGCATGCTAACTTCAGCAGACGTCTCTGCAAAACAATACAAATACGTCATAATTTCAGAATTGCTATTTCTTAACATTTTATTGATCATTTTAGTTCAATTTTGATTGAAATTTCAACTAAATTTTGTACATATTGCCCCTTTAAATGTGAATAATTTTGGTTGTGGATAAAACAAGACATTTGTGGACGTCTAATTGACAGGAAAACAATATTTTTCACCATTTCATTACGTTTTATAGAACAAACAACTCTTTTATCGATAATGAAAACAATCGCGAGTTGCAGCCCTCGTAAATGTTGCTGTTAAGGTGCAGATAAAACCCTGGAGGGATCAGAACAGCGGAGGTGGGAGGTGTAGTGATGGAGTGGATATCCGAGCCTTTTGATTGTCGGATCCAAATCCCAGCAGGGCGGCAGTCCGGCTAGCGCAGCCTTGTATTCCTCCGCCTCCACCGAGAACAATAGCAGCACACTGAGCCAATCAACCTCCTCATCATCTCCGTCCCTTCATCTACTTCCCCTCCTCTCTCCTCACCAGCCTCGTTATGCCTCTGGCTCCCTTGGCTTTGCAACACACGGCTCCCACTCCTAATTGAGTGCAAAATTCTACTGATTGCTTTTCAAAGGAGAATCAAGGTGGTGTGCTAACCGGCCCAGAGCGCAGCCTGTGTTTATTTACTGTGGATCCAAACATTGAAATAGTTGGCCCATGCAGAAAGTAGCGCCGTTGCCGATGCGTTTGGCTGCATGCGCCGTTGGCTGCGTGTTTAGGTCTTGCCGTTCCCCTCTGCTGTTCCTCAGGCGTCATCAGCACTGACAGCCATTTATATCAGTCCCCACGCACTTTTAATAATGCGAACCCAGCATACAACATAGCTGTTTTCGCTACTGTGACCCAAAGAAAATAATCACGGCTGTATTATTACCCTGTATCTGCTTCCCTCTGCAGGGTCCATTCATCTTTGTAGAAGAAGCACAATGCCATGCTGTTAGGAGAAGGGGCCAAAGAGGTCAAAACAACTTGGCATATCCTGAGTTTTTCCTCGGCTGTGTATCTCAAATGCAAGGCTTGGACGTTCACTGTAAACTATTTGTCAGCTCGGCGAGCATAAATCTTTTTAAGAGCAGGTGTTGCACATAAAGTTCTCATAGTCCCTCCTTCATTCAGTGTGTGCAGGCTAAGTGGGGCTAGTTGTTGTGCCTCACATTTCATTGCTAATCTGCAGGATTTGGGGATTTTTAAGTCCCTGTCAAAAACTCAGCTGGATGTGCAAGCAAGTGTAAAGATCCCGTTGTGGGAGGCTGTCTAAAGCGCACAAAAGCGGAGTTTCTGCACTCTTTCAAGGCTCACCAACACCAGAGAGAGGCTGTCTAAGTGTTCATGTTATTGTAGAAAATGATAATTTTCTCCTATATCCATCTAGCAGATTATTTTATTGAATGTGTTTGCACCTCGAGCCTTTTAAACCGCATTCCTGCTGCCGTAGGAGGTGAATGATTTGCCCCAGTATTTTTCATCATCATTCATCCATTCTACAGGTAAAGAAGCAGTTTTATCCTTATTTTTCATAGCAAAATCAAATCTGTTTGAGCCTCGTATTCATACTTCTCTTATCATTCGCTCAGTTCTGCAAAGGGCATGGAGAAGAGCTCGGCTGCTGGGTAAAGCCAAGAGAAAGAAACATATGGAGCAGCAGTTGATCCACAGTAGATCACAGTGCCAGTCTTACAAATAAACGTCTTCCATCAGTCCAGTCGAATGTAATCTGGAAGCACAAAAGTCCTTGAAAGGCAAAAGAGGAGTTAAAATAGTCTGAGATCTTTTATTTTTTGGCTGTCACACCACATCTGAGGCGCACATTGTCCTCGCAGTCGCAAAATTCATCGTCTCATAATATTGATGTTGGATCCCGCCGTAATATCCCTGCCGCTGCTGCCAAATACAGCATGATGCAATTAACAGAGAGCGAGGCCTGAAGTTTAAGAGAGGACTTACGTTTCATAATCTAAAGGATGACTCAGACGTCTGAAATATGCAAAGGGGGCAAAAGTCGAGAGCTTTTTGATTACTTCCCCTCGCAGGCGCTCTCATCCCGTCACATGCACTTCTGTTTTGTTTTCGGCAGCTACTGGAATTTAGTTCAGCCTCTCAACTAGCAGCTCTGGATAGTGAATCTGCTCGAACGGAGAAAGCTGCGACTCACACGGCTGACGAATATGCATACAGGCCCCGCAACAAAAGGGAGATTAGAGCATAGCTCAGCTCTGTCACGTTAACGCTTATGATAGTTACACGTGTGTAAACTCTTCACCTCCTTTTTTTTTGTTGTGTAGAGCTCGAGGACGGCCCGATCAGAGGAGGACAGAGACACTCTGTGGGACGCCTGGGGCTCGTGGAGTGAGTGCTCCCGTACATGTGGAGGAGGCGCGTCGTACTCCCTCAGACGATGCCTCAGTTCCAAGTAAGGACACTCTCCAATCAGATTTTAATTGTCACATACAATCACACACACTGTACAATGTAGTGAAATTTGATCTCTGCATTTAGCCATTTAGACGATTAATGGGAAGCCACTTTTGGGCACCTGGGGAACAATTGCAGATATAAGCCAAGATAGCGAAAGCAAGGAAATCAAACCATACCTGTTCCACATTGACACTACCCACTGAAAGATGCTGTGTAACAAGTTAAGAGATGCTTACATCACAGGAGAGGAGGATTAACAGTAAATTGGAGATATGATTTCAAGTTAGAACCTCATTTCAAACACTATCTGAGGTAATCTCCCCTTTTGAAGAGCAAAGTCCTGACCGGGATTGGACTGGTTTCCATTAAATTGCCACATCATTGCTTTAAGATTCAACAGAGAGGAGGAGGAGGAGAAGGAGGAGGAAGGGGGGGTCTTTTTTCTGTTGCTCACAGCCTTTCTGCCAAATAAATCCAGACAGCGTCCCTAATAGTGTGAGTAAATCTCACCAATCGCTCCATTCCCATGGGCTGTAATGGGAGTGCTCAAAATACATATGTGACTGTTAAATAGCCCTGAGGGGTCCACTGAGATCACTTGCCCATCCACCTCCTCAAACTGTCTAGACGGCCACATGAGCCCTAAATCTTGAATCCATCAGTGACAGTCGGGATCTGATCTTCGGTAATGGCCCGGACATGTTTCTTCACAAATCAGAGCATAGCAACGATTGTCCCTCGCCAAAGTACATGTCGCCTTTAATAACTATTTTTGGGCTCTTCAAGCAATGAACCCACATTGGTTGGATTCCCACTGCTCATCATCTCGGCTTAACTCTCAGGACGAACTGGGACTTGCACTTTGGACCTCTCGGTCCTTTCATCCTTGTGCCAAAGTCACCCGGTTGGTTAGGCTTCAAGCTAACCCAGTGGGCTTCGAGATTAAAGCTGGAGGCCAAGTGTACTGGGCAAAGTGGTCAATTACAAATGGATTTGAGGAACAAGAGGAAAAAAAGGAGACAGGAGTGAGAGGGTATGTTTTCCATAGAAATGTCACATTTAAAGACTGGGAAATAGCTGCAGGGTGACTTCACTGCATTCCTCTATTTTACAGTTCCCCCAGATGTATTGCTCTCTCACCGAAGGTAGCCCGCGAGCTTCGCTGCCAAAGTCACCTCTGTTTCACTGTAGGGGAGCTCCAGCAGTGACAGAAGCAGCCAGTGAGATCATAAAACAAGGCAGCTGTCCGGGGACGCACTGGGAAAACAGAGCCGATCATACCTGAGGTCGCGACCCAGATGTACTATACGGTGCTTCCAGGGTGCCATAACCGTGAATCTGTCCGCACTGGTACTGGAAAGCCAGGCGAAGAAGCATAAGGCTGTCAAAACCTCATACTCAAAGTACCAGACCCCCCGTGCGGTGCATTGTAAACATTGAGGTCAGCGGCTTTGTGGGGAGTTCATTTCATGATATCAGCAGCAGCCATTTCTCTCAGCCTGCCCAGACTTTTTCGGTCAGGCAGACCTCAGAATGCTACTGGCAGTAAAAGCAATCGACGTGTTAAGAGGTGTTTGGGGTTTTGAGCGCCATGTGGGATGTTGGCAGTGTATCTATATGCAGAGAGGTATATGCTCCTGGAATGCCAGGCGGGTATGTTTACAAACCCGTGTGTCCTTTGGCCCGGAGCGGTAATGTATGAGGTTCTTGAGCAAATGGCAGGACCCTCCGTCCCACCTCATCCCACCTCACCCTGCTGTTGCGTGGGAATGAGGGGAGCAGTAGCCTGGAACCGGGTGGCAGATCAAACACGCGTCATTAAAAAGCACAGCACAAGGCCCCTTGTGTGTGTGTGTGTGTGTGTGTGTGTGTGTGACTCTTTGGAAAAGACAGGCTGGAAACGGGCCTGTAACACCCTCCAAGCCAAGACCACTCCAACTCTCTGACCTTTTAAACACACACATACACACACATGTGTAGGACCAAACGCACAAGAGTTAGACAACCTCCCAAAACGGCGCATGCAAAGTACAGACTAAACACAGATTGCCTGGCCCTCATTAGTCCCACCCGCGCACTTCACTTGATCACAATCTCCGTTATTAACAACAGCAAGTGTGGACATATGGATTGGGTGTTATGGCAAGAGAAAGCACCGCTCTATCATTTATGAGGCTTGTGATTGGCAGACACTTTTAGATTTTAGTCTTTTTGGTCATTTCTTTTCATAAATTGAGGCCATTGTCGCCTTTTAAGGGTCACCGTCCACCGTCAGGAAATAAAGATGGGCAGGCACGAGGAAAAGAGCTGCACAAAACGTCGCTCTTAAGGATGTTTTCACTTCTCAGTGGGTCACTGATTTGCAGATTTGCAGGCAGTGACATTAAATGACTGTGGCCTTTTTGGGATCTCACCAATGGAACGCCACAGCTGTGTTTAAAGTCTATATTTGAGTGGTAGTTAAGAGTGAATTTTCTCCAAGACCATGACTAATTAAGTTGCTCTAATTAACTCGGGCCTGGCACCTTGATTATGTCGTCTACTTCACAGTATAGGAGACCACCCTCTGCGTGGCCTGTGCAGTGATAATAACACTTTACAAAGCCACTGAGCCCATGCTGTGCCAGAATCAACAGTAACAACAGTATTTAAGACTTAAATTAAAGAAATACAGACTTAAGAGACCCTAAAGAGAGTCTAAAACCATGTAAGTAACCCCTTTGAGGCAGCAGTATGTAAGTCCCGTAGAGTACGAACAACATAGTGACCCTTACACTAGAAGGCCTGAACTGTAACTAGACTAAGATACAGCCATGCTAGTGGGCCTGTTAGCACACTAGCGACTGCAGCCTTCTTAGGAAGCAGGGTGAGGGCCATGGGGTTGGCCTTAAAGTCAAACTAGTAGACAAAGGGAAGAGGAAGAGTCTTTTTCCGCTATTGCTTCTTAGATGACCTGACCGCTCTGAATTTCAAACTGATCGCTCACACAGCAAGAGCGCATTTTCATGTGCCCACTCGCCTCATGTGTATCAATATTATGGCAAAGGTTATGGAGCCCTGGTTGCAATTACTTTCAATCTAGCGAGAAGAGTCGATGACATATATATGGACTTCACGAGCCAGACAAATTTTACTGCATATCCAATATTAAAAGAAGTTATTACTATGAATTTTTCATGGTTACAGTAGATTTTAAACCGTTTCTTGAGGATGGAGTTACTGGCATGAGAGATGGTAGTTGTACTCCACGTGAAAGGCTTGTGTGTAGTTAATTGATGAGTAAACTCTCTGTAGTTGTGTGTTTTGTGGATATTTGGCAGAAAGGCGCCGGGTCATACTCTGTGAGTTATGGGTTTTGTGCTCCAGGAATTCTGATATTCCAACCCAGTCGTTTTCCCCTAACCTGTGATGACGCCGTGATGAATCCTTCGTCCCGGCCCTACTTCTGCTTAGCCTCCACGTTGTAGCTTCCAAAGTCAAGAGGAAATGAAAAGGGAAATTCATTTTATTCCCTTCGCCTCTTTTTTTTTTTTTTTTAACGTCTAGTTTATATATTACTCGCCCCACTGATCCAGATCTTTGCTACCTGTCTCTCAACTCTCAGCCTTTTGAAAGTCGCTTGTTTGGGTTCAAGCCCCATGACCTGCTGTTTGGCTTGGCAGAGCGGACTGTCTGGATTCGTCACAGAGTCTAATGTTCTTGCCATGCCACACACTTCACATCCACTCCCTCCGCTCCCTGGAATAATATTCTGAAAATCCTAAAGCCCTCGTTCGGCCGTGAGTCCAAACTATGCAATGTTGCCTCCAATCATGATTCCAGATTAGCTAAGGGCTGATGACACTGACTCAAAGGGAATATCCTTTGATTAGTTTCCACTGGAGTCTTGGGTAATTGGTCTATCAGAGTCGCCATCGATGGTTTATCATCGCTCGGCATCAAAGCACAAAAGGATCCTAATTTTCAGTAAGTGGTTAGCACCACAATTTGTGCAGAGACACTGCAGACTGTCATGCAGAGTCGTGACTCCGACTGCTCCAATCTGTTCAGCAGACACGTCTCAGAGGGCCTCAGACCGTGTCTGCTTTACTGCTGTGTGTGCAGTGCTGTGGCTTTATAAGGCTTTTTAAAGACTGATCAAGACAAATGAGACTTTGTATATTATTTTTGAGCATTTTCAGTGTCCTTTTTTTGTTTCACATTCCTCTTACAAGTCGTTGATGCTAGTTTAAAATGAAATCCTCTACACAGAGGTATGATTTCCACTGGGAACGGGGGATATGTCCCGTCACTCCTCAAGATCCCAGCAGAACTTTGTGCTCAGCGATGTTTAGAAAATGTTTGAATGATAAACGAAGATGGTGGCCATGTTGAACATCACTGGTTAGCATTGTCATTGTGAGCGGTTAGCATGGTAACATTGATTATAACAACCTCACAGAGCCACACCATTATTTGGTGAAGTTTTGATAGCCATTATAACTGTATCATGATTTGTTATTTGCTAGGTTGATTTAAAGGTGCAATATGTAAAAAAATGGCCACCTGTCAAATTCACACTCCCAGCAAATAGGGGGCAGCATACCACCAGGACAACCGCTAACTGCTGCTAACTGTAGCTACTGACTATAGCTGCTATTAAGTTCAGTTAGCCGTGCAGCTATCGATTGTACTAGCTGACTCTGCCTACCTCTGTTGGACCTCTTGTAGCACAAAGTGACTCGGGGTTAGCTGGTTAGCATGCTAACTTCAACAGATATCTCAGCAAGACAATACATTTGATATAATGTCAAAACTGTTATTTCTTCACATTCTGTTGATAAGTTTTGTTAATTTTTGAATGCTTTAAAATACAATTTTTACATATTGCACCTTTAAGAGGAGCCAGCGCATATGTATACATTTGCTTTATTGTGTCTGATCCTTGTATATATGCACAGTCACATTGTGTGAGTTAGTCCGTTAACATGATAAGAGTCAAGTGGTCGACGTACCAGCTGCCTCGAAGATGAAGATGATTAGTCTGCATTGTGGTTTGTTTGATCTTCCAGCCCCCAAAGTTCACCCACATGTTAATGTTGTCTTCTGCAGGACCTGCGAAGGGCAGAATATCAAATATCGCACATGCAGTAATGTGGTAAGTTCAGCACACTCATCTTTATGTAATGGATGTCAGTGGAGCTTTCAAGTGGTTTGTGTTGAAATAAACTGAAGGAGAAAAGTGTGATTGAGAACTCAGTGTGGTGGAACTGTGAAAATATTACCAAGGGTTTGAGTGAAAGTGAGTTCATTTTGATTTTGACATTCAGCGATCGCAGTCTCAACAATCCAATCCAACAAGATTTGTGGGAACGCTCCTCTTTCCACGACAGAGTGATGCTGTATGCTTTGCACTAATCATAAGAATATTGTTGTTACCCTCAGGATTGCCCTCCAGATGCTGGTGATTTTCGCGCCCAGCAGTGTTCAGCTCATGCAGACGTGCGCTACCAGGGTCAGTATCATGAGTGGCTGCCTGTGTACAACGACCCGGACAACCCCTGCGCTCTCAAGTGCAAAGCCAAGGGCTCGGGCCTCGTGATGGAGCTGGCCCCCAAGGTGCTGGATGGGACACGCTGTTACACCGAGTCCTTGGACATGTGTATCAGTGGAGTCTGCCAGGTAATAGAAATAATCTCAAGAATTTTCATGTTTGGACACTTACACCATTCTGGGGTCCCGAGACAGAAAAGTGAGAAAATCAAAAAATGTGATTTTGATCCTTTTTTTATTAAGAGAATCTGAAAAATGTATCAGAGTACAGTCTCATAAGAGTGTGTTGTGAACAGTCACAGACTTGGATTAAATCGAATCAGTGGTTTTGCCAACAGAAATTGCGAAACAACATTTTTGTTGTTCATCTTTCTCTGTGTTTTCTCTACAGATTGTGGGTTGCGATCATGAGTTGGGGAGCACAGCGAAGGAGGACAACTGCGGGGTCTGCAATGGAGATGGCTCTTCCTGCAGACTGGTGCGAGGACACTACAAATCCCAGCATGCTTCAGGAAAAAGTAAAGAATCTTTGCTCCTTTTAAACCAAACTTTTACTATAGCTCGCCATTTTTCTGCATGTATGACATACAAGTCGTGTACCACCATTTTTGTTGGTTTTTGGAGTTGTTCCAACTTTAGGAGGCGTTCACATGAATTTTTGTAGCTGGGAACTAATTTTTCCGACACCACATGAATACACTATGATGAACGTTGTGCAGTTGCATTATGGGAAGTGTAGGATCCAGTGATTTTGGGTCAAGCTACCCATAATTGACTGATTAAAAGTCAGGATGTCTTGGCACCTGCTGCTTCGAATTATCCGTTTTTGTCTCTCGCAAGTACTCTATGGAAGTGCACTACCAAAATCACTGTAGGGCCCCCTAACAATAGATAACGTTTAAGCTTTTTAGGTAATGTGATTTATTTGTCCAAATTGAATTACAGTATTATTTTAAAAGGTGATCAGTTACAATCACCATACGATGTTTTAATGACTTGATAAGTGTTCTGAGCACATTAAAAGACACACGGCTCACCTTCCCGTGAAGGAATTTCCATATGTTAGGTCTCATAAGTCCATAGTCGTAAATGTGTTGATATACAGTACGTCTCCCTCTCTGCTCACCCAGGAGGGGAAGTTACACTGAGGTCGTGCTCGGGGTCACAGGCTTCTGTGTGTGAAGAGGTTCCTCTTCCCCTCCTCACACCGTCATATCTCAGTCACAGTGGACCGGCTGTATTGAGCAGCCGGCGTAATAAGGTGTGCTTTCTCCCAGAAAACAGAGGTCACATTCTGTTCCTCCAGCATCTAACCTTCACTAAAATACTAAATGAATGAAACAGTCAGAGACCGGGACGTGTCCTTCAGAGCTGGTATGGCGTAACACTGTGTTACTACATGCACTGTTGTGCTATGTTCTCCTGAATCTCCTTCCTCCCCTGGGTTGAGCACTTCTGTCTAATTGCTGTTCGGGTCAAATCAGTCTCTGTTTGTAATTATTTGGATTTTACTGCTATTTTTTGATCAGATACTTCATGCTGCTATTTTCTCCCTCTGTCTGTTTGTCTCACTCAAGCTGAGGACACGGTTGTCGTCATCCCCTACAAGAGTCGCCATGTGCGTCTGGTCCTGAAAGGCCCGGATCACTTGTGTAAGTCCTGGTAGGTCCAGGGTGCCCTTCCATCCAAAACAGTTGAACATGATATTTGTATTTGGCGGTGGTTTTTATTGCCAAACTAGCGCACATTAAACCCAAAGTATTCTGCATGTGCTCTGTGAGTTTTACTGCAGGTCATTTTGATGATGTGTGATGCAAAAAGAATATTACTTTTCATTAAATATGTTATTCCTGCTTGACCTATCTAATACACATCTTAACCAAATGATTAACCTTTTTATTTCCTTTTCCGAAATATATTACATTTGGGGCTCTCTCGCAAAGACCGGTTTTAAAAGTAGCTCGGAGAAGAATAACCCAGACGAGGTATTTATCTCTCCTCTTTGCTCTGGCTCTGAGAAGACCGAAGGCTTCCAGCAAATATCACTAATGTCAAAGTACTGGCATCAAACTCCCAACTGGATCAAATCAATAACAAATGTTCCATCTCTCTACCTTTCCTTTGCTCCACGGTTAGTTTACAGATTGCTTCCTGAGTCAGGCCAAAAGCACGTCTTTTTCTGAATGGACAGATTTTTTCATTAAATATTTCCCTTGTCCTTTTTGGCCGAGGGCACTTAAATTGTAACCATCTGTCTGCAGACGATGACTGCTGCTGGGTACTGGCTTAGTCCTGTGTTTCCGTGTTGTTTTTGTTTAAATATCTGAATCTGACAAGGCCTTGTTAGGCCAGGGTTGAATTAAGGGTACTGCAGTGCTAGCCTGCGAGCAGACCTACGTTAGCCTTCTGGTGGTGCTAAAGTGAGTCTCGGTGACACATGAAGGTCATCATTGAGGATCTCGACAAAGAGGAACTAAAGTCTCACTATTTGAATCTCTTGTCTTGTCTGATTTGTCCATTTTGCTCAAGCTTTTCTGCTTTGCTCTCCTTTAGATGTGGAGAGTAAGACTCTACAAGGAATAAAAGGTGAGCTGGACTTGGATAAATCCGGGCAGCACCACCTGGAGAACACCACCTTGGACTTCCAGAAACTTTCAGATAAGGAGGTCCTGAGAATCACTGGCCCGCTCGGAGCTGACTTCACAGTCAAAGTAAGAGAACAAATATATCAGTTCGACTGACCTGAAGCTGCACTCATCAATACTGTTATATTAAAGGTGCAATATGGAAGCATTTCAGTTGAAAACATCAAAATATTAACGAAAATTGTCAACAGAATGTGAAGAAATGACAGTTTGACGTTAAGACATCTATGTATTGTGTTTAAAATACCTACTAAATGTAGCATGCTAACCAGCTAGCTACGGCCCGTCCCTCAAAGTGACAAACCGACGGAGAATTCCCACCAAAATCTTTGGTTTCCCTTAGCTCTTTGCAGCTTTCCAAGTTTGCTTCTTTCGGCTCATTGTTTTGGTTTTGCCGCCCGCAACTGGCTGGTGAAAAAAGTGGAGTATTCAGCTGCTAAAGAGCCAGATAATTTCCTCTGGAGTTGGTGGAGACCAAAAGCAGAGCAAAAAGTAGAGTGAATATTACATTTTTTGGATGGCTATGAACGTGAAAAATGAATGCTAATCAGACTTTGTAATTGCTGGATGTGTAAGGAAGCAACTGTTTGCTAACACTTTCAAAAGATCAACTTTACATGGCTGATAAAACTACTGTTTGTCAGTGACGCGATATCAGCTCGTTCAAATGCCCCCACTTGGTCAGTTGGACATTTTCCTTGGGAAAAGTAGTTATAATACCTGATGTCACAGCTGATGTCATCGGGGCATTTTTGCTGTCTTTTCCGCAGCTCAACTCAAAACTATAGTTTTTTACAATGCAGAGCTCTGTCAATAGTGCAACCAGCCAATCTTAGCTCAGATAAGGATTTTATTTATACAAAGTCCTGGTGAACCTCCAGTGTCATGGAGAGTTCAAAGCAGATTTGATTTTGTTTGCTTAGATTTCAAGATATCGGAGTATGTGTGAGCCACTTAAATATGAAATCCGAACGACTTTTTTTATCTATTCGTTCTCGCTAAGGGGCGACATGTTGTCGAACCACTGTGTCGTGGAGTGATGACAATAGTAGCACTTGTATTTGTCGGGCCAAATCCATTGATTGGTTTTATCTGTGATGTCTTTGGCTGCCGCACTTAAAGGTCCCATATTGTAAAAAAGGGAGATTTCCATGTCCTTTCTGATTTTATCTAGGTGCCATATAAATACTGTGAAAGTATCAAAAAGCTCAATCCATGGAGAAAAGCACACAGCCCACATTAAACGACTTTTAAACGAGCAGTTCTGCAATGCCGTGACACAATTGCTACAACATCTTGTTCTGATTTTTTACATCGACAAACACACACACACACACACACACACACACACACACACACACACACACACACACGCCCTGCTCACACACTCTCAGAAATAGGGCCAGTGAGTGGACATTAAAAATTCTGCAGGCCACGGACCGGGAAACGCCTGTGAAAACTTCCCCCCTCGTAAACGCAAGTTAGGATCTGACAATAAATAGAAATTCGGGAGACAGAAATCTGAGAAGCTATAAATGCATAATTTTCTAATCTGTTACAAGGCAGACGGCCAGTTCATATCGCAGTGCTGGAAAAGGTTTGGACACATGGAAAATCATATTAAAAAGTTGCCAGACAGTCTTTCCACTGTAAACACATGAATGTGAATGAGTGGCAGTGGAGTTTGATTTATACGTGTTGTAGGCATAATCTGGCTTTGGGCTGTTCTTCAGTAGGGTTGAGGTGTGAGGTTAGAAGAAAAATGTTTGCTGTTATGAAATGTATATATATGTTTTACTAGAAGCTGTTTGAATCTGCAAAAGCTGAAATTTCAGGTCACTCGTAGTCAAATTCCTCCAATGTCTCTATGTGAAAATGTTTAAATAGCTAGACTCCACTATCTTTCAGTCATTTGTTGGCACTGTTTGTGAACAAAATGGCTACTATAATCTGAGTTACCTTTCCCTCCAGTCTCACATCTTGACTCATTAGTTGTTTCACCCGCTTTCACCAGCTTCAATGCTAAGCTAAGCTAACCGGCTGCTGGCTGTAGCTTCATTTAACAATGAACTGGTTGCAGTCATCATCCAATGAAGGCCTTGCCGTGGCAAACAGATTCAGTAGTCACACCTTAAACACTGTTTTTTTTTCTGTAGGTGCAGTTTGCCAGTGGAGCAGACAGTGTGGTCCAGTACATCTACTACCAGCCCATCATCCACCGCTGGAGAGAGACCGACTTCTTCCCCTGCTCCGTCACATGTGGTGGAGGTAAGCAGGGAGTTGCATGCTGCCACTAAGTACTTTACAGTAGCCAGCAATATTGCCAGCCACATGATTGAAATCTGTGATATTAACATTTTTTTTTGTTTGTCTGTAGGGTACCAGCTAACCTCAGCAGAGTGTTTTGACCTCCGGAGCAGCCGTGTGGTTGTGGATCAGTATTGTCACTATTACCCAGAGAACATCAAACCTAAACCAAAACTCCAGGAGTGCAACATGGAGCCCTGTCTGGCTAGGTAAGATACCAGACCTCTTACACTAAGCAAAACACAGTTATAACTACAGACATCCATGTTCATGATCGCAATTTGTGTAATCCTAATTTCTTAACTGATTCTGTCTTTTAGTGACGGCTACAAGCAAATTATGCCATACGACCTCTACCACCCCCTGCCTCGGTATGTACCCCCCACTGTGACAAGAAGCACAACACATGTTCTGACATTTACGAAATCTCCGTCCACGACTTTATGAGCAACCTTTTGTAACGTCAGATGGGAGAGCAGTCCCTGGACCGCCTGCTCCACCTCCTGCGGCGGAGGTATCCAGAGTCGCTCTGTATCCTGTGTGGAGGAGGACATGCAGGGTGTCATCACCCCCACTGAGGAATGGAAGTGTCTCTACTCCCCCAAGACGGCTATCCTGCAGCCCTGCAACACCTTCGATTGCCCCATCTGGCTGGCACAGGAGTGGTCGCCCGTAGGTGACCTTTTTATTCTGTTTCAGAGCATTTTTTTAATCGTCCTCACTTGTTTATTATTTCTACACAGTATAAAGACAGGATAAGGCCCAGGAAATTAAGTTTAAATACCACACTGAGCCTTAATTGATTAAAGTTTTTCTTTCGTGAGACGCTGTAAAGCATCATAAAATTCGAAAAGTTGAGAAAGTTCAGCTGAAAATGCCTAGGAACCAAATATAAAAATAGCTTTCTCTTTGTGCTCTGTGGCTGTTGCAACCTGGGAAGTCAAATATGAGCAAATGGTCCATTCGTCTTTTCAGTCTGAATCACCACAGTAGGTTTTAATTAGCCAATGGCAGAAAAATAAGCATGATTAATTGTCTCAGGGAGAAACAAAAATATACTCTGCAGACAGTCTGAACTGGGATTTCATCTCTTCAGGCATTTTCACCATGACGGGAATAGTTGCAACCACTTAAAGGGTAACTCCACCAATTTTACACGCTAGAGTGTTTTTTCCCTGTTACCTACATTACCCACAATGCAATTTAGCCACTTAATGACATCACTGGAGGCGATTTATCAGATTACATGTAGCTTCCTCTGGAGCCACAAAAGACTTTATACTAGTTTTTGCCACATATGCAGTGGTACTCCGCAAGAGCTGTAAACGGTACAATGAGTAAAATTGGTGGAGTTGCCCTTTAAGCGGAAAATTCCTTAAGAGATGATGATATCCCTTGCTGTGTTATTCAGAGTAGCAGTGCTGAGCTCATTTGGACTTCTTGGAGCACAATGTGGCTTTAAGGAAGACATTTTAATCAGAAGGGAAAGCTCGTCATTGACTAATTGTTGTATTGCCTAAAGAAACTAAATAAACAAACTGTCTTTGTTTTCATAACTGAATAAAGTGAATAAACAAACTGACCCTAAAGGACAACACGGTTTATATTTGGCGGACCCTGCCACCTTTTCTAGCTTCAAACAGTCTTCTCGGGACCTTATTTTCCTCTGAGAACAGCTTGTTTATTCAGTTATGGAAAAAATGAATATTTCTGAGTTTGTATTATTACCTCATTAATATTGTGAATTTGTTTGAATTTCTTCTCCAAAACTACGTAGTGCCCCTTTAAACTCTATCTTTGCCAAACGCATCCAGATTATAAACATCTGGATCAAGCACTCCTGTTTAGCCTACTTATTTGCCATAGTTGCTGTTACATCAACCAGAAAGGTCCCCTACAACTTCCTTCTGGGGATGTTTTAACCTCCCCAGTTATACAGGCACAAGCAGAGGCACAGGGAGTCAAATGTGTGGCCCCCTGAAAACCTGGGATGCTGTTTACCTAGCACATTCTTCCTTGTGAACTTGCCTTTAAATGCTTGTTTTGGCAGAAGAGACACAAAGTTCTCCCCTGCGCAGAGAGCTGCAGGGATTTTTGGAAGGTCTCTCTCTCTGCTTCCCTTGAGTCCAGAGCTTTCTGAGGCTTTCTGTCAAACACAAGCAGAGATTCAGCATGTTTGCCTGTCAGTTTATCAGTAATTTATAGACTGTATCTCCTGTCACCACTAGTGCACGGTGACCTGTGGCCAGGGCCTGCGCTACAGGGTGGTGTTGTGCATCGATCACAGAGGACTCCATGCTGGAGGCTGCAACCCCACCACCAAACCCCACATCAAGGAGGAGTGCCTGGTGACTGTGCCCTGCTATAAGTCCATAGGTAGGTCACATGTCATGTTTTAAACCACCAAAGTTGTGCTTATTTCAAGAATAAAATAGCATTTCTCTTGTGATTTGTATTTTCTGGGTGTTTTTTTGTTCAGATACGCTCCCAGTTGAGGCAAAACCCGTGTGGCACAAGCAGGCCATAGAGCTGGAGGAGGAGATCGTCGTTACTGAGGAACCAACGTAAGTACCAGGCACCCCACAAAAAAGCATATCAGTGGGATCACAGTGATTTTAAAACATCTGTATTTGCTTCCTCCCTGTATTGAAAGCAGCAGGAGCTGCAATTCAAACTCTGAAATATATGATTGTGCTTATTAACTGCCGCTCTGCACTACAACCATATACCTGCGATTTACTGGCAGAGGTGAATGTTCTGTTGAAACCATCACAGGTGTCGAGGTCACACCACAGATGAGTTAGGTGGATGCAACTGCTAAGGCCATAAATGACTCTCAAGCTTCATGACCCAGGAAAAATCAGGGGAAATCTAATTCTTTAAATCCCTCTGCTGGGCTAAGGCAGCTAAAGTCAGATCCCAGATACACAGTTTCAACAAGAGTTTTCCCATCCCAGAGCTCTGGGTTTACCCGGAGGTGGAATTGAAGTAGACGGGGCCCGGTGCCTCCGTGAAACCAACATAGTATCATGTTTTTGCTCGTGTCCACAGCCATTCACAGAGCGCACGTCTCTTTGTACACCCGGGTGTGCCACATATTTGTCGGACATGGTCGCAGGACAGTTGTGTAAAGAAAAGAAAAGAAAAGAAGAACCCAACCTTCCCGAAGTTGGATGTTTAATGTTGTTCTGCTTCACTGAAGGTGTGCATTGTCAGATCCAAGAAATTGATATGCTGTATGGGGTTATTTAAGGTAAAAGGGTGGCTAGCTAAAGGTGAAAAAGTAAAAACATCTTTTTGGAAACCGGCAGATTGTTCGGTCACTGGCCACCAGCATTACCTCAGCGAGCTTCAGATGTTCCAGATGTTCTTGTCCCACATATCAATTGACTAATAAAGGCTGTCCTCTGAAGATGGACAATGTTTGGACTCTACCCAGCGTCTTGCATGACTTGCATTAGCGACCATGTTAGCCAGTTCAAAACATCTGTTACTTTGACTTATCTTTGGAACGGGAGAGAGGGAGAGAAACACCAAAACATGTGATTTCGCTCTATTGCAAAAAGGAAAAAAAAACATGTATTTCCTCCAAAAGCACATAAATATCTGTGTATAATATGCAGTCGTTCACATGCCAACAACAATATCTGCCTACCATATGGGGCCAGGTTACGGATGTGAGAGGAGAGAGAAGGAAATTCCTGCGTTAGACTTATTGCACCTCCATTGCCAGGCCTTATGCCTGCCCCGAGCCACCGCTGCGCAACTGCTTGAAAAATTAAACCCATATATGTTCCTCAGCTTTTTTTGTTTTTTTACCTCACCGCCACCATGAGTCAATACGATGGAAATTTAATTGATATGATTAACATGGGGGTTTAACGGATATCGCAAAAAATGTGTTGTTTCCGTTCCACGAATGAAATCAAGATTGTTTTTGAACCGACAGATGTGCTTCAACCGCGCATGAAGATAAACATTTCTGCGGGTTCACGTGTTGACTTTGTTGCCTGCGCTCCAAGGTCTAACTGCCGGTGATTCATTTGTTTGTCCAACACACAATGAGTCCCCGAGCACTCATAAAGAGCCAACTTTTCTGTAATTATGAGCTCTTTATTGAGGCATCTTATAAAACAGCAGGGCGCCCTTGTATTGTGGTGAGGCTGCTCCAACGAGGAAGAACGCCGCAGATTGGTGCAGGCGGCCATGTTAATAGATACCTCTGCTTATCAGTGATGATTCATGCTATAGGAAACTACTTCCATAAACTGAGAGGGCACAATTTACTGGAACCATTAGGCAGAAATGAGCTGAATAAGCATTACGTACTGGGGTGCAGGAACAATCGGGAAGCATGGAAATGATAATGATTTGTCGGGTTTCCTACGTTTGAACAACTTGCAACATTGAACACAGTAGTATGACATAATCCCAGCATTAAAGCTTTCAACCCCCGAGCATGAAAATGGCCGCCGCCGTTGTTTATGATGTTGTTTGCTTGAGATAACAAGATAAATTAACCTGTTATCACGTGAAACTGAGCTTTGTTATCTCTAACAACACAACTTAAAATAAATAAATGTCCGTTCTTGGTTTCCGTACTTTGTTGCTAAGCGTCTGCATCACCATTCATAACACTGTGACATTTGGCACTTTTTCTGACTGTCTGCAGTAGTTTTAGTATGTTTATGATTCTGTTTTGTTCAGCATAATGCAAAACTAAATCTAAACGAGCGCTGTTTATAACCACCTGTCACCTGACTAATGTGGTGTTTTGAAAATCCCTTTTAAGTATATCCGCTAAATGAAACAGTGATGAGCTCAACCCCAGACAGGACAGCTGCTGAATGGTGTAAACATTTGGGCGACCTCCAAGCGCTTTGTAGTCATCGTCAGGTACATAACTGGGCATAATGAGAACAGCATGCCACCCTTGTGCCAGGAGAAAGTTGCAAGATTTGAGGAACTGCCTGTAAAACTCTCTTTGTTTTCTTGACTGAATAAACAAACTGACCTTAAAGGACGACAAAATTTCAAACGGTTATACTTTGTTTATATTTGGCGGGTGATTAAATCTAAAGATCCAGATCCAAACCTTTTCCTGACTCACACTTTCCAGTTGTATTACTTCTTCTACACTCCCCCAAAGACAGTTGAGTCTCTGGGCCTGAACCGTCACCACACCTTGACAGGCCGTCAAGCATTCATGATCCAAAAGTATTTCCTTCTCTGATCCATCCTTTAAGATGAGGAAGGATGTGCATGAAAACTGTTTATCCAAGAGTGGCCGATCCTAATGCTTCACAGCTGTTATATGAAATCAGTAAGACTGGATTTCATCAATACTTGAACTGTAAATGACTAAAATCTGGATACAAGGGTATTGCACAAAAACCTTTGATTTATTATCAAAATATTTTGCATAGGTATGTAAATTGTGCTAAATGGACAGCATATTTGTTTATATTTTTATGTGTGATTCATCATCCTGCTGGCTCTCGTCTCCAGCTTCATCCCTGGTCCCTGGCAGACCTGCAGCAGGACATGTGGCGCCGGGATCCAGCAACGAACCGTCAAGTGCCAGGTGTTGCTTTCCTTCTCCCAGACTGTTGCTGACCTACCTGATGACGAGTGTGAGGGGGTCAAACCTGCAACAAGTCAGCCCTGCTATCGAACTCCCTGCTCTGGTGTTTCGGGCAAAGATAAAGAAAGGGAAAAGGATGAAGAGGAGGAGGAGGAGGAGACACCCGAAAGAGAGGAACTGCACGACTGGGAGTATGAGGGCTTTACGGAGTGTTCAGAGAGCTGTGGTGGAGGTATGGATCCTTATTTACCTCTTTAATTCTGAAGAAACACTTTGCATTCCTGTCCTTTCCTTATGTAAGAGTCCACAGTCTCTGAGGCTGTACTGAGGCACACGGGTGCTGTTAGCTAAATGCGAACATGCAAACAATGAAAACACTATTATGCTGATGTTAAGCAGGTATGTTTAACATCTTCACCTTCTTATTTTTGCACGTTAGCATGCTAACATTTGCTAATTGCACTAAACGCAAAGTATGGCTGAGGCTGATGGGAAATTTTTGACCTACCAATGGCAGTAGATGGAAAGTTAAGGCATTACTTGATATTTATTTGGGGACAGTGACATTGCTGGCTAGCTAGCTAGGCTTGGTAAACATACCACCAAATTATATTTACTGTTTGGCAACCATACCAGTGTTATTGACTTGAATCTTGCTAGCATAATGTTAGCTTTCTGGCTAATTTACTGGAACCTTATGCGATTGTCTTGTTCCATGTGTTGCCAGGGAGTTATTGCTTGTGAAAAACTTTATATTTTAATCGCAAAAAAGCATAAAAATATAAATTAATGGTCTTAATTTTCTTTGGCAAGTGACCATGGTATAAGTGGGTTAATGCCCCTGGAGGCGTCCATAATCAGGAATGAAAGGACTCCACAGAGGCAGATAATGGACAGCTCATCAGGAATGATCCCTTACATAAATATTTGTACCAAATTTTGTGGCAATCCATCTAAAGAATTAAAGACAGCAGAAAGTCATGAGATCTCCAAAGTCAACAGGATGTATCCACTGGGGACCATGAATGTATATACAAAATTTCATGGTAATCCATCCAATTTTTGTGGTAGTGGACCAAAATTGCCATACCCATTAATCTAGAAATATTAATATTAGTTTGAATGCTCTGTAAAGGGGCTAACCCCTGTCCGCCAGCATCACTGAATTTGTCCCAGTTTCTGTCTTGAAATGAAACATCACAGCAGTAACCGGTGACCTTATGTCAGTGGATGACTAAAGCCATGCCAGTATGGGCCTTGAAGTAGAAGTAAGTTATATGATATTACATGATAATGGATGAATGTTTAACCCTTAAGGTCATACACCACTGACGCTCGGCAGCAGTGAATGCCGTGCCAGACAGAGACAGCTTTCCTAAACATCCTGCCAACATTCGTCAAGGCCCACTTTAATCTTCCCACCTCCACATCCAAGCCCGTATGCCTCAATTGTGAGTCTGTGCGTTAATGTGTAACTTAATTTCTGCACATGGGCGTAGGCTTTTGTCAATGTCTGTGCGCGCGTCCACCCAAACCCAACAAACTCCCATTCGGGGATGATTACAGACCGGTATCAGATGTCACATACACACCCCGAGGGCTGCGCTCCTGTGGACCATCACACCGCTATGGCGTTTGAAGTGCCTGCCTCACTGTTATTGTCCCCAACATTAGAAGCAGACTCTGAGATTTATGTTACGTTGCTTTTAACATGACCTGACATCACACCCTCCAAGTTTATCCACAGTTCAGGCCTGAACTTAAACAGGGAGCTGCGCCGTTTTGATGCTCACCGTGCCTCATTAGATACAACCACTGCTTTCTTCCATTGAGGGGCCGAATATCTGGGCTGCGTCATCGCTATATGTGCTTGCTTTATTCTATACTCCATATGTATGTGAGGGTAAGAGATGCTTACATATAGTGTGTTTGCATTTTTGCCTTCACTCTTAGAAGATATGGGACACAGGGTTTTATTGAACCCTGCACAAATACCTCACGGTTTTTGGCCGTCAATTGTGCCGTCTAATCCCAGGTGTGCAGGAGGCTGTAGTCATCTGCCTCAACAAGCAGACCAGGGAGGCAGCAGACCAGAGCCTGTGTGTGAGCTCCCGACGGCCCCCGCAACTCCTCCAGGACTGCAAAACGCAGCCCTGCCCACCAAGGTACGTTAAATCCCACAAATCAGACCCTGCATCATTATCATTTCGACATTGTTTAAAATAGTTTGTGCATAGGATTGATTAATGGATGTTGTAAAAAAAAGTTTTGGAGAGAATGTGTTTTTGGAAAAAGGGTTTGGCTGTTAATTAAAAACAGGACTGAAATCTGGCTGTGGTCATTATTAGTTTGCCAAGACTGTAACAAAGCAAAATATGCGATATATAGAGCCGGGACATTCACATACCGCTTCCCAGAGCCATGATGCATCTATGTGTTCTACACCTGGAGCTGCTTAACTTTCAGACTATCAATAAAACCCACATGACACCAGTTTAATCAATTAATCTCTTCTAATCACTGGTTGTGTACAAAAGAGATTCAAATCCCTCTAATCCACTACGTTACCCCTCTCAGTTTAAACCGCTTGGGCCAATTAAATCACCATTTAGGCCACTTGAGTCCAAGTGATACTGAA
The DNA here is from genome assembly GCF_965226575.1 of Pagrus pagrus. NCBI lineage: Eukaryota > Metazoa > Chordata > Actinopteri > Spariformes > Sparidae > Pagrus > Pagrus pagrus. The sequence continues at coordinate 9,377,501 of NC_140204.1, read as the reverse complement.
GCAGAATGACAGAGACCGATGGTTGTATCACCGAGAGCAGGAAATGAAGCCAGTGGGATAGCATGTGGACCCTGGTCAGGATCAGACACAATGGGGATCAGATGTCAGTGGTTGCTTTACCTGCTAGGCTCAGATGTGAAATTGTCCTCAGAAGATCTTTTCAAGGTTATTTTTCAGTGGTTCTGTCAGCACTGAAATGTAGAAGGCCTCTGCTGCTGTAGTTTGGGCTTTTAATACTGCTAGGCAGGGCTCGAGACTAAAGACCATGAATGTGCTCAACAAATGAAGTGATGGTCTACCCATCAGAGATTGTTTAAAGGAAACCTTGGAGGAAAAGCAATGAAATACCAGGGATATCGTGTCCATTTTGAGCTAGTCAGAAGGGCCAAAAGATGACTAAAATTGTTGTAACCATCCTCTGGGATGTCATATATCCATGCTGAAAAAAAAATTCAAGTTAAAATTACTGAAATTAAACCACGAAGTAGTTTAACTTTTTCAGTTTTTCCAACAATCATCCATTGGGCTTCAATCTTGAATACAGTGGATGAACATCGTCAGAATTTCAAATGTGAAATTGCAGATACTAACTGTTTTCTGAGGAGAGGGCAGACAAAATTCATCAAACTGAAATACCTGAATGGTTAAACAGCGTAACGACATGTTGTTCCATATAACTGAGCCATGGCTAAACGGTGAGTGGATTTTGCGGTGGGCCACACGTTTCAAGTTAACACCGTGTGCAGTGTCGGTGTTCCACCACTCACACTCTTGTCAGAAAACCCAGAGGCCTGCAGCCTGCCCTTGCCTGTTTTTCCAGGCCTTGAGTCTTGTTTTCAGGCACAACAAACGCTGTATTGGACTTGTTTCCTTTGGCCCTTTACTCCCTCCCTGAGGCCTCCTCACCCTCCCGTATTAAGCTACACTCTTTGGATACAGTTCCCTCTGAAGGGAAACAGCCATAGGATTTGGCTTGTGAGCACAGTACCGATCCGAAACAAGCTTCATTCCCAATTCTCCTCAGTCCCTCGACCCTTGAGTAAATATGAATAGTTTTGAAATATCACCTAATCTGTCAAGCAAGAAGTAAAGTTGCTGCCATGTTGGTTAAGGCCAAAGCTGTTAGATGTGTTTAAAGGCATAGCTTCTACACAGACACATACTGCGTCACTTTCAAGATTGGATTAAAAATACTAAGCAAACTTGGATGCTGGATTAATCACCCTGTATGAATTTTTGTTGGATAACGAAAATTAATATTGGTCCACGGAGGTCATTGGGAAAATTCGAGTGCAGAAGTAATGCCACAGGGATTTCTCAGATATCAATAAATTCAGTGGGAGATTTAATGTTTCTCTGCCAGGATCCGGCCCCATGAATCACTCTTTTCGTTTTCACTTGTATTCACTTTCATGAATTTACACATTCATAAGACTGTCCTCTCGTGGGATCAGGTAAAAACATCAAGCTCTCTGACTGAACTCCGGTCTGCAGTCCTTTATAGATTGGATAATGGGATACGTATATATGTATAGAAAAGACATATGTTAAGAGTTGAAAAATCATGACAGTATATGATGATCAACATTGTGTTCGCAGGTGGGAAACTGGAGAGTGGAGTTCGTGCTCTGCTACCTGTGGGGTTGGTCTAATGACCCGGACTGTGGCGTGTACTCACCGACCCTCCCGGGACAGCAACCGCACTGAGGTTTTGAGGGATGAAGACTGTCAGAACCCCAAGCCCAGTCCTGTCCAAGCCTGCAACCGCTTTGACTGCCCTCCTACGTGGGACTCGCATGACTGGGGACAGGTAAAGGATCTCACCTCAGAAGTTCAACACCGTAAATACCTGGCAAAGCAATTACGCCTGACGACTGAAGCATAGTACCTCTGTATTCTTGTTGCTGCAGTGCTCCCGGAGCTGTGGCGGTGGATTTCAAAGGAGGCAGGTCTTGTGCAAACAGCGGTTGGCAGATGGCAGCATCTTGGAGCTGCCTGACACCTTTTGCTCTTCCAAGAGTCCTTCAAACCAGCAGCCCTGTGCCAAGAAAGAGTGCCCACCTCAATGGGTCACAACGGACTGGTCACAGGTACAGTAAGACCTTCCTCAAGGCATCAATTGACCTTTTTAAAGCAGTCAAAGTATGCAGGGTCTGCTCATTTCAATTTCTTACAACATTGTTTATTTGTCCAGTGTTCAGTGACCTGTGGAAGTGGCATTCAGAGACTACAGGCAGTCTGCAGAAAACACGGGGACGATGGGACTCATTGGAACGTAGAACCTGAGAACTGTTCCCTGATGGAACGGCCCACCAGAATCCGGCCATGCTCCCTCAGGCTTTGTGAGAGTAAGGGACCCTCTGTTCAGCTCTGTTTTATCAATTTGTAAGGGAGGAAACTAAGTTGTGTCACTTTACTTTGCTTGACAGAATAATCATGCCTTTCACCTATCCTGTTCATGTGATCACAGAGTCCGTCAAGGCGGATCCTACCATACTGGCCCAGAGGAAGGTGTATATCCAGTGGAGGAAGGGCAAAAAGTTACACTTGGTAGTGGGAGGTTACGCTTACCTTCTCCCTTGGACAACTGTGGTCCTTCGCTGCCCAACCCGCCACTTCCGCAAGGGCCACGTCCGATGGTTGAAGGACGGAAAGCCCTTGGTCAGCCTTCCACACGTCTCCATGACATCTCTCGGATACGTGAAGATTCAGCAGGTTCGTGGGTCGGATGCAGGGATATACACGTGCGTCGCGGGTCTGGCACAAGAACATTTTGTCCTGCAAATTATCGGCAGCAAGCAGAAGCTCTCTGTCCCAGAGTCATGGCGTCATGGCACAGATGGACAGCAAAAGGTTGGGCAGCCAGATCTGTCCTCATCAGGAGAAAGATTCCAGGAGCTACCCATCTCCCTCAACCAATACGACAATATAGTTGAGCATTTGCTCGAACTCAAAGGTTCTCTCCAAGATGGAAAAGACATCGCTGATAAACAACACTCCAGTGAAAAGAACAGATCAACCCTGGAAGACGACAGCTCAGAACTGTCGAGCCTGCTCGTACTCACCGCCGATGCCCACAGGCTGGATGAGATCACGCACAACCTCTCCGAAGGCCTCGGAGGACCATGGGGGGAACAGCTCATCGCTCAACTGCTCAGTGAGCTGACCATGACTCAAGGTGAAACCAACGAGTCTACTCTTCATCCCCCAGGAAGTGCAGAATCCTCCACGCAAGTTCCTCTCCTTTACAAACCGAACATCAAAGCGCACACATCCAGGCCAAGAAACCCGGTGATCATCCAACGGTCCAGGAAGGTCGGAGCAGTGCCGTCAGCTGACATGATAGTTTATGTGGGAGTGCCAGTTATGGTGCAGAAACCCACTTCTAGTTTGGAGCTGAGGTGTGAAGCACTGGGGAACCCTGAACCGTCCCGAACATGGACAAAGAATGGAAAGGAGTTGCACTACAACAGCAGGTAAGAACTACCCTTAAATCAGAGTTTTTGTGCAAAAGGCATTAACAAAACTTCAGATTTTGTTGTTTAAAAGTAACTTGGAAATAATTGTTACAGAGTCAGTGGTTATGTTGGTTTTGTGTTGGCAGAGTAGGCCTGTTGCCCACCGGCTCACTGAGGATCCAGTCTCCAAGCAAGGTGGATGAGGGGCTATACACCTGCACTGCAAGGAACCGTCATGGTTCTGCGTCTCTTTCGTCTTTGCTGCAGATTACAGGTGAGGTCGACGAAGACAGAATGTTGCTGCAAGCATGTTTGAATAAATGGCAACCGGAGATGTAAGCGAATAGTCAGTTTTATTGCTATAAAGTTATTAGTGCCTTAAGATACGCAATATTTAAAGGTTCCCTGCAGAGTTTGTGACCACTAGTAGCTCTATGGAGCAATATATTTACCAGAGGGCCCACCTGTGCATAACAATACAAAGACTCATGCCCATGGCTTTAGGCTATACTGCTGAACAACTGTTAGTGGCAGGAACGTCCTAAGAAATGTAGCAATGCACCAATAAACGCAAAGAAGAAGACTACTAGTAAACAAACATGGACGCAAACAATGAACCATTTCAATGGTTCATTGTTTGCTGTTGTTGTTTTAACATCTTAAAAAACATTTGCAAATGTTTTTTAAGAAGTTGGAATTTAAGGGTACATCATTCATTCACTGTTTCGGTGCGTTACAATGAATGAAAACATACCTTTTGTTTATAACCGACTAGTTTGCACACTTGTTTTCTTGCAAGGAGTTAGAAGATTGATGTCGCTTTGATATCTGTATATTAAGAAGCCAGAGCAAGGAGACAGTTAGCTTATCATAGCTTAAACGTCAAGTTGAGTTTGTCCTAATATACTGTCATGTAGTCCAGTTTAAAGTAATATGTGTTGTTCTTTTGTGGTTCAGGCTTAGACATTCTGGGAAAGCATTCTTTTCAACTGAGAAACACACACAGGCACAACCACAGGCACAGATATACAGTAAGCTTGTACATACCCAAGTGGCTCATCTGGCTGAGTCAGTGATGGGGAATGTCCGGAGCGTGCCGCAGCTCGGGTCATCGCCGAGCTGCGCTGTCCTTCGTCTCCTCTGAGCATGATCGGTCTCAACCTAGCTGCATTTTCATCAAAGCGGGTTTTTCCTGACACTCTTCCTCCCCATACGACAACAATTAGAGGTTCCAGGCAACGTTTCAAAGAAGATTAAGCGGGTGCACCCCGTTCGGCTAATCTAAACGGACAGGAAAAAAGTGCTGAGAAATGTCCGATCTGCATTTCTTTATATTTTTTAATTCAAACTCAGTTGAAGGTCATATCTAATGGGTGCACTTCAGCAATCTTAAGAATGCAATCCTAAGAGGTAAGGCTTGTGAACGTCCTCGCAGAGCTGCTAAGATCACTGCAGTAAGTCTGCTTTAGCACATCAACAGAGACACTGAAACTTTAATCAACATTATATGATATAGATTAAAAATGCCATCTTCTTCTGACTTCTGCACTCTAAGATATCCTTTTTTAAAACTGTATTTTCAGGTGGCAAAGGAAGAAACTGTGCCCAAGGTAACGGTATGGGAACACATGGACCTGTTTGCACTGAGAGAAGTAACAGCAGCCAGTCAGCTGAGCTGTGCCATGGACAAGCCTGCCCCCTCAGGTAGGCTGCTGTTACTACATGTCTTTCCAGTTGGGTACCAGGCCTCCAAAGTGTGTGTGTGTGTGTGTGTGTGTGTGTGTGTGTGTGTGTACAGAAACTTTTTGATATGTTTTTGAACTATATAGGTTATAGTCCATTTTTCCTCGCTCTGTGGTTGGATTAGGTGGCGAGTGGATCCTTGGTCATCATGCTCAGCCAGCTGTGGGGGTGGCTCCCAGACCAGGAGTGTCCGCTGCACGAAGGGTCCTGAGGGCAGATCGAGAGAGGTGGGGAGCCAGCACTGCCTCGGCACAGGGAGGAGACCCTCACAGACCAGGCAGTGCAACCAGCTACCCTGTGCAAGATGGGCTGTTGCCCACTGGGGACCGGTGAGTCTATTTAGGTTGACCATATCCCTTCGTTTCTCAACTGCTGGATTAAATGTCAGGTTTGTTTTTGGTTTTTTTAGGGTTATTTCAGGGGGAAGCTGATACTTCCTTATCTATTTTGAGAGAAATTATTCTTGCAGTTAGGGAAGTCCTGTCACATCTTTGTCGATTGCATCATGAGAATTTCCCTCTTAGAAAATGATGTTGTCCCTAAAACTAATGAATAAAGTAGCCCCCACTTTAAAATTTAAGCTAAATCCTTTATCATGAGGCATAATTTAGATTAAAAACTGAACTTGTTTGTAATAAATAATAATAATAGTTGATGAACTCTCCTCTTTTAGTGTCACGGTCAATGCGTGGGTCCCAGTGTAGCCACGCAGCACCGCCATGTTTACTGCCAAGACACGAATGCCACCAAAGTCTCTCATAAGATGTGCAGTGGACTCCAGAGGTAAATATGGGTAACACAATATGTGTATATTGTACGTCAGCGATTGTTATACAACGCCAACTTTTAGACCCTTTTCTTCATTATTGTGATGTAGGCCCAGCTCTGTGAAGAACTGCTCCACAGAGGCCTGCGCCCTTCACTGGCATGTAGGGGCATGGACGCAGTGCACCGCCACCTGCGGACGCCATGGTTTCCAGTCACGCCACGTGACCTGCGCGCACCGTCGGACCGGAAAGGCCACGCGGGAGCATCACTGCATGTGGAGGCCTCGCCCTCCCAGCTGGCAGCGATGCAATATTTTGACCTGTGGCAGAGGTGAGAAAAAGCAGATGTGATGGGGAAATGGAGACAAGTGATGTTGTAACTGTAGGTGTGGAAAATGTTGCGTAGTGACACAACATGATGGTTTAGGATAGTTTAACTGCACTTGGTATGTTGATGAAGCTGTTTATGTAAATGTAAAAAAAGAAAACCCTTTTGCTGCTCTATCTTGGGGAATGAGGTGTTTAGGTTTAAAGTGAGTATGCATAGTAAATTGTTAACTCTGTATTGCAGCAGGAGAGTGTCAAGACAGCACGAGGTACTGTGAGAAGGTTCGACAGCTGGAGCTCTGTCCGCTGCCCCAGTTCAAGAGCCGCTGCTGTCATTCCTGCCGAAACACCTGAGGCCGGGACGCGAGTCGAGGGCAGTTAACAAGCTGGATAGGTCAGGGAAGATCCTCCGACAGCCAGCAGAGACTTGAAAGCTCTACGCCCCATCCTTACACTCACACCTGTCTCCAGTGATCAGTCTTGGATGGGGATACCTGAGTGTGGAGGAACGTTTGTGGCTGTGATCAACTCTCCTTAAAGATATCACGTGTGGGTTTGGGTTTGAAAGTTTTGAGAGGAGTTTCGTGTCTGTAAATGAAGGTTTCAGTTTTACTTCTTTTTTTCCTAAATCTGGAGTTCACTTCAACAGCTTTCCTAAATCATGTAAAAGCAGGATACAAGTAAGACTTGTTTCTGTGGTGAACAATAGAAACTCGTAGTCACTGCCTTGTTTCATAAAGGGGAACTCATACAGAAACGTTACACTGGTGAATAACAACCTCCACGTTGACGGTATCTGGTGTGGTTTCAGGGGTTTCCTTAAAAAAGTGGAACAATAGTGCTGCAACATCATTTTCTCTTTTAGCACCATCATGTGCAAAACAGGGTGCATAATATCATGCAGCTTATCTTACAATACACAATGATGCAATTAATATACTAAATGATTGACTTCATACCCAGGGATTTCTGGGTAAACCCCCGACCTTTGATAACCACTGGATAGTTGTGTGTTTGCCTTTATTGCAATGGTCTCCAAAACAATGCTGATAAATAGTGTTGATGCTAAATAAGCTTTTATTAATGAGATATGGATAAACTGAAATACAGCATAATGCTGTACATAAGTGGGTTACATGACAAAAGGCCTAATATTTGATAAATGATACACATTTGGTATCAGCCACCTGGGAAATAAATCATCATCTGTGCTGTCATTTTGGGTCATTTAGCACATGTTGACCGCAATGATTGGTCAAGTCATTTCAAAAGAAAATGAATCAGGATCGCAGGCGTTTAAAGGGTCACTATGTAGTTTTGGAGAAGAAATTCAAACTATTTAATATCAGTCAGTCAATGACTGATATTATGACTGTTTTCTGATTAAAATGTCTTCCCCATAACTTACGTAGTGCACCTTTAAAGTGGCTTCTTGGCTGAAGATGAAGACGTATCTCGCATGGGTTGCACTATGGAGGTGTATGACTGAAGCAAGTCAATTATTGAAATGAGACACTTATTTTGCACTCAACTCATCCAAGTCTTTGTTGAGAACATGGCTTGTGGAGTTTTTTTGTAAAGTTACATTGTTTATGTTTCGTGATTTTGGTATCTCTTAGAAAGATATTTGTTCAAATGTCCCTTTAACCACTTTGTGACGCTACGGCACGTTTAAACGTGAGGTGAGCACGATAGTTCCTCGCTGAGCTAATAAAGCTCAGTTCATCCTGTCCGCCAAAAATGTTTTTCTTTTTAATGTGACATTTTAGGACGACGGCAGACTTTTCATTTGACAGTTCTTATGTAAATCTTCTTCCTTGGACAGATTGCAGTGTTAAGCCAGACTCAGACCACTGGAGTTTTTCCCAAATTGTAGGGAAATGTGGTGTGTGCTGACGTTCAGTCCAGACTGTCTGGTATTTATAAGGGATTCACAGATTCTGTGTTTAAGGTGCAATGTGTAAGGTAGTTGATTATTGAGTCTCATTCCCAGGTCGTCAAACACAGACGCATTAAGTCTATATTTGACAACATGGAAATGAGACTCGCTTATTAAAACTCCTGTAGTGTGAGCCAGGCTTTAGTTGAACTTAAAATATGTAAGTATGACCTCTGTGTTATATTTGGATATTGGTTTAGATCATCATTACAGTACAATATTCACATTTCTGTGCCAGATAGACAGGGTTTGCACTTTTTTGAGATTGTCCTAGGTTTCACAATACGTCATCATCAAGTGCAACATGCAGTATACGTGCCTAAAGCAGGAGACTACTTGGCTTTTCATTAAGTTGTGATGATTTGATTTCATGAGAGGAAAACAATTAACATATTACTTATGCTCTTAAGTTATGTAGATATTTGTTTTGTCCTTTTAACTATTTATTTTCATGTGTGTTCTTGTGCATAGTTTTGTAAATAAATACAGTGGTGGGTTTTTAAGTATTCATTTCCCTACAGGTTTATTTGGTTATTTGATGTGCATGCAATGGGGACCCTCTGCTGGTGACTTGATGTGTTGCTCTCTGCTCATGCCTGGTTAATCATTAAATAAAATCAAAATACATTCCTTTTATAATCTGTTTGTTGTGGTTTTCTCTTTTGTTATGATTTTATTTTATTTTTTAATTACATTTTCTCATCAAAGTGCTCAAACTTGGTACAATTTCTGCCAAACCATTACACTAATCCATGAATTTCAACTTGGACAGTATAAAAGATACTGTGATGGGAGGTTCTGTTATGAACCAGACGACAGACAGCTGTGACTCAACCAGTTTTGTTCAAGGGGAAGGTGCTTCCTCTTTCTTTATTCACTGTGTGCTGTGCACACTTTCTGCTCAGGACAGGCACACACAGGAGCCCTCAAAATATGAGAGGAAATTCACTTTACGACATTGAGATACTACGATTCAAACTGGCACCAACGGCTGTTGTTATAAACAGCTGTTTATAACTGTACTTTATCTGATTTGTGCTGATTACTTCAGACCAGTTATGGTGGAAAAGGACTGTTGTAATTCTTGTTTGACAGCAATCAGGGTGCTGCGAGCTTCCCTCGTGGACGAGCTGGAAGGGAGGATCGACTCTCTGCTGGAAATCTTAGTAAGTCGGGACCTGTTCACTCGGGATGACCGCGAGGAGGTGTTGTGTCAGTTGGGGCCCCGGGCAAGAGTAAGGAAGGTGTTGGATATCTTGGAGTGTAAAGGCGAGGAAGCAGCTCAGACTTTTCTTTCAGTCAGCAGTCAACAAGAAGCACAGACGCAAATTCGGGGAGGTGGAGGTGGTGATGAAGATCAGCGTCAGTCCAAAGGTATGCAATCCAAACCACAAAGATGTTGTAAAGATATTTGGAATGACGATGTGAGTTAAACACTTGAAATGACATGAGGCTAATTGAAATGATTGAACTAATCTTATCTTTTGCAGAGTATAACAAAGTCAAACAAAAGCACAGGGACGTCCTCCGGCGCCGAAGTGAAGGCATGCTCTTCTACAACACTCGTCACGGAGAGAAAATCCTTTTTTCCGAACATTATGTCAATCTGTTGTTGGTCGACGGACACCAGGCCCTGGAGGTAAAAAGACATGAGATTCTGACATTTGGACAAAACCGACTGTCTTTTCAGCAGAAGTCGGTGGTCCACAGGAAAATTGCACCAGCTGAACTCTTTTCAAGCACAAGTGGAAACCGTCCAGTCAAGAAAGTTCTGGTGACAGGGGTGGCCGGTATCGGCAAAACCATCCTGGTGCAGAAGATGCTGTTTGATTTCGGGGGAAACCGGGACAATCTTGCATTTGACTTCATCATCCACATGACCTTCAGGGACTTGAATCTGATCGACAAGCCTACAAACCTCCGGGAGCTGGTCTTGCGTAAAAACAGGCACCTGGCTAAGGAGCTGGACAATATTTTAGCGAATGACGACAAACTGCTGATCATCTTGGACGGCTTCGACGAGTTCAGACACTACAGGAGCTGTGACGTAGACGTATTCGTGTCTGAGCCGGATGAAGACGCAGAGGTGGTGGAGGTCTTTGGGAGTCTGATGCAGGGCGAACTGCTGCCCAACGCTTCTGTCATGCTCACGAGTCGGCCTGCGGCTATCAACCACATCCCTGTTGGCTGCATCGACCGCTTTGTGCTCATCGCTGGCTTCTCCTTGACTGAAGTTCAAGACTTCTTCTTACGCTACTTCCAAGACGGAGCCCTCGCTGGGCGCATGTTCGCTGTCGTATCGGAGAATGAATTAATGCTGACACTCTGCTACATACCTGCATTCTGCTACATTGTGTGCTGCATCCTGAAAGAAAGCAAAGACCTCTGTGGAGAGAGCCCCAAGACCATGACGGATATTTACGTGCAGTATCTGGTGGCCTTGCTTCGCTCTCACACTCAAGCAAGAGCCGAAACACTTCTTCAAGAGCAAAAAGCACCGGCTGTCCAGCAGCTGTCCGATGTTGTTCTGAAGCTGGGCCGACTCGCCTTCCAGAAGCTGATGGAGCATCAAACACTGTTCTACAGCAGCGACCCAGATGTGGCAGCATTAGAGGGATGCAGCCTCGTGAGCACCTTCCTCGACAAGACGGTGGCACAAGAGCCCGGCTGCGTTGAAGAGGTCTACTCCTTTGCGCACCTTACTGTTCAAGAGTTCTTTGCTGCAGTTTATTGTGCAGTAACGAATCACCCTTTACCTGATGCGCTTCAGCACAGCGCAAGTCCAGGGGAGGGGTCCAACTACGGACATTTGGACCTTTTCAACCGTTTCCTGTCTGGAATCCTTTCAGAGCGCAATGCTCATCTTCTATCGAGGCAGGTAGGGCTGCGTTGCCATGAAGAAAAAGTAGACACCTATCGCCAGAAGCTCATCGGCGAACTTACAATGCTCTGTGAAAATGGGGCCCATATCTTAAACCACTTACACTGCCTGTTTGAGCAACAGGACCCCTCTTTGGCACTTGCTGTACAACCGGAGACACTGCGAGTTAATGTTAGCGATGAAACACTCTCCCAAATGGATTACAACACCATCAAATACTTCCTAGACCTCACAAAGGGCAAAATATCAGAGCTGGATCTGACAGGGACAGGAGTAAGCTACGAGGCACTTAGAGATATTCAGCCCCTGCTGCTCAGATGTGAGAGTCTTTGGTGAGTTTTAGGTCAAATCAGGTTTACATCATGTCATTTTGCAAAGTATCTATCAGTTTTCTTTGCTCTATCTTTGGTTTGTAAGGTTATTTATCCTAACCTTTACAGTTCGATGCATGTGTCACAGCACCATCAGGTTGAGGATGTGAGTAAGTAATGTGAGTCATGCTATAACTCCACTGTTTCATTTTGAAGGCTCGGAGAAAACAACCTCGATGTGGACGCAGTTCAGGTCATTGCTGATGTGCTGCAAGAGTCAGAAAGTATAGCCTACCTCGGGTAAGATTTTTTTTGTACGTATCAAAAAGATTACCACTACTAAGAAGATGTCAAAAGTACGATCACCAATCATTTGAGGGAATTCATTTCATACTTTCTGTTCCTCATTTTAGACTTGGATGGACAAACATTGGTGACAATGAACTGCTGGCTCTTACTAATGCCATACGGAAGAAACCAAATCTTCAACAGTTGTGGTAAGACATGTGTTATTGTGGTGCTTGAGTCACCTCATACATTATGAGGAAATGGAGGTCTTTCCATGCACATTATCGGTCTGAATCACAGATCACAGATCAAGTCACGGTGCAATATCTAAGACTAAAATTTGCAACAGGATGAGAAGAAACATCAGTGTTGGCGTCAAAGACATCTCTTAAACACAAACACTCCTCTGGGTAACCAAGCTAAAAAAGTGCAGTAGCCTTACCCTATGGATGAAACAAATTCTGTTCTGCAGGCACAAATTGGGGCACTAGAATCTGAATTTAAAAGATTTTAATAATTGAGCAGCAAGTACAGCTCGGGGATAGAGCCAGGCCCCTCTATCAACAATTCAGGGGATAGAGATGCTGAATATATTTTCATACTTGAAGGTTTAAAACTGTTCAGGACGTTACAGTGCTGTGTGCTCTCACAGGATGGAGGGGAACCGAGTGACCCAGAGTGGTTTGCTGTCCCTCACTGACTTGACCCCAGATCCTCTGACAAAAGTTGTGTGAGTAAAATACTCTTTTTAATAAGTAATTGTAATCCATATTTCAACGATTTAATTTTTCTTCTGTTGACTCTCTGTTCACACAGCGCCATCTGGAATGACCTGACTGACACAGAGTCCATGTGCACCAAAGAAAGCATAACTGTGAACTTCACAGATGACAACACGTGGGAAGAGTGGGGGGCCTGGGTCTTCAGAAGGTGTAAGGTCAGCAGCAATGAGAAGTTGGTGATGGTACTCCACAAAGTGTGCAACGTATCCGTCCACTGCCTAGAAGCCCAGTGGGCAAAGACCTTCTACAAGAAGCTATCGCAGCTCATCACCAGCAGGATCGAGTGCTGCACCGAGGACGACATGTGCAAGAAGCTCAAAAAGTTTGAGAGCATTTTGGACCCCTGACAGACAGAGATCTACACCAGCCTCAAGTTATAAGCTATAAAATATGGGTCAAACGTCTGTTGGATGCTTTGTGTGGAACAAACTGCCCACAAAAGTGTATCTTTGTGGCTTAAAGAGCTTTCACCCTTCACTTCACATTATGTAGGGGAATAATATACTGCATTCATCATCCTGTTAGTATGTCATAGTTTTGATACTGTTATTTTAGGTGTTGTTAACATTATTATTGCTATTAATTTATTTTTATTTATGTGTGATGCTGTTTGTATTGATTATGTATGTTTTTTGGGGGGGGGGGAAGGTAAATTTCAATAGAAATGTTGTTAAAAGAAGCAAAACCAAACAAAATCAACAATAAGATTTCTTCTTGCCTATGTACATGTTAATTGTGCATCTAAAATAGGCTTACATTTTAGGAAACATCAATACAGCTGATGAAAGCATCTGTCGCAAGTGGCAGTCCATGGTAAGTAGCGTGGGGAAGACAGTGATGTCTTGTTGAATCATTATCAACTGCATCTACACAAAAAAATGTAATCGCTGGCCCGTACGGGGATCGAACCCGCGACCTTGGCGTTATTAGCACCACGCTCTAACCAACTGAGCTAACCGGCCAGATGGCACATAGAAGTGCAACATGTAAGGAAAAAAAAGTCTCCTCAATCCTCCTATGTATGATAGTTTATCAGTCAGTGAAAGTGAAATAAGTTATCGTACGTTACTTTCTTTTCTTTGCAAACAGTCGAGGTAAATCTGTTATTATGAGGATCAGTTCCCTCTCTTCCACTTCCCCAAACACACAGATATCAAGACAAAAGAATAATCTGAAAAAGAAAAACCTATAAAAAGAAAAAAAAAGAAATGCCTAACGTTACTGGAAAAAGATAATAAAACTACAAACTGGCTGAGAGCCCGGATGTGGTGTTTTTCTCTTCCAAATAAAAGTACTACCCACGTCATGTGAAACTGTAAAACTATAACTATGTTTGACCAGACATTAATTTACATATTGACCAGGTTTACTACCAGTTTATTTAATAATTACCTATTTAAAATGTTTTTTTTTTACTGAGCTACTTTGTAATGCTGACGTGTTTTCCACTTTATCTGTAAATTGTATCTCCTCTTCGTGTGGAGCATTGTATTTCGTTCTTAAATATTTAACGCACTTTTACAAAATACGACCTGCTGTATTGTAAATTCTGCACAATTGTCAATAAAATGTTGAAACGCTTATGAATACGACGCATTTGTGACTTTTATTTTGGAGTGATTCACCGGAAGTTGTATAAATTGCTTGTGTCGATCGTGGTGTGACGACATCAATCTGCGACATCTTCCTCGACGAGCCGAAGCCGTTCGTATGAAGTTAGCCAGCAAGCTACTGTTTTCTGTTGTTTTTGTGCATGTTGAGCGTCAAACTGGACCGTCCCCTCGTCTCAAATTGGGTGAGGTTTTTAAATTATTGTTGCAGTTCAGTGTTAAGTGAAAGACCGGCGGGTTTTGAAATGCAGTGGGCTTTTTTAAAAAATGACTGCAGCATTTTTAAAAACGTCAGTACCCGCGAATTGACCTACTAACTTCAACAACTGTTTGCTAGCGTTACTGCTTGCTAATCTTAACAGGCACTGATAACTTATTTAATATGTGGTAAATGTGAAGCTACCATTTTTTTACTAACTAATCTTAATCTTACTTATTTGTTGACACTGTTCAAGGGGCGTGTTCACCATTGACTATGATTATGGCGTGAGGGCTCTTTCATTGAGCTAATAACTGTGAATTTGACCTTGTGTGAATCATAACCCTGTAACGCACCACACATAGTGTGAGTCAGTCAACTAACATGGCCTTTATATGAAAATGAACGTGAGTGGACGCAGTTATGAAGCTTATTCGTAAGTGTGCATGTTACTGACTTGTGTTGCAGTCTCAGCCACACGATGATTGACACGGAGAGGGGAGCTGGTGATGCTGGTACAGCAGAAGCCAGCAGCAAGAGCAAGGAGATGGAAAAGAAGAAGAGGTCTCGAGTCAAACAGCTGCTGTGCGACGTGAAGAAGCAAGTGGAGTTCTGGTTCGGAGACGTCAACCTCCACAAGGACCGCTTTCTGAGGAAACTCATCGATGACTCAGACGATGGATGTAAGGGGCTATCAATGGCAACAGTACACCACTACATTCATACAGGTTTTGACACCAAGACGTCGGATTTTGTCATAAATATTGCTCTAAAAGTGTTCTTCGTCTTAGATGTTGATATATCTGTGCTGGCGGACTTCAATCGCATGAAGAAGCTGACACCTGACACCAAGCTGATCGCGAGAGCACTGAGAAATTCAACTGTAGTTGAGGTACTGCGAAGTGAATCGTGTCGATCGTTTTATATGATTCATCAAACAATTATTTGAATATTTCTAGAGGTTGTACATGGCTTCAACCTAATGTCAAGTGAATGCAGCGGTCAAAAAATGTCTTCTAATGTTGTTTCAGGTTAACCTGGAGGGAAATAAAGTAAGGCGTCAGCATCCAATTGGAGATGTGCCAGCTAACGTCGAGAGCCGCACAGTCTATGTGGTAAAAAGAGTTTTATGTTCTTATTTTCATTTGATTTTTTTCTCAGAGTTTGCAGTCAACACTGAATTCATTATACCTCACGTTGGGGTGACTCACATACTCGTTTGCTGGTTATTTTGACACTGTATTCCTGCCAGATTGAAGAATTTTAAACCACAAAATAATCCATCGCTTTCTTTTTCTACAAGGAACTTTTGCCCAAGGATGTGACGCACAGCTGGATAGAGAGAGTGTTCTCAAAGTGCGGGAATGTAGTTTATGTCAGCATCCCCAGATACAAGTCGACTAATGACTCCAAGGGTTTTGCCTTCGTAGAGTTTGAGAAAATACAGGAAGCACAGAAAGCCATAGAGGTGATAACTGATGAATATTTCACTGGTGCCTTAAATTTATCTGAGTATTTGGTCATGTCCAGTGAAGGAAACTTATTGAAAATGTTGATATTTGAGACAGATGCTGAACAATCCCCCCGAAGATGCTCCCAGGAAACCAGGGGTTTTCCCCAAGACAAAAAGCGGGAAGCACCTTCATCTGCCAGATAATGCACCATCAGGTACAAAATGCATTTATTTCAAATCCCTGCTTCTCTATATCACCTATAAACATAATAATCCCTGACTCATGACGAATCTGATGCTGTAAAGATATCAAGAAAAAAAGCACTTAATATGAATTGTCGTGTCAATTCTCGCGTCTTGAACAACTGCAGGTGAAGAAGAGGAAAAGAAAAAACGAAAGAAGAAGAAAAAGAAGGAAGGTGCCACAGTGCAGGCTCCTGCTGAAGAAGCCAATGAGCAGGCGATGGAAGCAGAACCGTCGGAGCAAAAGAGGAAGCGCTCGGCAGCGGTGGAGTTTGACCCGGAGGTCGCCACCACTCAGAAGACACCTGGCAAAGTGTCAGAGAAAAAAAGGCGACGGTCGCATATGGCAGAGGGGTCCGAAAGTGATGTGCCATCTAAAATAAGGAAAACCAGTGAGAGTGAAGAAAAGGGGAACGATGAAACAGAGACCAGTAAGTGCTCACAGTATCTGATTCTCCATAATCCACAAATGAGAGAAGTGAATGCTCTTTTTTTGTCAGTGAAACAATGAGCTACTACTTTTGTTAACTGTGCTATTCCCCTTTTTTTTTTTTTTTTTAGATCCACCTGCTCAAAGCGACACAGAGAGAGGTGTTGAGGACGGGAAAGAAAACAGAGATGATTCAGCAGTAAAGGCAAAGAGGAAGAGAAACAAGAAACACAAGGAGAAGCTTAAAATCGGGGAGGAGGTCATCCCACTGCGGGTCCTATCAAAGTAAGATCCTTTTTTCATCACGTCACAACAGGAATGAATGAAGTAATTTAAAACCACGTCGGAACTAAAATTAGTTGAACACAATGACTGATGTCTTTCTTCCTCTTTCACATTAAGGACGGAGTGGCTTCAGTTGAAGGAGGAGTATATGACCTTGCAGAAGCGGAGTATGACGTCCCTGAAGAAGTGCATCAATAAGATTGATCACATGGAGCACAAGAGTCAAATGGAGACGGACAATGTTCCTCCTCAAGAAGAAATCAGTGAGTTTTGTCTCCGCCAATCCCAGAAATTTGAGTTCAGGGGCGCTCAGAGCAGATTGTTAAAATATGGAGAAGGAAAAGAACAGCTCATTGTCCTCTCATGTCACAAGGGAACCTGTTTTGACATTCCCCAGTGCAGGAAACAAATCGTATCGTATGTAGCCAAGTGTGGATGTTGACACCTTCAAGTTTCCAAGTACAATGAAAGTCTTGTGTCCTGGAATTTTAGCAAAAAATTCAGGTTCTTGTGGAAAAGAAGTCTAAATTTTTAAAAACTTTTCCAGAAATTTACCACGACTGTAACATTTCAGTGCTGAGCTGTTGCATTTTAAATGCAGTAAAATCAGTGAGGAGCTCACAGCTGTTGGTTAGAATAAATTAGAAAGATTGTTTAGATTCTGTGTTGTTTAATGCAATAATGTTGTTTTTGTTTGTTTGTTTTGAATGTTTTTAGTCATTACCCCTCTAGTGGAAAAGGATAAGAAAAGTGAGAAACCAGCTACCGTCGGCCCGCAGTTCACCAGTGGCGTCATCATGAAGATTACAGACAGCAAGCCGCTACCAGTGAGGAAGTTCATCAAAGTACAGTAGAACTCTTTTTCTCATTATCATCTGTATTTGATTATCAAATCATTTAAAAAGCTGCTTTTGTTATTCATTTTTTTAATTAATTTCCACGATCCTTTATAGGATATAATCATACTATTTTTTAACCGCGCTTGTTTGTTTATTATTTTGTGCAGGATGCTCTGTGCAAAGTGTCACGGGTGGTGTACATCGACATCTTGGAAGGAGACGCTGAGGGTTACATCCGCTTTCACAGCCCAGAGGAAGCTAAAGTCGTCAGTGACGCTCGAGCAGAGCTACAGAAGGAGCACAGCTGGAAGCTTGAGATTCTCTCAGGTATGATTCTTCTTTTATTTGAAGGCAGAGTTGTCCGTGCGTAGCTTGTGTGCAGCTCTAATGCTCTCCAGCTGAGGGGAGGATGTGGATGACTGAGATGGCACTTTCATTATTGATGATAATGGAAATAATTTATCGGTACAGGACCCATTAGTTTGTGTGATTTTTTTAAAGAAGGTTTCACAGTTACAAATACCACTCTAAAGGCTAAATAATTGTTAAATGTAATTTGAAAAATGATTGGATTTTTATTCAATGCCTTTCAAAGGTGACCACGAGCAAAGGTACTGGCAGAAGATCCTCGTAGACCGCCAAGTCAAGCTGAATCGTCCAAGGGAAAAGAAGCGGGGCACGGAGAAGGTGAGCTCGCCCTTTAAATTTTTAATTAGAAAAATACAGATACATACATGTTACTGTGCACAACAATCAATTATTGATCAGTTATTCTATTTTCAATAATGTAAACAAGAGGCTGTTGTTTGCTATCACATCTAATGTCGTGTCTCTCGTCACACTTCAGCTCATATCCAAAGCCGAAAAAATCATCATCGCCCGGGCCAAGGAGGCCCACAAGCACATCCGCTTCCAAGAAGACTGACGGCGGCGGAAAACCATATGTTTAACTGTGTGGACTCTGACTGAAGGGGGACAGTTGGTGTTGATTTGTACTCAGCTGGAAGAGAACTGAATAGAAACTTGTAAAGTGTAAACTAGTGAGAAATGTCCCCATGTTTTTCTTTTGCACTGGAGTCCCCGAGATAATATGGAGCGCTGCTATGAATTTAGACATTTTGGCGTCTGTTTTTTTTTTTTTTTTTTAAATTGAAAGCCTTTTTAGTTTTTAAAAATATTCTTTTTATGATGTAAATATGATTGATTTCAAAGTTCTCCCAGTCAAGATGTGGACAAGTCATGAAATTTACCGCTTGAAGGTATTTCCCTTTTTGTTGTTTTTTTTAAATAAAATGTCATTATTTGATAGTTCCAGGATTTATTGTGAAAATGTCTTTTCCTCACAGTAATAATAGGCAAATATCTTCAAATACTCACTCCTAAATATTTTCCTAGTTGCAAACACACCACTCATACACTTGAGGATGTACAGTATGTTTGGACCGACCACATTTCACTGTCTAACTGGATATAAATTGCCTTTAATATAGTGGATTACATAACACTCAATATGAGTTGTGCTTTGTAGTGTCAGTGAGATGCTTACTGGTATAAAAATAGCTGCCGTTGCATAATCTCAACTCCATTTATGGCTTTTATTGATGTGAATGTAAAATACCTGAGGTTATATGTGGCAGTAAAAGCGTTCCTTGAGGAATCCTTAGTTTCTGTTAGAAACCATGCAGCTGATGGTTTGGTGGGCCCAAGATGGCTCATCACAAATAATGGATATGGTTCATGAAACAGCAAAAAGGGGTAGAAGAGCTGCATGATATTGGGACTTCACTGGGATCTCTGGCCTGGGCTGATCAAATTTGAAACCTCTCATTGCAGTTTTATTTCTAATGCTTGTTTTGGGTTCACGTGTGGTGATGTTGGTCAAATTAATCATCCGACGGGCCTCTTAAAGTGTCATCCAAGCCCCTCAGGTAATGGTGAAGAGTAACTAGTTGCACTCTGGTGTCTGGTCTCCGTCTAAACCTTTACAAATAAACACCAGTAAATGACTGAAGCAGGCCGGTAGCAGTGTTACATAAAGTGGAGGAGCCATTTTTGGAAGGTACAAAGTCCTTAATGTGGCCCCTTTTAAAATCACATGGCAGCGAGCGGGATTAAGATTTTTTTACTGTCGTTTTGAATGTGCTGAATATGCAAGGTGCAGTCGCGTCATGCATTCTGCAACGGGAACTCCATCTGTCACTTGCGGTCATGTCCAAAAAAAAAAAAAAAAAAAAAACAGAGGGGAGGGGTGTAAGCACACATGCACACACACACTGAAGAGGGAAGGAAACTGACCTTGTGAAATATTCATCAGTGGATGTATTGATGGAGATTTTGCCACAAACAAATATTAAATTATGTATGATTGGAAACACAAGATCAAATGCACTTCAGTGTTTGTCCACTAGATGGCGTCCAAAGCTTTAAAAAAATATGTGTAGAGTGACCATCAGGGCCACATCAGATTATAACAGTTCTTTGGATCAAGTTTAAACACAACAGTTGTTGCAGTGTGGCGTGAGATCAGAGGAGACCTTGAGCTCAAACATATAATTCAAAGGTTACAACCATGATATGATGAATAAATAAATTGGATAGATATGAGAAGGTTGAATAAATGATACTTCATGACAACAGTCATACACATTCATAAAGACTCCTTCATATTTATGGCGGATGACAATGTCAGTCTTGTGTGTTATTGATATTTGGGGACATTACAGTAGTTTGCACTCATCCGTTGATCTGATCCTCTCTCACAGTGGTGGACTCAGGATGTTTGAGGGGGCAGGGGGGCCAAAGAAAGGGAAAATGCACCAGCTGTATGGAGCGGGGCACCATAGAGGGTAGTTTATTGTGTGTTATCAACCCTAGGAGCATCCAAGAAATTCAAACTCTGAATATTAATATTTCTTTGGATGAGGTCAGAGGACTCGATCTACCAATGAGAATCACAAAAGGAGGATCTGTCCTGCAGCTCTGGGGGAGATATCAGTGTGTTTGTGAGCCTTCACCATCTCCAAATCTCTCCAATTCCCCCCTCATTATACGAAGCATTATGAGTTTAAGTTAAGCACTCCGAGCCTGCGGATTATGCGAACAAAACACAAAACTTCAGAGCCTCGCTGTCACTGCCAAATACTGAATTTATGTAAATTTGCCTCTGTGCAAATAAAAGCATTTCCATACTGCGAGCAGTACATTCCTGAGTACCTTTGTGGACATATTCTTCCACTGGATGTGACATTTGACAACATCCCTCCTGCTGAAAAATACATTTCCATTAGTATATGTAGTTCAACCTGCTCCAAATTGCATGCCAGAGAAAATATAATGTCTGATTAGCATAATGGACTCAACCCACATGAGAAGCCAGACATGAACTTTAAGTTTAGGAATGTGGAACTGTTATAAATCACATTATTGTGAGAGAAATACCTGGTTATTGGGGGGAAATTGGTAAAAATGTGATGCAAATCCACGTTGAGACCTCCTGTGTCAGTCAGTCTGAGTGATTTGGAGTGAAGATGTATTTTCACAGAGGAACATTAAAATGCAAAAAGGCTGGAAAAGAGGAACCCCGGACTAAGAAGTCTGGAGAGCTTTATGGATATTTGAAGTCCTACCCCATTAAAATATTCTGACTGCATATGAGAGATGACTTCTCTATTCAGTGTCACCAGAATCACTCAGAAATACATTTTGGCATTTCGAGGAGCGGTGCAGAGGGATAGAGGCCGATATTGCTTTTCATTAAAAACTAGCTCCGGTTCAGGACAACAGTGTGCACATTAAATTCACATCGCAGCCTTCAGGCTTGATTCATTAACAGACAGAACACTTGTTGTATTGATTCTTATGTAAGACAGATGCTCGTGCCAAAGCCTGGGAAATACATTTGGTTATTATTATGCATTTCAGACATGCTGCTCAGTGCTTGCTTGATGCAAAGTGCGACAATATTGAGAGTAAAGAACTTTTTGTTTTCTTTCCCACCCCCCAGTAGAATTCAATGTGAATCACTGGTGGTTTGTGCGCCACTGTGCTGAGCAAATCCAAGAAATACACCAACATCTGATCAGAATTCAAGGCATCAGACAGTAAAGAGAGGACACAGGCAGTCTGTGCTGCCGGGCTCTCTGGCTCTTCTCACCACTGGATGTCTATTGAGCACAATCAGTCAATAAGACGCGCTCTTTTCTCACATTTGGACACTTTAGTGAGTGCCAAACCTCAGAAAGAGCGTTTTTTTCCGTGCGTTTTTACGCAGCGCCCTGGCCAAAAACGATCTATAAACGTTACCACACATGGGCTGCATGAGATGTGATTCTTCAATTTCAAACAACATAATAATCCAATGAATGATTTATCATCTTGAAAGTGTTTTGTGCCCTCACAGTCAGGCACATGTTCACAGAATGAAACAAAAAGAAATGCGTCTTTACGCAGCGTTTTCCCGGTGCTCTATATCTGGAAAACTGACATAACTACAACATAACTGCAACATAACTACAACATCCTTCACTCTGAAACAACATAATAATCCCATGAATGATTTATCATCTTAAACGTGTCTTGTGCACTCACAGTCAGCCACATTTTCCCCAAAATGACACTAAAAAAACGCGTCTTTACGCAGCGCTCCGTTGTTCTATATCTGGAAAACCGACAGCGCTACAACATAACTGCGCTTCATGTCAGCCTATGGCAATTGTACTCGACTCCAAGAGCTTAAAAGGAGCGGGTCAATAAATTATGTTAATCAGTCAAGACAGATTGGAGGCGTGTTGTTGGCGTAATGAGGGGGAGCATGCCTGCGCCGTGGAAACGCTCCTGCCTCCGCTTCATGCGCGCTGCCTCCCGTCTCCCCAGTCTCTCTTTCTACTTTATTGTGCGTAAGAGCAATTTCCTCCGCAGCCGCACTTCTGTGCAAGGTTCGGTGCAACAAGTTTCGCAGGGAGCCACAACACGCCGTCTGCCAGGCTGACTTGTTTTTGTTTTTTTGGTTTGGTTTTTTTTTTGCGCTCCACTCATCTTTCTCTCTGGCGCTGTCACCACAAAGTCACTGGACGTGAACGCCGCGTCGCAGGCACACACACACACGCTCTCTCACACACTCACACACACACACGCACGCAGAGGGAGAACATCAGTGTGCCATAAATTCGTGACTCCGCGCCAGATGCAGTTTGCTCCCCACAGCGCGTGTAGTTGTAGTTAAATGGAGATCGCGGCGGCAAGAGGAGCATCTGAGTGCGTGGAGAAAATGGAGAAAGAAGTGGCGCCTCAGAAGAAGCGACAGTATTACCGCACCACAGCGCTGAACATTATCTCGTCCTTATGTTCGGTGGCGTCCGTCGCCTTTTGCATCCTGCTGAGCATCAACGCGGCTGATATCAAGAACCGGGTTGTGGATTTGGAGAGTGGGGACGGCGAGCACGGCTTCATCCGCGCTCCCGGCTACTCCATGGATGATTTTAATTCACTGATCGAGCAGAGAGTGGATGAGCTGCTCTCTCAGGTGAGGCTGCACCCGCTCTTCTTGAAGTTGCTGTGTTTTTTTTTGCATTGCGCACACACCGGCTCTGTCTCAGTGAGCAGAGATCGCCTCAAACACTTGTGGTTGTCATTGAAAGCGTCTTGTGCATATGAATGAAAATGCGTTTTATTTCACATTTCAGCGCTCCTATGAGAATTTTGTCAAGATCCGGACCGCCAGACAGACGTCACCTGAATGCAACTGCCCCCCAGGTAAACCTGCTTCACCCCTGTGCACTCTGGGACATGTGGCCGCCTGCCTGTTTGTGCTCAGATCAGAGCTGGTGTGAGAATGAATGGAAGCAGTCTGAACAGGTCCCTTATTTTATTTCTTGGACACCGATGACACCTGACAGTTCGTGGTGATAGTTTGTGGGGGGAGGCCTGCCTGGTGTGAAGGATGCAGACAGCTGACTGGCCATCACACTTAACAGAAAGAAGGGCATTTAACAGCAGTCTATACATAGAGGTGCTGAGAGGTTGTTTGACTTGTGATGCTGCTGCTGCCTGCTCACTCGTACACTCACAGGGGGAAACGAAAGAGCCTCTTGAAATTCACTTTTCCCACCAGTAGATGGAAACATCGATTCCCTCCAGCGTGGGTCGGCATTCTGAAGGTTTTGGGATGGAGTCAAGGTTGAGTTAGACGGAGCATCAGTGTGGGAGAC
This sequence comes from Pagrus pagrus, assembly GCF_965226575.1. NCBI lineage: Eukaryota > Metazoa > Chordata > Actinopteri > Spariformes > Sparidae > Pagrus > Pagrus pagrus. Next base: position 9,353,740 of record NC_140204.1, on the reverse strand, counting down.
GGTGCTCCAGGATGCTGCATAATTCAGGCTGTAACATCACGTTCATTTCTTGTTAGTGCATGAATGGGAGGACGTCGTCGCCGCTTCTCCTCGAAATGTGACGATGAAAGAACTCTGCAGGTGTTTAGTCCTTTAGGAGTGTTTCATGGACAACAGATGAAGGTCTCGAATCTCCGTTTATTGTATCTTCTAGCGTGATCTATTAAATTCTGGTGCAGGTGAAAGAAGAAGCATATTGTTTCTGTTGAATAAAAACCACGTATCTCCAGTTCTGATGATTTAAATTAGTCACAAACTGGAGGATTAAGTGTTAACTGTATCCTGAAAAATGCATCTTTGTTGACATTTGATCGATGGTTTTCATAGGACAGTGAGGATATATGATATATCTTTAGGATTCTGGCAGACTGAAGCTGAAACTAATGATTATTTTCATCATAAATTAATCTGTCAATGATATTTAGTCATTAAAATGGAAAAAAGGGAAAAAATGCTCAAAAATGCCCAAAGTGAGTCTTCAAATTGCTTATTTTCTTCCAGAAAACAGCCCAAAACTCAAAGACTCTTCATTTACTCATGAATCATAGCTCGTAGTAGACAAAGAAAAGCAGCCAAGCCTGAAACCAGCAAGTTATTTCACAGTTTTGCTTGAAAAATGACTTAAACAATAAATGGATTATTGGAATAGTTGACAGTAATCGTCTTCTGATCGACTAATCGTTGCAGCTCTGCACCGAACACGTATATTTGAGGCATTTGCTCGTAACCTTTTGTGCTTTTTTGTGCACTATTCTTCTAAAGCCCTCAAAGATGTCTGTAAGGCAGTGGCGTACTCAGGATGTTTGAGCACTGACAATCATCCGTTTTTAGTAACATTGCTAAGTGCTCCGACTGTGGCCAGACTTGTTTCTGTCAGACGGCTGTACCGCTACAGTAGTTCGACTGCGTGCTGCAGGGAAAACTGACAAGTTTTCATGACTTTTTCAAAGTTTGAGGAAGTCCACATCCTCAGTGAGGCCCAGCTGGGAATGTGATACAGCATGTGTGAACACACTGGAGGCGACCTCTCCGGTGAAGTCACAGTTGTGACATTGTGCAGAGCAGCCTTGTGGTTGGACCTTCGGATGGACAATCCAGGTGTCTGAAAGCAGGACGGAAGTGTCCTTGGGAAAGATGCTGAGTCCTTGCAAAAGCCAGGGACTGCTCCCTAGTTCTCCCTGACCTCTGACCTCTCTGTCAAACAAAAGATTCCTCACGCAGCTACATTATAAATGATTATCACATCTGTCATAGTCAGACGTAGGTGAAAGAAGAAAAACAAGGCTGGTGACAGTAATAATCCTCAATGAAGTGGTTCATCAATTGAGAATGACTCATCTGCTGAGTGGAAATGCTTGAATTACTGAGCCAGAAGTACTGGGAAGTATTAACCATAATGAGACTCTCACAATCATGCTGCTCTCTGTTCTCAATCCCGATCATATGTCTGCTATTTATTTTCTCCCACCACATTTCTGTAAAGGGCAGAAATAAAACAATGAAAACATTTCACATCAAATGAAGCGCGACGGCACTAAAACCGAGGCGGCACCGAGCTTGATCTTGGAAACTGGCACTCTCGGATTTAATTTTTTTTCACGGCGAGGCCTCACCCCATCCGTTTTTGAACTACAGCTACATACAAAACACACATATCATCAGCGCACCATAAGGAATCAGTAGTGTTTTTTAATGATACGTTCCTGCAGCGTAAGTGTATTGCACATGCGTCTTTGTTAATGCTTTGGAGTGAGTGTTTTCAGGCCAAATATCTTTGTAGCGTATGAATGCTGAATGGGTTCACTCAATATTTATCCTCGCCTCTGTCTAGGAGACAGCCCCTGGCTCCGATGTGGCTCTTTTTCTTTGAGGGGAGGACTGTAATGTGCTTTTCACAGTCTTCACTTTATTGCTGTCAAAGAAGATGGAGTGGTTGCAACGGCAGAGCAATGGTCCATGGCTTCAGGATGCTTTATAGGTTTGCTTCTGAATCACAGGAAGTTTGTGCCATCTTTATCAAAGAGAGTCTGTCGTGAACTTGAGAGCGTGTTTTACTCACGCTGATGTAATTCTTGGTTAATGAAGGTGAAGTTATTTTTATGGTGCCATTTGTCATCGTCCAAACAGTGTCTGGTATCGCTGTCATTTAGCACTCAGTTATTGGCTTCTGAGCGACTAAAAGCATTTTCACACTTGGCTGAGATTGCTTCAGTCATGATAGCGGCGTGGCTCAGGGGACGGCAATGTTGGTCAGGTGGTCAACCACTCTGGTCCAGACTGAAAGACCTCAACAACTATTTGATGGACGGCCATGAGATTCTGTACAGACGTTCACAGTCCTCAAAGAATTGATGCGACCGACTTTAGCGATCCCCTGACTTTCCTCTTGCACCACCACCACCGACAAGTTGACGTTAATGTTTTTAGTGAAAGTCATGAAATTCGTTACGCGTATTCATGGTGCCCAGAGGATTAATCACGCTGACTTAAGTGCCCGTCTGAGGCTTTGGTTTATCGTAATATCTTGATATCTGCTGGATGGATTGGCGCAAAATCTTGTACCGACGTTCATGGTCCTCAGAGGATGAATTCAACTAACTTTGTTGATCCCCTGATTTCTCCTCTGGAGCCACTAAGAATTTAACATTTGCAGTTTTGAGTGAAATCTAACTATTGGATGGATTTCATGACGTTTGGTTGGGACATTCGCGCTCCCCTCAGGATGAATGGTAGCAACTTTGACGATCCCTTATCTTGTCATCGTGCAGCATTATCAGGTGGAAATTTAAATTTGGTTAGTACTTTGGTTTATGATTAGTCCCCTGCAAAATTCATATTAGTTCAGGGCTAATTAGGAAATGTTGGCATGCTAACGTGCTAAACTATGATGCTTAACATACCGGTTTACTGCTTTGTCTGGTGATTGTGGTGGCTTAGAGAGGAGGGAGGGGATTGCTAACTGCAAAATGGACATGAAGTTAGCTACAATGACGACTTGCAGCAACTTTAAACCTCATGTGTTTGACTGTTTCAATTAAAAGGGAGTGTAGCCCACCCCTCATCTCTGCTCAAGGCTCGCGGCTTGAGGCTACATTAGCTGCTTCTAGCATTTTGAATAGTGGAGTAGTCTTTTCACTAGGGACCCTGCCCCACATTTTCACGTTGAAGCCTTGTCTAGACTGCACCCTGAGTTAAAAAAGCTGTTTTTACACCATACATTTGGTGTAAATAGTCTTGGGTTTAGGGGGGAAAAAGCAAACCAAACCAAGTTGTTTTGAAGTCTGGGAAGTCACACCCGCACACTGTGCCACACTGTGAGGCGAGTCTCCGAATAATTGTTTCAGCATTGGTGGGCAGTCTTCATTTTCATTTTTTTTGTGCACCTTCTCCTCCCCTGGGATCTGCATTCCAAGCGGGGCCTGTTGTTTAATGGGACTATAATAAAATGTGCAGTCAGCAGGCACTGGTGCTTTGCTCTTTGCCTGTTTACTCACCCATACGCCTCAAACCCCCTCTCCCCTACATCCCCTTTTCCCCACTCTGCTGCATTTCTTGACGCTTCAAAAGGCCTGGCAGCTGAACAGCGGCCAAAGTGCTCTTGAGAAAACAGAAATGGACAACTTGTAATGCACTTTGTTTTCCCCCACTAAACACCCGGCCGCTGGTTGCCAAGGGCAAAGGGGCAGCGGGGGGGTCATCTCAGCTGGCTGTTATGTCTGAAGATTTTCAAAATAAAACCAGAAGCAGATGCAGCAATGTCTGTGTGGCTCCCTTTGCCGAGTCCAAGTTTGGATCACTTAAGAAAAATCTAAACTCCACAAACACCACAGCCCGCAAAAATCTCTACCTAATCACTCCTTTTCAACTCCTCGTGGTTGCCCTCCCCCTTTAGGCCTCACAAAATGTGTAATCCCAGTGGCCTGATACAATTACAGTTGTGCCAATCCCCTCAGATATCCTCAACTCAGTGGGCAACTGGTAATTAATCACTGACAGCTTTTGAATTTGGCCCTCTGTGTGGTTTGGTGCTGGGAGGTGCCCTAATGGCCATGTAATCACTGAGTGCTAGGTGAAGCTAAGCAGACTTCCAGGTAGCCGCCGTGACCAGCTGCTTTTGTTTAGGCGAGTCAGGTTAGGCTTCCTTTGTGAGCGAGTCGGGCCGGAGAGGAAAGATGGAGCCTGGGAAGCCTCGCCTCGAGGCATCGGTGAATGGGCAATTATGATTTTGATTGCCGCTAAATTGCTTAACAGGCGATCCACATGTAAATCATGAGCTTAATGTACTCTGCGCAGTGAATAACGTCTTGCAGGGGCCGCTCTTTGCATGAAAAGCTCGACTCATTCAGCTCAGATTCGACATCGGTCCCAATAAATTGCAAGATGACGTGATTTATCATGATGAATCATCAGAAGTGGCGCATTTGCCCTAATTTTCAGTTCTCACACATGGTTTATTATAAAGGGCAGGATGCTGGAAATAGCACAGATGGGCTCTTTATACCTTTGACACAGCAGTTTTTATGGGAGACGGAGTAGCATGCCAGCTGAAAGCACTAGTAATGACTGTGGCGTTTGAAAGGGTGGCACACTCCTCCTCCTCCTTTTTTTTTTTTACTATAGATTAACCTAAGGGGACACTCTGAATGGAGCGGAGATGACATGATTTTTATGTGAGCGATGTCACAACAGCACTCCGACCGAGACTGAAGTACCTCGGGCTGGGAGGGATGAAGACGGAACTGACAGAATGGAGGAGAATCGAAATGCTCGTGCCTAATGGTTCGTCTCACGTGTCCTTGAACATTTCCTGGCGGTGATCCTCGATCGTCGTTTTGTGTGGAATAAAGTAGGAAGCTTGGAGATCCTGTCTTGGCCGCTGTTACGGTTACTACTTGGAGTTGAAATGAAGGGGTTTCCATTCGCGGCACACCCCACGATTGAATAAAATAATTGTCTCCCCTTTTTTTTATTTGACATGCATTTGCGCCAAAAATAGACTTTATTTGTAATAAAAATTGTTGTTTTCCGTTTCGGATTCGTTGCACTTTCTGCGTCATCAAACATAAAGTTGGACAATGAAATTCAAATTGTTGGTTTTATACCCTGACGTACTTTGTCAATGGATGTCACCCAAGTTGTTTGATTACAGTTGCAGTTGGATGGTTTTCCTGTTGGATGTGCTGCATTAAAGGTGCACAATGTAGTTGTGGGGGAGAAATGTTAATCAGAAGAGAAAGATCTTCATTGACTAAATAAACAAACTCTCTTTGTTTTCATGGCTGAATAAACAAACTGTTTTACTTTGTTTATATGTGGCGGACCCTGCCACCTTTCTAGCTTCAAACAGTGTTCTGGGGACCTGGGTTTTCCTCTGAGAACAGCTTGTTTATTCAGTAGTATTTCTGAGTTTGTATTATTACTCATTTGAATTTCTTCTCCAAAACTACATAGTGCTCCTTTAAACTTTTCCTTGTCCTACTTAGGCATGATGCTTGAAGGAAAGTCTGACAGACTCTGTCTTTTTATCCTTCGTGGATGCAAATTTGCTGTTTAAATATGGAAGAAAAGAATTACGAAGCATTACGTTATCAGGTTTGGCGTCTGCACCTTCAAGGCGCCCTTTGGTTGTGGTCGTGGTCGTGGTACAACCTCCCCCCTCTTTCCACTGCCCTGTAACCTCCCGTGCAGGAGGGGGAATCACTGGCGTCGGTTCCCTTTTGATGCTCCCTCTCCCAGGATCCAGAGCTCCTCCATCAGAGCTGGGTGGTAAATCCTCCACAAAAGGCGGCTCACAAACTCGGCGCCTCATCCTCTGGTTGCCCTCTGACACGGGATTGAAAGTTCCAGTCATCCTCCTACTGAAGTCTCCTTTGTGATGGCTTAGGTTCACCCTTCCCTTCCCGAGCCCACATACTCATCCCTGACCCACCAATATTCAAAGAGACCTTTAATAGACAAGGGGGGCTTTTCTAATGTGACACCCATGTGGAACAGCTGGTCTACTGTTAAATATGGTGATTTTTCTGTCACGCCCACTGCAATGTTGGAGGATTTTCCTTCTGTGTACTTTGACGCGCTGTAGGGCTGTTTTTCTACGAGTGGGTCCCCGTTCGGTTTATCTTGTTGCTAAGCATGGATATAAACAATTGCAGGATTTAAAGTAGACCTATTGTGCTTTTTCAGTTATTCCCTCCTTCAGCGTTTTATATAGGTTGTTATGCTTGTGAAAGATATTCAAAGTCAAAAAGGACAAAGAGGCTCCTCTTTCCCACAGAAACACTGCTCCTCAAATGCCTCGACTGTTGTCTCACCTTGAATTCTGTGACTTTGTGACATCACACTACGTCACCATGTCGCACATTTGCATAATGTATGCATAACGGCTGGTTTGGCTTTTATGGATTGATTCAGCACAGCTGCTCTGTTGTTGTTAGCGATGCTGGGTCAGGCATGTGTGAGCTGACCAATCAGAGGAGACTGGGTCTGCGGGAGGGGCGGGCTAACTAGTGAATGGCAGCTACAGTTAGCAGCGACGCTGGGGATATGCTTCCCTCTATTTGTTTTCAGTTCGACAGGTGGTAAATTCTTACATAATGCACCTTGAACATACTTTACTTACTAAATAATGTGTGTAAATACATTTGTTAGACTTTTAGGATCCGGCTTTGGTGAGTAACGGTAAATGTAAACATAACTTTTGTTTGTTTGTCAGAAAACTCAACGGGGTGCCTTTTTAATATATTGTATTTCTTTCACGAGTCTGTCTCACCCGAAGCTCTCCAGAGGAAACTTGTGATTTATAGCCGCCGCTTCCTGTTTGTGAATCATTATTGGCGTGATGCTCGCAAAATGTCAAACACAAACTGCATTATACATGGGCTCTGATTTAGGATGCAGTCGGGCTCCCACTGCCTGTCTCCGTGAAACAATTCTTATTTAATTTGTTTTGAATGTAAGAATGATTTTCCAGTGTCTGTCATCAATTTTAAATCACCAGTAAAGCGCGGCGATGCCAGTGTTCGCTCATGTCGTGGAAACTCTGGGCTCCAGACAGGCAAAGAGAACTAGGAACCCCTGAGGCGCTCCCCACATGCTCTCCTGCCCCCCTCCCTCCCCACTGCCTGTGGCTTTGTGCCCCAGGCCTCCCAGCCCTAGCAGGCATGGAGGATGGGAGGTGAGGGCCACAGATGCTGCTACTCTGTACTCCATCAGCCTAATAAGAACAGGCACTACAAATAAAACAAGCTGGTGTGCAAAAAAACAGCATCGGGACGTGCCACGGCAGGAAGCTGTAATTGTGCCAGCGTGCGCCTGACATGCAAGCGATGGTTAATACGGTCATGGGCATCCCTAAAAATATGCCTGTAATTTAATAAACAATGCATGGATGGCATTCGCTGACTCTGTTTGTTTTATGTGTGCATGCATCATTTGCTGTCAGTCCACAGACTTGAGGGCAGCGTTCGCAGAGCGCTGTTCCATGTTATGTTCAGTTTTGAAGTCCAAAAACAGCTAACCTTGACACCGAGTCATTTGTCATTTTGGTCCTAAACCTACAAGGGACTGTATGAAAATTACTGGTGTGGGGTTTCAGACATTCAAGACTGTCAATCTCAAAAATGATACTCCAGTATGAAGTTGGTAAAATGTAATGATTAATATCTACAAGACAAAGCAAATGTAGATGATGTATCCCAATTTAAACAGTTATGATATTCAGAGAACATTCGCCAACAGCGTAAAAATGTTGTCTGATATACGCAGATATGTAAACTTTATTTTTACAGAACTTAATGTGGAGAAAGATGCTTGAAACAATTTAAAATGATTAAATTACCAGTTAAAAGTGCACTTTGTAGTTTGCCGGAAGACATTTTTATCATAAGAGAAAGATCTTCATTGACTGATCTGTTTGCCTAAACAAACGAAACAAACAAACTCTCTTTGTTTTCATGAATAAACTGAATAAACAAACTGACCTTAAAGGACGACACAATCTCATACTGTTTTCCTTTCTTTATATGTGGCGGACCCTGCCACCTTTCTAGCTTCAAACAGTGTTCTGGGGACCTTATTTTCCTAGCATTTGAGCATTTGATTTAGCAAAAATAACATTTATGTAATAAATCTGCATGTATATAAGAATATGGGTCAAAAATTTTACATGACTATTTTAACTCTTTTATTGCTCACATAGAAAAGGTTGAAATCAAATGTAAACAGTGAGCAAAAACAACTTTATACTATCCTTCCCTTTTCTTGACACCGCAAATAATTTTTGTACAGTCCCTAACTATAAGTCTGTCACTAGATCAGTTCCCTGTGACACTTCTGAATTCGAATAGCATTCGTTTTTTTGTCTTTTGTTCAATTTCCGGGGTTTAAAGCAAGATATATCAATCCGCACCTATCGCTGCATTGGCGGTAATCCTTCCAGAGCATTTATTTACGGTGGTTGCAAAGCATTTATTAGAGCTAACATTTCGGAGTGCCCACTTTTCAATTTTCAAACCCTTTAGTCTCAGCAAAAACAAGCAAGCAATCCCTCCAGCTATCCAAAGTCAGCAGGGATTCAGATGATTTCTCAAAGTGGAAAAAGTTATGGAGGCAAGCAGGGTTTGCCCAGCGGCTGGCCAGATGTTGTAAGCTCCCAGACTCCCCAGGGGCGCCACCGAGAGGTTGGACGGTCCAAACGGTTGCCAAACACCACGAGACGTCCAGTGTGTTTGTCAGTTAAGGCGACCCTCCTGTTTTTTCCCCCCCTTTCACTTTCCATGTTTAGTTAAAGATACAAGAATGTCCTGCTTGAGATCTTGTCGGCTTGTCCGATGCCCCCCGGGCCCCTCCTGCTCACCGCCACCGCTCACCGGGGGACTCGCCGCTCTGCCAGCCGGCTCTTCCTTCTCGGAGCTAAATGTGACATGAAATATGAGTCACGCTTCAGATCTGAGAAGGTAATAAACACACCGAGCAAACATTTGAGCCCGTGTGCACTCACAAACACGCTGTCGCACACCCGTGGATGCAGCTGTAGCACAAAATATGCACACTTGTCGACGATTCCACTCGCATATTTTGGAGACACCAGCGCCATAGAGACGTGCAGCCATGCGTGACACGCCGCAGGCCCTCGCTGTAGATTTGTAACTTGATCTATTGCCAGAGCGAGGGTTTTTGATGATGTTGTGGTTTGGTTAATTTAATTTTCTAAATCAAGACAGGGGAAAGCATGAAATAAAAGGATTGAAGCTACTCATTCTCAATTTTCTCAACAAGCTCTGATGTTAAAAATGGTGTAGAATGTGGCTTTTTAATTACGGCTTATGCAACAGTATTTTTTTTCCCTCAGTATCTGTAAGTACCTTTTTTTTTCTTTCCCCTTTGGCACGCAACTAATCTGGAACATGCAATTAACTAATATGGCTCAAATAAATATTACATAGCCTGAGGCAGTGGCAATTAAACATACCTGTAAATGCATCTCATGCGTCTGTGTCAGCAAAGATGGATTGATATGCGGAGAGTTGCCTCATGGTCTGGTCGCAGCGCAGACAGGGGCCCCTCCCCTTGTATCTGATGAAGAAGAGGGTAGAAACAGCTGTGTAAGCCACAGTTAAGGCCTGGAAAGCCCAGCGGTGAGACGGACAACCCTATGCACTTTAATTTAATTGAGCGGTCATTTGATATGGTACAAGCAGGCTAGACGGCTGGTTAAATTGTAATTTTCGACAGCTTGATAAACGGCGCTGATGCTCCGTATGGCTGCCTGAAAATAGGTTTGTCTAATTTTTTTAGCCGTAGATGGAGGTACTAGTTCGGTAGACTGTGGCGTAATGATGTGAACTGTCCTCGTCTGCATTCTTCATTGCTTCTTCTTCTGTGGACCACTTTAGTGGAAGTTGAATTATGGCTTTGTAAGATTGGGCATGGTATGGTGGGATGGTAAAGGTGGAAGTTAGAGATACAAATTCTGGAAATAATTGTTAGCAAAACCCTTTCTCTGAACGCTGATCATAGTACGATCATAGTTTAGTTGGCACAGCAGACCTCTATAGCTTTGTGATATGTGGTATCACAAGGCTTGAGAGTGCTATTTGCTTTGGAAAAGTTGCTCGTTTCCAGTTAAAACTGGCAGCAGCGCAGAATTTATCGGTTTTCTTGCCAGGTTTGGTTACTGGCATCGCCGGGCTGAGACACCGAATAGGACCCTTTACCCAGCTAACCAGCTAACAGGAGCTAAAATTACATTTAGCAGCAGTTAGCGCTTGCTTTAGCGACAAAGCTACGGGTATCTGTAAACCAGTAAACTCCATAAATCACCTTGGTGCTGTAACTGGCCTCCGTCGTCGCTCTTGGAGGACCCATAGTCATGGTGATCCGGTCCATATACACGCCCCTGAGTGCAGGATGAGTCATCAGCATTTTTATTTTTTTTCCAGGAAGTTACAAACTGTTAAACACCTACAAAACTGCTTTTTTGGCCTGATAACTGGCGTCTAGGTGAGACATTTAGGGGTTTTGGGCTCAGTGCACGCTCATTATGCCAAATTCAAGTGCTTGTGCCTTCAGTGTATGAAAAAAAAAACAGTAACAAGAATTTTGACGAACGATTTAAAGGCAAGCGTGCTTTTCTCCCCCTGTTCCAGTGCTCACCGCTGAAGAAAGATTATCTCAGCTGATAATGCCATTCATCTGGATGCCTGCTGCTCACTCTGAGCTTGATGAGTTGTTTTTGTGCATCCGTCCGCTGGTGTCTGTTAGGTTTTAATGAATCAGGCATACTGAGCGGAAATGTTCTGAGATTGTTAATCAGAATACCTCATGCATATTTTATACACTTTCCTCGCAAACACAAAAGTATAATGATCATTTATGCTGAGTGTGACATCCAAGTGATGCACAGACACAAAAGTTGCCTTAAAAGTGTTCTACTTTCCCGGATTTATATAAATGCATTGATTTATATTCATATATTTTTCGGGAAATGACCCAAAGAACCTGCTGTGGTATTGTGCAGATTACTTTCCTATGACCTTATACGTGATAATGAATCTGCTCCAGTGCCTTCTATGAGACGTTGTCCCTGGCACTACAGCTTCTATCTTATATTTAGCTTATAGCTCAAAGCTGAGAGTGATACTTTGGGTCTTTTAGTCTATAAAATGTGAAAACAAATTGTGAAGAAGGCTCCCAAAGACTCTTTTTTTGCTTAAAAGTGCAATATATAACAGTTTCTGCTCAAAACAATCAAAAACTAGCGACAGTTATCAACAGGATGTGAGGAAACAACAGTGTTGACGTGATATCGACTGAAGTTAGCATGCTAACCAGCTAGCCCTGTGCCTGATAACCTCTTTCCCTAACACTCCCCTGGTAGCCCAGCTAGCTCCACGGCTAACTGAGCTAACAAGTTAGCAACAGTCATGTAATAGAACACAGTTAGCAGCAGTTAGCGGCTACTCTGGTGATATAATGCCCCCTATTTGTTGGTAGTGTGAAATCAAGGTGGCCAATTCTTACGTATTGCGCCTTTAAAAAATTAATGAAATGATTGATTGAATCATTTAATCAACTTATTGTTGCAGCTCTAGCGATTGTGATGATGCTATTTTATATTGCTGTAGTGGCAGCTGTACTTCAGGCCATCCATTTATCACAGGGTTGGTAGTTCTATTTGTTCACGCCGAAGTGTCCTTGAGCAGGACACTAAACCCTGTATTCCTTCTGATGTCTGTCTTTGTTGTACTTAATGTAAGCATCAAATTAATGTAACGTAATTATGTAAATGCTCTGAAACAAAGATAACGCAATCAGTTGCCCTACATCTCACCGACTCATCGCCAATCAACATGACGACCTGCACGACTTCGTCTGGATCCAGGTTAATGAGCCGCCTCCCACGAGCCATGCTGCTATCTCGTGAGATGCTCATAATGTACTTTGTTACTCTAAAACAAAGTTAGTTTCTTAACGAGATTGGCAGTGTCAGCTTGAGCATGGAGTGCCGTTCATTTCACACAGGATGCTGCACTTCACCGCCTGCTGTGACAGCTGAAGGGCGCTCCAGGTAGAGCGTGCGCCGGATACATACAACACATGCTGGGATTTCTAAGCGTATACCTGACTGGAGGTGTTGAAACATATCACAGTGTCCAAGTATATTTGGATGCTCCATTGTAGGCGGTATGCTGGTTTGGCTGCAGTTCATATTGTGATCTCGAGGGACCTCTGCGGCACCTGTTGATGGACAAAGATAAACTGAGCAAAGTGCCAAGTCTGAGTGAACCAGCTGCTTAATTGGAGCCATCCCTGCCCCTTAAATCTTTAGCGCACTGTAAATGTTTATTGTCTCATAAGTACGCCCAGGTTTCCCAGGGTGCAAATGAATGGCAGTATTTACGTTCGTAGTTTGAAGCTGCAGCAGATTAAGATGGTCAAACCCACTGAAACTGGAGTTGGTGGGAAAACTGACTGGCTGTTTTTGCAAAGACACCACGCCGCCGGCTGACTTAATCTAGAGTAGTCAAGGTTATCGCTATCGTCAGACTCTGGGATAAAAAAAACGGGTGATCCTTCCTTGTTAGCAGATGCACCGGGTGTCAACGTGACTGATTTGAGGTGCTTCAGGTGGAGGGATTATCTCTTTCTAGGTGCTAAACAGCAAAAGATGAGCGGGGGATCCATCACCGCGCCCTTGACCTTCAAAACAAATTAACTCCCCTGCGTTCTCCCTGCCTCGGCTGCCACTGTTGAGCATAAGAGTTTTTTTTTTTAATAGCCATCGGAAAAAATTATAGAGAAGAGACATGACTTTACATGACGCACATTTCAGCTGATTGAATATGACACGACCTGCCAGTAGTTAGAACTTGCCACAGTAGTTCTGGTGCCCAGGGTGAGATGGTGACCAGATTAGTTTGTCTTTCCCTTAGTGCCAAATGCATGTGTAATATCCAATGAAAGAAAACAGGACATTTTGTAAACATGCTGACACCCAAATTGACTATTGGATTTCAGCTTCGGCGTGCATTTGCCATCAGCTCTGCCTGCTTTTTCCTTTCATTTAATATAATAAATGAGAAGGAAACTCTTGCGCACGTGTGGGTCTGCAGTCAGATCCCCAGTGTAACGGGCTCGATCGTTTACTTGTTATTCTTAAAGCAGTCGTGCATGCACTATTGGCCATCCCACCCCTGAACTTGGAGTGGCTTTGTGAGGTGGAGGTCAGTTGGCAGGAGCCGGAGAGAGCGTCTGCGTTGCTGCAAATGTCAGGTCCCAATAATGTGAGGGTGTAGGTTTCGTCTGAGCGAGAACAGGGAATAACACGACATAACTCAATGTTTCTTTGGTTTATATCAGTGGCACTGAGTCCCATAGGAGGTAAGGCACTCTTGCTTGTGAATGTCATAGCCATAAATCTACATCTTGCTAGCCCTAGATCCAGTTGCAGTTCAGGAGAATGCAACTGCGTTGAATGAAGTTAATGAAACTACAATAGACATAGAGTTGATATTAAAGGTGGATTATTTAGATCTAGGTTGTTTGGGTGTGAGTTGCCGAGTTTTAGGGATATTAGCTGCAGAGTTGTCTGCCTCTTCTTGAATATAATGGAACAAGACGGCACTCAAAGCGCCCAAAAACTACAGACCTTGTTGTGAGCAGTTTCATGTAGGACCTATTTTCTTTCTGTATCACCGCGCAATAGGAAGCGTGCATCTACCCATGGAGGTGGATGGTGGTCTTTGGCTAAGCTGCAACGTTAGCTAGCTCAGTTAGCTAGCCTCTCGTCCCTAAGAAGACGCACGCTTCCTTCTGCGGAGTGATACAGAAAGAAAATAGTTCCCTCATAAAACTGCTCACAACAAGGTCCTGAGCAACCAGGAGTTTTTCAAATGGTCACCGCAAGACGAGTGCCGTCTAGTTCCATTACATTAAACAGAAGAGTAACTGCTAACTGCTGCTAACTGTAGCTGCTGTTTACTAGTTAGCTCAGTTAGCTGTGCAGCTAGTGGTCCAGACTGGGACCGGGCTGGGCCTAGTAGGTGACATAACGTCAGAACTCTTATTTCTTCACATTCTCTTGATAAATTTACTCAATTTCTTTGATTTTTTTAAATGAAATTCTTACATATTGCACCTTTAAGGAAAAGAGTATTGGCTTTTCTTCATATGAATACACTAAGATGAGCTCATCACCATCCCTTAAAATCTCCGGTACCTTGAAGTGTTGGGATCATTGTGACGTTGTGGCCTCTCGGTCGTGTTTGTTCTGTCGGTGGCAAGGCAGGACAAAATCAGTGGGCCGGATATGAAGCCACCTCTGAGAGGTGGCGCCTGAGGCAGGACTCAGTGCTGACAGAGGTCAGGGCTGCACAGTTTTAGGTTGCACAAGTGCTCCGCTGCATTGGGCATCATGTTTGTATTAGCAGGCTTTACTGAATAGTTTTGAAGAAGGCTGCACACAGTGAGGTGGATGGAGATCAGTAAGAATAGCACGGTGAGAGAGGTGCAGAGGCTGAGCAGCTAAGATGTGTCACAAGCACAAAGGGGCAACATTCAAGGGACTGTAAGAGAAGAAAAGTGGACTCGTACCACATTTCTCTCTTCATACTTTGCAGACACTCTGCTCCAGGTAGACTGCTTCCCTCTGGCCTGCTCTCAGATTAGCCTGTGCTAGCCAAAGTCAACATGAGAGGAAGTGGAGAAACGACTTCCCTCATTCGCACCAGGACTGCTAATGCCTCGCCAGATCTGGTGTCAGACCAGTCAATTTGAGATGTACCCTTTTATGTCTAACATAAAACAAATTTCAGTCTGACACATCTGAGGGAAGAATTTATGCATTCTGTTATTTTATTCTATATTTCTGCGGGTTTTTAGGCTTACGACTCCAAAATGTACATTTATGTAAAGCAGCTTTTAGGGAGAAAACCAAAGAGATAAAATTGTATGATCGCTTAAAGATTTGTCCTTTAATCTTAGCATATTGGCAAGAGACTGCTGAAGAGATAATGAAAATATATGGAGTAGAAGTTGACTGCACGTTATGCGATGGACAAAATCCAAGACACATTTATGGCACAGGATGCATATGTCTTTAAAATAGCTTTGGCTGCTAGTAAGAGGAGAGGGCTGCAAGCAAACCATTCACCCAAGGACAACTGGCCTGCAGATGTTTAATGAAATAAATTGCATGTATCTGACCTTTAACTTAAAGGAAAGGTTTAGCATTTTGGGAACAGACTGAGAAACAGTGTGGCATTGATTTGTTGCTTTAACAACTGGTTGTTGTTTTGGATTAAAGGTGCGACATGTGAGAATTTTAGTTCAAAACATTACAAAATTAACGAGAATTATCAACAGAATGTGAAGAAATAAACGTTTGGACATTAAGTAAAAGATGTCTATGTACTGTGTTGAAGAGATAGCTACTGAAGTTAGCATGCTAACCAGCTAGCCCTGGGCCCGATAATCTCAAATCTTTCTCCCCGCAGTCCAAAGCTCACCAACACTCCCCTGGTTGTCCAGCTAACTGCACGGCTAACTGAGCTAACAAGCTAAATTGGGATTATTAATTCAGGGTGGCCAATTCTTTCGCATTGCACCTTTATACAAATGAGACATAACATGTTTAATACTGAGCTGTAGAGGTGCTCGTTGGCAGATTTTGTTCTCTTTGGACAGAGCCAGGCTAGCTCATGGATGTATAAGGAGACTTGGATACAGGGTCAGAGGCAGGGCCTTGTTTACGTCTTTGAGAGTTGCTCAGTGCCAACTGAAGCCAGAAAAGTTCAACATCCACATATAAAAATACCCAGATCTTCCACCTTCTGGGGCCCAGTGGGCATTTGCACAAGCGATTTCCACCAGCCGAGCGGTGCACTTCCAGCTTAGCCCTCTGCTGACCTGAATGGGGATAAAATGACTTTAAAAAGTATCAGGGGTTTATGTGAAACTGTTGAGAAAACTTGTTTGAGCTTTCAGAGTTTTACACCCACATTACCGAGGCCAAAACGGAAGGGTAATAAGTCTGAAAATGAGGCAAATTGCTTGTAAAACAGGTTACGCAAAAGTCACCAAAACATCATCGAGGCACTGCTTGCCACCTCTTGATGTCAAAATTGGGTCATGTTCAAGGCCCTTCCCAACCCACCCGTGTTTTAATTGCCATGTGCTAAAGAATTTCCCATGTGCACACAAACCAGTCAAGTCTGGTGCGGCCTAATAATTGTTCACTCAAATCGCCTCTTTGTGCTGCTCTCTGCACCCGGGCTGCCAGGATTTTTTTTCCCCTTTCTGCACTCTCCAAATGAGATCTCCCCACGCTTGCGATGATGCCTCAGAACGAGCCACTGGAAAGTGTCTCTAATTGACAGGGGTTATCTGCTCAAAAATCCTTTTCGCTCCCCCTTCGCTGCCGTCGGCCACCGCATGAAAAGACGTGCCGTAGCTGTCTGATTTCAACCCGGAGCGAAGCTGTCCTTTAAAAAGCAATCTGCGACTCACACAGACATCTATCCCTCCCTACCGGCTCGGCCCCTCCTCTGCTCCGTCCAGTCGCCTGTTCAAAGGCTCTCTCCAGTTTCAATGAGGGGGAGCAGGGTGCAGCAAGCTGTTCGGGGTCTGCGGCTATTGACTGGATTTGTCGACTGGGCGAGAAGAAAAAGTGACCAAAATAAGCAGAAACGACAAACGCAGAAACAGAAACAGACTGCCGTGCAAAAAGAAAAAAAGAAAAAAAGAAAAAAACCCACTTTGTTGCGAGCGGAGCAGCCTGTGTGTGCACTGCTGATATGGATCCCCCATGAGAAGGTTCAGGTCACTGAATCCCTCCTCAAACAGCCCTCAGAAAAAAGATTTATTTGGACTTTTTTTTTCTTCAAAGTTGGAGGGGGGAAAAAAAACAGGAAACAAACAGGGTTTTTTGGCGTGCTTTCTGCAAAAGGGGTTTCTGTGACGCTTCAGAATGATAAATTATATAAATGTCTTTGGAGGCCACATTAAATGGTTCATGAAAATAGCAAGCCCTCTGAGAGTTGACTGTGCCTTCTCTGTACGGCATGCTTTGATGATGAGTAAATGGTATGCTGTTCTATCTGCTTTGACAAAATATCTAAGTACTGAAGAGGCTTCATCCTGTGTTAGTGTGTTTTCTCTCCGGCGCCGTACCGGCATGACTTTCAATGATTGGTGTTGACTCTGATGACACGGTATTGCCTAGCTGGGATTTTACCTGCACCCGCTGCATCCATTAGGAGCCTCTGAAACTCTAAACTGCCGCAGAGATGAAGCAGGTCGAGTTTTTACCCATTACTGATGTCTTAAAATATCGAATATAGCAGTTAGGTCTGCTAGCTTGTTTGGTTGTTGTGTGTGTGTGTGTGCATAGAAATTCAAGCTCAGGTTCGACAGACCGTTGGCACGGCTCCTAGCTCTCACCAAGAAAGCAGCCCCCTGTCAGACTCCCAAAAACCCTGGGCTGGAGATGAAACAGAGAAGAGTGTGTGTTGGTGTGTGTGTGTATATGTGTGTGCCTATGAGCCGTGTGCATCTCTGGCTTGCCTGCGCCTCATACTGACATTTCCAACCGGTGCTGGAGTAAATAAGGCCGGGGACCGCAGCAGGTGTGGGGAGCAGGGCTGGGAGCAGGGGAGGTCTGCGTCCCTTCAACCCCAGGCCGCAGTGAAGCCATCCTGGAGAAGTCAATATTTGCATTCGGTATCAAAGACGGCCCTGTTTTTGTATCCCAAACCAGGCTGTACAGAAGCAAGCTTGTCCATTAGTCCCGGACATGTCAGGGATGCCATGCGCAACCGTTGCACTGGTGTCACATTTTGTGGAATCAGCATAAACCTTGTTCGGCCAGTAGTCTCACTTTTGTCTCATTAAAAGATTAAAGGACAAGTTCACTGAAAAAAATGAAAATTCAGTCATTCTCTAGTCAAGCCCATACCGATGTTTCGTAGTCCACAAATCATTTCTGGAGCTTCACAGCAAAACAATGTTGCAGCATTCTCCTGAACAACTGAAGTAGATGGGGACTCATCTTCACAGTGCACCTTTAAATAGTTGCGTGCGTACAGTTTTCCTTCACAGTGACAGGTTAATACGATAATCACAGTTTCACCATGCAAATAATACAGTTAAGATAATCCGACTGAAGGGTTGGACTGTTTACAACCTGTCTGATTTGACCACTTGTGTTTTGTGTGCTTTGTCTGGCGTCATAGCGATGTGCCTGTCGTCAGATTTTTGAGTTACAAGCCGACTTTATTATGGAAATGTCTCTGTTTCAGGACATGAAGTATGAATTGGACGCAGCGCTGTATGCACCGTCACCTAAGCCTCATGAGCTGTACTTCCACTCTCGTCTAGTCGTCTGTCTTCAACAAACGTCAGCCCCCGGTCCTTGGAAACACACTTTTTCTCAGATTTTGTTCACAGAGTATATATTTTGATTTCAAGACATTCACAGGAGACCAGACTGCGCTGGTGCCTGGGTCCATCCCTCCCTGTCTATTGAAAGTGTGTGGAAAAACACTTAGATAGCTTTGCTTTGATTTGCAGTGTGTACAGAGGGGTTTCCATCGCAGCCGCTCTCATGTGGCCCGCTGCTCGTGCTCCTGTCTGCTCATTGAAACCATCCTCTCACAGGGATCCGAGACAAGACAGCGTCTTGACTCTATCACAGGCCATCGCAGTGGATTTTCTTTCAAGTTCACTCAGCTGCGGAGACAGGGGGGTTGCTGTGAATTTACCGAAGGAGGCACGGATCGGCCTCTAGCAGAGAGACACCAGTAAGAAAGGATTACACGTCAGGGATAAAAGATTACAGTATGTTGGAAAATGTTGCAGCACACGGATTCCCAAAGTAAACAGGCTCTCGAAAGCCATTACTCAATTATACAATTGTGAGCAGACCACATGAGTCACAGGCAGACAAGCTTTGGTTAACACTTGGTGAGACACTGCGTGGTCCAGTGTAAAATGTGTACCACATTTTCACACACCTCCTCGCATGCGAGGCGAATAAGCCACACTCGAGCTTTAAGGTTCCACATTAGCGGGGAGCTCGCGGTAAACAAGCCGAGCAGCAGACTCTCCTGCGTCGCAGTCTTTTTTAGTGTCCTTTTATAGCCTCCTTCCTTCCTCCTCACACGCCGCAGTCTTCTGAGAGGCCGTGCCGGCACGCTGGGGAGTAAAGGAAGTCAGCATGCTTCATTAAGTGAATGCGGCACACCACGCATGTCACTGAAAACAACAGAGGCTCTGTTCAGGAAAGAAATGACACTTTGAAATAACGGTGCGCAGAAGCTGCCCTTAAGGAACGGCTGACGGTTACGCGGCCTCCAGCTGTGGCTCACAGGTTTTTATTTTATATTAGCGAGCTGGAAGTGTTGAAAAAAGCGGTCTTCTTTTCGTGGAGCTTCAGCGGCCTGAATTGAATTGAATTACTGCGCAGCGTTTGCAGTCGTTGCCATGTTGTACTTAAGTTAACTTCATACAGCATGATCTGTGTTTGTTCTGCACTCAAATTTAAACACTTTAGCCCTTAAACCATTACATCACTTCCTAATATAGTCAAACTATGGTTTGTCAGACACTCAAATGATATCAAGCAAATATTATTTTATAGGCACGCAGTTAATTTAAGTATCACATTCGAATTTCGGTCTATTGGGTCGTGTATCAGCACATATTTCAACAGGAATACTAGATCTCCCCGAAGAACAGGACGAACGTTAGCAATCATTAAAGTGCGGATTAGCGTGGCACATGTCCAATGTATCTATGAGGCTGCCAAGACGCAGGATTAACACCTTTTCCTTTAAATTAGCTGGCGGGGGGGATAGATGTCCACTAAGCTGACACAAGCCCACGACTCATACTTGGAATGAAGTCCAGCTTTAAAACTCCAGGCATATATTGGATGCTATAATTATCATTCATTGAACAGTTTCAGAAATATCCTCACTCATGTATGAACCAAACAGAAACAACGCAGACTGAATCATGGCGTAGGGGTCTAGCATGTGGACGAGACTGAATGAATCGCCACAGACAGGTGCATGTCTGCGGCACCTCCAGGGTGGCTGTGCTTGGGGGGGGTGGGATTAGAGAAGGTGAGAGTGCTGGAGCTCTGCCGCGAGGCATTTCCCGACTGCTGCTGTTTAGCCAAGACAGCGCCAGGGAAACAGAAAACAGATGACTGAATGAGGGGGGAGCCGAAGGGCTGGCTTGTGTGTTCCTTCTGTTCAGTTTCTGTGTTTACCCTCGAGGGGTGTCGATGGGATATGGCTACCATATTGTGCATGATATTACACATGTTGCAGCGTGGTGTGGTTCCTCCATTTGTCCTGCTTTTCTGCTCATTGTATCATGACTCAAACCGAACACATGCTGTTAAATCCAATAACGACTCATCCCCTTTTTTTTTTTTGTCAAAACATTTACGTTGCACCCCTCCGCTGCAGATGCATTCAAACCCAACAACCCCAGGCGTGCGCAGCACTTAGTTGTGTCCCTGTGAAACTACAGATTGAAGTCTATAAAACACCTTGAGGAATTGAGTCCTCAGTCTATCCTGCGTAGATATTCTAGTCCATCTTCTACTTAAACAATCACCCTCGTGCTCGCTCTGGAAACTTTGACAGTCCGCCTGCAGATGTGCAGTAGTCCATATCAAAGTGGCTTTGGCAAAGCCTGACAGCCTCAATTAGGACTTCTGTACCACCTCAACTTTTGCACTGGCTAACCTGGTTCCTGCCGTAATCTTGACGGATCATGTTGTGCTTTCTCTAAGGATTTTTCGAGTGACTTTATGTCATGGTAATTTTTTTTGGCTGCTCCAAAGCCAAAGACCCTAATCTCCATATCCTTGGGGGTTCTAGTCCACCGGCTACAGGATACTCTCTGGGTGTTTTTCTGAAACTGCACGGAGTGATAAATATCCAGGTTTGTTCTAACAGTGGCTTGTGAGTTTTGGCAGGTTGTGAAGGTTCGGGCACAAAAGAGAGAAACTGGCTGACAAATAAGATCAGTTGGTCAGTCAGAAGTCAGATTCAGATATAAGTCTATAAGTCTCCCCAAGCTGGGAGGTACAGAGTATAAGATAGAATAAATAGATAGAATGAAGGATGAAGGACTACCTATAATTCTGCAGATTTCCCCTAAAATGCTGTTCCCTTTCTTAGTTTAAAATCTGGCATTTATACTTTAATTTCATGGAAATCTGTTGGAAATGTGCTGGCAATATTAAGTTTATTAAAAAAGTAACACTTACTGGATGAAATTCTGGACTTAGACACTAATGAATGCAGGCTGATGGCTCAGCCCCAGGCTGCACCAACCTTTGGTCACCACACACTTGTATACAGCACCGTGCCATCACATCAGCCACTCAGTCTTGACAAGATTTGCCAAAGCCTGGATATGCAGGCGTGTGTGTGTGTGTGTGTGTGTGTGTGTGTGTGCGGGCAGACAGGCAGACTCTGCTGTCTGGCACAGGCAAGGGTCGGAGAGACAGACGGCTGAGCCATGTTTGATGACTCCCCGAGCTCATCTATCAATCGCCACCTTTCCAAGTCCTCAAGGCTCTTTGGAGATGCCACAGATACCGCACTCTGACGTCAGCGCTGACAAACAGAAGGGGAAGTTGGGAAGCGGCTACTCACTTGTTTATGGTCCGGTGCCCTCGGAGCGGACAAGGCCTTTGACCTTAGAGAGCTCTCGTCAGAATTGTGAGGCAGGCGGCAGAACAACACTTGAGACTAAAATAGTAACGGGAGGGGAAACATGAGATTTCTGCCCATCTGTTGCGATGCTTTAGTCCCAGAGAGATGGTGCTGAAAGAAATCCTAACAATACTATTTGGAGCGTCTCCATTGTGCTGCGCTGTAAAGAAGATGCACCGTCGGTCAAATCTGGACCCTTTTAATCAGAAATGATAATGACATGGTAGCTACTATTCCTGTGATTTGCAAAAGAGATGGTTGACATGTGAATGGGTCAAAGTTGCTGGAAGGAGGCCACATGCTTTAGTCACCGCTCCAAAAAGGTTTGAAGAATGAGACGCACGCCCGAGAATCTAACCTTTACATTTCTCGGAGCGTTGGTGAGGTGGCAAAGAGAGGTACGACATTAGTCTCCAGCTGGCTTTGAATCCTAAAAACAACCCCGGTCAACCCTGCACACCGGGTAATTTCACTAAACACCGACGTCAAATTTGTACCTTTGCGACTGCGTTGAATAAACTGACTCTCTGTACGTACATTTTGAATTGTTCTGGCTGGTGCACGCAATATATAGTTTCTCCAAATGGTCTTACACAAGCAAACTTGCAAGAGATGCCAAGCGTTTCTGTCTCCGTCGAGAAATGCCAAGAGACATAAGTGTCATTGGTTATGTAGAAGATGAAGTGTTATTTAGTTTTTTTGCCCGAAACCAAAATAGAACGTTTGCCTTCTTTGAGCATATTTTCTTTTGTGTGTGCGGTACAAACCTTGGCCTCCGACACACTTTTATAAATCTTGTGGAACCAGTTCATGTGCTGTGCCTTATGGCTGCAGGGACATGCATCTCATCCTCCTCAGCAGCCCTGCAGTTCCCCCCCCCCACCCCCGACCCTCTCGCTCTTAAGTTACCAGCACTGTCGGGCCAAAACATACTCTTGTACCGTGGGATTGATGGGTGCCAATGGTTGCCCCTTCTTCTGGGAAACATTTCCTCGAATGAAGGCTTGTGGTGAAATGTTTACAATGTGGGAACTATTAGCAACCTTAAGGGAGAAACAACCCTGTGTGGTGTAATCAATACTTCTTTTGTTTGTTGAACCCGCACACTGAAACCCCACAGTCCTCAGCTTCCCGGGTATATGGCCCATGGTAAATTTTGCAGTGAGGCAGCTGCTGATGTAGTGAAGTGTAATACTAGAGTTTTAAGAAGATGTAAATGGGCTTACGATGGTGTCTCGCTTTGCGCTGAGAACACGAATGTAACGCTGGAATGTACTAATCAGGTTCTTGTTACTAGCGCCAGGCTAACCGGAAAGACTAACCGGAAAGATGGCTTCTAGGTCTAAGTATGATCCCCAGAGGCCGACTTTGTGCAAATCCACCCTCCTGCAATGGATGCCAGCAGGGAATATTGGTGATAATGGGAGAGATCAATGAGAAAACCTGTTGTGCAGAATGTGTTCGCGTCTGTACCCTAAGTTGAGCGTTGGTATTTCTGTAGCCGTCCTCATTTGCAACAGCTGTACATGTGTGTAACATGTTCATTTCCGCGTGGGGACACATGCACGTCAGTCATGTGGTAAAGACCCACAAAACCCTGGATGTGATCAAGTGAAGTGGGTCATTCAGCAACACCTGCTATTGGAATGTGAGGATCAACGCTCACGCCAGCAGCTGATTCCCCCTTTTCGCTTCGAATCCCAAATGTATCGGGATGATTGATGAGTCGGACACATGCTGAGTAACTGTTTATCTGAGGCATCGTCTCACACCTCCTTGAAATTAGCCTCTCATGTACCTTTTGTTGTATTTTGCTCCAAGCTTCCTCTCAACAGCGCGCAGTCCAGTCCAGTAGGCATCCGCGGTGAAAAAAGTGTCATGCACCTGTTCCCACTTTGGCTCCCTCCAAAGTCCACAACAACTGGGCTCAATGCCGAAACCATCGGGGCTGAGCTGAGATCAGTTTGCCAATGGCTCCCCTGTAGTTTTCCTCTTCTCCCGACCAAATATCCCTCAGCGACGTCTGTATTTTTCATCTTACATTCAGGACCAAGCTTGTTGAATTCCTCACATTCAATTTCACACTTTTAATTGAAACGGAGTCTTTTTCGCTAGGAATAACCTCAAAGGTGTGAAGGAAGCAATTTCAAGGAAAGATACAGCGAGAGCGCACCTGCTGTAAGGTTTTCAGATGACTTCAAAGCAGGCAGATGGGTTACGTTTAATGAGGTAGTCATTGATTTATTCTCGGCAGGAAGGTTACCTGTCTAGTTGGAGCAGCACAATTACCCAGAATATGATTTCATCCAATAATTCACTCTCAATAAAGTCATCGCGGCAAGGTCAGAAAAGGCGCCTGTGTATAATTGAACTTTGGGGGGGTGTAAAATGCTACATGGCAGCGTTTCAACACTTGTTATCCAACATTCATAAATATCCAAGGCGTTCCTCTCATAGCCTTTTTGTACACCTTGAACATTTAACAACTTTCTTTCCAAGTCTTGTAGTATCAACCCTCTTTGGATCTCAGAAAAGACGCCTGGAGAGAGGCTGTTATTAAGTTTTCAGAAGGGGAGGGCGTAGTAATGTCTGCCAACTAGGCGTGGACAGCTGTGAACATGAGAGCCATAACAGTAGCTGTGTCCTCTTCCTTTTTTAGCAAACCTACTTTTTGATACTACAGTCATGCGGGCGTGTGTGGAGGATGAGTTACAGCCAATATTTCGTAACGTTTCACATGATCCACCGGGTCATCCAAGTTAAGCTACGCTCTGATTATATTGGCTGTTAATGTGATAATTATGTCGAAGGTGAGCCGCTCTGTGTGTTTTATTCAGAAAGCAATAACTACGTGATTTTTTTTAAAGCTATGGAGGAATATTTACTGCAGTATGAGACTTATATTGATTAAGTGACACATTTCCCTCTTGAATGTTTTTATAATATTTGTGTTTAAAGTCACGTTGTGCAGAATTTGTCACATTAAGTTGATCAATTTATCAATTAAAGAAAATCTCCCCAGGGTTATTGACTGACATTGTTTTACTTACTTACTTCAATACACTTCACAGCTGCACTCTCCATAGCAGCAGCAGTACCGTATATGAGTTACTTAACATTGTGCACTAATAATGGAAATCTGATTGTGTGTCTGAACTGTGCACTGCTGCCAAATCAATCTCCCAGCTGTTTACAGCACCTCGCAGCTGTCGACAGTTGGTTGGCAGGTATATGACTGGTGTTTTAAAGGGACAAAGCACATGTGATTAATACCCCAAACAGAAATAGAGAAGTGCTTGTTTACCACTTGGCTCCAGACGCAACAAGTGTATATCACCAATACAAGAGAACGCTGTCAACTGTGAACCAGAGGAACATGGGTCCTTATCCTGATCCGGCTCCCAAATCCTGCCATGAAATCCCCATGTTAAGCACACCGCGCTCTGCAAATATTGGTATTTCAGGAGAGGGTTTTAAATTTTTCCTTTGGGAGCTCTAAGCACATTGTAAACAAGGTCGGATCAATCTGGCCGGTATGTTATAAACAAAGTCTCAGCCTTTCGTCATCATGACATAAGATAGACGCCGATGGCATTAGTCAGTCCTGTCTGCAAACACTGGCGCTCCAAGATTGGACAAAGCTACGCTCTGACTCTTGAACCGGCTTGGTGTTGTGCTTGGATTCAAGGTTGTATACCGAAGGCAACTGGAGAGAAAGTGCCCGCTGTCTATGACTGCATTGCACCCTTGAATACCTCCACCCTGTCTCAGAACACTACCTCATACTGTACACTGCTGCCAGCAAGCGCTGATCCTACACAGTACATACAGCCTCTAGCTGTATGTGGAGAACATCTGACCAAAATGCATCAGCAGAAACACCTTCCTGTGACACCACATTTGTTGTTTTTATACTCTTAATTTATTTGCCAAGCTAACTGTATCCAGTGTTTATGCTAAGATAAGCTAACTAGCTGCTGGTTGTAGATATTCATTATTATTCATTACTACAACCAAATATGTGAGTGGTAATAATCTTCTCATTCACAACAAACAAACAAAAACCAATAAGGTCACTAGGTCTTTATTAGCATTTAGCATCTATTAACCTAGCTATAGCATATAGCATAGATTTTTTTTTGCACAGGATATTGAAAGTTGGTATAGTTAGGCAGGTAGTTACTGTTGTTCTTTTTACTTCATGAAAACGTACTTTTAAAGGGACAACTGTGCTCGCATAGTTAATAAAATTGATTCTCTGCACGAAAGAAAGTCTTAAAGATGCTTTAAAATGTCTAATAGCTCACCCTTTAACTTCTATCAAGTCTTGGCCAAGAAAGTACATCTAATATAGGTTAGACTGTGTTTAATAATTCAAAATCAATGGTGAGAATAACCTGTCCATCTTAATGAAATATCTCGAGGGCATTTTCGAGCCAATTAAAGAGAGACGAAGCAAAAGCTGCTGCTAAACGTGCAGGTCACACTTGACTCGCCGCCATACTGATTATCTGCCTTTGGCACACAGTGGAAGTCTTCAAGCACAAATGTTTTAGTCTTTTTGACCGCCGAATTATAGATATTTCATTTTTTTCCCCCATATTTCACTTGATCACATCCCAAATAAACTTGTTTCATCTGGAAACGCCAATGCAACTCGAGACATGCCCTCCAGCGCCGGTCTTATTAATTTCAAGAGAAACACATTCTAGTATCACATTATCACGAAGTACTCAATGTGGTCTTTGTGTGGCATTTTAAAGCAGAGACAGTCGTGGTAAGGTCGGGCACCAGGCTGTAAGGTTAGAAATAGTGCCCCAGGGACAGCACTGAGTTAGAACTTGGCGTTGATCAGATGGAGCTCAGGTTACTACCAGCTGCCCACCCAGATTTGCTGGCAGGTTAAAGTGTCCAAAACCAAATCCCTGCCAACAGTGAGCTCAAGCCCTGAGGAGAGTATTGTGTCTCTGGCACAAGCCGATGTTCAGCTGCAGCAAAAGTCTTGACGGAGGGGAGCTGAGCGATCATACTTTGCCTAAGGTTAGGAAAGCCACAAATCAAAGGTACTCCGCCCATGGAAAGAGATGCCCCATAAAATGCTGGAAAATGTGTGTATGTAAAATCAAATATAAACCATGATGGAGAGTGTTTTCAATAGATTACATCTTTAAAGACACACGAGGGATCTTGGAAATTTTGAAAACCATGTATTTCTTTCTGCATTGTATAATAATTCGTACAGTATGTGCTGTTTCGTCGGTTCTCTTGTGTGCGCGCTTGTTGTGTTGGGTCTTTACCAAACACTCCAGTAGCCGCTGCTGCTGCTTTCACAAAAAAAGATGTGTGGAGAGCTTTATTGAACATGGAGAGTAATGGAGTTGTCGGGCATACACAGAGTCTGCCTGCGCACTGGCATATTGACCCTGTGTGTGTGAAAACTAATAACTTCTGTAGGGAATAAACTTGGTGGACCAAGCAGCAAAACCTTTTGTGATTGTAGAAGTCCAGGTTGAGGCTTGCATTCCCTTTGTAGTTAATAGAGCTTGAAATTAAACGGCAAGACTGCAAGTGAACCGTTTTCTCGTTTCATGATCTTTTCCGCTCTCTTCTGCATCCCCACTTCCACTGCCTTCGTCCTCCCTAACCCCCGAGCCTCCTCCGTCCTTTATCACATCCGTTTAAATCCGAGTCCATTGAGCACATTTTGATTCGATTTTGATTTTGGTCAATGGCCTTATGATGGCCCTCTTGTTGGGCATTGCTCGGTTTGTAGTTTTAGCGCCATGACAACGAGTTGGGGACCGGTGGGGGTGTGTGTGGGGTGGACTTCTGAAGCGTCCATGCCCGCTCGATGAAAGGCCAACATTGTCAGCATCCCAGAGATCCCTTTGTGTGTGGATGTGTTTGATGGGGGGGGCCTTGTCATCTTCATGAGACAGCATGTTTGTTGACTCACGACGGGAGGCCTTTGTGAGGGCCTGTCACTACAAAAGGCAGTTTGCTCCGCTGCCAGCACTTTTGTCCTTTACAGTAGCTCAGTGCAGTTACCTCAGATGATGAGCCGCTGCAACTGTGATGTTTTTATTCATGCTAATGGTGTGGCTCCACGGACAAGCAACGTCAGCCGGTTGGTTGGTGGATTGGCGTGACATTCATGGCCCAGGGAGGATGATCCACCGACTTTTTCATGGGGCTGACACTTGTGACCTTTAGTGAAATGTGAAATTAAATTTGGTTTGGACATTCATGTAACCCAACATGACTTTGGTGATCGATTTCAATACTTTTGGTTTACGACTAAACAGCTGCTAAACTAATGACATTCCCATCAGTTTAGTGCCAATTAGCAAATGTAAGTAGCTATCTTGCTAATCTAAGATGGTAAACATAATACCTGCTTAGCGTGTTGTCATTGTCATGATGAGTAAATCAGCATTTAGCTCAAAGCACCACTGTCTCCAAGTGCATGATCTGACTCCACTTTCTCTTGTTTTTGTCCAGTCTAAGAAAAGCTGGTCCTGAGATAACTACATTTAAAATAGAGATTAAATTGCTATTGAGGCATATTGTCAGGTTGAAAGAGGACCCACCCCTTTAAAGAGGTGTGACAACCGTTGTGAGCCCGTCTGTCTCGAATCCTGTCATCTGGAGATGCTGCTGAGAGCGAACAAGTGGCCACTGTGGAGTTGGGGTCGGGGGGAGGGGGGGCTCTGCTGGAATCACTCGAAACTTTGGTGGAGTTATTTGTGTCTGCCCTGATCCACCGCATTTGCAGCCCACGGTATCAAGTGTTGTGAGAGTGTGTATGTGTGTGTAAGGGGTGGATTTGATAGGGAAGTTGAGATTTGGTGTATGTCTTTGCAGGGGGAGTTGGTCCCCGTTGAGGTACGAGAGCAGCTGGTAACTCCACTCTCTGTTTGAAATGTCTGGCGCTGGACCCAGAGTCAGGAGTCCAGCCATTCATTCCCAGCGAGAGCAAACACAGCCAGGTCAATATCTGCCATCGTGGCCACTACAGTCTGGTCTGGCCCGCGGTTCTCAGAGGAGGGAGTTTTTGACTGTCTAGTTTGGCAGTACAGTATTTTGTGTTGAGACTACCCAAAGAGGGGCCTGTGGGCCAAATTTGGCTCTCGACAGAAGTTTTTGTTGGCGTCCTAACAAGCTGGGAAAAAACTGATATGGTTTTCTTAGCAATTCTTAGTAATATCTGAGGTGTGTTTTGATTACCTCGGGCATATTAACAAGCATCCTGGAGACCAAGGAAAATATTCCTACTTTTGCATTTCAAGACTGAGACCAATGGTCATATTCTAATTTGTGCGTTTAGTCCTGCCTGTCAAACTTGGTCATCCTGGTTTTGTATTGAAACCTTTTTGCATAGTTGGTATCAGAGCTATTGTTGTTTGATTTAGCATTCAGCAAGAAAATGCGAGCTCAGGAAGCGGACCGTGCTTTGTGCCGGCTGCATCCGCTGCACGGGCAGTCACATTAATCTCCATGATCAGTAAGAGTCTTCCCATCTGTCAGTGCGAGGCCTGCTGTGATTAATGGTGAGGAAATTAGCCCCTGTTTGACTGAGTACATTGAAACTGCATGATTGACTCAGGGCAGGTCAGAAGGCCTTTAACTAGTTTGTCTTGTGTCACGCGGTAAATGAGGCAATTAATGGAAGAGCCACATTACTTGTGCGGTTCAAATCTACCTCTTTTCAGGACGTTTCTTAAGACTCGTGTGACTCTGAATGTCAGGACCATAAGGCAAAATGCAATTATACGTCATGTTTAATTTGGGCTACTGCAAGTGTGAGTCCTGAGATCTCGGAGTTTGCGAGATGCTAAAAGTGCCTCGACCCTCGATTGACCTTAAAACAGCCAAAGAAATCCCTTCCCTCTTGGTTCACTGAAAACATTCAAGAAAAAGCTCCTTTTGAAAGGAAAGCAAAGCAACAAGCCACCGCCACTTCCCACCATCGCCCCTCAGGCCAAGTGTGGGGATTGACTGACAAGGTTTTCAGTTTCAGGCCCCTCAAAGCTGTCAACATAAGGCCTCAACTGCCAGTTGCTTACCACATGGTAAGCACAGACACATTTCTTCTTCAGACCGCAAACATTACCTTTCTGCTTTGACCCCCCTTTTGTTTCCCAAACCGCTGCTCTTATGGGGCTCATCCCTGAATGTTTTAAATCTGACACGGGAGCAGTTGTCTCAGAGGATCCTTTCTCTTGTGCGACCACCACACAAGAGATGCCATCGAACAGACATAAACTCTCCCCAGTGCTTCATCTCGCACTAACCACCCCGCTGCGGATTCGTAGCAGTTACCCAAACTTGCGGGACGAGGCCATTACTCACAACTGTCACGACTGATCCCAGGTCACAAACATGTGTCAACTGAGCACGACACTCTGCCTGGCATCAGGATACCGGAGCTCCTGATCTTTTTCATCACCGCCCCTGCTGACACTAACGGCTACGAGCACCTCAGGAGAACGGCCCCGGTTGATTTATGGCGAGGTGATTCTGTTACATAGACTATGTTTGCGGCATGTATTTACTCTTCAAGTGCTGTTGCTGGATCTACATCAGAGGGTACAGTATTGGAATAGATCAGGGAGGATGCTTCAGCGGCTGAGTCAGCCAGTATTTACACCTGTTATTTAGTGCCATATTAAAATCTTAATCCTCCGTACCATCATTACACAACATACCAAAATAAATCCGTGCATAGTTTGTTGATCCTCTTGCCCGAAGGACAAATGCCAATACAGATAGAGAGATTTGTACATTACGGACATAAATTAAGCCACTCAAATATCTCCTTGACTTGAGTTTAATCATTTCTGCTTTTAGACGTACGTTTCTTTCTTCCACAGTAGTGCTTTTATTACGGCCATCTTCCGTTGGTGACATGTACTGGACAGATGGTGAGAGCGAAAGGTTCCCATGTGCCAACCCAGACGTGGTTATGCCAGCGACAGACAAGGGGATGTGCTATATTTCATGGTGTAGGTGCCGCGTCTGAACCGACAGCTGACCCGGCCCTCCTGTTTAGTGTGTGTTGTGACCACACGTCTGCAGCACAGGCAGCTCTATCCATATATCCTGTGAATGACAGGCGGTTGTTATCACCAGCACAAAGATGGTCATTCACTCAGTTTCACCTGTGATACATGGTCTCTGTGTGCCTATTCATTTATCTACAGCTAGTGGTACTCTTTGTATACCACTGTTGCACCATGAGAGGACACTTTACTGTGCACCAGAATTATTTAAAGGTCAATTTTTAAATGTTTATCGGTTACAAAATTTCAGCTAGCGTTAGCAACGTTAGCTCGTGCACAAACTGGCAACCACTTGAGGGAGCGGAGTGATTTAAATACTTTGTCTGGTTGTAATCAGAGCGCAAAGTATTCACATTAATGCGGCAACTCCATTGAAAGTACTCCGAGTGCTGCAGAGCTGTAACAATTAGTCAGTTAATTGATTTATGGGAAAATGCATTGGCAGTTATTGATTCATCACTAAAATGGTTCAGTCAGTTTTCATGCCAAACAATTACTTGTTCCAGCTTTTCAAATCTGAGGATTTTAATTGAATATCTTTGGCTTTTTTGGATTAAACAAAGTCTCCTCTGACAGTAGTCTAACAGATTGATCAGCTAATTGGGAAAACATTTGTCAGATGAGTCAATAATGAAAATAATTATTGAAGCCCCATACCACCAGGTTATATCTGTGTAATGACACTATTTCCCTGCGGCTTCATGGTTTAGGATATGATTATCCAACTATGTTTCGACCAGATGTGTTATTTATTATTTCAATTGGCTTTCCCACATCCTCAGTAGTGAACTTTCTCATACGAGCATGCTCTGATCCTGGCAACGTGTTTTTACATCCAAAGTAAGAAACCCACAATGTTGTGATATGTAGTAATTTGGGCTGGTCAAAATGTCAACTTTGATAACAGACTGAGTTGTAAGAGCGCAGACATGAGAAAACTGGGCCAAACTTCTCCCTGCAGCTTTATCCCTGTGCTCATTGACACCGGTAAACTAAGCCAACTGCAATGAAACAGGAAACATTGGCAAGTAGACCTTATCAACCTCCCACCCCGTATGACTAATACCTGGAAATAAACTTCTTTAAATTCCCAAATTGCGTCTGCTCAACTTGACTTTCGAGTTAACTGTTTGCATTATGACATATTGAGGTGTCCTGTGAGACCCGACTTGAATAAGTGCTGCCTTGTGCGCCAGAAAAACTGATAAATCAAAAAGGGAAATCGTTTGCAATCCTTCCACAAACACGCACACCATCCAATTTCCTCAGCCGGCGTACTTAACAGAGAGCGCAGTATTTCCTCTCTATTTTTCTCAATATTTATTGAAAATCACAGCATGACTGGATTTCATTTTGTTTAGGGACTCTAATGTTTGCAGCCGAGGCGTCCAAAAAAAGATAGATGGTTCGAGCTGGGTGACAAGATGCTGAGCTTCTGTGCATCTCATGAGTGGAAATGGCTCGTCCCAGGGTTGTGACTCCTTCTTTTGAATTTCAATTGCCCCCATAATTCATGCTACTTATTAGCGGCTGCCAGGTCTGCAGCGGCTATCGGCATTAATGAACTGTGTAATGAAGCTGGGTTTATTTCACCGGCTTCGGGACGTTTCACTATCAATCCCGTGATATCTTGGCATCAACATTTGAGGATACAATACGTCTAATTTTCTTTCTTTTTGACTGCCACTGTTCAAACTGTGATGCTGTTCAGCCTAAGTAGAAGAAAGAGGAACATAGTATCAGCCAAGTGTGTCATTGAGTGCTCTGTGCTGTGAGTGTCTCCTATGATTAATTATGATGATTATGACATTACAGCACAAAACCCAATATCTGCCACCCAAGTGAAAAACAAAAGAATCATTTATTGAGAGTTTGCCCTCAGCGATTATTAAGCTAGTTTAATTATACTGTCTAAATGTTAATAATTTAAAGGTAGTCTAACATTTGGGATACATGCTTGTTTTAGTGGGAGTTGGATGAGAAGAAGTTTCAATTGTGTTTGTTCAGGAGATGGCTCCAAAATATGTTTAGCTTAGCTTAGCACAAAGACTGGAAGCAGTGGGGGACGGCTGGCCTAGCTAGCTGCGTAGGTAGGTGCCCTCTAATGGCTTCAAAGTGGCCTCATTTAGCAACACAACGCTTTTTAGGGACACAAATGGACACAGTTTGGTTTAACCATGGACGTATCAAGATGCCTGGACACTGTGTTGGAGACAGAGCCCCGTTCATTCCTATGACAGCTGCTCAGTGGTGCATGAAGCCCAAAAATCATGACTTCCTGGGTAAGAAAACACCCAGATCTTCCTTGTTGACTCTCATTTTAGCTTGTTATTTGGTGTACAACTACACCGCTGAGGCTAAATGCTCCACTATGTTCACTAGCTAGGTAGTCGCTAACGCAGATGTTTGTCTGCTTTGTTTGTCTTGTTGTCCTGTTTTGTAGCGTTGAAGTGTGGTTTTGCTGAAAATATTTGGCGACTGGGAGTGGGGTTGATGAGTTAATAGTTTTAGGGCTGGAAACCCCCCAAAAAATGAGCTGAAAGAGGCCAAAAAGTGCTGCAGAGCTGACCAGAATGATACTTCTTCACACATCGTAGTAACATAAGTCACATGACCCGCTGTTTTATTGAAAATTATTGATTTAGTGCTGTTTTGATTCAATAAGAAAACATTTCTAATTAATTTGTCTATTGCATGAAATAAATTCTCATGTGATGAATTTGTTTCTGATCAAAAGTCTCGTCTGTACTAATATAACGCACCACAAAAACATATGCACTCTCCCACTGGGAGCTAATTTGCGAGAAATAAGAGACAGACTTGGAATGCTGGCTGTAAACTTTGCTTTCTTATAAAACTAAAAAAGAGTCGACGTTCTGTCGTGCTCGTGATTTAGAGGATGAAGCGAGCCATTTGCCAAGGTTCCCATGAAGACATTTGTTTATTTTGACGAAACCAGAAGGCACCAACAGAAGAGCCACACAAGTGGATGCTTGACAAGTGCAATAGAAAGATAATAAACAGTCATCACTGGAGCTGGGGATTTCTTGAAAAAGCATTCCCTTGCAGAGGCAGTCAGCCATCCAATTGTTTCAAGTGTTTCTCGAAACCTCGCAGGGACACTGTTGTCCGCAGTAGAAATATCGCCATTGCTAAAGATGTATCTGATATTAATTTTTTTGAAAAATGAACCTATTATGTGTTGGCATTTTGTATAATTTATCATGTACTTCCCTTTACTTGAAGCACTCTCTGGATGGAAATATCTGTGCTGCAGTGCCTCAGTTCAACAAAAAAGGCCAACTTAAAAGACTCATCCTCAACAACCAAGACATCAGCCAACATCTGGTGTCCTCGCTCCCCCCTCCATTGATGAGTAAAGGGACTTTTAACCATGTGTTGTGGGAAACCAACGTCTTGCAGCATCCTATTGTGGCGAAAATACATGAAATCCAGCTGGATGAAAATAAAGCTTGAAATTGGCGTTATGTAAAACACCATGTGATCTTTTTAGACCAAATTACAAAGGAATACTGGAAAACTAATCATCTTCTAGACCCAAAATGTGAAAACGTCGCAGTGAAAGAAACACAATATGGGGTTAAAAGGCCACACCAGTCGCTTCTTGTGGTTCCAAAACCATCGTAAAAATGTCAAATCTCAACTCAAAATCAGAAACGTATCGGTTACTTGACACACTTTGTGTATAACGCACAGCGCGACCGTGCAGCTACGATACAAATGTGAAAACTAATCGCGCTGCGCAGCTCATAAAAGTTGCAGAAGTACCCTTCGGCGTTTAACGGAGACAATGGATGGCGTGCCCTCTCATCCAGAACACTGACAATGGTGATGTGGGTAACTCTATCTGTGCTGCTGGGGCTCCTGTATAAAACAACAACAATATGGTTTGAAAAAAAAGGCAGCTTTAAATGCAACTTGATCTATTCTTTTCCTTTAATAGTGCCTGTGTCAAATAGGCGTCATTGAGGAGTCACTCAATGTTAATGGCGAAAGCATCTCCATCGAGCGAGTCTTGTTGTGAGTCCTGTTCATATAAAGTGCTAATCCAGCACTAACTAATTTAGTAACTGCTGACGGAGTGACTATAACTCTCCCAAAGACTGCTCAGCCGTCCTCCGGTTCCTCCTGTCCAGCATCGACGTTGGTGAAAACCACTTCACTCCCTCGTGTACACGCAGTTTCACTTCCTGGAACATGTTTATGCTTTCTCCCTCCCTGCTCATTACTTCTCCTGCACGCGCTTCCTGAGGTTTCTGCCTCATCCGAGATGCATGGGGCCTTTGTCTGCGCTGCGCAGATGAAAGGTCCGCGGTGAAGCGGCAAAACCGCGCCGAAACAAAAGGATTCTTTCTCTCGTGCTCACACATTGGAGCAATCTCAAAGACAGCTGTTCCCCTCCCGGGTGTCCCGGACTCTCCGACTTGATCTCTCCCTCTCTATCCCATCCACCCCGGCTTCTTGCTGATTTATGAAAATATCAAAAGGGAAAAGGAAAGGGCCCACCAAAGTGGTACAGAGAAGAGGAGAGCCTCTCCTCCTGTTTACCCTGTCCTTGGCTGTACAGATGCCCCCTCCGGGTCAGATAACTGGGATTCTGGGGCAGAGGATGCACTTCTGTTACAAGTTCCCCCCCGACTGATCAGGGCAGATGACTTTTCAGCGCCCGCAGATTTAACCCCACGGTGGGCGGGTCTGTGCGTAATGAAGGGATGTAAATCAAAGTAGTGCACTGCCGCTGCAGCATGTGGGATTGTGCTTAAAGGCAGAGGGCACTCCAATTACCGGCTCTGTCACCAAAGCATGATGAAAGTCCTCTTAGCGTGGAGAGCTTGTTGCTCAAACATGCGACTCAGACACTCTAAACCCCGCGTGATAAGACTCGGCCCGAGGAAGGGCTGTGAATTTATTTGAAAGGCGGAATGGATTTTCATTCATCAGTTTTTATTATATGTTATCACTTCTTCAGCCGCTGCGGATGGGAAGGAGGCTGACAGCCGTGATCAAATCCAATCGCGGTGGTGAAAAGTGTCATAATTAACTCCAGAGAGACGAGTGTGTCTGTGCTAAACGGTGTGACTAAACCGTTTTGCGGTGAATTGCGTAGGAATGGATTTTCATATTTAAAGCAGGTTGGTGTCCTGTGGGATCGCCGCACATTCAGGAATCCGCATCTCTTTCAATTGATGAAATGAAATATTACAACCTTGGCAAGCTCCAGACAGCACAAACAAGCTGACGTAGTACGATGACGGTGCTTGAAAATCCAGCTCTGCCTACCTTTGTGCGCATGTGTTTTCTGCGTCAGTCGGATTCCTGGATCCCACGCCTCACATGAGTGAGACAAAGAAGCCGGAAAAAACCGGGTCAAAGTCGGGCTTTGACCTGGCAGTCCACCAGAGCTCCGAACTAAATGGAGACGGAGCGCAGAGCCTCTTGCACCCCGGAGCTTGGAAAAAGAGCCGGCCTCTTTAGCAAACCCAGAGCGTGGCAGGTTTACTAGTCATAAACACGAGAAAATATTGGGAATCCAAACATGGGATTTACGGTACTTCTTAAAGGCATCTGGCACGGTTGAACTTTATGTGCAATGTGTAAACACTTATGTAAAGCATAAGTACCTCTGCAGTTAGTTGCTCTGTGCTAAATTGAAAAGTGCATGTTTTTTCTTTTACGGCATCTGCCCGTCGACGGCATAACTCATCTGATCCCGAACCATAGATCCAGACACAGGGCTGGAAAGGCCTGACATTTGATCTCTTTCTATAGGAATTAGATTAAATACCCGTATATCTTCCTTGACTGTATAAAACCTTAAAAGTCATGAATGAGTGCTCAGAGCCTTACGCAAACGACTGTTTAATGTTAGACATGGTTCACTGAAATCCTGCGGTGAGACTTTTACTATTTATTGGTAGAAGGGAGCTGCACGTTCAGGGAACATGAGGCCGAATTCAGGAAGACACTGACAGGAACTTTTAGTAAGAACCTCGAAATCCAGCTGTTGCTATGTGGACTACTTCCTGAATTGAATATGACTTCTGTGTATTCAACTATGTAAAGTAGGTTTGCGCCAATGGATGATCGTGCATCGCCAGTAGACCATTTTCACAGGGTGGTAAGTTCAAATGTTGTGCTGCTGCGTTCGAGGTTGCGAGTGCTTTAAACGTACATCTCTCCTACTTTGAGCCTTAGGATGCTTTTTTGATACGACCCCTGGTTGACTAAAGAACCAGTAAACATCAGTTTTGATACCACCTGCCAAAATCATGATGCCAATCTCTAACAACTAACTGGCGTACCCGAGTCTTTACCCCCTCCTCGTGCACAGAATAGCATTCATACAGTGGCATCAGAGTGCAGACAGCTGGCTTCTGCACACAGCCATAGATTCATGAAAGCGCAGCGGCGTGCGGATCGATCAGCTTGCTCAGCCCGGCGGAAAACTGCAGTCATCTGAGGAAATACTTGAGCTAATCATGGATTGCAAGCAATGCTCGTGGGAACAAAAAACGTGCAACGGCAAAATAATCAGTGTTAAATAAGGCAGAATAAGTCGTAAATTAGGCAGAAATGCACAACATGAGCAAATGTTCAAGGAGTGTAAAATTTGAACAGCCAGAGAGCGGATGTGGCGAGGACGTGCACAAAGCTCTCGCATTCACACTGTGAGTCAGGTAATGAGCAGAAACGCAGTCTAGTCGATCACCCCGGCAGCAGAATACGTACCAGCAGGGATGAGCTGAGAGGAAACTGGCTCTCTGAGCTGAGAAGTGAATATTTTACTCTCGGAGACGCTGTCTGCCCTCCAACATGTATGTCTGCCACTCATCGGATGGGATTGTGGGATCGTATGTGTTTAGTCAATATCCCGTGTATTTATGCATGCTGTCAACAGCGCAGCAACAAGGTCTCACCAGCAGGTCAAAAAAAGTGTCAACAAATCCATCTGGATAGTATTTTCGGTCAGGGACCCCCCCTCGCTTACCCCTGCTTCCCAAGTGTTTGCATATGCATACTGTGGCAACGAGTGAAGCAGATATTTGACTTGGACCGTTCATGGTCCTTATCTGTTATGACAGTGTTCAGAAAATGTCATAAATTGAAGGAAAAGAAGAAAAACAAGCAGTGAACAATGGCCAAAGATGAAGTCATGTTTTTTCCATTAGCTTTGGTGAATCCTCTCTGTCTCTCTCTGGAAATGGATCTGAGAGGATATGGTTTTGACTCGGAGTGTTTTTAGACCAGTCGCTTCAGATATCATCTCGTAGAGGGCCGGTGTGTTCCTGACAGCTGAAGAATGCCGTGTATATGTTTAACTGACAGTTTGTTGCGCTCTCGCCGGGCCGAGTTTGAAGAAGTCGGCTTGAAAGTGATGTCAAAGATGCTTCACCCTGAAATAAAAAGTTTACTTGGGAAAACACTAACTGTCTTTTCTCCCTGTTTCTCTCTCTCTCTTTGTCTCTTTTGGCTGGAAAACCAACCGCTCGTCTTGGATTGCCTTGAATGACTTCAGGTATGTCAAATCACTTAATACCACTGCTACAGTATCTAATGAGATTACCTCCTTTACCCACACTCCCATCTTACATATGGTAGTTCAATAAAAGGCACGTCTTACTATGTCTCTGCAGCAATTGGATGTTACTAAGTACGTTCTTTGAAATAATTTATTTTATTGGCTATCAGAAAATAAAAAAACATAAATATGCAGAAGATGGGATTGATAATCACTTGACTCAAGTGTGAATATGTATAATTTACTTGTACATATACTTTACCTGCACTGAAAAATGGTACAATCACTCAAGTACTACACTTACAGTGTGTACAATTTTGAGGTATTTGTACTGTACTTGAGTATTTCCATTTTCTGATACTTTCTGATACAATACTTGTGTACTGTATGTGTAAAAAAAAAGGAACGTCAAGCCTTTTGTGGCTCCAGAGAAAGCTGCATGTAATCTGGTAAATTACCTCCAGTGATGTCACTCTATGGCTAAGTTGCATTCTGGGTAATGTAGGCGTCAGGTTTTTTAAAAAGAAGACGTGTTCGGCTGTATCCATTTTGATCATTTGTTTGTTAACTGTCCATAAGGACTCCAACAATGTTACAGGAGCGCAATGCAGACCAGTGGACTGCTTTTTAAAAACCTGACGCCTACATTACCCACAATTCAAATTAGCCACTGAGTGACATCACTGGCGGCAATTTATCAGATTACATGCAGTTTCCTCTGGAGCCACAAAAGGCTTTATACCACTTTTTTCACATATGCAGTCGTACTCCCCAAGACCTGTTTTACACTGCGATGTGTAAAATTGGTGGACTGACCCTTTAAGTACATTAATTGCCAGAAAATCAGCTTTGATACTTGGAAACATTTACAGTAATACCTCCAGTTATTTTCTCATCACTGGCTTTTCCTTAAATATAATATTTTGACATGAAGTCCTTACTTTGACTCAATGATGACTTTTCAGTCAACACATTAAAGATGACATTGTGCAGATGTTGTGGTTCGAATTTGAAAATGTTGCAGTCCCATTAGTGAACGTTAAACAAAAAGCTGAGCTAGCATCTTTCATGTAAATTCATATGAAGTGCAAATAAACACGTCCGTTCACATCAAAGGCCACTAAGTTCCTCATAGGGACACTAAGTACAGTAAAGCTTTGAAGTGGTCAGAATACCACAGACCTTCATGTTATTTCTCCTGTCAGTGTTAAATACCCGTACCCTCTCAGTCCTTGTGTTTTCACTGCAGCGATGAAGAGCCTTAGTCCCCCCTTAAGCTCTCCGCATTGCGTAACCGGCAATTTGCACCCCGCTTTTTAACCAGAGAACAAACTAGGCGAGGCATGGTGTGCAACCAAACTCTCAGTTTGCATCCCCCCACAGCGCAGGAATGTTTTCTTAAATAAAAGAGCCGATTTATGCAATAACACAGACATGGCAAGCGCAATGAGAGTTTCAGTTATATTGGATTCCCCTCAAACTTTGCACATATTTCACTTTGCAATGCAATAAGGACCTGTATTTCTAATTTAGCACTACAGGGAAGGGCGAAGGGGAAATAAAGAAATCTTGGCTGCCGAGTCGAGTTGAGAAACACCAGAACGGATAATGACAATATTTGAGGGAGCGTTTGCTTTAATGCTGACGAGAGAGACTAAAGGATCAATTCAAAAGACATGTAATCCTGTCTGACTTTATTGCTGGGTTCTGGCAGCCATCTGAGGCAACAAACAGCACCGACCGGCGCCAATCAAAACATAATCTCGTCAATCTGCTTGATATAGTCATTACAGTGTGGATTAGAGTAAAGCATATGATCCCTGCTTAGGGTGTTGTTGTTTTTTTAACCATTTTTCTCTGATATGCCCTCTTTTACTGTGAACTATCCTGGATATTGTGCTGAATGGCTGCTCAAGAAAAGCTGCGTTATAGGTCCTTTCCATATAAAATATTCTAAGTGGAGCTACAAGTTTGTGTGCCGCACATGTCAAAACAATGCTAAATTTGTGTTTGCTTTGAGTAATCAGCGGACGGACGGAGCTATGTGCAGAGACAAAGCGGCGCACAGAGCAGTTAAGGACCGCTGTTCCTGCCAAATCTCCGTCCTCTCCATCCCTCTTTCCACTCATTCGCCACCGTGCCTCTTCCCTCATTTAACCTCTCTTTACCTCGCGCTGCCCGCTCCTCTAACCTCCCTTCCTCATGTCGCGCCACATCATCTGTCCTACAATGTCGCCTCTGTCTCTCCGCCTGTATCCCTGCCCGACCTTTGCGTCCATAATTCCCCCTCTTGATTACTTGTATACCTTCCTTCTCGCGGTTTCTTCCAAGACCTCTCCCTGCTTCATTCCTGGCCCCCTTCCTTATCTTGCTCACTATAAATAATGCCACCTGTTGGGCTTGGGCCCTCATTACAGTCACGTAACAGTAAATGAGGGCCAGTGAGGGTGCCCTGTATCGGGCTAGGCAAGTCATACCACTGGCACAGAAAGCTATGCCTGGCACTCACTGACTAATGCATTTGCTAGTGAGGCCACAGGGAGAATAGCTGGAGCAACGAGGCCAAGGTTAAAACAACCTCTGATTCTCTGCACAGAGGGGATTTCAGAGAGAAACTTAAGAGGGTTTATGATGATGATGATTGCCTCTATATTTTGAACCTACATGATCTCAGAGTGTTTAAAATGCAGGTATGTACAGTATGTTGTTAGTATGATAGCGCTGCAATCCAATATTCTTCGAGGAGTCCAGAGTAGCAGCGATGCTCGGTTGAGGAATTGGGTAATCGATACATGTTTCGCACTTTAAAGCCGAGGGCACGGCACAAGGTCAAGAGGGTTGAGCACTTGAAAGCACGCACGGTGGGACGTGATCAGGGGCGTGGGCGACGAGTTCGGAGGTCGACTCTCTCAAATAGCCTCGGCGAGTACAACAAGCCATCGGCTCCTTTGGCTTTGAAATGGGAGGCGGCGCTGGCTGCTCTCCCACGCCGGGCCAGCTTTCAGCATGCCACCGCCCCGCCATCAAACACAGTTGTTGTGTCAGGTGTCTTCCTGGGAGAGGTTATTTTTAAGATGATGAAGGAGGGATCCGCTTGATGATCGTGTTTGACGATCGTATGCTGCACTTGATGTGCAATCAGCAAATTGACAGGACAGTGACGGGCAAGAATATTGATTTGAGCTGTGCTGTGTTGTTATTCCATCCTTAAAACAATGTGCACATACTGTTTTCTTGATGAGGATGATTTCTATTTGGTGCTGATCCCGTCCAATATTGTTATTCGTTGCAGATACTTTCCTTACCAGATACATTACATTACCGATCCGCATATCCCCTGGCCAATTTCTCATTGCAGCCTTTGAAATTCTCTTGTTACTTTGGACCTCATGAATAGAAATCTTCTTACTAGTAGTTGAAGTTTTTGGTTGTTTAACAATGAAGACAACGACTCCCATGATCCCACACAACTTAAGTCTGATTTGATTCGTCTCTAACGGCAGAAATTTTAATCAGACGAGAAAGATCTTCATTTTTTTATGCTTAAACTCACAAAATAAACCATCTCTTTGCTTCATGACTGAATAAACAAACTGACCTTAAAGGACGACAACGTTTCACACTGTTTTACTTTGTTTATTTGTGGCGGACCCTGCCACCTTTCTGGCTTCAAACAGTGTTCTGGGACCTTATTTTCCTCTGAGAACAGCACCTTTTTTACTCTTTTACTAAGAAGTGCTGTGTGGATTACTTCAGCCTCATGTAATCACATAATACCATCAACAATATTGATGATATTCAATAAAAAGAGCTCTGGCATCGGCATCAGCATAGATATCCAGATTTAGGAATCGGAGTTGGAGTGGAACAGAAAAAATGGATCTGTGCATCGCTAATAATTTCTACAAATTAGCCGACAGTAAATGTGACAGATGTGACTTTGGTGGCTGGTAAATCATTAGAGGTACTAGCTAGGAGGAAACTCTGTGCCTGGTTAATTAGCTCCTGCTGCCTATCCATAAAGTGCAGAATGCCATCCAGCTCCGAAGGACAGAAAATCACAGTTTTCTCATGACATCTGTCTTGAGGGCACTTTTGTTCATCTGCTAATTACTGTCTGCTGCGTCTGCAAGGAACAAAACTGCTTCCCTCTCTCCTTCAAAGGGACACACCATGTCAGCCCGTTCTGTATGCCAAATCAATTAGTCATCAAAAGTCCCTCGGAGAGGAACAGTTAACCTTTATGTCCATCAATGTTTCATTAGATCCCCCCCTCGCCACTGCCGCATTCTCTCCCTCGCTGAAATAAAAGCAGGGCCTCG
This sequence comes from Pagrus pagrus, assembly GCF_965226575.1. NCBI lineage: Eukaryota > Metazoa > Chordata > Actinopteri > Spariformes > Sparidae > Pagrus > Pagrus pagrus. The sequence continues at coordinate 9,311,043 of NC_140204.1, read as the reverse complement.
TGGCGGTTAATGTAAATATAAACATAAATGCGGTCGTTAGTATTCTCTCTGTCCTCTCGCGGATGCGTTGTATTGGAAGCGGTTCAGAGGGAAAAGACGGTTTGATGAGCGTCTCTGAGCCACTTGCTTTCATGGATTATTCAGAGGAAAAGAGGTCACGCTGCGGCTGATTGTTTACATGCCACCGAATCACGTGCAATAACTCCCCCGCTGGAGTTTTGCTTCTCTCCTGAAAAGTTAGGTACACGCACAAACAAATTCTCCATGCGGCGCGTCGAAAAAGCAACGAACAGTCCCCGAGTTGTTATTCCCGCACTGACGTGAATTCGCATTGACGAGTGAAATACATCAATGCTACAACAGAGGAGGGGAGAGAAGCTACATTTCAGCAGGACTCACATCCGACTTCTTTATTTATTTACTCTTTTCCAACTCGTCACTTTGCCGTAAAACACATTTTAGAAGTTCTCACAAGTGAAGTTGTTCCTGTTGTGCTTTTGTCTCGTGTGAACTAGCTGGAGTGACGTCATCTTTATCATCTTTTTTAAAAGAAATAGTTCAACATTTTGGGAAATACGCTTGTTTGCTTTCTCATGAAGATCGATACCGCTTATATGTGTTTATCAAATAGGAATGTAAAGCCAGGAGACTGTTAGCTTAGCTTGTAGACTTGAAGCTAGAGCTAAAGGTCATTAATTATCATGTTAAATAGCGTTCGTTTCATCATTGTTGTGGCTTTTTTATGCTAAGCTTACTTTCTCCTGTTTATAGCTTCACTTTTAAATGAGCTATGAGACTGGTATTGATCTTCACGAGAAAGCGAATAGCTTGATTGTCCAAAAATGTTGTACTATTCCTTTAATAAATGCAATACAAAGATGAGTTTCAGAAACAATACCACACACGTCCATTAACTGGCTAAAACTTGCTATATACGATCACAGATGATTAGGAATGGCTTCATTGTTTTTCAGTTTTTCGATTAGTTTTCGGTTAATTGATTAATTGTTCAGTGCCCATGATGTCCTGGCGTTTCAATTAACAATGAGAAAAACGATCAATTCTCGTATTTTAGGAACTGATTTTGCTTGGTAAATGAACTGACTTAATTGATCAATTGTCGTCATTTAAATTGTTGTAATTGGTTAAAATGTTTCATCGTTAATTGCTTTATTTACTGTTTTGAACACAATCCAGCTTCTTCTTCTTTTTATAGATTTTACAGCCTTTATAAGATGCTTACTTAATGATACACACACGATTAGAAAAGACATTGAAGTTGGGAGTCTACAGCTGTGTAAAGCTACTTAATGACTCCAAACATTAAGCTGGAGCACATTAACAAAGCTGCCATCTCCCGTTGCCAAGATGCCTCTTTCTCCTCCTGATCTCTTAATTGGATCCTGAGTAGAGTGACGGCTAGGTGGGAACTCCCGCTGCTCCCATTTCCCCCCTCTCACACAGCCCAATCTGCAGTGTCTGCCTGGCTGTTACGGCCCTGTCCCACTCCATTAGGAAAGCACTGACAGCAGGCACAAGTGACCGCTCCAAAGAGGAGGAACAGGAGGACTGTCTTCTTCTCCTCTGTCTAGCTGAGAGCTGTCGGGCTAGATGGCAGGAAGTCAGACTGCAGCTGGCTGTGCCTCGGCTCATCTAATCACAACCCCGCTCTCCCAGCCTCGGCGCAGGCATGTCCTTATTTCCTATAGGGGTTTTCTCCATGCCTGAAACCACTTAAAGTTGACATATGACGGGGTAATATGGGTGAAGTTGGAGTCATTAATTCTGGCATTGTCAGCACCCACATAACAAGCTAAGCCGATTGAAACCAGCGGAGAAACAGCGGTTGCCAGGTCTCGCACGTCGCTGAAGAGAAACTGTTGAGTATTTGAGTTCTCCTTATGAAAGCTTTTAGTGTTGCAGTAGAGTAGTGTTATTTCTACGTGGAGTGCACTCACAGAAACGTCTCTCGGTGTTAATAGGGAAGGGAACAGGTTGCAGTGTGCATTAGTTGTGACAATTGAAACATATGATTAACTCGCAGTTCGCGTGAGTGCCATCTTAGCTCGCCCGAAAGTTGGTTTTCTGTATTTATCTCCTTTTTGTAGAATAAATTATTGTCACATATAGCTTCGAGTAGTATAGCGTATGCACAGGGAATGCACAGAAGCACTACCTTTACAAGAATATGATTTATTTTATCAACTGATTCTTGGATATGCACCAATAAGCCACTTGACACATGTTGACCGCTGTGCCTGTTAGGGTCTTCCTCCAAGATGTCCCGCTGAACTCGGCTGATTATTTCTTGCTCAAAAAGGAGAAAAAGCTGGAACAAAGTACTCGGCGTGCTCTTTCCCTCCCTCTTTATCTTGGTTTTGGGCCTGCTCTGACTCATTAGCAGCAACACAGTTTGCCAGGCAGGGGCAGTCATGCAGACGGGAGAGGGTTCAAACTGATGGGCTTTGTCACCTCACATTAATCCCGCCGAAGATGATTAGAAAGAATCGGCCGCCCAAAAATTCCTGATGATTGGAAAGGCTGGTCTCGATCAGAGAAGCCACTGCGGATGGCCTTGCTTGCTTTCCCTTTTTTTTTTTTTTTCTGTGTTGCTATTGAAGTGTCTTCCCAACAAAACAAATGTATAGCAATAGATGAAATATCCTTGGCAACAACACGAGAGGCAGGAAAACAACTGTGGTCCAGCGCGAGACAAGATTAATGAATAGGACCTTACAATGACTCAGTGTCACAGAGTAATGATAGCACTTCTGACAACAATCCAAAGACAAGCTTTGATATATTCTACTGTTATGTAAGCGTACGATAGGAAGCCAGAGAAATCTAGTAAATTAGTTCAAATATAATAAAACCTGGAATAATTTTGCTGCTGTCCCATGACAGCTCCACCACACTCACTGTACAGTATGTACGAGGGCACAGTTTTGTTCCTGTCACAAACAGAACACACAGTGTTCCCGTCCACCGCTCTGTCCCTGCACTTCAAACCCACAAAAAAAAAAATTCACCTACCCCAAAATTGGACCCGCAGTTCATTTTTCACTGTCAGCAAATCGGCCACCACCAGAGCAAAAGCCCCATCAATTTTTAAAGTCAAATTTTTATGCGGGCGTGCTCGCGAAAACAAGGTTTGTCGAGGGATAATTGTTTGCTGCCGGCGTCGGCTTGTCAGCAGGTTTTGACAGTTTGTTCCCTTTTTTTTCTTTCTTTTCAAACCGGTCCTCAAATGTCTGAGGACGGTTGCGTCTGGCATCGACGATATACTCCGACTAATATTTGAGTAAATACTGATGCTTTTCTTCAAAGTCAAAGCCGTCTTCACCTCTCGTGGTCAATTAATTGCATTTTAAATAAACTGCTCATTAGGAGGAGCTGTCACGGTTCTGCTAGCAGCGAGACGCTCTGACATTAATTGTCTCCTCAGAATATTGTTTTGGTGGAACGTCCCCTTCTAGGTGACTTGTAAATTATTCCCACAGTGTAATGAAGCTCGACAAACCCTCACCCTTACTCTAACCCTAACTCTAACTCCTGCATGTTGCATTTCATAGCTCGCAGGTTTGCCTTCGATGTTTATTGTCACAAAATATGAGGAGAACTTGTTCGGAGGAGCAGATAAGTAAATCAGTGAGAGTGTGAACTGCAGCAACGTTTATTCAGAGAGCTCAGAGAAGATAATGGGACAAATACAGGGTGTTCAAAGCGGTGAATAGTGAATCATCGACCGCCTCTCGTTTGGGGTTCATGAACGCGGCATGGTGTATGATCAGTGGTGGGGAGCCGGTTCAGTGGGGTGCCATCAAGGACCCGTCTGCTCTTATTTGAAGCCACCCCAAGTGATTCATTCAATGATATTGGTGACCCAAGGAGGTTTCGGGAAGGAACCCAAAAACCACAGGCGTTCCCACCACCCATTCCCACCACCCATTCCCGCTTGGAGATGAGAAAGCAGGCACATTTTTGCTGGAGACATGCTTGAGTGGCTTTCCCAACTTCATTTTCTCCCCGTGCGCTAAAATCATGCTGTAACACAGTGTAAAAGCTACAGCTTCCCACAGACGTGCATCCAAAGAAATCAAAAGCCAGAGATCCGTCTAATGACTCTAATAGGACGGTGAAAATGATGATTTGTCTTCTATCCAGGGATCAGCCTGTGCTTTTCATGTACCTTTAGAAGTAAATGCTGCATCAGACCATGAGAAGCCCCCGCCAGCAGAGTGGCAAAGCTGCGACCAGTCCCAGACTCTAATCTCATTGTAACCCAATCCCTGCACGGGGCTTTTTGTGTACAAACGAGCCCCTCTCACTCACTTCAGCCCTCGAGCTTGTGGTCTGCATTCCGCCTGTCGTAGACACAAGCTGTCTAAATAAATGCTCGCCGTTGCCTCTTTATTCCGGTGGCAGCTTGTGTTCGGGGGGCCCTCCGGCGCTTTCATGCCAACATCCATGCAGCACACATGCTCGCGAACATCCGCAGACCAAAACAGTGGCGTGCTACCAGGCTAGCGCACGCAGCGTACAGCAGACACCAGCTGGGGACCTGTTAACAGCCGAATAGCATTGGTCTGTCAGTGAACAGCTTGACGCTGGTGCTGCCTGTTCATTCTTGTTTCGAGCTGCATCGCCCGCAGCCGCCCGGGCCTTTCAGTTGGCACTCAAGGCTGGTATCACATGTGCTAAGTGTCAGTGCCAGACGCTATAGCCTTGTGCATTCTGCTCTGGCTATACAATTAGCCTTGAGGCCCAGTCCTCCAAGTCTGCAGACAGCATCTGCTGGGCTCCACAGGGGTTAAAATGGTCCCCACTGTCTGCTGATGAAGAATTTCGCTTTAGTTTGTCGAACAGGATTTATTTTAAGGTTAGTCAAGTGAGTGAACCTGTTCGGTCTTTTAAATCGAGGTTCAGATGCCGCTGGGGCAAAGAGTGAGGCTTCGTTTTAAAACAGCACTTCTGCTCTGAGCCCACTTGTTGATATTTTGCGTACACTCCCGATGGATGGTACTCGCTCCTCTCTGCTTTGCCTAATAACCTCCTCCTTCACACTTTCTTGTGTGGTCTCCTCTCCGAACATCCTCAGTTACTCCACCCCGCCTCCAAATGCCAAAACATGTCAAAGAAGCAAAAGACTTGTGACAGCAAAGCATTTAATTTCATCAGCAGTGATTATACTGTATTCAAGAAGAGAAGAGACCCTCATCCCTCTTATAATGAAATAATGACGCAAACCGAGCCATCCGAGAGACACTGGATATGATTTTCAACAGATGTTCGGGGTTTTAAAAGCAGAGCTGATGATAATTTTTCGTAAAATGCATCTTTAAGGGTTCAGGAAACTGGCTCGCAATTATTGATTAATGAAGCCACTCGCTGCAATTGCAGGACGCAAAATCGTATTCCTGATAAGGTCGGAGGAAAATCGACCCCGACACGTGACAGATGAAAAATGACAAAAACATGTGCAGCCTCAGGACAGATTGTTTAGTCCCAGCCACGGATGCATGAAATCTAAGGGTTTATCGTTTAATAAAATGCTCCTAAAGCAGTCTGAAGTCACCGTGAGAGTGACAACAGGACTTAGCATTGACTCTGTGAGAGATATCATGCTTTCTCTATGAACCTTTATTGACTTTTATCCCTCAATACTGCAGTTAGCTCTCCAGCGGCCCATGAAATCTTCGAAATCTCCTCTTGAAAATGACGGAAAAATAACGAACCGCTTGTGTTTGGCTGCAGCTCCGACTGAATACAGAAGTATTAGCGTTTTGTAATGATCTAATCATGTGGATGTATCTGTGACAGTTGAGACTTACTCTGCTTAAATGATCAGTTTCCTTTGACATTCTTGGTCAGCGGAGAGTCATCACGCGGAGGAGAGGACTCTCTGTGTGTGTAATCCTTTTTTTTTTTGAAAAGGCTGCAAAAAGAGCTCCAGAAAGTTTGTTAACTTGGACTCTTCCCCGTTCCCCCTCCTGTGTCGAACTACGAGGAGAGCCAAAGTTTTGGTGAATCAAAAGCACAAATTGTCCCAGTTCCATCTCTTGTCATCGAGTCTCATTAAAGGTTTGGTTTTTTTGAGACCACAAGCATCTGGATGTAAAAATAGGACCCCAAATTGCCTTGTTGTATCCCCATTTGGTTTGTTTGTTTATTTCATGTAGGCCGTGCATCATGCAAAGCATTTTCTCGGGGCGGCTTTTGCTCATCACGCTTGTTTGCACATTGTTGCACTTCGATGCAAATACCTTGATGAATCAAGCCCAGATGTCGGCGCTGGGATGCCAGAGGTAGTCCTTGGCAGGCGGCGCTCTGGCCACCCCTCAGCTCAAATAAATACAGTCAACTTTGAGCATGTCAATTATTTCTGCCTCTGTAGCCAGAGTCAACAGCCATGCAGCGCACACTGTCCAGCAATTACACACCTCAAAATTAATTTTATTATAAATCTTGACAGGGGAAAATAAAATGGTAACGGTGCTGAGTTTTAAATGTGGCTTCTAATGACTTGTACCAGCGGCCGCTTCAAAACGTGTCCCACCCCCAGACAGCAACGTTTCAGCGCGCCGCTTCAGGAGGCGCCAATTAAAATTCAGCAAATATCTTTTATGGCAATCATGGCTGTGAAGTCGCCGCACGGTCCAGCTAGCTCCAGTGATACTGTCAAGCAGGAGACGGAAACTTGGATCTGTCTTTTCTCGCCCTCTCGCACACACATAAACGTCTGATATCTTTGGCGTGGGTCGCAGAACCCGACGGGTGACAATGTGGGAGCGTTGGGTAATGACATCGAGCACAAATTGGACAGTGTTCTTCAGATGTGAGTCGTGACTTGTTTCACTTTGTAGTGAAAAGATGATTTGTTGTACCAAGCGTTGTGATCTGTGGGAAATTCTGATAATGGAAAAGAACCAAGGCAGAATTTAGTTTGACGCACAAACTCAATTGAATGAATTGATTTTCAGTAATTCCTTGGAGATGTGAGTCCAGATTTGTTGGCTGCCATGCTTTTCCTCTGGTTGCGTAGGCCAAAAGGTTCACATTTACATGTGAATAAATACGCTGAATTTACCTTTTGTTCCTCAGCTTCTTTCCCTGATTGTGTGTTCAGACACTAGAAAAGCGGAGTCATGCAATTCATGAAAGCCACAAACTGTGACTGTTTGTCCTCCATCTTGGAAAGAAATTTCCAACCAGTGCTTGGTGGAAATCCCAAAGCTGATCAGCTCTTGCTTGACTGCATCACTGACATGTTTTTACTCAAGTAGAAACATTTTCAACTCCATTGAATGCTTCATCCTTGTTATTTGCTGGAGCAAAGCTCTTTTTTTGCGTCTTCCGTGGATTTTGTATACACTTCTTAGTCTTTAGATTTGTGATTTGGACGTTGTCACCCTGACAAGAGCCTGCTTTGCAAACCATATTGAGGGAGGGATTTTGCCTGCCTCCGCCTCCCCGTGCATATCTTTTTTATGCATCAGCAGTCTGATTTAAAAAGGGTCAAAGATTGCTTGCCTCTTATGTCAAACACATTTCCCCAATCCTGCTTGCCTGCCTGTCTCTCGGCTGCATTTCATTCAGCTCAGCATTTTTATTCTTTCAGAAATCTGTGTGAAAATGCTCCTGACTGTTTCCAGGGGTGTTCAAGTACAGACTCCTGTCGAATATGAATGCAGGAGGTATATTGACCGCAACCTTAACACATAGATTTATTGTGGTTAGCATGTAAATATAATAAGTATATTCCTCTAAAGCCTTTTTAAATTCCCCTCTGTTTTAACACTTCTCCCTTTTTTTTTTAGTTGAATGGCACATGAGCCTCGTTGGCTAAATGTGATAATAATTATTGCAGCCTGTCCAGGAGTCGATAAGGTCACCGCAGAGTGATTTGAGGGTTACATACTCGGCCTGGCTCCTTGCTGCTAATGTCAATCAGGTTAACAATAGCCCACTTATTTGGTAATTGTAGAAAGTGTAACCTGAACACAATGCCAGGTCAGCCTCCACTGAGTGAGCGTTACCAGATACTCAAAGGAAGAAAATGTGACAAAGAGGTATGCGTGCTGTTTGGCAAGCTACGAGGTAGAAGGTCATTTTTTCTTCATTACACAACACAGGGCTGCGTAAGAAAATGGAAGTTCATAAACTCCTTCATGCTACGGTTAGAAATACAAAAATGTGGCATAATTTGTAGGCTCTACCGGCCGCTGCATCTTCATGCCCCGTAGCGTTTGCATAGCCACATCGACTTTTCTTACATTTGAAGGACGGTGTCCTTCATTCCTCTGGCTGCATGAGTTTTTCTGACTTAATTGCTTTGTTATTAATTTGTTATATGATTAAATTACTAACATTAAGCCCCTTTAAGGTGAAGACATTATGGTCTCAAATCAAGTGTGAAATGATCTGACATCCCAGCTAACTAAGATAGATGGATAAAAAGATACTGATATGATGTCTGTCTTCTGGTTTTTGGTTGGAAAATGCTGAAACAGGATCAATCCTTGGTGGCCCCACCTCTCAATCCACAGGACTCAAAGGGACTGCCACCGACAACCTAGCGCCAGACACCGCTGACACCACCGTTGCAGGCCAAGTACACACCCCAAATGGCAATGACACTACCTGGTGGCAGTGTCAAGTTGGATCCACGGAGGCCCGACTGTGGATTGGTGGTGTCCTGTGTTGTCTGGCACCAGGATGTTGGCAACAGATCCTTTGAGTCCTCCGCGAGGTGGGCGCCTCCGTGGATTGGACTTGTTTCCGCTCGTCCCAGCTCTCAGGTGGCATTCACATAAATGCGAAGGCCCAAGGTTTCCCTGCAGAACACTGCATTGTAATGAGATGATCATCGTTATTCACTTCACCTGTCGGTGGTTTTAATGTTGTGGCTGATCAGTGTATATCTTAGACAGTCTTCCACATTGGAAGTTTATGAAACATTCAGTCTTCTTATGCGGTGTGGATTTGATTATACTGCTCCCAGTTATTGTTTGTAGACTGATATATACTTGTTTCCTCCTACTTGTGTCCACGATTACCTTAACAATCTGAGAACTACCCTGAACTTAAAGTTGACACTCATGCAGCGACTGGGCTGGGGACCGAGTGCTAAAGGGCAATCTGCACTCCCGCAGACCTGCCTGTCGATAATTTCCCAGTCCCCCCCTCTCACTTTGCAAAGCAAACACATGTCTGCTCTCCAATTATCTGCTACAGTTCCTTGAGTGTTAGTGGTGCCTACAATTATTCAGTGCACTACAGTATCCGCTACACAGCCTCGCAGTAAAATAACATTTATCTTTACTGCAATTATCACGTTGGAGAGCTGAGCAAATTAACTTCTTTTGCACTGTTGGCCAATTAACCTTGTTTGGGTTGAGCTGTCAGGTTCCAAATTGTGTTTGCAGAACCTTTAAAACCCGCTTTGAAGGAATGAATTAGCTCTCGCCTGCAGAAGTCTCTGCTTTTGTTCACAACATTTCATGTTAAATCCAAAAGACATTTGGTCTGGTCTTAGTATTGCGCTGCTCTTGTGGTATTAAAGCGATAAACTGCTCCATAACAAAATGAGATGGTTGGACAGAATGTGTCTTTGAAAAACTGCTCTTCTACGCTGATTCGAAGAACAACATTGCGGGGCTCTTTTTGTTGGATTGTAAAAACGTGCTAACACAGTCGGTGGTATGTGGGAGTGGGGTACTTACTCAACTTGTTTGCCTCTTAGCAGCGGTTTGCTAAGGATGTAGCCGCGTTTTTACTCTGCTGTTCCCAGGTCAGTAAAAGCAAAGTGGATGGTACGGGTTTACAAAGTTGTAATTGGGATTACATAATCAGAAAAAAGGAATCATTATAATCAGATTACATTTGAGAATAAGTGTAATTAGATGACAGTGACAGTGTTCCTCTTTTTGTAAGGGTCATTTGGATTATATGTATTTAATGGATATGATAAATGCATTTTATTAACATTGACAATGTTTTGACATGTTTAAACTGTGGCTGTGTCCATTTTTTATTATAAAGTGCAACATTTTCAATGTTTCAAAGTGATCTTAAAGTATTAATATTAGATTACATATTTTGTCTTCCAGTGTTTTACATTAACAGTAATTTGCATTCAGTAACTGACTACATTTCAAAGTAATCTGATCCAACGCTGAAGGTTTAAGGGTCAGGTGAAGAGAAATAAGTGGTGTGGCTTTTCAGGAAAAGGAAAAGCAGGAGGCAACAGGAGGTTGTAATTAGCAAATTAGTTTGCTTTTCATGGGGAAATGGTCATTAATGTGGTACTTTATCAGAGCTGTTTCCTCTGTCTGCTGTCTGTTTTGTGCTCGGCCCAGATTTATGGCCTCGCTGCTCTTTTTTCTCTCTGCCTCACTTTCTTGCCCTCCTTTTACTCATGACGCAGACACGAGAACAAAGTCGGCCACATTATTGCGGCACTGGCGACATCACCATGGCACACTTTGGTTAATCATCCAGTTGGGTTGTTTCAGACCAATTAGAGTTTACTATCTTAAATGACAGAAAAGCAGAACAATCCCTACATTTAAGAAGCTGGAAACATCAAATGGTGAGCATGACTTTGCTTAAAGAAAAGGCCCAGCACCACCACACCATCTTCTGTACGTCAGCCTCTCCTCTTTCTCTACTTCCTCCCCTCCTCGCCCATCCTTCACGTCAGCATGCAGCGTCTCCCTCGCAGCAGAAGGTCCTACTCATCCTCTCTGGCTAATCATCATCCCCTCTGACCCCCTTGTTTACCCGTCCTCTTCCTTCTGGAGGCTGACACGGATCGGTAATGATTTTTCCCCTCTTGAGGCCGCTCCTCTCAAATCCCCTCATCTCCTGTTTGTTGTGGGCGGCGGGCTCGGGGAGCGCTCAAGCTGTTCTATCACATATGGTAAACAAACAAACAATTACTGCCCCAATGACCATTTACATAACCGTAATAACTCGTTCAATATGTTGCCTCTTCCTTATTTGAAGTGTCTGATTCACGGAGGCCTTCAACTGAAAAGCGCTCGTCTAAATGCCGACTCAGAACTTTATTTTATATCAGGAGGAAAGCAATAATTTAAAACATACGAATGAACAAAGACAACTATGTTCTCTTCGGCTGCACTTCCCAATCACCACCGTCGAAGACGTTGCCTCATTTCCTCTTATTTTTCCGTATTAGCGAGCTCGATGAAAGGCGGGGGTTGCTACTCCAAATGTGAGAGAACGTCTTTGGTGGTTTTCCCTCGCTGTAATCGATACGCATGGACACACGCCCGGATTTAATCAAGCCTGCAATATCAGTGTTAATACAACAACACTAATTAGCTTCCTGTACAGTAGACAGAACAGGCTTAATCTCCGCTGGCGATCAACATTCGCCAGACATTATTCAAGCGCTAGGCTTATGTGCAGTTACATGTGAGAGTAACTGACAACGGTGTCCGTCTGGTTTCTGTTTGAGTTTTTAATCTTTATTTAAAACATGTGAAGCGGGAGCTGCTCCGCTGCGGACAGACGGATGCAGGTTTCGTTATGGTGTTTGCGACTGATTGCTTTGTCATTTTCACTTCACCGAACCGTGATCCGCCTTGCTTACTCTCATGCTTGATAAATGTCAACACGGACTGAGGCTGTCAGCGCTGCCGGCTCTTCTTGCCAGTCGTATTTCAGCTTCTCGGCGGTACCAAGGGTCAGAAATTATTAATACGCTTGAAATGACGGTCTTATTGATGTCTGGCATGTAGGCTCTGGTCTGTGGTGTGTGGTCAATGATAAATGGACATCTAGGTTACAGTTTTATCCACAGTGCTTTATAATGTGCCTCTCATCCATTCACACACTGCAAGGTGGCCATCAGGAGCGCTTCAGCCTTTCGACCAGTGCAAACCCTGTGATTAGCTGACGACCGGCTGTACCTCCTGTGTCGGATTCGGCTGGCTGCCATGAGTTGTTTGTGCATTGTGCATGCTTTGTACTTAGCTGCAGGCAGAATTTGGTTTCTGCATATTTTCCTATTGTGGTCTTTTCATGCTGCTGCACTGTAATCAAGTCGTCAAGTTGATGGTAATGTTTTACATTGGCTTTAAGGACGTAAACATAACTGTTGTCTTGCACACAAACCTTTGATGTTACTGACTGATTTTAGCGATCACAGGTAAATGTTAATCTGCTGGGATGTTTCAGGCTGCTGCAACAGGTGGATTGCTGTGTTTAGATTTACTCATCTCGGTTTATAAGATGTCGTAACTCGAGTTGATCTCGTGCTTGAAGCCTTACTGCCGACATTTTTGCCAATTTTGCATGCAGGTGACATGCCAGTCCTTCCGATTAAGGTTCAGGGAAAACAGATCCTGATACCCCGTGAGACTGTTGGATGTATTTTCCTTTTTTGCTATTTTAAACTCCATATTATTTGATTACTTTAGCTGCCAGTTACTTCGTTACCTTCAGGTTATTAAATGCTAAGGGCTATTTCTTGTGACATCAGCAGTAAGACACAAAAAACGTCAAAACCGAGTTGTAAAAATGCTGAGATAATTGGATTAATGTATCGCCTGCATGCAAAATCAGACTTTCGCGTTCTTAATTTGAAAGTTTTGTTATTTGTACGCTGATTGATGAGACCGGGTTGCCACAAAACAGCAAGTCCTTGTTAATGTACTTTTGCCCTGGTGTGCTGTTTGCTTGCAGAAGACACCAGTCATTATATTGGGAAAAGGGGAGAATGAAAAACCTCGTCCTCACTGTGCTCCAGAGGGGACATTCATAGCTGCTTCTTCCCGGGAATTCACTGCTGTCAGAGCTATAATGTACAACCTCGGTCTAATGTCATCTTAAGTTTTGGTCTCCTTTGTTGGATTGGAGAGGATGGATGATTTGGCGTGTTATTACCTCGGCTAGGAAAGATCATGCCTTATCTCTCCAAAGGCTAAGACAAAATACAGCAATTACCCTGGAGAATTGAAATGTCAAGGCAGGTTTAGCATTTCGGGCAATAGAAATTGGATTTCAGACATACTTCCAAACTTTGATAAAGTAAGATATTGAAGTCTGAATTATCCAGTTAAAACGCGGCACGTAGCGGTCGTGGCACGTTTGTGACCATCTGCGGTTGTTGCAAACTAATTTTAGCTCAGTTTACTGCAGGTTAAAGACATCTAATGATGACCTGACTGAACTTAAATGACCTAATCTGTAACTTTCTTTTAATTAGTAATCAAACCTTTGGTTATGATTGGTGAAAGGGGCTCAGAGGATGGGGATTAATTAATTTCTAAGGGCTTTGGTTTTAATAGAACACTTTTCCTTTGCTATTTTATTAGGTCAGCTCTAATTACCTTAGTAGCTGTAGCAAGTAATTCCATTAAATTTTGCCACGGTTCAGGAGCTGCGTTTGAGAAAAAAAAAGATACTCTCTAAAGTCAGACAAGAGCAAACTTATCATTTTCATTTAGGCGGTGTCATGTCCTGAAAAGTGGGGAGTTTGTGATCGTAGGAAAAAAAACGGGGACAAGTTGGTGAAGCCGTGGGTTTTACACGAACCAAGAAAATGAACACGACCACCACGTGAGCGTCTGGCCCGTCTTTAAGGTTTGCGCTCTCTCCCCCTCTGCTTCCGGGAGACTTTGAAACCAAGTGGAAAGCCCGTTTTGCTTACATGCAGCTGTCACCACCTGCCAAAGAATTCAGAAAAGCAGAGCTGCGAAGTCAAAACAGCTCGTGACCTTGTCTGAAGCGCCTAACCTCTCTTCAGGTCTCCGGTGTTCTGCATTTTGCGCCATGGGAAGCACCTGTCTCCCCGGGTTCCCTTAAATACACTCAGGACGTCACCCACTGCTGTTCAATTACCCTTAAAGGAGCCTTTAAAAGAAGTCCAGAAGCAGGAAGCCGGGAGCGGTTTCTGTCATATTTGGCATATGCTGAACCATTAGTGGACAAGACAGGAACAAAGCATTTTCAAGGGGGAGAATTTAGAGGGTAGAAGGAAATGTGTCTGGTATGGTAAATGTCAGCCGTCTGACATCTGCTTTCATGAACGCTTTATCAGACGGCTTGATGACCGAGAAAGGACGTTCAGGAAAATGACGAGTGAAATTAAGTCGTATGTGAAAGTTATCTCCAGTGAAATCGTTCTCTACTTTGTGTCAGATCCTTAAATGTTATAATTCATACTTTGTCCAATAAATTGGCCTTCAAAGAACAAGACGAGCCTTCCCAAGAGGTAGCCACTGTGCAGTGATAAAAGACAGATCCGCTTACATCCTCTCCTGTCTCTCCGCGCCGACTCCACCACCACCGCCGTCTGACGTTGAGTAAAGACAGGTTGCTAAGGTTGGAGACTCATGTAGAGACTCCAGAATTCCCACACCCTTCTCCTGCCCGCGCTTCTTTTTCCTTTGCATCATACGCCTGGCACCGGCGCAACCCAGAGCAAGGCCCATGATCTAACTCCAGCTACCCACTCCACAAATCACACAACAACAACGGGGTGAAGGGGCTTTTCATGCCGGGGGTGTACTCTTAACCCTTCTGCGGTAGAGTTTCACATGCGTAATGTCTTCTGGCAACGTCACGCTCATGTCCTACGTCTTGTTCTGTGACAGGATAACAACTGAGCTGTTTATTGATTGTACAACAACGCTGAACAATTGCGCTATTGTGCGCTTTTGAAATCGCTTCACAGCTCCTCCGCTGCAGAGGGAGCGACGGACAAACATCGGAGGAGTTTCGGGGGGAATTCATCCACATGTCAGAGAAACCATAGGGCTGAGTTTCCATTAAGCATCTCAATGTCTGTCTGACATTTTGGAAAATGCTCTTACTTGCTGTGTTGCCAACAGTTCGATGAGAAGATTGATACCACTCTCCCATGAAGGCGTAAGAGTGAGATGCTCGTCAAACTCTATGCAATGAAGCTAAATATCGCTTTTGACGGTTTTGCTTTTAGGTGAAAAATGACATGGAATTACTCGTTTTGTCCGTCATGAAACATAAAATGTAACATTCAAAGCCACAGTAATGTTACAAAGGTTTGGCAGTGGCGGCTGCTTCTGTCAACTTTGCATTCAAAATCACACAGAGTACGGTCTCACACAGAACAGTGAAGTAAACCTTGGCAAACCCCACCGAGGGCCACTTATTAGCCCGGTCCGAGCCCGGTCTTGCCCATAAAGGCCCATTCAATCAAAAGTTATGTGGAAACCATTGTTGCAGGATTATTGTAGTGTGGCTGTAAATTGTGTGTAAGGCTCATTATCAAAGGGGCCTCCCTGGCAGAGCTTTGGCACAGGGGAGCCCGACAAGCCGGGGTCTCACCATCTGTAACTGGGGTATGGGGGAAAAATACTTGCGCTTCCACTGTGTACATGCATTAGGGAACTTTTCTCTTGGGCTAAGGCCAAAGCTCAGCAAAGTTTCCCAAGCTTTATTGGAAACGGTGAAACCTTTTGAATATGGTGGATCGAGCTGCAGGGAGGAGTGAAACGAGCAGTTATGGAGCAGAACGAGGCATATGGTGGATCAGCAGTAGTGAGAATTCAAGACCAGTTTCCCCACAGGGTCAGCAAAGTGTGGTGTATTTGATGCAGTAGAGTCTGCTGCATTGATACTGTACTATGTAATAACATTCACACAGTTTGAGTTTTAAAGATATAATATGTGCAATATGTCAGAATGATAAGAATTTTAGCTGAAACCATTTGTAGCAATTACCATGTATGAATAACTTTTTATTGGCCATGTGTGAGCAGATTGTAACATGATGTGAAACATGAGACCGTCCCTGTTTCTCTTGGTTGTCTATACAAGTCTGAGGACGATTTCTTTAAGTTGTTTAATGCTGCTGGACTGTTGATATCTTTGCGAACGACGCTTTAAATCTAATACATCAAGATCTGTGCATTAATCCGCGAGAAATTCACAAAAATGTTGAAAAATCTCTCGCAAAAGATAAATAAAGTCTGTCCCTCTTATCCGGATCCGCACGAAAACTTAACAAGGTCTATTCTGGGCTAAGACCCATCCTTCATCCAAGTTTAGTCGAAATCCGTTCAGTAGTTTTTGTGAAATCCTGCTGACAAACCAACCAACCAAGCAATCACCCAACAAAAAAATAGACAAGGGGCGGACACATTACCTCCTTCACTGAGGCAATTCATAAAATGATTCAAGAAGTCTTTGTATTGTGTTCCAGAGCAGCTGGTTAGCTTAGCATAAAGACTAAGAAATCTATGTATCGTGTTGCAGAGACATCTACTGAAACACGCTAACCAGCTAGCCTCATGTTTGAAAACATCTCTCTCCCAGCGGCAATGTGTAAAAACCAAGACTTCCCTGGAGTACAGTTAGCAGTTGATATGCTGCCCCCTAGTTGTTTGGAGTATGAATTCAAGAAGTGGCCAACTCTTACATACTGCACCTTTAATTTAGTTGCTTTAGCAGTGATGGTAAGAAAAGTTTAATATGATGATGTAATGGCCTCCTGCATGTCATCATCACGTCTTATTTTTTGAAAGGAACAAAACAAATGACAGTTTGTCAAAATGGTTTCCTCAGAGCAGGCCATTTTTTATTAATAGTTCAGTGTTGCTATATTTATATGTGCTGTAGCAGCAGTAATGGATTCCGGGCACAGCAGCAGCATGGAAGACCATGGAGCTACCTCTCATGTTTGCTAATGCTGGCTGCAGGTGAAAAGGCCAATCACAGACTGTCTGCTCAAGTGCTGCTATCTGAATATTTCACTGGAAGTTTTCAAACTCCATCAGAGGACCCTGGAGCCTACACTTGCGATTTTCCTACCCATCTGCTGTGATAATTAGTTGATGAGAACAATGAGCATGTAAGACTTTTGAATCGCGGAGACGTTTATGTGAATTTGTTAAGGTGAGGGGCCAGGAAACCTGACAAGAGCGTTCAAAGAGCTGACAAGACTGCGGAGACGAGTTTATCGACTTGAAAGGAGTCTGTTGACAACCTGCAGTGAATGGCATCATTAGGCACCGAGACAAAAACAAGATGTGGCTGTCACATTAGGATTTTCCAATACAGAAACGTCTGCATTTATTCAGCTGCGAGGCCCTCTAAGCCTTGTGGTTATTCAAGCTACCCGACTCAATGCAGCTGTATTTTAGGCTCCGAGCCAACCGCATCAGTTTAATCTGGTGAATTGTTGCACTCAGAGTAATCAGGCTGAAGTTATTAAGGTGTCTGTCTTACCTTCAGGTTGTAAAAAACATGCTAATCCAACTATTTTCTCATCAAATTACCACAGCAGGATTGCAAAACAGAGCTACTAGAGCGTGATGAAACAGCCCCGAAGATATTTAAACAGACATATTAACATGACGGATGTGTTTCCAAGATCATTTCCCCACATTGCATATTTACTTTTAAAGAAATAATCTGACATTTTGGGGAAATACGCTTATGAGCTTTAGGCTAGATGAAAAGACTGAAAAATCTGTCTATGGCACAGGGCCGGCAGCTGGTTAGCTTAGCATAAACAGGTGGAACAACTAGCCTAGCTCTGTCCATGGGTACAAGCATATTATTTACAGTATCTTATCTTTATTGACATAATTATGTATGCCATAAACTATCAAGTTCAACTAGATTGAAATCTTCATCACCTGTTATAAATTATGCCCATCTGTAAATGTTCAGTGTTTCTGTGATACACAGCAAGCATAGCACGCACAAAATGATCCGCCAAAATGACTGCTGAGGGCCTGTGTTCGGGCACTTTTCCAGCGATGATTGATAAATTAGAGCTTGTGGAAAGTACGGCCTGCCATGGTAGGTGTTGTATGTAAAACATCACAGGCAGTTAACCAAGCAGCACATGACAGCAGCGCTCATGCAAAAGCAGTTGCTGTGCATGACTGTGAGAACCGGGCATGTTTGGAAGGAAGATAGATGCAGCATTTCGTCCTCTCGGAGGCTGATAGATCTCAGAGGGAATCGTCAAGGATGGCTTGGTGCTGAATGCGGACCAGAACATCTTCACATGAAGGCCTCTAATAATTGAACCTCTCTTTAGGAGTACAGTAACACATTGCCTCGCCTTTCATCCGCTTCCCACAAGTGCAAGACAGTGACAAGTTCTCATGGAACTTGTATAAAATACAAGTACAAATACAAGTACAAATACAATAAACAGCGTAACATGGCGATTGTAATGCGAACAGCATGCTGCCACTCGGACGAGTAATTGACTTCAGCAGACCTACAATCAGCGCCCTGTTTGCAGAAATAAAACCCACTCCTTTCCCGTAAGAGAGTCCAATATTAAGAAGAAGTTTGACTTCTCTTTGTTTGTGCTTAAATCTACTTAAAGGTGTAATACATAAGAATCAGGCGCCTTTTGAGTTCATAGTTAGAAATAAACAGGAGCAGCATCGCACCAAAAATAACTGCTAAGTGCTGCTAACTGTATTCTGCGTATACATCCCTAAATGTAGCCTGTTAGCTCAGTTAGCCATGCAGCTAGCAGGACTACCAGGGGACTGTTGGTTTTTACACTGCTAGCAGAGAAGCTTTCAGGTCCAAGGCTAGCTGGTTAGCGCACTAACTTCAGTTGATAATAAAATAGGGGCAGCAATATCACAAGAGTAACTACTAACTGCTGCTAGCCGTATTCTGTTTCATGACTGAAGCTACAGTTAGCTTGTTAGCTCAGTAAGCTGTGCAGCTAGTCGAACTACCAGGGGAGTGTTTTTTGTTTGTGGAAGAAGTTTTCAGGCCTGGGGGCTAGTTGGTTAGCCTGCTAACTTCGGTAGATATTCTTTTCCCCCAAATACATAGACGTCTTTGACATAAAGTTAAAACTGTTATTTATTCCCATTCTGTAGGAAATTTTAGTTGATTTTGCATGTTTTAGACTAAAATTCTTACACATTGCACCTTTAAAGGTTGGGTGTGTGAAACAACACTAGTTTTTTAATAGAAAGAAAGACAAACCACAGCCTGAATGTATTCCCTCGCTTCACAGAGTAGACACTGAAAAGAATCGTCTGCATCACGGCATCTCAGAAGGTGTCCGTCTTCATTAAAATGCTCAAAGCAGATGGCTTTCAGTTCAGTTTCTTCATATGGAAAGAGCGTTGCATGTCACGTGTGTGGTCTAGCTGATGTTCCAGCGGTCCTCTACTGTAAATAAGCGACCGTACATATACGCTGCTGTCCAATCCCATTTTCATTAGTGTCTCCAAATTGGAACTGCAGGCGACTCAAAGGAGATGCCAGTTACGATACTTGTCACTTTATTTGGTCAGAAAACCAAATCTGATCTCCACCCAGAAAAAGTTTCTCTCTCAAGGCCAAAAGTTTCCTCAATGTCATCATCTCTGGCCCAGTTCTGCCTTTTAATGAAGCAACCAGAACGCTTTGTAGTTTGATTAAACAGAGACTTGGTGAACGGTGACAGCAACATACATGTTCAAATGCTCTGCAGACATGAAAGGCTTATTTGGATGAGAAATAACGATCCAGAGCATTAAAAATGCGGCATTTGAGCAGATTAAGTGGAGAAACGACTTGCTGTCGTGTGTCTTCTCGTTCTGTTTGTGCGGCGGCTCGTAATGCCATGAAGGTAATCCATAACAGAATGAGTTCTTGGATCCTTGTGAAGCCCTAAATAAGAATAGATTTTATCACCGCCCCATCCAGGAACTCAATAGCCGCATTGTATGCTGAAGGATTTCCACTTTGGCTCGGACTGGAACAAATGGGTGGCCTGAAAATAGCATCCAGGTTGTGCTCATAAGCCATTTAACCAAAAGATCCTCCGCCGCACTGCTGCTTTTGTTCACTGTTTATCTAATAACGATCTCGACTCCTTTCTTTTCGGCCATGGTTATTAGTTTGTTTGCCATTTACTGGTACAGCCCACCTCCTCGAGTCCCTTTTGTAAATACCTCTCATACTGAGCTCGGGGTATTTGGTCTGGTGTGTAATTTCCGTGCTGCCAAGGTTAAGCGAGCAGGGCTAATTGAATCTTGCATGTCTTCTTATGATTTATGGTGGAACAGAATAGATTCAGAGGCTTCATCTCCTATAATCTCTCTCATTACAGGAGATGTAAGAGGAGATGATTGTCCAGCTTAATTTGAAACGTCTGCAGATTTCTCATAACCTCTTTGATTCAGCACTGGCTTTCATTTGCGAACGGCCTATCGTGCATTATGGCTGCCAGCTGGACCGCGTGCCAAATAAGGTGCGCCCTCTCCTAAACTTTAACTCTGTTTAATTCACAAGCTCATTAAAACGCTGCAGTTTACCAGAGTGGATGTAGTTGTTTCAGGGTAAAACGCAACCGTGAAGGAAAACCGCAAGGGTGGAGATCAAATAATGTGAAAATGTGCTTTTCTCATGGTAGCCGACTTTCCACGTCCTGATGTACACCTAGAGTAGTTCATAATACAGACTGACTCCTTCCCTTCATCCGGCTACATCCTGCACTCTGATGCTTTTTGTCCTCTTCCTACTGAAGTCTCATTTGTGGATGCAAGTAAGCCTCTTAATGACCACGCAGACTCCCTTCCAGGACTTGTGAGTCACTTTCCATGTTTACCGTGGTTCACCTTGCCCTCCCTGCTCATGTTATGTGCTGTACAAACATCCTGTTTTACTGGAAATGTGTTAATATGGAAGTTCAACATTTGGAAGTGGTATTTCATGTGATCATTAGCCGGTCGTCTAACAACAGTGTGGCAGTTGTAGCTTGTTCCTTATTCATGCAATAATTTCCTGAAAGGATTGACTTGACATTTTGGGGGATACGCTTATTTGCTTTCATGCCGAGTTAGATGAGAAGGTTGATACATTGGTCATGTAAGTTTACAGCTACAGCCAGCAGCCAGGTTGCTTTATACCCCTTCCACACTGGACAAAACCCCCACTAACACCCACCAACATGAAGCTTTTGTCTCCAGTTTGAATGAGCCATGTTTGTGATGACCTACATGGCACAAGAGATTGGCGGTTTACCTGCATTTAAAAAAAACAGCATATACACACTAATTTTGGTATCAAAACGTTTGTGATTCTCCCTTAACAACACATTTTCTTATGTAACTAAACACAAGACTACAATACTGTTCAGATAACTCTAAATTCAGTCTTAATGCTAAGCTAAGCTGCTCACGCTAGCGCCACACAAACACAAAAGTAGCACTGATCCCTTCATGTAACACTTGGCAAGAAACTAATTCCTATATCTCCTATAATGTTGAACTATTGCTGTAATGTGTAGGGAGGTGAATACCACTGACACAAAGACTCTTCGTCAGCAAAAGCGTGCTTTGTGGTCTCACCTGCGAGCTGCCCAGTAAACCCACAGTCCTTTATCAGACTCCCGAGGAGGTCTGCTGGATCAGTCGGGGGTCAAATGCTTCGCCTGGGGAACTTTGAAATTAGTTAGAGCGGGAGGGGAGAGTGTTGGTCGTTTGCTTTCTCCACACATACTGTATTTTCACAGACGATCTGGGGATTTAAACTGACAGCCCTCTGGCCACAAACCTGCATTTTATCACTGTTCTCCAAAACTCCTGTAAAATCTGAGGAGCGCCTACTTAAATATTTATAAAAAACTGCTGCATATATGTAAAAACATATATAAAAGTACATGTATATGAAGATGGAGAGTGTTTATTCGCATGGCTCAGAGCTGAGGAGTTGGCCGGAGGTGTTCGCAGCTTCTTTGCTAAAAGTCCTTCAGGATCAAACCCGTAATAAGAACAATGTGCACTGATGAGCAGGGGCCCCACTGCCAGCTTTACCGCAGCCCTCCAACCACCTGAAACTACAGGTCAGGATTAGAAATCGTCCCTAGAGGACGAGCCCCACTCCTCCCCCCTCCGTGACCTTTGACTTGGTCAGTTTGACTGACACTCGGGGAGGAAACATGATGCAGAGGTACTTTGCCAGAACGCTTTCAAAACACTCTTTGTTGTCTTTTCCGTGGAACATCAAGGGATCGGGAAAAATCTCCTCCAGTTTTTTCCTCATGTGGCATTGTGTTACCGTGTCTGGCAGCCGGAGTCCTCCAGCCCCTGGGGTGTCACATATGATGCATGTGAGGCATGATGCCATCACTTCGATATCTAACAATCTTATTTAGTACCAAATATTTTGGTTAATACAATTACGCTAATGCTTTTCCTCTTACTGCGTTAAGCTTTCCAAATGTTTTGATCGTACTGTCATGGTGTTGTGTTTCTCAGAGCATAAAAGCAGCCGACGCCATTGTTCACAGTCTGTTTGACTTACATGTACTTTCTCTCTTGCTGAGACTCAGTTAAACAATTGATATGACTCACATATCCGCTATTAAAAGGCACAATGATGTCAGTATGTGAGTGCGATTTAATTAGGAGAGGGATTTAAATCAAGTGTTTGAAAGTGCAATATGTAAGAACTGGCCACCTATTTCTTGTCCTGGTGCAGCGACCCTCTGTAGTCTTGTTGTCACCTTCATTTTGCCATGCTCGGCTAGCAGAGACTCCATAAAGTCAATAGCGATACCTTTTACACTTCAGAGATGCTGGGAGGTGGACTTCTTAAACTCTGGACAGAGCCAGGAAAGCGGTTTG
Organism: Pagrus pagrus; assembly: GCF_965226575.1. Lineage (NCBI taxonomy): Eukaryota > Metazoa > Chordata > Actinopteri > Spariformes > Sparidae > Pagrus > Pagrus pagrus. The sequence continues at coordinate 9,288,430 of NC_140204.1, read as the reverse complement.
CCTCTATTTTCAGTCTTTATGCCAAGCTTAGCGGCTGCAGGCTGTACCTTTTAAAAAAGCATATTTCCCCGCATGCAGAGCTATTCCTTTTAACAGCAGCAATTTTGAATAAGAGGGAGACTTTCATCGTTGGAGCTTTGACAGTATGTGTGTGGGATATTGTGCAATTTCCATCTAACAATTAGGTGTATAAATGTTTCCTCTGAAACAAGGTAAGAGGAGTGAATAAACTTTTATTCCTCTTTATAAGGCTCCCCTGACTATATGCAGAAAATTGCTTTTACACCGTGTGCTGCAGTAAAAGTGAACAAGGTGTATACAAAGCTTGTTGTGGGCTGCGACTCAGATCCGGAGGAAAGTCCTGCTCGGGACTGTGATTGCTTTGTGAAACGATTGCGCTCATTAAGCCGAATTAATGGCTCACAAAAGTAAGCGAAGGTACAGCGGTTTGTGTGTGTGTGTGTGGCAAAGAAGGAAAGATTGAGTGAGGTTAGCAAAACGGGAGCCTTGTTCATTTGCAAGGGTTTTTTTGGCCTCGCCTGCCAACTCATTTCCACTCAGAATTGTGCTCTAGCTGCATGTTTTGTGTTCTTAATGTGTCTCTTTTCCATCGTCCGCAGTGGCAAGATTATCATATTTTGCGGTCTGTAATAATTTCTAATAAGAGTGTTTAATTCTGTCTTCTGGAAACAGGACAGATGCCTTGCAGAGGGGTTTCCTGGGCTGGGAAAAAAGCAACTTGGAGCTGGCTGACAGCCCGACGATGACACTTTATTTTGGTTTACGCGCAGGACTCACGAAGGGCCTTCTCACAGAGCTCATCTGCGCTTGTCTTGGGAGTTTATTCGGGGCATTCGGGGAAGTCATGAAATTCTGTCAGGTCGTCTTCTTCGCTCTCCCTCTGGGATTGGTGAAACAAAATATCTGATGCATTTTAAACATGTGCATGCAGACGTACGGGGGAGAAAGCCCATTTATCCCGCAGGCACTTTCACCAAGGTTTTCGTGAGAGTCAGGCGATTGGCTGTTTTGATATCCAGATGCTGCTTCTGGTAACCGGACACCTACCTGTCCTACTGGAGCACCAGCCTCCATCTCAGTATGTCAGCAACCAACAGGCCTGGCTGCCTTCCTAGACTTCCTAGAGATAACACCACAGCTGATTTGACTGACTGCACCATTATTCTCTGATTGGCTGGAGTGCTGATGTTAAAATTGGATTGTATTTTTCACATTCTGTGCCCAGCAGAGGGCTAAATTGGCACTCGTCTTTCGTGCGGGGCAGTTTTGAGCGTTCAGTGGAGCGTTTTCATTTTGATGAAACTCTCGAGTTTCACATTTTAATTACAGCAGTCTCTCTCTCGTTCTTTTTATCTGAGCGGATAAAAAAGATCCCTTTGCTGTCATTTAATGTTCAGTGTACATTGCCGGAGCGTAACAACCGTAACACCGGCCCTTGACTGAGGAGTTTTATGTGAACAGTGAATTCAACAACTTCACGCAGCGGACTCAGAAAACACTCCGCTCCAGACTCTAGACTTTCCACTTTGCTCTTAAATCTTTCATCCCTCTATTCTACTAAGAGATCACCCTCCCAGCTTCTCCTCCGCCCCCTCCTCCTCATCACAGCCTCTCTGTCATACGTTTTCCTCTGCCGCTGACAAGATAGGGTATCTATGACATAAGGGCCCGTACCCGTCACGCTTGCGTGCTCAAACTGTTGCAGGAATAATCCAACATGGGCCGTGCAATGCTCAAGTAAACACCAGCCTCGGACCACCAAGGCTGGCTGATAACTTGAAAGATAGTGAAAGTGAAGCCCTTGGGAGCTGCAGGATAAAATACAGCAGAGTAGAGAAAAACAATATCGCGCTCACGAGCTTAGAGGGCTGATCAAAGGGGAAGGAAACCTCAGCGAAACTGCAGGTTAGCCAATGTGACATGCCATACAGTATTAGTCTAGATTAAAGGTCAGTTGGTATCTGGGCATGCAGATCTTTTGTTGTTTTATGATGAGATATCCATCCATTTCTACCTCCACCCTGATATGATGGAGGTAGAAAAGAGTTTTTTGAGAGCAGACATATCACGCTCAGTATTCAGACACTTACTTGTAAATGACGAAAAGGTTGGACGGAGATATCTGACGTCGTCTTTACCCGGCTGAGCAGCGTCCGCTCTCAACCAGAGAGTGAAGCTGAGACAAAATACGGCGCAGACAGAAATCCCTCAACCGGGCAAGTAACCAAAAACCAAAATTGTTCTGACTTTGGCAGCTGATTGAGAAAATCGTTCGTAGGGCCTTTAAAACTTCAACAGCAAAATGTCTTCTACACTAACCCCGAGTGCTGAAATAATCTGCCGCTTCTCGCACCTGAAAATGAATCCCATTCATTGTGTTGGAGTGAAGGCGAATAAAGCAAAACAATTCTGTATTGCTAGATAACACAAGAGTTGAAGTTTATTGTTCCATTAGTTTTTTGCTGTATTGAAGTCAGATATAAGTATGTTTTGTTTTTTTTTGGGGTGAACTGCAGCAAGACTTACTGAAGATTTGATTTACTTAAAGGTGGCGGAGGCCTGTTTTTGTGAAAGATGGCCGATTGTTTTCTCAGGTTGTCAAACATACCTTGTGTCCCGAATAGGAACTCAACTATCTTTCTCCAGAATCACCTTCCCCACCTTTGCATCACGGGAAAGTATATGAATAAGCAGCATGTAAACATTGCAAAGCACCAGTAAAATACTCTAGAAACGTAATGATGCATGGTATTTGTGCTGCGTAGTCCCAAAGATGTACCAGATTGTTATATTAGTTGCACCCACTGTATTAGTGGACAGTTAATGCCAGTCTATTAAAATAGCTGAGGAGCGTAATAACATTTCTGACTTGAGCCCGGTTGGCTTTTCTCCAGTGACTTCATCTCGGCTGAGGAACGGCCATGACTGTCCTTGAGCGGTTCGGGGGCCCTGCGGTCAACCTTATATTGCCCCGCGTCTCTAAATCCATCCACAGACGCACCACAGACACATACGCACACTGCGCATGCTGGCTCACACGTCCCCGGTGACGGTAAGGTCAGCCAGCAGCCATGTCATCCGTTAGCAGCAGGTATAGGATTACACATGATTTCAATGTGACATCCAATAGCCACAGAAGTCTTAAACACAGATAAAGTATTTCATTTGAACTCGAACAAGAGAGGGATCATTTGATGCTAATCATGCACTGTATGTCCCATTTGCCTTCTGGCATCTCGGCTGACAATTTCTTCCAGCGAGCAGAAATGCTTTTACAACTATTTCTGCAACTCACAGAGGAAGGCATGGGTCTATGTGATACTACGCATGTCGCCATCGGTATCCCTGGTGCAATGTCCACCAAACACACCCTGGGTAGGCTTTGAAAGCATCTATTGGCTGATGCCCAGAACGGAGTCATTTTGCCATGTGTCCATCTGTCCTCACTTTCATGAAAAGGATGAATCAGTACTCTACCGTCCTGAAAGATCAAATGCGGTCATCTTGTAGTAACTACTAAATTTAGTAAGTGTCAGAGTGCACCATGATGGGTGCACGTGCATGCACACGCACAGTTAAAGGTGCAATATGTAAGACCTGGGGGGGCAGCATATCAACAGAGTGAGCGCTAACTGCTGCTAACTGTAGCTGCATTCAGCTAGTTAGCTCAGCTAGCTGTGCAGCTAGCAGTTCAGACTGGGAATTTGGGACCAGGGGAGTGTTAGTGTTTACACCACTAGCACAGGAGCTTTGGAGGGGGATGGACTGGGGCTAGCTGGTTAGCATGCTAACTTCAGTACATAGACATCGTAATGTAATGTTGTTTGATTTATGTTTTTAGCTACATTTCTCACATATTGCCCCTTTAGTTTGAATATTTATGACTTATTCGTAAGTTGGAATCTGACCTGGTGACAGACGTTAAGAATAAATATAATTACTGTGTAGAAATAGCCAATATTCTCGCTGATGGTCTCATTTTCTTATGTAGGTCAAACAGAGAAAACGGCATTAAATTGAGAGTGTTTCATAAATATTATTTTTCGAGCATGTAGGTTTATTTGCTGGCCTCTACATCTCAGTATTTCAAGGTCTAATTAGGGATATTGATTGACAACCTTGTCTACCAGAGTACTCAGGTCAGAAGCTTAAATCAGTCACTGACTGCAGCTAATCAATGTGCGCTAGGTTGGGCTGAGGTTGCTTATCCTCTGCATGCACATGCTGAGTGGATTAATTAACTCTCAGCCTTGGTAATACTTCTGCCTGCACAAATCATATTCCACACACCGCGCCTATGTGAAGCCCTTCAGCTATTGGTTGCTCATGTTTCTCTTCCTCTCTCTGCCAACATGCTTCCAACACCTAGCGTTTCTCTTGGAGCACAGGTGGAAGACGATATAGTTCAACGCAAGGTGACCAGACTCTTGGCTTCGGGTGGCCGGTTTGTCATGACAATTAAATTATGTTTCATTTATCTGGAGGGTTCTTAAGCCACTGTGAACACGGGGAGACTATGCCAAGATCTAACTTGGTTAACACTCAAAAGAAACCATTAATTTCCACTGTGGATTACACTTAAGCCTGGCCAAGCCAAGCTGGGCTCATCCTAGTGTTTCCCTTTTTCATTTTCAAGACATGAAATTGTTGGATTGTTCTAGATAAGATGATAAAGTCACCCAAACACTCCCTCTCATGCGAACGCAGGTTGTTATAAAAGAAATGTCCTCGGCCTGCAGCGAAGGTTTCTGATAGAGCCATCAGGATGGCCGCCTGTGCCAATTTAACTCACAGCATAAAGTGATGGGACTGAGCCAATCGATTGGCTTATTACTGACCTCCCCTCATCAGGGAGTGTGTTCTGCTTCCATCACAACCGCAGTCAGTACTGCGGGGAGGATAATTGCAGTGTGTAGCGCACAGGGTGGGTCTCAAGTATCCCAGCACTCAGCCTGTTGCCAGAGGAAAACACATTGATCTCCGAAGGTGATGAAAAGGCTCTCTCAAAGGCCCTGCTTCCTCCTCAGGAGCGTTCCAGCCTTGACACTGAACCGGAGCAAAAGCGTAGATGATCCATGCATGCCTGCCAGCCACAGTCGTATTCATGTCATTTGTCTTCTGCGATTGAGTGTGTGTGTGTGTGTTTGACAAAGAACCAGAGAAGAGCTGCTTGTTCTGTAATGATTTTAAGTCCCTTAAACAGTGTGCTGTATGTGTATAAGCGAGTCTTTGTTTAGGTGTAAGGTGTAAAACTGCTGCAGGACTGTGACGACTCAATCAATGCAGAGACTCTCAGGTGCAAAAACAGTTACTTTGTCAGCAATTAGTGGAACGCAGGGCAAGTCTATCTTACCGTGGCGGTGCGGGGAGAGAAAGGTGCATTTTAAATAGCAGTTTCAATCTGCCTGATGCAGTGTTAATGGAGCCTGCAGCGACGGTCAGATTCCTCACATCCTGTAATGGATTGACTCGCGGTTTAATGAACTGATAACTGGCATCTGGACAAACACGGCGTCAGGACCCAACCAACGCACACACACAGGCACGAAATTGCCATATCCATCAGGGATGGGCGGAGAAATGAATTCATCTCGAGTCGATAACGTCCTCTGACCACTACTGAGCGCACATGCGGCAGGAAGAAGTATGCATCATTAACTTTTTTTTAATCAGTCGCTGCCCTCTGCGTCGTAATGAATGCTGCTTCATGTAATTACTTTCAGATTCCTGTTGGGTGATGTCTTGGGACTATCTGACATTTACAAGTGCACTTTTGGTACTGTGGATTAGTTTCAGCTTTAACATAATGATAACAACTCTGGCACGGACTCTCGAGTATATCAGAACTTCGTGTTTTCACGATGTCTTGTAATTGAGAGCTGCAGAACTGAGTTTCATGAGAGTTTGCGGAGCAGGCGTCACTGTTCATTACCCCTCATGACTGTTTGTGAGATTTAATTCAGCCCCCTAATCAGCGAGATGTCTTGCTTTACCGGCTGTTGTATAAATCAAACTGTAAATTTCCAGCTAACCAATCATACTCTCTTGAGTAGCAATGTAAACACATGTCGATCTTAATATAACGATGCATTTTTTATAGGGAAAGACAAAGATGTTCTTTAAGAAAGCATTGTATTCACACAAAAAATGAAAAATTTAAACTGGGTAGATGCAGTGTATGTGTGTGTGTGTGTGTGTGTGCTGAGATATTATGTGGTGACAAAATAAGTGCACCAGAAGAGTACAAAGGGTAAATGTAAAAGTCAGACACAATGGCCTCTTTTCTGGGCAACAGATTAGATGTAATTGCGAAGAATTATTTAGGAAATGGCTATAATCATCATATTTATTCAGGAAATGGTGGCATTGGAGCAAAGTGCAGTTGGAAATAAGGATAATGAAGACGTATGCCACAGAATCAAGGAATAATGTGCAATATCCTTTCGAACATTGTTTTTCTCGGTCAAGTTGGGATTGAAATGTGGGTCTTGGGGAAGTTAAAATAGGCCCCAGGTTTTGGTGTTTATGTTGCGTTGCCAAAAAAACCCTCCAGAGTACGTTACAACTCAAAGACGTTTTGATTTAGCGCTATAGGCTAGTAGCTTAGCACTCTTTAAACGGGTTACGCAGCTATTACACAAGTCAGTTTTGCAATCCACAACTTGCAAGAAAAATAATCCAAACAGCACGGCTCCTATTTAAAGGCTGTTAAAGAACCGCTGCCGTTAAACAAGGTTGATAATAGGGTTGCTCTTTGAAATGGCTTAACATTACATGCTAACCATGCTGTAGTCTGCTCCCTGTATCAGATTGCAGGAATGTGGAGACTTGCTTCTGATTTCCAGGAGTTGAACTTCCATCGGCACGACATACAGTAGTATATGATATGTTTGCATTGTAAATCCTACCGGAGGTGAAGTTTATGTTACGGGTCCTTTTGTGCGACTTTAGACAACCTTCAGTTGACCTCCTCCAAAGTTGTGACAGCTTTTAAATAGATTGTGTTCATTTCGTATGGCAAATAAGCACATAGAGCCTAACAGGGTCGAGTGAACTAACTTTAGAGCAGCAGAACCCATCGGTCATGCTGCGAACATTTGGAGAGCGATATGGTAATTTAAGTACCAGCATTTAAGGTCCTGGAGACGTCCGTGGGCCTGACAACTTGTTATTTGAAAAGAAGCTCTTTGTTCCGCTTGCTGTGTTCTCATCTCTCTTAAAATTGAAAAGGTTTGAGGAAGTTAAGGGATTAGTGAAAGTAGTTAAGAGGGTCAGCCGGAGTACCACAAGGACTTCCTCGCCGGAGCCAGGTTGTTGGGTCACAAGTTCAAGGGACTTTCCTATTTCTCTCAACAATACCCATGACTGATGACCTCAAGAGGAGCTCGGAGCTGGTGGAGACACAGTCCAGATCTTCATCTCATTGTGCTGTTATCTGTTGACTGTGTTCGACTTCCTAAAGTTGGGCATTCTCACCGGAGACACATGGATGCAGTTTAACTTAAAGTTGAACTTTTATCACCACAAAGCTCTCAGACGTAGAGTAGTTTAATTAACTGTTCGTGTACTAATGAGGAAAGTCAGGAGCACACAACTTTTTAGTGTGTATTGGGGAAAATAAATCCATTGTAATGCTGTCAAACCAAGAGGACTTTTATCCCCAGGGTGTACATCTGCAGTTAATTGGTCCAGTGAAACACCTGAACACCAAGTGTTATACAACAGTTATCTTAATCAGTAAGGACAAACGCTTTTCGAAGCGAGCCTGGTACCTCAGAACACCACACTCAATATCTTTCTTTTTCTGATTCGGTCCTAAAGTAATGGTAATGGATAAACAGTTCAAATAGTGAGGTAAAGGTAATGGATAACCAGTTGTTGAGGTAGCCCTACATGGTTGTGAACCACTGAACTTCCCTATGAACCATCAGCATTTAAAAGTAATCTTCAGTCTTGGTCGTCAGGTTTTACAGCGCAGTTATACGTTTCTCAAGGGGAATAAAATCGGAAATTTTTACTTTATTTTCTAAACTTCCGTTGAAAAAGTGCACGTATCCCATAGTTATTGTGCTGACGAGGCTTTCTGTGTTAGCTGCTGGTTTTGCAGTTCATATTTTGACAACAATACCTCGAAGAGGAAGAGACCAGTGACATTCATGGATGAGACTGATTGTAAAATTGTGGTTCAATTTCCATTTTTTCCCTTGGACAGTGGACCCAGTGTTCCATGAATTAGCATTATATGTATTGATTTATTCACTGTCATGCATAGTAATAAGGATCTTGGATCAAAATTGTTGTCCTCTTTGCCAGACGTTTCCACAAAAATGTACTTGTAAAGTAACAAATGATTGTACAGTAGAAAGCCAGCTTTTGTGCAGCTTTAGCTCCGTTGACCTGGATACTCGAGTGTTGCCAGGTTTAATAAACTCATCCATCCATGTTGTGGGATTAAATGGACTATATTAAAATCTGTTTTGACTAAATCTTCCTAAATCCTTGGAACGCTCTTAAAGACATTGATCATCTGATTTTTCTTGAGAAATACTCTGAATATTTTCATCAACCACACTCCAAGCTCCAAGTTCTGAACCCGGTTGGGCGCCACCTTGAAAAAGCCCAGTGCACCAATGAGCCACAACATTAAAATCTCTGACAGGTGAAGTTATTAACATTCATCATCTTGTTATAATGCAATGCTCTGCTTGGGTCCTGGCAGACACGCACCATCCACCCAAACACCACCGGAGACCAAGTACAACCCCCGGTCCGCTGTGGTGCTCAGACATCTTATGTCCACAGGGGGCGCCAGAATCAACAAAAGCTTTAAGTACTTGTAGCTGCTTTAAGAATTTTTTAAAAGAGTTTCCAAAGTTAATCAGCTGTTTGCCAGCACGATAGGAAAACAGACATTACCATTACATCATGATGGAACCTGACAATAATGAGAAAACCGTTGTCAAACAGGGTACATTTCAAACTGCCAACTGAAAGCAAAGTCTGATTATAAAGCAATAAACAAAAGAAAATAGTTCAGTGAGGCCTTTTGAGAACCAAACCTTTCAAAGATACTTTTGGTCTTTGGTGCACCTTACACCCTTGGCGTAAAATTCACCATAACCGAACCAAACAACCATCAGTCTCTGAAGATGTTGGCACTGGAAGTATTGTTCTGCTATGACATTTCTCTTCAAACACCCATGATGGACGTATTTTTATGACTCATGTATATAAACAGGTCGGCATTTGGCGCTTTTGGTATCCATGAAGTAGCCTGGTTGTTTACAATTTAGCATGACGAGGGAGGTGAAGCAGTTTTGAAATTAGCCGTGGAAAATGTGTAACGAATCAAACGTGAAATCTTGCACGAAGAAGTTGATCTAAATAAGCAGGTGTTTGTTGCCTGGCCATTAGAAAGTGCAACCTTTTTATATTAACAATGTGAGACTTGAGACACACTGCAGTACTGTATCCCTTAATATACACAAATAACAAAAACAAAAGTACATATAGCGGCCTTCTTATTCTGAGTATTTGAATTTAGTTTTCACAAAGAGGAGACAAGTTTGGCTTTTCCAACTGATAACAGTTTAACATGGGACAATGCGAACTATATGATATTAAATCTCACTTGCAGAAAGCATCTGACTTTATCCACTTTACCCAGAAAGGTGCAAGTGGGTTTGCTCAGAAGTCTACAGCCAAGTCTCTTCAAACCTGATTTACTGTGGAGGTTGGAGCTGGTACCCAGTTTGCTATTTTTGGCACAACTTTCATCTTGAGGAATAGCTGCACTACTTTGTGAGCAAAGCATTGAGTGGTCTGATTATGTATATCAAGCTCTGAAACAATGCTGGTATTGTAAATGAGTCAGTCCGGGGCTGGTTCACTTAAAACTGATTGATTTGGAGGGAAAAGAGAAATAGAAGCAGAGGTGCAGCTCTGTTAACTGTTCTGGGCCAATCAATATTTTATGGATGATGGGTCGTGGTAAAATCCAGTTTTGTCTCAAATGCATGAAGTATAAACACAAAGTTTATTATGTCAAGCAATGCGTAACCCTGAAATAGTGTTGTAATGAACAACATGAGCGAAAGTATTCAAAAACAATACAGCCATGGCTTGAAAACAGCATGTTTCCCAACACTGCCAATTACATTTTGTTCTTCCAAATGGCATTCAAATGACTACAGCTAACAGTATGCTGGACAAAGTCATTCTGTGGGATTGTAAAAATCTCATATTGTTTGAATAGATCTGTAAAAACAGAAAATAAATAAGTGGGCGAGACTTGAAAGCTTTGTGCTGATGCTTTCATGCTGCTCTTACAGCTTATTGGTGCCATTCAGATCGCAATCTGTTACCATCGTATAAACAGATACAGCGACGGCATTTGAAAAGTTGTGTGGCTCGTATCTGATCAATGTGTCAACCTTTGTGTGATTTAATTTAATTTATAACTTTGCATGTAACCACTGATGTTATTATTTTATTTGAATTTTTTAACACAGTTAAATTTCAGCGGCCGCGTCTTTGTTTGCTGAAAATACTCAAATCGGTATCGGCGAGTACGTGAGTGCACTGATTTGATTTTTTAAATTAGAAATAGTTATATATGTTCTTGCGCATGTAAAAGCTCTTGAAAGGTAAAAAAGTCCACACCAACAGAAGCTCCTCTCTCCCACAGAAAACACTGCTCCTGAAACGCCTCGTCAGAAGTCTTTAATTCTGCATTTTGTGTCTGAATCTGGACCTAAGTGACGGGTCGACAGACCTTCCAACACTGCCACCAAGACAGACAGACAGCACTTGTTTCGATGCCTTCCCTCTCTGGTCCCGCGTTGTAAAGTTGCTTTCTGCTGCGCCCTCTCCAAAATCCACCCAATAACCCACTGAAGAAACACAAAGCACAACACCACAGGGTTGGTTTTGTTATGTCTGACCAAAAACTCTGTCTGACCAAACATCTGAACGAACATCGAGTTCACTTTGATTCATTTATTTCACGCTCAGATTTTTCAGAGTTTTCAACAGATTGTTCGTCGTCGTTGACCCTCATCATGAAACTCCCTGCCACATTTATTTTTTTCTGAAGTCGCTGTTCCATGACCGCACTGAGAAAATAAGAGTGATGTTTTCCAGCTCAAGATTTCTCGTCATTTCATTTATGACCAGCGGCTTTAAAATACTTGTTCCCTTTATTGTCTTAATTGATTTAAAACATGTGGAAACCCGTTCTGACTTTCACTTTACTTGTTTACTTTAAATGTCATAGCATTTCTTTTTTCACGCTACTCGTACAGTACGTGAATCTCTCCTTACATACTATAATCAGAAAAAAAAAAATCCAGATGAATATTGTGAATCTTGAAGATATCTGAAAATAATGGAGGCTATTTGTCTGGATCACCAACTCCCATGTGGGGAGTGTTTTCTCAGCAGCTGTCAAAAATATACCACCAAAATCACTCGGATATTCCTCTCCGAGGTGTCATGTGTCATTTCAAAGTGAGTAATAATGAAGTGGCTGCCAAGTGCAGTAAACTCCCTTCTGTTTCTTTTAAAAGCTCAAAAAACAAACGTATGGAGAAACCGGGGTTGATGTGAGCCGTAGTAAAGTGAGAGTCAATCTCCACCTGTGGTTACATACTTTAAACCGTGCCTGGGCCCTTCACTGGCAGCGCCTGACATTATCCTGGAAAACGTCCAAAAGGAGCAGAGTTGGAGGCTGAAGTGGAGCCAAACAGTGGGATCAAATTAGGGACTAAGCATCATACAAAGAGTTGTGCAACGTAATCCTTCATTTTGCGCCCCAGCAACACATCTGGAGTGTCCTAAATCAGTCATACGCTACATAAAAAGACACTGTTTATGCGTTGTTCCTTTTATTCCTCGTCCTTATGGAGGGATGCGTTCACAGAGTGTAGGGAGACTGAAGGAAGGTCGATCATGAAGGACGACATGCTGAAACATAAAAAGACTTATTTGTAGCGGCTGCTGGTTGGAGGTCGGATCAGGTTTTCGTTATTTAGCAATTACACGGTTGTTTTGTAACATCCGGTCCTGTTTTTTAGCCGCTGAAAAGAAGCCAGTGTCGCAGAGTGATCACTTGAAGCAACTTTTGACACCCAGGCAATTAATGTCAAGCTGTGCGCTGTGTTCAAAAACTTTCACCAAGCCCATTACATGACTGTAATTATCTCGACTAACATGAACGACAAAAACTCTCTTCTCCGGCGGTCTGCGGGGTCAAAAGAGTTTTCAAAAAGATTTGCATAATAAGTCTTCACAGCATTGTTGCTGCTTGAAATGAGATCTGGATATTTTCTGTGATGCAAAACCAAACAGAGGAAGACTGTTCCTCCCCCTTTGACTAGATTGTGACGTGGTTTTTTTGCCAGAGAGTACACAAAATGCCTGAAACTGTGTTTCCAGCTGCCGGGGAAAGACTACATGTACTGTATAGCTGCAGGGAAGAGGTCGTTTTGGGGAAGATGCTCCCAATTTCCAAACTGAGAACTACCTTCATACAATACGACCCTGTCAGGTCTTCGACATGTAAAGCCTGACAAAGCGTGTAATTGTTTTACTCCTCCAGCTGAGCTTTCGCAGATTGATAGTGTTGACAGGGAAATGGCAAACAGGAAAACACTGTCTCGGTAAACAAATTACAAGCCAGGGCATCCGTGCTGAAAGGAAAATGAGAAAAAGAGGGAAAAGAAAACAGGGATGTCAGCATGAGGAGCGTTTTTGCGGCGAGACGGTGTGCGTTTCCTTTTTCCACCTCGGCTTATGCATAAACAGAGCCTAAATCCTTAATAAACCCGGAGCTTTTCAGGTGTTTGTCGTCCAAAGGCAATACTTTTCCGTGGCTCTTCTTCACCCCGCTGCAGGGTGGCTTCACTTGAAGAATATGAAACTTACACAAACAAAGAGACAATCAAATTACTGACTTAAAATGTATTAAATTCTTCTTTTTTCTTTGCAGGACCTCCGGGAAAGAGAGGAAGAAGAGGCCGCAATGGAGAACCTGGTACGTGCTTTGGTGTGTGTGTGTCACAAAATCACTGAAGTTTCAATCCGGGAACGTTCGAGGAATAATTCAGCAGGACATCAGCAAATCATACTGCACTTACAATCATGTAAAAGTACACTGTATATCTTGGGAGGCCAAAATAGGTTATAGATGTGTAATTTGTGGCCTGGTGGTTTTCGGTGTTCACTCGGATTGTTTCAGCTTCAGTCGCTATAGAAACACTAGATTTTCACAGTAAAACTGGGGGACAGTGCAGCTTTGGAAAGCAGGAGTGATGCACGAACTTGCAGGGGCCCCAACATCTGAATTCTGAGACACTGTAACCCTCTTTAGCTGATCCCAGACATGATGTAGTCAGATTCAGTGTATATATAACAGCTTGCTTATCCTCCAAAAATGCAGCAACAAGTTGTCCTGACGCTTTAAGGATCTCCCCTCCCTCCTCCCACACACTTTATCCCGAGCTGACTCGACAAAGTCGGGCCAAGGCGAGGCCTCGGGCACCTAGGAGAGGGACGTGTCGTGCAGCGACACTCTCGCAGGGTGTTGCCACAAATTGAATCCACAGCTAGAGCATGTACTTGGCAGGGAGCCGAGTCCGCACTCGCCTCGCCTGATAGCGAAAGCGATAATAGGCTCCGGAGCGTGCCGTCGCTCCTGCGCCGAGGAGCGCAGTGCAGCAGAGCGAGGCCCACGCTTTGGAAGCAAAGTACTGCCCTTGTAAAAAAAAAAAATTAGAGAGACAGGGCGAAGCGAGGTCCCAATTTGAAACGAGGTAGAGTAACAAGGGAGCGGTTTGGTTTCACGGCCTGAGAAACAAACTGCGTCTGTGAGGGGAGGAAAAAACGCCACCAGATCTCAGCCACTTCTTCTTAAAGTCACAGGAATCAAAGCCGATCAGCTGACATCTGTCCCAAAAAGATGGAACGCTTTGTATAAATAAAACAGGATGTGATCCATCATTTTTTTACGTTTTACACAGCTTTTTAGGAATCAGGGTTGTATTTCAGCCCAGTCACCAGAATATGTTAGCCGTTACCGTTTCTGCAAACCACAGATATGTCCGAGTTTGACATTCGTACCAAACGTGGCGTGTCACGATCACATTTTATGCTTATTGGCTGACTTTCACATCTGGAGGTGGAGGGAAAAGGTACCGAGGGCACATTTCCAGCTGTTTTTTTGATGACCAAAGCTGGCTATTTTCCACAGGAAGTCAGATCATCTGTCGCCGTGTTTGAGGTGACCAAAACTAGCTTTTTTTATTGGAAGTCAGATCATCTCCAGCTGTTTTTGTGCTGACCAAAACCGTTTGTTTTTTTCTCAATGGGACATGGGACTGTCTCTAGCCGTGTTTGTGGTGACCAAAAATGTCTATAAATGGAAAGCCGGACCATCTCCAGCTGTTTTTTCTTGCGACCAAAACAAGTTTATTGAGCCAAACCAAGTGTTTTTGTTGTGCCTAAACATGATCAGAGCATCAGCACAGTGTTGTGACAAGAGAGAAAGGGAACATTGAACCTAAAGAAATGTCAAGTAGCAACATAAAGAAACATTTCAACACATCTGTGGTTTTGCGGAAACGTACTTGGCCGACATTTATTCTGGCTTTATTCGATCGGGTTTTTGTATTTGAGTATCAAACAACTTCAACTCTCTTCACTTTTTTGCCAAATTCACTCAGAGTCCTTGTTGTGGCCGTGTTCTGCAATCTGACGCATGGATCAGTCTGTCGTGGCTCTCTGCCTTTTCTCATTTATGTAACACCAAACTATGACGTGAAAGGAAGATGAGAAAAAAAACAAAACAAAAAACGACAGAAAAATCAAACGACGGACAACAGTTCAATGTTCTGCTTTGCTGCGGATCTGAAATACCGCCAGCCTTTGTTTATGCAGTGCTTAACTTTCCAATAAACATCCACCGTGCCAGCGTGTTTCAAATGGCACTATTGTGAAAAGACCTTTTATTTCTTTTCTTTTTTTCCTCTTTTCTTTCTGCTCAGCCAGAGCAAATGTGGACGGCTTCCTCTTGACAAATCAATTGGAAACAAGCGAGCAATCATATCCGCTCACGGTGTCTGCACTGGAGGGGCACAGCGCTCTGCTAAGGGCAGACAATAGGGAACAATTGGGATGACAGGCCCCTCCATTCTTTATAATAGCCCAAATTACTGGAATAAATAGGCTGAAGTATGTTAAATCAGGCACATTTGGCTGGAGCTTGTCTACCTGCGACAGGGCCTCACCTCAGAGACTGTTTTATTGACGTCATGAACCAGCTTTTATCCGTGTGTTGCTTCCACAAAAGGCTTCACAAAAGCAATCATTCAGAAGTCCTCGCTCAGAGAAGGTCATTTAAGATGCGGGCCCTCTCTTTTAAATGCTCTAAAGCGATTCTGCTTATTAGCAAGCAATCACAGCTCAGTTATTTCTGCTACATTTACTCTTTGGATACGTCGTCAAGCGTCAGCAAGTGTACACAATATTCTTTGTGAAACTCACAGAGGCGTTCAAAACAAATAAATACGACGGCACCAGCGCTGCATTATTGGGAGTCCGGTGTCAAACTCTGTGTACCCTTCTCCGCGGGAGAAAAAAACTGAAGGCAAAGTTTTCGGAGACATTATTTATACGACTGAAGAATGCAGTCCTTGACGGGCACAGGCGGGCTCGCATTCTGCACTGTAAGCCTTCTGCAAATCCAATTTCCCTCTTTTAAGTTCTCAACACTGGCGGATGTTGAAGGGAAGCATATTTAATTCATGATTCGCTTTAACCAAAAGTAACTAAGCCGCAGCGAGTTTTCCACAAATTCACGGTGAGGTGTTTTGCAAGTTCACTCGTCTACGGAGGCAGAGGAGAAGCTTTCTGCCCAGACTTGGCTGCGACTGACAGAGAGAACAAACAGGAAAGAGACACAGTGATATTTACCTATGCATTAAAAATGAATGGAACGCTTCATTAGGATGGCTTGTTTGTTTACCGGTAACATATGGAAGGGAAAAGTGCGGCATGACAGTTTAGGATGAAGACGCGTTTTGTAGCAGTGAAAAGCCACACTCTCAAACTGCTCTAGCAGGTGGTCAACGCTGGAAAGTGTAAGAAGTTTCCTCCCATATTTTCCTTGCGTGAAAACTCAGGAACCTGCGTTTACAAAAGGAGGAATTGATGCTCGCACTGTGCCGGATGAGCAATTTAAGCTTTCAGCGGTGCGTCGGTATGAAGAAGAGCAGCTGAATGCCTGACTCTTCCTGTGAGTTTTGTAAGTCGCACTGCAGCTTCTCTGCAGCTGCCGTTATTTCAGAGCAGGATGATAGCCTCCATCATGTCGTGAGCATTCACACGGTGGATTTGGTAGCCTTTACAATCTCTGGTTAGCAAAAGCAGGACGGTGAGGAAATGACTGGAGGTGCCAGCGTGAGAACAGAAAGTGAAACTCAGCCTGAGTGGCTGAATAAGGTTGGAGCTTTGAGGTCGGATAATCTAACATTATGTCACCGACTATTTAATATTACATAGATTATATTCCAGGAAATAATGTTTCTGGTCTAACCGAGGCCGTAAAGTTTTAGGAATTTGAAGGCTTGTACCTTTGAGGTGGCTATTATGTGCTTTGCAGCGTATTGCACGTTTTTTTTCATTTTTTTATCACAGAATGTCTTTGATTTTCCATAATTGCTTAAACTTTGCGCCGAGCCGTTTGACACAGTGGGACATGTCAGAAAGCACACAGCCGAGCAGGTTTATTAAAAGCTAAGTGGTCTACTGTAACTCAACGATCCATAAAACAACGCTACAGAAGTGCAGCCCAGCGAGCCTAAAACACACGGCTCCTTAAATGCCCCAGCTGCTGGAGCGATTTGCACTTTCCTCCGGTCATGAAGAAGAACAGTTCAAGGACATAGGACTTGTAAAGAAACAGTGATCCGTCTTTTTTTTTTTTCTTTTTTCTTTTTCAGGATTAAAGCAGCTGGGTACCTTTTTAATAAGAACATAAAGACCTGAAATGATTTGCAGGGTTCTGTGGAGCCCTGAAATGCATTGGCACACGGGCCCGTGAGCAGCGGTAATTGGCGAAAAGACATGTGTCACCTCACAAAAGTGTGGGGGGAAGTTTTAACAAGCGCGCAACCCCTTGTAGCAGTGAAATTAGAGCCACTTACAAATGTAGAATATGATCACTGGGCCTGGCGGTCATTGTTCGCTCAGCTGCATGGAAAATAGATAGTTAGTTATATCGACGGAGGATTTCTGCCTAACATCATGGAAGAGAAGCATCCTCATGACATTTTCCCTCCTAAAGAAATAATACGCATCGAGAGTCCCATTTCCCGTCTTAGTTATTTGGATGTGTGGTTTCAGTGGAACATTGATGATCTGAGTCTGTTTGATCGCTGATTGAAAACACACTAACCAAGTTTTTTTTTCCCTTTTCCTTTCTCTTTCAGGACCTCCTGTAAGTATGCCTGCTTCACATCTTCTCCAACTGTGATAGCCATGTGAAGGTAAAACCTCAGTTAAACAGTAAAACGTGACTGCACGATGCAGTTCAGCTCAAAATTTGCTGTTTGGCTTCAAGAAACAGCTAGCATAAAGCTACATATTAAGGTACAGCCAGTAGCTGGTTAGCTTAGCTTAGCATAAACACTCGGAAGCATGGGAAAACAGCTGGCTTGGCTTTGTCCAAAGGTAATTAGTGAGCTTTAGAGGCGTTGGTAGGTGCATTTCATTGCGGAAAAGCCAGCCATTTTCAGTCTTCATGCTAAGCTAAGCTAAGCTAAGCTAAGCTAAGAGGCTGTTTGTTATATGTTCTACCCTTATAGTGGAACTAACAAGCTTGTGGTCACAACGTGGGGCGTCGTGTACACGATACACTTCGAGTGGTTAAGTTTTGAGGGCAGCGCTACTGGGCAAAGTCGTCTTGAAGCCACTGAGGCTAACAATTTAGCAAGCTAGCAAGTGAACGGGTGACATATTGTAGGAAAGCAGAGACATAAAAACAAGTTAGCCTGTTATTAATCCAAAATACTTTACTTTTCACTTTGTATATATACATATTGTAAATAGTGTTGTTAGCATTTTTGATCATTTCGATAATCTCATAGGTGTTTTTAACTTGCGAGGTTAGCCTGTCAGCTAGCCTAGCTGCCTTTCTGAATAGCTCTGCATACACACATAACAGGAGAACCAGTCATTAACTTATTAACTTCTGTTATATCAGATCATATAGACTCTTCTCATGAACCTGCTGGACACAGCCACAAAATGTTGCTTTTCCTTTAAGTGTGATGCAACAGATTGAACAGTGAATATGTGTGTATATTAAACTTGATGTAAAAGACATCTGATTATGACAAATTTGCTACCAGAAGTCTCAGTTGTACCTCACGGCACGACTCTATTATTAAAATAATCTCTCCATCCCTGCGTTCCCCTAATAGGGACCCCTTTCCCTGTCATTTGGGCAGTCTGGTTTGTAATAGCCTTGCTACCAACCTCCATCCCTGCCAGCTCCCTGTACCCGAACAGATTATCTCACCTCATTACACTGCTGGGTGATCACAGATTCACTCCCCCGAACAGATGGAAAACTTCAGAGTTTTTTCCCCAAAGATGAAGACAAACCCATACATATATAAGCACCGGGGGTGTGTGACAGTTCGCTGTATAACCGGGTCAAGCGGGCGCTGTATTTGTGTGCTCTGTTAAAATTATTTATAGTCCAGAGGCAAGTGTGATTGAATAGGTATAATAGCGTGTGCCGACTGAGCCGTAAAAAGTTGTAAGTTAATCCTCAACGCCTTCTCAGACACTTGCTCCTGGGGTTCTGGGACGTAAGTGAGTGCAGGTGGTCTCACTTCTCGGCCTCTCCCGCCAGGCCTTACATATGACAAATAAAATCATACTGCGAGATGTCTCAGGAGCCGACTGAAGCCCGAGAAGTGTTGTCCCTGAAATGTAGGAGTTGCGAGCACATGTATGGGACGACTGTACTTCGGGGAATGTTCCTTTGGGTGTGACATAGTAAATCCAGTCCACACACAGGCGGTACCTGACAATGCTCCAGTTGTGGCCAGCAAATCACCCTCTGATGAAGTCATTAAGGTAGCAGAAGGTGCTGTAAATGTTTTACTGTAGGCAAAGCAACTAAATTCAATCAGAACCCGTGCTGCAGCAAATAAAGAAAGGCTATAATTTACAGTACAGACCCCAAAAAACTGACGTCTGAATGACTGCATTTCTAAAAACAGACAAGTCTTCAAAAAATGCAATGATCTGACAATGACTCACCCAATGGTCACCAAATCTGTTCCAAAGTGAAAAAATAAAAAATCCTGCACCAGATTTTTAAAAAAGAGACAGTAGTAAGTGATCTCATGTGGTTTCTCGCTCGGTATGCCCACCCGGGGACGGCAGGGGACATGTCGCTCTGAATATTCAACAGCTCCCTCCATAACTCTGAGAACACTGTGTAAATTGTACACAGCCCTCCGAGCCAAACAAACCGACCACTGCTGAAGCCATCACAGATGCCTGTGACTCAATCGTTACTCAGCCGCTGATGAACGGACAGGGACCTGCGGTTGCTGAGACGGACGAAGAATATGTCCACCTCGATCAGAGCTCATCAGGAAAGATCCGCGTTGGCGGCTCCTGATAGGCGTTCAGACATGGAAAAGTGATTCGCTTTGTTTTCCTTTCCTTTCTTTTTCCACCGCTCGGGCTTTCGTGTCAGTTTCGTATTTGATCAGGGGTCAACTGTAAAGTGATGTTTAGTTGGATATCTCTTCTCTACGGAAGCCCTGAGAGGCGAGTGAGGAAAAAGTTCTGGTGATCCATTTTCTAAGTTTGATCTGAAGAATTTATCACTTCAGAATAGCTGGAAAAAAAAAAAAGTTTGGTCAGGATAATGTTTAAGTTCCTACATTTTTCAAAGTCAAAGTTATTTTAAGAAAACGTTATTTTTGTCAGGTTCATTTTTATCAGTGTTTGTTGTTGTAATACTTGTTTCAACCACAAGAGGGTGCCGCTAAGAATACGATGAGACAGCAGGCTAATCCAATTTGTTTTGACACTATTATTTGCGATTGATCGGATCAGATTTTTGAGTCCGGACATCACTGACGTAGCTGCACGAGTTGCTACGCTAGCGACGTAGGCATCAGTTGCTCCGTACTCCGCTGACGTGGCTTTCCAACACAGTAGCGCTATCCAGAGGTGGAGCAGACATTTTATTTCAGGCTGACTCTTTTCACCTGTTCTTAAGTAACAAACCCAATAGAGAAAGACACTGAGATCTGACCTAGAAAATGTATCACCAGAATGTTTTTTCTTTCATACATCTCTGTCCTCCAAATAGATTGGAAAAATATAAAGAGAGACATGCAACGCATACGGGTCGAGGTGATTTTGAACTCTTAGAGCATTACAAGAAGACTCCTTTGCCTCTTCCTGACCCTGAAACCAGAGAAACATTTTGTGCTGAACATAAAGGTTACTAAAGTCCGTGAAATGACAGCTGAGGCAGAAACGATCATGTCTTTGCTTTCCACTTTGTATCTTCTTTCCTCGTCTCTCTGCGGCTCTCAAAGGGCGGCCCGTGTCAAAACGTCAACCCCAAGCACCCGCCACTGTGTGTGCACACCATTTAGCAGCAATCAAGCATAAAACACCATCCCTGAGGCTGCACTCGAGTACCCACTAACACCACCCGCCGACTGAACTTTTTTAGCCAGACTGTATGCCATACTAAATAAAAATTATACAGACAGAGAAAGAAACTAGCTCGCTTTGAAATCTGGTCAGAAGGAAGGGGGGGAAATATTTGAAAATGATACGATGTTGGAAATATCAAACCCACTTCAGCCCCGCTAAGCATGCCTCTGCCGCACCACACTGGAGTCTCAAGCCAGGAGGGTTATAGTACAGCGCATGAGCCCTCGCAGGAGTTCAGCCGTGTTAGCACAGAGGTAAATAAAGCCGGCTTGCGTCTGTATCTGTATTTGACAAGTCGTTTCCACCTCCCTGCTTCATCAGCTGAGATTCCGGCGACGCAGGTTGAGGATGATCTGTCACAACGTATGAATTATGCAGCCGCGTTCCAGGGATTAGAGGCAACGCTGGGGTGAAGCAGAGGAGCCCGGGCGCCCTCAACCCTTCATCCTTCATCTGTTATGCGCCGCAGCTCCACACCTGTTAATAAAACATATTCGAGCTGGACTTTGATCACTTCTGCCCTACAGAAGTGGAGAAGGTGCCAGGGTTATCTAAAGCGAGACTCCGGTTGGAGATGAAGGGGAGTCTCGCCCGCTCGGATGTTAATTTACAGCTTTTGCTTCTGTTGCGCGCAGCGAGTTAGAGGCAGAAGAGAAAGCCCATTAACACATCAGAGTCCAAGTGCGAGCTGTGCCCTCTGTCTGTGTTTCACATCAGACGCACAGAGGATTTGGCAGTGAGGAGGCCCACCGAGAGCTGCAACTGGATCTATCTGACATGACAGCGTTTATTTGGGCTCACGAGGGGCGGCGCGGCTGAGGAGGCCGACTGTCGCTGGATGTGACAACATTAAGAGTTTGACCTTTTAGATGTCGGCGCTCACGCTGTGCCCATCAGCAGAGCTCGTCTGTCAGGGCTTGACGAGAGGAAGCCAAACTGAGGTCCACTCGCAGTGATCTGAAGCAGTCGATGGCGAGCCGACTGTCGCTACCTTACCGAGAATAAGCACAGTAATGAAAAAAGCGCGAAAAAGCTTTTTGATTGAAAGGAATTTTCCTCCTGCTCATGACATCAAATGATGAGAAATGTAGACCTGCCACATTGTGGTTCTAATTGAATCAGCAGAAGAAGTGAAAGAAATACTTTTCCAACTGGAACATTGTCCCTTATTCAACATTTCATATCCACAACAAGAATTCTGCGGGTCAGAAATTTGCTTACGTATTGCGCAGGGAAAAAATGTTGGCCCAGACGTTTGGCTTTTCGTGCCTGCAATTTGGTCGAAGCTGTTTAAAATGTTTCCCCTCCTCAGGAATGACGAGACCGTCCCACCGACTGAGATTGTGAATCTTCCCCGTGTTTGATTTGCGTCTCGATACCGCGCACGCACCGTCTCTCGCTTCTCACCAGTCGCACTATCGCTTTCAGTTTCCCCCGTCCGCGGCGTCCCCTGCTCCCACAAGAACATCCAACGCATGCCGACAGACACACACACACACACTCACAAACACGTGCACGCACATTAAAGTCATTTTATGCCGGCTAATTGTGATACACTGTGGATATGGGAACCAGATGCCATTCCCAAGTCAGTTTTCCAGTGTGGTTTTCCTATCCCTGCCTAACCTCTGCGTCCAGATTCCCCCGACGAGCACCAGCCACTTGTGGTCGTCCGTTCCTGCCCATTCTGCTCTGATTACTCACATCCTTGTCCTCCATTAGTTTCCCGCCTCGAAAAAGAAAGTGCCCCCGGGGCCCACGGTAATATGATTGAGCGTTCCCATGCAGAACTAACAGATGGAGGTGTACGTATAGATATATGTTTTGATGTCTTTAAGGCTGTTCCAGGTTTGTGCACATTGGAAATTGAGAAGATTTCACTTGCAATGGTGTCCACATGCTTTCAGCTGCAAATGGCTAAATGTGGCCAATATTTCCACTCCGGCGTCGGAGCGATTGATTATATTTGTGCACCCAGATGGGGCGTTTTGCCTTTGCTGAGTCGGTAGTTTCTGGGAAACTTTGCGAGAGAATGAATGCAGCGTTATTTTTCTCCCATAGAGCAAAAAGACTCACACCTACAAACACCTCATTGCTATTATGCGCTTTATGTGTTAATTAGTGTGCTTTAAATGTGCAGGTATGCAGCTTTGCTAACCTTTGGACAGAGCCAGGCTAGCTGTTTCCCCTTACTGCGAGGCTAAGCTAAGCTAGCTGGCTGCTGCAGAGGAAACGGAATGAGCATGTTTTTGCCAAATGTGTGAATTATTCCTTTAAGTCGGCCAGGTTAAACTCAGTACGGGCTGTTGTGATGTCGAGAATTTCTTTTAGTTTCGATGTATGGCAAACACGATGCATAACTCTGCTGTGTGAAGTGTGTTAGTCTGGGTTTGGTCCTTTCAAAGCCTTTACTTTGGCCCTCATCCCACTTTTGTGGTGAGCAGCACTCCTCACCTGCCCCCCGCTCTTCTACTTACTCATTCCCTGTCAACACTCGGTGCCCGGAGGATTGCTTTGCTTAACTTCCTGTGTACACACATGTTTATTAATATTGTGTAGCTGTGTGAGAAAACCGTGTGCCCGTAAAGAGGAGGTTGTAAAAGCGGTAGTTGTTGGCCTGCGCTCTCAGAGATGCCAGTGCTCCAGGGTGAGCTGATTGGATCCATGTGGCCGGCAGTTCTGGCTACAGCGACTGCTGCCAACCCTGTTGGCCCAGCTTCTACAACGGGCTTCATTTGATGGATTGATTTCCTGGACCTCGATATTTTTAACAGGTCACTGTGATGAAAACGAATACAGCCGAGTCCAGACAGAGGTTACGATGCACATCTCCTCTTCCTGACTTTTTTGCATCTTGCTGGATTAGCTGGATTGTTTCGCAAGATCGTACCAGCAGCTCGCAGCCAAACCCACGAGAAATACTTTGCTCATGTCAACAAGAGCTGAAGCTGTGGACACGAGCCAGCCCCTCACCTCATGTTGCACAGACAGGCGAGCACCGTCAAGCTTTCATCCATCATGTTTTGAGTAAATTATAGGAGAGTAGGGATGTGGACAATGGATATCCAGTGTCTGGACTTCTGGACTTGTGAGATGATGTGAAATTAGGCTGACAGAAGTCTAAAGTTGTGAGTTGGTGTGAACCTCCTTCGTTGCTGACAGGCCACTTAAAGCAGGGCCTTATCCTGTGAACAGCAACGAAAGCACATATTTTTTATATTTCAGTAGCTTCAAACAGATGTGTGATCACATAATTGCATCTTTATTTTTGCTACCTGATAGCTCGACATAAGCACAGCTGAAGACCAGCACTGCAGTGTGAGAAACACCTAGAAGATTTGCACAAGATCGGACTACTAGAAAATGTTTACATGCTTGTTGTTCAAAAAACACATCAGTTTTCTCGTACTGTCCGGTGCTGCAGCTCCGTGTTCACCCTCTGTTTTAGCTCCTGTCTCTTTAAGGCCTCAATCTCCTCTGATTGGTCAGCTCACACATGCCTGAGGTAGCAACACTAACAACGACAGAGCAGCTGTGCTAAATCAAATCTTGCATGCCAAAGCAGCCACGATACGCATAAATTATACAAATGTGTGACATGGTGACGTAGTGTGATGTCACAAAGTCACGTAATTAAAGGCGGGACTACTAAAGAGGCGTTTCAGGAGCAGTGATTTCTGTGGGAGAAAGGAGCTTTGACCTTTTTAACTTTCAAGATCTTTCACATGGACAATAATCTTTATAAAACACTGAAGGGGGGAAATTTAAATGCAATAGGTCTCCTTTAAAATACAAAAATGTGAAATGATCTGTTATTTTATTGGTATCTGCCATGAGAAGCAGGTAATTATACCACCTTGCCGAATCCCATTAACAAAAACAGTCACGTACTGTACTACCTCATTTAAACTGTGCGATCTGAAAGGAGACTAATATATAAGCACTCTAAATAGATATTTAAGCACCCTTCTAAGAGTTCTTAAAACTGTTTTTCATAATTGATCTGCTGAAAGCCGCAGAGGCGTCTGAGAAGCACATCAATAATTTATATGCATGAAATATGAAACCGGAGAAACTTTATCATCTACTTTACAGTTGGGACGACTAAATGTGTTGGAGAGTTTAGGGACCTACACGAGCACAATCAGGATTAAATAAAATATATGTTCTGATACTTCTTCCGTTTAATCGAAGACAGACCAACGCAGAAGATGTGAAAATCTAGTCGTGCGATATTTTCACGTCTTTGTGATCAGCACTGCAGGCGCCACATATGAAGCGTGCCGCTGTGCCAGGATCATTTTATTCAACAGCATTGACTCTTTCCATGTAATATGAAGTGAAGGAACTTACATTGTCAGATTTGAATGGCAATGTTCATGTTGCTTGTGGGTTTGGCCCCAGCTCCCTTTTGCCATTTTATATTTCCCTGCAGACCTCTCCATATTTCTCCCCCACTCTGTTTTAAAGGTGGCAGGGGTTTTTGCTTTTTTTTGCTTTTTTTTCTTCATACCAACAGCTCATTCAGGCCATTGCAGGAGACAGTGGTCATGGTTTGGCCTAGTATGAGAAGCTACACATGTATCTGGATAGCGAAAAGCTTAATCCTGATCCAGTGGTCCACCATAAACTCGACAGTATCATGCACACAGGATGTTCTGTTACAAATCATCTCATGATGGAAGCTTGACATAAAGTTTGCCCAGCGCTAAGCAGCAGAAGATGTGAGGCTTACCATCAACGTGAAATGTGTCATTTTCAATCAGCGATGTAGTGATTCTGCTTTGGGGCAGTTGCACTCGGTTCATCACCACATTTATGAAGGACATGTTTATTATTTATGAAGTCACTGACAAGGGCTTATCATTAAGGCAGTTTTCTGGGTAATAATTGTTGCTGCTCCTACTTATGTTAGGCACAACATCTTCTTGGTTCCTATTGAAATCTGTTTTTTAAAGAAGCTTACTGGCTTGCTTGGATCAAAACTTGACCATGAAGATCCTGCCAACAGCCATTTAGCTTAGCTTAGCATGAAGACTAGGAATAGGGGGCACATTTTAAGCTCCCTTTAGGAAAATGTTGCATGAAATTTGCCTTTTCACATGTTATTAATGTTGTTAACTCCAATTATTGACATGTGGAAATAAAATAGCATCATAACCAGACTTTAAAGTCTGTAAGTTAGCCTTTTCATCTAACTCTCTGCCCAAATTTCCCAAAAACATCTAACTTTTCCTCAAAAGGACATTATGCAAAGTTAGCAGATATGCATGTGGCCGTTCATTAATCCATTTTCTTCTTATTATAAAGGTGTTGAGCGCACTATACAGGGTTAATCGTGTTCAAGAGAGTGGATTTTGATCAAACAGAAGCAGCCTGATGAGCCGTGGAGCACCTGCTGGAGGGCTGCTTTTGAAAAAGAGCCAGAGCAGAAGCAGTAAAAAGATGTGAAAAGCACACACAGGTGCTGATTAGAAATCTTCCTTGGGGCACACTGAAAACCAAAAAAAGCTGCGGAGGCTGCTTGACAAATAGACACCTGCTGCAGTTGTACTGTAGTACAGTTTGCTCCTTTGAAATAGTCTTTGCAGGAGAGCTGTTTAATAGTCTCTATAAAGGACCCCTCACTGTACTGGCTTAAACCTTCTGGAAAAGCTCCAGTGGGTGCTGCCTGTCCAAGTGATGTGCAAATGATGGGCCGTATAATGAGCAGGTGCAGACTGTGTAGCGAAATCATTTCCACATGCTTTTACGACCAGATGCAAAAACGAAAAATGAACAAGCTTTGTGGGCAAGATATGGTTAGGTGTGTCAGAAGCAGTACTCCACTTGTAAAATGGACATCTGCCTACCTTATTATTGTGATTTAAACTTAACAGGCATTATAGGATTATAATAAAAACATCACTAGTCATATGAAGGCTAAATGACTGAGAGCATTACTTTATACCTGGGTTACCGACCGGGGGTATTTGTACCCCAAGAGGGTTGCGTTTATTTCCCACCCCTATACAGCAAACACCTACCACCCCTGCTCTGCCTCTAATTGGCTGTGGCCTTTTTTTCCAACCCTAACCATCTTACCAATCATTGAGCCCTAACCAAGCCAATCAGAGGGACAGTGGGCAGGTCTTCTGGGCATTTTTCAGACGATTAGGGACAATGGGCAGTGACCCCTCCAAGTGGGTAAGTCTGCAGGTCCTTAGGGGTTGTGTAGAAAGACTTTAAAATAGATAGCTAAAGTCATGATTATGTTAAAATACATATCAGTAATCGATAAACAGAATAGTTAATAGCTAGCTAAAGCCGTTGATATGTTAAAACAGATATTTAAAAGTAGGTCGAGTCAATACACAGAGTTACTAAAAGTAATAGACAGTTGAAGTAGTTAGCTGATAAATGTACCATTCGCTAGAAGTATTGAACAGGCTAAATGGTTGAAATAGCTAGCTAAAGTAATGTACGTTAAAATAGATAGCTACAAGTAGAGCTAGCTGACAGTAACAGTTAAAGTAGGCCTGGTTAACTAGCTAACAGTTACAATAGTTAGCTAAAAGTAGGTGGTCGATACAGCTAGCTAAAGAAATGGGCATGTTTAAATAGATAGTTACAAGTAATACATAAACAGAATAGTTAGCTAAAAGTGACAAACAGTAACAGTTGATGTAGTTGGCTCATAAATGGCGAATCATTAGCAAAGTAAAGGATAAACAGTTACAATAGTTAGCTAAAGTAATATATAGGTTAAAATACAGGTTATAAATTTAGTCTGTTATATTATTAGCTAAACACAATGGATGAACACTTGACGATAGTTAGCTAAAAGCAATGGGTAATGCTTGAAATAATTGTTGGTTTTGAGGAATGGGTATTTGTTTGGGTATGTGGTTGAAACATCAGAAAGGTCTTTAAAGATCCTTATTAGGCTTCTTCCCTCACAAACAAAATATAGACATGCCCTATTAGGGAAGCACAACATGGATTTGATCAAGTTTCATTAGGTTCCTGCACTTATCGTGAAACAATCTGGATTTATTGAAATGCCAAATCATATAAAGGGTTTTCATTTCTTTCCACAAACTCATGGTGCCCAGTCGTTTAGCCCAGTAATTTGGTGTGCCAACTATTTGTATCAGTCACTGCCAGATTTAATACATTAAGCAGGCTTGTGCAAAAAGCTGCAGAGGGTGTATTTGTGGATTTCTTTATTGCAGCCATTCAAATGTTTGCAGTAACAGCTTGTCAATAGCTTTTGCATTGTCCAAAGGCAATTTTCCTTCGCAACAAAATGCCTGCACTGATTTACTTTAAGCTGCCTTCCATTTTAAAGAACAAGCTGCCCCCCTGGAAAACCTCTACATCATTATAGAAGTAAAAGTCACATTTGATTCCAGTATGTTGCCTCTGTTATTGCCTCCATGGGGAGCTGCAATTGGAAACGCTGTTTTCATAATGGCACATTTTGTGTTTACAAGTGTGTTGCGGCTCTTTGACTGGCCAGTAAGCAGCAGGTCCGACCCTCCTCAGATGTGTGTGTGTGCATTAAAGCTGCATTTCCCATCGCCGTTCGTCTCGGCTTGTTGAAGCGAACACACTCGCCTCGTATTGGAATGAATGGGACGATGCGCTACACGAGCTCGCTGCGCAGGTTCGCAACCTCGTGGCCGAGGCAAATTGGGCCTGGTGCTGCGGATCCAGTTGGGAACACATAAACGAAAAGCTACGGATAGTTAACTATGCATCAGGAATAATGTCCATAGGCGCAAAGCAGGTTACAACTCACTTCCCCCAGAGCAGTGTGGTAGAAATTGGCAGAGGAAAGCTGCTGGACTACCTCTGGAGCGTTTCAGTTTCAGACTGTGCTATGTGTGCCAGTGCAGGGGAAGCCTGTCTGTGTCTGCAAGCCTGCTATTCTGGGTCACTGGTCCATGGACTCACAGCAACAGCCTCCAAACATGGGTTTTATACTAATGTCATCAATCTATGGATTAGTGTCAGTGTTCCTTTCTCTGTGTGTCTGATATCTTTGGAAACGAACCGTGTTTGACCAGCATTAGCCTGGAAAAGTAACCACTGAAGAGCAATTGCTGTAGTTGCAGTGGTGACAGCTGAACAGCGTGTTGTTTTTTCTACCTGAGGACATGTGTGATATTTTTTTGGCGATTACAAAATCAATGAGAACGTAAGAAGAGATGCACAGTGTCTGGGAAGATTCAGATCTGTTTTCAAATAGTAACTTCATCTCAGAACGGGGAAAAAGTACTTTGATCCAACAAATGTGTTTAACAGATAGATTGCGCAATACAGATTAGCATCAGTATAAATGGCACAGCAGTCTTTCTCAGTTCCTGCAGGGGCTCAGAAACATTTTTGCTAAGCGGGTGGTCAGTTAGTCACTCGTCTGACACTGATCTAATACCGACTTTGTTCAAAAAACAGCATTTACCGAAAGCACAACCTCAGAGGAAGAAAGAGAGCCCAGCATACAGGCATAGTGTGGTGTTTTTAAGCACAAACTCATTAAGCTCCAGCGTACGGATGCACACCTCATTGTCCAGTCCTCGACTTCACTGATGATCTTTTACAGAGCCCACCCAGGCGCCCCTCCTCGCTGACTGACAGAAGTTGGACGCAACAACTGCCTCACAAAAAACTGCTGTTAAAGAAGAGGGGGGGGGGGGTGTTTCTCTTGTTCGGGGCACATTGTTACAACATGCTTGCCAATACTTAGTTGGAGATTGCTGGATTTGATCATCTAAGTAAACATGGAGTTGATTCGGGCCTGTTTTTGGTTTTAATTGTACAAGCCCTGCCGTCTACAGTGCAAAAGGCACCAGGTCTGTGACAGGCTGAAACGCTGAGATGTCAAAAAGTGGCCAAAGTTCATTTCATCAAAACTCTATTTGTTCATCTTTTGATTTGGCCTTCGCCCTCCAAGTTCATGATCTTCACTGAGCAGCTCTGTTCGTTTATTAGCTACAATTGTTCTAGTGTATTGTCTCTTATCAGTGTGTCACAGCACCAGAGGGACTACAGATCATAATTTGTAGTTTTCTTCCTATTAATGTGTTGTGAAAAAGTTTAACAATCCTTTTTTTTTGTCTTTTGTAGGGCCCTCCAGGAACGAAGGGTGAAAAGGTGAGTAATTTGATATTTTCTTTGACATATTCTTTGGTATACTGTTGATCTACTTGCACATTTTGCTCAACTACTCCCAAACATTATTGGAAACAGGTTTATTTGCTTTCTTGGCGTGACTTGTTAAAAGATTGTCACCACTTTCATACTGTTTCTGTAAGATAGAGGCAGCAGCCGGTTAGCATAGATTAGCACAAAGACTGGGAAACGACTAGCAAAGGTGTCTGAAGGTTGTTGTTGTTTTCCTCTGTTTCAAGTCTTTATGCTAAGCTAAGCCAACCTGCTGCAGGCCTACTGTTCAGACATGAGAGGGGTATCAATCCATTACTACCAAACCCTGTCACTCTCATAAAATTACCAATATGTAAAACTATCCTTTAGGAATGATGAAATGTCTTTAACATCCATCCCCATCCTACATTCTGTCGGCCAGACATAAAAAAAACAAATCTGTTTTTCCTCTACTCACAGTTAATTTGTCCATACGGAGTGTCTTTTTGCATTTGCGGCAATAATTCACATGCAAGTCATCCTCCTGACCCAAAGTCTGGGACTCTGAATATTTAAATTCTCCTGTTGTTCACAAATCCACAGCACCGAACATTAATGACTGAAAGCCGGAGCCCAAGTCGAAGCCCTTAAATGCCTCGCTGAGCACTCCTCCATAAAACAGCAGTGGAGCATACGAAATAACCACGCTGTCTCTTTATACGTCTGCAGGAACTCAGGGACAAATGTGTGCCGTGCCTTTGCTTTGAAGGACTAAAACCATGAGATCCCTAACTGAAATACTTTACGTCTGAAATGCTACCGGGAGAGATGTGTTCTGTTTTACAGGCCAGCAATGCATCGATTAAGTATTTACTCATATTTTATACTCTATAAAACACGACACATAAAATAAAATAAAAATCCCTTGTGATGATCCTGAATAGCTGCTGATTAGATTCATGTTCATGCCTCTCATGTGAACCGCTCATCTGTAGTTTAATGAAATACAAAACAACTGTGTTCATGCCTCCCACCCAAGATGAATACAGCGTGCATCAGCGTGGCCATTCAAAAGTGTTTCCCCGTTAAATCCGGCTTTGGAACGAGCGCCCAATGAGAAAATTACAAAAAAATACCAGGAGCTGTTTTATTTGAAATTGCTCAGGCATTACATTGAAGTTTGTTTGAGCAAAGTTCCCATCCATGTGTGATAAGTTGTTCGGCTCATTTTACCGCTGTGGCTAAATTGCACCTCAGCCAGCGGGAGAGAGCGTCAGGCGCGTTCAGTTATCCGATTCTCAGACGGATTAAGGTTAATATCCAGTGTCCAACGTTCGGTCGTCCTTCAGTTGTTTTAAACAAAAGTGTACTTTTGGTTCGGTTTCGCCCTCATCTGATAAACCCACAGTCCTCCACACGCAGGTTGATTTCAAAACGTTTTACTCCGTCGGGAACGTGCCCCGTCCACAGAGGTCTAGCCCCAAAAAAGGCAGAAAGCCAAAGATCTCTGGGGCATAAAATCTGGCCTGGCAACGCAGTTCGCCCACACTCACCCCCCCCTCACACCGCCTCCTCCTCACCAAACCCACCAAACCTCACACCACCACCGCTCTCCCTCTTTCTCTTTCTCCCTCTCTCTCATACCCAATTCATGTCAGTCCATGTTATCATAAGTGATTTTTATTCTTAACCACGATGAATAGTTGCGGGTTCCTGTATTATTTTTCTTTATCAATGTGTTCTGAGTTACGCCTCGGTGATTTCAGCGTGAGTCTCAGCTTGGTATTAGCACTGTACTTGTGTGTGTGTGTGTGTGTGTCCGACCCTTTGCATTTCAAGACAAATTCCTTCTCTTTCCCTCTGCAGGGGGATCAAGGCGACCAGGGACCACGGGTATGTGGTTTACTCCGACTTCTTGTGATTAGCTGATGAATGTGACTGTGTGTCTCCCCCCAGCAGAATTGTGGGCAAAAGGTTTGAGATGCATGAAATTCCTGGGATAGTGTTCTTCCCATCGGGCCAAACACAACAAGCATCTCAGCGCTGCTTATTTCTACATCGAGATCGGGCAGGCAAACGTGCAAGATACCTTGGAAGGCGCAGCGTTTTTCACCTCTCATCTTCGAAGTACAAGCTTTTTTGCACATCAGCAGAAGATATCTGCTCAATCTCAGCTTATAATCAAAAGCCAACTAGCTCTGTCTATAATTACTCCTGATTCGCTTCAATCCTCGACGTGACATGGCGCATTCAGAGCTTTAATCATTTCCAGCTCTGTAGTTTGACATTTCTATAAAAGTGCTGCTTCTAAATGATGATGATGTGAGTGCTTTTCCGTGCTTGACAGACTCTGAAATGAATTACTCTATCTCCACCTAGCAGCCAGCGCGCCCTCATTTTTCTCGAATAATGGTTAAAAAATGAGCCCTCTTTGGGAAAAAAGCAAAAGCAGACTGTGACTGCACAGGTTTGTTTAAAGTAGATTGCATTAACTTGGGGGACGCATGTATGCATGCACACTTTTCACGTCAGCTGTCGTCATCAAGGAGAGATTGTGTGCAGTCAAAGCCGCCTTAAACGCCTGTAATTGATTTCCGTGAGGGCAGAGAGCACGTAGAGGTTAGAGCACAAGGACAGGAGAGCGCAACAATGTGGAGGTTTGTCTTGCCACCAGAGCACCAGCCATCTCCCAAGTGGATCTGATCCCAAACCTGTAACCTCCCAGACGTTAGTATTTCGCCAATTAACTATGTCAGCCCTCCTCCGGGCACGTCAAAGCACGGCGTTTCTTACGATTTGGAAGTCAATACGAATGACCTTCGCTGTGAAATTTGATTAGCGGTCTCAAAGAGATACATCTTATGTTACCTCATAGTCAAATGACAGCCAAGTTCACGGAGGTTGTGGCTCTTTATACATTTCCAGCTGTGTGATATCCTCAGTTAATTTTTAATGATATCAGAAGTATCGGATAGTTGTTATAGCTGCAAAGAGCTGCGAACAGGAAGAAGGGAAATGTCTTTGCTCTCTAGCTGAGTCGACTGGAGTAAACTATTGCAGTTTGTATAGAATTTCTTGGGTTTTGCCTATAATTTGTACCCTTTTAAGCCTCGGAAATGGAGTCATCTGTCTCCATCAGTTAAATGATTTACGCTTCGCAAACAGCAGTGCGGCTGACAGAGTTGTACCAGCGACCAGCCAGGCCCCTATTTGTCTTGCAGAGTAAATAAATTAACTGTCCACTTCAAGATAGCGATTCATTAACTCCCAATTACGGCAAAATCGTCCCCTAAAAGGTACAAATTAACACGCACTCGCAGTCACATATGAAGGACTATGGTGGCATGAAAGCAGTCTAGGTCACAGGCAATCACATTACCTCCCCGCAATAGCATATTGACGTGTAGCACATTAGATCAGAAGGTAGATGTAGTGGATCAGCTATGAAAGGAATGAAGGCATAACAGGGCAAGTGTTGCCTGACCTTCACTTTAGTTATCTTGCTGGGAATGAAGCTCATTTCATACTCAGTATTGACTGTTTAACCTGTAGAGGTACATGAAAACAGAGCATGTGGAGAATATGTCCTCTGCACATCACAGTCTGCCAAATAGATTTAAATGTAATGTCATTTAAAGGTGCACTACATAGCTTTGTTTAGTTTTTATGCCTAAACAAACTAAATAAACAAGCCCTGTTTGTTTTCATCAACAAACTGACCTCAAAGGACAACACAGTTTTACTTTGTTTATATTTGGCGGACCCTGCCACCAAAATCTCTTCTGCAAAACTACATAGTGCCCCTTTAAAGGACAGGGTTTGCATGTGTATGTCTATATTCTAGGGTCAAATCAAAACCCACTCAGCATTTGTGGCCACAGATGGCGTGAGAGCTGCCACATGGCCGGCCAAATTTCTTCACAGACACACACACTTCCTCTGCCTGCTACCCACATGTCAGGGTCGGCCATTTGTCGCCCCCTCGGGGTCAAAGGCCACAGAGGTTAACCAAGCAGCAAATAATAAATTGGCTCAGTTCTGACAAACAAATGTGTGGCCACCATTCGAGCTCCGCCGGCGGGATATAATTAACAGGAGTCAAACTGGCTAAAAGTATCACCGAGGAAAGCTGTGTGGTCTTTTTGACGGATGGTACTGGCTACAGGTGTCACGCAAAGGTTGGTGAATTCCTGGGTCGGTCAGAGGAAAAATTCGAGAGATTTCACAAAGAATCTGCTCTTGTTTGTCCAGTACTTTACTCCTCAGATCTTGGGGTTTGGCCAATTTGCCAATGTTCCTCCAAAATAAAGAGGCTGTGATTATGTAATTTCCAGGATTTGATTCTTCAGCCGTGAACAAAGAAGTGCGTTACAGTCGACTGTGCGCGCATGAAATCAGAAGCCTTAAAATGACATTCAGTCGAGATAGATTTGATGCGCCGGATGGATGCCAAATCTGTGGCTTCGAATGAATGTATTATTCCTCTCTTAAATGTATTAAAGCCATCTGTGAACAGTATTGGTAATCCATTCCACATATAGATATTCAGAAAATGCCACAGCCTGTATTTGCTCGGGATGTTTTGTGTGTTTGGTGTGGTCGAGGAGATGCTGTTTCTGGCCAGTGTCCTATGACGGCTGTTGCTGATTGTCCTCGTATCTGGCTTTTTGTTTACTACAGTTGAACTCGTCTTGCTCCAGGCAAACACATAGCAATAGGGACCCTCACCAAATAACCAACATCCGTTTTGGAGGGGAAAAGCAAAACAAAGCAATCTGTGGATGGTTAGGATTCTCTGTCAACCGCCATGTCATTATCATTCTCACACATAGACATCAGCGCAGAGGAAATGCAGGGCGAGCGCTTACCCACACCTAGTTAAGCTTTTCTGCTTTTTTTTTTTAATCTTCTCCTGCAGAGAAAGTTCAAACAACTGGTTTCTGGTCAGACAATCATTTAGTTTTTTATACACACATTTTGTTTGTGAGTGAGGTTGACAACATGCTGTGGAGCTTCTCTCCAGTGTCTCCAGCGGTTGTAAAACAGCCCAGGAAACAACATGCACATGCGCCACGCTGTATTTTCAAGCCTAGATTCTTTGCATTGTCCATTCCTGCCCAGCCTCAATCCACTTTCTATTCCTTTTTTTTTTGTGTACAAGATGTTTGAGGTTGTACATAACTTGAGAAATAGTTGCACTTCAGTCCCGGTTACACACAGCACAGCTATTGTCTGCAGCGTAAGAGTATCCATCGCTCCGTTCTGCTGCAGGGCTGAATTAAACCGGCTTGCCTTGAAAGCCATATTCTTAATGAGGCATGCTTTTTGAATTATCTTTGGGAAACCAGAGGGATGGCACCAAAGCCGTGTTTGGAAAGGCCAGATTTTATCTTCAACTTGAACACAGAGGAAGATGGATCTCTTTACAGGGCATGTTTATGCTGGTGTGCCAGTCTTTGAGACGTACTTTATGTTTTTACAGAGGAGCAAAACTTAGCTTAAGCTCTGATAGCATCCAAGATTTACCTCCAAATAATGGGGGAATACAACACAATAACAATTTAGCAGCAAAAACCTGCAGCAAGAAACAAGAGAACATGCAGCATAATCTTTGCATGCTCGTCTACACACGAGCTAAAAACATTTACATTTGAGTGTTTGCTACATCCAGCCCCCCTATAGCTATTGTTGCTACACCTTTTACGTCGTGCATTTTCATATTTTTAAACAGTATGTGTTCATTTTCAATGTTCGAAGAGAGGAAAAGCTTTGAGATGATAATGAGCTGATGGGTTGAGCAAACGTGACGCTATCTTGGGCAAGATTGGCCGGGGTTATTGGGGTGTAATGCAGGACATTAGCTAAAAATTTGATAGCATCCAGGATCTGCCTAAGAAATAGCCTGCTTCAAAGCACATGTGCTCTTCACAATGTTTTGGACCGTAACCCAGTTGATTATATGCCCCTTGGTTTGGATAAAAGCTTTGTTAGTACTGGATGTAGCAAGCTAGTTAGCCCGACATGCTAACAAAATGTGGCTCGCATTACCAGACAAACTGTTAAATCCATCCCTTAAATTTTTTTTTCTTTTTGGTTTTGGAAAGGCTGGAAAAAAGACACTACCCTCCAAAATGCAGAGTATAAATACATATAAATACATATAAATACATAGGCTTGTTGAGAAAACATGCCGTGCTCGACTTAGCTTTAGCTGGAGGGGTTTTGGGAATGGCCGATTCATGTATGATTGACATTTATACGGAGAAAATGACTGTAAAAGACTCGTCACTACCTTGTTTGACAGGCAAGCAACAAAGCGCAATGAAATAAATATGTACATGTATATGTCTAAGTAAGGGACAAAGGATGATTAACGATAGTGAATGCGACTTAATGGATAGCATTTATTTGAGTATAACATTGAAAAACATGTTTAGCCGATGATATGTCAGTGTTTCTGGCTCCAGATTAAAGTTAGCGTCCAACTATAAACCCTTGTCTTCTTTTAACAAGAACAAGGCCCGACGCTTTCTTCTCTCATTCAGCTTTCATGAGCAGATCACATCTGTCACGACCATCGCTGACAAGGGAATTGGAGACCATTTGATTGAATTTCCAGCGAACATCACGATCCCTTGATCTTCGCCAAAACTCTATGAACAATACAGCGTCTCAATTTACCAGCATTTTGTAGCTCGCAGTCTGCTTTACGATAGTCATCTCAACAAATGCTCTATCTGTATATTTGGAAGAAAACAACAGGAAATGGTTACTAGGCTTAGACATTGTCACACAGGACGGTCCCAGTGCCGCTGTACACGCAGTTTCATGGCGGAAAGTAAACTTAGACTTGTTTAAATGATGAACGTGCGAGATAAAATGTTTGTTTAGGTCTGGCTTGAAACGTCATGTCCTCGAAAACTAATTGTTTGACATTTAAATGGATGTTGGCGCTCAAGAAATACCCTCAAATCTAGAGATAGCATCTCACATATTAAACAGCTTGTTTCACAAATTGTGTATGAATATGCAGAAGTAGGATGCTTATCTCCTTCCTCCTTTAAATGTTTTTGTTCACCCAGTGTTTGAATGTCATGCGTGTGTTGTGCCATGTTCTGCTGTTTGTCCCTTTAGGGATTGCCTGGTCTCCCTACGCTGGCTGCTTTGCACAGCAATCAGATCCTGACTGTCAAGGTTTGTCGGTGGTGGTGCCGCCGAGCCGCTCAGTCCGACCCCTCCGCAGCAGCACACACTGGGAGTAAATGAATCACTGTCGGCTGCTTTTTCTTAAAGCCCGATGATGGACTGGGCACAGGAAAGAAACCCATCTAATTAATCTCAGCCAGTCAATCATTACCCTCTTCCCCCCTACCAGTCGTTCACCCGAGATTTCGGTTGAATGCTACATGCCAGGTTTCCCCATTGAAAGAATAGGTGGCCTTCTAAAGCCCTGTAATATGCAGCTGACTGGAGGAAGCACCCTGAAACCAAGACATGGTCTGGCTCGTGTCCATTGATGTTAAAATAAATGGAAAGAATTCCAAGAGGGACATGATGATGAACCGAAGTGGCAAAATGTTTTGCTAAAGCTCATGCCCATGGTTCACCACAAATCCTTCAGGATGGTTTCAGCGATGGATGAAGCCACTTAATACCAATGGACACTAGCAGAATAATGCATGCATTGAAAGGAACAAGGTTAGGAATCAACCTCAACTCAGAAGGTCAAGCACGCCAGTTTTCGGTGTGTGCAGCTCCCGGGGTCTGACTGAGCAGCAGGCGCAATGAAAATGATGACAGCGCTTTCACAGAGGAGGAGAAATTCCCATTTTTCAGGGGACTGTGAGCCCGCTGTGGCGCCCTCGCACCCCTTAGGTGGTAATTATGGGCCCTGGCTCCCAAAAAAAAAAGCCCAGACTTCCGAAGCAAAACCACCTCTTTGCTGGAAAAGTGTGGATTTGTGGATTTCTCCCCCCCCGTCTGTGAAGGCGCTGGACTGGGGTTCGTGAACACAGGCCTTTCTAACAAAATCTGTTTCTTTTTGCATTTGCCTTCCTCTTCCTCCTCCTCCTTCTGGGACCTCATCCTCCTTCAACCTTCTCTCACCTCTGACCTACGACCTCTTGACCTCACACACCTGCTCAGATGGTCTTCCCTAAGATCAATCATGGCTTTCTTTCCGCTGACCAGCAGCTCATAAAGCGGCGGCTCATTAAGGTAGTGGCTGTGTCTTCGCTCTTCTCTCTGTCCATCGTGCCAAGTCTCACCGAGTCACTTCTCTCTGGGCACTCTACAGTTTGCATGCAAGCCTCTAGACAGACCTGTCATAAGTACTCTTATACTGTTTCTGTTATTGTTATTAAGGTAAAATGAATTACTGTCCTGGCACTACTGAAAGCACTTTCCCTGCAAGATAGATTGCAGAATATTTTCTTAGAGTTTCTTGTAATCCAGTATAATAATGGACCACACATTTTCAGTGTATTTTCGCCCTGATTGCTCTAATATGCCTAATGCATTTCAACTTATTAAGTCCACTGAGGAATGCATGCATTTTAGGGGATTACTGTTTCAACTGTAAATCATATACATTACGGCTCCATCTTCTGTATGCTAGCTGTAGCCATTAGACCCAAACTCTCCTCCATGTTATGAGTAGAGGCAGCCCATTCTGCTACTCTCTCTTCATTATCATTTAACTACAGTGGCTCCAGACTCAGTGGATCCAACAACAGCACAGATTAATGATGTTTAAATGTGCTATTTCGTCACACAGGGAGATCAAGGGCAAGCAGGACCACCTGGGCCTCCGGGGCCACCGGGCCCTCCTGGGCCAAGGGGGCCTCCAGGGGACACAGGGAAAGACGGGCCCAGAGGTGTACCTGGTCTACCAGTGAGTGTTGATTTCCACCTGCCATCTGAGGAAGTATGATAAAGTCGAGCAAAGATTTTCTTTAGCAGTCAAGTGGCCTTGGATCAGCAAAAATCTGTGCATTTTTCCTTTAAAAAACACTGCATTGTTTCCATTAAGAGTAAAACAAGTTCAGCTCCTTTTCTCCGACTCAGTGCCGGGAGGGTTTATCGCAATGAAAACCTCTCTAATGAAGACTAGACAAGCTACGTTGCAGTTCATTGCCCTAATGTCTTTAGCTAAACATGAATATGGTCCCAGGAGAAGGCTTCACTGTATGGATTTACGATCACTTGGTTGTTTTTCATTATAACGTAACATTTTCCATGTCTGTAAGCCTGTCACTGGCATCACACTAATTTATGTGAACTCTGCCTGTGAGAGAAAGAAGAAACAGAAAAGGCCTGTCAATTATGTTCAGCCGTAAAACCTTCCGAGGGGCTCCAGCTGATCTTTATTGTCTTGGCAGAGTTCACAGTGGGAGTGCAAAAATATCAAGTGTTGTTTATCTGCTTCCCTCCAAGTTTTTTTGATGATTATTGTTTTCAGGCCTTCCAGTTGCAGTTGCGATAGTCGTTGCGTTTTTTTTTTTCCAAGAAATGAAGTTCCTCTTGCCGGGGCGCTTTATTTCTCTCATGATTTATTTCCCCTGCCGTGAATCGCTCAGAAGGAGGGTGGCAAGAAACGTCCTGTAAATGTCACAAAGAGGCAGAAATGGAATAATGTTCGAGCGTGGCTTTGGCACGGAAACCTGGACGGGGCATTATGTCTCTTTTGTACCCTGAGAACGGCGGGAGCCAGGCCCTGAACCGAAAGCAGAGACTTGAACGAGGTTGTTGGCCAGAGACGGTGAAGGGTACAGGTGCCACAGCATGATAAAAGCCTCCCAGCCAACTTGGTATATGAGAACAATGCTGAGCTCTACTTGGCAGCATGGCCCCTGTACACCATAGAGGCCAAGGACGAAATAGAAACGGAGAATTCAACTGTAATGTGGAGAACGCTGTGTTTTCCACCTTAATATTTGACTCATCTGACTTGGATTATTTTCTAGAATGATTCACTAAACTTTTCAAAGGAAACATAGCCCACTGTTCCTTCCTTTAACTTACTGTTTTGTATTTACTCTAGGGTGATCCGGGGCAGCCTGGAGACACAGGACTCATGGTAAGCACAAACTTTTCTTGCAATTTAGCATCAAGAAAATGTTGGACATCTCGGGAAAAGGACCTTCACGTTCTGTCTTTCTCAGAGTAATATGGGCAGATTGGTACCATTCTATCGGTAATAATAATATGAAGGTATAATTTGTAGCTTGTTAGCTTAGCCTTCTCTGTGGATTGCCACTTTTGTCTTGGTGGAGAAGCTTGTGTGGTCCTGAGATCCAGAGAGTGCCCAACCTTGAGGGACAACAAGCTTAGTGTAGTAAGGGACGAGTTGGCCAAAATGAAAGCGATGACAGTGATGAAAAGATTCTGGGAAGTTACTGCAGCAGGCCAAGAAGGAGTCCAGCACACAGCGTTTTTATGGTTTGGTTTTCGTCCAGATGAAGCAAATGATATCTTGTTAATTAGTG
The DNA here is from genome assembly GCF_965226575.1 of Pagrus pagrus. Taxonomy (NCBI): domain Eukaryota; kingdom Metazoa; phylum Chordata; class Actinopteri; order Spariformes; family Sparidae; genus Pagrus; species Pagrus pagrus. The sequence goes on along the minus strand of NC_140204.1, from coordinate 9,248,039 downwards.
AACTTCAGAGGTGTTGGTAGGCAGAGTTTGTTACCTCTGGACAGAGCTAGCTTGTTTCCAGCCTCAGCAAAGCCAAGCTAAGTGTTGGAGGTAGTCGGTCTGTCGGTCCTCTCGTCTAACTCTAACTTATTTTTCTTTTTTTCATTATAAATATCATCTGATACGCAAAAGAAAAAGAGTCCAAAGATAACAAAGCTTTTTCGAAATGGCTCCTCTCCAGGCCGGTTGTTTTGTTTAATAAGTCGCTGAATAATTCTTTGACTTTGGATTTCACATAAAGGTGTTCTTGATCGATGACAAATAAATATTGACACTTGCACTAGCTAGCTAACATTAACACTAGCGAGTTAACATAAATGTTGCTGAGGGTAGCTAAGGTTAATGTAGCTAACGCTAGCTAGCTAACATTATGGCAGTACAGTATGCCGGGAGCATACCGTCGAACTTTTTGTTCAACTACCAAGACTGTTGAAGCTGACGAAACAGATGCCACGTGATACAAACAAGGTTTTACTATTGGCTGACAAAGCTTGTTAGAAGCTGGCACCAACAGTCATTGTCCATTGGACCTGAGAAACATTGTAAAATGATTAACTCACAATCACAATAATGCTTCTAAGGTAAAGAGATACCTTAATTCTGCACCTTTCTACAAGCTCTGAGGAAGTATTATTTTTAAAAAGTGATTTGTCCACACAAAAATGTCATTTGTAGACCTTCAAATATCTTTTTCTGCCGTGGTCTTGGCTTCTCCGCATGATTGCCATCGTTAAACTCATAAAGTTGCTTTAACGGCGCTCTAATTTGGTAAAAATGTGTCTTGTGATTTATTTTTTCCTGGTTGCATTTAATTTGCTTACCAACCAAATGTGGTTCCCTATCACAAATACACTATTTCAATTTCGCTCTTCCACAGAGTTTATTGGTTTTAATCTTGTGCTTTTCACTAATAAGGCAATCACGGAGCGATACTGCCATTTTTAACGTTCTTTCAAACCTACATCTAATTTACGGGATATTCATAAGTTGGTTTATGAGTACTATGGTGAATATTAACGGCACATTTTATGATAGCCTACAAAAATGTTTGTCTTCTCTCACAAAACCCCTTATACAGTAGGGGCAAGCTGTTCCAGTTAACAGCAACTGGATACTGCTTGTGGTGTTCAGCAAATAAAGCATTTGATTAAAGTTTCCTCGTAAAAGCTACATCGAACAGGTCACGCCAAATTCCAGAGAGAGCGAGGACGGAAAAACGTGACATGCGAAAAAAACACTCGGTGATGTCAGCTTTCACGAGTGCAGGGGAGGGTGAGCGAAGCTGACAGAGGAGGTGCTATCCCGCGCTTTCATCTCTGATTGCATCTCCTCGGACCTCTGCCAGGGTGAGGAAGAAGTCGGCGGATTGGAAAGAAATGGCACATTAACTAGACGGGAGTAAGAGGAGTTTTAAGTGAAAAATGGTGAATCGTTTCTGGGTCAGTTAACGCGCTGTCCTGTCCGCTTTTATATCGCTGAGGTTGTATTTAATTACATGTTTCCTACATTATCCCCCCCCGCCCCGTGCTCGTAGCTGTCTAAGCAGCAGAGTTTCATTTAAAAAACTCACACTGTCATGAATGTTATCATTTCAATAGATCTCCCAGCGTTCCCAGGTGTGTTCCCATAAGTCTCCAGTGCTTACACAACAGCAGCAGGAGCATTGCTCCGGAAAGATGAATGGTGAATCCCAGTCGAAATGAGCTCAGAGGCCCAGCGCAGCGCATGGAATAAAAAATAAGCACGGCTCACTGTAATTCTTGAAATAAGGCGTACTATTTCACGAGTACAAACACAGCGTGACACTAATGTACTTTTAACAAGGAATAATGTCATCATTTGGAAATCAATCCCCCCCCTGTAAAGCAGCGTGAGATGAGCGTGTCCCAGAGGTTAAAGAAGACGAGACATGGCCGCTCGCACAGTTTCAGAGCTTCTGTTTACGGCCAAACGAATGGGGTGTTTGTTACTCAGTGAAGAAAGAAAAAAAAGCAAAGATTAAGGTAATGGATTAGAGGGGAGAGCTTCTTTAAATGGTCATTTAAGCTGTTAAACTTCTGGAGAGGGAAGAAAAAGATATTTTCCATCCAGAAAGACAGCAACAGTCCACACCCCTTGATTGGCCTTTGAAAATCAATACGAATTAGATGCGAATTAGCAACCAGACTGATAGGCTCCACTTTGTGCAGCGAGCTGAGAGGATTTAGATCAGAGGCAGGGATCTCGAGGTCGCTCCTTAACTTAACTTTTGCTTCTTTTTACGGTGCTCGAGGAGCTCGCGCCCACTTGACTCAGCTCAGCGTTTTTGATGTAGATGCTATTGTTAAAGAGGCAAAAGTGGATTCCAGAGTTTTCCAGCAGCCTTCCAGGACATATGGTGCTGGTTAGAAGGATTAGGCTCTCGTGGAGCAACGAGGAGGAGAAGAGGGGGAGGGAGGTGGGAAGAAGAGGAAGAAGAAGGAAAAGGGAAATATTTTCAGGACTGCGTTCAGAATCATCAGAGCCATAAGGTCTCTCTGGGGTAAATTAAGGGGGTCTTCGGCTCTCTAAAGGTGGCTTGCAGCCTCGCACACAGTTTTCATTTAGGGCTTGATTTTGCTTCAAAAAGACTAAATATGGAAACCAGTGGTGTATTGTATGCGGTGTTCCATCCATAACTGAAAAACCTCCTCCATCTGCTTTCTGGTGTTGTTTCCAGTCGTGCTGCAGAAGTTCGCTGATCCCCGTTTACATCCTGTTCATATTCCATAACTACCCACAATGCCCCAGTGACTCACCTTAGACATTTTTTTCAACGCCCGACAGCCGCGCATGTAGGGATCTAATTGGCAAAATGTGCCCGTATAATGAGGACATACCTTTAATATTTCAGTGTCCTTGACTAGGTTTCCTTTGAATGTGAAGCCAAACATGAGGAGCAAAGATGTGAGTGAATGGCTTCGGACATGCTCGGTGGACTCGAACAATGTTGTGGCAAATGTTGACATCAATGGGCAAAAGATTTTTTTTTTCCTGTGGAACAAATCTGTTTGTCCTTAGAAGAAAGAAGGAAAGATCTTTAAGATTTTTTTTTTTTTTTTTTTCATCCTTGGTCTTATCGGCATAATTTTAGGCAGTGCACCTTCAGACAGCAGGGTTTCAGATATACTGAGGTCATCAGGTCGTTTTTACTGACCAGGAACTGCAGACGGAAAGTAGCTAGCTTTCCTGACTTCTCGTTTGAGATCAGAGCTCAAGTGATTCATTAATTAGTCAATCGGAAATTGACGTTTTTCTTTTTCCCGACAAAAACCTCCGTCCGTTCTCTGCCGTCAGTCTCTCTTGTATCTTTGGGTTTTAGACATTTTATCAAACAAAGCAGTTAATCAAGAAAATAATAGAGATTAGTGGATTGATTGCTCATTAAAATAATTGTTATTTGCAGCAGGAGTATGGTTTTCCAAACAACTTTCATTCAATCACCAAACTCGATCAACTAGAATATATCAGAATGAATTAAGGTGAAGAATAACTGCGTTAACTAACTAAACTTTAAAGTTAAAATTGGAGGTTGGCTGAGTGGCCTGAACTGCGTGGTATGTGGCATTTTCTTGCTAGCTGTTGGTTCTTTTCCAGTAGTATTAGCCGTAAAGCACCTGTAATTGAGAGGCCTTACACAGTGAAAGTCATGTACACATTTTAAATAAAGCAAACATGTCCACAATCTGTACGGTGATGGTGCTCAGCACTATGTTATGCTAACCGATCGCTACATCGGCCAAACTTAAGACAATAAGACCCGTGCTGGCAAAAACAAAATTTCCATTTAAAGCTGAAAGTACCTTAACTTAATGTAAATAACAGCTGTTATGCTGGAGAGGCTCTTAAACTTCACTCCGAAGCTCCAACATGTAGCTTTGATCAGCCGAAATGTTTTTTTCTCGTGGAGAAATGCACATGCGGGAAGTTCCTCAAGTGGATGAGCCCGAGTGAGGGAATTGACCTGGCAATTGCCTCATTGTCTGTCATTTCCGAGACATGAATGAAAGCGCCGAACATTCAGTGCTTTGTATTTGTGCTCGGATGCTCGACGTCAATAGGCATCCTGTGCATATTGCACATTTGCGGCTTCTTTCATGAACGCGAGGCAGCGATGGTGTGATGTGCTGAGGATGTGCCGCCACGATGACAACTTTAATTTGACGTAATTCCTTTTAAATGAAGATGTTTGGATTTTTAATTCTGTGAGCTAAAAGTTGAGAGCAAAAAAGGGAGCCAGGACCTCCTCGAGGGCTCTTGACTTTGTGCAAAACCTCCTTTTCAGCCAGTAGCTCCTGAGTGCTCTCAGATGTAGCCAAGGTAATTAGCGCTCAGGCGAGTGGCACATGCTCTCACATACCTAGGGGGCCATAAAGATGTTTACCAAACCCTACTGCGGATAGCTAACAAAGGCTTTTAAAGGCAGGCAGGAGGAAAACCTTTTTTCTTGCTTGGCCGGGATAATGAAAGTTGTTCATTGAGGTTTTTGTTATAAGCGCAGATGGAATGCACCATAAATGAGCTGCAACTGTGTGGGCCATTTCTGTAAATGTGAGAACTTGTTGCTGCAGGGGCTTTTAACAGGCTCGTTTTGTAAATGGGAAAAGTTTGGAGCGTCAGTTACTTGGTGATCGCCTTGTTTCATCAACAAAAACTAAACAGGATATGGAAAGATGGAGCTTATTCTCAGAAAATTGGTCATTATTATGATTCTTTTTGTCGCCGGGCCAGGCAGCTGTTGGTGCTTTGGCCACGAGGCGTAAGTTGGCAACCGGCAAACTAACAGGCTTCTGCACGAAAATTTGCTCTGACAGTAAAACACGTAGACCTGAATGTGTCCTCATTGGCTGCTTTGGCGAACAGGCACACAAACCTTTTGCTCATTGGGGGACAAAATCTCAAGCTTTTGCCAATTAACATGAATAAAGCTTTGGAAAGTTGTTGTTGTAGAGGGCCTGTGGGGCATAAGATCTGCCTGGCCTTGACCCAGCTGCGAGCGATGAGCCAAATCGCACCATTTACCGTAGATCCTGGGCTGACGTGTTGGCCAACGTGAGGTGTCATAACAGCCAAGAGTAAAGGTGTTGATGAACTGCTGTGGGTGCTGCAATAGTTTAGTGAGGCCAGCGTGGAAGGCGCTAACTCTCAGCGTGCTCGCTCTTATTTTAGTCAGGCGGCAGTCTTGCTGTTTTTAGGCATGTTTCTGTCGGAGGAGGTCGAGGATCCAACATGGCCTCCGGTTTCACTGCGGTAAACAGCAGGTTGAAAATAGAACCTGTCCTCCCAGACTCGTCTATCACTGAGTCAAATCTCAGTTCGGGACGCGGCGCCTTCTCTCGCCCCGTCTAACTTATTAGCTTTGGCCCGTTTAGGTAATGAACCTCTCCGTGCGTCGGGCTGTGGAGTTAAAATGTAGAGCAGCCAAACAAGACACGTTTTTTTGTTTTTCTTTACAGCCGCTGCAACGAATAGAGAAAGAGATCAACATAAAAGATAAAAACATAAAAGTTTGTCTTATTCATGGGCTCATTAGCGATTCATGTTAATGGTGAAGCTCAATGAAAAGAAGGCACAGAGAGAGTGGATTATTTCTTTTCGTGTGGAAAGATAAAACAAGGGATTGATTGTGATTCGGTTCTGCCTGAAGGGTTTGTGCTCGCTGTATGAAATCCGAGCACAAATCTTGCCAGCCTCTCTGCTGTGACCGTGTTGGCTGTGGAAATGATATTATTTCATCTGACATGGACTCCTTTTGTTCCGCTGCTCTCTCACACTCTGCCTCTCTTCTCATTCGTAGGGGCCTGAGGGGCCAGAAGGGCCGAAGGTAAGTCCAGAAAATCACTTTCTTGTTCCACTGACCACCTTATTTTTCTGTTCGATGAAACAAAATGAGATTCTGTGACTCAGTTATCTCCTGAATGACATCAGAAACACGCCAGCACGGTGCTTTCTCTGCCCCTCTCTGTTGTAATCCCGGGCGGTGAATACGTTTACCTGGAGATTAGTGATACAGGGCCGCAGTCGGGGCAAGTAAATAGACAAGAGGAGGGCAACATGAGGAGGGAAAGAAAAAAAAAAAGGTGACAGAGGAGGAGAGAGAGAACAGAGAACCTGGAGCTGAGTGCTGCGATACAGGCTGCCGGTCCCTGGCGGCGCTGATGTGGAGAACAGATGTAAGCCATATCCAGCCATCAGGTAGCTGCCAGTGTTTGTTCAGTGTAACCCAATCAGACACTTCCTGTCTGCGCTGTCATCTGTCGGCAAGGCCTCCCGTCGGCGTAGGAGGGGTGGGGGGGAGGTGTGTGTGTGTGTGTGTGCGGAGGGGTCAATGATGACACACCGCCGTGTTAATGACTCATAAGCCAGGCCCTGAGGCTACTCAATTAGATCTGCTGCCGGTGTCTTTAGCAGAGTTATCCAAGTTTCATCACCTTGGCGTTTGATAAAAAGTCGAGTGTGAATCATATAGTTGAGCTCAAGGAGGAATGATACATTTTATTAACTCTCACTTTCGATTCTCCTTCATCCCTGGATCTATTTTGGATATATTAAAAATGACTCCGAATGATTACAAACACCCACTATTGTCGTTGTTTTTCATTTCTCCAAGTCCGATGCGTCATTGTTTCACAAATCTCTGATACATTTAGAAGTGTGACCATGGCAACAGTCAGTCACTTTTTATTACAAAGAAGCACAAATAGCCAACATAAGCAAACCGCTGCGCAGGAGAGTGGGAGTTCATTAAAACACGCCCGGTGCGACCTCAGCAGCTAAATCATCTACATGCGAACATCCTGTAGGAGCCGCAGTACACGTGAAGCCTTTTTTTTTGTTTTTTAAAACTTTTTCCTCTCTCAGTGCGACGCTCCACAGATCATTCTCGACTCCCAGCCTCGCCCTTCTGCCGGTTTCGTCCATAACTTTTTTTGTGGATCTTAAAATATGACATGCAATATTTATTCTGGCCTGGTTTCGTGAGATCAGAACACGCGGCGGGTGAACAGTACTCGCTGAAAGTGGGGATGGGAACAATAGACAAACCTAAAAAGGACAATATAGGACAATATAAAATAAAATGTATTTTAGTGTAATGACACCTAAAGGCCTTTGTGTTTATTTCTCAGGGTTCGCTCGGGCCTCCAGGCGTCCCGGGTGTTGACGGACTGAAGGTAAGATTACTCATGTAAAGAGATTTACAAACAACACTTTTCAATGATGATTGATGATTGTGGTACACATTTCTGGAGCTCTCTATCTGAGTGATGCTACACTGTGCATTTTAAAAGCTGAGTTAGACTATTAGAATTAAGTTGTAAGAGCTCAAAAGTTTTAACAACTTGAAATTATAAGTTTACTTTCCTTGGAAATGGGAGATGCTGTAAAATAATCCGAACAAATCATTTAATCTTATTCAGTTTTAAAATCCTATTTGTCAAGGAGAAAAGTGACATATCTAGATAATTATAGGGGCACTATGTGTATTATTTACATTATTAATGAGGTAATAATACAAACCATAACTGAATAAACAAGCTGTTCTCAGAGGAAAATAAGGTCCCAGAACACTATTTGAAGCTAGAAAGGTGGCAGGGTCCGCCACATATAAACAAAATAAAACAGTATGAAACAGTCATGAAAACAAAGTAGAGTTTGTTTATTTAGTTTGTTTAGACAAAAAAATCAATCAATTAAGAGAATTTCTTCTCTAAAACTACATAGTGCTCCTTTAAATGGAGGATTCAAGAGTTAGCTCCCTTATTCAGAGGGATGTTTGAAGTGGAAGCAACAAATATATTGCTTAATTGTTTTAGTTTTATTGAGCAGCCTTCTAAATTTAGCCTCAACATGATCCCTCACAAAATACTACACATGAACAGGTTGAGAGCGATAACCTCCACCCACACCTGACAGTATTTTATCTATCAAAAGTCTCACTCTAATATACTTTTCATTAGTCTTTGCGGCCGTGCGTTGCACTTTTCATATTAGAAATGCTCTGCCATGCATTCTGACAATTTCAAAACCACGATCCTATTCGAGGGAAATCCCCTGGGCTGCATCTTCAAGCCTTAACCACAGAGTGCCGTTTTCGAGCTGCCTGTGAATCTGCTCGCACTCTCGGCTCATTTCTGCGTTTCATTCTCAAAGCGGATAAAGAAGACACAGCGCAGGTGTTGCACAATGGGGGAGGGAATAGGAGACGTATTTATTCCAGAATAAACGGCGGTATAAGTGAGGAGGATGAATGGGGAGATGACTCGAGAGGCGCCATCTTTTGAATCTCAAGAATGCATTTGCGGAGATATAAGCAGAGAGGCACGCATGGCTGTAATAGGAACCAGAGTAAAGGAGTTTCATCTCGGGAGTGAAAGCCATACTCACTCTGGAGACAGCGAAAGCTGAAGGCCTAATTCCATACTTGTGTAAGGAGTGGCGTTTGCCAGCACCCATGAAATAGAACTCCAATGCTGTGCAACGCCGTTATAAAACAGAATCCGTTACGGTATGTAAGCTTCGCTCATGCAGAAAGTTGGAGTTTAAAGCGGTGAAGGCTGCTCTGCCAGCAGTGGCAGGTTGACTGGCAGACACCATATTGATCTGAGTTAGATATTCACTCAGAGGGGAGGTTTCACTGATGTAAACTTGATCAGCACCCAGATTAGGAGTTGTTAATCAGACTTCATCATCATTATGGTAATATATCATCATCATCATGACAATGACTCCCATGTGTGGGCTGACAGATGATACGAGATTCCAGCTTTTATGCCAAAAGCGTGTCGCTGAAGCGATCCTCTGATTACCCCGCAATGATTAAAGGGGCGCTATGTAGTTTTGGAGAAGAAATTCAAACTCAGAATTGTAGTGTTTACGATATTAATGAGGTAATAATACACACGCAAAAATAAACAAGCTGTTCTGCGGTGGCAGGGTCCGCCAAATATAAACAAAGTAAAACATTATGAAGTTGTGTTGTCCTTTAAGGTCAGTTTGATCTTTCTATTCTGATTGAAATGTCTTCCGCAAAACTACATACTGCTCCTTTAATAAAAACAAATTGTGGGGAAAAAACCCCATTTAGAAACCAAGAAAGAAAAATAGACAAAGTGAAGTTAAAGTACATGAAAGAACAACTTACAATATGGTCGTAATGAGCAGCCCATTGTCGTGTATTTGAACTGAAGTAATAGATTATATTATTTTCCATCCGGCTACATTAATGAGCGTCATCCAGTTAAAGCAATAGCTGATCCTCTTTTAGAAGGCTAATGATGTGGTAGGTCTGCAACGATCAGGAGCTTAATTGTTTCTGGCAACAGATAAACTGAAGCTGGTCTAACAGCACTTCAGCCTCACACTAACAGCGGGCTGGCATTCATCAGCTGGACTTGGCTTTCTTCTTTTGCTCATGCCCAGAACCAAACCAGAGATAATTAAGCTTTTAATCAGCCCGTTTATGCCCTCCACTTTCAGATTTAGTCTGCGGTTTCATTATTTTGAAGTTTTTTAGCTGGAACGTGTGGAGAATCATTTCCTTCTATACTGTCTACTGCTCCATTATCAATAACACCTGTGTACCGACGATACAGACCTCACCTCCGTTAAGGTTAGAGGTTATCTCTAGCTAACGAAAAAAATGTCCTGACCTGACAACGGAGTTCACATGGTGAAACAGCACACTGAATACAGCCACTGTGTGTGTGTGTATTGCTGTCTATAGGGGGATGTTGGCATCCCAGGATTGGACGGTATCCCTGGATTCAAGGTCTGGTGCGCACATATTCTGTGTGCTCTTATTCCTATAATTTCATCAAGATCATATATATTATAATTTTTCATCCTTTTCAATCTCTTTTTTCCACTTTTGGACACTTTTTTCCCCATTTTTTTCAACATATTTTGTTTATATTGTGTTTCACTCTCCTTCAGAATACATACATTAGCATCTTTTCATTCATCTTTGTTGATTATGATGTTCTCATGAGCCATATTTGCCAGATATCCAGATAAGTGTGAGTTTGAATTGAACATTTGAATTAAATGTGAAGCCAAGCCACATTATAATTTGGATTCTGGTCTGTTAATGTGGACAACTTTCAGTGATGACTGTGCAAGTTTTTTAAAACCACTTTAAAAAGCTGATACTCGACGGGTCCGTCTGGGGAAAAAGCAGCCATAACACAAGAGACTTTCCATAATCTGACATGAATTTAACCCCAGATACAATCTGACCCTCGGTGGCCGCAATAATTCCCCAGCTGAACCCAACTCCCCCTGAGCTTTTCTGTCGTTAACACTCTGCTTTCTTTCCCAACAGGGTGAAATGGGAGAGCGAGGTGAAAAGGTAAAGCGCTAATACAGATTGCCAAACATTATTGTTAGCATCAGTCTTGATATCCCGCCATGTGTCTGCTTTTACTTCACACAACTCGCAGCTTTCACTTTCCAAAGGTGACTCCCCTGTGAGATTTTGGCCATCAGCGAGTCAGTGATTCAGTGAGTCACGAAAAATGAACCCAATTTCTCCAACAAGGCCAAAAAAACTGAACCCACACAATAGCCTCAGTGAGGAAAAGCAGCCTTATTCTCTCCATTCCCTAATTCTGCTCGGTGCCTTTATCCACTGCTGTTGGACAGTGGCGGGTGGGAGGTGTGAACACCGGCCGAGACGAGAGCGAGACAGGCTGGGGAGGGAGGCGGTGACTCAGTGTTCTTCATCGACCACAATACTGGCCTTCAGGCGGTTGTTCTCAGTGCTGTTCAGAGTTTTTCTTCAAATCAAAGGCTTTTTTCCCCCCAAACACACCTGATTTACCGAATATGGGCGCTTAGCCAACCTCCTAGCAACCAGCACTCATAGCCTCATGGGTGTGCTGTGAAGAATTAGCTGGATGCAAATGATGGCTCAACAGAAAACTGCATCTAGAGGAGAGTGCTTTGGCGTGAGTTCAGGAAAGTTAGAGCTGAATGGTCTGACAGTGTGTTTCTGTATTTGTGTGAGAGGCTGTTTTGGTTTTTCTCTGGCTTTGCTTTTGTCCCGTAGAGGATCCAAACATTTTGGCTCTTAACCCTTAAACCCTTACTCAAGTGCTGTACTTTGGTATGACTTTGAGGTACTTGTACTTTACTTGAGTATTTCAATAACAATAATTCTGATAACTAGAAAAATGCTGGATTGATAACGCCAATGCCAAGTCTGCAGTTTATACATACATGTAAATATATGTTGAATTTACTTTAACTTGTACTTTTGATACTTTAAAGTAGTAAAATGGCATAAAATCTACTTAAGTACATTTAATTTTAGATACTTCAACTTTCACTCAAGTACTCTTCGTATGGGTGACTTTCACTTGTACCAAACTAATATTTTAACATGATATATTTACTTTTACTCAATACGCTAACCTTAATTATGCATAACTTTGAGCCTTAAAATAATTTTAACGAGCGAGTTGTATACAACTTCGCTCGCCGTACAGTTGTGAATGGGGAAATTAGCTACCAGGCTGTACAGATGTTTATTTCTGCTCTTAAGTTGGCCATTTGAAGAAGGGCCTCAGTGGGGATAGACTTGCTTTTGGAGCCAGCCTCAAGTGGCCGCACGTGGAACTGCAGCTTTATCGAACTTCTGCGCTGGCTTCATTTTTCAGCCCCTGAGGGAGCCGCTTGGTTGCGAGCAGACTAACCAAACAGTGATGTTTCCTTCTCAGCCTGAGAGCTTTATAAGCACAAAGACCCCCCAAAATAGAAAAGATCTATTATTTTATGCTAAACAGCAAGTATTAGAGAAAAATCAGACAACAATAACAATTGCGGAGGCAGAATATGTCTAATATCTTATTTCCAATCTTTTTAATCATGTCGAGCCCCTTCTGATGTATCCTGTAAAACCCCAGGTTGGGAATCGCAGCTTTAAATTACTCAAAGTTTCTCTTTTTACGAGAGCCAAATCTGTTAATATTAACTGCTGTTTTTGGCTTCTTTATCTAGAGGAGCCAGCCGCCAAATTCAAGGGAGTGTTTTTTCAATCCTGGCTGAATGCTCGTAGTCATTCCTACTTCTAACTGATGAATGACAGTGTATCTAAACAGATGGATGCGTGGTGTCAAACACGGTGTCCAGCGTTGTAAGTCCTTTTGTAATATTCTCCACAAGGACGCAACCCTTGTTTTAAAATCCTTGGGACTGCGGTTCATTGCATGACTCACAAACTATTAGGCTATCATTCACTTAATATAAAATCATGTGGATTTATCTAGAGTGAAATGACGATGAGCCCTCCGCCAAAGACAGCAGTAAAATTCACTCCAAAGAGCTATGAGCTTGTGTTTCGCGCAGAAGCCAAATACGTTCATATAAATTGTTGTTTTTGGCGTTTGGTGCTAACTTGAGAGCCAGCAGGCAGAATCAAGAAAACAATGCTGACCTCTCGCACAAAAAAAAGTGATTGTTTGAGAAGCCGGTTACAGTAGGCTCGGTTTCATTGAAGATCTGACATCATGAGGATCCACCACCAGCACGCAGGTAGTGGTGAGATACTTATAGAATATACTGTCTGCTGGGAGGGCACCATATCATGTATTATCTGCAATAGGGGCATCCAAGAGGGCACTTTTGCAGCATTTTTTCCCTTTTTCGAACATGAAGTCTCACACTCATCTATTTCATAGTTTGGATGGAAACGTTGTGTATCCAGCAGTGAACGTCTTCACAGTTGACGCAAGGAGTTTAAAACCTCAACAGCGCCCCACAGAGTGTATTACATCACCTGAAGTCACTCATATTTGAACCATGTGTGATGACTCAGTCAGTGACTAAAGTAAATTTAACATGTACAGTGTAATGGGGCTTTTTCTCTACGATCATCCATTAGGCTGTTTTAAAAGGCAGTCAATCACAGTGTGTCAGGCCTGTTTAAACAATCTTGTCATGTCGATTTTAGATTCTCAGCTGTCTAATTATCCCAGTTGACACAGTCTTTGCAATCAGCAGATTGAATGTGATTTCCTTTGTTTCGTCGCAGGGTGACATGGGCGAAGAAGGACCGAAAGGTGATTTGGGAGAGAAGGTACGTAAATTCTGCTTTGCCTTTCACTCTTCTGGAAATCGCAGGAGGAAACAGCAGGGTGTTGCCGTGGCCGTAAAACATGAGACAAGAAAAAGTTAATGTTAGCCATCTGAGAGGAGATCTGTGGAGAGCAGCAGACGTAGAGAGACTGAGGTCAAGTGCCATCAGCTGCAGTCAAGGCTGCACAACAGCAATCAGCCTGGCACTTGATGCGTCCGTTGTGCTTAATGTGGACTTAATTGCTATGCTATGCTGACGCTACATTTTCCGGTTGGGTGGCTCCCGCATTAATTTGGGACCATTTATCATCAAGACAGCTTGTCAAGTGTTGGGATCCATTTCCAACGAAAGGCAGAGTGGGGATTCATGTTTCTGTCCAAAAAGCTTTTGTTGTTCTGGAAAACGTCTTTTTTTGTTTAGTGTTTTAGCAGTCTGACATCATGTCCAGGGGCAGATTGCGCATCATATCCAGGACTTTGCGCCGCCTTTGCCGTTATTATTTTGTTAAAGCAGCATTTGTGAAAACAGTTCACAGCCTTATTTGTACTGGGCGACCTCCGTGATAGGTTTTGGGCCTGCTTGCATTTCAGATACGAAACAATTAGGGATTGGAATAAAAGCTGCTTCGCAAAATGTCGATTCAGCTTCTCATCAGCCCGTGCAAAAGTGGCTCACACTTCTGGGAAAAGATGAAGCTTCTTCCCAGAGTTGCCAAATAAATGGTAAGATGTTTGCTGGAAAGAGACAGCAGGCACAAATCACACCGGAGATGCTGCTTTTTTTTTTGCTAGGAATACTGAGTTAGGTATAAAAACAAAACATAACTGATGGACCGGCATCGAAGTGGGAGCAGTGTACTCAAAATGTCACTGCCAATTTATTGCTGTTCAGCAGAGAACAACTTTGATAACTTCTCACTTTATGGGTCCTCTGGTTTTTTAAAAGACTGCCGAGCGCGGCTGCCAAGAAAGACACCGTTCGAGGGAAACAGATGCAGGATATCATCTGTGGAAAATGAGTGAACAAAAAGGAAAGTGGAGGGCGATAAAAGTTTGCAGCTCGAGCACCGCTTTGATCTGGCCTACCTTAATGCAGTAAAAGCGGGAGGAAAATGGATTCTGGCTGCGGGAGTGAAAAAGAAAAAGTGAAATTGAGTACGGAGGGAATTCGGACTCCTGTAGCCAGTCACCTGCCATTCATTCTTCAAGAGCATATGCATGTATTTCTCAATAAAAGGAGACAGAAAGTAATGTAAAGGACCTGGAAACAGTGAGGATCTTTGCATTAGTATGGACAGGATTACCTCATCTTGTCAGGATGGAAAAGTGTTATAACATAGCGCACATATGGCAGAGATCATAGTTTTTCAATCAAGATATAACTCGATACACAGCCAGATGAGTTTACCATATGTCAGACACATCAAGGGCTGATTGATTTTTCAGCGCAAGTCAAACAAAAAAAAAAAAAGGTCTCATGCATGCATATATACATTCACACTGAGCCTCCTGTCATCACAGTTACGTGTCTGATCAATTGCTCTTCCCCCGATATTATTGTTTCACTGGTGGAAGAGGAAACCAGAGAGCGGAGGGGACAGAGCAGAGGAGGGGAGAACATCTTTAGTCTTCCACGCCGGAGATGCCAAAGTTAACAATACACAGCACGCACTGCGGGGGAAATGTGGTAACGCGGGGTGAGAGGTGAGGCAGCGAAAGCTTCGGTATGGTGAGCAGAGAGACCTCGGGGAGTGCGGAGGGGGGAGAGAAATGGCAGCGCGAAGCTTGGCGTGATACAAAGGGAGATTGTTTGGATGGCGGGGGGGGATCTGCGGAGTGTGAAAGAGACTCAATGACAGGACATGTACGCTCCGCTACGTGCTCGCTCGCTTCTTAGATGCAAATTGAAACCCATCCGCATCCTGAAAGACACAATCTGTTGCTCTCCGGATCGCTGTTCATTAATGGGATGTTCTGAGGATTTGGGTTGTGTGGTAGAGGAAGTACTGAGACCCTTTGCTGATGTCATACCACAGGGTGCACCAACAAGTCCTGATTTTAAGGTACACACTGTATGGTTATCAGCAAAATGTGGTTTAAAATCAAATGTTATGGAACTGCTTTTTACTTGAGAAGCTTGAGAAGGAGATTATATATGAATGAGGGGAGTTTACCCAGCATGCCCGTTAAATCATTGTTTGCTTAAAGGTGCAATATGTAAAACCATTCATACTCGAAACAAACAGGGGGCAGCATATCACCAGAGTAACCGCTAACTGTAGCTGGTTACGTTAGCTAGTTACAGCTACATCTAGTGGTCCAGACTGGGAGCTCGGAGCACCAGGAGAGTGTTGGTGTTTACACACCGTTAGCACAGGAATGCTGGAACCGGAATGGGCTGCTGCTAGCTGGTTAGCATGCTAACTTCAGTAGGTATGGCTCCAACACAGTACATAGATGTCATAATGTCATTTCTTTTTAATTTTAGTAATTTTTTGAATGTTTTCAGCTAAAATTCATACATATTGCACATAAATAAACAGTGGACAGTGAAGGTAACAGTTATGCGATCACATAACTAACAGATAACCTTGTTCACGTGTAACATGCCTCAACAACAAGGTGTTTGGGTTGGATGTACAATATTGAATGTTGAAGACATCGTTAACCCTGTTACAAGACGCTGTACCATCAACATGATTTTGAAGCTGCTATTTTAAGGTCAAAAAGTTACATAATGTTGCTTTAAATGATTAAAGTACATGTAGTGAAGAATAAAGCAGTACGTAACACGTATAATAAATTTGAACAGCGTTGTAAATGTACTCGTCTTTATGCCGCAGTATATATTTATGTAGCACATTAGCTGCTGTGTTGCCTTCACAAGCCATCATCAACTGCGGAGAGAAATGTTTCTAACAGCCTCTGCATGTCCATCACTGGCCTCATTTAAAACAAATCATTACCACAGTTAAAAGCTTTAGTTCTAAACCATTTACCTCAGATGCATTCTGCCTAAGTATTTAACTAGCTGTGAAATTAACTGTGACTCTTCTTGTTGAAAAAGCCCGGCCTCAGAGATAGGAAAAAGGTTTGAAAAGTAAACTCTCCGCCTGGTTTTCGGGGGAACTTCCCGGCTGTGAGCGCTTGGCTCCGGCCCGCGTGGCACAGTGGTGGGTATCATTTTTGAATCCTAAGATCCGGTCCAAGCTCTTGTGAACTGGCCGCGTTTCAACTGTTGGCAGGGCCTCTCTGCCCTGGGAGCCAATCATAATCTGTGTTGCCTCACATATATTCTAACTCAGTGACTGAGGTCGATATTCAGCTGAGGCCGCCGAATTTGGTCATCTTCGCTAATGACCGTAATATGAAGTAGGAGTCATGTTTTGAGGGCTGCGCTGACATTTAATGGTCACATTTGTCAAAACTCCGTCTCGGCTTCATCGCCCGCTGATTAATGCTCTGCATCTCATTCGCTCTCGCTTGGCAAACAGCTGGAAAGCAGCCTGATTGACTAAGTACACGTTATGAGATCTTCATGCGATTATCTTTAAACGGCATTATGCAGCGACAGCTCTGGGTGCCTATAATGAAGTGGAGCCGTGGTGACAGCTCTCCGTCCGGCTCTGCTCTGCGGTTAAATCACAAGCTGTAGACTCACCGTGGTAATTGGCCCAATTGGGACGTTTCAGCACTCCGGTGCCACACCTCAGATCACCTCCCAGCTCCACCGCTTTTTCCATCTCATAGTACTTCATTTGGAGGATTTAACTCGTGAAAACTCTCACTCGGTTCCTGGGTTTGGCGTCAGTTGCGCTAGATCCGTCGTCAGCGGGGTTTATCAGTTCAGCAGCGGGGGAGTGAAGTGTTAATTACTTTGTGTAGCATCATCTGATGCTTGTTTTTCACATGGGTCGCGGTGGCGTTTTGATTAAAAGAGTGTGTACCGTGCTGTAAATTCTTAGTTTTCACAATATTAGCTCCTGATAGTCTCATCCCGCTGAGATTAATAATGTGAAAAAAAGGTAATTAAACTTGTATATAGTCCATAGCTTGATAATGAGCTTTACAGGGTGAGATCTTCTGTAGTTTCTGTTTTATGTATGACGTCACAATGAAGTACAGATGTGAGGCATTCTTACGTACCCATCCCTGCCAGAAAGCAACAGGTGTAAACCAGCTCTGACTTTGATGTTTGTTTTGTTGAGACAATTATTCAATCAAGACACAAAGAAGTCAGAATAATGGGCCTCTGTGTAAAGTTTACTTTTTTATTGTAGTTTTTAGGTCAACCACATCATGATATCCATGTTGTTTCTCAAGTATTTGACCAAAAACATTTTCACTTCATCCCATAAAATCACGCGCAGGCCTTTCATTTGTCTCCCGTAATGTAATTTGAGGAGCCTGTTTAACGTATCGTCTGTCCCCTCAATAAAATATACATGAACGTATATAAACCCGTATAAAAATCGGAGATAGGAGCTTCAAGATAGGGATGGAGGCACCCTTCGGTATGCAACAAAGCCCAGCTGTAAACAGTAACACATTTTATAGTCTGCAAAAAAAAAAAAATTGCTGCAATTAAACATGCCTTGTGTGCTATGCATCTTAATGACTCCCATAAAAGGCTGAGGGCGAGAGGCATTCCTTCAGCAACTTCTAAACGCAAGGCGTATGTGTGGAGAAACCACAGCGTCCACACCAGAGCTAAAGACCCAGTCTCCTTCTCCCCCGATCCCTTTTCCCACCAACCGCCCATAATTACGCTTATTGGCCCCTTGTTTTATGTATGTTTTTACTGTACACTGCAGAAGTAAAGTAGGAAAGGGCCTGTGTTCTGGACGTCTGGATGACTCCGCTGGAAAAATGTGATATAAGTAGCTCTGTCTGCCTCTGGTTCAATACCCTATCCGAGGAGATGCAGTGATAAAGGGTTTAAATGGTTGCCGTTAGTACGGTTCGTCTATCAACCCCCTGTCTGCCGTATTGTGTTATAATTCATGTCATCACCAGTATGCAGCTGCACCCTGACAGAGTAGAAACAATGAAATGATTCCCAGCACTGTGGCGACTCAAGCTTTGCTGCGGAGGTACATTCAGTCTGAACCCTGCTTAGACGCAGACAATCTTCTTTCTAATTGGATTTTTACCCAAACAGCAGCTGCTAAATAATGTTCTGCATTGTTTAGTAAAAATAGGTTTCTTCTGTGTTTTTCCAAATGTAATTGCACATTATCTCAGTTCTGATGTGACCTTACAGAAACCCCCATTCAGTCTGTAACTTTTGGACAAGTTTTCCTTCTTGTACCTTCCTGATGTTTTGTTTTTTTCTCTCAGGGAGATGCAGGCTCCTCTGCAGCAGGCATCAAGGTGAGAGCTGAGCTAACGCTAGTGGTGCGTGTCCACAGGGGGTGTCATATGACGCAAGGGCACGCAACGCTCTCTCTTTAAAAACAGGCTACACCCGCTGACAACCACGCAAACACTCACCGGCTGCACCCGATTGGACGAGCGCCACTCGTGGGTCGGGATTTCAAACCGGCTCATTTGGAAACTTTCTATACATTACAAAGAGGGCTCATCCTGTGGACACGTACCATTAACTGTTTTTCATTGTCTGTTTTTGATCCTCATTAGAAGTCATGTGCACCAGCTGTTTCTAGGTCATTAATGTCAATAACGTTTTACAAATTACCAAATTACATCTATTAGGTAAACATTAGTTTAAGCATCAGTTGAAACAAGCTAGCCTAGATCTAAGAACTAGAGAAGGATCTAAGGAGTAACCCCACCAATTTTATACATTAAAGTGTATCTAAAGATGCATTGTGGGTAATGTAGGCGCCAGGATATGAAAAGCAGTCCACTAGCATTACACTACACCACTGTTGGACTCGTTATAAGACGGCAGAACCATAGCTATCACCTTTTTTTGTCAACATATCTTTCTCCTTTTCAAAATGTGGTGCCTACATGACCCACAATGCAACTTAACCACTGAGTGACATCACTGGAAGCAATTTTTATCAGATTACATTCGTTCCTCTGGAGCCACAAAAGGCTTTCTCCTACTTTTTTCACATATGCGGCAGTGCTCACCAAAAGACCTGTAAAGACGCTTTAATGTGTAAAACTGGAGGGGTTACCCTTTAATGCACAGACGTAGTAATTTATTTATGGATAGCTGGTGCAGCTCAATCCAGACACGGAGCAGTTGTAAAGAAAACTCTTTGCATGTATTACAGGGCGAACCTGGAGAGCCTGGACGAAGCGGATATAAGGTAATAACTGTTCACACAATTGACACAGAGTAGACAGAAATAGCTGTAGCAGTGATGGTAGTACAGTTCTATATTTTATTGAGTATATAGATGTTTGTTAATGTAAATAATGGTTTCTGTATTGATAAGTTACAATGCAAATAAATATTCACTAGCTGGCTGAAGATGGAGATCACCACTGTGAATGCACACATCTAAACTAAGTTTAAATGCAGAAGGTGAAGCTCTTGTCTGTTGCGTGAGAGCAAATAGTTTGGATGAGAGCATTCCTCACTCAGCTGAGCCTCACTGTTTAGGATGGTTGGACATGGGGGGCTCACTGAGCAGAACCCAGCCTGA
This sequence comes from Pagrus pagrus, assembly GCF_965226575.1. Taxonomy (NCBI): domain Eukaryota; kingdom Metazoa; phylum Chordata; class Actinopteri; order Spariformes; family Sparidae; genus Pagrus; species Pagrus pagrus. The sequence continues at coordinate 9,228,285 of NC_140204.1, read as the reverse complement.
ACTTCAGCACGTCACAGTGCTCCAACTCATTTTACATTTACTTTGGCCTGATACTTGTTGTGAACCGCTGTGAGGGTCGCAGATATCATACTAACATACTGGATACACTAAATCTGTTGGATTTTTATTGTAACCTGTAAATGTCAGTTTAGGGTCTCGAACCATCAGGACGTCCCGTTACTCTGCTTTGCATCATTCCAGCTACACAAGTTTTTATTGTGAGCCGTGTTTGTTTGTATGACCTCTCTCTCTCCAAGCCTGTTTTTATTCCAGCGTTTAACACACCTTCTCGGCCAAGGAGGGAAATCGGAAGAGTATTGTTAAAGAAACAGTTGCTGATGAGAAGCTACTTAAACAAGCATGCAGCAGAAGAGGAGCTATTTTGCTGCAAAATAAAAGCCATTACTTGTCCCTTGACCAGGCTGCTGCCAAGATTACACCAGCGCTCCATCTAATTACACTTTTTAATCCCAAGTGCTGCACCCCATTAATTTCCCCTCTCTTTTTCTCTGTTTGGACAAACTGGTTCCAGGCAGGCAGAAGGGCTTTTAGCAAATGTCTTTTTTCCGCTGTGCTGCAAAGAAAGCGTGGCTCGTGGCCTCACTAATTTTTTTAACCGCTTCATCTCATCTCTCATTTTACAGCCATTCTGCTTGTGCTGACACACTCACCGAGTTTCTCGTCTAAACGGCGATCACGAGATTGAGCCGTCGTTCCCCCATTAAATATCACCGTTGGACGGCAATCAGTTGTTGGTGAAGGGGTCGCCCACGAGAAAGACTTTTATTCATTAGTTTTACAATGCTTTCATTAGCCACGATGGAAATTTACAGCCCTCTCTCTGATCCCCAGAGTGCCATTCCAGTTGATCATTCTCGTGCGGTGCTAATCATTTCTTTTCATATGCCATAAATACAATGGTCTTAATAGAGCGTTAAATTATCCAGAGTCGGAGATGTTGTTTTGAAAGTCTCGCAGAGGCGTCACAAGGGACTCGACCTCTGATTTTTCCACCGTCGAATCAAATGACTGCGCGTTACTCAAACTTGCATGTAATGGGAGTCTGGAGTTCTCAACTTGACAGTGACCCGACCTTGGTAAAGGGAGGAACAAGCCAACTCTGGGCTTCCAGCGCTGCCAAACTCTAACGACCTTGAAGCCACGGCAGCTCTCTCGAACAGCTTTTGCAACTTTAATCCAAAGTATCTGACAGTTGTTCCTTCCAGAAACCAGAACTTTTCACACCTGCCCGAACCAATAAAATCATAAAGAAAAATAAGACTCCGCTGCACTCTGTGAAGGGTTGAGTGTTATAACAAGCACTAATCACGCCGTCAAGCCATGGCTGCATGTGTTGGTTTGAAAGTGCATGCGTAGTGTCTTCTGCTAGCGCTTACATGCAACGTACGGACAGCAGGCCACTTTTCAGAACGACAGCAGCTTAGGTAGCCAGGGAAAACACAAATAGAAAGTAAGGTGTGAGGCTGATAGGACCCCGAAGAGCCTAAAAATGAGGCTCGACTCAGCTTAGCCTGGCTTGGCTGTAACATGTCACACTCTTCCTGTGTAGGGAGAGCCAGGACTTCCAGGGCTGCCTGGACTCCCAGGGATAAAGGTAAATGCTTTGCTGTTTTTGTCACCAGTCATTCCCCCGGTGTTGTCCCTGTCCATCCCCATCCAGCCCATCTGTAGCAGCGTGCAGAGCAAAACTCGGCTGCCTCGTGCGTGACACCTTGAGGTCTCACGATCTTGCTTTTCCCGCTGTACTTACCTCCGTCTGCTTGAGTGGCAGAGGCGCAGCGATACCTGTTCGCACTCAGGAGCTCAGGCAAACCGACAAGATCAAATAAGTGGACGCTTTTGATTTTTAACGTGCCAGAACTCGGCAAGAAAGCCGTCTCATTACGGTTTGTGAATAGAGTAGAGGTCTCTGTTTTTAATGATTTGGGAGAGTGCATCCCTGGCAACAACTTCAGGCTACCTCCTCGAAGTGGCGTCAAGAGACTCGAGGCAAAATGTGTCAAAACTGCAGCTTGTTAATGAGACGAAGTTTCATTTGCATTTTTCCAACTCTGATTTTATTTGAGTTAAAGGTGGTTTTGGGGAAGAACTTTAAATCATAAGAGAAAGATCTTCATTGACTGATTTTTTAATGCCTAAACAAGCTAAATAAACAAATGATTTGTTTTCATGACTGAATAAACAAACTGACCTTAAAGGCAACACAGTTTCATACTGTTTTACTTTGTTTATATGTGGCGGACCCTGCCACCTTTCTAGCTTTAGGACAGCTTGTTTATGCAGTTATGGGAAAAAAAATGTTTGTATTATTACCTCATTAATATTGTAAATGTAAAAATTCTGAGTTTGAATTTCTTCTCCGAAACCTCATAGTGCCCCTTTAAGGTGCTTTATTTTTACTGTATCATAAAACACGAACAGCAGATGGTGAGCTCGGCGCACAAAAAGGCACTTTATGATTCACTGCCATCTTTATGCCTCGAGAAAAACAACCAGCTCGACGTATCTCAGGATCATTAGCTTGAAACATAACATGTGAATGCGAGGAACGCTCACACGGGCATGACGGGATGATGCTTGTTTCTGCTTCGGTTTTGTTTGTCTCCTCTTGTGTGCTTGTAATGGGTTGGCCTTGTAAAATAAACCCCCCCCCCCAAAAAAAAAACCCTTTCATTTTACATTTTATATACTCCTGTTTTTACTTAAGAGGCCTGAATGCTTGATGGATTCTAACAATATTTTGCTAACGTAGCACCCGCAGGTTCTGAGCTCGGCTTGCACTTTGTTCCGCTCTGCATTCTTGGCTGTTTTATCCAATCAGAGTCTAAACGCTTGAGAGGCAAGTGTCCATTACCTCTCCGAAGGCTTCCAGCGTGTTGAAACTACTACTCTGGTTGCAGATGGTGAAGAAATACACTCCGATGAAGTTCTTTCGCAATCAAATGTAATAAATCAAATTGAATATCGCACCTCATACTGGAAGCTCGCTCCTCGCGAGCGAAAGTGCAAATGCAAAAAAAAGTTCAGGCTTCCTCAGAAGTGGCAGAGGTCCTGGTTTTTGCACACACTTAAGCAGAAAGCCTCGGTGTGCTCTGATGAGTTTCTAACAAGGTCAGTCGTAACGTCTATTAAGGCTCATAAGAGGGAGTCATTAATGGACGTGAAACCAGGGGATAGATTAACAAGCCGCTGATGATTTATGTCTGTGTGTGTGCGTGTGTGTGTGATTTATGCATGTCCCTGAGTGTGTGTTTGTGCGCATGCCTGTCGTTTTGAATATGTTTGGCCATGCATCTTGTGTATGTGTTTAGCGCTCATTAGCAGCGGGTGGAGGCAGCGCTACACCAGGAATTCCATGTGGAAAATTGAGTAATATTTGCTGATCTTTTCTTTTTTTTTTTAGGGTGAGCCGGGATTCCTCGGTCCCCAGGGAGAGCCGGGGCTTCCAGGACTCCCAGGAACTAAGGTGAGGTGACTTCAGCCTTCAACAGCAGCCCTGTTTGACACAATGTGGGAAGTTTTCTCTGGGTTTATGGTGTTGTCATCCATTAGTTGTGTGTAGCTTTGGAGAGGAAACTCTTAATTGTAATATTTACAATACTAATGAGGTAATAATGCAAACTCAGAGATATTTATCTTCTCTATGACTGAATAAACAAGCTGTTCTCAGAGGAAAACAAGGTCGACAGAACACTGGTTGAAGCTAGAAAGGTGGCAGGGTCCGCCACATATAAACAAAGTCATGACAACAAAGAGGTTTTTTATTTATTTAGCTTGTTTAGGCATAAAAAAACAGTCAATGAAGATCTTTCTCTATCTATCCCAAAACTCTGCAGTGCACCTTTAATGTGATTAAACCTCCGTTTCTTCAAAATATCACTTGGAAGTGGTCGGAACGAGCTTATCCTCGCCTCTCCCTTTGGGTCTAGACATCATCACACCAAGGAGCCAGCAGTGATCATTCAGACTCACTAGAATTAATGTTTGCAGTTTGCATCAGGCTGTTTGCAGTGCATTTATAGCCAAGATACATAAGTATATAAGTCAGCTGACAGAAGGAGCGCTGCAGCACTTATTTCATCTGATGTTTTTTCCTTTGTGTTTAGGTCTGCTTTCAGGTTTGACAGGTTTATTTTCGAGCCTGTGCCGTTAAGTTATCATTAGTGAGCGATTATTTGGAGAGAAAACCGAAAACCCAAACGACTCAAAACGGCTGAATAATGCTCGTGTCCCACTTGGCTGTAAGGAGCAGCAATAAGTAGCAGAGAGTTCGGGCTCTGGGTTATACCACATCCCCCTCTATTGGCTGCCGTGAGTCACTTCACATTGCCAGTAGATGCACACTCATGCATGAGAATTTGCATTTTTCTGTAAATACTGAACTTGAGGACGCAGACGTCTGCTGCAGGTGAAGGTTTTGAGTTACATTTCAACCTTGTCGAGGGTCACAATCTACCGGGAAGCAGATTGTGCTGAGTCAGCATGAATATCTATGATTCACTATGTAAATCTGTCAAGTAAGCAAAACTCATCAGAAGGGTAGCGGATGTCCTCTGTGTCAATACTGCTTCATGTCAAGTTTATACCTGATGTTCGAGAGACGCATCGCAGCGCTTTCGCTCGCGAAGACGGAGAAACTCGTTCTCAAACACGTTTATTTCAAAACATTTTGCAGGAGAACAGCAATTACTCACCTCTCTTCTGTCTGTTAAGGGCGAGAGAGGCGACCACGGGCCCCCAGGAAAGGGTGAAAGAGGAGAAATCGGACCCTTTGGACCAAAGGTCAGTTGTCTAAAGGTGCAATATGTAAGAATTGGCCACCTGTTGAAGGTAGGATATCACTAGAGTTACCTCTACCTGATGCTAACTGTAGCTGCTGTTGTAACAGTTGTCTCAGCTAGCCGTGCAGCGAGCGCTCCGACTGGTGTTATGAAATAGGACTGGGCTAGCTGGTTAGCATGCTAACTTCAAGAGATATCTCTGCAACACAATACATATACATCTTTGATATAACACCAAAACTCTTCTTTCTTCACATTCTGTTGATAACTTCAGTTCTGTTCTCATCTAAAATGTGCATGCATTGCGCCTTTAAAGGCCTGTTTGCACACTCAAATGATATGAATTGACCAAGCATTAATCATTCAGCAGTTTGTCACTACTTGTTCACTGAAGTCTTTCCACCCATGTCAGTCAAAGACTTGTGCTGCCATCTAGAGCCTCGCTCATTAAAGCACACGCTGTAAAGAGTTACGAGGAGAGTGCATCCTCAGAGCGAGGGTTCATTCAAGTCATCAAATATTCAGTGATGGTAACAAAGAGAGGCGGTTAACCACCACAGCCTTGTAATAAGTTCAAGAGTCTCCCAGGAGAATATGTAAAGTAAACCGAATTAAATGAGTTTACCATTGTTTATGTCTGGCAGGTAGCTGACGCTCCAGTCTAAACTTAGACGACCCACAGATCTGTTTCACATCCTAGCTGAAACCCCGAGAGTGAACCCCGTTGCTTTATCAACGCCAGAGTTCAAATAAACACGTCCTCCACTGCTCGGCAGTTATGGCATATTAAAAGCTGCTTATTTCAGTGCAGCTGACTGTGGCGCTCCCTCAGGAGGAGTTCGGGACGCCCATGATATTTCCTCTGAGAGATACAAACGCATTGAATTTTCATGAAGAATTTGCTCGAACCCATTAAGACGGTTTGCTTTATTTTTTTCAATGTATGTTTATGTCTCAAGTACTTAGCAATTATTTTTATAGCCTCCCTCACATCATGACTCTTTGCTTTGTTTTCGTGCCGACGGCAGGGTTCACAAGGAGAATCTGGTGCACCTGGTTCTAAAGGGTCAAAGGTGAGCACGGCAGCTATGTTTTCTTTACATCTGGAGAACACGGCGTCTTAATTAGCTTATCCTCTAATAAGATTTTGCAGGCGATCCGGGTCTTGGATTTTCTCCATTGGAGGTTTTCTGTTGTTTTAGTCACTAATGTGAGGAAATAAAACCCTGTAGACAAACAGTAAGCACATGTGAAACTACACAGCTGCAGACTTGAAGGTTTAGTAATTCGTTGTAACACTAATTATTATTGGTGTTGATGTACTTTCACTCCAGGTTTCTCCAGTTTATTTAAAAAGCTGTTCTTTAAAATAAAGCAGATGATAAAAAGTGAACTATCATACGTCATACTTTGTTGTGATGCAACATAACTTGTTGAACCACAATAATCAGGTATATGAGGAATAATACTGTATCTGCAATCATCTGAGGCCATTATAATGTTGTCGTGATATTAGTAAAGGCAATTCTGTCTGTCTTCTCACATCAGGGGGAGACTGGAGATAAAGGAGACTTTGGATCTGTCGGCCCGAGGGTAAGCAATTATATTAACTAAGATAAACGCCTCTATTATCCCCATTCTTGACTGATTTCTTAAGGCTGCATGCTGAGAAACATTCAAAACCTCAATTTCCCACGACATGCTACACTGCTGGCACTTGCTATTAGTGTAACAACCTACCGAGTACCACCGGGGGGCAGCAGTCAGACCTCAGCAGTTTTGGGAAAGGAGGCACAATGATATTGGTGTTATGTTGCTCTGATGTTACTCATGAGTCAGGTGTACAGTATGAAAGACAAGGCAGGGAGATTGTACATTTAAAAAAAGACAGTCATTTGTCTTAAAGCCAATATCAGTGCTAGATGGACGAAATTCAGTATTTTCTCTTTACAACACCACATGTTTAAAATGTGTTTCTGAATGTCAATAATGTGCAGGGGCCCCCCGGGCAGAAGGGAGACCAAGGAGCCACTGAAATCATCGACTACAATGGAAACATTCAGGAGGCTTTACAGGTCAGACCACTCATTACTTAACTCAGATCACTGTTCGCATTCCTGCTGCTTCAAAAACACCTGCATTTACAAGAGGCACAGTGACACTTCACAACCTGGCATATTAACATATTTTGTAAAGATAAGGCTGTAAACAGTGCTGTATTTTGACATAATTCTGGTTCAAAGTCTATTATAAACTGAGTCAATCTTTTAAGTATGATAGACCTGCCTCATGTTTTCAAATTCCTATGTCTGTGCTTCATAAGAAAATATAAAATGTCTTCCTTAAATTAAGGCTGTTCAGGGTACGTCCTCTACAGATAAAAGGCTGACATCTTTCAACATTCTTTAATAAATAGCTAATTATGAGGGTGTGCCGAAATGTGCTGACACAAAGGTTTCCTCCCTGTGTGACCTCTGGATTCTTATCTCTCACCTCCTCCCCATTTCCACTCCTTTGGCCCACTGCAGAAGATAACCACTATTACAGTAACGGTAATTCGGCTCTGTGTATTCTGTGTATTCTTGTGTCGTCCTCACAAGTGATTCATCTTCGTCCTCGCATGGGCCCGACCCAGTCCCCACCTTGGTTTGCCCCGCCTTGTTGTATTTGTGCTCCATCAGCCGGCAACATGTTTGCTTAACAGCGAATGAGATATGTTCAGTGCTGCGTTTATGCTTCTGTGTGACTGACGGGCTGCCTGAGTTGTTGGTCGTCTCCTGAATGTCAGTAAAACATCCTTTTTTAAAGCAACATTCTGTAGAAATTGGCATTATGTGTGATTTGTGCTAACTACAAACAAAACGCATTACGTCATAACGACGTTAAGTCTTGAAAACTTTACTGTTGAAGTAAACGTGTATGTAACGATGTGATCCTCCCCTCTTACTGGAGTTACATAGTGCAGAAACAAGTGATAGGAGGGCGGAGTGGCTGAGACAGAGACACCATCACCCTATTACAAGACACTGTGCCATTAACATGATTTTGAAGCTGTCATTTTAAGGTCAAAAAGTTACATAATGTTGCTTTAAACAACCTCTGAGAAGGGGTTTTCCAAAACTCACTCAGTCCACTTTTGGGCAAAAATCATACCATGTTCAGTGCAGTCACGGTTATTATGTTGAGGCTATATTACCAAGCAGGCAACTGCCCCATAACTCCAGGGCCCTGGTTTATGTTAAAATAATCAGTGTTGTTAAAGGTTCCCCTCAAGTCATACTTGAGTTTAAGAAATGATATTATGTTAAAATGTTGTTTTGGTAAAGGTGAAAGTCATCCATACAAATTGTACTCGAGTAAAAGTCTTAAAGTATCTGACATGAAATGTACTTAAGTGTCAAAGTTGTACGTAAGTACAGTACTTTAGTTAAGTTCTTCACTTCAACTTTAAAGGTGCAATGTGTAAGAATTTTAGTTTCATTCAAAAATGAACAGACTGGGAAGAAATAAGAGTTTTGGCGTTGGTGTATTGTTTTGCAGAGAGCTCGAATTCCAGACCACTAACTGCAAGGCTAACTGAGCTAACCACTGGCAGCTACAGTTAGCAGCAGTTAGCGGTTACTCTGGTGATATGCTGCCCCCTATTTGTTCATGTAGGAGTATACATTTGTGTAGTGGCCAATTCTTACATATTGCACCTTTAAAGTTATCTTTTATTCACTGTATCCTTTATCCCAAGCTACCACTGGTTGTAGCATTCCACAACAAAACACTAAATCTTTAAGCTCAGCTTGTTTGAAACTGATGGTTTAATTCAAACGTGATCATAATAATCAAAATATGCACCACTCACCTGTTAATGATCATATTCATATTCTCTAGTTAACATGTTTTTGACTTTGGCATGTGTCCTTCAGTTGAGTGTCATAATTCATAACCGACTGCTAACATTTATGTGCTGTTTGTTAAAGAAATATAGTTGCTTGTATTTAATCCATAAGTTTATATTGAGTTGATTAATCCCACTCAAAAGTGTATTCAGTCCGTTGAATAGAAATCTTGATTCTCCTCCTGGATCTCTCTTGTGTTCAGGGTCCTCCTGGACCTCAAGGGCCAATGGGACCTCAGGGCATAAAGGTAAACTCCATTTTTCCCATCTCATCTAAAATTTGGGATTTTTTACTTACATGTGCACTTTCTAAACCCAACAAAATAACAAGTTATTACTGTCCAACAATTGCAAAACCAAACAGGCAACAGCTGCATTTTTATTGTGTTCGTCTAATGTCTTTTTGTCCTCTTTCAGGGGGATCGTGGTATGCCTGGTCTCCCTGGACTCGATGGTGAAAGAGTGAGTTCATCGTCATCATAAAAACATCTGCTTTACATGAATTGATATTTACTAAAGAGTCCAGCAGGTCAGAGTGGGTTTTCAGAGAACAGGGAGTAGGTTAATACGTATGCAGATGATACTGCCTTGTTGGGTCTCCTATTTGGTGGGGAGGAGGAACATTGGCTACTTCCTAAATGGGTCTGATAAGTCAAACCTTCTCCTTAACACCTCTAAAACAAAGAAGGTGTCCACTGATTTTAAAACGAGCCATCAGGACTTCTGTGAGGTTGTGATGTCACTATACAGTCACCGTCCTCAGCCTTTAACCCTCTGTGTGTTGATTTTTGCCCCTCCACTTTCAGGGCTACAAAGGCTCCAAAGGAGACATGGGAATGCCCGGAGCTTCAGGAGAGAAAGGGGGAACTGGTTTACCTGGCCTACCTGTAAGAAGCCACGTATATAGTCTGACTATTTTCTAAGACTTGATAACGCCTGATGATAACACTTCAACCATCAGATATGAGCTACACATTCCTCATGAATCTTTTGTTCCTAAGGGTGTCAACGGGTTCAAAGGGGACAAGGGAGATTCAGGTCTACCAGGTCCTCAAGGTCCCTCAGTAAGTCACATTAAGTCGAGACATTAAATATTATGACTCCATAAACATACTCGAGCCTTAAACATGCTGTTCAGTGCAAACGTTGACACTGGTAATGTTAAAACACTTGTAGTAATACAAGATCTATGTTTAATTTTTGCAGATCAGCGGTACTCCAGGACCACCAGGGCCCCATGGACCCTCAGGACCCATGGTGAGCGTTTCTAAAACCTCACGTCCCAAAACCTAATTAATCACACAATATAAAAGTCATACCATTCATAACCATAGGCACACAATATTGACTCTGAACAACTGATTGTAATGTAATGAGGTGCTGCATAACGTGTCAACACCCAAAACTTTTCTACTCCCTCCAGCAAACAAGTTCACAAAAGAAACCCAAGCTGTCGTTAAACACTACTTGTTTGTATAAAGTCACCTAGGAACAAAACCACAGGCCTGGGGACTTGGCATTACTCCACTGTGAGAAGTGTCAAAGTGCTGCACTTGTTTTTCTTGGCCCATTCTCTTCAAATTAATATTGTTTTCATGTTTTCAGGGCCCCCATGGTTTCCCTGGACCGAAGGTGAGTCTCAATAAGGACTCACATGCCTGATAACGATTAACATTCAGTGTATTTTACTGTGATTACTCAAACACAGGCAATTTTTGATAGTTAGTCCAATTAACTATTTGTACATTTGCTTATACAGCTGCGAACAGGAAACATTAATTAACCATAAAACCTTGAGATGAGTGTTAAGAGGCCCATTGTTAGACTGTCGCTGATGCATCTTTGCTTTTCCTTGTGCTAAACTGACGGCATTACTGCAGCAAGTGCTCCTCATGAAGTTTTAATCAGCCTTTAGATGGGATTTTCCATCGCAACGGCATCTGAGTACCATTTGGTTTAACAACATACACGAGCTCAGGAGTAATGAGGGACGATCCAGATGCAAGACATAAACAATTACAGGAGTTTACTTTGGTTTACAGACACAAAGCAGCAGTGAAGTCTGGAAGTCTGTTTGTTACAAGACACAAAAGGAATGATGGCATGTTTGAGGGATGTTAGGAGAAAGCACTTTCTGGACAGGCAGGAAGAAGTGAAGGAAGTGGTTCTTGTACTGGAGTATTTCCATTTTCTGCTAGTACAGCTAAATTTATTTGATATTTACTTGTACTTTTGATACTTAATGTTGGGGTGAGCAGTTCTGGAGAAAGTTAGTTCACAATCAACTTTCTTTCCTCAGAAATGCCCACCCCACCTTTTAGTACTGCCAGGAAATGACTCTTAAAGCTGGAGCTGACTTTAGAAAAAAAAAGAAAACTTTAGAAAACCAACAAAAGCAAGCTACATTTTAAAAGTACCCCACCTCCAGCCTTCAGAGCCGCTCCTCCACAACTCATGTACAGACACTGCCAGACTCCAGACTGCCCCGTAGCTCTCGCTGCCGTCCAGCTGGCAGGCAGGCACGTCGACAGGTAGCATGTCCAATTGTCTCATACAGGCCGAATGAGACGATTGGATGGGCTTATTAGAGGCCTGCAGCGGTCACAGTAACTGGATTTATTTGTCAGAGCATTGAATTATTGATTGCAGTCAGAATGTTAGGGGATTTTCTATAAATATAACAACAAACTAACTTCATAAACTAACTAACTTTAATACTTCTTTCATTTTTTTCTAGGGGGAACCTGGTTTGCACGGTGTGAAGGGCATTCGAGGGGAACCAGGACACAAAGGGGACCGCGGGCCACTGGGTCTCCCCGTGAGTACGGCCGTGCACCATGGGATATCTCCAGCCACAAAGCCCTGTCCTTTATTTCCTCAGACATTCATAGAAATCTCTCATTTCTATTTTTAGACCTGTTAAACTTCTTGCTGTGCATCAGTGCACACGTTTTGAGTGTATGCGTTGTGTGTGTGCGTCTGTGTGCGTGCGTGTGCGTGTGTCTCTACGGCCTTCTCCATCCTCTGTCCTCATTTCCATGTGCCTGGGCTGACTATTTTGCGAGCTCCCTGTAACACACAGTGTAATTTAGTTGTTGTAAACCCTGCCATCAACCTGTCCTAATAACAGTGTTCATCTGGTACTAATCCCGCCTTGTTCATGTCACTCATACCTCCATAACCACACAGGGAGCCTCCGGCTTGGACGGCAAGCCCGGAATTAGGGTGAGTGTCATGTGACCGAGAGGCTTCACCACCCAACTTCTGCCTACTTCTCTCCCTCCATGCAGTCTCTCCCTTTTCCCTCAAGTATTTTACCACCATCATCCCATTTTATTGTATTTCACTGTGACTCAAAAGAAAGTTATACCGGCTTTTGTTGGATGTTTACATCTTATCTAAGCGTCATGAGTTGAATTAAGCCACGCTGCGTTGACTTCTCAGGATAGCGACCATGCAGAACGCTGTGTCAGCAGGCATTTCAAGGCTCTCGTTTTTTGTCCCGTGTTGCATTAACTCAGCATTAACACACACTCATACATTAACTGTGTCAGCGGTGTTGTAAACGTCCTTTGTGGCCTATGCACGTGTACTAGCAGCAGCTCTGTGTGCCGGGTGTAGGTCAAACCAGATGGGAGTACAAAAGTGGATGCTAGACATGAGTTTTTTTTTTTTCTGCTTTCTATCTGTTATCTGTTTTGTCTTATTTTGAAATACGTGCAGTAGACCAATGATATAAACTCACCATGACACCGCTACTCTTTGTAGGGCATGGATGGGCCTCCGGGTCTAGCTGGTCCAGCTGGGCCGAAGGGTGACATAGTAAGTTGACTTTTAGTTTTTTCATACCTGACGTTTTAACTTTCATTTCAGGTGTTTTTAAGTGTTGGTTCATTTAATATTAAGTGTATACTGTACAATTCATGTGACTGCAACAGTGATTCCTCTGTTATCAGGGTGAGAAAGGAGCACAAGGCGAGCCAGGCCCAAGGGGACCTTACGGACTACCCGTAAGTACGATGAGGATGTTATGCTAGTTAACGTTAGCTACTGTTGCTCTCTGTTAGCAGAGTGAAAAGAGGCACTGGGAGCTACGTAAGCATCATTATGTCTAAACTCTTATTTATTCACATTGTGTTGATGATTTTAGTTCATTCTTGAACATTTTCAACTAAAAGTCTTACATAGTGCCTCTTTAAACAACTTAAAGAGCAAAAGGCAACAGAGAGCGGCAGGAAGGTCTCGATTTTCACGTCATGTTACAATCCGCTCACATAAGGCCAATATGGTCTCTGATAGTTTTTTGGTGGGAAAGAAGAATTTGTTTGCTGCTTACTTCTGTCCCCATGTATTGAACATGATCTGTATCTGTGAAGCTACGTAATGACGATACAACTGATGTTCTGTATTTGCAGGGAGCTGCTGGAACACCCGGCTTGGATGTAAGTCTTTGTTTGCTCAGTTTTCTCTCTCCCTCAGAATCAATTGGCATCTTCCATTATAGGAGTCGTTGGCTAAAAAGCTTTTAAATATAGAAGAAAAGTCGTGAAAGGCACGGAAAAATGATTATTATTATTTAATTAGCAGCTCGATGGGACAACGCTCTGTACACACAAAGAAACCAAACTCATGCACAACTCATTATTGTTTGCAATAGCCCAGTTTATCATCTTATTTTAACCCCATCCCACAAGTATCATACATTTCCAAAGCTTGTGAGTGACATTATGTAAGGGAGGCCTATCTCGTTAATCATCAGATACAACCAAGAGTTAATCGTAACATAGAAATACATTCTGTAGAGCTGAAGTTAGCATGATTTACTACAATCCAGCTGAACCAGTGTGACCGAGATATAAAAAAGTTTACTTTGTATATATCATGTGTTTCCCCACATCTGGTGCTAATTAGCTAATCAGCGACAGTTGAGTGGTTTGTCCCAATTCAAGCTTTTGACCCAAACCTTATGTCAAATTAAGACGTTTGCAAATGATTCTGGGCGAATCGTTTGCCTCTTTTACAGAGTTTTCCTATATTTAAAAGCTAATGACATGTTGGTAAAATACAATATTTATAGACACCAAATAAAGCAGCGGTAAGATTTCCTCCTTGTTGCACATCTCTCCACTTTCTCTTCCTCTCAACTTATCTGGCTCTTCACACTCTCAGCACTCTTTCTCTCTGCAAATCCTGATGTGTTTTCTTCGGCTCTGTCGGAAACAGCTCTCGTGTCTTTCGCACGGTGACTAGTGTTTAAGTGGAGCTGTGCTTTTGCAGGGGTTGCCAGGCTTAAAGGGGGAGACAGGCGACGTTGGGGAAAGAGGCGAAAAGGTAGATGTAGAGAGGAAACTATGGCGTGTCAACCCTTTAACCCTACAGAGGACTGATGTCAATGGACAGCGATAGGAAGGTGTTTTGTGTCGCTACTTTTTAATGCTAAGTTTAGTTTTCTCCTCATTTTAAAATCACTGGGTAAAGATAGTGCACATGGTTGTTGGAAGGAATTTTATCTTAATTCAAGTCTGTTTTGTAGCATTTCTACTTTTTTAAAGAATAAACTCAATAAGTTTCAACTAAATAACTGAGTAACAACTCCTTTGCATAAAATAACATCCTCAGTCCACTCAATCCAGCTTTTGTTCTCCACTTTTAAATGATTTTTTCATCTCATTTCCCAAAAGTCACAAGTCAGATCTCATTGTGAGGCATCGAATGAGTGATTTCGACATCTTAGACCGGAACAAGTCCATTGACAACAGGCTCTTTAAATTCACATTTGTTCTGTTTCTGTTGTTTCCATGCATGAACATACACTTGAAACATTTCTCCTCCACGTGTCTTTGAGCCTGTTGATAACTCCTCCTTGCTTGTGTTTACAGTAGTTTATAACTTTCAGTGCTAAATCTGTCTGTTTCCACACCCACTAACACTCTCAACGTGTTTCTTAGATGTTTTCTGTTATTGAGAAACTGTATCCCATTCCACGGTACATCAAGATGAACATACTTTACACAAATACTCTACGAATGTCTGTATTAACCAACTATTTGCCAACACAGAGTAGATCTTTCTTTTCTCTTAGCGACAACTGTGAACAGTGAATCTGAAACATTATGAACAGGCATTTTCATTGTGAGTTATGAGTACTAATGAGTTTCTAAAACACTTGCATGCACACAAAAGCACAGTTATCTGCAAATTCATACCATTTAAAGTTCAGATACATGAATACAAATTGCACACTTCACCTGATGAGGGGTCAGATGTGTTCCTGTGATATTACGTTTTTTTTTTTTTTAAATCTTTAGTACCAAAAAATAACCTTCGTTATCTCAAAATCTACAGAAGCTCTGAGAGGCAAAAAATGAAGAAATACATTTTGGCATTCAATTTTCTATTTGGGGAAAAAGGTTTTGGCAGGTCAAAAAAAGTTTTCCTAGGATCATTTGAATAAAGTGGGATAAAATTTTGGAAGGTGAAAAAACAAAATAAATAATGTCATATGTGGAAAAAGGGTGTGGAAAAAGTATTTTTTCCTCACTTGCCTCTCAGGGCTTCCGTAAACTTCAGATAACCATATAAATATCAATTATAATATTATGAATCGTGTATTTGGAGCTGTTTCAATGTTGATTTGTTAATTTCTTGTTGACATAAGCAGACAGGGTACATTCAGACCAAATCAGGCGGTGCAGCAAAACGACGCAGGGTGGTGCTTTAACTTTCACCGCTCCTCTGATCAGTTTGCCGAAAGTTCACGCTGCTATGTTGTCATGCTACTAGCATGCTGGTTCCACCTGTGACCACCTGATTTGGTCTGAATCTAGCCTCACTCAAACATGAAGGGATACAGTTTGACCGTTTCCAGTGTGTAGTAGATTTAATTCTGTCCCTCTGGAGGTTTTTTCCCTGCTACTCTTTCTCATCCTTCGTGCCCTTGACACCCCTTTTGGCAGTTAGCTCTGTTTTGACTCCTTCCTCCTGTACTATTTCCCTTTTTTGTCCTCCTCCTGTCCCGAGGAATGTTTTAAGACTCCCTTCCTATCTAACATTGACCATGTGTCTTTCTCCTTCGTGGGCCGCTGCCTCACTTTTTAATCGCTCCCCTCCTAATAGCAGTGCTGTCCCAAATGTTCAAAAAAACATGATGTTAACTTTACCAAATCATTGTATCCACAGGGGGAGAAGGGAAAGAAGGGCAAAAAAGGGCCTAAGGGCGAGAAAGGAGAACAGGGTGCCCCTGGATTAGATGCACCCTGCCCATTGGTATGTCCCAACTGTGAGCTGGAAGTCGCCTCCCAGCCGTGTAGAGCAGTCGTCCCGAGCAAGGATGAGCTCCCTGTGGCTAAACAGATACCCAGCTTCCGCCAGACCACAGCAGCCTGAAACACAGAATCCATTACTCTCCTTTAACTCTGCAGTCCAGACACAAAAACATGCCATTAACTGCTGAAAAACATGTCATTTTGGCCGGATCGTGGTATCAGCCAGCTCACAGGGCAGCTCCTCCTTCGTCCCCAGCCCTTGCGTCCATCGTAGCAGGACGGACGCGGGGGTTAAGGGTCGTCCACCTCTCTCCCAGTAACACTCCTAGGTCATCTTTGCAAACAGGGTTTCCGGGGATTTAAGGGTGAAAAGGGGGAACCAGGGCAGCCAGGTCTGGACGGGCTGGATGCCCCATGCCAATTGGTACAGTATTTCTCTTCTTCCTCCACCTCTTACCCATGCATGCCGCTCACCTTCAGTCATCACTGAAAGCAAACCGTGCATGACCTGAGAGCCTGAGAATCATGAACACCTTATTTTTAATCGCAACTACATTTCTTCCATTTATGAAAACAACATGCACCAACATTTATACCTTACTAACTTCCTGACCGCAAGCAGCCTCTTTTAGATAGTACATTACAGGTGAAATATACAAATAAACATAACGATTATCGATATAATTGATGCTTAAATCTATCCCTCTAACTGAATCCTTCCATTTCCTCGATTAAAACTGAAAGCAAGATTAAATCCTGCGTCCTTCCAGCTGATTCCTCCATGGACCCAGTTACCTTTTTAACCCGACGCTAACACTTTACTGATGCCCCCGCTACCAGCACACGGACCTCCTCCTCTACTCTGTTAACTCCCCCCTTTCCCCCTTTGTACCAATTGGGCCAGACCGTGACACAAAGAGAAAATCAGCAGATCAAACTGGTTGCTGCTCCAGAGCTATTCAAGAAGAGAAACTGATTGTTTTTCATGTTTTCTATGATGCTTTTTGCTTCTGAAACAATGCAGTGAAAACGCATGGGAGTTCTAACACTGTGGGTGAACAAGTCAGGGTGTAGGACTAACTTTGGATGCTTTGTGTAGACGACGAAATCAGAAAACATTCATGTATCACATATGTCATCTCATTGAATTACATCTACATTCATGTACTCAACCCAGCTCGATATCTTTGTTTTAAGAACGACTCCCTGATTTTGTTATAGTGTGCTGAATCTCAACTTTGGGGCAACTGTAGTAAAATCAGAGAGTGGGATCATCAACATATCAATGTGCATGAGCTACTTTATCTTTTGCTGTGTATTACGTGCATGAATGAGACTCATAAGATGTAATATTTCGTGAATTTTTCAAAACACAGAGGCAGGAGGGAAAGTGTTTTCTGCATTAATGATGCAGACTTAGTGTCAAGTTTGATTAAAATCTGAGCATTGGTTTCATATTCACACTTTTTTCTGTCTCCAGGACGTGCAGGTTAAGTCCCTCTCACATAAAGATCCATTTAAAGAACTAAATTTCACATTAAGTGCAATTAATCAAGGAAGTTTGTGCAGTTTGCACTCTGACATTTCCTTCCCTGAACTAGACACTGATACAGATCTTTTTCACAGTAATCACTATAGTTAGTAATAGTTTGTAATCACCATTTAAAAAACAAAAGAAATAGTTTAATTCATGTGGTTAAAGGTGCATCATGTAACTTTTTTACAGGCCTCTAGCAGCTTGCGAGACCTTTAGATGAACTTTAAAGCCATATATTTATATCTGTGGTGTAAACATTTAAGCAAACCCATCTTGTATTTTGAGTTATGGTGGGGTGAACATGCATTGTGACTAATATTGTTGCAAAAAACAAGTTACATACTGCACCTTTAAGAGAAGCTTTCTGATGACTCCTTACTTGGTTCTGCTTTGATGCAAAGTTTGATTTGACTCAGTTTGGCAGTTTGTCTGGAAACTGTTTATTCATTTCTGTCGTGCATATCCAAAACACTGACATTTGTTGTGTGTTCTTGCTTTAACAACAAGTATCCCTGTTTCAGTCCTCATAGTTGTTTTTCCTTCCCCGCTGCTCTCCTCTAAACAGGGCCCAGATGGATTACCAATGCCTGGCTGCTGGCAGAAGGTAAGACAAGTGTATAACTGAGTGCTATGACAGAGTTCAGTGTAGCAGCTACAGAGGGAGCAAAATATAAAAGGCCATATCCAAAATAGAAACGTACCGATCCACCTTGTTTCAGTTCTAATACCTTACTTTTGCGACAGTTACATTTTTCATGTATCCTGATTACGTAATCCTGTTAAATGTACTCCGTTACTCCCCAAGTCTGGTGGTGATACTGTTGAAAGACAACAGCTCCTACATGAAACTGCTCACACCAAGGTATACTGGAGAGAAGGCAGACGGCAGATCTCACACCAAAACAAGCTAGATGGATAAAAAGCATCTTGATTTTAACGTGAACTTGCCCTTTAAAGCTACAGTGAAGTATCCATATCCTTAATTCGCATTTAGGTGTGTAAAAGGGAATCAGACGTGAGAAGTGCTCCTAATATTTTGCTCCCTCCATGTCAGTTCATTTGTCTTCATGTGGGTTTCAGCTTCTCTATGTCTGCATGGGTTTCCTGTTCAATAAGTCATAACAAGTGTGGGTCGAACCAGATTGTACATCTCAAGCCGTGAAACAATGTGACGACGCGTCCCATCCTCATGTCCTTCTCTCTCCTGTGTTTTTCTTGCAGTGATCGCTCTAACCCGAAACGCATGGAGTTTGTAAATAATGCTTCTTTTATGGTATTTATAGTTTTTTTAATGGATTAAAAAAAAAAAAAAAAAAAGTCTAAAAGAAAAGAAGTCTATGTGTACGATGACACAAAAAGAGATAACCGTCCCTAAGCTGCTTCTACTCACATCACCGTGTGGAAAAAAAAACAAAAACAAAACGTGTGTGTCCCGCTCTCTCACATCCACATCGTGGTGGAGTTCAGATCCTCGGCTGGCGCCGCCAGAACTTGTCTCTGCAGTCTTTGCATGGCTCAGACTGGAGCGTCGCAGCCCCGGCCAGATTCACGGGGGGTGAAAGGGAGACGTGGAGAGGAGGAGGAGGAGGAGGAGGAGGAGGAGGAAGTGGAGGAGTTGCGGGAGGATCTGGACTGGCTCTCTAACACCAAACGCTAGGTGTTCTGTGTTGTCTCGTCTCAACAAGCTCACCGCCCATTCATGCAGCACCATTTTCTAAAAGACTAAAAAAAAAAAGAAAAAAAGACTGTGCCGAACAGAACATTGCACCCCTGACCCTGCAAAAGCATGAGTAGTATACTGAAACTATATTTATATGTATTGTACATACATGTCACTGTTTTGTGGTTGCGTCATGGCTTCTGCAGAAAAGAAAAACAACACTAACATAAAACAAACAACAACCCCAGAGCTCTGAATTAGTAATTTTTGCTTTCCTTTAATCTTCCCAAGGGAGTCACGCCATGGCTGGTAGCCTGAAAACCCCCACTGAAAGTAAAGCTGTTGGTTATTGTTGCTTTATTTTGGTGTTGCCTGCAAGAGGGTATGATATCAGCGGGTGGTCACTTGTTGCACTCACGCGGCTCGGCATCATCGTCCTTGTCAGTGTGGCGCCCTCCACCACCCCCCAACAGCCACACGTCTCCCGGACACGAGGGGAGAACTTAGCGGGCTCGCTGCACTGACAGGAAAACAAATCAGGCTCACGTGGATTCGAGGTGGGACAGGCCTGCCTGGGGGATCCTCCCCACTTCCCTCTGAGCACGGGAATGGATTCTGCAGGAGAGTCTCATCGATGACGTGCTCACCTGGAGCGTCCGCCTCTCCTGACAGGCAACGCTTCTTGTAGGTCTACTGAGAGCGTCAACAGAATGCAGTCACGTTTTGTTT
Organism: Pagrus pagrus; assembly: GCF_965226575.1. Classification (NCBI taxonomy): domain Eukaryota; kingdom Metazoa; phylum Chordata; class Actinopteri; order Spariformes; family Sparidae; genus Pagrus; species Pagrus pagrus. Next base: position 9,208,403 of record NC_140204.1, on the reverse strand, counting down.
TTTTCTTTCTTTATTTTTGTTTTTTTGCTGGCATTCTTTAACATTGTTTATATTTTGTGTATAATAGCCTTTGGTGCCTCAAGCTTTTATTCATTCCTTTATCAGAAATGTACAACTTTATATCATCTTTTGAATTATCGGAATGCTGTTTGTTTCAGATGGGTAAGCTTCGAAAAAAGACACACATTGCGCACTGTTTTTCATATGAATTGTTTTTTTGTTTTTTTTTACAGGATGTTAATGAAATAGCATGTAGCTTCACAGTGAGATTGCATCCGTCACGACTGTACAGCCTGTGATGTTGCTCGTGGTTTTGAAGAAGCTCGTTGTTGGTGCAGAACGCGTCCAGCGTTGTAACAGATATGCTACTTGTTCATTCTGGACTCCTTGTGCGGGATGTTTATTGTACAGTGTTGTCAATTCACTGCATGTACACACTTTATTACTCATGGATTTCTTAAATATTGAAAATAAGCATCGGTTTGAGCGAGTGTATCACAAGCTGAACATACAGTATTACAGATTAAAGGGGCACCGTGTAGTTTTGGAGAAGAAATTCAAACTCATAATATTAATGAGGTAATAATACAAACCCAGAAATATTATTTTTTGTCGATAACTGAATAAACAAGCTGTTCTCAGAGGAAAATAAGGTCAGAACACTGTTTGAAGCTGGAAAAGTGGCAGGGTCTGCCACATATAAACAAAGTAAAACAGTATGAAACTGTGTCGTCCTTTAAGGTCAGTTTGTTTATTCAGTCATGAAAACAAAGAGAGTTTGTTTATATAATTTGTTTTGGAACAAACGTTAAAAAGTCTTCCCCAAAACTACACAGTGCAGCTTTAAGGCAGACCGTGTTAAACAGTTGCATTACACTGCTTTTTTTTCACACCTCATGTATTGTCTTAAACATACGGAAAACACGTATTACAGTGCAACAAAAGCTAAAAATTGACTGACACAGCAAATTGGTAAACTTCCATCGACACACCACAGTCTGACACGGCCAGTTATGTCACATTCCCTATCAGATGGAGCAAAGAAGCGGAGCAGTGGGTCGCCGTAGTTTATTCACATTTTCACGTTTCTTATATTCACATTGCCTTCTGACATAGTCGGTGCTATGCGAGGTGATCCTTCTTTTCTTTGACGTTAGAAATATGCATGAATGATTGATGTGGAAAAACCAACATTTTTGTTGTGATGTAGCAGCAACCACAGGTGGATCGAAGACGACTCGTTCCCGTATGGTTTCTGTCTGATTGTACAGCTCATCTCACCGTTCTGAAGAAATGGATGCACATCTGTATAGATTATATTGGTGCTATCTGATAGCAGGTCAACAGCAGCTCAGTTGATGCGCTCTACCAGTGGCAAGAACTACACAACAGGTTTCTTTATTGTTGTTGGGTTTTTTTTTTGGTTTTTTTTTTATGTATGTAACAATTTAAAGTTTTTTTTGTGCATATATTTGTGTATTTGTCTCAGTATTTTAAGTGGTACATTATTTATTTTTCTATGATTTCTTAAATGAAGGCATTGTGGTTCTGAACAGCATTCCTTTCACTCGTTTCGATGTCAGTTTCCGCTGCGTCTCCGTTGGTATCACGAAGAATCTTTGGCGTCGCAGAAACGTTATGCAAATGGTGCAGTGTGAGGGAAGGTGGACATTTACAAACTACAGACCAGTGTTGTTTTTCTCTGTGCATTTCATTCAGCCTTACAACGAAAACACATCTGCTTTTATTTAATTTTGTGTGTCGAAAAAGGCGAACTATGACAACAACGTACTGATGGCCTGAATGTTGACAGGCCCAGCCAATGCAACTGCGTAACAGTTAAACATCACAGCTTTTTATCACGCTCTCTCTCTTCTCTCTCTCTCTCTCTGTCTCTCTCTCTCTCTTTACATTGAATGTAGTTTGATATATGTATAGTGGATTATTAATGTACTGTTAAAAATGTGTGCTCATTTGACAAGAAGTGCAATTTATACTTTGGTTAATGTGCGTAGCATCAAATGCAGCTGAATTATCACGGCGCTGTGATTTCTATAGCTCCATTTGCTCAGTCGTGCTACCCTGTATACCACTACCTGGAAAGAAAATGTTTATTTACCAGAAGACAAAGAGACAAAAAGTACACAGCTTTCATTAAAATATCAACTTTTGATTGGTTCCCTCAAATACTGTCCCTCCACCCATGTTTTAACGTTATTTCCATTACTTATATTTACTAAATTGTTTGTTTTTTTAAATTTTGTGTTTTGATTTCCAGCCTTTGTTACAGTATTTGTTTTCACAAATTGCTGTATCTTTAGCATGAGCAGCTAATTTTTTTAATTGATTTCTTTTTTTTTTATTGGATTGATTTTTTTTTTGTTTTTGTTTGTTTGATTGTTGTGTTTCCTTGTGTCACATTTTGTATATTCTGCTATTAGCAGAAGTGCCAAAACATTTATTCCATATCGGTATTAGCGAAGCTGAGGAGGCGCTCCGAAATGACTCACTGACGGGCTGCAGAAAAGCCCCGAGTCAAGTTTTCCTCTTTTGAAACGGTAGCACACAGCCATGGGCCACACCACGCTATCAGATTAAAAGTGCTGGTGTCGGATATTTGACGAATTCACACTCTGCATAACGCTGACGGTCTTTTATCAGAACACATCTGTACCCTCCGATGCACCACAGCCTTACTGGAATATAACTATTTTGCCACATACCATCCAGAACCGATTGACATTTTCTTTGAAGACCCTTGTGTTCACACACTACTTTATTTCAAGATGACATTTCATATGACTGTACTGTTGGAGCCAAATAAACACAGTCTTTCAAATACATCTAACAGCAGTCTTGCCTTTATTGATCGTCCTTGTCTTGCATCACTAATATTATGGTCTTTGTTATAAAAGCTGCAGCTAATAACCAGAAAGTATATTTACGAGCACTTAAATGTTCCATATTGTAGAAAATTTGATTTTCTGTCTTTTTCCCTTATTTTTTATGCCTAAACAAACTAAACAAAATCTCTTTGTTTCCATGACTGAATAAACAAACTGACCATAAAGGACAACACAATTTCATACTGTCCTCTGAGAACAGCTTGTTTATTCAGTTATAAAAAAGATAAATATTTCTGACTGTCACCCAGAGTTTCTGGAACTGATTATCTACATGGTCAGACATTTATTTCTCAGCCTGACTTGTTCTTGAGTTGCACTGCTTCTATCATGTGTAACCTATTAATGAACACAGAGGATCCCAACTCTGCACGGGCCAAGAATAATATGGCCAAATACTCGTCCTTTGTTCATTTATTATTTATTGAGCTAAAACAAATTTAACGTACAACGGCTGAAAAATACCAGCCAGTTAAACGACAGACATGAATGTAGAAAGCAGACTCTCTCCAGGTGTCCACCATGCTTGTTAGTCCTGTTCAACAGGTGTCGAAAGGAGATAAAAAGTGCAGCTTTCTTATGTTTTAAATCAGAGATGGCTTAGATTCCTTTTCAAATACTATAGAGGTTTTCAAGTGGCTAAAATTAGCTTTGTGGATATGGCACTGTTTATTACTCTTGTTGTTGTTGGTGGTGGTGGTGGTGTAGGGACATTGACAGAACAGGTGCAGCAGCATTGTGTCTGGATACATTTCAGATGTCTTTCTCAGACTTCAGAAGAAAGTGGCCAGCAGGATCATATCTCATCACCATATATAAGAAACCTCCCTTACTTTACCAGTAAGGATATTCCAGATATTTCCCCAATTCAAGTTATAAACAAACCTCGACCAGTATGAAACAACAGAAGGAGTTTTTATTATTATTATTATTATAATTATTGCTAATTATCTTGTGTGGCCGGTCTTGGGACAGGAGGTGTCGCTGGCTGTACAGATTGTAAAACCCACTGAGGGGAATGTGATTGTGATTTATATGCATAACATTTTATTTGATTAACTATTGAGGTCATCTTGGGGTCAAGTGCCGGTAAACAGACTGGTCTTCTCAGTTAAACTCGCAGAAGTAATGGCAGCCATAACTGTGGCAAACTGCTCCGGGGTGTCACGGATACCAACAGTATGAAGGAATTCAGAGCAGCTCGACAGTAATCCATTATCATCGAGCAGTTGTTTCTCACAGCTGTCAGCTGTGACGTGCCGGCTAGGTGGCAGCACGAGAGAGCCGCGCGAGCTGTCAGTGTGCACTGTGAGTGTGTGTGAGTGCGCGCGCGCGCGTCTCGAGCCGGGTTACTTGAGCTCGAGCAGATGAAGCTAATCTGTCAGTCAGCGAGGAGGAGAGCAACATCAGGATGTCGGCGGAGAAGCTGGAGAAGAAGAAGACGCTGGACCTGAGGAAGAAGCACATTGGGTAAGACAAGCACCACAACACACCAACTGTCATTTTGTGAACACACTTTTATTTATTAATTAGTTAGTCCGTGACGAGTTTTGTAGCTAAGAAGCTATTTGAATGCTGCGAATAAAAGTGCAACCGAATTCAGTTTTGATTTGATACACTTGGAAACACGCACAGTACTTTATAGTACTTTACAGTACAGTACAGTACAGTACTTTATGTGTAGCAGGATAGTGTGCATTACAGCTTGTGATACTTTGAGTTCAATTACAGCCTTAATATATTGTTCATTACCACTGTACAAACACAAACACACAAAAAACCTCAGTTAAAGGTGCACTATGTAGTTTTGGGGAAGACATTTAAATCAGAAGAAAAGAGTGAAGAAGAGTTTATGTGTAAACAAACTGACCTTAAAGGACAACTCAATTTCATACTGTCTTACTTTGTTTATATGTGGTGGACCCTGCCACCTTTCTAGCTTCAAACAGTGCTCTGACCTGATCTTCCTCTGAGAACAGCTTGTTTATTCAGTTATCGAAAAAATTTATATTTCTGAGTTTGGATTATTACCTCATTAATATTGTAAATATTATTATCATTATTATTATTACGTTATTAATATTATGTTCACACATTGGAGCACTAACGTTAGCTCCTCTGCAGGCCATCTTGTAAGATCTTCTTCGGCCATGACCCTATCAAGATTGTGCAAGCCAAAGGCCAGTACATGTACGACGAAAAAGGGCAGCGCTATCTGGACTGCATCAACAACGTGGCTCATGGTAAACGCAGTTACACTCGTGCATGCAAACACACACGGAGCTCTGTAAATCAGGTTTCTTTTCGCACCTCTTTTATGTCGTCGCCTCCGTCAAAAATGGCGAAACGTAAGAACCCAACAGATCCGTTCCCTCTTACATATACGTGTAAGGCTGCCATCCACATATGGAAGTTAGAGGTGTTGTTTTTGAGGACTTGACAAACTGCTTTACAATGTTGTCATGGAACATACAAGTAGTCAAAAGTCAATAAGCTGCAGGCTTTGCAGGCAGACAGGAATGTCCATCTCCTGCATTACCTCACTCAACACTCTCTAATTTCAGCATATGGCCTCCAATTATGCGCCTTTAATATCAGTTGTCATGGTATGTTTTGACCTCAAATTACAGTCGGATGACTTTGTTTTTGTCCTGAACGTGAGGACCAGTTCTAATCCTGCGTTCATCGCTTTTCTTCCACTCCTCAGTGGGCCACTGTCACCCGGACGTGGTGAAGGCGGGAGCTCAGCAGATGGAACTGCTCAACACCAACTCGCGTTTCTTGCACGACAACCTCGTACTGTACGCCCAGCGGCTGCAGGCCACGCTTCCCGACAAGCTATCTGTGTGCTACTTCGTCAACTCTGGGTATGTCTGCACATTTCTCGTGCTCCTCAAACAACAAACGCACCGAGGCGGTTGGCCAGACTTGTTTTTTTGGGTGTGGATCAGTTGCATTTAGTATCATAATTTGTGTCTTATCTAGTTGAATTACTTGAACTCTAGCCTGAGGTGGGCTGGATCAAAGGGTGTAGTCCAGACATGTATGACTGTTATGTTAGTGTACTCAAGAGGAAACAGCACAAAAAACTATATGTGCAGTGGATGACTCTCCTTTGGAAAAGCCTCCTGCTGATTATATACATTTCAGTTGTGATGGTTATGCTGCAACAATATAATTCTACTTGAGGGCTGCACGATATAGTAAAAAAATCACATTGCAATTATTTTGACAGATATTACACTTGCAAAATGATTCACAATAAGTGGGAATTATAATTTTCAAACACCACAAGTTTCATTCTCACTGAAAACTGTTAAAAAACCTGTTAAAATCATGCTGATGTGACATTTGTTTATGGTCTGTACCAAACAAACATGGACACCAGAACATCTCTGCAGCTCTAAAGTACTTCAATATAAAGCTGTTTTGTCACATCTTCTTGAAGTGTCATGACTTCCCGACAAAAGTAATGGAGCATTATACAATGCATGCCCAGCTTTGGACATTAAACTGGACCAGTCTGCTCTGGTTACTAATTTACACCACTTGCCAGAGTGCGAACAGGAATCATCTAGATCCAGGGTAATAATGTTGTAGATAATGATCCATACACACTCAGTGCCAGACTGAGTTTTTATCAGTCACAGGGAAATAATTACAGTGGGAGAAGTTGTAAAGGTGACAATACAGTCAAGCTATCACTGCAAAGGATTTATACTGTCTGTACAACAGTATTAAAGTTTATGAGCAATCAGATTACACACAAAAGACAAGAGGGAGAATATATACTAAATACAATAAATATAATATGAGCCCCTTAATTCTACTTCAAGGAAACAACATTTTAGACAATATTGCACTTCCAACTTTGTGGCAAGGCCCTTTCTTATGGCAACATGACAGTGCCCATGTGAACTGGACAAGGTCCATTAAAAAAAACGTATTTTTCCGAGTTTGGTGCGGAAAGAGCTTGACTGGCCCGCACAGAGCCCCGGCCTCAATCCCCAGAGATGAACTGCAATGCCTTGCTAATGTTCTTGAGGCTAAATGAGCACAAAATCCTGCAAAGCCCTCAGAGAGGTGTGGAGTAGAGCCCGACCGAGCCAAGAAAGGGAGTAAAAAAGTTCAGATAACGATACAGTGACTGATACACAAAGATTTTTTTGCGGCACTCCCTCAAATGTGGTTGTCAAACACTTGTGGTAACGATATGTAACAGAGGCGGGATACTTGACACAAAACCCAAACATCTTTTCCGCTTTATAATCAGTTAAATAAAAGTTTTTTTTTACAGCTGCACATATCCTCTTTAATTACACCTGTGACGGGCCAATGTCGGTCAACCGATATATCGGTCAGGCTCTCGTGAGGAGGCTGTTATAGCGCCTTAACAATCCCCATGATTTGCAGTAAATTATTTAACAATCACATAGGGCGTGTAACGTTTGTGTGCACACGTAGGGTAGGACGTGATTTCATACACACAGCAAAGTAAAGAAAAACATATTTGGCAGAGGAATAGCTTGAGTATCTAAATGAGATCTTCATGCATAATTAAGCTTTATCTCTATTCACCTGTATTAATGAATATATGTCATCTTACAGGCCCTCATAATGGGAAGTAAAACATCAAACAGTGACTGACGTGCTAGCGTTATCCACGGCTTCACCTGTGTATTTTGTGGTGACTGAGTAACTCAAAGTAACCCTTGCCCCTGTGAATTTCAGCTCCGAGGCCAACGACCTGGCGCTTCGTCTGGCGCTGCAGTACACAGGCCACAAAGACATCATCACGCTGGAAAAGTATGTGCTACTACCGCCTGGTTGTTGTTGGAAAACAGCTGGTGCACATGTCATTTTATTCAGAGATTATTAATTTTTTTTAATGACGAGAAATCAAAATAAGGAGCAACAAGGCCTGTGTGTGCTTTGTTTGCAGTGCGTACCACGGCCATGTCTCATCGCTCATTGACATCAGCCCCTATAAGTTCCACCAGCTGTCAGACGCTGAGCAGAACCAATTTGTCCATGTGGTGAGTGCTTTTTCTCTCCCTGTCGGCCTGCCTGCACACTATTAAAACACCATGACTCAAGCTGCACTACTGGGCTTTGACAGGCTACTGAGGATTCACTCCAGTACATGCACATATGTATGTGTGTGTGTGCGTGGATAAGAAAAGAAGAGAGGAAATACGAGTAGTTTTTACGACCTATTCAACAGGGCAAGAAAAGAAGACATCCTCATCTGAAAATTCACAAATAACTCAAACTAATTGTAAATCACACACATCATGGTGAGATGCTTAAAGAGACCTGACAGTGATTTAAAATCTACCTGCAGAGTCTCTGAACTCTGCGCTCTGTTTAGAAAAGTGTCTTTGGAATGAGGCAGAACAGGAAAGTTACGTAGTCTGAATGCACCACTGAAAATGTTCACCAAGGTCATCAGTGGTCTGATTTTACAGCTCCTTTATTTGAACTGCAGGCAAATCGAATTCCTGAAACGTCTTCATTTAGATAAATATTTGATGTTTGTGAAATTTCTCTTTGGCTTTAAGTGTTATAAATATATATATTATATAACAATATAAATTATGATGATTTGACCATTTCAATCGGCAATCGTTTTCTTTAGTGTAGCACCAGAGTGGTGGAGTCCACCATGTTGCACAGCCATGTTTCTGCAGTATCATTGAATGGATAAACCAATCAGTGGCTCTAGAGTGATCACCACAGGGGAGGTTGGTATTCAGTCGGTTTCAATCTGCAGACACACAGCTAGATGCCACTAAATCTCAGGCACTGGACCTTTTAATGTCGAATAAAAAATAAAACATTTAAACCACACTATCTAGAGTGAACAGTCTGTGAGCGGACAAGCTAAAAATAATCATCCGCAGCCCTTCGTGCTCTGTGTTATGTGAGTCTGTGCACTCTGTTTCTCGATCACCTCGGTGTAGTTCGATATGGCAACATGTGGAATCCTCAGCTCTAGTGTTACATGCCGAAGGTGCGGCAATTCAGTCTACTCTGCTAACGGGCTAGCACCAAGGAATCAAACAGTGGCTGGGATATTGGTAATTCACTAGTTGACCAACATGTGTGTCTGGGCTGCTCTGTTCCTGTTTTCATGAGTTTACTTGTCAGTTCTTAAACTGCTGTGTCTTTTGATCACATATCCTCACGTAAACCTTCAGATGAACACAAGCCCGTTCGGACAAAAAGAGATAATGACACAGTGTTTTAACACTAAGAATATTATAGTATTCAAATAAGATTTATTTTTTCTCACTGTGTGACTTGCTTTTCCTAATAATTAAAATAACGGATGCATTTGCATTTTTTTCCCCATTATCTTTACTCAAGAAGCAGCCTACCACATCTTTGCCAGAGAGGACAGATGGTTTGAAAGAGGCGTAAAAGAATCCATCTATGTCAGACTGGGACAACCATCTGCAGAACCGAGTTACCTCCCCAGACAACTTAACACCCGTTCACACCCGGGCCCACCTAGCCCTAACGACCCACATGAAGACCGGTTGGGTCAAAGTCTCACAAGTGGCCCTAACGACTCTGAAACTCAGAGTTCACAAGTGACCTTAACAACTCTATAAGGACATCATTTTGAGACTTTGTTATTGATTATGTGATTATTGACTTTACTGTATCAAGACAATCTTTCAAGAGAGACTTGCCATTCATATAACATAACCCCTTGCATAGGTGTCAGCAGCCTCTATGTGTTGAAAAATAGAGCGCAGGCACATACTGTAGAAACTGCATCAGACCTGTTTGCCTCAATACGCAAACTGATAATGCTCAAGGACAACGCTGGAAAGATGGTTACATGCTAGGTGATAAGACTTTCATGATAACATATGTCATTCAACAAGGGTGTCCTCATTTACACTGCTTGGGTTGGGTTGCTGAGGCACAAGTGCAATCACAGCAGACAAGTTCATATATTATAATAATACTATATATTAGATCTTTTTTTTAAAAGCAAGTCGATTTAGCTTAAGTTAAAGTTGTTTGTGTGATTGTCTTGTCCCCCTATACAGGCTCCCAGTCCAGATGTGTACAGAGGCAAATACAGAGCAGATCACCCTAACCCTGCCAAGGCGTATGCAGATGACGTCAAAGATATAATACACAGAGTCCAAGGAAAAGGGGGAAAGGTACAGTTTGATTTTGGTATGTTTGTGTTATGTTAACTCAAAGTGAGGTCGACCTTATGCTGCCTCAGTAACCTCAGAAATGTTTGTATAACTTGTTCTACTGTCTTTTTAAAGGTCTAGCGCGGTGCCCGTCAAAACATGCTGTTTAAAAATATGACATATGATGCATTATTATTCATTAAACTCTTCAGCTTTACATATCAGGACCAGTTCTCCCTGAAGGATAGAAAACCAGTGTTGACTGTGTCGCCTCACTCATCCAGACAAATTTAACCTTCTGCAGTTGTTTTTTTTCTCACTGCAACGCGTTACTACAGCAAGCTGTTCTCATCTCCATTATGTTTATGTCTGCTTCCCCGTGACATCACGTGAGAGGGATCATGCAGCCCAGCTTCGGCTATTTCAAGATTTATCTATATTGAATGTGTCGTGTGTCTAAATTGCATCAAATTCGACAGCGCACCTCCCTGGGTCCTCAGCGACAAACCTGCCAAGTGTGAAGTAGATGGGATGAACTCTTTGGCGTGAAAGCTTGTTGGCAAATAATCAGATGTTGGAAAGCTTGAAAAAACAGAAGCGCATGTCCATGCTTGCAGTGACGAGAGGGACTGGATTTACATCTCAGAGATTGTACAGAATGCTCTCTGACAGATGTTTTTGCAGTCAGGAGGAAGCCAAAATTGACAGAAGGAGCTCCTTTTTTGTCATAATGTATGTGATTTAATGTTGAACCCTACTGTCAAGACAGTGACCTACATTAACACTCATCTCCAAGTATTGCGTGACTGCCTCTCTCTTGTTTGTGCACGGCCAGCTTGAAAGTAACACACTTATGAAAGAGGGAGGTCAATGGGTTCAAAGATGTCAGAGCTCGTCCTCTTCTCCAGTTTACGGGTCTGGTTTTAGATTAATAGACCTGATTTGTTTTTCTCTAATGCAGATTGCTGCTTTTACTGCTGAGTCACTGCAGAGCTGTGGCGGGCAGGTCATTCCACCTGTGGGCTACTTCCAGCAAGTGGCAGAGTACGTACCCAAACTAATGCAGAGATTCACTCATCATGCTCATACTTTTCACAATCATCTTACCGGCACCGAATAAGGAGAGCGGCATGATTAACTGTATGCCCAACATGTCCTGGATGTAAATGTTTTTGCACTGCAAGAAACAGTTGAAGCACTGAACAAATGTACAAACCTAAAAAGACTACTTAAGGCAGCTGCACCAGAATGCTGAGTTGATGATTAATGCACGTCATTGTTTTGTTTGTGTTCTTTTTCAGAGCCGCTAGGGTATAGACAAACCTGTCTAGCGCGTTGCGTCTTATTTATTGTTGCATGTTTGTGGGTGTGTGCCTTATCAAGAGAATGAGCAACGAACTAGGGTTTACCTCTGCAGACATGTTCGCCAGGCTGGAGGTGTTTTCATCGCCGACGAAGTCCAAGTGGGCTTCGGGCGCGTGGGCACCCACTTCTGGGCGTTCCAGCTCCAGGGAGCGGACTTTGTGCCTGACATTGTCACCATGGGAAAACCTATTGGCAACGGACACCCCATGTCCTGTGTGGTCACGACCAAAGAGGTGGCAGAGGCCTTTGCTCTATCAGGAATGGAGTATTTCAATACAGTAAGTGCAGTAATTTCCTTTTGTACCACCCATAAATATGCAAATATGTTGGTTAATATAAATATCAAGTTTTTGTTAACTATTTAAATCTACACAACACTGCAGAGGCAGATGGCAGAAAGCACGAGATACGATCTTTCCTTATGCTCCCACATTGACCAGAAATGGCACCGACCCAATCTCCGCTTGGCATTAAGCTGTCGTCTAAATTTATCAAGCATATCGACACAGCTGCTTTCCACATTATGGGGAAAAATACATTCCATTCAAGCCTTTTTTTTTCATTGATGGCCTCAGATGACAGTTATTTCCTGTGAAAGTAAAAAAGAAATTGGGATAATAATACAAAATTTAAGAGTTCTGTCTTTCATACTGAATTGATTTTCAGCCAGTTTGGATATTTCCAGTCATATACTGAAACTTTGAGTGTGTTTTAAGCAGTTATTTGTCTTTTAATCTATAGATTTGGCATAAACAAAAAAACACATTGCTGACTCTGTTACATTGCATGTCTGTTATGTATTCAGTGCTTCTGAGCAGCCTGTCATCCTGATGATCAGGCAGCTGATTTCCGAGGTGGTGTAAACCCAACCTCGGTATAATCTTTCCTCTGTGTGCGGGTCTTGAATTTCTCAGTTTGGCGGTAACCCAGTGTCGTGTGCCATCGGTCTGGCCGTACTAGACGTGATTGTGAAAGAGGATCTCCAGGGAAATGCGCTACGAGTGGGCCAATACCTGACCGACCTGCTGGAGGAGCAGAAAGAGAAGCATCCGCTGATTGGTGATATCAGGTCAGCAACCACACAGTTACAGTATGAATGTGACTATAAAGGCTAGATTTCATTTGGTGTAAATTACCATGATCCATCCAGAACATGTTTTGTCACGCTCCTGCAGGGGTCGCGGCCTCTTTGTTGGCTTGGAGCTTGTGAAGGACAGGTTGAAGCTCACCCCTGCTACAGCAGAAGCCCAAGAAGTCATATATAAGTAAGTGTAAGATCTGGGATGAGTGTCTTTGTAAGATGACCAGAGTATTGCTGCCCCCTGTCTTTTCCAGCCACCTGTGAGTTTTGGCCATATTTTACGAATTACACCTTTAAAACAAAGAGCTTTGATTTTACTGCTCTGCAGCATTCCCCTTCCTCTGCAACCTCGCTTCAACAATTTATTACTACGAAGTAAACCAACAAGTTCCCCCGGTGTTATGATAGCCTTCTCATGTCACACAAAAGGTTTATCAACGTGCGGTGAGATAATGAAGTTGAACAGCAGCACATGCACTTCTGTGTGTAATATTTTAGGCCGCTCATTGTAGCTCTCATTCACAATACTTGATACAGAGTGCGGAATAATTCCTGTTTCGTCCCAGGCTAAAGGAACAGTACATCCTTCTCAGTGCTGACGGACCTCATCGCAATGTGCTCAAATTCAAGCCGCCCCTGTGCTTCACCACGGAGGACGCCGACCTGGTGGTGGAGAAGATCGACCACATTCTCACAGGTGCTTAACGTCTCCCCCGGTCCTTTTTCTCTCCGTGGTGTTGGAACACGCCGTCATCTTTCTGGCTTGTGCATTATTTAAAAGGATCAAGGTGTGTAATGGTAGCCTACTGTCGCTGAAAGAGCTCTCAATCATGTGTGTTATCGTATCTGTTTACAGAACTTGAGGACGCCTTAGGCTTGAAGTTGCACAACACATCGAATGCAGAGAGTGATAGCAGCAAAAGAAAGGTAAGTGTGACTCTGTGCCACATTTTAAACAAGTTTCTGGACCAAAGCTCTCGTGTATTAGATCGGATCACTTGTCTTAAGGAGGCAAATATAAAAAAAGACAAGATTTAAACTTCCTTGATTTTCATTTCAACGTTCTCTCTTCAACTTCAAGCTGCCAGCTGAGGAAAATGGACACCAGTATCACAGTGGGTTAATACTCAACAGAGGGAGAAGTCCGGGAGATCCTCAGCAAACCAAGCGCCACAAGAGATAACGCTGCTAACAAACAAGAGTCACGGCTGTACAGTGACAACACTTTATCATAAGTAACCGCAGCAGACAACATCAACTTTGGAGGCGATGGAGCTCGCTGGGTTAAAAAGTGAAGTGCCTTTAGCATTTAACCTAATGAAAAATGTTATGATAATGATAAAAATGTACTGTGTATCTATGAGACTGCAGTATCTGCTCAGGTATTATGTTTTTTAATCACATGTAGGAATCCTTTATTACAAGCCTATTTAGCTTTAACGTTGGTGCGGAAAACCTCCTTTAATTGTGCGAGTTACCGTGCTACAAAACCTGCATATTCCTTTAAATGTAATGTATGCCAACATTTACTTGACCATGATTTTCAGGGAATCATAATTTTAATAAAGCAAATAAGTATTATGTGGTGAATCTATTTGCATTGAATAAAAATACTGTATAAAAAATAGCGTGTGTGATATTTGCTCGTTGATCCATGAGGACGATCTCTGCCAAGCACATGTAGAACATACATGATGGCTGCACTGACTGTAAGGCTTCAGCATATCTTCCAGTCTGCCTCAAACAAACAAACAAACAAACGTGAACGCTGTTTGACAAGTCAGCAATTATTTACCACTGTTCCCCTGCTCCTTAACAGAGACTGGACCAAAAACTGAGTTTGTCACGTGCATTTTAGAGGGCTTAGTCACTCTCTAGACTCCTTACAGCCTGTGTGTTTAAATGCATATTTTATGATAAGAGATCACATCAATGATGTGTTGACAGTTGTAGGTACTGCACTTTGAAGGCTTTCCTGGTGGATGTGCAATAGTTCCTCCTCCTCCTCCTCCTCCTCTGGTTACTTCTAATTTGTACATCCATTTACTTCCTGATTGCAGTATGCCTTGATTTATCTCTCTCTTGTCGTCTGGCTCTTTTACTGTGAAGGGTTACGTTTGAACAGGTTGTGGCCAGGATGTCGTGGATCTGCAGTGACGTTTCCTAAGACTGGATGACTGCGGTGTGCGGATGTCGGCTCATCGAACCTTCAGTAAAAGTGTGTCGGTGTCTTTGGCCTGGTTGTACAGGATTCTGTCACCACGTCTGTAGGCTTAGGCATAGCCTTCACGGCCTGACAAGCTGCCTGAGTTTAGCTGTAAACAAGGTTTTGTTGTTCAATGTGCTCGGAGTTTCAGTTGGCACAAACATCCTCACAAAAGCTGTTATGACATGTCACAGTGTGAGTGAACTCTTCCTCAGATCGTGCAGTCACAACAGGCCAGCTTTGCCTCGCTGGTCCGTCTCCTCAGTCTTGACCAACAGGCTCAGCAGATTTTAATTTCTGCCTGTAAGTTGGGGAAGGATAAACCAGAAACTGATGGACGCTGCACAGGGGATGGAGCCATGGGCATCGTTTAATATGGTATATACAGCTTGTTTATCCAGTTATGGAAAAGATAAACATTTCAGAGTTTGTATTATTACCTCATTAATATTGTACATTTTAAAATCAGAGTTTGAATTTCTACTTCAAAACTACATAGTGCCCCTTTTTAAGTCCCTAAGAGCAATGAGCAGGGAGTCACGACTTGCTCTCGACACAGGAGAAACACCCAAGCAGAGCCCAGTTATAACTTCATGTATGGATAAACTATTTCAATACAATGAGCTATTTGTTTTATGTCTGCACACCCACAGCTGTGAAAACATGTGAATCATCATTCACAATGAAGGAAGTTATGAAGCAATCCTGCAACACCCCCTCCACCAGAATACAGGTTTAAAATGTGCCATGATCAACTGCCTTTTGTCCCCTGATGGTGTCCCGTCCTTGGTAACTCATTTATGTGGAAATTTAAACCTTGAAATCTGTTATTCACTTATAAATAATCACAGCACCCAGCATATATAAGCATGACTTTTCTATATCCATGAAGTATTAGTGTGAAGAAGCTCATTGCTGTTCTCTACTGCCTGGTACGTCTATGCTGCCACCTTCAGGAAGGCAGACTGCAATGCTTATGTCGTGTTCACATCTCCCAAAGACTGTCTATGCAATCAGGTCACAAAATGTAGATACTGATCTTGGTGTTTGCCCAATCCAGCACTCAACACATTTGTAAATCATGGGCGACTGCAAGAAGCTCTGAAAAGAAGATTTATTTCACACCCTTGTACAAAAATGCAACTGTGACGGGTTCAAGGCGATTTTAAATGATTTCTTTACAAAAACAAACAACTTAAACATTATTTGGACTCCCCCCCCCCCCCCCGATACCAAATGAGTGGCTCCATGCCAGCAGTGTTCAGCAACTTCCTTTTCTTGTCCTCCTCCAGAGAAATTTCACCTGCTGCACGGTACATCAAGCTCCTTTTAGTGTAATTAAATTACTCAAGTGTGCTAAAGATGGACCAGGCTATTGTAGGTTTTCTAATAAAGAAACGAAACATGACAAAATTGGAGATGATGTGTCTTCAACAGTGATCTATGTGTTCCTCTTTGTTAGGCAGTTAAGAGAAAAGGAGAAGAAAAGGGAAGTCACTGAACACAGATGAGACAATGCCAGTGAGAGACTGTCAGTGCAGCTGGGTATAATTTCTCTAGAAGGTCAGTGCTTTCAGTCATGAGTCGATGTTGATTATATCAAAGGTCAAGTTTATCGATAATTTTAGTTGAACTGCCTGTTGGGGTTCCCACGCATTTGACGTCCTCTGTCCATCGAAATCATCTTCAGTGTGCTCGTTTAGCCCATGAGGTATCCTCTGAAAAGACAACAGATTAATCAGATAAGACTCTGTGAACTGCAGACTGGAGTTGAAATAAATATTACACGCGAAGACTTACGGCAGCTTCATGCGCATGAACACTCTGGCCATGAAGAAGCTGAGGAGGACGCTGACAAAGCCGATGAAGAGCAACAGGAAGCGGTTGAGTTTGGGAATGTTCGGGGCGTTGGAGCGGTCCAGGATTATAAAGCCCAGGCCTCCCATCGTGAAGAGGAAACTGGAAGCCAGTCCCTCCATAATGTACTGCCCATTTACTCTGGAAAACAGATGCACTTACATTAGTTATGCATTTCTTAGTGAGGTTTAAAGTTAACCATTACTATCTGAGGTGACTATCACCAACAGGCTGCAGTTTGTTGAGATGCTCATGATCTTATGACGTACCTGTATGCCAAAAAGGCCACTGGCCGCTGGTGTCCATGCTCATCAGTCATTGAACCCACACTTGGGGGCTCTACAATAACATCATAGATGATGCCTATGATGTGGAGAAGGTTGAGAAGAAATCAGTCAGAAGATGACAGACCTTGAGCTACGTTGAGCATATCAATCAAAAACTGATCATGTTTAACATTTCTTCCACCACTAACGTTACTGGTGGATGTTCACCACTTCTGAGTGGCAAATAACCGTGAAATCAAGACGCATTCAACTTGTTTCTTGTGCTAGCTAAAGCCAAGTTAGCCTCAAGTAGCCACTATGCTAACTCCGTGCATGCTAGCCTTAACGTCAAGCAGTCTAATTTACAAATGCAACCAAAGCCTACAATACCTGACATTATTCCAGCCACACACGAGTGAGCTTTAACTCTAAATAATGCGCTGACGCAGTCTAGGTTTAACGCTAACAAGCTAGCAGTCGTGCATTTACGTTAGCTTAGCCTTAGCGGAGCCATTTACCTCCTGTGATGAGAAAGTAGGACACGATAACGACCGCATACACGGTCATAGCCGACGGCATGTGCAGCCATGACGGTTTCTTCAGTTTTATATTCGGACACTCCAGCACAGCAAACGGTATACTGTATAAAGTCTCCATGGTGTGTGAAGAAACGTCCTTTCTCTGCAGTACAGCTGCTGACGCTGGCTGAGGTCCGTCTGAGCAGCGATTGTTGACGTGTCCCGGAAGTACATGTTGTTGTTGTTTTTTCTAGTCTATCCTCTCTGCAAGACGTTTTAATTAATTTATATTATTTTATTTATGAAAGTGAGAGGTGCCATTTTAAGCAAAATATTCCCCGATACTAACATAAACGTAAATAAAATAAATAAATGTCTTTACAACTTCTTTTTTGGCAAGGCCTGAGCGTGACGTCATCTTAAAGAGACAGTAACATGAAACGTCACTGTTCTTTACTATCAGGACTATTTGGTATTATAAAACAATAGATCATTGTTTTGAGTATGGCTGTTATCAAATTAGCATGTGTGACCACAACACTGATTAATTCCTAATTATGTATTTTCACTCATTAGGTCCAGTTTAGTATATTTGAACGTTTTATATTGTATAGAAAACATTGATATACTACGTAGCTTGCTTCTTCATGGTCATCTTGCTTCACTATGGACACATGAAATGTCTCCATTACATGATGACAAATTTATTCTAATTCACATCAGGGATTTTGCAGTCCACTCTCACAGCATTAAAATATACATGTATGGTACTGTATTGTACATCAGGGTACCACGCTTTCATTGTGTTTGTGTCCTTAAGGGTTATAATCAGACACCAATACCCACTTAAGAATCAGAAAGGTATCTTTGGTATTCGTTCTCACTTGAAATTTTAGTGTGTGAAAATTCATTTAAAAACGGTCACTTGAGGCAAAATGTCAATATCCTTATTTATCTGTTACATGGCTTTCAAATATCCAACCTCCAGTCACATTCCCTCCCTTTTCATTTAGATGCACCAAAGGATTGCAAATCACAACAGGAAATGGATTTGTTTGTCATTTTTTATTGTGGCAATACAAATACACATTTTACTTAGATTTCTGGCTCTGTGCCTGTGCCTTGAGCACCTTGACGACGATCTTCTGCTCCTCAATCAAGAAAGCACGCTTGATCCTGAGAATGAAAGCAAAGAGAAGATTTAGGCACAATGAATTAGCCCTTCAACTCACACCAGTGTCAATGACTGTCGTCTTCTCTTATCCATGCAATCAATTAAAAGATGAGGTAACTTGTGAATAGCAGTAGTAGACACTTTGTCAACATTATTATCAAGGCAAACGCTAGTGTCGTTCATTTCCCGTCAAGAAAGGAAATTAAAGGAAATGCTTCTATTACCTGTCACGCACAGTCTTGGCGCACATGGAGCCTCCGTAGGCCCTGCTGACGTGCTTCTTGGTCTTGGAGAGCCTCTTCAGAACCCGAGGTCTAACAGCCCGGATCTACAAGACAGAACAGGACCATAATGAGACCACAGGCAACGTGAACTGACTTGAGAATTACCACCACAACTGATGGAAAGTTATCCTACACACGTTTAAATACAGTGGACCAATCCAGACAACTAAACTCTGGAGGCTGCAAAGAAACATTTACAGGCATCCTGAAATAAGGATTGGAGCAGCCTGCTCTGTAACCAAAGGCAAAGAAATACGTCTGCCACTTAAGTAGTTGAGAAGCACACCAGGTTTTTAATATGCAATTTCATTTTACCACACTAGAGCAGCACTCTGCTCGGATCGTATTTGACTTGTCAAGGAACATGTCTTGGCCGTGCACCTCTGAGAAATGGACCTACTCTCTCATCCTTTCTGAGTGGTAATTTGGCAATTAAAGAAAAGACCTGTAACACAAGTCCAAGAAGATGTATCCACATAATGAGGTCAGACTTGCAGTTCTCCACTGATTTAAAGTTTCTTGTTTGCAAGGCTTTCTCTACAGCAAAGCGTTCAAGGAAAATTAAGACACCTTTGTTTTTACGTGTAATAGTAAATTAGTTGTGTAGACATGTGACTTAAAATTTGGACAAAATAAATGCATTTCACAATATTCTCCAGATAATCAACTGTGCTTAAAACTCTAAAGTGGCACTGAAACATACTTCACTTGACCTTACATTTTGCTAATAAAGAATATTGTGCAAACGGAGATAGGAGTGTAAACTGAAGGTATTGAACACATTTCCACACATCTGATTACATTTTTTTTGTGGGGACATGATGGACAATCCATAACATGAGCCATGGTAAGAAATCTATGTAGGACTGTCCGCAACCTGAAGAGCTTTATCGAGTCATTCATGTGATGATCAACCTGACAATGGAAATTCACCAGGATAAATGTATCCTATTTTTTCATGATCCACGACATCTCCCTTACTGTCCCATCCCTATAGTTTAAAAATAGTTATTTTCAACTGCATCTAAAAATTCCACATCTGGATATATACAGCTGCTAGATTTATTCTTTGCAATCTATGATGTGATGTTCAAGCACAGTTTACAATTAACTTCCAATTCTTGCTCACTAAGGGCATTTTCTGTAAGCCAAAGTAAGTCTTCAGAGTAATCTAAAAAGGGCATGTAAACTAGCATCACAACAAAAATCCTCATCAGCTCCTAAATGAAGTGTACCAATGCATACACAGGCGATGGGTTAACATCACTTGGCCTGCCTTCGGTCCCACAGTAGCACAAACCCAAAAACAAAAAATGGGAGGCTTACTCATTCATTTGTCAAAAAGTGACATCTCGGCCATGTTTTAACTTTTCAAGTTCAGTGAAATGTTGTTGAATAGGCAATTACATTACTCCGACTTAAATGAGGATGAGAAGCAACGCATTTGGTAAAAGACTTGTGTCAATGATTCATTTACAACCTCAAAAGTGACCATGAGACCTTTTTAATGAATGACACCACATGGTTTAGATTAGCTTCTCTGAAATGGTTTGACATGCTGTTAAGTATTAGTATGTTTTTACACGCGTTTACAGGGGAAGACCAGCCTTTTTCTAGACATCGAGGTATGGGAGCTGTGTTCATCCATCCTATCAATTTAGTGCCGAAACACATCCATCTATCCATTCATTTAACTTGCAAATTCAAAGTTAACGTCAGGATTCCTGGGGAGAAACACGATGAAGCTGCACTGTCTTACAGATAGTTGGGGCAAAGTTATCAGACACAAACAGAGATCATCTACAGCTGACTTTTACGATTAATACAGTCAGCTCCATAGACTTCATATGCATGCACAGACATACATACATATACAGCATGCTTGGAAGGAGCCTTCACCAAAGTTTAATAGGTTTACTTACTCCACGCAGTCTTCCTGCGCTGATGCCACATGCCGACTTGGGAGCTTTGCCGACCTTCTTGGTGTACAGGTACACGATACGGTTACCAGGTGTACGTGACCTGCAGAACAACACGGGGAAAAGACGCATACAAACTTACAACAGGCTCATACATGAAGTAGCAATGGTGTCTGTTTCCAAGCAGGTGAAATGACAGAGACGCCATAAGACGTTCACTTACAGTCTGGTTTTGTTGGAGGCAGTGTTGTAGGACAACCTACGACGGTAAGTCAGCCGCTGCACCATCTTGAAGCTGAAAACAGACCGCAATATTCAGTTATTTTGGAGCATGATGCTAGGATGCTAACCCTGCTAGCCGTGCTAACGCTGCTGCTCCTCAACATGTTAGTGACACCGGCTAACACTCACGTTCACTTCCAAAACATTGAGCGAATTAAGTGACCATTTATTATACGGAGGGTGAATCTTATATATAACCTAACTCCGTGTGAAAACACACATTCAGCGTGGTTGTTAGCAAAGGCTCTCACATTTAGTGGGCTTCAGATAGCGGCCATCGGGACCAAGGAACGGCATCTTTAAATCGTCTTGGAAAAACCGTTAAATAATAAAATAATCACAACTTCAGAGGCAGGAAGTTATTGTAAGTGTTATCTCAACTTGAAATCGATGATATTTTCTTTTTAAACACAGGATTACATTGGATTATCAAATTGTAATGTTTCAGAGGAAAACAGGGAGCCGCCATACCTGCTGTCGCGGTAACCGGAAGAGGAAGGAGGAAGGCGGGTGTTACAGGTTAAAGTTCCCCCATGCCGGCTGTTTCATGACTGCCCCCTGCTGGAGTTCCGTTTTTACGACACAGATCTGAAACAATGAAACAAATTATATGATGTGTAATTCTGCTGTTGTTAAGTGGAAACTAATGTTAATGACAAGTATCTTTGAATTGATTTAGTTAATAGCTACTTTTATTTTGAAATAGACATTATAGATGGCATTTACCCAATCTACTGTGAACTTAGTCTCTTAAATAATTAGCAAATATAGTTGGCTATATTCAAGATTCAAACATTTAACTTGCATGTAAACTGGCACACACACGTTTATCAGCCTGTGTTGCTTGTAGATTGGTTTTGCAGCTTTTCTCAGTTTGATGTTGAAGTCTTTTATTTTGGTGGGTCTATGTTACATCCTTATTTTATGTGATTCATCTGTTTTCAAACCTACCAAAACATTAAAGCTCATATTTTTGCCACTCATTACATAGGCCTAATTTATCTGTTAAAGAACAAAGAACAATGTCAGGTTCTGCCAAACTCTCTAGAAGTCCACACTGAAGATGTGACACATTGCCACCTGTTCATTCTGGTGAGTGGATCCCTAAAACCTCCAGTGATCACCATATCTGATTTAATATTTCCTGGTAAATTGTTATCTTTTCAAGCAGCTGTTTAAGCTAATTATAAATCTATCTCAGGCTCTGGAATGAATCAGACTAGAACAATCGACACATCACTCTTGCAAACTGTTAATATTTTGACTAAAGCCCTTCAAGTCTTGTTTTGACTTGTCCCTGCAGGAAAAGCACAGGTGTAACTGAAAATGTTAACGCCTTCTATTTATATTGAACCTGCTTGCCTGCTGACGTACCCGCCCATCTAAAACAACAGCTCTGATTAATGTAATGAGTTGCACCTGTGTTTTTCCTGCTTGACAAGTCTAATTTTTTGGCATGAAGAAGGCCTATTATGAGTTAATTTCTCCAAACCCTCGACGGGGACTCATTTTAAACATTCAAAATAGCAGGTTAGGTGACTGTTAACCACACGGGTAGCCTGTGTTTTATTTGCAACATGAAAACGATGCATGGGTTGTCCAGTAGATGGCAGCAGTGGTGTGCCACTTGTGTTGTGAGTAGTCTGTCCCTCACACTCTGGATGGGATGCAGACATCAAGGTAAATTGTTGAAGAATAACATGCACACATTCATGGAAATGCTAATGCTAACACTGTGCAATTGTAAACATGCTCCCCATGTCTGGTGAAGCAACATTTTAAAGGTGCAGTATGTAAGAATTTTAGTCAAAACATTCAAATATTAACTAGCATTAAGAGTAGAGTGTGAAGAAATAACAGTCAAAGACGTCACTGTCTTGTGTTGCAGAGATATCTACCGAAGTTAGCGTGCTAACCAGCTAGCCCCTAGCCACTTTGTACTTTAGGAGGTGATAATATGACAGTAAACAACGTCGACACACTTTCTGGCGGTCTGAGTCTCCGGTCCAGGCAGCCAGCTAACACGACCGCTGGCTGCACAGTTATCTGAGCAAACATCATTAGCAGCAGTTAGCGGCTACTCTGGTTCTACGCTGCCTCTATTCGTTTGGGGTATAAATTCAACAGGGGGTCAAGTTTTCCTTTGAAAATGCTCAGTTTATCACAAGTCATCTCAAAGTGGCAACAGATAACTCTACCCCCTAGCGTTTCCAAGTGGTATTATTGTCGGCGCCGCTGTCGCAAAGACAACTGGATCGTTTCTGCCGCAAATCACAACAACACGGGCCAAAACATGAGTTTATTCAGTCATTTAGTCTATAATAAAAATGATAATGATAGTAACTCATGGGGGGTCACGTCGGGTTTATAGGGAACCAATGTAAACGCTGATGGTTTCATACTTTATATCCATTACATTGTGCAATAAACATTTACTTCATAATGATACACTGCGGCAGAAATCTTGTGTAGAAATCACGCCATGCATGCCTGCAGACAACCAATATCCAAATACTATATCTGCATCATACACACTGTCGCTCTTAAAAGGAGAGAAATAGCTCAAAATGGCTCCCTTTCAAAGAGGTGCTGTGTCACAGACAGACATTTGCCAAGCTCAGCCAACAGATGGTGAGCTTGGCAACCTTTTAGACGAGGCATTTGGCAAAGGCAAAGTTCAGCGACAACACGAGGCTCGGTACAGTGTGTTGGCACATGACGCATCCGTTCTGAGGGCATGAAACTCACTGTCTGGTTTTATGCTAAACTTAGTCAGAACTGCCTCTGGGCTGGATTTTGTGTCTGACGGTGAAAAGTTCACTCGCGCTCTTTTATTGTCAGAGATTCATTAGTCAACCTGGAAATGTTGCGTTACAGTTACACTAATAAATGATGCTACTTAATGAAGTCTGACATTCTTTGATACTATTCTTACAATAAACATGTCGTCTTTCACAATTAGTCCAATGACTTGTGTCGGAGACAACACAGTCCAGCGAGAATATGGGACAGAGACATTAAGAGCTTTGGCATTTTGTGGAAAAGTTCCTGATGTTGAGTTACACACATCAGCATCCAGATGCGGTCATTTTTTCCCAAGATATTTTGTATGAATGTGCGACAATCATCACACGAATACCCCCTACACACACCGTCATTGCGTTGCGGTTGGAAACTTTTTATCGCCGCTTGACCTCTGGAGGTCTGAGCTTGTTCAACATGTTCTGCGATGGGATTGATTTGATTAAGTCCAGATGTGAGGCGACCTGGGATTAACCCGTTCTTCACGAGAATCAAGGTCCTTTTACAAAGGGTGCCAAGGAGATTTGCGGCCACTCCAAGAGACACTGGGGCGCACGCAGACGTCCAAATAATTAGTAACATCTGCGGGCAGTCTGTCCTAATCTCGTCAGAAGTAATTATTCTACAAGACGTCTCAGTGGAATATTTAATTTAGATCTTAACCCAACAAAACACCAATAAATTCTTGATGTTTGCTCATTTTGGATACATTTTATTTACTGTACAGCCATCTGACACAAACAGCCCCTCCCTCTCAATCAGTCCTGCCTCGTCAAAGATGAACCATATCACCTTAAGTGCACTTGATTACGCAAGCCTGTCCGACCCCCCCTCTCCACATCTCCTTGGGCCTTCTGTGTAATCTGCTGAGATTTAAACCTGCTGCTCCTGTTTAATAAATCCACTGCGATTAAAATAGGATTACAGCTCTGCTTTCGCCTTCCTAATGACATCAGAGCATGAAACATTTTTTGACTTTCTTTTTTTTTTTTTTTTTCAGTCGTCGGGTTTTTGCCCAAGCTCACCCGTTCCTCCCTCCTGCTCGTCTTGTCCAGACAGACAGCGGTGATTTTCCAACTTCTTCTCCTGCCCCACAGCAAAAAAACCTCATCCCCGCAGCCCAGCAGGTCAGCCCATCTGCGGGCCTGTTGACACAAGGATTAACCTTATAATGCAGCACACATCCTGTATCAATGCTGTCTTCCGTCACATCAGACTTCTCAATGACAGATAACGGCCAAAGAAAAATATGCTCTGGTGTCGGGTTGTTGTTGTTGTTGTGGTTTGCGTGATCCTTGAAACCTTCACGTGAAATCGCCTTCATCAACATAATCAATACGACTCTTTTGTCCTCTTTGTCCTTATTAGTGCTGTCATACAATGGTTAAATGCTGCAAGGTCAGCGAAGGCACAAATGATTGGATTATAACAAACTGAGCTCATGACCCCAGCAGAGAGATCCACTTAAGAAAGTGTCATTTAAAGGGGCATTCAAAGAAATTAAAACTCAGAAAAATGTATAATATTAATGAGGTAATAATACAAACTCTGAAACAAGCTGTTCTCAGAGGAAAATAAGGTCCCCAGAACACTGTTTGAAGCTAGAAAGGTGGCAGGGTCTGCCACATATAAACAAGGTAAAACAGTATGACATTGTGTCGTCCTTGGCTTTAAGGTCAGTTTGTTGATTCAGTTTATTCATTCATTTGGTATTTAGTTTGTTTAGTTGTTGTTTTATGGTTATTTAGAGCAGTTTACATTTGATCATTTAAAGTTACAAGTAGTTGGTATTTAGCCAAGCTAGCGCCATTGCCATGACTTTTTGGTTAACGTTGTATATTAAGGTCCTTGTACTATGCGTTAGTTAATAGTAACAAGGGCTTATTTGTTAAAAGTCTCAACAAAGCCCGGATGGCTGGCCATGAAACATTCATGTTCCCCTGAGGATGAATTGTATTGAACTATACATTTTCATGCATCAGTCTCACTTTCACACTCTCCGCTCACATCTAATCAGCTCCAGCACTTACTGATCACACCGGCCTGTGGATTATTAATTCGTTAATCTCTTTAGAGCTACTACTGCTAAAATTGAATATTCCCATCCACCCCTCGGCTTCCAGCCAAAATGGCCTCTCCCACTCTATCTTTGAGCAGTCTTGCTTTTGTGTTATAACTCAGAGACAGACCATTTGTCTTTTGAAGACATTTACTCAGCCATTTTAAGAGCCTCATTGATTCCCTATTTACTACCTGAGCATCCCGGTGGTGCTTGTGCCCCTTTTGTTTTGCTGACCACATTTTCCTAAGGGGCAGGTGGTCTGTCCAAGCCTCTTTGTACAGACTTGTGGTGGTGGTGGGGGGGTTGCTAATATGAGGCTTTAAACATCTAATCCGGAGCAAGTCTCTTAGAAAAAGCTTATCTTGGGTCTCTCCAATTTCACTACTTTCCTGGTCTACAGGACAAGACAGCTTTTGGCGTTAGGTATTAATAAAAAATAATTTGTCTAATGGCGCAAATTCTATACCTTGCTTCAGTCAATTGTCCTTCCCTCTTCACCGGAAAAACTTGCTTGGTTATCATCACTCTATCTACCCCCCACTGCCCCTGCCCCATTGCTGACAAATCCATACAACTATGTGGGACACAAAGGCTCGGATTTAGCTGCCGGGCCAAAGCGAGGGTGGGCCGGGTGCGGGGGGGTGGAGGCAGGGCCCGGATGGAAATTTCTGTTGTTTTTTGTCTGAGCACAGATTTCAGACAAATCAAAACAACTGCCACCATCACCCGTCCAGACCCCCTTCCTCCCCACAACAACCCACATGACCTGTGACCAGTCATCACTTTTATGCTGGAAATGCAGCCAGATCAGGAGTGGGCAGTGCGGCGGTGTGGAGGAGAGGCTGCGTGTGCACTGGCGAGCCATTGTTGTAAAAAGAGCTGACGGCCTGAATGGGATCTCATTTGATAGGCAAAAATATTGACAGATCTAATTTGAAGAGCCGGGGTCCCGGGCTCAGAGCGCGCTCTGTGACGACGATGTGTAGTGATCGGATGCAAGTGCTCATAAAGCTAAATGTATCAATTTCAACAAATGGGTCAGCAACTGTGACAGACCTTTGTAACGACTTCTAACTTTGATTTGTGCTTTTTTTTCTGTTGCTGCAATAAGATATGAAGGACTGTTCTGTTGGCATTTCATCTTCAGTCTTCTTGATCAAAACTTAATGTGCTTAAACTGTGAAATGATGATTCACGATTAGTGGGAATGGTCGTTTTCACTTCAAAATCATGACGTCATGACATGTTTTCTTATATCTGGAGAACAAGATTTACAAGCCAGGACATCTCTGCAGCGCTACTTCATTATAATATACAATATACTCATTCAAAAACCCTTCAACAACCAATTATCAACATGTTTTAGTCGAGCTCCAAAATTCTGGATCCTCCTTTTCTTCTTTCGAGCCTCACACCTCAGGTTTATAATGCAGGCTTTACGTGTAAACGTTCATGTCTCAAGCTGTCCTCGATGACATCACTAGTGTTATTTTTGTAGCACTTTGAAAAGCTGCTCCGTCCAGAGCCAAAAGAAGACAGTCTACATCTGTTTGCACTGCGTAAGTAATGCTTCCTATCAGCCAGTAGCCTGCTTACAGTACGTGTTCATTCATTCATTCATTCTCCTCGTTATAATCAGCTTGACAGAACAGCCGGCAGTTTGTTCTTGTGGGAAAACTTGGGACCAGTTAGTGAAAGATATCCAGCGGTGATCGGCTCCAGTGTGCAGTATGGATGAAGCGAGGTGATCAAACTCAATCAGCAATCTCAGAACCCACTGGCCATTGTCCGATGACCGTTTAGCCTCTGGGGGCTACAGCCGATGTTTCAGGGCTTCCGGCGTAACCAGCAGATAGGTTGATAACGAATATCCGGACCAACGCTTTTTTTCCCTCGTGTGCTGGTCATTGTTTACAGTGATTAGCAAACAAAATAAATCAAAATATCCCTTTAAATGCACCACAGAAGTAAGAGCAGCTAAAGTGGGTAAAGGGGATATGTTGCCATTTACAGGCGACCTTGAATAAAATTACGGATTTGTCTTGGTTTGCACATTGTTGGAAACATCTGAAATAATGTAAGTACACAACTTAAAATATACAGCAAAAGGCAGAAATGTTACATATCATACCTTTAAGGAACGTTTTGATAATAAATACAGAGGCATCCAATTCAAAGACATCAGATATCAGAGGGCACGCTGATATCTGATGTCCGAGTACTAACAAATCAGCAAATTTCACTCGAAACCTCAATATGAACCACAACTGATAGCAATCAGATAACATCTGATTATTGATAACCTGAGGTAAGTTAATGCTGTCGTCCTCTGTGTTTCCTGTTAGGTAACAAGAGGCAGCTACAGTGGGGAGGAGATGAGAGCAGAGGAGAGGGGCCAATCAATGAGGTCACTGAATCATGATTTATTATACAGCACCAGGCCATTAGTGTCACACATACTTTGCCACACTATGTAGAGATTGCGTGGCTGGGTCTATCCAACTGGGTTTGGCCTGTCGACTGATGCTAAGTGGTTGGCTTTCTCTGACATGAGGGGGAAACATGGCGACCCGGAGGGCCGTAGGGATG
Source organism: Pagrus pagrus (assembly GCF_965226575.1). Taxonomy (NCBI): domain Eukaryota; kingdom Metazoa; phylum Chordata; class Actinopteri; order Spariformes; family Sparidae; genus Pagrus; species Pagrus pagrus. Next base: position 9,179,935 of record NC_140204.1, on the reverse strand, counting down.
ATGACTGTGTCAGATGAATGCATGGTTGGCATATTCAAAATGAAGCGAGCTGACACATGAAGCATGCGCCATCTTTTAGTGTTTACTCTACCACTTTGTATTGGAAACATAAGTCAAAAATCTGTTTTTCTTCTTGTTCCTGTATTTGAGCTTCACTGTGCAGAGTTATATATGTGCACAGTTTGACACTAGCAGACTGTTTTCACGTTCATTGTGACATCACAAATAGTTTGGAAGCCAATCCTCCAAAAAGTAGTATGAAGCCATTTGTGGCTCCAGAGGAAGCTGCGTGTAATCTGATAAACTGCCTCCAGCGATGTCACTCAGCTGCTGCGTTGCATTCTGGGTTATGTAGGCACCGGGTTTTATAAGGAAGACGATTGTGTGGAGAAAACAATATGATATCTCTGGTTCTGCTGTGTCGAGTTTGATCGTTTGTTTTAAAACCATCCTTCAGTATTTATAAAGTGCAATGGTTAGCCACTGGACTGCTTTTCAAAACTTGGTGCCTACATTACCCACAATGCTACTTAGCATTACTGGAGGTAATGTATCAGATTACATGCAGCTTCCTCTAGAGCCGAAAAAAAAGGATATATACTACTTTTTTCACATCCACAGTGGTACTCCTGAAGACCTGTGAACACCAAGGACACAGGCCCCGTTCACTCCTGCTCAGCGGGACATGAAGCCGAAATGGCTCGACTTCCCGGGTAGAAATGTACCCGGATCTTCCGCTTTGTGGAGCACTAGAGATCCTCCGACTGATCCGGCTAACTTCCAGTTTAGCGCCTGAGCGATAAAACGATTTCATCTTGCCGCTCGTCTTGACGTTCCAAATTTCACTGACCCGACTGACAGTCAAACGGGTCATTTCGCGCTCCAAAAGATGTACCCATTGCAGTATTTTTGGGCCCCAGCGCATCACGTGATGGTGTAATTACCCGACTTGGCCACTGAAGGTTGGCTCCAGAGCCTGGCGCTCTTCCCTCGGGGGGCTTGGCGAACACACTTTAATGTGTAAAATTTGTTCGAGTGACCCTTTAAGCTTGCAGCATCTTTTTGAACACACGCCTACGAATATAAAACTCCTGCCAAGTAAAGCAATATGCAGATTTCTCCAAATGTTAAAAAAAATAATAATAATAAATCCTTGAAAATGAAGGTGTGAGGATGCATCATGTGTGCAACCAGCCATGCTGCACCACACCACAGCGTTACCTCCCAGAGGTGGATCCACCTCCTGCGTATAACCTTGAAATGACCTCAGGCGTGCACATAAATCAGCAGCATCCACCTGTTCCGTCATCATCATAAAAAAAAAAAAAATCTGTGGAAACTGCCTTTGCTGTGTAACCACGGCAACTCCTCCCTCAAAACGCAACATCACCAAACCCCCACCGCGTGAGCGCAGCAGGAACGGATACGCTGTCTGCCGCTTACCTGGCTTTATTAATAAACCAAGCGGGTTCACGTGGGCAGCCCGGCCCAGCCCAGCACAATATTCTGCTACACTAGCAAGGTATTTTCGACCGGGGGGGGGGGGGATTTTTTTCCCTCCTCCTCCTCCTCCTCCTCCTCATCCTCATCCTCCTCCTCTCATCATCCGAGACGGGAGGGATGCTGCCGCCGCTGCAGCTGCTGTGAGGGAGAGAGGTGAGCGCAGTTGGAAAAGCATTTTTTCTCTCTCTCTCTCTCTCTCTCTCTCCCCCTCCCACCCTCGCCCAACCCCGACTCTCCCTCCAAAGCTCCTCCTCTGTCGTCGGAGAGCGGAGACCGGTCACATTTTTTTGCTCAATGAGAGCAAGAGGGCACCGGAGAGGATTTCCTAATTTCAACGCGCCGCTGAGCCGCGCGGCTTGTTTTCTCTCGCCTCTGTCAAAGGTAAGGCAGGACGCCGTCCGCAGCCTCCCCGCGCGTCATGCGCCTTCGCCAGGAAGGGAAGGGAAGGGAAGGGGGGGAGAGGAAAAAAAAAAAAAACAACTCATGTTGGGGCTGTTTTGATCGGGGTGATGATGGGTTAGCTGTTTTGTTGTGTGATGATACAGCTGAAAGGGCGACACTGAAGGGCAGACAGGGGGGGGAGAAGAGTTGATGTCGTTGGAGAAGTCAAACAGGACAGGATGTGTTTTTCTCTGTTTTTCACCTGAGCAGCGGCGTCACCGCTGACTGCGGCCAAGTGGTGTCCGTAAAAACCTCCGGCCTCCTCATTTGCTGATGTTTTCCCAGGTGAAGACAGCAGGTTTTTTTTTTTTCCTGATGTATGGGCTGCCAAGTTGTCACTAATCAGAATCCTCTGCCTGTGTTAAGTTTCTCTGTCTGGCTGCCTCATCTTGTGGTTTTTTTTCAATTGAACCACTTGGAAATTGTAATTGAAAAGCTAATGTAAGTCTACTGAGGCATTCTGTCTTCCGTAGTGTGTTGCAACTTCATTATAGAGACGTGTGCCGAGAGACTGGGGTGATTTTCAAACTCGACGTATGCAGCAAATAGTTGTTTTCATGTCCCACATGCCTGCACGGCGTTGTAATGAAGAATTTCCTGTTTCATTTCCATTTCTGTGTATCTAAACGGAGCTATTTCTGGCAGGGGTCAGGAGTAGATTAGTCCGGATTTGTCGCTGACTTTTCCACAGCAGCGAACGATTATTGGTTAATCCGGCTATTACATCTATTTATTACATTTTGTAGTTTTAATTCATATAAAGAAAGGTCGAGACTGAATCGGAAGAAGAGTCTGTGTGAAGTATCTATCTGTGTCTGTGCCGCTGAAGCCGACAGAGCTTATATCCAAACAGTCTTTACTTCTATCATAATTTGTTGAGTCTCTCCTGCCTCAATAATTCATTCATTCTTTTTGACGTTGTCCAGCAGAGGCTAATATGAAGACATCATTTGGCAAACCAGACCCTGGAAAGCACCTACAATCTCTTCAACTCATTTGAAACTGAAGACAACGCCATGCATTGTCTCCGGTAAAAACCTGCTCCCCACCCTCACCTCTACCTACCTAGCCTTTGAGAGTGAGGACACCACGAGCTGTGCAAACATGGGCTCAGATCAACCCTGCGAGCATTCGCTAGAGCGAAGGCCCATGTTGGGCGCCGCCTGCAAGCGACAGACCCACCGGTGTCTGCGGAAAAAGCTGAGGCCAGTTCGGATCTTATGGTTCGTCTTCAGCATGGTGGCCTTAAGTGCCGTCTCCTTTAGTGCCTTGACCTGGAGCTCAGGGGGTCTCAGTGAGCCAGTGCTCCCCCAGGAGAGACTCCACCAGTCGGCCCCCCACAGGACTCTACTTTTCACCCCACCTCAGAAGGACCCGAACGTGTCAGCCGACATGCCAATAGCCATGAAATCGACAGCAGATGGCAACGAGAGCCACGGAGAGTACCCGCGAGACCTTTTCACCCTCGAGGAGAGGCGCCAAGGAGCAGTGGTCCTCCACATGTTCGGCATGATCTACATGTTCATTGCCTTAGCCATAGTGTGTGACGAGTTCTTCGTCCCAGCGCTGACCGTCATCACAGAGAAGCTGACCATTTCGGACGACGTAGCGGGCGCCACCTTCATGGCGGCAGGCGGCTCAGCCCCGGAGCTCTTCACCTCCATCATCGGCGTCTTCATCTCACACAGCAACGTGGGCATCGGGACCATCGTCGGCTCGGCCGTCTTCAACATCCTCTTCGTGATCGGTATGTGCGCCATCTTCTCCAAGGAGATCCTCAACCTCACGTGGTGGCCGCTCTTCCGCGACGTCTCCTTCTACATCCTGGATCTGATCCTGCTCATTATCTTCTTCCTGGATAACATCATCTCCGTGTGGGAAAGTGTCACGCTGCTGTCAGGCTACGCCGCCTACGTGATCTTCATGAAGTTCAACAGTACAGTCGAGAGCTTTGTCAAAGATTGCATGAGCAAGAACCAAGTGGTAGAAGTAGAAGTGCAGCCCAAGGTGAGTTGGTTTCTTGAACTGCATTGTTATTCTCCCACTTCCCTTCACCACCATCCCTCCTGAAAGTACCATGTTATGAAATGTCAGACTATGAGGTGTGCTGTAATGAGTTTTAGTGTTTTTGCTAATAGAAATGACCTTCAGGGTCTCCTCTGGCGTGGGAACGCCAGGCTTACTATGACAAATGTTTCAGTTGTGCATCTTTTTTTGTTCATCAATGACCATTTTCAAAGATCACCCAACATGCAACGACCAATGCCAAACATACTGTAGCCTATGTTGTAAGAGACTAAGCTGATGTCATTCATGTTCATCACTTCAGAATGAGTAAAATAAGCGATGGGTGTGAAGTGGGGCCACTTTCAACAACTAAACTGACCATTGTGCATTGATGTGCTCCAAGCGAATGCTGCACAGGACTGGTGTACAGTACTCCACTGTGGGATTAATAAAACAGACTCAAATGTGTAATTCTGGGTTAAGCTCTACAAATTGTGTCCCGGTCCGAGAAACAAATCCCTCGGAATATCTAAGGAGCTATTTTTTCCCCCCCAGTTGAAGATTTCCTGCTTAAATATTGCTTAAGATGTTGCTTAAACACGCAAAACCACACACAGCGTGGCGAGGCGAACCACAAAGACAGGAAGTGGCTTCTGGGCGGCTCTGGTAGTCTCGGTCATCCAGTGCCATATTTAACTTTTTGCTCAGTTGCAGAAACACTGATTAGGCGAAAACTGCTGAAATCATTACGTTACTTCACATATGATTCACTCCCTCAATGACACTTGAGGGCAAAAGACGCTGCAGTGCAATTTGATACTGGTGTAGAGATTATCCGGGAGGATTTAGATCTCTTTTGTTACATGAAATGGAAATGAAATTTGGAGAAAGTTGCATTGTAAAGCTTTAATTAAATCTGGATTTATTCTAAGTACATAAAGGATATTTAAACTGCAGGTTACACAATGTTTGGGGGCTGGGGAGGGGACTCTCGAGGAAGCAGCCAGCATCTCCATTTGATGTGCAGCGCGTTAGCCACGATGCTAAAATTAAAGTCTTTATTAAAACAGGAGCAAGCATGAAAATAGGTCCTATTCCCGCCATGCTTATTTCATCAAGGGCTCATGAGGAAGAAAAGAGTGAGAGCTGAAGTGCACAGGCTGAGTGCCAGAGAAGACTCAGGTGACCTTGAGCTGCAATGGATTCTGGGTACTTTGGCCAACAGAAGCATGTGTGTGTGTGTGAGTGTGTGGAAAAACAACTTTTGATGGGGGGGGGAATAGTGCGAGACGGATGAGTCGATCAAACCCCGACATCATGTCTCATCTCCTGTGACGCTCGCAGCAGATTAAGCTTCTCCTCCCTCCTGCACCTCTCGCCGCCCTGCTCATTGTTTTACCAGATATATAGGCTGCGAGTTAACCTCCTTTCTATGATGTGGTCTGGGGTCTACGGGGTTAATAGAGCTAGTAAAGGCAAACATATTATTAGAATATAATCATCTAAACACCCTTTTTTTTTTTTTTTAATCAAGCCCTGACACTTTGGGGACGTGCGTATTTCAAGACGCAAGTGTTATTTTGGGATTTAATTGGCAATTTAGCAGGCGTGCGTGCGTGTGGGTGGGTGTAAGTTCATACATGACTTAAGACAAGGATGAGCAAGCAAACTCATAACAGAGGCTCCGGTTTTTGTGATTTTTCTTTTTTGCCGTGCTATATTTACGTGACATTCTCTACTATGAACCGAGAGCTGCTTTTTTAATCATGCCCCTGTCATGACTGGAGCTCCAAGGCGTCCCTAATCCTGTTCAGGTGTAAAGTATTGCATTGTAAGGACAATCGGATGTCATTTGACGCCACGCCCTTGAACTAAACACTTGATTAAAATGGGCTTCCCTGAGATTATTTCACGCATTATGATATTGGGATGTCCCCGACGCGTCTTACATTGCTGCCATAGACAGAAACGCCGGGCAGTCAGCAGCTACAGGGAAGCGGCGTCACCCTAAAGATGCGTTAGGTCGCTTGGTTGGCAACGTATGCTATAAATACCACGTAAATTTAGATCCTGAGAGTAACACGGACCGAAGTGTGATGTTCTGCATTTAGAAGTCATCAGTCATTTTTGGATTGTCTGGGGCCGCTGCCTTTCATCTCATTACATAACTGCTTGTACTACTCTCTCTCTTTTTTTTTTTTATTGAGATCAAGAGTTTCTTTTATGCATCTTGTTTATTCTGCTCCCGGCGATGTAAAAATAGACGGCTTTGTTTCTCTTATTGTCTCAAAAGTAATGCCTTGGCTCGCAGGCAGAGCGTTAAATGGTGAGAGCAGGGCTTGCTTTTCGATCGTTTGACAGATCAGAGGTGTCAGGGACGAGGCGTGACATTACCAATACGACGCACGCAGAACTGTCAGATCTCAGTGTGGATGCTGGGTCTATTTAAAGCCATTGTTTTACGGCAGTTCAATGGTCAGCCTCATCAAATGTAATCTGCCATAATCTCGCAATCCAGTTAACACAACAATGAATGCTCCATAATGCCCTGCACTTAAACTGACTTGGAATTACAGGAAAGTAGGATAGCAAATGCATTTCTCTTTCAGCGCGTCGTGTTTTGGGCACACGGATGGAAGCTCAGGACATCACATAGTTTGGGGAGTGGCGACATGTGCCTGCACAAACGCTCCTGCAGTTTGGAAATCCTCATGAAATCCATTATCGCCGTGACTGCTGACCACTGGTGATGACAGATTGACGCAAAGTTGCAGAAGCTCAGCTCCCAGTCAATAAATCATTAGGTGTGGAGGCGGAACATGACCTCTGGATGCACCGCCAAATAAACAGCATCATACCATTACTTAACAAATTACACTCACCTGCATTAATTGTTTTTTTTTTTTGCAGAAACAAGTTGTGAACACCATACTGACTTACTATCACCTTTAAAGTTGAACTAGTTAGCAATAAGTGGCTTATTTAAACACATCAGCAGATGCTAAGCTAACCTGACGACCAGGTGGTTTGTTTCACAGCTAATACTTATCAAATATGTTGCGTGACGTCAGAGGAAAATGGCTGCCGGTCCATATTTCTGGCCACCTAGTGTAATAAGTGCAATATTCACTTTCTTTTAGCTCTGGTTTGGTCTCCACCAACTCCTGAGAAAAATGAGACTCTCTAGCTGCTAAACGCTTCATTATTTCACCAGCTAGTCGCTAACTTTGCTGTCGCTGAAGTTCGGTGCAGGTTGTTTTACAGCCTGCTGCAGCTGAGTGCAGTTAGAGTGAACCAGACAGTAAAGTCGTGGGCCACACCAAACCAAAACAATGGGAGCAGTAGAGTTGGGTGACCATTGTCTGCTGATTCGTCACTACCCACACCCTTTCATATACACGTAGCCGTTCGATCGCCTGTTAATATGAAATATTGATAACAGCAGCTTTAACTCAAATTTTGTAACAAGGATCAAGTAACTTTCATAAACTCATGTAATCCAGTCGATCCCAGTGCGTGACGTGTGGTTTTATTCGCTCGTCTTTGACCCGAACAGATGTTGGAAGGATGTATTTACCTACTGGCTCCGGTCTGATTGGTGCCTAATACCTTTGTTTACTTAATGAGTGCTTAGCTGCTGGTTAATCTCACAACAAGGGCACTCTGCCTCAGCCCGGCGAGTTAGGTTGCCACCTCTGCCACCCTGTCTCCTGTGAGACGAGACCCCGCAGACCGCCTGGATTTCACCTGCTGTCATCTACTTTTCACAACCCTTTGCATAATCCGAATGTGTATATGGTGCGTGCCAGTTACATCTACTAAGACGTCTGAGATGCCGCTGACAAACGCAGGATTTTTTATTTAAGAATACTGATTTAATACTGATGTAAGAGGATAGGGCTTTAAGGCAATATCCCTGCATCAAATACTATCTTTGTGAAGCTTAAAATATCCTTTTTTGCGGATTTTGACGCCATAGTCATCTGTTTTTGTTGTGTTTGCAGTATATATAGTGTGCCACTGTTATCTTGTCACATCTGTCAAGTCAGCCCCCCCCCCCTCGGGTGACTCTTCACTGTCACACATCTTGGCCCTTTGAGCTACGAGGCTCCATAGGTCAGCGATGGCGTCATTTTACTGTATCGCTCCTCTTATTCGTGGCACGTTCTCTCACAGTTAAGCTGCTTAGTCTGCTCGTGGGGTCGGTGACTTAACGGGACAGAGTCGATGCCCAAAGGTCTGATTACCGAACACTTCACTCGGTGACTTGGTATGCGCAGAGTGGCCGAAGCAGGTCGTCGACGCATGAGGCCTTTTCGCGTGACATCTGAACGCATCTCACACCCACACACTCGGTAAATCCTCATTGCACAGACCCTGGAGACACAGTTCAAGGTCACAAAAGAGGTCGAGGCTACTAGTGGGGAGATTACGGCAGCGCAAGATGGAGGAATATGAATATCAACAGCTCGGGAATGTCTCCCCGGCTGCAATGATTATTTTCGTTATGGGCAATTAATCCTATAAAATAAAAAAATCTATGACACATTTCTTAAAAATGTGAAAAATGCTCATCACAGTTCAAAGTGACGTCTTCAAATTGCTTCTTTTGTCCAATGAGCGGTCCAAAACTCTTCATAAATGACAAAGAAATGACGCTAATCCTCACATTTCAGAAGCTGGACCCGGCAAATGTGAAAAACGACTGAAACGAACAATCACAATAATTGGCAATTAGTATTCTTCCGATCGATTAGGCTTTAGCTGTTGCTGCTTTGGGCATTTTTCACTGGAAAAGCAACAGACGAGTGTGTACTCGAGTTGGCTTTGCGTGCCGATGCTGATGTCCAACTGATCCTTTTCTTTTTTTGTCTGTTTGCAAAAAAAACAGACCAGTAAGCCGAGCCAATCACTGCTGGCATCTTCACCACGCTCCACAGTGACTAAAGAAATGTAGCATTTTCCCATTCAGATCTGTACCACCTTCTTTTTACAGCAGCTGTGATAGATTCGACCCTTTCAAAACCTCAACCTTATTAGGAACGCCAGTGGCGGCTTGCTCAGTCTGTACCTGGCATTAGCAGGGTCATCATGTGCGCGTCCCCCCTCGCCCCCTCCTCAGGACCACCTCACCAGGCCCGGCCCAGGCTTATCTTGTTATCTTGTGGCCTCTCTCATTGTTTGGCTGATGGACCGACTGGCTGCTTTTGAAAATGCCGGCTCGGGCAGATCAGATTAGCCAGCACTTTGTGCACTATGGTTTCATGAAAGACGGGGGAGTGACGACCCCCTTCGTCTACTTGTTATGACACGCCAGAAGTCAAAGTTTGTCTGTCACCATGATGAAGTCGCTGTCTGTCATTCTGAAGGAAGAGCGTGGCCACGTCTGACAACACATCACAAACAAGTAGCAGCTGAACGGCGCATATCATCTCACAATGTGTCATTAAGCTACATTTGATTATATGAGCTTTTTTACATGAAGCAGTATGACGGATACGACAAGAAAAGAAACGTCTCATACATACATTTGATAAATAGAGCTCACAGAGTGGACTTTAGGTTAAAATCTGCATTCAACCACACTATTAGATGCCTGCTATCGTCAATGTTGGATAAGCCAGCGTGTATCGAGGCAGATGTTGGTTCTGCTCAGATGGAAGGTGCGACCTCTGATGTATTACCGAGCTATAAATAGCGTCACGGAGGCGAGATCTTCCATCAGGATGCGCTTCAAAGATCAGTTACAAGGCGGGTTCTGTGCAGGGAGCAGACTGCGTTTCCTCCCTGTGCATTTGGACGTTCGGGCACCGGCGCCGATGCCGTGCACCGCCTGCATATTCACACATGAAACACGACGTTGCACGCTGCAAGGTTTATTTATTGTATCCAGTCGAATCCCAGTGTAACCCCACCTCACACACCGTAACATCAGGCTGCACCGAATGGACCTTGTCACCAGCTCTGTATTTTAGTCGTGTGACGTGTTCATGGGATTATCTCCCATTATGACGGATGTCAGCCTAATTTTCTGCAAAATCCAGATGTGCCCCGCTGAACTCCAACCAAATTATAAACTACATCTGCTTCAGACTGCTTCTTTCAGGCTGGATTTTGCGGTAATAAAAGCAGCTGTCAAGCTAATTTCTAGGAAATTCCTTTTGTAATATTCGTTTTTTAATTACAGTGAAAGTCTGGTTTGCACAATACCCAGAAATATTAACCTTATTTTTGTATTCTTCGACATGTACACATCGACGCTACTATGACTGAGCTTGAGCGGATTTTCTCTCTGCAGTGTAATTTGTACCACACATGCCCTCGTCCTCTATTTTTACTGTGTATTTCTATGAAAGCATTCATGTTTGAATCCTTTCAACGGAAAGTTGTGGAAGTGACCTTGGTTTAAACTGAATGAAAAATAGGTGGAAGTCGATAACATAGCCTGTGTGGAGGCCCAAGGTCAACAAAATAGAAATATTACTTGACTACAAATACAGAATGAAGAAAAGAAGAGCAGAAATAGTTGCTCTGATGGTTTCGATGCCTAAATCATCAATGAAAATACACGTAAAGAAGCCGAGATGAGCCGCCTTTGTTTCTACATGCTCACTGGTGTGATGTTAAGGTCATACGTGCACACACCTCTGCCTCACACACCTACTCGCAGAGAGAAACAGAGCTGTTTTGGCGCTCGAGCTCAGCCAGCGACAACGGAGTCCAATGATTTAAAAATAGCAAGCCTGCGACTTTGATCTCACCATGACGATGAGGAGTCCAAGTTTTATCATCTGCTCCAGCTGTGGCTCCTTGTCTAAGGAGGGGGAGGGGAGGGCAGAGCGCTAGCGTCGAGCCAGTAATTAGGTTTTTGGAGGTTTTTACCTTGCGTTCGGGCCGTCGGACCAGCCAATACAGATAAAGTGACGGGCCAATCAGAGCACAGCGTGTCGGGTTCTTCTCCTTCTGTCGTCCACAATTATTCCGCTTTTGTCCAATCCAATTTAACTGCATTCAGCGGTCATAATTGTGGAAGGCGAAGTTCTCCTCTGCGTCACAGGTGCCGATGGCTGCTTCATGTGGCCCTGGATCGGTTATTGTAGTATTTGGCTTCCCCCCCTCCATTCTTATCAGAGCGGACAGCGTGGCTCTTCACTGCCTCCTCACTGTTGTTAGCGGTTTGAAGGTCACGCCGTCACTTGTTACAGCGTCCGTGTGATTATCAAAACGACAATGTAGTCTGCTTTAAAAATAATTAAAACGCTGGAGCTTATTGTTTTGTGCATTATACATGCAAAGTAAAGCCATTGTGAGTTGGGCCACTTCAGAGGTGTTTATGTAAGAAAAAAGACAAAAGACTGACAGAAAGACATCTGTACTCGCCCCTGATGCCAATGGACCTTCTTCACACGGCCGCCATTTTCCTCTGACATCACACCAACTCCACAGCGCCGTCGATCCCGGGTTTTATAACTCAGCAAGCTCACATCCAGTCACACTGAGCCCAGTCTTTGCTGGTGATGCAGCACCATGGACAGCACCATCTCTACCGCAACCGGTCTTCAGCACCTTTAAGTAACAGTGGCTGTAATGCTGGATTTCTTCCCTCTCAACCTTCAATCCTTCTTCTCCTGGTGCTTTTTTGTAAAAATGCAGTCGTGTCAATTTTTACCATCACCGTCGGCTTCAAAGTAACCACCCGTAATACCTCGCGCTTAGCTGTTCAAAGACGCTACCTGGCATAGACATGAATTGCCAGATGGTTCGAAATAGGCCCAGATCACCTCTAATGCTCACCTGAGTGTATAATCTCGCTGTGGCCTAGACAGCCGGAGTAACTCTGGCTCCAGCTCTGACTGCTGTCTTCACTGGAGGCCGTTTCTATTTGATCGGTCCGTTGTTTGAACCACCGCCTAATTTTAGCTTCTTCGACTAGCAAGTATACAGGTCATCAAATCTGAGATGAGCTGTCACAGTCTCAGGTATACATTATATTTTGCTTTAATCATTGTAATGGATGACAAATATGACCCTTGTCTGTTGAAGGTCGAGACGTATGTGCATCCAGATTTAGCAATGCCGGCTCCATGTTGAAAAAATAAATTATGAGAAACTCGAAATGAGATAATGCTGTTTTTTGTTTTGTTTTGTTTTGCTTTTTTTATTTCCAAGGGAGAGCCTGAAGGTGAAACGTTGAGGCTTGCAAGAAACTGAAAGCCTTATCGATCACGGGCTATTTTTGAAAGCGGGGTCGAATTAGCTAATGTAACTGCACTGTAAAAGCATCATGTGAAGGGCACCCAGATCCCTATCTCGTGGGCGTATGAAATGACACACACAACCACAGCGAGATGGAAACCGTGCATATGGTTGGCGCTGGCCGAGGGACTAGCCGGCCTTACATACTTAACTCCTTCCTCGGGGGGATTTTTGACCCTCAACATCAGCCCGGCTAAGCTGCGGCAGCTGAACATTACATCAGCTCCGAGAGTTGCGGTTCGCGTAATACCCGCATTTTGTGAAATCCAGGGAGATCACAGTCGCAGAGGGACCTGACACCACGCAGATAGAGAATTTTTAAACCAAATTCAAGAAGGTAAACTCTTAAAATGGAAGTGATTGCAATCAGACAGTCTCTAATGAGCTAATTAGAAAACGCTCTGGGGCTCGGCGAATCTGCTGAAAGCCTCTCCTCCTCTGTTCTCGTCTAAGAGGGTTACCACTTATGTCCATCAGCGACGGACGAGTGATGCACGAGGCTGCCCCCTCAACCCCCGTCCCCACTCAGAGCCCACCAAGGTGACCTGAAAGGGCTCCATCAGCATATAACACCGTCCGTGCTAAATGTGACCGGCCACGCAGAGGAAGCTTCCTCTGCGTGCTCGCTCTCTATGATAAGGCTCTCTTTTGTGGCTGCTAAAGTGCTGATAATGCAGCAAAACACCACAGCAAGTCAGTCAGGATTACGTGAATGAGGTGTTATGAAGTAATAGCTGCTGACTTGAAACGCAAATCTCTTGATGATGTGTGCTTTTCTTGTATGTTTGAATAAGATTTATAAAAAATTGAAACTGAGCTTAAGAAGAAGTCTGATGATATTTGTTTCTTCATGGCATCAAATCCCCAAACTGGGAAATGAATCGATCCTGATAAAAATGACATGCTTATCCAAATACTGACATCGCACTCCGCTCCTAGTCCTCCTGCTAGCTGCACGGTTAACTGAGCTAACTAGCTAACAGCAGCTACAGACAAGCCTGTAAAACGTGGAAAACCCTTGAAGTATGGACCGATAGACTAATATATTGTTGTTTACTGGGATTTATTGACCTGCCTAACCATTAACATAAGACAAAATAAAATCAGATGTGTAGGACTTAATATAACATCAGACCTGAATATCAAGTCTCCCTGCTTCCGTATCTGTGGACATACAAATCAGCTGTTTGGACGTCCTGTCCCACAGCGTCTACAGTATGTGTACCAGGATGCATTGCATATAGGGGCTGCAAATAACGATTATAATCATTGTCAATTAGTCTGACGATTATTTTCAGTATTAATTGATTTACCATTTAGTCTATAAAATGTCAAATGTGACTCCGAAGTGACGTCTTCAACTTGCTCACATTTAAGACGCTGGAACGAGCAAATGTTTGACATTAATCTGTAAGAAATGAACGATCAAAGCAATTAATTAATCAAATGGTTGTTGATGATTTTTCTCTTGATTGATTAATTGGTTTGTTGACTTAAGTGTTGCAGCTTTTATTTCATATTATGTCTGAGAACAGTCCAAACCATCCCAGGTCGGAGAAGCGAGCGTGTCTACTTTCCCATTCCCCTGAACTCCTTATCGTGTTAGGGCTGAGTTCCTGTTCACTAATGATATTGACATCGATCCCAGTAAACAGTAGTTTCAGAGCACGTTGCCTGTAGTATCCTAGCTTCTGTCTGTGTACTTTCACATCATGATATATAAATGCGAAGTTACCCACAAAACACAATATATAACTTTATCAAAAAGGCTTGGGGCATGAATCTGGGGCAGAGAGCGCTGCGGCAGGAGCACGGTGGACACGCTGCAGAATATAAATACCGACTCCTGGAAGGAAACTTTTGTTCACCGTTTGCTGGAAATCACAACGACAAGAGACAGCGTTCAGCCTTTTATTCTTTACAGCATCGGCAGATCAAAAGCAGCTCTGATACCGTCAGGAACGACAAACTGCACATTTGATCAGGCTCGCAGGAGGTCGTTATCGCACCTCCCGTGTTTACTCAGCTAAAACATTAAGTCGCACATCCACAAACTAAATGTAATCTGGCGAGTGCGTCGTTTGGGGAACGTTAATATTAACTCAAGAGTCAGTAACACAAGAAAACCGACTTTACAGTACACTGCAGGCACGCGGAGTACTGATGTTCCTGATCAAACCCGGCTTTGCGTGATTACATTCACTTGCAAAAATGACACAGCAGTTTTTGTTCCCCTATTTGTCTCCCAAAAGCCTGAGTTTGATTGGTTCGTGGGAGGGGGGGGAGTAAGAGGAAGCAATTTTGGCTTAGTCCTGGTGAGCATTGCCTTGTGGGAAATCAACGTCGTGGCAGATCCTGTAATTAGTTCTGCTTGTTAGAAAAATGAAGGGGTTACTAATTAGCAAGTGGATGGCTTCTTGACTTGTTGTGCATCTTTTCCCTCCTTTCCTTGAAGATCATCATTATCGTCTCCAGGCAAAACGGGAGAGAGAGGGGGGGAGAGGGGGGAGAGAGGGATGGTGCTCAGTCGTGCTGCTCAACAGTTTAGCTCTAACACGATGAATCTAGATGGACAAATCTCGAAGGGCATCCTGTCATGCTCTGACAGACAGGCTGCCGACTGTAAGCACGTGTAGGCAAACGCCCGGAGCTGTGCAAGATTTCACTTTTCAAGTTTGCTTAACAAGCTGCAGGCAGTCTTGGTTTTCACATATCTTTACAGGCTCACAGATGCTTTACTTATAGTAGATCCACATCTCCTACAGTTTTTCAGATCTCCCGGAAGATCTACTTGATTTGTGAGAGGAACAGTTCAACATTTTGCTCACCAAATATGCTTGTTTGGCGGAGAGTTTGTAGAGAAGTCTTCCGGTTTCCCTCGTAGGAAAGATACGTGTGGTTGCTGATGACGGTGACGCCATGTTCCTCTGACATCACGCTCAGGGTGTGAAGCTCGACTGTGGTACTGCCGCGTTGCAGGTTGAAAGCCGTGTAAACAGCAGGAATCTGACAAATCGTTTCCACACTTGATCAGCAACTGAAAAGACGACGGACAGTGGAAATCCTGATGGACATGAGGCCAATTTTCAAGATAAAACAGCACATTTGATGAACCATTAGCTTCTGATGACTCCACCTCCTAGCTACATGTAACATGACTGTTTGATAGTGTTGCACAATTCGATAAGAAAGGCATAAATTAGCTCTTAGCCCATGTCTTGGAAACATTCATTTGAGCCTGGAAGTGAAAACCACAGGATGTAATTGAACTGTAATGATAGCTAGGAAGTGGTTGAATGCTAACGTTAGCTAGTTTTATCTGAAAATATCGCTCAAATTCCCTCCAGGTTTTCATTGTCCAGTATTTTTTCAGTTGCTACTCAACAACTGAGGCAGCGTAAAATTCTCCCTGCATCCACCCAGAGCACAATGTCAGAGGAAAATGGCCGCCAAAAAACAGTTAGCTTAGCCTAGCATAAAGAATGGTATCAGGGGGAAACACCTCACCAGTTTCCTAACCATCTTCTTACCTTTACACAAAGCCAGGCTAGCAATTTCCCCCTGCTTGCAGTCTTTTACGTTAAAATAAGCTAACTTTCTTTAGGCGCTATCTTAATATTTAGCATTCACTCATGAGAGTGTCGGCAACTTTCTCATGTAACGAAGCCAAATTGTTGAAGCGTTCCTTAAATCTAAAGTCTGTGTTGATTCTGCTTGGAAGTGAAGATTATGATTGCACATGCACCGTATAGAGCGTTAATAAAAAGTTGGAGGGTTAAATTATTGCTGTGGCAGTTACAGTAGATGGCGTGTTGTAATGACAGTATCCCTAATGACGGTCCCCGCTCTCATATAATCTGCATTTAGATTTTTCAGATTTAATTCCCTGCAAACTCTCAGAAACCCAGGCAGCGCTGAGAGGGAAATTAAGTGGATATTATATGTAAAGTGGCTCACGAGATCTCTAAAACGTAATGCTGATTGCTGTTATCCTGATTCATTGTATATCTAAGGTATAATAAGATGTAAATTAAGGATTTAAAGGATCAAGCACAGCTATGATGGTCTCAATCACACTGCACCATTGGAGACCTGGAGAGCGTGGGGAGGAAAAAAAAGCTATTATTCTCCTGTGTAATTTGCCTTTGGTGTCCAAGTATAAAGGAAATGCAAATCGAAATAATCCAGAAATAGACCCCGTTCGTGCACTCACGCCGCATACGAGACGACCCGTAATCCGCCCGTGATGTTCGAAAGTCAGGACTCGCAGCTTTGCTTTCAGCGTTTTCCACCAACGTGCTCAGATTCCTCCGAAAGCCCCCCCGTCCCTCTGAGCTGTTGGCAATTTGAGCGATGAAAGCGGAAGTGCTTTTGCATGATGTCACACTCCTCATCGATAATTCTCCGTAACGCGGCGTCGCACGCATGTGGCTGCAGAGGGACATTTATCTCCCTCTGCTGATCCGCTTCCAAGAATGATCCTGATGTGACATTACGTAAGAACTGGAAGGCAGAGCTGCCGGTATTAGGGAACACACAAACTCCCGAGAACATACTAATCTCCCTATGTGATTATTAGTCATAATATTTAACGCTGGCTTAATGAGCGACCCATGGCGTAATCTCTATCTGGCACATTCACCTGTTCTCTCCTAACCCTCCTGACTTGCCTTTGAGGAGGGTGATAGGGAGTGAAATAGAATAATTATACCTTCAGTGTGCAGGGAATTACCCTGCAGATACAAAAAATGGGGGGGAAAAAATTAGGTTATAGTTGAATAGCTCGGTGGAAAATCTCAGGATTAGCTCAGCTTCTGCTCCAGTGTTTGATTTCAGCAGCCACATTTCTGCAATTATTCTGTAGCTATACACAGGGAAACCTAATATATGGTAAATTATGAGCTGATAATCAGAAACAGTGGGACACAGTGGGAACTGACATTCACAATGACTGCAGTGATGGACCTTCCTGAATTTAAACTAGTTCCCATGTAACAGTTCTTTCAAGTTGAATTTAATTTGATTTAGTAAATTCCTAATTAAACTCTAATTAACAGGAGACATCAACAATTACATTTTCTTTTCTTTTTTTTTTTTGAAGGGGCACAATGTTGTTTTGGAGAAGAAAATTCAAACGCAGAATTTTATTTTTACAATATTAATGAGGTAATAACACAAACTCAGAAATATTAATTTTTCCATAATTGAATAAATAAGTTAATAAGAAAGAACACTGTTTGAAGCTAGAAAGGTGGCAGGGTCCGCCACATATAAACAAAGTAAAACAGTAGGAAACTGTGTTGTCCTTTAAGGTCAGTTTGTTTATTCAGTTAGACTTTGTTTATTTAGTTTGTTTAGGCTTAAAAAAGTCAGCCAGTGAAGATCTTCCTCTGATTAAAGTTTCTTCCCCAAAACTACATAATGCCCCTTTAATCCAGAAATCTGTTCAGGCGAACACCCACATAAGTTTTCACCTCTTTAAAACCGAGTTAACACTCCTCCGTCCCGATAAAGAGATTTGATATTCAATGCTATGCAGTGTCATTTAGCGTGCAAAAAAAACCCAAAACGTTTGCGTGCCCTGCATTTTTAATCACTCGCAAGATCACACTGGATATTTGTCTGCATTTAACTTGCCGTTGTGTACTTTATCAACACACACCAGTTCCTCCACATTTCACATTTCAACATTTCTGACTGAAAACTCTGTGTCGGCTGCGAAAACAAAAGCCTCGATACGCTAAGATCCAAAACAAAAAGCTCTGTGTTTGTTCCCCCGTCGCAGTTAGATACAGAGGGGCCTTAAGCGACTGTTATTTCACACACATGCACGTTTTTGGAGATGAAGTGAGCGCGGTTCAGTCAGGCAGTTGGTGAAAGGCTTTTGTTTCAGAAATAGACTGTGTTACAGTGCCGCACATGCCAAATAGCCCTGCTGAGAATGATAGCAGAGAACTGAGTGATTGTTAAAAGACTGGAGTCACTTTGGCTCGATCTGGCACGTACCCACTCTCAAAGGCAAAGTTATCACATTAAAAACTGGCAGCGTTGCGAGGCAAAAGTTTTCAGAGGTTTAAGCCCTCAAGAAATTTCTAGGGTTGTTTACTTAGTTTGAAATTTTTCGGGGAAATATGATTATTTGTTTTCTTGGAGGAGAAGATTGACGGCATTTGCATTTTGGTCCGTTAAACAGGCCATACGGATAAAGTTGGGCACCTTTTGAAGTGAAGGGAAGTGATTTGATTAAAGCCATTCAACATTTTGAGAAATTTGCTTATATACTTTTTTTCCCCCCACAAAGATATCAAATTAAAGACAACAGACTGGTGTTAAAAACTAGAAAGATTTATCATTTTTACCTCGAAAATTAGTTCTGGCAGGAAAAACTTGTACAGGTACGAGACATCGTTTTGTTACTTGGCATGCAGAGAGGGTTCATCTAAGACCACGTGCGTCGCTCCTGCTTTGTGCAGTTTGAGATGTTACAATTGCCCCTCGTTAGGCTTTCATATCTCTTTTTGCTACGCTAAGCTAACCAGCTGCAGGCTGTAGCATCATATTAAGCATACGATAGGTGTCATAGTGGTATCAGTCTTCTCATCTAGCTGTAAATAAGCGTGTTTCCCAAAACTCTCATTGTTATTTTCCCATTTTTTTTACTCTACTCCACTTTTACAGTGTGAACCAAGATATGGCAGAAGCTCTGACACGAGTTGACGCCCTCGACTCAAACGAGGGGGAACTGAAACGACATTTTTGAATGAATTTTCGTGGAAACTCAAGCAGACGCTCTCGTCTTGCTCAGCTTGTGACTGACACAGCAGGCGGGGCACAACAGTGTGGGGGTGGGGGGGATCTGTCCCTCAAGTCTTGTCCACTTACATCACAGTCAGTCATCGCCATCACTGCAATGTCTCTCTCTATCGTCCTCTCATCTCGTCCGTGTGGTTGTGTGCGGCATGCTTCACATCTATGTCCTGTTTTCTCTGTCTCTCCTTCTCCCCCCCTTTTACTTCTTCTTCTCTCTGTGTTGGATGAGAAGGCAAGTCCTGGGGCGCCGGAGGATGACGGCAAGTTGTCGGTAGGTCCTGTCTGATTGACACTCTTCCTGTCTGCTTCCGTGTTTGTCCCCGTTTCTGTGTAGACGTAGTAGCGTAACTTGTGTCTCTCCCACCATACTGTGAACGAGACATGTACACTGTTATCTCCAACCCTCAGCCTCCCTGTGTGCAGAGAGTAGCTCCGTCTGTTCTCCGAAAAGCCTTTACGCTTTTGTGCGCGGCATGCAAAAGGCGATCGAGGAAGGAGCATGTGTTTAGAAAAGCCTACGACTCTTCTAATGCTTGTGTACTCCACCCGAGCGCTTGACTTTTCATGCAGATCGCAGAGGAAGAAGATAAAACAAAGCAGCAGACGGAGAATCTTCAGGTTCGCAGCGAGACGCCGCCTCTTACACAAGCCCTGCCAGTCCTCCCTTGCCTCCCGCTCACACCCATATGGGCCTGTGAATTAGCACCTGACACCTCCTGTGCCTACGCATCACCTGTGGGCAGCCAAAAAGGGGGACACTCTCTGAGCAGCTGCCGCCTGCGACGGTGCCTAATTTCCCACAGTTCTCGGGTTCAGCCTCGACTGCCGGAGTGACCTTGGCGAGGGTCGTTTTGGGAGAAAGAACTCAGACGCCACTTAAAGCGTGAATGCCTGTCTCAACCCGCTGGGCTGATATTATTAAGAAGCCGAGGCACTTTATGATAGTTTTACTGGGTTGCAGGTCCCGCTTAGGGGTTTTATGCAAAAGAGGATTAGGGAACCATATTCCACACAGCCTGGATTAGAAATGGCTCTAGTAAAGTGCTTACAATTGATAGACTGATGTTAATATCAGTATATATGCTTCATAAGAACCTGTTGTCGGACCAAAGTTGTATATATATAACATATCCTAGGTAGAAAGTGTCATCCCAGGCTGCAGGACGTTCGACTGACACCTTGTTTCTCCTCTCACAGGCCAGGCCTCGGCTTCAGAGGGGGGGCAGCTCCGCCTCCCTGCACAACAGCTTGATGAGGAACAGCATTTTCCAGCTGATGATTCACACGCTGGACCCTTTAAGTGAAGGTAAGACAATCTGTGCATAGAAACACAACTCCTCAGCACTTCTTCTGTCCACAATCGTCTCTTTTCTTGTCTTTTTCTTCTAAATCCTGTTTTCAGATGTCAGAAATGTGCGTTAAGACCTTTACTGCAAGAAAACTGCGGTGTATTATGAGAACATAAAAAGATGTTCACGCCCTGAGCTTGAGCTCACGTTCTTGGCTCACGGACAGCAGCACCGAGCAGCCGTATGGTTGTTTTTGGCAACATGTTGTGATTCAGTCCACGGTCCAAATAAAAAAATATCGGCGTTCATCCATACACAAGTGCCCCGCACTACATACATCTTCAAATCCGGCGCCTCCACAATAAACACTTAGAAATACTTCTTTCCTATACTGAATTGATCCCTTTTTTTAGAAAATCGTCTGTACGAGACAAGGTGAGCTCGGTGCTGTGTCAGAGCACAGCCGAGGTGGAAGATCATTTTCCTTTAATCCAAGATGAAGGCCTATTAGCTTAGCTAAAGGAAATGTAAAACGGCAGTGTCAGTGCTCGGCGCAGGGGATGAATATGTTAATACGCCGGGGGGAGGTGCAGTGTCATCCTATTCTCAACCCGAAGACGAAGGGAAGGGAAAAAAAAAAACGCATTAATGGGGAGCAAAGAGGAAACAGGGGTTTGGGGAGGGTTTGAAGAATTTGTCAGCAGAGTGTCTCCTTTTTAAGTCTTGTGAAAGGCCTTTGAATTGGATGTGGAGGCAGTATCTCAAGGCGTGATGAATCCTAATCCGTACCGGGAAAAAAACAAGGAGAGCGTTGAAAGTAATTCCTTTTTTATTCCCTTTTCAGTTTTTATAGGAAAAGGGATCGCATAGGGCGAGGTCAAAGAGCCATTTATAAGCATAAAACAATGGCCGGACTTAAAATTTTCCCCTCTGTGTGGACGTGATCGCATTAGCAGACGTCCGCTCCGTAGTGAGGAGGCATTTCGGCTTTCTCCTAAATGACTGCACATTCCTTGAAAGCCGAAACACGGAATGAGTCAGCTCAGAAAAGATTAATAAGCTGTGCCGAGACAGACCTTAAAGTGCCCATTAACATGCATCAACTCATTGAATCCAAGGCGTCCCGTCTCCCGTGTATTCATCTTTCCATCTGAGTGATTAAAATGTAAATCATAGCCTGCTGGGAAATGAAAGTCTGTACGGCCAGTCGTATATATACAAGAGAGGGTTATACAGTCTCAGCCCTGACGCTCCTTCTTGAGCCGTTTCTCATTCGGGGCATTTAACGTGCACTGATGGCGGTAGACTGACACATTTACTGCTTGTTTGCAGATTAACAGGCTGGATTGCACGCTCGAAAGTCAAAAGCCAATTGTTTTTGTTTGTGTTCAGGTCCAAATCGCTGCCAAGAATCTAAGAAATCACGTCAACATTCATTTACTGATATGTTGCTTCTTAAAAGTGGAT
Organism: Pagrus pagrus; assembly: GCF_965226575.1. NCBI lineage: Eukaryota > Metazoa > Chordata > Actinopteri > Spariformes > Sparidae > Pagrus > Pagrus pagrus. The sequence continues at coordinate 9,158,162 of NC_140204.1, read as the reverse complement.
TTAAGATGGTCAAACAGGCAAATAACAGAAAGTATGCGAGGATGTTATTCCAGATTTGACTGATGAGTCTTTTGGCAAGTGACCGACTGGAAATTAATGCACCGAAACAACGACTACAGTGTGACATGACTTGAGGATTGGATAAAGTGCCACAGAGAACAAAAGCAACACCTTGGGCTCCGGTTTGATTTGAATATATTACTTCCAAATTTCCATCTTAACACGTTGGAAGTTTTCACAGGCCCCGGCGAACATGTGACAATGATATCGGTCGGTACATATTAAAATCCACTCATCACACGCCTCGTTTGTCTGAGTGCGTTAAATAATATCATCGATCCATTACCGTAAGGGCCCCGAGTCTTCCGTGCACATTTACTGATATCATTAATGCAAAGGAGCATTTTGTTGGCGAGCTGGCAGCGTCGCGAGAGGCGAAAAGGTGCACTCATCAAAGACGGAGGCTGCGCTGCCTGTCCTTGTGTGCTCTCAGGCTTTAAGTGTAGCTCAGCGGGGCCGAGGGGGAGCTGGCAGGACTCCATCCATACATTTTTCATAGATATTTCTCAAAATAAAGTCGTCTGCACTTCCGTGCCGAAGGAAAAGTCTGAGGTTGTTTTGCTAGTGCTGGGAAAAGGTTACGTTTCTCTTGTTAGACTTTTAGAGTGGGGGTAGCTAGAGGTGTGTGTGTTTGTATATGTGTGTGTTTGTATGTGTACGTGTTTGTGTGTGAGGGTTTTTCATGGCTTTAAAATTGTGACTGCTCACTCCTGTATCGCTCCCGTCCCTCCTACAGTATTTGATCTGCATTGTGGCCGACCGAACAGATTTAAATTAAAGTATTACTCTGCTACATCATCTTTACACTTTGTCAAGATCAAGGCCAGGTTTCCTTCACGACAACATGAAGTCGTGGCAGGCTTTTAAGGAGAAACCTTGGTTAATGTTTGCAGGTGTCTGAGGGTTTTGTCTGTGCCCGTGTGGCTCTCTTAAAGGAAGAGTTCGACATTACGGGAAATGCATCTTTTTCGCTTTCTTGCTGAGAGATTGATGAGAAAAACTGACACCACTCTCATATTTATCTATTAAATATGAAGCCAGAGTTAGGTAGCGCTTAGCTTAGCTAAGCACAAGGCCTGGAAGCAAGGGGGAAACAGCAGACGCACACGCGTGGTGTCAATCTTATCTGGCTCTGGGCAAGAAAGCAAAAAGCTTCCCAAAATATCAAGTTATTTAACGTGCAAGTCTTTCTGTTACTCTACTAGCACAATATAATGGGCTGTTCTCATCTTGGGTACTACCTATCAATGATTTAATGTGGGCTATCGCACTAAATATCACCTGGATTTATCTTGTCTCTGTTTCTGTCTTCCTATCTCTCTTTCCTCTACTGTCCCCTCAGAATTTGCTGACTCTGGTGAGTTACTCCTCTAATTTCTGTATCCCCCCCTCCTCCAAAAAAAAAAAAAAAAAAAAAATCTGTTTGTTCTCATTCCAACAGCCCGGAGACAACTTTCTTGCCCGACGTGTCTCCTATACATTCCCCAAGTGCCGCTGTTACTGTATGTCAATTCTGTACTGTCCATCCCTGCAGACTCTCTTCTTCAAATATCTCATTCTCTTCTGTGGATGTATTCTCCCCGGAAACCCTCTGTAACCATTTCTGCATTGTTTTCCCCATTGTCCCTAATCCTCTCTCTCCTCTTATGACCTCCTTTTAGTCCTAGCTTTGTTTCGTCGCTCCATGTGAGACAGGCGGAAGGCCCAAAAGGAGATTTGATTTGGGTTTTTCCTGTCCGTCTTGTCCTCCAGCTCCTTGTATGTGAAGGTCCTTTACCCCGCAGACGTTTTTTAGCTAAGCATCCCAGAGGTGTCGGAGGAAGACGGAGCACGACGTCCTAGGTCTCTCGACGTGACAACGTTGTGCTTAGTTCATGATTTTGTGTATTGTGCAGACGGAGGAAAGCTGCCAGATGCTTTCTCAGTCCCCCGCACATGCCCCATGTCAGAGTTCAGAGTCAATAAGAGCTTGACAGAGCGATTAATGGCAGTGGACTAAAATTAGTTTCCCGCTACAGCCTTTTTACAATTAGCTGTTCCCACCAAACTATTATGGATTTAAGTATTCGCATGCTCTTTGAGAGATACAGTGTATTGAGCATCCAAATTATGTTCAAGAACAACAGCTCTCTTGTACTTGTTATCGTGAATGTGCTTCAGTTTAATAATAGACCTTTAATCCTGCATGTTTTTTTTTTTTTTTTTTCTTTTGGACAGAACGTCGTAACAGTCTGGTACAGTAAGTTCCAGGCACAAGTGCCCGCATCTCTTTTTTCCATCAGTGTGGAGCTACAAACAATATCACTTAGGAGTGGCATCAAATATTGAACTACAAAGAGAGATGGGGAGGGATAAGGGCAGAGTGGCTCTCACTCCGCTGCCCGAGCTCTCAGTGGATGGCTGAAACAAGCCTCCCAAAACAGCACTCAGAATTCAGGCTGCGTGCATGCCTTCGGCTCAAACCCTTCAATAAGATTTATCACCCCGAGATCTGAACTCCGGAGGTGAGTCCGTGCATATCCATAGCTGACGTTGACCTCACTATGGAGGAATATGGGCGCTCGCATGTAACCGCGGTCCATGTAGAAGTGGTAAGTCTATGAAATTCATACATTTGCAGCAGAAATCCTAACTAAATTGGAATTAACAATGCGGCCGTGTTTTCATCACTGCTCTGTGATGATGCAGTGCAGTACTAAAACTACGGCGGCACAGACCTCATCTGATGCTTGCGTGCAGATCATTATCTCACTGAGATGGACTGGAAAGATCGCTCACAATGCCGATGTGGCCTTGGACATCTTTGTTGATGTTAGGCCATTTTTATTGAGCAGACGTCGTACCAAAGTCCTCCACAGGCTGAGCACGGAGAGGACAAGGTCGTTTGGCTAACGCCAGTGTTGGCAGGACAGTACGCTTATTGGGTGAACTGGTGAGACAGAGGAGGACGTGTCGCACGGTTTGATTTGAAGGCGTCGATGCAGACGTGTAAGGAAATCAGCCGAAGGGCAGCAAATGAGGTTTATGTGTCGACATAGTTTTGTGAGGGTGTTATTCATACCCAAACTGGACTAAATGGATGTGCAAAAGAGCAAACGATAGTGGAAAAGGACATCTAAATGATGAATTATGAATTATTACTCTGCTATTACTTTCCACTGTTTGACCAGCCATTTAGTGTGAGAAGGAAATCCATTCAAACAGGCAACCCCCCTGCCAGCCCTACTGTCTGTGTGGTGACCCAGGGCCCCATTGATCACATGGTTCAATAATGCACTCACTGTAACTGACCTCCCACCCCTTGTGCAACGGAAATATATTTTCCATTAATGCAGATATATTACACTGACAGTCTGCAGTGGTTTGTTCTTTACGATTTTAGCAAAAACATGACAAAGCCTTTAACAACATCATGATCGTTCAGGCGTATGCTTGAAATGTTAGCACCTTCGTGTATATAGAGAAAATTCAGAAGTAATATACTCTTTTTGCAACGTAGTGAAACATCAGCGAACTACCTTTTCATATATTGTTAAAGTGCGGCAATTTATTTTTCATATTTACTTTTAATATTCAGAAAAATAGGTCATATGCAGGCATATTCATTGTTAAACGGTCAGTTTTGGTTGAGTTCAGGCCCCAAAATTACTTGGTTAGGTTAAGAATAAAGAGAACTCTGGTTAGATTTAGGCGCCATAACTAGACAACTAGGTAAGGTTTACAACTTGGCTAGGTTTAGTGACCCAGAACTACATGGTTAGGCCTAGAAAGAGATTATTTTGGTTTGGTTTAGGCACCATAACTAGACTACTATGTAAGGTTTAGGCACAAAAACGTCTATTTGGTTAAGTTTAGGTAAATATTTAGTGTTTAGTTTAAGCACAAACAAGTTTAGGTAACAAAAACTACTTGGTTAGGTTTAGAAAAAGCATTTTCGTTTGGTTTAGGCACCATAACTAGACTACTAGGTAAGGCTTAGGCACACAAACTACTCGGTTGGGTTCAGGCACAACAACTCCTGTTTGGTTAGGTTTAAAAAACTTTAACCTTGGTCAGGTTTAGGCACTATAATTAGGCTACTTGGTAAGGTATTAGAAAATAACCCTAACCCTAACCATGGTTTAAATAATTACATAATCACGTAAATGACATTACATGTGCTAGTAACAGTAAGCAAAGAACAAAGGATGAGGTTGTATATTTAAATGATCATAGGGACAACCCCTTAATTTTGTGTTGATAGATAGTCGTAACTCCAGTTTGTTATGTAACTGTGACCAGCCAACCACCACCTATCAACCCATCATCCCTCCAACACCACCACCAACACACACACACACACACACATGCACACACATGTCACACCCCCTCCCGTGCCCTCTGAGCTCACCCTGCGCTGGGTGGGTGAAAGAATCAATGTTAAAAGCCTTTTTGCTTCAGCACAGACTGTGAATTTCCCTGACACCCCAACCCCCAGCAGACAGAGCCGGCATACACAAACACACACACACAAACGCACACTCATACGCACGCTTTAGCACACAGCTCACCAGAGGTTTAGAGGTCACACCACAAGGACAAGAGGGCCCCTGGTAAACAACAACAAGCCTCCCTCTCTCTCTGGTTGCAGAGGGCAAACAGACAACTGTGCGGGCAAGTGATTGTGTGGCGGGTTAATTGCCCTCAGGCCGGCCTGAGTTAGAGGCAGGCCTTACAGTGATCGCCTAATCATATGGGATTGAGGCACTTGTCTGGGAGTGCAGCAGACGAGCAAGACACTCCGCAGCGGGATGTGTTTTCATCTCGTTAGATTGTGTTTTTCAGGGCTGCCAAGTCTCACATTTGGCATGAGAATCGCACCATAATCCTCTCACATGTGAGTGGAGTGGTCGCCCACTGTTGGGCAGAGTTGGATATTAGTGTGAGTGCATGTGGGTGTGGGTTATACAGTGCTGTACACCTACTACACCTTACAAAATCAGAAACCTGTGCTTGTGAAGGGACTTAATGGGTCAGTGTACCCGAATGACAAATAACACTACTTGACATTCGTTTAGCCAGAAAGTCTGTTGACTTAAATTATCACTTTTACAGATGAGGACTGGCAAACACGTCAGTGTAGAGTCACGTAAAAAAAAAAATCATCTACACCTTTCAAATATAGCTCTATGAAATATGACTTTTGAGCTTGACTTTTTAAGATACTCAAGTTCTTCATACCACATGTTTTGAACATTTGGTATGAAGGCAGTGTTTGTTGTTTGTTCCAAGCCCAGTGTGCATAATGCAACGATAAAACTCTCTTGGTACTCCATCATCAACATTATTCATCTTGATGAGCTGGTCTAATGGCAGATTGACACAGGAGAATGCAGGTAAACAGGAAGTTACCAAGAATTTTATCCCTTTTAGTTTTGATTCGCCATATTGCACAAACGTACGATTACTTTATAGAGCTAAGTGGAAAAATATACAGTATAAACATGTATATTTTTTGTAATTTGGGTGAGCCGGCCTTTTCGAGTCGGCCTGTATTTTGTACTTTACCTCTGTACAAATGAGAAAATACCATCAGTTTGGATTATTTCGCTGTAGACATCAGTACACTGCAGCACGATCATATTCCCAGCAGCTCTACTAGTATCTGGCCAAAAACTATTGATGGAGAAAATTGGACGGAGCCAGGCTAAACACCAAACAGCTCCCGAACTTCAAGCTTATGTCCGAGACAAAGTGCAGCGTGGGAGGCAGAGCCTCGTGGCCCGGGTGTCTTCTGTGCTGCTGCTTCACATTCAGGTTCGAATTCCCAGCTAATTCATCATGCAGATGTGCTGACCGTCTATTTGCTGTAGCACCAAGAACTGCTACAGTAAGGGAATCAAATTAATTGTTCGGGGTTCATTGTGGAAATAAAACGCTGAGTCATGAAGCCTTTGAATAAGCTTGCGTGCAGAGGAGAGGAGGACTCATCTTTTTGTTGCATGTTGACCCAGTAAATTCTCTTCTGACTTTCCTGCTCTCTTTGTTTTTAATATATCTTTGTCTGAACCTCTTATTATTTCTCTCAAGTCTATTGACTGCTCCCTCCCCCTTCCTAAATCTCGAATCTCCTCTCTAATAGCCCTCTAACCTGTGCCATTAGCAGGCCCCTTTATCAGATGAGTTACTGTAATACTTTAATGTATTTTATTTTGAAGTCCAGCCTTGCCGTTTTGTTTTGCACTTATGCAGTGATGACTCTGAGAGACTTCCTGTGTGTCGCTCCGTGTGCCCGTGTGAGTGTTTGTACAGTATGTGATGTAGACCCAGCGGACCTGTCTTGTTCTGTCATGTTCACTCTTTTCCTTTTCTCTGTGTGTTCGTTGCCTTACCCTTGTCTTTTGCTGTGATGTTGTAGAGCTTGGGACTTATGGGAAACTAAAATATTATCACTCAATGACTGAGGAAGGTAAGCCCGAAAGTTTTCACTTGATTCTTTGAGTCAGCTTCTCTCATCCGTCTTGTTTTTTTATCCCTCCATCTTGATCATGAAACGACACCTCCCCGACCCCCATTTTTTCGTTTGCTTGTGACATACAGTTCGCACAATTTTTTGGCTTTTCAGTTCGACAACCTCTCTGAGATTTCACTGACATAAGTGCAAATCATGGTGGACATGCCATTTTTCTTATTTACTTTTTATTGTCATTTTTATTTTTGGCTTATTTTCTTTTTTTTAATTTTTATTTCTTCTCACAAAATATGTACATACATATTGTGTGTTACTGTGTGTAGTGTTTCTATGGATTTTTATTAACAATATATTTAAAAAAAAAAAAACAATCTAGAAAAAGTGTTGCTTATATTTGATTCTGTCAGAAACCTTTTCTTCTACTTTGTCAAAGTATAAGACATGTATAATTATGCAGGCTGGTAAAAACACACAAATGCACAGCATACCATCCCATGCCCCACACTCAGAAAACACAAGGCACAAGAGTCTCCTTCTTTTCCTTTCTCTTTTCTTTGGCCCCGTTACCCATCTGCGTCGCTGAGAAATGCATCATCCATGCCTCAGAGCTCACTCGGAGGTTCCACTCGCACCAGCAGCGGGTGCAGACGCGTAAGGCGAACGTTGCTGAATCCCGCAAACCGGAGTGACTCATCCGCTGGGTGGTTTCGTAACGGCCAGGGCTGACAGGGGAAATAAGCGGCTGTGTAACATCATCCGGGGAAGGGCTGGTTATTCTTCTGTTCTGCAGTTGCTTCATCATTATGCAAATTGGGTGGTTCTGACAATGTGTGCACCTCAAACGGACCGCCCAGGAAACACGTTGTCCTCACTTCACGGACTGAATAGAGAAAGTTTTTAATTTTGAAGCTTTTGTGTAAACATATGAAATTTGCCTCTTGCTCACATTTATTCATGTCGGAGCTTTAAGGTTTCTTCTTTGAAAAAATATGAGAATATATTTTGTTGAGAATGAGTTAAAGGGGCTATATTTAAGGATTTTAGTTGAAATAATAGAAAAATGAAATAAAATTATCAACAGAACGTGAATAAATGACAGTTTTGACAGAATGAGCTGGTCCCCGAGCTCCGAGTCCAAACCGCTAGCTGCACGGCCCAATAGGGAAATTCAGTGTTATTAATCCACCTTTTAAATCGCATGTTTAAGCATATGTAATATACATTATTTATATTCATGGACAGACAGACAGATACCACACAGTAATTCTTCAAGCCATGGACTGTAAATGATCTACAATATGGTTTATTTATAGATATTGCATTTTCCACTCACATTTTCCAATCAAATTATCTAAAAACAGTGTGCAGTGTCTGCATTTAGGTTGAAAGTAGGTTATGTGACAGTTATGTTTTGTATAATCAGCTGAAAAGGGCATGAAAAGAAGGCGTCTGAAGCACCTGCCTTTCTAGATCTTTGCATAAATACTTTCCCAGCTTGTAATGACATATCATGCCAGAGTTTTCTTCTTGACATTTGAGAATTTCCTTAGAAAACCCACAGCAGCGAAGCCACACCCTGCTGCCTGTACAGGCCGACCCAAGCAGAGACAATGATCACGCACCCACATTTGTAGAAACAAGCACTGATAACAACCGCCCAAGGTGAGTGTTGTCAAGGCGGTGGAATGTGTGACGCCGTCTTGTGAAAATGTACAGTGTGAGCGTATGTGTGTGCATGTGTGTGTGTCTGAAAGGAAGAGAGGCGGGGAGGGGCGGTGCGTTGCCAAACAATGAAAAAGACAAAGTGAGAGAACGATGGTGTTTGCCAGCGACAGATGAGTGTGAAAAACAGGGTGGGGGGGGGGGCAATGTCGAGTGAGATAGAGGAGGAAGGCCGGCGGTGACTTGGGGTGGTTAATGATTTTCGCCAGAAGGTCACAGACAGTGTTGGCATGGTTGGGTGGAGTAGGTACCAACGCGTCACTGTGTCAAGCACTGACAAATCAGCCGTGCGCTCATAAAATGAAAGAGAAAAAAGATCGTTCGCATTGATTGCAACGGGCTGATTGGGAGTCGCATGCATGCAAAAACCTGACACGCACAGGAAGCCCGTGAAATTAGATATGGATACAGCAGCACGGAGGTTAATGATGCACGAGAGGTTTTACACCAAAAGAACATGACAGACGAGACAAAATATCTCACAACACAGTTTTGCTTCTGACTGCTGACTATGCCCAGCCTGCATAGCCGTCAAATATTAAAAACCTGATTTGTACAACATGGGAACATAAAAAGCTGCACTGCTTTTATGCATTTGTACTCATATATCTTCTGTATTGTTGTCTGTGTGTGTGTCGTCGGGGGATTTTTCAAACTGTGGGGATTTCGTTTGAAAGTCGTTGTTCCGCCTGCCGTCAACATTTGTGGGCAGGATCGCCTTGGTGGAGCCTTTATTTGTAATTTCAAGAGGGCGTGCTGCTTATGTAAGCCACAAGGTCATGTTGTTCAATTGATGACTGGCGTCAGATCAGTCCACTGCGTCACAGCATCGCACTCTCAGTACGAGTGGAGTTATTTAATCGATAAAATGTTATCAGCAAATAATTCTCTCGTCAGCATCAGTGATTTTTACATAGGTTGTTGATTAAATCCTCTAATTAGCAGATGTCTCTTACAGGCTACGTTTCTTGTGTTTCTCTGAGGATATCCACTCAGCTACTGTACCTAAAAACAAAGAAAGGGCCGTGATTACAATGAAATCAGCTCCTTCCTAAGACGATGTCTTTAATGTCTTTAACCTAATACATGTATTAACCTTAATACATCTGTTATTATGCCGTGATGCTGCTCAGCCTTTTCGTTTGCTTTTAGTTCCCTGCTGACATCTCTTGTGAGTTTCTGACCCGATATGAGAACTGAACGAGAACAGGAGTGGATCTGACCTCCAGAAGGCAGATCTCTTCACAAGAGATTCCCTCCCTGCTGCCTTTGCCTCCACCAAGGACCAGGACATTGCAGGATCATCAGTATATGATATGCTACGTCATATTGACCCTCGATGTTGTTGGAACGGCAGTTTTGTGTAAAGCCACCGCCCTGTGCGCACTGTGCTTCTGAAATGCGACCCGTCTGGGGTCAGAGGTGACGGCGAAGGAGCTCTTACTGGGATGAGGCCGAGAGGGTTTGAAGACGCTGCAGCTCTCCGTTCTACGTTTAACCGCTGTGGCCATTCTGTTGCAGGTAAATTTCGGGAGAAGGCGTCCATCCTTCACAAGATCGCTAAAAAGAAATGCCAAGTGGAGGACAGTGAGAAGGCCAATGGAGTGGCAAGCCGCTCAGGTAAAATGCTCTTTGACGTTCCTTAGATGTGACATTTAGGGTGAATATTGGTTGCTTTCTGTTGAGTTAGATGAGAAGATTGATACCACACACGTCTGTACGCTAAATATGAAGCTACCACCAGCAGCTGGTTAGCTTAGCTTAGCATTATAGCTGGAAAAAGGGGCAAACAGTTAGCCTGTTTCTAAGAAAAGGCATAAAATTAAGTCTAGGTTGACTCCAGTATGTCACTGTGCCTGGAAAAGAAATACCCCCGCACATAACACCCCGGTAAAACCACAATTAGCTTAGCTTAGCATCAAAACAACTAAATTTAAACTGTACGGATAAAACAAACAATATATAAGGAGTTAATAATGACCTTTAGAGGTGCTGTTAGGGAGATTTAACATTCTGATTTAAAGTTAGATGAGAGGACGGTTTTGGTAAATATGATGCTATCACAAGCAACTGGTTAGCTTAGCTTAGCATGAAGTTGGAAAAATGGGCAAAAAGTCAGCCTGGATCTATCCAAGGGTGACAGAAGTATAGCTTCAAGTTTACCCTATAAATATGAGAGAGAGGTGTCACTAAAAAAGCGTATTTCCCAAAATGTCAAACTATTAATTTGATTCAATATCAACTTATTTTCCACAAACATCAGCTTCCTGTCGCTAAAACTTCACAAATAGGCACGACCCAGCTTCATATTCCTCATATTAGTCATTAGGATTGTCCACTGAAATAGTTAATGAGCATCACATCCGATGTTAAACAAGCATGACATTATCAAGAACTGCCCAATTGATTGCGAGTGTTGTCTTCAAGCAGTATTTAAATCAATCAGAGTCACTGCCAAGTGTAATTCATGTGTGTTTTTCACTTCAAAGAGCGCCGGACCAAAGGATAAACAGGAGGCCAGAGGAGACACTTTCATGGCCACAATGCAGTCAGAGCAGCAGAATCAAAGCGAGGCATAGATGTGTATCAACAAGGCAAAATTATGCTAACAGCGCCGCATTAACATATTACCATCTTAATCAAAAGGCATGACTTTTCTGGCCTCACATATCATAAAATCAGTCCGTAGTGAAAGAGGATTCAGCGTCAGTACAGTTAAGTGTATGATTAGATTCATATCCCATCTTTATCCGTAATATCTCGGCATCCCGGCGAGGGAGCGCGGTCATGTGGTGGACGACGGTGGTTTCAAGTCACATTATCCATCTAAGAATCTTCCTAATTGTCACAACCACACTCGGATTAAAGCAATTTCCACCGCAATTATAGTTTTATCATCTGATTACATGGCTCTTGGCTCTTTGTGTTTTAATAAGGGCTGTTAACTAAGTCTGGTCTCAAATGAAAAGGAATCATATCAGCCACCAGAGTATGATGAGAGATGACAAACACAGCCTCAGTCATGCACATACTCGTTTTATGCACAGAGTGATACTTAAATGAACCGCGGTTAATATTTAGAGTGTGTCTCCGAACGAGGTTTACGTCGCTTTCATAACTGTTTTCCACATTATTGTTAACAGATTATTTTTAATTGACCTGAAGCGTCATTAAAAGACACTGAGATTAGCTTTATCACAATAAAGTGGCTCCGCTAATTCAGCTGCAAACATGTTTAAGTTATTCACAATAAAAGCCCCCCATTATTTAGTAATATAAAAGCTTTTATTATGAAGCGGCATTACAGGAAACGTGTTTTCACCAGCAGTAACTAAACAGGACTCCTGAGACTGCTGAAAGTGAACACAATGAAACGTATTAACAACTCATTTTAAAACCTTACTTGAGTAAAAGCATAGATGTATTAATTTGTACTTACTCAAATGAATGTAGTGGAGTAAAGAGTACAATACTTCCCTCTGAGATGTAATGGAGTAAAAGTATTTTGATACAGTTGAAAGGTTTAACTGCTCCACAGTGCCGAGGTGCTGCCTCCCACCCTTCTGCCCGTCTTAACAGCTCACACTGTCATGTGTATCTGAGGCACTGACAGCTTTCCTTCCTCTAAAAGCTTTCCACTCTAATTATTCTTCGAACTCTCCCACAGATAAGAACCTTCCCAACAGCTCCAGCGTGGAAGTGGAAGTGACACCACCCATGAACGGCACGGCAGGCCAAGAGGGGGAAACGGTAAGAAGTCACGGCACAAACACAAAAGACCCGCAGTTCATACGGACTCCGTCCACTCGCCGACTAACCGGGTCGCGTTGTGAAAAGGCGACGCAGCTGAGTGACAGATATCAAAGTCAGAGAGACATTTATGAATATTTTATGCCTTTCATCTGTGTCTGTGTTCCACCTTGAGTGTGATTGATGCAAAGGTTGCACTGACTATGGCACAGGTCACTACTGCTGGTAATTTCCCAGCATGCACCCGGGCGAGTTCCTCCATCTTCAGCCAGACCTGCCAAAGACCCGCCTCCTCCCACTGAGTTCTGTAATCACACTCCTCACTCACCTGCTGCTCCCCGCCGCTGGTGCTCGAAATGAACACACTCGCACACATGCCTCAACACACACACACACACACACACACACACAAGCACACACAGTCTTTGACGTACGGCCGGGCACAGAGCCCCAGAACGGCACCTGCAGCAGTCGTGCCGGCGTGAGGGATGGCCGTAGGGCGCAGCGACCCGCCGGGCCAGCAGACGGTCCTGGGGCAGGAGGGCAGCGAGTCAAAGTCGCACACTAAGAAGGAAGCAGGCAGAGGGGATGGGCGTGACGGTCACCCTGCTGGATTCTCACTCGTTTTATTGCCGTGAGAAAGAGTAACCCCGAGGCAGACAGAACCCTGCTAACACTTTATCACACAGCAGAAACTTGTACATACGACTCGGTCTTAGAGGTGGAAATATTTTGTTTTGGTGTAAAATACACACAGATTAATCTGTAAATATCCAGAAATACAACAGACGAAGACTCATGTGACAGCAAGTAATGATTATTTCCATATCAATTCATCTGCCAATTATCTTTACGATTAATCTATTAATCAGTGAGTCATCGAAATGCTAAAAAAAAAGAAATCTCATCACAATTCCCGAGATAGTTTTGTCCAACCAACAGTCCAAACCCAAAAACTCATTTACAATCATAAATGACAGAGAAAAGCAGCAACTGTTCGACATTTTGGCTTGTAAAATAACCAATTATCAAAATAGTTGGCAACTTATTTCGTGTCGATCACCTGATCGATTAATCGACTAATGGTTGCTGCTCCAATGCAACTTCTCTGTCTTCATGAACTCTATAAATTGCTGTAGCTAAACTTCTTTTTTTAATAAAATCCCGCTGTGCACCATTTGAATGCGGCACAGGAATGGCGGACCCCGCCACTGACAATGCAGATGACTACATACAGAGGTAACAGAAGTGTGTAAATACATTTAAAGGCTATAACAGAGAGTTGGCCATAAACAGTATGAAATTGGGGGTTCAATATGGTTGAGAGCTTGAGGATTATAACTTTAAATAAGCCATTTGTTTAATTTTCCTTCTATATTCTGTATTCCTAATATTCTTTGTCACAAGGCCTGAAACCAATTGCATAGGCTGTACTCTGGGTTAATCTGATGCGGTATACTTGATTTAAGCCACTAACCTTTATATTAATCTATTTTTTTTATCAACTGATCTTGTATTGCAAGGATTTGTAAAAGGCTTTGCAAATACACTGTAATATGACCAGTAGCTCTGCTGCTCCACAAAACTATAGGGATTTTAATCTTGCATATATCCCCATCTGAGTCACGGTCCAGTCTTTAAAAAGCAATGCTGGTGCCGATTCATGAAAAAAAAATCAAATTAATCCTTCTGCAACAAATAGATATAGTAGAAATGTAACATACAAGCATGCCTGCTGGCTGAGATCCAGACGATACAGACCGGCGTGGAAGCATAAGGGAGCTTCTCAGAATAGACTGCACAAGAAACTGCTAAAGATGAGCAACATGACCGTGCGTGTATTGATCTGTCTCACTGCGCCGAGTTGTTTTCAGATTGATCTCTCACTCCTGGGTTAATAATAGTCTTTACTGATGAAACTGTCATCGCTGGCCTGAAGCTGAAAATATTGTGCATCTAAAAAATAGTAGCAACGCAGCCTACTTAAGACAATTTTAGACTCACCGCAAAACTTTCTGAGGTGAGGGCAGAAAAACTCATAGATGGAAGACAGAAACAACTTGTCTCAGGTGGTGAATCACTGAGTCTTGGAAGAGCTGGACGTTTATTGGCATGCCTAAGCTTGCCTTGGATGTAGCTGGAAACAGCTCACACCTTCATGTGACGCCAGAGACCCCCAGAATTGTTCAATTCCTCCCGAATAAGGAGATAGTTAAGGTACAAGATTTCCTGCAACCCTTTTCTGTTGTTAAAAGCCTCGAGAGCTGTGCTGACAGAAATGATCCTATGCTGTAATATTTCCCCCAAAACAGCCGAAGTTAACAGGTTTATTTTTCATAAAAGCAATATTGGACGAGCGTGGTGAACATTCATCTGGTTCTAATTTTATAATGCGTCTTGGCGTCTTGTAAAGATAAATGAAGGGTATGACTCAGAGCGAATTGTCTTTCTGCACAAATGTATTCAGGATTTTCCACTTTCGGCACACAATTTGAATATTTATGAGGAAGCGTAAAGCTCCTGTAATCACTTCTTTAGATAACATACTGGGAAACTATAGAAAATCATAACCGACGGTAATTTGTGACTCATGCTACCTCCTCTATCACAACTAAAACGATTTCAGGGGGAAAAAAATGTGTCATGGGTTTCAGGATGAAAGTGACGTCGGATTTGGTTGTGTTTGCTTTTCTTTTTTGCTAATCAGTATGAGTATTTAATGTCCAGATGGAGCGTCCAAATCCAAAATATCCAGACAGCAGATGCTGATATTCAGGCCATGACACTTTTAATATTCAAACTACTAAAATAAATGAGTCTCTGAAGAAAAATATTAGAATAAGAGGTAAGAAAATGTGTAGAAAAAGCAAATGATACATTTAAGGTTTTCTTCCACTTCCGTATGATGAAAGCATGGTTACAGTACGTAAAGCCAATAAGTTAAAGGTGCAATATGTAAGAATTTTAGTTGAAAACATTAAATTAACTAAAATAATAACAAATGTGATGCCAAATATAAGACAGAATGCTAGCCCCAAGCCCGAAAACCTTTCTCCCAGCGGTCCAGAGCTCCTGTGCTAGTTGTGTAAACGCCAACTATCTGCCGGCTAGCTGCATGGCTAACTGAGCTAACAAGCGAACACTTGCTACAGTTATGGATGTATAATCAGAACACACATCTGAAATTAACTAAAAGAATCAACAGAATGTGAAGAAATAATAGTTTTGAAGTTACATCAGAGCAGAGACTTCTTATTAGCATGCCAACCAGCTAGCCCCAGCAGTCCAAGGCTCCAGTGCTAGCGATGTAAGCTCAGAGTGCGGGCATACTGGAGTCAGCTGGGCCTCTAGCTTCACGGCAAACGGAGCTAACTAGCCAACTAGAGTAAGCAGCAGCTAGTTGTTACTCTGGTGATATGCTGCCCCCTATTTGTTTGGAGTATAAATCAACAAGTGGCCAATTCTTACATATAGCACCTTTAACAGATCAACAAATGCATCAGGGTGCAGCCTTCATCGCAGCCTTGCTTACAGTATGTGTGCGACCACAAAAAAGGAAGTGTATGCCTAGCCTCACACCAGGTGTCAGCACACACGCTTCCCTCAGGGAAGAAAAAAATAGCAAATGTCACGCCTCCCCTCGCAGCTCTGCGGTGCCTGGTAAAAGTCAGTGCCTTTAAGCTCGGAGTTGGCAGTGTTGCCAACTGAGGCACCACAGGGCAGGAAAGGCCCCCAAGGGGATGGCATTTGGAAACCATCTCAGAGAAGGGAGCACCGGCTCTATGGGATACTTTTGCAGAGAAAGCAAGTAAAGCACATCATAAATAGACAAGTGACAGGCCCGTAGTGCGCAGTGTCAGCCAGAAATAGTCACCTACATGCAGTCAACATATCCGTGAAAGAGCTCAGGGGCAAACTGCAACGCAACATAATGCTGTGTTTCCTGTCAGAACATGGGAAGAAGCACTTCCTTTTGCCGCTCACGTCTTCGCGTCTATAAAAAGCGCTGGTTAAGAATTGATCCCCTGAAAGCCTCAGGTTTTTTGGTTTTAGGCCTTTTAAACAGAAAACAATGCAGCCATCTGGATATGGAGAGGAGGAGAAATCAGAATGCTGAGCGTAAGTGATGCAAGCGCTGCCTTTTGTTTGGCAGCTCTGATTACCAAGGTTACCAGGCAATACTCAACAGCAGTAGCTGTCACAGCAGGATAGGCTCCATATGATTCATGATTTGTGCAATAGCCAGCTTTAAAGATTCCCGCTTCGCTTTCTGAGCGTGCCTAACTAATGTGATTGAGGCTGTTGAGACTTAAATGATTTTCTTGACAAAATGATTGTTTACTGAGCAACAGCTGTTATCAACATCTGCCTCGCTGTATGTCTTTTGCACCCTTTTGCCGATTGTAGTTTTTACACCTCGGCTAACGTTACTCTCAAAAGGGCAAGAGACAAATTCTAGGTCATCAGTGCGTTCTGCTCAGGTCTGCATGTGTGGACCTGTTGTTTGCAGGTCCCCACGGCTCTGTAGCATGTTGTATAATTGGAAACAAAGGGACCCGAGACATCTTTCCACTCTCAGAAGGGTTTTGTTGTTGTGCCATTTAAGTTTAGAAGAAGTGGAAGTAAGCACAAAAGCTGAACAGGTAAGCATGTGTCATCTTCAGACAGTGACAGCTTGTGTGATGCTGATCTGCGGAGAGGTGACAGTCTTTGGCTCACTTGGCATTCCAGTGGCAGGTCCAATCAGACCCCGGGGGTCTGCCGGTGCAGCCGGCATCAGCAGGCAGCAGTGATGAGCCCCTGGTGACTGGAGAGGCAGAGCCCTTCAGGCTCGCTGCAATCTCCCAAATCACAGTCATCACACTCCTCTGTCTTACGGTCACCGCAGAGCAAAGGCGCATGCACGTCAAGGTCCTGTCATCAGTTTTCTGCAGACCTCTGCGCTGCCTTTTTTCCTCTTGAAGTGCTTGTGTCGCAAGAGTGCTGCCTGTCTCTCTGGATAGTTGCTATGGAGAGGTGTGTCCCGATGAGACAAGTTATCAAGCTAAAGGAGACACTTGGATTGTCATGAATTTTTCCCTTCATTACTTTAGGAACATGCAGAAAGCATGACTCAACTCAGTGTGCTATTTGCCTCATGTTTATCCTACCCAGCAGGTAAATAAAACACCAGGTGATGACACTAAATGGCATGTGGGCAAACACTAAAGCATGTTTAAGCGCGTGTTTAAACGTTTTCCAACCCTAATCTCCCTACGCTCTTTCTGTTTTTTCCGGTGTCTCCTCTCAGGCCGAGGATGAGGAGGAGGAGGACCAGCCTCTGAGCCTGTCCTGGCCCGAGTCCAACCGCAAGCGTCTCACCTACCTCTTAATCATACCCATCGTCCTGCCCCTGTGGCTAACGCTGCCTGACGTCAGGAAAACGGTGCGTGAGACTGAGTCCTTCCCACTCGAAACAAGAATGTCATCAGTTTTCTCTGGATAAGTATTGACTCTTTATTCCTGATATTCACACATTGCTCTCTCTTATTCTTGGTCTTTCAGTCTTCAAAGAAGTTCTTCCCCGTCACCTTCGTGGGTGCCATCTGCTGGATCGCGTGTTTCTCCTACCTAATGGTGTGGTGGGCTCACCAGGTACGCATACATTTTATCGAGGGTTCGTTCACTCCCCGGGACGCGACGCTGTAAGAAATAATGAAGCGTCGTGTGATCACGACAGCGGTCCCCAGAACATTATACAATCCTAACATATGCATAATCCCTGTCAAAAAACAAAACCAAACAAAGGCAAGACGCACTCCTCTTTTCTCTCCATTTCTCATCCTTGACATTTAAAATAAAACCATATTCTGTCATCCGCCCGCTCATAAATAATTACAGCTGTCTCATTCAAAACAAAGAGATTGTCAGAGCCGGAGTTTTGTCACCTGCATCACCTCCCGAGCATCACGAGGAAATTAAAAATAGCCGGAACAAAAGATTAGGTTTTATTTACCCCTGAGCTTAGTTTCCTTTTTTTCTTTTTTTTTGCAGGTTGGAGAGACCATTGGGATTACAGAGGAGATTATGGGCCTGACTATATTAGCAGCTGGAACCTCCATCCCTGACCTCATCACCAGTGTTATTGTGGCACGCAAGGGGCTGGGTGATATGGCGGTATCCAGCTCCGTGGGCTCCAACATCTTCGACATTACCGTCGGGTACGCTGTCTGAGCATGATTGGAGTCTTGTGCAGGGAGATATATATGTATTTTTTTTCATATTTGGGAACTGAGAAAGCGCTTACTGGGTCCAGCGTCCACCAAGCAGCAAAATGGAAGTAAAACAATTTATGCTTCGTTACTTATATATTAACATATTCTCCTCTTTTTATCTTCATCCTCAGTAGCCAGGATCTTGTTTTAAGCTCGGTGTGACCCCATAGCGGATGTAAAAATGTGATGAAAGACAAATAGTTTCTAATACATGAAGCGTAAACTGCTTCACTTCCAGCTGCTCACTAGTTGTGTTTCCGTGTCCGCAGCCTGCCGTTCCCCTGGCTCATGTGGTCCCTGTTCAGAGGCATGCAACCGGTGCAAGTCAGCTCCAACGGCCTCTTCTGCGCCATCGTGCTCCTCTTCCTCATGCTCCTCTTCGTCATCATCTCCATCGCCGCCTGCAAGTGGCGCATGAGCAAGCTGCTCGGCTTCATCATGTTCCTGCTGTACTTCGTCTTCCTGGTGGTCAGCGTCATGCTGGAGGACAAGGTCATCACCTGTCCGGTGTCCGTCTGAGGACCTTCGAGGACCTGCTTCCTCTCCCTCGTCACTACCACAATCACCACCGACACAGCCATCCTTACGTCTGCCATCGCTCTCACCTGACCCTTGTGATCCTTCACCCCAGGAATAAAAGATGAATGAGGAAGGACTGGACAAGAGAGGAATATAAAGAATATGGAATCTACTTATATTTTCAGTGAGCAGGTGGTGGCGGGGAGGGGGTTAAACCAACAAGGGAACAAGACTTTGGTTTGGCTGGTTTAGCGTAGGCCTAACCTGAGTGGATTTTTATTTATTTTCATGATTTAATTGGCAGGCGAGGAGGGTGGGTGGGGGGGCGGGGGGTGTACCAGCCAAATATAAAAAGCATTATGCATGCCATTAGTGTCACTAGATGAGCTGGAACCAAGACTACACCTGGTAGGTTGAGGAGAATGACCTCCTGTGAACTGCGGAGGGGAACGAAACAAGAGATGCACCGTATGAAACTCTCAATAATAAATGCAGTGGCTGAGCTGAAATTGTGAGCATATTTGAACACACACGCACACACACGCACACACACACGAGTTCAAGAGACTGAGACTCCGTCGCCCAGAGTGAATTTAAAGGACGAGGAAATGGCAGACTGTGTGGATGAAGATTTTGTTTCCGAACGTGTTTCCCGTCAGAAGGTATCGAGCGAAAAAAAGACTCTCCTGCGGGCTTTTGCACCTGAGCAGCAAGGGATGAAACACTCTCAGCCAGGCAGGCGAACTTCTTCTTTGTTACTTCTTATTTTGCAAATTCATCATGTGCTCAGTCTGAACGACGAGTTTAAAGCTTCCCCTCTTCCCTGCCGGATGTCATTTTTCACCACTGAATTTCCCCTCAGAGGATTCCTCTTTTCTTTTCTTTTTCTTTCGTTTTTTTTTTTACTTTTGTTTTCATTTTCATGAAATATATAGAAGTAGCATTAGATGTACTGTAGCAGTATTAGTTAACGTAGAGTCATCTTGACAATCTGCTCCTCTGTTTTTTTTTTTTCTTTTGCCACTGAACGCCACGTTCTGATTGTACAGAACTTTTCATGCTTCACACGCACCGACTGACAAAAGCGAGGAGAAGGAGAAAAAAAAGCCTAACTGAAGATTAGCCTCTCAAAATATATGCTAGCCTTCGATATCTTTCACTGGTTGGAATAAAAAAAAAAAAAGGCATGAGTACTTTAGGCTCATTTAAGTTCCATAACGAAGTCAATGTCAAAATAATACATTTGAAGAGAACTTAACAGTGTTTAAGCGTCATGGTTGATTTAGATTAGTCAATGTGTAGTGCTTTGTTCACAGTAGAACTGGGCTCAACTCACCGGCTAGTCAAACTCCCGGGTTAGTAGTTTCAAGGAGTCAACTGCATGTAAAAATAGACACTATGAGGTGAATAATACCAACCAACATTTAAGAAGTTGTATACCAAAATGTATACTTTTTCAAACATGTTTCATAACTTCTTAATGCAAACCACTGCTCAGTCTCTATGTAGAAAAATGTCAACCTGTATGGTCAACGATATCTATCAAACTTGTGCAATTTCTTTTCTAATCAAAGGTGCTTTTGTGTGCATGTGTGCAATCTGCATTTGAAGTCATCACACAATGACCATTCCTTATACTTACCTATGACTAGAAGAGGTTATACTACCAGTATTTTGCGACTAACTGCAAAAGAAATATACACCAGTCTGTGTTTTATACTGGAAATAGAAAACCATAATCACGATCTCTCTTTAAGCTACATAGAATGTGGAAACCACAGATTAAACAGCAATATACCGTGTGTGTCGTCGTTGAGAAACCTCCCCGACCCTCGCCCGCCCCACACCCCCCGTGCGTCTGTCCCCCGCTGTCCTCCCTGTCCGACGTGCTCCGAAAAACCCTGCGAGATAAAGAAAAAAAAAGACAAAAAAAAAAAAAAAAGCGGGCGACCACTTCTCCGCGAGCCCCCTTCCTGTTAGAGCTGGCCAGAAAACACCCGCTTTTACCTCAACACAGCCTCTGTACAGCAGCTTAGTAGGAATTAACTGTAAAATAATCGTAAATAGATTCTCTGAATGTGTGAGGAGAAATGCATGCGAGGAAATTTGGGCTGGTTACCCACTGACTGTACAGCTGAGCTTAGACCAACTATATATGTTCACTTTTATGCATCCATTCAGAAAGGAACACCAAGAACTCTATTGGTTTTACTTTGTAAATATAAACACCTTCTCTTTTTTCTTTTGTTTTGGCGAGAACCAAATGGTTACCACATGTACTTTACTCACTTTTATTTCTTTTTCTTTTTGTGACAGTGGATGGAAAAAGGACAAGGACGTGTGGCCCTTTAGCATCATAGTATTACTGAGCAATGAAACGCAACACAAGAGCATTTATTTTTAGACTACTCGACATCTCATTAGCATACTTCACACCGTAAGCGTGTCTGCTGAGCTTCTGGAACGAACAACGGAGGGCTTTAAATACCGCGCGGCCTCCTCGACTTCAACCACAGCGGGATTTAGCGATGCTGACACCGTGTTTTCTGACGTTTGGCAAACGATGCGAACGCACGGGGAGAAGGAAAAGTGTGATCACGGCGTCAACCGAACTCCTATGTTGAAGAAGTGTTGCAGTACATGTGGTGTGCTCTCATACTGTATGTGTGCTGGAGCACTTCCCGCTGAATACCTCTACGATGACTCATGTACATTGAGAAATTCTCCCGCGCACAAACGCAATTGAACGCTACGATCAGAGCGCCCACGCGCTGATGACGCGATCACGCCTCTAGTCTCGACTCGCCCCTCGTTTGACATTTTCCGGGAAACGCAATTCTTCACTTTTCTTGACTATTAGATGATTAGATGGACGCCACTTTTGTGTCAGTGCAGGTACGTATTAAACAAGAGCCAAACAAACAGGGAACTAGCTAGCCTGGCTCTGTCTGAAGGTAATAAAATTAGCTGACCAGCAACTCTAAAGCCGTGATTGTTTAATCTGTGCAAAAACCAAAGTGTAAAAAACGAGAAGTTGTAGTTTTACGGCGAGTTACGTGCAGGCCAAGCTAGCCCTTATGCTGAGTTAAGCAAGTTACTTGTGATAGCTTTATTTTCAGCACGCAGACTTGAGAGTGATATCAATGTTCTCGTCTAAAGAAAAGAAAAGAGAATTAGTGTGTTTCCCAAAATGTCTAACTACTGCTTAAACAGGAAAAGAGGATGTCAGCTTAGCTTCGGTTGAATTTCCACCACTACTGTACGGTCACGTGTGCAACATTTTTTTCCCCGATCGCTCCAAACTTCTCATGGTGTTTTGTGTGAGAGCATGAACGGTGAGAGGGAAAGACCAAATAGGAAGAAGGAAAAAAAAAAAATCCAAAAGGAAAAGCGGGTTAGCATGTGAGCTTGGCAGTGGTTGCGGTTTCCCAGGGTAGGCGACCGTGGAAGTTGACCACTGATGAACATTTCTTGCACTGTAAATGTTTTATTTTCTTGGTGTTAATGTAAGATTTATTTAAGGTGTACATATATACAGATACAAATTAACCATATACTCTATATGTGTAAAAGAAATATGTCTCTTTATGTAAAAACACAAAGTATATAATAAAACAAATAAAGATGATAATTCAAATATGCAACAATGTGTCGTGCTGCTTTTTAATCGCTGTCGGTTCTCAGTAACTCACTGTATTAAAATGTATTTAAGATAGAGGGGCATTTAAGTGTTTATTAATGTATCTATCAGCAGCTTTAATTACTAATTTGTTCATATATTCAGTCAAATATCATTAGACATGTTTAAAGCTATGTCATACTGTGTGAAACGTGAAAGGCGTCCACCACTGTGAGTAACAGATTTGGTAAATTAAGTCACTTTCACAATTTAAGTGTATTGGTCAGCTTTTCTTTCGTTACTGGAGAGCATACTTGTGAGAAACAAGTTATGTGTTTGTAAGGCTTTCACTTGCTTTGTTTGTTTTTTTTTATCATTAAAGGGGCACTCCACCAATTTCCCCCATGAAGTCCAGCTTAACTCTTAACGGTTAGTGCTACTGAGCCGGTGAAAACAGTCATATAATGTCCTCTGTGGCTCTGGAGGGAGCTTTACGAAGTTGAAATGAATATAAAAGACAGGGGATGGAAGGCAGTTGGATCTAATGAAAGAGTTGCATTATGGGAACTGTTTTTTTTACTTTATAAAGTTGGAATACTAAATATCTGAAGTGCCCGTGTTCATGTGCTGCAGCAATGAATACGGCAGCCTGTTGTTCTAACTGTCGGTAATGACTCGGAATAATTTGCATGTTAATTAAAAAAGATTAATTAATTAATTAATTTAATCCGACATTCGACAAGCCCACACATACACACAAACAGGTTTTAAATGAATATTAAGATGGCATTGTCAGTGAGTGTGTCTCTGTATGGACACCTGGCCTGCGCAGTTCTTGAGTAAAAAGCTTTTTGTGCTCTTAAACTTCCTGCAGGTGTCGAGTGAATACCCTCCATTGTTTCGTCGACCTTAGCTGCTGTGATTTCCCTATTGTCTGTCCCTGCCTTGTCATTCATCAAAATTAAGTTGACTTGGAGCCCACTGTTACAGTCAGGCTTTCCCCAAACTCAGCTGCAGAGAGAAAAACACTTTCAGCATCAGTGTTTAAATGGATTTGGCCTCAGTGATGAACTCAAATGGCAATCAGCCCTGTGAAATAGAGGGGAAATACTGTGTTTTATCTCCATACAAGGGCAGTGATTAGCTTTTCTTCACCTCTCATGTAGCACCTTCCTGCATGTGTGAAGGCGAGCTGTGGAATAGGGCGCCCTCTTGTGATCAAACCCTGACAAAGCTATGATGCAATCGTGACTGATGCGGGCCTGATAGTCCACCCACCTGAAATTGTCCTCCAGCGGCGTTTTCTTCTGAAAAACTCTGAATAACTTTCCTTAGAAGTGTGTCTCATAGTTTTCCAGAGTACCTCCTCATGTATGTACTTTATTTCCCACTAATTGACTATAGATAGATGCGACGTGAGTCAGGCTCCTGTGCCCTCGTTTCTCTTTCATGTTGGATCCTGCTGGTCCACTTTAAATGTCAACATCTGTTGTGTTTCCCCAAAAAATTGCTGTGATTTATTCGTATTGAGAGATAAGGAAGTGTTTTTTCCAGACAGCTGGGGGCAATAAAGGGGCACATTCTCAACATGCACAAACATGGAGGCCGACTTGAGGCACTTAGGCACCCTAAGGGTCCCTGTGGTGTGATGTTAAAACCAGTGCATCCCATCAGGGCTCGGATATAACATACTTTAATCCTCTTTTTTTTTTTAATTAAGAGGGCTATTTGATATTCAGGACCGAAAGGGCATGTCGCAGGTGGGTGAGACTGCACGCAGTTTGAAATTTCTAAACTTGATAAGACATGCATGGGATTTCTCAAGGTAGGTTTAACAAAACACTGATGGTTGTAAAGATGCCACAGTATTATTATTTGTGGTGTTCCTGGTAGGAAATTAAGGGGAGATGGAGAAATCCCCTGGTGTTTTCTACCATCTCCACTTCAGGTTAGGCCTATCTCATACTGTAGTTCTGTGTAATCACCCAACAAAGGTACAAGCTACAAGAGGAACCAGTTTATCTACGTAATCTTTCAGGACTTTCCAGACCCTCTAAAATGATCCATAACCACATATCTGATCATTCCTCAGAAGTGTGTTTCATTCTCCCGGGTATTCCCGCACTTTCCACGGTAATCCAATGACTGCTTCCTCGCACCCCTTCGCTGGAAACTGTTCCTGGACATGTCTATCTGCAGCCTCGGCTGCGGTGAGTCAAGACGAATCATCACTGTGGTAACTGACATCGATAATGTTCATTTAAGTAACTTGCAGCTTCAGTGTGCAAAGGGATAAATC
The DNA here is from genome assembly GCF_965226575.1 of Pagrus pagrus. Lineage (NCBI taxonomy): Eukaryota > Metazoa > Chordata > Actinopteri > Spariformes > Sparidae > Pagrus > Pagrus pagrus. Next base: position 9,133,488 of record NC_140204.1, on the reverse strand, counting down.
ACCACTGTCACTGATAGCACTGGTTTGAACACAGCGGCTGTACGGGCTGCTGGTTTGGCTACTTTGGTCGTATTTCATTTCAAAATTCTGGATTGCATTCTCACTTTTTCTGGATGACCGATGGTTTGGAAGACGTGACGATATGGTGAGTCTCATGAAGTCAGGGAGATAAAGAAAGGTTTGTACTCTGTGTTGCTTGGCTGGGAGTCAAAAGTATGTTGTTTTTGGCCAAACATGCATTTACGCCTGGGAGCAGGGGCCCATACGATTACTGAAAGGTAAATTAATGGCCAGATAAATTAGTGAGAGAAGTTTCCAGAACAGGTAACACTTTATAATTATCATTATTAATTAAAGGTGAGTTTATAGCGAATTTAACTTTATTTGATTGTTATTTAATGAAATGCGTTATACACCATTTATTAGGCAATTGTAAAAGATTTATGAACATCAGGTGCAGCTTTATAATGGCCATCTAAATGTTTTTATTCATTAACAATTTACAAGCTTTTATAAACATCCCTTTCATTTTTATACACAGTTGCTTAATAAATGGTTCCCAAAGCATTTGGCTGTTTGTTAACAGTGAAATAACTATTAATTAAAGAATTAATACAAATCAAATGTAACATTTCTTAATGGTTGATGTTTATTATAAAGCATTATAAAGACTAAGATTATAGAAAGAGGATGGGATGAGATGAGATGATTAAATAATTAAATGAATGAAATGTCATTTGAATGAATGCATTGCTTTTGAAAGGTGTGACTGCAGCTTCAAGTGCTGACGCCTGTGCTATTATCTCTGATTCATGTTGGAGATTAATTGCCAGTTTTCCAAAGATTGGCAACTGTTGGTGCAGCTTTACTCTATTTTATTATTATTTCTCAATAATTTTAGAAAGGATTATTTCTAAGTAGTACACACATACTTCCTGTTTTCAGTCTATTGTGTTAAAGTTTCAAAGTAAACCCTGTTTTTCTCATTGAAGTTAAATTGGGATCCTTGTACAGCTTTATTTTCTGTTTGTCTGTTCAAGCTTCACTGACTTTGGTTTTTTGGTATTTTCTGATTCCTCTAAGTTTGGTTTCAGTAATGCCGTTCATTGTGCATTTCAAGAAAAAAATACACCTTAGTTAAGTGCAGTAAATCCTAACAGGTAGTATGAAATAGTAGCAGCAGCCATAGGTGTGGTGGTAGTCTCAGCCTGGTAGTGAGGCGAGGAAAGCCAACAGAAATGTATTTGTCTGGCCGGCACTAATTGATTGCTATCTTCATTGATTTGAAGAAAGTACGATCAGATAGAAGATAAAGATGCTTAAAATGAATAAAACATAAAAAATTGAAGAATGAATACGCAAATAAATTAAAGTGTCACCCAGTCACACCCAGTAGACAGAACCCAGTCTGGCTAGCTGGAAAAATAAAGACTTGAAGTGGACTTTTCTGTCTATAAATGACAGTGACTGCAACTTTTAATGTCTAAAACACTCTCATTTTAATGTAAGTGTTTAAAAGTGTAAGTGTTTAAAATCTTTGTATGTACATATAGAAGCTAACTCGCCTTGAGGAATCTACAATACGTGGTAAGCCCCAAAAACTGACACACCCAGAAAAAACTGGGTCATCTCAGAAGATGTTACATCCAGAAACGCCCTTTTCTATTTAACATGAACCGCCGATTTAACGTTGAGATTTTAAATATTGCGTAACGTTGCATTGTTTCTGTTCCCTCAGCTGGATTCACCCAGTTGAATTAAATCTAAACAATTTAATAATCATTTTATACTCATTCATACTCGGGCCCCATGATACCAATGAGTTATACGGTACACACACAGAGTGGGTTTATTACTTAAAGGCACTTGTTGTTTGCATGGACACTGATGACGTCAGTTCAGGTAAAAGCCAATTCAGGTGAATTTAGGAGAGGGGGGGGAGCACAAGAGCTTAAGTATCTGATTGTTTTACAGTCTTGTAATGGACAACTTTGATTTCAGGATAATATTGTGTAACTTTATGTGCGCACTAAGAAATAGAGAATATTAAGTTACAGATGCTGGGAAGCTAAAGCACCTCTGATAGTCAAGGGAGCCCATTCAGGCTGATTCACCAGGCCGACTGCAAGGAAATCAAGACTCCATTAAAATTTGTGAGTCAAAGGCCATGTTGGCAGAGTCTGTGGGGGATTTTCCCTGCTCCAGCTTACATTTTTACAACAGACCAGCTCACTTTCTAAGCCATTCGCCAGCAGTTAATAAACTCCACATGCTTCCGAGGGCAAGGTTAGCAGCACCGAGGGCGTCCTGTTCAGCGAGTCAGCTTACTATCGGCCAGACTTTGCTCAGTGACTTCATCTGCTCGCTCTTACAGGGTGTGCTTGCATTTGACTCAGCAAAAAAAGAAAAAAAAAGAAAAAAGAATAATCTCAGAGGAGGCTCCCGGCCAAATCCTGCACACTCACTTGATCCTGTTACGAGTATGGCAGCAGTGAGGCAGACTTTGGCTGCAGAATGAGAGAACAGATTCAAAATATCTCAGACGCAGACGAGTCATCACCAAAAGTGCCCTGTTTTGCTGTTTTTGAGGATTCATGTGGGAAGCCGTTTTCATGACTCTTTAAAAAAAAATTGGTCTCAGTGGAGTTGAGACCGTGCAGTGACTCACGAGAGGGTCTGTGTTGATCTGAGTTGTAACTGCTGCACATGTGGCTCCGTGATTCAGCTCGAGGGTCGTCTGAGAAAGGGTTTTGGTTTACAACACAGAGAAACTGATGGACAATAATAGCCTTACGAGTTGACATGCACTAATGTGTCATTATGACTTTTGTGACTGTGAATCACACCAAATACGGAGAGAGAAAACCAATCTACAGGCAAAACGTCCAGATAAACAAGGCGCTTAATGTAGTGAACAGCTGGCAGGACGAAACTTCAACTGTCGAAGTGTGAAAGAACAAAAGAGTGTTGAGATAAAACGCCTTAATGGCAGAAATGTTGTGATATTGTCGTTGCATCACTTCACATTGACTAGTTCCTGTGTGAATATGAGCTACGATACAGGACCGCTAGCTACAGTTTAATTTAAATAATTTCTAAAATTAGAAATCATTCTTACAAATTTAAAGTTGTCAGAAATAAAATGCACCTTTGCTGAATGTGGCTCATGTACAGTAGCTCTTGTCCAACAGCTTGTTGATAGGATGTGTGTGCTGAGCTGTTTTGTGAGTATTTTCTTGTTGGGTTGTGTGTTTTATGTTTATATTCTTAAGTAGTTGTGTGTTTTTGTGCTGTTTTGTATGTATCTCCTTTTTGAGTTGTGTGTATTTTTGTTGGTCAAGGGTTTTGTGCTGTTTTGTGTGTTTTCTTGCTAGGATGTGTGTGTTGAACCATTTTTTTTAGTATTTTCTTTTTGTGTTGTGTGTTTTGAGCTGCTTTGTGTGTATCTCCTTTTTGAGCTGTCTGTATTTTGTTTTTGGGTTGTGTGTTTTGTGTGTTTTCTTGTTGGGATGTGTGTTTTGAGCCGTATTGTGTGTATTTCCTTGTTGGGTTGTGTTTTATGTCTATTTTCTTGAGTAGTTGTGTGTTTTGTGTGTAATTTCTATTTTGAGTTGTGTGTATTTTTGTTGGTCATGGGTTTTGTGCTGTTTTGTGTGCTTTCTTGTTGGGATGTGTGCATTGAGCTATTTTATGTGTGTTTTATTGTTGTGTTGTGTATTTTGTGCTGTTTTGTGTTTATTTTCTATTTTGAGTTGTGTGTATTTTTGTTGGTCGTGGGTTTTGTGTATTTTCTATTTTGAGTTGTGTGTATTTTGTTGGTCATGGGTTTTGTGCTGTTTTGTGTGCTTTCTTGTTGGGATGTGTGCATTGAGCCATTTTTTTAGTATTTTCTTTTGTGTTGTGTGTTTTTTCGCTGTTTTGTGTGTATTTCCTTTTTGAGTTTTGTGTATTTCCTTTTTGGGCTGTGTGTTTTGTGTATTTTCTTGTTGGGATGTGTGTTTTGAGTCGTTTTGTGTGTATTTCCTTGTTGAGTTGTGTGTTTTATGTGTATTTTCTTGAATAGTTGTGTGTTTTGTACTGTTTTGTGTGTGTTTTATTGTTGTGTTGTGTATTTTGTGCTGTTTTGTGTGTATTTTCTATTTTGAGTTGTGTGTATTTTGTTGGTCATGGGTTTTTTGCTGTTTTGTGTGTTTTCTTATTGGGTAGTGTGATTTGTGTGTGTTTTCTTGAGTTGTGTGTATTTTGTTTTAGGGTCGTGGGTTTTGTGCTTTTTTGTGTGTTTTCTTGTTGGGATGTGTGTATTGAGCCTTTTTTTGTGTATTTTCTTGTTGTGTTGTGTGTTGTGGTGCTGCTTTGTGTGTTTTTTCCTTTCGAACCGTGTGTTTTGTGCTGTTTTGTGTGTATTTTTGTTGGTCATGGGTTTTGTACCATTTTGTGTGTATTTTTGTTGGTCATGGGTTGTGTGCTGTTTTGTGTGTGTTTTATCGTTGTGTTGTGTGTATTTGCACACAGACCCATTAATCAGCAGGCAGTGGTCCATGTTTTATTCTTGGTCCCAGTAAAAATGTAACACGTTACAATGCTCATATAGGTGCTATTCTAATTTAGTAAAAAAAAATATACATATAGATATTTTTTTCAATTATTTATTAAAAATGAAACTGAAGAGGCAAACGGGCCGTTGGCATGTTTACAAAATGATACCTTGGATTTATGTTTATAATCACAATCAGGACACGCCTTAGCAGGGTGCCCTCCAGCAAAGACACAACCACTGAATACAGAGGATTCCCTTCATAGTCACAACTGTGTTTACAGCATGTCGAGCTCTCTCCTTCCATTTAGTCAAATATGTCATTAATTACATTGTATTTTGGTTCCTAAATCTCTATTTTCCTTCCAGAACATGTATCAAAAAGTCTGTCCTTTAATAACCCTGCATGATGTTCAGCTGCCATTGTTAAAGTGCTGATTTCTAAACACACTCAAGGATTTTCAGAGAGCTCTGTGTTTTATCTGGCAAACCTTCAAATGTATATCTAGTGCTATGGTGACGTTACATAAAAATAAAAGATGACGCGCAACAAATTAAAAATCTTCACCATGACACCTACGAGTTCTAACAACAATGCTGTAACCATGATAAACAAATGCTTACCGTACGCAATGGAAACGTTAACCCTGTCAGGTCCTGTAATTGTCTTTTTACTTTAACATATTTGCTCTATGGGAGTTGACAGGTGTGTCCAGTGCCGACACCTTAGGAAGTGAGTCATCAATGCCAAAGGTGCTACAGCATGATCAATGTTGGGATCGTCAAAATAACATCTTGTTCAACAGCTTTGAGTCAAGCGAGTGATATATAGTTAAGATGGTGACTTAAAAGTGACAGCTCAGGTTGAATCAGGTTTAACCTTTAACCCTCAAAAAAAAGTATGAATGGCAAAGTAGTGGAGTAGAGGTACAAAGTAAAAGACAACTGAAATACTCAGGTGAAGTACTTTAAGATTGTAGTACAGTACAGTGATTATGTTAATGTACTCGGTGACCTTCCACCTCTATAAGGTTAAACCAGTTCTGTACAACAGCTGTAATTCACTGTAAATCCTCTGGAAGAGAACACAAAATGTGTGAATTTCTGTAAATCCAGTGAACAATGTGTGGAACTGAATTCGGGGTCATTAAGAGTTTCCTCGCAGAACAATGTTTCCTGTCCTGGACGGCCACCACATTCTGGTCTAGACAGCCTTTGAATCATTGCGTGATTCATTAATGAAGCAGATCCTGCAGTCATGATTTATTTTGTGTGCGGGTCAGCAAGTCAGAGTTCTGGTAAACTTGGACTGGGACCACTTTGACTTCATGGACGACACCCATTTAGTCATGCGTGTGGACAGAAGCGGCATTGTGGTGCTCATGGAGCTACATTTCAAGATTTCGAACACTTTGACAATACTTATATGAGGGAATAAGACAATAGACGCTCAAAAACTTTTTTGGATTGTACCTTCTAGAGTATTAACACACATCTGTAGGCTTTTTTACCTTTTACAAAGTTGTTCCATATTTTACGCAAGTCTCAGTCTCTCCTCAGAGGGATGTCCCCGTCTAAATTAGGCCAATGGGATTCCTCGTCGGCGCCCAAAGGTGCAGGAAGCCACTCCAGAGCTGCCCGGCCAGCCCAGAAACACACCTACCGTGCTGTAAGCCGCCACAGTCATCCGCTGACACTGCCTGGCGCGCAAGTGGGCGGCGAAACGCACACTTATCTCGTCCACCCTCAGCCTACTTTTTTTACTCTGCTGACGCCTGATGCCAGGACACATGGATCTAGGACAAGAACCGAGGGAGAGCGGGATACTCCAGGTCTCGTTTCGCACACTTCAACAGGTACGATGGACCTGCAGGGCGACGGCAAGCGGGAAGGAACGGGCACTCCGGCCGCTCTCTAAGATGGAAACTCTTCATTTTTTGCGTAATTGAAGTTTTGATGTTATCTGCCCGTCGTCGTGGGAGCCTGTTTTCAAAACATGGCGCTTTTTTGACCATAGAAAACCTAACATCGTGTTAATTAATATCACAGTGTGTGTTTTCTGAAGTTATTTCTGAACTGGAATCATCTTTAATTACGCACAAACCTGATGGATCAACGTGCGTCTTCAGTGTGTGTTCAGTATCACCAGCAGCGCGTTGGCTTTTCATCCCAGCACTCCTGGATGAGGATGAACCTCGGCCCTGAAAACTTAAAAATGGACTCTCCCACCCCGAACTCCATGTGAGCTTGGGTTTAGGAAGGAAGGCAAGATGTTGGCATAGCTGTTGAATTGAATGCCCTGCTATGCCATCAAATTGCCATCTTTCTGTCCCCTTTGCAGCAACTTCTCCATGGATGTAAAAACTTCCAGAAAGTCTACTGTCTTGTGCTTATTTGCAACGTATTTGGTTAAATATTTACTTAGATTGTGGACATTTTGAATCCTGTACATATGATATAAATGACATATGATGTAATTAACTGTGTACAGCAGGGTAAGGTCATAAGGATTAGCACTATTTGTCTGTAGTTACAAACAGTTTTATATATTTTTTTGAATAATCTCTCTCTCTCTCTCTCTCTCTCTCTCTCCCTGTGTGTGTGTGTGTGAGGACAAATTGTGTAGTTTTCTCTTAAGGTTTTTGTAACAATATAATTTACAGTGTTGTACGTCTTGTTCCCCATTTCCTGACACAATGCAAGACAGTGAATGTAACACACATTTTTTTATTATTGTTGTTATGGTTGCATGTAGTCTTATGTCCATATTGTTTTTGACAGGTTTCAGCCATATTGTCCTGTCATGTTTTGTCACAGAAGCTTATTTCGGTGCACAATAATGCACAAAATAAGACTAAAAAAACACCTTAAGGAGGCTGAAGGATGCAAATCTTTTATTATCCTGAAGAATAAGAACCTGTTCAAAATGCTCTGTAGCTTAGTGGAAAGTAACTAAGTACATTTACTCTAGTATTGGATTTAAGACAACTTTAAGGTACTGGTACTCTGAAAGATAAGATACAATGAGATACTCCTCTAGTAATCCTCCAGAGGGGAAATTCAGCGTAAATAAGCAAAAATTTAAGGAGCAATTTACAAAATAGATAATTCTAAGTGTATACAATTCAAATAAGAAGAGAATGAGACAGAAACTAGAGCAATTAAACTCACATTACAGGCAATAACAGGACACGTACCCACAGCTAGTGTTGTGGTTGAACTTATTGTGCAAAACCATCTTGAGCAAACATTGTGATGAGATTAGAATGAGCAAGTCACAGGAGAATAATGGTATCGTGATACCGACAGATATGAGTGTACACTGCAATATTATAAAATATGATTGTAATACATTATATATTATACAATAAACTATTTATATGTGTGTGTGTGTATATATATATATATATATATATATATATATATATATACACACAGTATACATGTATTATCAGATAATATAGCATAATGTAGTGTAGTATAATAATATGGGATATAAAGGATAATCTGAGGTGAAATTTAGTGATATACTATAGCAATGTTAAGTACAACTGAGTATCTCCAATACTATTTTCCACTTTATGCTACTTTGTACTCCATTACATGTTAGAGAGATGTTGTAGGTTTAACTACACTACATTCATTTAAAAAAAAAAAGTCGATGTATATTTCTAAAACATGTATATTTCTAAAACAATATGCATAATATGCATTATGTACCCAGCAGTGTATATAAAATCATTAGAATTGGCTCCATCTTAGCTAATTTAAATATTGAAATGTTGCACACACACACACACACACACACACAAAAGTCAGTCTGCAAAAAAAACAATCCCTTTAAGTTTCAATGCTGTAAGAACATTTATAACAACTTTGGTAGTACAACTTTGAATGCAATGATATACAAACCTACACCACTACCCTGCACCTTTGCCCCTTTAAGGCCACACTATTGATTATTGTTGCTCCCTATACTATCAACCCTATATATAAGGTAATGTGTTTTAATACTGCAAATAATTCTAATACATTTTATTCCAGAGCTGAAATAAATCTGTCTGTTTTCTGAATTTATTCCCGAAAGAGTCATTATTTAAAAGTATGTCTGATGTCCAATTAAATACCACTGTTTCAAAATATAAGCTGTTTAACATGTGTACTATTTTCTGTCAGACCTCTTCAGAAATCACTTTTAAATAAATATTAAAAACACTGAAATATATTTGATGGTTGATTTTATGTATGTATTTATTTATTTACTCAATTATTCATGTCTGCCACCAGCTTCTTGCGAAAAATACCAAATAAATCAGCTTAACAATTGTATTTAAAGTTAAATTCCGAGTTAGAAAATATTGTAATATTTGCATAAAAATGTAATATAAAGTTTAAATAACTTATTCAAAATATAACATTTTCTCCAAAACTGTCACATGAACGGTTTGTTTAACGTGAACGCTGCCGTGTTGTGGTCACATGATCAGCTCTCCTCGGTCATGTGACCCCGTGACGTCACGTCTTCGCTGCTCCTCTGCTCCCATGCTGCTTCCTCCTCCTCCTGCTCCTCCTCCTCCTCCTCCTGCTGTCAGCTTTCATACCTCTTGGTAGTTTGACCCTTTGAAACACGGGCAGTCTGAGAGGAAAGCAGTGAGGTAAGAATATATAATAACTCAGCTCGTAATAGCTCAACGGTCTTTATTACTCGCGTGAAAACATTAGCTTAGCTTAGCTTAGCGTAGCTGCTAGCAGCCTTGCTGCCAAGGTAAACAAGTCGAGGTAAACGTCTAAAGCTAGCTCATGTATTAAAACAATGCTTGGTTTCTAACTTAAGGAGTTGTTTAACGCCGATGTAACACGACGTTTTGTTCCTCTACCTGTCTTTAATGCTCCCACAAGCGTACAGAAAACCTGTCTTGGCAGGTCAGAGAGCCACATTAAGCACTAGTGAATATTGCATCATTGAGATTGGAAATGTGATTTACAGGAGTGTCCTGGCCAAGACCTCAGCACCACATATGACAGAAAACATAGAGGTTACCAAACAACGTCTCGCAATGAAAAGGTGAATGTAAACTCCCTTTTCCCCCACAACATGGTGCTATGCTTCAGATTATTTCTGACACTTTCCCAAGAAATCTTGAGAGGTCTTCACGTGTCACATGTCTGTTCTCTGTCAGGGATGGAGGTGTTACTCCAGCAGTTTGTTACTGGACTTTCATGAAGTCATGACTCAGTCCAGCAGAGGCTGATAGTGTTGTAGAAAGTCCCCCACAGTCCTGCTTGAGTGAAAGTAAAGATATCATGTTAAATTTCTACTTCGTTCATCCATCTGAATAGTTCTTGATTAAAAGTCTTAAAGTTTTTGATATTAACTGTCCTCAGTTATCAAAGTATAAGTAAAAGTAAATAATACATATATATTTGCATGTATGTATATGCTGTACATGAGGGGTCTACTGTGTATCATCCTGGTAAATTATTAGATCTGATGTTTGGGATTTTTTTGAAAAAATATTGGACTCTGTTTTGTTATCCAGTAGCTGACAAGTAACTAGTAACTACAGTTATCAAACAAATGTGCTAGAGTAATATTTGGCTCTAAATTACAGCACAGTGGAAGTATAAAGTAGCAGACAATGGAAATACACAAGTGAAGTACCTCAAATCTGTACTTATGTACATTACTTGAGTAAATGTACTCAGTTACATTCCATCGCTGCTAATCCCTCGTAGCAGATCCAAAAGCACTGTGTCCTGCAGCACATTTCCCATTATGCAAACTAAAGCCTCCCCTGCTGGTAAACTTCCTTATCATTCAAATTTCACTCCCAAAGTTTCTGACGCAACCGTGTTGTTACAAATTTGTAGCCAAACCAAAGTAACTTTCAGCGTCAGATTTTAAAAAAGTCACAGGAGACATTATACAACTGTTCATAGGCTACATAGAACTTTTCATGACCCCTAAACTGATCTTTCCTTTGTGACAAATCAAATTAGTTGGTCAGTGTGGTTTTTCTGTGACTTTTGAAACCACAGTCAGACCATTTTGACTCCCTAAAATGTGTACCAGTCTTGTTCAATACAAACATTTTTAGAAGGGTCCCTTAAACATATTAAAGAAATACAAACAAACTTTATATTCTATTAGTGGGACATTTTACAATTAAAACATAAACATGTTGCTGTTTTGGTGCTGCAGTTTCTTGGTCAGCATATATGCTAATGCCACTGTATCTGTTTTAAGCTAAAAACTGGCTATACTGAAAATGGGAGAGAGATAATCTCTTTGTTGTAACAAATAAAAAAATAATATTTTATTAATATTATTTTCTCCAATTAAAGACTGTGCTTCTAAACACTTATAGTATACAATAGTATTTTCCCCCATATGTGTGTATATGTGCCTCAGAGGTTTCATCTAATGTTTACGTGAAGCTGTTTCGCCTGACAGAGATGAACAGTGAAAACTTCAGCCTGAGCGAGAAGATAGTGTCCTCCTCCTACATCCGACAGGGGAGCCAGGCGCGTCGGAGCCATGAGCAGCTCATCAGACACTTACTGGAGCAGGTAAAAAGTCTAAAGCCGCCTTCATGTTCACCTGAAGGTCACTGCCGAGTCATTCACTTTTCACTTTGTGCGTACATTCCAGGGAAAGTGTCCCGAGGAGGGATGGAGTGAGAGCACCGTAGAGCTCTTCCTGAATGAGCTGGCTGTGATGGACAGCAACAACTTCCTCGGCAACTGTGGTGTCGGAGAGAGGGAAGGCCGGGTGGCGTCTAGCCTCGTGGCAAGACGACATTACAGGTTCGATTTGACATTAGCTTTACCATGTATGAATAGAGTCTCTATTCATAACATTAGAGGCTGACTAATACTGTATTTGTGAGGCCGATATTGATATTTGAAAGGTAAAACATCAGCTGTTTGCATGAATTGTAACCAAAAGAAGCATCTGAGCATGAAAGTTAACCTTGGAAACAATACTTTAAACCAAAAATAATCTCCTTATTAGCTTTTTCAGCCAATAAAAACACTCAAACTGATCAAAGTTAATAGATTAAAGCTTCACAATGTTCAGGAAGTTTTTAAATTGTCCCTGTTGTGACACTCTACTGTTGTATGTAGGCTGATCCATGGAATCGGTCGGTCCGGTGACATTGCTGCTGTTCAGCCCAAAGCTGCAGGATCCAGTCTGCTTAACAAGCTGACCAATTCAGTTGTGTTGGACATCTTAAAGCTCTCAGGTTTGTATATTTTATCAGTCAAACTAAGGGTGTTATATATTTTGAAAGAACATTCAGTATTTATGCAAAATAACACGAGGATTTATGTTACTTTTTTCTCTTTTTTTACTGTAGTTTGGTTTAGTTGCACTTACATAAAGTTGGGGGACTCACAAGAGTTAGAAAGTGACAGATCAAAAAAGAAAACACAAATTGCCAAATAGATAAAGCACGGGCCGGAAGTCGATCGTGTGTCGCAGTGCATCTAGTCCAGAAAACATGGACGTCTGCAGCAAGCTAATGCCATGTACATGCAGGGTTTCATTCCAGCCCAACACGACAGAAGCTGACGCTCACAAAGACCTCCATCAAATACAAGACAACTGAATGGAAACGGCAACTGCAAAGTTGTCACATCACGTTTCACAGTGCAAACTGTACACTACATAAAGTCAAATATTATGAAAAAGCTGCTCGCTGTTCACTCTGCTGCCATTTTGCTGTGATGTCAGGTGTGTTCAATCTTTAGAGAGCTCCTTCAGAGTTACAGAAGACATAACATAGATGTAAAGCAATCTTGTATTGCTCCTTAAATTCAGGTGTAAATGTGGGAAAAATGTACAGTAAGCGTGCTTTGTTTCCTCTGGATAACAGGTGTCCGGAGTGTGGCGAGCTGCTTTGTAGTTCCCATGGCGACAGGAATGAGCTTGACTCTGTGCTTCCTGACGCTTCGTCATCGGAGACCCAAGGCCCGCTACATCATTTGGCCTCGCATCGACCAGAAGTCCTGTTTCAAAGCCATGATCACAGCAGGTGCTAATCACATCCGTGTCCCATCTCCTGTCACCCTTACATCCTGCTCACAGACTAGACTGGTGTCAGAAATATGGCAGCAGATATTATGACCTTAGAAATTGTTTTTTTGTGCCACGTTAGGTGTCTTTGTTGAATAGAAACACGTACGATCGCTCTCTCTTGCTCATATCTGACTGTTCTCTCAGGCTTTGAACCGGTGGTGGTGGAGAACGTTCTTGAGGGCGACGAGTTGCGGACAGACTTGGAGGCAGTTGAGCGAAAGATCGAGGAGCTCGGAGCCGAGAACGTCCTGTGTGTTCATTCAACAACGTCCTGCTTCGCCCCGCGGGTCCCTGACCGGTAACATAAGTTTTTACTTACCCCATTAGATACTTCTGTTAACATCACAGTAGATGATTTCTAAATACCAGTAAAGTATAACCATTAATCATTATGAATTATCTTGTCTTGTAGGCTTGAGGAGCTGGCCACTATGTGTGCCAAACATAACATTCCCCACGTAGTTAACAATGCATACGGAGTACAGTCGTCCAAATGCATGCACCTGATACAACAGGTATGTGCCAGTCATCCTGATCCATGTGTTGTTTGTATTTTAGAAGCAGTAGAATACTTGTACTTGTCTTCACTTGTGCAGTAATTGCATGTGGCAGCTTGAACTGAAGCTGTAGAAGTATTTACTGTTGTCTGTTCTTTGCTCATTAGTGGCAGATAGAGTGGTTAATTACATGTTTCTTGGACTGCGTTTCATCAGGGGGCTCGTGTAGGAAGAATCGATGCCTTTGTACAGAGCTTGGACAAGAACTTCATGGTTCCAGTAGGTGGCGCCATAATAGCAGGTTTTGACGAGCCCTTCATACAGGAGATAAGCAAGATGTACCCAGGTGAGTATTAATGTTACTGTGGTTGAGCTGGGTGACTTGATATCGTTGAAGTCATTGATAAAATAATAGATGAGTGGATTTATGCACAAGAACATATAGTCATCTGTCCTGTCTCATGTATCTGCAACCATTACAATATGAGGAATTTGATAAATTAATACATGATGGACATGATTAATAAAGTACATTTATGAAAAGAAATCAAGGATATTTTGAAATAATTCTCCAAAATGCTCTCTCATATTTAAAAACGCTGAAATAAATAAAATAAGCTATCTTTGTCGAATGTTTCAGCGTATGATATTATCTAATCACAAAGCAGTGGGGGAAGACTCGGCTTGTATAAGGGATAGTCTTAAAAAAAGATGATCTAAAGGTAAAGGCTTTCTATTTTTTATATTCACAATGTGTCAGTCCATGTCCACAAAAAAGCAGTGGCTCACTGATCTCAAACAAGAGTAAATAGTGTACTCCATTGGGACTATTTTCTGTGGCACATTTAGTGAGCTTGTGAGTATTTACAGCATTAGGTCAATGTTTGTGAGACTCAATGCTCAATGATGTGATTTTCAGAGCAATAAACTATATCAGGCTTTGCAACTTAACAACTTGACTTAGTCCTGGTGGCTTTTTGCAGGTCAGGGTCCAGACAATCGACAAAAAACAACACAACAATAACAACAACAGATAGAAATTCAGTTTAGTTTCTCTAATCTGTCCGGGTTAAACCCTTCAAACCCTTGCTGATCTTGTTTATGATGTAGAATCAAAATGGCGACACCTCTGTTAACATGCCCTCGCCCCCACTCACAGCTACACAGCCTCAGATTTTCGTTTTTTATCAGGCCAGTTCTTAGTGGGACTCAAACAGTGATAGAAAACTGAATCCTGTTTTGCCGTAGACATACATGAGATGCTTCACCCTTACAGCCGCTGCTGCTTCGAAGTGTTTCTGCCTATAATTAGCTGCACACATTTTGTCAAGGTTTCTATAGCTGCTTAACAGAGTCGCTCCTCGACCTTCTCTGTCCAGGTCGAGCATCGGCCTCGCCTTCCCTTGACGTCCTCATTACCCTTCTCACTCTGGGAGCAAGCGGCTACAAGAAGCTGCTGTCCGAAAGAAAGGTGAGCGCATGCAAACACCACCTTTTATGAGGCTGAGTGTTTTAATATATGGGCGTGAAAAAGACTGCAGCAATGTCAGTGCGAATATGTTTCTGTGCGTGCTGTGTCGACATCTTTCCCCCGAAGAAGGGAGGAAAAAAAAAAAAAGCCACAGCTTACATAAGTAGTATTGAATTGCAGCGGATCACATGTTATGACTGTGTGTGTGTGTGTACCTGCATTCTGACTGAGGAATGAGACTGGAGCGAGCGTTGTGCGTTGTGGAGGGGAGGAGTATGCTATAGCAAGATAAAATTGATCCAGAAGTTTCAGAAAACATCCCCTGGTGGCTCGCTGCTTTAAAGCAGAGTTGCTCACAATGCAGCATCCCCCTCTTCTCTTCAAACGGCAGGCACTGCAGCACTCTCACACCTCTGAAGTGCTCTTCCATAAAATGTGCTGTAAATGTTCTGGATTGTTTCTGTTCCTGAAAGATGACTTAAAAGAAATCTAATAAGCTTTCACGCTCTGTTAGTAAAATTCCTACATTATCACAAGCCAGACCTAAACGTTTATATAACACCCAAAATGCCATTAGCGTAAAAACTGGCTCCGTAGCAGAAACATATATCTAGGAAATACCTCTGGCCTCTCGCGTGACCCGCCGCCATCAAGGCTCATCGATTTCTCCTGGTCCACACTATGCATAATTAATGTACAGGACCGGTTTTCCATATTGTCTGCAAAACTGAGTGATTTCCTCACATCCCCCAGACCCACCCACCCACCCCGGGGGGTCGAAAGCTTTTAATAATTCAGACATTTCATCTGTTGAGATTCATTTACAGCGTCGTGTCACCATTTTAGAAACTGTCTCGATATTGAAAAGAACGAACCGATGATGTGTGCTTTTTGTTGAGGATGGGTTTTAGTCATCGCACACACACACACACACACACACACACACACACACACTTATTGTCTGCAGAGCCGTTGCCATGCACTCTCTCCACCACTTGCCGCCCCCCCTTCTCCTCACCAGGGATGATAAAGTCATCCATTGTTATTAGAGAACAAGGGACACTTGGAGACACTTGACATCATTGAACGACTGTTCGTGTTTGACTCATGACAGAGAAAATATTTTCCCTCTCGATGCTTTCAAATTCGAAAAGTATGAGTCAGCAAGAGCACGCTCATACACACACACACACGCGCATTGTTGCAGAGAGCAGATCCTTTAATGTGCGACGCTTCACCGGGGAATCTGGCGCCAGTAGCCAGCAACAAAAACACTGCGATTTGTTGTTGTGCAGCTTCCCCACCTGTCCTGGGCTGCTAACATCTGCGTCCACCACTCCTCCAGTCTCCCACACACTGCTTTGAGAGCCCGAACTAAACACACTTTGTCAGCATACTTTAAACATGTGGATGTTAGACTCTCAGGATAAAAGCATGTGTTTCCGCCTCTCCTGCCTCGCTAATTGATCCCAGAGGTGAGTGTGGAACGCGAGTAAAAAAAAAATCCTTGCCAGAGAGGAAGCGGACACTTTGCTTGTGCTGAAGCTTGGAGGGAAACACACACAGTCAGGCAGGCAGGCAGGCAGGGGAGTAAAGGGGGAGGGTTTCGGACATGGACCGGCCTGCCTTGCGGATAGATTTGCTTGATTAGCAATAAAACCAAGGCTGCTGTTGCTAAAATAAGACTGTGGCAGAGTTTGAAAGGAGCATTGTGCTGCTATTTATAGCTCTTTCGTATGGCCCCTGCTCCCTTCTGGTTCTCTCTCCATGCCTCTTCTCTGTGTCTGCATATCCTGCAGGAGATTTATTCGTTCCTGGCTCAGGAGCTGAAGAGTCTGGCCTCAGCACACGGGGAGAGATTGCTCCACACCCCACATAACCCCATTTCACTGGGTAAGCTCAATGTACTGGCTACAAACTGTCTTGTCCATCCATTTCTGACCTTTTTATTAGTACATTTCCTTCATTTTAAATATTTAACGTCATCATTTTGTGTTTCTGTGTTGCGTATGGCGTCTTTTCTCCTGCAGCCATGTCTCTGGACGGTCTCCAGGCCGAGAGCGACAAGGCAGTGACTCACCTTGGCTCCATGTTGTTCACCCGGCAGGTGTCTGGAGCCAGGTATGAAAACTTTCAAAGGGCGTGGCCACAATCTGGCCCAGTGAAGGAAACATGGGGAGGGAGAGGAAAAACAAGAGGGTGTGGAGGTGTGTGTGTGTTGGGGAGTGAGTCTACGCATCACAAAAGTCAAAAATGGGTTTGTCCACATCCTCAAAAACGAGGGGGATGAGCTGCGTGTTGCCAAACAAAATGGCCAGTTGGAATCCGCAATCAGCCAGATGGATCTGCTGAATACGGTGCAGCTGAAGCTACTTTAGTTGATTAGACTGCCCATCCTGTCAGGGGCCGCCTCCCAATTTAACAGGATGGTTTCCATTATGATCCGCAGAGCGACGTCTCCACAGCGGGCACGAACTGTGACGCAGCATTGACAGCCATGTCCTTGACTCGCACTGCTGGTGTTTTTTCATAGCGGCGGGGAGGCGGATTTGTCAATTCTTCTTTGTTGCCTTCTGCCTCAGTCACTCATGGCTGCCAGAATACAGGATTTCAAGTCGGGGGCTGCTTTTGTTTCTCTTTATTTCCCTCCAATAGTTTTTGACCAAGCACGGGAGCCCATGTAAATATTTTAAATATCCGGGATGAATGATTTATTCGGGTCATTCTGTCCTCCTTGTTTTGTGTTTGAGTTTCTAATGCACTCGTGGCTCAATTGCATTAAAAAGCAGAAAAAGAAACACACGCTTCCTTCCTTCCTGTCTTGATTTCTATCAAGTCAACATTTTCCCATGGTCAGAGTGCAGAGCTGACTCACATCTTCTAGGCTTGTATCTCAGTAGCATGCTGAATGAGATGCATTGACTTCTAAGCTCCAATGACGCATATTAATCTTATAATTTATAGCAGCATAACATACACATTTAATAAATAAAGTGTTTTCAGTGCTAACCATGAATACTGTATGAACAAGCTGGCTTTTTCCCACATCAACAATGAGCTAATCTCTCTAATCAGCACAAGGGGAATGCATTTCCCCACCATAATGGTCTGTCATACACGTAGACTAATGGCTAGCCAGTAATTGATTTCAAATTAAAGTGAGTCTAAACTCTGCTGACGGTGGTTGCAGCCCTGCCTCATTTCAAAGGCGTACGTATTGCTTACAGTTTTGCAGGGTTTCACACTTTGGAACCGGCTACAGCTCGAAGGTTTAGCAGTTTCTCGCATCAAATATCCACCTCTGGAAATACGCAAGGTTGCGTTATGTTGACAATGCAGTGCTGCCTTGTGTCTCTCATTTCAGCTGAAAAGAAAGCCTTTGGCAGAACTGTATCATGCTAACTGCTAATGGTTACCAATAAAACAGGGCCAACAATGGATCACATGACTACTTGAATGCGACAGGGTTTGAACCCATCTAGCATTTTTACCTGACTCTGCAGTCCCCCTCAGTTTCTAGAGAGGTTTATAGTGTCTTCAGCGGATCCCGTTGGGTTTTCTGTCCCACAGCGTTACTGTTTTGGTCTGGGACTCCCTAAAAACTTGTTTTTTTCTCCTGGATGGGTGTGGTTTTGCAGGAGGTAGTAGTGCATGCTTCAGGGAGCTCTGTGTCCGTCTCAACTCGTGCTCTGAGTGCAAATTGTTTTGGAAAGGTTAGTGTATATAACCTCGTCTGTGCGCATGGAAGGTGATATTCTGCCTTGCAAGACCGTTTGGGTGGCTTTATGAGAAGTTTTCTGCTGGGAGACCTTTAGAAAGGTCAGTCTTTAGGTGATACAGTATAAAACTACTCAGTAGTGCAGTAATTGAAATGATGTGCTGGCTGAAGTGGATACTGACTTTGGCTCTGGTGTGGACGAACACAGTTTGTGTCCCGCATGGAAGTTGGGTTTTGTTTTATGGCTTTTTATCATTAGACTTTGTGAATGTATTGTTTTCAGGTATTTACATGAATATTTCCAATTTTCAGCAGAGATTTTGTTAGGTTCAGACAATAAAACAAATAATAAACAACTAGAATAGACTACATCTTAGGTAATAGGTTAAAAAATAACAAATGATAGTTGTTTCTTGGCATGTTGAATACTTATCCTTGCTTGTTTTTCACCCATGTTTCCAGGGTAATACCGCTGGGCAAGGAGCAGACCATAAGCGGCCACACGTTCCGCGGCTTTATGTCGCACTCGGAGGCGTACCCCTGTCCTTACCTCAATGCTGCATCGGCTGTCGGAATCACCCGTGAAGATGTGACACTGTGCATCAAAAGGCTCGACAAGTGCCTGAAGACCCTGAGGAAAGAGGGACATGCTGCGAAAAGTAGTCCGCCAGAATTTCCGTCGTGCCAGGAGGACGCTACTGGAGAATGATTGAGCAGGAATAAAAACACTTTAACTGGCACAGTAGACGGTGAAGTGATTTCGACTTAGATTGAGCCCTCTCCTGCCTGCTCTTACTTCTTGCCTGATTTGAACCGTGTGTGTGTGGGTTTTGAATGGCACTTGCTGATGGATTATCAATTCAGACACTGACTTGAACTCTGCATTAACAGCTAATGATGAAACTGTGCAGGTGTTCACTGTGAACGAATATGACACAAGCCGATGTCAATGCCGTCCTCTGCGAAAGTTTGCTAATTAGTAGACGTACGAACAAAAGCTGCATGCAAATGCTTCTCAGGAGCAGATGGTTGTTCACCACTGATCTAAAATTAGACCAAAGTGCACTGTTGTCCGTATATACTGAAAATGCTGTTCTGTATGATGGATTTTTTTTACTAAAATAGATTATGTATGTTTTTTTTCCCCGTTTTTGATACTGTCCGCTGCTGCAGCACTGTATTCTCTCTCCATGTGAAACACTCTGTTTCAGGTCCTGTCACTTTAAGGTCCCCCCTCCCAAATACCAAGTCTCCTCTGATTGGTCAGCTCACACACGCCTGAGCCATCACTGCTAACAACAACAAAGCAGCTTCACAAAATGAATCCTTACGTACCAAACTAAGCGCTAGGCATAAATTATGGGAATGTGTGACATAGTGTGATGTTGCAGAATTAAAGGCGGGACTACTGATGAGGCGTTTCAGGAGCAGTGTTTTCTGTGGGAGAGGGGAGCT
Source organism: Pagrus pagrus (assembly GCF_965226575.1). Classification (NCBI taxonomy): domain Eukaryota; kingdom Metazoa; phylum Chordata; class Actinopteri; order Spariformes; family Sparidae; genus Pagrus; species Pagrus pagrus. Next base: position 9,113,730 of record NC_140204.1, on the reverse strand, counting down.
TCTGTTGGGTTCCAGATCGTTTACATGCACAAAAACCTCTACAGGGAAGATATTAAATCATATATTCTATTAGTGAGTCTTTCAGTCTGAAAACAATGCGTTCTGTGAACAGAGTTCTGTTTTGGGAATACATTAGGATCCTCCACTCACTGATACGTGAAGCGATATAGCTTTATAATGTAATATGTCGGTGCAGTGTGTTGTAATGTGATACAAAAGCCTTTGAGCCATTAACTCCATTTGAACCCAGTCTATTGAAGTAGCTCATCGACTTTTAGGCTCTGGAACAGATCGCAAGGAGCAGACACTGAGTGAAGTCCAAACATAGATAGTGTAGTAAACAAACGATTCAATACATATGTAGCTAACTGTAATTTATTATAGCACAGCGTAAGATGAATTTGGCTTGCAGATCTTCAAGGGATTTGATGTGTAATCACAGTCTCCTCAGTGAGGTCTTACTTTTGTCTTATTCCCTCTGCTCTCCTATCACAGTCATTAGGAAGCAGAGCTGGTAGTGCCCCGAGGCACAAAAATAGACTCCCACTAAAGCCTCACTGACTGATGACTAATCTATATTTCGATACTGCACTGTCCAAGTTCTTCCTGCGCCCTCCCCTTCATCTGCTGCGGATTATCAAGGTTGATTGCTCTTTGAAAAGCTCGAAGCCTGTGAAGTAGATGCTGCTGCGCGTTCTACAGATCAAACGCTCACGTCCGGACGAGAACTGGAAGTACCAGCGCTCGTAGTTTGCTGCACATGCACTCGGCCCAGGTGCGCTTGGTTGAAGCAATGTACGTTCAGCACATGTCGGTGTTTCGACCGCAGTTTGCGATGCAGGTCTGACGCATGTGTAGCAGCAGCGCAAGCAAATCCACCCAGCAGCGTTTGAAAGTGGGCTGGAGTCAGACAGATCAGGCTGCTGTATCAGCACACTTTTACTGTTCCCAAGCTGTACTGAGCCATTAACAAAATATAGTGGAAAAACACTATGCAGTGTGACAGCGCCGGCACATTGCAGCACTCTGAAAAGCAGAAAGTGGCATTCAACTGTGTGCACTGTTCAGCTGTAAATGATTGTGGATGTTGGACGGTATGTTGGGCTCACGTGAACGAAGCTGGTTGCTTCTCAACATGCAGAACTGTTGAGCACAGGGATGGGCCGTATGGCTCTTAAATGATAAAATGGTATTCAACCGAATCACTGGATTAAATGTTGGTGTTGTGCAGAGTCAGCATACCTCTGTTTTATAGGTTAGTGGTTTAAAATGTAATAGATTTTTTATTTATTACAAATTATATCGGCTTAACAATTTAAGTGAAAAGTTTAATCTTTATAAAAACGTCCATGACTTTTTTAGAATGTGGATTATATGGTTTGGCATGGACTCCACAAGTCTATCCAAAACCTGATGACTCATGTTGTCCCAGCATGATTCGATGATTTGATTTGTTCCACACAGTCTGTTCCCTTAAAACCTTTAGTCTGGCCATGGTGTGACTTGACTTCATACTGCAGCGGGATAATGACTCAGAACACTTCAAAGCTTCGCAAGAACTACTCGAAGACCAAAAACGATCATGGAGTCTTTACTGTCCTCCACGATCGCCTGAGCTCAGCCCTCTTGAACATTTATGGGGGCACTTGAAAACTAAGATCCTCCCCCCTTTCTGATCATGTGATGCCCTGATGTCACTTACTCATGCTCTGTTGTTTTCCTCCTCTCTCCAGGTGAGCCTGCTCAGGCTGATTGAGGAGTCAATAAAGAGGGGGAGGGGACTCGAGCCTTTCTCTTTTCATTCCTGGCTGACAGCAGCAGCAGCAGCTCATGTAGCTTTGTTTGTTCTTTTGCTTTTTCTGGTGGGTCCGGTGGTTCAGTTTTGTGGCGCTATTTCTGTTGCAGGGTTTAGTTTGGGGAATGTTTGGGTAGGGTAGAGGGGAGAGCCCGGTTTCGACGGCCCTGTAAGGGCTGGACCGAGGTGGCTCCCCTTCTTTTGTTCTTTTTTGCAGGCCCATCAGGTTGTAGTAGTACAAGAAGCTTTGTGAAACACCGTCAGATCATGCTGGGATAACATGAGTCGTCAGGTTTTACAAGAACTTGTGGAGTCCATGCCAGCTGAAGTGCAATGCTGTCATTAAAACAAAAGGGGGACGTCCCAAATATGAAGATTCAGAAGTCGCTCTCCTTTTTGGACCAAACTACTCCAGCAGCGAGAATGTCATCACAGAAATACCCTGAAAATATGACATCTTTGCTTCAACAAGCCACACTGTATGTCCTTTTCTCTATTCCCCATCACCATTTTCCCCGTTTTTCGCTGATGTTGCAGAGATGCTGTGGGGATCGAGAGACAGTCAGACTCACTTTTCTGTGCTGGCCAGTGTTAAAGGACCCCCCCCCCCCCCCTCTATTGATCAACTCTGCTGCAGTGTGTAAATCAGAAAAAGGGCTGCCACTGAGAAACCTGAACAGGGCATCTGTCTATTTTTTTTTAAGCAATCTAGTTATCAGTGTGACGGTGTCAAGCACTGCAAACCGAACTTTCAGGGGATGGTTTTGGGAGAACAGGCCACATTTAAGTGTTTCCCTTATACCCAAATGTTTGTTTACCTTCATCCCTCCTCACCAAAATAGACGGCCTTTAAAAATATTCCTCCTGCATCTGCACTCCACACACTCAATCATAAGTCTAAGTACCCCAGGGATGTTGCTGGATGACAAATAGCCCTTCGCTCCTGGCTCTCAGCAGCTGCCAGCGAGGGTTCAGTGATGACGGAGCACCGGAGCGTCACAAACAGGGCCTAAGATTAACAGACCTTTACCGTAGTTTACCAGTAGGTTCACGAGATACCAGACTGGCACCAGTAAGGACCTTACACAGGGACCAACCTGTTGCCCACCTCAGCTTCAGTGTTATGTAATCGTATCGACCTGGTCCTGTATTTATCTTACAGCAAACTGTTCAGGTAACCTTTAGAGCAGCTGATGATTAAACACGTGTCAGAGCAGGAGTAGCCAATCAGATGCATAGAAACAATCAGTGCCAGCTTTGTTCTTGTTTGCACTCTTGATGGATGCAAATGAATAAAATCACGTGAAAGTATAAAATGAAGTTCCTGCAAGTTTGAAATGATCTTATCAAGACCTGACCTGCCTGTTGAAGTTGGCAGATGTAGAAATACTCGAGAGGAAAACCGATTATAAGAACTGTATGATTTGGTAAAGTGGAAAGGGAGTCCCATTTTCTCTCATATAACACATACTGTGATGATTTAAGAACGTCAGATTTCATGAAATGGCCCTGGAATATTCTAGATGATGGTGAACAACTGGAAATATTTCATTTTAATGTGTGTGCAGCTTGACTCATGAGCCTGGAAAAGAAGGCAAGATGTCCCATTTGATTAGTATCATGTTGTGTCAGTGATCTATGAATTTTGTTTTCGGCAGACCGGTGAGTGAATTGTTCTTTCTTTTTAAAAATGCATGTTGCATTCATGTGTTCGTGGTGTCTTGTAAGCCCACGTTGGCTGATCATAGCTTTACACCGTTCAATAATAAAAAAAATGTAATTTATTCATGCATTGCAATCAAATCCAAATCAAAGCCTTAAAGTACGAAAGAGTGGTGTTATTTTATTTCATTATTACAGTCAAATCGAGGAGGCCTGTGGGGTTCTGTTAAATGTGTTAAGTCTAAAACTTTTTTCATTGGCACGTATCTTTTATTCTGAAGGAGTGAAAATGGAGGATTTTTCACTGCAGTCCAGAGCTCCTTTACTAGGTGTCCCTGTACATATACTGCAAACATACTGTGTATACTGTGTCTGCATGTGTAGCCACTGTAAAGCTCTGCCAGCTGAGCTGCTCTGCACAGACCGCCACAGAGGCGCTGTCCATGGTGCTGCAGCTATGCGCCTCAGAGAGCCTCTGTATGGAGGAGGGGTACTGTACAGCCCACTGTATGTCAATGTAAATGTCCCTATGTAACAGTATATCACTTCCTGGCGTCTCAGACACACGGCTTGGCTTCACACGGAGAGCTCTCGTTGTAAACGCCAGAGAAAATAAGCGACACCTGTGTCCACTTATGTCATACAATGGCAACAAAATGCATACGTGTGTGTGTGACTGACGTCACTGGACATGTATTTTTGGAAAGCTAAATAATGCGTGATTGACAGAAGTCGGTTTATCCGCTCATGTAATGGAGCCAAAGTCCCATAAAAGCCAGATATGTTTAAAAATAGCCATATTTACGCGCTTTGAAGTGTTTCCTCAAAGCAACACCAACTGCATGTGAGACGTTCAGGTACCAGATCCTCTGCGGCAGCCTAATAACGCCTCATTTTGTTTTGTTTGTTTTTTTTGTTGTGTTTTTAAAAAAAAAAAAAAATCGGTGTATAGTGCGTGTCTGTTTAACCAACAGTTCCCCGGCTGGAGCTCTGACTTAATAAATAATTAAAGTGGACGGAGGGGAGCTGCAGCTGATTTGCTGATGTCAGGGAGCCAGTGCAGCATTTCATGGTGCAGGGTGTAAACGCGCGGTGCCATCTGCCTCGATCGGTGCTCCTCAGCAAACCTCACACATGCGAGCCCGGCAAGAAAGATGCTGCCAACTCTCAAGATTTGGGCATTGTTTTGGTTGTCGCTCTGCTTCCTGTCTCAACCGGGTCATTTGAAGAAGGCTTTCCGATGTCCTTCAACATGCAGCTGCTCCAGGGAGTCTATCATTTGCGTCGGGTCCTCCTATGTCCCGAGGATCACCCCCTACGACATCAGCTCTTTGTGAGTAGCCTCTGTGTATGATGTTTTCTCTTACTAAACGAGACAAATCATGCATGTACAGCAATATGGGCTTATTAATATTATTATTTAGTCCCACTGTGTATTTTATAGCGCACACCGTCTTAATTAGAGCTGATGTTGCAAGGCAATGCAGTCCTGACTCCTCTCCACCTCCTCTGGTTAATCACTTTTCAGCATTGCATTTGCTTTGCAGGGCTCCACATTCATCGTCTCTGCTTCTCCCTTGCAGGAGTATCGTCAATGGGACTTTCTCCGAGGTCAAGGAGGCGATGTTTGCTCACATGCCATCCCTCCAGCTACTGTAAGAGCACTTCAGCTGCATGTTATTGCCTCTGTGTTATAAGGCTCGATGAGTTTGGGCCCTACATGTTAGCCAAGGCTCCTGGTGGGACGGAGCAATGCAGGCAGATTGATTCAAAAGTTATTTCAAATATGTCTTTTTTGTGACTGTGTGGCCTATTAGTGTTGGAGCTCAGACAGAAATATCAAACCAGCCATGAATTAATGAAGGGTTTTGAGCTACTGAAGCACATGTATGTCCATTAACCAACTTTCTTAACACAGTAAAGCATTTTGTTGAAGTCTGTTTGGTCCACGTCAAAGCAATAAGCAATTAAAAGAGCTGGACACCTGGAAATAAATAATGGAAATCTGTAGTCTTGAGCTTTCAGTGCAGTCCCATAGCATGATGTACTTCCCAGGGGCCATCAGTCTGCTGTGTTTCACTGTGACGCCAGCCTAAACAAAGGCGTGGCAGAGACAGAGCAAAGCCCTAACATGCGTGATGATTTCAAGTGATCAAGGTTTGTTTACAGGGTTGTGCAATGAAATGCATCATGGAGCCCCCTCGTGCTACACACAAACACTCACATTAGAATGTAATAAAACAATATATACAGTTACTTATGCGCATATGCATCTACAAAGTACCCAGCTAGATGCATATTGTGGTGAGACTGCAGCCTAATATTTCCTTTTTCTAACCATTCCCCCTTAAAACTGAATATTTTCACATGCTATTTGTCTTTTACAGTTTGTTCGGTAATGTGTACAACTGCGTCCTTAAATGGCGATAAAGACTATAAAATATAGTGATATTATAACATGTGTCATGTTTGGGCTCAGAGCATGAAGCTCTACTGAGGTCACTAAGTGGACTTTGTTTGCTAAATGACAATCTTACAAGACAGAGGCCTAAAATGGTTTGTCGTGTTAGCAGCCAGCATCTGTTAATGTCTGCTATTATTCATTTCAGGCTTTTGAATTCCAATTCTCTCACAACTGTACGGGATGATGCATTCTCAGGCCTTCCACATCTGGAGTATCTGTAAGTTCCTCTATTGTTTCAGTAGTACAAAGGCATTCAGTGAATTAGTGTAATTACTCATCACTTTGGCTACACAGCATTTCTGCACACTTAATGTAATCAGTTGTAACTGGATGAAATGGCACAATTTCAATCCCACATAATGAAATAGTCTGTCAGGGATGTTGTTGTGGACATGAGGTTATGTGGTTGGATGTTGGTGTTTCAGTGAGTGGTTGAGGCAGGAATGTATCGACCGTGCGCCCTCTAGTGGTTCAATTTGTGCATGAAAAGAACTGCTCATCTGTCAACACAATCATTTGTACAAATGTGTTGTTTATTACAATCCTCAAGCCTGACTGGACTTAAATTTTACCATATTTTTTTTATGAAAAGGATGTTGTTCCTACAAAAAGATTTGATCTAACCTTAACCTAACCTTATTTTCCTCTGAGAACATCTTGTTTATTCAGTTATGGAAAAGATTATAATGTCTGATTAATATTGTTGACATTATAATCCAAGTTGAACTACATAGTGCCCCTTTAACCTCAAATAATTGAGCCAGTTAAACGTCTAATAGATGTGGCAGCCGTTCATTCAACAAATATAGATGTGTGGTATTCCATCTGTTTTTTGCATAACATTCACAAAAATATCTGTACTTCATTTTTGTTAAAACTGCATAAAATTATGCAGAATCTGGAAATGGAAATTGTGACTTGATGTTGATGGCAGAAAAAGGTGCTGATTGCACTCTTAGTATGTGTTTGTACTACATTTCTTAAAGTAGGATAACTGTGGCTACATGCAATATTATTCATCCAACATGCTTTTTCCCCCCTATCTACCACAGGTTCATTGAGAGTAATAAGATAGAGACCACATCCAAATATGCCTTCAGAGGACTCAGGGACTTGACTCACTTGTAGGTTGCAATCTTTAAAATCATTTCCAAACAAAGACCGTTGAAACGTCTGTTTTGTAACATTTATTTGCTGAACGTGATATTTAATAGGGAGCAGTTGTGGACAAGTGTATGTGATGCTTAATAGTTTGGAGATTTGATTTGAGAATCCTGAAAAATAACTCATGATAATAATAAAAATGACTGAATTTGAATTTTTGGGTGAACTGTTCCTTTAAGGGTAACAGTGTTGAACATTGATGGAAATATACAGTATATAAGAATGATATTGAGTTTTAATCTTTGAGTTGAGGCACTTCATCTGTATCATGTTTTTCCATTGTCCTGCAGTGGGATTATGGTTATTGTGCTATTCCCTGTGTTGATTCATTGCTGTTGGTTCCAGGTCTTTGGCAAACAACAACATCAAAGCTTTGCCCAGGGACCTCTTCATTGACTTGGATTCACTCATAGAGCTGTAAGTTCGTCACTCAGTTTCTTCATCCGTTTTTGTCTATGAACGCGTCCTCCGGCTTGTCGTCTTTGGTTCTCTGTAATGACATACAGTACCTCTCCTCTGCAGGGACCTGCGAGGCAATGCCTTTGAGTGTGACTGCCGCGCCAAGTGGCTGATGATGTGGCTGAAGAACACCAATGCCACAGTGTCGGATGTCGTGTGTGCCGGACCGGAGGACCTGAAGGACAAGAGACTCAATGACATGGCCAGCCTGCACAACGAATGCATCTCAACGGGTGAGAAAACCCTGAGCCAGCTGTCCTCGTCTCTGGTCTAACTCGGATCAGTATCGGGTGACTCAATTGGGTCATCCAGAGAAGTGTGGAGAAAAGGCAAAAGTGGAGTTTTCTCTTTTAAGAATTTTGTTAGTTGTAGAAATATTACAATTAACAATGTGCCTCTCCACAGATTTCGTCCTCCATCAGTCCGTGGCATCTGAGTCTCTCTCCGTAGACACATTCAGTTATAAGGACGATGTCTATGTGACTATTGCTGCTCCCAGCACTGACAACTGCATGGTTTTCCAATGGGACCACATAGAAATGAACTTCAGGACATATGATAACATCACAGGTAAGACAATGCCTCAACAAAGTGCCTCGGAGTACCCTGGTTGAGTTTTACACTCATGCTGGCCTGTGTCTATCCTTCCAGGTCAGTCCATCGTGGGCTGCAAGTCACTTGTCATCCAGGACCAGGTGTTTGTCATCGTGGCTCAGCTCTTTGGTGGTTCCCACATCTACAAGTTTGATGAGGACCAAAGCAGGTTCAGCAAGTTCCAGGACATCGAGGTGTCCAAGATCTCCAAGCCCAATGACATCGAGGCATTCCAGATTGGTTCTGACTGGTTCTTTGTGATTGCTGACAGCTCAAAAGCGGGCCTGTCCACCCTCTACAGGTGGAACGATAAGGGCTTTTATTCCTACCAGTCGCTGCATGAGTGGTACCGCGATACAGATGCGGAGTTCTTGGACTTGGATGGGAAGGCCCACCTTATCTTGGCAAGCCGCTCACAGGTGCCCGTGATCTACCAGTGGAGCCGGAGCAACCAGAAGTTTATCCTGCAGGGTGAGATCCCCAACATGGAGGACGTTGTAGCTGTAAAGCACTTCCGGATCAAGGAGGAACTCTACCTGGCTATGACCCGTTATATCGGTGACTCCAAAGTTCTACGTTGGGGTGCCAAACAATTTGCAGAGATCCAGGCCTTGCCCTCTCGAGGCTCCATGATTCTCCAGCCGTTCCTTTTCAAAGACCGTTACTACCTGGCCCTGGGAAGCGATTACACCTTCTCGCAGATCTACCTGTGGGATAACGAAGAGAAACTCTTTGAGCGCTTCAAGGAGGTGTACATCCAGGCGCCGCGCTCCTTCACTGTGGTTTCCACTGACCGCAGGGACTTCATCTTCACCTCGAGCTTCAAGGGAAACACGCAGATCTTTGAGCACATCATCATTGACTTGAGCTTGTGAGGGGCTGTGCCTTATTGCCTGTCCTGCAATCGAACGTCTTCCACTCAAAAGATATATTTGTGAAGGGAACAGACTTAATGAACTGGCAAATATCAATTCCTACATAGTTTTCTGTCACAAATAAGAGCCGGGTCAAGTAGTGTTTGGAATCCTGTCAGTTTCTCAATGGCCTTGTCCTATTATCTGTTCTCGTGGCCTCTCAGACTTTCAGAGATACGACCATTTCACAAAGAACGAGAGGGACAGTCAAGAGGGTGGACACTTGTACAAGGCAGCTGGTTATTCTCCTAATAATCCAGCCGACATTCCTGGGGTTGGAAAGATTTAAAATACAATTTGATCTATTTGGATGTATACATTTCGGTTTAATCTCCCCTGTGCTAATGGTTTTATACCCCAAAAATATACACCAGGACCTGAGAGAAAGATCATTTTACTACTGAGGGTGTAGCAGGTGTGGTTGCCACTTACCTCATGTCCTCTTACCCTGTGGTAATGTACAGTATGTTGCCTTATCAGCACTGGGGTTCTGTGTTCTGATGGGCCCACAGTGCCTCCCTCTGGCCGTGATAAAGTATCACACCCCTTTGCTTTTTCCATACAGGGAATGTCTTGAAAGCACAAACCTTTAATGATCATAGCTGAGACCCCAGCCCTTAGAGAGTGCTTGTTAAGTGGGAAAAGTTACTGTAGGTGCTATAAATTATGTTGCGTACAGTAAAAAAAAATGAGGACATGTTATGTTGTTTTTGGAGGTGAAATATTCAGGACTGGATATAGCTAATGCCTTTTTAGAAAAACACATGAATGAAAAAAAAAATCCCCATTTACAGGTAGAAAAACCTTTCAGAGGAACTATAAGTTGCAAAGCAGATAGAAGCTCTTTTTATCCATTTAGTGGGAAGGACCTGTGTTTAGGTGATGTCAGGGAATTAAACCTACTAACAAGTTTGAAAACATAAAAAAGAACCACCGTTGTTGGACTACTGATATTTAACTTTTATTTTTAGGCTACAACTTTGAAAAAAAAAAGGCTTCTCACAGCAGAAGTCAGTGGACACCAATAAGATTGAAGGAAACAATATGTTCATGTAAATATATCCACTCAAGTTGAGAGGCTTTTTCAGTCTGTCTTTTTGTTCTTTGAAAATACTGAATGTTGACTTACAAACTACGACCTGTACATAAAACAAGGACTGCAATGCCACTACCTGTTTGTCACACAGAAGTCTGAACTGATCTTTGCACTTACTTTAAAGAAAAAAAAATGTTACTGCAGCTTGCAAGAGCATGACATTCAAAAAAGGGTGTTTGCCAACTTCTTTTTAATGAACCTAATAAACTCAGAAGTCTAAAAGTGCTTCTACTCATAAAGTGAATGGTACTGCAAAGAAAAGAAACTTAATAGAATATGCAAGCTTTACAACATGCAGATTCTTTTGTATGATTTTTGTTTTAAGCATATTGAATGTTACTCTCAAAATATACTGTAAATTTAGTCAGCTGAGTATCAAAATAAATGTGTAAAAGTATGATTGTAAGATGTGTTTTATCATTCATTGATCATTAGCATTAGAGCACTGGCACTATCAGTCACAGTTCATCTGTTCATCATAATTACAAGTTAACAAAGGACATTGGGATCTTAAAGCTGAAACAATTAATATTTGTATGATGATGATTCAAATGAATATGTTAAACTGACAAGAGACAAACATTTTGCACAATAAGTTGAGTGTTGAATGCACAATGTGATGGCTCGAGAACAGGGGTGACCAAACTTTTTTTCTTGGCGAGCCAAAACTGAAACACAATGGTGGGCCATGAACAAAAAGCAACCTTTTTTGTGGCCTTTCATGCCCTTATTTGATAGGACAGCTGAAGATTGACAGGACATGGGATGACAGAGAGGGAGGATGACATGCAACGAAGGGCCACAGGTCAGAATGGAACCCTGGACCAGTGCAAGCGAAACCTAAGCTTGGCCAACTTTGGTCCTTTGGCCACACATTGGGCATACCTGCTCTACAAGAATGACGCCATTAGTGTTCAGATTGCCTCCATATAAATATCACTTTCACCGTGCTAGTTTATCTGCCACCAGGCACGAAATCTCCTGGAAAAATGGAGGCTGACTGACTGGCAGCCTGGTGCAATTTCTATCTGCTTTCGTGACTCCATTATGGACTAAATGAATGAATAAACTCACGTTCTGGCCTGTGTTGTCATTAGATAAGACTCTGAGGAAAACAGAAAGCAAGTCAGCTGTCTTTTGCAACAGCAATGCCAACAATAAAAATTGCATGCTTCAGTATAAGACAGCTGATACCCTTGCAAGTCAGCAGGCTTCATATCCAAACAGCAGGAGTATTTTTTTTTTTTACCCTGTTGTGTTTTTCCCTACCTGTTTCCCCGCTGCTTTTCCCTCGCCTGACTCCTTCCTAGTGTGTCTGTGTGGGTGTGTGTGTGTGTGTGTCGTGGCGTGGTGTCATCGCTGTAGCCGAGAGAAACATCTGTGACTCATCAGCTCATCTACTGCCTCTTGAAACCCTGGTCTTCGCCTCTCATCAGTGCCAGATTGTCCTGTCTCATCTGGTGACTCTCCAGCTAAAACTTCAAGTATAGTGTCTCGTACCTTTTGATCCCATGTGGATTTTTTCATGTTTTTGTGACACTGTCTCTCTGCTTGGCTCACGTGCAGGTTTCTCTGGCTTCTCTTTGCTCAGCAGTCAGTTCAACTGCCTTCACCTGCTCACCCTAACCCTGTCCCATTCCTGCCTGCAAGTATTCTTTAAGGCTGGATAGAGCTCTAATTCCTTCACCAATCTTTGTAGATCATGGTATGCAGACTATGATGAATGAACAGTCAGAGGTTAACGTTCAGGAAGTAAAGAATAAAAAGTCCTCCCACACCCTGTGGAAGCCCGAACCATCTTGTCCAACAGGATTTTGCTGTTTTGCGACAGAGAGAGTTAGAGGCAGGAAGAAATGCAGATAAAGCACAGCCTGTTAAATTTCGATCGATAGAATTCATACTACGGCGGACACCCCACTTCAACAATGTAAGTTAATTTTCCTACAATTGTCTTCACACTCATCTTCAAATTGTATTGTAAATTACTCAGTGTGCTCACTTTAAAGAAGCACAGTCATGTAGACCTACTCTCATTCAGTATCCGCTCTTGTGGTTATTTGATGTCATCGGAATGAAAGTTTACATGAAAACACAATATTTCACCTTGTACCTATGACCACTAAAGTCTATTAATGGAAATACCTCAGCTCTGCTTATTCAAAGTTTAATTCCTGTTGCAGACCTGAAGGAGGAAGTTGTGAGGGCAAAGTGTGGCACTCTGTGTAATAAACACGTAGGTAATGCAGTCAGCAATTCTAGTAGTTAGTTAGTAGTTAGATGAGTTTTCAAGTTGTAGAAATGATTTTGCATACCTTCTGGCACTTATATGTAGCAACAGGGAATGGCTTCTGATGGATTTGTACCCCACTATCAGCACTGGGGCTCTGTGTTCTGATGGGCCCACAGTGCCTCCCTCTGGCCGGGATGAAGTATCACACCCCTTTGCTTTTTCCATACGTATGTCTTGAAAGCACAAACCAACTTTGAAAAAAAAGGCTCCTCACAGCAGAAGTCAGTGGACACCAAAAAGATTGAAGGGAACAATATGTTCATGTAAATATATCCACTCAAGTTGAGAGGCTTTTTCAGTCTGTCTTTTTTCTTCTTTGAAAGTACTGAATGTTGACTTACAAACTACAATATTTAGTATTGTACTACATAAAACAAGGACTGCAATGCCACTACCTGTTTGTCACACAGAAGTCTGAACTGATCTTTGCACTTACTTAAAAAAATACGTTACTGCAGCTTGCAAGAGCATGACACTCAAAAAAGGGTGTTTGCCAACTTCTTTTTAATGAACCTAATAAACTCAGAAGTCTAAAAGTGCTTCTACTCATAAAGTGAATGGTACTGCAAAGAAAAAAACTTAATAGAATATGCAAGCTTTACAACATGCAGATTCTTTTGTATGATTTTTGTTTTAAGCATATTGAATGTTACTCTCAAAATATACTGTAAATTTAGTCAGCTGAGTATCAAAATAAATGTGTAAAAGTATGATTGTAAGATGTGTTTTATCATTCATTGATCATTAGCATTAGAGCACTGGCACTATCAGTCACAGTTCATCTGTTCATCTTAATGACAAATTAACAAAGGACATTGGGATCTTAAAGCTGAAACAAATAATATCTGTATGATGATGATTCAAATGAATATGTTAAACTGACAAGAGACAAATGTTTTGCTTTAGTTTATCACAATAAGTTGAGTGTTGAATGCACAATGTGATGGCTCGAGAACAGGGGTGCCCAAACTTTTCTTCTTGGCGGGCATCATATTTGATGTCATCTGAATGAAAGTTTACATGAAAACACAATATTTCACCTTGTACCTACAACCACTAAAGTCTATTGATGGAAATACCTCAGATCTGCTTATTCAAAGTTTAATCCCTGTTGCAGACCTGAAGGAGGTAGTTGTGAGGGCACTCTGTGTAATAAACATGTAATGCAGTCTGCAATTCTAGTAGTTAGGACTGGTGTAGTAGTTAGATGAGTTTTCAAGCTGTAGAAATGAAACCTTCTGCTACTTATATGTAGTTACGGGGAATGGCTTCTGATGGATTTGTACCCCACTAAAATACAATGTTTTTAAATATAATACAATTTGAATTTCTCAGAGAATGTTTTATCTATTCCTATATAATGGAGGAATAATATTAAAACTTTTTCTTTTCACAGTTACGCTAAAGATGGAAATTAATATCATCACACAGCTCCAAGTGCCAGCACCCCCAACAGAGACACATCGTATAATACAGTGTGTCATTGACAATAAGCTCAAGAAGCTGAAAAAATTACTAAGGGAGAACGACATTAATGAAGTTTACCCATGCACAGAGTGGAATGACTACATAACCCCACTGACTGCTGCTGTTGGTACTCACAACAGGGATATCTTTACTTTCCTTTTGCAGCAGGGTGCAGACCCAGACAAGGCTTCACAGCGAGGCTTCACACCTCTGCATTATGTCTCACTGAACAAAGCACCACTTGATTTTGTAGAGAAAATGCTTGAAGCAAGAGCTAATCCAAATGGATGTGATCCCATAGACGAACAGATATTTACACCACTACAAACTGCTGCCATCAACGACAGGGATGATGTTGTGAAAGTTCTAATCTCTGCTGGTGCACTGGTGACACTCGTATCTGTCACTGATCATGATCCTGATCATGTTACTCACAATGAGAAGATATCTAAGATGATTCACAAGCTCGCATCAAAAGGCGATAGATTATGCTCTGAAATCAGATATTTCCTGGATGTTGCAATTGCCGTGCAAAGGAAAACACCTGAACAAGTGTTTCAAATGTTTAACAGTCACATGCTGTTGGAGGATCCTCAGACCCATCTGACCATGATTGAAGTTCTTTTTACTGTAAGTGGGCCAGATGAAGAGAAATACCGCCAGGGAAGTATTAAATGGCTGAAGAACACTGGAAATCTGAGCACCTACATTGAAGGTGCAGTCAGACGCTTTCCAAACATTCCCCAGAAACATGTACATTGCACTATTATTACTTTACATGCAGTTCTGTGTACTGTGGAGGAAATACCAAATGAACAAGCACAAGCATTAATCCCTCAACTACTGGACAAGCGTTGCTTAAAAGAAAGACCTGATATATGGGGATCTGTTCTGGGAACACTATATGTGATAACACAGAAAACAAAAGGCACAAATGGCTGGGATCTGAACTTTGTTAGGAAATTATGCGAAACAGTTGCTCCTTTTGCAAAGGACCATCACCCCTTAGGCATCAGAGTCTTCCCATATGGTGTATTTGCAAACTTACTTTCAGTTGAACATGTGGGTGACATCTTTACATCAGTGGGGATAACTGCAGTGCCTGAGGACATACTGACGTATGCAGAAATGACCAACAGTGACAAGCTGAAAGAAGTTCTCAGACGACTGAACGATCATTTCAGCAAACCAAACGTAGAACGTGAGGACTGTACAGCCTCACCTGGGCCGAGGAAAAAGAGGAACAAGAAGAAGAAAAAGAACAAGAAGGAAAAATCCAACAAGGAAGAAGACCCAGATGACAAGTGTTTCAGTGGTGGAACTGATCCAAATACTCAGCCACTCCTCTTCAACACCACTGTGTCATCAGATACACACACATGGCTACAAATCAGCAAGAGGTGGAGAGAAAAATTAGAGAAGCTGGTGAGCACTGATGGGAGCAGAGTAACCAGAATCGGGAGCATGAAATATGTGAATGATGAAGAGTTCTGCATAGCGAAGGGCAGTGATGGTACTGAAGTCTTCTTGGGCCTGAGAGAGACTGATGGCACTGAGGTTGCTATTAAGAGAATGACTAAAAGCAACTATAAAATGCTGAGGAATGAGGAGGGCTTTCTACGACTTCCAGAACTTGATCATCCATCTATTGTACGATACGTTGACTTTGCAGAGGATGAGTACTTCGGATACCTTGGTCTTCAGCTTTGTGAAGACACCCTGGAAGAATGCATCAAAAAAAATGATGGTGGTCTGCAGAAAGAGAAACTTGTCTATCAGTTTCTGGAGAGTTTAAAAGTGCTTCATTGTCAAAATCCTCCGATTCTCCACCGTGATCTCAAACCACAGAATGTTTTGATTGGTAAGAAAAAGTTCAAGATGCACTGAAGTAATGAAATTAAATCAGAAATTCAGAATAACAGCAACAGTATTTAAAATGTTTTGTGATTTGTCCTGTAGATGTTACGGGGAGGGCAAGATTAGCAGATTTTGGCATAAGTAGACGGTTACCCAAAGGCCAGACAACTTGTCGCACAGGCAGTGCAGGAACAAGATGCTGGAAGGCCAAGGAGACTTTAGCAGACGAAGCTGACATACGATACAAGCGGAGCACTGATGTACAGGTCAGTTTTATTGCAACACAAACTGCATTGATGAATGATTGAAGAATACTTCTTTCATTGCTAAAATGATCTGTTAATTTTTTAGGTGGCAGGGATGCTGATTTATTACATCCTCTCTGGACGACACCATCCTTTCGGCGACAAACTTCATAAATGTGAGAACAACATTGATGAAGGTTTGTACACTTTGGACCATGTTGAAGATGTGGTGGCGAAGGAACTCATCGAGTGGATGATCAGTGAAGAACCGGAGAACAGACCTACAGTGGAAGAATGCTTGAGTCATCCCTTCTTCTGGACACCTGAGAGGTAGCATCACTTTTATTGTCAACTGATTAGCTTTTATTTCTGTGAATAGTAGCTCGCATTGTGTTAAGAAGAGTCGAAGCCCAGGAGTGGCTGCTGTGGTGTGGAGTGGTGCTTTTATCTCAATGCTAACATCAGCATGCTAACATGTTTAAAATGACGATGCTAACATGCTGATGCTAAGCAGGTATATTGTTTACCATTGTCACAATCTTAGTCTTGCATGATAGCATGCTAATACTGTAGATGCTAATTCGTAGCAAACACAACCAGACCTAAACTTGGTTGATGGGAATTAGTTTTGTATGTGTTTGGTCAGAAACTAAACTACTGGACAATTTTGACTTAAAAATGGCACTTAAGAAAATTTCAGGGGTCATTAGGGTCATTTGGATCCATCCTTTGGGAGCCATGAATGGCTGTACACACTTTTATGGCAATCCTTTAAACAGTTGTTTCTGTGACTCAGAGTGGTGGACCAACAGACCAACAGACCAACAAACCAACATTGAGTGCTAACATGGCTGGCCAAAATCCACGTGTTGTCTCTTTTTCCATTTTGCCAAACAAGCATCTTAAACACATTTTATTTTTCAGGAGACTTGAATACTTGAAAACGATCGGAAAAATCAAGGAGGTGGAAAAGTGGAAAGATGCCGACCAGGAATTAAAATCTGCGTTGGAAAAATGTGCCCGGGATCGATCCTTCAAACAGTGGAAAACTAAGGTACAACTGTCCAACAACTGTAACTTCTCTATTTCTAATTCACACTCAATGACTTGTTGTTTTTGGTGTTGCAGTTGGCAGACTTGGTCAAGAAGGTGGATCCCAAAAACACATACGATGACAGCACACTGGCATTTCTGCGCTTCATACGAAACGCCTACGAGCACCAGTAAGTCAAACTGAGTCAAAGATGACCAAATGTCACTAAATGTGGCCTTCCATCTCCCCACTTCCATTGCCTTCATGTTACAATACTGCTGTTGTTTGAATCATCTGCCCCCTCAACTGGTTGCTGGTGTTGGCTCATGTTGCTGATGTCAGTGTTAACACAAACGTTAGCGAGCATACATTAGCTTAACTTCTGAACATTAGATAGTAAACCTTAGCTAACAGTGCTAACACATCTTCAGAAGTCTTTAGAACATTCAGGATTAATCAAAGACTTTATAATCATCACATCTATTGAATGTTTTTCCAACTGATTTTTCCTGATTCCTGAAATGAGTTAATCCTTTCTCGCTTATTGACCTCCATCACACAGATCTCCACAGCCACATCACTTTTATTGTTTATTTAATTGTTGTGTAATTAAATTTTTTTTTTATCTGTTTGCAGTCTCAAGGAGGTAGCCAACATTGATCTGATGTCGATGTTTCCAGATCTCTTCGATTGTGTTTATCTGTTTGCCAACAGCAGAGGGTGGAATTCAAGGCTGCCTCTGAAGGAAATGTTTGGAGCAATGCTCTCCAGATTTGTAAAGCCAGCCACAAAGGAGGAGCAAGTTGGCGTCCCAGTTCAAGAATCTCAACATCTGTCTGGGCCAATTGCAAAGTGACACCTAAATATTTTGATTGAGCAGGGTCTTTACTGTAGAAAAGAAAAAGTCCTGCCACATCCGAGTTGATTTGATTAAACTGCAGTAATGCAACAAGACCTGATGCTGGGTGGTTGTAAATCAGCACCCCAACTTCTATGTTTGCCTTTTTTGCCACTGATCTGTGGCTACAACGTAAACTGTATAGTAAAAGTCTACAAGCCTCTGGATATTTACGTCAAATCCAACAGTAGCACCTTGACCCTGGTCTGTCGTTGAAACGGCTGATGTTAAAGACCTGTACATAAAAGAAATAGAGAACATGAGTTGCTGAAATTCTTTGATTAAGTTTAGAGAGTGCCAAAAATGTAAAAATAAGTCTTAAGTGCTTCCTCTCATTATGTGAATGGTATTGTCATTAAAACAATGTAATGGAATATAAAAGCTTTACAACATGCAGGTTGTTTTTAAAGAGATAGTTTTAAGGTTTTGGGAGGATTCTCTGTATTATAAGGTGATCTGTTGATTATAAATGAGTGATGTTTGATCGTGTTTGTTTTAGGGTTAAGATCAAATCTACCCTTGATATTATAATTTGTTCATTTTATATGGTGAAAGATCAAAATGTAATGTGGGAATTATTTTACGATCCTCACAAAGGACGATGGAAGATTTATTTTCCCCAAAATATTGGTGGAGTTTTTGCAGACAGATGATACATGTGGTCATATAGAGAGTACTAATATTGTACTAATGTTTTTACCTTTTTATTCATTCTACTTAAATGGTCTTTGTATTGTGCTTTATGAAAGAAAACAAGCCAAAACACATTGATAATAAAGTTGGTCTAAAGAATACGAGAGTGGCTGGAGTTTTTTTCCCCCCTATTTGTCTTTTATTATCTTTATCTTTGTTTTTGTTTTTAACAGTGACAGGCTTTGTGATCTTATTGTGTTAAAACTGCACAAAATAGAAGGAGTGGCCTGATGTATGACTATATTTTCTTTGAATAGGATTAGTACTACATGCAACATTGATTATGTAAAAGAAAGAAAGAACCAACAAGGCAACAGTGTAGTTTTCTCAACAAACTACGACATGTACATAAAACAAGGACTGCAATGCCACTACCTGTTTGTCACACAGAAGTCTGAACTGATCTTTGCACTAACTTTAAAAAAAAAAAATGTTACTGCAGCTGTCTTTGCAACAGCAATGCCAACAATAATACCACAAGTCTGTTTCCACTTTAATGTGAAAGGCATCACTCACAATGAAAAATATTTTAATGTCTTTCAGCTCCTTGTTCTGGTTGAGCAACTTAACAGATTTTGTTTAGTCATACTTTACCACCAATATACACCCAATATGTTATACTGCGTAGTATTCGAAACTGGCAACGACAACGAATTTGTGGAGGCTGGAAGGGAAAGACCGGCTTAAGACAGGTATCTGGTGATTTATCTGCTGATTAGTGTAGATGGACCACAGGTGAGTGGAGCAACAGGTGAGAGGAGTCTGGCTGATGATCAGAAAGTAGGTCAGCCTTCGCCAGCCTGAGACAACACTGACCGACAGAGGGAGACAAACATGCATCAAGAAGGGAGGAGAAAACACAGCAGAAACAAGGGGAAATTGACAAGGCACAGCAGATCGTAACACAATACTACTTTATACACTATCATTAAAAGTACAAGTCTATATTACGGTTAGAGTTACACAATATGTCTTCATATAATGAAATTGCATGCTTCAGTATAAGACAGCTGATACATTTCAAGTCAGCAGGCTTCATACCCACATTGTGCGTTTGGCCATCAGGACGTCACAGCAGGAGGAGCGTCACACCCCAGCAGCATCAGACAACTTCGAACCTTTGTCAGAGTAACTTCTTTCTCCTCCTGTCATCAGCTTTTCTGTTATCTATGACGCACAGGCGAGGGCGGAGTTTTGATTTCAGGGAAATAAAACTAAATGCTATAAATATGTATGTATGCTATTTCCCCCATCCTTATACATTTAAATGATAACAGATTGTGATGAAATAGGTTATTGTTCTTTATGTAACAAAACAAACAGTAATACAATGTAATCATCTGTATTGTTAATGCCCAAACCCTACTTACAATATGTTTTAGTTTCCTTACTAGGCCCATTTTAAACTTTCTTATAGATAATGTTGTATTTGTGTCATTACTACAAGATGCTTTGTGCTGTACTGCCATATATTTGACATGGTTTCAGCTCGAGTGTCTTTTAAGCCAAATATTATCTGTTATGTGAATATAGGTTAAATTACTTTTTTAACCAAATAAACATTTTGTTCTGCCCCATTCTTTAGCCCTGAGCAGTGCCTGCAGGTACTCTTTGAGGCTGGATACAGCCCCAAACCCTTCACCAATAAGACAATCTTTGTAGATCGTATGCAGACGATGGTGACTGAACAGTCAGAGACTAATGTTCAGGAAGTAAAGAGTACAAGGGGCAACTCCCTCCACATCCTGTGGAAGCCCAACCCATCATCAGACAGGCCTTTTCCTGTCTGCGGACAGAGAGAGTCAGAGACAGGAATAAACACAGATAAAGTACAGCATGTTAAGTTTTGATCGATAGAATTCATACTGCGGTGGACACCCCACTTCGACACTGTAAGTTAATTTTCCTTCAATTCTCTTCACACTCACCTTGAAATTATATTGTAAAATAATCAGTGTGCTCACTTTAACCCTTGTATAGTGTTCAGGTCTGTGGGACCTGTTTTCATTATCCATCAAAAGAAAAATGATACGATTAATTATTTTTTCAAACTCAGACTCATTGGCCTTGGCTCATTTTCTGTGAAGAACATATATCAGAACACATTTTCAATGACCACACACTGTACACCCCCACTACACATTTACATTAGATACAGGATGTTCGGGTTCACTGGACCCAGGGCGCACGTGTGTGTGTGTGTGTGTGTGTGTGTGTGTGTGTGTGTGTGTGTGTGTGTGTGTGTGTGTGTGTGTGTGTGTGTGTGTGTTGTGTTACTGCCCCTGCCGATCCCTCACAAGGTTGCAACATTGTTGCAAAATTCAAGCACCAACACTGTCTGCTCTCACATTCCCGCACATTTGACCCTCTGTCTTGGAACCAATCTTCATTTAAAACGAGAAGCACTTCATAAATGTGACCTAACAAAGGTAAAGGGCAAACATTAACCATATATGATGTTTATATTGCTTGTAATTGGGATGAAGTAAACATCTGTTGAGTATTTTAACATAAAATTGTTTGATTGTGTTGAAATTGTAAGGGAAATTCTCCTTGTTGAAGTAGAGAGTTGCTAATTCTCTGAAGAACTTCAGAATCAGTATCATGAATCAGATCTCTTTAATACATGCAGCATGGAGAGAAGATCTGAAGTGTTCTCTCCCGTCTTCCAAATGTTTCTGACTTAAATACAAACAGTGTGGGGGGTTACAACATTTCTTCCTAGAACAATGACCCCTTGATGTTTGGTGGATCGTCTCTTTCCCAGGACAGTGACCCTTTTGCTACTTCATTAGAATGTAAATGTCGTCTACCATCTATCTTTCTGTAACACCTCAGACGAGAGGCAATTGTCTTTCGTCTGACTCTATGACACTTACAGCAAAAGGGGTTTCTCCACTTTAGTTCTCACATCCTGATATGGTGTTTACAGTATATTTCTTACAGAATATTTCTCACAATTAAAAACCCAAAAATGCAGCGGGTCCACCAGACCCACGAACACTGGCTGAATAACAAAAATATGAACACCACACAAGGGTTAAAGAAGCACAGTCATGTAGACCTACTCTCATTCAGTATCAACTCTTGTGGTTATTTGATGTCATCAGAATGAAAGTTTACATGAGAACACAATATTTCATCTTGTACCTACGACCACCAAAGTCTATTAATGGAAATACCTCAGCTCTGCTTATTCAAAGTTTACTTCCTGTTGCAGACCTGAAGGAGGAAGTTTCAATTCTAAAGTCAGTGAGGGAAAGGTGTGGCACTCAAGTTAGGACAAGTGTAGTAGTAAGATGAGTTTTCAAGTTGTAGAAATGATTTTGCATACCTTCTGGTACTTATATGTAGTTACGGGGAATGGCTTCTGATGGATTTTTACCTCACTAAAATACAATGTTTTTAAATATAATTAGGGCCCGAGCACTGACAGTGCGAAGGCCCTATTGTATCTGTAAGGATTATTTATTATTATTCATCGTTCTGCAAAGTAAGTGGCTTTTTGGAGGCCTGAACATAAACTCACCAAACTTGGAACATACGTCAAATGTGGCGAAAAATGTGATAATTCAACGTCATTGGGTGTGGGCGTGGACAGGGGACTCTATAGCGCCCCCTGGAATATTTCAAACTTGAAGCCCCACCTCCCACATGCACCTACATTAACACAATTCGGTATGCATATGGATCATGACCAGACGCACAAGAAACCCTCTCGGACCCATACCCTCAGTCCAACAGGAAGTCGCTAATTTTGATTCACAGCGGCCATTTTGTCAAACTTTAAGCCCCGCCTCCTACATGGACATACATGAACGAAATTCGATACGCATATGTATGACAACCAGACGCACAAAAAACCCTCCTGGACCCAAACCCTCAGTCCAACAGGAAGTTGGCCATTTTGGTTCAAAGTTCAGAACATTGCCATTTTCTCCATTTAAAACCCATTTCTATACCTCGTTCTTTATTTAACTTGTCCTACAGATTTAACGCCACAGACTTCCCAGTCGGGGCGAGCACACATCTGGCCGCACGCCCTCCAACGTCATCACTGCTTGCAGTTTTAATTTAATTTGAATTCCTTAAAAAATGTATATGTATTCCTATATAATGCAACAGTAATATTTTAACTTTTTCTTTTTCACAGTTACACTGAAGATGGAAATGAATTTCATCACACAGTTCCAAGTGCCAGCACCCCCAACAGAAGCACATCGTATAATACAGTGTGTAATTGAAAATAACCTGAAGAAGCTAAAAACATTACTAAAGGTGAACAACATTAATGAAGTTTACCTATGCACGGAGCGGAAAGACTACATAACCCCACTGACTGCTGCTGTTGTTACTCACAACAGGGATATTTTTACTTTCCTTTTGCAGCAGGGTGCAGACCCAGACAAGGCTTCACAGCTAGGCTTGACACCCCTGCATTATGTCTCACTATCCCATGCACCACTTTTTTTTGTAGAGAAACTGCTTGAAGCAAGAGCTAATCCAAATGGATGGAATCTACAGCCATTCACACCACTGCACGCTGCTGCCATCAACGACAGGGATGATGTTGTGAAAGTGCTCATCTCTGCTGGTGCACTGGTGACACCCGTATCTGTCATTGATGCTGATCATGTTATTCACAATGAAAAAATATCTGAGATAATTCACAAGCTCGCATCAAAAGGAGATAAATTATGCTCTGAAATCAGATATTTCCTTGATATGGCAATTGCTGTGCAAAGTAAAACACCTGAACAAGTGTTCAAAACTTTTGACAGTCACATGCTGTTGGAGGATCCTCAGACCCATCTGACCATGTTTGAAGTTCTTTTTACTGTAACTGGACAAAATGTTGAAAAATACTGTCAGGGAAGTATCAAATGGCTGAAGGACACTGGAAATCTGAGCACCTACATTGAAGGTGCAGTCAGACGCTTTCCAAACATTTCCCAGGAACATGTACTTTGCACTATTGTTACCTTACATGCAGTTCTCTGTACTGTAGAGGAAATACCAAATGAACAAGCACAAACTTTAGTCCCTCAACTACTGGACAAGCTTTGCTTAAAAGAGAGACCTGATATATACAAAGCTGTTCTGGGAACACTATATGTGATAACACAGAAAACAAAAGGCAAAAATGGCTGGGATCTGAACTTCGTTAGGAAATTATGTGAAACAGTTGCTCCTTTTGCAAAGGACCATCACCCCTCACACATCGGAGTCTTCCCATATGGTGTATTTGCAAACTTACTTTCAGTTGAACATGTGGGTGACATCTTTACATCAGTGGGTATAAGTGCAGTGCCTGAGGACATTCTGACGTCTGCAGAAATGACCAACAATGACAAGCTGAAAGAAGTTCTCAGACGACTGAACAATCATTTCAGCAAACCGAACGTGGAACGTGAGGACTGTACAGCCTCACCTGGGCCGAGGAAAAAGAAGAACAAGAAGAAGAAAAAGAAGAACAAGAAGGAAAAATCCGACAAGGAAGAAGACCCAGATGACAAGTGTTTCAGTGGTGCAACTGATCCAAATGCTCAGCCACTCCACTTCAACACCACTGTGTCATCAGATACACACAGATGGCTACAAATCAGCAAGAGGTGGAGAGAAAAATTAGAGAAGCTGGTGAGCACTGATGGAAGCAGAGTAACCAGAATTGGGAGCATGAAATATGTGAATGATGAAGAGTTCTGCATAGCGGAGGGCAGTGATGGTACTGATGTCTTCTTGGGGCTGAGAGATGATGGCACTGAGGTTGCCATTAAGAGAATGAAAAAAAGCAACTATAAAATGCTGAGGAATGAGGAGGGCTTTCTACGACTTCCAGAACTTGATCATCCATCTATTGTACGATACATTGACTTTGCAGAGGATGAGTACTTTGGATACCTTGGTCTTCAGCTTTGTGAATACACCCTGGAAGAATGCATCAGAAACAATGATGGTAGTCTGCCGAAAGAGAAACTTGTCTATCAGGTTTTGGAGAGTTTGAAAGTGCTTCATTGTCAAAATCCTCCGATTCTCCACCGTGATCTCAAACCACAGAATGTTTTGATTGGTAAGAAAAAGTTCAAGATGTACTGAAGTAATTAAATTAAATCAGAAATTCAGAATAACAGCAACAGTATCTAAAATGTATAATTATTGTACCTTTTTTGTGATTTGTCCTGTAGATGTTAACAGGAGGGCAAGATTAGCAGATTTTGGCATAAGTAGACGGTTACCCAAAGGCCAGACAACTTATTGCACAGGCAGTGCAGGAACAAGATGCTGGAAGGCCAAGGAGACTTTAGCAGACGAAGCTGACATACGATACAAGTCAAACACTGATGTACAGGTCAGTTTTACTGCAACAAACACTGCATTGATGAATGACTGAAGAATACTTCTTTCATTGCTAAAATGATCTGTTATTTTTTTAGGTGGCAGGGATGCTGATTTATTACACCCTCTCTGGAGGACACCATCCTTTCGGCGACAAACCCTTTGAATGTGAGTACAACATTCATGAAGGGAAGTACACTTTGGACCATGTTGAAGATGTGGTGGCGAAGGAACTCATCGAGTGGATGATCAGTGAAGAACCAAAGAGCAGACCTACAGTGGAAGAATGCTTGAGTCATCCCTTCTTCTGGAAACCTGAGAGGTAGCATCAATTTTTTTGTCAACTGATTAGCTTTTATTTCTGTGTATAGTAGCTCGAATTGTGTTAACAAGAGTCAATGCCCAGGAGAGGCTCAGTGAGGCTGCTCTTAAAGGCACAGTTCATCTCAATGCTAACATCAGCATGCTAACATGTTTACAATGACGATGCTAACATGCTGATGCTAAGAAGGTATATTGTTTACCATGGTCACCATCTTAGTCTTGCATGATCGCAAGCTAATACTGTAGATGCTAATTCGTAGCAAACACAACCAGACCTAAACTTGGTTGATGGGAATTAGTTTTGTATGTGTTTGGTCAGAAACTAAACTACTGGACAAATTGAAAATTCCACTTAAAAATGGCACTAAAGAACATTTCAGGTGTCATTAGCTTCATTAGGATCCATCCTTTGGGAGCCATGAATGGCTGTACACAGTTTTATGGCAATCCTTTAAACAGTTGTTTCTGTGAATCAGAGTGGTGGACCAACAGACCAACAAACCAACATTGTCAACTATAGAGATCTGACATGGCTGGTCTAAATCCACGTGTTGTCCCTTTTTCCATTTTGCCAAAAATGCATCTTAAACACATTTTATTTTTCAGCAGACTTGAATACTTGAGAAGGATCGGAAACATCACGGAGGTGGAAAAGTGGAAAAATGCCGACCAGGAATTAATTTCTTCGTTGGAAAAATGTGCCCGGGATCGATCCTTCAAACAGTGGAAAACTGAGGTACAACTGTACAACAACTGTAACTTCTCTATTCCGAAAGTCCACTTAATGACTCGTTGTTTTTGGTGTTGCAGTTGGCAGAGTTGGTCAAGAAGGTGGATCCCAAAAACAGATACAATGACAGCACACTGGCATTTCTGCGCTTCATACGAAACCTCCACGAGCACTAGTAAGTCAAACTGAGTTAAAGATGATGAAGGGCCTTAAAGGTGTTATTGATCACATTCAGTCACTAAATGTGGCCTTCCACCTCCCCACTTCCATTGCCTTCATGTTAGAATACCGCTATTGTTTGAAACATCTGCCCCCTCAAGTGGTTGCTGGTGTTGGCCAATGTTGCTGATGTCAGTGTTAACACAAATGTTAGCGAGCATACATTAGCTAAACTTCTGAACATCAGATAGTAAACCTTAGCTAACATTGCTAACACATCTTCAGAAGTCTGTAGAACATTCAGGATTAATCAAAGACTTTATAATCATCACATCTATTGAATGTTTTTCCAACTGATGTTTCCTGATTCCTGGAATGAGTTAATCCTTTCTCGCTTATTGACCTCCATCACACAGATCTCCACAGTCACATCACTTTTTGCCGGCTCTTTTATTGTTTATTTAATTGTCATGCAATTACATTTTTGCATCTCTTTGCAGTCCAGAGGAGGCGGCCAACGTTGATCTGATGTCAAAGTTTCCAGATCTCTTCGAGTGTGTTTATCTGTTTGCCAAGAGCAGAGGGTGGAATTCAAGGCCTCCTCTGAAGGAAATGTTTGGATCAATGCTCTCCAGAGTTGTAAAGCCAGCCACAAAGGAGGAGCATGTTAGCGCCCCAGTTCAAGAATCTCAACGAACATGAGCAGCTGAAATTCTTTGCTTAAGTTTAGAGAGTGCCAAAAATGTAAAAATAAGTCTTAAGTGCTTCCTCTCATTATGTGAATGGTATTGTCATTAAAACAATGTAATGGAATATAAAAGCTTTACAACATGCAGGTTGTTTTTAAAGAGTTAGTTTTAAGGTTTTGGAAGGATTCTCTGTATTATAAGGTTATCTGTTGATTATAAATGAGTGATGTTTGATCATGTTTGTTTTAGGGTTAAGATCAAATCTACCCTTGATATTATAGTTTGTTCATTTTATATGGTGAAAGATCACAATGTAATGTGGGAATTATTTTACGATCCTCACAAAGGACGATGGAAACTTTATTTTCCCCAAAATATTGGTGGAGTTTTTGCAGACAGATGATACATGTGGTCACATAGAGAGTACTAATGTTGTACTAATGTTTTTACCTTTTCATCCAACCTACTTAAATGGTCTTTGTATTGTGCTTTATGAAAGAAAACAAGCCAAAACACATTGATAATAAAGTTGGTCTAAAGAATACGAGAGTGGCTGGAGTTTTTTTCCCCCTATTTGTCTTTTATTATCTTTATCTTTGTTTTTGTTTTTAACAGTGACAGGCTTTGTGCTCGTATTGTGTTAAAACTGCACAAAATTGAAGGAGTGGCCTGATCACCTTCCTGCCCCATTGACAGAAACACGTGCTGATTGTGATCATAGCATGTGTATGACTATATTTCTTTAAATAGGATTAGTAGCTACATGCAACATTGATTATGTAAAAGAAAGAAAGAACCAACAAGGCAACAGTGTAGTTTTCTCAACAAACTACGACATGTACATAAAACAAGGACTGCAATGCCACTACCTGTTTGTCACACAGAAGTCTGAACTGATCTTTGCACTTACTTTAAAAAAAAAAAATGTTGCTGCAGCTTGCAAGAGCATGACATTCAAAAAAGGGTGTTTGCCAACTTCTTTTTAATGAACCTAATAAACTCAGAAGTCTAAAAGTGCTTCTACTCATAAAGTGAATGGTACTGCCAAGAAAAAAAAAAACTTCTTTTGTATGATTTTTGTTTTAAGCATATTGAATGTTACTCTCAAAATATACTGTAAATTTAGTCAGCCGAGTATCAAAATAAATATGTAAAAGTATGATTGTAAGATGTGTTTTATCATTCAATGATCATTAGCATTAGAGCACTGGCACTATCAGTCACAGTTCATCTGTTCATCATAATGACAAATTAACAAAGGACATTGGGATCTTAAATCTGAAACAATTAATATTTGTATGATGATGATTCAAATGAATATGTTAAACTGACAAGAGACAAACTTTTTGCTTTAGTTTATCACAATAAGTTGAGTGTTGAATGCACAATGTGATGGCTCGAGAACAGGGCTGCCCAAACTTTTCTTCTTGTAAAGTGAAA
Source organism: Pagrus pagrus (assembly GCF_965226575.1). Taxonomy (NCBI): domain Eukaryota; kingdom Metazoa; phylum Chordata; class Actinopteri; order Spariformes; family Sparidae; genus Pagrus; species Pagrus pagrus. Next base: position 9,085,421 of record NC_140204.1, on the reverse strand, counting down.
CTTAATGATGGGCCATGAACAAAAAGCAAAATATTAACAACATTTAAGGACCCAACATATTTCAAGAGCTTTATTTATTTATTGGACAGATCAGCTGAAGAGAGACAGGGGGAATGACACACAGCAAAGGGCCACAGGTCAGATTCGAACCCTGGACCAGTGCAGTGAGGACACAGCCTCTCTACGTGGGGCATCCCTGAACAGCATTTTTACCTTAAAAAATGCAACAGCATAAACAAGGATTTATATTCTGATTTTATTATTATTATTATTATTATTATTATTATTATGTGTTTTGCTAGAAAAATCATGACTCCATTATGGACTAAATGAATGAATAAACTCACATTTTGTCCTGTGTTATCATTAGATAAGACTTTGAGGAAAACAGAAAGCAAGTCAGCTGTCTTTGCAACAGCAATGCCAACAATAATACCACAAGTCTGTTTCCACTTTAATGTGAAAGGCATCACTCACAATGAAAAATATTGTAATGTCTTTCAGCTCCTTGTTTTGTTATACTGCGTAGTATTCGAAACTGGCAACGACAATGAATTTGTGGAGGCTGGAAGGGAAAGACCGGCTTAAGACAGGTATCTGGTGATTTATCTGGTGATTAGTGTAGATGGACCACAGGTGAGTGGAGCAGCAGGTGAGAGGAGTCTGGCTGATGATCAGAAAGTAGGTCAGCCTTCGCCAGCCTGAGACAACACTGACCGACAGAGGGAGACAAACATACATCAAGAAAGGAGGGGAAAACACAGCAGAAACAAGGGGAAATTGACATTAAAAGTACAAGTCTACATTACAGTTAGAGTTACACAATATGTCTTCATATAATGAAATTGCATGCTTCAGTATAAGGCAGCTGATACATTTCAAGTCAGCAGGCTTCATACCCACATTGTGCGTTTGGCCATCAGGACGTCACAGCAGGAGGAGGAGCGTCACACCCCAGCAGCATCAAACAACTTTGAACCTTTGTCAGAGTAACTTCTTTCTCTTCCTGTCATCAGCTTTTCTGTTATCTATGAAGCACAGGCGAGGGCGGAGTTTTGATTTCAGGGAAATAAAACTAAATGCTCCAAATATGTATGTATGCTATTTCCCCCATCCTTATACATTTAAATGATAACAGATTGTGATGAAATAGGTTGTTGTTCTTTATATAACAAAACAAACAGTAATACAGTGTAATCATCTTTATTGTTAATGCCCAAACCCTACTTACAATATGTTTTAGTTTCCTTAATAGGCCTATTTTAAACTTTCTTATAAATAATGTTGTATTTGTGTCATTAGTACCAGTAGCTTTGTGCTTTACTGTCATATATTTGACATGGTTTCAGCTCTAATGTCTTTTAAGCCAAATATTATCTGTTATGTGCATATAGGTTAAATTACTTTTTTACCCAAATAAACATTTTGTTCTGCCCCATTCTTTAGCCCTGAATAGTGCCTGCAGGTATTCTTTAAGGCCCTAAACGCTTCACCAATAAGTCAATCTTTGAAGATCGTATGCAGACTAATGGTGACTGAACAACCAGAGACTAATATTCAGAATTTAAAGAGTACAAGGGGCAAGTCCTCCCACGTCCTGTGTAAGCCCAACCCATCATCAGACAGGTGTTTTCCTGTCTCTGGACAGAGGGAGTCAAAGGCAGGAAGAAATGCAGAGCACAGCATGTTACGTTTCGATCGATAGAATTCATACTACGGCGGACACCCCACTTTGACATTGTAAGTTAATTTTCCTTCAATTCTCTTCGCACTCACCTTCAAATTATATTGTAAAATAATCAGTGTGCTCACTTTAGAGAAGCACAGTCATGTAGACCTACTCTCCTTCAGTATCCACTCTTGTGGTTATTTGATGTCACCAGAATGAAAGTTTACATGAAAACACAATATTTCACCTTGTACCTACGACCACCACCAAAGTCTATTAATGGAAATACCTCAGCTCTGCTTATTCAAAGTTTAATTCCTGTTGCAGACCTGACGGAGGAAGTTGTGAGCGCAAGGTGTGGCACTCTGTGTAATAAACACGTAGGTAATGCAGTCAGCAATTCTAGTAGTTAGGACAAGTGGAGTAGTTAGATGAGTTTTCAAGTTGTAGAAATGATTTTGCATACCTTCTGGTACTTATATGTAGTTACAGGGAATGGCTTCTGATGGATTTGTACCCCACTAAAATACAATGTTTTTAAATATAATTTCATTTGAATTTCTCAAAAAATTTATATCTATTCCTATATAATGTAACTGTAATATTACAACTTTTTCTTTTCACAGTTACACTGAAGAAAAGAAATGAGTATCATCGCACAGCTCCAAGTGACAGCACCCCCAACAGAAACACATCATGTAATACAGTGTGTAATTGACAATAACCTCAAGAAGCTGAAAAAATTACTAAAGAAGAACAACATTAATGGCGTTTACCCATGCACAGAGAGAAATGACTACATAACCCCACTGACTGCTGCTGTTGGTACTCACAACTGGGATATCTTTACTTTCCTTTTGCAGCAGGGTGCAGACCCAGACAAGCCTTCACAGCTAGGCTTCACACCTCTGCATTATGTCTCACTATTCAAAGCACCACTTGATTTTGTAGAGAAACTGCTTGAAGCAAGAGCTAATCCAAATGGATGTGATCTACATCCATTCACACCACTGCAAGCTGCTGCCATCAACGACAGGGATGATGTTGTGAAAGTGCTCATCTCTGCTGGTGCACTGGTGACACCGCTACTTGTCAATCATCCTCAACATGTGACTCACAATGAAAAAATAAGTCAGATGATTCACAACTTTGCATCAAAAGGAGATAAATTATGCTCTGAAATCAGATATTTCCTGGATATGGCAATTGCTGTGCAAAGTAAAACACCTGAACAAGTGTTCAAAACTTTTGACCGTCACATGCTGTTGGAGGATCCTCAGACCCATCTGACCATGACTGAAAGACTTTTTAATGTAAGTGGGCCAGGTGAAGAGAAATACCGCCAGGGAAGTATCAAGTGGCTGAAGGACACTGGAAATCTGAGCACCTACATTGAAGGTGCAGTCAGACGCTTTCCAAACATTCCCCAGAAACATGTACATTGCACTATTATTACTGTAGATGCAGTTCTGTGTACTGTGGAGGAAATACCAAATGAACAAGCACAAGCTTTAATCCCTCAACTACTGGACAAGCTTTGCTTAAAAGAGAGACCTGATATATACAACGCTGTTCTAGAAACACTATATGTGATAACACAGAAAACAAAAGGCACAAATGGCTGGGATCTGAACTTTGTTAGGAAATTGTGCAAAACAGTTGCTCCTTTTGTAAAGGACCATCACCCCTTAGGCATCAGAGTCTTCACATATTGTGTATTTGCAAACTTACTTTCAGTTGAACATGTGGGTGACATCTTTACATCAGTGGGGATAACTGCAGTGCCAGAGGACATACTGATGTATGCAGAAATGACCAACAATGACAAGCTGAAAGAAGTTCTCAGACGACTGAACGATCATTTCAGCAAACCAAACGTGGAACGTGAGGACTGTACAGCCTCACCTGGGCCGAGGAAAAACAAGAACAAGAAGAAGAAAAAGAAGAACAAGAAGAAGAAAAAGAAGAACAAGAAGGAAAAATCCAACAAGGAAGAAGACCCAGATGACGAGTGTTTCAGTGGTGCAACTGATCCAATATCAATTCCTGTTGTGGAGTCAACTTCAAATGCTCAGCCACTCCACTTTAACACCACTGTGTCATCAGATACACACACATGGCTACAAATCAGCAGGAGGTGGAAAGAAAAGTTAGAGAAGCTGGTGAAGACTGATGGGAGCAGAGTAACCAGAATCGGGAGCATGAAATATGTAAATGATGAAGAGTTCCGCATAGCGAAGGGCAGTGATGGTACTGAAGTCTTCTTGGGCCTGAGAGAGGATGGCACTGAGGTTGCCATTAAGAAGATGACTAAAAGCAACTATCTGGAGCTGAGGAATGAAGAAAGAATTCTACGTCTTCCAGCGCTTTATGATGCATTTATTGTACGATATGTTGATACTGCGGCTGATGAGAACTTTGGATATCTTGGTCTGCAGCTTTGTGAATACACCTTGGAAGAATACATTGCATTAGATAATCTGCCTGTGAAGATGCTAGTGCACCAGGTCCTCGACAGCTTACGGGTGCTTCACAGTCTAAATCCTCCAATTCTCCACCGGGATCTCAAACCACAGAATGTTTTGATTGGTAAGAGGAGTAAAAATTATGTAATTTTTTGTAAAAAAAAATATGTCATTTTGTTTGTATTTGTATTGTGTTGTAATTTTTTTTCCCGAAATTCAAAGTATACAAAAATAACTTAATTAACTTTGTTCAATATATAATTTTTTTTTACTGAATCAATCAACAACATTTAGATGTCAACGGGAGGGCAAGATTAGCAGATTTTGGCATAAGTAGACGGTTACCCAAAGGCCAAACAACTTGTCGCACAGGCAGTGCAGGAACAAAATGCTGGAAGGCCAAGGAGACTTTAGCAGACGAAGCTGACATACGATACAAGCGGAGCACTGATGTACAGGTCAGTTTTACTGCAACACAAACTGCATTGATGAATGATTTAAGAATAATTCTTTCATTGCTAAAATGATCTGTTATTTTTTTAGGTGGCAGGGATGCTGATTTATTACATCCTCTCTGGAGGACACCATCCTTTCGGCGACAAACCTCATAAATGTGAGAACAACATTGATGAAGGTTTGTACACTTTGAACCATGTTGAAGATGTGGTGGCGAAGGAACTCATCGAGTGGATGATCAGTGAAGAACCAAAGAGCAGACCTACAGTGGAAGAATGCTTGAGTCATCCCTTCTTCTGGAAACCTGAGAGGTAGCATCACTTTTATTGTCAACTGATTAGCTTTTATTTCTGTGTATAGTAGCTCGCATTGTGTTAACAAGAGTTGATGCCCACGAGAGGCTCAGTGAGGCTGCTCTTAAAGGCACAGTGGTGCTTTTATCTCAATGCTAGCATCAGCATGCTAACATGTTTACAATGACGATGCTTACATGCTGATGCTTAGAAGGTATATTGTTTACCATGGTCACCATCTTAGTCTTGCATGATCGCATGCTAATACTGTAGATGTTAATTCGTACCAAACACAACCAGACCTAAACTTGGTTGATGGGAATTAGTTTTGTATGTGTTTGGTCAGAAACCAAACTACTGGAAAAATAGAAATTTTTACTTAAAAATGGCACTAAAGAACATTTCAGGGGTCATTAGGATCCATCCTTTGGGAGCCATGAATGGCTGTACACAGTTTTATGGCAATCCTTTAAACATTTGTTTCTGTGACTCAGAGTGGTGGACCAACAGACCAACAGACCAACAAACCAACATTGAGTGCTAACATGGCTGGCCAAAATCCACGTGTTGTCTCTTTTTCCATTTTGCCAAACAAGCATCTTCAACACATTTTATTTTTCAGGAGACTTGAATACTTGACAAAGATCGGAAAAATCAAGGAGGTGGAAAAGTGGAAAGATGCCGACCAGGAATTAAAATCTGCGTTGGAAAAATGTGCCCGGGATCGATCCTTCAAACAGTGGAAAACTGAGGTACAACTGTCCAACAACTGTAACTTCTCTATTTCTAATTCACACTCAATGACTTGTTGTTTTTGGTGTTGCAGTTGGCAGACTTGGTCAAGAAGGTGGATCCCAAAAACACATACGATGACAGCACACTGGCATTTCTGCGCTTCATACGAAACGTCTACGAGCACCAGTAAGTCAAACTGAGTCAAAGATGACCAAATGTCACTAAATGTGGCATTGCATCTCCCCACTTCCATTGCCTTCATGTTACCATACTGCTGTTGTTTGAATCATCTGCCCCCTCAACTGGTTGCTGGTGTTGGCTCATGTTGCTGATGTCAGTGTTAACACAAACGTTAGCGAGCATACATTAGCTTAACTTCTGAACATTAGATATTAAACCTTAGCTAACATTGCTAACGCATCTTCAGAAGTCTTTAGAAAATTCAGGATTAATCAAAGACTTTTTAATCATCACATCTATTGAATGTTTTTCCAACTGATTTTTCCTGATTCCTGGAATGAGTTAATCCTTTCTCGCTTATTGACCTCCATCACACAGATCTCTACAGCCACATCACTTTAATTGTTTATTTAATTGTTGTGTAATTACATTTTTTTTTTAATCTGTTTGCAGTCTCGAGAAGGTAGCCAACATTGATCTGATGTCGATGTTTCCAGATCTCTTCGAGTGTGTTTACCTGTTTGCCAACAGCAGAGAGTGGAATTCAAGGCTGCCTCTGAAGGAAATGTTTGGATCAATGCTCTCCAGATTTGTAAAGCCAGCCACAAAGGAGGAGCAAGTTAGCCTCCCAGTTCAAGAATCTCAATATCCGCCTAGGCCAATTGCAAAGTGACACCTAAATATTTTTGATTGAGCAGGGTCTTTACTGTAGAAAAGAAAAAGTCCTGCCACAACCGAGTTGATTTGATTGAACTGCAGTAATGCAACAAGACCTGATGCTGGGCGGTTGTAAATCAGCACCCCAACTTCTATGTTTGCCTTTTTTGCCACTGATCTGTGGCTACAACGTAAACTGTATAGTACAAGTCTACAAGCCTCTGGATATTTACGTCAAATCCAACAGTAGCACCTTGACCCTGGTCTGCATTGAAATGGCTGATGTTAAAGACCTGTACATAAAAGAAATAGAGAACATGAGTTGCTGAAATTCTTTGCTTAAGTTCAGAGAGTGCCAAAAATGGAAAAATAAGTCTTAAGTGCTTCCTCTCATTATGTGAATGGTATTGTCATTAAAACAATGTAATGGAATATAAAAGCTTTACAACATGCAGGTTGTTTTTAAAGAGATAGTTTTAAGGTTTTGGAAGGATTCTCTGTATTATAAGGTGATCTGTTGATTATAAATGAGTTATGTTTGATCATGTTTGTTTTAGGGTTAAGATCAAATCTACCCTTGATATTATAATTTGTTCATTTTATATGGTGAAAGATCAAAATGTAATGTGGGAATTATTTTACGATCCTCACAAAGGACGATGGAAACTTTATTTTCTCCAAAATATTGGTGGAGTTTTTGCAGACAGATGATACATGTGGTCACATAGAGAGTACTAATGTTGTACTAATGTTTTTACCTTTTTATCCAACCTACTTAAATGGTCTTTGTATTGTGCTTTATGAAAGAAAACAAGCCAAAACACACTGATAATAAAGTTGGTCTAAAGAGTACGAGAGTGGCTGGAGTTTTTTTTCCCCCTAATTGTCTTTTATTATCTTTCTCTTTGTTTTTTGTTTTTTTTTAACAGTAACAGGCTTTGTGCTCTTATTGTGTTAAACCAGCACAACATTGAAGGACTGACCTGATCATCATCATCTTGCCCCATTGACAGAAACATGTGCTGATTGTGATCATAGCATGTGTATGACTATATTTTCTTTGAATAGGATTAGTAGCTACATGCAACATTGATTATGTAAAAGAAAGAAAGAACCAACAAGGCAACAGTGTAGTTTTCTCAACAAACTACGACCTGTACATAAAACAAGGACTGCAATGCCACTACCTGTTTGTCACACAGAAGTCTGAACTGATCTTTGCACTAACTTTAAAAAAAAAAAATGTTACTGCAGCTGTCTTTGCAACAGCAATGCCAACAATAATACCACAAGTCTGTTTCCACTTTAATGTGAAAGGCATCACTCACAATGAAAAATATTTTAATGTCTTTCAGCTCCTTGTTCTGGTTGAGCAACTTTACAGATTTGGTTTAGTCATAGTTTACCACCAATATACACCCAATATGTTATACTACGTAGTATTCGAAACTGGCAACGACAACGAATTTCTGGAGGCTGGAAGGGAAAGACCGGCTTAAGACAGGTATCTGGTGATTTATCTACTGATTAGTGTAGATGGACCGCAGGTGAGTGGAGCAACAGGTGAGAGGAGTCTGGCTGATGATCAGAAAGTAGGTCAGCCTTCGCCAGCCTGAGACAACACTGACCGACAGAGGGAGACAAACATGCATCAAGAAACAAGGGGAAATTGACAAGGCACAGCAGATCCTAACACAATACTACTTTATACACTATCATTAAAAGTACAGGTCTACATTACAGTTAGAGTTACATAATATGTCTTCATATAATGAAATTGCATGCTTCAGTATAAGGCAGCTGATACCATTTCAAGTCAGCAGGCTTCATACCCACATTGTGCGTTTGGCCATCAGGACGTCACAGCAGGAGGAGGAGCGTCACACCCCAGCAGCATCAGACAACTTCGAACCTTTGTCAGAGTAACTTCTTTCTCCTCCTGTCATCAGCTTTTCTGTTATCTATGAAGCACAGGCGAGGGCGGAGTTTTGATTTCAGGGAAATAAAACTAAATGCTATAAATATGTATGTATGCTATTTCCCCCATTCGTATACATTTAAATGATAACAGATTGTGATGAAGTAAGTTATTGTTCTTTATATTACAAAACAAACAGTAATACAGTGTAATCATCTGTATTGTTAATGCCCAAACCCTACTTACAATATGTTTTAGTTTCCTAAATAGGCCTATTTTAAACTTTCTCATAGATATTGTTGTATTTGTGTCATTACTACAAGTAGCTTTGTGCTTTACTGCCATAGATTTGACATGGTCTCAGCTTGAGTATCTTTTAAGCCAAATATTATGTTATGTACATATAGGTTAAATTACTTTTTTACCCAAATAAACATTTTGTTCTTCCCCATTCTTTAGCCCTGAACAGTGCCTGCAGGTAATCTTTAAGGCCCTAAACGCTTCACCAATAAGTCAATCTTTGAAGATCGTATGCAGACTAATGGTGACTGAACAGCCAGAGACTAATATTCAGGATTTAAAGAGTACAAGGGGCAAGTCCTCCCACATCCTGTGGAAGCCCAACCCATCATCAGACAGGCCTTTACCTGTCTTGCGACAGAGGGAGTCAGATGCAGGAATAAACAGATAAAGCACAGCATGTTACGTTTCGATCGGTAGTATTCATACTGCGGACACCCCACTTTGACATTGTAAGTTAATTTTCAATTCTCTTCACACTCACCTTCAAATTATATTGTAAAATAATCAGTGTGCTCACTTTAAAGAAGCACAGTCATGTAGAGCTACTCTCCTTCAGTATCCACTCTTGTGGTTACTTGATGTCATCAGCAGGGGCAATTCCCATATGGGCAGCCGCCCAGTACTGAGCGGACAGTCGCCCACAGTAACCGAGCCTCCTTTCATATTGAACAGATATGATATCATATTGAACTTTCATATTGAACAGAGGGGAACCAGAGGGGGAACAGTATCTGACAGTAATACTCCTAGCTGTCAGGATGCGTTCCCCCTGTTGTAAATGGTCAAATTTAATGATATCAGCCTGAAAATCACAGGACTTATCTGTTGTGGGGAAAGAAGTCATCAGTATGAATTTGAACGTTGTGTGATTTTCCTTTCATATTGAACAGAGGGGAACCAGAGGGGGAACAGTATTTGACAGTACTGTAATACTCCAAGCTGTCAGGATGCGTTCCCCCTGTTGTAAATTGTCAAATTTAATGATATCAGCCTGAAAATCACAGGACTTATCTGTTGTGGGGAAAGAAGTCAGCAGTATGAATTTGAATGTTGTGTGATTTTCCTTTCCTATTGAACAGAGGGGAACCAGAGGGGGAACAGTATCTGACAGTAACACTCCAAGCTGTCAGGATGCGTTCCCCCTGTTGTAAATGGTCAAATTTAATGATATCAGCCTGAAAATCACAGGACTTAGCTGTTGTGGGGAAAGAAGTCAGCAGTATGAATATGAAAGTTGTGTGAGCCTCCTTTCATATTGAACAGAGGGGGAACAGTATCTGACAGCAATACTCCAAGCTGTCAGGATGCGTTCCCCCTGTTGAAAATGGTCAAATTTAATTATATCAGCCTGAAAATCACAGGACTTATCTGTTGTGGGGAAAGAAGTCAGCAGCATGAATTTGAAAGTTGTGTGATTTGCCTTTCATATTGAACAGAGGGGGAACAGTATCTGACATTACTTTTTTAACCAAATAAACATTTTGTTCTGCCCCATTCTTTAGCCCTGAACAGTGCCTGCAGGTATTCTTTAAGGCCCTAAACTCTTCACCAAAAAGTCAATCTTTGAAGATCGTATGCAGACTAATGGTGACTGAACAGCCAGAGACTAATATTCAGGATTTAAAGAGTACAAGGGGCAAGTCCTCCCACATCCTGTGGAAGCCCAACCCATCATCAGACAGGCCTTTTCCTGTCTTGCGACAGAGGGAGTCAGAGGCAGGAATAAACAGATAAAGCACAGCATGTTACGTTTCGATCGGTAGTATTCATACTGCGGACACCCCACTTTGACATTGTAAGTTAATTTCCCTTCAATTCTCTTCACACTCACCTTCAAATTATATTGTAAAATAATCAGTGTGCTCACTTTAAAGAAGCACAGTCATGTAGACCTACTCTCCTTCAGTCTCCACTCATGTGGTTACTTGATGTCATCAGCAGGGGCGGTTTCTCATATGGGCGGTCGCCCAGTACCGAGCGGACAGTCGCCCACAGTAACCGGCTCTGTAGCAGCCGCCTCCGGGCTTATCTCGGCGGATCGCCGCCGGTTCCGGCCCGACCCGTACCGGCTGCCTTAAATTTGTTTGCATTCATTTAATCCGGTTTTTGTATTGCTCAAGTCAACTATGTCATGTTGCCGTGTGGGGAGCGGGCGGCTGGGCTCGCTCTGGTTTGTAAAGGTGCGTCTGCTGCTGTGAGAAAGTCTCATACAGAGGTTGAGGAAGAAGGGGGGGGGGGGGGGGGGGTCAGTCTGCTGGTGCGGGAGCGGAGAAGCAGCGAGTCAGAATCAGAATCCCGTCATTAGTCCCGCAAACGGAGAAATATGTGCGTCACAGCAGCCAAAGGACAGTTCAATATAACAATGAGCAATAATAATAGTAAAAAATAAACAATATAATAAAAAGGTAAGAAATAGAAACATAATATGTACAAATATAAACAGTGTAATTATAGACCTGTGGGCAGTGTATTGTTATTAATAAATAATAAATATTATATGAAAATCGACCAGTTAGTGCAAACCAAAATGACAAATGAGTTATGTATATATTTGTGTTAGATTCTAATAGTGCACAACTAAGGCAATTAGTAGGCTAATTGGGGGCGCTGAAGGTGAGGTTCGCCCAGGGTGTCATGCACGCTGCCACTGGTCACCAGAATGAAAGTTTACATGAAAACACAATATTTCACCTTGTACCTACATGTACCACCACCACCAAAGTCTATTAATGGAAATACCTCAGCTCTGCTTATTCAAAGTTTAATTCCTGTTGCAGACCTGAAGGAGGAAGTTTAAATTCTAAAGTCAGCGAAAGGTGTGGCACTCAAGTTAGGACAAGTGTAGAAGTCAGGTGAGTTTTCAAGTTGTAGAAATGAAACCTTCTGGTACTTATATGTAGTTACAGGGAATGGCTTCTGATGGATTTGTACCCCACTAAAATACAATGTTTTTAAATGTAATTTCATTTGAATTCCTCAAAAAAAATCTGTATGTATTCCTATATAATGTAACAGTAATATTATAACCTTTTCTTTTTCACAGTTACGCTGAAGAAAAGAAATGAATATCATCACACAGCTCCAAGCGACAGCACCCCGAACAGAGACACATCGTATAATACAGTGTGTCATTGACAATGATCTCAAGAAGCTGAAAAAATTACTACGGGAGAACAACATTAATGAAGTTTACCCATGCACAGAGTGGGATGACTACATAACCCCACTGACTGCTGCTGTTGGTACTCACAACAGGGATATCTTTACTTTCCTTTTGCAGCAGGGTGCAGACCCAGACAAGCCTTCACAGCTAGGCTTCACACCTCTGCATTATGTCTCACTGTACGAAGCACCACTTGATTTTGTAGAGAAACTGCTTGAAGCAAGAGCTAATCCAAATGGATGTGATCTACAGCCATTCACGCCACTGCAAGCTGCTGCCATCAACGACAGGGATGATGTTGTGAAAGTGCTCATCTCTGCTGGTGCACTGGTGGCACTCATATCTGTCACTAATCCCAAACAAGATATTTACAATGAAAAAATATCTAAGATAATTCACAAGCTCGCATCAAAAGGAGATAAATTATGCTCTGAAATCAGATATTTCCTGGATGTTTCAATCGCCGTGCAAAGGAAAACACCTGAACAAGTGTTTCAAATGTTTGACCGTCACATGCTGTTGGAGGATCCTCGGAACCATCTCACCATGATTGAAACATTTTTTAATGTAAGTGGACCAGCTGAAGCAAAATACTGCCAGGGAAGTATCAAATGGCTGAAGGACACTGGAAATCTGAGCACCCACATCGAAGGTGTAGTCAGACGCTTTCCAAACATTCCCCAGGAACATGTACATTGCACTGTTGTTACTTTACATGCAGTTCTCTGTACTGTGGAGGAAATACCTACTGAACAAGCACAAGCTTTAGTCCCCCAACTACTGGACAAGCTTTGCTTAAAAGAAAGACCTGATATATGGGGATCTGTTCTGGGAACACTATATGTGATAACACAGAAAACAAAAGGCACAAATGGCTGGGATCTGAACTTTGTTAGGAAATTGTGCAAAACAGTTGCTCCTTTTGCAAAGGACCATCACCCCTTAGGCATCAGAGTCTTCACATATGGTGTATTTGCAAACTTACTTTCAGTTGAACATGTGGGTGACATCTTTACATCAGTGGGGATAACTGCAGTGCCTGAGGACATACTGATGTATGCAGAAATGACCAACAGTGACAAGCTGAAAGAAGTTCTCAGACGACTGAACAATCATTTCAGCAAACCGAACGTGGAACGTGAGGACTGTACAGCCTCACCTGGGCCGAGGAAAAAGAAGAACAAGAAGAAGAAAAAGAAGAACAAGAAGGAAAAATCCAACAAGGAAGAAGACCCAGATGACAAGTGTTTCAGTGGTGCAACTGATCCAATATCAATTCCTGTTGTGGAGTCAACTTCAAATGCTCAGCTACTCCACTTCAACACCACTGTGTCATCAGATACACACACATGGCTACAAATCAGCAGAAGGTGGAAAGAAAAGTTCGAGAAGCTGGTGAGCACTGATGGAAGCAGAGTAACCAGAATCAGGAGCATGAAATATGTGAATGATGAAGAGTTCTGCATAGCAAAGGGCAGTGATGGTACTGAAGTCTTCTTGGGGCTGAGAGATGATGGCACTGAGGTTGCCATTAAGAGAATGACTAAAAGCAACTATAAAATGCTGAGGAATGAGGAGGGATTTCTACGACTTCCAGAACTTGATCATCCATCTATTGTACGATACGTTGACTTTGCAGAGGATGAGAACTTTGGATACCTTGGTCTTCAGCTTTGTGAATACACCCTGGAAGAATGCATCAGAAACAATGATGGTAGTCTGCAGAAAGAGAAACTTGTCTATCAGTTTCTGGAGAGTTTAAAAGTGCTTCATTGTCAAAATCCTCCGATTCTCCACCGTGATCTCAAACCACAGAATGTTTTGATTGGTAAGAAAAAGTTCAAGATGTACTGAAGTAATGAAATTAAATCAGAAATTCAGAATAACAGCAACAATATTTAAAATGTATTATTATTATACCTTTTTTTTTATTTGTCCTGTAGATGTTACCGGGAGGGCAAGATTAGCAGATTTTGGCATAAGTAGACGGTTACCCAAAGGCCAGACAACTTATTGCACAGGCAGTGCAGGAACAAGATGCTGGAAGGCCAAGGAGACTTTAGCAGACGAAGCTGACATACGATACAAGTCAAACACTGATGTACAGGTCAGTTTTATTGCAACACAAACTGCATTGATGAATAACTGAAGAAAACTACTTTCATTGCTAAAATGTTCTGTTCATTTTTTAGGTGGCAGGGATGCTGATTTATTACATCCTCTCTGGAGGACACCATCCTTTCGGCGACAAACCTCATAAATGTGAGAACAACATTGATGAAGGTTTGTACACTTTGGACCATGTTGAAGATGTGGTGGCGAAGGCACTCATCGAGTGGATGATCAGTGAAGAACCAAAGAGCAGACCTACAGTGGAAGAATGCTTGAGTCATCCCTTCTTCTGGAAACCTGAGAGGTAGCATCACTTTTATTGTCAACTGATTAGCTTTTATTTCTGTGTATTGTAACTCGCATTGTGTTAACAAGAGTCGAAGCCCAGGAGTGGCTCAGTGAGGCTGCTCTTAAAGGCACAGTGGTTCTTTCATCTCAATGCTAACATCAGCATGCTAACATGTTTACAATGACGATGCTAACATGCTGATGCTAAGAAGGTATATTGTTTACCATGGTCACAATCTTAGTCTTGCATGATCGCATGCTAATACTGTAGATGCTAATTCGTACCAAACACAACCAGACCTAAACTTGGTTGATGGGAATTAGTTTCGTATGTGTTTGGTCAGAAACTAAACTACTGGACAAATTGAAAATTTGACTTAAAAATGGCACTTAAGTACGGAAGCGTATTGCTGCCACACCAGCAAAAATAAAAATTGATCAGTATCATGAAATAACGTGATACTTATCATGAAATAACGTGATACTTCTCATGAAATAACGTGATACTTATCATGAAATAACGTGATACTTATCATGAAATAACGTGATATTTATCATGAAATAACGTGATACTTATCATGAAATAACGTGAAACTTATTGTGATAGCTTTGCCTATATAACACTGTTAATATATCCATAACAGATACTGAACACGGAGCCTACTTGCAAACATCTGCCTTCTTTATTGCAGTTCTCAGACAACACAAAAACAGTAAACCCAGGTATTGCTGTATTACCAAAAGACCACTAGATGGCGGTGGTTAAACACAAACTGTGTAACATATATCAGCAATGCAATTATAGTATCAATATACTACACTTATCATGAAATAACATGATAAATAATGGTCTCGGACGGAGGTAGTCCCCGCATGATCTACACGGATGTTACCCCACTTTTCATATTTTTACGAAATCGCGGTGTACCAGAGGAGTGCCTCTCATGCTTCCGTAAACATCCGTGTTTTGGGCCATGGTGATGCGAGTTCATTGCTGAAGACCACTGGCGGTTCACAACCGGAAGTAGATCATGCGGGGACTACCTCCGTCCGAGACCATTATTTATTACGTTATTTCATGATAAGTTTCACGTTATTTCATGATAAGTATCACGTTATTTCATGATAAATATCACGTTATTTCATGATAAGTATCACGTTATTTCATGATAAGTATCACGTTATTTCATGATAAATATCACGTTATTTCATGATAAGTTTCACGTTATTTCATGATAAATATCACGTTATTTCATGATCAGTGTCACGTTATTTCATGATACTGATCAATTTTTATTTTTGCTGGTGTGGCAGCAATACGCTTCCGTACTTAAGAACATTTCAGGGGTCATTAGCTTCATTAGGATCCATCCTTTGGGAGCCATAAATGGCTGTACACAGTTTAATGGCAATCCTTTAAACAGTTGTTTCTGTGACTCAAAGTGGTGGACCAACAGACCAACAGACCAACATTGTCAACTATAGAGATCTAACATGGCTGGTCAAAATCCATGTGTTGTCTCTTTTTCCATTTTGCCAATCGAGCATCTCAAACACATTTTATTTTTCAGGAGACTTGAATACTTGACAAAGATCGGAAAAATCAAGGAGGTGGAAAAGTGGAAAGATGCCGACCAGGAATTAATTTCTTCGTTGGAAAAATGTGCCGGGGATCGATCCTTCAAACCGTGGAAAACTGAGGTACAACTGTCCACCAACTGTAACTTCTCTATTTCTTATTTCCTCTTAATGACTCGTTGTTTTTGGTGTTGCAGTTGGCAGACTTGGTCAAGAAGATGGATCCCAAAAACAGATACGATGACAGCACACTGGCATTTCTGCGCTTCATACGAAACCTCCACGAGCACTAGTAAGTCAAACTGAGTTAAAGATGATGAAGGGCCTTAAAGGTGTTATCAATAACATTCAGTCAATAAATGTGGCCTTCCACCTCCCCACTTCCATTGCCTTCATGTTACAATGCTGCTGTTGTTTGAATCATCTGCCCTCTCAAGTGGTTGCTGGTGTTGGCTCAATGTCAATGTTAACACAAACGTTAGCGAGCATATATTAGCTAAACTTCTAAACATTAGATGGTAAACCTTAGCTAACATTGCTAACAGATCTTCATTGTATTGGGGTGAAGGCAGAAAAGTCCGCGTCTTTTGAACATTCAGGATTAATCAAAGTTAATCCTTTCTCTCTTATTGACCTCCATCACACAGATCTCCACAGCCACATCAGTTCTTGCCGGCTCCTTTATTGTTTATTTAATTGTCGTGCAATTACATTTTTTTTATCTGTTTGCAGTCTCGAGGAGGCAGCCAACGTTGATCTGATGTCGATGTTTCCAGATCTCTTCGAGTGTGTTTATCTGTTTGCCAACAGCAGAGGGTGGAATTCAAGGTCGCCTCTGAAGGAAATGTTTGGATCAATGCTCTCCAGATTTGTAAAGCCAGCCACAAATGAGGAGCATGTTAGCGCCCCAGTTCAAGAATCTCAACATCTGTCTGGGCCAATTGCAAAGTGACACCTAAATATTTTGATTGAGCAGGGTCTTTACTCTAGAAAAGAAAAAGTCCTGCCACAACCGAGTTGATTTGATTGAACTGCAGTAATGCAACAAGACCTGATGCTGGGTGGTTGTAAATCAGCACCCCAACTTCTATATTTGCCTTTTTTGCCACTGATCTGTGGCTACAACGTAAACTGTATAGTAAAAGTCTACAAGCCTACAAGGGTTAAGGCTCAAGAAGATCCAATCTACCCTTGATATTATAATTTGTTCCTTTTATATGGTGAAAGATCAAAATGTAATGTGGGAATTATTTTACGATCCTCACAAAGGACGATGGAAACTTTATTTTCCCCAAAATATTGGTGGAGTTTTTGCAGACAGATGATACATGTGGTCATATAGAGAGTACTAATATTGTACTAATGTTTTTACCTTTTTATTCATTCTACTTAAATGGTCTTTGTATTGTGTTTTATGAAAGAAAACAAGCCAAAACACATTGATAATAAAGTTGGTCTAAAGAGTACGAGAGTGGCTGGAGTTTTTCCCCCCCTATTTGTCTTTTATTATCTTTATCTTTGCCTTTGTTGTTTAACAGTGACAGGCTTTGTGCTCTTATTGTGTTAAAACTGCACAAAATTGAGCAGAATCTGGATTTGAAGGACTGACCTGATCATCTTCTAGGATTACCGTAGCTACATGCAACATAAAGAACCAAAAAGGCAACAGTGTAGTCAGACACCTTTTAAACTACAACAAAAATTAAAGACATAAAAGTTTCACAAATCACATACAACTTCCACTCAAGCCAGTGTCCTTTAAACAGTTCGGAACACATTAGCATAACCGAAATGTGCTGAAGTAGAATAAAACAACTTAAAATGCACCATTAACGTCCATACGAAGTATAACAACGTCATACATAAACATTAAACATCTAAATAAAATTACCATGTGCACCTCTTGGACCACATGTAGAATATCGTTACTCTGGAGTCGCACATTCTTCGTCCGCAGCCATGCTGTTCTGACCCACAATGCTACCGACATGACCTCACCATATGACATCACATTTCCCACAATGCTTCTCAACTAAACTGCAATCACGCTACATTCTGCAGTAAAGATCTTACATAAGGAGCTAACGACTTTATGAACTTAAATGATTATGCACTAATGACAGAAACATACACAGTAAACACATCAATGAAACTGTCTCTGAGACAGTTACAACCTGGGATCCCGAAGACAGACTCTATCTTCTTGTTCAGTGACAAACAGGTTGATGGTCCTCTCTGTCCCACAGTCACAAATTTGTGTCTGATGATATACTATGAGCTCATAGAAAATGGGTTAGGGTTAGGGTTACTGCAGCCAGTTTGAAGCAAAGGCCTGGAAAGACTAGAAAGTGTTTACAAACAGCTCCACAGTTTTCCTCAAAGTATTTGGTATCCATTGCAAAAACTGACAGGTCAAACAATCTGTCATTAAGTAGCTTCCTGTGAACAATTTGTTTCACTTGATTTTCAATTTACACACGTAAATAATAAAATAACAGTACATCTGGCACAGATCATTCTCAGACAATTATATTCAAAGAAATCTCTGATTCTTGTCATAGGTGTACATTTGAATGATTTCCTATATTAAAAAAAAAAGTGAAAGTTACTGGAGGCTCTCTGTGGTGCAGGAACACAAAGTCTATATCACCACGAGGATCAGCCTGAAGTCCCTTCGGCATCTGACGTGGTGGAAACACTGACGGATTCCTTCACACAGGTGTCCACCGGAGAGGATCATGATGAGTCCAGTGTGATGCAGACACTGAGGTATCTGAAGCCGTCCAAAAAGTCCACTGTGAGCTCCTTTGTCTGGCTGACATTCACAGACAGTTTGCTGTCCTGGCTGATCAAAGGTAGAGGGAAGCCTCCAACACACCAACATGCTGACATTATCCATGCAATACAGGATTTAAAATATACACTATTTAACATTTAGTCATGAAGCGTAGCTGGAAATGTGTCATTTGTTCACTGAGTGATAAGCTTTAGCTCCCTCTGTAGGCAAACCCCCCCAAAAATCTACATACATATTTAAAAAATCTACCAATGTTAGTATTAATCAATAGACACTTTGACCTACATACACTTAGTTTGGGGATTTCTGGCTCTGACTTCAGTGGACTTGGAGCTCATCATTTGGGCTCTTGTGCCTCTGAAGTGCAGGTTAACAAACCGTGCATTTTGAGAAAAATGCGAGTGTTTCCATACTTTGATTTCTGCCATCCCTGTCACCCATTCCACCATCTCCCGTCTCTTGAGGTCCCTCCTCCTCCTCCTCCTCCTCCCCCTCCACCCTCCCGCCCCCTCTTAAGTATAGAACTAAGTGGATGGTGGTCCCATGTATGACTCCATAGTCAGTCAGCAGCCTGTCTTCTTCTAGCTGCTGGCCATTGAAGACCAGTCGCTGTTGATCTTCTACAACAAGCACACACAAGGAGGTCAAAAACAGGCACTAAGAACATTTCTCCAAAATAAATCCAAAATATTTCATTCATAATTCTTAAAAATGTCTTTGCATTTCAATTGTTACCATGTCGGTGCATAACCCAAAGTGATTTTACCTGGTGTTCCCTCAGTCTGAAATATCTTCCTCTTCAGCTGCAGCTCGGTGGTGCTTTTAAACTCTTCCTCAGTAAAGATGAAGGAGATAATCTTCCCCGTTGGCGTTCTCACGAAAACTTTCACAGACATTTCTGCGGTGTCTGTATCCTCTGCTGCTCTCTTCACACGGTGCAGACGATAAGACAGGGTGCGGCTGTGTTCAACTGACCAGGAAACAAAGCTGAAAATACTTTCACTTTCGATCCTACATTTAAAGAAATATACACCAACCTTTTTACTTTAAATATATCAATTGTATACGTCATTACATGGCTTAGGGTAACAGGTAATCATGTCAAACTTCCTGTATACTGTATATACAATAATGCATTTATTAACGTCAAATCTCCTTAAAAGTAATGTGGAGCTCTAATTTATCAGTCTGAAGTTAATGGGTGAGTGATGAGTGCTGCATTCAAGTTTGATCTGAATAATACAATAAAAGCACAGAAGTGTCATCAGCTGAAAGCACTTGAAGTAGCAGAAGTAAACACATGTGACTGTTGAATTACTGTGTTGAACTGCAGCCACAAGTCCACTGGATTACTGCAGCATGTCTCTGTAGCATTAAAGCACAGACTTTAATTCACACTTCACATAATATAGTAAAATAGCAGTCTGAGTTGTGTGTTTTTCACCTGGTTTGTACAGGATGTTCTGAATAATGAAATAGTGTATTGAACACATCATCTGTGCATTAATGAGAGTTAAACAGCAGCACAGCAGTCACATTTATTCACATAAAGATATCAGATATACATATAGTCGTGTGAAAAACGTTCAATCCTGCCAGTGAAGTGTGAACATGTTTGTATCTGTATGAACTCTCACATAATAAAACTTGACACAGAATCAGTCTTGCAGAGGATCAGGAGGAGCTGTAGCACCCTCTGTAGGTCAATCCCAAAATAACACTGAGCAATGACGACACTGATGACGAGTAAGACTGGAGAAGTGGTTTATATCAATGTCAGACAAAATACCACAGTTTACAATATTTAAAAAGCACCAGACAAATATTCTTTTTAAGATCTCATGGAGTAACAGAGATACATCTGAAAGTGTTTGACCTGCTTCTCCCCGCAGCTCCTGACATGTTTGTGATCCAGTAGAGAAAATGATAGATCGGCTGTTTAAAGGTTATTACAAATAATTTGTGTGTGCTGGTTAAAAGTTTGCAGCCACATCAGTCGGTCACACATCAGTTAGAGTAACAGTAGAAGAAAAAACAAAGACATGTCATAAAACACATACAGCTCAAGACAGATCATCCTCAAACCATCAGAATAAAAATTATTCTGTAACAATCATGTTATTATAAATCACTCAGGTCCAGTTTAAAAATGCAAAATGGAAGATTTTAGTCCTTTTTGTCATCCAACTGGAATCCAGAAGTGATCTGAGCTTCTCTTTTTGATTTAATAGCAGAGCCGACCATGTAGACATGTTAGTGCATGTGAGTCCTTCTGGTAAAACTAGTTGAGTCACATATTAATGCTTTCAGTTGTTGGCAAGCTACCAACTCAAACAATCCACTATCTCTCTCAGGAATCACTTAATGCACTTTTAAATCTCAGTATTAAAACAGTTTTATACTTAGGTTAATATTTGGAGTTTATATAGAGTAATATCTGTAGTACATATAGTTTATATAGAGTACTGTATTTACTCTGAATACAGACAGATGAAAGAGGTGATAAGCGAGTGACAGACGGAAAGATGATTGAGCGACGCAGGGAGAGAAGACAGAGAGATGAGTGAGCTGGAGAAAACAGAGAAAAATAACCACACATGGCGCTCTCTAGGAAGAGAAAAGTGGACAGCGAAAACAGAGCTTTCAACCCAGAATGAACGGACTCATTTGTGTTAATTCTTCCTACTGGAACCACAAAACCAGTCTGTGTCATATGCACAGAGACCGTGGCACTCATTAAAGTGTCAATGTGAAACACCACTGTGAGACAAAACGTTTTTGACCAAACATACCCAAACATACCCTCTGTCTGAACTGAGGTCACAGAAAATAAGCAGTCCAATATGAACAATCCACCTGGATCCTGACCCATTCATTCACTGCCCAGCAGCATGCTAATGAGTGTTCCCTCAGAGTCGCTTGGATTTTGGGTCAATACAAAAAGCCATTTACCGATGGAGGGGTTGTCAAGGAGTGCATGAGTGCAGTAAACCTTACTTGAGGGGAAACAGAAACAGAAATTTTGTTTTAAAAAATTAAGCACTTTATTTTAAGATGCACAATTTTTAAAAAGCTATTTTATTTATTTTCACTATTTTATTTTTAAATGCAGCCCTTTGTTTCCTTAAAGAGAGAAGAAAATAATATATATCTACAGTATTATATATCTGTATAATTAAATGTTAAGTGACAGTAAATATTGTCGAAATGTTTTTGAAATGTTCTTTCTTTATTTGATATGACAGTCAGTTGTTGATTACATGCAGACGTTGATACAACTGCTAGGCTACTTCAATATCACACTAAATCATAATGCAAGTTAGACATTATGATGTTCCGGACCTTTGGTTGAGGAAATTTTCTCTAACTGGACCTATTTGAATTTTAGTTTAATACCCCTGCTCTAAATGCACATTTGGCAGTGCCAACATGCAGTGTAAGCTGCCCAGCGTACCACTCACTGTGGTGAACCTTGCAGCTAGCACAGGGCAAACTGCATTCTGTCTGAAAACCCCTTTAGAGTCAAGCTATAGACTGCTGTCATAATGGGTCCTAAACTGCAGAAATCAGTTAACAATTTTGCACTTCCGGTTCCCTTCTCTCCAAAGTCAATGGGTTTCTTGAATGGCTTTTCTGTTAAATGCCTGATGTAAGGTCTGTGGTTACCACAGGCTCAAGACATTTAAACCTTGTGTTGACAGAATGTAGTGAGACTACATTCAGCAGGTGCAGTATCTCCTGCTGATCAAAACACTTTGATTGAGTTCAGAGTTTCTCATGCAAAAAACTTCCTGTATCCTTGTTGATCGCAACAGTCATAGGACAGGGCTCTTTGTTATTTTTAGTAGTTGCATATGAAAAGAAGGAATTCATGTTCACTGTGAATCTGGCCGGTAATGGGCCCTATGTACCTCTGACAAATATCATTGAGATCTGATCACGTTGCCAGTGCTGGTAATACCCGTGACAAACATCAGTGACTGACACACCCAAGATAAATGAAAGCATCCATTTGGTACACTATAGGGTCATGTCAAGAAAAGAAAAAGAAGACTGCAAAAACCACCTGCATGACAGCAGTAATGATGCAGGGGAAGCTCATTGAAGCGGAACATATCCTTGTAAGGAATGAACTAGATAAACAACATTTCCCTTCATCCAAACAGGGTTTGAATCCTTTTTGGTTTGAGACTCTCTGTGTAATTTTGTGAGCAAACTCAATTAAAAGAAACAACAGAAGGTTTTCAAGTTGCTCTGAATTTACTGTAGGCTTAGTTTTATCCAAATGTCGTAATATTGTCTTTTCAGTGTATTCCACCAACATTATTAATATCTTCTCCGTAAGTAAAACATTGTAATAAATGCCATTGGCACAATCGACGGCTCGTTTGTAACATGCTGCATCTGCTAGTTCCACATTCTAGCCCCTGAACACAGTTTGATTAAATAACAGTATAGTCTATAGTACAGACAGTATACTGTATATCCGTTTTTTGTTGATAAAACTTAAAAATATGAATCGACTGTGTGGTTAAATTCCTCAACATTTTTTTAAGGACTTGATTTACTCCATCCCAAAATAACACTGAACAATGATGAAGATGAGTGTTAAGAAAGACTGAAAAAGTGTTTTAATGAAAAATTACAAAATCACAGTTTCAAAAATACTATAACAATAGACACTTTGACCTACATTAATAATGACACACATCTTAAGGTCTGCCTGTGTCTGGTGATATATGAGCTCATAGAAAATGCTACAGTTTGAAGCAAAGACCTGGAAAGACTAGAAAGTGTTTACAAATGGCTCGGTATTTGGTATCCATTGCAAAAACTGGCAGGTCAAACAATCTGTCATTAAGTAGCTTCCTGTGAACAATTTGTGTCACTTGATTTTCCATTTACACACGTAAATAATAAAATAACAGTACATCTGGCACAGATCATTCTCAGACAATTATATTAAAAGAAATCTCTGATTCTTGTCATAGGTGTAGATTTTAATGATTTCCTATATTAAAAGAAAATGTTTTGAAAAGTGAAGTTACTGGAGGCTCTCTGTGGTGCAGGTACACAAAGTCTATTTTGAGAAATCTTTGACTTCTTTCACACTTTGATTTCTGCCCTCTTTGTCACCCATTCCACCATCTCCCGTCCCTGGAGTTTCCTTTTCCCCCCCTCTTAATTTTAGAACTAAGTGGATGGTGTCCTCATGTTTGACTCCATAGTCAAACAGCAGCAGCCTGTGGTCTTCTAGCTGCTTGCCAGCGAATTTCAGTCGATGTTGATGTACTACAACAAGCACACACAAGAAAGTCAAAAATAGGCACTGAGAACATTTCTCCAAAATAAATCCGAAATATATAATTTATAATTCTTAAAAATGTCTTCTATTTCAATCGTGACCATGTGGTCGCATAACCCAAAGTGATTTTACCTGGTATTCCCTGAGTCTGTTTTATCTTCCTCTTCAGCTTCAGCACGGTGGTGCTTATAAACTCTTCCTCAGTAAAGATGAAGGTGAAAATCTTCCCCGTTAGCGTTTTCACGAAAACTTTCACAGTCATTTCTGTGGTGTCTGTAGCCTCTGCTGCTCTCTTCACTCGGTGTAGATGATAAGACAGGGTGCGGCTGTGTTCAACTGACCAGGAAACAAAGCTGAAAAATACTTTTACTGTCGATCTTACATTTAAAGAAATATACACCAACCTTTTTACTTTAAATACATCAATTCTATATGTCATTACATGGCTGAGGGTAACAGGTAATAACGTAAAAACTTCTAAGTCCTCATGTCAAATTTCCTGTATACTGTATATACAATAATGCATTTATTAACGTCAAATCTCCTTAAAAGTAACGTGGAGCTCTAAGTTATGAGTCTGAAGTTAATGGGTGAGTGATGAGTGCTGCATTCAAGTTTGAACTGAATAATAAAATAAAAGCACAGAAGTATCATCAGCTGAAAGCACTTGAAGTAGCAGAAGTAAACACATGTGACTGTTGAATTACTGTGTTGAACTGCAGCCAGAAGTCCACTGGATTACTGCAGCATGTCTCTGTAGCATTAAAGCACAGACTTTAATTCACACTTCACATAATATAGTGAAATAGCAGTCTGAGTTGTGTGTTCTTCATCTGGTTTGTACAGGATGTTCTGAATAATGAAATAGTGTATTGAACACATCATCTGTGCATTAATGAGAGTTAAACAATAGCACAACAGTCACATTTATTCACATAAAGATATCAAATATACATATAGTCGTGTGAAAAACGTTCAATCCTGCCAGTGAAAAGTCTCATAAATGTGTGGAAAGTGTGAAAAGTCTCATAAATGCAAACCAAGATTAACGGAAGTGACAGAAGAACTGGTGCACAATGTCACGCTCATTATATAAGAAGTCGAAACACAGAAAACACAAATTCGACAATAGTCTACTAAACACATCACATCATCTCTGGGTGTATTATAAGTATGTCAGGTAGTTATGTCAAGTTACATTGCAGGTCCTTATTACTCACCTGCGGTCTCTGGAAGAATCTGTGTGATCTTTTCCATCAGCTGCCGGACCTTCATGCTCTGCATCTGCTCCTCTGTTTTGCACAGGTTGATCACCATCCTCCCCGTCCTCAGTCCATGAACTATGACCTGGTAGATTTTGTCCATTTCTGTGCTGGTTTTGGTCGGTTCACGAGTTGCTGTGCTCCTTTGGTCCATAACAACAACATGCATAAAAAATTCTCCGAAAAGCCATCAACACCACAAACATGGCCGAGGGGTCAAGATCAGTGACATGGAAATAACTGAAGCAGACAGCTCGTGGTTAGCTGTCTTTCAAAGCAACCTCTCCCTTAATCATGCAAACTCTAAGCCTTAAAGTTAAATGTTCCCCCCAAAATGAGGTATTGCAGGTGGAAGTTATTGGATTCTCAACTGCCTATTGTCAGACGAAGCACAGCCAGGCTCACTGTATCCTTGCCTCTCAATCTAATACAATCTTTCCTTTTTCAATTTGAGGGCCAGTACAAATTCAAGTGCCCTGCTTTAGAGGATGGCACCTTGCATAAGTGTGATGCAGTGTGGCCTTACCAAGAGGTGGACAGGCTGGCAGTGCTGACAGCTGAAGAGATGCAGTACTTTGAGGAGAACATCACCCGTATGGCTGTTACAGAATACTGTGAATTCAAAACAGTGAGTGTCCCTGTGTTGTCAGTTACAGACTGGTTTGATTATGAGTTCAGCAATCAGCAGAGATGCTTTGTTTCTGACCTGTTGTGCCAGATGGTTTTGTTACACGGTACCATCTGGGATGTCTTCCTTGGAAACTGTTTAGAAAAGGGCGGGCACTTTTAAAGAAATACTGAGCAGGTGATTGGAGGAACCATCTGTCTATCTCCTAGAGAGCGCTAAAACATGTTTTCCTTAATCTGTCTCACATCCTTCAGACGAAAATACATTTTACCAGTTCTGCTGGGAGTGTCTGAAGCCGTGGAAAGGTCCAGCTCCACGCTGCGACAACGACGGCTGCATCAACCACGACCTCGAGCTTCTCAAGAACTGCAAGAACACTGAACACCTGAGGTGCAGGGGGTCAATGGCTGCCCCTGCATCCAGGCCTGTCCCACCTGTGGTCAGAGGGTGAAGCATGACAAAACGGGCTGTAAGAACATCATCTGCCCTCGCTGTCAGGTTGAGTTCTGCTTCATGTGCCTGAAGCTCACTGAAGAGTGCCTGAAGACGAGCTCTTACTTCATCCCTTGCAGTGATGGTGTGGCTCCCAGACAAACCTCCATACCTGTGTGGCACAGAAACTAAGATTCACTACTCATGATGTCACTTACAGCCTTCTTCTGTCACACTTTATTGTACTTTTCCTGTTGGATTTAAATGTAAGATTCTCTCTACGCCAAACATTTAAGCTTATAATGGTATTTGTTCATGCACATTGTTAGCATTTGAAATCTCTTCTGTATGTTCTCACAATGTCTGATTGATTGTTGTATAAAGTGCTTTTCTTACTAGTAACATTGGTTGCTCCTTTACAATTGATCTCTGTTCAATAATAGCTTATCATTAATAACTGCAACACTTAATAAAGTTTCCCTTTTACGTACAAATACCTTCATTGTCATTGTATATATACGAGAGCAAGCTACACAGCAGGAACTGAATGAATTGAAGTGTTAAACATGAGCAGTGACTTAGTGCAAAATGTGAAATTAGTGCAAACATGTCAGTACAGTGCAGGTAAGTAGCAACAGGTACATGTATGTGAATATGTTTCTGTGTCTTCGTTTAAATTGCAGCAGAAATAGCAACATGTGTCCACACGCAACATGACATTCAAAATATAAAATAATATTTTACATATACTTGTCAAATTGGTCAATTTTACTCACATAGGTATAGAGGTGTAAAAAAATCTTAATAAATGTAGGATCGAGCTAATCTTGCAGTGGCCCAGGAGGAGCTGTAGCACCCTCAAGATGTCAATCCCAAAATAACACTGACGACATTTTTTGAGAATGAAAAGGTAGTTTATTATCCAATAAAGTCATAAAAATGTACAAAATGACATCTTAACATGTTTTTGAATGAATAACCCTTTGACCTACAAACACAATGACACATTTTGAAAACAAATTCACGTCTTTCTCAGGCTGATCACATTCAATAAGCCATTAGAAAATGCTTTGATTTCATACTAAGGCTTTAAAAGTCTCATGAGTGCAAACATAGCAAGGGGTATTAACAGAAGCACTGGTTCGTGTTACTTATTACTTATTTCGTGTTAACTAAATACTGAAATAAGTAATATCAAACAAGCAATGTGTTCACATTTCTCACACAAACACACTTTCAGATTTAGGGATGTAGGAACAGGAGAGAGCAGGGGTGAAAGTATCAGGGGGGTGACGGTTGAAATTTCATACGACTGGACATTTAATACCTGGAGTAACATCGGATTGTCATTTGGTTTGCAGCCACACTTTTTGGTCACACATCAGGTGATACAACAGAAAAATAATGAGCAAACATAAGTCATGAAACACAAGTGAGATGAGTCATCCTCACACAATTTTTAAAATGTGTAATTCTGCAGCATTTTGGGAAAACGCTGAAGCCCACATTGACATTTTTTCTCCTTAAAGTAAGCAGGATACCAGTGTTGGTTTGTTGCTTGGAAATTGTTGATCAATTGCTTACAATTGTGTTTAACTGTGTGCTATGAAAAGAAGCCAGCTTTTAACATACAGACCACTAGGTGGCAGTAGTAGACTTCAGGTCACGTTACTTCACTGTCTGGGGCACAAAGGTCAGTGAAGTTTGATGAAGCTGGATGGTTAACAGCAGTGACTCTGAGCTCTTTTCATTAATAATGAAATAAGGAAGAAAACAAGGAGGGCCCAGAATATATCCTGAGTCAGTCTAAAAATCATTCATGTCCTCCCTACTGTTAGATGGGCAGCTATCGCACTGAGATATGGCCATTATGTGAATGACCGACGTGTTGGATTCCACATTCAGACAGCAGCGTGGAGTCTTTGTCCAGTTCCTTGTCTTTAAACGATAGATGCAAACTCATGGAGCGGGAGCGCTGAGATGAAAAACAGCACAGCACATTTTAGATAATACAAAACAAAACTGAAACAAAACAACATTTAAAGAAAAGAAGAAAAAACCCAGAATAACTAAGTGGGGGTCTGTTCCAGAAAGAGTGTTTGATGTCATAGTTCACATTTGGACTAAAGAGGACTAAAACACTGGTATTGATATTAGTTTGTTAATACATTGCATTACAGAAATCAAAGATAATGAAGCGTAATTCATGACACTAACAGTGTTAAATTATTGACTTCTTCTTTTTAAGATAAATACACAGTGTCTTACATTCATAATTCTGTCTATTCTGTGAATTGTAGAGTCAGACCTCCATTGGTGATTGATTGAGCTACCTCTGAGTTTCCTTTCTCAGGGTTAGTTTAATGTAATAAATAAACCTGCTTCCTGCTTTCTTTATAATTTAACTTAATGAGTATTTAAAATATATATATTTCACCTCACTGTAAGTCGCTTTTTGCTGCAGCAATGATTGAAATATCTGTAAATAGGCTACCCTTGTTTATGTTATTTGAAGAACCTCACTCCTGGTTCTGATGATGTCGCTTGTATTTAGGAACTTGTCATAAGTGAATGCACACACAGATGAATTGGAGAATCACGACTTGAAACTCAGCCAGATGATGACAATTATCCAGAATCAGGGATGTTAGGGTCTGTGAAGCCAGCTAACCTTCCTGTAATATGGTTGTGTTTTGTGAAATGTTAATGCATTTTTATTGTTTGATGCAATGTTGGTGGTTTCGTACCGTAGGGTCTTCAGCTTAAGACACACACACACACACACACACACACACAGAGAGAGAGAGAGAGAGAGAGAGAGAGAGAGAGAGAGAGAGAGAGAGTCAGTCAGTACTTGGGCTGTGGACAGGGTCAACCGTATATTCATATATTAAAAAAATCCCAATTGATTTCATAACTATGACCTTTTAATTTTTATAATTACAACTTTTTTCTTTTCATAATTAAGATTCATCACCCTCCAATTTCTTCACTGGTTTAACTTCTAACAATGAAATAATGGGTTAATGTTGACATGTGGTGCCATGCAGGTTAAAAATCAAAATGACTCCTGCTTTCCTACCAATAAGCGTTTCTTTGAACTTGTCTTTCAGCTGCAGCACTGTGATGCTCTGAAACTGCTCCTCAGTGTCGCACAGCTCGATGGTCCATGTCGTGTCCTTGGTCCCAAACACGACGACCGTCACGGGCCCTTCTGCAAACGCGGCCCCCGCAACCATGCCTGTGGCCTCGACGCCTGTGGACTCCACTCGTGAGCACCGGGGACACGATAAACACGACGAACACGATGAACACGATGAACACGACCCCATCTGAAGGCTGCAAATGTCTGTGAGCCTCTGCAGCGATCCTCACTTGGTGCAGATTGCATAACAGGGCGCGGCTGTGTTTACCTGAGGAGGTGAACTTTTTTATTGTTTTTATTCAATCTTTATTGAGAGAACATTAAAATATACAAACAGTGCAGGTATGTCAACATAATAGATGGCTATACAAAGAAACACAAATATTAATGTAAACAAATGAGTAAGACATGATATAATAATAATAATAATAATGGATTATTGAACATGATTTATATAACATTATCATCACAACTATACTAAATACTTTGCATTTATTAATGGGAAATGCACCATATAGAATTAATAAGCATTCAATATTTTAATCAGGTTTAAAATGTGTAATAAAATGTTTACACTTTCAGCCACAGAGTTAAAGATTTACACACCAGCCATTCAATTTAAATACAGTTCATATCTTTTTGAACTTGCTTGTCTCTAGAAACTGTTTCTATAATTTAACCTCTAACAATTTTATTTGTCATTTCTTTTAGAAATACATTTTAGTAGTAAAGTTTAAATTTCTTTCTCTTTCTTCACACCCCCTCTTGCCTCAGCATATTCTAACACTTGTCTTTATTTTTTCTGTCTGTGTTTTTCATTTTACATCCTTCCTAAGTGTCCTGGGTCCAAGATCTGTGTGAAGCGAAAGGACCTGACCAACCAAGCTGGAAATCTGATTCAGAGTTACTTTAGTAGAAACACAGATGAAGCTGTAGCTCCCACTGTAGGTCAATCCCAAGATAACACTGAACACATTGACACTGAAGTCAAGAATAAGACTGGAAAAGTAGTTTAATTTCCAACAAAGTCAGAACAATTAACGAAAACGACACATTTAACAGGATTATGTAATTAGGATACAAAAAAGTAACTGTATTGTGTTAAAGTCAGAGAAAAAAGGTGTAATTAGATTACACATACATTCAGTAAAAAAGAGGATTACTACCTGAAAAAGCTGAGACTTTTGTCTCGAGGGAAATTGAATACACATCAGCACACACATCTGTATTATGATAAATAAAAGTAATCTTCTTCACATTTGTTCGTTTTCTCTCTTTCTTTGCAGATGTTTAGTACTCAGATGGTTTGAATACTTAAAGATTGTGACACCTGGATTAAGTTACTGACTACATTTTCTAACAGGTAATTAGTATGATTTTAAAGTAACCCTCCTAACCCTGGTGACCTAATATGATGTAAAATAATATGAATGACACATTCTGAATATTTCTTTGAGTCTTTCTGCATCTGATGATGTTCAATATTCCCTCAGACAGCAGTGAACACATTTTACGGAGTACATTTTAATGTTTCTAAGCTGCTTTTCACATGGTGTTGCTACAAATGGATCCTCAAAGTGTTAATTATCCATCATTGAACTGCTAGACAGACAGCATGTTTTAAGGTAACTATAAATCAGTAGCTTACAGCCATGTCAGCTGGTCAAACATTAGTTAATACAACAGTAAAAGAAAAAACAAACATTGAATTTTAACATCTTATCCCAATGAATTAAACTGCTGTGTTATAGAATTAAGTACCCAAATGTAGGCAATATAAAACACATGCATGACTTGTGCAGCTGCAGTGCAGCGCTGTGTCATTTAAATGTTTCCCACTAAGGAACAGATATATCCTGAGTATGTTTAAAAAAAATTGAGCCTTTCCATACTTCTGTTTTTGCCCTCCTTGTCACCCATTCCACCATCCCCCTTTCCCGGACCATACCCTCCACCCGGTAACGTTATAACCATTAGAATGACTGACATGGGTTGGATTCCATAACTAGACAGCAGAGCCTCTTCCTCATCCAGTAACCTGTCCGTAAAGATCAGTTTCACCCTATCATGATAATGTTCTGCACACACACACGCACGCACACACACACACACACACACACACACACACACACACACACACACACACACACACACACAGTCAAAATCAGCCACTAACAACATTTCTTCAAAATAAATCCCAAAGATAGGCCTAATACTTCCTAATATTCACAGCCTAATTCTCTAATTCTTAAAGAAAAAGTGTTTTTTGTTTTGTTTTGTGGTTTTTAATTTTTATTCCCCTTTCTTGGACCCACTGTCTTCCTACATGGTCCTACACTTGCAACCATCTAATGTTAAAGGTTGTGTGTATTGGTGTAAAGTGGCTGTTTAAAATGTGAACACGTGTTGGTCATATGTATTAATGTGATTCTACGTGATCAGATTAACTGGACCAATGGCAAATCTCTCCCACTAGCACATCATTTGAGTTTAATAGACAACAACTTAACTTAATGTGTGATCTATACAGTTGTGATTGTACCTGTGTATCCAAAGACAGGCAATATCTTCTGCCTCAGCTGCAGCACTGTGATGCTCTTTAACTGCTCCTCAGTGTCACACAGCTCGATGATCATCTGCTTCCCTGTGGGTCCACACACTATGACCTGCACAACCATCTCTGCGGTGTCTGTAGCTTCTGCTGCGCTCTTCACTTGGCACCTGAACAGGAAACCGACGAGCTGAATAAAATGAAATACTTTCACTTTCATCCTTCACATGAAAAACAAAAAGACATGCAACAGACTTTTACTGAACAGAAAACGTGTATCCAGCTCTCAACTGGAGACACATAACCTCACATATTTACTCTCACTGTGAGAAGGTTTCAAATCTTTTTTTGATTTCTGTTTTTTAAAAATTATAATCATCAGTCGACCACGGTTAGTGAGAATCACCCGAGTAATAAAGTAAAACTTAAAGTCTGAAGGTCATGAGTGCCCAAAGAGAAACGACCGCAGATAATAATGTCATTTAACTGGTAATAGACACGTTTTTATCCTGTCACGTTTAATTATGAAGGAAGTGCACAAAGTAATGACTAGACAATAATGACACCGTTTAGATTGGTTGATTACAAACCTCACTTTCACTAGATTACATCCACTTTTAAATCCATTCAGACTGGCACCATTTCTATCTGGTGACACGTCGGCAATTATCCAGTAAATAAATGAATAAACTCACGTTTTGTCCTGACTTGTTGGTAGTCGCTGCTCTGGTGGAAAGTCTTTACGACGGAGGCGGCAACATTAACAAACCACCCGTTATAAAAGTAGGCGGAAGTCTGTCTGCAGCACTTTTTTCTTTGCTTGCTTAAAGGGGCAGTATGTAGTTAAAGAGAAGAAATTCAAACTCAGAATTTTTATATTAACAATATTAATGAGGTAAAAACACAAACTCAGAAATAAGTATTTTTCCCGTAAGTGAGTAAACAAGCTGTTCTCAGAGGAAAGTAAGGTGGCAAAATAGAAAGGTGGCAGGGTCCGCCACATGTAAACAATGTCCACAGAGACTGCAGAGGAGTCCGAGTCCACCTCACCAGAACACAAGGCGGACAAGTTTCAAGGAGATCTAAAAGGAAAGTTAAGTAACCTGAGAGACTTTAGACTGAAATACTTAATGTTGCATTGTGGGTAATGTAGGCACATTGGTCTGCCATTGAACTCCTATAACAAATAACTTAAAATACAATAACTTCAAGGATTAGGTTTAAAAAAATAAAGCTTTTGACCAACACACACAATGTTTTAAATACTTCGTTCTTCCTGACGAGCCCACAGAAAATACTTCATTTTCATAATAAGGCCTGGAGCGTCAACGCAAAGGCCGTTAACAGGAGAAATGACACAGTGCAGGTCATGTGTGTGAATACTGAAATAAATAATGACAAGCAAGCAACGTTTCCACATACTTCTAAACACAAACGTGCTTTTAAAAGACCTTTAGAGTTCAGGATATAGTGATATATTTTAGAGTTTTTAACCTGCTTTCCCTTCAAACATACAAACATACGTTATAAAACACATTACAACTCAGACGGATCATTCTTCAGCAGTTTTATTTATTCATCATTAAAAATGTTGGTTTCTGAAACATCCAAATCCTGATTAATTGTTCAGGTCCAGCTAAAAAAAAGCACAATGGACGATTATGGTCCTTGTAGCCCGTCCAACTAATCCTGGAGCCTGTTTCACAAAGATTATTCTAAATAGTTGCTCTTAAATCAGTCTATATATTTATTATTTATTATTATTATTTGCACAATGCAACTCTGTCCACATTGACATTTCACTGGTGAATATCCCCCCAAATATAAAGAAGTGTGTGAAATATTACCTTCAACACAATATGACAGTGGAATAATGAGGAAAATCATCTTAAGTGTCTGAATATTCTGGAAAAGGATTCAGAAACAGCTGCAAATAATCATGCCAACACTGACAATATAGCCTACATAGTATATATATACCTCAAGACCAGTAGCCGTACATAATAAGTACATTACACAGTAAAAGACAAAAACAGGAATATATTGTGTGCACTTGTGTGTGTGTGTGGAGTTGTGATTTTTCAGGGGCATTGTGGTGAGTGAGCAGCTTTGTGTGAAACATGAGCAGCAGTGCAGTTTAAACATGTCAGTACAGTGCAGGTCAGGTAGCAGCAGGTACACATATACGCATACATGACAGCAACATAAACATGAACCCAAAATGTAATCTATAAAATGTGTATTTTACACATGTAGCAGTAGCAAAGGCCTGGAAAGACTAGAAAGTGTTTACAAAGTAAAGATGAAGGTCACAGTCGTCCCCGTTAGCAATTTCACAAAAGCTGTCACAGACATTTCTATGGTGTCTGTATCCTCTGCTGCTCTCTTCACTCGGTGCAGACGATAAGACATGTGCAGCTGTGTTCAACTGACAGGAAATAAAGCTATCATCATCATCATCATTATTATACACATTAAAAGCACAATTTTCTATATGTCAATTATATCAATGTCAGACAAAATACCACAATTTACAATATTCAAATGCAAATATTCTTTTTAAGATCTCATGGAGTAACAGAGATACATCTGAAAGTGTTTGACCTGCTTCTCCCCGCTGCTCCTGACATGTTTGTGATCCAGTAGAGAAAATGATAGATCGGCTGTTTAAAGGTTATTACAAATAATTTGTGTGTGCTGGTTAAAAGTTTGCAGCCACATCAGTCGGTCACACATCAGTTAGAGTAACAGTAGAAGAAAAAACAAAGACATGTCATAAAACACATACAGCACAAGACAGATCATCCTCAAACCATCAGAATAAAAATGATTCTGTAACAATCATGTTATTATAAATCACTCAGGTCCAGTTTAAAAAGCACAGTGGAAGATTTTAGTCCTTTAAGTCATCCAACAATATTTGTTCAGCACACTTGTTGAAAGTAACTAAAAAGTAGTGTAACAGGTAGTAAATTACTCTACACAGACAGTAATATTGTAACGTGATATTTAAAATGAAGGTAACTAGTAATATGTAATAGATTACATTTTGAAAGTAACTTGACCAACACTGGTATTAAAGCAGTTGACGCTTTACCTACATACATGATGACACATTTAAAATCATCACATTAGTTCTGAGTGAAAGAGTCAAGAAGTGGACAGCTTTGTACAACGTTTGATTTCAGACAATCAGCTGAAATGTGACGACGAGTCAAAATGTGTCTTTGTGTCCCCAGATGATAATAACTCGTGGTGAGGACAGAGCAGGATAACATCAGCCTTCTTTAAGACTCAGTGGACCTGATTTACTCCAGTCATTATACCAGTTAGACTGTTAATGTGATGTTGAAAACGCTGATCTGTCCACCTGTGTGACTTGTTTTGGTGTCTGAAGTCCTCAGCATTGATCCTGGTGGAGATCTTCGACTGATGCTGGTTGAGGATGTGGTGCTGACTCACTGCTGACATCACTGTCATCCTGTCAACATTATAGCCACGCACTCCATACTCTGGTTTCTGCCGCCCCTGTCACCCATTCCTCTTCTTATACGACAACATTCATATACAGCTCCATTCAAGTTAATGGTTCATCCGTCTTTGATTTCACGGTCAGTCAGCAGCTCGTCATCCCACAGCGGCCAGAGACCGATCGCCAGCCTACGCACTACAACATGCAGACACAGGAACACAAACACACACACAGAAAATCAAAACCAGACAGTCACAAATAACTCAAAGACATCATTCATGATTTTTAACAGGTCATTATATTTGCCTTTCTTGGACCAATGGCAAATCTCACCTACTAACACAGAATTTGAGCCTAATAGACAACTTAACTTAATGCTGACTGTGATTTATACAGTTGTGATTCTACCTTGGATCCCGAAGACAGACTGTATCTTCTTCTTCAGCTGCAGCACTGTGGTCCTCTTTAACTGCTCCTCAGTGACACACAGGACGATCTTCCTCTCCGTCCTCCGCTCACAAATGTTGATCTTCATAACCCTCTCTGTGGACTCGACCTCTGCAGCCACTTCTGTGGATTGTTCGCTTAAATTAGACGCCATTGTACATCTGCATAGATCTGTGAGCTTCTGCTGGGCTTTCCACTTCGTGGAAATGACACAGGTGTGTGGGTGTGTTCAGTTAACAAGGAAACCGAGCTGAAAAAATACTTCCACCTTCAACATAGAGTCTTATAGAAATACACACCAGCCTTTATTTAAAAGAAAACAAAGCTTCTGTGGACAAACTTCCACACCTGTACAGAAACTTAGACCAAGTAGTTCTCACACTGTGTTCATGATGCATGCTTTTAATCTGATATGAGTCAAAGTCCTGCATTCAAATTTGCGCTTGACTGAAAGCACAGAAGTTTTATCAGCAAAAAGCACTTTAACTCATTTTCCTTCATACGTTGCTGACAAATTCCTATGCTGAACTGTGATTTCACAGTAAAAAGTCCATCAGATATAGATTTATAGATACAGATTTGATATAGCAGTATGTTGCTGCAGCATTAAAGGGGCACTATGTAGTTTTGTAGAAGGATTCAAACTCTGAATATCATTATTTACAATGTCAATGAGGCAATAATACAAACTCAGAAATATTCATTTTTTCCATCACTGAGTAAACAAGCTGTACTCAGAGGAAAATAAGGTCCCAGAACACCGTTTGAAGCTAGACAGGTGGCAGGGTCCGCCACATATAAACACAATAAAACAGTATGAAACAGTGTTGTCCTTTAAGGTCAGTTTGTTTATTCAGCAACGAAAACAAAGAGAGTTTGTTTATTTTTTTTATTATTTGTTTTGATATAAGACAAGTCAGTCAATGAATATTTTTCTCTGCTGATTAAAATTTCTACTACATAACTACATAATGCACCTTTAAAATGATTTAATGTTAAATTATGTGAAAAAGGATCATGATTGGAGTATAAACAGTTTTTCACTCATGATGTTTATAACACACGATCTCAGGCTTTAAGGTCAAATATTTGCTTTAGGATATTGAAGGATGGCTTAATTTTTACCTTTCGTTCTTCAGGTGTTTTTGCGTAGCTACAGTATTGTGTACTCGTTCATCATTAAAGCTTTTTTTAATCAGTTACACCATCTTTTAGGCTGGGCTGCCATTAACATTTACATTTTTTATCTGCTTGTGATTTATGATCCCTCTAATACAACACTCTGACAGGGGCCATTCTCGTGCTTTTACTAATAATAATACTACTAATGCTAAATAGCCTAGGTATAGATGAGTGTAGTTCTTCTGGGCTACTTAAAATTAGAAATGCAGGGTTTTTACTTGCCTCAGAGTTGTTTTTATACTGTGGCAGTGCCACTTTCTCTTGAGTAAAATATCTAAATACCTCTTCCTCCAGCTTTAAACTCCACAATATGGAATAACAACATAAAAAACCACAGTGAGAACGCAGATTGAAGGATTTCCAGCCCACACAAACACAGCAGTGAGTGAAATTGAACACGAGAAGTGAGCAGTGAACGCAGCTGGTGTGTTTGAGTGTTATGGAAACCCACGCAGCATCTCAACCCTCCATTACCCAGCGACCTCAGATCCACGTTTAAAAAAGGTGTTATCTAATGAGATAAAGCAACTTTAAAGTGATGGATACACGTCCACTAAAAGTCACAAGATCCTATCACACACATGCTGACTTTGTATTTGGGTATGTAGTAAAATGGGAGGGTATAAACACGACATGACTCACCGTGCTGCCAATCTGAGTCTGACTCCTGACAACTGCTTTCACTTTCGACAGGACTCGCAGCTGAAATCACACATGGATACGAGGGACCTCATACAAACCACTCAGTATTGGGTTTGAGCGACAAAATCCTCCAGAGTTGTGTAGTTTCAGGTCTGGCTGTCCTACTTCCGGTTGAGCACCAGAATAAATAAAAAAAAACAAGGAGAGACAAACTGTCCAACTAAGGTAAGACATCACTTCCTCTTATAAATCTGCTCTTATTATGTGTCAATTTAAGAACTGAGGGGTTTTTTTTGCAATATTGCTTTAAATATTCGGTGGTTTATTCTAACAAATGTATGTTTGATGATTGACTACTCAGTCTTCATTAGTGTTGTTTTTTATGAGTCAGGCCAAGCTGTGAGAAATCAACGTGCTTTGAGCCTTTCAGTAACATTCACGAAAAGAAAAGTAAAAACAATGTTTGTTCTGCTAACAAGGTGCTTTCCACATCTCGAAATCCCCTGAGAGGCAGTTCAGTGGGCCAGACACGCTGAAAATATCTTGATAGCAATGAAGTCAAGCTCAGAGGTTGAACTATTAATAACTTAAAGAAATTACAAATAACATTGTGCTACATTGATAACTACAGAATCTGATTGACAATTACCGTATTTTTAAGTTTTCTTCTGCATTAAGGAAATCCAGTGGCAGTTGTCTGCACACTCATGAGTACATTGCAAACAGGAACTGCTAATAGGTCATTCGTCTTACTTTTAATTGTGCCAAAGTGCCAAAACGTGAACAAAGATATGATTAATGAAATGGGGGTCAAGTTGTAGCCATCAGCAAACTAACAACTGACTCAATGGCAACATTATACTTCCTGTTTACATCCCTCAAAGCCCACAAATTATGAGAAATATCTCCAAAACTAAAGTATAATTACTCCCAAAAATTGAAGTTAGTCAATGAACAACAATAAGAGTTGGAAAATCTATTAATAGGCCTGTCATTTGTACTTTGGTAGAGTACTTTGTACTTGAGTATTTTCATATTCTGCATCTTTCTGTTTCAACTCAACTACATTTCAGAGGTAAATATTGTACTTTTTACTCTGCTACATTTTGTAGCAAAGCTGTAGTTACCTAAACTATATCCATCAGTAATTATATTCCAGTGATGTATGTTATCCTGAAATGGGACATTTTGCAGAAAAAGTACTTTTAATTTGGATACTTTATGCATATTTTGATGCTAAAACTCATGTACATTTACTTAATGGTGCAATATGTAAGAATTTGAGTTGACTACTTCTGAAAATTTACTAAAATTAAGCAACACAGGAAGTGTGTGTGAAGAAAAAAACGTTTTGATACATGCTAGGCGGTCCAAAGCTCCTGTGCTAGCTGTGTAAACAACAACACTCCTAAAGTTCCGACAGCTAGCTGCACGGCTAACTGAGCTAACTAGCTAATGACAACTACAGTTAGCAGCAGTTTATAGTTGCTCTGTGATATGCTGCCCCCTGCTGGTTTGGAGTTCAACAAGTGGCCAATTCTCACATATTACACATTTAAGTAACATTTTGAATTGTTGTACTTGTAACAGAGTATTTCTACACTGTGGTATTGGTACTTTTTAAAAGTAAAGGATCTGAGTCACCTCTGAAAACTTCTGTCACAGATCGTAGTGATAATCATTATATTATGTCTGTAAACTGTGTCAGTGTCTCTATTTTAAATCACATTTTTCAGTGATCATAGCCTCTCTTCCACTACAGGACACTCAAAATGAGTATTCGGGCACAGGAACAGGTGGAGAAGAAATACGACCCACTTGATACCACCCTGAAGTTTGTCAACAGGAAGGATGACTTGGATCCACTGTGTAAGACAGATTTCCTGTCTCACTGAACAAACTCTCACTTCCCCTTTAAGGCATCATCGCCTGGTTCATTTTCTCTTCATGAACTGCTTAGTTTCAGTGTACATGGATGTTACCCAATTGTGTCACGATGATTCACCACATCCTGGAGCTAATATACTTATTGTTATGTGCCTCAGTTTCAGAGGATGACGACGAGGGTCTCAGAGCAGAGATGTCCTGTGGCCACGCCGTCACTCCTGATTCTCTGACACAGTGGTGTCGCAGCCAGCTGGATGAGGTATCTCATGTCTTGAAAACAACGTTTTGGGAAGGAGACAGTTGGAAGCATTCTGCTTGTGTCACACCAGTCAGACAGCGACGACATTAGTGGTGTTAAAGCACATTTGGTTTATGATTTAACTAACAAAACTTGGCCCTGAGCACAGACACTTCCTGGCAGATCTTGGGCTCAGACCATCATGTTACACCAGTGAACTTCTGTGCTTACTCTGCCACCTACTGGTGAAAGCAAGTTCTGTCACTCTCAGGGTAAATATTGTCTTTTTACTTCATTACATTCATTTGACAACTTCAGTTACTATTTACTGTGCAGATATCATGCTGCATCAGAGCCAAAGAAGCACATTTTTTAAGTCATATTATTTTATCGACAATCCAATTATCCAATTTCCAATATTCAGAAAATGCTGAATATTGGTCCGAAAATCAGTCAATTTTTTTTTGTTTATTTAGTTTAATCAATGAATCTGTACTTTTGTTTTTGGAGGAAAAGTCAGACAGGAAAAAAAATAAAATTGAAATATGTAAAATACATACAAGTGAGCTAATGAGAAAAAAACTGCATTTTATAGACGATTGATAACAAAACAATATCAGATAGTTTGTTCATTCTAGATTATGGATATAACTACTATGCTCATGTATAATTACACATGTTAACTTGCGAGAAACATTTGTTATTTTAAGACAGCAACATTTCAAGTGAAGATCGATCACAACACTTGGTTCATAGTCATCATATTACTGAACAAAAGGTGTTGTTGATTTTCCTTCATTTTTTATTCTATATCCTTGTCCTCAGTCTAACACTTCCTTCTTCCCTCACTCCCCACAGATTTGTCCCTGTTTTCTGTAATCCTGAAAGTTTTTTTGTTTGTTTTTTTCAGGGTAATTACAAATTCAGATGCCCTGCAGTGGTGGAGGGAACCAAACTGTGCAACAAGCTGTGGTCGTACCAAGAAGTGCGGAGACTGGCTGATCTGTCCGTGGAGGAAATGCAGCACTTTGAAGAGACCATGGCCCGCCTGGCTGCTGCAGAACACTGTGGATTTCAGCAAGTAAGTGGTTCATGTTTTTTAATTGTTTTGAATGTTGACTTTTCAGTAACATATTTGTGATTTAAAGCAGAATCAAGTGCACTGATTTTAAAATAGTATATGTTCTTCTCTCCGATATCTCCCTGCACTGTTTCCCACATAAGTGCCCTCAGTGCAGAACAAGTGTGGAGAGGAAGGACCTTTCCAACCTGTGTGTAATGTGCACCATATGTACAGCTGACCAGAAGAAGACCTACCAGTTCTGCTGGCAGTGTCAGAAGCAGTGGAAAGGTCCGGGCCCTCGATCCGACAACTGTGACAACGAAGGCTGCATCAACAGAGACCTGCAGCTTCTGCAGACATGTAAGACCATCAGCCTGCCCGAGGTGGAGGGCGTCACCGACTGCCCCTCCGTCCGAGCCTGTCCTACATGCGGCATGAAGGTGGAGCATAGTCGACAACACTGCAAAAATATCAACTGCCCTCGCTGCCGCGTGGAGTTCTGTTTTGTCTGCCTGAAACTAAAGCGAGACTGTTGTAAGACCAGCTCCCCATACAAAATCTGTCCTAGTGGGGTGGCTCCTAGACAGACGTCTATCCCAGTGTGGCAGAGAAAATGAAGAACTTTGCTCTGTCTGTACATGAAGAACAATTCAACAATCGCTCTTTAAAGGTATTGAAGGAACAGTTCACCCAAAAATGAAGGGAAGCGAAAACATTGCAGGTTTTGATGTAATTCACTACATTTAATTATGTAATGTCATGAAAATGTACTGATCCTCTCATTTTAAATGAAACACTGAAAAATCATACAACTGAATAAGTACTTTATTGTGTCACATGATGGTCAATCACATTCATTTCATCTGGTTTAATAAATGGAAGACAATGGGATTAATCACATTAATAAATATGACTCAAGAAAATGGTACCATCCCACTTTTAGAAACGTAATTATTGCCTTTTTTTGTATTCTTGATTATATGATGAGGAGTGTTGTTGATGACATTGGTGGGTTGCATTTATGAACACATACAGATTACATAATCAGCTGATTTGTCCTGTTCACCAACACTGTCAGCAGATGGAGCTTCAGGTTGCCGGTGAAACACATAATCTCATTGAGGCAGTTGAAGTATCCTACTTTAAAAATCTGTTAAACTCCTGTTTGTCATAATTAATGAACATATGCCTTCTGAACACATAGACATGATACACATATTTTTGGAATTAGCATGACTTTCTGAGGATATCATTGTGGATACAAATCCATAAATATGCCAAGAAATCACAGAAAAAAATAAAATAAATTATAAGTGAATTTATTAGACAAAAAAAAAAAGGACAATCTCCATTCCTGCTACCTCTCCTGACCTCCCCAGACCCGATGGGAGGGGGCTATATATTTTTTTCTTCTTTTTCTTTCTGTCTTTGTTTTCTCGTGTGTTGTTGGAGATTGTACTGACTTAATTTTCCTCTTCACATCCACTGCTTCAGTCACTGTAAATTTGTATGTTGCAGACAGTAGGACACATGTTCTTCTTTTTACCTCTTTGTTCCTCCTGTCTTTGTCTCTTCATCCGGATGTTGTTGTTCTTCAAACTAAACAGAAGTATCTTCTACTCTAGTTTCATTTAAGTCCTCAGACTTGCTGTTTTCTCGTGTGTTACTGTCTTCATTTTCCTGTGTCTCTTCATCTTCACTGCTTTTCACTTCACTCACTGTTGTTTGATTATTAATTGCTGTGTCAATCTCTACATTTTTTGCATCACCCTGCTCTCCTCTAGCCTGAAGTCTCTCTTCCTTTCTATTTTCAGTTTCTTCATCATCAGTGTTTGTTTCGCAGAATTTACCTTTGGGTTGTTCGTCTCCTTTCAGTTCTTCAGGATCAACATTTTCGCGCTGCTCTTCCTTCACCTCATCTGCCGAGGTGGAAGAATCCACTGAAGTGGTCTCAACAGGCTTCTGACACTCTGCAGGTTTGGAGAGACGTGGGAAAGAAAGAAAGAAAGAAAGAAAGAAAGGAAATAATTTCATAGCCTTTTGAAGAAAGAAAGGACCCTGTCCAAAAAACCTTCTTGTTCCTCCTTCTCTGTCGTTGTCTCTTCATCCAGATGTTCACAGGAGTCTTTCAACTGTTCTCAAACATTAACAGAAGCATCTTCTACTCTAGTTTCATTTAAGTCCTCAGACTTGCTGTTTTCTCGTGTGTTGCTGTCTTCATTTTCCTGTGCCTCTTCACTTCCACTGCTTTTCACTTCACTCACTGTTTGATTATTAATTGATGTGTCAGTCTCTACATTTTCTGCACCACCTTCCTCTCCTCTAGCCTGAAGTCTCTCTTCCCTCCTATCTGTTGTCATCTGTCCTTCATCCTCTGCACTTTGTCCCATCTGTGTAGTTTCTTCATCATCAGTGTTTCTTTTGCTATTTCTTTTGGGTTCTTCGTCTTCTTTCAGGTCTTCAGGACCAGTATCTTCACCTTGTTCTTCTTCCAACTCCTCTTTCAGATCCTCTGAAGTGGTCTCATCAGGCTTCTGACCCTCTGTGGCTTGGAGGGGAAGAAAAACATGAAAAAGTCAAACATGTCAACATATACATCCACGTAATGTAACCTGGAAAAACATACTTTAATATTGTTTGTATACTGTACGTAGGTCATCAATGCACTTTTTCATAATCTATTTAAATGTATTAAATAAATCACATTCAGCCATTTATAATTAATCACAAGTTAATATGTAGCCTATCACTGGCAAAAAACCCGTTCATATCCCATAACATATTAACAGTATATAACTCATCCTTTTCATCTGAGAACAAAAATAATGCTCCATGCATTGTGTCCTTTGTGCAGCAGATGCAGGTGATGTTCAACACTAATGAATTATTTTCACTATTGAACAACATTTCTGAGCAAAACCAAAATCTGATTGAATCAAACTTTTTTTTTTTTAATAATTCAACGTCTTTTGACACTAAAAGCTGGAGTGCTTATTTGTTTTTATGTGATTTTTCCTCAAAGGTTTAAGGGAAGTTTGTTTTTCTTTCCTGTGATTCAATTC
This sequence comes from Pagrus pagrus, assembly GCF_965226575.1. Classification (NCBI taxonomy): domain Eukaryota; kingdom Metazoa; phylum Chordata; class Actinopteri; order Spariformes; family Sparidae; genus Pagrus; species Pagrus pagrus. The sequence continues at coordinate 9,041,491 of NC_140204.1, read as the reverse complement.
TTCCAACTTGTCTTTCAGGCTGCCGCCTCCATTCATGGACACATTTCATCTACACTACATATTATTTCATCTTTATGTAATGACTTGTCTCTCTGACTGGTGATCTTTTGCTTTTCACATGTTATTTATCATGTCTAAATCATCACTTCTCCATTTATAAAACATTCAGAAAGCTCAGTCTCATATATCATCTCAGTAAACTTGGTAAAGTGGTCACATGGGGCTTCTTAGGCGCTGTGGGTTTGAGGGAATAGTAATTTATTCAGTGATTCATTCAGAAAAATAGTCTGATAAAATTACAATGAGAGTTTACATTTCAACTCAGAGAAGTCAGCATTATTTATGGTTAAATTAAATAATTAAAGTGAACGTTATGATGCCAAAGAATTATTTTGTGATGAATGTTACATTTTCAAATCTAAAAGACATTCCCTCTTTTCACCAAAACAAAATTTAAACCAAAAGTATTTAAAATTATAGTTTATACTGTAGTGCATCTTCGACTCTGTATCTTTAAATTGAAGTGAAAAAGATAATTAGCAATCATATGTTAATATTATACCTAAATTATTCTTTATGTATTTTTGTAGTCCTACCTCTGAGGAGATAGACAGTCTTGGAGCTGATGAACAATAATTTTGAAGTTATTATTTGCATAGAAAAACAATATGGAGACAACATGTGGTTAACACTTACAGATAAATAAATCCCAAATTATTTTGATAAAATCAAAAAAATATTTTTTTAAACATACCTGAATGTCCTGTTCTTTGCAAACAGCTGGGATTTCATCTGCACGGTTCAACAACAACAAAACAATGTCAGCAAATGTCTATTTAATGTTTGATCTTTCTGTTGGTGTGTTTTAAATGTGTAACGTCTTAATGGAACAGATTAAGTTAAATCTTCTCACCTCATTACACTCATACCAGGCGTTGTCCTCAGACAGGACGATGGTTGTGTAACGTCCACCTCTTATAGTGCCCGTGTGATTCACCATCCCATACAGTTTGTACTTCTTGTTCTACAATGAAGAACACAGTCAGGAACATGAAATGATTTTAAAAGCAACAAAGACCATTCAAATGGAAATCACAGATAAAAATGACTTTTCCTTGCCTGTAATTGACATGGCACTTCCACACAGCAGTCTGATTTGAACTGTGACCTGGTGTTGAAGTCAAAGTCAAATTTCTTGAGAAGATGAATCAACTCCTGAGGAGCTTCCACCATCTCACATCCCTGAATAACACAAGAAACATCATCAAACACTACATCCTTTAACACAGAACATTTTAATTTGATTCCCGTATTAAAATTGACCTGGATATTGTTTGTGTTTTCATTTTCAGATCAAAACTCACACTTGTTGCTTCTGGTTTCTGGTATCTCATCCAGCCGTACACACACATACACACACACACACACACAAACAAGAGATATTGTCTTCTTCTTTTCTTCTCCTCTTCTGGGTTGTTGACAGGACGTGTATTTTTCACTGTCACAGAAGATAAAAATTAATATAATTAGTATTCTCGTCATTTAAAATACAATAAATGGATAAACATTTATTTGTTTTACATGGACCTGTTGCTATAAAAACTGCTTTGTTATTAGATTTTTAAAATTTTTGAGTCAAATCTCAAAATTGTCCTATGGTGTGACTGTCACATGCATAGTTAAATAAATTACAACTTTTATAAGTTAATTTTACAAGTGTTTATTTTAATAAATGGCAATCACTTTTTTCATCCATATATTTCTAAATGCATTGGAACTTGATACATTTTGTCACAAAAAACCATGTCCTTCAGTGTGACACCTTATTCTGATTTTAAATCGGGCAATTCCATGAATAACTTTATTTAATTGAAGGACCCCATTCAAATTCCTGTTGCTGAAGCCTCCTATGAAGCCAATGACATGAGTACATGGTAAGTTCTTGTCACAGCATTATTCAAATATTTAACTTTTTCCGAACCAAAGTGTTCAGTTTTGTTGCCCTTTGGTGTGACGTCACTAAATTATATTAGTCAATTAAAAACTGTTGGTTAAACTACATAATTATGGAAAATTATACAAATGCTAACTGCTAACTGCTAAAAGACAGGTTAGCTAGGAATAGCATGGTCATTAACTCACACAAAAGGCTGAAATGTCCTTCAGTGTGACACCTTAAGCTGGCACACCGAAGGACAAATATGTCACACCGGAGGACACGGTCTCTTTAAGAAGCATTTTAAACAATTAAATAAGATTTTTTTTAAAACATTTTTTATTCCCTTGACCATTTTAAATGCAATAGCTACAATAATTAAAATATTTTCTGTTTTTGTTGAAAATGTGTACTGTTTTAAAGTGCCATGGGAAAAAAGTACAAAATTTTGTTTGTGTTTTTTTTTTTTTTTTTTAAACAGAAAAAAATGAGTGGGAGAGAGAGGACACAGAAATAAAGAGAGAAAATTAACAGGGATCCACACAAAAGTGAGGAGATTCTAAGAGAACGACGCAGAAAGCAACTAGAATTGAAATGTTGCCTTCAAAAAATGCAGCTATTATATTCTTAAAAAATAAAGAAATCTTAGATTGTAATGTATTGACTGATACATTATGAAATTAAGATCAGGGAAGAGAAGAAGAGGAAGAAGAGCATGAGGATAAGGAGAGGAGGAGGACAGGATGAAGAAGAGAAGAGGAGAAGTCAAGGTGAAGAGGAGGAGCAGGAGAAGTGGAGGAGAGGAAGAGAAGAAGGATGTGAACGAAATTAAATTAAATAAAAGAAATTATAACAATTAAATTAAGACAGTTTTTGGTTATCTGATGAAAAATGACTGTTTTGTTTTTTAAAAAAATGATTGATATAATGAAATGTTCTCTCCCCCAACACACTTTTAAACGTGCTTGTTTCAAATATTTGCTCTGTTGAGTAGTCAGTTAATTTAGGTGGAAATTATTATTTTTTGTTTTGTTTAAAAATATGGGAGATATTGTTTGTAAAATCATCATCTCTGACATTTTCAAAGTTAAATTAAAAATATTTCAATGTAACACCTCTCAATTTCTCTTTAATGACTACTATTTCTGTCCTTTAGTGTGACATAATGTCCTATGGTGTAACACACATAAAAGAACCAAAAATGTATTTGTATGTCAAAAAATATCTTAAAAAAGGTTGAGTATTGCATTAGGGGATATATAATCATCATTCACCTTGAATTATTATAATTTTTTCAACAGTTTTGAAAGGTTGACATCAAAGTTTGACTCGCATTTATTGCATTTATTATTGAAAACGTTCAACAAGTCATGGGGAAAAATAGTGTTATTCATAATTTCTCATCAAATAAATAACACTATATGAAAATAAGTGTCTCACAGTTAAGATGAATCTGTCTCATGCTATTTGTGCAGTATTTAAGGTTTTTTTTCCTTCATTTTTTTTTTTACGTCACACCATAGGACATATTTATGATGCAGGTCAGAGAAGATGTTCAAAAAAACATTGAAATAATTGAAAAAGTTAGAGATCACTTATATATTCTCAAATATCAGATTTCAGACTACATGAATATATAAATATATTTTCTTCAAAAAATGTGTTTTACAAAAGAATGATGTTTGGCTTCTTATTTGTCAACAACCCATTTACAGATTTCTCATTTGTGTTTTCTTGTGTGTTGCTGTCTTCATTTTCCTGTGTCTCTTCACCTTCACTGCTTTTCACTTCACTCACTGTTGTTTGATTATTAATTGATGTGTCAGTCTCTACATTTTCTGCATCTCCCTCCTCTCCTCTAGTCTCTCTTCCTTCCTATCTTTTCTCATCTGTCCCTCATCCTCGGCACTTTGTCCCATCTGTGTGGTTTCTTCATCATCAGTGTTTCTTTCGCTGTTTCTTTTGGGTTCTCTACCTCCTTTCAGTTTTGCAGGACCAATATCTTCACTGACAGACTTGCATGGTAAACATGCAGACAGGAGAGAAATGAACCGGTTCTTATTACGTCCTCGTCCTTCCCTCTCTGTCCTTGTCTCTTCATTTGACTTAGTTTCATTCTGTCTCGTCTTCCAGGACATCTTCAACTCTGTATCTTTAAATTGAAGAGAAAAAAACATAATTAGCAATCATGTGTTAATATTATACCTAAATTAATCCTTTATGTATTCTTGTAGTCCTACCTCTGTACGTGAGGAGATAGACAGTCCTGGAGCTGATAAACAATCATTTTGAAGTTATTATTTGCATAGAAAAACAAAATGGTGACAACATGTGGTTAACACTTACAGATAAATAAATCCCAAATTATTATTTGTAAAATCAAGAAGAAATTTTTTTCAAACATACCTGAATGTCCTGTCCTCTGCAAACAGCTGGTATTGAATCTGCACGGTCCAACAAAAGCAAACCAATGTCAGCAAATGTCTTTTTAATGTTTGATCTTTCTGTTGGTGTGTTTTAAATGTGTAACGTCTTAATGGAGCAGATTAAGTTAAATCTTCTCACCTTGCTGACATGAGCATCATTACACTGATACCAGGTGTTGTCCTCAGACAGGACGGTGGCTGTGTAATGTCCACCTCTTATACTGCCCATGTGATCCACCATCCCATACAGTTCGTACGTCTTGTTCTACAATGAAGAACACAGTCAGGAACATGAAATAATTTTAAAAGCAACTCAGACCATTCAAATGAAAATCACAGATAAAAATGACTTTTCCTCACCTTCAGCTGTAATTCACATGGCACTTCCACACGGCAGTCTGATTTGAAATGTGACCTGGTGTTGGAGTCAAAGTCAAATCTCTTGAGGAGAAGAATCAAGATCTGAGGAGCTTCCACCATCTCACATCCCTGAATAACACAAGAAACACCATCACACACTATATCCTTTAACACAGAATATTTTAATTGATTCCAGTAATAAAATTGACCTGGATATTGTTTGTGTTTTCATTTTCAGGTCTAAACTCACACTTGTTGTTCCTGTTTTCTTTCCACAGTCGTTGCAGTACACCATGTTGTCTCCAGAGTATGTTGTTGTTTGGAAAGTCCTGTCAAAGCTGCTTTTCTGTGGGAACACAAATGTTGTAATAACTGGTATATTAGCTCAGCAGCTCACATCACATGTAAACACTAAACTACAGCTGTGAACTCTGTCTGCTCACCACACTGTAGGTTGTATCAGGTGCATCTTTCAGTGACAGTGGAAGAATCCAGAATGGATTTGTCTCATCATTGATGATGTCGCCTTTGGAGCACTTTGTTGTGTCCTTCAGCTGTCCTCGGAAAACCTTGAGAAAAAAATGTCACCTACAACACAGCACTTGATTTGTTCTCCTGTAAATAACATTGTAGATTTAATAAGTGCTCACCTTAGAGGCCTGTGGACTGATATGATGTAAAATCTTCTGAAGGCATTCAGCTGCATCACGTTGTTCATAAACTGCAGAAGGAAACATTAAACTGAATCTGATGTATTCATTTTCTTCTCAGCATCTTATGACTGTCCAACTTACCATTTTGAATCTGCAAACACTTTGTGATCTTTTCTGTTCCACATGTTTTTGTCTTCAGGTCCGTAAAGATTTTTCTCAGCTCTTGATTTGTTTGTGGATCCAACCTTTAGGAAGACAGCAGCTTCTCAGTGAATATTGACTGTTTACTGCTTTGATGTGCTCAGCAGCAGAGTTTTGCACATTTGAAACACCCTCATACATTCAAATGAATCATCTTATTATACAGTGTTGCTTGTTAACATTTTACATAAAGTTTTCTTATCATTTAAATTGATCTCCTTGTACTTGTACAGATAAAAACAGCAGTTTCAAACCTGTCGTGGATCTCAGGCGTCATGAAGAGAAGCTGCAGGACACTGTTGAGGTAACATGTGGCTCCCTGATTGTACAGGCCATGATGAGGTTTCTGTGGTGGAGCCACTTAAAAGACAGAAAAACACAGTGTCATTACACCATCACCAGCCATTTATAATGAATCACATAATTTAATATGTAGCCTATCACTGGCAAAAACCCTTTCATATCCCATAACATATTAACAGTATATAACTCATCCTTTTCACCTGAGGACAAAAATAATGCTCATGCATTGTGTCCTTTGTCCAGCAGATGCAGGTGATGTTCAACACTAATGAATTATTTTCACTATTGAACAACATTTCTGAGCAAAACCAAAATCTGATTGAATCAAACTGAATTGAATGACTTGTGGTATGTCATGTTTTGCTTTTCACGTTGTTTAAATCGTGTGTAAATCATCACATTTATAAAACATTCAATAAGCTCAGTCTCATATATCATCTCAGTGTTGAACTTCTTTCACTGTGTGAATCCCCCCCATTTTCAAATTCAAAAGACATTCCCCTTTTCACCAAAACATTTTAACCAAAAGTATTTAAAATGATAGTTTATACTGTCGTGCTGGTTACCTTTTACTCACATATATGTGTGTGTGTGTGTGTGTGTGTGTGTGTGTGTGTGTATCTCTATATATGTATATACTGTATAAACATAGCACAAAAACTAAGGACATTTGTATTTGGAAGATTATTTCTCTGTTGTCACAATCTTATACCGTTGGAAAGCCTGTTTATTTCCCTTTTAAATGGTGCCACATATGAAAGGAACATGGATTTGTGGGATGAGCAGCAGAGGCGAGAATGTGGGTTGCGCCCATGAAAAATGTGCCAAATCTTCTCTGCCAAACAGCTTGTTCTGCTATTGACTCTTGTTCGGTGTTGTTTGGTGGATTGGTGCTGTCTTGGTCATTATTGGCAAAAATAACAATTATGATAATTGTGTACAAAAGCACGTCTTCATTACGTTTGCGGTGTTTCGCCATGTGACCGATTTCAGTACTGCAGTTACGCTATTTGGACACAAGAGGGCTCTGTTGTCCACAGAAATGATCATTCTGACCAGTAATTGATTTGTAGTGTATTTCCAGCAACTGTAACGTTGATAACAGTGCTTTCTTTCATGTGTAAACCGGAATGCTTAGGTTTAATTTAACCAGTCTACTTTATGATATATATATAATATTAATGTTATTAATGTATATATGAAACTATATGTTGCTGAAGACTAATACTGTCATTTATGTCTGTTTGTATGTTTTCTTTAAAACCACACACACCTACATACCCAATCATCCACACCAATGCCTTGCACTCATCAATGACCTGTATTTGCCAACAAGTGATCATTAAAGTTTATTGGGATTGAACTGTCCGTGGCCTTAAAGGATGACATGACTTGACTACATGATCATTTACCTGCTTACCAAACCTTGAATAAATAAAATTTCATATCATATATATTCCTCTTTACCCCGAGGGCTGATCCTTTTATTCATTCAGTCTATTCACATCTTTTCCTCACCAACATCCGTGCCCCGCCGTCTTTTTCCCTGTTTGCCCATCAAGCCTGTTGCCTGGGGCTTCACAGGATCTGTGGGTTTGAATGAAAAGTCATTGGTTCAGTAATTCATTCTGAAAAAATATGTTAATGTTAAAGTGAGTACGTTTTTAATTGGCAAGCATTTCTTACTGGGGCTCCAACGAAAGCATCCACTAAAAAATCCTCTTTTGTGCAGCAGGTTGTTTTTAAATTGTTTCCCCATGCCTTTACATCTCAATTATTTCACACGCTGTTCCACAGATTCAGCGATTTATCAGCTTTAAGTCATCACCTGCTCTTCTGACTTATGATTTTATCCTCAGTACATCTTGTGTCGTCTCATTTATCTGCTTACCATACAAATAAACAAACAAAACATATAAGCCTACAAAAACCCTTAACAAGGTCAGTCTTATGTCCAAACGAGAAATATGTGTTGGCCTTTATAAAGCGTCATATCATACTGCAATGTTTTTATTTTAAAAAAACAGCAACGACAACTCAACGGACCATAAATGCAGCAACATCTTGTATTAAAATACATTTTTGTCTATCTCCTGATAATGACCCGTCATAGTATGAAATGCAACATGGTATATAAACCTAATTATTATGAGTTTACATATTTTCTCCATAATCGCGAGACACAAACGGTAATTATAAACGCGGTGCTCTTCTCTATTTGCGTAAAACGCGATAAACGCAAAATAAATGCTGTGCCAAGATTTGTACACGAAGCAAACAGCAGTGAGAAGTGAACATTTCAAAGAGCCTGTTATGCAGCGTTAGCCAAAGATACAGACAGATACGACTTACCGGGGTCTGAAGAGCGTGCAGCCTCACGAACACACAACACCAGTCTGACTTCAGTCTGCTCCACGGGGGCTGTCAGTTGTACGAGGCCACACACACACACACACACACACACACACACACACACACACACACACACACACACACTATGATTTTTATTTTTATTCATTTGATTATCTTAAAAGTCTTCCCGACAGTATGAGGGAATTTTGTGCAGTTTTTCTTTCTTTCTTTCTTTTTCTTATTTATTCTTCTTATATCTCTAGTGCGGGCGCGTGCGAGGGAGACATGTGACCAGGCAAATATAGTATACTATTTGTGCGTGTTTTCACGCGTGTGAATGTAGCGGGTGGGTGGGGGGAGAGCTGCACAGAGTGACTGAGCCCCACCCAGAATCAAGGCATTTTTTGAATTTCCAGCCTCGATGCACCTCAGCCACAAAACCTTGGGGTTTAGTTACTCTTTAAGCATCAACATTGTCACAGGCCTAGGTTTAATCATGCAGGGAGTCAGAGGACATATTATTAATGACATGTAAGTCTAATTGAATCAAGGTTAAGTCGTCTTTGGGTGACCGTAAGGAGCCATAGTGACCTTCATATCCTTTTTCGACGTGTGAGGAAGTTCAGACTGTCCAGTCATAAAGATGTATACACCTTTAAGGTGTACTTAGGCCTATTTGTTAATCTATGCAGAGCGAAACTGGTTCTGGTTGGTACAATATAGATAAGATGAGTTGTAAAAATATTTCCTTGGCCTTGTGTAATAATAAAACTTATCATTACTTTATATGAACTTCATCTGACCTGAAGTAAACTGGTGATTCTTTAAGAAAGATAACATTTTGCTGATCCACCTTCTTCTTGTTCACTTCTCTAAAAGGAAAGACAATAATTTCCACCACACCTTGTTTCTCCTGACAGTTTGGATCATGCTGAGAGTGGGATGTGAGTTCTTTATGATTTTACAACGGCCTGTTTCTGAGAGTTTTGTTATCTTTAGTCATGAAAATACAGGCGCAACTTAAGTACAATTTTATTAATCAAACATCAAATGAGAACCAAAACTCTGCGTATAAACGGGGCTGTATGGCCTTATATAGCCTCAGTATATCATTGTCACATTCATTGTGATTTGGTGAAATCACTGTAGTAGAAGTGTTCTGATAATTTAGCTCCTGTATAAGTAGCAATACCACATAATAAAAGTACTTGATGACAATTAAAGTTCTTCATTGAAAATTTGACTTCAGTCAAAAGATACAAGCCGAGCTGTAGCCAGGATTTTAGAAATACTGAGGTTATGTGTCCTATAGCGCTGCTAGGGGTGTGTGGGGACATTTGACTTGGAAACTTACAGCTTGATTTAAACTTACATAGGCTTCAATACCGTGGACAGCTGTGAATAGCTATTTGTGCAACTCATTACTTGTCACATAATGTAACGAGCACATGCAGCTGTTCAGCTCTGCCGACGAGATGTGCCAAACATTGTTCAAATCACACCATACAGCTATTGTTTATCAATCGTCACTTCAACATTTTAGGAAAAATGTATAGGCAACTAAAAATTCAAAAGGATTCAACAGACTCCACTGAGGACATGTTCTCGTTGTCCTCAATGGTAGCTACAGGCCCAAACACCAGTAGTATCAGTGTAGATTCAGCTATATACTTTTTTGTAAATGTTTACAATTATGTTTTCTTTTATTGCCATGAGTCTCTTAAATATTTATCCAATAAAAAAATGTGAAAAAATAGAATTGTTTTGTAATAATGAGAGTTTGTGTATCAGCAGATGGCCTTTTGGGCTAGGATGCTCAGCTGTTAAGTTAAAGTGGGCCAATATAGGGCTAATTATCCACGAAGGTATGAGGATTTGATTCACATAGTTACAAGATACTAGATCATTATCACGAGATATAGAATTGATTTTGCAAGACGACTCGATTTATTTTCAGTTCTTTTTTGGAGGATACACTACATTTCTGCATGTATGAATAACTGAGATTACTGACTGCATTTCAGCATAACGTAACAATATAGACCAAAAACAAAACAAACAAAATGAGTAAATGCTGTGGGAAGCCGATTAGGCCAAAACTACATACTTCACTTGCACATACATGCATGCTCTCAGTAGTGTATATGAATGTGAGAATGCATATATGTGCAGCTTAAGTATGTATGTATGTAAAAGTGAGTATGTATGTGCGTAAGAGTTAAGCATCAACATTGTCACAGGCCTAGGTTTAATCATGCAGGGAGTCAGAGGGCATAATACTAATGACATGTAAGTCTAATCGAATCAAGGTTAAGTCGTCTTTGGGTGACCGTAAGGAGCCATAGTGACCTTCATATCCTTTTTTGACGTGTGAGGAAGTTCAGACTGTCCAGTCATAAAGATGTATACACCTTTAAGGTGTACTTAGGCCTATTTGTTGATCTATGCAGAGCGAAACTGGTTCTGGTTGGTACAATATAGATAAGATGAGTTGTAAAAATATTTCCTTGGCCTTGTGTAATAATAAAACTTATCATTACTTTATATGAACTTCATCTGACCTGAAGTAAACTGGTGATTCTTTAAGAAAGATAACATTTTGCTGATCCACCTTCTTCTTGTTCACTTCTCTAAAAGGAAAGACAATAATTTCCACCACACCTTGTTTCTCCTGACAGTTTGAATCATGCTGAGAGTGGGATGTGAGGTCTTTATGATTTTACAACGGCCTGTTTCCGAGAGTTTTATTATCTTTAGTCATGAAAATACAGGTGCAACTTAAGTACAATTTTATTAATCAAACATCAAATGAGAACCAAAACTCTGCGTATAAACGGGGCTGTATGGCCTTATATAGCCTCAGTATATCATTGTCACATTCATTGTGATTTGGTGAAATCACTGTAGTAGAAGTGTTCTGATAATTTAGCTCCTGTATAAGTAGCAATACCACATAATAAAAGTACTTGATGACAATTAAAGTTCTTCATTGAAAATTTGACTTCAGTCAAAGGACACAAGCCGAGCCGTAGCCAGGATTTTAGAAATACTGAGGTTATGTGTCCTATCGCGCTGCTACGGGTTGCGGGGGCAAACCCTATAAATGCATAACATCTGCATAATAAATGGTAAATTTAAATTGTGATGGCCTTTTGAATATGTTGTTTTCCCACTGATTTGTTGGTATTAAGAAAACATTATAAGATCTTTTGTACTGGCTACAAACAACATGTTGAACCTGACATAAAAAATGTGAAATAAAACATTCAAAGAAATGAATGATGAATGAATAATGAGGGACGGCGGGCCATATTTCAAGGTAAAAGACATGTTTGATAACCCGTTAGCATTTGCTTGACAAAAGCTAATATTAGCATTCAACCACTTCCTCACCTGTAAAATTGTAGTGGTAAAATGTACAATGAAAAGAGGATAGGGCCAAGAATAGATCCTTGTGGGACTCCTCAGGAGAGAGGAGCACTAGAAGAGGACGGGTCACCAGCCATAACTGAGAAGGTTCTACTGGACAAGTAAGATGTAAACCACTTCAATGCAGTGCCGCAGATGCCAACATAATTACTTAGATGTGACAGTGTCAAAAGGTTGACAATTTGACCTTATGGAGAGGTTTGTGGAAGCAGTTTTTAAGAGTGAAGTTGTACATGTATTTACACAATGTGAAAATATCGTTTATGCTTTCTCCCTTCATTCATCAAAACCACGAAACCAGACAGAGTGCACGGTGAACCCGCAAACATAGCGCATCAACTTCTTCTCTGCCGTTTCAAAATAAAAAATTCTATTTCAAAATAAAGTGTGCTTGTGTTTACATGTCAGCTGTAAAACCACACATATACAAGAAGCCAAAGTATATGTACATGTGTGCAATGCTGACAAATACAAAGTAAAATAAATATAGGATACTGAAATAAAGAGTCCTTTACAACGCTTATCCCAAAAACGCCTTAACAAGCTCAGTGAATGTCTAAACTCATCTTTCTTCAAACTTTACATTTGATCCTAACCCACCATGCATCCTGGAAAAGATACTAACCAAATCAATGTAAAAATCAATGTAGCCATAATAAAGGCCAGGCTGCATGGAAATAAAACAAACATGGTAGCCTATTTTGGTAGTTAACCTACTGTAAATACAGCAATTCCCATAACAGATTATCATTATATTAATTTGACTGATTTTACTTCTTTATTCTTCTTTATAAGCAGTTTCTCCACTTTACTACAACATACTATATGCGGCCTGTGAATTACACGGTTTCATATTTATTTATTTATTTTCATAGCGTTAAAGCTCATATCACATCATATCAAGACAAAATGACGAGGACACTTTCTGAATCAAAACAAAACGATCACACAAAATCAAAGAAGAATGTCTGATACAGAAACACAACTTGACAAACATTTTTAATTATGTCATTTTCAAACTTGACTCTGACTCTGACCCAACCCCAAAGAATGATCAAAAATTAATTTGTACTTTGTAATGTTAGTTTCTTTGTGTTAGCTCATGAAGTTTGGTCTCATATTGGTGTCATTGTGGCATGGTGAGAGCCTGTGGCGCTTTTCTTCATCAGATGCCTCCGGGGAGTTTCAGGACCGCCCTAATGGTGGACATGTGCTTGATTTCATAGGATATCAGGAGGGTCTCTTCCTCCAGGAACTCTGCTCCGAAGACAAGGTCCAAGTTGTCAACTTGAAGCAGAAGTAAAAAGTCAAAAAAATTATAAAATGTTCAGCGTCTTAAGTAGGCCCACTTATATCTCTATAAACCAGCTGGAGATAACAAATATTTTAAAAACAAAATAAATCTCTCTCTCTCTCTTCTTACAACTGTCAGGAAAATAGTAGGTAGTAAATAGTAGCTGAGCTGGTGTTTTCAGGCAAAACTTTGATATCCAACAATTCTGCAGAACCCTAAAGTGAACTGCTTCCTTGCAGCGGTACCGTGCCGGCGATCGTGCGCTTCATCATTGTCTAATATCAACGATATTTATTCTTCTTGATGATTAAGTTAAATGTCCTGCTTACAATCGAACAAACGGGACCAAAAACATTTTCCTTATGAAGTTTAAGATACATACCTGTCAGGAATGTTTTATTAATTTTCCGTTTTAATTGCAGTACAGTGATCGTCTTCATCTCCTCTTCAGTGTCGCACAGATCGATGATCTCTGCCTCTCCTGAGGGTGGAAATACTTTCAGCTGGAATACCATTTTGCAGGTTAGTCTGTACAGAGAGCACTGTGTGATGTGGTGTTCTTGACGCCTGTCGTTAAAGTGAAACTTCAGGGTGCATACAGTTTATAGCCACGAGCCACGTGACTTAAACAACTGCCTTTAAGACAAGAAACCCCGCATAGCTCCTTCACATTTTGAGGGAGTGCATTCAGTCAGGATGGCCAGCAGCTCCGAGAAGTGTTACGACCCTCAGGACCGCACGCTGACATTTGTGGACGGAGAAGATGAAATGGACTGTAAGTTACTGCATTTTAAATTGAATGTAGGTCAGTAAGTTTAACACATAAAAATGGACTGCACAAGAGCTTCTATCTATAACGTAAAGGCTACAGCTTATTTCTCTTTTAATTGAATTTGAAGTCACTGGGCTGATTATAGCTGAAAGTCCATAACACTGCTTCTACTTTGTTTGTGTCTCGTAGTTTTGTGTATCGACTACAAGTCTCTCAGAGCAAAGATGTCCTGTGGTCACGCTGTCACTCCGATGTCTCTCACCGAGTGGTGTCGCAGGTTGTTGGATGAGGTATGATGTTTACAGCACCTTTAACATGACATTTAAAGATGTGTTAGTGACTTAAAGGATACACAGGCCTAGCAGCAGCTTGTTTAGTAAGATAGTAACTTTCTAGTGAAAATACAGTTTTAATGGTAAAAAAAAAAAAAAAAAGTAATGAAAGAAAGAAAGAAAGAAAGAAAGAAAGAAAGAAATGGCAGAGTTACTAATCAGCAAAGAAAATAATTTCTGAGAAACAGTGAATTTAGGTAAGCTAAATCAAAAAATGTATTTCTAAGGAAATGAATGTTAATTGTTATGCAATAACATGTTGATGGATGAAGATCTTTCTGTATTTTTATTTTTTAGGAACGGTGCAGTTTTGTCTGCGGTCAAACTAAGTGTGATGCTGAGTGGTCCTTCGAGGAGGTTTGTAAAATGGCTCTTCTGACTCCTGAAGAAGTGGAAGAGTTTGAGAAGAAAAGGTTCAGTAACGCTGCCCAACATTACTTGGGTATCAAAGCAGTAAGTATATATATATTACATTATAATAAATACAAATAAATTGAGGATAGAAATACAAGTCTGAATTCAAAACTCAAACTCATGTATTCCCCATGTGACTTCTCCTCACAGTGTCCTGGCTGCAAGTGTCTTGTGGCTAGAAGGGATTTCAGTGATCTCAGTGTCACGTGCACAGTGTGCACAGCTAAGAACAAGAGCACTTATATGTTCTGCTGGCAGTGTTTGAAGGCGTGGAAAGGTCTGTATCCTCGTTCAGACCGCTGTGACAATGACGGCTGTGAGAGCCCATTATTGGATATATTAAGAACCTGTCCAGATGTCGTCCTCAACAATGTGAATGGGGTCAAAGGATGTCCCTCCACCCGAGCCTGTCCCACCTGTGGTATGCTGGTGCGACATGATGGAACGAAATGTAAAAACATTGGCTGTACGCGGTGTAAAGTGGAGTTTTGTTTTGTGTGTCTGAAGATCACTGAAGAGTGCCTGGAACTGAACCCAGGGTCATGGTTTGATGTTTGCTCCACTGGTGTAGCACCAAGACAGACCTCCATACCTGTGAGGCAGAGGAGATCCAATACTGTGATCTCAAGAAACACAAACACACCTTCTACGTCTTTACCAAGACCGACCTCTACACCTGTGAGGCAGAGGAGATCCAATACTGTGATCTCAAGAAACACAAACACACCTTATATGTCTTTACCAAGACAGACCTCCATACCTGTGTGGCAGAGAGTATTCAATACTGTGATCTCAATAATCAAACTTTTAATGTTATTAGCTTTGATAATAGTAATTATTGCCATTATCATTGGTGTTTTTATTAAGGGAAAAAACAGAGCCTAAGATCTTTTTTTGTCTTTATTGGCACAATATCACCCAACATGAGATTTATTTCCCTTTTTCCACGATAGAAAGATTTACCTGTTTCCATTAATAATCATCTTTGCTTTAGCTCCTTTAATATTATCTCATTGTGACAGTATGTATTTTGTTCTCTGTTATGTCTTTTTCACATTTCCTTGTTTTATCAGTTTTCTATTGATCATTTGTTTGTTCCCCAAAACAAATGTTATTTCTTTTCCTGTTGAATAAAAAGAAATACATATATGCTATTGGTTTGAAAACATTATTTCTTCTTCATTTTAGCAGCTCTGTTTCACTTCAGTATACAACCGTCACATTAATTGTGATACATTGGTGGAATCACTACAAACAAGTATTCAGATGATTTACAAGTATAAAAGGAAATATCACACAATAAAAATTATTGGTTATAAGGAAAAGAAATTTAAGTTAAATATCAAACTCAAATGAACTTTATTGGCATTAATGTTCAAGTTAGCTTAATTGCATATTATTAATCGTCAAAAGTATTATTATTATATTATTTTCATATTATATTTGATCACTAATTATCGAAGCATCACACAAATATAAATACTACGCAAAAGTTGTGATGAGGAGGTAACTTTAACTGCCTCTGAGGGGTTTATTACAATGTGACATATTCTATAAACTGATCAGATGTAAAAACTTTAATGTGAAAAGTAACCAGAGACTACAGCTGTCAGATAAATGTAGTGGAGTGAAAAGTACAAATTTAATGTAGTGAAATACAAAAGTGAGCCGATGTAAAGGGGCCTTAAAACCTAAAAACTGCATGCTACCATTCCCATTTAAGTTCTGACTGTCATTGAACGTGACACCCTTAAACTCCTGGACAATGGCGCCACTTTCTGTTCATTGCTCTTTCTAACAGCCCATTCAATTAAAACTCAGCATTACAGTTTTTGCCTAATGCTTAAACACTAAAAGTGGTTGCTATGCCCACAGCATCACAACCTCTAACTGTGGTGACCATGCCCTAAACATAAGCAGCAACCCTGCAAACACAATATATGCTTTGCACTGTGTTTGAAATTCTCCAACACACTTCTTGCAAAACACTACACACTGTTTTTTACATAAGACACATTGTTCAAAAAGGAAATCTCATGCAATCATTGGGAAACACATCTATTTAAAATACAAAACACAACTAAAATTGGAAAAGCACACATACACACACATGAAAACTTTTATAATCTCATTGTAGACCAATCAGTCTAAGCCATAGCACTACAAATACACCTGAAGTGAGCTCAGCTCCTTTGTGCCAACTTTGGAAACATGGAGGCAGAAAGAGGAAGAGGAAGAGGGAGAGTAAGAGCAGTAGCAGGATGAGGAAGAGGACGAAGAAGGGGAGCAGGCAACAGAAGGAGACAAATATCTGATGCAGGGGTGCAGATCCAATGTCAGGATTGGGGGGGACACAAAACGAATGCAGCTCATACCATGCCACCATAAATCACAACTTCGTAGAGGATCGCCATATCATTCAAAAAGTACTGCATTTCTTTGTAGACGTGAATCTAAAATGTGAAGAATGTGAAGTCTGAAAATACATTTGTTGAATAATTTAGGGTATTTTTATTGGGGGGGGAATGACTATGTGCAAGCTGTCCTCAGAGGAAAATAATGTCCCAAGAACACTTGAAGCTAGAAAGGTGGCAGGGTCCTCCACATATCAACAAAGTAAAACAGTATGAAATTGTGTTTACAGTGTGAGTTCTGTTAATTTGTTGTTGTTTGGCATGAAAAAAATCTATGAAAGTCAAAGTCAATGAAGATCTTTCTCTTCTGATTAAAATGTCTTCCCCAAAACTACGTAGTGCACCTTTAAAGCAAAAAAAAAAAATCCTGCAATTTATATTTTTATGCAGTGTGATGTGGTCCCAGAGTTTAGAGTCTCTGCCACACTAGAGGACTGTCTGGGAGCTACACCAGTGGAACAAACTGTAAAATATGAGTTTTTACCCTCGAGGCTCTTAACAACTACTGATATCAACAGAATGTGAGAAGCCTGAGTCTGCGTCCCTCTGGCTGGACTGTAAATTGATCATTATTAGGAGGATCCTGGAGAAGTTCTGATGATTTTTTGCACTGAGTTTCAAATACTTTATCTATTAAATGAAATTTCTCGAGAAAAGTTAATTTAGATTCAGTATCTATTTAGAAACCTTATCATTAATCAATAAAATCACAGCTTGACGATGTATATCGAGGGACAAACTGTCATCAGGATCAAAAAAAGTGAAATGAATAATACATCTTCTGATCACAGTTGAAAGACGTACAGTTTTCCACATATTTTTGGAATCAGTGCGACTTTCTGAGGATATCATTGTGGATACAAATCCATAAATCTGCCAAGAAATCACAGAAAAAAGACTCATAATTTATTTACTTATAATAATAACAAACTTTATTAACATAGCGCCTTTCAAAACAGAGTTACAAATCTAAAATCACTGTTTAAAAAGTGGATTTCCAAAAGCTATTTAAAAGACAAGGCTGAGATGCAGCCCTGAAGGTCACACACATTAACTTTGTGTTATCTGCTAAACATCTCTCAGGCCTTGGAAGTAATCAATACTGTTTTAAAATTCGACTCTTCTTCATCTTTTTTTTTTTTATGACGTGATGCAACATGAGTGAGAGACAAGCTATGAACGACACTATGTGTGACATAAAGAAGGCAGTGTAAAATTGGAAATTGTAAGACAAGACAAAACTAGACAATCACACAAACAAGCAAAAACAAATTGGGATATTGTGTTGTATGTTGAGGGTGTTGAAAAGCGTGTGTGTGTGTGTGTGATATGACCCAGAAAGAAATAATTACACAAGTCAAGAGGTCCAAAATAGAATAATTTTATTTCAGCAGACAGAACATGACCATCATTCAAAAGTTTAACTTAACTAACCCCAAAGCCTCCCCAACTAACTACAAACTGACGGGCCGGCAAAAAAGAATAAAAGAAGGGAAGCCACCTCGGTCCAACCCTACAGGGCCGTCGGAACCGGGCTCTTCCCTCTACCCTAAACAAATATTCTCCAAACTAAACATCCCACATCATGTCACCACACCAAAATAAGTGAAAATAAACAAAAAACGAATCTAACGCCAAATATATGGCTCCTAGAATAACTTTCTGCAATTCACAGCTTATGCATTGTCTCCACTACCGCTGAGCTGAATTTTATTCATGATTTCTTTGAGCTGTGGATAAGTGCTCCGAACATCAGGTAGTTTGAGAACTTCAAGAAAACGAGTGCAGGATTCTTGACCATTGAAAATCACGTCATCAATCAGGTCAATGACAGTTTCTTGTGGTGTTGAGGGAGACCTTTTCTTAATTTTAAGATACTGGTCGTCTCTGATGACATGTTTGGCATGTGCATGCTGCAGAATGAAGGAATGATCCACCATCAGACAGTTGATGAGTTCCACCTTGTGTTCAGTGATCACTTTCTTAGCAGAGATCTGTAAAAGACAGCAGGTTCGGAAGTTGTTACTTGTCGCTATTGTAGGACAAAGCCTTGGAAATAGACAAAGCCTTGGAAATAAATGACTCACTTACTAAATACAGAAAATAATCAATTAAAACATTTTGTGGCTTTTACTTAAAGTGACTACGAGGAACATATAAAATCACATATAAATACAGGACCTAATCGCGATCCATCCTGTGGTCTTTCTGTCACTCACTTCCAAATCAAGCACTGCCAGCAAGTGCTGGCAAAGATCCCTACAACAGATTGTACCACTTTTGTCCAAACAGGCGCTAGAATCAACAGAACTTAAAGTACCTTGTAGTCACTTTGAGTATGATTTTGAATGCAGGGCTTTTACTTGTAACAGAGTATTTCTACACTGTCATATTCCTACTTTAATAAATATTATAACCTTGAGTCTTAAATTGTAAACTAGCAAACAACTTTTTATTTGATTCCAGTATAATATTCGATCTGCCGACAGTTTGTGTTGAGATATTATGGTCAAAACTCACACTTGTTGCATTCATCTTCTTGTCGCAGTGCGCCTTGTTGTCTCCAGGAAATGATTTTGTGTTGACAATCCTTTCAAAGCTGCTTTCCTGTGGACAAATGTTGTATAAATTCCAAATTAGATCAGCATGCTCACATCACATTAACATGCTAAACTAGGACTTTGAGTTTTGGCTGCTTACCTCACTGTAGGTTGTATCGTGGGCCTGTATTTTCTTATCATGTTTGCTGTGTTTCGGATGTTTCTGGGCATCATTTAACTCATCAGACTTGCTGTTTTCTTCTGTGTTACCCTCCTCTCCTTCAGTCTGATGGTTTAATACCTCATCGTCACTTCTCATCTCTACCTCATCCTCTTCATTCAGTCTCGTCTTACAGAACATCTTCAACTCCGTAGCTTTAAATTACAGAGGAAAAACTTATTTAGCAACCATATGTTAATATGACACCTAAAATGAATTCTTTATGTATTTTTGTAGTCCTACCTCTGTACGTGAGGAGATAGACAGTCTTGGAGCTGATGGAGAATAATTTTGAAGTTATTATTTGCATAGAAAAACAATATGGGGACAACATGTGTTTAACACTTACGGATAAATAAATCCATAATTATTTTGGTAAAAAAAAAATGTTCAAACATACCTGAATGTCCTGTCCTCTGCAAACAGCTGGTCTTCAACCTGCACGGTTCAACAAAAGCAAACCAATGTCAGCACATTTCTTTTTAATGTTTGATCTTTCTGTTGGTGTGTTTTAAATGTGTAACGTCTTAATGGAACAGATTAAGTTAAATCTTCTCACCTTGCTGACACGTTCATCATGACACTCGTACCAGGTGTTGTCCTCAGACAGGACGGTGGCTGTGTAACGTCCATCTCTTCTACTGTCCATGTGATTCACCATCCCATACAGTTTGTACGTCTTGTTCTACAATGAAGAACACAGTCAGGAACATGAAATGATTTTAAAAGCAACAAAGACCATTAAAATAAAAATTACAGATAAAAATGACTTTTCCTTGCCTTCAACTGTAATTCACATGGCACTTCCACGCAGCAGTCTGATTTGAACTGTGAAGGAGTGACAAAGATCTGAAGAATCAAGATCTGAGGAGCTTCCACCATCTTACATCCCTGAATAACACAAGAAATGTTATTAAGCACTTTATTCTTTAATCTCAGTAAACTAAAACACAACATTATCATTTGTTTTCAGTATGAAATTGGACCTGAGTACAGTCTGTGTTTTTAATATGAGGTCAAAACTCACTCTTATTGCTTCTGTGTGATGGTCACATTTGTTACAGTACACCATGTAATTTCCAGGGTATGGTGTTTCCTGAAAAATCCTCTCAAAGCTGCTCTCCTGTAGAAACACAAATGTTGTAATGAATTACAAATTAGATCAGCAGGGTCACATCACATAAAAACACTAAACTAGAGGTCTGAACTTTGTCTGCTCACCAAACTGTAGGTTGAATCACGTGTATTGTTCAGTGAAAGTTGAAGAGTCCGGAATGGTTTTGTCTCATCATTGATCATGTGGTCTTTGTAGCACCTTGTTGTCTCCCTCAGCTGTCCTTGGAAAACCTGTTCATAAAAACATCACTTACAACACAGCATCCTCTTTTGTTCACCTGTAAGATTTTATAAGTGCTCACCTTAGAGGCCTTTGTGCTGACCTGACGTAAAATCTCCAACAGGCATTCAGCTGCATCACGTTGGTGATAAACTGCAGAGGGATACATTAGATTGAAGCTGATATATTAATTTCATGAAAGCATTTTTAATTCACTGTTGATGAAAGACTTTCCTCTCAACTGCCCCTTGCTGTCTGAATGTTTCTCTTATTTATTACTGTCCATCTTACCATCTTTAATCCCAAATCTTGTTGTGATGTTTTCCGTTCCACATGTTCTTTTCTTCAGGTCGTCAAAGATTTGTCTCAGCTGAAGATCTGTTTGTTGTTCCGGATCCAACCTTTAGAGACAGATTAGTTTCTCAGTGAGTAGTGACTGCTTTAAAGTGCTCAGCGATGGAGTTTTGTACAACTACTTTCAGAGATGAAGAGGAACAGAAGAACTGACATAATTATGTGTTATAACTTATTTCTTTGCAATTGTAAATTAGATAACGACTCTGATGTTCTTTGTCTTCTTGTCTTCTTGTGACAAGAATTATCAAGTACACCCTCCAGAGTAAAAGCACTCTGGGCCTCTCCTATGTTTTCCTAGCCCTCCTGCCCAAATGGTTTACGACAATGCCTCTCTTATCACACATTCCAACCTATAATGGTTTCTGCACTCATCCAGATTTTAAGCAAGTTCTAATTGTCATTAAACCAGGAACTTATGCTCTTAATTTTAACAGATTAAGAAACGGCAAAAGAAGTCGATGACACTGAACTTTTCCCCGTTTCTCTGTGATGAAATTTGACTGAAATCAAGATTTAATGTTTAATGTGTCCTGTGTTCGGTGAAACCACAGCACCTCCTGATGATAAGCCCTGGTACAATTGGGACAGACCTTCAGGAGATCTTTTGTGTAATAAGTTCCTGGATTACCAGCAAATGTCTCTGATATGTTTTGTTTTAACAAGTATTAAGCTAGAACTAGGAGGAATAAGTATAAGTGATCAATTCTACCAGTTCTACGGTATATTCAAGTGTGTTTTTATTTTGATCCAGTTTTAATTTCCTTTAATTGTTCAGTGATTTTTAATCATGACATAATCCTTTTTCATGATAGACAAAGTCCATCTATTGAGCCATGGTGAGATTCTGTGAAAGGTGAAGCACGGTTTTGAAACGTTTAAAACTTTAGTTTAGTTTTAGTGAGTTCCTGTGAATCTTCACACTTTCCACTATCTACTTGGAGACAAAAAGCTTTTGGAGACAACAAAACAGAGAGACATCACTTCTCTCCTCAGTTTCAAGTGTCTTTAAGTTTTTGTTGTTGTTTCAGTTGCTTTTGTTTTGTGTTAGTTATTCTTAGTATCACTCTTATTTTTGAAACTCTCGTCTTCAATTTTTCGCTCTTTACTTTTACTTTGAAACACGTTTCAAGACAGCGATATCAGCAGAAGTGCTCACGCGTTGATTTGTCTCATTTTTATATTTTTCGCAGTATTGATTAGCTTCTCTTTATTAAGTTTGTACCAGAACGAAGTTCTGTTTTAATTTTATTATACAGTTAAGTATCGTAACCTGATTTAGAGGAAGTGAACTTAATTTAGATTATCTTGTATTAAGTAGGCCTAACAACGGAAGATCCGCCTGATCAACGTATCGTCCTCCGTTATTTTATCCAAGAAGTTAAATTTAGTTTATAAAATCAGAGCCTGAGAACCACCACTCGAAGCAACGAAGAAGAACATCTTTATTAAGATCATCATCACGACACTACAGCAACTTGCTGTGTCCGAAACCGTACAAGTGGTTTCCAACGAAAGACCGGCTCTGACCCACCACGCTCTCAAGCGGTAACTCCCCGCTGGGCATTGAACCAGGATCGTCACCGGCTCGGTACTGGACCAGCCACACTCTTCCTAAGACATCGGACTGAGGTCCCCAACCGGCTGATACCGGACGAGCTGACACTCGGCCATTGGACCGGGACTTCCGGCTAGAGTCGCAAACCACCGGAGAGAAACCCTCCGCCGCTGACTCCGCCACTCTGCTAAGAAAGTAGGCTCTCCATCACCCATAACAGCTGGATTCACACATGATAAATGAGTTGGTGTCTATGGTTCTGATCTTTTAGTTTAAGAGAAATTCAGTTAGGATTTGTTAGTATTAAAATTACTCTCGTAATATTTAAATGCTTCAACCTAACTCGTGATCTCACCATCAGCCCATATTCCACTAATAACCCATTACTTAGTTATTCCACATTTCCTGTTACCTGTTGCTATTCATTTAAATTGCCATTTCATTTATTTAATCTGAATTATTTAGTCAATAAACCTATTTAATCGTATGTCGTTGTCTGTGCAGGTTTGTTTTTAATGTGGAGAACCGATGGAAACTGTATAGAATTCACTACTTCATTTATGAGATTGAATAAATTGATTTAAAATTGATTAGAATTGATACAAGTTAACCTTGTTTAGTCGGATTTGATTAATTACCTCCGGATTATTCAAATAGACAAAACATCAGAGGTGGTGCCCCATTAACGAGTGTTTTATTAGTCGCCAGTGATTAATAAATTACAATTATTACTAGTGTATCTCCTACAATCAGAACAGTTACAATGCACATTTGTCTATCCAATGTACTCAACTTTGGCTAAACTCACAACCCAGCTCCCCAACGTCACAGTGGAAACTCAGAGTTGATGCAACATTGCTTGAATTCAAACCACATTTGCATGGATTTCATGAGAAACACTGCATGGCCTTGCTCCTCGTCATCCTCATCCTCCTCTTTCTCTAACTCTTCCTCTTTGTTTCTGGTCTCCATGTTGCACCAACTTTTCACCTGAGTCCTCTTTTATGCACTGAATGGTGATTGAAATGTTTTGCCGATTGAGTTTGAACAGGTGAGAAGTGAGTGTGACCAACATTGTACTGTAACTAGAGTGTAGCACTTTGAGGCCAGTGTTTTCCAGGTGAGCAAAGTGAGATAAGTGATGAGGTACAAGATTTCAGACTAGTGTGCATAGTTTCATTTTTTAGTGTATGTAATTGAGAAAACCTGTAATATTTTATATAATGTTGTGTCCACATCTAAACTGTCCTCCTTCTACTTATATTTGCTTTAGATGAAAAGAGCAGTTTCAAACCTGTCGTTGAACTCAGTCGTCATGCAGAGAACCTGCAGGACACTGTTGAGGTAACATGTGGCTCCCTGATTGTACAGGCCATGATGAGGTTTCTGTGGTGGAGTCACTTGTGGAGAAAAAAACACCGTCATTACTCCATCTACTTTTATTCATAGTTCATTAAAAAAAAAAAACTTTAATGACTCTTATTATTTTTGAGAAGTGTTGGACCGAGAACCAATATTTTAATCTGGGGACTGGGCTGCATGCAATTGAGCAAACACAAATTATTAAATTGTAATTTATCTTTATTTGTTAATTTTGTTTTATATTACCCAGTGATCTGCAATAGCTCATTTAATCAGATCTGCTTACCTCGTATCTCTTTTGCGTTCTCATCTCCACGTCCTTTACAGGATTTACGTTCTTCCATCATTAGTTTCCTCGTGTTTTCATGGTTCATCCTGAAACGAATAGGGCCTTCATTGTTAAACACATTTTCCTCTGCCTTTATATCTCTGCCTGTCATTTAACACTGTTTTACAGTTTGTTCATTGCAGTTATTTTTGTTTAATGTTATAACCTGTTCCCTTGAATGGTATGTCTTTACAGTGTATTTCATGTTATCCTCAAGACATATTATATTCCTCCTCACTTCAGTTTACTATTTAGCAAAACAATAAACTTTCTTTAAACCTTACATAACTTGTGTTCCACCCAGTTTTTTTCTAGAAGAAGTTTTGTCGCAATGTTAATTAAACGTTCACATTTAGACCATATTTTACTGGGATTTGCAAAACTGGTTTTAACTGAGAGATTTGAATGTGGTTTCTTTTAGTCTGGCTCCAAGGTGACGATATACTCTGATTTCTAAGTTGTTTTTAAAGCAATTAGAAAAATAAAATGACTTGAACAACAGTTGAACTGTCAATCTTCAGACTGACACACTCTCATTTCCTCATTGGCCACCGATGGACCTATTATCAATGAGGGAAAGTAGGCTACTTGCGCATGCGCTTTACACCACTTAGCGCAATCTCTCATTTTACATGTAAAATGTAAAGAAGTGCTCCCATTGCGATGTCCTGGAGGCTCTTTGTTAGCAGTACACACACTATATAGTTCCACATTCATGATACTTTATATTTAAAAACTAAATGTGTTGAAATGACTTTTGGGAAGTCTAGATTTCACCTGTATGACTTCAGAGAAATACCTTCACATTAATCACTCTCGTCTCTCTTTTAAACTACAAATTAACACTATATCAAAATAATTAGCCGACACAAGCTTGTGTTTTGTCACAGGTTGATGTTGTAACCAAGTTTCAGACGGTTGAAAGACGCTCAGACCCGGAAATAAGTAGGCTGTGCCTGTAGGCCTGGTTGAACACAACGCAATCGTTAAAGATTAACCATTAAACAAGTAACATTTCAAAGATAGCCTGTTGAAGGCTGTTTCTATAGTGCAAGCCTTAATGAGAGGTGCAGAGACGATGCTTACCCTGACCAAAGTGTAGGCTGATACAATCCGCCAAGTAGAGAGGAGGCTGTTAGACACACGTTACTTTCGTTTCACAGGAGCTGTGTGTCAGCCCTCTCGTCATGACTTCTTCTGACATGTACAAACATGTAGGCTACTATGCAACCTACATTTTCTTTGGGTTACTTTTAATATTTAAGTTTTCTATACTGATTGTGTGTTTAATGAAGGTGCACTATGTGCTTTTGGGGAAGATCGTCACTGTTTTTTATGTCTAAACAAACTAAATGAACACATGAAACTTAAAGGACAACACAGTTTCATACTGTTTTACTTTGTTTATATGTGGCGGACCCTGCCACCTTCCTAGCTTCAAACAGTGCTCTGGGGACAAGTACATCTTTCCAACCAGGGACAAGATCTGAGAGAGGATAAAAATAAAAAAAAGTGGAGCAGGTTGGAACCACAGGTGATAGACGAGGAACTCGATGTTGTTGTATTATTTGAAATTAAAGCAGCACAGGTGAAAACTCACAGTCAGGGCCGTGTCATGTCCTAGGAATATTTTCTGGGTCTTTGATATCTTAATACATATAAATATATATTTGGTGAGACTTTGTAATATCTGTCATATCATTAAAATAAATGATTGTAATTTATAGGTAATTCAACTTTATTAAACAGGTATTTAACTGGTAAGAAGCAATATTTCACGATTTATTAGCAATTAATTATTAATGTTCGTAATACTTTGTGATTGGTTAACAAATACTGTGTGGTTCATTCATAAACTTTATTTGGATGAGTGGAAACTGATGTTTTTAACTTTTTTAACTTTTTAAAGTCTTCAACTTGTCTCGATTTATGGGGTGGGGATGGGGGTGACCTCAGTATTTCTAAAATCCTGGCTACGGCTCTGCTCACAATAGTGTCAAAGTGAATGCTAAAATCAATCAGGAGAAAGACTGAAGTTTTGGATTTTGCTCAGATGGACAGTAAGTAAGAGCAATGACCAGAAGGTGGCGCCATTGTCCAGGAGTTTAAAGGTGTGCAGCACCACCTCCATGACCCCAGCATGTAGTTTCAGAAGGTCAGTTTGAGTGACACAAAGTCCAGGTTTCAGTGGGATTAAAGACTTTTTGTCCATAATAGATTTACTCAGTGTACAACTTTTTCTATATTCTCATTATGAAACAATAGAGTTGTTGCTGTACATACTCACATCTGTGTCTGAAGTATTTAAAGTGTTATTGTACATCTAAAACCGACAGTGCAGCAAGAATCTTTCCTACATTTATAATTTGTGGTGAAACATTATTCACATTATGATTTTACTTTCAAAACAGTTGACCAGTTTATAAAATATGATGTATTGTTGTGATCTAAACCACCAAAAACCAGATAAAGCAGATAAAATAAACTTCACCTCACAACATTTAAATACTATTAACATTTGATACTTTTGCTAATAATACTGATATACTTTTACTTCTTCTACAACTTGTGTACAGTGATTTCATTGTATTGTGGTTAGACAAGCTACTTACAGCAGCTCTTATAAGCAGATTTAAGGGTCTTAGTTAATATTTATTTAAAACATTTATCCTGACTGACCCCCTCAGTGCGTCACTGCTAAAAATAGAAATGATTCAAGCAAACCAATATCACGTAGACTGTGTATTTTTTTTATTTATTATTATACAAGAAAAACAGCAATGAGATGTGTGGAGACTGAACAAATCAGCAAGTGAAGACAAACAATGTAAAAAACAATCCTACAGAAACAGTAAATTAAAGCTGCACTATGTAGTTTTGAAAAATTAAAACTCTTATTTTTAATATTGAAGATATCAATGAGGTTATAATAAGTGTTTGAAGCTAGAAAGGTGGCAGGGTCCGCCACATATCAACAAAGTAAAACAGTATGAAATTGTGTTCACTGTGTGAGTTTGGTTATTTAATTTGTCGTTGTTTGGCATGAAAAAAAAATCAGTCAACGAAGATCTTTCTCTTCTGATTAAAATGTCTTCCCCCAAACTACGTAGTGCACCTTTAAAGCAAAAAAAAAAAATGCAATGTATATTTTCATGCAGTGTGATGTCATCCCAGAGTTTAGAGTCTCTGCCACACTGGTATAGACGTCTGTCTGGGAGCTACACCAGTGGAACAAACTGTAAAATATGAGTTTGGGTTGACTTCCTGGCACTCTTCAGTGGTGTTCAGGCACACGAAACAGAACTCTACCTTACACCGGGGACATATGACGTTTTTACACCGACTCCTGTTGTGCTCCACCAGCAAA
Source organism: Pagrus pagrus (assembly GCF_965226575.1). Lineage (NCBI taxonomy): Eukaryota > Metazoa > Chordata > Actinopteri > Spariformes > Sparidae > Pagrus > Pagrus pagrus. Next base: position 9,013,540 of record NC_140204.1, on the reverse strand, counting down.
CCACAGGTGGGACAGGCTCGGAGGGACGGGCAGCCATCGACCCCCTCCACATCCTCGAAGACAATGTCAGAACAGGTCCACAACATTTCCAGCGGGCTCTGGCAGTCATTGTTTTCACAGCGGTCTGAACGAGGAGCCGGACCTTTCCATTCCTTCAAACACTGCCAGCAGAATATGTAAGGCCTGTGTCTGTCAGCTGTGCACGCTGTGCATTGAACACTCAGATCACTGAGATCAGTCCTCACCACACGAGACTTGCAACCAGGACACTGTGAAGAGAAGTCACACGGAAAATGAAGATGTTTTAAATTGTCTCGCATGCTAAACATTGTAAACAAGTAAATATGATTTCTAAAACGGATACTTACTACTTTGACGTTCAAGTAACTCCTCGCAGCGTTACTGAATATTTTCTTCTCAAATTCTGCCACTTCTTCAGGAGTCAGAAGAGCCATTTTACAAACCACCTCGAAGGACCACTCACCATCACAGTTAGGTAGTCCACACACAAATCCACACTTGCCCTTAAAAAGAAAATCAAAGAAAAATCATTTTGAGCAAAAAATTGGAAGAAGAAGGTAAGTAACAAATATGGCCAATTTTGACTCAAATGTATTTAATATATTTAAACGTATATATACACTTAAAAGAACTTATTAAGATAGATAGATAGATAGATAGATAGATAGATAGATAGATAGATGCTATGCTGCTCTGCATTTTGTCAGAATAAAGTTTAGTCCCTTTAAATATCTTTAAATGTCATCATGAAGGTATACACCTCATACCTGGTCCAACAACCTGCGACACCAGTCGGTGAGAGACATCGGAGTGACAGCGTGACCACAGGACATCTTTGCTCTGAGAGACTTGTAGTCGTTACATAAAACTATGAGACACACAAGAGAAGATGTGCAGCTATGATTAAGGACTTTTCATTTTAATAGAAGTCCTTATTATCAATATTTGTTCAGCTCATATCATAAATGTCAGATTAGTCTACTTACAGTCTAATTCATCATCTCCGTCCACAAATGTGAGCGTGGGGTCCTGCGGGTCATAACACTTCTCCTGGTCGCTCGTCCAATCGCCTTGTCTGTCAGCTCCGTTCACCTCTTCATCGGACACAAAGTCAGATTCCCACTCATCAACAGCCACAGTTCTGCGAGGTTCTGGAGATTCATTAGTTTTAACATTTCCCCTCTGTTTTCTCTTCTTCCGTTTGGTCGACAGCTTGCTTCCCATGTTGACTTACTCTCACACGCAACCCAGACTGATGACTGCTCTGCCTTATTGTTGTGAGGCGTTCGTGGTTTCTGTGAAGTCATGTGATTTGAAGTTGCCCTAAGGCAGGTGAGTCATTTTTTTCTTCTTCTTCTTTTGCACAATCTGACATCACTCACAGGATCATTTGCACCTGAGCTAACGCACCTGAGGAGCGCTCTCCTCACCAACAGGCAAAATGGGAATCCAGCTGAAAGTACATGGACCCAAAGGAGAGGAGAAGATCATCGACCTGTGCGACAGTGACAAGGAGCTGAAGAAGATCACTGTGAAACAGCTGAGGGATAAAATAGGTCGAGAAATGAGGATAAGTACGTTTAAGGTCTCTTTTCTTTATCATGTCATATATTTTATTAAATGTACTTTAATGCAGACGGGGTGATGTCATTTAAAAATCATATGTCAATCACTAAAATCTGATTTATTTCAAACACAATAAATATGAGGCACAAACAGCACAGATAAATAAATCAAAGTTATTTGTTATGGTCAATAGTCAAATGAAACATTGTTTTTTATTAGGGAAAAAGTGCTGAACAAACATGTTATCAAATCCAATTCTTGCAGATTTCCATTGAGTGAATGCTTTTTTAAAAATGTCTATTTATTTATTTATTTATTTATTTCTCCTCAGCTGAAGAGATCCGGATAATCTTCAGAACCGAGCCTCTGGAGGAATCATCCCTGCTGTCAACCTACGGCATCCGACACATGTCGACCATCCACACAGTACTGAAGTTACCCGGAGGCATCTGATGTGGACCAGACGCAGAAGAAAACACCCACAGACTCTAAAACACTGGACTCTTGACAGGCTTTATGTTATGACAACAGAAACAAATAACACTGAACTGAAAAAACAAATAAAATGTATTTAACTTACAGGTGTCTTTTGTGTGTTCTTGTTAGCCTAAATGTAAAAAATAAATTAATGAATAAAATCAATTAAAAAAAAAATAAAGTAGGTCTAAAATGGCAATTGCCCTAGCTGTTGACCTTTTGTTAAAAAAAATGACATTATTATTATTATTATTATTATTATTATTATTATTATTATTACCAATATGTAGGCTAATACCACTACTCAAAATGAGTTTGGGATATTGGTGCATATATTTTGCCCAACAGTATATTTGTTGCTTCATTGTTTTACTCATGGAGAGTCATGTGTATCTGAGTTATGGTAAAATTGTTTTGTTTGTTTGTGGGGCAATATAAAACTCAAATATCCCAATATCCCTAACTAATTTTGAGCAGTATTTCCACATGTGTCTATGCTAACGTCAACTACGTGTTTATGTTTATAATGTATAAATCTAAAGGACTCAAAACCAGTTTAGACAGAGATAAATTTTGTCCGTCTACCAATTCATTCCTGACACGAAGCACATGTTCAGTTTTAATAAGCTGAACATGTGAGTCATTAATACTGTCAAGCAGCTGGTGTTTGCATTTTTCTGTTTCTCTTCCTTGAGAAGAAACTGGCGTGCCGAATGGATACTTTCATTGTAACTGGGTGTGTCAGTGAATGATGTTTGCCATACGTATTTCATTTCATTGCATTTCTCAGAGCTGCAAGAGAAACACTGACCTGAAACTAAAAGTGTTTTGATCAGGAGATAAACTACTGCACGTACCTGAACGTAGCTGGGCTACATTCTGCCAAAAGGGTAGACAAAACAAGAACACGGATGTGTTTATCACTTTTTGTAAATGACTGGAATTAAACAACAACCACAGGAATGTAACTGTTCTACATTCTGACTGTGGATGGGAAAACACCAGGTAGCATCACATTCTTGCTTGTCTTTCCAAGCCAACTTCTCCGCACGGTGAAAATCCAAATACAGAGCGGCGTTACTCTCAGACTACCTCAGTGCTACCTTGGTTGGTTGTGTGCTGCTGCTGCTGCTGCTGCTGCTGCTGCTGCTGCTGCTGTGCGAATAGTGACAATCGCTCTCTGCAAAATTCAACGGAAAACTTTGGAGGGTAACTCTGCATTTTCTTTTCTTCTTTATCAAAATTAGAAGACACTTTATTTGTTGCTAAATTTAAAATTTGCTGCTGCTGTCTTGGAGCTGGGCTTCTAAAAAGAAAAGGGTCTGGCCCAATAATCCTTGTAATTCAATTGTCATGAATCGTAGGCGGTGCGTTCAAGTCACTGAAAGGAAACCACATCTTCCACTAAACCTGACTGGTGTCATTGATTGACTGCCGTCAGTAAGTATTACCGGATTTTTCTCCATGTTTCTTTACAACTGAAGTATCCTGTTGTTTTAAAGTTTGTTTCCTGTTTGTTTATTCAGTTTATTAAACCATGAAAACAAAGAGCTTGTTTATTTAGTTTGTTAAGGCATTAAAAGAATCAGTCAATGAAGATCTTTCTCTTCTGATTCAAATTCCACCCCCAGAACTACATAGTGCTCCTTTAATCACCTAATTAAATAAGATAAAATAAAAGGAGATTCAAGAGGAAAGATGAATAGCTCCAGAAAATGGACCCTCTACAATGGATTGAGAGCAGTAGCAGAGACATTTAAACAAAAAGGTAATTAGACTTAGGTGAAGTTAAGATAACTCTAGGTCACTTGGGATAGAAAACAGAAATAAAAGTAAAAGGCCCCAAATGTACATCAGAATTATTCATGTGATTGGTGTTAGTCAATTTAGTTTTGGAGACCAATCCTTTAAATCACAACATCCATGACATGCAAAAAGTGTGGCGAAAAAGACAAATTGTAAGGTCCCTCATGTGATTTTGTGCTGTGGTCTACTGTAGCTTATATTCTGCATATTCCTGTCATAATCTGACATGTTTAAAGTAATGGAGATGGTTTTTGACAGTGTGTTTTTCTTTCTTTTAAGTGACTAAGCCACAGAGTGAGACACTCTATTATGGCCTGGTTAATCAGGGAGCCACATGTTACCTCAACAGTGTCCTGCAAGTTCTCTTCATGACAACGGAGATCCACGACAGGTTTGAAACAGCTGCTAAACAAGTATTGTCAAGTACTAACAGAATATATTGTTTTGTTTGATGTGAGACTGGAAAGCCACAATCATAAAAGTCTGCCGTATTATCAAGTGTAGACCCATGACGTCACATTTTTTAGAGCCAGAAGTGACCATTTTAGACAAGAGGTGGAGGTGGGGACAAGACTGGTTGGATCTGACTGGGAACCAAATAATAATAATTACTAAATTAACATCATGCTGTATTGAAGAAGACTTGAAATTAGCGCTGGAGACCATAAACTAATCAGAAAAACTGTTTTCTGGACTAATATATCAAGTAAGAAGTAGGGTCATTTTCTCATAAGCTTACGTACAATCAGATTTCTTTTTGGAACCATCAGGAATGGCCTCACTTTTCAGACCGGGAAGCTTCGTCCATATATTATATATACAGTATATATATGTGTATGTATGTATGTATGTATGTATGTATGTATGTATGTATACAGTATACAGTCAATGCATATCTTTTTAAAGCTGCTGCAGATGGCACATTGTCAAAAATATACAGGCTGGTGACGTAAAAGCTTGTAATACAATAAGCTACCCTCTTCTCTAAAGGTTGGTTCCAGGATCAGAGATCACAGATCAGGAGCTGAGAAGCCTCTTTAAAAATCTAAAAGGAAAAACATGTGGAACAGAAAACATCACAAAGACTTTGGAGATTAACAATGGTAAGTTGGACAGGGATCAATAGAAAAACATCAAAGAGCATCAAGATGGAGGGTCACATAGCATCTGTAGATTCACCAAAATGGATTTAGTTTACTGGATTAAATCCCACGAATCATTCTGCAGTTAATCAACAGCGTGATGCTGCCGAATGCCTGGAGTTGATTTTACAGAAGGTCAGCCCACAGGCCTCTGAGGTGAGCACTTAAACAAAATCTACGATGTTATTTACAGGATAACAAATCAGAATGCTTTGTGATGATAGACTTTTTTATGCACAGGTTTTCCAAGGACAGCTGACATACACAATAAAATGCTCCAAAGGCCACATCATCAATGAAGAGACGAATCCATTCTGGACTCTTCCACTGCCACTGAAAGATACCCATGATTCAGCCTTCAGTGTGGTGAGCAGACAAAGTTCAGAGTTCTAGTTTAGTGTTTTAATATGATGTGACCATGCTGATCTAAATTGCAATTTATTACAATATTTGTGTTTCCACAGGAGGACAGCTTTAAGAGGATTTTCCAGACAAAAACGTACACTGGAGACAACATGGTGTACTGCAACGAATGTAACAACAAGACAGAAGCAACAAGTGTGAGTTTTAACCTCAAAATGAAATCACAAACTGAAGGCTGGTAATTTTTTCTACTGGAATAAAATGAAAATGTCCTGTTAGTTTAAAATACTGAGATAAAGGATACAGGGCTCTATCTAATGCTTGGCACAAAGCTTCTGCGATTAATATTTTTTACACAGCTCTGATGGAGCTCAGGATTTATCTGGGGGACAGCTGCTTCACTCCAAACAATTTTACTGTGTGTATCTGAACTGTGTGTGTGATTTTTGATGTGTAGAGGAACTCAGTAAGTGTGTCACCCCCCATTCCCAATTCCCTTAAAGAGCCAGGTCCGCAGGATGATGCCCTGATTGATTTGTGTTACGCCCAAAACACACCTATGACTAATTAAGAGCATACAGCACCTTTGCGCCATGCGCCTTACACCATGCATCATACATCCTTTAAATAGGGTGCGTAGTCTTAAATAACATTTCTTGTGTTATTCAGGGATGTGAGATGGTGGACTCTCCTCAGATCTTGATTCTTCTCCTCAAGAGATTTGACTTTGACTACAACACCATGTCACATTTCAAATCAGACTGCTGCGTGGAAGTGCCATGTGAATTACAGTTGAAGGCAAGGAAAAGTCATTTTTATATGTGATTTTTATTTGAATGGTCTTAATTGCTTCTAAAATCTTTTCATGTTCCTGACTGTGTTCTTCATTGTAGAACAAGACGTACACACTGTATGGGATGGTGGATCACATGGGCAGTCTAAGAGGAGGACATTACACAGCCACCGTCCTGTCTGATGAGGACAGAAGCTGGTACGAGTTTGATAATACTCGTGTCAACAAGGTAAGGAAGACTTTACTTAACCTGTTCCATTAGGATATTGCATATTCAAAACATACCAACAGAAAGATCAAACATTAAATACAATTTTGTTGTCATTTTGTTTTTTTATGCTACAGGTTAAAGAACAGCCATTTGCAAAAACTGGACCTTACAAGTATGTCTGATGGAACTTATTATTGTATTTTATCATTAATAATATTTGAGACATATTAAAAAAGTATTCACTGTTTGCTGTCCCCTCAAAATTATTGTTCAACAGCTCCAGGACTGTCTATCTACTCACGTACAGAGGTAGGTCTACAAGAAAACATAAGAGTTAATTTAGGCCATTGCTGTAACATTAACAGATCGTTGCTAAATATGTTTTGTCTCTTCAATTCAAAGCCGCTGAGTCGCAGATGTCCCCTGAGACGAGAAAGCTGGATGATCTGAGACAAGACAATGTGGAACCAAAGAGAAGCTTGGAAAGGGATGCTGATGATGAAGATAAGGGACAAATAAGACAGAATGACACGGATGAGGTACAGAAGACAAGTGATGAGGCTTTAAGCAGTCAGACTGGAGGCGAGAAGGGTACTGCCGAAACTCAAAAGATTGTTTTGGATGATGAAGTCAGATCAGAGACTGAGCCTGAAAGTGAGCTCTTGAACAGAGAGAAGCCAAGAGAGGAGGAGGAGATAGCAGGAGAGTCAGAGTGTGAAAGGTTTGGATCACATGATAAAGATGATCAGTCAGATGGAGAAATAAGTCATATCAGAGATGTAAAAACTGATGAGAACTGTGGAACAGCCAGTGAGGTAGAAAACAGTGTAGATGTAGAAGCACAGGACAATCTGAATGTAAATGTTGGAGAACAGTCGAAGGACTCCTGTGAACAACATCCGGATGAAGAGACAAAGACAGAGAAGGAGGAACAAAGAGGTAAAAAGATGAACATGTGTCCTACTGTCTGCAATTTCTATCAAGAGAATCGGTGTGTGTCTATGGCAGCATACAAAAATGACCACTTTTATTGACTCCATGTGATTTATTTAATACATTTAAATACATTATGCAAAAGTGCATTGATGACCTACGTACAGTATACAGACAATATTAAAGTATCTTTTTCCAGGTTACGTTACATGGATGTATATGTTGACATGTTTGACTGTTTCATGTTTTTCTTCCCCTCCAAAGCCGCAGAGTGTCAGAAGCCTGTTGAGACCATTTCAGAGGATCTGACAGAGGTGGAAGAAGAACAGGGTGAAGATACTGGTCCTGAAGAACTGAAAGAAGATGAAGAACCCAAAAGAAATAGCGAAAGAAACACTGATGATGAAGAACCCACACAGATGGGACATAGTGCAGAGGATGAGGGACAGATGACAACAGATAGGAAGGAAGAGAGGCTTCAGGCTAGAGGAGAGGAGGGAGATGCAGAAAATGTAGAGACTGAAACATCAATTAATGATCAGTCAACAGTGAGTGAAGTGAAAAGCAGTGCAGGTGAAGAGACACAGGAAAACGAAGACAGCAACACACAAGAAAACAACAAGTCTGAGGAGTTAAATGAAACTAGAGTAGAAGATGCTTCTGTTAATGTTGGAGAACAGTCGAAAGACTCCTGTGAACAACATCTGGATGAAGAGACAAAGACAGAGGAGGAACAAAGAGGTAAAAAGAAGAACATGTGTCCTACTGTCTGCAACATGTATTAAGAGAATCAGTGTGTGTCTAACAATGAATACAAAAACAACTACTTTTATTGTCTCTTTGTAATTGATGTTATACATTCAGGCACTTTATGCAAAAGTGCATTGATGAGCTATATACAGTATACAAAAGACAGTCAAGTATCTATTTCACAGACTATGTTACATGGATGCAGATATTGACATGTTTGACTCGTTCACGTTGTTTCATTACTGAATTTATTACTTTTATTTGCTTCCAAAGCCGCAGAGTGTCAGAAGCCTGTTGAGACCACTTCAGAGGATCCGACAGAGGTGGAAGAAGAACAGGGTGAAGATACTGGCTCTAAAGAACTGAAAGAAGACGAAGAACCCAAAAGAAATAGCGAAAGAAACACTGATGATGAAGAAACTACACAGATGGGACATAGTGCAGAGGATGAGGGACAGATGAGAAAAGATGGGAAGGAAGAGGGACTTCAGGCTAGAGGAGAGGAAGGTGATGCAGAAAATGTAGAGACTGACACATCAATTAATAATCAAACAGTGAGTGAAGTGAAAAGCAGTGAAGATGAAGAGACACAGGAAAATGAAGACAGCAACACACCAGAAAGCAGCAAGTCTGAAGATTTAAATGAAACTAGAGTAGAAGATGCTTCTGTTAATGTTGGAGAACAGTTGAAAGACTCCTGTGAACATCTGGATGAAGAGACAAAGACAGAGGAGGAACAAAGAGGTAAAAAGAAGAACATGTGTCCTACTGTCTGCAACATGTATTAAGAGAAAAAAGTGTGTGTCTGTGGCAGCATACAAAACAACTACTTTTATTGTCTCTTTGTAATTGATGTTATACATTCAGGCACTTTATGCAAAAGTGCATTGATGAGCTATATACAGTATACAAAAGACACTCAAGTATCTATTTCACAGACTATGTTACATGGATGTAGATGTTGACATGTTTGACTTGTTCACGTTGTTTCATTACTGAATTTATTACTTTTATTTCCCTCCAAGTCGCAGAGTGTCAGAAGCCTGTTGAGACCACTTCAGAGGATCCGACAGAGGTGGAAGAAGAACAGGGTGAAGATACTGGTCCTGAAGAACAGAAAGAAGATGAAGAACCCAAAAGAAACACTGATGATGAAGAAACCACACAGATGGGACATAGTGCAGAGGATGAGGGACAGATGAGAAAAGATGGGAAGGAAGAGGGACTTCAGGCTAGAGGAGAGGAGGGAGATGCAGAAAATGTAGAGACTGACACATCAATTAATAATCAAACAGTGAGTGAAGTGAAAAGCAGTGAAGATGAAGAGACACAGGAAAATGAAGACAGCAACACACCAGAAAACAGCAAGTCTGAAGATTTAAATGAAACTAGAGTAGAAGATGCTTCTGTTAATGTTGGAGAACAGTTGAAAGACTCCTGTGAACATCTGGATGAAGAGACAAAGACAGAGGAGGAACAAGGAGGTAAAAAGAAGAACATGTGTCCTACTGTCTGCAACATGTATTAAGAGAATCAGTGTGTGTCTAACACTGAATACAAAAACAACTACTTTTATTGTCTCTTTGTAATTGATGTTATACATTCAGGCACTTTATGCAAAAGTGCATTGATGCGCTATATACAGTATACAAGCAACACTCAAGTATCTATTTCACAGACTATGTTACATGGATGTAGATATTGACATGTTTGACTCGTTCACGTTGTTTCATTACTGAATTTATTACTTTTATTTGCTTCCAAAGCCGCAGAGTGTCAGAAGCCTGTTGAGACCACTTCAGAGGATCCGACAGAGGTGGAAGAAGAACAGGGTGAAGATACTGGTCCTGAAGAACTGAAAGAAGATGAAGAACCCAAAAGAAACACTGATGATGAAGAACCCACACAGATGGGACAAAGTGCAGAGGATGAGGGACAGATGAGAAAAGATGGGAAGGAAGAGAGACTTCAGGCGAGAGGAGAGGAAGGTGGTGCAGAAAATGTAGAGACTGACACATCAATTAATAATCAAACAGTGAGTGAAGTGAAAAGCAGTGGAAGTGAAGAGACACAGGAAAATGAAGACAGCAACACACGAGAAAACAGCAAGTCTGAGGAGGTAAATGAAACTAGAGTAGAAGATGCTTCTGTTAATGTTGGAGAACAGTTGAAAGACTCCTGTGAACATCTGGATGAAGAGACAAAGACAGAGGAGGAACAAAGAGGTAAAAAGAAGAACATGTGTCCTACTGTCTGCAACATGTATTAAGAGAAAAAAGTGTGTGTCTGTGGCAGCATACAAAACAACTACTTTTATTGTCTCTTTGTAATTGATGTTATACATTCAGGCACTTTGTGCAAAAGTGCATTGATGAGCTATATACAGTATACAAAAGACACTCAAGTATCTATTTCACAGACTATGTTACATGGATGTAGATGTTGACATGTTTGACTTGTTCACGTTGTTTCATTACTGAATTTATTACTTTTATTTGCTTCCAAAGCCGCAGAGTGTCAGAAGCCTGTTGAGACCACTTCAGAGGATCCGACAGAGGTGGAAGAAGAACAGGGTGAAGATACTGGTCCTGAAGAACTGAAAGAAGACGAAGAACCCAAAAGAAATAGCGAAAGAAACACTGATGATGAAGAAACTACACAGATGGGACATAGTGCAGAGGATGAGGGACAGATGACAACAGATGGGAAGGAAGAGGGACTTCAGGCTAGAGGAGAGGAGGGAGATGCAGAAAATGTAGAGACTGACACATCAATTATTAATCAAACAGTGAGTGAAGTGAAAAGCAGTGCAGGTGAAGAGACACAGGAAAATGAAGACAGCAACACACAAGAAAACAACAAGTCTGAGGACTTAAATGAAAGTAGAGTAGAAGATGCTTCTGTTTATGTTGGAGAACAGTCGAAAGACTCCTGTGAACCACATCTGGATGAAGAGACAAAGACAGAGAAGGAGGAACAAAGAGGTAAAAAGAAGTACATGTGTCCTACTTTCTGCAACATTCATTAAGAGAAAAAGTGCGTGTCTGTGGCAGCATACAATACAGACCACTTTCATTGGCTCTCAGCGATTTATTTCCTAAATTCAGATGCATTATGTAAGAGTGAAAATAGTACATGAGCTTGTTTTCCAAAGCTACATCACACAGGACTATATGCTGACATTTTTGGGCTGTAAATCATGATCATTACTTAATTTATTACTTTTCTTGCACTTCAAAGCCACAGACTGTCAAAAGCCTGTTGAGACCATTTCACAAGATGTGACAGACGAGTGAAAGAAGAACAGGGTGAAGATAAACTGAAAGGAGACGAAGTGGAACGCAATAGAAAGGCAGTAGAAATAGACACTGGTGATGAAGAGACATAGTGAGGAACAGATGAGAATAGACTGAGGGAAAGAGACATTTAGCCATCAAGCTTGTCCTGAATGTCAGAGTTAAAACTTTAACACTATTAGACTTTAACTGCATTATTTCCACGCAAACAAACTTAATTTTTGTCGTACATCAGATTTTCAAGAGCTGCTCAAACCTCTCTTTTGTCTCATGACACCATTGAGTCTGTGCTAACATTTTATCTTATCAATTTCTCAAGGTCAAACTCAAAAATATACTCAATAGGGTGGTTGATAACTGGCACTGCACAAGAAACTCTGTTCAATTAAATCAATATATTTTTTGCTCTTTCATATGTGGCTGTGTTTTATGTGTGCTAAATGTATGCATCCAACAACCAGCTGCCCCAATTAAAGTGATGAATTGATTGATTGAACCTCAATTGTGCTTTTTATTTACTGTTATACTCGCTTGTTAGTTTATTCTCTTAAAGATATAAAATGTAACATTTCTGCATTAAAATGTCTAAAAATTACAAGACGTCTGTCATATGTTCTGTTGAGTTGTGCACTTACATTAGCCAATAATGTTTCCAGTGTCCATGTTCAAACCCACAGAAATCCTGATTTTATTCAATATAACGGTGTGTTTCATTTAGTAGCGTGTGACTATAACTTCTTGGAGATCAGAGAGTGAGGAAGGAAGTTGGATAAAGTGGCTGAAAATAACGAGTCACGTCATTTTCATCTGCAGTAGACTGTATTCACAAGGCGGCCATTTTCCTTTGACCTCACGTTCAGGGTGAAAAGCTTAAATGTCGTACAGCTGTGAACAAACAATTGACAAATAATTATCATTTCACTGCTGCTGTTGAACATTTGGGGGACATCAGGCCATATTTCTAAGTAAAAGAACATATTGAAAACCCATTAGCTAAAGTTAATATTCAACCACTTATTAGCTAACATTACTGTTTTTGTCTGATGTGTGTTCCTTGTATGGTGTTACAGTGAAATTGTAATGTTAACTGGGAAGTAGTTGAATGCCAATATTAGCTTTTGTCGAGCAGAAGCTAAAGGGTTAGCAAATATGTTGTTTTATCTCGAAGTATGGCCCGAAGTCCAGATTTCATTATTCATTGTCTATTCAAAGACTGACCAATCAGGAAGGGGTGAAATGATAATCATCATGTCATTATAATCTTTAATGATTTGTCAGATTTGACTAGAACACAGCAGGTCTTCAGCATTTGAGCTTCCTACCCTGAGTGAAGTCACAAAAAATGGCCACCATATATTACTTTACATTACAAAATAAAAATATTACTTCCAACCAATATGACATACAGAACACAATCCTGTATACATTTATACGTTCTAACTGATGAACATCCAAAGGTAAAAGGGTATCACATATACAAATCTTCAGGACAAAGTTGACGAGAAGAAAATACTTTATTGTTTACCTTTTGTGGATCCCATTAATATTACCTTACATAAAAAAAAAACAAGTAACATGCAAACAGGACACAATAAAACACACTGACATGGCAACACAACATAACCTATATTAAGAAAAAACATCAAGTACTCTGAAAATACTGAAAAATGTGAAATGAACAAATACTGACATATCCAACATAATCAGGATATACAGGGTTTCAAATATTACAAATACCATAAGACATGACTACAGTTTAGATGTTACTTTTTACAATTGTTGATGTAAATGTTTCGTGGCGAGAAGTCATTCTTGTGTGAGTATATATATATATATATATATATACACATATATATACATATATATATATATATGTATATATATGTATATATATATATATATTAGAATCTTAACTGTTCTTTTAAGCTGGTGCGGTTGAGCTCTTGCCTGAGTAAGAACAGTCATGATGGCATTATGAGGAAGCTTTTCAACACAAGAACAAAGAGGGAAAATAAATACATTAAAAAGGCCGTATTGTATTTTTTGAGATCACAGGTTTCAATTAACAGAACTTGTCCGGCGCCACACAGGTATAGATCTCTGCCTGGGTGTTACACCAGTGGGGCAAAGATTGTATGGGTTTATCTTCAGACACCCTTCGCTGATCTTCAGGCACACGAAACAGAATTTGACCTTACACCGGGGACAGATCATGCTTTTACACTGATTTTTGTTGTGCTCCACCAGCACACCACAAGTGGGACAGGCACGGATGGAGGGGCAGCCGTTGACCCCCTTCACATCCTTGAAGACGACATTCGGACAGTTCCTCAATATGTCCAAAGGATCTGGGCAGCCGTCATTGTCACAGCGGTCTGAACGGGGAGCCCGACCTTTCCATTCCCTCAAACACTGCCAGCAGAACCTGTACGTCCTTCTCTTGCTAGCTGTGCATGACGTGCACTCTACGTTCAGATTGGAGAGATCGTTTCTCACCACGCGAGACTTGCAACCAGGACACTGTGAAGAGAAAATGAACAAGATGTTTTTAAATTCACTGTTGTAGTCAGATGTGCAACTATTTAATGTTACTAAGCAAATAAAAACAGAATACACTTACTTGTTTGATGTCCAAGAAGTTCTTCGCAGCGTTGTGGAACATTTTCTTCTCAAATTCTTCCACTTCTTCAGGAGTCAGAAGAGCCATTTTGCAAACCTCCTCAAAGGACCACTGAACATCACAGTTACCACACGTAAACTCACACTCGCCCTTAAAGAGAAAATCAAAGAAAAACTTTAAAGAGTGAAAAAGAAAACAGTGAGCAGCAAACTATTGCTTTAATGGTTTACTACAACTAACCAACGTCAATGTCAAGTGCAAAGTATATTTACCCAGATATAATGAAACATCCAAATGAAACCTTATCAATGTCACTGAGTTTCATCATGAAGGTGTAATCATACCTCCTCATCCAACAGCCTGAGACACCAGTCGGTGAGAGACATCGGAGTGACAGCGTGACCACAGGACATCTTTGCTCTGCGAGACCTGTAGTCGTTACACAAAACTATGAAACAGACACAAGCCATGATTAAAGACTTAAAAATCAGTAGGGAAACTAAATCCTCTGTAACAGAAGCTCTTATTTGTATTTGTTCAGCCCATCTACTTACAGTCCATTTCATCTTCTCCATCTACAAATGTGAGCGTGGGGTCGTGAGGGTCATAACTCTTCTCCTCGTAAGTTGTCCAACTCCTGCTGTCGTCAGAGATCTCTTCGCGAGCGATAACGTTGACTTCATGGGACACAAAGTCGTCTCTATGAGGCACATGTTCGTAAATGTCAGGCACAACGTGGTCTCTGTAAGTCGAAACATCAAATTCTTCGTTATCCGACGCAGCAGCCTCATTTCTGGGTGGTTCCGGAGGTCTAATCTTAACCCTTTTTTTGAATTTATTCTTCCTCGGTCTGATTGACAGTTTGCCTCCCATGCTGACTCAGTCTGCCACACTCTCATGTAACTGACTGACTGACTGCTCCACTTTAAAGGGATAGTCTGCCTGACGTGTGATCGTCCTCTTCCTTGAAGTCATGTGATCCAAAGATGGTATGTGAGTGTGTGACTGCAGCCAAAGAATGAGAATAGAGAAAAGAAAATATGTTAATGATAGACACCAGAATGCAAAAAGTAATTAAATGAATGACAGGAAACAATAATGAATACAATGGTTGGTGAGCAGATTAAGGGAAGTTGTGGGTGTGTATTTACAAGTTTCCTTTATAATTGTAATAATAATAATAGGCCCACTGATATCAATTGAAGGCTAATAGTACTGTAAATATTTTCAAAAAACAATAAAGTAAGAATAATTACATATATTTTTAAAAGGCACAAAATAAATATAATAAAATCAGAATTTCAGAAAAGGATGCTTGGACTTATGCACACACAAAAACACTTGGTTGGGGTTTTAATATCATCATGATTTGCCTTGTAATGCCTGTTTCTTTTCATTGTGTTGCGTTAAATAAAATTACCCTGAAAAACTCTCAAGCCAGAATGACTCAGGTCCTGCTGGACTCAGGGGATTGTTTGGTTCAGTTAATTGTGCGTCATCATTCCCGCCAATCAGGTGGTTTTTGTTTTTATCTTCCTTGACATGAATCTGGTGGTTGTTTTTCATAACTGGGTGTGTCAATCAATGTGTTTACTGGCACTCTCATCAGATCATCAGATGACGGTAAAACATCTTGAGATGGGGTCATGTCCTCTGTATTTTTTTGTTTGTTTATTTGTTTGTTTGTTTCTGGGTCTTTGATATCTTGATATATACATTTGGTAGCACTTTATAGTATCTGTCAAATCATTGAAATAAACAATTATATATAATTAAAAATGCAAATTTTAAGTTAATGCAACTTTAGTTAATAGTATTTTTAATGTTAACAAACATATACATACTTTATAAACTATTTATAAGCAATTGTTTATTGTAAAGTTGCAATTGATGTTCATAATAATAAATACTGTGTGGTTCATTTATATACATTATTTGGATGAGTTGCAACTGATGTTTTTAACCTTTACAATTACTTAATAAATGTTTTATGAACCATTTTATTGCTTCTTAACAGTTAAATAACAATAAATTTACCATTTATAAATGATGGCTAATATCATAAGTGCTTAACAAGCAATGAAATGCTTTATAAACTATTTATTAGCAATTGTTATATTGTAAAGTTGCAACTGATGTTCATAATAGTTTGTAAGTGGTTGATAAATATTGTGTGGCTCATCTAAAAAACATAATCTGGATGACCATTAAAGAGTTGCAACTGATGTTTTCAACCTTTACAATTGATTTATGGCCAATTTCATTGTAATTACATTTAAATCTAAATCTAAATCTAATAAGCTATTAATGGTGGTTATTATAAGGTGTCACCCATGTCAGAAATATGTTCAATACAATATAAACAATATGATCCTGTCAGAATCTGAGTCTAAGTGCTGGCTCTCACTCAGGATTGTGTTTTGGTGAGACAGCTGACCTGAAACTGAAAGTGTTTTAATCAGCAGGAGATGCTGCACGTACCTGAATGTAGCAGGACTACATTCTGTCAACAGATAGACAAAACAAGAACACGGATGTGTTAATGATTTTCTGTAAATGACTGGAATGAACAACACAACAGTGATGTAACTGGACTAGATTCAGGTGGTGGATGAAAAAAAAAAAAAAGATGAAGAGACATGCAGCATGAGCTTCCAGATCAGCTGTGACAGTGATCCTGCAGGGCGGGTCTACACTGTGCATCCGGCCCATTGCTGTCACACCACGGTTCGTTGTCCAGGTGACAGAAGTTGTGATCAGGCTTTTCTGCAAAATGGAAAGGAAAAACTAGGCAGGGTAACGCCAGATCCTGATTTTCATCAAATCAGAGAGGCTCGCAGCGGGGTTCCTAGAATATAACAGGTGTATATTGATTACTGGCTGTCGGTCAGCCATCAATAGTTTGAACACTGGCAGCCACATCCTCCTCTGGAAGATACCGAGTTCAGTATGTATGAAACCCGGCCGTCAGTAAGTATTATAGATTTGATTTTTCTTTTTTTCTTTTTTTTTTTTTCTTACAGCAAAAAATATCTTTAGTTTTGTTATTTCAAAGTTATTTCAAGCAGAAATTTGTTTTGAATCTTTAACCATAATAATTCTGTTTTCTTTTCTTTTTTCTTTTCTGTGATTCACCCGTTGGATTAAACTGGTGAATATCGTACGATGTATTATTATATGCAATGCAAATGTAGGGCTTCCCAAAATACACCATCTTGAATAGGTGACAGACTCGAGTTTCGAGTTTTCCCAGTTGTTATTGAAAGCATCATTCCGCTGATACTGCCGTTGTAGATATTCTGTGAATGGCATTAATCAATAGGTTCATAATCATGACTTCTTCGATTATTTATTAACCGAGAGAGACGTTCAGGAAGGAACTGTTACAAAGTTTTTGCTGGATATTAAGTTAACAATTAGTTTACACAGGCATGTTCAGTCATGGGTCAGAGAGATAACAGGCACAGCGAGTATAGAGAGTTTCAGTGATTAAATGCAACTTAATGAATTTGATCTCATATTAGATAATAAGTCAATAATAAAAATAAAAATAATCAATCAATCAATCAATCAGACTTTTGCTTTGGTTTAACTCCCTTACATTGTGTTGTTCGTGATGAAGACATTAATGTTGAATATCTACAGTAAATGTTCCCTGTGGTGTCTGAAGAGTTAGTATAAGCGAGTGAAGGAATAGCGCCCCCTGTTGGGCTGGACTGCATGTCATAGGGCCTTTCTGAAGGTGTGAAGGCAGCCAGATCTCACAGTGATGGATAATTTAGAAGAGGTACTGGTTGGCAAGTGTCAGAAACACATATGATGATATAAAAACCTGCTAAACTGGAGGACGTGCACATGTAACACTTTGTAAGACTGACATGGCAATGAATTGTTCGCCTGACTAAAACAAGATAAACTTTTTGTCTTCAGCCGGAAATCCGCGAAGAAAGATGGCTACCTTGGACAGTAGTCGGACTGGCCACCGAGAGCAGTGGGGGAAATCCTTGACCATTGACAACAAATCACCTGGCACCACATTACGTCATATCAGAGGTGAGACATAGAGCTAATGAAGGAATTGGCCATCTCGAGCACCAGGTATTGATAGTTGGAGCTAATGCAACAACAAAATATAGACAGTACATACCTTGATTGATTGATTACTTACATGTTTTGAAACATCTGATATTGGTTAATGTAGTCTCCTGTTGCTCTGAGTTTTTGGTCATTCTCCATATTCCTGTTATAATCTGACGCGTGAATGAATGGAGATGGTGTACTGATGGGTGTTTTTCTTCCTTTTAAGCGCCTCGGCCACAGAGACCTCATTGTGGCCTGATTAATCAGGGAGCCACATGTTACCTCAACAGTGTCCTGCAAGTTCTCTTCATGACGAAAGAGATCCACGACAGGTTTGAAACAGCTGCTTTCTTCTGCTAATAAGTGGCAAAACAAGTATCGTCAGGTATTAACAGAAAGCGTTGTTTTGTAGAGTGAGTCAGTGCTGCATCGGTTTCAATATTTCTTCTTCTTTTATTGAATGACACTCCAACATTGATGTTGTCAACGTCAATGCATTCAGTCAACATTCTCCAATAAACTTCCCTCTTCCCAAAGGTTGGAACCAAATATGCACTCTACAGATCAGGAGCTGATTAACATCTTTGGACAACTGAAAAAAACAATATGTGAAACCAGTGGACTCGCCAACTCTTTGAGTATCGAAAATGGTAAGTTGAGCAGTGATCAACAGCAAAACGTCATGAAGGAAGGTCACATAGCAGCTGTTTTAGTGGAATTAGTATTCTGGATTAAATCTCATGAATCACTCTGCAGTTGATCAGCAGCGTGACGCTGCTGAATGTCTGGAGATGATTTTACATAAGGTCAGCAAAAAGGCCTCTGAGGTGAGCACTTAAAATATCTATGGTGTTATTTACAGGGGGACAAATGATAATGCTTTGTGACGATAGACTTTTTTATGCACAGGTTTTCCAAGGACAGCTGACATACACAATAAAATGCCCAGAAGATCACATCATCAATGAAGAGACCAATCCGTTCTGGACTCTTCCACTGTCTCTGAAAGATACTCACGATTCAACCTTCAGCGTGGTGAGCAGACGAATCTCAGAGCTCTAGTTTAATGTTTCAATATAGCACCCACTTGTGTTATTGTGAAAAGATGAGACATGGAGGAAAACGACACGGCTCTTAGAAAATCGCACACTGGTAAAGTTAAAAGCAAGCGCATTTATTATTATTTCATATTATAAATTTCAGTTCACAAGTTCAGTTTTTTATTCTTTTGTTATGTTTCTGGAACATGAACATAAATCAACATAAATCAGAAAAGAATAAGATCATGAATCAGTCAGATGGGTTTGGGTTGCCAGGTTGTGGAAAATCTTTGCTTGTCTTTTTAGCTAGCTTTTCGATTCATTAAGGACGCCCCTCCAATGTACTGGAAAAGGGCAGCAGGACATCTGTTCCTAAATTCATTTATAAACTGCTTAGAAATTATTTTAACTGCCTGCTTATTACGGAACAATCTCAGAACCTGCCGGCAAATTTTGCGGTGTTAGTAAATAAAAAAATAAGTCATTGCAACATTTGTGTTTTTTCAGGAAAGAGGCTTTCAAAGGGTTTTCCAGACAAAAACTTTCGGTGGCGACAACATGGTGTACTGCAACGAATGTAAAACGAAAACAGAGGCGACCAGTGTGAGTTGTGAGAAATGTTAAACGGGAATCACGTGGAGATTTTGTTGTTTACAAAACTGTCTGTAGTGTTCAATAATCGTTCTTGCGTTATTCAGGGATGTGAGATGACGAAGTTCCCTCAGAACTTGATTCTGCTCCTCAAGAGATTTGACTTTGACTACAACACCAGGTCACATGTCAAATCTGACTGCTGTGTGGAAGTGCCACGCATATTGAAGACAAAGGCAAGAGGAAATAACTGTGTTTCTAGTGTTTTCTTTAAAATCGTTCCCCTGTATCTAACTGTGTTCTTCATTGCAGAACAAGAAGTACAAACTGTATGGGATGGTGAATCACATGGGCGGTCTAAGCGGTGGACATTACACAGCCACCGTCCTGTCCAAGAAGGACAAAACCTGGTATGAGTTTGATGACACTGAGGTCAGAAAGGTGAGCGTTCATTTAACTCATCCGTCAGTGACGCAAAACCTGATGAGTAAGATCAATAACACCTTTTAATTTGATGAAATGTGCTTCTCAATGGTGTAGGCTGAAGAACAACCGTTTGCAAAGAAGATTTACAAGTATGTTTGATGGATCCCATTTTATCACATCTGTAAATAATTGTATTTTCTGTTCGTTCTGACTGAATGTTGTTGACTTTTTCTTATTCTAAAAATGATTGTTCATCAGTTCCAGCACTGCATATCTCCTCATGTACAGAGGGAAGAACAAAGGTAAGACATTTAATTTTTGTCTTTGTAATTAACAGATTGTTACTGTATACATGCAATATATTACTTTCCCTGCACTTGTAGGCCTCTGTATCTCAGACACCCTGCAAGAAAGAAAGAAATGACAAGTTAAATAAAGTTAAAGACGAAGAATTTAAATAGAATGAATTACTTGTCTGAATAAACGTAGATAAACTTTTTGTCTTCAGGGAGAGATTCAAGCAGAAAGATGTTCAGACCCATCGAAAGATTGAAAATGATGAAAGCCGAGAAGAAAAAGCAAAAAGGTAATGTAGATTAATGCAGGGCAAAGTAAAAGAGAGTCAATGTGCACCAGAATTGTTCTTTTATTTGCTTTATTTCAAGCAGCCACAACAACTGTAAGGGTGACAGGGTGTCCATCATGAAAATATGATTATTCTGACTTACTGATCATCGTTATTTTGTTAATTATATAATTTTTCTTCCTCTTCAAAGCCCTAAAGTCTCAGATGTCCAAAGAGACCACGCCAGAAGATGTGACAGGTGAGGTGGAAGAAGAAGAGAGCGAAGATATTGGTCCAGAAGAACAGAAAGAAGACGAAGAACATCAAGAAAATGTCAGCGAACGAAACACTGATGATAAAGAAACCACACAGCCTGGACATCATGAAGAAGATGAGGGACAGATGAGAAAAGAAAGGGAGGAAGAGAGACTTCAGGCTGGAAGAGAGGAAGGTGATAGAGAAAATTAAATGTTAATAACTATTAATGAAGGCAGCCATATAAAATATACTTACAAAAGAACACAAAGGTATATTTTTCCACGGCTACAGGAGTATACATTGCGTTGACATATCTTATTCTTACTGGCACTGTGACTGATCATTATTGAATATTTATCGTTTCCTCCACTCCCAAGTCGCAGAAAATCGAAAGCCTGTTGTGACCACTTCAGAGGATCTGACAGATCTGCAACAAACAACCGTCTAGAAGAACTGAAAGGAGACGAAGCGGAGCGCATAAGAAAAGTAGGAGAAAAAGACACTGATAATGAAGAAAAAGAGATTTTATAACTCATAAGAGGGAAGAATGGTTGAGAATAGATTGACAAAAGAGAGATTTTGCCATCAAGTTTGACCTGAGTTCTCACTTGTTTTCATGACTTTCAGTGTTAAATAACACGTTTGTGCAATTGTAATTGATTTCATGTTTTCTTTCCCATCAGGTGAGACTTCTCCTCGATCACACGTCCAAGCGTGGCGGACCCTGCCACCTTTCCAGCTTCAAACAGTGTTCTGGGACGTTATTTTCCTCTGAGAGCAGCTTTTTTATTCAGTTATGGAAAAACATAAATATTTCTGAGTTTGTATCATTCCCTCATTAATATTGTAAATGTTAAAGTTCAGTTATACTGGTGCAGAAAAGCTTATCTCTTTAATCAAGAACCTAATTAGGTGAAAATGAGGTGATTGACCGTCATGTGACAAAATAAGTGTACAGCTGTATGAATTTTTGTCCAGTTTGAAATAAAAACATGAAACAAACTTCTGTAATGTTTTATATTACATAAGTGTCATAAAATTATAGGCTACACCCGAACAACATGACCAGAACAGTTGTAGAAAATGTTTAAATGGCTGTCAGAGGATGTTTTCTTTATTTTGTTTTGTTTGATTCTGATGATCTGATGATCGTCATACACACTGATACACACTATCACACTGTTGGGATGATATTAGAAATATAACCCAACATTTATAAAAATTCAAACAGTATTTATTGTGATATTTTTCTTTCAGATAACAGAATAGATGCAACTTTCTCATCATAAATGAATAAAGAAGGCAGAAGAAAAGCTAGTAAATTAAGATTTCTGAGTCATAACAGCCTTTAATGTGACAGTTAATGTATTTTTAGTTCACTTATTATTGAGGGATAACTTGTTCTCTCTCCTACCCTTTGAAACATAATCCAGATAAGCCAACACATGAAAATGGCTTCAACATTTTTCTCCTTTTTTCACATCGTATTTATTCGTCCGGTATGAAAGTATAAGACATTTTCTCATGCAATATCATTCACATACAACGGCATATTGAGGTTAACCAAAGCTCCCAACACAGTTTGACTTTCATTCTTATCTGTTTCTTATTCTTCGCTCTCTTCTAAACTCTACAGTAGAAGTGAATTGGCTAGTTTAATAAGAGCTTGTAAAAAAAGTTGCATGTCTTTAGACGACAAAATCCAATAAACAGAATCACCTCCTGCGCCACACAGGTATAGATCTCTGTCTGGGTGCTACACCAGTGGGGCAAAGACCGTATGCGTTTTGCTGCAGACAGTCCTTGTTTGTTTTCAGGCACACGAAGCAGAATTTGACCTTACACCGACGGCAGATCATGCTTTTACACTGTTTTTTGTTGTGCTCCACCAGCATGCCACAAGTGGGACAGGCACGGATGGAGGGGCAGCCGTTGACCCCCTTCACATCCTTGAAGACGACATTCGGACAGTTCCTCAATATGTCCAAAGGATCTGGGCAGCCGTCATTGTCACAGCGGTCTGAGCGGGGAGCCCGACCTTTCCATTCCCTCAAACACTGCCAGCAGAACCTGTACGTCCTTCTCTTGCTAGCTGTGCACACCGAGCACTCTACGTTCAGATTGGAGAGATCCTTTCTCACCACGCGAGACTTGCAACCAGGACACTGTGAAGAGAAGTCACATGGAAAATGAGTGAGAATGAGAAACTATTTGTTGTTAACAAGGAAATTTGAATCCTAAAAACAGAATACACTTACTTGTTTGATGTCCAAGAAGTTCTTCGCGGCGTTGAGGAACATTTTCTTCTCAAATTCTTCCACTTCTTCAGGAGTCAGAAGAGCCATTTTAGAAACCTCGTCGAAGGTCCACTCGACATCACAGCTAGTTTGGCCACACACAAATTCACACTTGCCCTTCAAAAGAAAAACAAAGAAAAACCTTTGAAGGGGCACTGTGTATTTTCTGAAATTAAATTCACACTATAAATAAACAAGTTGTTCTCAGAGGAAATAAGGTCCCCAGAACACTGTTTGAAGTTATAAAGGTGGTGGGGTCCGCCACATATAAACAAAGGAAAACATTATGAAATGGTGTTGTCCTTTAAGGTTCATTTGTTTAATCAGTTTATCCAGTCATGAAAATAAAGAGAGTTTATTTAGTTAGTTTGTTTTACTTCCCCAGAACTAAATAGTGCACCTTTAAATGTGGAAAAAAAAAACTTTATTTATTGCTATTAGGAACAACAACAACGTCAATTTCAAAATATTACCTTCCCCCTGAAAATAAAGTTTTTGTATTATCGATCACTTTGTGTCTTTTATTAAAAATATTTGAACAACTTGTTTTACTATATAACCAGGAGGTCACTGAGGTCATGTCCTCTGTATATTTTTTTTTCTGGGTCTTTGAAATCTTGATATAAATATTTGGTAACACTTTATAATATCTGTCATATCATTAAAAAAACAATGATTTATAATTTTTAAAAAAGGCACATTTGTAGTTTTTAGTTAATAGTTATTTCACTGTTAAGAAGCAAATGCTTTATAAACTTTTCATTAACAATTGTTTATTGGAAAGTTGCAATTGATGTTCATGATAATAAATACTATGTAGTTCATTTATAAACATTGTTTGGATGAGTTGCAACTGATGTTTTTTAACCTTTACAATTACTTAATACATGTGTTATGAATTGTTGTTATTGTTTTTCAACAGCAAAATAACTATAAATGCATCATTTATTAATAATAATAGTATTATAAAGTGTTAATATCCTGTCTACAGCCCTGTATGTAAACACAGTTTTATTACACAAGCAGCCGCTTTCCACTAAAGAAATGAAATAATGAACTAACACGTCTGTAAATGTCAGGATGAAGGTGTAAACATCATACCTCGTCCAACAACCTGCGACAATGATCGGTGAGAGACATCGGAGTGACAGCGTGACCGCAGGACATCTTTGCTCTGAGAGACTTGTAGTCGTTACACAAAACTATGAGACACACATGAAAAGATGTGCAGCTATGATTAAGGATTTCTTATTCAATAGTGTGTAAAATAATAATAACATAATAAAGGAAGGAAAAGGAAATGTGAAATGTGAAATTGTTCTCGATTACTCACAGTCTAATTCATCTTCTCCGTCTACAAATCTCAGCGTGCGGTCCTTCGGGTCATAACACTTCTCCTCTGAGGTTGTCCTCGTCCTGACAGTGTCTCTCTGTCGCTCTCTCTCTGTCCTCTCCTTGCGTTTGGATGATCTGCCTCCCATGTCGACTCGCGATGTTTACCCTCTGACGTGAAACACCGTCTGATGACTGCTCGGCCTCATCACTGACAGGCTGTGAGGCGTTCAGGGTTTCCCTGAAGTCATGTGATTTATTTCTGCTGTGCATTTCTACTGTGTATTTCTATTGTGTATTTCTACCATGTGATGTGTATTTCTACTGTGTGAGGTTTACTTCTATTGTGTATTTCTGCTGTGTATTTCTATTGTGTATTTCTGCTGTGTATTTCTATTGTGTATTTCTGCTGTGTATTTCTATTGTGTATTTCTACTGTGTGAGGTTTATTTCTATTGTGTATTTCTGCTGTGTATTTCTATTGTGTATTTCTGCTGTGTATTTCTATTGTGTATTTCTACTGTGTGAGGTTTATTTCTATTGTGTATTTCTGCTGTGTATTTCTACTGTGTACTGTGTATTTCTATTGTGTATTTCTACCATGTGATGTGTATTTCTATTGTGTATTTCTGCTGTGTATTTCTATTGTGTATTTCTACTGTGTGAGGTTTATTTCTATTGTGTATTTCTGCTGTGTATTTCTACTGTGTATTTCTATTGTGTATTTCTACTGTGTGAGGTTTATTTCTATTGTGTATTTCTGCTGTGTGAGGTTTATTTCTATTGTGTATTTCTACAGTGTATTTCTATTGTGTATTTCTATTGTGTATTTCTACTGTGTATTTCTATTGTGTATTTCTACTGTGTATTTCTACTGTGTATTTCTATTGTGTATTTCTACTGTGTATTTCTATTGTGTATTTCTACTGTGTGAGGTTTATTTCTATTGTGTATTTCTACTGTGTGAGGTTTATTTCTATTTTGTATTTCTGCTGTGTATTTCTATTGTGTATTTCTGCTGTGTATTTCTATTGTGTATTTCTACTGTGTGAGGTTTATTTCTATTGTGTATTTCTGCTGTGTATTTCTACTGTGTATTTCTACTGTGTATTTCTATTGTGTATTTCTACCGTGTGAGGTTTATTTCTATTGTGTATTTCTGCTGTGTATTTCTACTGTGTATTTCTATTGTGTACTTCTACTGTGTGAGGTTTATTTCTATTGTATATTTCTGCTGTGTATTTCTACTGTGTATTTCTATTGTGTATTTCTACTGTGTATTTCTATTGTGTATTTCTACGTGTGATGTGTATTTCTACTGTGTGAGGTTTATTTCTATTTTGTATTTCTGCTGTGTATTTCTATTGTGTATTTCTGCTGTGTATTTCTATTGTGTATTTCTACTGTGTGAGGTTTATTTCTATTGTGTATTTCTGCTGTGTATTTCTACTGTGTATTTCTACTGTGTATTTCTATTGTGTATTTCTACCGTGTGAGGTTTATTTCTATTGTGTATTTCTGCTGTGTATTTCTACTGTGTATTTCTATTGTGTACTTCTACTGTGTGAGGTTTATTTCTATTGTATATTTCTGCTGTGTATTTCTACTGTGTATTTCTATTGTGTATTTCTACTGTGTATTTCTATTGTGTATTTCTACGTGTGATGTGTATTTCTACTGTGTGAGGTTTATTTCTACTGTGTATTTCTACTGTGTACTGTGTATTTCTATTGTGTATTTCTACTGTGTGATGTGTATTTCTACTGTGTGAGGCTTATTTCTGCTGTGTATTTCTACTGTTCATTTCTACTGTGTTGTGTATTTCTGAGTGCTGTGTTTTTCTACTGTCTGTGTCTACTGTGTATTTCCACTGTGTGCTGTGTGTTTCTACTAAACTAAATAAACAAACTCTTTGTTTTCATCACTGAATAAACAAACTGACCTTAAAGAACAACATGTGGCGGACCCTGCCACCTTTCTAACTTCAAACAGTGTTCTGGGGACTTTATTTTCCTCTGAGAACAGCTCATTTTATAACAGTTTATTATTTCCTCTTTGAT
Source organism: Pagrus pagrus (assembly GCF_965226575.1). NCBI lineage: Eukaryota > Metazoa > Chordata > Actinopteri > Spariformes > Sparidae > Pagrus > Pagrus pagrus. The sequence goes on along the minus strand of NC_140204.1, from coordinate 8,986,913 downwards.
ACTGTAAATATTAAAATTCTGAGTTTTCATTTCCTCCCCATGGTGCCCCTTTAACCATGATTTGAAACTGTTTCGCCGTAGATTCACCACGACTTTCTGCAGTTTTCATTTTACTACTACTGCTACTAAAGCTACCCTAAACTTATGCAGGAATTGAATAAGCAGACTGCATTATAATATAGTTCCAACTTTAGCCTAACTGATTCAGTATAATAATTAATAATAATAATAATAATTGTTTGCTTGCTCAGGACCTAACGTGAAAAGATTGTTGTATAATCACTTCAGTTGCTGGATTTTTTTATCACTGAATCATTTCAGCAATTTGGCTTGTTGGGGAAACTTCCTGGCACACAACAGGGGGAGAAAACCTGCAGCTTCAGTGTCGCCTGACGGCAATCAGCCAGATATTATGTGTGAGGAGAGCGTTAATAAAGTTTGTGTTATATGTGAAAGAGATGATAATACAGCATGTTAAACTCTTACACACATTAAAGCTCTTCTGTTCTTTATTTTCTTTGTGTTGTTAAATAAAATTACCCTGAGCGACATGTGCGTCATCATTCCTGCCAATCAGGTAATTTTTCTTCCTTGACATGAATCTGGTGGACGCTTTATTATAACTGGGTGTGTCGGTCAACATGTTAACGGGCACAGATGACTGCAGCATCTTAAAATATTTGGTTTATCCTGAATGAATTTTAGATTCACAGTAAAAAAGCTCGAAATGGTCCTAACAAAGACTGTGAAGTTAATCATGATCGTCAAGGATACACAACGTTTTTAAGTGAGAAACACTGAACTGAAACTAAAAAGGTTTTGATCAGGAGATAAGTTACTGCACATGCCTGAATGTAGTTGGACTACATTCTGTCAACAGGTAGATAAAACAGGAACACGGATGTGTTTTTGACTTACTGCAAATTACTGGAATAAAAAACCAACAACAACAACAAACCACAGGAATGTAACTGTTCTTCACTCTGGTGGTTGATGGGAAAAGAGTCGCAGAGCATGACCTCATTCTGACTTTCCTTCCCAAGCCAATAGGAGCCTTTCACAGTCTCCTCTGCAAAAGTCAAAGGAAAATCTGCACAGGAAGGCTGACACCAAATTTACCTTTCTTCTCTGCCAACATAGAAGACACTTTCTTAAGTCGCTGAATTTAAATGTCGATCCTTGGATTGAATGAAACAGGTTTTACTACATGTTTTAATTGGCGAGGCTGTCAGCGAGCTCAAGACACTGAGAGGAAACCTGACTGCTTTCTCTGATGACCGGCCGCCTGTGAGTATAACCAGAGTTTTCTCTTTATTTCTTTACAGCTGATATATCCTCAGTCCCGCTGTTTTAAAGTCATTCAATTTCTTTTGAAAAGCTTTGAGAAAAATGAAGAGCTTTGAGACGTTCAATAGTTTCTAAGTAGCCTATCCTTGTTGGATCTGTCTCTTTATTGCCAGTGGAGAGTTTCTGTGTGTTTGATAACTTAGGAGAATATTCCTCGGAGCTGGACTTGAGTATTTTCAGAGTTTACTGTGAGCTTGTTCAGACATGGACACTTGTGGGTCTGAGAAGTTAAAAGCCACACATGGATAGTTTCAGTGATAACATGCCACTTAATGAATTTTAATAATCTATATGTGTGTGCATGTTGAGATCAGTTATCACCAGGCAGACTTTTGCTTTGGTTTGACTTCTATGCTTCTTGTTTTGCTGTTTGAAATATTTTTAACATCTAAATGTAAATATGTGGACATAGGGCGCCACCTCTTGGACTTTAGACTGCACAACAGAAGGATTTTAGTTTGGTTGTGACATTCAGTATTGACAGTTGATCATTTCAGTGTAACCATTAGTGTAATGTCTTGCAGTCCTTCAGTTCTCTGACCAAGAAATTTAAAGAAAAAATAACATGTTTATGCAGACAGATTTCACAGTGATGGATCATTTGGAAGAGAGAGGTATTCAGCCAGGCTGTAGTGGATGAGGAAATAGATTGTCTACCTAATAAAATAAAATAACATTATGTCTTCAGGGGGAGAGTCAACAGGGAAGATGAGTAACTCCAGGAAACGACCCCTGGAGGAAGGGAAAGCTGCATCAGAGAAGAGGAAAGCAAAATGTAATAAAGACTGATAATAACATACTCCTGTCATAATCTAACACTTATAAATGAATGAAGATGGTGTAATGACACTGTGTTTTTATGTCTTTGAAGTGACTCAGCCACAGAGACTTCATAATGGCCTTTATAATCAAGGAAACACATGTTACCTCAACAGTGTCCTGCAAGTTCTCTTCATGGCGACGGATTTCCACGACAGGTTTGAAACAGCTGTTTGTATCTGTAGCAAAGTTGCAAGACAATTATGACAAGTGTTAACGGAGAGCATTTTGTAGAGTGATACATCAGCTTTAATTTAAGGTTCTTCATGTGAGGTTACAGGTTTCTCTAGTTCTCTAACATTAGAAAACATATACATGCTGGTAGTTTCCAAAGCTTGGGTCCAATCCAATGAACTACCCTCTCCCCAAAGGTTGGATTTAAAGATCACAGACAAGGAGCTGAGGAACATCTTTGAAAAACTGAAGGAAACAACATGTGGAACAGAAAACATTGCAAAAGCTTTGGAGATTGAAAATGGTAAGTTGACCAGTGATCGATAGGACAAAGGACGGTCATATAGCAGCTGTAGATTAACTGAAATGCTTTGGTTGATTGAGTATACTGATCTCTCATGAATCATTCTGCAGTTAATCAACAACGTGATGCTGCTGAATGCCTGGAGTTGATTTTGCACAAGGTCAGCCCACGGGCCTCTAAGGTGAGCACTTAGTAAAGCAAAAGTGTAAGTAACAAGTCAATAAATGTGAATGTTGTGTTGTAACTGATATATCTTTCTCAAGGTTTTCCAAGGACAGCAGACATACACAACAAAGTGCTCCAAAGATCACGTCATCAATGAAGAGACGAATCCATTCTGGACTCTTCCACTGCCACTGAAAGCATCCGAGGATTCAACCTTCAGCGTGGTGAGCAGATAGTTCAGAGTCAAGAAGTCTGGAAGGAGGGAAATTAAATAAATACAGTGTTTGTAATGTTTGCATTGTTTAGCACAAATGTGAGTAGCATAGAGCCAGTCTGTCTGCTCTATCTAATGATACCAGCTTACACAGACAATGAATGGGAAAGTGGCTGCTATCTATACCAAAAGTTCAGTGTGCTTTTTAATTAATGCAACGATTGTGTTTCTACAGGAAGGAGGCTTTCAGAGTATTTTCCAGACAAAAACATTCAGTGGAGACAACATGGTGTACTGCAACGAATGTAAAAAGAAAAGAGACGCGACCAGTGTAAGTTTCCATCAACTATGACTTGAACAAATGTTTTCAGGGGGTTGTTGCAGGAAAAATGTCTGATTTCACATGAGCTTTTCACATTGCTTTTTGCAATGAAATAGCAGGAGCAAGAGAAAATTGTTTGGTAACCCATATATATGGCTCATCGGTTTGCACAGACATTGGTGGAACCCATTGGAAACCAAGATGATTGGTAAAATATGCCGGAAAGTGGCTGTGATTTTACAATATTGCGAGGTTGTTCAGAATTCTCGTGGGATTGGATTAATTGCAGCGTCGCAAAACCTTTTGAATGTGTGTTTACAATCGTGTTTTTTAGGGATGTGAGATGACAGAGTTCCCTCGGAACATGATTCTTCTCCTCAAGAGGTTTGACGTTGACTTAAGCACCATGTCGCACTTCAAATCAGACTGCTGCGTGGAAGTGCCATGTGAATTACAGCTGAAGGCAAGGAAAAGTCATTTTTATATGTAGTTTTCGTTTGAATGGTCTTAGTTGCTTTTAAAACATTTTCATGTACCTGACTGTGCTCTTCATTGCAGAACAAGACGTACAGACTGTATGGGATGGTGAATCACACGGGCGGTCTCAGAGGTGGACATTACACAGCCACCATCCTGTCCAAAGAGGACGACACCTGGTATGAGTTTGATGATGCTGATGTCAGAAAGGTGAGGGCCAATTTAACTCATCCATCAGTTTGACAAACGTCATAAAAACATGTAATTATAAACAGATGTTTGTTGAACGTTGCTCTTGTTGTTGCAGGTGAAAGAACAACCATTTGCACAAACCAGGACTCACAAGTATGTTCGATTATTTTCTATTTAATCAAGTCTGACATATGTGACGAAACAATCTTAGCACAAGGTGTCAGAGCTTTCCACTGCTTCATAAAGTCTTCAGCAGATAGGGTATGTTTGTGCAGTTTTAAAGGAATAGTGAAAATCTCTGGCCATATTCTCTAAATAACACGTCTAAAGTTGCTGAGAAAATCATGTGATATGATTGAAAGCTTCAGAACAGCTAAACTGTTAAATGGACCTTGTGGTGACATTGTAATGTCAAATTCTCAATGTATGTTCTCAACTTTTTGCTGCTTTGTGCAAACAATAACTTCAATGTGCCTGTTCAACAGTTCCCGCACTGCGTATCTGCTCTTGTACAGAGGTAAGATCACAAACGTGCATCAAGAAATCTTCAAAGCATGTAACATTTACAGATAATTAATCAATGTATGACTTTTCTTCTACTTGAAGCCTCAAGGAGTCAGAGAGACGAGGGGAGAGAACGACAGGATGAAACTGGTCATCTGGATCAACAGACGGGACACAAAGTGGAGCACAAAGGAAGATTCAGGGAAAGTGCAGGTGATAAAGAAAACAGACGAGCTCAAGGGAGTCGAGAACAGACGAGAAAAGACAGGAACAAAGAGTCATTCAGCCATCGCTACAGAGGAGAGGATGGTCATCCAGAGCATGAAAAGAAAGCTTCAAGCTTCACCAGGGACCAGCACAGGGCCCCAGCAGAAGATGTTTTCCTCCTTAAAAAACAAACCACAGCCTACTCCAGTAAACAACACCCGGACAGTCGGACAAAGTCAGATAAGTGGATACAAATGAGCAAAAAAGAGGAAGGTGAGTTGAAAAAGTCTGTGAATTGAATCCCTCTTCATTAAAAGTGTATGTTTGAGGAAAATAACGTGAATGTCTGACTTTCCCACCAGATGTGAATTCGGCGCAACCCTGTAAGAGTCCAGCTGACATCCTGAAGAATCCTCTTGTCATCGGTCTCATCGTTGTTGGTGTTGTTGTTGTTGCATTAATTGTGATCCTTTCTATTACTCTATCGACTCCGAGCCAACCTTGATAGAGAGAGCGGGGAGCCCATGATGTCAGCACTGGACGTGGGTTCAGAAATGTCAAACAGCAGCTTGATATCAAGATGACAGCTTTTAGTGTTATTCATCAACTGTGATTCTTAATGTTTGTATTCCACCCACCCAACTGAGTCTACCAGTGTATAACATGTAGAAATTTGAAACAACATCCTGCACATCAACAGTCTTTATCTCAGCCTCATGTTTCTGTGTGTTTTTTGTTGTCTCTTGTTTCTTGACGATCTCTATGTCTTTATTCATTCAGTTAAACTTATATTTATTTCATATTTTGTCATGTTTTGTCATTGGCGAGGGAAATTGTGATATCGAAGGGGCGTCTGATATCCTGACAGTAATCTGTGTGATGGTAAAGTGGTAGGGCATGGCGGCTCCGACGTGGGAGACCTGGGTTCAATCCCTGGCCGTCCCAGACTTCTCGCCAAGGTGGAACAGGCTCAAGGCGCCCATGGTGAAGACAATTGCATGTGCCACATGTATAAGAAACCCTGCAAATGTCTTCAAACAATATTTTTTTCTTTAAGACAGTCTCCATCATGCATAAAACATAAATGGATGTATATATGTGTGTTAGTAATGAATAAATAGATAAATATATAAGTGCCTGTGATGTTTTTGTTTTGGGGTTAGGGTTTGTTGGGTTAATGGTCATTGAGGCCATTGTGAAAAACAGTGTCCAGCTTCTGGATCCAGAGTCTTTCTGCCCTCTTTCTCTGCCGGCTGGTCCAGCGGTCATTGTTTTCTACCCCTGTGATGATTAAGTTATTGCTGGAGTGGGAGTCTGGTGAGGATGGTGTGCCCTGTTTCTCCGACGTAGTGTTCATTGCAGTTTTGATGAAAAAACAACTAAAAGCTCACATACAAATTAATGTTTTGTTTGAATGAAAATGACAATTTAGCCCAAAAAAAAGTTTTTATTGCCAGTGTTTGCTACAGATCACTGTGCTCCTCTGGGGCAGAGTGGATCCTGACGCTGCGGGAGCAACACTTCCTGTAAGACGCCACGACTGCAGCCAGGAAACACAGAGCGGCAGTGATGCAGAGCGCTGAGGCCCCAGCGAGCTCTGCAGGAGGTCTGAGCGGCGACCAGGTCTCGTTCTGGGCTGAGGTTAGAGTCTCATAGGGATCACTGAGTACACAGAAATGAAGTTAGTATGATTAAAGGCTACAGTGAAGGAAGAAGGCGCTTGTTAAAAGTCATACTTGCCTTGTGATAGAAGCAGGAAGTGGAATGACGTCACCTGAGGGAGGAGTGATGTCAGCGTAGAGACATAACCTCCTGTCAGGGCAGGAAACTAAACCCTGATATCCTTTTATCTGAGGGTTAAAACAGCAAAGACATCAAGATCAAGCATCATCGTCACATACACCTACACATCGTCCCTGATAAAACCCTTCTGATTCACAGTGAGGTGTAGTTCACATACAGTAGGCTACTGCATGTTGTTGTGTCACGTTACCTGAGTGGTGCCCCCTGCTGGACAGTCCACCCAATCAGAGCCAGACACCTGTATTTGGTATCTGTTCAGTCCGGCACACCTGTGTCTGTAACAGCGTCCCTCTACGGAGCTGTTGAACAAAATAAACTCACTGTGGTTCTGAAAGAAAGACATGTAGAGAAAGAAAGTCATGTTAAAAAGAAGAAAACAGTTGGTGACAAGCATTCACGCGCGAGCACTCACCTGTCTGGTCAGGCTGGAGAAGAAGCAACGGCTGTCGACGCCAAATATTTCCCCGCTCCAGTCCTCTTCAGCTGACCTCCAGGTATTTTCCTCTATCCAACATTCACTCTGAAGGACAGAAGGAAGAAGAGGGGGAAACATTGGTGCTGCAATGGGAAAAAATGGGAAAAATTGCAATGTAGGGTGCAAGAAATAGAAATAAACAGACATGTTTCTGCTTTAAAGAGCTGGAAAAAGGAAAAGTCCAGAGAAAAATGAGTAAAAGAGTTTCATTTGTTCTATAATCTGAAGAATATTGTTCGGTGAAGATGTTTTTGTATTAAATCACATGAGAGGAAATAAAACTTACTCCATTCTTGAGAGGTTTGTACACTTCACATCCCTCCAGGTATTCATCAGTCTGGCACTCCCCCTTGTGGAGGTGAAGATAATGACACCCAGATGCACTGAAAGGAAGGAGTAATGCAAACATTAGTGCTGGAAAAGAAAAAAGTGACCTCAGTAACAGAAGTTGCTGTGTATAAAACAAATACATAATTATAAATCAACCTGCCAGTGCAGAAGAAGGGCGAAGACTTGTCCCCGCAGGTTGACAGAGAACCAAACATGGCTCCCTCACCTACAAAAACACACGTTTATTGAATTATATATATTTTTTCTCCTGCAAACAATCTTAAGACACATGAGTCAGGTTGTCTTCTTCCTGTTTGCAATCATCCAGATGTTCCATGTACTTATTTTGATAAGTTTATCATCTTCATCTTCCTCACCGTCTCCCCAGACTAGACTCTGTGCCCGGCTCAGGTTGACACTGTACCAGCCTGTATCCTGCAGTGCAGCCAGGGTGACCGGGTCGATCCGAACTGTGGTGGGGTCCCCCAGCACCGCCGCCATGATGGAGCCCTGCAGGACCCTGGACTCCCAGTGAGAGGACGGTCTGCCTGGATCCTGAAGACAGAAAACTTGTACAGTAAGGAGAGCGCATGATAAATCATGATAAAAGGGGTTAGGCTGGAGCTGCTTGGTACCAGGTTCTCAAGCGGCGCTCCCAGCTCTGGGTCAGTGGATGCCAGGTGCTTCTGCAGGGCTGAGATGACGGACGGGGTGTAAATCCTCATCTGGCCCGATCCATCAGAGTGAGTCACTTTGCCTCGAGGAGAACAGGCAGCTCCAACTGGAGAACAATTGAAAGATTGCTCATCAATAGCTCTTTCTTCATAGCATCAAAGCCTTCCACATTTGCAAAAGAAGATGATTAATCCCAAAGTATAAAAGTAAAAAAAGTACATGTTTGTAATTCAAGAAATCATTTGTTTTTGTTGCCATAATAAATGCACACAACCCACAAGTAGATTCAGTTGTCCCTTGACAACTTCACACCCATTTATATTTAGATAATTACACTAAACAACCTAACAAATGAGTCAAAATCCACATTAAATCGATGTAATGCCTCTTAATGGACATAAAAAATATCAAACTGTGTTTAAAACCTGTAGAGGTGGACGAACAGTCTCTCCAGGTGTGGAAGAGATGTTTAGAGAAACCAAGCGCATGAAACAGCTCGTGGATCACAGTCTGGGAAACGAATGAGAGCACACGATTCAACACACGATTAAAACAATAATGTAAGTGTAATGATGAATGTTGTTGACGGTACCTGTACAGAAGCTTGGTGGCTGTACGTGGCTCCTGTCAGTCTGTCTCTGCAGATCACCACCACCCCAGCTACAGGTCGTCCATGGGTGTCCGTCTGGCAGTGGACGGCGTAGGCCAACACGTTAGGCTGAGGGGTGTTTCATTGTTACACTTTGTCAGTTTCTCTTCTTTAACTATTTAATTTCTATTCACTTCTCAGTTATGCTTTAAGATTCAGCGGCTCTCTACCTCGGCTCTACACTTGTCAGTGGCCTGTACGTGGAGGTACAGCAGGAAGTCGGTGTCGGGGAGTCCAGCGCCTTCAGGACGGAGCTCAGTCCTGCGAGGTGAATCAGCCTCGGGGTAAATATGACACCCAGCCAGGTGATCATCTGGGATCTGTTGATAACGAGGATAGCAAACAATGCGTAACATATTAGGTGCCGGATTACATTCCTGTAACAAAGTCGATCAGGCTGATGCTTACCGTCACATCCAGACAGGTCTCAGATCTGTAGTTGTTGCTGGCTCGACCACACCTGCAGGAAGAAAGCTGACTTTTTAATTAAGTTTCACAACATTTCTCCTTTATTTCACGGTGCCAAGTGAAAAGGAAGGGATGGGTGATCAAAAACAAGCTGACTATGCAATCTATATGAATTTCAGCAAGCATTTAAGTGCTGATATTCAATTTCACCTTGTTTTTATAAGTGATCATCTGCCAGACACCTTGTTTTCTACAAAATAGTCCAAAGGAGTGTGTTTCATGGGCTGAGGCCACACACACACACACACACACACACACACACGCACACACTATACATACACACCTGTTGTAGTTGGCAGTGCTTGAATTCCTCCAGAGAAACTTGCAGTATTTGTTGATGTCTCTGCTGAGCAGCAACGGACCCGTCCCTCTGTCCACTGTTAAAGGTCGACAGTTCATTATTGTGCATTTTAGTGTGTGTGTGTGTGTGTGTGTGTGTGTGTGTGTGTGTGTGTGTGTGTGTGTGTGTGTGTGTGTGTGTGTGTCACCTGACAGTAAAGAAGACACCATCCTCACGGCCTCCTCCACCGCTGCCGCCACTCTCTCCTCCTCAGCCTCTGATAGGTTGTTGCTCTCCTTCGGAATCCAGCTCCGGATCCTGATTGGCTGTGGTGAGGTGGGAGTGGGCGGGGTTATCTTTCTCAGGCTTCTCCTGTGCCTCACTGACCGGCCATGCAGGGGTGATGCCCTCCATCCTGGATTATTGGTTTGCTGCCCAGCCTGGGCTCCGGGTCTGGGTGGGCCGTCTGGGTGGACGGGTGCAGCTCGGACCACCCCGTTCTGAGCCTGGACCTCATCAAAGATGCACTTCTGCAGGGCTCCGGGGAACTCCACAACCACCGTCACCATCACCGCCAGCATCCCCACCCAGAGTCTCTGGGATGGAGGTAAAACCATAATTATAGGTGGGACCTGTGTCAGGGTCACAGCGAGGAGGATGATGAGCTGTTAGACATTCTGGTTTGAGGAGCTTTGCTGAGCTGCAGGATACGTTCAGTCGTGGCTGTGTACATCAAACTAACAGAAACACCCTTTACAGTTAAATATATACATTTAGATCATGCTCAGGTGTAAAAGCTAAGGTTCAGATTGTAACATCTGTTGTAGCATCTGTCCTTCAGTTGTAGCATTTTATTTCCGCCATTGTTCCTAAAAAATCTGCAGCCACACACCAGTTTGTTTCTGTTTAATGTGCTTCGACAGATAATCATGGAGTAGAAAGAAGAAAGCATGACACATGGACTGCTTTTTCATACGTCAGGGGACTAATTTATCTAATCTTTGCGGGTCTTTAGACCACAGTGGAAACAGACAATGATGGGCTGTAGGAAACTTTCAGTTCTATGAATGTGAAATGTAATTAAAGGGTGTACTTTGACAGCCAATGAGGTCACTGTAAAAGTGGATGTAATGTACTGTAATCGCAAACTTTCGATGGATATAAAAAACATTAAAAACAAAATAAGCTCATATGTTTTCATTGTCATCTCGCAGGCCGAATCAAAGGTAATTATGGGCAAATTTTAGCCCACTTTGAACGACTCTGCCACAAGGATTAAGGCCATGTAACTGCTGGAGTGGCTGTGAAATGTAGTGAATTTGAGCTCCAATTATCACTTTCCTGCAGCAATTATCCATCAGTTTAATCAACTCTCTGTTCTTTGTAATTACCTTGTAGGTGATTGCAACCTCAGTCCATCCATGTAGTCACAATCTTCAGTGGCAACCAGTCATCCTGCACACCGGAGTGATGATCTGAGCCTCTGCTTTCCTTCCACTAAAGGAGCTCTCTCAGAGTCATGTCTGAATTTCCATAGGACTTTTGAATACAAAGCACAATGACTCTGACATCACTGAGGCTCAGGTGTGTTTTCTTACAGTATTTTGCTCCCCCAACCCCACCCCCAACACACAAACACACACAAAACACCTAAAAGTGCAAATTGTTTAATCTCAGCCACATTTTTACTTATATACAGTGAAATTGACCCTAATAAACCATAAAATCACTTTCTCTCTGCAAATTTAAAACTTCCGGCTACTCCACATCGACCCTAATACATTCAACGAAGCTAAACAGAACTTTAGAGCAGAAAAAAAAAAAAGTAACTTGCCGAAATAAAAACACCATAGAATGTACAATAATACAAATGGCACACCACAAGTCTGTTGTGTCAAAAATATGACAGAATGCGATCGATTCCCCTCAAGGGTTGAAGATTCAAGTTGAGGTCGTTTTGTGAATACCCCCCTTTTCATCACCGGGGCGCCTCATCTTCCTGTGCACACTACACACACACGCACACACACACATACACATCCCTAAATCAGGCACCAAAGAGATTGTCTTTTGACACGTTTTGCTTGTAGATTACATACATTCATTTGAAGAGTGAACACGCAGTTATGTTGCGATCGATGTGCACTAAAATAGGGGTCCCGAAAAGTTATTGCCAGCTTGCAGAGTAGACATGCAGTTTGTTTTTGTTTTTTTAATAATAAAGCGACTGATGTGTCAATGCGTGCTATGGTGTGAGAAAACATGTGCCTCTGTGTGTTTTGGTGTGCAGTGTGTATCATCGAAACCTCGTCGAGCTACCACCTACAGGAATCTCCTCAAAAGGCACTTAAATAGGGGAAATGATTCTTCTTTTTTATATATAATCATCTGTGATATTACATGACACTGGATGCAGAAGTACGTGGACACGATCCACATCTACAGACACGCTCCGCCGTCAAATGTAAGACTAAAACGCAAATGCATTCACACAGTCATACAAACACAATATCTTCCATCACGTCGTCTAAAAACTCTAATCATTCAACCTGACAGTAGCCTGCCTCAGTTTCTGGATAGGGAAGATTCTTCTGTGCAAAAGTTTACCTTCAACGTGCAGCCTGGCATTCATTAAGTGCACATCCGATACTCACCTACACTTCCTGTCAAACATACGTCAGCCATGCTGCTCGGCTAAAACTTTCTCAAGGTCTTTTTCTAAAAAAAAAAAAAGAAATATGGTCGAATACTTTGATTCCATAAGTCAACAAATCCAACTCAATTTCAAAAAGGCACCAGACTTGCACAGTGAGGGTGAGTCTCGCTCCTGTGCTGAAGTTCAAACAAACGTGGAAAGACTGGGTTTCAGTTTTCATCAGTGAGAAGATAAAGGAGGGGTGAGGGCTGGTGTGTGGGGTGGGGAAGTCATTCAGGTGAGCATGGGTACATCATCCTCTGAAGTGGTGTCCTCAGACAGGGGGATAAGCAGCACGTCGTCATCGGATGAGGACGAGGAGGAGGAGAAAGAAGGGGAGGCGGAGAGGGGCATGGAGTTGGTGGAGGAGGAGGGCGAAGCTCTGAAGAGGGAGATGCTCAGGCCCAGCGTGTGGAAGATGGAGGCCAGAGAGGGGCTGCTCGGGGGGACGGCGACAGGAGGAGTGTTGGGGGTGGCCGAGGATGGAGCTGGGGGAGCGTACGGAGGTGGAGGTGGGGACGCGACAGGCGGTGGCAGAAGAGGAGGTGGTGCTCCCTGTTGCTGCTGCTGCTGCTGCTGCTGCTGCTGCTGCTGCTGCTGCTCCGTCTGAGCCAACAAGCCAAGTTTCTGAGGCACCGGCTGGTTGACCGCCTCCACGGCCGACGAGGAGCTCGTGGGAGTGGAGTGAGTCGGTTCCTGGCCAGAAGGAGCGGCGTCCGACTGCTGCTGGGCGGAGCTCGACGTCTGACTCGGCCTGGAGGGAGGTCTGGGGATTAGGCCCCATCTCCTCATGCGACGGACGGCCCGGCGGACGAATCGGGGCCTGCGTCTGCGGTGCGGGGAGTTGGCGGCGTCCTGACGAAGCAGTTGGAGAATTCCTCTCAGAGAAAGAGACGAGGTCTGAGGAGGAGTGTGAAAAGAAATGGAGAGCAGAAAAGAGCAAGTCAGTTAAAATACCTTCTGCACCTTAACAAATCATTTGAAACACAAAACTTGGAGTCGAGTTGAAGGTGCGAGTTTGTATCTTTGATCCCATCAGACAGTCCAGGCTGTGTTTTACACACTTAATCCCTCCTCTTCCTCCTCCTCCTCTACCTCAGCTGTCAACACCAACTAATAACAAAGCACCTCAGTGTGAACCTGCATGGTAACAGCACATTAGCTCTATCTTAACAAGTCTGCCTACTTCAGTCCACACAGCCTACTTAATACGGCTGCTAACATAGAGGACATGGCTTAAAGACAGGGCTGACTATAGATGACCGTGAGATGAGCATCTCTGTGGCCTCTTCCCAGGAATGAACAGAACAGGCTTTGACAGCTTTAAGAGTAAAATTCAAGCACTTTCAAGGTACCTAAACCGACAATTTGCAGAATCTCAATGCATTTAATACCACATCTTAATTGTTACTATAAATGGAAGGGAGACAAATAAAGTCTACAGAATTGCTTTATACCAATAGTACTCAATGTATATCATCACTTTGTTTCATTTACCAGCTGTTAACATTAACTTGTAGTGGACTAAAAAAACGTAAACAATGTGCTTCACTGCAGGCAGTTTACAGTTCGTGTGGCGCCCTTTTCTCTCACCTCGTTGGGGTTTTCTGTAGGGAAGTCCTCCACTGGCGGGATGATCCCCTGAGCAATCAGCTGACCGTAGGAGGGAGGAGCCTGCTGCTGGATCAGCTCTGCTTCCTGGCGGCTGATTGGAGCAAACAAGCTGCCGGAAAACAGACGCGTTAAAATCGCATTCACGCTCAAACACTTCCAATTTGCTTGAGACTGTTGGAACACTTTGTTTCTTGTTGTGAAGCACTTGATGCATCTTTTTTATATATTTATTATCTTTTATAACTAACTCATACGTGGTTTTGTTATACGATAACTAAGGTTTTTACTTCATCAGAAAAGGTGCTGTGTGTGTACTTTTTGGAAGGGTAAACATGACATAACCCACTCTGGCTGAGACAAATTGCACGTGGGAAGCTCACACTTTACAACAACCCGGTAGTTCTTGTTTTTCTCATTAAAAAGAGAGAAGTACGCAGTGTACTGGCTGCGTTGTGAGAGGCTCTGCTCTGTGTTCGAGAGGTGCTGTCTGCTAGTGCTGGCAACAACTGAAGCTAGTAGTAAGACAAACAACTCGTGACTCACTATGTCACATTATTTGCACAAAACTCGGCAGAAGAAGAAGAAGAAGAAGCCAAGTCACAGGAAATCCTTTGCTTACAGCAGAGACAAGATGTACTAAACAGTTACCTGTACTCCCTGGTCCGCAGCGAGTACAGTTTACAGGTGCAGCCCATAGCGATGACCAACAGAAGCCCGCAGACCAGGCTGCCCACTGTTGCCGCGGTGATGACCTTGCGGGGCAGGATGACGGTGCAGTTGAGTTCGTCCGTGCCGTCCTTACAGTCCACCTGGCCGTCGCAGCGCCAGCTCTCAAACACACACCTGCAGACGGAACAATGGGGCGTTTGTGTGTCAGAGCGTCCAGAAATAACTCAGGAGAGACTCAGTTTCACATGAAGCTGCATGCTGAGCATTGTAGTAAAACCACAAGGTGCAGTCTTACAGCACATGCTCAGATACTGTAAGAGTGTATTCAACTGGCTGAAGAGATGTTATGTTTGAATCATTTCATCAAAAGATGTATACAATACATCAAACAGTTAACCATGGGTTTTATACAAATATTGATTTACAATGCAGTGATTTAGGCCCATGGGATGAGTCTTAATTGGTTTATTATTTATTCAGGTTCTCTTTTTTGAGCTACATGAGCCCAGAATGGGTCAATGTAAGTCCTAATTTTCAGTTATTCTTTAATTAAATCAGCTATGTACACATTTAGCTAATGGAAATGGAAACATAAGACAGACTCAGTGCTTGCCTTTAGATTTACTGTCTCGATTTGATTTGACATTGCAGTTACAATATCAGTTTTGCTTAAACCCTAGGGTTGCAACAATTTTTTTTCTTCTTCAATTAATCTTTGTTATTTTTTTGATTAACCAAATACTTGTTTGGTCTATAAAATGTCAGACTAGTGTTTTCCTAGTGAGGACAAGATGACGTCCTCAAATGTCTAATTTTGTCCACAAACTAAAGACATTCAGTTCATGTCACAGAGTAAAGAAACCAGGAAATATTCAGGAACATTTACGAACCGTTTATCAAAGTTTACCAATAAGTCAATGATTGAAAATCGAGTCCTACTACACAATATATTTCAGAAAAATCCATTTTAACTCTTAGACAGTCACATTTCTGACTCACCCTCTGACTCACACTTTATAACAAAGACACACCTAGCCCTGATAATTAACAAACCCGACCACAATAAAGACACACAGTCATAAAAACAAAACAAGAGTAGTCGAAGAGCTACAAAATGCATCTTGAAGAGAGACTGTTTTGTTGACTGCCGCTTCCAAGGTCAAGAACAAAGACCTGAACATGAACTTTTTAGTCAAATTGGGTGAGTCTGAGGTGCTCATAAAGTCTCTCAGTAAAATAAAGACTGTGTGATACGCTCTGGAAAAGCACCTAAATGGACCTTGAAGTAAGATTGTTTGTTCTCAAAGTCAAGAATGAACTTTGAATCTCTTAAACCTGAGAACAAAAATGTCCTCTCTGAGCCAGAGACTCTCTTAAACACTGACCTGTCGCTGTCACAATGAAAGGTCCCTGGCTGACACACGGTGCAGTCCCTCTCGTCGCTGCCGTCAGCACAGTACAGCTGGTAGTTGCATCTCTCTGTGACCGGGTAACACACCGGCCTACTAGCGAAGTGACTGGACGCCACCGCTCTCTGCCCTGCTACCCCGCAGGCAAACTGGTTCAGACTACAGCCCCTGCAGCCCTCCTCATCCTTCCCCGTCTCGGGACAGTCCCACTTCCCGTCACAGCGCTGCTCCTGGGTAAAGCAGCCTCCTGCTGCTCCCCCACAACGACCCTCCCAAGGGGGGCAGTATGTGCCAACGTGGAACGTGGCGTTGAATCCGCTTCCCTCCGAGCTCGGAAGAGTCTCGTAGGTCAATGACAGCAGGCCAGTGTGGGATTCAACTTGGACTGATTTGTAATTGGAGGCGCTGGTGATCTGTCGAAATGCAGAAAGGGAACATCATGTCAACAAAACGCCTTTTAAAATACTGAAAACATTTATGCTTTAATTAAAATTTGGAGAGATTTCTGAATCGGAAACTCACAATTTTAATAACGTCTCCTTTGCCTTGCTCTCTATTGTACACGGTTAGTCTGTCCCCGGGCCCCAGCACCAGCTGCTGCAGGTCCAGTCTCAGCGGCCTCGAGTCCTGAGGGTCCAGAGTCCAGACACAGTACATTGCAGGACCCCGGATGGCTGGAGGGGAGAAGGTTCCATAGAAGGTCTGGAGCAGCCCTCCACAGGGCCACTCAATGGGAGTAGGCGTCACAGCGTTCACCCTCTGAGTCTGAGGCTGCTCCTGATCCACCTGGGCCTCCTCCTCCGCCCTCTCCTTCAGCAGCGCCCACAGATCAGACTCCATATCTCTGTCGGGTGACTTATCTGCAACCATACGTCTCTCAGAGTCCCTATCGTTTTTCCTCTCTACATACGTCTCTGTTTTTTTCTCTTCTTCATCTGTGCTGCCAAACTTTGGGGGTTCTGTGGTTTCTGCGTCTGCATCGCAGCCCTGCTCATCGCTGCCTAGGCCAGCACCTTCACCGAGACACTCCACCTGACCGTTACAGCGCCAAGAGAGAGGAAGGCAGTGGCCCCCGAGGCACTCAAAGGATGTTACTGGGCATTCACCAGAGTCTGGAAGTATAGAAATAAAATGAAATTAAGATGTTGATTTAATTCCTTTCAAAATTTCCATAAAAAGATACAAATGAAAAGAAAATAACACCCTGCTCTCGTACCTCTGGCGAAATTCAACAGAAAAGATGACACAGGAAACAGATGTGGGAGGAAGTGGTGTGTCACTGTGATGTTTCCACCAGGAAACTCCATCGGTTGTGGCAACTTGGAGCCACAAAGTACAAATGGCTCACCACCAGCTGATGATTTTATAGATACCCATTCCTTCCTACACCGGGCTGAGAACTGGGAGAAGCTGGGAAAGGATTTAAAGTAAAGATCAGTGAGATGAGAAGCCTATTAACAAAGAAGATGAATTGTCTACTGTTATAAAATGTTGACATTTTGAGTAATGAGAATTAAATAACCTGTCCTGCATATCGATATGTAGTAATATGCAGGACAGGTTATTTAATTCTGACATTAATGTGATCAAGTTTTTTGTTCAATCTGGTATTTGGTGTGCTGAATTATCCAAAAACAAACCCCCATGTCTGACTGTTTTATCTATGAACAGTTTCTCAACTGTTTAATCCGTATTACATCCTCACCACAGAACACTATGGGGCAAGACTGGGTCCAATAC
This sequence comes from Pagrus pagrus, assembly GCF_965226575.1. NCBI lineage: Eukaryota > Metazoa > Chordata > Actinopteri > Spariformes > Sparidae > Pagrus > Pagrus pagrus. Next base: position 8,969,381 of record NC_140204.1, on the reverse strand, counting down.
TTGCTGTTGCAATACTTTTTTGTGTTGCAAAACATTCAATAATGTTCATATTTACATGATAATCAGTTAAATTCAGTGCATTTTTAAGATTGTATACAGCATCTGATTTACAGTTTACACATTTTAGAAACAAGCCTCAAAGCAGCATCTTTACCTGAGAACTATAGGTTCTCCCTCAGAACCCTTAATGACCCAGCAGTCATAGGTGGAACCGAAGCGGTAGGACCAGCTGTGGTAAGCAGAACTCCTGATCTCTCCGACTTTAGTGTCCAAGACTTGGAGGGCATGCCCACAGCGGGCTGAGAAACAGCAAGACAAAGGCACAATTGTAAAGAAACCAAAATTAGATCCTGTTTATTTAAGCATTGTTAAAAAAAAATTACTATCTTTGCTTTAACCTTAACAATGTTAAGTACTGTTAATATGATCTGCTCAGGCTGATGTCAGTTTTCACCACTGTGACACATTAGACAAAAGTTTAACGAGAATGTGACATTAAAAAAAACCTTTGATGACATCAAAACATAAGAGCCATAAGTGCCAACAAGCTTGTCTCCTTACCAGAGCAGAGGGCAGGCTCAAAATGGCTGCATGCTGCAGAGGAAATAAGCAAAAACAAAACAGAGGTGTTTTATCTCCAGCAGAGATCGTAAAATGTTGTATGACATGAGAAGTGCAAACATAACCTTTGCTTGATAAACATTTAAAGAAGATACACAAACTGCCTCTTATGAATGTGTGTTTATTCACTCACCTGTTATGGTGAAAACTAGGAGGGCACAGAGGTTGTAAGTGACTGTCATTGTGGTAGTGAATCTCCTCTAAAATGTTGGTTGTTGTTTTGTTTTTTTTTAAATGAAACTTTAAAAAAAAATGTCAGAGAGGCGTCATTTTAGGTGGTTTTGTTCAGGAAGACTTCACCTGCAAATTGAGGAAGAGACGATAATTGAGATGCATGTTAGATCTGGCTGTGAAGAGTTAACTTTTAAGCCTCATTAAGTTATCGTTCTACTAGTTTGACAACAAATAGGACAGCTAACATAAACATCAAAACAGTTATTATCATAGTTATGGCCAAGTTAAGTATTAAAGTTAGGTACCAATGGGTCAAAAAGCCCATTTTAAAAACACAGTCTGCAACTGGGGACGCTTATCTTTTATTTTTTAGACATCAGCGGGAAAATTACTGTACACAAATTTAGTTGAAACATATAAGCCTTTATGTTATTACATCTTAATTCAGATTAGAGCCCTAACGATTGATCAATTAACCTTCCAGCTATTATAGTAATGGCAAACTATTCTGATGATCGATTACTTGATTTGAGTCATTTTTCTTTTCATTCTCTGATTCCAGCTTCTTAAATGTGAATATTTTCTGGTGTCTTTACTCCACAAGACTGTGAACTGAATAAAGACGTCATGTTGGGCTGTGGGAAAAACCCTGATCGACGTTTTTCACCTCAACTGCTCACCGATTACCAAGGAAGTTATCAACAGATTAATCAACAAAGAAAGTACTCATGAAGCCTTCATTCAGATAAAATAACTAGACTCCTGATCCATTTTGTAAACTTCTTATTTGTGTGGCACTTGACTTCAGACAATTTTTTTGATTTACCTTCTCAAGGGATATTATTTCCCAACATTTTTAAAACGTATTTATCAGATAAGGACTCAAAGAGTGAGGTGTTTTGCTCAGGAGCAGCTACTCTAGCCCTTAAAACAGTGTGCAATGCAGTAGTATCCATAATTAACCTAATATTGTTATATATCCGGGTAGGAAAACAATACGTGGGTCTCTTGAAGTTGACGTTGTTTTGATCTTGTATGTGTTTAATCACACACACACACACACACACACACACACAAAGCTATTTCCTTCCTCTAATCTGCTCGACAATGACGCCAGTAACGTTAGCATTTCCGAGATTAAGTCCTTGCCAAACAAATAGTTTCAAAGTCTACCTCTTATTTCGTAATGTAAAACTATGAGGATGCTCGAGCTCCTGTCGATAAACACCTCACTCTGTTCCCTACAATGATTACATAATATCCTAAGACAACGTTGCTAGATAGTTTCGCTTTGAAGGAGAAGAGGGTGAGCAGCTGCTCGCCTCCTTCAGTCACAAGAGCTTTAACAGCTAGCTTCCATCGAGCTAACTGCTAATGCTAACATCCTGACTTCGGTCTCGGTTTAGACGCTTTTTCTCGGCGGCGACACCGCAAAGAAATGTTTCCGAGAACGACACGGAGGGTTTAAGTACCCAAATGAATCACAACACGTAGGCCAGGAGCGGTAAAAACATGATTAAATGGTAAAAAAGGACAAGAGCCGAGTACGTTACCATGTCAGTCGGCCTTTCTTGTTGACAAGTTCTGAGCTACTTCCGTATATTTTAGCTCGTGACGCGAGGGGGCGGGGCTTAGCTGTTATTCTGCCATTCATGAAACTTCACTTTCGTTTTTCTTCATTTTAAAAGTTTCACACCAAATTCATCCACGATCCTGTAAAGTCGTGTGTTTATATGTGTTCATATAGCGCGATGAATGGTTAAAAATAGCTCTGGTGAAATGTTTCCTTTATGACACAAGGTGTCAGTGTCGGTTCACAAAAATACTACAACATCAGTTTTTATTCACAAAAATGGAGGAGGAACCACTTGTGATACCTAAAAGTCATAAAGTACACTTACTGAGTACTGTGCTTAGTTATTTGAAGTACAGTATTTTTATTTTATGCTACTTTAGGTCTACTTCTTCTTTACTACATTTCAGCTTTGCTTTACTCAAAGATCTCCATGTTTTAGGACATAAAATATAATCTAAAAGTAAATTTACTCGTGTTTACTCAAAGCATTTGAATGCTTCTCCCAACACGTTTTTGCTTTAAATATTAATTTGGGTTTTACGTAGTTTTTCCACAAAATAAATAGTAAAAAGACCTCCTCCTTCTCGTCATTGAAAAGTCTATAAAAGTCTATGAATATCCAAGTATTTTTCTCTTCATAAGATTTAACTGCTGCATGCAAGATGTGTCCTATCTCAAGTCCATTCTGTAATGCATATTAAACCTTCAGTGGCTTCCAAACTACTTGGGATGTCACAAAGTCATCTTGTACGCCTACATCTTGAACTCAGATGACCAAGCTTTCTTCCCTCAGCACATGAATGTGAAAACAGTCTTCTGCTGTTAAACTAAATAAACATTAATCTGCCAGATGAAGCCCCATCATCCAAGAGAACAGTAAGCAAAACATGTGTTTGATTGGAAGGAGATTTTAAGTTAAAGTCACAATACTCCAGTTAAAAGTAAAAAAAAGTGTTATCAGTAATTAACTGAGTTGCATTGTGGGTAACGGAGGCACCTGGTTTTGAAAAGCAGTCCACTATTGGACTCATGGACACAGCTGTAGCATCCCTTTAGTTTGACTTTATAATATCCAGTGAAGGAAAGTAACTATTTTTACTCAAGTACTTTGTCAAAAGGAATACTTTTTTAGACATACTGTATACTTACACAGGACTTTTACTTGTAACAAAGTATTTCTTCACTGTGGTATTGCTATTTTTTAAAGCTCTGATTACTTAAAAGCAGCAATCACTGACGACACTGAGGTCATGTCTTCTGTATTTTCTCTGGCTCTTTGATATCTTAACATATATATTTTGATAACACTTTATAAAATTTATTATATCATTAAAATAAACAATCATAGATAATTAAGAACAGCAAATTTATAGTTGATTAAACTTTATTTAATAGTTATTTAACTGTTAACAAACAATGATTTTATAAACTATTTAATAGCAATTGTTTATTGGAAAGTTGATGTTCATAATACTTTGTAAATGGTAAATGAATACTGTGTAGTTCATTGATAAACGTGATTATTATTATAATTATTATAGCCATTAGAGAGTTGGGACTGATGTTTTTAACCTTTACAGCTGCTTAATAAATGTTTTATGAATCATTTCATTGTTTCTTAACAGTAAAATGACTTAACTATATCTAATAAACTATACATTTACCATTCAATAATGGTGATTATAATATCGTGTTACCCATGTGAATAAGTTATTCTAAGCACAGAAATAAGTTGAATACATTTAAGTCAATTTTAAGTCCAATTTTCATCGATGTGCTGGCACTGATATCGTTTCCAAAGTGATAATTGTTCCTGTCAGGATGCAGAGGACTGCACAGATGTGTACTAAAGTCTTACAATGCTCTGGATGTATGGGGTGGGGGCATCAGTATTTATAAAACCCTGTCTACGGCCCTGCTTTAAAGTATCAGTGATGAGTACATTGATAAACCATGTCAGCTGTCGTCCAACAAAATGACGTCTGCACATCTGGAGGAGGACCCAGAGGAAAATCTCCCTCTCTCTCTCTCTCCCTCTGTGTGTGTGTCTCTCTCTCCTGACCACGTCCACACACGCTGCAGACAAACCCCACCAGAGGACAGGAAGCCAAACTATGAAGCTTTAGTTAACACCAGCTGAGCCACCCGGTGATTTCTGCGCTTTGTCCGGTGTTTGCGCCCTCAGCTCCGACCGACTCCCCGACTCGCTTTTACGCAGAGAAGCAGAAGTCTGCTGCGCTCCCATCGTCCATGCGGAGACCCGGAAAAAAAAGTTTCCTGCCACGTTTTAAAAGCGTAACGGAGTAGCATCGGGTTTGATCCTTGTTTTGTTTTTTTCGTCTTCTGCTGTCAGGACGGCGGGACTTGTGTAGAAAGTTAGTTTCCTGAAGTTTTCGTGGGGCAGTCTGCAGACAGAAGAATGCTGCCCCAGCTCTTCACCCTGGCCTGTGGTCTGTGCTGCTTTGGTTTAACCTCCGTCTCTGCAAATGTGCTGAAAGCAGAGGTGAGTCTCATGGAAAATCACACTTCACTCAGTTCAAACCGTGCACATTGATGTATAGAGGAATTTAAAGTGTGTCACATAAGCTGTTATATCTCATCATATTGTTTTCTTTGACTTTTATCAACTTTTAAATGTTTTTTTGTGTGGTTTCCGTTGTTTTTACAGTTTTTTATAATATTAATGTTGGATGTATTGGAGATTTACAGTGCTCTCCAGCAGAAAGTCCAAATAGTTTAATCTTTTCGTGGATCGCTACAGGGAATTACCGATATCTTCTTAATGTTTACAAGGTTGGCTCTAATCTCGCAACAGCCAGGGAGGAGCTGTTTATCTTCCCCTCATGTTTATTCTCCCTCCTGACAAAGAGCTGCTCGAGAGAGTCCATCTGATCCGAGTAGAAACTGTAACAAGAGATGAAACTCCATCCAGAGAAAAAATGTCATGAGTCTAAACTCTTGTGGCTTGTGAAGGAGGAGGACGAGGAGGAGGAGGAGAAGGGAGGGGGTGGGCAGTGCACAGTTTAGAAACCTCAGCTGAGCTGCTTTGTTCTGGTGGTGCTGACGGGGGAGGGGGGTTAATGGTTTTCATCTGTAGACTGCACAGGCCTTGAAGCTGGTCACAACAAGCTGGACATGAGTGCTCCATGTGGGAAAGTGTAGGCCTCAGGCGTCAGACGATGAGACCCACCAGCCTGGAGACACTAAAGTGCAGTTCAGCGAACGACTGAACAACATATTTTGTCATCAGGTCCCGTGCAGCTTTGTAAATGATCGGGTACGAGCCCTCTGGGCGCCGCCGGTCTCGAGCCGTGTCACATTTGCTCTATAGGTAGTCCCAGTGATCATAAGGTAAAGGCAATAGTCATTTTACAACAACAGGATTGTAGAACTACGAAGTAAACGCTCCATAGTCTGGTGGTATGGCAGTGGATACTTCTGTATCTTTAGGCAGATGGCAGCTGATGCTTTGCAGATGGATACCAATTAGCGGCAGACTCGGGATGTCTGAGGGGCAGAGGCGGAAAAAATAAAAAAGGGCACCAGCACACAGCCCCTAGAGGGCATTTTACCAATGATGTTCTTGGTGGTTTTAATCTTAGTCTTGCACGAGGCATGGCAGTTTGTGGTGTTTCCAGTCAGAAGGCTTTCCACTGCTCCTCTGCAGAGGCTGACTAGAAGTTGGCTGCAAGTGACTTTCAATATTTGGTTTAAAATGTCAAATGTCTTCAGAGTGCTTTTTTTCTCCAACCAACTGTTCAAAACCCCAACAGACTTCATTAACAATCATAAATGACAAACAAAGGCAGCAGATCTTTACATTTAAGAAGCAGGAAACAGCAGATTTTTTAAATTTCTGCCTGAAAAATAACTTAAACGATTAATCGATTATCAAAATAGTTGGCAGCTAAGTTTCTTTCCATCGACTAACTGCTTAATGGACTTATTTGTACAGCTCTTTAAAGCAGCCATTTGGACCTATTTCATCTTAAAATCACAACTTCAAAATCATTTTGATGGTACACTGACTTGTACTGCACTGTAGGCGGTTAGGATCTCTGGGAAAAGTGAAACGCATTAGAGAGAAACTTGTGGTTTTCCCCTCAGAGTCTCATCTCTCGTGGCTTACAGAGTTTCCTGATGAACATAGCTTTACTTGCTGCTAAAGTAACCGCTAACTGCTGCTGACTGTAGCTGCTGGAGTTTGCGTTCACGGCATGATGTTGCCCTCTAATCGCACAAAGAACCAGTTCCTACATAATGTTGCTTTAAGGTTGTTTGATGTGAGCATTTTACTTTGCATCACCGTTTAGTCACATCCCGTCATAACTGCGGATTCAAGGTGTTTCTCTGTAAAACGCAGGATGCACCACTAATAGGCAGCTGTCGCAGGAAATTGATTCACAGAGCAAAAGCTCCACAAACTGTTGAGTGAAAACAGATATACAAGAGTCTGCGCTGTAGTTCTGGGTGGACAGGACGCACGAAGGAGAGAAGGAGGACCTTAGTCACTGACCACAAGATGCTGGCGTGTGAGTCAAAGCCAGACATGGTGGATAACTCAGACGGTTTATAAGAGGCCGCAGGCAGCTGCCCTCCCGTGGCGGACACACCGGCGCAGTGATGAATGTCTGTAAACAAAGTGAGAAAACACGGCAGCCGTCTTCTGCAGCCGGAGGACAATATCTCTAACATCGCCGTAGCAGTGTATCAGCTCAGTGCTAAGCTAATAATAACCAAGAGTGCAGGATTTAATATGAGTTGCATCAGATGAAGAGAGGCAGACATAGCAGTCAGTCCCGATGCAGAAACAGGATGAGAGTTAATTATAAGTTCAGGATTACGTCACCTGAGAGCTGGAGATGAACCCTGTGATCAAAAGATAGACGTGTCTAGTGTGTGTGGAGAAAAACTGGGACAGCGACGACTGGGGGAAAAAAAAGCCAAAACAACAACTGAGGGACACAAATGTTTAATAAGCGCCAAGGAGGTTCCTTTTATGGGGGGTTGAGAAAGCAGAACTCAGAGTCTGGAGGAATTTTGTGGTTTATCAGTGTTGCTCAACATGCGAACATCCCTCTCTGACTTCACTCCGACAGACTAAACCCAGTTAATCCAAGCTGAGTGAAAAGAGAAGCGAAAAAGAGAAAAAAGGACTTCCACTATTCGCTGAAAGACTCCTCTGGCGAAGTCGAGCACCTCTGCGGCCTCCGGCATCTGTTTTCATTCACGGCTTTTGCCTTGTCTAACCTTTCTTTACTTGAATAAAAAGCTTAGTCGGACTTTGCGAGCAAAGGAAGTGGGCAGCAGTGAAAACAACACGGTCTAAAACAGGATCTCTCCATATCTGGCTGAAAAAAAACAAGAAACTCAGGAGATTTCCCGTTGCCATCTGGAGACACATGTCTGGTGATCCCAGCAGATCTGCTCAAAACACATCTGGGTTCAATTCTCTTTATCTCGACTGTAGAGGGGCTGTTGATGTAGCATCAAAAGAAAAAAGGCTTGCTCGGGATCTGGTGCACGCTGCTCCGACAGGCGGCGGCTGTCACTTAAGAAATGTCAAAACAATCAGCTGGATCGGACTTAATGAGAAACTGATGGACTTCAAGGGAGAGGGGGAGCTTATCTTTGCTCCGCAGCCAAGAAAGTGGTCGGCCATGTTGAAATAGAGGACATCAAAGAGAGAAAGTTTCCAGTGCAGATGCATTTTTACCCTCAGTTTGACCAAACGCTTTTTACTGTCAGGTGCTCAGCTGGTTGGTTTCGACTAAAGTTAGAGGCCAGATGTGCAACCTCCTGCTAGAGATAAAAACCTCTAGAGCTCTTTGAAAACACTACAGGCAGCAGTGGTGGAAAGTAACTAAGTACATTTACTCAAGTACAGTTTTTTCCACTGCATGTCAGAGGGAAATACTGCACTTTTGACTCCGGGACGTTTATCTGTTACTTTGTAGATATTATATGGAAAAATAAATTTTAAATGATAGTGTAGCATATAAAATATGATGCATTATACTAATCTACCCAATTTATATAAAGTAGTTAGAGCATAGGTGTTGCTCCAACTCTGTCAACACAATGCACATGCAGTATCAAAAGTACAAGTACTCATTATGCAGACTGGATCTTAACAAAAAAGTATAACCCGCCAAATGGATTTTTTTATTACCTGGCAACACAATAACAGTCCCTTGTAATGACTAATCTGTTACCTAATGATTAGCCATTAAAGTAATAAGTAGTAATGAAGTTTAAGTATACCTTATTAGAAAGTAATACACAGGCATCAGCCGAATTTGTAAAGTGTAATGCAATGACAAGTAACATTTAATGGAAATATATAATAAAATAGCTTGAGTAAATGTACTTGTAATGTACTATCACTCCATTGCAGCCGCCATATAAACTGCGTATGAATGCACCAGTTATTGTTGGCTTGCACCGGTTAAACAAGGTTTGACTGAATCAGATTGAAACCGTCGGGTTCTTTAACTTGACCCGTTTGACCAGGCAGAAATGTAAATGCAGGGAAACCGGTGCCACGGCGCTGGTGTGGGTGCTAACTGGGTCAGAGACGCCAAGAAATGAAGGCAATGTGAGATTCAGCCACTCATGAGCAGAATTCTCAGTTTTTTCCGTTGGCACCGAGCGAGAGGAACAACTGACTCAGTCCCTCGAATTTAAATTCAGCCATGCTTCAAACCCCCCCCCTCTCTCTCTCTCTCTCTCTTTCCCCACTTTTCTTTTACCGCTCTTCCTACTAATGTCTTTACCTCTCTCCTCGCTAATGTAACTCTGCACTTTAGATCATCTTCTTCTGTCCTTCATTCCCTCGTCCGTCCATTTTCTTGCCTCCGTCCTGGTGAGATTTAACCCACCAGCTCATTCGTCTGACCGACGAAAACAAGATTCACAGTAAAAAAAAAACAACAGTGCATGTTTATAGAGGCAATTTAAACAAATTGTGCTTTGAAACTTGGCAGCATTGCTATAAACAGAAAAAGACAGTCTTTGGCAGGGAAACTTTTTAGTGTTAAACTTAAACTCACATCTTTATTTCCATTTAATTCACTGTCTATACCCACATGACAGATGTGCAGACGCAGTGTCATTTTCACTTCCCCCGAAAACGTCACTGTCCTTTTGTTTTTTACCGCAGCACCTATAACTGCACGAGGGACTTTTTTGTGATTGTTTTGTTTATAACTCTTCCGGGAACTTGTGGTCAGTCTTTTTTTATAGTGCATCCGGAAAATAGATACCAACTCAGTCTCATGAGGATGTGAGTAAGAGCGTGTGTTACAATATGTGGCAACCACATGTCCTGTGATGGGTGAGATGCACGCTGCCCGGCGTTGTGGTCACATTTTTGAATTGTTGATAATCGCTTGAGTGATTTTGTGTCGTCAAGTATCAACCAGGCAACTTCGCATGGGTCCTAAATGCTCCAGGTTTACTGTGAATCAACCGGTTTGTGATAAATTATTAAAAATGTGTATCTGGCATCCTGATCATGAGACTGTAGCTTTAGGGGGATATCAAATGTCAGAAATACATAGAGGGGGGTATAATGGGGGGCCCAGCAGCTCATTATTGCCCCAGGGCTCCCTTACAAGTTAGCGCAGCCCTGGTGAAGTTCGTTTTTGAGGATTTAGTTGTCAAAAGAGTTTGATTTTGCTGTTCTGAGCTTAAGAAGATGATTGCAGGCAGCATACTACACTTGCCTCAGTTTAGATGTTGTCAATAAACATACTGTCCAGTGTTACATTGCGGTTTCAATTCATGAATTAATCATTTTGTCCAATATTGTCCAATATTTTGGCTTTACCTCTACAATTTTCACATGAAAATACAATTAATTGCGCAAGTGATTCTACATTTTTAAGAAGAAAGAGCTCCAACTGATAATTTTTAGTATATATTGACCTGTAGGTTGTTTTCTTGATCAAAATCTTTTAATTGATTATCAAAATCCATCTATTCAGTTCTACATAAAACAGTAAGGTCAAAGTAGGGTCAGAGAAACCATGCATACATCACACAGCTCCACCAAAACGACCTCTTCTTCTACCGACTTCACGTCACGCTGGTTGTGTTTCAGTTTCTGTGCGCTATACATCCAGACCTTAAGACACTGCACACACACACAATGCTGCACAGACCCAGGGGTGTGTTTACCAAACCAGCAGTCAGCCCTTTGACCACACATGGCCGCGCACCGAGCTACCGAGCCTCCCCGAGGCCAACAATACCAGCCATGTACAAGTCTCAATAAATAGAAGCTTTGATGGTGGCTGCTGGGAGTTCCAGGGAGGAGGGGTGCATGCTGGGATACCTGGCGTCCCAACCGGAGGTGGTGGTGGTGTGTGGAGTAGTTTCAGAACCAGAGGAGAGAAGTGGAGGTCTTGACGGTGTGGGGGAGACTTTTCGGGGGTGGGGGGGGTGTTTTTATAGAAGCAGACGCGTCACCACACTGGAGCCACAGCACACACTAGCAGCAGTCAGCGGCGAGGCGGAGAGAGTAATTTTGGTTGGTGTTAGAGGCTGATTGACTCGAGAGAAAGTCAGGGGATAAATTAGATTAACTAGATGCTTAAATAATCCAGAGAAATCTTACAGAGATTGTGAGGGGGGAGCAAACAGAGATGGAGAGAGGGGGGATATGTTGCCTCTCTGCACGTCGTCATAAGTGAACCTTGTTCTCTGGCCTCTCTGCCCACCACAGTGCTAACAGTGGCTGTGTGTGCCCAGGCAGTATAAGGCCAGGTAGTCCTGCCCATTCAGTCGCTACATTTCCATCCCTCCCCCTCTGCTTTCCCCTTCACTTGCTGGGGGAAGGCTTGAAGAGAAAAACAGCACTAATGGTGGAATAAGAGAGATATCTGAGGTTTAGATGACGCTAATGTAGGAATTCGGGGTAATTCCACCAACTTAATCTGTGGTGGGGATGAAGATGTGTGTTAGCAGCTCTCTGTGTGCAGATACATATGTGGAAACACAGTTCAAGGTGCATTTAAAACCTCTACAACTCCGACAAAAGGGGCCAGGAGATGAGAAGATTAATACCACTCCCGTGCTTGTATGTTAATGTGAAGCTACAGCCCGCAGCCAGTTAGCTTAGCTTAGCACACAGGCTTGAAACAGGGGGAAACAGCTTGTCTGGCTCTTTCCAAAGGGGAAAATATTAACCTACAAGCGCCTGTCACACAACCTCCCTGTAAAACAATGAGTCATTTCTACACTTTGGTCTGTTGAACAAAGGAAACAAGAAAGATAGACTACAGGTCAATCAGCAGATTTAGCCTAAAGCCTAGGCCGAACATAACATTTACTATTATCCCTTTTTTGTCATTTTGTCTACAGTTGTTGCTGTTCACCCAAAGGCTAGCTGTTTCCAGTCTGTTAGGCTAACTAAGCTAACCATCTCCTAGCTCATGCGCCATTGTGATATCTGTCCATTAGCCTATATATGAAAAACAGTATCAATCTTTTCATATAACTCGAGGCAAGAAAGTTATTTAATGTTAGCAGCCTTTACATAGATGTTGTGACTTCTTGATTCATCGCTATTTGTGCTACTGTTAGCATTTAGGCTACTACTATCCCTTATTCGTCATTTGAGCCCCAGTGGCTGCTGTTTCCCCCCGTTTCCAGCCTGTTATGCTAACTAAGCTAACCGTCTCCAAGCTCCAGAGCCATTGCAATATCTGTCCATTATGAATATTAACTATTACTTTGCTACTGTTCATCAAAAAGCTAGCTGTTTCCACCTGTTTCCAGTCCTTTTTGCTTATTAAGCTATCGATTATCTTGTCTAACTCTTTGCAAGAAAGTTAGCAAACTTAAGATATCATGGGATCAATCTTTTCATCTCACTCTAGGCAAGACAGCGAATAAAAGCGTATTAGTACTCCTCTTTAAAGACAGTCTTAGTCCAGCTGACCACCAGCAGCAGGCAGTGGAAAGAATAGGCTAGTCTTTCATGTGTTAAGATAAATAGTGGTGGTTTTGGTTGACATGAAGGCAGACAGAGAGAAAGAGGAGGAGGACAGACATAGACAGTGGCGGGGGAGATCTTAAACTCAAGCTTTGAAGGACCCAAGTGTTGCTGAAAATGTTCCTTTTTCCAGTCTTATGACCGCCAGTTGTCTTTGGCTGCGATAGTCTAGACAGACTTCTGGGTCATCGTGACTGAAATGACATCAGTGTTTTCAGATTGCGTGTTTTATTTGGCTTTCAGTTCCTCTCTCATCCCTCCTCATGACCCCACAACAAAGTTTCCCATAATGAGCTCAGCATAAATCGAGGGGGCATGTGAGGATTTGGTGTTGGTTTATGAGAGTTCGTAAACGGGATAATGTCACAGTCACGTGAAGAAACGACAATAAATTTGACACGCTGAGTTACCTCAGTGTGTGTCGGCTGCTGTGGAGTGGAGCGTTTGTAGGTCTGCTTAGACTAACTATAGTATAACTCTAGTCCACCCCTCCATTTGTCTACATTATTCACTGTTTGACACATCTAAACTCAGAGAAGCAGGTCCAAACAAGCTCTGGAAGTTGACTGGAAGCACAAAAACACCCACAGGTCCACACAAGTGGCCAATCCCTTATATTTTGTCGACTAAGACGTTCTGTAACGTGTTTTCAGGTACTTTTTGTGTTGTTTCTGGCATGTCTGAGTAAGAGCAGACTGAGTAACTCACTGAGAAACGAGGACAGAAAGATGTTAATTATGTGTTGCAACACTCATAATTACTGCTTAGCATGAAATAAAAGACTATCATTGTGTTTTAGCAGATAAATGTCATTTCTTTAGTTGTTTGTCTTGTATTTAATTGAAATATACTAACACACTGTATACTCAGTGTAGCAGCTAAGATAAAGGAGGTTTGTTGTGTCTTTAACATGTCGCAGGATTTGACTTTGCTGCTTGTGTCTTGATATGAAATGACGGCAGTCTGACATAAGCAGTGGTGTTTTCCAGGCAGTCATCCCACCTCATTTTCCCCCATAAATAAAGTGTCTTATCTGCCTGATAAGCTATTTTATTATCTATATTTTCTCTGTTTTGGGTCTAAAACATGTCAAAATACAGTAGAAAAGTTCTAAATTTCAAGTCGAGACACTCTTGTTTTTCTAAAACAGAATAATCATATAATGATACATGCAGCACAAGTAAACACTATTATTACATCATGTATTCATTCATCACTTCGTTGTTCTCTGCAGAATATGATGAATAAATGTATATTGCTCTGTGTAATTTGGAGTATAAACATCCTACAATCTTTCAGATTTAGTCGTCAATAAACTGTGAACTTAATGTGGAAGGCTGATTTTGAGGATTAAACAAAGCCTTGAAGAAGTTTTTCCCTTTGAAACTTTTCCTTTTTCAAACCGTGTTTCAGTCGATATCTAAATAGATGTATTTCTTTTTTTCTCTCGCTCTTATAGGCTTGGCTGCAGCAGTATGGCTACCTGCCTCCAGGCGATGTCAGAGCCCAGGCCATCCGCTCGCCGAAGTCCGTTGTAACAGCGATAGTAGCCATGCAGAGGTTTTATGGTTTGAAAGTCACCGGCGCCATAGACCCCGAGACGATAGAGTAAGTCCTGATTGACGACTACTTGGTTTCAAAGTTTCAGGGACTTAATGATTTGGGATTGAAAGAGGATTTAACAGTCTAAAAAAAAAGCAAGGTTACTATTTACAAAAAATGTGTCCTCCACATGAGTCTGAATATTTTACATACTGTAGTTGAGAGTTTTATTTTGCTGTTGCCAGGGCGATGGGCCGGCCGCGGTGTGGCGTCGCAGACAAGTTTGGCCCGCAGCTGAAAACCAACCTGAGGAGGAAGAGATACGCCGTGCAGGGTCTGAAGTGGGACAAGTCTGAGGTCACCTTCAGGTACACGCCAATACTGCCTACTGCTAAAGTTTCACATGTATATGATTGTTTTATGGAAGTGATGATAAACTTACAGCTGCAACTGATGACTCTCATTATTAATTCAGCTTTCTCGATTGATCGAGATGATTGTGTGGCCAAGAAAATGTTTGAAAAATTCCTCCATTCCCGCCTTAATTCCCCTTTTTCTCCGTTCTTGATGACAGCATACAGAACTACACCCCCAAGATCGGCGAACGAGCCACGTATGAAGCCATTCGAAGAGCCTTCAAAGTGTGGGAGAGCGTGATCCCGCTCACCTTCAGAGAGATCCCCTACAGCCACATCAGAGACAAGGTCGACAAGTTCGCGGACATCATGCTGTCCTTCGCAGAGGGCTTCCACGGCGACAGCACGCCGTTCGACGGCGAGGGCGGCTTCCTGGCTCACGCTTACTTCCCAGGAAACGGCATCGGGGGAGACACGCACTTTGACCTCGCCGAGCCCTGGACAACCGGGAACACCGACCAAGGGGGTAAGAGAGAGAAGAGTAGACGGTGAGATGTAGATCGTGGAAGAAACAGAAACTAAATGTTATTTCTCTGTGTCTCTCTGAAGGTAATGATGTTTTCCTGGTGGCGGTCCATGAGCTGGGTCATGCTCTGGGTCTGGAGCACTCCAACGACCCCGCTGCCATCATGGCCCCCTTCTACCAGTGGTTTGATACCGAAAACTTCCAGCTGCCAGACGACGACCGCAGAGGCATCCAGGCCATCTACGGTGCGTTGTTCTCCCAGAGGAATTTCGATTGTCGGATATATTTGCAGCAATGTTCCTCTCACTTTCACTAAATGATATCTAAATTTAGTTTTTAAATTATCCACCATATTGCTAGCTTTAACTCTTGTTGGGTTATTCACAATATGCCACCCAAGGAAGAGCCTTATGCTCAGGGGAAAGGTCAGGAGATCACCAGTCAGCCTGGAAACAATGAACGTCTGTGCTAAATTTCATGGCAATCCATTCAGTAGCTGTTGAGATATTTACGTCCGGACCAAAATGCTGGACATGAGTCAACGTAGCGTTGATACGTACATTAAAATAAGCTCGCTCTTCTCTCTCACAACATCTCTCCCACAGGAACCAAGTCCGGGGGTCCTCCTCCTCCTCCCCCTCCTCCTCGACCCACGAAGTCATCCACCCCAGACCACGGCCCGGACATCTGCGAGGGACACTTCGACACCATCGCCATCCTCAGAGGGGAAAAGTTTGTATTTAAGGTACAGGAGACCCTTTCGTTCTCAGAGACCAAGTCATAGAGCTTTCTCACAGCACTGAAGCATTTAACTAGAGTTCAGTCATCATTATTCTCGTTAGTTTCACCTGTGCTTTTCCTACTGTGACATGATGTCATAAGATGCGTTTGTTTGTCCTGTGGAGCTTTTTAAACTACTCATTCTGCACAATATAGTGCTCCTTCAAAATAAAGGCGGGTTTTGATCTCTGGAATAAATACCATACTGCTTTTAAACAGCAAATCTGCACATTTGACAAGCTGAAACAAGTCGACATTGTTCTTAACTTATCAACCTATTTTGTAAAACGCCGTGCTGTATTTCTAACTTTTCCATCCGTGTGTGTTTGCAGGACAAGTGGTTTTGGCGTGTGCGTAACAACAAGGTGCTGACAGGTTA
Source organism: Pagrus pagrus (assembly GCF_965226575.1). Classification (NCBI taxonomy): domain Eukaryota; kingdom Metazoa; phylum Chordata; class Actinopteri; order Spariformes; family Sparidae; genus Pagrus; species Pagrus pagrus. The sequence goes on along the minus strand of NC_140204.1, from coordinate 8,953,427 downwards.
CCCAATGACCATCAGTCACTTCTGGAAGGGCCTGCCCTCAAACATCAACGCCGCCTACGAGAGGGATGATGGGAAATTTGTCTTCTTCAAGGGTAGGTCCCATCCGAGTTGGATTGAATTTGCAATGATTTCAGCTGCACACGAGATTAATTTCATGTGTTATTATAATTATTATCTGTGATTTCTCTTCCCTCTGATTGTTCCTCCTTTATGGTTTCTCATTCTCATGTTTTTTGTCCTTCCAGGTGACAGGTACTGGGTTTTCAGTGAGTCCAGCATGGACAAGGATTCCCCCAAGAGCCTGAAAGACCTGGGCACCGGTCTACCCAAAGACAAGATTGATGCTGCTCTCTTCTACACGCCAACAGGACAAACGTACTTCTTCAGAGGCAACAAGTGAGTCTCTCCTCTACTCAATCTGATATGTTAGATACATTTAATCTGTACCAATGCAGTTTTGAAGAGAAAAAGGCAGGTTAAAACAAGTTATTCACACTATTTGGTCCTCAGTCCAAAGGACAGATGAATGGACGTACTTCTTTTTTCTTCATCGTGTTTTTACTCTCACAGATCAGATAGAAGTACAGATGTCTTGCCCTAGTTTTTCTTTGAAATGTTCCTGCAGCACGTATACATTCATGCGTAGATTTAATCTGTTTCCCTTTTTGTTCGGTTGTAGTAACTTGTTATTACTTGTATGTTTACCTGGCTTATCTGTGAGCTCGTTGTGAAGCATTCCACATTTCAGTCATCTGACTCTCACTTTGTCCTTCCTGTCTCTAATTCAGTTGCACATATGCTTTTTTTCTTATATTTTTTGTGCATTTATGCCTGTATTTTGATAGCCAACAGTAGAGAAGAAATAGAAAGTGAAGGGAGAGAAGAGGGATGACAATCCCTGACTGAACTTGAAACAGGAACTTTGGCGATTACACAGTAAAACAGATTAATGCCTAAACCACTGAGACACACAGCAGTTGAGGTCATGAGTCAAAACTTCTCCAACCTCATCCTCACTTTCATTTCTGTAGATTTTAATCCCTGAAACACTACTGCCCTTAAAAATTATGTTTTAAAGGAGAACTACACTGATTTTACGCCTGAAAGTTGGATGAAAGTGATGTCACTTGAATACATAAATACATAATAAAAATGCTAGCTAAATGCTAACAGCTGTGTTTCTAAAAGTAAAGTAAAATGGTATTCAAAATATGTTGTCTCTTTCTTTCACTCGCTTACAAAAACAAATACACAACACATGCTGGCCAGATCAAGATCTTCAAGACAGGAGGTGGTGGGGCTCTTACCACTTTTGTCCACAGGGGGCGCCAGAATCAACGAAAGACAAAGCTCCTTGTAGCTGCTTTAACTTCAGTTGAATTAAAGATACTAAAAGATCTGAATCAGCCACATTTTCTGTGTAATTGTAGAATGTAAATGCCTCTGCCGTAGATCTCTAACAGTTCTGTGTCTTCCTGCTGTTTGTAGGTACTACCGCTTCAACGAGCAGACTCGTGCCGTGGACAGCGGCTATCCAAAACCCATCAGCATGTGGAGCGGCGCCCCGGATAACATCAAAGCTGCCATCATGAGCGAAGATGGATGTAAGTTCCCCACCTCATTAGTCGATTATTGAATATTCGATGGGCAGAAAAATAATTGGCAACTTTTTTTTAAATATCGATTGATCATAATCAAGCAATGATGCCAAAGATTTCACTTTAGCTTCTCAGTTGTGAGGATTTGCTGCTTTTCTTTGTCTTATGTGATAGTAAACTGAATATCTTTGAGTTTTGAACTGTTGGTCAGACAAAAGAAGCATTTTAAAGATGTCACCGTTAGGAAATTGTGTTATTTTTCACTATTATCTGACATTTTGCAGAGCCAACAACAGTTGTATTGATGTGTTTTAAATTAAATAAACACTCACAACTGTTAAATCTCATTAAACTAACCTCTGATCTTTAATCTCTCCACTTTCCTCAGCTTACACTTACTTCTACAAAGCCAACAAGTACTGGAAGTTCAACAACCAGTACATGAAGGTGGAGTCCGGCTACCCCAAGTCCGTACTCAGTGACTGGATGGGCTGCGAAAGCGACGAGCCCAAGAAGGGTCGGGAAGAGGAGGTGATCATCATCGAGGTGGACGAATCGCAGAGCGGCGCCGGGCCGGCCGCCGTGGTGATCCCTCTCCTCCTGCTGGTGCTGGTTGTGGTCACTCTGGGAGCGCTTTTGTTCTTCAGGAAGTACGGCACGCCTCGACGCCTCCTCTACTGCCAGAGATCCCTTCTGGACAAGGTGTAGACAGAGCGACGGGGGGCTTGACAGACTGCCACAGAGGGACAGAGAACGAGGGCCGAGGGTGAAGATGGAAACTGAGAGCGGGGAAGAGATGGAAGAGGAGGAGGGGAGAGCAACGGGAGGAAAGACAGAAGACATGGGGGAAAGAAGTGGGAAGAAGTGTGGGTGGTTTGTATGTGCCACAAAAGAGAGAAAAAAAGGCCCTAGAAACTGAAATCAGGAAAATGTGTATTTGTATGTTAACGATTTACATGTACTGTTCTGTGTCGAGAGATTAAAAACATACCCACAATCTCACATAGAGGAGGGAGATATACAAAGAGACTCATGTTCATCAGCGACTTCCCTCTCTCACATGTATTTAAAAAACATCCCTCCTTCCTCCCTCTCCTTTAACTGGACGACTCCAGCTGAACTGCTGTCTGATTCACTTTAAAATCTGTGTCTCACTTTGGGTTTTTTACTCAGAAATTCATCTTCTCTGTTAAGAGTTTTTGCTCTGAAATACATTTGCTGTCCAAAGTCTGTTGGGGTTTTTGGGGAATTTTACTCTAAAAGTCATTCAGCGTGACATTTTTTGAATAAATTGTTTCGACATTTCCATTTTCACCATGAAGTAGGGCCGGGTATCGAACCTCATACTTGTAGAAGTACTACCTGAACTGCGTCTGCACATTGTACTACAAACTGTCGAGTTGGTATCGAATGTCTGGTCAGATTTGTACTTTTTGATCAAATGGTTCCATATTTTAAGGTGCAATATTTAAGAACTGGCCACTTAAGATCATGCTCACAGTGTGTGCCCAGAGTAACCGCTAACTACTGCCAACTGTAGCTGCGGTTAGCTACTTAGCTCAGTTAGCCATACAGCTAGCGATGCAGGCTGGGAGCTCGGCGCACGGGAGCTTTGAACCCGGCTAGCTGGTTAGCATGCTAAACATTGCAACACAGCACATCGACGTCATAGTCTTGAATGTTTTCAACCAAAGTTCTTACATATTGCACCTTTAAAGCAAAATGTTGCCAATTTTGTTAAGGCAAAGCTCTTGTACTGTTGCCAGTGCTTTGCCAGCATTAATGTTTGAGAAGTTTGGCTTCAGGTTTGTAGGAAAAGAAAGCTCATATTTCTCAAAGTAAGGTACTTAAAGATCAGCCCCAGTGTAGAAAACTGCTAAGAGGATTGTCTCCCATCTAAGAATGACCACGTCCAGCTTTAGTTATTATCACCTGCCAACATTTTGGACAGATTTGATAGAGCCGACTATCATAAAAAAAGTCTCTTATGCACAGTGTTAGTATCGATTGATGCAGACTTTTGAACATGCACAGATTAGTGTGTGTTTAACCAGGTTTATGTCCACAAGTGCCAGACCTAACACAAGGCTGCTGGAGGCGCTTCCCCCAGGATGGTGTAGCTTTAGCAGATGGTCCTTCTGGTACAAAAACTCCCTTTTTTTTTTACGTTTGTAACTCGATTCACAGGCAAAACTCTTTTCACTCTTTCAGTGCAAGCAGTCAGACGGGAAAAATATTTCTTTTAAAAAAAAACGTGATGTTTTATCTCACAAATCTCACATTCCAGTTGTCGAATATGAGCAGAGCTGCTTGTGTCAGTAAGCGGTACAGTTTCCAACAATATTGTGCAATTTTTTTTAATTATTATCGTCGTTATGGGAAATTGTTGTTATTATAAGTATGGTTATTGTTATTATTGTTCTCCTGGTAAAGTTGCAATGATTTTTTTTTTTTATTATTTTGTACATTGTCATTTGGAGTCCTGCTGGACAGAGGCATAACATGACAATGGTGGAGATGAATCCCAGTTTACACTCAGTGTGTGTTGAATTAGATCAGATCAGGGGGGTAAATGTGAGTTTCAGGGAGTTTCCCCCGAAATCACCCAGATGTTGGCACAGAATAACAAGCGATGCTATTTATGAACTTTTGATGGTGCTCAATGATTTTTTTTTTTTTTCTTTTTACACAAATCAAAATTGTAGGTGAATTAATTTAGATCATAACAATGATAATGGTAATGATATTTATAATGATGATCATATCAATAAAATGGAATGAGATTTTTGTTCCTGCTTGTTTTCACTTTTGTATTTCATTAGATACGGTGAAATTAAACTATTTTCTACAAATATTTAGACATTATTTTTTCCATTCTTTCATAATCTGTTCGTCTGAATATTCATAAACACTCCATGTCATGCAACCGTCAGCCAAACACATATTTGATACTCCCCTAACATTAAAAAAAACAGAATATAATGAAGATTTGACCAGATATTGAAGTAAAAATGCAGCTGTAATACTCTTATTAATCCATTAATTGTCATTCTTAACTATTCTGAAGGCAATGCTGATTTATTAACTACCCTTGCTTTTATGGATCAATTTCAAAACATCATCATCCACATCTGTTTGCTTAATTCATGAAACATTTTGGCAGTAAAAAGCTTTTATTTTGACAGACTCCGCTTCAGACCACGTCCCGACTTAATGCTATATATACATGATAAGACTATAAACTACTATCCTCACCCATGGTTACCATTTACATACATGAAGGGGGCAAAATACTCACCATGACCTCAGTAATAAACATAAAGTAGAATTATCACATTTCTGACAGCGACAAAAGTGGCACATTACATTACATTGTATCATACGAGTGTACCTAATAAAGTGGCTTCTGTCATAAACTATATTGGCAGTAAGTGTGCGAAAGCTAATTTTGTGCTAAACAGGGACAGATGTTCTCAGCTGAAGGTTTGGGACATATTTTATTTTGAAAATCTCACAATTACAGAGTCTTTCGCCACAGTTTCTTCACTGAATTGTTTAGAAGTTGGAGGCAAACGTGTTTATAAAACGTGGTTGTTTGGGATTATTGCATCATTCACATAATCATGGTTCAGACAGTCGCAAACCAGACCAACAGCTGCTGTTTGTTTCCTTTTTTTCCCTCGTCTTCCGTCCAATATGTGCTGCTCTGGAGGATAAAAATCTCCATCAGCATTACACTTTTAAAATCAAGTGGTTGTAGAAGATACACTGTCCATTGTTTATGTTACCTTACAACAACTACCCCTCCTACAGTATAAAACAGTATGTTTACACTTTAACCTGATTTCGTAACACATTTCCCGCAATCATCTCCGCCCATTAAAACAATATCACAGAATGACATCATAAAATCATACAAACAAACGTCAGCTGATCCGAGCATCCATGCTGCTTTTCCCAAAACCTTTTCCCACGTAGTAAAGTTGGTCTGGCCCAAAGACAGGCCACATATGACCCATAGCCACGTCTCAGCCAACTGTATGACTAGAGCCGGCCCTGTTCTGGCTCTCTGTTGGCAAAACAGACTTCATGTTTTTAAAGGACAGATCTTTATAGATGCATTCATCCTCAGCAGTAAAACACATCACGCTTTTCTTTCTTCCTCAGAAGTGAACCTCAGGTCGACAAGAGGACAGCCGGTCTTCTGGTTCTGATTACCAGATCTGGACTACCTTTTGACCGTAATTCATTGCTGTGTTTGGGCCAAGTGTGAGTTTTGCACAACCAGACCAATTTCGCCATACAGGATTTTTCCATTTTTTTGTTTGCATGTCTGGCTTTAAGAAAAACAAAAGCTTTAGTTGCTTCCAGTTGTGGGAGAATTACTCAGTTCTGTAAACTTGAGTTTAAAACACCTCAGCGTAAAAGAACTCGTAAAAGTCCTGCTTTCAAAAAACAAGATACATAAAGTGCCGTAAGTAAAAGTACTCATTATTCAGAATGGTCCATTTCAGAATGATATATATTATATCACCTGATTCTTAATCAGTGGTGCATTTCTGTGTCATATGTTGCTACACTGGAAATCAGAAGAAAAGGGACTTAAAATAGACTAATGATTTTAAGATGTTAAAACTTTTTGGCTTGTACTTACATTTCATAGTCTACGTTATTTGGTAATTCTGAGGTAATCAGAATTAACTTTTGTTAATCAAAGTCAACCTTTAAAATTTAGACTGTAGTGAAAGTGCAACTAATTTCAAATACTTAATGTACCTCTGGGTTTCTCGCTCAATAATAAGACATGATAATTTATTTGTTGATCTTTATATGGTATTCATAATCTGAATCTGCAAAGTAAAAATGAAAATACTCGACTAAAGTAAGATTTAAGTGTGTTTACTGGTCTAGGTGAGGACTACAACATATTTGAAAAAAACAGCGTAACGGATCTTGAAGAGGAGGCTGCCTGTAATCTGATAAATTGCCTCCAGTGATGTCACTCAGTGGCTAAGTTGCATTGTGGGAAATGTAGGCCCCAGGTTTTGAAAAGAAGGAAGAATGTGTGGAATAAAAAAGGTGATATTTCTGGTTCTGCTGTATTGATTTTGATCATGTGTTTTCATCCGTAACGAGTCCAACAGAGTAATAAGACTGCTCCTCAAATGTGGTGCCTACATTACCCACAATGCAACTTAGCCACTTATACATACAGCTTCCTCTGGAGCCACAGACAATAGATGTGTGACAAGGTGACAGCATCTGCCTCCAGACCAGGACAGTCCAGGTTTCGGGCTGCCAGAGGGGCCTCAGGCGGAGCAGCCTGGATACACTTACACCACGGCCGGTTGTTTTGGACGTGGGGCCAGCAGTCATGTGCCGAGGAAGGAGTCGGAAAAAATGATGGAAACGGTCGCATTTTTCTGAGAAGTGCGTTCCAGCTGAGCATCTGGTATTCTTGAAACATCTGAAGCTCTCAGCCAAGCAGGACTGCACTCCCTCTATGTATGTGTCCTGTATGTGCTCGGGTTTATACAAAATGTATGTTTGTGCCCTTTTATCTCTCCTTTTTTAAAATGACTTTTGAAAACGTGTGAAGAAAAAAAAAGTGTGCGATGGCATTTTATGGGGTTTGGGGGATATTTTTCCCTCCGCTCATTTCTATCCCAAAAGCTAAACCAAAAACAAGCTGCCTCCCTCCCTCTCTCCCCCCCTCTCGCTCTTATTTCCTCACCCACTGCAAAATTGTTCTTTTTATGAGGCTTCAGTCTCAAACCACTCCTCTCACCACAAGTATCTCTGGTCTGTTTTTGCTCTTTCCTCCCTCCTTCAACCTCTTCTCCTCATGCTGCTCTGTTTTAACTCTTCGCATACTGAAAAAACGATTCAGTGTAAACGACAACAACAACCTCGGTGAACCACAAGATCGAGACAAACAAAGACTTGCATGTAAAGAAATAGCTGAAAACATGGCTGGCATGCAGTTGCGGTTTTAGTTGCTGATAAAGTCTATTTTCATGTAAACGACATTTTTCAAGCGTTCGTGACATGAATTAGGTTACGCTGACGCACAAACAGTCAACCTTCTTACTGTTTGTGTCATATTCATCGACTGTAAAGTCTGGACGGAGCTTCCTGTGCCTTAAACCTGGATGCTTTGTAATGGCCAGCAGGGGGCGAACCACTGGTTTCAAAAATAACTACAATTGCATGTAAGCTTATGAGAAAATGGCCCTACTTCTCTCTTGATTTATTACCTCAATACACAGTTTCCTAATGAGTTTATGGTCTCATCTTTTAGTTTGAAATCGTCTTTAATACAGAATTATGTCCATTTTGTAAATTATGGTCCCATTTAGAGGGAAAATAGCCAGATCCAATCAGGATAGAGGCGCCACAATGCGTATTTTCTTGCAAGCTCCACCCTCTTGTAAAAAAAATATGGTCACTTCTGGCGCCAAAAAAACAAGATGGCGACGGCTGTAATGCCAAACACGAGGCTTTAAAACCCACAAAACCAATGGATGACGTCACGATGGGTTTCCTTATGGGTTTACCGTTAAATTACGGTATAAAAAGTGGCTTATATTGAAAAAAGAGGACATTTACAGTGTTGTGAATCTTAACCTGTCCATAAACAGTGGTGGAATATAAATACTTTGACTTAAGTACTGTACAGAAAAACAAATTCAAGGTGCTTGTACTTGACTTGAGTATTTCTATTTTATGCAACTTTATATTTCTACCATATCTGTACTTTTGACACCAGGGAAAACCATGTAAACCCAAATCTGGTGATTGTGCACCTGAATTTTATGAGTGGAGAAACTTCTCCTACTTCTTGAGACTTATTTCTGCGTACTAAGTACATGCCGATAACACTTACATACTTTTACTTAAGGTTTTGAATGCATGACTTGCGCTCGTAGTGGAGTATTTTCAAAGCCACCATCTGCGAATTGCAGAAAACAATCTTTCTTTCTAGAGATTTAATAACTAGCTTGCCGGTTTAACTGAATACAAACAGGCCAGACTTCAACTACACTACTATGTCGGGTAATAAGGCACTAGAAGAGGCGTTACAGCGCTGTGTGTTGCTGCTGTGGACTTGATTATACCGTAAACTAACCTGATTGACCCGATCATTTCTATTTTTTTGCTACTCACATCTGTTCAGCCACTTTCCTCCTCCACTGGGCCAAACTGTCTCTGTCTCTCTCTCTCTGTCTGTGTCAACTGGTGTTTCCATTTGTCTCAGTGGCTCGCTCTCATGCACAATAACTGTTTTGAATCTGTCTTTCCAAAGAAACTTCGACTGCTTCACAAACAGATGGATGCTCGTGAGCTGTGCAGGAAAGCTCAACACTTATACAAAGTGGACTAGATGATAAACTCACAAAATAACTCATCAATGAGTTTATGGGACTACTTTCTATTAAAGCCCCCAATATAAAGAGTGGTAAGTTGTAGTCTAACCACTGGCTCTACTGAGTTATGAGCCCTTAGTGAGCAGTTTCTGGGTTGCCAGGTTGTGAAATTCCTCTCGACCAACGGACCATACGGCCACTTACCTTCTGGATAAAATGTTGTGCTAACAGATTACCAACATTATCATCTGGTTTCCAACAGATCTAATAAGGATTATCAAATGATTTATTAACCACTGATAAAGTCATTACTCACAACTTATAAAGCCTTTGCAAAGGGTGTTCAGTTTATTCACAGAGAGGACAAATAACTAACATTATTATTTAGTTAAACAAAAAAAAGAAAGGGGAAAAAAGAGGATTTAATCGTTATTTCAGAGATATTTGGTGCATCTCGTCTTCCCTCCGTCCCTTTTGAATTTATGATGCCACCGAATATCCGTCTCCTGTGGTGGACGCCGTGCATGAAAAGACTGAAAGTCTGCAGAAACTGTCCTTCAATTTCACAAAAAAAGACAGTCATGTAATTTTCTAATAACCTCACGGTACTGTACGTTTCCTGGAAAGACCTGCTCTGCGGCAGGAATTTGAGTCGTGTTTATGGGCAGTTTTCAGAGGAATTACCTTGAAAGAGCTACAAAAATCTTAATGACAGGAAATCATTTAAACCTGAGTAATTTATTTATTATTGCGACCTTTACCCTCCACATTTGGTGAATGCTGTGCACTGACTCAAGCGCTCGCTCAGTCAGTGGTTCCCAACGTTTTGGTTGCGACCTCTTTAATTGAAGCCATGTCTAGTCTGTTTCAGTTTCATGAACAACAAAAAAAAGTAAAAGTGGGTCAGTTTTTTTTTTTAAATCCCACGGAAAATAAATTTGATTTTCCTGCTCCCACAACCCCTTAGATTTATTGGATGATCTTTCGGATGACATGATGTAGGTTCTGGGATTAATTAAATGGTAATGTACCAATTTAACCATCTCCATGCTCCTGGTAATGGTAACACAATTTCACACTGTAGCTCTTTCCAGGAATTTCCCAAGAAGTTACAGTATCTTTCTGGGAAATTATTAGGAAACTACTTGACGTGTGAGGTATAACGATGCCAGAAACCTTCCTCGGTGCCGTGTTAAAAAACGTTTTTGCTTTTATGTTATGGTGACTCCATCCTGGTGGGCAGACAGACAGATGAACAGCAGGATAAGAGCCCATAATGTTTAATGTTGTAAAAGACGTTGCTGATCAGTAAGGGAGGGAGAAAATAAAATCACATTCCACCGACTGAGTCACATTTTTCACTTCATCTCTCGCAGTAATCTGGATTTCTGTTTGGAGGTGCTACCCTGCCAAGCATCTGCCCTCCGCCTTGTCTTGCAGGTCACGGACATGAACGCAGATGAGACTTTTGGCAGCCACGTTGGCTTCTATTCCTCTTTTTCTCCCTCTGTCTTTCTCTCTCTCCCCTTCCCCGTCAGCCATTTTAATGCTGAACTCATACAGTCTGGCTGGGCGGTGCAGGAACAACCATCGGGCTCAGCACTCCTTCTCCATGCCAGGCAGGAAGTGGCCAGGACAGCTGCTTGCAATTCAACCTGAGACTTTGTTTGGGTGACCTACATTATGGCACCATTTACTTTTTCTACTGTAGCTTTTCTTTTTCTCTTCGTTTTCGAGTTTTGAACGACTTCCACTGCTGGAAAGTGTCTAAATAAACTCACTCAATACTTTACCTGGGTACAGTTTCCATGTACTTCACTTAAGTATCTCCATTTTATGCTACTTTACATGTCTACTTCACTACTTTTCAGAGACAAATATTACGCTTTTAACTCTACTACTAATCTATTTGGAACTTAAAGGATAAGTTCACTCAAAAATGAAAATTCAGTCAATGTCTAGTCACCACCAGGCCAATGGAAGTTTTGTAGTCCACAAAACATTTCTGGAGCTTGGGAGCAAAACAGCGTTGCAGCATCCTCTTGAAAAGACATTATTTACTCTATTTTAAGTTGATGTCTTCACTGTAGCCACTAAGGTCAAGCGTTTGCAGGCGCCCGACTGAAGTGGGTGCACGAGCTCGACCACGTGTCCGCCGTGTGAGTCATTTATTTTCAAATCAATTTGGGATCTCTGGGCTTCCTGAGACTTGGATTAAGCTGGACAAACTGTATGAAGACATTTTCAGGAGGGTTTTTTTGGTTGTTTTTTACTCTCCATCTACTTTGGATGTTTAGGAGAATGCTGCAACACTGTTTTACTGTGAAGCTCCAGAAATGTTTTATGGACTACAAATTTTCACCAGTAGTACACAATGACAGAATTTTCACTTTGAGCTGTTAGCAGTGCAACCAAAAGAGACGTCACCTTTATCAAACTCCCTATTAAGCAGGAGCAAATTAACAGGACACAAGAGTGAAAATAATCTGTCAATGATGCAAAAGAGATAATTTAGCTGCATAAAAAGCAAACAAATATCCCCAAATTCAATGCACAAAGATAATTGGAGCCAACAGTGCCACTTCTCATACTGCCATGCAATTCAGTTCAAAGTGTTCAGGCTGTGTCATTTTGTCCAACATGCCCAGGGTGCCCCTCGCTCCAGGAACACCCAGGTCAGGAAGCGGTCTTTGGGAATAAGTTGCTGAATCAGACCCTCCACAAACCCCCCCTCGACTCTGCTGCACCGGGGCGCTGCTCGTCCTCCTGTTGCCCCGTCCCAGTCATATCTGCCAGGAAACCCTCCCTGTTTTCTGGTCTGTGGGTGAAACTACAAAGGCCCGTCGGCTAATCCTGATCCGAGCAGACTGACCTCACCTAACGCACACTACCCCCCCTCTCTTAAACATCCACAGACCCTCCCTCCCTCCCTTCCTCCATCGCTGACTTCTGCACAATAAGCAACATCTGGTTCTCATTTCCCCAAAACCAAAACAACACGAGGAGGAGAGGAAGGGAGATGTGGGGGAGGATGGGAGGAGTCGGAGGAGAGGTTTGTCGAGGAGAGAGGCATTCAGGATGTGAAAAGATGGTGCGTCGAGAGAAAGGGGTTACATTTCTCACTGTGGGTGCAGCCGGAGGTCTTTGAAGGTCCAGGTGTGAGGATGTGTGTGCGTGTGAATGAAGCACGTCGCCCCCGTTAACCACTTTGACATTTTCTAACAACAGGCTCCGCAGCCTGCTCAACGTCCTGCCACACTTCAAGCAGTCAGCTCCTTTGGTCAACTGTATGAAAATGTTAAGACAAGGAGAGGAGGGGAGGAGGGGGGGGAGCGAGGGTAAACTACTCCCATCTCCACAGAAAAGAATCTGCAACTCAGCGGCTCGCAGCCCTAATTACAGTGAGGCTTTGCTGAAGTCTGCAACAAGACAAAGAGAGAAAAAGATGGAGGGGAGAGCGGGGAGCAGAAAGCAAGAGTGAGGGCGAGAGGGGGGTAAAGAGGAGGAGGAGGAGGAGGAGGAGGAGAGGCTTACCTCATTTTGTAAACAGTCTGTTTATAAGTCAAAGTCACTCTAAATTAGTGCTGACTTAACAAAGGCACAGCTGCACAGCGGCTCTGCAAAATGTCCCTTAACACTATAAATGCACGCGGCAAGTTCAAGTTTGATTCTCTTCAAAAACAGGGTGCAAGACTCGTACATTTAAAGCTTTTTAAGACCTTTCCATGATCACCGTTAAGCATTTCCAGCGTTGCAGGTAGAATAAAGTTATATATAAGGGCCCATGCAGAGGTAGGTCTTACATCAGAATCTGGTTATTTAAAGGTGCAATATGGAAGAATTGGTCACCATATCAAGAAAGCCACAACTGCTGCCATTAGCTAGTTAGCTCAATTAGCCGTGCAGCTAGCAACCCAGACTGGGAGCTCCTGGGAGTGTTATTACAAGACAAGATGGGCCAGGGCTAGCTGGTTAGCATGCTAACTTATTTCTGGATGCACAGCTCTTATATAAAACACCTTTAAAGGATAAGTTCACCCAAATATGAAAATTGGGTCACTGTCTACTTACCCCCATGCCGATGGAAAGTCATGCAGATACCCTGAAATAGTTCCTCAGTGTGGTAATGATGCTTTGTAAGGGGCACAACAGATCCCTGCACTCAAAACCACATTAAAGACGCATAAAAAGTGCTGGAATGAGATTTCCTGCCACTTCGACACAGCTGATTTATGTGTTCTGCTTTGAAAATCAGATGATGTAAGAGACAAGTGTTTCTACAGCTTGATTAAGACTTCGCCCGGCTTCAAATTCTGAGCCGATACCAGCAAGTATCGCTTTCTGTGGGCTGCTGTTGGCTGCAGCCGGCTAATCGTCTTTCCAGACAGCAGGCAGCGGGATGGCGCAGTCGAAAATCCTAAGTTTTTCCTCTTTGTTGGTAGAGATGCCCCATTAAAAAATAAGTAAGTCGCTTTAAATGAGTGAAATAAAACTTGATATGAGCCAAAATGTTGACAGAAACACCCCTTTCTGTCTACAAGAAATCAACGCGTATTCTCTTACGTTTATTTTGTGAAAAACTCCCACAAGGTTTCTTTTTATTGGCTCTGCATTTAATCTTAACTGAGCTGCTGCACCGATGTGGACATGACCGAACATTCGCCATGTATTTCGAGTAATAACATTTTTACGGCATGCCAAGGTGTGAACCCCTCGCTCTCTCTCTTTAACACACACATTCATACACAGTAAAAGGTCCTGGATCAGAGCTACTTCGTGTTTGCCAGCTCCTCCCTTCCTCTGCCCGCCCAACAAAACTCCTCTCCGAGGCCGACACCAGACAAAATGGCGTTCGAGCCTCCACACCGCCTTACAAAAAGGAGAAATGCTGCATTCTAGTGGAAGCTGAGAGACATTAACTCACCATTCGAGCTATAAAATGTTCATTTTCAGCCCAAAAATACATAATTATAACAGATTCATATGAAACAGAACAAACATTTATTGCAGAAATCCATGTAAGGTGAAAAACACAAATTGTAAAGCAGAAGAAAACCCACAAGTCCTCATAAACATAATCAATAGTCTGACTATCAATATATCACTCAGATCAATCATACAGCAACATGATTACGATGACAATCTGTTTCTAACTTTGAGATTTTTTCTTTATTAATAGCTTCCCTTTAGGTTTCAGTAAAAGGGACTTCTTGTGCTCCTCCATCCTTTTGGCCTCTTCCTGTTTCTCACTCCACGCCTCCATTCCTCTGTCCACCTCATTGTTCAGCAACACGATACGTCTCTGGGAGAAAGAACACAGAGGTTCAGACAAAAAGCTTGTAGCAAGCACAGAAAGAGCGATAAGAAGGGGAAAAAAGAAGAAAAAGTGTTGATACTCACGGCTAAAACTTCCCGCTCTTGTTTTCTTCTCAGGTGTCCCTTCATCGGAGGTGCTGGTCTTCCATCTGTCCAGATACACAGCAAAAGAAAACATTAACACACACGAGAAGTGTCTCCCTTTTCTCCAACTATCGCTAGCAAAGAAGGGGAAAATAACTTGTTTCTGCACTAACTGCATTACCGTGAATTTGATAAAATCAACGTCAAGTGAACTGGAATACTTACAGACACAAAAAAGGATGAAATTACCATCTAATATCTGTGACTCCACAGAAACTACAGTTAAAAGTAAAGTAAATAATACCTGCAAACGACCAGTCAGGCAGATCCGTCAGAGGGCCGTACTCTGTACCACTTCTGGCAACTCCATGTCTGCAAGCAAACACAAGCGTTGTGAAGCCTCATAAAACTGCACACAGAAGGAGGACTGAACTCAAAGCACACTTGTTTTGGTTGCAAATGTGTGATTAATTCATTACTGTGCTGGCGAGTAGCTCAGACAAAGACTTATCATTGTCTGATTAGCAAATTAGCATTAGCATATATGGCTACTATAAAGAAGGAGTGACAGATTTGGCCTGGCTGATTATCGGGGGAGATATTCAGCTTTTTTCCGATTATCCTTATCAGTGTTTTCTGGTCTCACTCAATGTCCCGCCCACAACACAGAGTCAGAAGTAGGAATTTCCGAGTCGGTTTTTCAACTTCCAATCTAAAAGCGTTCCAGGGCATTTGCGTGGAAAAACATGGATGCTTTACTGCACGTTATGCAAACAAACACTAAATGAAGTAAAAATTGATGAAGATGGTAAAAAATAATTGTTCGCTATGTGTGCCACCATACTGCTGTGATGTCAACTGTGTATATGTCAGTGAACTCGGGCTACGTGGATCTTGACCAAGTTTGCAACTTGGAAATCTGACTTGAATGGCAGTTTCATTGCACTTTTCCATGTCGAAGGTCATTTTTCCCAAGTTCTGAGTACAATGGAACGCACCATGAAGTTATTAAATACATGCAGTGGAAGTATAAAGTAGCAGAAAATGGAAAAACTTCTAAATTGTACTTAGATACTTCCATCACTGCTTATTCTAAATCTTTACATAAGATCTGCATTTTTGCTGCAAAGGTTCATCTGTTACAGATATCGGTTATCGGCCTCCTTGATTACTAATTATCGGTATCAGCCCACAAAAACATATCGGTCGATCTCTGTGGGTAGATATGAAAATCAATGCAGAACAGCCAGAGATTGTCATTTCTTAATGCCCCTCATCATGTCAGTATAGGTGTTGCAGTTGTGCATATTCCCAGACAGTGAACTCACTCTTTCCTCCACTGCTCTCCAGCCTGTACTCCACATGTGGTGCTGAACTGCCTGCTGGAGAGCCTCAACACTGGAAAACAACAAGTACAGGAGCAAAAGAAGACACCTTGAGACACCCACGAACACCTCAAAAGCACAGGATGCACTCTATTACTCCATCATCATCTTACAAGTACACACAGATCTGTAGTCAGCGAGTTTAAAAGCATTTATGTGGCTACTTTATCTCTGTTAGACTAAATGCTACTTGACAGAGCTGTTAGCATCGTTAGCTTTGACAGTCCTCGTTAGCTGAATTTACGGTGGTTAATAAACATGCAGCTGTGTCAAATGTAGCGACAGGTACAAGAATAAACTCACAGCGATGTTACTCGGCTTTAAGGTTTTAACGGGTGTCATAAACAACAGATTTAGTGAATAACCTCTGTCTCACCTGAACAGCACAACGTCCTCACGGGGGCCGCCATCTTGTCTGCACAGGTGAGTGTTGGCCAGCAGGGGGCGCTGAAGATACACTGAGGGGACAACACTGTACTTTTTACTTTCAATGGGGAGTTTGATGTGTTTTGTGACTTAAAATGAAGAAAAAACATCTATAAAAGCAACAATAAACTTTAAGTTTGTGCTTTTTCTAATTTGGGTTGAATCTGACATTGATTTTGCACATTTTTTGTTGTTGTTATGACACTTTTCCCTCTTTATTTTGACATTCAAACCAGTTTCCATTCATTTTTTAGATTTAACAATCAACAAACACCAGTCACAGTCATCCTTAAGGTCTCCCAAAGCTTATAATAATATGACATGTGTAAAAAATAATAAGATAATAAGATGAGATGAGAGAAGATAAGCGTTTCTTAATCTCCTGGGGAGAAAAATCAGGTGTTGCATCAGCACAATGACAGAAATGAGTACAGATATGGCAGAAATAGAACTATACAAACTATAATAAGAGTGGAATTAAAAATAGAAAGCTATTCAAGAGCAGTTACACTCAATAATAATAGGACTACAAATAAATAAAGCGTCAAATCAATCACACATGGCAAGACTATTATTATTACACCTGGGGGATCAACAGACTTTCTCTTTTCACAAGACATTGTTACATAAAAGGGTGTTGAGCACTGCTTCCACTGGAAACAGATATAATTTGACTGTTTATTGTTGAATCATTGAGATGATTAAGAAATCTGGATTCCTTTGTGTGAGGCTGGACAAGAGCACCGGGGGCCTAAGACCTTCTAGGGCCGCAGGGTCACGCTCGACTGCTGTAAGTCAAGATGTCTGCCACGGAGAAGGCCTGCTGCACACTTTCTCCTCTGTCATCTAATTCATGGGTGGTTCTGCCAGCGCAAGGCATCTGATAAAATGATGGATTACACCCTCTGGCGATGCTGACTTCAATCCAGCGAGGCCTCTCGGGTCATCATCTTACTGTACTTGGCTTGAAATCCAGATGTGGTTAGAGTCGTTTAGCTCCTTTTGATCCTGTTCTCTGGAAGAAACTGCAAACATTCCCTTTATGTGTGTGTACATGTTTGTCAGCGTCGTTGCAGTTGCACTTTCCTGTGTTTTATCTGCTTTTTGATCTAACGTTAACCTGTATTTCATTTCATTAAAGCATTAAACCCCCATGACGTGCAGTCTTCAGCCTGTGAAAACAGCTGTATATTGTCCCCCGAGGCTCCGGGTGAGCTTTGTCAGGTCTGAGAAAACAAACCCCTGATGATGTCATTGTGATGTCATACAGGTTATCAGCCTTAGACTGGAGTGACTCTTCTTTCTTTCTTTCTTTCTTTCATTGCAGGTTAAATGTTGTGACTTGTTCAGCCTAACAATTTGTTTGTTGTTTTCGCTTTTGTTTGAAGAAGCGACATATCAGAAGAAAACAACAAAATTAGGGAAAACAACAAAAGATATATTATATTTTTTTGTCTTGTTCCATCCTCACTCATCTTTAGACCGGTTTAATGCAGGATCCTATAGTGTTACATTACATGACGTATGATCCAGGTGTTTTGGCCGCTTGGCCCAGACTTTGGACTCAAAGCCAGGATATCAGAGCCTATTTTGCTTAGGTTGTCACCATTATTTGCATAATTAGTCTCATGAGTCCTCAAACTTTTATAGAAGCTCAATACTAAAAAACACTCAAGTGCCTCTTTAAGTTTAAAGTGAAAAATGCTCAAAACAGAAAACGTCACTTTTCTCCAGGAACAATAAACAGAGGATAATTGTGTTTATGTCGAATTGTGTTTGAGGGAAATAATTACACAAACACACACTCGGCTGGAAAACACTGAGCGGATGAAGGAGAGGGCTTGGATGCGTCTCTCTTGTGATTTCGCCGGAGCAGAAATGCAGACAGAGGCTGCAGCCGCAGCTCTTCAAAGTATTGTTTTTGTATGAACTGCTCCGCTACTAAGCCCCGAAGAATTTCTCTGTTAGCTTTTCAGACAAGTTCCCACTCGCAGCCTGTGAGGTGAACGCTGGAGTCTGCAGAGGCTGCTGCAGGGACTCCGGTGAACCGCAGGGGCCATGAAAGGCTCCGTGCGGAGGGGGGGGGGCTCCGGGGCAGATAGAGAGCCTGTCCAAACACTGTTTGACTTTATCACGGTGTGCTGACTGTGTTGGTGTGTCCGCTGACTGCCACGAACTGCCGGAATCGGGGGCCTGACTAACGCCGGGCAGTCCTGAAATAGTAGCGGGATGTTTACCCTGTATCCTCCTTGGAGAACTCAGACACGCCGAAAAAATTCAGCCGCCGCCTCACGCCGCCGTGTCCCTCCGCGCATTCCACAGGCTGGTGGTACAATCAAGTAGTGCCGTTGCCCAAAACGACGCAGTTTTTGAATGATTTTCTTTGGCTGTGTTGTTTTAAAACAGCGCTAGAGGAAGCAGCCACAGCTTTTGTTTAACTTAAAGTAGCAGAGCCACAATGTAAATGTTCAAAGTGATGCGTTTGAGGTTTTGCTGGGTTTTGTTTGTTTGTTTGTTATTTTAATGCCATCAACCTGCAGATGAAAATGAGCCTGTATGGCTAAATCTGGCACATTAACATCATAGACTCTGGTGCTCATGTTAATTAATGTGCATTGTTCCTTCTTTAAATAAAATAAACATAAACTATATTAACAGAATAGGACCTAAGTAAAAGTAAACATTATGTAGCCTAGAACATCTCCTGTCATGCTGTTTTATCATATATTGCATTACTGAATTGTTATTGATGTATTATGTGTAGGCTGCATATTCATTTTGTGGCATTTTATGAACATGTTGTAGAAACTAAACTATTAAAGTCCTTAAAACTAGATTTCAGGTCAGTGCCCTTGAGAAGATCAGGTGATAAGGCTGGTGTTGCCTTTACAGCCCCCAGTTTTTATGCTTTAATAAATAAATGTGCAATCCACTTTTTCTTTTCTTCAGATTTTAACACACTTTTTGCCAGAAAACATCATTTTCAGTATGTTGACCCCCCCAAAAAGTATCAAATTCAGCCTTTTTAGCAGCTGTCGTATGTATTTTGTGCATAAGGACACCAGTTTTCTGACAAGCCTCGCTCACCACCAACATCTTCTTTTATTCAGACAGTCCAGCTCAAACTGCACGTGGCTTATTGAAATCTCTACAAAACAAATCAATGTGTTTTTGAGCAAATCACACAAACTGTGATGACAAATAGTGAACATGTTCAACATAAAGAGAAAATGTTCTTTTAGAGGAAATTGTGAAGCATTTTATGATCCAGGTGCTGCAGAATAAGTCTTTACATTTATTAATTTGAGTTTCTGTTTTATTTCTTGAATTAAAAATAGCCAAACTTAGCAAATTTGTTTTCTGTTTTTTATGATTTCATTCATTTGTCTGTTTGAACATGATAAAAAGCTTCGCTCCTCCTAAAACAAGCTCATTTAGAGACCTTTGAGAGCTTTTAGAAAGTCACATTGTCAATCTGGGAGACTTAAACCCCAGTGGAGGAATGTAACCCAGTACTGGTATGGCCTTAGTTAGTATTTCCAGACTGTGGTAGGCCTATTGATACTTTTACTTTACTCAACATTTCTTCCACCACTGTCAAACTCATACATATTTTAAGCCAAAAATAAGCCTACTGAAGACATGACCTCAGCAGAGGGCACGGCCTTGCGTGGGTGGAAGTCTTAATTTAAAATGGCAGAAACTCTGTGGAAACATGTTTTATTTTGGTTTGACACTTGTTGACTCAAGACCATGTGGCTGAAAGACTTCTGACGTTATTTCCCACCCAAACAAGTCGTCCCAAGCCCAGTAAAGTAAACACGAATGTCTCATTTTTTATTTAAAATCATTATTTTTTTGTAGAGAGCAGGTCTCGGCGGAGTGGGCACATCCTCTGAGGGACTTTTGCGTATGAATGACGAAACAGCCATGGCTGGTGGAAAGGTGTTCCGGCCTGGTGGGGGAAACGAGCCGCCGCTGACTGATAAAGGAGCCGTGCTGCGTCAAGCTGAAAAGTCCGACAGAACCTGAAGTAGCGGTCGCTCGGTGATTGCACCTTCAAAATAAAAGCGAGTGAAGCGCCGCTGTCGAAAAGGAAGCGAATAAATAACCATTTAGAGGTCACGCACAACAAAAATGTGTTGACGTATTCATCAAGAGTAGGTAATTTAAGTGATAGCAAACTAAAGCGGCATCACGGATGGTTAACACGTATGTGTAGTTTAAATATAGGGCCTAACGGTCGCTGGGAAACAGTTAATTCTGAAAAGCTGTAACCGGAACTAGCCGTGTCCTCCATGGCTAACTCGACACTTGTAAAAAAAGAGGGGGGAGGTAAGTAATTATTTAGGGGGAAGAAAGAAAGAAACAAAGTTGTCGACCGTGCAATGCACACGGGGAGGGATTTTATTTATCTCGAGCGACTCGTTTAACCCAGCACCGGTCTGCTGGGATGTAACTGTAACGGAGCAGCGCTTTCCCCCGTTTCCTTCTCTCCCTCCAAACTTCTCCGCTACTCTTTTTGGTCGAGTCCCGGACAGGATCTCTGCCTTTTGAAAACGGGAATGTTAAAAAGCAGCCGAGCGCAGGCGGATGGACGGACGGACTGAGGAGTCCAGCGAGTGCCGTGTGTGTGTGTGTGTGTGTGTTTCCCCCCCGAGTTAAAGTTAATCGCTTTATTATAATTTTTTTGTACTTTTCCCGAACTTATTTCGTCCTGAGATGAATGGCAGAAGTCGGGTGAGTCGACTATCGGTGCACGAGCGGATTTATTTTCTTGTCTACACTGGACCCACATGAAGTGGAGAGATCCTCCATCCCGCTGAACCTCTCCGCTTTGTGTGTGTGTGTGTGTGTGTTTTTAAAAAAGAGAAATTCAAACGGAGAGACACCGACACACACCGCACCGGATCACCAAGAAACCAACTTTGCTGAGGTGTGTTTTCGGACAGTTTGAAGTTTGAAGAGGAGATGCAGATGTGGAGCCACATGAGGGTCCACAAAGGAGGCCCTCCACGACCATAGGTCACGCCGGAGTGTCCTGGATGTATGTTTCTCCTGCTTCCTGGCTGGATTGACTTGAACTAATTGTCTAATCCGATGGATTCTTCCTCACCACAGCCTACCTGTACCTGTGGATTTTCCACATGAGGGCAAATCGGATGACTCAGAGGACTTAAGTCATGTAACCACCCTGAAATGTCTTAAAGGTCTTTATTTATCTGTTTTGTATTTATTGTGTGTGTATATAAGGGGTCCTTTTTTTTCCTTTTTTTTTAGCATTGTGCTAGTTTCAAGGCCAGTTTTTTTTAATTTTCTGTGTAACGATCTGAAAACTGACATTTCATTTATCGTAGTGAAAACTGTAGATTTACTTGAACGCCCTTTGTTCTCACTGTATTCAAGCACATTAATCTATAACTTATAGAGGGGGACCTGTAGGACTTGAATTCGCCCGGACAGGTAAAAAAAACAAAAAAAACACGACAAGGCTTCATCATGGACAGGCCGATAAGCAAGCTGTTGGAGAAGTTAAAGCTAACAGACTCGGGCAGTGTGAAATTCAACAGTTCAAAGAAAAAACACGACTCCGCCAACAACTCTAATAACAGCAACGCCAACACTGGCATCTCCGGAGGCAGCGGTGGGGGCAGCGGTCTGCCACCAGCTCCCAGCTCTGCAGCTGCCTCGCCCTCAAGACAAGGCCAGTTCTCGCTTGCCTCTGCAACCACAAGCGATGCATGTGTTTCAGCCAGTGGGAGAGGAGGAGGAGGAGGAGGAGGAGGGATGGGAATGCCTCCCCCTCAGCTCCTCACCCCATCGCCATCTTCCGCCACGGTGGGTGCCGTACCTTCCGATGGCGAGCAGCCGCTTCACCCTTCGACCTTGGCGCAAGTGAGGCGCCGCTCCCCCCAGCAGAGAGCTTCCTGTTACCTGGGCGAAGGCGTGGATTCCCACCTGAGGCGTGAGTCGGGTCTAGGCCCGGAGTGCGACCCGCTGGGGGCGTTTGGCTCCAAGGCGTCCCTCAATCAGCGGCGCTACTCCCTGGAGCTCCAGCAGCTGGTGAGACGGCAGCAGCTCCTCTCCCAGCCGCCGCTCTCTGTTCCCCCGCCGTACCCTGCCGCCGCGGGCTATGGGTCAGCTCCCAGAGGCGGTGGAGGCGGCATGGCAGAGTCTGGTTACCTCGCCGAGCCTGAGAGGCACAAACGCCTCTCCCTCCAGGAGGCTCTGTTTTACAAACGCCTGAGCACGGGCAGTGAACTGTGGGAGACCCCCAGGCCTGCGTCCCTCTCTCATCCACCACATCGCACCGATGTGACCGGAGGAGGCGTAGGAGGAGGCTTCTTCTATCCCCCTGGACCAACCCTGAGCCCATGCTCATCGTTCAGCCTCCAGGAGTCGGTGCTGGTCAGCCCCAGGTCCAGTTTCGCCTCCAGCACGGCCAGTGGCGGCGGAGGAGGGAGCCCCATGGGGAGCCGCTGCAGCAGTAACCGGACCAGTGGCATCAGCCTGGGCTACGACTCCCGCCACTCTGCCTCTGGAGGCCTCCCTCCACAGCAGCAATCCCCCTCCATGCAGACGGTGGGCTCTGCGGCTGGTTATGGGGCTCCAGGCAGGGCCGCGGTAACTCCTGTGGAGGCCTGGAATCAGTACCTGGACGGAGGGATGCGTTCTGGGGTCCACGATAGCCGACACTCCTACCCACCTGCTGTTGGAAGTCCAGGAGCAGCGTGCTACCAGGCTGGACCAGAGTGGTGGGATGAGCAGCAGGCAGTGAGAGGCAAAGAGGGGGGTGTGATGGGAGAGAGGGCCCGATACTCAGATCTACCTGGAACCAGGTACCAGGAAGAGCTCACCCGACTTCTACTGAGAGATGCAGCGATGGAAGGCGAGGTGCTCCTGGAGGGCCTGATGCTGAAGGAGTCTCTGACGGCTCTTTCCAAACCAAACACGGCAACGATGGGGCCTTGCTCAGCCGGAGGGCCGGTCAAACCTCAGGAGGACCCAGGAGTCGGAGCCGGGAGGGAGGCTACGGAGAACCGGCAGGAGTTCTTTGGTGAGATCCTTTTCAACAATAGTTTTCAGGCAGGAAAGTGAGGAGAAAGGTGGCCAGGACGCAAGTCAAATAGTAAAATCACATCTTTAATTTGGGCCAGTGCCGTCACTGTTCACGCACGGCATCCCATGCATTCAATAATAGAGCGCCAGGTCGGCCAGCATCCGCCCTCGGCGTGTTATTATTGTCCTCCTCGCTGCCTGGTGTCAGATCACAGGTTTCTCTCTAAATGAAAGGGTTGTATGGATGGATGCACGGACAGATTAATAGTTGAAAGAGCGTATGGATGGATGGAGCCTGTAGAGACATGCAGGGCTGTAGCACGCAGAGCACAGACACAAGAAGAGAAAAGAGAGCGCTCCGTCTTCAAAAAAAACTGATCCAGACAGGTAGAGAAGAAGGGGAAAAAAGGACGAGCAGGACAGCGATGTATATACTTCTTCAGGCTCGCACCTGTAGCCAAAACATCAGGGAAAGACGTTTGAAGACGTTGCCAATTTGCTACAGCGTGGCGCACACAGAGGGCTAACGCAGCGTATCTACACGGCCATTAGACTGCAAAATTCTGCTGTAACACTCAGACACAAATTACATGGTCCCATATAAACACAGCTCCGACCATTACTGTGAGTCACAGAAGATTAGGGCTCAGGATGTGTGTGTGTGTGTGTAGCAGGGTAGGAGTGTGTTACGGTGGCTGGATGAATATGTGTGTATTGTTTCTCTGTGGCAGGGTGTGTTTCCCCCAGAGTGACTTCAGGCCACAGTAACGCAGCGTGTGTGAGTCATGTGTGTGTGTGTGTGTGTGTGTGTGTGTGTGTGTGTGTGTGTGTAATGCTGCCTTGGCGTGTGCAGGGGCGGTGTGCTGTAGCCTGTTTTTCTGCTCAGGTATGTGTGCCCGGAGGGGACATGCAATACTGTACTCCTCTCAGCCATTAGGACGAAATCAGAGGCTCTGAGGTGTGAAGACAGACGCTCTGAGCTCAGCCGACGCACTTGTGTTAAAGTTTTGTGCTGAGTAAAGACAGGATTTAAAAGGAAAGTGAAAATTAAAAATCTTGTCGCATAAACGGAGAAACTATAGGAGTAGATTCAAGCACAATCCAAGTCACTTAAACAAATTCTCTCCCAACTTTCTCTATGTGGAGCTGCTTCGGAGGTTAAATTTAAAGCCCTCGAGGTCGAGTCTTCTCGCCCCTTTTTGGTTTCTGGCTTTGGCAGAGACTCGCGCCTGTTCCTAAATATCGAAGGGACTGTCCAAGAGTGTAGGAATTCTCGTTTTTGCGTGGCACTCCCTCAGCCACATTAGAAAGGAAAAAAAAAACGCAGGCAGACCCTTAAATAGATCACAAGAAACGCTGCAGCTCGGACCACCACACCACATTTTCCACTTTACGTCTAGTGCAGGATGTGTACTTAGACTGAACTGTGCTCTGTTTGATGAGGAACACAGAGAAGTGGGTTCAGAGGAGGCTGCAACGATTGTTTTCATTAAGGATTATTCTGCTGATTATTTTCACAGTTAATCATGAATATCAAGAAAAAGAAATGATGGTGAAAAATCCTGATCACAGTCACAAAAAAGTAAACTTCACGAAATCAATTCTTTCGTGCCGATCAAGCCGATAAGCATAAATATGGCAAGTGTGTGACTGACGTAGCGTGATGTCACGAAGACGCAGAATTAAAGGCGGGACTACCGACAAGGCGTTTCAGGAGCAGTGTTTTCTGTGGGAGAAAGGAGCTTCTGTGTGACCTTTTAACTTTAAGGATTGTTTACATGCACGAGGACATGTATGAACCACTGAAGGAAAGGGGAAAAAAACCTAAAAACCATTATAGGTCTCCTTTAATGGACATATTGTTGGAGTTTTACTATAGAAGGATGTTTTTTTTACAGCTACACTAAGCAGCAGAGCTAGAGCGCATGATTGTTTAAACTTTCCTGTTCCTAACTGATATGTCAGTGACTTCCACTTTATTATCCCAGGCCAAAAATCCTTTTCACAGCACCGTACCCGTCAGACAAGACAGTATTTCATTTATTTTAAATAGAAAAAAACATTAGATAATCATTTAAAAGAAGCAGCAAGAAGTGATCCTTTTTTAAATGTATTACTTTTGTAGTCTCCTGAGGTAGTTCGGGCTCCTAAAAGCAGAGGAAAGTGCAATCTCTTTTAATCTTCAAATTGCTCCAATTGCAGGGTGTAATGTCAAATTTAAAGGAAAGTCTTCAGCTAAAAAAAAAAAAAACCCTTGAAGAAAGAGTCATCTTATTTTCTGGAACGACTGCCAAAAAGTCAGATCCGGTGGAGTTTCCCTTTTAATAACAGGGCTTCAACAGAGACACTCGAGTGGATGAGCAAACAGGCTGGCATGGGTAACCGGGTTTTAACTGTGTGAAAATCCCCTAGGTGGTGCGAACGAGAGGATTTACAAGTGTTGACACTTTGTGTGGAGTTGGATTTCAGACACATCCTCTCGGTATGCGTCGTAAACGAAGCGCTAAGAGCCGCAGAGCGATTAACTCTCGACTTAATGCGTGTTTGTGTCCCGTTGTGTTTCTTTTCCCATTGTGCCGGCAGGGACCTGTGTGAAGTGTGGGAAAGGCGTGTACGGGGCGGATAATGCCTGCCAGGCTCTGGATAGCCTCTATCACACACGCTGCTTCACCTGTGTGTCCTGTGGTGAGTATACCCCCTCCTCAACCCCCCAGACACAACTGAGGATTTAGCTTAAATCCTGTCACCAGCAACACCCTTTCCAAACACCACTTTCAACCATTTACTCTCCAAAATCTCCATTTTTTTTTTCACGCTCCTATCTCCCTCCCTCTGCAGGACGCACCCTGAGAAACAAGGACTTCTACAATGTCAGTGGCTCTGTGTACTGTAAAGAGGATTACATGGTAAGAGTCGAGGTCAAAGGCGTGTTTTGTCATCCGTCTCAGACGTTTTCGGAGTCAGAGGATTGATTTTCCGCTAATGGTAATCTCTTTGTTGTAATTACAGTTTTCAGGATTCCAGGCCGCTGCTGAGAAGTG
Source organism: Pagrus pagrus (assembly GCF_965226575.1). Taxonomy (NCBI): domain Eukaryota; kingdom Metazoa; phylum Chordata; class Actinopteri; order Spariformes; family Sparidae; genus Pagrus; species Pagrus pagrus. The sequence goes on along the minus strand of NC_140204.1, from coordinate 8,927,151 downwards.
TAGTGTGTGTGGCCACCTTATTCTCGAACAGGTGAGGGCGGTGTGTGTGTGTGTGTGTGAACATGCCTCACGGAGAAAACCACAAATGCCTCTAAACTCCCGAGACTTATGTTAGATTTAAAGGGAATATTTTTAGTCTCATGCGTCCCATTTTCCCCCAGAGGATAGAGGAATTCAGTGACGTCTTTTCGCTGGCTCCTCCTCGGGTTCCCACAGCCGATTCTCAGAGGAATGTTTGTCTTTGGGTTTTTTTTAATAAATAAAGAGTAAGAACCTGTAGCGATTAGCTTAAAAACGTTTTACCATATTTGAACCACATAATACCCATAATATAAATAGAAAGCTTACAGTGGGTCTGTGAACAACGGGCCATTTTCTGCATCGTTTGAATGGCTCGATCACAGAGAAGTTATAGGACTACACATGATTGATGCTCGAAAGTGTGTTGATGTAGCTACACTGGAATTATTACAACTTTCTCGTCTCCCGCTTTAATGACTACTAGAAAATAACTGCAAAACAAACTCCTGCAAAAGACGGAGGCATTCAAGGGAAACATCACAGGGGAGATTATTAGATGACCAGTACTGTCAAAGTTAATATGAACCGCTGGTAAAATAAATTGATAGTAAACATTAATTACTGTGCCTATAAATTAATTCTGTAAACTTTATTTTTCATAATTTCATTTATTGTAGCAATTTAAGATGTGGCGACGAAGGATTTTTAAGTCGGAAGTTTTTGTACCTTAAAAATTCTGCTACGTATTACAAATCACATTTCTGCATACACATAGGTATAGGAGAAAATGAACCACTTTAAAGGAAAATGAGAAAATAAATGTCTTAAGAGTCTAGAATGACTTAAATAATATTTCGGTCTTCACTCTCAGATCCTGCAGGCTCTCGGGAACTCGTACCACCCCGGCTGTTTTCGCTGCGTGGTGTGCTCCAAGGCTCTGGACGGGGTGCCTTTCACCGTGGACCATCACAGCAACATCTACTGCGTGGCAGACTACAACAAGTGAGACTTACTAATTTGTAAAAAATACGACTTATGTGTCGGGTGACTATCCTATTCATCAGTGTTTAAGTGCAACAGTAAAGTTTTGCATGTGTAACACTTGAAGAATGTCCCTTACTCATCCCACGTCCTTCAGAGACATTACTCAGCTGCGAGTGCCGCTGGTTTCCACAGTAAATAAACTTTCTCCTCTCGTCCCGCAGGACTTTCGCCCCAAAGTGCGCTGCCTGTTTACAACCCATCCTACCTACTGAGGTGAGTACGTGTTTTCGTCTCCGGTGCACAAGCTGGCTGGAGGCGTGTTCCCGCTTTTACAACCAGTGTAATAAAGGCAATCAAATCTGTTTATCTTGCATGTATTTCTGGTGATTCACATTTTTTTTTCAACAAAACTGAAAGTGTGCCAAAAAAGTCAAATCAGTCTCCCTTTACCCTGAATCTGACCTCTCCATTTTCTCCTGTTTTGTGTCTCAGGGCAGTGAAGAGATCCTCAGGGTCGTGTCTATGAATAAGGACTATCACTTTGAGTGCTACCACTGTGAGGTGAGTCATCTTTCAAAACAAATAGAGCACAAACCTGTTTATTTTGTTCCCTCTGTTTTCTAAAATCTAACAAGGCCTACACTCAGAGACTCTGAGACATGTTCGCAGTAAATCTGCGTGGGTTTCTGGCTTTCCCACTGTCACATCGTGAAGCGCATGAGCCCTTTATGGCCACTTTCCATAAGTCCGTATTTCAGAAGACTTTGCCTGAGGGAATTACCCACAGTTCAGTGTTGTGAGTCTTTTAATTCTTTAGTTTTGAAAAGGGACGGTGTCCATTAATCAACGTTCGAACAAATTTAAATGCACCCAAGTTTTTATCGGCTGTCCTGTCACCTGATGTTAATGAGCATCCTAGAGTAAATAAAAATAATACCACATGTACAGTAGTTTGAAAACGTACTACAGTTTGATTAAAAATAAAAAATATAATAGTTAAATTACATGAAAAGGCAAAATCCATCATCAGATGATGCAGGTGGATAAAAGTAGCGTCACTGGTCACATTTTTAGGTGTCAACAAGCTATTTGTTGGTATTAAACTTTAGTCCGTGAACGTCCGGCCCATTGGCACTCGCATTAGTGAGTGACATTGGGATTTGGCCACATTGTTCTGATCAGACTTTTTTTTTTTTTAATGGTCCTTGATGTCTGAGCTCACTTCCTCTGTGTGTTCCTGTCCTTATCTGCATCTTTTCCCCTCTCTCTCTCTCTCAGGAGTGTGGTAAGCAGCTCTCCGATAAGCCCGGCTCGCAGTGCTTCCCCCTGGACTCTCATCTCCTCTGCCACTCCTGTCACATGGGCAGAGTGTGCACCACACACAACATTCCCCCTCACAACACACACTGATCAGCGCCTTTGGATGAAAACGCCGGTCTCGACACGCTGTCGTTCTCTCACGTGCTTCTGCTCTTTTTTTTTTCCTTCAAGATGAAACTGCTGATATTAAGACTTTTCCACTGATTCACTTTCATTTGGTCTTGGATCAGTCCCCTTTGTCACATGTACTGCCTGCTGTACTTCTTGTACTATTACTGTACCATAGTTATAAGGGAACGGGAAAGAAACTACTGCTTTTTTTACCCCAATGTGGCTACTGTTTGCTGTAGAAGAACAAGGGATTTTTTGCTAAACTTTTATTTTGTATATATATTATGGCTAGCAAACATTTTGCACTTAAATTTGACTTTACTGTAAGAGATTTGTTACGTGAATCTGTACAATTTGGGTAAAAACATTACTGTAATTTCTGTATGCTGTAATAAATATTTCATTTGTGTTCAGTCGATGGTTTAAACAAGTTCACTGTGGGAAAAAAATCCAAACAGACGAGCTGGTTACCAATTTTAAATTTATTCATTTTTTAAATTCTCGGTACATTCAGCACTTGCAGGAGGAGGAAAAAAAACAAACAAGATAACCGCTTTGAACTAAAAACATAAGATTAAAGATATTAAAATTGTAACTATTACTCTATTAGAAGGTAAACTCATTTGTATCTCCTCTTACATATTTATGATTGGAGGGTCAGAGGAGTGATTTCCACACGGACACCAGTGCAGGGAACGTCAGCTTCCCGAGATCATTACAGAATAAACCTCCACTCGACGAGAGTTTCAAGTCTTCCGGAGAAGATGAACTCAAGCATGTGCATTTCTCCTTCATCACCACAACATGTAAGATAACGTCTCCTCTTATCGCACACATTTTCTAGGCTACAGTGTTGAGACTTCAGTACCAGTTGTATCTTCGTGGGAGATGAACTCACACAAACATCCCCCTGCTGTAAGCACACAACAACCATCCAAGGCTGGAAAAAATTAACAGGATTCATTAAAACTTCAAAAACAGAACAGCTTTCCTCGATTCGACAAAGACGGCCAGTAAATTTTGTCGTGAATATATAAAAAAAAAAAAAGAAAAAAATCTCAGTGCTGAAGAGAAGAACACTAAAACTGATCCTAGAAAATATGTGTAGGTCAGGGATCTATTTTGGACTGGTTTTATTACAGGGCTCTGAGGCGGAAGGAACTGTGCACCCGCAGAACTAAAATAAAGAGGCGGGCTCCTAAACCTCAGAGGGACAAAATGCTGAGGCGAGCCAAAAAAACACCACCCTTCTCTGCTTCTTTTCTTCAACAGAGAGAATTAACAGCACTACACGGAGACGAGGAGGGAGAGGACTGAATTTTGCATCTGGAAGACAGAGAGAGAACCAAAGAGTGTAGAGGGGGAGGTTGGAGCTAGATGCACCATAGTTTTACTACTAATAAAACATGTAATAAACATTTTCTGCGTTAATTGACGTGGACGAGGTGTGGGGGAAATGGCAGAAGTGTGTGGAAGACAACGCTGGCGTCGAAGTGGACGTATTTAAAGCACGGTGGGGCAGGTAGCGAGGAGCAGACACAAGTCCTGAACTGGAGGAAAGAGAAACTAATCTCCAGAAGTGGAAACACTCCCTCCCAAGACTTCCTGTCTGCGGCGTCCTCTGCCCCGTCTCTCTCTTCAGCTTTCCCCACAGCCACTCGGCTCTCAGCGGCGTCTGTCCCTCGGGTTGCTACGGCTACGAGAGCGCCGTCCCCCGCTGGCGCCTGCCGAGGGTCGTCTGGGCCTGTGGCCGCTGTCCCTCTTCTTGTCCACCTCCCTGTCTCGGCCGCGGTCCCTCTCTCTATCCCCGTCGGCTCCTCGTCCGGCTGCTGTGCCGCTCGCTGCCGAGCCGCCTTCCTTCTCTCGACCCTTGAGCCTCTCTTTCTTCTCCTCCTCGCGCTTCTTCTCCTCCTCCTCCTGCTGCTCCTTGTGTCTTCGCTCGCGCTCCTTTTGCCGCTCGGTGCGGTCCAAAAGCCTCTGCGCAGCCTGGTGGACACGAAGAAAGGTTTAGTTGGATAAAATGATGTCTCAAACACCCACTGAGAGAGAAAAACATATAAATATAACACCAACCTGCTCCTCAGTGTGGGGAAGCCAGTATATACACGGAGCTGCTTTGGTCTTGAGGAACAAGTCGTCCAGCAGTTTGGCTGGAGGCTCGTCTCCTTTCTCTGTTAATTAGAAAACACAAATAGGTGAATGTTTTCCTCAAGTTTTACACAACTCACCTGTGTGGTGAGATATACTAAATTATCACTGCTAAGTGCAGAATGCAGTTTACAAAACGTGAGGTGCACTGCATCGCTCTTTTTTGTTGAAGCCTACAAAGATTTTTTTAAAATGCACGCTTTTTTAAAAATTGTTGCCGGCCAAATACCAATTCAACTCACAGAGCTTTATTTCAGCTAGCTAGAAGTATGTAAATTCCCAGTGGAGGGCACCTGCTCAGGCCCCAATTGAGGGTGAGAGGCTGTAATATTTGCTGTTTGATAAGTTATATATCCTTCAGAGAAAGTCTATACGATTCAAAAATAGCCAACAAAACTAAACATGAAACAAAGGTTAAATAAAGTGAGATGGAGATAAAAGGATTGGATTGTTAGTTAGTTAGTGTGTGTTACCCTTCTTATCCGTCTTCCTCTCCTTGCTCTTGCCCCTCTCCCTCCTCCTCCTCTCTCTTTCTCTGGACCGAGATCGTCGTCCATCCTCTCCCGGTCTGGCAAATTCCTGGACCTTATCCCGGTCCCACTCTCGCTCGCCACGGGCTCGTTCTCTGCGCTGCATCTCCCTCTCCCGCTCCGCCCACAGGTCCCGCACTCCAACCACGCCTCGGTCCCTCTCCCGGTCTCTGTCGCGCTCCCTGTCCTTGTCTCTGTCGCGCTCCCTTTCTCTGTCCTTGTCTCGCTCGGGCATCAGAGGGGGCAACCGGGTCTGAGGACCGACTGGCTGGGTGACATGGTCCTTCTCATTTTCTGGCTTCAGGACACCTTTGTGGAAGTCGACCTGGAGGAAACAGAAGAGCATCATAATAAGTATGATGGTAACATAATAGAGATTGCCAGAAGATTAATTTCCCTGATGTTCAAGTTTAAACTTTAAAGTCAAAATCTAGCACAAATATTGTGTGTATCACATCTTAGTTAACTAGTGTTGTTAACATTAGTAATGGATGCTCATTTTAAATAAAGTAACATTCAACTAAGACATTTCAGTGCAAATTCTGTCAATATATAATACGTTTAATCGACGTGTCAATTGATCGCACTCATCCCTTAAAATAATGTACTCTCTTGAAATCTCCCAGTTGTGCCAATAATCAAACGTGATGGAAGAAATGACACTGCCTGCAGCTTTAACAACATCCCTGACACCACTCAAGACTAAGGATGTGTTTGCTGATCTGAAATGGTTCCAGAAATAAACCTATTAATATTTAACTTCTCATGCTCTTACTGTGGATGGCCTGCTAATTGACAGCGTATGCTTGTAAGTAAGTCGTATTTTTCCCCATCAAAATACGATAAATTCATCTCACCATCTACTGTAATGCAATTTGTATTCCATCAAGTGTATCATTACCTCATCCTGCTCGCAGAAGTCGACGGTGAGGACCTTGGGGTTGCTCAGAGGCCATTTGACCCGGTGGAGGGCAGCTCTGGTGGCGACTGCCTCCTCTGCTGTGGCGTACTACGAGGACAGAAGAAGAGGAAGGTTGATCAGGCTGAAAACTGTAAAACATCTCAACCAAAACACAGAAAAAATAAGGAACAGATAGAGGGAGATCTGATCTCACAATCCTCCCATTCTCAGTTGCTGTGTGGTGGAAGCTGAGCCTGTTCTATAAAACAACACCAATCCTTAAAAATAGCTCAGCATTTGGTGAAACCTGCTTCGAATGGGTCCGTTTGGCAGCAGACAGTTTCCACAAGCGGCTGGTTATCACTTCCAGCCTGACAACATGCTCAGCTCAATATGAAAATATTGATTTGTTGGAGCTCACCGTGACAAAGCAGTGAGACTTGATCTTGTCGATCCAGAAGCCGTCTTCCACCATGCTGCCCGTCCTGTTCAGCAGCTCTTTGAGTTGGCCCAGGGTGAAGGGTCGTACCTATGGGATACACATCAACAATCACGGTTACCCGTCATCTTCAGTCACAGTGGAATAGTTCATGTAAAGTAGGAATAAACAAGAAGCAACACCTCATGGCATGATATCTGTAAAAAATAAATGTCAGAGTGCCTGCTGGTTTGATCTGTACTTTGAAATGAACACTAGGTCAAACAGAGATCTATCTTGAAATGGTCACAGTTCAGAAGTTGAGAGCTTTTAGCTTAGCTAACAACATGGTCTTCCCTCTGGCGCCTCCCTCAGGCCAAAGTCCATACCTTTTCCAAAGAACAGCAAAGCTGCTTCTACATTTTAAATCCATCAGTTGTGTTTATTTGGACAACATTATGGTGACCTGCAGTTACACAGCAGAGCCTTACACGTTTAGTCTTTCTAGATTCTGTCAGTGTAGTCTGAGAGCTCTTGTTTTTCTGAGATTAGTGAGGCTGGGTGGCATTAGAGATCTTGCAGTCTTTGATCCACGGGCAACTCTAAGTCTCGCTCTTATGACGCAGGTACAAAAAAATCTGCAAATGCTAGTCATTAAATGTGTAATGTCTAGTCTTGTCACAGTCTGTTTAGTCATGCAGTGTGCCCCTAACTAAAGGTGATGCTTGACTACAGCCATAATACCTGGGTAACTGTTCACGACTCTAATTATGGGAACGATGGTGATGTGGTTGCCACTGGCATCAACGCAATATGCCTCATTCATGTCAAACTTGTAGGGTACATTTAGAAATGCGGGAATTTTCTGTACAAACCATCGTCCTGACATCATTTTGCAAGTGTGGAAAGTTTATGGCTCCGACTTGACCGGGAGTATAACTAAATCTTTTTGATGAATACATTTTGCCAGCGTGGAAGAAAAACATCATTTTTTCACTGCACTTTCTGTATGTCTTGTGCACTGAGTTAAAAACCCACCAGGTTGGTCACATGGATGATATTTGAGATTTTTCCATGAGGTGGCGAGGGCTGCCTGGTCGTGCGGACGGGGTCATCGATGGTGACGGACACGCCGGACTTCTGTTGACTGATGGAGCGACGCACCACACTGTCGCTGGGGGTAACTGAGGAAAAGATGAAGAGGTGAGAAGAGTGAGTGTGATGGGTGGAAAAAATAAGAACAGGAATGTCTGTAATCAAGAGAGAAAGATGAAGCACTGCCAGAGGGATGATGGAAGAGAGAAGATATCTTTACCCAATTATCTACAGCAATTAAAAAACCACAAACTTTTCAGTGAGGTCGTTTACCTTTCTTTGCCTCTCCATCGAGGTTGACGGATATCTGTGTTTCTGAGGCTTCCTCAGAGACGCTGTTCTTCCTCTTGTCTCTGGAAGTCCTGCGCTGTTTATCTTTCTCCGTTTTCTCCACCTCTTCCTCTTCCTCTTCATTTGTCCGTCCATTTTCCTGGCCGTCACCTGGGACGATCTGGGGAGGGATTACAGGTGGAAAAATGTTAATGTGACAATTCCAACCGCTGACAAAGGCACCATTTCTCGAGACTGGTTCGCAGTAAGCCTCTTCGGACCTGTGTGACGGTGCGTCGGATCTTGAGGCCTTTGTCCTGGTCATCCCTGCTGGCGTCCAGGCTCTCCTCGTCCCCAGACAGCTGCAGCTCCTCTGGGTGCAGCTCCACCACTGCCTCCTGGTTCACTTTGATGTCTGGGATCAAAGACTGCAGGATCCAGACACAGACAGGAGATGATGGGAGGAAAAGAAAAAATAGGGACAAGAGAAAGAAAAGAAAAGGAAAGAAAGAAATCTGTCAGCTGATACAACGCAAGAAAAGGTGGACACTGGTTTTGTTGTTCCTCAGTTGTTCTGGAAGGGTTTAACTTGTGTAAATAATGAGCGGTTTGATTATAAATCCTGGGATTTGGGGAAGCTGTAATCAAACCAATAGTTGGCAGACTAAGATAAATCTTAAAAGCTGGGTGTAGCAACTTGATCTCTTTGACTGATGAACATTTGGTTGGAAAATAAAATTCTTGGTCATTTCAGAAGCTCTGATCTGCTTCTAGACAGAAAAATAATCAATAAATATTATCCCACAGCCCAAAATAGCAGCTCCTATAAAAGAATTAGGTGAATCATCACATTTATTTTCCACATTTTCCTTGAAAGGACACCTTGGTCCTGTGCTGTGTCAGTACCTTCAGTGAGTCAGTGGTGATGCTGATGGATGGTTTCTTAGCAGTGACTGACGTGCTGGAGCCCCATCGCCTCTTCCTCCCTGCTGCGGTTCCTGTCTCGGCATCTCCCGCGCCTCCATCTGTGGTGGCTGGCGACGTCTTACTGCCTGCAGGAGTCAAAACATATCACTGAGGAGAGGAAATATACTCCCAGATGGATGAGCTACTTTCTGCTGAGCAGAACTTCAGTGGCAAGTTACTGCAGGCTCACAGCCCGAAAGCAGAAATAATTGCTTAAACGCTTTAACCTAAATAGTTTTTCCAAAAGGTGGCAGTGACTAATTAAAGTTTATAAGGAGTTTGTAAATGGAACTGTGAGATTAAACTATTTCAGGAACATTTTCACACCAGGCTATGTTCAACATGTTGCTGCACATTTGTTGAGAATGAAGTGCTTTCTGCCACACAGAGGTCATGTGAAGTATTGTATGCAATGAAAAATAATAGGAACTATGCAGCAGATAAATATGATGTAGTGTGTGTGACCATGTCCTTGTGTGGACAGGTTCCTCACTGCTGGACAGAACCAGCACATTAATTCAAGTGTTTTGTTTAAATATGACTTTTAATCACTGTGCTTCCAATCAACATTATAGTCCAAAAGGAGTGTGTGTGAATTTATTTTGTTTCAATCTACCTCAGTCAGGCAAGCTCATTTTCTAAGGTCTTTTTTTGGATATTTTACAGCTACTTGATTGACAGATTAATCGACAATGATGATGAGGATTTAAATGCTAAAAGGACGGTGTTTCCCTCTCGTCCTTGTTCCGCTCGTTTCCTCATGCAGGACGAAAGATGTAACTGGTATACTCACTGGTCAAGGATATCTTGCGAGCAGCAAAAGCCTTAGGAGTGGTGCTCTGGAAGGAGAGGGAGACAGAGAGAACATACAGAAACCCCAGGGGTGCGGGGCAAGATGAGAACCAAGAGTCCAGACCCAAACGGGCAACAAACAGAGAAGAGGAGAAACAGGAAAAGTGGAGGAGGGGTCGGGGCAGGGGGTTAAAGTAACAGAGGCCTGGAGGCTCCAATTGTAACCACATTATAGAGAGGGATGTTGGTCGATACAGAGACTCCAGACACATCTCTGCCTTCCACCTCTGCTCAAAGACACTCAGATAAATCATTATGCTACGCTGTGTGTGTGCGGTAGACTCTTAAGACAAGGAAAGTAGATGATGTGCATTAGGACATGAGTAGACCTGCTTGTAACTTGTCCAAGTGAGGTTTGTTTTTACAAGATAATGTCCATCAGAGAAGCTTAGAATAGGGGGGAAAAGGAGACCAGCTAAGGGTGTGATAGATAAGACTCAAGTCCCATTTGGACTAGGGTGATTTAATATATAACCTGTGCTGGTTAGTGATTTTAAACCTGCCTGAAGGCTATATTATCTGAGATTTGTTTGCCTCCCAATCCAGTTATTATAAACAGCTCTAATGACGTTTCCTTCCATGATATAAATCCTGAGTTTCATGAGCTCAGTACACAATGCGACAACTGAAGAAGTCGAAAAGGATTTTGCTAACCTAACAGATCACTTTTTAACATCGGTCAATGCTGACAGTGAAGGAAAAAGTAGAGACGAACTTTATGACCCCACAAACTCTTTAAAATTGAAGTTGTAGGTTATGTAACAGGTAATTGTGTATTTGCTGGCCTACCTTTGTACAGCTGAACTCATTTTATGCCTTGTATATGTATGTGCCATATATATTAAAAACTGTTGCAGATAACAGTCCCTCTCTTTCTGTAAACACACAACCCAATGAACATTAAAAAATGCTAAACTACTGCTAAATAGTTACATGACTTTCCTGCTGCAAATCATTCTCTACTATCAGACCAGCTCCTGTGATTTGATTGCAGATTAAACATTGACTTTCATTATCATTTAAAGTAAAAAATGAGGCATATAGTTGAATCAAGTATTGTAGTTGACTAACACTGTTGAATGTTGTGAGTGATGATGAGTTCTGGGGAGCAGAGGTGAAGAACAGAGCGCTGAAGACTCAAAGGTTTGTCAGGATCGGTGCTGCAGTTCAAATTCACCTCGATGATTTACCGTATATAAAATAACACACAGCTGTAGACCAACAGTGTAAGTTTCGGTGTCAAAATATCAAATTAAAACTGCAGCACACGTGACAAGTTAAAAACATTTGTACGTAATTACAAAGAGGGAAAGAGTTCATTCCTCTTAGTCTACAAAAAAGATCTGGAGGAAAGAGATTTTTTTTCTTTTCTTTTCTTTTTTTTTTTAACACTTAATCCTTTAAAAAAAATTGTAAACATTTTAAATAGAGGAATAATCACAAGTCATTTCCTGGTACCATTTGACACCTGATTCCTTACTGGCTCGACTATGGCCCAACCTCACGACAGTGTGTACTGTATCTAGGCAACAAGGATCCAATCAGAGTAGGCAGAGGAGTGAGGACGGGGCTCGATTTGAGTGTGCAGATAAGCCACCAGGCGGGAACTGATCACTGGATTGGACTTTTTTCTTGAATGGGGCTGGGGAGGACTTTTCTTGATTGACTGCTGATCACACACAGTCAGGTTTCAGTCTTTTGGGAAGTCTTGAGATGGATTCTGAAGGGGGAGGGGGGTTGATGTGTACTTTGTTAGTCCATGATCATCTTAAAGAAAAAAATCCATTTTGTGATGCTTGAGTTTATTGTCTTTAATTATTATAGTTGTCCATGTTCTCCAGTGTACCGTCCTGAAAGCCTTTGCATATCAAAAATTTCAAAAATGATGGCGGTTGCTCTCTTTAGCAGTTCATGAAGTCTCCATAGCCAGAAGGTTTGCCGCACAGTTCTTGATTTTGTTTTGCAAATTGTCAGCACAGGCGGGAGGTCTCTTCAATGGGACAAAGGGGGTAAAAAGTAATCCAGAAGAATTTGTCTTTGTAAAATTATAGTCCAGACAAGTAGTCAGAATGAGAGAGTCGATGGACATCAATCTTGAGTGTAGTTGCCAGCGTGAATGTCTCACCACTCACATGATATCATACGAGATGCCAAGTTGTGGGTGTAGCGAAGAGATGAATGTGGAGATAAATAAACAGCAGCAGCAGTTATCCATTTCCATGCAAGCAGGATATCATGACTTCCTGGTCAAACATCCACTGAGTCACACTGGAGTTCACTGACAGCGTGGCTGCAGGAGAAGGCAGGCGATGATTTGCTGAGTATATCCAGCTCTCACTGTGGGTGATCAATGTCGCTGTGCACCCACAAAAAAATCTTGGTGCGTAATACTTGTCCTTTGCATTATGTCCTTTGAAAGTCTGTCCTGCAGTGGAGCTGGTGAAGAGCTCAGGCAACAGTTTTTGTATGAATGACGCCATCGAGCGCGTTGACAGACGTTAAGTGTCAAACAGTGCACTTTTAAAAAAGGTCATCTTGTCAAGGTAGAGGATGACTGTTAGCTTACAAGCTCAACCGATTAGAGTGTTCCAGATTTCAAAGTGTAAGAAGAAGTCCATATCATCATGTCATAGAATCCAAGAAAAAGTCCAATGATCATAAGTTGCTCACCCCAAACAGTAATCGTACAAACACTGTATGGGTTATTGCAGTGGTTATCAGTCCAACGTCATAACTCCACCTCACAGGCAGGTGGCAGTGTGGGGTTGAAGGTAGAGACAAAAACAAAACTGAAAAGCTGAAGAGTTTTGTCTTTTCTCGAAGGGTCTGTACTTTGCCTCTGGAGGATGGAGGCACTGGTGTTGGAGGGCAACATTTTATGAGAGTGTCCTTGTCCTCAAAATGGCAGATGGGAAAGGCAGGGAGAGGGGGAGGCGACACAGAGCGTTTGAGACGCACTCCCCTTCCCTTACCCCATCATTCATCACCACCGCACAGTGCAGCACAGTCCAGTCCGGTTCAGGTTAGCAAGCAGGCATCCAACCCCTGAGACTGGCTTTCCATGACAACTGTGTGCTGCTGCAGTCACCATGGCTGCCGCTGCTGTCTGTGGTGGTCTGAAGCAAGCTCCAGTTCCTGCTGGCTCAGCACGCCACTGCAGGGCTACATGGGAGGCCATGCAGGCTTTACTCAGTGCCATTGGTTTGCAGACTCTGGGCCTAATTCAGGTACCAGCGACGCACTTGAACATAGCGGGACAGGAGGAGTAGGAGGAGGAGTGGAGGAGGTGTTGGTGTTGGTGGTGGTGGTGGTAGTAGTAGTACGCAGCAGGTACCATTAGGGGCAATGGAAGAGGCATGGGCACCTTCATAACAAAGCAATCAATGGGGTTTTAAACAGCAATCACACCATAAATATATATAGTGAGAGAGAAGCGTTCATGATGGGATACAAAGGCAAAGATGGAAAGTAGGGGGACAAAGAGGGGGAGAGAGACAGTGAAAGAGAGTGAACTGAAGAGAGAGAGAGAGAGAGAGAGAGAAAGGCGGTGTGAAAGGAGCAAGCGAGAGAGCAGAGAATGAAAACAGGGTGAAAGAAACAGCAGAAACAAGCCCTGATGCATCTCTACACACACTGTCAGGGTCCATTACTCATGCAAACCCAAGGGGGAAACAAAACCCACACAAAACACACAGTACAAAAAAGAGACACATGCCGATTATAAGTTCAATGGCATAGCAGCTCAACAACAAATTTAAATAAGGCACTCTGGATAAGAAAGTCAAAATCTCGATGCCTAAAATGTAATGCATGGCCGTGGGCATCGTTTTTTTATACAGCAGCAAGAAGTGAAGGCTGAATGTCACATGTAACACTAACAGTAGCTTCATAATGAGACCCAGCAACAATTCTCGAAGGTGTAACTGTGTGAAAATGCACGCTATGTAGCTATTTAAAGAATAGAAACTGCTTGTGATGGCATAAAATGCAGTACTCTGATCCAGTGCAATGGCTCTTGTCAAGACCCTGACACGCCACATGCAAGAACTTGAGCTGCATTAGGCAAACTGATCAGTGTCGACCACAGAGGGTTACACAGCGATCAATAATCAGCTCGGTGTGTCAGGGCCTTGAAGTAATGCTTTTCTTTTTCACTTCCTCCCTCCTGAACAAAACACACACAGACAAGAACAGCGATATGACAAGCATGCACTTTCTGCGGCATAATCTAGCAACACCATTACCATCACAGTTTGCATTCAAGCAGTATCAGTACTTAACATCCCCACTACATGGACCTGACCGACAAAGAGTGTGTGTGAGAGATCATGTAAGTGAATGAGCCGGTTATGAAATATTATTTCCATTAAACGCAGATGGAAGAGATTAGTTCATTTCTATTTACCCCAGGACCCAACTCCAACTCAAACCCTGTTCGTTCACCTGTGAGCATTTGCAGAAACCTCCAACTGGGTGATCTAACGAGCATTTAAGAGGTTAAAAGGATGCAAAAACTGCATAAAGAGTCAGAATCGAGAGGACAGAATCTCCACAGGAGCCAAACGACAGGGTTGTGTTGGTTTTAAGTGACCCTCTTTACTTGTTCTGTTCTACACATGCTTTTGTATGAATGAGGATGCAGGTTAGTGGGAGAGACAGAGCAAAGACCCGGGCACCCCCATCCTGTCAGTGACCTTACCTCCTCCAGCCGGCCCTCGCTGTTCTCTGGCTCAGCCCCAGAGGGCGGCTGCTGGGCCATGGAGCTCTCTGATTCCGGTTCAACCTCGGTCACGGCGGCTGCGCTGGGCTCCGACACCTCCCTGCAGAAGACAGAGAGAGAGAGAGAAGGGTGAGGAGGAGGGTGGGAGACAATAGGATTTCAAGGCAAAGGCTGTATGAGAGCTCAGGGTCAACACTGGGCAGGAACTGGGGATAGGCTTGTTATCTTTACCTGGCCCTGTGTACGTTTTCTAAATCAATCTCTGATGCTAAATCTGCATTATTAAGATATATAATGTGGCAGTGACATTTTAAATTGTGAATCAGAGTGGTAAAATTATGTTTATTTATGAAGAAGTAAGAAAATTATGCTTTTCCTTATTTTTCAGTCAAAGTATCAGTCAAACTCTGACTAACTTGACTGACTGGGGAAGTGAATTGTGAGATGTTGATGCTTTTCTTGGTCTAATAGGACAATAAACTGAACATGTTTTGGTTTAAAAAACTATTTGATTGCAACACCTGGAGTTCAATGAGCATTTTTCACTATCATCTGACATTTTATAGATCAAACAATGAATCAAGAAAACAATCAGCTGATTAATAATCACTAGTTGCAGCCTTATTAAAAGACAATCCGGGAATAAACAATGTGTACAATAAGGCAGAGGATTACAGTGGGAAGATTCAGAGAAAGGGTGCCGAGGGGCAGTGATCTGGGTCACTCCTACTATAAATAGCTCACGAGCTAACGGATACTCAGGGTCGCAAACACCCCTCAATCTAACCATCAAAGTCCAAGACACAGACTCACAGCTGACTCCGTGTGTGTGGTCTACATTTGATCCCTGCTGGGGTCGTTACTGAGAAAAACTCAACTCTAACTCAGCCAGTAAAACTCACGCTTTGTAGTCACTATGAGTCAGACCTCACACAGCTTCTCCACACATTGTTTTATTTAATCGTTGTTATCTAAGACAGAGCAAATAAAAGCAGATGTCATTATTGTATTTTTAGCTACACCCTCATCTTTTCCCTCTAGCGTTATCAAAAGTCTCCTCCGCTGCCTCCGTGTGACGACACAGGCATCAAGTTAGCACCCTGTAGGTGGGAGAATCGCAACCTCGAGCATCCTTCAGTCTATTACGGTGCACAGTCTCCTCTATTGTTCAAACCATTACATGATGCTTTAGATTTCATAGCGAGCATTTCACAGGAAAAGGGAGTAAATGGCACATTTCTGAAAAAACTATCAAACAAGGAAATGTTTGATAGTGTCGGTGAATTCAAGGAACACATTTTGTCCCTAGTTGTTCATTGGTAATTTCGTACCAGGTATAGCAGGAAATTTCGGACTTTAAAGCAGCAACACAGTCAAAAAGGGACATAATCAGTAATGCATGTGATTACCGTTGTTTTCAGTCTGCGGTTTATTTTCGACGCACGTCTATAAAACATCAGAGAACAGCTACAGGCATCAGAATTCCTTCAAGCCCAAGGTGACTTCTTTAAATATTTAAAACCACAGTACACCTTACAATGATGCAAGATGAGGGCAAGCGCCAAATTCTGGCATTTGAGAAGATTGAAAATGCATTTGAAAAATGTATTTTCTACCGCCTAATTGACTAATCGTCGAATTGTTGCATTGATTAGTTGATTGACCTCTAGGATGAAGGTGGTAAGCAGCCAATTTAACCTTTTGAAGAATCCTTCTGGCTCAAACACGGACTCACCTTCACCAAAAGTCACCTCTACAACCAGGTGAGGTGCTATATGTTTTGGATGCACCTAATAAAACCCTTTACTTCCTTTTGAGACTGACACAATAACTGTAAAAGTCTCTTTCAAACTTGTAACTCAAGCAACCTAACTCGGCTTTTCTCTTTCTTCATGACATGTAACATGGTCACTGGCAAAATAGGGAAGCCTGTAATGTTAGTCCCTGTACTACTGAAATCTATCCCAGAGCGTCAGGAGAGCCTGTTCAGCCTCCCTCTCTGGAGATTAGTCACTGGTAGGAGTGTAGGCAGGAGGACAGCATTTTCCCCTCCTCCACGCCACGCTGAATCTCCTCATTTGCCCTAGGTGTGGATGTCAATGTCTGTGTCCGGTGTGTGTGTGTGTGTGTGTGTGTGTGTGTGTGCCTCTTGGGCAAGGCCAGAGACACACCTGCACAGGCTATAAAGGGAGACAGGTGTCAACTGGAAATACAACCCCTTAGGATCAGTGAAGGAGTAAAGGCCAGACCAAGGTGATGTAATGGTCATTGAAAGAAATAACGGCTGACTAACTGTGTGTCTGAATGATGCTCGGCTTGTTCTTCAGCCTTGAAGCCCTCTTGTCATGCATTTCAAACAGCTCTGTGTTCATACGAACAAGCTGGAAGTACAACTTGAACCTGAGGAACAATAACACAATCTGAACAATGGACCGTAAGGCATTACTTCTGTTTAAACTTCTCAAAAGAGAACATACACACGGTACGACCCGAGGCAGCGATTCTCATTCACGGTTGCTCAACAGACGCTCTCAAATCGTGTCCCAATAAACAACCTGGACTCATAAATCAGACCAAAATATTGTCACTGGTCAAATCAGACATGCAGTCGGCTCCCATGGGACGAGAGTGAGAGTGCTGGTGCCAGCTGGGAGAATTATATCACACCATAAGGGCCCATTCACACCGACTGTACAGTTAACAGATGTCTGCTTTAATGATCTCCCTTGACAACAGTGAGATCATTAACAGCTACAGCAACACAACCCCAAAACACACAAATATAGACTTTCTGCGGGCTTGACAACAAAACGAGGATCTCATAAGAAAATGTATATTCTGAAATAAGAAAAAGCCTCTACAGTGCATGTGTGAGGGAAAGGCAGAGAGGGGGTGAAATCACTGTCTGTCTGGATGTCATCATCACACCATGAAATCTGAGCCCATTATTTATTAATCAACGTGTTCCTTCAGAGTGAAGCTATTTAAAGGCATTGATAATAGAGAGGAGACCCCCTTTTTCCCCCTGGAAAAATATCTCCCCTGCTCCTTCACTCAACAAAAGGCTCTCACCGACGTCCCCACCCCCGGTCCTCCTCACATGGGCGAGCATGTAACACGCTCCTAAACCAGGCCAACGTGAACTGATGACATGATATTTAAACAGGCAGGAAAAAGGAGCTGCTAGCTAAACCATTATCGTGAATGTACAGCCAGGACACGACAGGCTGATGTATCCCCGTTTGCTAAAGTACAACCAGCAACCTGAAGCCTTGAGTCGCCCTCTGGCTCACTCTTACCCGTTTTTGTTGCCTTCGGACAGCATTACGGCCGGCCTTTGAAAGGGAAGCCCCGGGGATAAAAGCTAACACCCGGTCGCTGATGGTTATTCCGGTCAGGCGTGGGTTGAAGTCGGGGACGCGGAATAATAAAAAAAAAGATCCGGTCGCGGTTTGTTTCTGCTGCTGAATAGCCCCGTGCACTGCGTCGGTATCAGGGATGCAATGCATGCATGACGGCCATGTTGGCTAGCGAGAGCGAGTGTCAAGTCTACCGGAGTGGGGGGGGGGAAAACACGATGTTCCGGTCAATGATTTCCAAAATAAAAGCTCAGCGAGACGCTCGTTCCGAAATGTAACCACGCGTAATGATTAATTAAGGAGTGGGAAAAACACGGTCTCTGCTGCCGGCGTCAAAAGGGGAAATGCGAGATAAAAGATAAGGAGAAAATGAGCGAGCGTGGAAAAAAAGGACCCTGCTGCTCGAGAGAGAAGCAGCATCACCCACGCGGCGTGTGGGGCTGCCGCATTGAACGCCTGACAAGAAAGCCAACGTGCTATAATTAGAAACGAGCCAGAAAACCGTGGGGTGTGTTTACAACAGGCTCGAGCTTTAAGGAGGCATGCTGTCAGCTCTTTAACCAGCCAATCATTTTAATAGGAAGCGATATTTAGCACGAATTTCCCCATGCTGACAAACGATACACAATGGTGAATTATTTCCACCCTTTATGTGACCAATCAATCATTCCAAGCATAGCCAAGGCACAAAGATGAGACAGGATAGGAGAAAAGTATACTAGTGCATACCTCCTCCAAGGCCCAACAGTCCCCCTGTAATGCAATCAAGCCTAATACAATATCCAATGTCTTACAATATAGTGTCTGAAAACAGACTACCTATATCAAAACATATTTAAATCTGCTTGATCCAGATTTTTTATTAGGATCGAGTAGAATTGTACTCATTATCTATACCAGTGCAGTGCATAAAATTGATTTAACCATGACCTCTATCTATTGATAATCCCATAACGACTTACCTTAAATACACATTGCTTTTGCTATTTCCTCTGACAGTTAATTGAAGCAAAGTGTACAGGGGCATGATCACATCTAGACAAATGCAGTCATCATCCTCAATATCCCAAAAATTCAGTGATTAAGTCCCTGTTGTCTACCAATTTCCATTTAATTCATCAGCTTCTCTAAGAGGAGGAATCCTGAAATGTGACGTATTATTAGCCCGTCCAGGAAAGTCAAAAGCAAGTTGAGATATCCAAAATAAAGAGAAGATAGAGTATATTTGAATTAACTGAAAAAAACACTCAATGAATTTCAAACACACAACATTGTTGTTGAATATTACAGTGTGCCACTGGAGAAATGTATCACATTACTGAGCAGCATATACAGTGCATAAAATTAACAAGAGTAACAGAGAGAGCAAGGTGTTGCATGTTTGTGGCATATTCTACAGATATAGACCATGTATAGACATATACACAGTCACTGAACTGTAGTGAAAGGTGTTATGTTGCTGGTGCGATGTCAATATGACTATCAACAGATCATTTTTGCTCACGCAGGCTGTGTGGCTGCCCTAACGTAGTAGGTGGCAATGTGTTGTTTCACTTGTTACTGAGTTTAACTGTATGTTAATGATGATTACTGACCTTTTTGAGAGGTATTGTTTCTCTGCCCCCTTACTCAGCTTAGTCTTTTTCTCATCCACTGCTTCTTGTCCTTGGTCAGGCTTCTGTGAAATTATTCAGAGTTAAATCAATGAAAAAACAAGTAGCCCAAAGATCTTTCATCTTATAAGTGCATCAAAATAGAAGCCATGGATACATACAATCATCCAATGATTCAACTCAACAACTCAATCAACCTGATGCATGGCAAGATGGCAAAAACACCTGAAATGAAGCACACTCAGGAACTTTCTACGAGTGCTTCTGCATGGCACCAAGTTCAATATAACTGTAGCATACAGATCTCTATCGTTGCTGTAGCAAATGACATCGGTTTTGACACTGACATCAGTTTGATCACTGACCTTCAGCTGCCTGGCAGGGCGCGTTTTATCCTGGGAGGAAGAGGAGGACTGTGATGAGCGTGAAGAGGAGTCTGATTTGGAGTCAGAATCTGATGAGGAATCTGAATCTTGGGCCTCAGTCACAACCACTCTGCCTTTGCTGGCTCTCTCCTCTCCCTTGTACTTCTCCTTTTGCAGATTCTCCTCTCTCCTCTTCTCCTCATCCTGGCGTTTTCTCTCTTTTTCCTTTTCCCCTTCCTGACGTTTTCTTTCTTTTTCCCGCTCCTCTTTCTGACGCAGTTTCTCCTCCTCTTCCAGTCGTTTCCTCTCCTTCTCCTTCTCTTCTTCCAGGCGTTTCTTCTCTCTCTCCTGTTCTTGTAGCCTCCTTCTTTGCCTCTCCTGCTCCTGGTGTTGTTCTCTCTCCTTCTCCTCCTTCAGTCGCTTCTCTTCCTCTATCTCTCGGTTCTCCTGAAGCCTCTTTTTCTCTAATTTTTGCAGTGGAGATTCAGTGGAACTGGCAGGCCCAGCAGAGGAGTGTGCCTTCTCTCCTGACATATCTATTGCTGATGTGGCCTCCCCTGCACGGAAAGCCCCCTCTGACTCCATCTTGTGTACGAGCAGAGACAGGGGCCCTGGCCTGCGCTTCACAGGAGGCTCGGGACTGCTGGAACGAGAGCTTGAATCTGAGTCTTGACGCTGCACATTGGGAGCTGGGAAAGGCGCCACCCTCGGACCACGTGCAGCCTCAGGGCCCTCTCCCTCCCGGTCATCTGGTGGGCTCTGCTTGGGAGTGTCAGGCAGGGGAAACAGGTCAGGAGGTGGAGAGGGAGGAGGAGTGGGGTGGCGTAGTTGCATCGGGGTGTGGTGCGCCTGTGGTGGTGGGATGTGCTGCGGAGGTTGAAGCTTGCGTTTGGATCTTGCAACTGTTGATGGGACACTAGGGGGCATCTGCTGCGACTGGGGAGGCGCTCTGTTGCCCCTCCGTGCCCCGCCAGGACCAGGACCCCAGTCGTCGTCATCCTCGCTTTCATCATCACCGCTGTCATCTTCGTCATTCTCCTCATGGACGTGACCTCCTGCCGAGACCCCGGCAGATCGGCTCAGGTGGAGCACAGGATGAGCTGATCCAGGTTCACTCGGTGCAGTGCCCTCCTTCTCCTGGGCTCGTGGTACAGCAGGGGGCAGGCCCTGGCGGTCAGGCTGGCCCAGGACACGCACTGACAGGGAGGCTACAGCACGGGGAGGAGAGGGTGCCGGTGGCTCCTTATGTCCTTGATGAAAGGTGGCTCGCTGCATCCTAGCTCCTGGAGCCTCAAGCGACTCCTGAGGGTGCAGGTTAGGAGCCGGTCCCATGTCAGGGCAGGAAGCCATCATCCTATGAGCCATCAATGAATCTCCAGCTCCCTGCTCCACCCTGGTCATTGAGGGTTGAGAGAGCATGGAGCGGTGCTGCTGGGCAAAAATAATAGCCAAGGTGACTATTTTTTTTCCCTATACAGTCATTAGCATGTTTTGAGGCATTTTACAAGCGAGGAAAATTAACTGCATGATGACCAATGAAACACTAAAAACTATTTTTTTTAATGTAAAAAGCACTATGTAGATTTTCACAATATTCTCTGATCAATGTGTAGCAGTTTAGTGTGTCCTTCTCTGAGGGACACACTAAGCAGTGAGTGGAGGTTACTGACCTTGTCAGGGACATACGGAGAGCTGTCATTGTCATCCGAGTGGTCTTCATCCTCCTCCGCCACCGCTGGGCTTTCTGTCAGAGAGGGACACAAGACAGGGGTTCAGGGGTTTTATGAGCATGTTCATACAAACGAACATGAAATTAGGTGAGTACAGATGTTTGAACAACGTAAAATAACAGGACTGCTGAAAGAAAGAGTGTGTATCTTGCAGTTATTTGGGGCTAAAGTATACGTCCATGTGGCAGAGACTGTGTCAGATATGAGATTGCGTGTGTTGTTATACCGTCTGCCTCGTCATCTTGCTGGGCTTCTCTCTCCAGCCTCTGGCGAAGGAGCTCCTGCTGTTTGGCCAGGTACTGTTTTATGAAACTATTCTGGCTCATCTCCTCACCCATCTACAACACAAAACAGTACATAAAACAGCACTTTGTTAATACTTCTGCACTGTAACATTCACAGAGCAAGTGTTTATGAGAAGAACTGTTCGTCTTAGTAGGGAATATTAAATGGGTTTGATTTCATGCAAATAAAATATTGGGCTTGCCAAAAGCACTTAAAATGCCTGCACATATGTTGACAAAAGCCTTAGAACATAACTCATCTTTTAAAATCTCTTCATACCTGTGAGTTGGGCTGCAGCCCACTGTGGGAAGAGGATGACTTCTGAAGATTTTCCAGCATCAGAGCCTGCAGGGAACAAGGAAAGGGATTATAGTTGTTGCATACATTTTGTGGGAGATTATTTAGTGAGTTGGCTGCCTGATAATTTTTTCTCACAACTACATGAATACATTTGTATTTGTCTGAAAACTTGTTAAAGTAGTTTTGTTAAAATCATCACTTTTGAAATATTGCGCATTTAGATAGTAACCATGGGTTCACACATTGTACAAAGTTGAAAACATCAACAACAGACCATTCACTGTAATAATACCAAAACGTTTTTTCTCATTGTTATGGATCTAGGTTTAATTTGTTTTGGCATACTTGATATAAAAAAAGGTTAAACATATACACACACAACATACAATTAACAAAATATTTTGTTAAATTCAGAGCACCAGTAATTTCCACTCAAATGTAACTAAAAGATCCCGATTAAAATATGTCATAAAATATTGCTAATTTTCAGTATAACAATAGCAAATACCATACAGGTCCCTCAAAATCAAGGTGCAAAGGATCACTGTCAGCACCAAATCTAGTGACACTGTGTTGCTACTATCCTGAAGTGCCACCTTTAGACACTTTCGAAGGCTTGGTTCAGTTGAACCCCGGCCCAACGAAGGTAAGCGTTTTGAATGTATGCAAAGCCCGATATTCTCCACTCTCCACCTACAGAAACTTAAAAGACTTCAGTGGAACTCCCTTGTGCCTTCATGGCAAACATGTGGTACTCAATATATATTCATTAACAAATATCATTGTCTTAAGCATTACATTTTTTTTAATGAAGATGTTTTTATTCAAGCAAAACAGCCATTTTAAAAATAAAATACAATATAGTAAAATATGAGGTCCAAATTCTTGTTAATAAAGTATATATTACAACATTTAGTCGACAGTGCGAGCACAGAGGGACAAGTTTCATACTGATGGTGTGAAAGTAGATATGCGTGCAATAACAAGGCTCTGCAGTTGTAATAATACCTTATCCTTAAAAAGTGTAATCAGCAACCCTTCAGGGCAATAACAACCACTGACGACTCTCAGTTCACATCCTCTGTAGGACTTCAAGCAACCACGATGGAGTTTAAATTCAACAATTTCAGATTAACAATTCAGGGCGTTTAGTTGGAGTGATGGTAAATGACTATATTATTAGTATGGTAAAGTAAATAAATAAATATTCCTCCACCAGAATTTTATTCTAAGCAGACTGGATAGGCTTTTAAACCAGCACGTGCCCTAATTAAAAATCAAAAAATACATACTAGAAAAATAGAGTGAGTAAATAAAATAATCTAAATAAACAAATAAAAAGTGTTTTATTTGCAGTGTCTGCACTTTTGTTTTCCGGCGGAAGGGGGACTCACACTCATGACCTCCCTCTTTTTTCAAATCCCGTCTACGGCCCTGAAACCTACCGTTGTTTATCGGCTGACCGCCTCGTGCAAAAAACAACGACAGTCTTCGCGAAAACAACTTAACACAACATCGATTAATTCCGTCTTACTTCCTGGTGGCGCTCGTAAAAAAAAAATTGTGTTTACATGGCGATGCGCGCCCCCGTAACCCAAATACACACACACTCGCACACACAGCGCGAGCGCGGCCGCGGCCGTGTACTGTACACTGTGTGCGCTCGCTTACACTCGGCTTAGGCCTCGACTTGACAGGTGCACAGTTCAACTGTGTGCAACACGGTGCGCCGCGAGTAGTTGCGAGTTAAAGTCCCAACTCGGTCGGTTAACAGCTTCGTCGTGCCGTCAGTCACAAACGACCGCACACGAAAACTGTTGTTTTGCGCGTAATAACGTGCGCCAGACTGGTTTATGTGTTCCCGCTCCCGAGCCCACACACACACACACACCGATACGGCCTCTAACGTTACTGTTAACCCCCGCCGTCACTCGCCTGCTGCTGAACTTAGCCAGACTCGACAGGCGGCCGCAACACGGGCCAAAACTCACCCCCTTCAGCCGCTTGACGAGCGTGTTTTTCTGCCCGCTCTTCGAGAGGTTTCTCTGCTCCAAGGCGGCTTTTAAGTCCGCGACTCGGAGCGATTGTAGAGGTTTTCCATCAAGCGTAATATCTTCGTCCGCCATTTTGCTCCCTCCGCTTGTCTAAACTCCAACAAGCGTCGCTACGGCTGCTGCTCGGCGTCACAGCTCGGCAGTTTCCGGACGAGCTCGGTTCGTCCCGAGTCACATAACAGCTCCGAAACAACATTGGGCCAATTTAAAGCCCCTAAACTCACATTTTTAATACGACATTTTAAAACTTTATTTGGATTTTGACTAGTCTGCTTATATTTACTGTCTCCGGAGTCATTTTTGGCTAATTATTCACACAAAAATCACAAAAAAAAACACATTTTGTTTAATTGCAAAAGATGTATTTGTGCATTCTGAAGGGGAATACAAGACAGACATCAAATGTAGTGTTAAAAGTAAAGTGGTTTAGGTCTGCTTACTGTGGGAGGGGGGGGGGAAAAAATCACTTTTATACCTCAGCAAATATGGATAACAGCCTCATAATGAGTTCACATAGTGTAAAAACCTTTCTTGTACAAAAGAAAATACAGCAATATCTTTCTTATGAAAACAAAACAAACAACTAAACAAAAACAGGCAGAAACCTTTTTTGTTTGTTGTAAATTACCCAGGAAACATCACCCCTTGGTGAAGGATGTGCATATATAAAGTTAAAGCAACTTAAAGCCATGCAAACTGGAAAGCAAAGGAACATAAAAAAAACTGACAATAATAAATAAAGAGCTAAAGGTTACATGCTCTCTTCATACGTAACAGTATAGAGCCTGTTTTGGCAGGCAGGTATTCATTAAGTAATACTTCAAACCTCCACAAGGTGGCACTGCAGTAGAGAAAATGTAAAAGGAAGAAGATAAAGTATTCCTTAAAGAATGATTTAAACTGAGCCACACAACAAGGAGGATGATTATGCAATGCCCTGACGCCGACACCGATTCGGATCTGAAAAGTAAAACTTGATTATAAAGTTAAGCAATATGATTGACGATACAGACAATAGATCCTAACACTTAAAATCCAACGATGCAGAGCACCCCAAAGATGAAGCCGGTCGAGTGTTTACACAGTCAATATTTGTAGTGTAAATTTTTGTTCAGCTTCCGTTCGACTACATGTTCAACCGCAGCTTCATCCCTGAAAATTAAATACTTCAAATGGAAAACAGATATGGATTTTGTTAGAAAATGCAAACTTCTCCTACTTCAATCAAAAAGTGGGATATGCTTCCTTTCAGTTTCTACTTAGGCTGGGTGATATGTTTAAAAATCAAGTACACGTGCAGTGAAATGTATTCCACTGTTATACTAGACTGTCCTTATTAGACATATTTGACACCCAGCCCTCACAGCAAAGTCGTAAAACTACCAAAGCAGGTGTGAGTAAGCACTGTTGACAGTGGTGACAACATATTCGCGGGAAATTAACATGAAAAGCAAAAGGGTGTCAAAGAAACACGCATGCAGATCATAAGACGACATGTGCAGACAGGTGAGCTTGGTCAACTGGTTTCTTATCCATTGCCAGGCTACAAGTGACTGTGGGAAAGAACAGGATTACCCAACCATCATTATTCACTCTCAGTCGTTGCATCACTTCTCAAGTATTATCTCTCTCTGTCAGACAGGACTCCTATTTTTTCTTCATGAGGTGTGTAAGACTGCATGAATGTAATGTGTTGAGAGGTGTTTATTATAATCCTCATGAGGGGATTACACGCCGTGCTGCAGTTAATCTTGGTTGTCTAGTGGAGATGGGAACTACACGAAACACAACACATACTTGCACAGATTAAGAATGGAAGTCGGGCAAACTTCCTTTTCCACACCCTATTCCTTTTCTCCCATATTAAGCCCCCAAACACTCAATATGCAGCTTCAACAGCTTCAGAATGATAATCACAAAAGGCCTTTCAGGTATCACAGTAAAAAGTAGGCCAGAACCAGGATGTAAGGCCTCCTCCTGTGCTATTTTTGGAATAGGGGGGGATGGCTAAATAAATAGAGGAAGGAAGGAAAAGTGGCTATCATGTGAGGGGAAGAAAATATGGCAAACACAATAAAGCAAAGCTCCCAAAAAAAAAAAGCAGTCTGCGCGGATGCTCAAAGCCACGACGGGGCTTCAAATATTCAATAAGTTAACACTCAAAAAGACAAGTGTGCATGGCATCAAAGCACGGAGGTCAGTATATAAACAAAAGGCAAACCAACACACACTTGAAGGACAGGACCAACACAGTCAAAACCCAGCCTCGTAACAGCTGCAGCAAGGCCGAACACTCGTTCCAGGGTTCAACTTCACTTGCTTCAATCCCACTCAAACAAAAAGGTAATGAAAGAGTCTAACAACAAATAAGGCATTTCAAAGGGAGAAAATATACGTGTAGTGTAAACAAAGTTTTTTACGCAAGCATACATGAAATATCATGAAGATATTTCTGCCAGACGCTGGAGCAGAGTGGAGAAGCCAGCTGCCTGCTGGGAGAGCTCGGCGACGCGGTCCACCATCTCCTGAGTGGCGGATACCGACGGGTAGTTTTGCGCTGCTCCCTTTGTTGCCACGACAACGGACTTCAAGGCCTGGCATAGTCGTCCCCCCGAGGTTGTGATCTGAAGTAGAGAAAAGAGTTAATAACTGAATTATTACACAGCTTTGATCAATTTTCAACTGCAAAAGCATTTTTTGTCTTCCAGGCTACATATCATGTCTCGCAGAGGGCCTTTCTCTACATACCTTGGCCCTGAGGTCGGCAGAGCTGAGAAGGCGGGACAGCGTGTCCCCGATGAACACCAGCTTGTGCGCCGTCACAATGAGACTCTTCCCTCTGGCGACGAAGATGCGCGGAGGTTGGTTGCCCTGAACGCTGCTGAAGAGCACATCGATGGCGTCGGCCAGGCAGGAGAGGTGAGCGAGGCTCTGAGAGGAGTAAAAGGAAAGCAGCTCCGAATCCTCCAGGGAGAGGGACACCGGGAGGGGGGTTTGGTTCAACTGCATGAGGAAAGATGAAAACAAAGTATTTGTAAATGGAAGTTATGCTACAGCATCAAAAAGTAAACAAAGTTCTCTACTTTTGGACAAATCCAGATATGTGAAGACGTTGCATGTGCTATGGGATATTACAACGGTAACTTTCCTCTGTTTTCTGATCATTTATGGAGCAAATGATTAATAGAGAAAATAACTGACATTTGAGTCACAGCCCGAATTTTAAACAACCATTTATCCAACTCCTGAATATCAGTGCTTCCTCATGTAAACATACCAGAAGCAGAAAAAAACAACTTTGATAGAGTACATTTTTGCGGCGTAACTAACAGCTGCATTGGCGGCAGGAAAAAATAACAATTTTGAAAGTAATAAGTGAGGTATGCTTTGGAAAACGGTTATTAGTATCCTAAAATGCGCCCAAACGGGAAAAACCACTTGAACTGCACAAGCTGCACCTTCTCAGTGATGCAGAAGTTTTATGACTATGTCGACGAAATGCAAAACATGTGCAGTCAACTCTCTTTCTGTTGAGACACTAAACTTAGCAAGAGAAAGTCGGGCACAAACACATATATAGCACGTCAGCCAAGTGCCACTGTTGAAAGAATTACTGTGCTTTTCTGTCACTTATTGTCCGGCAGCCTCCAGTCTATGTGAGGCAAGACTGTTAAGATTTACAAGTGACCTCTTGTTGGTCATCTATGGCGCAACCGAGGAATCTAGCAAGGAGTAGAAGAAATGCAGAGTGATAAGAAAACATGACCTCAGTCTCAGGCAGCAGAAGGCAGAGCTGACTTAAGAGATAACACTAGACAATAGTTGACTGTAATCTGTGCTTATGTGTGTTTTTTCGAGCCTCCAGTTGTAGTCCTTGTTGTTGACTTCTCAGAAACAACGAACAAACGCTCTCACATAAACAACACACTCTACAAACATGGGTTCATATGATAGGTAGGTCAGGTAGTGTTGAGAAAGCATGTTAAGCGTAAGCTGAAAACGGGTTTGGACTACATCGGTAGCCAAAGAGCTGCTGCAAACTGGATTAATGAGTCACAGTGCTCATTAGTAAACAGAGTGCACTGTGAACACAGAGTGAATCAATGACTTATCTGTGTAGACTTGCTGTGTGTGGTTCTGTACAACAAAAACTCTCTTAGCATGACAGCCTGCGGACTGCAGGAGTGGAGGACTGTGTGCAGAGGAAGAGACTCACCCTCAGCTCTGCAGTGATAGTTTGTCCGTTCTCGGTCAGGCTGTCAGGAGGCGGCTCAGGTTTACCCTAGTGTGGGAGGGAGAGAGGAGTCGAGCATGTTTACAGACACATTTAGCAGCCATGTTTGTACTGTAACCATGACACAACGTGATGTGTTGAAGCACAAAAAACACTTGTCGTCTAGGGAGGATAGAAAATGTGTTTCTAGAAGATTTCTGTGTATGTAAGCTTATAACTAACATTTCGCAATTGAAAAACAGAAGCGAGTGCTGACAACAGGCGTGTCTTCTCATGCTGTTACTACAGTATTGTCATCGCTGGCTGGCACCTCACCGCGAGACCTACAAAAAATGTGACGTTTTAAAATCTGAGAGGATGCTGTAAACTCACTATAAACAGGAACATACCCTATTTTTTTCCTGATAGTGCTCGATAGTGTACAACAAATCTGTGTTGGAAAACAGTGGGCAGAGAGCTAGTTAGCAGTTACCAGTTAGCATCCAGTCGACAGCAGGGTCCTACAGGCCAATTGAGCCAAAAGCTATCAGCTAACAAAAATAAAAACACTGTTCAGAGGGACACAAAGCATTTAACAGTGAACTGCAGGTTTGGAGGTAAAAGTATAAATGCTAACACTTTTGACTAACAACTGTAAATGATAAAGTAAAGAAACAACATTTTGATTTTGGGACGGTTTATGTTTACTTCGAGATGGTTAAAAAAATAAAAGAAGTTTGGGGACGTGAAATAAGTTATTCTGGAGCCGAGTGCTGGCTAACAATAAATTCATTTCATCATGACAACTGACCTGCAGCTTGACGTATCCAACACTGTCTCCAGTAGGTACTGGGGCAGGAATGGGAGTCAGGCCAATCCCTGCGTACTCATTGCTGGGGTCATCCTCTCCATCAACAGGGCCCACTGTCAGCGTCACAGTCGATGGAGTTGGAGGCAAGGGAAAAGCAGGCTGAGGGGTTGGGGGCAGTGGCCTCTCCTGGATCCAGCTACCTTTACGGGAGCCCATCCCACCCCCTGAAGACTTCCCGTCAGGCACGGGGAGCGCGGGCAATGGCCTGCGGGACAAGGAGTCTTGAGATGGCAGGCGGGGGCGGCCCTGAGCCTGCAAGAGGAGAGCGCTTTCCTCAAGGGAGCGTTGGACCAGCGTCAAGAGCCCTTCAGATGGAGGAGCATTTCCAACAGCAGAAAGCGCTGGCAGGAGGTCCGATAAGCGAGCCCATGCCTGCTGAAGAGGCGGCGGAGGATCATCCGAGTGACTGGCTTTCCAGGTCGACAGGATTTCAGCCAGCGAAGTGGCCAGATCCCGCGACGACAGAGTGGAGGCCGAGCAGGAGACTGTGCTCAGCACCGAATGGACGAGGCTGGAAAGCGAGGCTCTCCACTGCACATCGCCTGAACCGTTACTAGAGACGGAGAGGCGGCGAGTAGAGGTGGAGGAGGATGACAAAGAGTGAGGGAGGACTTCGACAGTCAAAGCAGGCATGTCATAGATGCCACAGTCAGGCTCAGAGGAGTCCCGCTTATGACTTCCGCCACTGGCTCGTTTCTCGTGTCCGGGGACACGATAGACCTGTCCAACCTGGGACGCATCCTCAGTAGAGAGGCTGGTGGTGGACTCCCCTGGGCCCAGAGGCACACCTGGAAGTGTGGGGACACTGTATACATCGTCATCAACTTCATCAGGCTGGACATCTGATGTGCACATGTTCAGAGCGATAGTGGGGACATCATAGACCTACAAGTGGGGGAGAAGACAGAAGGAATGTTTTGAAATGTGCATTGTGTGTACAGAGGGTCATTGCTTCAACAGCTACATGCAAAAGCAGTGAGTCTGCAGTCCACACACAGTAATTGCAGGCAAAGAGGAAAAAATAATCCAACAGCTGGCAGACATATTCAAGCAACATTAAAGGGGAGACCACTGGGGGCAGGGTGCTGTGGTATGGCCTTGGCATGGCCATGACAGATGGGTGTGACTGGGAGAAAATAGCAGCAGCATTTGGACTGGATAGACAGGCTCACACAGCAGACAGAGACAGGTGTGGCCAAGCCTCGAAGGGGGGCAGGGACACAGACTGATGGTGGAATGTGGGAAGAAATGGTGACAGGGTGTTTGATAGTCATCTTTTGTTGGTGAAGCGCTTCACGTGTACAGACACGAATCCAACACAACGGTTTACCCCAGTTCCCAGCATTTTTTTTTTTTTTGTAAATCATAACTTTCACAAGGGTTGTGATTTCACTGTCACTTTCGATAAAGGAGAGCTTAATTATATGGATATCACATGCAGGAGCAAAACCCTCAGAAGACAGCACCAATGACAGTTCAAATCTGAACTCTTCAAACAACTACTTCTATGAAAATACACAAAATCAAAACTTTACGAGGTCAAAATCTGACCTGAAAAGATCAAAAACTTGTCAAAATGAACAAGCCAAGCATGTTATAAAAGCCATAATCTAAGAGGAAGTCCATTTTAAAAAAAAACACAATCACTTTTAAAGGAGGTTGGTTAAATAAAGATTCTTTACCTCTGTCTCAGAGTCAGCTTGTGGTGGGACACTGCGAGGGGTGTCATAGATGCCATCGTCCTCACCAAGGGCAGATGGGACTGGACGCTGCCACCTGCCACTGGGAGGGGTGTCATACACCTACCAAGGCAACGAACACAAAAACAAATTATGTTTGCAGGTCCTGGTCTCCCAAACTTTGTATTTTTTTCTGACATGCTTATGAAACATGCTGATCTACTACACTCAAAAACATTTTTTGGAGCAATTTAAATGTGTATAAACCTGCCAAAGAAACAATAATATGAACCAACAACTGCTTCAACAGTGGTACAGTAAGTGTAGTAGCCATCACAAACCTGATCATCAACAGGATCTGAGTAATCCTGATTTCCTTTTTTGTTCTGCACATTTCGGATTTTCTCCAGGCCATTGTTCATCCTTTCCTCCTTATTCTGGGGAGTTCCGCTCTGTTTGTCCACTTCTTGCTGCAGGCCTGCAGGAGTGACCTGAGCAGTGGGTTTGGGGACAGAATTAGAATCTGATGACAGTGCTGCTTGCTGTGCATCTTTCCTCGTAACTCCCCTCACCGGAGGTGCCGGTGGTGGAGGTTTGCGGGCAAAATTTGGTGATCCGGGAACCCTGATCTGTCCTGCTCTGACCAGCAAAGGGGAGCCCCGGTGACATGCCAGGCCGGGTTTGCCCCTGGTTGCAACAGGGTTGGGTGAAACTCCCTTGAGCAGAGGTCTGGGAGATGCTTGGGCTGTGGTTAATGGAGATGGGTGCTGATGGGCCAAAACTGTGGCCGGAGTCCTGTGAAGGCTTGCTCCCACAGCGGTGGGTGTCTGGTACATCCCGGGTGTGTCTTGGCTCACTTTGGGCTGGGGGCTGCCGGGTATTCCTCCCACGACAGAGGGGCCATTAGAGCAGACAGCTGGGGCCACAACTCCTCCTGTTGGGGATTGGTAAACATCGTCACCTGCGAGTGGGGTACCTTTGGGCACCAAGTAACAGTCGTCCAGGTGTCCTGTTGTTAGTGTTTCTCTAGGGACTAAATATGTAGTGTCATCTGGTTCATCAGCTGCCCTTGGCACTCCAGTGGGGGAGAGGTACACAGACTCTGAAGCCATGAGAGCTCCTGGCTGCCTGGCATGCTGAGCTGCTGAGGGCATGGGACTTACAGGAGTCTGATAAAGTGTTCCTGGCATTTCCGTGCCTCTTCCTCTCAGAGAGGGTGAGCGAGGACGTCCTGCCACCCCAATATCCCAGTCAGGTCTGGGCCGGGTGCCAGAGCTGGAGTGCGAGCGGGGGCGCCCACCCTCGACTCTGCGCAGCTCCCCAGGCCTCGAGGCTGCTGCGACTCCTCGTCCTTCACCCACGCCTGGCGGGGAGCGATACACTCCATCTATGTCCTCTGCACTGCTGCTGACAGCGGTCCGTGCCAGTGGGGAACCAGGCGACAGGTAGACCGAGTCCTCAACAGGGCCTGGGTTTGGGGCGGTTTGAAGGAGTCGAAGGCGGTTGGCAGGGGCAATTCCCTGCCTGCCGTGAAGGGAGCAGAGCCACCAGCCCGGCCCGCCACTCTGCTCCTGTTCAAGAACCATCAGGATGTCGCCCTTCCGGAAGGCCAGCTCCTCCGGGCTTTCTGCCGCGTTGTCGAACAGTGCCTTTGCCAATACCGTCTGAGAGAGAGGGCGAGACAAGAGTAGAAGTCATAAACACGGGCCCTCTTGTTCAGTAATGCGCACACACACACACACACACCAAATGAAAGTAGGTTTTAATCGACAGCCTAAACTCACACAAGCAAGTGTCTCACATTTGCACACCACAAACAAACAACTACATTGACACGGCAGTGCCAAGTCAGGAGCATAAAAAGGGTGATTGTTTGGAGCTGTTGAATGGAGAGTGAATAGGAGTGAATAGGGAAGATCTCGTAAAACGTCTGCATGGGAGAGCGAGGGGGGGAAGAGAGAGGATGGATGCACACCAAAATATTTAAAATGTAAAACCCAGGCATCATGACGAAATCAAAAATTCACAGCTGGGTCATTAAGCGTGAGGCAGAGTGAAAGAGGGGCACAGTCAGGGAGGATCAATGATCAAATGGACACAAGGGCTTAATGGTAATGAGGGAGATGAGAGGGAGGGGGAGGGGATGAGAGGCACATCTGTCCCTTGCTGTTTAGGCCTTAATTGCCAACCCAAAGCCAGGGAGTCAAGCCCCCTTTCATTTTCTATACCCACCCCCTGGGGACAGCTAGGCTCCATTGAGCCATGTGGGACCCCCTTAAAACAGTAATGGAGGCAATGAGGACAGTGATAAAACATACAGATAAGGTGGGAGATTATTAAATAGGTGAAAACAGTCAGCAACTAATGATTTTTTTTTAAATCAAGTTAGTTTATCTTACATTTGTCCATCAAAGTGGTATTATTGAAACCGGCATATGCAAATCCACACAAACAAAAGAGACAATTACTGTACTTACAGAGACAGACATCGTCGCTAAGTTCACAGTTATGTCTCAGAGAAACTATAACTCGAGTGTCCCGGTCAGTCTGGGTCATCCATCGAGATCAGCTGTGGATCTCATGGACGTGCTGGTCGCCAGAGACGCTCGGTGCAGAGGCACAGCTGGGTCTGGGCAGGACACATCTCCAAGTCCGGGCGCCTCGTCGTCTCAGCCTTCATAGGGATCCTGTGAATCCACGCACAAACGCTTTTCACGACTCACACATGACGTTCACCTCAACTCACTCGTTACGAGAGACATGTGAAGAAACAGCCAGGCAGGCAGGCAGGCAGGCAGCGGCAACACCTGTCTGGGATTTCCACGCCCAGTAACGTTACGTTGAATGCAGCCCGTTCAGCGAAAGCTAACGTTAGCTTAGCATCGCAGATAAATAAGCGGCGTGCACTCGCTATTAAAGATATCTCAAACAGTTGAGTGTGTAGTCGCTGCCTCGGCTAAATGATGATTCATTTGAACGTACGCTGGCAGGAGTAATGTTAGCAGTGTTGTCGCGGCCTAGCTGCTAACACTAGCTTGGTAGCGCTAGCTACGCTGGTTATCTTCATCGCCTTTCGCTGCTAACGCTATAGTTCAGTTCAAAACAACAATGGCACCGCCGGGTAAAACCGCTGAACGCCGACTTATTTACCAACCTACGTTAGCATCACAAAGCGGCCGTTATAAAACAATTACCTTGTTTTTTTTCCCTTTTCGCCGACAAACTTCACGTCGGCGCACGGTCTGTGATACGTGAAATCACTTCTTTTCAGGCGTGAAAATCTGTGGCCATCGGCGTTCAATCATCTTTGGCGATGACAACAAAATTCCCTCCGCCTCCTCGGAGGCTCACGCAGCCCGCTAATGTAACAGCGGAGGATGGGTGTCAGCGCCAGGCTTTAGACCGATCCGACAGCTGTGGAGTCGCGGAAGTATCCGCAGCCCGGAATGCACACGGCCTTTGTGATTGGCTCGTTTTTGCGGGTTGCGTTTATGGACCTCAGAATGTATCCGTTCACCAGAACACTGAGCTGTAAATTGAGAAATTTAACTAAATATGTGCCTCGTAGTGCGACTATCGTCACACGGTACAGCAAAAATCTAAATTAGCTAAACAAATGGCGTGATATTTTGGACGTGCAATTGAGTTTGAAAACAGCAAACTGCGTCGGGTGCTCACTGGATGCTTTTATTTTGACAGCTGGACTCCTACCCGGAAAATACTGACTGTAGCGACACATGAATCCTCGGCAGTCAAAGGTCCAGGCTGTAGACTTGAGAGTATTTCGACAAATCCTACTTATGTACAACCTCGTGTTCAGTTTCGCATGAACTGCAGGGTGAGATAATGCTTTACATCATACTTTCATGGTTGCATTAGTTGCCTATACAATGTAGTCCACTGTGTAAAAGCATAAACTTGCATAAAGTTGTCTGCCTCTGTAAATACACCGATCAAGTGTTTCATTAATGTTTTTCCTTCATCGCGGATAAATAGCTGCATTATTAGTTTAAGTGAATGATGAAAAAGTGGGTGTCAACTTAAGTTATATCCCTCGAGATTCAGCTTGTGCACCACTCATGTCAGTTCAGATGACCTCTGCCCTAGTTACCCAGTGTTTTCATAAAGTCCTCTGTCCATAGGTGATGTTGAGGAGTGTATTCAGGTGCCTTAGGATCAATCCTGTTGCTGGCCAAAGGAGTATGTCTCAAAGCAGTCTTGCTGGGAAGGTAGCCATAGTCACTGCCTCCACAGATGGGTAAGAATGACATGATTGACTTTTGTCTACACTGCCCTCCCTAAAGGAACAAGCATATATTGACATATACTTAAAAATATTATAAGGAGTCCACATATTTGACTATACATGCCAACATATTGTCATTTTGCATTGAATATATGACAAAATATAATGAATTTACATTTTGATAATTCATTTTTAATACATACTGACTGATGTGAACCAAAAAACTATCATCACTTAAAGGTGCACTATGTGTTTTGGGGAAGAAAATGTAATCAGAGGGGAAAGATCTTCATTGACTGATTTGTTATGTCTAAACAAACTAAATAAACAAACATGATCAAAATATTGTCATAACACTGTTTAATTGCTACAAATAATTTTAAAAAAAACAGAGAATTTGAATATATTAGATCTACATATATATAAGACATGTTTCTGTTGCATAATGCCTAAAATACAGAGACCAGTAACTCAAAAATTGGCTTTGGAAATAGTTATCTGCTGTCCTGATGAAACAGCACATTCCTTTCGCTGATATATAATCTGCTCTAGTTCGGGATCCTCAACTTTGCACTAACTGAACTGTCACTGCAACACATATTCACCTTATTGATCTCATGTAAAACAGCTACAACACACTGATGATAATATTGAGTTGTTACACACTTGATCCCTTGCTGAGTGCTTCCTCTCCTCCTCAGAATCGGTCTAGCTGCCGCTCAGGCTCTGGGAAAGCGAGGAGCCCACGTGGTGGTGAGCAGCCGGCGGCAGGCCAACGTGGACAAGGCCGTGGCGCTGCTGCAGAGCCAGAGCATCCAAGTGACTGGCACCACCTGTAATGTCGGCAAGGGAGAAGACAGAGAGAAACTGGTTCAAATGGTGACTGTTTTTTTCATTTTAGCAACGCCGATTATATGGATCTCATACAAGATTTGACTTCAAAGCACTATAATAGTCTCGTTGTGTGTTTGGAATAGACTCTGGATCAGTGCGGGGGGATTGATATCCTGGTGTCCAACGCAGCGGTCAACCCGTTCTTTGGAAACATCATGGACTCCACAGAGGACGTCTGGGACAAGGTACACACAACAAATAAAGTCCCAGCTCTCATTATAAAGCAAAAGTCCGAAAAAATATTAAGAATTATTACAATTCTTCCTCCTCCTTTCATTTATTCGGATACAGGATCATTTATCAGATCATTTTAACACTGAATATTTCTTTCCAGATTCTGGCTGTAAATGTGAAATCAGCCTTCCTCATGACTAAGTTGGTGGCGCCTCATATGGAGAAGAGGGGGTGAGAGACAAATAATTTGGGAAAAATGGACCTAAACACTATAAAACCGTCCACTGTATATTTGATGCATCTGTATTTTTCTTTTAGAGGGGGAAATGTAGTGTTTGTGTCATCTGTGGCTGGATACCAACCAATGCAGGTCAGTGAGAGTATACGCAGAACGATTATCCTCAACATATTTATATTAAGATAAATAGGAGCAGGGTTAATTTAGCTCCTTAATTCCCACCAAACCTTTGCAAATGACAGGCTTTAATAAAGACAAATTGCGCCAAGGCATTTGAAAAAGATGCATATTTTACTTGTTAACCTTCATTTACCGTTGCATAGTAATAGCTATATGTGAAATAGTGCGGTTTTGGCTTCATCACACAGAATTAATATCAACACAAGACAGGAAACAACATTGCAACATGACTTTAAAATACTAAAATACAATTATATCCAACAGCTACAAGCTATAGAAATGATATTCAGAAATATTATCTTTTCCATAACTGAATATTTCCATCTCTGCAGGCCCTGGGTCCTTACAGCGTGAGTAAGACAGCGCTGCTGGGTCTGACCCGGGCGCTGGCTCCTGAGCTGGCTCACAGTAACATCAGAGTGAACTGCGTGGCCCCCGGAGTCATCAAGACCCGCTTCAGCCAGGCGGTGAGGAATGAAAACACACAGTCCACTCCTCGGATCCCTTTATTTACATCTTGGGGATGTATTTTGTTGAATTACATTTCACGTCATGTTTTTCTTTGTTAATTCACTCAGTTATGGCAGAATGAAGACGTCATGGACGAGTTCAAAAGGCAGCTCAGCATTAAAAGGTACAGCTCATACTCAAGTTTGTCACGAATATACCATAGTATTCACAAATATATGAATACAATTCCTTCATCTTTCCCTTCAGAGTTGGAGAGCCCGAGGAAATTGGTGGAGTGATCGCCTTCTTGTGCTCTGACGAGGCTTCCTACATCACAGGGGAGACCATCACAGTGACTGGAGGGATAGGCTGTCGACTCTGAATTTCAAACTTGCACTTAAATGTGTGTGTTCCTGTGTAGATATATGTCTTGATTTTGTTTTTATTACTTCTGCCATTCATCTGAATAATGCTTGAGAAACTTTAAAGAACCCATTATATAGAAAGTGAGATTACAGTGTGCCTAGGTGCTGTATAAATACTGTGCAAGTATCAAAACACTCAGTCCACAGAGAAATGCCAACAGCCCAGATTCACAAATTGTGTCTTTAAACAAGCTGTCAGGACATCCACGAGGTTGTGATGTCACAACTATAGAGTCATCTACAAAAACACTGTCGCAGGTGATGCTGAAACATGGTGGACTGTTCCTGCTCAGGCTTGTGAGAGCTGACCAATCAGAGCACACTGGACTTTTCATTGGGGGGGTCCTTAAAGAGACAGGCAATAAAAATAATGAATAATAATAATGGGATAATGTGTTATTTGAACATTTAAGTGTGTAGACATTTTCTAATCCATTAATGAACATAATGTGGGACATTTCAATGTGAGCTACTTTTTAAGTTCTGATAAGTTTATGCTACCCTGTGAATTTCTGCGATAAGATTTCTAATAAAGATACGAACATTTATACAAACACGGACAATTTCAATTTCTAAATAAATGGGAAGGTTTTCAGCAGTGTTTTGACAGAAAATTTCGATTTAGTTTAGTTCATAGACTCAGGTGCCAATTCGTTTGTCATATTTGGGGAGATTACTATTAAAAAAGTAATTTAAGATAACATTTAGGGTTACATCTATCATATTACTGTCAACGAATAAAAAAATGTTGGTGGGGGATTGTCATTGAGACATGTTGGCGGTTGATATTAGATGAATGTTCAAGCACATAAAAAACATGATCACACTTCATTAGTCGAACACCAGGAGCAGTTCACTTTAATAATTTGCCATTATCTATGTAAGACAAGTTAAAATACACTTTAACATGGTGAATAAAAGGAAAATAATGCACATATTTTCATACACAATATAACTGCAACATCAAAAAACTTTATTAACTAAGCATATCATATTGTGGGCTTAAAATGTTTAAAAAAGAAAATACATCTGACTATTTACAAACAAACAATCTATAAAGTAACAGTTTAAAATAACATTTTAGTTGCATGCCAGTGCCCATAATCAGTGGCAATGCATTTCAGGGCTTATTTTCCATGATGACCACTTATTTAAGTTTAACTCAACTGAACCCAACCACCACCCCCCCACCCCTTCTAGTTGGTGGCGAAAACCAACGTAGCCCCAGTCAAAGTCCTCTGGCGTTTTTTGGACATCAAACTAGGTGTCGAAAAATCCATTTCATCATCTGCGTTTGATGCCAGCAGACGACAGGTCCCGCCGAGTCATCCCAGGTTTAAAGTACTCCCTCAGAGTGGGGACATAAGTGCCATGTTTGGTCTTGTAATAGCGCTTCATAAACAGCTGAGGGAGACAGAGTCGGTTAGGAAACACTGGTGACAGAGCAAATTGGCCACAGTAACCCTATTTTCACACATTTTGAGGATACATACTCTGACTTTGAAGTTCTTTGTCGCCTCATCCTCTGAATCAGCTACGTATTCTTCACTCTCTCCTGGGAGGGCCGAGGTCTCTAAATACAAAAGTAAACACAGTCAAACTTAACCCTCAGCAGATGATTTTTCCCTTGTGCTAATTCCCTGCATTCAATTTACATGATTTAATTCACCTGTGTTACTCCTTTGCTGAGCGGGAGAGCTGCTTATACTTGGTAACACAGGATGATTTCTGTCAATGAGAAAGGAGAAAGTCATAGTTTCATTAGCTGGTAAATTACTAAGATGCCTACTGATCTGCTTTATAATTTTAAGTCTAAAGACAGCAGTGAAACATTGAAATGTAATCTAAATGATGAAGTTCTTTCTACTGCCTGCATGTTTTAAAGGGCACTATATATATCTCACAGAGACAGGAAAAACAAATGAAAGCAGAAAACATTTAAATAAATCAATTGTTTTTATTGTATTTGTACTGTTAGTACAAGTGTCAACAACCTATAATGTAACTTTCTCCATTTATTTGATTTAAAAGACATTTCATATGAAACAAAATATACAATATACAAAATATATATAGTATAATTTTGTCCAAATATGCAAACATTTTTACTACAGTGATCGCTGGTTTAAAACTTTAAGATACAGAAATCCAAAGACATAATGTAATTTAGCAGGTTTTCAAAGGGTTATCTCCACCATTTTAAACATTTGTCAGGTTTTGGGGAGTAGTACTGCGTATGTGAAAAATTGTGTATAAGCCTTATATGGCTCCAGAGGAAGCTGCATGTAATCTGATGAATTGCCTCCAGCGGCTGAGTTGCATTGTGGGTAACGTAGGCACCAGGTTTTGAAAAGCAGTCCACTGGTCTACCATTGCACTCCTCGAACACTGACGGAAATTGATGCAGCAGAACCAGAGATATCACCTTTTTAACCATTTGTTTTTCAAAATTGAGCACCTACATTACCCACAATGCAATTTAGCCACTGAGTGAAATCACTGGAGGCAATTTATCAGATTAAATTCAGCTTCCTCTGGAGCCACAAACGACTTAATTGTATTTTTTTTCACATATGCAGTAATACTCCCAAAGGCGTGTAAACACACTTTAATGGGTTAAATTGGGATGAACCCTTTGACAACAAACTTTACAGGGCATGCTTTACACCATGCGTACAGTATTTCCATGTCTCTTACTCTTTGTCGTCCAGGCCAGTATAATCCAGGTCAGGCTTTTGTGGTTGGTTGCTCGTGCTTGGAGCTTTGACCGGCGGCTTCCTCCTCTTATTCTGCGGTTTCACATAAAAAGATTTTCCTCCACTACCACTCCTGTTAGCGCTAGCAGAAGTCACTGACAGTTTTTGAAGAACAACTTTGGGTTGGCTGCTCAGACAAGACATAAAAATGGAGCAGAGGGATGGATCCTCGGGCAGGTGCAGCATCTTGACACCCAGCTGGGTCATACAGTTTTCCAGGACTGCTCTGTTACACTTACCGTTTCTTGTCGTTTTTGCTTCGTCATCTTTGTTCTCATTTCTCCCCTGGCGATCTGGCCCCTGCCTTAGCCTGCTTACTCCACTTCTCTGACTTGTCCTCTTGTGCCCAGATCCGATAATGCCTAAAACCTCTTCCTCCTCATCAGATTCACTTCTGTCAGCTTGCTTGCGTTTCATTCCACTGCTTCTTTTTGAAGCTTTCCTCTCCTCTTCCACTTGTTCTCCGTCGTCTTTCACTCCATCAACTTTGGGGGTTTGTCTCGGTTTAATCAGAGTGAATTTTGAGTTTTCTTTTGTTGCATCCTCACCTCTCTGTGTCCTTTTTTTGGCAGAGATCATAACCGGTACCTCCTCATTAGATATTAATCCAATAACAGGTGTAACAAATGGTGCTTCGTCGCTTGCCTGTGTGCCATTGGACTGGTCTGCAGCAGGATTTTTGGTACCCGTTGATTGATTAGAAGGTACTCTTCCAGAGGGTGGCAGAGAGAGGGAAGCCAGGATGGAGTCACCCATGTTTGGAGGAAGGGATGCTGTAAAAAGACAAGTATTAACATGGATCTTCATCAAGTCAGTCGCTCTAGGAAAAAGCTAAGAAGTGATATAGTTCTACCTGCAGCCTCCAGATGACCCAGACAGGTTTGATGCTCAAGGAGTATCTTCAGGAGCTGCGGCTGGGTGGCTGCATGTGCACACTCCTCCAGGACAGGGGGGGCATCACTGAGCCATGACACAGTCTAGGGACAAATTATTATTATCAATCCGGTTTCTTTCAAGGTTTTATTAGCTTCAAGTCGTTTTTAGACGATTATTTTGTAAAAACAAAAGGACCCACTACCTGAGCGAGGCTGGGAACTGGAAGCAACTGGTCCAGTCGAATTAAAAACTCCCACAGCAGCTTCTCCAGTTCCTGATCAAACTTTGGACCGTAATCAACAAGAAACTCCTCCTGCCAGGAGAGAAAGTAAGAATTGTAGGCCAAGCCATGCCTGTGCACATCAGCTGATAATGATCACAGCAGAGACTGGAATCTGCAGTTGCTACTGCTGCTGTGTGATGACCAACAAACAAAAATAGCAGAGGGACTCACCTTGAAGAAGTGCTCTCTCTCTGCTGGGTCCGTTAGCAGTATGTGAACCAATGAATGGAAACTTTCCACCGTTTTCAGAATTTTTACGTCCCTCCTCTAGGAAACGAAATAGCAAATCCATACAGATTTTAAGAAAGTTCACAATCCTCAGGAATGCACACACATATATAAACAGTATATACAACTTCTCAGTGACGGCACATATCGATACACATCACTAATGATTTTGTTTCCTCACAGACCAGGTAACCTCCACCCCTTGGTTTAAATACCTTAAGACATTTTTATATCATCAGTATCAAGGTAAGGAGTCAAAAATACTGTGATGTTTAATTCTGTAATCAACTCCAAGCTTTGGTGCTGGTTGTAATGCAGCAATGTGCCGATGAACATAAAAAGAGTTTGCAGTTTTTGTTTGGTACAAGAGCCTACAATCTGATTACAGTAACAAAAATTGCAATGAGCATCAGATCTTATTTACCACTGTAGGAGCAGAGGGGGATGACAGGGCAGCCGGAGCATGGAGCCTTTCCAGATGTGGCTTAATCACCTTTTCATCTGGCTGTTCACAGCACAGCTCCAGGATTAACTGAAAAGAAGTATGGGTAGAGTCAAAAACATATAGGGTAACAATGCATATATCAAAAGGGAAGATAGTCCACTCTACACTGAGATAGGAGAGGAAGATAGAAGAGAGTGGGAGCATGGGGGTTACGCACTCACCCGTCCTCTCAGCCCCAGTACCAGCTTGCCCTGGTGCCTCACGGTGAGCAGCCCGGGGACAGTCTCGCAGGCTGATGTCACAAATTCCTCCACGACCCCATATTGCATCACGTCCCTCTGCTTCATCACCTTCCAGAGGGCTGCTGAGACCAGACGCACAGGCGGGGCCAGGAGCTGAAGTGCAGCAAAAGGGAGGCTGGCATCTGTGCAGGAGACAAAGCCTGGTTCATTCATAGCAACTATGAAACGTGACTATATCACGCAGGGTTGAGATTCTACTGCTTTTATCTCCATGGATGAACATTTCCAATGTTGTTATTGATCAGTGATGCTATATTGCAGGAGTCTCCCATCTGCTACATTGATTGATCTACCCCTCTGTGTCTGCTGTGGTGGTGATGTCGTATGAGTCCACTGACAGTCACAGCTGCCTGGTTTAACAATTCAACCAACTTAAATCATACCCACTATACAATATACGACGAAAACAGTTCCAGTTTGTCGAAATTAAACATTTAGGTGCAGTTTAAACCTAATCCCAGCTATTACAACTCACCATTTTCCTTGGGTTTTCTTGTGGCCATTCCCCTCAGTCAGTCAGTCAGCTAAGCTAAGGGGGGTTAGATTACCAGAATTTGACGTTAGCAGCGTTAGCCTAGCAACTTAGACAAGACTGCTACCCGAGTAAGCTTCAAAGGCGGAACTGGCAGTTTACCCAGGCAAGGTTATTTAGGAAATACTGCTGAGACGATGTTTACTAGCTCCGGTGATGCCTGGAAATTCCTATCGATAAACACCAGTATGGCTTCAGTTGTTTACCCGTCAGAGGAAACAAAGCTAGCAACACTTCTACCAAAACTTCTGCTTCTCATCCTCCCGCCTTCACTGAAATAACATGTCATTCGCTCAAAACATCCCTTCGGTTGTGCCGAATTGGCGGTGCTTCGCGCATTTGGGCTAAAACACAGCGGTTCGACCGTGAAACTCCGCCCGCGCGCACAGCGGAATATTGAAAAAGAAGCGCGGCCGGTGTTGTTTCCAGGATATGACGTAGCAGACCCGCCAGCCGTTGTTTTGATCTGTTCTACCGCTTTGCCTAAATGTGTTTTGATAGTTAAACAATAGTATAAAAACAACAACAACTATTCAAAATAAGGCGTGAATTATGTGAGGAATGTTATAGCATTTTAAGGAGCATTTGAACACTTGTTATGTGCCAATACAAACTAGTAGAGTGTAAAAGAAAAGGCTAAAAACATAAACAAGAAACAATGTAAGCTTTTACCAACCATGGCAGGTAAGCTATCAGTATGAGTTATAATGGGACTAAAGAAAAGTTATTTTTTTTTTTAAATATTTAAAGGTTGTATATTGTTATATTTATATTTAGAAGTATTAGGTTGCCTAGATTGGGGCCTGTGGGCCTAAGTTGGCCCATTAGATGTTGTTTATATCAAAAAAAATATATAAATATTATATATATTTTAAATTATATGAATCACTGTTCATGCTGTTCTAATTATAACAGTGTGAGGTCAAATGCTCATTCATTTAAATATGTAGAATCCCTGACTATTATCATTTATTCTCACTGACTAACACAGGAAGTTACGAACTTGAGATCATCAAGCATCTTTTTGACCTGTTTTTAAGTCAGAAAACAGTTAGGATCATGCTTAACTCCATACTCCATACTAGAAAATGGATCACCAGAATATTTTGAGTTTCTAGTATTGGGCCGCCAAGGGAAACAGTTTGGGCAGCCCTCCGTTAGAGCCATGCCGAAAACATTGCCTAGGCCAATGTATCAGCTGATGTTAGCTTGTTGCAGTTAATATCAGAGTAATATCAGTATTATTGTTTATGTCAGCCGATAAGAAACGAAAGACTGTGGTGCAGAATAGATATGTCTGAAGGCAATAGAAACAGTATCCATTAACACCTTCCTAAAAGACAATATAAATATAAGGAATCCTTATCAAAAACTGTGTATTCATGTCACACTAAAATAGGTTAAATATTCGTATCAACCTCAAATATCCTGTATCAGTTAAGCTATAGGTATAATAATAATTCAGCTTGTCAGCTTGACAGGATGTCTCGCACACATGCAAGTGAGATGAACTTTGCCATGTGTTGTTCTGTATCTGACTTATCACCATGTTCGGGGCAAAGTCCAGCTGCTGGGTCAAACACAAGCAGGGCTGACATTACATTGCAATTTGTTTCACCAAAACGCCTTACAAAAAAAACCAA
Organism: Pagrus pagrus; assembly: GCF_965226575.1. Lineage (NCBI taxonomy): Eukaryota > Metazoa > Chordata > Actinopteri > Spariformes > Sparidae > Pagrus > Pagrus pagrus. Next base: position 8,882,674 of record NC_140204.1, on the reverse strand, counting down.
AGCCTGTGAGAAGAGACAACAAGAGACTGACGAACATGGATACCACATCTACATTTATCAAGTAAGTGAAGAATTAGTTTTGGCTCGTTGATATTGATTTGCTTCACAATCCTTCTGCTTGATCACCAACCCACATAACATTGTGCCACTGCTGGAGCCCCAAATCAATGTAGGCTCTAAGTAAATAATTGGATCAGTGACAACATGTCATTGTAAGCTAAATAGTATTTATGAGATTTTCAAGTGTTATGGGTTAAATTTCATTGTGGATAGGGTAATGGTGGAAACAGTTTCAGTAAAGTAGGAAAAAATGAGAGAATCTGATCCAATGTAGAGACGATCATACAGGTGAAAAAAGGAGAATTAATGTTTGTAAAGTCTTTGAAAAAGACAAGTGTAAATAACAAAATCAATTATGTCCATTGTGCATGCTGGCCCACTGTCACATTGTCATGGCTTTCTGGTCTTTCCTCAGATCTGTAACCAAACGAGTGTGGTCTCCACCACAGCGTCCCTTCAGAGTGTGTTGTCACCAGAGGGAGACCAGGAAGGGCATCACAGCAGGGACCCTGGAGGAGCTGAAAGAGAGGGTGAGAGTGACTGTAAAACATAAATAAAGGAAAGAAATACAAGAAATGGTTATGATCGGGGTAAAAATGCCTGCACTGTATACAACTTTAGTAAACAATGTATTATAACATAATAAAAAAGAAGAGGAACAAATGTAAAAATAAGAGTTAATGATAAAAAAAGGGGCCAATTTGAATTTGGAGTGGGAAGCATTAGCAATTTCTTAAGAATGAAGCATACAACTTGATAACTTAATGCTAGGTAACTAAAATAAAATCATTAACATATCAATGATTCAATAAGTGTATTAAAACATAATGGTTATCGTGATTTTTTTCTTATTTTGATGATGTCACATGTGATCACATGTAGTCATGAGTCAAGGCTGCACTCACAGTGGTATAAAGATAAGCTGTCTGAAGAGGAGCTGGGGGCCGGACTGAATTTTCTGAGAACATTTCATTTATCGATTGTATGTTGAACATTATGTCGTGTTAAAGTTCCCATTATTTGGAGTTAAAGGGTGATATGTAGGTGTTGACATCTGACCACCACCTGTTCTGGTTTCTGAGAAGCTGATTTTTATATGTAACTGGATTCTAGCTAAGGAAACTAAACATCATGAATTCATGGTCCATTTAAGCACTACAAATCGCAAAACAGGGTATCTGCAGGTCTTGAAAAGTCTTAAAACGCAGTCCAGCTCCCCTGAAAAAGGCGGTTAAATGTGCTGAAAGAGGCTTAAATTTAATATCTCTCACTTTCTCACATTAATCCAGAGCAACTTGAATCTGTGCTGTAGGTATGCCAGGCTTTGCTGCTGTCCCTGTCTGCACTGTCTCTGTCTCTGGTGTGTGAGGAGGACGGTACAGAGGTGGACTCCGACGAGTTCTTCATGACCCTGCCAGACAACACCATGCTCATGGCCCTGACGCCTGGACAGACATGGAGACCACAACCAGTATGTTTTACCAAAGAAGTGTATTTCATGATACAGCCAAATACCCTGCCCAGGCTCATTTAATGTGACCGTTGTCTCTGATCTCCCAGGGTTCACTTGTCCCCAAATCTCAAGACCGCAGCAAGCCCCGGACTGGGAAAGACATCGCGCGTGTCACCTTTGACCTTTACAGGATGAGCCCAAAGGATGTGTTCGGCTCCCTGAATGTGAAGGCCACGTTTCAAGGCCTTTACTCTGTGAGTGCTAACTTCGAGTGTCTGGGGCCCAAGAAAGTTCTCAGGTAAGCGAAGGGGAAGGGGGTGAAGGTCATTACAGAAAAAGACACAACAGAGAAGCTACATGGAAAAGATAAAGTGTCTTAAATACTCTTTCTTAATCTGTTTTATGTAAAATCCTAATTTGAAAAGTATTACTTCTGTCAAACAACAGCATTTCCTTCTGAAAAGTGTAAAGTTGCATAAAAAAGAAATGTACCCTGAAACTGTAGGAGTAAATGTACTTTCCATCGTTGCGTTTTTTGTTAATCTAACTTTAAATTTCTCCCTCAAAATATATGAGAATGAAATATGCTTTTTCAAAGTTTGTATTACTTGCATTATGCCGGAGATAAAAACGTCCTTATCAAAGTGATGACACTTTATCTCGGTCCTGTTCTTTCAGAGAAGCCCTGCGTGTAGCCTCCACCCTCCTCCAAGCTGCTGGACACCTGCTTATCACCTCCGCCTCCATGATCCGCCGCATTATCGAAGGCACTGAGCTTTGGCAGCCACAGAGGGCAGAGTACAACGCCAGCTGGAACTGACGCAGCCAAGACGGACCCACATTTTAGGTGTAACAAAGAGTGACTAGTATCTCATTGGAGAGCCATTGTATTGTATAATTCTTCTGTGTTTTACGTCCTTAAAATGGGGGGAAGAAGATTTTTTTTGGCATGAACATCTTAAGATACTGTCTGTAAATGTGAGCATGTGGTATGCAAGGTGATTGTATGACTGTATACCATATTCTTCTAGGCTTAATTATTCCGACTTTACTTCAGATTGTAAACCCAATGTAACATAAATGTGTGTCACAGATATTAATGTAGTTTTATCTATTTTTGTGCAATATATTCTACATAATATCCTAGAGTTGTTCTACATTTTTAATAATCTGACGTGAATTATACGTGGCAGTTGAACTTGTGTGTTTCCATCGGCTGTGAGATTTCAGGTGATAAATCATGTGGTTATTTGACATGAAACACAGTTTTCTCATTTGAAAGAAGAAATATTGCAGTACGGAGAAAAAAATCTTTCATTCATTTTTTTGTTTACAAATGTTTTAATGTAACTAAGAAGAGTTGTGTTTGAACAACAAACAATTCAAGTGTTTTCCTTGAATGACAATAAAAATCCGCACAGCACATAGTGACTCCTCAAGCATCTATGAGTATCATTTGAAAAAAAAAACTGTGCATATGTGTTTAAAAACATGTTAACTTATTACACAAACAGTGTAGCAACAACACATTGCATATAAAAGACAAGAATGTGTCTCAACCTGGCAACCTTTTATCAAAAACCTGTGTAAAAAGTTGAATTAATCGCGTAACAAACAACTTGAACCCAAACAATGCACGAAAACCGTCTCCTGGTGCATTTTTTTCCAAACGTTAACATATGATCCACATCAGTGGTGTTGAAGGTGCAGAGCTTGCTGCCTCATTTCTTCTCTGGAGGCACCTGCACACTTTCCTTCTCGCCACGGCCCTCTCTCCTTTCCAGCTTCAGCGCCCTCGCCAGTGTGCTCAGGTACTGCCTGTACCTGATGTTGGCCAGCGCCTGCTGATGCTGCTCCTGAGTCAGCCAGCTCGGCTTGAGTTTTTTGACGTAATAGCGCATGTCGGCGAACCACTGAACCAACCTGCTGCGGGGGAGGCCAACGAGCGTCGCCAGTAGGTCGTAGTCGGCAATGTCTGGATACTGGCAGTTCGAGAAAAATCCCTTCATCATCTCCAGCTGACTCCGCGTCTTTGTGTGGAAGTGGATCCGAGCCGAACCGTCTGCAACGGCAGGATTACTGGGCAGATTCACAAGCACCTTCGGTCTGCCAACATCAGTGACGTTGGGGTTTTTTGATGCTGCGTGTGGTTCTCCCTCCAGCTTAGCCTCCATTTCTGCTTTCCCCTTAAAGCCGCTTCTCACAGGGGTCCTGGGAGTATTTGGGGTCTGGGCTTGAGTTTGGGTCAGGGGTATGAGTGAAGGTAGCACATCCAGCGTCTCATCTTGCACCACAAGGCTCTTGTGGCCAGGCCACACTTGACCGGACAGTAATCTTTTGTTTATTTTTGCCTTCTTTTTCATTCTGGTAAAAACTGTCGTCTCCGGCTGGGTGGATCTGGTAGACTCCCTCTTGACTTCATCACTGTTTAATTCTCCTGCTCTTTCCACAACACCCTCATCTACCCTGGTCTTCTTTGCTATCTTGTCTTTCACTGGCACCCTTTTACGCTTTTTCTGTGTGTTACTTTTGTCTTCCTCCTTTCTGTCCTTGTTTTCCTTCAGTGGTTGCTCCTGCTTCATTTTTCTCTCTTTTACCTCTCTTTTGAATTTATTATTCTCTCCTCTACCCTTTTGCAGCTCTTCCTTTCCCCGACTTGCCTTGAGCTTCCTTCGAACGTTGAGGATGTCGTTATAGTCCCAGCTGATGCCATAGCGGAGCCTCTGTACAATGAACCACACCCTCACCTGGTCGGGGTGAAGGGAGCAGCGCTCCGCCAGTGCAGCTGTCTCGTTCGGTCTCAAGTATGGAAACCTGTCGAAGGCCTTTTCCAGCTCTGTTGCACCATCCAGCTGTAGGTTGATCTGGTTTGTTTGGACCCACATAAGCCTCTTACTGTCGGACACCAGGGGGAGGACCAGCGCACTGATCTGGTTCAGATTTAAAGTCGCTAGGGTAGCGTTCATTTCTGCCTCTCCACGGGCGTCAGGTGTCTTTTGTCTGAGGAGTCCTTCATCAGCTCTCGGCTTCATCTGTCTCATCTCTGGAAATGACTCCTGTAAAGATACCCAAAAGACATGTTTTCAATAAAATAAAAAAATAAAAAAACACAAAAAATGAACGGTAATCACCCTGAAGACACTTTTATCTTTTTCATAGTCACAGACAACATACTTCAGTGTATTTAGTGATTGTAGGATACATTGCAAACCAGTACAGAGAATAATTGTCATGTCAATCTTATAAAGTACTTGATTTGTCAGACACTGATTTCACTAGATTATCCTCAGATGTGATCTAGTTGTAATATCTATAAACCATCACAACTGAACCTCTAGAAAATGTACTATGTATGTCCCTACTATTGTACCATGACAAAAGTGTTTTGTTCGTTGTATTTGCAGGTGTATTAATGTGGTTTCAGCATTTAAATCTGATCGGTAGAGCCAATATGACATTAGGCCATAGCTTTTCTTGTTTGGACCTCATCTATAATGCATAGTTTGGTCTGTAAAACATCTGTTTAGTAGCAAAGGGACTGAAACTCACAAATTCATATGATGTCAGTGAGGAAATACCTGGTACATTTGCCTGTTAAATGCAGTGGAAGAAGAAATATGGCTTTAAAAGGAATACTTTAGTGCAGTTCAAGCATCTTATAAACAGTTAGTGTAATATGCCTTTCCATTGTCTTGCTGCACATAGAAAGAGGGATGAATAATCTGAATATAAACCGCCTCATGTTAATTTCATAACAACTAGCTAAATGGTTAATATGAAATTAACACGAGGAATCATGTCAACATTGGTGATTAATTAGCATCGGCCTTTTTTTTGAGTAGCTAGATGACTTTAGCTGTCTTACCTCCGACCTTATGTGACTTCTTGTCATTTGCTAACAAGGCTAAGCGAGTCAACGGTTATACAGGACATTGCTAGCATTCGCGCTAACGCTAGCTAGCTACACCGCGCCCGCGCAGAACAGACATGTTAGCTCGCCGAGTGGCTATAAAATACGGCTAACTTAGCTATTTTTTCTTCGCCTGTAATGATTCACACTCTCCATGGTAGTATCAAGAAGGCACCGACATCGTCACTCACTTCAGGTAACGAATGGTTTGGACTTCTTACCTGTAAGCCACAAGTCCTGTAGGTAAGGGAGATGTTTTCTTTTCTGCTAATGCGCCCAGTTAAAGTTACACAGCTTGAACTAGAGATGGTGGACAACACAGTTGTTATCTCATATTCCACCAGGGGTCATTTATAAAATGGGGTGACACCTCCAAAATAATGCAAAATGGCGAAAATGTGTATCATTCAATACAATTTATCCTCAGGTGACAGTTCATTGGGTACACCTGGCTGTGACTTCTAACAGCCTAACAATAAACCCCACCTTCATGCAAGGTAATGTTTAAAGACATGTTGATTCGACTCTATGGTCTTTTTTGAGGCTGTAGTTACCCTCTGTGGTCTGATTAATACACATGTTGTATACAGAAACACATTAAATAATACAAACTCTGAAACAGTATCCACATAATATCATCATGACTTAAATGAAGGTAGGGATAGATTGACTGAATTAGTTTTAGCCCATTGTACATTTTAAACAGGGTGTGGATTTCACCTACTGTATGATGAGGTGTTTTATGAGCAGTAGGGCAGAAAAATGATACTCCTGTACTGCTATGAAAGAGCTGGACAGTACAGCTCATGCTGTTACACCAGAGTACTCAATTCAGAACAGATCTTTTATTTGCAAGGGCAACCTGAAAACAAACACAAGAGTAATTCATTCCAAGATCTTCTTGCTTCTTCTTGGAAAGGATTTACCCTCAGTTGCCAGTTGATAACAGTTGCCAGTCCAACAGCCCTGCAATAAATCCTGCCTTCATTAAGGTGATATTTAATTTTTGTTGTGTTTTGAGAGATGCTGTTCCACCTCTATGATCGTACAATTTAACAGCTCCACAAAGTCGATAAAGTTTAAAGTTTCCCCAAAAGCCAAACATTATAACTTTCATGAAGGTATCACATTAGTTTTAGCTCGGTGTACCTTTCAGACTTACAACTGACTGAAGACGTTACCTGAGGTAAATTATTAATCTTTTTTGACTTAGGCTTTTAATGAGCAGTAGCACAATAAGTGGCACTGTTGTATAGTTAATATGTACACTGTGGACAATGTATTACCCAGCAAATGGTACTTCTGAGTACAGCTAAAAGCTATCGCTTCAGACTCTGAGTGACAAATGACCAAATATGAATTCCAAGGCCATTTCATAATGCTTCATTATGAATCAATCTTCTGTTTACAAGGAGCAATTCATTCCTATTGTTCTAGTGTGTTTGCAAGTCATACGTTAATGTCCACTCCCATGGGTGTTGCTTTTATAACCTGTGAAGTTAAACTTAACACTTAACCAAACAAAACTTCTGCAGTCAGATCTTTTTGACTCCACCCCCTAAATGTTAGCAGAAACGAAAACTGTGGTCCAGTGCTTACGTGGCGAGACATTCAGACGAGACACTGAGAGACCAGAACAACTAAACTTAGCAAAATGGGTTTTAACTTTAAGTTATTTGCCTAGTCAACCGAAGACCAACACAAAATATCCTTTGTTCAACTCTTAATAATATTCACGAAAGAGCAAATCAGGACTTCCTGCTATTGTAAACATGTCTGACGAGATAAAAAAGGAGCTGCAAGTTATCCTCTGCGACATGTGCACAGAGGAGGACAGGAAACCAGCCCGGAAGACCTGCATGAAATGTGAGATCTCCATGTGCATCCAGCACCTCCAGGCCCACCTGACCACTCCTGTGTTACTGCAAACTCATCCTCTGACTGAACCCGTGGATTTGTGTGGCATCACTAAGTGCCCCCAACATGGCAAACTCCTGGAGTACTACTGCCTGGATGACATGACCTGTGTGTGTGTTTCCTGCGCCATTGAAGACCAGCACCGCCTACACAACATGAAGACCTTCTCCACAGCTCACAAAGAGCTCATGGAAAAGCTCAACACTGAGCAGCAGGCCTTACTGGGGAAAACTGATGATGACAATGTGAGTCTGGAAAAGTGGGAGAAGAGTGAAAGAGAGAAGCTGGGTCGCTCTAGTGTGCGTCTCATTAAAGGTGTGACGAACCTGCGTGACATGGCCCTGACCAGTGTCCAGAGTTCAGTCTCTGCTCGTATGGTGTCTATCAAAACCAGCAGGAGCAGCATGCAAGCAGCACAGAACGAGAAGGACACCTTCAGATTCCTGCAGATGTATTCTCAGGTGCATCAGGATGTGGAGAAGGCCAAGGCTGTGGACCTGAGAAAAGGGTTGGAGCCTGGCAGTGATCGTGACAAACTGGTTCAGGAGATAAGAGAGAAGGGTGAAAAGATGATGGAGCAAGCAGGCCACTTCTGGGGTTCCCTGTTGACTCTGGTTGACCCAGAGAACCACCAGGAGCTTGTTGCAACTAGTCCAGACCTGATCTTTGACCCACAGGCTTTGGGCCCCAGCATATCACTGTCCCAAGACAAGAGGATGGTTTTCTACAATAGTTGGATGGGTCAATGTTCTGCCACTCTTCTCATCAGTAGTACAACATCAGTTCCGAACTTCCAGAGGTGGATGGTCAGTCTTTCCGCAGACTCTGACTGGACCATTGGATTGTGTGACAAACAATCTGCAAAGAACTTGGAGAACGGACATGTCTACGGCCTGTCCTTCAAAGGTAACAAACTCAGCTCTCTCACAACAGAGTATGATGACTGTTGTGATGCATCAACCAATCCACAAGGTGTTGGCAAGCAGAAAACTGACAACAAAGAGAAGCAGCGCAGGGTTTCATCAGCGTCACTCAACTATCTGGATGAAAATGGAGACGAGACAGTACCAGAACTTGAAACGGTGGAAGTGTTTTGGAACTTTGTTGCTTCCTCGCTGTCCTTCTTCAGCAGAACCGGACAGCACCAGAGGGAAGAAATAACCACAATTAAGATGAGCCTCAACAACTGGGATTTGACCCCCTTTGTCCAGCTACAAAAGCAAAATACACAAAATACGGCCCAGCAGCAATGGAAGTGCACCTGTGGGCAGACTTACCACAAAAGGGGCTTTGAATTCAATAATATGGGCCAGTACTCTTGCCAGGCTAATTGTTCCTGTGGAGCGTTTATTGGTGGTTTACGCATCACAGAGGTGTTATGTGAACTTATATAATTGGTAGTATTTAACCGCACTGATCATTGCTAATGATTATTCAAAGCTGAGAAGTTCATGCATACAAATATCCACAGTAATGATGTTTTTTGCTTTCTCTGGATGAATTTAAATCTCATTGATTAATGTTAAGTTCCTTGCAAATTAAGTTGTAGTGTTGGTTTTGCAATTATTAATGCTGGCAAAAGTTATTTGTTGTGTTCTGAATGTCTTTTCATTGTAGTAATTCTAATTATTTTGTTTTGGGATTTACCTCTACCATACGCAACAAGATCATTTAGTGTAACTAACATTTCTACTTATTTCTGCTTCAGAGTTTAATGTGTTTGTCTTCATCTACTGGTGGCAAATGTGTCATTACACTTGCATGGTTCAGTTATCTTTGTGTTCACAGATTTATAAAGTCAGAATGGCATGGAGAAACTTCTTCAATTTGTATTGAACAAACATTGTAATTGCTCAAATTAGTAATAAATACAGTTGAATTTTAAGTTGTGCAATGTTGTTATTTACTGGCTTGAACATAAAGTGGAAAAAGTACATTTAAAAACTATGTTTTCATTAAGCATTTTACCCTTTTCACACACCAATGTGAAAAAAAAAAGAAAAAAAAACACAGCTCATGTAAGAACAGCTGGAATTGGAGTAACAACAATATGTGAAGTGAAACCCAGTACTGCTGGAGCTAGAGTTTGTTTGGTCAAAGTAAAGTAAATTGTCACATCTTCATGACTGCAGTTTATTCTCATCAAGTAAATCATCCCTGGTTAATCTATGAAGTGGGATGTCCACATCTGCTGTATCTGATTATACAGGAAGATTTTATGTCATAAATACAATTTCAAAGCCATACAAGATGATGAAAATGTGCATTATTTAATAAGATTTACCCTCATTTGCCAGTTTATAGCAGTTTCCAGTTTATAACAGTTGGCAGCCCTGCAATAAATCCAACCGTCATTAAGGTAATATTTAATTTTTGTTGTGTTTTGAGAGATGCTGATCCACCTTTATGATCATACAATTTAACAGCTCCACAAAGTCTATAAAGTTTAAAGTTTCCACAAAAGCCAAACATTATAACTTTCATGATGGTATCACATTAGTTTTAGCTCGGTTTACCTTTCAGACTTACAACTGAGTGAAGACTTTACCTCCAGTAAATTATTAATCTTTGTTGTCTTAGGCTTTTTATGAGCAGTTGGAGAATAAGTGACACTGTTGTATACCTATAACAGACTAGTTTATATGTACACTGTGGACAATTTATTACCCAGCAAATGGTACTTCTGAGCACAGCTAAAAGCTATCGCTTCAGTCTCTGAGTGACCAGTGACCAAATATGAATTCCAAGGCCATTTCATAATGCTTTATGATGAATCAATCTTCTGTTTACAAGGAGCAATTCATTCCTATTGTTCTAGCCTCCTTAGAGTGTGTTTGCAAGTCATACGTTAATGTCCACTCCCATGGGTGTTGCTTTTATAACCTGTGAAATAAAACTTAACATTTAACCAAACAAAAAAGGGTGCAGTCAGATCTTTTTGACTCCACCCCCTGAATGTTAGCAAACAATGACACTATTGTCCAGTGCTTACGTGGCGAGACATACAGACGAGAGACTGAGAGACCAAAACAACTAAACTTAGCAAAATAAGTTTTAACTTTCAGGTTTTTGCCAAGTCGACCGAAGACCAGCACGAAATATCCTTTGTTCAACTCTTAATAATATTCACGAAAGAGCAAATCAGGACTTCCTGCTATTGAAAACATGTCTGGCAAGAAAAAAAAGAAGCTGCAAGTTATCCTCTGCGACATGTGTACAGAGGAGGACAGGAAACGAGCCCGGAAGACCTGCATGAAATGTGAGATCTCCATGTGCGTCCAGCACCTCCAGGCCCACCTGACCACTCCTGTGTTACTACAAACTCATCCTCTGACTGAACCCATGGACTTGTGTGGCAACACTAAATGCCCACAACATGGCAAACTCCTGGAGTACTACTGCCTGGATGACATGACCTGTGTGTGTGTTTCCTGCGCCACTGAAGACCAGCACCGCCTACACAATATGAAGACCTTCTCCACAGCTCACAAAGAGCTCATGGAAAAGCTCAACACTGAGCAGCAGGCCTTACTGGGGAAAACTGATGATGACAATGTGAGTCTGGAAAAGTGGGAGAAGAGTGAAAGAGAGAAGCTGGGTCGCTCTAGTGTGCGTCTCATTGAAGGTGTGACGAACCTGCGTGACATGGCCCTGACCAGTGTCCAGAGTTCAGTCTCTGCTCGTATGGTGTCTATCAAAACCAGCAAGACCAGCATGCAAGCAGCACAGAACGAGAAGGACACCTTCAGATTCCTGCAGATGTATTCTCAGGTGCATCAGGATGTGGAGAAGGCCAAGGCTGTGGATCTGAGAAAAGGGTTGGAGCCTGGCAGTGATCGTGACAAACTGGTTCAGGAGATAAGAGAGAAGGGTGAAAAGATGGTGGAGCAAGCAGGCCACTTCTGGGGTTCCTTGTTGACTCTGGTTGACCCAGAGAACCACCAGGAGCGTATTGCTACTAGTCCAGACCTGATCTTTGACCCACAGGCTTTGGGCCCCAGCATATCACTGTCCCAAGACAAGAGGATGGTTTTCTACAATAGTTGGATGGGTCAATGTTCTGCCACTCTTCTAATCCGTAGTACCAAGTCAGTTCCGAACTTCCAGAGGTGGATGGTCAGTCTTTCCGCAGACTCTGACTGGACCATTGGATTGTGTGACAAACAGTCTGCAAAGAACTTGGAGAACGGACATGTCTACGGCCTGTCCTTCAAAGAAAACAAACTCAGCTCTCTCACAACAGAGTATGATGACTGTTGTGATGCATCAACCAATCCACAAGGTGTTGGCAAGAAGAAAACTGACAACAAAGAGAAGCAGCGCAGGGTTTCCTCAGCGTCACTCAACTATCTGGATGAAAATGGAGACGAGACAGTACCAGAATTTGAAACGGTGGAAGTGTTTTGGAACTTTGTTGCTTCCTCACTGTCCTTCTTCAGCAGGACCGGACAGCACCAGAGGGAAGAAATAACCACAATTAAGATGAGCCTCAACAACTGGGATTTGACCCCCTTTGTTCAGCTACAAAAGAAAAATACACAAAATACGGCTCAGCAGCAATGGAAGTGCACCTGTGGGAAGACTTACTACAATAGGGAATTTGAATCCATTGATTATATGGGCCAATACTCTCGCCAGGCTAATTGTACCTGTGGAGCAATTATTGTTGCTTTACGCATCACAGAGGTGTTTTGTGAACTTATATAATTGGTAGTATTTAACCCCACTGATCATTGCTAATGATTATTCAAAGCTGAGAAGTTCATGCATACAAATATCCACAGTAATGACGTCTTTTGCTTTCTTTGGATGAACTTAAATCTCATTGATTAATGTTAAGTTCCTTGCAAATTAAGTTGTAGTGTTGGTTTTGCAATTATTAATGCTGGCAAAAGTTGTTATTTGTTGTGTTCTGAATGTCTTTTCATTGTAGTAATTGTAATTATTGTGTTTTGGGATTTACCTTTACCATACGCAACAAGATCATTTAGTGTAACTAACATTTCTACTTATTTCCTCTTGAGAGTTTAAGATGTTTGTCTCCATCTACTGGTGGTAAATGTGTCACTCCAGTCAAATAATACAGTTATCTTACTGTTTATAGACTCATAAAGTCAGAATGGCAAGAGGGAATTTGTGTCTTCCGTACTGAACATACTTTGTAATTGCTCAGATCAGTAATAAATCCAGTTGAATTTGAAGATGTGGAATGTTTTTATTGACTGAAAGTAAATCATCCTGGTTTATCTATGAAGTGGGAAGTCCACATCTGCTTTATCTGAATAAGCAGGAGAGCTTATTGGCAAAAATACAATTTCAAAACCATTTGTTGACTAAGACTTTTTTATGAGCAGTAGGAGAATAAGTGACACTGTTATATAGCTATAAAAGACTAGTTTATGTGTACACTGTGGACAGTTTATTTCCCAGCAAATGGTACTACTGAGTACAGTTAAAAGCTATTGCTTCAGACTCTGAGTGACCAGTGACAGGCAAAAACCAAGGCCATTTCATAATACTTGATTCAGAATCAATCTTTTGTTTACAAGGGAAACTTAAGGAGTTTATTTAACAGAAAGACAAGAGCAGTTGATTCCTAATTTCCTTGAATTTTAGTGCAAGTCTAATGCATTTTACACACCAAGAGATTTGACAGTGTATTTGCAGCCAAGTCATACACATGTGATCACTCCCATGGTGGGTGTGTCCTGTACGATCTGTGAAATTAAACTTATCAGGAAATGTGCAATGTTGATGTGGTAAGACATTCAGACAAGAGACTGAGAGACCAGAACAACTTAGCAAAATAAGAGCAAGAGCAAGAAGGAAGATCATTTGTCCAATTATATTCATGAAAGATCCAGTCAGGACTGCCTGCTTCTGAAAACATGTCTGACAAAACACCAAAGGAGCTGCAAGTTATTTGGAAGTGCAAGTCACCAACAGAGCCAGAATCAATGGAAATGCTCATGTGGGAAGGTTTACTTTGAGACAAGTAATGCATACAGTTATAAAGGGTTCTCTTATGCTCAGTCTTCTCAAGCCACCTGTTCTTGTGGAAAAGTTATCGGTGCCTTGCGCATCACAAAGGTGATCTGTGAACTTCTGTAGTTGTCAGCCATGTTGGGACTGTCGCGGAAAATCTCACCCGATTCCTTCACAAAGAAATTCACCTTCCAGCGGCATTGAGCAACGTAAACATATCGTCCACAGGCTTGTATAGGCAACCGTCACCTTACAGTCCACTAACATATGGCCAAAAAAATGAGACTGTGGATCTGAGAAAAGGGTTGGACCTTGGCAGTGATCGTGACAAGCTGGTTCAGGAGATAAGAGAGAAGGGTGAAAAGATGGTGGAGCAAGAAGGCCCCTTCTGGGGATCTCTGTTGACTCTGGTTGACCCAGAGAACCACCAGGAGCTCGTAGCTGTCGGAATCAGTTCCTAACTTTCAGAGGTGGATGGTCAGTCTTTCCCAAGACTCTGACTGGACTATTGGATTATGTGACAAATTTGTTAATGTGTTAAGAAGTGCATGGCTACAAATACTCCGCATATTCCGCACGGACTTCAAAATTCTGCTCCACACCTTCAAGGCCATCCATAACCTTTCTCCCCCATACCTCTCTGACCTCCTCCACATCAACACCCCTTCCCGGACACTCAGATCCGCATCATCTATCAGCCTCATTGTGCCTCCTGCCCGTCTGTCCACCATGGGGGCCAGAGCCTTCAGCCGCCCTCCCCCCAAGCATCAGGAACATTGACTCATTCTCCACCGTCAAATCCCATCTGAAAACCCACCTTTTTAAACAGGCCTACTCCCTCCAACTCTCTTTGCAGATTTAATTTTAGTGATTTAGTATTTTTATTTTGTTGTTATTTGTTTTATTGTTTTGTAAGGTGACCTTGAGTGCCATGAGATGCGCCTCCAAATAAAATGTATTATTATTATTATTATACCTTCTGCAATAATGGCAAAAATATAGTGCTTTTACAGCAAATATCAGTAATGGGCAAATGTTCATAATACACATCATACACAGTATAGGCAATGTAGTATCTTCAAGTGAATATCTTTTGTTGTTGAGTTGCTTATATTGCTTCTAATATACACGACAGGACATTTTGTTTTAATTTTAATGTTTCTACTTTCTATGGCACAAGGCTGAAAGGTGTTTGTCTCCATCTACTGGTGGTGAATGGGTAATTGCTCCAATGTCGTACAGTTTATGGTCTTATTAGGTCAGAAAGGCAACAAGGAATTTGTGTCTTTGGTCTTGTACATACATTTTAAATGATCCGCTTAATAATAAAGCCAGAAAAATGTTAAGTTGTGGAATGTTTTTATTGACTGGCTAACACATGAAGGAAGAAAAATGAATTTAAAAACTGCATTCTGATTTTACATTTGGCCATTTTCACACCAAAGTGACGGTAAAACATGAAATAAGACAAGTCAGCTTGAAATGGAGTAACAACAGATACTGTGTGAAGTGAAACCCGATACTGAAGCTGTAAAACTTCCAAGGCTAATTCCAAGGCATCACCACTTTATTTAAAGGCGATCACAAATCATGGATTTATTTAACTATGCACATCACCAACATTAACCCACACAGACTTTGGTATTGGTCAGGAACAGAGAAAAGCTGCATATACGTCCATACTGAGTAACACCTCTGCTATGAATTCAGCACTTGCTTACTATGTACTGTCTGTGCTCTGGTACTGAATTCTAGCATTCAGCATATACTGGTCCATTTATAAATTCTCCCAAATCTAATTCACCTAATATGTAATGGCTGTGTGTGACAAAACATATCTATGAGATAATAACAGAAACTAAAAATTAGATTTTAAATCTCAAATTACAAATCATTAAAGTGCAAAACCTTCCAAGTAATTGGAATGATTGAATTTCTAAAAATAGTTGAGTTTCCTAATTTTGTTTTCTGGTTTTGCACTCTGGTTAGACTGAATTGCATTGCAATGACGATAAAGTTGAATGAATCTCATCGTATTTTCATTATTAGTCTATATTAGTCTTATGTATAGCACACACCAAGCAGATGTTCTTTATTAAAATATAACATCCAGTGGTCACATATACTTCTCTTCTCTCTTCAGATGCACTTTTAAAATATTTCACCACCACCCCCAGTGACACAGCATCAGGTGCTCCTCCCCTCTACCTCAGCACAGCAGAGTGACAATATTCTTTCATATGTTTGTGCAATACCTTCTTTATATTGTATTTTGAATTTATCACTTGTTTCTTTCTTCAGTTTTTATTCGGTGTGATATTTTTGACTTAAAAGAAATAAGATCTTGAATACATACATGCAGTGTGAGTGTGAGTGTTTGAAAACTGATTGTGAAATTGACTGCGATGTATGGGGGCGCCAACTAAAATCTTGCCTAGGGCACCATATTGGTCAGGACCGGCACTGTCTGTGGATATGGTTTGCATTGTATTTGTGAGCCAATGTTGTTAGATGGTATTCATGTGACATTCATTCATATAGTCTTTGAACTAGATGTTTCACAAATACGCTGATGCTGCCTATTTGGTGTCCTATAGTTATGAGAGGGACGCATCAACTTCCAGCCTTTAGTTTACAGCAGGACCATGTCCTGATGTTTCCCCTATTTCTGCAGTCTCTCTCTGACAGGTGAGTGTAACTTGATGCTGATAGCAATTATGAAATGACTGTAAATGGCACAATTCTGATGCAACAGAGGCTAACTCTGGTTGTTTTCAGGAATATTTGTCACTGCATAAAATGCAACTCAAGTTGTGGTGTTATAATAAATTGAAAGTAATTTCAAGGTCCTTGAAAAGCTGCATTTACTGTCAGATAAGTAATTGTGCTGTTCTTTTTACAGGACAATCACTGCCAAAACAGTAGAGGATTGAGACAGCACCGACATCAACAGCCTAACCAGTCAAGAAACCTCCGGACGTCCTTCCTGTATATAGTTGTCTATGCTAATTGTACTGTATATTGTCTAAACGATAAAAGGTATGTTTTTGTAGTGTTATTTATTTACATGTGTTCCAAGAAATGGAATAAACAAGAGTCTTGCCTAATTCAGTTGTTATTAGTTCATGATGTAAAGTGTAAGAACTGTAATGGGTTGGTTGTTTATGCTGGAAGTGTAAAGAAAAGGCATTAACATAAGATATTTTTATGCAACAGAGCTCGACTGTCCTCAGCATACTGTGAACATACACACTTTCAATGGTCAATACTTTAGACATTCCTGGACAAAACTGTACAGATGTCCCAGTTTATATAAACACTTTACCAGCCCTTTATCTGTACATTTTTCTACTTAATGTGTTTATTGTTATGCACCAAAACACAAATTCAAATGGTGGAAAAACTACTTGGCAAAAACATGTGATTCTGATTAGGGCACGTTACATGCCTGGTCAATATACTGTACAAACACAAACAGTTGTGGGTGGTGTTGATCAGGATAAAGCACCAGTAACGTTACACTTTAGATGCTGACCTGCTCATGTGCAACCCCTGCTGATCCTTTGAGCTCGAAGATCTTCTACTCGACCTATGAACACCTGCTCCTTAACCTGTCGCCCTCACGTCCACGGCCATCATCATGAGTCCAAAACAATACTCACGTTCGTCTGTGAATCACTGAAGGAAACAAAACAATTAAACAAGTAGCAGGCCCACCACTAATCTTCATATTTTAGCTTTTCCATATCTAATGTTACCACAGCTGCTGCTAGCTAACCAGCACAACATCAAAATACACTTTCAAAACAATGCCTGAATGCTAAAAAAGCTAGCCTGACAGCTATCAGTGCTAGCAGTGGTTGTTTACGTGCAGTTTGATAATATTAGGGGTTTACTTACAGGTGAATGAGACATAATGTAGCTCCTTGTTGTGATGTTGTGATGGATGTGACTCAGACTCCGGCGGCGGTATTCAGCAGTAGTCGGATGGTGCGTTCAGGGTCTGTGGGAGCGGCTTTGCAGAGAGGCCTGAGTGCAGGGGGGGGAGTTTACTGCCTGGATGCTGTCTCATATCTGGCCTGGGCTTAACCCTAACCCCAGCTTTAAGGAGTTTATCACACAGAAAGACAAGAGCAGTTGATTCCTAATGTCCTTGCATTTAATTGTAAGTCCTAATGCTTTTCACACACCAAGAGATTTTACAGTGTATTTGCAGCCAAGTGATACACACATGATCACTCCCCTGGTGGGTGTGTCTGAATGATCTGTGAAACGAAACTTATCAGGAAACCAAACCACACAGCTGCAGTCAGATCTGTCCGACGCCACTTCCTGAATTTTAGCAGAAAAGAAATCTGTTGTGCGATGTTGATGTGGAAAGACATTCAGACAAGAGACTGAGAGACAACAACAACTTAGCAAAATCAGAGCAAGAGCAAGAAGGAAGATCATTTGTCCAGTTATATTCAAGAAAGATCCCATCAGGACTGCCTGCTTCTGAAAACATGTCTGACAAAACACCAAAGGAGCTGCAAGTTATCCTCTGCGACATGTGTACAGAGGAGGACAGGAAACCAGCCCGGAAGACCTGCATGAAATGTGAGATCTCCATGTGCGTCCAGCACCTCCAGGCCCACCTGACCACTCCTGTGTTACTAAAAACTCATCCTCTGACTGAACCCATGGATTTATGTGCCATCACTAAATGCCCACAACATGGCAAACTCCTGGAGTACTACTGCCTGGATGACATGACCTGTGTGTGTGTTTCCTGCGCCATTGAAGACCAGCACCGCCTACACAACATGAAGACCTTCTCCACAGCCCACAAAGAGCTCATGGAAAAGCTCAACACTGAGCAGCAGGCCTTACTGGGGAAAACTGATGATGACGATGTGAGTCTGGAAAAGTGGGAGAAGAGTGAAAGGGAGAAGCTGGGTCGCTCTAGTGTGCGTCTCATTGAAGGTGTGACGAACCTGCGTGACATGGCCCTGACCAGTGTCCAGAGTTCAGTCTCTGCTCGTATGGTGTCTATCAAAACCAGCAGGAGCAGCATGCAAGCAGCACAGAACGAGAAGGACACCTTCAGATTCCTGCAGATGTATTCTCAGGTGCAACAGGATGTGGAGAAGGCCAAGGCTGTGGACCTGAGAAAAGGGTTGGAGCCTGGCAGTGATCGTGACAAACTGGTTCAGGAGATAAGAGAGAAGGGTGAAAAGATGGTGGAGCAAGCAGGCCACTTCTGGGGATCTCTGTTGACTCTGGTTGAACCAGAGAAGCTTGTTGCAACTAGTCCAGACCTGATCTTTGACCCACAGACTGTGGACCCCAAGATGTCACTGTCTGATGACAAAAGGAAGATTTTCTACCATAGTTGGATGGGGAAAAGTTCTGCTCACACATTTTACATTCAGAGCTCTGACGCTTCACAGTCTGTTCCTAACTTCTACAAATGGATGATCAGCCTCTCCAGCGACTGTGACTGGACCATTGGTTTATGTGACAAAAACTATGTGAAGGGGTTGAAAGAGGGAGATGTGTATGGTCTTTGCTGCAAAGGTAACCAGCTCAGCTCTCTCACAACAGAGTATCAAGAGGTTCCTGTAGCTCAAACTGCATTTGGCATGAAGAAGATCTTTAATCAGCCTGGACCAGGGAATAGGAGGAGTGTTAGGTCTCAGGTGATCAACCCTCCAGGTGAAAATGTTGCACGACTGCAAGAAGTGGAAGTGGTATGGAGCTTTCCTGACTCATTATCGTTCTTCAGTGTGACTGGCCAGCATCAGAGAAGAAAAATAGCTACAGTAATGATCAGCTCCAATAACTGGAACCCAACCCCTTTTGTTTGCTTGGAGGTGGAAGGAACAGAGATGAGCTCATTTAACTCAGGTGATTTCTCATTTGGAGGTGTAAGTCACCGAAATAGCCAGGATAAATGGAAATGCTCATGTGGGAAGGTTTACGATGAGACCAGTAATGCATACGGTCATGGGGGGTTCGCTTACCAGGAGCCTTCTCCAGCCACCTGTTCTTGTGGAAAAGTTAAAGGTGCCTTGCGCATCACAAAGGTGATCTGTGAACTTCTGTAGTCGTCAGCCATGTTGTTGTCTGTAGCCCACATCACCATGTACTCGTTGACACATTGTGAATCATATGTGAATATATATATGCATGTCAATGCCTATGAATCAGTCCCAGAATGTGTTTTTTCTTGTGTTATTCAGTGAGTTTAAATGTCATTGATAAGTGCTAAGTTACAGTAAATTTGATATAGTGTTGTCACAGCAGAGATCTCAATAATATTCACAATGCAAAGAAAGTTTTAAGGGGCTTGTGTGACTTCTTTGGTTTTGCTCTCTCCCTTTGGACTGTCACGGAAAATCCCACCCGATTCCTTCACAAAGAAATTCACCTTCCAGCGGCATTGAGCAACGTAAACATATCGTCTACAGGCTTGTATAGTCTCATTTTTCACGTCACCTTAGAGTCTGCTCACATATGGTTAAAAAAATGAGGCTGTGGATCTGAGAAAAGGGTTGGACCTTGGCAGTGATCGTGACAAGCTTGTTCAGGAGATATAAGAGAGAAGGGTGAAAAGATGGTGGAGCAAGAAGGCCCCTTCTGGGGATCTCAGTTGACTCTGGTTGACCCAGAGAACCACCAGGAGCTCGTAGCTGTCGGCATCAGTTCCTAACTTCCAGAGGTGGATGGTGTCTTTCCCAAGACTCTGACTGGACTATTGGATTATGTGACAAATGTGTTAATGTGTTATGAAGTGCATGGCTACTCATAACTTCTGCAATAATGGCAAAAGTATAGTGCCATTACAGCAAATATCAGTAATGGGCAAATGTTCATAATACATATCATACACAGTATAGGCAATGTAATATCTTCAAGTGAATATTTTTTTGGGAGTTGCTTATATTGCTTCTAATATACACGACAGGTCATTTTGTTTTAATTTGAATGTTTCTACTGTTTATGGCACAACATTTCAAGGTGTTTGTCTCCATCTACTGGTGGTGAATGGGTAATTGCTCCAATGTCGTACAGTTTATGGTCAGAAAGGCAACAAGGAATTTGTGTCTTTGGTATTGTACATACATTTTAAATGATCCGCTTAATAATAAAGTCAGAAAAATGTTAAGTTGTGGAATGTTTTTATTGACTGGCTAACACATGAAGAAAGAAAAATGAATTTAAAAACTGCATTCTGATTTTACATTTGGCCATTTTCACACCAAAGTGACGGTAAAACATGAAATAAGACAAGTCAGCTTGAAATGGAGTAACAACAGATACTGTGTGAAGTGAAACCCGATACTAAGGCTGTAAAACTTCCAAGGCTAATTCCAAGGCATCACCACTTTATGTAAAGGCGATCACAAATCATGGATTTATTTAACTATGCACATCACCAACATTAACCCACACAGACTTTGGTATTGGTCAGGAACAGAGAAAAGCTGCATATACGTCCATACTGAGTAACACCTCTGCTATGAATTCAGCACTTGCTTACTATGTACTGTCTGTGCTCTGGTACTGTATTCTAGCATTCAGCATATACTGGTCCATTTATAAATTCTCCCAAATCTAATTCACCTACTATGTAATGACTGTGTGACAAAACATATCTATGAGACAATAACAGAAACTACATATTAGATCAAACTACAAATCATTAAAGTGCAAAACTTACCAAGTAACGGAATGATTGAATTTCTAAAAATAGTTTAGTTTTCTGATTAGCCACAGCTCCTGCATATATATGTAGGGTTTTTAAATAATTTAAGACATTAGCTATACTTTTATAGAAAGGCTTACAGTAAAATGTCGGCACAGAGCATAGACCATGTTGTAGATACTTTTTTTTGAGACAGCCACAGATTTGCATACAGTTTAAAAGAATAACTAAGGACCTTGCATTGGAATGATGCGACAGCAGACATGCCTTACATCTTTCTGTCTAGAGACACACTGACCCCTGAAACACTTTGTGGCTTATATGAAAAAAGTGACATTCAGAGTCAAAAGCGACTCAGAAAAGTATTTCTGTTAATGTCAGTTAAGTCATAATTACAAGTCAAGGAACCCTAAGTCCCAAAAATAACTAATAAGGATAGGAAAAGGGAAGTATTTAAGTATATGTCTGGTCACCTGTGTTTACACATCGTCAATGCACAAACAGGATCTGGGAGTCCGACAGGCAGTGTTGCAGACTTATGCATCGACCGCGCTACACTCAGCTGTCGTTGCCGAAGACAGTGTTGAGCTGTTGGGTGACCCTGATGAAGGTGGTCCTGCGGCTTAGCTCCTTCAGTTTGCCGGCCCCAACATAGGTGCAGGTGGATCGGACCCCTCCCAGGACGTCCCGTATTGTCACATCCACCGGGCCTTTGTAAAGAACTTCGACTGTCTTCCCCTCCGACGCTCTGGAGTCAGAGGAGATGGTTTAAACATGGTATAGTACGAAAACACCAATCACCACTCTGCATTATAAGCTTGGCGGTTAATGCAGACACCCATGAACATAACTGAATCTGACCTGTACTCAGCCACGCCTCCTGCATGTCTCTTCATCGCCGTGTCGGAGCTCATTCCGTAGAACAGCTTGTATTTCTTGCCGTTTTTCTCAATAATCTCGCCCCCGCTTTCCGAGTGGCCGGCAAGCATACCGCCCAGCATCACAAAGTCTGCTCCAGCACCTGAGTGCACACGGAAAGAGCCAAAAAAACAGTGAGAGGACTCGTTTGAACAGAAAGAAATCGCTCAAAGAGAACATTCAAACCTACCAAACGCCTTTGAGACATCTCCTGGGCAAGTGCACCCCCCGTCCTGTGTGAAAGAGACGAGAGGAGGAAAGACAAAACAGAGCACCATATTGTGAGTGTTAATCACAGCTGCATGTACATATACAGCCTGGAGATAAAAGATAAAGCTGTACTTTATCAGGAAATACACCATAACAAATCACACTGACCCTGGGACGACAAGAAGGGAAGAAAGGCTTTGAACCAGATAGCTGATAGATGAATAATCAATAGCTGCTATTTTAGGTATCAGTGTAAAGAAATAGTCCTTTTTGCCTAGAGTTAGTTAAGAAGATCAATACTACACTTTCCGATCAATATCAAGCTGAAGCCATTAGCCGGTTAGCTTAGTTCAGCATAAACACTGGAAACAGAAACAGCTAGCCTGTGTCTGAAGGCAACACATTTCATCCACCAGCACCTCTTAAGCTCATTTAAAGTCCTTTAACACTGGATAAAAAAAAACACTAACACCCACTAACATCTGGCTTTTGACTTTAGCTTCGATCAGCAGTGAGGAAATATGACACCCAGGTGGACATGCTATTAAGGGTCACTCACAGAGATGATGTGGCCGCCCAAGCCATGGGCTGCATCTGCACACTCAATCACAGCGCTGAGCTGAGGGTACCCCACCCCTGTCTTCTTGCGGGTGGTACACACAGAGCCTGTGGAGGAAGACACAGGGGCAGGGAATGAGTGTTAAGATTTCTTCTAGCCTGCAGAAAGCCGCATTTGAAAGCATCGTGTGTGTGATCCGTTTGTTCTGCTTAGTTATTTTCAAACACAGTTCTGTAAATTTAGGCTCTTGTACTTGGTGTGAATAATGTATACAATAGTCGGATAACTCTGAGGTGTATTTAAAACATTAAAGTTGACATCTGTTTGAGGTGAAGATATGAGAATGCTCTGTACAGACGTAGAAATGTGTTGCACTGTGATCACCTGGTCCGATGCCGACCTTGATGATGTCAGCGCCAGCGAGGATCAGCTCCTCTACCATCTCCCCTGTCACGACGTTTCCTGCCTGAGCAAAATAAAAGTAACACATTTCAGTCAATGTTAACCTGTGAGCATCCATTCCTTTTTTAGACCAGCATGCTGGCAGTTTAAAGACAGACATCTACTGACCATTATAGTGTGAGAGGGGAACTTCTCCCTGACGTCTTTGACAAAGTGAACAAAGTGTTCGGAGTAGCCGTTGGCCACGTCGACGCAGATATACTGCAGCTCCGGCACCGCCGCCAAGATGGCAGAAATCCTGTCAAAGTCACTTTCACCGGTGCCTGTGCTGACTGCTACACTCTGCGAGATAAACAGGGAAGAGAGAGGAAGTTGTGTTTCAACAAATAGAACAATTAATAAACTCCCTGAAATGAAGGGTTACTTAATAATAAACACTTCAAGTACCTTTACACATTCGGGATGCTTGGTCGCAAACTCCGCCCAGTCGTCGACAGAGTAATGCTTGTGAATCGTGGTGAAGAGAGTGAACTAGTGGAAGAGACAACACATTCGGGTTCACAAAACGTCACCTGTGGGTAACACAATGGCATCTAATGGACAAAACAATAAATTAATCAATATATAGGTGACATTTAATTTTAATTCATGAGGTGTTTCTTATCTTTCCCTGTCTTAAAAGGCAGAGAGGATCCTGAGCTAAGTCATTCATTATCATTACAAGGGTATATTAAAAGATGCTACTTATTAGCCACCAACAGTGGAGTCAGGGAACCACAACTGAAAAGTCTTAATCACATCTTGTTTTTAATCTTGTCTTTGGCGAAGGAGACAAGGAAAGTAGGCCCTGTCCTCGTGTATCAGTCTGGTAGGTAACATAGGGATTATAAAGCATTAAAGTGGTCACTGCTTAGATTAAATTCAGGTGCACCTAGTTTTGTTCAGTCACCTTTCCTTCTGACAAAACAATTAACATTATAATGGATTAAAACCCCAAGTCCTCAATGAAGCAAAAGTGATTCATGTAGTGCATAATCTACCTGGTGCAAAGCCTGGGCCATCTCAAATGTCCCGACAGTGTCCATGTTTGCAGCGATGATGGGGATCCCTCTGTAAGTGCCCTTGGAGTTCCTGAAGGTGTAGCTTCTCACGAGGTCCACCTGAGAGAGGCAGAGACAGAGAGACAGTTTTGTAGATTTGTTCAATTATCAAGGATTATTTTAGCAAATTCAAGTCTTCTTCGTGGTGCACAGTGTATTACTACAGTCACAGGGCAGCAGGAGCCTATAATCTGTGGCCTCAGTTCTCCAACCACATGCTAAAATACCTCACGGTCCACATAGTGGAAACATCTGTATTCAGGTCAGTCAGGTTTCACGTGGAAAATCAAACCCACAGCTGTTTACTCACCTCGCTCCTAGACTTGAGTGTGCTCCGCTTTGGGCGGAGGAGGACATCCTTGAAGTCCAGCTTGATGTCATTCTCAATGCGAGGCATTTTGGAAACAGGATGAACAGGTAGTGTAACAAAAAACCTGTGAAACAGAAGATCACATTTCAGGATGGGTGTTCTTGTGACTTTTCTCTACACACATACGGTCAGCAGCTACGAGCTGGTGTACTGTAGGGTGAGGAAGGAACCCAAACATGCATTAAAAAGATAAATCAGATTTAGCCAGAACTGTAATTACTACCATGTGGAATTGTAATAAGCATATCCTTAGCTAGCTAGCTAGCCGGCTGAAAAATGCCATTTTCTGCAGCTATACAAAACAAACCACACCACAAAGATATAAGCAGCGTTGCTTATTTAACTACGATGTCATAACTCAAGGTTACATCGGTTGAAAGTGCCAAAACTGAAGACATTTGATTAGCATAGCAAGCCGGCTAGCTAAGCATGAGCTACTAACTAGCTAACGACATTAATCATCTTGTAGATTTAGCAAAATAAAGCATGCATTACCTTCAGGAAAGTCTGACTGGTTTTGTCTGTGCCGCTGTTTCCTTCTCCACTGCGTGCGCGGGAAGCGTTACGGGGGCGGACACCAACTGACAGCCGCTTTGTAGTTCTTAACGGGCTTCAGCGAGTGGGGCGACACGCAGCAAAAAACTACAAATGCGAGACTCGCTTTACGCCACGTTGCGCTAGTGTCGCAAGGGCGGTTTTAGGTATTCAGGACACGGCGTTTGATTTACTAATGTTGCGGCGATGTTCACGCTGCTGTAAGATAAAATGTAAGATGTTGTTTTAGTGTTTTTTCTCGACGGTGAATGAAGCAAATGCGAAGTCCGAAGTTAAGTCGAAGCGGAACCGTTGACACGCAGGGAATGAGGCGGTGGGATTCACCGAGGAACACCGGAAGTAGCCACTGAATTTCGAGTTCTCTCTCCAAAATAACGTAGTATCATTGTGAAATCATAGATCAGCGAGCGTTTAATTATACTACAGTTTATTTGATAAAAAAACAAGTCAACAAAGATGCTCATCAAAGTGAAGGTAAGGCAAAGCAAGCAGCAATAAGCTCGGTTCACAGTTAGCCAAGTGTTTGAACAGTTATTACTGAGTTGTTGTCCAGTTTCAATAACCACATTTTCTTTAATCTCAGACGCTCACAGGGAAGGAGATAGAGATCGACATAGAGCCCACAGATAAGGTATATAATCACCATTATTTCCTCATTTGTTCTGTATGTTTTTTTCAGTGTGCGTTTGAGAATTGACCTGTATGTTTTTATCTTTGTTCTCAAACAGGTGGAGCGGATTAAAGAACGGGTGGAGGAGAAAGAAGGGATCCCTCCGCAGCAGCAGAGGTTGATCTACAGTGGGAAACAGATGTGAGATTAAAATGCTCTTTTGTCTTCTCTATCTTTCTTTAAATGGATAAAAGAGGGATGTTGTAGTCGTGATGTGCTGTTAATCTGTGGGATATTATGCATTTTTGTACCCAAACCTGATGCAGATTATTCTTCTGTGACGTTGACCTCTATTGTTGTTTTAAAACTCAAAAATCAGTTAGCCACACTGTCGTACATTCATTTATTATGATGAACAGAGGCACTGTAGTTTATTTTGAGTCGATCCAACACACTGTAGACCATCCTGATGGCGTAAATACTGACTATTCCCCCAAATGCGTATTAATATACAGCTGAAAATAGTCCCAAACAATTGTGACTTGTACTCCTGTTTTAGTAGTGTTTGTTACAAACTACACCACCTAGCTGTTTTGGGAAATTACTCAACCTTTAATAAAATAAAACTGGGTATTCAAGGCTGGTTTGGAAGGTTATAAAGAACGAGTATGCCGGGGGGAAAAGCCACAGACAGACAGGGAAGGGAATTTGAAAAATAATCAATCTCAACATCAACTTTATTGTTAAATTGAAATGTATCTTTTACCTCACCTAAACATGAGATTCATAAAGGCTCAAAAAATACTGAAAACATGTTTAAAAATACGAAAAGCACACCCGGCCAACATCATCCAACCCAATCATCACCCACCAGGTTTATATGGAAAAATATACAGTATGATTAAACTGGTTTAGGAAGAAATTGCTTATCTTTAGCTCTGTAGAAACAGCTTATGTTTGTGTCAGCGTGTCAGGCAATGTCAGTACAACTGTTCTGTCATAAAAAAAAAAATAACACTCGCTTTCCCTTTGTCTTTCTTCTCAGGAACGATGAGAAAACAGCGGCAGACTACAAAATCCAGGGAGGCTCTGTTCTCCATCTGGTCCTTGCTCTGCGAGGAGGACAAGCGCTCCACTCTCCCAGAAGCCAACGCTCCAAGCCTGCATTGTAGCAATCACTCGGAGACAAGCCTTAACCTTTGCGATGCCTACGCTGAGCGGATACACTGAAGAAGACACACAGCCGGGGGTCGCCGAGTCACCTCGCAGCGTTGTAGGCAACACAGAGCCATTGGTAGAAAGAGTTAGATCAGGTTCTACTTGTGGCAGCTATTTCCCTGCAGCCAAAAATGTGCTGGCTGCAAACACTTCCTCCACGTTATTTCATTGCCACAGCAATACACTCCACATGTTAAAGCTGCTCTGGCTGAAAAGGCTTACTTTTCTCAGAATTAAACAAAGCTTTGGCTAAAGATTTACAGCCCAAAGCTAATTTGGCTGCTGCATTACAGAAAACTACTGTACAGTGTTCAAGCAGTTCCCAGTCTCTTTCTGCGGTTTCTTTCTCTTCTGTGTGAAACCACAGACGTCTTCTTTGTTCCTCTGATGGTAAAACAGAGACGACTGTATCTTAAAGATGCTTCAGGGGAACCCATCCCTGGATTACAGTCTTTGCCTTCACAATGTGACACAGACCTTTTCTCCACAACTCACTTAGTATGATTATTTGAGGCTACTGGGTGTTACAAAACTCCTCTTGAGGAGCACCGATGTTGAGAACAGTGTGTTGAACACATCTTTTCACCTTCTGGCGGAAAGTTAAGTGAGAAGATTGATACCACTTTCATATTTGTCTGTTAAATGTAAAGCAACAGCCAGCCAGCAGCCAGTTAGCTTAGCTTAGCACATAGAAAGAGGAGGAAACAGCTATCTTAGCTCTGATCAAGGGAAACAACCAGCACCTCCAAGCTTCACTTATTAACAACTTATATCTTGTTTTTATAATCTGTCCAAAAAACAGTTTTTAAAATGACAATTTGCAGGTTTCCAGAGTTTATATGCTGGATTCTTGAATACTTCTAAGGCAGGAAACAAATGGAGACCCTAAGAAGTTACTGGTCACAGCCAAGAAATAGTCGGCTACATAACAGCCTCTAAAATATGGAATTGTGGGTA
The DNA here is from genome assembly GCF_965226575.1 of Pagrus pagrus. Classification (NCBI taxonomy): domain Eukaryota; kingdom Metazoa; phylum Chordata; class Actinopteri; order Spariformes; family Sparidae; genus Pagrus; species Pagrus pagrus. The sequence continues at coordinate 8,854,760 of NC_140204.1, read as the reverse complement.
ATACACTTCGGTGTTTGTACAGCTTGAACACTGACAATACATGTCATGTAATGGCATCTTTCATGGCACTTAAGGTCACATTCGTTTATAAAAATCATACATTTAAACAACAAAGGATCAATAAAAACACCAGTAATGTGACAATTAAGAGCAAGACATGCAATAATCGGAGCGCAACACAGTCAGAGTCAGAAAACAATATTGTTATCAAGATGTAACGTTTTAGTTAATGAGCTTTAGAGAGGCTTTATTACCGGCGCTGGACAGAGCCAGGCTAACTGTTTTTACTCTTTGTTGTAAGCTAAACTAAGCGAACCGTATTCTGGTTGCAGCCTTACCTCTAAAGGACATAGTGGTGAAATATAGGTGTTGATCTCCTCATCTAATGCTCTGCCAGAAAGAAAATACGTGGTTTTCCCGAAATGTCAAACTCTCTCTATGAGGAAAAATGTGTTAATAATCCTAAATCATACAGCAGAGATTGCTTTATACATGCCGAATCCATCAAGTACATGTTTTTTGGTTAAGAAGACGCCAAATAAGGCTGTCTGTCTGACAGTGGATTCAGTTTACATGGATTATTTAGGTTGTTTGTATGTTCAGAGGCGTTTGAGATGATACGTCAGTTCACATATGTCCCAGTTAACCTATTCTGCTCAATACTTTGTCTGTAGAATAAACTTGTGTTGAAAAATGCCTCACTTCTCCCATTCTGCCTTCTTCATAAATTCATTTAGTTAAGTCCCCCTCTCGTCAAAAATGTGTCTTCCTTCTTGCTCCTGCAGTTGAATGTTTGAAGCTTCACTGTGTGGGATGATGTATGTGCAGAGTTTGACACTAGAGGGCTGTTTTCACATTCATCCGCTCACAGTGTGAATTTACTCTGTGCTCACTGAAAATCTAAGTATGAGTGTGATTTATGATATCATAAATAGTTTGAATGGACCTCACAATGGAGTAGGACACATCTTGTGTCCAGCGGTTAAACCGTGTCAAACACACGTTTTTGTATGCCGTCCGTAAAGGTGCAATATGTAAGAATTTTAGTTTAAACAGAATGTGAAGAAATAGCAGTTTTGATGTAAGACGTATTTGTATGGCATTGCAGAGATATTGACTGGAGTTAGCATGCTAACCAGTTAGCCCACGGCTAGTTTGTACCTCAAGAGGTGGTAGTCCGATGGTAAACATCACAGACGCTCTAGTGCTAATGCACTAGCTGCTACAGTTAGCATCCGTTAGCTTTGGTGTCCAATTCTTACATAATGCACCTTTAATACATGTGCGAAGACGATCATTTTTTTCCAAACAGCCGTACAAAAGAGACGTGAAAAGTTTTATCACTTGTGGACATTTTTTTTTTTTATTGTCGTCACACACTCTCAACCAGTATGTACATTTACAGTTTTGACACAAAAATAGTTCGAGAGCCGCGTCAGTCAAAAATGGCTCTCGGTGGACTGCAAACGGCAACTTAAATTAGAGACCAATGTGTACACAAAACGATTTAGAAACAACATCAGGGAGAGTATTGTAGTGCCATGATGTATTGCTTAGATTATCAGCACACATAGAAAACTTCATATTTCCACCACATTGAAGGCCTGTTTTGGTCTGAATAGGGTTGCAGCTTATTAGGGAACACTGAGCAGCAAGAAAGTAAGACAAGAGTTTTTAAAAAAGCAGTAAACAAGCACGATTTGAGATACGCTGAGCTTGTGAAGTTTCAGTCGGCTTATCACATTTATAAAGTTGCAGCATTTGATTTCTGAGGTGGAAACATTCAGGCCTCATTTACGTACAGTCAGGGTGTTGATGAGAAATGTGTTAAAAATGGAGGGAAATGTCTCCTGATAAGAATCGAATCACGTTCTTCGAAATGATCGCACATTGGAATAAAGATAAAGATATATAAATGAGGCCCTGAATTACAAGTTCAAACATTAGTCAGTGGTTTTTATTTACTAAGAGACAATATACAGACTGTCATGACACCTGTGTATACTGTAAATACACAATAACCGTACAGGCACAAAACACAATCATTGTACTTGTACAGACATCCAAGACACCCTGTTCCCCTTACAGTTTAACAAGAGAAACCTTCACAATACTGGCCCAGCTTTACTTTATTGATACAATTATTTATGCACGTCTGCCAATGCCTGTATTTTTCTTTTGGGATATCTCGTAAGATTGAGCTTCCTGAGGAAATAAATCTCTAAAAGCACCAGTACAGGCATGTAGCAAAGAGGCAATTAGTCAGAACTGTTGAGTTTTTCGGCAGTGTGTATGTAAGGAGAAGGCAGTGGGGATGCCCTGAGACACTAATAGATTATATAGAAAGACACAGAAGTACACAATGTGTGTTTTATGTGTGCAGGAGTGTTGTTACTATAATATACAGCATAAGTATAGATACATAACGATTACCAGACGACACAGAATGGGTTCATTCAGGGGTGAGCGTGTAGTTTCTTTCGCTGGTGCCTGCGCTAATATTGCACTAGTAGTTGTTGTGTGTGTAAAGCTCTCATTTCTACACGCTAAATAAAGAACAAATAATATTTAAGCACAACTAGATGGTTGGCTACAAAAAAAAATACTTCTGCCGTTAACTGTTTTTCACACAGGCATTCACATGTGTCGGTGTTGGGATTTGCACGATAACGATGCAAATGTGGCAAAGTCTGGCCTATTTATTCTTTCTAGTCATCTATGTCTATCTGTGTAGCGTCCATACAAGAATCCAAAGCTCTCAAATTTTAAAAACTGACACTTCTTTTTTTTTGTTGTTGCTTCCATCAACATTAAAAACTACCCCAACCAAATATCCACATCAGTCAGAGCAGCGCTGCAATGGCACCCGAACACAGAATATAATCTAATTAAGGCAATTAACAAAGAACTGTGCGCCATTTTTCCAGCACGTCTACGAATACAAAGTACAGATCACACATCAGCTTTCAGGTGTACACCTCCAGGGTCGCAAGAGTAAAAAAAAAAGAATAGGCCCAGATGTATATGATGTCGAATAGAAAAAAGAATATCAACAAAACTAGAAATTAACATAGTCGAACTAAAATAACGACAAAGGCAAATGTTATAAACAATTATCACAATTACAAAAAAAAAAAAAAAGAGGAACATTTCGGAATCACAGTCACCGTTAAAAACAACACACAGTACTTAGTGTACGTCACGACATGAAATGACTTGATCGGAAAATGATTTTTCTGACAATCAAACGCAGCTTTGGTGTGTTGAGTGGATGAACACAATTTACAAAAAAGGAACGAAAACAGAACCAAAAAAAGTGTTTGCGTATCACGGCACGGTAAGAGTCTTTCGATGAAACATTAAAAAAAATAAAGAAACAAAAGACACTCTTACAGTAGGACTGTGCAGGGAGTGTGTGGAGGAGGAGAAGCAGGATGATGGTGACGATGAGTGTGTGTTTTAGCGTGTGTATTGAGGAGCTGGAAGGCGCTAACCTTTCTTTATTGCACTTTTGAAGGACCCCAGTCCGACAAGTTTGAGGTCATGTTACTCTAAAACATCTCATACTATATTTGGCACGGGAGATATTGATTGAAACGTTGCTAAAACTGAATAAAAATATTAAAAACAGGAAGTGTGGGGGCACGAGTGTTGATCAGTGAAATCCACTGCAAACAGCCTTGTTTGTTTGTTTTGCGCACCCACGTTCGGTTTCGCATATGTCTGTTTATTTGTGGGGCGGGCGGGCGGGCGGGAGGCGAGGACGCTCTAGCAGTCCGCTGACTTGTGGTTGTCCCCGTCCTCCTTGGACAGAGGAGACCTGGCCTCCTTCATCTCCTCTCCTTCCTCTGCGCTCCCGCTGCTGCTGCTGACGCCTGGATAAACCACCATGCAGAACTTCTGGCCCACGTAGGTCATCTTATCTGGAAGAAGAGAGCGACAAAGTGTCAGGACATGTGCAGCAATGGCCTTTCAAATGATACATGACACGGTACGAAAGAAAGCAACTAAAAGATTTCACAACAGATGAAACAAAACTGTCAAACAACTCTCTTAACGAAACATGACCCAGCCCACGTCAAGCGAACTTACTAACGAAGGCGTCGAAGCACTGTGGCTTGTTGTCCCAGTAGACTCCCAGGAAATAGACGGGGACGCCAGTCAGCATGATGGCCAGGCCGATGCCACACACCACAGGCTCGGAGTAAAGGGAGAAGATGAGCAGGAAGGCCCAGAAGAGGAGGTAAATGACCGGCCATATCAGGCTGATCTGTGAGACAGAACAAAGCCAGACATCAGTATGTGATAGTACACCTTTTACACCACAAGAGAGCAGCTTTCCGAAGGTTTGTGGCTGCTCGAAGGCAGCGTTACTGCACATCATGTCTGTTTTTCCCTTGGATTTCCATTTTTGAAACATGTTTAGCTCTCCTCAAAGTGATAAACGATGGATTTAAAGCAAGAAAAACACATTTTCTTGTACTTCTCGAGTACGTATACCACAAAACGCACCTTGATTGGTCGGTGCATGTCGGGCTGTTTAAAACGCAGCACAATCTGCCCGGCGACAGTGACTCCATAGAAGAGGTAGTTGATGAAGCCCACATAGTTGATGAGAGTGTACATGTCGCTGGTGCACAGCATGAGCAGGGTGGACAGACACTGAGGAACGACAAGAAAAGGAGTTAGCGGTTCGTCTGCGTCGTCTGCAATGACTTATCTAAAGGAGATAATATAAATGAGTGTGGTGAGAGCAGGACTCACAGTGAAGAGCAGAGCGGGGATGGGAGTGCAGCGTTTGACGTGAATCATGGCCAGCAGACTGGGGAGGTGGCCCTCTCTGGCTCCGGCAAAGAACAACCTGTGAGAGGCAGAGGCAAAGCAGCAAAACAACGGTTAACGCGTGTAAGTCTACAGTATATCCACGTTATTCAAAAATAAAGGAAAGGCTTGTAGATGACTTGTGATGGTTTAGATGAGGATGGCAGAGAGGGAAGAGAGTTAAATTTAGAGCACAAAGGAAGTGGAAATGTACAATCACACACATGTTTTTGTGTAAGATTGCATGTCTATCAGCTTGGAGGAGTTTGATCAAGTCGTGATGTTTTTATATTTTTTAGTCCTTAAAGGGGCACTATGTTGTTTTCAAACTCAGAATTTTAATATTTACATAATTAATGAGGTAATAATACAAACTCAGAAATATTTAATTTTTCCATAACTAAACAAACAAGCTGCTCTCAGAGGAAAATAAGGTCCCCAGAACACTGTTTGAAGCTAGAAAGGTGGCAGGGTCCGCCAAATACAAACAAAATAGTACTAAATAATGCACCTTTAAGATGGAAAAACCTCCATTGTTTCACAAAAATACATCAATATTTGAGAAAAGACATAAAAAAATAAGCCTAATTTTATGTTGCAGTAATGTTTCCTCTTCCTCTTTCATATCTTAAGACCCCTCCAATTGTTTCCTGACCCCTTGTAAGGCCCCATTTGTTGGGATACAGACGAGAATCCGACAACAAGTGTTATATTAGAAATACGAGGGGGGTAAACATAGAAAGAAAATGTCTAAAAGAGTCAAAATACAAAGCAACAAACTTCTCATAACATAAAAACATGTTTTCTTGTTGAGCCAACTAACCGTGAGGAGGTGAAGAGTGAGCCGTTGACTCCCCCGAAGGTGGAGAGAGCCACAGAGATGGGCATGATCCACGACATGACTCCCAGCAGCTTCTCACCGAACGTCTGGGATGGAGGAGTGGGAGGATGAAGGTTAGAGGTCGGATGATGGTTAGACGCTCACTTCATCATGTTTTTTACTGTGCAATGCAATGGATTAGGTACAACAAACATGTCTGACTTCCACTAAAGGGAGACATTCTGCTGTCTGAGGTGCGTGTGTGATGAATGACGTCACAGGACCGGCCTGCGTCGTGCTCCGAGCTACTCACCACGGCAACGGCGTTAGAGGCGAGCAGCTCCTGGGGACTCATGGCCGTGACGTAGGCGATGTTGGCGAAGACGTACACGAAGGTGACGAGGGGGATGGAGATGAAGATGGCACGAGGGAGGTTCCTGGAGACGATAAAAACAGCAATGTTTAGGAGACAGAGGAGCTAAAGAGAAGGAGGTTCGGGGGAGGGGGGGGGGATTTAAGGTAGGAAATTAAAGCTTGTACCTTAGGGGAGGTGTATTAATGGATACTAAGGTTATTAAAAACGTGGGATTGTTAAAAAGACAGAAAATGCGGAGGAAATGAAGAAATAAAGCGTTTTATTCTACCAGAGATGTTTCTAAGTCAGTGACCAGACACTGGGGATGATGGTGAGAATTTCTCCCATGCTATGTTATCAAAGAGCTTCAAGAGAAAGGATGAGGGATTAGACTAATCACTGAAATAGCTGCAGGTAGCTTTAACATTAGCTATATATTCCTATGGCAGAATAAAGCGTCTTACACGTAGGGGTCCACCAGCTCCTCCGTGACGTAGTTGAGGAAGTTCCAGCCTCCGTAGGCGAAGGAGCCTTGTAGGAACGATAACGCTATCAAACCCACATCGTACTCCTTGAAGGGCTCGAAGGCGTTGGCTGGCTCCAGCCAGTAGTACTCTCCTACAGGTGGGGAGGAATGCAAAATGAAGTTTAAGTTGTAGTTTAATCATAAGAAATGCTTTTCACATCTTCAAATTGCTTCTTTTTGTCCGACCGACAGTCCAAAACCCTAAAGATTCTTCATTAACTGTCATAAATGACAAAGAAAAGCAGCAAATCCTTACATTTAAGAAGCTGTAAGCAGCATATGTTTGACATTGTAAAAATAGCCAGAATTGCCCTACTTACAACCGTCTCATTTGTTCAGGGTTTACTGCGCTCCTTACGTAAATCTGTACGACCTGTTCCCGAGCATTTCTCTGAGGTTACCTAATGTTGTTTGGCTGTGAGCGTAAACAAACTTTCCGCTACAGTCGGCATCTGAAAACCATTATCCAATGCAATCAGTGTGTGTAAAACAAGTCGTAAAAGGAGTTGACTGCCATCCCTGCGTTCCCACCGAGAAACCATCAAGTGCCGCTCGGGGTAACATCTAAATAATCCGTGATTTTTAGGAATCTGGTTGGTGAAATCCCCTCTTCAGGCATGTTTTCAGAGAGCATTAAAGTATTTCTGTTCTCACATACTGCCCCCCCCCCCACCCCTCATATATGACCTAAAGTCCCATCAAATCAGCCACCGGACTCTTCATTTATCTTCAAACGCTCGCACAGACATCCCCCCCTTTTGTTGTTTCAGGGGCCTACTCTCTGTGGCCCCTGTAATAACTGGCCCTCAGCCATGTTGTGAGAGCACGCAGGCGTGCTGATGTAAGCTATGTGAGGGCCCCAGCGCCTCGCTGACCCCCGCGGCATCCACGGGGAGTCTATACCGTCCCGAGTGACTGAAGATGTCCCCAGTGACCGCGAGCCGAGCGGGTTTATCCTTTCACACACAGACAAAGGTGGTATGCACTGAGGCATTCTGGGAGCACAGATGGCGCCGCTCACCCTTGCAGATCTGCACGATGCCCATGACGATGATGAGGGCGAGGGCCAGCAGCTTGCCGGCGGTGAATATGTCCTGCACCCTGGTGGCCCACCTGACGCTGGAGCAGTTCACCCATGTCAGCAGCACTAGAGAAACACAGGAAAACAACGAGTTAGAGCTTAATTTACCCCTTAAAATCAAGTTTCAACTCTTTATTTAAGCTCTTTAGTGTTTAGACAGTGAAATATGCAAACCAAGACCAACTTATCAGATGTCATGTGCATCATTTTATACAAATTTCCACTTAAATGTCGTTGAAATATAGAAATCTTTGGTGGTTTTGCGATTGATATAAAACAAAATCTGAACTCTGTATGGCGGTACATGATGGGTTTGTGCTGACTGTGCTGAAAGGTTGGGAAATAAGGAGTGAATTGAGCAGATAAAGGTTTACGTGTGACTGTTTTATTGGTCTTGTAAAGGAACTGCCATTGCGTCATTTGGAGTAGTAGTAGCACTAAGATTATTTCCCAAGAGAAGGAAAAGTTACGACACCGGTAACTGCCGCTGATAACCCCGGGCCTTGAAGTTTTACTTGATAGAAAGTGAACTGATCCGAGGTCAGCGAACCGTGAAAGATTAAAAGCTGCACACTTGAGCGTTTGCGACGTGTCTGAACAACTAACACGGCAGCGACCTTTGACTCCGCCGCCGCATCGTCGCGTTGAACTTCACCCGCTATCTCGTACACCTCATGTCTTACTATACCTGCAATACTTCTGTTCTACCTAAGCACTGCTGTTATTCGAGCTTCAAGTTAGCGTCTGTAAATATAATACTAATCTCATCAATGCATCTTACAATTCTAACTTATTGCACCTTTAATGTTCAAACGAATCAACTTTCTTGCAATCAGGGTTGTAATTTCATGTCTGGGTTTGTTGCCGTGATAAGACAACAACCAGATAATACTTTTAGAAATCACAAGCTCACTGAGTTTGACAGTGACGGATAAAGACGGCAGATAAACGTATCGTTTAAGTCACGTTTTATACCGGACTCCCCTCAAACATCTGTTAAAAACTATTTGGAAAATGCTACTCGACTCACTTCGGCTCGAGGCTGACCTAACATGGACAAAGATAATGGATTTGATCTGTGCCGCTGGGTACAACGGGCCAGCGGGTTCAGGCCAATAGGGTGCCATTAAATAATCGGCCTGTTTGACTCTGTGGGATTAAGTTCATCACATTAAATAACTCTGAGCTGAGCTGCCACCGCGGGGGGCGAAGGCAGATGCACTCGAACGGGGTCTGCACGGATTCGCACTCGCTATAGAGATGTGTGCGCTGGATGCAAACATGAGAGGCTCAAAGGTGAACAGGGTTTATGATGTCCTGAGGTGGGTGTGTTCGAGGCGTGTGCTCCTACAGCAGATAGAAAAGGAGTTGTGGTGAGGGGGAGAGCCACGGAGCTGCTGCCGCTGCTACTCCTTCCACAAGAAAACAGGAAATGAGAAACTTTGCAGTTGCACACAACTGACTTTTCCTCACGCAGCCCGGACTGTATACATCTTAAACCTCTTAACCACCAGTAAACAAAGTTGTTTAAGGAACAAAATGATCTTTCGCCCAACGCGTCCGCTCCCCTCCCTCTCCCTCTTGTTGACAGGCGAGGGCGGCGAGTAAACACCTGAGGACACATTCTCAGAGACACGGAGCTGTGGGGCCGCTCAGCTGTCCGTAAGCTGAGTATACAAAACGGGTGTGTGGAAACTTGCTGAGTTAACCGCGAGGCCGCCTGGAAAACACGACGGAGTTATGACCTCGCAGTCCGCCATATGTAGGAAGAGACACGGACCCAGGGGGAGGATCGCATGTTTTTTGAAACGGTACACCTCGGAAAACCTTTAAGACCAGATCTGGCTACGTCTGGTTTCACCGTCACATATTGTCATCACTTTCTTAAAATAAGAAAGGTTATGTCCTGCACACTATTATACAATGTTCTGGCAGGGGAAATGTGTATGCGTATTAACACATGCTCTCATAAACAACAAGGATGACATCAAAGTTTAGGGGAAACAGCTCATCTTTCACCCACTTCCCTCAACAACAACAGAAAAACGAGGACTAAACATCTATAAAGTCCACTCAGTCTGGCTTTCGTCGTTGAAAACTGCCTGACAACATCTGTCCGATTGACACGAAACGAGTTGTGGCTGCTAGCAGCTCTTGTCTGGACTGGGTTCATTTTGCTTCAGGGCGTTCGTGAAAGTGGGACAATATGTTCTTTTAGTTTGTGCGTTGGTTAAAAGTACATCCCAAAGAAAGTAGTGGGAGAACGTTAGGGCAGGTGGTGTGGACTCATGGAAGAGGTTTTCTGTTTTTGTTTTCTACATTTCTTGCATTATCCTGGAGCTGCAACTATCAGAGTACACCTCACTCATATCCACCTGGACAGATGTTCTGTCTCTTTACAGTTTCTGTCAAACTTTCATCTTAACGTGACCCAATTTGGCGCGTAAGACAGTTGGAGAAGCCTGAAAAAGGAGACCTTCGGGGCACGGCTAATCTGCATAAACTAGAGTAACTGCAGCCGCATTCGAATGACACATGAAATTTGTGGAAATGTTTCTCTGATATCCTGCTGACCGACCGACATGATTTCTTTGGCAGAGGTAATTATGGAGTGGCTCTCTTGGTTCACCGGGTACAAATGTGTTGCCTGTTATCGCGCATGCCTCTTGGGAGCGGGAGGTTTCCACATTGTCAAGCCAAACAGGGCAGCCAACTGTGCCCATCTGCCACTGAACAGCGTGTCACAGGACGTCCTCTAGGAAAGAAAAACCCTTTGGAGTTCAGTTCCAGGGAGTGGAAATACAGAGAAATTGACTGTTGTGCGCTAAAAAACGTAATTTTCTCTCTCCCTTCTCTAGCTGCGATTTAAAAAGTTGACTTAAATAATGTTTACTCCCTTCTAAATCTCACTAATGTTGCAGGGATGTTTACTTGACAGGTCAGATTAAGGTGTTGACAGATTGTGTGTTGTCGCTTCGTACACACACAATACACACACTCTTCTCCGCTGTCCATGCCGGTCTGTCTGTCTGAAGGCTGCCTGCAGTATTTGGCCTGTGTGTGTGAACTTTGCTGAGGGATTCAAATCAACCGCTGTCATGTCTGCGGCAACGCATTTGTCCGTTCGTCTTCACACGTTCGCTGCCCAGTGCTACACTCCTGTAGTTGCATTGCTATCTCTTGTTTTCGTCCTTCTCTTAGATGACCTCTGGCCGAGGGTGAGAGAGCAGAGGAGCTTCAGAGGAAAAAGACGGAAAACTGGGACAGAGGGTGACATACGCTGGATAAATCAAGCTGTTATTCAGCCTTTGTGCAACAAAGTATGCGAGTGTCCTTTACATTTTGTCCGGGAACTTGTATCTCGCACCTGAATGTCAAACGGTCTTGTAACTGTGTCAGCATTGGTGTACCCATTGCTTTTGTTGAATTGCAATGTTTCTCATTTGTTTTAAGTCCTTTGACAGCAGAGTTTGTGGCAGTTTTCTGTCAAATTTGAGCCTGTCTCAACAAGCAGCACCCTCGCAAAGAACTTAGAGTCCTTTTCGCTCCATTTCTTTAGGCTATCTGCACTCTTTTATCTCTGCAAAACTGAATCAGTGTTGAGTCTGAGCTGTGGGCTGGTTAAACGGGAAAGTGCAGAGAGTTCAATTTGTAAAATGTTTCTCGTGTAGGATGTTTCATCCCACTGTCTCCAGGATAGCCTAAGGTAGCACAGGCAAATCTAGCCTGGCTCTGTCCAAAGCTGACAAAATCAACATACCAGGATTTCTTAAGCTCACTAGTTAAACTTCCTGTCAAGAAATATCACAAATAAAGCCTGTAAAACAGTGAATTACTGCTTTCACAATTGAATGTTTCCACGGGTTAAACAAATAAGATATATTGTGTTCATTAGTGAGCTTTAGAGGTGCTGGTAGGTGGATTTTGTTAGCTTTGTTAGCTCACTAGCTAACATTTTATATCTTCCTTGTTTAATTTCTGCAAAGTATAAAGTGTAAAAACAACAATTTGCTTTTCTATGTGCTTGGACTCGGTGTTGGACTTTTTCTGGGCTGCAACCAGTAAGCTAACTTCCTGTCAAAAATGATTGCACGTTAATTATTCACACTTCAGATATTCAATCATTAATAATTTAGATATTGTGTTAAATAGTGAGGCGCTGGAAGGTGGATTTTTTTGTTAGCTTGCTGCAGAGCCATGCCAGCTGCTGTGGTGCCAAGTTTCCAGTCTTTGTGCTAAGTTAAGCTAACCGGCTTCTACTTTAGACAGACCTGAGTCAGAGTGTTGTCATAGTACGTCGAGTACCAAACAATAAAACCAACAAAGATAAACCAGTTTCTCTTGAGGGGGAACGGTTGAAGCGGATGAGTTGTCTCTTGTGCAGACGCTCGAGCAGACGCAAAGATTACGAGGATTAATATTCTTTTCATCATCATCGTGACACACAGCGGGCGCAGGTGTTTTACATAACAGGTATTGCTTATTTGTCTGTGACCTTGCAGGTCCCGATGAGTCTGACCTAGTTCGTGAAGTCAAACTCTTAAACTATACTGTGCTTTAAGCCAGTTTAAGTTACTGTTACTCACAGAGGCAGACGGCAGCCAGCAGACGCAGGCCACCCTCCGGCGGGAAGCAGGTGGGGAACAGAGGCTGCAGGACGTAGTTGGAAAAGGTCAGCGCGATCACAGCCTGGTTGGTCGGGTAGATCACCAGCACGGCGATCCACAAACGCAGGAACCTGAGGCGGACAGGAGGGAGGGTGACACCGTTACAATCACAGTGGCATGATGAGAGAAACAGTGGGGTGTCAGGAGCACACACAGGTGGGCCCAAACAGGAGGAAGTACATCACAAAGGTACATGGTACATATACATCCTTTCATTTGCAGCGTCCCATTCAAAAGCGGGCTATTTTTGGTTGAAATGTAAACTCAACTTCTTACCACGCTCAGCCTCTCATAGTATTAAATCCACTGGCGTCTGGTTATACAATAACTACTCCTAAAAATCACATGTAATGCTGAAACAATGTGTCACTTTGAGCATTTTTTCCTGTTTTGTAAGGTTTTACAGGTTAAACAACGGATAAAAAAGACTCGACAGACTGAGGCAATACAAGTAATCCCTTGCAACATCCCTTCAGACAAAGCAAAGGGGAAAGACCATGCTGTAAGTGGTGACTGATATGGAAACTTGACAGCTCACACCAAAGTTTCACTTCTGTTATGTTTAGTTACAAACATCTGTAATTTCCCCCCAAAGCCTCTGAAACATTTTTCTGAAACACCTCCACTGGAACCACAGGTGAAACTTCAGTTTGGCGGCTTGTTTAACCGAGATGACTCACGCAACCTTTCAAACGGACAGCCCTCGTCACACAGGAACATCCTGATGCAATATCGCCAAATATTACAGATTGCACTATAATGACTTTGGCTTTTCTATTGCATGCAATCTTTCTCCCTATAAGAGAGACTTTTTTTAATACAACATTTAAAAACTAAACAATTAAATAAGGAAAAACTCATATTTAAGTATCGGTAAGCTTAAAAAAAAGTATCAGTGCTTCCAGACAGTAGCTGACACTAATGGATCATTTTTAATAAAGGCTCAATATGAGCTTGAACCTGATTATACTGATAAAGGAACACACTCAGGACTTAATGTCAGCCTTGCACTGAAACACTGAGGATGTTTTAATGCGCTAGAAGCTGACAGGATAACCACATACCGCACTAATGTACAGAGGGAGCAGGCGAGGGGTTGAATGAGAGCAGGAGGGTTGAACTGAGTACAAACTGAGTGAAATTCTCTGGGAGCTTATAGAGGGATCATTACAGCTGACTGCGTTAACCGGATTGTGTCTCGCTGGAATGTGTGTGTGTGTTTAATGTACAAAAATGTAGATTCAAATGCAGGACGATGCTGCGCGAAACCTCCATGTAGAAAGTAACATTCCCTCAAGTACCTCGACTTTACTTTGTATTACATTTTGTGTAGCTACACCACTGCATTTCTCAGGGGAAATATTGAAGTTTTTACTTCAGTATATCAACCCGAAAGCTTAAGTTAGGCTGCTAGCTACTTTGCAGATTAGGTCTCACATGCTTAGCATATGATATGATGTGCTGCTATACACTGAGGCAGAATCAGAGTCGATGTAGTACATTAAATATGGCTGATAATACTTCTGTACTTTGACTTAAACACTCATGGAGGACAAATAGAGGATTTGGTGGCATCACTTCTTTTAAGGGCTGCAAATAATAACTTTTTTTAAGCTATTTGTTTACCATAAAAAGTAATATTCCACTTTCTTGAAACACAAAACTGAAGGTATTCAGTTAAGTCTCATAGAAGACAAAGAAAACCAGCAAATATTCACATTTGAAAGGCATTTTTGCTTAAAAAATTGGCTTGTATTATGAATTAATTCTGAAAATTATCGCAGATGTATCTTGTAAGTTGTGAATGTTACTTTCCCCCACTGGTAGACACACGAATAACTCCACGTTTGGATTGGCCAACTAAATAAATTCCATTGTATTTAACTTTATTTGCCCAAATATCACAAGACCGCCCTAGCCAGTTGTATACAATGATCCCCTGTAGTATCTGTTAGTCTATAAACCGCACAATATGGGTGTAACACAACCATCATTAGTCTGACATAACAAAGAGCCTTTGTGCTCGGATTACATTGTCCATTCAAGTTGTGTCTGAGCATACAACTTTACGAGCTCTTCCCACTCCTTCCACGAGCTCGCTAACATAAGTATTTCCGTCACATGCAAACGCAAGCTGCGCCCCTTCACGCCCACCTACACACACACTGGGATAAAAGGAGCAGGACAACAACAACAAACACCCCTTGAACAGCGAGGGCACAGGGAAACAGCGTGGCCCCGACACTTCAAACCCAACAGTTCATTGAAGTGTATTGATAGCTCCTGTACAAAGGGACAAAAACAATCATTGGCTGTTATGTCTGGTTGAATTCCTCTCTCAAAATACCCCGCGATATGTATCCTTGGGATAGTTGAAAATAAACAATGGTCTAATCTGTGTTTACATTCCGGGCAAAGGCACAGTGTGTGTGAAATCTACGCTAACAAACGATATTGTTTTGCTCGGAAATACACCTAGCCGGGTTCCCATGCGTTTACTGTAAGCGGCGACACCTTAAAGCTAACCATTCATGGATGAATGGAAGAAGGCGGGGGGGCGCAGAAGAAATACAAAAAACCCACAGTAGCAAAAAGACCCCCTGCTTTGGATCAAGATGTCTGACCCACATCGCCGAGCTCATCCACCAGGATAAAGAGAAGAATCTAGACATGTCGGTATGCTCCCCTAAATCCATGTCAAATTCACTTTAATTGTTCAGGAGGCCCCCTTCTTCTTGAAAACTGGGTCATACGCTTTAAAGACAATGCTTTTGAGCAGGGTCAGCTGGAGGTTTATCGGACCTTAGTGACCTGAGAAAAATGCCTGTCCTCAAAAGTGACAGATCTGACCATGAAGAAGTCCATCGAACAAAGATATGATGCTTCAACAAACTCGTGTTTTTTCGGTTTCCTCCTTTCCATCAGTGTTTTATATATGTTCTTGTGCATGTGAAAGGTCTTGAAAGTTAAGAAGCCCAAAGTCAGCGCCAACGGGAGCTCCTCTCTCCCACAGAAAACACTGCTCCTGAAACGCCTCGTCAGTAGTCCTGCCTTTAATTCCAGGACTTCCTGACGTAGACTACGTCACAGTGTCACACATTTGCATGATTTATGCCTATGTTCATAGTAGAAGTGAGGCTAACTGGAAGCTGAAAACACAACAGAGCCGACCGGAGACAAGGTGAGCAGTGCTGGCTCAGGCGTGTGTGAGCTGACCAATCAGAGCAGACTGGGTATTCCAGGGGGGCGGGGCCTTAAAGAGACAGGAGCTTCAGACAGAGGGGGAATACAGTGCTGCTCTATGAGAAAATGTATGTGATTTTTGAGCATTAAAGCACGTAAACCTACTCTATTTGTAACCCAAGATAAAACCATGTACCTGAAATAAACACAGTATGTCTCCTTTAACGTCTCTCATCAACAAAATAATAACGGCTTGGTCCCTTAAATCTTAACAACACAGGCATTTCCTTCTTGCTGTGTAAACTTGAGACATTTAGAATAAAATATCTGAGCCAAACTCAAAATCATGTTGCAGATCAGTACTGAAGACAAACAATATTGACTTTGTAAATGTCACTCTAAGAAAAAACCCCGCCTAACTTGAAAAAACCACAACTCGTGGTTTCCTGCACATGGCACATATTTCACCGCTTCCTGTTGTCATGTCAGTCTCTTGTATGATGCAACAGTGACTCAAATCACCCATTCAAATGTATAAGTGTACACCTAAACGCCCCACTGATTGTTTCAGACTGACTGGAGTGTCTGCCTCGTGTTCACTCACCCAGCCAGCCCTCCGAAAATGTCCTTAACGTAGGAGTAGTCTCCCCCCGACTTGGGGATGGTGACGCCCAGCTCGGCGTAGCACAGCGCTCCGATGGCAGTGATGATTCCTGTGATGATCCAGACGACCAGGGCCACGCCCACGGAGCTGGCGTTCTCCATCACTCCCTTGGGACTGACGAAGATACCTGAGCCGATGATGTTACCTGGCGGGGAGGGAGAGAGGGGAGAGGCGAGGAGTCAGGTTTCAGATTGAAAAAGGAGTTACTGTCAGCATTGTAGTCACAAATTCTGGTGTTTACTTGAGTGACACAGCAGAGGTGAAAGCAAACAGGTTTGAATGTGCTTTTTGAGTGCATTTAAAGGGGCATTGCACCATTCTTATGCACCAAGATCAGCTTAGTTGCCCTGAGAAGTACAAGTCAGCCTGAGATAACAGTTATAATGTCATCTTGTGTATGCAGTAACATGCTAACTGAGCTAAAACACGCTCACATGGTCCTTTAAGTGTGCAGCTGCTTAGTCTGTAGTGCTTTCACTGAGAGTGAAATGCCACTCGTCATAGTCACTGGGTGATTTCCGTGAACAGCATTGAGGGCAGACAGAACAAATTGAGCAGGAAAAGGAATGAGGTCATGAGCAGAAAGTGAGCGACAAAGAGGGGAAAAAATGAGAGCGAGCGAGAGCAGAACAGCGACGGAGGGGGAACCTGTAATGTGCTGACTTTGCACAGAGTTATGAGGAGATGGAGCAAGACAGAGAGCGGGGTAACAGAGTGCAAAGAAGGAGGAGGGATGAGAGGTGGGGATGGGGATGGGGGGGCAGAGTAATGCCCTGACAGGTTCAATGAGCATCAGAGTGCCTGGCAGTTTACACAGGAGCTGAAAGATGACCGGGTTCTGGTCTGACATGAAAGAGGCCGCCCCGGACGGATTCGCTCTGTGACAAAGCCGAGGTCGGAGGTCAGGAGCCTCCGATCAGATTTAGCTGACTGTGCTTGAATAAAAAAAGGCGTCAGGTTCAAAGGTTGAAGGTTTTTGAATCATAACTGGCTGGCTGAATGATAGGCTGAGTGGCATTTTACAGTACAAAAGTCAAAGGTATGAATGAACTGCCAATGAACTACAATATATAGCTTGTAGGCAATTCAGCCAGGTGCACAAGTGACAACCCAGATCTTTTATTTTCTTGGTTCTAGCTTCTCAAATTGATTACGTGCTGCTTTTCTCGTTCACGTCTCTCAAAATCCTCAAAACTCATGTCCATACTGAGTTCATAACCTGGGACGAGGGGGCAGAAGTAGCTTCATTTTAAGGGGTCGAAACATAAAAAGGTTGGGAACCACTGGACCAAACGAATGCAAACAATAAACTTGATGAAAGTCATGTTTAACTGAAGGCTTGAACACATCATGCTGTTCTCTTTCAGCGCTCGATGGAGGTTATCTTGATATTGCGTCATCCAACATGTACAACAACAACAAGGAAAAAAGCTCAAAACTTCATAAAAATACTGCGCATGCTTCTCCGATCACTTAAATCTGAAGCAAATCTGACCATATGCCAAACCGCGTGCTCAACGTAAAGCCAAGGACATGCGTATTAGTTCAACTTTAACAGACTCCATATGCATCACGTGCGAGTGGCCGGACGGTCGCCCACTTATGTAACTCCAGTTGCAGGTGAGAGGTTAAAAAGACGACAAACAAACATCGCAGAGCTGATTATGTGGACATCTTTATGGCTGCAGAGGTCTTCGGTGCGTGACCTTTGACATCTTCGACATGCATTGACTCCCTGATACGCCTCTAAAGTTTCAATAGGCAAATAAGGGTGAAATGCTGATTTACAGGCGAGAGCGAATGTGCACGCTTGCATGTTCGCGTCACGTGCGTCTTTGCAGTGTGTGAGACATGCTGACTACATGGAATCGCTTTAAGTTTCCTGTTCCTCTGGTGGATTTCAAACAGGCCAAAGGGGAAGAGTGTTTTTTAAAAAAAAACCCAAAAAAAAACAGCTGGCTGGTCTCTTGACCTTGATCTACTCTTTTGGATCAAGTGGAGAAAAAGTCTGAACTGTTGTTTCCGGACCAAATCTGACTCTTGTAACAAATCTCTGCAGGCCTCGGCCTCTTTTAGCACAGGATATTTTGATATCCTCCTCTGTTGTTGGATTGTTGTTTCACAGAGGAAGTGGCCTGGTCTCCGACATGCTCTGTGAGCACATTACTGATCCTCTTGGACTCTGTTTGATGTCCTCTGACAGCGACTGGTTGAGTTTATTTAGGATCATATGGTCTTAGACAACTACGAGGTTCTTTTACGATCTCATTGAGATTGCTTCTCTTTTATTTGATTGTATTAACTATTTTTTATTTAACTTTCTGGAGAAAGACGGTTGATTGTCGAGTCTCATCACTACGTCGTGAAATACTGGCGCCTTGGGTCGGACACCAACCCAAGACGTCAGGCCAAATCATCAGTGATTGACGACCTGGGGATGAGACTCCAACACCAACTATCTTTCTGCAGGAAGTTACATTTTGACGTTTACAATGAACGATTATTGGCACATTAGATCATTTCTCCCTAAAATACTGTATACAAAACCAAGATATTTCTAACACCTGACCTCACAGGTCTACATGGAGACACACAATAGAGATTCATAAAAGAGTCAAGACGGAAGCAATTGAAGAAATTGACTTTTGTTTGGGCCTCCACGACACCTGACTGAACACCACTACCAGCAGCAGCAGATGATGAATATTAACGAGCATGTGTGTATTTGTGCAGCATTATGACATAACCCTAATCAGCCTTTATAAAGCCCTGTAGGATTAGTTCTTGCATTTCCTCCCAGTGTTAAATCCCCTGTTCAAACAGCCACCAAGCTGAGGCAACCTGCTGCTTGGCCCTCAGCCAGACCCTCGCAGACCCCGCAGGCCCGTGTGCCTGTGTACATGCATGCGTGCGAGTTATTATTAGCAATTCATTACACTGAAGTTATTTTGCGAACGTGTTTTGTGTAATGATTGTGCCTGCAAGCCAAAGATCTGGGGGGCTCAATTTTAAGAGAAAGAGCCGCTGTGATTGGATCAAACCGAGCTCGATGTTGCATCCAAGTGAAGTGAATTTGAGTCTATTCAATTAGAAAACACAGAGATTGGAGTCCAGCTCAGACAGGGCTAAGCCAGGCGAGCTAATAAAACAGCATAATCAGGGTGGGGCCTTCTTCCAAGTGGCCAAAAGTTCACTTCTAATCCCAATTCCTGGCTTTGCACGTTCCTGTACTTGTGTGAGTGATAAATGCCTGTACTGCACAATAGGCCGTAAAACCATTTGATGTCCTCGTGCACACAACCCCCCCCACCCGCCTTCCTCCCTCCTCCTTACTCCCCTTTTTCATGGAAACCCAGCGGGGGCGCGCTCACAATAAGAAAAGGATCAGACGAGTCACCTGAGCTCACTTCCCCCAGCGCATGATAGTGTGAGCTGATGGAATCAGGGACGAAAAGCCGCCGCCAGAGAACAGTCTGGTGACTCTTTACGCGGAGGTGCGTGGACTCCGGACGGCCGTAAAAAGTCCTCTCGGATGGCGCGAGAACGCTGCCAACTTATTTCTTTGTGATCAGCCGATGAATGGAGAGATAAAAAACGATTGTGCTGCACGGTCAGGCCGGAGAGAAAAGATGTCAGTGTGCACAGGGATTAGTTGCTACGACGCATTTTATGATTGTTGGCCTGGAAAGGTGCAATAAACAGTATTCTATCAATAAAATCCTTCTTCTTGGCCTAAGCTTCTTCTGCGCTGGAGATTAGGTCCTTCCAGTTAAAACCTCGAGGATTTAAGGAGTAAGTTACACATTGACAAAGACAAAGAACAAAGCCTTCTCTAAAATAATGCTAAGGTTGCTCTTCATCTCCCTGCTCTCTCTCTCTCTCTCTCTCTCTCTCTCTTGGCAATTTTCACACTCTCACTCACTCTTCCCTCCCGTTACCGTGGAAACACATGAACGAATGAGTCACTTCTCCTCAACCTGTCAAGGTCAACACGAAGACCACACACACCCACAACCTGTCTGTCTTGGACGAGCTGGGCCGTATTTCGCCAGCATCGATCGACGTGCCGTCTGATGGTTTAATCTCGGCTTGTTTGTCGCCTGTATTGAATGAAAATGACCTCTTTCGCCGCCTTCGACCGGCCTCTGAGCAGCCCTGCCGCTGCATTTGTGACATTTACCCCCATTATTATGTAGATATGGTCAAGCATGCTTTAAGCTTTGACTTAGCTGATAGGATGGTGAGTTTAAAGGTGCAATATGTAAGAATTTGCCAGCTATTGAATTTATACTCAAGTCAAGGTTAGCTAGTTAGCTCAATTAGCTTTATTCCTTCATATTGCCCCTTTAACACTAATAGTATATTATAAAGCTGAGCTGTTATAGTTGATTAATTCATTAGTGCAACTATTTTGATAGCTGATTTTTTATTAAAATGTTTTTTAAAGCTAAAATACCTAAAAAATCTTAAAATTAAGCTTCTCTATTGTTACGATTTGCTGCTTTTTGGTGTCGTCTGTGATAATAAACTGAATATCGTTAAGTTTTTCGGGGCTGGTTGGGCAAAACGAGACATTTAAAGTCGTGACCTTGGGCTTTTGGAAATCGTCGAAGGCATTTGCGATAAATCTTTTATCAAGAAAATAATCAACTGAACTTTGCGGTCCTGACCATCCATCATTCATTACCATCCTTTGACCTATTAGTCCTTGTTCCGAACTGTATGTCCCTTTCTGTGCAAATACACTGAGAGCGTGTGCACATATACTTGGCAAACAAAGCTGATTCTTACTCTTAAAGATTAAATGATGATGAAAACAGTTGTTAGGCGCAGCCCTGGTATTAGGGCACATGGCTTCTTGACCTTTCCTGCTACATCTGTTTGCATCTGTTGTCTTATTACGTGTGAAAAACACTTCTTTATATGGAGAATTAAAAAAAACACACTTTTCATTCATGTTTAGCCGAATCACATGCACCTAATGTAAGTTCCTATTATACCCTTTCCATACATGTAAGCAACTGTTGAATCTTATCAGCGAATCATAAAAATCTAAAAGTATACAAGCATAGAAAGCAAATATACTAATGGTGTATGAAGCAATTAGAGGGTTACTCAAGTGAGTTAGTCAAAGTGCTTTAGATCTGACATTGAGGGGCTTGCAAGAGAGATCAAAAAAGAAAGACACGTCAAACAGCTCTGCTCCTTTAAAGTTGCATCTCTCCATCAACTATTCTTACACATTAGACAAATATAAGAGCTGCAGGGCTCATTTATGACAATCCAAGTCATGTGAGCCTATAGATTGGTCTGAATGAAGCATGACAGACTGGTGAGGGTGATGACATCATCATCATCATCGCTGATGAAAGGCAGCAGGCATTAAAGGGTGAAGGCACGAGGCTCGTGGCACTAAGTTACTGTTACAGGCATTCATCTTTAAACACCCACATGATCACCATAAACTTAATGCTCCTCTCTTAACGATGGGATCTGATCCCAGTGCAGCCTTGAGTGACTTCTGGAACACAGGTGGTCCTCTTTCTCCTCATTGCTCACAAATACACTTGTTTTTTCCACATTCTCAGACGCACACTGAGCTGTGGGTTTAAATAGCGAGGAAGTTTTCACAATAAGGAAGATATGTGTCTAAATGACAGTTACACCTACCAACAATAATCCCGCAGGCGCTCACGAGCCCGATCGACTTCTTGAGCGCGACTCCGTCTCCCGACTCCTCGCCGGCATCCTTGGCAGAGCCCGACGTGCTGCCCCGCTGTCTCGGACCGTCCGTCATTGTGATGTCTGGACTTGTGAGTTTCTTTCTTTGTTTTGGTTTTGTCCTTTTTTTTTAATCTTCTTCTCCGCCTCGCAGCACCTGATGCCGGCTTGTCTCGCGTCGAGCTTGTGCGTCAGCTTTGTGCGTAAAACCACGTTCGCCGAAACGTGCCGCGCTTATCTGATGGGGGAAAGTTGATTGTCGTTGCACGGTCAGCAAAAAAAAAAAAAACTTAGAAAAAGATTAAGAAAATACAAAAAAAAAGCGAAGGATAAGTGCAGCTTCCTGCGTCCGGAGCGCAAAATCCTGCTGCAGCTGCGACTGTGACGCTTCTTCAAGGATTCACCGCAGCCGACCTGTCTCTTGTGCTGCTGGCACAGCTGGTCACAAACTAGTCCTGTAACCGAGCGGAAAGCGCATATTCCAATGAAATAACTTCGTCCTTCCGAGACCAAAACAAGCTCTCACTGCTGCTTCCTTGATCCAGGTGTGAGCTGAAGAGACAAAAGCATCCTCTCTGCAAACACCAGACGCTGCTCCCGGCACCAGCACAACAGAGACGTCGCACAAACAGAGAGTAAAGTCGCTCAGGTCTGCCTCGCAAACATCCGACCTGTGTTTGGTTTGGACCGGGGAGGTTGCATTTGAGTAAATATACGCGGTGTCCTTCATATGAGTACAGTAAGCCCGCCCCTTTCCTGTCTCCCCCCCCCTACCTCCTCCTCCTCCTCCTCCTCCTCCTTGTTTTTCCTCGCTCAGCCTCTCCAGGACACTCCCATCTTTACTTCCATCAGCTGTTCCTCCAAATTCAGTCCGTGCAGGAACCCAAACAAGGCAGCTTGGAGGGTTGCAGCACTTTGCCTTCACTTCTGTCTTCTTCTCTCCTCACCACATCCTGCCACCATCACTGCCCTTCTTTTTCTAGCCTTGCTTCACACTTATTATTCAAAACGCAGCAGAAGTCTAAATTTAGCCCTCCCCCTCACTGTGCATGCTGCTGGTGTTTCTGTCATGCATGTGCACAGTGCTAGTGCTGCTATAAATAGGTCGCCTTTACAAATAAGCTCTATACCTTCCTCTGCGACCCTTTGCGGTGAGCTTTAATAAAGATTTGACTGTCAATAGGCAGTGTCAAAGCGACAGAGTCCTCTGTCTGCATTGTCTGCACACAAATGTTTTGGGTATCCCTGGAGACACTGAGTCTGTCCTTCGTTATCTCCCTGATATGCCCGCAGGTGTGTTTTTGTTTCTGTGCAGAAATTACGCGACACCATCTTCTGGCAGAAACTTGAGCTCTTGTGAGTCCCTGAAATAAGTGTCAAAGTGGATTTGCCTTCCAATTAGGATGTGTTGTGAGAGAGGATAAGTCATTTCCTTATACCAAAAGGGACAGCACCATGATCAGTATATACAGTACATACATTTCTAAGCTGTAATCCACATTTGACATATTCAATTTGTACTATTTTGCAGTCTTTTGTTTGACTTTACCGTGATTAAAACCAAAGATTAGATTAATCTACTGCATCATCAATTGCAATAATGACTCATTTAAGAAAAACAGTTGCAAAGATTGGTGTATTAACTGTTTGTGCACATGCCTACTGTCACTTTGTGTATAGAAGTCACATAGATTAGTGTTAGTGGCGACTAAAGCCGATATTTTTGACAAGACTTCGGGACAATTTGCAGTTAAAAAGCAGTTATTTTTGAATGAGACGTCGTTGTAATTTTGCAGCTGAGTTTGTGGCACCAAGACATACATCTATTTTCAACCACACCAGGCCAATATCGAGTCATGTTTGACGCAACATACATTGCCAACATTTATTCTGCCAGTTGTTTGGGATGCTCCACCTTCAGCTCGAGGAGCCTTGAACCCGAGTCCTTCAGTTAATGTCCAACACATGCTTTATTAGCATCTCCTGTGACTTCACAGGAAAACTTAGATTCACCTGAGAGACCCTGGTGCTTCCTGAACAACTGTTGACTCATGATAACCAGCGCAGAACAAAAGGCACGCGTTACATAACTTAATCTTAAAACTTAGCGAGGCGGCATTTAGCTCTGCTGAGTGGACAGAACGACAAGGTCACCTGGATCACCTCAGTAGACTCTTGACTGCATTGAAATAACGCTCACATGCTCGTGTCGCTGCAGAGTCGAGCTGCACCTCTGACCCAGATTCTTGTCTTTGAAATTGTGCACGATGAGAGGTACGCTCATGCGGTGTGAAAACAAGTCTAAATGTACCAAGTCAGTGAAGCAGGAAGGGGTACACACTGTGGTGATACCGCTCACTCGCAGCACACATGCATGATGACCATTAGGAAACAGGTCAGTGGGCCAGTTTGTTGACATTTTGCAGGCGCGGAGCATCTTTTCGTCACATCTTTTAGTAGGTCAGCCCCGGTTTTGGTGTCTTGATATGAGGGGCAACAACCTGTCACCATCAAGCCACATTCAAAACTGCTCTCAGAGCTGTATCGACCGAATGATTAAACTCTTTGTATATGTTCAGACACTTTGAATTAAATGAGCTCTATGAAAGCAGGTTAACGGTGATGGATATTTGGTTCTTTCATGAGAAAATACTGACATTTTACCCTTTTATGCTTCCAAAAATGATTCGAATGTAAGTATGTAGAAGGGAAAATCACTCTTCAGTTGACCAGCTCACAATGCATATAAATACAGTCTATGTAGAGGGAACCACTGTATTGATTCAGGGTTATGTATACAGTTGTACAGTATTTCAGTTTGATGTAGGCCTTTGAGGTAAGTTCCTTCTTGATCACAGCTACATAAAAGTCCATAAAGCACGCAGTAAAACTGAGTTTCCACCTTTAGATGTGACTTACTTCTTTTTTTTTAGGTGTAATGTGCCTCAAACATCCTCATATGCCTGGGTTTTCTGTTCAGTTTTATTATTCCCTGAATATTCCCTTTGGCATTAACACTGGAAGCTGTAAAACAGAAAAAAAAGCAGAAGTAAAATACTCGCTTCTTCGTCGGTGCCCACCTGGCCCACCTGAGCCTCAGACAACAAACATATTATTGACTTATCAGGCATAGAGTGTCTTTAGGAGATAAAATGGTCTCATATTTTATCAAAGTCCTTTAGAATAACCTCTTGTAGACTTTCCTTTTGAAGCTAGAGAGGTGGCAGGGTCCGCCACACATAAACAAAGTAAAGCAGTATGAAACTGTGTTGTCCTTTAAGGTCAGTTTGTTTATTCAGTCATGAAAACAAAGAGAGTTTGTTTATAAGTTTGTTTAGGCATGAAGAAACGGTGAAGATCTTTCTACATAATGCACCTTTAACATTCAGATATCATGAAGGAAGTAAAGTGCATGTTGCCGTCTTTTGACCTGGTATCATGTGATCAATAGGAAGCCTTCGTGATGCAAACACAATGCCTCCTCAATCATCACTTGAGTAGATTAGATGGCCTCTAATTGCATCATCTGTATAATTACAGCAGGATAAAGAGCTCGGATAACATAATAATTAGACAACAGCTTTAGGAAACGCACCACATTACTTTTGTTTGAACGTGGAAAGGTGAGATTAGGTGAGTAAAGTATGCAAATTAACAAACCCAAATACTGATGTGATGAGTCCGTATGTTAGTCTTAATGTTGTTAGTTTCATGCCTTCTCCACATTGCCAGGTAAACACTTGTGGAGGGTAATGATGTGTTTATCGACTGACCGAAGATATTCAGTCTAAAAACTCACCCACTTTATAAAATAGGCTTTTTTAAATGTTAAATGCTGCTAAAACCCTCAACTCTCCAGCAAAAACACAGAAGATATAGCTCTCACACATGTCCTTGTGTCTTTTTTATGCATTAAACTGCCATTCAACACATTTTAACCAAACTTTTATGAGCTTAAATCTGAATTTTTCTGTATTTGTCGCCAAAGCAGACGCTAATTCTTACATCTTGCTGACTTTACATACAGAACTGGTAGGCTCTCCAGGCTTTGTTTAGGAATGCATTTAATATATATCACTTTAATCAACAAATGTCTGTAATCAGTAATGTCCCACCGGTTTCACTCACCATGTGGCCTGTGAGCACTTAACAGCTTTAAGGAGGAGTCGGTGTTTGCAGAGGTCGCAGATATTCCCATCAATTAATGGCTTGTGTTTAGATGGATGGGTGTGTGTGTTTGCGTGCTTCTGTATGTGAGTGTGTGTGTTTGATCAGCTCACTGGACCATTTGAGCAAAGAGATAAGACTCTAGGGTGCGTGCTAAAACCCTGGAGACATGGACAGACACCAGGGTGCAGAGAGAAAGGTGGACAGGGAGGACGTATCCAAAGCATGAATCACAGCACTGTGTGTTGTAAGTTTGAGGAGAGTGTGTTGACTCCAGCAAAATGAATATGAAATGAAGCAACGACTGCAGTCAAAGTGCTGACTTTAAGTTTTAATGTGAGGGTGTTTATATCCACATATCTCAACAAATACTGGATGGATTGTCATTAAATATTCCAGAGACATTCATGGTGCCAAGATATTGTTTCTGATCCTCTGAATTTTCCTTTTTGAGTTTGACATTTGTGTTTTTTTTGCTGAAATGTCCCCACATTAATTTAATTATTTGATTAACTGCTATTAAAGTTGGTGAAAACGTTCATGTCCACCTCCAGGAAATTTATAATTATGTTTGTTCTGATGAAAGTTTTCAAATTACTCTTTGGTGAAAGGCTTCAGTCGAGTTTTCTGGTCTGAAAAATGAAACCAATGCTGCAGCGTCTTAAACCTGCACTCTTTCTAATGGCCAGCAGGAGGTGACTCCGCTGGTTTCAAGTAGATGTCTAATTGTATGTAAGCTTATGAGAAAATGACTGACATTTTTCTAATGAGTTTATGGTCTTAATCACTAGTTTCAAGTCTTCTTCAATGCAGCATGTTGTTCATTTAGTAAATTATGGTCCTATTAAGAGTAAAAGAGATGACACAGTGTGCTTAAGTTCTTGTGACTGACAAGTTGTTGCCATAGCAATAATGCCAAATGTGCGGTTTTCCAAAGTGGTAGACCAAAAACCAATTGCTGACTTCCCTGTTGGTTTACACTAAGTCTCACAGAGCCGCCAACATGGCTGCAGACTCTTTCTCTTCCTCATATATAGTCTCCTAATATCAGGTGAAAGAATCAACATAAGTCACAAGTCGACATAAACTTGCTAAACCTCGTTGCAAACCCTTTCTTGACTGAAACGTACGCCCCACAGTACAGCAGCAGACACTGAGTGTCTTCCCTGGTGATGCTCTGCCAGGCTTGTACAGCAGCATCTTCACTTATCGTTAACTTTGGTGCTTTTTGCCTCCAGTCGTCTCTTCAGCAAGTAACTCAGTCTTAATAGTCTGTGACACCCCAGTTCTGAGTATTCACCAAGCAGATAACTGAGAAATGACTCATATCCTACAAATGAACGAGAGTCCTCTTTGAGTCACAGGTAGTGGTTTGTGGAGAAATTCTAAGAAAATACAAATGAAATGAAGAGCATGCAGAGAAGGGACTTTCAGAGGCATGACCTTAGTCAGCTATCGGCTTAATCGAGGTTACTATTTCCTCTGCGGCCGGTCCTCACCTCTCACACACACATTCCACCTTTCCATCACATGGCTGCTGATGTAATCGTCTGAAACCTATGCACACATAAAACACACACAAACACACACACATACAAATAGCAAACGTCCATGCATCGCACATATACACTCGCTGCCTCCCTGGCAGGTGACAGATCGGCTGATGAAAAGCATGGAGATTCTCCCGATAAGACTGTTAATGAGTAACCCCGCTGTTTCAGGTTGTTTGCTGCTCAGTGGCTGGAAAATTGGAACAATAACATGCAAACACGGAGGTAATGGCTGTGGTGCCAGGGAGGCAGGCGGACCGCAGGGAGATGCAGCTCTCCAACAACAACATTAGCGCTTTTAAAAGCAGCATCTATGTTTGACGGGGCAAAAATACTACTTGCACGGAGACTGTGTTGCCAGATCAGATAATTTGAGCTACAGGCGTCTAAATGTGGCCATAGCACAAGAGATGCATTGAAAAATAAGAAACCACATGGTCATCCGCGGTGAGGCAAGCTGTGTTGGTTTCCTGGAAATTGCATATTTTTTTTCAGCGATAATCTGAACCATAAAATGTTTTTAAAGCAATAGTGTGACTTTTTAGGTTATACGCTTATTTGCTTTCTTGTCAAGTGAAATACAGCTATATCACTGATGATCCTGGAGCCTCATTTTGGAGTTTTTTAGACACAAACTTTGCACTTTCGCAAGCCAGATGGGTGATTTGTATAATAGCTTGTAGAAAAAGAGGTTCTTGCACTCAAAATCAATATATTTATAGAATTAGTACATCAAACAGACATTCCAGTCCATCAGACAAGAAATTGCCCTCTTGGATGCCCCTATGATAGACAAAACATGATAAAGTGCCCTCTAGGTCACCCTTCCAGTGGACAAAACGTGATGAAGTGCCCTCTCCTGGCTAATTATGCCACGACTTTGTGTGTGCAACTGCCTCCCCCCAAATACATGTGGTGCCCTTTTTATTTTTTTGGCCCCGCCCCTCAAACATCCTGAGTCCGCCACTGACTGTAGGTGTCGCAGTGTGCAGCTGATACGTCAATATATATTTTGCAACAATATAAACTCTTCTCAGATTATTTGAAAAGAAATTCTTTCTTTCTAACGTGCTTGAAGTTTCAGAGAGCTGAAACGGTTATTCTCGCCCAGAAAGTTCATTTTTAAGTCATTTCCTCGTTGTGATCATGTGATGAAATCTGAGATTAAGTCATAAAACATTTTTCACGTCCCTGAGCTGTTGGATCTCCTTCTGCAGCAGAAGCCAATTAAAAGAGAGATGAAAGAAGGTGGATCACTGCTCGTTAAAAAGAAGAAATGCCGGCTCGAAACCTGGGAGAAGAATTATGCGGATATCCCTCCTGAGAAATTGTGAGCACAGAACCTGGAAGTGGGCCAGAGCTTTAACAGTTCATCTCACTAATGCACCCGGCTGAGCTCCTCCGCTGTCTACACACTGGACACTCCCTTTTACCTTGGTATGCAGTATAATAACTACTATGTTGTGACTGCTGTGCATGACAAATGTGCTGCGTTCCAAACCAAATACACAGAAGTGTTAAAAACAACATTTCTGCTTCAGAAGTCTTTTTGCTTGAATGTGCCATATTCCACGGTATCATGAGTGTGCTCGGGTTTGTAAGGCAAAAATGGCAAAATTCAGGAAAAGTTCCCATTCCCGTTTCAAGGGACTGTATGGAAATTATTGGGGCAGAGTGAAAGGCTGATTCTAATTTTAATTTTTCGCTCCCTGGTCTTGCAAATATTTAGCAAAAGCCCTCTAGTGGTCATCGTTATTATGTCAGAGCAAAGGAGGAAGTCATATTTCGTACCGATGGTCAGTGTTGGTTTTATTTAAGCATGATCACGATCAACCCCAAACCCTGACCATGTTATTATCATTGTTACCATGACAATGAAGCACCAATAACCTTAGTCCAGTCCTTAGTTACCAGTAGTCATTTTACCTGAAACCGCCGTGTTTCTTCATGCAATGAACTCATTTGAACTCATTTGAAGTCATTATAGGATACGAGATGTAATTAATGAAGTGTTTGATTTGGGAAATTGGATAATATGGCAGTGCAAACAGCTGATAATTACTTACATGCATATTTAATCAAGGAGGTGGTGTTTTAGTCATTATGACAGTTGATGAGTGAGGTATTGTCAGACTGTGATGGCTTTAATGGGATAAGATAAGTCGTTAACGGGGGGACATTTTGCATGTCTTTCATTATCTGGTTCAGGTATTGTCTCCCCTTAAAGCTTCTTTTATTTCATTAACTGAGTCTGTGCTCATTGTTGATTGATCACGCTCTCCTCTGGTTACACTAAACTCGATTCTCCGCCTGTGTCAGCTCCTTCAGTTTCACAGAGAAAAAGGCTGCGGATTTGCACACAAGAAAAGGTGAGTGGAGGAAAGACGATCTTGGGTGTAATTTGATTACACTCGAGTAATGCCACGATAACAAAGGTGTTGGCACTGGCTGATCAACCAGGGGCACAAGTCAAACCAGCTTCCCTTTAGACTCGGGGTAATATCAGAGGGAAGGGAGGAGAAAGAGGCGGAGGAGGAGGCGTAGCTCTACTCTTTCTCAGTGAACATAATGTAACACTTAAGACCAAACATGAAAACAGCTGGCACATACCTAAAAAACCTTGAAACATTTTCAGATAACGTCATTTATGAAACGAGATCAACATGTGATTTGTCCTCCATCAACATGTCTTCTGAAATCAAAAGCACTGATGTATTTGTTTTACATCGAGACAGATATAGGTCAGTGCTTTGTTCAGCACGTTTAAGACACATGAGCACTCCTTTGCATATCAACCCCAAATAAGGAGCAGAGCGATGACGCCGGCGTGGATGTTGTCACCGCCCATTGTTTTCCAAGAAATCTCCATGTCTTCCAGTCCTGGCAGAGAGAGCACATGTTCATTCAGCGGCATGACATACTGTTTATTCCTGTACGTATATCTATGAACACTACAGTAACATAAGATGGTGTTGCACAACATGGAGAAGCAGGGCGGCCTAGACTGCCCCCCTCCCAGCTAGCCAAAGGTCACCATCCTTGTGGTCCCCATAAGTAAGAAAGAGAGAGAGATAGATGGTGTGAAGAGGGGGAAGAGGTCAGAGGGAGGAAAATGTTTGTAAAGCGGAGACCTCTGCGAGAAAGAGAAGGAATGTGTGAATCTACAGCGAGAGTTTGAGAGAAGGCGGCGGGGTTGTGTAGTAAGAAAGAAGGGAATGAAGCGCTGGAAGTAGACGAGGAGGAGGAGAGCATGGTGAAGGGGGCGTGTGAGAGAGGGAGTGGAGATGGTAATTCGAGCCTCATGTTTACCATGTCCCCAGAAACATATGAGTTTCTGGGACAATGTGTTCGGGAACACATGCTGAGATCAAGACCCAAACAAACTCATTCGCTCTGGTCGATAAATCTAGTTTCAAGAGCGAATCTCTCAAATGTAAACACAGGAAATGAAAGAGTAATTCTTTCATTTTGAATCCATGAGATGTAAACAAGGCGTGGAGAATGATCTGTAATAGCTGGTATTCTGGTGTTTTATGTGTATAATGATCACTCATGAATCCATCTTAATTTGGAAATAAGCTTTTCTCTTCATTAAAGTTGGCATTAACAAAAAAAAACTCTAATCAGCAAATACGTGGTTCGCGTATTTGCCTGAGGAGCTGGTGGAGACCAAAGCCGAGGAAAAAGGAATGAATTTTTAAAGTTGCTTCACGTCTGCTCGATGTGTAGATAGCTACATTTATATAGTGGGTTCAAAGGGATTTACAAGGTTTCTGTAAAGACCCGATCTCAGCGATGGCAGTGAGCTAGCCTGACCATCGAAAGCAATTTAAGGTTTAGGGTCCGGTCCAAGGACACTTTGACATGACAGGAGGATGTCGATCCGCTCACCCCGTGATCAGGGGACAACCCAACCTACCTCAACAATTCACCATACCAACTTTACAAGGTGATCATGTGTCACCAAGTGGACAAAAGATGACGATGCTGAAACAAAGTAAAACTTTGCTTCAGTGCCGTGCAACCAGACTACAGAGCAGCTTCTGTCCTCAAGCCGTGAGACTCCTTAATTCATCCTCAGCACGCTGCCATTAAAGATGAAAGAAGTTTTAATTTCATGACATGTGCAACCCGGATAAGTGGGAATCTCCCCTGCGGTCACAGCGAATGGCCTCGCTGATTTACTTGTTTGCGTATGTAGTTCATATGCAGGTATCCTATCAAACTGAGACTCTTTCTTTGTAGTTCTTGCAGCAGTTTATGTTGTGCAATCCATCATCTGCATAACCTTTGTCAAATATACATGAATGTTATTTTGTAAT
This sequence comes from Pagrus pagrus, assembly GCF_965226575.1. Lineage (NCBI taxonomy): Eukaryota > Metazoa > Chordata > Actinopteri > Spariformes > Sparidae > Pagrus > Pagrus pagrus. The sequence continues at coordinate 8,822,883 of NC_140204.1, read as the reverse complement.
ACAGTCCAGGCATGAACTACATTAGACAGCCTCTCCATACAGGAAATGACTATCAAAAATAGCCAGCAAGTAAAAGCAAACTGGATTAAAGGTCGCTGCATCGGACGCCAGCAGCCGGTGTTGTTTTTTTTGTTGTCGTTGTTACTGTGTGCCTGTTGTTGTTACTGTGTGCCTGTTGTTGTTACTGTGTGCCTGTTGATTTCATTCTGTGTTATAGTTGTCGTCATGTTGTTACTAGGCTATTATTTAATCATTGAAAAGGATGGTGATTATCGCTGTCAGGGCAATTGTTTATGTTGTTTCTAACGATTTTATCTGCAACTCTTTGTCATGCTGTTGTTATTGTTTGTTTGCTTGCTTGTAAAGTGTATTAACATGTTCTCTAACAAACTTGTTTTGGCTCGTCCGTTGCTCTAAATAAAACATGCAGTAATTAAAATGGTTCCTGATTTCTGATCTCCTTGTGTATGCGTCTGTTTTTCAGACCTAGAGGCCAGTCTGAACTTGTCTGTCTCTTGTCTTATCGCAGGTTTTTTTTGTTGTTGCACAGAGTAACGCCTCCTAACAGCAGCGCAGCTGACACACTTTATGTTCTCATCCGGCTCTTTTGTTTACCCAGATCTCTCTAATATCGTTGTCGACTATCAGAGTCATTATTCCCAGGGGAATTGTGGCAGGGTCAAACTGGGACAAAGCACTTCAGCTTGCTACTTTATCTAAGTTTTCCAAAACATAAGGCTTAAAAATAACTATGTACATATGAAGCTGAAGATAAGATGTCAACAAAAAGTCTAACAAAGCTACTTTCTTTGCTTGGATTTCTATAAATTCCTTGTATCTTATTCCTCATTACTCCAAACTGCCAGCAGACAGCCCTTAAGAATAACAAGGGATTTGATCTGTACAGTAATCCTGATCAGCTGAGCCAGTAGCACAGGGTATATTTGTGCTCTTGATCCTCTGAAACAACCCTAGAAACACCACTTCCTTTTTCACAGAGTGCAAAAGACTTGTGCAGAAAAAAAACTTGATGGTAGTGTTTTTCTCATGAAGCAGCACATAGAGTATCCTCTTTTTCAGCAGTGTGTGTGTGTGTGTGTCGTATTCGTTTCCCCCTTCAGTCGAGCCCCTCCCCGGCTGTCAGCAGTGTGTGGTTGAGGCTGTTTTTATGGAAGTCTGGCTGAATCCAGTTCACGCTGCCTGAAGAAACGACCTCCTCATCTTACTCCTCTCCCTCGCATTCTCCCTCCTCCACCTATAGCTCACAGAAATCCCTCACTCCTCGTTTTCCTCTTATTGTTTACCTCGCTTCTTCTTTCCTTTTTTTCCAGCTGTCCTGCGCTGTTTTTGCTTTATTTGGTATTCTTCTGTCTTCTTTTTCTTCTTCCTTTCGAACTCGCTTGATGATTTTGTCTAAAGAAGGAAAGAGACGAATAAACACATGGAGATGGAAAGTAAGAAGAAGAGAAGAAGAGAAGAAAGCATAAGTAGTTTGGGAAGTACGAAGCTTTGATTTTGTGTATGGGAGAAATACACTGTCAACAAACACCAGTTCTTCACACTAACTTCTCACATTAAACTATTGTTATTATGCTGTTGCAATGCATGATGGTTAATTATTTTTAATACAACAAGTAAAAACTGTAGTTAGAATGCAGCACCGTACAGTTAATGAGCAACATAATATTGGCTAATAGGCCTACAAGTGATCCATCAAGGTACACATGCTAACATGCTAACAACTTTCTTCTGACTTTGGTGTGTTCGTGTGCGTCAAGTCGAAATGTGGAAGCAACATGGACGCCAGAAAGAAGTAGTTTTGCGTTTTATCGCTCAGAGCGTTTAAACAACACGTTGACAGCTGTTGCTAGTATTTGAGTGACAAAGAAGAGCAAAGGAAACCGATCATATGATGCATGAAATATATTTCACAAATATGCATGCTACCATCCACCCAGAATTTTCCCAGTCCGAAATATGTTGTTCCGATTACTCCGACACCAAATGAACGCGCTATAACAACAGGCTTACAGGCTTATGTGGGGTCCTGACATGCTAACCACAGGCTAAGAGGCTAACAACAGGATAACAAGCCTACAAGTGATCCAACACATGCTAACAGCAGGCTGACATGCTAACATACTAACAACAAGCAATATTGTTGGGTCAACATTAAAACACAGTACACTGCTACAATATTACTATACATTTACAGTAAATTAGTGTATTAACAATAACTACAGATGCTTATTACAGCACCATAATGTAATTTTACATAAAAATACTGTATTTCACTCTTTCACAATATTTCAAATTGTGTTTGGGTTGCTGTAGAAACACAATATATTACTGTGATCTTCATCTATATTACTGTAAAATAATTACAGTATACTACTGTTTATTTACTGCAATTATATTATGCTGTGAAAAAGGCCTATTGCAGGAGACCAAGCTCACCTGTACCTGTAGAAATAAAAGGGACACAAAGCATTGAAGTTCATTCTGTCCTTGGAAACAGTATTTTATTTATCTTGAGTCAAGATCAGATTTTTAGCTTCTTCTGCCCTCTAATGGTTTCGCTCAGCAGACGGACTTAAGTGAGCAAACTGAATTCACTAAGAGAGATGGTGAGATGTGGTTAAACTATAACGTGCACTTTTCCTTTATAGACTGAGGTTGAGTGGGGCTGTCGGTATGCTGACCGCCTGCAGTTGTATGTTTTTGTGTTTGCTTTTGTGTGTACCGATGTGTGCAAGCATGTGTGTGTATGATCGATCGCTCTTGTGTAGGTGTGGAATCTGACACCTTTCGTCTTTGTGGACCTTTCCCACGATGATGCTTCCCTTCTGTCTGTAACGTATACAGCCCTCTTATTAGTGTGTCCTGGTGTCTCTTTTCGTAAAATTTGTCACATTTTTACCCACCATTGACTCCTTTTCCAGTGCAAAATCCTGAACCTCTATGGAAACAGCAAATAGCTAGGGAAGGACGAACTCTTTTGAGCAGTATGACATAGTTTAATGTCATAAACCATTAAAAAAGAAAAAATAGCGTGTTGTCAATAATGGAAAAATGGGCTTCCACATATTGAAATCTTTACACTTTAACATTAAGAACATGCTGCTGCTGAGCCTTCCAGTGGCCTGCAGCAGCCAGCTGCTGTACTGATCGGCTCCCAGATGTGTGACTGTGCGTATCTGAGTCAGAGTGACACTGAAAATTAAAGGTTAATGTTTGTTTGCATGCACAAGTGCCTGTTTTGAATGCTAATATATCCACATTTACATGTTTTAATTGCTTTCCAGGTTTGACGGCCGAATGATTGATTGCTTGCCAGAGGTGATCTTAAAAAAACGACCGTCACTCATTGGATGTTTGTGGATGTAGCACAGTTTGAGATATGACATGATGCATAGATTAATGACAACAAGAATCTGTTTGTCACTAATTAAATCTGTTTTTTTTTTATTGATTGATTGTAACCTTGGTGGCTACCAAAACCTGAGTTACTCAGAAGGATCACCTGATCGTGCAGCTACAGATTGTGACGTCAAGGATGATGAATCTGTGAGTGTGTGCAGTCGATCTTCTGCCTCAAGGACGTCACTTTCTTGCAGGCTGGTTGTACTTATTAAATATTTATGCTGCGTGTGAGAGCAGCCCAGACTATAAATAGACTCAGCTAAACGTAAAACCATTATTTGTTCCGCTGACGTCTCACACAGCTTCACGTCTCACCCACAAACCCCCACAGATATAAATTCATACACAGTTTCACTGCATGCGCGTTGCATTCTGATCGTGTATAGATATTCTGCATGACAACCTGCGAGCTGCAGTCTGTGTCTGTGCCACATCCATCTGGGGGAGATTTATAAACGAGAAAAACTGTGACGGAAAGCTTTCGTCAAACTGCAAGAGCTGCAGTAACAGATTCATTAGTGTAAAAGCTGGATTAAGTTTGTTCAGTTGAAAGCTGCTATAGGATAAAAACGGATAAAAGACGAAGCACATGAATAGGGTGAAAAGAGGTTATCTTCTCCTCGTGCATCTTCCAGTAACGCTCAGCTGAATCATGTGCCTTTATGATCAAGAACAACAAACTTCAGAGGACCAGAGCTGACTGATTTAATCTGCACGTCATATAAATACAAAGTAACACGATTCCTCTTGTGCTCTTACAAGCAGTGGTTAAAGATATAATATGTAACATTTCTGAATTAAAATGTTCAAACCCTGAGAAATCTGTAATTTTGTTCAAGGTAACGGTGTGAGTTAGTGAAACAGACTAAACGTTCATACATAACCTCGTCCTTGAACATTTGCGAGCTCCCATGAGCCAACGCTACTTAGATCCTTTGTTTTGTTTTGATTGAGAGACCCCTAGTGGCAGAAATCACATACTGTGCCTTTAATATATATATAAAAAAAATTGACCCATAAGATACAAAACAAAATCTGAAAAAGGGATGCTGAGGAGTCAGAAATGGTCTTACAGACTTAGGAATAATTAGACCGAATCCAAAGTGTGGTTGACCTGAACAGACCTCAAATAAGAGGCAAGAGCCGCTGTGGCGGCGTCATATTGTGCCATGAAGTCATGCTACACCTCACGGTTGTGTAAAAAGTACATTTTTCTCCTGTGATATAATCAGATTTAATAATAGGTCTGCAGATTTATTACCACATTCCTTTAAATCATTGTCATTAATGATCTTCCATACCCTATCTGTTCTACAGACCCAACTCTGCAGGGAGCAGTCATAGAGCAGGAAATGCATCCCACAGCCACAGACACGCAGAGCACTACCTCAAAAAAAGTGCTTTGACAGCTGCTGAGTTGATTTACAAACTACCAACTGGAGCAAAACGTGACGTCTGGTGCTCAGCAGATGTGATGTTGTCATGTGCACGCGGTCTTACTTCCCCCTTTGGGGACCAATCCCTGCTCTGCTGCATGTACTCACCCACAGACACAAACACTCACTTCCATATTACTTTACTTGAAATCAATGCTCCGTGCTCAAAAAAGAAATGCTGGTTGTGAAACATAATACATTATATAGACCTTGATAAATCAAGTTAACTCAATTAAAATGTCAATATAATTTGCTGTGATTGAGTCTGGCTACGCAAAAATATTATTAATCAATGTAAGACAACTGTTATACGTGTTTATGTTTTAAGGAGACAAAAAAAAAGCAAAATCTTATTGCATGTGCATTATTAGGCAACAAATGTTGATTTACTTGAGATGAGGTGAGTCACAGAAGACATTACACAACAAGTGTAAACTTGGCGGAGTGCTCCTTTATTTAACCTTTAAATATAGCACCTTTACTCGTGATTTAATTTCATCATTTCTGCATTACTGCATTATCAAAGCATGACTGTTTCATGCATCCTCCTCACGTCAGCCCTCAGACTTACATAAGTGCGCCATCTAGCGGCAGCAGTGTGTCATTGCATCCTCTCCACATTAAACTGTGCTGACGTCCCTCCGCCGGCAGGGGGCGGCGCAACACAACTCCGACGATGTGAGGCGCTAATTGGAAAAAGAGGCAGTTTAGCAGCTAACGGTGAGATAGCATGTTATTTAGCTTTTAAACAGTCAAGAGTCGTGAATAAAGTCATCAAAACGGGTGAGGTTCACAGTTTGTATCTCATTTTTAGTCGCAGTCGGCAGTTAAACAGGCTGTGTGGAGTTTATATTAGCCTGGCGCTGCTAATTAACTCATTAAAGCGGTTGAGCTAGTTAAATGTAGTGAATGAGCTCGTTAAAAGAAGTAAAGCTTTGTTCTTTTATATCTTCAAACACTCTGTCACATTTCCAGAATGATGACATAAGCTTTGAGTACAATTAGAAAGCATTTCCCCTTCAAGCTTAAGTTACTCAGCAAAGGCAGCGCATGTTTTATCAGTTAGCTAGCAGGTGCTAAAAGCTAGAAGCTGCTCATCTTTATGTGGAAAAATGACGTTTCCAAAATAAAGCAGGGGTATGAATAGAAAACTGTGAGGCACAGCCTACTTTGAACAAAAATATGGGACTACACAAGTGTAAAATATCTTCAATTTAATGTAAACATATGGTAGAGAGACACAAGAAGTAAAAAAACAGGTTTAAAGTAATATTAATCTGAGCATTTCTCTCCCTGTTGCACTTTTCTCTTCATTGACCAAGACATGAAGGCCTTCCAGTAATTTTACACTTATTTTAGTATCTTATATTAGTGTTTAGACAAAGCTTTTAATGACCCTCAGCGTTTTCTTGTAAGTACACATGGGAAATGTAGTTCACAATTGTAGTCCCCTATCAAAATGCATAGAAAGCGCCACGAATATAACATATCACACAGGGTAAATCAATACCAATTGGAAATTAAGACCCTTAAAATATATATTAAGGCTTGATTGACCGCACAATTTCCCAGAAACCCCTGGTGACATCTTTACCACGATATAAAAACAGAAAAGAAGCAAACTCTCATATTTAAGAAGCTGAAAACAGACAATGTGTGCTTTTTTGAGTATGAACAGCCCTCAAACAAACAAATCATTAAACTCAACACTCATATCAAAGTCTATATTTACTTGAAAACCACTGGATGAGAAAAGCCTGATGTGTGAATTTCTCTCAGATACGTATCTAACTTGATTTTTAGGTCAAACCGAGCAGTGAAGGAATGTTCTGGAAAGGTCGTCCTCCTGCTGAGATATGTGCTTCACCCTTGAAGCCAGAAATGCCAAGAAATATGAGGAATGTGTCGTCACCTGCAGCTACTGTATCTGCTGCTCCAGCCTGCTGTCAGGCGATTACAGACAGGTGAGAACAGGTGTGTTTGTGAATGAGTATGAAGCGGTTCTCATTTGACTTTATCGCCATCGTGCAACCTTTGACCTCTCGGGTGTTTTTCCTTTTTACAGAGGAAGAAGAAAGAAACAAAAAGAGTTTGGAAGAAAGCAAAAGTACGGTAAGTGTCTTTTTCTCAACTGTTTTCATCCGCAAAGGTGTCTTTTTTTTAAAAAAATACTATTTTATATTAAAAAATACAATTTCCATAGAAAACTGCAGTGGCCAGATAGTATTTTTGTCCAAGTTCGTGTGTGACGAAGCATCCTCAGAGTGCTCACCACAGGAAAACCTATTCTCAGACTCAGTGACTTGCACTCTTATCTGTTATTTCTTTCTGTGTTTCTCTCAAATAAATCTTTGTTTGTTGTGTGTTTGTGTGGACAAACATAGCATGTGAAACTTTGCACACATCCTGCACTCTGCGTTCACATGCTCCCCCACAGATCCTTAAAAAGTCTTAATTTTTGTTTTCGAACATTCAGGTCTAAAAAAAGGAGCCTTCGTTTAAGAAAGGCAGACATTAAATTTAATCTGTGGCAGACGAAATGAGCATATTGTTCTGCCTTTTAGTTTAATTTTATATCTCTCAACAGTGACAATTTTCACTGCTTTATTTGGATTTTAAATGGTTTAGACCCTGCTAAATAGGCGGCTGCAAGCCTTGTGTTAGCTGCACATTTTAACTCCAACTGAAGAGGAAAGATAAGAAAGCTTTTGTCACATGCATTGAATTATCTGTACATGGTATTAAAAACATCATAAAAAAATTAAACCTGTACTCAAAGTGTTCAGATATCTACGCAGAAGCCTCGTACAGCACGTATAGCACATACTCCCTCACAGATTTTGCTTCAGTATTCACTGTGACCAGCACACAACCCCCCATCAACACACACACCCACACACACAAGCCTCCACTCCATCCACCAACCCCCTGTCTCCCGCGGGACACCCACGAAAGTCTGGTGAGGGGTCTCCGGTGCCAAAAAGCAGGAAGTCACAGCTGTGCTCATCCCTCTTTCAGCATGTGTGAGAGCGAGTGTGTGTGTCCCTATTTGCATCTGTGTGTAGATTTGGGTCAGTGTGTGTGTTAGTGTCTGTCCGTCTGTGTTTGTGTCTCAGTCAGTTTATCTGGCCGGTCTGACTCTACTTTCTGTTCCCTTCTCGTCGCTGCAGAAGTTTCCAGTGCTGTTAAATGAAAGCCTGGCTTATACAGGCTAATAAACACTCTGTGTGCTCGAGCTGCGTGTCGTTGTGGCTAATAGTGTAAGACTGGCTGCACTGGAGTGCTCTCGTGGAAACACACACACACACACACACACACACACTATGTCAACTTTCTCCTTTTTTATTGTTTCTGTCAGCTCCTCTTGCGTCTTTATTTCTTCACTTTCTCTTTCTTGTTGCTCTTTGCATGTCTGTTTGTTTTCCTCTTTCTATACAGTATATGGCCAAAAATGTGTAGACACCCGAGCACACATAATTTGTGTTCTTTGGGTTCACGGTTTGAAATGATTAGGCGATTGTCCCAAAATTAATCTGCAGCGATTTTTATAATCAATCAATCATTACATTTAGGCAAAAAAAGCCAAATATTTATTAGTTACAACTACTTACCTGTGAAGATTCACTGTGTTTTCTTTTTTATGTGCGGGGAGGTCATGGTTTCAATTTGAAATCGAAAATTGATTGAAGCTAATTTATTTTATTATTTTGGAATCAAAAGCATGGTTTTTGAAGATGTCCAGAGAAAAACACTTGTAGTGTTTGTGTGTGTGCTGCATAATACGTACGCTGCCAAAAGCTACAAAAAGTATGGCAGTTTTATCACACTTACGAACCATAAGGTCTATCATTAGCATGAAACCAATGATCTGTTGATCTATACAAAATTGAAACACATCAGTCCATTATAAGCGTAGCTGTCAATGCTGAACATTTTTTTAAAATCAAAAATGGAATCAAGTTGTGACCTTAAAGCAGAAAAACACAACTTATCAAGTTCACAGAGAACCAATTTATAAGCGAATGGTGTCATTTTTCTACTTAATGCTGTGCAATCAGTATCTACTTCAGATAAGTAGAACCCAAATAGTTCGTAAGGCAAATCAAATTGTGGATTTGGAAAATCGCAACAATTTCTTCGGGTTTTTGACGTTTTGTTGGACAAAAAATGTCACCTGAATACATCTTTCACAAGCCCTATTTCTGATCAGGAAACATTTTTATGCTCCAGCATACAGTGAATTTTTTGACAATTATACGATTCTAACTTTTCATTGCCCACGTGAACAAAGCGAGGTCCTTAAAGAAATGGTTTTCTGGGTTTTGGTGTGTAAGAACACGACCGGCCTGCGCAAGCCCTGACCTCAGCCCCATCAAACACCTTTCAGATGAATGTAAACGCTGACCTCACTAATGCTCTCATGGCCGAATGGGAGCAAATCCTTCTCTGAACATCACAGCGGCACATTAATGCTCATAGTTTTGGAATGAGATGTTCTACAGTCACACATGGATGTCCTCATACTTTTGGACATGTACAGTAGTGATTCTTTCTCCCCGTCTCTTGTCGTGTTTCCTTCTCCGACTCTTTGTTCTCCGCGAGTCGCTGCGGCTCCTTGTGAAGCCAGCTCTTTGCTGTAAATCTCAGGCCTTTGGTTTAATAGGCGCAGTGTGCCTCTGTAACACCGGCTGCCTTTGTTTTGGTTACAGATAAAATCAGTGAAGGAAAACACGACAGCAGAGCGAGAAGGAGAAAGAGGGAGAGGCTATAAGAGACCAAGGAGTCCCTGTGGTGCAGGAAGAAGTAGACAAATCCAAAGAGCGAGAAGGGCAGCTCTTCCCTCCTGGGTTTTTAATTTTTTTTTTTATTTCTTGAACAAGATACACAGAGCGAATGAGAAAGGGAGGAGGGAGAGGAAATGATAGCTGCTAAAAGAGTGATGATTTGACAAAGCACGGATCCAGACTTAACTGCTTCCTAACTCTCAAGATCACATCGAGCTTTGAGTCCTTCCTCTGCATCATTTCTGTCCTCTCCTCCCTTCATGCTCACTTTGTGTGATCTGATGTTACCTTATGTGCACGGTGCATGTGCACGTGTGGACGTATGGAGTTGATCACAGCGCCTGTTGCTGATGTTTCTCTTTGGGTCTGTTGACAAGTTGACAGGCAAGACGCTTCCCTGAAATCGAACCTCACTCCATGCAGGAGGAGAGAGACAGACAGATACAGAGAGAGAGAGAGAGTGAGAGAGAGAGATGAGGGGGAGTAAGAGAGAGACAGAAAGAGATAGGGAGAGAGGGGGAGGTGAGAGAAAAGGAGGAGGAGAGATGAAGGGGGAAAAAAAATGACTTCACGGCCACGGCTGGACTGCCCCCTTTTTTCCCCTCAGCCTCTCTCTCTCTCTCTCTCTTAACTTTTTTTCCTCCTCCCTCCTCCTCCTCCTCCTCCTCTGTGTGTTTTTTTAAATGATTTGGGGAGAAGAGGGGAACAAGCATTCGGAGCTTGGCTGACGGTGCAGGCAGGAGCGTCACATAGGCAAACAGGAGCCTGAGGGGCAGCACACTGGGACTGAAGAGGACTGAGGAGGCTCGGGGTGTTTTTTTGGATCTGATGCACAGGCTGAAAGATTGACAAACAGACAGACAGAAGAGGCAGGGAGAAGGAGAGATAAAGGGCAAATAGATTTACACAGACTCTTAACAATCTTCAAACATATTTACACACGCAGACTGTACAAAAAGCGAGGAGAAAGACAGATATCCTGAGTTATTTTTGTAGAAAAGACAGGCAGGCAGATACCTTGGGAGCAAGTCAAAACATTTTTTCCAGACGGGACCGGAGTTTTCTTCCACTGGAGAGAGAAAAAGGCGGATGGACCGAGGCACATTTTGAATGAAAAGACAAGAATCCACATCTTCATTCAGCAATGCTATTGAGGAACTCTGCACTGAACTGTTGCTGTGTGTCATCCTGGATGCTGACGCAGGCATAGGACACGTTTATCTTCACTGAATTCCTCTTGAGAAGAGGATCCACATTTTCTTTTTTTTTTCCCTACAAAGTCCTTCAGCGCAGGTGTTGTGCTGACTGTCACTATGTTTTTACAAAGGTACTCCTTAACACCATCATGGACTACTTGCCTTTTGGTCTTGTGCATCCTGGATGTATGGACCACAGCCTGGCCGGCTGCCCAACAGTCCCAACCCAAGCTGCAGTCTCGCCGGTCCAGGCAGATGTCACCCGTAACCTCCTCCTCCTCAGCGGGCAACCTGTCAGAGAGTGCCGAGAGTAAAGTCGAGCGCCTTGGCCAGGCGTTTAAGAGAAACGTCCGCGAGCTCCGTGAGAAAAGCTCCTGCCTGGACCTGGTCTTCCTGGTGGACGAGTCGTCCAGTGTGGGGGCCAACAACTTCCTGAGTGAGCTGAGGTTCGTACGCAAGATGCTGTCTGACTTCCCCGTGGCGCCGGAGGACACGCGGGTGGCCTTGGTCACCTTCTCATCCAAGACCCACGTAGTGACAAGGGTGGACCACATCTCAGCGCCCAAGTCCCACCAGCACAAGTGTTCCCTGTTCAACCAGGAGATCCCGGCCATCAACTACAGAGGAGGGGGCACCTACACGAAAGGAGCTTTCCAGAGGGCAGCGGTGAGTCACACCAAATGATAAAGCAAACATTAGGCATGTGTGTCCTGAGCTCGCCTTTCCGAAATCTTTACTACATGTGTGTCTGCACAGCGTCTGTATGTGTGTGTCGGTTCGTCTGCAGCCTGCTGTGTGTGCAGGGAGTGATTGTGCCTCAGTAAGCTTGATGTTAATGAGGCCCTGCGTGGCCTTGCTGTTGCTGCTCCTGCTTCCTCTAAATTACACCCCAGAAGATAGCGAGGGGAAGCCACTTGTCGGCTAATTGTTCAGGAGTTTCCAGTGATAAAAATACCACTAGGAGACACACAGATGCATGCACTTAGCAACCTGTGCATACACAAAAATGTACCGTCTGCATGAGCAACACTGAGAATTAGGTTTGGATAAGTGGAACAAATTGCAAGACACATAGGTCATGTTAAGAATTTGTAGTCGGTCTGTTCAGTGTTGAGCGGCGTGACTCAGATGAAGTTTTCTGGGTGTTACTGATAAGGTTTTGTCCAATACTCCTTCTAACTAACTTCATTATTCCTGACAGTTTTGGCTCTTAAATAGAAGCATCACTGGTCGTCAGGCTGAACTTGTTGTGGAGGATGTCAGGGGTTATGTGGGGTCAAAATGTTAGCTTGTTTATGGTGTGTTGATTTGAGCTGCCTGACACCCAGCCACACACACACTCAAACACACACATGCGCTGAGGACATATGGCACAGTTCATCCGTCAAGTCCAAACAGCCCAGCTGTGAAAGCTGTGTTGGTGGTATAGGGGCTGATCCTGTATAAACACACACCTCCACACTATGCCTCAGATCTGCCTCCAGTTTGGAGCTTTGCGAGGCACTGAGCGTTATTTTAAGTACACACAGGACGAGATTCAGGTGCTCTTGGGGTCTGCAAACTTGCTAAAGCTGGGCATACATGGCACAGTTTTATCAATGTCGTTGTTTGATTACAACTCAGACTAAACATTAAAACGTCTGCGATGTAAAGCCAACGCTCACACTGTTCGATCAGCAGCACCAACAAACTAACAAGCTAGCTAGCTACGAGGCAAGTGAAGATTACTGGCCTTTTCCTGCCAACGTTTCTCTTGTGATCGGAGGAGGAGGAAACATCCAAGAGGGCAATTGGTGGTGCCACAGCTCGCCTGCCTTTAGGGCCTCTCTTCGCCACTTCACACAGGCGCAGTGAGAAAAAAAGCTACTGACAGTTGGGAATCGACTCGTGGCTATCCTTCAACTGCGCGAGGTCCTGGCTATTGGTGACATGTCAGAAATTCACCCAAATGTCTGGAATTTTGGTCCAATTCTAAGATGAGTTGAGCGGCTACAAAATCGGGTCAGAAGCAAGCTCGAATCGTACAGTGTACACACATCTTAAGATGTGCTGCAACCTGAGCGCCTTCATGTGATTTTTTTAGTTTCCTGATAGTTGGTGCACCCACACAGACGAAAGCACGTCATGGCTTGGTGACAAAAATACAAAATAAATGTCATGACAGGGTGCACTGAAGTCAGAAAAACCTCTTTGACATTGGTACAGACGTGATAAAACAGCTGCTTGTTAACTATCCGCAGCATCCAGTCCAAGCATCCCTGTTTAAACAATAATATTTTCAGAAACCTATCTGACTTTGATGCCATAGCAGTACCTTTCCAGGAATTCACCATGGATCATAAAAAAACATCACGTCAGCTTAGTTTAACAGACAGAAGGGGGTAGGTGAGCTGAGTTTTGGCAGGTTTACCCTTCAATTCATCTCTGCTTAAAGCTAATAGCCTTGGACCGTATCCTTGGGCTTAGCTCTGAAAGCTTGGCCCTCAGGACAGGTTTTCAGCTCGCCCTCCTCAGTTAAGTGCTGATAAGGAGCCCGCTGGCTGTGTCCCAGCTGCTAAAGACCACAACAATACCTAGAAAAGGCTTTCTGGGGGAACTTTAGTGCCTTATCGTTATTCACAAACACTCTGAATGTTTTGGGTGATTTATCAAGTGATGTAGTAGTCGAAATCAGCCAAATAAGTACGAAAAGCAGGGCGTACTGCTGCTCAGGCTTGTTGATTCAAAGTCTGATTGGAATATTCTGTTATTCACTTATCATAGCCATCTCGAATACTCCTGTATTTCTTTCCAGTATGGCATTTGCATGGTGAGAGTCCGATTCAAGCCATGTATGAGTAATGGGAGAACTACGTGCAGCCTACAAAGAGCTGAGATTTTTTGGAAAGATAGATGAGCCTAGCAGATACGGACCGAGGCGCAGCAGATCAGCCGGTGCTCCAGAAACCACCTCGCACCTGACAGATTCGGTCTGACGTTAACTGCGTCTTCACATGATCGAGGAAGTGAAGTTATAAAAAAACAAAGGAAAACAGGCCGTCTGTGATTTATCGCCTGATCTCTGGGTTATTTTATCACCCGGCTGAATCTGACTGGAAAGAGAAAAAAGGAACATCTCTTTCCATTAGCTGCATAAAAGATGGGTCTGCAAACACTAATCTACAAGGCGCGTATCCGCCTGTCATCGTGTACCGACCCAACTGTCGTGATACTGTCTCAGTGTGTGTTGAACTGGGAGTTTTGCGGTGTGCAGTGTAATTTTGTGCTTTTGCCCATACACGTGCCTTCATGTGTTTCATTCTGTCCTGTAAGGCTTCAAGGGAAAATCAGGGGTGTACGCTCGTGTGTGTGTGTGTGTGTCGGTGTTAGAAAGACAGTGAAAGTGAGAGAGAGAGGATAATTGATAATTGCAGCATAATAATAATAATAATGCCATATTTTATTCCCTTGGCTGGTCTTGGCTGCTCTAAGTGCTGCAGAAAGCTGGGATCCATTAAGAGAGACATTTTTCCACCGGGCGTGCATGTAGAGACAGGGCGCTCCTCCAGCACTCCTCATCTCTGTCTCTCTGCTGTCTGTCTGTCTCTCTTTTCACCTCATACATCACACAGTGAGCATCAATCTGTGTAGGTTTCAAAATGATTTCTGATTCGGGACTGTCTGATTTTTTGTATTTCGCGTTAAACTAGTATGTACAGTTAATGTGTGAAGATTGAAAAAGGAGGTAATGTAGGCTGGTTATAGTCAAATGAGTTACTCAGCTGTTCTCTAGCTCTTTCTTAAAGGTGTCACATGCTTCGTCCGACCACATCAAATGTCAAAAAAGTCTCTTAAGAAGAAGCCAAGCTGTCAGAGAAAGCTGCGAGGTGCAGTTAATTATAGACAATGGGATAAGGGGGCACTCACCCTGGGAGAAAAGTTAAAATCCTGCATACTTTCTTGTACTCTGGCGTAACCAGTTGCTGCTTGAAGTGTCGGATTTGTTGGTGTTGGAAAGTAGCGCAGGTACAGTAGAGCAGACTGATGGGATTGGACATTTGACATTTTAAAAAACTGGTGCCAGTCAAGAAGAGTGGCAAAGATTAGTCAACCAGTCGATCAACAGAAAAATAACTGCCAACTATTTATATAATAAAAAGTAATTTTCCTGCAAAAATGGCAGAAAACGCTATTTTCAGCTTCTCAAATGTGGAAAATTCCTGCTTGCATCAGTTTTATATGATATTTAACTGAATATCTTCTGGTTTGGACTGACAGAACAAGACATTTAAAGACTTTACTTTGGACATTTTTCACTATTTTCTGAATTTAATTTAAAATTGACTTTTCCTAATACCCATTGATAACTCCGTTAAGATATAAAATAATCAGCAGATTAATCAATCGGAAAATAATCTTTTGTTGCAGCCCTACAATCAAGGTTATTGTAGTTAACTATAACTAAACTAAAAACTACAAACTACTGAAAAAATATTTTTAGTGAACTGTAATAAAAAACCTATTCTAGACTTTAGACATGACTGTGAGTCAGCTGCCTCCACAAAGCTAAAACTTGTACTGAAACTAATAAACACTAAACTGAAACAAGCAAAGCAACAATGGAAACTAGCATAAACTAAACTTAATTGAAAACAAAAATGTAAAAATAAATACAAATGAAAAATACAAAAACACACGCAGATCTGCCCCTCAGTATTGAGGTCAGATACCCAGCTCGTCTGTCTCTGTACTGATGTAAAGCAGCACCGTCCCTCGGTGTCTCTGCGTTCGACGTAATGTAGATGAGGGTAAATGTCAGACGTTATGAGTTTATTAAGAGTGCAGCACTTTGTCATAATGATTCACAGTGTCTCATCTCAGGATCTGTCTCTCCTCAAACTCAGAGTCAGACATGAAAACCTTGTAGCTGATGAGATCACTCAGCACTTTAATGACTGCCATTCAAAGGAGCTGATTGATGACTTTGAGTAAACGTTTTCAGGCCCCTGTGGAGCCACCACTGTTCTCCACCTGAGACAGAAGTAGTTCACATCACCTTCTCCAGACTGAATCATATTCCATTCCTCTCTACTTACTGTAACTGCCCTCAAACAGTCAATCCGTTTTCCTGCTCTTTTTAGCTCTCGCTTAATTTATTTTCCATGCATTTGCCTTTTACATGACCAAATATCTTCGAGGCAGTATGGCTCAAAGCCTTTCATTTTATTCTATTGGTTGCTGGTAATCTTGTTGATCCAGGAATTACGGCTTTTTCCATTGTTGCGTTTATTATAGCTTGCTTTGGATACGAGTGTCTTGCTATAAAAATACAAGGCAGAGAAATGACTGTATCTGTAATAGCCAGTTAAAAATCCCAGCCATCGCTTGTTTTTTGTCTCATCGTTTGTCTTCATGCTGAAGATTCGCCTCTGGGTTGCCATGTGTTGCCAGATAAAAAACCCCTTTCTCGCTCTCTGCTGGTAGTCCCGGCTCTGGCAAACAAACACAAGCGCTAAACTGGACTTGGCGGCT
Source organism: Pagrus pagrus (assembly GCF_965226575.1). Classification (NCBI taxonomy): domain Eukaryota; kingdom Metazoa; phylum Chordata; class Actinopteri; order Spariformes; family Sparidae; genus Pagrus; species Pagrus pagrus. The sequence continues at coordinate 8,806,533 of NC_140204.1, read as the reverse complement.
TCAGTGTGTCAGTCTGCCTTCGGAGTTGCATAAGACACAGACAGATGGGCAGCGTGTGAAGAGAGATGACGAGAGTAGAGGAGTGGGAGAGCGGTGGAAGAATGAGAGGAAAAAAGTGGGAGAAAGAGGGAAAAAAACGGGTGGAGGGATTGATAGAAAGTATGTGGCTCTTTCTGGTGGTTATTCACAGTAATGTTTTTACCTGACTGCTGGTTAGGCTCTGCCTGAATCTGGGTCGAAACAGACTGCGCAGTAGTTTACTGGCGTTAGCCACTTAATAAAGGGAGCTTTCTGCTCAGCCAGCCGGTGTGTTTCTGGGACTGAAATCTGTATAAGTTGGACTAGCAGGTGGGTTATTTTCCTCTGCTTACCCAGTGAAAAGTTCCAATGACTCCTAATGCGCCCGACGTACCAGCAAAACATACAGGTTCACGCTCATTATTCACACACAGATTCACAGTTCATGGACCAGCTGCATGTCTTTACATGGTTGTCATCATATACGGTAAGTCAGAGAGGTCGTGTTTTAGTCCGTGCATGCATGAGAATGTATGTGTTTGTATTCTAGGGCTGTCGAATACCATTTTTTTGGCTTCGAAGCGTCAGTGAGAATTACCCACGAGTATTTAAAGGTTGGACATGCAAACTTTTGGACATAATTTACTTGTAGGCATTACTTTTCAAATAAAATGAGTCGAATGAGAGACAAGGACAGGAGGGGAGACTCAGCCACTGTCTCCTGTCTGCCTGTGCACATGGAGCAGAAACGCTGCCTCGCAAGGATGCCTGCAGATAATCATCTTTGCGTTTGTGTCATGTGTACACACCTGGTTTTATGTGACGGTTTTTGAGACTAATTATACTTCAAAGCTCCATTTGCTGCTCTTTATCAGTTGTTTGCTTCTTTTTCGGTGTGGCCGCACACATCTCCTTTCTCTTAAAAAACTCCCCCCCGAAACAAAATGAAAAGCAAAGCATTCGAATAGTGATTTGGACGTCGACTACCATGGACACGGTGGAGTTTAAGAGAAAGATGGTGATTTTTTCGAGTGTAACCACCATGTTTTTCTGGTTAGAAAACTTCAATGAAGGCCTACATTTTTGTGAAGTGTACAAATCCTCCAAGTTTATTGCTCGGAGAAGGAGAACACTTGTCAGTCACACTTCATTCAGCTCTACTTCAGATGATGCCTATCTTTATCAAGCTTTGCCAGACCACAATAAGCGAAACAAATATTAAGGCCTTGGTTTGTGAGGCCCCTCGTCTCATTTTTATGCCTCTCCATCACGCTCTCCTCCAGAGCCGCAGACCTCCCCAGCAGAGTGTCAGGCGGGGGAACGTCACGTAGTCAGCTTTGACGCACCACAGCCAAAATATGCGGTGTTGTTTTTCAAAACATTGTCTATTAGATTAAATGAGGCGTGAGTAGGTTGCTTATATTTGGCCTGTGGAGACGTACTGTAGAGATCAATCACATTCTTGACTGTCTGACGTACACACACACAGACACACTTGCAGGCACACACACATCTACACTTGATGTTGAAGTTTTAAAGTCTGAGTCTTTGCCTGAATTTCTGTATAACCGGTAATGAGATGTAGATTGCAGCAAATTAAGGTGGGAAATGAACACCATCCATCACCTTAAGGCTGGAAAATGTCGTCTACGGCAGCTGATTTTCATCCTTTTCATTGCTAAAAAACATATTTTCTCACAGACTGTTTTTTATTTGCTTGGCTGAGTCACAGGGCAAACTTTAAACAGGTCAGTGGATTCTCTGCAGCACTAAATTCAAGCTCAACTCTCACTGTAAGAAAGCGGGGAGTGGCGCTGTAGAGCGGTTACGTGGAGAGGAAAGGGGAGCAACTATTTCTCCAACTTATTTCCCCTTCAACCCTCCATAAAATAGGATCAAGTCACGAAAGAAAAAAGGAAGACAAAAGAGCTGATGCAAACAATTTCCCACTGCAACAAATGAAAGCAAGGTGCACCTCTTTGATCTGGTCCCCGAGGCTGGACTCAGTCGTGATAAGATGATAAGAAAAGTCTCTGTTTCCTGTCCGTGCAACCGCCACTTCCCGCCATCTCACCCTTAATCATCCCCCCCACCCCAGTCTGTCTGCGTCTCCCTCTATTCAGCCCCTTCTGCCTCCTTCTAGTCTTCAGTATCAGAGGTCCTCCGGCAGGACTGGATGAGACAGAAGGATGGAGAAGACTCACCTAACAGTCAGAAAAGCTCTGATAAGGCAGAGGCCAGACAGGAACATCCACAGACACCAGACAACAGACTTTACATTTCTGACTCTGCAGTGGACTCGGGGTCATCGTCGCACCTCATTAATCTGTAACGTGATTAATCAGGACAGTAAAGTGAAGCTTTTAGGTCACGCTCATTGCTTTTTGTCCAGAAATGAGATAAGTGGTGGGAAGAGCTGTTCTGTTTCTGTCAGCAGCTTTTTTTAATAATCACATGAGTGCTGTAGAAGGAAAATTATCTCAGTTTTTCTTTTAAAGCTGAAACTCGGCACAGATGGTGTCTCTTTTGCGTGGTTTTACTTTGTTTTAGTTAGTTTGCAGTTTAAGGTAGCATAAACATGATGTATGGAGTTTCAGGCTGCCACTAACGATTGTTTTCATTATCGATTAATCTGCCCGTTACTTTCTAGGTAAATCGATTAATCACAAAATGTCGAAGCCGGAAATCGTCATATTTGAGATTCAGCATAGTCTGCCATTTTTCCCTGAAAAATGATATTAACGCTTAATCGATCATATTATTCTGTCTCTAATGGAGTGTCTCAAACTAATGCTGCCCAACTGGACCAATGGTTTCAACTTGTGTCGCCTTAAAAACATTGTAACGTCAACATGTGACACCTTGTTATGAATTTAATATGGCATGTATTAGCCTGCGAGGGATTTTGTTGACGTCTCCAGTTGTTGAATTTGCACATATTCAGAAAGTTGAAGGAATGAGTCGATCCAGTGTTTCACAAGAAAAGGGATTCATTCTAGAAAAGTCTTGCAATTAAACATAATGTTGTGTAGCAGAAAACATTTCTTTCTTATCCCAATAATCATCGTGTGGTTAACCCAGATTTACTGTATTTGACTCATCTTTTTAGCTCACAAATTTCCATTTGTTGCTTGTATTTCTATTTCTTCCTCAACTATTTCTTAAGTGTTTAGTTATATAAAGCCTGAATATATAAAGGGTTTGACTTAATTACATTGTATATTGGTTTTGGAAAGAAGGTGCTTCCTGAGAGACCCAAATCTTTTAAAACACGGACGATGATACATCTCAAATGTAATTTTGTTGTAAGCAGATATCTTAATATGACTCTTGATTTCCAACAGTGGCCCACAACCTGCTTTACTCCCATGGCCTGAATATGTACAGTATGAAATATTGAAACAGGAGCGTCTTTTTTCCTCAAAATTATCCAATTTTGAAACAGTGCATATACAGTTCCACTCCTCGCACACACTTCGCTGGATGCTTACCTGGCGCCTGTGCTCGGGGTGCAGTTGGAAAGTTATTCAGACACTGTCATGGTGATGGAGACAATAGACTCAACATGGCTGTTTGTGCTTCGGTGTGCGTATCTGTGTGTCTAAGTGTACGTTTTTGGATTCGGAGGAAGAAATGCTTTAGTTTCAAGTTCTGCTCCTCTGGGCCTCTTCATGCTGAATCATTCTGACAGAAATATTCTCCAAACTCTTCTTTCATAACTCAAGTTTTCTTTACCAGGGCATTTTTCCTCACAAAATGCTTTGACGGAGTCGTATTGTCATCATTACTACTTCTGTTTGAAAGGGGGAATAAACTGTGGCCTTTGTTTTTTTTAACTTTGACTATTCGAGCCAAAACATTTTGATTTTAAATAATTATTCATTCTTTTCAAATCGGACAGTTTGCTGCTTTTGTCTTTTTGTGATGATAGATTAAATAACCTTAGATTAAGGAAAATTAGTCAAACAAAACAAGTAATTAGAAGGAAATAGTGATGGGAAGAGAACAAAACGGAGCTAAAACAAGAGTAAATATTGGACTTGCATTCACCAATTCACCAGAAAGACTGCTCCAAATGAATGAACGTTGCTCTGTAACTGCCGGATGTGTAAAGACAAGACAAGTTCATCGTATCAACTCGTTTGATTTGTCTCTGAGTTTCCAACAAACAGTCAATGATTCCATAACTCACCATCCATGACTTCAAGAAGCATACAGTCTGCCTTATACAGTGGTTAAACAGCACTCTGTCTAACTATGTCGAATTGTAGACAGACAGTATTTGCCTTTGTTACTTAACAGTGTCCTGTGTGCTCCTGTTCCTTCTCTCGTCACACTCTGCTCACCCCTGCCCTCCTCTCTGAAATGGATACCGAATATTTTCCAGAAACGGGGGCCTACTTTCCGACCTCTGAACGTCTGGAAGGACCCCGAGGCCTCCTCAGTCACCATTATCTCACACAAACACAGACACAACGTAACATGCATGCCGGCCTGATGTAACTGACCTCGGATGAAAGGAAACAGAAATCACAACCATGATCTAATTTGAATTTTCCTGAACATATTGTCGACCTGTTTCTCATCAGATGATTACATTTTTCTGGAATTACCGTTTTTATGAAGACATGGTCGACAGCTGGGTTTCAACTGATCCTACTGTTTTCCAGCAGCTGTCACCATGTATCGATAACTTCAAACCCTTTGAATTCCCTGACTGTCACATATCTGCGGCGAGGTGTTGACAGACAGCATGGTAGGGCAGAGATATGAAGGCTTAGAGGTCGGCTGAGTTCAAGAGTCATGGCTACAGGTCCATCAGCGGCTCACTAGTGTAGAGAGGTCAAAAATGTTCTTCTTCTACTTCTTCTTCTTCTTAAAAGAGACTGATCATGGCCCAAATATGAGCCACCTGTCTGAAAACTGGATGCGTACAAAGATCTCTTTGAAATAGTCCCACCTGCTAGTAATGCTGCAGTCTCTTATCTTAGTAATTAAAGTAATTAAAAAAGCAATTAAAAAGTTTTTAAAATGCTGATTATCTTGACTCTGAATGTGCCATTTTTTCAAGCAAGTCAAGCGAGCGCTGGTGTACAATCTCTAAGAAAGCACCTCAATCTGTTTCAGTCTTTTTGTTCTGAACCATTTTGTAATAGATTTTCCAAACGCTGGATATCTCATTAGGAACAAAACCCTTCCATTCAACAGCAGAGACTTTGTATAGCCCAGTCCAAGGTCACTGGTTTCCTCCAACAACTCTCCAAACATCCTGGTTCAATCTGTATTCCCTACAGCAGCCCTGGACTTGGCAGTGTAAGACCAGGCTATGTCCTTCAACCACCTTTATCCTTCCTCATCGTCTTTTGATCTCATCGTAGGATATTGGCAATTTCACCCCGTCAGGAACATCTAGAGTCCAACACAAATTTAGAAAACCTAAGTTCAGGTTTCTTGCCATCTCATGGCCAAGACAAGTGCTAGTGTTGATTTTTTGGGAACAGTTTTCGGGGGAATACCGGCTCATTTCTACCAATTCAGTGCACTTAGGGCACACGTATACATTTATAGTCTTCATTAGCTTGCTTAACTAAGTGTTGAAAAGCCCTTGTTTAGACAAGCTGATGCCTGTCGGATACATCCTGAATGAGCTGGCAGCCGTCAGTGCCTTTGAATGGATTTGAAATGAATACAGAGGATGTAAATCTGTTGGAAATGCTTGCATGTGCGCATCCATTTGTAGGTTTTCTATGTGTGCATAGAAATTTAGACTGCTTGAACAGTTTTCCTGTCTGTCTGTCTGAAATCTTAATGTGAAAATATCCCCAAATCAGTCTTTGGTTGGGTATCCTAGACTGTGTTGAAAGGTTGTAAATTAAAGTATTTGGCTCCTGGAGCTGCTGACTTTGTAGTCGCTGTCTCTTTGACTGCTGTTTTCCAGGTGATCTGTCTCTCTCTTTTATTTCTTTCTGTTTGTATCTGCTTCTTCCTCTGCGTCACCCCTAACTTTCCTGCCTCGAGGGGTTTGCTATGTCAGTGTACACAGTTTGTGCTGGTTTGGACACTGTGGAGAGTGTCCCACTTGGCCTTGAGCTAAGGCTGCTGCGGTCAAATAACTGGGCTCTGCTCCGGCCAAAACCAGCAACTCCAGTTAGAGGAAGAATTAGAGGATGAAAATTATGTGATTTAGGCCGGTGCAAACAACATGGAGTGTATTGATGCACTGATCCACTGATCCTGATGCACAGTCAGAGTTTTGTCCAGGTTCTTTTACCAATGCCGATTGTTTTCTGTTATTTCTCACAACTGATCTGATAAATCTTGTGTAAAGGACTGTAGTATAAAGTACACATCATTTCTTCATAACTAAAATGCACATGTTCATGCACCACTATTCTAGAGCTGCAGCGATTAATCAATTAGTAATCAACTATTAACTTTATCGTCAGCTATTTTGATTAAACCTGAATCTCTTCTGGTTCTTTGTTCCTCTATGACAGTAAACTGAATATCTTTTGGTGGTGGACAAAACAAGACATTTGTGGATATCTTCTTGGTCTTTGGGAAAAACACAGCATTGACATTTTCCACGATTGTCTGAGATGTTATAGACCAATCAACTAAATGATTACTCAAGAAAATAATCAAAATCAACAATCAAATAGTTGTTAGTTGCAGCTTTTGTTGGCGTTTGTTAATTGTAACGTGATGTGCGAAAGATTTTTTACATTTTTCAGTCAAATTTTTGTTAATAGTTTACACATAAAGTTTCCATATTCCTTGTGCTGACACCTGGATGCATATCTAAACCGAAGAACCAATAGTTTGTTGGTATGAAGATGGAAAACACACCCAGATCGTTCACTTTCCCCACGCCACAAGGGACAATCATTCTGCCAAATTGTCAGTGACGCTTGACTGTAGCTCTGCGGTTGTGGATCATTTGTGACATCTTTCCTTGTCTTCACTGTACTTAAGAAAGATGGACTTATGCGATGAGTGAATGTGCGAAAAGGTGAAGGAGGAAGACGAAATGTTTCACACAAATGTTTCTTTAGTCATTTCTCAAGGTATTTCTAATTCCTGTTCTCCAGTTTTCTCCCGGTACATACATCAGGAGGCAGATACCTTGCCAGAGGGGAAATTACCACACACCACTTTGTCTTTCAACTGCGGCCCAAAAGAAATTACTCTCTTGCTACTTACAACACTTACTACTCCTTTTAGAAATATGGGTAATTGGAGCTCAGCACAGGAGACTGGGGAGGACAATCTTTACACTTCCCGGCTCTGTAAAACACAGATGTCAGTAAAGCCCCCGACGGACACAAATGTAATTTCAGACCTTTCCAAATCGGCCCATACGCATCCGTCACTGTGTCATTTTTTGCGCGTCACCCCTGCAGTTAATTGTTCCCCTGAGATGAGGGTTTTAATTTAATGGCTGCAGAGAGGAAGAGTGTAAGTCCTGTCATAAAAATCAGATCTGCAAAGTGGGGAGTCTCTTGGAGCTGCTGTTCACTTATAAGGGAGGATTTCACCACTTCAGCCACCGTTGGGCAAACATGAATCACGGCTACACTCTCTCATACCTCCATCTTTCTGTGCACAGACAATGCGACCTATTCTATGGTAGTGGTTGCGAGAAGCAGTTAATGTTTGTCATGTTGATCAAAGAAATATGTTGGCGCTTTATGAGTCACTGAAGGAGAGCTGCATTAACTTTATTCATGGTTTTCACCATTTTTGTCTGGAAACAAAATTGTGGCTCTGGTCCAGGATCACACCTACAAAGCTCTTATTATGTTGGTTGTTTTATAACCGTGGGAAAAACCGCCAGTGATCATAACATTAGATCTATTTCAATCACTGAAAAAATGTGGATAAATATTCAGAAGCATGAAACCAGTATAGATCTGTGACTTTTTGGACAATTTTAACAATTTTCCTGACGACACTTACACTTCTTTATCTCTATTACACCTTTTTTGCATGATATGACATGTCATACTATCTACTGTGAAAAAGGTCAGTGATGCATTGATGGATTATTACTTTTTCTATCTTTTGATTGGTAGTTAGTGTAATAGTGAATCACTGTCACCTACGTGACACTTTGCATAGCGTGTTTAATCGCTGAAATGCTTCAAATTGACATTTTAGTTTATGCAACATTGCCAAAAATTGCTAAAATTAGCTTCACTGCTGGATGCTAAAATAAAATGTCTCTTTGGTCGGTCAGATGCACACACCTACACACACATGGTTGTGAACACACACTTTCCTACACACATCATGCTCGCTCTCCTAACCTCACACTGTGTTCTTTCCACTGAGTGTGCATTCACACAAGCACGCACACACCTATACACAGAATCCCTCTTACTTAAAATACTGCTCAGCGATTGATAGGTGCTGCTGACACCGGCCTTGTGTGTGTGTGTGTGTGTGTGAAAGCGATAAATGAAAGCCGAGGGGGTAGGGGGGTTGAGGTGGAGAGGTACAGAGGGAAATTCAGAAAGGAGCGATGAGGAGGCTTTGAAGAAACGTACTCTGTCGGCAGGGTCAGAGGTCAGTGAGGCGTCAGCAAGGACAGGAACTGACTGTCAGCAGCTTTAGTGGCCTGCACCGAAATGCCATGATCGACTATGAATATCATTAGAAAACAGTGGATTCTTGATCCTACTGGAAAAGTGTGTTTCCACTAGGCCACCGTGCTGTGGAAACCATGGTTGTCTCGCACATATGAAACTATATTCAATAGACCACCACTGGATTTGATTCCGATATTGATTTTTGAGAGTCAACACGATCTCGCTCAGCATCTGGGGTTACCAAGTTATTGTGGAAATGTAGTGCTTCGGAAATGGTTGAATTTTTCTGAGCACATTGAGGAGTCCTCTGCCACGTTAACTCAAAATTTGGGATTGAAAGTTGATTCTTGTCCTTGGAAACAGTCGTTGACATAAAAAAAACAATCTCACCACCAAACCACAAAGAACATTTAGAAGCAGTTCTAGGGCCTTTCGAACACTTCAGTGATCTTTAGTTAATGGAATTTACTTCAGTTCAAATGGAGACGTCGGTGTTCAAATTTGTATTTATTTTGGGCACTTTAAGGTGCTCGCATAGTCGCCAACAAAAAAAAGAAAAACACAATTGTATGATATGATTGAAGGCTGCAGAATAGCTAGTATATTGTTTTTCCAACTGCTGTTTCCAAGGTCACGAATAAACTTTACATCAACATAAACATTTTTGCTCAAGGATCCATTAAATTGGTTTTAAAGGTATAATATGAAGCATTTCTGCATTAAAATGTGGGTGTTTTTCTTTTGATCATTTGCCGATGTAACTTCCGATGAAACAGATTTTAGGCAGTGAGGAAGGAAGATGGCGAACGAGACAAAAAATGATGTGAATAAAACTTTTGAAACATAACCTCATCCTTCAACATTTTTGGCCTGTGTCAAGGGTACTGCTAACAAAATCTAATAATAAAGCAATAAACTGTGTCGATGAGTGTACTTAAAGTTTTCACCCTGTCGCTACAGTTTAATCACTTACTTTTGAATTGCTGCCCCGTGCTGAAGAAAAAAGGCCACAACTTTGTGATTAAAGACACAAATCACACAAATTCTCTAAGCATATGGATTTACTTTGGCATCTTTAGATTAGGATTTACCAAAAGCGTCATACATTGGCACCTGGAGAAACCAAAACTATTTCAAGAGGCAGTAGTGGCAAACTAAATAACATGTTTTTATGGGCTAAGGCGTGTAGGTCTATTAGTAAACCACTTGCTATGTTGAGGTTATAGTTTGAGAGTGCCAGATTCCATTGGGTTGTTTTCTTTGGTGAGTGCGTGTGTACGTGTTTGTCTGACTGTATGTCTCTGTTTGTCTTAATTACTATACAGTAAGTAGGTAATTGATACATGTATAGGAACCCACAAATGACAACAAGCTGATGTCTTTGTGTGCTTTTTTATGTGATTCTCCAGGTCTGGTTGTGCAAGATTTTAGTTTCTGGAGCTGTGAGTTGTGTTTTCAGCCCCAGTAAGAAACCCTGTTCCGAGTAGTTACCCAAATAAAGAGGCAAAATATGCACTCGTTTCAACTTTAATCAGTTCATGTTTGAAATGTTGCGTGCTGGAATGAAACCAACTCTCTCAGGAACTGATATGGATCAACCAACTAATTTTCAAAGCAGAGTACAAGAGCGTAAAATATAATCCATTTGGATTCTGGGTATCCAAACACCAAAAGCAGGTGTTTCCGAGCAACAGCATATTTGTATTAGTGTTTTAGTTTTCTTGGAGCACAAGCGTGAGCAGCATCATCGCCTGTTCCACATTTCTCTTGATTTATGGTGAGGTTTTGAAATCCCTGGCAATTCAAGTCGAGTCTATATGATTAAATACCTCCCAGGTTGAGCTTCCTCTTGATGTTATAAGGTCTAATATAATTTATCCTACCAACGAGGGCCGCGTCCACAACAAACAGGAGAATCAATAAATTGAAATCTCTCTATGTATCAGTGCTACAAACACTGAAGTCTCTCCAATTCCCTGCTCTATTAGAGGAAATCTCCACCTGTAGCTGGTGCCAAGACAAACAAACCCCTCAGGAGAGGAAACAGAAATGAACATGAGGAAGAAACGCAGCTACAGCAACAACAGTGAACACAACAAAGGAAAATGCTGCGTCTCTATCCACAGTGTGGTCTGAGCTAAGTCTGGACGAGATGGGATACATTTTCATGGATGCTTAAAGCCAGCGACAGTCCCCAAATCATTCCCTGCGTATAAGCACTTTCAACACGCCAGTCTGGAGTCAAGAAAAGCATCGCGCTTCACCACACTGTTGCCTTTGTTTATTTCAAAATCAAAGCTCGGCCTTAGTGATGATGCTGTGGCTGCTCGTTCCGTGCTCGGGTAGTGAGGCAATGATCTCATGAATGTCACAATTATTACATAACTCGTGGGATTTCTTCCACTCTTTCAACGTAATCTTGTTGAAAATGGACTTTTGTGTCACATGCACATAGTTTTCAACAGAGCCTTAACACAGTTTAGCAGCAGAACATTTTCCAGCTGTCGAAGATTATCCACGTAAAGTATCAGGTTTTCCTTTATACATGCTGACCAGTCATTAATGGTTCCATCAGAGGAGAGGATTGATTGAGCTATTTTTTTTGTGTTTGCATTTACACCGCCAAAAATGAACTCTGAAGTAAAAGTAAGCCGTCCAGCAGTTGGTTTAGCAATGTCACATCGAATATACACTCAATAAAGCCTGGACTTCACTGTCGGCCTATTTTTCCGCGTTTTGTCTTATTTTTTATGGCTGGCATTATGAGCTGTTATTTAAATGGCCAATGTTTGACACAGGTTTTTAAAAAAATGGCGGTTGCCAGTTGTGCTTTGGCTCAGGTGTTCAACTGATCAATGTGCTGTTACGTTTGGACCAATCACTGTAAACTTACAGCACTCATGACTTTTCCCAGTTCTTGCAATGTGGTCACAATTTTTAAAAAAGAGGTGGGGGGCACCTCCAACTGTTCTGAGAACTATGAAAAAGTTCCTCTGGTCCGAAAACTCCTAATAAGGAAAACTATTCCTGTACTGTGACTCCCACCACCTACTTCTGGTTAAATCTGAAAGCAAGAGTGTTTTCACTTTAGCTTTCTGGTCGCTTCAGGCATCCTGCAAAACATCCAAAAGTGACTAACTGAAGAAGAAACAAGTACACCAGAAAATGAATCACACCACTAAATCAAAGAAACGCTCCTGGAGATTCCAGATTGACGAGGCATGAGAATCAAATGCAGATGTAAGATTTAAGGGGAATCTTTTGTATTGGCCTACTTCTGCAGCAATAGCAGTTAGAAATTTGAAGTTGTAACTCTGGCATCTCTATGGTGCCCTATCTACACTAGAGGGGCATATGACATGTTGTGTAGACCACGTGACCATAGGTCCATTCAAATTGTCAGTGGCAACAAAATAAAACGAGGTCAGATGTTGAATAGTAAAACCTCTATGAATAAGACATACAGACATACTTCACTGATACTGTGTATACCTTCCAAATTTGCCATATATAGACATAATGAGTATAGCAAAACATATCACTTAATTATTTAAAATGTCAAACACATGCCGTAAATATAGAAAACAAAGTGTAATAAATATAAATAACCCACGATACATGACGTGAGGCAGCTTGCCAAGCCCGTCGGACCCCACCGTCGTCCAACTGGCACTCAGACTGTAACTGCTCTCTGTCATTCTTCCTCTCACTCAATCAAACCAGCTTTCCCTGTCCAATTACCCATAATGCCGTGTCCGATTGGAACACGGTCAGTGCCTAAAATGTTTCTCTCAGCGCTTCGTTCCGCCAACACCGAACCGGCGAGGGGATAATTGAATGAGTTTCTCATTTGCCAGCCAAGATAGCCTTTCCCCTTGGCATCACATTGTGGAATTAGCTTCTCTCTTTCTCTCCGTGTCTCTCCTCCTCTCGTCCTTCCTGGTTGAGTTGTTGAGTTTGATGAATGGTGTTGTGACAGAAACCGTCAGGCTAACACACACAGCCGGTCCTGCCCACCGTGTCTGGCAATTAACTGACTGTCCGCACTCTCTTCTCCAACACTTTGGATGTCGTTGCAGTTCTCCGTCAAACTGGGCTCACTTTGGGCCTGCTTACAAATCTGCATTACACAGGCAGACTTTAGTGAAGACTTTAAAATCATTAGGTAGTGGTAAGTAAGTAAATCAGTGGTTGCCAAATTGGGAGCATTTTCCTGTAATTGCTCTCCTGTTCTAGGAATAGTTTTCCATCCCTAAAATTCTGCCAATTATACCCCAGAAAGGTTAACAATCATATGTGTAGTCTATCTTCAAAAACAACTGCTGTGGTTTTGGGAGCCTCCACTTTAAGCTCAATGATTGATGAGTGATCGTCTCTCAAAATATTATCCTGCTCTTTAAGTACTGCTTCTAAAGCACCGATACAAAGATATCTGAGATGGGACACCATGTGGGGTTGATTGATGTGATGAGATGTCTAAGACCTATACGCTAGCGCTTTCATACTGTGATCTGATTGGTTTAAGTTATCTCGTGATAGTTGATGATGGACAGATGTTTGTCCAATAACCTACCAGATGTTTTTGAAAGTCACTGCCCTTTTCCAAACAGTTGCTAGCAGTGCCTTTCCAGATTGTTTTGTGAAAGAAACCATCTGGCACGTCAGGTTAGCACAGTACATGTGCCTGTAAATGCTCACCCATCCCACACTGGTAGAGCCAAGTTTTTACTCATCTTAAGACATGACAAAATACTACATGGAAGCAACACTTGCAAGTAACTGTTGTAGTGTCAGTTCCAGTATGTTTCCAGCTCATGTAGTCATCCCACACTGTTGATGAAGGACAGAAACAGGACGCAGACACTGTCTCCACTGTCTGGTTTATTATTTCTACTGACATCTCTGCAGAGTATCATCCTGACAGAGTGCCTTGCTGGTATGGATGTCACTTTATTTGCCACATATGACTGTCGAGAAATAGCTGTGCAGCAGCGCAGTGGATTCAGCTGTCTTTACTGTGCTGGTAGACAAATAACTTACCATGGAAACTTTAAGATTTGTGGTTTTGCATGTTTTTGTCCATTAAAAGTAGATTGTGTAACTTTAGTGCACACCATCTCCCAAAGCATACAATAGATTTTTTAGATTTAACATCACAGGCAACAATTCTCCATCTTTATTATTCAGACAAGAAATTTTAGCCTCTTGTCACAGTGCAGTGTTTAAAACATCTTTTCAACATCCACCTTTTTAACACAAAACACTACTGTACAGGCTTGATTTGCGAGGATTACCTCTGAAGGCAATGCTTTTTTGGCAGCCAACCCATGAGAGTTTTTTAAACTTGCTTTAGCAGGTAAGCATATCCTATGTTGCCAAAAAAAATTGACATGACATTTATGAGATGGACTCTCTTCTGTATCTGAGGCAGGTTTCAAGTCTCCACAAGTTGATTTACATACCACACTGTAATGAGCTTTAACTGAAAAGCTGGAGATAGGAAATGACTCTCAAAACTTGATTTAAGAACTTCAAGACATACCCAACGTTAAGTAAACATCATTTACAGTACAATGGCTTAAACATGCATATATGGCCCTTAGCATCCTGGGTGGCCCTTGTGGAAAACCAATCTTCTTACCCCTACTGTGTCAGTCTCGTCGCTATCCACTGAGCAAAACAAGAGAACGGAAAGTTAAAGTTAGTGAAACAGAGATCATGTAGCATTAAACATTGTACAATATATAAAAAGTGTGAAGCAAATTGAATCATGGCTCGAAAACAAACCAGTTCAAGAAAATGCATGTGCCTTCAAGTTAAAACATCTCATTTATCTGGCCTTAAAATGAGATCCAATCAGAAGCATCAGACTAAATAATGAAAATTGTGCTCTTACGGTAACACACGAGGAACAAAAACAAGATGTTTGTGGCACAAAAGGTCGCCATATATCACTGCTTCGAACAGGAAACAAATGATCTTTCACAAGTGACCTAGTTTATCTGGAGTATCCAGAGTATGTGTCCTGTGAGATGTTGCTCAATAATACCAAAGTTGAGTCTAGCGTCTGTAATTGTGTGTGCGTGTGTGCATGTTGTTCTGTTGGGCCCCTGCAGAGTTATTGTTGTTGTTCTTACCACCCAGGCCAAGAGAAGATAGCCTGTCAAAACAAGCGCTCTCACTTCCGAGCGATGGGGAGACAGCGTTCCGAACGGATGCAGTTGGCTTTTTTTCTTCTAATCCACTCAGGAATGCTTACAAGTGAAGTTTTCGTGTTGTTAGACGGTGGATCGCAAGCCAGAGGAAAACCATTTAAGAGAATAATGAGCAGACTCTTCCTTCACGCTGTGGTGTGCTCTTCATTCTCCATCAGTGACACGAAAAGAAACAGCTTCAAGTGGATGTGATGACTGAAAACTAGCAGAACAGCATGCATCATGACGAGCTGTTCGAGGGTTTTACCATTTTTTATTTTTCCACGAGGGCCATTTAAAGTAAAATGACACTCAAATTCCATATCCGATTCCAAAAGCGCCCCGTTAGACATTCAGTATTAGAGTTTATCAACCAAATATAGCCTTCATTCTTCCTCTTGTTAAAGTGAAAGGAAAAAGTAGCAACTTTTTTACAAGTGCGATCACACAGAGGACACACTCAGCTGTTGTTACCTTTATCTGATCCCTTATCAGTTAAAACACTGAGCAATCTGCGTGGGTGAGAGAGCATTGATGTGTTTGCACGAGGGAGCAGCTCATAGTCCATAAATGCGCTTCATTCATATGTACAGTATGTATTAGTTTTTGGACGGCTGAGTCTATTTATTACCGTTGTAACTATGGTTGTAAACTATAAAAGTGATCATTATTCTTTTTCTAATGTTATTGGCAGGAAGCAAACAGCTCCAGGTGCATTACCAGCAGCGTCTGGACTGGAGTAAAGCTGACTCTTGATTTGAATGGAACTTTGGAAAACCATGATAAATTGAAATCAGATTATTGGTCGGGCCGAAAGGGGAGTCAGTCTCAGAACTCATTGACCCATAGCCTCTGGAGGCAACTGCCAATGTTTTGGGGCTTCTGGTGTAGCCAGCAGATATCTGATTAACGGATGTTCAGACCAAGATTTCCTCTTCTGTGTGTCGATCATTGTTTACAGTCTGATTAGCAACTTGAGGAGCTTGAATGGAGTTGAAGTTCAGAGACGGTGTCTACGACTGCATTGTTTCATTTGTTCATCTGCATACGACCTGTCAAATACTGACGCTTTGGGATCACTCACATGCAGGTTTCTTTTTATGGGGTTTAGTGTTTTAGTGTGGAGGAATAAACTGTGTGGTCATACTGTATGGTGTACTCGGTATGGTAACCATCTTTGACTTTTGTCAGTGCTGGACACATTGCACAAGCTTATCTAATTATGGCGCAAGACAGTGGCTAAGTTATTGTATTGAATTTTTGTTAGTTAAAGCAGAGGTTTTGTGTTGTTGTATTGCTTAACGTTATACTGTGGTGTTACTTTGTCTTCATATGGTACCTGCAATTGGAAATGGAGAAAGAAGCTAATCATTATCCCGCTTTGCTCCAAGCCAGGTGGTTTCGGGCTCTGATCAAAGTCACAGGAGGGGCTGACGGGAGGCCAGCAGTGTGGTGGGGATTCGGGGGGGTCCTCATTTAACATTCAGAATAGCTGCCATGCATATATAAGCCTTTGATTAACAGCTGGGGTAACTTGGCACCATCGTCAGCCCCTCAAGGTGTGGAAAGGTTTCCTAGTGTCTTCTGCCAAATGCAACGAGGTGCCTGCTTTTGAAGTTCTAATCATACAAGCATCTGTTTGGAAATGGAGAGTCCGTCAGATTTTCATCAGTGGATGAAGGTTTTTATGTAAATGGGATATTTATATTGGTAGTTCATCAGTGGATTGAGTTTGAGAAGGGTATCGCACATATGGCTGGATTTTGATCACCAGTTCATGTTCAAATTTAATTTTCCAACTTTGTTACATACCCAGATTTGTGAAGCTCTTACATATTCCTTATTAGTCCTGCATATGTGTGTGTGAACGTAATTCAACTGTACAAAAAAAAACAAAAAAACAGTCACCAGCCTCACATATAGAGTGCTCATCTCTTCCTCTCTCTCTCCGTTGCTTCCTGCCAAAGTCCGAGGCGTTTTGGAGCGGAGATAGATCCGCTCCTCTTACCACTAATCCCTCCAGGCCTGTTGGTCCCTGCGCTATCACCGCTGCCTTGACAGATATCATCGGCTCCAAACCAGACACACTTAAACTGTCCCATTGCTGCCGGCTTACTATCTTCTCTTTGGACCAACGCCGCCATTGAAGCGTTGGCCAAGTGTGTAATTGAAGAAATGCATGGGATGTACAGCGTAAAGGGGCCTCGAGCTGACATACAGTACAGCTGCCCAAGGTGTGTGCAGATCTATGCGCAGAATCACATATATCACGATAGCTTAAGTAGGTCTTTAGGTCTTGTCTCTATTTTTACTTGCAATGCAGATCAATGTCTTTCTTGTTTTAATACTGCAGTTATTTTGATCAATTACTGTACATATTTCAGGCTGTTATCCATTGTTTTATGTACCTTTCTTACTCGGTTCAAGGAAGATTAACATTTTAAGAAGTTATGCTAGTAATTGAATGACTTGCAGACTTGCAGTTGCCATTATTTTTACAGCATGTTGGCTTAGTTAACCTTTGAAGCTGAATTCCCCTTTTTATGTAATCCCTTTCCTTATCCCTCTCTTCTTACCGACGACTTGTGCTGTAATGATCAGAGAAAGTGTGTTTTCATGAGTGAAAAACAGCTGTAATGTGGATAAAATGTATCATGCTTCTACCATCAATCATTCAAGAGCCTCCTTTCTAACCTTCTTATATACATTTTGTACAGAATTACTCACAAACGAACTACTTTCCTGCTGTGTGACTGTTTTTATTTGTTCTATACTGTGTGTACATCATTATATGCTGTTTTGGGTACTATATATCTTGAACAATAAGGTGCATGTAGAGTTACACTAAAGGGCAGCCCCTTCCCACACACTGGCTCCTGTGGTTGCCTTTATGTTAGTACTCTGACCTAAAGTATGTGGAGGCTATTCGGGAGGGTATTATTAGTGGGTATGCATGCGTATGCTCCGTTTGGTGGCAATCTCCACAGTCGCTAACACCAGCCACTGACTCATGGCTAACGCAGAAACCGCTGCGGCGCAGAAGCACTTTGAGCAGACGCCTAATAAAAGACCTAAAAACACCCCGAAACACTCACACATGCAATATTAACACACGAAGAAGAGACTGCGAGGAAAACCAGCGAGGGTGCACACGTTGATTTGTGAGGTCGTGAAAAGACCTTAAATGTTCACACAGACACAAATATTGCTGTGCTGACGAGGGATGTTCCTAACAGAACTTGGACTGGACGACTGGTCTGCAAGTAAGAAAAAAGTCTTCCCTCATTATTACAACAGGATTTTAATTGGGTGAACGCCATCACATAGCAAATATGTAAATACATCTTAGACGCAACACTTACCTGCTGTTGTTAGGATGAGTAACGGATGCTGTTTTTTTAATGAAGCAACATTATAGGCAGACATGAAATTTCAGTGCAAAATATGTCAGAATGTTATAAATGTGTACAGTAATAAAATAATCAATTCAACCAACTAGAATTTCTGTTGCCGACTAGCGACGGTCAACTAATTGGGCACATCCCTCGTGCTGACAGCTACGAGGAGCAATGGAGGACCATGGTGGACTCCTCCTTCCTTAATGCAGCACCCTGACAGGGTGCACTGACAGCCGGGGGCAGCCGTAGCGGACCTCCCCAGGGCTGGGAACCAGGGCAGCAAGCAGCCCCGCAGCTTTGAGGATCAGAGAAACCAGGCTCTCTCTCGCCTCTATTCTCTCTCCGTCCTCCTTCTCTTCTCCTCCCTCACTCCCTCGCTTCACAGGCTCTGTAATTACGCCGCTCCTGCCAGAGCCGCTAGAAGTTTAGCCAATTAGACAATAAAGACCAGAGCTTTCTCTCCTGTTCGGTGGTCACACCCTTGCGTGTCTGTCATGTGTTGGTATTACGCCCCTGTTATGAAATACAGAAAAATCCTCCACCTCCACCACCACCTAACACACAGCCTTTGTTTCCCTTCTATTCTTTGTGATATACCCATGACCTTTATAGCTTTCAGTAAGTAAGTGGATATCTGTCCTACTGACTTCATCTTGGCTCCTCCGCTTTTTTAATTTCTTTTATTTTCTCTTCACCTCCTTGCTCCACTTTCATGTTCTCTTCATCCATTGTTCACTGTGTTTTATCCACATAACCTCTTGACCTAATTTAAAACACCCTTTCAACAAACCGAGACTCTGTCAGCTTGGCCTCAGCAGCAAAGCTAGCAGATGGTCCTGTTGAGGTTTTTTTTTTTTTTCTTTACTCCAGAGAAAATAAAGATATGTTTCTCTGACTTTAATGTCCGGTCTAATTGTATGTGGTGGATTGTAAACGGTGGCTAAAGTTAGTTTGGGAACTGTAGCCGGTGTCTGGGGCGGACACAGCAGCCCGGTCTGCGTTGCCCAGTGTTCTCTGGTGGTTTCAGACCACTGGCAACCAGCTGCGTAGTCTGTAGGAGAAATAATTACAATTGTAGAGCTCTCTCCTTCTTTTTTGTCCCTCCTCCCCACCGTGTCCTCGTTGCCTGTCTTGCCGATGCAGAGTTTTGAGGAACCCTAGAATTGAGGGCTGTTTTTAGTGGTTGTGTGTGACGTTCTTCGTTATTCAATTTAGTCATGTCACTAAAGCTGGAGCTGTGTTGGCAGCACGCTGGCAGGCAGAGCGATGTGATGTGTGTATTTGAATGGTCAGCCTTTGCAAAACAGTACCAGCATGACTACACTAACACGGACACAATTTTGTCTTGCTTATCACCTTAATGTTTCTAGTTCCTTGAAAATGCAATGTAAACATGTTTCTTCTTTCCTTTTTCTTTCATTGTTTTATAGGAATAGTTGGACATATTGGCTAATCCCCTTATTTAATGTAAAAATGACAATATTTGCTAAATAAATGTGTTAAATATAAATGTGTTTTTCTCGAACAGCAAATCCTCCGTCACTCCCGCGCTAACGCCACCAAGGTCATTTTCCTGATCACCGATGGCTACTCTAACGGCGGGGACCCTCGGCCGGTGGCGGCAGCTCTGAGGGAACGCGGTGTTGAGATCTTCACCTTGGGCATCTGGCAGGGTAACATCAGGGAGCTTCACGACATGGCCTCGCAGCCCAAGGACCAGCACTGCTACCTGGTGCACAACTTTGCTGAGTTTGAGGCCCTGGCTCGTCGTGCACTGCATGAAGGTATGGACAGAGGGTTTACTTGAGCTGATTTATTCTGACGGTAGAGGAGCAACCAAAGCACTTTATTGTCCAGCAGTTTTAGATCTTTTTTACTTGACTTATTACATCGAACCCCATTCCCATTTTACCCATTTTGATGGCACATCAATCCCTGTGTTTTTGGTAAACTGAAGTTGAAGCTACCGCGGCTACTCTTTGTCTCTTTGAAGCCTCAGCGCTCCCATCATCACCATTTGACCTGTTGCAGTATTTCATAACTGAAGGTTTTGACCCCGTTAAAATTCAGTGTTTACTTAAAAGGAAGCCAATTATAATTCAAAGAGTATCTGACAACGGAAATTTCACAGTCTCTTCTGTTATGTACGGCCAACAGCCATAAGGCCTCACTTCCACTCAGAGTGGACAGAGTACGGCCTTTTTCCCACACTTGAGGGGAGCTTCCCACAATTTGGTGAAAAGAAGGATTCAGTCATGGCTTTAAAACTTAAAATATCATATGTGTAGACAGCTATAAATCATTCAACTTACACTCACAGACTGTGTTTATGCACTCTCACACACATGGTGTCTGAAATCCCAGACAGTAGGTGCAAAAGTAGAGATCAGTGAGACAGCGAGAGGATAAGGCAGTGAGAGGAAAGCCAACACACACCGTACTATCAGCTCAGCCTCCGGTCCGCCTGTCTTGAAGTCTGCCCAACGCCTCAAAGCACACTCAGGTTTTCAAACATTGGGCCACATGTTGAGCTACTCTCACTGGCCATGAATCAAATCAAAGAAATACACCAGGGACGTTTCTCTTATTCTTCTACTTACGCCCTCCTTCTCTATCAAGAAGACGAAAACAGTTTCATTGTCACCCAGTATTAAAGTCAGATCTCAATTCCTGGTAACCTAAGTCCCAATCCATTTATTTTGCAAAATGTCTGGGCTCTGATTTATGGGCTTTTGTTCGTGACTACTGTGTATTTGGAGTAATTTTTATACTGGGAGGAGAAGATGGCTGTTTGCTTAGTCAGTTGTACACGTGTGGCTTGTGGGCACGTTTTTTTTTTATGCAGTCCTGTGGTTAAGGTGTTGGTTCACTTTGTTCTCTGATTTGTCAGAAGTCTGTGGAAAACCTTTGTTTAATTCAGCCTGTAGCCCGTCTCAATGACATACTGGGCAGAACCTGCCAATATACTGTAATAACACACTGTTTAGATATGCACAGTGAGATTGGGCAGAGAATTCAGAGTCTCAAATTAAAGACTGAAATAAAGCTTGTTTGATTGAGGGTTTAAAATGTAAATTTGTGTTTTTATTACATCATCATGAAGTTTAGAGAACATATTTGAAACGTTCAATATGCCAGCTCTAGTATTAAAAATGACTTTAATGTCAGGTGCTGCTGGAGTTTTTACCCTTTAAGACTGCTTGTTTATACACTTAGCAACTGAACAGTTTATACGATCTGATGGCTAGGTGGTGTAATCCAAAACAACTGCAACCTGCACTTATCTGTGTTTGTTATCCACCTCCAGACCTCCCTACAGGCAGCTACATCCAGGAAGATCTGTCGCGCTGCTCCTCTCTGTGTGATGCAGGCAAGGATTGCTGCGACCTGATGGCCAGCTGTAAGTGCGGCACGCACACCGGACAGTACGACTGCATCTGTGAGAAGGGACACTACGGCAAGGGTCTGCAGCACGAGTGCACAGGTAGGACAAACAGCCTCCAACTTGTTTTCACTTGACAGTTCACTCATTTCTTCTCATTTTATCTTTTATCTTTTATATATATATATAGAGCAGTGATGTTTTAGTCTGAAATCATCTGGAAAGCCTCATGAGTTTGCCAGATTTCGAGGAAGGGAAGATCCTGGGCTAGTTTACCCATAGACTTCAAGAGAAGAAGATGAATCAGCCCAGAATGCTTGTAATGTGAACCGCTAGTGTGCATTTATGAGCGTTTGGAGAGCTGTATTGGTAAAAATCTGTTGTGTAAAATAGTCTTGCATAGCCAGACCTATCAACGCAGTGTTGTGTCAGCCCGGACAATGGTCTGGCTGCACAGCTAATCTTCCTGATGATCTAGAGTTCCTTCTAGTTTATCTTCCTCTTGTCCTCGTCTCCTTTACCTGTCAGCGTCTCCTCCAAATCAGGGCCACTTGGCCTGAGGTCGCTGCTGAGTAATGGGTGAAAGTTAAATAAGCAGCCTGCTCACTTAACGCAGTGTAAGCTGTCCACAGGGCAGATCACTATCACCAAACCCAGTAGAGTGCAGTAGAGGTGGTCGTTCGTCCACACTGATGTGTTTGTGTGTGTGTTCAGGACCTCTAACCCCTGACTCGTAGCTGGACACACCACATCTCACTCTCCACCTGCAGCTTCCTCCTGTAAATCACATCTCATGCATCCATTTCTTTCTCTTCATGTACTGAAAATGCTGCTGTCAGTTTTCAAACTAACTGCCTTGTCTCTGTGGCTCTTATTGCTTTTCTGTTTCATACACATCAATTTGAGGAACTAAAAAAAAGTCTGTTTCATCTGTTGCCAGAGTGCTCCGGCTTTTACCCTTTTGTTCCTTACTACTGCCTATTTATCACGTTGGGGTTTATGGTTGCACAAAAACGTCTTTTTAGATAAGCAAAAGTAGCCCTCTTGTGTTTTTATATTAAACATTAAGCATAAAAGAGATAATTTTAGATGCAGAAGCAGGCATGTCCATGCACATATTAATGCTGCGTATACATGTATAGAAGCTGTTGCAATGAAACAGTATTTAATATAGTCTCACTTTCTCTTTAACACAAACATTTACCTTTCATATCATCTTTCTTGTAATGTCTTCATAGTCCAGTTCTAATCTGCGTCAGACTCTTTTAGGTAAGGCTGTTGTGTTTTAAACGCCACAAAGAAATGAAGAGAATAAAGTGGATCAGACATTTTTAAATGAGATGATGAGATACGATTTACAGAGATTTACAGAAACTTTGGCTATAGCTTTGGCTGTATACAATTAGTTCCTCCTAATGTGGGGAATCCCTCAAATTCAGGATTTAATTCTCCTGAAAGCACCCCCTGCTGAATTGATAGATTGCAGCAATGCGTTAATTGTGTTTTGCTTCAGCGTGTTGCTTAAAATCAATCCACCCCCGCAGACAGCCGTGTTGAAACACTTGCAAGCAGCCTGTGCAATGACACATTCATTTGTCTTCTAATTGTCCTTTCACTGCTCTGTTAAATCTCCAACTGTTACACAGTGTATCGTGCAATTTGACGCAGGTGGTCCCCGTCGTTTAAGTGTAAGGTTAGGGGTTGATACATCGTTTTTACTGAATATGTAATCACCAAACTCACAGAGGAATGTAGCCGTCTGTGTGATTGTTGGAGAGCAGATCGACTCACAGATGCATTGGCAGGTGTGTGTGTGTGTGTGTGTGTGTGTGTGTGTGTGTGTGTTTAAGTAGCTGCTGTGTTAGGCCTCAATCATTTATACGTCTCAGGGAACGAGGGAGGTGTAGAAGAAACAGGCACAGTAGAAATCTGGATGACAATCAGTCTAAGAATAGGAAACAATGGGCCATATTCTTGGTTGTATTTGCCCTCCAGGTCTTCCTCTCTGCACCCACATGTTTTCAATCTAGAATTAGATAACAGGCGGAGAGGGAGGGGAAAAAATTGAACGACAGACAAGTTTAAAAAAAAAATTCAGATCAGAGTTTTAAAGTCGCTGAGAGAAAAGAAAGCAACAGAGGGAGGAGGATTTTTAGAGCCAAAGCAAAGGGCATCGGGGTCATCATTGCCAGAAAGCACACCGCCCTAATTCTCATCAGATGTTGTCGAGACTGGAGCCCCGCTCTGCTTATTAATCTGTTTTAATGGTTTAATTAATAGCAGAGGGCAGACTGCAGAGTCGGCTCAGCTGGCTGGAAGACGGAAGGACACAGCGAGGCGCTGCAACCGCAACTGACGAGTGCTTCCTCTGTCTGTCTCTCACTCACTCGTATAACAAGGCCTCAATGGGAGACGCTTGATTGTCTGCGAGTCGTCACCCTCATGCTATAGAGCTGACATGTTCCCAGGCTGGAGTATGTGTCACTGTTGTGGACGCGTTGGCAAGCTAAGGCGCTATTAGTCTTGTTCGCATCCCATTTTTGGTTTTGTTAAGTGGTGCGAAATGCCCTCATATATGTTTTTGAACACTACATTTATGGAAGTTTTTATTCTCTAATAACTTACTTTTGAAGTAGCACTGGCTCCAAAACCAATTAGATTTGCAGTGAGAGCTGTACGTTACTAAGAAACGTACAAGTAAACTCGACAAACTCCTGCTGTTTCCAGAAAAATCCAGCGTCTCTCTTTAATATTTTGTTGCTTTAACCTCAACGGGCTTGGCTGAACCGAAGGTGTTTTGTGAATTATGGGTACACCGTCTGCGTCAGCAATGCCAGCGCTCTTGAGTGGCAGACAGACGCAGCCCATACACCACCAGAGTAAGAAGTCGCTTAAGCTTGATGGCCGTCGTGTGGCTTCAGGTGGACTTATTGTCTAGACTGAAAATTTTGAGAAGTTTTAGTCTTTTTGGACTCTGTTGTCTCACATTTAACAGTCTTTGACACATCTGAAAATAATACGAGCGAACCTTAGGCCTGTCAGTGGATTATTATTATCATTGGCTGAAGGGCTCTGTTGGAAACACTATCCAAATCCCTGCAGTGCACAGCAGTGTTGTTTATGAATCTGTCGACAGCCAAGTGAAACAGCCTCTTCCACAAAACACGCCTGGAATCCCAGCAGATAGAAACGGATGATGAACCCAGTTCCTGCGCAGTCTGGTTTACTCTGACAGGCCGAACAGGACATTGTTGTCTCTCTTCAAATACCTCAACCTCACGGTATCTGCATCACGGAGGATCTGCAGAGGAATGGGGAAGACGGGTTACATGTTTTCCTCCTGTCACACGTTCTGGCTTATCAGCCTCTTGTGTAGGCTGAGAGAATGACAGGAGCTCTGGACTGTGTTAATGTGGTGTCAGCACAGGCTTTGTTCTCAGGACAGCCATGCTGGGGATGAATGGGAGACAGAGAGAGAGCAGAGGGCAGCATGAAAGACAGAAAAGATTCGGACCAAACATTTACATTAAATAGGGAGAGATGCACAATAAAAAGATAATTTAAAGTACTTGCTTCAAGTCAATTTCTAAGCTAATTTTATTTATACAGCCCAAAATCACAATTACACTGCCTCAGTGGGCTTTACAATCTGTACAGTCAAACAAAGAATGGATGCACTGATGCATTGATGCATTCAGATGGGGTCCAGAGAGGTTGGAGTATTAACACATAAAATAACAAGCTGTTATCTTCTGTAGAAATTGGCAGATTTGCTAAGTTGGCATCGAAATGGCTCAGTTGTCATTAGGTGACCCTATGGTATAGTGACAATTGACCCATCCTAAGTCTCCCCCCCCTTAGTTACTGTTGCTATGTCGGACATCCTTGTTGCTTGAAACATGATGACAACAGTCCCGTTTAGCGGTCTGCAGCAGTGTTAAATAGATAGGAGTCAGGCAATATACTGTACCTTCAAGAAGTTGACAGCAAGGACTGAAGTACGTGATGGAAGGATACATTCACGATATTAAGTTTTATGAACACGGCATAATAACCCAGATTGAGGTCAAATCATTCCAGTAAATTCAGAAAAAACAAGAGAGGCCACGCATAGTTTTTGTAGAGGCCGAGGATGACAGGTTATCAGTCAACATTATCTTTGCACTGCAGTGTATGTCCCCTTAACCCCTTCTTGGGATTAATAAAGTACTCTATGTATTCATTCCTGACTACAAACCAGATGTTAGCTAGCCAGTTAGCTAGCATTTTGCTAACAGATTTGACTGTATACAATATGATGTGTCCATGAAGATCTTGACTTTCTTTTTCGTACAGACGAACAGAGCACATAGTATATATAAGTTTAACAGGAAACAGGAAAGTTGAGGTTCATCCAGATACTAAGCTTGCTCAAATGTAAGGAATAAGGCATAGGAAGGTTCGACTGAGTCATTTGTATAACTGACTGAGTAAACTCCGAACACTGATGAAGACTATTAGATGCAGGTTAAAGCTCAAGAAAACCTAATGGGAGGATGTTGAGTCAAGCTTTTTGTTCCTTTTCTAAGTATTTTCCCAAGTATTTCACATTTCTATGTTTCCCTGCAGTAGTGTAGAGTCAGAGTAGATTCTGTTCCACTGAATGAACGGCTACGACTGGGATATGAGTAAATGCATTTAACGAGCTTAACCTTTCGTTTTTAATTTACGAGTTGTTGACTGAAATGTTTTGAGTGGAACAAAACATTCCCGCCTTAGAGTTGTTACAGGAAGAGTTGCTCAATGTTTACAATTTTTAATCCATAAAAGCTTCTTGATCCTGAGAGGAGGCGCGTGGCAGCAGCAGGCTTCGATTTGACCCTGAACATAACACATCCATCTGTCTGTGGACGCACTGGAGCGTCCGCTGCAAGGAGGAAACAAGAGGCATTCTTTGTCCCAGCAAATACTTGTGGTTTTGATGGGAATGACCGACGGATCCCGGCAGAGGAAGCCTCGAGGTGGACGTAAATTGAACAGAGGAATTAAAATGACAACAAGTGAGGTGGAGGAAATGTTAAATGTTAAAGAGGATCCTGAAAAGTGTTGAAATAGGAGTGTTGCAATCATTATGTCTTTGCTCCGCACCTTTCACTCTCTGGCCTCACCTCCCTTGCAGAGGTCTCCAAGGTAAATGAAGAAAAGTCAAAGCAAAAAATAAAAAACCTACAAAGGATTAATAATTTTTTGTGAACCTAGAGGAATATGGCTGAACCTGACACCACATTCCTTATCATCTTCCCTCTGCATTGTCATGCTAACACTTGCTTACACACGAGTATACTCTACACTATGCAAGGATTAACACTTTGGCACAGCCACATGTTTTTTGGCGTGCTTTGCGTGCACTCACCTCTGGCCCTTTAAAACATACCACATTCAAGGATCTGACACATACCAGACGCCTTTCTGCGGAGGCCTGTTTATATCACCTGAGAGAGCACAGGCACCTCATACTGTACTCATAACAGATTACAGTAGTGAGTTACACACTTGATGTGGATCTGTGTTAAGAAACATTTAGAGGAACGCCAAACACTTTTCAATGAATGTAAATCTGGCTCGTACATCAGGACTTGTATCTGAGAAATCCTTTTGTAGACACAGCACATACGGTAGCACAATGACTTGTCTTCTCTTCAACAGTATCTGATTCTGTTTCTTTGTTTTTCTTTGCGTATGTCCTTCTCTTCTTTGCCTTGGACAGCAAAGTTTGAGAACCACTTTGTTTATGCCCCCCTTGGGAAACAGAAGAGAGCTCAAGACTTCCACATCCCACGATTTTTTATCAATCATTAACGACGATAGGGGAATTACCAATATAAGAGGATCCAAGACGAACTGTTATTGGAATTGATACCCCCCCTGCGAATTGGGCAGGATGAGTGATTGCACCGAGATGGGCTAAATCTGTTTCAGTTGTTGTCTGTCGTTCTCATTAAGATTATTTACAACAGAATGAACTGGTAAACTCGTACAATGAATATGAAGTTTTGTTTTGGCACGGAACAACGCAGAAATTTGTGTTCTCATAGGACTTCATAGTTTAACGAGTGTGTGTGTTGTCTCTGTGTTTACTCAGTCCTCCAATATGTGGTCCATTCTGTCTGTCAAGACTAAATGAAAATCTGTCTACAGTATGCTGTTGGAAACAATCGTTGTGGTTTGTCCAGACTTTGTACACTCAAGCCAGTCTTTAGGTCTGTTTCTGTCTGTCCACAAGTTGATAAATACATTCCTAAAATAATTTTTTAGAGCCTGACCAGTTCTTGCTTTTTGGGACCGATGCCTACACCGATATATTTTTGATACATATATATAATATTTACTGATAATATTAGCGATTCAATTTTAAGGTCACTTAAAAGGACATTTTTTTATGGTGCACTTGATGGTGCACCTGTCAGCACACATAACCTTTGTTGTACGAAGACATGCACCTGAATGCACCACGAAGTTCCTCTGAATCGTCGACACTGTATTTGATTTCGATCGTCGAAACTAAATGCTATTTATACTCAAAAACCACGACACCCCTAGTTCAAACTTACTTTTTGTAGTCGTACAAATATATAACACAATAAAATAGTACATTAGACTATGTACACAACGAAAAGAGTTAAAGAGCTCGCAACAAGAGAAATGGCAAAAACAGTTAGAGCAAAAAGCTAAAGTCCTTAAACATCACAGACTACAATTTTCAATACACCCCCAATAAAAACAATTTCATGATATTTTTTCTTTTCTTGCCAACATTAATACTCAAAAGGTAAAGTTTCTCTTGATGGTGCAGCTGGATGAACGGTCCCTAAAATCAAACAGGGTTTAATGCCAAGAAACTAGATTTATGCTCAGTAAACGTCATGGCAAACTGCCCATTATATTTTGATAGTTTGCGGAAAAAATGTGGCCTGATGACGGCAGGAGGTCATAAACATTAAGATTCAACATCTGAGGACCATTACAATTTATAGCTCATGTTAGATGTCATGGACTCCAGCCAGCGGCTTTTAAGACACCGTGTCATTGACCAAAGTGTTAGTCAAAAGGTGGATGTTGACCCTGCGTTTGTACAGGACGAAAGGTCAAAGTTCCCAGAATCTTAACTTGTTGTGGACCAGAAAGAAAACTGATGACAGCAGCCCCACTCTTGACACTGGCCTTCTCTTTGCTCAGTCGCTGCAATTTGTACTTAAATGTTTTCAAAAGTCAATATATTTCTACCACTGGAGTGACGTTGGCCGAGCCATCCAACATGTTACGTAAACATGCGTACAAAGACTCTCTATTTGCTCTAACTGCACAAATCCTAATCCCCACAGCATCAATAACCGCAGCAGACTGTCTGCTTCTGTACAGTATGTCTGCGTCCGTCCAAGTTCTTGTTTCTTAATGTTTTTGTGGCGAAAATAAAAGCCTCAGTTGCTCAACATGAATTCTGGCCCAGTTTTGATCCAGTTATGAGCGGGGGGTGAATGCCTGAGATTTCCTGAGAAGTAAAGAAGGATTTTTTGGGGGGGTGGGGGGTTGCCAACTCCCCGCAGCTCCCCCCATCGATTGCCTAAACTGATTGGATGGAAGTTATGTTCGTGTTTTTCTTGTGTGAGCAGAGGCTGGAAAGAGCGAGCGAGGGAGAGTGATTCCTTAGCCCGGAGTCATGCATCTTTTGTGGTGGACGGATGGAGAGTTTTCAGTGACTGGGCAAAGATCACACTGGCTCTGTGCCAGACAGAGAGAGAGATGGGGGGAATACTACCACTAATAAGCTCAGTAATAAAGATTATTTATATGGAACATAACTGTAATGTGATTTACAGCCTGTAAGATATTATATGATATTTTGACATGATGTTATGTTAATAAAAGCCAGACAAATAAAACATCAAAATGTGATTACACAGGAATGAAACGGGCATATAAGTTGAGTTCAAGCTATTTATAAAGTATACTGTATGTCCTGTGTAAACCTACCTGTGAAAGTGTCTTTATGGGTGTTATATATGACCCGAACACCTTAAGAGGACCAGCTGCTGCTCCTCGGTCTTGTGGCACTGTAACGCTAAGAAAGTCTCGCCCAGGCTCATTCATGTGCACAATAAGTGCTGAATTGCAGATTATTCAGTTGTTTTTTTTGCTTTTTCAACTAATTTTTGTGGATATCTGTTGGTTGGTCCACCACTTGGCCCAGACTGAAATATCCCAACAACTATTTGATGGATTACCCTGAAATAATTCTTCAAACAGGGATTGTCCCCAGAGGATGATTCCTAATGACTCTGGTTGTCCTCTTACGTCTCCTCTAGCGCCACCACGAGGTTGACATGCATGGTTTTGAGGGAAATATCTCAAAATGTATTTTGGTTGATTGAAAATTGGTACCAAAATTCGTGTCCTCTGAGGGTGAATTATAATCACTTCCTGATCCCTTGACTTTTGACCTTGCGCCAACATCAGATCAAAGTTGTATTTTGCCCAGTAGTTTTTGTTTATGACCAAATTTCAGATGTTCTCACCTCCAAATAAAGTGGTAGAGAATCAGGTTAACCTTCTTGCTTGTTTACAACCTGACTGACCACCTGACACTCGTGTTTCTTATAGCGTTGGACATGACGCCATGTTCCCAGTTTTTAAGCTAATGCTTTGTAAGTACAATGTAATCAAAATAAAACGCAAGTTGTAATAAACATGAGTTATCCTTTAACAAGTGAAACAGGAGATGAAATGTGAGAGAAATAAAGCAAAACAGGAGGTACAGCAATTAAAAAAAACATTTGGCAGCCGACCAAGAAGGAGTTTTTCCGCTGGTTATAAAGGAGCTCAGTGTCTGAGCTGCCCTCAGGTGTTTTCGGACAGTCTTTCATGTCATGTGGTGTTTGAAGTTTCCGCTTCAGACCGGACTGTATACATAAGACCTAAAGCACAGGTGGTGTGGAAATCCATATTAGTCCCTCCCTCGACGCCACATGTTTCAGCCCCGTTCCACCCTCCCTCCCCTCATTAAACGACACATATAGGTCTGTAAAAAGCTTAATTGATGACTACTGCTGCCGTGTTTGTAGGTCAGGGATGCTGTAAAGCAGACACGACTCGTGTTATAAACCGAGGCCACTCTGTGACTGTGTGTGTGTGTTAAAGCGGGAAAGAGATGAAGGAGGCCGAGAGACTATAAACTGGGCCTAATAAGACCGTCCTCTCTGCTGGAGAGCATGAAAAACAAGGAGCCGTGAAACAGCCAGTGGTGCGAAGCAGAACCTCACTGTGTCATTAACACTCCTCCTGCGTCCATCCTTTCCTCCACCTTTCTTTCCATCGCTCCATCAGTTTCTTTTTTACTTTCTTCCTGCCTTCCGCTGCTTTGTCTCCTCCCCCATTTCCCCTCTTCTCTCCGTCTTTCCGAGCCTTTCTCCAGCTATTGTCCAGTGTCACCAGGTGCGCTTGGTGTAAATTAGCCATTTACAGAGCTGAAGTAAGCAGAGCAGAAACTCTTCTTGTTAAATCTGCTCTGATTCCTAGTTTGAGGACTGACCAGAAGCACATCGGAGAGTATAGAGATATACAAGACAGCCCTGTATACCTGACTGTTGTATGTTACTGTACTGCCTATATCTGATTTATGATGATGCAATATCCTCCACCTCTTAACTCATGAGAAAAATACTTTTATTTGCAGGACTGTGGTTAATTAATGATCATAAAAAGAAGTCATGACCTAAAACAAATATATTCAAACATATTAATTGTTATATTACAAATGTTAAGAAAACAGCACTGCGTAAAGTATTGATAAACAAAACCATCATAATGAATCCCCTATTTACTCTCACTGTAGCTTATAACGATAGCATTTTTCTTCCCCTTACAAAAACATGATCTTTTGTGCCACTAACATCACCCAGGGGTTACAACGTGAACATTGTTTGTAGGAAAAAGAAAAAGTTCAGTCACTGTCTTCTCTGCCGTGACTTTTTGCCCCTCAGATATTTTAGCTTCATTGTGCTTCCATTTCCTTCTCAAACATAATTTAAATTGACAAATGTGCCCTTGGGAATTTAAGGTGGAATGAATTCCTCCATTAGCATCGTAAGTGCTTTTCTCCAATGTCTTTTTCAAGGCCTTTGCCCTTCGTCGAATCCAGCATGTTTGTCCTTTTCTTTGACCCCCATCCCTCTCTGGATGTTTTCACCGACCCTCTTCAGTGCTCTTCGGGCTCCCTCCTACTTCCTTTCACTTTCTGATCCTCCCATTCTGTGTTTGTGTGTGTGTGTGGGTCAGTGTGTGCGAGCTGTTGACTGAAATCTCTCCAGTTGGTGGGATGTGATGAGGAGGGACACGCGCAACGTCAAAGGTTGCGGGCTTGAGTTTGGAGGAAGTCGGCAGCTGCCAGCTTCATGGAAGAGAAGCATCTGTCTCCCTTTGTTTTTCTCTTGCTCTGTGAACCTCCAATCAGCTCCTCTTTGGACTCAGCTCTAGAAAGTGCTGTTTCTCAGTAGAAATGGTGTGTCCATTTCCACGAACGCATAAAATGTTAGTCTGCGGTGCCGTGAGATGATGCTTGGGTGTGGACGGTTAGCAGACACCACAATTGTTTTCAGATTTGTTTGCGACTCTCATTCGGATGAGCATGTGCTGTATGTGCACACGACACGTAACAACACATGAGCAAATATACCATTACATAAAGAAACACAGAAAGACACAGGCATGCGCACGCTGGACGGGCCTGCGTCCTGTCAGCGAATCTGTTTAGCAAATCTCTGGACTCACAATCCCACACAGAAACACCAGCTCTGAGGCTACTGTGGGGACTGTAGAGTGTGTGTGTGTGTGTGTGTGTTGGAGAAGTGTATATCTGAGTATTTGTGTGCGTGTGGTAGTGTTTATTGCACATGCATGTACGTCTGAATGAACATCCTTCAAATAGGAAAACGTGGAGGAATTTGGTGAAACGCTGACGTAATGAAATCTGTCTGTTAGTGTTAACAGTCGGAGTGTTATGCTACGTTGTCCCCAGTGTACTGAGATCATACCACACTCTTTTATCGCAACGTTTCTCAGCACACTGACATCTGTAATCAGGCACACCAGACTGGGGACCAACCTGTGTTTGTACAGTTGTTTAGCGGTTCGCCTCGCTCTCTCCCGTTGAATCCCAGTGTTCCCGGAGTCTGTAATAAGCGAGCAGGACACTCTCCCTGTCCTTGGGAATCCATAAGAGCTATCTAGCAATTGCGGTGAGGTCATTCTCCTTCGGGAATAAGATTGAATAATAAGCAGGCAAACAGCGAAGGAACAGCCACTGAACTTCCTCAGTTTCCTCTCCAAAGACTGCCTTGCATCACATCGCAGAAGTTTTACATTCTTGGGATGAGGGGGTCCGCGGAGGTCCGTTTCCCCCCCAGAAGGAGACTATGTAGGTGGACAGCTGTGCAGCAGCCACATCCCACTCCCACCCACCCCCCTTTTCACTCCAGAGTCCAGCTGGAGAGCACTTCAATGAGACTCTGGCGATGTGATTTAGATCCTCCTGACAGTCCATGGAGATTTTTTTTCAGCTACAGGTGACCCATGTATTGCGGTCGGGCAAAGCCTGTGACCCTTATCGTTGCAGACACATCTCACTTCTTGGTTTCAGTCTCTGATTCTGTGAGGGCAAAACGTATCTCCAAGTGGAGCAGAAACTAAAGCAGGTGACAGCTGTCTGCAGGCTGATTTTTCTCTATGGATTCAAGTCTGAAACCTGCTGCTGAAAGCTTCCGGATCGTAATAAATAGCTGAAATAGCCGTTTTAGTAGAGCTGGAGGGGTTCCAGTGTCATGCTCAGAGACACTTCGGCGCGGAGGAATTCTCCTATAATGCGACTTATTTTCACTTTAAGTACAAGAAATTTGCCGTTGTGTCATTGGCGCTCCATGACGCTCCACTTCAGTAGCTTCTCGGTCCAGCAGGACCTCACAGATTCATCTTCACTCCTCATCATGAGTCCCTGGGAAACTGCCATATGGAGCCATGTGAATGAAATGGTGAGTGGTAGACAGATGCTCCCACTCTTTTGTTATCGTCGCTTGTCACCAAAGTTCATCGATAGGGCGCTTTATAGCTGAGTGTCGTGTTGTTGTCTTCAATCAGCGCTGTAAGGGCTGAGTGTGATTAACTCTCTGACACTTGTAGGGTTACATTGGTCATTATAGTTGCACATACGTATCTTTTACATTCCTCACATCACCCCAAATCCCATCGTTTAAAGCTCGCCTGGTGGTCCAGATGAATCCTGCATGAAGTGCATATAGTCTGCTGGCTCATGACAGATGTATATACAGACTGTGTTTACCTGAAATGTAACACTCAGTCCGAGCGCCAGTTTCCTTATGTCTCCGTCAGGTCTTCGCGTGAATGTGTCTGTTTTTGTGGGCTAGACTATACATTTTAATTGTCCAATTTTCATCGTCTATTTATGCACCTCAAGTGTGCATGGGAAGCCCCAGTTAAGAGTGGAAAGTTTCCTCGCATGTGAACATTGTTTTCTCAGTGAAATACCCTGGAATTTAAGGCCCAACTTAACAACATTTCTTGTGTGAGAGGGCCTCCGACCACAACTGACCGAGCCACTGTCCGGATTTAGCAGCCCATTCACAATATTGCTGGACTTCCTCGGACTCCATTGTTTGGCTTTGAAGACAGCAGACAGACAGAACTGGGTCGCGGCATCACAAATATTGTAAGGTCACAGGAATATTGGCTACTGTTATTGTCTGCTGCGCCCGTGTTGTAGCTGCTTGTGAGTGACAGTTTAGTGTCATAGATCTAAATCGAAACAAGAACAGTGTATGAATGATGGTAGATGGACGGTTGTGCAGCTGATATTAATATATTTTACACCCTCCAGTGTAAATTCCATAAACTTTATTAACCATGAAAAAGTAATTAAATGCGAGGTATCAGTTAAATGCCAAACATCTGAGGATATTATTACTTGGCAGCGACGCCAAACAGAAGTCGCCGACAACAAAGGACAAGATTTGATTTCTCATTAATAAATAAAACCTCATGCCTTGTCATATGTCTAGGCTTGTTAAGTTATTCTTTGATCAGATTATTATCTAAACTAAATCAGGAAAGGTTTTTAACTTTATTATTTGGTTTGGCAAAGTTGTTTATTTAATGCTGATGGATTGAGCAGTTTCAAGTTGGGCATATTTTGTTAATTAAAAAAAGGTTGTAACATGTTCATGTTCCCCAAAGGAAGGTGTTAAAAACGGTATTGTGTTGAAGTCGGAGCAGTTTCACAGGTTTAATATGAAAATTTAAAATGTGACATTTTCAAAAGCTGTGTAATCAGGCAGAGCAGCTTTGTTCTGTTCAAATATATATATATATATATATATATATATAATTTTGTTCTCAGAAGTGTAGAAGATAAAAAGTACAATATACGGATGGATGAGAACACAAAGATTCTGTATTTAAAATGAGAGTTAATACAGCAAAGACAAAGAAAAACACACATTTGTCTGTTCATTTGATAGTGTGAATCCTTTTCAGTCCTACTTGTGGGTTCTGTTCTGTACATGCATGTCCTTGGAGACGGATCCCTCCTCTGTGGCTCTTCCTGAGGTTTCTTCCATATTTCCCACTGCCGCAAGAGTTTTTTTTGCGTGGGAAGTTTTCCCTTACTCGACTCGAGGGTGCAAGGACAGAGGATGACGTTCACCGTACAGATTGTTGTGCCCACTGAAGCAATGTGATTGTGATTTTGGGGTATAAATAAAATTGACTTGATTTGCGTTTAGATGGTATTGCGTCTTTTTCTACAAACCTTTTTTAGTTTACCAAAACAAACCAAAGTTTGGAACGTTAAATTCTTAATTTGGTTGAAATAAAAGCAGCTCTACAAGAGCTTTGCTTAGACCTATCTGATCAAAGAATGAGTAAACAAGATCTGAACAGATGTTCAATGCCCAGACCTCATCATGAACCACACTGACTTGCAAAATGTGCCTATTTTGATGTTTTAAATAGTTTCTAAGAGGAAAATATCAGTTTATTTAAGTTCATTCCCCCCTGTTATAAAAAATAAGTGGTTTGTGTTCAAAATGTCATGTGGTAAGCAGTGTGAGAATGAGTACTGTATGGACTGGCAAGTGTGTTTGCAAGCATGTGTTTGTGGATTTTGTTGGACTAAGCAGAATATGTCCCTCTCAGATGAAAACCACTCTCGCTCTCGCTCTGTTTGTCATTGTGGCCGAGGAGGCAGATGTTCTGGATCTCCTTTCATCGTTTCCGTCCCAGTCTGTTTTTAGGCCGTGCTAATCGAACACAGGCTCCCCCCAGAGACGGGAGAGATTCTCGTGTGATAGCGAGTTTGGCTCCCGGGCCAGACGTGTCCGCCAGTTTAAATGACTTACTTCATATTAGGAGAAAGGGCTTTAACAGATGAACTGGCCTGTGCTCAGTTTTGTTATTGTCTTTTCTGTTTGACTCCCTGTTTAATCTGAAGAAAATGTATTCTTATATAATCCCTTTTTTAAATGCTAGTGACAGCTAAGATTTAACTCTTGCAATTAGCTGTTAGTCTTTGTGTTCAGATTCAATCACACAACACCGCACACTACTAGTGGGTCATAAGTGTTAATTGAGAGGGGATTTTTGTGTGAGATAGATAAATAGTCCATTTGTTTGTTGCATTGTTTGGTCTTTTCATTGCTGGTGAAAAGAAGAATAGTGAGTATTGCCAGATTTAATCTTTATAAGGAGGCAGAGCAGACGTCAGCTCAGTGGTTTAGGGAGTCAGAGTTGGTTGCAGGGATGATGAAAGAGACGTGCGTTGTTGGAAAAATCAGACAACCATTACTACGACAACTTATCTTATCTCCTGTCTTCTCTCGGGATGGATTGCTTGGATGTGCACATGTCTTCCTTTATTAAAGTAATATTTCTCTCTGATGCAGTAGATGTTTGAACAAACTATTAACATTATATAAACATTTTCAAAAGGACATTATAAGAATCGGAAAGTATGAATGCTGGTGATGTTATGACACGTCATTTAACTTCATTATTAGTTGTTAAGATTGCTCAAATATTGCTTTAACCTTAAATAAATAGCTTCTGATCACAGGGCCTCGCTCTTTCCTTTCCTTAGATCATTACTGCGTACAGTAGCTCTCTTTGACCAGCTGCTGTCCCTCCATATAGTTACAGCCAGTCCAGACACAGCAGGCTCTTTCTGTTTTATGGTCATCTGGCCCACTGACGGTCCCCTTCCTGTCTAAATGAAGGGTACACAGCAGCAGAGTTTGAGTAAGATGGACCCAAAGCGAGACTACAGACGGGGTCCAAACACAATTAGTTCCAGCATGGGGTCTGACGTTTGGCTCAAGTCACAGAGCAATGATACATTTTAAAGGAAATTCACACAGTTTTCTCCATGTTCACCTTCCAGCTTTTCCTTTCTATTTGGGATTCATGGCTGCCCGCTCTTTCATCATGTATCCCTTCCTATCCATCCCTCCCTGCTTCCCTTCTCGGTCCCGTCGCCAGAAGCCAGGTCTGCTCTTTCTAAACTCTGTGTGTGGGTGTGTGTGACCATGCATCTGTCTGTGTACATTTCTACCTGCCAGCACATGCAACCTGCCAGGAATTGAAATTTTATATTTTTTCGATACAGTATTTCCACTGTTGCGCTCTGGGTGAATTATTATTCACATTAAAAATGACTAGGCTTCCTGTAAACCTTAAATGAAGCTGTTAAACAGATTCCCAAGGACTTGAACAGTGGGGACACTTTTAGCTGTCGGACCGTCTTATGTAAGATGCCTCCTCTGAGTTTAAAGGAGTCAGGATGGAGAAGCTGCTTTTGTTATCAAATGAAAACTTCAGACTGTGACACACACACATGCACGGTGTCTGCATCGGGACAGGTATACCACATGGTTGTTCTGTGTGTGTTTGTGTGTGTGTTTGATGTGGGTTACTGGGTGCATTTTAGTGCCAGCAGCCAGCGAGTTGAGCTTTACAGTCGGTTAACATCTCCTGGCTGACCTGCTGCTGGGTTTCAGCTGAGGGGGAGTGAGGGAGGATGGGAGGGAGGGCGAGTGTGGCGAGAGGCCGGGCTGGCATTGGCTCAGCAGTGGAAACTCACACCTGGCCTCTGGCTTAGCGGCGAGTAAATGAGTTGTGAGGGATATTAGTACTGTGGATTCTCTGTTGCCTACTGTACAGAACAGCTTGTAATTGAACCTGCTGGTGAATGTTTGTCGACACGGTTTACTTAAGCTTAACGTCATAAACCGGAGACCTCTGAACTGACGCCAACAAAGACAGTGATATAAAGTGATATTATAATATTTTGTCTATAAAGCTCATAACTAGTCTTGCTGCTCACACTAAAGAGGTTTTGAATCCCATCAGATATCCCATGTGGACACACTGTTTTTCTGCATATTTTTTCTACTTATTAAAAGTGTTTAAATTATGTGTGTGGGTGTGGGTTGTGAAATTTTATGATTTTCTCATACAAAGAGCACAACACCAAATTAAACTGTCTAAAGGGCCGTCTGAAAACTTTTTCTCTGTAGCCTGTTTTGATTTGGAAACTGCTGCAGTCAATACTGAGTTTGTTTTTCCAATTAATGCAAACAACATGTGGATTTGCTGGAACAGACTACGACCGGAGTCGCAGCGCAGCTCCCAGGAAATACATGACAACTGTAATCTGTTAACAGATTAACTTGATTTGATATTTATGCAATATAATTATGTCTTATTGTTTGATTTAGCAGTTATGTGTTTAAAGTTATGGTCGCTGACTGGAGTCATAGATTTGATTATTACCCTGTGACAGCGCTCTCATGTGATTGGCTCAAACATGCGCATTGACCAGACCCGAATCATAACTGCATGTGAGCCTGTGGCTGCTTTTGTTGGATGATATATTGTTCCTGATATAATTGCGATAAATAAAATTATTTTCATTTTAAGGCAGTTTTTATGCTACTGATATGATTAGAGTCAATGACTTTGAACTAGAAGCGCTTTAAACTAGAAGCGGTCAAAGCAAAACACACAAAAAAAATGCAGCAGGCAGAAAAAGCTTTGCACGGACACTTGCCCTCAGCCCTCTTAGACTTTTATGATAAACTGAGTATCTTTAGGCTCCATTTACCAAGAAAATGAAGCCATTAACGACCCACGGTTACAACAACCAAAGCCGGCATTTCTAATTAACTTCTGACATCCAGTAGACCAAAGGATTAATCAGTATGATCATGCAAACAATAGTTTTACCAAGTAATTTTGTAGTAATTGCAGTAATGACTAAACTATGACTATGGGTGTGATGGCAAAACAGTTGGTGTGAATCACGTTTCCTCCTAAATAACAACTGCAGACATCAAAGATGCAGTGACTGTAATCTTTTTGCGCCGTTTGAACAGCTTCCTTTAAAGTGGTTCTGCATACACAGGAACAAAAACAACACAGAAGAAAATTGCTTTGACTTTGGGGAGCAACTGATAAAAAGTTTTTTTCCTGCGTGCACCAGTAATCACTGTGAATTATGGGAATTACCAGCACAGCAAATTGCTTGTGCGAAACTACCCCTATAATGGCCGATAAGGGCTGTTGTCCGTGGTCATAATTCAAATTATCAGAATCAGAAATTTGGAGTTAATTTAAAGTTAATCTGAAAACATCAAAGACTTGTGAGATCACTGGATACCAGTGGATTGGCCGCGCATTTTACGGGTAATCTGTAATTTATGAAAAATCCCATGTGAAAGTAACCTTTAAGCCCCCGATAAAACCACGTGATTGATTCAGTCATTCATTTTCACTCCTCTGCAACACACTGATGCACTGAGATTGTTTTGTAGAAGTTGATTGATGATGAATGAAAGAATGTTGGAGGACCTTCATCTGACCCTCGCTTCTTCATCTTACAACATGTCCTCTGATCAGACTCAGGTGATGTTAATAGGAAACATACTCTGTTATGTCTCCTGTGTGTGTGTGTGTGTGTGTGTGTGTGTGTGTGTGTGTGTGTGTGTGTGTGCGTGCAGGTGATCAAAAGGGATTTTCTAATACAGCCCATGTGGGCTTCGATGCGAGCCATAACTGGCTTTAGATGCTCATAAACCTTTCTTTGATTGTTGCATTTCTTGAAAATGTTCTTCCCTGTTCGGTGCCACAAACCAGCTTTTCCCTGCTTGGAATAATTAAGAAGCTGAAACGAACTCGTCTTTTTTACCTAGCCAGTGAGATCATTTAGTCATTTTTGCCACATTTTCCGCCACTACATGTCCAGACATGAATATGATCAAAGTCTTCTCATAAATCTTTAAAGCTGTTTTTCAGTTTCAGTCACGAAACTTTTTTTTTTTTTTTAGCTGTCTTTCAGTCGTCAGGCAGTTTTTCATTTCAGTTTAATTTTCTTTTATACATGTCCATCATCCAAGCTTTTCCATCCAACTGTCTTATTGTGTCTTTGTGCATGACATTACTGTATATTTATAGTGAGCAGTTTTGAAACTACAGTATGTTTCCTTCCCTCTCCTCCTGCCAGCATGTCCATCCGGTACATACAAACCAGAGGGAGCACCAGGAGGCTTGAGCACCTGCCTGTCATGCCCCGACCCGCAGCACACCTCCCAGCCTGGCAGCACCTCCGTCAGCGACTGCATCTGCAAGCCGGGATATCAGCCAGTAGGCATGACCTGCCAGAGTAAGAGGAACTTCCCTGTTAACTGCACTGTCAGCTATATTTTGATTAAGACGATCCCTTTTGACATCTTCTTTATTCAGTTGCTTAAAAAGATTAGTAATTCAGCCCTTCATGTTCCCTTCGTGTTCATGAATGCTTTTATTTTTTACTTATTATTATATAATTATATCATTTTATATTTAACATTACATGTCATGCAAGACTTTCCCAAGAATCACTGTAGCAATAATGGCGTGTTTTAACTGAGCAGTTAGCACTTACCAGAACTGGCCAGTTAGTGAGAGCAGTAATTATCCTTAATAGCTGAAGGCCATGGGGAAAAATAAGCATGTGCACTAACTAAAAATACAGCACATCAAGAGAAAAGCCACGGAAAAAGACATCACATAACTTAAATATTGCTGATTTGTTATTATAGTTGTTACCACGTCCTGTGCAGATGGAGCAGATTTTACGACTGTATGACGACCCTTTAATAACGCCTTTTTTTAGGAACCATGATGCTTTTTGAATACATCTCTCCTGAGCGAGAAGAAGAAATGTACTGGATCTGAAATAGGTGCTTCGGTGAAGTGGCACAGCATTTAATATTGTTGCCCGAGAGCAACATTGCACGACAGTGCTGGATCCAAACCCCATGACAATGACTAATTAAAGTGGCAACAGACAACTTTACCCACTAGTTAGCGTTTCTAAGTGGTAATATTTACGGCGCCTCTGTCGCAATGACAAATGGATGTTTTCTTTATTCCTCAGAGTAACAACTGAATTTCTTTTTATTTGAGTATTTCTGTCTCTTCCCCATTTCTCTGTGCATCTGTCACTCAAGGAGGAGGACGAGGCGCAAGAGAACAGTAGACTACACGCTGAACATTGACAGAAACAGGTTACGATTACTAGAAAGGGGGAAAGGTGTGAAAATGTGTTGAAAATCTGAAAAAATGCAGGAAAATAGGAGAGAGCAATGAAAAACAGGAGCCTCGGGGTAAAATCAGGAGAGTTGGAAAGTATGACAGTGTAATCATTCATGTAGTCTATAATGGAGACGTGAAAGCAGATAGAAATGATGCAAACAGCCTCTGTGGCAATGATTTTGTTTCCTGGTGGCAGACGGAAATCGTACAGTGAAAGTGAGGTTTATAGGGAACAAATCTGAACGCAGATGGTGTCATCGTTATAAAGTCATTACATTGTGCAATCAACATTTACTCCATAAAGATACGTTAAGGCAAAAACCTCTCTATGTAGCTGTCAGTCAGTAAAGTAATAAACAAAAATAACCATAAAAAATCCCTCTGACATGTTTCAGACAGTAATAATAACTGAAACAAGTCAGGCTGCTGTGTAGTAAACTCTAGAAATAGTGTGATTATCAGGCTGGATGAGTTTGGAAGGATTTAGAGAACTATATAAAAGCTTTAACATTTATTTAAAGATATTAAGACATATGGGAGAGTACGTGTCACGGGTAAGTGCGGTAAAGATTGTGTTTGTAAATGTGGCGATGCATAATGATTAATCACCTGGAACAGAAACACAGTCTTCCACAGAAGTACCACGTCAGTATCAGAGCATCCCGTGTAATTAATCTGTTTCCAGTATTATCGGCGGCCCTCCCGTTCCTTGAAGACTAAGCCGGTGATTTCCACACCGTTCCTGTGAAAACAATAATGTTCATTAATTACCAGTTTCGCGGACTGCGTTGTGCTTTCTCTTCCTCCCGCTGTGTGCAGTGGACAGTGAGAATGTTTGACAACCTGTAATTTTCTGCTTTCACGCTTACTTATCCTTTTTGTCAAGAACATTAACTTTCCACTGAGTCCCAGAGTCAGTGTTTCCCACCAGGAGGGTTTGTGTGTGTGTTAATGTGTTCGGTTTGGTGCGGTATGTCTTTTTGTGTTAGCCACAATATGAAAGTCAGGATTTCACGACTTTCTCTCCTCTCTTCTTCTTTCTTCCATCAGTGGTCTACTGTCCTGCGCTGTCACCTCCAGTAAATGGCTTTTTCATCCAGAACGTATGCAACAACCACTTCGAAGCGGCCTGTGGAGTGCGATGCAAGCCAGATTTTGACCTCCAGGGAACCAGCATTAGACTGTGCCAGGCTGACGGCACCTGGTCAGGAACAGCTGCCAGCTGCATAGGTGAGGACGAAGCTGGCCTGATGCATAATATGAATATCATCACAGGTGGAGGTGTCCTTGGGTTCTCTCATTATCAGGCGTCCTTTCATTGAACTGTGAATAATGAAGCTACATTTCTTTATTAAGCGAAGGAAGTAAGCACAGGAATCTGATTGGCTCGTTGAATATCAATATCAGTCAAGCTCGGCCCCTTTAAGACATGAATGGTGTGTTTCTGATCATATTACGTGAAGTATAAATGCTATTTTAGTTCCAGCTCCTGTTTGCAAGTGATGTTTTGACATGACAGTGTTGCAGACTTTGCATTATCTTGCATAATGCAGACAGTATTTTAGCCATACAATGCTCCAGGCTAGGTTGTGATTACAAACGAGCTTGTCTGATTGATCTCAGCAGGTTCCTCCTCAACACATGTCTCATATAATTCCTCATTAAGCTAGGGGTTCGTCAAAGCCCTCAGAGCCCGTCCGCTCACTTCTGATGTCTGCGAACCTTCGTAAACATTTATGTAGCACTAAATCGACTTATCGAGAGCGCAGTCTCATGCAAACCAGAGCAAGAGGGAGGCCACGTGTGTTTAGACTGAAGAAATCAACTTTTACTGGGAGACTACTGCTTTCTGCCAGGCCAGATGTTGAGAGGAGAAATGATAGGGAGGAGTGAGACTGGTAGGAAGAAGAGGATTAAAGGAAAGGAAGGATAGAAGGAAGCAGGAGTGTGAGGAACTTCAGTAGGTAGAATGGAAAGAAAGAAAGGAAGAGGGAGTTGGAGAGGTCAAAAGATTAATGAGGAAACTGCCAGTTTTAAGAGAAAGACGGCAACAGTGTGACTCATACAAATACCAAGACACTGAATATTCAAGGGTGTGTGTTAAAGATTTATAGTAGCGGCTTTGAGTATATATTTTCTGAGTGTGTGTGCATATGTCTGCTTGTATGTGTTACAATAAGTCTAGTCTCTGCCACATACTGTAGGACCTCCCAGCTAGTTAAGCCCTGAGGGAGGGGGTCTCCTCTGAACCGCCTGTCTGTCTATGGGTGGTGATGAGAAATAACACGCTACACACCCTGTTGTAGACCTCAGCATAACTCAGAACAGGCACACTGGAGGATTTTTTTCTTTTATTTCAGAGGGACTTTCACGCCGTGGGTTAAATGATAGGCCCCAAGTTATAGCTACAGATGATAATTGTACTGTACATTCCTGCCGATGATTCACTGCTTTCTCCTCCTCGTATGATTTATATTCAGTACATGTGTTTATATGTTACAGCTCAGATGTAAGCATGGAAAGCTTTTGAAAATCACATATATTTGGCTAAGATATTATAAGTTTTGACATTAAAAAGCTGTCTTTGTGTTGTGTTGCAGAGTTGTATACTGAAGTTAGCATGCTAGCCAGCTAACCGCTGCATGCACTGTCTCGTAATGCGAGGCGACAGTCTGATAGCATAGCTCAGGCCGCCAGAGGTTGGTGATGACCGATGATGCCCTGAACCTGTCGTCTTCGCCAAATCCTGTCCGGAGCCGCTGTAATTTACTGTACTACCCTGTCGTCAAACTGATCTGTGTTGGTCTTGGAGGTAGTGTTGGGTCTCGGTGGTCCAAAGCTCCTGTGCTGGCGATTTAGACATCAACGCTCCCTGCGTGTTTCAAGCTCTAAGACTGAACAGCTAGCTGTAAATTAACTACAATTAAATTAAATACAAGGAGGAATAGAAAATAAACCATATCAACACAAGACATGGATCAAGTAAAATACAGCAATGTACAGCATATAAGAGTTGTTTTTGCTCTCGGATTCTCATGTTTATTTCTTTCAACCCGCAGTCCGCTCCTGCCCGCCCCTCTCTCGACCCCAGCACGGCTTCCTGAGGTGCAACGATGGCGGCTCTTCCAAAAG
Organism: Pagrus pagrus; assembly: GCF_965226575.1. NCBI lineage: Eukaryota > Metazoa > Chordata > Actinopteri > Spariformes > Sparidae > Pagrus > Pagrus pagrus. The sequence continues at coordinate 8,762,147 of NC_140204.1, read as the reverse complement.
GGCGGAGTGTCAGGCGGGCTGTGAGCGAGGCTACAGGCTAGACGGGGACTCCAAACTCACCTGCCAGGCCAACTCCCAGTGGAGTGGACCCCAACCTCGGTGTGTGGGTAAGCCTTCATCACCTCCAAACCACTATTTTACCCTGTGTGTTACATCAGAAATGCCATTGTGAAAGAAACTCAGATAGCTTCATTTGTTCCCGAAGAACAACCTCTTCCTTATTTCAATCAGTGTTTAATCCGTTGAATTGTGTCTTGTTTTTGCTCAAAAATTCTTTGGGAGCTTATTTATTCACTGTATTCGTGGTCATTTTTACAGACTTCCTGATAGAAATCTACTTGGAGACACTGGGTCACAGTTCAGTCGCGGTTTAATTCACTTTACTTACATCCTCTCCAAGGGAATCCATCTATCTCAACCACAAGTTTTTTGTTTTCATTTGTCATGTCTTCATCCAAAGTCTTGTGGTTTTCTCATCTGTAGAGTTAAATTAGATTTCTTTATTTGGTTATTCAATTTGCATGATTTTCCATGATAAGCGGTGCGGCCCTGCGTTCACTCGAGGGCACACAATAGATTTCTGTAGCGGCACATCTTTCTTATATTTAACTGTAAGCTCATATCATCTATTTAGCTGTTAGTTATTCATTTGATCAAAATTAGAGAGTTTAAAATAACACCTGATACGGGTATTTCCACGTAAAAACATGTGGTTTTGCACACGTATGTAAACACACATGAGAGCACAGACTCACACATGCGGTTGAACATATGGTGTGTATTTGCACAGAGCCACACTACATCATATAGAGAGAGAGAGATTCATCTGCTTTCTCATAGCAGAACTACAGTCACCACATATACACATGCACACAAAGTTACCCACACACTTCAGAACTGATAGTTAAGTTAAAATAGTTGCACACACTCATGCTCGCCACAGAGAGCACCCAGGTCAGGCACACCAACACACAAAAAAGGGACAGTGTGAGAGCCACCAACCTCCGGTCGGCACTGACTCACTTCCAGCCAACCAGCTCGCTGCTCTATTTAAAACACCCGACCCATCCGCTTCCGGAAAACTCTCTCTGTTTATCGATAACTACCATCTCGCTCCCCGTGTGCTCGGACTCAGTTACAGCTTGTTTGTTTGACCATCGCAGAGTTTCCCCACAGACCGTCATTGCCTCTTTAACACAGCTAAGAGGGCTCTGTGGGCTGGAGTTGCAGCTGAGTGGTTTGTTTTAGTGTTTGTTTGCACTGTGGTGAAATGAGATCGGGCCTCAGCTGCCCTGAGAGGATGCAAGATATTTTTTCATCTGATTGGATCTCCCCTTCAGTGAGCTTTCCCTTTATAGCTCCTGCAGCTAAAGCCAGTGAAACAGGAGTTGGAGAAAGAGAGAATGATCCATCCATCATCAAGTGAAAGCCTCGTTGGTCTGCGGCCCAAAAATGCATAAAAGCCTCCAGTGTGTGACTCTGGTGGTCAGAGCTTTTTTAGGTTGATTTCCGACCAACTGTTGTTGTCCTTTTTGTGCCTGTTTTTGATAGACAAACTCTGAAAATACTTTTATTGTTGGCATTTATAGCGGAGCCAGCTGAAAGTAAGATTTTATCACATTCGGGTAAAAACACAGGAAGCACGCTCATGATCTTGGACAAGGTTTATTTTCCTTTTCTGGTTTGTCTTATCTGCTCAGACTGGCATATCCTCCAATACTCAGCAGCAAGTCTGATTTTATTAAAGCGCAACAAATGCTAATTTAGCTATAAATAAACTTCTATCAGATGTCAGATTCATCTCTTGGTTTTCTCCCACTCTGTCCCTAGAGGTGCGTTGTCCCCCCATCGGGACCCTGAAGAACATCTTGCTGTCGCCCCCTGCCTGCGGGAAGAGGACAGTGTCGCCGGGCTCCGCTTGCCTGCTCACCTGCCGTCAAGGTTACACTCTCCAGGGAAACAGGAAGGCGGTGTGCATGGGCTCCGGGAACTGGACAGCTAATGTCCATAAAGCCGTCTGTATAGGTAACCTTCAGTGTGTGTGTGTGTGTATGTGTGTGTGTGTGTGTGTGTGTTTCCTTAAAGAGGAAATACATCTTTTCACTCTTGCAGTCCTGAGGTCAGAGGTCAGGGTCAGCTGTAAAATGGTTGTAGGGCAATGACGAGGATGTGAAATACGTTCAGTCAAATGTCAAGACTTCGGGCAGGCAGATGTCAGATGCAGGAGTTGAGCTTATACACTTATTTATCTCTTATAAGCCTGATTCAGAAAAAGTTTGGATCCTGTGTGTAACATAAATAAAACATATTGTGATAATTTTCTCATCCTTTTTGACATTTACTCAATTGAAATCAGTACAAAGACCAAATATTAAACGTGTCCCCACATGCTTATTCTGAATGTTTCAAACCAGTAGGGACAGAAGCAGCAAAAGACTGGGAACGTTGTGGAATGATTAAAAACACCTGTTTGTACCATTCCTCAGGTAAACAGTTTCATTGGTAACAGATGATGTGTCATGATTCAGTCGGATGGGAAGGATGGGACGTGGTTCAGTTCTCTGTGAAACACATGATTGTGTAAAGGATGTTACTGCACGGACTCAGGAACACAAACACAGTTTGTTTGCAAGTAACTCTGCATTCTGCTTTTCTTTAGACGATTAAACCACGCTCTTATCTGGAGGTGATTAGCTTAGCATAAAGACCTGAAGCAGGGTTGAACAGCTAGCCTGTCAAGATTCACTCCTAAAGTCCAGTTATTAACATTTTATTTCTTGTTTGTTTTTACTGCAAACAAAGAGAAATCTCAAGAAAGATCTTCTCAAACTAGGATATTCAGACGGTCCATAGAATTTGTGTAAGTTTGAAATCCTAGGAAACTTTAACGCCTTGTTTTTACTTAACGTTAGTAAGTAGGCTACGTTCCACCATCTGCCTCTCTCTGTTTAATGTTTGTCTGTGAGCTTCTGTAAAGTCTGCTAGTTTCTCATCATAGAAATTCTCAGTGTTGTAACAGCAATTTACTTTGAGCTGTGTCTCAAACTAGGCCATGTTGGATCAATGAATTTAAGGGGATCTGGTCTGAAAAACTCCTTGTATTCAAAGTTTGAGATGGTTTGTGAACCTTGTCTAACTGTCGGCAAGGACGAGAATAAGCACATTTCTCAAAATGTTGAGCAATCCCTCCTGCAGACAAGGCTTGAATTAGAGACTATGATACAAGGAGATAAATGGATTGCAGAAACTTGGCTGCACCTGCCGGCAAGGTTCAGCCAGTTATGTAATGCTAACTGAGACTACAGTTAATTTTACAGGGTTAGAATGACTGACACTTGTACCATGTAAGTTTATGTGCAAAGCAAGAGAAGGACTGTAAAAAGAGCAAAAAAGAAAGTTGGTGAATACGTGGAGAAAGAGGAAGATATAAAAAGAAAACAGCAGGAAACTTGGAGGGAGAATCTTTTCCATTCTCTGTTCCCCCTCTCTGCATTTTTCTCCGCTTTGTGAATGGTGAGAATGGAGCTAACCCCGTTTTTAAGCAGGCCTCAGGTCACTAACTCAAACCATACCATGTCCGAGCTCTCCCCTGCACGCCGAACGAGCTGGAGATCATTATAATAGACTGCAGCTCTCCAGATGCCTCGCAGGTGAAAACAGGTGGTGCAGAGCGGCCGCCGCCCGCCTCCACTGGAACGTCCTCAATCCCCCTCATTTCCTCGCGGTGAAAGTTTGCTAATGAAGGAACTGCTGTCGTTAAGTAGAGGAAGAGGTGCCATAAAGATGAAAACGAATGGAGAGGTAGGGCGGACAGGGAGGTGAGAGGGGAGGATGAGTCATCTGTAGGTGTTTTTATAATGGGGTGGTAGAGAGATGATGGGTTTTTCTGATCCCCTCAGGCGCAAATGAGTCGGAGGAAGGAGGGAGGGGAGAGAAAAAGGAGATATTTAAAAGTTGATGAGATAGAGAGATGAAAAAGGGAGTGCTGCAGTGTGAGGAGATCGAGAAATAGAAAGGTTTTACCAAGTCGAAAGCGATCTGCTGGCTTGTTTCGCCTCTCACTTCGGTTGATGACACCGAAAGTGAAATATTCCTCCCTTGTTATGAAGATGAATGAAGCCGATCTGAGCTAAGTGTGTTAGTGTTTAGCAGAGATGGATGCCTAAGTGGATCGGTCATCAGGTCCAGATGGGAGAAAATCTCTTACACAACGCAACAGGCATGACCACTGCCGATCGATGGGGAGATTCAACTCTGGGAGGCTTTACTCATTTACTGCCGGCTCGAACCGAGTGAACTGAAGTGTGCTGGCTCCACATTATTACAACATGCTGTACGGAGAATGAGAAAATGGAAGAAGCTGTTTCATCCAAGGGTCACGAGTCGCCATCGGCCAAATTGGCGGACATTAAGACTTTATATATAGAGGGTTTCCCATCATCTGAAGCTAATAGGGGTTCTGTGCATTGCTCAGCAGCAGGTCGATTATAATGTTAATGAAAGTGAGAGCGTTGCGTTCTGCAGCCAGACTTTTTCCACCTGCGTGGGAGTTGCAAATGCAACCACGCTTCTCAAATCTCAATGCCTTTTCTGTCCCCATTGCTTTTATCAAACGGTAAATGCAGTAGATCAACATATCGATTGAGGTTTGTTTTCGTTTTAACCCTCTTCCTGGTAAAATAAAGGTAAAATAAAGGAAATAACATAATGCACATAATTATAGCCGTTTATGATGTAATGATGGATTCTTTGTATGTAGGATTTCGGTACGCCTGGAAAAATCGTGTTCGTATTAGTTACAGAACTTCATTACAGATGGAGATATCAGAGGAAAGGGGGCGGCAGCAACTGATAAAAACACAATAGCTGCTTTACCCGCCGTTATTCACTTGGATTTACCAGTGACAAGTCTGGATCATCTGATTATCAGGACTTATCAGGAATGTATCTAAGATGAAGCTTCCTTTTCCATGAGTCCGACTGTTTTGACAATGATCTAAATCATGTCTCGCACGTCACTTAACGTCTATCTGTGTTAACCTGTGCTCTTTACCATTGTAGTCCGATGTTGAGCTAATTGTTGGAGAGAGATAAGGGACAGTTACAACCACATACAGTGTAAATGACACATCAGTGGGGTTTGGTTTTGTTGGAAAACCGACAGTGATGCACTCTCTCTGTGATTCAGTAATGGCCAATAATGAGTGTGTGATTAAAGAGGTCATGGGTCGGATGACATCACACATCTACTTCCTCAGTGATAACAAGCAGCAGGCTGAGGTCACTGTACACAGGATGTGATGGGGTGAACATCTGGAAAGTTTGAATCTTACGGAAATCTGTATGGAAATTATAATTGAATTTGCTGTATTCAGAGTCTCAAAACACCCAGACTGCGTCTCCCTCGCCTCTAAAAAGTACAGTTGTGTCTTTCTCCGTGTGTCGTCAGATGCTGAACCACCACGGATCCAGTGCCCCGATAATATTGTTGCAGAGACGGATGAGCGGCGAGGCACCGCTAACGTTAGCTGGAACGTCCCGACTGCCTCCGACAACTCTAAAGAAGAGGTTAGAAATATTTTGTTTGTCTCGTCATGACACTACTCTTACAGTCCAGTTTTGAGCCGGTTCTTCATATTTCACTGTCTCTCCCTCCTCCAGGTGGCGGTGCAGGTAAAGCCAGTGTACGCCCCTCCTCAGCTGATCCCCATCGGAAAGGAAACCATCACCTACATTGCGACCGACCGCTCTGGGAACCAGGCCAACTGCTCCTTCACTGTTACTGTCATTGGTGAGTTTATTGTGCTGCAGAAGGCATCAACACAATGTATGTTGCATATGGCCTCGCATGGCTCATTTGAGACAGGAAAAGCAGAGAAAGATTTGGGGATTTTGTTCACATTGTTGGCACTTTTGGTCTCTTCGTAATGACTGTTCATATATTTTCTTGTATTCAGTCAGTTACAACAAATGAATCAAAAGTGACAGCGATAAAGACAAAACTGTCACATTCTGATGCAACCTACTGTAATAAAGTAAGTAAGTACTGCCTGAGTGGTGGTGTCCTCAGTTTGGAGAATTCATAGGCTAAGAGCTAGGATTGTGTCATTGTCTCAGACGCTGTACTCACATAAAAAATTATGCTAATACTGGCTTTTAAGACATCAAAAAGGGCAACAAGACGTCTCTAACTGAGGCGAGGCGTTTTCCTAAAAACAGTGACGACAGCTCTTTGGCTTTCTCTCTGTTATTTTGTCTTCCTCTTCTCCCAGCTAATGCTGGCTCAAGTGGACATAACTGAACCTCTTTGCATACGTATGAAATGTTTCTAGATCACTGATGTGATTTCATGACGGTGCTAACCAGTTCCAGTTCAAGGCAAGGCAGTTTTATGTAGCATGTTTCATATACAGAGGTAGACTTTAGGTGCTGTACAGAGAGGTCAATATGGAGTAAAACAAAACTCAGAAAGAAATAAGTCTGTATATAGAATAAGACTAAAAATTATAAAATGAGTTAAATACTTTAGCATATTTTAGCGTTCAAATACAAGTCGCATGAAGGTTGTTGAACGTACCACTCCAAACCACAAATATGTACTTTGTGATCCACGTCAAAACTGCTAAAAAGTTCTGGGCCATGCAAAAGAAATCAAGGAAAAAATACTGAAATCAGGACGCTGTTGTTCATTCTTAACAGTCATTGGCTTCGACACAGGGCGACCATGTCTTTCAGAATAATAATCGGCTGAAGGTGACAGCATTTTGAAAGCAAAACGGTACGATACTGTACATGCCACTTTATGCTGAGTAGAAAATAACAGACCTGTCATATATAAGGGCAAGACAATTTGTGTTGGGACACTTAAGTTAGCTGCAGCATGAATGTGGGTCAAAAGTCAACATTTTACTTAGCTGACATCCACGGCACAACTTAGTCATTTTTCAGCCTTTATGAGCTTCAAACCAGTGGCTTCTCGATTACAGACCAGCCTCTATCCATCAGTGCAGCAGAGCCCACCGCCTGGTGTTTATTACTCCGTCCACCATCCTCCATGCTGCAGCTTATTTCTGTCATTCAGTGATTTTACTGAGGACTTCATCCGCTTCTTCAGCAGGTGCCACACATGCAGAGAGAGAGTGAAAAACAGGGGTGTCCCATGTCATCCGCCCAATAATCACAGCAGTCAGGGGGGAAAAACCTCAAGCATGGTAGCTGTGAACATTTCCATATGTTATTATGGCGGTGGAACGTTGTGGTTTTTTATTAGAGACATGTGTTTCACTGGTGCCCTCTGACACTCGAAAAAGTCGGATCACGGCGCAGCAATCTGCTCCCGACTGTGTTTCTCTGATATTGTGATAATTTATTCCAGTCTCACTTAAACTGAAAAGGCAGTTATCAAAAAGGTCAGACGTTCACAAAATGTCCCGCCGTCCTCGACCCTTTCCAGATACGGAGCCCCCGGTGATTGACAGGTGCAGGTCGCCGCCCACGGTCCAGGCCACAGACACGGAGACGGCGGTCGTTTGGGAGGTGCCACAGTTTTCCGACAACTCAGGTATGTCTGGTGGCCGTTCTCAGACGGCAGCTCCGTAGATGGTTTATTCTTTTGCTCCTCTGTTCCACTCCACTCCACCCTCTTCCTCCGCCGATGATGGTTAAACAGGATCTTTTCCATCGGGAGACTGGAAAAAGGGGATCAGGAGGGGAACTTAATGTGTGTGTGAATAATGGTGAAAGACGCTGGACATATGGTCCGATGGCGAGATTTGTAATTGTGTGTATGAATGCCTCATTTGTGCGTCTGTGTTTAAGGGAGTGATAGAGAGAGAATGGGACTTGAGGACAGATGAAGTCGTTTCAGTGTCTGTTAACGTCGTTAATGTTAAAACAGACGGAGGCGGCAGAGAGAAGCAGGTGTTTTTGCTATATATATATTAAAAAAAAGCTCTTTTGTGAGAAGTTGCACTCATTCCATCCGTTTTTCACACAGTCTTTTGTGTAATTGTGTGAGCACACGCGGCGTTTGACTCTTTTGGGAGTCAAATGTTTTTGCATTACTTGTCAAATCATTATTTTTGTTTCTTGATCAGAGTGACTGCAGTGCACAATGGGTATTAATCACTGTCTCAGCAAAGTTGACGCTCCAGCATTACACACACAGGAAAAATATTCGTTCAATTTGCCAGTTGGCCCGGCGGAGGTTCGGCTAATAGTAAAATGGCAATACTGCAGTGTATTACAACTAAAAGAACTGCATTCAAAGTACAAGAAGTATTAACAGCCAAATGTAAGTATCTAAAAGAAAAAGTCCTCATATAGAGGATGAAGAATGACCCTTTTTCAATGTCTTTCAGAGTGGTTTATTATTGGATTTATTATTATTATTATTTAGGAGTTAAACCTGGTGATGATCTGTTTACTGCTTTATATGTTGATTTGTAGCTTAATCCGAAATAAATAGAAATTAATCATCTGCAGTAAGATCTTTATAGTCACTAAATGACTCACAGTCATCTCGTGTTTGATGGCTGTAGGACTTTAACTAACTATTATCTTTATTATTGATTATTCTGCTGATTATTTTCACGATTAATTCATTATTATTGATCATTTCGTCTGTTAAATGTCATAAAGTTGTGAAAAATGCTCCTCATTCTTTCCCAGAGCCCAAAGTGACGTCTTTAGTTTGCTTCTTTTGTCCAACCGAACAGTCAACACCCCAAAGACTCTTCCTGTAATATCATAAATGAGAAAGAAAAGCAGCAAATCCTGACAATTAAGAACCTGGAGCCAGCAAAATTGTTGCTGATTAATTAGATTTTCCATCAAATAATCTATTAATCGAGTTTTAATCAGTTTAAGTAAATAGATGAGCATGATTTTAGTCTTTTATTGCAGCTCATTCTCCAAAAAATAAATCTGGACCACATAACAGTTTTATTCAGTGCACCTTGAGCTCAGAGAAAAAAAAAACTGTTGCTCATTTTCTTGTTCAGTACTTTGTGTTTTATGTGAGGATTTAATAAACAACCTGTTAAACTCTGTTTTCAGCTGCGGCCACCCTGCTACGCTCACGCCGTCGATGCTTAGCAGTTCAGGCCAATCCTGCTATAAAGGAGAGCATCAAGGCCGCTCTGCCAAATAGACTAAATATCGTAGAGTTGGCTGGATTTCTCCTGGCGCTTTAGCCGTACCCAAACAGCCGTGGTGACAGACAACAAACCAGACTTCTCCAGGCTTCCAGCCCACAGCCAGGCCCATGTAATTCACTGGCTCTGGCTCCACACACACACATACGCATAAATAACACTAACACAGCTCAGATACGTGTAAGTGTGTGTACAGAAACGTAGGCAGGCATGGACACTCATATAAACACAGGCCTCAAACTTAACATCTCAACGCTGGGACTCAGCATGCTCGTTCCCCACCTGTCTGCAGAGGTGAACCCTCCATCAAACGCACACACTCGCCTCTCACACAAGCACACACACACACACACACTGTAATAACAGGCTGCTGCGGCTGCTTCGGGGCCGCACGACGTCAGCCCAGCGCTGCTTCGACGTCAGTGTTTTGTTTTTCCAGGCCCACACCCTGATGCCAGCGCTATATATAGTCGAGACTCGACAGACACACACATAAACATGCACAAACACACACACACACAGAGGCTATATATAACGGGAGACACCAGACTCCAGCAGGCCAGACGTGTGTCAGCCCTGTTGAACGATGTTTAATGGAAGAGGTGAAACAAAAGGTCAATCACTCGCTTTTCCTACCTTCTCCTTCTGTGCTTTAATCCCGTCTCTCACACTTGCACTGCAGATGTTTTCACTTTGTCCACGGCCTCTGTGTCAATCTGCAGATCCAACACATGCAAACACGCACACTCATACACTCCTCTCATCACCGCTGCCTCTATCCATCACTCTCTTCACATTCAGTTTTTTTTTAGAGCCAAGCAGACTATTACAATTTTCCCTCTCCAGTCCCAAGAGTTGGACTTTTCTGCTGCCATGTGATGCCCAGACACTCATTCCCATGTCAACATATCGTTGTTTAACATAACTTCTATGGTTTGCTAAGAATGACTCATTTCATCCTGGAAAAATAGAGTAAGGACAAGACTGCCCTCTGCAGGATAACTGGAGAAACGACTTTGAGTCAAGAAAAGGTTCTTCAAGGTTACAAAGACATATTTCATGTAGTTTGTCTCAATTTCCAGACCTCTGACGTTTATCCTGATGGTGTATATAAAATAGGTTTGACCAAAGTAATTAATGAGGTAGTAACACTTGAGTAATGCTGATGTGTCAACAGCTGATAAACAGAAATTAAGTATGAATATATGTAATTTTGTATTAAAAAGTCAACTAAAGTATGTATGTTGTTTTTCAGTCACATCATTAATATGTGTTAAAATGCTGTAAGTCTATACCTAAACCTTTTTCAATGTGTGTCTCTCTCAGGTGGTCGCCTCACACTGACCAGTAGCCACAGTCCAGGCTCCAAGTTCCCAGTAGGAGAGACTCTGGTCCAGTACACATCGACTGATGCAGCAGGAAACAGCCGCACCTGCAACCTCACCATCACTGTGCAAGGTACAGAGCTGATTTGACTTTTTATTAATGTAGTAATTCAGTATGTTTAAATTGTATGACCTTATTTATTTCCTTCCTCTCCAGTGGATTCTGTTATTTTTTCTGTTTTAGTTTAGTCGGTCAAAGTGTGATTCTTTATTTCTCTGATAATCTCGATAAAATCTATTGAAAAAGGCCAGCATGGGAAAGTATTTGTATATTGCATTTATGGTGGTATTATAAAATATTCCGCTCCTGCATGAACAAACCACGGAGGTTGATATACTATGTGTGTGTGCCCAGGGACGACCTGTGAGCAGCCGTACCTCCCAGTGAATGGAGAGTTCATCTGCTCTGAAGAGGAGGAGGGTGTTAACTGCACTCTTCGTTGTAAAGAAGGCTACAGCTTCACTCAGGAGGCAGTGCACAGCTACTTCTGCGCCTACAACGGTGTATGGGAGCCTCCGTACTCTTCAGACAGACCCGACTGCTCACGTAAGCGCAGCACATAGTTTTCTATTTAATACCACAGTATGTCTCATTACTGCAGGTACATTTAAGTGTACCTGAATACCTATATGTGCATATAATTGCATATTAATCTGAACCCTGTCTGTCTCTCCCAGTGAACCGTATAGCCAACAATGGTTTTAAGCCCTTTGAGATGCTGTTTAAAGCGTCTCGCTGTGACGACGTTGACCTGGTCAAGTCATTTGCTGGGGAGTTCAAATCCAAACTGGGAGGCATGGTGAGGATTTGTACATACACACGCATTCACACTGATTTGCTGTAAATCAGCTCTTAAACACGTGTTTTCTTCTCCTCCACAGCTCCCCAACATTTGCAGCAGCGATGACGTCACCTGCAAGCTGGAGGTGTTGTCACAGGGTCACTGCCTAGAGTACAACTACGACTATGAGAACGGATTCTCTATCGGTACGATGCAAAATACACTCTCACTTAATATCCCACCTGTATTTTGAGTGAATATGCGTATACTAAAGCTCTCCCCGTTCAATATTTATCAGCACCAGGGGGTTGGAGCAACAGCTGGAGTCCGCAGGGCGCCCAGGACTATGCCTACTTTGAGTCAGGCTTTGCTACAGGCTCCCGGCAGGTCGCCAGGCGGCAACAAGACGGCAGCATACAACCGCACCAGCGCACCAAGAGGCACCGAAAAATCACCGGACCCACCAGAGACCAAAAGATCCAGATCTTTTTCAACATCACAGGTATTTTAAATGTGATTATTAACCTTTGCATGTATAGGTTATAATCTGCATTATGACCAAATTATGTTTTTATTATATACAATACTAGCAGTTCTCAGTCCTTTAAACTTTGTCCATTCCCCCAGCAAGCATCCCTCTGCCCATATCGAGGAATGACTCAATAGAAGTGGCCAATCAGAAGAGACTCCTGAGGACGCTGGAGCAGCTCACTAACCGTCTGAAGCGAACACTGGCCAAGCAGCCGCTGTCCAGTTTCCACGTGTCCTCAGAGATGATCGTAGCTGATCCCAAATCTCTGGAGAGCAAGAAGGCGTTCCTGTCCTGCAGGCCGGGCTCAGTGCTCAAAGGCAGGATGTGTGGTGAGTATGACAGGATAAAACTTTTAATACTGCTTTAAAAGTTTTATGTTTACCAGTAAGTCATTAATTGTACGTGCTGTTGCAGTCCAATGTCCGGTGGGAACGTACTTCTCCCTGGAACATAACGAGTGTGCGAGCTGCTGGTTGGGCTCCTACCAGGACCAGGAGGGTCAGCTGGAGTGTAAGTCCTGCCCTGAAGGAACGTCCACGGCCTACCTGCACTCGCGCAGCGTCACTGAGTGCAAAGGTAAGACTCATCCACACTGTCACACCTCAACCTCTTCTCTGTGTATGAATATTTCTCACAATGTGGTGACACACCTGTGTTTATACAGGGCAGTGTAAGCCAGGTAGTCACTCTCTGAACGGGCTGGAGATTTGCGAGTCATGCCCGCTGGGTCACTTCCAGCCTGGTTTCGGCGCCAGGGAGTGTCTCGTGTGTCCTGATGAGACCTCGACTGTCACCAGAGGAGCGGTGGACGACACGGAGTGTGGAGGTGATACAGTCTGACGCTCTTCTTAACTCATTCTTAGTCATTCTTAATGCTGCTAGGAAACAAAAACAAATATGACTCCAGCCTGTAAGAAAAATGTGTCTGTTAGTGTTTGGCGTTCGTGTGCGATGATATCAGAAATTCCTCCTTGGATATTTCATATGATTTACCTTTAAGGTTGGAAAATAAATCTGGAAATTTTAGCCACCTAAGTTTCTCAGTTGAAAGACAAAAATAACCTACAATCTTTAAAAATGTGGAGCTCCCAGATGTTTTAACTTTGCAGCCAGCAAATGCCACTCCATTATGTTTTTCTTCATGTCTGGTCTCCTTCTTCTGCAGTCCCCTGTTCAGCAGGTCATTTCTCCCGGACCGGTCTGGTTCCCTGTTACCCCTGTCCTAGAGATTACTACCAGCCTGAACACGGTCGCTCCTTCTGCCTCTCCTGTCCCTTCTATGGCACCACCACTGTCACGGGGGCATCCACCATACAGCACTGCTCCAGTAAGTGTCCCTGCGCTCACAAATACAATATCAGTCTAGTTTGTTCCACGTGGAGCTTCAGCATTAGATTATGATGTGTGCGACATATGCAGCTTTTGGCAAAGTGCAGATTTTTCACTCTTTAAACTCCACTGTACTGTGTCAAGTTGGCATGTAAGATGACTTATGTTAAATTTCTACAGGACGTGCCAAGCGAAAACTATAAGGAGCTGTTCTGTGTCAGGCGCTCTGTGTGACAGCTTTTCTACACTCTCAAAACATACCGCTCCGGTTTTGTGGCGTCTGATCTATGTTGTGACAGCTCAGTCCAATTGGAAAAGGACTTACTGCACGAGATCAGGGGGAAATGGAAATAATATGACTTTTATTGCGCTGCTGCAGAGTGGAAATGAATAACAGTGCATGTCTGAAGTGTGGGAATGAACAGTGGATGGGACGTGCTGCCAGTTTTTAGTAAGAATACAGGCTTTTGTTCAGACATATCACAAACGTCTGCCAGTCTGGTGGCAAGGGGAAAGATCCATGCTGTGTTTTTCCGACTTGTCTCCGCTTACATTGCCGGGATTTTCTCTGGTTGTCGTCGTCAGGTTTTGGCTCCAGTTTTCTTCCTAAAGAGGAGAGTGTGACAGCGGCTCCAGAGGTGGAGGTCCATGAAGACTACCAAGCAAGCAGCCAGGTTAGTTTTGTCTTATCTTTGATTATTTCTGACACTTTACCATCATAATGGTTTCATATATCCAAGATGCAACTCAGAACAACCCTTTGTTTTTTGGGGGAAAATCTGTTTATTTCCAGATTAAACCTGTGTACAAATCATATGTTGAAGTTTACAGAATAAATTCCCACATTCCCTGATCCTCCAGCTTAAATATATTTTAGAAATATTTTAAATTACACTCAGCTAAATCTAAGACAAAGAATTAAACCGCAAGAAAACCGCAATACACAAGACCTTTGAATTAATAAGGAAAACAAACAAACAGCTTTATGACCCTATTACACATGTTATAGAGGAAAGAAATGTTAAAAAACTGTGATTCGAATGTTTGAATCGAAATTTATGAGCCTTAGATTAAAGGAGTGTTTCCATCGAGAGTTTTACTGTTACACTGTGACAGATTGACCTGATTGGCTGTTCCTGCAGGTTTTCCATGAGTGCTTCCTGAATCCCTGTCAGAATAAAGGCACGTGTGAGGAGGTCGGGGCGGGATACGTGTGCACCTGTATGCCTGGGTTCACAGGTAAACCTCCAGTCGGACCGAAGGAATAAGATGATCATTTGAGGCACCTGACATCCATCTCACCCACAGCTGTGTTGGGTGCGACTCTGTTACGACGAGTATTTGATCGAGCCTCTGATATTTCAGGTGCCAAGTGTGAGGTTGACATAGACGAGTGCGACTCTGCTCCGTGTCAAAATGGAGGCCTGTGTAAGGACGGTATGGGAGAGTTTGAGTGTCAGTGCAAGCCTGGATTTTTAGGTAAGGGACCATTGAGGAAAAACAAGTCTTAGGCCATTGATTTGACATTTTATGCAGCTGTAAAATTAACATAAACACTCATAAACATCTGTCAAATCAATGCTGCCAGGTCAAATTATGAACTTTTCATGTACAAAGAGCTCCTCTTGTTTTAGCATAGAGTGTTTGTGCTTCTCCTCTATCTCTGTTTGACTCTTATCTTTTGTCTCAGGCTCTCTGTGTGAGGCGGAGGTGAACGAGTGTGCCTCGTCCCCCTGTCTGAATGAAGGCGTGTGTGTGGACGAGGTCAACAAGTTCACCTGCAGCTGTGCCGGCGGCTTCACAGGTTAGATAAGGGGACTGGGTTACATTTGGATCATACAGCAATCAAACTTAACACATATTGTCAAATAATTATTCTTGTGGATAATTTGATTAAATTAAGTTTTTACTTCACAAATGCAGCTGTTTTCCTTTTTGTCTTTCCACATTTCTGCAGGATCTCGCTGTGAGCTGGAAATAAACGAGTGCCTCTCCAACCCCTGTCTGAACGGAGGTTTGTGTGAGGACCTGACGGCCGGCTACGCTTGTAATTGTGACGTCGGCTTCTCAGGGGATCGCTGCGAGGTCAACATCGATGAGTGTTACAGCGCCCCCTGTCTGAATGGAGGCTCGTGTCTGGATGCTGTTAACAATTTCAGGTAAAAAAAGAACATGATGGGAAAACTCTTTGCTATTTTTACCAACATATTATTCATCCTTTATAATGTCATGTTACTACAACACAATGATTTTGATATACATCTGCAGCTTAGATGAGATAATTTCCTGACCAGTAGTGTGTACCTGTAAGTGGTATTGTACCGTGTCCTCCCTCCCTCTCCCAGGTGTCAGTGTGTGGAGGGCTACCGCGGTCGCCTGTGTGAGGTCGACGTGGACGAGTGCGACCCCAACCCCTGCGTGAACGGGGCCAGCTGCCTGGACGGTCTCGGCTCCTACACCTGCCGCTGCCTCCCTGGGTTTAACGGAACCAGGTGTGAGACAGGTACTATAGGACAGATGACACATCACCATGGCAACTATAGAGGAGGTTGAGAAAAGAGAGATAAATAAAATACATGTTATTAAAGTGTCAGTTCAACTTGTCTTAAGATTTTGATTTGAGTACGCTAGAGTATGCATTATTTGTATGAGTTCAGTTTTTACACACAGAAATATAAGTTAAGATTAAAAAGTCAGAAACCAACCACAACCGCTCAGCTATTTATCAGCATTGACCTAATTAACTGATTTATTATTGTTCTATAAATGTAAATGCTTTTCTGTCCAATCAGAGATGTCCCCTGCCTTTAACCTGGACTTTGAGGTGTCTGGTATCCACGGCTACGTAATGATGGATGGAGTGATGCCAGCGCTGACAGAGATCACCTGCACCTTTTGGATGAGGTCATCGGATACCACCAATTATGGCACACCGGTCTCCTACGCAGTAGAGGGCAGCGACAACGCTTTCCTTCTCATAGACTACAACGGGTCAGTGATATACTGAAGTGAATAGAATATAAATACAAATAAATTGTGTAATTCATACTGTAAATGTGCAATAAATAATAAATCCTCTTTGACCGTTTTTCCCTCTCCCCGTTGTTCTCCCTCCTTACAGGTGGGTGCTGTATGTGAACGGCAAGGAGCGGATCACTGACTGTCCTGCAGTGAACACGGGTCTATGGTACCACATCGGGGTGTCCTGGAGGAGCTGGGATGGCGACTGGAGAATCTACATCAATGGGAAGCCCTCAGATGGAGGCAAAGGCCTGTCAGTCGGCACCACTATCCCAGGTGTAGTGCTATCCTCGACCTGCTCACCTATCTGCCATCACAAAATAATGTTGGATGTGTTTGTATCTGAACAAATCATATTCTTTTATGTAAACACAGTATTGCAGTAGAATAGGAGAATGATATCTCTGTGAGTGTTGGTTAACCTCTGACCTTTAACATGTGTCCTGTAGGTGGTGGGGCACTGGTACTAGGTCAGGACCAGGATCAGAGAGGCGAGGGCTTCAACCCTGTTGAATCCTTCGTCGGCTCTATCAGCCAACTCAACATCTGGGATCGTGTTCTCACACCTCAACAGGTACATGTAGTAATTGACTGTTTGATTGCTTAAAATGTACTGTATAGGTTTGTAAAGTCTATAGTCATAAAACAGGAATATTATTGTGAATGTTGTCCCCTCCTCTCGACTGTAGATTAAGGTCTTGGCCAGCAGCTGTCCAGCCTCTCATGTTACCCACAGAGGGAACGTTCTTGCCTGGCCAGACTTCCTCACGGGAGTGGTGGGGCGAGTCAAAGTAAACCTCAACAGCATTTTCTGTGCTGGTAAGAGATGCTTCACAAATATTTGCAGCCTCCAAACAACAGCAGTCTGGGTCTTTAAGGTTGAAACAGAATATTAAAAAATGCCTTTTAGATGACATTTTGTGCACCTATTTATCAATAAATGCCAATAAACTTTATATTCTTTTATCAAAATCCAACACTGACAATCATTCCTGGTCTCTCCAGATTGCCCAAAGCTGGAGAGCGCAGTGCCCCACCTGCATGCCTCCACTGTGGAGGTGAGCCCCGGCGCCCAGGTCCAGCTGTCCTGCGATCCCGGCTTTTACCTGTTGGGGGAGCCAGTGCTGCAGTGCCAAAATAAAGGAGAGTGGAGCCACCCTCTGCCAAGCTGTGAACGTAAGGCAGTGACGCAAACCGCTCTCTGATGATTTGATGTGTCTGTTTGTCCACTGAGTAAATATCTGTGGTGTTGAAATATCCTGAAATAACAAATTATTTGAAAGATCCAAAGGAAGTATAATAATTGAAACATCCAACTGTTTACGACTTTATTAGATGTGAATGTTAACTTGAACGGGTGTTTCATGTTGGTAAATATATGGTAAATAATGTAGCTATAGGTAGAAGACTCCTGGGTGAGATGCTTTATAATATTCCTCCGTCCTGTTTGTGTGTCACAGGAGTGTCCTGTGGGCCTCCTCATTCTCTGGAGAACGGCTTGTTTCAGGGGACGGACTTTCATGCCGGCAGCTCTGTGGTCTATCAGTGTAACGCCGGCTTTTACCTGCTGGGAGACACCAAAGTGCACTGTGCCAACAGTGGAAAGTGGGGAGGAAATCCACCAGCTTGTCTCGGTACTTCATTAGATAACATTGTTTCCTTTAGTGATATAAAGGAAAGAAAAATTGACATGTAAAAAAAAATTCTCTATTTTGTGTGTGTGTTCAGATGTGGATGAGTGCGCTCTGGGATCTGACTGTGATGAACACGCTAGTTGTCGGAACACAGAGGGCTCCTACACCTGCACATGTACCCACCCGTACACCGGAGACGGCAAAAACTGCACAGGTAACGAGATTTATTAAATGCTACGAAGACACTTCGTGAACCATTTCATCTGGGAACATATAAACCCATTTGTTGCGATGTATTATGTGTCTAACCCAGAGCCGGTAAAGTGTGAGAACCCCGGGTCTCCAGACTTCGGTCACAGAGACGGCAGCAACTTTCTGATGGGCGGCGAGGTTGTTTTTGGCTGCCAGAACGGCTACGAGCTGGTCGGCTCCACTCGCCTCCGGTGCCTGGAGACAGGAAGCTGGGACGATGCAGCCCCGTACTGCAGAGGTGAGGGGTTGAGTGGCCATGTCATCACAGTGCAGCAGCTGTACTATATATTAAGATCCTCAGGTTATTCATACTCCTAAAAATGTATCTGAACTATATTTAGGTTGCATGCATGGTCTTTCTCAAGGAGTGTGTAGCAATGGTGACGGAGCTAAACTACAATTAGATGTCAAGTGTCACTAGCAGTCGGTTTGGAGTATCATCAGATTAATCACTTTTATTAGATCCTGTCAGAACAACCTACCAAATCTCCTGCTGTCTTTTCAACCTTATCTCCATCAGCTCCGACCACAAGAGGGATCCATTTTCCTTGTTTGAGAAGTAGCTGTACCCACAGTACAACTGCTGATTGTTAGACATTGTTTCCATTGTCACAAATTCCCATGTAAAGACCAAAACCAACAGTGAATTTATTCCAATAAAAAGTACTGTCTATGTAGCCTGATACAGCTTGAAAAGTCATCCAAAAACTATTAAAATAACATCAATAAGCCAAAGTGTTGCACTGGGTTCCTTAACTACCATGAACATAGCCAATACAGATTATATAAGTCAATTACAAGTACGTAGAAGTAGACTGTACTAATGACTGGACTTAAATATAAAAAAACCCACTAGGAACAGGACTAATGAGGCTGATGCAAGACAGGTGGAGGGAAAGGCAGGCTGGGGAGGAGCACAGGAACACAACAACACTGGGAAGAAACAGAACAGAAGAAACCACAAAAACCCAGAAAACACATTAAAGGAGACAGAAATGACAGAATGATGCCACTTTCCAATATATACAGTAGTAATCTGTGGCTGATAACAGTCCCCAACAAGTACACCTTTTACTCATGTTTGAGTAAGGTTTGCAAAAGAACTAGACCCTGAGCTTGGGTTTGAGAGCCACAGACAACTTGATATTGTCCTTTTAAATGTGTAGAGAGTCACTACAGTACTTGATATACATTTCCTTTAGTATGTGTAGAATATGGGTTTAATCATGTAGCAGGCATCACGACGAGCTAGTGGTCTGATTAATCACGCAAAATCACTTCCCCTTAAATGTGGGAAAGGTACTGTGTTCCCTTAGTGTGACCACAAAATCACAGACCGGAGACACAGTTGTTTTATTTCCTGTTTCGCTTAAAGCTTTTGCATCCACAACACCCACATTTGGTACAGCTGTATTGGGTTTTTTTTTCGCTTCATGTGCTCCACCATGGGGTTTCAATATTTCACTAAGTAGAGAGGCGGGTTAATAATGCATTCAGCTATAAGAGCCAATAGGATCTGAGTAACACGCAAATTAAACAATGCAGATAGCTTAATAATGCACACACACACACACACAAATAATTAGTACAGACATACACACACTTACACTTTCCGCTAACACACATTATGCAGTACTGTGAGTGAGGTGATTATATATGCAGCTGTCTTTTTGTCTTCCACTGTGCGGTGGGCTGAAAGGCCTGACCACCGCAGCACCTCCATTGGCTCTAAGCCACATTCTTCCTGATAGAGAAAAGGGGAACTGACTTACTCAGCGCCTGCAGACTGTGCCAATATGTTACGCTCAGCCCCTGTTGACAGCAGCTGTTGACAGTCATACTGAAACTGAAGCGATTACCGTTAAAAGTGACTCAGTGTGTCATCTGAAATATAATAAGCAGCTACCTGATGTTCTTTGGAAAATAAATAGTTTCATTTTGATTTTCTGTCCTTGTAACAGGCAACAAAAAGATACGTTAAATAATTTATGTTGTTGTGCACTAGAGAGCACATTAATGGCTCAAAATATAACATTGTGGTTTTCTGCAACTGTTATAAGTGTGTACAAATCCAGTCTCATCATCGTGTGAGGTGGAAAATTTCCATCCTCCATTGCTGTTATAATGCAGTGATGTCTGAGTCTCATCTAGTCTAATCCACAAAACATTTCTGGAGCTTCACAGCAAAACAGTGTTTTCAACTGAAGTATATGTGGAGTTGTTTTAAATGTTTTAATGAACTTATCCTTTAATCTAGTCTTGCTCTGTTTCACCTGCTGTGATATGATATTTCTCTGACTATCTTCCTCTTCTGTTTTTAAAGGTGCTATGTAGTCGATTCATGGAATACTTAATCACTGAAGTACATTCATGCACTAATGCATTTGGCTGCTATCCATTAATATACTTTCCTGTGTGCCTCTGCAATGGAGCATTATCTTAGACGAAGTCATTGCCAAAATTGAATCTGCATTTAATCGATAACACTTTCAGGCGTCTGTAAACTCATGGAAATGTGTATAGAAGTTCTTTACTCTGAGGGTAAAGGTAGCCACACTTGCATTTAGTCAATCATATTATGTTGTCAGTGGAAGACAGCAGACACTAATCATCTCTGTAATGTTGCACTCCAGCTCTCTCCTGTCCGACACCAGCCGTCCCAGAGAACTCCATCATGAAGGGAGACAACTTCACCTATGGAAGCAAGGTGACTTTCAGGTATCATTTGCATCCCCTGCAACACCGTGTTGTTAAGCTGACAGTAGAAAACAAATTAAACACGACAAGCTGGAGTTTCTCGTTGAGCTCACTCTGTTTTCATTCTCCACAGCTGCATGAGTGGCTACCTGCCTCAGATCCCCTATGAGTTCCAGTGTCTCGCAAGTCTGACGTGGAGTGGGAGGCCACCTGTCTGTCACCCAGTCACCTGCGGGGGACTTCCGACTGTCGCCAACGCCGACTACACCCTCAACACCAACACATACCAGTCAACTGTCACATATACTTGTGCTGAGGGATATAGGTATGGATAAATGACCATCAGCTGCACTGTTGAGCCTTTGATTGAATCAATGGCAATTTTATCAATAATTTGAATTGCTTTTAGTTGTTTTTGTGACTGCTGAGTTAAATGAAGATGACATCATGATAAAGTAAGGATGAAATTGATTTGATGTACTGTTATCAAGTAAAATGCAACAGTACGAAACTAATGTAAAAATGCACAGGAGCTAATTGTGATGATAAGTTCACACCACAGAATCAGAAACAAGCCAATGAAATCTTAAATACATTAAGAGTTTATTAAAAGTGCATTAAAAACCCAATAGGACTTAAAACTTTCTTTTAAGTCCTATTTATTTGAAACCTTTGTTAAATTAATTTAAGTTTATAGACTCACTTACCTCTGATTCTGTTCAATCAGCACAATGTATGATGCCTTCTATGAATCACATCAGCAGTTCTGATTCAGTTGTGTTCACAAGTCGCCCTCTATTAATCTCTGTGACACTTTAATTGTGGTAGTGTGAATGTGTAAACTAAGTAGTGTGTCGGTGCGAAGACCACAGGGCTCCATGGAGGTGGTTTGCGAAGCGACAGGGGAGTGGAGCAGGCCCAGCCCCCGCTGCGTGAGCGTCCTGTGCAGCGAGCCTCCGACCCTCAGAGATGCCGTGACCGTAGGAGAGAACTATGAGCTGGGAAACAAGGTGCACTATGTCTGCAAAGAAGGGTAAATGTGGTTGAAGTCTACACAGTTATTACACTGTTTTATCAATTGAAACGAGCACATGTTAAAACCGAGGACGTCATATAAAAGGTCCCAATTTCTTCAAAGTGAGATTTCCTGGCAAGTCCTGGTTATATCGAAATACTGTGGAAGTGTCAAAACACTGGAGAAATCCCCTCTGTGTATTTAGAAATTGTGCCTTTAAATGAGTCATCAGGATTTTTGTAAGGTTGTGATGTCACAACTAGTGGTACCAGAAGGTCAGTTTAAGTGTGCAAATTTAATAAAATGATCAATCTTGTGATCTTACAGATTTTACATTTGCTGCAAGAAAATATCCTGATGTCCCCTTTTCGTGTTTTCTTCACAGCTACACTCTGATTGGCCCGGAGACCAGAGAGTGTCTGCCAAACGGCCAATGGAGTGACAGCTCCGCCCAGTGCGTCCCGCGCTCCTGTGGCCCCCCGCCCGCCATCGACCACGCCGAGCCCTATGAGAGCCACCAGCTGTTTGGAGACACCGCTAACTACTACTGCACTGACGGATACACTGCCGGCAACAACTCCAAGATGGTGTGTAATGCTCAGGGTGTGTGGGCGCCCCCTGATGGCATGGAGCCCCCTCGCTGCATTGCAAACTTCTGCCTACGTCCACCAGAGCTGCCCAATGCTATTTTAGATTCGGTCAACAAACCCAAATACGCCAGCAACACTGAAGTGAGCTATAAATGTGAGGAGGGCTTCATGCTCAACACCACAGCCACACTGAGGTGTCTGATGGGAGGAGAGTGGGAGCCTTCGCCATACGATATTGGCTGTGTGCCAGTGAGGTGCTCCAGGCCTGAGAGCATCGATCGGGGCTATGTAAGCGGCTCGAACTACAGTTTTGGAGCTGTGGTGGCGTACAGCTGCGATAAAGGCTTCCTGATCCGAGGGGAGAAGAGGAGGACCTGCAAGGCTAATGGAGAGTGGGGAGGAGTTCTGCCTACCTGTGTACCTGTGACCTGCCTCCCTCCTCCGTCACTCAAAAATGGATACATCCAGGTTAGCCACAAACATCAGAATTAATACACACTGTACATATTTATCCTTCGGCATCCAACAGTCTTACTTCAGGTTATAGAAAATAAACCTTCTTCACATTTTCATATTTCATATTGTTTAAATGAGTGACTAAAGACATGTTTCATGACATATCCCCTCTGTTTATTCCCCTACAGGGCAGAGGTCGATTCACCTTCAACAGCAAGGTGACATACGCCTGTAATGCAGGATACAGACTGGTCGGTCGCTCAGATCGACTTTGCCAAGCCAACCGGCAATGGTCCAACAGTGACCCTCCCAGCTGTGTTCTTCTGACCTGTGACCCTCCTCCTGACATCGTCCACGGACATTACAGGGGGTCTGACTTCCAGGTGGGCCGAAAAGTGCAGTATGTCTGTGATGAGGGTTATGAGCTGGCTGGGGACGCCGTCTGGACTTGCCTGAAGTATGGAAAGTGGGATAAGACGCGGCGTCCACGTTGCTCACCGGTGCAGTGTCCAGAGCCGCCACTGGAGGAGAACCACCTGGTTCTGAAGGGCCTGGACTCTGAATCTGGAACTGTGGAGTTATCCTGCGAGGATGGCTATGTCCTCGAGGGGGCCCGGATCCTCCGCTGCACCGTGTCCCAGGAGTGGAACGACACCTTTCCAGTGTGTAAGCAAGTGTTTTGCGGCCCCCTGCCTGAAGTGTCGTTCGGTGGCCCTTCATCGTCCTCTCCTCCATTCCCTTTCAGCTCTGTTGTGAGCTACACATGCATGGATGGCTTCACTTTAAGAAAAGAAGACTCTGTGTCCTGCCTAGCCAGCGGGCAGTGGAGCGATCCTCACCCAGAGTGTATTCCGGTTGAATGCCCTCAGCCTGTGGAGATTTCTAATGGTATCGTTGATGTTCAGGGTCTGATGTACCTCAGCAAAGCACTGTACACCTGTAAGACCGGGTATAACTTAGCAGGTAACTCTACTGTCCTCTGTGGAGAGAAGGGACTCTGGATTGGAGGGGTTCCTTCCTGTCGCCCAATTGAATGCTCGATCCCTAAACAGATAGTCAATGGGAAAGTAGCTTATACGAAACTCCAGTTTGGTCACAGTGCCACCTACTCCTGTCGTCGTGGTTATCGTCTTCAAGGCCCAGAGACACTTAAGTGCCAGGCCAGTGGGGAGTGGGACATCGAGCCACCTGCATGTGTGCAGATATCTTGCACCCCACCCCAACCAATTGAAAATGGGTTCGTAGAGGGCCAGGATCACAGTTTTGGTGTCACCATTTTCTACAGCTGCTTCCCTGGCTTCCAGCTAGTCGGCCATGACCATCTGACCTGCGAGGAGTTCGGCTGGTCTAGTTCTGTTCCTGTCTGCGTGCCCTCGGACTGCGGCCTGCCTCCTCACATTGACTTTGGAGAATATGTGAGGGCGACAGAGCAAGGTGGAGGAGCTTCTGGAGCATTAGCCTCACCTATGGACTTGAGCTTCCTTCACGGGACGTTAATCGAGTACCGGTGCCACAAAGGTTACG
Source organism: Pagrus pagrus (assembly GCF_965226575.1). Classification (NCBI taxonomy): domain Eukaryota; kingdom Metazoa; phylum Chordata; class Actinopteri; order Spariformes; family Sparidae; genus Pagrus; species Pagrus pagrus. Next base: position 8,737,775 of record NC_140204.1, on the reverse strand, counting down.
ACCTCACCAGCCCCACCAGGTTGGTGTGTCAGGAGGACGGAGGCTGGAATGGGACGGCCCCGTCCTGTGTCCCCGCAGAGTGTGAAACACCACCTAGTCCGGAGCACGGCTGGGTGAACGTGACTGATACCTCTCTGGGAAGTTCGGTCAGGTATACATGTGAGGAGGGATATGAGCTGGAGGGGGAGGCTGTGAGGCAGTGTGTATCAGGCCGACTGTGGACTAAGGACGCCCCAGTTTGTCGGCCTGTTTCCTGTGGCGACCCAGGTGCTATCACTAATGGTACAACTCACGGAGGTGCTCATGTGTATTCAGAGGTCCTCCGCTATGAGTGTAGTCCTGGATTTGTCCTAAAGGGTAGTGACACAATCACATGCCAGGTGGATGGAAAGTGGAGTGGGCAGAAGCCTTTTTGTGACCCAGTATATTGTGGTCCTCCTAAAGTCCCCGGTGATATAACTTTTAAAGGAGAGGTGTACAGCTATAATAATGAAATAGAACTGATATGTCAGCCTGGTTTCCTTATACAAGGGAAATCTGTCAGTGTTTGTCAGGCTGATGGCACCTGGAGTCACGAGTCTCTCACCTGTGTACCTGTCCGCTGTGGCAAACCCTCACCGATACCCAATGGGCATGTGTTGGGGTCAGACTTTGGCTTGAACAGCAAGGTAAAGTACGAATGTGATGAGGGATACACGCTTAACGGAGAGCCTATGCGTATTTGTCAGTCGGACGGACTTTGGGACAATCCTGCACCACGCTGTGATATTATAAGCTGTGATCCGCCTGAGGACATCAGTCATGGCTTCCTCAATGGCTCCAGCTTCAACTACGATGACGTGGTGGAGTACGTCTGCTTCGATGGCTACGAGGTAGTCGGAGATCCCATCCTGCGCTGCTCCGCCGAGGGCTTCTGGTTGGGTGCTGTGCCCCAGTGCCGGCCATGTGTCTGTGCCCTCCCCATGCTGAAATTCGGGGTGGTTGTCGGGCGCGACCGCGCCTGCGGAGACAGACTGAACTTCCAGTGTGATGAAGGCTACAGGCTGCTGGGTCCCTCCCAGGCCGTCTGTGAGAAGGGAGGGGTGTGGAGCCCCGGTGTGCCTATGTGTGGCCGGGGAAGGTGCAGTGCCGCCCCGCCTACAGTCCCTAACGCTGTCCAGCAGGGCGGCTCTGCCACCTTCTTAGACACGGTTATATACAGGTGTCGGCCCGGCTACCAGCCGAAGGGGTATCCACACCTCTCCTGTGGGAGAGACGGCAGATGGGGGGAACCCAGGATCAGCTGTGAGCCTGTGAGCTGTGGAAAACCTCCAGCTCTAGCTCACGCTCAGGTGGTGGGAGACACCTTCACCTTCCCAAATCAAATCTCATACAGGTAAATACTTTTGTTATTGCTGTCAGTTGAGTTAAAACGTTATTTAAATGGTAAACGGTAGTAAATTTCAGGTGAAACTAGTGATTGCATGAAAATTTACTTAAGTTTTGTACTTAAGTACAATTTGGATGTACTTGTGCTTGAATATTTCCATTTTCTGCCTCTTTACACTTTCTCTACCACTACCATATCTGATGCAATAATCAATCAACCCATAGTTTACAGTATATACATACATGAAAAACATATGTAAAATGTACTTTTACTTGTATTTTTGATTATCAGATACTTTTAGACTTTTTTAGTACTTTTTGGTACTTTTTACAAAACTATGGGTGAAACTATAGTTTAGTAAGATTACCTATAAAGTTTATATTAACTGACCATTGGTTTAAAAAAACAAATGCTACCAATAGTAAAACATGTGTTTTTCTTAACTTATTTAAAAGGCATATAAAAGATTACATTTATTATGGTTGACATTAAAGTTTCTTATTTCCCTCTTGCAATCCAGGTGTGAGGATGGGTACGAATTAGGCAGCCAGACAGCCTCTCTCTCTTGCCAGAGCGACGGCACTTGGTCCAAACACAGCATCCGGTGCCGCACAGCCCCCTGCCTGCTACCCACTAACTTCTCCATCCCCCATGTGGTAGTGAGTGGGAAGGAGCTCACTCCTGTTGGAGGCACCATCACCCTCTCCTGCCCTCCGGGGCTTTACCTGCAGGGGTCAGCAGTGGCTGAGTGTCAGGTAGGAAACATGTTGGTCAATGATTTGTCCAAGTCTCTTAACGTCCTGGTTGAATAATGATTAACAATATGTTCCTGGTCACTCTGTATGCATGCAAAGAAGATTAGGAACTGAGCTTTTGTTTTGGTTAATGAAACCTGGGTGAGAGATTTAATGCCAATCTGACATGTTTCAGTCGGTTTGCTGTTACAGACTGTGGCCATAATGGGTTTACAGTGACGGTATCTCTTCTGTTTTCCACTGAGTATGTCAATTAGAAACCATGAATAATGCAGTACTTCCTTGTCCTGTCTGTTGTATTGTTTGCCAAGATGGGCGGTGGCTGGGCGCCAAGCATCTCCTCAGTTTCCTGCGAACTGGTGGTTTGCGAGAAACCCCCTCCTCTTCTTCACGGCGTCACGGAGGGGGACAGCTACAACTACGGAGACTTTGTCATGTACTCTTGCCTGCCAGGCTTTGACATGAAGGTACTGCTCACCAGGCCGAGTTACCATTCGAAGGGTTTATTAGTTAAGCAGCTAAGACGAGAAAACATGGGTTAATGAATTACCTCATCTGGAAACTACACAGACAAAAACACAGTTGTATTGGAGACAAAATTGTGATTAATGGGAAACATTAAACCTTAAGAGTGTGGCTCTTCCCAGTGTTTTCTTAACCCCTAAAAAATTTAATTTGAGCACAACAGTACCCAAAAAAAGTCAGTCTTGTCGACTCGTTCCTTGTACAACAACTGACGGCTTCTTTCACTCTCCTACACTGTCCCACTAGACAACAGGCTGTCCAGACTGACCTAATGGCTAACAATCAGATTACAGAAAGTCACATGATTTCTCCTCAGAAATCAATAGGAGTGTGTATTTGCAGAGCAAACAGGAGCTGAGTCACTCCATTCCTGATACATGATACCACTGATATACAAGCCTCCTCAATCTGCTCTCTACAATAAATTTACTACACTACAGACACATACAGAGAGGACAAACTGCTGACTTTAGTAGCAGTTCAACAACGGCTTTGTAAACAAGGTTTCATTGTCTAAGCATGAAGTGAAAAACTTTGCAAAACACTTTGCTGTGTTTAGGTCGTCTACTGTTGTTGTAGTTTTACACTTTGTTCCTCTCGTCGCAGGGAGACTCTATCCAGACATGCCAGGGAGGCAGAACGTGGAGCGGCACCCAGCCAGTGTGCGTCGGTAGGTTTGTTTCCAGACCAGGAAATGTCTGTAAGAATGTTCAATATTTAATCCCATTGTTGTAAATCTTGTCAGAAAAGTTTAATGAAACCACAAACACTAATGAACAACTTTATTTACACAGCACGTTTCATGTATAGAGTGTCAGCTTTTTACAAAAATGGACCCAATCACAAGGCACACACAGAGAACGAAAGACGAGCTTTAACGATGAGCAGATATCCACGGTCCAAAAACTAATAACTGGAAGACAGTACAAAAACTTACAAACCAGACAAGGACCAGGAGACAGACGCAGGAGTGACAGGATGACAACAGACCAACCAACGAAGAGTGAGGGGAAAACATAAAAGCTTAAATACACACTAACTAATGAGATTAACTTATGAGACACAGGTGCGCACAGGAAAACAGACAAAGAGAGGAAGTGGAAAGTGAAAAATGAATCAGGATATAAACTACCAAATAAAACAGGAAATAATTAAGCCGTGACAAAGTGCAGCTCAGTGTGCTTTACGGAGGAAAATAAAATCATACCACACAAAAGAGAATAAGACGAGCAATAAAAACAATATTAAGATAAAAGCTCAAAAGGCCAATATAAATGTTATGTTAAATGTGTAAATGTATAGAAGGTGAGTTCATCATAATGTTATGCAACCTACACACCTTGGATACACACATGCATCAACGCCTTTATGCCCGTCTATTGTCTCCTCAGCACAGTCCTGTGGGCCTCCTCCCATAGTACAGAATGCACAGGTCCAGACAACAGGAGAGACTTACCTACACAATGCCAGCTATGTGTGTAATGCTGGCCTACAGCTGGTCGGCCCAAAGACTCTCATGTGTCTGAGCAACGGCACGTGGAGCCTGCCAGCACCTACATGTGAAGGTATAGAGGATGGTCTCATCCCGATCAGCGTCCATCATCGCTGTCGTCATTCTTTTCTGAATTATTCAACCTCTTGTTTTTTCTGTCGTGTCAGCGGCTAAAGGCTGCAACAGTCCGAAACAGATGTTGCACGGCAAAGTGCAAGAACACAACCTGAACACGGGGCGCGCCGTGGGCTTCCAGTGTGATAAGGGCTACAACCTGGTGGGAGATCCTCTGGTTGTGTGTATCGGAGGAAACACCTGGAGCTCCACTTTCCCCACCTGCCAACGTGAGAGTCCACACACAGAAACGCTGACGCTGATGTGATTTGAATACGTGAATTTGTCACTGCCTGCAGCTGTCTCTTACTCTGTTTGTCTGGATTCCTGTAATGTCTGTTTTTTTCACACCCTGTAAACATGGAAACTGTTGCAACGGTTGCACCACGTAACATGAGCACACACCCCAACCAAAAGCCTTTACAACATCAGCCATCATAATCTGTTTCACAAGAAAACCTCAGCGAGTTGGAGCTTCTCCTCCCACGTTTTTACAGTTTGAGTCAGAGCAGTTTTCTGGAAGAAAACTTGCAAAACTTAGTGTTGTTTCGTGATATGAGCAAAAGTGAAACCTATTTTTACAGTCTACTGTCAAATCTCCTCTTTGTTTTGTTTTTTTACCATATTTAATTGACTGTTGATTGATTTTTTTTGTTATTTTAGTCAAACTCACTCATTTTATCTCATTGTTATCTGATGAAAAACACAGGCTGAATGATTAAAAATGCAGCTTTGGACGGTATCAATCAAAGGAATACATCCAGATATGTTCTGATTTGTATATTTATTTTGATCCATCATGATTCAATAACTGTCCTCGATCCCAATTTACAAACATGGAAAAAAAGAACATCCCCAAGTACAGCCTAACTACTGTATATTATCATAACGAGGTAATACTATTAATAATCTTTATTTAATACACTTCTTAGCAAGGCTACAGATGAGGTGGGTCAGCTGAAAAATAAAAAAGACTTAATATCAACGCATCATTTCTGTTCCTTACAGCCAAGTCCTGCTCGGCTCCTCCAGGCTGGAGGGACGACGGCTCCCAGCAGGAGTTTCACGTCGGACAGTCAGTCCGCGTCACATGTCCCAAGGGTCAGCAGGTCAAGGGCAGCGGCTCCATCACCTGCAGGCCAGACCAGACCTGGAGCTCCATCAGCTCTGCGTGTGAAAGTAGGTGAAAAATACTAAATGTTCATTTTGGGAAACTGTTGCATGTCAGGTGCTGCTACAGAGGAGATTATTATTGACAAATAGCTAAATAGTCCCTCAAAAAAAGTAATTAAGGTTTGATGATCTGATGCAAATATTCAAAATATATCTTCCAATCAGAGTTTTATAACTGCGAATATTCAATTTAACTTTAATTTTAAAGCCACAGATCTAAATGTAAATATAATCTGCAGTACATGCGCTAATTGTTGATTACATTTGATGTATTTATTACCATTTGACACTATTTGTTTCATTATAGTTAATTTTATAATCTATTGTTTGTTTTCCAATTATTACTTCCTTCCATTTTGACCGAGGCTCTCAAAAATCTTTGTTTTTAGGCCTCAAAAGGCATAATTTCATCCCTAATCAATCAGCTTTTTGCTCATTTACTTGATCAGTCTGAAATCCATTTCCTGTTATTTAGTTATGTTTGCTGAAAACCAATCAACTCAATCAAAGGATGTCGATTTTCTCTGCACTCATGTCGTAATAATCAAGTCAAAACTGTGTATTTGATATTTCCCACCTCTGCATGCCGCCTTTATCTTGTGCGTCTCTACCTTTGCATGGCTGTTAGCTGAGGCACCATTTCCTGTCTGTTCTCTCTCACTGAGCTGCCACACAAAAACAAATTATCAAACACTGTGTTGGTGTCCTGTTGGCTGCACTAATTGCGGGCACCTCTGCAGCTCCTATGGCAACCTTTGTCCGATAATCCTCTGATCTTTCTTACACGCAGTCGTCCTGAATATGCAGCACAATGGTGCTTAACGTTGCTATGGCTCGCCGTTTGTATTTGCATGATGTTAATTCTGTTACGCATGTTTACTGTGATCCTTTTAGTCACGTTTTGGTCCTGAGGGGAATTTTTCATAGAGACAGTAACTGTCACGCATGAAATTCACCATCTTCACAGGTGATTAGGGACACAGAAAACACAGCTTGATTTCACTCAATAGACAAAGATTGCTTTACTCCACATTGCACAATTTCGTAATCAGCATTTTTCCAGATACACGAGGGGTAGACAAAATAACAGAAAGACAATAAAATATTGAAGCTCATGCTGGGACAGGAGTGTCAAACATTTAGATTATGTAATGCATCAGTATTAAACACAGGAAAGCTTCTGTAGGAAAGAGAAATGATATTCTCTACAACATTTTAAACTGCTGTACTGTACAGTAAGGTGTTTCTTTTATTTTGTCCACCCCCCCAAGACTCAGCAACTTTCCTCTTTGCTCAAACAGAAGATTGAAATGATTAAAACCTCCTCAAAATGATCTTTAATCAAAGTTTTGAGGCAGCAGACAGATAGTATGTAACTCGTGGGTCGTTCCATCTGGGCTGTTGTGCAGGGGTGTCCTGTGGCCCCCCCCTCCACGTGGCCAATGGGGTGGTGCGGGGGGCGGTGTTCCAGTTCGGGGACGTGGCGGTGTACTCGTGTTTTGGCGGCTACGCCATGGAGGGCGTCGGAAGGAGCAGGTGTCTGGAGAACGGCACCTGGACGCCGCCTCCCACATGCAGAGGTAGAGAGAACACACCTGTGTGTCGAACCGAAGGGACTCTCCCCCTTTTCCCGGGACACTTCCTGCTTCTTCTGACTGTCCGCGCCGCTCCTCAGCTTTTTAATTCTTCTCTGGACCGCTGCTGCTCGACCGCAACAGATACAGTTTCTCTGTGCCTGCTCTCTCTGTCATCTAATGCCTTCCTCTGAGGGACTGACACCAGTTGCACGTACACAGTATGTGGAAGTAGATGAAATAAACTGTTGCTATGAGCTCTGCTTTTTGTTTTTTTGCTGAAGTTGAGGTTGGGAAAGGATTTGATTCAGAACAGTTTCACCACAGATCCTCTTCCCTCCTGCTGTACCGTCACTGATGCCTCTTCCTGTACACTTTTGACACCTTGTCCTCACATGTGACTGTAAATATTCACATATGACTACCTACTAAAGCCTGGATCCAGCCCCATTAAAGAAAAAAAAGTAATTTGCACTTGATATTTACAGGGAGGAGGTGTTCTGTTTGATGGCCACCAGTATCCACGTCACTTCCATAGTTTAAGTGTTGGTGAATGTATGGCCTTCTGGATCAAAGTGGAAGAACCATGTTTGAGACAATTATAACAGAGGAAAATACTCCAGTTTCTCTGAAAGTGGAAATAATAAGTGAATACTAACTCAGCACATGATCTCACAAATTTTCCGGTTTGTTAGTTTGTCCCTTAAAGTGAAAATCCTTTTACTGGCAGAAAACATAGAAAATCATCAAGTGTACTCCCTGTGATGACTCAAATTTAAGGAAAGAGCTGTAATTTGAACAGGAAAGTTGACTCTCCGTCTGACAAAAGCCATACTTGAGAATTGACAGAAAATCACATTCACAGCAGTAAACATCACAGACTGATGATATCGATCAGTTGAAAAGTATCTAAAGATGAGTAGGCTTTTTCTTCAGTATCTCATTTTTAGTACGTTTGTTTTTAAAAGAAATGTCCTGAAACTCAGCGAACATATCATCCACAGAGAGTAAACGTAAACTTCACAAATCACAAGGCGCATCAGAGAGTCAAATTCGAGTCGGGCTTTAAAGAGAAAGAGAGCCCACTGCATGCAGCATGAAATTCAAACGGCCTCTCGCATGATTTACATGTGAAAACAAGGGATGGATCCAGGCCAGCGTCGGGTTGAGTTTGCGCATGTTACTGTCTATATGTAAACACAGAAACACGCGCACACACTCAGCAAAAAACCTTTAACTTCTCTTTCTCTTATTTCACTGGAAGGAGGCTGAATAAGTTCAGTTTCCTGCTCTCTTCTATGCTCGAAGTGTAAAATGTGTCCGTGTGTGTGTCTTCTCCTTCAGCGGTGTGTTGGTTGCATTGCCAGAACGGAGGCGTGTGTCAGCGGCCCAACACCTGCTCCTGTCCAGAGGGCTGGATGGGCCGACTTTGTGAGGAACGTGAGTATCTCATCGTCAGATATCGCTCAGTGAGCTCCGCTGGCACGATCCCGGGCGTGATCCTAAGTGTGTTACCACTCAAACACTGACCAACAACAGGTCCAACCAGCTTGCTAAGCAGGTTTTAGCAGACAATGGTGCACAAAGATGATCCAGAGACAATGGAGTGAAAGGTTGTTTTAGCTGAGACACTGAGAGAGTTATTGTTGTTCATTCTCTGCACGTCAACAAAACACTGTCGAGCAGTTTTTCAAACAATGTGTCTATTGACATGGATAGACATTATGTCCATCGCTAGAAAATAAAGAAGCAATAATCCAAGAATCACCAAAATCCAAAGACAAGATTGGAAACTGCTCATAAATTGATCGAATCAATCATGTTCCCCAGAGGATGAATCCCTTTTACATTGGTCACCTGTACCTCCACAATGAGGCTAACAGTTTTGTTTTTTAGTAAAATTTCTTGACAACTAATGGATGGACATTCATGCTGCTCAGACAATCAATGCTACTCACGTGGCTAAGTATAAAGAGTAGTGACAACGTTCAAGAATGTTCAACTTAGCTTCAAACACGCTGTGTGTGAAAAGGGGGCCCAGGGCTAAGAGCTACTGACTTTGGCGATCCCCTGACTTTTTGTCCAAGGCAATCAGCAGGTCATAGTTTTGAATAATCCTGTTTTATTAACTCATTAGCTACAATCATTTGTGGTTCCCAGAGGATGAATTCGACTGACTTTACCTTTTCCACCTTGTGCCATCATCAAGGTCAATTTAAATGAGTTGTTTATGACCGATACCTGCAAAAACTAAAGACACATCCTTCAGCCTCAGCTGTACTTTGTGTTTTGTGCTAATTAGCAAACATTTACACATTACTATGCTGAACTAATATGGTGAACATGTTAAATATTATACCTCATTATGTCAGCAGTGTCTTTGTTAGCATGTTGACATCCTGCTGGTAGCATTTAGCTCGATACATACTGTAGCTGTGCCTCACACCGGATCACGGCTAGTCAAAACTACAGGCTGCTGCTTTCAGACACAACTATTGAAGTGACATTGCTCTTTACACAGCTAACGGAGCCTTCTTGAAACTTAAGATCACTGGATCACTTTTTAATCAGTACAAAAATATGCCTCCGTGGTCACACGATCTTCTCTTTCCAAACCACATCAAATGTTTTGGATTTCAACAGAGACGGGACCGATGACTAAGTGTTTCCCCGCTCACACTCCTCTCTCCTCTTTAAAAACAGCGATCTGCATCCTGCCGTGCCTGAATGGAGGCCGTTGCGTGGCACCCTACCAGTGCGAGTGTCCCACGGGGTGGACGGGCACACGCTGTCACAGTGGTGAGTTCACGATGCTCTCGCATGTTTAGGCTGGTACGTATGTGAGTAAACCTGCTGCGTGCATTAACAGCACAGTGACGCAGGGTGATAACGACAGTGACGTAAAGGGAATCCTGTGATGATCCTCCTCTCATCCTGACGCCACTGAGGGTTGTGTGACGCCATTGTTTCCCCTCTTCTATATAACTTATTTGAAAATAAGTAAACGGCAATTGTTTGTGAATAACAGCGTGACATAATGCCAGAAAATGTTATCATAAAGACATTCATTCATTTCCTTCTTCCTGATACAAACTTTTTTTTTTTCAGTGTTACTTCCTTATAAGCACAACCTGTACTTAGTAATGATGATTGTGCTGTTTCTCAACTACGTGTCTGTGTCCTGCCCACAGCTGTGTGTTCATCACCTTGTCTGAATGGGGGCAGATGCATCCGACCGAACAGATGCCACTGCAGTCCAGGCTGGAGCGGACACGACTGCTCCAGGTGATTAGACACAAAGACACCCCCCAAAAAAAGTTCCTCAACAAATGCAAAATCTCTCCTGAGATTGTTTTAGATAAATATATGTAATTCTAAAACTTAAATGTGATAGTTTCAATGAATAATTACAGTGACAAATACTACAACGAGTCGGCTAGATTTATATCTATCTATCTAAAAATCCAGACTCCATTGACTCAATTTTAACTTTTATCCGAATCTATTATATAGTCCAAACTGTGGGTGAAGAGAAACTGCGCAACATGCTCTGAGCTTCATGAAAAGTCCTGCGGTTTCATATGAGTCATCTTTATGGGGTTGTTATTTTACTTGATAATTTAGTAATTTATGTAAAAGGAAAACAAATGAAAGCACTAAGTGACAATTCAAAATATTAATGCTCTTTATCAAGCAGTTTTTCTAAATAAAAGTCTTCTGCTACTTTCATGCAAATGCACGTTTTAAATATTGAGGGTGCGTCCACTGCACGAAATCTACACCGATGAATGAGACTATTGTTGCTGCGTTCCAGTCAACGTCAAGGGTGCGCAGTGCCAAAAGTTGATAAAAAACGTGCCTGATGTTATCAAAATAATGTGTCTTTGGCAAGTGTACGCACAAGTGAGCCTTCAGCCGTGCAGCCTCTTTGCACATATGAACAAAAAAAAAGGAGGAAAGATGTGACATTAGGTTTCAGATGCAATATTACATTTTATTTTAGCATTTTTATACCTGGAAATGTATCTAAATATTACATTCACTAGCCTCATACAGATACTGACGTCTAGAAAAACATCCTACCCCCTCCCTGTGGGATCCGCGGGAAATAGCTATTCTACCTTTAAGTGACGTTTCAGTGTACTTTTTCTAGTAGGACGTTAGAAAAAAAATAATCGTCGTGCTCAGAGTTGTCTGGAATGCAGCGTTAGTGTCCTGGTTTTGATCAGATTTCACTGTGTTTGCGTGTTTGTGCCTGTCAACATCACATCCTGGTTTCAGAAAACTAGAACAGCTCTTATTCCATACTCTGAGATACTGCAGCTTGTTAACACTTCACTCAGGGTTTTAAGCACCAGTGCAGTTGGTGTAATAAAAATATGATGATAAAGTGTAATGAAGCTGTAAAGTACATGCTTGAATGAAAGTAATAGATGGTGAACAAATGGAGAAGAGTCTTCACTTTCAGCAGTGTGCGGGCAGCCAAAAAGTGAGCTCACCATCCATGAATAGTCGGATTTTCCTTCAGTTATGAGTCATCTTAACTTGGAAAACAAGCTTTTCTTAGACCTGAATTTCCTGACCTAATACCATTTCTCCATCCCTCTCTTTACAGGAAAAGGAAATCAGGATACTATCACTTCTAAAGGTTACACTCAGCTCCATGTGAATCGTCTTATGAAGGGAACTCTTGTATAGTTAAACTGACACCTGTAAACCATTCATTCTCATCTCTCCGCAAAAGGCAAAGCAAGAACCATTTTGTAAAATAAAGCTGTATTTTTTCATATAGAGACTCAACAGTATTAAACATATGCTGCTATATACTTGTACGATGTGTAAAAACTATTGATGTGATTGTCCAATGTATATGTGTAAACTATTCTCACATTTTTATTAAAGCATAAAATACCATTAAAGGCTTTTGTCTTGTGTCGAAGTCACGTTCTGTTAAATGTTGAATGAGACGAGCACAAAGTTCCTGGTTGTCTTCATTTATTAAATGCACAATGTGGGACACGTAATAACAAAGAACGTTGAGTTAATCAGAAGCCAATTTCTCTTAAAACAGAATTAAAAAGTCTTCATCTGGTTACAATCTGTTGTTACAGACGCAACATCAGAAGTCGATACACACACTGAGCTGACAGGAAGAGGGTATGCCACCAATACATGAGAGGAATGAATTATTATTGCCTGTGAGGAATAGAAGACCTGATGGTTACTGTGAATAAAATTAGACTGGTATTTCTTAGTAACGCATGTACAGAGAGCAACAGTAGCTACTGTTATTTTATCTGTGTTGGACCACTTTGCTCTTCAGTGTGTCCCTGTTAGAGCCAGAGAACTCGTCCACCTGAAAAAGACAGAACAGAGAGTTAAGAAGAGCTTCAATTTGAAAAACAAAACAACTGCCACGCACAACGCAATGATACAATATTGTTGTATTTACTATGGATCAAACGGCGACATGAACAAGGCTCAGCAGCTCATGTCAGATCTACACAAATCTTGCTCGTGTGAAACAAATTTCAGATAACGGCGTTTTCCGTAACAAACGTGTTGTTCCCTGTGAAGTAGCAGCAGTGGTACACCAGGCTCTGTCCACTTGTGTATTTCATTTGTATCCAAGAGAAAATTTTAAGTATGAATGATTCTGGCATGAGGCTGTTTTCCAACCTTAATTAAGTTTCAGCAGAACAGCTCTGAACTGTCTATAAATGGCAGACAAGCAAAGAAGTGCATCAGAGCGGCAGAGCAAAATCCACCCTGCTACCAGCAGAACAGGACGCAAGATCCGATCACTTGCAAGTTACAAGCTGAACGATCTGAGACACAAGTGTGACTTATCTGCAGTCTGCACAAAGCCTTCATGAATGCACACGTTGCTCAGTATCTGTTGGATGTGTAAACAAGCAGCAGTTCGCAATGCTTACCTTTACTTTATTCTTGTAAAAATGGAATGTGGGCATACAGTTTATTCCACAACTGGCACTCACTTCCTGAAAAGAGCAAAGGGAACATTAATGTACATGAACTGAGTCAAAAACACTCTACACCCCGACTGAGGACAATCCAGGTACTAGACAGCAAACGGGACACCTGAGCTGAGCCTCACTTTATCTAAACAGCCTTTTGTGTATCCCCACTCCCAATTATTCAACGCTACCGGTTTCTGTTTTGTACCCGTCTCCAAGTTCTATTTCTTCTTAGCAGGAATACTGATAGAGAGAATAGAAGAGGGCATCAAAGATTCAGATACTACCTGGAGTTTGCTCAACAGCCCTTATATCACAATGTGTGTCAGAGGGTTACCACATGTGGTTACAATAAGCCACTATGTCAGCAAGTCATTCTGCCCAAAGCCGCACCGCCTCTCCAACAATGCTGTTAATGTTTAAGGCTCACAGGTTATTAATTTTAACGTCCAAGATTTTAAAATACTAAAAACATTTACGGTGCAAGCTTTGTTCTCACTGCATTACACGGTTGCAGCAGTGAGACAGAAAAACTTTGGGTCACATGAGTCAGCTGTGAGAAAGGTTTCAGGAATAGTCTACATTGCTTTGAGTATTATACACATGGCAACCCCCTACAAAACCAGAGGCTTGTAATACGAGGCAGGATTTGTGTTTGGTGAGTAACTTCAGGGCTAACGCTGGGTTTTCAGTGTCATGAAGGTGGTTCACTTTTTAGAAATCGGGTAGATCGCCATGGCAACAGTGCACACCTAACATGGTCCAGCTGGCAGCATACGATGTCAAAGCCATTTCATTGTGCCATTTTGTAATGATATCATCCTACAACAGAGGCAGACTGACGCGCTAAGGGCCCTGACACACCAAACAGACATCAAAGAACTAGCATCAATGAGGGCCAAACAGCTGCACTTGAACGCAACCCAAAGACTACAGCCGGTGGCCGACAAGCTCGTATGTTTTCCATCCATGTTACAGGAAGTACCTCTCTCTAACAGCTGTTATGATAGAGCAGCGTTTTGACACCACTCACGCTGATATCGTTGCTTCCAATCGCAAATGTCTGATGTTAGGTTGCTAATAGTACTGGTAGAGGACGAGGAGAAAAATATGGAGACACCTCGCTTAATGGGGGGAATTATGAATACTCCACAGGCAGAGAGAAAAGCTAAAGGGCCTATTTGGAGATACAGCTTTTTTTAAAATCGCTGCAGCTGTAAGAAGTGATGGATTTGAATTTGCAGTAAATGAACAGCGCTCTCTCGTCACAGGCTTATTAGTCAGTGGAAAAAACTCTGCAGCAACCATGTACTACAGCGACAGGCTCAAGGGGCTCTCTTTTACCGTTTCTCTTCTCATGTACTGATTCGCTTAGCTGAATGGCCAATCACACACCCAGTCAGCCAAAAAGCCTTTGTTCGGGTAAGTGAAGCCAGATAACGCAGATTCCTTGGGTACATTTAACAGAAGTCATAGTACAGGCCTCTGTTGGACAACTCTTGAAGACGTTATTGTCTCATCTAAATTGTTAATATAAACGCAATTTCAAAAAACAGAATTCATTTATACCCACAGTAATCAATGTATATTGTCACTTGGTTTATTTGACCAGCTGTTTACATTAACTTTGAATATATATTTTGATCATGATTATTTAATTCTTACAAATATTGACACCCGGAGACAAAGACATAGGATGGTCGCACAATTTAATTTCAAATATTAAAAGATCTTTGGTTTACATGAGTCATTGTGTGGCCGATAGATCGAGAAAATCGAGCATTTTTCAAGGATCGTATTCTAATAATTCAAACATATTCCCTACATGACAAATCCTTAAAAAAAAAAATGTAAGCATTTTCCAAACACTTTGTAAGAACCCTGGGGGGAAAAAAACAGGGAAAAACACACTTACTTCAACATCATCCACATCCACTGACAGGAAAATCACATTCTGCTCCTCGTCTGACAGTGCCTGCAAGAGAGTCGATAACTGAGAACCGAGATACTCATACCACACAGGGTGTACATGATGTCTGTTGTGGGAAAAGAACGTATTGACACATGTCTGTTTCTGACGTTAAAAGAAAAGTTTAGAAGGAGAAACAAAAACAAAAAAACACAAAACAAAACAAATCAATTAACTCTGGTTGACACAAGATTTGGGTGCAATTGTCAGCCACTTACGTGATAAAATGGGGCGATCGCTTTACAGGGGCCACACCATGTGGCTGTGAAGTCCACCACCACCAGCTTGTCTCCAGCCAATGCCATCTGCTTGTCAAAGTCATCCTACAGAAAATTAAAACAGACAGCAACAGCTTAATATTTGGGAAATACCGTTTGTCTCGCGGTCATCTGCAGTCATGTATTTGGCCTATGAGTCACTGCAAACTTAAACAAAGCATTTCTTTTTATTATAGTTGAAAGCTATCACTTTGAAGTGACTGTAAAGGCTCAATTTTGGTTCAAAACGTAACCCAAATATCAACAAACCTGGAAGAAACAACCATTTGGACAGTCTATACATTGCTTTCTACTAAAGTTAGCATGCTAGCCAGCTAGCTCCAATGCTAGCGATGTAAACACAAACATGGATCCCAGAGTTTCCAGTCCGGACCGCTAGCTGCGCGGCGAACTGAGCTACCGGGCCAACAGCAGCTACAGTAAGCAGCAGTTGGCAGTTACTCTGGTTACATACTGCCCCCTATCGGTGGTTTTGGGTGTAAATTCAACAAGTGGCTATTCTTACATATTGCACCTTTAAAAAAAAAAAAAAAAACACAACTACAGCTCATTTAAGGGACTAAAAATTGCACTTCATCTTAATTCTCTGTACTGTACTTTTGTTTACTGCGTGTATAAAAGATACATTTAGCATTACTGTGCCTCAAAAGTTTCATCTTGTCCCATAAACCACACATTTTCAGATATATCTGATCTTTGGCTATAAAAGTGACTCGAGAAGGTGCTAAACCTCTAGCTAACAGTCAGCTACATTCAAAACCAGCTGGCTGACAACAATAGCTTCATATAAGCTAAATGACTCCTGGCAACTGCCTCGTAAAAAGCACGACTGTTGAACCTGAACCATGATATCAGAGATACATCCCAGAGACTGCGCTTGTGATTATTACGCCACATAATTAACCTTTGTATCTTTTATAATAGTTATAAACGATGTAAACTGGCGTTGTGTTTTATCGCCAGCCAAACGGTGTAAACCACGGTGTACTAATACTACATGAGCGAATCATGTAGAAGAGTTTAGACTGTATAACGTGCTCTTTAATGGATAAATACAGCACCAGGCCATCGTGGAAAACCCAGTAACGTCAGCCGGACATGGCCTGCAGTTAACGGCCTGCGATCTAACATGATGCGTTAGCTACAAGTGGCGGCGGCGGCTGCTAGCAAGCAACACAACCACTTTCAAGTATTTAATGAATGATAAAACATCATGTAGTGTTGTTTCCACACACAAACGACAGAGGCACTCGGTCCAGAAAGCATTTTCTGATGCAAACTAACGGTACCGACGATGAGTAATGCACCCGCCGAGAAGCGTCCACACACATGGAAGCTAATGTCAGCAGCCTGTTCATGTGGATTGACCCATTCATGCACAATAAAGCGAATTATGTTCCTTTAGCTTTACTTTTAACTTTTAAAAAAGGTAATATCACGACCAGGCGGGTCTTTCAGCTGACAGAAAGCTCGTGCCGGTCGACCAAACAGGCTCAGAAGTGAACCGTGTTGAATGAGTCATGAGGGAGCCCGCCGGTGGGAGCCTCGCATCACCGCCCGCTCGAGCTAAAATAAAACATCCTCCCTCAGGTGCAACAATGGCGGCTTCTAAAGACGGTGAACGGAGCAGAGCGAAGGAAATACAGCGGATAAAACGTACCTGGTCTGTTACCACGTGAACAGGCATGACTGCCGAGTGTCTGTGCCTCTTGTTGAACAACGTGAGTGTGCGGGGAATGCCCTCCTCGAGCTCTCACCGCGCCTTTTAATGCAGCTGCGTCAAGCTACGTCCGTACGTCAACGACGCAGCGCAAGTTCCGTTACGTCGCTCTACAAAATAAGAGTGTCATTGCTCGGTGAAGTGCTTTATCTGAGTAAGCTTGAAATGATTTTAAATGTAGAGCAGTAAAACTTAAAGTATCTGATGTTAAATGTACGTAAGTATCAAAAGTATAAGTAAAAGTAAATTATACACATATTTGGCTCTGATACAGTATGTAATCTGTAAGGTTACTCTGGTAACTAACTGGAAAGATCATCACTATTCAAATAACACAACACATCACTTTTTTTTCATCTGATTCAATTTCATAATGTTCTACTTTGGCTCTGATCTGTAAAGCAACTAGTAACTAGAGTTATCAAATAAACGTACTGAAGTAAAAAAAAACAAAAAACAATATTTGCCTCCAAATTGTAGTGGAGTGGACGTATAAGTATGGTACTTGAGTAAATGTACTTAGTTACATTCAATCACTGAATGCAACTTGCAAACATACAGTTCACAGAATTCCTTTAAGCGCACAGCAATCAATGTGTAACAGTTAGTTTAACCAGCGGTTCAGGTTAACTTTGATTGTAAGTTTAATATTGATAGATATATATTAAATGTTGGCAATAAATGTGTGGTGTATTTTGAATCTTGTACACTGCAAAGCCTTTTCTACAGAGCATGGTGATGAAGGGTCTCAGTCATCCAGGTCCTGGTCATTTTAAGTAAACGTCCTTTTTTATAGAGGACGTTTATTTTGAAGGTCATCAGCGAGGTGTTATTTTCCTGTTTCGAAACTTTACACCAAACTAGCTTGACGCTGTTGGGTGTGTCACGATAAATCCATCTTCTTAACACGAAGATGCTTTACTATAGTAATCTAATGTTCAGTGTTTAAATCAGATTATTTACTGCTTTATTATTTACAGGCTTTTAAAACCGATACGCCACAGAGCAGACTATACACGAACCAGCTGATCGCACCTGATTAATAATGTTTTATTAACCAATTACAGAATCTTATGGTTGTTTGTTATCGTGCAACTTTTCATCTATCTCCTGAATGTTGTGTTTATTTCAGTGAGTGCAGTGAAGGGGGTTAAAACACTAATTCAGTCAGTCACAATGACTTGACATATTTCTTGGTTTACCGTAAACGACTGAGTCGGCGCAGCTCAATTCCAGTTAAGCAACGTCCCGTACGTGTCTTGACGTCATTACGTCATCGCTATAGTTGTTTTCCACTTCAGATGTTCACATTCAGTTTGTCTGTAAGTACTTTTGTAATTGAACTTGTGAACAGTAAAGTCTTGGTATAAAAAACAGTGTGAAAACATACATACATTTCTTGTGCAAAAAAAAAGGTTTGCCTCACAATTTGCCCCTCATAATTTGTTTATTCCAACAAAGTGTAACTTGTATGTTATGAAGCTTTTAAACCAACTAAATTCATAAAACTGAAGCCAATATTTTTTGATCCTGTTAGATGTTAGAAATCAACATTTGCTGACACTAGATCTCACCCACTTTGGTGTTGAAGCTTCACATTTGCACAGCTGTATGGTTTATCACACCGAGCAAAATCCTGTCCATGTGAGTAAGCACAATGACGTGCTTAAATATTAACGCAGACCAGTAATCACTTCATATCGGGAATCATAGCATAAGAATGATAAAGTGGTTTCATTTCCATTAAATGTTTTTTGACTCCCGAGTATGACATGATATTGAATAGGTCTGCACTTTCTGTTCATTTTCTTAGTCTGGTGAAAATGAAACAATTATTCACAACATTATTTTTGATTATATCTTGTTCTATAGATCTTTACTAAAACTCCTGTGCTAATCTACTGGACAAACAGCATCCTATGCAACCATGGAGCCGGGGCTCTCATCACCGCCACATCCTTATGAAAGTCTAATTAGAGTCTAAAAATACAGCCTATTTCCTGATCAAACAAAAAGCTGCACTTGGCAGCAGGAGGCCAACAGTGCCTGCTCTGTTTTTGTTTTTGTTTTTCCCCCTGTTCTTCTCAGGTCTCAAATGCAACACATGCATAAATTAAATGTATGGATAAAGTTTTATTTTGTCTTTATTAACAACCAAAACTACAAAAGGATTAACATTTTCAGGTGATAACAGACAAAATATGTTGTCATTGTGGTTACAAAAGGCACTCTACTGAGCCAGTATGAAAATAGCTGGTTACTCTGTAAGTGTCTGTTGCTCAGTCCTTCATTTACGAATACTGTAATAATGTGTTAATTACTAATAATACTGATTCTCCTCCATTGAGCCTGCATTTGGCACATCAGACTGCGATGACAGCCTTGCCGATGTTTTCTCCCTTCAGCAGCCCCATGAAGGCAGCTGGCATTTTTTCAAAGCCTTTTGTGACGTGCTCCCGATACTTCAGTTTGCCCTGCAGATGCGCAAAAAAAAAAAAATTACACCAAGCAGAGAACACTGGCAACACTACTAGTTGAGATTAAATCTCCTACTGAAGATCAGACAAAAACCTGAATTAGATCCAACATTAAAATAAATTCCCTTCAGTCACTAACCTCTTTCAACCAGCCCATCAGCCTCTTGAGGGACTCGGGGTGCTTGTGCTCCCACCTGCTCTGCATGAAGCCCTCCATTTTAAGCTGCTTAAAGATCATGTTGAGGTGGGGGTATGGGCCTGAGAGAGGGAAACAAACTCTGTCAAGACAAAGTCGCCCTCTAGTGGAAAAGGGTTTAACTGCATTTCTGTTTTATGTTCACAAGCAGGAGTCAAGTTCAAGTGGGAAAAAATAGCAAGGCTATAATATATATAATATAGAAAATGTAAGTAGGGGGAGTACACACATGTTTGGGGGGTGGTGTCATTGTAGGTGGCAATCCCTCCACACACAGCTATTCTCCCAAAGTTCTTCATTTGTTGCGTGGCAGCAGTCCAAAAAGGGCCCCCCACCTAAAGAAATCAAGAACAGGGTTCACGCAGGTACAATTCAAGCACTTTCAAGGTATTTTCCAGACTCTTAAAGCCTTTATCATCACATCTAAATTGTGACTATAAATGCAACCGGTGTTGTAAAAACTACTCAAAGGTCATAGTTGAGTAAAAGGTAAAGTATTGAAATATTACTTTGGTAAAAGTAAAAGTCACCCATCTGAATAGAACAGAATGGAAAAGTAAATTATACACGTTTGGCTCTGATGCAGCATGTAATGTGCAAAGTAACTAGTAACTAAAGTTATAAAATAAATATAGAGAGCAGTTAAAAGTACATTATTTGCCTCCAAAATGTGGAGTGGAAGTATAAAGTACTTCAAAATTGTACTTAAGAGGAGTACTTCAGTAAATGTACTTAGTTACATTTCATAACTGAATGCAACTTGCAAACATAACGTTTACAGAATTCCTTTAAACACACAGCAATCAATGTATATTGTAATCTTGTGTATTTTACCTGCGGTTTATGTTGCCTCTGATTGTTATTTAACTCTTGCTAATTTTGGTTTACATGCATGATTGTATAGATGAAACACTGGATTGTTGAAATATACTTCTTCATTGTTTTCAAGAAGTATATTTGAATTGAAGCTGACCATGTAAGAGCATCCGGGAGCATGAATAGGAACCCTCCACAGGCTTGGACCTACAGTAAACCACCTTGACTTACATTCTCAAAGAAGCAGTCGTATCCCTCTGGAGAAGCCTTCTTCAGTGCCTCCTCCAGGGAACCGACAGTCTTGTAGTTGAAGGCCTCGTCGAAACCCAGCTCTTTGATGAAAGCCACCTTGGCATCGGACCCGGCCGAGCCCACCACCTTGCAGCCCTTGATCTTGGCAATCTGGCCCACCACGGAGCCCACTGCCCCGGCTGCGGCGTTCACCAGCAGGGTCTCGCCCTTCTGGAGTCCCAACACTTCTTCTATCCCGTACAGAGCCGTCAGTCTGGAGAGAAGGAGGCAAATTCAACCAACCGCTGTAATGTAAACTCTTTGTAATTGCTTCCATCGCAAGGTTATCAGCGCTCAAGAGAGCCATCTGGAGTCCTGCCTGTTTATTTTATCAAAGACGGACAAAACTCAGCGGTTCTGCTAAACTAAACAACTCGCTCCCTTTTACACAAGCAGGGAAATTAGCTGCTTATCTAACATTTACTCAGGGAAGGTTAGGCCTTCTCTTTCTCAATAATAGCTCGCACATGGAAGTAGCACAAGCCTACCCCGATGTGAATTACACTGATGTACGACTTCCTTCATTTCTTAAAGTGATTATGTCATGCATCTTTAATTTTTATTGAGTCAACCGGATGTTTTTGAGCTTTTATTTCATCGTGATGATTCAGCTCAGACAGCTTTATGACATCTGTCTTACCCTGGCATGCCGATGGTACCCAGAGCCAGCGACAGCGAGACATCTTGCGGCCAGTCGGGCATGATGGGAGTCAGATCCGCCCCGTCACTGACTGTGTGGGTCCTCCAGCCGCCACGACCGATAACATGGCTTCCCACAGGAAATGCTGGGTTCTTACTTTGGAGGACCCTGCAGAAAAACAACAACAACAACAACACTTAAACAGAGAAGAAATATGTCATCCGTCAATCACAAGACACTCACCACTTAAGTTTATGTATTGAAGTGTTGTGTGGTATCCTAGACAACCGCACAAAGTCAAATCATGTGGCAAATGAGTTTTGTGCAACAACAAAGCAAAGAAAATTCCCAACATGTGGGTTTTAAAGGGAGATTGGGTATGTTTGGCCACTGAGTAATTTCTTCTGCGTGTTTATCATCAGTGAAACAGATGAGAGCGTCTGAACTTTCAGCCAAGAACATTTGGACTGTCTGTTTTCGCTTTCTATGAATCAAAGGCTTTGGTAATTAATAGCAGGTGCGGGACCGGTTCTGTTTCGGTAAACGTCAGGCATGTGCGGTCCATCGTGACAAATAAAAGACATTCCTCTGTGTGCGGAGGGTTGTTTGTGTTCCTTACTTGGCCACTTGAGTTCCGATCATCACGTCGCCTTCTTTCATGCGAGCCCTGCTGAAAGGCCTGGAGAGGCAAACATGAAGTTTTAGATGCATTTTATGGACTCGTGGATCCCAATATTAATTACGAAAGTTTTTTCCCCAGACACATGATCCTACTCACCTCATGTACGGGTCAACACTGAGAAACACAGCTTCCAAGAGCACCTCTGAAACAAGAAGAGAGCGAAGCAACATCGTTTACACAGATGTTTTCCTCTTCTGTGTGCGACTCATTTAAAGTGCTTTGTGTTTGATGTTTATTGTCCTTTAAACCTAAGCAGAGAGAATATAGAGTAAAGTAAATCATAGAGTAAATAGTAGAGTAAATAATCATCATCTTACCCCCATCTTTGGGCTCAGGAAGCTCCTCCACCTTGAGCTCAAAGTCGCTGTCCTTCGGGAAGCCGTCAAAGTGTTTGGTCAGGATCCACGTCTTGGCTTGGACCATGATTCTTTGTTCGGGGCGGCTGTGAGAGACAGATAAGGGAATTTGAGTGAAAGTTGTTATCGCTGATTCGATAAAGCCTATCTGAATCATGATGATTAGAAAAGGGGGCTTTGAGCTTTCTGAAAATGAAGAAAGATGATTTAACTCAGCATTACAGGAGGTGCCTGGACTTGGAGATACTGTGGGTCCAAATGTTTTAAAGTTACATTATACTGTATGTGAAAGGTGCACTTTGTGGTCTTGGGGAAGACATTGTAATCAGAAGAGAAATATCTCCTCGTTTTTGTGACTGAATAAATAAACTGACATTAAAGGACAACACAATTTCATGCTGTTTTACTACGTTTATATGTGGCGGACCCTGCCACCTTTATAGCTTCAAACAGTGTTCTGAGGACCTTATTTTCCTCTGAGAACAGCTTGTTTATTCAGTTATTTCTGAGTTCGTATTATCACCTCGTCATTATTGTAAATATTAAAATTCTGAGTTTGAACTTCTCCAAAAACACACAGTGCCCCTTTAAGTCTTAAACTGATAACTTCTCCTCAGGTCTGAGATTAGATTCAGACTGAATTAATGATAAAGGTATGTGCAGTGTTACAGCCAATCTACCTGCAATGCAAACCCCACCCAATAATTAAAGAGGAACGTCTGCCCAAAACCTGCCTGCACACATACATATAGTGCTTATGAAGAAAAGAAAAAACCCCAAAACAGGAAGAAGCAAGTGCAACTATTTCCAGATTGTGCAACTCAACCACATCAATGACTTTACATCTGATTTTGACAGAGGATAGCAGTAATTAAATGAGTAGTGTCGTAGTGATGACGTAAACACAACGTCAAATATCAGTAAGATAACACTAATGTAGTCATTGTTTCGAATAAGCAAACAGCAATAAATCATAAGATCATAAGTGAGAAGTGAACTCCCTTTCTACAGTGACTGACACTCTGCCATGTTTACCAATGCCCCCTCTCCTAAAATAAAAGCTATAATAAAAGCTGCAGTTTGTTTTGTTAGTATCTCATATCACACACACACACATACACTCCCATGAGCTTGATCTAAATCACTTACCAGTTGTCGATCTCCACAAAGAAACAGCAGACGAAGGACTGAGCTCACAGGAGCAGGTAGCGGCGAGTTGTTGGAAGCATGGGAGGAGAGAAGGCGGGAGTCCAGCCTCAAGCGTCAAATCTGATTGGTCGGGAGCTAAACGCGGCCGCCAACGTATGACGCAGGACGTCGCGTTGTCTCTGCGTGCCGACGTGCTTTCAGTTCGGATGTTGGCGCGGGCAAAGAAAATGGCGAGAACGGGATGCTAACAAGACGGAGCTCCGGAGTCAAGTTGTAAGTTATACAGTGGCAGTTTGAAATGTGACTTTTGTCGACAAGACAACACACGACACACACTGTTTTAGACAAAACTGAAGGCGCTATAGTAATTAGTGGCCTAGCTTGCGTCACGCTTTCTACATTTTTACTAGCTAGCGTTAGCTTTGCATGCTAAACACAAGAGGGGGATAGCGCTCTGATGGTCACTTCAGCAGATGACATGCGAATACGTGCCATTGTAATCCATCCATCAGAAATGAATTGTGGGATTACTGAAGTGTTTAATGTTGTTAACACTGTTAATAGATACGTTTTCCTAAATGTACGTCACCTGTGGCGGAGAGTAACATAAATAAAAATCATGGTGTTCACGTTACTTGAGGTGAAGGTTTAATTTAGCTGTTTTATATCGAGTGGTAGTCTAAGAAGAGACTAGATACGATAAGTCTGATAACGTAAGCGTATTATATTAGTCATGCTGATTTACATGAGAAGTTATCAAAACACAGTGAAATCAGACAAAAGTTTTGCAAGTATTTCCACGAAATCCCGGAATTCACCCTCGCCCGATTCATGCATCATACTGTTACCTATTACTAATGTTTGAATGTGTCCCGATCTGTTTGCAAAGTGTCCAGTGCACACTTAGCTGGCCTATTTCCCATTAAAAATTAGAAATGCAGTTTCTCAATGGCTCAATAGCTTCGCTTGTAATCATGAAAGGTGGAGACTCCCTGTCCCTGACAGTTTACACTCAGTTTTCAGTGTAAAACTTAATACTAATGCAGTGCAAAAATATAATACCTTGATTTATGTTCTAATGTTCAGATCTTGTTAGAACTGTTGATTCAACTTAATTTTTTAATAATAATATAATAATAATAATAATAATAATAATAATAATATTAAACTTGATCTATGCAGCGATCTATGAGTGCTTTGACAAACAAGCAAAAGCAGGAAAGACAATATTACAGAATAACCACTCAAATCAGTCAAGCCAAACACAAGGCAGCATAGTCTGAGGTGGGTTAACACAATAAGGCAGAACAGAAAATGTCAAAACACAAAAAGACAATATGAGGCGAAGTAAAAGGAATAAAGGCCATAAAACATGCAAACTCACAGACGATAAGAAGACGACATCACAGAGAGCAGTGAAAAGGAAAATAAATAGATTCCCAACACGGAACCAGCAGCAAGCGACCTATTGAAACGCACCATTAACTTGAGTAAATTTGTCGATTTTTCTGGGTTTGAACATTCTTGGAAACATTTGGGATAATGTAAGTACACAACTCATGAAATTATATAACTAAGGTCTAGTCATTTTTAGATATTTTAATGCAGAATTCTTACATATTATACTTTTAAGGGATTGTGAATATGCTTTACTATACGTACACTCACTCTCTTTGTATCTCTTCACCTAATCTTTAATAATCCACACTGTGCTGCTGTGTGACAGACACCCAGTACAATAACAAAGGGGGGCACAAGTCCTGAGCTACCATGTTGGACGGTGGACAATTTGTGGAGGCCCTTGGCCGTCTAGGTTATCCTGGCGCATCATCATTGAAGCCCTCCGAGTTCGACTGGCTGTTTGACTGTGCCCCGGAGAACCTTCACTTTTGGCGCTTTGTCTGTCGGACCCTCAACCGGAGCAATGTTCTCACCATGGAGGAGGCGCACGCCTTTCAAGAGCTACAGAAGTCTGGTAAACCTCTTCTGGATGAAGCAGCCTTGGGCGAGGTCCTTAAAACCATTGGATCTTCAGATGGAAGCAGTGCAAACATCTTGGGGCCTTCATCTTCATCCTCTATGTTTGCGTCAGAGGGGGATGTAGCCGTAGAGGACTTGGAGGCAGAGCTCGAAGCACTGCGTAAAGAGAAAGAGTTGAAGCAACGACGCTACAACAGGTTGCAGGTTGTGGCAACCTCCCGTGCAGATGTTGACCTGCGACTTTCTGCAGAGCTAGAGAGCGCTGCATGTAAGTTGAAGGATGCCAGTGCTTCCATTGGAGCTGAGAATGCTGACACCAACACTCTATTACAAAACCTAACAAATGAGGTGAACAAACTTGCTTCATATCTCCTGGTTCAGCCAGAAGCTAAACAGAGCCCCTCTATCTCCAAAAGCCCCCCTGTCCTCCTGTCTCAGCTGTCCTTGGGTCCCTACCTGCATCAGGAGGAGCTCAACACTAAAACACTGACTGCCTTCACTCGGAAGCATTTCTTCCAGGGCATCACCGACATCGTTGAGACTTCTTGCTCTGAGCGCTTTCAGGTCCTTGACCTCAGTTCTTGTGAAGGTAGGGAGGAGGAAGAGAATGAGGACAAAGGGAGAGACAGGGAGGAACGAATGTTGGAGCGCAGGAGGACAGAGATGGCCCGACTTCAGTGGTCTCATATTGTGACCCAGCACCAACTGATGCAGGCCAAAGCAGAAGAGAAGAGTGTCGAGGCTGGACTGGACTGGCTCTCTGAGAAGTCCTCTCATACCAAGGTAAAGCACACATGTATGGCGTATTTTTTGTATCTTGCCAACAACATCATGATTTTCATTGTCTGTTAAGTTATCATGCTTCTGGCTTCCTCTTTTGAGCTCTCCTTCATGTGTATCTCTTCACTCTGCCAGAGCATTTCCACCTCCTCCTCACTGCATGTCCGTGAGGTTGTGTCCAGGAAGGAGCTGCAGATGGTGGAGGCTGAACTGGAGGCTCTGCTCCATGGACCAGTACCTGCTGCCCTAAGGGAGTCAGCCAGGCTGATTAATGTGCCTGTAGTGAGGGGAGACCTGGCTCTGCAACTGGCCAGGCAGGACTACTACACCTCCAGACAGGATCAGGTTAGTTGATGAAATCATCTATTTCAACCTGGGTGTTTTCTTTTATTTTTTTTAAACATGTCTTTTGCCAGTTTCCTGCAAAAAACACGGAACCACCTCCTACCTCTCATTGTAAGACGGTGTGCAAATAAGAATCAACAGCCAGAGTAAAATAAAATGTGTAATCCCTTCTAGGTACGTGACTACCTACTCCGCCAGAAGGCGTCCTTTAACCTGGTGCACCTGGCTCAGGAGATGGAGTTGAGGAGGTGGAGGACGTGTCTCAAGCAGCTGTCAGAAGTGAACAGCAGACTGGTCAAGGAAGATAAAGCGGCGACCCTCAGACTCGAGTCCCTGGCGCACCCTGACCTGGCTATCAACACCAGGCACAACCCTATCATCAGCTGCAAGGATGCAGCCTTTAGCAGGTAAGATGACTCAAGCTGTGTGGACCATAGACCTGTATTAGAGCTGAAACTTCTTTTTCTAAAATGACTTTAAAGGGTTAGGATCAGGGTTAGCCATATGTTCTTAACAGGCTGCTTCACTTTTCAATATAATCAATTCTTGAACACAACTCTCTCCTCAGACTCCTCCAGATCCTTGACCATGATTCAGCCCACGGTCGATCTGAGCCATTTCGGACGTATGAAGCATTAGACCAGGCTGCTCATGACCTCGCAGGCAACCTCCAGGTGACCCGAGATGCCCTAGCCGGTGCTGGCCGTGAGCAGTACTACACAGCTGCTCGTCTTAATGGCGACTGTGAGGCTCTCCACAGGGCAATGTACACAGAGTTCCAGCAGCTGGTCTTAGGGCCGCAGGTACGTCCAATGGCCTTCACTGACCAGGAGCTGCTCTGTCCCAATGCACAGGTGGGTTGTTTCCTTTCATTTTATGCACAGTCAACTTGGTAAACCATACAGAGTGTTACAGAATCCTTAATGTGAGTCAGTTGATTTTTATATCACTCGTCACTGTTGGTGAGGGAAGCTGGTAGCACAATATGCTTGCACATTTCCACTTGTTTCACAATGTCGAGACACATGTCATGTACAAAATCACTGGTTTAAGCGTGACGTGACACAAGGCTTAGTATCAGGAACAGTGTTTGTTTGTATTTGTCTGTGTGCTTGAGAATATTCACATTTTCTCGCTCAAAATCTCAACAGTTTTCAACTTTCTACACACAACTGTATATTTTCTGTTGTAGGACGTGATGATGTTTTAAGTTAGGGCTGAACAATAAATTGAAATATTATCAAAATCACAATACGGCCAAGTCCAGATCGCACGAGATGTAGTTGTTTATTGAGGTTAAATGTGTCAAAACCTACCATTAGAAATGAAGCATTGTGGTCCTATAAAGATGCGTCAGCCTATAGACGTGACAGAACATGTTCATTTGGCACAACTCCGGCAAAAATCACCTCATCATTTATGTTTTCCTTGTGGAAATGAAGCGTTTTGACACAGCATATATGATAATATGTCATTTTAACATCTGTTTCTGTACAACTCATGCTGAGTTCACTCTGGATTAGCTCATCAATGAGACTTTGAAACACCTCGATGAGTACACTTTTAAAAGCATAAGTAATCAAAATTGCATCACCATTTTTTAAATCAATTACCTCACCTTCATGATATGACTTGTAGAATTGACTTTATATTGACCCATTTTGTTTGTACATTGACAAAATACTTTCTAGTTCATTAGGTAACTGTGAAACTGCTTCTGTTTGATGTAGTTTCACATCTGTGTTTTCTTAACATAACCTGTTAAGCCAGTTATTTAATTTCTCATCCCTCTTCTTTGTGTTCAGGAGCTGACGTCGAAGCTGGTGGAAGCAGAGTCTCAGCTGCAGAGTTTGCAGCAAGTAATGCAAGAAATCATGGGGGATGTCAAAGCTAAGCGCTCTCAGCTGGAGCGCAATGCCCTCCTCAGGCGGGAGAGGGAATTATACATCTACTTCCACTTGGATGCACGGCTGCTGCAGAAAATAGTCGAAGATCTGGAGGGAAAAATGTCTGCGAAGAGAGGGCAGCAATAAAAGCGCTGATGACCTCAACATGGAGTTTCTGTGCCAAGGGAGTCAACCTGTGTTGTATAGTTTGAGGAGATCTGATCAGTACAGATGGAGGCCAATCTTTTTAGTAGTCTTTGACTCATCTTTGAGATGACGCTCAACTTGGGATAAAGTCTCTATTGTATAAGAACATTGCTGCTTATGTAATAATTGAGATTCGTGTGATTCTTTTGAGTTGTAATACAATTTTTACAACATAAACTAATCAGAGAAGAATTTTTGACATGTTGTGTCTTGTGATGTTCTAAAGTGTCCTTGTTTCCTTTTGTGTGTTGTCATCTGATAAATAAAGTATATTGTTATCTTTGTGGAGTTTCTTTTATTACAGAAGTCTATTTCTTGAGGATTAGCAGTATTCGTGTTAGAGATCTTGTTCAACAGATTTCTGCACGTTATCTGAGATGCCACTTAAACACCAGGTCTGTGTAACTGACCCAACTCTCCCCTTTGTCCTGTTTAGGCAATTGACGGTTGAAGAGATCCTCAGGTAGAGAAAAGAGTAGCAGGCAGGGAGGAGATGGAGCAGTCTAGCAGCAGGTTGTACTCAGGACATCTTTCCCAGGCAGCCCAGAAGATTCTGGCTGTTCTGCGGGCCCAGAGTCTACAGACAGGCAGACGCAGCCACAACTACTACGATCGCAGGCAAAGTCAGTCAGAGCAAAAGCATAATACATCTTAAGCTTGTAGTATATAATAAAATAATCAGATTTCATGTAAATTGCTTCATGTTCAGAACAATTCAGATGAACAGGCTGTATCAAGACATGTATTATGTCCTCACACTAATCACACATTTAATCCCTTTTTTAATTAATATTCTACTTATTTTTTTTATTGGCATTGTTGAAACCAGTAAAAATCAATATTGTAACCATGTAACATTTGGGATGATTATATTTTAACTTGGTTTCTTAGTTGTTCCCAGGGAGTTTATAGTTTTCTCCTTGCTTGTGTACGTAGTACTGGAGAGGTATCATGGCAGCCAGAGGGAGCTTTTGGCTCAGAGCAGCTGGAGCATGAGTCAGGAGGAGAGCAGAGATACACACCGGTAAGACAGATTAAATAGATATGAAAACATGCACTTATGTTTAGAGTATCCATTTTGTCAATATTTAACTGCAGTCAGATTGATATTACTTAACTTACAGATGGTTGCAGAAGCATCTTGACCTTCATAGTGACGCCACCAGTTTTAAACAATTTATTAGTATAAACAAGGGCAAAAATTATATCACACAGGGTTTTAGCCAACAGTAGATCTAATTGTTTGGGTTGGACAGTTCTGTAATAGGTGATGTTTATAACTAAGTTTAAATATGAGGCATGATTTCTTTTATATACTCATTAGTATATTTTAAACCTTAATGTAAATGTAAAAAGTTAAAGAAATCCCTTTGCTAATTTCTGGTTCAGCCCATGGTCCAGGCCCCAAGTGTCCTCCTTTTCCACCTCTGACCGTGACTTGAGCTCTCAGACCTCGGCCTGCTATCAGTCCTCGCAGACACCAGACTGCTGCCTGTCGTCCCCAGCCTCCTCCTGCTGGGATCCCTCACTCCAAAGGCAGGCGCCTCAGAATGAAGCCTATTATCAGTGTTCACAGATTAATTCCCACAGAAAGTACTCTGAACCCCCTGCTTACCAGTCTAGTCAGTCTCTGCCTCTCACTCAGCATGAGGTGACTCAGACAGCAGCATCAGTCTCCCATAGAGACAGATTCACCCTGTACCCCCAAACACCAGAGAGACTTTTTGGACATCAATCTACACCATGGATAGAGTAAGTAGCAGGGAGAATGGGGAAAATATTTTATGGTTATCATAGTTAAGTGTGTTAATTTATGTATAACATGTTTGAGAGCATTTCATGTATTCAGAAATTCTCAGGGGTTAGGGAACATTTTGCTGCTTTTATAACTTTAACACAAAGGAAACGGTGTCAAGTTTAGCATGTACACGTTATAAAATTAACACAGTCTGTCTCTTCACCCTCATAGCTCCGCTGAGGAAATCAGGCCGTCTTTCATCCACACGCTCTCTCCAGACGATGAGGTTCTTGAGGTATTGTTCCCCACTGCAGAGCCCCCTAATACTGATGAAGAGGAGCCTTCTTTTGCTTGTCACCCAGTTTCATTCTCCCTTAAAATAAGTAAAGAGACAGATACCAGCACATCAGGCCAACAGAAGGAAAAGAAAGTTACAGACATTTGGCACATCGGTAGAAATGAACTTGAGGACACTGAAGGTTCAGACAGTCAAACAAAGTGGAAAATTCCTCTCTCTGACCCCACTGGAGAGGCCGCTCGTGCAGGAGAAGATAGAGGCAAACTATATCAGCAACTGCAGTCTGAAACAAGTAGAACTGGAGGGATACATAGACTTCACAGTGGCACTGTAACAAGTCAGGATACCTGCTGTGATGCACTTTCAAACAAGCCGGTGAGAAATATAGTTGTGGTTTCAGAGAATATGACTGAGGCAGGTGCCGGACAGCTTTTGAACACAGACCATGAAATTCAGGATGGACTAAATGAAGCTACGTGGGATGCAACCCAGCTAAATAAGAAAGGATCGGCCAATGAAATGGGAGGAATTCAGCTCTTGGAAACCAAAAACACTGGTTTAGAGCAGATTTTGAACTTGTTATCTACAAGTGTCATGGACAAAATCTTAGACTGTGATACTAAAGGAGAAAAGCTTGAGGAGACAGAAGAAAATGACTTTGAGTACAGACTTAATACACCTGAAGATGAACATCCTCCTGGCAGCGAGAGTGCAGAGATATCAGTGGGATTTCATACTGTCAGTCCAAAAAAGATCTCAAGAGACCACAAGGTGAGCCACTGCCAAGCTGAAAACGCTCAGGACATGAAGCACCGCACAGAAAGCTCATTTATGCAGCCTGAGACCAAATTAGTGCTAGGTGACAAAACCTCTGATAACCTGGGGAGCACTGCAGAAGACAGAGTAGATGTGATGGAGGTCGGATTGGAAGTGGAAGCAGAGGCAGACACGGACACAAGCACTGAAGATAAGATTGAGACAGAACCACACCTTTGCTCTGACCTTCAACTCAGACAGAAACAGTGTGAGGCAGATGATAGAGAAACCAGCGAGTTACGTGGACGAGCGACTGAGTCAGGAGAGAGTGGGACAGACGGAGTTGAGTCAGAGATGCCATCTGATGAGTGTACATCAACAGGTAAGTGCATGATAGGCCTCATTTTAAGAATAGTTTGTCACGTCCTCTTTATTTAAACAGGTAAGGGCTTTTTCAAAGAATAATAATGCCCTGAATAAAAACACATACAACATATGTGCACAAACAGATTATACATAAATAATATAACAAGCCAGAAACAGATAACTCATACATTCACACTGCTCCGTCATGAATTGGACATAAAGGACCAGCCCGTGTAATTTTGCACGTGTGTATAGGTTGTTCCATTTTTGCGAAGCAGTATATTCAAAAGCCAGTTTCTTAATCTCAGCAGTTGGTGGAAAGAGTACTGAAAATCTGTACATGAGTGCGAGTACAGTTATATTATTGAAATATTACTCAATTACAGTAAAACTACTGGTATTAAAATAACACTTAAGTAAAAGTACAAAGTATTCTTTTCAAACGCTACTAAGAGTATTAGTTACTTGTTAACCGTTGATTTTTAATGCATTTTTTTTGTCGTTGTCAGGGTTTTTATTAATTCACTTATTTTATTTAAGTAAAATTACAGTGATTATGCTGTCAAAAACAGGTAGTTTGCAGCATTTACCACTAGAGAGTGTTAGAATACCTTTTTATGTATGTGCTTTAACCAACTGCAGGAGTAAATTCCCTCCAAATATACAGCATTATCAATTCTTTATCAAGTCAGCTAACCACACTCAGAATTCACTAAAGACAATGGATCTCTTTAAACAACTGAAGCAGTATTAAAGCTATCTAATTAAACAGAAACTACTAAAATCCTACTCTGTCAAAGTCAGAGTACTGGGGATGTTAAATTAATGAGGAGTGTGGAACCAGACCAAGTCTTTAAAGCTTAAACGTAAAGTCAAATGTGTACAATTCTGAAAGAAAGCAATATACTGAAGTTAAACTAGAGGGTGCTAAAGTATTTCAAGTGGTGTCTTTCAGCCATCTTTCTTTCATCGCAGTGGCGGGGCGATGACAGAGCAGTGCTGAGGCAACTCAGCACTGACGAGGGATGTTGTGTGCCTGCTCGCATTACAGCCGCAGGAAAGGGAGCTTGAGTCTCAGCTGCTGAGACAATGCTGAGTCAACTCACGTACACGTCTACAAAAAACACACGCTCAAACAAGTCGCAAGTTGTGTTGTAACAGGATGCCAGTTTGATCTTAGGTCGGAAATCTAGAGCTGACCTTGTCCTGCCGCACGCTGCTGACATCCCACACACGTTTGTACATGCTTACTCAAACACATGCTTACATAACAGAGTGAGATCATTGATTGAGCATGTGTGTGAAAGCGATGATCTGATAGAAAGGCTCTTACCTCCTCCCCTCTAGAGGACTCAGCTAGAGAAAGTGGTTCCATGCCAACATCGGCCCAGGAGTGCAGGACAAAGAGGTCAGGGTTCAGAGCTCCCTGTATCCAGCAGCACTGTGACAGTGTAAGTCTGTAAGATTACAAATACTGTATTAAATGGCAGCTATACTTGAGACTATTTTAGAAGTTTTATAATTTTGTCCTTTAACCCACAACATTAATTTTGCTTAGTAACTTTATTTGTGGAAAAAGTTTACCTCATTTGCTGAGAGTTGTTTACTCTTCTTTTTATACAGACATGCTCATGTGTCTTTATTTCCTTCCCTTTTATTGTCTGTCTCCCACTCTACCTCCATAATCCCCTGTGGGCAAAGGCAACAGAGTGTACAGCAGCAAAACACATGGAAAAGTCCTGAAATTTAAATAGCTGCTTTCAAAAGGATTAGGCTTCTATTTCCCCCGATGCACACAGAAATCAGTCTAGCTTGTGTGAAACAGGGACGCCGTTGGCGTTATTGCAGCACACTGACAAGTGATAGCTCCCCAATGAGTTGTGAAATAAAAAAAGTCCTGACAAAGTAGTCCACGATACATAATGCAGAAAAGGAGAAGGAACAGAATAGGTGAAGAACTACAAAGGGAGGATGGGAGGTGGAAAGGATGCTGTGAGAGAAGAACAGAGAGAAAGAGGTGCAGGACTTCACTGTATTGCTACAATCAGCAGCAAACACAGTCCATCATTCATTCTCTTACACTTTCCTGCACCCAGTACTTGGCTACGGGCCACGGCCTGCCCCTGCTTTCTATATCCTATAGCACAGGACCCTGGGGTCGGGGGGGGGGGGGGGGGGGGGGGGGGGGTTCATGACTTTGTCAGCAGGAAAACGGGTTGTGTTTACAGGGAAATGAGGAAGACTCTCCTCAGGGAGCTGAGTCACAGGAATTCCTTCCTACCACGACTTCTGCTGACAGCCATGTGCATGCATACACTCACACGTGGTCGGAAAATCCTCAGAACACCCAGCGTCTCTTACCTAGATTTCAAAGAATAAAGTGCACATGCACACACACTCAGTGCTCTTGCATAAATAGAGATGGGAGTAAGGGGTATGAATAATGGAGATGTTTTTAAGATGCTGGGAAGGTTACAGGAAGGTGAGGGTGTACTTTTGGGAGATCAGACTCAAATTTCTGTCCATCTTGGTTCACACCTTCTTTTTTTTTTTTTCACCACCACACCTTTTTCCTACTCCTCCCACTCCTCCACTGGGATCATACCAACCAGTTTATTATTTATTTTGACCTCTGTCACTTGCACCTCTCAAAGGGCTTAACATACACTATCATACGCACTGTGTGACATTTTATCTATTACATTACGCACATATAGCACAGGTCATATATACTACATACATACTGTATGTCCTACACATGTAACCTGTCAGATGAGTTCACTGCCACTGCACCCATTCAAATCTAAATGGATAGAGTCAAATATTCATTGTCATCCAGTCCACGCCAGCTTTTTTTCTCCATGAAAAATAAATAAGTATGAACGAGTGCGACTGAGTGACACTATATGAGACAGCCTGTCAGACAAACAGTGTCTTGACTGTCTGTGTTTTTGTCTGGGACACAGCGCTGAGGGCTGAATTTGTGCAACAATCCTTTCTTCACATCCTTCCTTTTTTCTTCTTCCTCTGTCTGGCTTCCCTTTTTACTTCTTGCTCACCCACCTGCTCATCTGTTTACTTTCTTGGCTTTCATCCTCCCTTCACAAATTTCGTATTGTGCAACTAGATGCAGAACATGAATGGGAGTAATTCAATAAGGCGTGCATTCTTCTCTGTGTTAAAGCTAATTATGTGCAGCTAGAAAATTTAGGGTCATTCAGCTGACTTCTCTCAACTGATTTGCTGATATGTATTGATTCTCTGTGCAACAAAAGTAACACAGACAGCGAGAGTCTGTTTTCAGGAATCCTTCTTAATCTATTCTTACCTCTCCTGCTCTCTCCTTTTCTTTTGTCCCTGTCTGACGGCACACTATTCACCTTTCTGCTCTTTAGACTGCTAATGGAAGCATCAGAGGGAGCAGCTCAAGCGTGGCACTGGCCCCAACAAGCACTTATGCTGCTGGACAAAACTCCTCCTCGGTGCAGGAATTGGCCTCAACTGCTATTAAAGCAAGCAAAAAACTGAAAAACCTAGACCTACCTACTTTTCTAAATCATCCTCCACTGATCCCTTCCTTCCCCTTAAAGAGGAAGCATGAAATACCCGAGCACCAAGATGATCATCCTTCTCCTAAAATCTCCCTAACCAGGCATCCTCCAAAATGGGAGCCACCTTATTGCTCCCAAAAACAGGCAGGGGAGAAAGGAGTTAATGAGGTGAAGAGAGTTTGGCCAGAAACTTTCATCTCTGAACTCCCAGAACCACAGGCTAAAGTCAGTCCATCACACAAAGCAGGAATAGTTGTAGAGGTACATAAAGAGAAATGTGCCACAAAGAAACCTCGACAAATTCGTCAGAGAAAGGTGGAGGAAAAGTGCTGTGAATCTACGAATGCCTCCAAATGGACGCCATCTTCTGTGACCTGCAAACCACTTAAGCACAAGCGCGCCAAACTGGGGCCTGACCAGGGAACAAATGGACCAAAGATATCCCATGAGGGGGCTAATGGTGGTGGTGAGCTCCAGAACCAATCCAAAGCGGGCTGTCTAACCACAGCCCTGACATCTGACCCCAGAGTAAAGGATTGTGGGAAGCTGAACCCAGAAGAGAAGATGCTAATGCTCGAGAAAGCTGGGGAAGCCAAAGCACTGGTGCTAACCTTGGTGTACCGGGATGGAACAACTCAGCTGGACGCAGAGCAGGTGAGCACGCACAAAAGTTGAGCTTTGACACGCTTGAAATAAGCTGAAAAAGTTTAAACACTGTGTCATTAACCACTGCCTCATGTTAATTTTCCTCTCTGATCCTTGATACAGAAGCTCACTCCAGCAGTGTGTGGCCTCCTCATGCTCGTGAAGAATGATCTTGACGGCAGAACACCAGAGGACTCGCTCGGGCAGAACGACAGTCTGGTCTACTTAAAACTAGAGCACACACCTGCATGGGCCCAGCAACACACACACCAGAGCCAGGAGCTCTTTACTAGGTCTGTCTGTGTGTGTGTGTGTGTGTGTGTGTGTGTGTGTGTGTGTGTGTGTGTGTGTGTGTGTGTGTGTGTGTGTGATTGCATGAGAGCGATGTGAGGGGGGAATAAGTTGATGAGTGTTAATTTGAAGTGTGAGTTTATCCATTTGTGCTTTTGCATCCATTAATAAAAGGCTTTGTCTAGGTGTGGTAGTGTTTTATACTTAATTCATTTAAAAACGGGAGTACTTATGTGTGTGTGTGTGTGTGTGTGTGTATCCCATAGAGATATGCTGCTACAGGTGCTATCAAGATCTCAACTGGTGGTGTGCTATAAAGCCAAGGATTTGCTTCGTACAGCTCTGCAGTTTTACCGACGAGACCTCAGCTGGAAACAAGGCAGGGCACACATACATAAACATATACGGTACATGTAGATTTTTGCCAGGTTGGTTCAGTTATGTTAATTAAAAAAAGTTAATTTAAAAACAAAAAAGACTGAGGAAATCAATAGAAGCTTTGAATATAAAACAAATAACACACAAATAACACTCAACAAAACCCCACAACTCTAAAGAAAGTCGTTAGTTTCATCCTTCACAAACAACAGCAGCTGTAGACAGGTCGAACTATGTTGATTACAACGGATTTCTGTAATGACAAGATGTGCTGTAATCTCCAAAAATGTGTTGCTCATCTCATCAGTATACAGTGCAGCAAACAGAATACTGCTCATTATCATAAAGAGCTGTCTTCTCTCTCCAGTGGCAGGCTGTCATGTCCAGGACCCAAAAGTGTCAGGGTGGCTACTGGATCCTGCAAATCCCTCCTCCTGCTACCAGGACCTTCTCAATAAACACTGCAAAAGACCCCATACAACACCTGCCCTGGGCACCAAGAAGGTTAGTTAAGAATTTTTTGGGCCCAAGTCAGGGAAATTCACCATTCTCCATCTAAGTGCCCATTCGTTGATACCTGGACTGACTATTCTCTCCTGAACACATGAAGAAGTGAATCCACATCTTCTTCTATAAAGCAAGCTGAGTATTTCTCTCCCCAACTATTCCTTTTCTCTCTGTTTGTCTAACTCTCTCAGGTTACTCAGGTCATCTCAGGTCTCTGTTCACTCTACCGGCTTAACATGGAGCTGTGTTTTAAACTGCAGGTTAGTCGATGTGCGCGCACACACACACACACATATATACCTGTACGTATTGTATGGAAACACTACACATCAACTGACCTAAATATTTATGTGTGTAGTGCCAGGGGCTGTGGGAGCTGTACTCGGACATGGAGCTGAACATGATCGCTGTTCTGGCAGGTGAAGACCACTCCACTTTTTCTCCCCAATGGACACCGAGCACACAAGTTTTTCTCTCTGACGCAGTGCATTCTTCATGAAAAATATCCTAGAATAATCCAAAATAAAGTGCAAACACATTTGTATTAGACTATTTGTAGTACACTGATGTTATATATCAGGTTATGTGGGTCATTAAATACTTTGTGTTGTTTCAGCCATGGAGAGCCATCGCATCCATGTGGACAAAGAAGCTCTTAAGAGAACTTCAGACCTGTTGGGGGTAAGACAGATCATCGTGTTGACATTGAATGTTATGGCTAGTTTCCATATTAGTGTTGACGACAAATAGAGCGTGACAGTTTGACTAAAGGACAAAGTTTGTATATGGCTGCTGGCAGAGTCAGCAAACTTATCTCTCACAGCCAGGAGTTATCATCATTTGCCTCATGACTGATGTTAATTTCCCACCAGAGCACAGCAATGGCGCAGGAGCAGCAGACAAATTTAAATGTTGCTCGGTGCGTTTAAAGATAGACAGGCAAGTCATTTAATTTACCTCCATTTCAGCGCAGGGCTGAACACATCGCAAACACTGACCAGAATCCTAATGCAGGTATGAAATAAGATCTTTACATTAGTCCTTGTTTTGAGGATGAAAATGTGTTGGAGTTCAAAGTAACAGCGTCCATGTGTTTACATCAATCAAACTTAATGAAAACACTCCCATAGAAGCTTGTAGAGATAGAAAACAAGTCTTGGTCATCCCGCGTGAAGGTATGACGTTCAGGGTCAGCTCAGATTTGCACCGCATCGCTCT
Source organism: Pagrus pagrus (assembly GCF_965226575.1). Lineage (NCBI taxonomy): Eukaryota > Metazoa > Chordata > Actinopteri > Spariformes > Sparidae > Pagrus > Pagrus pagrus. The sequence goes on along the minus strand of NC_140204.1, from coordinate 8,699,275 downwards.
AATCTGATTGCATTTTCAACCGGCTGCCGAGAACACAGCGCAGTCGACAGCTTCTGTATTAATACAAATGGGAGCAAAACAGTGGGAGGATATGAGAAACAGAGAGGGAAAAAAAGAGCCCGAGACAGAAAGAAAAATATAAATTTCTCTTTCTCTTCTCCTGGGTAGGATTAGCGATGTGGTGGGTGGACATCCTCCGGGGACCTGTCCTGTTTACATGCAGATAAAAACCAATCCTGGAGACGACACTTAAGAGCTATCACAGACTCACAGAGACAGACGCACAGATGTGTTGGACGCACACGTGCCGAGGAATACACGCGTGTTCCTGATCAATTTTGCAGGCAGTCATAGAGACGAACACACACTCTTAGTTACAACTCTTTCAGGCGCCAGCAGGGGTGTTGTTGTGGAGAGAGAGTCTTTTGGTGTCTTGCCGTGTTACTATAAATAGGATGGAGAGTCTGTCTTTTTCCTTCAAGAGGCTGTGCTGCAGGAGGGAGCATCACTGTCTGCCTCTGCCAACACACACACACACACACACTGAGGCACTGAAGTTTTTGCAGACTGCTGCAGAGTTATATGTGTGTGTGCTTGTGTTTTTGTAGTACGTGAGTGCAGCCACGCATGTCCCCACTCTGTCGTGTCGGATTTGGTTTTATCTAGGCTGTCAAGTTCACCTGTCTGAACACTAAACAGAGGATCCCTCCTGTCTGTCAGCCCTCATCTTACAAACATGCTCGCATGCTCTTTTGTCTTTTCAGCCAGCGTTATTAAAATTCAGGAGGACAAACGTTCTGTTTGTGTTCCCCCCACGTCACTCTTCAGATCCAATTAGACGTCCTCCTGTGGACACCCTTCAAGTCAAACTGAAAAGTCCACATTTCGATGTAATGATTAATCCAAAATATTTCCCGACAGTGATAGATTCTTGCCATAACTGCTCTGTGTGTGTGTGTGTTCGTGTGTGAAACTCAGTACTAAGGGGCTAGCATCCATTATTGATGAGGCAGTCTGGAGCCCGCTCTGGGCTAAGAGAAAGATAGAGAAAAGTACATATTTTGGATTTTTTGGTGCCTGGCAGCTCCCCCTCTTCCCCCTCTCTTCTGTCTCTTTTTATATCTCCTCTCTCTCTTGCTCTTTCTGCCATTGTCACTTCCCTCCCGCCTCTGCCCATCATGCTGTCAAGCTCTGTCTGTCTGAACAGTCCCACTCCGCTGACTGATGTGTGTTTGTTTCCAGTGTCATTTTCCATCAAGGTCCAACTGCAGCATTCCCTGCAGCTGCCCGGTCCTTACCTGTTCCTCTCCCTTTTATCATTTCTCCACATACCCACTTAAGTATGTGCATCACATTTCAACTTTCTTTGAACATTTTAACCCCCGTTTCTTTCCAACATTCACATCTCTGTTACCCTCTTCCTTTCCATTGCTTCCTGTCCCTCATTTCGTCAACCCACCTCCCCCTCCCTTTTGTTTTTTCCACTCTTGTGTCTGTTTCTCTTCTCTTCCTGTCAAGTTGTTTAGATGTTTTTGCTACATAGTGAGACTTGTAATGAGCTGCTGGTGTGTGCGGTTGTCGCTTGTTAATGTTTAGGCTGTATATTGTACGAGCAGGAATACTTATTATCTTCCCCTCATTTACTCCTCTTCATCTCTGTCTCACTGGGACTCAGCCTCTCGGCCTTCCTCTTTCATCCTCATACGTTTTTGTCAAGTGCCTCTATGTTTCACTCTCTTCTATCAGTCTGTTTTTCTTCCCCCTTTTTTTTCCATCCCTAGTGCCTCTTTGTTCTGGTCTCTTTCCTTTTTATTTTCCACCGTAGCCTCTCTTTTTACTCTCCGTTTCTTTTGACCACACTTTCCCCTCTCTACCATTTTCTCTCTCTCTCTCTGAGTTCATCATGCTGCCTGCGTCGACCATCCTTAGAAAGAAAGTTCATGAAATTGTGTCTGACTCTGAGTGTAAAGAATTTAGACTATGCGAGTGAACATATGTGTGTGTTTGTAGGTTGTTGCAGGTTGTTTGTAGGTTTGTTTTTTCATAATTTGTGTGTTGTGTTTGTGAGTGTGTGAAAGTTTTAGCAAATGCAGTTTGTCGTTCGTTCCTCTGTGATCCTAATGCTCTCACTGTGACTGAGGTGTGCATAAGGCAGATTAACAGAGCTTTGCCATTGGCCATTGAAAGGGAGGAGAAGCCAGACAAGTATTACACATATTAACAGTTCTCTCCACGAATAACCTCCTGTCTTCGGGGCATTGTGTGTAACCAGGTCTGGTTATTGTGACTGATAATTTACATATCTTCAAAAGTTTTTGGTAAGCTAGCCACCAAGATGCACAGATTAGGTGTTCTGTCATACATTGCATGAATACACTGCTGTCTTCCAACATTTTTATTGGCTGTACATCCACTGAGTGATTGACTGACTAATTGACGGTAAATCATTATACAATCCTTGTAACAAAAATGTAAGTTCAAACATAGAAAATATGGTAATCTTCTATCTATCTAAGCAGTTTTTATACCACAAATCTACACATGTACACTGACTTTACTACTGAGTAGATACTCACACCAACAAATATATTTATGATAGCTTCCCAGTCCTTCAATGCTTGTAAGTGAAGGAAGTTTGCTGTCTGAAATAGTGAGTAAATACTGGTAAGTTGGTTAAAACGAACCTTGAAAAGCATTTGCATTTCTATAATATTTCCCTCTCCTCTCTTTCTCTCTGTCAGACTAAGATGAAGCAGTTGGAGCAGGAGGCCCATCGAGCAGCTGGACAAATATTCCTGGTCACCAGCAACACTCAGCTACGAACAGTGTGTACATTTATGTCTAAATCTGTGTGTCGTATATCTGCAGGTAAATCTGTTTGCTTATGTATGTTTGCATGTGCGGCAGCTTCATCTTTAACTCTGTGTGTTCTATACCTCTGCACAAAAGTTTCTTTAAAAGAAAATGTGTGAAATTTCTGATGTTTACAATACGTATGATGCTTCCCTCTCTCTGTATGATGATTGTGTGTGTTCACCGCTGTGGACTTACGGATGTTGTGGCGTTATAATGTGTTCAAGGTTCTGTTTGAGAAGCTGTGCCTCCACGAGCGCTGCGAGAACAAGAAACTCCCGAAGACCATCAACAAACAACAGCAGTCAACATCAGAAGCTGCAGTACGGCATGCACAGTCACAAACACACACACACACACACACACACACACACACACACACACACACACACACACACATACGTCAATTTCATCCTCTAATCTCTTTTAATCTAATAAAACCAGCTCAGTCTTATTTGAAGTTTCAGTGTTTGTACTGATGAATCCAGAAGCACACACAAACACACACTCAATCCATTTCCTGGCACATTATTGCATTTTAGTATTTGATAAACCTTCGCCAAGTACAATACATACATACAAATCAATAGCTAGATGTTACCAAATTGATTTTTGTTGGATGTTTGCTTAATTTTGTCATTGAGCTCTTTAATGAACGACTTCTTCTCATCCTTTCTCTCCTCTGTCTTGTTTTTTTGCAGCTGTTGCAGCTTCAGGACCTGCACCCTCTGCCAAACATCATACTAGAGTACAGACAGGTCAGTCGTGCCTTTAATTCATGTGCCATTATTGTCAGCAAAGGGTTTCATGCCCTTATTAAAGCCAGTGTATTTTATAAACAATGTGCAGTTCTGCCTTTTGAGGGCGTAAATAAAGTCAATGGATACAGTTTGCAGTAGTAGAGCATACCAAAGTGTGACCATTGGTTTACCAGCAACAACCGTGTGTTGTAACCCGCAGGTTCACAAAATCAAATCGACTTTTGTTGATGGGATCCTCTCATGCATGATGAACAAGGTGAGCACACAGCTGGTTCAAATGTAAACTTATTCACACGTTCACCTAAAAGGATGTCTAACAGTCAAGATCTGTCACAACTGTGTTTGTTGCTCATTCTGAGAAATAGATTTTTCTAGACTTTTCTCCTCGAGGCTGGAACAACTGAACCAATCGGTGAAACCAATTGTTGCGAGGCTGCAGGGTGCAATTACTCAAAATGATCCCACAGCTTTTGTTTTTCTTTACTCGCGGTTTGGTTCAGCGTTAGCCCACAAACCCATCGTGTACCTCTTCATGCTGCTGGTGTGAATATCTCTATCATTATACAGTACTGCTGTGTTCGGTACTATAGTTGAGAACAACAGGGTAATGCCGTACGCTATTCAGACTTGTTCAGCCTCCAAAGGTGTGGCTGCTCTAACCCTACAGGCCTGGATGCTTTTGCTCTAGTAACATAACAGTAAAACACCTCATCTGAGTTTGTCTCTTTAATGTCTTGATCCTGTTTACAGCCACTGCTGTACTGACCTGGCAGAGAAAAGGTGCACTTCTGTGTCTGCCTGTCCCTCCACACTGCCTTTGTTCGCCTCTGTATGGGAGCAGCAGCTTGTGTTTGTCAATCTGTGCTTACTCAACTCTGCAAATGGGTCTGTCTGGCTGTCTCTAGAGCTGCTTGGCTTCTGATGCTGGTGATTCATTTGGTGGTCTGTTGGGCAGTGCGGGCAACAATCCCAGCTAGAGGACGGTGCTGTTGACAAAAACAAATATGATTTTTTTTTTTTACTCATAACCCTAATATGAAACATGCAGCAGTATTTTCATATAGTACTGTATATTTTGATAAATCTGTTTAAGTAATTTTTTGAGCAAAAGGCTAAATTCTCTGATTCCAGCTTCTTAAATGTGAATATTTTCTGGCTTCTTTCCTCCTCTATGACAGTATCTTTGGGTAGCAAGACATTTGAGAATGTCATCTTTGGCTTTAGGAAACACTGACTGACATTTTCTCACCATTTTCTGATATTTTAAAGACCAAATAACTAATCGATTAACTGAGAAAATAATCGACATATTAATCGACAATGAAAATAATTGTTAGTTGCGGCGCTAAACATCATATTATTTATCTTATCTTGCAGCTTTACGTGTGGCAGCATGCAGAAACTGATACGTAATTTGAGTGTGTTATTGCCAGGTATTGTGTTGGCCAGACAACGCGCCAGGTTGTGTCGTTAAAAAGCATAATTGGACGTTTACACCTCAACTCATCTCAAGGAATCTTTTCATTAAAGACAGTTCATCATCAGCCTCTGACGGCTGTGCTATCCTCATTTGTCAGGTTAATAAGCTCGCCTTTAACCAGATGTTGGGGTTGCACAATTGAACAACAGCTCTGTGCTTAATTGCACTGTTGCATGTTCGGCTTATTGCACCAACTCAACTGGCACTACAGCCCACGGACAGCTGTCGTATGGCACTGTTGTTGCATTTCGTTCCAAAAGCAGATTCGGAGAGATGAAGAGCGCAGCTGTTGTTTTCAAGCTGAATTGGGAAGGAATTAGCTATATGGAAACATAACTGATCATATAGCCAACTCACTGAAACATGTATATTACAAGATGTAAGCTGATGTCATCTAAATGTTGATGTCATAACACGTTGGATTTGCCAGCTTCCTTCTGATTTATTCATGTCTGCCTCTCTTTTTATATCTGTCTTTCTCGACAACACATCAGAACCACATTTCCTCTACATGGTACCAGACAAGTGTGGTGACAGGGAGAATCTCAGCCAAGCACCCAGTAAGTATGACCTGCCTGCCTCCCTGTTTGTCTTCACTTCTTTGTCTTTGTTTCTCTGCTCTTGAAACTACTCATTACGGTTGTTAAGTGGCTCGAGCTGGAGTTTTCAGTTACTGGAGCTCTCCATGGTGCTGAACGGTAGGCTGAACCTGCGGGTGCTGTTTGCTGTGCTGCTGGCCTCGGTTCATGAACCTGTGCCTTCTGACATTACTCAGCCGGCCATGTTTAATCACTATAATGGAAACAGGAGGACGTGAGTGTATTTATCAGTCGGTATTAGGCAAGTTAAGGCATGTAATGAGCCTGTTCAACTATTTTTTCCTCAGGCAGAGAGTCGAATAAAAGAATAAGTAAACAAGACTCACAATCTGTTGGATTCAGCACCGTGTTGTGTTAACCACACATACATTTTCTGCCTGCTGGTGTGTAAGATCATAACAAAACAGAAACAAGCTGTCTGGGTTTTGTGCACTCTGAATGAAACAGCAGGTCCTTTATATAACCTTCAAAATTCTCGATATCAGCGCTTTCTTCTCTTTTCTCCACTCTCTTCCTTTATAATCTCTGCTTCTTTGTCCACCTACTGTATATATCTTTCTTTTGCTTTCTTTCTTTCTCTCCTCACATCTCTCCCATCTTAGAGACTCTTTGAAAATGCGTACTGCATAGTAATTACAAAACACACACACACACAAACAGAAGAAGAGGTTCTTTCTCACAAATATAGATGTGGAGATTTGGGAGTGTTATGTAACAACAAGTTGGGATTTCTTTGAGATGTCCAGAGGGGGGGAGAAACAGAAGCATGATATGTGTGTGTTACTAAGATGCTTGCTATCTTTGTGAGGACCCATCTCAAATTGATACCACCCTATTGAGGACATTTCTGCATTTCTTGTGAGGTTATTTTGGCTTTTCGAAGGTTGAGATTTTGATTTCAAGGTTAGGGTTGGAGTGAGAGAGGGAGAGAAATGTAAGAACCAGTTCAGTGTTAGATAGAGCTGTAATGATTGGTTGCCAAAATCTAACTCAAATTGGCAACTACGGTATTTTGATAATTGATTAATCATTATATGTTAAACATTTGCTAGTTACAACTTCTTAAATGTAAGAATTTGCTTCTTTAATTTGTCATTTATGACAAGAAATGAATCATTTTGGTTTTGGACTGTTGATTTGACAAAAGAAACAATCTGAAGACAACACTTTGGGTTTTTGGAAAAATTGTGCAGATCACAATTTTTTGACGTAATATTGTGAAACTATCAGCAGATTAATCTGTAATGGAAATAATCATTAGTTTCAGCCCGAGTGTTGATATAAACTGTGAGTTAGGGTGCGTGTGTGGTTTTCAGAGATGTATTAGAGAAATGCTCCTGGTGTTCGCTCTCATGCACTTGTGTGTTTCTCTGTATAAAATCCATCTGTTGAATTTCATCCCTGAAGTAAAACACAGGCGTAGCCAGTCTAGGCTGTGATGATAACTCACAACAATATTGCACTATGAATGAGGTTTAGCTAAAATGGATTTTTTGATCTGTATGATGCAAGTATTTTCTTATATTTATGAATGTAAGCATTCTCAGTTTCTACAGTAGAAAGTCCTTTAACCAATATTGAGGTATTATGGGTTTAGATGTTTTACATTTGAATTTAATTTGAATTTGTTTGCATAAAAAACAGAAAATACAGTCACAACTTACTGAAGAATACATACATATGTTTAAAAAAAACAGACCACTACAAACAAATGCTTTGTCTCTCTTCTACTTGTCAGCCTCCTTATCTACCCTCTTTCTCTTCTCCCTGCCTCCTCTCGTCGGTATGGGACAGACGGTCGATAGCTCATTTCGACACTGCCCAGCTGTCAGGGTCCAGTGGTTCTGTCACTGAGTACTGCTCTAACACACTCACACATACAACCGTGGAGACATTGAACTTTTCTAATCTCACTTAGCGATCTGCTACACATTGAATTGATCGTTCTGCTACTGAATGATGAATGTGACTGCTGGGCAGCTGCGGTTTAACACAGCTCTGTCCCCTCTGTTTTGAAGCAGTGCTGGGATTTGGTTGAGCGTCACATTAATCTGGTTGTTTGTGTGTAGCTGTGTTGGTGTGTGTCTACCAGTTTGGTCTTTGAGGCTCTTATATTGGCTTGTGCTATAATTGTCCTTTGTTTTTATTGCAAGTAATAAATAACATTAAGCTCATTGGGAAAATTAGCTGATTCAGCTCCACACTGATTGTTTAATTTGTAATAACTTTGATTTAATGATTTGTTATGGGGGCTTACTGCAACGTCCAATGTTCTTAAAGGCTAAACAAACCTCTTATTAAAGTTTGAGTTGCCAAATAAGTGAGTAAACTAATTACTTTAATATGATTAGTGATTTGGTGTAATATGTTTTTCTGTGGTGGTATGACATCACTGCCTGATGCCCTCTGCACTACACCAGCTTTTCACATTAACTTCAAAATCAACCTGTTTCTATTAGGTCATAGTTTTACCTTCAACATAGCTTTTACTAATGAATGAGACACAACAACAAACAAGTTGAATATGGGCGGGAACTCGATAACACACTCACACATTTTTTTTTTGTTTCAGTAAGAGATCCAACCAGTAATCCTAATCCTGTAGAGAGTGGTTAAAGAAAAGCCTTTGAAACAATGAAGAAAGTGATCCACAGACGAAGATGTGCGAGACATATTTCTTAAAAATGTTCAGTCTAGGGTGTGACGGAGCGTGGAGAGAAACTCTGCTGCTTGATTGATTGGAACGAGAAGATCATTTCACTGTTATAGAGCCAGGAGGGAGAAGAAGAGTCAACTCCCTCTAGTGCTTTCTCTTTTTTATTATTCAAGCATATAAATGAAGTTGACTCATAATTATTCTCATCATAATGCGGAGTGGAGTGTGCCGGTAGTTAATTGAAGACCCACTAATATGTCACATCCCGCTGCTTTGAAGAGAAAAGGGGAAAAAAAGCTGCCGTTTATAGTTTGTGGGTTGAGGATGGTGCCACTCACCATCCTGCTCACACACTCAGTTCATATACACACACACACACATATTCAAATGAGGAGTGTTGCAGAGGGGTTTAAGCTTTCATCTGTTGCAAGTTCAGCTGAGGTGAAGCCAGACTGCAGTAACAAAGGGGGGCCTGAATTAAAGCAGGACGGCCATAAACTGCTGCTGAGTTAAAAGCGCTGCAAGAGTCTTGCTGCAGAGGCGAAGTGGGGCTTTTCTGCTCTGCCTCATCTGTTTTTATCTGCTGAAAGCCAAAATATGCGCAGTCTCCCATCCCTAGCTCCCACTTCTACATCTGCAGGGTCTGTTTTTTCATTCTCCTCTCAGTCCCAGTCTATCTTTTCTCTCTCCTCCTTTTAACTCTTTTTATTCCTCAATTTTAATCTCCACCTATCTCCTCTTCCTCCTCGTGTACTTCCTCATTCTCCCCTTTTGCGCATGATGCTTTATTTCTCTGTTCTTTCTCTCTTTCCCTCACATGGCCCTTAATAGTAGCAGTGAAATGAAAGAGGAAAAATAAGATCGAATTTCCTCTCCTCTCTCTGTTTTAAGCACCAAAGAGCTGAAACAACATTCTGGTTGTCGGGTCCTTGATGCAGCACTGTGTCCTGTATCATCTGTTTGCTCTCTCTCTTTCCTTCGGCACTGTTCAGCTTTCGCCTGAGTCCTTTACAAAATGTGTTCAAAATGCAGAGCCACAGGAAACAGATGAAAACCTGACATTCTGCAATCATTTTTAGGTTCATGTCAAACCATTTGTTTGTTTTGTGGTGTGGGTTTGACTCCCCCTGTGACTTTTTGTCTCAATTTTACTGTTTTTATGTGTGTACTTCCTCCCCAACAAGACTCAAAATCTCCATGATTCAACTGATGGATTTTACATGTAAAATGTGCACTTTTAACTCTCTTTTCATGATTTTAATTGTTTTTTTTGACTGCAGACAGAATAAATGTTTCTGATGTGGTGTAGGAAGATATTTGATATGGCAATATACAGTATAAGAACACTGATTTATTCCATTATTGCTGTAAAAGTTTGTGTTTGTCTTATGATTGGGCTGTTGTGTCTGTTCCCAAACTGCCAACTGAGTTCCCTTCTGGGCTAGTCGGGCAGTTTTAATGTTGGTTCAACAACTGCTCTGCATTCAGTCATTAAATGTTCTGCACTTACAGAAAGTCCTCCCAAGGCTGATCTAAACACTTCACTGAAGTGTGTGTCATGTTCTCCGCTGACTTGCTGGCAGTGTTGTGAACACACTCTGGTGCATACACGCAGACAGGCACACACATTATACAAATTGCATACACATACAGTAATATCTTTTTAATTATCGACGTGTGATATAGAAAAGGCAGGTAGAGAAAGAAGGGATAGTGGATTTGTGTTAGTTAAAGTGATAGAGAGCTTTTTATTTCAAATTAAGGCTGCTGTAAGCGTTGTTGTTGATGTTTTAGCTAACTTCCTGTCCATTTTGCAGTTAGCAATCCCCTCCCTCCTCTCTGCATCACTATCTGAACAGCAGCGGTAATCACTCAACATAGCAGCAAACAGGAGGATCCTGCGCTCTACGCTTTCACGAGCAGACAAAACCGCCTCTTTATGGAGTTGTCTGTCCTGATTTAATAAAGTGGGCAGGGATACCAGAAAACTCATTTCGTCTTTTACTCTATGAGCAGAGGGAGAAGATTCATGGGTTACTGACAAATACTCTGTAACAATGATTACTGTTGGAATATATAGAGCTATTTAACACTTATTTTAATATCATGATTGTTTTGTAAAAACTATAATTGCACAAATGTACTTCTTTGAACTGATAGTTAAGTGCAACAATATAATATTCATGAAAATGATTCGACTGCAGCCTCTAATCACTCATATACTTTTTATACTTAATGTTTTTCCATTTGGTTTGTATGTTTGCTGCTAGGGTCCCGTATCTGCCCCAGTGTATCAACCAATCATCCGGGGCCAGTGTTAGATAAACTGGCTTTGTTCAGCTACCGAGAGCAATCCCAGAATTCACAGGGACGGCAGCTGATAACGGTTAGCTTCTTCCATCCCGTTAATTCTCAGATGCATCACAACTTCTCTTAAAGATTATGCCTCATTGTTACCTGTCACAATTTTGTAAGACCTGGCCGTTCCTTCCTTGCGGCTTAAGCAATTGGATGGTCCAATGTAACGGACGTAAACAATGCAACGTGTTTACTTTCGAAGCTACAGTAGGCTATGGCTGAGCATGAGCAAAGCTAATGGAAGTAAATTCATCTGTTTTTTTAATTACAAATACGCCATGTTTTCCAATACATAGTGACCTAGTGACAACAAATAAATCATATATAGAAATAAGGAAAAAATCATAATTTTCTTATCACATCGGAGCCCTCTGAATCAGAATCTGATAAAATCATGAGGTGTCTAGAGTTTCCCATCCTGGGTTAACTAAGTGCCTTCTATTCAGTCACACTACTAAAACTAATGGATAGGCCGACTGTGAATTTTGCAGCCATGTGCCATCTCTCTCTCTCTCTCTCTCTCTCTCTCTCTCTCCTTCTCTTCATGCTGAGCAGATGGATTTTGGCCGATGTGTTTGTTTGTGGTCTCAGTGTGAATGGAAAAGAAATGTAGCAACACATGAGTCCAAGTGTGCATGCAGATGTGCATGTGTGTTTGTATGCATGTGCGCGTCTGTTTCGTGATGAGTCATTAAATCAGCATGGTGTGTGATTTAATTACCCCACACCAGCGCCACCAGTGATTCAGTCATCCCCATCTGTTTAACAAGGCAGGGCTCCTCTGAGACTCAACCTCTCTGTGGGCCAGTTTACATTCATGAAAGTGCGGGGATAAATTTGCAGCGCACCTTTCATTCAATTTTGCGCTCACAATCTGTGCGCAATTAGTGCCAGATGCACGATTGTATGACAAAAATACGTCACTCCAGTAGTAATAAGATAAATTAATATTGGAATAGAGAGATAGTACAAAGATAGTACTTGCTAAGGTCTCCCTTATTCTCTCTGGTGTGAAAATATGGATCTGAAAATCCTCGTAAACAAACTTCCACCAACACTGGAGGGGAATATAATCGACAGAATTTGTAAGCATTGCCAAAATCAGCTTGACTGACATACTGTGCAAATGCATATTAAGTATACAGTAATTAAACAGTGCTGGACCAGCAGGAGCCACTCCCTGCCCTTTCACAATAAATAAATTAACTGATTGTTTGTTTATCTGCATCTCACCTGCAAATTGAGGAGCCTTAACTGAGCCATCATGAATATTTCAACCAAAGCTAATGAAAAAAGATGAATCCCAACCGTGGGTCAACCGTGCCAACAGGTGCTCTGGCAACAAGTGTCATTATGAGGTCTGTGCAGACCCACTGGAGGACCAACAGGAGCTAATTGCAGGTCCATTATCAGGCCATTGTGAGGCCTTGTTAGGACATGAGGAGGGCATTAAAGAATACAAACACCGGCTTGTTATGAAAAATAAGGAACGATGCTGTGCACGGTGCCAGTGGTAGAAACAGGAAAACAAGCATCTGCATGATTAAGTGGCCCATTCAGAGTCGATGAGCCAAGGAGAAGAAAACACAAGCATGTGTGTTGGTGTGTTTGGCAGTTGATGGCTCATATTTTCATGTGTCTACGTGTGTTTGTGTCAGACAGGCTAGGAATATTTATGTTGCGTGTGTTTCTGTGCATGCAATACACAAGTATTTGCGTCCGCTTTATATTTCACACACGTCGATGTAATTAGAGGGAGGAACAACAGCATCAGCCGCTGTTTAATTGAGGTTGCCCTGCTCCTGTGCTTGTCTGCTTGTGTGCGTGTCATTTTAACATGCCATACACGTCATGCGACTGCTTGCTAGCTTGTCTGTTTGTGATACCTGCGCGTACCTGCTTGAGTGTTTGTGCTCCTGTTTTTTTGTATTTGTAAGAACCATTTTGAGGACTGAGCAAATAAAATCGAAGGGAAATTAGTGTGTGTTTGTGTATGTGAATGTGTGTGTGCTGTATGTGTGTGTACTTGCTTGGACTCTCAACAGGCTCTCTCTCATTCTGACTCACACAGTGTCAACTAATGAACCATTTCTCCATTCCCCATGACACAGTAAGGGTGATAATGAGTTAGACCGCTCACAGTGCAGGCGCGCGTGTGTGCGTTTGTATTTTAAGATTTATTTACGTGCTAGAGAAACAACATGCAGGCGCTGCTTGCTCCTGTACATACATGCTGTGTGTTATCGTGAACATACAGGACACGTCTTTTCTTAAATATGATGAGTGCAGGAGGGGATGCAGTGAATTTTTGGTCCAGTAGGTGATGCCATCACTGGAATTGCTGTAGTCATAAATAAATTATGGAGCATTTAAAGGTCCCATATTATGCTAATTTTCAGGTTCTTACTTTTATTTTGGGTGTCTACTAGGAAATGTTTATATGCTTTAATGTTAAAAAAACACATTATTTTTCTAACACTGTCAACTGCTGCAGGGCCTCTATTCACCCTCTGTCGGAGCGCTCCGTTTCTTCCAGTCTTACAGTCAAAGTTTTGTACCAAACAGGAAAAAAATGTGTGATTAATAGTCACATGTATCCCATTTACTGAGTATTTCCATTAATTATTTTTCAAACATAATTTGGCTCATCAACATTGTCACGATTGTATTTTTTTGACCAATCAGTCTGCTCTGATTGGTCACTTCTCACAGGCCTGAGCAGTCACCGCCCAGCGTGTTTCCCCATTAGCGCTGCCAGTGTTTCTGCCCCCATGCTGGGGGTGACCTTACCGAACTTCTGACAGCTTGTTTAAAAAGAGTTTCTGAATATGTGCTGTGTGCATTTCTCTGTGGCTTAAGCATTTTGATACTTTCACAGTATTTATATAGCACCCAGACCTACTTTATAATGAAAAAAAGACATGAAAATTTCTCTTTCGACTGTATAACTTTAATCAGTCTGTATAATAATTTGTGGGGTCTAATTAATTTATTTTGCACAGACAGAATGTGTAAAAGTGCTTTTGTAATTGCAGTTTCTCTGTATGTACTAACATGTCCTTTATTGATAATAACCCATGCTCCCATGATGTATTTGAACAGGTTTAAATTTATACTGACCAGTGCTGTGCAGAACGATTGCGTCTATATATAGTATGGACTTGGTCGTGTGGTCATGTGTGTGCACTTTAAATTGTACGGTCAGCAGAAAGCATACCAGGCTGACCCAGACTGTTTTATATTTTACAATCTCTCATTCATCCTCTCTCTCTCTCTTTCTGCAGTGACGCATGCACAGTCGTCTCCGTCTGCTCTTTAATTCTTTGATTCTCTCTCTCCGCTCATCTTTTTTTCTCTTTCATCTCCTGATCTGCGTCCCTCTCTCTTTACCCCCGCCTTTCCATCTCTTTGATTGTGTTTGTGCCTTTCTCTCTTCCCTTCTTCCCTTCTCTCCTGTCACATCTCACTTTCTCTTTAAAAGCATCTGGAGGTTTTGATTGCACATCAAAACACAGGACTCCGCTCACTTTTGCACAACAATAATCAACAAAGGCGGTTGTGATTGACTGAATGGGTGGCTCTGAAATGTGTTATCTGTTTTTGTGTTTTGTTTTTTTTCATAAAGCTCTGTGTGTTGATATGTCATCTCAATGTTGGGAGAAAAGACCTGAATTATGTGGCAAATCTTTTTATGTGTGTCAGTCTGTATTTCATTGTGTGTGTATGCAAGGACTGTGTCTGTATTAGCTGTAGGACAAGGTCTGAATGGACCTTGGAAAAAATGAGTATCTGGTGGTGATTCACTGTGCTCTATATCCAGTATATGGTGACTGTGTGTGTGTGTGTGTGTGTTTTTACTGATTTAGTCTGTCGTCACTGCAACACTGTGCGCGATGGGAGAGCCGAGCATTCGCATCCGACACGCCAAATCACCTGTCACATAATAGGGCGACACACAGCAGACACACGTACAGTATATTTGTTATTACGTGCGCCTTTTCTCATTCACTCTGCCCCGAATACACACTACAGGTCACGTATGCCATGTACAGTAACTGAACCTGTGTGTGTTTGTGCTTAGTCTCTGGTCCCTCATGTATTCTTTCCACTGTCCACACCCTGCCACTGCAGTCCTGTCTTTTCATCCTTCTCTCTCTCTCTCTCTTTCTCTCTCTCTCTCTCTCTCTCTCTCTCTCTCTCTCTCTCTACCTCCCTCCCTCTAGTGAATAATGAATGAGTGGTGAAAGCAGAGAGTTGTTTTCTCTCCCTGGATCACACACGACCATGCACACACACTGCAGGGTTAAACCAACCACTTGCACCTTTGGAGTCTGGCCATGATGGGAAACACCATCTTTGTTTGTGTGTTTCTTTGCCCTTTCTTTTGCCTGCCCTCTTCTCCATCCTGTGTGTGTTTCCATGAACACATTGATTAATGTGTCCTGCATGTCCTTGTTTATCCATTGACATCCACCTTATACACACAAACACACACACACACACACACACACACACACACTCATCCACCGTGTTTGAGTGTGCATGTGTGTTTCAAAGGTTGGATACAGTGGGATTAACAGGGATTAAAATGGACCTGCTGAGTCTGAACCAGCTCTTTTTTTTCTTCCCTCCATCAAACGACGCGTGTGCCTTATCGCTTTTCCTGTTTGCCTCTGTCAGGCAGGAAAGAAACTGCATATGTGTAAGTTCGTATATGTGTGTGTATCTATATCAGCAGCATCTTAGATTACTCAGTGGGTCGATGCACCCAGTGTGCATCAGGCTGTTCCTATTTTAAGATGTGTGTCTGAAAACTTGAAATATCTAAATTTTGGCCGGAGTCTCATGACTGTAGTGTTGATGTGTTTTAAAGTGGGATTGTGAGGGAATGTAACGTCTATATCTCATTTAAAACTCACACATTTATTGCTTTTAGATGGCGTTGATTGCTTTTGTTTCAAGAAGCAAATCAAAGTGGAAAAGCAGCATTAACCACGCTGCATAGATCATAAATATGTCCAGGGTCATTTTAGGTTTGATTAGATAACTAGTCAGTTACTGAATACAAATGACATGGCAGTTTTTGCAACTTATGCTACAAAAATGGACGCAGTCACAACATTTTGATGGTACAGTGTCTTGTAATAGGGTGAATGGTGTTTCTGTCTCAGCCACTCTGCCCCCCCCCCCCCATCGCTTACTTCTGCACTATGTAACTTCAAGAGACAAGTTTTCAACACATAACATTGTTATGATGTAATCAGTTTTGTTTGTAGTCGGCACCTACATTACGTCTGTCAAATAGTTACAGACCTGGGATTTGGATCTAAGACATTGGCGTTGCACTCAGAAGCTGTGGGGGGCACCAAATCTCACAAAATGCCAATTTCTACATAATGTTGCTTTAAGTAATCCTTGACAATGTCACAATATAATCTATCTACACATTTTTCAAATGTAGTCTGGTCTGATTCTAGCAGCCCATTTTTTGTAATTTAATTAGGTAATCAGGATTGTATGTAATCAATTACTACTTAACATGAAAATTCTATACATTTTTAGTTTGAATAAATCATTAAATATTTGATATGGTCAATATTAAAAACCTTAACATTTTTATATACTGCATTTGCACTGGGTTACAGCAGCAGCAATCACGACAAGATTAAAGTATATTAGTACATGTATTATACATGGAAACAGTAGGGCTGTTACTTTAGCAGAAAATCAACTTTAAACAAATGGTAACTTAATTTGTTAAAGTTCAATCCAGTACAATCCATGCAGCCTTATTTTAACCTACATTATATAACTGACATTTAAATGAAATGTTCTTAAGTATACTTTGAACACATTACAAGAAATGCAGATACAGTATAGACATTTGTGTTGTCATGAAAACTTTTGCAACTGACAATTCCCTCACATTAAGTTACACAAACACACACACAAGTGAATGTCACCTCCATCTCTTCTTCTATCCCTTCATTACAGCCTCCCAGGAGCATGCTGGGAGTTGCTGTAGATGTATGCAGCTGACCTTTCTCGCTTATATGGAGCTACATTAGTTTATTTAGGTTTCCACACAGTAGGGAATAATTCATCTGTACAAAACACAACTGCCTTAAAAATGGAAAAACCCACTTCCATCGTGTAATGAGACACTGTTACAGTACATCCATTTATAACTATATACTATACCGTGTTTGTTCCCTCCGGGTGTCTTACAAAATGTGTTTTCTCCCGATCTAGAACTTCCAGGCTCTGCCGAGACTGCCACTTCAGATCACCAAGAAGCAGAACATCCAAGGTAAGGTGCACACTCATTAACAAGCACACACACAGAGAGAATGAGACAGTGATAAATGTCGAGGTGTGTGTGTGTGTGTGTGTGTGTGTGTGTGTGTGTGTGTGTGTGTGTGTGTGTGTGTGTGTGTGTGTGTGTGTGTGTGTTGGCGAGGGAGACATCTCTCAGGGCATACAAAAACTGATGAGCAGGGAGCTTGTAAAGAGGGTTTATGAGGATAATAAAAGCCTGCAGCAGCAAAGGGACGGTCCATAAAAAGTGTCAAAACCGTCTCCACCATGTTTGTGTTTATTTGTTAGTGTGTTTGTTGTGTTGCATCCGTTTGATTTTTAAGATAGCAATATTTAAAACTGCACTGCAAGCAGTTTACAGTTATAACATCAAATTTAATAGACGTAATGAAAAAGATGTGAAGACGTGAGACGTGATGTTTTGCTTTAAAGTAGAACTGGACATTCTTCCACTCTGGCTATACACTTATGTATATTGGAACGGCAAATTAATAAAAACAAATGGGACATCCAAGGGCTGTTCTACAGTGTGTATCCTGTTGCAAAGCTATTTGAAACAGATGTGCGTATACTGCGCTATACTACTATATTGAACAAGTCCCAATCCAGTGTTTCACTTGAATGTTTTCCCTGGCACAGTTCAGGGAGAACATTATCCATATGGACACAAACATCAGTGTCAGCCTTAGATTTGATTATTTCCCCATCACTCCCTCTGTGTTCTCTCCACTTGACTTCTTGTCATCGCCTCTCCTTTGGAGAAAGTTTTAATTACCTTGTCTTGCCCCAGTTGCACACAGCCATCATTTGATAAAAAAAGTGCCACACCGACACTTTGGGGAAACAGCCTGACTCGTCATTCTGTGGGACAAGTTGCTTGAGAGCAACAGAGTAATTATATTACAACACATTTGTGATTCATGACAGAACGTGGCCAAAAATAATACGCTCGGCCTTGAGTACACTCTGTTTTCTTTGTAGTTCGCGAACTCTTCAGCCAGGCTATATCTGAGAAAAATGTCAGCACTGCTCTACATTTCATATGAATGGAATTTGAAAATTGTATCATAAGAGATTAATGTGTATAAGATACTATTTATTAAAGCTTATAATAATTTACTTTGACAGGTTCCCTATATTACCTACATTCTTTGTTGAATGTAGATGTTATTGCCTGCTCTTGATTAGATTTTCACTCATCCTAGGGAGAGCTTCAGTTTATGACAGTGTGACAAAAAACTACATTTCTCCATTTGCAGATGAATTAAACATCAAAACAAGTCTATCCATCTGTTGGCATGGCCAGACCACATCCACTCTGCTGTCAATCACAGCCAGTGGTGCCACACACAGCTTTATAGCTCTATTTCTGTCCCTTGGTCTCTCAGTGCTTCTATCTTTCTTTCGTATGATAGATTCATAGGTGCTAACATCAGCACCTCTGCTTCTCACTTGCTTCCCCGAAGCTCCTTGTCATCAGATCCTCTTTCTCTCTCCATCGCTGCTTCATTCCTTATCATCCCTTCTTTCCCCTCCATCAATATCCCTCCTTCTCTCTCTGTCATCCCTGTATCAGTAATCGCTTTGTGTCTTGAGGTGAGAGGTGAGGCCTTCATCACTACTGATTACAGTGCTGCAGTTTGTATGTGTCAGCATGAATGTGTTTGTGTGTGTCCGTGCTGCTGCCGTAGTGCTATTTTCATCATGCTGACGTGGGATGTGATGGCTAACCATCACTTCTCCAGCATAAGGTCAGCACTTCCGTCCAGCTCCTCACAGCAGCAGAGAGTACAGTGAGAAACTGATCCTGATTGGATTCTGATTTGCCTCTAAATGGGGCGTTGCAGCTTCATAACTTAACTCCTCATTAAGTCAGATGTCGGTGTTTGCTCTCTTTATAGCTCCCAGTCGCTCACTGTCTGGGTTTCACTGTGTCTCTCTCTGTGCTGCTCACCCTGTCAAACACACGCAGAATATTAGAAATTACTGCATTATGCTGTGTGTCTGGTTGATAAATTTGTTCCAAAACGAGCCGTGAAAGACAACCATTGATGAGATGCTCTGCTTATTTATGGAAGGTCAATTTAATTTAAATTATGTCTTGCATGGCCACCAACCAGCGTTTCTATTAACAGGATTGGAAAATGAGAAAGCACGACACAGTTACAAAAGAATTTGTGAAGAGATAGGTGTGTGTGGTTTCCAGCATATTGTAACAAATGGCACAAAAGTTGCTAATAAGAAACATTTAAGAATGCAAGCTGCAAGGCTAACTAAGCTAAATAGCTAACAGGAGCTACAGTTAGCAGCATTTAGTGATTATTACACTTTTGTTTCTTTTACTAGATAAAATATTCAGAATCTAGACTTTTAAGCTGGTTACTATAGTCTTTAGCAATATTTACTGCACTTTGCAGTGAAGTGATGATTTGCGGAGGTGTTCCTCAGGGATCTGTGTTTGGTCCCCACAGGAAAGGAGGAGGAGGTGGTGAGCGTTCATCCTCGGGCAATGTTTATTCCTCAGGAAGGATGGACCTTTCTCGCTGCAGGTAGGACAATAAGCATTGTGACATCATGATGTCTTGGGTCTTTTATACAACATTGTTTTGTCCCTGGCACCCCATAAGATACAAAGTAATAAGGCTCAGATTGTCTGTATTTCTTTTATCATCTTTTTATTTTGTTTGACTCATACTTTTAATGTTTAAGGTATTTAAAACAGTAACTTTGGCAACAACAAGAAAAGGTCACACTCATGGACTGCACATGCTTTGGCACATTCATTTTATTCTCGATTCAAGTGCGATTAGCTTCTCAGGCATGTCTTTACACTCACTCTTGACCAAGGCTCTTACTAAACGTAAGAGAGAGAAAAATATTCCTGATCTGTAGTTACAGCAACATTAGTTCTTCTTTTTATAGTTCAGTCTTGTGGAAATGTGTGTGAGCAGCATCGCATATGAAAATTGCATATGTGAGTCCGACACAGGACTCAGAGATATCACAGTCTCAGAGATATCACAACTATAGTTTTTTTCACAAATGCGCAATCTAAAATCAGCATAAATGTTTCCCTGGGCTAGATTTGTCTTTCCGAGTTTGTAAATGTTAACTTTAAAAAAGCTACTTCCACTGACACCTCAGCTGGCATCATGAGGTCACACCAGGGCGTAACGCTGGTCCACGCTGTGCAGACTGAGGGGAGAGCTGGAACACTGTCAGCCTGCGAGAGCTTTGAGGGGAACGTCGGGTGTCTGCTGGCCCTGACAGTGTGTCGCGAACTTACATAACCAGACGGATAAACCAGGGTTAGCATGAGGGCAGCAGTGGGCTTAGAGCGAGGATCCCACATATACACACACAGCATGGCAGGGATTCACAAACACACATACATACAACGCCTCCTAGGGAGCCCTTGCTCAGTCACCCCCTTCATGTCCTACAATGTCCTTCCCAAACTGGGACAACTGCTGGGTGTGTATGTGTGTTTCAACAACTAACACTTTCCAGTGTCCCTAGAAAAAGTTCAACTTGGAGGCATGTCAAAAGGTATTATGTGTGTGAATGTTATTTTCTTGTCTGTGAAAGTATTGTGTGTGTGTGTGTGTGTGTGTGTGTGTGTGTGTGTGTGTGTGTGTGTGTGGGCATGATGCAGATTTTGTCTCAAGTGCGTGCTGTGTTTATTTATCGATCCCACCCTCAATCCATGGCTGTCAACTCTGTTTTACCACCAGGGGCGGTCCTGGCTAGATTTACGCCCTGGGCGAACCATATTTAAGTTAGCATATAGCGTATAGCATTAAAAATTCCACAGTCAGGACGTCTGTGAATTTGCACTTGTTGTGTTGCAAACACAAACTAGCCTAGGTTGCCTATGGGTGAAATTAGTTGCATGACATGATGCCTCAATTCTAATAGTTGCTAGTTCAGCAAAACTAAAAACCAAATACAGTCGTCTTCTGTGGCTAAGCAGCAACATATTAGCAAGAGGCTAATAAATAGCTTATAGGCTACTGTCACTCATGTCACTCATAGAAATCTGCATACCTTTATCTTTTGCCCGTTTCTCCGCTTCTTCTTTTCTTCTTTTTCTGAACTGGGCACCTGATGGCTTCTTTGGTCTTTTACTTTGATCCATGATGAAAATGAAGACTCAACATCATTACCTTTTGCCACCACCGTCCATTCGCCCGTCAAACAACCGGAGTCACGTGATGTAAACAAATTCACGTAGATGCATGCACATGTTATTATTTATTTATTTATTTATTTATTTATTTTACATTCTTCACATAACCCAATTAATTACATGTAGGTATATGGGTCTATATTAATTTTAGGAATGAAGTACAATTTATTTGGAAGCAGTTTGTGTTGTGTGGCCTGGGTTCATCAGTCTATCCCTCGCCCCTTTGCCTCTTCTGACACACACAACCTGTATGACTCTCAGCAGCAAGTTGACGTGACAATAAGGGCTCCCAAGCGCCCACTTTACTAACTTGACATGGAAATGAGCGGTAGTCTAGAAAACTGGCGAGTTTTGTTTTGTCTTTTTTTTTTTTGACATAGATTGCACCCTGGGCGGTCGCCCACGTTGCCCGTAGCAAAAACAGGCCCTGTTCACCACAGATTAAACAGACTATTCTTTGTAGTACGTTTTGAACATCCTTGTTTGTGTTTGCAATCGTCAACTCATTTATTTTCTATTGGGAGATGTCTGCTGGTGTGTGTGGGCTGGAGCTGAGAGAGGAAAAAAGAGATGCTAGCCAAAATGAGAACAAAGGCAGGCCTAAATCCCTCGTCGACCCTGTTAGTTTTAGTTCAGTCCTCGAATTTTCTTTATTTTTCACCCCTAAGTCGTTGTTGTTGTTAAAATAGCAAGGTTTATTCCTATCTTCATTTAAAACATGGACCAACTAACAGGATGACGCTGCTGCCTAAAGTTGAAGGTCCATTGGCAGACTCGGGATGTTTGAGGGGCAGGGGCGAAAAAATACAAAAGGGCACCAGCTGTATGCGGTGGGGCAAAAATCGTAAGAGGGCACTTCACCATATTTTGTCCACTGGAAGGGAAAAACATGTTTTATCTACCATAGGGGCATCCAAGCATTTTCAGCTGCATATAATTTGTAGCACCTTAAAATATGAATGAGCGTAGTGTTAGGGAGTTACTTGCTACACTTGCATTTCTAGTAATGATGAAACAGCAGAAACAAAAGCTGAGAGCGAGCAAGAGTGAAGGTGAATGCGAGCAAAGCAGAGGAAAACTATAAGGCTTTTGTGTCATACAGACACAGCTATTACTCAAACAAATTAATGACGTGACCCACTCTTTCCTTCTAAAACTCAGTTGTTGCAACCAGCTGGTAGTTTGTAACCGACCTGAGGTGGTGCTGTTTGGCTGCTGAAGCAGGTGACGTTCATTAAGCCACTGGCAACTTGACAAGCTGAGTCACAGGCAACAACATCAGCCAGCTTGAAAGTAGACACTGATGCAACTTTCCCCTTTAACATTCTGAATCGGTTTCTTCTCATTGCAAATCTTTGGTCTGAACTGGGCTTCCTGGGTTTAGGTATGAAGCACAGGCTATATATGCTATAAATTTCTCCCAGTAGACTTTTAACCTTCACAATCCAGTTAAACCTAAATCCTGAGATCACCCTGGTCTGTAAGCTGGTTGATTCATTCTTCCTGGAAGCCTCTCTAGTAGCACCACAACCCACAGGGGACATTTCAAATTCTCAATGTGCAGGTTTTAGTTGAGCTCTAACGCTTTTATCCATAACCTTCATACTTCACACTGCTAGGGCAAAGCATCATTGAGGGCTGTTCAGGGTACTGCAGGTGGTGGCATTAAAAATGTATGAGACATGGCTTAATCCCCTCAGTATCTTTGTATGCTGTCCACAGAACTACAGGAGCTACTGTCGCTTTATTGATTTTAATATCTGTAGTCTCAATTAATACATAAGCCTGTTCTGTATTTTCAGGCTGTCTAGAAACTGAAGACATCATGTTACATTTCTGCAAATTAAATATTAGGTTGAGATGCGTACTTATATTATCCCAAATGTTTCCAACGATGTTCAAACCCAGAGTAATCTGTGAATTTATTCATTCATTTATTTGGTTGCCTGTCACTATAACTTCTGGGAGTTCGAGAGTGAGAAAAGAGATCACAGATCACAAATGAGTGGAAACCAGCAGTGAATATTTAGCTAATTAATAGGCAATCTACAAATGAATTTGTCCTGGTCAGGAATATAATATTCTCAGGCGTTTAGTTTCTGCTCAAGGTTATAAATGGCACTGAGATGATTCAGTTTGAAGGGTTAATTTATAGAGAGGCTTCCTGTAGGTCCAAGTTATTCCTGTATGGATCAATACAAGGACTCTTGATTGTGTGTCTTCTTTTATCGCACAGGCAATCTCTGTTAGAGTCAGGCCTTGGAGGACACTCACACACGTACTGTATACTGAGTCACTCACACATTCACATATTATTATTCTCTGTCATACACACACACATTTTCTTCTAAAGTTCACACCAATATGCTTCCTTTCTGTTTCTGTCATCTGCATATGTATGAAGGAAAACACTCTCTTACACACTTTTTCTTTCACACACACACATATGCACACACAGATCCTAGTCAGCAATATGTTTCCTGAAGCTGCCGGCCATGCTTGGAGGAAATGTGATCTGACTCATGAAACATTAATTCGAGGATATCTTTAGAAACTCCCTTCCTCACCTCATCGCAACCAAAACCAGACCTCCATTGCTCACCTCACCATCACCCCTCCACCTTGTTTTTCTTTTCTTGCCCTTTCTATATTTATCTTTGGAATCTGTATCAAAATCTGTTTCTCAATTATTATAAATGAAGCACTAAGTATTTTTAATGCATCAGTGCATAGTATTTCCCCCACACAATCCCGTGCACCCTTCCTTCATCATTCTTTATCTTTTTACATTAGCACAAACCTATTACAGCCGGTTGCTCCATCCAGAAATTCTCTCAAATTTCCCCCCTCGTCCATTTTGAGTCATTTTTCCCTGCAATCAGTCAGGTTTAATTTGATTTTGGAGCGGCCGAGCAGAGGAGGAGATGTGTCTGGGTGAAAAGGCAGTAATGGAACGGAATGGAAGCAATTGCTTTTGTTGGCGTGGACAGAAGTGTGGGTCTGCTATGATTGTGTGACCATGTGAGCAACTACATCTTGAGAGATGTTCCAGTTCAGATCTGCCAAGCTGACAGGAGAGCTGCAGACGTGTCAGTACAAGACATTCTCTCTCCGTGTGTCCGACTGTATTTCTGTTGACAGCTTCTTGCGTGTATCTGTAAACGGTGTTAACAGCTTTCTGTCTGGCTGTTTTATGAGGTGAAGGTGTGTCTGTTAGTGTGTTTAATTTATTGCCTCTGGTCATCTCTCTGCTGCTGACGTATTTGCCTTGGGCAAATTTTGAGACATGATTTGTTCATGTGTCTGTCCTGCAATTTTTGTGTCTTAAATAGGCATGTTAACGTTTAATGATTAATCGATTACTCTGCGTAAAGTCTGTAAAGTCTCTGTCATTTAGAAATACAAAAAGAAATTCTATACAAATTGATGTTATTTGTATTTTAGCCATTTAGTAGCATCAATGTAGGTTGGATTTTGTTGGGCCAGTTTATCAATCAAGTTTACTTTATCTGTCCTTTTGACTCCCAATGTAGTCCACTCTGATTTAGCATTGAACACCGATTGTGTCAATGGAAAAAACATATTTCATATATTATTTATGATTAACCGATAATTGATTGTTAAGGCATCTAACTATCGATTAAAGAAACTGCTTAAAATTAGCATCCCTAGTCCTGAAACTGCATCCGTCTTGTGTCCAGATTGACCTCCACATAGGGCTGGGTTTCTCTAAAGAAAGCCCACAAGCACTATTAGATCTTGGCACAACAAGCATGCTGACTGGCTCACTGACGCTTATGAGATTAACTCCTTAGGTAAATTTGGTATCGGATGACAAGACATTTTTCGATGCTCGATAGTACTGACAGAATTCAGTCGGTGCCATAAAAAGTATCAAATTCCAGTACTCAGCCATGTACAGTTTCAACTCTTTAACAGAAGATGCATCCGTTTTGGCTTCGAAAGTGTTTAACAAAAATGAATAAACTTGATACCTTTGACTTAATATGAAGACCTTAAATAGACAGATGAATAGTTTTTTTTTTTTTAAAAAGCACAAGATCTCCCATAATTTGCATCTTTTCATGATGAAAGCTATTTTGTCCTATACATGTAACTATTAGCTGTGCATTCACATTTAAAGCTACATTATGTAGTAATTGGCATTGTATGCGATTTGGCGCCCCAAGCTACATAGTGCAGAAACAAGTGATAGGGGGGCAGAGATAGAGACACCATTCACCCAATTACAAGACACAAAATTATTTTGAAGCTGCTATTTTAAGGTAAAAAAGCTACAGCATGTTGCTTTAAATGAGCAAAAAGAGTTTTGTCACCTTTTAGTGAACTATTCCTCGAGGCTTAGCAGCTAGTGGATACATTTATATTCACACCATCATCAGGTCACTGCGAATATTCACATTCACACATTTAATAGCAGCATTTTTACGGTTCAAGTCCCGTGACTTTTACTTAATAACCCAGCTTTACATGGATTTATGTGATAGCAGCTTTAGCTTACTGTGAGACGGATGTAACAGATTAAATCCAAATCATGGTAATTTCAACATCATTATGGTAAAAAGGCCGCACATCACATTGATGCATCCAAAGCATTAACGTCGAGAAAAATGTTGATTTAATTTTAAACGTTTAGTCGTGTTTGTAAAACATCACAAATGATTATGATGTTGCTCTAAGATAATCAGACCAAAATGTGCATACACACTCTCCAATTAATTTTCTTGTGAATCCAGGTAAACCAGGAAGGTGTTAGGCTGTGTTGTTTTGTGTATTTGTGTTTCTGTTTGTGTACTAGTAGCTGCTGTGTGAGGGTCTTTGACTGCTCTTTCATCCAGCTTAGATCGAGTTTGATCACACAAAACTGTCGAAAACATCAATAGGACGCTTTCTGGTGACAGAATGACAAAAGGGTACTTTCTTTATAGACTGCCATCAACAGTAACACAGAGAGAAGCATGTAGGAAGCTGGGACACCAATTTCTCCACAGACACTGACCTTTCTGTCTGTACTTGAAGCTCTCACTCTTTTGCTCTTACTGTCGCTATTTGCTGTTGCTCTCTACACCTTTCATGTATGACTAAGTGGAACCGCTGTATTTCACACCCACTCTGTGTGGGTTAATCAAAGTTATACTGGGAAATGCTGGAAGCCACTAAATTAAGTGAAGATGGCAGGTTGAGGAACAGCGAGTGCGACACAATCGTAGTTACCTTCCATGCACAAAATGTTTTATGTATTCTTTGAGCTTGTTGAACCTAAATCATCCTTTCTTTTCATTTGGACATTTATTCTACACCACAAATATACTGTAAATGTAAAACATATTGTACATATGTTGTGAGTAAGTAACTGACAATATCTACCTCCCAGCATAAGTACTGTAAACATGCTCTGTTGATTTATTCTTTTATTGTCTAAAAGTAGCTAACAGTAGCTTCCTCGAGAGGTGCTGTTGAGCAGATTTTGGCACCTCTGGACCGAGCCAGGTTACCTGGTTCCCAATCTGGGCTAGGCTAGGCTAATGTCGCTCATGCTCATGTTTAAGACAGACATCAGAGTGATATAAATCTTCTCATCTAACTACACCCAGCAAGAAGGCGAATAAGAATCTTTCCCAAAATGTCAGCGTTGCCATTAGATGATGATTTTACATGTGAGTCTGGAATAATGTATCATGTAGAAGGTGTGTGTGTGTGTGTGTGTGTGTGTGTGTGTGTACGTGCCAGACTTCTGCCAGGTGGAGCTGCGTCTGCTGGCTCACCTCTCCTCTGACCCTGAGCTGCTCCGCATTTTCACCCACCCGCAGGCGGATGTCTTTACCATGTTGGCCTCTCAGTGGTGGGTCTCACACACACACACACACACACACACACACACACACACACACACACGCACACACACATGCACACACACTACTTCTCCCCTGATCTCCTTGCCAAGGTGAGTGTTGATGCTCTACGGGGTTTCTCCTTCCCTTTCTCTCTCTCTCTCCCCCCTCACATCAGACTGCCTGCTCCTTCACTTCAAACGCTAATAACCTTGTTGCCATGACTACCATGCCAACCGCCTCATCCGCTCTCCCTTCTTCATGGGCAGGACACCCCTGGGCTGGCCACCCTTGTGATTACATTGTAGTGCTTTTGAAGTATATTTTGCAAGTGTGCGTGTGTTTTTTTCATTCCCTCCACGCTGCCAGTGTGTGTCGGTGTTTACACGTAGGCGTGTCTTGTCTTTTTTGATGCTGCTTGTGTGAGTGCGTGTGTCAGTGTTGTACCTTTTGCTCCCGTCATCCATCTCAGTCAAGTGTGAGGCAGAGGGCAGCCGGTTAAACAGATTACCTGGTCACAAGGACCACATTAACAGCTCTACTGAGGCTTTACTTTGTGTCTCTTTCATTATCTCTGTTTCACCTTTAAACAAATTAACTGGTGTCACTGCAGCTCTGCAGGGATTACTCTGCCTGACTCTCCCTTTTTCTGTTTCTCTCTCTTTTATAGTCTTCTATTTCTTTCCTCTGTGCCTTTTGGCTCAAGTGGTTTCAGTCTTTTTCTCGCCCTCTCCGTCCTTCCTCTCACAATTATTTCTCTCTTCTTAATCCCATCCCCCCCTCCTCCTTTTCCATCGCTCCTTTCCATGTTAATTTCACTGTTTCTTTTCTTCCATTTTTCTTTTTCCCCCACTGCTTTCACTCTTTCAACCCATTGCTCTCCTGCCAGTTATGTCACTAATCTGACTGGAAACCCTCTAAATATAGATATTTTAGAGGGTAAAACAGCTTTTAACTCTGCAACAAAATGAATTCCCTTTTACTTTGAAAAACACATGAGATTTTTCTTTACAAGACGCAAAACTGTCTTTGTAAGAACAACCGGCAACACTTTTTTTTTTCAACTTGTTGCAAATGGGTGTCAGTGGCAAACACAAACATGTAACAGCAACAAGAAGCCTAAGACAAATGTAAAAGCTTGTTTAAGTTTCAAAATGTGACATATACCTGATTAAGGTTAACCGCAGGCGAGAGGAATGCCTGTCCAGCAGGGGGCAGTGAAAATCCAGTATGGATATCCCCTCAGCTCACCTTTGGCTCACCCACTGGAGGTTATAACTCACCCATCATTTATCTCTGTTGGTTGGGTTATGTGTGTGTGTGTGTGTAAGTGTGTGTTTGTAGGAGAGAAAGATCATTTTAAGGGTCATTAATTCCAGCTTAAGAGTCCTTATCCTGAGGCTTCAGGCATCAAGACTTATGACATCATGAGACACTAGAGTCTTGAAGTTCACCAGACATAACATAATTTCTCTATGGGTGTCTTTTTGTCTGTGTGTGTGTGTGTGTGTGTGTGTGTGTGTGTGTGTGTGTGTGTGTGTGGACTCCCTCAACACTGATCATCAGTGGCAGCTCCCCGTCAGCCCCTCCAGAAATGCCACTTTGCAGACGTGTCATCCCACCCTGTCTGATCCCCAGTACTACGGCTGTCTACAAGTCACATTACATAACTGTCTCTGTCTGTCCGTCCCTGCCTCTGTCTGTCTCTCCCCCTGTCTCTCTACCCCTCATACCCTTTTAACCTCCATAACTCGCACTGACTCCTTTTTTTCTTTTTGTTCTCGGTCTGATTCTTCTGCAGTCCTTTTCTTCTTTGCCACTTTTCTGTCTTGTGCTTCCACCTTCTCTATGTCCCACCAGGCAACAAAGTGCATTTACATTTAATCTAAACATCTAAAGTTAACAGGCTTACATAAGGATGCCTGGATGCATTGTGGGTAATCTAGGCGCCAAGTTTTAAAAAGGAAGAATGTGTTGAATAATATACATTATCTATTTCTATGTTTTTGTTGTCTCCATTCAGGAAAGGGGTGAGTGAGGGTGAGGTGACTTCTGAGGATCGGGAACACGCCAAACGCATCGTCTACTCTGTTGTGTACGGGGCAGGTGAGTACACACATGCACACACACAGAGGCATAGAGTGGTGGGCGGTAATAATTGATTGACAATAATGAAAATACAGTTATTCATGAGTCAACTAGACCATTGAGCTGTATTGTTTCGAAATGATAAAACAATGAGCCTAAGTGTCATTCAGACCTATAAGTGCTTCATTGTGTGAGGAGGGTAAATGTGTTAGCAGAGGAGATCAATCAGAGATAAAACACTGACAGAAAGAGGAGGAGGAGGAAGACGTGATGTCAGTGTTTTATGCAGGATTTCCAACGGGCTTCTTTTTCTGTTTCTGTCATGTTATGGATCACATTCCTCATTCCACAAGGCGGACACAGGGGCAAGGGATAGAGGGCGGTGGGGCAGAAGAAGTTAAAAATAGAGAGAGGAAGATAAATGTAATAATACACCCTTGTGGCCCATAAAGAGGCTTGTCTCTGTCACTTGTGACCCATTTATGGTTCCACACACATGACCAGAGGGATACAAGCCTGTGTGCGTGAGAGTGGACCTGTGTTAGATATCTGGCATGTTTTACGTGTGCATCTGTTCTGTCACCTGTGTGATGAAGGCAGGTTTTACAGGCATTCTGCACTCTTCATCAGGTTTTATTGCCTGTGGCCTACTTAAATGCTTATGTGGAGTTGCAGTTTTTTTCCATATGCTCACACAACACACCACACCAGCTCCTGCTACAGTCTGGGGTGAAGTAGCCACAGGGCTGACATGGCAATGACTTCCAATAAATGACTAATCTTCTAAAGCTTTTATAATAACTGTTTTGACAACTTTAGAGCCTGTTATCAAACTGCTATTATGCCAGACTACAGCAAATGCTCGAAACACAATCAATCATACATAATTAATTACACAAAGCTGACTGCAGGGCTTCTGCTGTTCACGAAGGGCTCATTGTTTTGAATTTATTCAGAAAATGTATCGAATTTGTCTCTATCAACTATGATGATCAGCAGTTTTTTTCAGCAGGAAAGACAACAACTTACTTGTGGATGCATGGGGACAAACAGTAAATTCTAGCTTAACTGATCTTCTTTCTGTAAAGAATTTTTTATTTTTTTTTTCCATGATGAAAATCATACAAGCACCATAAAGCTATCTCACATGTTATATCCTGCTTTGAGAAACTGTGGCTACATATTGATAGGGCTGCAACAGTATCAATGGTATCACAGTACGTGTCATTACGCAATTATTAGTGTTATTATAGGGGCATCATGTCAGCAGATTAACTACTAACACATCCATGACTGTAGCTACTGTTAGCTTGTTAGCTCAGTTAGCTGTGCAGCTAGCCAGACTACTAGGGGAGTGTTGGTGTTTACACCACTTGCACAGGAACTTTGGACCGCTGGGAGAAGAAGGTTTTCAGGCCCAGGGCTTGCTGGTTAGCATAGACGTCTTTGACATGAGGTCAAAACATTTATTTCTTATCATTCTGTTGAAAAGAATTTGTAAATTTTGCATCTTTAAAGGAATGAAAACAAGGATTTTTTGGTTAAACAAAGGCTTTATTATAATTTCCTAAAATATTGTGTTTTGACAGACAGAAAACTTAAACTGAACTTAAAGCAAATACATTTAAATAACACTAATATGGTATAATTCAATACCATAGATATTGCAAATCTAACTGTATGATAACCGTTTTACCTTGAAGCTGGTGCACCGCTGCAACCCTACTTCTTAATGAAATATATTGCACCAAAACGTTCTGCTAGTTCACATAGTTTGTATATCTGCATATATGTCTTGAAAGTCTGAAAATTTCTTGTAGGTCAATGTAGTGAGTAGTAATGAGTTTCTCACTCATATGACTCAGAGAGGGTTGACTTACTGAAAAAAAGCAAGTGAACGAGCAGCCTATCTTGTGTTTCACCTAAATACACAGCACAAATGATCAGTTCTTACCTCTCGATAGTATGCTGCCACCAGATATTGGTTTGATTTGCAACTCAAAATAATTAGACATGAAATAAATTTGCTTAAGAAATAAAGTTGTAGTTTAGTCAATTAATCATTTACTGCATATTGTTTTTCCTCCATGGTAAAATGACATATAGGGATAAATAAAAACTCATCCTGCATGTTAGTTTCTCGTATTCGCCACTTCCTGTGACCCAGACAAGGTATATTATCAAACCAGGACATTTAATGTTCTCCTTGAAGGGAACATCCTGACGACACTAGAAAATATGTTTGATTTAATCAAGCAATCAGCGGTGACCCTAAAGCACATGGTTTGCATCAGAATCTGCATGAAGGGAACTGGGCCAGTTGGTTTGAGCATGTAAAGAGAGCATTCAAGTGGTCTGCGGTATTTCTACAGCTCAGCGGGAGAAAACAAGCATCAGCAGAGAAACACAAACACTGATGAATGAGTTGGTTCTAAGAAACTCAATAAACCTCCGCGGTAATAGCCCATGAGGTAAATGTGTAAAGGCTATTCATTTGAGACATGTATGGGGGGGGGGGGTGGGGGGGCATGGTAGGCATACAGGGACAAATCACAAAGCAAAAACGTCGGTGCTAAAAATGCAGAGAAAATATGGAGCGCGTGAGGACGTGTTAAAGCGAGATGCTTTGAACGGTGAGGGAGATGTAGGAAATGTAGGCTAGAGGCAGAAAAGATCGGGGGAGGTGGCGGAGGGGAGAGTAATGTAGGGGAAAGGGGAAGGAGCGGGTGGGGCTGAGCGAGAGAAGAGGAATGGTAGGATCTCCTGATCGCCGTAGACAGGCGGCTCTTCATGGAAGGATGCGTTGCCATGGATACCAAATACTAAAAGGAAGCGCTCTCCGCAAGACAATAATCAGGCCAGGGAGGAGGGGCGGAGCGGTGCTATAGACTCATGCACACAGTCACATACATACAAATGGGTCAGAAATAAGGAGGCAAAGTGATGATGTATGAGGGGGAAAAAGTCGGATGAGGAAGGTGAGACGAAAAGAAAAGAAGTTCATTAACATTCTTAGGTCATTAAATCTGTCTAAACAGGTTTGAGTTTTCACAATTTTCAGTGAGCTTTAAAAAAAATAAAATAAAGGAAAGTAATGAGGGCAGAACTGACAGGAGGGTTGCCGCAGTAAAAGACTGAAGACCACAGAAACGACGGGGGTACGAGCAGCCAGTAACGGAGGTCAACGGTCACTCTCTCAGCTGACCTCATTCAGCAGGAATGTGGGCCTCATCCAGAGTCACTGCTCTTTAGCATCGACACAACGTCTTCATGGTAACTTTGCTTTCATTCGCCATCCCTGTTACCAACAGTATGCATATCAAACTCAGTGTCTTTGGGGTCAACGCACGCAAAAACACATAACCAGCCACAGTGCTGAAAGGACAGGAAGACACACTGAGTGGAAAGACTTAAAATGTGTTTTACTCTAACGTTGACTTTCAAAAATGAAGCCCATGTCGACGACATTCATTTGTTTCATGTGATAGTTGTTAATGGCAAAAATTATATGGAAATGTATTCATTTCATGGCAGTAAAACCACTTGGATATAAACTGTAGGGTGCACTGTAAAATACGTTATCTTACTTAAAAAGATCAAGGAAACTTTATACCACTTTCACCACAACTTTTAAGAATTGTCATCATTTCTGACTGATATATGGTTGAAAGTACAAAAACATTGAATTGTTTTGTTTTATTAGGTATTTTTCCTCCAAAGACATTTTGGATCGGAGGACGTTAAAGAACAATGAAGTCTGTGTGTGTGTTTCTGTTTCTGTTTCTGTTCGGTGGTGGTGATTTTTAATCTCTGCAGAGACTACTGTCTGTCCCCCCTGCGAACTCTCCTACAGCTCTCAGCTGTTTGGCATGATATTACTCATCACCAACCACACACATTCCTCATAAGTCAAAACCACACACACGCACACACACACACAGTAACTGCGGCACCCATTAGCTCACCCTCTACGCTCCTCTATCGATCTCTTCCTAACCTTATAGTCCTCTCCTCTACTCCTGCTACAGGCTGTACACCTTTAATACTTCCTGGGAGCACACACACACTGAGCCTCTGTTCTGAGCTTTATCATCACTTTGCGCACACAGACACACACACACACACACATATACAGCCCTTGCAGTCTTGCCCTGATCCTTGCCCACTCTCGTTTTATCTTGTCCTCTTCTATATTTCACCCTTCACTTGGCTCTGCTTTTTCTCTCTTCGGTTCTTTTACCCTCTGGTCCAGTCTGCCCTCTGTTCACTCTAACCCTTTCAACTTTCTTCTCTTCCCCTGGCCTCTCCCATCACTTTGCACACTCTTCAATCAGTTGTGATGAAGGTTGTTGCTCCTTGTAAATTCACCGATTGCTCACTTATCAGCTTAAATGAAACGCAGATCGTCACAGAACATCGATATTAAAGGAATAGTTTGGCATTTTGGGAGATATGTTTAGTCCCTCCTTCCTTAGATGATAATACTCTCATATCTGTATGGTAAATATGAAACTCAAGCATAACTTAGCAAAAAGACTGTAAACAAGAGGAAACAGCTAGCTGGCTATGTCCAAAACGTATTCAAATCTGCCTAGCAGCATCTCTAAAGCTTGCATACTGCAGACAGCTCTAGTAACACAAATCACAAATCATCAAGGCTAGAAATTATGCATAATATATCATACTATTTAGGGTGTATTGGCATGGCAACAATGCCGTGTAGCTTCTCTCCCTAAAGTAAGCTTGCAGTTTTAATTAATTAATTAAACTAATATATTTTTCCTTGCAGGTCGCGAGCGTCTGTCAGGGATCCTCGGGGTGAGTGCTGAGCAGGCCAGCAGATTTCAAGACAGCTTCCTCCAGACCTACCGAGAAGTCCAGGCCTTCATCCAGAGGACCATCCAGCAGTGCCACAAACAAGGTCAAATTCTCATTGCAGCTCCCCTATGAAACATTACCTCAAGGTCATCTTGAGTGGAATAGATATTGGAGAAAATGTGTCACATACTGTATGAGAATTTTTTCCCAGAATGCAATGGCAAAATGTTTATTTATAGGATTACAGGTTAGGGTCAGAGTCACAGTTAAACTGCAGGAAATTAAGCGTTCATGTTAACAAATGAGATAAGTCAGCAAAACGTCCCTACAAATGTAACGGAAACGTGTGTGTGTGCATGTCTGGGTTTTTGACATGCGCTTTGTAGTTTGAATTTCTTAAGCGTACACACACACATACACCCACGCTCTCTATGGATTTGTGTGCCGAGAAAAAACGAGGAAGAAGATGTGCTTGCATTGGCAGGAATGAGACAAACTGCCGTGGGTCAATACTTGAGGGGGACGAGGTGGATGGATGGAGGGTGGGTGAGGGGCTGACGGTTCAGACGGGACACTCTATTTATATTCGGACTGAACTGCCAACACAGCACACCTGAGACTTGAGCACGCTCACACAAAATAGTGTAAAGTCTGCACTTTAACCCTCATTGCACACGGTACATGAGCCCAGTGTCGACAGGCGGAGGGATGAGGTCAGCTCCTCCAACCTTCAACTCTAAGGCCTGTGTTTGGGTGAAGACCAGCCTGCTTTATCTTTATCTCTCTGTCTAATAAAGGCAAGAAGTCGAAGTGAAAACAAATTACACACAAATCAAATTAGTAAAAATCTGTGAGAAGGAAGGTCCTAAGAAACTTTGGCAACTCTCTGCATGAAAAACTAGGTCCTTAGTCATTTTATCTTGTATAACAAGTGCTGAAAAACAACCTTGTTATGTAGTAGTCATCAAGAATCAGGTCAGGGCGGTAGATGTTTTTCATGTCGGCCAGGATGGCAAACACCTTTGTCACAGACCCTGAGTTGCCGCCACGTAAGACAGGTGCTCCATCACCCACAGCGACCTATCATTGGCAACACACGCCCCCCCGCTCGTCGCTCCCCCCCTTCTCCTCCGGTGTAAGCTTCGTAATCGAAGCAGCGCAATGGACTCATTCCTCCAAAAACGCCCGAACAGATCACAGTGGAAGCCTCCTCGTTCTCTGGGGCAAAGTGATGTTTGCGCCAAACAGTTGGCTTTAATTCAGCTCATCACCATGGTGATCCTCCCATCGGAGAGTGTACCGGGATTCATCTACCCTGCTCGTCCCACACTCTCTCGTCGGTCTCACTCTTTCTCTTTGTTTCTTATCTGTCTCTCCCTCTTTTACATATTCCTGTCTATCTCTCTCTCCCTTTTTAGTCAGCCTCGTCCGATCTACGTCACTGTTTCCACATCTCTCTTCTTTATGTCTCTGCCTGTCTCATCCCACCGCCGAAATTTAGCTGATCGATAAAATAGTCCCTGCAGTCTGTGAAGAGGCATACTATCACAGTAGATTCACTTGCTGTTTTAGGAGCGGTGCTGTGACTCAGGGAGCAGAGATTAATACGTGCCCAGGCTCCTTGTCCACTCTGCACTGAGTTTATATTTGATCGGTACCTGATACAGCGATATTTCGTCCAGAACTGCTGGATGCTGGCAGGCAGTGCAGGCTCAGCTGCTGTCATATTTGTTGGAAGTGCACTGGAGAGGGCAAAGTGAAGGTGAGGTCAGTATCATGATGTGAGAGTAACAGCAGAGAGAAGGAAAGGGACAAAAATGAGGACAAAGCAGTAATATTTTATGTTTTTTTATGATAAACAGTTTGATTTGAAGATGGGATAAAGCCGTCACTCTGGGTGAGCCTGGCCTGTTGTTCTTCATGCACATATCTCTCAAGCTCTTGGGATGAATGTCGTACCTACACTTGTAAAGACTGCCTGAGATTAAAAAAAAAAAAAAGATGAGGAGACGAGGATGATTTTCTTTTTTTGAACGGGGGAATCACAGAGATGAAAACCAGCCAAGTCTTCTGAAGGCCACAGCAGACACAGGGAAGCCTTGATCTGCATAGATATGTAAACAGCCGTCTGTGCTAAGTCTCACACATAAACACATCCTGGCTCTGGTGTTCATGCGGATATCTCCGCTGCAGACTTCTGTAGACAGCGGAGCTGGCAGAGGATTGTCATTAATAAAAAAAGGATTTGCAGTTTAGCTGTTTCTTCAGCCTGGTATGCTCTGTCATAGATATTGGCACATGACAGCAATACTCATCTATGTGGGCAGCTGTAATTCAAACACTGCACACACAGATGATGAGAAATTACAATGGTGCTGAGATATTCTACAAATTTGCACATTTAAACACTTTTTTCAGAACACTAGGCAATATGGTTTAAAATCAATAAGACAATACCAATAAAAATGTTTGCTTATGTTCTACTCTTATGCATAACATCAGAACAAGCTCAATGGCTTTAAAGCCCCTTGCTTTTTCTATCGTTACTATCACTGCCTAGCTA
This sequence comes from Pagrus pagrus, assembly GCF_965226575.1. Taxonomy (NCBI): domain Eukaryota; kingdom Metazoa; phylum Chordata; class Actinopteri; order Spariformes; family Sparidae; genus Pagrus; species Pagrus pagrus. The sequence goes on along the minus strand of NC_140204.1, from coordinate 8,662,740 downwards.
TTAAGCATGAGACTTAAAATAAATATGGTCTGAAGAGACGCAGTAAACTCACTATCAGCAGGGGCGCACCCTATTTTTTCCCTGATGCTACCCTTACGAGTTCGTAAGCTGTTAGCTGTGAGTAGCTGGTTGGCAGCAGTGTGTTTGTCTGAGGCAGCTAACAGCTAACAGAGCTAATAGGGCTAACGCAGCCAACAGCTAGACCCAGCAGGAGTGGGAGTTTCTGTTCAGAGTAACATGACGCTTTAAATGTTGAACTGCAGTTTGATATGAGAAGACTACAAGTAAAACAATATACTGAAGTACTTCAGCTTAGTACAGTTTAGATGTAAATGGCATTTATTTTAACAAACAACTATAAATGATACAGATGTGTAGACATGCTTTGATCAGATTCGATTGACAGGGGTCAAACAACAAACCAACTGTAATGCTGAATCCAGATTGGTGCCTGGAAGTACCTGACAAACTTCAACATAACATCACCTCATAGTGAAAAGGTGATTAAGAAGGTACAGTATGTTTAGAAGGCTTTTAATTATAATCTTCTTCTAGTCGTTCATTTGGTCAACAGCATTTTGAATATCATATCATCATCATATCATTATACTACTATTATATTATAGTATATTATTATTTTATAGGTACTATTTCAACCGTTTCCCGCTCCTAGTTTTTTTTTTTTTACCTCTACTTCCCAGAAAATGTACTACCACTTTCTGAACTTGAAAAGCACTGACCTTTACAGCACTGTGCCACTGACCAGCCGATCAGGTGTGAAAAACACACACATTCCAGTGTGATTCACGGTCTTACCTGTCCATACTTGGAAACAACATTTGTATGGCACAAAGTACACGTGCATTCCTGTCATCGGGCCCCAGAACAAAGGTCACATTCCTGGTGAAAAGGTCACACGCATGTGTCATGGGTCAATTCACAGTGAGTAGAGCGTTTTTTTTGTGTGTGTTACTGTCTGTTGTGAACTAATTTCGTATGCATTTATGCTTGTATGCATGATTGTGTGTGTGTGAGCGTGCGTGCGTGCGTGCGTGCGTGCGTGCGTGCGTGCGTGCGTGTGTGTGTGTGTGTGTTCTGGGAAGAGGGTCATTCAGGTTTCATGCCCTGGTTGGCTTTCCTCGTAGTAAGGGATACTAGAGGGATTTAGCTGTAAGCCTGCTCCATTGTCCAGCTGGTGGAATGTACTGGTCCACTGTGTGTGAGTGTGTGTGTGGGTTGCATACTTGCATCTGATAATGTGTGTTTGTGTATAATGTGCGTATCATGTCACTGCACATTCCTGGTTTGCCTTCCAGTGTGTGTTTGTGTGACTGTACTGGGAATGTCACTGTGTTTCTCTTTGCTTTTGTATGTGAATCATGTGGATACCAGGGTTTGTGTGTGTGTGTGTGTATGTTGCACGCCTGTGTGAGTGTAGGTGGGTGTATGTTTGTGTCATTGTAACCCTGCTGTTACCATAATCACCTATAATGCTGTATCAACAAATGACTTTTCATGAAACCGTTCTCTTCAAAAAGCTCTCTGTAGCTTTAGGAGCTTAGTGTGTAGTCATGGATGACTCACTTGACCGGAAGGAGTGAGAAAAAGTAGTGTTTCCATTCAGACACTGACGCTGCAGACTGTTAAAGGCCACAACTTTCTTAAGTCATGAGACAGTTATGACTTGGTTGAGCATCCTTCTCTCGGACATACCATGCTACACATTAAAGGCGGAACTCAAGCGATTTTACACTTGTTTCTGTGTCTTTACAAGTCTTGGGAACGCTACTGCATGTGTGAAAAAACACATTTTTATAAAGCCTTTTTCGGCTCCAAAGGGAGCTCTGTTAAGTTGGATAAGTTGCCTCAAGTGGCCACTAGGCCAGATTGGAAGCAAGGCTGTGTGGCTCCTTTTCTGTCTTTGCTCTATTAAAATCTAGGCTCCCAATCCCTGACTGAACTTTCAGTGGCCAGGTTGCATTGTGTGTAATGTAGGCACGCATCGCAATTCCCTATTTCTCCCCCATTTCCTGTCTGTCTTTGGATCAAATGGATGTCTGAAAAGAAAAACATACCCGTTAAATGTCTTGGGACACCTCAGGTTTTATGTTACTATAATATTTTATGCTGTGAAATGCTGCAACTATACAAGCAAGGTCCAAAATATCATTTCAGTATGACACATTTAATATACAGCATCACTATCAAACATGCCAAACATCTTATCTGGCCTCTATGAAAGGTGAAAGTAAGTCATATATTGGTGTCTTAAGTCCACCAGGCAGCAGGCGTGTTCACTGTGCTTACCAGGATTTGAAGAAAGATCAGAACCAACCCTCAAGGACTTTAGTGTGCTCAGAAAGATATAACCATTAAAATTAAAATGTCTGTGTGTGTTTTGATGTTTAGGTTATGTGCTCTCCATCATGGGTCGACGACGGACCCTCCCTAACATCAACTCCCCCGATTGGGGCATCCGCATGCAGGCGGAGAGGCAGGCAGTCAACTTCGTGGTCCAAGGTAGGATGACTGACAGTATCAGCTGGTCTGTGTGATGACAGTTGTATTGTTTTACTTCTGATGACCAGGGATTTGCTATTTAGTTTGTTAACCACAATAGTGGTGTGATTTTACATATGTGTATTTGTGTACAGGCTCTGCCGCTGATCTCTGTAAGATGGCCATGATCAGAATCTTCAACCTGGTTTCTTCCTCCAGCTCACTGTCTGCCAGGTACAACCACTTAACAGCCGACTGAAGACGCTCATATTACGAGCAAATGCTACCTAACACAGTATCCTTCACTCTCTGCTGTCATGCAGCTAATGTAACAAATAGTGTACACACTGGCTCTTTACACTGTAGTCCTTTCTGAAGCTAGACAGGCAATCACGACCAAGTGCTATATTAATGAAGAGATTCTCTCATGCCAGAGCACATAAAGAACGTCCAGTATTTTACCAGCCAACTAAATTTGTAGAGTTGAAGAGTTTTCTCAAATGATTGCTGCTGTAACATGCCAAACATTCTGCTGGAGTAAACACACTTGAAGCCAAGAGCCAAAATATACCAGAATTATTTGGGTATGTTGGGAGAGCAGGATGAAAAATTACAGGGTGGACCATGGTGGCGTGTAAATGATCAGCTAAATGACACATCATCAGTAGCAGTTGTAGTAATAGTCTTGCGGTGTTAAGCGTATTTCCGAATGTGTTTGTGACTGTAGGCTCATAGCGCAGCTCCATGATGAGCTGCTGTACGAGGTGGAGGACGCCCAGGTGGAACAGTTTGCAGGTGAATTTACGACCCAATATCAGTTATAAGATATTTCACTATCAAAGACACTAATGTGCTGCACCTGTAACGTCAAGCAGTTGTATCATGTCTTGTGAAAATTTTACAGTTGTAATAATAGTGCCACAGGAATGAGTCTTAAAAACCCAAAATAAATTCCCTCGCCTCCCTTGTCAATGGGTATTTTGATTGGGTTTTTGGTTAAATGCCTCAAACAAGGTAGTTGTCAACACAGGTTAACAACTACATCACATACATCAGTAAATACGCCAGGTTTGAATTGGTGCCTACATTACCCACAATACAGCTCAACCATTGACTGTTCAGTTGGAGATTCTGATGTGTTATGCTAGTGGTGGCTTATGTAGCCTTGCTTGCAAAGGACTTTACGTTGTGGCTTTGGTCAAAGGTATGATCATTAATACCTGTGTCTACATGTGCAGCTCTGGTGAGGAGCACGATGGAGTCCCTTCAGCACATAGACCACCTCGGAGTCCATCTTAAGGTGAGTGAATGGAAATCGTTCAGTGTTATTATGGTGTCAGTTGTCGTGTTCAGAGAGTTTTTCCACCTTTGTTCAATCGTCAATGAAAGATTGTTTTGTTGCCATTGGACGTGTTATGTTTACTTGTAAAGGTGCTTGTTCCTCATATTGCTTCTTCAGGAAAGTGCATGACATTACTGAGATATTTCACATACTGATTGTTTAATAAAATAGATATTTATTCAATTGACTTCCTAAAAATACCATCAACAAGCCACATAGAAATCTCGATTCATTTTCCTTACCAATACCTACCACTGGTTAACATTGCACCGCCAAAATAAGAGCATTTATGATTTGAAACTGCTGTCAGTCTCACAGCTGCTCTGCTGTCAGGCAGCCGTTAGGTGAGTGAAAATCAATGTGGGTCACCGTGAACAACACCGACATGTGTGCTGACACACTGACACCTTTTCCCTTTTCTTATGTGTGTGTGTTCGTGTGTTTCCCAGGTCCCCCTGAAGGTGGCGGTCTCCAGTGGCAAGTCTTGGGGCTCCATGTCTGAGCTTAACATCCCTCCAACGTCTCCCTCTCCTTCTCTCTAAGCCCCCCCTCCTTCTTTCTTTATGCGCTCTCTTTCACCGCCTCGCTTCTGTATTGAATATACTTTCCTTTCACTGCTCCAGACATTTTTCTCCGCTCCCTCTCACTCCCTCTTGGTGTGTTCTCATCAGAGTTTCTTGTTCCATTTCTCCCTCTCAGTCTGTCTCACCCTCTCCCTTCACTCGTCCTGCATCCACATTGCTATGGAAACAGGCAGCTGCGGCTCCCTCCAGCTCCCACTTCTTTTCTCTCTCTCTCTCTCTCTCTCTCTCTCTCTCTCTCTCTCTCTCCATCCTGCAAAAAAGGTTACTTGTCCTCCTCCTCTCCTCCTCAGTTTTCACACTCTCTTGTTAAGACCAGTCCTGTTTTCTCTGCCTTGTTGCCAAGGTGAAGCTACATGTTTTATTTATCGCCTCATACGATTGGTTTTCTAGTATGTTTTAAAAGAAAGATGTAGCTGTTGAGCTACTGTATCCCTAAAATATATTGTGTTCGATAGAAAACTTGCTTGTATGTATTGTTTATGTGCTTTGTTCATGCTGAATAAAGCTTGAATTAGTTCTGCATGCTCATAAACATGTGACAGGTTCCCACTTGATAAACTCAATGACCTCTTTCACACATTTTCATTTCGTTGTGCAGGTTGTTCTCTGTTCGTCAAGCTAACTTACATTTAGAGCTGTTTTTATCTTATTAACATCATACTAGAATAATCAAAGCAGCGTAATAACCTTGAATTTTAAACGTTACAAGTGAGTGTAAGTCATAGGAGGATGAATGATTCAAGAGAGAAAGAGCAATGAAGAGTTGAGAAAAGTCAGTTGTATTTAGCAGATTTCTTTTATTTTCATGCCACTAGGCCATAGATATTTTCAGGGACGCTTCCTCTAATAAACGTCACCTTTTTGTTGGTTGCTTTCAGCCGATTCAAAGCAGATGATCTAATTTTGCTCAGCCGTGCACATCCAGCGCCTCGCTCTCCCCCCGGCTCATCTTTTATCTGCTCACTCGGATCTAGCCCGTTCTCCCCTTTGTCTTGTCGTGCCTCTGTCACACGCACACACACACATTCCACGAATGCTCACACACACACTTGAGAAAAACACATGCTCTTTTTATCCACAGAGCCACCGTGAATCACCAGCTTCTAGGCACACTGACCGAGTTTCCTTGTCTCTGGCAGCCATGGCGAGACTCTTTTTGCTCCTTTTATACTGTCCTCCAATTAAGACCCTTTAAGCCTACAAAATGGGTCTAGGCAGAACCATCGCCTTGTGACATTTTTAACAAAGCCTAACCCCCGTTACCCATCTGAAATGTCACCTCGCGTTGGCTGCTAATTATAGGAGCTGTCACTTTTTAAGTCGGTACAAAGGTGGCATGTGGGATACCCAGCGTGTCCGCCAACCGTTCTGTCTTGTCATGTATTTACATTCCTCCGGTTTCCTTTTCTTTTTTTCAGCGGAAAGCGGACCTTCACTTTGCATGTTGAACCCACCGACAGGAATGTGCTAATGTGAGAGAAGCTTTTCTCACTGGGTCAGTATGAGCAGTTCAGAGCCAGAGCGATGGACAGTGTTATGGAAATCTGCCCCTCTATTCTCTCATTGTTCTGAAGGTTTAAGGGTGCACAGCCATCCCCCCCTTTGAGGGGAGCGTGAGACTGGTATGTGCAAGTTCTGGAGGGTACTCTGCACTTTTGGAGCAGGGGCGTCCGCAGTAGGTATGGAAGTAAAACAAATAGTAAAAGCTGTTTTCCGGGGCTCCTTTGTGTCTAACAGCATAATGTCACTTAATGTTTACTTAAGCTGCTGTAATGGTCTCGCGGCAAGAGAATTATAACAATGCCTGTTTTCTTCTGCTTTGCTAACTTTAAAAGATGTGAATGAGGTTGTGTTCATTTGACAGAGCGCCGCCTTCACTTTAATGACCCGTGCCGTACACAGGAGGCATGGCCTGAGGGTCCCTCCGCTCTCACGGGCAACAGCATGAGCTTCCCCTAGCTGCCATGGCAACTGTGAGACGTGTAAGTAGACCCCTCACAGCTTCCACTTCAAACCTTGTCTCAAATTATGCTCAGTTAGTATCAGCCTTCCTTTTTCTTTTTGCTCTCTTTCAAAGAAAAAAAAATCTGCTTCCTGTTGCGACATATAAAAGCTTAATGCATCATCATTTTTAATCGATACAGTATATGTACATCCATGTTTCAATCATAATGCAGGAAATGCCATCTTTACATCTATACAGTGTTCCAGTTGTTGTCCGTATAAAAGAAAGGGTTAATAATCACAATAATAATAGTAATCCCGGTGTGGTAATACAGCAGTCTTCTAAAGGAATGGCAGAAAGGGAACTGAAAGCTAATAGACCCCAATAAAAACCAGGTGGTCACTGCAGTCTCACTGAGGTCGGTCAGACCGGTTGTACCAACAGCGTCTAGTCTATGTTGCAGCCTCTCTCTGGCTTAAGCCCCGTCTCCTTGGGAATCACTAAATCTGCTAAATCACCACACCATGCGTGACCCTATTACCGTACATGAGAATCTTTTCCCACGCCGTACCTGCTCCTGTCTCTTCAGCTGCCCCCAAGAATATTTACCCACTGCTCTGCTTCACCTCCTTAATGGCCTCTTTTGCCAAATTCCTCACTGTAGTCAAAGCCCCCCCCTCCTTCCCCTACAATACCCCCGGTTTCCAAAGCTCCCTCAGTTACAATTCAACCCCCCGCCCCCTCGAAGTCCATCAATCTCATTCATCTATGTATCTATCAATCCCCTCTTCCATTCCTCTATCATGGCCAACTGGTTGACCTGCCTGCCTCCCCACAGTGTGGCTGCATATCAGTCCCCTGCTGTGCTTTGTGCGGTTCGGTTTCCTGGCAACAGACAACAGCCATGACAGGGCTCCAGGGCAGAGAGAGCCTCTTGCTTCGCGGCAGCCTAGCTCAGGCCAGAGTGGCTGATATTGTCAGCCAAAGCTGGAGTGTGCTATAAGCTAACAGGACTGTTTGAGGCTCTCTCTGACGACGTGAGAGTTCAAGCAGACAGGCGGGACAAGGAGGGCTGTGTCTGGACCCATCAGTGTGGGACTGCGACACCAAGGCTAAGATGGCGTGCACTTAAGCTCCTGAAAGTGGCGGCTGTTAGTCAGTATGGGATTGTCATGAGGTAATACAGATGAAGACACCTGCACTACTGTAGAATCTCTTTATTAGTGCTGTAAATATCTTTAAAATATATTCTTATATATTTAAGATCCACAGTTTCTGTTACAAAAGGAGTAAAAATGACCCCCAGATGCTATTTACAGTAAAATATACTTTACAACTTTACAATTACTGACTTGCAGATTCAAAAAAAGACTTTGAATCTCACTTGTAAGAAAAGTCAACCCAGTTGAGGAGTTGCGATTCTGGCAGCTGCAGCATGTATTTTAATTGGTTCTTGTCAGTCGTGCTAACGGAGCGGTGGTAGAGAAGTTGCAGTGCACGTCCCACTGGTGCGTGATAACCGGAAGTCTTCGTGGTTCGATAAAAGCTTAGTTAAGAGACTTAACAGCAGATAGCGCTTTCAGAGCGTGGCTACGCCGTCTTTTTTTCCTGTCTGCTTGAACTGCTCATTCTTTAGCATCCATTTTCCCCCTCTTGTCATTTTCCCCCATTTCCTATTGACATCTGTACAAATATGCAGAGGTACACCTGTGTACTTCAACTTTGAGTTTAAAAAAAAAAAAAAACACACATCTTTGACACCTCTTTGTAAAGAAAATTACAAAAAACAGAAACATTTTACAATCAAACACCCCTTCAGGCTTCAATATAATCACTGCCACTAATTGGTACAGTATAAGGGATATAACATTGATGCAGCATTTCATGTATTTCATAAAATCAATGTTGATAGTATGTCATTATTTTGTGTGTTTTTTTTCCCCATTTGTTTGTTTATTGCTTGATTAGATGGCACGTGGGCAGGATTTTTGCCAAATAATACCAAATACAGGATTGTGTTAAACAAAACATAGCCACATAAGGAATAAAAATGCAGCAATTACTGTCACCTTTGGCAAATTTTCACCTCCAAAAGTAGCCATGGGTCGTTGTACCAATTATACATTATGATATCATGTCTTGTATATATACTTATGATACATACAGTCGATAATACAGGAGAAAGAGAAACTTTATCCATATTCTTCATAGGAAATGTAAAAAATCAAAACTATCTGTACTGTAATAGCAAAACAAGACACAGTTGTGCTACAAGTGCTTATGTGTTCTTGGCACCTGTGGCCTCAGTCCAAAGTGAGTCCTTCTGTATTCGCCACAGTGGAGCAAAATCCTCACCAGAGGTAGAGAGAGAGAGAGGGAGTCCATGCTGTGGAGTCTGTCGCGCCAGACCTCCTCCCGCCGCCCCACCACACACGCACACCCCCCATTTAACTGCCAATTTGGCACATTCCTCCCTCACCCCTCGCCCTCCTCGTTAGGTGGAACATTCCTGGCGACAGCCATCTTCTGAGACAAAAATGAAACTCCATCGGGATTGGTTAAAACCAGCAAAGATGACAGGTTGCAGTAAATAATACATTAACAATAAGGTAGAGATACGGCTATTTACAATCACACAAAATGTCTAACATCTAATGTAGTGGTTTAGTCACTTAATGAAAGAACCAATAGCTGCTTTTCACCTCCCCCCCCCCCCACTTTCCTTCTCATTCATAAAGTAAAAAAGCAACCAGAAAGTTTTAAAACATAAAAGAAAATATCTTTCTAAGACTAAATTGTTGGCAGTTTACATTCATGCCTGTGAGTGTTCGTCTCCAACGCTGTTGAGCATGGACACACACCGTCAGAGTAACGCAACACACCCACAGGATCTGTACATTTGTGCAGTTTTGACTTCTACCCTTCTGCACCAGTAGATCAACTGATCATCAGACAAATATTGATATTTTTAACCGTCTGGTTATTTTAATGGCCATTTTACGGTTTTAAAAACTGTTGGAGTTGAAGGTTAGGCTTCGATAGCCTCAGTTTGGGCCTGTGTTTCTGCCATCGTAGAGAAATGATGGCGTCAGATGATCATTTTTGGGTTCTAAAGCACTCTAAACTATAAGAGCCGTCTCCATCAAGAGAGGCCCGTATGCAGCATACCTTCTCAAACCTCAACCAATAGGACAGCACACTTGCACTCAAACAAATCACAGAAAACCAAATAAAAAAGTGTGAGATTGTTTTTGGATTGTACATCAGCAGAACATTTCAGAGGAATGGTTTGTAACTAAATTTACACTCTGGTAGAAGTTGCATACAGTTTAATTACTACATTCTAACATCAAGTATGCACTACCAGTTTTAAATGGGAGGTGAGACTTCACAGGGCATAGCATTCACATGAAGTAGAAAACAGACATTGCTCAGACTAGAAATAAATGCATTATAGTCAGTGCACTTCATCTTTACAATTCAAAATCACCCTTTAACTACCTGAAGCCATGCAGTCCACAAGATATTTGAACTCCAGCGTTTGATTCCTGTGCATAAGGTCTTGGCAAAGGCGTTTTGGATGATATTACCTTTTGTTTAGAATACGTACCAGCGTGGATAATAAGTTCTCCCAAAAATACATAAAGGAGTGTTTTTTTGAATTTCATCAGGCAAAAAACTGAGATTGGCAGCAGCAGAAATGGCTCAGAATTGACAGACTTCACATTCTTCCACAAGATCCAGACCACAGGTTATTTTACAATCCACCTCAGCAAAGACCACCTCTCACTTTCAACCTTCGAACCTCAACCGAGTCTTATAAAGAATGGGTTGAGTCGTACGGTCAGGACCTGAACATACCGGCTATTTGACACTGCTGTGGGGTTTTTTGTGAGGGAATCTAGAGCCTCAGCACCACTGACACTCCACCTCACAATTATGACTGAAGGTCAGTGATAGCTGTCGCTCCCGAAACGTGACAAAACACAGCCTTGGTCCTCTTTTGACTCTCCTGTAACAACCAAGTTCAAAGCAGATGCATCAAAAGTGGCGTAAGGCACCCTCCACATGTTGGCCCGATGAAAACATCTGGATGCGTTTTTTATGCTTTCAGTGCGTTTGTGCCTTTCTTTTCATAGAGAAATCTCACATGTGCGTCCTTAAATATTTTTTTTAAAAGTCAGATGCAAAAGAAACTAGCATTGGACTGTATATTTTTTAGGCATTTAGCTGACACAGGTGGAGGTTCAGCGTGGGGTTTGAGGACACTTTTAACAGGAATCGGCTATTACTTGTGTCTAAACATTTGACCTTCACTGCAAGCCTGCGTTTTCCTCTATCTGCATACGCTAAACCTAGCAAAGGACTTGGTGGATGAAAGATATTTCACCTGGTGCTCACAAGATTTTGCACAATGTAGTGCACTCTTGCGTCATTAGCCGAATGCCCATAAGACGATCTAAGTACTGCAAAGTGTTTTGGGAACCTTACCACAAGCTGGTGTACTGTGATCGAGGAAGGAAACTAACTTTCTCGTCCTGCAGCCAGCGACAGAAAGAATCTGAATAAATGGGATATAACGTTTTAACAAGGGTCGGCTACCTCCTAACGATTTCTGAGCACTGGCTTGTGGCTGGTTTTTGATTTCACACCCTTGTCCGGACTACAGAGAATTAAGATAATTTAAAATAAAATAAACCATTATAAAAAAATGACACGTCTATGGTTCCACTGTATGCCATGTGCTAGGAGTTTCTCCCCTAAATGTTATATTTGCATTCAAAGACACATTTCATGCAAATGGTACAGTTTTTCTTTTTTTTTTTTTTCCAAACAAAGAAACACACATTTCTTTTATATGTTCATCTATAAAAGAAGCTTATTTTCTTTATATATATATATATTTATATATATTATATCATATATAAATCAGTTAATTTTTTTCTACGCTTTTCCAGGGCAGGCACCGTACACACACCGGGTACAGAGGCATGCCACACTTGCATTGCTTTTTGCATTCTACAGTTGGTTGGCTGGCAGGCGTGATGTCATCCAGGCAGTGCTGCAGTTTGTGAGTTCACGAACACACACACACACACACACACACACACACACATTTTTCCCCTCACTCTATTGTTTCTTCTGCATCTACACCCAGACAACCACACATCATCCTTATACCCTGGCACCAGCCTGTCCCGCTGGTGGAGTCACACTGTCTAGATGACATCGGAGTAGGGGCGGGGTCTAAGGGTTGGTCCAACAAGCTTCAAATGGAATAATAAAAGCAGTGCAGCAAGGTGCTGTGGCGCATGCAGAGATGGGCGGGGGAGATGGGTGTTGCCTGGGACAGGGGAGGTCAAAGGTCAAATGTGGAGGGTGCGCAGGGTTCAAATGGAAGGTGTGGGGTCGAGCCCAGGGTTGCAGACAGATTCATGAATGGGAGGTAGGGAGAGTCTGGGGGGAGAAAGGGTGGCAAGGCAAGGAGGGTCAGTGCTATTTTCATGACGATTACATTTGTAGTCAATTTTTTTTTCTCTTTTTTTTTCATCTTATGTGATTTTTTTTGTTGCTTTTTGCTTTATATGTTACTTTTTACAAATGGTATAATGACATAACTTAGGCTCAGGGTCGTGGATGGATGAATCTACTGCTGGTTGTATGGTCAGAGGATGGAGATGGAGAGAGGTGTTATGGGAGAAACGATTTTTTGTTCGCTACATGAGTTTTCAACTGTATACACAATATAAATACATGGGGAGGGGGAATGCTGATATATTGGTTTAAATAATTATTTGCTATTTGTGCTCAGTTATGTACTGTAGGTTTGCAAGTATTGCTAGTAGTCTTACCCAAGTTGTTCCCCAATAACCTGGATTCAGTATGTGGATGGTAGACTAAGTAGTAGTAATTGTAATTGTCGTAGTTTTTGACTGCAAAATTTGCATATTACAACGTGGTAATATGTGTTTAAAGTTATAAAATTACTAATTATCAGTCAAATACTAGACATATTCAAAATGTTAGAATTTATCTGTCTTCAATCAGTAAACATTTTATAAGTACATATAGAAAGTAGTAATGTTTAGTTAGATCATACTTGACTCATAGCAAGAAAGGAAATAAAAATAGGTTAATTGTTCCTCATACCCTGTTGAGGCCCGGTCTAATGTCAGACCAGAGCCTCATCAGACACACACACAGTCACACACACACACAGTCACATGAGCAATCACACACACATACACAGACAAGCTCTGACATGCAGCTATATCTTGTATCTTGGGATCTGTCCGCGAGGAACTTCCACCCTCCTGTCACCTCAACCAATCAGAGACCCTCTCCACAGCTTGAGTGAGAAAAACAGCGATTAACTGATGATAGATCCGGGAAATGATAGAAAGGAAGGAGAGATCCAATCAAATAATCAGTGAGGAGAGGGAAGGAGGAGGGCGTGTGAGAAAGATGCACTGTGTTGATTTAAATCTATCCTGAACACAGGATACACAGCGCATATTCCGGTAACCGTCCTTTCATCCTCTTCTCTCACTATGGGGGTCAGCAACACACTCTCGCTGTGCTTCAATATGGTGTCTTGAGATACTGGCCGAAAGCCCAACAATTGGGTTTGAGTGTGTCTGTACACACACGATGTAACATTGCAGAGCTTTTGTAAAAGAGAGTGTGTACCACAAGCTCCCCCCATTACTTTTTTTTTCCTTTTTGTGTATGTCTGCTCTTGAGGACGCCTCCCAAGCCATCCAGTGCTCTGTCCACCCCCAGTGAAACAGTGGAAACGTCTCATTTCACTCTCCTGTTTCTAAACCCGTCTGTTGAGTTTTGCTGTGTGGAAATAAGGAGAATGTGGGAGGGAAGGGGAAGGCTTGAGGTAATGGGGGAGGGGTAAAGAGGGCATTGTGGAATAAAAATGAAGGGGGGCGTATTGATCAGAGTCGCATAATCTTAAAACCAAAGGGGCAGGGGAGGGTGCCTAGTTAGGATGCCAGTTAGCTGTCTTCAATAAAATCCAATTTTTTTTTTATCCCACAGTGGAAAGGGAGGGGTAAAGGTACAAAAAAATAGCTTAATAAAATAGAAGAGAAAAAAAACTCTTATTTAAAATGTAAAAGTATAATACAAAACAACAGCAACAAAAGCATAATAGTACTGAAAACGTAAGTGACTTTAAAGATGAGATAGTAGAAGTGTTAAGTAGTACTCGGAAGTTATCTCTAATGACACAAAATAAATAAAAGCTGTCAGAGGAGAGGATGCGGTCGGGGCTCTCAGGTGAAGGAGGGTCGTTGCTCTCTCTCTCTCTCTGTCCCTCTCTTTCTCCATCTCCCCTCTCCATCTCTCTCTCCCTCTCCCTGTCACCTCTCACTCCTCACGGAGCTGCAGGCGGTAGCGGATGTAGCGGATCTGGAAGAAGAGCCTCTCCAGCGGCGAGCGATTCATCCCAGGGAGCCTGTAGTCCTCGCTCTGGCTTGCTCGGCGGAAGCCCAGCGACTCGTACAGCTTGTGGGCTGCCAACTTGACGGCCGTCGTGCCGAGGACGACGGCGGCGTAGTTGTTGCGCACGGCAAACTCCAGAACGCGACGACCTAGCGCCTTTGCGATGCCCTTGCCACGGTAGCGAGAGTCCACCGACATGCGCTTCAGCTCGACCGTGTTGTCGTCCTCACGGCCTTGTGCCGCCACGATTCCAACCACGCGTCCGTCGAGCACTGCCACCCAGAAACAGGAGCCTGACAGGAACAAGAGGCGATAAGATGGATAAAATTAGTAAGAGCAGACTGTCGAAAAGATCACACTTAAAGGCATGGTTACAGAAAGCTAGATGAGAAGATTGACAGTTAGCATAGCTTAGCATAAAGACTGGAAACAAGGGGAAACAGCTAGCCTAGCACTGTCCAACAGAAGCAAAATCGGCCTACATGTTTAACTGACATGTCTAATACATTATAACTGAGCTTTAGGGGTGGTCCAGGATGGATTCTGGATAGGGCCAGGCTAGAAATGTTTTCCCTCTTTCAAGTCCTTGTGCTAGCTAGGCTAACTTGCCGCTGGTGGCTACATACTTACCGTACAGACATGAGAGTGGTATCAATCTTCTCATATAAACACACACACATCCAAAGCCTGTGAGCATCTGGTTTAGTGTTTTCATTACTGTCATGTTTTAATCTTTTTCCCATCAATGAGAATATTTTTAATGTCGAGGTAGTTAAGGGTAGAGACCCTCACACTCAGCTGCTCCATTATACTGTGATGATTCAAATCCCACAGGTCTTTTTTTAACAAACTATTCAAAATGATTGTCCTCGAGAAGAAAACTAATGTTTTGGATAGATGAAGGGAATAATTGGAAGGACAACAGTGGTTGAGGAAAGAGAAGCTCAAATCAAAATGAGTTTCTGTCTGTGTTTTCATTACCGGTCTCTTGCATCATGTCGTAATGGCCTGAAAGCTCTGTGAGGAGAGAACTAGATGAAGAGGGCAGAGACCAGTAACTGACTGGTGCTTAATGACATTAGCCACCCAGTGAGACGCTGCTGATTAAAAGTACAGGCATGACAGAGCGGCCTCTTGGAGCTCACAGTGTATTGGAGCAGTGACGCTGATCTCAGTTTTGGTTGGATTAGAGGAAGAAATCCTGCATTTTCCAAGTTGACATAGACAGAAAACAACATTTTTACTGCAGCTCATACTGTGTAGGCACTCGCTAAATCAGACACTCAGACAGACACTGGTCACAGATAAAAAGACTAACACACATACAGACAGACAAAAAAGGTTAGACCAATACAGATAAAAATGTCAGCAGACAATGCTCCTCCAACAGAGTAGTGCTAAGAGCTTGAATACCAACCCGATTTAATATCGATCTGCATTCATGCTGCAGTTCCTACGCTGTTTACTTTGACAGTGTTCGTGCTTGTGAATTATTCTCCTTTTTTCCTTTGAGTAATAATAGACTAGGTTTGTGGGATAAAACAATTTGAATTGAGCTGCAAAACATTTTTAATTACAACTTTTGTCATATCTTTTGTCGGCTGTGTCGCCAGCCGCAGTTAAAATATCTGCTTTTATTACAGAGCTAGAAAATAATAATCACTAGTTCAGAGGGTGTTAAGTACCCGACTAACAGTGCAGGGAATAAAGTCAAATAAATTATGATATGGCTCATCGTGCTCCTTTTGAAATCATTGCACTTTCAATCTTAATCGGGCTGTTTTAAAATGCCCTTGCTTAATTTCCTTTACCGATCACAATCTTTCAAAGAAAACGACCCTCTGAACCTCCTGTTTTTTATTACGTAGCCGTGTTCAAACAGCCTCTCCATCAAAGTCAGCAGTATTTACGGCATGTGTTGGCAGCGCTTATATGGTTTTGTATTAAAATGCCATCTGTTTGTTATAGATAAAGTAAATCTGACTATTCCGTGACTGGCAAAAAAATCTGTGTCCGTCTGTCGACGAGCTCTGAATCCTAATTCTCTCTCTGTGTCCTTAACTCTCTCTTTACACATCCCTCTCCTTTTATTTCTGCCGAATCTCTCGCCTTCACACACAAACAGGCGGTGACATTAACATCAGGCTCCTGCTGGAGTCCCGTGTGTTTGGAAGGGATTTGATGCCCCTGCAGGCTTGTGTTAAGCTGATCTGGAGGCTTCTGTTACTGAATAAAACAACTGTCAAACAGTAGGTAGGTTGCAGCGGCAACAGGAAAACCTGAGTATTCCCCGCCCTGATAGGTAGACAGGGGTGTGGCATCTCTGGGAGATGGTCTAATCTGACTAATCTCTGAGGGGAGCTTTAATTGGGGGGAGATGCATACCTCCTTGACGTCCTGAGGCATTCTAGATAACTAAAACCAACACATCCTGTTACCCCTGTCGAGAGACCCTGCCTGTATCCATGACAACAGCTGTCTCACTCACTTGTTGCTGGCTAGCTAGCTCATTAAAATAGACAACAAAAGACGAGCTTCAGTGAGTTAGAGGCATTAATCATGTCGGAGAAGGAGACAATATATACGCATTAATACATGCTTCAGGAAATTTTAAGCTAACAGGCTAACATCGGTATTTGATGCTCCAACAGGCTAACATCAGTGTTAGTATCTGAAACAGGCTAACATCAATGTTAACTTCTACACGGATTTACATCAGTGTTAGCTTCTCACGCTGACTTACATCTGTGTTAGCTTCTACCACAGGCTAGCATCAGTGTTAGCTTCACCTACAGAACTACAACGGTGTTAGCTTCTCAAACCTGCTGAAATCAGTATTGGGTTGACCAACAGGCTAACATATGGGTTAGCTTCTACAACAGGCCGACATCGATGTGAGCTTCTCAAACAGGCTAACGCCAGTGTTCAGTTACAGCGGTGCACCAATTTATACCAGCCTAACTAATCCTAGATAATAGTTAAATTCCTATCCTTCTGTCAAATTAGATAAAAAAGCAATTAAATACTTATAACAAATGTTTTGCTGCCAAAGTCTGAAGTTCATTATCCCGAGTGTTGGTGGATGACTGTAAATCTGAGTGGTACAGACAATCTCTTAAAGTTTTAAGTGTCTTGCAGCCTTAAATTGTACTATGGAATAATGTTTTATTAAAGGCAGACGTCAAAGCTGCAGTGTCAACTCCCGCCACACTCTGCCGGCATTATTATGCTCGTGCATGTGTGTGTTGGAGGCGTAAGAGGGGGGAATACGCTTCCATAAAACCCTCCTGACCATCTGTCTGAACTGAGCCTGTGCCAGGAATGAGGACAGCACAGGAAAGCACACAACGCCAACCACCTCGCTGCCTATCACACTGCGTGCATTACTTAACACTGTGTCTCAAAAATATCACTTGAATCATACAAGACATGGAAAAAAAGCCTCTCTGCTCGTCCCTCCTCCCCTTCTGACTCTGCTTTCCTTGTGAAAGCTGAGCAGCGTGTATTGACCTCTAAGCTTTCTGACACGATGGCCCAAGGAGCTCCACATCTGCCACGTCTGACATCGCTACCATTAAACTGCGAGGATTTACTTTAGCTATCATTATTTCTGCTGGGAACTGCACTTCCTGGAGATAGGGAGATAGAGAGAGACTGAGAGAATGGAAATAACAAAAGGCAGAGAGATAAAGTTAGAGGAGGAGGTGTGTAGGTGGCAAAACATTATGCTCCAAAAGGCAGTTTATAAGAGATTAAAAAGCACTAGACTCTCGACAAGTCAGCAGATCCGCAACTGAAATGTCACTGTTCAGAATCTCAGAACCAATTATTGCGAAACCATTATACAAATCGAACTGTAGGACAAGCAATCTTATGTGAAATGGATTGATTAAAGGTTTTGGAGTCAGCTCTGGGGGTGGTAATTTTGTTCGGTTAGTCAGCTGGTCTGTCTCCCACTTTAGTCCAGAGTGAAATATCTCAACAATCAATCGATTGATTGCATTCATGGTCCCCAGAGGATGAAGCTTAATGACTTTAGCAATCACCCGACGTTCCCTCTAGCAACACCAGCAGATTGACGTTTGTGGTTTGGAGTTAAATGTCTGAAAAATACTGGATGGCTTACTATAACATTTGGTTCACACACCCCGGATTAATTGTTATAATTTTGTCCTACCTTTAACTTTCTATCATCGCTTCAAAATGTCATCTTGTCCATTACTTTGGTTTACGACCAAATACTGACGAACCTTATGACATGACATGACCCATCAGCCTCAGCTGTTTTGTGTGTAGCGCTAATTAGCAAATGTTAGCATGCTAAGCTGAGACGGTGACCCTCGTAAACATTACACCTACTAAAAATTATCATAAGTTATCGTTGTGCTGATGTTAGCATTAAGCTCAAAGCACCGTAGACACAGAGCTGCTATCATAAACCATATTCACATGGCGGCCATTTTCCTCTACAATCGCTCTCAGGACATACAGCTATATGTTCCAGGTTGCAAGTCCTATCTTTTCAGTCGCTGATCAATCAGGAAGTGGTGAAATAATATTTTTTCAGAGATTTCATCTGACTTGCAACTTAGAAAACAGCCACATAGCTTTATCCAAACAATTGAGCTTCCTACTCTGAGCATGACATAAGAGAAAAAAGGCTCTTTGCTTTGTTAAAGATTCATTAGTTTCCTTTAGTAAGCTAATTAGCTGTCTGTCTGTTGTTGGGGGAAACAGGAGCGCCGCTCAGTGGTTAATATTAAAGAGAATATTGAGATAAAAGGCTGCAAATGAGGCTTAAGATTCGTGGATGGTTGCTAATCTCTCTCCTTTGTATCTTTCTTCCAGCTCCCATCTATGTTCCCTATTTCCCACTAAATACCACACATAACAATTCACACGGGTGAAGCTGCTTAGTCACCACAAGAGTGATTGGAAAGAGGGAATAAATACGATTACGTTTCCCAAACAGACCTCAACAGCTCTTCCTGTTGTGTTTTTGAGCAAAGCGTTAAGATCCCTGTTGCTCCAGTGCAGCAGCCCAATACTGAGTAGTAGCTTAATAAGCTACGGATACAGCGCACCGCCTGTGATTTTAGTGTGTGTAACCGAGGCTAGAAAGTCGTATGAATGAGCTTACTCACTCAGAAAAAAAAACGAAGTTAGAGAAAGAGAGGAGAAGTCATTCATCGGTCTTCTCTGACAGAGAGAGTGAGCAGAGGAGGAGGGAGGCGAGGCATCTGTGGTAACAGTAATAGTGATGAGCCTGAAAGGATCCATTATTGCTGCGAGGGCATACAAACACAACGGGGGGAGGGAGGACAGAAAATCTACCATTATTACAGAGGGGGGAAGGGGACCTGAAGAATACAGATGATCTCAAGACGAGAAATAAATCACGGCCGAGAGTGAAGGCGGGAAAGCCTGCAGGAAGAAATCGTTTGCAACGATTCTCACACGAGCCAAAATCTGATTACTGCGTTCTCAATGCGACGGATCTAATATCTTTAACTACTTTACACGGATGTTAATACGCCTCTGCATGTGTGTGGGAGTGTTAAATACTGGCTGATGTTGCGCTATGAAGCCTGTATATATATATGGAGAGAGAGAAAAATCGCACACATACACGGGAATATTTTTTATGGTGTCTAACAAGATTATTCTCTTTTTCCTCAGATGAGGGATAATTTGGTTGATAAGCGTTCAGTCTAGACGCCGCCTCGCTGCGCCGGAGTTCACTTCTCTGCGAGCCAGACGCCATCCTCTGTGGGTGTAAGCCCCGACAAAAGCTCATAAGTGGCTTGACTCTATTCTCTGCGTATTGTTTCCATTTGCTTTGTGTTCCACTGATTAAACTGAATTGATTGCTATTTTTATGTTATTTTATTTTATCGCTCCGCAGCGCGTCATTATTGCAGCGTACGTTAGGCACTAAGTGATTAATGTTTCAGGACTGTCGCGTCACTGCGCGATTAATCTGATCTGACCAGGCGTTAAACGGCGAGTAGGCTTCACTGCTCCACGTAGTAAACAGAGCATTGTAAAGCGTTACTTTCTATTCTAAGGAATCCATTTTGGGTCTGGCTATCAAAGTGGAATCAAGAGAAGCAATTTAAGCTCCTTTCTCCCACAGAAAACACTGCTCCTGAACGCCTCTTCAGTAGTCCCACCTTATTTCTGTGACTTTGTGACATCACACTACGTCACTGTATTACATATTTACATTATTTACGTCCAGTGGTTAGTTTGGCAGGTAAGAATTGATTTAGCACAGCTGCTCTGTTGTCGTTAGCGGTGCGGGGTCAGGCATGTATGAGCTGACCAATCAGAGGAGGGACTCCTTAAAGGGACAGGAGCTAAAAACAGAGTGTTTCAGACATACAGTGCGGCAGAACTGGGCAGTATGACAAAACTGATGTGTTTTTTGAGGATTAAAACATGTAAACTTGTTCTGATAGTGACTCAAAAATGAACCATACATTTCTCCTTTAATGTTCAACTTTCCCATTTAAAAGAAAATGCTTAAGTTGCTTCTGAATGTAATTTGTTTCGGTGCTGTTTGGTCTTATACAACACTCGCAACCTTCCTAACGTCCTTCCAGACACACTGACACACCCTCCTCGTCAGGTCAGAGTGCATGCTGGGAGTATGGATTAGCCTGTCATATAAAACCCATGCGTCAGCCGTTTCCTCCTGCGTCACGGACAAATGAGGGTGAGAGGAGGGGACCGCTGTCCACGGGACACACTCTCCAGATGTTTACACAAACACACAACGGCGCAATTACATTAAATGAATAATTCATGAGTATTGACGTACAGTAGAAGAAGCCTTTAAGCCAAACCCAATATGCAAAGGATGCACTGACCTGTGTGTTGTAGCACAGACTCACACTCACACTGTTACACTTCCATTAGTTCTGACAAACTCATTATCTGGCTCTATCTGTTACTGGTGGTTTTACTGCCTTCCTGCCCATCAATGCACATTATTTGTTTATATGCAAACATGCAGGTAAGTGCCCGTATTTTAACACAACGCGCTACACTTCACTGTGCGCATGCCATTGTTCACATGGCTGCTGCTGCTGCTGCTGCTACCGCCTGAGCCCCTCTCCCCCCCCTTCATCTCCGGGGTCAAAGGTCGTCAGGCTGGGCTTCACGCTAACGTACAAAATGTGACTCTAACCTATTACAATCTAGACCTCCGTATGTTGTTGAACCAAGCAGGCTTGGTTCAAGCCACAGAAATCACTTTTCATCTAAAGAACAAAAAGTAATCACAAGTTAAAAGTTTGAACAACTTAAAAGTATTAGTCTACTTTACACAAGTCATGTTTTGTTCATGTAGTCGGGTGTGTTTTATTCAACTTCGATTGCCACCATGTGCACAGCCTGATCAGCCAAATCTCATGAGACTTTTGCCCAACCAGTCCCCGCCAAATTAAACAGACTCTCCTGCAACTGGTCACAATTTCCTGACACCATTTGTGGTTTCTTCAGTCCAGTATGACTCAGCGGTAGTTTTAGTCGAACCAAAACAGATTTTTTTTTTGTTTTGTTTGGAGGAATCTTGTCTGATAACTCATCAACATGGATTAATAGACGTGTATACAGTATTGTTCGTATTTTCAAAGAGATTCACTGAATGAAGTGATCAGAGTCAGCTATAGTTAATTTGCTAGAAAAATATTTTATATTGATTTAATTTCTTCAGTTCTTTCATTGAATGCACTGTCGTCGTTAACACACCATTGGTGGACGTATTGATTGAAGAAGGACAGAGAGAGACGGATGGAAAGAGGAGGAGTGTACAAAGAGATTTATGCTAGCAGATGTTGTGTTGTAATTGCAGCTATTTGAATTTGTCAAACTCTTATTGAGCTGTCGAAGTTGAATAATGGACTTTTAGAAATTAAGACTTGTTTAATTCTGACAGTTTAATTCATTCACATTCAAACTGAGCTTTTGAAGTTAAAAGAAATAGGGGTCCGTTCAATTCATATTTCGCATTATTGTCAAAAACAAAACTCTCCCTGTCTTCTGATCTCTCCTCCTCTCTGCACTTTAAGTAATGTTTCTCCATGAAGTTGATGAATTGCTCGGTGGCACCATCACAACATCTGTATTCTGCGACGCACCCGTTGATCATCCACAACATCGAGACGTCTCGGTTATGAAACACTGATTCAAAATTGTGATTTAAGCTCCAAAAGATGAATCCTCACACGTTTTCATGCCCTCAAACAAACAAACACAATCTAGCAAACATCAGTCCTTCTTTTGCCTTTTTGCAAAAACCTTTTATCGTCATTATTGTGGCTGCCCAAAATGACATCCTCAAATGTCTTGAAACCGGAAATATTCACAATTAAGAAGCTGGAATCAGAAAAACGGCTAAATTAATTGTCTGAGCCCTTCTCCCCCCCTTCATCTCCGGGGTCAAAGGTCGTCAGGCTGGGCTTCACACCAACACGCCAAATGTGACTCTAACCTATTACAATCTAGACCTCCGTATATCAAGCAGGCTTGACTCAAGCCAGAGAAATCTCAAAGGGTCGAGACGCTTGACTACTGAAGCTGCTGTTGACACGTCATCTGCTCTCTCACATGAGTGTCTTTGTTCAATATTGATTTAAGCGGAATGCAAAACAAAAGATACGCATGTGCATGTGGCATACAGTTAGTAATGGACTCAAGTTTCTCTGTACTGTATGTACAGGCAGCAGAGTCCGCCAGGGGTTGAAAGGACAACATGTCTAATACTGTGACAGACTGAATATTTAATCAATATTAGGACTTCTGAGTGGTGACTGAGTTAGTGAGGGCCAGGCTAACTGTTAATGCTAAGCTAAGCTTCCTTGGTGCTCCGAGCTCCCAGTCTGGACCACCAGCTGCAGGGCTAACTGAGCTAACTAGTTAACGGCAGCTACAGTTAGCAGTTGCTCTGGTAGTGCATTAACCTGAATGTCTTCTCTGTATATCTGTCAATTCAACCTACAGCTTAAAAGAAAAAACTTCTACATTATGGCATGAATAGTAAATTACATTTATCTGCATTTTTTCCCCCAGTTTTTGAAAGACACTGAAGGCTGTTTCCTTGGCCAAGCGGAAACATCACTTCCTCTGTGCCAGGATGATGGATAGCCCAGTTGGCCACTGCAGCACCTCCTCTGCACCGTCAGAGTAGATGAAAAAAAAAAGAGGAAGAGGAGGGGAGGAGGAGGAGCGGTACAGGTGGGAGACAGAAAGAAAATGCTGTGGCTCAAAAAACCCGCAACAGGAGGGAGGGATAGCAGAGGAAAGGATGCCTTATTAATCTGAGGTGTCGGAGATATACCCAGGAGATCCCTTTGTCTGTGTGCTAACCAGCAAACTGTTTGTTTCTCTTTCTTTCTCACACAAACGCAAAATATATCTTAGAGTCGAGGAGCACACCCCTCCCTCGGATGCCCCCATTTTTCTATCTAGCGCTCACCTCCTTCCCTCCCTTCGCAAGCTTTGTCTCCCTCTCTCTCTCTCTTTCAGTCTGTCTCCCTCTCTCGGAGCTAAAATAAGCACAGCAGGTAGCGCTGGATGAAGGCTGCTATCCTTCTCTCTCTCACACACACACACATATACACAAAGCTACACCAGGACTGACCAGCAGGTATTATAAAGTCTCCTGCATTAATGGGACCCCGCAGTGGTCATGACGCCTCATTAAACAGCCAGTATTATTGAGTGGGTATCACATCAAGCCGGGGAGGATTTGGCTCGTTGTCTGGTGTCGCCCTCATTATGTTACATTAACTTTTTGGGCGTTAAGCTGCTTCGGAGTGACCTATAGTGATTGAGCAAGTGCAAGGGAGAGGGTATGTTGCCTGCCTGCTGCTTGAACGCAAGAGGGAAGCTCCTTTGTTCTGAACTCAAATTCAGTTTAAGAGAAGCTGTTTAAAATACGCTTTTTTTGGGTTGCCCTGTGGGATTAAGCGACGGAGAGTCGTAGTAATGGTAACTCAGGCAAACTGTGCGAGGAGTATTTGATGAGGATAGGTGCTGACATGAACCAGGCCTGTGACACGGAGGAGAAACGCTGCAAAAAAAAGTTGTGCAGTGAACACGTCAGTAAAACAATCACTTTCACAAGGATGGTGTTCGTTGCCTGGAAAGTGTTGTTACTGGAGATCGACTTCAATATTTTAGCTGCTCACTAAAGGCCTGGAAGGCTTTGAAGAAATGTTAGCTGAGTTAGCCAAAGATGTCCACAATGCTAGCTAGTTTGACAAACGTATGTGTGATTCATGGCACAATTCACATACATAGAAGATTTTGACAGAAGACGTGTTGTCTGCTGTGACTCAGCGGTCGTTAACCGAAACAGACTTTTTCTCGTTTGGAGGATTCTTGTCTGATAACTCATCAACATGTGAATACAGTATTGTTCCTATTGTCAAAGAGATTCACTGAATGAAGTAATCAGGGTCAGCTATAGTTAATTTTGCTAGAAAAATCTTTAAAATTGATTAGAGTCTTAATTTCTTAGTTTATTTCGTCGTTAGCACGCCATCGGTGGACGTATTGATTGAAGAAGGACAGAAAGATGGATGGAAAGAGGAGGGGTCGGAGTGTACAAAGAGATTTATGCTAGCAGATGTTGTGTTGTTATTGCATCTATTTTAATTTGTCAATATAAAGACTGTAAAGACTTGTTTAATTCTAACAGTTTAATTTAGTCGCTTTCAAACTGAGCTTTTGAACTGACGCTCATTTGTGTTCATATCTCTCCGTATCAGGGAACAAGCTTTTATCTTTTTTTTTGTACAGCCACATACATTCATACTCCTGACTGTTGTTCCTTTAATTTGCTTTACAACCTCTCTGCCTACACACACAGACACAAACACTTTATTATGTGGCAAATGAAAGAGGTGACAGCTGGCCATAATTGGAAGCAGAGTGACGTGGCTCCAGTCAGTCAGTCAGTCAGTCAGTCAGTCTTCCTCTATTACCCAAGCAGTCTGTGGTCTTTGTTCACCTGTTCATATAATCTTTCACTTAATTGTCAAAAAATGTTTTCTCTCCCCTTTCCCCTGTCTTCGGATCTCTCCTCCTCTCTGCATTTTAAGTAATGTTTCTCCATTAAGTTGATTAATTGCTTGGAGGCACCATGACAACATTTGTATTCTGCGATGCACCCATTGATCATCCACAACATCGAGACGTCTCGGTGATGAAACGCTGATTACAAATTATGATTTAAGCTCCAAAAGATGAAGTCTCACACGTTGTCATGCCCTCAAACAAACAAACACACGCAGTCTAACAAACATCAGACCTTATTTTGCCTCTATGCCAAAAACTTTTGCTCTAACTAAGGATTATGTCCATTGTTAATTACTTTCTTGATTCATTGATTAGTTGTTTGGTCTATAAAGTGCTAGAAAATGATTGTAAAATCAGTGTTTTCCAACGCCCGATATTATGTCCTCAAATGATTTCAAACCAGAAAACATTCACATTCAAGAAGCTGGGAACAGTTAGCTTGTTAGCTCAGTTAGCTGTGCAGCTAGCCAGACTGACTATCAGGTGAGTGTTGGTGTTTACACAACTAGCACAGGGGCTTTGAGACTGCTGGTGGAAAGAGGATTTCAGGATGCTAACTTCAATAGATATCAGCATCAAAACTGTTACTTTTTCTTACATATTGCACCTTTAGCTCAATGAGATTTTTGACAGGTAATCATCAGTAATTTGGCTGTAATGACTAAGTTGGCAATGACGAGTGTTAGAACAAGTAGAACAGGCTGCTAGGTTCAGAAAATGACATCGCCTGACTGTATCTAAGAGAAAATCAAGTCAAGGACCTCAGCGTGTAGGACCTCGTCGCTCAAAATAAGAAACTGTTGGAGAAAAAGTGTTTTTAAGGGCCTTAAGCTCAACAAGTTTGCATTCTGTACATAATCACACCCTCCTCCGCCAACCCGCACACACACTTCGAACACAACACGCACGCCACAACAGACGGCGGTAACGTTAGAGGAGCGTCTCCATCAGCACTGCATGTTGGCGCCCAGGTGTTCGTCCCCCTCCGGGCCCATTCAGTTTGCACGGATATAATCATTAGCATTGTCCAGGAGCAGTGGTGCCTGACCCCCTCTAAACCATCGCGGCCCTGCGGCAATAATGGGAATGCTAAATTGCAATTGTGTGTGCAGTGGATTACCAGGCCAGAGGGCACAATGTCAGAGAGAAAGAGACAATGGCGGGGCAATTGACCGGCTCAACTAACACCTGCTTTTTATATCGGCCCACGTGGTTTGGGTTAACGGGGGATAAATGCATCCAGGAAGTTATGTATGAACGTGTGTCACGTGTTCGTGGTCGGGGGCCAATCACTCACGCTCGCAGCTCCTGAGGAGAATGAATAGTTTGAGATGACACTAGAGGTGGATTGATTTTTCCAATTAGAAGCTTTAGTGGAGGAAATGAGCCTGAGCCGACACCGAGTGTACTGCAGAAAGTGTATCAGCAGTTTCCTCCGTGTGATCAATAGCCCTGTGATGCAGCAACCCCCTCCTCCCCTTGCCTCCCCTCCTCCCTTCCCTTCCCTTCCCTTCCCTTCCCTCCCCTCCCGTGACCAAGTGGAGCTCAGAGAGGAAGCAAGTGGGGGAAGGAGTGGAGAAAGAGGCGCGGAGGAGGGGTGGGAAAGAAGGGTGGAGGAGAAGGGAAGCAGAGACAACCTGCATATTTGATGAGTTGCCTCTGGATTGCCTGAAGACTCTGTAGGCCGAGCCACTTTTTTTTTTTTTTACAAGTTTCGAGTACAAGTCTCTCTGCCTTTCATCTAGTTTGTCGTCTATCCCTCCCGCTGTGGCAAAGCTACAGACTCTAACTTTTCAATTCTGGTGCTGGAGCATTGTCGACTGACGAACCAGACAAGTGTGCATTTTATCTCCCTCGTCTTACCTGTGGGTGTCATGTAATAAGCCTCTATGTCAGCCATGTCCGTGTGCAGAGCACAGTCCAGATAACCGTGGATAACTTTCCTGCTGTAGTAGTAGCGCGCACCCATGAGAATGAGGGGCGCGCAGCAGGTCAGCGTGACGGACTTGGTCATGAAAAAGCACATTACTATGGAGAAATGGAAGAAAAATAAACGAAACCTGTCAGAAAAGAGAATCACATGTTTGATTTCTGGCAGAACTTGACCCCACACACAGACACAGAAGAAATGTGACATGACACGATATGAACACTTTGATAAGGAGAGGTTAGATCTGTGAAGTAAGGCACGTTAGAGCAGTGTGACAGGGTAACAACTTTCAGCAGAGAGGACATGTTAGTGTTGGAGTCATCAGAGCACTTCATTCCATACTGGAGTAATTAGTCGGATGTGACGCTGGGGGGCGCAAAGGGAAACACAAACAAGCAGGCTGGATGCTGCATAGCATGTTGTTGCGTGCCATGCAATAACCAAGGAGTTAGTTCACTCCAGTGCGCCCCAGCGTGTTGTGACACATCAGCTGACGCGTAGAAGGGAGATTGTATGAATATTGGACACAATCAGTGAACTAGAATCAGTCTGGGGAGATTTTACAGGCAGGGCTGTCATGTTTTCTGACTTGTATGAGTGCGATCGACGCCAGATTTATACCTGATTCGGCCTGCGTGTGTTGATTTTGGCGTGCGTAACGGCGCCGGTCACGATACATGAGGGTTTAATAAGAGCAACATCAACAAAAGCCGAACGAGATCAGTGCATGACTGGCGCATTGGCTGCTGTGCAGAGGCGGAGGGGGTGGGAGAGAGAGAGAGAGAGAGAGAGAGAGAGAGAGAGAGAAGGGGGGGTGCGCGCCGCGGTTGGGGATGTGTGTGTGTGGGGAGGGGGGGGGAGTGCTTTTCGGGTACGTGCGCGCACCCCGTGGGCCAATCCTCAAATTCATTCACTCATTCATTCACGGCACCGGCATGTCATCACATCACAGCAGCGGGCCCGCCGGTTACACACGTGCACCATGCGCCTGGCCATGCCTTTTGTTGCATGATGTGTGCAACATGCCGGTGAGAGCCGGCGGACACACGGGAGCCGCGTTTTGGCACCGGCGCTGCAACAGATTTCAACTTAGCTGCACATCGGGGCCAGATAGGGCGAAGGAGCGTTAGCTTCGTGTGGGATTTAAGACGAGTTGCTCCAATAAATCACAGCAGAAGGGGGGGAAAAAAGCGCACTAGCCTCCAGTGTGAGTTAGGAAATAACTCATTTATACATAATTCGTGTTAAGGGTCGTGGTGAAGTTCTCTGTTATTAAAAAAAAGTGGGTCTGAAAGCCTAACAGAAGCCACATGATGCAAGGCGCTTACCTGTCAGAAGAGCGTATAAAAACTGGGTCTTGGGCTGCTGCCTGAGCCCCCTGAACGCCGTGTTGGGTATCCTCTCCATAATACCCTCATAAAAGATGCGCCGCACCTCCTCCTGATCCCCGCACTCGAACTCGCGGATAAAAACCGCATCTTTCCGCACATCCTTGGCCTCGGCGGCGTTCAGAGCCGCGCTGGACGGAGGAGAGCTCCACATGATCGACTCTTTTTTGGTCCCAGGTATAGCATCGTGTTCGTCCGCAACAATTTTAGTCTCGCAAACCATTTTGGGAGACGAAAAATGCATGCAACTGGCCGCGAAAAAAACAACTACAGTTCGGGGAGGAAAAAAAAATAGGGGGGAGAGAGAGTGAGAGTGAAAATGGATGATGCGTGAGATTTTCTTAAAAAACAGAGAAACGATGAAGGGGATAAGACGAAGGGGGATGTTCTGCTGCAACCCTGAGCGTTTCTGACGACCAAGACTTGCCGGTGTGATTCAAGCAGTATTTATAAACGCGCAGGGCGGGTAGATTCAGGTTCAGGGGTTGGGGTGGTCCTCTCGCTGCACAGATTGGTGGAAACTGCGCCGTTAAATGCTGATGGTCGAGGGAGGAGGAGGAGGAGGAGGGAGAGAGAGAGAGAAAGACTCAGTCGCTCTCTCCGCGTCTGACCGGGCTTGTGTGCGCCGGCGACAGTTGTGTGTTTTGAGGATGTGGGCTCATTGGGGAGGGGGGGGTGGGGGGGTGATGGCCAGATTGCGTAGAGAGGTTGTTTCTGACCGTCTCCATGACGCCTTTCAGTGAGGAGGATGCCCTGTTTGTTGAGGTATCGCGGCTATGAAAAGGATGCGATACGCAGCACAAAGGCGCAAGGTAACGCGGGGGCGATGCGTCAGACAGGAGGAAAGCTTAGAGAAACACTCGTATGCTGTTCTGTCTTTAGACAAACGAGGTTATTGCGAGTTATGATCTCTGTTTATGATTACATGTGAGTCTGTCAGCTTCTCAACGCAGAATAAATGTGGTCATCTCGGCTGTTGCGCAGATAAATACACTCCCGTGACTGTGAGGAGGTGGCGAGAGATCCCGACATAAGTCGTGTAGATTTATATCCTGACGTGAATCGACATTAAAATGACGCCTTCAGCTCTGCTGTAGTCGCCCCTGTGTCGGAGTGGGGCTGTGCAGCCTCCTCCGCCTGTTGACTGACAGCTCTGCTGCACTGCAGTGATTCCTCCACGGCTTCCCTTCGCTTTGTCACCCTGCTCCCGTCACACACCAGCCCCTAACATGGAGATTATATCTCGCCTTACTGCGCATCTGAAAAACCTCCCATCAGCTTATCAGTCGCCAACTTGCAGCGCACACGCTGCAGCCGCTTTTTACGCACGACTGTGGCGATGGTGATGGTGATGATGCTGCCGCTCTTTGTTGTCCCCCGACACTCCCTGTGATAAACCGTGACTGTCATTACAGAGTCAAGCTTTCCACGATCAGAAGTCATGTCGTGATTTGCGTGCGCTTTAATGTAACGAGGAGTGGCACGGAGACATTAGAGCCTGACCTTTAAAAGACGAGAAAAACGAATGGAAACATAATCTTCGCATTAGGATGCTATGCAGCTGGGGAAAACTTCCAAACAAGCACCACAAGCCTGCGTAAAAATCACTCTATAAAGTTTCTCTTCGGAGAGCCGAGTTCATATTTTCATCAGGGGAACATATGAAAACGCGTAAAACCCGCAGCTCTTTGTGGCAGTCGCATATGTAGAGCAGAACTAGTTTGAACTGGATCATCTGAGGCAACCTGCTATTGATAAGGCTGCATCCACCCCCACTCCCTCCTCCCTAAGGTGTCCCCTCCCCCCTTTCTCCTAACCATAGACGAGAGGAGGAGGAGGAGGAGGAGGAAGAGGAAGAGGGCAGCGCGATAACCTGCAAAATGTCCTCACACACTCTGTTCAACCCCAGTCATTTGTTCGACAAAAAATGCGGTGGAAAGATGGGTTTCTACGCATCAGCATCTGCTCTGCTGCACGACCGGGTGGAAGATGCTCTGAGCATGCGTAGTGCCTCTTCTTTTTTTTTTTTTTGCTCGGCTCCTGGGAGTGCTGCCTTCAAGTGCTGTTGGTCATGTTGCGCACAAAGGGGAAAAGTTGCAATAGATGCATAAGATTTTGGAAACATCCACAGAAACGTCCCTCTTCGAACAGAGGTGCCCAAACTCTCTCTCTTGGAGGGCCAAGACAGAAATGTAAAGGCATTTATGCCTGTGTCTTGCGTCTGAGTCCCATTCTGTGCATCCTGACAAATACTGAAGCAAAGTACAAATATCTCGGGCCGTGTGCAGTTCTCCGGGGATTGAGCATTTTCATACACTCGCAGTACTTCGATAGCAGCTCGGCCTGCTTTATAGACAGAAAAGCCGTGGAAATCCTATTTTCTACAATAGGGGACTTTTGTTTCATGAGTATGGCCAGTTGTTGAGGGCCGTGAAGATTTTAAAGTTTAAAACATTCAGCTTTTTCGTGACTTGTGTTCAAAAACTGTAGACTTGGAGTTAAATGAACACATACTGTAGTTGTAAGCTTCATTGCGCTGGACTGCATTAGATCTGAAGCTTTGTCTCCTGAAATAAAATGATAACTGGATTACTTCCTGTGCCACATTTTTCCACTGACTATATTATCATAGTCTGTAAAACAACTGCTGTAAGACAGTAAATGTTCCCAATTAGACCCAAGTACTTAAATGCCAAGTACTGGGTACCTACACATGACATAAAAATGTATTAGTGCAAACAAAGGCTATGTACATCTGCAAGGCCGTGGTCTGTGTCTGCATGGCATCGATGTAAAAGAGTGCACGGTGGTCGATGTCTTGCGGTCTCCGTGCCCGAGTGTGTCAGCCTCATCGCAAGCATCTACATCCATACATCTTTAATGTACCCCCATATGCATTGGCTCTATCTGGTTGCAGTCAGGTGTTGTGCCACTGCCACTGAAAGCACTTTAGTTCCAGCATTTTGAGTGTGGATTTTCTGTTGTAATGTTGCCTGTCTACCACAAGGCGTCACTGCTGCTGCCCCAGTGTAACAGAAAGGACAGTTGTCAGTCAGGCCTCTATTCAGCTGTGGTTCAAATGAGTGCAGTTTGACATTCACTGTTTTTTTAATGCACTTGTGTGTGTGGTGGATCATACATCTTTTTAAAACTTAAGAGAACAAAGATATCGTTCCGATCCTGGAACCAAAACTTGAAATCGATAAAATTCATACGATACCCAACCCTAACTACAATTATCTGACAGCGTCAGTTACTATATATATATATATATATATATCTTTATTTCAGACTCAGGGTCCATAGCAAAACAAACACAAACACGACAACAGACAACACAAACAGTAAAAGAGAATAAAGCTAAAAACATAAAAGTTAAATACTCTACGAATGAACATTTTTGCATTAAAATGGGTAAGGGCTTGAAAAATATGATGCTTTGTTATTGATGAAATGAGCGCTCAATTAATCAATACGTCTGACTGACAGAAAATTAATTGGTAACTATTTTAATAATCCCTTGTGTCATTTTTCATATAAATATGTGAAGATTTGCTGCTTTTCCTTTTGATTTTTTAGATAAATTATTTGATTTTTAATATTAATGTTGAAGCAAACAAACATTGTGAAGGTGTCACATTGGCCTCTGGCTATTTGTGACAGCGTTTTTAAACTATTGTCATCATTTCTTACAAAACAAATACTCAATTGATTAACAAAGATGATTATAAGTTGCAGTCATATACAGAAAAAGTAAAAAAAAAAAAAATCAGCTCCACCTCAGCCAACTACAACAGTAAGATCCTGCTTTTTCAGTATATTTTCCTGATTATACCTCCCAAATTTTACATTTAAGTGTCATTTTCAATGCAGCAGAGTATTATGACAGTGTGGTATTCGTACTTTTACTGAAGTTAAGGATCAAAATACCTTCTTCACCACTGGGAGTGACACCCACTAGTCTAAAACAAACATGAGCAGAAATGTTTAAATTGAGCTCCAGGCATGTCCTGAACTAAAGAACATAATGTTTTGTAAATTTGTAGAGACAAAGAAGTCGAAACTGGTGTGACTAAAAACATGTTTGTTACATTTTCATATAAGTGCATTTAAATACAATAAGTAGATTCAACACTTGTCTAATCGTGTTATAGTTTCCCAGAATGAAAAAATGTGGGTACAGATCTCTCAAAATGTGTGCAGATGAAGTATTGGGGAGCGACAGATGCAAACATCTATGAAGATATTTAAGAAAATAAAAGATATTAATCGCCTCTCACTCAAGATAAATGCACTTTAAGGCATTGTCTTAACCTGTAAAACCGCTGCTGTGAAACAGTAAATGTGCAACTTATAGTCAGAAACTTTAAACACCTGATCATCCACACTGTGTTTGTCATCTTAGTGAACGCATAACGTGTAAGATGTCTTGGAGCGTTAGTGTGAAACCGTTCTCGCGGTACAAACACAGGCCAAATATACTTAGGAAAATGTTTTCTGAGCGACAGATCAGCCAATTTGCCTCAGGACACAGCTGACAGTTGAAAGACAAATATGTGAAAAGCAAGGTCGAAAGCTTGTTCTGACAGTCTTGCCACCATCTCAGTCTGCCCTGTCGCTGCACAGGATGGACTTGTAGCTACGTATGCTGTTTTATATCTGTCACAGACCAACACTATTCTTATACCAATCCCTTACAGTGGTCAGCGTGAATACCCTCATATCAAGTTCACCTGGTTTGCTTTGACACAGAGCACAGAGCAGTGTCTGTGAGTAATGATCTACTTTTATGAATCTTACAAAGTTGTTTTCTCATGATGAATTATCTTGTTATCTCAAGAAAACGGTTGTTTTTCCGTAATAATGACAAAAATAACATCAATTAACAGGGAAAGTAAAGTTGTCGCAGGAAATGAAAGCGGAGGAAACAACAACTTAACTTATGTATACACCGATCAGCCACAACATTAAAACCACTGACAGGTGACGTGAATAACATTGATCATCTCATCACAATGCGATGTTCTGCTGGGAAACCTTGGGTGCTGGCATTCATGTGAATGCCACTTGACACGCACCACCCATCCAAACACTGTTGTGTACCAATTACATCACAACAACACTACCCGATGGCAGTGGCCCCCAGCAGGACAGTGTGCCCTGACACACCTCAAACACTGCTCAGGAACACAATAAAGGGCCCAAGGTGTTGACCGGGCCTCCAAATTCTGGAGTTCTGAAGTTCTGGAGCAGGTCTGATCCATGGAGGCCCCACCCCCCAAACTTACAGGACCCAGAGGATCCACTATAAAACGCCCTGGTGCCAGACACCACAGGACACCCTCAGAGGTCTTATGTCCATGTCTTGACCGGTCAGAGCTGTTTTGGCTTCGTGTACAGAGTAATGTTACCATGCAGCATTAATACTTTTACTTGAAGGTGTTATTGATGACATTCAGCCACTACATGTGACTTTCCATCTCCTCCTTGCGTTGCATTCACGTCAAAGCACCGCTGCTGTTCCAATCATCTGCCCCCTTAAGTGGTTAATCGATGTATCATTTTTAAAAACTGATTTATCTACATAAAAATGTTATCAATGCGACCTTTAAGTGGAGGATCTTAATACTCCCTTCACCTCTGTGAGTGACACATCAGCTCACATGTCATCCAGTGGTGGAGCCACTCGTCAAAAACAAACATCAGAAATGTTTAAACTCAGCTCCAGGCATATCCTGGAAAAAGAACACACATTAATGTTTTGTAAATTTGTTGAGGCGCAGTAGCAGAAACTGTTTTACATATAACTTCAACATCAGGGTAGAAGCTGGTGCTGAGTCTGATGTAATGCTGGTAAGTGTTACGATAATAATTGTGGTCAATTCCCTTGATAGAAAGAAGAGACAGGTCTTGTGAACACAATTCACTGTTGATGTAAACACATAAGTCACATCCTAATTTAACCACAGTGCTATGCTACATTAGGCGTTTGAAAGTTGAAGCTGCTTCAAATAGTTCACATGGCTTTCATTCAAACTTGGAAAGGCCCCGGTACTTTAAAATCAGTATCCACTCTCGTTGATGAAGGTTCTCCAGGTGGTCATCCTGGCTGCACTGAACAGCATACACTACATTACTCTGTGTTTTGTCCTCAGGATGGACACGTTTCTACCTCAGTGTGTTGGTAGGTTTAAAGTGAACCAGGATATGATGTTTATTAAAGATCCTCCTGAGTTTCTCAGATGTTCCTGCGACATAGGGAATGATGATGTTGTTAAATTTTCTCGTCCTCTCTGTCTGCTCTGGATCTTTTAGCAGTTTTGACAAAGGTCCAGTTCGGGTAGCCACAGGTTTTAAGTGCTCCCCAGATGTGCTTCTGTTCCTTCTCCTTCCGCTCTGACTTAGTGGGCACGGTTTCAGCCCGATGGTTTAAGGTTCTGATGACCCACAGCTTGTGCTTCAGTGGGCGATGAGAGTCGAACAGCAAGCACGGATCTGTGTGTGGAGGTTTTCTGTACAATGTTGAGGCTTCTGTCTCCATCCTCTCTCCGTCTCTTGGATCGACTACCAATGCAAACTTGACCATTTCGTAAAACTGAAGCAGTGTAGCCGACATAGGGTTGTAGTGAGAACAATACTATGTAGCCTATAATATGAGTTGGCCTTTCAAAAACCAAAAGCACAAGAGGAAAAGTGTAAGGAATGACGACCTCCTACTCAACACAAAATAAAATAGCTAAATATGTCTGCTTGTCTAATGTAACATTAAGATAAAGAACATTTCAACACATCGACAAGGACTAATACCTCTACGATAACTTCTGATTTGTGAATTCAACGTTCAGTCCACAGTTATCGCATTTATCTGGGACTGCTGTTATAAGTCAGTAACGTTTGTAACCATAGTTGTACCAATT
Organism: Pagrus pagrus; assembly: GCF_965226575.1. Classification (NCBI taxonomy): domain Eukaryota; kingdom Metazoa; phylum Chordata; class Actinopteri; order Spariformes; family Sparidae; genus Pagrus; species Pagrus pagrus. The sequence goes on along the minus strand of NC_140204.1, from coordinate 8,627,592 downwards.
GCTGGCGTATAACAGCATAAGAGTGTCTAGAAGTTAGCAAATTCTGATTTAATTACCGGCTTATGATGAGATTATTTTCTCCAAAAGAAATGTTAATGACCTTAAATTATTGTGTGATTTAGTGGAGTACTCAATAAATAAATGCCAGTCGGCTTCTCGTGCTTTCACAGAGGGACTTCCAAACATAATTTCCACCTGATCAGTATTTAACATGAATAGTTGATATAAATGAAATAAAATACAGTTGTCCAGTTGATCCATGGTGTCAATACGTGTCTATGCACGGAAGGTGGCCGTGCACTACATCATTTGCCTCGGAGCATGTTTGTCACAGACTAGCAAGACATGTGGAAACTTTTCATTGGATGAGCTTTGTTACCGAACAAACATCCCCAGCTCAGGAGTTCACATATATTGAAGGAGCATCAGTTGGAAGGTCAGAACACTCCTGACTTGAGTTGAAGTCCTTTGGACCTGAGAGCTACTGAAAACTGAAGGTAAATACGGTACCTTTACTCTTCTGACAGACCCACAGACTGAACAGAATCTGTCGCTAAATACTCACGGACCATTTCACAGTATTTTTGTACGTTTCTATGTTTCCTTTCAGAAAATGAAGATCCAAATTCTTCTGCTGGCCTGTGCCTTTGTGGCTGCGCTCAGTGCAGCACCATCAGCAGATAATTCTGCTCAAGCCAAAGGTAACTAGATGATAAAGTCTGATGTCACGTATAAAGTGGTATGTGCACCAGATGTGTCGTATGCATTGATGCAATGTCACCTCTGTATGTAGACGTTAGGTTGTCAGTGTTTTGCGTGATTTCTCAATATAGAGTTACAAAAGTGGATAAGTTCTTTGACTAAACGGACAACTGTTTGAGTATCTGATCTTTCTTAATGGATGCAATTACATGTCTTTCTAGCAGCCGTCAATGATGAGGTTAAAGCTGATTTGCCAAAGCCAGAGCAGGACGCTATTGCAGTGAAGGAGCCAGAGCAGGACGCTATTGCAGTGAAGGAGCCAGAGCAGGACCCTGTGGAAGGGTCCGTGCCAGAGGAGGACTTAGAAGATGATGAGCCCGACATGGACGAGGATTTCGGAGGTGATGAGCCCGACATGGACGAGGATTTCGAAGATGATGAGCCCGACATGGACGAGGATTTCGAAGATGATGAGCCCGACATGGACGAAGATTTCGAAGACAATGAGCCCGAGATGGACGAGGATTTCGAAGACGATGAGCCCGAGATGGACGAGGATTTCGGAGGTGATGAGCCCGAGATGGACGAGGATTTCGGAGGTGATGTGGCTGAGCCTAACCCTCTTAATTAAAAACCTGACAAGGCTGAATCCCTCACAACATCTTGCCTGTAAGTCACAAGTATGCATCATTTCTTCTCATACTTTTCCAAAAATGTATATTTTTTCCCCTAAATCAGTTATTTAATTAGTTTTCATTTACTTTTGTAGGTATAAGTATGTACAATATGGCCATACATCATGATACAGCACAGAGCCATATCTTATTCTATCAAATATTCTGTTGTCATAACAGGCACTATCTTTTTATCTGCTCCATTGTTAATGAAGACAGAATTAGGATCTGACTAAACAACTCACAGAAAACTATAAGATAACATTTAAGCTCACATCTTGTAGTCTATATACTCACGTGCATCTGTATCTGCTCTTCCTCTGCAGCTCTCTAACTAACACCTGATCTTCAGCACCACGGGTGTCGACATGATGACCACGTGATGACTACAATGAAGAGCATTTAAACCAACAGAGGCCACGTTTTACAGTGATGGGATCAAATAAAAGCTCTTGACATGATGAAATTCAATATTTGTCTCAGTGTCCTTATTAAGCTATGAACAATCAGTCACGTCAGTAGGTTCTTATATGTAATGAAACAGTTGAAATGGTTAATTAAAAGTGCTGAATAAACAAATTAATAAGTCGTAATTATAGAAACAGTTCAGGTGGCTAAACTCTGGATAAACAGTTGAAATGGTTAGCTATGTAATGGATGAACAGGGTAAGCTAACTAAAAGTCATGGAGGTCAAATGGTTAGCCTAAAATAATAAATAAATGGGAAAATCGTCAGCTAAAAGTCGTGGATTAACAGTTGACATGGTGAGCTGAATTAAATTAATTACACAGTTCAAATGGCTTACTAAAAGTAACAACTAAACACTTAAAATGGTTTGCAAAAGTTAGCTAAAAGTACTGGATACATGTTTAGAGTAGATAAAGGTAGCTAATGGACAAAGAATAAACAATATTCACTTGTATATATTCATAGGTTTACATAAAATCCAGTTTAATCAGTTTCAAGCGAGACATGACGAGTGGTGTCGATGAAGAGGTGCTTGTGCTCCTCTGACAAGGCTGCAGGGGTCAAAAAAGGAAGGGAAACATCCATGTTGTTTTACATATATGTATGTATATATTGTGCTATTACTGCCTTCTGGCCTTTCCCCAAATGTACATGCCTCAGATTGGTCCTGGCTGGGTTGCCCTCTGGTGTGCTGAATACGTCCCATGGTTCAACGGCAAGGTCAAATCAATGCCCAAGTAAGATAAAGGGATAAAAAAAGGGGGGGAAATGTTGAGGATTTAGCTCGCTTGCCCCCTCCTGAGAATTTCAGGAACAGCTGGAACGATTCAGGCAGCTTTTCCAGAGGCAGATGAAAGAAAAGTTGAAAGGCTTGTGTGGAGAGAAGGAGCCAGTGAGTGAGTGGGAGAGGGAGCGAGAAAGAAAGTGGAGGCTTCTTGACAACAAGGATTTTTCAAAGTGATTCAGCGTATACTTGGTGTCCCTGCATACTCAAACCTCCCAGTCCTGTGTAATAAGGTTGCTTGTGGTGCATTACAAGGGGCTTTGCCTCAGTAGTGCTGGCAGCACACGGTGGGGCCTCTGGGGCTGAGATTCCTGCCAGGTCACTGCAGGTGCTTCAGTGGCCAATTTAGTGCCTCAGTTTTCTCATCTTGTCATTATTTACAGTATTTCACCTCATCTGAACTTACAGCCGAGGGGTATGTGGAGTGTGGAGAGTGGTGCATCGCTGCGACACAGCTGGTGGTTTGCCTTTACCTAGAGCTCCTCCTGCTGGTGGAGATTCAGGTATTGCAGGTTTTTCCTTTTTTTCCATGGTGTATTCCTATTGTAAATAAATAAAAAGGTGTGTGTGTGTGTGTGTGTGTGTGTGTGTGTGTGTGTGGGAGGACTTAAGGTCAGCTATAACATCACTCCTGTGACTGGTACCACACACACACACACACACACTGCTCTGAGAGGCTCTGCAGACCAGACAAATGAGCACAGTCGGGATGTGCTGCTAAGATTCAAGGTGTTGCCCGGAGAGAATCAGTGTCCGATAAATTGTAGAGGCCCGAACACATAATCTCAATAAATAACCTGCTGTCACTCCCAGACTGATCGAAAGAGATTTAAATATTGGGATTAACACTTGACAACTAGATCTACGGTACATTTTACTGTTTTCTTATAGAGTGCTGCAGTAATGAGTCCTAAAACCCAGAACTCAGAAGTCTTAAATTTAATGTTTTGTTTGTTTTTTTTAAAATGGCTGAAAAAAGGTCTGTGAGTACCACGGGCTTAAAATATTTACACATTTGGTTCGATGGCATAAAATACATCACTAAATGTCCCACAATTGAATTATAAGGCCCTTGCGTGTCTTAAAAATGGCAGTTGCTAACAAGTGGCTAAATGAGACCACAGCCGTCGTGGACATTAGACGCCATCACAACAAACACAGATATTCACCTGCGCACTAGTTCGTCTTTACAGGTCGACTTTAGTTACAAACTATTATAACTGTTTAACGGAAATATGTGTAATTGTGTAGTAAGTGGTGGTGATGTGTAAGTCATGCACTGTCTAGCTAGGCTATAAACAGACCTTGTTAGTAGTGAGGTTGCTAATTGTGACCAACTGAATACGCCTCGTCTCTAGTAGTCTTCTTTGTGGAAGACTACTAGCTCCCTCTGTAATATTATATGTAATAATTATAAACACTATGTTCCATTTCTGCCCCTAATTCCTACACATTGTACCTTTAATGGTTTAATTCACTGGTTCATTTGCTATAATGGGATTGTTTGCTGGTTTTCCTCTCTTAAAACGTTGTAGAAGTGGAAATACTTTCAACACACAGTCATCGCAGTGCAACACCCACAACTGAGACGTGAGACCGAGCAGAAACCACAAATAAATGAATGAATGTGTCTTTATTAAAGCCAGCACAAACACAATGTGCTTCTTCATCACTGATGATCTGTGATAAAAGTCCCAGCCAGAGGAAGAATAAAAAGCACTGGAGATCATTCATTGTTTTTATTGATAGGTACAACATTAAGACAATAAATGGGGGCATCTCGTGACATAATGTTAACAAAGTACACTGTTCATGAACGAGCAACAATAAGACAATTATTATTTCTATCTCTATGTCCCCTGCTGCAGCTAACCTTCCTCCCTTCCTGCAGATATTGCAGTTCATTCGACACTTTATCGTTCTTCCCTATTCTTGCATACACCTTATTCCGACAGAGAAGACAATGTCTGTAGACACCTCCATGACACGTACCCGTGTACATATACAGAATCTATACATACAATCTATATTAACAGTAGGTTAACAAAAAGTGCTGTAAATTCATGCTACAGTGCTGTGCTAAATCAAGACCTACAGAGACGCTTTTTTTCCGCCTAGAAAAACAAAACGTCCGAAAATATCGTCGTTGAAACTTCACATTTCTTTCTGATGACCACTTCTTTACAGGGAAAAAAAAAAAAATCATCATGGTTACAAAGAAAATCTCCTTTAATAAGTTACCCGACCTTGCACTCAATTCGCTTGAATCAGTGAAATTTTTACTGATTTTCTAATTTATAACTAATTTAAACTATTTTATCGGTTTTGAGCAGTTAAATAAATTCCGTGTGATGCTACAGTTTAATGTGTAAAGTTGTTCGTAAACATTTATCTCATACAACACATTCAACGAGTAAATTTACGGATGCATTCTACTGTATCTACATTATACAGTCAAATACTAAAAAGTACAAAAAATAGTTTATGCTTCATAGGAGACGAATGAGAACTGACCCCAGTCCTGTGACAATGGAGACGTAATTTCACAGTCGTGATGTAAAACGTTGGTGGTATAAAAGTTGTCTGGTGATGCATGATGTCAACTAAAAAGCTTCACTCAACAGAGAAATGAGAGAAAATAAAATAAAGTGCCTATTTTGTCAATAAGTTAAGATGAAAATCGTTGTGCATGAGTAGAGGTTTTTGAACAGGGGTTGTTTTCAGTGTCGGTGTGTGATGGCAGGTGGAAGTGTCCTCAGGTGTTCTGGTGCAGAGCTCAGCGCAGCGAGTTGGTGGGCATACAGTCGCACAGAGCCCTCCTCTCCGCCCTCAGCACCAGCATCTCCGTCTGCACAGGACAAGACAACATGTCAATGCGTGTAAACGCCGACTGAGGAACTAGGAAGTAGCTGTGGCTGTACGCAACTTCTTAGGAACACCACAGATACGACTCTAGGCTGAAAAAATCCCCCAACCCCTCTGCGTTTAAGTAATTAAACGGTTTCTATTTGCAGATTATTTTCCTAAGGATGGTAGACCTGAGCATCAATCACCAATAATTCAAGAAAAGACAAAAGTAGAGTTAAGATAAAAGTAAAATATTACTTTTTGAGTTTAAAGGTTCACTGTTGACACAAGAAATAGTATGTTGAATGTTTACATTTAAAAATATATGAGTGATTATTGGGTTAATTGATAAAACATATAGACGAATCATTGATATTACTTGTATACACTTGAATAAACTATGCTGAACTCACCAACTTACTGCAAGAGTTCACCATTTTAACATCGAGTAGATAAATGCTAAAAGAAGAATTGGTCACTAAATGAAGCTGAATTATAATAACAATATATTAATTTACATTTTAAAGTTGTGTTATTAGGACATTTATAACTGTTTTATACTTTATGTTGTTATAATAATACACATATATAACATTTTTCACAGCCAAGTCCTCGAAACATGACACTTGTAATTGTTCTCAGTTATTTCTTTTAGGTTTTTTGCCTGTTTTCTTTTTTTAATATTATTACTCGTCCACTTCAACTTGAACTTATAAAAACCTTACCAGAGACGATGGCTGGAAATTGGCTTCAGCTAGACACCCGATAAACATTATATCTGTTGCTGTTGAATACGCTATCAAATAAATAACAATTTTTACAATAAATTATAATTAAAAAGGCATAAAACATATTATACTATGCATCATCTAAGACTCCGGATATCGTTATATTGTGATATGTCGCACTGGTTTCAAAGGCTGCATTACAGTAGAGTGATTTAATTACCCACATAGTCTTTATGTCCACATTAATGATAAAAATCCAACTGTATTATTATTTTGTGAAACTATAATAACCAACTGTCACAATATTGTCGTAGAAGTAGATTTTTGAGGAGATTTCAAAACATTAATACATATATTGTTTATTGTCATATTATTTTCAGGCCATATTGTCCAAAACAAAATCACCATCATCAGTAATTGTTGCTTAAAACACTCATCAGCAGGCTAACACTTTAATTGCATGGCAGATGTAGAGCATGCCACATAAAATCATAACAAGGGTAACAATCCAAGGCCTCGTGACAGGATTGTGTCGGACGTCACTCACCCTGGCGTCCAGGTTGAAGGCTGTCTTCTTTAGATCTTGCAGTGCCCTCTGCATGAACTCAAATGCGTGACAATCCACACATGGGCGACCTTAATATAAGAGGAAAGAAATCACAGAATTAAGATTAAGATTGTCTTTATTTATCCCACAACGGGGAAATTCACATGATACAACAGCTCGAGGTGCAACAGTACAAGTACTAGAATAAGTAAGTAGAATAAAGAGATTAATGATTTGAGTGTAAATACCCCCTGAATTATTTTGCGTGGCTTTTATACCAGACCAAGTAAGGCTGAAGCAGCAAAAATCTGAGTGTACTGAACGGAGTGAGGGTGTTTTTTTTTCTTGCTTTTAAATTCAACTTTTCATTTCTGAAAGGAAGATTACATAATATTCCTTTTAAAATGTACATTGTCTTGCTTTAAGCTGTTATAAATGTTGATTTTGTTCATTTTACTGGAGATATTTTTAATTATCAAAACAAAAGCATAGGTATTTGCCTTTTTTAACCTAGAGGAGATGAAATAAAAAGGGGGCAGGCCCATTTTCATGTTGTCATACACCAATTAGGATGACCTGCAATTCCCCCAGGAAACCTCTGTGAGGACACCTGCTCATACTAGTGTGTGATTATCAGTGAGGTATGCTGATTTCAACAAACATTTAAAAAACCTGCACTGAACACACTGAACACTGTTTAAATCCACCTACTTTCAGCAGGGATGACAGTCCCAGTCTCCTGATCCGCATCAGCTGCACCGAGACTGAGGATCTGCACCGCCAGAAGGAGCACCGCTGCCTGCAGATATCCACTGGATGCCATGGTGACGATGTGATCAATAACCTCTGGAAATAAAATAATAAAATAAAATCTGCAGGTGTGAGGTTTTGCAGAAACACAACAACGGGAGATGATCCCACACGGCCGTCAGTCAGTGCAATAAGAAAATGTAACGGGGCTTTGTTTAGAAATCAGTCCAGGTTTCATCGGTAAATATAAGCATGCATTTGAAAATATATCAAACAGCAAGAATTGTTATTTATTTAGGAAACTGTGTGTTCACGTACCGTGAAACAGTCGAGTATGTTTTCACCGGATCAGCGCAAGATGCCCACCTAGCTAAGATTGTTTTAATGGGGATACAGGGAGTGCGCATGCGCGGGGCTCATGAAAAATTAGCTATGGAGGGGCCAGAATCAAGACTTCCGGTGACAAGCATTCAAAATAAAAGCCTGGACAAGCGTGCAATTAATGCTTAAATTATATAGATTTATATAAATCGTGACGTGCATAATTCTCAACATGGATTCATTATCTTCAATAAATACTTTTAATTAATAGCTGCACATGAGTTTACTTCACTACCTTTATTTTACAGATATACTCACTAGTTCATTGTTCAGATTATGATCTAACATACAAGACATGGGATCAGAGATGGGCTAAGTGATAATTATCCACTTATAAATATACACTACTCAAAACTAGTAGTACTAAAATATCCCTAACTAATTTTGAGCAGTGTATGTTATAACGCTGTGAGCTATTCTGCATCATAGATTGAGACTTTAAATACATCTTGCTGAAATATGTATCTAATTGTAATGAAGTAAAGTTGGTATTTTTTGTGTTTCTACATTGCAGTAAAATATCTAGGTATTTTACTTTTTTCCCCGATATATAGTAAAACGCACTGTGCATATACATCATCTTTCATCATCTCCACTTTTTTGTAGTTATGTTTTGAGATGTGTACATTGAATTGTTTAAAAGTAAATGAAAATACGTACAGAATGTGTTGTTTTGCTCTGCCTATTCAATGCTAATAAGCCACTGCCCCTTCAACACTGGGTCTCTGGGTCAGTTAATGAGTAGATCAACGGCAGAAGTCAGCGGGGTTCAAACTATAACCAGCTGCACCACACTGGAACTGGGGCCTTTGGTTGGCCATGAAGATATGGGCTCCACTTTTCCCAGTTGGTAATGGAGCGTCGTATTAAAGGTGCACTATGTAGTTCTTGGGAAAACATTTGAATCAGAAGAGAATTGATTGATTTTGTTGTATTTATGCCTAAACAAACTAAATAAACACTCTCTTTTCATGACTGAATAAACAAACTGACCTTAAAGGACAACACAATTTCAAACTGTTTTACATGGTTCATATGTGGCGGACCCTGCCATCTTTATAGCTTCAAACAGTGTTCTTGGGACATTTTTTTCCTCTGAGAACAGCTTGTTTATTCACTTGTGGAAAAAAATAAATATTTTGTGATTGAGTTTGTAATATTACCTCATTTATATTGTAAATATTTAAATTCTGAGTTTGAATTTCTTCAAACCTACATAGGGGGTTGTGGTCCAGGTGGTACTGTGCTGTTCAAGTAACAAGACTGTGCAGTGCAACGACTAAATATGGAGGAAATATTTATATAGTAAGTGAATTAGTTTATTTTTAAAGAATTGAGTGAGCAAATTTTAAATAATATGCATCTTTATGTGAGTGATACCCATTCTCAGCTACATTTGTACAAGGAAATACACCATTTAAACTTTATTAACAACGCATACAACTTATGGACAGATAACCCAGCTCAAAACAAAGATATAGCCAGAGTATTAAAGTTAAAATCCATTTCTTTTGGATTGTTCACGGCTCAGTGTTGATACACGCTCCCCATCCCCCGGTGTGGGCGGGGTCCTGACTGTTTTCTTAGGTAGCCCGTTAAAATGCCCGAACTTATAGCACTTCTTTTTCCAAGATGGCGTCGATGAAGGACAGCGACACCGGCCTGTGGCTTCACAACAAACTAGGATCCACGGACGAGCTCTGGACGCCTCCGAGCATCGCCTCTCTCCTCACCGTGTCAGTAATTGACAACATACGGCTGTGCTTTTCGAGCTTATCGCCGCCGGTGAAGCTGAAGCTGCTGCTCGGGATGCTGCATCTTCCCCGGCGGACCGTTGACGAGGTGGGCTGCTGTGCGTTAGCTAGCCGTTAGCCTGACGGGGAAGCTACGCTATTAATTCAGACACACAGCTAAGAAAAGCGCGCAATCTCCGGCTAGTTGCTTTCAAATCGAAACGCTGCTATTCCTGCGTGTGTTTTAGACTTTCTGTGAAACGCCTAGCCCAGCTCTTAAACATAAGTAGCTAGCGTTAGCTTGCTGTCTTTAACTACTGGCGGCGGTAAAGATCCGTTAGCTAAAGTCAGAAAGCTGATGTTATTCCTGCGACGTTTTCACCTCACTTTTTCAGAGAAAAGCATCCATACGCATCAATATTTACGCTAGGCAGCTACACGACTAACCTGATGCTAACCCATAATTGCGCATTTTCAGCGGCGGTTCACCAGCTACAGCGGGTGACTCCAGCCTAGCGGAGCCTGCACAGACATTATGGTGGGATGGGCACAGGAGAGCTACAGCCTGAGCAGGAGGGCGGTACTAGCATCTAGTCCGACATATCACTTGTTTGGATGTTCAAACGTTTAGACACCCGTCATCAGTGTGCCCTGCATATTCAGACAGAGTATTAAACAGAGAATAAAGACCTACCTCTGCAGGGCTGAGGTCTTATTAGTCTCTGCACGTTCAAATATGTTGTGTAGATACAGTAGCTCAATGTAAAAAGCCCCATGACAAGAGACCTGGTACTGAAGAGTGAAGAGGAAAATTAATCAACAATAAAATGATGGTTTGCTGTGCTGTAGCTGGTCAAAGTGGAGACAGTTTGAACTACAATCCTGCAACTAATGGTTATTTTCATGGTTGATTAATTAAGCAAATAAGAGTCTGGATCAAGCGATTACAGCTTCAGTCTATTAAACTTTAGAAAATTGGAGCCCAAGGTGACAGCTTATATTTTCTTGATAAACTATTTTATTCAAAAAATGACAGAAAATGAATGAAAATTAAATCCGATGTAGTAATGATAATAAATATAACAAAAATAATAAACTATTCATGTTGCACCTTTCAAAACACAGTTACAAAGCTCTCTCCAAAACTGAATAAAGCAAGCTAAAAGCATTAAAAACAGAATACACATAAGAGAGTAAAACACACAGTAATAAAGAAGATACAATCTCAGCTTTATTTGTCTGTTAATGGACTAATGTTGGGTGATCGTGTGTGTTTTAAGTGGAATCTTAGTAACTATGTGTCAAATACATCTAATGATGAAAAAAGTTCCCTCTGAGACAAAGTTGAGTACAAGTATCAAGAAAACATTTTAAATACTGAAGTAAAGCACCTCAGAGTTTTGTTTAAGTACTGAACTTTAAAAAGTGCACAGAGTAACTTTACCCCATGGACTCGGCACTAGTTTCTGAATAGTTGCTTGTCTACAAATATTGCACAGCGCTTCTGTGTTGTAAAGTTAGAACAGAGCAGTAATTTGCAAAGTAAGGAAAGTTGAATGTACAGGTCAGTGCTAGAAAATCATTTGAAATGTGGCTACTCCCAGTTGTACCATTTGCACATCATCTCACCACAAGTTACAGGTTAACACAAAGATTAATCATCACTGAATAAACAAGAATCATTAATTTCTTGAACAGTGAGAAGTTAGTAACTGATTGGGAACTTTTGATGCAGGCTAAGGTGTTTATCCTTTGTCTCACAGATGAAGGAGGCTCTGTCTGAGATAATCCAGCTGGCCACGGTGGATTCAGAGCCCTGGGTGCTGATGGTTGCCGACATCCTCAAGTCCTTCCCAGAGACCGGTTCTCTCAATCTGGACTTGGAGGAGCAGAATCCAAATGTGCAGGATATTCTCGGAGAGCTCAGGGAGAAAGGTAGGGGATACCTGACATGTCTTTTTCTATTCATGTCGCTGAATAAAACAGCAATATAGAAGTATCTCCTGTGATGATGAACTGCCAGTTTATCTCTTCCCCCTCCTCTCCTTCCCAGTGGGTGAGTGTGAGGCGTCTGCCATGCTTCCTCTGGAGTGCCAGTACCTGAACAAGAGTGCATTAACCACCCTGGTGGGACCCCTTACACCCCCTGTCAAACATTTCCAGCTGAAAAGGAAGCCCAAGAGTGCAACCCTCAGAGCAGAGCTGCTACAGAAATGTAAAACATACACACACACATCCTCTCTCTACACCAGTATCGGTGTCTTTTGTACAATCCTTGGTTTGCTTTTAGCGTATTTAAGTCTGTTAGTTGGATACAAATGCCAAGAAATGTGGGTTTGTTTACAGCTCTACTCTCCCAGACCTCATGGCTCTTAATATCTTAATTAAAATGTAAGAAATTGTAAGTGTGCAGTTTTTGTTTCTCATCATGTTGTATCTTCTTTCCCTTTTTCAGCCACGGAGACAGCCCAACAGCTGAAAAAGACAGCTGGAGTGCCTTTTCACGCCAAAGGGAGAGGATTGGTCAAAAAGATTGACACTACCAGTGAGTTGAAGGCCACTTCAAAGTGCTTTTATTTTTACTATCAAAGTCTTAAGTTCTGTTTTTTAAAAATAAAAAGCACCATCATAATGTTCATAATTTTTATCAGTCAAAACGCTGACACATTAAAGTGTCGCTTTTTATTATTATGGTGTGATTGTTGCTGATGATACGTGTCAATATTTGCAGCTCCTCTCAAGGGGATCCCCAAGGCCCCATTCCGCAGCCCCACTGCCCCCAGTATGTTCAGCCCTCCCAGTAACCGCACACCTATTGCCCCTGCACGGACGCCCCTGCGTAAGGAGAGGGGGGTCAAGGTAAAGGAATTTTCAACAATGCTACCAGAAAACTTAACATTTTGTGTGCTTGTGCTTTCTTGTCATTCACTTCTTGCATAGAAGTGTGTCTTTCTCACATTTCCCCCCTCTTTCTCCTTGGCAGCTGTTAGATATTTCAGAGCTGGATATGGTCGGAGCTGGAAGAGAAGCTAAGAGGAGAAGAAAGACTCTGGGTAATTATATACTCAGCCCTCCGTCAGTCAAGTTCTACAGCTATATCATCAAAGTGGGATTATACTGATGTTTATTTAATGTTTTCACCTGCTGTAGAAACGGAGACCGGAGAGAAAGCAGCCAAAGAAGAAGCAGCAGTGGTGGAAAACACGACACCAGACTACGCTGCCGGCCTCGTCTCTGCACAGGTGCCTTGTAGTCGCATCACTCAGACATTTCTTGTTTCTCCAGTTTTGTCTCGTTTTTCCCGCCTTCGTCTTTGTCTCTTAATCCGTTTTTTCTGTCCCCATCATAGCAAGTGATGTTTGCTTTTGTTTTTCAGAAACTGGGGGCGTTGAACGAGAATCCTCTGCCGTCAACCAGCTACCTACCGGCCACACCCAGCATGGTTCCCTCCTCCTCTTACATTCCCAGCTCCGAGGCACAGCCAGGTTAGACCCACAGCCTTGGATCATATCAGTACAGCTCTTTCATACTTATTAGCTCAAAGAGAGAGAGAAAAAACTTCTCAGGCATCATTTCAATCTCATAATGTCTTTTCCTCCACCGTCCAGCCAATGCTGGTGGTTCGGGACGGGACACGCTGCAGTCGGCTCGCCAACCAGAGGAGTCGGCGACAGCCGGCGCTGGCGCCACTGCTACTGCCACCTTACCAGGCCAGTACAAACAAAGGACGCCCATGTACAACGCCAGCAACACGGCGAATCCAGCAACCCCCACATCCCCCAGCACGCCAGTCTCTACCCCCGCCAGCAACGGGCCCCCAGCAGCTGCGACCGCCAGCCAGCCGGAGACCCCAACCCAGCCTCCCAGCACGCCTCAGACCCCGACCCCCACACCAGCCCCTACGCCCCCACAGCCCCAGCCCAAAAAGAATCTGTCGCTCACGGTAAGGTGGAGATGGAGTGGGTGGTTTAAAGATGCATTACAAAAGATCCTCTGCAGTGTTATTGAATCTGTTCATTACAAAAGCTCTCATCAAAATTCTCCGCCACGTTTCTGCTCCTCAGAGAGACCAGATGTACGCTGCCCAGGAGATGTTCAAGACCGCCAACAAGGTTACCAGACCAGAGAAGGCCCTCATCCTGGGCTTCATGGCCGGATCCAGAGGTACAGCAGGACATTCACTTTTTCATCAACATACATTTCTAATTAACGTATAAATTGCATTTGCTGAGTGATATTTAGTGGAGAGACACAGACTCATACAGAAGCACATTCAGTCCAGGTACTGTATATTTAGAAACATCTGGTAAATCCACATTAAATCCTCCTTGCTCTGATGTTTGATGTTAAATAAAATACTAACAGATAGTGTCAACAAACACATCATCTCAGCTCTTTTCTGCCCCCCCAAAAAAACTCCAAGTGGACACAGGCCCCAAGTCTGCAAATCATGGTCACACAAGAGTTGCTTCTTGTTGTCATCCATTGAATGTAAATGAGCTCAGAACACACACAAACCTGTCAGGACCAGTGATAACCAGCCTGCTTCCTCCTGTCGATGCAGAGAACCCGTGCCCGGAGCAGGGGGACATCATCCAGATCAAGCTGAGCGAGCACACGGAGGTCTTGCCCAAAGCCGACGGCACCGGCAGCACCACGATGCTGGTGGACACAGTCTTCGAAATGAACTACTCCACAGGGCAGTGGACCCGCCTCAAGAAATACAAACCCATCACCAATACCTCCTGAGACGCTTCGCTCGCTCGGAAAACACACACCCAAAATTTCTTATCCACTTCGAAACCAACATGTTTACACATACACAAGTATTTGCATACACATTTGGGCCAAATAAAGCACTGGGCGGGTGAGAGGTCGTCAAGGAGAGAAAGGTCCTCCCTTTTTTCCTGCGCCGCCAAAATGCAGGACTCTTTGAAGAATATTTCTGTACTTTTTGTTTGATTGTTTCCCTTTACCCTTTTATTGTTTCTGTTTTTAAGTCACCTCCGATTCCTGAATGATGCTGTGGTCAGGAGGGGTGAGAGTTATACTCGAGTCTGAGGAGAAGAATTATTCTCACGGCAGGCACCTTTTCAACATTTGTACTCCGAAGTACAAGCATGTCACGTGTCTAGAGCAAAGAAAAGACGAGCCGTCTGTATTTTTCTGTATGAATGTGACCTTCGCAGCTTATCACGGACCTTTCAGAACTCATTCATGATTTGTGAAAGAGAGGAGAAAAAAAAGAGAAGAGAACGACAATGACAGTCATCATAGAGGTGACCAAAACTGAATTGTTCTCAATGCTGTCAAGTTCTGTTTGGAGCCTTCTGGTAGATGTTTAATAATTTTTCATCCTTTTTCAAAAGAAGGGAAGAAAATAAAGTGACAACAGACTCCAGAGGGGCTTTTCTTTCCTTTTCTTTCTCGCTTTTAGCTTTTACATTTTTGGGCGAGGGAAGCCCTGAACCCTCGTCGACACAGTTGTCACCTGGTAAGTTGCGAGCGGCACTTTTTGACCTTCACTTAACCCTGTTGGTTTGGGACTTTTTATTTTACGTTATAAAATATGTAATAATAAAAACGAAACAAGTATAAATATACACAATAGAAGCTTATTCAGTCAGAGGTTTCAGGGAAAAAGTTCTCCAGTGTTTCAGAAGCTAATTAGGCACTGTGTCCTCGTTTAGTTAAATAAACTGATCAAAGTAGGGAACCAGTTCTAGGTGAAAAAGTCAGTTATAAGTTAGTGATATAAATAAGATGCATAAACAACTAGAACTCAGTAGAGCGCATACCTCCGCCAGGGCCCAACAGTCCCCTTCAATCAGTCCTAACCCTAAACCTAATCTAATATCAAATAAAACATTTAAATCCGCTAGATCTGGATTTGTATTTGGATCTGCATCAAATTGAACTCACTCATTAATAACAGCCACCTAAATAGGCCTGAAGATCCGTGCATTATTCCCTGAGAACAAAAATGTCCATAAAGGGCTTGAAATGTCTGTCAAAGAACCGTGGGGTTAATCATTATGGTTTATATTTTAGTGAGTGCAAGCCAGTTTACCTTAAGTTAACATTTAACTGTTGCCAGGTTGATTATTTACATTAAGATTATGCTAGAGACACACGGGCATAAGAACAACCACCACCAGACTGGAGAATGTACTTTACATGTTTGTTATTAGACGCGGTGAAGTTATAAATAAGAGAAAACATTCGTACCTTTTTTTTTTTAAATCAACTGAAACAAATGTGTCGCAGCATAAAACAGGCACCACAGTCGATTAACTGCAGTTATGCAACATTCACGTCACCACACAAAAAAAGACATGCAAAACCTTAAGTATTAAAACATTTATTACCCTCAAGCGCTGACTGACATTTCACATCTACAGTACACATCCACACAGGCGTTTCTTTATTCTGACCACACTTCATGCACCTGTTCACGCAGGTCTTATTACACTTTTATGATTCTTCAATGCAAACTCCCAGCTCGGCTCCACCGAGTGCGAACCTGAAGTGTAATCAGTTAGAACAAGACGCTTGTGTGGGTGTGCAGAACATTTAAAACCTAGAACCTGTCGTGTACCGAGCCTCTGAGAGTCAACACAGCTACAGTAGGTCTGCTGTTAGTTACACACATGTAACTGTAGGAATTAATTGTGCAAGTTCTATAAAACTTCTATAAATTAACGGCACAAAAGCCCCGTTTTGTGATAACGTTAATGATCCGTTATTTCCATTAGCACTTAAAATCATCTTTCTGAGTCTTGTGCTCATGGCAAATTATAAAATCATGACTGGAGCAGCTGATTCCCCTATTAGTGCAAAAATCAATCTCTTCCACTTGAACATTCAACGATCTGATTGTACCTCAGTATTTCTGTACTACAGTTAAGCAGCGAGGCAGATAGTCAGTCTGATAATCTTCTATCCGACCAGGAGGAGATTTTGGCAATGGCTGTTTGCTTGTGAGGTTTTATTTGGCTCCGGGGTCCCTCCAGCCTCCGAACGTCTTCTCCAGGTAGAGGGCCACCTCGAGGGTCAGATGGTCCTGCAGCTTCCCAGCACCGACCTGCACACCCAGGGGCAGACCTTCCTCACCCACACCCAGAGGGCACTGGGTGACCGGCAGCCCGAGGATGTTGATTATACCTGGGAGTAGAGAGGAAGGGATGAAATGTTTCAATATGTGGAAATAAAAGTAAGACTGGAGCATTTTCTGAGTTTGTTTGATCATTTTGATTATTCTGGTGGAAGAAAACCCTTTTTCAGTTTAGGTCAAACAGGATTTATAGCCTAGCATCATGTGGGATGTTAGTTTCAATAATATCAGATGTTAACTTGCAGAATTCACTTGACACTGCCAAATAACAAACTAAAACATCTTGACTCAACTTGCAGCTTGTAGAAAAAATTGAATGACTGACTGACTGCACTGTATCACTTGAGGTCAGACTAACCTGTGTAGGCGAAGTCAAATGGTCTGAAGAGCGGGTGGTGGTGTTTGGGAGCTACTCTGGGGTGGGAAGGGTAAAGAAAAACACCGTCAGTGCCCAGCAGCTCCTCCAGCTCCTTCTGCAGCTTCTCCTTCTGCTGGATGAAGAAGGCCGAGGGTTTGGACGCATGGCTCATCTCGAGCAGGGCCAGACCTGCAGATATCACACACACATCCTGTTCAGTTCACGTAAACTTGTGCAGCTACAGCTTTCAGACAGCTTTTACCAAAATAAAACAGATTTTTTTTTATTAGCCAACACATTTTTTCTCCTGCTTATTATGTATCTAATGACAATTTATTTAGCGTATGCTTTCCGTTGCATATTTTATTGTGTTTAAAACTATCAATGGTTCACGTCGGTGTTTAATTTGTCAGTTTCTATGTAGTTTCATATACTAACATGAAGCTCCAAAGTACACAAATAATGATTTTTATATGATAACTATGAAATATATAATTATATGAATGACTTCATCTTAAACATATGAATGAAAAGTATTTTTTAATTTCTAAATTAAATGAAAATGTGTTTGGATAATAACACATAAAAATTAAAGTAGTTTAAAAGGATGATAGTTAATGTTTTCCCATCTTACCGATGGCGGGGGTTGTATGATCTGATCGTCTCACCATCCATTTCAGCAGCTCCCACAGAGGCCACGCGGGTCGTCCTGGTTCCCCCATCAGCTCCACAAATGCCTGTGGAGGCTGCGGGAAGGAAACATTTGAAGGCCACATTCAGTACACTGAGTGAGTGTCATATACTTAAGTTGCCACACTGCTGTGCTGTCCCCATCCAACAACACACAGTTGGTACCTGAAGTTTTAAAAAAAGAGAAAAATAACTATAGAAATATCACTTTCTACATGTACTGATCTTACTGTCGATCCTAGGTAAGCATAAAGTATTTTTGAGTTTGAGACACCACCCTATGTTCAACATATGTTCATATGTTGTATTAAATCCATATTTGAAGTCAATTACTTCTTATCAGGAAACTGTGACTAAGTAATGGCATAGCAGAAATAACTTCCGAGACTGTGTGTGTGTGTGTGTGTGTGTGTGTGTGTGTGTGTGTGTGTGTCCTGGTAGCTAAACGGATTAGTGAAACATTTCTGGGCAGCAGCAGACTACAATAGGTGCTGTGACTGAGACCGGGCCTGCTTTCTGTCACCGCGAAACATTATCTAACGGGAAAACTGATGAACCACTCGCTGGCCTTCGTCCAGCAACTCTGTGCATTCAGGGACACGCTGTTCAGATTCAGATTACAGCAGGACCTACTTTGCCCTCCTTGTCAGGGAGACCCATATAGGTGTCCCAGATCTGGAAGCTGTAGCGGAGCTCGGGGAGATGCAATTCTTGGACTTTCACTCCAAGGTCATCTTCCAGGTGCTGCACCACCTGGAGAACATCACATGATTTGATTTGTTTTTTAAAATCTTCTCATCTCTTTGCAGCTTAATAGAATAAGTGATGTAATCAACACACCTTCCTCTGAATCTCCATGAGCTCTTTGCTGACGGGGTACGTCATCGGAGAGCCGCCGTCGTGGGGGATGGTGAAGAACCGCAGCTTCTTTAAGTCGACCTTCGTGTTTAAGGACAACCTGTGAACACGTGTGAGCAAATAAAGCAAATTAGACAAATAAACACACAAACAAACCTGACTCTTGACCCTATAAGGCACTTTGGATTTTCCTCCTACCCCTTACTCGCATATTGCTGTTTATCTCCATCTCAAAACACTTGGACGAACCATCTGTCCGTCACCATCTATCACAGGGTAACAGGGCCAACCATTTATATCAGCATTAACGCCAGCAGAGCCAGTTGGTAAATCAAACTCTTACTGATGGATCCCGAGGCTTGTATGAGCAAACCTCACAGAAATAAGTAGGAGAAATTTAGGACAAGAATACGAAAATGTTCTCGCATTAGGGCCCACCATCACTATCACGTGTAGCATAAAAGGAAGAATAAGGATTGAGACGGCAGCGGCTATTTTTAAAGCAGATTACTGTTGCCAAAGCTACTCAAATATTACAACATATACTTTTAAAGAACAAGTTTTCTTCCCCCCTGCCTGCAAGTAATCCTCTCACAGCAGGTCTGGTGACAATACAACTGCTACTACTACTCTTTGCTTAAGTGTTGGAAAAACTGGACACCGGCGGAGCTCTTACATGTGAGCGTTGGGTCCCGCCATGATCTTGAGCATGGGCAGCAGGTCCTCGGCGTAGCGACACATGGGACCACTGCTGACGTACTCCCCGTGTCTGCCGGAGCAAGGAGGGTACTGGTTCTCACAGGACACGACACCTGCAGAAACACATCACATTTCAGTCTGGGACATGAGTGTGTGCTTTAAACCTGAGACGACAGTTAAATACAAGGAATGTTGCCCAGAAGGACGGCGTACGTTAATATACATTGAAACATGAAGTTTCTCTTACCAGGAGTGGTTTTATGGCCAAATATTCCGTTGAAGAAACAGGGCATACGGATGCTGCCACCGATGTCCGAGCCTACGCCGATGACGGCGCCCGCTCCTCCCAGAATACTTCCCTCGCCGCCTGAGGCAGGCGGAGGAGAGAGGAGATTAACACAGGTTGTTTCACACCTGTTGATTTTTTTTTTATTATTTCAAGCTTGTTGTCTTCAGCCCCAACTGGTGCTGACTCAAATCATTTGAGTCAAATTTAACAGACTTCGCAACTTCACACAACTTTTTTCACATTTGCAACACAAGCATCCAAAACCTGCCTCTCCCTTTAAGAGTTCCCCTTTAAAGGAACCAGAGCCAGCGCCTCTGTGTTTGTGTGTCTGCAGTGTAATATGATTATCAGGCATAACCAGGGCGCTGCTTTCCTGGAGACAAAGAGATCGACTCCGACAATAAGCTGCTCTGAATAAACGCTGCTCGACAACAACGTCTGATTCAAGAGTCCACCCTTCAACCCGTCAAACAGATGCTGACCTGAGCTCCCTCCCGGTATCCTCTCCAGGTCGTACGGGTTGTTGGTGACGCCGTACAGGTGGTTGTGGGACTCTAACCACATGCACAGCTCGCTGGTGTTGGTGACGCCCAGCGGGATGGCCCCTGCTCTCTTCAGCAGGGCCACCGGTGGAGCGTCGACAGTGGATATGACTCCACGCCTGGAGACCACACCTGTAGTGAACGGCATGCCTGCAGGAGGGAAAGATGTTGCAATCAAGGAAGTCTAAACGCTTCCACTAAACAGTAACTGGGTGTGGGTGGATCTATGTTCGTGGTATCAGATGTTGGCTCAAACGCTGGTTATTTGATGTATGTGCTGCCTGGTTTCATGTGACTGACAGGCGGTTAGATTTCTGGGGTTTACCCTGGAGGGCGTAGGACTCTTTGACAGAGAGTGGGACTCCCAGTAAAGGCAGTCGGTCCTCCAGCACCTCCTCTCCACCGGTCTCCTCCTCGATGAGCTTGTCGACCTGGGCCGCCTCCTGGAGGGCAGCGTCGAACCTGGACGGAGGAAGAAAAATTGATTTGACCCAATTCTGCTTTAATCCTGATTAAAAGGGCTTTATTTTTGAGATTATGCATCAGAGTTGAAACCAATTTCATTTTTTTTTAAAGAATTTTGCTAAAAAATGTAATTGGCTGCACTGAGACAAGTCAGAATTTTGCTCCAAACATCCGTTAGGAGGAATAATGATTAATAAAAGAAACATTGGGGCACAATTGCGCTGCAGCTTACATGTATTTTCTCATTCAAAATAGTGAAAAATGGCTGTGATAGTCTCAAAAAACCCAATATGACATCATAAAACGTCCTCATCTGTCCCATCAACGCTCCAAAACCACAAAATATTCAGTTTACTGTCAATTATGACGAAGAAACGCACCAATTCCTCACATTTTGAGCAACCTCTTGCTTGACAAATGAGCAAAAACAATTAATCTATTATCATAAAGCTATCAGAGAAGGAGGGTCTTTCTTGCCTGTCTTTTACGACAGCGTTCAGAAGAGGGTTGACCTCCTGGATCCTGTCAATGTAAGCCTGCACCACCTCCACACTGGAGACCTGAGAAACCAGAAACACCACAGTTACACTATATAAACATGTATTGTGATCGGTAACACACACACACACACACACACAGACTCAGGCCAGAATAACAAGTAAAACAATTCACACTTCCAGATTAAGTCTAAAACAGGCGTGGCTGCGTGAGCAGGAAACATCCAGTGGTCATCTTGGTAATATTGTCACAATAACGAGGTACTTGGTCAAGAATATAGTGATATTTGATTTGGTCACCGAGTCGTAGCATTTATGAAGTGTTTTTGAGGAGATTTAAAAATATGAAGATGTATATTACTTCTGTATATTTGGCTTTAAAGGAGCAGTGTGTAGTAATTTCAATCAGAAGAGAAAGATCTTCATCATCGACAAACTAAATAAACAAACTCTCTTTGACTTCATGACTGAATAAACTGAATAAACAAACTGACCTTAAAGGACTTTGTTTATATTCGGCGGACCCTGCCACCTTTCTAGCTTTCAAACAGTGTTCTGGGGACCTTATTTTCCTCTGAGAACAGCTCGGTTATGTTTGTATTATTACCTCATTAATGTCTTAAATATTAAAATTCTGAGTTAAAACCAAAATAAATAAAACCAGGTAACATCTTCTATTCACAGTTTGTATTTTACAGTCATTTTATCTGAGGGTGCTGCACCCTATAAGCCTTGTATAGCCTTGTAATGGTATGGAAAACTGTACTGTCTCAAGACATTATTAATAATTAATTAATTATTGCATGGCTAAGAAGCACAGGTGTGTGTATATCCCACAGGTGCTATTGTCTCGTTTATCAGGTTTGTACATTTAACCTGTAGGGATTAGACCCGCAGAGAGTGGACCCAGCTTTGACTATAATGAGGTTTTTGTTGTTGAAAAAAACAAAATCACGTTGAAAACAAGAGGGATTTAAAGACGAACAGCTAACTGCTTACATAACTTTTATGATTGTAAACAAGCAATAACCTAAAGTAGTGAATGAGGAAGTGCTTATTCATTCGGCTTGATTTAAATACGTCAAAGCTCCATCCGTCCACCCGCAGTCGTCTCTCGCTTCGGCCCCGGTACACACCTCTTTCCGTCGGATCTTCTTGGCGAGCTGCGTCGCCGAGAGGAGCAGCAGCGGGCAGCCGACGGGCGGGAGCCTCTTCCCGGACACCCCGGCTCTCAGAGGGGCGAAGAGCCGAAAGAGGGCGAACAGGGCGTCCATGAACGCCTTGAAGAGCCATACCTGAACCTTTTCCAGACGGCTCAGGGCCATGTCGACACCGCGGGGGAGTGGACGGAGGGTCAACGGTTACTCGGCCGTGGTCCCGCCGAGGCTACTGCCGCCTGTACGTCCTGTCATTCAGCGGCCGCAGCGTGTATGACTGCGCGGATATCAAGGCTCCATGACAGCAGCGAGGGACAGGACCGGAAGCCTGGTGGGCCGCCTTCAAAATAAAACCATGAACCAGCAACATCCAAGATGAGATTATCAATAGTCACTGCAATGTAACTGAGTACATTTACTCAAGTACTGACATGAGTACAGTTTGGGGGTACTTTTTCATTGTATGCTACTTTATTCACCACTTTGTTTTGGAAGCAAATATTATAGTTTTTATTCCACTAAATTGATTTCAAACTTTGTTAGTTAAAGATCAAGATTGTACATGTTTTAAAATACCAGTGTTGTAAAAGTACCCAAAAATCATACTTACATGTTAGTGTACAGAAGTATAAAAAGTGCAAGTAAAAAGTAAAGTATATATTTACATGTATGCACGTACTGTGTAGTGGATCGACCTATCAGACCTGATATTCAGTATTTTTCTGATTATCAGAATCAGATTTGTTTTGTTTTTTATCAGATTGCTGATTAAATACATTTATTTTAAAACGCACCACTTTGGCTCTGATAAAGTAACTAGTAATCAAATATATCAAATACATGTAGTGGAGTGGAAGTATAAAGTACAAGATAATGGAAATACTCAAGTAAAGTACAAGTACCTCAAAATTGTACTTTTGGAGCGGTTGCCCGCTTAAATAAAAGAATTCAAAATTCAAAATTGCAGCTGAAGGAATCTAAAAACAACTTTTAAAAACTGAACTCAACATCCTCTTGCTATTTTCTTCTTGAGCTCTCCACCACATGCCATAGTCTTCATGGACGATGGCTCTCTGCTTTCATCAGCTAACCAGGTTTTGTGAGAGATCAACAAAAACTGAGCAAACTCCAGCCCCCTCCACCCACCGAAGGAGACCACGAGATGGCTCGAAAGATCCTTTTAAAAGATAGTAAGCAGACAGGATAAGAATTAACTTTCCAGCTAAATCCAAAATTAGTGTGAAGTAAACTATGTGGGTAGTTTTATTTTGAAAATTGTGACCGGAACACATTCAGTATAGTGTGACCAGTCGGTATTGACCTCTGGCAGGCAGCCTCCAGGGTGATATAAGGTGAAGTTTACCCTGTGAACTGCTCATAAATGCGAGGGCGTTGTGCCAAACCGGTATTTGAATTGGAAATGTAGAGATAATGTTAAAACCAAGTCACAGTTAGAAAATTAACTTTGGTCTTCACACAGAACTGAGCACATAGTCACTGCAAAAACAGCCTCTGCAATAGACTATTAACAATTCATACTGTTTATAATACTTTGTAAATGGTTAATAAACACCGTGTAATCTATAATGATTATTTGGATTGCCATTATAAAGTTGCAACTGATGTTTATGATTGTTAAATAAGGCATATTCACATCCCTCTGCACATAACAGTGTGAGTGTTTGAGACAGGAAGTAAAAAAACAACCTGCTGATGTATGACTAGTAACGTGTAAGCACCTGTAAATGTACTTAATTACATTCAATCGGCTCCTAACTGACTGTCAGCACTAGAGGGCAGCATTGCTAAAGAGTTAAACATGTAATTGAACATACAGAGCACGTAGCACAGAGGAAAAAACTGCCTCTGCAATGCAGGTCAGTGGGTTAGTGGAGAATCCATAGTGTCTGTCTGTTACAGGCAGCTCATACTGCACCAGCCGTCACACTGTGCAGTGAATTATGTTGTCTAACTGTGAAACTGAATTGAGCACAGCCTTTGATAACATCTTGTCTGTGTTAGTGCATGCTTCAGCTCTCTTGTTCCTGTCACACCAACATAAATGATGACCCAATACTGATACTTCTACATCTACAAAAGCATTGTGTTGCTATATGTAGAGTCAAGTGATTAATATGTAATTTGATGTATTTTAAAGAGCAGCCTGATTGCATTTATATGTTAAATAATGGCTCCTGTGCCTTTTATTTAGATTAAAATGCCACTTCACGAGTGTTTCACTAATGAGAGGGGGTTTTGCGTTCATCATACGAGCTGAAAACATCATATTAGGGTTTGACTGGGCGCATAAAATAAATGTGAAATCAATAAGACCCACAGAATGGCAGCAACACCCTGCTGAGCTATTTATTGATCCTGTTATTTCAGGAGGGACCTCGTTTCACAGCCAGTTTAGGGATAGAGAGATGACGCTCAGAGGCAGGAAACTTTAGTTTACTTTAAATTCTGTCAACTGGAGGAAGTGGATGCTTTGCACTATTTAAAATGCTGCAACCTTTTGCACACAGGCGTTGACCTACAACCTGTAAACCCATTAACACGCAGCTGAGAGGCAATAAGTTATCATTAGCCAACAAACTGCATTTTCTGGTGACAGAATTAAATGACAGACGCTGAACTGAAAGATAAATACTACTCGAAGGGGTACGCCCAGTCCAAAAAAACACAAACATATCCAAATCTCAATGGAGGGTATAAAAACAGGTCATTCCTCACCTGTGAGGTGAAACCTGAGGCCCAGACAACTACCGGGCATGTAGAGACAAGAGGGAAAACCAGGGGAAACACACAACTGACAGCGTTTGTATCCCTGTGAAGCTGCAGGAGGAGTGCTTCTGTCTGGGAAGGTGCATCAAGTAAATGTGGTTAACTGTCTATTATCTAGAGATTATGGAGTGTCTTTACCATGTGCTGTTATGGGAACTGTGAAGCCTTTGTGAGTGCAGGCCTTCGGGGTAAAATGATCCGGGGTCAGTGAACAACAGAGGACGGCTTCGGGCACGTTTGTATTGATTTCCATCTTCTTTCCTGTCTCGGTTGTCACGGGTTTGACGCCACAAGCCTTCCACCTACAGCTCATTATTTTGACTCTGACGATGTAGGAAAAACTCCACTGGTAACACTCCCACCCAAATGGATCACATACAGTATTATCCATTCAATTATCCTAATGAGATGACAGGCTAAAAACCCCTCTGTCTAGTTCAAGTCATCTCTGAGTGGGCAGTAATTTACTTTACTATTCCCTTTGGATGGAGCGCCACTTCACTCTGATCCACTTTCCAGCACCTCCATTCCACCCTGGAGACCAATGCAGGCTGATATCTCTGCCCTCTGGGGTTGTAAAGCCGACTGTGCGTCTGTTTGTGTGCCTAAGTGGCCATTTTCATTAGTTGAAATAACAAGTACTCAGTGTTTTACCCAGATTGTTCTTCACATTGTTGGAAAGCATGAGAAACATTGTGTTGATTTTCCACTAAAAACACAATTAATTAAGTTCTTTTTGGGTTGTTTACTGCTGAGTAACGAAAGGGTCGGCTGCTTGAGAGCAGAAGAAAACTGTGCTTACAGTAGATAGATTTTAAAACTACCCAGCTATCTAAAAATTACTAACAAATAACTGAAGAAATGACAAATGAGACAACATGCAGCCTTTTGTGTTGCATCACCTTTTTGTTGTGTTGTATGGAGGCCTATTCACGACGATGTGATGAAAAAAAGAACAGAAATAATATTATAATAATAATAACAATGAGAAACTTTCTCCAAAATAATGAAACATTTTCTGACTTTCTATCTCAAAATAATGACATAGTATCCCAAAATAATGCTGTAATATACCAAAATAATGACATTGTATCTCAAAATAATGCTGTAGTATCTCAAGATAATGACATTGTATCTCAAAATAATGCTGTAGTATCTCAAGATAATGACATAGTATCTCAAAAGAATCTCAAACTAATAACATAGTATCTCAAAATAATGGCGTAATATACCAAAATGACATTGTATCTCAAAATAATGCTGTAGTATCTCAAGATAATGACATAATATCTCAAAATAATGACACAATATCTCAAAATAATGATGTGATATACCAATATAATGACATAGTATCTCAAAATAATGACAAGCATCCCAAAATAATGACATAGTATCTCAAAAGTATCTCAAAATAGTGACATAGTATCTCAAAATAATGACGTAGTATCTCAAAATAACGACATAATATATCAAAATAATGACGTAATATACCAATATAATGACATAGTATCTCAAAAGTATCTCAAAATAATGACATAGTATCTCAAAATAATGATGTAATATACCAAAATAATGACATTGTATCTCAAAATAATGCTGTAGTATCTCAAAATAACGACATAATATATCAAAATAATGACGTAATATACCAATATAATGACATAGTATCTCAAAAGTATCTCAAAATAATGACATAGTATCTCAAAATAATGACATAATATCTCAAAATAATGATGTAATATACCAAAATAATGACGTTGTATCTTCGAATAATGACTAAATATCTTTAAATGTATCTTTATTCACTATTCTGGTTGGACATAAACTGTTGTTGTTCTGGCCCTTACTGAATGTAGTCCAGTCTGATCTACTCGTAATCGTTGGTTTTTTTGAGGCCCATGAAAATCTTTTTCACTTCTGTATTTTGAAGTGGAAACGTGGTTTTCTTTTGTAAACATGAAGTTTCCACTTCCCGTTATCTGTGAAAGTGACACTTTGACCTCTGAATTGTCTGTTTGTCTGCAAATTATGTGTCAAATAACAATCCAACGAACTTAAAACAACAAAAATGAAATGAAGTTTCTCTTAATATTTGTACCTTCTAACATCTTTGAGATCTTATAGTGATATTGGTTTTTTGTTTTTTGTTTTTTGTTTTGCTTTGTATCTATCTTTAATCACTACTTTTATTTTGTGCTGACGTCTGCCGTGGCCAGGACTCTATTTTTTAATCTCAGTGCCTATCCTGGTAAAACAAAGGTTAAAATAAAATAAAGTATATTTATTCATTTGCAAAATGTTATGAATAAAAATATTTTATCTCATTTTCAGATTTTTATGATTTTGTATCTTCACTCTATTGGATGAAAGCTTGGTCTGCTGTAATTACTGATTATTGTGGCCTATTTAGTCCACATTTGAAAAGAAAGCATATGCTGTAATATAAATTATTTATATCTCGTGTATTTATATACATGTGGCCCCCCCCTTCAGCTGCACCACCATCTCCACTTGTGTATTTGTTGGCAGTACTCTTTCATCCAGCGCTGGAGGAGGGGTAGTTTGAAGAGGGAGGTGGCGGGGGTGTTGGATGGGGGGGGCACCCCTCTGCTCCTCCTTTGGGGACAAGGCGTGCGGACACATGAAACAGCTGGTGTGCTCCAAAAACCAATTATAGAGGCCCCTGGCCCCCCGCCTGGCTGCCTGTGAGGCCGAGCAGGGGCGAGCGTGATCGTTAGTGCCCACAGATGAGTCTTAACGAGGGGCCGCCACCGGGATGGTCAGATGGGAGTCACAGCAGGCTCAGGATATAGATTTGTCCTCTCCAGACCTGGATGTATAGGTGGAAATAGGAATTTTAGATGCAGGAGAGGTTTGTTTTTGATGTTTTATTTACATCACACACTGTATTGAGAGCAAGGGTCCTGACCAGAGCCCCTGTGCAGATTCTGGGGGGGTTTCAGGTTGAGATTCAGTTAGCTTTTTCGATATACCCGATTATTTTTGTGTAGAAAATAAACAAATATATGAATCAAGGGAGATAGGCTTCATTGTTTACTATGTGAGCTTCCTCTCAGTCGCTGCCTGGAAGCTTGTGGATCAGTTCCAGTCCTACGTTTACTCCTGCTCTCTGCAGGGATTGATCCGTCCTGTAAAGGGACTCTGAGCAGCTCAGGTGTTAGATGCAGCAGGAGTGTGTTATTGATTCCCTTCCTACTGGCTGTTGTTAAAACTTTCCAGCAGGGGATCTGAATGAGAGGCACACGAGCCAGCCTCATTAAAGCACTTTTTTTTTTTTGTCCCTCTTGAGACCATAAGAAAAATTGACTTATATTGATTCAAGCCCAGCAAGTAGTCTCACTATAATGGGAACAAAAAGAGGTTGGAAGTTTTTGTAGTAAAGATAATACTCTACTGTTCTCCTGGCTTAAATAAAAAGTGATCTCTTCTGTAAGTTGAAGACAAATACAGGAGTGTTGAGATCATTTATTGATTTGGGTCTAATGATGTGAATTGATTATTGGTTCAACTTAGCTACAGATTTGTGTTTTTCATTTACAAATTCGTAGTCTTCAGCCCCAAATGACGCTGACTCACGTGACATCACTCAAGGCAATTTATCAAGGCTTCATGCAACTTTCTTCAAAATATTATACTAAAATATTATACAAAATATATATTAATATCCTCCCCAAGACCTGAAAACAGACTTGAAAGTGTACAAATCTGTTTGGTTACCAAATATTCTAATATTAGAAAATGTGTTTTTATTTTTAGAACATTTAATTACCTTCATTTTTTTGGGTGATTTCATTGAGACGTCTCAAGAGAGTCCCGGCTAAGATAACCGCAAAACAGACAAATCATAAACTGATATTTGCAAAAATGATAAAGTGGTTGTCAGATTTTAAATACAATGTAAATAAAAGCAAACCTTCATTGTTCTCTTCATACTACAAAAGCCTTTTAAAATCTCCCAGTGGAATTAAACAAGACTGAGAGCCTGAAGCCACGCTAGCAGCTCTGTGAGGCTGCCCCAGCTTTGTCACCATCTCCCATCTTAGTTTAGCCCCATTTACTCGTTAGCATTAAACACAAAGTACAGCTGAGGCTGATGGGAGTGTTACATTTGCTGCAATCTGGTCATAAATCAAAGTATTGGATACCTGATGATGGCGCTAGACGAAAAGTTAAGGAATCACCAAAATCATTATAATTCATCGTAAGCATAAACATGAATGCTACTCCGTCCAACGATTGTTGTGCTACTTCACTAAAAGCCCCAAAATGTTATATTATATAACATATATACATTATAAAAACTAATATTTATCAGCAATTAAGAACCAAGAAATAGTTTGAGTAATATTTGAGAAAGAAGAGTCAAAATTATCTGATTCCAGCTTCCTAAATGTGAATATTTCTGGTTTCTTTCCTCCTTTATAACAATAAACTGAATATTTCTGGGTTTTGGACAAAACAAGACATTTGAGGACGCCATCTTGGACTTTGACAAACACTAAGACACATTCTGTCAGATGCAAATATCAACGAATCAAAAAAGTAAAACACAAATAAAGATGGGAAGCCTATCTTGTAGCCATTGTTCAGCCTTTGCCTTGAAGTGAAGATGGTCTGGATAGTTTGCCACCAGATAGTTTAGTCCTTTGAGTGATCGGTCCATAAAGTCAACAGAAAGTCATCAGAGGAGAATCTCTGCCCAAGAACATGAAGCCTCAGGGTCAAGATAATCCCCTGTCACACACCTACACACACCTACACACACACACGCATGAATGCTTGCACATAATCCCCACGCACACGCTCACCGAGGCCCAAAACAACTATAACAGTCAGTGTGATGAATAAGTGATCAGCAGCACTAAATAATAAATACTACATATTATTATCAGCGATGACGGTGCGACTTTAGTATTTTTCCTCTGGCTTTAACAGAGACAATCAATTACTAAATAATGCAGCGAGAGACCACAGATCTGCTCAGGGAACCGCACACCTCCCCGGCTGAATGTGTGAACGGTGTGTCAGTATGTGGCCGCGAGGTGTGAGATGGCTCCTCGCTGTACGACACACTTTTTTTATGGCTCGTTGGCGTCCAGCAACCTTCGGGGATCCCACGCAGCGTTCACAATCAGCTGCGAGGAGCATTAATATCCAGGGTCTGAGTCAGAATCAGCTCCCATCTCTTTTATTCTGACCCACTTAATTTCTCTGGTTATGTTCTCCAGTGGAAACCGCTCTATACATAAATATGAGTAATTCTGCGGTCATTAAAAAAAAAAAAGGCTTAACTCTAACTCTACCCCGAGTGTCTGTGTTTAATATTTCAGGATATGAAATGCAGAAAAGGCCAATTTGGACTCATTCCAGCAAACACATCCCAACTGGACTTGGCATTTATGTGCTGGACCAATATTTAATAGCTACTTAGACGTCTCCCATCAGGCTCATTACAGTGTTTCAACCAGACAAGTGTCCACTCAGCAGGTTTACAGACGGCCAGGTGGGGAGTTAGGGGCCTTAATATCAGTGTGGCTGGACTAGACATCATGTAGTAGTGGTGCCACGCCTCCTTGTGACCCCCCCGTGCATCTGTGCTTCACTTTAATCGTTTTTACGGTCCTCACGAGGTCAAACCCTCCAGAATTTCAGGGGAAAAAAGACAAAATAAACAAAACTTTAGGTGGGGGAAGTGTTTTTCTTTCTCTTTAATGCCTCCGAATCATTTTCTGTTTAAAATAGAGCAAAATTGAGCATCTTGACCCTTAAAAAAGGGCTGCACGTGCACGTGCAGCCCTTTTTTAAGGGTCAAGATGCTCAATTTTGCTCTATTGGACAAAGCAGACAACTGCTCCAAAAGCCACAAGTTATCCTAATACTCCTAAGTTTGTTATGGAGAGTAACTAAGTACATTTACTCCAGAACTGTACTTAAGTAAGATTTTAAAGTACTTGTACTGTGCTTGAGTATTTCCATTCTCTGCTCCAATAAGAAGGAGAAATGCTGAATATTGGATCCAATAATCTCAGACACGATCTTTGTTCAGCCTCTGCCTTGAAGTTGAGATGGTTTGGATAGTTTGCCACCTCCCCAAAGATCGTATAATCCAAAAATAAAACACCCTTCAGGTTTTCTGTGGCGCAAACATAACAGCGTTCTGGCTGTTGGCGCACGCTGGATACTGTCGCACAGACACGCGCATAGGTGAGAACCGGGCCAGCTCATGCGCCCCCACAGGTGCATTTTTCATGTGATCACGTGTGGACCCGCCCCGCGTCGCCCGCCTCCAATAAAGCGCAGCAAAAGTCACCGCTCCTCTTCCTACATGCAGCCGAGCAACCCGGCAGCAGCGCAGCGCGGAGGAGCGTCGGCGGCGTAAAACGAAACCACAGGAGCCCCGCGAGTTTGCGTGCGCGTGTGTGCGTGGAGGCGGTGCGTGCTGGCGCGAAAGAAAAGATGATTAATTAGTCAAATAACGCTCTTGGTAACAGGACGCCGAGGAGCAGCTGATCCGGAGCTCGGGGCTCCGCAGAGGACACATGTGGAGGTTGTGTTGTTAGCGCAGGCCAGGTAAGTCACGGCTACTTGAAGCACGCTGCTGCTGCCGCTGCTGTGCGTCAGCGTTTTTCCCCTCTGAAGCGCATATGTAGGCTACAGCATGCGTGTGTGTGTCCGGAGTGACAGACGAGCCCACAAAACTCGGCTCAGTTTGGCATCTATAATTTACGAGCCGCAGTCCGGCTGTGGGGAGATCCACACGCACCATGCAGGAGGAGGTGGAGGTGGAGGCTCCTGCAGACTGCACGCCGACCCCCCTCACCGCTCCTGGGCTGCATCCATGAACACCAGCCGGGTGATTGGATCAGCGTGCGTGTGTGCAAAGTGCAGTGCTGTGACAATGAGGGGCGATATCACGCTGCATCCACTTGCTGTTATCACATGGAGAGCAGATAACGCGTCCAAACAGCCTCATTTACGATCTCTGATGCGTTCTGATTTTGGCCCCTTTTTCATTTAATGTCATCACGCGTTCACACAGTCCGATCTGACGTCGTGACAGTTCGTGTGATCAGATCATGATATTGCCAAAAGAAAAGAAAAAAACTCTTGTCTGCACTCACTTTATGATATAGTGTATTAACGCCCCTGTTTCCGCCCCTCTCTTCACTCTCCCTCTTCAGTTTCAATAGGCTGCAGCGTCACGGAGGCAGCTCTGTGCGCACTGGAAACCCGGGATTCAATTGGTGGAGCCAGGAAGGGGAGCCCCGGCCTTTTCCACTGCAGGAGGAGCAGCGGAGTTAAGGAAACCGACACAGAGAGAGAGAGAGAGAGAGAGAGAGAGAGGAGAGAGAGGGACTGCCAAGACAGCAGCAGCAGCAGCCTGCGCACTTTAAAAAACGGCACAGCCTCCTCTGCTGCACGCCATGAGGGACTTCACCCAGCCTGACGGCGCAGGATGCAGCGCTGCAGCTGCGTAGTTTGTTAGACACGAGCCCGTGCACAGGATTCAGGCCCAGCCGGTCTGCGACATTTGGTTTCCCCCCGCTGAGAGTTGCTCATCCCTCCCTCCCTCTCCGGAGAGCCCCGCCGCCTGCGCCCCGGCCTCGGAGCCGGACGGACGGACATGGGAAATGTAAACAGTAGCCGGGCTGGATTTTAAACTACTCGCACGTCCTCCTCCCCCCACGTCCTCCTCCTCCTTCTCCTCCCGGGGCGTCCGAGATGAAGATGGAGACGGAGAGGGTCGAGCCGGAGCAGGAGGGAGACGCAGAGCCGCCCATGCACAGCGTCCACGGCACCAACCGGATCAGACCGTCCTCGTACCGGGCCCTGCGCAGCGCCGTGTCCAGCCTGGCCCGCCTGGATGACTTCAGCTGCGAGAAGATCGGAGCGGGGTTCTTCTCGGAGGTGTTCAAGGTGAGAGAAAGTTTGTTCGTGCGTGTTTTAGGACTTTTATTTCTCAGTGAGTGATGCACAAGCTTTGGTGTCAGGCTTTTCCCCCCTCCAGGTCTCCATGCACACAATCACATGCAGCCTGGACTGAACTTCCTGACAGCT
Source organism: Pagrus pagrus (assembly GCF_965226575.1). NCBI lineage: Eukaryota > Metazoa > Chordata > Actinopteri > Spariformes > Sparidae > Pagrus > Pagrus pagrus. The sequence continues at coordinate 8,594,442 of NC_140204.1, read as the reverse complement.
CTGAGTGAGTTGTTGACTTCCTGCTGAGCCCTCACTATCTGTGAAAACACTGGTATCGATGGCAACCGGTGCACCCTAAACCAAACACCAGCTAGATAAGATGCTGAATATTCACAGGAGGAAGTTGGTGAGGGAGCTCTACTTTTTGGGGACGATGGCGTCAGGGTGGAAATTTTACACCCCAGTGTCCCGTCTGACGCTGCTCTGCCCTCCACACGTGCCTGCACTGACCCACATGTTGTGTAAGGTGGACGCGGTGGTGTGTTTTCTGGTGTGTAAGTGGATCCGGTCAGGACAGGTAGTTCTGGCACACGTGCAGGTAACCCTACACCTGCTCCATCTCTGTTTCAGAGGCAGCCGCCATCCTTCCCCTTCTCGTCACGCCGCCGTTCACTTGCACAGAGGCTAATTTTGAGGATCGCATGAGTTGCCACATGCAGCACATCACAGGGGCGATGGTGTGAGATAAAGCACAATACAAGGAGATGCTGGGGAGGAGGGTTGCATCACCTTTGTAAGCACTTAAAAGGATTTTTACAAAGGGTTTTTTTTTTTCAATGAATAGAAGAGATTGATTGGATTTCCAGGTCCTGGATGAAAGCGCTCGATGTGCTTTAGGGCTGCAGCCAACGATTATTTCATTCTCCATCAATCGCTTTGTCAGAAATGGTGATAAATGACATATAATTTCCCAGAGTCCCTCAGGTGATGGCTTTAAAATGCCTTGCTTTGTCCGACCAACAGCCCAACATCTAAAGATACTCAGTTCAGGGATCCGCTGACGTCAGTCGTTGGTCTCCTTGACTGTTAATAATCGGTATCGTGCCTGAAACTGATTTAATTTTCTGTGTACTGAACAGTTCCCTGACTGCAAGTGAAGAGAGCAGCGTGCAGGAGTTGGCTTTAAAAAAATGATTGTGAAAATAGTTGCTGGTTGAATTTTCTGCCGATTTGACAAATCCATTCATCACTGTGGCTCTATAGGACTTCACTGACTGTCAGAAGAAATCAATGCAGAAGCACCACGAACTCACGGGTTGAACAATATGTAGACTCGCTGCATGTGGAGGAGGCAGCCGGTTTTTCTAAAAGACTTTTAACAGGATCCAGAATGAACGCTGGGACGTAATGACCAAATTTTTACTCTGAATATTAAAAATCAGCCCGTGTTTTGACTATAACTGCCTGGTTGGATGCAAATGCTGATACAGAGAGATGATTGTGTAGCTCACACAGATGTTTTTGTTGTTTTGGATATTCGTTCAACGGACATTCAGGCTTTTTCTGTTGATGCAAAACAGCTATTATGTCACAAAAAGTGTATACAGACGGCGACATTCGTTTCATTGCATTCGAGATGTAAAGGTAATTGCTCGGAGTCATGCAACAGTAAGTCTGATGGCTTCATCGCTCTCTGTTCTTAGGCTGCTGGCTGTGTTGTGCTCATGTGCAAGTACACGCATGTCGGCCTTCACATCTGGGTTTTTTTAGGGGGATTTGGAGCAATTTATGCCCACGTTATGAAGAGTGTGAGTGGATAGTTCTTCTCATATCACTCCTGCCTCAAGCGAAGGTGTCCGTGTGTTCTGCAGAGGTCATGTTTCAGTGTGTAGTTCAAGGTCTCATGACTGTATCACCAACAAATACTCTTAAATACAAATTAAGTTATTATAAACTAATCCCAGAGTGGACACTCATCACAAGTCGCTTTCATTCAACGCTATGACCAAGGTCCAGCTCTTCAGTGGCACACGTTGGTATTCTGGTAATCAGTTATGTAAGTAGTTAGACTGCATTAATACCTGTGAATTAAACAAACAGAGGAGCTATAACTGCCTGCGATAATGCCAAGTTGTTCAAAAGAGATTATGAGGAGCTTTTGTGGGAGAGCTGCCAACGCTAACTGTAGAAGGAGCGGTGTGTACTCTCTCCACACATTACCCGCGCCATCTTTCTAGGTGTACGTTTGATTTTTGGCTCTGCAGCTAAAATGTGCGTGTTTACATATGTTCCCGAGAAAATCAGGCGTTCACAGCTGTTGTATACAAAGTTTTATTCGGCGGGGTTTTGAACGTTGGTAGATGAGGAGACGGGGGTTTATCAGGATGAAAATGTGGCTCATGATTGATTTTTATTTGTTTTCTTTGGAATTTGGGCTGATTTACATGACAGATTAATCTACTGATGCTGTGTAAGTTGATACTTTTGGTCTTGAAACTTGAGATTGGCATATTTACCCATTTCTGGCCTTTTTAAATCGCCTGTTTTGTTAAAAAAAACAGTAAAACACCCTAAAATCTTCAATTTACTATGATATTAAACAAAGAAATGTGGGAAAGTCTGTTTGTTGGTTGGTTTGTTGGTTTGTGAGCAGGATTACACAAAAACTACTTGATGGATTTCCATGAAAAGTTGATGGAGAATGGGCATCGGGCCACAATAGAGCCCATTAACTTTTGGCGCAAATCCAGATAAAGGGACGGATCCCGGACTTTTTTCTTTCTTCCTTTAACATTGTGGGATAGGGGTTTTTAGGTAATAATACATGAAGGTTGATGGGAAAAAATGTGTGTGGCAGGTATTTATGAGTGAGTGCGAAAAGGGGACTGTTGGGCCTTGGCGGAGGTATGCGCTCTACTGAGTGCCCTCTAGTTGATAAACTGACTAATTGTTTCAGGTCTGGTTTGTGTACATGTGTATTTTCAGTCTGACTCGCGGCGGTGTCTTGTCTTCCCATGTGGGATGAGCCAAAGGTTTGGCATGATGAGTTATTTTACTATATCCTGCGAGTTGAAACATGAAAGTTGGCAGGAGTGTGGCGTTAAAGTGCAAACGATTATGACGGATGATTCATGCTAGAGTAACACAATTAAGCCTTTATAGTATTGAGTGAAGTTGAAATACTAGATTTTGCTATTTCATCTATTAAAAGTTTAAAAAAAAAGTGAGTTGAACGTGCTCTCTGAACAATCCAGTGTTGAAGTCGACCCTGAACTCATCACTTCTGTGCCGTGACTTCACTCTTGAAGACTCCAGCACTCGGTCCTCTGAAGCCACTCCCTCAGCTTTGCCCTTTGAATGGCCAATGAGCATGCAAATGTCACAGTGTTTACTGCTGGCTTGTCAAGTTGGCACTTCAGTTTGGATCTGCTTGCCCTTTTGATTGCGCCATATAAATGCAAAATTGTTACCGCAGCTATCAGTCACATAGTTTGCTGACACGGCTGACTGAGCGATTGTTCCTGTATCCTGGTTTAGTTGAGAGGAAAAGGCCGGACTGTTCTGCAGAAAGAAAAAAAAAACCTCTCAGATGTTTGTTCTTACATTTAGCAGTCACTACATGTAAATGCTGCGTTTACTTGCATTCAGGCTTTGAAATGGACGTCCTGCACTTGCCTTCAAAGGCTCTGGCGGCCCGCCATGTGTGCGTGTGTGCTGTTGTTGAGCTTCAGCACTCGGTGCAGATCAATGGAGGCTCGCGGCGGGCAGACAGGGAGCCATTCACCTCTCCAGTGTGCAATTGTGCAACCCGAAAAAAAAAAAAAAAAAAGAGGGAGAAAGGAAGGGGGCACACGTGTTGAGACAAATCCTTCAGGTGCTGTTTTTCATCTTCCTCTTTAATATCGTTCAAAGGAAAGTTCCTGGTGTGTGTGTGTGTGTGTGACCAGCTTTGGCCTGAGACTCCTGCTTTTGTTTCTGTTTTTTTTCTACGAGCCTCAAACGCAACCTGAAAACCCCGAGGCCTTGAAAGCAATAAAACCCCTGCAGTCACAAATGAAATGCATCATCACTCAACAGTTCAGATAACTTCAGGAAGCAATTGTTTATTTATCCGCCGTGTTTCTCAGGGCCGCGTCGTTCCCCAAACAAACACGCGGAATGGATTTCTAATTGATTTACCGTGTTACTGCGTCATTTTCCAGCCGTCTCTGGACTGATGATAGATCTGTGTGTATTTGCTAATACAGATAACACCTGCTGTCTAAGAATAGGGAAACGCAGAACAGGCTTCTCGTCAGATTTGGTTGTCGTTTGGCCCTTCTCCATAATTTACATGAGACATGGAAATCTCATAACGCTGTTTTCAGAAGCTTCCTAACATCCCCCGTCTGGTTGAAAGTAACTTTCAGTGCTTGAACCGTACAGACAAAAGTCATGTTCTTGACGTCTAACTCTCGGCAAAGAAAGCTATAAAGCTTGAATATCAAACTATTTCTTTAAAGTATTGTACGTGTCTGTCGCTGGTCTGATTGTGTTGCAGCTCCATAATCTTCATCGTCGTCATTTCGAGGCTGATGCAAATGTTTGTCTTGGTAATTGTTGCGAAAAGTGGGAGGTAGAACTTGAAATGCAATTACATTTCCATGAGTCAGAGTGAGAATTTCTCCAGAACAAAACTAGTCATCCTAATTATCATACCGCCTGTGATTTAGCCTGATTAGAGTCGAGGGACGGAGGTGTGTGTGCGGTTGTGACGGGTTTGTTTTCTGCTCATACATGAGACGTGATGATCATAATCTGAAGGAGAGTAATTGGGTAAAGGCGGGATTTGGAACAGACTGGAGTCTCCAAAGGACAAATACTGTCAACTTGAAGTGTGTGTGTCTGTGTGTCTGTGTGTGGCAGCTGCTTGTGACAGCGGTAATGTGAAGGAAATGGGTTGCCAAACACTGCTGTGGTGCCTTTGTTTGTGTGTGTGTGTGTGTGTGTGTGTGTGTGTGTGTGTGTGTGTGTGTGTGTGTGTGTGTGTGTGTGTGTGTGTGTGTGTGTGTGTGTGTGTGTGTGTATCCAATTTTCATCTGCGGTCAGCAACTATCACAGTGTTTATTGACCTTCAGTGAAGTCATGTTGTGATGGTATATCGTGTTACAAAAATATACAATTTTTATGCACAAATTGATGATTTAAACTGTAATTTAGAGGCTCCTGAAAACCTCTCCTGTGCAAACGCCAACAGTCCTCCTGAAGGCTCGCTAGCTGCACGGCTAACTGAGCTAACAAGCCGACAGCAGCTACAGTCGTGGGACAGAATACAATGAATGCACTTTTTAATGAAAGTGATTGTGAAAATGGATGAAATAAGTCATTTATTAAGCAAAGATACAAAACATTTCCTGTTTCTAGCCTCTTAAATGTGACTCACAGGTTAGTTATCGCAAACATAACTGTTCTGAGGAAATCTTGACTTTGTCTTTATCATTTTTCGGGTTAAATTCAGCCGTGACTCGTCTTGAAAGACACTGATTGTGGGATTCTCCCATCAGGACGTGTTGAGATGTGATCACTTCTTAGGAAATCCTGGCTGCTGGAGGGTTGTCAGCTCTGGAAAGATAAACCAACAACAAAGAGTTGAATACACACAAACCAGGATCCATCATCAGATGTCATCTGCGTGCTTGTGATCAGTCTCAGCGTGCGGGATTAGAAGCTGTCTGTGCGTGCGTCTGTGTTTCTATTGGATGCCGGTGTTGGTATGGGAGAGCCAGTGCAGACTTGAACATCGGCGGCTTAGTGTAGCACTTTTCCCTCATTATTCCTCTCCTCCCTCGCTCCAGTCGGGACCTGCTCCGCCGCCAATCGCTGCACAAGTATTCAGCTTTGTTTATGTTCTGCACAGCCGCACATACACGAAAGCGCTGAGCGTGTGATACGCCCGAGTTCGCTCGAACCGCCGTGTTTATTGCTTAAAATAATTTAGCTGGACCAGAGATTGAAATAGAGAAGTGTTGGGCAAGAGTTGCACAATTATCTGTTTTCAGATCCCTCCTCCTCTCCGTCGTGGTTACCAGTGTTTTTTAGAAATGTATCTCGAGAGCTTGTGTATGTGTGTTTACATCAGTGCACAATGAGCGCTTCCTCCTCTCCACATGTTGGCAGCGCGGCAGTCTTTAGCTAAACCTGGAGGAAGGCCGCTCCCCTGTGAGAAGGTAAACAAATGGCTTAGTGTTTGCATGTATCACAGAAATGGTGAAATGTTTTTGTGGCGCAGTTTTTTTTTTTTAACTGTCACATGTATCCCATCGTGCTTTTAAAGGGCCGGTTCACTGAAATCACAAAAACAAAACATACTCGAATATTTGGTCGTATCACCCCAAACACTGCGTATTTCTTTTTAGATATGTCTCTGAACTCTCTGCCTCCTCCCCGATTCGTTTTAAGGGCTTTGCCAGTGACGGATTAAAAAGAACAAGATGTTTTCCTCCGATGACTCCCAAAACAACAGGCTTACACAGTGTGGTTACGCCATAGTAACAACAATAAGTGTTGTAAATGTTGTGAAACCAAAAGCAAACACGTTTTTTTCAGCCGATACTGATAAGATAACCAATATTTTCACTTTTACTTAAAAAGCTGTAATTTAAGCAGACCTGAGGGTAAGAAATGCAAAGATGGATGATTAATTATTCCATATTCTTCTTCTTCTCCTTCTTCTGTGTTGTTGGTGCATCACAAACCGACTTTTAAGATGCAAACAGCCTCCTACGATATCAGAGTTCATAAATGTTGTGCTAAAGTCAGTGAAAGCAAGTTGGCTCCATATTATTGGCGTATTTATCAGCTGGACTTTCACCAATAAATCACCCATAAAAAGAGAATTGGGGGACAACAAGGTGGTCAAACTCAAAATTAAGATCAAGAACACTACATTTCCAATAATGCACCTCGACACAGTCCCTCATTACGCCCTCTGTGCCCACATATTGAAACTGCATATTTGACTCCACATATATAAACTCCAAGTTTCCAGTACACGCTTTCTGTCCTAAGTCCAAGCTATGATGACACACATGACATCACAGTGACATCATCAGGGCAGGGTTTAAGAAAACGGCACCAGGGACGTACCAACCCAACCCAGCATGGGGAAAGATGGCGGAAACATGAAATGCATCCATAGATGACCACTAGAAAGTTTTTTTTTTTTTTTTTGTAATATTTGGTTTCACTTTCAAGGATTTCCTCACTTTTTCTTTAACGTAGAGGACGATTTAATAAGCATCAAGTGGGTGATGCTAACCGTGTTTGAACTGGAGTGACCCGTCATGTTTAGACCTGTGCATGTGGAAGTGGAGGGGGCGCGGTCAGCCCTGTGTTTCTGTTGTGCAGCAGACCGAGCGAGCGGTTGTGTGTCAGCTTGCCGGTTACCTGGACTGTTCGCCTCCTGGATCAGGTCGTGTTTCTGAGCCCGGCTCGACCACACAGAGCCGGTGGGGGGTGGGGGTGGGGATGGGGATGGGACCTCCCTGCTCGCTCACTGATGGACCAGGCTTGGGTGGCTGCCTCATTTCAGTCGCCTGCACACATGCATTCTCACTCTGACTCTCTCGCGCTTTTTTTAATTTTTTTATTGCAGCTTCGCGCCCTAACTGAGAGCAGAGCCCGAGGCGGCGGCTTAAGCCTCGAGTTGTTCTGGAGGAGAAGCTAATTTTCTCGATTCTCCGACATGAGTGGAGTTCACCCCCTCAGGGACTTTTACTCACACTGCCTTCACACTTCAGCTCAGAGCTCGCTTGTCAAATCGGTTGAAGCGTTCCTGTTTTTGTCCTGAAGTGAAGCCTTGAAGTGCTGATTCAAAGGCAAATTTTGCTGTAGTCTGTTTTTAAAAATGCTGCGAATATGCACATTTTAATGATGATCGCACTTTTTTTTTAATGGTATATTTTTATCTGCCTGGCTGCAGACCAGTGAGGCTGCAGATTACTTAATCACGTAAATACCACAAATATCACGACCGTTCTGAACATTCAGATCTTATTGTTTTGCTTTGCAGAGTCTTGCGGCTACAAGACACGATGTCCCCACAGTTTGTTTGGAGACCCTCAGTCATGACGGTGTGTGTTCAGCTGGTGGTATGATAACATTGGCTCCTGCTGGTGGGAATCTGTGGAGGAGTCATGAAATCCACGAGGGAAAAGGGGCGTGAAGAGTTGACCCAGTGTCCAGAGGCAAAGTCATTCAGCTGTGTGTGTGTCGTGTGGTCACACCCGGCTACACTCCACCTCTGCAACACTGCAGCAACATGTGATTTATTTTCTATAGAGTTTTCTCTTTTCAGTCACAGTCAGGGTTCCTGAAAAGTAGTTTACAAGAAGCCATGTAGTTTAGACTAAATAATCATGGAACAACCGCTGGGCTTTAGCTCCCACTTAGGACATCAAGGTCTTGTCCTCGGCACTGTTTCAGGAAATCCTGAGAACAATTTACACATAAGTGTTTTTGAAGCCTGTTCCTGATATCATTATTTAAACGTTCCCATTGGCTTTTGAATGCACAAACATACAGTACGTACAAGAGATCACAACCGACATCCATAAAATGTGAAAAGAGACGGTGATTTAAAAAAAAAGGTCATTAAGCATAATACAAGATTATGAATTAAATCGTAGTCTCATGATTCAGTTCCTCTAGCAGGATATTTTAGGTGAAAGTAGTCAAAAAATGGCCGAGAGACCCAATAAATCCCTGACTGGATCCCATTGTTCAGATATTATTTGTATTTGAGTCAAAATCCTTAAATTTAGCTGTTTTTATGTTTAAAAACATGCATGAAATCACAGGATTGGGAGTTTCTCCACCAGAATCATATTCCTGGCGCCACTGGCAAAAGGCTTTGAAACAAGAGTTTCGTTGTCTCTAGCAGGGAAATTCCAGTGAAAGTGGTCCAAAAATGTCTGCCAGACCCGATATAAGTCCTGAGTGGATCCGTCGGTTCAGATATTTGTTGGTTTAGAATCAAAATCCTTACATTTAGCTGCTAAAACGCTAAAAACATGCATTAGAATAGCGAGATGTGATCTCCAAATCGCCTCCAGTGATGTCACTCTGTGGCTTAGTTGCATTGTGGGTAATGTAGGTGGGATTTTGTAGGATTTTGCTCATTTGAGTCCAACAGAGTGCATTGCTTAGACCACGTGTAAAATTGGCGGCGTTGCCCTTTAAACTGCTGAGACTGAAGCACATTTTCCTGCAGTTCCTCTGCCACTCCTTCATATTTTATGTCCTAAGAAGCCTTAACTATTAAAGGTCTCAACAAATCTCTCCTGCCCTTGTGTGCAGTGCATCCTCCATCAGCAGTCTGCGACACGTCCTCCTCCTCGTCTGTCTCGCTGTGCATCGGTCGGCCCCATCGGGCTGCCGGCTAATGACAGACATCGCCGCACATGTTGGCTGCACGGAGCGAGAGCAAAGGATGCCCGCGACCTTTCCTCTGCTGACGGCAGCACTTTACAAGGCCGAGTGTGTTGGAAGGAGAGATTTAGGGTGTGTCTGTGCTCGTGCATGCGAGTGTAAGTCTGCTCTGAGTGTGTGTGCGTGTGTGTGTGTGTGTGTGTTTGTGTGTGTGTAATTGCTCCATATCGTGGGGTAATCTTGACGTAGGCGTGGACATCTGCATTCCAGTGGCGAGTCCATGGAGATGACCAGTAAAGTGGCATTTGGGAAAACAAACTACCACACATACCTCGTGGAGGCATCGCAGGGGGAAGCTTCTCAGAGACACACTCGCGCGCGCGCACACACACACAGACACACACCTGAGGAAAAATGCTACCCCGTCAGTCGGACAACCTGTAATAATGACGAGAGAGAGAGGTTGTTTATTTGGAGGTAAAAAAAAAACTGTCGGGACAAAACCACCGGGTCAAGCAGCGGTGCAGCTCCAACCACCGCGGCTGCTGCATCAGCAGTTGGCCCACGTTTGCACTGTAACCTGCCTATATGAGTCAGAGTGTGTGTTTGTGTATGTTACAGTCACAGCGTGCCAGAGGAGCATGTAAGAGGTTTGTCAAATAAAGTGAGAAGGCAGATGTGTGTGTGTGTGTGTGTGTGTGCACATAAATCTGTGCTAATGGAAGCAGGAGGAGGCGTTGTATAAAGAAACCTCCTCATCCTCTAAGTGCTGTAAATATATCCAGAGAAGAAGAAGAGATTAGCTCCGGCGCTCCCTCCACACTCCTGCTGCGTGTTTTAAACTTCTGCTCCGACTTCCTCTCTGCAAGTGGAGGCAGCTACTGTACGTGTGTGATTTACATGTGTGCATCCATGCATGTCCTCAAGTGGCTCAGCGGAGAGAGGATTTAGTGCGGCAGAGATCGACTCTCAACGACTGGTTGTAAAGATGAAGAGTGTGTGCGTGCGCGTGCGTGCGTGTGCGTTAATAGCGTTACTCGCTGCACTCTCGTCTGGTCTCTAATAGGCTTTGTGGTTTTTCCACTGCCACTCTGATCCAGAGCCCAGCTGAGATCCAGGCCAGTGTCACACTGACTTCAGCTGCAGACTTTCACCGCTCACACACTCCACTCCTCCCTCCCTCCCTTCTCGCTGTCTTTCATTACACACTCATGTCACTCAACTTGAAACCCGCCCGTGCCAGTTGAACTTTATTATTAGCTGGAAGGAGATTTGTTTTGCAGTCAGGCATTAAAGGCCTGATGCCTGATCGTAAATGCAAACAAAAGTCTGGCCCGGAATCGATATGTCGGCAGTACTTTGGTTTATGTCCAAAAACCTGCAGAACTGCTATAGCTGCACTTTGTGTTTAGTGCCAATTACCAAATGTTAGCATGCTAATATGCTAGGCTACAATGGTGGCTGTTTCATAGGGGGAAAAAACCCACTGCATTTACTTAAAAAAAAAAAAATCAATATAATAAATATGTTAGCATTGTTATTGTTAGCATGACTGCAGGTTTGTAGTCTTGTTCAGGATTCAGGTTTTGGACATTAGCCTAAGACAGTATTGATGTACAACACCAGCTGTGTTTGTAATGGATTTAATGGTATTTTAAGACTAAATGAGCAAAGATTAAATAATTCTGGCACAAATAATACAGCTGTGAAACAGGCCTATGAATTCAATTGTGGTCTTAAATTATATATGCAAATAAAAAACATTTTATTGCAGTTTTTCCTTATCTTCCATGCAGTCCATTGTACATTTTATATATTTAAACATGCATTTACTTGAAAAGAATAAATGAGAATGAATGAAAACCAAACAAACAAAGAAAATGAGAAGAAATTGACATTTTTAATGTCAGAACAATACGGATTAGATCCTTTTTAAAGATCACAGAATAATATAACGCAGAAGATCAACTTCAAATCACAAATATAAACACAAATATAAAGAAAATGTGAAGCAGCAGCTCTGTCTTCCTGTTTGTTGTTGCATAATGCCAACGTTTTTCGCCTTCACTTGCTTTTACAGTATCTCACACTGATAATTACACCCATACAGTACTTGGCTTTCTCACACACATTATTAACACAGTGTCACACACACACACACACACACACACACACACACACACACAGAGACAGACTCAGAAACACCTCTGACTTCTTCTCTGTGCACGCTCTGTCAGAGTATTTGGTGCTCGTCTGCTACTCGTTTCTTTTGGAAGTCAAACTACTCGCCAAGCGATTATGCACTAACATGTAGCCTGGGGGGGGGAAGCATGTTGCGTCACCATGATTACCATACCAGACGGAGCCATTGCCATGGCAGCAGGCGGGGGCAGAGCAGCAGCCAAAACAAATGAAGAAACTCAGCTGACCTGCTAATGTTTTCGTGGACGGGTTCCAAAAAACGATTTTTATTAGTTGAGAATGTGTTAACGGATGAGATAAATGTATTTATAACAGATTTTCATTGTAAATCCTGTGCTGCAGGCCTCAACATGTCTGTTATACAGTATGTGCCCATGTGTACTGACACATTAATTGCTCCAGAGAGTCTGTTGGACCAGATATTGTTTCTTTAAAGTGTGTTTTCCGACGCGGAGTTGCATCATTTCCTCCGATTAAAGATTTCTACACAAACGATATTGAACATAAAGTTTTAAAATGATTTCAGTGTCGGTTGTGGTTGAAAATAAAGGCATTTTTTTGTGTGTTTTTTGTTGCAGGTGCAGCACCGGGTGTCAGGTCAGGTCATGGCTCTGAAGATGAACATCCTGGCCAGCAACAGAGCCAACATGCTCAGGGAGGTCCAGCTCATGAACCGGCTATCGCACCCCAACATACTCAGGTAGCTGAAACATTTGATTCTGGACGCGCCGTCCTCGTTTTGTTTTCTTCTACCTGGCTTGTCGTCAAATGTTTTCTCCGCACTGTTGTCCCCCTCCTGTTGTTACCGCTGTGTGTTTGTCTGCTCTGCCTGCAGGTTTATAGGAGTGTGTGTCCATGAGGGGCAGCTCCACGCGCTCACAGAGGTAAGACGCTGATTAAACTGATTCAAAAGAGTCTTCTGATATTTTGTTTTAAAGAATTGGAGTCACTTTATTTCCTGAAAGCGGCAGGCTTTCACATTTAGATGTCAAATTAGTTGCACACTTGATGGCACAATTGTCGTGTTGGCATGCAAAATTGAACACATCTATTAATACTTTGCCCTCTTACTCCCTTTTGGGACATGATTTGCACAATTTAAAGGTGCACTATGTAGTTTTAAACTCGAACCCTTTGTTTTCATGACTGAATAAACTGATTAAACAAACTGACCTTTAAAGGACAACATAATTTCATACCGTTTTACTTTTTACTGTTTAAATGTGGCGGACCCTGCCACCTTTCTAGCTTTTAAACAGTGTTCTGGGACCTTATTTTCCTCTGAGAACAGCTTGTTTATTCAGCGATGGCTTTAGTTGACTGTATTACACAGTCTGAGGTCGGCAGTTCGTGACATTTCACCTGTTTCTTAGCCGGTGGTGGGTTTACCTGACGTTGTCATGGTAACTGAGCAGCTCAACGGTGAAAGGGGAACAACAAGGTCAGGGGTTGAGGGGGGATTTGGTGGTCTGGTGTAAGGACACATGATCGCGTTGTATTGTTGGAAAAGGTCAGCAGGTTTCAGACACACAGGGATTCAAAATGACTGTTTTATTTTAATTAATGAATTGGTGATAAATTGGCTCAATCAAAGGTTGAGCTGATGGATGGTGAAATCAATTTTATGCCCCAGTAATTGACTTCTCGTTGGTTCAAGTAATTGATCAGTGTTTAGTCGATTTAAAGGTCAGAAAAAGACATTCTGGACACATTTTCCTGAAGGTATAGCAAAGCTTAGTACACGTTATACCTCTCTTCCCAAGTTTCCCGTTTCTGTCACGATCTAAAAAAGCAAAATGGCACAAATACAGATGAAATTTTAAAAAATGTGATACAATTTCCCATAACTCAAAGTGAAATCTTCTACATGTTGCTTGTTTTAGCCCAACTTCCCTCTAAAATACTGAAAAAATCAATTTACAGTGATATAAACCAAAGAAAATCCTCACGATTTAGAGGCTGCAGCCAACAAATATTTGGCGTTTTTGCCAAAAGACGTCACAATGATTGACTCATAATTTAAGCACTTCCTTTATTTAATTTACGTGTGATGATAGTCTGTATTCGTACGTCACTTTTCGAAATAAAGGTGAAAAAGTACACCAGAAGGAGCAGTTTAAATAAACGTGAACTGATCAATGAAACGAGGCAATAAAAGGAGGAAATTAAACAATCCCAGCCTCGATCAGTGAGACGTTTAGGTCCCAGTTTCCCAAAACAATAAGAGAAGCAGCTTCCATATTAAAAACACAAGCCATGTCAAAATGCACTGAACTCATCGTGCCTTGATTTGTGTGTAATTAACTCTCCTCTCCGCCGGCGATCCAGTACATCAACGGCGGTAACTTGGAGCAGCTGTTGGGCAGCGACATGTACCTGTCGTGGAGCGTGCGGCTCAGCCTGGCTCTGGACATCGCCCGGGGACTGCAGTACCTGCACAGCAAGGGCATCTTCCACAGAGACCTCACCTCCAAGGTGACGGCACGCACAAACACACACACATCACTGAACACCAGCACAGACTGATCCCTCCTCAGGGACTCTGCTCCTGAGGCAGCGATACATGTGAAGCACATGCACAGTACACTTATCATACGGATGTTCGACTAGAAGAGGAAGTGAACATTTTAAAACATGAGTCCTGCAACTTGGTGATGTTTTGGTTTTAACGTATATATAAACAGTTAAAGCTCTGGTGCAGATTTAGAGGCTTAGCAAGTGCGTCACAGACCTGACAACTGTGTCAACAACAAGGATCTGTGGGAAATGATGCACTGTGGATGTATAGGAGGTCGAGAAGGTCCAGAGGGTTGGATGGAAAATGAATATGTAAGTTTACAGTAGGCTAGAAAAATGAATACACTGTATGCAGCACTTCCAGTCAACAGTTATTGTCCCGTGCACATAATGTCACCATCTTATCGGCCTGTTATATCGGCAGGAATGTTAATTTAATTAGATGATGGTCATGCAAAATAGCCTCTATCCTACTTAGTGCGAGGCTTTAGAGTTGCTCGGTGCCACATACAGCTTAATTTAAAACATGATATTTTACCAAATCTCCTTGTGGACCACTAGGAGGCTCTCGGAGACAACTAATGGTCACACTTTGAAAAAGGGTGCCTTAAAGAACCATTATGTAGAAATTGGCTTTTAGTGTGATTTGGCGCCCCCCACAGTTTCTGAGTGCAACACCACTGACGTAAACACAAACCCCAGGTCTGTAACAGTTTGTCAGAATGTAGGTGCTAACTAGCTTATGAAGCTGTTATTTTAAGCTGTAAAGTTACTTAATGTTGCTTTAATAAGAAAATGATAAACAGGATGTAGAGACGTAACGTTAGTGCAGCGAGCAGCAACAAACTACTTCTCCTTCTTCCTCTCTGTGGCCTCGTTCGTCGGCCCAACCCTACCTTAAGGCCCTCATCATTCAGGCTTAGGTTGCGATTTGGTGGTGCGTACAAATGTGTAATTGATTAAATTTCCACAAACTAATTGCCATATGATGAACCGGGAGCCTTCGGGGCCTGAGAGTCGGTAGAAGTATTCACTTCATAGTGGAAACTGCCACAGAAATCGACTGTTTTTGTCCATTTTTTTGCAAAATGTACGTTTGGAAACATTCTTGCACCTTAAAACCTTTTTAATGGCAAATGAAAGGGCTCTGCACGATTAAATCTGACGTCATTGTTTGAATACAAACAAGACAGGAATGAACACACACGTGGAAGCAGTAAAGGTGGTGTGTGTGTGTGTGTGTGTGTGTGTGTGTGTGTGACCTCTGACCCCTCTGTGCAGAACTGCCTGGTGCGCTGGGAGGGCTGCGTGTGCTCAGCTGTGGTGGGAGACTTTGGCCTGGCGGAGAAGATCCCAGATTACAGGTCAGTCCGTAACAGTCCATTCATCATAACTTCTGTGCGATTAGATAAGTCGCGCTCAATAAATTCACATTCCTCCACTTCTCTCTTTGTCTCGTTTATCTCTGCTGTCGTATCCGTCAGAGCGAAGTGTTTGCAAGCGTCTCCCGCAGCTTCTCTTTTTCTCAGATGAGACACAGTCACACACACCAAATGATTCACACCAAACCCCAGTCAAGTTTTTCCAAATTATGCAGAATGCTGCGGTCGGCCTCCACCGTCCACAGCTTTTTTATTAATATTGCGAAGCGAGGAAAAAGAGCGCGATGGCAGACCGAGGCCTGACTCACAGAGGTGGTGTCCAAATGTGATCACCCTCTCCGTCGCTGTGGCCTCGACGCGTTTCCTCCTCCGTGTTCGCAGCTGTGCGTTTTTAATACGCGGTGACATTTATGCAGCGTATTCTGTTCACTGCCATAAATTCAACTGAACATTAATGACCAGCGGCGTTACAGCCAGCATGTTTTATTCTCTTCAGCTGGTTCTCCAGTGACCTCATGTAGCAATAAAAGTAGTGATACCACGATGAGAAAATGCTTGAAGGCACAGAAGGAAAAATGTTACTCTAGTAGAAAGTGACAGCACTGATTGTGAATAGTGTTGTGCAAATGGGGAAATGAAAAAGATCTCCAATATTGGAAAAACCATCTTCATCAGCCATGTTGAAGGAAAAACTTCTGTTTAAACCCTCTCAACAGGCTCAAAGTGCTTAAATCCTGTCAGCATGGAAAACCTTGGAGCTAAGCTAAGCTACGTTGATGGCAAACAGGTGTTTACGTTCACGCCCAGCAGCAACATTAGCGTTGATTTTCATCACATTTCTATCCACATGTAGATCATATCCATATCATCAGTGTGGAAGTGCTTTTTAACCTACATTTGTTCTCAAGGCCAGCTGGTTTCAAAAAAGAAGTCTGACTCTATGTAAGCTTATGAGAAAATGACCCTATTCTCCCTTGAGTTATGACCTCAGCAAACAGTTTCCTAATGAGTTTATGGTCACAGTGGCTAGTTTCAAGTCTTCAACACAGCATGATGTTCATTTTTTCGCAAATTATGGTCCTGTTTAGAGAAAAACAGACGGCATGCTTTAGCTACGACAGCGTGTCCTCGGGTTCTCAGTCAGATCCAATCAGAATATCCTCCCTGGCTCGCCTTCTCATCCAAATATGGTCACTTCTAGCCAACAGAAAACAAGATGCGGACGGCCGTGATGCCACAGTCGAGGCTTCAGAACTTGAGTCCACAAAAGGCTGCACAATGTGACCTCTTTTAAGAATATTGTGTCTCCATAAATGCATCAACAGGGTTGTTGGGAGTGGGATGTGGAGGCTGAAAGAGGCAGCTGCCCACAGACACTCAGTAATGTCCCATTAGCCGCTCGCCCTCCCCTCCTCGCTCTGTCTGCAGTCATTTGGTAAACACGCAACTCTTGCTGAGACGACGCAGCTGCCGCTGTAACCTGGCCTTTTCCTGTGTGTGTTGTGAGCGTGCGGCGTGCGTTTCCTCCGGCTCCGTTTGTGCCCCGTCACCTTTTCGTGTTTACACAAGTCTGCTTCACTGTCGGTGGGGGGGGGGGAAAGCTTTTAACTTTGCCGATTTTTGTACTTTTGACTTCAGGATCCATCAGATTAGCTTCGGAGTGCATGCACACGAGGCTAAAAAGTGGATATGTGACACATGCATGCTTTGCACCTGAGTGTGTCATTGTGTATTTTTGCATACCTGCAGCTATCATGCACATGAAGCCTCTGTTTGCCCGAGCCTCTGTTTCAATAGCAGCTGGTGAATTGCGTTTCCGTTGTTTTCAAGGGCATGTTTGCTTTATATTTGAGTCAAACACCGTTGTATCCTGTAACAGGGCGCTAACGGAGAACGGACAATGTTGACAACCTTTCCTCCGACGAGTGTGTGTTTGTGTTGGAGTGCTACCACTGTGTGCTCGTGGCATGGAGGAGAGGAGATGAAGGGGGTTTAGGAAAAGCAGTCCAAATAAGGTCAAACTATTCCAGTCCTCCTCCTTTTGCTCTTACTGGATCTCTGCTGCCCCTCTTACTACGAGTCACTCCTGTCCTTTACTCTCCCGTCATCCCTCTGGGGTTCAGTCTTTCTGTTCATTTATGAGCTTTTTGTCGAGCGTTTTTTTTCTCCCCCGTCAGTCCGCTTCACCACGTTGTGTTTACGTTGGGAGCCTCGACCGTCTCGGCTCCTCGTTTCTCCCTCTGCCATCACTTCCCTCACTGTATTTTCTGCAGTATCATAGCCCACAGTAGCAGATGGAAATAGCACAGAGGGGAAGTGTCTGCCAGCAGGGTGTGTGTGTATGTGTGTGTGTGTGTGTATGTGTGTTTGTGTGTACGTGTGTGTGAGCACGTCGTCCTTGCACATTCTCGTGTTCCTTCCTTTTTATTCTGCTAAAATTGCATAACGATATCTCCACATAACTGAAAAACACGGCGGTTTCTTAGATACAGGAAGTGCACACAAACACCAGCAACGCCAAGTTTTCGCCCCATAAAACCTCCTGGTTGGGTCGAAGTGTGTAACGAAACGGAGCGTGATGCCCGCTTGCTTGACTGTTCTTGTCCCGACCGCTTGTTTATCTGTCGTCATCGTCTCGTACAACGCTCCTGAATGGGGAAAAAATGTGTTTTTATCGTGCATCACCGTGGACAAACATGCATTATTCTCTTCTGACGCACACGTGGATTGTGGAAGACTTTTACTAGGGCTGTTTTTATTACCGCTTAATCCGCTGGTTATTTTCACAGATGAAAATAAAATGATTTTAAAAATGGCCATCACAATTACTTACACATATTCACGTTGCTTGTTTTGTCCAAAAAGATATTTAAAGCAACATTATGTAACTTTTCTACCTGGAAATAACGGCTCCAAAATCATGTTGATGGTACAGTGTCTTGTAATAGGGCCCTTAAAGAGACATTATTCCACCCCATGTGAGTTTTTTTTAAATTTAGTACAAGAAGTCTGTTTTAATCTTGGGTGAAATGTATTTAAAGGGTTGTTATTTTCTTGACATGAAGCTTCCCTCTCTCCTCTTCCCTCTCTCTGCAGTGAGGACGAGGACGAGGAGCCTCTGGCCGTGGTCGGCTCCCCCTACTGGATGGCCCCGGAGGTGCTCCGAGGAGAGGTGTATAATGAGAAGGTACTGACGGATCGCTTTCCCTCGTTAGCCTTCCAGCCGCAGATTGTTGCAAGAGTTCAAGGTCCACAGTGGGTGTGATGACAGCCGGTCAAATAAACCGAGGCCGTGAAGTAAAGCAATAAATATTTAATAAATCAGTATGTCAGAGGCGAGCAGGAATTTGGTTATGTAAGAGCTGCACTTATTGGCCCGGGTGACGGGTAGTTTTCTGCGTAGCTTGGTGGAAACTCTGATTGCTTGTTAGAGTTTCATTTAAGGGATGGCGATGTCGTTTTCTGCGTTATGCAGCCTGACCGGGCTCACATGAAACTACAAATTAGTGCAAACCAGATCCAGAAAGTAGTGCTTATTTTTAGACTGTATTTCCAAAAATAATACAAATGACATATCTTACATAATCAGATTTTTAAACCTTCACGTCTGGAGTAAAATACATGGATAAAGCATGTGCAGTTATAACCTACAAGAGAAATTAAAGGCTAAATAAGAAGCCCATCCCGCCCTCTTTTACACGTCTTAAAAATGAACAATACTTGAATGGAGTTTGGTTTAAAAAGTCACCAGAGCAGTAAAAGTGGTAGTTGTCTCGTCCTGTTTTATTTGATCCTTCTAGCTCTCCATGTGTATCTATCCGTCTTTGATCGACTCGTCTTCCTCCCTCTGCAGGTGGATGTGTTTGCGTTCGGGATCATCCTGTGTGAGGTCATCGCGAGGATACAGGCCGACCCCGACATCCTGCCACGCACTGAGGTACCGAGGACAACGTTTTCATCAGTCCCCTGTTCTCCTATCATCACATACTCATCATCGCATTCACGTCTCATTTCATAGAGCCCTTTTTATTATATAACTGCGTGAACTCTAGGGGAACAAAACATTCATATTAAAGCATCATCATTGACAGTTCAAGTAAGGCTGCCAGTATTTCAAAAGCGGCTCCAGCACATGACTGTTGCGCAAGAAGCAAAGTCGAAATGACTTTAAGCAACAGTTTCACCATGACAGAGATGATTTAAAAAAAATATCTAATATGGTTTGATATCACAGCTTCGAATGAAACTGCTGATCGTCATCTCGGACTAACAGGAAGATGACTTTCTTATCTCTAAAGAAGACTTCATGACCACAAATGTTACTGCTAAGCTCAAAATTGCAACCAAAATGTATGTTGCAAAGAGTTTAGGAATTACTTTAGTGCCTTTTTATGATTTGTGTGTTTAACAAATGCTGTGAATCTCCTGCTCACTTCAGAAACAATGATAATTCATGATATTCCACATTTGAGAGGTGTGCAGTGTTGTAAAAAGTACCAAAGAGTCATTCTTGAGTAAAAGCAAAGAAATTGTGTTAAAATTATACTTTGGCAAAAGTGAAATATAGAAAATGTGCTACTTTGGCTCTGATGCAGCATGTAATCTGCAAAGTAACTAGTAACTAAAGTCATCAAATACATTAAGTGGAGTAAAAAGTACAATATTTGCCTTCAAAATGTAGTGTAGTGGGAGAATAAAGTAGCAGAAAATGTAAATACTCGAGTACATTTGAGGTACCTGTGCTTGACTTAAGTACAGTACTTGAGTAAATGTAATTAGTTACATTCCATCACTGCTCACCTGTGTTATTAAATGGAAAAGCAACAAAAATAAAGTGTTATAAATAAGTCTTGTTGGCGCAAACGGTGCAATAAGAGCATTATAAATTACACTCAACACTTTGAGTAGTCGGTATGAATGTAGGACACAGCGTCAGTGTTTGAAGAGAGGATTTCTCCCCCTTGTGGCCATTTCATAGTACAGCAGCTGAAGCCACTTAAGTGTCAGCTCACTTAAAGGGCTCTTAAAACATTTTTTTTGTTGAACCAGAGAAAAAAGACATGTAATGATTAATTTTCATTGTGTTTTCTTACAGGATTTTGGTCTGGATGTGGAGGCCTTTCAGCAGATGGTGGGCGACTGTCCTCCTGACTTCCTGGAACTGGCCATCGCCTGCTGTAATGTAAGAAACGCTCTTCCGACAAACTTTGGTTCATGAAGTTATTTCCTCCTTGCTTTCTCTGTTTCTCCACAGTTCTCTTCTTTGTTGGTCCACATTAAGCTTTTTTTTTATTTCATTCATCTCAGGTTGTGCTCAAGTATATACGCACACAGGTCTATATCCTCCAGAAATATCATACAGTTGAATCAGCACATCTCGGCAATGTCGGTAGTGATGCAAACATGTATTGGTATCTCCAGCATTGCTTAAGAGAAGAAGAAAGTAGTGCTTGCGTCACGTCTTTCTTACCAAATGGGGCATTGTAGGATCATCCATAAAGGTCGTGTCATGTTTAAATGGAGTAATTACAGAGTGTTTCTGTAACCTATGTTTAAATGTCTGACAGCTGTTATTTTCTAAGATGGATGAAGACAGTAATGTTACCGATTGTCTGAAACGGGCTCACAAGGGTTAGATCAGGAAGTATTGATTTTTGCGTTCGATCTTTACTTCGTGCTCCTTTTTAATCGTTTAATGTTTCCTCTTGGTTTCTTCCTCCTGCCAGATGAATGCAAAGGTCCGTCCATCCTTCTCCCAAATTGTAGTGGACCTGGAGAGGAGGCAGGCTGAGAGGAAGCAGAAGGACGAACCAACGGTCAAAGGTGAGTCATCGAACGCTCCGTAGGCACTCATTGGTAAAGCTGTTAGTTCTGATAAAATATTAACCTCCATTCATTGTTTTTCTTTAAAGCCGTTGGTCCATTGATCGGCTCTCTTCGAAGGCGATCCCTCTGTCTCCCGTCAGACCCTCGTCTCTCCCGCAGCAAGTCCGACATGCTCCACCCACCAGACACGCCAAACTCTGTTACCTTGGCGACTCCTGCTCGGGTCAACCCCTTCTCAAGGAGGGAGGACCTCAAGGGCGGCAAGATCAAGCTGTTCGACACTCCCAGCAAGTCGGTCATCTCCCTCACCTTCACCCTGCCACCTCCGCCAGACTGCGATGACCCTTCTGCGTCCGAGACGGACGGTGGCGACCAACCCAGGAGGCACAGGCGCTGCCACTCGCTCCCCTGTACGCCTCCTCCGAACCTCACCTCGGCGCCGAACACTGTCCTAACCGAGGAGGAGTCCATGTCTGAGGTAGAGGCTGGGAACGATGCACAGAGTGAAGAAGAGAGACTGTTGGGAGAGGAGAAGGAGGTCATGGAGGGGGGTGATTCAGGTCTTCCTCTGTCGCTGGACCTGCTGGACCAAGAGAAGGAGGATGAGGATGAGGTGGAGGAGGAGGAGCCCATGGACTGCACCAGCTCCCCGGACACGCAAGACAGCACTTCATCTCCTTACCCCAAACTCTCCCAGCCTCCGTCCCACTCCTCAACTCCCATCCAACCCTCCCTTCCTCCCTTCTCAAATGGCTGGGGGTCGGCCATCTCCAACGGGCCTCCCTGCCTGCCTCCCCTGTCCAACTTGGACAACAACAACGTGGTCGTGAGTCGACCCTTGGGGTGGAGCGCCACCAATGCGAGCGCTCCCACAGCAACCAACAACAACGGCTACCACTCCCCCCCCAGCGACCCCGCTGGATCGTCCCCGTTCGGCTCTGGCAGCGGACACTCTCTGGACCAGGAGGAGGTGATCTCCTGTCCCGGCTGCTGCCTCGCCGGCCTTCGCTTCCCCTCAATGTGTCTCCGAGCTCCACCGCGTAGAAACCCCTACAAGAACTTGAACGGGGACCACGCGGCCTCACGTGGGCTGCTTTGTCCAGGACCCAAGGGCCTGCCGCCCTCTCCTACCCCCACAACCACCACCACCAGCCTGGAGCCGGGACTCTCCTTGCCGGGGGCGCAGACATAAACCCCAATGTCTGATCACCAAATACACACAAAGACGTGTCGAAACTCTGCACCAAAAGCTCCACACTGGAAATTAAGTGGGTCTCCTTGGAATTTGCACAGATTTTAACTCAAAGCAATACCCTGCTTATTCTCCACACATGCTTTTGGTGCAGAGCAGGCGCCGAGTCGAACACACTCCAGGCTGATTTTCTCCTTTATAAGCTGTGGGACAAGAAACTGGTGTCCTTGCTGGCGACTGGTTGCATGTCGCCCTCTGCTGGGCTGAGGGCGACATGCACAACTTAAGAGTCAGCAGTGCCTGCGTAGATCTGACTGATGATCGGTAGCATCCAGAACTGTTCAGCATGTAAACACTCCAGTTTGGGGCCCCACTGGTTAGATCCTGTATATTCGCAGATGTAAAGATTCCTATGACTGATGATATTGATGATGATGATGATGATGATGCTGAAATGAGGAATGTTAAGCTTAGTATTATTACTGCTGCAATGATTTTTGATGTTTGGTGCTGTTTCTGAATGAACAGGCAGTTTTGCTTTAATGTCTTTAATTATCAAGAGGTGTATGGTGCACTGCAGGGCTGTGTGTGTGTGTGTGGCTGTGTGTGTGTGTGTGGGTGTGTGGGTGTGACATGGACAAATGAGTGTGTGGAGGATTCAGTGTGAGAGGCTGAATACGAGAGTGTGTGCTGTACACCGTTCTTTCGTTGCTGTATGATCTCTATTGGCCCTTCTGGTTGCCTGGTTTAAGCACTTCAACTGTATTACTGTTAATAAGGAAATTTATTGATGTCATTATTACTTTTTGGAATGAATGGTCAAAGACCTGCTTAAGAGATGTACAGATTCTTATTATTTAAAAATGGTATTGAATAAAAAGATAGAATGCAGCGACGCTCTCCTGATATTTATCTGCTCTTTTTCGGTGTCGGTTGAGTCGTCCACCGTTTTGCTCCAGAGTGAAATATCTTCAAGATGGGTGACTTCTTAACTTCTCGTCTCGTGCCATCATCACGCCAACATTTAAATTTGCATTGCTCATTACCAAACTACCGACAAAAGCAATGGCATTCCCCACAGACCCAACTTTACTTTCTGCTCAGGCCTGATTAGCAAATGTTAGCCTGCTAACAAATAAATGAGGAGGGTGAACATGGTAAAACTTATACTTTGCATTTACCCTGGGAACAGAATAAAGACATGCAAGTGTGTACTAACACATTAAAAGCAATGTTGGTAAACTGGTTGTCATTGTTAGCTAGCCTTTTCACATTAGCATTTACCTCTGTTGCGTTAAATAAGACACAAGTACGGGTCAAGCATTATGCTTGCTTAGCATCAACATGTTAGTGATGTTAGCTTGTTGATATCCACATTTAGTTAGGTAGCATAAGACACATCTGCATAGTAACATGCTCAACATTAGCCTATAGTTGCTGTATCATTAATATCTTAGCATTGTCATTGTGAGCATGTTGGCATGTTTGTTAGCCTTGAGCTTCTTAGCATATACAGCAAGACATGCCAACAGGCTAACAAAAAATGTTCATGGTAAATGGGTCCACATCCACTTGTTAGCATTATCATTTTTATCTAGCCTGTTTACATCGGTAACATAAACAATACATGCCAACATACTAACACATTAAACAAAGATGGTGAACATTATTTATATTATTTTTGTCATCTTTCTACCTGATGAGCACTTTATTTAGATTTTATTTGGCTTTTTTAAAATATATTTTTGACAAGAGTGTGATAAAACATGATATTACTATATTCTCTTTGCTTAATGACAATAAATAAAAGATTGATGCTCCTATAGTTTCACATTTTCTGGTCAGAAGAGGAAAAAAATCATGGAAAAAAAGTTTAAATCAGCCGTTTATCTAACTGTCTCAGCCTCTCAAACTTCTCATCCTCCTTTTAAGCAGATTACAACCCTTCCTCTCTCTTACAAAGTCACTGGCCTTCAATTAAATCCTTATCTCTCCACCCCTTACTAGCTCCCTCTGACTCCAGTCTGTCAGTCTCCCCTGCAGCTTACGCCAGCTCGTCCTCTGCACAGGTGCATTTGTCTTGCTTTAAAGGGAGTCAGTCACCTCCAGCACGGTGCAGGCTGTAGTTCAGACCATCACGGTCTTGCTGATTTAATCCAGAGGTCCAACATTTGCCATGGAGACACCAGATGTAACCAGGGGTCGGTGGAGAGCACCTGTGTGGTTGTGTATCATGGTCGCCCTGCTCATCAAAGGTGAGTACTGACACTCATCACAGTTTAGATGCATTTATTGTACTTTTCTGTAGCCGTTCCCTGTGTTTCAGTAAGCCATGCTCTCCTCTGTGGCAGCTCATGATGGCAAGTGTTAACAAAGTTGTGACAGTCAGACTTAACGTGTCAGTGAACATCTTTGCGACTGTGCTATTTTGGTGTATGTTTCGTGTGAACTCCTCAGGGTCGACTGGGTTAGTCTGCTTCACGGCTGTGGAGTCACTGGATTTAGGCTGCCTCCTGCGGTGGGATTGTCCCCATGCCAGTCCTAATACCACCTACACGGTGCAAACAAAGACTCAGGGGTAAGTCCTCCTGTCTGGGTCTTAGTGTGTGTGTGGTGTTCTGTATCTTCACACACTTGGAATAACTGTAATTATCTGCAAATACAAGACTTTTCTTTCCTAAACGTGCCGTTTCTGTATTCAATTTTACTGCAAATGTCTTGTTTCTTCACTTTATTCGTGGTTACTATTTATACTAGTGTAATATATCTATTTAGTACATTTTCTATTGTATGTGTCAGGAGATAAGTAAATATATACATTCATTTTAATCAAGTGTTTAGGATAAGTTACAAAGTTATATTTTTAGTATTTATCAGGTTTTCTAACATATTGAAAGGGGAATAAATTGCAATTAAAAGAAAAACGGTGCATAATAACAGCTGGAACAATAAATCAACGTTATTTAGACAGAACGAAGACTACAGATTAAAAAAATCATTCATTATTTGACTAAATTAATTTAAATGCAGAGTCATAAAGTGATGATGAATAACAGAAGGATTCATCACCACTCAGCTGACAAAAATCAAATTTTAAAAAAATGCTACTGTGTCAACAACACAACCGACCCGATCGATACTCGATTGTTTGTGGTGCTGATACCGATATCAGAAAGTAACAAATTCTGGCTCCCTGGCTGCAGAGACCCCTGGCAGGACGTGCCGTGGTGCGTTTGGGTGTCGTCCCGCAGCTGTGATGTCTCTCAGGCCTTCACAAACTTTGAGCTGTACAACATGATCCGTCTCGGCGTCCACCTCAGCCCCAGCTCCACCGTCTGGATCGAGCCACGCAAGTTCGACTACAGTGACTTCTGTCAGTGACGGCCTATCTTGGCTTACGTTATTTGTCTTTAAAGTACAGTAACCTGCTTTAATGTGTGACGGCTAATAAAGAGAGGTAATGTTGAGTTTTAAGATGATTAACCTCTTTCTCCTCTGACCCCCGCAGCCTTCAGCCCTCCCTCTGTCTCCGTCTCTGTGACAGAGGACCAGCTGTTGGTGAAGGTGCAGTTCCCCTGTGCTGCCAACAGGAGGTGCTCTCTGGAGAGGTGCTGTCCAATCACTGAACTCATTGACCCCTGGACTACAGTGACTGTGTACAACAGGCTCGATCCCTCTGAATACCAGGTTTCACATGTTTTTTTTGTTGTTTCTATTTGGACATTTTCAAGAACAACTTACATGAGCCCAGCGTCGGTGAACTGTTTTCGACCTTTTGAATCCCTGCTTTTATTTTGAAAAGGCAGCTGTTTTGTGTTCTTGCAGAGCCGGACAGTTTGGACCCAGGAAGCGGTGACGTACGTGGACTTCTCTGGCCTGGCTCCTGGTCAGAACTACTGCGCCGTGGCCAACTTCTCCTTCCCGACCTTCTCCATGGCTGCATCCTCGAAATCGGCCCCTCAGTGCGTTGAGACTGTTTCCAAATCAGGTGAGAGGAAGTCAGACTTTAACTTTGAAGCTTAAGACCTGAAGTGCCTTTAAGTTTGATCATAATTTGACCTTCAGAGGGTCACAGAGGAGTTTGCTGCAGCAGTGATCTTTCTCCTCAGGGCTGCTTCCTGTGTTCTGTCTGGGCATCGGGATCGGGCTCACTTCTCTGCTCCTTGGTCCACTTCTCACCTTGTTTCTAAGAAGATCAAGACGAGCTGCACCAACCACTGAAGATCAGCCCAAGACACCGGTATATACTTTTGTATATAACTTCCTATTTCTGTTTGACAGACAGCTGAATCAATGTTTCTTTCATTAAGGTGCCCGCTCAAGATCCAGTCTCTCTGGTCCCGCTCTCCCTCGTCACTGTCGATCCATCTGACATCCACCTGGAATTAGTTGATGACCACCAAATCTCCATCGAGTCCTCCTCCAGTCTCCCTACCAATAAAACCCAGACCTCCTCCACCCTGGATGCTCTCCTTCGTGACTCCCGCTCAGGTGCAGCGTACTGGGACAGTGGTGGGATGGAGCTGGAGCCGAGCCTGGACTCTGGGATCGGCATCCCACCTGCTCTTCTGAAGGACGAATGGAGCCCGAAAGACTCAAAGGCTGTGGGTGTTGCTAAAGGGCCAGGCTATGCAAGGGCCGGGCTTCACCACATCTCTGTGCTCTGACCTGTTTGAAATCTTGCCTTTGCATTAAAAGCAATGGGACACTGTGGAAGAAGCAAGTGCAGCTCAGCTCGGTCTCACGGTGTCGTATCAAAAGTGTCTCCAATAACAAGTTTCAATCCTAAAACTTCAGACTGAAAACGTTTGTTTACGCTCAGAATTTATGAAAAAGACACATGTCAGATACAATAAAGTGGACAAAAGCTTCTTCTTTTCATTGAAAGAAGCCAGTATAAAGTTCGGAGATCCACCTCGGATGCTCCTGGACACTCCCAGTGGGAGTCTGTTTTAACGGGGAACACACTAGATGGATTAAATATCTCATCTAGACTGGGAATGCCTCGAAAAGAGCAAAGAGGAAGTCCTGTGAAGAAGGACACATGGGCTCCTTTGCTGAGCCTGGACCCAGATAAGTGGTGAAAAAATGGATGGATGCATCTCTTGACTCTCAAAAATCAACATCTGCAGCAACGCTCCTGCTTCATCCCACAAACTCTCATCTGAAGTACTTTTCCCAGAATTAAGAACACAAGCTAGTATTTAAAGTTAGTAAAGAATGATAAGATAAGACTTTATTGATCCCTCACTGGTGAAATGTAATTGTTACAGCAGCTCAAGAGTCAAAATCTAAAAGAAAAAAGTGATTTGATATACAGATATGACCAAGGTGGATGCTTGGATACCCATAATTGTAACACACACATATATGGAAACATATACTGAGTGATATATGTTTAAAGTATAATCACACAGTGTCAATATGAATGTTTAATGTGTATATAATGTAATATACTGTCTGCTTATAACAGAGTATGTATATATGATATAATAAATCTGTACATAATAAAGTTTTGTATAATAAAATACAGTATATTATCTGAATAAATCAGATATATTCCTGAGATAAGCAGTGCAAAGGACTTTGCTTCTGACCTTGTTAACCTACAGTAACTAAATTTTTTCCCCAGGAAGGTGAAGTCATAACTCACTCCACTCGGCCTCTGATTGGCTAGTATTGATTTCCTTCCTTGGGTTGATTGGTTTGTGAAATAGAGACAAAATTAAATCTATAGGATGTGTGTATATAGGCTCAAATTGCCTCTATCTGTGACATAACCTGAGAAAATAATAGGTAGCTTCATCAGTAATCAAAATAACGACCCCTTGACCTGCTTCTTCCAGCTCTGAAGATGCTGTTCTGACCTCTGACGTTCATTTCTTTTGGACCAAAGGTCACGACAAACTAATTTAAACTCCTTATTGTTAGCCACCGGATGACCTCTAACATGTAAGTCTGTCATCGAGCGATAGAAATGTGATGTGCCCCCCCTCCAGTTTTTTAACCATATAAGCACATTCCTCTGAGAGCTCGTCAGATGTGAGTCAGGAAGAGGGTCAGAGAACGAGCTGGTGAGTGAGCATCACCACTGAAGCTGAAATAGTTTATCTAAAAAAGTCCAAAAGGAGCTGTTTTCTCTGCGTTTGTACCAATGATTCAGTGAAAAGATCTAAATCTGGTTGCGGTTCTTCCCCCTCAGCCACTCAACAGTTCAGTCCAAACCATAAACAAGAACTAAGAAAACATCTGACCCCCCACATGCAGCCATCAGCTCCTTCCTAAGTGATAACAGCAATGTTTCTGACTCACAGTTGCCCCACCGCCGCCTCTTAACCGTGAAGGACGCCTCACTCTGCCTCCTGCGTGAAAACAAGGGAACATCTTGACATCTCACTTTTCCTGCCTTCTGTTTTGCTGGTGTTGCATTCTTTACGCAACATTGGGGAGCCATGGGGGTTTGGCCGTCCAGCGTTGTTTGTTTTCCTTTTCCACCTTTTCCAGAGTCCACAGTGGCCTTGGAGGGTTGTCCAAAGCCACGTTACATGGCTTTTATTAATAAGCACAGTGCTTACACAGTGGAGGGATGATTGATGTATGAAACAAGAAGCTGGCTCGTGTGAAGGAGCACCTGATTACACAACAGTCGAACTGCCAGACACACGTTCGACCTCGTTTTTTGTTTAATTTCCTGCTCTTTCCTGTCTTTTTTCCTGAAAATATCCTCTGGCTGTGAGTGTACTTTGGCACAGGCTGTCTTGTAGTTAAAGCTCACTGATTCCTGTGGTGACCTGGTTAGGCTTCTTTCTCATCTTGTTATAATTTCTATCAGGATTGGTGCACTTAAAAGTCTAACCTTTTATATTGACGATAGAGAGAAGGATGTTTGTTCCAAAGATTTACACACCTACTAGCTTTAGATAAGAGGCTTAAAGGCTAACCACATACTTAGTCAAAATGTAGGAGTGTAGTTCCCAGATTTGGGCTCTTGCTGTCGAGGATACACTCTCTGCCATTCAAAGAGAGCTAACTAGCTAATTTTAGTCAACACCTGTGTATGAAAAATATCCATTTTAATGATCGGACATTTTGGGTATTCAGTTTGTTATCCCATACAGTTAAAACAAGCAGCAACTCACCTAATTCATGATTGGGAAGAAAAAAGGAGTGATTTTTTATGTGATTTGATGGTTATTCTACCGTTAAGTCACACAATTAAATACATTAAATAGCAGACAAGGTATTATGTTTATTATTATTTAACTTTATTGCGAGCTCACTGGACACATTTGAAACCAGTTAAAGCTGCATCCATATCATGTCGCCTGCTGCGGCTGCATATTTTCCAAAAACTGTATTCATAGGTGCCACTTTACATGCTGTGGCCTTTATTCTACTGAGTGTAAAGTAATTTTCTTTGTTAAGAATTTTAAAGAAATGTATAGCTTGCTCTTGAAATCACACGAACTGACCTGAATGTCACGTCTTTGTATTTCTTGCAGGAAATGCTTAGTCACTGGCTCGGTGACTCACCAGCCCTCTGGGGGTTCGAC
The DNA here is from genome assembly GCF_965226575.1 of Pagrus pagrus. NCBI lineage: Eukaryota > Metazoa > Chordata > Actinopteri > Spariformes > Sparidae > Pagrus > Pagrus pagrus. Next base: position 8,564,641 of record NC_140204.1, on the reverse strand, counting down.
TTGTTTCTACCCCCAGCGTCGACGGTATGACCGACCACAGATGGTCAGCAATGCTCAATTAAGAAACATGTTGCGCACCATAAACGCTGCATAGCAGCACTCTGTGGGGCTAACATGATGAAAAACTCACACTGCCTGCAAGGAAAACACAAACGGCCGGTGCGTTTATTTGTATGAACAATCTTTTATTTGGCCATACATTTCATTCATTCATTTAATAATTAATATACATTATATATACAGAAGCAAACAAAGACGTCCATGTCCCTGTTTAGCCATCTTGCAGTAAAGGTTGGCAGTGCATTCTTGGCCTTTTAACAGTGTCATTGGGTTTCTGTCTTTCATCCTCACTCTCACACACACACACGCACGCACACACACAGACACACACACGGTGTCAGTCGGGACCAGAACCGCACGATCCTGTTTTCTGCTGCACACGTTCGATCCAGTTCAGCCACGTCTCAGCAGTCTTTCTGCTCATCTGCGCCAGTACTGAACAGACAGGGACAGATCAGAAACTTAGATAAAGCTAAAAAGAAAGCAATTAACTATCCGACTTGTTGCCAGAGCAGGTGTCGCACACGTTAGCCTGTTTGTTGTTCTTTGTCAAAGCACACCAAATGTTTTTTTTCATGATTAAAAGGCAGTAAATTTATTGAGAGAAACCTGAGAAACCATCACAGAAGTGTGCAAAAAGTCAATAAGAAAATCATGTGGTGTGTTCGAGTCCACGTACCTGAGCAAACTTGTGTATCTGCTCGACCACGGCGGCAAACAGAGCGCCCACACTCTCATCAATCAGACTCTGCATGTAATGAACCGCCTCCTCGTCCGACAGGTCCAATCTGAACTTGTCCTGCACCTGGAGGCGAAAAACTCATCACTCATACGCCCAATCACAGGCACGTAAATTTAACATTATTCAAGATGTGACAGTGTGATTACTTGGCTCCCGTCTAAAGCGCCTCAATACATCAAACCCCAATTATTGGGGGGAAAAAAATGTGGTATTTGTTGTGGTTAGATCGCCTTCCAGTAACAACAAAAAGAGTGCACCAGGTGTGTCTGGCTAAAACAAAGGACTGTGAAATGAGGTAACATATGGTGAAGCACCTACTGCAAGAGTTTGGTTTAATCTCACTCAATTGTCCCTCTGAGCTCTCTCACACTAAACGCATATCCTAAGATGGAGAATATAGTGAATGTAGCGGTCTAAAGCAGTCTTAACAGAGCAGCCAATCACTGCAATCACAAGAGGTCCTTGAACATGAGTCATTAATGAATATCAGGCTGACGGGTCCAGTAGAACAGAAGATTAGCTGTGGACGCAGACGGGCTTACACCCGGCGGAGATAACAAACTTACCTTCTTAACGGTCTTATCAGGCTCCAGGGCGATGTCAGGAATATTGGCATCCACCATGAGAGAGAACAGATTCAGGATCAGGTTGGAGTATCTGAAGAATTTGAGGAAAGAAGGATATTTTACCGTCAATATGTGAGGGAGCGTATTGTAGTTTTAATCTTATTGTGTCTTCCGGACAAACATTAAAGAAGAGAATCATGAGCTCAATCAAGTTTTTTCTCTTCACTGGTCTCTTACCTCCTGAGGTGCAGGAAGGCGGTGTAGCACTGCTTCCTGAACTCCTGGTACTGCTCGCTCTGCATGCCCCCCATCCCCTCCACCATCTCTTTGCTCAGCTTCATGGGCGGAGGCAGCGGTTTGGGGTCCCGACCCAGGATGTAGCCGAAGTCGATGTGGAAGAGCTTCCCTGGAGGAAGAGATAATATTCTGAGACCGCTCCATAAACTTGGATGTTAATTAACCAGAATCTAAAAGGAACATGTCCGCCTCACCAGTCTTTGTCAGCAGCAGATTGTCCAAGTGTCTGTCTCCTACTCCCAGGATGTAGGTGATGACGCAGTAACCAGCTGGAGAGAGACAACATTGGTTAAACTGCTGGGATCACCTACAGGTCGAGCATACCAACAGATTATCTGTTAAAATTGACTCACCGCAGCTCTTGACGTAGGTGTCCATCACCTCCGAGCTGATGCCGTAGGGTCCTTTTTCACTCGGTGCATGCTTCCTGAAGAAGCTCTGTTGAAAGACATGAAGCGATTACAAGGGCAGGTTACATTGTGTGTCAACTAGAACGACGTGTCAGCAGTGTCCTGATTGCTTCTGCTCACCTGGATGTTTCCTTCAGTAGCCAGGACTTCAGCAACAGGGACAGACTGAACAAACTGCATAAAACCTGCAACCAGAAGGATTATTTTTGGTTAGACTGAAAGACACATTGTTCTTTCAGGAACTAAATGTGCTGCTGCTGTTTTTGTGAGATATCGTTCACAAAGATTCTTTATTTCAACTGGACTAGAAAATAAAGCCTGTATTATTGTACTGTACTTATTCTGCCTGTTTTCTACCAAACAGAGTAACGAGTGAAGGGCTGCACTGAATAGTTTGAAGCTTCATTCAAAACGCTGACATTCAGCGGCTGCGTATGATTGTTTTTGACTCGTGTGATCCAAACAAGTGAACATGACGACAAACACTCAATCACCTCAATAGAAACTCCGAATATAAAAACTGACACTAAACTCAGTCCTAATTGAGTGGTCACGACTTCTTACCGTGCTTGGTGCTGGTGGCCAATACTTTGTAAGGCGTCAACTTCAGGTCCAAATTCTCCTTCCTCAGCAGCTGTATGCAAAGAAAAAACCCACAAAAGGTTTAATTTAATAAAAGTATTTTACAACAGTATGAGAAGAGCTAAGGGAAGCAAAAAGTGTGTTTTCTGTGGCATTATTCAAGAAAAAAAATGTGTTGGACCTTCAATATTATAAAAGCCAGAGGAGCAACTCCTCCATCCAGAGATCACAGTACTGTTACCATTTTGTCAGCTGAAGAGATTTTTATAGTAGAGAAGAAAAGCCAGAGATTCTGTATTATTCTTACTTTGTCCATGAGAGAGATGATCTGAAGGATGAGCTGATCCTGTCTCAGGTCGTCTCCGTGTTTGAAGATAACTGGGTACATGGCTCCGTCCTCAGCTTTGAAGATCAGTTTGGCGGGCATCAGAGCGCTCTGACACACACAGAGGGAAAAGACTCGTGAACAATGTGTCGCACAGATACTGGGTTTAGTCAAGACAGAACAAAGCAGCAAGCTACTAGTGCCTTAAATATGATGCTTGCTTCTGTGTTCAATGATTATTTAGAGAAAGTGATTTGTGAGGAGGGAAGTTAGTTTTTCTGTACCTTGAAGAGTGTGGCCGTCTCAGGGACGATGCCTCTGATCCTGATCTGAGGCTCCAGAGGAAGAGGAATGGGCTCTATCTCTGAGAGATTCACCTTCTCGTTGTCAGCCAGCAGAGCCTGCAGCCGCTCTGTCTGCACGCACACACACACAGGAAGGGAGGGAGGCTGCTGTTAACACTACTCAGCAGTGTGTTCATGTGCTGTTACAGTTAAGATCAACCGCCAGAATCAATGAAAAACACAAAATAAGCTGTACAGAAAGCATGTTTGATAGAAAACAGACGGACATACTTCATTATTTAATCAAGTCAACTCTGAGAAAACACTGTAGATGTTTAGTGGGTGTTTGCATGTGCAGGTATTCTGTTCTTACTTTCTTCTTGCGGTTTCCGCTCTCCCTCTGCACAGCTTTCATCAGCTGCACCAGCCTGTCGACGAACGTCTGCTGGGCGGCCAACAGCGACCGCATCACCCTCACGCACTTATCACCCTGCAGGGAAGAGGAAGTGTGTGCGTTGAAAAGGGAAGCGACAAAGAGTAGGTTAGCAGTTCACCAGCAGTGATACTGTAATGCAGACATGTATCAGAGTGGAGAAATATTAAGGTTTGACATTTTGGGAAACATGCTCATTAGTGTTCTAGTGAGTATGAATTTGACAGGTGGTCTACCTGTCGAATTCATACTCACTACACTACGACTCACTATGAGCAGTGCAACGTTTCTGACCTTGAGTAAAGCCTGACTGAACCTCCTCATGACGTTCAGGTACATCTCGTGGGTCTTTGGATCTCTCTGCTGGGTGTCCTGATCCTCACACTCCACAATCACATACCTGAAGAAGATGACACACAGGTTTCACTGACAGAAACAAAACAAAAAAGACGTTTTCAGTCTCTAAGTTGCCTTGAATTGTACTCACCAGTACAAATAGTTGGCAAGCGTAGAGTTCTTGCAAGCGCGGGAGATGAGAAAGGTGCACAAGTCCTGCTACAGAGAGACGCAATTGACAATTTGTCAATGTGCCGTTTAAGATTAGTATCGTTTCTGTTTTTTCTTTTCAAAACTGTTTTCTTTTCAGTGACATTTAGTGTTTCGTACCTCAAGACTCTCGCTGTCGGCTCCTTCCTTGCCTTTCTGAGGTGCGGCAGAGGGTCCAGATGTGCCAGACAGGATCTGGGAACTACAGACAGAGACAATCATTAACAGTCAGAGGTCATGGCAATTAAAAACGCAGCTGAACTTTTACTAAATCTGATGGTGTGATCAGTGAGGCTTAGTCAGTGCCTCCAGCTGACAGCCCCGAGATTCTGGAGTTACACCAGTAAAATCATAACAGCCTAAGAGTTCATTCCGGCTTCTGAAAGAAAAATAATCAAATTCCACGAAGCAGCAAGCACTTTCCCAACCAGTGAGGGTTTCTGAGATAAATTTAGATCCAGCTACAACTCATCAACAGACCACAAGAGAGCCTCCATGTGTGCCTCGCTTCCGTCACAGCTGCTCTCAGTGTTGATGTTTTTACGATCCACAGCCGAAGTAGCTGTTCTAACTTCTCATCCAAGTACTGACCTGTCCATTGCCGAGTCATCTGAAAGTCCCTGGCTGTCTCTCTTGCTGCCTGGCTCCAGGCCTCCCTGAATGTCGCTGAAGTTCTCGTACTTGAGCGCCTGGACGAGCTGGAGGAGATACATCAGCAGGTCCTGGAGAGAGGAGGAGAGGTGAATAATTAGGCTGATGTTTTCTTTCCAAAGAAGTTAAAGAGAAGTTTCTAAATAATCCTCTGATACTTTTTTTGTCAAAAGGATTTCAATCAACTTTGGAAAAGGAGACTAAAAACTTTTCTGCCCACATACAGATCCTCCAACGCCTACCTCATCATCTGCCTGCTGCAGGCGTGCCACAGCGTAGCGTCTGACCGTCGGGTTGGTGAACTGGGAGGACAGCAGCTCCAGAGAGTCCTCCACATCCATCGGCCTCCACTTCCCCAGCAGCTCCAGAGCCTGCTTGGCCTCCTGGGGCAGATCCCAGTTCACACACTTGAGGAACTTCGTCAGGGCCTGCAGTGAGAGGAGGAGAAGGAGGAGGATGTTTTTTTTTTGTGAGGATTAAGATCAAAACCTGGTTCACTTTGTTTATGGTGAGGAAGATCATAAGAACCCACCTTCTCCTGCGTGGTGAGGTAGTATCTGAACTTCCACACCAGGTCCTGTTCTTCAGAGCTCAGCTGCTTGGTTGGAGGGTAGCTCACGATGATCTGTTGGTGCATACAGATGAACACAGAAATCAAATCAAGTTCAGTGATCCACACTAAAAGACAAACTGATGCATAATAAATGTGCTTTGATGTTCAGCTATAAAAAACAGAACAAATATGAGTATACATTCGAGCACTTCGAACAGAAAGAACAGGGCAGGCAGCTTAAATCAACAGAACTTGGACTCCGTGATCAATACCCAGAAGAAATCATGCAAAGACGCAAACAGCTACACCCAATCCAGGAAACAAGTGATGCAAGAGGAAAAAAAGCTGTCATCTTCGTGGACAAATTACACAGAGATAGATACCCCCTGGCTCTTCTAAACTCCCTCTTCCCTTCCTTTTCTCTCTCAAAGCACTCTCGCTCCTCCCCCCTCTGTCACATCAGACACACACACAACGACTGGCCTTCAACACCCTCAACACACGATGCGATGTGCCGATGTGTGATTTGTATCTGCTTGTTAGTTTCTTTGTCTTGTCCTGTCTTCCAGTCCCCATTGTTTTGTGTCTGTTTCCCCCACATAGCGTCATTCCTGTCACGCCTCTCACTTGTTTTGTGCTACATCACTTAATAATAGCAGAAATAAACAAAAAAAAACACAGATCATCGAAACACTTTGACTTGCATGGGGAAGGAGAAGACAGATGCTGTGTGTGTTTGAATAAATAACAGCTTTTTCTGCAAATTAAAACGCTTTGATGTCCCTCTTTTATTCTGAAAATCAAAGAGCTTCAACTGAGCGTTACACCCACAGAAATGATCCTCAAGTATTTATAGCCGAGAATGTTAAAACAGTTAGTTCTGGTCCCGAGCTGAGTTACAGTCAAAGCATCTGTAAAACTCCCAATGAGCACATAAACATGACACCAGAGCTCTTTATTTAACCAATAAATCACATGTGATACTGATAAAGTTATTTTCTAGAATTGTATTTCATTCTATATTATCTAATTGACGTACATTTACTCAACACTTTGCTACCTCTTCTGCTGTTATTCAATAAAAGCAATGTGGCACTTAGTATACTGACCAAGTCTCCTACTGACTGACTTTCCATTTCATCTGCTCTTGAAAGAGACTTTATACTTCTTGTTGGATCTGAAAATTTATGGACCATAAATAAAAGTGTGCTGCTGGTTACTTACATTAAGCTGGTCCCGGGTGGCAGCATTGGGCTTCAGGTCGTGATCCGACGGTCCGCTGCGGAGGCTACGAGCCAGTTTGTGATGCTTGCTCTCAACTAGGTTCTCCTATAGACAGACCATAAATTGAAAAATACTGTTTGCTATTGTTTGTACAATGTTAGTGTGTTCCTGCGTGTGCGTGTCCTCTCACCATCCCCATCTGTGGGTCAGGAACTTTGACGATGTCGCAGCTGGTAAGGACGGGTGACGCGTCATCTCCGTCCTGAGCGAGAACAAAGTGAAATACATGAATCAGGTCATCGGTAACACATTATTAATATACGTGAAATGAGTTATGTGAATACTATTATGAAAATACCTTCTCATAATAGACAATGCTGTACTCCTTGTCATTTGTTTTGACACGGGGAAACTCCACCATGAGGTACATGAAGTTAGAGCTGCGTTTCTCACTCTGCAGAAACACAACAAAGACAACAAATATTTACAAAAAGTTTAAACTGTTTAACCTGCAATAACTGTTTTCTTTGGCCACTTGGGAGCAGCAGTAACAACTTGCGAAAACATTAACATATACTGTATCATACATCTATAATACAAACTTGTGCTTATTTACACATCCAGCAGTAACGTGGCAACATAATCATTAATTTAAAGTCATGTTTCCGGCCACCTGGTGAATATTTAGTCCATTCAATTCTCTTTTAGCTCGTTTTTGGTCTCTACCATCTCCTGAGGGAAACATCTGCCTCTTTAACTTCTATATGTTCCACTATGTTCACCAGCTAGTTGCTACATGTGTCTAAATGCTAATGTCAGCATTCAGGGCTTATCAAAGATCATAGAATTTTTCCTGAAGGGAACATGAATGATGTTACCACTTTTTAAAGACAATCCATTCAAGAGTTGCTCAAATATTTCACTCAAAACCACAAGTGTCAACCTCATAATAAAGGCGCCAGAGGATCAACAAAATCAGCAGGATTTATCCTCTGGGGACCATGAATTTCTGAACAAAACGTCAAAACAATCAAGCTGACATTTGTTGACACATTCCAGTCTGGATCAAAGTGGCCTTTTCCACAACATGAACAAAGCCGTTTTGAAACCAGCTCACCTCGTTGATCATCTCAATCTCTCTGAAGGTCAGACGATCCAGCCAGTCAACCTTCACCATGTGGCCCTGCCGATGGGCCTTTGTCAGCTGGATGGAGAGACAAAGGAGGAATAAAGAGGGTAGGAAAACAAGAAGAATGAAAAAGGTTTACCACAATACAGGAAAATACAGAGGTTGAGGTTCTGTTGCAGCAGAACTAGTCACAGCATGGTGGCTGATGTGCAAACAGCTCGACCAATCATGCACAAATCCAGTGGCAGCAGCCAATCCAGCATCTCCGCTCACACACTCAGCAGCCAGTCCAGTCATCAGTCAGTGTGGGTGTCGGGAATGTGAGCACACATTTGGCCATGAACATGTCAGCTGGTTAGAATTAGTACTCACTCTTTAAAACAAAACATAAACTGGTAGCAGCCGAGAAAAAAACTTGATATGATTAAGTCAACGGCACTAAGGATTAATTAAAAATGTAAGAATTGATACATTCATTTTTAGGAATTAATTGATTAAAAAACAACAAAATCCAATCAGATGATGTTAAGATGAAATGAAGTCCCTGACGCTCCATGAAATATTCCAAAAAGCTGCACCAAGTTGACAAACGACATTTTCTTAACGAGAAAATCATGCACACACACTTACACAAAATACACCAACATACGGCAACAGCAGAACACTCGAAAACAAATGTGTGTGATGCTTTAAAGAACGCAGCCGTAGACCTTCACAGACAGGTGTTCACGCCAAAACCTGGGTCCAAATGTACTTGTAAATGCCGTGACTGGGTTTATACGACATACAGGTTTCCCACATAGAACAATGCAGAGTGTTCAGGGAAATAATAGATGAAGAACGTTTATTTAATCTCCTAATACAGAACATACTGATTTATTTGAAATCACGTTTGGACCAAGGCCTTCTTCACACACATACACACATTCTGCCAGCACTAACTCCTCCACTTGTACTCACATCACTGAGTACCTCCAGGTCAGGGCCCTGGAACAGATGATGGTTTAGACACGTATCGGAGGGTTTCGCTATTTGTCCAACACACACACACACACACACACACACACGCAAAATGTTCCATCCTTTCTCTCAGCTCCTCTTCATCCTACCCTGTCCTCCTCTTATCCTACACCAGTACTTTTCTCCCTCCAATTGTTTCCTGTCCGACACACATACAGTTTTATACCTTGGCGAGTCTGCCCATCTGGTCCTCCGTCAGGCTGCTGCTGGTGCGTCCTGGTGTGGTGGTGGGCTCCCCTCCGTCCCCCTCCACACCCGGCCAAACCTTCAGGTCATGCATCCCTTGCCGGAACATACTATAAGAAGACAGGAGGAGGTGTTTGTCTTTAATTTTGGTGGATTTTGTTGTAACTACCTCAACACAGAGCCCTGTTTCAGTTATAAAACTGATGCATTTTTGAATAAGAACTAGGTGCAATTTATTTTTTTGACCTGGTAGCAAGAAAAAAAATACATAATTTTACTTTTGACTTTTAATAAATGCTCTTATGACACAATTGTATGTTCTCACAAAACCCAATAAAGTTTTAAAATGCTGACACTAAAAAAAGCACAAGTTACAATGAGAGGTTAGACTCACCCATATTTGCCGAACAGGGTGACAGTGGTTCCCCCGACGGGGACGGCTCTGCCGGGTCCATAGATGTCCCACACTGTGAGAGCAACCTGGGCACTTTGGGGAAGGTCTGGGTACTTGACTGGCAGCCGCAGCCACTCGTTCCAGCTGCACAGGACAGCAGGAGGGGGGATGGAGAGAGTGTACATAAAGTGTAAGAGGAGATAAAGGTCTAAAGAACAGAAATGTTACTTTTTCTAAGCTATAGGAATAAAGATTTGCTCTTCTTTGAAGGACTTTTGTGACTTTTCAGCTCTGGAGAGGGAAAAATATCATCAGTCATTATTTGTGGTGAAAATATTCTAATAAAGATTACAGATAAGATTTTTTCTAATTCAGGAGGGAATGTCTGCTTCATTTGATGTTACAATGCGTAGTGACTGAAAATGTAGACAGGGAGTGACATATACTCGAAGCTCCAGTGAAACTTTTGCAGTTCTTCACTGCATTGCTGCTTCTAAATTGAGACTAAAATCATATAAATAAACAAATATAAAAGATGAAAGGATCTCTAGTTCCCGGAGAGGGAACGAGACTGATCAATACTCACTTCCAACGTGTGCTGAACGCTTTGTACGAGGTGCGAACGGGCAGGGCGAGAGGTTTTCCTTCAGCAAACACCTGACAGGTGACATAGAGGTCCGAGCAGTTCTCCTGGTAGAGGCCGGAGAACCGCAGCATGGGGTCTTCGAGCAGCGCTTTGTAGCTCTTCTGCTCTCGCTTTCCCTCTAAACTGCCTCTGGAAGAGGAGAGAAGAGACAAAACAACAAGGTGAAAAAGAGGAGAAACAAGTATGTTGTTTCCTGATGTAATCCAAAGGTGTTGCAACTTGTCCTCTCACTAAATAAGTCAAAAATAAGTAAACTATTGTAAATAAGTTACAAACAGGGCTGATTTGATTCCATTTTCAAAAACCATTTTAAATTAAAAAAAGGATACAGATTGGAAATTGACGTCAGGTTGTGATGTGTTTATAAAAATTGCATCACGTGTACCAGGAATTTCCTGTTTTTGCTTCACACATAAAATCAGAACATATGGACTAATAAAAATGTGACCATCCAAGATCCTTAATCAATTAGACCATTATAATACAATAATCAGACTCATGAGCTGTGCACATGATTTTAACAAGGAGACAGCTGTGCTTTGAGAGCTTTCAATGAGTCATGGTGAAGTAAAGAAACATCCAACAACAAACTATGAAATGTTACTCTACTTCCATCAAATCACTGGACTCAATTTAGTAACATTATTGTTCTAACAGGGCAGGAGCTTTGTCATCGTCAAACCAATTGACAATAAACATAACACAATGAAAGTAAAGAACAACAGGCATCACAGTTCAACAGCAATATATCAATACATCAACTTGTATGTTGTAAAACATCTTTGTTAAGTTTTGTAAGAGGGTCTAATAATTGTCACGTAATTATAATGAGATTTATACAGTTACTTGGACAACTACATACTATATTTAATATCAATTAAGCTATGTATTAGGCCCAGAGCCACATCTTCAACGTTTTGTCATGTATACTTCTTTTGTCAGCCACTGTAAACTGGCAAAACCTTATTTTTTGACTAAATTAATAACAAGAATAATCAACTATCCACAAACAGTTGGTTATCACCATTCTGTCCATGGACATACAGATCACTTGGCAATTTGCTACTTGATTTTTGGGGCTGAAACTGTCACCAACATTGCTGTATCAGCTGAAATACACACATTTTTGCAGTGATCTCTAAAACGTGGTTATTAAAATCACGTGATGAGGATTTGTAACCGAGGCAGCATACTTTCAGTTTCGCAATGAACCCGCTTTGTCATTTACTGGGAATTTAATACTTATGAATTAGCCCAAGCATGTTTCCATGCATTAAAATGTCAAAAACAAGTTTCCACATTGGTGCATGTCTGGTAACAGATACACGGATACTGATATCGGCCAATATCGGCCGAAAATCAGCCGATGAACATCGGTTGGGTTCTCGTATAAATCTCCCAACACATTTTAACAAAACACTCTGGGAGTTGTAATGAAGATTAATGACTTTTACCAGACTAACTGAAATGCGATAGATAAACAGTTAGTTATGACATAGTTTAAAGTTTAAAGCGAGAAAAACAAACACACACATACACACACACATAGCAAACATAGCAAGCATCCTGTCAAGTCACAAGATAGATTAGTTACACCACTTGAGCAAAAGCGACCCGTTAAGTACACAAACTTACATCTTAAGTTGAACGTTGATGTCCATATCACAACTGTAGACATAGTTGAATTTATCAGTTTCCATCTTCCGACGGGGAAACACTGAACTCGACCCAAAAACCTGACGACTTCAACATGAAATCCCGGACGGTTATCTGAGACTTTGCGAGCGGTTGGGTTTGCGACAAGGCCTCGGCTCGGAACAACAACACTCCTCAGCAGCCCGTTTAATACCACAGCTTACACGGACAGCTACGTTGTCAGTCTGAACACACGTCCAACGAGATGACTTCGACTGCCTGTATTCACGGTAAAGACATTATTTTAACGGCGGCCTCACCGGGCATGATTTGATGTTTTTGATAGCTACACAACAACACAGCACCAACCGACATCCACAGCCCGGCAAAAGCAGTCGATCGTCGATGCCGTGCGATTGGCGAAGCCTAGCGAGCGATCGCTGTATCGTGCGTTGATTGGTCGAGTCTGACGGGACCAAAAGAGGAAGTGCAAAAGAGGCGGGGTTTACCGCATGCTTCTTAAAGGGACAGTCCACCCAAGACCGTACTGTTGACATAGTACTCTGGCAATTACAAATATTATTATATATGAAAATAATGTACTATAATGCAGTGATTTGTACTGATATGAATAATATCTGTGTGGTAAGCTTGATTTTAAGAGTTAAAATTTTGTTTTATTGACATAAGAAAGCTCATATTTCTCATGATAACGCGTCAGTTTATCTTGTTATCTTGAGAAAACGATTTATCAACTAAATAAGATTCATAACATTCATATGGTGAGAAAAAATTAACATGCTATTGTATAAATATGTTACATAAATGTAAACAGGATATCAAAGAAAGACATTAATAAAAGATGGATGTATTGTGTGTAGTTGATGTTAGTCAAACTGTGATTTTGGAGGAAAAAAAAGTAAAGATGTTAATGAACCCAGTATATAAGTATTTACAACTTAATTTCTTCATTTTGTGGCGTGTTGCCAGAGCCTCTGAAATTATTGCTTGTAAAGCAAAATTGCTTTATTTACCGTATTTTACCATACTGTTTATCTACTGTATTTGAGTGATACAATATGCTACTACTAAAATGAAAGAGAAGACTGGATAAATTCATGCACGACATTTTAGTTAATGTGAAACTAAAGATCAGGCATATATAAATCGCATTGTACTGTGTATGTTAAAGATGTTTTCTTCACTGAGATAGAAATATATTCATTCATGAAATCAGAGAAAGACATTTTGACAGCATGTCTTTACTAGCCTCCCAGGGTACAGTGTCTCTCTATGGAAGATATTTACTGTTAAGATGTCCCAGCAAAACAGTCCTCTTATTAAACATTAAAGGCACCAAACTTGACGACAGCCCCTTTAACTTTTGTTAAATTAAAAGGCACTTGTCACCAATTAAGTGCATACCCGTGAAAGGCAGCGGGCGTATGACAGGAAAATCCTCATCTTTTGTTTTGATGAGGTCCTCCCTTTTCATCAGCGCTGACGACAACACGGTGTGAACTCATTGTCAGTGTATCGTACGGGAAAAGGTCAGAACCACCCCAGTTGAATTTATCGAAGAACATCTGCCATTAGGGATGTTAGAAGATGTTTATCTTCCATCCTCTGAAACAGCAGCGAATTAACTAAACTGAAGGACGAAATGTCCTCTGAAATGCTCAAACCATCTCCAACCATTGCTGTCTGTATATTGCTCAGTATATGACAACAGTACTTGAACTTAAACAAGTCTTCATTCAAACAATGTAGAGCTTGAGAGTGGCAACTGTGAGTCATCTGAACGATGAAGCACTCCTGACTGATCAGGGAGACCTATCAACACCCTCCGACTACTGTTGGGGTACCAGAGAAAAGGCACGTAGATCTCCAGATCACGAGGCCCCGGGGCCTCCTGTGAGAGGCTTGAGAGGATTTTTCCTATGATCTCGCACCTCAAGCTGCCGATAACACACAACTGGAAGAACATGAGCGAATGTTTTGATGGCCCTGGCAGCGCTGCATTGTCATGTCAGATCACATTTTATGATTTTGACATTTTTACTTTTTTTTTTTTTCCAGGGATGAACTTGTGAGAAGAAAGATTACACAGAAAAGCACAACTCGAGGCCAATGGTTAATGGATTTCTGGGGCTGATGTTGGATACTGAAATCAAGGATGTACAGGCCAAATTATGTACACAAGCAAATATTCTGGAAATTATGTTTGCATATTACAAAGTTGATTATGCAGACAACATAATTGCGGGCAGGACTATTTTCAGAGATAACGTTTCATCGAATGACTAAAAGGTTCCCCCCGCTGGAGTACCAAGAAGGTGGTTGGGTTGGATGGCGGGCGTGCAAACTGAGTCCAGGGTTTGTTTCCACGCTCTATCTGAAGTGTATTAAAGTGCTGACAACAGTTAAAGAGAGCAGTTAAACATTATGGGAAATTAGCTTGTTCCCTTTCTTAGAGAGAGTTAGGTGAGAAGATGTACAACACTCATGTTTGTACTGCAGATATGAAGCTGGAGCTGGCACAATGTCAGCTTACCACAAAGACTATAAACAGGGAGACAAGCTAGCCTCACTCTGTGCAAAGGTTAAAAAAAGCAGCATCACTCTAAAGCTTTTTCATTAACGTCAACCAGGACCTTGAATTCCCCAGATCTTAACCTGATTGAACATCCGGGGGACATGCAACGTCACCTTCATACTGATCAAACCATTCAGTGACTCTTTGTGCCCTGTGTGGAAGAATCTCTGTGTTTCTCCACTGATTTATTTTCCTTTAATTAGTCTCCTGTGTGATTTGGTAACTATAGTGACAAACTGCATGTAGGTCTATTAATTAAGTGTTATCACAGAGCAGTTAGTCACATCTTCAGTTTCCACCAAATGAGAGTTTGAATGGTGATGAATCATATTTGATAATTCCACCCCATCCCTCTCTCCCTCTCTCTCTTCCTCCTACTCTCCTTGGACGTCACCTCTCTCTCCCCCCCTGCCCTCCACCTCACCTCTCTCCTACCCTTCCCTCTCTTAGTCACCGCATTGGATGTGTCATTGTTTCTATCACTGTAGAGGTTCATGCCCGCTGAAGCGCAGCGAGGTGATCTCCAGAGTGCCCGACACAACGCCAAGACACAAGATTCCCTCCTCTTTACCTCACACAAACCACCACCTCCTCATTCCCCAGTGGATGGCACCGCCGACACCTTCTCCAGCCAGGCCTGTGGGCCACATGACGGCGCCGACCCCACCTCCACGCTGCGGTCGTAAAGCCTCAGGATGTATAAATAAGTGAGGAAAGGCAGAAGAGGGACTAGAAACTGATCAGACCAGATGAAGATGGAGTTCAGCGGGCTTAACTTTGCGCTAGCAGCTGTAGGGTTTCTTCTGTGGACCAGCGGTGGCTCTGCTGCACCCATGGAGTGCCACTTCGACTCCAGAGGTGAGACCCCACTCTCTGAAATCTTAGAAATGATATCTATATCTACATTCTTTTCAAAAACGTATGATTGCCATGTGTTGTTCCAGCACTGTGTGTGTTCGAGGGGAGGCAGTTCTCGCTGGGTGAAACCTGGATGGACAACGCCTGCCTGCAGTGCACCTGTCTGCACCCTGTGGGTGTCGGTTGCTGCGAGACGTGAGTACACAAACCAGAGTGGTTTGGTGTCCAGATGCCCACAGTTACTGTACAGCAGCTGGCTTCAGATGGGCTGAGCAAAGTAGTAAAACTCAGTGATGGAGTGTAACTGAGTAAATGTACTTAAGTCTGTACTTTAAGGGACACTGTGTAGTTTTGGAGAAGAAATTTAAATGCAGAATTTTAATATTTACAATATTAATGAGGTAATAATACAAACTCCATAACTGAATAAACAAGCTGTTCGCAGAGGAAAATAAGGCTGATTCAAATGATTTCCCCAAAACTACAAAGTGCATGTTTGAATACACTTTTAAAGGTACTTGTACTTTGAGTATTTTCATTTTCTGCAGCTTTAAACTTCCAGCAAATAATGTACTTTTACTCCATTACTTTAATGTAACTACGTTAGTTACTAGTTACATTCCAGACTGCATGCTGCATCAGAGCCAAATAAGCACAACATTAATTTGGTTAGGAAATAAATAGGAAAAGAAAAACACCCAAAAATGCTTTATGACAAATGTGATAATCACATACATGTACCTGTTCTTTTTTATATACAGGTACATTTATTACCAGAACATTACTTTTGATACTTAAATAAATAAATTAGAAGGCAGCTTGGCATTGTATGTCAGAAGGTCCATTCCTATTGGTTCTGTGCAGCTGATTATTTATTAAATAGTGTAAATCTATAGCCAAAGTATATATGTTAACACTATCTATACATTTACTCAAGTAAGACTTTGGGTACTTTTTCTGTGACTAGTAAAAGTTACTTTGTGTTCTCAAAAATAAATAAATGAATATACAAAATAAACATATACAGTATGTAAAAAAAGGTTATTTCATAGTGGTGGATCTGAACTGATGTGTCTTCATGGTGGACATTTGTGTTGCAGCGTACAAGTATCCAGGTTCCCTACCTGAGTGAAGTATTTTACTTAACTGCAAGCAACAAAATGTACTTTAAAGTATTTACATTAAAAGTAGTCATGATGCAAAATGGACCTATTCATTCTGCACCATCTTTCATGATATTATTTTGTTATCACTACTGATAAAAACAGCATTTTCCAAGGCTCAGTTGAACATTTCTATATACTGTTGTGATGTTTAAGAATTAAATATTAGGATATTTCTCGCAGTGGAGTAGAAGTATAAAGGAAGCATAAAAGTACCTTCTACTTCTACTTCAGCACAGTGCTTGCATAAGTGTACTAACTGAATTTCATTAAGTATTTACAGCTCTAGAACAGTATGCTCTTATTCAGACATTTTTCTTGAAGTGTTTTGGAGATCAACACCACAGCCTGCCACTTCCTTTGATGGCTCTTGATTTTCCTGCAGGTACTTTACTGTGTGACACTGCAGAAGAACTTGAGTCAAGCAGTGTTACGAGTTTACAGTCTAGTGGAGAATGTAAGGAAACGTGTTGAAGCTGTAAGAGTTCTTGAAAAACTCTTCTCCTTTACCTCGATAACTGTCCAGGGTGCATCGGCCGGTGGATTTCCCTGCGTGGTGTGAGGTGCGGGTGGAGCCAGTGACCTGCAGAGTGTCTCTGGTGCAGACAGCCGACCCTCGTCTGCCCTGCTTGCCAGGTGACGACATCAAGGACCCGAGTCACGGATCGCTTCAGCTGCAGCATCAGCTGGAGGGGTAGAGAACCACTCAGACCAGCAACCATCTTTTCAATGTTTGCCTGTGAAACCAATTCTCACTACAGTTAAATACCAGTAACCATTTTTACACACATACAATACTAATATAAACCTTTAAAAAGCATTTGTAGTTGTTGGATTGCATCATCAATGAAGGAAATGTGAGTCTGTGAAAACATTTAAGTAAAACTGCAGTATTTTCCAGCTAATTAACACATTTAGAAACTTTAGGGATCAGTTTTCTTTACATTTAACTTCACTTTCATTATATGTTTTATGTTAGTTATTATAGTAGAATGTTTGTCCGATAAATATCTGATATGAGCTACATACTAAAAAGAGAAAAAGCTGCATAACTTTATTGTAATACAGATTTGTTTGGGGAGGTTTTCGTCCTGCAGATCTGAACATTTATATAAAGCCAAATGCCATTTCTTTAATTATTCCAATAATGGCTGATTGTACATATAAGCAAATATATACTGTACGTACATTAATATATACTGTATGACTATTCCTGACCTGTTCTCTGCTGTAACTCATTTACCATCCAAATAAAAAATCTTGTTTAGGAGAAATGATGTTGTATTCTGTGAATGACTTTTCTCACACGTAATCTATCAAATTTAAAATCACACTTTTAATTCATTTTTCTCTTGTAGTATTTACATCTCAATACAGCCTCTGCTCAAGCTTAAAGAAGAAACACACCAGTTAAACGGTAAAAATACGGATTAAGAAACAGTTGTTTGATAAAATGAGAAAGGACGAGTTTACAAGTTAATAAAGGAAATAAAATAAATACAGAAACGCAGAGAGTTGCACTTCATGAGATCGACGAGGTCCAAAAAAGGAAAGATGTATTAGAAGTTAAGACGCACTGGAAAATACATGAGAAAAAGGCAAAACATAAGCTGCATACTTTACATAGGAATCCATCACTGGCTCTGCATATAACATGGAAATAACAACAAAATATGCTCTTTTGTCCTGTATTGTTCACCTCTGTGCAAACATTTCTCATCTGGAGAGAAAATAAAGTGTCCCGTTCTCCTTCACGCACACACACACACAGACACACACAGACACTCACACACAGGAACACACAAACATCCGTCAATGCCCTCAGAACCACAACATTAACTCCTGATGATCACACGTACGAGTCAGATATTAATGCTGTTGGTCCCTGTGAAGTGGGACATGTAGGATGCTAAGGCCGGGTTGGTGGGCAGGACTTTGATTGGCAGATCCCAGCTGAAGGTATCCACGTCGACGTGCTCCGCCCCGCTCCAAACTGTGACCTCCGATTGGTTCTGCAGAACTGTGGGCGGTTCCATCGGCTCCCGGGCGGTGACGAACTCAAAGTGCAGCCGCCACCTCAGGATCACTGTAGAGGCAGAGTTAAAATGTGTGTTGTTAAGTTGATGGGTGATTTTTTAATATTTAACTTTTAATATTGTGTAGTTAGAAAGGATCATGATAGGAGCACCTGACACATACAATCAGTAAAAGGAACTAATAAGTTGCTAAATATCTCCTTAAATGTTGTAAATAAAATACTCAATGAACCACATAGAGTTTTCCACACCTCTCTGGAGATATTAGATACCTGTGTTGCTGCAAATGACTTCAGCATGGAAAAAAATACATGAAATATCACTTGAGACGTCACATTTAAGACAAACATGTTTCAGCCTCCTGGTAACTGACCTATTTCGGTGCTGAAACCTGGAGTGACGTTGAGGGGGATAGGGAGAGAGAAGTGGCTGGAGGCCGTGTGGAGGCAGGACTCCATGTGTCGTCCGTGTCCGGTCACACTGACGGCCTGCCCGGGACGCCGCTGGTACTCCTTCTGGATCTCCTCCTCACTCTGAAGGCTCACTGAGTACTGGAAAACACAAACACAGGTATACAGGATATTATAATCTATTCACTGATAAAACAGTAAAAACTAATGTTGCCAATAAACTAAGTACAGGAAACACACCTGCAAGCAGGGAATGTCTCCCTCTGAGAAGTTGAATGTGCCGATGATGTCCTCCCCAAGTCTGTAAACAATCTTGAAGATACAGAACTTTGCAACTTTCCCACGCATGTTGGTGATATTAAACATGTCTGGACAAAACAAAGGAACAAATGTGGACATCCACATTAATAATGGAATTACTTTCCATTTAAATACATGTGCTTATGATATGTTATCATGACAAATCTAGCTTGAAATTAGCTGCTATGCTGGTTTACAAAAACACCTATTAATGACATGAATGTAACAATAAAGCTTGTGAGGAAACAGATTGTTTTCTTTACTTCCAATAAACTTAAATTATTCTTGTGGATAAAAGATATGTAAAACATAACAATAAAAAAGATTTTAAAATGGCAAAAAGCTTTATGTTTAAGAAAATAACTAGAAAGATATTACGCTGCTTAAAATTTGAATGAGGACTCAGACTCACGGGGGCAGCGTCTGGAGGTGGTGACCATCAGCATGTCGAGCGCTCTCTCTAAAGGCCGAGCATCCCTGCGGCTCGCATCCTCTTCCTCCAGAAACGGGTTGGAGGGGGAGACCTCCTCATCCTGGGGAAATGGAGGGTCTGGCATGCCTAGAGGATCGATAGGAAAACATTTGAGATTTTACAGTGTGATAGTAGTGGGTTTTTTTTGTTTTGACTCATGAAAAATCATGTTAGGGCAGAAGTCAACATTTCAACACTCCTGTGGTTTCAAAAGCCACATTTCAACCACAGGTACTTTCCCCAGAAACCTTTGAAGGAACTCCAGCTTCTCAATTAAGTTCTGATGATATTATTTCTCCCCCCCACATCAACATGGAGTTACAGAGGAAAGAATATGACAGATGGACCAATGAAGAAGTCCAGACCTCGTTAATGTGTAGTAAACAAAAAAAAAAGGAAAAGAAAAAAAAAAGCAGCGACTTTTTAATATGTCAGCACAGTAATTCGCATAATCTTCACTGGTCTTCAGATTAAAATGGAAACAACAGCACGAGGAAGAAACATTAAGTTCGTGCAAAGTTAGTCCCGATTACAAAAAGTTCCAGGCACTTTGGAAGCACAACTACAACGACTAACCTCAGTAGCACTGGAAGCTTTGCAGTAAATAGTCAAAATCCGTCTCACCTTGCAGAACCAGCACTCTGAAGGGAACTCTGAGAAGTTTGATGGGAGAGTTGACTCTCTGGCAGCCGATGGTCAGTTTATAGACATACTTCACCGCCTGACCACGGAAACTAGGAGGGCCATCTATGGGTACGATCTCACTGTATGAATCTGTGGGAAAGTGAGTCACATGTCAGACTATTGAGCAACACACACTTAAACAAATGTTATTTTATGAATGTCACATGACCATTTGGGAAAAATGTAAAGTTGTTATCAGTTAGACATGTAAGCACCGAAGTTTTCATCTATTTCTTTAAAAGTTATGTTTTTCACAGTTTTATGACACTTACAGGTCATTACACTTACATGTTTTGCTCTCCCCGGGGTCCAGGCGCAGGTCACAGAATAATATCTTGGGTGGTGTGTCCAGCACACACTGCCCTCGCTCTCCTGTAGATGAAAGAAATGAGCTTTGAGGCAAATCAAGGAATAATACACATGAAGCAATAACATCCAGAACCTCTTAGATTTTTTTGTCTGAAGACTTGTTTAGTTTGCAGCAAAACCCAACTGTTTATGTAAATCTTTGCCCATAATTCATGTAAATGTACTCCTACACGTGATTTTCATTTCTGACTATCTCAGGTTCCATGTTTTTCCTCCTACCACTAACCTCTGCTTGGGATGAGCACCGTGTCGCTCTCTGCCTGGACGTCCTGTTTGTTGCCCTGGGCCGGCAGGGCCACTCTGCCCTCACTGGCATGAAACTGGCAATGGATCTGGGCACTGGCCCATGCGAGCATCTCACTGGGAAACAGACAGCAAACAATGATTACACAAGGGCATTTACAGAGTGATTGATTAAATGATTGATTTAACATGGCCACAGCCCACATGGGATAACAGATTCATATATTTACAAAGAAAACAATGGAAGGTCCAATACAGAAGAAATGACAGTTTCCATTCATCTGAACCAGCCCCCTGTTTTAGCACTCATGGACCTTTATCTTCTATATTGATTATGCTAATATATGGTTCTGTGTAGTGATTTTTGTTTAATTGGATGCATTTTGAAGCTTCAAATTGTCATTTCAAGAAGTTTCAATAGTTTTTTTTGGGAAATGTTTATACCATGCCACAAATTCAAAGACAGAAGCTGGCATCGTCCTGTCTGTGTTCAGGTCTATGATTATTGAAGAGGTGGAAGGAGTTCAATCCTACCTGCTGGCAGAGGTGGAGAGGTGGGACATCGGGTTGGTGAATGTTATGAGACACTCCATGAGCTCCCCGGCCAGAAACACGGGGCCTCGGGCCATGGAGGCCACCACCTCGATCATCTGCATCATTAGAACAAAACTACGTTATCAAATTAACAAAATGCGAATGGAGTCCAAACTATTTTGTTTACTGCAGCTGAGATGTGTGTAAACACGCGACTTGACGTTACACACTAGTTACAATCATGAATGTGTTCCGGTCAGACTGCAGACAGAAGTTAACTTGTTTGGTGCTGCCTGCTAACAGCTGTTGTTTTACGGCTGATTTAACACACATACCTTGGCCTCAAACGATACTGCGGCAAGCCGAAGACGTTGTCTTGTCCCAAGGCTTAACGTAATTTACTTCTCGAGTAAAACACTAGAAAAGTTGACTGCTTTTCCAGAACACCTAGGCATAGCTTGTCTAGCTAGCTAGCATTCCAGCTAAAGTAAACAAGTAGGTTACACTACGTCCGCTGCTGTGCGACCAGCCACGAACCAAGAGAAACAAAACACCGAAAGAACAACAACACATGTCACTTAAAATACATGTTACTGAACTATATGTTCTGTTTAACGTCTCGTTGCTTTTTCAATCTAGATTAAATGTGTTTTAAAGATTAAAACGGCGGTGTAGGATTTCGTTAATGTTTTTTGGTCGGCCATTCACACAACGTCACGTGGCACAGTTACCGAGAGTTGGACTGTTGCTATGGTAACTGTAGGGAAGCGTACGCTCCCAATTTACAAATAACTTTTACTTGTGTGCGCTAACACCTACGCAATGAACATAACTCGTTTTAAAACGTTTATTTCAATTGTATAATTATCTAAATGTGTCGATTCCTGTCAACTGGAGGGGAGATTAATAAGCGAGATGAATATAACCCCCCCCCCCTTTTCACTCCAAATGGTACAGTCTTAGCAGCGGCTATGCCGGACCATAGCGTCACCCATCCCTGAGTTTAGCTTGTCAGGCAAATGTATTTCCAGGTTGTGAACCGATTCTCACTCCATCAAACCCCGATAATAATAATCAGATCATCTTCGGCTTTTAGTTTTAGGTCGACTAAGTGTCGTTGTTGAGGTCTGAAGGGCCAATAGGGTGAAATGAGGCGGTATCCACAGGCAGCCTAAGAGAAATGGGTACCTGAGAGACCTGCGTGAGGGCGGAATGACGTGAGGTACACATAGACAAATGTACGGAGCGCCTTGCTAGCAGCAGCTACAGAGCCCTGACAGAGGTCGGTCTGGAGCAACAGTGGGATGACGCCGTTTCGCTGGTATTTATAAAAAAACAATGATCTCTTCTCTGCTGCTGTTAACAGTATGTTGGCTTGCAAACTTAGAAATTGTTCCAATGCTTTAAAGCAGGGCTCTGGTTTAGCTTACGTTGCATGATTAATTATTAAGGTGTAAATGTTATTAGTTTGCGGCTTTGCAGCTAACCACCAGTTACTGAGATGCTCGATACCGGCCCTCCTGTATGCACACCGGCAACTGTGATCTTTACTTTTTTAACCATGTCGTTTTATCCTGTTTGATGTCATTGTAGGTATCCCGGCTAAATGATTGAGATCGGCATCCTCAGTACTTCCTGTTGGTCTTTGCCTGTCATCCCTCCAGCCAGCTACAGCTGCTGACTGCACACATCCGGACTGAATGCAGAGGAGGCTCACAGGGGTCTGACATCTCTGAAAACAGAAACCCAGGGGGTGACGGTGGAGCAAAGCGCTGCAGTCCCAAACTTCCCCGTTTGAGGGACTAATAAAGGAGCTCTGATTGTGATGGACAGTAATCCTATAATGGCTCAGGGAACTCCTACTTGAAGGAGTAATTATTGAACCTTCGATCCCTGTCCGGGTATGCAAAGTTTATCAGCTGAGAACTGGTTTACCCCACAGGAATGACTCTTTTCAGTTTACTGATCCACTTAGACACATCTAGGCCACATGTAACTACCTCCTCAGTGTTTTTACTCCCTGGTGAAGGCTCAGTAAACCAACCCTATTGACAAAAGGTGGTGACACCGCTCTGTTTGTCATCCCAAGCGTTTTCTTGCTCCCATTCACAACTCTAAGCTCCCCACAGCTGGGTATCCTGCTACAATGACTACAGAGTGGGGTGAGAAATCCACAGCGGACCTCATGAGTAGGTATGTCTCCAAGGAGATGGGATATGGAGTCCCCAAGGAGGGCTGGCGTATCTGCCTGGCACACGAGTTCAAGGAGAAGAGGAAGCCCTTTCAAGCAAAAGACGTCTCGCTGTCAAACGTCTTGGAGCACGTCGGCCTTGGAATCAGGTGAGACGCTCACTGTCGATGTGGAAAAAACAAACAAATGCATTGTGTTTACATGCAGTAGACTGAGCAGAGATGACATACTTTGTGACTTTTATATCTCACTATTGACACCATCTGTTATCACGTTGCACTCCCTATGTCATAGCAACCTTTAGTCCATATCATTAACCCACATGCATGTTTCCAAGGTGCAGTACCTGGGGAGGCATTACAGTGTCATATTAACCAACCCATAAACAGAGAGCAGGTAAACCCTGAGATCCCAAATTGATTCAAAAATACATTATTTACATCCTAAAGCTGAAATCCTAAAGCTTCAAAACTAAAAGCGTTAGCACATACCCAAGCTGAAGTGGTTTCACAAGATCAACCGCATTGACCCATCCCTATTTACTTCAATTGTTTAGGAGAATGCTGCAACTCAGCTTGCTGTGAAGCTCCAGAAATGTTTTGTAGGCTGTGAAAATTCACTTGACTCCATCAGTATGGGGAGTAGATAATGACTGAATTTTCATTTTTGGATGAACTTATCCTTTAAAAAGATAAATTTTTTGTATATTTTGTTTTTTTTTACAGCAGCTAAAAAAACGAGTTGCCTCATTTTGTGTTCTTCTTCGCGTACAGCTCGGCGGGACACCTTTCATCACCTGATTAAGGATGACAGGTTCTTTGGAAATATGCTCTGCCATTTTTTTTTGATTGATAGTTCTTGGTTTATTTGCCAATACAGCTTACATCTTGGCAGGAACATTGTCACCCTACAGCTACAGAAAAAACAAAACAGATCCAGCACAGATCTGAACATCTGTTGATCTGGTCGTGTTTGCTTTCTCAACAACCTGCTGACATCTGAGACGCAAAGTAATACATTCTGCAGCTTTAGCTGATTGTCGAGGCTCACAGCCAGCAACGTTTTCTCTCAGTTATCATCTCAATCCTGAGAGTGTGACTTGAGTGAGTCGCTCATGGCTGTGTCAGAGAGAGTCTGGACAGTCATCAACCATCTGTCCATCATCAGGCCTGCTCTTTAGTGATGTGGATTCAATGTGTATGTTGCTGTGCAGTAGTGTTAAAAATGTAAAAGGTACTTAGACTGAGTAACTCACCCAAGTCCCCGCTATTACCACTTCTGCTTTCTCATATGTCTTGCTACGTGACACCTACAGTGCAATGTAACAACACAGCTCTTTCCAACAGTTAAACAGTTCAACCACAAACTTGCTTCACTTTATTATAAATCTGCTGAAATGTGCCTGTAAACAAACGCACTGAATCTCAGTTTAGGCCAATGCAAAAAGAAAACAAAGCTTTTACCCATTTATCCAGGGTGTGTCTCAGTCGGCTTGATCGCCATGGCAACATTTGTTTATTATGGCATAGATTAACGTGATGTCGTCCTGCGTAGGAGGAAGTTGATTTAGAGAGTGTCACAGACAAAGGTACAGCCCCACCTTCAGCTATTAATTTGTGTGAGAGTGAAGGCAATGTAGGTCCTCCTAAAATGAAAAAATCTCAAACTAAAAAATCTCAAACCAATCTACCAATATACAACTAAAAGTGCCCATATTGTTAAAAAACATCTAGTAATACTGTAAATTATTTGGGCTTGTTGTACAGCGTGCTATACTTAAAACATACAAACGCTTTGGCGCCATTACCTTCCTTTTGTAAGGGATGTTACAGTGTAGCATTTGCTCAAGGAGATAAGAAGTGAAGCAATGAGTCACCTTTCCTCAGCATTTACAGAATTCAACCAGCTCTTATCGTGGCTGCCACTTCCAATACTTCACTTCGGTTTGTTCAGCAACAAAACCTTTAACTGACTTACAAGCATTTGCACCTCGTACTCGGACCAATCTTTCAACCTAAATCTGCTCAATGGTAAATGTGGTAAATGTGGTAAATGAGTAACTTCTCGTCTGTGGTGCTAAAAAAGATGGCAGCTTGAGCATTCACACGTTAGATTCAGACTACCATACTTGGCCCATATTCACAGAGCTGGATCATGGCGAGGACTATTGTTTGCATTCCAGCAGAGCTGCAGAACATTCAGATCCTGACAATGGCCCAACGTGCCACAGCTTCAAATAACTCGCTTTAACCGATCCCATTCATCTCCTCCTGAGTGGAGCCGTATTGACAAACTGCTGTTCTCTCAACTGAGATTTCCTGTGAAGTTATTGTTTGCATACAGTCAGGCGCAGCATTGTCTTGCACAGCGATTTTGCAGTTGCATGGGGTCTCCCTCACAGCAAGCAGAAGGCCCTTTGTGCTGGAAACATTGACTGTTTTGGTGTGTAAACAAACTTGGCACAAAGTTTCGTACCTCCATGTTGTAACTTTTGATGATGCAGATAACTGGAGACCTGATATGCCAAAGTAATATTAAGTTGCTATACTACTGTTCCTCATTTGAAATAAAGACCACCTCCTCTAACACTATTAAAAAACAGTCATCTAAAATAACATTAAGCTTAAAAAAACATTGGATGCTTTTTCAGTCCGCACAAGCTGTTCTACTTCAGTTGAGGGGATCCTAAACGGTTTAATATCTGCCCAAATAAATCGGTCTTAGACCACAGATGGAGGAGGTAGGGCAATGAGGCCTTTAAATAATACTGCAATATTTTTAGGCTTAACACAATACTCGATATATACTGGATATTTTGAAATCTCTTTAAAAGGACTTCATAAATACTAGGACTGGGCAACAAAATCAAATATCACAATTTTTTGATCAAATACCTCAATCTCATACCACAAAATAAAATTGTGGAGGGATGACTATTGGTTTATTTAACAAAATCTTAACAAACTGAAAATTTTGATAAATAGTCATGAGTAATGTGGACATAATGACTAAGAGGGCAAAGGCAAGTATAAGAACAAGTGCAACAGTCTGGTAAATAAGATCGCTCTACTGTAAAGCAGCTTCCAAAACCAGGAGAAGACAACTTGCCATATCACGATGTAACGGTATCTAACATTTAAGAAGATGCATACAGTAAACTGATACAATGCCCAGCCTTAGGATGAGGGTTTAAACATGATACCTGGTAACGACAATACCAGAGACATTGATTCCTCAGTTGTAGCACTGAGCTACATATATTTGAATCAAAACTCAACGGTTTCAAATTTAATACAGGAAAGAGGTCAGAAACCACTTGTAAAGTAAGTGGTTTGTCACTGGTGTTGCTCACCAACCTGGCAGCTTGCTGCAGATATAGTGCGATCATTCTGTGCAACAGGACAGTAAGCACATCCTTTGTATCCAAAATGTTGCTCTTGGGACGCCTCAAGGACCGCTAACAGGAGGTGCTTTGTGCTCAGAGTTTCAGCAAAACGTTGAATTAATGCTGGCTAAATGTAACGAGGGGCATTATCAGCACCGCAGCCTGTTCTGTGCTGAACTAATGACATGTCCACTGAAATAAAACTCCTCAACCGAAAAGAGCAGCTTTATACTTTATTCGGCACATTAGCAGAAAATCTACCGTGTCTGAGATCAGAGTTCAGAGGATAAACAGATTACTGACTCTGACGTTAACTTCTGACGATTTTCTAAGCCAGCGGCTTCGAGCTCCATTTGAAACCCTTCGTAAATTAGCCTAATTAATATTTCAAAATACAGCCCTGGCATGATGGCGAGTGCTACATGAACACACACACACACACTGATAACATCACTTAGATAAAATGCCACTTGGATTTAATTCCTCTCGTTTTAAAAAGTGCTTTCTTCGTGCAGTTGCACAATTCCCTCTTTAAACTCTGCCTTGGCCTGTGTGCGAGTGTGTGTGTGTACAAATGTTGGATCCAGCTTAGACTCAGAGTGCTAAAGGCTTGGAAACTGCTGTAGTTGCCTTCGAACAAGTGAGGAGAAAAAGCATGTTTACTAATTACTCACATGCTTGTGATGGTTAATTATAAAGTCATTAGAAAATTACACATGATGCATGCGGCCTTGAGATGTCTTGCTTAACAGAATATTTGTTGATTTCTTCGGCTCTTGTTAGTCATCTTCATTTTGATTTATATTGTGTTCTTCTACTTATGATTGTGCACGGTATTTGTGTTTATCCAGGTATCTAAAATGGTGGTACAAGAAGACCCAGGTGGAAAAGAAAGCCCCATTCATTGATATGTTTGGTGCACAACCCTTGCGTCAAATATACGGTGAGTTCAGGTCATTCTTGCAATAGAGTATGTTGAATCTGAGAGAAGTCTATCGTTATCAGTATGCTTCAGGGCATATAACATTTTATAATCTTTCCCAGTTCCCAGTACTCTCGCACAGGCTTAATGTTTTGTCGTTTTATGTCTCTGGATTATCCATTAATCTGAGCATAGTTGACACCATGCTCTAATTGGCAGGTGCTCCACTCGGCGGCATTGGAGGAGGTACCATCACGAGAGGTTGGAGGGGGGAATTCTGCAGGTGGCAACTTAACCCTGGGATGTACCACTACAAAACTGTCACAGCAAACCAGGTAAACAGGATCTTAAATAGACTGGCTCATTTGAATACATGCTACATCATAAAAGAATGACCTAGTTAGAGGGTAGTTATCTGGCTTCATATATTTTGGTCCCTTTAAATCCTGTACAATGGCTCGCTGACTTATTTAATTCTTGGTAAACAAAGTCCAACAATCACTCCTACAGCATGTTAAGTAACTTATCTCCAAACTTCTATTAGGCTGCTTTCAGTGTCATAAAAACATAAAAGTAGAGCAGCATGTTTTTTCCAAGTTGATCATTCTCTAGTCAGGGAACGCTGGGAAATGTAAATAAAGAGGCAGGTTCAATTTACACAAAAACTTCTGGTAATGACTAATATGTAATCTTTTACTTCCTCATCCTTTTCTCAGTTCACAGTGTGTTTGCGTCGCGGGGGGCAAACAGTTTACCAGCAGGTGCTCTCCGTAGAGCGTCCACCCACATTACAAGGCTGGAACTGGGGCTACTGCGGAGAGTATGCCTTCTATCACGCCCTGTACCCCCGTGCCTGGACCGTCTACCACCTGCCAGGGCAGAATGTCACGCTGACCTGCAGGCAGATCTCCCCAGTCATCCCCCACGACTACCAGGTAGCTGAGGCAGTCCGACAGAGATACTTTGCTGCTGCACATGCCTTGAATAGTCTTGAAAGTTTGTGGATTTGAGAAGGTAGAACACATTTTTGAAAATGAATAGATTCCAAATTCAATCATTACATCAAAGTCATTAAAGGTCCAGTGTGTAGGATTTAGTGGATGTGCAACATGGCGTACTCCAAGGAGGAGGACACGCTCCCTCCTGTAGATCTAAAAGGCTCATTACTTAGTTTCAGGTGATTATACACTAATGAAAACGTAATTATGAATATTTTATTCAATTTCTCTCACTAAATCCCCTGAAATCCTACACACTGGACCTTTTTAAGACTAGAATTAGACAGATAAATTGCACCTCTGCATCATGGTTAATGGTTTAACTGCTGTATCTAACAGCTTGCTTTAGTGAAGCAATCATATGGGTAACATACAGTATGTCCTAATTACAGTATGTTGATAATCCTTTAATTAAAAGAGCATCCACAGAGACCCAGAAAGTTTAAATTGATGTCAAGTGTTCACTTTTTTCCTTCTTCGAGAATCATTATCGATCCATGCCCAAGAACAAACATCATAAAATGCTTTTCTGAAACGCCACCTGATGGCTGCAGTATTTACAGTACATATCTAATATAAAGCATAAATACTTTGTTGTGGTAAAAGTCACATTTTAGAAGGTATATGTTTCTACCACATGTATGTATCTCCCTTCTCTCAGGACTCTAGTCTCCCAGTGGCGGTATTCGTGTGGGACATAGAGAACAAGAACGATTACGCTCTGGATGTCTCCATCATGTTCACCATGGTCAACGGGTCAGGACACAAGGACGACAAGTGTGGGGGACACTGGAATGAACCATTCCACCTGGAGAAAGAGGGGGAGGCAGTGTCTGGGGTCTTGCTACATCACTGCACCACAGTGAACCCTTACACTCTGTGCATCGCAGCACGAGAGCAGGTCTGATTTATGAGGTTTTTTATTTAAGCACCATCAGGGTTTTTTCAGTAGGTTGTAGGTTAGCTGCAGAAAATATCCCCAGGGAATAAACAAGATTTGTAACAATAGTCTCTGTTTTATGGAAGTGGATTTCTATTAATGAGCTGAAATCTGTGCTGTTAATGAGCCTTAGGTTTAAGATTTACCAACAGCGTGTGTGTGTTTGTGTGAACAGCCCGACAGGGAGGTCAGTCACCAGACAGCATTCAGTCCAAAGGGAACCTGCAGCAGCCTATGGAGTGACCTCATCACTGACGGGCGACTTGACTCTCCTACAGGTCAGTGATTAAAAACAGACTGGAGGGATGAGACACAATTGTTCAATTCACAATTAAACAGAAGTCTTCAGTTATGAAGTTGCTCAACATGAAGCAATAACATAAAAAAAGACATGGAAAGAAGAAGTGGCATGAAAACAAATTGTGACCCTCCCCTGGTATCATCCCCTCCCTCTCTCGCTTACCTCTGCAGGATCCAGCCCACCGACGGCTAAGGGAGAGAAGGTGGCGGCAGCATTGGCAGTGGGCTGCTCAGTGCCAGCTCAGAGCCGCAACACCCAGGAGTTCTGTTTAGCCTGGGACATGCCCAAAATCAGCTTTGGCTCTAGGGAGAGGGAACACGTCAGGTATGTTGAACATTAAAGGAAACGCACACGTGGAATGTTGCTTTGCAGAAAACAAGCTGGAGATGTTTGTCACACGCAGACGTTGTTCCCTTTGGCATTAGTTGTTCTATTGACATGCTTAACCAAAAACCCACACTAGTGTTGACTTGTTAACTTTCTTATCTGTGGTTGTTTGGTTTGCATCACTTTGGACTGTGTCAAGCATAAACAAAAGGTTAAGTCCCAATCTCAACACCAAACAAGTATAATTTCAATTCTGTGTGGAAATGCAATGGAAAAGTTTGATCACTAAGATACGTTTTTAAAGACTTTTAACTACAGTGCTTTCTGCTTTTGTATTTGTTGAGCTTTGATGGACATTTTGTGTACTTGTGTCGCCATCATCAGCTTGTTGTTTTTGTGTCTGCAGGAGATACAGTCGTTACTTTGGGACCAAAGGGGATGCGTCCCCCTCGCTCAGTCACTACGCCCTAACACACTACAGTCAGTGGGAGAAGAGAATTGATGAGTGGCAAAGACCCATTCTACAGGACAGGTAGTTCACAGCTTTGGCAGCTCTGGAGGTCAAATGAAACACTAGTTTATCTAAAGCAACCATGATGCATTATGAAACCTTTTTATCAATCAAATCATCGTTTATCCTGTTGTCTTGTACATTGCAGTGCTCTCCCCTCCTGGTATAAGTCAGCCCTATTTAATGAGTTGTACTTTGTGGTGGATGGAGGGACGGTGTGGACAGAGCTACCAGAGGACGCTGATGTCAGCGGTGGTGTGCGCAGCAAGGACGGAGGGCTGCCAGCTCAGCCTGCTGTCGTCAAGGAGTACGGCCGTTTTGCCTACCTAGAAGGTAAGTGACAAGGAGACAGTTGTTAGTCTGAAAGACTTGACAAAGCAGTTTAGAAGTAAAAGACCTTGAAATTATAATTGGGAGTTTTCACTTCTAAAAAACGAGCAGATTGTGTCATAGTATGTTCTTAGATTGTACTTCAGTATGGTCTAGAAACTATCAACTATCAGCCTTCACTGACTGCAGTTTAAAACTAATTAATAATGTGTCATGTCTGCTATAAAAGTAAACTAGAAGTGACGTTAGTTTATTGTCTTGTAATAAACTAAATGCTAAGTCATCTACTTAGGATTCTTCCCATTGTTTGTCTTGTCCTTAATGGAGTATAATGTCCTTAAAAGTGAAAAGAATGATCTAACAATATTTAATGTGTTTTTTAACTCAGTCATTATCGTTTCCCCAGGTCAGGAGTACAGAATGTACAACACATACGATGTGCACTTCTATGCTTCCTTTGCCCTTATCATGCTGTGGCCCAAACTCGCCCTGAGTGTGCAATATGATATTGGTGAGTTAAGTGCTGTCCTCGTGGTGTTTCAGCGATTATCTAAGCATCTGTATTTGATTTAAAAAGTATTACCAGGGCCAGGTTTACAGCTTGATTCTCCCCTCAGCTGGCAGTGTGGTTAACCAGGACCCAACAGAAAGGCTCCATCTGATGAGTGGGCGGTATTCTCCGGTCAAGGCCAAAAATGTGGTGCCTCACGACATAGGAGACCCAGGTAGGAGAAAGATAATCTCATCAACTTCTCTGACAGAAGAGTTTGATTTTAACCTTTCATTTCAGTTCAGTTCAACTTGCAGAGACTTTGTATTGTCTCTCAGTAAAACATGATGACTGTGTCCCCAGATGATGAGCCATGGCAGAGGGTGAATGCCTACCTCATCCACGACACAGCCGACTGGAAGGACTTGAACCTGAAGTTTGTCCTGCAGGTCTACAGGGACTATCATCTCACCCAGGACAGCCAGTACCTGCGGGACATGTGGCCAGTCTGCCAGGTATAAACTGGGTCACACCGGGTTATTTGTCACAGGGTGAGAATTTTGTTCCACCTTGCTGTTTCATTCTGGTTTTGTCTGCTAGGCTGTGATGGAGTCGGAGTTGAAGTTCGACCTGGATGGAGATGGACTGATAGAGAACTCTGGATATGCTGACCAGACCTATGATGGTTGGACTGTGACTGGACCAAGGTGAGAGGATGAAAAAGCATGGTAACCCAGAAAAAAAACACTATAAGTAATGCTTTTTGACATTGAAAAGCAGGAAAATACAGACGAGTGAAAAAATATCAACATATATTAACATCACTACAAAGGACTCCCTCCTTTTTATACCATTCATTTCAGATGTTGTGATATGTAAGAAGAATTAAGTGCTAAGCCCTCCAGTCACTATTCACAGTCAACAACTAACACCCCTAAAATATTCAAGTTCTATCAACAAATTGCTTCAAACATTGAAGCAATAAATACTTAGCTCCCAAAAAATGTACCCTTTTTTATTCGTTTAAATCTAACCCTTGAATGACCCGATCACTCCTCAAACAAAGAAATTGTTTGATACTTGCCGTTGACAATTTTAAGCCTGAATTGAATAGTAAGGGGAAGGGTGAGAGGGAAGGAAATGGAAAAAAAGCATGACTCATGGCAAAAAGCAGGAAAAATTGAGTTGTCCGTTGCTGCAGGCGCTACTCTAAATGTAGCCTGAGAGCTGAGGTTTAGTTCAGAGGCTGCAGCAAAGATTAAAGGCTTTTGGCTTCCAAACTGATGGTTCCTGTTTTACGAGTTCATCCTGCTCACAGTGTGTTATGTTTATTATGCTAAGCTGAGGCTAAACTTGTAGATTCAAAGCAACTGTGGATCTTTAGATACCATCTTACAAAGTAAATCAAGTATTAACTTTTATTTTAACACTGAGGACTGGTACTTGCTTACTTACTTACTGGTACTTAATTTAGAGTTGCATGATAACTACAAGGTTTCATTTGAGTTAAATTCCAGTAAGACTTTTATGCAAATTATATTTGCATCTCTTGGATAAGTCAAGTGGTTGAACCTGTTCTCTCTGGTGTCATGTTGTGTATTTGTATTTCACAGTGCGTACTGTGGTGGGCTGTGGTTGGCATCCCTGTGTACAATGTGTATGATGGCCAGACTGGTGGACAACGAGGAGAAATATCAATGCTACAGAGATATCTTGGACAGGGGCAGCGCTGCTTTTGACAAACTGCTGTGGAACGGTGAGTTCAAATGGGAAAAGTTCATCCAGCTGTAAGTAATTTCTACAGTTAAGTTGTTTAAGACTTGAAATGCTTTGCTTTTATTTTCATCTTTCCTCTTATGTTCAGGCAAGTACTACAATTATGACAGCAGTGGGAGAGACCTTTCTAATAGTGTCATGTCTGACCAGTGTGCCGGCCACTGGTTCCTGAGAGCATCCGGACTGGGGGAGGGAGACTACCAGGCAAGTTTAAACTTGAGCCCCCCCATCTTACAACCTTGGGCAATGACCTTGAATCTCAGAGGCTCCTGTTTTTTGTAGAGGAGATTTTGACCCTTACAGAGCTGTACAAAATGACAACCAGCTGGCCTACAATAGAGCTGCAACGGCCAATCAATTAATCAATTTTCTGTCAACTATTAAATTAATCAGCAATGATTATAATAATAAATCATTTTAAGTCATTTTTTTCAGAAACAATTTCCAAATTATCTGGTTTCTTTACTCCTCTATGACAATAAATGCAAAATCTTTGGCTTGTGCAGAACACAAGACATTTGAGGATGTCACTTTGGGCTTTGTGATCAACATTTCTCACAATTTCATAGATTAAACAACTACCTGATTAATCAAGAAAGAAATTCGACAGATTAATTGATAATGAAAATATTTATTGGTGCAGCCCTAGTCTACAATATATATGATGTATTGCTGAGACCAGATTTTTGAGGTGACATTGATATCAATAAAAATCAATTAAAATTGATTAAACACCACATAAACCAATGAAAAGGGAACTAACTAAATAAAAAATCAAACTTGTTAGTGCTCTCTGGTGGACAAACCATGCAACGACGACATGATAAGCTTATATCAGTCTGTATATCTGTCTAGCTCCCATGTGAAGCACTGTACTGTTTCTACATCAAGGATAAGTGATTGATATTGGGCAAGGCACATTTTTTAACATTCACTATTATTTCGTTTGGCTTCCCCTATAATATACATGCGTAGTAGCAAAATAGCTTTTTGAATGCGCCAAGAGATGCATTTAAAAAGCTAAATACATGCCAAATTGGACACTCTACATTGTTCTTTGTGTTCACAACCTAACATCTCCCCTTTCCCTTTCCCAAGCTTCAAATTACACAAACATCAATAAAGAAATTGTTTTCAGATTTAGACATACATCGAAGCTTTGTGGTCTCAACATCACTTCCTCTCTCCCTCCAGGCTTTCCCAAAAGAAAAAATCCAGAGCGCACTTAAGTCTGTCTTTGACTTGAATGTTATGAGCTTCGCTGGAGGCCAGATGGGCGCAGTCAACGGCATGCGTCCTGAAGGAGTGCCCGACCGTTCCAGTGTCCAGTCAGATGAGGTCTGGATTGGAGTGGTGTATGGACTGGCAGCTACAATGATCCACGAGGTAAGTGTGTGTGTACGTTCGTATCCCCTTTATATTCAAGGGGGCAAAAACAATCAGCCTCATCAGATTTTGATGTCAGAAAACCTAAAGCAGGCTTGACTTACAGAAGTTGTTGATTTAAGCCTGTTTGATCAGAATTTGCTATAATATACATTCATTTTTTTTAATTACAAAAGTAAGAAAAGTATTTGCAGAATGATTTTTTTTTTATAAACTTGAATGAATAAACTTCAGTCAGATACCCAATAAGGATACTCCTTCATCACAAGTATGGATAGTGACACCTCATCTCATCTCTCATCTCATTGTCTTTTCCGCTATTTCCCTGGGGGGACCCCTGGGGTCGCGGGGTGTTGCCGCTTTTATCCCCCCTTTCGGGGGGCTGCGGGGCTACTGGGGCCAAATCCACCGGATAGTGACACATTTTACTTAATATAAAAGTACATAATATGTACCGTATACTCCTTTCAATAGAGTCTTTGCTCAACCATACAAAGTATCATCTTTGCTTAAGTACACTCCCTCAAAGTAACTTGATGTTACATTTTTCCATGCGTTTGTGTGGCTGGTTGTGTTGACTGTGACATTAAATGGTATATTGCTCACACCTCTCTTTTTTTTCCCACCCCAGGGTATGCGGGAGGAGGGTATGCGCACAGCGGAGGGTTGCTACCGGACTGTGTGGGAGAGGCTAGGCATGGCCTTCCAGACTCCTGAAGCCTACTGTGAGAAGGGCATCTATCGCTCTCTGGCATACATGAGACCTTTGAGTGTCTGGGCCATTCAGCTAGCCTTGGACACTTCACAGAAGGATCAGACCACATCGGCCCAAACTGGAGCCACAGATGGGGAGCAGTGACAGAATCTGAAAATCAGATTACCTAGGACCTGAGCCAACAGACTGGTCCGATTCGAAAAGATCAGCGAGTTCCTCTGAAAATGACCTCCAGAGTCCTCTGCAGCCAACACCTCCATCTGCAGAGCTCCGTTTCATCGGTTACTGACTTTACATTCTATCATCTACTGTTTTTGCTTCAAATGTATTGTAATTTGAGGCTTGATGTCAGAACTGTGATGGTTAATGCTTGACAAATTCATTACCTACTGTAGATTAGATTATGACACTGTTAGGTGAGGAGTTTAAAGATTTTAAAGAGACTGCAATTGGTTCTAGATTTGAAAGGCTGCAGTGTGAGGTAGAACACAGGAAATCATAGCCAGTTTGTATTGCTAATTAAAAACTGACCTTGTGTTTCAGCAACATATAGTCTATTTGCACGCATGTACACACACATGCAAGCACTACATTTTACAATCATGTCAATAATAATGTTTGCGTACTTGGAACAAGTTTATATGCTAACTATTTGAAGACTCTTGTGTGTTATTATACCAGCCACATATAGTCATTATTGTCTAACAGATAAGTACATCAGGGGCCTTTAAGTGAATCAGGTCGCATTTGAATGATTTCTCGATCAGAAATACAGACACAAATATTTTCCTTTTCCTCCACTTAAATTTGAATGCTGTACTAAGTGATGTAATATGCGATGAGTAGTGTTGAAATTATTAAAATATTAAAAGAAAATATTATTTTTCTTTCTTTTTTAAAATAGCATTTGGTGCCTTGTTGCATGTTGGCCTACTGTATATCTACTGTATATTAATGTAGTGGCAACATTCACTATGTTTTATAAAATTCAGTACTCATGACAATCATGCTGAATAAATGACTGAATAAGATAAAACAGCAGGTTGTTGTGTTGTTAATTGAACGTGTATGAAAAAAATCCAGTAGTTAATTTACAATTAATGGTGTAATGTTCAAGTTTTTAAGATTGACGTGATGAAATTCAATTTATACTTCAACAATTTACAGGGACATCACA
Organism: Pagrus pagrus; assembly: GCF_965226575.1. NCBI lineage: Eukaryota > Metazoa > Chordata > Actinopteri > Spariformes > Sparidae > Pagrus > Pagrus pagrus. The sequence continues at coordinate 8,527,844 of NC_140204.1, read as the reverse complement.
GGTTATTAGGGCCCAAGCACTGACCTGTGCAATCAGATTCAGAATCAGTATTCCTTTATTGTCCCACAACGGGGAAATTTGTTTGCCACAGCAGCCAAAGGACAGAATATTTACAAAAAACAATAACAATACCCAAAAATTAACAATATAAATTAAAAAGGTAAGAAATAGAATAGACTTGTATATACAAATAAACGTGATTTTTTACAAAATTAACAGCAGTGAATTTTTATTTACAATATAAATAATAAATATGGGTGTTAAGAAAATCGACAGTGCAGAGTGAGCCTGCCAAATACACTGGTATGTCTAATTATAATCTGGCTACATAAAAGTTTTAGTTTCTGGGTTTTAAGCATCTGTGCTGCCTTTAAGTTAATAAATAATTTCAATGAGTTAAAAGGTTAAAAAAAATTGATTTATCTGTATTAGTTCATGTACTGTGCTGCCACCTACTGGTCACAGGTTGATGCAGTCACACACACTGCAACACATGCTTCAGTTGAGCTCAGGCAGGAAAGACGAACACTGCTCGGTGTATGAATCTGTTGGAGGCTTCTCTGTCACGCTTCTGCCTTGGAAATAATGTGTCTGTGAGTAGTATGTGTTGATTAACGCTATATTCTTGCAATCTTAAAGTTTTTACATGTTGTAGATTTCTTTTATCGGGTTAGCTAAACATGTGCTCTGCTAATTAGCAGCAGCTAGCTCTGTTCTTCAATTGGCTTGTAACTTGTAGTTATTGTGTTAGTTAAGCTATTTCTTACAAAGTACAGTGTTTGCTTTGACATAGATGAAGCAAGTGTGTATAATATGTAATATCTCATGTACATGGAAAGTTTTGGGTACTGATTTATGTTTTATCTCTGTAATGTTTCAGTTTTACAAACAAGGCAAAATTGTGGGAAACAATGGTCTCTGCCCTGGGACCAGATGAGACTAAACAGCCATGAGGAAAATCCTACAAAACAACTTCTGCCCTGAGACCAGAAGAGACAGTTGACTCCCTTTTGTCCAACTACGTTGCCTTAAAACAGAAAAATATGACTTCTGCCCTGAGACCAGGAGAGATTCACCTGCCCCCAGACAAAATTGTGGGAAATAGTGGTCTCTGCCCTGGGACAAGATGAGACAGTTGACTCCCTTTTGTCCAACTACGTTGCCTTAAAACAGAAAAATATGACTTCTGCCCTGAGACCAGGAGAGATTCACCTGCCCCCAGACAAAATTGTGGGAAATAGTGGTCTCTGCCCTGGGACCAGATGAGACAGTTGACTCCCTTTTGTCCAACTACGTTGCCTTAAAACAGAAAAATCCAACTTCTGCCCTGAGACCAGGAGAGATTCACCTGCCCTCAGACAAAATTGTGGGAAATAGTGGTCTCTGCCCTGGGACCAGATGAGATTAAACAGCCATGAGGAAAATCCTATAAAACAACTTTTGCCCTGAGAACAGAGGAGACTGTTGACTCCCTTTTTTTCAACTACGCTGCCTTAAAATGGAAAAATATGACTTCTGCCCTGAGACCAGGAGAGATTCACCTGCCCTCAGACAACTTCTGCCCTGGGACCAGAGGAGACAGTTGACTCCCTTTTGTCCAACTACGTTGCCTTAAAACAGAAAAATACGACTTCTGCCCTGAGACCAGGAGAGATTCACCTGCCCTCAGACAAAATTGTGGGAAATAGTGATCTCTGCCCTGGGACCAGATGAGACAGTTGACTCCCTTTTGTCCAACTACGTTGCCTTAAAATAGAAAAATCCAACTTCTGCCCTGAGACCAGGAGAGATTCACCTGCCCTCAGACAAAATTGTGGGAAATAGTGGTCTCTGCCCTGGGACCAGATGAGATTAAACAGCCATGAGGAAAATCCTATAAAACAACTTTTGCCCTGAGAACAGAGGAGACTGTTGACTCCCTTTTTTTCAACTACGCTGCCTTAAAATGGAAAAATATGACTTCTGCCCTGAGACCAGGAGAGATTCACCTGCCCTCAGACAACTTCTGCCCTGAGACCAGAGGAGACAGTTGACTCCCTTTTTTTCCAACTACGTTGCCTTAAAACAGAAAAACACGAATTCTGCCCTGAGACCAGGAGAGATTCACCTGCCCTCAGACAAAATTGTGGGAAACAATGGTCTCTGCCCATGGACCAGATGAGACTAAACAGCCATGAGGAAAATCCTACAAAACAACTTCTGCCCTGAGACCAGAAGAGACAGTTGACTCCCTTTTGTCCAACTACGTTGCCTTAAAACAGAAAAATATGACTTCTGCCCTGAGACCAGGAGAGATTCACCTGCCCCCAGACAAAATTGTGGGAAATAGTGGTCTCTGCCCTGGGACCAGAAGAGACAGTTGACTCCCTTTTGTCCAACTACGTTGCCTTAAAACAGAAAAATATGACTTCTGCCCTGAGACCAGGAGAGATTCACCTGCCCCCAGACAAAATTGTGGGAAATAGTGGTCTCTGCCCTGGGACCAGAAGAGACAGTTGACTCCCTTTTGTCCAACTACGTTGCCTTAAAACAGAAAAATATGACTTCTGCCCTGAGACCAGGAGAGATTCACCTGCCCCCAGACAAAATTGTGGGAAATAGTGGTCTCTGCCCTGGGACCAGAAGAGACAGTTGACTCCCTTTTGTCCAACTAAGTTGCCTTAAAATAGAAAAATCCAACTTCTGCCCTGAGACCAGGAGAGATTCACCTGCCCTCAGACAAAATTGTGGGATATAGTGGTCTCTGCCCTGGGACCAGATGAGATTAAACAGCCATGAGGAAAATCCTATAAAACAACTTTTGCCCTGAGAACAGAGGAGACTGTTGACTCCCTTTTTTTCAACTACGCTGCCTTAAAATGGAAAAATATGACTTCTGCCCTGAGACCAGGAGAGATTCACCTGCCCTCAGACAACTTCTGCCCTGAGACCAGAGGAGACAGTTGACTCCCTTTTTTTCCAACTACGTTGCCTTAAAACAGAAAAACACGAATTCTGCCCTGAGACCAGGAGAGATTCACCTGCCCTCAGACAAAATTGTGGGAAACAATGGTCTCTGCCCATGGACCAGATGAGACTAAACAGCCATGAGGAAAATCCTACAAAACAACTTCTGCCCTGAGACCAGAAGAGACAGTTGACTCCCTTTTGTCCAACTACGTTGCCTTAAAACAGAAAAATATGACTTCTGCCCTGAGACCAGGAGAGATTCACCTGCCCTCAGACAACTTCTGCCCTGGGACCAGAGGAGACAGTTGACTCCCTTTTGTCCAACTACGTTGCCTTAAAACAGAAAAATACGACTTCTGCCCTGAGACCAGGAGAGATTCACCTGCCCTCAGACAAAATTGTGGGAAATAGTGATCTCTGCCCTGGGACCAGATGAGACAGTTGACTCCCTTTTGTCCAACTACGTTGCCTTAAAATAGAAAAATCCAACTTCTGCCCTGAGACCAGGAGAGATTCACCTGCCCTCAGACAAAATTGTGGGAAATAGTGGTCTCTGCCCTGGGACCAGATGAGATTAAACAGCCATGAGGAAAATCCTATAAAACAACTTTTGCCCTGAGAACAGAGGAGACTGTTGACTCCCTTTTTTTCAACTACGCTGCCTTAAAATGGAAAAATATGACTTCTGCCCTGAGACCAGGAGAGATTCACCTGCCCTCAGACAACTTCTGCCCTGAGACCAGAGGAGACAGTTGACTCCCTTTTTTTCCAACTACGTTGCCTTAAAACAGAAAAACACGAATTCTGCCCTGAGACCAGGAGAGATTCACCTGCCCTCAGACAAAATTGTGGGAAACAATGGTCTCTGCCCATGGACCAGATGAGACTAAACAGCCATGAGGAAAATCCTACAAAACAACTTCTGCCCTGAGACCAGAAGAGACAGTTGACTCCCTTTTGTCCAACTACGTTGCCTTAAAACAGAAAAATATGACTTCTGCCCTGAGACCAGGAGAGATTCACCTGCCCCCAGACAAAATTGTGGGAAATAGTGGTCTCTGCCCTGGGACCAGAAGAGACAGTTGACTCCCTTTTGTCCAACTACGTTGCCTTAAAACAGAAAAATATGACTTCTGCCCTGAGACCAGGAGAGATTCACCTGCCCCCAGACAAAATTGTGGGAAATAGTGGTCTCTGCCCTGGGACCAGAAGAGACAGTTGACTCCCTTTTGTCCAACTACGTTGCCTTAAAACAGAAAAATATGACTTCTGCCCTGAGACCAGGAGAGATTCACCTGCCCCCAGACAAAATTGTGGGAAATAGTGGTCTCTGCCCTGGGACCAGAAGAGACAGTTGACTCCCTTTTGTCCAACTAAGTTGCCTTAAAATAGAAAAATCCAACTTCTGCCCTGAGACCAGGAGAGATTCACCTGCCCTCAGACAAAATTGTGGGATATAGTGGTCTCTGCCCTGGGACCAGATGAGATTAAACAGCCATGAGGAAAATCCTATAAAACAACTTTTGCCCTGAGAACAGAGGAGACTGTTGACTCCCTTTTTTTCAACTACGCTGCCTTAAAATGGAAAAATATGACTTCTGCCCTGAGACCAGGAGAGATTCACCTGCCCTCAGACAACTTCTGCCCTGAGACCAGAGGAGACAGTTGACTCCCTTTTTTTCCAACTACGTTGCCTTAAAACAGAAAAACACGAATTCTGCCCTGAGACCAGGAGAGATTCACCTGCCCTCAGACAAAATTGTGGGAAACAATGGTCTCTGCCCATGGACCAGATGAGACTAAACAGCCATGAGGAAAATCCTACAAAACAACTTCTGCCCTGAGACCAGAAGAGACAGTTGACTCCCTTTTGTCCAACTACGTTGCCTTAAAACAGAAAAATATGACTTCTGCCCTGAGACCAGGAGAGATTCACCTGCCCTCAGACAACTTCTGCCCTGGGACCAGAGGAGACAGTTGACTCCCTTTTGTCCAACTACGTTGCCTTAAAACAGAAAAATACGACTTCTGCCCTGAGACCAGGAGAGATTCACCTGCCCTCAGACAAAATTGTGGGAAATAGTGATCTCTGCCCTGGGACCAGATGAGACAGTTGACTCCCTTTTGTCCAACTACGTTGCCTTAAAATAGAAAAATCCAACTTCTGCCCTGAGACCAGGAGAGATTCACCTGCCCTCAGACAAAATTGTGGGAAATAGTGGTCTCTGCCCTGGGACCAGATGAGATTAAACAGCCATGAGGAAAATCCTATAAAACAACTTTTGCCCTGAGAACAGAGGAGACTGTTGACTCCCTTTTTTTCAACTACGCTGCCTTAAAATGGAAAAATATGACTTCTGCCCTGAGACCAGGAGAGATTCACCTGCCCTCAGACAACTTCTGCCCTGAGACCAGAGGAGACAGTTGACTCCCTTTTTTTCCAACTACGTTGCCTTAAAACAGAAAAACACGAATTCTGCCCTGAGACCAGGAGAGATTCACCTGCCCTCAGACAAAATTGTGGGAAACAATGGTCTCTGCCCATGGACCAGATGAGACTAAACAGCCATGAGGAAAATCCTACAAAACAACTTCTGCCCTGAGACCAGAAGAGACAGTTGACTCCCTTTTGTCCAACTACGTTGCCTTAAAACAGAAAAATATGACTTCTGCCCTGAGACCAGGAGAGATTCACCTGCCCCCAGACAAAATTGTGGGAAATAGTGGTCTCTGCCCTGGGACCAGAAGAGACAGTTGACTCCCTTTTGTCCAACTACGTTGCCTTAAAACAGAAAAATATGACTTCTGCCCTGAGACCAGGAGAGATTCACCTGCCCCCAGACAAAATTGTGGGAAATAGTGGTCTCTGCCCTGGGACCAGAAGAGACAGTTGACTCCCTTTTGTCCAACTACGTTGCCTTAAAACAGAAAAATATGACTTCTGCCCTGAGACCAGGAGAGATTCACCTGCCCCCAGACAAAATTGTGGGAAATAGTGGTCTCTGCCCTGGGACCAGAAGAGACAGTTGACTCCCTTTTGTCCAACTAAGTTGCCTTAAAATAGAAAAATCCAACTTCTGCCCTGAGACCAGGAGAGATTCACCTGCCCTCAGACAAAATTGTGGGATATAGTGGTCTCTGCCCTGGGACCAGATGAGATTAAACAGCCATGAGGAAAATCCTATAAAACAACTTTTGCCCTGAGAACAGAGGAGACTGTTGACTCCCTTTTTTTCAACTACGCTGCCTTAAAATGGAAAAATATGACTTCTGCCCTGAGACCAGGAGAGATTCACCTGCCCTCAGACAACTTCTGCCCTGAGACCAGAGGAGACAGTTGACTCCCTTTTTTTCCAACTACGTTGCCTTAAAACAGAAAAACACGAATTCTGCCCTGAGACCAGGAGAGATTCACCTGCCCTCAGACAAAATTGTGGGAAACAATGGTCTCTGCCCATGGACCAGATGAGACTAAACAGCCATGAGGAAAATCCTACAAAACAACTTCTGCCCTGAGACCAGAAGAGACAGTTGACTCCCTTTTGTCCAACTACGTTGCCTTAAAACAGAAAAATATGACTTCTGCCCTGAGACCAGGAGAGATTCACCTGCCCTCAGACAACTTCTGCCCTGGGACCAGAGGAGACAGTTGACTCCCTTTTGTCCAACTACGTTGCCTTAAAACAGAAAAATACGACTTCTGCCCTGAGACCAGGAGAGATTCACCTGCCCTCAGACAAAATTGTGGGAAATAGTGATCTCTGCCCTGGGACCAGATGAGACAGTTGACTCCCTTTTGTCCAACTACGTTGCCTTAAAATAGAAAAATCCAACTTCTGCCCTGAGACCAGGAGAGATTCACCTGCCCTCAGACAAAATTGTGGGAAATAGTGGTCTCTGCCCTGGGACCAGATGAGATTAAACAGCCATGAGGAAAATCCTATAAAACAACTTTTGCCCTGAGAACAGAGGAGACTGTTGACTCCCTTTTTTTCAACTACGCTGCCTTAAAATGGAAAAATATGACTTCTGCCCTGAGACCAGGAGAGATTCACCTGCCCTCAGACAACTTCTGCCCTGAGACCAGAGGAGACAGTTGACTCCCTTTTTTTCCAACTACGTTGCCTTAAAACAGAAAAACACGAATTCTGCCCTGAGACCAGGAGAGATTCACCTGCCCTCAGACAAAATTGTGGGAAACAATGGTCTCTGCCCATGGACCAGATGAGACTAAACAGCCATGAGGAAAATCCTACAAAACAACTTCTGCCCTGAGACCAGAAGAGACAGTTGACTCCCTTTTGTCCAACTACGTTGCCTTAAAACAGAAAAATATGACTTCTGCCCAGAGACCAGGAGAGATTCACCTGCCCCCAGACAAAATTGTGGGAAATAGTGGTCTCTGCCCTGGGACCAGAAGAGACAGTTGACTCCCTTTTGTCCAACTACGTTGCCTTAAAACAGAAAAATATGACTTCTGCCCTGAGACCAGGAGAGATTCACCTGCCCCCAGACAAAATTGTGGGAAATAGTGGTCTCTGCCCTGGGACCAGAAGAGACAGTTGACTCCCTTTTGTCCAACTACGTTGCCTTAAAACAGAAAAATATGACTTCTGCCCTGAGACCAGGAGAGATTCACCTGCCCCCAGACAAAATTGTGGGAAATAGTGGTCTCTGCCCTGGGACCAGATGAGACAGTTGACTCCCTTTTGTCCAACTAAGTTGCCTTAAAACAGAAAAATCCAACTTCTGCCCTGAGGCCAGGAGAGATTCACCTGCCCCCAGACAACTTCTGCCCTGGGACCAGAGGAGACAGTTGACTCCCTTTTGTCCAACTACGTTGCCTTAAAACAGAAAAATCCAACTTCTGCCCTGAGGCCAGGAGAGATTCACCTGCCCTCAGACAAAATTGTGGGAAATAGTGGTCTCTGCCCTGGGACCAGATGAGATTAAACAGCCATGAGGAAAATCCTATAAAACAACTTTTGCCCTGAGAACAGAGGAGACTGTTGACTCCCTTTTTTTCAACTACGCTACCTTAAAATGGAAAAATATGACTTCTGCCCTGAGACCAGGAGAGATTCACCTGCCCTCAGACAACTTCTGCCCTGGGACCAGAGGAGACAGTTGACTCCCTTTTGTCCAACTACGTTGCCTTAAAACAGAAAAATATGACTTCTGCCCTGAGACCAGGAGAGATTCACCTGCCCCCAGACAAAATTGTGGGAAATAGTGGTCTCTGCCCTGGGACCAGATGAGACAGTTGACTCCCTTTTGTCCAACTACGTTGCCTTAAAACAGAAAAATCCAACTTCTGCCCTGAGACCAGGAGAGATTCACCTGCCCTCAGACAACTTCTGCCCTGGGACCAGAGGAGACAGTTGACTCCCTTTTGTCCAACTACGTTGCCTTAAAACAGAAAAATACGACTTCTGCCCTGAGACCAGGAGAGATTCACCTGCCCTCAGACAAAATTGTGGGAAATAGTGATCTCTGCCCTGGGACCAGATGAGACAGTTGACTCCCTTTTGTCCAACTACGTTGCCTTAAAATAGAAAAATCCAACTTCTGCCCTGAGACCAGGAGAGATTCACCTGCCCTCAGACAAAATTGTGGGAAATAGTGGTCTCTGCCCTGGGACCAGATGAGATTAAACAGCCATGAGGAAAATCCTATAAAACAACTTTTGCCCTGAGAACAGAGGAGACTGTTGACTCCCTTTTTTTCAACTACGCTGCCTTAAAATGGAAAAATATGACTTCTGCCCTGAGACCAGGAGAGATTCACCTGCCCTCAGACAACTTCTGCCCTGAGACCAGAGGAGACAGTTGACTCCCTTTTTTTCCAACTACGTTGCCTTAAAACAGAAAAACACGAATTCTGCCCTGAGACCAGGAGAGATTCACCTGCCCTCAGACAAAATTGTGGGAAACAATGGTCTCTGCCCATGGACCAGATGAGACTAAACAGCCATGAGGAAAATCCTACAAAACAACTTCTGCCCTGAGACCAGAAGAGACAGTTGACTCCCTTTTGTCCAACTACGTTGCCTTAAAACAGAAAAATATGACTTCTGCCCTGAGACCAGGAGAGATTCACCTGCCCTCAGACAACTTCTGCCCTGGGACCAGAGGAGACAGTTGACTCCCTTTTGTCCAACTACGTTGCCTTAAAACAGAAAAATACGACTTCTGCCCTGAGACCAGGAGAGATTCACCTGCCCTCAGACAAAATTGTGGGAAATAGTGATCTCTGCCCTGGGACCAGATGAGACAGTTGACTCCCTTTTGTCCAACTACGTTGCCTTAAAATAGAAAAATCCAACTTCTGCCCTGAGACCAGGAGAGATTCACCTGCCCTCAGACAAAATTGTGGGAAATAGTGGTCTCTGCCCTGGGACCAGATGAGATTAAACAGCCATGAGGAAAATCCTATAAAACAACTTTTGCCCTGAGAACAGAGGAGACTGTTGACTCCCTTTTTTTCAACTACGCTGCCTTAAAATGGAAAAATATGACTTCTGCCCTGAGACCAGGAGAGATTCACCTGCCCTCAGACAACTTCTGCCCTGAGACCAGAGGAGACAGTTGACTCCCTTTTTTTCCAACTACGTTGCCTTAAAACAGAAAAACACGAATTCTGCCCTGAGACCAGGAGAGATTCACCTGCCCTCAGACAAAATTGTGGGAAACAATGGTCTCTGCCCATGGACCAGATGAGACTAAACAGCCATGAGGAAAATCCTACAAAACAACTTCTGCCCTGAGACCAGAAGAGACAGTTGACTCCCTTTTGTCCAACTACGTTGCCTTAAAACAGAAAAATATGACTTCTGCCCTGAGACCAGGAGAGATTCACCTGCCCCCAGACAAAATTGTGGGAAATAGTGGTCTCTGCCCTGGGACCAGAAGAGACAGTTGACTCCCTTTTGTCCAACTACGTTGCCTTAAAACAGAAAAATATGACTTCTGCCCTGAGACCAGGAGAGATTCACCTGCCCCCAGACAAAATTGTGGGAAATAGTGGTCTCTGCCCTGGGACCAGAAGAGACAGTTGACTCCCTTTTGTCCAACTACGTTGCCTTAAAACAGAAAAATATGACTTCTGCCCTGAGACCAGGAGAGATTCACCTGCCCCCAGACAAAATTGTGGGAAATAGTGGTCTCTGCCCTGGGACCAGAAGAGACAGTTGACTCCCTTTTGTCCAACTAAGTTGCCTTAAAATAGAAAAATCCAACTTCTGCCCTGAGACCAGGAGAGATTCACCTGCCCTCAGACAAAATTGTGGGATATAGTGGTCTCTGCCCTGGGACCAGATGAGATTAAACAGCCATGAGGAAAATCCTATAAAACAACTTTTGCCCTGAGAACAGAGGAGACTGTTGACTCCCTTTTTTTCAACTACGCTGCCTTAAAATGGAAAAATATGACTTCTGCCCTGAGACCAGGAGAGATTCACCTGCCCTCAGACAACTTCTGCCCTGAGACCAGAGGAGACAGTTGACTCCCTTTTTTTCCAACTACGTTGCCTTAAAACAGAAAAACACGAATTCTGCCCTGAGACCAGGAGAGATTCACCTGCCCTCAGACAAAATTGTGGGAAACAATGGTCTCTGCCCATGGACCAGATGAGACTAAACAGCCATGAGGAAAATCCTACAAAACAACTTCTGCCCTGAGACCAGAAGAGACAGTTGACTCCCTTTTGTCCAACTACGTTGCCTTAAAACAGAAAAATATGACTTCTGCCCTGAGACCAGGAGAGATTCACCTGCCCTCAGACAACTTCTGCCCTGGGACCAGAGGAGACAGTTGACTCCCTTTTGTCCAACTACGTTGCCTTAAAACAGAAAAATACGACTTCTGCCCTGAGACCAGGAGAGATTCACCTGCCCTCAGACAAAATTGTGGGAAATAGTGATCTCTGCCCTGGGACCAGATGAGACAGTTGACTCCCTTTTGTCCAACTACGTTGCCTTAAAATAGAAAAATCCAACTTCTGCCCTGAGACCAGGAGAGATTCACCTGCCCTCAGACAAAATTGTGGGAAATAGTGGTCTCTGCCCTGGGACCAGATGAGATTAAACAGCCATGAGGAAAATCCTATAAAACAACTTTTGCCCTGAGAACAGAGGAGACTGTTGACTCCCTTTTTTTCAACTACGCTGCCTTAAAATGGAAAAATATGACTTCTGCCCTGAGACCAGGAGAGATTCACCTGCCCTCAGACAACTTCTGCCCTGAGACCAGAGGAGACAGTTGACTCCCTTTTTTTCCAACTACGTTGCCTTAAAACAGAAAAACACGAATTCTGCCCTGAGACCAGGAGAGATTCACCTGCCCTCAGACAAAATTGTGGGAAACAATGGTCTCTGCCCATGGACCAGATGAGACTAAACAGCCATGAGGAAAATCCTACAAAACAACTTCTGCCCTGAGACCAGAAGAGACAGTTGACTCCCTTTTGTCCAACTACGTTGCCTTAAAACAGAAAAATATGACTTCTGCCCAGAGACCAGGAGAGATTCACCTGCCCCCAGACAAAATTGTGGGAAATAGTGGTCTCTGCCCTGGGACCAGAAGAGACAGTTGACTCCCTTTTGTCCAACTACGTTGCCTTAAAACAGAAAAATATGACTTCTGCCCTGAGACCAGGAGAGATTCACCTGCCCCCAGACAAAATTGTGGGAAATAGTGGTCTCTGCCCTGGGACCAGAAGAGACAGTTGACTCCCTTTTGTCCAACTACGTTGCCTTAAAACAGAAAAATATGACTTCTGCCCTGAGACCAGGAGAGATTCACCTGCCCCCAGACAAAATTGTGGGAAATAGTGGTCTCTGCCCTGGGACCAGATGAGACAGTTGACTCCCTTTTGTCCAACTAAGTTGCCTTAAAACAGAAAAATCCAACTTCTGCCCTGAGGCCAGGAGAGATTCACCTGCCCCCAGACAACTTCTGCCCTGGGACCAGAGGAGACAGTTGACTCCCTTTTGTCCAACTACGTTGCCTTAAAACAGAAAAATCCAACTTCTGCCCTGAGGCCAGGAGAGATTCACCTGCCCTCAGACAAAATTGTGGGAAATAGTGGTCTCTGCCCTGGGACCAGATGAGATTAAACAGCCATGAGGAAAATCCTATAAAACAACTTTTGCCCTGAGAACAGAGGAGACTGTTGACTCCCTTTTTTTCAACTACGCTACCTTAAAATGGAAAAATATGACTTCTGCCCTGAGACCAGGAGAGATTCACCTGCCCTCAGACAACTTCTGCCCTGGGACCAGAGGAGACAGTTGACTCCCTTTTGTCCAACTACGTTGCCTTAAAACAGAAAAATATGACTTCTGCCCAGAGACCAGGAGAGATTCACCTGCCCCCAGACAAAATTGTGGGAAATAGTGGTCTCTGCCCTGGGACCAGATGAGACAGTTGACTCCCTTTTGTCCAACTACGTTGCCTTAAAACAGAAAAATCCAACTTCTGCCCTGAGACCAGGAGAGATTCACCTGCCCTCAGACAACTTCTGCCCTGGGACCAGAGGAGACAGTTGACTCCCTTTTGTCCAACTACGTTGCCTTAAAACAGAAAAATACGACTTCTGCCCTGAGACCAGGAGAGATTCACCTGCCCTCAGACAAAATTGTGGGAAATAGTGATCTCTGCCCTGGGACCAGATGAGACAGTTGACTCCCTTTTGTCCAACTACGTTGCCTTAAAATAGAAAAATCCAACTTCTGCCCTGAGACCAGGAGAGATTCACCTGCCCTCAGACAAAATTGTGGGAAATAGTGGTCTCTGCCCTGGGACCAGATGAGATTAAACAGCCATGAGGAAAATCCTATAAAACAACTTTTGCCCTGAGAACAGAGGAGACTGTTGACTCCCTTTTTTTCAACTACGCTGCCTTAAAATGGAAAAATATGACTTCTGCCCTGAGACCAGGAGAGATTCACCTGCCCTCAGACAACTTCTGCCCTGAGACCAGAGGAGACAGTTGACTCCCTTTTTTTCCAACTACGTTGCCTTAAAACAGAAAAACACGAATTCTGCCCTGAGACCAGGAGAGATTCACCTGCCCTCAGACAAAATTGTGGGAAACAATGGTCTCTGCCCATGGACCAGATGAGACTAAACAGCCATGAGGAAAATCCTACAAAACAACTTCTGCCCTGAGACCAGAAGAGACAGTTGACTCCCTTTTGTCCAACTACGTTGCCTTAAAACAGAAAAATATGACTTCTGCCCTGAGACCAGGAGAGATTCACCTGCCCCCAGACAAAATTGTGGGAAATAGTGGTCTCTGCCCTGGGACCAGAAGAGACAGTTGACTCCCTTTTGTCCAACTACGTTGCCTTAAAACAGAAAAATATGACTTCTGCCCTGAGACCAGGAGAGATTCACCTGCCCCCAGACAAAATTGTGGGAAATAGTGGTCTCTGCCCTGGGACCAGAAGAGACAGTTGACTCCCTTTTGTCCAACTACGTTGCCTTAAAACAGAAAAATATGACTTCTGCCCTGAGACCAGGAGAGATTCACCTGCCCCCAGACAAAATTGTGGGAAATAGTGGTCTCTGCCCTGGGACCAGAAGAGACAGTTGACTCCCTTTTGTCCAACTAAGTTGCCTTAAAATAGAAAAATCCAACTTCTGCCCTGAGACCAGGAGAGATTCACCTGCCCTCAGACAAAATTGTGGGATATAGTGGTCTCTGCCCTGGGACCAGATGAGATTAAACAGCCATGAGGAAAATCCTATAAAACAACTTTTGCCCTGAGAACAGAGGAGACTGTTGACTCCCTTTTTTTCAACTACGCTGCCTTAAAATGGAAAAATATGACTTCTGCCCTGAGACCAGGAGAGATTCACCTGCCCTCAGACAACTTCTGCCCTGAGACCAGAGGAGACAGTTGACTCCCTTTTTTTCCAACTACGTTGCCTTAAAACAGAAAAACACGAATTCTGCCCTGAGACCAGGAGAGATTCACCTGCCCTCAGACAAAATTGTGGGAAACAATGGTCTCTGCCCATGGACCAGATGAGACTAAACAGCCATGAGGAAAATCCTACAAAACAACTTCTGCCCTGAGACCAGAAGAGACAGTTGACTCCCTTTTGTCCAACTACGTTGCCTTAAAACAGAAAAATATGACTTCTGCCCTGAGACCAGGAGAGATTCACCTGCCCTCAGACAACTTCTGCCCTGGGACCAGAGGAGACAGTTGACTCCCTTTTGTCCAACTACGTTGCCTTAAAACAGAAAAATACGACTTCTGCCCTGAGACCAGGAGAGATTCACCTGCCCTCAGACAAAATTGTGGGAAATAGTGATCTCTGCCCTGGGACCAGATGAGACAGTTGACTCCCTTTTGTCCAACTACGTTGCCTTAAAATAGAAAAATCCAACTTCTGCCCTGAGACCAGGAGAGATTCACCTGCCCTCAGACAAAATTGTGGGAAATAGTGGTCTCTGCCCTGGGACCAGATGAGATTAAACAGCCATGAGGAAAATCCTATAAAACAACTTTTGCCCTGAGAACAGAGGAGACTGTTGACTCCCTTTTTTTCAACTACGCTGCCTTAAAATGGAAAAATATGACTTCTGCCCTGAGACCAGGAGAGATTCACCTGCCCTCAGACAACTTCTGCCCTGAGACCAGAGGAGACAGTTGACTCCCTTTTTTTCCAACTACGTTGCCTTAAAACAGAAAAACACGAATTCTGCCCTGAGACCAGGAGAGATTCACCTGCCCTCAGACAAAATTGTGGGAAACAATGGTCTCTGCCCATGGACCAGATGAGACTAAACAGCCATGAGGAAAATCCTACAAAACAACTTCTGCCCTGAGACCAGAAGAGACAGTTGACTCCCTTTTGTCCAACTACGTTGCCTTAAAACAGAAAAATATGACTTCTGCCCTGAGACCAGGAGAGATTCACCTGCCCCCAGACAAAATTGTGGGAAATAGTGGTCTCTGCCCTGGGACCAGAAGAGACAGTTGACTCCCTTTTGTCCAACTACGTTGCCTTAAAACAGAAAAATATGACTTCTGCCCTGAGACCAGGAGAGATTCACCTGCCCCCAGACAAAATTGTGGGAAATAGTGGTCTCTGCCCTGGGACCAGAAGAGACAGTTGACTCCCTTTTGTCCAACTACGTTGCCTTAAAACAGAAAAATATGACTTCTGCCCTGAGACCAGGAGAGATTCACCTGCCCCCAGACAAAATTGTGGGAAATAGTGGTCTCTGCCCTGGGACCAGAAGAGACAGTTGACTCCCTTTTGTCCAACTACGTTGCCTTAAAATAGAAAAATCCCACTTCTGCCCTGAGACCAGGAGAGATTCACCTGCCCTCAGACAAAATTGTGGGATATAGTGGTCTCTGCCCTGGGACCAGATGAGATTAAACAGCCATGAGGAAAATCCTATAAAACAACTTTTGCCCTGAGAACAGAGGAGACTGTTGACTCCCTTTTTTTCAACTACGCTGCCTTAAAATGGAAAAATATGACTTCTGCCCTGAGACCAGGAGAGATTCACCTGCCCTCAGACAACTTCTGCCCTGAGACCAGAGGAGACAGTTGACTCCCTTTTTTTCCAACTACGTTGCCTTAAAACAGAAAAACACGAATTCTGCCCTGAGACCAGGAGAGATTCACCTGCCCTCAGACAAAATTGTGGGAAACAATGGTCTCTGCCCATGGACCAGATGAGACTAAACAGCCATGAGGAAAATCCTACAAAACAACTTCTGCCCTGAGACCAGAAGAGACAGTTGACTCCCTTTTGTCCAACTACGTTGCCTTAAAACAGAAAAATATGACTTCTGCCCTGAGACCAGGAGAGATTCACCTGCCCCCAGACAAAATTGTGGGAAATAGTGGTCTCTGCCCTGGGACCAGAAGAGACAGTTGACTCCCTTTTGTCCAACTACGTTGCCTTAAAACAGAAAAATATGACTTCTGCCCTGAGACCAGGAGAGATTCACCTGCCCCCAGACAAAATTGTGGGAAATAGTGGTCTCTGCCCTGGGACCAGATGAGACAGTTGACTCCCTTTTGTCCAACTAAGTTGCCTTAAAACAGAAAAATCCAACTTCTGCCCTGAGGCCAGGAGAGATTCACCTGCCCCCAGACAACTTCTGCCCTGGGACCAGAGGAGACAGTTGACTCCCTTTTGTCCAACTACGTTGCCTTAAAACAGAAAAATCCAACTTCTGCCCTGAGACCAGGAGAGATTCACCTGCCCTCAGACAAAATTGTGGGATATAGTGGTCTCTGCCCTGGGACCAGATGAGATTAAACAGCCATGAGGAAAATCCTATAAAACAACTTTTGCCCTGAGAACAGAGGAGACTGTTGACTCCCTTTTTTTCAACTACGCTGCCTTAAAATGGAAAAATATGACTTCTGCCCTGAGACCAGGAGAGATTCACCTGCCCTCAGACAACTTCTGCCCTGAGACCAGAGGAGACAGTTGACTCCCTTTTTTTCCAACTACGTTGCCTTAAAACAGAAAAACACGAATTCTGCCCTGAGACCAGGAGAGATTCACCTGCCCTCAGACAAAATTGTGGGAAACAATGGTCTCTGCCCATGGACCAGATGAGACTAAACAGCCATGAGGAAAATCCTACAAAACAACTTCTGCCCTGAGACCAGAAGAGACAGTTGACTCCCTTTTGTCCAACTACGTTGCCTTAAAACAGAAAAATATGACTTCTGCCCTGAGACCAGGAGAGATTCACCTGCCCTCAGACAACTTCTGCCCTGGGACCAGAGGAGACAGTTGACTCCCTTTTGTCCAACTACGTTGCCTTAAAACAGAAAAATACGACTTCTGCCCTGAGACCAGGAGAGATTCACCTGCCCTCAGACAAAATTGTGGGAAATAGTGATCTCTGCCCTGGGACCAGATGAGACAGTTGACTCCCTTTTGTCCAACTACGTTGCCTTAAAATAGAAAAATCCAACTTCTGCCCTGAGACCAGGAGAGATTCACCTGCCCTCAGACAAAATTGTGGGAAATAGTGGTCTCTGCCCTGGGACCAGATGAGATTAAACAGCCATGAGGAAAATCCTATAAAACAACTTTTGCCCTGAGAACAGAGGAGACTGTTGACTCCCTTTTTTTCAACTACGCTGCCTTAAAATGGAAAAATATGACTTCTGCCCTGAGACCAGGAGAGATTCACCTGCCCTCAGACAACTTCTGCCCTGAGACCAGAGGAGACAGTTGACTCCCTTTTTTTCCAACTACGTTGCCTTAAAACAGAAAAACACGAATTCTGCCCTGAGACCAGGAGAGATTCACCTGCCCTCAGACAAAATTGTGGGAAACAATGGTCTCTGCCCATGGACCAGATGAGACTAAACAGCCATGAGGAAAATCCTACAAAACAACTTCTGCCCTGAGACCAGAAGAGACAGTTGACTCCCTTTTGTCCAACTACGTTGCCTTAAAACAGAAAAATATGACTTCTGCCCTGAGACCAGGAGAGATTCACCTGCCCCCAGACAAAATTGTGGGAAATAGTGGTCTCTGCCCTGGGACCAGAAGAGACAGTTGACTCCCTTTTGTCCAACTACGTTGCCTTAAAACAGAAAAATATGACTTCTGCCCTGAGACCAGGAGAGATTCACCTGCCCCCAGACAAAATTGTGGGAAATAGTGGTCTCTGCCCTGGGACCAGAAGAGACAGTTGACTCCCTTTTGTCCAACTACGTTGCCTTAAAACAGAAAAATATGACTTCTGCCCTGAGACCAGGAGAGATTCACCTGCCCCCAGACAAAATTGTGGGAAATAGTGGTCTCTGCCCTGGGACCAGAAGAGACAGTTGACTCCCTTTTGTCCAACTACGTTGCCTTAAAATAGAAAAATCCCACTTCTGCCCTGAGACCAGGAGAGATTCACCTGCCCTCAGACAAAATTGTGGGATATAGTGGTCTCTGCCCTGGGACCAGATGAGATTAAACAGCCATGAGGAAAATCCTATAAAACAACTTTTGCCCTGAGAACAGAGGAGACTGTTGACTCCCTTTTTTTCAACTACGCTGCCTTAAAATGGAAAAATATGACTTCTGCCCTGAGACCAGGAGAGATTCACCTGCCCTCAGACAACTTCTGCCCTGAGACCAGAGGAGACAGTTGACTCCCTTTTTTTCCAACTACGTTGCCTTAAAACAGAAAAACACGAATTCTGCCCTGAGACCAGGAGAGATTCACCTGCCCTCAGACAAAATTGTGGGAAACAATGGTCTCTGCCCATGGACCAGATGAGACTAAACAGCCATGAGGAAAATCCTACAAAACAACTTCTGCCCTGAGACCAGAAGAGACAGTTGACTCCCTTTTGTCCAACTACGTTGCCTTAAAACAGAAAAATATGACTTCTGCCCTGAGACCAGGAGAGATTCACCTGCCCCCAGACAAAATTGTGGGAAATAGTGGTCTCTGCCCTGGGACCAGAAGAGACAGTTGACTCCCTTTTGTCCAACTACGTTGCCTTAAAACAGAAAAATATGACTTCTGCCCTGAGACCAGGAGAGATTCACCTGCCCCCAGACAAAATTGTGGGAAATAGTGGTCTCTGCCCTGGGACCAGATGAGACAGTTGACTCCCTTTTGTCCAACTAAGTTGCCTTAAAACAGAAAAATCCAACTTCTGCCCTGAGGCCAGGAGAGATTCACCTGCCCCCAGACAACTTCTGCCCTGGGACCAGAGGAGACAGTTGACTCCCTTTTGTCCAACTACGTTGCCTTAAAACAGAAAAATCCAACTTCTGCCCTGAGACCAGGAGAGATTCACCTGCCCTCAGACAAAATTGTGGGATATAGTGGTCTCTGCCCTGGGACCAGATGAGATTAAACAGCCATGAGGAAAATCCTATAAAACAACTTTTGCCCTGAGAACAGAGGAGACTGTTGACTCCCTTTTTTTCAACTACGCTGCCTTAAAATGGAAAAATATGACTTCTGCCCTGAGACCAGGAGAGATTCACCTGCCCTCAGACAACTTCTGCCCTGAGACCAGAGGAGACAGTTGACTCCCTTTTTTTCCAACTACGTTGCCTTAAAACAGAAAAACACGAATTCTGCCCTGAGACCAGGAGAGATTCACCTGCCCTCAGACAAAATTGTGGGAAACAATGGTCTCTGCCCATGGACCAGATGAGACTAAACAGCCATGAGGAAAATCCTACAAAACAACTTCTGCCCTGAGACCAGAAGAGACAGTTGACTCCCTTTTGTCCAACTACGTTGCCTTAAAACAGAAAAATATGACTTCTGCCCTGAGACCAGGAGAGATTCACCTGCCCTCAGACAACTTCTGCCCTGGGACCAGAGGAGACAGTTGACTCCCTTTTGTCCAACTACGTTGCCTTAAAACAGAAAAATACGACTTCTGCCCTGAGACCAGGAGAGATTCACCTGCCCTCAGACAAAATTGTGGGAAATAGTGATCTCTGCCCTGGGACCAGATGAGACAGTTGACTCCCTTTTGTCCAACTACGTTGCCTTAAAATAGAAAAATCCAACTTCTGCCCTGAGACCAGGAGAGATTCACCTGCCCTCAGACAAAATTGTGGGAAATAGTGGTCTCTGCCCTGGGACCAGATGAGATTAAACAGCCATGAGGAAAATCCTATAAAACAACTTTTGCCCTGAGAACAGAGGAGACTGTTGACTCCCTTTTTTTCAACTACGCTGCCTTAAAATGGAAAAATATGACTTCTGCCCTGAGACCAGGAGAGATTCACCTGCCCTCAGACAACTTCTGCCCTGAGACCAGAGGAGACAGTTGACTCCCTTTTTTTCCAACTACGTTGCCTTAAAACAGAAAAACACGAATTCTGCCCTGAGACCAGGAGAGATTCACCTGCCCTCAGACAAAATTGTGGGAAACAATGGTCTCTGCCCATGGACCAGATGAGACTAAACAGCCATGAGGAAAATCCTACAAAACAACTTCTGCCCTGAGACCAGAAGAGACAGTTGACTCCCTTTTGTCCAACTACGTTGCCTTAAAACAGAAAAATATGACTTCTGCCCTGAGACCAGGAGAGATTCACCTGCCCCCAGACAAAATTGTGGGAAATAGTGGTCTCTGCCCTGGGACCAGAAGAGACAGTTGACTCCCTTTTGTCCAACTACGTTGCCTTAAAACAGAAAAATATGACTTCTGCCCTGAGACCAGGAGAGATTCACCTGCCCCCAGACAAAATTGTGGGAAATAGTGGTCTCTGCCCTGGGACCAGAAGAGACAGTTGACTCCCTTTTGTCCAACTACGTTGCCTTAAAACAGAAAAATATGACTTCTGCCCTGAGACCAGGAGAGATTCACCTGCCCCCAGACAAAATTGTGGGAAATAGTGGTCTCTGCCCTGGGACCAGAAGAGACAGTTGACTCCCTTTTGTCCAACTACGTTGCCTTAAAATAGAAAAATCCCACTTCTGCCCTGAGACCAGGAGAGATTCACCTGCCCTCAGACAAAATTGTGGGATATAGTGGTCTCTGCCCTGGGACCAGATGAGATTAAACAGCCATGAGGAAAATCCTATAAAACAACTTTTGCCCTGAGAACAGAGGAGACTGTTGACTCCCTTTTTTTCAACTACGCTGCCTTAAAATGGAAAAATATGACTTCTGCCCTGAGACCAGGAGAGATTCACCTGCCCTCAGACAACTTCTGCCCTGAGACCAGAGGAGACAGTTGACTCCCTTTTTTTCCAACTACGTTGCCTTAAAACAGAAAAACACGAATTCTGCCCTGAGACCAGGAGAGATTCACCTGCCCTCAGACAAAATTGTGGGAAACAATGGTCTCTGCCCATGGACCAGATGAGACTAAACAGCCATGAGGAAAATCCTACAAAACAACTTCTGCCCTGAGACCAGAAGAGACAGTTGACTCCCTTTTGTCCAACTACGTTGCCTTAAAACAGAAAAATATGACTTCTGCCCAGAGACCAGGAGAGATTCACCTGCCCCCAGACAAAATTGTGGGAAATAGTGGTCTCTGCCCTGGGACCAGAAGAGACAGTTGACTCCCTTTTGTCCAACTACGTTGCCTTAAAACAGAAAAATATGACTTCTGCCCTGAGACCAGGAGAGATTCACCTGCCCCCAGACAAAATTGTGGGAAATAGTGGTCTCTGCCCTGGGACCAGAAGAGACAGTTGACTCCCTTTTGTCCAACTACGTTGCCTTAAAACAGAAAAATATGACTTCTGCCCTGAGACCAGGAGAGATTCACCTGCCCCCAGACAAAATTGTGGGAAATAGTGGTCTCTGCCCTGGGACCAGATGAGACAGTTGACTCCCTTTTGTCCAACTAAGTTGCCTTAAAACAGAAAAATCCAACTTCTGCCCTGAGGCCAGGAGAGATTCACCTGCCCCCAGACAACTTCTGCCCTGGGACCAGAGGAGACAGTTGACTCCCTTTTGTCCAACTACGTTGCCTTAAAACAGAAAAATCCAACTTCTGCCCTGAGGCCAGGAGAGATTCACCTGCCCTCAGACAAAATTGTGGGAAATAGTGGTCTCTGCCCTGGGACCAGATGAGATTAAACAGCCATGAGGAAAATCCTATAAAACAACTTTTGCCCTGAGAACAGAGGAGACTGTTGACTCCCTTTTTTTCAACTACGCTACCTTAAAATGGAAAAATATGACTTCTGCCCTGAGACCAGGAGAGATTCACCTGCCCTCAGACAACTTCTGCCCTTGGACCAGAGGAGACAGTTGACTCCCTTTTGTCCAACTACGTTGCCTTAAAACAGAAAAATATGACTTCTGCCCAGAGACCAGGAGAGATTCACCTGCCCCCAGACAAAATTGTGGGAAATAGTGGTCTCTGCCCTGGGACCAGATGAGACAGTTGACTCCCTTTTGTCCAACTACGTTGCCTTAAAACAGAAAAATCCAACTTCTGCCCTGAGACCAGGAGAGATTCACCTGCCCTCAGACAACTTCTGCCCTGGGACCAGAGGAGACAGTTGACTCCCTTTTGTCCAACTACGTTGCCTTAAAACAGAAAAATATGACTTCTGCCCTGAGACCAGGAGAGATTCACCTGCCCCCAGACAAAATTGTGGGAAATGGTGGTCTCTGCCCTGGGACCAGATGAGACAGTTGACTCCCTTTTGTCCAACTACGTTGCCTTAAAACAGAAAAATATGACTTCTGCCCTGAGACCAGGAGAGATCCACCTGCCCCCAGACAAAATTGTGGGAAATAGTGGTCTCTGCCCTGGGACCAGATGAGACAGTTGACTCCCTTTTGTCCAACTACGTTGCCTTAAAACAGAAAAATATGACTTCTGCCCTGAGACCAGGAGAGATTCACCTGCCCCCAGACAAAATTGTGGGAAATAGTGGTCTCTGCCCTGGGACCAGATGAGACAGTTGACTCCCTTTTGTCCAACTACGTTGCCTTAAAACAGAAAAATCCAACTTCTGCCCTGAGACCAGGAGAGATTCACCTGCCCTCAGACAACTTCTGCCCTGGGACCAGAGGAGACAGTTGACTCCCTTTTGTCCAACTACGTTGCCTTAAAACAGAAAAATACGACTTCTGCCCTGAGACCAGGAGAGATTCACCTGCCCTCAGACAAAATTGTGGGAAATAGTGATCTCTGCCCTGGGACCAGATGAGACAGTTGACTCCCTTTTGTCCAACTACGTTGCCTTAAAACAGAAAAATCCAACTTCTGCCCTGAGACCAGGAGAGATTCACCTGCCCTCAGACAACTTCTGCCCTGAGACCAGAGGAGACAGTTGACTCCCTTTTTTTCCAACTACGTTGCCTTAAAACAGAAAAACACGAATTCTGCCCTGAGACCAGGAGAGATTCACCTGCCCTCAGACAAAATTGTGGGAAACAATGGTCTCTGCCCATGGACCAGATGAGACTAAACAGCCATGAGGAAAATCCTACAAAACAACTTCTGCCCTGAGACCAGAAGAGACAGTTGACTCCCTTTTGTCCAACTACGTTGCCTTAAAACAGAAAAATATGACTTCTGCCCAGAGACCAGGAGAGATTCACCTGCCCCCAGACAAAATTGTGGGAAATAGTGGTCTCTGCCCTGGGACCAGAAGAGACAGTTGACTCCCTTTTGTCCAACTACGTTGCCTTAAAACAGAAAAATATGACTTCTGCCCTGAGACCAGGAGAGATTCACCTGCCCCCAGACAAAATTGTGGGAAATAGTGGTCTCTGCCCTGGGACCAGAAGAGACAGTTGACTCCCTTTTGTCCAACTACGTTGCCTTAAAACAGAAAAATATGACTTCTGCCCTGAGACCAGGAGAGATTCACCTGCCCCCAGACAAAATTGTGGGAAATAGTGGTCTCTGCCCTGGGACCAGATGAGACAGTTGACTCCCTTTTGTCCAACTAAGTTGCCTTAAAACAGAAAAATCCAACTTCTGCCCTGAGGCCAGGAGAGATTCACCTGCCCCCAGACAACTTCTGCCCTGGGACCAGAGGAGACAGTTGACTCCCTTTTGTCCAACTACGTTGCCTTAAAACAGAAAAATCCAACTTCTGCCCTGAGGCCAGGAGAGATTCACCTGCCCTCAGACAAAATTGTGGGAAATAGTGGTCTCTGCCCTGGGACCAGATGAGATTAAACAGCCATGAGGAAAATCCTATAAAACAACTTTTGCCCTGAGAACAGAGGAGACTGTTGACTCCCTTTTTTTCAACTACGCTACCTTAAAATGGAAAAATATGACTTCTGCCCTGAGACCAGGAGAGATTCACCTGCCCTCAGACAACTTCTGCCCTGGGACCAGAGGAGACAGTTGACTCCCTTTTGTCCAACTACGTTGCCTTAAAACAGAAAAATATGACTTCTGCCCAGAGACCAGGAGAGATTCACCTGCCCCCAGACAAAATTGTGGGAAATAGTGGTCTCTGCCCTGGGACCAGATGAGACAGTTGACTCCCTTTTGTCCAACTACGTTGCCTTAAAACAGAAAAATCCAACTTCTGCCCTGAGACCAGGAGAGATTCACCTGCCCTCAGACAACTTCTGCCCTGGGACCAGAGGAGACAGTTGACTCCCTTTTGTCCAACTACGTTGCCTTAAAACAGAAAAATATGACTTCTGCCCTGAGACCAGGAGAGATTCACCTGCCCCCAGACAAAATTGTGGGAAATGGTGGTCTCTGCCCTGGGACCAGATGAGACAGTTGACTCCCTTTTGTCCAACTACGTTGCCTTAAAACAGAAAAATATGACTTCTGCCCTGAGACCAGGAGAGATCCACCTGCCCCCAGACAAAATTGTGGGAAATAGTGGTCTCTGCCCTGGGACCAGATGAGACAGTTGACTCCCTTTTGTCCAACTACGTTGCCTTAAAACAGAAAAATATGACTTCTGCCCTGAGACCAGGAGAGATTCACCTGCCCCCAGACAAAATTGTGGGAAATAGTGGTCTCTGCCCTGGGACCAGATGAGACAGTTGACTCCCTTTTGTCCAACTACGTTGCCTTAAAACAGAAAAATCCAACTTCTGCCCTGAGACCAGGAGAGATTCACCTGCCCTCAGACAACTTCTGCCCTGGGACCAGAGGAGACAGTTGACTCCCTTTTGTCCAACTACGTTGCCTTAAAACAGAAAAATACGACTTCTGCCCTGAGACCAGGAGAGATTCACCTGCCCTCAGACAAAATTGTGGGAAATAGTGATCTCTGCCCTGGGACCAGATGAGACAGTTGACTCCCTTTTGTCCAACTACGTTGCCTTAAAATAGAAAAATCCAACTTCTGCCCTGAGACCAGGAGAGATTCACCTGCCCTCAGACAAAATTGTGGGAAATAGTGGTCTCTGCCCTGGGACCAGATGAGATTAAACAGCCATGAGGAAAATCCTATAAAACAACTTTTGCCCTGAGAACAGAGGAGACTGTTGACTCCCTTTTTTTCAACTACGCTGCCTTAAAATGGAAAAATATGACTTCTGCCCTGAGACCAGGAGAGATTCACCTGCCCTCAGACAACTTCTGCCCTGAGACCAGAGGAGACAGTTGACTCCCTTTTTTTCCAACTACGTTGCCTTAAAACAGAAAAACACGAATTCTGCCCTGAGACCAGGAGAGATTCACCTGCCCTCAGACAAAATTGTGGGAAACAATGGTCTCTGCCCATGGACCAGATGAGACTAAACAGCCATGAGGAAAATCCTACAAAACAACTTCTGCCCTGAGACCAGAAGAGACAGTTGACTCCCTTTTGTCCAACTACGTTGCCTTAAAACAGAAAAATATGACTTCTGCCCTGAGACCAGGAGAGATTCACCTGCCCTCAGACAACTTCTGCCCTGGGACCAGAGGAGACAGTTGACTCCCTTTTGTCCAACTACGTTGCCTTAAAACAGAAAAATACGACTTCTGCCCTGAGACCAGGAGAGATTCACCTGCCCTCAGACAAAATTGTGGGAAATAGTGATCTCTGCCCTGGGACCAGATGAGACAGTTGACTCCCTTTTGTCCAACTACGTTGCCTTAAAATAGAAAAATCCAACTTCTGCCCTGAGACCAGGAGAGATTCACCTGCCCTCAGACAAAATTGTGGGAAATAGTGGTCTCTGCCCTGGGACCAGATGAGATTAAACAGCCATGAGGAAAATCCTATAAAACAACTTTTGCCCTGAGAACAGAGGAGACTGTTGACTCCCTTTTTTTCAACTACGCTGCCTTAAAATGGAAAAATATGACTTCTGCCCTGAGACCAGGAGAGATTCACCTGCCCTCAGACAACTTCTGCCCTGAGACCAGAGGAGACAGTTGACTCCCTTTTTTTCCAACTACGTTGCCTTAAAACAGAAAAACACGAATTCTGCCCTGAGACCAGGAGAGATTCACCTGCCCTCAGACAAAATTGTGGGAAACAATGGTCTCTGCCCATGGACCAGATGAGACTAAACAGCCATGAGGAAAATCCTACAAAACAACTTCTGCCCTGAGACCAGAAGAGACAGTTGACTCCCTTTTGTCCAACTACGTTGCCTTAAAACAGAAAAATATGACTTCTGCCCTGAGACCAGGAGAGATTCACCTGCCCCCAGACAAAATTGTGGGAAATAGTGGTCTCTGCCCTGGGACCAGAAGAGACAGTTGACTCCCTTTTGTCCAACTACGTTGCCTTAAAACAGAAAAATATGACTTCTGCCCTGAGACCAGGAGAGATTCACCTGCCCCCAGACAAAATTGTGGGAAATAGTGGTCTCTGCCCTGGGACCAGATGAGACAGTTGACTCCCTTTTGTCCAACTAAGTTGCCTTAAAACAGAAAAATCCAACTTCTGCCCTGAGGCCAGGAGAGATTCACCTGCCCCCAGACAACTTCTGCCCTGGGACCAGAGGAGACAGTTGACTCCCTTTTGTCCAACTACGTTGCCTTAAAACAGAAAAATCCAACTTCTGCCCTGAGACCAGGAGAGATTCACCTGCCCTCAGACAAAATTGTGGGATATAGTGGTCTCTGCCCTGGGACCAGATGAGATTAAACAGCCATGAGGAAAATCCTATAAAACAACTTTTGCCCTGAGAACAGAGGAGACTGTTGACTCCCTTTTTTTCAACTACGCTGCCTTAAAATGGAAAAATATGACTTCTGCCCTGAGACCAGGAGAGATTCACCTGCCCTCAGACAACTTCTGCCCTGAGACCAGAGGAGACAGTTGACTCCCTTTTTTTCCAACTACGTTGCCTTAAAACAGAAAAACACGAATTCTGCCCTGAGACCAGGAGAGATTCACCTGCCCTCAGACAAAATTGTGGGAAACAATGGTCTCTGCCCATGGACCAGATGAGACTAAACAGCCATGAGGAAAATCCTACAAAACAACTTCTGCCCTGAGACCAGAAGAGACAGTTGACTCCCTTTTGTCCAACTACGTTGCCTTAAAACAGAAAAATATGACTTCTGCCCTGAGACCAGGAGAGATTCACCTGCCCTCAGACAACTTCTGCCCTGGGACCAGAGGAGACAGTTGACTCCCTTTTGTCCAACTACGTTGCCTTAAAACAGAAAAATACGACTTCTGCCCTGAGACCAGGAGAGATTCACCTGCCCTCAGACAAAATTGTGGGAAATAGTGATCTCTGCCCTGGGACCAGATGAGACAGTTGACTCCCTTTTGTCCAACTACGTTGCCTTAAAATAGAAAAGTCCAACTTCTGCCCTGAGACCAGGAGAGATTCACCTGCCCTCAGA
Organism: Pagrus pagrus; assembly: GCF_965226575.1. Classification (NCBI taxonomy): domain Eukaryota; kingdom Metazoa; phylum Chordata; class Actinopteri; order Spariformes; family Sparidae; genus Pagrus; species Pagrus pagrus. The sequence continues at coordinate 8,500,672 of NC_140204.1, read as the reverse complement.
CAAAATTGTGGGAAATAGTGGTCTCTGCCCTGGGACCAGATGAGATTAAACAGCCATGAGGAAAATCCTATAAAACAACTTTTGCCCTGAGAACAGAGGAGACTGTTGACTCCCTTTTTTTCAACTACGCTGCCTTAAAATGGAAAAATATGACTTCTGCCCTGAGACCAGGAGAGATTCACCTGCCCTCAGACAACTTCTGCCCTGAGACCAGAGGAGACAGTTGACTCCCTTTTTTTCCAACTACGTTGCCTTAAAACAGAAAAACACGAATTCTGCCCTGAGACCAGGAGAGATTCACCTGCCCTCAGACAAAATTGTGGGAAACAATGGTCTCTGCCCATGGACCAGATGAGACTAAACAGCCATGAGGAAAATCCTACAAAACAACTTCTGCCCTGAGACCAGAAGAGACAGTTGACTCCCTTTTGTCCAACTACGTTGCCTTAAAACAGAAAAATATGACTTCTGCCCTGAGACCAGGAGAGATTCACCTGCCCCCAGACAAAATTGTGGGAAATAGTGGTCTCTGCCCTGGGACCAGAAGAGACAGTTGACTCCCTTTTGTCCAACTACGTTGCCTTAAAACAGAAAAATATGACTTCTGCCCTGAGACCAGGAGAGATTCACCTGCCCCCAGACAAAATTGTGGGAAATAGTGGTCTCTGCCCTGGGACCAGAAGAGACAGTTGACTCCCTTTTGTCCAACTACGTTGCCTTAAAACAGAAAAATATGACTTCTGCCCTGAGACCAGGAGAGATTCACCTGCCCCCAGACAAAATTGTGGGAAATAGTGGTCTCTGCCCTGGGACCAGAAGAGACAGTTGACTCCCTTTTGTCCAACTACGTTGCCTTAAAATAGAAAAATCCCACTTCTGCCCTGAGACCAGGAGAGATTCACCTGCCCTCAGACAAAATTGTGGGATATAGTGGTCTCTGCCCTGGGACCAGATGAGATTAAACAGCCATGAGGAAAATCCTATAAAACAACTTTTGCCCTGAGAACAGAGGAGACTGTTGACTCCCTTTTTTTCAACTACGCTGCCTTAAAATGGAAAAATATGACTTCTGCCCTGAGACCAGGAGAGATTCACCTGCCCTCAGACAACTTCTGCCCTGAGACCAGAGGAGACAGTTGACTCCCTTTTTTTCCAACTACGTTGCCTTAAAACAGAAAAACACGAATTCTGCCCTGAGACCAGGAGAGATTCACCTGCCCTCAGACAAAATTGTGGGAAACAATGGTCTCTGCCCATGGACCAGATGAGACTAAACAGCCATGAGGAAAATCCTACAAAACAACTTCTGCCCTGAGACCAGAAGAGACAGTTGACTCCCTTTTGTCCAACTACGTTGCCTTAAAACAGAAAAATATGACTTCTGCCCAGAGACCAGGAGAGATTCACCTGCCCCCAGACAAAATTGTGGGAAATAGTGGTCTCTGCCCTGGGACCAGAAGAGACAGTTGACTCCCTTTTGTCCAACTACGTTGCCTTAAAACAGAAAAATATGACTTCTGCCCTGAGACCAGGAGAGATTCACCTGCCCCCAGACAAAATTGTGGGAAATAGTGGTCTCTGCCCTGGGACCAGAAGAGACAGTTGACTCCCTTTTGTCCAACTACGTTGCCTTAAAACAGAAAAATATGACTTCTGCCCTGAGACCAGGAGAGATTCACCTGCCCCCAGACAAAATTGTGGGAAATAGTGGTCTCTGCCCTGGGACCAGATGAGACAGTTGACTCCCTTTTGTCCAACTAAGTTGCCTTAAAACAGAAAAATCCAACTTCTGCCCTGAGGCCAGGAGAGATTCACCTGCCCCCAGACAACTTCTGCCCTGGGACCAGAGGAGACAGTTGACTCCCTTTTGTCCAACTACGTTGCCTTAAAACAGAAAAATCCAACTTCTGCCCTGAGGCCAGGAGAGATTCACCTGCCCTCAGACAAAATTGTGGGAAATAGTGGTCTCTGCCCTGGGACCAGATGAGATTAAACAGCCATGAGGAAAATCCTATAAAACAACTTTTGCCCTGAGAACAGAGGAGACTGTTGACTCCCTTTTTTTCAACTACGCTACCTTAAAATGGAAAAATATGACTTCTGCCCTGAGACCAGGAGAGATTCACCTGCCCTCAGACAACTTCTGCCCTGGGACCAGAGGAGACAGTTGACTCCCTTTTGTCCAACTACGTTGCCTTAAAACAGAAAAATATGACTTCTGCCCAGAGACCAGGAGAGATTCACCTGCCCCCAGACAAAATTGTGGGAAATAGTGGTCTCTGCCCTGGGACCAGATGAGACAGTTGACTCCCTTTTGTCCAACTACGTTGCCTTAAAACAGAAAAATCCAACTTCTGCCCTGAGACCAGGAGAGATTCACCTGCCCTCAGACAACTTCTGCCCTGGGACCAGAGGAGACAGTTGACTCCCTTTTGTCCAACTACGTTGCCTTAAAACAGAAAAATATGACTTCTGCCCTGAGACCAGGAGAGATTCACCTGCCCCCAGACAAAATTGTGGGAAATGGTGGTCTCTGCCCTGGGACCAGATGAGACAGTTGACTCCCTTTTGTCCAACTACGTTGCCTTAAAACAGAAAAATATGACTTCTGCCCTGAGACCAGGAGAGATCCACCTGCCCCCAGACAAAATTGTGGGAAATAGTGGTCTCTGCCCTGGGACCAGATGAGACAGTTGACTCCCTTTTGTCCAACTACGTTGCCTTAAAACAGAAAAATATGACTTCTGCCCTGAGACCAGGAGAGATTCACCTGCCCCCAGACAAAATTGTGGGAAATAGTGGTCTCTGCCCTGGGACCAGATGAGACAGTTGACTCCCTTTTGTCCAACTACGTTGCCTTAAAACAGAAAAATCCAACTTCTGCCCTGAGACCAGGAGAGATTCACCTGCCCTCAGACAACTTCTGCCCTGGGACCAGAGGAGACAGTTGACTCCCTTTTGTCCAACTACGTTGCCTTAAAACAGAAAAATACGACTTCTGCCCTGAGACCAGGAGAGATTCACCTGCCCTCAGACAAAATTGTGGGAAATAGTGATCTCTGCCCTGGGACCAGATGAGACAGTTGACTCCCTTTTGTCCAACTACGTTGCCTTAAAATAGAAAAATCCAACTTCTGCCCTGAGACCAGGAGAGATTCACCTGCCCTCAGACAAAATTGTGGGAAATAGTGGTCTCTGCCCTGGGACCAGATGAGATTAAACAGCCATGAGGAAAATCCTATAAAACAACTTTTGCCCTGAGAACAGAGGAGACTGTTGACTCCCTTTTTTTCAACTACGCTGCCTTAAAATGGAAAAATATGACTTCTGCCCTGAGACCAGGAGAGATTCACCTGCCCTCAGACAACTTCTGCCCTGAGACCAGAGGAGACAGTTGACTCCCTTTTTTTCCAACTACGTTGCCTTAAAACAGAAAAACACGAATTCTGCCCTGAGACCAGGAGAGATTCACCTGCCCTCAGACAAAATTGTGGGAAACAATGGTCTCTGCCCATGGACCAGATGAGACTAAACAGCCATGAGGAAAATCCTACAAAACAACTTCTGCCCTGAGACCAGAAGAGACAGTTGACTCCCTTTTGTCCAACTACGTTGCCTTAAAACAGAAAAATATGACTTCTGCCCTGAGACCAGGAGAGATTCACCTGCCCTCAGACAACTTCTGCCCTGGGACCAGAGGAGACAGTTGACTCCCTTTTGTCCAACTACGTTGCCTTAAAACAGAAAAATACGACTTCTGCCCTGAGACCAGGAGAGATTCACCTGCCCTCAGACAAAATTGTGGGAAATAGTGATCTCTGCCCTGGGACCAGATGAGACAGTTGACTCCCTTTTGTCCAACTACGTTGCCTTAAAATAGAAAAATCCAACTTCTGCCCTGAGACCAGGAGAGATTCACCTGCCCTCAGACAAAATTGTGGGAAATAGTGGTCTCTGCCCTGGGACCAGATGAGATTAAACAGCCATGAGGAAAATCCTATAAAACAACTTTTGCCCTGAGAACAGAGGAGACTGTTGACTCCCTTTTTTTCAACTACGCTGCCTTAAAATGGAAAAATATGACTTCTGCCCTGAGACCAGGAGAGATTCACCTGCCCTCAGACAACTTCTGCCCTGAGACCAGAGGAGACAGTTGACTCCCTTTTTTTCCAACTACGTTGCCTTAAAACAGAAAAACACGAATTCTGCCCTGAGACCAGGAGAGATTCACCTGCCCTCAGACAAAATTGTGGGAAATAGTGGTCTCTGCCCTGGGACCAGAAGAGACAGTTGACTCCCTTTTGTCCAACTACGTTGCCTTAAAACAGAAAAATATGACTTCTGCCCTGAGACCAGGAGAGATTCACCTGCCCCCAGACAAAATTGTGGGAAATAGTGGTCTCTGCCCTGGGACCAGAAGAGACAGTTGACTCCCTTTTGTCCAACTACGTTGCCTTAAAACAGAAAAATATGACTTCTGCCCTGAGACCAGGAGAGATTCACCTGCCCCCAGACAAAATTGTGGGAAATAGTGGTCTCTGCCCTGGGACCAGAAGAGACAGTTGACTCCCTTTTGTCCAACTACGTTGCCTTAAAATAGAAAAATCCCACTTCTGCCCTGAGACCAGGAGAGATTCACCTGCCCTCAGACAAAATTGTGGGATATAGTGGTCTCTGCCCTGGGACCAGATGAGATTAAACAGCCATGAGGAAAATCCTATAAAACAACTTTTGCCCTGAGAACAGAGGAGACTGTTGACTCCCTTTTTTTCAACTACGCTGCCTTAAAATGGAAAAATATGACTTCTGCCCTGAGACCAGGAGAGATTCACCTGCCCTCAGACAACTTCTGCCCTGAGACCAGAGGAGACAGTTGACTCCCTTTTTTTCCAACTACGTTGCCTTAAAACAGAAAAACACGAATTCTGCCCTGAGACCAGGAGAGATTCACCTGCCCTCAGACAAAATTGTGGGAAACAATGGTCTCTGCCCATGGACCAGATGAGACTAAACAGCCATGAGGAAAATCCTACAAAACAACTTCTGCCCTGAGACCAGAAGAGACAGTTGACTCCCTTTTGTCCAACTACGTTGCCTTAAAACAGAAAAATATGACTTCTGCCCAGAGACCAGGAGAGATTCACCTGCCCCCAGACAAAATTGTGGGAAATAGTGGTCTCTGCCCTGGGACCAGAAGAGACAGTTGACTCCCTTTTGTCCAACTACGTTGCCTTAAAACAGAAAAATATGACTTCTGCCCTGAGACCAGGAGAGATTCACCTGCCCCCAGACAAAATTGTGGGAAATAGTGGTCTCTGCCCTGGGACCAGAAGAGACAGTTGACTCCCTTTTGTCCAACTACGTTGCCTTAAAACAGAAAAATATGACTTCTGCCCTGAGACCAGGAGAGATTCACCTGCCCCCAGACAAAATTGTGGGAAATAGTGGTCTCTGCCCTGGGACCAGATGAGACAGTTGACTCCCTTTTGTCCAACTAAGTTGCCTTAAAACAGAAAAATCCAACTTCTGCCCTGAGGCCAGGAGAGATTCACCTGCCCCCAGACAACTTCTGCCCTGGGACCAGAGGAGACAGTTGACTCCCTTTTGTCCAACTACGTTGCCTTAAAACAGAAAAATCCAACTTCTGCCCTGAGGCCAGGAGAGATTCACCTGCCCTCAGACAAAATTGTGGGAAATAGTGGTCTCTGCCCTGGGACCAGATGAGATTAAACAGCCATGAGGAAAATCCTATAAAACAACTTTTGCCCTGAGAACAGAGGAGACTGTTGACTCCCTTTTTTTCAACTACGCTACCTTAAAATGGAAAAATATGACTTCTGCCCTGAGACCAGGAGAGATTCACCTGCCCTCAGACAACTTCTGCCCTTGGACCAGAGGAGACAGTTGACTCCCTTTTGTCCAACTACGTTGCCTTAAAACAGAAAAATATGACTTCTGCCCAGAGACCAGGAGAGATTCACCTGCCCCCAGACAAAATTGTGGGAAATAGTGGTCTCTGCCCTGGGACCAGATGAGACAGTTGACTCCCTTTTGTCCAACTACGTTGCCTTAAAACAGAAAAATCCAACTTCTGCCCTGAGACCAGGAGAGATTCACCTGCCCTCAGACAACTTCTGCCCTGGGACCAGAGGAGACAGTTGACTCCCTTTTGTCCAACTACGTTGCCTTAAAACAGAAAAATATGACTTCTGCCCTGAGACCAGGAGAGATTCACCTGCCCCCAGACAAAATTGTGGGAAATGGTGGTCTCTGCCCTGGGACCAGATGAGACAGTTGACTCCCTTTTGTCCAACTACGTTGCCTTAAAACAGAAAAATATGACTTCTGCCCTGAGACCAGGAGAGATCCACCTGCCCCCAGACAAAATTGTGGGAAATAGTGGTCTCTGCCCTGGGACCAGATGAGACAGTTGACTCCCTTTTGTCCAACTACGTTGCCTTAAAACAGAAAAATATGACTTCTGCCCTGAGACCAGGAGAGATTCACCTGCCCCCAGACAAAATTGTGGGAAATAGTGGTCTCTGCCCTGGGACCAGATGAGACAGTTGACTCCCTTTTGTCCAACTACGTTGCCTTAAAACAGAAAAATCCAACTTCTGCCCTGAGACCAGGAGAGATTCACCTGCCCTCAGACAACTTCTGCCCTGGGACCAGAGGAGACAGTTGACTCCCTTTTGTCCAACTACGTTGCCTTAAAACAGAAAAATACGACTTCTGCCCTGAGACCAGGAGAGATTCACCTGCCCTCAGACAAAATTGTGGGAAATAGTGATCTCTGCCCTGGGACCAGATGAGACAGTTGACTCCCTTTTGTCCAACTACGTTGCCTTAAAACAGAAAAATCCAACTTCTGCCCTGAGACCAGGAGAGATTCACCTGCCCTCAGACAACTTCTGCCCTGAGACCAGAGGAGACAGTTGACTCCCTTTTTTTCCAACTACGTTGCCTTAAAACAGAAAAACACGAATTCTGCCCTGAGACCAGGAGAGATTCACCTGCCCTCAGACAAAATTGTGGGAAACAATGGTCTCTGCCCATGGACCAGATGAGACTAAACAGCCATGAGGAAAATCCTACAAAACAACTTCTGCCCTGAGACCAGAAGAGACAGTTGACTCCCTTTTGTCCAACTACGTTGCCTTAAAACAGAAAAATATGACTTCTGCCCAGAGACCAGGAGAGATTCACCTGCCCCCAGACAAAATTGTGGGAAATAGTGGTCTCTGCCCTGGGACCAGAAGAGACAGTTGACTCCCTTTTGTCCAACTACGTTGCCTTAAAACAGAAAAATATGACTTCTGCCCTGAGACCAGGAGAGATTCACCTGCCCCCAGACAAAATTGTGGGAAATAGTGGTCTCTGCCCTGGGACCAGAAGAGACAGTTGACTCCCTTTTGTCCAACTACGTTGCCTTAAAACAGAAAAATATGACTTCTGCCCTGAGACCAGGAGAGATTCACCTGCCCCCAGACAAAATTGTGGGAAATAGTGGTCTCTGCCCTGGGACCAGATGAGACAGTTGACTCCCTTTTGTCCAACTAAGTTGCCTTAAAACAGAAAAATCCAACTTCTGCCCTGAGGCCAGGAGAGATTCACCTGCCCCCAGACAACTTCTGCCCTGGGACCAGAGGAGACAGTTGACTCCCTTTTGTCCAACTACGTTGCCTTAAAACAGAAAAATCCAACTTCTGCCCTGAGGCCAGGAGAGATTCACCTGCCCTCAGACAAAATTGTGGGAAATAGTGGTCTCTGCCCTGGGACCAGATGAGATTAAACAGCCATGAGGAAAATCCTATAAAACAACTTTTGCCCTGAGAACAGAGGAGACTGTTGACTCCCTTTTTTTCAACTACGCTACCTTAAAATGGAAAAATATGACTTCTGCCCTGAGACCAGGAGAGATTCACCTGCCCTCAGACAACTTCTGCCCTGGGACCAGAGGAGACAGTTGACTCCCTTTTGTCCAACTACGTTGCCTTAAAACAGAAAAATATGACTTCTGCCCAGAGACCAGGAGAGATTCACCTGCCCCCAGACAAAATTGTGGGAAATAGTGGTCTCTGCCCTGGGACCAGATGAGACAGTTGACTCCCTTTTGTCCAACTACGTTGCCTTAAAACAGAAAAATCCAACTTCTGCCCTGAGACCAGGAGAGATTCACCTGCCCTCAGACAACTTCTGCCCTGGGACCAGAGGAGACAGTTGACTCCCTTTTGTCCAACTACGTTGCCTTAAAACAGAAAAATATGACTTCTGCCCTGAGACCAGGAGAGATTCACCTGCCCCCAGACAAAATTGTGGGAAATGGTGGTCTCTGCCCTGGGACCAGATGAGACAGTTGACTCCCTTTTGTCCAACTACGTTGCCTTAAAACAGAAAAATATGACTTCTGCCCTGAGACCAGGAGAGATCCACCTGCCCCCAGACAAAATTGTGGGAAATAGTGGTCTCTGCCCTGGGACCAGATGAGACAGTTGACTCCCTTTTGTCCAACTACGTTGCCTTAAAACAGAAAAATATGACTTCTGCCCTGAGACCAGGAGAGATTCACCTGCCCCCAGACAAAATTGTGGGAAATAGTGGTCTCTGCCCTGGGACCAGATGAGACAGTTGACTCCCTTTTGTCCAACTACGTTGCCTTAAAACAGAAAAATCCAACTTCTGCCCTGAGACCAGGAGAGATTCACCTGCCCTCAGACAACTTCTGCCCTGGGACCAGAGGAGACAGTTGACTCCCTTTTGTCCAACTACGTTGCCTTAAAACAGAAAAATACGACTTCTGCCCTGAGACCAGGAGAGATTCACCTGCCCTCAGACAAAATTGTGGGAAATAGTGATCTCTGCCCTGGGACCAGATGAGACAGTTGACTCCCTTTTGTCCAACTACGTTGCCTTAAAATAGAAAAATCCAACTTCTGCCCTGAGACCAGGAGAGATTCACCTGCCCTCAGACAAAATTGTGGGAAATAGTGGTCTCTGCCCTGGGACCAGATGAGATTAAACAGCCATGAGGAAAATCCTATAAAACAACTTTTGCCCTGAGAACAGAGGAGACTGTTGACTCCCTTTTTTTCAACTACGCTGCCTTAAAATGGAAAAATATGACTTCTGCCCTGAGACCAGGAGAGATTCACCTGCCCTCAGACAACTTCTGCCCTGAGACCAGAGGAGACAGTTGACTCCCTTTTTTTCCAACTACGTTGCCTTAAAACAGAAAAACACGAATTCTGCCCTGAGACCAGGAGAGATTCACCTGCCCTCAGACAAAATTGTGGGAAACAATGGTCTCTGCCCATGGACCAGATGAGACTAAACAGCCATGAGGAAAATCCTACAAAACAACTTCTGCCCTGAGACCAGAAGAGACAGTTGACTCCCTTTTGTCCAACTACGTTGCCTTAAAACAGAAAAATATGACTTCTGCCCTGAGACCAGGAGAGATTCACCTGCCCTCAGACAACTTCTGCCCTGGGACCAGAGGAGACAGTTGACTCCCTTTTGTCCAACTACGTTGCCTTAAAACAGAAAAATACGACTTCTGCCCTGAGACCAGGAGAGATTCACCTGCCCTCAGACAAAATTGTGGGAAATAGTGATCTCTGCCCTGGGACCAGATGAGACAGTTGACTCCCTTTTGTCCAACTACGTTGCCTTAAAATAGAAAAATCCAACTTCTGCCCTGAGACCAGGAGAGATTCACCTGCCCTCAGACAAAATTGTGGGAAATAGTGGTCTCTGCCCTGGGACCAGATGAGATTAAACAGCCATGAGGAAAATCCTATAAAACAACTTTTGCCCTGAGAACAGAGGAGACTGTTGACTCCCTTTTTTTCAACTACGCTGCCTTAAAATGGAAAAATATGACTTCTGCCCTGAGACCAGGAGAGATTCACCTGCCCTCAGACAACTTCTGCCCTGAGACCAGAGGAGACAGTTGACTCCCTTTTTTTCCAACTACGTTGCCTTAAAACAGAAAAACACGAATTCTGCCCTGAGACCAGGAGAGATTCACCTGCCCTCAGACAAAATTGTGGGAAACAATGGTCTCTGCCCATGGACCAGATGAGACTAAACAGCCATGAGGAAAATCCTACAAAACAACTTCTGCCCTGAGACCAGAAGAGACAGTTGACTCCCTTTTGTCCAACTACGTTGCCTTAAAACAGAAAAATATGACTTCTGCCCTGAGACCAGGAGAGATTCACCTGCCCCCAGACAAAATTGTGGGAAATAGTGGTCTCTGCCCTGGGACCAGAAGAGACAGTTGACTCCCTTTTGTCCAACTACGTTGCCTTAAAACAGAAAAATATGACTTCTGCCCTGAGACCAGGAGAGATTCACCTGCCCCCAGACAAAATTGTGGGAAATAGTGGTCTCTGCCCTGGGACCAGATGAGACAGTTGACTCCCTTTTGTCCAACTAAGTTGCCTTAAAACAGAAAAATCCAACTTCTGCCCTGAGGCCAGGAGAGATTCACCTGCCCCCAGACAACTTCTGCCCTGGGACCAGAGGAGACAGTTGACTCCCTTTTGTCCAACTACGTTGCCTTAAAACAGAAAAATCCAACTTCTGCCCTGAGACCAGGAGAGATTCACCTGCCCTCAGACAAAATTGTGGGATATAGTGGTCTCTGCCCTGGGACCAGATGAGATTAAACAGCCATGAGGAAAATCCTATAAAACAACTTTTGCCCTGAGAACAGAGGAGACTGTTGACTCCCTTTTTTTCAACTACGCTGCCTTAAAATGGAAAAATATGACTTCTGCCCTGAGACCAGGAGAGATTCACCTGCCCTCAGACAACTTCTGCCCTGAGACCAGAGGAGACAGTTGACTCCCTTTTTTTCCAACTACGTTGCCTTAAAACAGAAAAACACGAATTCTGCCCTGAGACCAGGAGAGATTCACCTGCCCTCAGACAAAATTGTGGGAAACAATGGTCTCTGCCCATGGACCAGATGAGACTAAACAGCCATGAGGAAAATCCTACAAAACAACTTCTGCCCTGAGACCAGAAGAGACAGTTGACTCCCTTTTGTCCAACTACGTTGCCTTAAAACAGAAAAATATGACTTCTGCCCTGAGACCAGGAGAGATTCACCTGCCCTCAGACAACTTCTGCCCTGGGACCAGAGGAGACAGTTGACTCCCTTTTGTCCAACTACGTTGCCTTAAAACAGAAAAATACGACTTCTGCCCTGAGACCAGGAGAGATTCACCTGCCCTCAGACAAAATTGTGGGAAATAGTGATCTCTGCCCTGGGACCAGATGAGACAGTTGACTCCCTTTTGTCCAACTACGTTGCCTTAAAATAGAAAAGTCCAACTTCTGCCCTGAGACCAGGAGAGATTCACCTGCCCTCAGACAAAATTGTGGGAAATAGTGGTCTCTGCCCTGGGACCAGATGAGATTAAACAGCCATGAGGAAAATCCTATAAAACAACTTTTGCCCTGAGAACAGAGGAGACTGTTGACTCCCTTTTTTTCAACTACGCTGCCTTAAAATGGAAAAATATGACTTCTGCCCTGAGACCAGGAGAGATTCACCTGCCCTCAGACAACTTCTGCCCTGAGACCAGAGGAGACAGTTGACTCCCTTTTTTTCCAACTACGTTGCCTTAAAACAGAAAAACACGAATTCTGCCCTGAGACCAGGAGAGATTCACCTGCCCTCAGACAAAATTGTGGGAAACAATGGTCTCTGCCCATGGACCAGATGAGACTAAACAGCCATGAGGAAAATCCTACAAAACAACTTCTGCCCTGAGACCAGAAGAGACAGTTGACTCCCTTTTGTCCAACTACGTTGCCTTAAAACAGAAAAATATGACTTCTGCCCTGAGACCAGGAGAGATTCACCTGCCCCCAGACAAAATTGTGGGAAATAGTGGTCTCTGCCCTGGGACCAGAAGAGACAGTTGACTCCCTTTTGTCCAACTACGTTGCCTTAAAACAGAAAAATATGACTTCTGCCCTGAGACCAGGAGAGATTCACCTGCCCCCAGACAAAATTGTGGGAAATAGTGGTCTCTGCCCTGGGACCAGAAGAGACAGTTGACTCCCTTTTGTCCAACTACGTTGCCTTAAAACAGAAAAATATGACTTCTGCCCTGAGACCAGGAGAGATTCACCTGCCCCCAGACAAAATTGTGGGAAATAGTGGTCTCTGCCCTGGGACCAGAAGAGACAGTTGACTCCCTTTTGTCCAACTACGTTGCCTTAAAATAGAAAAATCCCACTTCTGCCCTGAGACCAGGAGAGATTCACCTGCCCTCAGACAAAATTGTGGGATATAGTGGTCTCTGCCCTGGGACCAGATGAGATTAAACAGCCATGAGGAAAATCCTATAAAACAACTTTTGCCCTGAGAACAGAGGAGACTGTTGACTCCCTTTTTTTCAACTACGCTGCCTTAAAATGGAAAAATATGACTTCTGCCCTGAGACCAGGAGAGATTCACCTGCCCTCAGACAACTTCTGCCCTGAGACCAGAGGAGACAGTTGACTCCCTTTTTTTCCAACTACGTTGCCTTAAAACAGAAAAACACGAATTCTGCCCTGAGACCAGGAGAGATTCACCTGCCCTCAGACAAAATTGTGGGAAACAATGGTCTCTGCCCATGGACCAGATGAGACTAAACAGCCATGAGGAAAATCCTACAAAACAACTTCTGCCCTGAGACCAGAAGAGACAGTTGACTCCCTTTTGTCCAACTACGTTGCCTTAAAACAGAAAAATATGACTTCTGCCCAGAGACCAGGAGAGATTCACCTGCCCCCAGACAAAATTGTGGGAAATAGTGGTCTCTGCCCTGGGACCAGAAGAGACAGTTGACTCCCTTTTGTCCAACTACGTTGCCTTAAAACAGAAAAATATGACTTCTGCCCTGAGACCAGGAGAGATTCACCTGCCCCCAGACAAAATTGTGGGAAATAGTGGTCTCTGCCCTGGGACCAGAAGAGACAGTTGACTCCCTTTTGTCCAACTACGTTGCCTTAAAACAGAAAAATATGACTTCTGCCCTGAGACCAGGAGAGATTCACCTGCCCCCAGACAAAATTGTGGGAAATAGTGGTCTCTGCCCTGGGACCAGATGAGACAGTTGACTCCCTTTTGTCCAACTAAGTTGCCTTAAAACAGAAAAATCCAACTTCTGCCCTGAGGCCAGGAGAGATTCACCTGCCCCCAGACAACTTCTGCCCTGGGACCAGAGGAGACAGTTGACTCCCTTTTGTCCAACTACGTTGCCTTAAAACAGAAAAATCCAACTTCTGCCCTGAGGCCAGGAGAGATTCACCTGCCCTCAGACAAAATTGTGGGAAATAGTGGTCTCTGCCCTGGGACCAGATGAGATTAAACAGCCATGAGGAAAATCCTATAAAACAACTTTTGCCCTGAGAACAGAGGAGACTGTTGACTCCCTTTTTTTCAACTACGCTACCTTAAAATGGAAAAATATGACTTCTGCCCTGAGACCAGGAGAGATTCACCTGCCCTCAGACAACTTCTGCCCTGGGACCAGAGGAGACAGTTGACTCCCTTTTGTCCAACTACGTTGCCTTAAAACAGAAAAATATGACTTCTGCCCAGAGACCAGGAGAGATTCACCTGCCCCCAGACAAAATTGTGGGAAATAGTGGTCTCTGCCCTGGGACCAGATGAGACAGTTGACTCCCTTTTGTCCAACTACGTTGCCTTAAAACAGAAAAATCCAACTTCTGCCCTGAGACCAGGAGAGATTCACCTGCCCTCAGACAACTTCTGCCCTGGGACCAGAGGAGACAGTTGACTCCCTTTTGTCCAACTACGTTGCCTTAAAACAGAAAAATATGACTTCTGCCCTGAGACCAGGAGAGATTCACCTGCCCCCAGACAAAATTGTGGGAAATGGTGGTCTCTGCCCTGGGACCAGATGAGACAGTTGACTCCCTTTTGTCCAACTACGTTGCCTTAAAACAGAAAAATATGACTTCTGCCCTGAGACCAGGAGAGATCCACCTGCCCCCAGACAAAATTGTGGGAAATAGTGGTCTCTGCCCTGGGACCAGATGAGACAGTTGACTCCCTTTTGTCCAACTACGTTGCCTTAAAACAGAAAAATATGACTTCTGCCCTGAGACCAGGAGAGATTCACCTGCCCCCAGACAAAATTGTGGGAAATAGTGGTCTCTGCCCTGGGACCAGATGAGACAGTTGACTCCCTTTTGTCCAACTACGTTGCCTTAAAACAGAAAAATCCAACTTCTGCCCTGAGACCAGGAGAGATTCACCTGCCCTCAGACAACTTCTGCCCTGGGACCAGAGGAGACAGTTGACTCCCTTTTGTCCAACTACGTTGCCTTAAAACAGAAAAATACGACTTCTGCCCTGAGACCAGGAGAGATTCACCTGCCCTCAGACAAAATTGTGGGAAATAGTGATCTCTGCCCTGGGACCAGATGAGACAGTTGACTCCCTTTTGTCCAACTACGTTGCCTTAAAATAGAAAAATCCAACTTCTGCCCTGAGACCAGGAGAGATTCACCTGCCCTCAGACAAAATTGTGGGAAATAGTGGTCTCTGCCCTGGGACCAGATGAGATTAAACAGCCATGAGGAAAATCCTATAAAACAACTTTTGCCCTGAGAACAGAGGAGACTGTTGACTCCCTTTTTTTCAACTACGCTGCCTTAAAATGGAAAAATATGACTTCTGCCCTGAGACCAGGAGAGATTCACCTGCCCTCAGACAACTTCTGCCCTGAGACCAGAGGAGACAGTTGACTCCCTTTTTTTCCAACTACGTTGCCTTAAAACAGAAAAACACGAATTCTGCCCTGAGACCAGGAGAGATTCACCTGCCCTCAGACAAAATTGTGGGAAACAATGGTCTCTGCCCATGGACCAGATGAGACTAAACAGCCATGAGGAAAATCCTACAAAACAACTTCTGCCCTGAGACCAGAAGAGACAGTTGACTCCCTTTTGTCCAACTACGTTGCCTTAAAACAGAAAAATATGACTTCTGCCCTGAGACCAGGAGAGATTCACCTGCCCTCAGACAACTTCTGCCCTGGGACCAGAGGAGACAGTTGACTCCCTTTTGTCCAACTACGTTGCCTTAAAACAGAAAAATACGACTTCTGCCCTGAGACCAGGAGAGATTCACCTGCCCTCAGACAAAATTGTGGGAAATAGTGATCTCTGCCCTGGGACCAGATGAGACAGTTGACTCCCTTTTGTCCAACTACGTTGCCTTAAAATAGAAAAATCCAACTTCTGCCCTGAGACCAGGAGAGATTCACCTGCCCTCAGACAAAATTGTGGGAAATAGTGGTCTCTGCCCTGGGACCAGATGAGATTAAACAGCCATGAGGAAAATCCTATAAAACAACTTTTGCCCTGAGAACAGAGGAGACTGTTGACTCCCTTTTTTTCAACTACGCTGCCTTAAAATGGAAAAATATGACTTCTGCCCTGAGACCAGGAGAGATTCACCTGCCCTCAGACAACTTCTGCCCTGAGACCAGAGGAGACAGTTGACTCCCTTTTTTTCCAACTACGTTGCCTTAAAACAGAAAAACACGAATTCTGCCCTGAGACCAGGAGAGATTCACCTGCCCTCAGACAAAATTGTGGGAAACAATGGTCTCTGCCCATGGACCAGATGAGACTAAACAGCCATGAGGAAAATCCTACAAAACAACTTCTGCCCTGAGACCAGAAGAGACAGTTGACTCCCTTTTGTCCAACTACGTTGCCTTAAAACAGAAAAATATGACTTCTGCCCTGAGACCAGGAGAGATTCACCTGCCCCCAGACAAAATTGTGGGAAATAGTGGTCTCTGCCCTGGGACCAGAAGAGACAGTTGACTCCCTTTTGTCCAACTACGTTGCCTTAAAACAGAAAAATATGACTTCTGCCCTGAGACCAGGAGAGATTCACCTGCCCCCAGACAAAATTGTGGGAAATAGTGGTCTCTGCCCTGGGACCAGAAGAGACAGTTGACTCCCTTTTGTCCAACTACGTTGCCTTAAAACAGAAAAATATGACTTCTGCCCTGAGACCAGGAGAGATTCACCTGCCCCCAGACAAAATTGTGGGAAATAGTGGTCTCTGCCCTGGGACCAGAAGAGACAGTTGACTCCCTTTTGTCCAACTACGTTGCCTTAAAATAGAAAAATCCAACTTCTGCCCTGAGACCAGGAGAGATTCACCTGCCCTCAGACAAAATTGTGGGATATAGTGGTCTCTGCCCTGGGACCAGATGAGATTAAACAGCCATGAGGAAAATCCTATAAAACAACTTTTGCCCTGAGAACAGAGGAGACTGTTGACTCCCTTTTTTTCAACTACGCTGCCTTAAAATGGAAAAATATGACTTCTGCCCTGAGACCAGGAGAGATTCACCTGCCCTCAGACAACTTCTGCCCTGAGACCAGAGGAGACAGTTGACTCCCTTTTTTTCCAACTACGTTGCCTTAAAACAGAAAAACACGAATTCTGCCCTGAGACCAGGAGAGATTCACCTGCCCTCAGACAAAATTGTGGGAAACAATGGTCTCTGCCCA
The DNA here is from genome assembly GCF_965226575.1 of Pagrus pagrus. Lineage (NCBI taxonomy): Eukaryota > Metazoa > Chordata > Actinopteri > Spariformes > Sparidae > Pagrus > Pagrus pagrus. The sequence goes on along the minus strand of NC_140204.1, from coordinate 8,484,100 downwards.
TGGACCAGATGAGACTAAACAGCCATGAGGAAAATCCTACAAAACAACTTCTGCCCTGAGACCAGAAGAGACAGTTGACTCCCTTTTGTCCAACTACGTTGCCTTAAAACAGAAAAATATGACTTCTGCCCAGAGACCAGGAGAGATTCACCTGCCCCCAGACAAAATTGTGGGAAATAGTGGTCTCTGCCCTGGGACCAGAAGAGACAGTTGACTCCCTTTTGTCCAACTACGTTGCCTTAAAACAGAAAAATATGACTTCTGCCCTGAGACCAGGAGAGATTCACCTGCCCCCAGACAAAATTGTGGGAAATAGTGGTCTCTGCCCTGGGACCAGAAGAGACAGTTGACTCCCTTTTGTCCAACTACGTTGCCTTAAAACAGAAAAATATGACTTCTGCCCTGAGACCAGGAGAGATTCACCTGCCCCCAGACAAAATTGTGGGAAATAGTGGTCTCTGCCCTGGGACCAGATGAGACAGTTGACTCCCTTTTGTCCAACTAAGTTGCCTTAAAACAGAAAAATCCAACTTCTGCCCTGAGGCCAGGAGAGATTCACCTGCCCCCAGACAACTTCTGCCCTGGGACCAGAGGAGACAGTTGACTCCCTTTTGTCCAACTACGTTGCCTTAAAACAGAAAAATCCAACTTCTGCCCTGAGGCCAGGAGAGATTCACCTGCCCTCAGACAAAATTGTGGGAAATAGTGGTCTCTGCCCTGGGACCAGATGAGATTAAACAGCCATGAGGAAAATCCTATAAAACAACTTTTGCCCTGAGAACAGAGGAGACTGTTGACTCCCTTTTTTTCAACTACGCTACCTTAAAATGGAAAAATATGACTTCTGCCCTGAGACCAGGAGAGATTCACCTGCCCTCAGACAACTTCTGCCCTGGGACCAGAGGAGACAGTTGACTCCCTTTTGTCCAACTACGTTGCCTTAAAACAGAAAAATATGACTTCTGCCCAGAGACCAGGAGAGATTCACCTGCCCCCAGACAAAATTGTGGGAAATAGTGGTCTCTGCCCTGGGACCAGATGAGACAGTTGACTCCCTTTTGTCCAACTACGTTGCCTTAAAACAGAAAAATCCAACTTCTGCCCTGAGACCAGGAGAGATTCACCTGCCCTCAGACAACTTCTGCCCTGGGACCAGAGGAGACAGTTGACTCCCTTTTGTCCAACTACGTTGCCTTAAAACAGAAAAATATGACTTCTGCCCTGAGACCAGGAGAGATTCACCTGCCCCCAGACAAAATTGTGGGAAATGGTGGTCTCTGCCCTGGGACCAGATGAGACAGTTGACTCCCTTTTGTCCAACTACGTTGCCTTAAAACAGAAAAATATGACTTCTGCCCTGAGACCAGGAGAGATCCACCTGCCCCCAGACAAAATTGTGGGAAATAGTGGTCTCTGCCCTGGGACCAGATGAGACAGTTGACTCCCTTTTGTCCAACTACGTTGCCTTAAAACAGAAAAATATGACTTCTGCCCTGAGACCAGGAGAGATTCACCTGCCCCCAGACAAAATTGTGGGAAATAGTGGTCTCTGCCCTGGGACCAGATGAGACAGTTGACTCCCTTTTGTCCAACTACGTTGCCTTAAAACAGAAAAATCCAACTTCTGCCCTGAGACCAGGAGAGATTCACCTGCCCTCAGACAACTTCTGCCCTGGGACCAGAGGAGACAGTTGACTCCCTTTTGTCCAACTACGTTGCCTTAAAACAGAAAAATACGACTTCTGCCCTGAGACCAGGAGAGATTCACCTGCCCTCAGACAAAATTGTGGGAAATAGTGATCTCTGCCCTGGGACCAGATGAGACAGTTGACTCCCTTTTGTCCAACTACGTTGCCTTAAAATAGAAAAATCCAACTTCTGCCCTGAGACCAGGAGAGATTCACCTGCCCTCAGACAAAATTGTGGGAAATAGTGGTCTCTGCCCTGGGACCAGATGAGATTAAACAGCCATGAGGAAAATCCTATAAAACAACTTTTGCCCTGAGAACAGAGGAGACTGTTGACTCCCTTTTTTTCAACTACGCTGCCTTAAAATGGAAAAATATGACTTCTGCCCTGAGACCAGGAGAGATTCACCTGCCCTCAGACAACTTCTGCCCTGAGACCAGAGGAGACAGTTGACTCCCTTTTTTTCCAACTACGTTGCCTTAAAACAGAAAAACACGAATTCTGCCCTGAGACCAGGAGAGATTCACCTGCCCTCAGACAAAATTGTGGGAAACAATGGTCTCTGCCCATGGACCAGATGAGACTAAACAGCCATGAGGAAAATCCTACAAAACAACTTCTGCCCTGAGACCAGAAGAGACAGTTGACTCCCTTTTGTCCAACTACGTTGCCTTAAAACAGAAAAATATGACTTCTGCCCTGAGACCAGGAGAGATTCACCTGCCCTCAGACAACTTCTGCCCTGGGACCAGAGGAGACAGTTGACTCCCTTTTGTCCAACTACGTTGCCTTAAAACAGAAAAATACGACTTCTGCCCTGAGACCAGGAGAGATTCACCTGCCCTCAGACAAAATTGTGGGAAATAGTGATCTCTGCCCTGGGACCAGATGAGACAGTTGACTCCCTTTTGTCCAACTACGTTGCCTTAAAATAGAAAAATCCAACTTCTGCCCTGAGACCAGGAGAGATTCACCTGCCCTCAGACAAAATTGTGGGAAATAGTGGTCTCTGCCCTGGGACCAGATGAGATTAAACAGCCATGAGGAAAATCCTATAAAACAACTTTTGCCCTGAGAACAGAGGAGACTGTTGACTCCCTTTTTTTCAACTACGCTGCCTTAAAATGGAAAAATATGACTTCTGCCCTGAGACCAGGAGAGATTCACCTGCCCTCAGACAACTTCTGCCCTGAGACCAGAGGAGACAGTTGACTCCCTTTTTTTCCAACTACGTTGCCTTAAAACAGAAAAACACGAATTCTGCCCTGAGACCAGGAGAGATTCACCTGCCCTCAGACAAAATTGTGGGAAACAATGGTCTCTGCCCATGGACCAGATGAGACTAAACAGCCATGAGGAAAATCCTACAAAACAACTTCTGCCCTGAGACCAGAAGAGACAGTTGACTCCCTTTTGTCCAACTACGTTGCCTTAAAACAGAAAAATATGACTTCTGCCCTGAGACCAGGAGAGATTCACCTGCCCCCAGACAAAATTGTGGGAAATAGTGGTCTCTGCCCTGGGACCAGAAGAGACAGTTGACTCCCTTTTGTCCAACTACGTTGCCTTAAAACAGAAAAATATGACTTCTGCCCTGAGACCAGGAGAGATTCACCTGCCCCCAGACAAAATTGTGGGAAATAGTGGTCTCTGCCCTGGGACCAGAAGAGACAGTTGACTCCCTTTTGTCCAACTACGTTGCCTTAAAACAGAAAAATATGACTTCTGCCCTGAGACCAGGAGAGATTCACCTGCCCCCAGACAAAATTGTGGGAAATAGTGGTCTCTGCCCTGGGACCAGAAGAGACAGTTGACTCCCTTTTGTCCAACTACGTTGCCTTAAAATAGAAAAATCCAACTTCTGCCCTGAGACCAGGAGAGATTCACCTGCCCTCAGACAAAATTGTGGGATATAGTGGTCTCTGCCCTGGGACCAGATGAGATTAAACAGCCATGAGGAAAATCCTATAAAACAACTTTTGCCCTGAGAACAGAGGAGACTGTTGACTCCCTTTTTTTCAACTACGCTGCCTTAAAATGGAAAAATATGACTTCTGCCCTGAGACCAGGAGAGATTCACCTGCCCTCAGACAACTTCTGCCCTGAGACCAGAGGAGACAGTTGACTCCCTTTTTTTCCAACTACGTTGCCTTAAAACAGAAAAACACGAATTCTGCCCTGAGACCAGGAGAGATTCACCTGCCCTCAGACAAAATTGTGGGAAACAATGGTCTCTGCCCATGGACCAGATGAGACTAAACAGCCATGAGGAAAATCCTACAAAACAACTTCTGCCCTGAGACCAGAAGAGACAGTTGACTCCCTTTTGTCCAACTACGTTGCCTTAAAACAGAAAAATATGACTTCTGCCCAGAGACCAGGAGAGATTCACCTGCCCCCAGACAAAATTGTGGGAAATAGTGGTCTCTGCCCTGGGACCAGAAGAGACAGTTGACTCCCTTTTGTCCAACTACGTTGCCTTAAAACAGAAAAATATGACTTCTGCCCTGAGACCAGGAGAGATTCACCTGCCCCCAGACAAAATTGTGGGAAATAGTGGTCTCTGCCCTGGGACCAGAAGAGACAGTTGACTCCCTTTTGTCCAACTACGTTGCCTTAAAACAGAAAAATATGACTTCTGCCCTGAGACCAGGAGAGATTCACCTGCCCCCAGACAAAATTGTGGGAAATAGTGGTCTCTGCCCTGGGACCAGATGAGACAGTTGACTCCCTTTTGTCCAACTAAGTTGCCTTAAAACAGAAAAATCCAACTTCTGCCCTGAGGCCAGGAGAGATTCACCTGCCCCCAGACAACTTCTGCCCTGGGACCAGAGGAGACAGTTGACTCCCTTTTGTCCAACTACGTTGCCTTAAAACAGAAAAATCCAACTTCTGCCCTGAGGCCAGGAGAGATTCACCTGCCCTCAGACAAAATTGTGGGAAATAGTGGTCTCTGCCCTGGGACCAGATGAGATTAAACAGCCATGAGGAAAATCCTATAAAACAACTTTTGCCCTGAGAACAGAGGAGACTGTTGACTCCCTTTTTTTCAACTACGCTACCTTAAAATGGAAAAATATGACTTCTGCCCTGAGACCAGGAGAGATTCACCTGCCCTCAGACAACTTCTGCCCTGGGACCAGAGGAGACAGTTGACTCCCTTTTGTCCAACTACGTTGCCTTAAAACAGAAAAATATGACTTCTGCCCAGAGACCAGGAGAGATTCACCTGCCCCCAGACAAAATTGTGGGAAATAGTGGTCTCTGCCCTGGGACCAGATGAGACAGTTGACTCCCTTTTGTCCAACTACGTTGCCTTAAAACAGAAAAATCCAACTTCTGCCCTGAGACCAGGAGAGATTCACCTGCCCTCAGACAACTTCTGCCCTGGGACCAGAGGAGACAGTTGACTCCCTTTTGTCCAACTACGTTGCCTTAAAACAGAAAAATACGACTTCTGCCCTGAGACCAGGAGAGATTCACCTGCCCTCAGACAAAATTGTGGGAAATAGTGATCTCTGCCCTGGGACCAGATGAGACAGTTGACTCCCTTTTGTCCAACTACGTTGCCTTAAAATAGAAAAATCCAACTTCTGCCCTGAGACCAGGAGAGATTCACCTGCCCTCAGACAAAATTGTGGGAAATAGTGGTCTCTGCCCTGGGACCAGATGAGATTAAACAGCCATGAGGAAAATCCTATAAAACAACTTTTGCCCTGAGAACAGAGGAGACTGTTGACTCCCTTTTTTTCAACTACGCTACCTTAAAATGGAAAAATATGACTTCTGCCCTGAGACCAGGAGAGATTCACCTGCCCTCAGACAACTTCTGCCCTGGGACCAGAGGAGACAGTTGACTCCCTTTTGTCCAACTACGTTGCCTTAAAACAGAAAAATATGACTTCTGCCCAGAGACCAGGAGAGATTCACCTGCCCCCAGACAAAATTGTGGGAAATAGTGGTCTCTGCCCTGGGACCAGATGAGACAGTTGACTCCCTTTTGTCCAACTACGTTGCCTTAAAACAGAAAAATCCAACTTCTGCCCTGAGACCAGGAGAGATTCACCTGCCCTCAGACAACTTCTGCCCTGGGACCAGAGGAGACAGTTGACTCCCTTTTGTCCAACTACGTTGCCTTAAAACAGAAAAATATGACTTCTGCCCTGAGACCAGGAGAGATTCACCTGCCCCCAGACAAAATTGTGGGAAATGGTGGTCTCTGCCCTGGGACCAGATGAGACAGTTGACTCCCTTTTGTCCAACTACGTTGCCTTAAAACAGAAAAATATGACTTCTGCCCTGAGACCAGGAGAGATCCACCTGCCCCCAGACAAAATTGTGGGAAATAGTGGTCTCTGCCCTGGGACCAGATGAGACAGTTGACTCCCTTTTGTCCAACTACGTTGCCTTAAAACAGAAAAATATGACTTCTGCCCTGAGACCAGGAGAGATTCACCTGCCCCCAGACAAAATTGTGGGAAATAGTGGTCTCTGCCCTGGGACCAGATGAGACAGTTGACTCCCTTTTGTCCAACTACGTTGCCTTAAAACAGAAAAATCCAACTTCTGCCCTGAGACCAGGAGAGATTCACCTGCCCTCAGACAACTTCTGCCCTGGGACCAGAGGAGACAGTTGACTCCCTTTTGTCCAACTACGTTGCCTTAAAACAGAAAAATACGACTTCTGCCCTGAGACCAGGAGAGATTCACCTGCCCTCAGACAAAATTGTGGGAAATAGTGATCTCTGCCCTGGGACCAGATGAGACAGTTGACTCCCTTTTGTCCAACTACGTTGCCTTAAAATAGAAAAATCCAACTTCTGCCCTGAGACCAGAAGAGATTCACCTGCCCTCAGACAAAATTGTGGGAAATAGTGGTCTCTGCCCTGGGACCAGATGAGATTAAACAGCCATGAGGAAAATCCTATAAAACAACTTTTGCCCTGAGAACAGAGGAGACTGTTGACTCCCTTTTTTTCAACTACGCTGCCTTAAAATGGAAAAATATGACTTCTGCCCTGAGACCAGGAGAGATTCACCTGCCCTCAGACAACTTCTGCCCTGAGACCAGAGGAGACAGTTGACTCCCTTTTTTTCCAACTACGTTGCCTTAAAACAGAAAAACACGAATTCTGCCCTGAGACCAGGAGAGATTCACCTGCCCTCAGACAAAATTGTGGGAAACAATGGTCTCTGCCCATGGACCAGATGAGACTAAACAGCCATGAGGAAAATCCTACAAAACAACTTCTGCCCTGAGACCAGAAGAGACAGTTGACTCCCTTTTGTCCAACTACGTTGCCTTAAAACAGAAAAATATGACTTCTGCCCTGAGACCAGGAGAGATTCACCTGCCCTCAGACAACTTCTGCCCTGGGACCAGAGGAGACAGTTGACTCCCTTTTGTCCAACTACGTTGCCTTAAAACAGAAAAATACGACTTCTGCCCTGAGACCAGGAGAGATTCACCTGCCCTCAGACAAAATTGTGGGAAATAGTGATCTCTGCCCTGGGACCAGATGAGACAGTTGACTCCCTTTTGTCCAACTACGTTGCCTTAAAATAGAAAAATCCAACTTCTGCCCTGAGACCAGGAGAGATTCACCTGCCCTCAGACAAAATTGTGGGAAATAGTGGTCTCTGCCCTGGGACCAGATGAGATTAAACAGCCATGAGGAAAATCCTATAAAACAACTTTTGCCCTGAGAACAGAGGAGACTGTTGACTCCCTTTTTTTCAACTACGCTGCCTTAAAATGGAAAAATATGACTTCTGCCCTGAGACCAGGAGAGATTCACCTGCCCTCAGACAACTTCTGCCCTGAGACCAGAGGAGACAGTTGACTCCCTTTTTTTCCAACTACGTTGCCTTAAAACAGAAAAACACGAATTCTGCCCTGAGACCAGGAGAGATTCACCTGCCCTCAGACAAAATTGTGGGAAACAATGGTCTCTGCCCATGGACCAGATGAGACTAAACAGCCATGAGGAAAATCCTACAAAACAACTTCTGCCCTGAGACCAGAAGAGACAGTTGACTCCCTTTTGTCCAACTACGTTGCCTTAAAACAGAAAAATATGACTTCTGCCCTGAGACCAGGAGAGATTCACCTGCCCCCAGACAAAATTGTGGGAAATAGTGGTCTCTGCCCTGGGACCAGAAGAGACAGTTGACTCCCTTTTGTCCAACTACGTTGCCTTAAAACAGAAAAATATGACTTCTGCCCTGAGACCAGGAGAGATTCACCTGCCCCCAGACAAAATTGTGGGAAATAGTGGTCTCTGCCCTGGGACCAGAAGAGACAGTTGACTCCCTTTTGTCCAACTACGTTGCCTTAAAACAGAAAAATATGACTTCTGCCCTGAGACCAGGAGAGATTCACCTGCCCCCAGACAAAATTGTGGGAAATAGTGGTCTCTGCCCTGGGACCAGAAGAGACAGTTGACTCCCTTTTGTCCAACTACGTTGCCTTAAAATAGAAAAATCCAACTTCTGCCCTGAGACCAGGAGAGATTCACCTGCCCTCAGACAAAATTGTGGGATATAGTGGTCTCTGCCCTGGGACCAGATGAGATTAAACAGCCATGAGGAAAATCCTATAAAACAACTTTTGCCCTGAGAACAGAGGAGACTGTTGACTCCCTTTTTTTCAACTACGCTGCCTTAAAATGGAAAAATATGACTTCTGCCCTGAGACCAGGAGAGATTCACCTGCCCTCAGACAACTTCTGCCCTGAGACCAGAGGAGACAGTTGACTCCCTTTTTTTCCAACTACGTTGCCTTAAAACAGAAAAACACGAATTCTGCCCTGAGACCAGGAGAGATTCACCTGCCCTCAGACAAAATTGTGGGAAACAATGGTCTCTGCCCATGGACCAGATGAGACTAAACAGCCATGAGGAAAATCCTACAAAACAACTTCTGCCCTGAGACCAGAAGAGACAGTTGACTCCCTTTTGTCCAACTACGTTGCCTTAAAACAGAAAAATATGACTTCTGCCCAGAGACCAGGAGAGATTCACCTGCCCCCAGACAAAATTGTGGGAAATAGTGGTCTCTGCCCTGGGACCAGAAGAGACAGTTGACTCCCTTTTGTCCAACTACGTTGCCTTAAAACAGAAAAATATGACTTCTGCCCTGAGACCAGGAGAGATTCACCTGCCCCCAGACAAAATTGTGGGAAATAGTGGTCTCTGCCCTGGGACCAGAAGAGACAGTTGACTCCCTTTTGTCCAACTACGTTGCCTTAAAACAGAAAAATATGACTTCTGCCCTGAGACCAGGAGAGATTCACCTGCCCCCAGACAAAATTGTGGGAAATAGTGGTCTCTGCCCTGGGACCAGATGAGACAGTTGACTCCCTTTTGTCCAACTAAGTTGCCTTAAAACAGAAAAATCCAACTTCTGCCCTGAGGCCAGGAGAGATTCACCTGCCCCCAGACAACTTCTGCCCTGGGACCAGAGGAGACAGTTGACTCCCTTTTGTCCAACTACGTTGCCTTAAAACAGAAAAATCCAACTTCTGCCCTGAGGCCAGGAGAGATTCACCTGCCCTCAGACAAAATTGTGGGAAATAGTGGTCTCTGCCCTGGGACCAGATGAGATTAAACAGCCATGAGGAAAATCCTATAAAACAACTTTTGCCCTGAGAACAGAGGAGACTGTTGACTCCCTTTTTTTCAACTACGCTACCTTAAAATGGAAAAATATGACTTCTGCCCTGAGACCAGGAGAGATTCACCTGCCCTCAGACAACTTCTGCCCTGGGACCAGAGGAGACAGTTGACTCCCTTTTGTCCAACTACGTTGCCTTAAAACAGAAAAATATGACTTCTGCCCAGAGACCAGGAGAGATTCACCTGCCCCCAGACAAAATTGTGGGAAATAGTGGTCTCTGCCCTGGGACCAGATGAGACAGTTGACTCCCTTTTGTCCAACTACGTTGCCTTAAAACAGAAAAATCCAACTTCTGCCCTGAGACCAGGAGAGATTCACCTGCCCTCAGACAACTTCTGCCCTGGGACCAGAGGAGACAGTTGACTCCCTTTTGTCCAACTACGTTGCCTTAAAACAGAAAAATACGACTTCTGCCCTGAGACCAGGAGAGATTCACCTGCCCTCAGACAAAATTGTGGGAAATAGTGATCTCTGCCCTGGGACCAGATGAGACAGTTGACTCCCTTTTGTCCAACTACGTTGCCTTAAAATAGAAAAATCCAACTTCTGCCCTGAGACCAGGAGAGATTCACCTGCCCTCAGACAAAATTGTGGGAAATAGTGGTCTCTGCCCTGGGACCAGATGAGATTAAACAGCCATGAGGAAAATCCTATAAAACAACTTTTGCCCTGAGAACAGAGGAGACTGTTGACTCCCTTTTTTTCAACTACGCTGCCTTAAAATGGAAAAATATGACTTCTGCCCTGAGACCAGGAGAGATTCACCTGCCCTCAGACAACTTCTGCCCTGAGACCAGAGGAGACAGTTGACTCCCTTTTTTTCCAACTACGTTGCCTTAAAACAGAAAAACACGAATTCTGCCCTGAGACCAGGAGAGATTCACCTGCCCTCAGACAAAATTGTGGGAAACAATGGTCTCTGCCCATGGACCAGATGAGACTAAACAGCCATGAGGAAAATCCTACAAAACAACTTCTGCCCTGAGACCAGAAGAGACAGTTGACTCCCTTTTGTCCAACTACGTTGCCTTAAAACAGAAAAATATGACTTCTGCCCTGAGACCAGGAGAGATTCACCTGCCCCCAGACAAAATTGTGGGAAATAGTGGTCTCTGCCCTGGGACCAGAAGAGACAGTTGACTCCCTTTTGTCCAACTACGTTGCCTTAAAACAGAAAAATATGACTTCTGCCCTGAGACCAGGAGAGATTCACCTGCCCCCAGACAAAATTGTGGGAAATAGTGGTCTCTGCCCTGGGACCAGAAGAGACAGTTGACTCCCTTTTGTCCAACTACGTTGCCTTAAAACAGAAAAATATGACTTCTGCCCTGAGACCAGGAGAGATTCACCTGCCCCCAGACAAAATTGTGGGAAATAGTGGTCTCTGCCCTGGGACCAGAAGAGACAGTTGACTCCCTTTTGTCCAACTAAGTTGCCTTAAAATAGAAAAATCCAACTTCTGCCCTGAGACCAGGAGAGATTCACCTGCCCTCAGACAAAATTGTGGGATATAGTGGTCTCTGCCCTGGGACCAGATGAGATTAAACAGCCATGAGGAAAATCCTATAAAACAACTTTTGCCCTGAGAACAGAGGAGACTGTTGACTCCCTTTTTTTCAACTACGCTGCCTTAAAATGGAAAAATATGACTTCTGCCCTGAGACCAGGAGAGATTCACCTGCCCTCAGACAACTTCTGCCCTGAGACCAGAGGAGACAGTTGACTCCCTTTTTTTCCAACTACGTTGCCTTAAAACAGAAAAACACGAATTCTGCCCTGAGACCAGGAGAGATTCACCTGCCCTCAGACAAAATTGTGGGAAACAATGGTCTCTGCCCATGGACCAGATGAGACTAAACAGCCATGAGGAAAATCCTACAAAACAACTTCTGCCCTGAGACCAGAAGAGACAGTTGACTCCCTTTTGTCCAACTACGTTGCCTTAAAACAGAAAAATATGACTTCTGCCCTGAGACCAGGAGAGATTCACCTGCCCTCAGACAACTTCTGCCCTGGGACCAGAGGAGACAGTTGACTCCCTTTTGTCCAACTACGTTGCCTTAAAACAGAAAAATACGACTTCTGCCCTGAGACCAGGAGAGATTCACCTGCCCTCAGACAAAATTGTGGGAAATAGTGATCTCTGCCCTGGGACCAGATGAGACAGTTGACTCCCTTTTGTCCAACTACGTTGCCTTAAAATAGAAAAATCCAACTTCTGCCCTGAGACCAGGAGAGATTCACCTGCCCTCAGACAACTTCTGCCCTGGGACCAGAGGAGACAGTTGACTCCCTTTTGTCCAACTACGTTGCCTTAAAACAGAAAAATATGACTTCTGCCCTGAGACCAGGAGAGATTCACCTGCCCCCAGACAAAATTGTGGGAAATGGTGGTCTCTGCCCTGGGACCAGAAGAGACAGTTGACTCCCTTTTGTCCAACTACGTTGCCTTAAAACAGAAAAATATGACTTCTGCCCTGAGACCAGGAGAGATTCACCTGCCCCCAGACAAAATTGTGGGAAATAGTGGTCTCTGCCCTGGGACCAGATGAGACAGTTGACTCCCTTTTGTCCAACTAAGTTGCCTTAAAACAGAAAAATCCAACTTCTGCCCTGAGGCCAGGAGAGATTCACCTGCCCCCAGACAACTTCTGCCCTGGGACCAGAGGAGACAGTTGACTCCCTTTTGTCCAACTACGTTGCCTTAAAACAGAAAAATCCAACTTCTGCCCTGAGGCCAGGAGAGATTCACCTGCCCTCAGACAAAATTGTGGGAAATAGTGGTCTCTGCCCTGGGACCAGATGAGATTAAACAGCCATGAGGAAAATCCTATAAAACAACTTTTGCCCTGAGAACAGAGGAGACTGTTGACTCCCTTTTTTTCAACTACGCTACCTTAAAATGGAAAAATATGACTTCTGCCCTGAGACCAGGAGAGATTCACCTGCCCTCAGACAACTTCTGCCCTGGGACCAGAGGAGACAGTTGACTCCCTTTTGTCCAACTACGTTGCCTTAAAACAGAAAAATATGACTTCTGCCCAGAGACCAGGAGAGATTCACCTGCCCCCAGACAAAATTGTGGGAAATAGTGGTCTCTGCCCTGGGACCAGATGAGACAGTTGACTCCCTTTTGTCCAACTACGTTGCCTTAAAACAGAAAAATCCAACTTCTGCCCTGAGACCAGGAGAGATTCACCTGCCCTCAGACAACTTCTGCCCTGGGACCAGAGGAGACAGTTGACTCCCTTTTGTCCAACTACGTTGCCTTAAAACAGAAAAATATGACTTCTGCCCTGAGACCAGGAGAGATTCACCTGCCCCCAGACAAAATTGTGGGAAATGGTGGTCTCTGCCCTGGGACCAGATGAGACAGTTGACTCCCTTTTGTCCAACTACGTTGCCTTAAAACAGAAAAATATGACTTCTGCCCTGAGACCAGGAGAGATCCACCTGCCCCCAGACAAAATTGTGGGAAATAGTGGTCTCTGCCCTGGGACCAGATGAGACAGTTGACTCCCTTTTGTCCAACTACGTTGCCTTAAAACAGAAAAATATGACTTCTGCCCTGAGACCAGGAGAGATTCACCTGCCCCCAGACAAAATTGTGGGAAATAGTGGTCTCTGCCCTGGGACCAGATGAGACAGTTGACTCCCTTTTGTCCAACTACGTTGCCTTAAAACAGAAAAATCCAACTTCTGCCCTGAGACCAGGAGAGATTCACCTGCCCTCAGACAACTTCTGCCCTGGGACCAGAGGAGACAGTTGACTCCCTTTTGTCCAACTACGTTGCCTTAAAACAGAAAAATATGACTTCTGCCCTGAGACCAGGAGAGATTCACCTGCCCCCAGACAAAATTGTGGGAAATGGTGGTCTCTGCCCTGGGACCAGATGAGACAGTTGACTCCCTTTTGTCCAACTACGTTGCCTTAAAACAGAAAAATATGACTTCTGCCCTGAGACCAGGAGAGATTCACCTGCCCTCAGACAACTTCTGCCCTGGGACCAGAGGAGACAGTTGACTCCCTTTTGTCCAACTAAGTTGCCTTAAAACAGAAAAATCCAACTTCTGCCCTGAGGCCAGGAGAGATTCACCTGCCCCCAGACAACTTCTGCCCTGGGACCAGAGGAGACAGTTGACTCCCTTTTGTCCAACTACGTTGCCTTAAAACAGAAAAATCCAACTTCTGCCCTGAGACCAGGAGAGATTCACCTGCCCTCAGACAAAATTGTGGGAAATAGTGATCTCTGCCCTGGGACCAGATGAGACAGTTGACTCCCTTTTGTCCAACTACGTTGCCTTAAAATAGAAAAATCCAACTTCTGCCCTGAGACCAGGAGAGATTCACCTGCCCTCAGACAAAATTGTGGGAAATAGTGGTCTCTGCCCTGGGACCAGATGAGATTAAACAGCCATGAGGAAAATCCTATAAAACAACTTTTGCCCTGAGAACAGAGGAGACTGTTGACTCCCTTTTTTTCAACTACGCTGCCTTAAAATGGAAAAATATGACTTCTGCCCTGAGACCAGGAGAGATTCACCTGCCCTCAGACAACTTCTGCCCTGAGACCAGAGGAGACAGTTGACTCCCTTTTTTTCCAACTACGTTGCCTTAAAACAGAAAAACACGAATTCTGCCCTGAGACCAGGAGAGATTCACCTGCCCTCAGACAAAATTGTGGGAAACAATGGTCTCTGCCCATGGACCAGATGAGACTAAACAGCCATGAGGAAAATCCTACAAAACAACTTCTGCCCTGAGACCAGAAGAGACAGTTGACTCCCTTTTGTCCAACTACGTTGCCTTAAAACAGAAAAATATGACTTCTGCCCTGAGACCAGGAGAGATTCACCTGCCCTCAGACAACTTCTGCCCTGGGACCAGAGGAGACAGTTGACTCCCTTTTGTCCAACTACGTTGCCTTAAAACAGAAAAATACGACTTCTGCCCTGAGACCAGGAGAGATTCACCTGCCCTCAGACAAAATTGTGGGAAATAGTGATCTCTGCCCTGGGACCAGATGAGACAGTTGACTCCCTTTTGTCCAACTACGTTGCCTTAAAATAGAAAAATCCAACTTCTGCCCTGAGACCAGGAGAGATTCACCTGCCCTCAGACAACTTCTGCCCTGGGACCAGAGGAGACAGTTGACTCCCTTTTGTCCAACTACGTTGCCTTAAAACAGAAAAATATGACTTCTGCCCTGAGACCAGGAGAGATTCACCTGCCCCCAGACAAAATTGTGGGAAATGGTGGTCTCTGCCCTGGGACCAGAAGAGACAGTTGACTCCCTTTTGTCCAACTACGTTGCCTTAAAACAGAAAAATATGACTTCTGCCCTGAGACCAGGAGAGATTCACCTGCCCCCAGACAAAATTGTGGGAAATAGTGGTCTCTGCCCTGGGACCAGATGAGACAGTTGACTCCCTTTTGTCCAACTAAGTTGCCTTAAAACAGAAAAATCCAACTTCTGCCCTGAGGCCAGGAGAGATTCACCTGCCCCCAGACAACTTCTGCCCTGGGACCAGAGGAGACAGTTGACTCCCTTTTGTCCAACTACGTTGCCTTAAAACAGAAAAATCCAACTTCTGCCCTGAGGCCAGGAGAGATTCACCTGCCCTCAGACAAAATTGTGGGAAATAGTGGTCTCTGCCCTGGGACCAGATGAGATTAAACAGCCATGAGGAAAATCCTATAAAACAACTTTTGCCCTGAGAACAGAGGAGACTGTTGACTCCCTTTTTTTCAACTACGCTACCTTAAAATGGAAAAATATGACTTCTGCCCTGAGACCAGGAGAGATTCACCTGCCCTCAGACAACTTCTGCCCTGGGACCAGAGGAGACAGTTGACTCCCTTTTGTCCAACTACGTTGCCTTAAAAC
The DNA here is from genome assembly GCF_965226575.1 of Pagrus pagrus. Classification (NCBI taxonomy): domain Eukaryota; kingdom Metazoa; phylum Chordata; class Actinopteri; order Spariformes; family Sparidae; genus Pagrus; species Pagrus pagrus. The sequence continues at coordinate 8,468,845 of NC_140204.1, read as the reverse complement.
AGAAAAATATGACTTCTGCCCAGAGACCAGGAGAGATTCACCTGCCCCCAGACAAAATTGTGGGAAATAGTGGTCTCTGCCCTGGGACCAGATGAGACAGTTGACTCCCTTTTGTCCAACTACGTTGCCTTAAAACAGAAAAATCCAACTTCTGCCCTGAGACCAGGAGAGATTCACCTGCCCTCAGACAACTTCTGCCCTGGGACCAGAGGAGACAGTTGACTCCCTTTTGTCCAACTACGTTGCCTTAAAACAGAAAAATATGACTTCTGCCCTGAGACCAGGAGAGATTCACCTGCCCCCAGACAAAATTGTGGGAAATGGTGGTCTCTGCCCTGGGACCAGATGAGACAGTTGACTCCCTTTTGTCCAACTACGTTGCCTTAAAACAGAAAAATATGACTTCTGCCCTGAGACCAGGAGAGATCCACCTGCCCCCAGACAAAATTGTGGGAAATAGTGGTCTCTGCCCTGGGACCAGATGAGACAGTTGACTCCCTTTTGTCCAACTACGTTGCCTTAAAACAGAAAAATATGACTTCTGCCCTGAGACCAGGAGAGATTCACCTGCCCCCAGACAAAATTGTGGGAAATAGTGGTCTCTGCCCTGGGACCAGATGAGACAGTTGACTCCCTTTTGTCCAACTACGTTGCCTTAAAACAGAAAAATCCAACTTCTGCCCTGAGACCAGGAGAGATTCACCTGCCCTCAGACAACTTCTGCCCTGGGACCAGAGGAGACAGTTGACTCCCTTTTGTCCAACTACGTTGCCTTAAAACAGAAAAATATGACTTCTGCCCTGAGACCAGGAGAGATTCACCTGCCCCCAGACAAAATTGTGGGAAATGGTGGTCTCTGCCCTGGGACCAGATGAGACAGTTGACTCCCTTTTGTCCAACTACGTTGCCTTAAAACAGAAAAATATGACTTCTGCCCTGAGACCAGGAGAGATTCACCTGCCCTCAGACAACTTCTGCCCTGGGACCAGAGGAGACAGTTGACTCCCTTTTGTCCAACTAAGTTGCCTTAAAACAGAAAAATCCAACTTCTGCCCTGAGGCCAGGAGAGATTCACCTGCCCCCAGACAACTTCTGCCCTGGGACCAGAGGAGACAGTTGACTCCCTTTTGTCCAACTACGTTGCCTTAAAACAGAAAAATCCAACTTCTGCCCTGAGACCAGGAGAGATTCACCTGCCCTCAGACAAAATTGTGGGAAATAGTGATCTCTGCCCTGGGACCAGATGAGACAGTTGACTCCCTTTTGTCCAACTACGTTGCCTTAAAATAGAAAAATCCAACTTCTGCCCTGAGACCAGGAGAGATTCACCTGCCCTCAGACAAAATTGTGGGAAATAGTGGTCTCTGCCCTGGGACCAGATGAGATTAAACAGCCATGAGGAAAATCCTATAAAACAACTTTTGCCCTGAGAACAGAGGAGACTGTTGACTCCCTTTTTTTCAACTACGCTGCCTTAAAATGGAAAAATATGACTTCTGCCCTGAGACCAGGAGAGATTCACCTGCCCTCAGACAACTTCTGCCCTGAGACCAGAGGAGACAGTTGACTCCCTTTTTTTCCAACTACGTTGCCTTAAAACAGAAAAACACGAATTCTGCCCTGAGACCAGGAGAGATTCACCTGCCCTCAGACAAAATTGTGGGAAACAATGGTCTCTGCCCATGGACCAGATGAGACTAAACAGCCATGAGGAAAATCCTACAAAACAACTTCTGCCCTGAGACCAGAAGAGACAGTTGACTCCCTTTTGTCCAACTACGTTGCCTTAAAACAGAAAAATATGACTTCTGCCCTGAGACCAGGAGAGATTCACCTGCCCTCAGACAACTTCTGCCCTGGGACCAGAGGAGACAGTTGACTCCCTTTTGTCCAACTACGTTGCCTTAAAACAGAAAAATACGACTTCTGCCCTGAGACCAGGAGAGATTCACCTGCCCTCAGACAAAATTGTGGGAAATAGTGATCTCTGCCCTGGGACCAGATGAGACAGTTGACTCCCTTTTGTCCAACTACGTTGCCTTAAAATAGAAAAATCCAACTTCTGCCCTGAGACCAGGAGAGATTCACCTGCCCTCAGACAAAATTGTGGGAAATAGTGGTCTCTGCCCTGGGACCAGATGAGATTAAACAGCCATGAGGAAAATCCTATAAAACAACTTTTGCCCTGAGAACAGAGGAGACTGTTGACTCCCTTTTTTTCAACTACGCTGCCTTAAAATGGAAAAATATGACTTCTGCCCTGAGACCAGGAGAGATTCACCTGCCCTCAGACAACTTCTGCCCTGAGACCAGAGGAGACAGTTGACTCCCTTTTTTTCCAACTACGTTGCCTTAAAACAGAAAAACACGAATTCTGCCCTGAGACCAGGAGAGATTCACCTGCCCTCAGACAAAATTGTGGGAAACAATGGTCTCTGCCCATGGACCAGATGAGACTAAACAGCCATGAGGAAAATCCTACAAAACAACTTCTGCCCTGAGACCAGAAGAGACAGTTGACTCCCTTTTGTCCAACTACGTTGCCTTAAAACAGAAAAATATGACTTCTGCCCTGAGACCAGGAGAGATTCACCTGCCCCCAGACAAAATTGTGGGAAATAGTGGTCTCTGCCCTGGGACCAGAAGAGACAGTTGACTCCCTTTTGTCCAACTACGTTGCCTTAAAACAGAAAAATATGACTTCTGCCCTGAGACCAGGAGAGATTCACCTGCCCCCAGACAAAATTGTGGGAAATAGTGGTCTCTGCCCTGGGACCAGAAGAGACAGTTGACTCCCTTTTGTCCAACTACGTTGCCTTAAAACAGAAAAATATGACTTCTGCCCTGAGACCAGGAGAGATTCACCTGCCCCCAGACAAAATTGTGGGAAATAGTGGTCTCTGCCCTGGGACCAGAAGAGACAGTTGACTCCCTTTTGTCCAACTACGTTGCCTTAAAATAGAAAAATCCAACTTCTGCCCTGAGACCAGGAGAGATTCACCTGCCCTCAGACAACTTCTGCCCTGGGACCAGAGGAGACAGTTGACTCCCTTTTGTCCAACTACGTTGCCTTAAAACAGAAAAATATGACTTCTGCCCTGAGACCAGGAGAGATTCACCTGCCCCCAGACAAAATTGTGGGAAATGGTGGTCTCTGCCCTGGGACCAGATGAGACAGTTGACTCCCTTTTGTCCAACTACGTTGCCTTAAAACAGAAAAATATGACTTCTGCCCTGAGACCAGGAGAGATCCACCTGCCCCCAGACAAAATTGTGGGAAATAGTGGTCTCTGCCCTGGGACCAGATGAGACAGTTGACTCCCTTTTGTCCAACTACGTTGCCTTAAAACAGAAAAATATGACTTCTGCCCTGAGACCAGGAGAGATTCACCTGCCCCCAGACAAAATTGTGGGAAATAGTGGTCTCTGCCCTGGGACCAGATGAGACAGTTGACTCCCTTTTGTCCAACTACGTTGCCTTAAAACAGAAAAATCCAACTTCTGCCCTGAGACCAGGAGAGATTCACCTGCCCTCAGACAACTTCTGCCCTGGGACCAGAGGAGACAGTTGACTCCCTTTTGTCCAACTACGTTGCCTTAAAACAGAAAAATATGACTTCTGCCCTGAGACCAGGAGAGATTCACCTGCCCCCAGACAAAATTGTGGGAAATGGTGGTCTCTGCCCTGGGACCAGATGAGACAGTTGACTCCCTTTTGTCCAACTACGTTGCCTTAAAACAGAAAAATATGACTTCTGCCCTGAGACCAGGAGAGATTCACCTGCCCTCAGACAACTTCTGCCCTGGGACCAGAGGAGACAGTTGACTCCCTTTTGTCCAACTAAGTTGCCTTAAAACAGAAAAATCCAACTTCTGCCCTGAGGCCAGGAGAGATTCACCTGCCCCCAGACAACTTCTGCCCTGGGACCAGAGGAGACAGTTGACTCCCTTTTGTCCAACTACGTTGCCTTAAAACAGAAAAATCCAACTTCTGCCCTGAGACCAGGAGAGATTCACCTGCCCTCAGACAAAATTGTGGGAAATAGTGATCTCTGCCCTGGGACCAGATGAGACAGTTGACTCCCTTTTGTCCAACTACGTTGCCTTAAAATAGAAAAATCCAACTTCTGCCCTGAGACCAGGAGAGATTCACCTGCCCTCAGACAAAATTGTGGGAAATAGTGGTCTCTGCCCTGGGACCAGATGAGATTAAACAGCCATGAGGAAAATCCTATAAAACAACTTTTGCCCTGAGAACAGAGGAGACTGTTGACTCCCTTTTTTTCAACTACGCTGCCTTAAAATGGAAAAATATGACTTCTGCCCTGAGACCAGGAGAGATTCACCTGCCCTCAGACAACTTCTGCCCTGAGACCAGAGGAGACAGTTGACTCCCTTTTTTTCCAACTACGTTGCCTTAAAACAGAAAAACACGACTTCTGCCCTGAGACCAGGAGAGATTCACCTGCCCCCAGACAAAATTGTGGGAAATGGTGGTCTCTGCCCTGGGACCAGAAGAGACAGTTGACTCCCTTTTGTCCAACTACGTTGCCTTAAAACAGAAAAATATGACTTCTGCCCTGAGACCAGGAGAGATTCACCTGCCCCCAGACAAAATTGTGGGAAATAGTGGTCTCTGCCCTGGGACCAGATGAGACAGTTGACTCCCTTTTGTCCAACTAAGTTGCCTTAAAACAGAAAAATCCAACTTCTGCCCTGAGGCCAGGAGAGATTCACCTGCCCCCAGACAACTTCTGCCCTGGGACCAGAGGAGACAGTTGACTCCCTTTTGTCCAACTACGTTGCCTTAAAACAGAAAAATCCAACTTCTGCCCTGAGGCCAGGAGAGATTCACCTGCCCTCAGACAAAATTGTGGGAAATAGTGGTCTCTGCCCTGGGACCAGATGAGATTAAACAGCCATGAGGAAAATCCTATAAAACAACTTTTGCCCTGAGAACAGAGGAGACTGTTGACTCCCTTTTTTTCAACTACGCTACCTTAAAATGGAAAAATATGACTTCTGCCCTGAGACCAGGAGAGATTCACCTGCCCTCAGACAACTTCTGCCCTGGGACCAGAGGAGACAGTTGACTCCCTTTTGTCCAACTACGTTGCCTTAAAACAGAAAAATATGACTTCTGCCCAGAGACCAGGAGAGATTCACCTGCCCCCAGACAAAATTGTGGGAAATAGTGGTCTCTGCCCTGGGACCAGATGAGACAGTTGACTCCCTTTTGTCCAACTACGTTGCCTTAAAACAGAAAAATCCAACTTCTGCCCTGAGACCAGGAGAGATTCACCTGCCCTCAGACAACTTCTGCCCTGGGACCAGAGGAGACAGTTGACTCCCTTTTGTCCAACTACGTTGCCTTAAAACAGAAAAATATGACTTCTGCCCTGAGACCAGGAGAGATTCACCTGCCCCCAGACAAAATTGTGGGAAATGGTGGTCTCTGCCCTGGGACCAGATGAGACAGTTGACTCCCTTTTGTCCAACTACGTTGCCTTAAAACAGAAAAATATGACTTCTGCCCTGAGACCAGGAGAGATTCACCTGCCCTCAGACAACTTCTGCCCTGGGACCAGAGGAGACAGTTGACTCCCTTTTGTCCAACTAAGTTGCCTTAAAACAGAAAAATCCAACTTCTGCCCTGAGGCCAGGAGAGATTCACCTGCCCCCAGACAACTTCTGCCCTGGGACCAGAGGAGACAGTTGACTCCCTTTTGTCCAACTACGTTGCCTTAAAACAGAAAAATCCAACTTCTGCCCTGAGACCAGGAGAGATTCACCTGCCCTCAGACAAAATTGTGGGAAATAGTGATCTCTGCCCTGGGACCAGATGAGACAGTTGACTCCCTTTTGTCCAACTACGTTGCCTTAAAACAGAAAAATATGACTTCTGCCCTGAGACCAGGAGAGATTCACCTGCCCCCAGACAAAATTGTGGGAAATGGTGGTCTCTGCCCTGGGACCAGATGAGACAGTTGACTCCCTTTTGTCCAACTACGTTGCCTTAAAACAGAAAAATATGACTTCTGCCCTGAGACCAGGAGAGATTCACCTGCCCTCAGACAACTTCTGCCCTGGGACCAGAGGAGACAGTTGACTCCCTTTTGTCCAACTAAGTTGCCTTAAAACAGAAAAATCCAACTTCTGCCCTGAGGCCAGGAGAGATTCACCTGCCCCCAGACAACTTCTGCCCTGGGACCAGAGGAGACAGTTGACTCCCTTTTGTCCAACTACGTTGCCTTAAAACAGAAAAATCCAACTTCTGCCCTGAGACCAGGAGAGATTCACCTGCCCTCAGACAAAATTGTGGGAAATAGTGATCTCTGCCCTGGGACCAGATGAGACAGTTGACTCCCTTTTGTCCAACTACGTTGCCTTAAAATAGAAAAATCCAACTTCTGCCCTGAGACCAGGAGAGATTCACCTGCCCTCAGACAAAATTGTGGGAAATAGTGGTCTCTGCCCTGGGACCAGATGAGATTAAACAGCCATGAGGAAAATCCTATAAAACAACTTTTGCCCTGAGAACAGAGGAGACTGTTGACTCCCTTTTTTTCAACTACGCTGCCTTAAAATGGAAAAATATGACTTCTGCCCTGAGACCAGGAGAGATTCACCTGCCCTCAGACAACTTCTGCCCTGAGACCAGAGGAGACAGTTGACTCCCTTTTTTTCCAACTACGTTGCCTTAAAACAGAAAAACACGAATTCTGCCCTGAGACCAGGAGAGATTCACCTGCCCTCAGACAAAATTGTGGGAAACAATGGTCTCTGCCCATGGACCAGATGAGACTAAACAGCCATGAGGAAAATCCTACAAAACAACTTCTGCCCTGAGACCAGAAGAGACAGTTGACTCCCTTTTGTCCAACTACGTTGCCTTAAAACAGAAAAATATGACTTCTGCCCTGAGACCAGGAGAGATTCACCTGCCCTCAGACAACTTCTGCCCTGGGACCAGAGGAGACAGTTGACTCCCTTTTGTCCAACTACGTTGCCTTAAAACAGAAAAATACGACTTCTGCCCTGAGACCAGGAGAGATTCACCTGCCCTCAGACAAAATTGTGGGAAATAGTGATCTCTGCCCTGGGACCAGATGAGACAGTTGACTCCCTTTTGTCCAACTACGTTGCCTTAAAATAGAAAAATCCAACTTCTGCCCTGAGACCAGGAGAGATTCACCTGCCCTCAGACAACTTCTGCCCTGGGACCAGAGGAGACAGTTGACTCCCTTTTGTCCAACTACGTTGCCTTAAAACAGAAAAATATGACTTCTGCCCTGAGACCAGGAGAGATTCACCTGCCCCCAGACAAAATTGTGGGAAATGGTGGTCTCTGCCCTGGGACCAGAAGAGACAGTTGACTCCCTTTTGTCCAACTACGTTGCCTTAAAACAGAAAAATATGACTTCTGCCCTGAGACCAGGAGAGATTCACCTGCCCCCAGACAAAATTGTGGGAAATAGTGGTCTCTGCCCTGGGACCAGATGAGACAGTTGACTCCCTTTTGTCCAACTAAGTTGCCTTAAAACAGAAAAATCCAACTTCTGCCCTGAGGCCAGGAGAGATTCACCTGCCCCCAGACAACTTCTGCCCTGGGACCAGAGGAGACAGTTGACTCCCTTTTGTCCAACTACGTTGCCTTAAAACAGAAAAATCCAACTTCTGCCCTGAGGCCAGGAGAGATTCACCTGCCCTCAGACAAAATTGTGGGAAATAGTGGTCTCTGCCCTGGGACCAGATGAGATTAAACAGCCATGAGGAAAATCCTATAAAACAACTTTTGCCCTGAGAACAGAGGAGACTGTTGACTCCCTTTTTTTCAACTACGCTACCTTAAAATGGAAAAATATGACTTCTGCCCTGAGACCAGGAGAGATTCACCTGCCCTCAGACAACTTCTGCCCTGGGACCAGAGGAGACAGTTGACTCCCTTTTGTCCAACTACGTTGCCTTAAAACAGAAAAATATGACTTCTGCCCAGAGACCAGGAGAGATTCACCTGCCCCCAGACAAAATTGTGGGAAATAGTGGTCTCTGCCCTGGGACCAGATGAGACAGTTGACTCCCTTTTGTCCAACTACGTTGCCTTAAAACAGAAAAATCCAACTTCTGCCCTGAGACCAGGAGAGATTCACCTGCCCTCAGACAACTTCTGCCCTGGGACCAGAGGAGACAGTTGACTCCCTTTTGTCCAACTACGTTGCCTTAAAACAGAAAAATATGACTTCTGCCCTGAGACCAGGAGAGATTCACCTGCCCCCAGACAAAATTGTGGGAAATGGTGGTCTCTGCCCTGGGACCAGATGAGACAGTTGACTCCCTTTTGTCCAACTACGTTGCCTTAAAACAGAAAAATATGACTTCTGCCCTGAGACCAGGAGAGATCCACCTGCCCCCAGACAAAATTGTGGGAAATAGTGGTCTCTGCCCTGGGACCAGATGAGACAGTTGACTCCCTTTTGTCCAACTACGTTGCCTTAAAACAGAAAAATATGACTTCTGCCCTGAGACCAGGAGAGATTCACCTGCCCCCAGACAAAATTGTGGGAAATAGTGGTCTCTGCCCTGGGACCAGATGAGACAGTTGACTCCCTTTTGTCCAACTACGTTGCCTTAAAACAGAAAAATCCAACTTCTGCCCTGAGACCAGGAGAGATTCACCTGCCCTCAGACAACTTCTGCCCTGGGACCAGAGGAGACAGTTGACTCCCTTTTGTCCAACTACGTTGCCTTAAAACAGAAAAATATGACTTCTGCCCTGAGACCAGGAGAGATTCACCTGCCCCCAGACAAAATTGTGGGAAATGGTGGTCTCTGCCCTGGGACCAGATGAGACAGTTGACTCCCTTTTGTCCAACTACGTTGCCTTAAAACAGAAAAATATGACTTCTGCCCTGAGACCAGGAGAGATTCACCTGCCCTCAGACAACTTCTGCCCTGGGACCAGAGGAGACAGTTGACTCCCTTTTGTCCAACTAAGTTGCCTTAAAACAGAAAAATCCAACTTCTGCCCTGAGGCCAGGAGAGATTCACCTGCCCCCAGACAACTTCTGCCCTGGGACCAGAGGAGACAGTTGACTCCCTTTTGTCCAACTACGTTGCCTTAAAACAGAAAAATCCAACTTCTGCCCTGAGACCAGGAGAGATTCACCTGCCCTCAGACAAAATTGTGGGAAATAGTGATCTCTGCCCTGGGACCAGATGAGACAGTTGACTCCCTTTTGTCCAACTACGTTGCCTTAAAATAGAAAAATCCAACTTCTGCCCTGAGACCAGGAGAGATTCACCTGCCCTCAGACAAAATTGTGGGAAATAGTGGTCTCTGCCCTGGGACCAGATGAGATTAAACAGCCATGAGGAAAATCCTATAAAACAACTTTTGCCCTGAGAACAGAGGAGACTGTTGACTCCCTTTTTTTCAACTACGCTGCCTTAAAATGGAAAAATATGACTTCTGCCCTGAGACCAGGAGAGATTCACCTGCCCTCAGACAACTTCTGCCCTGAGACCAGAGGAGACAGTTGACTCCCTTTTTTTCCAACTACGTTGCCTTAAAACAGAAAAACACGAATTCTGCCCTGAGACCAGGAGAGATTCACCTGCCCTCAGACAAAATTGTGGGAAACAATGGTCTCTGCCCATGGACCAGATGAGACTAAACAGCCATGAGGAAAATCCTACAAAACAACTTCTGCCCTGAGACCAGAAGAGACAGTTGACTCCCTTTTGTCCAACTACGTTGCCTTAAAACAGAAAAATATGACTTCTGCCCTGAGACCAGGAGAGATTCACCTGCCCTCAGACAACTTCTGCCCTGGGACCAGAGGAGACAGTTGACTCCCTTTTGTCCAACTACGTTGCCTTAAAACAGAAAAATACGACTTCTGCCCTGAGACCAGGAGAGATTCACCTGCCCTCAGACAAAATTGTGGGAAATAGTGATCTCTGCCCTGGGACCAGATGAGACAGTTGACTCCCTTTTGTCCAACTACGTTGCCTTAAAATAGAAAAATCCAACTTCTGCCCTGAGACCAGGAGAGATTCACCTGCCCTCAGACAAAATTGTGGGAAATAGTGGTCTCTGCCCTGGGACCAGATGAGATTAAACAGCCATGAGGAAAATCCTATAAAACAACTTTTGCCCTGAGAACAGAGGAGACTGTTGACTCCCTTTTTTTCAACTACGCTGCCTTAAAATGGAAAAATATGACTTCTGCCCTGAGACCAGGAGAGATTCACCTGCCCTCAGACAACTTCTGCCCTGAGACCAGAGGAGACAGTTGACTCCCTTTTTTTCCAACTACGTTGCCTTAAAACAGAAAAACACGAATTCTGCCCTGAGACCAGGAGAGATTCACCTGCCCTCAGACAAAATTGTGGGAAACAATGGTCTCTGCCCATGGACCAGATGAGACTAAACAGCCATGAGGAAAATCCTACAAAACAACTTCTGCCCTGAGACCAGAAGAGACAGTTGACTCCCTTTTGTCCAACTACGTTGCCTTAAAACAGAAAAATATGACTTCTGCCCTGAGACCAGGAGAGATTCACCTGCCCCCAGACAAAATTGTGGGAAATAGTGGTCTCTGCCCTGGGACCAGAAGAGACAGTTGACTCCCTTTTGTCCAACTACGTTGCCTTAAAACAGAAAAATATGACTTCTGCCCTGAGACCAGGAGAGATTCACCTGCCCCCAGACAAAATTGTGGGAAATAGTGGTCTCTGCCCTGGGACCAGAAGAGACAGTTGACTCCCTTTTGTCCAACTACGTTGCCTTAAAACAGAAAAATATGACTTCTGCCCTGAGACCAGGAGAGATTCACCTGCCCCCAGACAAAATTGTGGGAAATAGTGGTCTCTGCCCTGGGACCAGAAGAGACAGTTGACTCCCTTTTGTCCAACTACGTTGCCTTAAAATAGAAAAATCCAACTTCTGCCCTGAGACCAGGAGAGATTCACCTGCCCTCAGACAACTTCTGCCCTGGGACCAGAGGAGACAGTTGACTCCCTTTTGTCCAACTACGTTGCCTTAAAACAGAAAAATATGACTTCTGCCCTGAGACCAGGAGAGATTCACCTGCCCCCAGACAAAATTGTGGGAAATGGTGGTCTCTGCCCTGGGACCAGATGAGACAGTTGACTCCCTTTTGTCCAACTACGTTGCCTTAAAACAGAAAAATATGACTTCTGCCCTGAGACCAGGAGAGATCCACCTGCCCCCAGACAAAATTGTGGGAAATAGTGGTCTCTGCCCTGGGACCAGATGAGACAGTTGACTCCCTTTTGTCCAACTACGTTGCCTTAAAACAGAAAAATCCAACTTCTGCCCTGAGACCAGGAGAGATTCACCTGCCCTCAGACAACTTCTGCCCTGGGACCAGAGGAGACAGTTGACTCCCTTTTGTCCAACTACGTTGCCTTAAAACAGAAAAATATGACTTCTGCCCTGAGACCAGGAGAGATTCACCTGCCCCCAGACAAAATTGTGGGAAATGGTGGTCTCTGCCCTGGGACCAGATGAGACAGTTGACTCCCTTTTGTCCAACTACGTTGCCTTAAAACAGAAAAATATGACTTCTGCCCTGAGACCAGGAGAGATTCACCTGCCCTCAGACAACTTCTGCCCTGGGACCAGAGGAGACAGTTGACTCCCTTTTGTCCAACTAAGTTGCCTTAAAACAGAAAAATCCAACTTCTGCCCTGAGGCCAGGAGAGATTCACCTGCCCCCAGACAACTTCTGCCCTGGGACCAGAGGAGACAGTTGACTCCCTTTTGTCCAACTACGTTGCCTTAAAACAGAAAAATCCAACTTCTGCCCTGAGACCAGGAGAGATTCACCTGCCCTCAGACAAAATTGTGGGAAATAGTGATCTCTGCCCTGGGACCAGATGAGACAGTTGACTCCCTTTTGTCCAACTACGTTGCCTTAAAACAGAAAAATATGACTTCTGCCCTGAGACCAGGAGAGATTCACCTGCCCCCAGACAAAATTGTGGGAAATGGTGGTCTCTGCCCTGGGACCAGATGAGACAGTTGACTCCCTTTTGTCCAACTACGTTGCCTTAAAACAGAAAAATATGACTTCTGCCCTGAGACCAGGAGAGATTCACCTGCCCTCAGACAACTTCTGCCCTGGGACCAGAGGAGACAGTTGACTCCCTTTTGTCCAACTAAGTTGCCTTAAAACAGAAAAATCCAACTTCTGCCCTGAGGCCAGGAGAGATTCACCTGCCCCCAGACAACTTCTGCCCTGGGACCAGAGGAGACAGTTGACTCCCTTTTGTCCAACTACGTTGCCTTAAAACAGAAAAATCCAACTTCTGCCCTGAGACCAGGAGAGATTCACCTGCCCTCAGACAAAATTGTGGGAAATAGTGATCTCTGCCCTGGGACCAGATGAGACAGTTGACTCCCTTTTGTCCAACTACGTTGCCTTAAAATAGAAAAATCCAACTTCTGCCCTGAGACCAGGAGAGATTCACCTGCCCTCAGACAAAATTGTGGGAAATAGTGGTCTCTGCCCTGGGACCAGATGAGATTAAACAGCCATGAGGAAAATCCTATAAAACAACTTTTGCCCTGAGAACAGAGGAGACTGTTGACTCCCTTTTTTTCAACTACGCTGCCTTAAAATGGAAAAATATGACTTCTGCCCTGAGACCAGGAGAGATTCACCTGCCCTCAGACAACTTCTGCCCTGAGACCAGAGGAGACAGTTGACTCCCTTTTTTTCCAACTACGTTGCCTTAAAACAGAAAAACACGAATTCTGCCCTGAGACCAGGAGAGATTCACCTGCCCTCAGACAAAATTGTGGGAAACAATGGTCTCTGCCCATGGACCAGATGAGACTAAACAGCCATGAGGAAAATCCTACAAAACAACTTCTGCCCTGAGACCAGAAGAGACAGTTGACTCCCTTTTGTCCAACTACGTTGCCTTAAAACAGAAAAATATGACTTCTGCCCTGAGACCAGGAGAGATTCACCTGCCCTCAGACAACTTCTGCCCTGGGACCAGAGGAGACAGTTGACTCCCTTTTGTCCAACTACGTTGCCTTAAAACAGAAAAATACGACTTCTGCCCTGAGACCAGGAGAGATTCACCTGCCCTCAGACAAAATTGTGGGAAATAGTGATCTCTGCCCTGGGACCAGATGAGACAGTTGACTCCCTTTTGTCCAACTACGTTGCCTTAAAATAGAAAAATCCAACTTCTGCCCTGAGACCAGGAGAGATTCACCTGCCCTCAGACAACTTCTGCCCTGGGACCAGAGGAGACAGTTGACTCCCTTTTGTCCAACTACGTTGCCTTAAAACAGAAAAATATGACTTCTGCCCTGAGACCAGGAGAGATTCACCTGCCCCCAGACAAAATTGTGGGAAATGGTGGTCTCTGCCCTGGGACCAGAAGAGACAGTTGACTCCCTTTTGTCCAACTACGTTGCCTTAAAACAGAAAAATATGACTTCTGCCCTGAGACCAGGAGAGATTCACCTGCCCCCAGACAAAATTGTGGGAAATAGTGGTCTCTGCCCTGGGACCAGATGAGACAGTTGACTCCCTTTTGTCCAACTAAGTTGCCTTAAAACAGAAAAATCCAACTTCTGCCCTGAGGCCAGGAGAGATTCACCTGCCCCCAGACAACTTCTGCCCTGGGACCAGAGGAGACAGTTGACTCCCTTTTGTCCAACTACGTTGCCTTAAAACAGAAAAATCCAACTTCTGCCCTGAGGCCAGGAGAGATTCACCTGCCCTCAGACAAAATTGTGGGAAATAGTGGTCTCTGCCCTGGGACCAGATGAGATTAAACAGCCATGAGGAAAATCCTATAAAACAACTTTTGCCCTGAGAACAGAGGAGACTGTTGACTCCCTTTTTTTCAACTACGCTACCTTAAAATGGAAAAATATGACTTCTGCCCTGAGACCAGGAGAGATTCACCTGCCCTCAGACAACTTCTGCCCTGGGACCAGAGGAGACAGTTGACTCCCTTTTGTCCAACTACGTTGCCTTAAAACAGAAAAATATGACTTCTGCCCAGAGACCAGGAGAGATTCACCTGCCCCCAGACAAAATTGTGGGAAATAGTGGTCTCTGCCCTGGGACCAGATGAGACAGTTGACTCCCTTTTGTCCAACTACGTTGCCTTAAAACAGAAAAATCCAACTTCTGCCCTGAGACCAGGAGAGATTCACCTGCCCTCAGACAACTTCTGCCCTGGGACCAGAGGAGACAGTTGACTCCCTTTTGTCCAACTACGTTGCCTTAAAACAGAAAAATATGACTTCTGCCCTGAGACCAGGAGAGATTCACCTGCCCCCAGACAAAATTGTGGGAAATGGTGGTCTCTGCCCTGGGACCAGATGAGACAGTTGACTCCCTTTTGTCCAACTACGTTGCCTTAAAACAGAAAAATATGACTTCTGCCCTGAGACCAGGAGAGATCCACCTGCCCCCAGACAAAATTGTGGGAAATAGTGGTCTCTGCCCTGGGACCAGATGAGACAGTTGACTCCCTTTTGTCCAACTACGTTGCCTTAAAACAGAAAAATATGACTTCTGCCCTGAGACCAGGAGAGATTCACCTGCCCCCAGACAAAATTGTGGGAAATAGTGGTCTCTGCCCTGGGACCAGATGAGACAGTTGACTCCCTTTTGTCCAACTACGTTGCCTTAAAACAGAAAAATCCAACTTCTGCCCTGAGACCAGGAGAGATTCACCTGCCCTCAGACAACTTCTGCCCTGGGACCAGAGGAGACAGTTGACTCCCTTTTGTCCAACTACGTTGCCTTAAAACAGAAAAATATGACTTCTGCCCTGAGACCAGGAGAGATTCACCTGCCCCCAGACAAAATTGTGGGAAATGGTGGTCTCTGCCCTGGGACCAGATGAGACAGTTGACTCCCTTTTGTCCAACTACGTTGCCTTAAAACAGAAAAATATGACTTCTGCCCTGAGACCAGGAGAGATTCACCTGCCCTCAGACAACTTCTGCCCTGGGACCAGAGGAGACAGTTGACTCCCTTTTGTCCAACTAAGTTGCCTTAAAACAGAAAAATCCAACTTCTGCCCTGAGGCCAGGAGAGATTCACCTGCCCCCAGACAACTTCTGCCCTGGGACCAGAGGAGACAGTTGACTCCCTTTTGTCCAACTACGTTGCCTTAAAACAGAAAAATCCAACTTCTGCCCTGAGACCAGGAGAGATTCACCTGCCCTCAGACAAAATTGTGGGAAATAGTGATCTCTGCCCTGGGACCAGATGAGACAGTTGACTCCCTTTTGTCCAACTACGTTGCCTTAAAATAGAAAAATCCAACTTCTGCCCTGAGACCAGGAGAGATTCACCTGCCCTCAGACAAAATTGTGGGAAATAGTGGTCTCTGCCCTGGGACCAGATGAGATTAAACAGCCATGAGGAAAATCCTATAAAACAACTTTTGCCCTGAGAACAGAGGAGACTGTTGACTCCCTTTTTTTCAACTACGCTGCCTTAAAATGGAAAAATATGACTTCTGCCCTGAGACCAGGAGAGATTCACCTGCCCTCAGACAACTTCTGCCCTGAGACCAGAGGAGACAGTTGACTCCCTTTTTTTCCAACTACGTTGCCTTAAAACAGAAAAACACGAATTCTGCCCTGAGACCAGGAGAGATTCACCTGCCCTCAGACAAAATTGTGGGAAACAATGGTCTCTGCCCATGGACCAGATGAGACTAAACAGCCATGAGGAAAATCCTACAAAACAACTTCTGCCCTGAGACCAGAAGAGACAGTTGACTCCCTTTTGTCCAACTACGTTGCCTTAAAACAGAAAAATATGACTTCTGCCCTGAGACCAGGAGAGATTCACCTGCCCTCAGACAACTTCTGCCCTGGGACCAGAGGAGACAGTTGACTCCCTTTTGTCCAACTACGTTGCCTTAAAACAGAAAAATACGACTTCTGCCCTGAGACCAGGAGAGATTCACCTGCCCTCAGACAAAATTGTGGGAAATAGTGATCTCTGCCCTGGGACCAGATGAGACAGTTGACTCCCTTTTGTCCAACTACGTTGCCTTAAAATAGAAAAATCCAACTTCTGCCCTGAGACCAGGAGAGATTCACCTGCCCTCAGACAAAATTGTGGGAAATAGTGGTCTCTGCCCTGGGACCAGATGAGATTAAACAGCCATGAGGAAAATCCTATAAAACAACTTTTGCCCTGAGAACAGAGGAGACTGTTGACTCCCTTTTTTTCAACTACGCTGCCTTAAAATGGAAAAATATGACTTCTGCCCTGAGACCAGGAGAGATTCACCTGCCCTCAGACAACTTCTGCCCTGAGACCAGAGGAGACAGTTGACTCCCTTTTTTTCCAACTACGTTGCCTTAAAACAGAAAAACACGAATTCTGCCCTGAGACCAGGAGAGATTCACCTGCCCTCAGACAAAATTGTGGGAAACAATGGTCTCTGCCCATGGACCAGATGAGACTAAACAGCCATGAGGAAAATCCTACAAAACAACTTCTGCCCTGAGACCAGAAGAGACAGTTGACTCCCTTTTGTCCAACTACGTTGCCTTAAAACAGAAAAATATGACTTCTGCCCTGAGACCAGGAGAGATTCACCTGCCCCCAGACAAAATTGTGGGAAATAGTGGTCTCTGCCCTGGGACCAGAAGAGACAGTTGACTCCCTTTTGTCCAACTACGTTGCCTTAAAACAGAAAAATATGACTTCTGCCCTGAGACCAGGAGAGATTCACCTGCCCCCAGACAAAATTGTGGGAAATAGTGGTCTCTGCCCTGGGACCAGAAGAGACAGTTGACTCCCTTTTGTCCAACTACGTTGCCTTAAAACAGAAAAATATGACTTCTGCCCTGAGACCAGGAGAGATTCACCTGCCCCCAGACAAAATTGTGGGAAATAGTGGTCTCTGCCCTGGGACCAGAAGAGACAGTTGACTCCCTTTTGTCCAACTACGTTGCCTTAAAATAGAAAAATCCAACTTCTGCCCTGAGACCAGGAGAGATTCACCTGCCCTCAGACAACTTCTGCCCTGGGACCAGAGGAGACAGTTGACTCCCTTTTGTCCAACTACGTTGCCTTAAAACAGAAAAATATGACTTCTGCCCTGAGACCAGGAGAGATTCACCTGCCCCCAGACAAAATTGTGGGAAATGGTGGTCTCTGCCCTGGGACCAGATGAGACAGTTGACTCCCTTTTGTCCAACTACGTTGCCTTAAAACAGAAAAATATGACTTCTGCCCTGAGACCAGGAGAGATCCACCTGCCCCCAGACAAAATTGTGGGAAATAGTGGTCTCTGCCCTGGGACCAGATGAGACAGTTGACTCCCTTTTGTCCAACTACGTTGCCTTAAAACAGAAAAATATGACTTCTGCCCTGAGACCAGGAGAGATTCACCTGCCCCCAGACAAAATTGTGGGAAATAGTGGTCTCTGCCCTGGGACCAGATGAGACAGTTGACTCCCTTTTGTCCAACTACGTTGCCTTAAAACAGAAAAATCCAACTTCTGCCCTGAGACCAGGAGAGATTCACCTGCCCTCAGACAACTTCTGCCCTGGGACCAGAGGAGACAGTTGACTCCCTTTTGTCCAACTACGTTGCCTTAAAACAGAAAAATATGACTTCTGCCCTGAGACCAGGAGAGATTCACCTGCCCCCAGACAAAATTGTGGGAAATGGTGGTCTCTGCCCTGGGACCAGATGAGACAGTTGACTCCCTTTTGTCCAACTACGTTGCCTTAAAACAGAAAAATATGACTTCTGCCCTGAGACCAGGAGAGATTCACCTGCCCTCAGACAACTTCTGCCCTGGGACCAGAGGAGACAGTTGACTCCCTTTTGTCCAACTAAGTTGCCTTAAAACAGAAAAATCCAACTTCTGCCCTGAGGCCAGGAGAGATTCACCTGCCCCCAGACAACTTCTGCCCTGGGACCAGAGGAGACAGTTGACTCCCTTTTGTCCAACTACGTTGCCTTAAAACAGAAAAATCCAACTTCTGCCCTGAGACCAGGAGAGATTCACCTGCCCTCAGACAAAATTGTGGGAAATAGTGATCTCTGCCCTGGGACCAGATGAGACAGTTGACTCCCTTTTGTCCAACTACGTTGCCTTAAAATAGAAAAATCCAACTTCTGCCCTGAGACCAGGAGAGATTCACCTGCCCTCAGACAAAATTGTGGGAAATAGTGGTCTCTGCCCTGGGACCAGATGAGATTAAACAGCCATGAGGAAAATCCTATAAAACAACTTTTGCCCTGAGAACAGAGGAGACTGTTGACTCCCTTTTTTTCAACTACGCTGCCTTAAAATGGAAAAATATGACTTCTGCCCTGAGACCAGGAGAGATTCACCTGCCCTCAGACAACTTCTGCCCTGAGACCAGAGGAGACAGTTGACTCCCTTTTTTTCCAACTACGTTGCCTTAAAACAGAAAAACACGAATTCTGCCCTGAGACCAGGAGAGATTCACCTGCCCTCAGACAAAATTGTGGGAAACAATGGTCTCTGCCCATGGACCAGATGAGACTAAACAGCCATGAGGAAAATCCTACAAAACAACTTCTGCCCTGAGACCAGAAGAGACAGTTGACTCCCTTTTGTCCAACTACGTTGCCTTAAAACAGAAAAATATGACTTCTGCCCTGAGACCAGGAGAGATTCACCTGCCCTCAGACAACTTCTGCCCTGGGACCAGAGGAGACAGTTGACTCCCTTTTGTCCAACTACGTTGCCTTAAAACAGAAAAATACGACTTCTGCCCTGAGACCAGGAGAGATTCACCTGCCCTCAGACAAAATTGTGGGAAATAGTGATCTCTGCCCTGGGACCAGATGAGACAGTTGACTCCCTTTTGTCCAACTACGTTGCCTTAAAATAGAAAAATCCAACTTCTGCCCTGAGACCAGGAGAGATTCACCTGCCCTCAGACAAAATTGTGGGAAATAGTGGTCTCTGCCCTGGGACCAGATGAGATTAAACAGCCATGAGGAAAATCCTATAAAACAACTTTTGCCCTGAGAACAGAGGAGACTGTTGACTCCCTTTTTTTCAACTACGCTGCCTTAAAATGGAAAAATATGACTTCTGCCCTGAGACCAGGAGAGATTCACCTGCCCTCAGACAACTTCTGCCCTGAGACCAGAGGAGACAGTTGACTCCCTTTTTTTCCAACTACGTTGCCTTAAAACAGAAAAACACGAATTCTGCCCTGAGACCAGGAGAGATTCACCTGCCCTCAGACAAAATTGTGGGAAACAATGGTCTCTGCCCATGGACCAGATGAGACTAAACAGCCATGAGGAAAATCCTACAAAACAACTTCTGCCCTGAGACCAGAAGAGACAGTTGACTCCCTTTTGTCCAACTACGTTGCCTTAAAACAGAAAAATATGACTTCTGCCCTGAGACCAGGAGAGATTCACCTGCCCCCAGACAAAATTGTGGGAAATAGTGGTCTCTGCCCTGGGACCAGAAGAGACAGTTGACTCCCTTTTGTCCAACTACGTTGCCTTAAAACAGAAAAATATGACTTCTGCCCTGAGACCAGGAGAGATTCACCTGCCCCCAGACAAAATTGTGGGAAATAGTGGTCTCTGCCCTGGGACCAGAAGAGACAGTTGACTCCCTTTTGTCCAACTACGTTGCCTTAAAACAGAAAAATATGACTTCTGCCCTGAGACCAGGAGAGATTCACCTGCCCCCAGACAAAATTGTGGGAAATAGTGGTCTCTGCCCTGGGACCAGAAGAGACAGTTGACTCCCTTTTGTCCAACTACGTTGCCTTAAAATAGAAAAATCCAACTTCTGCCCTGAGACCAGGAGAGATTCACCTGCCCTCAGACAAAATTGTGGGATATAGTGGTCTCTGCCCTGGGACCAGATGAGATTAAACAGCCATGAGGAAAATCCTATAAAACAACTTTTGCCCTGAGAACAGAGGAGACTGTTGACTCCCTTTTTTTCAACTACGCTGCCTTAAAATGGAAAAATATGACTTCTGCCCTGAGACCAGGAGAGATTCACCTGCCCTCAGACAACTTCTGCCCTGAGACCAGAGGAGACAGTTGACTCCCTTTTTTTCCAACTACGTTGCCTTAAAACAGAAAAACACGAATTCTGCCCTGAGACCAGGAGAGATTCACCTGCCCTCAGACAAAATTGTGGGAAACAATGGTCTCTGCCCATGGACCAGATGAGACTAAACAGCCATGAGGAAAATCCTACAAAACAACTTCTGCCCTGAGACCAGAAGAGACAGTTGACTCCCTTTTGTCCAACTACGTTGCCTTAAAACAGAAAAATATGACTTCTGCCCAGAGACCAGGAGAGATTCACCTGCCCCCAGACAAAATTGTGGGAAATAGTGGTCTCTGCCCTGGGACCAGAAGAGACAGTTGACTCCCTTTTGTCCAACTACGTTGCCTTAAAACAGAAAAATATGACTTCTGCCCTGAGACCAGGAGAGATTCACCTGCCCCCAGACAAAATTGTGGGAAATAGTGGTCTCTGCCCTGGGACCAGAAGAGACAGTTGACTCCCTTTTGTCCAACTACGTTGCCTTAAAACAGAAAAATATGACTTCTGCCCTGAGACCAGGAGAGATTCACCTGCCCCCAGACAAAATTGTGGGAAATAGTGGTCTCTGCCCTGGGACCAGATGAGACAGTTGACTCCCTTTTGTCCAACTAAGTTGCCTTAAAACAGAAAAATCCAACTTCTGCCCTGAGGCCAGGAGAGATTCACCTGCCCCCAGACAACTTCTGCCCTGGGACCAGAGGAGACAGTTGACTCCCTTTTGTCCAACTACGTTGCCTTAAAACAGAAAAATCCAACTTCTGCCCTGAGGCCAGGAGAGATTCACCTGCCCTCAGACAAAATTGTGGGAAATAGTGGTCTCTGCCCTGGGACCAGATGAGATTAAACAGCCATGAGGAAAATCCTATAAAACAACTTTTGCCCTGAGAACAGAGGAGACTGTTGACTCCCTTTTTTTCAACTACGCTACCTTAAAATGGAAAAATATGACTTCTGCCCTGAGACCAGGAGAGATTCACCTGCCCTCAGACAACTTCTGCCCTGGGACCAGAGGAGACAGTTGACTCCCTTTTGTCCAACTACGTTGCCTTAAAACAGAAAAATATGACTTCTGCCCAGAGACCAGGAGAGATTCACCTGCCCCCAGACAAAATTGTGGGAAATAGTGGTCTCTGCCCTGGGACCAGATGAGACAGTTGACTCCCTTTTGTCCAACTACGTTGCCTTAAAACAGAAAAATCCAACTTCTGCCCTGAGACCAGGAGAGATTCACCTGCCCTCAGACAACTTCTGCCCTGGGACCAGAGGAGACAGTTGACTCCCTTTTGTCCAACTACGTTGCCTTAAAACAGAAAAATACGACTTCTGCCCTGAGACCAGGAGAGATTCACCTGCCCTCAGACAAAATTGTGGGAAATAGTGATCTCTGCCCTGGGACCAGATGAGACAGTTGACTCCCTTTTGTCCAACTACGTTGCCTTAAAATAGAAAAATCCAACTTCTGCCCTGAGACCAGGAGAGATTCACCTGCCCTCAGACAAAATTGTGGGAAATAGTGGTCTCTGCCCTGGGACCAGATGAGATTAAACAGCCATGAGGAAAATCCTATAAAACAACTTTTGCCCTGAGAACAGAGGAGACTGTTGACTCCCTTTTTTTCAACTACGCTGCCTTAAAATGGAAAAATATGACTTCTGCCCTGAGACCAGGAGAGATTCACCTGCCCTCAGACAACTTCTGCCCTGAGACCAGAGGAGACAGTTGACTCCCTTTTTTTCCAACTACGTTGCCTTAAAACAGAAAAACACGAATTCTGCCCTGAGACCAGGAGAGATTCACCTGCCCTCAGACAAAATTGTGGGAAACAATGGTCTCTGCCCATGGACCAGATGAGACTAAACAGCCATGAGGAAAATCCTACAAAACAACTTCTGCCCTGAGACCAGAAGAGACAGTTGACTCCCTTTTGTCCAACTACGTTGCCTTAAAACAGAAAAATATGACTTCTGCCCTGAGACCAGGAGAGATTCACCTGCCCCCAGACAAAATTGTGGGAAATAGTGGTCTCTGCCCTGGGACCAGAAGAGACAGTTGACTCCCTTTTGTCCAACTACGTTGCCTTAAAACAGAAAAATATGACTTCTGCCCTGAGACCAGGAGAGATTCACCTGCCCCCAGACAAAATTGTGGGAAATAGTGGTCTCTGCCCTGGGACCAGAAGAGACAGTTGACTCCCTTTTGTCCAACTACGTTGCCTTAAAACAGAAAAATATGACTTCTGCCCTGAGACCAGGAGAGATTCACCTGCCCCCAGACAAAATTGTGGGAAATAGTGGTCTCTGCCCTGGGACCAGAAGAGACAGTTGACTCCCTTTTGTCCAACTAAGTTGCCTTAAAATAGAAAAATCCAACTTCTGCCCTGAGACCAGGAGAGATTCACCTGCCCTCAGACAAAATTGTGGGATATAGTGGTCTCTGCCCTGGGACCAGATGAGATTAAACAGCCATGAGGAAAATCCTATAAAACAACTTTTGCCCTGAGAACAGAGGAGACTGTTGACTCCCTTTTTTTCAACTACGCTGCCTTAAAATGGAAAAATATGACTTCTGCCCTGAGACCAGGAGAGATTCACCTGCCCTCAGACAACTTCTGCCCTGAGACCAGAGGAGACAGTTGACTCCCTTTTTTTCCAACTACGTTGCCTTAAAACAGAAAAACACGAATTCTGCCCTGAGACCAGGAGAGATTCACCTGCCCTCAGACAAAATTGTGGGAAACAATGGTCTCTGCCCATGGACCAGATGAGACTAAACAGCCATGAGGAAAATCCTACAAAACAACTTCTGCCCTGAGACCAGAAGAGACAGTTGACTCCCTTTTGTCCAACTACGTTGCCTTAAAACAGAAAAATATGACTTCTGCCCTGAGACCAGGAGAGATTCACCTGCCCTCAGACAACTTCTGCCCTGGGACCAGAGGAGACAGTTGACTCCCTTTTGTCCAACTACGTTGCCTTAAAACAGAAAAATACGACTTCTGCCCTGAGACCAGGAGAGATTCACCTGCCCTCAGACAAAATTGTGGGAAATAGTGATCTCTGCCCTGGGACCAGATGAGACAGTTGACTCCCTTTTGTCCAACTACGTTGCCTTAAAATAGAAAAATCCAACTTCTGCCCTGAGACCAGGAGAGATTCACCTGCCCTCAGACAACTTCTGCCCTGGGACCAGAGGAGACAGTTGACTCCCTTTTGTCCAACTACGTTGCCTTAAAACAGAAAAATATGACTTCTGCCCTGAGACCAGGAGAGATTCACCTGCCCCCAGACAAAATTGTGGGAAATGGTGGTCTCTGCCCTGGGACCAGAAGAGACAGTTGACTCCCTTTTGTCCAACTACGTTGCCTTAAAACAGAAAAATATGACTTCTGCCCTGAGACCAGGAGAGATTCACCTGCCCCCAGACAAAATTGTGGGAAATAGTGGTCTCTGCCCTGGGACCAGATGAGACAGTTGACTCCCTTTTGTCCAACTAAGTTGCCTTAAAACAGAAAAATCCAACTTCTGCCCTGAGGCCAGGAGAGATTCACCTGCCCCCAGACAACTTCTGCCCTGGGACCAGAGGAGACAGTTGACTCCCTTTTGTCCAACTACGTTGCCTTAAAACAGAAAAATCCAACTTCTGCCCTGAGGCCAGGAGAGATTCACCTGCCCTCAGACAAAATTGTGGGAAATAGTGGTCTCTGCCCTGGGACCAGATGAGATTAAACAGCCATGAGGAAAATCCTATAAAACAACTTTTGCCCTGAGAACAGAGGAGACTGTTGACTCCCTTTTTTTCAACTACGCTACCTTAAAATGGAAAAATATGACTTCTGCCCTGAGACCAGGAGAGATTCACCTGCCCTCAGACAACTTCTGCCCTGGGACCAGAGGAGACAGTTGACTCCCTTTTGTCCAACTACGTTGCCTTAAAACAGAAAAATATGACTTCTGCCCAGAGACCAGGAGAGATTCACCTGCCCCCAGACAAAATTGTGGGAAATAGTGGTCTCTGCCCTGGGACCAGATGAGACAGTTGACTCCCTTTTGTCCAACTACGTTGCCTTAAAACAGAAAAATCCAACTTCTGCCCTGAGACCAGGAGAGATTCACCTGCCCTCAGACAACTTCTGCCCTGGGACCAGAGGAGACAGTTGACTCCCTTTTGTCCAACTACGTTGCCTTAAAACAGAAAAATATGACTTCTGCCCTGAGACCAGGAGAGATTCACCTGCCCCCAGACAAAATTGTGGGAAATGGTGGTCTCTGCCCTGGGACCAGATGAGACAGTTGACTCCCTTTTGTCCAACTACGTTGCCTTAAAACAGAAAAATATGACTTCTGCCCTGAGACCAGGAGAGATCCACCTGCCCCCAGACAAAATTGTGGGAAATAGTGGTCTCTGCCCTGGGACCAGATGAGACAGTTGACTCCCTTTTGTCCAACTACGTTGCCTTAAAACAGAAAAATATGACTTCTGCCCTGAGACCAGGAGAGATTCACCTGCCCCCAGACAAAATTGTGGGAAATAGTGGTCTCTGCCCTGGGACCAGATGAGACAGTTGACTCCCTTTTGTCCAACTACGTTGCCTTAAAACAGAAAAATCCAACTTCTGCCCTGAGACCAGGAGAGATTCACCTGCCCTCAGACAACTTCTGCCCTGGGACCAGAGGAGACAGTTGACTCCCTTTTGTCCAACTACGTTGCCTTAAAACAGAAAAATATGACTTCTGCCCTGAGACCAGGAGAGATTCACCTGCCCCCAGACAAAATTGTGGGAAATGGTGGTCTCTGCCCTGGGACCAGATGAGACAGTTGACTCCCTTTTGTCCAACTACGTTGCCTTAAAACAGAAAAATATGACTTCTGCCCTGAGACCAGGAGAGATTCACCTGCCCTCAGACAACTTCTGCCCTGGGACCAGAGGAGACAGTTGACTCCCTTTTGTCCAACTACGTTGCCTTAAAACAGAAAAATACGACTTCTGCCCTGAGACCAGGAGAGATTCACCTGCCCTCAGACAAAATTGTGGGAAATAGTGATCTCTGCCCTGGGACCAGATGAGACAGTTGACTCCCTTTTGTCCAACTACGTTGCCTTAAAATAGAAAAATCCAACTTCTGCCCTGAGACCAGGAGAGATTCACCTGCCCTCAGACAACTTCTGCCCTGGGACCAGAGGAGACAGTTGACTCCCTTTTGTCCAACTACGTTGCCTTAAAACAGAAAAATATGACTTCTGCCCTGAGACCAGGAGAGATTCACCTGCCCCCAGACAAAATTGTGGGAAATGGTGGTCTCTGCCCTGGGACCAGAAGAGACAGTTGACTCCCTTTTGTCCAACTACGTTGCCTTAAAACAGAAAAATATGACTTCTGCCCTGAGACCAGGAGAGATTCACCTGCCCCCAGACAAAATTGTGGGAAATAGTGGTCTCTGCCCTGGGACCAGATGAGACAGTTGACTCCCTTTTGTCCAACTAAGTTGCCTTAAAACAGAAAAATCCAACTTCTGCCCTGAGGCCAGGAGAGATTCACCTGCCCCCAGACAACTTCTGCCCTGGGACCAGAGGAGACAGTTGACTCCCTTTTGTCCAACTACGTTGCCTTAAAACAGAAAAATCCAACTTCTGCCCTGAGGCCAGGAGAGATTCACCTGCCCTCAGACAAAATTGTGGGAAATAGTGGTCTCTGCCCTGGGACCAGATGAGATTAAACAGCCATGAGGAAAATCCTATAAAACAACTTTTGCCCTGAGAACAGAGGAGACTGTTGACTCCCTTTTTTTCAACTACGCTACCTTAAAATGGAAAAATATGACTTCTGCCCTGAGACCAGGAGAGATTCACCTGCCCTCAGACAACTTCTGCCCTGGGACCAGAGGAGACAGTTGACTCCCTTTTGTCCAACTACGTTGCCTTAAAACAGAAAAATATGACTTCTGCCCAGAGACCAGGAGAGATTCACCTGCCCCCAGACAAAATTGTGGGAAATAGTGGTCTCTGCCCTGGGACCAGATGAGACAGTTGACTCCCTTTTGTCCAACTACGTTGCCTTAAAACAGAAAAATCCAACTTCTGCCCTGAGACCAGGAGAGATTCACCTGCCCTCAGACAACTTCTGCCCTGGGACCAGAGGAGACAGTTGACTCCCTTTTGTCCAACTACGTTGCCTTAAAACAGAAAAATATGACTTCTGCCCTGAGACCAGGAGAGATTCACCTGCCCCCAGACAAAATTGTGGGAAATGGTGGTCTCTGCCCTGGGACCAGATGAGACAGTTGACTCCCTTTTGTCCAACTACGTTGCCTTAAAACAGAAAAATATGACTTCTGCCCTGAGACCAGGAGAGATCCACCTGCCCCCAGACAAAATTGTGGGAAATAGTGGTCTCTGCCCTGGGACCAGATGAGACAGTTGACTCCCTTTTGTCCAACTACGTTGCCTTAAAACAGAAAAATATGACTTCTGCCCTGAGACCAGGAGAGATTCACCTGCCCCCAGACAAAATTGTGGGAAATAGTGGTCTCTGCCCTGGGACCAGATGAGACAGTTGACTCCCTTTTGTCCAACTACGTTGCCTTAAAACAGAAAAATCCAACTTCTGCCCTGAGACCAGGAGAGATTCACCTGCCCTCAGACAACTTCTGCCCTGGGACCAGAGGAGACAGTTGACTCCCTTTTGTCCAACTACGTTGCCTTAAAACAGAAAAATATGACTTCTGCCCTGAGACCAGGAGAGATTCACCTGCCCCCAGACAAAATTGTGGGAAATGGTGGTCTCTGCCCTGGGACCAGATGAGACAGTTGACTCCCTTTTGTCCAACTACGTTGCCTTAAAACAGAAAAATATGACTTCTGCCCTGAGACCAGGAGAGATCCACCTGCCCCCAGACAAAATTGTGGGAAATAGTGGTCTCTGCCCTGGGACCAGATGAGACAGTTGACTCCCTTTTGTCCAACTACGTTGCCTTAAAACAGAAAAATCCAACTTCTGCCCTGAGACCAGGAGAGATTCACCTGCCCTCAGA
Organism: Pagrus pagrus; assembly: GCF_965226575.1. Taxonomy (NCBI): domain Eukaryota; kingdom Metazoa; phylum Chordata; class Actinopteri; order Spariformes; family Sparidae; genus Pagrus; species Pagrus pagrus. The sequence goes on along the minus strand of NC_140204.1, from coordinate 8,441,710 downwards.
CAAAATTGTGGGAAATAGTGGTCTCTGCCCTGGGACCAGATGAGATTAAACAGCCATGAGGAAAATCCTATAAAACAACTTTTGCCCTGAGAACAGAGGAGACTGTTGACTCCCTTATTTTCAACTACGCTGCCTTAAAATGGAAAAATATGACTTCTGCCCTGAGACCAGGAGAGATTCACCTGCCCTCAGACAACTTCTGCCCTGAGAACAGAGGAGACAGTTGACTCCCTTTTTTTCCAACTACGTTGCCTTAAAACAGAAAAACACGAATTCTGCCCTGAGACCAGGAGAGATTCACCTGCCCTCAGACAAAATTGTGGGAAACAATGGTCTCTGCCCATGGACCAGATGAGACTAAACAGCCATGAGGAAAATCCTACAAAACAACTTCTGCCCTGAGACCAGAAGAGACAGTTGACTCCCTTTTGTCCAACTACGTTGCCTTAAAACAGAAAAATATGACTTCTGCCCAGAGACCAGGAGAGATTCACCTGCCCCCAGACAAAATTGTGGGAAATAGTGGTCTCTGCCCTGGGACCAGATGAGACAGTTGACTCCCTTTTGTCCAACTACGTTGCCTTAAAACAGAAAAATCCAACTTCTGCCCTGAGACCAGGAGAGATTCACCTGCCCTCAGACAACTTCTGCCCTGGGACCAGAGGAGACAGTTGACTCCCTTTTTTTCAACTACGCTGCCTTAAAATGGAAAAATATGACTTCTGCCCTGAGACCAGGAGAGATTCACCTGCCCTCAGACAACTTCTGCCCTGAGACCAGAGGAGACAGTTGACTCCCTTTTGTCCAACTACGTTGCCTTAAAACAGAAAAATACGACTTCTGCCCTGAGACCAGGAGAGATTCAACTGCCCTCAGACAACTTCTGCCCTGGGACCAGAGGAGACAGTTGACTCCCTTTTGTCCAACTACGTTGCCTTAAAGCAGAAAAATATGACTTCTGCCCTGAGACCAGGAGATTCACCTGCCCTCAGACAACTTCTGCCCTGGGACCAGAGGAGACAGTTGACTCCCTTTTGTCCAACTACATTACGTTAAAACAGAAAAATACGACTTCTGCCCCGAGACCAGGAGAGATTCACCTGCCCTCAGACAAAATTGTGGGAAACAATGGTCTCTGCCCATGGACCAGATGAGACTAAACAGCCATGAGGAAAATCCTACAAAACAACTTCTGCCCTGAGACCAGAAGAGACAGTTGACTCCCTTTTGTCCAACTACGTTGCCTTAAAACAGAAAAATATGACTTCTGCCCAGAGACCAGGAGAGATTCACCTGCCCTCAGACAACTTCTGCCCTGGGACCAGAGGAGACAGTTGACTCCCTTTTGTCCAACTACGTTGCCTTAAAACAGAAAAATACGACTTCTGCCCTGAGACCAGGAGAGATTCACCTGCCCTCAGACAAAATTGTGGGAAATAGTGATCTCTGCCCTGGGACCAGATGAGACAGTTGACTCCCTTTTGTCCAACTACGTTGCCTTAAAATAGAAAAATCCAACTTCTGCCCTGAGACCAGGAGAGATTCACCTGCCCTCAGACAAAATTGTGGGAAATAGTGGTCTCTGCCCTGGGACCAGATGAGATTAAACAGCCATGAGGAAAATCCTATAAAACAACTTTTGCCCTGAGAACAGAGGAGACTGTTGACTCCCTTTTTTTCAACTACGCTGCCTTAAAATGGAAAAATATGACTTCTGCCCTGAGACCAGGAGAGATTCACCTGCCCTCAGACAACTTCTGCCCTGAGACCAGAGGAGACAGTTGACTCCCTTTTTTTCCAACTACGTTGCCTTAAAACAGAAAAACACGAATTCTGCCCTGAGACCAGGAGAGATTCACCTGCCCTCAGACAAAATTGTGGGAAACAATGGTCTCTGCCCATGGACCAGATGAGACTAAACAGCCATGAGGAAAATCCTACAAAACAACTTCTGCCCTGAGACCAGAAGAGACAGTTGACTCCCTTTTGTCCAACTACGTTGCCTTAAAACAGAAAAATATGACTTCTGCCCTGAGACCAGGAGAGATTCACCTGCCCCCAGACAAAATTGTGGGAAATAGTGGTCTCTGCCCTGGGACCAGAAGAGACAGTTGACTCCCTTTTGTCCAACTACGTTGCCTTAAAACAGAAAAATATGACTTCTGCCCTGAGACCAGGAGAGATTCACCTGCCCCCAGACAAAATTGTGGGAAATAGTGGTCTCTGCCCTGGGACCAGAAGAGACAGTTGACTCCCTTTTGTCCAACTACGTTGCCTTAAAACAGAAAAATATGACTTCTGCCCTGAGACCAGGAGAGATTCACCTGCCCCCAGACAAAATTGTGGGAAATAGTGGTCTCTGCCCTGGGACCAGAAGAGACAGTTGACTCCCTTTTGTCCAACTACGTTGCCTTAAAATAGAAAAATCCCACTTCTGCCCTGAGACCAGGAGAGATTCACCTGCCCTCAGACAAAATTGTGGGATATAGTGGTCTCTGCCCTGGGACCAGATGAGATTAAACAGCCATGAGGAAAATCCTATAAAACAACTTTTGCCCTGAGAACAGAGGAGACTGTTGACTCCCTTTTTTTCAACTACGCTGCCTTAAAATGGAAAAATATGACTTCTGCCCTGAGACCAGGAGAGATTCACCTGCCCTCAGACAACTTCTGCCCTGAGACCAGAGGAGACAGTTGACTCCCTTTTTTTCCAACTACGTTGCCTTAAAACAGAAAAACACGAATTCTGCCCTGAGACCAGGAGAGATTCACCTGCCCTCAGACAAAATTGTGGGAAACAATGGTCTCTGCCCATGGACCAGATGAGACTAAACAGCCATGAGGAAAATCCTACAAAACAACTTCTGCCCTGAGACCAGAAGAGACAGTTGACTCCCTTTTGTCCAACTACGTTGCCTTAAAACAGAAAAATATGACTTCTGCCCAGAGACCAGGAGAGATTCACCTGCCCCCAGACAAAATTGTGGGAAATAGTGGTCTCTGCCCTGGGACCAGAAGAGACAGTTGACTCCCTTTTGTCCAACTACGTTGCCTTAAAACAGAAAAATATGACTTCTGCCCTGAGACCAGGAGAGATTCACCTGCCCCCAGACAAAATTGTGGGAAATAGTGGTCTCTGCCCTGGGACCAGAAGAGACAGTTGACTCCCTTTTGTCCAACTACGTTGCCTTAAAACAGAAAAATATGACTTCTGCCCTGAGACCAGGAGAGATTCACCTGCCCCCAGACAAAATTGTGGGAAATAGTGGTCTCTGCCCTGGGACCAGATGAGACAGTTGACTCCCTTTTGTCCAACTAAGTTGCCTTAAAACAGAAAAATCCAACTTCTGCCCTGAGGCCAGGAGAGATTCACCTGCCCCCAGACAACTTCTGCCCTGGGACCAGAGGAGACAGTTGACTCCCTTTTGTCCAACTACGTTGCCTTAAAACAGAAAAATCCAACTTCTGCCCTGAGGCCAGGAGAGATTCACCTGCCCTCAGACAAAATTGTGGGAAATAGTGGTCTCTGCCCTGGGACCAGATGAGATTAAACAGCCATGAGGAAAATCCTATAAAACAACTTTTGCCCTGAGAACAGAGGAGACTGTTGACTCCCTTTTTTTCAACTACGCTACCTTAAAATGGAAAAATATGACTTCTGCCCTGAGACCAGGAGAGATTCACCTGCCCTCAGACAACTTCTGCCCTGGGACCAGAGGAGACAGTTGACTCCCTTTTGTCCAACTACGTTGCCTTAAAACAGAAAAATATGACTTCTGCCCAGAGACCAGGAGAGATTCACCTGCCCCCAGACAAAATTGTGGGAAATAGTGGTCTCTGCCCTGGGACCAGATGAGACAGTTGACTCCCTTTTGTCCAACTACGTTGCCTTAAAACAGAAAAATCCAACTTCTGCCCTGAGACCAGGAGAGATTCACCTGCCCTCAGACAACTTCTGCCCTGGGACCAGAGGAGACAGTTGACTCCCTTTTGTCCAACTACGTTGCCTTAAAACAGAAAAATACGACTTCTGCCCTGAGACCAGGAGAGATTCACCTGCCCTCAGACAAAATTGTGGGAAATAGTGATCTCTGCCCTGGGACCAGATGAGACAGTTGACTCCCTTTTGTCCAACTACGTTGCCTTAAAATAGAAAAATCCAACTTCTGCCCTGAGACCAGGAGAGATTCACCTGCCCTCAGACAAAATTGTGGGAAATAGTGGTCTCTGCCCTGGGACCAGATGAGATTAAACAGCCATGAGGAAAATCCTATAAAACAACTTTTGCCCTGAGAACAGAGGAGACTGTTGACTCCCTTTTTTTCAACTACGCTGCCTTAAAATGGAAAAATATGACTTCTGCCCTGAGACCAGGAGAGATTCACCTGCCCTCAGACAACTTCTGCCCTGAGACCAGAGGAGACAGTTGACTCCCTTTTTTTCCAACTACGTTGCCTTAAAACAGAAAAACACGAATTCTGCCCTGAGACCAGGAGAGATTCACCTGCCCTCAGACAAAATTGTGGGAAACAATGGTCTCTGCCCATGGACCAGATGAGACTAAACAGCCATGAGGAAAATCCTACAAAACAACTTCTGCCCTGAGACCAGAAGAGACAGTTGACTCCCTTTTGTCCAACTACGTTGCCTTAAAACAGAAAAATATGACTTCTGCCCTGAGACCAGGAGAGATTCACCTGCCCCCAGACAAAATTGTGGGAAATAGTGGTCTCTGCCCTGGGACCAGAAGAGACAGTTGACTCCCTTTTGTCCAACTACGTTGCCTTAAAACAGAAAAATATGACTTCTGCCCTGAGACCAGGAGAGATTCACCTGCCCCCAGACAAAATTGTGGGAAATAGTGGTCTCTGCCCTGGGACCAGAAGAGACAGTTGACTCCCTTTTGTCCAACTACGTTGCCTTAAAACAGAAAAATATGACTTCTGCCCTGAGACCAGGAGAGATTCACCTGCCCCCAGACAAAATTGTGGGAAATAGTGGTCTCTGCCCTGGGACCAGAAGAGACAGTTGACTCCCTTTTGTCCAACTAAGTTGCCTTAAAATAGAAAAATCCAACTTCTGCCCTGAGACCAGGAGAGATTCACCTGCCCTCAGACAAAATTGTGGGATATAGTGGTCTCTGCCCTGGGACCAGATGAGATTAAACAGCCATGAGGAAAATCCTATAAAACAACTTTTGCCCTGAGAACAGAGGAGACTGTTGACTCCCTTTTTTTCAACTACGCTGCCTTAAAATGGAAAAATATGACTTCTGCCCTGAGACCAGGAGAGATTCACCTGCCCTCAGACAACTTCTGCCCTGAGACCAGAGGAGACAGTTGACTCCCTTTTTTTCCAACTACGTTGCCTTAAAACAGAAAAACACGAATTCTGCCCTGAGACCAGGAGAGATTCACCTGCCCTCAGACAAAATTGTGGGAAACAATGGTCTCTGCCCATGGACCAGATGAGACTAAACAGCCATGAGGAAAATCCTACAAAACAACTTCTGCCCTGAGACCAGAAGAGACAGTTGACTCCCTTTTGTCCAACTACGTTGCCTTAAAACAGAAAAATATGACTTCTGCCCTGAGACCAGGAGAGATTCACCTGCCCTCAGACAACTTCTGCCCTGGGACCAGAGGAGACAGTTGACTCCCTTTTGTCCAACTACGTTGCCTTAAAACAGAAAAATACGACTTCTGCCCTGAGACCAGGAGAGATTCACCTGCCCTCAGACAAAATTGTGGGAAATAGTGATCTCTGCCCTGGGACCAGATGAGACAGTTGACTCCCTTTTGTCCAACTACGTTGCCTTAAAATAGAAAAATCCAACTTCTGCCCTGAGACCAGGAGAGATTCACCTGCCCTCAGACAAAATTGTGGGAAATAGTGGTCTCTGCCCTGGGACCAGATGAGATTAAACAGCCATGAGGAAAATCCTATAAAACAACTTTTGCCCTGAGAACAGAGGAGACTGTTGACTCCCTTTTTTTCAACTACGCTGCCTTAAAATGGAAAAATATGACTTCTGCCCTGAGACCAGGAGAGATTCACCTGCCCTCAGACAACTTCTGCCCTGAGACCAGAGGAGACAGTTGACTCCCTTTTTTTCCAACTACGTTGCCTTAAAACAGAAAAACACGAATTCTGCCCTGAGACCAGGAGAGATTCACCTGCCCTCAGACAAAATTGTGGGAAACAATGGTCTCTGCCCATGGACCAGATGAGACTAAACAGCCATGAGGAAAATCCTACAAAACAACTTCTGCCCTGAGACCAGAAGAGACAGTTGACTCCCTTTTGTCCAACTACGTTGCCTTAAAACAGAAAAATATGACTTCTGCCCTGAGACCAGGAGAGATTCACCTGCCCCCAGACAAAATTGTGGGAAATAGTGGTCTCTGCCCTGGGACCAGAAGAGACAGTTGACTCCCTTTTGTCCAACTACGTTGCCTTAAAACAGAAAAATATGACTTCTGCCCTGAGACCAGGAGAGATTCACCTGCCCCCAGACAAAATTGTGGGAAATAGTGGTCTCTGCCCTGGGACCAGAAGAGACAGTTGACTCCCTTTTGTCCAACTACGTTGCCTTAAAACAGAAAAATATGACTTCTGCCCTGAGACCAGGAGAGATTCACCTGCCCCCAGACAAAATTGTGGGAAATAGTGGTCTCTGCCCTGGGACCAGAAGAGACAGTTGACTCCCTTTTGTCCAACTACGTTGCCTTAAAATAGAAAAATCCCACTTCTGCCCTGAGACCAGGAGAGATTCACCTGCCCTCAGACAAAATTGTGGGATATAGTGGTCTCTGCCCTGGGACCAGATGAGATTAAACAGCCATGAGGAAAATCCTATAAAACAACTTTTGCCCTGAGAACAGAGGAGACTGTTGACTCCCTTTTTTTCAACTACGCTGCCTTAAAATGGAAAAATATGACTTCTGCCCTGAGACCAGGAGAGATTCACCTGCCCTCAGACAACTTCTGCCCTGAGACCAGAGGAGACAGTTGACTCCCTTTTTTTCCAACTACGTTGCCTTAAAACAGAAAAACACGAATTCTGCCCTGAGACCAGGAGAGATTCACCTGCCCTCAGACAAAATTGTGGGAAACAATGGTCTCTGCCCATGGACCAGATGAGACTAAACAGCCATGAGGAAAATCCTACAAAACAACTTCTGCCCTGAGACCAGAAGAGACAGTTGACTCCCTTTTGTCCAACTACGTTGCCTTAAAACAGAAAAATATGACTTCTGCCCTGAGACCAGGAGAGATTCACCTGCCCCCAGACAAAATTGTGGGAAATAGTGGTCTCTGCCCTGGGACCAGAAGAGACAGTTGACTCCCTTTTGTCCAACTACGTTGCCTTAAAACAGAAAAATATGACTTCTGCCCTGAGACCAGGAGAGATTCACCTGCCCCCAGACAAAATTGTGGGAAATAGTGGTCTCTGCCCTGGGACCAGATGAGACAGTTGACTCCCTTTTGTCCAACTAAGTTGCCTTAAAACAGAAAAATCCAACTTCTGCCCTGAGGCCAGGAGAGATTCACCTGCCCCCAGACAACTTCTGCCCTGGGACCAGAGGAGACAGTTGACTCCCTTTTGTCCAACTACGTTGCCTTAAAACAGAAAAATCCAACTTCTGCCCTGAGACCAGGAGAGATTCACCTGCCCTCAGACAAAATTGTGGGATATAGTGGTCTCTGCCCTGGGACCAGATGAGATTAAACAGCCATGAGGAAAATCCTATAAAACAACTTTTGCCCTGAGAACAGAGGAGACTGTTGACTCCCTTTTTTTCAACTACGCTGCCTTAAAATGGAAAAATATGACTTCTGCCCTGAGACCAGGAGAGATTCACCTGCCCTCAGACAACTTCTGCCCTGAGACCAGAGGAGACAGTTGACTCCCTTTTTTTCCAACTACGTTGCCTTAAAACAGAAAAACACGAATTCTGCCCTGAGACCAGGAGAGATTCACCTGCCCTCAGACAAAATTGTGGGAAACAATGGTCTCTGCCCATGGACCAGATGAGACTAAACAGCCATGAGGAAAATCCTACAAAACAACTTCTGCCCTGAGACCAGAAGAGACAGTTGACTCCCTTTTGTCCAACTACGTTGCCTTAAAACAGAAAAATATGACTTCTGCCCTGAGACCAGGAGAGATTCACCTGCCCTCAGACAACTTCTGCCCTGGGACCAGAGGAGACAGTTGACTCCCTTTTGTCCAACTACGTTGCCTTAAAACAGAAAAATACGACTTCTGCCCTGAGACCAGGAGAGATTCACCTGCCCTCAGACAAAATTGTGGGAAATAGTGATCTCTGCCCTGGGACCAGATGAGACAGTTGACTCCCTTTTGTCCAACTACGTTGCCTTAAAATAGAAAAATCCAACTTCTGCCCTGAGACCAGGAGAGATTCACCTGCCCTCAGACAAAATTGTGGGAAATAGTGGTCTCTGCCCTGGGACCAGATGAGATTAAACAGCCATGAGGAAAATCCTATAAAACAACTTTTGCCCTGAGAACAGAGGAGACTGTTGACTCCCTTTTTTTCAACTACGCTGCCTTAAAATGGAAAAATATGACTTCTGCCCTGAGACCAGGAGAGATTCACCTGCCCTCAGACAACTTCTGCCCTGAGACCAGAGGAGACAGTTGACTCCCTTTTTTTCCAACTACGTTGCCTTAAAACAGAAAAACACGAACTCTGCCCTGAGACCAGGAGAGATTCACCTGCCCTCAGACAAAATTGTGGGAAACAATGGTCTCTGCCCATGGACCAGATGAGACTAAACAGCCATGAGGAAAATCCTACAAAACAACTTCTGCCCTGAGACCAGAAGAGACAGTTGACTCCCTTTTGTCCAACTACGTTGCCTTAAAACAGAAAAATATGACTTCTGCCCTGAGACCAGGAGAGATTCACCTGCCCCCAGACAAAATTGTGGGAAATAGTGGTCTCTGCCCTGGGACCAGAAGAGACAGTTGACTCCCTTTTGTCCAACTACGTTGCCTTAAAACAGAAAAATATGACTTCTGCCCTGAGACCAGGAGAGATTCACCTGCCCCCAGACAAAATTGTGGGAAATAGTGGTCTCTGCCCTGGGACCAGAAGAGACAGTTGACTCCCTTTTGTCCAACTACGTTGCCTTAAAACAGAAAAATATGACTTCTGCCCTGAGACCAGGAGAGATTCACCTGCCCCCAGACAAAATTGTGGGAAATAGTGGTCTCTGCCCTGGGACCAGAAGAGACAGTTGACTCCCTTTTGTCCAACTACGTTGCCTTAAAATAGAAAAATCCCACTTCTGCCCTGAGACCAGGAGAGATTCACCTGCCCTCAGACAAAATTGTGGGATATAGTGGTCTCTGCCCTGGGACCAGATGAGATTAAACAGCCATGAGGAAAATCCTATAAAACAACTTTTGCCCTGAGAACAGAGGAGACTGTTGACTCCCTTTTTTTCAACTACGCTGCCTTAAAATGGAAAAATATGACTTCTGCCCTGAGACCAGGAGAGATTCACCTGCCCTCAGACAACTTCTGCCCTGAGACCAGAGGAGACAGTTGACTCCCTTTTTTTCCAACTACGTTGCCTTAAAACAGAAAAACACGAATTCTGCCCTGAGACCAGGAGAGATTCACCTGCCCTCAGACAAAATTGTGGGAAACAATGGTCTCTGCCCATGGACCAGATGAGACTAAACAGCCATGAGGAAAATCCTACAAAACAACTTCTGCCCTGAGACCAGAAGAGACAGTTGACTCCCTTTTGTCCAACTACGTTGCCTTAAAACAGAAAAATATGACTTCTGCCCTGAGACCAGGAGAGATTCACCTGCCCCCAGACAAAATTGTGGGAAATAGTGGTCTCTGCCCTGGGACCAGAAGAGACAGTTGACTCCCTTTTGTCCAACTACGTTGCCTTAAAACAGAAAAATATGACTTCTGCCCTGAGACCAGGAGAGATTCACCTGCCCCCAGACAAAATTGTGGGAAATAGTGGTCTCTGCCCTGGGACCAGATGAGACAGTTGACTCCCTTTTGTCCAACTAAGTTGCCTTAAAACAGAAAAATCCAACTTCTGCCCTGAGGCCAGGAGAGATTCACCTGCCCCCAGACAACTTCTGCCCTGGGACCAGAGGAGACAGTTGACTCCCTTTTGTCCAACTACGTTGCCTTAAAACAGAAAAATCCAACTTCTGCCCTGAGACCAGGAGAGATTCACCTGCCCTCAGACAAAATTGTGGGATATAGTGGTCTCTGCCCTGGGACCAGATGAGATTAAACAGCCATGAGGAAAATCCTATAAAACAACTTTTGCCCTGAGAACAGAGGAGACTGTTGACTCCCTTTTTTTCAACTACGCTGCCTTAAAATGGAAAAATATGACTTCTGCCCTGAGACCAGGAGAGATTCACCTGCCCTCAGACAACTTCTGCCCTGAGACCAGAGGAGACAGTTGACTCCCTTTTTTTCCAACTACGTTGCCTTAAAACAGAAAAACACGAATTCTGCCCTGAGACCAGGAGAGATTCACCTGCCCTCAGACAAAATTGTGGGAAACAATGGTCTCTGCCCATGGACCAGATGAGACTAAACAGCCATGAGGAAAATCCTACAAAACAACTTCTGCCCTGAGACCAGAAGAGACAGTTGACTCCCTTTTGTCCAACTACGTTGCCTTAAAACAGAAAAATATGACTTCTGCCCTGAGACCAGGAGAGATTCACCTGCCCTCAGACAACTTCTGCCCTGGGACCAGAGGAGACAGTTGACTCCCTTTTGTCCAACTACGTTGCCTTAAAACAGAAAAATACGACTTCTGCCCTGAGACCAGGAGAGATTCACCTGCCCTCAGACAAAATTGTGGGAAATAGTGATCTCTGCCCTGGGACCAGATGAGACAGTTGACTCCCTTTTGTCCAACTACGTTGCCTTAAAATAGAAAAATCCAACTTCTGCCCTGAGACCAGGAGAGATTCACCTGCCCTCAGACAAAATTGTGGGAAATAGTGGTCTCTGCCCTGGGACCAGATGAGATTAAACAGCCATGAGGAAAATCCTATAAAACAACTTTTGCCCTGAGAACAGAGGAGACTGTTGACTCCCTTTTTTTCAACTACGCTGCCTTAAAATGGAAAAATATGACTTCTGCCCTGAGACCAGGAGAGATTCACCTGCCCTCAGACAACTTCTGCCCTGAGACCAGAGGAGACAGTTGACTCCCTTTTTTTCCAACTACGTTGCCTTAAAACAGAAAAACACGAATTCTGCCCTGAGACCAGGAGAGATTCACCTGCCCTCAGACAAAATTGTGGGAAACAATGGTCTCTGCCCATGGACCAGATGAGACTAAACAGCCATGAGGAAAATCCTACAAAACAACTTCTGCCCTGAGACCAGAAGAGACAGTTGACTCCCTTTTGTCCAACTACGTTGCCTTAAAACAGAAAAATATGACTTCTGCCCTGAGACCAGGAGAGATTCACCTGCCCCCAGACAAAATTGTGGGAAATAGTGGTCTCTGCCCTGGGACCAGAAGAGACAGTTGACTCCCTTTTGTCCAACTACGTTGCCTTAAAACAGAAAAATATGACTTCTGCCCTGAGACCAGGAGAGATTCACCTGCCCCCAGACAAAATTGTGGGAAATAGTGGTCTCTGCCCTGGGACCAGAAGAGACAGTTGACTCCCTTTTGTCCAACTACGTTGCCTTAAAACAGAAAAATATGACTTCTGCCCTGAGACCAGGAGAGATTCACCTGCCCCCAGACAAAATTGTGGGAAATAGTGGTCTCTGCCCTGGGACCAGAAGAGACAGTTGACTCCCTTTTGTCCAACTACGTTGCCTTAAAATAGAAAAATCCCACTTCTGCCCTGAGACCAGGAGAGATTCACCTGCCCTCAGACAAAATTGTGGGATATAGTGGTCTCTGCCCTGGGACCAGATGAGATTAAACAGCCATGAGGAAAATCCTATAAAACAACTTTTGCCCTGAGAACAGAGGAGACTGTTGACTCCCTTTTTTTCAACTACGCTGCCTTAAAATGGAAAAATATGACTTCTGCCCTGAGACCAGGAGAGATTCACCTGCCCTCAGACAACTTCTGCCCTGAGACCAGAGGAGACAGTTGACTCCCTTTTTTTCCAACTACGTTGCCTTAAAACAGAAAAACACGAATTCTGCCCTGAGACCAGGAGAGATTCACCTGCCCTCAGACAAAATTGTGGGAAACAATGGTCTCTGCCCATGGACCAGATGAGACTAAACAGCCATGAGGAAAATCCTACAAAACAACTTCTGCCCTGAGACCAGAAGAGACAGTTGACTCCCTTTTGTCCAACTACGTTGCCTTAAAACAGAAAAATATGACTTCTGCCCAGAGACCAGGAGAGATTCACCTGCCCCCAGACAAAATTGTGGGAAATAGTGGTCTCTGCCCTGGGACCAGAAGAGACAGTTGACTCCCTTTTGTCCAACTACGTTGCCTTAAAACAGAAAAATATGACTTCTGCCCTGAGACCAGGAGAGATTCACCTGCCCTCAGACAACTTCTGCCCTGAGACCAGAGGAGACAGTTGACTCCCTTTTTTTCCAACTACGTTGCCTTAAAACAGAAAAACACGAATTCTGCCCTGAGACCAGGAGAGATTCACCTGCCCTCAGACAAAATTGTGGGAAACAATGGTCTCTGCCCATGGACCAGATGAGACTAAACAGCCATGAGGAAAATCCTACAAAACAACTTCTGCCCTGAGACCAGAAGAGACAGTTGACTCCCTTTTGTCCAACTACGTTGCCTTAAAACAGAAAAATATGACTTCTGCCCAGAGACCAGGAGAGATTCACCTGCCCCCAGACAAAATTGTGGGAAATAGTGGTCTCTGCCCTGGGACCAGAAGAGACAGTTGACTCCCTTTTGTCCAACTACGTTGCCTTAAAACAGAAAAATATGACTTCTGCCCTGAGACCAGGAGAGATTCACCTGCCCCCAGACAAAATTGTGGGAAATAGTGGTCTCTGCCCTGGGACCAGAAGAGACAGTTGACTCCCTTTTGTCCAACTACGTTGCCTTAAAACAGAAAAATATGACTTCTGCCCTGAGACCAGGAGAGATTCACCTGCCCCCAGACAAAATTGTGGGAAATAGTGGTCTCTGCCCTGGGACCAGATGAGACAGTTGACTCCCTTTTGTCCAACTAAGTTGCCTTAAAACAGAAAAATCCAACTTCTGCCCTGAGGCCAGGAGAGATTCACCTGCCCCCAGACAACTTCTGCCCTGGGACCAGAGGAGACAGTTGACTCCCTTTTGTCCAACTACGTTGCCTTAAAACAGAAAAATATGACTTCTGCCCTGAGACCAGGAGAGATTCACCTGCCCCCAGACAAAATTGTGGGAAATGGTGGTCTCTGCCCTGGGACCAGAAGAGACAGTTGACTCCCTTTTGTCCAACTACGTTGCCTTAAAACAGAAAAATATGACTTCTGCCCTGAGACCAGGAGAGATTCACCTGCCCCCAGACAAAATTGTGGGAAATAGTGGTCTCTGCCCTGGGACCAGATGAGACAGTTGACTCCCTTTTGTCCAACTAAGTTGCCTTAAAACAGAAAAATCCAACTTCTGCCCTGAGGCCAGGAGAGATTCACCTGCCCCCAGACAACTTCTGCCCTGGGACCAGAGGAGACAGTTGACTCCCTTTTGTCCAACTACGTTGCCTTAAAACAGAAAAATCCAACTTCTGCCCTGAGGCCAGGAGAGATTCACCTGCCCTCAGACAAAATTGTGGGAAATAGTGGTCTCTGCCCTGGGACCAGATGAGATTAAACAGCCATGAGGAAAATCCTATAAAACAACTTTTGCCCTGAGAACAGAGGAGACTGTTGACTCCCTTTTTTTCAACTACGCTACCTTAAAATGGAAAAATATGACTTCTGCCCTGAGACCAGGAGAGATTCACCTGCCCTCAGACAACTTCTGCCCTGGGACCAGAGGAGACAGTTGACTCCCTTTTGTCCAACTACGTTGCCTTAAAACAGAAAAATATGACTTCTGCCCAGAGACCAGGAGAGATTCACCTGCCCCCAGACAAAATTGTGGGAAATAGTGGTCTCTGCCCTGGGACCAGATGAGACAGTTGACTCCCTTTTGTCCAACTACGTTGCCTTAAAACAGAAAAATCCAACTTCTGCCCTGAGACCAGGAGAGATTCACCTGCCCTCAGACAACTTCTGCCCTGGGACCAGAGGAGACAGTTGACTCCCTTTTGTCCAACTACGTTGCCTTAAAACAGAAAAATATGACTTCTGCCCTGAGACCAGGAGAGATTCACCTGCCCCCAGACAAAATTGTGGGAAATGGTGGTCTCTGCCCTGGGACCAGATGAGACAGTTGACTCCCTTTTGTCCAACTACGTTGCCTTAAAACAGAAAAATATGACTTCTGCCCTGAGACCAGGAGAGATCCACCTGCCCCCAGACAAAATTGTGGGAAATAGTGGTCTCTGCCCTGGGACCAGATGAGACAGTTGACTCCCTTTTGTCCAACTACGTTGCCTTAAAACAGAAAAATATGACTTCTGCCCTGAGACCAGGAGAGATTCACCTGCCCCCAGACAAAATTGTGGGAAATAGTGGTCTCTGCCCTGGGACCAGATGAGACAGTTGACTCCCTTTTGTCCAACTACGTTGCCTTAAAACAGAAAAATCCAACTTCTGCCCTGAGACCAGGAGAGATTCACCTGCCCTCAGACAACTTCTGCCCTGGGACCAGAGGAGACAGTTGACTCCCTTTTGTCCAACTACGTTGCCTTAAAACAGAAAAATACGACTTCTGCCCTGAGACCAGGAGAGATTCACCTGCCCTCAGACAAAATTGTGGGAAATAGTGATCTCTGCCCTGGGACCAGATGAGACAGTTGACTCCCTTTTGTCCAACTACGTTGCCTTAAAATAGAAAAATCCAACTTCTGCCCTGAGACCAGGAGAGATTCACCTGCCCTCAGACAAAATTGTGGGAAATAGTGGTCTCTGCCCTGGGACCAGATGAGATTAAACAGCCATGAGGAAAATCCTATAAAACAACTTTTGCCCTGAGAACAGAGGAGACTGTTGACTCCCTTTTTTTCAACTACGCTGCCTTAAAATGGAAAAATATGACTTCTGCCCTGAGACCAGGAGAGATTCACCTGCCCTCAGACAACTTCTGCCCTGAGACCAGAGGAGACAGTTGACTCCCTTTTTTTCCAACTACGTTGCCTTAAAACAGAAAAACACGAATTCTGCCCTGAGACCAGGAGAGATTCACCTGCCCTCAGACAAAATTGTGGGAAACAATGGTCTCTGCCCATGGACCAGATGAGACTAAACAGCCATGAGGAAAATCCTACAAAACAACTTCTGCCCTGAGACCAGAAGAGACAGTTGACTCCCTTTTGTCCAACTACGTTGCCTTAAAACAGAAAAATATGACTTCTGCCCAGAGACCAGGAGAGATTCACCTGCCCCCAGACAAAATTGTGGGAAATAGTGGTCTCTGCCCTGGGACCAGAAGAGACAGTTGACTCCCTTTTGTCCAACTACGTTGCCTTAAAACAGAAAAATATGACTTCTGCCCTGAGACCAGGAGAGATTCACCTGCCCCCAGACAAAATTGTGGGAAATAGTGGTCTCTGCCCTGGGACCAGATGAGACAGTTGACTCCCTTTTGTCCAACTAAGTTGCCTTAAAACAGAAAAATCCAACTTCTGCCCTGAGGCCAGGAGAGATTCACCTGCCCCCAGACAACTTCTGCCCTGGGACCAGAGGAGACAGTTGACTCCCTTTTGTCCAACTACGTTGCCTTAAAACAGAAAAATCCAACTTCTGCCCTGAGACCAGGAGAGATTCACCTGCCCTCAGACAAAATTGTGGGATATAGTGGTCTCTGCCCTGGGACCAGATGAGATTAAACAGCCATGAGGAAAATCCTATAAAACAACTTTTGCCCTGAGAACAGAGGAGACTGTTGACTCCCTTTTTTTCAACTACGCTGCCTTAAAATGGAAAAATATGACTTCTGCCCTGAGACCAGGAGAGATTCACCTGCCCTCAGACAACTTCTGCCCTGAGACCAGAGGAGACAGTTGACTCCCTTTTTTTCCAACTACGTTGCCTTAAAACAGAAAAACACGAATTCTGCCCTGAGACCAGGAGAGATTCACCTGCCCTCAGACAAAATTGTGGGAAACAATGGTCTCTGCCCATGGACCAGATGAGACTAAACAGCCATGAGGAAAATCCTACAAAACAACTTCTGCCCTGAGACCAGAAGAGACAGTTGACTCCCTTTTGTCCAACTACGTTGCCTTAAAACAGAAAAATATGACTTCTGCCCTGAGACCAGGAGAGATTCACCTGCCCTCAGACAACTTCTGCCCTGGGACCAGAGGAGACAGTTGACTCCCTTTTGTCCAACTACGTTGCCTTAAAACAGAAAAATACGACTTCTGCCCTGAGACCAGGAGAGATTCACCTGCCCTCAGACAAAATTGTGGGAAATAGTGATCTCTGCCCTGGGACCAGATGAGACAGTTGACTCCCTTTTGTCCAACTACGTTGCCTTAAAATAGAAAAATCCAACTTCTGCCCTGAGACCAGGAGAGATTCACCTGCCCTCAGACAAAATTGTGGGAAATAGTGGTCTCTGCCCTGGGACCAGATGAGATTAAACAGCCATGAGGAAAATCCTATAAAACAACTTTTGCCCTGAGAACAGAGGAGACTGTTGACTCCCTTTTTTTCAACTACGCTGCCTTAAAATGGAAAAATATGACTTCTGCCCTGAGACCAGGAGAGATTCACCTGCCCTCAGACAACTTCTGCCCTGAGACCAGAGGAGACAGTTGACTCCCTTTTTTTCCAACTACGTTGCCTTAAAACAGAAAAACACGAATTCTGCCCTGAGACCAGGAGAGATTCACCTGCCCTCAGACAAAATTGTGGGAAACAATGGTCTCTGCCCATGGACCAGATGAGACTAAACAGCCATGAGGAAAATCCTACAAAACAACTTCTGCCCTGAGACCAGAAGAGACAGTTGACTCCCTTTTGTCCAACTACGTTGCCTTAAAACAGAAAAATATGACTTCTGCCCAGAGACCAGGAGAGATTCACCTGCCCCCAGACAAAATTGTGGGAAATAGTGGTCTCTGCCCTGGGACCAGAAGAGACAGTTGACTCCCTTTTGTCCAACTACGTTGCCTTAAAACAGAAAAATATGACTTCTGCCCTGAGACCAGGAGAGATTCACCTGCCCCCAGACAAAATTGTGGGAAATAGTGGTCTCTGCCCTGGGACCAGAAGAGACAGTTGACTCCCTTTTGTCCAACTACGTTGCCTTAAAACAGAAAAATATGACTTCTGCCCTGAGACCAGGAGAGATTCACCTGCCCCCAGACAAAATTGTGGGAAATAGTGGTCTCTGCCCTGGGACCAGATGAGACAGTTGACTCCCTTTTGTCCAACTAAGTTGCCTTAAAACAGAAAAATCCAACTTCTGCCCTGAGGCCAGGAGAGATTCACCTGCCCCCAGACAACTTCTGCCCTGGGACCAGAGGAGACAGTTGACTCCCTTTTGTCCAACTACGTTGCCTTAAAACAGAAAAATCCAACTTCTGCCCTGAGGCCAGGAGAGATTCACCTGCCCTCAGACAAAATTGTGGGAAATAGTGGTCTCTGCCCTGGGACCAGATGAGATTAAACAGCCATGAGGAAAATCCTATAAAACAACTTTTGCCCTGAGAACAGAGGAGACTGTTGACTCCCTTTTTTTCAACTACGCTACCTTAAAATGGAAAAATATGACTTCTGCCCTGAGACCAGGAGAGATTCACCTGCCCTCAGACAACTTCTGCCCTGGGACCAGAGGAGACAGTTGACTCCCTTTTGTCCAACTACGTTGCCTTAAAACAGAAAAATATGACTTCTGCCCAGAGACCAGGAGAGATTCACCTGCCCCCAGACAAAATTGTGGGAAATAGTGGTCTCTGCCCTGGGACCAGATGAGACAGTTGACTCCCTTTTGTCCAACTACGTTGCCTTAAAACAGAAAAATCCAACTTCTGCCCTGAGACCAGGAGAGATTCACCTGCCCTCAGACAACTTCTGCCCTGGGACCAGAGGAGACAGTTGACTCCCTTTTGTCCAACTACGTTGCCTTAAAACAGAAAAATATGACTTCTGCCCTGAGACCAGGAGAGATTCACCTGCCCCCAGACAAAATTGTGGGAAATGGTGGTCTCTGCCCTGGGACCAGATGAGACAGTTGACTCCCTTTTGTCCAACTACGTTGCCTTAAAACAGAAAAATATGACTTCTGCCCTGAGACCAGGAGAGATCCACCTGCCCCCAGACAAAATTGTGGGAAATAGTGGTCTCTGCCCTGGGACCAGATGAGACAGTTGACTCCCTTTTGTCCAACTACGTTGCCTTAAAACAGAAAAATATGACTTCTGCCCTGAGACCAGGAGAGATTCACCTGCCCCCAGACAAAATTGTGGGAAATAGTGGTCTCTGCCCTGGGACCAGATGAGACAGTTGACTCCCTTTTGTCCAACTACGTTGCCTTAAAACAGAAAAATCCAACTTCTGCCCTGAGACCAGGAGAGATTCACCTGCCCTCAGACAACTTCTGCCCTGGGACCAGAGGAGACAGTTGACTCCCTTTTGTCCAACTACGTTGCCTTAAAACAGAAAAATACGACTTCTGCCCTGAGACCAGGAGAGATTCACCTGCCCTCAGACAAAATTGTGGGAAATAGTGATCTCTGCCCTGGGACCAGATGAGACAGTTGACTCCCTTTTGTCCAACTACGTTGCCTTAAAATAGAAAAATCCAACTTCTGCCCTGAGACCAGGAGAGATTCACCTGCCCTCAGACAAAATTGTGGGAAATAGTGGTCTCTGCCCTGGGACCAGATGAGATTAAACAGCCATGAGGAAAATCCTATAAAACAACTTTTGCCCTGAGAACAGAGGAGACTGTTGACTCCCTTTTTTTCAACTACGCTGCCTTAAAATGGAAAAATATGACTTCTGCCCTGAGACCAGGAGAGATTCACCTGCCCTCAGACAACTTCTGCCCTGAGACCAGAGGAGACAGTTGACTCCCTTTTTTTCCAACTACGTTGCCTTAAAACAGAAAAACACGAATTCTGCCCTGAGACCAGGAGAGATTCACCTGCCCTCAGACAAAATTGTGGGAAACAATGGTCTCTGCCCATGGACCAGATGAGACTAAACAGCCATGAGGAAAATCCTACAAAACAACTTCTGCGCTGAGACCAGAAGAGACAGTTGACTCCCTTTTGTCCAACTACGTTGCCTTAAAACAGAAAAATATGACTTCTGCCCTGAGACCAGGAGAGATTCACCTGCCCTCAGACAACTTCTGCCCTGGGACCAGAGGAGACAGTTGACTCCCTTTTGTCCAACTACGTTGCCTTAAAACAGAAAAATACGACTTCTGCCCTGAGACCAGGAGAGATTCACCTGCCCTCAGACAAAATTGTGGGAAATAGTGATCTCTGCCCTGGGACCAGATGAGACAGTTGACTCCCTTTTGTCCAACTACGTTGCCTTAAAATAGAAAAATCCAACTTCTGCCCTGAGACCAGGAGAGATTCACCTGCCCTCAGACAAAATTGTGGGAAATAGTGGTCTCTGCCCTGGGACCAGATGAGATTAAACAGCCATGAGGAAAATCCTATAAAACAACTTTTGCCCTGAGAACAGAGGAGACTGTTGACTCCCTTTTTTTCAACTACGCTGCCTTAAAATGGAAAAATATGACTTCTGCCCTGAGACCAGGAGAGATTCACCTGCCCTCAGACAACTTCTGCCCTGAGACCAGAGGAGACAGTTGACTCCCTTTTTTTCCAACTACGTTGCCTTAAAACAGAAAAACACGAATTCTGCCCTGAGACCAGGAGAGATTCACCTGCCCTCAGACAAAATTGTGGGAAACAATGGTCTCTGCCCATGGACCAGATGAGACTAAACAGCCATGAGGAAAATCCTACAAAACAACTTCTGCCCTGAGACCAGAAGAGACAGTTGACTCCCTTTTGTCCAACTACGTTGCCTTAAAACAGAAAAATATGACTTCTGCCCTGAGACCAGGAGAGATTCACCTGCCCCCAGACAAAATTGTGGGAAATAGTGGTCTCTGCCCTGGGACCAGAAGAGACAGTTGACTCCCTTTTGTCCAACTACGTTGCCTTAAAACAGAAAAATATGACTTCTGCCCTGAGACCAGGAGAGATTCACCTGCCCCCAGACAAAATTGTGGGAAATAGTGGTCTCTGCCCTGGGACCAGAAGAGACAGTTGACTCCCTTTTGTCCAACTACGTTGCCTTAAAACAGAAAAATATGACTTCTGCCCTGAGACCAGGAGAGATTCACCTGCCCCCAGACAAAATTGTGGGAAATAGTGGTCTCTGCCCTGGGACCAGAAGAGACAGTTGACTCCCTTTTGTCCAACTACGTTGCCTTAAAATAGAAAAATCCAACTTCTGCCCTGAGACCAGGAGAGATTCACCTGCCCTCAGACAAAATTGTGGGATATAGTGGTCTCTGCCCTGGGACCAGATGAGATTAAACAGCCATGAGGAAAATCCTATAAAACAACTTTTGCCCTGAGAACAGAGGAGACTGTTGACTCCCTTTTTTTCAACTACGCTGCCTTAAAATGGAAAAATATGACTTCTGCCCTGAGACCAGGAGAGATTCACCTGCCCTCAGACAACTTCTGCCCTGAGACCAGAGGAGACAGTTGACTCCCTTTTTTTCCAACTACGTTGCCTTAAAACAGAAAAACACGAATTCTGCCCTGAGACCAGGAGAGATTCACCTGCCCTCAGACAAAATTGTGGGAAACAATGGTCTCTGCCCATGGACCAGATGAGACTAAACAGCCATGAGGAAAATCCTACAAAACAACTTCTGCCCTGAGACCAGAAGAGACAGTTGACTCCCTTTTGTCCAACTACGTTGCCTTAAAACAGAAAAATATGACTTCTGCCCAGAGACCAGGAGAGATTCACCTGCCCCCAGACAAAATTGTGGGAAATAGTGGTCTCTGCCCTGGGACCAGAAGAGACAGTTGACTCCCTTTTGTCCAACTACGTTGCCTTAAAACAGAAAAATATGACTTCTGCCCTGAGACCAGGAGAGATTCACCTGCCCCCAGACAAAATTGTGGGAAATAGTGGTCTCTGCCCTGGGACCAGAAGAGACAGTTGACTCCCTTTTGTCCAACTACGTTGCCTTAAAACAGAAAAATATGACTTCTGCCCTGAGACCAGGAGAGATTCACCTGCCCCCAGACAAAATTGTGGGAAATAGTGGTCTCTGCCCTGGGACCAGATGAGACAGTTGACTCCCTTTTGTCCAACTAAGTTGCCTTAAAACAGAAAAATCCAACTTCTGCCCTGAGGCCAGGAGAGATTCACCTGCCCCCAGACAACTTCTGCCCTGGGACCAGAGGAGACAGTTGACTCCCTTTTGTCCAACTACGTTGCCTTAAAACAGAAAAATCCAACTTCTGCCCTGAGGCCAGGAGAGATTCACCTGCCCTCAGACAAAATTGTGGGAAATAGTGGTCTCTGCCCTGGGACCAGATGAGATTAAACAGCCATGAGGAAAATCCTATAAAACAACTTTTGCCCTGAGAACAGAGGAGACTGTTGACTCCCTTTTTTTCAACTACGCTACCTTAAAATGGAAAAATATGACTTCTGCCCTGAGACCAGGAGAGATTCACCTGCCCTCAGACAACTTCTGCCCTGAGACCAGAGGAGACAGTTGACTCCCTTTTTTTCCAACTACGTTGCCTTAAAACAGAAAAACACGAATTCTGCCCTGAGACCAGGAGAGATTCACCTGCCCTCAGACAAAATTGTGGGAAACAATGGTCTCTGCCCATGGACCAGATGAGACTAAACAGCCATGAGGAAAATCCTACAAAACAACTTCTGCGCTGAGACCAGAAGAGACAGTTGACTCCCTTTTGTCCAACTACGTTGCCTTAAAACAGAAAAATATGACTTCTGCCCTGAGACCAGGAGAGATTCACCTGCCCTCAGACAACTTCTGCCCTGGGACCAGAGGAGACAGTTGACTCCCTTTTGTCCAACTACGTTGCCTTAAAACAGAAAAATACGACTTCTGCCCTGAGACCAGGAGAGATTCACCTGCCCTCAGACAAAATTGTGGGAAATAGTGATCTCTGCCCTGGGACCAGATGAGACAGTTGACTCCCTTTTGTCCAACTACGTTGCCTTAAAATAGAAAAATCCAACTTCTGCCCTGAGACCAGGAGAGATTCACCTGCCCTCAGACAAAATTGTGGGAAATAGTGGTCTCTGCCCTGGGACCAGATGAGATTAAACAGCCATGAGGAAAATCCTATAAAACAACTTTTGCCCTGAGAACAGAGGAGACTGTTGACTCCCTTTTTTTCAACTACGCTGCCTTAAAATGGAAAAATATGACTTCTGCCCTGAGACCAGGAGAGATTCACCTGCCCTCAGACAACTTCTGCCCTGAGACCAGAGGAGACAGTTGACTCCCTTTTTTTCCAACTACGTTGCCTTAAAACAGAAAAACACGAATTCTGCCCTGAGACCAGGAGAGATTCACCTGCCCTCAGACAAAATTGTGGGAAACAATGGTCTCTGCCCATGGACCAGATGAGACTAAACAGCCATGAGGAAAATCCTACAAAACAACTTCTGCCCTGAGACCAGAAGAGACAGTTGACTCCCTTTTGTCCAACTACGTTGCCTTAAAACAGAAAAATATGACTTCTGCCCTGAGACCAGGAGAGATTCACCTGCCCCCAGACAAAATTGTGGGAAATAGTGGTCTCTGCCCTGGGACCAGAAGAGACAGTTGACTCCCTTTTGTCCAACTACGTTGCCTTAAAACAGAAAAATATGACTTCTGCCCTGAGACCAGGAGAGATTCACCTGCCCCCAGACAAAATTGTGGGAAATAGTGGTCTCTGCCCTGGGACCAGAAGAGACAGTTGACTCCCTTTTGTCCAACTACGTTGCCTTAAAACAGAAAAATATGACTTCTGCCCTGAGACCAGGAGAGATTCACCTGCCCCCAGACAAAATTGTGGGAAATAGTGGTCTCTGCCCTGGGACCAGAAGAGACAGTTGACTCCCTTTTGTCCAACTACGTTGCCTTAAAATAGAAAAATCCAACTTCTGCCCTGAGACCAGGAGAGATTCACCTGCCCTCAGACAAAATTGTGGGATATAGTGGTCTCTGCCCTGGGACCAGATGAGATTAAACAGCCATGAGGAAAATCCTATAAAACAACTTTTGCCCTGAGAACAGAGGAGACTGTTGACTCCCTTTTTTTCAACTACGCTGCCTTAAAATGGAAAAATATGACTTCTGCCCTGAGACCAGGAGAGATTCACCTGCCCTCAGACAACTTCTGCCCTGAGACCAGAGGAGACAGTTGACTCCCTTTTTTTCCAACTACGTTGCCTTAAAACAGAAAAACACGAATTCTGCCCTGAGACCAGGAGAGATTCACCTGCCCTCAGACAAAATTGTGGGAAACAATGGTCTCTGCCCATGGACCAGATGAGACTAAACAGCCATGAGGAAAATCCTACAAAACAACTTCTGCCCTGAGACCAGAAGAGACAGTTGACTCCCTTTTGTCCAACTACGTTGCCTTAAAACAGAAAAATATGACTTCTGCCCAGAGACCAGGAGAGATTCACCTGCCCCCAGACAAAATTGTGGGAAATAGTGGTCTCTGCCCTGGGACCAGAAGAGACAGTTGACTCCCTTTTGTCCAACTACGTTGCCTTAAAACAGAAAAATATGACTTCTGCCCTGAGACCAGGAGAGATTCACCTGCCCCCAGACAAAATTGTGGGAAATAGTGGTCTCTGCCCTGGGACCAGAAGAGACAGTTGACTCCCTTTTGTCCAACTACGTTGCCTTAAAACAGAAAAATATGACTTCTGCCCTGAGACCAGGAGAGATTCACCTGCCCCCAGACAAAATTGTGGGAAATAGTGGTCTCTGCCCTGGGACCAGATGAGACAGTTGACTCCCTTTTGTCCAACTAAGTTGCCTTAAAACAGAAAAATCCAACTTCTGCCCTGAGGCCAGGAGAGATTCACCTGCCCCCAGACAACTTCTGCCCTGGGACCAGAGGAGACAGTTGACTCCCTTTTGTCCAACTACGTTGCCTTAAAACAGAAAAATCCAACTTCTGCCCTGAGGCCAGGAGAGATTCACCTGCCCTCAGACAAAATTGTGGGAAATAGTGGTCTCTGCCCTGGGACCAGATGAGATTAAACAGCCATGAGGAAAATCCTATAAAACAACTTTTGCCCTGAGAACAGAGGAGACTGTTGACTCCCTTTTTTTCAACTACGCTACCTTAAAATGGAAAAATATGACTTCTGCCCTGAGACCAGGAGAGATTCACCTGCCCTCAGACAACTTCTGCCCTGGGACCAGAGGAGACAGTTGACTCCCTTTTGTCCAACTACGTTGCCTTAAAACAGAAAAATATGACTTCTGCCCAGAGACCAGGAGAGATTCACCTGCCCCCAGACAAAATTGTGGGAAATAGTGGTCTCTGCCCTGGGACCAGATGAGACAGTTGACTCCCTTTTGTCCAACTACGTTGCCTTAAAACAGAAAAATCCAACTTCTGCCCTGAGACCAGGAGAGATTCACCTGCCCTCAGACAACTTCTGCCCTGGGACCAGAGGAGACAGTTGACTCCCTTTTGTCCAACTACGTTGCCTTAAAACAGAAAAATACGACTTCTGCCCTGAGACCAGGAGAGATTCACCTGCCCTCAGACAAAATTGTGGGAAATAGTGATCTCTGCCCTGGGACCAGATGAGACAGTTGACTCCCTTTTGTCCAACTACGTTGCCTTAAAATAGAAAAATCCAACTTCTGCCCTGAGACCAGGAGAGATTCACCTGCCCTCAGACAAAATTGTGGGAAATAGTGGTCTCTGCCCTGGGACCAGATGAGATTAAACAGCCATGAGGAAAATCCTATAAAACAACTTTTGCCCTGAGAACAGAGGAGACTGTTGACTCCCTTTTTTTCAACTACGCTGCCTTAAAATGGAAAAATATGACTTCTGCCCTGAGACCAGGAGAGATTCACCTGCCCTCAGACAACTTCTGCCCTGAGACCAGAGGAGACAGTTGACTCCCTTTTTTTCCAACTACGTTGCCTTAAAACAGAAAAACACGAATTCTGCCCTGAGACCAGGAGAGATTCACCTGCCCTCAGACAAAATTGTGGGAAACAATGGTCTCTGCCCATGGACCAGATGAGACTAAACAGCCATGAGGAAAATCCTACAAAACAACTTCTGCCCTGAGACCAGAAGAGACAGTTGACTCCCTTTTGTCCAACTACGTTGCCTTAAAACAGAAAAATATGACTTCTGCCCTGAGACCAGGAGAGATTCACCTGCCCCCAGACAAAATTGTGGGAAATAGTGGTCTCTGCCCTGGGACCAGAAGAGACAGTTGACTCCCTTTTGTCCAACTACGTTGCCTTAAAACAGAAAAATATGACTTCTGCCCTGAGACCAGGAGAGATTCACCTGCCCCCAGACAAAATTGTGGGAAATAGTGGTCTCTGCCCTGGGACCAGAAGAGACAGTTGACTCCCTTTTGTCCAACTACGTTGCCTTAAAACAGAAAAATATGACTTCTGCCCTGAGACCAGGAGAGATTCACCTGCCCCCAGACAAAATTGTGGGAAATAGTGGTCTCTGCCCTGGGACCAGAAGAGACAGTTGACTCCCTTTTGTCCAACTAAGTTGCCTTAAAATAGAAAAATCCAACTTCTGCCCTGAGACCAGGAGAGATTCACCTGCCCTCAGACAAAATTGTGGGATATAGTGGTCTCTGCCC
This sequence comes from Pagrus pagrus, assembly GCF_965226575.1. Classification (NCBI taxonomy): domain Eukaryota; kingdom Metazoa; phylum Chordata; class Actinopteri; order Spariformes; family Sparidae; genus Pagrus; species Pagrus pagrus. The sequence goes on along the minus strand of NC_140204.1, from coordinate 8,415,730 downwards.
TGGGACCAGATGAGATTAAACAGCCATGAGGAAAATCCTATAAAACAACTTTTGCCCTGAGAACAGAGGAGACTGTTGACTCCCTTTTTTTCAACTACGCTGCCTTAAAATGGAAAAATATGACTTCTGCCCTGAGACCAGGAGAGATTCACCTGCCCTCAGACAACTTCTGCCCTGAGACCAGAGGAGACAGTTGACTCCCTTTTTTTCCAACTACGTTGCCTTAAAACAGAAAAACACGAATTCTGCCCTGAGACCAGGAGAGATTCACCTGCCCTCAGACAAAATTGTGGGAAACAATGGTCTCTGCCCATGGACCAGATGAGACTAAACAGCCATGAGGAAAATCCTACAAAACAACTTCTGCCCTGAGACCAGAAGAGACAGTTGACTCCCTTTTGTCCAACTACGTTGCCTTAAAACAGAAAAATATGACTTCTGCCCTGAGACCAGGAGAGATTCACCTGCCCTCAGACAACTTCTGCCCTGGGACCAGAGGAGACAGTTGACTCCCTTTTGTCCAACTACGTTGCCTTAAAACAGAAAAATACGACTTCTGCCCTGAGACCAGGAGAGATTCACCTGCCCTCAGACAAAATTGTGGGAAATAGTGATCTCTGCCCTGGGACCAGATGAGACAGTTGACTCCCTTTTGTCCAACTACGTTGCCTTAAAATAGAAAAATCCAACTTCTGCCCTGAGACCAGGAGAGATTCACCTGCCCTCAGACAACTTCTGCCCTGGGACCAGAGGAGACAGTTGACTCCCTTTTGTCCAACTACGTTGCCTTAAAACAGAAAAATATGACTTCTGCCCTGAGACCAGGAGAGATTCACCTGCCCCCAGACAAAATTGTGGGAAATGGTGGTCTCTGCCCTGGGACCAGAAGAGACAGTTGACTCCCTTTTGTCCAACTACGTTGCCTTAAAACAGAAAAATATGACTTCTGCCCTGAGACCAGGAGAGATTCACCTGCCCCCAGACAAAATTGTGGGAAATAGTGGTCTCTGCCCTGGGACCAGATGAGACAGTTGACTCCCTTTTGTCCAACTAAGTTGCCTTAAAACAGAAAAATCCAACTTCTGCCCTGAGGCCAGGAGAGATTCACCTGCCCCCAGACAACTTCTGCCCTGGGACCAGAGGAGACAGTTGACTCCCTTTTGTCCAACTACGTTGCCTTAAAACAGAAAAATCCAACTTCTGCCCTGAGGCCAGGAGAGATTCACCTGCCCTCAGACAAAATTGTGGGAAATAGTGGTCTCTGCCCTGGGACCAGATGAGATTAAACAGCCATGAGGAAAATCCTATAAAACAACTTTTGCCCTGAGAACAGAGGAGACTGTTGACTCCCTTTTTTTCAACTACGCTACCTTAAAATGGAAAAATATGACTTCTGCCCTGAGACCAGGAGAGATTCACCTGCCCTCAGACAACTTCTGCCCTGGGACCAGAGGAGACAGTTGACTCCCTTTTGTCCAACTACGTTGCCTTAAAACAGAAAAATATGACTTCTGCCCAGAGACCAGGAGAGATTCACCTGCCCCCAGACAAAATTGTGGGAAATAGTGGTCTCTGCCCTGGGACCAGATGAGACAGTTGACTCCCTTTTGTCCAACTACGTTGCCTTAAAACAGAAAAATCCAACTTCTGCCCTGAGACCAGGAGAGATTCACCTGCCCTCAGACAACTTCTGCCCTGGGACCAGAGGAGACAGTTGACTCCCTTTTGTCCAACTACGTTGCCTTAAAACAGAAAAATATGACTTCTGCCCTGAGACCAGGAGAGATTCACCTGCCCCCAGACAAAATTGTGGGAAATGGTGGTCTCTGCCCTGGGACCAGATGAGACAGTTGACTCCCTTTTGTCCAACTACGTTGCCTTAAAACAGAAAAATATGACTTCTGCCCTGAGACCAGGAGAGATCCACCTGCCCCCAGACAAAATTGTGGGAAATAGTGGTCTCTGCCCTGGGACCAGATGAGACAGTTGACTCCCTTTTGTCCAACTACGTTGCCTTAAAACAGAAAAACACGAATTCTGCCCTGAGACCAGGAGAGATTCACCTGCCCTCAGACAAAATTGTGGGAAACAATGGTCTCTGCCCATGGACCAGATGAGACTAAACAGCCATGAGGAAAATCCTACAAAACAACTTCTGCCCTGAGACCAGAAGAGACAGTTGACTCCCTTTTGTCCAACTACGTTGCCTTAAAACAGAAAAATATGACTTCTGCCCAGAGACCAGGAGAGATTCACCTGCCCCCAGACAAAATTGTGGGAAATAGTGGTCTCTGCCCTGGGACCAGATGAGACAGTTGACTCCCTTTTGTCCAACTACGTTGCCTTAAAACAGAAAAATCCAACTTCTGCCCTGAGACCAGGAGAGATTCACCTGCCCTCAGACAACTTCTGCCCTGGGACCAGAGGAGACAGTTGACTCCCTTTTGTCCAACTACGTTGCCTTAAAACAGAAAAATATGACTTCTGCCCTGAGACCAGGAGAGATTCACCTGCCCCCAGACAAAATTGTGGGAAATGGTGGTCTCTGCCCTGGGACCAGATGAGACAGTTGACTCCCTTTTGTCCAACTACGTTGCCTTAAAACAGAAAAATATGACTTCTGCCCTGAGACCAGGAGAGATCCACCTGCCCCCAGACAAAATTGTGGGAAATAGTGGTCTCTGCCCTGGGACCAGATGAGACAGTTGACTCCCTTTTGTCCAACTACGTTGCCTTAAAACAGAAAAACACGAATTCTGCCCTGAGACCAGGAGAGATTCACCTGCCCTCAGACAAAATTGTGGGAAACAATGGTCTCTGCCCATGGACCAGATGAGACTAAACAGCCATGAGGAAAATCCTACAAAACAACTTCTGCCCTGAGACCAGAAGAGACAGTTGACTCCCTTTTGTCCAACTACGTTGCCTTAAAACAGAAAAATATGACTTCTGCCCAGAGACCAGGAGAGATTCACCTGCCCCCAGACAAAATTGTGGGAAATTGTGGTCTCTGCCCTGGGACCAGAAGAGACAGTTGACTCCCTTTTGTCCAACTACGTTGCCTTAAAACAGAAAAATATGACTTCTGCCCTGAGACCAGGAGAGATTCACCTGCCCCCAGACAAAATTGTGGGAAATAGTGGTCTCTGCCCTGGGACCAGAAGAGACAGTTGACTCCCTTTTGTCCAACTACGTTGCCTTAAAACAGAAAAATATGACTTCTGCCCTGAGACCAGGAGAGATTCACCTGCCCCCAGACAAAATTGTGGGAAATAGTGGTCTCTGCCCTGGGACCAGATGAGACAGTTGACTCCCTTTTGTCCAACTAAGTTGCCTTAAAACAGAAAAATCCAACTTCTGCCCTGAGGCCAGGAGAGATTCACCTGCCCCCAGACAACTTCTGCCCTGGGACCAGAGGAGACAGTTGACTCCCTTTTGTCCAACTACGTTGCCTTAAAACAGAAAAATCCAACTTCTGCCCTGAGGCCAGGAGAGATTCACCTGCCCTCAGACAAAATTGTGGGAAATAGTGGTCTCTGCCCTGGGACCAGATGAGATTAAACAGCCATGAGGAAAATCCTATAAAACAACTTTTGCCCTGAGAACAGAGGAGACTGTTGACTCCCTTTTTTTCAACTACGCTACCTTAAAATGGAAAAATATGACTTCTGCCCTGAGACCAGGAGAGATTCACCTGCCCTCAGACAACTTCTGCCCTGGGACCAGAGGAGACAGTTGACTCCCTTTTGTCCAACTACGTTGCCTTAAAACAGAAAAATATGACTTCTGCCCAGAGACCAGGAGAGATTCACCTGCCCCCAGACAAAATTGTGGGAAATAGTGGTCTCTGCCCTGGGACCAGATGAGACAGTTGACTCCCTTTTGTCCAACTACGTTGCCTTAAAACAGAAAAATCCAACTTCTGCCCTGAGACCAGGAGAGATTCACCTGCCCTCAGACAACTTCTGCCCTGGGACCAGAGGAGACAGTTGACTCCCTTTTGTCCAACTACGTTGCCTTAAAACAGAAAAATACGACTTCTGCCCTGAGACCAGGAGAGATTCACCTGCCCTCAGACAAAATTGTGGGAAATAGTGATCTCTGCCCTGGGACCAGATGAGACAGTTGACTCCCTTTTGTCCAACTACGTTGCCTTAAAATAGAAAAATCCAACTTCTGCCCTGAGACCAGGAGAGATTCACCTGCCCTCAGACAAAATTGTGGGAAATAGTGGTCTCTGCCCTGGGACCAGATGAGATTAAACAGCCATGAGGAAAATCCTATAAAACAACTTTTGCCCTGAGAACAGAGGAGACTGTTGACTCCCTTTTTTTCAACTACGCTGCCTTAAAATGGAAAAATATGACTTCTGCCCTGAGACCAGGAGAGATTCACCTGCCCTCAGACAACTTCTGCCCTGAGACCAGAGGAGACAGTTGACTCCCTTTTTTTCCAACTACGTTGCCTTAAAACAGAAAAACACGAATTCTGCCCTGAGACCAGGAGAGATTCACCTGCCCTCAGACAAAATTGTGGGAAACAATGGTCTCTGCCCATGGACCAGATGAGACTAAACAGCCATGAGGAAAATCCTACAAAACAACTTCTGCCCTGAGACCAGAAGAGACAGTTGACTCCCTTTTGTCCAACTACGTTGCCTTAAAACAGAAAAATATGACTTCTGCCCTGAGACCAGGAGAGATTCACCTGCCCCCAGACAAAATTGTGGGAAATAGTGGTCTCTGCCCTGGGACCAGAAGAGACAGTTGACTCCCTTTTGTCCAACTACGTTGCCTTAAAACAGAAAAATATGACTTCTGCCCTGAGACCAGGAGAGATTCACCTGCCCCCAGACAAAATTGTGGGAAATAGTGGTCTCTGCCCTGGGACCAGAAGAGACAGTTGACTCCCTTTTGTCCAACTACGTTGCCTTAAAACAGAAAAATATGACTTCTGCCCTGAGACCAGGAGAGATTCACCTGCCCCCAGACAAAATTGTGGGAAATAGTGGTCTCTGCCCTGGGACCAGAAGAGACAGTTGACTCCCTTTTGTCCAACTAAGTTGCCTTAAAATAGAAAAATCCAACTTCTGCCCTGAGACCAGGAGAGATTCACCTGCCCTCAGACAAAATTGTGGGATATAGTGGTCTCTGCCCTGGGACCAGATGAGATTAAACAGCCATGAGGAAAATCCTATAAAACAACTTTTGCCCTGAGAACAGAGGAGACTGTTGACTCCCTTTTTTTCAACTACGCTGCCTTAAAATGGAAAAATATGACTTCTGCCCTGAGACCAGGAGAGATTCACCTGCCCTCAGACAACTTCTGCCCTGAGACCAGAGGAGACAGTTGACTCCCTTTTTTTCCAACTACGTTGCCTTAAAACAGAAAAACACGAATTCTGCCCTGAGACCAGGAGAGATTCACCTGCCCTCAGACAAAATTGTGGGAAACAATGGTCTCTGCCCATGGACCAGATGAGACTAAACAGCCATGAGGAAAATCCTACAAAACAACTTCTGCCCTGAGACCAGAAGAGACAGTTGACTCCCTTTTGTCCAACTACGTTGCCTTAAAACAGAAAAATATGACTTCTGCCCTGAGACCAGGAGAGATTCACCTGCCCTCAGACAACTTCTGCCCTGGGACCAGAGGAGACAGTTGACTCCCTTTTGTCCAACTACGTTGCCTTAAAACAGAAAAATATGACTTCTGCCCTGAGACCAGGAGAGATTCACCTGCCCTCAGACAAAATTGTGGGAAATAGTGATCTCTGCCCTGGGACCAGATGAGACAGTTGACTCCCTTTTGTCCAACTACGTTGCCTTAAAATAGAAAAATCCAACTTCTGCCCTGAGACCAGGAGAGATTCACCTGCCCTCAGACAACTTCTGCCCTGGGACCAGAGGAGACAGTTGACTCCCTTTTGTCCAACTACGTTGCCTTAAAACAGAAAAATATGACTTCTGCCCTGAGACCAGGAGAGATTCACCTGCCCCCAGACAAAATTGTGGGAAATGGTGGTCTCTGCCCTGGGACCAGAAGAGACAGTTGACTCCCTTTTGTCCAACTACGTTGCCTTAAAACAGAAAAATATGACTTCTGCCCTGAGACCAGGAGAGATTCACCTGCCCCCAGACAAAATTGTGGGAAATAGTGGTCTCTGCCCTGGGACCAGATGAGACAGTTGACTCCCTTTTGTCCAACTAAGTTGCCTTAAAACAGAAAAATCCAACTTCTGCCCTGAGGCCAGGAGAGATTCACCTGCCCCCAGACAACTTCTGCCCTGGGACCAGAGGAGACAGTTGACTCCCTTTTGTCCAACTACGTTGCCTTAAAACAGAAAAATCCAACTTCTGCCCTGAGGCCAGGAGAGATTCACCTGCCCTCAGACAAAATTGTGGGAAATAGTGGTCTCTGCCCTGGGACCAGATGAGATTAAACAGCCATGAGGAAAATCCTATAAAACAACTTTTGCCCTGAGAACAGAGGAGACTGTTGACTCCCTTTTTTTCAACTACGCTACCTTAAAATGGAAAAATATGACTTCTGCCCTGAGACCAGGAGAGATTCACCTGCCCTCAGACAACTTCTGCCCTGGGACCAGAGGAGACAGTTGACTCCCTTTTGTCCAACTACGTTGCCTTAAAACAGAAAAATATGACTTCTGCCCAGAGACCAGGAGAGATTCACCTGCCCCCAGACAAAATTGTGGGAAATAGTGGTCTCTGCCCTGGGACCAGATGAGACAGTTGACTCCCTTTTGTCCAACTACGTTGCCTTAAAACAGAAAAATCCAACTTCTGCCCTGAGACCAGGAGAGATTCACCTGCCCTCAGACAACTTCTGCCCTGGGACCAGAGGAGACAGTTGACTCCCTTTTGTCCAACTACGTTGCCTTAAAACAGAAAAATATGACTTCTGCCCTGAGACCAGGAGAGATTCACCTGCCCCCAGACAAAATTGTGGGAAATGGTGGTCTCTGCCCTGGGACCAGATGAGACAGTTGACTCCCTTTTGTCCAACTACGTTGCCTTAAAACAGAAAAATATGACTTCTGCCCTGAGACCAGGAGAGATCCACCTGCCCCCAGACAAAATTGTGGGAAATAGTGGTCTCTGCCCTGGGACCAGATGAGACAGTTGACTCCCTTTTGTCCAACTACGTTGCCTTAAAACAGAAAAATATGACTTCTGCCCTGAGACCAGGAGAGATTCACCTGCCCCCAGACAAAATTGTGGGAAATAGTGGTCTCTGCCCTGGGACCAGATGAGACAGTTGACTCCCTTTTGTCCAACTACGTTGCCTTAAAACAGAAAAATCCAACTTCTGCCCTGAGACCAGGAGAGATTCACCTGCCCTCAGACAACTTCTGCCCTGGGACCAGAGGAGACAGTTGACTCCCTTTTGTCCAACTACGTTGCCTTAAAACAGAAAAATATGACTTCTGCCCTGAGACCAGGAGAGATTCACCTGCCCCCAGACAAAATTGTGGGAAATGGTGGTCTCTGCCCTGGGACCAGATGAGACAGTTGACTCCCTTTTGTCCAACTACGTTGCCTTAAAACAGAAAAATATGACTTCTGCCCTGAGACCAGGAGAGATTCACCTGCCCTCAGACAACTTCTGCCCTGGGACCAGAGGAGACAGTTGACTCCCTTTTGTCCAACTAAGTTGCCTTAAAACAGAAAAATCCAACTTCTGCCCTGAGGCCAGGAGAGATTCACCTGCCCCCAGACAACTTCTGCCCTGGGACCAGAGGAGACAGTTGACTCCCTTTTGTCCAACTACGTTGCCTTAAAACAGAAAAATCCAACTTCTGCCCTGAGACCAGGAGAGATTCACCTGCCCTCAGACAAAATTGTGGGAAATAGTGATCTCTGCCCTGGGACCAGATGAGACAGTTGACTCCCTTTTGTCCAACTACGTTGCCTTAAAATAGAAAAATCCAACTTCTGCCCTGAGACCAGGAGAGATTCACCTGCCCTCAGACAAAATTGTGGGAAATAGTGGTCTCTGCCCTGGGACCAGATGAGATTAAACAGCCATGAGGAAAATCCTATAAAACAACTTTTGCCCTGAGAACAGAGGAGACTGTTGACTCCCTTTTTTTCAACTACGCTGCCTTAAAATGGAAAAATATGACTTCTGCCCTGAGACCAGGAGAGATTCACCTGCCCTCAGACAACTTCTGCCCTGAGACCAGAGGAGACAGTTGACTCCCTTTTTTTCCAACTACGTTGCCTTAAAACAGAAAAACACGAATTCTGCCCTGAGACCAGGAGAGATTCACCTGCCCTCAGACAAAATTGTGGGAAACAATGGTCTCTGCTATTGGACCAGATGAGACTAAACAGCCATGAGGAAAATCCTACAAAACAACTTCTGCCCTGAGACCAGAAGAGACAGTTGACTCCCTTTTGTCCAACTACGTTGCCTTAAAACAGAAAAATATGACTTCTGCCCTGAGACCAGGAGAGATTCACCTGCCCTCAGACAACTTCTGCCCTGGGACCAGAGGAGACAGTTGACTCCCTTTTGTCCAACTACGTTGCCTTAAAACAGAAAAATACGACTTCTGCCCTGAGACCAGGAGAGATTCACCTGCCCTCAGACAAAATTGTGGGAAATAGTGATCTCTGCCCTGGGACCAGATGAGACAGTTGACTCCCTTTTGTCCAACTACGTTGCCTTAAAATAGAAAAATCCAACTTCTGCCCTGAGACCAGGAGAGATTCACCTGCCCTCAGACAAAATTGTGGGAAATAGTGGTCTCTGCCCTGGGACCAGATGAGATTAAACAGCCATGAGGAAAATCCTATAAAACAACTTTTGCCCTGAGAACAGAGGAGACTGTTGACTCCCTTTTTTTCAACTACGCTGCCTTAAAATGGAAAAATATGACTTCTGCCCTGAGACCAGGAGAGATTCACCTGCCCTCAGACAACTTCTGCCCTGAGACCAGAGGAGACAGTTGACTCCCTTTTTTTCCAACTACGTTGCCTTAAAACAGAAAAACACGAATTCTGCCCTGAGACCAGGAGAGATTCACCTGCCCTCAGACAAAATTGTGGGAAACAATGGTCTCTGCCCATGGACCAGATGAGACTAAACAGCCATGAGGAAAATCCTACAAAACAACTTCTGCCCTGAGACCAGAAGAGACAGTTGACTCCCTTTTGTCCAACTACGTTGCCTTAAAACAGAAAAATATGACTTCTGCCCTGAGACCAGGAGAGATTCACCTGCCCCCAGACAAAATTGTGGGAAATAGTGGTCTCTGCCCTGGGACCAGAAGAGACAGTTGACTCCCTTTTGTCCAACTACGTTGCCTTAAAACAGAAAAATATGACTTCTGCCCTGAGACCAGGAGAGATTCACCTGCCCCCAGACAAAATTGTGGGAAATAGTGGTCTCTGCCCTGGGACCAGAAGAGACAGTTGACTCCCTTTTGTCCAACTACGTTGCCTTAAAACAGAAAAATATGACTTCTGCCCTGAGACCAGGAGAGATTCACCTGCCCCCAGACAAAATTGTGGGAAATAGTGGTCTCTGCCCTGGGACCAGAAGAGACAGTTGACTCCCTTTTGTCCAACTACGTTGCCTTAAAATAGAAAAATCCAACTTCTGCCCTGAGACCAGGAGAGATTCACCTGCCCTCAGACAACTTCTGCCCTGGGACCAGAGGAGACAGTTGACTCCCTTTTGTCCAACTACGTTGCCTTAAAACAGAAAAATATGACTTCTGCCCTGAGACCAGGAGAGATTCACCTGCCCCCAGACAAAATTGTGGGAAATGGTGGTCTCTGCCCTGGGACCAGATGAGACAGTTGACTCCCTTTTGTCCAACTACGTTGCCTTAAAACAGAAAAATATGACTTCTGCCCTGAGACCAGGAGAGATCCACCTGCCCCCAGACAAAATTGTGGGAAATAGTGGTCTCTGCCCTGGGACCAGATGAGACAGTTGACTCCCTTTTGTCCAACTACGTTGCCTTAAAACAGAAAAATATGACTTCTGCCCTGAGACCAGGAGAGATTCACCTGCCCTCAGACAAAATTGTGGGATATAGTGGTCTCTGCCCTGGGACCAGATGAGATTAAACAGCCATGAGGAAAATCCTATAAAACAACTTTTGCCCTGAGAACAGAGGAGACTGTTGACTCCCTTTTTTTCAACTACGCTGCCTTAAAATGGAAAAATATGACTTCTGCCCTGAGACCAGGAGAGATTCACCTGCCCTCAGACAACTTCTGCCCTGAGACCAGAGGAGACAGTTGACTCCCTTTTTTTCCAACTACGTTGCCTTAAAACAGAAAAACACGAATTCTGCCCTGAGACCAGGAGAGATTCACCTGCCCTCAGACAAAATTGTGGGAAACAATGGTCTCTGCCCATGGACCAGATGAGACTAAACAGCCATGAGGAAAATCCTACAAAACAACTTCTGCCCTGAGACCAGAAGAGACAGTTGACTCCCTTTTGTCCAACTACGTTGCCTTAAAACAGAAAAATATGACTTCTGCCCTGAGACCAGGAGAGATTCACCTGCCCTCAGACAACTTCTGCCCTGGGACCAGAGGAGACAGTTGACTCCCTTTTGTCCAACTACGTTGCCTTAAAACAGAAAAATATGACTTCTGCCCTGAGACCAGGAGAGATTCACCTGCCCTCAGACAAAATTGTGGGAAATAGTGATCTCTGCCCTGGGACCAGATGAGACAGTTGACTCCCTTTTGTCCAACTACGTTGCCTTAAAATAGAAAAATCCAACTTCTGCCCTGAGACCAGGAGAGATTCACCTGCCCTCAGACAACTTCTGCCCTGGGACCAGAGGAGACAGTTGACTCCCTTTTGTCCAACTACGTTGCCTTAAAACAGAAAAATATGACTTCTGCCCTGAGACCAGGAGAGATTCACCTGCCCCCAGACAAAATTGTGGGAAATGGTGGTCTCTGCCCTGGGACCAGAAGAGACAGTTGACTCCCTTTTGTCCAACTACGTTGCCTTAAAACAGAAAAATATGACTTCTGCCCTGAGACCAGGAGAGATTCACCTGCCCCCAGACAAAATTGTGGGAAATAGTGGTCTCTGCCCTGGGACCAGATGAGACAGTTGACTCCCTTTTGTCCAACTAAGTTGCCTTAAAACAGAAAAATCCAACTTCTGCCCTGAGGCCAGGAGAGATTCACCTGCCCCCAGACAACTTCTGCCCTGGGACCAGAGGAGACAGTTGACTCCCTTTTGTCCAACTACGTTGCCTTAAAACAGAAAAATCCAACTTCTGCCCTGAGGCCAGGAGAGATTCACCTGCCCTCAGACAAAATTGTGGGAAATAGTGGTCTCTGCCCTGGGACCAGATGAGATTAAACAGCCATGAGGAAAATCCTATAAAACAACTTTTGCCCTGAGAACAGAGGAGACTGTTGACTCCCTTTTTTTCAACTACGCTACCTTAAAATGGAAAAATATGACTTCTGCCCTGAGACCAGGAGAGATTCACCTGCCCTCAGACAACTTCTGCCCTGGGACCAGAGGAGACAGTTGACTCCCTTTTGTCCAACTACGTTGCCTTAAAACAGAAAAATATGACTTCTGCCCAGAGACCAGGAGAGATTCACCTGCCCCCAGACAAAATTGTGGGAAATAGTGGTCTCTGCCCTGGGACCAGATGAGACAGTTGACTCCCTTTTGTCCAACTACGTTGCCTTAAAACAGAAAAATCCAACTTCTGCCCTGAGACCAGGAGAGATTCACCTGCCCTCAGACAACTTCTGCCCTGGGACCAGAGGAGACAGTTGACTCCCTTTTGTCCAACTACGTTGCCTTAAAACAGAAAAATATGACTTCTGCCCTGAGACCAGGAGAGATTCACCTGCCCCCAGACAAAATTGTGGGAAATGGTGGTCTCTGCCCTGGGACCAGATGAGACAGTTGACTCCCTTTTGTCCAACTACGTTGCCTTAAAACAGAAAAATATGACTTCTGCCCTGAGACCAGGAGAGATCCACCTGCCCCCAGACAAAATTGTGGGAAATAGTGGTCTCTGCCCTGGGACCAGATGAGACAGTTGACTCCCTTTTGTCCAACTACGTTGCCTTAAAACAGAAAAATATGACTTCTGCCCTGAGACCAGGAGAGATTCACCTGCCCCCAGACAAAATTGTGGGAAATAGTGGTCTCTGCCCTGGGACCAGATGAGACAGTTGACTCCCTTTTGTCCAACTACGTTGCCTTAAAACAGAAAAATCCAACTTCTGCCCTGAGACCAGGAGAGATTCACCTGCCCTCAGACAACTTCTGCCCTGGGACCAGAGGAGACAGTTGACTCCCTTTTGTCCAACTACGTTGCCTTAAAACAGAAAAATATGACTTCTGCCCTGAGACCAGGAGAGATTCACCTGCCCCCAGACAAAATTGTGGGAAATGGTGGTCTCTGCCCTGGGACCAGATGAGACAGTTGACTCCCTTTTGTCCAACTACGTTGCCTTAAAACAGAAAAATATGACTTCTGCCCTGAGACCAGGAGAGATTCACCTGCCCTCAGACAACTTCTGCCCTGGGACCAGAGGAGACAGTTGACTCCCTTTTGTCCAACTAAGTTGCCTTAAAACAGAAAAATCCAACTTCTGCCCTGAGGCCAGGAGAGATTCACCTGCCCCCAGACAACTTCTGCCCTGGGACCAGAGGAGACAGTTGACTCCCTTTTGTCCAACTACGTTGCCTTAAAACAGAAAAATCCAACTTCTGCCCTGAGACCAGGAGAGATTCACCTGCCCTCAGACAAAATTGTGGGAAATAGTGATCTCTGCCCTGGGACCAGATGAGACAGTTGACTCCCTTTTGTCCAACTACGTTGCCTTAAAATAGAAAAATCCAACTTCTGCCCTGAGACCAGGAGAGATTCACCTGCCCTCAGACAAAATTGTGGGAAATAGTGGTCTCTGCCCTGGGACCAGATGAGATTAAACAGCCATGAGGAAAATCCTATAAAACAACTTTTGCCCTGAGAACAGAGGAGACTGTTGACTCCCTTTTTTTCAACTACGCTGCCTTAAAATGGAAAAATATGACTTCTGCCCTGAGACCAGGAGAGATTCACCTGCCCTCAGACAACTTCTGCCCTGAGACCAGAGGAGACAGTTGACTCCCTTTTTTTCCAACTACGTTGCCTTAAAACAGAAAAACACGAATTCTGCCCTGAGACCAGGAGAGATTCACCTGCCCTCAGACAAAATTGTGGGAAACAATGGTCTCTGCTATTGGACCAGATGAGACTAAACAGCCATGAGGAAAATCCTACAAAACAACTTCTGCCCTGAGACCAGAAGAGACAGTTGACTCCCTTTTGTCCAACTACGTTGCCTTAAAACAGAAAAATATGACTTCTGCCCTGAGACCAGGAGAGATTCACCTGCCCTCAGACAACTTCTGCCCTGGGACCAGAGGAGACAGTTGACTCCCTTTTGTCCAACTACGTTGCCTTAAAACAGAAAAATACGACTTCTGCCCTGAGACCAGGAGAGATTCACCTGCCCTCAGACAAAATTGTGGGAAATAGTGATCTCTGCCCTGGGACCAGATGAGACAGTTGACTCCCTTTTGTCCAACTACGTTGCCTTAAAATAGAAAAATCCAACTTCTGCCCTGAGACCAGGAGAGATTCACCTGCCCTCAGACAAAATTGTGGGAAATAGTGGTCTCTGCCCTGGGACCAGATGAGATTAAACAGCCATGAGGAAAATCCTATAAAACAACTTTTGCCCTGAGAACAGAGGAGACTGTTGACTCCCTTTTTTTCAACTACGCTGCCTTAAAATGGAAAAATATGACTTCTGCCCTGAGACCAGGAGAGATTCACCTGCCCTCAGACAACTTCTGCCCTGAGACCAGAGGAGACAGTTGACTCCCTTTTTTTCCAACTACGTTGCCTTAAAACAGAAAAACACGAATTCTGCCCTGAGACCAGGAGAGATTCACCTGCCCTCAGACAAAATTGTGGGAAACAATGGTCTCTGCCCATGGACCAGATGAGACTAAACAGCCATGAGGAAAATCCTACAAAACAACTTCTGCCCTGAGACCAGAAGAGACAGTTGACTCCCTTTTGTCCAACTACGTTGCCTTAAAACAGAAAAATATGACTTCTGCCCTGAGACCAGGAGAGATTCACCTGCCCCCAGACAAAATTGTGGGAAATAGTGGTCTCTGCCCTGGGACCAGAAGAGACAGTTGACTCCCTTTTGTCCAACTACGTTGCCTTAAAACAGAAAAATATGACTTCTGCCCTGAGACCAGGAGAGATTCACCTGCCCCCAGACAAAATTGTGGGAAATAGTGGTCTCTGCCCTGGGACCAGAAGAGACAGTTGACTCCCTTTTGTCCAACTACGTTGCCTTAAAACAGAAAAATATGACTTCTGCCCTGAGACCAGGAGAGATTCACCTGCCCCCAGACAAAATTGTGGGAAATAGTGGTCTCTGCCCTGGGACCAGAAGAGACAGTTGACTCCCTTTTGTCCAACTACGTTGCCTTAAAATAGAAAAATCCAACTTCTGCCCTGAGACCAGGAGAGATTCACCTGCCCTCAGACAACTTCTGCCCTGGGACCAGAGGAGACAGTTGACTCCCTTTTGTCCAACTACGTTGCCTTAAAACAGAAAAATATGACTTCTGCCCTGAGACCAGGAGAGATTCACCTGCCCCCAGACAAAATTGTGGGAAATGGTGGTCTCTGCCCTGGGACCAGATGAGACAGTTGACTCCCTTTTGTCCAACTACGTTGCCTTAAAACAGAAAAATATGACTTCTGCCCTGAGACCAGGAGAGATCCACCTGCCCCCAGACAAAATTGTGGGAAATAGTGGTCTCTGCCCTGGGACCAGATGAGACAGTTGACTCCCTTTTGTCCAACTACGTTGCCTTAAAACAGAAAAATATGACTTCTGCCCTGAGACCAGGAGAGATTCACCTGCCCCCAGACAAAATTGTGGGAAATAGTGGTCTCTGCCCTGGGACCAGATGAGACAGTTGACTCCCTTTTGTCCAACTACGTTGCCTTAAAACAGAAAAATCCAACTTCTGCCCTGAGACCAGGAGAGATTCACCTGCCCTCAGACAACTTCTGCCCTGGGACCAGAGGAGACAGTTGACTCCCTTTTGTCCAACTACGTTGCCTTAAAACAGAAAAATATGACTTCTGCCCTGAGACCAGGAGAGATTCACCTGCCCCCAGACAAAATTGTGGGAAATAGTGGTCTCTGCCCTGGGACCAGATGAGATTAAACAGCCATGAGGAAAATCCTATAAAACAACTTTTGCCCTGAGAACAGAGGAGACTGTTGACTCCCTTTTTTTCAACTACGCTACCTTAAAATGGAAAAATATGACTTCTGCCCTGAGACCAGGAGAGATTCACCTGCCCTCAGACAACTTCTGCCCTGGGACCAGAGGAGACAGTTGACTCCCTTTTGTCCAACTACGTTGCCTTAAAACAGAAAAATATGACTTCTGCCCTGAGACCAGGAGAGATTCACCTGCCCTCAGACAAAATTGTGGGAAATAGTGGTCTCTGCCCTGGGACCAGATGAGATTAAACAGCCATGAGGAAAATCCTATAAAACAACTTTTGCCCTGAGAACAGAGGAGACTGTTGACTCCCTTTTTTTCAACTACGCTACCTTAAAATGGAAAAATATGACTTCTGCCCTGAGACCAGGAGAGATTCACCTGCCCTCAGACAACTTCTGCCCTGGGACCAGAGGAGACAGTTGACTCCCTTTTGTCCAACTACGTTGCCTTAAAACAGAAAAATATGACTTCTGCCCAGAGACCAGGAGAGATTCACCTGCCCCCAGACAAAATTGTGGGAAATAGTGGTCTCTGCCCTGGGACCAGATGAGACAGTTGACTCCCTTTTGTCCAACTACGTTGCCTTAAAACAGAAAAATCCAACTTCTGCCCTGAGACCAGGAGAGATTCACCTGCCCTCAGACAACTTCTGCCCTGGGACCAGAGGAGACAGTTGACTCCCTTTTGTCCAACTACGTTGCCTTAAAACAGAAAAATATGACTTCTGCCCTGAGACCAGGAGAGATTCACCTGCCCCCAGACAAAATTGTGGGAAATGGTGGTCTCTGCCCTGGGACCAGATGAGACAGTTGACTCCCTTTTGTCCAACTACGTTGCCTTAAAACAGAAAAATATGACTTCTGCCCTGAGACCAGGAGAGATCCACCTGCCCCCAGACAAAATTGTGGGAAATAGTGGTCTCTGCCCTGGGACCAGATGAGACAGTTGACTCCCTTTTGTCCAACTACGTTGCCTTAAAACAGAAAAATATGACTTCTGCCCTGAGACCAGGAGAGATTCACCTGCCCCCAGACAAAATTGTGGGAAATAGTGGTCTCTGCCCTGGGACCAGATGAGACAGTTGACTCCCTTTTGTCCAACTACGTTGCCTTAAAACAGAAAAATCCAACTTCTGCCCTGAGACCAGGAGAGATTCACCTGCCCTCAGACAACTTCTGCCCTGGGACCAGAGGAGACAGTTGACTCCCTTTTGTCCAACTACGTTGCCTTAAAACAGAAAAATATGACTTCTGCCCTGAGACCAGGAGAGATTCACCTGCCCCCAGACAAAATTGTGGGAAATGGTGGTCTCTGCCCTGGGACCAGATGAGACAGTTGACTCCCTTTTGTCCAACTACGTTGCCTTAAAACAGAAAAATATGACTTCTGCCCTGAGACCAGGAGAGATCCACCTGCCCCCAGACAAAATTGTGGGAAATAGTGGTCTCTGCCCTGGGACCAGATGAGACAGTTGACTCCCTTTTGTCCAACTACGTTGCCTTAAAACAGAAAAATCCAACTTCTGCCCTGAGACCAGGAGAGATTCACCTGCCCTCAGACAAAATTGTGGGAAATAGTGGTCTCTGCCCTGGGACCAGATGAGATTAAACAGCCATGAGGAAAATCCTATAAAACAACTTTTGCCCTGAGAACAGAGGAGACTGTTGACTCCCTTATTTTCAACTACGCTGCCTTAAAATGGAAAAATATGACTTCTGCCCTGAGACCAGGAGAGATTCACCTGCCCTCAGACAACTTCTGCCCTGAGAACAGAGGAGACAGTTGACTCCCTTTTTTTCCAACTACGTTGCCTTAAAACAGAAAAACACGAATTCTGCCCTGAGACCAGGAGAGATTCACCTGCCCTCAGAAAAAATTGTGGGAAACAATGGTCTCTGCCCATGGACCAGATGAGACTAAACAGCCATGAGGAAAATCCTACAAAACAACTTCTGCCCTGAGACCAGAAGAGACAGTTGACTCCCTTTTGTCCAACTACGTTGCCTTAAAACAGAAAAATATGACTTCTGCCCAGAGACCAGGAGAGATTCACCTGCCCCCAGACAAAATTGTGGGAAATAGTGGTCTCTGCCCTGGGACCAGATGAGACAGTTGACTCCCTTTTGTCCAACTACGTTGCCTTAAAACAGAAAAATCCAACTTCTGCCCTGAGACCAGGAGAGATTCACCTGCCCTCAGACAACTTCTGCCCTGGGACCAGAGGAGACAGTTGACTCCCTTTTTTTCAACTACGCTGCCTTAAAATGGAAAAATATGACTTCTGCCCTGAGACCAGGAGAGATTCACCTGCCCTCAGACAACTTCTGCCCTGAGACCAGAGGAGACAGTTGACTCCCTTTTGTCCAACTACGTTGCCTTAAAACAGAAAAATACGACTTCTGCCCTGAGACCAGGAGAGATTCAACTGCCCTCAGACAACTTCTGCCCTGGGACCAGAGGAGACAGTTGACTCCCTTTTGTCCAACTACGTTGCCTTAAAGCAGAAAAATATGACTTCTGCCCTGAGACCAGGAGATTCACCTGCCCTCAGACAACTTCTGCCCTGGGACCAGAGGAGACAGTTGACTCCCTTTTGTCCAACTACATTACGTTAAAACAGAAAAATACGACTTCTGCCCCGAGACCAGGAGAGATTCACCTGCCCTCAGACAAAATTGTGGGAAACAATGGTCTCTGCCCATGGACCAGATGAGACTAAACAGCCATGAGGAAAATCCTACAAAACAACTTCTGCCCTGAGACCAGAAGAGACAGTTGACTCCCTTTTGTCCAACTACGTTGCCTTAAAACAGAAAAATATGACTTCTGCCCAGAGACCAGGAGAGATTCACCTGCCCTCAGACAACTTCTGCCCTGGGACCAGAGGAGACAGTTGACTCCCTTTTGTCCAACTACGTTGCCTTAAAACAGAAAAATACGACTTCTGCCCTGAGACCAGGAGAGATTCACCTGCCCTCAGACAAAATTGTGGGAAATAGTGATCTCTGCCCTGGGACCAGATGAGACAGTTGACTCCCTTTTGTCCAACTACGTTGCCTTAAAATAGAAAAATCCAACTTCTGCCCTGAGACCAGGAGAGATTCACCTGCCCTCAGACAAAATTGTGGGAAATAGTGGTCTCTGCCCTGGGACCAGATGAGATTAAACAGCCATGAGGAAAATCCTATAAAACAACTTTTGCCCTGAGAACAGAGGAGACTGTTGAATCCCTTTTTTTCAACTACGCTGCCTTAAAATGGAAAAATATGACTTCTGCCCTGAGACCAGGAGAGATTCACCTGCCCTCAGACAACTTCTGCCCTGAGACCAGAGGAGACAGTTGACTCCCTTTTTTTCCAACTACGTTGCCTTAAAACAGAAAAACACGAATTCTGCCCTGAGACCAGGAGAGATTCACCTGCCCTCAGACAAAATTGTGGGAAACAATGGTCTCTGCCCATGGACCAGATGAGACTAAACAGCCATGAGGAAAATCCTACAAAACAACTTCTGCCCTGAGACCAGAAGAGACAGTTGACTCCCTTTTGTCCAACTACGTTGCCTTAAAACAGAAAAATATGACTTCTGCCCTGAGACCAGGAGAGATTCACCTGCCCCCAGACAAAATTGTGGGAAATAGTGGTCTCTGCCCTGGGACCAGAAGAGACAGTTGACTCCCTTTTGTCCAACTACGTTGCCTTAAAACAGAAAAATATGACTTCTGCCCTGAGACCAGGAGAGATTCACCTGCCCCCAGACAAAATTGTGGGAAATAGTGGTCTCTGCCCTGGGACCAGAAGAGACAGTTGACTCCCTTTTGTCCAACTACGTTGCCTTAAAACAGAAAAATATGACTTCTGCCCTGAGACCAGGAGAGATTCACCTGCCCCCAGACAAAATTGTGGGAAATAGTGGTCTCTGCCCTGGGACCAGAAGAGACAGTTGACTCCCTTTTGTCCAACTACGTTGCCTTAAAATAGAAAAATCCCACTTCTGCCCTGAGACCAGGAGAGATTCACCTGCCCTCAGACAAAATTGTGGGATATAGTGGTCTCTGCCCTGGGACCAGATGAGATTAAACAGCCATGAGGAAAATCCTATAAAACAACTTTTGCCCTGAGAACAGAGGAGACTGTTGACTCCCTTTTTTTCAACTACGCTGCCTTAAAATGGAAAAATATGACTTCTGCCCTGAGACCAGGAGAGATTCACCTGCCCTCAGACAACTTCTGCCCTGAGACCAGAGGAGACAGTTGACTCCCTTTTTTTCCAACTACGTTGCCTTAAAACAGAAAAACACGAATTCTGCCCTGAGACCAGGAGAGATTCACCTGCCCTCAGACAAAATTGTGGGAAACAATGGTCTCTGCCCATGGACCAGATGAGACTAAACAGCCATGAGGAAAATCCTACAAAACAACTTCTGCCCTGAGACCAGAAGAGACAGTTGACTCCCTTTTGTCCAACTACGTTGCCTTAAAACAGAAAAATATGACTTCTGCCCAGAGACCAGGAGAGATTCACCTGCCCCCAGACAAAATTGTGGGAAATAGTGGTCTCTGCCCTGGGACCAGAAGAGACAGTTGACTCCCTTTTGTCCAACTACGTTGCCTTAAAACAGAAAAATATGACTTCTGCCCTGAGACCAGGAGAGATTCACCTGCCCCCAGACAAAATTGTGGGAAATAGTGGTCTCTGCCCTGGGACCAGAAGAGACAGTTGACTCCCTTTTGTCCAACTACGTTGCCTTAAAACAGAAAAATATGACTTCTGCCCTGAGACCAGGAGAGATTCACCTGCCCCCAGACAAAATTGTGGGAAATAGTGGTCTCTGCCCTGGGACCAGATGAGACAGTTGACTCCCTTTTGTCCAACTAAGTTGCCTTAAAACAGAAAAATCCAACTTCTGCCCTGAGGCCAGGAGAGATTCACCTGCCCCCAGACAACTTCTGCCCTGGGACCAGAGGAGACAGTTGACTCCCTTTTGTCCAACTACGTTGCCTTAAAACAGAAAAATCCAACTTCTGCCCTGAGGCCAGGAGAGATTCACCTGCCCTCAGACAAAATTGTGGGAAATAGTGGTCTCTGCCCTGGGACCAGATGAGATTAAACAGCCATGAGGAAAATCCTATAAAACAACTTTTGCCCTGAGAACAGAGGAGACTGTTGACTCCCTTTTTTTCAACTACGCTACCTTAAAATGGAAAAATATGACTTCTGCCCTGAGACCAGGAGAGATTCACCTGCCCTCAGACAACTTCTGCCCTGGGACCAGAGGAGACAGTTGACTCCCTTTTGTCCAACTACGTTGCCTTAAAACAGAAAAATATGACTTCTGCCCAGAGACCAGGAGAGATTCACCTGCCCCCAGACAAAATTGTGGGAAATAGTGGTCTCTGCCCTGGGACCAGATGAGACAGTTGACTCCCTTTTGTCCAACTACGTTGCCTTAAAACAGAAAAATCCAACTTCTGCCCTGAGACCAGGAGAGATTCACCTGCCCTCAGACAACTTCTGCCCTGGGACCAGAGGAGACAGTTGACTCCCTTTTGTCCAACTACGTTGCCTTAAAACAGAAAAATATGACTTCTGCCCTGAGACCAGGAGAGATTCACCTGCCCCCAGACAAAATTGTGGGAAATGGTGGTCTCTGCCCTGGGACCAGATGAGACAGTTGACTCCCTTTTGTCCAACTACGTTGCCTTAAAACAGAAAAATATGACTTCTGCCCTGAGACCAGGAGAGATCCACCTGCCCCCAGACAAAATTGTGGGAAATAGTGGTCTCTGCCCTGGGACCAGATGAGACAGTTGACTCCCTTTTGTCCAACTACGTTGCCTTAAAACAGAAAAATATGACTTCTGCCCTGAGACCAGGAGAGATTCACCTGCCCCCAGACAAAATTGTGGGAAATAGTGGTCTCTGCCCTGGGACCAGATGAGACAGTTGACTCCCTTTTGTCCAACTACGTTGCCTTAAAACAGAAAAATCCAACTTCTGCCCTGAGACCAGGAGAGATTCACCTGCCCTCAGACAACTTCTGCCCTGGGACCAGAGGAGACAGTTGACTCCCTTTTGTCCAACTACGTTGCCTTAAAACAGAAAAATACGACTTCTGCCCTGAGACCAGGAGAGATTCACCTGCCCTCAGACAAAATTGTGGGAAATAGTGATCTCTGCCCTGGGACCAGATGAGACAGTTGACTCCCTTTTGTCCAACTACGTTGCCTTAAAATAGAAAAATCCAACTTCTGCCCTGAGACCAGGAGAGATTCACCTGCCCTCAGACAAAATTGTGGGAAATAGTGGTCTCTGCCCTGGGACCAGATGAGATTAAACAGCCATGAGGAAAATCCTATAAAACAACTTTTGCCCTGAGAACAGAGGAGACTGTTGACTCCCTTTTTTTCAACTACGCTGCCTTAAAATGGAAAAATATGACTTCTGCCCTGAGACCAGGAGAGATTCACCTGCCCTCAGACAACTTCTGCCCTGGGACCAGAGGAGACAGTTGACTCCCTTTTGTCCAACTACGTTGCCTTAAAACAGAAAAATATGACTTCTGCCCAGAGACCAGGAGAGATTCACCTGCCCCCAGACAAAATTGTGGGAAATAGTGGTCTCTGCCCTGGGACCAGATGAGACAGTTGACTCCCTTTTGTCCAACTACGTTGCCTTAAAACAGAAAAATCCAACTTCTGCCCTGAGACCAGGAGAGATTCACCTGCCCTCAGACAACTTCTGCCCTGGGACCAGAGGAGACAGTTGACTCCCTTTTGTCCAACTACGTTGCCTTAAAACAGAAAAATATGACTTCTGCCCTGAGACCAGGAGAGATTCACCTGCCCCCAGACAAAATTGTGGGAAATGGTGGTCTCTGCCCTGGGACCAGATGAGACAGTTGACTCCCTTTTGTCCAACTACGTTGCCTTAAAACAGAAAAATATGACTTCTGCCCTGAGACCAGGAGAGATCCACCTGCCCCCAGACAAAATTGTGGGAAATAGTGGTCTCTGCCCTGGGACCAGATGAGACAGTTGACTCCCTTTTGTCCAACTACGTTGCCTTAAAACAGAAAAATATGACTTCTGCCCTGAGACCAGGAGAGATTCACCTGCCCCCAGACAAAATTGTGGGAAATAGTGGTCTCTGCCCTGGGACCAGATGAGACAGTTGACTCCCTTTTGTCCAACTACGTTGCCTTAAAACAGAAAAATCCAACTTCTGCCCTGAGACCAGGAGAGATTCACCTGCCCTCAGACAACTTCTGCCCTGGGACCAGAGGAGACAGTTGACTCCCTTTTGTCCAACTACGTTGCCTTAAAACAGAAAAATATGACTTCTGCCCTGAGACCAGGAGAGATTCACCTGCCCCCAGACAAAATTGTGGGAAATGGTGGTCTCTGCCCTGGGACCAGATGAGACAGTTGACTCCCTTTTGTCCAACTACGTTGCCTTAAAACAGAAAAATATGACTTCTGCCCTGAGACCAGGAGAGATCCACCTGCCCCCAGACAAAATTGTGGGAAATAGTGGTCTCTGCCCTGGGACCAGATGAGACAGTTGACTCCCTTTTGTCCAACTACGTTGCCTTAAAACAGAAAAATCCAACTTCTGCCCTGAGACCAGGAGAGATTCACCTGCCCTCAGACAAAATTGTGGGAAATAGTGGTCTCTGCCCTGGGACCAGATGAGATTAAACAGCCATGAGGAAAATCCTATAAAACAACTTTTGCCCTGAGAACAGAGGAGACTGTTGACTCCCTTATTTTCAACTACGCTGCCTTAAAATGGAAAAATATGACTTCTGCCCTGAGACCAGGAGAGATTCACCTGCCCTCAGACAACTTCTGCCCTGAGAACAGAGGAGACAGTTGACTCCCTTTTTTTCCAACTACGTTGCCTTAAAACAGAAAAACACGAATTCTGCCCTGAGACCAGGAGAGATTCACCTGCCCTCAGACAAAATTGTGGGAAACAATGGTCTCTGCCCATGGACCAGATGAGACTAAACAGCCATGAGGAAAATCCTACAAAACAACTTCTGCCCTGAGACCAGAAGAGACAGTTGACTCCCTTTTGTCCAACTACGTTGCCTTAAAACAGAAAAATATGACTTCTGCCCAGAGACCAGGAGAGATTCACCTGCCCCCAGACAAAATTGTGGGAAATAGTGGTCTCTGCCCTGGGACCAGATGAGACAGTTGACTCCCTTTTGTCCAACTACGTTGCCTTAAAACAGAAAAATCCAACTTCTGCCCTGAGACCAGGAGAGATTCACCTGCCCTCAGACAACTTCTGCCCTGGGACCAGAGGAGACAGTTGACTCCCTTTTTTTCAACTACGCTGCCTTAAAATGGAAAAATATGACTTCTGCCCTGAGACCAGGAGAGATTCACCTGCCCTCAGACAACTTCTGCCCTGAGACCAGAGGAGACAGTTGACTCCCTTTTGTCCAACTACGTTGCCTTAAAACAGAAAAATACGACTTCTGCCCTGAGACCAGGAGAGATTCAACTGCCCTCAGACAACTTCTGCCCTGGGACCAGAGGAGACAGTTGACTCCCTTTTGTCCAACTACGTTGCCTTAAAGCAGAAAAATATGACTTCTGCCCTGAGACCAGGAGATTCACCTGCCCTCAGACAACTTCTGCCCTGGGACCAGAGGAGACAGTTGACTCCCTTTTGTCCAACTACATTACGTTAAAACAGAAAAATACGACTTCTGCCCCGAGACCAGGAGAGATTCACCTGCCCTCAGACAAAATTGTGGGAAACAATGGTCTCTGCCCATGGACCAGATGAGACTAAACAGCCATGAGGAAAATCCTACAAAACAACTTCTGTCCTGAGACCAGAAGAGACAGTTGACTCCCTTTTGTCCAACTACGTTGCCTTAAAACAGAAAAATATGACTTCTGCCCAGAGACCAGGAGAGATTCACCTGCCCCCAGACAAAATTGTGGGAAATAGTGGTCTCTGCCCTGGGACCAGAAGAGACAGTTGACTCCCTTTTGTCCAACTACGTTGCCTTAAAACAGAAAAATATGACTTCTGCCCTGAGACCAGGAGAGATTCACCTGCCCCCAGACAAAATTGTGGGAAATAGTGGTCTCTGCCCTGGGACCAGAAGAGACAGTTGACTCCCTTTTGTCCAACTACGTTGCCTTAAAACAGAAAAATATGACTTCTGCCCTGAGACCAGGAGAGATTCACCTGCCCCCAGACAAAATTGTGGGAAATAGTGGTCTCTGCCCTGGGACCAGATGAGACAGTTGACTCCCTTTTGTCCAACTAAGTTGCCTTAAAACAGAAAAATCCAACTTCTGCCCTGAGGCCAGGAGAGATTCACCTGCCCCCAGACAACTTCTGCCCTGGGACCAGAGGAGACAGTTGACTCCCTTTTGTCCAACTACGTTGCCTTAAAACAGAAAAATCCAACTTCTGCCCTGAGGCCAGGAGAGATTCACCTGCCCTCAGACAAAATTGTGGGAAATAGTGGTCTCTGCCCTGGGACCAGATGAGATTAAACAGCCATGAGGAAAATCCTATGAAACAACTTTTGCCCTGAGAACAGAGGAGACTGTTGACTCCCTTTTTTTCAACTACGCTACCTTAAAATGGAAAAATATGACTTCTGCCCTGAGACCAGGAGAGATTCACCTGCCCTCAGACAACTTCTGCCCTGGGACCAGAGGAGACAGTTGACTCCCTTTTGTCCAACTACGTTGCCTTAAAACAGAAAAATATGACTTCTGCCCAGAGACCAGGAGAGATTCACCTGCCCCCAGACAAAATTGTGGGAAATAGTGGTCTCTGCCCTGGGACCAGATGAGACAGTTGACTCCCTTTTGTCCAACTACGTTGCCTTAAAACAGAAAAATCCAACTTCTGCCCTGAGACCAGGAGAGATTCACCTGCCCTCAGACAACTTCTGCCCTGGGACCAGAGGAGACAGTTGACTCCCTTTTGTCCAACTACGTTGCCTTAAAACAGAAAAATATGACTTCTGCCCTGAGACCAGGAGAGATTCACCTGCCCCCAGACAAAATTGTGGGAAATGGTGGTCTCTGCCCTGGGACCAGATGAGACAGTTGACTCCCTTTTGTCCAACTACGTTGCCTTAAAACAGAAAAATATGACTTCTGCCCTGAGACCAGGAGAGATCCACCTGCCCCCAGACAAAATTGTGGGAAATAGTGGTCTCTGCCCTGGGACCAGATGAGACAGTTGACTCCCTTTTGTCCAACTACGTTGCCTTAAAACAGAAAAATATGACTTCTGCCCTGAGACCAGGAGAGATTCACCTGCCCCCAGACAAAATTGTGGGAAATAGTGGTCTCTGCCCTGGGACCAGATGAGACAGTTGACTCCCTTTTGTCCAACTACGTTGCCTTAAAACAGAAAAATCCAACTTCTGCCCTGAGACCAGGAGAGATTCACCTGCCCTCAGACAACTTCTGCCCTGGGACCAGAGGAGACAGTTGACTCCCTTTTGTCCAACTACGTTGCCTTAAAACAGAAAAATACGACTTCTGCCCTGAGACCAGGAGAGATTCACCTGCCCTCAGACAAAATTGTGGGAAATAGTGATCTCTGCCCTGGGACCAGATGAGACAGTTGACTCCCTTTTGTCCAACTACGTTGCCTTAAAATAGAAAAATCCAACTTCTGCCCTGAGACCAGGAGAGATTCACCTGCCCTCAGACAAAATTGTGGGAAATAGTGGTCTCTGCCCTGGGACCAGATGAGATTAAACAGCCATGAGGAAAATCCTATAAAACAACTTTTGCCCTGAGAACAGAGGAGACTGTTGACTCCCTTTTTTTCAACTACGCTGCCTTAAAATGGAAAAATATGACTTCTGCCCTGAGACCAGGAGAGATTCACCTGCCCTCAGACAACTTCTGCCCTGAGACCAGAGGAGACAGTTGACTCCCTTTTTTTCCAACTACGTTGCCTTAAAACAGAAAAACACGAATTCTGCCCTGAGACCAGGAGAGATTCACCTGCCCTCAGACAAAATTGTGGGAAACAATGGTCTCTGCCCATGGACCAGATGAGACTAAACAGCCATGAGGAAAATCCTACAAAACAACTTCTGCCCTGAGACCAGAAGAGACAGTTGACTCCCTTTTGTCCAACTACGTTGCCTTAAAACAGAAAAATATGACTTCTGCCCTGAGACCAGGAGAGATTCACCTGCCCCCAGACAAAATTGTGGGAAATAGTGGTCTCTGCCCTGGGACCAGAAGAGACAGTTGACTCCCTTTTGTCCAACTACGTTGCCTTAAAACAGAAAAATATGACTTCTGCCCTGAGACCAGGAGAGATTCACCTGCCCCCAGACAAAATTGTGGGAAATAGTGGTCTCTGCCCTGGGACCAGAAGAGACAGTTGACTCCCTTTTGTCCAACTACGTTGCCTTAAAACAGAAAAATATGACTTCTGCCCTGAGACCAGGAGAGATTCACCTGCCCCCAGACAAAATTGTGGGAAATAGTGGTCTCTGCCCTGGGACCAGAAGAGACAGTTGACTCCCTTTTGTCCAACTACGTTGCCTTAAAATAGAAAAATCCCACTTCTGCCCTGAGACCAGGAGAGATTCACCTGCCCTCAGACAAAATTGTGGGATATAGTGGTCTCTGCCCTGGGACCAGATGAGATTAAACAGCCATGAGGAAAATCCTATAAAACAACTTTTGCCCTGAGAACAGAGGAGACTGTTGACTCCCTTTTTTTCAACTACGCTGCCTTAAAATGGAAAAATATGACTTCTGCCCTGAGACCAGGAGAGATTCACCTGCCCTCAGACAACTTCTGCCCTGAGACCAGAGGAGACAGTTGACTCCCTTTTTTTCCAACTACGTTGCCTTAAAACAGAAAAACACGAATTCTGCCCTGAGACCAGGAGAGATTCACCTGCCCTCAGACAAAATTGTGGGAAACAATGGTCTCTGCCCATGGACCAGATGAGACTAAACAGCCATGAGGAAAATCCTACAAAACAACTTCTGCCCTGAGACCAGAAGAGACAGTTGACTCCCTTTTGTCCAACTACGTTGCCTTAAAACAGAAAAATATGACTTCTGCCCAGAGACCAGGAGAGATTCACCTGCCCCCAGACAAAATTGTGGGAAATAGTGGTCTCTGCCCTGGGACCAGAAGAGACAGTTGACTCCCTTTTGTCCAACTACGTTGCCTTAAAACAGAAAAATATGACTTCTGCCCTGAGACCAGGAGAGATTCACCTGCCCCCAGACAAAATTGTGGGAAATAGTGGTCTCTGCCCTGGGACCAGAAGAGACAGTTGACTCCCTTTTGTCCAACTACGTTGCCTTAAAACAGAAAAATATGACTTCTGCCCTGAGACCAGGAGAGATTCACCTGCCCCCAGACAAAATTGTGGGAAATAGTGGTCTCTGCCCTGGGACCAGATGAGACAGTTGACTCCCTTTTGTCCAACTAAGTTGCCTTAAAACAGAAAAATCCAACTTCTGCCCTGAGGCCAGGAGAGATTCACCTGCCCCCAGACAACTTCTGCCCTGGGACCAGAGGAGACAGTTGACTCCCTTTTGTCCAACTACGTTGCCTTAAAACAGAAAAATCCAACTTCTGCCCTGAGGCCAGGAGAGATTCACCTGCCCTCAGACAAAATTGTGGGAAATAGTGATCTCTGCCCTGGGACCAGATGAGATTAAACAGCCATGAGGAAAATCCTATAAAACAACTTTTGCCCTGAGAACAGAGGAGACTGTTGACTCCCTTTTTTTCAACTACGCTACCTTAAAATGGAAAAATATGACTTCTGCCCTGAGACCAGGAGAGATTCACCTGCCCTCAGACAACTTCTGCCCTGGGACCAGAGGAGACAGTTGACTCCCTTTTGTCCAACTACGTTGCCTTAAAACAGAAAAATATGACTTCTGCCCAGAGACCAGGAGAGATTCACCTGCCCCCAGACAAAATTGTGGGAAATAGTGGTCTCTGCCCTGGGACCAGATGAGACAGTTGACTCCCTTTTGTCCAACTACGTTGCCTTAAAACAGAAAAATCCAACTTCTGCCCTGAGACCAGGAGAGATTCACCTGCCCTCAGACAACTTCTGCCCTGGGACCAGAGGAGACAGTT
Source organism: Pagrus pagrus (assembly GCF_965226575.1). NCBI lineage: Eukaryota > Metazoa > Chordata > Actinopteri > Spariformes > Sparidae > Pagrus > Pagrus pagrus. The sequence continues at coordinate 8,387,248 of NC_140204.1, read as the reverse complement.
GACTCCCTTTTGTCCAACTACGTTGCCTTAAAACAGAAAAATATGACTTCTGCCCTGAGACCAGGAGAGATTCACCTGCCCCCAGACAAAATTGTGGGAAATGGTGGTCTCTGCCCTGGGACCAGATGAGACAGTTGACTCCCTTTTGTCCAACTACGTTGCCTTAAAACAGAAAAATATGACTTCTGCCCTGAGACCAGGAGAGATCCACCTGCCCCCAGACAAAATTGTGGGAAATAGTGGTCTCTGCCCTGGGACCAGATGAGACAGTTGACTCCCTTTTGTCCAACTACGTTGCCTTAAAACAGAAAAATATGACTTCTGCCCTGAGACCAGGAGAGATTCACCTGCCCCCAGACAAAATTGTGGGAAATAGTGGTCTCTGCCCTGGGACCAGATGAGACAGTTGACTCCCTTTTGTCCAACTACGTTGCCTTAAAACAGAAAAATCCAACTTCTGCCCTGAGACCAGGAGAGATTCACCTGCCCTCAGACAACTTCTGCCCTGGGACCAGAGGAGACAGTTGACTCCCTTTTGTCCAACTACGTTGCCTTAAAACAGAAAAATATGACTTCTGCCCTGAGACCAGGAGAGATTCACCTGCCCCCAGACAAAATTGTGGGAAATGGTGGTCTCTGCCCTGGGACCAGATGAGACAGTTGACTCCCTTTTGTCCAACTACGTTGCCTTAAAACAGAAAAATATGACTTCTGCCCTGAGACCAGGAGAGATCCACCTGCCCCCAGACAAAATTGTGGGAAATAGTGGTCTCTGCCCTGGGACCAGATGAGACAGTTGACTCCCTTTTGTCCAACTACGTTGCCTTAAAACAGAAAAATCCAACTTCTGCCCTGAGACCAGGAGAGATTCACCTGCCCTCAGACAAAATTGTGGGAAATAGTGGTCTCTGCCCTGGGACCAGATGAGATTAAACAGCCATGAGGAAAATCCTATAAAACAACTTTTGCCCTGAGAACAGAGGAGACTGTTGACTCCCTTATTTTCAACTACGCTGCCTTAAAATGGAAAAATATGACTTCTGCCCTGAGACCAGGAGAGATTCACCTGCCCTCAGACAACTTCTGCCCTGAGAACAGAGGAGACAGTTGACTCCCTTTTTTTCCAACTACGTTGCCTTAAAACAGAAAAACACGAATTCTGCCCTGAGACCAGGAGAGATTCACCTGCCCTCAGACAAAATTGTGGGAAACAATGGTCTCTGCCCATGGACCAGATGAGACTAAACAGCCATGAGGAAAATCCTACAAAACAACTTCTGCCCTGAGACCAGAAGAGACAGTTGACTCCCTTTTGTCCAACTACGTTGCCTTAAAACAGAAAAATATGACTTCTGCCCAGAGACCAGGAGAGATTCACCTGCCCCCAGACAAAATTGTGGGAAATAGTGGTCTCTGCCCTGGGACCAGATGAGACAGTTGACTCCCTTTTGTCCAACTACGTTGCCTTAAAACAGAAAAATCCAACTTCTGCCCTGAGACCAGGAGAGATTCACCTGCCCTCAGACAACTTCTGCCCTGGGACCAGAGGAGACAGTTGACTCCCTTTTTTTCAACTACGCTGCCTTAAAATGGAAAAATATGACTTCTGCCCTGAGACCAGGAGAGATTCACCTGCCCTCAGACAACTTCTGCCCTGAGACCAGAGGAGACAGTTGACTCCCTTTTGTCCAACTACGTTGCCTTAAAACAGAAAAATATGACTTCTGCCCTGAGACCAGGAGAGATTCACCTGCCCCCAGACAAAATTGTGGGAAATAGTGGTCTCTGCCCTGGGACCAGAAGAGACAGTTGACTCCCTTTTGTCCAACTACGTTGCCTTAAAACAGAAAAATATGACTTCTGCCCTGAGACCAGGAGAGATTCACCTGCCCCCAGACAAAATTGTGGGAAATAGTGGTCTCTGCCCTGGGACCAGAAGAGACAGTTGACTCCCTTTTGTCCAACTACGTTGCCTTAAAACAGAAAAATATGACTTCTGCCCTGAGACCAGGAGAGATTCACCTGCCCCCAGACAAAATTGTGGGAAATAGTGGTCTCTGCCCTGGGACCAGAAGAGACAGTTGACTCCCTTTTGTCCAACTACGTTGCCTTAAAATAGAAAAATCCCACTTCTGCCCTGAGACCAGGAGAGATTCACCTGCCCTCAGACAAAATTGTGGGATATAGTGGTCTCTGCCCTGGGACCAGATGAGATTAAACAGCCATGAGGAAAATCCTATAAAACAACTTTTGCCCTGAGAACAGAGGAGACTGTTGACTCCCTTTTTTTCAACTACGCTGCCTTAAAATGGAAAAATATGACTTCTGCCCTGAGACCAGGAGAGATTCACCTGCCCTCAGACAACTTCTGCCCTGAGACCAGAGGAGACAGTTGACTCCCTTTTTTTCCAACTACGTTGCCTTAAAACAGAAAAACACGAATTCTGCCCTGAGACCAGGAGAGATTCACCTGCCCTCAGACAAAATTGTGGGAAACAATGGTCTCTGCCCATGGACCAGATGAGACTAAACAGCCATGAGGAAAATCCTACAAAACAACTTCTGCCCTGAGACCAGAAGAGACAGTTGACTCCCTTTTGTCCAACTACGTTGCCTTAAAACAGAAAAATATGACTTCTGCCCAGAGACCAGGAGAGATTCACCTGCCCCCAGACAAAATTGTGGGAAATAGTGGTCTCTGCCCTGGGACCAGAAGAGACAGTTGACTCCCTTTTGTCCAACTACGTTGCCTTAAAACAGAAAAATATGACTTCTGCCCTGAGACCAGGAGAGATTCACCTGCCCCCAGACAAAATTGTGGGAAATAGTGGTCTCTGCCCTGGGACCAGAAGAGACAGTTGACTCCCTTTTGTCCAACTACGTTGCCTTAAAACAGAAAAATATGACTTCTGCCCTGAGACCAGGAGAGATTCACCTGCCCCCAGACAAAATTGTGGGAAATAGTGGTCTCTGCCCTGGGACCAGATGAGACAGTTGACTCCCTTTTGTCCAACTAAGTTGCCTTAAAACAGAAAAATCCAACTTCTGCCCTGAGGCCAGGAGAGATTCACCTGCCCCCAGACAACTTCTGCCCTGGGACCAGAGGAGACAGTTGACTCCCTTTTGTCCAACTACGTTGCCTTAAAACAGAAAAATCCAACTTCTGCCCTGAGGCCAGGAGAGATTCACCTGCCCTCAGACAAAATTGTGGGAAATAGTGGTCTCTGCCCTGGGACCAGATGAGATTAAACAGCCATGAGGAAAATCCTATAAAACAACTTTTGCCCTGAGAACAGAGGAGACTGTTGACTCCCTTTTTTTCAACTACGCTACCTTAAAATGGAAAAATATGACTTCTGCCCTGAGACCAGGAGAGATTCACCTGCCCTCAGACAACTTCTGCCCTGGGACCAGAGGAGACAGTTGACTCCCTTTTGTCCAACTACGTTGCCTTAAAACAGAAAAATATGACTTCTGCCCAGAGACCAGGAGAGATTCACCTGCCCCCAGACAAAATTGTGGGAAATAGTGGTCTCTGCCCTGGGACCAGATGAGACAGTTGACTCCCTTTTGTCCAACTACGTTGCCTTAAAACAGAAAAATCCAACTTCTGCCCTGAGACCAGGAGAGATTCACCTGCCCTCAGACAACTTCTGCCCTGGGACCAGAGGAGACAGTTGACTCCCTTTTGTCCAACTACGTTGCCTTAAAACAGAAAAATATGACTTCTGCCCTGAGACCAGGAGAGATTCACCTGCCCCCAGACAAAATTGTGGGAAATGGTGGTCTCTGCCCTGGGACCAGATGAGACAGTTGACTCCCTTTTGTCCAACTACGTTGCCTTAAAACAGAAAAATATGACTTCTGCCCTGAGACCAGGAGAGATCCACCTGCCCCCAGACAAAATTGTGGGAAATAGTGGTCTCTGCCCTGGGACCAGATGAGACAGTTGACTCCCTTTTGTCCAACTACGTTGCCTTAAAACAGAAAAATATGACTTCTGCCCTGAGACCAGGAGAGATTCACCTGCCCCCAGACAAAATTGTGGGAAATAGTGGTCTCTGCCCTGGGACCAGATGAGACAGTTGACTCCCTTTTGTCCAACTACGTTGCCTTAAAACAGAAAAATCCAACTTCTGCCCTGAGACCAGGAGAGATTCACCTGCCCTCAGACAACTTCTGCCCTGGGACCAGAGGAGACAGTTGACTCCCTTTTGTCCAACTACGTTGCCTTAAAACAGAAAAATATGACTTCTGCCCTGAGACCAGGAGAGATTCACCTGCCCCCAGACAAAATTGTGGGAAATGGTGGTCTCTGCCCTGGGACCAGATGAGACAGTTGACTCCCTTTTGTCCAACTACGTTGCCTTAAAACAGAAAAATATGACTTCTGCCCTGAGACCAGGAGAGATCCACCTGCCCCCAGACAAAATTGTGGGAAATAGTGGTCTCTGCCCTGGGACCAGATGAGACAGTTGACTCCCTTTTGTCCAACTACGTTGCCTTAAAACAGAAAAATCCAACTTCTGCCCTGAGACCAGGAGAGATTCACCTGCCCTCAGACAAAATTGTGGGAAATAGTGGTCTCTGCCCTGGGACCAGATGAGATTAAACAGCCATGAGGAAAATCCTATAAAACAACTTTTGCCCTGAGAACAGAGGAGACTGTTGACTCCCTTATTTTCAACTACGCTGCCTTAAAATGGAAAAATATGACTTCTGCCCTGAGACCAGGAGAGATTCACCTGCCCTCAGACAACTTCTGCCCTGAGAACAGAGGAGACAGTTGACTCCCTTTTTTTCCAACTACATTGCCTTAAAACAGAAAAACACGAATTCTGCCCTGAGACCAGGAGAGATTCACCTGCCCTCAGACAAAATTGTGGGAAACAATGGTCTCTGCCCATGGACCAGATGAGACTAAACAGCCATGAGGAAAATCCTACAAAACAACTTCTGCCCTGAGACCAGAAGAGACAGTTGACTCCCTTTTGTCCAACTACGTTGCCTTAAAACAGAAAAATATGACTTCTGCCCAGAGACCAGGAGAGATTCACCTGCCCCCAGACAAAATTGTGGGAAATAGTGGTCTCTGCCCTGGGACCAGATGAGACAGTTGACTCCCTTTTGTCCAACTACGTTGCCTTAAAACAGAAAAATCCAACTTCTGCCCTGAGACCAGGAGAGATTCACCTGCCCTCAGACAACTTCTGCCCTGGGACCAGAGGAGACAGTTGACTCCCTTTTTTTCAACTACGCTGCCTTAAAATGGAAAAATATGACTTCTGCCCTGAGACCAGGAGAGATTCACCTGCCCTCAGACAACTTCTGCCCTGAGACCAGAGGAGACAGTTGACTCCCTTTTGTCCAACTACGTTGCCTTAAAACAGAAAAATACGACTTCTGCCCTGAGACCAGGAGATTCACCTGCCCTCAGACAACTTCTGCCCTGGGACCAGAGGAGACAGTTGACTCCCTTTTGTCCAACTACATTACGTTAAAACAGAAAAATACGACTTCTGCCCCGAGACCAGGAGAGATTCACCTGCCCTCAGACAAAATTGTGGGAAACAATGGTCTCTGCCCATGGACCAGATGAGACTAAACAGCCATGAGGAAAATCCTACAAAACAACTTCTGCCCTGAGACCAGAAGAGACAGTTGACTCCCTTTTGTCCAACTACGTTGCCTTAAAACAGAAAAATATGACTTCTGCCCAGAGACCAGGAGAGATTCACCTGCCCTCAGACAACTTCTGCCCTGGGACCAGAGGAGACAGTTGACTCCCTTTTGTCCAACTACGTTGCCTTAAAACAGAAAAATACGACTTCTGCCCTGAGACCAGGAGAGATTCACCTGCCCTCAGACAAAATTGTGGGAAATAGTGATCTCTGCCCTGGGACCAGATGAGACAGTTGACTCCCTTTTGTCCAACTACGTTGCCTTAAAATAGAAAAATCCAACTTCTGCCCTGAGACCAGGAGAGATTCACCTGCCCTCAGACAAAATTGTGGGAAATAGTGGTCTCTGCCCTGGGACCAGATGAGATTAAACAGCCATGAGGAAAATCCTATAAAACAACTTTTGCCCTGAGAACAGAGGAGACTGTTGACTCCCTTTTTTTCAACTACGCTGCCTTAAAATGGAAAAATATGACTTCTGCCCTGAGACCAGGAGAGATTCACCTGCCCTCAGACAACTTCTGCCCTGAGACCAGAAGAGACAGTTGACTCCCTTTTGTCCAACTAAGTTGCCTTAAAATAGAAAAATCCAACTTCTGCCCTGAGACCAGGAGAGATTCACCTGCCCTCAGACAAAATTGTGGGATATAGTGGTCTCTGCCCTGGGACCAGATGAGATTAAACAGCCATGAGGAAAATCCTATAAAACAACTTTTGCCCTGAGAACAGAGGAGACTGTTGACTCCCTTTTTTTCAACTACGCTGCCTTAAAATGGAAAAATATGACTTCTGCCCTGAGACCAGGAGAGATTCACCTGCCCTCAGACAACTTCTGCCCTGAGACCAGAGGAGACAGTTGACTCCCTTTTTTTCCAACTACGTTGCCTTAAAACAGAAAAACACGAATTCTGCCCTGAGACCAGGAGAGATTCACCTGCCCTCAGACAAAATTGTGGGAAACAATGGTCTCTGCCCATGGACCAGATGAGACTAAACAGCCATGAGGAAAATCCTACAAAACAACTTCTGCCCTGAGACCAGAAGAGACAGTTGACTCCCTTTTGTCCAACTACGTTGCCTTAAAACAGAAAAATATGACTTCTGCCCTGAGACCAGGAGAGATTCACCTGCCCCCAGACAAAATTGTGGGAAATAGTGGTCTCTGCCCTGGGACCAGAAGAGACAGTTGACTCCCTTTTGTCCAACTACGTTGCCTTAAAACAGAAAAATATGACTTCTGCCCTGAGACCAGGAGAGATTCACCTGCCCCCAGACAAAATTGTGGGAAATAGTGGTCTCTGCCCTGGGACCAGAAGAGACAGTTGACTCCCTTTTGTCCAACTACGTTGCCTTAAAACAGAAAAATATGACTTCTGCCCTGAGACCAGGAGAGATTCACCTGCCCCCAGACAAAATTGTGGGAAATAGTGGTCTCTGCCCTGGGACCAGAAGAGACAGTTGACTCCCTTTTGTCCAACTACGTTGCCTTAAAATAGAAAAATCCCACTTCTGCCCTGAGACCAGGAGAGATTCACCTGCCCTCAGACAAAATTGTGGGATATAGTGGTCTCTGCCCTGGGACCAGATGAGATTAAACAGCCATGAGGAAAATCCTATAAAACAACTTTTGCCCTGAGAACAGAGGAGACTGTTGACTCCCTTTTTTTCAACTACGCTGCCTTAAAATGGAAAAATATGACTTCTGCCCTGAGACCAGGAGAGATTCACCTGCCCTCAGACAACTTCTGCCCTGAGACCAGAGGAGACAGTTGACTCCCTTTTTTTCCAACTACGTTGCCTTAAAACAGAAAAACACGAATTCTGCCCTGAGACCAGGAGAGATTCACCTGCCCTCAGACAAAATTGTGGGAAACAATGGTCTCTGCCCATGGACCAGATGAGACTAAACAGCCATGAGGAAAATCCTACAAAACAACTTCTGCCCTGAGACCAGAAGAGACAGTTGACTCCCTTTTGTCCAACTACGTTGCCTTAAAACAGAAAAATATGACTTCTGCCCAGAGACCAGGAGAGATTCACCTGCCCCCAGACAAAATTGTGGGAAATAGTGGTCTCTGCCCTGGGACCAGAAGAGACAGTTGACTCCCTTTTGTCCAACTACGTTGCCTTAAAACAGAAAAATATGACTTCTGCCCTGAGACCAGGAGAGATTCACCTGCCCCCAGACAAAATTGTGGGAAATAGTGGTCTCTGCCCTTGGACCAGAAGAGACAGTTGACTCCCTTTTGTCCAACTACGTTGCCTTAAAACAGAAAAATATGACTTCTGCCCTGAGACCAGGAGAGATTCACCTGCCCCCAGACAAAATTGTGGGAAATAGTGGTCTCTGCCCTGGGACCAGATGAGACAGTTGACTCCCTTTTGTCCAACTAAGTTGCCTTAAAACAGAAAAATCCAACTTCTGCCCTGAGGCCAGGAGAGATTCACCTGCCCCCAGACAACTTCTGCCCTGGGACCAGAGGAGACAGTTGACTCCCTTTTGTCCAACTACGTTGCCTTAAAACAGAAAAATCCAACTTCTGCCCTGAGGCCAGGAGAGATTCACCTGCCCTCAGACAAAATTGTGGGAAATAGTGGTCTCTGCCCTGGGACCAGATGAGATTAAACAGCCATGAGGAAAATCCTATAAAACAACTTTTGCCCTGAGAACAGAGGAGACTGTTGACTCCCTTTTTTTCAACTACGCTACCTTAAAATGGAAAAATATGACTTCTGCCCTGAGACCAGGAGAGATTCACCTGCCCTCAGACAACTTCTGCCCTGGGACCAGAGGAGACAGTTGACTCCCTTTTGTCCAACTACGTTGCCTTAAAACAGAAAAATATGACTTCTGCCCAGAGACCAGGAGAGATTCACCTGCCCCCAGACAAAATTGTGGGAAATAGTGGTCTCTGCCCTGGGACCAGATGAGACAGTTGACTCCCTTTTGTCCAACTACGTTGCCTTAAAACAGAAAAATCCAACTTCTGCCCTGAGACCAGGAGAGATTCACCTGCCCTCAGACAACTTCTGCCCTGGGACCAGAGGAGACAGTTGACTCCCTTTTGTCCAACTACGTTGCCTTAAAACAGAAAAATATGACTTCTGCCCTGAGACCAGGAGAGATTCACCTGCCCCCAGACAAAATTGTGGGAAATGGTGGTCTCTGCCCTGGGACCAGATGAGACAGTTGACTCCCTTTTGTCCAACTACGTTGCCTTAAAACAGAAAAATATGACTTCTGCCCTGAGACCAGGAGAGATCCACCTGCCCCCAGACAAAATTGTGGGAAATAGTGGTCTCTGCCCTGGGACCAGATGAGACAGTTGACTCCCTTTTGTCCAACTACGTTGCCTTAAAACAGAAAAATATGACTTCTGCCCTGAGACCAGGAGAGATTCACCTGCCCCCAGACAAAATTGTGGGAAATAGTGGTCTCTGCCCTGGGACCAGATGAGACAGTTGACTCCCTTTTGTCCAACTACGTTGCCTTAAAACAGAAAAATCCAACTTCTGCCCTGAGACCAGGAGAGATTCACCTGCCCTCAGACAACTTCTGCCCTGGGACCAGAGGAGACAGTTGACTCCCTTTTGTCCAACTACGTTGCCTTAAAACAGAAAAATATGACTTCTGCCCTGAGACCAGGAGAGATTCACCTGCCCCCAGACAAAATTGTGGGAAATGGTGGTCTCTGCCCTGGGACCAGATGAGACAGTTGACTCCCTTTTGTCCAACTACGTTGCCTTAAAACAGAAAAATATGACTTCTGCCCTGAGACCAGGAGAGATCCACCTGCCCCCAGACAAAATTGTGGGAAATAGTGGTCTCTGCCCTGGGACCAGATGAGACAGTTGACTCCCTTTTGTCCAACTACGTTGCCTTAAAACAGAAAAATCCAACTTCTGCCCTGAGACCAGGAGAGATTCACCTGCCCTCAGACAAAATTGTGGGAAATAGTGGTCTCTGCCCTGGGACCAGATGAGATTAAACAGCCATGAGGAAAATCCTATAAAACAACTTTTGCCCTGAGAACAGAGGAGACTGTTGACTCCCTTATTTTCAACTACGCTGCCTTAAAATGGAAAAATATGACTTCTGCCCTGAGACCAGGAGAGATTCACCTGCCCTCAGACAACTTCTGCCCTGAGAACAGAGGAGACAGTTGACTCCCTTTTTTTCCAACTACGTTGCCTTAAAACAGAAAAACACGAATTCTGCCCTGAGACCAGGAGAGATTCACCTGCCCTCAGACAAAATTGTGGGAAACAATGGTCTCTGCCCATGGACCAGATGAGACTAAACAGCCATGAGGAAAATCCTACAAAACAACTTCTGCCCTGAGACCAGAAGAGACAGTTGACTCCCTTTTGTCCAACTACGTTGCCTTAAAACAGAAAAATATGACTTCTGCCCAGAGACCAGGAGAGATTCACCTGCCCCCAGACAAAATTGTGGGAAATAGTGGTCTCTGCCCTGGGACCAGATGAGACAGTTGACTCCCTTTTGTCCAACTACGTTGCCTTAAAACAGAAAAATCCAACTTCTGCCCTGAGACCAGGAGAGATTCACCTGCCCTCAGACAACTTCTGCCCTGGGACCAGAGGAGACAGTTGACTCCCTTTTTTTCAACTACGCTGCCTTAAAATGGAAAAATATGACTTCTGCCCTGAGACCAGGAGAGATTCACCTGCCCTCAGACAACTTCTGCCCTGAGACCAGAGGAGACAGTTGACTCCCTTTTGTCCAACTACGTTGCCTTAAAACAGAAAAATACGACTTCTGCCCTGAGACCAGGAGAGATTCAACTGCCCTCAGACAACTTCTGCCCTGGGACCAGAGGAGACAGTTGACTCCCTTTTGTCCAACTACGTTGCCTTAAAGCAGAAAAATATGACTTCTGCCCTGAGACCAGGAGATTCACCTGCCCTCAGACAACTTCTGCCCTGGGACCAGAGGAGACAGTTGACTCCCTTTTGTCCAACTACATTACGTTAAAACAGAAAAATACGACTTCTGCCCCGAGACCAGGAGAGATTCACCTGCCCTCAGACAAAATTGTGGGAAACAATGGTCTCTGCCCATGGACCAGATGAGACTAAACAGCCATGAGGAAAATCCTACAAAACAACTTCTGCCCTGAGACCAGAAGAGACAGTTGACTCCCTTTTGTCCAACTACGTTGCCTTAAAACAGAAAAATATGACTTCTGCCCAGAGACCAGGAGAGATTCACCTGCCCCCAGACAAAATTGTGGGAAATAGTGGTCTCTGCCCTGGGACCAGATGAGACAGTTGACTCCCTTTTGTCCAACTACGTTGCCTTAAAACAGAAAAATCCAACTTCTGCCCTGAGACCAGGAGAGATTCACCTGCCCTCAGACAACTTCTGCCCTGGGACCAGAGGAGACAGTTGACTCCCTTTTTTTCAACTACGCTGCCTTAAAATGGAAAAATATGACTTCTGCCCTGAGACCAGGAGAGATTCACCTGCCCTCAGACAACTTCTGCCCTGGGACCAGAGGAGACAGTTGACTCCCTTTTGTCCAACTACGTTGCCTTAAAACAGAAAAATATGACTTCTGCCCTGAGACCAGGAGAGATTCACCTGCCCCCAGACAAAATTGTGGGAAATAGTGGTCTCTGCCCTGGGACCAGAAGAGACAGTTGACTCCCTTTTGTCCAACTACGTTGCCTTAAAACAGAAAAATATGACTTCTGCCCTGAGACCAGGAGAGATTCACCTGCCCCCAGACAAAATTGTGGGAAATAGTGGTCTCTGCCCTGGGACCAGATGAGACAGTTGACTCCCTTTTGTCCAACTAAGTTGCCTTAAAACAGAAAAATCCAACTTCTGCCCTGAGGCCAGGAGAGATTCACCTGCCCCCAGACAACTTCTGCCCTGGGACCAGAGGAGACAGTTGACTCCCTTTTGTCCAACTACGTTGCCTTAAAACAGAAAAATCCAACTTCTGCCCTGAGGCCAGGAGAGATTCACCTGCCCTCAGACAAAATTGTGGGAAATAGTGGTCTCTGCCCTGGGACCAGATGAGATTAAACAGCCATGAGGAAAATCCTATAAAACAACTTTTGCCCTGAGAACAGAGGAGACTGTTGACTCCCTTTTTTTCAACTACGCTACCTTAAAATGGAAAAATATGACTTCTGCCCTGAGACCAGGAGAGATTCACCTGCCCTCAGACAACTTCTGCCCTGGGACCAGAGGAGACAGTTGACTCCCTTTTGTCCAACTACGTTGCCTTAAAACAGAAAAATATGACTTCTGCCCAGAGACCAGGAGAGATTCACCTGCCCCCAGACAAAATTGTGGGAAATAGTGGTCTCTGCCCTGGGACCAGATGAGACAGTTGACTCCCTTTTGTCCAACTACGTTGCCTTAAAACAGAAAAATATGACTTCTGCCCTGAGACCAGGAGAGATTCACCTGCCCCCAGACAAAATTGTGGGAAATAGTGGTCTCTGCCCTGGGACCAGATGAGACAGTTGACTCCCTTTTGTCCAACTAAGTTGCCTTAAAACAGAAAAATCCAACTTCTGCCCTGAGGCCAGGAGAGATTCACCTGCCCCCAGACAACTTCTGCCCTGGGACCAGAGGAGACAGTTGACTCCCTTTTGTCCAACTACGTTGCCTTAAAACAGAAAAATCCAACTTCTGCCCTGAGGCCAGGAGAGATTCACCTGCCCTCAGACAAAATTGTGGGATATAGTGGTCTCTGCCCTGGGACCAGATGAGATTAAACAGCCATGAGGAAAATCCTATAAAACAACTTTTGCCCTGAGAACAGAGGAGACTGTTGACTCCCTTTTTTTCAACTACGCTGCCTTAAAATGGAAAAATATGACTTCTGCCCTGAGACCAGGAGAGATTCACCTGCCCTCAGACAACTTCTGCCCTGAGAACAGAGGAGACAGTTGACTCCCTTTTTTCCAACTACGTTGCCTTAAAACAGAAAAACACGAATTCTGCCCTGAGACCAGGAGAGATTCACCTGCCCTCAGACAAAATTGTGGGAAACAATGGTCTCTGCCCATGGACCAGATGAGACTAAACAGCCATGAGGAAAATCCTACAAAACAACTTCTGCCCTGAGACCAGAAGAGACAGTTGACTCCCTTTTGTCCAACTACGTTGCCTTAAAACAGAAAAATATGACTTCTGCCCTGAGACCAGGAGAGATTCACCTGCCCCCAGACAAAATTGTGGGAAATAGTGGTCTCTGCCCTCGGACCAGATGAGACAGTTGACTCCCTTTTGTCCAACTACGTTGCCTTAAAACAGAAAAATATGACTTCTGCCCTGAGACCAGGAGAGATTCACATGCCCCCAGACAAAATTGTGGGAAATAGTGGTCTCTGCCCTGGGACCAGATGAGACAGTTGACTCCCTTTTGTCCAACTACGTTGCCTTAAAACAGAAAAATCCAACTTCTGCCCTGAGACCAGGAGAGATTCACCTGCCCTCAGACAACTTCTGCCCTGGGACCAGAGGAGACAGTTGACTCCCTTTTTTTCAACTACGCTGCCTTAAAATGGAAAAATATGACTTCTGCCCTGAGACCAGGAGAGATTCACCTGCCCTCAGACAACTTCTGCCCTGAGAACAGAGGAGACAGTTGACTCCCTTTTTTCCAACTACGTTGCCTGAGAACAGAAAAACACGAATTCTGCCCTGAGACCAGGAGAGATCACGTGCCCTCAGACAAAATTGTGGGAAACAATGGTCTCTGCCCTGGGACCATTTGAGACTAAACAGCCATGAGGAAAATCCTACAAAACAACTTCTGCCCTGAGACCAGAGGAGACCGTTGACTCCCTTTTTTCCAACTACGTTGCCTGAGAACAGAAAAACACGAATTCTGCCTTAAGGACCAGTTTTTTCTTCATAGAAAATAATAAGAAAAGTTCAGTTGACCTTGTTCACTGTCATGCTTGATTTTTAGTGCCAGTTTCTTCAACAACCAATGGCCTTTGACTGTAGAAGCAACATACTCAGGTGGTGTAACTGGTTTGTGTCAATTGGTGTAACCAGTATTTTTCATAAAAATATTATAATATATAGGAAATTTCATGTGGAATAAGATGTAATCCTCTATTGCAATGTATTAACATTTTATACATATAAGTGTTTTCTGCATTTGTCCTGCTCTATATTACAAAAACGCATACAATTTTAATTTAAAATAATCCTAATAAAATCTATTTTCATGTGATATTTTAAGTACACTTACATACACTCCAGGTGGAAAGAAATATTTAACATTTCTCCTTTTGTTGTGGTTACACCACTTGACATTTTCAGTCTTACCTTTTGTAAAAAATAGTTCAAATGCTATTTCAAATTACATGAAACCAATATACATTTTAGCAAACCTGATGCAAGCTTTTAAAACAATTTTTTAAATTTTTTTTGAATTACTCATAATGCAAACCCTTATTTGTCACTGACCCATTAACATTAAAATATGTTACACAAGTCTTATAAGTAACGTCTTCACTAAACTGAAGTTTACAAGGGCAACACAAAGACTTTTAATGTGCATATTATACAACTTAATCCTGCCAAGGCTGGGACTCGAACCGGCACTCCTGTGGCCACACATCCTGGCCAGCAGAAGGGGAGCATGTAACAGAGTCATTTAACACAAAATTGTCTCAGACTGACTGCAGTGCAATCCCCGACATCCCCATCAGCATCAACATGCTCATTCTCACCAACAGGCGGTGTGATCTCGGAAGACGTATCAAAGTCAGTATCACACAAAAATGACTCAGACAAATCAACCACAGTGTGATCCCTACGAGTGACATCGACATTCTTCTTTGCCATAGCGCTTGTGACTACACAAAATGAAAACACACCGGGGTGCAACTTTGCCAAATCCTCATCTTCCTCAATTCTGGGCATCTTCATAACGATTAGGCTTGGGTCGATTGTGACTTTGTCGCCGGCCAGACATCACAGGTGCACCCAATAGCTTCTGATGACCTGTGACCTAGATCTTGAGACATCTCTGTTCACATCAGGACCTTGGGAAATCTCTAATCTCTGTCCATGACAGCACCATTAGCTTCTACTCAAGTCAGCCAATTGCTTTGTTGCACTGATGGCTGTGGGTTTCACGACAGTTTCAACTGATTTGGTGTTGTATCAGATACTTAACGGTAACAAATATAGCTCAGAAGATTTCACATTGAGCAATGCTATAACCACAACCTCCACAACTCAGTGTCACCAGTCTCTGTGGCGCAATCGGTTAGCGCGTTCGGCTGTTAACCGAAAGGTTGGTGGTTCGAGCCCACCCAGGGACGTCACTTTTCATTTACTCGCATAACGAAAACATACCACAGCCGAAGAACCCTTCATGTAAACAATAGGGACGGGGGAGGAGTTGGAAGACCTACAGGCTCTGCAGCTTGATCTTTCCTTATTGACACCTGGTAGATTCTGAAATATATAACCCACAAGGACATGGATAACCAACTCTAAAATAAATGGCACTGGTGTTGTCTCTTAGGAAGAACTCCCTTAACAATAGCATAAAGAAGACATACTTTAGCTGAAGCACCCTTTATGTAAACAATAGGGACTGTGAGGGAGGGGGAGAGGCAGGAAAAATAGGGTGTGTGAAATTATGTATGCTCTCAGCAGTCAGAAGAACTACAGGCTCTGCAGTTTGATCTTTCCTCATTGAAACCTGGTAGATTCTGAAATGTATAACTCACAAGGACATGGATTACCAACTCTTAAATAAATGGTACTGGTGTCTTTTAAGAAGAACTCCAAAGAACAAAACTGCAGAATCTGAGTCGTCATTAACAACATACAGACAAGTCTTATTTTCTATCAAAGGAAAGCATTTTTCATTGGGGGAAAGGAGGACATGGTATTTGGATTTTCTTGTAAGGCAAAACTCACCAGGAAGAAAAGGATTCTCGTCCCTGGGTGGGCTCGAACCACCAACCTTTCGGTTAACAGCCGAACGCGCTAACCGATTGCGCCACAGAGACAAGGTTGTGCAACACTGCACTGTTCAGATTCTTTCTCTGTGTGCTCTGGAGCAATGGGGGATGGGGCATGAACAGGCCCAGCCTGGCTAGCTAGTAACTTCAAGAGATGATGGTGTGGGGGATGGGCACATGTAGCCCGGCTAGCTCAGTCGGTAGAGCATGAGACTCTTAATCTCAGGGTCGTGGGTTCGAGCCCCACGTTGGGCGCATTCCTTTTGCTTTTATCCTGTCAATACTCAAGTAACTCATGTAGACACCTGTCCCTGGTCATAATCATACTGTCTGCTTACATCCAGCACAATTTCAAGGGAAAGGATTCTTTACTTTTGAGTACTCCTGTTCAGGGTTTCTAATTGCCTAATACTAAGTCATGTCATGTCACCTTGTACTAAATTTAGAATTTAACTTTGTGTTTCACATCTTCATCAATGCATCTGCCATTTATGTGGGCACCTGTTGCTAGTCATGAACATATTGCCTGCTAACAGCCAGCACAATGTTAGGGAAAAGCATTCTTAACTTCAGACTAGTCCCCTTCAGGTTTTCCACTAGCTGAACACGCCTTGAGTGAAGTCAGTTCCATGACAATCGAAGGTACTCCACAAAAAGGAACATCGCCCAACGTGGGGCTCGAACCCACGACCCTGAGATTAAGAGTCTCATGCTCTACCGACTGAGCTAGCCGGGCTGTGGAGCAGTGCTGTTAGATAGAGTATACACTCTGGTTGAGTTCATGTATGCAAAGAGCATTGTGTGTGAGTGGGCACCTAAAAAGTAAATCTGCAATTTAAAACTGAACATCTAAGTATATTATCAGCTATACCTAGCTTCAGAGCAAACTATCATGAATTCCATCAACAATTAACTAAAAGGCCTTCATTCCCTCCAATCTGGACCAACATCAACATGCCTACAAGGCAAACACACCCACAGAGTATGCAAACTGACTCGCACTTGACATAGCTTTCAATCATCTGGAAGGTTTTAACGCCTATGGGATGCTGGATGCTGTTTGTTGATTAGAGCTCAGTATTCAACATTTTAAGCATGTCAGGTGGAGCAATCAAATCCCCTCTACCTTAATCTTCAACACCAATGTGTCCCAAGGCTGCACCCTCAGTCAACTCCACTACTGTCTCTCTCACTTTGACTGTACTCCCTCCCATAACTCAAACACAATTATCACATTTGCCGACGACACGACCCTAGTGGACCTAATATCCAACAACGAAACAGCCTACAGGGCGGAGGTCCACACACTGACTGCATGGTATCAGAAAAAGACCCGATCCGAAGCACACAAAAAAAAGAAACACAGAAGTAATTGTGACCCAAGCCAAGCTCCTGTGTTTTGTTTTCCGCCGAATGTTTAAGTGAGCGGGCTCAGCCCAGGAGTTAGTGGACTAACTTTAAGGGTCGACTAGCTTTTCTCATTTGAGTGGCACGGTGCTCCTGCTTTGTAGCAGGGCCAACAATATACACTTTTATCTTTGCTAGACACATGTACGGTTCCGGTGACTCGAGACAAAACGTCAGTTGTACAGGTTAGACTGTGCCTACGTATACTTTGGAACCATAACCCTGGGTCATGTGGTCTCTGTGGCGCAATCGGTTAGCGCGTTCGGCTGTTAACCGAAAGGTTGGTGGTTCGAGCCCACCCAGGGACGACTGTTTTGATTTATGACAGACACAACGTATCGCTTTTGCTACCATATCACGAATTGCATATCAGAGGCTCACTTGTGACAATTATAAGTGGTCATTTACAAAACACAACTGCTTAAGTCACCATATAAGGAGTAACATCATATATGGACTACAGGAAGAAGTTGCTAACTGAGATAAAGTCAACAAACCTTTCAGGTTACTATCGAATGCCCCAAATATGTTCAGTAAATAGTCTAAAGTGGTGGCAGTAGCTCTCCCATTAGGAAGGTCAGGAAAGTCTGAAAAATGAAGACACAAGAAAATGGTATGCGCCCAACGTGGGGCTCGAACCCACGACCCTGAGATTAAGAGTCTCATGCTCTACCGACTGAGCTAGCCGGGCAACTGATTGTAAAATTGGGGGATGGGTTTAAAAACAGGCACGTCCCTGGTTTTACAGTGGTACTGGATAAATTGCAGCCTACTATACCACTTGATTCTGCATTACCCTTTACTCCTATGAAGTAAAAAAGTGAGCGCGTGAATGCTCTAGTCCCTACTATTACAGGTACATCGGTTGCATGGTTATTTTTACGAGTTGTGTTCTGTGTATAACTGTCCAGGAAAAGTTCAGAAAATAGGTTAGATATTGCTGAGCTTTAGTGTAATGGTTGGCAGTGAGCTACTGCGCTTTTTCAGGCTTGAATTTGGTGATAGTAATAAGATTATTTTAACAAGTACGAGGTTGTGTGATATGTGTAGAATTACCATAGCCTAGTCATACATGGGACTTGACCAGTTCATAAGTCTACTAAGCAGTCTGAACCTCTTGACACTTAAGTACCTCAAATATTTGTTTTATAAAAGATAAAGTCATAAGAAATTGTAAGATTTATTATTTTTTGTACATACTGTCGATTAACTGTCCTCTGTTACAAAGGTATGCCTCGGAAAATAAAAAATGCCACATGAAATAATGCACAGAAAATGCTTTTGCCATGTCAAAAAGGATACATTACTTCTCTTACATCCTTGTTTAGTGAAAGACAGTAAAGCTGTATCATTTCCTAGTAAGCCTTCACCAACACTCAAAATGGCTGCGACAACAACCATGTGTTGACCTGACCTTGCATAAGTTTCGACTACCAACTCTGCCCCCTTTCACTCAAAATGTCACAAGTGCGTCTTCGCACAGCACATTTAAAACACAAGACTCACCCACATTTACAGCTTAAAAGAATAAACTCTTGGTAATACCTACTGTTAAAACCGAGTTATTAACACCTGCTTAACGCTAATTAATGTGAACCGCGCTATGCTAGCGCCGCCATGTTCGCAGACATTCACGCTAGCCTTTTTCACTCACAAGCAATGACGCACGCAGTAATTACTCCCACATAAACAATGACATTTCACCGAACAAAACGTGTATTATTTTCTGACACAGTTTAAAAGTAACCAGCCATTAACATTTAGACGAATTCTTACCTTGGAGACGTGCGTGACGTTAGCTAGCGTTAGCGTTAGCTAGCTAACGTCGCCTCGATGTGCGTTGGTGCTCGGCGTTTGGCCTCCGGGGGCGCATCCACTTAATCAAATAAAGCCGAGTGAAATGCCTTGTCCGAGTCGAAATCTTACCCGATACATGCATTAATCCTTCGTCTTTAAACGAGACATAGTTTTAACAAAGTTTAACGAAACTAGAGAGACTTCTACACACCTGCGTAACCTTCTCCTCCATCCGGGAACGATGTGTGCGGGGGCGGAGGAGAGCGGTGTGCTGCCGGGGAAGATAAACAAGATGCGCAAATGTCGTAACTTCGTCCAAATCACAAAGATTTAGGTTTTCAATTAAAGTAGTTTTCTCTGTCGGTCCATAACAAGTCTAACATCTCCCAGTGTGTATGCGTCTTGTTTTGCATTGTTTTATTTATTGTATTTTAGTTATTTACGAGTTATACCTGTAAAACAGGGATTTTGTAACGAACCGTTACGCACGATCCGTGACGTAGCCTATTGATAATCTGCATGTCAGGACTGTACGCTAAACACTATGTACCTCACCAAATGAAACAAAAAAAGTAATAATCACTGTTACTCATGCATATATATGTCCAACACTGTTGGTCAGTGTGTATTCTGTAACAAGAAAAAACATAATGTCAGTTTTGTCGACATATTAAGTTGTTACTAAGCTGTCAGATAAATGTAATGGTGGAAAAGGGCACAATAATTCCCTTTGAAAATGAGAAGAGTATATTTTTAAAGTCAGAAAGTGTGAAATATTCAAGTCAAAAACCTCTAAAATGTATTAAAGTAATTGGGCCTATTTATTGTTATTTGTACTGTATGTTTGAAGAAAGTTTGGCCTCATAGACTGGACCCAGGTACAGGGTTTAAATTTAAACAGGGGGGTCAAGAGAGGGTGCAATTTTATTAATAAAGCAGGTGTCATACACAGAAGTAGATTCAAGGTGCTGTACAGAAAAAAGGTAAGAACAAGTAATTTCACATTAGTACATTCAAATCCAAAACAACACTTTTAAAAAGAGCAGAACAAAAGAGATTAATCAATATAGAAATACAGTTTTTTTAAAAATATATGTTAATTCAACATTTTAATTGAGCTTTGTGGTATTGTGCTACGTGGGTAAACTGCCACAAGATGGCGCCCTCGCACTACAATGCCGCCCTGGTGGATGGATGGATGGAGCTGGAGAGAGAGAGAGAGAGGGAGGGAGGCCAGCCGCTGCTTCACAACCGGCTCCGAGCTCCACTTGTCAGCGACACGGAGTCGAGAGGAGCGGCTCAGGTGTCTCAGTTGACCAGCGGAGCGTTTAATATATTTAACTATTTGTGGGGGGAAAAAAACAACAACACAGGGTTGTAAGCGACACGCGAGGAGCCCCGAGCGAACCACGTGATCAAATGCGGAAATTGTCCGTTAGAGAAAGTGTAGTGGAGAGAAGAGGGGAGTGGAGGCGTCGGCTTGTGGTCTGAGCTGCTGCTGCTGCTGCTGGGTGTTGTACTAGCTGGACTCCCTGTAACCAAACAACGCTTTCACACACGGTTGTCGGTTGTCTGTACAGTTCGGTGCCCGAGTTTCAGCCTCCGTGGATGAAGCAAGGTAAGCTCGACGGACAACAAAACAACAGAAATGTGCGTTGACAGTTGACGGGAACTTTATTCGCGCGCACCTAGCAAGGACGGAGTCATCTTTCAGGAAGGCTAGCTAACATGTAGATTCATGTTTATGTTGCTCTGACGCCAACTGATATTAATGTTGATTGCAGTGACGTTAGTTGTGTCTGCATGCTGTGTTATGTGTGTGTCAAAACACTGTCAAACCGTAGTTATTATTAATGCTACTTGAAGGTGCACTATGTAGTTTTGGGGTAGACATTTTATGTCTAAACAAGCTAAAGTAAACAAACTCTCTTTGTTTGTTTTTTATGACTGAATAAACAAACTGAACTTAAAGGACTGTCATACTGTTTTACTTTGTTTATATGTGGCGGACCCTGCCACCTTCCTAGCTTCAAACAATGTTCTGGGGACTGTATTTAACTCTGAGAACAGCTTGTTTATTCAGTTATGGGAAAATGATATAAATATTTATGAGTTTGTGTTATTACCTTATTTATATTGTAAATATTAAAATTCTGAGTTTGAATTTCTTCTCCAAAACTACATAGTGCCCTTTTAAGTCACATTAAAAGGCATTAAATGCCTTATAAAGTGCCTAAACTAATGCAAATGAAAGAAATGAGTACAAGAAGGCATTATAATATGCTACTATTGTGACTACTAATGCTTTTGATAATGGTTGATTGATCCCACACTCACATTACCAGTCTAGTCTACCCTCACTTATATAACCAGGGAGGACAAAAGATAACAAACACTTCTCAGTTTCACATCATATTATCAAACAGCTTCCAAATGACCTTAAAACTGAATCAGCATCTCTCTAAATCAGTTTCAACAAAACTTAAATCGTTATAACCTGCATTCAGCTAGGATTTTATTGAAGGGCTGTTGGATTACAACTAATGATGTAGTTTATATGGTAGGTTTTGTACAGGAATAAAGAAGCAGTCCAGTGAGTCATTGTCCACAGATTCAGTGTAACTTGAGTGTATATACAGGGATAACAATGTCATGGTGACGTCAACTTTATACTGATTTCCGGCTGCAACTAATGACTATCATTTTAAATGGTCTTGCAGATTGTTCTCTCATCTCGATTGACTGTTTAGTGTCCAAAAATGCCAGAAGATGATGAAAATGCCCATCACCAGTTCTTTAAGCTCAAGTTAACTTATTTAAATTGCTTCTTTTTTCTGACCTACAATCTGAACCTCACAGATATTCAGCTTACCATTACAAAAGATGAAAAAAATAATGTAGCTGGAACAATTAATCGATTTGTTGTGAACTATTAAATGAATACCTGATTGTTTAAGCTCTAGTAAGAGAGCACTGACTGGTGCAATAAAGAACAAATGTAAAGCCCACGGGTATATACTTTGTTAACGTTATAGTGAGACATTAACCTCACAGTAAATGTTATGTTTTCTGTCACTCCCAGCGTGTGTCTGTTCCACATGCAGGAGATTAAATCACTTTCCCAGAATAACAAGTATGAATTCAGAGCAGGAGATGGCTACCTGTTGCTGCTCGCTGTGGCATCTGCTATTTTAATTTGTCAACTGTGACACAGGGCTGAGGGAGAGCTGTCATCTGACAAAGCTTGGCTTCAGAATTTAAATAAGGGGGTAAATGAAGTTCAGTGCTCACACCCTTTGAAGGTTATTGTAAATTGGGCTTACACATCTGTGTGGTAGAGTATCTTTAACCACACAAACCACCAAATTTGGTCACAGCTGCCCTGGTTGACACGCCAATTCATCCTGTGCATCAATCCATTGGGGTAATGGATTGAAGCACATTAACACTGGACACTAACATCCACTAACACCTGGCCTTTGTCTTCATTGGGAAAGGGCACAATCATACCTGTTAATTGAGTCGGCAGTCACGGTTATTTATCGGCTGTAGCTCTGATTTGTTGTGATGGAAACATGACATCTGGGTGGACACACTCATTTTTGCCCCTTTTCCTTAATGATGCTATGACACCTTGAAGTCAAGTTCGTGAAGTTGAACGCGACACACCAAAAACGAAAACAATAGAAAGGCAAACTCAACAAAAGGGACTCAATTGTCTATTTTTAGCGGGTTTGACCACGTAAGAAAACCCTCATATAAACACTTTGGTATATGTTTGTATGTTCAAAATCAATAACCCAGTTTTCCAAGTTTTATGATGGCTGAATCAAATAAACTTAAAGAGATAACTACAGCTTGACAAGACAAACCTGTTCTTGAACAACAGGGGTTATATTTTTGTAACTTTTTGGAAGCATTGGGACATTAAAGTCTGACAGGGCAAGACACACAAGCAGTCAGGTGATTTGACTGATTGTAAGCAGGCCAACAGTGAAGCTAGATCTGTATTTGGAGGTAAAGTGAGTGAACCTGTGATGTCTGTAATAATCCGTGACTGCTCAGGAAGACTGTGCACAGGTGTGGGAGGAATAAGTTGAACAAAGAAGTGGTTGTTACGAGTGTAACCTGGGAGTTTGTTCAAAGCCTCTCTGACTGTCTGACTGCTTGTGTATCTTTCCCCATTGGATTCCTTTTTAATGATGTTGCTGCGTTCCTACTTTTCGTCCAAAAACAATACAGTCTATAAAGGATGGTCACGACTGTGCTAAATCGTGTACGTAAACACCTGTAAGCTTGCAAAGTTTTTGCACAACTTCCATCCAATCAGAAACACTTAACGTGTCGCACTGCAGCTCTCACAGGTGGAGACATATGTGTTTGAATCCCATCAGTGGTTTTTCTAATCATAGCGACCCATTTAGGCACCCGAAACGGCACCGACATTTCAGACCGTAAGAACTAGATCATCCTCTGATTCCTAACTGTTCTCAGTGGATGTGGCATTGAAAGCTTTCTCTTCCATGATGTGTCACCCCTTCCTCCGAGGGGCAGCAAGCAAAGAAAAAACCTGTTCCCAGCCTCTGAGCTTTTAAAAGAAGGAAGTGCAAACCACAAGTGTTTCTTGGTGTCACTGTTCTTGTAAATGTGAGTGGTTCCTGTTAGAAAATGTGTAAACGGAGCAATTTAACAGAATTACCACCAACAAAAAGAAATAGCAGAATTTTAAGAACAAGGACAGACTTTGTGCAGTGGGTAGTTTTGAACAAGAACATGTCCAAGGCTGTTTTTTCAGTGAAGCATCGCCTTGTTGTTGATATTTCCAGATTGGAATAAGATTGAAATACGATATACATGAGTCTGATCCTTCAACTATCTGTTCTGAGATCAGGCATTAGCTTTGCTGGCATAAAGAGTGTGAGAAAGACTCTTCAGCTTTGGTTCAGGTTGCTGCTTTGGCTCAATTCACAGCAGTGAACATTCGTTATATTCACAGTGTTTGTTGAGAAAACTTAGTTTTGATCTTGAAGGAAAAAATCCTTCAAGTCCTCTATTGAAATAAAAAGTCAATAAATCTTGACCATGATGTGAAAACATGTGCCGAGTCTGTATGTGTGTGAGAATCTTTATGCTCTTGAGGAGGGCTAACAAAGCCAATGAGTGGAAGCAATGAAAACACACAAAAAAGGACTAGTTGCTGATTTACCAGCCAGTTATTTTGGTCAAAAAATGTCAAAAATCTAATTTTTTTCAAGCCCAAATTTTCTTAATTCTTAGATTCTTTATTTTGCTTCTTTCGTCCAACCAATGGTCTAAATCTACTATCCTCAAGGACAAAGAAAAGCAGCACATCCTGACATTTAAGAAGCTGTCAAATGTTTGATATTTTTTGTCGACTAATCATTGCAGCGCAACTGTTTTTTTTTTAACTTGGCCCTTCCAAACATGCATATCAACTTTGGTCTTTTGGTGACTTTGTAGATATATTGGTACTGATGTTTACTAAGCTTGGGTCGATATTAGATATTATTGAATATTGCGATATTTATCACCGTAAGCGATGTTTTTACACAATATCGAATATCTAACAGCTGTTACAGCATCTACTGGCTTTGTGGCTTAAATATGCATTTATGTATATGTTCTGTGTAAAAAAGAGTAGTGGTAGCGGCGCTGGTGCTATCAGTGCTGCCTGTGTAGTTAAAGATGGCGCTCAAGCTGATTTTCACAAAGCACCAGTTGACATAATAATAGCATTAGTTGCTGCTTCAATTCTTGCGGGGCATCAGCTAAGGATTTAGTTTGTAAGGACTTAGCTAAGTTCCTGGTTTTTCACTTGCTTCACTTTTACAGATACTCCTGCCACAATCAGCAGGATTGTACCAACAACATCGCACTTCTTAAACATGAGCGGGGGTTGTGTAGTGAAGTAATGAGTGTGTGTTGTGTTCATGTACAGCTCTCACCTGGTTTTTCATAGTATGTAAAATCACAGCTTTGGAGAAACTGAACTCCAGCCTGAAATTAAAGGCTGGCCTTGAGTATTATTACAGCAGAAGATTACATAGACCTGCCAACTGCGATCCCTTTCACTTATGTACTGCCATTACATTTCTATTATGCCCTATAATGTGTCTTTTCTTTATATCTATATTTATATTAAGCACCTCCCAGAGACATGATGAACCTTTTCCATCTGTGCGAAGCCCACATACAGCAGCTTCAGTCCCCGGCTAATCCTCTTAGACTGTTTTGTTGTTTTCCTTTAATTGAAGCCTCGGTCGGGAGTCGCTGATACTCCTGGCTTGACTAGTACTGCACAGCTGTGCCTGCAGCTGAAACACAGGCTAACCTGCGGTCATGATTTATAAAGAAAAACACCCAGAGAAGCTGACTGTGACGAGCTGCTATTTCCCCATTTTATTCGTCTCTCAGCTACAACCTTCCTCCTTATCTTCCAGGGCTGTTCAGTTGATCTAATCATCGCCTATTGTTTTCTGTCACCTTCTCTCCTCCGCTCTCTATATAAAACTAAATGCTGCTCTCATCGTTTCTTTTATCCTAACTTGTTTTGCAGGGTCGTTCTGAGGTCACACTGCTGAGATGACTAGGCTGTGACAGTGTGTGTCCAAGTGTGACTGTGCTGGACCGATTCCTGTGACATGGCTGCTGCTAAGAAAAGTGAGTTATGATTGTATTCATTGACCTGTTTTAATACCTGTGAAGTCTTTAATATTTAGGTACTTTAAGTCGTTGTTTTGATTTTTCTGAAGCTTTTGGAAACTGTGGAAACATTTTAAATTGCAGATGCTGCTTTGAAGAAAACAGGATAGTGGTTAATATTTAAGATGTAGCCAGTCTGGGCTTATCGACTTTCTCAGGATTTAATCTGACGTTTTTTTTAAATTAATCAATCATGTTGCAACAGGCTGCATAATTAATTGCATGCATTTATTTGAGGGCAAGTGAGGGAAGAACAGAGGAAGTCCTAACCAGTCAAGTCTGGTAACAGAAAGAAAACCAGTCTACTGTTCCTATTTTTCAGATTCCTCATACTCTGTGTCTTATTCCATTTAAAGATATAATATGCAACATTTCAGCATTAATATGTTTTAAAACAACTATCCTTTGTTAGGTTATTAGTTTTATGAATTGTGTACTCACATTGTCCCGAATGTTTCCAACAATGTTGAAGAGAAATAAAGATAACATTTTTATTTGGTCGCCTGTCGCTATAACGTACTGGGAAACATTAAATTAGAAGATGGGAATGTGAAGATTAGCAGCTGATGTTTTGGGTTTATTTTCTTTTTCATAAGTCCTTTGTTTGATTTGTTGGGAAGAGGGTTTACTTGGGAAAGATTTGAGAAACTGAATATCTATCTTTGTTGTTCATTAATAAATCCCTAAAGGGGGGTTATTTCCTGTGTAACTCTGGAATCTTTATTTTTGTTGAGTATCATTTGTACTCGCCTCACCCTAATCGGCAAAAGTTGAGCTGTTTTTCTTAGTTTTTATCTCTGCGAATTTCAAAATGTAAATGACAGTTGTTGGAGCTTAAAACCAACGATCTGTTGATCTCAACAAATCCAGATGTGATAGTCTAACAATGGCGTAGTCATTAGTGCTGAAACACAGATGTTTAAGTCGAAAAATCTAATTGAATCATGGATTTGGATGAACAGGACCAAACTTAACATAAATAAATCTCATCATGTAAGACATTACCTCATCCTTGAAGATTTCTGCCTGATCACCTCAGATTTTCATCAGCAGCGGTTGTTTAACAATAAAGATAACTCCCATGATCCTACGTTATGTCACAATGTCGTGAAACTCCCAACAGAAAGGCTGTGAGCTTGTAGCGGGTGTGTTTTGTTTCTCTCCCAGCAATGTTATCTGATTTCTTCGTCGTTCGGCTATTCTCTTGTTGTAGCAGCAGGCAAGCGGCGTTAGGAGGTAGCTTGTTAATTAGCCGATTAAAATCAATTAAAGGATATGTGTGGGAAACACTGCTCCATCTTTTGCTTTCATTGTTTGGATTGAGAGATCCCTCGCTTCAGGAGTTTCATACCGTGTGTATGATTGTTCCATAAGTGCTCTCTTACATTTGATTTTACACAACACTTTATCAACAATTGTGATATAAATGTCATGTATACTCAATGCGACAATGTAGTGCTTCCTGTATATAAGCCTGGAAGTGATCATGTTTTATAAATCCTATACTCTGCTGCAAGTTAATCTTTCCCCTGCGATTGAGAGCCACAAATGAGCCTTTTTTTCCCTTTTTTTTTATCGGTAAGACATCCTGGAGGCAATCCAGGAAGGTAAATCAATTAAATTTAAATTCACAATTGATTTGTCCTCTCGGTTGGGTTTCTTGGGAACAGGGTGTGTTGAGTCGATGTCGACAGCTTTACGACAGATTTTTGTGAAGGCAAGCAAATTTATTTCCTCAAAAGCAGGAAGGGCTCAATAAAAATGGATGGGAATAAGACCTGCCACAGAGCTGTAAATGACTCATCATGCGTTTTTATCACAACCATGAATATGCTTCATCTCCTCCCCCGTGGAGTACAGGTACTTGTTGTGTTCAAGGACCACTCCGCAGGTTCTGTTCTTTTTGATAAGGTCATCGTATGAAGGGCAGTGCAAAGGGAGCCTCTGTATTGACTTCCTGTTGAAGGCATTTTGCAATTTTCCTGTACCTGGGATGGGCTGAAATGTCACAGGAAGAGGGCTTGTTTCATTTTTTACAGGGAGAGGTAAGAATGTGTTGCTACCTTTGGGAGAATAAAAGTATTTTACAAATAAGAGCTCTCTGGCTTTTATTGTGTAGTCTCTGGCTTTGTTCTTGTTTCCTTGGAACAATTTAACAATAGGCAAGGATCTCTGAAGAGCCACAATATTTAACCTTTTCTTCACTAATGCAGAAAAATGTTAGCACAAACACTCTCCCAGGTGGATGAGCTGAAAGATCGTCATTACTTTGAATGTGAACAGGAGAAACAGCATTTTTAAAACACTAATGTGGTTGTCAGCGCTCAGACAGCAGCTGAAACTAACTCTGTTGCCTTAAACTTTCTTTGCAAACACTTTGCAACACACACGATCGTACTCCATGGGTGGTCGGTGTAGCGGGGTTCTGAGCTGATCATACTTTACTGAATCTTTACATCGGCTCTTTACCGAGCTAATTGTTACAAAAAGTAGCAGGTATTATCCACAACTTTTACCAGTGGAAGCCAAAAAAGGATGTCTCCAAGCGAGCCAAGCTGTGCCATGCAGTGGAAACGCGGCAGTAAGTCTCTGGATAGACAGAGATGGATTAGTGCAATCTAAACCAAGGCTGCCAAGCAGTGAACCTAAAACATAATTGAATTTGTGTTTTTATAAATGCTCGAGTCCCTGGTGTGTTTGTTAATTAATGTGCTAACCAGCTGGAATAGCTTGTGATTCACGGTGGTCACAACATGCTGGTCGTCGCACAACAGCTGATCAATTGCAGTTGATGGTGTACCAGGAAGGAGTGGAAAAGTCCAGCGGCGTTGATTGAAACCAGATGTGGTACCTCTTTTTGGTCCTGCCGTATTTATTTGGAGCGCACTGACACCTCGGTAAGAGAGGAAGAGTTCAGAGGAGATGACAGGCTAACAGAGCTCTGTAGTATTCAGCAGACATACAGACAGACAGATTAGAGGAGAGACAGAAGTAGATAGAGATTAATCTGAAATAAGCCAGTTTAGTGGGCCGTGTGTGTGCGTGCACGCGTACATATTAATTTGTGTGTGCACATGCATCTGTGTAGTAATGGGTCTGCTACCACTGAGAGGGTAAACGTCTGTAAGTGTGTTCCTGCGCCGGCTTTGTCTGAGATTAAACGACCCATCGGAAAGGCCACAGATCTCAGTATTGTGATAAAGAGCCTGACACTGAGTCTTGGATCAGAGCTCTACTGCTGCTTTGATGATCGTAATATTATCAAATTCGCAACATGGCCAGGTGCGATATCCAAATCATAGAGCTGCAATTTCTTGATAGAGGTAAAGGTCAGAATATATCATTATAAATGAATCATTGTGGTGCTGCAGAGATGCTCTGGCCCACAAATCACATCTTTGTGAGGGAACATGCTCGTCTGGCCAGCAAAAATCCCATCATCAACATTTTTTTTATGTTTCAGTGAAAATAAATGCAGAAAAATTACCATTTCAACGAAAATTGTGATGCATGTTACAATCTGAATATCAAAATAATCACAAAATGTTTGTTTTTTTTGCATATTGTTCATGCCTGCTGTTTATATGCTGTATATGCAAAATGAATCAAACGCAGATATGACTTAAAAAGTCAGAGCTGAAGGAGTAAGGACTGATATAAAGCAGTCAAGCCGGTGTAAGATCTGGTTCCTTGTGCCAGATAGCTGCCAGCTGCCCCACAATTTAATAACCACCGTGACGACAATGCAGAGGAGATATGTGGAGGCGGTTAAATGACGTGGTAGCATTTTCAGGTGCCACAAGCATTAAAGGATGTTACATTAATGTTGTAAAGGTCTTGATGATCCAGCTTGTGCTGCTTTTAAAAATCTTTTTAACAAGGTTCATATGTATTGCTCTTGACTTGAGGCTGTGAGTAGAGTCTTTTTCAAAGCAAGTAATTAATGAGGTTGTGCCAAGAGGACTCCTGAGGCCAGGACAGGATGAGTAGAGCTGTAGTACTCACTGCAGTATGCAACGTGACAAACTAGGAACATTTGGGCTACTTACACCCAGGAGTTATGAGTTATTTTGGATATAGAGGGTGCTGGATGTAAAAGCTGTATTCATTTTCCAAAGACCTGCATGTCTTTATGTAATACATGAAACTCTTTACATGGCTTTTATCATCAACTCAAATCAGAATGTTAGAAAATATCCGGTTCTTTAAATGAAGTCGAAGGTAACGGTGTGCACATAAAAGCAGGGAGGTTAAAAAGGACTCAAGGTGCATCCAGTAGGACGCATTCGGCCACAGGGTTTAAAACTCAATTCTAGGCAGCATTAACAATGAGCTAGAGCTTCAGACGACCTTTTTTCAAAAACAAATAACATCATTTGTAGCTTCATTGAATTGCCTCTTTTATTATGATTGAATTTTGAATAAACTTTGGCAATTATGGGGCAATTGCTGTGATTGGCACCTTGTCAAAAGAAGTTAAACCAATTCAAACTGATAACATATTAACCTAAAGCACTGTGACGTTATCCGGGAAATTTCTGTGCTTCTGTTTCGAGGAACATTGAACACAGCAGCAACTTTGAAGGGGGATTTAATCCACAACCAGCGGCTCTTTCTTGGAAAGACTCAGTCAGCCATTATAAAGGGAATAGCCATGAAGCGGGTCATTTAATTCAGCAGCAGTGTTGACATTGTTGCCTTTGAAAGTTAATGACTAAAAAGGACATAATAAGTGGCAGAGAAAGTGTTACTGCCAAAACAACCTTTGTGGGGTTAGTTATTAGTTTGTAGAATAAAAATGTTGAAATGTGGTGATTTAACAGCAGTGAAAGAACATTACAGATCAATACAGACATATTGTTTTTCAATTATTTTATGTCCAATGTCTGAAATTAACCAGCTGATCATGGTTGGTCTGCACAAAAGCATTGAAATGTGTGACTTTACTGTATTTTTTGAGCCATGTTTGATTGTAATCCATGTAAATACCCACATCACATCACTGCCATGTCCAGCTTCTGAAACGTTTCTCCCTTTTTTAAGGAAACACAATAAATTAGCAGAGCTGAATAATGAGTCTAACACTCATTCCTCTGCTGGGTTTGTCTTCACAGCTGTCACATTTCCTGAATGGATAATTCCTAACGTTGGAGAGACAGTTCAGTTGGACTCATTGGAAATTAAAGCCCCCTTTCTTTATGCTTTCCAAACTCCAGAGGGTGTAACGCACCCTTTAACCTCTAACTGCTAATAGACTGGCTTATTGGATGAAAGCTTGCCATTATTAAGCTCAGTGTGTGAATGTAATTACAGTCATGGAGCCCTATTGTATCAACTTCTAGGCTTCCTGCAAAAAGCGTCTTATAGCAGCAGGATTAGTGACCTTAAATAACAGGTCCCGTCGTGGGATTTGATATCGAGCTTGGTCCTGAAAAATACACCCATCACGCAGCGAATACTTTCATTCATGTGTTTTAAATTTTTGTTCTCGCCACTGTCTCACAGTTGGCCATAAACGAAAACCAGGAAAAGATTACAAAAACAGAGCAGGTCCCATTTAAAACTCAGCAGGTTTAATAATGAAGTTCATCTTTATCACCTTTTCCTTATTAAGTGTTTACGCTTAATCTTAATCATTCACTGTAACCCAGCATGAAATCACAACATCTCGTAGTCCACGAGTCAGAAGCTCCACATCCACTTTGAGCTGCTACACTATTTATTTTCGTGGATGCTGCTTTTATTTCCACGGTGCCAGTCATTGTGAATGGTGCTGCATGTGCGATGTGAGGTTCACTGAGGGCATCGGGCTTTCCAGAAAATATTTAGGCGGTGTAGAAAGCACAGTGCAGAAAATAACGCCAGCACTATTCAGACTTGTGTACCAAATTTAAGGGTGCACGGTCAGAAAGTGAGTGGTTCTGTGCTTTTGGATCTGATGTTTGTGAAGTGAGGCATGAAAGCTCAGCTGTGGTGTAACTTCTGTAATCAGAACGGTCATTCACACATTCTCAGCTTTGATTGTGCCAAACTTGGCAGGCAGGATACATCGTTGAGCTGTAAAAACGATTTTCCAGCATGCAAGATGAAAATGATTCTCATTGTATGACTTTTAAATCGTAGCTGATAAAAATACCTTTTTCAATTATTTAATCTTTTGATTGATTCTGTGATAATTCAATTAACCCTTTAGACTCTAAAATATCAGAAAATAGCAAAAAAGATATGACATTTACAACCATATAAAACAGAAAAGCAGAAAATTGTTTCACATAGTTACTTCAAATAAACAAATTATTACATTAACCTGTAAACTGACTGTTAAATTATCTTAATCTTTCACCACTGCAACATTTGTGCATTTATTCGCTGTTATAACATAATACACTATTAAAAAAATGCAATGTACGCATCAGTTTAACACTGTTTGAACGCAAATTAAACAAAGTACAACATTACAACCAGATCTATACAATACTGGTATAATACTGGAAAATGGTAATGACATAAAAATATGATAATCACATAGGAGAAAATTTAAGTATACAATCATATAGACAACAGCATAACAAAATTCATTCTTAAATATTCTGGTGTATTTAGAAAATTGAATCAAATATAGCAATATTCACACCTAAAATCAAATAAATGTTGAGGGTTTCCATCCATTGAGCCTTAATTTGGGGAAAACGGTCATTAAACTGTCTCCAGGTCGTTAACACATACATCTATACGCTACATAATACAGCCCTGAACACTCAACCCTAAATCAAATATATGTGTTAACATACTTCATTATCAGCATTAACTTTTATTATTTGATATCACTTTTTAAAATGACCCATTTATAATTTTCACATTAATATATGAATTTTCAGGCACAGCGTCAGATAAGAAAACTCATTTAAGAATATCAACCTACCCTGACTTTTGTTAACCCTCATCTGAATTTGGAAAAGACTTGGGAAATTGCGCTGTCTAATATCGCAGGAATAAGACATAGAGCCTGCTTCAGTTCAGTCGACATCTTTCATATATGTGGGATCAGAAGGTCCACTCTGGGATATTGTTAATATCGCAAGGTGTTCTGCGCTATCTCTTGTTGAGAGCTTTAGATATTACATATCATTTTAATATAACACCCCCCTGTGTCTCATTTCCACTTTCTACTCGAACGCAGTGATCCTGCACATATGGAACATTATGTAACCACTGAACTCATTATTGTGACCCAGATTGCTGATAGCACGGATTTCTAATCTCTAATATGAGTCTGTATAAAAGTTTAGTGGAACTGGGCCCAAGAGGGACAGCGATGGCCTGTGCTACATGTAATGCAAGGACAATACTGTAAGTCAGCATATTAATTCATTTAAATGCATTAGAGCAAGTATACAGGTCTTCAGGAACAACACAAATATACATGAAACTGGTTGTTTTGGTATGAAAAATTAATTATGTTTCCACTGGATTGATCTTCAGGTTAAATGTTACATTATCACCAGGCTTCATGGCAACATGTGGCACCAGTTTCACCTCGTGTTGGCCTGTCAAATTATCCTCTTTTGACAAAAATCTCGTTTTGCTTAAAGGAATATTTGCTGGTCCAGATATGACGAGGGAGAAATGCCTGCCAATATTTTTCAAAGAAAAGCAGAGGCGTATTCCAGCTTAAAGCTTTTTTGGAAATAGACATAAAAGAATGAAATCTCCCCAACTGTCTGGCTGGCAAGAAAACCTGATTAAAGTCTAAATAGGAGTTAAAGTCTGAAAACTTTATTTCAAAGGTACAGTATATATGGCTGAATATCCCCAACAACCAGTGAATATTTGAAAAAGAAAACATCCGGGATGGATCTTTATTTAACACACCGTATATACTTTCTGCTGCTGTGGGTCTCAATCCAGACAGTGAAAACAAAAGACAGAAGTAGAGAGGACTCATGAGAGTTGTTGTCGTCATTGTAAGAAACACCGACACAGACAAGGTCATTTTTTTAAACATTTTTCATGCTATGTCCATGCCTCTGTACATCTGTAAGTCCATTCATTCCTATGGGAACCTCCGTGATCTCCAATGATATCTCTTATTATTCACCACACATTATTAGTCCTGTTTTTGTCTCGACAATGCCCCGTGCACTTATAACAACAGGGAAAATTAGCTTCAGATCACCAGAAAAGACGGAGCAGTGCTTCCACTCCATTTTCTTCATGTCACACATTACACCTTTAAGAGATAAAGCTGGGTGTTTGTGGTTTGTCACATTTGATTGACAGTGATCTGGCGACGTAAGCAACTGTCCCACAACCGTCAAGAGAAAATTGAAGCTTAACGTAGGACTCCATCGTTATAGTGATAACATGATTGAGAACATTTGTTTTTAGGACCTTTTTTTTAAGCAATAGGCATAACGTTTTATTTAAATACTTAGTAAGTTTGTATTTAAAGTAATTGTAACTTTAACATAGGTGATACCTTCAGTTTTGCTTTATCTTAAACTAGTTGTGTGCACTTCGAAAGCTTTAAAAACATGGTTAAGTCCAGTCTAAAGATGAGAAAATGTAAAAATGTAAAATCCTCCATCTGCAGCCGTGATTGCTGTGCACCAGCCTAATTAAGCCAGCATCTATCTCACTGAATTAATAATGTTGACTCCAGATACCTGTTTATTGTGCTGGTGGAAATGGCCCCATGTGTTTGCTCTCACACCCTATGAGTCTGGGCGTAAATACACCCGTGCCTGACGAGTAGAGCCAAAAGACCTACTTCAAGAGTTAAGCGTATTTTCACTTTAGGTGACTAGGTGCTTAAATCAGAGCTTAAAACACATATCTATGCTTTGTTTTCGCACAGTACTTGATAGAGTTGGCAGTTAGTAAAACTGGCTCCAAAACAAAGCTACAGCATAGCGTCATACTGCTGTTTGAAGAACCTTTGAAGTTTTTGAATAAATCTAGAATAATTGGAAAGATGGTAATAAGACACATGGTGCCCAGGAAGTAGACAGGGTGATGCTGGATATGGTAATCTCATCGTCCAATTTGCACACAAACAGACTGCAGTAGCCGGCTTCTCCGGGAAATGCTCTCCAAATTTAAGTGATGGATGAGTCCCAGTGGCTCCTCTTAAAAGGATATTTGATAAACATTTAAAAGGTCGTGTAAATACACCAGAGGAGGACAATGTATTCCTCGTAACGGTTTGTCTACGTCTTGTTGTTGAGCTTCTGCACATGTCTCACTCTCCTTTAAGGTCTGGGAAAGTGATGCTCTATAATCAAGACTTGAAGCCCCTAGAGCAAAACTTCAGACTGTTTGTTGTCATAGAGAGTTATTGTTTTTTGAGAGGAGGGGGTTTATTTGGAGAGTTTCCATTATTCGCACTGGGAATGAATAAATGCCTGGGCCGGAGAACAATAAATATCAGTGTGCCTCAGTGTCATAGGAGAGCCCTCAAACCTGAAGGGGAATAATATGTTTAGCTTGAAAGAATAAACCTCTTTAACTCCGTTTATTTTGACACTACGGAGACTGGCATAGTGCATTTTGCATTTTTTATTGTAAAGGTAAGATTGCTTGACAATGTATGTGCTAGAAGTCTAAGATCATCTTAATAAACAAATTATTTATAAGGCAATCTGTATATTGTTTATCTCAAGGGTTCAAACTCTATTAGAGCTGCCAGTGGTCTGTAGTCGCTCTGTAGTCAAGTATTTTTATATTTATAAATATTTATACGTTAGGAAACTCCATATCAGCAGGGGACCGCAATCACTGGTATTTAACCCTTTCATACACGGTGTCCTCCACAGTAGACAGATATTTGGAAGCCATTTGTAACCATTTACGTTGGCGTGTCCCAATCACAGGGTGGTGGATCTCCAAAGCCTTGTCCCCAATCCCATTTGATTATTATCTTTGTATGTCTTTGTTATTTTGAGATATGGCATCATAAATACAAAAGGAGATTGCACCAAATACCTCAAGACTTTTATCCAGATTTTACTAACCTGTTGTTATTCCTGGACATGAATGTAAAATTATCCTAGAACGTAAAATTCAAGAAGTAAATTCAAAGCTGTTGTGGAGTAAGGGCATGGTTTTGGGCTCTTTTGAAAGGTTATAAGCTGATTTCTTGCTCTGTAAGTACTTCTGGCATTAATCTATAGGAGTTTGAACCCACCGAACTATTTATATATTTTTCTCGCCTAAATCTTTTAATGCTGAAATAAGCCTGCAGGTGGCCTGTAACTGCCCCTGTTAGCTAGAAAGCAGAACAGGTCTGCATCATATAGTCTTCAAGTTCAAATTTGATAACATCACTGATAACACTTAACACACAACAACAAGGAAATATTCAGACGGCTCAAACCCGAAGAAGGTTTAAGTGGCTGCTTTTGTAAAGCGCTCTGCTGCACACTCCACTATGTCGGTGAAAGGAGTCGACCTCCACGGTTTAATGCCTCTTCTCCTCCTTTAAAGGGATTCGGTGTGTTTGTTAATGTTCGACCTTCAGCCGCTCTCTCCTCTTCCCTCTCACTCAGGTTGTGCGAAGGCAGGAGGCGTGCGCTTCTCGGAGGAGCCCCCCGCTGCCGGAGCCTCATCACACGTTCACTTTGACGAAAAGCTGCATGACTCCGTCGTCATGGTGACTCCGGAGGATGATGGCAACTTCATGGTCAAGGTGTGCAATAGACTGACACTTCATAGCCATTCGATGTTATTCTGTCTTAACAAAGACACAGGAAAGACAATCCTGCTCCAACCTCTTACCATCAGTGTTATCTTCAATCGCAGCACAGTCATCTTACAGTCAGTCCACTGACAGGCTAAGGGCAGCGAGGGCTTAACGCTCCTGTCTGACTGATAAAGGCTGAGATAAATAACTCTGTATCCTGTTTGTCTTCAGTTCCCGTCATTTGCTTGATGTGATTACGCAGAAAATAAGATTTGTAAATCCAATAATGATGGTAACGGTCAATTCAGGCACCACTGCTTTAGTCTAAAAGCAGGATTGTGAAAACTTAGACAAGTTGTGTTGGCATGTAAGTCAAGATATTGCCAAAATTATAAGACCACTGTGATATTAGCCAAATAAAATCTTAATAATTGTGTCATCATTACAACAAGTTACTACGTGTGACCCTGTCCACAGACATTTTTAAGGGACACCGGGTTTAGATTTACTTTTTGGTGCAGATAATTGGGTTTAAATGTATTTGGCTGCAGTTTTGAAGTTGCTGATGTAAGATACCAAAATGGTTTCAAAAATACTTTTCTCTCCCAAATCATGAGAACTAACAGTAATACTAACAGTCGGCAGCCATCTTGGCAACAACCCCAGGCAGGTATTTCGGGCTAACAAGACCAGGCTCATATCTAAATGGATGAGGTGAGAGCCAGAACTTCATTTTAAATGGTCAACAGGACATAAAAACTGCACTTACAGAGTCACAAGTTACATATGATCTAAAATTCTTTAAACGCTTCTTCCATGGCTGTTAAAAGTTGATCTGCAGATGCACTAAATTGAGGAAAGATTGTCCACTAGGACCTGGGCGGGCCACCAAAGTAAAACATATGTGTGGGAAACACTGAAATTGGGTGATGCTGAGGTGAATCTCAACTTTGCGTTTGCGTCAGTGCAACAACACGATGAGCTGATATGTTTCCCCGTTCGGCTGTGATAAAGCAGATGATTGGCTTTCAGGGGGGAGGGACAGGATGTGTGTCATACAACCAGCATCTCTGGCATTGAGGACTTTTCTCTTCAAAAGGCTTTAAGTGGTTTGTGTCCCCTCTTATAAGGTATAATATGATTTTTATTAAAGAAAATTGGATCTAGCCCGAATAAACATTTAAGCTGTTTACGATTGTCCCTAATCTACAGCCGTAACTTTCGATGAACTGCAAATCAATGACGTTAATCTGATGGATGTCGAGCATTTTAGTCAAGTGTAACCAGAAATGTGTTTGCTGTACTTGCAAATGTTGCATATGATGATGATGATCTGGCATGAATCAATTTTAGTTTCAAGGAGTTGTGCGGAAATGCTGAAAAACGTTTGGAGGCACTTCTGAAAAAGATCATGATCTGGCATCGTCACATGCTGATCCAAAATAGTCTGCAGTAGTTTGCTGCCCAGGCTGCCGCCCATTATTCAGTCTCCATCTGCTTCACGGACACCATGTACAGCAGATAACTTAATCCAAGTCCAAGTTTGATGTCCTGCCAGGTTAATAATATCTTTATGGACTCAAACATGCGATGACAGACTGTATGACATATAGGGAAACTCTAGTTTCATATCTTTATAGCGCACTGTACCTAAAGGTCTGATAATTGGTCATATTTTGGGTTGGACTCCCCTGCGTGCCATGTTGTTGGCGGATATAATATTAGAAGGTAACTCTTGGATATCACGGAGCAGTCCCCTCAGTCTCTACAAGCATCGATAGGCTTTTATCTGCAAAACATCCAGGAGAAGATTATAGTCCTTTCTCATCTCCGTTAATCTCCTCTGTCGGCTATAAAGCCACAGAACAATGATATCAGACTTCTCATCTGTTCTCTGCTGTCAGCTCTTAAACCCTGGAGGAGCTCAACTTAGGAGCCAGGCAGCGGGAACAGAAGGTGCCAGAGGCTCCGAAACTTCTGAAACTGCAATAATAATAAGAGCGAGCGGGAAAAAACGTAACCCTGTGTCTGAAGCTGACGGTCAGTGACCATTATCGACTTGTTTAGTCTGTGCAGACTTCATTATTGTGAAGCTGCTGATGATGGTGATGCTAATGAAGGGCGGCACAGATGAAACCTCTTCTGTCTAATTGCACAATTAAAACATAGCTGGTTTATTTCCAAGGCATTCTTCACAGCTCTTTAATCCTACCTAGCAGTTCTTCATAGCTTTATGTCTTTGAATTGGTATTGTTGTAACCATTCACTCTTCACCATTGTAACATTATTATTAGTGAAAATATGGGGAGAAACACGAGGCTGGATTTGAGCCCGGGGCATGAAAGATTATGTGTTTTGGCTTCACATTCCCACACTGCCTCTCGAGACTTCAGACTTACCTAAAGAAATTCTTAAATCTGTCAAATAGTGCAGTTTTTATCTAAGCTAGCGACACGTCTCTGTGGATAACAGTGCTGGTGTATCTCTCTGTCTGCCCAACATTTTGATGCAGAAATTTGAGATACGGTACAGACATTCATTGTCTCCAGAGGATGAATCCGACCTTTCCTGTTGGTGCCTCCGGCAGTTAAAGATGCCTTCTTATCCAGTGAAACATTTCAACATCTACTCGATGGATGTTGAGAGAAATATCTCTGCAACTATTGGACGGATTGCAGTGAAATTGTTAGATATTTATTTAATTTTTAACAATTTTGGTTATCCTTTAATTTTAACTGGCACCATCATCAGGCCAGTATTTACCAATATGTTGGTTCATGACCAAATTACTTCAAACCTAATGACATTTCCCTCAGCCTCAGGGCTCATTATCAAACGTTGCTTAGTCAGGCCAAAACAGATTTCCATGGAAATTGGATGGAGGATGGGTCTCGGCCCAGAATAGACCCGCTGATTAGGATCCAGGAATTTTCTCCCTCTTTCTTAAACATTGCGAGATAGGCCGTTTTTCGATATTTAGGTTCATTTCTCAGGGAATAATTTATGGATCTTGATGGAAGATCTGGCGTTTTTTTTGCTCTATGGGCTTAAAAAACAGAGAAAAGTTTGAGATCCACTGTGCTAAACTAAGATGGTAACCATGAGAAACATTAATAAACATCACTACTGAGTGCCGATGTCGAGTGGCTGCAGTTTTGGACACTAAAGAGTGTAACAATGAGATCATTGTCTACAGACGAACAATAGCCCCTAATGT
Organism: Pagrus pagrus; assembly: GCF_965226575.1. Classification (NCBI taxonomy): domain Eukaryota; kingdom Metazoa; phylum Chordata; class Actinopteri; order Spariformes; family Sparidae; genus Pagrus; species Pagrus pagrus. The sequence continues at coordinate 8,347,764 of NC_140204.1, read as the reverse complement.
GAAAGCAGTTCACAAGCACTGATTTAAATGTTTGAGAAAAGACGTGCACTCAGGCAGAGGCCCAGCCGCATGATTTATCTAACAAGCCATCGATTTTTTTCTGTTCAAGTGGCAGGCGCACAAAATCAAGTGCATCTCAAGTAGCTAATGTTTTTAGAGTGGCTTTCTGAAAGAGTTCCTGCCTGCCGTTGGATGAAGTCCTAGAAGCGTTCGTATCAATTTCTACTGAGCGATTCCTCTCGCTGTTTCGCTGAGCCTGACCTTCTCACTGCGGTCGATAAATTCAATAATCGGGCATGCCTTTCCTTCCTATTTTCTGGGGGTTTACGACAAATTTAAGCGTGAATATGACTTTATCAGGTTGAAGATACAAGCTTTAATTCAGAAGACTTTAAGGTCAGGCCTCTTCTTCTGCTATTTCTCAGTTGTACCAAAAAAAATCCCAGAGGAAAGTTCTGTCCACGCTCACTGTAGCTAAGCCTTTCCAAGCTTTGAAACTAAGTCACAGCCAAATCAATTTGCTTAAAAGCCGTGTGTTTGCGTGTGTGTGTGTGTGTGTGACATGGACTACAAACTTGGCTGTTCACAGTCACAGAACAGCCTGAGTGTGAGTGAGTGTGTGTGTTTGAGAGTGGGCACAGGATACTCCCAGCCCGCCGTCGTAGCTCATCGTGGAGCCGAGGGTGGTGGTGTTGCTATGGAAATGGCCGGGGGGGTGGCGGGTGGGGGGGTGTTGGCGATCCTCGCAGACAGACCTAAGATGAGGTGGGAGTGTGTGGGATGGGAGCGGTACGCAGACAACAGCTGTATGAATACCAGTTTTCATGAATGTTATGTGGATTTCACAAGTTCTGTATGTCCATGCAGCCGGCGGGCGCTTGCTTGTAGACAGCAACACATAATCCTTGTTAATTTTACAGTGTGCCTGTTCCCGTTTCCGATAATGACGGCGAAGCAGGCTATGGAAATGAGCAGCTGTCGGAGCCGTGCCCGCAGATGCCACACATTTTTTTAATTCAAATTATATGTGTTTCTCAGGACAGCCGAGCCAGTGTTTCTGAACTTTGTTCAGCCCAGCCGGTCGAGATGCTCAGATTAGCTGTGATTGTGTTACTTGGAGTAACCACGTTAAGGGTTAATGACTGCAAGGCTGTGTGGTTGCAGGAAACAGGAAACATTGCTTTTAATTAAGAGAAGGGAAATTGAAGAGGCTAAACTGGTGTTTATCTTTCGTTTAAAGCACCACGAATCAATGTTTGTATGTTAATAATGGATCAAATGACTGTGTGTATCCTGAATGAGGCGTCTAGTGACAACCAGAGAGTTATCACCTGACTCAGCAGTTATTCTTGGTTATACTGAGGCTTTTAAGCACTTTCGTTTTGAATTTCTGGCCCACGATTATTTTTTTGGTTAATTTTGGCGTCGGCGTTCAGATGCAGTAGGCAGTTGTTGCAGACACACTCTGTGTAACCTACTGTACACCACCTGCTCAGCAGCGAACGACCGACAGACCGAACCGGAGCTAAATGTAGAGTGAATATCAGACTTGGAGCCATAATACGGGCACAAGCAGATGCTACTGTTGCTTCATATCCCACCTGCATAGCTGCTGTAGCTTTTCAGCTCCTTGTTGGCCTTCACATATCTTTCTCACAGACATTTCCATTTTTGACGGCAGGCATTTTTGTGTCTTAATAGAGTTTTTGAGATTTTTTCGCTAGGAGTTCAATGTCATTTGGGTGTCTTTATATTCCTCTGAAAGACTTCTTCTTCGCCTTCTTCGTGTTCATCTTCTTTTTCGTCCTCTTAATTTTCTTCCAAGTCTTCTTAGTTTCATACTTCTTTGTCTTCTTCGTCTTCTTCTTTGTCATCTTCTTCATCATCTTCTTCTTCTTTGTCTTGTTTTTTCTTGGTCTTCTTCGCCTTCATCTTCCTATTATTCTTCCTCTTTGTCGTCTTCTTCGTCATCTTCCTCGTCATCTTTGTCACCTTTGTCGTCGTCTTCTTCTTCATCATCATCTTCTTCTTCTTCTTCTTTGCAAACTTGCTACCAAATATGCCACCAACTGGCCTGGAGAGTGGAACAAGCTATTTTATTTTGTAACTGGAGCGTGCACAGTTTGTGCGGTCACAATTTGTGGGCTGCGCTCCAACGTTCACACACAGAGCGGACGTTGGCAGATAATGACATTATCATTACACGTACTAAGGCGAACCCTCGTGGACACGAAAACTATTAATTGGACATGAACATGTAAATGTGTTTACAGCTTGTTCCACTGCCTTAAAGTGGCCAAAAGCTTGATTGCGAACTTGCCATTTTAATTTGACCCCAAATTTAATTTATTTTCTATCACTACCAGCCCTGCTGATATGATACATTCTGCTTCGGTTCCTACATTTACGTTTTTTGGTGCTGCTTATAATCAGATCACTAGACCGAGCTAGACCGAGACGTTTACATACCACAATTATTCTGAAAGTTCAGTAACTCTGGTGTTTATCAAGTTGTGTTTGCCCTGGATATGACTCAAATTCAAGTAAGATAATCTGCTTAAGCTGCATGACAGCACTCTAAATGACTGAAAATGACTTTGGTGAGGTTGCATATGGAGTCGCACCAAATATAATTTTATACTCGAGCGTTGCCCACAGCGGTGTAAACCAGAATTTAAAGAGCTCATAAATAAATCTTAGCGTTCGTGCCTCTCTCTCCTCAAAGTGATATCTCACATGCGAGAACATTCAGTTTCTAGATAATAAGAAGTGTTGTATGATAATAAATAGTGAGTGAATTGTCTTGGGAAACATTCAAGTTCACTCAAGTTCATAAAATGTGTGGTATTCCCCTTCAAGTTGAGGAAAAGAATTGCGCCATTGTTTTGGACGAGCGCCGAGTCGTGTGCTTCTCTGGGTGCGCCCAACAGACGGTGTTACACATAGTCCATCTTTAGAAATGAGAGCATCTAACTGCCACCACTCGGTAGTGCCCGCTTTCATTAGACTCGTGAACCAGAAACACTTCAAACCGCTGTAAAAACTGAAATGTAACAGATCACTTTCTGGTTTGCGTCATTGCATCATTTTACAGCCTCTTTGTGTCCAAATCTGCAGCATGAAATCCAAACTGAATGAATATTTCAGCGACGGCCCGTAGTCTCTGGACATGCGTGGGACTACGCTCAAAGACTGATTGTTGTTTCTCTCTGCAGCGCTCCTTCACTGCTCCCTCTCTGCTTTCTCACCTAATGCTGTTTGCAGGCTCTGCTCGGCACGTTGCTTTAACCAGAGGTCATGTGGGGCTGAAGCTGCCGTTCGCAGCTCTAGCTGGAGGGGCTTTGGGCTTTATCTCTCCTCGCCTGCACTTCCCTGCGGTTTCCTTCTCTCTCTCTCGCTGTCTGTCTCTCTTTTTTTTTCTGTACCTGTCTCCTCTGTGAGGCTTTTCCACACTGTGTTGATTCCCTCATGAATTTTTCTCTTTGCTATGTATCAGACTGCTACCTCCACATCCCTCTACCCCTCTCTTCCTCTTCCTCTCACTTGCCTGCCTCATAGTCAGCTTCAACATTTTTGCTTACAGGCAGTATGAGTTGAAAAAGTGTGAATTGTGCTTGAAGCAGGAGATAAGACAGTGTTGTGTTTGGTTGCGTTAGTTATGAGTGCAACAAATAATTCAAGTCAGTCAGAAAATTCAGGTGCAATCTAATTTAGATTATCTTATCTTAACTGTGACTATTTAATCAATTGTGAAAAAGGTTGGCGATTAATTTCCTGAACTATGTTTTTGTCGCTAGAAATCCCTTTAAAATTGAATTATTTATGTAATTGGAGCTGCAACAATTGGTTGATTAATCAGTTAATCAATTGTAATGAAGTTAATCGCCAACTACTTTGATAATCGATTAATTGTTTCAGTCATTTTTCAAGCAAAAATGTGAAACGTTCGATGGTTTCAGCTTCTTAAATTCAACAGTTTTCTGCTTTTCTTCGTTATTTGTGACAATAAGTGAAGAGTCTTTGAGTTTGTGACTGTTGGTTGGACAAAGAAGCAATTTGAAGACGACACTTTGGGCTCAGGGAAGTTGTGGTAACTATTTTTTCACAGTTTTTGACATTTAATAGACTAAATAATTAATCTAATTGTTAGTTGGCAGCCCTAATGATAATAGATGATGGCTGTAAATAAGAGTATGGTCATTGGAGGTTTACTCAATGTTCAGTTAGTATGTGACATTGTAAATCAGGCTTGACATCTACAAATTGCCCTTTCTGTCATAATAACAGTCCAAAACCTAAAGATATCCTGTTTATAATGATATAAAACAGAGAACATCATAGATTTAATCAAGAATATTAAGCAGTTGCTTGAAAAAATTACATAAACTGTGAATTAATTATCAAAAATAGCTGCAGATTAACTTGTTTTTCCTACCACAGAAAACCAACTCCCTATTTTTATGCCTGTTTTCTTTCTTTACAAACTCTGAATGTCATGTTACCATAAATACGATTTAGCTCTTAAATTGCTGACAAATCTATTCACATGGGATTAGTGTTATTGGAAGATTTGGGTGAAATCCAGAAGGTGAATCAGTTTTATTTCCCTGTCAGGCTGAAATTGCCAATCTGGCAGAAGACGACGGGGATTAAGATCACCGGAGCAACAACTAATGGTTTCAATGAGAGGTCTCCCTCAAGGAAAACTCAGCCCAACATTATGGTGCTTGTGAGAATTACTTATCCATGTTACTCATAAAAAAATAATCCTTTATTTATTGAGCTGTAATAGACTCACACCATGCGATGTGAGGCCAAGCAGAAGCTGTTCCCCCCCGTTTAAATCCCTCTCTCCCAGTCACGGTCGGATTAGTCCGAAGTTTGTGGGAGAGAGAAAGACGGCCATTGTTTTTCCCTCCTAATCGTTTAAATCTCGACTCTCTAAATACCTCTCTCCCTCTCGCTGTAGGTTGGCTTCCTAAAGACGCAGCACCGGTACGAAATAGTGTTCACCCTGCCCGAGGTCCCAGCGCTGGGGAAGGATGTGTGTCCGGCACCGGTGCCCAGTCCACACCTCCGGATCACTGATATCACACCAGCACCGGAGGGTAAGCGATCATGAGGGAATGAGACAAACTAAACATCAGCAGTGTGCGACAATTCAGAAGTTACAGAGCAGGAAATTTCAAACAGACAAGAAAACGCAGGAACTTTCTTCAGGGACGCCCCAAAAAGTCCCTGCTCGGGGGGTAGTACTTTCCAAAGAACAGGTACTTTGGGAGTTCAGCCACCATTTTTTAAAATCTGCAGCCATAAACCAGTTGTGCTTCGAGTCAACACATCATCTTAGAGTCAGAGAAGGCAGCAGGAACGGCAGCAGACAGCAGATGAAAGCCGGCTGACATGTAAAAACAGCCGTCGGCAGATTAATTCCCCTTTGCCGAATCTTTAGATCACAGAGGAAAGCAGAGAAAGACGTGCTGAAGGAACATTTCAGCTCCTTGAAGAGTAGTTGCTGTGGCTAAATGTTCCAGGTACCTTGGGTGGAAACACAGTTTAAGTTTGGCCTTTTTAAAACAGCTTTCCAACCTCAAGGCCGTGGACTGGTCAGCAAACCTAACCCTGATAGAGGGGCATCCGTCCCCTCTGTGCACACCTGTAGTTTTCTGCACAGTGCTCAACAATGTTGTCGATATAAAAAAGGCAATCCAGGCACTCCAAAAAAGAAAATATCAAGAAACGAGGTAGGAAGCACTAAAAAGCCTTTGAAGGTCTTTGAAGACCTTATAGTTGAAACATGGTCTGTTTTTTATTGATTGCAGTTTTAAAGATTTAGATGCAAGAACAAAGGCTTATCCGTGTCTTCTTCCTCATTTCTTGATATTTTCTGTTCGTGCCTTCATCGCCTTTGTAATCACCCGAGAGACGATGCATCATTTTTGCCTACATTATGTTAAGCAGAGCAACCATCCGTCCAATGTGACCTTACGTTTGTCCTCATACATAAAGATAGCTTTGATTGTTTGGTTGTACTTTGACCTGGACGCTCGATTGATCTCCTGCTGACCCACTCTGTCCACTGATGACCTGATGCTTGTTGGTCGTCCACCAGTGTTTTGTATGTTTTTGTATTAACGTGGCTGCAAACCATTTCCCCTGTAACAGATAATATAGATACTCTGAACTTTGGACTCCCACACTTTGTACAAAATGTATGTGTCACCGCAATATCATGATGCCAGTATGCTGCGTTTTGATCTGTTCCCTCCTCAGTACAAGTTTTTATCTGATCTTGCTGAGCTACATACGTTAAAACGTTCGCTCAGGCTTTAATAGACACATATAAAAAGAAGTTTAGTGTGTTTTTATTGCAGGCGGACCTGAGAGAAATACTTTGCAAGTTACTCTCGGCGTCATTGTTTCTGGCTGCTCTGAGTACCAGATGGCCGAGGATTAGAGCCGCAGACAGTTCAGATAGTGTTAGCTCAGCAATCCGTCTCTGAGGATGCATAAAAACAAAACTGACTTTCAACCTCATGTTTTTCTATTGAACTCCCGTCACATGTTGTGCTGTTAAAAGTGGTAAACCCCCCAAATGCCTTGAACCCGACCCGGCTAAAAAAAAAAAAAGCACTTTGTCAGAAGAGTAACGGCAAAGTTCCCGACACTAAACCTGCTCATTTAGGCTAAAGGTTATCCTCTAATGTTTCTGGGAGTCGTGCCCACTGAAGGCCTGTAACCTAAGCAGGTTATTGACCTTTGCTTACTGTCACACCCTTTATGTTACTAGCTGTGTGTGTGAGTTTAGTTGTGTTTAACATGTGTTTTACTCATCTCTTGGCTCTGATAGAGTAATTTCCATCATGTTGACTTTTTCTTTTCTTCGCTGCACTGGTTACAGTCTGATCCATATTCATAACATCGCCTCACACAGGGAGACAAAGAACAAATCTGCAATAAATTAAGAAATCCTATCCTTTTTCTTCTTCTGTTTGTTTCTCAGGAGGTCTGAAGGTGACGTGCGAGTACATGGCCCAGCAGGAGGGAGTTCTGTGCGAGGAGGTGCTGCTGCTGAGCGAGACCAACGAGGACGTCTGTGTTAAAGTCAAAGTTCACGCCAGAGTCATGGGTGAGGTTACTTTACCGGCGTGATAAAAGATAATAATCTCATGTGTCCGTGGCTGTGTGTGGAGTACACGTTGCATCACACAGCAGCCTGTAGGTGACCCTTTCTCATCTCTTTTGACGGTTGGGGCACTGAGAGCGAGTTCCCACACCTCTTGCTTTCATGCGTACTTTCACTCAGCGTATAGAAAAACTGACTGGAAACGGAAATAATAAAAACAAAAAGGTTTAATATTGCATAAATGTTGCACTCTTAGCCGAGGTGGAACACTTTGATGACAAAATGCGTCGACTGAAGGGATGAAAACGAGCAGCAGATGAATTTGACATCAGCTCTGCGGTGCGATGAAGAGACTGTTAGCTTCCTCAAATTAACAGAACAACAAACAAACAAGTGACACATAAAATGTGAAGTTGCGAGCTTGTGGTTACAAAGTGGGAAGCAGTGTTCATGATAGGTTTGGTGTTCGAGTGGTTAAATTGCGAGGACACCAACAGTGAGCAAGAAATGCAAATGTATAAAACAGATGAAGCTGTTGAAATCGTGACAATTTCCCCGGAAATTTGTAAAATTATGCAGAAACTCTCTATACGACTGAAATTACAATACAACGACGCACCATCCACTGAAAAATGAACTTTCCAGGCCTTCGCCATTTCACAAATTGTGAACTTTTAACACAGTTAACACAACCCCATGTTAAAGCAGCATTGCAATTCTATTTATACATTTTCATTATGTTTTCCTCCTTTTAAGATGTGATCGGCGCTCGTTTAATGACGCCACCTCTTCTTCACCAGTGGTTTAATGGGACCCAACTCAAAAAAACTGCGCCGCTAATTGTTTTTCAAAACTGAGCCAACTCCTAATATTCCCCTAACAGTAGTAGATGAATGTTTTTTGGTTAATTTGCAGATCCTTTTGCCGATTTTTCTTTTTTTTTATTCTGTTACAGAGTGCGTTAAATTTTGATTGCACTGAACACATGATCCATTATCGCTCATCACGTCTTATCATTTCTTCAGAGTGCCGGGGACTCCTTATTAGAAAAACAGAATAATTTAGCAGTTAGCTGAATTTAATTGGCTTGTAACTTGTAAAACCTTCAAATGAATACATTACATTTTTGGAGATTTAACCCACGCCAAGGGCTGAGACCAAAGACGAGAACGCTCAGTGTGAAACCTGAAGCAGCCACACAGTCTTCAGAAGAGACCGCGATGATACAAAGTTATGTTTGTGCCTTTTAAAACCACATTTTACTGCCTTTTTTATCTTCATAGTACGACAGCAACTAATGATTATGTCCACGCCACATCCTTTAATCTGACTAATTATCTCAGTTAATCACTTGGTCTATAAAATGTCAAAAAATAGTGGAAAATCTATATTTTGATGGATATGAATTGCTTGTTTTGTGTGACAGACGGTCCAAAACCCAAATATACAAGTGGAAAGCTGGAACAAGAGAACGTTTGTCACATTTTCTTCAAATATGACTTAACTGAATTGATAAAGCGCCTGATCATCTCAGCATTGCTTTATAGTTTTTTAGAGATTTTTTTGTCCTTGTCTACAGAGAAATCACATTTTAATGTCAACGTGGATTTTGTCGCACACTAGTTGGATCTCACTTTTTAAAAATCAGCACGTTGAAGCCCTTTAGGTTTACTACAGCTGAGTCTCTAATTTCTGCCTCTTTGAGATTTAAAGTGAGAACCGTCACTATCTTCTTGTGTGCTGCTGCCCCCTGCTGGTGACTCTGTGCTCTTTCATCAGCACTTTGTTTATCACCAACAGCCCTTAAAAAATTAGAAGCTAAATGTTGTTTATGTTCGTTATTACAATGAAAACACAAGAGAAAAACTAGTTTTAAAATCTCTGGAGCATACAGTGTGCAGCTGATCTTTTCAGTACCCCACGGAGGCATGAAATCCTTGGTAGTGCACTTCAAAAATATTTTTTTTTCAGGTGTAAGACTAAAAAAACAGCTCTCTTTGATGGTTCTTGTTCTGCTGTCTGCCATAGGAAAGCTCCCTGTAATTAATTTGCGTTTCCTCGTCTTAAATCAGCGACGGGAAGACATATTTGTGTCAGCAGATGGAGAATTAGGTAAAGGGGGCGTCTCCGTATGTAAATATAGTACAAGCAGTGTGTGCATTTTCCGTGTGCATGCATGCATGTGTGTGTTTGGGGATGAACGCTGGTTGTGTTTTATTTTTACACACAAAGCGTAGCCTGATCATCTGTCCAGATGTACGTGTGTGTAATTGAGGTCTGGCTGGCAACCAGATCAAAAGATTAAGCTCTGCCTCCGCATCTGCTGTTACTCTTAGCTGCAGTGCTGCGTTTAGATCAGTGACATTGTGCTGCTGCTGGACAATATGGTTTGAATACACCACTGTTAAAGCACTCTATCACATTAAAGTGAATATTTTTGGGTTGCGGACGAAACAAGACATTCAGGGACGTCATCTGTTGGAAACACTTACTGACATTTTTCTCCAATTTCATTGCTGACATTTTTCTAACCAAGAAAAACTAAACGTTTAATCAAGAAAATTATAAACAGATTAATCGCCAATTATAATAATCGTTAGTTGAAGCCCTATTTCTTCTTCTTAATATCTTTGAGGTTGTGTTAATTGTGATTATTAGTTCTGAAGCAGTAGATCAATTATTTTGCGGGGGAAAAAATAAGTATTTCAATCATCGCTTAATCATTTTTAGTCTTTCATCGAGCAAAAATACCCAAAATTTTTTGTAAAGGAACTTTTTTTGGGTGTTGGATTGTTTGTAGGACAAAACAACCGATTGCTGCTAATTTGGATATTTTAAAGGGCATTTACGCCATTTATCGACAACTCAGAGATGAAACAATTAATTGAAAAATAACAGAGTGAGTAATCGATACTGAAGAGAGTCATTAGATGAGTACGTTTATTAAATCTAGAAAATACTTATGTAGAGCTGTGCAGTGATTCCTCTCAGTCTGATGGACGAGGGGAAAAAGTGTGTTGCATTGGCCGGGAATCGAACCCGGGCCTCCCGCGTGGCAGGCGAGAATTCTACCACTGAACCACCAATGCATTTGTGAAGACTAAAGGTGCATTCTGGAAATTTTATAGTCACTAAGGCTCGAAATAGTGCATTAGAGAGGCACAAAATAACATTTAAAATGAAATTTAGGCAGTTTACAGCCGTGAGATCACTGTGAAAGGTTCCTGAATATAAAACAAATGTTTCTTTTTGTGTTTAACTCGCTATTTTCCTAAACTGACGTTCAGATGTCACTATGAACAGGAGCTGAAGAGGCTGATCTGTTTGTAACAGCACAGAGTGAATAGTTTTAACACCAGTGATCATTTCTTGTGTCGCGCTCTGCAGCTTTTGAGAGTGAAGACGTGTGGATGGGAGGTTTCTGCGACCCACATGGGAGGGTCTTCCACTGCACGTAACCGGATACTTCCAGATCGGAGGGGGTCGAAGGGGGAACGCTGCCCGTCTCAGTCGGCTCTTTGTCCCACGCCGTGCACCAGTGCACGGATTATATTCCTGCAGTTTTGACAGTGTTAGACTGTAACCTCTCATTTGAAAACGCACAACTAAGTTTGGTTCAGTTGAGCCAGAACATGTGCATCACTTTCAACCCTCACAGATTTTAAGAAACATGTTTTTCTTCTTCATTCGTGTCTCAACTGAAAGCTTGTCCACACACGCAAAATAATTGGCAGGCAGCATCTTTCTTTGGCAGGTATTCACCAAAGACACATTTTGCAGAAGGCAAGGTCGAGCTCGGCCGGCTCTGACCGTCTCCTCTTGGAGGAATATGTTCTTCTCCCATCTGTTTGGAGATGCAGCCTCCCCAGAGCAAAGAGCGACAGGTTTAATGTGTCATAAAAGCACTTAATATGCCTTAAAAGCTCGACTGCACTGCTCAGCAGCACTTTATTACTGCTTCCACTTCAGTGGATTGACTCTTTTTAACGAACAGAAACATTTTGTTTTTCCTTGGTTGTACGCTGCTGCTGCTGCTGCTGCTGCTGATGATGATGATGATGTCCCATATTCTCTTGTATGTTGTGTTTTTTATCCACTTCTGCAAATCAGATCACCCTATGTTGTGAAAAAGGGGTATCTGACCACTTTATTCATATTTTACCGGTCTTTTTATTTGACCCATTTCATCACCGCTGTCCCCTCTGTTTTTCTGTCAGCTCCTATCTTTTATTTGTCATTTCTTTTATCTTATCGTTTCATCATTTAACCACATTTCACTGTTTTTCATTGTTCCTGGGATCCTAAATGATTGATTACAGTTTAGTTTTTATTTCCTGATAGTAAACACACTAATGGTTGTAGTGTTCAAACATTATTCCCACCGCTGCCAATAAAAAAGCTCTTTGGACGAAATATATAATAAAAATAAATAGTTAAAAATGGCAAAATGGCTGCTCAGCAGTGTAGTTTTCCACACGTGAACGTTCATCACTTATTATTTCCCTCTGTAACAACATTTTTTTAATGATTCATCTCTCTTTGCGCCCCACAGATCGTCACCACGGTACCCCCATGCTGCTGGAGGGCGTCCGCTGCATCGGCGTGGAGCTGGAGTACGACTCCGAACAGAGCGACTGGCAGGGATTTGACTGAAGCTCGAGCTCCTGCTCCACATACAGTACACACAAATACACACATCGTAGAGCAGTACACCTACCGAGTCACACACACACCACACACACCAGCCATTCTCCTGAATAGAAAACAGTACACACACACACACACACACACAGATGATTTAGTGCCACGTATTGTGCAGCATGTGATCCAGTGTTCAGTTGTGTATTCAGAGGAGACGGACTTCAACATTCCTCCGCTGTGACGCTCACTGAACGGACAGTTCGTCAGTCTGCTTTCCTCGACTCCTCCAGCTCTCCTGATTACGCCTCGATGTTCCCCGGTGTGTTTCCCTCACTGAGCCTCTCGAGGGCGGCAGCGCTCTGTGAATCTCCGAATCAGTGCAGCCTCAGATCCTTTCTCACCGCCTCTCCTGCTCCAGTTCACTCTTTTTCCCTGACGTACAAACGTGGAGGTAAAGCTGAGGGAGTAAACAAGGGCTCTTTCATTCATTAAGCAGCTTGAAGTTGATCCATAGGAAGAAATACAAACGTGCACAATTCAGGGAAAAGAGTTGAACTGTAATACCTCTGTGTAACCATCAGGGGGCACTGCAGACCACTGTATGTACCACTCCTCCTGTCTGAAGGCTTTTCTGGAGTGCTGCTGCAGCGTTCTCCATTTAAAGGAAAAATCCGAATATTTCCTGAGGCGTAGTTTACTTTTCTGTCGTCCCTATTTTCTCCTCAACCCGCCCTGAACGCCACAACTGAAGTTCTTCTCTGCGTTTTCAAGGAAATCCCAAATATCATGTGTGAACTTTCCCAGAATGCCTCTAAACGTGTGTTTCACCCATGTCTTTTTTTTCTGTGATGGATCTCTGCGTGATTATTGAACATTTGTGTTAATTGGTGCATCTCGAAAGAAGCATTTTGTCTTATATTCTAAGGAATGGACACCAAAATCTGAAGTTTAATGTCCATCCTTGTGAGCGCTGAAACGTATTTCTGCAACCAAACTTCTGCAAACATTTTGACACGTGTTTTGCAGCAACGAGAGATTTCACCAGAAATGCAACATCACCATTGATGATTTGAGACAACATTCCCTTATCACAGCTTTGCAAATGTGAGGATTTTCTGCACTTTCTATCTTTTTAAATGTAATATCTTTGAGTTTTGGGAGGAACAAGACATTTAAAGATGCCACTTTGGGCTTTGGGACGGTTGTTCGGTCTATAAAATGTCAGAAAATGGTGAAAATGTCAATCAGACGTCCTCAAATGTCTTGTTTTGTCCACAACCCAAAGATATTCAGTTTACTGTCAAAGAGGAGCGAATAAACCAGAAGATATTTACATTTAAGAAGCTGGAATCAAATAATTTTTCCTTTTATTTTTCTTAAAAGTTACTCGTACCGATTGATCGATTATCAGAACAGTAATTAACTTTACACTTGACAACTAATACATGTAATAACATTTTTTCAGTGTTTTCGGACCAAACTACTGATCACCTAATCAAGAATATGAGATTGATCGATAGTTGTAATAATCTCGCATTGAAGCGTTTCTGGGTGGATTTTTCCTTTGAGACAACCTGCTGCAGCCCGTCCAGAAGAGTTCAGGAGGGATTTGTTTCTTTTCGGTTGAATTCATGAAGCCTTCAGAGGACACACGCGACTCAAGTGCCTTTCATTGTACCGCCCTGTTTCTCATCTACACTAACTTTACCAACCAGACGACCACACGGACCGAAACGACCAGCATCCAGCTGTTTGTTGTCATTCCAGTGTTAAATCCGGATTCTTCCATTGGCTTCCTTCATACAGGTGTATGTGACTCATTGGTCTTATATCTCAGTGCAGATCAGAGATCAATGATCACTCTCTCAGCTCTGCTTGACTCATATTTGTACTTATAGAGCAAGTGCCATGATCTGGCTGCACTGTCTCCCCATCACACCCTCTTCTTTGACATTTCCTCCCGTGTGAATCAACAGTTTTGTTCTTGTTTCACCCGACTGAATACATCAGCCTTAAAGGAAAGGACTCTGTGTGTAACTTCTCTAGCTGGTGTAGATTAAATAGGTTTATTTGATGTTTGCTTGCGTGTATTAAAGGTCAAAGTCCGGTTTGTTTTCTTCTTAGTGTAAAAAACTAAAGTGCTCGATAGGTTACTGTTTCAAGAATGTAGCAGTGTGTTTGTTGATATCTGCTCCCCCCCCCGTGTGTGTGATTTGTATTTTGTAATGTCAAAAATGAATAAAAATGTGTGTATGTTTGAGTTTTGGGACTCGTTTTTCGGCTCGTGTCAGTTCACGGCAGGAACACTTGGTGGCAGTCTGCACCGCTGCTCTGTGATAGGAAATATCTTTTCATGTCAGAGGAGAAACATTTGGGTTTTTACTGAATTAATCACGTCGACATTTCAGATGAACGTGACGTTACTTTGGGTTTAATTCGGTTAATTATCTGGTCCGAGTGTGGTGTCGTTTCACCTCACGAGCATCAAATCTGTCAGCAAAAACTAACATGATCAGTTTAAGTTACTGGAAACACTTCATGTTGGATGCAACTGGTGTGTGAGGAGACGAAAATCAGCCCCGGATGTGTGAGAGTTCAAGCTGCAAGGTGATTTATTTGTCATCATACAACACGGGGTTGCAAAATGAAATGAAAGTTAGCGTTGTAAATTCATTCATGCTACACAAACACATACAATATATTTATTTATACACATGTACACAAAAACATGATGTGTATTTTTGAGCAGCAGCAACAAGATGGTGACGATAACGTGGACGGCGTCTTCATATAAAAGGTTTGACATTTGGGAATCTGTTAATGTTTAACCGTTTTTCTAAACCTGTTGTTCGGATCGAGGTACAAATAAGTAGAAATGTTACTTCTTTTTAAAATCCTACATATCTTTTATACTTTATATTCTGATTTCTGGATTTTCCCCCTATTATCATAAAACTGCTTTGCTTTTTTAGAGAAAGTTTTGCACTGAAAACATCTACATTTAAAAAAATAAAAAAACTTGTTACCTTCTTAATCATTAACCCTTAACGTTGTTGTTCTTGCACGGCAACACTTTACAACAACCACCATTAAAGGGGCAGTCTGTAGTTTTGGAAAAGAAATTCAAAAAACTCAGAGGTAATATTTAAATATTGATATGATAATAATACAAACGCAGAATATATTTATTTTTTCCTGAATAAACGAGCTGTTCTCAGAGGAAATGAAGGTCCCAGAACACTGTTTGAAGCTAGAAAGGTGGCAGGGTCTGCCACATATAAACAAAGTAAAACAGTATGAAAGTGTGTTGTTCTTTAAGGTCAGTTTGTTTATTCAGTTTATTCAGTCATGAAAACAAAGAGAGTTTGTTTATTTATTTGTTTCACTGTTAACAAACAATAAAATGTTTTATAAACCATTTGTTTAGTGGGTGTAAAGGTTTGTAAACATCAGGTGCAACTTTACAATAAACAATTGCTTAACAAAAGGTTTACAACACATTTAATTGTTTGTTAACAGTGAAATAACTATCAACTTAAGTTTAATTAACTATGAATGAACCATTTCTTAATGATTTGTTGTTATTTAAGTGCATTTATTTGCCTCTTTAAGCCTTCAGTTAGCTTAAAATATGGATGTATTGAACATCTTCTTTGTCTGGAAAACAAGGCTGTTTGAAAATGAGGAAATAAAATGATATAAGTGAATAATTACACTCCAGACTTATATACAGGTAGACTTTATGTTCACCCTGGACATTTCAGCTGCAAAATGCCTTTAGAGCAGTTACACAACTCATCGATGAAATCTGTGAGGTCTCAGTGAGCAGCTGGGACTGTTGGACCGATAAATGACACATGAAGTGCAGCAATAAACCCAAACTAAACCAGAACAGTTGGATGGGAGAGGGCAGGAGAGGGCAGGCTGCACAGAAGTTTTAGTTTTAGCTGGCCTCCACATCATAAAGACAATTATGAATATGTCTGAACACTTTGAGGCTGGGGAAGAAAAACTCAGAGCTTTAATGCAAAATAAATACACAAAACAAATAAATAAATGTAACAAATCCTTAATAATCATGACTGTTTGAAACGAGACGATAAAAAATAAGAGTTTGTCTCCTGCTCCTCCTGAATGATCTCAGACTTCAGGGAGGAAACCTGTCGGATGTTCGCTCGCAGTGTGTTTTTAATGATGGAGCCAACAGGAACAAATGTTTATAATCGTGCTCGTTATTTGGCCTTTTTGCCCACAGTCCCTCTCTTTACGCACACGCAGCCTCTATTACAGTGCGCGCGGTTCAATTCAGCGACTCATGTGCGTTAATTCAGCCTGTAAATGCTTTTTTAAAAAAATCCTGGTTCGGGAAAAATCGTCTTAAAAAGCCTGTGATGCGACGAAACGATTGTTTGAGTGTTGACTGTGGTGTTAGTGTGAGGCCTGCTGGTGTTTGTAGGGGCTCATATGGAGTAAACGCGCACTAAAGCGCGGGCGCGTGGCTGATTCACGTGTGGTAATAAATGTTGCTCAGCTCTGAGATCTGCAGGAGGTCAAAGGAGAGAAGATATGATTATAAAGACGTTAATTTGAGGAGAATTAAAATAAAATGATAGAGAAATAATAATAATAGTCACTTTTAATGCAATATTTTGTATTAACCTTTAATTTAATTACTTTTTACAGGTGTATATATGATTTAAAAGCGTGCAGTTGAATCTTTTAATCGGCATCTTGTTCACAGAAATCGTGTTTATCGGCCGCTCTCAAACTGAGGCTTCGCTGACTGACAGTTAATATAAATTCCCGCTCCTAATCAACTCGATCGGCTCATTATTACAATCACACTCAGTCTGCACGCTTCAAAACAAAGCCGAGTTTTTTAGCAACACTTAGTAGCATCTCAGAATTAATTGTCTTCTAATAGCAATTCACGTTTTTCTAACACGGCCTAAATTTCGTTAAAATCAAATGCAGTTCTGCACGGCGCTCCCGTAAAAGGCACAGGTGTGTTTTGGGGGATTCGTTTGAACGAAATTACACATTCTACATATTTGCTTTCACTTCCTGTGTAATCTGCTTTACTGGGCAGATAAACTGCGCAACATTAATTCACTCGGGCCTTTCTTGGTTTTTCTTCACATGCAGGGAAACTGCGAGGCACCGCCTGCAAACAAAAAGTAAAAGTTTGGCACCTTCTGGGAGCCGGACATGATTTTATCCTGTCACACTGCGCTTAAAGACTCCAAACTCTGACTGGACTTCACTCACTCATATTTGGTTTTAAACTCGAGGCCTGTCCGCGTTGTTAATGCGGATGATCAAGATAATAAACGGCGCGTAAAGCTTAAAAAGTCAGGCGCGTATTTTAGATTCATCCTCTTCCGTCCACACGTTTTGTTTAAACAGAGCTCCGTGAACGCACCTGCAAGCCTCACAGCCGTGCCCGTGTGCAGTTCAGGCTCCAGCTGCTCTCTTAAAAAAAACAAAAAACAGTCTAACCATCTAACCTCTATTAAACACATGCACATAAATGAGTTCTCGGGTGCGTTTTTTAACATCTCTGCTTCTTATAAAGCCTTAAAAAAATGTGCTGAAACAGAAAACCAACCAGAAGCTTCTCCAGAACCGAACCTGCGCGTTTTAATTCATGTGTTTGTGGATAAAGCGTCGGATGTTTGACTCGCACCGCGGCTCGCAAATGTTTGCCATTCCTGCACAGATTTAGTCTGGAGCTCGTGTGGGATGTGTGAACTCTGAGTGGCCCGGTGCCCTCCCTCTGACCTCTGGGATTACAGTAATCTCTGTTGATTGATCTGATTGATCAGGTTCATCTCCACGAGGCCGCAATCCAGCCACACACGGGTGGAGGGAGGGAGGGAGCAGATGAGGCAGTCGGTGCGTGGTGCAAATAAACAATCTTTTTTTTTTCCCCCCTGTCTCTTCCTCCTCCTGGCCTGTAGGCATTCAGAGGCAGATCAGGATCATGAGGCAGGACATATGCGTCTTTTACGCGCGGTGATGAGAGGAGTTTCCAGTGCGGCAGAAAGTCTGATTCAGATCGAACTGGGTTTCGATTTAATCATCGTCCTGACGGAAAAAACAACAACAACCCAGTTTCACCCCCGACTGCGCTCTTAAAGTTCATTCAGATCATCGTTGTGATAAAAAAAAAACTACACGAGCATCACATTAATTTATAGGAAACATCCCTCAAGCAGAGAGAAGAGATCTGAAGTGTTCATCTATAAATAATTAAATAAATTATATAACGTGACGATTAACGAGAATGTGCAAGTTAAAGTGTAAATAAATGGACTCGAGCGCTCTGCTTCAGTGATGATGTCCATGTTGTGTCCGCAGTGTTTTTATTTTAAAGCTCAGATCATTTGTAAGAAACGTTGATGTTTGAGTCTCGCTGTGGGTCAGCAGGTCGGGCCGGACCTGTCTGCATATTCTGATTATTAATGTAAAACATTTAAAACAAATAATAAATGGTGCTGTGGTAAAAGTAATTGAAATCAGCTCCAGGTGCGACATTAAATAATCAAATAATATAATATATGTGATTCAGAAATGGGCCATTCTGCAACATAAGAGCTTTTACTTCAGGTACTTTAGGTATTTTTTGCATTTTAGCTTTTACTTATTGGATTTTGAACGAAACAACAGAGTGTATTGCTGGTTTTACTCAACTAAATGATCTAAATCCTTCTTCCTTAAATATAAAGTAGTATTGCCACATTAGGATTCAAGTCCTGCTTTTAAAATGTTACTTTGGTGAAAAGTAAAGAAGTATTGTCGGCAAAGTAAAGTATCAAAAAGGCAGAAAGATCATTTCCAGACATCAACATCTGCATTAACATCATTTTGAAATGTTGCAGCTGATGGAGATGAAGCTCATTTTGACCATGGTGTAACGTAAATGTCTCATCTAGTATTTTAAATGTTAAAGGTTCATGTAACGGTCATTTTAAAACACTGAGATGTGAGTTCAGGTGTCTTTATGCTTCATACACAAAAAACACTATGTTGGCATGTTGAGGATGAGCTGAGAGAAGAAGCTCACTGTTATATTTAGTTTTTATCCTTTTACACTCCTCAGATTGTTTTTGTTTCTTTATCAAATAACTAACATATATTTCTATAATGTCCTATATATATATATTTGTGTATATTAATGGAAGATTATAGCAAACAACTGACAAACAACAAACAAATCAACAAACTAAATATATGTAGTGGAGTAAAAGTGCAATTCTGTCCTTTAAACTGTGAAGGAGTAGAAGTATAAAGGAGCATAAAATGATAATAAACATTATTTGAGAAACTGGATATTATACCACTAATTTTACAGAAGTTCAAAAGAGCCAAATTAGTGTAAATCTGTCTTAGTTCAGTCTTTTATTAAACAATTAAATAACACAGATGTCAAAACAGAAACATTTATATAGAGAGAGATAAAGAGAAGTGTCCTTTGTGTCGTCGTGTACAGGAGAGCAACAAAATAAATACATGACGAGTAGTTTAAAGCAGAACATTGTCGTCTGAGATGTAGTGGAGTAAAAGTATGAAGTAGCCGATAAATGGAAACACTGCTTCAGTACAATAAGTACACTGCATTTCACTACATTACTGATTTTATAGAAGTTGAATCGCGCCAAATCAAGTCTTTCTTCTAAATCAATCTATGTAGTAAAGTAGCAGAAAATGGAAATACTTAAAAAAAAACCTTGAAATACTGCTTAAAAGTACTTGAGTAGCTGTACAAGTTCAAAACTGACAAAACAATACTTACTTCTTAACTAGTGTAAAACAATCTCTTGTCAACACTGATATATATATAGAGAGAGTTAAAGATGACTGTTCTTTGTATTTTTATGAACAAAATAAATAAATGTAGTGCAGCTTAAAGTAGAATATTGTCCTCTGAGATGTAGTGGAGTAAAAGTATGTAGTAGCAGAAAATAGAAATACTGCATCAGTACACCAAGTATACTGCATTTCACTACAGATTGTATGGAAGTTGAAAAGGGCCAAAACAATTATTAGTTCTTAATAAATCTGTCCATCTATCGTAACAGTGTAAAGTAGCAGGAAATGGAAATACTCAAGTCGAGTACGAGTAGCTGGAAATACTGCTTAAAAGTACTTAAGTAACTGTGCGTTACACCACTGATTTTATAGAAGTCCCTCTCGATTTATCTAAAAATTAAATAACATAGATGACAAATTGATAAATATATATTAATATATAGAGAGAGAGAGAGATAAAGATGATTGTCGTTTGTATTTTTTGATAAAATAAATAAACGCAGAGAAGCTGAAAGTAGAATATTGTCCTCTGAGCTGCAGCGGAGTAAAAGTATAAAGTAGCCAAAAAATGGAAATACTCACATAGAGTACAAGTAGCTGTAAATACTGCTCAAGTACTTGAGTAACTGTACGTTACACCACTAATGTTACACAAGTCCAAACGTGCCCAAACAACACTTTGCTTGTAAAATTGGTGTAAAAATGTCTATTTTATCTGTGAGGTGTCAGTCAGTGCAGCAAAACAGCCTTAATGGCACAATTTGGCCCAAACGCACGCAGTCAAAAATGGTTAAAATATTATAATGACAGAATGACAGATAAATGTTTCTTAATAGACTGAAATCAAAATGTGAGCAGTCTTTAGAAGAAGAAGAAGAAAAAAAAGTAAAACATGGTGGAAGAAAATCTGCTTTTTTTTTTGGAGGGGTTTTTAGTTGTGCATCAGAGAAGAGGGGTGAAAACACAGGGAGGAAGGAAAAGTGTGTGTGTGTGTGTGTGTGTGTGTGTGTCTGTGTGTGTGTCGCAGCACAGCAGCAGCAATCAGTCCCCTCTTGTCTCGCTGCTGAGTGCGGTGTCTGATTGACAGTTTCTATTCATCCTCTGTGAGATTAGGCCAGCTGAAAGGAGTAACGACCCATGGCTGTGAGCAGTAATTACGGCCCCTCGGATAAGAAAAATAAGAAAAAACACACATGGCAAAACTATAATTATATAATCTCGCTCCAAAAAAAAAAAAAAATCCCCTTTTTTCTCCCCTCCCCTCTTCATTTTTTTGTGTTGTTGTTGTTGCTTTGAAAAGATGTTTCACCTGTAAAGAGGAGAATCCAGTGAAATTATCTCACAATCACAACAAACTGCAGGCTGCGGCACAAAATGGGGCCTCCGGCTCGATGGAGACGGTCTCTGCATATATACAGTAAATGACTGCGAGCGACGAAAAGACAAATAGTACGCTGACTTTTCTGCTTCTGCTTGATCGAGGTGCGTCTGCGTGTTAACAGCTCATTCAGCGCGCAGATCCACGCGGGAGGAGTGCGGGGCGACGGCCGCAACATCATCCCCCCCACACACACACAAAAAAGCCTGGAGGGCCGGCTGTGCGTGAGGAGGAGGAGGAGGAGGAGGAGGAGGTGGTGGACAGAATAACGGGAACACCTGTTGAATCCAATAACTTCCGTTCAGATTCAACTCGTTGCTCCTTTTCAGGCTTTAAATAAAGCGCGTTTTATGAAGCGTGTTGTGTATTTTATG
The DNA here is from genome assembly GCF_965226575.1 of Pagrus pagrus. Classification (NCBI taxonomy): domain Eukaryota; kingdom Metazoa; phylum Chordata; class Actinopteri; order Spariformes; family Sparidae; genus Pagrus; species Pagrus pagrus. The sequence goes on along the minus strand of NC_140204.1, from coordinate 8,326,433 downwards.
TGTTTCACATCGCGGGTTGTTGGAGGTCGATGTCTTCAGTTTTGGGTTTCCACAGGTAGCCCTGATGTTTTTGCGCGGATCTGACGCACAAATCTGATAAAAACTTTCTTTAGGTTTGATCCAGATTTTTGCTGAATGAGCTGCTTGAGCAGCGTTGATGGACGCAGTTGAAATTAAAAAAATAATAATTGGAAATTAGGTTTCGTGGCTCTTTGTGGCGCGATGACGCACCGTGCTCTCTGAGTGAGTCAAGTGAAATGATTTTTCTTTGGCTCACAAATCACGATTTTTCACTTACTGACGCATATTTATATTCTTTAATCAGATAAGACAAAGCTGAGCTCTGGGTTACATTTTAATGAAGAATGCGTTTATAAAAGCACTTGAGGAATAAATATAAATATGACTGCAGGCACAGAAACCTTAATACATCAACTTTGACACGATTATCCAAAATTAAATTAAATAATCTATACTTTATTTTATTTTATTTAAATAGTGGCTTATACATAAGGGCCAGAACGGACTATGAATAATTAATTTATTTCTTTCAATGGTCCCTAAATCACAAATTTGTCTTATTCATATATATTCAGACTGTGTGTAAATACGAAAAACTGATTTAGGGACCACGTCAGGTGTTTTTTAATGAAGCATCTATAACCTAAACACTTAAACCAGACATTTAAACGTGACGGCAGACTTTCTCACACAAACAAATACAAACAAACACAAAACACAGCAGATTTTTTGGCGTTAATATCCGAAAATTCATAGAAAATTCAACATCAGCCTCCATTAATCGGTCTACACATACGAAGACGGATATCATCGTTTAAAATCTTCTTTTCATGGCCCCCCAAATCACAATTTTGACTCTTGATTCGGATAGAAAAGATAAACCCTGGGTCACATCTGGCATTTTAATGAAAATTTGGGATTAGCGGAGCAAACGTTAAACATGAAAACATGGCTATAATAGAATATTTAAACGTGACTTCAGGCTTTCTGTGTGTGTAGAAACTGAGATCCAGTCAGATAGGCTGACGCGGCGAGGCAGTGTGTAATAAAACGTCAAGATCGGCCGCGATTTATCGGCCTATAGCATATAGTGATCCTCTCTTCATATTAGGAATTTTGGGAAGCATATGATGTGACATCGTGACGCATTTTTACTTTAAGTTTAACCTCACTGGGCCAGAAGTGCTTCTCCCTCTTGGTAAATTACTACTCGGCGCTGATTTTAGGGGATCGCAGCTCAGATTTCGGCCGATAAACCCGACGAAAATGTGAGGTTTCGCTGCCGCTGAGCGGGGAAGCCCGTCCAGCGCTGCGTTTGGCTGTTCGCAGAGCGGCAATAGCGCGCACAACCATCGTCTCATGTCTCCTTCCCTGATCCCGGTCTGCAGCGCCGCTCATCCTCTTGTCAAAACGTGCCCTGCCCGCGGACCAATCGGCGACGAGCCCTGCGTGGACAGGAAGTGACGCGCGGGGTTCCTGCCTCTGTAAAGTGGAGCCCGTGTCACCACAAATATTATCCACACACCAACAGCTCTCCTCTGGTAGTGTAGGCAGGGTGTATGAGCCGGCCCCGCTCAGACGTGATGTTTCAGCTGTGAAGCAAATTATACAAACTGACAAGAGTGCTCGAGACTCTATCTGAGAGCAAATGTGACCATTTCCCATTTTCCCGACAGCCCCTCTCCTGCAGGGTTTCCTTTTCTTGTGGGCTCCCTCCACAAGCAGAAGACCACCGACCCCCTTATGTGGCCATCTCACCACATCCAATCACGGATCCGCAGACGCAGCCGATCAGACCGGGGCTGAAGTAACAGGCTGCTGCTTTTTTTTCGGACAAACCCGCAGAAACTTTCCTCCTGGCCTGTGCACGCTGAACTGTGACCGCTGCCGTGTGGGCTCTTTTTGTGCACCGCCCGCCTCTTACTTTATTTCTACGTGGGTGAGCAGTGTTGTGGCACCTCCCCGCTCCTCCATAGATCTGGTTGCCCTCTTGCACCATGCGTTTCTTGCGCTACTATAGTTAGAGCAAGGATCCCGAGTTTTTCTCCCCCTCTCTTCTTTGGTTTGGACTCCGGACCGCGCGTCATGCCGCGACACCTGAAGCGCACCCCGGTCCCGTTCCAGGACCGCATGGTTCCTTTGTAACTGGATCTACTTTTTTTATTTGGAGGGAGAGGAGGGCATGCTCTCCTCGTCTCTGGAGAACACTTGCAAAGAGGAGAAGAAAGTAGAAAGAAGAGGGTGAGCGGCAGCGACAGACGGAGAGGGAGGGAACATCTCAGAGAGTCTAACTTACTTGTAGATGTTTGATCAGGCCACGACTATGGGCGATGGGAACCACCGCTGTGGACCCAACCCGCTGTGCCCGGACCGGATGGAGACAAAGTGCCGCGCCGAGATAGGGAGCCGGTCCCCGGTGCAGAGCTCCACCGACACCCCGGGGACATCAGCGTCCACCCCGACGTCCTCCAGCGAAGACGGGCACGACAAACTTTTGGGAGTGGACCCTGACTACTGCCGGAGGATATTAGTGAGGGGTAAGTGGACGGAAGCAACGCAGAAAAACCCAGAAATTCTCAGACTGGAAATGTGCGAGAGTTTCCAGGAAACTGAGGCCATTTTAAGTTCATCGCTGTTATTTCATCCAAAATGGTCCCAATTAGAGAATAATGACTAATAACAGAGAGTCACAACAATTACACGAGTCAAGATTAAAATAACAAAAAACGTGTGTGAACAAGGAGCTTGAATGTGGAGTTGCGTGTTTGGCACTGTAAAATAATAATAATATATATTTATCATAGTGTCAAAACGCGTCAGAAACAGGAAGTTAATTTCTAAACAAAGTGCTCAACAATACAGCACCCCAGGTGCAGGGGTGGGCTGCGATAACAGCTCCTGCTGGGGCAACAATAGCACTTCCGTGATGCCCAAATTAATGTGACACCGGACCACACCCGCGAGGGTTAATTTTAAAATTAAAAAAAAATTCACGTTGCCGTATAAAATAAAATGTTTGTTTTGGCCGCGTGCTGTTTAATATGAGAATATGTGAATTGATCGGCTCGGATCGATAATCAAAACAATCACTTTTTGTGTCAGCTTAGTAATGTGCGCTGAAGGTTGTGTGTCAGGGAGAGAAAATGAAAACTGTTGACGATAATCAGGTGACATTCAGCCCTCGAGGCTGTTGTGTCGCTTTTATCAACAAAGAGGCAAAAAACCCAACAACAACACACACACAGCTCTCCACTATAAAGCTGTGTGTGTGTGTGTGTGTGTGTGTACTTGCCGGTCGCTGATTGCCTTTGTGTGCCAACGTTATGTTAATGAACGTCAGAATAATATTTAATTCACTATAATGCCGGGTGTCCACGCCCTCCTGCAGGAGGCCAGCAGCCTCCCAACCACACCAGTCCTCTTTAAAAAATCCAGCAAATTAAGAGAAAAGCACAGCAGTCGAAAACACCCTCAGACTAGGGTTTAAAACAATTGTCAGCATTTGCGTTTTTATTCTTCTGTATTGTAAATTATGGATTGATTGAGTGGAGGAGGTTCTGTGGTTGCGTTACAAGACGAAACACCCCTGAACAATTTCTGTTTAATTAATTTGTGCACGTCAAATTATAGTAAATTAAATAGCTGAGTAAAATGAGTGTGGTTTGGTTGCATGGACGCGTACAGAGCGCCAGTGACACCGACATAAAGACCACATGTATATCGGCCTGTCGCTCTCGACTCGGAGGTTATTTAAGGTTATTCGCATTAAAGATGCTTGTTATTATTGTATCCAGCGCGCGGGCTGAACATACGGACTGTTATAGACGAGCTCAGTGAGGGGAAAAAATAATAAAACTACAAATATATTATGTGAGGAACATTTAAAGTCCCCCGCATTAAGGGTATTTAATAGGCGAATAAGAGAAAAGTCAGGATTTAGCAGGATTTCCTTCCATTCAGAACCCCATAAAGAAAAAGCTAAATTTAAGCTTGCATTCAACATTTGTGTGCAGGATCTTTTGCAGTGGTATGCAGGCCCTAACTGTTTTTTATGTGTGGACGGAATCAATATGTCGGCCTATCACTTCTCGCTTGTAGGACTGTAGGACACAGCTGTGGATATTATGAACACTGGTGGGTATATATTTCTTTTTTTTATATATTGAAGGTTGACTCGTGCCGTCTCCTCTGAGTTTCTTTAGCTGGAGAATAGTGGATTTAATGTGACCGAGTTTTAAACAGGCCCCGGTGAGCGACGGAGGAGGCGAAGAAAGATGGCGAAGAGAGGGGGGAGAGATTACAGAGCAGATAAATAAATAAATAAATAAATAATATAAATCAACCCAAAGCAGCCTTCTTCTTCCCGATGGCGCCGATCAATCGTAGCAGAAGGCTGTAAACGTGTTCTTTGTACGTTTATTGTCGATCATTACACTGTTTTTAATATCATTTCCCTGCTTCCGGTCACATCCCGACGTGTCTCCTGCGAGATCTGAGCTGGAAAGTGTTCATAGTCTCTCTGTGAATCAGTTAAACACACAGTCGTAACTCTGCTGCATCAGTCGCTGGTTATTAGTGTCCATTATAAGAGGAGGAAGAGGCCTGCAGCAGGACAGCGCTGTGTGTGTGTGTGTGTGTGTGTGTGTGTGTGTGTGTGTGTGTGTGTGAGGCGGGTTTTTTTTTTGTGGTGGAGGTCTTGGAGGCCCACAGCTCGCACTGAGCGATCGACGCCTGTAGTGTGAGGATTTGTTTTCTGAAGTCTGGTTGCTCGGGTTTTTTTTTTTCTCTGCAGAGAGGCCGCGGGGTCACCGAGAGGTCAGCAGGTCTGCGTACAGCCGCAAGGTTTTCCCTCCTCCGCCCTGCAAATGTTTTCCATCGCAGCTTCACTTGTGTCTTGCGAGGAAACGTGTAAACGTGCACCAACACCGCCGCGAGCCTGTATATCCGTGTCTTTGGTGCGCAGTGTCTTTACGCGTGCGTAAAGATGGAGGCTTGTTCAGGCCTGATTAAAGTGTTTCATGCAGACCAGGACGCACGTATAAGATGCGTTTACTTGGTTTGTATCATCTGTTCCCCTGCGTGGCTTTACCCACGCCGAATGATGCGTTTACGTTGCATCGCCACGCTTTTTTAAAACAAACTGCTCAAGTCTGACTTTAAATGATTCAACTTCAGTCTGAACTCTCGGTGTTTCGCTTGTGTGTGTGTGTTTTTTTTTTTAGCCGGTGGCCTACCTATGGAAACACTATGGCTCAATCAGTTTTGTTTCATATTTAATTCAAGGGGCTTCATATTTTATTGGATTGCATATTTCATGACTTCAAAACCTCGGACAAAGAGGAGGTCGTGTCTGGCCAGCGCTGCCACTGAATGCGATAAATACGAACAAATATTCTCGGACACTGTAGCAAGAAATACAACGATTTAGAGGATTGTTAAAGCAACGAATTGTGAATTTTCTTTTTTTAATTTTCGTCTTTTTTCTTTTGGACAATATCCTGAGGACTTCTGGGTCCAGGGCGGGGTGCAACAACTGACCCTCAGCACTCAGGACATCTAATATTATGTTATTTTAATTGCCATAATCTACATTTTTAATATATATATTGTTTTTCTTCTATTTAAATTAGTTCAGATTTTCCTAAAAAATAATAATTTGCAAACAAACATTTTTTAATTTTTTAAACGTCTCAACTAAACGTAAAATAGAAAATAAATAAAATGCACAAAAGCACCAAAAGGTCGACACACGCCACGTATACACTATATAATGACTGTTTGTCCAAGAACCCACGCACTATGTTGTTGTTGTTGTTGTTGTTGTTGTTGTTGTTGTGGACGCATAATGACGCACAGACATACTATTTGTGGTGTAAACAGTTGTGTGTAAAGCTTTCCAGCCAGTTCCGGAGTGAATTAAACTTCACGCAGAGAAAATGAAGCTGTGGTTTGATAATCAGGACAGATATCCAGTGCTTCAGAGTCAAACGAGGAATTAGGGCAGGACTGAGCAAGAATTCACCCCGTGTGCATATTTCATCAGCCCCTATTTCCGATAAAGTCCTCCATAAATAATTCTGCATGCCCTCGTGCTAATTTGAGGATTTTTAAATTTGACTTTCGGTCAATGAAAACACGAGACGTTTCCATTTTTTGGAGCACGGCATGCACAATTTACTGACGGTGACGCAAGGCAGTCCGAGGCTAATTTGCGTGTTTGGAGTCGTGGACATTGATTCACGAGGGAAGAAAACTCAATCAACAAACCGTTAACCTTTCCCCAAACACCCCATACAAATGCTGCGTATGGATTATAGGCTTATAGTGATGAGGGCCGTGTTTGCCTTTATTATTATGAGCTCTCTCTCAACAGCCTCGAGTTTGAGCACAATTACAGAAAAGCGTTTTGGTTTAATATGTTATTTTTCAACACGCAGTTCTCTTTTATAATGAAAACAAAGCTTTTATTCAGGTTTGTTATAAGCTGCCTTGTGTTTAAAATAACACACATGTAGCTGGTTTTACGCACAGACGCTCATGCATCCATTTTTTTTCCCACTCTAAGGCCATTAGCCCATAGCCGTGCTCATGAATATTACATAAAGTTTGGCACAATGTGAGCCTATTTCACTTTAGCCTCAGAGAATGGTGTGTTTATCTGTTCTTTTATTTCTTTTATTTAAAAAAATATTTATTTTTTCAGCCCAAAACTACTAAAAAAGTTTTAGTAGCTTGTTTGAAAAATGTTCTGAGACTTTGTTTTTTGTTGTTTTTGTTCTTGGACAGACGCCAAAGGCACAATCCGGGAGATCGTGCTGCCGAAAGGCCTCGACCTGGACCGGCCCAAGCGCACACGGACCTCCTTCACGGCCGAGCAGCTGTACCGGCTGGAGCTCGAGTTCCAGCGGTGCCAGTACGTCGTGGGCCGTGAACGCACCGAGCTAGCAAGGCAGCTAAACCTCTCCGAAACACAGGTAAGAGGACGAGCTGTGTCCAGAGAGACAAGTGCTAATGTTTTGGGTCATAAACTGTTGTAAGAATAAAACAAAAAAACAAAAACAAAAAATGGAAAATTAGAAAAACAACTATGCTAGTAGCCTAGCCACCGGTTGCTTGTTAGCGCTTTAGCTTCTCTTTTTTTCCTTTTTAATAATACTATGTTATATACGTTTATTTATTAGTTTTATTTATTATTACCCCCTTTCACATGAGCTTAATATTCAAAATACCTTCATCACAGGTGTCTCCTTTAATTAGCTCCTCGGCCAATCAGAGGCCAGGAGTCGAATAGCTGCCCCGCCCCAAAAAAACACCGCGGGCCGGAAAAATGTTCACAATCCGACAAGAGAGGCAGACTGTTTAATTCAGATGTATGCTCCATATATTCAAGGAGAGGAAAAGTCACACATTAATCATAAATAGGCCCTCGAGGTTTGAGCGCGCGCCAATAAAGGCCTTAATGAGCACGAAGCCCATGGCCTCACAGCTAAAGCAGTGTACACATGGATGCGGGAGCTAAGGGTGCCGAGGGGGCTGCAGCAACCCCCTAAAACGAGGCTATAACATACGCCGAATTTACAAGAAGGCCCAAATAATTAAGAATTTGTCAGACACGGCGCTTCACATAGTTTATTAACTTCCTCCTAGCTCGACAACTCGCAAAAATGAAGGATTTTATAAAGGGAGTCTGGGGGATTTTCTCTCCCTCTGCTCCTCCTGCTGTTGTTGACTGTAGTCGATGTGGCTGCTTTGACCTGTAATATGTTGGTGTTGCCAAACGCTCTCAAATTGCTGTAAATTATTGTTAATGACGATCAAGATACGTGTTATCCTGGCCAATCAAATTAATGCAAAAATTGTCTCGCACCATTTATTATGACGTCATTATGTAGACTGACCCCTCGGCACCTCCGGCTGGTAGTCCATCCTTACATTTGCACACTTATTGCGTATTTTTCTAGAGGCTATGATAATTTATGTAACCAAACTCCATTTAGAAAATGTACAATTGTGTGCACACGTCCATGAAACACTGAGTACAACACCACAGCCTCAGAATCAGATGAGTCACGACCTCTCTGACACATGAAACACAAAATTCATCATCAGCACTCCCAAAAAAGGCCGTTTGTTTTCACCATGGGGCTGTTGGATTGAATTGCGCACTGTATCTACATGTGCGTGACAGAAGGAGCACACTTCATGCGTGGCCGAATGGCTGCATCTGATTCGTTCACGTCCTTAAAAAAAAATGGAAATAAACGCGTCTTTGCTTCCGGCGCAGCACCAACAGTCACCATCATCAGATTTTTGTCTTCAGCAGCGTCGTGCTCGTGTGCTGGAGAGAGAAACTGTTGAGCCTATGTGTTGCTGGCCGGCAGACCGGCCTGTCGGCTCATCCGGGGCTCCCCTGAACACCGCAGACATTTCATGGCACTCACTCATCGACCCTGCGCGCTTCATTCAAAATCTTCCCTTATGATCTCTTGTAATGTCCTCCTACAGCACCACATCCTCTTATTAAAATGCGTCTTCCTGTCCCATGTATATGACTATATTTACGCAATAATAACACACTGGATGGCAGTTTTTTTTAAAGGTTTCTAGACCAACATTTAATCCGTTTTTAAGCCAACAAATTACAAATGTTTTACACAATATTACAACAGAAGCCACTAAAACCAAGAAGTCAACACACTGTAGGTTTACGTGCGCATTGGTGTCGAAAAGCGTAAATCTGTTGTTTTTTATCATCTCTGTGGGCCTGTAGAGGACGAGCCCCTGAACTCTTGAGTTTTATGTCTGACTGAAAACCTGCCGACACTTCTTGACTACACTTCCTTACTTTTATTGCTGTATTCTTCAAGCACAGATCGTAAAACACGTCTTGTGCCTGTTGGATGTGCGTCGCCAGATCGTCCTATAAGTAGTTAACCCCGCAGACCACACTTATCATAAAAAGGGGGGTCTTGTAATGTCTCCAAAACTTCAAAAACGTACAACTAAAGTAGGAGGATGCTTAAATCTTCGCCTATGTCTTTTATTTTTGCAATAAAGCCAAGGATGCTGCAGGTTTCAAAGCGCTTCCTGCGTAAAAAAAAAACAACAAACACTTGTTGCAGGAACTTTACGCATCATCACAGTGGAGTGCGCCAACATAAGCAACAAAAAACGCACTCAAACATAAAGGTGGTGGGGAAGGAGGTGTGTGTGATTGTGTGTGTGCAGATTTGGGAACAGAGCGGCCACTGTGTCCCTCATTAGTGCTGACACTAGGGGTGTTAATGGGAGGGCCTCAGCTTCCTGCTGCTGGGGAGGCGCAGGGGCGGCAGGTGATTGGCTGAATGGGCCCGTCTGAAAACTGCCTGACCTTCAGAGTGAGAACAAAATGTAAATAATAAAAAGTGTCCCGCAGTAATGGCGTGAAATATTAAACCCATTGCTGTGAAATTTCTTAATGCTTACGCTGCTATTGAGGCAGCTTTTAAGCGCGATCGAAAGGCTTTTAGTTGGCATTAGTGGAGTTTTCTTTATTTTCTTTCTGTCTGTTTTTTTTATTATCATCTTCTTCTTCTTCCTGCATATGTTTAAGCAAATGGGCGCCATTCAAGGCTGATCACACACAACACACACACACGGACAAAAAAGAAGATGGGAGCTCTGAAAGTTAAAGTTTTAAAAAAAGAAGCGAGTTGTTTGGGCTGTTTTGTGGTTTTCAGGTGACTTACTGTGTTTGTTGATGTTTTCAGTCCGCTGCTCGAGGCTTTCACAGGTTTCACAGGAAGTCATTTGATTTTTTATGTTCATATTAAAGACCGCTGGGGATGAAAGCAGCTCCATTATAGCCTTTCTATCTATCTATCTATCTATCTATCTATCTATCTATCTATCTATCTATCTATCTAAGTTTTGGGCCTTTTTTCGATGTTTTTTTCACTTCCTCCTTAATATTGATGATATTAATGAAATTAAATCCACATATTAACATGTAACCTGCTGAAATTTAGTCTTTTTCGTCACATAAAATCAGAGATTTCGTCTGGCGCTTAACAAATCTGTCTCATATACAGACAAACCCCAAAAACTTTGTCCCTTTTCCCCCCATATTATTAATTTTTTGTCATCCCATATTCAAAACAAACTGTAAATTGGAGATTTCCATCTGTTTTTTAGTAGAAAATGATGTTAAAAGTCACGCCATTGCGCTCGTCTTCGCTTAAGATCACGCACACAACTGACCTCCACGTTTTGAGGAGTTTATCTCAGCCACAACGGGATTAAAACAGTATCACACACTTTTATTACAAACCCTTTTGTAAACGTGACAGGCCTCCTTTATCACTGACTGAAAACACAAATACTAATTACAGTAACATGGGAGGCTGCTGGATCGTTAAGTGTTTTTTAACAATGTTTGGGGATTTGGTCATTGACCCATGCTGTAACTCCAATTAGTTTGGTCAGGTATTCAAACTGATCACGCAATGAGGCAGCAGACATTGGAAACCCACAAACACACACACGTAGACACACGTAGACACACACAGACACACACAGGGACGCACCCAAAACGCAAAAAAGGCCCCAAAATCATATATTTTATTATTTAACATTTTTAAAGACTGCTGGCTTGGTGGCTGGAAATAAATAAATAAATATGATTATTAGAAATAATCACATTTCTTCAAAGTATTCAGAAGTCGTGATATTTTTAAATCGTGGCGATGTGACGTATGGCATTTTCAAAATAAAAGGGACAAGAAGACGCACGGGTTTCCTCTCTTTCCTGACGAAAGCTCGTTCAGCAAAAACATTATTTAAGAGGAAATATAAGCAAACGGGTTATTAAAGGCCTCATACAGGCGTCTTAACCTGGGTGGAGTCGGTGTTATCCGGGGTCCTGGAGGAAAAATCGATCCACTGCGTCATGTTAGTGTCAGATATTCTGCAAAATAACCTGCGTTTTCTAGTAGAAACCTGCAATACTTTTTAATATGGACTTTAATTAATCATTCATTTCGTCGATTGGCAAAAAAAGTTCCCCCTTCAGATCAGAAGAAGAGACACTTTTCCTCCACATTACACCTATAATCCTCGTTCCTGTCTTTAAAGGCGTGTTTAGGAGCGCATCTGTCTCCCTGCGTTCAGTAATCACGCCGCAGTAACGCGTTACCGAGTAGTCCGTTACCAGCCCGCAGCTCCGTCTCCCTTCATCCCGGCAGGTGGCTCCCCGCTCCAGGGTAACAGCAGGAGGGTCTGTGTGAGAGAGAGGGAGAGAGTGTACACAAAACACACAAACAATGACAGCCTCTGGTCCATCTCAGTTACTTTATGGTCGTTTTGCTCCTGGATGATTACAGATTAAAGAGGGACCGCATGGATTCGTGATCACGGATGCTTTTATTTTGAAGGTATGTTGTGTTTAACGTGGAGAGAGGAGCATTTGGCAGCATTTCTAGGGCTTATTAATGTGTGAATCTGCTGTAAATGACCAGAGAGAGAGCTCCAACAACAACACACAACATATTGTGTGATCTTAAGCTTCTTTCTGGCTTCTTAAGTGTATCTCCAAGTTATTATTTGAGCATTTTGGAGGCTTTTTCCTCTTCTTTTGTTCAGATGTACTTCACTTCTACTCCCCGCTTCTTCTTCCTGAAAGCTTCTCCCCTCTTTGCACACCAGCGTTACACATTCTTGGTCGTGTCCTGCCTGTTGGGACTGGTTCTGGCAGTGTGACTTCAGGAGATTTTGGGACACCATGCTGTGTGGTCACTTTAAGCTCTTCCACAGTCCTCCTGAGTTGAGTGCAGCTGACGTATGCGCTGCCCATTGTATCAGTCCATTGTTGTTCGCAGCCCTTCCATGGAGAAGCTATGGATTTAATGGTCTCCGGGCCGCGTTAAACTGGTTTAATCCCGCGGCAAATGGGAGAGAGAGAGAGCTCAGTGATGGGAGTCATGTTTAATCTTTAATGTATAGCTGGCAAAGCAATGCACACGTGTGGGCAAATGATTTTACGTTTGTTTTTCTGAGGAGGTAACTCCACTTTCATGTGGGATGGTTGTGCTGACTGTTTGAATGCGTTTTAACAACCACAACCCATTCATGAGTTACAACTGCACTCAAAATTAGCTGTGGAAGCTGCAGGCAGGTGACTATACATCACAAAATCAGCATTTTTGTTGTCTTAATTGGTAGAAATTGTTGATTATCTTGAAAAGAACACTCACAAAAAGGTGGTTTAACATCCATTAGATTTTTGACAAAAAATTGTAAAGATAAACGTGCAGTGCTGCCTCAAATTTGAAAAATCTCAGTGGATTTGTGCTCAGATCAGCTGTGAACACTAATGGGTTAATATTTAGCTGTCTAGTTTTTGTCATTTTGTTGTGTAAAATATAGTGATAGGCAGGTTTTTATTGATTCATTGTCTATATTCATAAAAGGGCAGGGCAATAAATTGATATTATATCCATATCATGATATGAGACTTTATATCGGCTTAGATTTAGTATATTTTTGTATTGTGATGTGGCAAAAGTGTTGTCTTCTCCTGGTTTTAAAGGCTGAATTAGAGTAAAGTGATGTCGTTTTCTGAACTTAGCAGACTCGTTCTAACACTTGTCTTTACCCACTAAGTCATTATATCCACATTACTGATGATGATTTATCCAAACTGTCATTATGTTAATATCTTGTGCAAGTACCAATAATCATCCCTACAATAATGCAACAATATCGATATCAAGGTATCTGTAAAATATAAAATATTGTGATTTTATCGCACAAAATTTCAATATCGAGCTGTAGCCTTAAAAAATACGTCAATAATTCATGACTGCGATGAAGCTGCCTACTGCACCACGCAGTGAAATTACTATTCAATGTCTTACGTTGTGCAGGAACTACAAAGAATATAGGAAATAAAATAGACTATTTTTAAACAAAATGAGAATTTGTTGTGTAAAATTAGCTCACAAGCTGACGGATACCTTTTTAAATTTATATTTCTGACATAATTAAGTGCATCAATGAGTATTTACAGCATGCAGCCATCTGTGTTTGTACGTGGTTGGGTTAAAATGTCCTGTACCTGTAGCTGCAGATCCATAACTTCATTATCCAGTGTGTGTACAGCCTGTGTGTGTGTGTGTGCGTGTGTGTGTGTGTGTCATTTTCATGCTAACACCGAGGCTCAGACGAGTTCGAGCTCACACACAGTTGAGCTGAAACAAAATGTCGTTGTTGGACTCGTTGTTTAAGGGGCTATCAGGTCGTTGTAGATCTGTTTCCTGGACGATGATGAAAAGTGAAGCAGCTCAACTCGAGCTGAGGGCGGTTTGATCGTGAAGGTGCTGCTAAAGTCCGGTTAAAGGGGCGATGCGTAGTTTTGGAGAAGAAATTCAAACTCAGAATAACGTTTTTAATATTACTGAGGTAATAATACAAACTCAGAAATAATATTTTTTTCCATAACTGAATAAACAAGCTGGTCTCAGAGGAAAATAACATCCTAGAACACTGTTCGGAGCTAGAAAGGTGGCAGGGTCCGCCACATATAAACAAAGTAAAACAGTGTGAAAGTGCGTTGTCCTTTAAGGTCGGTTTGTTTATTCAGTTTATTTAGGCATAAAAAATACATACGGTATGTTCAGCTTTGATTTAAAAATTTGGCAGTAAACTTTTTTTTGACTGTTGGTTAACGTACTCGGATAGCTGCTTCACCTCGACGCGCAACAGCCGACCTCCCGACAGGTGTGTGTGCACGTCGCCTGAGATCAGCGTCACACTTCCTCTCATGTCCTGCCCGCCGTCTTTTCTCTCACACGGACAAATTCACTGATTTCCCAAACAGCCTCCGGCGAACTTTAGCACTTTTAGACAATGCTTCTCGTTGCTGTCTCGTGTTTATTTTTTTTTTGCCTTGTGGCTGCTTTCTATACCCGAGCGGGGTCAGAGGTCAGGGATGGATCAGTCCCTCCTGGAGCTGATATTTAGTATGTTTTCAGCTTTCTTTTTTAACGTGTCGTGTAGAGGATCTTTGAGAGAAGGCGGGCAGGTGCTTAAAAAAACTAGGTGACCCTTTTGTGACCTCTTACGAAACCTGGCTTGTGCAATTTGTTCTGAGGAACGTTTACAGGCGTTTATATCACGTGATCTGAGGATAGTACAGTTAATATAGTGGGAAATAGACACAGGAGATTATTCTGCACTTTATTCGGTTGAATGAAAGGGAGAAAAATTCAACTCTTCCTCTAAAAAGTGCTGTACGTCTATGTGTGTTTCCCCGGCGGAGGCGAGAGGAGACAGGATGACAAGTTGTGTTTATGTGTCTCCGTACAGTGAATGTACTCCTTGTGTGTATTGTTCTCCATGACGGCCCAGACAGACGCTGTCTGGCCACTTGTCTGGGGCCTAGAGGACCCGGCCATGACGTATAGCTGTGCAGATGTAGCAGAGAGGCGGCCGCACAGTACGGGGTTTGTCCAAACACTCCGAGTGGAGAAAGAGATAGGAAAGGACGCAGACAGACAGACGGACACTCGCTGCCTTTGTGCTTTCAGTTAAAGTGTTCAGGCTTGTAAAGGAACTCTGCGGCGACCTAAAGCGAGAGAGACGCCCTACGAAATCCTGTCCGAGACCGGCTGATGGTCAGGAAGAGACCCGCAAGGCTCTGATTATCTAATCAACTGATTAGATAATCAGAAGAACATACTAGCAATTAAGACGTATTTGCCTTTGTCCTTAATCACTCTCACAGATTGAATTGACTTGTTTCATCAGCTTCTGGCAGAGTGAAGTGTGTGTGTGTGTGTTAAGTGTGTGTGTGTGTGTGTGTGTGTAGGTGTGTGTGTGTGGGTGTAATTTTCAAAACATATGGAGGAGCATGTAATCCTTCAACTGAGGTGAAAACAGGAAAATCAGCAAAATTGGATACAAGAGGTTTTCACTTTTCACACATAATCACACACACACACACACACACACACACACACACACACACACACACACACACACCGAGCGCCTCAAGTCTGACCCCAAGTTTCCCAGGCCGGTCGCTGTAGTCGGAGGTCGTCCTCGCAGCCACTTTGTGTCATTCATCAGACAAATGTGTAATGCAATTAAAGTGGCAGATTACCTGCGAGGGAGCTTACAGACACCTGACGAGTCCACACAATGTTCCCGCAAATCACTGATGCTAAAGTCTTTATTAATCTACTGTGTTACAGGAGAAAGTAAAAGTACTGGCAGTAAGAAGTAATAACAGAAGTACAACTATTAGATGTTACTGGATGTATTATATTTTTGGATTTGTTAATAATTAGACGTGTTGCGATAAAACGACAATCGTAATATTCTAAATTGAAATATTGATATTGTGTTAATAATACACACATTATAATATGATTATTATAAAAGGGAAAACGTGTTATTCTTTTTGTACTCTTTTGTAATTTATTTTCCAAAAAAGAGAAAAAACACATAATAAACAATACATATATTTATGTATAGATATGATGATAATATTGTTATCGTGAATTCTTTAGGCCACAATAATCGTGGAGTGAAAATCTGATATTGTGACAGCCCTCTTAAATCAATGCATCCAGGTCAAGTCGTCTATCTTAAGTGGTATAAAGCCAAAAGAAATGAAAAATGAGACGGACACGTCCAGAAATGTGCTCATTTTTAGTCATAATCACTCAATAACTCACTATTTATACTCACAATTACAGAAGAAAATGTAAGAAATTAAACTATAATAGTCTCTCAGAGATACTACGTGAAAGCCACACTGGTTGTCTCAGCTTGTTTCTACATGATATTTACATAAAATGATGTTAATATTTATAAAACACATTTTATTGAATTCGACGGTGAAGGATTTGATTTGAGGGTTTTATTTATTCTCTTGCTGGTTGTGGGATCGCGAAAGAAGCGAGAGTAGCCGTGGTTTATTTATCACTTGTTTGCTTCCTGGCGAAAAACACAAAAATCTCAGTATGGACAGTATAATTCATTCCTCTGGTGCATCAGTGGCCTTTTTTTTATAAGTATTAGATCTATAACACTGTATTTTATGGAAAAAATAACTGTAATTTCGATAATTTCAGGGGAGTAAAACAATATTTCCAACAACACTTGTAACACTGTAAAAATCTTGAATAACAAATGAACCATTTAAAGGGTTTTTTTATGTGTTTAGTGTACGACACCCTTTGTCCTTTGGATGAGGGGAAACTCCCCCAAAAAACCTTTAACAGAAAGGAAGAAGTGTCAGGAAGAGCAGCGGGACGACCAGACGTGTAATATAAGGATAAGAGCGTCGTGCGTTTAAGAAAATCTAAAATATGGAAGCTGGATTGTTCAATCTTCGCTGGCAGCTGTGAGAACAACCGCACGAATCAAATGTGATTCCTAAAAGAACAAAAAAAAGCTGAACGTCCTCGTTGGGGAGCTCTGCGTAAGAAAAAGACCCGACAGTGATTGGAGCGACTGCGGGGTGACATGAAAGAAAAGTCATGGACCACATTCAAACGCCTGCTGGCTTCTCTGGCGAACGAGCGCCGCACATCTCGAACATGACAGTGTGTGAAGGAGGGAGGCAACGGCTGTTATCCGGACCTGGCGGGGAGAGAGGGCGGTGAACGGGTGGAGGGATGAAGAGGGGGGGAGAGACGTAGAGGTGGGCCTCATAACAGTCCCAAGTGCTTTTGCGCTAAGGAGGATTAGGCAGCCATATCTACCAGCGATTCTATAAGACGGGGTTAACCCCTGGCTGAACCTGGCTGGACATGTGCTGCGGTGGTGGAGCACCAGATCGGGTTTACTCGGGGCGAGGTTAGGTGATGGGCGGAGGTGGTGGGTTCCTCGAGGTGTAGGGGTCAGGTAGGATGCGATGGTGGGACTGGTTTTGAGGGGTATGCGAGGAAGGATGGGACGATGGAGGTCAGGACGGACGTCGAAGGTCGTTTTATCTCTAGAAACATCAGAGTGAGGAGGGCGGCAGCGCTGATGTCGACATGGGTTTATAAAAAACAAACATCACTGGGTCCAGTTTCAGTCCAGACTGCTGCAGAGATGGACGTACCGCTGTAGATTACCTTTAATACATTATTGCTATAAATATATTTTTATTTATGCCACAATTAGTTCCTTGTTTGAACCCATAAAAGTCCACGAAGTTGTTTGAATCATTAAATCGGTTTTTGAAGTGTTAAGCCATCGGATATAAGTGAGTGACTACAGATTTATGAGTCATAGTCATGTGTCCAAATTCCTTGTTTCACACCACCTGCCTGATAAATTTGGATTAGAAACGCAGAAAATATCTGTAGTTTTTTCACATTTTCGACCTGATCGTCTAAATCAGGGCCAGGATGGACCGTTATTGATCCGATATAAGGTTAAATTTGGCCGGGCAGACGTCTCTAACAAAAAATCACATTGATTTTGTTTAAAATGTGTTTAATCTGTTTTAATTTTTTGTGAGGGGAAATAGCTCTTATAGCTATTTTTCACAATAAAAGCATTCAATAAAAAATGATCCGTATATTATGATAGAAACAAAACAACAGAAAAAAATAAGGAAAAAGAAATCCACTAAAGAAAAGCGTGTAACATTTTTAAAAAAATGTAAACTACAGCGCAGTCGTCTTCATACGACACTGGTTGACTGACGAGAGACTTGAGGCTATTATACAGTTAAAAAACATTATCGCATTAAGTCAATGTTGGCACATATTTATCTTAAGATTGACACTTTTTTATGACTTGAAGTTTGCTCCTTAAATTACTTGATTTCAGTATTTTTAACAAACTGAAAAATATATTTAGAAAAAACACGTTACATGACTTTGATGTTTGTTTTGTTTCTAAGGGGCCTCAGATGTAAATTAGCTTTGAGCTAACGTTGCTACAAAACATCAAATTGCGAATAAATCTGTTTTACTATTAAACCTTTCACAAATAAAATAAGACGATAAATAATCCAACTTTTTAAAGCTTATTTCTAAACGCATGAAAGCCTGAAAGTAGAAGTTTGATGTCGTGAAAGTAGGCAATTTTCACAATAAAAGACAATCAGTCTAATTGTAAATAATTGGTAGTAGGGTCGTTAATTTAATCTGTAACAGATTTGATAAAAGGCTGATTGATCTGTCACGCACAGTTGAGTTAATCATTGTTTCCTTGTTAATTTTCCTCGTTTCTCCAGTCATGGCGCCCACTGGTCCGTCACATACAGCTGAACACACATGGGCCGCCATTGGTCCGTTACAGTACGTATAGTTGAGTATCCACTGGTCTGTGGCGTACAGTTCAGCCTGGTACAACCTCCACGGAAAAGAGTTTTCATTGTGTGCTGCTGCTCATCACATGCCTGGGATCAGGGGGTCTGAACCGGGTCACGGCGAGAGCACCGAGCTGCTGGAGGGGTCACGGAAAGTGTGAAAGACAGTCACCAAGCGTCCTTCTTAAAGACTTTATCGCCACAATCCTGCATTTCACTTTGCATTATGGGCTTTATAGGCGGCGGGAGGGGTTTGTTTTATCACTTAGATGTTTGGTTAATGCTCTCCGCGGCTGTAGCTTAGGTCAGCAGAGCTCAGGGGTGATTAAAAACAGCGTACAGTATAGGATATGTATATTCATCAGACAAAAGGGGCTGAATAATAACAACAGATCGTCTTTATTCAGATTTTCTCCTGTTTCCTGTTTGTAACTGGACACAGGGGCCAGAGCTGAACTGATTTATTGAACGGACACATATGGATGCCCGGTTGATCTGTACACTCGATCTTGATCTGGCTTAACCTTTCTACCTCTAGCCCAGTTTGCCCGCCTGCCGCTCTGTTTGCAGCTGTCTGGATTCACAGCGCAGGCCTCTGATTGGCTGACCTCTGCCCGACTGGCCTGTGTATTCATGCATGGCGGCCCGATCATCTCTCCCTGCGTACATTTTACCCCCCCCCATGCTTTCATTTTTTTATCCCCCCGCCTTGCGTCTCGTTGCCCTCATCCTTCGTCTGGTCCGGTGACGTCCCACCTCTCTCCTCTCTGTCCTCTGCGCTTCACAGACGATCGTTGCTTCCTTATTGTGACGTATTTCCAGTTGAATCAGGACAAATGGGAAGGGAGGGACTTTCAAAATAAAAAGCGGATCCGATTAAGACAGTTGAATTTAATGGCAGATGTGAAAGTGTGAGGTTTTTAAAAAAATCCCTGGCAGTTTTATAAACATCCCTTCGTTTACACAGGGAGGTGACTGTTAAATATTTTACATTTTTCTGTTTTTAGTATTTTTTTCTACACACAATAAGGAACATTGACACTTCCATGCACACAAATAAAATTCCCACCCTTACTTTTAATTATCAGAGAGTAATTAAGTAAGTTGCCTGAGTAACTATTTTAAAACCACAGTTAAAGTGATTAATATGCTCAAACATAAAAAAAAAAATACCATTAAATTAAATTTTTACCGGGAATGGTCAGGTATGGAGGGTTAAATCAAAATAAAATAAAAGCGTAACAAATACAGAAAAATGACAGGGAGGTTTTAATACGTTTTTTAGCAGCTGACCTGATATTAAAGTGGAAACATAATTTTTCTTGAACCTTTAACAACACTTGGTTATCAGGCCGTTGATATATCAGATATACTGTATATAAAAGAGCCAAACCATGCAGGGCTGTAAAAAGAAATTAAAAAAAAGTCTAAAATTGAATTATAAATATATATCAGTTTAACTGATCACATCCTAAAATGTAAATATTTAAACAACTTTTTTTGTGTCTATTTTCCTCTTTACATCTTTTTATTATAATGTTACGCTGTTTTCTTTCTTTTGTGACCAATCTTTAATTACGAGAGTGGCACATTTAATTTAATTTAATTTGGTTTAATTTAATTTAATTCGATTTTAAACAACAACAATATTTAAAATTTAAGATGAAATTCTGGCTAAAATCATGCTCATCATGTAAAAACCTAAACACTTAATCTCATGAACTCAGGTTGTAATTGTGTTAAGGTTTTAATGTTTTGAAGTTATTGTTGTTCGGGTTGCTGATGTTGTTATATAGTGATTATGTGTTGTCTTGTAACTGTTTTTTGTATTGTTGTGTTTCTTAACCGAGACACTGTCTATTGTATAAAAACAGTACAAACGGATGATAAAAGTTAATAATTTGTAAAGTTTAACAATGAATATTATTCACATATACAGGCTGAGACACCAATTTTAAAAAAATAAGCTGCCAGTTGTACTGCAGGGTGAAGCAAAAATAACAAATACTGACAGATTTTAGATCATCGACTATCTTATGGGTGGAAAGTAAGAAAAAATGTAAAGAAAAAAGGTGAAAAAGGGTAAAAAAAAAACCTTCATCCAGCCCTACAGTCTCCGCCACTCCTCCTGCTGCTTTGCAAATCATAAAAAATATACCTGACAATTATCAATACATGAGCTGCCACAGTCCGGCTTCCTCAGATACAAGTCACGTATACAAATTAACAAAATCAGCAGCTGGTTTAAATCGTTTGGCTCGTAAAATGTTGTGTTTTTCTGATCGTAGATTGTGTCAGATAAAACTGAAATGTTAAAAAACCATTAAAAACACATCACTGAGTCACAGCACTGCATTGTCTGGCATGCTCCCTTCATTACTACAAACATGGGCACTGTTTATTTTTAGACAGCTCCACATACACCCTCTTTTTTTTTGCATAGATATTCACTAGAGCGTCAAATGTGTATTCACCCAAGGCTGAAAATAGTCCCCAACAAATGCACTGTTTCCTCTTGTTTGAGTAATGTTTACTTAAAACAAATATATATATTTATATAAAACTATTAAGAGACAGACATGTTGTAGATTTGGGTGTTTTTATGGGATAAAAATAGAAAATAACATTGGACTTTTTGTAAAAAACGGCAGCTTGTTTTCTTGTCAGTGCGTCCGATCTGTCGACATTTATCAAAAAGACAGTAAAAAGAGGACGAGCACTGCTCACTGCTGTCCTCTATATATTGATCTAATGGATGACGGCCTATAAAAACAATGTTATGGATACGTCAGGTCGGCCTCTTGCGTTGTTCTCGTCACACCTATCCCTCCACCCGTCTTTGTGTCTCCACCCTCACCTCAGTCCAAACCTCCTCATCTTGCTCCGGCCTCGCCTCGGCCTCGGCCTCGCCCCGGCAGGCCAGAGTGCGGCGGGGCGGGGTCCAGAGGGCGAGGCCGGGGCAAACGCAGGTCACGGCAGATTCAGATCTCCCTTGGTAATCTCTGCCCCAGCTCTGAACCCTGGATCCCATTAAAAAGGATTTACATCCAATAGTGTAGATGTACTGAAGGCAGCTTTGCTTTCTTCTCTTCCCATCATTTCCCCTCTCTAATAAAATCCCTGTAAAACACCAGCAAGCTTTTTCTTCCCCCGCTTTTATTCCCAGCGATGGATAGGCGGACTGGGATGTGAACAGGACTGAGCCACGCCCGCGGCATGGGGATGAAGGAGAGGGATTGGTCGGGAGTTTCATCCGTAGTGAAAGCTTTTTGTGGGATGTAGACGTTTGGCAGACGTTGGCGCATGAGTAAAAGAGAGAGGGAGATCAAAGAGAGGAAGAGTGTGAGACAACTAAATATAGACTGGGAGGAAGGAGAAGCGGCTACATGGAGATAATTTCTGCTGCTTATCCCTCCCTCCCTCCCTCTGTGTCCCCCTCTTATATCCATCTCCTCTATCCCTGCCTCGGTGCCTGTTTTGGGTGTTTACAGTAAGACTTGCTGGTGTCAGTGTTCCTCTCTGAGCCGTGGGATCTGCTCCGATCTCATTATTTGTGTCGTGGTCAGGAGCTGAAACTATGATCTCACTGGCCCTGGTGAGCCCGCCTTCGCAGTGCGGCGATACTTTAGTTAACACCAACCAGCCTGATTACCTCCACACAATAAACACAGCTACGTTTGGCTCATGCCACCCGACTGGGCGAGCCCCTTGTCAGTCCGGTGCCCAGTCAGCTGCCAAAGGTGATGTGTTAACACGCTGCACTGTCAGAAAAGAAGTTTATATTTATACCTTTTTAGAGGCTCTGGGCTTTTCACTGGGGCGATACCCTCTAAGGTGCCCTTGTGGTTTGTACCTTTGTAATTCTGGTAAGTTTGTACCTTAATTTAAGGGAACAAAAATCAACCTTTTTAAAAATTATAGTTACCTTGAGCTCCAATATTTAGCCTGAGGGGGTAAATGAGTCTAGATTGTACCTTGGGGGACAGAAATTGGCTCCTAATGAACCCCTTTTTACAGCTGAGGAGAGATCAGAGGAATCACTGATGATCATTGGAAAAGTTAAGAGTGTGAAGTGTTGATGCTGAAACAATAAAATTAAAAAACACATGATTATATAAACGATATTAGTAGAAGAATCACTTTGTAAAACCGCCTGTAAACACAGTTTGTTTGTAAACGTTTGCATTCTGTTTCTATTTATGTTGTATCACATCGCACAACTGCAGTGGATATTTCCCGTCCCAAACACCAGAATAAATATAAGCCAAGTAAGTTTCCCTTAAAAAACACAGATAAGTTTATACTTTCGTTTCTTTGTGCTGCAACGCTGTGCTTATGCTCTGGTTAGGTTCAGGCATATAAAACCGTTGGTTAGGCTCAGGAAAACATCATCGTTTGGCTTAAAGTACCTGTTTTGGTTGCTATAAACCCAACTGGAAATGTCCTGAGGTCTTCTTCGAAACCTCCAGTTCTGTTGCCACAAACACGGCTGGGGAAGGCCCGACTTCCAGTGAAGAATATCCGTTTGTGGTCGCTACAAAAACTGCCGTAATCCAGAGGTATCACGCTTACAAATGCACTGCGGTCCTCGGCGTCTGAAACTTCCTGGAGAAAAATTGTTGATGCTGGTGCTTTGGGTTGGCGTCCGACCCGAGCTGCTGACCCCGAGTGTTGCTATCTGTTCAATCTTGCTGAAATCGATTGGTCGATGGAAAGAAAAATTAACTGCCAACTATTTTGATAATGTATCGATCGTTTCAGTCATTTTTCAAGCAAAGTTGTCAAACATTTGCTGGTTCTAGCTTCGTAAATGTCAGGATTTGCTGCTTTTCTTTGTCATTTACTTTGATAGTAAATGAAGCTGTAACAGCTGCATTACTGACTTTGGCATTGAAAGTAAGAAAACAGTCAATAAATGCGCAGAATTGTTCAATATCGTTGGTTTTGTTCTGGATAAAGTGTCGCCAAGACGCCAACGTGTCTTCGCTGTGAATAAAGGAAAAGAAGTGGAAATACGTGAGCTTGAGAAAGACTCACTTTAGTCTCATTTCAGTAGAAACTTCAGTGATGCGGGTCACAGCTCCAAAGGAAAATGTAAACGTTTTCTCTGAACAGCTTCTGCAGAACAATCCGTGCGTTTCTGTTGCCAAGAATCTGAGAGGAAAGACCAGAAAAGTACTTTTAAAGTCGTGAGTAGTGTTACGCCGGTGTGCCAACTCGAGAGTTGGACAATACAGGAAATAATCGGATAAATATTGAACCCCTGGACTCATGATTTAGCTGGAAAAAGTCTTTTCCTAGAAGTCGATGCTTTGTTACACCTGTCTGACTCTAACTCTGCAGCGTGCGGAGATGAAACTGTAAGAAGTGACTCGCAGCGTGTTTGATGATCCTTTGAAGTGAAGTTAAGACGCTATTTGAAGTCTGTGAAACTGAAACCTGAAAATCTTTGCGATATCAGCCCCAAAACTGTCTTTTTTTTTTTTTTACACCCGCTCAGCGACGAGGATCTGGACGGACAGAACAGTGGGTCTTACTGATGAACGGGGTCATGTGAGAGATTGGCTCACTGCAAAATGTGTGTGCGTATGTGTGACTGTCGCGTGTTCAGGACACATGTGACCTCTGCGAATGTGTGTGTGCTCACGTAGCTTCCTGCTCCGTTTGCATCCTTTATTTTACTCACACGTGTCGTCTGGCTGTTGTGTAAATCAACAAATGATTGTGAAACGTTTCATTGAATTAACCGTCGCAGGATTACACACGTCTGCCGTTACAGGAATTTCCTTTACGTCATCTGCTGCCAATCCCACGTCAACTTCTGATGTGTTGGGTAAACTTTAGGATGGAGGAGGTTTGATAAAGAGGAGAGATAAACACGCTTGTGACGTGTTCAGCTGAATTTAGTAAAACCTTATAATAACCAAACTTATTTCACAGTTAACAATGAACCATTTATCAAGCAGTTGTAAAAGTTTATAAACATCAATTGCAATTTTATAATCATTCAAATAATGTTCATAGATAAATTACACAGTATTTATTTACAATACAATACACAACTGCTTAAAAAATAAAATACTAGTCGTTTTTTAGACATTTTAATGCTGAAATGTAACATGATATATCTTTAAGTTGTGTTGAAACAAATGACTCTGTGCTTGTAGTTTTTTAGATAAACACCTCGTCAGAAAATGTCAGAAAATATAAAAAAAATATATTTTTTTTTACCTTCTAAACTTATGTTTCATTAAGTCAGTCACATCAGAAAACAGGGATCATTGATAAAATAAGTTTAGTTAAAAATGCTTTATAAATCATTTATTAAGTAATTGAAGAGGTTAAAAACATCAGTTGCAACTCTACAATAGACATCCAACATTTCATTGTTATTGTTATTAACAGTTAAATAACTATTAATTAAATATAAATTTAAGATTTATTAATTTTGATGATTATAAAGTGTTTTTCTATTTAAACAAACATGTATTTTGTGCTTTGTGGCATAAATCTTTATTTAGTTTATTCATTTATTTTTAACAGAAAGAAAAAATTGGATGAAATGACGAGACCCTTTATAGATTTTGTTGAATTGTGTACTAACGTATTTACCCGAATATTTCCAGCAATGTTGAAACCAGATAAATCTGTAACCGTATTGAAGGAAACAGTGCGTTTCACTTGTTGCCACAACCTCCAGGTGAGAGTCGGAGGATGAGGAAATGTAACGTGAATTGAGCTGTAACACCTCGTTCATGAACATTTCTACCAGAGTCGTGTAGAAAGAGTTTCATCAGCAGTGGAGGTTGTTTAACAATAAAGACAACAGATTGGCTTCATAACTGGTGAGTTTTCTGAACCACAGATGAGCCTCACGCAGCAGCCGGCGTCTGTATTGTGCTTCAGATGTTAACCTTGTGCTGTAATGACTTATAGGCTTACTATTGTCACACATCCAGAGAATTGCCTTGAGGATAATGTAAGAAAAGGTCAGGAAAAGGGCAAAAATGTCATTACGCGACACAATTCACAATTCATTTTCTGGGTTAAAGAAATTACTCTCCACAGATGTTTCCTCTGCTAAGTATGAACAGGGCAAGCTCCCTCAGCTTCAATGATTCGCAAACCTGTTTACGATTTCATTTCGCAGACGACGAGATTGTATGAGCATTTCATTAAACTTCTCCCCCCGATGACAACAAGTTGACAAACCCACTCCGTATAACCCAACGCCCGTCATGCCACACGGTAGCGAGCCTGCAGTGAATCTCGGCCAGGCTCGTATACATTTTTCATGTGTGGCTCTCCGTGCAGCGATCTGCCGTGACCCCACCGTGCCCTCCGATCAACGCCCCGCCCAGCCACAACTTTTCCACACGCTATACATTAAAGCTACGCTGCGGAGCATCAATTAAACATGGCGGACGAGGACAGGCAGAGTTCAGCGAGCTTTTCTCAATGCATTGCCGGTGGCGTGATGGCTCCCGTGGTGAAACTCTGCCGTGAGAGGGGACGATGGTGCAGATGTTGATTTAATTTCTTTAATTTGGTATTTTTTCACTTTCATTTTCCTGTAAATCCAACTAGGTGTGTGCAGACAGCTTGATTTGTGTAATGTCTCGACGTTTGCACACATACAGGAGCACTAATATTCCCACTCCGCTCTGATATCACCGCCCGTCCTCCATACGTCCTCCAGCCCGTGAGAGCCGTGAAGTGTGAGAGGAGGTAAAGTGCGTGGGACCAGCCATGATCAAATGTGCAGAGAAAAACAACACAGAGTTGATCCAATGGCTGGTGCCGGGGGATTACAGCATCTCTGCTTGTTTCTGCACGGATTTATGCGTGTATGACTGGTTCACCGCTAAGGTGTTGCGTGCCCTCGCCGCTCGCAAGCCGTGAGCTTACAGAGCGTGCTACAGTATGGATGGGGTCACAAAGAAGTCAGCTGCACACACGTTTAACTTTTGGGCATGCAAAGAGGATGTAGGATAATACAAACAGCCATACAGCCAAATCAATGCGCTATGATTGTCTAATGGTTGTCGTTGGTCCCTAGCAGTGGCGGCCTCAGGATATTTGAGGGGCAGGGGCTGACAAAGTGTGTTACAGATAAAAACTGATCATGTGACTCTCTCTTCCTGGTTGTGTTGCTGCAGGTGAAGGTGTGGTTCCAGAACCGCCGGACCAAACAGAAGAAGGACACCACCAAGGATTCAGACAAACGTTCCTCCTCCACAAATGAGTCGTTGGCCACCTGCAACATCCTGCGCCTCCTGGAGCAGGGCCGCCTCCTATCGGGCCCCGTCCCGCCACCCAACTCCCTCCTGGGGCCTCCACACCCGGGACACAACGGCTCCCTGCTGAGCAGCCCTGGTGGAGGCTCCTCCACCTCTCCAGGCATCAGCAGCAGCACCCCTCCCAGCTCCCTACCAGGGGGGACTTTCGGGCTGTCGCTGCCCTCGCTGGGCGGCACCCCGCCTTCACCGCGGCTGGGCGTCCCGCCGCCACACTCCCTCTGCTTCTCCATGCCGCTGCTGGGGGGCGCTCATCATGAACTGACCTCCACCTACGGGTGCGGTTCTTCAGCTTTTGAGCCGTACATGCGGCTGGACAGGAAGGAGGCAGATCTGGGAGGGAAGAAGACGGTTTCTTAAGTAAACGTGTCACTCTTTAAGGACACCAGGGGACTTTGTAAGAGCTTTTCCACTCAGCCGCCTGTTTGACACTCGAGCGGACGGAGAAATGAAGCACCCTGGATCGTATGAAATGTGAAAAAAGGAAGACACCAGGTTGATCTCCTTGCGGCACCATTTTGTGCCACAGCACTGTCGAGCACACTGACACCAAATGGTGAAAAGGACGTGATGTGACGGAAACTCTCCCACATAAAAAAAGAAAAAACTTGTGAATTTTTGCAGAAATGCCGTGTGTGTATGTTGTGTGAACCCTGACAGACAGATGTTTTTATCACCACTCTCTTCGCAGTGGTTTTAAGTGACTCTTCACTTTTTTTGTCCAGTGAGTTTGTGTGTGTGCTTTTTCTCTCTATACAGGCCTTCATTTACTGTTCAGGAAAAAAAAAAAAAATACTTGACATGGATAGTTCAGACTGAATCAGCGTCTGAGTGGTATTTCAAAGACAGCAGTTTGTACACATTTGGGTACATATTCCCGTTACAAGTGGCCATGTTTGATTTTAGTTAATGTGCTTTCACAATATGGAAGAAACACTGAAAAAAAAAAAAAAGAATCGTAGCATTTTAATATCAGTCTGTTTGGTGTCCAGCAGTAGTTTTTGTAAATTCTTTATTTGGTTGTGTTTGTGTATGAAATAATATGTGGTTAGGATCTGGACGAAATGGTGCAAAAATCACATATCTAGATCCGATAGTTTAATATAAAAGAACACGAGAATAGAAAGAGGAATAGTTGTGTGAGAAAGCTG
Organism: Pagrus pagrus; assembly: GCF_965226575.1. NCBI lineage: Eukaryota > Metazoa > Chordata > Actinopteri > Spariformes > Sparidae > Pagrus > Pagrus pagrus. The sequence goes on along the minus strand of NC_140204.1, from coordinate 8,298,672 downwards.
CCAAAGCGTTTCGTGGATTAAGCTTTGGAGGTGTCGCACTTGAGTCCTCCGATCACTGAAGCAAGTCGAGGTCAAACAGAGGAGTGACCTTTTGAACCCGGATTAACTTTCCAACCTTTAGTTCACACATGTCACAGTTTCCCTTTGAGCAGACCTCTGAGAGAGAGTTCAGAAAGAGTTTTCAAACAACATCTGGTCGAGCTTTTGAACTGTTTTTCATTTACAGAAGCAGATTTGTGTCGACCGGAGATGAAAGCGTTGTTCCGCTCTTCAGAGTCGATCCAGAGATTTTTGTTTTCTCTCGGCGTGTTTGGGACGAGAGCTGCAACAACGAATCGATTTGTTGACCAGAAAATGATTCTGCAACAGTTTCGTTTAATTTGTCATTTTTTCAGCAGAAATACCAAACATTGTCTGCTTCCAGCTTCCAGAACATTACAACTTTCTCTTTTTCTTTGTCATATATGACTGTAAATTGAACAGACTGAAAATTATTTGCAACATTAACCGATAATGAAAATAACCGTTAGCTAGGACGAACATATAACGTGAAGATGAGCCACCACGACACCCGTAGAATCTGCTGCTCTTTTACCCCAACACTTTTATTCTTTGTTTTATGGTTTGCAAGATCACTGAATCATCAGCCCGTATCCATAAACACAAGAAATCTTGATATATTTTTACAAGACCCGTGACAACCAGGCGATTCAATGAGTAGAAACTTAGTCTGCAACAATTTTGATAATCGGTTAAACATTTTTTGGGTCATTTTTCAAGCTTCCAACTTCTAAAACTTAACAATTTCCTGTTTTCTTTATAATATATGACAACAAATTAATAGACGTCATCAAAATAATTGGCGGATAATCGATAATTAAACCGTTAGTTGCAGCCCCAGTAAGGACGAAAATGTTATGCGATAAGCCACGACACCCGTAGGATCTGCTGTTTGACCCCGATACTTTCGTTTCTCTTCCCTTAAGTTGATTTTGTGTCTGCAAGATCACAATTTCATCAGGTCGTATCCATAAAAACAAGAACTCTTGATATATTTTTACTGAACCTGTGAACTGTCATTTTTCAAGCAGAAATACCAAACACTGTCTGGTTCCAGCTTTCTAAAACGTGGCATTTCACTGTTTTTCATCATGGCCTCGATTAATCGTGCACATAATTGGCAGATTAATCAATAACGAAATGAATCGTTAGTTGCAGCCATACTGCTCAGAAAATGACACTCGTAGAATCTGCTGCTCTTTCCCCCAAATACTTTTATTCCTCTTCCTATTTTAAGTCGGTCATTTTATGGTTTATCTAAAGAAACTGTTTCATCAGGTCATATCCATAATCACAAATGTATTTTTACACAGGAAACTTAACTTAGGATGCAATAAGCTGCAGCATCACATGTGAAATGTAGTCTTTTTAAATGATATTTTTATTTTTCTTTAAATCTGTGTTTGCTCTTCCCTGTTTGATAGACATATTCCCACCTTTTAGTCTTCACCTCGGCCCGTCTTACATGAAAAGATTCCCTCCGCTTGCCCCTCAATGAAAGCACTTTATGTTTGTAGGTTTTTACACTTCCTCCTGTATTTCCTCTCCTTTTTTGCTCTTGAATCCATGATTGAGAACAGACTGAAAAACCTCCAAACGTTAGCAGCGTTACCAAGAGTCAGTTTATTCTTAGAAACATATTTTTTTTAAAATAAAGCCCCCTCTTTCAGCTATATTTTAAAATGATTTGATTTTAACCGACATGCTCACTTTGAGACATCTCTCTGCGGTTGTTGATTGATAAACAAATGTTAAATTCATGCAGGACAGGCTGAAGGAGGAAAGAAAAAGCATCGGCTGTTGTAGTTTTCTCCACCCCCGCATGATGCCATTTGTTCAGGTTTCCTCGCCGCCCAAAGAAAATCAAAACACACCTGCGAGAACCTGCAATTCGCCACAGATTGCCCTCAATTTGCGCGTGTCAGACGAGTTATCACCCCTTTTCATAACTTGTATCTCGCCTCTCATTTCCGCCTCTTATTTCCCCATGTATCTATTCATTTCTGGGCTTCGTCTCATTGTGAGGTTTAATAACGTTTTCCCCATTCCTTTCTCTCACGCTCGCCGAAGGTGACTCGACATCTATTAGAGAAAAAAAACGGACACTCCCATGACATCAATTTAAAAAAGCTGCTCACGAGTAAAGGCCAGGCTGCGTCTGAAGCAGCTGAACATGTTTCCAGCTGCAGATACATTTCCCGTGGAGTGCACCGAGAGGTTCTGACCTCTGAGAACTCCCTCACCAGGCCTTTTTGCACCCGTGTAGCACCGGCTGGTTGCAGGTGATTTGTTGTTGTTGTGTTCAGACCCCGGCAGCGCTGCAGAAACCCCTGTCATCCACTCATGGCTCTTTGCAACGGCGCACCTGTGCTGTTGTTGAACACTGTATTATTTTCTATAAGCACCATCCATAATTCACATGCTGCGGCATCAAATATTGAGCAGAGAGATGGAGCTGAGAGGTCAGGAAGCTTGCTTCTTGTGTAAGGCCCTTTCACAACCTCTTTTCTCACAACAGGGTCTTGTTGCTTTCCTGCTGTGTTGTAAGCAAAACACTGCCTTTATTCGCCTCTTTTAGCTGGGATAGTGACTTTTTTCTTGAAGGTTTTTGAGCTCGCAAAAACTGCCGGTAAACCTCTTTTATTTGAGCAGATTTTCAGTTATTTGTCAGAGGAATATCGGATGTTTAAAAAGCAGACACGCTCCACATTTCCTTCGACACTCAGAGGCAGCACCGGCTCCATATTCTGTCACTGTACGTTGGTGTTTCGTAATGTAAATGCAGTTACTGTATCGTGAAGAGCTTGAGTGAAAGAAGTGAGATTCCTCTTCTCTTCCAGGCAACAGAAAGACGCTTTGTAAAGCCTTGCATCAGTCAAACAAAGCCTTTTCTTTCTATTTTCTTTGGTTCTTCACCTTTGCTTTCTTTATCTTCTTTTTATTTTCAGGCAGTTTCTTTTCTTTCCTGCTGAGCGTTGCTTTGTGCAATCTGTGACATCTTGCACCGACTGCAATCTCAGCCACATCATGATTTTCCTAAAAGTCTTTTTGAGATCATGTTGAAATGTTCCTTTATTTTTTAAAAAAGAACAGACTCTGCTTGGTTTTACTTTTTCTTTATGCACAGCCAAGGCCCCGCATAGGCCGCAACTTCTTTTCTTTGAGCAGTAAAAGCTACTTAATGTCAAGCTAATGGCACCAGCTACTACTTATGATGAACAAACTCTATGTACATATATATAAATTTATATATGAATATATATAAATGGGTCTTTGCACAAGTTATCTCCATGTCCGCTCCATGTGATTTTAACAGGAAAAACAAAATGTCGAAGGAAGATTCAGAAAAAAAGACTTTATATATGCTTTACAATTCTTTGTCTCATTAACATTTTGCACTTATTTAAAGAGGCTTACTTCTGTTTCTGGGCTGACAGAGCTGTTTTCACGCTCGGCCAAGATATTGTACAATATGTATATGTATTTTTATTCATATGCATATAAATATATGTCTATGTAATTTGCCTCCTGTCTTCTGTTCTCTTCATTTCCATGAAAACTAAAATCTTTTTCGACTTAATCAAGAAAAAAAGTTATTTCAACATTCATAACGGCACAAAAAATGTGCGAAACATGAGTCAAAAAACTACTTTCAGAGGACTATTCATGAAATTATGACTTTGTCTTTGTAATCAGTCAACAAAATCAACAAACATTACTGACATCTGCATCTCTTTCCATTCACACTGAAGGTTTTTGGGATTGCCTTTATTAAAAACCTTGGCTTCTTTGTCCCGAAAACATCAAAGCAGTGGACATTTCACCGTTTCAGGTCTTTCTATCGAGGCAATCTCTTTAAATGCCTTGCACTTTTCATTCTGTTTTGGTTTCTGCACAAAGGCTGAATTGATGTGCCCTTGGAGCATTAATTGGATGAAAATATGAGAATATATTTGACAAGAACGTGGAGTGACTCAGGCTATTCTGCCTTTTTGTAAGAAGAAATAAATCTGAAATTTCATGATAAAATAAGTCATTTAGTAGAATGAAAAATTAGCCAAAGAACTTAAACTTAAACCACAAGTTTAATAGACTTCATATAAAGTCAGTCTGCTCTGGACACCATCTGCACGGACATGAGAAGCCATTGTTGTTCCTACTTCCGATACAATCGCTTTGAATTTAAACATTTGTGATGGCCACTTTCGACCAAATGTCAATTTGGGGCTTCATATTCATTTTAGAGGAACTTCTGAGTCCAAAAAGACAACACAGTCATCATTGTTTCAACTCATCATACTGTGTAAGAAGAGAACAGAGAGAATGCAAAGCCATCTGTATAACAATGCTTTAAACATCAGTAAAGGTGCAATATGTAAGAATTGGCCAGATGTTGAAGTCATATTTTTTTTAAAAACTAGGGTTAAGCAAATCACCAGTGTCAGCTAACCACTGCTAATGGTAGCTGCTGTTAGATAGTTAGCTCAGTTAGCTCAATTAGCCTTGCATCTAGTGGTCCAGGCTGTGAGCTCGGAGTGCCAAAGGTGTTGGTGTTCACAGCGCTAGGACAGGCCCTTTGGACCGGGCCGGGCCGGGGCTAGCTGGTTAGCATGCTTACTTCAGCAGATGTCTCTGCAACAATACAAAGACGTCATAAAATAACTGTTATTTCTTCACACTTTTTAATTCAAATTGTGCCTTTAAAAACATACCGCCTCTAGTCAAAAATTGTATTTCCATTTTCTGCTATTTTACACTCCTGTTCCACTATATTACTAGAGGTAAATATTGTACTTTTTACTCTGCTGCATTCATTAATAACTTAAGCGTCTTTGCAGATTTAAAAGATTAAAATCTCAAAATATATTTACTAAATACATTCTGATGTATCATAAGGTTATTAGGCTAAGATAAGGCAAGACGTTATTTGCCCCTTGGGGGGATTATAGAGCCTCCCAGCAGTATATAAAGTAATAAAAGCTCCAGCTTTACCAGCTGCAACAAGTGATTATACCCAAAATGTATCAATAATTTTATTTCCAATATTACAATATACATCATTATTATTATTATGAAAAAGGCCATTCTGTATTATGAGTTCCTTTTACTTTTGGCACTTTAAGGATATTCTATTACTTCTGCCAAGGAGGTTATATTTTCATCTGTTTTCATTCGTTACCAACAACACAGGACAAAAAAACGGGAGCTTATTCATTCATTTAGTCTATAATGGAGATTTAAAAGCAGATAGAAGTGGTGCCAGGCTGCCTGCTCGACTGGATCGCCAGCCAACCTTCATTTTTCAGTAGCTTTCATGCCCAGTGGACGACAGAATAGGACAAAAAGTGAGGTTCATAGGGAACTAATCTGAATGCAGTTGGTGTCTGTAGTCATTACACTGTGCAATCAACATTTACTTCATAATGATAAGGTAAGGCAGAAAAACTTGTCTTTTGCCTGTTAAGGCTACATGTTTCCTGGACTGTAACTGGCTGTGTGATTCTCTGAGTGATCATTCAAAAGACAAAAAACAGTTCAGCTCACTGATTCAAACCTTATATGTGTCAGTCAAATCACACTCTGATGATTTCTTACCAAAACTCTACTAATGACATGTCAAATGAAGAATAATCTGCAGAGAAAGAACAAGTCGTGTAGCTTTTACTAAGCTGCAAAGGTAACACACTGCATACTGTATTTCCCCTCTGTTAGTCCAGACTTCAGCGAGGGGCACTGCTCCAAGCTGGGACAATTGACCTGCAGGGTGCCAATTATAGTGATTGGCACCTTTATTTGAGCGAGGAAGAGGCGAGAGGACCAGCAGAAAGGAGACCAGATGGGTGGCCTGTTTTAGAGGTGGGGAGGAGAGCAGGGAGGGGATGGACAGGAGGAACTGCCCTGCAGCAGAGGAAGAAGCTGTGGTGGTAAACAGCTTCTAGTGAAGTGCAACAGAGATTTTATTGATGGTTTTAATTAGTAATATCTCACCGGTGGCAATATGAACCAATAAAACAACAGCTTAATGTTTAACGTTGTGCTTTAGCTCTGTGTGTGCAGCAGAACAGAGAGAGAAATACCGAGCAGCAGCTGCATTTTCCTTATGTACAAAGTATAACTCAGTGGCCACAGTAAAAATGGAATAATAATAATAACAGTATGTATTTTTTTTAACCTACATTACCTTTACATTATTCCATTACATTGTTTCCTAAAGGTTTTCTAGAAAGGAATTGATGGAACTACAATTTTATAGGAAGGTTCTTGGGAATTAAAATGTAATATGATTATAACATGAGGAAAACTGAGACAGTGTTTATTTATTAATTTATGAATTATTCTCAATTTATATAGTCTTTTAGTCGGTGCGCAGGCAAGCATAAAATTCAAGTATACAATTACACATATATGAAGAACAAATGTATATATAAACTTATATATTAACTAAATAATCAATAGACATAAATTCCTTTTCGAAATAAAAAATTTGCCTCGAAACTCAACACAACTGACTAAATTCTAATAACTGTATAACAACCTTCATTCTGCACCTGCATTGAATCTAGAAATTACACATTTATTTCTTGGAAACTATTTTCTAATTTGGAAAAATTAGAAAATAATCAGGAAAGAGCAGACTTGCAAGACAAAGCGTTCACTAGCTACAAACTAAAACGAAATTATACACAATCAACAACCTTTTGCTTGAGTAACAAAGACATTTTTCTAAACTCAATACTTTGAATATTTGTTTTTATAATCAAATAAAATTAAATTAAATGGAATAAAATAAAATAAATACAACAAATGATTTGCTTGTCTTCACTAGAGGAACACAGGAGTAGGCTAGTGTTAGCATTAGCCGTTATGCTAAGCAATCATCAGTACAATCACTCAGTATCAAATAGCATCAACCTAAAGGTGCCGATATATAATTCAAACCCATATGTAGTTGTAGGTTACATTTCTATTGCATTAACTGCATCAGATTTATAGCAAAAAGCAAAAAAGTTAGATTATATGCTGATGACACCACAATATATATTAATGCTGCAACAGTTGGGCCTGCCAGTGGACAACTGCAATATCTATATCAAAAAACTAAAATCTGCTTCTTCACTGAAAGCCAAATGCATTTGAAGTCTTTATTTGTCAACAAATGTCGCTCTTTGTTGTTGATAAGCAAATAATGAATGACAATAAATGTGTCATAAAGGAGGGTAAAGTCATTTCGTCAACTTGTGATTTGCAATTTGTCATTAAATGCAGTCAGAAAGACTACACACCCAACAGTTACGTAAGTGACTTCACCTCTTTTAAAGTTCACCAAAACTCATCGGTCCTGTATATCAGCTAAGTCACAGAACTTACTAACTCTCCTTTAATAGCTGCAGCCATCAGTATGGACAGATTTATTGTGATTTATTACCTTTTTTAATCCTTTTTTTTTTTTTTTTGCCGAGGCGGCAGCCATGTTGGTGTTGGTGTCAAATCTCATTATATAACTTTTTTGTGATTTGTTGCTGTATAAATAAAATCAACTTGACTTGAATTGTGTTATAAACCATTTATTAAATGTTCATATTCAGCTCATAAATGCCAAATAGGGGGGTATTTCTGAGATAGTTAACATTTAACACAGGGACATAGGATTAGATCATAGGATCATCATGTTTGACTCTCTTTGTGACTACATTCATGATTTCCTTTTCCTATTATGTCTTGACATAAAAAAAACAAAACCTATGTGGAAGTTATTAGAATCAGAAAAAACTCCTTGTCTATCACAGGGCAATTAAATTTGACCTTGATGTAGCTCACAAGATAAAACAACCCGTGCAAACCAAAGTAATTACAGGGGGAAGAGTAAATGCATATACAAAGAGTAACAAAATTACAATTGTAGTAAAAAATATAAAACCAAGTGAAGAACTGAATAAATGAGAGGATGCTTGAGGTGTCATGTGAACCTGATGCTTCCCACTCTTCTCACTGTGTGTAACTGAGCACCGGATCAATTCCACATCAGCACTCTGAAGCTGTTTGTTGTGCATCAACAAATGAACTCTCAGTTTCTCTTTTAACAGGCACCGTATGTGTTTGTGTGTGATTCTGGAGGGTCCACAGACCTTTAGGAATGCATCACTGTCCTGCCACCCCCACCTTTCCTCCCCCCTGCTCTCCTTCTCCCCCTCCCTCCTCCTATGAAGCAGCTCAGCGGCCCAGCAGGGGGGCCCCTCCACTAATTAGGGTCACTAATTGGGGGTTGGCCGGGGCAGAGACCCCTCCACACCTGCACGGTCATGTGACATTCAAAGAGGTGCGCAGGGTCAAGGGTCGCGTATTCGGGAGGGGGGAGAGGAGAGGGAGGGTTTGGATTAGTTTGACTGAGCAGACGGAGAAGGCAACAAGATGAGAGAAAAGGTAAAATGGACGAGTCAGTGGGTTTTTGTTCAGGAAGTTTCTCAGCTGTTGAGCAACCATGTGACACAAAACAAAACAGAAATACAAATTGAATGAACAGATGTTTTCTTTACATTGTGAAAAGTATAAAATGGTCGTCACAGTACGCCAAAAACCCTGCAACGTCGAAGTGAAAGTGTCCAAAAGTATGCAGAAAAACGTGGAGGAAGTGTAAGATGACAGTGAAAGACACGCTGAGAAATTTGGGCGGGGACATGCTGGACGGGGTCAGAGGTTAATTGCCAGGTGACCTTAAGGGCCCGGACAGCTCAGTGGAGGCCCCAAGCCTGCCTGCCTCTCTCAGCTCTCGTGGACTAAGTGATGTCTGCTTGTTTTGACACGATTCACACAAGAGTTGGGCTTAAGCTTGCCGAAAAAGATTCACAGCTGCATTCCTGAGAACCAAACCAACCCTGAAAACCTTCCTGGGAGAGAGAGAGAGAGAGAGGAAACATGGTGCGAAGGAATTTTTTAAAAAAGGACGGATATGAGACGATGAAAGAGGTGCTAATTTGTTTGGAAGAACACGACATAACGTGTTAAGGAAGGCGGTGAAATGTGTGCATTAAACATTTACAGTATATTAAATATTGAAAGGTAAATTGTTCGTGGGTTTTATAGCCTGTTTTTATAGAAGACACTATGACTTGTTACAGGAGCAAAAGCACAGGTGTAAATAATAAAATAAATGGTTGAATCCCATTAAGATGCTTCAGTTTCAGGGTCATGGTGTGGTGTGCTTATGATCTGGTGAGGTTTAGGCACAAAAAACACTTGGTTAGGGTCCGGAAAACATCATGTTTTGGCTTAAAGTACCTTTTGTGGTTTCCACAAACATGGCCGGAGATGTCCTGATTTTCCTTCATAAATATCAGTAAATCCACAGTAATTTGCGTCTCTAATTTCACACAGAGGAAGACTAAGGCATGTTTTCATTCATAGCTGACAACTGATGATTTTGCTGGCTGACATACTGACTGTTAAGCCTGATTTATGCTTCTGCGTCGCGGCGACGGCGTAGCTACGTCGTCGACGCAGACCCCTACGCCGACCCTGCGCCGTAGCCTGACGTGCGCCTCCAAAAAATCCTGACTACACGTTGCGTCGAGACGCGAACGGCAAGGACTGTGATTGGTCCGCTCAGAACGTCATTTCCGGCAGTTGCTTTTCCGGTCAACAGTATAACAACACCGGTTGGCGGTGAATTGCAGAACAACGCGTTCCCTCGACGCAGAACTTCGAATGCTCAATGACGCAACGGGTCGACGACGTAACTACGCCGTCGCCACGACGCAGAAGCATAAACTAGGCTTTAGGCTACTAGAAGCTAGTAAGTTTAATAATGTTAACTCTGCTGTCTGGCTGATTTACCTCTCGAAATTCAGTATCAACAATGCCAATTTTTTTATCCTGGTGACTGAAGAGCTGTTAAATGTTGAGTTTGCTTTTGTCTTCCAAGGTCAGGAACGAACGTTACGCCACATAAACATGTCTATACTGCAGTATACTATATGTAAATTAAATTGTTGTTACGTTGCAGTTCTACATCAAACCATGAGAGTCTGATTCTTCAGAAATATCAGTTTTTTAAATTAGGGTTTTAGATAAAACATTCAGTATTTTACAATTATCTTATATAATGTCTTAAAAAGCTTCTCCTTTTATATCGCCGTCGAGTATTTTTCAAAACACATGCTGAAGGTCTGCTCATTTTTGTGCAAACAAACACAGGATCAAAATATTTCAAAAGCATCCTTTTCATTCCCGTCTGCGAACACCAGAATCAAGGTTGAACATGTGGACAAACAAGCATTTAGACCAAAGAATGGCGGATGACCCATCATAGTTGCATTTTGTAGCATTGTGAATCACTCATGCACAACACATCATTGGACTGTTCCCATTTTCAATTTCTAAACCTTTCAGAGAGCTGAATGAATGTTGCCTCTGCATACAATAGGAGCTCAGCTGAAGAAATAAAAAAGTTAAGATTACATGTTGTATTTTGCCCTTCTGCACGATAAATCCGAGCGATGGTGCAACAGGAGGAGAGGCTGCTGTCTCTTTTGCTACCTCTACCTCCTTTTCAAGACCCAAAGTCTTCGATTAACACTTTTCCGTTGTCGCAGGGTTCAAGGACGCTTTCCGTCTTCTCTTGTCTTGCCCGTGCACCCAATCACCCGAGCCAGCCACATTTTTACCTCTTCCTCAGTATTTCTGACTGTTAGGCCTGTATTCAGGTAGCGCTGCTGTGATATTATGTGAAACAAGCGACAAGTGCACCACAAACATTCCAGAGGTGTTTCGTATTGTGCTGTGAATCAGTGGACGGAGCTGTAGATTGACTTCGGCCTTCGGTTAAAACGCCGCTTTTGTCGAGCAGCCATTCCTGCGCTTATCTACCTTGATTAGGTCAGTGGTTTTTTAAAAAGTGATCGCACCTCAAGGACACAAGATGGCACCTTCATTTGTTCTCCCGGAGCACAATGAACACAGGCGCTGAAGCAAAGATCTTTTCGCCATTAACCACGGCAAACAGTCCGGAAACCTTGAAGTAAAATGCGTCAGGAAAAACTCTGCTTTTAAATCCTCCATGGCTTCTTTCACTTTCATCCTCTACCTTTACTCCACGGGAGTAATTCAGAGTACTTCCTCGACTAATGAATGCAAGGTTTTGTGTTCAGAAAGCTTCTTATATTCTATTATCATCACATACTGCGAGACTCGCCGCACCGGTGAAGCATTCAAGGAAAACCGACAATAGCTAATTGCATTTCAGAGAAACTCAGAAGGAATATGTTATTTAGTATTCATCGGCACGAGAGAATGCTTTTAGGAATAACAGGTGAGGTGATGATGAGCAGAGTGCAATCTGAAGTGAGAATTGCAGCATTTAGTCAGAAAGAAAGAGCAAAGACAGTACTTAAGATTTTGTGTAAGACAATGCTAAACTGTGTGTATGTCCTTGTATGTCTAAATGTTAGTCATTTGTTGCTATACTGGAGTCTTAAGTATCTCATTGAAAGCTTAAGGGCACTCGTCTCGCATGAATGAAGTTTTCTAGGTATATTTGTGTGCTTTCACTGTCTGTTTTGTCAGATATTGATCGTGCATCGCTTCACTTCTAAAGCATTTTGAATGATTGTGGTTCTTGGTTTTGATTAGGTATTTCACCCGCTCCCGTCATTGTGCCGCATTATGTTTGGACTATATTTTGCGTCCATGGCATGTGAATGTGTCCTCTATGTGTACTTTTATCCATGCTTCTAGGCAGATTTTTCCAGGAGCAACAATCAACTGTCAAGTAGGCCCTACTGTTCTCAATTCTCACACAGCATGAGCATTAGCAGTTTATAATGGTAGCAGCGGCACATTTACCACTCAAAACTCAAGTTAATTTGAGTCTCTAATTCCACACAGAGGAAAACAAAGGCAGGTTATAAATTCATACCTCACAACTGATGGTCTTGCTGGCTGAAATGCCAATGGTAGCAAGCTAATTCAATAACACTAGCTTTGATAATGCTAAGTTGGCTGGAAACTCTCTTTGTCAGACAGACGTCTTAATGCTTCCAGCTGTTTTAAAAGAACATCTAGGTGTATAATAAAGTGTTCAATTACAGACTTGATAGCTAACAACATGATGCCGCGAGTGTGCTAAAAGATTGAGGCTAACGTGAGGTCCATAAGTCATGATCCATGCAGAGGAGATGTAGGCCCAACTAAGGAGCTACGTTGTTGTTTTGCAGTGCAGAGCTAGTTAGTCTGTATTGTAGCCAACCCTGTTGATGCTAGCGTACTTGGAGAAGCACTAAACACTTTTACAGTGTGTAAAAAATCCCAAAACCAAACAAGAAGCCGGGCATAGACACTTACATAAAATAAATAAACCCTGATACGTAGCCCCTTGGCTTTAGCTGTAGGCTAGCAATTAGTTTCTAGTCTAGGTAAAACTAGCTGGGCATGCTAACATTTCTACCTTAGGCTACGTTATAGCAGACAAACATACAGATTAATCCATCCCTCGCACTTTTGCTCTTATATTTTGGTTTGTTTCTTACCACACCATACTTATACAGTTATGAATTCTCAGCCACAAGATTTGAATGTAGACAAATGTGCCATCTTGTCAAATATGGTTGTATTTTAGTATGTATTGTACCTTTAATCATGTCTGCATTTGAATGATGATCCAAAATAGGATGTATTTTAATTTAGTGAGAGCAGCTGGCATCACATATTGAAATGGTGCATGTCTTGTGCTCAAATCTTGATTTCAACCCTTCACTTGGATCATCCCATCAGACTCAGCTTGACCCTCTGCACCCAGGGGGTCACTGCAGGTTGCCCTCATTAGTAATAGGGGGTCTCCACCTCGACCCAGTCCATTACCCTATTCTTGTCCTCCCTAATAGAGCCAAAACGACCACACATGAACCGAGGTTCCTGCAAGGACCGTAACCTATAACCTCGGGAACTTCACTATGTTCTTTGCCTCCATTCAGACTCCATTCACCCGGACTCCAGCAATCCGTTTAGTCAGTGAAAAGGGAAAAGACACATGCACACAAGAGATCATTTCCTCGTCCTGCCCTCGGCTCAAACCGAGGATGCCCACACACACACACACACACACGCACACACACACACACACAAGCACACACACACACGCACTCATACATCCTTCAGTGCTCATGCAGCGCGTTTCCGGGCCGGACCGAAAACAGAGGGAGCTAGTGAGAGAGACGGAGCAGGGGCTCAGAACGGGATTATTTGGGAAGAGGAAGGGAGGAGGAGGAGGGGGCTGAGGCAGAGCAGGGGGCCCCTCTCCGCTTTTCAACGGACGTGTGAACAAAAGCCTGGTCAAACTGTCGGGCCCGCAGCCTAGGGTGTTTACTGCTCTTGTATCTATAACCAACAAATCAAGGATCCCCCTCACCACCTCCACCATCACCACAGCTCAACTCCCCCTGCTGCCCCTTTTTCCCTTGAGCTGCCTGGCTTTATTGGGAACAGCAAATTAAGGAACCATCCATCTGGGTGTGATCACCAATTACGGAGGGAAGCTGTCAGCATGCATTAAGGCCTGCAGGGAAGGCGGGCGTGTTAGGGCGGCTTTTATGAAGAGGGAGGCAAGAGAGGGAGTTAAGGAGCGAGAAAGTGATTGGATATGATTAAAAAGTCTCCAAGAAATTAAAAGATTTTCTACTTATGGAGTCTAAAACACCAAGAGCTCATTCAGGCCTTTATAATAACTCATTTGTCTTGTTGTGTTAGTCTCAGGGAAAACAAAGTCCTCTCATTATTTGCCGCTTTGCCGCTCCAAATATATTTACATTGTTAGCAGAAGCGAGGATGAGTGAGTGCACTTTTTCAGCGCGACATAAAGCGGCCATGTAAGCGATATAAATATGGTAAAAACTCAATGCAGCGTATGGCCGGCCCCCTTTTGTCACTGCTCACTGGCACAGGCCGTGATTCCCTGTAACACTTCTCCTCCGGCCAGCTTTCTCACAACACAATAGAGCCGTCATTAACTTTTTGCTCCATCGGAATGCTGAAAGACCCCGTCGACCAAACGCCCCCTTCCCCTCCCCTCCCTTCCCCTCGCTCCACCATGCATCCCGCTTTTCTCTCCGCTCGCTGGTTTTTCCCGGGCCCTAATTTGCGAAGGCCAGGTGTGCGCGGACCCGCAGTAAGGGGGGCGAGGATGGGTGAGGAAAGGGGTGAGCGCGGGTGAAAAAAGGGTAGGCGGCACACAAAGGGGTCCCACAGTCCAGAGGGCACTGGTGCAAACTATTTGCGCGTACATTCTCTGAAGTATTTAGTATTTTGTGAATTGAACCACTTAACCAGTGATCACAATCTGAGGGTCACAAGATAAACCTGAAGGTTTTGATTATTTTACCTCATTAGGTCGTTGAACTGGTCACTGCCAGCATGATAATGACCAGGGTTTGTTTGTTTTATAACGGCTTCCCCATCCTTAAATGGTGGGAAACACTGTACATGAGTGACTTAAAGGTATAATAACATTAACATTTCGCCATTAAAACATTTACAAGAGCCGAGTTAAAGAGTACTCCTCATCTGCAATGGTGGCTGTTTAACAATCCAGACAACGGCTCCCATGATCCCACACTACTTCACGGCGTTAACAAACTACTTCTTTTGTTTTCATTGTTTGGATTGAGACATGCCTAGTGTAAGAAATTATATAACGTGCACTTAAACCTGTATTAAGAGATGTTTTTGGCCACTCAGGTGCAAAGAAAAACAATTGGGAATCACAATATTGCCATCTTTTAATGTGATATGCAACTATTGAAAGTTATAGATTTACACATCCAGCATATAAAATGAGGAGCAACATTAGCATTTTAGCATGTTGAAGCAGAGTTTCTGGTCACCTGGTGAATGTAAATCCAATATTCACTCTCTTTTAGCTCTGTTTTTGGTCTCCACCAGCTGTAGAGAGAAACATGTGGTTCTTTAGCTGCTAACTTACATTGCGAGGTGTGGATTTGCTAGATTATGGGATCCATCTTGCAAGGCTTCAAGCTAACATATGCATCTCAAGAGCAGGGGCGTCCCCAGAAATGTTTCTAAGGGGGCCACTGAGAATCCTATGAGTGGTGGGGCGGTGGGATGGCCAACATTCGTATCAGAGGCTCTGCCCCCCCTTGGCCCCCGCAGTTATATCACTGGAGAGTTTATTTCATTAGAAGAAGAGCAAAGAACAGCCCTGAAGGCTTTTCTCTTTTAAAAATATGTTTTCATTCTTGAAGAGTTGACGTTAGCCAGTAGTCGGTGACATTTTTAAAGTGCCTGCCCTTTCCCACATAGTTTCAAAGGGTGGTTCTGTTTAACAAACTATCTGGCGCGTCAGGTTAGCTGCTAAATGTTCACCAGCTAGTTTCCTGTCCAGAAAACCAAAACAAGCTGAAAGATGCTAACACGCTCCATAGAGCCAAGAGGAACTACAAATAGCTTATAATTACGTGTTTGAAATCATTACTAGCGACACCCTTCACAACAGATATATTCATTTGATCCTTTGATATTATAAAAATGATTATGGCTGCTTTAATTTTGTGTGATTCTACACTCATTTTTTCATGTAAATCCCCCTGTGCGGTTCCTGAATTGGATCTGTGGGAGTTTATGTGCAGAAAACTGTGGTTTCTATTTGATGTGTCACTTTGAATATGTGCTCTGGCAGTGAGTATGAGTATGAATGTGTGAATGAGTCATTGTGTGTGTGTGTGTAGGGGGGTAATTGGAGGATGAAGAGGGGGGGAAAGCTACAAGTCGTTCCAAAGTTGTTCACCAGCCAGGCTGCCAGGTTGAGCGAGTTGCTCAAAGCTTTGCAGCTTTGCTTTTTTGGAGAGACGCAGCGGGTGGGTGAGGAGGGAGTTGGCAGCGGAGGGAGGAGGAGGAGGAGGGGGACCAGGACTAATTGCCACTAATTGAATTGGATGTGCTGATCAGATGGGAGGCTGTGGAAGTAATCTGAGTTGTCACAGCAGATAACGCTGGGCCGTCCCAGAGTGTCCGCCTCATGTGACAGCCTGTAACATAGCCTGCGAGAGGGCACCGGTCCCCTTTGTCACCACCACAAAAGGGGAGAGAAGCAAAGTTGCCAGTTACAGTGAGAAGAGACGGGCTCGAAGCAGGAGGAGGGAGTCACGGAGGGTGAGGGTGGAAGAGGAGTAAACGAGGAGGGGAGAGATGACTGAGATGAAAGAGGAAAGCTGAGGAAGGGGAGATGTTCAGAGGAGGAAAACAGTGGTAAAATGAGATGAAGACATACACCGATAGGAAAGAAAAAGGGGGGCGGGAAGAGGCGAGACCGTGGAGGGAAATATGTTTTCAGTGTGGAAGTGCAGAGTCTGCAGGTTTCATTCACAAACAGCAGGAGCGTTATGTGTTAAGCAGAAGGTTTTTACTCAGATGGGTGCACATATGTTAGACCCCCACAGATCGCCTTTTCAGACCGAACAGCATTTCACGTTATTGTGGTGGTGAACTATCAATAAGAAAAGCAATTACAGAGCTGTGCGATGATGCTTTGTTGGATTGGTACAATACTGATCATCAACTTACAAGAAAAATAAGAATAAAGGAGTTAAAAGTAATACAAAACTATGAAGGGCTACAGGTGTGTTTAGTGAGGTTAATGTTTCATTCAGATCAGATGAATGAAATCACGTATTTGAACATGCAGAGGTTTTTCTTTATTGATTGTCTGAAAGATAAATAAAATTACAACTTTAGCGTGAAATTAAATATTAACTTCTCCAGACACTTACTTGTTGTTAAAGCAGGAGGAACGTAATAGAAATAATTGTGCCACACATCCAACAGATGATTAAAAATGTGTGCACATGGAAAATATTTAATGTTGCATTACTATAATTTCCTTTTCCCGAGTGTATAACTGACTTAACGCACAATCAACACTGAATAAATTCAGACAAATTACTTTGTTATAAATGGAAGAGAATTATAGTAATATAACCACTTTATAATAACCATCATTAATAAATGATTAGTAAATTTATAGCTCATTAAACTTTAGTTAATAGTCATGTCCCTGTTAACAAACAAGTAAATGCTTTACAAACCATTTATTGAGCTGATATGTTGCTTAATAAATGGTTTATGAAGCATTAACTACAAATTTACCATTTAATTAATTAATAATTTAATTAAATTAATTTAATTAATGATGGTTATAAAGTGTTACCAGTTATGATATTGTTTTTATTTACTTTATGTCCAGTAGAAGATGTACTAACTCTATTTAGGGACATTGCAATTTTTTGATTTAATTAAAGAGGTTTTTACATTTAATACCCTTAAGTGTCAAGGAATGCAAAATATGGTTTCACAAAGACTCGATTACGTAACAGTTTGAATAATAGGCAATTTGAATGCACATAAGTTCAACATTTTACCAGAATGTGTTGAATTTCAACAACTTTAATAGATACACTCTGTAGTTTTGGTGCAGAAATTTTAATCAGAAGAGAAAGATTGTCATTAACTGATTTTTTTTATGCCTAACCAAACTAAACAAACAAACTCTCGTTGTTTTCGTGACTGAATAAACTGAGTAAACAAACTGACCTTAAAGGACAACACAATTTCACACTGTTTTACTTTGTTTATATGTGGCGGACCCTGCCACCTTCCTAGCTCCAAACAATGTTCTGGGACCTTATTGTCCTCTGAGAACAGCTTGTTTATTCAGCTATAGAAAAAATAAATATTTCTGAGTTTGTATTATTACCTCATTTATATTGTAACTACTAAAATTCAGAGTTTGAATTTCTTCTCCAAAACTACATAGTGCCCCTGTACAAGGTTACAAGCGAAATTTCGAATCATTTTTTTTTTTTAAAACACAAGGGTTTAAAAAAAAACTGTGTTTGTGCTACATCTATGTTAGAAAATGAAGTGTTGATGATGAGCTGAGGAGTCTCACGGCCCGAGGAGCGAAGCTGCTGTGTAGTCTGGTGGTACGACAGCAGATACTTTCGTTTCTTTTGCCAGACGGCAGCAGGGTGAACAGACCGAGGCTGCGGTGTGTATTTTAATCGTAGTATTTTTCCTTTCTGGTCATTTGCAGCTTTGATCTGTTCGCTTTTAAAAAAAAGTTTCCTGTCACGGTTGAAATCGGTCTCCAAAGATCATCTGATACAAAGGTCATAATGTAGTTATATTGTGAGCAATTTGTGCCTGTGAAAGGACGCACAGCTTCCTGCACACCTGCATTCACTGAAGCTACTGTATACTGTACAACCGCTGCGCTGGTGACAGAATAAACACGAGATAATACGAGCGCAGGTGGACGACAGTGACTGAGGAAAAAAGAGGTATAGATGGGTGAGAAAACTGCGACTGTGGGTCTTTCCCAAGCCTGCAGCAGTCCAATTAAGCAGGATTTCTCCCACTCCACATCTGACTCACACACACACACACACACACACACACACACTTACAACCACAGCAGCTGTGCAGTCAGTTGGTGCTATTGAGGGAGGGGTTCAGTCTTGTCAGCATGATGAAAGCGGGCCAGAGTTGTGTGTGTGTGTATGTGTGTGTATGTCCACGTTTGTGCATTTTTATGTCACTATGTATATATACTGGTGTGTGTGTGTGTGTTGTGTAAAAGGGTGAGTTATGCATGCAGCGGGCATCCCGGGGCACGCAGATGTGTGAGTGTGCAGGACTAAGCCCTGGCGAAGCCCGCTGCGAGGGGTCACGACCTTTACAGAATCAGTGCCTCTGCATGTCAGGACTAATGGAAGGGCCCCACCAGCTGCACAGAGACGAGGAGGAGGAGGAGGAGGGAGGAAAAAAGATGAAGAGTGAATAAAGACTGAGGTGGGAAAAAAGGGATGGATAGGAAGATTTGGGAGACAGTGGGAGGAGAAGAAGTGAGGAGGGGGCCGGAGTGGGAGGGATGGAAATCTCGAGGGAGGACAAGCTGTAAACTCTCGTATTTTTTAAGAAGGGAAAAGTTGGAAAAAGAAAAGCAGAAAACGGCAAAGGACGAGGATTTTGGATGGACGGAGAGAGGGGCAGAGGGAGGATGAGCAACAGGACATGCAAGGTAAGGATGAAAGAGCGAGAACATAAATGAGAAGATGTTTGTGTATGCGATAAAAGAGGGAGGAGTGATGGCATGATGGCGGGATGGACAGATAAAGACAGAAACAGAGAGGGGGAGGGATGGGTGTGGCCTTGGCGATGAATACAGATTTTTGTCTCCACCTTTAACCTTGAATTTACAGCTTTATTGCAAAGATTTCCATAGCATGACCATCAGTGCTGCAAATCTTCGACAGCCAACGATCTCTGTACAGCACGAAAATCATCTGTTGCACATAAATAAGTCAGATACATTGAGTGTAATTGATTTGGATGCTTTCAGGGTGGAAATTACTGATATCTGCTTTAAAACAAGTGCTGTGCTTAAGTTCAGTGGTTGTACTCCCATTTTATGGTTCTGTATTATATATTTGATACTATATTTGTTAGTTGCATAGCAGATTTACATAATTAGAAAATACACGAGCTCATATTAAAGGTGTGTGCATTGTACAATTCTTACATTTTTACCGTTTTCTCACTTTTTTAAATTTGTTTTTGTCATTTTATGGTCTGTTTGGTTTTCATCAGTATTAATTAAAAAAAATGAAAAGTGTTAAATACAGAACAATTGTGCTCTTTCTGTATTTTCACCCATTAAAAAAAACTCGACAAAAAAAGAAAATTCACGAGCTTATAAAAGTACGTTTCTTGTAAATTAAACCACCCTTTTTCCGTCCTCTTATGAACAATATTATGTTAATAAATCTATAGTTATTAGTGTTTTTAATTATATATTAAACAGGTTTATTGCTAGATTATAAGAAAACTTTTATAGTTTATAGACACTAAAGAACATTGATTAAAGCCTGATGAGTTTCTTATAATTGTATAAAAGAATTGTAACCTTACAAACACATTTATTGAGTTTAACTAACTATAAACTATTAAAAAGTTTCCTATAGGTGTTTATAAATGTCTTATTATCTAGTAATAGACGTAATAGTTTTATTCAGGTTAATAAGGATCTTTTAAGGACTTACCAGGCCTTTTTCACCTATTATCTAACACTTATACACTTTATATAAAGTATTAGCGATATAAAAATAATTTTACTTTCATGGAAAAAATAACTACAATCAAATTCTGATTACCAGTTAATGAATCAGAAATAATAATCCATTAATATACAATGTTGGCTATACTACAAAATGAGTGCTTATTTTTTTCTCTCTCCTTATACTTGAGTACATTCTGCAGATAATACTGCAATTTAATACAAATTCAAAGGCAGGAATTTAATTTCAAATGGACCTTTTTATTCCTGAACACATCTCCTCTCACAGTCGGTATGTGCTGCACTGAGAATGCAGCCTTGTGAGAAGAGAGTGAACCTGAAGGACGAGAAACACTGAACAGAGAGACGTGAGCGTGAGAAGAAGATGTGACCAGATCAGTGCTTTTACTGAGGTGAGGCGGCAACATGAGCTCTAATCATTTATTTATCAAACTAACACCAGATAAGGCCCTCGATCCAGCCTGGTCTTGACCTTTGCCCTTCGAAGGTCCGCAGCTACTTTTTTCGAAGCATATTTAAAATCTTTCGTTGTTTATGCATTTAAATAATAAGTCTCACGTAATGATCAGCTGCCAACTCTCCTCTGAGAAACATAATTATTTGAATCTTTCGCGTCTTGCAGCTCATTTCTAGGAAGGAATGATATAAATTTGAGATCACTGTCGATCAAACAGAAATGAAAATATGAAGTGATTGAATGTAGCTAATATTTACTCGAGTACAAATTCTACATTTTATCTCAGAGGCAAATTATTATTTTTTTTTTACTCTACTACATTTATCTGACCGCTTTAGTCACTTTTCAGATTACAATTTTTTCATACTGCCCAGTGAAAAACAATATATCTCCAAATTTAGTGATTCTGAATGGGACATTTTCTTATAAATCTTGAAGTATGAAGTCTTGAGAAAATTCTCCTCCCTCTTAAACTCAGTGAATTATTTAAAATCCCTCTCGGATTAGCTGGAAAATATTGTCACAAAGCTGGAAACGGGCTGTTTTTCTTATGAGAAGGTGACTTAAGAGAGTTTTTAGAGCTCTTAAAGGACTGCGACGCTACAAACATATGAGGATCTTATCCAATGTGAGGCATTGTTGTAGATTAAATTAACGTATAAAGGAGTTAGAATGAGCTCAACTTTAAACATCAGATATAATAGTAAAACACTAACAGGGAACATTTTATTGCAGTATGAGTTCTTTTACTTCGATCCTTCAGATAATTGTGCTGATGGTTCTCATGTACTTTTACTTTTACTCGTATTCAGTGTGGTATTAGTATTTTTTTTTTGCTACGGTGAGAATGTGTGATTGCATTTAAAAGCAAACGTTGAGGAGAAATCAGAGTGCGTCTGCAATCAGGTCAAATGATGTTCTGCACTGATAAGAACAAATCAGCTCTGACGTTTTACTGAAGAGAAAATAAGCACCAATCAAGTCGAGGTGACTGAGCGAACAGCGAGTTATGATTTAAGAGCGAGAGGTAATCAGATAATTTTTGTGCAACAACAACATTTATGCTAATTTATGCTCTTTAAAAAATAATACTCATCTCGACAGACGGACAGACAGACAGCTGCCTCGATCAGTATCAGTCTGTCAGCTGCTGTGCCAGCCAGGCCAGAGTCTGCTGACTGTGTGTGTGTGTGTGTGTGTGTGTGTGTGTGTGTGAATGTATCTGTGTAAACTCCAGTCTGTGTGTGTGTGTGTGTTCAGTGTTCAGCTGCAGACAGTGCCACTGTGTGCCCACCATGACCAGACACCCCGCTTCCTCTCCTGTCATGACCCGGAGACGGCGATCAGGCCCCGTCTGTGCCACTTTGTGCCGGGTTCAGCAGACGGCTTCCCCTCCTGACATCATCACTGTGAGACGGTGATGTAGCTGCCGTTACAGGAGACGGGGCAAAAGACACTGACAGTGTGTCTGGTGTTTTGTTGGGCGCACTGTGGCTGTTTTTTTGTTTTTTTTTCTAACTTCTTATAGAGAGTTCAGTCTGGCATGAGCGCCAGAAAAAAGGGTTCATTAGGTGCTGGATGGAAAAGGAAATATTAAAGGTAAAAATGTGTTGAATGACTGGTTTAACCTCCTATAATAATAACAAAAAGGTGATTGTTTTTGCGAGATACACAAGCTCTATTGTTTTTCATTCATTTATCTTTCATTCAAGATAAAAAGACTTTTTTTTTTTACATTTTTCAATCTAAATTCGAGGTTTAAATGTCTCCTTCTGCGGATATAAGAGTGAGAGCTCGGTGCAGACGGAGGAACCTGTTGAAGAAACGCAGCGGAGCAACAGGTGGCAGATCACAGAGTTAGAGTGACACCTACAGAGCTCAGGGGGGAAAACCAGCAGCTACAGCTCCATGAGAATGTATGCGGCCTGTCAGAGTGGATACCGGCTGCACGGTGCGAGACTTTGTGCAAAGCCTGAAGCTCACATTGTTGTTGGAAATCACAGCAACTATAGCCTTGATACATTTAGATTATGATTTGTTTGGATATATAACTGTTGGCGTTTACGGCATAAATCAACCACAATTTTTTGCAGAGCTTTCCGAACTAGAAAGACTCATTTAGGTGAGTTTAAAGTGATCAGACAAAGAGGACGTCAGCTGTTTGTCTTAAATCGGAGATTTATTCTAATTTTTAATTTTATTTTTTAAAGCAACTTCCCCAGATTGTTAAATATTGTCGCTTTGGGTAACCTTTCTCCAAGAAGAGACATTTCATCGCTTTAACGTCCATCTATCCATTTTGAACAATACCTCAACATTAGACATCAAATCAGTGCTTTGTTTTTCAATACCTCACTATACCTCAAATTAATTGTTGTGTAATTTTTTCTTAACAAACAGCAGCCATTCAAGAATCTCACCTTCGTCAAAAAAAAATCAAAGTCAAGAGTCAAAATTATCAATTTAATTAAATCCAAAATACCTCATTCGTCTCTGAAGAGGAAATTTGTGACAGGCAAGTGTGCTACTATTATAAACACGAAAAACTCCATTACATAAAAACATTTTGAAAATATAAAATTCTTAAATGATTAAAAGATGAATAGAAAAGGGGGAAGTTGAAAGACGAATGGATAAATGGCGCAGAGAAACATTGCAACATCCAAAAATATTAAAAAGTCATATTTGTATTGCGTAATATTTGTTCAACTCAACTAGCGCCCAGTGAAAGCTTCACAAACTTGTTTTTTATAACATTTTTAGTATTGAGAGTTAAAAAAACAACTGATACATTACATATAAAAATGACAATAAATGCTAACTTCAGGGACTTGCTTTCTCACATTTCTTTACACATTTTGGACAAAGACTACAGAGGTGTGACACATTACATCTAAAGGTACAATTAATTTACGGTTAAATTCACCTGAACACCCATGTTTACATGCTTTATCGCTCTTGTTCTGCAGGTACCTTCCCATTACGCTCAAAGACCTAGAACAAATTTAGGGACACCTGACACTCCTGTACTTTGTTTTTTCCTCCAGTATTCTAGCAGACGGCATCAGGTGTCATACATCATTTGATTCAGGAGAAGCTCAAGTTTCATTCTGGCTCATATGAAGTCCCACTTTTACATTTGCTTTGTCTGAGAATGGACAAATTTAACAAAATCTGTCAAAATTCAGTCAAAATTTAGTGTTTTTTTCCCTCAGTGAACTCAGGAAGTTTAGGTTTTTTTAAATTATAATTTAAAAAGATGTACTTGGTTGTTTTAGACTTCAGTATGATGTTTTTTTTGTCTACATCTGCCCATGCCTAAGCATGTTACAGCCATTTATCACATTATCCCAGGCGTTTTTCAGTGAAAAGCAGCTGTAATCCTAAATTTCACTACAGCAGTTATTAAATCATAACAGAGGACATCTTTTGAACACGAACAACAAAAGTAACTTGGCTACAACCACAGCCGAGAGGAGGAAACAACGTGGGTTTCCTTAACATTCACTACGGAGCCCCTGAATGCCCAAAAAAGACGTCTGATGCCACCGACAAGCCGAGAAAACTCTGCTTTACGCGAGTCATTATAGTATGTGGATACGTTTAGTGTCTTTCTGCAGAGTTTGCAGGAGGCTCGACACCAGCGGCAGCAGCCAGAGCACATTTGTTGAATATTCCCCCTCAGTTGATTGGATCAGTGTGTGAATCTGCCCGTGTTTGTGTGTAAATATGCGCTGGAACTAATCACGGGAGAATATTGTCATTTACTCGCTCTAATAGACTCGGTCATCATCCTCTGGTCTAAAACTAATGCAGAGACAAATCCCCCGCTGGGAATTGACTCACGGGCTGCTATTCTCAGCCAACTGGACTCATCCATTTCATCACCTGCAGCCTCCGATATTTATGTGGTGAATCATAAAGCACGCTAGCATGGATGCACTTTGAGTCTGTGATGGTGATGTAATATCAAGTGGTGAACGTGGCCCACATGTTAAATATCCCATTAAGTGCTTTATTTAAAAAAAAAAAAAAAAACCCTGCTGGCTCTGAACAGATGGAAAGAAGAAATGATATCCTTCGGTTTGGAGGTGTTTGGACGAAAAGGCTCGGACGAGGGGGAGAAAAGGGGGGAGAAAAAGTGGAAGGAGCCGGCGGTGG
Organism: Pagrus pagrus; assembly: GCF_965226575.1. NCBI lineage: Eukaryota > Metazoa > Chordata > Actinopteri > Spariformes > Sparidae > Pagrus > Pagrus pagrus. The sequence goes on along the minus strand of NC_140204.1, from coordinate 8,273,857 downwards.
CAGCCCCTGTTTGTTTGTGTTTCCAGAGTACAGTGGAGTCACCGGGAGGCCAGCAGTGTCTGCGAGGCTTTACTGTCATGACGCATCCCGTCTCCCTCCGCCATCCTCCGTCCTCCTCCTCCTCTCTCATCCTCCTCGTTTCTGAATTTCCCAGAAACATGGATCCTGTCTGTCACCATTCAGCTAAAAAAGAAATCCCTCTCCTCTCCTTTCTTTCCCTGCCTCCCCTGCACTGCTGCCCGAGGGCCTCGTCTTAGACGCAAAGGTCACCACCCCGCCAACCACTTGTTGACCCCAGCCTGACCTCTGCAGGTTAGCCTCTCTGTCAGCTGCAGCTGTGATGCTGCTAAAAGCCCGGATAATCCAATCACACAGTCATTAGTGCTGAGTAGGCCAGAGCCGGAGCAGGTGAGTGTGTCGTCTCTCTCATAATCTCCCTGTTTTTACTACGATGTTTTTGCTCATTTCACGCACAAACCACTTAGATTTTTTACCCGGCAGATAATCACAACCGTCCCCTGTTTGTCGCAAAAAAAAAGAAAAACCACATCAGATCAGCGGCGTTATAAAACAACCAGATGCTGCTGCGGTGTCGGACACTAAACCGGGCGTTTCAGCTTCATTAAACCTCTGTTTTTAAACCCAGTCGTGGGCCAACATGTGTGGACTCACGTGAGGGAGGAGGGAGGGGTTGCCAGGATGCAGATTTTCAGGATGACAGGCATGTGGGGCGTCCAAGCCAACCGTGATGGAGGTGTAAAGATGGCAGATGACGCTTTCTGATGGACCTCCGAAGCTGCGGCAGAGAAAAGAAGAGGAAAAACATCTTAAAGGTCGAAACAACGAAGGTCTTAAAGGTGCATTATGTAGTATTGAGGAGAACTTTGACTGATTCTTGTACGCCTAAACAAACTAATAAACAAACTCTGTTTGTTTTCATCACTGAATAAACTGATAAACAAACTGATCTTAAAGGACAACGCAGTTTCATACTGTTTTACTTTGTTTATATGTGGCGGACCCTGCCACCTTTCTAGCTTCAAACAGTTTTCTGGTGACTTTATTTTTCTCTGAGAACATCTTGTTTATTCACTTATGGAAAACATAATAAACATAAACATCATTCATATTGTGAGGTAAATGAATAAAAAAGCTGTTCTCAGAGGAAAATAAGGTCCCCAGACTGTGTGAAGCTAGGAAGGTGGCAGGGTCCGCCACATATAAACAAAGTAAAACAGCATGAAAATGTGTTTTTAAGTTTGTTTATTCAGTCATGAAAACAACAAGTTTGTTTATTTAGTTTTGACATAAAAAAAAAACACCCAATGAAGTTTTTCTTTCCCAAAACTACACAGTGCTCCTTTAATTTGGTCTTGATTGTTGTTTCATGCTATCCTGACCGTCTGTAGAACGATCTGCACATGATTATTTATTATTTTATTAGATTTTTCACTGTAACTCTTTTGTACTTCTCTGTTTATTGTACTGTATTTATGTGTCTTTTCATACCTTATTTGTATACATCATAATGCCTTTTTATGTTTCATGTCAAGCACTTAGGGTTGCCTTGCTTTACTAAAAATGTGCCCGACATGTATGTCTCAAAGCCCGTCTGTTAGAAAAGTTGAAGTGTTGAAGTATTGCATTGAGAAAATTTAAAAATAGCTTTTATAATTGCTTTCGACCTCGCTAAAAGTTCATGTTTTCTGTTATATTTCTTCACATTTTTGTAGTTTTTTTTTGTGTTATATGTAACCATCAATCTTGGACTCCTAACAACAGCCAGCATTCACAGTTTTGCAGAGGAAATATGTTGTATTTCAAACATACTCATTAATTAACCTCTTCAATACACTGGTCCTGCTGGTGGTCAACTCATTACAAACTCGTGCTGCGTTCAAGATCAGAGAATTGTACTTGAAGACACCGGATATGTCAAGATGAAGCTCAAGAAGAATGTGTGTACAAAAGGAAAAAGCATTTGAAATACTTAATGTAATGGACTGGTGCGGCCATTAAAACTGAACATTTCACTCACAAGCTGACAAAAAGCACGTCCAACTGTTAGTGTTAGCTTAAAAGGAGACATTAGCCTCACGTTAAATGAAACTGTCAATGGTGCTGTGACGACCTTGGACGCTTTTATAATCGTCTTTTCATTTTGTCAGATGATAATAAGTTGAACTCTCACCTTCAGCTTGTTCCGTGGTGGAGGCAGAACTGCGTGTGTGAGGCATTTAAGGCTTTACACATGTTTATAATGTTGTTATTTTGTTAACAAGGCTAACTGTACGTCCTGACAGGAGACAACGTCCTACGAGATGTGACGGTTAGCTGTCGTAACGCTCTGATAAACACGTATTACACAGATTAATGTAGTTACGCGTGGTTGTAGACATTTTAGAAAACAATTCGGAATTTGATAACACGTTTAAACGCAAAAGAAATGTCACAATATATGTCATGTAGGCTGTGGTAAATATATGCATCAGAGACAGCGAACATTACGTCAGGATGGCCGAGCGGTCTAAGGCGCTGCGTTCAGGTCGCAGTCTCCCCTGGAGGCGTGGGTTCGAATCCCACTTCTGACAGTATCTTTTTTTTTTTACTATTATAATCAGACACTCATTAACACTGATATTAAACATGATGATCTGACATCTTGTAACGTCACACTTACCTCAACATGCTTTTGAGAGTAAGTCATGTTTAACCACTGTCTGCACCTTCTGTGTTTCACTTAAGCTGTCTTATTCTTGAATAGACTACATGTTTTGTGTACCTACTACTACTTTTACTGACGTCTAATATTAACAATCATGTAGGAAACTTCCCTAATGACACACAGTTTTATTGAAGAACTGTAAACACCACCTCACATATGGTTCAATCTAAATAAAAAAAAGAAAAACAGCACAAAGATGACAATTAATTAAATATAAATCATCATAACGTCTCCTATGAGGACATATTTTTTATATTATCACAACTGTGCTGTACTGTGTCATGAAGTCATTCTTTGTTTGTTTGTTCCGAATACACTGGAACGCACCATGTTGAAGGAAGACAGCCAATCAAATGCGCGGCTCCAACATTCCCCAACCAATCGCCTTCGCCCAGCTCCACAATTTGACCAATCACGACGGAGAAATGTTGGACGGAGCCGAGCGAGGCCGAGAAGATTTGCGGTAAACCGTCGAAGCGGAGTTTGAGGCGAGTGACAAAATAAGTCAGACAAAGTGAAATGGCGAGTATTTGTGAATTCACATATATAAACACATATAGTTTAGGGTTGTCGTACGAATACGTATTTTTTTATCTTCACCACTTTTAGACATTAGCTTTGCTAGCTTGAATTTATGGAAGCGTATTGCATTCACTTGAGTAATTTATTTTTTGGTCTGTTTTTCTGAGTAATTTTTTTTTTTTTGGTCTGTTTTTCTCAGTAATTTTTTTTTTGTCTGTTTTTCTGAGTAATTTTTTTTTGGTTTGTTTCTTTTTTCTGTTTTTCTGACTAATTATTTTTCCTGAGTAATTTATTTTCTGTTTTTCGTGGTAATTTTTTTCTGTTTTTCGGAGTAATTTTTTTTCTGAATTATCGCGATACTTCGAACTCCCGCGAGAACCTCCAAACTGCCATATCTGTCCAACTGATTCTGGAGAAACATTACTGTGTCTAGCAGATCTGAATGGGCTTTCCTTCTGAACAACCGCAAAGCCCCATTCCGACCGGGTTATGGTTAAGGTTAGGGTTTCAGGTTCGGAGTGGCGATCTTTTTTCAAAAAAGGGCCGGCATTCCGAAACATGAAAGTGAACCTTCGGAGTGGCGACCTGTCGCCGTCCTCAGGTGCCTGCGTAAAGTTGACAAACTAATGGTAATACCATCTATATGACTTAAAGACAGGACTATCGCCCAGTGTCTTAAACCCAGATCAAAGTAAAACTTGATTCAATTAAACAAGTCGGTCATGTTTGTCTCCATTATCGAGCTTTCAATAAAGGAATGAATGCGTCTATTGTTTCAAATGCTCTCTAAACTCAGAAAAAAATTACTCTGAAAAACAGAAAAAAAAATTACTCCGAAAAACAGACCAAAAAAAAATTACTCCGAAAAACAGAAATAATTACCCCGAAAAACAGACCAAAAAAAAAATTACTCCGAAAAACAGACCAAAAAAAAATTACTCCGAAAAACAGAAATAATTACCCCGAAAAACAAACCAAAAAAAAAAATTACTCAAGTGAATGCAATACGCTTCCGTATGAATTTGCCTCTTAAGCCCATTCACGAGACTACTTCTTCACTGTTTTGCATGTGATAAACACTCGTTTTCATCGCTGGAGATATACTTTGATTGTGTGCATTTAGTGTTACACGTATCCCTAACACAATCAAAGTCATACGTTGTTTGTCAAGGAAAGTTCACTGTCAGGGTGGGGGTGGGGTGGTCCTAGTGGTGTCCTGAACTCACAGTGTCCTGCGATTTTTAACACTTTATTCTGTTTTAATAAGATTATTCAAACCGTAAAGGCATTAACTTTCTAATTCATGATATTTCCCGCAACATACTATAATAGTACATATTTATAATATAAATCAGGTTAATTCTACAGCTGAGTTACACACACAGATGCAACCAAAGCCTAGTTGGCTTGCAGAGACCAGGACAGAGGTCTTTGTGGGGCCACAGAGTGCAGCAGCAGCAGCAGGTCCCGTCCAGGCTCTGATAAACACGTATTACACGTGGTTGTAGACATTTTAGAAAACAATTTGGAATTTGATAAGACGTTTAGTCACAAAAGAAATGTCACAATATATGTCATGTAGACTGTGATACATATACGCATCAGAGCACGAGAAGATTACGTCAGGATGGCCGAGCGGTCTAAAGCCTGATTTATGCTTCTGCGTCGCGGCAACGGCATAGCTACGTCGTCGACACAGACCCCTACGCGGACCCTGCGCCGTAGCCTGACGTGCACCTCCAAAAAATCCTGACTACGCGTCACGTCGACGCGTCGAGACGCGAACGGCAAGGACTGTGATTGGTCCGCTCAGACCGTCATTTCTGGCAGTTGCTTTTCCGGTCAACAGTATAACAATTGCAGGCTTGGCGGTGAATTGCAGAACAACGCGTTCCCTCGACGTAGAACTTCGAATGATCAATGACGGCGTAGGGTCGACGACGTAGCTACGCCGTCGCCGTGACGCAGAAGCATAAACTAGGCTTAAAGCCTGATTTATGCTTCTGCGTCGCGGCAACGGCATAGCTACGTCGTCGACACAGACCCCTACGCGGACTAGAGCATGACACGGGAGTGGATTTTCACTCCCGTCCCATCCCACTCCCAGAGAAAAAATCCCATCCCATCCCACTCCTGTAGAATGACTCCCGCTCCCATCCCGCTCCCACTCAAAATTACTCCCACTCCCATCCCACTCCGTTCTTTAGTGGCCGGCCCGGCCGGAAGTCAAAGCACTGTTGGATGTGTAGTTCTAACGTAAGTCAAAATAGTTTGGCTCACTGAAAGATGACTACAAAAATGGACGTGTCTGTCCTTTTGGTTGTTTAACACGGCTGAAAATCATCATCTATTAATGGCGTTCCCGCTCCTGCCCGCTCCCGTTGATTTTTATTCCCATCCCGTCCCAATCACGGGATTAATAAAACTTTGACTCCCATCCCGCGGGAATCCCACGGGAGTCACGTGACCCGCGGGAATTCCCGAAAAATGTCATGCTCTAACGCGGACCCTGCGCCGTAGCCTGACGTGCACCTCCAAAAAATCGTGACTACGCGTCACGTCGACGCGTCGAGACGCGAACGGCAAGGACTGTGATTGGTCCGCTCCACTTCCTTCCTAAGGTTGTAAATAATTAGGCAATAAATAATAAATGCTTCCTTACTTATGTGAAGATCATTTAGCATCTTTTTATGAATGCAGATTGTTTTCTTGTGAAAACATAATTTCAGCATCATTTCTGTAAGTGTAATTATTCTTTTTTTCTTCTCCCACCATCCTGAAGGACCAGAATGCCCACTGACAAAGGCTCATCACTTGGGTGGCAGATCTTTCCATTGCTGACTGTCATTCTGAAATTCCTCCTGATGTTTACCAGAGACCACCTCCATCATTTATCAGTAATAAAAATGCCTCCTCTGAGCATGTTTCTTTCTCTGTTTTCATAGAGACAAAGAAACATGCTTTTGATGTGCTGCACAACACTGTAAAAAAAACTGCAACAACTTAACTGTTGCCTGTAACTTTTAATCTTTTCCTGTATAATAATAAATTAAATGAAATAGCATGGTGTTTTTATAAGAGTCGTCAAGTTAATTAAATTGTAAACTGTTACTGTTGTTGAATGTTGTCATTATCATCATTAAAAACATCCACATGTACCATTGGTGTACACCAGCTTTGTTTTGTTCATGGAGAAAAGAAACAGAAACTTTGGAAAAATTTAATTACAACAGACCATGAAAAGTGCAACAAATACAATAAATAATAAAAATATAGAGAAATAGATTTGTTCACACAACAGTATCCATACTTCAATAAACAACATTTAAGTAACAACTACGCTAAACTAAACTTTACAATACAATTGTCAATTACCATTATCAACTATTTACAATATATGTAACTTTTCTTTTTCAAATGTAGAAATATTGAGTTATCATACAATTATTCACAGTAAACAGGATAATATATTAATACTTAAACAAAGAATATTTCAAACTATTTACAATTTAACTATTATTTACAAGGATTATTTATTTACAATATATTACACACTATTTAGAGAATTTCTTCCTCATTTCCTCCAACCACTGCTGTTTGGTGAGTGTATCGAACGCAGGGCAATACACTCTGCCACGGTACTGGCTGTGTCCAGTGTCAGCAGTGCGGAACTGGCCACACCTTTTGCACCTGTTTGCCTCCACTGTTCTCTTGTAGGGCCTCTTTGTTAGAGGTTCAGACTCCGCTGTGGTGTTGGGCTCAGTCATGTGTGGGTTGGTGCCCTGAACTGGTGCAGGAAGGAACACTGGGACAAAATGAGGAAGAGTCTGTCCTGTTGCCATGGCGATCTGAGGTGCTGGGGGCATGACAAGCACAAGCCTCTTCACTGGTGCCTTTGGCATGATGGGGCGACTAGAGGCTGTCGGCCTCTGTTGTGCCTGACCTGCTGTGCTCTCCGGCAGCTGGTACTGGTGCTCCTGTCGAGCTGACCTGGGCTCAGCAGGGAGTGCTCTTGCCTCCTGAAGAGGCTCCTCAGACTCAGGGAGGGCTGAAGGTAACGCAATACCCTGAAGCAGCACAGAGAGCTCCTGCCTCTTCTGCCTGCTGTTGTGCCACTGGATGAGGGTGTTCTGGTTCACCTCTACCAGCTGAATCTCTGATCCCTGCATCACCAGGGAGTTGCCGACAACAAGCTGCCTGATTTTGTGGTAGTCCCTCAGAATTAAGGACCACCTTGAGTCAGCCCCCTTGCCTTTCCTCACTGGGCCTTGGTGGAGATCGCAGAGTCTAATAAAAATGTTCTCCACCAATCGACAGCAGTTAGGCCACTGAGCAGGTGCACTACTTGCACCTAACATGCAACGGGTGGTGCTCTCCACACCAGGAGTTTGTGAGGGCTTCTTCGGTGTCCTGAACCGTCCACTCAAAAGTCTCCCCTGGTGTCGTGCTGCATAAATCACCCGCTGCTTGTCACCTTTGTCCAGCTTCTCCCACAGTGCTATGATTGCACTGGTCTGCTGGTTGGTGAGACAGAGAGAGGTCTGCTCCCGAAGCTTCACCAGATACTCAGCCAGTCTGTCCACGTGCTGGTATCCAGGAACATTTTGGTCATCAACAGCCTGTGCAAATAAGAAAATAGCAAACCTTACAACCTTCACAGTTTATTTAAAGTACACATCATCCAGAGTGTGTGCATATGTACTGTGTGTAAGTGTGTATATGTAAGAGTTGGGCTCATATCTATACACCTACATATTCGAAATTGAACACACACACACTTACCATATCTTCATCTTCAGCCTGCATATCCCCTCCAGCCTCAGCGGACGAAGTAGAGGGCATGATGGATGCACCAGAGGCCATGGAAGACGTGCCAGGAGCCAGGACTGATGTTCCAGGAGGTAGGGCTGCAGGAAATGGTAAGAAAAATCACAACAAGATTATTTTGTATAGATATTACAGCATCACAGTTTTAATTTTCACTGCAAAAAACTATTATAACCATGATGATGCGACATTTGTTGGGGTCTGTACCAAATGAACATGTTCTCTTACATCTGGGGAACATGATTTGTAGGCCAGGCATCTCTGCAGCACTGCGCTACATCATTTTAATGCTGTTTTGTCATTGCATTTGGTCATATTGCAATTTCACTAGCATTTTGAATAGCTCAACCATACCAGCAGCTATGGTGGGTGTGCAGAAAACCGCTGAGGATGTGCCCACACTCAGGGTGGATGTGGTGATCGCCAGGGTGGAGACGGTGGACACCAGACTGGATGAGGGACCAGGAGTGAGAGACGCTGCAACCTGAGGGACCTCCAGGTCAGCCACTGTGGGGTCGTCTGGGATGTCAGCGAAGCCCTCATCTGTTTCCAAGTCATCCTCATGCTGTTCAATTAACTCAGCAGTCTCCTCTGAGTCAGGGTGCATATCCTGCAGTGCCTGACCAGTCTGCCGGAACAGATACTGTAGCCCTATGAGCTCTCCTGAAATAATTGAAGTAAAGTGGATAATTTACAGTGTTAATAAAGGATTTTAAAACCGAGTTGAATACCACTGTGTTCACAAATGCTTACCAGTGTAACGAGAGGGTGGACAGAACTCTGGTGCCACCTTCTTGCCAAACAGCTTCTCGTAGTGCTTGTTCACGCAGTGAAGCAGGTCACCCGAGTAGCTGCGTAAAGGTGATGGTGCAGTAGACAGGGCAGCACTACCACGGTCCTGGTTCCACCTATGGAGTCCCTCCAGCAGGTATGCCTGAAAATTCAGGCTGTTGGCACTGGTCCCTAGAAGGACATTATCAAATATGAAATTATGAAATATTCTTGGATTATAAAGCACATGAACCAACATGTCTGAAAGACACAAACCTGGTATGAAGCGGTTCAGGTGGAGATGAAAGGACTCCAAAGATGTCGAGCCTCTGGCACATCTGTATGTTGGTAGCCGCAAACCTCCCTTTGTGAGCTCCCCTGTTTTGGTGTATAGAGCAACACCTGGCAGGTCCTGGATGCACTTGATGTGCTTTTTCTGGACGTGCCAGATGTGCTGCATCCTCTCCCTGTCAAACAGCGGAACTCCAAGGGAGTCGTTCCCACTGCTATCCATCAGCCCCTGCAGCAGCTCCTCCAGCAGCTTAGTGGTGGTCTCCTCACCACGGGTCCTCCTCCGGCAGTGGAGAGCCAGCTCCTCCCTGGACAGGTGTCTCTTGATGTCACCATCGGGGAGACAAGGCAGGCCCTGTGACTGAAGCTGCTGTTTCTTTGCTTCACACAACAGAGCTAAATCAGCTGCATCCCACTCAAACAGGCACGCTGATAGGCGCGACATGAAAACTGGGTACAGCTGATGAGCATCTGTTGTGCATCCCAGGGCAAGTCGGCGCATGAAGTGCCAGATATCCAGCCTTACTGTCAGTCCTGGCCACCCGCTGAATCTGACCTTCAACTTGGTCTCCGTCGCCTCAGCACAGCAGCCACAGTCCACATACAGGATGACAGGGGGATCCACACCTGCCTGCTGGTATCGCTTGATCAGATCCGCTGCCATCATGTCCAGGCCAGCTCCTTCCTGAGCGGTCAGCACACTTATTAGTATCTGACCATACTCATTTCCCACTGAGGTGAGCCAGAGTGCTGTGCCCTTGGCAGTTCCGGCAAGCTTCTTGGTGATCTGAAGCACACAAAATGTATAGGGTCTCTGTCAACATGATTCAGAAATACTGAAAAACAGGCATGTATGTTATATATAACAAAATATGTAGCCTATGTTTTGAAGCAAAGAAGATTGTTTAACCTTTTTAGTGGAATCCATCTTTAGAATGTCACCATAGGTGGAAGTGATTCTGGCCTTGATGTCCTCCAGCCTCGTCAGAATGTCCTGGCTGTAAACGGAGAGGAGCCACTTACAGCTCGGCACCACAGCAGGCTCTGGAGGCTCAGGGAACGCCATGGGCAACAGTCCGGGCCGCTGGAGGAAGTCCACACACTCTGTGGTGTACCGTGCCACACGGTGAAGCCATTCCTCTGTGTGGTTCTCCCTGAGTTGCTTCAAAACCCGCGTAGGGCTGTTCCCCAGGCCTCTCTCCCGCAGAAGTCGGATCACCCGGATGTCACAAGCAAACCTTGGTCACAGACAGATGTATCAGTAAAAATGTTTTACATGATTCTACTTGACAAGGCAAGAGAGACAGGAGATGTTACTCACTTTTGTGTGAGGATGACCCGAAATTCCGACCTGTGCGCCAAGTCCAGTTGTTTCAGGACAGTCTGACTCCAAGACACATGGTTGGCTCTACATTTGGTGCAGGTTAGAGTCTCTGTCACCATGTTGTAGATCCTGTCCACGTCCAGGACCCGACGTGCCCTCTTGTGCAGTCCCGCTCCTGTGAGTTGGTGGCGTCCACAGGCAGGGTTGGTACAGACCACCTTCACCTTCCACAATTTGTAGGGCATCCAGACAAGAAGTGGGTGGGCGAAAAAGCGGTCTGGAGCAGGAGCCTGGTGGTAGAGATGACTTGGCTGTGGTGGATAGTACCAGAGCTTCAAGTTGTTTTGAAGCTCTAGTTTTCCCCTGGGCCCCACCTTCAAAACATATTTCTCAATCCATTTGTGGTCTTCAGGTGGCAAACCCTCTGACCACAAACGGGGCAGCTGAGGTGATGTCTCTGTGCTGAGTTGCGCAGCCTTAGTGATAAAAAAAAACAAAACACAATGCATAAACACACTTAATACTAGTTGAAGCCTGATTATGCTCTACTGAGAATGATATTAAATGTTATATTACTTACTGTGACGGTGGCACACACTGCTGTGGTACTGAGGACAGGCACTGGACCTGGAGCATCTGTCACAGGGTCTGGAGACTGTAAAGGCATGGAAAAGATTAAAATTCATATTATTAACAACATAAAAATTACGTTGTTATTTCATATAGCTGCTCTACATGAAACACTATTATTTAGCTTTCAGGTGTCATTTCTGATTTGAGTGTTTCTTATTTAATACTCTTAATAATCTTGAGAAAAATATGGACAGAAATACATTTACTTTAACTGTGTTTGAAACTGAGTTATATTGTTACTTACTGAGACAGCAATGCTGGCTGGGGAACTGGTGCTTGCTTCAGTGGGGCTGGTGACTTGGGTCTGTAAAGAATTCAATCTAAGTAACTTGTACAAACAAACTTAAATTTGAACAGTTTCAATGTGTCTCCATGTGATCTCCATTTACCTCTGTTGCTTTTCTGGCTCTGCTCAGATTTGGCTTTGCAGCAGCAACATGAGCGCCACCAAATCTTGGCTTGGTAAACTGAAAGGAAATAAAGCAAAGGCCGGTGTCATGAAAGGACTTTGTTGTCTAACTATCATTCAGTGAAGAAAATGTGAAATATTCATCGTCAAGTTATGAGTGTCACAAATACCATTGACAAATTTAATAATGGTCGCTGTTTATGGCCGGCTGTCACTTGACCCACGGCTGGACCCTGCTGGCCTGCTGCTGCACTCTGTGGCCCCACAGTGCCCTGGACCGGACCTGCTGCTGCTGCTGCTGCGCTCTGTGGCCCCACAGTGCCCTGGATGGGACCTGCTGCTGCTGCTGCTGCTGCTGCGTTCTGTGGCCCCACAGTGCCCTGGACCGGACCTGCTGCTGCTGCTGCTGCGCTCTGTGGCCCCACAGTGCCCTGGACCGGACCTGCTGCTGCTGCTGCTGCGCTCTGTGGCCCCACAGTGCCCTGGATGGGACCTGCTGCTGCTGCTGCTGCTGCTGCGTTCTGTGGCCCCACAGTGCCCTGGACCGGACCTGCTGCTGCTGCTGCTGCGCTCTGTGGCCCCACAGTGCCCTGGATGGGACCTGCTGCTGCTGCTGCTGCACTCTGTGGCCCCACAGTGCCCTGGATGGGACCTGCTGCTGCACTCTGTGGCCCCACAGAGCCCTGGACATGGCAAAGTGTATAAAATCACAAATTAGCTTGTGCTTTAATTAGCAACACACACAACTTGAGTATTAAATTGACCAGTGTTACCTTCTGCGTGTGAAAATGACACACACACTGCCTCTCTTGACCAAACAAAGACCTCTGTCCTGGTCTCTGCATTGGACATTTCTCGATCTAAAAATAACAGTTGCACATTTGATTGAATCAACCACAGATTAAATCACTGATTTTCACTTGTGTAGTTACACAGATCTAATGCAAATTATTTGTTCATGACATGTTTATCAACTCATAGGAACATGGCCTTTATTACATTTTATACAAATTATAATGAGTTAAATGTTTTGTGAGAGTAAATAACAATGAATACAATATACTGTATACAATGAATATACTGAATATACTCATACCATCTGATAGAGCGAATACCACTTCTTTTGCCTGGGAGCTGGCCTGTTTCCTTCACCTGGAGGCCAGACCCTAGTGCTGGCAAACTTCCTCAGGCGGGACATCCACTCTGAGTCTGCCATCACCTTGTGGGACTTGGAAGATGTTGCCTTTGGTGACATAATTGCATGAACATTTTTTAAATGAATGAAAACAACGTGAATACTGGAACATGGAAGCTAGACCATGACAACCAAAGCCAACTAGGCTTTGGTTGCATCTGTGTGTGTAACTCAGCTGTAGAATTAACCTGATTTATATTATAAATATGTATTCTTATAGTATGTTGCGGGAAATATCATGAATTAGAAAGTTAATGCCTTTACAGTTTGAATAATCTTATTAAAACAGAATGAAGTTTTAAGAGTCAGCTTCTCAGAAGTGTTAAAAATCGCAGACACTGTGAGTTCAGGATACCACTAGGACCACCCCTCCCCCACCCTGACAGTGAACTTTCATTGACAAACAACGAATGACTTTGATTGTGTAAGGGATACGTGTAACACTAAATGGACACAATTAAAGTATATCTCCAGCGATGAAAACGAGTGTTTATCACATTCAAAACACTAGAATTAGCCTTGTGAATGGGCTTAAGAGGCAAATTCAAGCTAGCAAAGCCAATGTCTAAAAGTGATAGCTAGAAATACGATAAATATAGATAAAAATACGTATTCGTATGACAACCCTAAACTATATTTGTTTATATATGTGAATTAAAAGGATTTGGTAGAAATATTCTGCTTCAAAATCATTCATAAACTTACGTTATCAAAAAAGTCCCATTCATTCATCGGTAACATGAATGTCAGCAAACGCGACAAAAAGCTAAATGTCCGTCATATAATTAACACAACAGGTGAAATTACTTTTCTATGTAAAGTGTTAATGTGTACAGCAGTGTTATAAATGTTTAAATACTCGCCATTTCACTTGTTATCCGACTTCTTTTGTCACCGTCACTCGCCTCAAACTCCGCTCCGAAAACGACGACGGTTACCGCAAATCTCCTCGGCTTTGCTCGGCTTCGCTCGGCTCTGTTCAAAATTTCTCCGTCGTGATTGGTCAAATGTTGAAGCTGGGCGAAGGCGATTGGTGGGGGAATGTTGAAGCCGCGGATTTGATTGGCCGTCATCCTTCAACATTGTGAAATGTTGAACGGTCGCTCCGGCGGCTGCTAGCGTTCAGGTCGCAGTCTCCCCTGGAGGCGTGGGTTCGAATCCCACTTCTGACAGTAACTTTTTCATTTTTTAATTATTGTCAGACACTCATTAACACTGATATTAAACATGATGATCCACCATGTAGTAACGTCACACTTACCTCAAACATGCTTTTGAGAGTTAGTCATGTTTAACCACTGTCTGCACCTTCTGTATTTCACTTAAGCTGTGTTATTCTTGAATAGACAACATGTTTTGTATACCTACTACTACTTTCACTGACGTCTAATATTAACAATCATGTAGGGAACTTCCCTAATGACACACAGTTTTATTGAAGAACCATAAACACCACCTCACTTATGGTTCAATCTATATAAACAAAAAGAAAAACAGCACAAATATGAAAATTAATTGAATATAAATCATCATAATGTCTCCTATGAAGACGTATTTTATATTATCACAAATGTCCTGTACTGTGTCATGAAGTCATTCTTTGTTTGTTTGTTTGTTCCGAATACACTCGAACGCAACATTAGGCCTGGAACGACCGTACAACGTTTCACCATGTTGAAGGAAGACAGCCAATCAAATCCGCGGCTCCAACATTCCCCAACCAATCGCCTTCGCCCAGCTCCACAATTTGACCAATCACGACGGAGAAATGTTGGACGGAGCCGAGCGAGGCCGAGAAGATTTGCGGTAAACCGTCGAAGCGGAGTTTGAGGCGAGTGACAAAATAAGTCAGACAAAGTGAAATGGCGAGTATTTGTGAATTCACATATATAAACACATATAGTTTAGGGTTGTCGTACAAATACGTATTTTTTTATCTTCACCACTTTTAGACATTAGCTTTGCTAGCTTGAATTTGCCTCTTAAGCCCATTCACGAGACTACTTCTTCACTGTTTTGCATGTGATAAACACTCGTTTTCATCGCTGGAGATATACTTTGATTGTGTGCATTTAGTGTTACACGTATCCCTAACACAATCAAAGTCATACGTTGTTTGTCAAGGAAAGTTCACTGTCAGGGTGGGGGTGGGGTGGTCCTAGTGGTATCCTGAACTCACAGTGTCCTGCGATTTTTAACACTTTATTCTGTTTTAATAAGATTATTCAAACCGTAAAGGCATTAACTTTATAATTCATGATATTTCCCGCAACATACTATAATAATACATATTTATAATATAAATCAGGTTAATTCTACAGCTGAGTTACACACACAGATGCAACCAAAGCCTAGTTGGCTTGCAGAGACCAGGACAGAGGTCTTTGTGGGGCCACAGAGTGCAGCAGCAGCAGCAGCAGCAGCAGGTCCCGTCCAGGCTCTGATAAACACGTATTACACGTGGTTGTAGACATTTTAGAAAACAATTCGGAATTTGATAAGACGTTTAGTCACAAAAGAAATGTCACAATATATGTCATGTAGACTGTGATACATATACGCATCAGAGCACGAGAAGATTACGTCAGGATGGCCGAGCGGTCTAAAGCCTGATTTATGCTTCTGCGTCGCGGCAACGGCATAGCTACGTCGTCGACACAGACCCCTACGCGGACCCTGCGCCGTAGCCTGACGTGCACCTCCAAAAAATCCTGACTACGCGTCACGTCGACGCGTCGAGAAGCGAACGGCAAGGACTGTGATTGGTCCGCTCAGACCGTCATTTCCGGCAGTTGCTTTTCCGGTCAACAGTATGTCAATTGCAGGCTTGGCGGTGAATTGCAGAACAACGCGTTCCCTCGACGTAGAACTTCGAATGATCAATGACGGCGTAGGGTCGACGACGTAGCTACGCCGTCGCCGCGACGCAGAAGCATAAACTAGGCTTAAAGCCTGATTTATGCTTCTGCGTCGCGGCAACGGCATAGCTACGTCGTCGACACAGACCCCTACGCGGACTAGAGCATGACACGGGAGTGGATTTTCACTCCCGTCCCATCCCACTCCCAGAGAAAAAATCCCATCCCATCCCACTCCTGTAGAATGACTCCCGCTCCCACTCAAAATTACTCCCACTCCCATCCCACTCCCATCCCACTCCGTTTTTTAGTGGCCGGCCCGGCCGGAAGTCAAAGCACTGTTGGATGTGTAGTTCTAACGTAAGTCAAAATAGTTTGGCTCTATGAAAGATGACTACAATAATGGACGTGTCTGTCCTTTTGGTTGTTTAACACGGCTGAAAATCATCATCTATTAATGGCATTCCCGCTCCTGCCCGCTCCCGTTGATTTTTATTCCCATCCCGTCCCAATCACGGGATTAATAAAACTTTGACTCCCATCCCGCGGGAATCCCACGGGAATCACGTGACCCGCGGGAATTCCCGAAAAATGTCATGCTCTAACACGGACCCTGCACCGTAGCCTGACGTGCACCTCCAAAAAATCCTGACTACGCGTCACGTCGACGCGTCGAGACGCGAACGGCAAGGACTGTGATTGGTCCGCTCCACTTCCTTCCTAAGGTTGTAAATAATTAGGCAATAAATAATAAATGCTTCCTTACTTATGTGAAGATCATTTAGCATCTTTTTATGAATGCAGATTGTTTTCTTGTGAAAACATAATTTCATCATCATTTCTGTAAGTGTAATTATTCTTTTTTTCTTCTCCCACCATCCTGAAGGACCAGAATGCCCACTGACAAAGGCTCATCACTTGGGTGGCAGATCTTTCCATTGCTGACTGTCATTCTGAAATTCCTCCTCATGTTTACCAGAGACCACCTCCATCATTTATCAGTAATAAAAATGCCTCCTCTGAGCATGTTTCTTTCTCTGTTTTCATAGAGACAAAGAAACATGCTTTTGATGTGCTGCACAACACTGTAAAAAAAACTGCAACAACTTAACTGCTGCCTGTAACTTTTAATCTTTTCCTGTATAATAATAAATGAAATGAAATAGCATGGTGTTTTTATAAGAGTCGTCAAGTTAATTAAATTGTAAACTGTTGTTGAATGTTGTCATTATCATTAAAAACATCCACTTGTACATAGCTTTGTTTGTTCATGGATAAAAGAAACAGAAACTTCTCTAGAAAAACAACTTGTTTTTTCAAGTATCAAATGTATTAATGAGGTGAAATGAACCTAATAAATAAATAACATACCATCTTGCTGTTACCAAATGCCACATCACCGCCATTATGACATTATTATCACACTTATTGTCAATAAAAATACCCACTAGTACATTTGTTGTTCACAATTTTTTTTTAATACACAAAAAGGAAGCAAGGGAAAATAAAATAATAATAAAACAGAACAGAACAGAATATTAATAAAACATCTTTAAGTCTATTTACAATATACCTATTTACAGTGGCATCACTTCTTCCTCATTTCTGCAATCCAGTCCTCTTTAGAAAGGGTTTCCACATTTGGGCAATAAACCCTGCCACGGGAATGGCTGTGCCCAGTTGCAGCAGTGCGGAACTGGCCACACTTTTTGCAAGTGTTGGCTTGCACTGTGCCCCTGTAAGGCCTTTTTGGGATGGCACCAGCTCCCTGTGTGTCTGTTGGTCCTATTTGTGGATTGGTGCCCTGACCTGCTGCCACTACAGGTATGAAAAAACCAACAGCCTGTCCTGCAAGCTGGGCTGTGCTGGGGTGGAGAAAGGGTCCTGGTATGGTGCTGGGGTGGAGAAAGGGTGCTGGTGCAGTGCTGGGGTGGAGAGAGGGTGCTGGTGCAGTGCTGGGGTGGACAAAGGCTGCTGGTGCAGCAGGTGCTGAGGGAGTGGCAAACTGCTGTCTCTTTGCTGCCACCTTTGGCAGTATGGGATACGGTGTCTGCCGCTGTTGTGCCTGACCGGCTGTGCTCTCCGGCAGCCGGTACTGGTGTTCCTGGTGTGCTGGAACAGGCTCAGCGGGGAGCTCTCTTGCCTCCTGAAGAGGCTCTTCGGCCACGGCAAGGGCTGGAGGTAAAGATGTGCCTTGCACCAGTACAGACAGCTCCTGCCTCTTTTGCCTGTTGTTGTGCCATTTTATCAGTGTGTTCTGATTGACTTCTACCAGCTGGAGTCCAGTTCTCTCCATCACCCGGGAGTTGCCAACCACCAACTGCCTGATCTTCCAATAGTCCCTGAGAATTAAGGACCACCGGGAAACTGCCCCCTTACCCTTCCTCACTGGGCTTGGGTACAGATGGCACAATCTTATAAAAATGGCCTCCACCACCCGACAGCAATCTGGCCACTGGGCAGGTGCACTACTTGCACCTAGCATGCAGCGAGTGGTGCTCTCCACACCAGGAGTTTTTGAGGGCTTCTTTGGTGTTCTAAAGCGACCACTCAAAAGTCTCTCTTGGTGTCGTGCAGCATAAACCACCCGCTTCTTGTCTCCTTCGTCCAAGCTCTCCCACAGGTGTACAATTGTGTCCACCTGCTGGTTGCTGAGACAGAGTGAAGTCTGTGCCCGTAGCTCCACCAGGTACTCAGCAAGCCGGTCTACATGCTGGTATCCAGGCACATTCTGGTCATCAACAGCCTATGAAAATGATTAAACAGAAAACAGAAAATCACAATGTAAAACCTTTACTGACATATTACTGACACTTATGCTGATGCCGTGGACTTAACTAAATATGTGATATGCATACAGACTCTAAAATAGTACTAAGAACATTTTTTATACATCAACATAGTTTAAAATGATCACACGGCTATTTACCATAGTTTCATCTTCGGCCTCAGACAATGAACTTGAAGGCAGAGAGGAGGTGCCAGGAGCCAGGGTGGTTCTGCCAGGGGCCTGGGTGGCAGTGGCAGGAGCCAGGGTGGTTCTGCCAGGGGCCTGGGTGGTTCTGCCAGGGGCCAGGGTGGATGTGCCAGGAACCAGGGAGGATGTGCCAGGAGCCAGGGTGGAGATGTCAGGAGCCTCTATGTCCAGCAGTGTGGGGTCCTCTATGAGGTCAGAGAAGCCCTCATCTTCCGCCACGTCATCCTCCACATCATGCTCTTCAATGAGCTGGCCTTTCACCTCTGAATCAGGGTGCATATCCTGCAGCGCCTGACCAGTCTGCCGGAACAGATACTGCACCCCTATGAGTTCACCTAAAACAACAGATGATAAGTTAATCAGGCAAGGCACAGATACAGCAAGACAGTTTTTGTTTGACATAGTATTACTGATGTACTGCAATCACAGGTGTATTATTGTAAAGTATTTCACAATTGCTCCGAACACGGCTCTGCCAAACATAATCAGGGAATGAAAACAGATTTAAATGACAAATTTGTTCACAAATTCTTACCAGTGTGACATGATGGTGGGCAGAACTCTGGTGCCACTTTCCTGCCGAACAGCTTTTCGTAATTGCTGTTCACACAGGTCAGCAAGTCCCCAGAGTAGCTGCGCAGAGGAGATGGTCCTGTACTCAGGGCAGCACCACCACGGTCTTGGTTCCACCTCTGTAGCCCTTCCAGCAGGTAGACCTGGAAGTTCAGGCTGTTGGCACTAGTCCCTAGAAGTACATTGATATACACATAAAATTTTAAATAGGAAAATATTCTTGGACAACACAACACATGAATTAGCATGTCTGACAGGCACAAACCTGGTATAAATCGATTCAGGTGTAAATGAAAAGACTCCAAGGACGTAGAGCGTCTGGCACACCGGAACACAGGAAGCCGCACACCTCCCTTGGTCAGCTCCCCTGTCTTTATGTAGAGCGCTACACCTGGCGGGTCTTGGATGCACTTTACATGCTTCCTCTGGACCTGCCAGATGTGCTCCATCCTCTCTGCGTCAAACAGAGGAACGCCGAGGGAGTCGTTGCCACGGTCTCCCATCAGTGTCCGCAGTAGCCCCTCCAGCAGCTCGATGGTGGCGTCCTCCCCACGGGTCCTCCGCCGGCAATGGCGAGCCAACACGTATTACACGTGGTTGTAGACATTTTAGAAAACAATTCGGAATTCGATAAGACGTTTAGTCACAAAAGAAATGTCACAATATATGTCATGTAGACTGTGATACATATGCGCATCAGAGCACGAGAAGATTACGTCAGGATGGCCGAGCGGTCTAAGGCGCTGCGTTCAGGTCGCAGTCTCCCCTGGAGGCGTGGGTTCGAATCCCACTTCTGACAGTAACTTTTTTTTTTTTTACTATTATGATCAGACACTCATTAACACTGATATTAAACATGATGATCTGACATCTAGTAACGTCACACTTGCCTCAAACATGCTTTTGAGAGTTGGTAATGTTTAACCACTGTCTGCACCTTCTGTATTTCACTTAAGCTGTCTTATTCTTGAATAGACTACATGTTTTGTATACCTACTACTACTTTCACTGACGTCTAATATTAACAATCATGTAGGAAACTTCCCTAATGACACACAGTTTTATTGAAGAACCGTAAACACCACCTCACTTATGGTTCAATCTATATATATAAAAAAAGAAAAACAGCACAAACATGACAATTTATTAAATATAAATCATCATAACGTCTCCTATGAAGACGTATTTTATATTATCACAACTGTGCTGTACTGTGTCATAAAGTCATTCTTTGTTTATAAACCTGCCTCCACTTATGTTTGCCCACTGGAGAAGTTGACAGACCACTCAGGTTGCTATACACTCCAGAGGACATGACCTCAGTGACAACATTTAGGCTCGTTTCACCCAGTTGCATTGGTATCATGCAGAGAAAATGAACATTTTTTCAGCAGGTTCTTGAGTTTTCATTTCTACAACTGTGCTGCACATTTCTGAATCACCTTTTTTCCTCACATGCATACGTGACACCTGACATTTGACGGATGAAAACAAATCAGCACCCATTCTCCAAATGAAACAAAACAGTGTCACGGAGGCCAAAGACTCAGCGAAACCCAAATCAAGTCTTGTTTAGCCTTAGTGTTGCTGCAAAAACAAATCCTGCTGGCTTTTCTAATCCGTCTCCATTTAACCAGAGTTTTAAAAAGGCCCGGTTTTAATGAGGACCGAGTTATCTGACAATGTCGCCCGCTGCAAGAAACACCAGACAACGGCTAATGTTAAGTGACAATTTCACCTTTATTAACATGGTGAGGAATCATTAGTAAAGGTCAGGGTGACGGGCTGGAGGAGGTTTTGGTGCTCAGGTGGTGCCTGTAAAGAGAGCAGCACACTGAGAAAGAAAAGACTCATTAAATCACAAGGACGTCACTGCGACGAATCGCAGCAGCTCTTTATCGCTCAGCTGTACGGGCTGTTTTCATTATTTCAGATCGCTTATTGTCACCAGGATTTCTTTAAAATATTGTCAAATGTCGTTTGGCGTGTCAGAGCACAAAATGTGAATACTTTATACTTTACTTTAGTGTTATTACTTCGACGACTTCTGGGCGACGGATAGATTCATTACAACAGACATCAATCAATCCTACATTCCCCATGTGTACCACTGTAGCCTAAATACTAGAGTGCAAAATGTGTATTAATCCGCAGAAGAAAATAGTCCTCAGCAAAAGCCTTGTGTTTGAGTTATGTTTGATAAAAACTACAGTGCTCAGCTGTTTCAACAAATTACTCAGCCTGCTTCAAAAATGAAATTATACCTGTGAGCCCACCCCCATTTAAAAAATACAAATAAATAATGTCTTATAATGTCATCAGAAAAAGCCCTGAGGGAAGAATTTCAGGGGATTTTATTGAAAGTAAGAAAAATATGAAGATACTGTTCTCCGTTCGACCTCCTGTCAGCCCTGACGGACCCTCTGAAGCACCAAGCCAGCCAAATCATCTGTCAAGATTTAAACACGAGCGGTACTTAACCCTGACCAGACTCTCAGTGTACTCGTGGATATAAACTCCTGGAAGACAGGTGAATAAATAAAGGAGGTTTTTTTTTTAATTATTCATAGTGGAGGAATGCATGTCATCAACTTCATGTCCTGAGTTTGGTTCCCATGGCAGGTCTGATGTTTCAGAGGTCATGAACTCTGAGCACGGATGCTAATAGAGGAGTGAAAGCAGCTTTGCTGTTGCTTTCGGCTGCTTGAGTGACATTGAACTTGCAGTAGAGAGACAGCGTTGTCCCTTCGAGAACACATGCACGGACAGGGGCTACATTTCCCTCTTTTCACTGTATGAAAAGAGGGGAAAAGTTCAAGCATCTCGTCCTGTAGCTTACGTGTAACATCAAAATTCAACAAACATCATCAGTTTTACATAAAATGGCATCTTTTTAATCAAGAATACATTTTAAAAATGTCCTGGTCCTATAAATCCACACGAGACTGCGATGATTAAGATGTTATTTCGGCCAGTATGAGACAAAAGTTCCTCTTTCAGAAGTCATGACGGTGGGGGAGGGTTTGAATCAGAAATTCTTACTTGCTTCCTCCATAGAAGAGAGACTGCTGCTCAGACAGCAGGTAGTTTGTTTGTTTGTGCTGGATTGGGAAGTTTTATTTAGTGAACAAGGAGCTAAAAGCCTGAAAACCTTGCAGACAGCATCATGTGGGTGCAAGATGAGGACAGCGGGGCTGCAGGTAAGACTTGATAATGTGGATAAAAACTGGTGCTGAAATACTGATGTGAGTCACATGATGACTTTTGCGGTTTCAATAAGATCTCTCAGTATCTAAATAAGTCACGTTAGTCATTGTGGGCTTGTGGAATAAGATCGTCAAAGAGGGTTTAGATCCGAAATTAGGTTTTTTACTCAATATTTCTTCTTCCTTTTCATTAACAATAAACTCCTTGGATTTTAGCAATTGTTAATTCAATAAAAGCAAATTTCATAGATAATGATTGATACAACTCTCACTTCTGTTAAATATGAAGCTTAGCCCTGCTAGCATAAAGACTTGGGTTTATGTGCAGGGAAGTTTCTTTGCTAGGCAAAGTAAATAAATCCCACATTTAACCACACTTGAAACCACAAATTGTAGTTGTAGTAGCAAAAAAATGAAGCTACAGACGACAACCAGTTAGCTTAGCCTAGCTTAAAGACCGGGACTAAGCTAAATAGTCCCACACTAAACAACCACAAATTGTAGTTTTTAAACAGTTTTGAAAAGATGAAACAAACAACATGTAAAACACTCATTAATGAGCTTTGAAGTGGCAGGTAGGTGGATTTTGTTACCTTTCTGAAAGAGCCAAGTTAGCTGGTCACCGCTGTTTCCAGTCTTCATGCTAAGCTAGGCTATAGATGCTAGCTGGAATGAGTCAGTGCCAACTTACAGTTTGCCATATTGGGGAATATTTGAATTACTTTCCTGACAAGAGCATGAAAAGATATATAGCACTCTCATTTCTGTTAAATATCAAGCTACAGACAACAGCCAGTTAGCTTAGCCTAGCATAAAGACTGGGGTTCATGTGCAGGTACGTTTCTCTCCTGGGCAAAGCTAATAAGTCCCATATTTAACCTCAGCTAAAACAGCAAATTCCGGTTTTTACACTTCAATTTATAACAGATGAAATAAAGAGACGTCCTTTTCAACTTTTAAGTGGCTGGTAGGTAAATTTTGGTGCCTTCGGACAGAGCCAGGTTATCTGGTTTCCAGTCTTCATGCTAAGCTAGGCTAGACTGGCTCTGGCTCCATACTTTTTGGAAATACATCACATTAATACACTTTCTTGCTGATAGATAGATAAGAAGATTGACACCACTCTAATATCTGTCAGGTAAATATGATGCAGCAGCTAGCAGCTGGTTAGCTTAGCTTAGCACAATGAAAACAGCGGTAACCAGCTATCTTGGCTGTGTATGAAGGGAACAAAATCCATCAAGCAGCAACTCAAGCTCACTAATTAACACATTATATCTCATGTTGATTACACAATGTGTAAAATCAGCACATTGTAGTTTTGTGCTGGACTGCTTCCTGGCTGACAAAAATGTCAAACTTTACGTGCTTGACAAAGTACAGCGGCAGCTCGAAACTTCTGTAAGTCAGGAGCTACAGAAAGTGAAACGTGTTTTTGTAGGATCCTTCTGTGATTTCACTTCTTGTATTTCTGTCGTCAGCCTTCACATGGCCTCGTGAAGTTCCTCATGTAGTCACACTGACAGGATGTGAGCATCTTCGACCCACAAACACGTTCTCTGTTTCACAATCTGTCTGTTGCGTGAAGATAACATGACTTCCTTTCCCCCCACAGAGTCTGACGGAGAGAGCGATTTATCCTCTGAGGATGAGGGAGACATTCAGGTAACGCTGTTAGCGACAGGCAGCAAATTACTGGTTAATTAAGCCACTTTATTATCATTAACGTGGCTGAAACACTGAATATCCAGCTCAAACTGATATACTCATGACGTTTCCCATGTGATGGTAGAACAATAGAAATGCAGTACAACCTGAATTTTGGATTCATTAGTCTTTCGGATGATTAATCTTGTTATAATATTAAATAAAAAACACTAACAACAGAAGAATATAATGAAATACCGGACTCATTTCTCATATTTTGCTTGTTGATGTTTGATTGTTAGTTTGAGATCCTGGAAATGCAGAGGGACGAAGCCAATCTGAGACTGTCTGAACTGGAGGACGGTGAGAATTATTGAATGCATCGCAGAGCAGATAGACACATATCTGAAGTCACATCTATCAGGAATGTAAAGTCTCAAAAGCAAGCTGCTGTGCAAATTTCACGCAGACACAGGTTTATTTAAAACCTCTGCTCAGGTCTCCTGTCTTATATGTTCATCAGATGCTCATGAGATGACTAATGATTCCTCCACTTTCACTTTAAGTCTCCAATCAGCTCCTGAAAGAGATTAATGTGCTGGAGATGCAGTTCCAGATTGAGCGCTCCTGCAGGGAGAGTGCTGAGGCGCTGGCTGTCAAAGTACGTCCTTTCCTTTCCTTTTGTGATTTCCCTCTCTGTGTCCTTTCCTTAATGTTCCTGTTGCTTCCTTTTCTTTTCCCTGTACCCTTTCCGGTCATTTCCCTCGCTCTGTCCTTTCACCAACGTTTGTTTTCTTTAAATGCCTTTTCATTTCGATTGTTTCCCATCCTTTCATTTCCTTGACTCTCTTTCCCTTACCTTCCTTTCCCTCCACCTCCCGACTTGTCACCGTTTTCACACTTGGTGGATTAATGTAACACAAACTCGCCCATCGTCTCCTCTGTTGCCTAGGTGACCAAAGAGAACAAAGTCCTGAAGAGGAAGAGCCAGATGCTGATGCCGCTCATCCCCGAGCTGCCCGAAAATCTGGCTGCTGTGACCTTTGACCTTGAGACCGACCCCGCCGTGAACTGTGACGTGGTCGATTTTGGAGCGGAGAGCAACGACGAGACGCTGCTGCTGGAGAGTCAGGCCAAGATCGCAGGTGAGACAGAACTGCTCACGATGAGACGTCAGGTGATTGAAAATAAGTTGGTGGATTATTTTCTGGTCTCATCATGAATCTTCTTCCGGTGTCAGAGCTGCAGACGTCGGTGGACGGGCTGCTGGCTGAGAAGCTGCAGCTCGAGCAACAGGTGGAGAATCTGACCAAGGAGCAGGTCCAACTCAGAGAGCAGGTATATGTCACTGTCAGTGTGTGTGTGTGTGGATATAAGTGAGTGTGTATACCTTGTCACAGACTTTTGTCTCTTAGCTGGTGCTGGAGGTCCAAGAGAAAGAGGCCATACTGATGAGGATGAACAAACAGAGCAAGACCATGAATAAAATCAAACGAGGTGAGCCCCTAACTAGTATGTTTCGTTATTTTACAGAAGCTTAATGCTGCCAGAAATAGAAAAATGGATCAGTAATGCTTTATGACATAAGAAAGTTATTGTTCTAACAAGATATTTTCACATTAGTATGAAAAACTTAAGAAGTACCCAGTTTGAAATGAAACATTTTCAGCACAGCACCAGATAAACGAAGAATAAGATGTAATAACATTCAGGTTAACTTATTTCTTTTTAAAGATTTATCTTTAACCATAGATATTTTCTGGTAATCTCAAACTTAATTACTAAGTTGTTAAGGAATAACTTTTTATTTATTTATTTATTGTAAATGAACTCTCGCTGCCAACCTGCAGTACCTTCACAGCCCACCAGGGGGGGTGTGGACCACACTTTGGGATCCCCTGTGTCATCTCGTTATAATTTTATAATTATAATGTTAATTTATCGTCATATTTCATGTTACAACAACATTTTCACATCGTAACCAGATATTTTCACACCATATTTTTACGTTATTACATTTAAATGTTTCCTGTTATAACGTGATACGTTTGTACGATGTAATAATGTGAAAATATCTTTTTTATGGTTAGAAAACCATTTTGTTATAAGAATAAACTTTTCACGTTATAGCATGATACGCACCCATTTTTCTTTATGTAGTGTGGTAGCGTCTTCATTTTTTATCTTTCATATATTTTTCCCCTGAACAATTAATTAAGTTTTAAATCCAGAAAATGTAAATAAATAAAATAAGATTGTGGAAAATCACCAAACAGTTTTCCATGTTTCAGTTTCTTGTTAACGCTTCATGGTATTTAAAGGGACCACATTTTCTCTCTACTTCTAGTGATTTCTAACCACATAAATAATATCTGCCTGATCGTAAAACATATTTTCTCTGAGTTTTCTGCTGCCTCTCCAAAACAATGGAAACACATTTAATATAAAACAGAAAAAGGCAGAAAATCCTCATAATTGTGAGACTTGACTGAGCGAATATTTGGATTTTTTGCTTCATAAAATGCGATTAATCTTTTGCAGTTTGACTAATGAAACATTTCAGTCCTTCACTATCAGTCCCTCAGTCGAAAAACATAATGAATGGCATGAACGCTGTTCCTAAATGTCACCTAATTGTGTGTTTGTGTTGTACGTCCAGTCTCCCAGCTTGTCACGGAGGAGTTCACAGAGATGTCTCAGAAGCTGGAGCTGGAGCAGGGCCTCCGGCAGCACGCTGAAGTCTTCGCCCACCAGGTGCGAGCGCGTGGCATTGCATGTGTGTGTGTGTGTGTGTGTGTGTGTGTGTGTTTGTGCACATGTGTGTGTTTTTTCTGCACGCCGCAAAACATTTTGTCATACATTCACACCTATAGACGCAGAGGGTGACAGGTCGTGCAACAGGAAGGGCGCAGGAGTGTTGGCGCTGACCTTAGGGCGGCTACGTCCAACACGCGGACACTCGGACGAGAAGGGGGAGATAGGACACAAACACACACACACACACACACACACACACTTCCGCTGTCAGACTGTAGCTGATGTGCTGGGACAGGAGAAGGGTTCTCCATTCTCTGTTTTCACACCGATGACACTTTGGTCAAATCTGTGTGAGGCGAGGCGTTCACACACACACACACACACACACACACACACACACACCGAAGACAAAAGCAGACACACACTCGTACACATGCGGGAAAAAATACCAATTCACTTAAAATCCACATACCCAAACACTCACACACACACACACACAACACAGTTTTTTCCTGCCACAGCTGCTCCTATAATGAAGGCCTTTTCTTTCAAAGCACATCTCTCTGTTCCCTTCCCTGCCCATTTAGCCCCTCCCTCTCCCATAATTAGTGGTCATCACCGCCGCTGAAGGAGAATAGTGGTCTTTAAGCACAACCTGTCTTTGCCTGACACCTTTATGTTTTGCCGAGCATATAGCAATTGTCGCCTTTGTGCGCGGTGTCCTCCATTTACCGGACAGGCGCACAATGGGCTGCCTCGCAGGGGTCCTTACCTGTGAAAAGGACCCCCAACTGTTCACACAATTCAGCCCCTTTACTCTCAATTCATGGTAAAAGACCCCCCCTGCACTGAATGCCTCTTGTGTGCACTACTATTTGTCTGTTTTCATGTGTTTTGAAAACACCAACCATTCACACCTCTTCTCTGTGATGCGTGGTGGTATAATGATGCAGGGCCTCAGACAGGAAACAATTTGGAGGAGGGTTTTTTTTTATGTGTGTGTGTGTGTGTCTTTGTCTCTTTGTGTAGCTGTGTGTGTTTGTATGTATGAAATAATTGTGCTAATTGCTGTGTGAAAATTGCTCTCTGCTTAAGGGAGACCGGAGATTAGCGCGGTGTAATTTGCGGTGTGCAGCCTCGTGCTGCATGCGCCGACACGGAGCTCAACCCAACCTGCTGCTTTGGTTTGTGGAAAACGCAGAAATGAAAACCATTTGTTTTCCTCTCACTTCCTGTTTCTCTCATCACGGACCTGCTCTCGGACGGTTTCCGTGTCATCTGTCCAACCTGAGCGCCAGAAACAACCTTCAAACAGTGGTTTCATGCTTATCAATGTTAAAAACCGTCCACTTCCTGACGTGAAAGTCAGCTCGTATACATGTGACGTGTGTTCATTTGTTGGATTTACATTCACCAAACTCGCTTTTGGATCAATAAAGTCGTTTAATCTCATCTAACCGATTAAACACTCACATTTTACCTGCATATACTCGATGCAAAACGACAAAAGGTTTGTTTTTCAGCACTCTGATCATTAACATTATTATTAACTATAGCTGTTGTATTTATTTGTCGCACATTTAGAAGAAAGACTCGCATTTTCCAAGTGAAACGAGGCAAAGCTTTGCATTCTGCCTCTTTTCCCCGAGAAGCCACTTATCATAATGTTGGAAAATGATGCTTTCTGTCACGGCTAAATCGTCCTGTTTGCATTGTTTCTATTCATCAATGTAGCAGATGAGTAATTGTAACAAGGTTTCTAAGTCATTGTTCAGTAAAACACTGGTTTGAAAAACACTTTCTCTTGCATTGTGACAACCTCCTGGGGGGGAGAAATTAACAACGAGCCATTCAGATCTCACTTTATTCTTCCTCTTAATTGTGCTTCATTGTCACTCTTTTCCATTCTCGTGGAGGCAGATAATCACAAAGACGTGTTTAAGACATCAGAGGGTGTGTTTGGTTTGTCTTGTCAGATGATGGCGCAGCAGACGGAGGCCTGCAGTCGGAGCGTGGCGCCGACGCAGAGCCCGGAGACCGGCCTGCAGCTGCAGCGGGCGCTGGAGCAAATCTCCACCGTCAGCGCTGCCCTCCGCGATATACAGCGCTTTTACCAGGAACAGGTGTGCGTAGATGTGGGGAAAGAGAGGAAAACGGGTGTCCACTTTGATCTGTTTATGTTTTCTTCAGCATGTCCCCTGTTTCTTTTAGGTAAAACAGAGTCAGCCTGCTGTGGAGGACGGCGGCGTCCTCTCCGAGCTGCAGAGCCTGAGAGAGCAGCTGGAGGAGAGCGAGGAGAAGAGGAAGGCTGCAGAAACTCTGCTGTCTGAGGCTAAAAGCGCTGTCGTACAGTTCCAGGAGAAAGGTACCTGCTGCCGGAGACACATTTCTTAGCAAGCACACATAATGGTTAATGCAGAAAAGGGTCAGAAGCTGCGGCTGAATGTTAAAGCTAGTTAGGATGCAGGCTCAACACCAAGGCTTCCAGTAGCTAATATCACTCCTTGTAATGTCTGTTCAAATGTAGTTCAAATAAGAAGATGTGAAAGCTTAATAAGAGCGTGTTTGAAACCAAAGGTGTGCCCCTGTGGTGCTCTGAGTTCCCAGTCTGGACCACTAGATACATGGCTAAACGAGCTAATGAGCAAAGTAGCTACAGGCGTAGGTTTCAGCCATGTCGATCCCTGAGAGATTAATGAAAAAGAGACATGATATTGATGGTGAAAGGTAACATTTCATCATCTTCCTCTGTAGTGAAACAGTTACAGGAGTCACAGAACAACGAGGATAAAACTGATGAACCAGAGGAGAAATCCACTCCACCTCCACCTCCACCTCCTCCTCCTCCTCCTCCTCCTCCTCCACCTCCCACTTCCACTACCAAGTATGTTCCTTCCCTCTACTATTAAAACAACAGGGAAGTTTCAGTGAACAGTTTTAAGTTTCACATGTTTTTTTTGTTTCTTACACTGATTGCTTGACCCTTGTGACCTCTCTCTTTCTCTGTGTGCCAAGTACACTTGATCTCCTGAGAAGCAGGAGGAAAGACAAAGCCAGAAACGCCGATCAGAACGGTGAGAGGTTGTTGTATTTCCTTAAAAACACAATAAACTTTTGACTTAATTTACATATAAATTAGATGCAGTAAAACACAACGCTGCCACAGATATGTTGAAACTTTGCATTTCTTTAGGTTCAACTTTCAATTTGATTTTTGACAATCCTCTGCTTGGTTAAGGTTGGGAAAAGATTTTCGGCCTACCAGACATCTCGTTGAAATATCCAACGGTTTCACGATTGCAAATAATAAAAAAATAAATATTATCTTAGTATTGTACAGCACCTTTCAAAAGACCCAAGGACGCTTCACATAGGGGACAACAACTACAAAAAACAATGTTAAAATGTGATCTTGAACAGCGGTCTCAGCCATCTCTGGCAACTGGCAACTATCTTTAGACACAAAAACTATTTGGGGCTCATGTTTTGCCTGCACACAGCTGGAAAAATGTCCCGATGTCTTGTTATCCAGTGGTTTCATGCTGACAAATATTCAACAAACAGTGGTCTCTCGCTTGTCTCACTCAGTTAACCAGTTCTGGTTGGGTTTAGACACAAAACCCACTTGATTCGGGTGAGGAGAAGATCATGTTTTGGCTTAAAATACCTTGTTTTGTCACAACAGATGCAGCTGAAAAATGGTTTCACGCTTGCAAATGTTGAAATTAAGTCTTGAACAGCGGTCTCTAGCCTGTCAGCTGTTGCTTGCAACTGAAAACTACCTGGTCAGGGCGAGGAAAAGATCATGTTTTGGCTTTCATGGTTGGAAAAAGTCCCAACATCTCGTTAAGATCATCCGGCGGTTTCATGCTCTGCAAATGCTGAAATGCTGTCTAAAACATCAGCGTTCAGAGTTTGTTTAGACCATAAACACCACGGCAATAAGCTCTTAGCCACAAAGGTTTCCAACTGTTAAATATTTCATCCACGTCATTACTCTTTAAGAGGCGGCACCTGCATCCAACATGAAGGCAAAAGCGGTGGAAGAAATGATGGCGAGAATAAAGAGCGGCATCATGCTGAGGCCCGTCAACAGAGCACAGGTGCACAAACTGTTTTCACCACCTACAAACTGACATTAGAAACAAAATGTAATAAATAATAAACTCTGATTATCTGACTTTGCCAGCAGGAGGACGACAGCTCCTGGAAGGTCAGTTCTCTTCACACCCTTTGTGTTTTTATTATAAAGCAGCTGTGACACCGCTCCAACATGTTTCCCGTCTTTAAATCCCAAAATCTTCCTCCAGGATCAGAGGAGCGACAACAGAAAGTCCACCATCCTGGAGTTGAAGGGAATGCTGGTAATGTTAAACTCACACTGTCCCTCAAGTTAAAGCCACGAGTGATAAATGAGTCTGTGTTTTGAAGCATCTTTAACTCCTCTGCACACCAGGACAACATTAAACGCCAGCCCCTCCGCAGAATACCATCCAGGAGGGGAGCTGGCCGAAATATCGGGGAGGTGGAGCTCCTGCAGGTTCTCCAGAGGAGGAGGAGAGCGATGGGAGAGAACCGGGAACCGACCTCCTCAGCAGAAACACAGAGTATGTTCTCCTGTCGCTCCTCTATACGTTCAGAATGACCCTACAGTGTGTGGTGGTCCTGAAACAAGTCCTGTGTCTGTTTTTCAACCCCTACCTCCACAGTATATATAGTATCATCAGAGCGGCTGGTCCCCTTCACGTCTCCTTGTTTTGGATTTCAGTCTAACCTGAGGAATCTCTTTGTCCAGACCCCCAGTCAGGTCCACAGGGCGTCCCGGCAGCAGCAGATGTTCCCTGGGCGGGCGAGATGGGCAGCGCCCCCGTGCTCCGGAGGCTGAGGCAGAACAGGGAGAAGAGAGACTCTCGCATCAGAGCGTCGGCGCTGATCGTCAGCCAAGACATCTGAAGGCACAAACAGGAAGAAATACAGTCGTTAAACATCGCTGTAGTCTAAGTGTCATTGCTTTTTTTATACGATGATGTACCAAAGATGAGTTTGTTGAGTAAACTTCACCTGGAATACTTCATTTTGCCTGAATATCACTGTGTTAGACTTCAAATGAACTTATTATATCTCATGTGATGAATTAATACATGACTCTAAAGGTATTTGGATCCCTTACAATAAGACAGCAGATGATATTGCTCGAGTTGTAGTCATGTCGGGATCAAATAATGTGCTTTATCCTCAGAAGGGAGGTGAACATTGCAAAAAAACCCATCAAATCCCACATTCAGGCTGAAGGAAAAAAGCTTTTTTCAACTTCCATTTAACCCAGATCTGCTTCAGATAGCCAGAACTTGTTGCGTGTCAAAGGCAATAAAGCTCATTCATCCGTGTTTGATGCCCATCATCATTCTTCTTCTGATCTAAGTGCAAGTTACAGGTTGTTTTTTTTATGCTACAGTATATAGATGAAAAAAAAAAACAGCCTGGACCGTAGAGGAAAAACACTCAGGTTATATGAATACCTCTGCTCACTTCTCTCCCGAGGTGTCGGTCCGTTAAAGCGCGATCCAGCAGGAAAAGATGGAGGCTGCCATTTATTTAGGCACATTAAAGCTCTCACACCGGCGGCCCAGAGGTGTCGCTGAGATAAGAGCCTCAGGTGATCCGTGTCACTCCCTCCTGAAAGTATCTTTAAATGCGGCGGGTCGCCTTTTGTTTTCTCACCTTCTCAAAGGGATTCTGGATGTATGTATGTGGCCACGCATGCATGAATGAACAGCTGACACCGCGCTACCTATCTGCCTTTGTTAAAAGCATTTGAGAAGAGGATGAAATTACTCTCACCTTTGACTCCGACACCATTTTAGTGTCTTCACACTGTTTCACATTATATATTTACTTTATTTAGCTCTTTTTACTAGAAGGTCTGGCTCTCCTCTCACTCTCCGGCATACATTTTTTATTGTTTTTCCTCCTCAGTCTCAAAGGTGTTGGCTTTTTTGGATGCAGTAATGTACTCTGCCCTCTCCGTGTTATTGAATCAATGCACATGAAAGCCAATGTGTGTGTGTGTGTGTGTGTGAGAGAGACATACAGATAATGAAACTGATACCTCATATTCAAAGATGCTGATACTAACGGAGCGGACGTGTTAACAAGAGAGGATAATAACTTTTCCTTGACCTCCATGAGATCAGATGAGCGTTTGACCGTCGACGCTGGTGTGAATTCATCAGAGCTTTATGAAAGACAACTATGCATTCAATGCAAGCCGGCTTTCATCATCGCTGCCAGTTGGATCGACCAGGGACCATCTTAACCTATCCAAACAGTGGTGGTTTAGTGGTATTATAATGAAAAATAGATAAGGTTAGGTCACACCATGCAGGTGGATAAATCTCTGAAAGCTGTTTTGTTCTGGAAGGTTTTTTATGCAGCAAATGCAAATTATTTCTCTCAGCATCCCAGGCAGCAGCTTTATTCCTTTCAGTGAAAACCTCTTGGTTCAACTGCCATATTTATATGTTAAACGTGATGATGACTTCAAGTGGCTCAGCCTACAGCGTCAGTGAGCTGTGCAGATGGTGGAGCCATTTTCCTACAAGTGCAGCACATAATATTTATGTAAAACGCTTTCTTACCTGAAAAACAGATGCCCATTTCTGCCAGGAAAAGAAAAAGAAACAGATTAAATGTAAGACATGACAACAATAGAGACACAATGCTCAATTTCAGGCTCATCATTTTATTTTGGGTCACTACTGGAATAGGTTCACATGCTTTAATGCTCAGAAAACGTCAGCCCTGTATCTTCCCTCTGTCTGAAACACTCCTGTCTCTTTAAGGCCCCTCCCCCTGAATACCCAACCTGCTCTGATTGGTCAGCTCGCACACATCTGACCCACCACCGCTAACAACAACAGAGCAGCTGCGTTTAATAAATTCTTACATGCCGAACTATCCGCTAGGTATATATTATGTAAATGTGTGACATGGTGATGTCAAGTGTGATGTCACAAAGTCACGGAATTAAAGGCGGGACTACTGACGAGGCGTTTCGGGAGCAGTGTTTTCTGTGGGAGAGAGGAGCTCCTTTGACAAAGTGCGCGTAAAAACTGTGTAATTACGATGTCACGCTGAAAAAGACGCTTGTTCTTTACGTTTCTTGTTAAATCCAATACCAGTTTAAAGGTGCATACCGCCACCTACTTTACTCATATATGTAGAACGAGGTCCAGTTTTTCATTATTCCATAAACATGAAGAGGACCCACCTGTCATAAATACAAATTCTAAGTTTCAGGTGATTATACACTGATAAAAAGATAAGTATGAGTATTATATTCCATTTCTGCCCTTAAATCCCCCTTAATCATGCACACAACAAAGTCTAAACTATGATATTAATCATAAGAGTGTTTTAAAAATGTTGACTTGTGTCACATGTCACAGTTTTGACATCACCTGAGTACTTTATGCTGCACCTTTTGTAGACCACAAAACATTTCTGGAGACGTTATTTTCCCCCTTTATTATTATTATTATTATTATTATTATTATTATTGCATTTAATAACAGCACATTGTCTTATTCCTCTCAGGAGCGCTGTACACATGCTGTTTTATGTTTTACCTGCACTTCCCCTCCAGCCACAGGGGGCGCTACAGCCACAACACACCCTCCCCTCCTGAAGTCGAGCCTCTTCTCTGCTGCTCTCCTCGGCCTGCACTGAAAACACAGGGGGGAGGAACTTTGACCGGCGCTCCAGTGCTAGTTAGCAGCCAGCTAGCTGATTTCTGTGTTATTTTCACATTTCTGTGCGTTGTTTCATATGCAGAGAGATGTGGTTTATTTATTTGCTCAGCTGGCTGTCGCTGGTGATCCAGATATCCTTCGTCACTCTAGCAATAGGTAAGTGCATGCAGAGAATCCCTGCAGGCGCTAACGTTACTAGCCACTGCTTGCCTGCTAATGCTAGCGGACCGAGTTAGCAGGTGAAGTTGCAGCATTTATCGGTACCGAGGCTCCGTTTCACGAAGCGGGGATATTGTTAGCACTGAAAAATGTGCGTGCAAACACAAGCAGTACGCCTGCCCTGACAAATAAATACGTTACGTGTCTTACATCACCTAAATACTCATAGCTAACGGCTACCTAGCCGCCTAGCTAGCTAGCGTTCTAGTACAGGAAGTTACGGGTATCAAAGATAAGATGTTATTTTGTTTAGCTTTCGAAAATGATAATTTCATACATCTTCAGATTGTATGATATAAAGAAAAATGCACATTGCGTTTTATAGTTCAGTTTTTGCATCGCAATGTTTTTAAGTAGTTTTGTTGGAGCATGGGAAACACTTCTGATAGATGTAATGTTTGCTAACAGTTAGCTAAGTTAGCCTTATCTCTCTCTTCAGTCTCTTGCGGTTGGGTTTATCGATGCAAACTAATCAGTCGGGCGATGACTCGGCAAATAACGTCTGTGTGGTCATAATGCCTGACATGCATTAAAGAGCAAAGCTAATACAGCACCCGGCTGCAGGAGCGTTAGCATGTTTGCTAACACGAACTAGCCAATAATATTGATTCAAGTGTATCTAACGTTAGCTGGGGGGCATTTTCGTTTGTTTACATTAGGTAGTACAGTTGGTTAGTTGATCAGCTGGTTGTCTAGCACGCGGCCCACTTGCCGGTCACAAGCAGGACCAACAACATGTTGAGTTTGTTTTAAAACTTTTACTGGAAACTCGCCGAGGATCCTGTGTGTCCACGTTGCCAGTTTGTTACCTGGCCACGTAACACCTGCTGCAGCTGTCAGGTGTGGCTGCAGCCTGTCAAGCCAGTCCCACTACGTTGTACCTGTTAGGTCTATATCTCTGTCTCTGACCCTGCTACTTTGGTTGTTTGCTCTCATGGCAGCAGCAGGGACAAGATAATTGACCAGATGTTTTTGATTTATTGTCTGCAGGAACAGGATGTCCATGTTGCTGAGCTTAATGCCTCTAAAAAGACAAACCACGTTAAGATTGAATGAATTGACCACCTCATTATTAGGCAACCTGTTGATAAGGTGTCACACATGGCTTTATTGGTGTTTGATTAAACATTTACTAATGCTATATTGGTGTATAATAAACATTGATAAGAACAATTTGTGGTGAAAACCACTTTGGCTGGTGTCTTCTCAGCTCCAGCATGACGTTTGCTTTGTTTCTCCAATGAACTGTTCAGTCACACTGCTTAGAAAATGGCTTCACAGTGTCTTATTAACATTACTACAGCACACTTTTGATAGTTTTTATTACAGTATTTATGGATTAGCAGCATTTGTTATGGCCAAATTGATTTTTCAAAACCTTGCAACTTTTAATTATGGCTCTGAAATGATCTGTAAAAAGCACATCGAACAGTCGTGACCATGAAACATCTCGCATAATATCCTCAGATCCAGATCTTATTTAGCAGCACACTGATTTTGCTTTAGCAACAGGACAGACTGATGTAAAAAGACACATAAGAGAGTGAAACACGCAATAATAAAGTAGATAAAAGCACTGCAATCAAAACTAGGTGAAAGAGCAAATATAACCTGTTTCCCACCTCTTATCAGCACATGCATTTAAGGACAAATTTGATGCTTGAAGACGTCCGAACTGTGTCTGTAACAGTGTATCTAAAACACTTACATCATCATACTCTTAGTTTGTTTCATTGTTCCTCCACATTGCCTCATTTTAATCATGCTTGTGTTTGTTCTGTATCGTATTTCATTTTGTAATCCACCTCGCAGCAATTTCTTTTTAAATAAAAAAGTCCCAATATCTTGTTCATATTTTATTTATTTTAGTTACTGAGCTGCCGAGCGCCGAGCCGAGGAGCAAAGACTAGTGCGAGTGTCTCTGCCGGCAGACATACATGAAGGTCAAAAGAGCGAAGCAATTTGCTGCGGCTATTCTTCTCTTTTTCTTTTGACTCTGTCTTTTATGAAAGTGCGGATCGCCGTAGTGTGATGAAGCCCTCACACTCTCCCATGAGCCTCTGCTCTGTGAGCCGTCACCTCCTCAGCCCCTGGCGTACGTGTTTTGACTAGTTTGATCAATGGCCTGCCTCTTTTCGGTTGTGTTTGGCCTTCATACCACATGGGCTCAGTAACGGAGGGTCATCGCTGTGTTTTTGACTGAACTGATATTATTTGGACGGTCTTTGTTGCCTTGCCTTGGCTGTTGACTAGGGCACGGTATTGAATCTCGATACGTATGGGTACAGGCTGAACATTTTGTCGGCACCAAGAATAAACTGTCGAGTACTGAAAGTTTCCCTTGAATGTTTGGTTGGATTCAAATCTCTACAACTTATTAATTAAAAGGGCATGCAAACAGGTAATTTCATTACTATAAAATATGGATATTGTGTCATTTTTAACAGCACAACTATTCAATCCACTGTCTGCAAAAATCTTTAAATAGATTCAAGCTGCCGTTTGTGTCGTTTTTTTAGGTCAAACGACAAGAAAGTTCTGGCTCTGTTTTCCTGTTTCTCACCCTCTTTGTCCTCCCTCAGCTGCCGGCCTGTACTACTTGGCAGAACTAATAGAAGAATACACAGTAGCCACCAGTCGAATAATAAAGTACATGATAATGGTGAGTGAACGTCATTGTCCTTCAAGTTTACGAATACGCTGCAGTGAAATGTTGAGAGGACGACGACGCCTGATTCTTGTGCGAATGTGTCCAGTTCTCGACAGCTGTCCTGGCGGGTCTGTACGTCTTTGAAGGCTTCCCAGTGTTGATGGTGGGAGTCGGCCTCTTCACCAACCTGGTGTACTTCGGCCTCCTGCAGACTTTCCCGTACATACTGCTGAGCTCCCCAAACTTCATCCTCTCCTGTGGTAAATATAGCAGACACCGGCCTCAGACAGCACAGCTAGGATAGATGCTTTCTGTTTTTTATGTTAAACTAAATCAGCTTTTGTCCTTCAGTAAGTGTAACGATATTTAACTTTTTCCGATATTGTGTCTTTTCCTTTGACTTCTCTCTCAGTGTTGGTGGTGGTGAACCATTATATGGCCTTCCAGTACTTTGCACAAGAGTATTATCCATTCTCAGAGGTAAACTCATCTCTCTCCCTCTCTTTTACGTAGTTTATGCTCCAATTCTTGTTTTATAATCCTTCCTTTTGTCCCTGACTGGCATCAAGGTGTTGGCATACTTCACCATCTGCCTGTGGGTGATCCCCTTCGCCTTCTTCGTGTCACTGTCAGCGGGGGAAAATGTGCTTCCGTCCACCATGCAGCAAGGAGGTGAGCTGCTTTTTGTCTTCGACTGGAGCGCTAGGAGCAGTTAAACGTAGCCTGACACTGATTTTGAAAATGCTTATTAGTTCAGAGCCTCTCGGTTCATTTTCGATTTCCAATGAGAGTTATCAACAGGCGCAAAATGCCTCTGGACGCAATTAGATAGACCTACAAATAATTAGAGCAACAAAACATGGAGATGTAGGGCTGAGTCTGGTCACAAACTTTCTATAATTACAGCTAAACGGCAACAGTGTTTTGGTAATATTGTACATTTTTCTTTTTCCATTTGTCCTTTAATTGACAGTGCAGATAAGATTAGATGACTTAAAGAAGACTTTATTTATCCCTCAGCGGGGAAATTCATTTGTTACAGCAGCTCATAGCAGAGGAAGAAGCAGTGGCTGATTTATGAAAAGAGAATAATACAAAAAAAATAGTTGTAAGATTATAAACACTATTCACTTTCACCAAGAGGATAATTGCACAATTATGGGTGCAGTTGGAGAGCGCATAATATGTACCCAAGTAACAAAATAAAAGTAGTAATTTGGGACAGTTCTTGGACTTTCGAGGATTTAAAACTCAAGAAATGACTACAGTTGTCTTTTTGAAAAATGTATCAAGTTCTTAAACCCTTACAATTATGACACACACTTTTTAAAACATATTAAGTTTTCAAACAACACTGTAATGAAATGGAAATTGTGTCTGGGTCTCTTAAAAACAGCTGTCGTGTTTAGACTCTGATCTGAGCCCAATCAGGGTTGTCAGTAGCCCGGCTAGCTCAGTCGGTAGAGCATGAGACTCTTAATCTCAGGGTCGTGGGTTCGAGCCCCACGTTGGGCGCACACCTTTTCTTTCCCCCCTCTATGATCTGTGTAGTTTACTTTATCTTTGTCTGAATGGAAATGACGTGTATTTTACATTTTACAGCCACTTTCCAAAGCACACAATACATTTTTTGATATGTGTCCCACTTTCCAGATTATTGCTCCGTAGTTTGGTCCAATACTTCTTTAGGGAGTATAAGAGTATCGCAGCTGATCTGTGGGTATGGATATAAACATTTTTCCTTTTTCTTTTTAGATGATGTCGTGTCTAATTACTTCACCAAGGGCAAGAGGGGGAAGAGATCCGGGATCCTCCTCGTGTTCTCCTTCCTCAAGGAGGCAGTGCTGCCCAGCCGACAGAAAATGTACTGAGGAGCTCAGACTCGGGGTGCAGCCTTGGGAGAGCCGGGATGTGTGTGAGTGAGTGTATGTGTCGGAGAGTAAAGGGGAAGCAGGAAGGACTGTGGAAAATGTGCTTTTTGTTCTGGACGGGACTAAAACGAATCAGTGGCCAAAGTGGAAGTAGAGCACACGAAGAGGACGGACCAACGAACAGAACCGAGCTTCCTGCTGGACGAGCCCACGAGTTTACACAGGCCATGTTCGTCTCTTTGTTTTTCTGTCTGTCTGTACTGACTGCCAACAACATCTACTAGAGACCTCGCCGAGGGGGATCTTGTCTGTAGCGCAACGCTTTCTAATTGTCATGTTGGACTCCTCCATTTTTTAAAGCTTTGGTATGAAAATGTGTCTACGCGGGGTCTGAAATTCACAACAACAACAAATATCTGTAAATTCTGACTTTGGCAGATAAACTCTGATCACTTTTCTTCTTGAGATGACATCTGCTGTCATTTGTGTATCGTGTGTTGCTCACACTTCATCTGATTCAAGACACAAAGTAGCATTAGGAGACAAAATACGAAATCATCTTCAGATTAAAGGTACTTTTTGGCTGAATCCTGATGTCCAAGCTTGGATTTAGGTGTGAAGTGTTTTAAGTGGCAAACCAGATGGAGGAAAAATGCCTGGAGCGGTTATTAAGATTACTTTAAATAAGAAAGTGCACCTGAAGTTTAATTAACAGGAATCGGACAGTATGGTATAAATACTCTCTGCCCATTAAAATGATAAAATGGGGTAAAAGAAAGCACTAATTAAACACACTTAAAGGAAACGTTATCTGTCATCTATCTACAAACATTTCTGGAGCCTCGCAGCATTCTCCCGAACAACCGAAGTAGATCTCCAGAAGCCCCGAGATTTGAAAAGATTTTACACCTTTGACCTGCAGTCATGCTTGTGCGCTGTTAGCTCAGCAGTCAGTGAAGTTTTCAGCTCTAAAAGTGTACATACAACTTTTTCAAAATCATTTTGGGATCTCGGAGCGTCCGCAGACTTTGATTTTGTCGTTCTTTTACGTTTTAAAGCAAGTCACCATCTACTGCAGTTATCTAGGAGAATGCTGTGAAGCCCCAGAAATGTTTTGTTTGAATGCAAAACTTCCCCCGACTTTTCAACAGCTTGAGGGTGAGTAGATAATGACTGAATTTTCATTTTTGGGTGAACCTATTCTTGAAATTAAAGTGAGCTACGTGTGCTTTCTCCGACACGTGGCCACAAAAACAATGCACTTTTTCGCGTTTTCTTTTTTGGTTTTCTCGCTACTACACGTTCATTAATCACCAGCGCTGTAGTCTGCAACATGCCTGTCTTTTTTGGATTGTTTTTTTTTTTTAAAAACCTGACAGTGATAACAAACTGATTTTTGTACATTGATTGTCGGGTTAACCCGACATCAAACACTAATGAAAACACTTGTGAAGATCAAACCCGTGCAATGACTCCTGTACGCTTACATGTGTCGGGGACAAAGGCTGCTCAAAGTGGGTTGATGAAAGAACTATTAAAGAGGCCGACATTTCTTTCTACCAATTACTGAGTGCGATTCATTGTAGGCTGTTATGCACACAGTGTTTAATAAAATAAAAGAGATTTTGTTGAAAGAAAACGCAGATGAAATGTTTCTTTTCACAGGTTTGTGTTCAAGGAAATAAAGGAGAAAATAGATCCTCATAACTTCTGATTAAATCAAGTAAATGTTTCTATTTGATGTCAAATTTTATTTGAAGTACCGTGGATTTTTACAGCCGTCACATCCCGAGTCCACAAGAATGTTGTGTGTGCGTGTGGGTCTGTCGAGCCGGATGTCATTGTGTTATCAAAGTCCCATATGGCTCGGTCACAGTGGGTGCACCAGGTTGAGGCTATTGTGCACTTTGACCCCCGCTGAGGTGTGAAGTGCTTCATGAAGTAAAGGAAAAAAGACAAAACCACCACACAGACGCGCGCACACACACACACACACCTTCAGCTGACAGGCCACAGCTCGCAGTCACACACATGCTGTTGACAAGCCCTCACCTGGATCTCGAGTCGGTTCCCTGGGGGGGATCAGTGAAAGTGCAGGGATACATCTGTGACAGGTGACCCAGTTCACCGAGGTTTTCTCACCTCTCGCTCACCCCTCCGTTCACCCTGCTTTCCGAGGCGCGGCGTCTGGAGAGCGTGGCATTTTTAATTTTGTCACTTTGAGCTGACGTCGTGGCTCGGCAGGATATTCTGGGAGGAAAAGTTGGCTTTTATGCCTGTTAATGCTCGTGAAGTGATGCAGTGCAGATGCAGGATATTACATGTTAATTTCCACTATTTGATATAAAAACTAGGAAGACGTGTTAAAATCTTTCCACCTTGTAAAAATATAGAAAATACTTCACTGCCAGATGAATTTTAATGCATTTCTTAAACACATCCACTTGTTCAGGTCTAGTTGAAGTTACTGTGTTGATCAGTAATGTCCCGGCTTCAGCACCTCAGCCAGATGCATGGCCACCTCTGTCCAGGGGGAGGAGCTCTGGCTTTGGGGGTATCCTCTGTGCTGGACCTCCAGGATGTCCTGTGGCTCAAAGTGCTGATGGGAGGCGATCCTGGAGGGGAAGGCTCTCGGGAATAACACCCTCTTGAGGACATCCAGAGGCAGGTCAGGGGCAGGACGAGGCGTGCTGTCCCACTTGGTGGTGTACTGAGGCTGCCTGCTGCTGCTGTCCGTCCACACTGACACGCTGTCCCGGAGGTCAGGCACAATCGGGGGCGGCTCTTGCTGGAGGCCCACGAAGAGGGTCCAGGGCCTAGAGGAAGAGACTGGAGGTTGTTTGGTGGAGGCTCCGTCCTCCTGAGGGCCTCCTGGCTGGTGCTTCAATGGGTGCTTGGC
Organism: Pagrus pagrus; assembly: GCF_965226575.1. Lineage (NCBI taxonomy): Eukaryota > Metazoa > Chordata > Actinopteri > Spariformes > Sparidae > Pagrus > Pagrus pagrus. The sequence goes on along the minus strand of NC_140204.1, from coordinate 8,231,752 downwards.
TTGTTTTGGATTAGAACTGTTCTGATCCGAAACGAGGCACTGGGTGTGGTACTTGCTTACGGAGGCTCTGGGGGAGAAATCCTTTAGGAGAGGAAAACCTTTGTTGTTTGCCCACTCTGCCATCTTTTCATCTGTAAGTGTCTGTAAATGGACACAGAAAATAAGTGAATAGCACCTTTTTATTTGTATGAAATATAGGTGACAAAATTTTATCCTAATCTTAGAAGGGATGTATCAAGATTAAGAAAACATCACCAGAACATTGATCACATTGTCAACTTTATTAAAAAAATATATAAAAACCAGAGTGTGTTGGATGAAAGTATTTCCACACACAAACTGACCTTTTTACTGAGCTTTTTACTGAGCTTGTCCATCTTGACCATATCCACCAGATCACTGTACAAAGCTTGAACCAGCTTCCTCTCCTGCTGCTCCTTCTCCTTATCTTTCTGCCACGTGCAGCTTTTCAGATACCTACACAAAAAAAACACAGGAACTCTGTTAAAAAGAAAAGTCAATTACAACCAAACTTTCATTTAGCTGTGAATTCTTCTTTCGACTCATTACCTTGCAACCTCCCTGCGGCACCAGATGCGCGCCAGATCCAGCGGAGTGTGTCCCGCGCTGTCCTTGGCTGAAACATCTGCTCCAGCCTGCACCAGGATCTCTGTGCAGTCCAGGAGGCCTTCAGAGGCGGCCAGGTGCAGCGGCGTCGACCCTGAATGCGTCGTACTGGAAATAACAGTAAAAATTATTTTAAAAACTCTGTATTCTCGTCTAAATTATTGTCTTCAGCGTCATTATAATCATCATCGTTGCCATCATTATCATTGCAACAGCAGCAGCTACGAACTTGCAACCATCATCTCATTGTAATCATAATTCTACTTTTGCACTCTGCAGTATTATTTCTATTCTAAACTTATCTTTTAAAAAGCTTTCCACTGTTGATGAGGATCTGAATGAGCATGCAGCTGAGTGCTGCTGGATCCAGCTGACAGCATTTACAAACTAAGTCATCATAGAGAACAAAACCTGCGTTGAGAAATCATTCACACGTTAAGTCCCCTACACGTTGACGTCGGCCCCATGCTCCAGCAGGTATCTGAGGCACGAGGGGGTGTTGGGGGAGCTCAGGAAGGACAGGACCATGTGGACTGGCCGGCGACCCTGGTCATCGCTGCTGTCGATCCACTCCAGTCCGGACTCCAGCAGGAGCTGAACGGTAGCCAGCTGGCCGTAAAGGCAGGCCATGTGGAGCTCTGGCAGACCCTGAAGGATGACACAGACAAGCACAACGTTTTCTGAGTCGTGCCATGGCAGGAATGACCAAACGGCCTCTTTCACAGCAGACGTTTTCTCACATCATAGCAAGAAAAGCACAGGTGTAACTATCAGCATTAACAGAGAGCAGAGCCATAAAACTCCTGCGTGTTTCCTGCTTTTACAAGTCATGAAAGGTGCAAGTTAATGTGCATTTGGTGAAGTTAACTGCAATTTATTTGATCATTTCCATTTTGTGAAAGTGTGTTTTTTAATGGAGTACATTGAAAGCAGTGGTTACTTTACAGATTAAGGTTCACTCGTGTTCATTTAATAGCAATTTTTGTTTCTAACTTTTCTACCCACAGCTGTAAAATCCCATTCAGGATAACACATCAATAATCACTCCACTCTCAGTGATTACTTTTAAACTTTTACACTCAAATCATGAGTGCTCACTTTTAATTATAGGTAAATGTAAATTTAGTTATATATTGTAGTGAATACTATTTCTAGGCACTTACTTTACTTTATAATTTGTCAACCTATAGTATACAATATTTACATACATGTAAATATATGTATACATTCCTTTTACTTGTACTTTTGATACTTAAGTACATTCAATATCAGATACTTTTACTCAAGTAATATTTTAACATGATACCTTTACTATTACTCAAGTATGACTTTTTACTGTATACAACACTGCCTGTACTAGATTTCAGAGGGAAACATTACATTAGTTACTAGTTATTGTCTAGATTCAGATAACACAAATAACCACAAATAAATAAACAACATTAAAGTGATGGACACATTAATATCATCCAATTACACATTATTCTACAATGAGCCATTCTGCTAGTTGAGTACTTTTACTTTGGTATTTTAGGTATATTTTGATGCTAATACTTGTGTACTTCTACTTGCAACAGTATTTCTACATTATCTCTGGGTACTCCTTTCACCACTGTTGTCATTTATCTTTTAGCTGTATTGATGTACATTATGATATTATGCATTAACACCACAGTGTTGAGTGGACAGTGGTCAGTGAGTCTACCTGTCTGCTCACACCGACATCCAGCTTCCTCTCCGGGCTCCTCACATCCACAGCTGGAAACATGTGGCCGACTGGAGGAGCTCTGCGGGTAAGTTTCCTGCAAAATGAACAATGTAAACACTGCGGCTGTAAACATTAGGCTACTAACGCAATAAGAGACAAGAGAGGTGTAAGCTAACTTGGCCTGAAATTCAAAGTGATGAAACATCAGCTAGCTTACAGGCTAAAGTTAGTGAGTCCCCTGCTGACGGAGATTTTCAACAAGTGAACTTTGCACTTTTAAAACGGCCCATAAAACAAACTTTTTGTATAAAAGTAAACATTTAGGCAACACGCACAAAATAATATTCTTAACGTTATTTACCTGTTTTTACGTCTCCCACGTCTCCTGTTTCCGGTTTTGTTGACAGGTTCCATGGTTGCCGTGGAAACGTGGTAACCAGGAAGCGAACCCTGATTGATGTACGTCGGTCAGAAGCGACAACAACAAGGAGAAAGAAACAGTGGTGCAAGAAGTACACTGCTCAGGTCTGTCACTACAGTAACAGCAGTAATACTAGCAGGAATACTCTGTTACAAGTTACAGTCCTGCATTCAAACCTTTCTTTAGTGAAAGCACATGAGTAGCCTATTAGCATCAATTAGCCTAGCTTTATTTATGTGACAATAGTAAAGCACTCGTTACAGAATAGGGACATTTTGCAGTGTGATAAAATGAATGAAAGTAAATATATCGTGTTAGAGTATCCTATTACTGTGGTGAAACATTTCACTTTGTTGTACATCGTATTATATGTGATCAAATAAAGATTCTTCTTCTTCTTCTACTACTACTACTACTACTACTTCTTCTTCTTCTACTACTACTACTACTACTACTACTACTTCTTCTTCTTCTTCTTCTTCTACTACTACTACTACTACTACTACTTCTTCTTCTTCTACTACTACTACTACTACTACTACTACTTCTTCTTCTTCTTCTTCTTCTACTACTACTACTACTTCTTCTTCTTCTTCTTCTTCTTCTTCTTCTACTACTACTACTTCTTCTTCTACTACTACTACTACTACTATTACTACTACTACTTCTTCTTCTTCTTCTTCTTCTACTACTACTACTACTACTACTACTACTACTTCTTCTTCTAAAAGTGAAAGTATGATCTTTCTGGCAATACATGTACTTAAGTATCAAAAGTACAAGTAAAAGCAATTTATACATACATTAACGTATGTACATAATGTATACTATGCGTTTTTTCTTTTGATCGTCTGATTGCCAATAAAAAAAGCCACTTGCTATAAGAATATTTGTATTCAGCAGCCCCTGAACATGCTTCATGTACAGCCTTCATCAGCATGTAATTGCACGCTTTTCTTCCATCTCTTCAAAAAGGAAAAGAAAGAAAATAAAAGCCCACTTCCTTTCACAGCATATTCACCAACACGTGTTACGTTTGAGTCGATGTGATAGCTTGTGACAGATACAGGCAGATGAGTAGCTGCAGGCACAGCAGAAATGGATACTTCCACCCTCCCATGTAGTCCACAGCTCTCTGTTCATACATCCCTGGTGTGCTCGTATTGACAGTGCATTAGGATTGGCACCTCGCACTTGGCCCTGAGTAAAGCAGATCAATCCTGCCGATGCCGCGGTGGCCTCAGAGGGCCCAGACCTGCCGCTGCATGCGAGAGCCCGTATGAATCGGTACAGTTATATTCTCCATGTCTCTGTGGGGCTGAGGGGTCGATGGGCTCATCAGGCAGCTGCCCTCTCTGATCACTGCTATTGACCACTTGACCCCTGAACGAACTGTGGGCTCATGCAGAAGAATGATGCGTGTCGTGGAAGAGATAGTTTGGCTTCAGCAAGAGTTTAGAGTATTTTTTAGCAACGAATCCAGGAGATTCAAAAGTTTAGGAAACACTTAAATCTATTTTATCATGGGTTCAAGGTTTCCTAATACATAGATTTTCTCATACATTTGCCCAATTTTCAAATTACCATATAAAGTGCTGCAGGGATGATGTATTTTTGTCGGCCAACCCAAAAGTTTGCATCAACCTGGTTCGCTTAACAACCATCATGATTCTCAACAGTCATCATCATCATCATCACAATGACAGTAAATGAGCATCTTTTTCTTTATTTTTCGCTCAGCGTCCACTTACTAGTTTCTTCTGGAGCTTTCGGCCACATCTCACAGTCCCGAACCAGATTATCTTCCTTCATTTTCTGGTTTCTTTCTTCCTCTATGACAGTAAACTGAATATCTTTGGGTTTTGGACAAAAGAAGACATTTGAGGACGCCGTCTTGGGCTTTGGGAAACATTTTTCACAATTTTTCGGACATTTTATAGCCCATACGACTAACTCATTAATCGAGAAAGTATTCACCGTCTTCACCGTTAGTTGCAGCCCTACAAATAAATAAAATGCTTTCCTGCGGCTGTATATGTGACTTTCCCTTTATTCTCTGTCATTCTCTGTCTCTCAAAGCCATCATGGTCCAGTGGAGGGTCAAGGACGGGACATAGACCCCTGGCTTTCTTCTCCGAGCGCCAACCCCCCAGAGCCTTCGCCTTTCTCACAACAAGGCCACGCTGCTACTTTGGTGACACATGCATGTGTGTGTGCTCAGAAAGAGTGAGTACCAGTGTGTGTGTGTATGTGCACGTTCATATAGTGTATAGGAGTAAATAGCAGGAGAGCAGCACGGCTTCGCTGCGGCCTCTGCGGCTTCCTTCGACCTCGGTCACATGCCACGGAGGTTGTATGGAGCATTTCGTCATAGAGCTCTTTCATGTTTGACTTTCAGCGCAAGTCCCTGGACAACAACCCCCGACATGACCTCTTTCTTCTGACAGTTAAGTGTGTGTGTGTCCATGTACTGTCAGATTCAGTCTGTACGAGCTCCATAAAAGCAGCAAAACCTTAAAAGCTTTCTGTCATGTGACGTCAGCTGCTCAATTTGCAAGAAATGCAGATTAGAGCAACTGCTCATCTGAGTGTTTTGACTCTATCTTCAAAATCTCTCTATCACCTGGCCCAAAATACCCACTGCATGTGTGTGTGTGTGTGTCTGTGTGTGTGTCTGTGTGTGCAGCGAGTGTGTGCATGCATGCATTAGCTACAGCACATGCAGTCAGTGCAGAGCAGATTAGCAACGGGCCGATCAGAGATGTCTAAACCTGCTTAGGGCGAGGATGAAAATGAGATCATGTCCCAGCAGCCTCGCGGCGGGCTCTCCCATTGGTCTCTTACATTATCCAATCACGTCCCATCTGTCTGTATTGGTGGCGCAATAGCAGCCTCTGCTTGGCACCCGCCCAATTGGCTTTCAGGTCTCAGTGAACATGGGACGGAAATGCATTCAGCCTTGTGTGTCCTACAAAACACATTTTCTTATTATTTGGTTATTTATAATGTCATTTCCTCTTTATTTGGGGTTTTAAATAGTTAGGGGGGTGACGAGAAAGTAATGGGAGTGTAAAAAAAAAAAGGGTGCATTGGCCAGAAGTAAGCAGGGGATATTGCAGGGGCGTTGGCCTCGAGGCATCCTCAGTTTAGGTTTTTGTCACAGACTTTAAAGGAGCACTATGTAGTTTTAAATAAATAAATTTAACATTTACAATAATACAAACTCAGAAACAAACATTTTTTTCCTTAACTGAACAAACAAGCTGTTCTCAGAGGAAAATAAGGTCCCAAGAACACTGTTTGAAGCTAGAAAGGTGGCAGGGTCCGCCACAGATAAACAAAGTAAAACAGTATGAGTGCACCTTTAAAGAAAGAAGAAAACATGGCATATAACAGATTTTTCATTCTTATCAGTGCAACAGAGAGTGACTGAACGCAGAAACAGCGATTGAGGAGAGGAGGAAAGGATTCAAGACGGCTTAGGCTGTTGAAAGCAGAAAGAAAATATAGAGACGGAGAAGATGAGGCGTAGATACCAGAGTGAACACACGGCCTTGATACGCCTTCATATTTGATGAGCCACCTTACAAGGACCCTTTGCCCCTGGGGCTCCTGAACTCTGCTTTCGTAAGGCCGCTGATGTCCTCACTTTCCTCCTTCCTCATCAGCTCCTCCGCCCTCTTCTGTTTCCCCATCACTTAGCTCCTCCTTCTATCTCTCTTTCTTTTTTCCTCCCCTCTCTCTCTCTCTCTCTCTCTCTCTCTCTGTGTGCCTCATGCTCAGCCAGGCGGCAGCGCGCTAATGCACCATGGCACATTCTGCAGCTCCGAGTCACAATGCGACCAGGCTTTGCGCAGTGACCGCACGGCGACCTCCCTCAGTATCACTGCACACAGGCGCTGTGCTGTACCAGGGCCTGTTCAGGGCGAGGATGGAGGCGATGGGTGGGAGTGTGAGGGGGGGTGAAGAAGAAGAAGAAGAAGAAGAAGAAGCAGGGTTCTGCCACTGACAGGTATGATCAGATCAAGTGACAGTGAGCTGGATGTATAAGGCTGACGTTCCCCATCAAAAAGACGTTTTTGTGCCAGGTGTGAATTATCAAAGTGTCAAACCAGAGGTGCATATGGAGCACGTGAAGCACGCAACTTGACGAATGCCCCCTGTGACCAGATTGTTCTCTGAGTCATGCATGTGGCGGAAAGCAAATATTTCTGCACCTGTCGACGACCCGACAGCTGAGCCACCACCGCTGCCGGACATCCAGATTCTCTTTATTAAAGGTGTTACTCCTTCAATAATCGTCAGGCGAGGAAGGAAAGAAACGGGTTACCCTGGATGTTTCTCTCGCCGCTGCAGGGGTTTCATATCCTTTCTTACCTCTGATCTCCCCTTCCCCCTGTCAGGCCGTGCTCCTTCACCCCCGAGGTCCCGACAGACATCCCGCCATCACACCTTCTCATGATCCCAAGCTTTTTTTTCCACATCCCACAGACACGTTCTTCTCAATCCTCACAGTTCAGCGGAAAAGACCAGAGGGAGCGAGAGAGAGATAAAAGGACTGAGATAGTGAGAAAAAGGAGAGGGAGGCCTTAAAGGTCAAAGACGGGAAAAGAAACATTATGCAGTATAGCGTGGGTGGAGATCGTACAGGCAGACCTGTCCCGTCTGATTTATTTGTGGGTAGAGAAAGGCTCTCCTTCAGCACTGCCACGTCATGCAAGGCTGTACGCATGAGAACATGAAGCTGCACTCCACTAAACTTTAACAGCGGTTGAAATACAGCAGATGCTTTGGATTAAATGTGGAGATTTGTGAAAGCCAGTTTAGTCCCATAGTGACATGCTGAGCAGCTATAAGCTATAAGGTCACTATTTTAACTTGACATACAATGTTATTGATATTATTAATCCAATAAATTTCATGACCTGCCACATCTGCAAACTGAAGACTCCCACTAGTTTTCAGTGTTAAAGCATGAACAAAAACTTGGAGAAGAAAACAAGAGAAAAACGATTTCGTGGAAACGTTTCCTCACAAAAGTATCTCTACTGGTTCTTGGAAGTAACAAATGTATGGATTAAATTAATCTACAATCTTGTGAGAATTAGACAGGAAATGAAAAATTCAAGAATCTCCAAGCGCCACTGCTCTGTGAAGGAGCTGCAGCAGCAGAAACACCCGGCTGTATGACCCCTCAGCTATATGATGACATGAGTGTGGACACATCAGAAATGCCCAGTTCAGCAAGAACCAGCTGAGAAAACTTAAAGGAACAGTTCACCCACAAATAAAAATTCAGTTTCATAGTCCACAAAACATTTCTGGAGCTTCACAGTAAAACAGTGCTTCAGTATTCTCCTAAACAACTTAAGTAGATGGGGACTTAAACTAAACTGTCCATAATGAGCCCAACAGTGTTACAGGACAGCTTTTCAAACCTGGCGCCTACATTACCCACAATGCAACTTAGCTGCTGAGTGACATCACTGAAGGCAGTTTACACGCAGCTTCCTCTGGAGCCACAAAAGGCTTTATGCTGCTTTTTTTCCACATATGCAGAAGTAAACACACTTTAATGTGTAAAAATGGTGGAGTTGCCCTTTTAAATACGGGGCAGCGCCACCCTTTAATCACCTGGAGGCCCGTATCACTGCAACATTCACCTGTAGACCCATTTCCATGTAAGAATCGTACAAAGAAACTTCTTGTAAATAGCTTGAGTGAATCGGTGACACAGGAGAAGGGACTTCTTCTTCTCCCTCGCGGACTTCGTGGACTTGGCCGTGACCTCAGAGTTTCCCAGTTCGGCTGCCGTGTGAACTCACACTCCGGTTGTGTGTAAAGCCGCGAAGATCAACCGCTCAGCAACACCATTAACAAGGTCAAATTCACGTGTTCTTCAGCCAGTCCTCTTCTGCCGGGAGATTGCTTTGCACTATTAACCTGCGCATGAACATAAAGCTTAGAGACGATCTCAAACGCAACCACCATGACACGAACGCCGCATGTGCGTGCGCTCGCATTTATGTCATCTACGCGCTGCATGTGATTGCTTCTCCCCTGCCGCGGACACCATGACCCTTTCTAACATGGCCGCCTCTCCCCTTCTATCCAGGTCACGGAGCATCGGCTCGTCCCGGTTCATCATCAGGCCAACGCTGCACAAAACCCATTGTTCCCGTGACACGCATCCTGATTGTGTTCAGAAGCTGTTGTGTTGGTAGAGATAACACGACACAAAAATGCAAATGCCGTCGGGACAGCGATACCACAACAGCTCGGGGACAGTCAGCCACTTTATAATGTGTGTCGACAAACATGACGCGACAGGAAGTGAAACACACACACAGGCCTCGCACACAGTGTAAATGGTGTTTTTTGCCTGAGGTTTTCATCTATTCTATTAAAAGTGTTTGTATCTTGCCCATTTCACGGCGCCGTCGGGTTTGAATTAGGCCGAAATCAACACGATGAGCATCGGAGTGGGGTGGAGGGAGATTTGTCTTTCAGTCAGACGGAGGGATAGACAGCTGATCTGATGATCTTTCCTGCTTGAAAAACTAATTGTTCTGACTTTACTCTCCGGGGACGTACAGCAGCCACAATCACCTAATTACCACCTTAAATAATGGAGCAGCACGCAGCCGTGTGACGTGAAGAAACATTGAAATTCATTCGGACCGACAAGACTAAAAGGATGAAGCCTCATACCCTGTGTACGACATGTTGACCGCTGTATTATTGATGCGCTGAGTGTTTCATCCAGCTCGGCTGACACTGAAACAGACCTACCCCAAAGACTTTACATTTCATTATTTACGTCAGAAAACAAGATAATATTTTAATAATAGGGATCATTAATTGAGGGTAAATTCCTTGATTTGTCGACGAGACGGTGGTGTAAAAGTAAAATAAAGGAATACATGTTCAGAGTACTTTATTCTAACTTGTTAATGTCAGGTGAAAACATAATGTCATCGAAATGTTTACTTTCCAGGGAGAAAGAAAAAAATAAAGCTTTGTTTTTCCGGCTTGTCAGAGAGCATTTCTGACATTATCAGGCTGATTATGGAAAAAAGGGTTCATAAGTTCAAAAAGGGGTTGGAGAAGAACTCCCCTTTGAGGAAAAAAATCCCCAGTGTTCGAGTCAAAATGCTTTTAAAGTTCGAGCTGCACAACAATAAGGACACCGAGGTCGAAACAAACTTTACAAAGAAAACTCCACGAGTGAAGGATGTACAGTAAAGCATGAGGACATTTAAATGGGCTGTAAATAGAGACATTAGTGCTCGATTTGACTCAATTTGCTGCGGTTGAAAGGTTTATTTGTGGTTGCTAATGTTGTAGTCAAGTGTTTACACCACAAAAGTTTAATAGAGCACTGGAAATATCCCTGAAATCAATCTCCACTGCGGCTGTTTGTCGGTGTGATTTCACAGTCACAGTAATAGTGTACTTAAAGGTATGTTATGTAACATTTCTGCATTCAAATGTCAACTGGAGAGACTGGAGGGGGCAAGTAAGAGCCCTGTGTCGAGCAGCTGATGAATGATGTAATATACGGGGATAAATGAGGGTGCTGTGCTTGTGGTGGTGAGGGTGCAGTGGATCGTAACACATTCATAATGAAGAAAGGACACCTCACCACGTTTTGTCCACTGAAACCCTACAATGCACTTTATCCTGTTTTATCTACCATCGTGGCATCCAGAAGGGCGTTTTCGCAGCGTATTTTGACAACCAGATGAATTAAATCTAATATTTACTCACCTTTTAGCTCTGTTTTGGTCTCCTCCACCTCCTGAGTGACTGATAAATGCTTCCCTTCGTGCACCAGCTCTCCGCTAAAAATCGTTGTCTGTCATTTGGTGCTGGGCAGAGTAGTGTTAAGTGGGTTTTAAAGTGTTTTTTTGCTGTTAAAGGTGAAAAACAATCAAGTTGTGGGAAATAAAGCCAAAACAATGAGCTTAAAGACGCAAAGTGCATCTTGGAGATGAGGGGAATGACTATATGTAACTGAATTACGTATTTGGGATACAAAAAGGTAACTGTATTGGTATTGAAGTAATCCAAAAGTAATAGAAAGTCATCAAGTTACATTTCTTTCATATTGCCATACATTGATTACGTTACTGACTACATTTTCTAACAGGTAAGCTGGTCTACGACCCCTGACCCGTTGTTTAAATACTCCAGACTCCATTGATACTTTCCCAGGGTCTCAGTTGTTATGTCCGCCTCCGTACATCCTATAAGTCTGAGAGTGTGTGTGTTTGTCGGCTGTGTGTGTGTGTGTGTGTGTGTGTGTGTGTGTGTGTGTGATCCTCACCTCCCCCGGCATCCCCCGCAGTGCCAACACTAAGGTCTGCCACCCTTCCCGTCCGGCTCCTCTAACCAGGGGTCGCGACATCGGCAGGGCGCAGAGCAGCGGATTTTGATCCCCTCTGGCATGTTTGGGCTCTCTCTGCATTTCCAGTCAGGTCTGCATGCAGACACCCACTGCGCTGTGTGTGTTATGCTCTTACAGCTCTTGTGCGTGTGTGTGTGAGTACTTGTGTCCGTGACGATGCCAGATGTGTTTTTTTATTTAACACATCTGTTGTCACACAATTCCTGTATATACATTGGGATCAGTTGCAGCATGCGGTGTGAGGCCATATGGCTCAGATACTCTGTCACATACTGTTTATCACCACGTGTGTGTGTGTGTGTGTGTGTGTGTTATATTTGATGCACACCCTTATACGATCGTATTTAATCGAATCTGAAAATGTGTGGATGCTTTTCATGCGTTCACATCTGTCTGTCTTCATCGAGCGTGTAGGTTTAATATGTGTTCGTCCGCCCTCAGGGAAAGAAGACGTGACCCATAAAGCCGGGTCGTGAGCATGCTCAGTGTCGCCTCTCCTCATCGGGTGAGGGTATCGGCAGATGCTTGACCCGGGGTCGCCCTCACAATTGTGATCGAAGTGTGAAAAGAAGTCCGGGCATGAGAAATCAGGGTTCAATCGCACCCCGGGCCTCGGAGTCTGGCTCCTTTGCTGCTCAGGTGTCCTCTCACCTCAGATAAAGCTGATGTGCAGAGGAGAGAAGAGATTTGAAAGGATGCTGAGAGGCTGTTTTCATGAAGGCAAAGGACAAAGAGAGGGTGTGAAAGGGTGCCATTGTTCTCTCTCTCCTCCATCATCCCAAAGAGTTTTAAAGGAGATGTCAAAATCCCCCCTGGAGACATTCAGAGGTACGGCAGGCCACATCTCCACAGAGGCAAATATGAACACAAACATGAAAATATGTTTAGAGTCATGGACGATGATGCAGAGGAAGCCAAAGACCAAAATAGTTTGGTTGTTAGTTTCTACTGTGGATCCAGATAAATGGACGGATCCAGGAATTTCTTTATGTCTTTTTCTTTAATCTTTAATGAATGGATATTTACAAAAGGGGACTGTTGGGCCTTGGCAGAGGTATGCGCTCCACTGGGTGCCATCCTAGTTTTTAAACTAGTCTAATCTTTCATACATATATTACATGTTTGTATTTGTGTAACTTTAAAGTACTTGCAGGAGGTAAAAGCTTGAACACACTCACTGAGAACTACTTTCTACCTCTTACTCATCTTACTTATTATATAATGTCTGGAAATATTAGCTCTTGAGATTTCTGAGATGGATGTTTTGCAGCTTTGAGCGTCACAAACTGCACAAATACTAAATGCAGCTCATCTTCAGACCTGTTTTCAGACTGTAAGGTCACACTCTGTGTAGAAGGATGAGCAGACACTTGTCTCTCAACCTTCATTAGATTATTTACAACATAGGAAAGCAGAAAAATTCATTTATTTCACACAAAATGACATTTTCTTCTTAATTTTCTTTTTTTACCGGATAGTTTCAGGCGTCTGAAAATGAATCAGACAAACCGAGGCTAAGAAAACTCTTTGACATGGTCGTAATGCGTAGACATTTTCAAATCAATAACAGCTCTATTTGCACACATGAGGATAATCTGTTTGTCCACTCTGGTGTTCGTGCCTTCCTCATCCTCCTCGTGATCTACCTGCCCCCCCTCCAGGTGCCTCCGCCCTCCAACAGCTGCCGAGAAGCTGCACGCTTTTATATCACTGCGTCGGTGCTCTCAGGCAGTGACAGGAAATGACACCTCACCTCACCCACACAGCCGACAACACAGGCTTTTAAAAACCTCCCCGCTCCTTCCCTCAGCCGTGTCCTCGCCAATATTACACCGCCAGCCTAAGAGCAGCGCTCCCTGCTCCGCTCTGACCTAATGGGCTGTGAAGCAGCGAAGGGAGGGAGCGGGGGGGACTGGATATCGCTCACCTTTATCTGCCTTTTCCCTCCTCTGCATGTCTGCCTCTCCCTATTTTTGGTTTGATTTTTGTACTTGGTGGTTTTGAGAACAACGAGAGTGTTTAGCTCGTCCCTTCGGCTGAGATGTAGCTTTACCCCCGCTGCAGTATTTGTGGCGCTGAACTTTCAGGTCTAGATACAGATTTTAGAAACTGAGTCCATGTTTGGAGGGCCGAATCCTCCATGACAGTTCACGCAGGGTGAAAAAAACACTGCGAAAGCGCCCTGGATGCCCCCGTGGAAGATAGAACATGGTGAACTACAGATATGTCAGGACTTTCTGCACGCTGGTTTTGGGGTGAACTGTCCCTTTAATGAGAAAAATGAATGATTTTACTGCATGTCTGAAATTAAAACTATACCTGACATCACTTTACACCATGTAGTCTACTTAGTTACTTTTAAAATCGTAGTTGAGTACAATTTGAATGAATATCTGAGTCTTTTGTCGGCATGTTTGTAGTCAATAAGATGATCTGATCACAGACGGGCCAATGGAAACCCGGACATACCGACATGAAACACAAAACTGTGCAGCAGGCCCAGGTTTGGAGAGTGGCCGTGATTGAGTAATATTTCAGTTGATTGTGATTTTCAGTACTCTTTCCACCACTCGTAGTAATAAACTATAAGATGCAGTAAAAAGCAGGACTTGTTTGTAGCGTAGAGGTTGTGGTGGTTGAGATCTTGTTTTTTGTAATCTCACAGCTCAAAGGCCGAAAAAAATACCCACACGGGAGAAGTTATCCTCACAAACACGTTTATCATTGTGAGAGTGTCTTACTTTAACACAAACCATGTTATCGTGAAAGTAACCAGTATTTTTGTTCCCTCTACCGAACCGAACAGAAACTGAAAAGAAACTATTAAGTGAACTAAATGTAAAAATGATAAGCGAGCGCTATAACAGTGTCTTCAAACCGGAAATCAATCCTTGTCCCCTGAGTGAGAGTGCTGTACTCAGCTCATTCAGCCTTGACAGATTGCTCCAGGAAGGGATTTTGACACTTTCTCAGAAGTTGAAATGATGGTCCTGCAGCAACAATAATTTCGATGTTCAAGGAACAACACCAACATGTCAATATCAGACACACTGTTTTCTCCGAGCTGTAAAAGTGACTTGCAAACATTCGACCGTGAAAACTGTGACCGTTTTTTTAAGAAGGCTGATAAAGCACAGGACGGGTTTGCGTCTCTGCTCATGCTCACTGCCTCCCCATTGGTCTACGCGCTGATCGTAACCTGTTTTGATCCTGATCATGACTCTTTGTGTAACCTTATGTGCTCTCAACCTGGCCTTTAAAAGGTGATTTTAACCCAGTAAATGTCATGCAGCTTCAGATTACTCACAACCCACTCCTGGCAACGACCTAAACCAGTCCGCTCTGTGTGTGAGTCGGATATAGAGGCTTTATGACAGCTGTGCATCACTGTCACGGGTTTGAGGAGTCCTACCTGGATGTATAAACGGTGGCACAGGAGCAGGGCTGCAGGGAGAGGCCTTGAAATCAAACTGCATTCATGGAAGGCAGCCTCTCCCTTCTGCGCTGGGCAAAGATAGCATCATTAGACTACTCAGCTCAGCCGAAGACATCACGAAAGAGATCTCATGATGGATGAAAGTGGGACTGAAAGCTCAGACCCTGGAACGTTCGCCCCGCAGGACACAAAACAGCAGCGCCTCGGGAGCCGGTCCAGCTCGGTGGTCAGAGTTCGAGGACGATGGCCCGGCCGAAGGAGCCCCCCCCCCCACCCACCCACCACATCACATCAGCATGTTTTGTGAGACGTCTTCGGGCTAAAATGACCTGACAGGGCTTGATGCATTTGCTGCCTGGCACATAAGCGATCTGAAAACGCAGAGCTATTTTTGCTGATGTTAATTTGCTCCGTGTTAGGGCCCCGGTTCACAGCTCGGTCAGCCTTCCCTGATACTATATTCCCGTTTGTTTCAGTAAAGGTTCTCCCGTCACATCGCATTTAGGTCGAGATGCCTGTGAACTGTGAATGCACTGCGCGCGGGGACTTGGCCATGCTGAGGTCTCTGGGTCCTAGAGTCTGTCGGCGTCGGGTTGAGGGACTTCCTGATAATGTCTAAGGTTTCCTGAGTGACGAGGCTGCTGAATGAAGAGTGGAAATAAAAAAGGGAAATTAAAAAAACCCTTTAATTTCTCTTTCTTGCGTGCGTATGGGGAGAAATTTAAAGCAATCATCTTTGAAATTCCACTTGACTTAATAGCCTCTAAGAAAGGTTTAAATTTTTTAGCAATTAATAAAATATTAACAAACTGTAGCATGCAATGAAATACATTAATTAGAGTAATTTCATCGTGTCTACTATTTGATAGGGGGAAAAAAAATCAGTATTTATAAATATGAGGTATTTTTTAAATGCCATTTTTGAAAAAAGCAATAGCACTAAACATCTGGAAAAAATAGGATGTTTTTTAAATGTATTTTTTCAAATAAATAAATTGTGATATATCTATAAATGACTGTATTTGTAAGAGTAAAAGGTACCTGGTTTGTGCAGCAGCAGCAGCAGCAGCAGCCTGGCTGTGTGTCCTCTAAGAAAAGGCAGCAGTGTGTCCTGTCTTTATACCAAATCCCTCCTCAGTGGGCAAGCTGATCCCTCCGTTCTCCTTCTTGTTAACTCTGATTTCATGAATAATTCATCGCACAATCAGAACCGCAAATGAGCGCGCTAATTGGCGGCTTTTTTATCATCATCATCATTATTATTGTTATTATTCTCATCTCGGGGCGCGTTCGATTAAACACGAAATTAAATTAATGTGGTGCTGGGAAAAATATTTTTCTAATAGCCCTGCATTAACCCTCTTGTTAATTTGAAAACAGATTCAGGGAAATTAATTTTAAATATGAACACAGTTTGTGAGGGGAAGAAAAAAAAAAAAAAAAGCTAATTTAAGTATTAATTTGTGTAATGGCTCAATTTGTTGCCAGCGGAGATATGGTAATATTTCTTTTCATGCTAGTCGAGAGGAGAAGATGTTTAGCAGAGCGTAGAATAAAACATAAATAAAACCAAACACAAATTATAATCACGCATGATTTTATGTGTGAAGCCATTTTTCCACAATTGTCACATCAGACTTGTAGCAGAGTTGTTATTTTATCCTCTCTGTAGCACTTTTTAAATGTAAGCTCAAATGATTATTTCTTAATAAAATCCACGTTCCAGTGGTACATGCACAACACAAGCTCTTACAGCTGCGTTAGTGTGTGTTATGTGTGTGTGTGTGTATGTGTGTGTGTGTGTGTGTATGTGTGTGTGTGTCGCTTTAAAACAGCCAGGAGGTGAGTGTGTGCCTCACAGTGAAGCGGTTAAACGGAGGTTAACACGTGTTGAGGCGGAATACAAACATAATTAGGTCGCATTAAATTCACGACCGAGTAAATAAATTTTTCCTAAATGTACTTCTCCCTGCTTGGAGAGGCAAATTGGTGTGCCAGGTTTGAATGGAGGTCGAGGTTGTCGAGATAAAAAATGCACTTGGAGGTGACATTTAAAATTGATGCAACAAGCACACTTTCTGCATCATGCTAAAGGCCCGCTGGTTTACTACCTTCTGCTTGTGCACGCACAGGTGAGCTACACGCTGGCTGCATGAATCTCTTAGTGTGTCACAGGTATGCGATGAGTTTCTTATGTTTCATTAATGCTGCTGCGATTTTTGACAATGAATAAGTAAATGGTCCTGTGCTGTGGTCACATCGTCTAAACACACATTTGAAAGTTATTAGATATCAAACAAGACTCATCTGGTATTCCATGTGTGACTCGTTGACGTAAACTCAAAGGGCTGCCCACTTTTGTAGCTGTGAACTGCAGAAAATCAGTATCAGTTTCGTATATGAGGCGTTAAATCTCTCCAAGAAGTATCCTAGAATACATTTGTCTAAGATTCTTGAGTATTCACTTGTACTCTGTGTAGATCTTTGAAATTACATCATGAAAAAAGACCGTTAAACTGCATGTAAGCAAGTGCGTGATGCAGGGTTCTTTCTTTACCTGGAAGTTATTGTAAACAAACATTGTAATTGGAGTATTTTCACAATGCGACACATTTTTTAAACACATAATTTGACCGCTCTGAATCTATCTGCCTCGTGCTGCTGTGGCCCTTTGACGTACAGCGCTGCACATCGGTCCGAGGCCACCTCTGGACGACCCTTTCCCCTCAGGAACAGGTGAATAAGATGTGCTCCGATGTGTTGGAAAAACACCTGTAATGGTCCGGGCCTGTGAGAGGATTGAGGTCCGAGACCCGCAGTGCTCCTGAAAAGCGGTCGTCACCGCCCTCCAGTTTGCGTCAAAACGCATTAAAATGCACCTGCAGCAATAGAATAAAACTCTCGCTCTCGCTCTCTCTCTCTCTCCCTCTTTTCCCTTCTCTCTCCATCGTCAAGCAACCACAGCAGCAGCAGCAGCCAGTTGCCATGGCAACAGAAGCAGATGTTGAGGGGTTTCTCCTGTGTGATGGGATGTGAACTATTGACCTCGGCCTTTGAAAAAAGAGAAATGGCAGTAATGGATATGGATTTATGAGTGTATGGGCTGCAGCTACATTGCCTCTAACGCAGCTTGGCACACCATATGCCACTGTATGCATTTTTTATGACATGGGCCTACTTACTCGCAGGGGTTTGAGCAATTTACTGTGCTCACAGGCTCTGGGGCTTTGCAGCAGTACGCACACATACTGTATGTTGAAACCATACAGCATAAACTGTATATAAATGTGATGATACAGGGAGCGTTTGATGAGCAACAGGCTCTACAACCAAGACAAACCTTAGTCCAGACGAGGATTAAAAGAAATTTAAGTGTAGCAAAAAGAATATTTTGCAGCCGATGCTTACTAATGAGTGGCCTAACCTTCTGTGACTCACACAAACAGCTGAACCAACTGTAGACCTAACTTGACAGACTGGGATGCATGTATGCATTATTGGCTCGGGGCACAGAATGAGTCACAGCACCGCTACAGTAACCACAAGGGCCCACTTCTGCATGCTATCCACAGGCTACAGCGTGCAGGCTGCAGGCTCCGACGCTGTACGTACACAGAGACACATTTGACCGGCGGTTCTTGCACGACTGTCTCTTATTGTTTAGCAAATATGTCGCTGTGTCTGCAGCAGAACAACATCGTATTCTGTCATGTCGGACTTGAGGGAACCCAGACTCTCTCAGAAGTGTTGTTGAAACTGACCTCAGGCTGCACATTAGGAATAAACATTTGATTTTAAGAAAACAAATTAAGATTTTGTTTACTTTAGCCAAAATGGTCTATTAATGTTGACATACGAATTGCCGGCATAATTATAATGATGGTAATTATCATTCATTAGCTTTATTCCTCCATGAAGAGGAAGAGAGAAAAGAAATACAGTAGTTAAAATGATATTACAAGTACTTTCTCATCAAAAGATCTCAACCTTATAATTCTACCAACTGTTATCGGTTTCTTCACTACATGTATCTAATGGTAGGAATTGTGTCTCTACTTTGTGGCCATTTAAAAGCAATAAAAAACTTGTCGGTTTATTGATCCGTCTCGGTACGTGGCTTTTTGTCACAACAAGGAGAAACACTTTGTCTGAGAGGGCCGAGAGTAAACCCACCGTCATGTCAACCATTCATTTGAAGCCTCGAGTTTGGTATTACGGTGGTCACTATCCTGGTTTTTGGAGCCAGGAGTGGACGAGAGGGGGGGAACTGGGGAGGATATCCTGATTGGATCTGACTGAGAGCTCAAGGTAGGCACATCCTGAAGCATACCTTTTTTTTTTTGTCTATTTTACTCTAAATAAGACCAGAATTTACAAAATAAACATTGTGCTGTTTTGAAGAAGGCTTCAAACTAAAGATTGAGACCATAAAGTCTTCAGTAAACCATTCAGTGAGGTAATAAATAAAGTGCGAAGTAGGCTAATTTTCTCATAAGCTTACATACAATCAGACGTCTTTTTGAAACCATTTCACCATTTTGCAGTCTGAAAGTGGCTTCACTTTTCAGAACCAGAAGTTTAGTCCATATTTTAAACAGCCAGTGATCGGAGTGCAGACGAAGAGGCGGGCTGGTTTTCAGTAACACCGTTCAGTATCAGCTCGGCTCGCTTGGAACCAGAACCGAGGAACTGTTTTATCCACAGAGCAGCTTCAGTTCTACTTGAGGCACTGCTGGTGGTTAAACTGGTCCAAAAAAACAACAACTAAACATCATAACTCCATCTGTAGTTGGCCAGCCAGAAAGTCTTTCTGCCAGATCAATAAGATTATTTCAACATTTTGATTTTGTTTTTTTTGTTGTTGTTGACCTTTCCGATGCTTTATTAGATTGGACAGTTGAGAGATGACAGGATATGGGACGAGAGAGGGAGGGTGACGTGCTGTAAAGGACCAGAGTTCGGGTTTGAACCCTGGGACGCTGCAGCGAGGACACAGCCTCTGTATTTAAAGTTTTTTTCTGGAAATGTTCGTCAGTTAGCTTGAGACAAGAATATATAAAGCTTGAATCAGGAGTGATGGCCTTGGTCTGATAATATTCATGACAGAAGTAGATTTTTTTATTGAAAATAGGCTGTAGCAGGTTTTTCAGTTGTTTTAAGAAAATAAGATTTTCAGGACTCAATAAGGACTTTATTTCCTTCCTTCCTTCCTTCTTTCTTTTTTCATTCCTACTTTCCTTCCTTCATGCCGTCCTTACTTCTTTCCTTCTGTCTTTTTTTTTCTTCCTTCTACCTTCTTTCTTTCTTTCCTTCCTTCCTTCCTTCTTTACTTCCCTCATTTCTTTCTTCCTTGCCGCTCTGTCTACTAGTTGTGTAATTACATCTTCAAAACTCATAAACTCAATGAAAGGCCTCTTTTTAAAGCTAAAAATGGCCTCAGCACAGCTCTGAAGTCTTCTGCCATATGGTGTTCTTGCTATTTTGGATACCCCTATAGCGTGTATTTATATCATGCAGCCTGCAGGTTGCACACATTGCCTTTCAAACACGTACCTCATACACACACTTGACCTAAGCAGGAGAATAATACTCCTCCCAAGACTGACTTCATTATACAGACGCGATTAATCTTTAATCTGCTCCTCACCTCCATCCAGAGCTGCGACTCCCGCTCTCTGCCGGCACATCAAACTTTCATGAGGGTAATCGAGATAAACCTGAAATGGAATAACCGCTCCTTCTGCATAATCCCGGAGGAAAGGTGAAAGAAAACGTTTTCAAGGTGTTTGCGAGGTGCCAGACGGCTCGCTGAATGAGCTTTTACGCCCAAATGTGGCGCCGCTGAACAGAACGGAGTGGAAGTGTTTTCCAATAGAATATTCTACGGATACCTGAGGGAGCGGTGTGTGTGTGTGTGTGTGTGTGTGTGTTAATGTATGTTTCCTGACGTCTATGCAGCATAAATTCGGACATTTTGTACTAAACCGACGTTGAAATTGTTATTTTTCTATCAAGAGATTAAGAAAGTAAGTAGTACAGATGAGGCAAAAAAAATAAAATGATCTTGTCCTTCAGAGCGATCTAATGTGTGTGTGTGTGTGTGCATGTGTGTGTGTGTGAGTTTGCGTGCATGTGTGTGTGTGTGTGCCTAATAGGTTTGAACAGTCATGTAATTCCCTGCTAGTCTGTCATACGAATGTTTTTTCTCAGTCTTATATAATGTAGCTCAGATAAGGTGAACGGGTCATTCAAGGATCTGCTGGATTAGGCGTCCTGTGTGTTTTATGTGTGTACTTGTGTGTACTTGTGTGTGTGTCAGTACACAGGGCGAGACAGTCAAAATGAGCAGAGAAGGGAAAAAAACACGGAGAAAACATCACAGCATGATGCAAATACACCGAAATACACGTCGCCCGAGGGTGTACATTCATGCATACATGTATGTGTACAGTGTATACATCCATGTGCATTAAACAATAAGCAGCGTACAGTTGTATACAGATGGGACGCCGTGTTCGCCACTAGGTAGCGCTCGTCCTCTGTGAACTTTTGACCCCCGCCGCTGGGCATTCAGACAACATCACATCTGTTATTACGTGATGTAGCTTTGATTAATTAGGCGGATATGACGGCACACACTGACTCGATGGATCTACAAATGAGGACAAAGCCCATGCAGGACGATTAGAGAGGCAAAGCAAACAGGAGCATGAAGTGATGCGTACTGACAAACTACGAAACAGAGGAGAAAGAGTGAAAAGAGAGACTCATGAACGTGGGAGGAGAAGGGAGAGAGGAGCTGACAGGACTGGTCATAGATGCAAATGTTTTGCTTGATGCAGTTCGACAGTCAAAGACATGTTGCTCTGACTGTTTGGATTAAAATACGCAGAAGGTTTCTGTCTCTCACAGCTGACCCCAGATCTGTTCATACATCCTGCCCCGTGCATCAATCTTTCACTCTTTTATCCCTTCCTACCATGGATGGATTACTGAATGGCCTAACTGGCTTTGAAGTAAATGAAAGTCAGTTACATGACCTCTGAGGGACACAAAACGACTACAGAGATACAAAACAACAACAAAGAGATTCAAAACAACTACAGAGATATAAAACAACGACAGAGAGATGTAAAACGAGTACAACGACATGCAAAACATCAACAAAGAGAAGCAAAACAACTACAGAGTGACACAAAACCACAAAGAAACTCAAAGCGACTTCAAAGAGGTGCAAAATGACCACAAAGACGCACATAACAACTACAGAGAGACGCCAAACAACGAAAAGGAGATGCAAAACGACTACAGAGGGATGCAAAACTGTTTTATCAACAGCTGGAGAGATTAATCTGACTGGGTGCGGCACAACGAAGAGGGAGGGAAACGCTCTGTGGCGTCTGCTAACTGCCAACCTAGACAATCACTCTGTAACACAAGTAAAACCTCTATATTGTGGTCCGAGACAGAATTTAAAGGTCCAAAAGCCGAAACACCTACAGCAGAGGGAGGACCAGAACTTAAGAGAATAATACAACCTGACGCTCCAGTTGGTATTTTTCTCTGTCAGGCAGAAGTCACATCTTCCCCTTTCCCTCTTTTCCCCTCTTGCTTATATCTGTACACTCGTCTTCCTCCTGCTGCTCTCTTTTTTTTTTTTTCCTCCCGTTCTTCAGCCTTCAGGCGTCTGCCACCATGAGCTGATCAGAGGGCGCTCGCTCGTGACCGGAAATGTTCACCATCCCCTCTTCTCGCATCCTGACCTCCAGCTGAACCCGCCTCACAGCTCGGAGGAGGCCACGGAGACAGAGAAGCGAAATGTCAAAGACGGGGTGAAAAGGCGGCAGGTTCGGCTTTTTTTTTTTGCATCTTTTTGCAGGACTGTTGTACTTTTCCAACATCTTGAACTCGTCTCGCGCCTCTTGTTCTTGCTCTCCTTCGGGCAAAAATTGCGTTTCGGCATTTCAAATATAATCATGTATACATCCTCAACATCAAGGCTCATTAGGATGTTCCCCTGCATCAAATGTCCAGATGTTGTTCAGGCCAGCTCGTCTCACTCCGAGTGCAACTAAAGTTATTTGTAGGACGTTCCGGATGAGAGGTTCAGCCTTTTGCACACAAAAAATACGATATTTTATTCATGCTGCAAAATACACAGCATGTCGCTTTCATTGTCAAATGCCCTCGTCAGATATCGCACTGAATAAATAATATCTATATGTGTATATTTTACTACGGCGAGTGGAAGTGAGCCGTCATATGTGTGCATTTAGCGAAGATCTTGAAAAAAAGAGGCCTGAAAAATGATTCTCTGTAGCAAAAAGACGTTTAATATACAATCCAGTGAGCCTGCTGCAGATAAAGAGTCAAATGTGGTGTATGAAATTGCTTGTTGTCAATTTAAATGTTGAAAAATGTTAAAAGTAAACCGACTTCTGGATTCAACCTGCAGTTTTTATCGTCTTTCAAATGCAAGCTCGAGTACTCATTTCACTCCGCTCATTTAGCTTCTTTACTGTGTGCCATGCTGGATATGAATGCCGTGAGTTTGATTCGCAACGCGCTCTGACAGCTGCTTCGCACAGGTCTCCGTCAGCCAATCGTCTCGGCCGCCGCCAGCCCCTCAGCCAATGGGACGGCACGGGGCCCTCGGGGGGGTGTGTCTCATTAGCTAGATTCCAGGACCTGGCTCTGGCCCACTGGACGCACTCAGCCGGAAAGGATGCAGTCCAGAGGGGGATTCATCATCTGCAGCATCGTCTCCTCTTCCTCTGTCTCTCTCTGCTCCCTCTTCAGGAAACGAGAGGGCAGCGGAGGCGAGAAAGTGAAACACACAACGAAGCACAAAACCTAAACTGAAAAAGGCGGCAAATCTTTTTTTTATTAGCTTTGGTTGAAAACTTTTATCTCCTCATTTCATCAAGACGTAGTGTCTGTTTCCTCTTCACCCCTGCAGGAACATTTTGTGCTTTTTCGGGTCCTCCCTCGTGCTCTCGGTTGTGCTTTTCGGGGGAAGACTTACTCTGTATTTTTGCCTCAGAGTGGATGTGTGTGTCTGTAATGAACCCCCACGATTAAAGAAATCAAACGTCAACAGTCTCTGAAGATCAGCTGAGGTTTTGTTCTCGCAGACGTGTACCGAACTCTTCTCCCCAGCAGGAACATTTTGTACTTCCCTCCCCTGCACTACAACTATTTTGGGTACAGACTCCAAAGGGCCTGTGTGGGATCATGGGTGGTTTATGTAACTGGTCTGACTAGGCTATCTGAAAGGCTAACGTTATCTAAATGTACGCTATGGGAGGTAGACGAGCGAGAAAAGGGGAGCAGCGGAGGGGGCAGATCAGGAACTCCTCATGGTCCATCAGATTCGATATAAATCCTTGCCCTCGGCGGACCAGCGTTGACCTTTACACCCACGATCATGCAGATATTTACCTGTCCACCACACGGGGACACCCCTTTGGCCTTTGCCAGCGACTCCCTGAGACGAAGCATCTGCTAGAAAAGGAATGAATAAAGTCAATGACCCAAAAAAAGATTGGGAGGTTTGGACAAAATGTACTGAGAGGGAAAAAGAAATGGGATGCTTTCTTCTAAAATATTAAAAAATTTAAATTACAGGCAGAATGTGAAGAAATGAGTGTTAACACATTGTGTTGCGGCGATATCTACTGAAGTTAGCATGCTAACCGGCTAGCCCTGCCCTGTCCTTTCTCGTAATACCACTCGAGGACCTAGTCCTCACCACTAACTGACTGTGGCAACAGTTTGTATTAGTTAGTGGTTAGTCTGGTGATATGCTGCCCCCTGTTTGTTTGAAGTATGTATTTGAACTTACATATTGCACCTCATGTTCATTTTCTGTCTTTAAACAAGTCCTCATCTCCGACTTTTTCACTGACGATGGGGTTTTTTCCTTTAACGTCTTTTAAACCTGCTATGAATGTTGCTGTATTAGAAAGAGGCAACAACAAAGGAATTCAAATAGTTTGAGGCAACATTGAGAGAGCAGGTTGTCTTATGTCAATAAAAGGATGGACAAATAATTTCAATTTAGATTACCAGAGGCTAAATTAAATGGTTTCTTTCTGTATTCGGTAGCAAGAAAATCAGATTCTGTGCTACAATGAGTCGTCCTTAAACACAGTGAAGAAAGGAACGATGCATTCAGCGAACAAATCATTTTGTTTTTCCCGAAAATACCTTCTTCTATGTATTCTTTCCTCACAATAGCTATGTATTTTTTTATTTTTTTCCCCCTATAATGAAACCCATAGTTGTTTCCACCACCATCCAAACACACAATCACAACATGATTTATCATAAACTAGCGCCAGACAGCCATGCTAATTATGGTGAGTCAGAAATAAACCTGGAGTATTAAAGCCACTTGAATATTAATGGAGGTGTTAAAGCGGAATCACATTTATTTCCCTCCCGGGTCAAGTACCGAAAAGAAAAAACATTGTTTGAAAGACCATTATTCAAATGAGAGTGCACAGACCTTAATAGAAATCAGCCCAGCCATTAACTTCTGTTTTAACACAGACCAGTAATTTTGTTTCCAACATTTGCGGACATGATTGACGGTGCTGTTCCTGTCTATTGTAGAGCATGTAAATGTGGCCTGGTGCATATTTCCCAAAAAGCCTCATTCAGGCCCTTAAAAGGCTCCAAATAAAGATAAATTAGGGTTACCATGTTGCCTTAATCTGAACTAATGCCAGTTAAAACAGAAATGAGTGCCCAGGAGTGGTTTCATCATTCACTGTTTGCACCATTCAGCCTGACGATGCCGATACGGAGCAAGGATTCACCTTTGAACTCGCAGATATAGTGGTGATTTTTGTTTCCTGAATGGCCTTGAATGGAAAGAAGACGGGACGTAATGGCTGTGGAGATCAAAGTTCACATTTTACATGTTTCTACTTTTTAAACCCTCATCCCTCAGCCTCTCTGACATCGGTGTTAATAAACTTTTAGATTGGTTTATTTCGCCGAGGTTAAGGAATGAAGCAAACAAGTTATTATGACACCCACATATCCTGTAACCTCTTGTTCCAACTCTTCCTTGAGCTAGAAAATACCCAATCTGAGGGAAACATTCAAACATTAAGACACCTTGACACCTTGGGCTACTTAGATCAGATGAAAAGATAGCCTACTATAATATAAATAACGTAATTTAAAGCAGAAGTTTGACATTTTGGTAAATATCAAACTTTCTTGCAGAGAGTTAGGCTAGATGATGACACTGATACCGATTAGCTTAGCCTAGCAACCGCCGTAAAACAGCATGTTGTTTTTACTCTTTGGGTTTGTCTGTGCAGAAAAATAAGATATAACGTGTGCCTTAGACGTGTTGGTGGATTTTAGTTGAGGCCTTCTAATGTCTGTGCGTTCGCCGTTGGCTAAATAGGCTATGAAGCTACAGCCAGTAGCTAGTTAGCTTAGCCAAGCACCCCCCAAAAAAAACATTAAAAGTGCAGTGTGTTGTTTTTACTCTTGTAAAGAGATACAGGCTAGTTAGTTAGACTTTTGTTACGTCACACATATTTAGCTGTTTGCCCGTTTAACAGTAGTAATGCTAAGCTTATAGCTAACTGGCTGCATAGCATCATATTTAGCAAGAGTGTTCAGCAAAAAAACAAATAAACGTATCCCAAAATCTTGAACTATTGCTATTTACAGTCTTTTAAGTTCCTGAATGTCTGTGCATCGCTAAATATCAAGCTACAGCCAGCAGACACTTAGCTTAGCATAACATAAAAGTCTGTTAACAGGGAAACAGCTAGCCTGGCTCGGTCCAAAGCTAACATATAGGGTAAGCTAACCTGATGGCTGTAGCTTCATATTTAAGCACCGTACAGACATGAGAGTGGTATCGATCTTGTCATCTAACCCTCAGCAAGACATCTATCTATCTATCTATCTATCTATCTATCCATCTAGGCTATGTTTGGCCGAGCAACATGCATTTTTAATCACGTACTCAAAAGTTTTTGTCTCGTCAGGCTTGACGAGTTTTAAACTTCAAACAGCCTAAAACCATTCAAACTAACCCACTAATAAGCACGTCTTTGAATTTCGCAGAAAACCATCATGCATTCTGTAATCAATCCGAGCTTTTAATCAATAAATCAAGTGTTGTGATACGATAAATGAGCCATGTGATGACAAATCTAAGGATTCAGAAATGAAAAAGGGCGTCGCTCATGACATATAATGGCTGAGTTTTCGGTGGATACCTGATATCTTGAAAACATTATGCCGAAATGTGTGAAAATTATGTCTGCATCAACTGCAATTTGTCGACTTTTTTTCTCCTCCTCCTCCTCCTTTTTTTTTTTCCTCCCGTCCTTAATTTCTCCCCAGACGCTTTGAAAACAGTCACACCCTGCAGAGATGATCAAAGAAGCAGGGATCCATCTTGACACAACACCCTCTCATCTCGCCTCTAAAGGCTGCTCACATTGAATGGACAGATTAAAAAACATTGCTGCCATGTTAGATACGGCCCAGCACTCACACTCCATAATTTTTAGCCTGATGATTGCACACGAGTGTTTTTGGCTGTTGCATCTGGCTCCACAGATGATGGAAGTTGTTGTATGTATCCACCCGTATTTTCCCCCGGCTGTCAAAAATTGCATTCTGAGAAAGCCGCACTCCTCTCATCAAGAGTCATAATTTACTTGTCAAAGCAGGAGTCCTCTCAGCGTGAGGGAGGCCTCCTGGGGTTATAATTGCGAGACGGTTTGGTTCTCCTAAAAATGCCTCCAGTCAAGATGGAGCACAGGCCCGCTAGTCAGCCTTTTGTGTACTCTTCCTTTTAAAAGTAGCCATTTACACAGAAAATTGTAAAACACGGTTTAAAAAAGAAAAAAGAAAAAGATATTTGACTAGCTTCACTATACTTTCACCATCAACTCCTTGTCATCAGTGACTTTCAACACTGATTACTTTGGTGCTCAGAGAGTAATCTCTACACTGACACAAGGTCCCCATCTTGTGGAGAGAGCGTGAAAGGCTCTCGTGGCGCAGGTCAGCTGAGGATCGGCTGGAAAATCATCATGCCAAGATATCGCAGCTCATTCATAATTTTATATGATTTTTTTTTTTTTAAATGAATAACGAATGAATATTCATATAAATCATTCAGTCGGCAGGATGTTAAGTCTTTGAATTAATTTCGACTCTGCGTTTCAAAAAAAGGAAAATGTACTTTTCACTCAACATTTATGTGACAGCTGCAGTGAATGGTTTAAGATTTCACATGTATGTGAAGACTGTTTTTAAGATTAGACCGGTAGTGTTCAATCTTTTTGGCTTTTGACCTTGATGGAGCCTTTGTTACTTGTGGCAGCGGCAAAAGGGGCGTGGACATCAGGGCTTGGATGAAAAAATATCAATATATCAACTCGCGTTTTTCATTGCCACAATTCCCCTTGCATTTCTGCATTTAGACTTTTTCCCCTTTTATTTATCGTAACCTGTTTTTTGCTCTGTACAGCGTGTAGTCTGCTCTACTCTCGAGTGAGAGACGGACAGAGAAATGGAGAGGAGAAAGAGTATTTCAACAAATTTCAGACTCCCTGGGGAGAAGAAATCTGAAGAAAGGCTGTAAAAACTCACGTCGATCTCCATCAAACGGAAACAGATTTTGAAGAAGTTTAGAAGTTTGAACTAGAGGGCAAATTATCCTGCAAATGTTTTCTGAGAATTGAAAGTGAAATAAAAAAATAATGTGACATGATAATGCTGTTGCATTTTGCTATTCACAAACTTTAAACCTAAGACTGAAGAGTCATTATGTCAACCTCCACTGCCAATGAAAATCCAGCTACGTGACTCGAGGCTGAAATGTTGATGACGTGGTGATATTTTAAAGTTTGATTCACACTTGTTGACGTCCTTTCCTGGAAATTAAAGCACCAAATGAATCACAAAATTACCTTGAATGAAAATAAAGTATTTCTCTGGGTTTGAACATTGAATACCACTCAACAAGATAACAGAGGTTTCGTCGTGTTCAGACATTTTAATGCAGAAACGCTTCATATTACATCTTTAAATAATGTGAATAAAGGATCAGCGTCTTCTTAAAATATTCACACAACAAGATGAAAAACACTCTTTTTACACCACAAATTCATAAATTCTCATAATGGCTCTACACACTGTCCGAAGCCAACATGTCCTCCATCTTCTCAAACAGTCCCTCGATCATAGAGTTGCTTTTCTTCCTGCTCACCACATGATACCTGCCCCCGCACCTCTCTACCAGCCCCGTTAGCTCGCTGTTCCTCAGGATGTGCTGCTCTGCGCTCTCCCCTAAAATGTCCCCCCATGTGAACAGCACCAGCGTGCGCTGCCAAACATCTTCCCCGATCAAGCTCATGTGCTCCTCCACTGCTCTCCTGTACTTCTGAGTGCAGGTCAAGAAGGCCGGCATGAGCAGGAGGACGACGTGAGGTCCGGGGCGGCACCAGGAGATACTGTCGAGGATGCTTTTCCTTTGCGTCGCGTTGGAAGGATCTGGTCCGTCTCGCCACCTCAGACCGAGCGGTTCTGCCATGGCGAGGCGTCGACCTGATATCTGGCCCCTCCAGCGTCTGAAGGTAGACCCGTCGTGTTCGGACGGCTCTCCGCTCAGGATGGTGACTCCAGCTGGGGAACGGGACGACCAGGACTCCCCTAACAGCACCACCTTCAAGTCCGAACCGGAGTCTTTGTTGTATGAACTTCGTTGACTTGCAGATAAAAACTGGAAATCTCGTACGATCTTCGCCCTTTCCAGCTCCTCATTGTCTTTCGTCTGTATCTTTTTTAGTGTTTCAGGATGACGGTTGTTGTTCCCTGCAGCTGACGATGCTGTTTTCATCCTCTGATCCTCCTTATCCTCTGCGTTTATTCCTCTTCCCCTGTCCCCTTTCCCGTGCACCTCTTCAAACATCAAATCCAACTCGTCTTCCACTGCTGTCAGATCAAAAGGGTCACTATCATCGACCTTCCTCCTGCCCTCGACCTCGTGTCGTCCTCCCTCTCTTCTGTGCAGCTCTTCCTCCCGTTCTCTCAGATTCTGCTCCCATGTGTTCAGTTTCTTAAGCGACGCCTTCAGGTTTTTCTCCTTGTTGTGAAGTTCGTCCTTCAGCAGAGCCAGGTCTCTCCCCATCTCGTCCAGCTGCTGCGTCGTCGAGCTCACGTGTTCGTTACGCGTCTGCAGCTCTGATATCAAGCTGAGCAGCTCCTGCTCCTCATTTCTCAGATAATACTCCTTGTCTTTCAGCTCTTGGCCCTGATCTTTCAGCCCTCTCACCTTCTTCTGAAGGTCCTGACCGTGGCAGTTCAGCTCCTTCTGTTTCCCTTCCAGAGCTCCAAGCAAACTTTCAAGCTCCCTTTCCATTTTCTCAATATTTTGCGCCTTCTCGCTTACGTCTTGCTCGCGTTTCGCTTTTTCCTCTTGCTCTCTTTGCTGTTTTTCTAGCCTCGCTTCCCATTCGCTGAGTTCTTGTTCCTTACTTTCTAACTTCACCTCTTTAACATCCAGTTCGTGACCTCTTCTGCTCAGCTCTTCTTCGTTTCTACTCAGGACTTGCGCCCTTTCCTCTACTTCTTCTTCCCTTTTCAAGGATTCCTCTTCGATCTCTCTGGACTCACTTTGTTTCCCCTTCAGCTGTGTCTGGAAAAGCTCTCTCACATCATTCATCTGCCTCTCTGCCTCAAGTTCTCTCGTCTTCATGCTTTCTATCTCTACTTGCAGTTTGTCCTTTGCCTCCTTCAACGCCCTGACCTCCTCATCTCTCTCTTTAAGAACGCTTTGGATTTCTTCGTCATGTCCCTCGAGATGTCTTCGAACGTCTTCTTCGCTCTCCTTCTTAAGCTCCTCGCACTTGATTTTAAGATTGTCCGCCTCTTTTCCCATCTTCTCGTTCAGCTCCTCGACCCTCCTCCGGCTCTCCTCGTATTTCTCTGTGACGTCCGAGATGCTTTGCCGACTCTCCTCCTCCAAACGATCCTTCTCGTTCGCGATCGTTTCTACGTTCTCGTTCAGTCTCGCGATCTCCTTCTCATATCCCTGAATCATGCTCGTCATCTCCTTCTCCATCTTGCCGGTGAGCTCCTTCAGCTCCGACTTCGTTTGCTCGATCGTCAGCCTCAGTTGGACGAGCTCCTTCTCATTTTCTCCGTCTCTCTGCCTCAGTCGTTGGAGTTCTTCCTCCTTCTCCTCAAGTTTTTCCATCATCTCGGCGTCTTTGTTCCTCTCCTGCTCCGCGTGAAGCTGCCGTATCTCGATGACGCTTGAGGTTTGGTTGTTGCAGCTTTCTTTCAGCTCCTCCATTTCTTTCAAGTAGTTTGCACACATCTTTCTCGCCTCGTCAATCTCACCGTCTCTCTCAGCCAGAAGACGTTGCGCCGCGGTGACTTCTTTTGTTTTCTTGTCGATGATTTCTATCAGTCGGTTCATCTCATTCTCGCCCCTCTCGTCCTTCCTCCTCTGCTCTTCCCTCCACCTCGTCTCCCTGGAGTCGGCCTGTTGCTTCAGGCTTTCTATCTCGGCTTCCTTTTCTTTTGCTTTTCTCTCCGTGTCGTCCAACATCTGCCGTTTCATCTCCTCCATCTCTCGCTCTGTGTCTCGCAGTCGTCGCTCTGCCTCTGTCTTTTGATTCAGAATGATTTCTCCTCTCTCTTCTTCTTTCCTTTGCAGGATTTCGTCGACATCCTTTATGTGCTGGTTCAGTTTTTCTGTCAGCCTGCCTTGTTGTAGTAGTTTTTGCTCCATCTGCGTCTTGTGGTTTATATATTGTCTCTCTCTCTCCTCCAGTCTTTGCTCCATCTCTTTCTTGTCATTTAAATGATCTGTTTCCTTCCGTCGCAGCGTTTCCTGCATTTCCTCGACGTTTAATATCATCGCCGCAATTTCTGTTTCTTTTTCTTCCAGCTCTTCCTCCGTCTCTTTCTTGTTCTTTAAAGTGTCTTTTTCTTTCTCTTCCTTTTGTCGCAGCCTCTCCTTCATTTCTTTAACATCCAGTTTTACCTCCTCCATCTCTTTTTCTTTGTCCTCCATCTGTTTCCTGTGACTTAAATGATCTCTTTCTCTTTCTTCTTCTGTCTGTTGCAATTGCGTCTCAAGTCCTTTTAAATTTTCTTTCATCACGTCTACTTCTCTTTCTCTTTCCTCCAGTCTTCCCTTCATCTCTGTCAAATGATCCATTTCTCTCTCTTCCTTCAGTCGCAGTGTTTCCTGCATTTCTCTGACGTTTAATTTCATTTCCTCAATTTCTGTTTCTTTCTCTTCCAGCTCTTCCTCCGTCTCTTTCTTGCTCTTTAAAGTGTCTTTTTCTTTCTCTTCCTTTTGTTGCAGCCTCTCCTTCATTTCTTTAACATCCAGTTTTATCTCCTCCATCTCTTTTTCTTTGTCCTCCATCTGTTTCCTGTGATTTAAATGATCTCTTTCTCTTTCTTCTTCTGTCTGTTGCAATTGCGTCTCAAGTCCTTTTAAATTTTCTTTCATCACGTCTATTTCTCTTTCTCTTTCCTCCAGTCTTCCCTCCATCTCTTTCTTGTCATTTAAATGATCCGTTTCTCTCTCTTCCTTCAGTCGCAGCGTTTCCTGCATTTCTCTGACGTTTAATTTCATTTCCTCGATTGCCTTTTCTTTGTCTTCCAGCTGTTGCTCCGTCTCTTTCTTGTTCATTACATTTTCTCTTTCTTTCTCTTCCTTCTGTTGCAGCCTCTCCTTCGTTTCTTTGACGTCCTGTTTTATCTCCTCCATCTCTTTTTCTTTCTCCTCCAGCGTTTGCTCCATCTGCTCCTTGTGATTCAAACGATCTCTTTCTCTTTCCTCCTCGACCTGTTGCAGTTGTCTCTCAAGTCCTTTCAAACGTTCTTCCATCACTTCTATCTCTCTTTCTCTTTCCTCCAGTCTTCGCTGCGTCTCTTTCTTGTCATTTAAATGATCGACTTCCTTCTCTTCCGTCCGTTGCAGCTTCTCCTTCATCTCTTTGACGTCCAGTTTGATCTCCTCCATCTCTTTTTCTTTTTCCTCCAGTCGTCGCTCCGTCTCTTTCTTGAGATTCGTAACAATCTCTTCCTTCTCCTTGTCCCCCTCTTGCAGTTTTTCTTTGATTTCGCTTATGTGCTGATGTTTTAACTCCTCTATTAGTCGATCTCTCTCGCGTATGTAGTTTTGATGACTCTGATCCATCAGTTCCTTCTGTTTCTCATTTTCCAGCAGCTTTTCTTGCACTCGAGCTTCGTGCGTTTGCTCTAACTCTCTTATCTCCTTTTGTCTTTCCTGCGATTGTTTCTGAATGTCCTCTGCAAACTGTTGTTTCAGCTCTTCGATCTCTCTTTGTCTTTCTCGCTCCACGTCTCTTATTTTATCACTGTACTCTTGCTGAACCTTTTCCACGTCTTTCTCCTTTTCTTTCACTTTCCTGTCGATCTGCTCCTGGTGCTCAGCTCTCATCGCCTCCATCACTTTTTCCATTTCTTTAATTTCCTCCTGATGCTGCAGTTTTAACACTTCTACCTCTTTTTCTTTCTCTTGCATCTTCTGTGCCAGGTCTTTTGTGAGATTCAGATGAATCTTTTCCTTCTCTGCTTTATTGTCCAGCATTTTTCCTTGCATTTGGATGAGATATCTCTGTTCTAACTCGGTTATCATTCTCTCTTTCGCTTGCGTTTGTGCCTTTCTTTCTTTTGCAAACTGCACTTTCAGCTCTTCAATCTCTTTCTGTTTTTCTTGCTGTATATCCCTAATTTCACTGTCATGCTGTTGTTTGATCCTTTCTTTATCTTTCTCATTGTCTTTAACCTTCTGATCAATTTCTTTTTGTTGTTGGATTTTCACTTTCTCCATCCTTTTTTCCATTTCGTTGTTTTTTCTGGCTGTTTCTTCCTCATGCTGCAGTTTCAAGCTTCGTGTCTCTGTCTCTGTCTCTTGTGTTTTTCTCTCTAACTCTTTCTTATGTCGTGATTTCATTTCGTTAACTTTCCTCTCCATTTGTTTTACGTTATCAAGAGCAATCTGCTTTTCCTCTGACGCTTTCCTTCTCAGTTCTTCCTGCTCTTCGTCTTTCGTTTCCATCTCTGTTTTGAGTTTTTCCTGCATCTCTGCCATCTCTCTGGCTTTCTCTTCGTCTTTCCTCTTGAGAACATCATCACAGTGTCTTTTGGTCTCGTTAATTTCCATCTTTAAGGAGTCAACTTTTTCCTGCCACCCTGCTGTCTCTTTCTTTTGCAGCTCTATGTTTTCTTCCAGTTTCTTCACCACACTCTCCCACTCTTGTTTCTCCGCTTTAATGTTATTCTCCCTCTGCTTCCTCTCATGTTCACTTTCTACACCGGCACGTTCGAGGTCGAGCAGCTTCAGTTGCTGCTCGTCGACTCTTTCCATCAGCTCCTCGATCTCTCTCTCCTTTAGCTCCAGGTTAAACATCGCCTCATCTATTTCTCTTCTACTCGTGTTTAATGCTACACGGAGTCTCTCTTTTTCTATGCTCAGATCCTGATTTTCTCTCTCTTTATCGTCCGTCAGCCATCGTATCCTCTCCTCCAAATCCCCCATATCAGTCTTCCTTTCGCCAATCCTCCTGTCCTCATCCTCCTCTTCTTCCCGTTGAACGTCGGCCTTTCCGGGTGATTTCCCCTTTTTCCTCCTGTCGAAAAACCACCTGATGCTTTTCATCTCCCTCTCTCTCAGATTTTTCAACTCCGCCTCCTGGCGAAGCAGTTTGTCTGCCATGTCCTTCAGCCGCTGGTTGAACTTCTCTTTCTGTTGCCGGCTCAGATCCCTGACCTCGTGAACCAGGTTGGAGAAAGCCTCACACCTGTTCACTGCGGCCATCTTCTCCACCTTCTGCAGGAGCTCTGTCACCTTACTGGAGCCTCCGTCTACGCTGCTGATGACATGGTACCTGCCCCTGCACTTCTCCAGCAGCCATTGGAGGTCCCTGCCGCCACTCTGGATGTGCTGCTCGATGTCCACCCCCTGTCGAAGCTGATCCCCATGGGTGAACAGCAACATCGTGTGTCTCCATACACCCTCGCCCAGAAGCTCCAGATGTTCCTTCACATGTCCCGTCTTCACCAGTGTATCCACCCTCAGAGTCAGCAGGAGGGCGTGGGGCCCTGGAGGACACAACGCCACGCTACTGATGATCTCCCTCTTCACCCTCTCAGGTGTGGCTCCAGCTACGCCTATCTCCCAGCCTGGAGTGTCCACCACCGTCACCAGCCGCATGGCCACCTCCGCTTGCTGGCGGACGCACTCCTCTGTTACAGCTCCGACCTGGAAGAAGCCCATTTTCCCCAGGATGGTGTTCCCAGCAGAGCTCTTTCCTGTTTCACGCTCGCCCAGGAGAACCAGTCTGACCTCGGTTAAACGTCGGGGAGCCTTGGAGAACGACTTGTGGGCGTCCAGCTCTGAACCCTGAAGACCATCGCCTGGACGGGGGAGAGGTAAAACATAAGCTCAGTTCTTATAAAATGAAGGTTGTTGATGTTCAAACTACCGGCCAGGGGGCGGAAAACCACCAAAACAAGCCAACAGACACATGGCCACTGTTTACTTCATTGTCTTGTTATTGTTCAAAACACAATATACATGAAGACGTGATCGATTCAACTCCAATATTCACTCTGCTTTTGGCTTTTGATACAATTATCTGTCTTAAACTGCAAATTGTTCGAGATTCAAGATTAATTTAATTGTCATTATGCATCGAAAGACTGTATAATGCAATTTCTGTTGTAGCTACATGCACACAGTAAACACAAACTATAAATAATAATTCATAATTAAGTCAGAAAACTAGAGTTCAAGAGTCTCAGCCTGAGGAAAGAAGCTGTCTGGTGGTATGATAGCGGATACTTCTGTATCTTTTGCCAGACGGCAGCAGGGTGAACAGACTGTGGCCGCTGTCTGTCAAAAGATACAGAAGTGACGACTTCTTGACCACTTTTTGTCTTTTACGTTTGGTGCTCGGCAGGTAATATACAACATACACACTCTACATACATAAACTCAACGGGAAATGTTTCATACGACCAAAGCGTTGCATTAAAAGGGGCTTAAAAGCTTCATTGTTCTGCAGACTTGTATGTTATTTGTTGGAGATCGAAGGTGAAAAAAAAGAAAACTAAAAATATAAAAGGCCACAACCTACAGATCCAGCAGAAGTTAACATTAACATTCATTTTGTTTCCATCAGCTCTTGCTAGGTTAGGTTTACTAGGGGTATCACAATCAACACAAAAGGTGTAAGTAGTGTGGGATCGTGGGAGTTGTTGTCTTCACTGTTAAAAAACCAACATTGCTGTTGAAAGTCCATCTACGTTTTCACAGGTCATGTATTGAAGCTGCTGTAAGCGTTGTTGTGGTTTTAGTTAACTTCCTGTCAGTTTTGCAGTCAGCAGTCCCCTCCCTCCTCTCCACTTCACCAGTACACAACTCAACAGAACATCTAACAAAGGTCAAGTCTTTTTAGTGCAGAATTGTTACATATAATGTCTTTAAGTTGCTAAATGTTTGACTCTCTTCACCAGAAGAAAGTTGCTTGTTCCAGTTGCCGTTCACCAGAAGAGGCTGAAAACCTCTGTCAGCTGTGCAATAAGGCACCATGAGCCACCCTTTTATACTCTATACTGTTTTCGTTCCTGTTTTGCTTGAGTTAAAGACTCAAAAGGTTCATGGCCAATAAACACAAAAGGTTTATTGGCCATGAACTTAGGCAAAAGCTTTGGTGGACATTCCTGCCAATTGCATACTCCATCAAGACTTGTGACATCTGTGGTGTTTTAGAGTGGCCTTTTATTGTAACCAGATACTTGTTACGCAACTCTCGGCAAAAGGATTGGTTCTGTTGCCTAACACAGATTTAAAACAAATTGCGAACGAAAATCGAGAGAAATAAGCCTTTTGGTTGCAGAAAAGAAAGTCTTTTACTTCAACTCGTGAAAAATGGGAGCAAAAACAAATATGTCGCATTTATTTTTTTGTTCAGAGTGTAAAATATCAATATAATCTGGGGGCTGAAGAACAAGCGGAAAATGTTTGTAAACTCATTTTCACTTTATGAAGTTGTATCATGCGGCTAATGTGTTAGCAAACAGTTGCCTGTTCATATTTTTAGTATGTTTGCTTCAGTTTGGAGTCATTTTTCTGGCTTCCTAATGAATTGAAGTCGTCCGATATTCGCTCTCCTATAATCTCCGTTTTGGTCTCAACCAACTCTTTGGTCTTTAGCTGCTAAATGCTAAACCAAAAACAACAAGTTAAAGGTGTAATATGTAAGAATTGGCCACCTGTCAAAATCATACTCCAAACAAATAGGGGGCAGCATATCATCAGAGTAGGCGCTAACTGCTGCTAACTGTAGCTGCTGTTGGCTAGTTAGCCAACTGTACAGCTGTCGGCCATATTAGCTGACTGCCTGGGCTGGGATCCTGGGAGCACTGGGGCGGTGTCCGTGTTGATAACTATTGGACTATCACTATCAAAGTGGCTAGGGGCTAGCTGGTTAGCATGCTAACTTCAGACATCTTTTACATCTTTTTAAAGATGATTTTTGATTTTAAAGTTGATTTTTGGATATTGTAAATAAAAATTCTTACATATTGCACCTTTAAAAGATCCTTAAACACTCTATGGAGCTCAGGGAAGCTGAGTCACATTATCCATTGTTACATTCAACAGGTTTTCTGTACAAATGACTCACTCATGAGAGCAGCCTTGATGGTCCCTCTCTGCATCTGCTCCTCCATCTGCCTCTGCTTCTTCCTCCTCTCCCTCGCTCTCCTCTTCCCGTCTGCCTCCAGACCCATCTGAACCGTGTTATCCATCTCTAGACAACTGCTCCCATCCCTCTTCCCCGCCACCATCTCCTCCAGCTTCCTTATCAGCTCTTTAACCTGCGTCCCATCTCCTTTGCTGCGGTTATCCACGACATGGTATCGGTTCCCGCACATCTGGAGGAGTCCCTGCAGCACCGGGCCGCCCGTCAGGATCCGTTGCTCCATGGACACGAGGCCTAGCTCATCTCCTCTGGTGAACAGCAGCATGGTATGCTTCCACACTTCTTTTCCGAGCGGCTGCAGGTGCTCCTCTATCTCACCGACGTAGTCCTCAGTTACCGAGGCGCAGGATCGCACCACCAGGAGCACAGCGTGGGGACCAGGAGGACAAAGCGACACGCTCCGTAAAGTCTCTCTCCTCACCCAGTTGGGAGTGCTGTTGAGCGGGTAGTACCACTCCCATCCCGGGGTGTCCACCACCGTGACTTTTCTCCCTGCAACGTCAGCTCGTTTTCTCACACACTCCTCCGTGGGCTTCCCGCTCTCGAAGCCTCCCACTCCTTCGAGAATAGTGTTGCCTGCCGCGCTCTTTCCTGCTCCCTTTCTGCCCAGAAGGACCAGTCTAAGTTCTGGTAGAGCAGGAGGGTCGCTGAGGGAGGTAGGAGGGTGCTGCGAGGCCATGGCGACCTGTTGACTGTCATCTGTGAAGAAAGGGAGAAGTACTTCCTCAGTGCACCGAACCGGAAAATCTGAATGACACAAAACACAGAAGTGTGACAGTAATTAGTCATAAAGCTGCATTTTAAAACGTATTTTTCATTGTTTTACCTCAGAAAACGTACTAGATTGCTACTTGTAATTGAAATATCATATAATGCTCAAAGATTAAACCACATTTGCGCTCAGAATTCACTTCACTTTCACACCAACATGCCTCTATACAAGCTCATTTCAGATTAACAGCATGATACTTGAATAAACAAACAATAAAAGAGCTCCACGGTCGACTCACCACCATTCGTGACGATGTCCGGACTGCTCTGATCTGTCGTGTCCATCGCCTCTCCGTCCACTTGTCCTTCCTCTTCCTCTTTTCGCATCCTGTGTGACTTTTAGAGGAAGTCTTTCTTCAGCACCATTGTGAAAGAGAACAGAAACACTTTGGTCGTTCGATGAATCCGAAATGAGGCTTTGCGCTGCACAAACCGAGCACAGACAGACGATGGAGGGCTTGTCGTGTCACGTGACCCACCTGTGGTTTCTAACGCGCTCTCATAAAACACGACAGGAAGTGAAGAGATGGCACTGTGAGCTTCCGTGAAACGTTGCAAAAGACACATTAATGCATGTATGCATGCGGCACACATTTCTAAGGATTCATTCCTGGATGAACAGTTTGTAGAGCGTGTATGTGCATGCTGAAACACACATGCAGGATTCACGATGAGAGCTGCAGATGCCGTCCTGCGGTGTATGTGTGGCACTTCTGTTTCCTTCACCCACAAGTAAAATGGAGCTCACTCTCTCGCCCTGGTGGTAACAATTTCCTGCCTCGAATCATGTTGTTAATGTATCTTAAGTGGCTGAAATAAGCACACAGCACAGGAAGTTCACAAAGTGCGAAATTGTGCAGATGTTCTCACATAGTATCCAAACTTAAATGGCTTGATTTTAAAATAAAGCAAGTGATAATTCTCCTCTCGTGATCCCTTACTGACAAAATACTAAGTTTAAAGGTTCATTCTTGACTTTGGGAACAGGAAATAGCCACAACAAGGTCCATTTTGTAATTGTTCTGGAGCATTCAAACATGATCTTTATTAAAATAAATAAACATGACTCCTAGACACTGAGAACAAGGTCAAAACCAGAGGATAGATCAGGCGGGCAACAGGTAAGCAGTCAGATCTGGCACTCAGATCGGGGGAAACGGTCCAAAAGGCGGGCAGGGATCCAGACAAAAGGCTGGAAGCTGGAAGCTACAGCTGGGATGGCACAATAGACAATCTGGCAGGGCGTTGGGTGGAAATGGGCTGTTATTTATTCTGAGAGGATAATTGGGGAAAGAGGAGCAGGTGACTGGGATTGGCAGGGACACGGCGAGGGTGGCTGCAGCTGCAGGTGAGGCAGGCTGGAAATGGGCAGATGATGTAGAGAAGAGCTCAGTGTTGTCAGAAGCTTGGACGGTTTATTGCGTGATGTGATTGTAAAGGTCACAAATTAACTTTGAAACTAAACCTTTAAGCCAACATGGATACACACAAAAATGTTGGCAATTTTTGTCTCTGCTGTTTGCATGCGTCATGTAACTACATTTCTACAACATTACCTCTATATATGAGCTGATTTCCTGTTTTATTTTGTAGTTCTCACCTCGTGTGTCATGTTTTGCTTTTCGCTTCCTCCCTTTGTCCTTTTCCCGCCTTTTTCATGTTCACCTGTGCTTTGTCGTGCACCTGCCTTCCTCATCATGTCTTGCATTTAGGCCCCTTTTTGTGATAACCTGAACATAAAGTGTGTCTTAAACCGTAATAAATGGTTATAAATGCTACATAGAGAGGGGTTAAAGCAAAGTGCTACCCATGATCTTTTGTTTTCTGTCCTGCGTCTCCCTCGCAGTTTGTGTTTTTATGCAAACATGAGATATTTTTCATCCCTCTATAACAGTCGTCGCATTGTGTGAAGAGCCAGTATCCTTTCATCATGCCTGCTGTCACTGCACCCTGGCTGCGTGACGTCCCTGGCTGCATACATGGTACATGTTCTCATGTCCAGTCCAGTCACATGAAAACACACACTCACACACACATCAGTTCACGTCCTTTATGATTCACCCTTTCCTTCAGCACCAGTCAGGGTTAATAAAAACAAACCATGTTTATGGAAAGGACTGAATCAGCCGTATTGATTTGGCGCCATTAACCCGAGCAGAGTTGTTTTGAGGTCTGTTAAGTGTTCGGTGAATATTACCATGATGGATGCCTTTTCACATGTGTGCTGCTTTTTGTAAATGTCAAATGAATTGCTTTTTATTGGACTCCCTGCAGCAGCAGCAGCACTTCCCTCCAAACATGCCTGCCATCTAAAAGACTCCATATCATGAATAAAAAACAGGCCAGAAAATACCACCATCAACGCTGAAGCTCACAGTTTTTAATGCAACATATAAATTTGCAATAGCATTTGCTGATTAGATTGCCCCTGAAATTAACTGGCCAATCAAGAAGATAAGTGCTTGTGGTGGAAATGGGAAGCCCATAAACATTCGGTACAGTGTTTCCTCTGTAATTTGATTCTGCTGCTGATATTTTTAGCTTTGCTTTCTCATCTGTCGCTGACCTGCAATCAGTTTCAAAGTAAAGGCTGGACATCGCAATGAAGTTTCTCGAAACATCAGTTTGAAATAAACCTGTTTTCTGTGCCCATGTATTTGCGTAGCACCGATGGAAACTCCTTCTCATGGTGGCAGCAGGTTATTAAACGAATGGATGAAAAACATCTTGTGCATAAGCAATGTGGTGACCCGAGCCACGCTTCAACAATTGCTGGAGTCATTTCATGCTCTTTAAAAACCCTTCAACACAGTGTCGGTGCCAGTGTGGAAAATAAGACTGTGTGCGAACATGCTAGAGTGAAAGCAGAAAGAGGTGTTATGAGTAAAACAGTAGTCTCAGAGGAAGCACTGGAGAAGTGAGAGAGCAGTAAAGTAGTAGAAGGAACTGAGACGGGGTAATATTATATAAAGTAGTGTCGCTGATGGTGTAGCAGAAGTGCTCACGGTTAAAGTGATATTGACGTGTTGAAGTATTAAAGCAACAGGAAGCAGTAGTTGTTGTTAAACTTCTACAACCAGATTTGAGCTGATTTCGGCTCATTGTTGGCACATCTGGCTGTGTTCTGGCACCAGAGGCTGTGAGCCAACAACCCCAAAATAAAGCCATTTTGCTGGATTAGTTAAAGGGATCATGTGCAGATTTTGACCACTAGTAGTGCTGTGGAGTAAAGTTTTTCATCGGTGGGTCCCTGTTTGCGAGGCTGCAGCGGCGCTTCATCTAGGGATTCGCAGTCGGACAAAGCCATAGCGTAACCATATCAGCGTTTCACTGCAGCTTTAATGTCTGTAGAAGACGTCACGGACCTGAAGAGAATACACACAAACAGATAACACTGTCAAGCACTTCACAAGCAGGAGATGTGTCTCAGGACATACTGTACTCGAGCGTCCTTTCAGCTGGAGAGTTGAGGAAATTCACTGAAATTATGCTCAAAATTTGGATGGAACATTGTATTTGTGATGTGCACAATGTTTTTGTGGGAAATATTAAGTAGAAGTGCACACTTGGGCCAGTAGGTTTTTTTTTCCGATGACGCGTGAAATTCAGATGGAGAGCAGATGGGAGGAAAGTTAGCTACTGTTGCTATGTATTGCGGTCCAAACTCCAGGAAAGGAGAGAGAAAAAAAACTGTGACCTTAATCCTACAAAGTGAGGAAACAGTTAGCTAGCTGGTACACAACTTTACCTTTGATGAAGAGGTCTCTGCACAAACGAGCATTAGACGAATGTTGAATGTTTGACAGTATGTGATATTGCTTCCTATGTTCCACTACAGGTCTCAATACGTATCATAAATCACTTCCTGTCCTCCATTTGCAGCTTGCACCACAGCAACAGAAATGTAGTTACATCATATGCAAACAGGCTATTTCAGTTGAGAATCAGCTCCAGTTTACCACAGGCCGACTTTAGGCCATCCTAAATCAGACCAGGACACTATTCTGGTCTATTCCAGTCATTCATCAAGAAACCCAGCAAACAATCGCTTATTAATGAAACTCAAATTGTAAATAACCTGCCGGGAAACACCAAATGAAGCGAGACACACAGGCTGCAGTGAAGTGACCACAACAGTCGGTGTGGCTTAACTTCCAGAACTGCCCCTTTATTTATAACAGAACCCAAAAGGAGAGGAAGAGGACAGAACATACCACAGCTGGGAAGCCGGCGGTGGAGCAGTGGGAGTGTCCTACCTGTGTAAAGATAACATGAACCAAAACCAACACCTCAAATAAAAGCATCGCGCTAGTAAACATGCCACAAACCACAGGTGAGTGAGCGGACTCCCGGCACTCTGACCACACCTGTGACAGCTAGAAACAGGAGGGACAGAATTAAATCTTATTCTAATCAACCCTGAAATAACATAAAAGAAACAGTTTTAAAATAGACATCAGTCAGAGCTTTTCTTGTGCGCAAACAACGCACGGTTACAACTTGGGTACGAGACAAACATGAGTTATAAGCAACGCTAAATTAATACATTACGTATCTCGTACCAAGTGACAGATGGTAGAAGTCGTGGCAAACTCTGTTTTTACAATAGCATACAGTAACATGCTAACATGTGAAGCAGGTATACTATGTTCACCATCTTAGTTTAGCATATTAGCATTATAAAGTACAGCTGAGAATGATCAGTATGAGGTTAGACGTGCCAGATGGTTTGTTGCATCGACGCGTCTTGGAAATCGTTCTTAGAAAAAGGCAGGAACTTTTAGGAGAGAAGTAAAAGATCCAATGCAGCAGATTGGACGAACCGTCTGTCTGTGTTTGTCTATCACAGGCTACCTTCAACCAATCAATCACCAGGTAAGAGAAGAGCGAAAACATCTCTTCCAACAGGACAAAACCTTGAATATCTTTGATCTTCTTTCGGGAGCATCTACGCCAACCTCTTCAGCCGCCACCATTGTTATTTTCAGATTAACAGTTGCTTCTGGTTGGTTGTCACACATAAAACCACACCTGTAGCTGCCAGCAGTTCCTCAAAGGACGCCGATTGGCCACAAGTGCAGAGCATGAAGCCGAGATGGATTCACAAGATCACATGATCTGATTCTGGGGACCATCAAAGACCTGTGGAGATATTTCAGCCTGGACCAAAGCGGTGGATCGCTTGCATGGCTGATAAAATTACAGTAGAAAATACAAAAGCCTTTATAATGAATCATAATTCTCCCGGTTGCATCAAACCCACATGTAGATCAAACATCTGACAGTTGCTGAGCTCAGACGTCAGTTTATCTCTCTGAGCTCCATCCAGCTGTGGGTTGTACAGAGACGGTAGATTCCACATCCTGCTCCCAAGTTGGACTGACCACTTACACAACACTGTTTCCCTGCAATGGTCTCACACACACACACAAACACACACACACACACACACACACACACACACACAGATAGCTCTTCCTACCTCCTGAGGGTATTTAAGCAGGAGCAGAAGTCTCATAAGTCGGAGCAGCAGCAGCAGCAGCAGCAGCAGACCGACTCCAACCGACAGCAGCTTCACTCCAACTTCATCTGAGGTGCCACCACTCTGCATTCAGACTTCAGACTTTACAGGTATGACCCAGGTTTATGGCTACACAATTCCTCAAGAGTTT
Source organism: Pagrus pagrus (assembly GCF_965226575.1). Lineage (NCBI taxonomy): Eukaryota > Metazoa > Chordata > Actinopteri > Spariformes > Sparidae > Pagrus > Pagrus pagrus. The sequence goes on along the minus strand of NC_140204.1, from coordinate 8,187,899 downwards.
ATACCTTCAAGAGGTGACGATGGTAATTATTTTAATGACACATCTGAAAGTCATTTAAAAGTTCTGCAGTAATCTTTTGAGATCATTTGGTGAAACAAACTCTGAATAACTCGAACAAAGCCTGTTGTACTTCACTACATGGCATGCAACTTTGAGGAGTTTGATTGAATTATTACATTACTGACACTTTTTCTCTCTTCTAAAATTTGATTCTTGAGTGAGTAATCCTCACTCATCCCTCTAATCTAGGTTATCACCTTAATATTTTACTTATACAATAGTAAGAGTAGTAGTAGTTGTAGTAGTAGTATTAGAAACACACAAAAAAAGAAAAATTATCCCTCTTCTTCCTCTTCAACTGTTGAGACATATTTTATATATTATGCATGTAGATCTTTGTCCATTTAATTTGAGTTAAGTGCTTGGAAAAGTATGTCCACAGGAGTTTTATGTTGATGCTCAGTTCTGCTGTTAAACTTGTGTGGAGGTTTGTCCTGTGTCAGCATTTGCCAAAGTTGTGTTAAGCACACGTGTGTGTGAGCGTTCACCAAGTGTCTCAGACATGGAGGAGTTTTAGGTCACTGATATAACGAGGTGTGACCTGTGGAGCGACTAAATGTATATTCAGTCAAATCCTGGACTTTAGTACAGTTTGGACTTCACTCCTCAAGTTTACAAGTGGAAACATCGTCCTCTTTATTGTGCTCGTCCATTTTAATTATCTCACAGCTACTTTGCTGAATGCAATTAAACCCTAATGCAAAAAATACTCAATCACAAGTCAAGGCTTGCATTCAAACTCCTACTTCAGTCAAAGTACAGAAATAGGGATCAAAATGTTTGTTAAGTATAAAAATAGAAGTATTTTTAGTATTTCGGACTTTTCTCTATGCTTTACTTTGCTAAATATTCAAGAGATTTACCTCTTTGGGGATCAAACTGTTATTTGAAGGAAACAGTTTTATAAGTTTAGAGTAAAAAATCTCTCTTTGGTGGAACTGCTGACAACTTATAAACTGAATATAATGTAAATGTAAAATATCAATCTCAAAAGTAAGGGGCTGAGACATGACACTGTACCATCAAAGTGATTTTGACGCTGTTATTTTAAGGTAGAAAAGTTACATAATGTTACTTTAATGTTACTGTCCGCCCGTGTGCCCCTCAGCCTGTCTGCAGCAGTTATAAGCCTCTGTGCTGATGGTGGTTTCAGTGAAAACAGAGCTCTCACTGTGTTAAACGATGACTCATGCAGCCAAACGTCGTCCAACGCGCCCACATTATGCAACAATGAGCAACCTTATTCTCAGCCAGGTGTTTGCACCTCAAACCTGACACTCTGTGCAGCCTGCGAGCACCTTGTGTAAACAGCTGTTGTGTGTTTGAGGGTTAAATCAGCCTGACCGCAGGCTTACGTAATCATCATGGCAGTAGCTTCGTGTCTTCTCGGGGTCTGGAAGCAGGTTTCAGGTAGACCCCATCTGGACCGAAGAGCTGATGTCATTTTTGTTCTGTATCATGTTTTGTGGATTTAATGAGTCATTCTGAAAACACTGACGGACTTTGTTTACATCAATTTGATGTGTTCACGCCCAGGGATGAGTTTGAACCTGCTTGTGGTCAACTGGGCCTTTAATTACTTTGGTTAACCACGAAATACAGCTCCCATTTTTACTACTTTTACTGTAGGGGCACTGTCGATGTGCTCACCACCAATTCCACTATTGTCTTTTTAAATTTATTATTACATTATCACTTTTAGGGCCAGCACCTAACAATTATTTTCATTATCGATCTTAATCAGTTTTTCTCACAGCTGTTCGGTTAAGTTTTTGGTCCATAAAGTGTCAAAAAATGTTCACGGTGAGGTTTTAAAACTACTTGTTTTGTCTGGTCAACAGTCCAACACCAAAAACTTTATGATTTACTGCATAAAGAGACTAATAAAAACTGCAAATATTCATCTAAAACCACAACATTTTGTACATAACCTGCAAAAACAGACAATAGAAGTATGTTAGTTCTCATGACAACAGTGGTTTTGGGGCCTGAAAACACAAACTTTTGAAAACCAGGGGTGTGGTGTTTTTCTGTGGTGTTGCAAAGTTGCCTGGCCTGGCATGCGTACTACAGAGTTTACAATAGCTGCTGATCCGTGTGCACGAGGATCGTTTTCACAATGTTGTCGTATGAGCAAGGGACTATTTTTCGCCAAACTGTTGTCATGTAAACGGGGCCTTAGACTAGACTCAATCATAAAAATATATAATTCTGAATAAATAAAGGAATAAACAGTGATAAAATTACTGTAAACATACACAATTTTTTTTGAAGATGAGAAAATAAAGCATTTTTAGATAAGCTAAATAATGACATAGCATTAAAGCTTTATTAGCAACGTCCTTAGATAGAAAGGGGACGATTAAAAGGATCTGATCAGAGCTTCACAGTTAATAGTTTGAGCTATAAGGAGCAGGACCACAGACAATAAGGTTTGTTAAAGTTAATGCATTTTGAAATAAATTGTGAAATGATGTAATAATAACATGAAAGAAGACCGCAGTAAGACTAACTGTGGTTTCGCTGCATGACCACGAGTGACTCAATTATTTACTGCAGTAAATAAGGTTTTTAATAGCCACGATTAATGCTCTGTGTTTCTTTCTCTGTGACCACAAAAACACAACATATTTGTGAAGTGAAAATAAATCACCAAACGCTAAAAGTGTCCGTCTTCACCAGCAGCTGTCAGGAAGAGGAGTGACTGTACACGTCCCCTCACCCAACCTACAACCACACATGGAGACCACTTCCATGTGTGTTTCATCATTTGCAAGCTTCAATATTTCCGTGTCTTCCCGTCTTTAATAAAAGGGACAAGGACAGACACTCTCTCTCTCTCACACAAAACACACACACATACTCAAGCGTGCTTCCAGTTTTTCCACAGATGTAGAGCAGATGGGTTTGAGAGCAGCTCGCCCAGCATGATGGGAATTCAGCTCTAGACGCTGCATGGATGAAGAACTTTAATGAGCATATTTTCTGAAATCTGAAGTCATGAAGTTATTTACAGATTTAGTCAGTCTAATGCAGGAATAATGTATTTGTTTTCCCTCCACTCTCCTCCTCCAGTCCTGCGACAGATCATCCACCCTGATCTATCAGCGCCATGTCTGATAAAAGTGATGCCCCGACTCCCTCTCCTGCCGCCCCGACTCCCTCTCCTGCCCCCCCTACTCCCTCCGGACCCCCTCCGAAGGTGACGAACCGCGGCCGCACGGCAATTCCCATCGCCAGCGCCAACTCTGACACCACAGAGGTACCGGAGTTTGAGCCCTTTGGTGCACCGGGCCCGAGAGGATTTCCACCTCTGACTGGTGAGAGATCACACTGTAAAACGTTTTATTTTTGAGTTTATTCAACTTAATATTTGTAGTGTTGTGTTTTTAGACCACTTCAGAACTTATAACTATGAGTTTGTCTGACTGAAGTCCAGTTGCAAACCAACAGAGCTCATGCGGAAACGCCGTGGGTGGTGCCTGCTCAGGCCTGTGACAGCTGACCAATCAGAGCAGCGTTCAGACAGAGAGGGAATAAAGGTGCTGCAGTAATGAAGTCATACAAAGTTTATATAGTTTCTCCGGACTCAACATCTTACAAAATTGTGGCTATACAAGTCGTCTCTCATGATGGCAGAATTGAAGAGCAGGAGACAGATCTCACAGTTTGTCTTTGTTAAAAAAGATAAAGTCTTTTTCCCGACAGTGACACAGTTTCCAGTAGGTTCTGCACATGACTGACACATGAATGACGTCCAGACAGGATAAATTCTGCTCACTTCCTGCAGTTTTTCGCCACACTCCACCCTGTATTGTTGTCAAAGAGCTGCGCGGTGGTAGATATCAATATGTGACAGGATTTTTTATAATGCAGTGACTGGAATTTGGAGTGTGAGGAAATGGCCAAAAATAAGTGGTTGTAGGGAGATTTACTGCACGTTCGCATCACTGAGGTTTTTGATACGTTTTTTTAACAGGCAGCCTGTCCAGCAAATCTCATAGATATCCATCCACATGTTTTTGCTCACATCCTGCTGTCTTTCTGTCCATTCAGAGTATCTTGACATCATGAACGTGGACATGATGCGGAGGCCGGAGGAGATCAACAAGACCCAACACCACACCAAGTTTTACAGCTCTGACTCTCTCATCGTCCGTCGAGGACAAGAGTTCCAGGTCAAGATCATCTTCAACCGTCCCTACAAACCTGCTAGCGACAAATTCGCTGTGGAGTTTGTCATCGGTGAGCCTAAACGGTCTTAAAAAGTGATATTGTTGTCATAAATTCACTTGATTCTGGATCAAGTGGTCAGTCAAATGCCAATGCTCCCTGTTCACCCAGGCTCCAGCCCTCAGTACAGCAAAGGCACCTATATTCCCGTCTTCCCCACCCAGGAGCGTCAGAGCTCCTGGGCAGGCCGCATCACAAGCACCTCCGAGAACACCGTCACCATGGGCATCACTCCTACGCCGGACTGCATTGTGGGGAAGTACCACATGTACGTCGCTGTGGTGACACCCTTTGGCATCCGTAGGACCAGACGGGACGACAGCCGAAACCTCTACATCCTCTTCAATCCCTGGGCGACAGGTCGGTTTAGGCTCCTTGATAACAAACAGCGTCTTTGTAATATTTTATTTCACCTTCATCCGCATAAACTCCACACGTCTTGCTGTATCGTTCCTCAGCTGATGCCGTGTTTCTGGACGATGAGACAGAGAGGCAGGAGTGCGTGATGAATGAGGTGGGGATCATCTACCACGGTGCATTTGACGACATCGCTGAGAGAGACTGGAACTACGGACAGGTAGTAGAACAACCGATCGTAGACTTCAAGACTGATTTTCAGAGATTTGATTTGATGATTTTCTTCGCCTAGTTTAACTATGGAGTCCTGGATGCCTGTCTGTATATCATGGACAAGGCTGACATGCCCATCACTAACAGAGGAGACCCCATCAAGGTGACCAGAAAGGCCTCTGCTATGGTGAGAGAATATTTATGGATTTTCATCCTCTAAAACACTTTTTTTTTTTCTATGAGGCTTCAGTGAGAAACAACAGCTACAGTACATTTAAGAAACTGAAACATAGTGGTCAAGTGAATGTGCTCTTTGTTGCACTCAGCTGAACTCCCGCGATGATGAAGGCGTGCTGGTGGGGAACTGGACCGGCGACTACATGTACGGGGTGGCACCAACTTCCTGGACTGGTAGCACTGAAATCCTGATCAACTACCGCACCAGCAAGATGCCCGTCTGCTACGCTCAGTGCTGGGTCTACGCCGCCGTGTTCAACACCTGTGAGATCTTGATCGAATACCAGTTGCACTTTTCAAAACCCTTCTAAATAAGTCATAATACCCAAGTTCCTTTCATTCCTTTGCTCAAGGAGATACGGATGGAAGTATAGAGGCACCTTTTCTTGTTTGTATCTCTTATCATGGCTGATTCTTCAGTACTTTGGCTCTGTTCATTCAATGGAGAACCTTCTATTCACTCTTGATATCTGTCGTTGCTTGTCCAACTAGTCTTGCGTTGTCTGGGGATCCCAGGACGAGTCGTCACCAACTACTACTCTGCTCATGACAATGATGGAAACCTGAAAACGGACATCATCCTGGACGACAACGGCAGGATCGACCGCAATCGCACCAAAGATTCTATCTGGTAACGCATCTTCCACGTAGCTTACCGTCAAACGGAAATCAGAATTGTACACAATCATGGTACCCAGTGGATGAATTTTAAAAAGTTTGATTACCCATTGCCTTCCAGTTAACGGAACCAACATTTCCATTTCACTTTTGGTTCATGACAAGATTGATTTCTTTTTAAAGTAATGACAAGATTTTAATTAAATCAAACATTCATGGTCCCCAGAGGAAGAGCCATAATAATATTTTCTGATGTCCTGACCTCTCTAACAGGCCAAAACGTCCACTTTTTTCTCGGGAATATAACAATTAAATCAGCAGTTTTCTGTGAAATGTATTAAGCACTTTCATGCTCCTCAGAGGATACATTCATTGAATGTAGAACACTCTAAGACCTTCATCTAGTGCCATCTTCAAACAAAATATATACCAGTATACATACATTGGTTTGGTTTTGGCCTGTTGGTGGTGTGGCCTCAGAACTACTGGCAACATTGGCATGAAATTTGGTATGACTATTCATGATCCCCAGAGGATGAATCTAAATGAGTTTGGTTAGCCCTGGCCTTTCAGTTAACACCGAACTTTCCATTTCACTTTCATTACAAGGTATTTTTTAAACTAATTAGCCTACAGTTTTAATGAAATCTGTTGAGGATGTTCATGGTCCTCAGAGGATGAATCCTAATACTTTTTTCCAACATTGTAAGCCAACATTTCAACTTGTCAACAGGGAATATACAAATCTAATCAGCAGTCTGCTATTAAATTTAAGGAGCCCTTTCATGCTCCTTAGAGGATGATCCCTTCAAATTTTGAACACTCCAAGACTTGAATCAAGTGCCATTTTCAGACCAAAACGTGAAGATATCGCATAATACATTTAATTTGCTGGACATAATAAGCTAACCTTTTTGATTTAAATGACCCCATGGCTTTTTTTTTAATATTGGACCAGATTAAGGATGAATTTAACACTTCCAAGCCCAATCCAAGTAAAGCTATGAGGTTCAGATCCACTGTAGGCTGTAGAAGTTATTAAGTACTATGGTTACTAATGTGGAGGAGAGACCATTTTATGGCCTTCAAGTTTAAATAAGCACATACAGGAGTTTTATTAGACTTATTTCTCTAATGATATTTGAAATAATGTCTGTCATTGCCAGGAACTATCACTGCTGGAATGAGTGCTACATGTCCAGACCAGACCTCCCAGCTGGCTTTGGAGGCTGGCAGGTTGTGGATGCAACACCGCAGGAGACCAGCGATGGTAAATAATAATGTTATGAAATAAGTGTGGCTTTATAACAACAAGTCAGGAGTGCTTTATAGTATATTTTTAATAATGCAATGCAGTTAATGGACCACTGTTCTGTGTTTTGAGTTTGGATAAAAGTAAATACACTGGCCTGACGTCACATTTATCTCCGTACTTCCTCTCTTTATCCATCAAGGCATGTACAGGTGTGGTCCTGCATCAGTCCAGGCCATCAAACATGGAGAGATGTGCTACCCCTTTGATGCAGCCTTTGTGTTTGCTGAGGTGAGTCTTTAAACAACATTATTTCAGTGTTTCTCCAACAGGACAATCTATTATTCACACAGTATTTAATCTTCTCTGTTGGGGCTCCTCTCCAGATAAGTTTAGGTTATTTCCACATTATTTCTATCTTTCTCTCCACAGGTCAACAGCGACGTGGTGTTTTACTCCCGCAGTAAAGAAGGCACCATGGAGCCGGTCAAGGTGAACCAGTCTCATGTAGGCCGCATGGTTTTGACCAAAGCTCCAGGAGACGTGACTCGCCGTGACATCACTGATCAGTACAAGTTTCCTGAGGGTCAGTGAATGCATCCATCACAAATCATAGTGTTTTGATATTGGGCAGAACTATTTTCTCTGTGCAGCCTCAGCGTATTGTTTAGACAAACACACTGAGTGTTGCATGACATTGTCTGACTATAATTTTAAGAACTGTCAAATAAATCAGCCCAAAAATGCTGAGAGAATACAAATGCTCACTAACGTACTCATGTTTGTTCATTTATCCCCGAAACAGTGTCGTAATGAAAACACTTTGGCAGGAACACAGTATAAGACTTCATTTTTACTGTGATTGATTATCTTCTACAAGTAGTCCCTAAGACAGTGCTAAGCACATTAAGTTTTTCATACTCTGCAACAATGCCAGGTTCAGAGTTAATTTGGGATGACAGTGGCTGAGTTTGGCCCAGCTGGCTGTGTTCTGGCACCAGAGGACCAGCCATGTGCCCCGATGTGGCTGCCAGATTTGGCAAGGTTTTAGGGGTGTGGACTCGGGTCCTTTCAGTTTGTAAATCACCTCCAATTGGCATTATGTTGGCTTGGTTTGGGCCGAATGGCACATGGAAAAGGACCAGGGTACTTGGGCCAATTGTGGTGTTTTGATTACCGCAAACTTGGCATGCAGACAGGTTATGGGCCTCATTTCAGAAAAAATCCTTTCCTCTGATTACAGAAGCAATTCCCAAACTCATGGCTGTGTCCTGTCCCAGCCGATTGGAGAAGCTAACACTGATGGTAGCTAATATTGGTGTTAGCTTCTTTAACAGGCTGATATCATTGTTAGCTTCTCCAACAGGTTAACGCTTTTCCAAAAGCTTCCGTCTGAGAAGCCTTTGAATCCTATTTTTCGTTGTTCATGTTGTTCCCCATCTTCATTGGCGAGCCATTTCCAGCCATTATTTTGAATTTAGGACAGTCTATATTATCCTCAGATCAGATAGCTTGTCAGACCCAAGAAGTTTCTGTAATGAGGAGACGGCAAAAACCTGTTGACAAACATTTTTGATTGTTTGAATGAAATCTACAAACACAAAACACTACAACAATATATTTCAATCATCCAATCCAGGCAGCAAGGAGGAGCGGACCGTTCTGGAAAAGGCAGAGGGGTACGGCTGTCAACGTGAGAAGTCCAACCCTCCTGAGGCTGACGTGGACCTGGTCCTGCCCACCCTGGAGGTCAGCGTGGGCGACGACTTCGAGCTGAACCTGGAGTTCACAAACCGCAGCGACCAGCGCCGCGTCGTGGACATCTATATCAGCGGTAGCGTGGTGTATTACACCGGAGTCACCAGCACCGAGTTCCTGTTCAGCGATCCCACAGTGACAATCGGCCCCAACAAAAGTGAGGAAGATGTTTACAACAACGTTCACTCCTCTACTTTCGAAAGTGTGCTTTGGATCATGAAAAAAAAAAGAAATAATTGAAAAAGGTCAATGTCAGAGAGAGCAGTGTTGTGTCTTTGTGTTCTCCAGGTGTGAAGGAGGTGGTGGTGGTCGAGTCAAAGAGCTACATGAAGCATCTGGTGGAACAGGCCAACCTCAATTTTATTGCCACCGGGAAGGTCAAGGAGACCGGCCAGATCGTCACCGCCATGAAAGTCGTCACCCTGCACAATCCCAAACTCTCCGTTGTGGTCTGACATCATGCTTGTTTTTTTTCTATTCCACACAATAAATGTAAAATGTGTAACTGCTTAGTTAACTAAAAGAGCCTTTATTCAGCGGATTTGTCTTTTTCTTTTTAACGGCGTTTGTCTTTTGTGTACGTCAGTTGTCCGGCGGGGCCAGAGTGAGTGAAGAGATGATGGCAACTGTCGAATTTACAAACCCTTTCGATTTCGGCCTGGAGGGCGTCTACATTCGCATGGAAGGGCCCGGACTCATGCTGCCCAAGTCCAAATATTACAGGTGAGCTCTGAACAGATGAAATAGGTCTATGTAGGGCACAGGTCTCACCTTTATCTTTGACTCATTTGATATGTCAGAGGCTGGTGGGCTGTTAAAAACTAAAGGTGATCACAAAAATCAGCCCAATCCTTCTGCCGTCTAACTCTGCCCCTGCTGGTTTCAGTCTGATCCCACGAGGCTCCACCCTGACCTGGACCGAGTTTTTCAGCCCGCTGAGGGCTGGCAGCACCAGAGTGATCGCTACGCTGGACTGTCCTGCTCTGAGGCAGGTCCGAGGCCAGGCGTCTGTCACCATCCAGCCCTGAGGATTGCGGCAGGATCACTGACGGCCAACGACATTCAGCTCAGTTACACTTCAGCTTGGATATAAACCTATAACACAGTTTCACATCTGTAGCTTCAGCATTTACGATAACTAAAGTGATAGTTTTATGCTATGGAGGACCGAACCTAAAAATAAATTACTAAATAAATAAATAAATAATTTACTAAATAAATAAATTACTCAATAAATAATAATGAATATTCCATTAAATGCACCAAACACAATATAAGAAATGTAGGCAGTAAATGTGACATGAATTGATATTTCTTTATTAAATAATTTCTGTATTTTTTTTAACCTTTTGTAGTCCCTTACATGTGAAAGTAAATGAATAGGAGGATTAATACAAAGACAATTAAAACAGAAATATCAATTAGTGCCTACATTTATTTTTATAGTTTAGTATATTTAGTGCATTTAATAGTATTTTTTAAGCCATGTATTTATTTCTCTATCTGTTTTTGATTTTGGCAGTTCTTGTCCTCCATACAAGCCAATTATTATAAGTCTAAGAGGCTAATTAACACATTTTTGTTCTATATCAAACATGTTGACAGTTAAAGGGTTTAAAAAAAAACTGGTCCAAGTATTAAAAAAATGTTAATTGATTTAAAGAAAGTATATTGTGGAAGAAAAAATCTGTAGCTTGCTTCTTCATTTTAACTCAAGAGCGTGGCTGTTTTTAAAATTCTCCGACTCATTCAATCATTCATTATTTTATATTATTATCTTCTAGTAGTTGTATAGTTTATTCTATGGTGTTATGTGAACAAAACTTTCATTGTTTCATTAGATTTAAAGAGTAAAGACAGGGCTATATCCAGTTAAAATTGAGGTATTACAGACACAATGTTTATTTTATGTTTATCAATGTATTACCACCAGGGGGAAGAGTTACATCCATTCCCTTACAACTCCAACAGAGGCAGAGCAACATGATCACCCCACCAGGTGGTTTTCTGGTGATTTTATGTATTTAGGTAAAATATTCAGTCATTTACTCAGTCAAGTTAGGATGACCCAACTCCTGAAAGAAAATATCTAGGTCATTATTTGTGAACATTCAATTGTATTCACCAGCAAGTTGCTGTCTTTCCTCTGTCTGCTGCTTGGTAGGTTGTTAAGTGGATTCATCAGAGCTGAATTTCCTCAAAATGGCTTCCTGCAGCTTTTACAAACAGGGTTGACTGATCAGTGAGACTGTAACCAAAACATTGAGCTAGAGAGCTACAAAGCTTAGTAGAACAGCTCCCTTGGTGGATAATTTTCTGTGATGCTATGTTTCATTTGATAAACATAATATTGATTAATGCAGCTTGATTTTCGAAATGTACTTCAACTATACAACTACAGCTATTATACTGAAGTACTATTCAACTGTAAAGAGCTCTTTCCAGCTTTATATCAGTCTACAAAAACTGTTTCTACACTATTTTCTTTGTACAAGATGCAAATGCAAATATCAACCAAATAAAAGATTCCCTATACTGTCAGTGTGTGTGTAAGCCCCCTCTTTGATAGGCAGACGTTGCTGAACGATGTCCCCTCTTGGCAATTTCTTCAAAAAAAATTAAAAAACACATTTGAAGTAATATTATGGCAAAATGCCTTAAAAGAAGCTTTTCTAATCTATTTTTGTTTTTTCAAAATGACCAGAAACAGAGGTCCCCTTTTAGATAGCGGAGAAATGTAGTGCCCTGTTGACAATATTGACGTGAATGTGTGTGTATGTGTGTGTGTGTCCAAAACTTCACAGTGACACCATCATTGATTTGGCAAATTTAATTTTTTACAAACACAAAATCAGACAAAATTAATCACTGATGACTATGAATCATCTAATGATAACACATGATGTAATAAAACAAACAAAAGTGCAACAGCAGAACAACAACATCATCCCTCGAGAAATTGGCAAAGCAGCAGAACGGAAAACTGTCTGGATCCAATTAATGTTGCACTGTGTAGTTTTGGGCGAAGGCATTTTAATCAGAAGAGAAAGATCTTTTCATGACTGAATCAACAGAATAATAGAAAAATACCCGTAAACCAGTGCTGATAAATATAATGACTTTGCATTTGTCTGTAACACAGACGCAGTAACATGTTACTGTTCCTGTATTCACTGATCACAATACAGTTGCTAATCAATTATGTCATCACTTGTGTAACATAAGTTTGTTAGTTATCTGCATCATGGGTTGACAGAAATAAATAATTAAAGGTGCCTTTTCATGCATGGTGTGCAGCAATCACCTGACCTGAGAGGCTCTTCAGCCCGGCCCTAACTTGTGCTGACACTGACGAGGAACAGATTGTCTGACAGGCGATTTGAATTAAATATTGTTTTGTTGGACTAAAGAGCTCTGTGGTGTGATAGGTATACACTTACATGAGTTTATTTTTTCAGCCTAAATGTGGTCTTTCATCTAATAAAACACCATCATCATAAACAATCTTTTCTGCAACCGTCGTCTACCCTCAACGTCTTCACTTGAAGGTGATGAGGTAGTCCGGGTACGCTTGGTTGTCATGGAACACAACGTACATCGATGGGTTGTCTATTCTGTCCACCACGCTGTCGTAGCGGTCGTGGGGCTGACTGCTACTGCGAGGAGGAGGGACCCTCATGTTGCTGCTTCCCAGAGTGGAGACCCCGGTCAGGACTCGGACCACAAACATTAACTGAGAACCATCAGCACCTGGCTTCGAGAAGGCGGAGTGTGCCGAGTAGCTGGCGTCTACGGCAAAGTAGGTTCCATGACCGTATGTAGTTCCTGGGAAATAAGAGGAAATTTAAAATAAGTCCTCAAATCTAAACATCTTTCAAAATCATCCATGTGATTGTTACACTTCACTAGTTAAAGGAATTAAATGGAAATGTAAAGACGGAGGAGAAAGATCTTTACCGTTCTGTCCTGCAAAGCTCCTGTTGAACCCAGTTTGCATGATGGATTCCCAGTTGTCCAGCGTCGTCCCGTGGTACAGAAGCTTTTCACGTGCTCCCCCCTCCCGTCTTCTGTTATCAGACATCTGCGCCTTTTGTACCTCATAGGACTTGCGCAGATGAACGTTCTGCAGGCGCCAGATCTGTCGGGAAAATAACAAAATAAAGTAAATAACGAGCTACCAAAATGACCTCCGAAGGATGGAAATATCTTGAGTCCTTTCAACTGTACTGTGTTGAGAACACAGATATTGTGCAGTAACTCAATATGGAGACACGTGTAAGAGATACCCTGATATAAGGTGTTTCCATTAATGTGAATGAAGCCATTAACCTAACCTATTAACTAACTTCGAGTCTTGCATGTCTACAGGCAATGACATGTCTTTTCGAGTTAAAGCTGCCCACCATAGTCACAGTCTTGGTGACAGTCCGTTTGAAGGCCTCCTTCACTGACGTGTACTCTGCAGAGGAAGGCTGCAGTTCAACCGCCTTCAACGCTTCACCGTCAGCCATGTCGTCCCAGTAGAGAGGGAGGGTGAAGTCTGAAAAAAGGTTGGAGGACAAAATAAAAAAATGCCAGAAATTCAGACTTGGTATTCTTAAGTATCTGCTGTTGGTCTCACACTACAGTATCAGTCGGGCTCTTTTGAAACATAAATGTTCAGCAACAACCATCTTCTCACCTGGAAGATTCACAAGTCGTTTCAGCTTCGTCGTCTGTCCGGATACTTGTCTCGAAGCCTCCAACCTCTGTACGTCCACACTCCACAGGACGCCCTGTGCGTCCACTATCCCTCCTGCGATTTCGTTATTTTCGAGGCAGTAATTGGCTGTTTTGGGGAGTCTCTCCCAGGTGCCGTTATGTGCCAGGATGTACCAAGCTACAAGGGTGTAAATTTCCTGCTCCTCTCTGACTCTCACCTCTCTTCTGAGGGAGCCATACAGAGAGGCATTAATCTTCTGCATCACCTGGTTGACTCCATCTTTTAACCCACTCACTGTTAAGCTTCCTGGCCCGGACTGGTCCCTCTGTATGTACAGACCCTGTGTCTCCACCAGCTGATTCAGATCCTCCACGTCGTCCTGGGTGAGGCCTGCCAGATCCTCCTTTTTGAAGGTTTGAGTGGAGCACTGAGCCTGATACAGACCCTTCAGCTTTGTCATGGCATCGTCAACATCCTGTCTGGAGAGACCCAGGAAGAGGAAGACGGACTTCTGACTTGTGGAGGTGGTATGGAGGATGCTCAGGTCTGTGCTCACTGACAAAGAGGACGGTTGTTGTTGTACATGAGGCCTCTGAGGCACTGACACTGCAAGGAGGGTCGAAAGACAACAATCAGTGAAAATTACAATGGAACAAGTGAATTATGATTTTTGTGAAACTTCCTCTTACCTCTGTTGATCACAGCAGTGGGAAACATTTGCATTGCTTCCTCTTTAAACGCCAAGAAGACATTGATCTTAATCAGGACGAGGCGGATGTTGGTGACAGAGTTAAGAGAAGTAGATGACGTTGCAGCCTTGACCCCTCGGAGGATTGCACTTGCCACGACACCAGGGTCCAACCCTCCAGCTCCTACATGAACAGCCTGAATGTTTACTGGCAGAATTTAAACTACAAAACTGATATTAGCTGAGTGTTTGTGGGGGTTTTTTGAAAGTTTTACAAAATACCTACCGGCACAGATGGCAGGAATGGCTACGGACTTAAATCCGTAGTATTCACAATATCTCATGATGTAGCACACCAGTTGTTCGATGATACCTGCATCCCCTCTTCCCTGCACATGCACAATGGCTTTACAGGGGAGCCGTCCAGACCGGGATACAAAAACACTCCTTCCGTTGACGTCTGCTACACACAAGACAAGACAAACACGAGTAAAGAAGCTGAAGTGTGTGTTGCTTGAAAATGTCGAGCATGTCACCTTTTCTCACCTGCTCTAAGTTCGGCCTCCACCTCTGGTCCAGCTACGGCTAAGATGTCTTTGCACACACCATCTGCAGAGAAAAGATTTGATTATGTTAGAGCAAAACTACAAAGGTCTACAGCCATGCTAGCAGTCCTGTTAGGCAATGTGAGCCAACATACTCACAATGTTGTCAATGTCATGTTTACAGACAATCACAAAATATATCACCTCTGTGAAAATCAACAAAGTTGGTCGTGTTCACAACGATATCTGTAGTCTCATTAGTGATGTCACCAAACACCAGCTGTAGTTTAGCCCCGCCTCCCGCTGTCATTGTGATGTCATCGAGGTCACTGGTGAGGGATCTGAAGATTGCTGAGATGAAGAACCACATGTTTGGGACGAGGGTCACCATTTTGTGACACACATGGTTGAATAAACAAGATTATTACTGGTTTGGTAAACACAGATCGTTTGCAGTTGTATATATATATAGATATATAGATATATATTTTTTTCTATGTAGTCTGAGCATATCTACATCTTACCTTGGCCTCCTTGGTTCATATTTAAGCTGAGGTGCCTGGAGACATCATGGTAGCACTGTAAGTAAAAACAGCAGCTTTGAAAACTCTCATCAGTAAATCCTACAGGCATTCATCTTACAAACCAGTTGTGTTGATAGTCACCTCCTCAGAGTCTGGATAGCCTGGTTTAATGACGATGTGGATGGTGGAGAGACAACCAGAGGATGCAGATGATCCGAACTGGTGAATGATCTCAGTCAGCACTTGAATGGCTTCACTCAGTGGGTATTTTAAAACCAATCCCGGTCCGATAACTGGAAAGGCCACTGAGCACAAGTGCTGCTTTGCACACAGCTTCAAACACCTCTTCAGGCCTTTCCTAAGCGCCTACAAAACAAAAAACAAACATTTCCTCAGTGTTTCCACCTCTGCATTGACTGCTTTTTTTATCTTACCTGCACACTCCTTCCGCTGACTCCATCCCATGGCAAGCATTCAATGAAGAAGAGCTTGGAGCAGCCCAGAGACGGAGGCGCATCAACCTGCAGAACGTCACCAGGGGCGAGGGTCCGATTTGATGTCTTCAAGTAAAACTTTGACTTGATTGCGTTCCCCGCTTTCTTCAACAGACATTTACCGATTTTCGTAGAATTTAGCTGTCTGTTGATCATGGGGGCCACCAAAACATTCACCTGTGGAAATAATGTGAAAAAAATATCAATGTGAGTATAACTTGGCTGCCGTGCTACTTTATGTACAGTAGAACAGAAGTTGTCGAACCTGCTCATCCACCAAACTGCCCAGTTTGATCTCCAGGCTCGTCTTGTCGAACATAATGCTTGAAGGAGTGTTGCGGCGCTGTCTGGGGGCGGGCCTGGGTTTGACACTGCTGGTGCTGGAGCTGTTCACCTTTTGGGAGAACACACCTTGCTGTTCCCTGATAATAACCTGACAGGAGCTCTCCACCAGCTCCTTGCTGATTTTACCCTCTGCTTGGAAGTAGCGCTGAGCACCTGGTCCGTCCAGAACCAGTGTGTCTTTCGTCAGATTGGCTAGAGTCGCTTTCAGGTTCGCCTGAACCTCCGGGACCAGACAGCGGGGGCCAGACACGAGCACAGAAGGGGACGGGAAACGCAAGGCTTTAAAGGTCACTTTGTTCTGCTTCATGCCAATCAGGTCTAAGATTTGATCAAAGCAGTCGACCAGTTCAGGATGTGGTAGTTTCAGCAGCTCCTTTGTCCCAACTTGCTTCATCCGGGAGTTCTGCAGAACTTCCTTGAGCTTGTTCACATTCTCACTGTAGCCCACCAGTCGTACTTTGGTGATTGCAGCTCCGCTGGGTCCTGGGATGAAGCTGACATCCACTCTGAGCTCTCGAAGGTTTGCCTCATTCTTGGCTTTCATCAGGACTTCTTTCACCCTGTCGAGATCTGGAGGTGCAGCTGCAGCTCCCTGCAGCCTCACATTGTCCAGACTCAGGTCTCTCTTTATTGTTGCCTCAGCTTCATCCAGGGCATCTGCAGACAAACCGGACAGAACCAAATCTGACCCCACCTCTATGGAAACAGGATGTCGGAGGCTCTGCTGGAAGCGAGCTTGGTACTTGGAGATGGCACCGCTGGATGTTATGAAGGTAAGTAACGCTGTAGGAAGTTTAACTCTCTTTTCTTTTACTTTTTTTATCAGTTCATCAGGTTTTGTAGCTCCTGACTTCACCTCCTGGTCTGGGCCCTTCAAGATGACAGATGGTTTGACAGTCTAGAAATATAAAATAATATCATGACAATTGTCAACTTTTTTCATTAGCAGACGTTGACTCTGCTCATTGGTTGCCCGTTGGATCCTTCTTCTAAAGGGCAATATTTTCTCACCTGTGATTGATTAGTGGAGGGCTGATCGGGGCTCTGTGGCAAACTGGTTCGACTCGAGGTCAGACCTGGTTCTCCAGGTGGAAGAGAGATGGTGTGAACCTTCCTCTGCAAAACGCTCGCCTGGTCTATAAAAAATGACAAAGTCCAAGTTGCCAACAAGATCCTACATTTTAACTACTTAACCCACTGGGATTTCTTACCTTTTTTATCCTTGACACAGATTTGATGTGTTTCGGCTCCAGCCTTGTCGATCATGCTACAATCAGCTCCCCCAGAATCTGGTCTGTTCTGAAAGTGTCTCCTGATCTTCTTCACTCTGTCTGCCGAATCGTTGCCTTCAAAGAAACAACAGATGTTGGGATTCATCCATTTTTTCCCTACAATTCTGAAGTCTACCTCATGCCACCAGGATGAACAGTGTGCTTTGAAGTGTTTACTTTACTTTACTTTTCCTTTCATTACCGTTTACTTCCTCATGATTAGCCTCCAGTACATATTTGCAAAGTAACACCCAATTATATAAATAGTCTTTTTGCTTCAGGTGTGCCATGTCCCCAGTTAGTCTTGTAGGTACCTTGATCAGTGTTACTTGGATGTGATGTTGATTAAACATTTATGACTTATCTTGTTAATCTAGAGCAATATTCCTCACCTTGAGGATTCACAAGTCGTTTCAGCTTCGCAGTGTGCCCAGTTATTCGTCTTGTGGCCTCCAACCTCCGTACATCCACACTCCACTCGGTGCCCTGTGCGTCCACAACCCCTCCAGCTGTATTATTATTTTCCAGGTTATAATTGGCTGTCTTGGGGAGTCTCTCCCAGTTGCCGTTATCTCCCAGGATGTACCAAGCCACACGGGTGTACAACTCCTCCTCTTCCCGGACTTTCACCTCTCTCCTGAGGGAGCCATGCAGAGAGGCACTGATTTTCTGCGTCACCTGGTTGACCTCGTCTTTTCGCCCACTCGCTGTTGAGCTGTCCTGGCCCGACTGGTCCTTCTGTTTGTCGAGATCCTGCTTCTCCACCAGCTGCTTAACATTCACCTTTTGTTGCGGACCGAGGCCTGTCAGCTCCTCCTTTTTCAAAGTTTGTGTGGAGCACTGAGCCTGATACAGATCCTTCAGCTTTGTCATGGCATCGTCAACATCCTTTCTAGAGAGACCCAGGAACAAGAAGATGGACTTCTGACTCGTTGACGCGGTATGGAGGTCTGTGGTCACAGATAAAGATGGTTGTTGTTTTCCTTGAGGCGACTGAGGCACTGCAATGTAAATCAAAAGACAATCAGTGAAAGTTGCCAATGAAATGAATGAAACGTCCCATCGTTGATTACAGAATTGGAAAACATTTGTTGCTTCCTTTAAAAAGCCAGAAACGGGTTACGACTAATTTATTACTAATTACTGAATCATTAGTTAGGGATATTGGGATATTTTAGTGTTTCACTTGATTGTTTATTGTGACATATCTGAATATTTATTCTGTGTGACTTAATGCATATCCATTCACACGCATATATGCACCCATATCCCAATATCCATGACTAATTTTGAGTTGTGTAACTAATGAGAAGGAGAACTTAACTCTAAAATATGCCTAGTTAAGATAAAATGGGACCTTAGAGCTGTGCTAACTCAAGTTAAACAAGTAACTGAATAAAAACTTAAAGGAACCTAGGTTGAAAATGATCACTTGAGCTCAAACCAATAATAAGATATAGTAAATAAAATAAAAAGTTCTGTTTACCTTGGCCTTTCTGGTTCTTATTCAAACTGAGGTGCCTGTAGACGTCACAGTAGCACTGTAATCAGAAACGCCAGCATTAAACACATTCTCAAGAAATCCTGCATTCATGCATGTTACAAACTACTAACAGCAGCTGTGCATGTGAGCTGATAGTCACCTCCTCTGAGTCAGGATATCCTGGCTCAATGACAATGTGGATGGTGAAGAGAGACCCAGAGGATGCAGATAATCCAAACTGGCGAATGTTCTCAGTCAGCACTTGAATGGCTTCTCTCAGCGGGTATTCAAAAACAGTCCCAGGTCCGATAACTGGAAAGGCCACTGAGCACAAGTTCTGCTGTACACACAGGTCCAAACACCTCTTCAAGCCTCTCCCAAGCGCCTACAAAACAACAAAAACGAAGTAATCTAACATGAGGCAGGGCTTTAATATGAGCACATTCTAGTCAAAGGCCGCATTACAAATATTTCACTTTACCTGCACGCTCTGTCCTCCGACTCCATCCCATGGCGAGCATTCAACGAAGAAGAGCTTGGAGCAGCCCAGAGACGGAGGCGCATCAACCTGCAGAACGTCACCAGGGGCGAGGGTGCGAGTCGCTGCCGCCAAGTAAAACTTTGACTTGATTGCGACCCCTGCTCTTTGTAACAGACATTGACCAATATCTGTAGAATTTAGCTGCCTGTTGATCATCGGGACCACCAACACTTTCACCTGTAAACATAATGTGTGATAATATCAATGTGATTGTTATTATTGTGCTACTTGAAGTGAAGTAGAACAGAAATTGTCGAACCTGCTCATCCACCAAACTGCCCAGTTTGATCTCCAGGCTCGTCTTGTCGAACACAATGGTTGAAGTGTTGCGGCGCTGTCTGGGGGCGGGCCTGGGTTTGACACTGCTGGTGCTGGAGCTGTTCACCTTTTGGGAGAACACACCTTGCTGTTCCCTGATAATAACCTGACAGGAGCTCTCCACCAGCTCCTTGCTGATTTTGCCCTCTGCTTGGAAGTACCGCTGAGCACCTGGTCCGTCCAGAACCAGTGTGTCTATCGTCAGATTGGCTAGAGTCGCTTTCAGGTTCGCCTGAACCTCCGGGACCAGACAGCGGGGGCCAGACACGAGCACAGAAGGGGACGGGAAACGCAAGGCTTTAAAGGTCACTTTGTTCTGCTTCATGCCAATCAGGCCTAAGATTTGATCAAAGCAGTCGACCAGTTCAGGATGCGGTAGTTTCAGCAGCTCCTTTGTCCCAACTTGGTTCACCTGGGAGTCGCGCAGAACTTCCTTGAGCTTGTTCACGTTCTCACTGTAGCCCACCAGTCGTACTTTGGTGATTGCAGCTCCACTGGGTCCTGGGATGAAGCTGACATCCACTCTGAGCTCTCGAAGGTTTGCCTCGTTCTTGGCTTTCATCAGGATTTCTTTCACCCTGTCGAGATCTGGAGGTGCAGCTGCAGCTCCCTGCAGCCTCACATTGTCCAAACTCAGGTCTCTCTTTATTGTTGCCTCAGCTTCATCCAGCGCATCTGCAGACAAACTGGACAGAACCAGGTCCGACCCCACCTCTATGGAAACAGGATTTCTGAGGCTCTGCTGGAAGCGAGCTTGGTACTTTGAGACGGCACCGCTGGATGTTATGAAGGTAAGTAACGCTGTAGGAAGTTTAACTCTCTTTTCTTTTACTTTTTTTATCAGTTCAGTATCAAGTTGTGTAGCTCCTGACTTCACCTCCTGGTTCGGGCCCTTCAAAAGATAGATGGTTGGATGACAAATAAAAGTTATATAACAATTGTCAACTTCTATGTTGTCACAACAGCCAGCGCAATGATGCACACAACATGTTGACTACTTTAGGACTGACACTCAAGGGTAGGATGAAATAGGATGAAAGGTACTGAATGTTTTGTTTTTGATTGATTAAACAGAGCTGTTTTATCCTGGCAAGCTGACTAGAAAGGAATAAATACATTATTAATTTTAGCTGTTTCTCATCAGAACAAGCTGTTGAGGTTCGCAGAAACCCAAATGCAGACACAAAGGACAGACAGCTCACAGAGACAAAAAGAAAGCTTTAATAACCAAGTTTAAGTCCATAAACAACGACAGGCCATAAAAGCATGAAATTCAGAGCAAAATAACTAACAAATGAAGGCAATCAGAAAAGGCGGAAAACATACAAAGACAGGAAGCGTAAAACATGACACATGAGGATGAAACCTACAAAATAAAACAGCTTTGCTTACTAACCAAAGTAAGGATTACAAACATAATTTATAAAGGCTAGTGCTTGTTAATTAACAAGCA
The DNA here is from genome assembly GCF_965226575.1 of Pagrus pagrus. Classification (NCBI taxonomy): domain Eukaryota; kingdom Metazoa; phylum Chordata; class Actinopteri; order Spariformes; family Sparidae; genus Pagrus; species Pagrus pagrus. The sequence continues at coordinate 8,166,807 of NC_140204.1, read as the reverse complement.
CCTTATTTCTTGCATTTCAACATTACATTTCTTTTGATTTATTATAACCTAATAAACGTCCAAAATACTTTCAGGGTGACCATTTTCTTTCTAGCACTGTTAAAATGTATTGTTGTGGATCAGATCTGGACATAATTGCACAACAGGATAATTTTCAAAACTGCAAAATGATTCAGTTATGAGCACTGTGTGTGATTTGATCACGCCAGGACAAGCCCTGGCTCCTCTGTGTTTAGTGCCAGCTGAGGTTACTAAGGGGCAATATTTTCTCACCTGTGATTGGTTGGTAGAGGTCTGATCCGAGGTCTGTGGCAGACTTGTATTACTCACAGTCAGACGTAGTTTTCTGGCGGGAAGGAAGATGGTTTGAAACTTCCTCTGCATAACCCTTTCCTGGACTGGGAGAAACAACAATGTCCAAGTTTCCAACAAAATCCTCTTTAAGTATATTCTGCCTTTAAGTATTTTCAACCCACTGAGGTTTCTTACCTTCTTTTTCCTTGAAACAGATTTTATAAGTGTTGGCTCCAGCCTTTTCAATCACTCCACAGTCGCCTCCCCCAGAATCTCGTCTTTTCTGAAAGTGTCTCCGCACCTTCTCTCTCTCTTTGTCTGTCAAATCTCTGGCTTCAAAGTACAAAGGATGTCGGTATTCATCCATTTTACCTCCAAGTCCTAAATGACAGTAAAACTTTCAGCAAGTGTGGCGCTTCTCAGTGTCCCTCCATCCCTCTTGAGTGAAGCGTGCGCTGAAGTGTTTTTGTTTTGTTTCAGTTTCATTTCCTGTAAGTTGCGTTTTTCGACTCACTTCCTCTTTTAAAATGATACATATTTTCTTAGATATTAGCTTCTTAGATTATTAGCTTCAAGTGGAGCGTTTCTCCGGTTAGTTAAAACAATTAATCATTATATTTTTTATAAATGATGTTGATATAATAATAATCCTTACAGCAGTTGTGATGATGACACCATTTGTCACAGTTTCAAATGATTGATGATGATATTTCTCTTATTCTTATGTTTTTCTCAGTGGGATCAATGTTTATTTTAATCACACTAAAATGTGGATTTAAGCAGTTGGCCTCTACATAACATACAAAATCTAACCTATTTAAGGAAAATACACATTTTAACCAAACAAAAAATTGAAAACTGCATAGTTATTTGACAATACTGAATGTGAATCTGATGTGATAATTGGTCATCATCTAAGTTTTACATTGTATGATTGTATGTGAGAAATGAAGATTCTTCTTCTAGACTTCAAGACTTTTAAAGCAACATTATATCGAATGCAAATATCAAGAATTGATACTTTTTTTGCATCTTGGCGTCAGTATTGGAGAACATATTGCCTGGTTTTCCCTGCGAAGCCCTCCGGCTGCTCTGCCTCCTGTGATTCATGAAGGTTCCTGATGGACAGATAGCTTTACTTGTTGCTAAATAAACCACTAACTTCTGGTTACTGTAGCTGCCATTGAGCTAGTTAGCTTAGTTAACCATGCAGCTAGTGGTCCTGTTAGCTGACTCTCCCCTTTAACTCGTTTTCAGTCTTCACTAGGTCTGGAGAAGCAAAATGATCATGGTCATGATTTGCCAAATGTTCAATTGTTTTCACCAGCTAGTTGCTAACTTTGTCTGTCTGCTGCTTTGTAGGTAGTTTAGAGAGTTTATCTGAGCTGGATTTAGAAACAGGGCTGATCAGGGCAATGAAACTAAACAAAACAGTAACCAAAACATTGAGCTAAAGTGGGCTACAAAGCTTAGTAAAATAGGCCCTATGTTTCATTTGAACGGATCCATATGTCAACCAAATACAATACTCCCTGTACTGTAAGTGTGTGTTTATGTAAGTCAGTGGTGAAAGTCCAAAACATCAAAGTGACACCATCAATGATTTGGCAAATTATTTTATTAATAATCAGATTGAAAATAAAGCCATGAATTCCCAAACGAACACAAAATCAGACATAATTCATCACCGAAGAAACGGAAAAACAGCATTTGCAGTTCAAGAAATGACCCAAACAGTCTGTTTAGATTTACCTTATATATTAAAGCTTACTTATGATAAACCCTCACACATACTATTGCATATTGTATAACAAAGTAAACACAGCTGAAAACATTTGCCTGATATCAGACAGAATTGTCCACTTGTCCATATGTTTCCAATATGTGGAGTGCGTGGAGTCAAACATCTGGACCCAGGCGACAAAAACACAACTAGGAGGTAATGAACTGCATTTACTCTCACTACTTGTACTTTTTGGAGTCTTTTTGGGGTTTTTTTTTATCTCAATTATTGCAATTAATGCTACATTTCAAGTCACATTCCTTAAAGATTAAAAACAAATTCACGTAAAAAAAAAAGTTATGACAAACTGTGTGAGAATGAAACAAAAGAAACAACAAACAAACAAAAGTTTCCTTCACATGAACAGCGACAATATTAAGTGTTGCACTGAAGGCAGGGCAACTTTATATATGGCAATACCTTGTGTAATGTTTACAATGCACATCAGTATATTCTGCGGCCCAAAAGGCTTTTTCCCCGCAGACCGCCGTTATAAAAGAGACATCTATAAAGCCACAGGACACATCAAATTACAAACAAGATAGATTACGACTCTTTATATTATTAATTTTTTGTAAAACTTTGGTTGAGCCCTGAAAAGCGATTTTAAAATCTGTGACGTCATCACGATGTAAAGTATGGGCCGAGCAGAAAGTAAGTCAGTGCGCCCCATAACCAGGAAGTATACCCAGGAGCTGGATAAACTGTTTTTGCTCTGTATCTAGTTTCTCTATTACAGGAATCATCACGAGAGGGTCAAGAGGTGTGAAAGTGGCAGTAGCAGCTGGCAGTCTGCGAACAGTGCAACAATGCAATATAATAAAGAACTGCGCCGTTGTGGGTTGAGGTTAACATGATTGTACCCCGACACTGGTAAAGAAATAAAAAGGTTGCATCTACCTTTAATAGGCAGTGATTTAATGCACCGTAAGTGACCCAAATCAGACACATCAGGCATGCTCGGTCTGGCTAACATGCTAAATGCTAAACTAATGGTGGTCGATCGTTCATTCATTCATTCAATGAGAAGGCCTCTGTGGTTGGATCTGTATATGTGCAACCTCCCTCACTTGAAGGTGATGAGGTAGTCCGGGTACGCTTGGTTGTCATGGAACACAACGTACATCGATGGGTTGTCTATTATGTCCACCACACTGTCACAGCGGTCGTGGGGCTGACTGCTACTGCGAGGAGGAGGAACCATCATGTCGCTGCTTCCCAGAGTGTAGACCCCGGTCAGGACTCGGGCCACAAACATTAGCTGAGAATTATCAGCAGCCGGCTTCGAGTAGGTGGGGTGAGCCGAGTAGCTGGCGTTTACAGCAAAGTAGGTCCCATGACCGTATAAAGTAGCTGAGAATAAAAGGAAATAGGGAAAGAAGTCCTTGAATCTAAACATTTTCCAAAATCATCCATGTGATTGTTACACTTCACCAGTTGAAGGAATTAAATGGAAATGTAAAGAGGGAGGAGAAAGATCTTTACCGTTCTGTCCTGCAAAGCGCCTGTTGAACCCAGTTTTCATGATGGAGTCACAGTTGTCCTGGGTCGTCCCGTGGTACAGAAGCTTTTCAAAAGCTCCACCCTCCCGTTTTCTGTTATCAGAAATCTGCTTCTTCTGGGCTTCATAGGCGCGTCGCAGATGAACGTTCTGCAGGCGCTCGATCTGTCAGGAAATGCACAAAAACAAGAAAATACTGAGCTTCTGAATTTGGCTTAGAAGGATGTAAATATGTTGACTCTTCAAATGAAGGTTAAGAACACAGATATTATGACATTATACTATATTGAGATTTAAATCGTAAGGGATACCCTGACACGGGAAATGTCTACAGGCAATGAAACGCTTCCCCACCTTCATCACAGTCTTGGTGACAGTCCGTTTGAAGGCCTCCTTCACTGACTTGTACTCTGCAGAGGAAGGCTGCAGTGCAACCGCCTTGAAAGCTTCACCGTCAGCCATGTTGTCCCAGTAGAGAGGGAGGGTGAAGTCTGGAAAGGTGAGGAGAGGACAACATAGAAAGATGTCAGATATTCAAAGTAAATGTGTTTTGTTTCCCAAACCAAATGTTTAAAAAATACAAAATTTTTTATGATTGCAGTTTCATTTTTTAATTACATAAAACCTTGAAGTTTTAAAATATTAGTATGATTTTTTTAGGTTTCTTCATCCTGAGAAAAATCAAAGATCAAAAGCTCCAGACCAACTATCAAATAATAAGATTTTGGTATCAGAAGCTTTCAGTTTTGCGTTTGATCCGAGTACCACTCTGAATTTTAACGTAAATGCTCATCTGCAACAATCTTCTCACCTTGAAGATTCACAAGTCGCTTCAGCTTCGTCTTTTGTCCAGTTATTGGTCTTGTGGCCTCCAACCTCTGTACATCCACACTCCACTCGCTGCCCTGTACGTCCACAACCCCTCCAGCTGTATCATTTTTTTCCAGTTTGTAATTGGCTGTTTTGGGGAGTTTGTCCCAGTTTCCGTTATTTCCCAGGATGCACCAAGCCACACGGTTGTACAGCTCCTCCTCCTCCCTGACTCTCACCTCTCTTCTGAGATACTCTTGCTGAGAGTCATTAATCTTCTGCTTCACCTGGTTGACTCCATCTTTTAACCCACTCACTGTTAAGCTTCCCGGCCCGGACTGGTCCCTCTGCATGGACAGACCCTGCGACTCCACCAGCTGATTCAGATCCTCCACGTCGTCCTGGGTGAGGCCTGCCAGATCCTCCTGTTTGAAGGTTTGAGTGGAGCACTGAGCCTGATACGCAGCCCTCAGCTTTGTCATGGCATCGTCAACATCCTGTCTGGAGAGACCCAGGAAGAGGAAGACGGACTTCTGACTTGTGGAGGTGGTAGAGAGGATGCTCAGGTCTGTGCTCACTGACAAAGAGGACGGTTGTTGCTGTACATGAGGCCTCTGAGGCACTGACACTGCAAGGAGGGTCCAAAGATAACAATCAGTGAAAATTTACAATGGAACAAGTGAATTATGATTTTAAAAAAGAGATATTTCCAAGCAAACACAAAAAAAGAAGTTTGTGAAACTTCTCATTACCTCTGTTGATCACAGCAGTGGGAAACATTTGCGTCGCTTCCTCTTTAAACGCCAAGAAGACCTTGATCTTAATCAGGACGAGGCGGATGTTGGTGACAGAGTTAAGAGAAGTAGATGACGTTGCAGCCTTGACCCCTCGGAGGATTGCACCTGCCACGACACCAGGGTCCAACCCTCCAGCTCCTGCATGAACAGTCTGAATGTTTACTGGCAGAATTTAAACTGATGAATTTAAACTACAAGACTGATATTAGCTGAGTATTTGTGGGGTTTTTTTTTGAAAGTCGTACAAACTACCTACCGGCACAGATGGCAGGAATGGCTACGGAGACGAATCCATATGTCTCACAATGTTCAATGATGTCGCGCACCAGTTGTTCGATGATACCTGCGTCCTTTTGTCCACACACATGTAAAATGGCTTCACAAGGGAACGATCCAGACTCGGATACAAAAATCTCCCCTGTTTGCACGTTTGCTACACACAAGACGACAAAGACAACGTTAGTAAGAAGCTGTTCAACGTGTGTTGCTTCAAAACATCTTGCGTGTTCTTATTCCTCACCTGCTTTAAGTTCAGCCATCACCTCTGGTCCAGCCACAGTCAAGATGTCTTTGCACACACCGTCTGCAGAGAAACGATTAGATTGACAACAGAACAAAACAAGAGTTTACAGCCACGCTAGCAGCTCTGTGAGGTTGTAATTAGACTGCTTTCAGCTAAATGCTAAATGACAGCATGATAACATGTTGACAATAGTGATGCTAACATGCTGTTGTCGGTCTCCCCTACACATTGAAATTTTGACCAAAGTAAAAAGGATTCATCCTCTGGGCACCATGAATATATCTGCCTATATAAAGTCATGAGCGTGAAGGCACGATACGGTCACAACATGGTCCTTTGGTCAGCTACAGCAGCTCTGACTCACCATTCTGGAAATTTGAGAAGTCGGTCGTGTTCACCACAACTTCTGTAGTCTCATTAGTGATGTCACCAAACACCAGCTGTAGTTTAACCCTGCCTCCCACTGTCATTGTGATGTCGTCGAGGTCGGTGGTGAGGGACTTGAAGATTGCTGAGAAGGAGAACACAACAACATGTTTTATATAAACACTGAATTGTGTGATCAATAAGTCCTTGAAGATTTTTTTGTGTGTATGGTTTACCTTGGCCTCCCTGGTTTATACTTGAGCTGAGGTGTTTGTACACTTCATGGTAGCACTGTAAAAAAAAACAAAAGAAACACCAGCTTTAAACCCTCTCATCAATAATCCTCCACATATTCATCTTACAAATCAGTTGTTTGAGTGCTGATTTTCACCTCCTCAGAGTCTGGATATCCTGGTTTAATGACGATGTGAATGGTGGCGAGCGAACCAGAGGATGCAGATAATCCAAAAAGGCGAATACTCTCAGTCAGCACTTCAACGGCCACTCTCAGCGGGTATTTTAACATAATTCCAGGTCCGATAATCGGAAAGGCCACTGAGCACGAGTTCTGCTGCACACATAGGTCCAAACACTTCTTCAGGCCATTGCCAAGGACCTGAGAAACAAAAATAAGACGTATCCGGAGTGTTTTCATAAGCACAGAGCATAAAAAAGATTTGAGTTTTATATGGATGAAACACAGTTTTTCTAATTAAGATATATTTTGACTGAAGCCCCCTGAAAAGGGCACACGACTGTATAACTGCTATAAATCGTGTTGCATTATTTGCAATACGTCACCCAAGAAAGAGCAACATGAAGTGATTTCACCGATCAGCATCACTATCTAGTTGGCTACATCACTCCTCTGCCAGTCACTTAACTTATGTGAAGTTTGACGAGACGGAGATTCAAGATTGACCACTTTACCTTCACGCTCTGTCCTCTGGCTCCATCCCATGCCAGGCATTCAATGAAGAAGAGCTTGGCGCAGCCCAGAGACGGAGGCGCATCAACCTGCAGAACATCACCAGGGGCGAAGGTCCGATTCGCTGCCGCCGAGTCAAACTTTGACTTGATCGCATTCCCTCCTTTCTTTAAGAGACTTGAACCAATATTTGTAGAGCTAAGCTGCCCGTTGATCATGGGGGCCACCAACACATTCACCTGTGGAAATAACATGGAATTATATAAATGTGAGTGTTTCAGCGCTGCTGTACTACTTTTTGGAAAATACGACGGAAATTGTCAAACCTGCTCATCCACCAAATCGCCAAGCTTGATCTCCAGGCTCGTCTTGTTGACCGCAGTGCTCCCAACTGTGTTGCAGCTTCGTCTGGTGGTGGAGGGTCTGGGCGTGATGGTGGTGGTGCCAGGGCTGCTGGTGGTTCCCGACACGCCTTGCTGCTCCCTGATAATAACCTGACAGGAGCTCTCCACTAGCTCCTTGCTCACTCTACCCTCTGCTTGGAAGTACCGCTGAGCTGCTGGTCCATCTAGAACCAGTGTGTCTTTTGTCAGACTGGCTAGAGTTGCGTTTAATTGTGCCTTGACTTCCTGGACCTGACAGCGGGGACCAGACACGAGCACAAAAGGGTACGGAACGTGTGAGGCTTCTAAGGTCACCTCGCTCTGCTTCATGCCAATCAGTTTTAAGACCTCATGAAAGCAGTCGACCAGTTCAGGATGCGGTAGTTTCAGCCGTTCTTGCGTCACAACTTGGTTCATCTGGTAGTTGTGCAGAACTTCCTTGAGCTTGTTCACGTTCTCACTGTAGCCCACCAGTTGTACTTTGGTGATTGCAGCTCCGCTGGGTCCTGGGATGAAGCTGACATCCACTCTGAGCTCTCGAAGGTTTGCCTCGTTCTTGGCTTTCAACAGGATTTCTTTCACTCTGTCGAGATCTGGAGGTGCAGCTGCAGCTCCCTGCAGCCTCACATTGTCCAGACTCAGGTCTCTCTTTATTGTTGCCTCAGCTTCGTCCAGGGCATCTGCAGACAAACTGGACAGAGCCAGGTCCGACCCCACCTCTATGAAAACAGGATTTCTGAGGCTCTGCTGGAAGCGAGCTTGGTACTTGGAGACGGCACCGCTGGATGTTATGAAGGTAAGTAACGCTGTAGAAAGTTTAACTCTCTTTTCTTTTACTTTTTGGATGAGTTCATGAAGTTTTGTAGCTCCTGACTTCACCTCTTGGTCAGGGCCCTCCAGGATGATCTTGGCGTTGCCTCTGTGGATTGTAACCTCTGGGAAATGTGTAGTCATTTCTCGACTAAACTCTTCTTCTACCACTTTGAACTGCTTCTCCGCAATTGGTAATTCCTGCTGAGTGGGCAGGCTCTTTTCCAGGATCGCAATCCTCTTCTTTACATCGTCATTGAGTCCCACAACCACAGGATAACCACCCTCTGTGTACACTTTGATATCATCGTTTGCAAAGGTGAGGTCCTGCATGAGGATTTTGGCTTGTTTTGCCTCAACCACATGATAGCAGAGGTAGCTCTCAGTTAGATTGATGAAGACCTTATCAACTTGTATCTCCCAGTTCTCTGCAGCACTGACAAAGGCACTTCCAGACCCTTTATCAACATCCCCCCTAACCACCGCCTCCTCCTCATCTAGATCAAAGTCCACTGTGCAGCCGATAGCAGAGAGTTGTTTCTGTAAAATTTTATTTGCTTTCTGGTTGTCTCTCAGGTAGAACAGGAGGAAAATATCTGGCTTGAAAATCTTCTCAAGGGTTTTTGTGTTAGCTTTTTTGGATGTCTAAAGGAGAAAAGCAATAACAAACAAATGTATGAGTTTATATGTAAGTCTAAACTACATCTATTAATCTTTAAATTTTAAAAAGATAGCATAAAAATGTGTTGTCCCCACAGCCAGCACAATGGCATGCAAAACATTTTAATCATCAGATGTTGACTCTGCTCAGAAATCCTCCTCTGATCAGGCCAGATCATTTTATGTTTCTGTTTCGCACAATCATGAAGTGCCAGTCAAGGGCAGGGTTTCAGGGAAACTCACCTGTGACTGACTGGTGGAGGGCTGATCAAAGGTCTGTGGCGTATCGGTCCGACTCACAGTCAGACGCAGTTCTCCATCCGGGAGGGGGATGGTGTGAAACTTCCTCTGCAAAACCCTTTCCTGGTCTGTAATAAACAAGGCCAAGGCCCAGACAAGACACTGGATTTAAGCTGAAACTACATAGAATATTCTGGTTTTTAGTAAGTATGTTCTGCCTTTAAATCATATTAAACAAGTGTGATTCCTTACCTTCTTTTTCCCTGAAACATACTTTATATGTTGTTGCTCCAGCCTTTTCAATCATCAAACAGTCACCTCCCCCAGAATCCTTTCTCTTCTGAAAGTGTCTCGTGACCTTCCCCTTCTCTCTGTCTGTCAGATCTCTGGCTTCAAAGAACAACGGATATTGGTATTCTGCCATTTTACCGTCAAATGTACACTTCAAAAGCAGAGCACTTCCAACTGTGCCTCTGTGCCTCTCGACTGAGCGGTGGTGCTGTGGTGTGGCTTCATTTCGTTTCACTTTCACTTACTGTCAGTGCTCTCATAACTACCTGCAAACGGACACACCTGATCACATGAAGAGTTTATTTTTAGTCTTAAGTAGGTCATTCCCCTAGTTGGTCTTGTGAAGGTACAATGATCAGATTATTGATTACTGCAATGTGTTGATGATGTTTTAATGATATTAAAGCAACATTATGTGACTTTTTTTTAACCTCAAAATAACAGTTTCAAAATCATGTTAATGGTACAGTGTTTTGTAAAGTTGCGAACGGTGTCTCTGTCTCAGGATCACAGCGTTACATACGTGTTAACATACACATTTTGAACACATGACATTGTCATGATGTAATGAGTATAGTTTGTAGTTACCACTTTCATTATGTCTGACAAACGGTTACAGACCTCGGATTTGTGTTTACGACAGTGGTGTTGCACTCAGAAACTGTGGGGACGCCAAATCTCACAAAATGCCAATTATATTATATATACTATTATTAATAGTGCCTCCATGTTTTTTTAAAAAAGTGCCCTCTTGGATGCCCCTATGGTCGATTAAACATGATAAAGTGCCCTCGAGGGTGCCCTTCCAGTGGACAAAATGTGGTGAAGGGTGCCCAACATGGACAGCTGGTGCCATTTTTTTATTTATTTTTTTGCCCCGGCCCCTCAAATATCCTGAGTCCACCCCTGCTTAGATCTACATAAATGGTGCATGAGCTACATGAAGCACTGAAACTGAAGGGTGGATTTAACAATAATGAGTGAAAATGTCCCTGGACTGTGATAAACAACCACAAAACAAAGGAGGGCAACCATTTTTTTTGTTTTTTCTTTGTTTTATGTATTTTATGTCTCTATCTGACAGAAGATAATAAAGAAATGACAAAGAAATGAAGAAGACAGCGATAGGAAGTGATTTTTCAAGACCCCATAGATGCAAACAGGGACGAAGCAGTTCAGTGTTAATACCCTAATATCTTAGTCCACCGGGGCACCCAGGCGTCAGTTGTTTCTGACAGTTTCTCAAGTTTATGTGTTGTGATTTCATGCCATGAAATAATAAAAACAACCAAAAAGAGGAAAAGCAGGACAACACAAGAAGTTACAGCTGAAGTCATGTGACATTACCACATCCAACCAGTAGATGTCCTACTAAGACTAAAAACTGTTCTGATGCACTGACAACAGTCAAGCAGCCTGTTAATACAATGAGTGTCTGAGTGCGTACTTCCTTCTCCTGAAGCAATACAAGTTTTGTCTTGTACAGTTTATACAGTTCAGACAAGCTTAAGTGCCAAGACACCTAACCCGAGGGATCTGTGAGGCAAGCAGTGATCCGTACCTCCACCTGAGTGACGTTAATAGATAAGTGAGGGCATAAACCTCTTGAGTACCTGCCAATGTTTTGTTCTGTCACTGAAACTGACCTGAGTTCAAGATATAGATTCCATGTAATTAACATTTCCACATTACAGCAAAATGTCAAAAATGACTAGACATTTGTTGCCCCTACATAAGAAAGGTTGCATGAAGCTATAACTCTCAGGGAAGCATCAGATGATGCGTCAGAGAGTGAGAAAGGACGTCAGGGAATAAAACCTTTAACGGCCCTGACACTGTGGGGGCTGTCAGTGAGCATCCATGGCCCCTCGTTGCTGCGGTGTGTCCCGCCCCCTCGGCACTAGTTGGCCCTTGTTGAGGTCAACATCATATTACATTTGGGGGACGTTCAGGGTGACTCGAGGGAACCAGCCAAATCAATCATTTGGTTGATTAGATGGACACAAATCAAAAGGGCACTTGAGGAGAACTTAGGGTGAACACAAGGTCCGAAGAGGCACTTGTGCTGACCAAATAAACACTTGGATTGATCAGAAGGGCGTTTCAGGTATACTTACACTGTCCAAAGAGGCACTTGGATGGCAGACCAGAGGGAACTTGAACTGAGCAGAGCAGCATTTGGACATTTACGGGCTTTTCACGTGACTCGATATTCCCTGTTGTCCCCCTCTTCACTGATAGTATTTCCTTAGAAACTTGTTGCACACGTAACTCGGTATGTTGACTTAACTCTTTATTTGTCTGCTGGGAATATGAGTTGAAGATAAGCGTGATCATTTACGTCATGCATAGATAATTTAATACGGGACGGCTTGACTCTCTCACAGAGGCACTTAAGGACTGTGCAATTTATACTTTTTAACCTGACTCATGCAACACACTTTCAGAGAATTTAACAAGAACTGAAGCCAAGCAATGAGCAAGAGGCTATGTGTTCACAGATGGTTTGAATGAGTTTGTCTACCAAACATCACAGAAGACTTGACATGTTGACAGTAAACACCCTAATAAAGACCAAGAGCTTGGTGTTTAATCTGTGAACTTTGAGGATGGCTTCAGAGTTTTTAAATAAAGAGTTTTCTGCCTTTAGCATCACGAATGAAACAAAACAAACAAACTGTACAAGCAGTGACCAGATCCTTAAATACTCCCTATGCATGAAACTTTAGTTTCCGATTAAATATGTAAGAGTGGTGGACGCAGACAGGTAACTGCGGTACGTTAACGTTAGATATGCAGCAGCCATTCATGCAAAGTTATTGTCCACTCCATGAAATACCTTCCTCGCGTGACTCTGGCGATAGGGTTAGAAAATATGAGCTACGTTAAATCTTTGCAGTAACGTTAAACGTTGGAGCAGCTGATTTTACCGGCTGACTAGTGTGGCATTCAAGCAATATCTAGTCTCGCATAGCCAGACCTCTCTCATCTGACCCATTTTGAATGAATGAATATGGGTCATGCTTACTTTGCACTCACCACCTCCAAAGAGCAGTATATTGGTGACAGTGCAAGCCCCTCAGAGCTTACAAATAAACTTTTATATAACCTTTTAAAATGTTAACATCAGGGTTGAACCTAAAATAAATGCAGAGATTAGCCATTAGCAATGTATGGATGGATGGATGGATTAGCTATTGCAGAGAGGGAAATCTTACTGTGAAAAATCTGTAATAAATACACAATTTTAAAAATGTCCAATGTACAGTTGTTTTTGGAGACATCGTTGGGGTTGTTGCTGCTCTCTGTTCTGTTCATGATTATCATGGTCATTGTTGACGCAAGTAAATGCTTTAATATCACACTCACCCGCACTTTATCACTTTCAGTGGAAACATCATGTTCCCAACTGAACAAAGATGAAGCAACTAATGCAAGTGAAGCGTGACCAATCACCTTGCTCACTTCTGTGCTGAATTGCGATATGATTAATTGCACTGACACACACAACTGCCAGCTGTTCAACTGCTCTTCCTTTACACTCTTCGTTTTACTATCTTTTGGCAACAATTATTTACCGCAAGTCATTTTGGCCGCAGTACCACAAAAGAGGCACTATCTCTTTTTTGGCCGCAAGTCAATCGCGAGGTAGTTGCCTCTATCTGTAAAGTTGCTCTCCCAGGTCAAAGGAATTTGGGGAGTGTGAACTGTGAGCTTATCACAGTTCACTGTGTGCTTATCACAGTTCACACGAGGAAAGGCACATACAGAATTTAATTTTGATCTCATTCCCAGAGAATCACAAATATCAACAAGGACTTACTTTGTAAATATCATACAAAGTGGCCAACAAACTATAAGGTAAGACAGACCTATCTGTCACGAGGTGAGTGTGTCATTGATGACGCCTGACATTCTGATTCACAAACTGCCATAACACAATTGAGGCATGAAAAATGACAGATGATTGTTTTCAAAGGGGTTCTGTGGAATTTGGGTGTTGTGACAGAAGCAGGTCATAGTTTACGTGAGCAGACTCTATTTCTAAACTACGTTAGAAACTGTTGCTATCTGCGGAAAATGTGACCCAGGTCGTTCACAAAGAAATCCACAGTCCAGCAAAGTTTAACGACCTCAACAAATCGTCCACAGGCTCGTGGGGGTACGTTACAAGGCGCTCACATATGACCAATAAAAAACGGATTAATACATAATTAAATAGTAGTAGTGTAATGGTATCCCACATGGGCTTAGGATAGTTTATAATGCTTGTCCCTCAATGGGCTTTTACATGTAGGAGGGATGCTGCTGCAGCGGCTTAGGAAGAGTTCTTGGACACGGGAGGGAAACTCTGATGACCTCAGCTCCTCCAACTATTCTCTGCAGGGCTTTTTCGTCTGACATACTGCAGCTGGAGTACCGAAAATATGTCAGAACGCTCTCCACCACACCACTATAGAAGGTCCTGCGGATGCTGATGGGAAGAGAGGCTCGTTTCAGCTTTCTCAAGAAGTACAGTCTCTGCTGGCCCGTTTCGTGATCCCTGAGGTGTCCGAAACCAGAGACAGATTCCTATTTGGACACGTGATTGCATATCATATTGCATTCACATTACATGTACACTAGCTGACTGTCATAATACAGTCCATGTTTGTGGTATTACAGCGAGGTGAGACGGCTGCCAAGCCAGAGACAACTGTTTCAAGATGGTGTTTCAACCTTTTCAAGCGTGAAACCACAGGATATTTTTAACAAGCCGCGTCAGTAGCAACAAAACAAGATATTTTCGTAGCCTAGACCCCAGATTCACCACTTTTGTGATTTGTGAAGCGTAAATTAAATCGCTAGAAGTAAAAAGCTGATGTTAGGATATAAACAGACCACATTGCAGTTGCATGACTTAAACATCACCACCACTTACTACACAGTAACAATACACGTTTTCTGTTAATTGATCAATGTACAAGTTGTAAAGATAAAGTAAGAATAGTTTGTAACAAAAGTCGGCCCGTAAAGACGGACTTCTGGGTAGACGAGTCTCCGTGTTCGGTGTGATGATGTTTAATGTACCTCTGTAGTCTCATTTAGCCATCTTACAATTAAATTGTGGGACATTTAATGATGTTTTTTGTGCCGTAGAACAAAATGCGTAAATGCCTTAAACCTGTGCTTACTACAGACCTTATTTCGGGCATTTAACCAAAAACCCATTCAAAAATCCCATTGATTTTGACACGGGAACCAGAAGTGCAATAATGCTAACTGATTTCTGGGTTTTGGGATTCATTACACCACTCTATAAGTGGTCAACTTAAACTTAACTGGTAAATTTAAAAATTAACAATCCGTGCAGACTCAGCAAAAAGGTTGCAACATAAAGGAAATGAAAGTATCAAACGTACATTGCAACATTCAGTGGCGATTAGTTTGAGATTTAAAATAATCCCAGTTTCCAACATTTTGAGTTGTAAAAAGGAAACAAAGATTCCCAAACACAGTGGACCATCACAACAGAAGTTTCCCATGTTTCACAGGTGTGAACTGTCATGCATGTCATCATGATCCAGCAGGTGGTCTCAGGGCCTACTGTTGCTGTCTAGACACTAGATAATGCTGTTAAGACCAGATTTGATTTCACATGTCTACAAGTAGAAAAACAGCGCTCCAGCAACAAGGATTTGTGAGCAAAAGTAACTCATGAGCAATAATCAGTATTTGTGCAATTCTAATCATGTCAGCATCCTTCATGAAGAGAGGCGGGCTTGTTTTAACAGGAGGAACTTGTTCCTTGCCACACAGGAAGCCTTTAAAAGGTTATGAATGATGAAAGCTCAAGTGGATTTCTCTGGAAAAATGGAGGATTTTTTTTTCACCACTTCTCAGGAATCCTGTCTGTGAGGGTATAAAAAGGATTGCAGAGAACATGGAGCTCACAGTCCTGCACACTTCACACAGCAACAGAGACTGAGACTTAGGTCTGAGGTAAAGAAATTGTGCAAGAAGACAAGTCTTCGCCTCTTTGTTTGAGACTTAAAACATACAGCAGATTCAACAGATTCCCCCCTAATTTCTATCATTTAAGACAAGTATGAATACTGCAATCCAGTACATCATTCTCCTCGCCTGCACCATCATTTGCATCTCAGCGGGTAAGTGTGTTAATTGATTGTATTGTTGAAAGATTTCCTGCTGTATTTCTGCGTGTATGTGGCTTAAAAAGAGCTCATGTTTGAGGACAAACATCTCCCTCTATGTTTAACATGAAAGGTGAAACTGTAGCTGTATGGTTCGATTCACACTGTTGTCTTATTTGTTCAGGTCCAGTTTTTAGATGCATGTGCATCAATACAAGCAGGTCTGTGGATCCCAATCGCATCGCTGGTGTGACGGAGTACGGTCTTCGTCCATACTGCAACAAGATAGAAGTCATGTAAGTATCTGCAGGAGTATGACAAAAAAACCACACAGTAGTTTTTTTTCCTTTTTTTTTTTCTTTCAGCGTTGCTTCATTTGTAAGTGTTGTAGAGAGAGTTGTTTAACATTATATCTTTCCCTTTTTCCTGCAGTGTCACACTCAAAGACGGTGAAGGTCGACGGTGTCTTGACCCTGCAGAAAAATTCACCAAAGCACTCCTGAAAATGTATAAGTAAGTCCAAAGACAATCCTTTTAACATGACATGCTTTTGACTGACACAGCTAAAACTACTGTTTGTGTAGTCAGATGAGGGAAAGCTTGCTAAGTAAAGATGGGAAGGTTGAGCAATTTCACATTTTTGCAAGCAGGGGAGGTCCGCAGTCATGCTGCAGGTTCAGAGTGAAGCCAACAGACTAACATCACTGTCAGTGTGTGTGAAAGAAAGAGGATGTCAAATGCTGTTTACGTAGTCCTGCAACTTGCTGAGTAGAGGCAGCTGATACAACAGAAAACATTTAACATTTAATGCATCTTCTCTCGCACACTGGGGTAATAACAAGTCCTATATGATATAAAGAAGTGCTTCATGACTACAGCTGCAAGAAAAAGTCGATTAAGCGATTATTAATTGCCGTTTTAAGAAAAAATGACAAACATTTGCTGGTTCCAGCTTCTTAAATGTGAGGATTTGCTGCTTTTCTTTGTCATTTATAAATGAAAATGAAAAGTCTTTGGGTTTTGGACTGTTGTTGGACAAAATAAGCTTTTAGAGGAAGTCTATTTGGGCACTGGGAAGATTTTATATTTGTCAAAAAAGGGGTTTAAGGAGTCTGGAGATAAATCGTAGGGGTCATAAGATGATTAAAAGAACTGGAACCATTTAAAAGAAAGTGTTTTGAACTGGTCTCATTTGATTATGAGGGATTGCTTCTTTTTAAGGGATGACCAGCTGCAAAGGTTGGGAATCGCTGCTTAAAGGTGCACTATTCAGTTCTGGGGAAAAAATTTGAATCAGGAGGAAAAGATCTTCATTGAGTGGTATTTTTATACCTAAACTAAAAAAATAAACAAACTGACCTTAAAGGACAACACCATTTCATACTGTTTTACTTTGTTTTATTACGTCATTAATATTTCTCCTCCAAACCGACGTAGTGCCCCTTTAAGTACAGTTCTTGCATTGTATTAAGTCTCTAAGTATTATGAATAAACAAAATCAAGTTTATTTTCTGACTTTTTTGGACCTTTTCTTTTTGCTGGTCAATTACTGAATAGGTTTGCATCTTAAAACAATTTGAGAGGAAAAGTAACATTTGCAACCTGTGATGAGGGGTCACGACAAGATTTGAAGCCACTGCTCTAGAGGATTTAAATTTCAAATTAAAGGTTGAACATGCTTTGTCTTCTTTACAGGAAGAAGACAAGCTATGTCCTTAAGATGATCACCACCAGCCCAGGAACCACCGCATCGCCAGGAACCACCGCATCACCAGGAACCACCGCATCACCAGGGAACGCGTCGACCACGGCGGTGCCAAAATTATCATAATGCAAATTGTGCTTGTGTTTATCCTTCTTACACAACTAAAACGAGGTATCAATTTGAAGAAATGAATCCGCACCCTGTCTTAAAGTTAGGGTATGGTTGGTGTAGTTTCTGCTGGTTTTAACATATTAAAAAGCCGGTGTTACAACATTGAACAAAGTTAACTTGTTTCACCTTTTTTGAGCCAAAAACAAGACGTAAAAGTGTGAAATGTTTAACAACACGGCCATGACTAAGTGTTTGCTGGTTTAGGAGAGAGTTTGTGATGTCAGGAAATGTTATTTACCCAGAAAATCCATCTGGGTCGATGAGGTTTCAATATGGGATTGGAGGCTCTTGTGATTTACATACGCTGACGATACTGGTGTATTCACGCTAAAAGACTGCCTGCGACTAAATGCATTGTTATTTAGGAGATTGTATTGTACGTGTTCACAATAATCTTATTCACCAAACCATGTAGCATCTGTCATCTTTACGTTGTTCTGTAAAAGCATTGTTTGTGATGTAATTCAAAGCTGGCAGATAATAGTTCAGAAATGCTGGTCAATGGAAACTGTGATTTTTTTATGGTTCATATGTTAGTGACTGCGAGGAACTTTTTAGGTTTTTTTTTACTTTTTAGTTTTTTTTTTAGTTTACTTTATTCTCTTTGAGTGATAGAGAACAGGATTGTGACGAGGTAATGTATCTAAATGTGATTTTATATGTGATATATGTGACCGTAACTGAGCGCAGGCATTAATAACAACTATATAAAAACAGCAGTCTTTCCGAGGATGGGCTCCTTTGCTGTTACAGGTCATTTATAATCACCAGAGGAATCATGAGACTATTTCATAAACACTTAAAAGTTTCTCGTAGTAACTTTAAAGTGCACTTGTTTTTGTGATCTGAAGGGTATCTTTATATATTTTTTTTATTATAAACCAATCACTATTTATGTGCATATATAGGTATCATGAAAAGTATGTGTACCATGTTTGTTTATTCAAGGCTGAAATCATATCAGACAGCATTGACTGATGTTTCCTGCTGCTTCTGATGTTCTGCAAAACTGAAATAAATCTGAGAGACTGAGAAAAATTAACGTCTTGGCATTTGATTGTTTACCATTTTAGTTTAATGTATTAACATGCTATCAGAGTCTTTCTTTCTTTCTTTCTTTCTTTCTTTCTTTCTTTCTTTCTTTCTTTCCATACCACATATATATTTATATTGCACTGTATATTTGTAAATACTTGGAGTGGTCATTGAACAGTTAAGATTGTCTATTTTATTGGGGCGGCTGTAGTTCAGTGGGTAGAGCAGGTGACCAGTGACCTTCTGGTCGCTGGCTCGAACCCCGGCTCCCCTGGGCAGAACTGAGCTACATGCCGAAGCACCCTTGAGCAAGATGCTGAACCCCTAAATTGCTCCTGATGTGCAGTTGGCACCTTGCGAGGCAGCCTCTGCCATCAGAGGGCCCTGCGATGAGCTGGCGTCTCATCCAGGGGTGTACCCTGGCCTTCGCCCCCTGGATTTGGCCCCAGTAGCCCCGCAACGCCCCGAAAGGGGGGGATAAAGCGGCAACACCCCGCGACCCCAATAGGGATATAGCAGACAAGAAAATGAGATGAGATGAGATGAGATGAGACGGAGCATCTGTAACAAAAACAATATCCCCCCGGGGATTAAAAAAGTATTCTGATTCTGATTCTTTCTTTCTTTCTTTCCTCGTACTTCTTACTTCTTAAGAAGAAGTAAAGTAAACGTGACAATTTATCATCAATGACGTCCGCTGTTGCAACAATGCTGATAAAGCATCTGCTCTTAAAAAGGTTTTTCACACAGCCCGTGCCCAAATCCATCCTCTTAAGTTATTTTGGCCTTATTTCAACATTAATAAGAAACACAGTTTATCAATAAAAGACACAAACAATGAAGTAAGAGATGAGTGCTGTTTGTTATTACTGAAGAGTTCATAACCAAAAAGGAACTTTTTAAAAACCAGACCGTCACATAGTCACAGATATTATGACATTTACATTTTTTATTGATATACAATATTTGTGTGATGTCATGGTCACTCTGTGCTTTTGGTTATAAAAGTCCCCTCATGGGTTGTTTTTCACAAGACGACAATTTTGCCAAGTCACACTGTACTACATGATTTCAGAACAGGCAGTCACATGGGCTTGAGGCTTTGAACGATGACCCACTTTTATCCCACATCTGTGACCCTCACGTCTGATAAAGACACATGCCTTCGATCATAAGGGACAAGTCCAGTCTGGAAGATCTTTGTCATCAAAAGGAAGAGTTCAGTTTTCGTTTCTAATCATACTTGTGACCAGGTGAGTGTAGGTCTGTGATAGAGACTTACAATATGCCAATGAATTGTCCATTGAATTGAATTTGAGTTTGTGAACATTAAAACCAGCTGGTAGATGATAGTTTCAACACACATGAAAAGAAAGAGGGAACTCAACTGTTTCTTATTTTCATTCTTGTTTCCAGGACAAATATTATGGATGTTTTTACACATGTTTTTGCACCATTGCTATTTGAAATGAAAACAACAACTAATCCCTCAAATTACAAAAAAAAAACCCAACAACTTAAAGGTCTAGTTTGTAGGATTTAGTGGCATCTACTCTTCGGCAGACTCAGGGCAACTTCATCGTTTATTTGGAGTCATGTTTCCTGCAAATCAGTCAGGTATTAGTCACTGTTTCTGTTTTTGTTTCATGTCATACTGGGCATACAGACGCCAATCAGAGGGTTTTTTCCTGAAAACAGACAAAAGGAGAACGATGACAGGCCCTAGAAACCAAAACCAAGTGCTGAAAGAAGCTCAAATGCTCCATACAAGCCACTCACAGGTTTTAAGGGTGGGACGAAAACGTTTCTCAAAAAATGACTCAGTAACACTGGGAACATTTGATGCAGTGTCAAGGAGACATCTAACCTGTACATCACTCAATAACACATCTCCTGTTGGGCAACTCCCCACTAAACATTCATACTCCACATCAACTGGGACCTCAAAGCGTGAGCCAGCCTGAACCCTGAGCGTCAGACTGTCAGACTGATCATAAATATACACAGCCTTCTCAGTATCCTCAAAATGGCGGTAACCCAAAACTGTGTTTATTTCATCAAGCCACTCATAAAAGTCTCTACACCTGGAACCAGGCCTATCACCTCCTCTACTTGATGATCCCTCTGGTTGCGTTGAAGCAGGGGAACTGGATGCAAGAGGAGGCCCTTGCTGTTGCAGCTGTGCATTCGAAGTCTCATTCATGTCCTCTAAGGACGCCATAGCTGCCTTATCTGCCTGCACCCGTCCCTTCAGGGCCTGTAACTCAGCCTGCAGATCTTCCATTCTCCACTGAATCAGGTGCCAGAAACCCCCAGATGGTTAAGGCTTCACCGGCAGCAGCCTAGACCATCCAGCACAGCTGAAATCTTGGCTCATTGGACCCCCTACTACTGATTCACAGATCCGACTAGACCCTGCGTCAGTTCCACCCGGCTACAGTACTTAAGTACACTTTTCAGGCATTCAACTTTAGTATTTACATTTTCTACTACTTTATACTTCTACTCTACAAAAATTCAGTGGCAAGTATTTTTTTTACAACTTCAGTTACTTTGCAGATTTTGATTAAGAATAAAAAATCTAAGCAATTATTGAACCTCTTACTCTTACATTTATGTGACATCTACTCCAGTACATTTAGGTGAAAACTTAGTTACTAGTTACTTTGCATTTAACTGAATATTACAAAATGTAATCATGATGTAACCTTATGAGATCTAACTGCACAACTTGTACTTGTACTGAGTATTTCTACACTGTGATACTGCTACTTTTACTAGATCTGAGTATTCTTCCACCTTAATAACTCTATTCCTCCCTGAATCAATAAATAGTCACCTTCGATATCATCCCAACTAAAATACATTCAAAACCACACACATACAGCAAACAGAAATGAGAAAAAAATAATAAAGACTGATGAGCTTTTTCACATAGTAACAATATTGTGATCTGTTATATACAACAGGGTCAGAACAAGCCCCCCATCATATCTCACAGTATCACATGCACAATAGCCACAGGTTAAACTGTGTTTGTTTACAGTGCTGTATATAACAAACAGAAGTTAAGCTGACCGTCCAGACAGACACGCTCCTGTACTGAGTCACTCCTCTGGCTGACGACCACGAGCAGGCCGCGTCTTAACCTCAACGGGGCCTCTGGTCTGTCCCTGAACCCACCGTCTCATGACTACCTTCTGCTGCACACGTGGATGCACCAAAGTGAAACCATAATACACACACACACACACGTAGAAGTATTTTTTTCTGATATTTCCCACAGCTGACATCATGAAGCGCACATGATCACTAAATACCGTGGTGCAGAATGTATATAAACAGTCACAATGACTGTCTGATATCCACCTGAGTAGAAGACACGACAAGCAGCTGTGTAAACAAGATGAAGCTCTGCATCCTGCTCGTGTTTGGCGCCCTGTTTGTCGTCATTAACGGTAAGAGCACAGCTACACGTGGAGATTAAACATTCATGATGCTGGTTGCTGAAGGTAGATGCTGGTAAACTGAGGTCGCTTGTAAATAACTGTGAATATTGTGAAATTTCCTGGAGAGCTATAGTCTAAAAACAGCGTTCGTGCTTCAGAAGGACATTGCACATGCTGTCGAAAGCAAGAATAAGGACGTTTTTCTAGGTACTCCAATGAGCAGTCTATCTTTTGCAACAGGGAGGGAAAGTCTGTAGAAACATAAGCAGGAAGGAACATCTTGAACTAATTTATTTTTACTAAATGGTCCCTTGAGAAGCATAGAAAACATTTCACACTGTCTAGCAATACTATGTGAAACATTAATATCAATATTAAATGATTATATCTGTGGTTTAGTAGGTTGTAGCCCATTTACTACAAAAACATGTGTAAAAAGTTTCGTAAATCTCATACTTTAAAGGTGCAATATGTCAGATTTTGTGTTAAAGACGTTCAAAAAGTAACTAAAACTATTAAAGCGAAGAAAAAAATTGACGAAATGACTTCTGTGTGTTGTGTTGCAAAGATATCTGCTGAAGTTAGCATGCTAACCAGCCAGCCGAGGCCCATCTCGGTCCATAGCTCCTGTGCTAACGGCGTGAACGCCAACACTCCCCATGTGCTCTGAGCTCCCGTTGCGGACTGCTGCACTGCTAACTGCTGAGCTAACTAGCTGATAGCAATTACACTTAGCAGCAGTTAAGGGTTACTCTAGAAGAGTCTAGTCAACAGGCACCCAATTCTTCCATATTGCACCTTTAATAAAAGTAAAGGTGTCGTGCTAAAACATTGCTTTGGTACAAGTGAAAGTCACCCATGTTAAATGTACTCAAGTATCAAATGTAATTTTCTGGCAATAACTGTGTTTTAGTATCAAAAGTATAAGAAAAAGCAAAATGATATGTATTTGTACATGTATGTATTTAGCTGACTGATCATCTACCTGGTCAATAATAGGTTAAATATTTAGAGTTTTTTATGATTAGCATTTTATAAATCTGATTGCAAACATATTTGGATACTTAAAGGCGCAATATGTAAGAATTTTAGTACAAATCATTCAGAAATTAATAAAAAATATCAACAAAATGTGAATAGAATACAGTTTTGATGTTCAACTGAAGTTAGCATGCTAACCAGCTAGCCGCGGGCCTAAAAACCTCCATCTCCCACTGATGTGACATAAACAAAAGTCCTTTCTGACCCACTTTACTCCTTGAAGTTACGATGACCCTGTATTACTAAATTCATCACTGATTGCACCACGACTTTACATTTCACTTGTAGTGAACAGGAAGATGACTGGAAGGGAGAAAAAAGGGAAGTGCCGCTGTAAGAATGTCACAATAACAAGGCTTTTGGTTGTGATGAAAGCGTGCACATAGAAAGTTTCGTCTTGTCAGCGTCTGAAGAAAACACCCAGATATCAGGTCTAACGCCATGAACTCGAGGTAATCCCAAATTCCCCATCAAATAAAATCAGTAGATAGAAGGGAACTCAAATACAGAGACGTCTTTACAGTGCAAAGCAAAATGAGGTTAATCAGAGTTTCTTCTTTCATTGCAATGTGTAACATGTGGTGTGTATCTGGAATATACTAGACTGACAACATTGTACAAACACAGGCATAATTGATAATAGCTAAGTTGATGCAAAAATAAAACAAAAGTAGACTAAAGATAAAGTGGAGTTAAATGATCTAAATTGGTAACAGCTGTATGTTCCAACCTCTCCCAACCTTTCAAATCAAAAACAGCAACGAACGCATTGTCTTTAAGAGTCAAATTTGTTTTCAGAAGTGGTCAAGAAAAGCTCTGCCAAGAAAAGAGGAGCCAACGTGGTCCCAGTAGACTCAAGACACTTTGACATGTCAAAGCAGGAAAAGTACTGGTGTGTCCATTCTATCAGCTGTCCCAGTGAGCCATCTCAGATCACTTTCATGAGCCATAAAACTCTCTAAAACAAGCTACACCTGACACAGATTTGGCATGTTATGGCCTTACAAAGTTCAGCAGACACGGAGACACATTATCATTCATGTGGAGTCATGTTCTCCACTTTAGTGCTTCCAGTGTCAGTGCTAAAGTACGTTACCTCCGTGCTTTTTCATCCCGAACTTAGTTAAAATACTTCTCACAGTTTGCTTAGTTTATATTGTTTTTTAAATTGTTGATCATTTATAAAATCACACAGGTGTTTCTAACTAGTGACGTTAGCCTGTCAGCTAACCTAGCTGGCTTCCTAAAAAGCTCTGCAGCCAACTTTAGCGTGTGGCTAGCTAACGTTGCTAACAGTTAGGCCGGTAAACTGTTACAATATATACAAAGCAAACTGTGAAAAGTGAAGTATTTTAACTAAGTTACGGATTAAAAAGCTTTGAGATAACTATAGATCCTTTAAAGGGGTAGATAACTGTTTGCAAAGTTAGCTAGCCAAACGCTAATGTTAGCTCCAACCGTATTGCTGGATAAGGGGTTTAAATCACAAATAAGCGAGAAGGGATACCAGTTGTACTATTGTGTTATTGTAATGTATTGTATTGTGCTATTGTACGCTACATGCAAAGCTTTTTAGGTAGCCAGCTTCAAGTTATCTGTTATGTCTGTTGATGACAGGTATGCCGCCAATCAGCAGGGAATACAACACCCACTGCCGGTGCCTGCAGGTGGAGTCGAGGATCATACCTCCAGACAGCCTGAGGAGCATCAAGCTCGTCCCAGAAGGGCCCCACTGTCCGGAAACGGAAGTCATGTAAGTTTGATTAAAGTCATCATTATTAAAGCTGCAATATGTAAGAATTGGCCACCTTTGGACCTTCACTAGTTAGCTCAATTAGCCGTGCAGCTAACGGTTCAGAAAGAGAGCTCTGGTTTGTGTTTACAGCTGGTTAGCGTGCTAACTGCAGTAGATATCTCTACAACACAATACATAGACATCGCATTGTAATGGTAAAATTGCCATTTATCCACATTCTGTTGACAATTTTAATTAATTTTGAAAGTTTTCGACTAAAATTGCCCCTTTAAAGGTGACACTCAGGTTATGTCCTTGCATTTTCATACATACTACTTTTGGTTGTTTTTAAAATAATAATCAAATATTGTCTAAAATGACCTGTAATGACCAAAATTGTTGTTAATTAAAGGTGCAATATGTAAGATGTCTATGTATAACAGAGATATCCGCTGAAGTTAGCATGCTATTCATGCTAGCCTGAAAACGTCTTTCTCCTAGCGGTCATAAGCTCTGTGCTTGCGGTATAAACACCAACACTCTCAAGTCGATCTGGCTAGCTTCACAGCTAACTGAGCTACCAAGCTAACAGTAACGTGCATAACTCTGGTGTTTTGCCGTCCCTGTTTGTTGGGAGTACAAATTCAACAGGTGGCTAATGCTTACATATTGCACATGTTAAAATCTCTACACTATCTCTGCAATGTAAACGAGTCAGATGAAGGCGATAAAACATAATCATTATGATATTAACTTCTCTGCTGTGAAAGATTGAGGACACAATCTTCATCAATAATATCTGCGGAGGAGCTTCATTTTGCAATTTTTGCATGATGGTGCCAAAAGAAACACACCTTCATACTGACACCACAGCCAACTGGAAAATGTTCGTGTGCGGAAAATAATTACTGTTATCTCTGTTACCTTCTGACATCAGTGGTGCGTTCAAGTGGAACTGTAGATGTTGTGTGTGGAAGGGATTGCAAGTCAAGGCTGGTAGAAATGGAGACGATTATGCTCTCCCATGTTATTAACAGGAACTAACTAATTACATCTACTCAAATGAGTGTGATTAGACCTTTCATCTATGTGTTTGTAGCCATTAAAGCTGTCAGATCACATGCAGATCACATGCAGCATATAATCTGAAAATAACTAGTAACTAGAGTAATCAAATAAATGTAGTCAGTAAAAAGTACAATATTTGGATATGGATATATTTGGATGGATATTTAGAAATGTACTGGAGTGAAAGTTTAAAGTAGCAGAAAATGGAAATACTGAAGTAATTTACAAGTACCTCAAAACTGTACTTAAGTACAGCACTTGAGTAAGTGTACTTAGTTACATCCCACCATTGGTTGGGAGTAATTTAGACTGAAGATTTGGAGAAACAGAAACTGCCTTTGATTGAAAGCCCACTATTGATAATGCATCGACGGTTAAAAAGTAACTAGTATTGTTTAAGAACAATACTTTTATTATATTATATATACTTTAATACCAGTACTTTTACTTGCAATTGAGTAATATTTCAACAATCTCACTGAACTTGTACTTGAACATATTTTCAGCACTCTTTCCAGGTCCTGGTTATTAGTAATCATGAGATAACAGATTTGAAACATGAAGAGCCTGACTCCGGTCATATTTTCATTAATTTTTCATTATCATCATCCTCATATCGCAGGCATGAGTCCAATCAGCTGCTTGGCTTCCCACGAATATGATTTAAAATACACATTTTATACATTAAACAGTTCTTGGATTCCTCCCATTGTGATTAATGGTGTTTGTGTTCCCAGGAATATCGCAGCTCAGCACCACCACACAGACAGAACTGTCAGCCGTGTTGAGTAACAGCGTGTTTAAGTTACTATGGTCGTGGACGTATCTGTAATTAACACCAGTAGAAATGATGTTTTTAGGTTGCTTTACACATAAATTAGACATGGTAAGAGTCTCGTCTTTGAGGTAATATTTATCAAGTTCATACTGGTCGTACGCCAAAATAAATACAAGGATGTTTCCTTTATCCGTGTGGATTATTTTCTGGCATGTGGAGAGGGTATTGATATTTGAAAATGACATCAACGTAAACACAGAAAAAGGGTGGAAATCTCCTGAAATAATGACATCGCTGCATTCAGCACAGCTGAGCACAACAAATTAGTAGACTGACTTACTTACTTACGTTACTGAGTGAACAAAAAACAATTTAAGGAAACTTGTATTTTACTGATACTTTTAAACCCATTAATATCTTTTTTAATACCGTGTGATTCTTTCATTCTTGTCTTTTTTATGTCTTAAAGCACTTTTAATTGGCTTTCTGTTGCCAAGTATAAAGCCTTGTCTCTGACACTGTGTTGCGTAAATTCGATTCGGTCAGTAGTCAAACATTTCTGGAGGGAGTGTGGTCGCTCTTTGATACATAATCTCATTGTTAGGTGAAATTCTCACCACAACTCTCGCTTTGTATTTTTCCATGACCAGAGCTGGACTGGCGAGCGGGGAGAAGGTCTGTCTGAATCCTCGGTCCTCCTGGGTCAAGAAATTGATCCAGTTTGTTCTTGAGAAACAACTGCATCAGCAGGGAGGGGCAGTTCCAAAGAAACAGGCCTAAAATCATGATGAAAACAATTCATCAGATCAAGCCAAGTATCTCTCCTCTGCAGCTATGAGCCGCTTTTCTTTGTTGTTGTTTTTTTTGTTTAGTTAAATAACATTTTCTGTGGTTTCTGTTGTTATTTTAACTTTTAACTGTTTTTCTCCTGAATGTTTGACACAAGACTTTGAAATAATAATTGATTTTGGATTTATATTGTTTAAATATTATATTGTTACATATTGTTGAAAAAGTGTGATCAGTGTTGAAAGAGCTTGTGTGCAATAAGCGTTTCATTGTGATGAAAAGGTCAAGCGAGGCTTGAAATGTAAGTTATTTGTCTGTGTAGACAGTTTGGTTGTGACAGATTCTGTATGACGCATGAAATATGCAATATTATGTAACATGTCATTTCTATTTAATACTCCCTTTACTACTCCCTTTGGTGACGCTTCTCTAACAATATTGAGAAATTATTGATTCCTTTGCTAAGTTAAGCAAAAAGACTACTCCAATATCTAATATGAGGCTTTAAAGAAAATAAATGTTTAAAAAGCAACGTGTTGTTTCTTGTATTTAAGAAAACAGTGTTGAACAGCTGGAGGTTGTGAAGTTAAAGGTGTTGTTGATAACATTCAGCCAGTAAATGTAAACAACACCGCTGTTGTTCGAATCACCTGCCTGTCATCTCGCTAACCTTAACGTCGCTAACGCAGCTAGCTAATGTTGGGCAGAACTCGGCCATTTTTACGTTTTCACAACCTGGCAACCATCAAGATGACGAAACCACGATACCACGCGATCCCAACGGCGTTATACTATCGGCCGACAAACCTTGTTAGAAGCTGCAACCATTCTTGCACAGAAAACAATCATTTTGTAACCGACAAACATTTTTAAATTATGCATTCACACTCATAAAGATGTTTTCAAGGAAAAGAGAGAGAGAGAAAAAAAAAGATTTGGCAGCCAAGTGAGACAGAAGCTGAACACTAGAAACAAAACAACACACCTGGTATTACATGTGATCTTGTTAAACAAATAAAGATTCACTGACCCATCTTCTTCGTAACACTGTTGGACTCACAAGCGATCCAAATCGATTCAACAGAACCAGAAACATGACTTTTCCTTTTCTGCCTACATCGTGACATCACTGGAGGCAGTTTATCCGATTACATGCAGCAGCCACAAAAGGCGTTATGCCATCTTTTTTCACACATGCATCAGAACTCTACTAGACATATAAACACCCTTTGTCATGTAAAATTGGTGGAGTCACCCTTTTTTGTATGTAGTTTCCCACAATGTGCTGAGTCTGTTGTTCTTGGGTGTGACTTTGCTGCAACCCAGGAGGTCCCTAAATACTTACATCTGTGTTTATTTCAACTAATGATGTCTGGTAACCTTTTTAATTTTCTTACAAACGTGAATGTGGCTCGGTTATTTCGCAATGCTTTTTGGCACAAACCTTGTTTTCAGGGCTCCTGACAAAAACAAAAACTTGATCTTGACCAGTAAAACTACAGCTGTTATTTCCAGTAATGACCTCAGTGCAAACAAAGCAAAGCTGTGATTTGGATAAATTAGGCACCAAAATTGGCGTGACTTGCAAAAAAAAAAGCTGAGATGAGTTCTTCCAGAGTGCTAGCATCTCACAAAACATGAAAAGGGGGTTGACGGGACATGTAATAATTTGTTGCAATTCACATGTATTAATCACTTTTTTTATTGCCCATATGTGAGCGGGTTGCAACACGACGTGAACATTGCCCTGTGGACGATTTGTGGATGATTACTTTAAGTTGTTTAACGCCGCTGCACTGTGGATTGTGAGGATGTAGACTTCACGCAGTGCCTCGTCTCAGTGCCCCTCTTCCCTCCGGTAAATGAGAGTAATAGTCCCTAAGTTGAGAGATGGAGTCTGCTTAGATAAACTTCCAGCACAACACAGAAATACCAGTGATGAGTTTACGAAACCAAACCACTTTATCTTAACATGTGGTTTCACTGCATGCAGCGTTTGCAATTCTAATCAAAGTGGGTTTCTATGTCAAAATGACTAACAACGTTGCTCATCAGTGGAAGTTTGCTGACAACAGAGATGATAACTGGAGTCTGATCTGTCGCTGTGGAAGCACTGATCCTCTGGGGTAGCTTGGGGTTAATGGCCTTGCTCAAGAGGGAGGGGGAGGCGGAGTAATAACAAGGCTTCCTTTCTGCCCGGCTGAGATCTTCCCACTGTTTTGCATTGATGAAGACGTCAGTTCCCAGAAGAGTTGTAGTACCTGTTCAGACTGGTACAGCTGTCCTCGGCCAGACACCGCCAAAGTCTCACATGAAGCAATATTACAATCAACAATACAATCTGTTTGATATCAATTCCAATGAAAAATCCCAGCACAGATTAAAATACAAACGGCTATACATTTTGAAAAACAGCATGAATCACCGTAAGGTAAATGGAAGATGGTAAGGGACGATATCGACCGTCAGAAATTTCTTCCTCTCAGCCGTGGGAAAGACTTTCGCAATGCCTTTTTTTTTTTTTTGCTTGTATGTCTTTAAGTAGTGACTGACTCTAAGAATGTGCCAGGGTGTTGTCTTTCTCATGAAATCCATCACTGACTGACGTCTGTCTCAAGAGCCAGAGGGAAGAGACGGGGGTGAAAAGATCAGTTGAAACGATCTGACATTCCTGCTCATGGGTTAAATTTAGTTTACATCAGAACTACATTTTAGGGAAAACTACAGCGATTAAAGGTGCGATATGTACAAATTGGCCAGCTGTTGAAATCATACTCCCAACAAACAGGGGGCAGCATATCGCCACAGTAACTGCTAACTGTATTCTGTTTATCCGTCCATGACTGGGGCTATTGTTAGCTTGTTAGCTCAGTTAGCCGTGCAGCTCGCTGGACTACGAGGGGAGTGTTGGAGCTTTGGACCCCTGGGAGAATAAGTTTTTCTGGCTCGGGGCTAGCTCGTTAGCATGCTAACTTCAGCAGGTATCTCTGCAGCGCGAACAGTTACTTCTTCACGTTATGTGGATAATTTTAATTGATTTTTTAATGTTGCACCTTTAAGTGGAGGTAAAGTTGACTGTAATGTTAACTGTGGGAAAATGTTGCACGTGCTTTGTTGCACCTGTTCAGACAGGTGCAGCTTCATCAGTCACAGCCTGCCAAAGTCTCACATGAAGCAATATCACAAACCTATTGACAGACGTGTAGGCTTTGGGGTAAGGTGAAAAGGGTGAAATTTTAACTCATAAATATATACGGTGGCCCAGAAGGGTCAAACCAAATGCTAAAGCCACAAAATGAATGCAAAAGTCAACAACACAAATGACAAGTGACTTGAAACTGCGTTTGTGTTGTGACAGGCTGCTGTAAGCTGTACACATTTGCAGAACAGAAATCTGAACAGGTTCTTTCATATTGTAGATACAGAGTCGAAGGGTTTTACAGAGGAAGATATCGGAGATCTTGATCCCTGCAGACATTTGTTTGTTTTTTTTACCTCCGCAATGATTTATTTTTAGAGAAAGGTCGACGTTTCGCCCTTTCTCAGGACAAAAACGTGTGCAGAAATTTAAGAGGTTTTGATTTCTTGTGCGATAAAAGAGGTGTGTGTGTCGTTTGCATTGAGCAGATCTCTTTGTTATCCCCCAGTGAACCAGAAAACGCTGCCAATAGCCACTTCTGTAGAAACATAAAACAGGAACATTTGGTGTGTGTGAGTGTAACAGAAGTACAGATTTCTGGCCCAGAGTAAAAGACAGAACAAATGTCAACAAAACATGATTTAATGGTACCTGTGGTACTTTACATGTGTATTTCCATTTTCTGCTTCTTTATAGCTCCAGTCCTCGACATTTTGAAGGCAAATGTTGTACTTTTTACTCCACTACATTTATTTTATAACTATGGTTACTAGTTACTTTTACAGATTACTAGCTGCATCAGAGCCAAAACACAACATTTAGCAGTTTACTTGTACTTTTGATACTTAAGTACATTTAACATCAGATACTTTGACTTTTGGGTCAGTTTATCACAAACAAACACAACAAACACCAACACCTCTGGAGATACGTGGTTTTCACTAGACAGGAAGGTAATCCGAAAAGTAACTAGTAACTGAAGCTGTCAGACAATGTAGAGGAGTAAAAAGTGCAATATTTAGCTCTGATGTAGTGGAGTAGAAGTATAAGGGTCCAATAAATGGAAATATTAGAGTAAAGCACCTTGAATTTGTACCTGTATGGTACTTTAGTAAATGTACTTAGTTACTTTCCAGGTTAGGATTACTGATAAATGATGATGCAGTAAAGAAACACAATTTAATACAAGACAAGTATTTTGTATTCATCTCAGTTACACAAGTAACTTGTTAGTTGAGTTTTCTGTTCAGTGTTTCTGACGGAGTGTAACCGAGTACATTTACTCAAGTATTGTACTTTAATTTTGAGGTGGTTTTACTTTTCATCTCCTGCTACTTTGTACTTCCACTCCACTACATTTTGGCGGCAGACCTTGTACTTTTACTCCACTGCATTTATTTGATTACTTTAGTTACTAGGTACTTTGCAGATTACATGCTGCATCAGAGCCAAATAGGTGTATAATTAACTTTTGATACTTAAGTACATTTAATATCGGATACTTTAACTCAAACACTATTCGTATGGGTGACTCCCACTTTTACCAAAGTCATATTTTGACACGATGTCTTTACTTTTACTCAAGTACGACTGTTGAGTACTTTTTACAACCCTGAAAATGCGATACATATTTTAAAACGTTTTTTAAAAAAAGTTTTCCGATACTTTTTAAATATGACATGATTTATGATATATAATAATGAATCGAGTTCGCTTTTTTCCCGGTGTAGCTCTCCTCATTCATTGCACCTGCATGTCGGCTACTTGGCAGCTCAGCAGCAGGGAGGGGGTTGTATGTTGAGAAATTGAACGTCTGGGTTTCCGCTGCAGGGGCAAAAACTTCCATGAAGCAATACAAGTTAAAACCAGATAATTTCTAGGCAGTGATTGCCAGTAAATCAGTGTGAAGCCAATAAAGTGGCTAAGTTGATAAAAAAAAAAAAAAAGGTGCAAGGGTGTGAAATCTTCTCACTCCACCATGGGGAAACTATTTCCCATGGCTCTTTTATCTTTATGCACAGTGAGAATTGGGGACTGAATCTAAGAGGGTGCAAGTTAGGAGTGATTTCTTTGTCTAATACATTGTGTGACTGGTCGTTTGTCCGAGAACTCAATTCTCAATCATATCAGCCGCAGCATCACTCATCTGGTCCCGTCTGCAGCACCGTAATATCCCCTTTAAATAGCTGGAAGTTTGGTCATTTGCAGTAAACAGAGACTGTGATTTTTCCAGAGAACTGGAACAACACACAGTGACCCCAGCTATGAAAACAAGACTGCTTTGATAATATTCTTTCTCACTGTCAACTCACTTCTCAGCTATAAGATAATACTTTGATATCAGGCAGAGATGTTGTTCTGGCCAATAAAGCAGCAGTGACTTGGCTCTTAAAAAGCCAGCAAGATGTGAATTGGGCCTCCCTCGACTAATGTTAACTCACTCCGCTTCTGTCAAGCATTAATCGTTCTCCCCGTTCCCCGTTAAACATCGTTTAAATGTTAATCTCAATTCTGAGTCGTGTTTTTGGATCGAACCAAAGTTAAAAACTGGTGAACATTCCTTCCTTTGGAGGAATTTGTTTGTAAAATGAGTCACAACAACTGGCAGTTCTGTGAGGTGAATCAGGCGATGACATCCGTCAGATCGGTATCTGCACCGGCAACAACTGCTTGTTCCTTCAGGGTACCAAGATAATACGACCGGGACATGAGGCATCCATCTACAGCGCAATATTTTTTAGAGCAGAAAGTTAAAGTTTCTTATACACTTAAAGTCAATGCGGTCAGCAGCTTTGAACACCAATTTAACAGAGAAAGAGTGGGATAAAATAAACCAGACAAGGCCGATTGTTGGAAGTGTTTCAGCTCTGAAGCAACTACACATCCACCATGGGAACAGTCTGGGATTCAGGACTACTAGTTGGCTGGAAGGACTTATACAAACCAGTATAATGGTGGGAAAACAACTGATAATGAGCAAACGAGGAGGCCCATTTCCAGGAAGGGTTCACAGATCTGGCAGAAGTGGTGGTGATAGACCACGGTGTTTATTTTATTAGTTTACAACCCTTTTTTCTCCTTTTATTTCTCCGACCTACAGTTATTTCATTGATTTTATTCTCATTTTACATTTATTTTTGATAATTTGATCTGCTGGCAAGAATATGTCAATGTTCATATAAAAATAAAATAAAAAAAGAAATTATTAAAAACTTACAACATGATTAGAAAAGGTGTCAGTTTGTGTTAACAACATACAACACTTCAAGTACAGAGACAAACAAAAGTCCGTCCTCTTGAATAAACAAACAGCTTGTGCAGCTCATGGTGAATCTACACTGAGCAAAAATATAAATGCAACACTTTTGTTTTTGCTTGCATTTTTCATGAGCTGAACTCAAAGATCTAAAACATTTTCTATATACACAAAAGACCATTTCCCCTTAAATATTGTTCACAAATCTGTTTAAATCTGTGTTAGTGAGCACTTCTCCTTTGCCGAGATAATCCATCCCACCTCACAGGTGTGGCATATCAAGATGCTGATCGGACAGCATGATTATTGCACAGGTGTGCCTCAGGCTGGCCACAATAAAAGGCCACTCTGAAATGTGCAGTTTTATCACACAGCACAATGCCACAGATGTTGACAGATTTGTGAACAATATTTGAGAGAAATGATCTTTTGTGTATATAGAAAATGTTTTAGATCTTTGAGTTCAGCTCACGAAAAATGGGAGCAAAAACAAAAGTGTTGCGCTTATATTTTTGTTCAGTGTAGATGCTGTATCGAGGCAACTGGACGTTTCACCTCTCATCCAAGAGGCTTCTTCAGTTCTAACTAATTGGACGGGAGTAGGCTGGCTTTTAAACTCTGTGTGGGAGTGTTCTTACAGAGATATCTTCTGTAGACTACAAAACTTCTTCCGACTTTCCATCAGGATGAGGGTGACAAGATAAGGCCTGAATTTTCATTTTTGGGTGAACATTCCCTTTAACGTGGACAGCGATGACCCAAAAAGGCTTTTCTCTAAAGCATGGATTAAAATCAAATCCATGAAAACTCCATCCAGCTATGTTTGTGTTGGAGAGACGGACGGACGCTGGGAATCATCTGGTGAGACGACGAAGCCCTTCCCCGGGGGGAACCACGCCTGCAGGGCTTCTCTCCAGCTGCCGCTATTGCAGAATGTCAATAAGATGTCGAACACTGCAGGAAGAGAGTTCAGTTCAACAACAAGAACAAGTACAAACAAGATAAGTCAAGGTTTATTCGCAATCTCATAAAGGGCTGCTCAGTGAAAGTTGATTGCATCAACCGCAAATATGCAATTATGAAATGATTCAGTGACCCTGATCACAATTTATTCCAGATGTGCACCTTTTATTCACTAACCCCGTTTCTATTGAGAAACACTTTGGCTCGGGAGTCTTCAGAGTGAACTCAAATAATCTTAGCAGCCAAAAAGTCCGGGCCTATTACTTTCCTATCCGTCTTTACCATGACTCTGCAGCCCTGATAGACTTGCACATTAAAAAGCACTGACTCACCTTGATTAATAGCCAGGATCTTCGAGTGGAAGTTCTTGGGGTTGTGCTTCTTCACCATGTACTCGTCTATGGGCAGCCTCGCCGTGCGGATGCTCAGTTCTCGTGCCCTCGAGTAGCTCAACTTCTGCAGGGGGAGAAGAGCAAACACATTGGTAGAAATCCAACTCATAAGAGAGCACACATGCATTTTACTGCAGTGATGTCAATTACGAGAACTGCTGGCTTTTATCTGACCTGAACAGTGAACGGAGTCCAAATCTAAGTCAGACTGACCTAACTGATTGCTGCTGTGTGAAACTGCTGTTTTTGGTTTTATTGAGTAATACCTTCTGGATGCTTTCATCCACGAGGCCACCAAGGACGTACACCATGTCAGCATCCACTGTTTCTAAAGCTGAAATGAAAGAGGAGTTAAAAAAAATAGCAACAGGCAAAGACACTACAAATACAGACATAGGAATGTATATACAGCAGAAATGGCGGCTCGAGCCTGCGACTTGGACTCGGGTCGCACTGAAGTCGCCACACACACAGACGCAACTCTCGCGATTTGTGATCATCGTCCCCTCCCTCTCGTTTCACAAGCGCGTGCCCACAGATGAGGAGGTGTGCTACAGCTACAACACAGCTCAAAACAACACCACAGCGAACCCGCCAGCAGCTGCTGTGCTTTCTGTCAACTTTGAATAATATATAATAAGATAAGAAGACTTCACATGCCCAAACAAAAGACTCGCCGAAGGCAAGGATCAGAAATGATAATTACACAGTGCACGCTTTGAATTCCTTAGGCGTAGTATGGCAGTGTTCACAGCAGACCACGTGGCATTCAGCAAATGATCGAACGCTCATTACAGCCATGAGAGACTCGAGGCTTGGACTTGCAAAAAAACGGACTTTTGAGCATCTCTGATTTATACCTTGGCTCCGAAAACTGATTTGTTTTTGTTTTTTTTTGTCTCACTGTACATTCACTAAGCATCTAGGCTCCTATTTTTCAAGCTTAAGATGGCTTATCAGATCATTCAAAATGTCTTTACCATGTTTTATATGATTGTAGTTGTATTTAGGCTGTTTTTTTTAAATAAAGTGAATTTTCTTTCTCTCATTAAACTTACATTTTCTTTATATTTTATTATGCATATGTTTGAAAACATCATTTAATAAAGTAAAAGCTGTAGTAACAGGACCGTATCATCAGTTATGGATGCATGAACATGGTCAGAATGCGCCATCTGCTGGCCAAAATATGCATTTCATTCGTATAGTTTAATACACTATTTATGAGATTCAATGCTTCTTTAAAAGTTCATCTCCTCTGCGCAAAGATATTTCATTCATAAACGCCATTGAGACTGACCTTCTTCAGCATCTGGTGTGAGGTAGACGATAGTTTCAGGAGGAAAAAGGTCCAGGCAGCTTTCTTCCGTTATGTCCATCTGAAAAATGAAAGGTTTCAGAGTCTGAGCTGAAAAATTCACACTATTCCTGGTTGCATCTTGCCTTGATCACAAGATAATTACTCTGAGGCTCCATTTTAGGCTGAAATAACACTTAAAACACTTGTCTGCAGCTTAACTTCAAAAGAGATGTCCTGCTAAATCTTTCTTTTAAGAAGTATTTACCAGTGAACAACAATAATCACCATGTAGTTGAGGAAGCCTTCGTTCATTCGAAGGCACTCTCTGTAGAGACGACTGTCCTCCTTCAGGTCTGTCAGGAAAACGTGAAACGGTCGCGTCGCCTTCTTGTTCGACCCGTACAGCCGTCTTAACTGGCCCGCCAGTCGACTTACCTCCTGAGCCAGACAAACATACACAGTTGAAGGTCAGTAGATCAATGCAGACAGGTAAATGTCTCTCTTATGAAAACCATTTTTTGGATCAAAACAAGCTGTTTCAAAAAAACATTTTTCTCTGTTTGAAAGACACTGATGCTGCTTTGAGGCTTGCTTCTCATCACCTACCTTGTCTGACATGCTGTCTGTCATACTCAGGTCGATGCAGAGCTTGAGCCCTGTGGACTGAGCCTCAGCTAAACGCTCTTTGGTGATCGCTTTCAACACCCGTTTGGAGAACTGAGGAGCATCTCCAGTAGCACCTGTAGGACAAAAACACAAGATAGACATGTGTTACGGCTACTTTCACCTTCAATCTCCCGACTAAAACAACACTAATGTTTGCTTGTCTTCACTCGATATTTACCTGATTCCTTCTCGCGGTTGAGCTTCCTCCTCTGCTTCTCTTCTTTCCTCTTGTTCTTCTTCGCTGCCAGCTGCCTCTCCCAGTTGCGCTGCTTCCTCAACACGTTCTTCTGTTGATTAAACAGACAAAGCAGCAATATGAGTGCAGAATAACTCCATAGTTTTTGAGGGATACTACCTTAACAGATTTTCTTTCCCTTCCGCAATAAAAGATCATCGGTTTTTGGTCATAAACAGGCATTTGTGTAAAGTACAGGAAAACAGGTTGGCTTTTAGCTTGTTGACAAGAGATTTTTGATCTTGTTTGACTGGTTTTCAAAATATTTTATACGTTTCTGAGATCATGAGGAACTGTGTATTTTATCAGTCGAAGAAATCTAAAAACAAGAGAGTCACCTAACGTAAAGAAATGAGGTTTCTGGCCTGAGTAAAAACAAAAACCCAACAAATGCTAAAATTAACCTCACTTAATCTGATTAGGCGTCTTTTTGACGGCACATCGGATCACTTCAGGAATCAAAAACAATAAGTTTTTATGTTTTCAAGTTGGCTTTCTGTGTGTGGGCAGCATTTGGAGGTTTTTGTTGTTTACATTTTGCAGAATATATACCTCTATTCATACCTATACCTGATTACTATATTATGTTTTTAATAAAGGACAGAATCAATAAATAAACAGTCAAAACAATAAGTAGTAATGCTGCTCGCCTGGAAGTCAATGCTAGCTTAAATAGGTTGTAAAGTAGTCCTTATTTCAAATGAAGGCTAAATAAACAAACTTACTGAACAGGCTGTATCTTCTCCCCCTGGCCTGTCTTCCACCACATCAGTCTCCACGTCTATCTGAAGCAGATCCATCACCTCTGTAACTCCATCCAGCTGCATTTCACACACATCTGAATCAATGTGTGCCATTTCAGTCTGCAGCTCTCCTCAGTATCGACTGACTTCAGATGCATCACCTGAAGAACAAAAACAACATTATAAATGGTCGGATGGCTGGTTTAATGGCTGGAAAGTCATACATGCGTTGCCACCGTAACACTATCTACTTTATAAACCTGGCGTCGTTCTGAAATTCACTCAATTACGCATTTAAAAGGGCATATAAAGGTATGAAGAGGGAAGACATGCCTCAGACGAAGTTGTCGCTTCCAAGTTGTGAGCGGCGCATGTGAGTGACGTCAGAGTAAACAAAATGAAGGGGCGGGAACAAGAAGATCAATATGGAGGAAAGTAAATAAATCGGTTCGTGAACAAAACTAGCTCCATTTCAGCCAGGTGTGAAACAACTATTTGATATTATGTGTTGTTTAAAATAATCACAAAAACATACCGAGGTCACCAGCAGGAGGATAGTTTACATTCCCGCCGACACGCCAGAAGAGGGCAGTGTAATACTGATGTAAATCTGATATAAACACCAATAAGAGATTGGTGTGAAATGTTTAATACACATTATGAATCTATTTTAATCAGCTAGTTAATCCCAGAAGTCCCAAACTTTTCTTATTCTAATCTTCTGCACAATTTGCAACATGTTGACTTAAAATGGCGGACATTTGTTTGGTCTCATTACACTTCCGCCAAAGAAATTAGTACCATAGATTAATTAGAAACTCAGAAAGACACAGTCATAAGTCTGAGTATGAGTATGTCCACTCAGACATAAGTCTTTAACTGCACACAATAAAATAAAATAAAAGTTTTAAACGTTTTCCAACCGCTTCCTGTGTTAATTAATCATGCGCAGAGGGGCGCCAGTTATGCAACAGTTGTTTTACCGTCATTACGATACTGCTGGTGAGTTAATCCCTTCATTTATTAATTTATATATGTCATATGAGTCTAGATAAAAATGAATGTTGAGTGATTAGAGTTTGGGATACTCTCTCAAGCTACAAAGAGACGTAAAATTACAAAATACTGGCTGGAAGTTCATGGTTGAGCGCAGGCTAGTTAACGTCAGAAGTAGCATTAGTTTATTAGCACAGCATTAGCGGCTAGCTGAAAGTTATCCTGTCACTAGCTAAGAGGTTGTCTTAGCAAGACAGTTAGTCATACAGTCTTTCTAAAACGTGTTGTAGTTTAGATTTGGTGAGTGGCTTAAACGTGTTATGGATGGGGATGAACTCGTTATCAGTCTGGCTCCAAAAATCTGTCAAGGTCAGGACTGGCGATGCTAGCTAGCGCTGATACCCAGCATACGCTAAGTTACGTGAACGTTGATGTTACGCAAATCGAGAGTTTACTTAGTTACATCGAGATTACATTGAACTCTACGGCTAGCTAATGTGGTGTTGGATTTCTAAACATAAAAAATACTTTTGCTGTGAAGGTGTGAGAGCTAGCTAAGCTTTTTCGTGCAGATGGGGTCGTATGACTTTAATTTATCTAGCTGCGTTATCCTGACATCAGCTAGAGTACCGTGCTTATTAAAAATCATCACAGTTCGGATTAAACATGTATTTGTAGGTGGAGATTTAACATACTAGTAGTGTAGTAGCTACCAGTAATAACACATTGCTCAAATCTAAAGGCGAATTACAATACAAACTGTTCTGTTTCTCTACTTTGACTGTTGCATATTATGAA
Organism: Pagrus pagrus; assembly: GCF_965226575.1. Taxonomy (NCBI): domain Eukaryota; kingdom Metazoa; phylum Chordata; class Actinopteri; order Spariformes; family Sparidae; genus Pagrus; species Pagrus pagrus. The sequence goes on along the minus strand of NC_140204.1, from coordinate 8,127,028 downwards.
TCTCTCAGGTAATTTACATGTAATTGTTTTGTTATAGAGCAAGAACACATTTCCCTCCACTGTTACAAAAGCAAATCTTCATGGTTTTTAATGTGTTGTCGTAGTGAGACAGTTTTTAAATGTTCTGTTTGCTGAGATCTAAAAAAGCGTTTTCATGTAAACTATGTGAGTTGTCTGACCGCGATACCTGCGGACACACAAGAACTCTGGTGTAACCTTGTTTGTAGTCGGACACCAAATGTTGGTGCACACTCTGACTGTTAGCATCTAGCTCTTATTGACATAAAAGTTGAATACTGTCGTCTTTCCCTCGGTGGCATTGTTTCTATCTGTAGTTATTTTAAACTACGCGACACGAGCATTTAGCAAATATAGATGAATTCAGTGTTGTTTAAAGTGTCGGCTCAAAAAACATTAGTTAAACCTCTGTTGTTGTTAGCATTTGGAGCTAACACGCGGCCATGCAGCGTTAAAGCAACCAATGAGAGACTAGGAGGAGGGATATACGACCAGATAGCATTGTGGGTATTGTGAATAAAGATAATTTATAGGTTAATTAAACGTTTATAGAGGCTTTGATCGTGCGAACATGTTTCATGTATAGACTGTGCTTTGTATTGTCAGCAAAACGGTGTTTAAATGTATTTTCTGAAGCAAATGTTGTCATTATGTTCCGTTTTAATGTTGTTGTATCTTACTAACAAACGCAGACACACGTTTATGATGTTGAGGCTTTTATTCATTGTAGTCCGCTTGTTAGCTATTAAGATATTCTTTATAATCATTATTTTTAAATACAAACATGAGCTGTACGGTGTTTGGATGTGAGCACCATGACAGAGAAGCCCATGTTGGTCATACAAGTAGTTGGGTGAGAGCAGTTATCTGGCAAGACTATACTTTCAGGGATCATTTCTATAGTTTCTAACTTGAGGAATGTGTTTCTAAAGTGTTTGGTCTCGCTAACCACGATGAAGAGTTGGTGATACTCCTCTTTGAGCGCGAAGCGGGTAGAGAGACTTGATTCACTTCATATGCTCTCTGCTTTTGATGACCGTTCACTGTCTTCTCTGGGGACAATGAGGGGAGGAGTATGATCAGAGTGGTAGTGCAATGATGTTGAATATTAAAGTGTTTCTTTATGTTGGTAGTGTATATACAGCTGTCACCATGGGTTTTACATATGCATCACAACAGTATGGGTACATGAAGACATGTATGCCGTAACATTTCTAAGCCTACTTTGTCCCTTATTAAACTAAATTTATGCTAATTTAAATCTATAATCTGCATGCTGTATTTTTACTCAGCGTTATTGTTTTATTTATTATTAGCCTTAGTTACTACTTGCTGAATTTGACTTTACCTCCACCCCTGTCTTACAAATATACTGACACCCCATTATTAGGGATGTAATGGCAATATACAACAGTGAAAAGTAACCAGTTTTACTCTTTATTCTTAACTTTGTGATAACAAAACCTGACATGAGCAAGAAAATATTTCCCTCCACTGTTACAAAAGCAAATCTTCATAGCTTTAAATGTTTTGTCGTAGTGAGACATTGTTTTTAAATGTTCTGTATGTTTTCGCCCAGGAACTATCGTGAAACCTTGTTTGTAGTTGGACACCAAATGTTGGCGCACACTCGGACGGTTAGCATCTAGCTCTTCTTGACATAAAAGCTAAATATTGTCATCCTTTCCTCAGTGGCATTGTTTCTATCTGAAGTTATTTTAAACTGCGTGACACGAGCTTTCAGCCAATATAGATTAATTCAGTGTTGTTTAAAGTGTCGGCTCAAAAAACATTAGTTAAACTTCTGTTGTTGTTAGCATTTGAAGCTACCATGCTGCCATGTGTTGGAACAGCAACCAATTAGAGACTGGGAGGAGGGATATACCACCAGATAGCATTGTGGGTATTGTGAATAAAGATAATCTATAGATTATTTAAAAGTTTATAGAGGCTTAAATCTTGTGAACATGTTTCATATATAGATTGTTCTTTGTATTGTCAGAAAAACGGTGTTTAATGTATTTCTGGAAGCAAATATTGTCATTATGTTGCGTTCAAATGTTGTTATATCTTACTAACAAACGCAGACACATGTACATTTTGTGGCTTTTATTAATTGTTGTCCACTTGTTAGCTATTTAGATCTTCTTTAAAATCATACTCTTTATACAAACATCAGCTGTAAAAATCAGTTTAATCAATTTTATTTATATAGCCAAATATCACAATCACATTGCCTCAGTGGGCTTCAAAATTTGTACAGTGAACAATATCCTCTGTCTTTAGATCCTTGATTTGACTGAGGAAAACTTGCTTTATTGAAAAAAGAGAAAAAAAGTGTCCAAAAATGTTTGGATGTGAGCACCATGACAGAGAAGCCCATGTTGGTCATACAAGTAGTTGGGTGAGAGCAGTTATCTGGCAAGACTATACTTTCAGGGATCATTTCTATAGTTTCTAACTTGAGGAATGTGTTTCTAAAGTGTTTGGTCTCGCTAACCACGATGATGAGTTGGTGATACTCCTCTTTGAGCGCGAAGCGGGTAGAGAGACTTGATTCAGTTCATATGCTCTCTGCTTTTGATGACCGTTCACTGTCTTCTCTGGGGACAATGAGGGGAGGAGTATGATCAGAGTGGTAGTGCAATGATGTTGAAAATCAAAGGGTTTTTTTGTTTTTATTTGGTAAGAGTGTTTACTGCACTTGATCTAGTTATGCCTGTTACACATGTATCATAAGAGTACAGGTACACAAGAACGTGCATGCAGTAACATTTCTAAGCCTACTTTGTCCTTTATTAAACTAAATGTATGCTACTTTAAATTTATAATCTGTATGCTGTATTTTTACTCAGCATTATTGTTTTATTTATTATTAGCCTTAGTTACTAATCACTTTGCAGAATTTGACTTTACCTCCACCCCTGTCTTACAAATATACTGACACCCCATTATTAGGGATGTAATGGCAATATACAAAAGTGAAAAAGTAACCAGTTTAACTCTTTATTCTTTACTTTGTGATAACAAAACTTCAAAAGAGAAAATATTTCCCTCCACTGTTACAAAAGCAAATCTTCATAGCTTTAAATGATCATTCATAGTGAGACAGAGTTTTTAAATGTTCTGTATGTTTTCGCCCAGGAACTATTGTGAAACCTTGTTTGTAGTCGGACACCAAATGTTGGTGCACACTGGGACGGTTAGCATCTAGCTCTTCTTGACATAAAAGTTGAATATTGTCGTCTTTTCCTCGGTGGCGTTGTTTCTATCTGAAGTTATGTTAAACTGCGTGACACGAGCATTCAGCCAATATAGATTAATTCAGTGTTGTTTAAAGTGTCGGCTCAAAAAACATTAGTTAAACTTCTGTTGTTGTTAGCATATGAAGCTAACATGCTGCCATGCAGCATTACAGCAACCAATGAGAGACTGGGAGGAGGGATATGTCACCAGATAGCATTGTGGGTATTGTGAATAAAGATAATCTATAGATTATTTAAAAGTTTATAGAGGCTTTAATCTTGTGAACATGTTTCATATATAGATTGTTCTTTGTATTGTCAGAAAAACGGTGTTTAATGTATTTCTGGAAGCAAATATTGTCATTATGTTGCGTTCAAATGTTGTTATATCTTACTAACAAATGCAGACACATGTACATTTTGTGGCTTTTATTCATTGTTGTCCATTTGTTAGCTATTTAGATCTTCTTTAAAATCATACTCTTTATACAAACATCAGCTGTAAAAATCATTTTAAAATGTATTTTATTTATATAGCCAAATATCACAATCACATTGCCTCAGTGGGCTTCAAAATTTGTACAGTGAACAATATCCTCTGTCTTTAGATCCTTGATTTGACTGAGGAAAACTTGCTTTATTGAAAAAAGAGAAAAAAAGTGTCCAAAAATGTTTGGATGTGAGCACCATGACAGAGAAGCCCATGTTGGTCATACAAGTAGTTGGGTGAGAGCAGTTATCTAGCAAGACTATACTTTCAGGGATCATTTCTATAGTTTCTAACTTGAGGAATGTGTTTCTAAAGTGTTTGGTCTCGCTAACCACGATGATGAGTTGGTGATACTCCTCTTTGAGCGCGAAGCGGGTAGAGAGACTTGATTCAGTTCATATGCTCTCTGCTTTTGATGACCGTTCACTGTCTCCTCTGGGGACAATGAGGGGAGGAGTATGATCAGAGTGGTAGTACAATGATGTTGAAAATCAAAGGTTTTTTTTTTTTTTATTTGGTAAGAGTGTTTACTGCACTTGATCTAGTTATGCCTGTTACACATGTATCATAAGAGTATAGATAGACAAGAACGTGCATGCAGTAACATTTCTAAGCCTACTTTGTCCTTTATTAAACTAAATGTATGCTAATTTAAATTTATAATCTGCATGCTGTATTTTTACTCAGCATTATTGTTTTATTTATTATTAGCCTTAGTTACTACTTGCAGAATTTGACTTTACCTCCACCCCTGTCTTACAAATATACTGACACCCCATTATTAGGGATGTAATGGCAATATACAAAAGTGAAAAGTAACCAGTTTTACTCTTTATTCTTTACTTTGTGATAACAAAACTTCAAAAGAGAAAATATTTCCCTCCACTGTTACAAAAGCAAATCTTCATAGCTTTAAATGATCATTCGTAGTGAGACAGAGTTTTTAAATGTTCTGTATGTTTTCGCCCAGGAACTATCGTGAAACCTTGTTTGTAGTCGGACACCAAATGTTGGCGCACACTGGGACGGTTAGCATCTAGCTCTTCTTGACATAAAAGTTGAATATTGTCGTCTTTTCCTCAGTGGCGCTGTTTCTATCTGAAGTTATGTTAAACTGCGTGACACGAGCATTCAGCCAATATAGATTAATTCAGTGTTGTTTAAAGTGTCGGCTCAAAAAACATTAGTTAAACCTCTGTTGTTGTTAGCATTTGAAGCTACCATGCTGCCATGCAGCATTACAGCAACCAATGAGAGACTGGGAGGAGGGATATGTCACCAGATAGCATTGTGGGTATTGTGAATAAAGATAATTTATAGATGATTTAAAAGTTTATAGAGGCTTTGATCGTGTGAACATGTTTCATGTATAGACTGTGCTTTGTTTTGTCATAAAAACAGTGTTTAAATGTATTTCTGGAAGCAAATATTGTCATGTTGCGTTTTAATGTTGTTATATCTTACTAACAAATGCAGACACATGTACATGTTGTGGCTTTTATTACATGTTGTGGCTTCCAAGTAGTCCACTTGTTCGCTATTTAGATCTTCTTTAAGATCATACTCTTTATACAAACATCAGCTGTAAAAATCAGTTTAATCAATTTTATTTATATAGCCAAATATCACAATCACATTGCCTCAGTGGGCTTCAAAATTTTTACAGTGAACATTATCCTCTGTCTTTAGATCCTTGATTTGACTGAGGAAAAACTTGCTATATTGAAAAAAGAGAAAAAAAGTGTCCAAAAATGTTTGGATGTGAGCACCATGACAAAGAAGCCCATGTTGGTCATACAAGTAGTTGGGTGAGAGCAGTTATCTAGCAAGACTATACTTTCAGGGATCATTTCTATAGTTTCTAACTTGAGGAATGTGTTTCTAAAGTGTTTGGTCTCGCTAACCACGATGATGAGTTGGTGATACTCCTCTTTGAGCGCGAAGCGGGTAGAGAGACTTGATTCAGTTCATATGCTCTCTGCTTTTGATGACCGTTCACTGTCTTCTCTGGGGACAATGAGGGGAGGAGTATGATCAGAGTGGTAGTACAATGATGTTGAAAATCAAAGTTGTCCTGCAGTTATTGTGTACAAAGTATTAGTACTGTATGTGTTTGTCATTATGTTATTCACATAATAGGTGGTTAAAGACATGTTACAGCATGCAGTAACATTTGTAAACATATTGTGTACTTAAATATAATAAATTCATGCTACTTAAAACGTATAATTGGCACGCTGCATTTTTACTCAGCATTACTATTTTATTTATTTTATTCATTTTCAGCCATAGTTACTACTTACTTTGCAGAATTTGACTTTACCTCCACCCCTGTCTTACAAATATACTGACTCCCCATTATTAGGGATGTGATGGCAATATGCTAAAGTGAAAAGTAATTAATTTTACTCTTTACTTTCACTACATAGGTTTGATAACTTTAGTTACTAGTTACTTGTGCATCAGAGCCAGTGTAGCACATTTTGAAGTCATACTGTTTTATTGGCAAATGGATAAAAAACAAAACACTGACTTACTTTCACTCATACTTTTGTTGCTTAAGTTCAGTTATTACCAGAAAATTACTTTTGATACTTAAGTACAATAAATATGAGATACTTTAAGACTCGTAATCAAGTTCTATTTGTATGGGTGGGTGACTTTAAGTAATATCGTAACTTGATATCTTTACTTTTACTCACGTATGACTTTTGAAGACTTTATACAACACTGATTTTAGCACACTGCCACATTGTTTTTTAAAAATATAATGCTTTTACTCAACCACATTTCAAAAAATCTTTTATCTGACAGCTGGAGTAACTTTTTAGCTTCCACAATAACATTTTATGTTGAAATATTGAATTTAAAACCAGCAGCCTGGCGTGAAAACCAACCCGCAGTGTAAATCAAAGTTTTATTGCTGCATTTACTAAACTAAATCACTGTGAGTGTTCCTCCCATTACAAGCAATACAAGTGTGTGATTTGTTGTTGGGATTATTGCCAAGGATACGCGTGGAAAGCAGCATTATTTCCCCCAGGCTCCTTTTTTTTTTTTTTTTTTTTTTTTTTTTTTTTTCATGAAAGTACAAATGTGGGCTTGTCTGCTGGGCTTTTTTTTTTTTGTTGGGAGCTTTAAGTAGGCGGGTTTTTAATCCACCTGCCAACAAGACGGCTGGGACAAATTCCGCTGTGCTGGCCTGGAGAAACACTCAAAACTAAATTAAAGAAGAAAAAGAAAGAAAGGAGGAAAAAAAGGAGCAGCAACGGGTTTTCTCTGCTCTCTTTGAATAGCTGGTGTTGAACCGGGTCAGTGATTGACGTGAGAAACTGGAGGAGGACTCGTTCTGGTCTTGGAGACGCAGCTCAGCCTGCTCGGTTGTACTCATGCGGTTTTGAAACTTCATACCGGGCAGAGGAAAGGGATTAATTTTTTAATTTTTATCGGTGGCTTGACAGACAAGCAGTATTTTAAAAGCTTTTCTTGGGAGTTTAAAGTTTTTTGTTTTTTTTTAATAGCATCTTCAGGAACTGGAAATTTGAAGTGAACGCAGCGTTGTTGGCCGCACTCCCGGCGGAAACATGACATACAAATGATGTTTAACATTTCTATAGATGGAGGTTCATTCTCTAAAAACTTGGAGGACTTCGACTCTATCCGCAGTGTTCTCCTTTACAGGTCAGTAAAGCATTTAAACTGTCATCTACGTGAAGTTTTTAAAATTATACTGTTTTATACAAACCCTGAAGTTGTAGCTTGTGTTTGGATGAGGGCACTTTGTCAGAGGGTCTCTGAATACCGGAGGGGATTTAAAAACCTCGTGCGAGTCTGCAAGGAGCTGGAAATGAGACGGAGACAAAATAAAAGCACCAATTTCTGCGTGTGTGAACTACAAATTCAACAAACCCGGACTTTTATTGCCGCTGCTTCCTCAATTCTCGCATTTCTCTGCGGTCATTTAATTGTTATGGCGGTCAGAAGTCGGTTTAAAGCGACATTATCGTGGTTTTCGTACGTGAATTCCCTCGTGATATGTTATTTTGATAGATAAATGGTTACTTTTACGGCGTGGTATTCAAAAAAGTGACGTATATACGTTATGTCTTTATTATACATGTATTACAATCAGTGACATTTCCCTGTAAATATAATACGAGCAGGAATGCGGTGTTGTCTGTGTCGTCGCTGCATTATTTAATGGGATGAGAGCCTCGCGCTGCCAGGTAAACTGGCACATTCCTACCCGGTCGCTGCCACAAAGCGAAGAACAGCCCGCTCCGAAAGCTTGTGCGTTGTCAGGGGCAACTGCGCCTTCCACCAATCAGAGCGAGCGCACTCGCGTCACGTGACAGCAGCGCCGGAGCGCTCGTCAACGCTTACAACATGGCGATAGAAACATCACCGCTCGTTTGAGGTAAAAGTTTAGCTTGTTGTTCGCGAAAGCGTCGCAGGTAAACAACGTCGCGTGACAACAAAATGGCCTTTTTAGCAAATTCCCGCCAGTTTACCGAGAAAACTCACGCGGAAGAAGATGGTGCCGAGCGCGAGAGTGACTGTGAGTCTGCATCGAGTTACTACAGCTCCGACTACTCTGAGTAAGAAACAAACACTACAGACAACAATATGATAATAAAGCAGACAACATGAGACAACAGAAGCAGTTTAACATCGCATGAAATGAGTGCAGTTTAACAAGCAAGCTCACAAAACAAAGTTATCACTGTTTGTGAGGAGGAGATGCAGTAACCTGACACGTAACAGTCGTTTTCATGGCTTACATTGCAGATATGAAACAGAGGCTCTGGTGTGTGGCTTCACCTGATAGTTTATTTACATGTGTAAACTAAAGTTGGTTGTTTTTGTGAGCATAAGTCTGAGCATAAGCTTTGCCGAAGAGGGAGCGTCTCTCCTCCCTTGTGCTTTTCATAGCTTGAGGGAGTGTTTTCAGTTTGGGAGGTAAACCTTCATAAGTAATTGTATGCTTCCAGCCGTCCTCTGTAAATTTATGGATATCGTGTTAAAGCTGCTGGCCACAGGTTCTTCAAAGCAGGTTCAAAGGCAGAGAAACCAAAAGAAAAAATATCCAGCTTTAGTCCCTCCCATTCAGTCAGGCGCGTGGCTACGCTTTGTAAATATAGTACTTCTTAGTAGCGCTTGTGTGTTTGCTCATTGCAATATGCACAATAGCTGATAAAAGTTCATTTAGATATAGTATTTTTGAAGCAGTAATGGGGAGACAAGTTGGCTGCAACAGTTGCCCAAATACTGAAAAATATGCATGGATAATATGGATATCATGGCATGCAAGTTTGGGCATTTATTTTACATTTAACTTCATTAACACATCTATCACAATATCAATATCAACAATATGAACAAAATCTCAAATGATAAGTAGTCCGGTATCATCAAATCGATTAAATTCAATGCTTCGAATGTTTGTTTCCTCTCAGTGACTTGGAACCAGAATGGCTGGATGACATCCAGAAGAATGGCGAGCTTTTCTACCTGGAGCTGAGCGAGGGCGAAGAGGAGGCTGCGCTGGCCCAAGCCACCGCCAATCAAGGTGTATCCACTAATCATGTCCGCTTTAGTGAAAAGGAGGCGGAGATTATCACGGAGCAAAACAAGAAGCAGAGATGCGGATCGCGGGCGAAAGGCGAGCCAACGCTGAAAAGGCTAGCCAGGATCCTGAGGAGGAAACGCCGGCCGTCTCAGCGCAGAGGAGGAGGGAAGGATGGGGGTAAAGACAACTTATCGTCACCTCCGGCATCCATTCTGAAGAACCAGCCAGGTCAAAGGCAGGGTGTGACGGTTCAGCCACAGCAGCTGAAGGAAGTGTGTGTCTACCTCAACCCTAAACGTCTTGCAGGTCCGTCATCACCTCTCTGTGACAGTGGAGGCCTGCTGGAGGCACTGCTGGGGGTGGTGCATCGCTCTTCTTGGAGCAGAGTACAGGGAGACCCTGCAGTGGTCAGACAGGAGGAGAGACTGACTGTTCATGGATTAATACCCAACAGCCCCGCCATCAAATGTGGTCAAATCCTAATTGGTAAGACCATATTTCAGCCAGTTAGTTGCTTTTAACAGTTAAACTCAACTACAGAATACATTATTTCGTTTTTATTGTAAGTGGTCACCTTAAGTATGGTTGCAGTATTTTCTTTACAGTTTCAAAAAGGCGTATGAAGATATTCCACTAATACTACACTACACAAGTTAAACTGAAAGTACGTGGCTGTTTCTTACAAGGCCATGTACAAATTTCTTTACAAGCCTAGTCCCTCATTAAGGTATAAGAGCAAAAACATGTTGTCAGCCTTCTTAGCAGGGTATAATCAGGATCACGTTCAAGAGAGGTCAGAGCTATCCTAACCTGTTAAAGAATTCCTGGCTGGCCGATGGCATGCACACACACCTCAGTAGAGGAGGGATGTATTTGAGAAGCGTGAGCTTTAAAGCAGCATTTTATTTGGTTAAAAATAAAGTCGGTTTTACGACTGACCTTTAGCAGAAGGCACTCTTCATCCTCAAAAAGAGCCGGTTGCGCTCACAACCGGGAAAATGCAGCTATGCAGCAGCTATGATTTCAAAAACAGTCATAGTAGAGTCATGAACTAGCACTGACTCATTCATTTCCACACCGCACAAAAGCACTGCCAAAGCACAGGCTATGATTAATTACATAGTCATAGTCACACAGATTTCTTCAGAGAAAGAAGTCCAAAGCCTTAATAATGAGCGCAATTTACAAGTCAGAAAATGGTCACCATGCAACTCAAGTGCATGAACTATGATTTGAGAAAAATACTGCAAGAGCTAGCCTAGGTTTAGGAGTGAGGCTGCCCCATGTTGCTTAATATAGCTCAAGGCTCTTATTTTGTTGAATCCATAGTAACAACTACAAAGTAATACAAATCATTATCATAGTTTCACTTTTAAGCTCTGTGTTGTAAAACCACACAGTTCTTGTTAAAAATGTTTGTAGGATGTTTGATAGCTACTTCTCATTGCCAACGCCGAGCAACTATTTTCAGTCCTAGTGAAACTTTCAGCACAGCTCTGTGGAGTGACTGAACTCTTAATGCAGCTCTGGTCCTCTTGTAATCTGTCTGTTTGAACACTCAGCCTCTCTGAAGCGATTTTCTTCTATCAGGGCTAATGATCGGACAGTTTTTACCAGCAGACAGAGGAACGCCAGTTGTGCTTTACCACAAACGACTACCCACATGAGTTACTGTTTAGAGAGGCTTTTATGCAGCACAGCTACATGCTTAAACAATTAGAGCGGTTAAATACCTGAAATAGCTCTGTTACCGAGATGCTGGTGAGTCTGCATGCACACACAGCAGGTGAAGCTCTTTATTGGCCCTCCACAGCACAATTGGTGCAATCCATCAAATTCTTTTTAGCAGTGATCTTACAGAAGATATAAGCCAAGTCTAAGGGTCTGAAGTTTACAATAAATACTCCTTGATGGATCTGTACGTATCGGTTGGACATGTTGTCTCTCTAAATAATATGCAGGCCAAGTTTGGGATGCTTCCTGCTGTTTTCACTGGGAACGGGACCAGATTGCACCAAAAAATGAAGGCACGCTGCCATTTTTAAGACTTTGTTATTTTGTCAGTGTGTCTTGACTTTTGGTTGATTTCATTCCCTTTCTTGTGGACAGTTTACTTAAAGAGTATCTGCTTTTTGCTTTATAAGTAGCACTTCCTCCCTTGGTTTTTGATGCTAATATATTTCTTAGTTTAGATGTGAGGCTGTAAGCTGGTTAAACATACACTAGTAGCATTATTTAATACCATTACCTATTATTTTAATGTTCCTCTTCTGCATGCTTTTTCCAGGTGATGTGCTTGTAGCAGTGGACGATGTGGATGTGACTTCTGAAAACATTGAGAGGGTTCTTTCCTGCATCCCAGGACCAACACAGGTCAGTGTGTGTAAAAGCTCAGTAACAGCTTGTGTGCACAGTTGGCTGTCATGAACGCTACTGCCACACATTAAAACACCACTTTTTCCACATTAGATTAGCCTTCAAAATTTGTACGGTAGCATTTAGGTCTTGTCACAAACGGCAACCTCGAACAGTAAATACAGACATTAAATTACTTTGAAATACATCGGCTCTTCTAAGCTGCTAAAATGTGAATAGAAAGCAGAAGTCGGCGACGTTTACCGTTAGAAAACCCTCAATTACTGGGAAATTATCCTTTGATCGGTAGCTAAAAAATCCTTAGTCTGTGCCTCGGCCGTGCATTTTCACCAAAAAGCAGACCATCAAAAAGTAGGAATTTGCAAATGACAGAGTGTGTACGGATTGATGGCGAACACGACGGATAGACGGGACTGCGGTGCAACTCTTTTTTCGGTGCCACAGGAAGCTGTTGTGGGATTGAAAGCTCAGCTGATTAGAAGATGTAGTCGGAAACTAAATTACACTGTAGGGAAAGAGCAAGGGAGATTTTCTGGAAAAATACAAGGTTCCCCAGGCACCACGATGACTCTCAAAAAAAACTTGAAATAGAGTTGTATTGCTGACAGAATGATTGTTTTGTGTGTGAGTGTGTGTGAGTGTGTTTTGGAGGATGGTTTGTCTGTGTGCCAGCTCTCCCAGATGGAACGTAGACAGTACTTATTATATTCGGAGGGACAAATATTGGTATTAAAGTCAGTCCACCATGCCCTTTGCTAACCCCTTCAGTTACTCCTTCGTGTGTGTGTGTCCATCTATGAGCTTGTGCTAAATGACTGACATCAACAGACTGGAATTCCACTGAGAGCACACTCCAGTCTGACCACATCCTTATTATTTATGATGAGAGAAAGTGCTGCAGTTAGCCCACTCGGCCTCTTTACTCAGTGATTTCGTCAATTTCGGGGCCTATTTGAGCCTATTTTCTTCCATTTTTCATTTCTGAAGCCCTCTGCTCAGTCTGATGGAAGCTTCCTTCGTGAATCTAGAAGAATTGAGGATAGCTTTGAATCCACGACGGAGTGAGCCAGTCAGATTCACCAGTTGAAAGGGACATCACTTGGTGCTCCACCACTACTTGGCTCTTTTTTAATAATACCCCTAAAATTGGCTAAAATGGCTGGCAGCCCAGATGCAGGCGCCTGCTGGAAAGGCGGGTGGCCTGTGGTTTGTGCTGACAGACCTTGGAGACTTCTGGGAGTGATCGTTGGATTAGAAAAATACAGTTTCAACATTTTTGACCCTGGAATATGATCTTTTTTTTTCCTGAAAAATATTTGGTAGGCACCATATGATCTAGGACTGAGAAAATACAGACTTCCCATCTTTTTTTCAAATGACCACAATACCTCATTTATTTCTTTTAGCATAGTAAAGTGGCTTTCTTAGGTTTGTTGCAGACACAAACAATGCCTGGGTTTGGAACTGGACTCCCCATTCTTAAGCTATGTGTCTAAAACAATGTAAGTGGTCATGGAGTGTTCATTAAATTACATATTCCACATTGTGTGTTACAGTCAAACACCAAAATGTAGTTGGGGTGTGTCCAGTCAAGATGTAGTGGTTCAAGCTTATAACTGGATCTGCATGGTCCCTGGTGGTTTGAGGTCAAATCCCAGCAGAACCTCACGGTTCTGCTTGCCTTCCCTCTTTTCCACTGAATCCCTCGGTAAGGGTAAACTCCTCGGACATACCTCATTAGGGCTGTAAACAAATATTTTTATTGCTGATTAATCTGTTGATTACTTTTTAGATGAATCAATTAGTTGTTTGGTCAGAAAATTGTGAAAGATGTTGGATCAATGTTTCCCAAAACCCAAGATGACGTCTTCAAATGTCTTTTTTTTTGTCTGCAACCCAAAGATATTCAGTTTACTGTCATAGAGGATTAAAAAAAACAGAAATTACTCACATTTAGGAACCTGGACTGAGTTTTGACTTTTCTTTCTTAAGAAATGACTCCAAATGATTAATTATTTACATCGTTGTCAATTAATTGATTAATTGTTCCAGCTGTAGTCTTTATAAGAAACCGGTTTTACTCATTCAGGACTCCTGATCAGCAATTTCAACCAGAAATCTTCAGCACATTCTTCTAACTTTTCTGGATCCAGCTGCTCTTTGTCACATCTGGACTGTGGTTCTGATTTTCTTGAATTAACTTCAGTTTAGCTCCATAGATGGCCTTTCTTGCGCTGACAGGTTTCAGCCCAGAGTCAACACAATGTGTGAACAGGTATGCCACACATAGGCAGTCTAAAATGTGCACCGTATGTACTTTGTTAGTCTGAATATTTTAGTGTTTTGTTGACAGAGAACTTTCCTACTTTGATGCTTACAGGACATATTAACTTCCCTTTGGAGTCTTACAATCAATCAGGTTTGTTTTGGTCTTGTCCACCCTCTGATACAACTATACATGCGTGTTTGCTTTAGCCAGAACGTCATCAGAGGGCGACTGTAACTTAGAGATGTTCGCTGGCTCCTGAAGACAGTAGAATATCATAGAGGAGAAACTAAGCCTGTCCCACTGCACAGGGCACAGCCTGTGGTGATGTTTCAGTTTAGCAAGAGTCAGGCCAGCGGTCATGTTTCAAAGTTTGTAGCAGTGAAACCACCAATGTCTGTCTCAACTTTGCTTTGGTATTTTTTGCTTCCTCCTGATTGCCAAGACTTGGGAGAACAATTTTCAAATGCCAAAAGTCTTGTTCATTATAGTTCTCGTGCTGATTTGAACATATTTCAGTGAAATTAATTTCTGCTTTGTTTTTTTCTTTGTCTTTATGGTCATTTCATTATTTTCGCATTCATTTGACATCTCTGAAGCACGCATATTTTGATAGCCCAGGTTGTCCTGAAAACAGTTATTTGTAAAGCTTGATTGTGCATTATAGGGTTCATGTACACAGAATACTAATATACATATATCATCATGAAATTTTAGGGGTATCTGTGGAAGGCCTTCACACAGCCTCTTGTAGATATAATCTGATGTGGATGTAGTGTACAAGAAGAACTTAATGTAGCTTGGACAGATTATTTTAACTGGGACACCACAAAGTTGTAGTTTCGCATCATTCTCTGCATCTTGACTGCGTGTTTCCATGTGCGTGCGTGTTGAGTTTCCATGCAGCTCTGTGTCCACTGTGACTTTCTATGAATGGCAGTGTAAAATACTGGGGTATGGAAAGTAAAAATCACATGAAATAGAGAAGATAGGCTGTCTGTTGTCTTGCCACTGTTTCCTTGGGTTGCAGAGGTCTGGTTTTCATTTAGTCAGACACACACAGAAACACAAGCACACACACATAGTTCCCTGCTATTTGTTATGCTGCGGTTGGGTATGGATGTCAACGTCACTTTCTCTCTGACAGTCTGTTCGCTTTTTCAGCCTTTCTCGACTGAATGTGTAACGACTGAAGTTTTTTTTCTCCCCTTTGGAAGCCCGGCATATGTGCACACCTCTATTTTCCTAAAACAGACACATGAGCACCGTTAAGATTTCTTGCCAAGTATAATCATGTGGAGCCATAGTGACTTATTTTTAGAAATGAATGAAAACTGAGTGGGACTGGTAGGCAGGCTGATGCAACGATATTGTAACAGAAGAATTTTTTTCTTTTCCTTGTCACCATTTTCTGTCATATTTTCCTTCCCAGAGCTTGTCCAGTTCTTAATTTCTCTCCACATTTACCGCTCATGTGTTTCTCCTTTCCTCCAGGTGAGGCTCACCTTGGAGACGGTGGCTCTGGTGGACGACAGCAGTGCAAACGACACTTTGTCGGTCCGTAAGATGAAGACCTCTCCACCAGTCAGCCAGCTGGTGCGTTTGCTGTGGGGGGAGGACACAGCCGAACTTCAGATGTCCATAGGACACATCCCGCATATCGTCATGTACCTCTCACTTAAACTGGACTCAGCATCACCACAGGAGGAGGTCAGTTTGTACAATGTACAATTCTTAAATGCCATGGATAGAATTCTGCCATATTTCCCAGGCTGTCTTCTCAGAGTAAATAGGATATGTGGTTTGGTAGGGCTTGAAGATCGAGCTCACAGCCCCAGACGGGCCTGGCAGGCCAGTCTCTGTGGCGCAATCGGTTAGCGCGTTCGGCTGTTAACCGAAAGGTTGGTGGTTCAAGCCCACCCAGGGACGACATTTGTTTGTGCTCAAGTCACCAGATAATATTATGTAAATGAGTAACTTGGATTCTGTCATAAAGAGTTAGGTATAAAGAAAGCATGAGCAAATGGATAACTGTTACAGCAGAGTTGCATGATGCAGAGAGAACAGGACACACAGAAGCCACATGTCCTTGTATAAAACATCTTTTAATTCAAACATGGACAACACACAAAATGAGCTTCATAAGCCAGTTTCCATTGTTCTGAAATGACAAGAACATATACCAATAACTAATTTTAGAGGACTGTATTAGCAGCATTGTAACTCCAATTTCAGGACAATACGTAATACATGTAACCAAAAAGGGATTCATAATTTGAATTTTAATGAATTGACTAAACAAACAAAACTCCAGGGCCATAAACTTTTCTTCCATAGTCTACGAATTGGAGAGAGATGATAGATAACAAGAGCCTAGAGCTGAGTTATATTATTTATAGATGTCAACGTCACTTTCTCTCTGACAGTCTGTTCGCTTTTTCAGCCTTTCTCGACTGAATGTGTAACGACTGAAGTTTTTTTTCTCCCCTTTGGAAGCCCGGCATATGTGCACACCTCTATTTTCCTAAAACAGACACATGAGCACCGTTAAGATTTCCAATGGAAGCCAGTTTCCATTGTTCTGAAATGACAAGAACATATACCAATAACTAATTTTAGAGGACTGTATTAGCAGCATTGTAACTCCAATTTCAGGACAATACGTAATACATGTAACCAAAAAGGGATTCATAATTTGAATTTTAATGAATTGACTAAACAAACAAAACTCCAGGGCCATAAACTTTTCTTCCATAGTCTACGAATTGGAGAGAGATGATAGATAACAAGAGCCTAGAGCTGAGTTATATTATTTATCAGTCATTATCTGTGTCTAACCAGTTCAAGATCTGCAAAAGGTGGAGTTGTGCTTTCTAAAGAAATACATAAACAACCACTTAAAATCTCTGCATACACAGCAGTTTGTTTAAATGTATTTTCTGCAAAAGACTGCCAAATTAAAGTGCCATGATTACATTTTCTGCCTTACTGCCCAATGTGGTGGCTGGGGCCTGAAGATCGATCCCACACCCCCTGAAAAGGACACCAGGCCAGTCTCTGGAATGACACTCCCATACAGCCACAGAACCCTGCAGCTAATTATGCATTTCTTGATTGTGGGTAATTAAGCCTCATTCAGGTCATTCAGGCATTGCAGAGTCAACACCAGTCCTCCCAGCCTCGGAGTTTCTGTAAATGTCTACCTTAATGGCCTGCCCAATGTCCTGAAGTACATACCAACGACAGGTGGGTGGGGCTTGAACATGAAACCCTCTGGTATGTGCAGTAAGTACGTCTCTGTGGCGCAATTGGTTAGCGCGTTCGGCTGTTAACCGAAAGGTTGGTGGTTCAAGCCCACCCAGGGACGACAGTTTTGCCCTTAAGTGACAAGGTAACATCATTTACATGAACAACCTTACTGGCGAAAGTGACCAAAAAGTCAAATATATTTGACCAGACAGTGACTTTCAGAGAAGGAAACACCACGCCAATAGTTCCTGGGCAGATCACAAAACACAAATTTAAATTGACACGATCAAAGTTTCTGTTTTATTACCCAGGCCAACTTCTGAGTACATAGCAAATCCAGGTTGGTGGGGCTTGAAAATGATCCGCACGCCCCCTGGTGGTCATGCCAGAACTGTCTCTGTGGCGCAATTGGTTAGCGCGTTCGGCTGTTAACCGAAAGGTTGGTGGTTCAAGCCCACCCAGGGACGACAGTTTTGTGCGTAAGCACCCAAAGAGACCTTGAACCAACGATGAATTTCGGTTTCTGTTATCTCAGCTGTTTTCAGAGTTGCAGAATCAACTGGACACTCCATCGTTGCTGTTATGTCCTTGTGTCCAAACTGGAGGGACATTGGACAGAGCAAACCCCCTGTGTTATCGCATACGTAAAAAGGAATCTCTTGTGTCTCTTTTCTTCCTGTGCTTTGCCATCTTGAACTCTCTCTGGATGTCCTCCTTCACAAATCTTTTTTTAACAGAACCTGAACTTCATTGTTGGTTCAAGGCCACTTAGGCTCCTTTATGCTTGGTCTTGGGCTTAAGAGCTGTGCCCTGTGAAACAAAACAGTGTTTCCTGTCCAAAAGTCAAATATATTTGACCAGACAGTGACATTCAGAGGCGGAAACACCACACCAATAATTCCTGGGTAGAGCACAAAACACAAATTTAATATGTCACGATCAAAGTTTCTGTTTTATTACCCAGGCCAACTTCTGAGTACATAGCAAATCCAGGTCGGTGGGGCTTGAAAATGATCCGCACGCCCCCTGGTGGTCATGCCAGACCTGTCTCTGTGGCGCAATCGGTTAGCGCGTTCGGCTGTTAACCGAAAGGTTGGTGGTTCAAGCCCACCCAGGGACGACCGTTTTGCCCGTAAGTGACCAGGTAACATCATTTACATGAACAACCTTACTGGCGAAAGTGACCAAAAGTCAAATATATTTGACCAGACAGTGACATTCAGAGGAGGAAACACCACGCCAATAGTTCCTGGGCAGAGCACAAAACACAAATTTAATATGTCACGATCAAAGTTTCTGTTTTATTACCCAGGTCAACTTCTGAGTACATAGCAAATCCAGGTCTGTGGGGCTTGAAAATGATACTCACGCCCCCTGGTCAACATGCCAGACCTGTCTCTGTGGCGCAATCGGTTAGCGCGTTCGGCTGTTAACCGAAAGGTTGGTGGTTCAAGCCCACCCAGGGACGACAGTTTTGTGCGTAAGCACCCAAAGAGACCTTGAACCAACGATGAATTTCGGTTTCTGTTATCTCAGCTGGTGTCAGAGTTGCAGAATCAACTGGACACTCCATCGTTGCTGTTGTGTCCTTGTATCCAAACTGGAGGGACATTGGACAGAGCAAACCCCCTGTGTTATCACATACGTAAAAGGAAATCTCCCTGTGTGTCTTTCCTTCCTCTGGACTGCCATCTTGAACTCTCTCTGGATGTCCCCTTCACAAATCTTTTTTTAACAGAACCTGAACTTCATCGTTGGTTCAAGGTCACTTAGGCCCCTTTATGCTTGGTCTTGGGCTTAAGAGCTGTGAAACAAAACAGTGTTTCCTGTCCAAAAGTCAAATATATTTGACCAGACAGTGACATTCAGAGGCGGAAACACCACACCAATAATTCCTGGGTAGAGCACAAAACACAAATTTAATATGTCACGATCAAAGTTTATGCTTTATTACCCAGGTCAACTTCTGAGTACATAGCAAATCCAGGTTTGTGGGGCTTGAAAATGATGCTCACGCCCCCTGGTCGACATGTCAGACCTGTCTCTGTGGCGCAATCGGTTAGCGCGTTCGGCTGTTAACCGAAAGGTTGGTGGTTCAAGCCCACCCAGGGACGACAGTTTTGTGCGTAAGCACCCAAAGAGACCTTGAACCAACGATGAATTTCGGTTTCTGTTATCTCAGCTGGTGTCAGAGTTGCAGAATCAACTGGACACTCCATCGTTGCTGTTGTGTCCTTGTATCCAAACTGGAGGGACATTGGACAGAGCAAACCCCCTGTGTTATCACATACGTAAAAGGAAATCTCCCTGTGTGTCTTTCCTTCCTCTGGACTGCCATCTTGAACTCTCTCTGGATGTCCCCTTCACAAATCTTTTTATAACAGAACCTGAACTTCATCGTTGGTTCAAGGTCACTTAGGCCCCTTTATGCTTGGTCTTGGGCTTAAGAGCTGTGAAACAAAACAGTGTTTCCTGTCCAAAAGTCAAATATATTTGACCAGACAGTGACATTCAGAGGCGGAAACACCACACCAATAATTCCTGGGTAGAGCACAAAACACAAATTTAATATGTCACGATCAAAGTTTCTGTTTTATTACCCAGGCCAACTTCTGAGTACATAGCAAATCCAGGTCGGTGGGGCTTGAAAATGATCCGCACGCCCCCTGGTGGTCATGCCAGACCTGTCTCTGTGGCGCAATCGGTTAGCGCGTTCGGCTGTTAACCGAAAGGTTGGTGGTTCAAGCCCACCCAGGGACGACCGTTTTGCCCGTAAGTGACCAAGTAACATCATTTACATGAACAACCTTACTGGCGAAAGTGACCAAAAGTCAAATATATTTGACCAGACAGTGACATTCAGAGGAGGAAACACCACGCCAATAGTTCCTGGGCAGAGCATAAAACACAAATTTAATATGTCACGATCAAAGTTTCTGTTTTATTACCCAGGTCAACTTCTGAGTACATAGCAAATCCAGGTCTGTGGGGCTTGAAAATGATTGTCACGCCCCCTGGTTGACATGCCAGACCTGTCTCTGTGGCGCAATCGGTTAGCGCGTTCGGCTGTTAACCGAAAGGTTGGTGGTTCAAGCCCACCCAGGGACGGCAGTTTTGTGCGTAAGCACCCAAAGAGACCTTGAACCAACGATGAATTTCGGTTTCTGTTGTCTCCGCTGTTTTCAGAGTTGCAGAATCAACTGGACACTCCATCGTTGCTGTTAGGTCCTTGTATCCAAACTGGAGTGACATTGGACAGAGCAAACCCCCTGTGTTATCGCATACGTAAAAAGGAATCTCGTGTCTCTTTTCTTCCTGTGCTTTGTAGGGCCCGACCGATTTATCGGCGAGCCGATTAAATCGGCCGATTATAGCCCCTTTTCTGGTCCGAGTTTGATTCATGATAAATCCGTGGTATATTACTGAGATGATCAGTCGGTCTTCCTGTCGTCGTGAAGAGCAGTAGCTAATGGTGCCTTGTTGTAGGCCTAATGTTGGATGGTTGTCATGTTGATATGCTGCTTGACTCAGCAATAAAAAGGATTTGAAATTATTTCTCTGCCTTTAATTCTTTGTAGAAGTGTCTGAAAGGCTCAAAAGCAGCCATTTGTTCAAAAAAAAAAGTAAATATGTAGATATCTTACTTAAATTAATAAAATGTTAAAACTTTATATAAAAAAAAAAACGGCCGATTAATCGGTTATCGGATTTTTTCCCCCTAATAATCGGTATCGGCATCGGCCCCAAAAAATCCATATCGGTCGGGCCAGGTGTCTTTCCTTCCTGTGCTTCGCATCTTGAATTCTCTCTGGATGTCCCCTCAGCACGCCCCCTGGTGGTCATGCCAGACCTGTCTCTGTGGCGCAATCGGTTAGCGCGATCGGCAGTTAACCGAAAGGTTGGTGGTTCAAGCCCACCCAGGGACGACAGTTTTGCCCTTAAGTGACAAGGTAACATCATTTACATGAACAACCTTACTGTCGAAGGTGACCAAAAGTCAAACATATTTGACCAAACAGTGACATTCAGAGGCAGAAACACCACACCAATAATTCCTGGGTAGAGCACAAAACACAAATTTAATATGTCACGATCAAAGTTTCTGTTTTATTACCCAGGCCAACTTCTGAGTACATAGCAAATTCAGGTGGGTGGGGCTTGAAAATGATCCCCACGCCCCCTGGTGGTCATGCCAGAACTGTCTCTGTGGCGCAATTGGTTAGCGCGTTCGGCTGTTAACCGAAAGGTTGGTGGTTCAAGCCCACCCAGGGACGGCAGTTTTGTGCATATGCACCCGAAGAGACCTTGAACCAACAATGACTTTCGGTTTCTGTTATCTCAGCTGTTTTCAGAGTTGCAGAATCAACTGGACACTCTATCGTTGCTATTATGTCCTTGTATCTAAACTGGGTGGACATTGGACAGAGCAAACCCCCTGTGTTATCGCATACGTAAAAAGGAATCTCTTGTGTCTCCTTCCTTCCTGTGCTTTGCCATCTTGAACTCTCTCTGGATGTCCTCCTTCAAAAATCTTTTTTTAACAGAACCTGAACTTCATTGTTGGTTCAAGGCCACTTAGGCTCCTTTATGCTTGGTCTTGGGCTTAAGAGCTGTGCCCTGTGAAACAAAACAGTGTTTCCTGTCCAAAAGTCAAATATATTTGACCAGACAGTGACATTCAGAGGCAGAAACACCACACCAATAATTCCTGGGTAGAGCACAAAACACAAATTTAATATGTCACGATCAAAGTTTGTTTTATTACCCAGGCCAACTTCTGAGTACATAGCAAATCCAGGTCGGTGGGGCTTGAAAATGATCCACACGCCCCCTGGTGGTTAAGCTGGACCTGTCTCTGTGGCGCAATCGGTTAGCGCGTTCGGCTGTTAACCGAAAGGTTGGTGGTTCAAGCCCACCCAGGGACGACAGTTTTGTGCATAAGCACCCAAAGTGACCTTGAACCAACAATGAATTTCGGTTTCTGTTATCTCAGCTGGTGTCAGAGTTGCAGAATCAAATGAACACTGCATCATTGATGTTGTGTCCTTGTATCCAAATTGGAGGGACATTGGACAGAGCAAACCCCCTGTGTTATCACATAACTAAAAAGGAATCTCCTTGTGTGTCTTTCCTTCCTGTCCTTCGCATCTTGAACTCTCTCTGGATGTCCCCTTCAAAAATCTTTTTTTAATAGAACCTGAACTTCGTCGTTGGTTCAAGGTCACTTAGGCCCCTTTATGCTTGGTCTTGGGCTTAAGAGCTGTGAAACAAAGCAGTGTTTCCTGACCAAAGGTCAAATATATTTGACCAGACAGTGACATTCAGAGGCCACCAAGATTTCCTGGGCAAAGCACAAAACAAAAATTTCATATGTCACGATCAAAGTTTCTGTTTAATTACCCAGGCCAACTTTTGAGTACATAGCAAATTGAGGTTGGTGGGACTTGAAAATGATATGGTCGCCCCCTGGTGGTCATGCCAGACCTGTCTCTGTGGCGCAATTGGTTAGCGCGTTCGGCTGTTAACCGAAAGGTTGGTGGTTCAAGCCCACCCA
This sequence comes from Pagrus pagrus, assembly GCF_965226575.1. NCBI lineage: Eukaryota > Metazoa > Chordata > Actinopteri > Spariformes > Sparidae > Pagrus > Pagrus pagrus. The sequence continues at coordinate 8,104,261 of NC_140204.1, read as the reverse complement.
GGGACGACAGTTTTGTGCGTAAGCAGCCAGGTAACATCATGTACATCAATTTGCAAAGGTTCTTCTGATCCAAAGCCGATTGTAGATTACCCATTGCACTCGCTAATGTCAAGGTGGAACTATACATAATGGTGTCATCTGCATTACAATTTTGTTCTATGTTGTTAACATTACAACACAAATTATTATTCTATAATGGTAACACCATTTTGTATATTCAAATAGCTTGAACATAGACCATCGACTTGGACAGTTTGTGTTCTACCACTCAAGTTGTTTTCAAACTACTGAACTGCTTTTGTAGACAACCCTATGCTAACCAGCCCGTTTAACAGAAGAGAATGGTCTCCAGCCTTCAATTAAAGAGTTAAATGTGCTGCCTTCCATACATTAGGTATCATCTCTTTTTCTTAATAATTTCTTAAGGTATTTAGGCATAGTTATTTTGTCTGTAATAATTTCATTTTCCAACTTTAATGAATGTGGAATCAACATGTCCCTGGTGCCTGAAGACATTGACCTAAAGACCTTCTCAAATTTGGAGGCTTATTTAAGCTGTCACATTTCTTTAACATAAAATTCTGCTTCAGATTTATGGATTAGGGAAACACATTTGTTTCTTAGATAGCTAAAACTTATCCTGGACGTGTTACTTTTAGATTTTCTTGCAGTTGCCCAAACAAGATTTTGCTCATTAATGATATCTTAAAGCTGGTCTGACAACCAAGGGAGAACCTTTAAACTTATATTTTCTAAGAGGAGCATGCTTAGTTGTGTCTTATGTCTAAAAATAATGATTTAAAATATTGTAATTTCATCTCAGGGTCTGGAATCATCCTAGGTCCAGCCACATAAGTAAAGATCATGTAAAAAGGCTTGTTCACAAAAAGACTTAAAATCTCTCTTGGTCATTACACATGGTTTTAACTTTGGAAGCTTTGTGTCTCACAAAGCAAAAACATGATTGTTTGATTAGTATTCACTCACTTTGATCTTGTGCACCAGTTTAAAACCCATCACCTCACATCCTGATTGTTTATTGAAGGTAAATGTGTTTTTAATCTGTCTATGTGGGCAAACAATCGGTCGTAGGTATGCTAGTGGCCGAGCAACATAGCAGCTTCTCCTTTGTTGTTTAATGGCAGTCGACGTGCTTTTAGATGCATTACCTTTGTCCTCTGGATCGGGGGAGGTTAAAGTTCACAGCATTATGTCACACAAAAGGGCCATGGAGTGACACTCCCATACAGCCACAGAACCCTGCAGCTAATTATGCTTTTCCTGATTGTGGGTAATTAAGCCTCATTCAAGTCATTCAGGCATTGCAGAGTCAACACCAGTCCTCCCAGCCTCTGAGTTTCTGTAAATTTCTACCTTAATGGCCTGCCCAATGTCCTGAGGTACATACCAACGACCGGTGGGTGGGGCTTGAAGATGAAACTGGAATATGCTGCATGCAAGTCTCTGTGGCGCAATTGGTTAGCGCGTTCGGCTGTTAACCGAAAGGTTGGTGGTTCAAGCCCACCCAGGGACGGAGTTTTTGCCCTCAGGTGACCAGATAACATCATGTACATGTGTAGCCTTACTGTGGAAAGTGTTGCTGAATTGATAGGGCACATTATTAGTACCAATCAGAAGATAAAGGCTGTTGTTTCCCTCCCTGTGGGTCTTGGTAAAACCCGATGACTTTCTGTTCAAGGCAAGGCAATTTTACCTGTATAGAATATTTCATACATCAGTGCAATTCAGTGTGCTTTACAGGGTAATGAAAATACAGAAAAGGTAGAAGACTTACAAAACAAAAATGTAAATTTGCTGTCCTCTTCTTTGTTGCATAGATTTCAGTGGAAATCTTTATAACCACGTGGACTGTCCACAATACAACCTTAGAGATGTATCCTGATCATTAAGTGTTCGAGTGACCTGAGTTGTGTAGGGAATCCCAAGCCCAGGATTGGAAAGTTTTCTCAGAATATCTCTGATGTGAGTCAGACTCCTACCGAAAACTACTGCTCTGGACGTCTTCCAACACCTGCGGGTGCTACTAACAGAAAACAGAAGGAAAGGGGAGAAGTTGAGGCACAGCTCCTGTCAACAAATGATCTGTCACTTTAAAGCTGTGAACTCTACTTCCTCTCGGGTGAATCCACAGATGCCTATTTTGGCTGAAGTACAGCAGTCTATGAATAAAATAATTTTAATGGGGTTCATGCAGAGAGCGCTGTTTTCTCTCCCATAAGGTAGGACACCGTCAACTTGTAGTGAAGTGTTAATCCCAAAGTGTGTGTTTTGTTGCTCTGAGAAGCAAACTACTTATTTGCTGACCGTCATCTCCTACACTGTAATCTTATTTTCCCTGTGGACGACTATTGGCAGGTTGATGTTTTCTTTATGGTTGCACTTCATGGTTCTGCAGTTCCTTTCAGTATCTGCAAGCCAGAGTTTTACTGTTTTTCTCTCTCTCTTGACCTGAACGGCAGTCGAGATGGAGTGCACGGGTTGTCTGGAGCCACATCAGCCAGCAGCTGACTCTCCAAATGGCAGTGCCGCACAAGAGCCCCACTAAACTCCTACGACTTTGATTTTTTAGTCTTTTTATTGCAGGGTAGCAGGAGTTGGAGAGGTTCGGTGGTGGTATTTTTGAGTTTTAACAGTGTGATGTTTTTGTGACCTTAGCTCTTTTTGTTGCCTCTATGTGCAAACAAAATGTAACTGAAGTGTTTCAGTGTGTCAGTTGTTCTTTTTGTCTTTGTTCTTGTTGCCAAGGCTGAAAGGGCCCCGTTCATTCAAGGTTTTTATCCCCTCACCCACCACTCAATCCTCTGATCCTCTCAGCGGCTCAGCCCTTATCCACCCTGTATCCTTCAAAGTTGCCAGCATGCTGAGAGGAATACTAATATCACAAACAATACCCCAAATCTGGCCGGAGCGCTCTCTCATCTCTGCTTTATAGTTTGTATGAAGGGTTTTTTTTGTGTGTGTGACATTTGGTGCTGTGAAGTATTTGAGAGTTTCTCTGAGCTTCCAGTCAAATTCCTGTATTTCTTGAATCTGCTTTTCTTTTCTCTGGAAAGTAAACTGTAAAATATTTTAGTAACATTCATCTCCAAAGTGACATTTCCTTGTTTGTTCCACATAGAGAATGGGTTGGACAGAAACATTGTTGAGGTGGCAGAATAAACATCCAGCGGTTCATCTGTTCATTCCTCTTGGCTGTCCATGATTCAGAGGACACTGTTGCATCCAGCGACAGATATTTCACATTTTTATGTGCCGTTTTTCTGTCAACTAACCAAAGATTTCCCTTTCTGCTCGTGTATGATTTTCTTGGCGCGGGTTTAAAATGACACTTTGCTTCTTTGTGTGTTTGTGTGTGCAGGAGGAGATCTTGTACCAGTACCCAGTGTCTGAAGCATCCAGCCAGCTGAAAGGAGTGAGGGGGATTTTCCTTACGCTGTGTGACATGCTGGAGAACGTCACAGGAGGGCGGATCATCAGGTAAGGAAAAAATAATGTTGCAGCTATTTATTTTATATATATATATACAGCTGATTCAGTAGAGAGTTTTTTATTCATCAATCTGTGACTGAAAAATACATTTAAATCGACTTTTGTCCAACTAGCAGTTAAAACCCAAAGACCCCAAAGCAGCAAATCCTCACATTTAAGAAGCTCCAACCAGCAAATGTTTCACATTGTTGCTTGAGAAATTACTTAAACGATTCATGGATTATCAGAATAGTTGCCGATCAATTCTCCAAATTATATAATAATTGTTGCAGCTCTGTTTCTAATTTTCTGTCTTATCAACACAAAACATAACTGATTAACTGTTCTGAGTGGTTTTATTCTTACCATTTAATAATGTCTGAAAGTTATACGCCTATAATACTGCTTCTATACTCAAGTGTAATGGAGTTAGATAGTTCACCAGTTACCAGTGATACTGTAAGGTAATAATGTTTCTAACAATCAAGACCACATTTTCTCTAAACCCTCAAACTTCTTCAGACATAGTCCTGGTTGTTTCATGAGAAGGATGTGGGCATACTGAGGGTTTTTTTCTGAGAATTTCTTCCAACCTTTTTACCACTTTTAAGCCTTTGGCACTCAAGAAAAGATTGGCCCCTTTATATAAAGATTAAATTAAGGCATCAGCATTAATGTGGTGATGATGGAGGCGGTTTAAGTTCCCAAATTGTTTTTGTTGTAGCTCCTCAAACTTCTGAACTGTTCTGCCAGTTCGCTGCTGGATGTTTTGAATATCAACACAGTTCACAGTTGAGTTTAAAGCAACAGTGAGCAGGGAGACATTTTGGCAGTGGGGGGGAGATTTTTTACCTTGTATTGATGTTAACCCTACCCTACTTTTTTCTGTCACATGTCCTTAAATTGCAATCTTCTCCTCTGTAGTTCTTCTCTCCTGCTCGGGAAACATCTGGTCCATGTGGGCTACTGGAAGGACAGCAACAACCTGCTGGTCATCGGACTTCCTGCTGAGAGGTAGCGAGAGGCAGCGAACACACAGATACAGATTATTACACTGAGATAGAGCCGCTGCATTTTGTTTTAACTGCTGGCTGAAAAATCAATCAATTGATTCCATGTGGCAGGTGTAACAGATTTCGATGCAAGTGTGGTAATACATTTTGGAGAAGAGGAAACATTTCAGAGCACAATCTGTAAAAACAATTGAAAAGGACCATCAATTATTCTCAGTTTCAATGTGCACATGTGCTTCTTTTTGTCCTTTGCTGGCAGGATGAATATCTCTGTCAGGAGGTTGTAAAATTGTTCATGAAATGTGTCAGATCAGCCAACTTCGCTTTTAGCCGCCAGGTCAACCCGATCAATCATCCTCGGTATAGAAGTAAAAGCTCAAAAGTTTGATTCTTAAGGGAACACCCACGTGTAGACAGAACAATAAAGTATAAATTGCTTTTCCATCATGGTTCCTGGCAGTAAGTCCAAATATTTGATAAGAAGCTGAAGTTGATCCAAGTCTGCGTTTGACATTTTCCGTTTCCCTCCAGGGTTCCTCTGCTGTATCTGCAGACGGTGGTGGGAGATGTAGTCCGGACTCTAAAAGTGATGTACGGCTCCTTGGACAGGTTGGTCGCTCTCATCTTTCCTGTCGTCCCGCTGAGAGAGCTGGATGATACCTCCTTTCTCTGGCTATCTTTTTTATGCTTAATGCAAAACTGAAATAGTTTCACTAATTCAAAACACCAGTTGTATTTTACACAAAGTCTTTAATGTCTCAAACCTCTTTCCCCTCTACAATATCTTGACTTACATCTAAGACAGTCATTTCTTCATCGTGTCCTCCACAGGGCCTTCTGTAAGGTGGACCACGGTCCCCGGTTGGACCATTTCTTCTGCCTCTTCTTCCAGCAGCTCATCCAGCCATCTCGCTTGAGGGACGGCTCCTCAGCCTCGCCCACCGACGTCTCAGGGACACTTTTCCTCGACGGACTGCCGGCGGTCCGATGGCTCACGCTGCCTCCAGAAATCAAGGTGCATTTCTGTGTGTGTGTGTGTTTGAGGACTCTGGGACAAGAATATTATTGAAAGATCTAATTAAATCTTGGAGCAGTAGTTAGCCACAGGACAGTTAAAACAGATGGTTGTGTATCTCTGTTCTTGTGAATGTGATGTCATAAATGCAGCTATGGTGCCCTCTAGTGTCCACTGTTAGAAATGATAAATATCACTCAGACTGATTGAAGTTAGATTTAGATTTCATTTCAACCGGTCCTTGAATATATTTGATGAATGCAAATATTACTAATAAAACAACAAGAAACTGGACAGCACATTAGATTAAATATATTGTATCTTTGCCATTACGTGGCCCTCACATCTAACTTGTTGTGTTACATTAATGCAAACTTTGGGATTATTTTCTCTGCACATTGCAAATATTTTTAATACTGTTCCACATAACCATGTCAATATTTTGGCACATCTTAGTTTTAAACATTTAAACAGTTCTTTTCATCTTAAACATGTTTTTTAAAATATAATATCATGTGTTTCCTCTTTCCACAGATGGAGGTGGACACTGTTCTCTCTGATTTCGAGTCTTCTGATTTTGGAGAAATGGTGAGAACCTGTGTTACTCAGTTACACTATAACTGCACTGGTTGCTATTAAATTAATTGGAAACTATTGTAATAGTTATTTAATCGGTTTGAACAATATTTCTAACCAAAAACAGTAAAATTCTCTGATTCCAACTTCTTAAATGTGAATATTTTCTGGTTTCTTTCCTCCCCTTTGACAGTAAACTGAATATCTTTGAGTTGTGGATAACATTGTTGCTAAGTTATGTTCCTAAAATAAGACAGGCGACCACCATTTGAATAATGTCTCATTTGCTCTTCCAACATAAATCAATCTACATTCACTCACAAATTATTTGTCAAACTTTCAACAATGTCACCGTCCTGTGTCATCAGCCTCCTCCAATATTGGTGTCTTTGTTTTCTTTATTGCATTTTAATTTTTTGTCTTTATTGTTTTAACAGTCTGAGGACTTTTTTGGCCTGAGGCGTCTGTATGTAATTCTCGGCTCCTGTTTGTTCTACAAGGTAGGTGTCTTTTTCACCTTTTTGTACCGTTGAAGTATTCTGAAAGGCCACAGCATATACCGATCAAATACTTTTATGGCTGCAAGACAAAGAAATTATCAAAAAATGCTGGCTTCAGATCAATCCTCCCACCATTCTTCTTCTTTATCAGCAAAATCTATATAAATCTATATTTGACCTCAGAGGGAGAAGACCGATAATGTCCCAGACAGATTTGTTCAAGTTAAATAAAAGTGTAAATAGAAAAATGTCGCTGTCACACACACATGCTCCAGTGTGGCTTTATCCTATTTATATCCTCCCCCGAAGTCTAGACAGTTAACTGGCAACAACATGAGCCCAAGCTAACAGTCACTGTGTGCAGAAGATGACCTTTCACACGAGATAACACGATGAGCCTGTTCTGTGGCTCAGTGACAAATCATCAACCTAATTACTGTTTACATATTAACTAAGGTGGAGAAGGTAGCAGGACAGTGAGCAGTCGACTGCGTTGTATCTTTTGTGACAGTGAAGGTGTGAGAATCACCAAGTCCAAATTATTTTATCACTCATTTTTTTGTCGTGTCTGTGCACGATTTGTTTTATAGAGATAATAATGTTCCTTTTTATTTATATAGCATCCTTCAGATACAAACCAATACAAGGTGCTTTACTTGTATACATCAAAAATAAGACATTATGGAAAACATGAAAATTGCATTTAAAAGACGACAAAAACAAAAGCAAGCACATAAATTATTGGAGATTAAAAATAAGTTATGTCCCTACATTTTTCAACTTAATCATCCTTCCAGTCCTACCTGATCGCCAACCATCTCCCCAAAGAAGACCTGCTGGATGTGTGCCTGTACTGCCAGCACTACTGCCTGCTGCCGCTGGCGTCCGAGCAGCGAGTGGGTCAGCTGGTCATCTGGAGGGAGGTGTTTCCCCAGCAGAGAGCCAACGGCGGCGGCAGCGCAGCGCCAGGCTACAGCCAGCCGCAAGGACGACACTTTCTCCTCATAGTGGGGCTGGTAAGGCGATTGGTCCTGTTCATAAAACACACAGTTGAGGCAGTACATCAAGCTCAAGACAGTAAACCAACTACTTGCTAGTCCGTTTTATGTTTTTTACACACTGGTTGGCTTCCATTTGAGTAACAAAGGAAAAGACTGGCTGTCCTCTTCCTTTCATCGCAATATTTTTTATTGTACACATGATTTTTCCTCTGGTTGTCTTTATTTATCTCAGAGGCACTTCATGCAGTGTGTGCTGTTGGAAGCAGGAGGTTGTGCCTCACCAGCTTTGGGCTCTCCAGGACCTGATTGTGTTTACGTAGATCAGGTAAACCTTGTTGAACTTTAATATAAATTCCTGACATAGTACAAATGTTTGACACCTCTACATGAACAGAAACTAGTACTTCCTACTTCATTGTTTAGTTTGGTTACTGTTGCAGCCAAGAGAACCAAAACTAACCAAAGGTTCGATCTGACCCCAGGTGAAGGCCACCTTGCTGCAGCTGGAGGTGTTGGAGGCAGGTATAGAGGAGCGTCTGAATGCTCCGCCCGCTCCCTGCCTGTCCTGTGCAGACTGGTTCATTCCTGCCGCCACGGCCCGCGACCGCCTTGACAGCCTGGCCTCCTCTTCCCCCGTCCTCAGCAAGCTAGCCGGAGCAGTTAAAGGCTCCTCCACGGGCTCCAGAGGCCGCAGTCTGTTTCGGGAGAAGGCCCGGCGGTCCAGCCCCCAGAGGAGCCTGTCGGACAGCGGGAGTGAGGGGCAGATGGATGCTGCGTCAGGGTCTGGATCATCAGTGGCTCCAGGCCTCAGTCCACATTCCACGCCGGACTCGGCGAGGAAGCTGGGGGCGCGACGGGACTCGATGGGGTCTGGTGGGTCTGATGGGAGTGGAGGCAGCGGGGGCCTCTTCAAGGTACAGCTGTATTCTTAAATTGTAGAACTTGTGTTTATTGCTGTTTGGTTGTTTCTTTGTTAATTAGCAGTCTATAAAGTTGTTTTAAAGGATTTCTCATCGTAGGTAATCTTAGGTAATGTTTTAACATTCATGGTCAGCACCTTAACCACCAGGCTGCCTGAATACCCACAATCACAGATGTACTTTTTTGGTCTTTAAGGCCACATTTCTTGGGTTTTTGTGGGAAACAACTACAAGATTTGATGTTTTAAAGCTTAATCTCTGCGATAATACAAATGTTATTGGACCTTGTTCTTGTTATATTGTTTTAATTTTGAAATGTAATGTTCTTACTTCAGATTCCCAGGATGAAGCACCCAAACCCATTCTACCTGGGCACCTTGAAGAAGACTCTGACTGAAAGGGAGACAGAGGAGATGTATAACACCATGAAGTAGGTGATGGGGAACAGTCCTTTTCTTTCAGTCCAGTCACATATAAACAGTACGTCTGACCTCCCTGTCTTGTGTTTGTGACAGACTGACCTCGGGTGCAGAGAACACCTTGTTCCATTATGTCATGATGGAAACAGTTCAGGGGATCTTCATCGCTCCTACTCACAGAGAAGTGGCTCAGCTCAGCGGCTCCATCCACCCTCAGCTCATACGCAACTTCCACCACTGCTGCCTCTCCATACGTGCCGCGTTTCAGCAGAGCCTGCCAGCCAGGGTGAGTTTTGGGTTCAAAGGTCATTGTAGTTGGTTGTTGGTGCGAAAAGAACTCCCCGTCGGGGAATCGAACCCCGGTCTTCCGCGTGACAGGCGGAGATACTGTCCACTATACTAACGAGGAAGGTGACATTTGAGTTTCAGTGTGTCGTATTGGACCACACAAAACAAAACAAACGCTGCAGTAGCATGACAGGGGGTGCTGTCACTCTTAGCCTGCTTGATTTGGTCAAAATGGACCGTGTGTGTTCGCCGGGTTTGTTTTAGCTGTCAGTTGAATCCTGGTGTGGACTAAACAACCTGACCGACATCGCTTAGTAGTCCTCAGTCCAAAGTGGACTCTGGTGCGGTACGTTTGTGGGTTGTTGTTTTTTTTAAATATGTGATTTAAGCATTATTTTAAATAATTTATAAATCAGTGGGTTGATCCTGAACTGTTCAGGAAGCAATCAATATGTATAACTGTATATCTATGTAAATTAACTATGGTAACACTAATGGACGTCAACGCGGGTATTTTCTTTTTCTTCCTTTTGTCTTCATTGAAAAGATGCGGTCGATTTGTTGTTGAACAATAGAAATAATGCATGTACCATATATAAATAACATTTTCACCCTAAAACATAAACTTTGACAAGAAATTTAATTTATGGACTTACAGAATAATATCACAACCTCAAAAACACGGAATTAGACATGAATATTTGATAGTGGATTAGGCTTGATGGAGGTATACACTCTACTTAGTGCCAGTGGAGGCCTTGAGCTCTGTCACATTCCTCGGGACATTCCTGAGCACTTCCTAGTGAGTGCAGTTGCCACGAGGGGGTGTGCTTGGTCTTCAACAGTTTCTCTGTTGGTGGTACGTGTTAAGTGGCATTCACATGAACAGCACGAGGCGAGGTTTTCCAACAGAGCATTGTATTGTAACGAGATAATCAGCGTTCGCCTCACTAGTCCTTTTAATGTTGAGGCTGATTGGAGTGTGTACACAATAGAAACAATACAACAAAGGTCATTGTTCTGTGAAAAAGGAAAAGGAACTCCCCGTCGGGGAATCGAACCCCGGTCTTCCGCGTGACAGGCGGAGATACTGTCCACTATACTAACGAGGAAGGCTGAAGGAAGGGAGAGAACTGTTGGTTTTAGATTTGATCTCACCAGGAAGACGACAAAATATCAAAACGATATAATTGATATTGATTAATCTCCCTGATTTAATCATGCGGTTGTTTTTTTGTTTTTCTTCCCCGCAGGGTCGCCGGGCTGCAGACAGGCCTCAGGGCGGTGGTTGGGGTCTGGGTCCAGTCAAGGAACACGGGGTTCTGTTCCAGTGTAAACCTGAGAACTGGACCGACCAGAGGAAACCTGCTCCCACCATGACCTACTGGGTCATAGGGTACGTCAGCTTCCCCTTTGATCAGAAGTACGCGTCTGGTGAGATTCAGTTCTCGGGGAATGCGACCAGTCAGCTTTCTGTTTCAGCCCGGTTGATCATGTATCGTCCTCTGTGAACTGATCCGTGTGAGGAAATTTGATATTGCAGCAGCAAGAGACAGGATATAGCTGTAGTCAAGAGTGGTACTAGAGGACTGTAGGGAAAGGAAGGGATAACAATGACTTTGATCCACATACTGACACTGTGTTTCTTCTTAGAGCTCCAAATCTATTGATTCTGCTTTCACCTCAGTCTGCTGCTGTGACTGGAATGAGTAGGCAGCATAATGCTTGAGCTGAAAGGGAAAGAGGGAAGGAAAACTTTCCCATGTTGAGTTGATTGACGGTGCTTTGAATTTGTCTTGGAGAGGCTGCTGGTCTTGGTACTTCAAAGAGAAAAGAGAGAGCAGGGAAGTCAGAGGTCAAGTTAAAATTTGAGTTCAAAGGAAGAAAATGATCATGGGAGAGCGAGGGTCAAGAAGTTTCTGTAGCCTGTCCCCACAGGGATACACGCTTGTGAATAAACAGTCCAACAGTGGGAAAGAGCACATTTTTAACCTTCTTTCAGATTTTTTTTAACATTATCAGCTTCATTTCTCTTCTCAAAGAAAAAGAGTCACCCAGCTGTAGTGTAGATGTTTGCTTTTGGCTCTTACGGTGAATGTGTGCTTTGGTTTGTGTGATTGTGAGCGTCCTGAGACGTTTGAGTGTCATTGAAGACCAAAAAAACAACATTGCAATAGCTTCAGCAGATTGTGTGTTTGCCATCGTAGGAAGAGCTCTAAGATAAGATGAAATTTGAGTCATCCTGAGGGAAATGTTGCAATACAACAACACAACAAAGATCAGTGTTCTGTGAAAAAGGAAAAGGAACTCCCCGTCGGGGAATCGAACCCCGGTCTTCCGCGTGACAGGCGGAGATACTGTCCACTATACTAACGAGGAAGGCTGAAGAATTGAGGGACAACATGTCGTATTATAGCTGATATAGCCGGAAAAGAATAACAGGTCAGCTGTGTTCACGGGGCTTTGTGATTTCATTTCAGCCAATCCAAGGTGTAGACGATAAATACCTGTGACTACTGCAGAGTAGTTTGACACAGGACTGAATGCTGACTGTGCACATTCACATTGGAGATAAAAGCCAGCTGTTTGTTAGTTTGGAGGTTGTTGTTGTTGTTGTTGGTTCACACAGCAGCACCGATTTTGAAAAGAGTAACACGCAGATAGCCGTGCAGGGGACCAGGGGGGGACACCTCCTGAAATAGTCAACCAATGACAGATTCAAACCAGCAGGTTACAACCCGTGAGTCACAAGAGCAACAGAGTTGAGTCAGGGAGCAATAAAGAACTCCCCGTCGGGGAATCGAACCCCGGTCTTCCGCGTGACAGGCGGAGATACTGTCCACTATACTAACGAGGAAGGCTGACAACATTTGAGACAGCCCAATAGAAAAAATGGAACAAGTATGACTGTAGGATTTATGTAGTTTCCACAGAGAACTTTATAAATGTTTTTGAAAAGTGTATAATTAAGTTAATTATTCGTACATTTAGTGAATAAAAAAAATCACAGATGTAATCAAATGTGTTTTGTTGTTGTTGTTTCAGACGGATGCTGCTCGAGCCCGTCCCTCAGGAATTCTACGTGTGTTTCCACGACTCTGTGGCAGAGGTTCCTGTAGAGATGGCCTTCAGACTCTCCTTCGGCCTGGCCTTGTGATCTTCTCCCTTTAGATCAGTAAAGATGACGGACACACAAACCACAACTCAGGAGAACTGCTGACGCTTGTGGAAAGCACCTGAGAGAGAAAATGTGGGGATACTGTAAAAGACAGCTAAGTGGAGTCTGAATCTTATAGTGTGCCTCAGGTTTTCTGCAGATTGTGATGAAGCATTAAGGCAGTGGTAAGCAAATAGCAGGCTGAGTTCAAACCAGGTCATTTTTGTGCCTTGTTGCTCACCAGAGTGTGTGTGGGGGGGTGTTAATGTGTGCGTTTGTGCAGATGGAAAGCCACTCAGTCAGTAAATACCTCAGACACTTTGGTGGAAACCTCTAATGAGAGCAGACAAAACCTTCCACTGAGAGCAGTCGCCCCGACAGTTTGCTGCCATGAACTGGACTGAAACAAATCGTGCTCCGTGTTGACAGAGCAAATAAGGCTGTATTGATATTTTCACATTTGTATGCAGTGTTTCTTTATTTAAGATGTACAGTTTTTATATGAAATGGAGTCATTTGTTACAAAAATAAACATTGAGATTAATCAAACAAAACAGTTTCTCTTGTATTCTTTCAAAAACAAATTTGCTTGTCGCTGACGACCTTTGTCAATCTCTTAAGTACAATTTTTACATTATTAACAAAATGAAAAATAGTCTCCAAACCTACTTAACTCCACAAATGGAAATTATAAATATTTTATAATGCTCGACTGGTACACAGATTTTTATTCCGTTACAATGTACATGATTGAATTGTGATCACTGCAGAAAAAACCCAACATTATTATTAATATGACACAGCTGTGGAGGCCCATTTCTGCCAGTTAAAGAAAAAAGAAATTAAAACGAAGCTTGATGAAAATAATTCTTCCCACGGTAAAGTCAAAATTATACGATAAAAGCTGAAATTTTTAGATAAAAAGTTGGAATTGTGAGATAAAAAAGCAAACATTGATCTTAAGTTTGACTTTTTTTCTCATAATATAATTTTTTTACGTCATAATTATGTATTTTTATCTCGTAATCATAACTTAGGCTAAGTTTGCATCATTTCTTTTTCTTTAACTGGCAGAAATAGGCTTCCACACACAGCCGACGGAAAATAGATAAAAAAGTAAATCCATTTTGTATTTAGATTTTTGTTAAAGTTCAAATCATATTTTCCACATCTGTGAAGCAACAAGTATCCGTGTATTGTAAATTTCTCCGACCACGTCAACAGTACGATCCCATCATGTTCTGATGTAGTTTAAACAAAACTACAACTGCGTCCCTTTGTAGTTGTAGTTCAAGCTGCGCTCTGAACAAGCAGCAGGTTCCTCTTGTAACAGTCGAGGCTGCAGAGAGGAACCCCGGTCTTGGAGCAGGAGTACTTCTTCAGGTTGGTGCATCCGCTGACCCCGCAGTTCACCGGCGCTGCTGGTGGAGGACGAGGAGGCACCGAGGCCGGAGGGGGGACCCCTGTGGGGAAGGAGATGGCCATGCCCAGAGCGCAGTCGCTGTAACGGATCATGGGACACTGACTCTGCTTGGCCTTTCTCTCTTTCATGCTCTTGATCTTGGCCTTGCTGGTTTTTGTCAGTCTCTCTATCGTCTGGTTCTTGCTATCTTCTGCCTTCTTGGCGGCCTGCAGGCGTCTCTTTCGGGCTCGCTCCTCCCGCTTCAGCATCATCTCAGCGGTCATCTCCTTCTCCTTGTAACCCATGGGGAGCTCCAGGAGAGGCTGGCTCTGCTGCTTGTGTAGCAGGGCTTTCTGGACACAAAAACAACAGAAAACACTCAGAGAAAAGCATTTTTGATCTACAGGGAACCGAAGTAAAACATTTTCTGCTTTCTCACCTGTCTGGCTGTGAGCAACGACTCGTCAACCTCCTTCTTCAGCTCTCCGTTGTCATCGAGCTCTCCCTTCTCCAGAGCGTCTAGCCATCTCTCCTCCTCGTCCACAGGCCCGCCCAGCATGGAGTCCGAGTCCATGTCTGGCATTGGGGATGTGGCCAGGTTGCTGTCCTCATCTGATACAGAACAAACAAGATACACATGATGAATTTATTGTCTTTACTGTGCATAAAATATGGCTGCTATAAAAGTAACGTTGTGTATATACTTATTCATTGTCTAACATTAAGCTGACTTATTTCCGGTCACTATGATGCGAACCGCCTACTCTCTGTGGCCGACTGACCGCTGCTGGGTGAACGCGTCACTAACTGTTCGCTGCTTGTGATATTTTCCGGGAAAGTCGCCACCGACACCCAGTGTGCATCTTTGGTATCGCAGCAAATGCAAGGGCTTTGATCAGTGGGCCAATCATCAGTGTCACCTCATTCAACAGATATTTATTTACATGAAAACCTATTTATTATTATAACTTTAAGTCAGCAGGCTGTGTTTGTAACTTACCCAGCCAGGCCCGATACTGCTCAAGAGGTACAGAGGGCTCATCATCATCCTCATCGTCATCTTCATCGTCGTCATCGTCATCATCAATGTCATTATTATGAATAATCATCAAGGGAGAAGGAGGACGAGCCACACCGGGATGCACAGTGAAGGTGGGAACACTGTTACAAGAAAAACCTCATTCAGCGATCCTGTTCTGATGATACTGAGCACAAACACAGACAGGCGGCACCCGTCTCACCTCTTGGTCCCCAGCGTCTGTCCTCCCAGTTTGATCTTGAGTCGGAGCTGCGGGGGAGGCCGAGGGACCATGACGGGCTCGGGCTCCGGGGCCTCAGGGAGGCTGTGGTGCTTCCTCTTGTGCTTCTTGTGTTTTTTGTGTTTCCGCTTGTGAACGCTGTGCAGGCTAGAGCTGCCTTCACCTGCAGAGGAGGACAGGAAAGCAGAAATCGATACATTCGAAATATAAGAGCTACTAAATCAAGGTTGCTTTTAGACCAAAATGACCATTTTCCATTACATACAGCTGCATCTATGTTGGTCAAAAAGTTCAGTCAGTTCAACCGCACCACAAACCCTGAAAAGTCTTTAAAATGACCAGAATTTGAATCAGTAAACCTAAAGCAGATTCACCACCAATGTATGGAGGGAAGCAAACACATTTTTATGTACTGATCTCTCAAATGTAGTTTTCTAACATTTGAAACATGGAGGCAGGATGTTGATACCAATATATATGTAGTAGGCCAATATCGGCCAGCCGATAAAATCGTTTTGGCTCTGTTAAATGCCAATGACCTTGTGTGTACTTACCGAGAAACCTGGGGTGAATCATGTCTTTTCTTTTCCCCATTGAAACGACGGCAGGGATGTAAACAGCGAGGACAGGACAGCCAGTCTGCAGCTCTACATAGCAGCAAAAACCTCGAAACTGAAGAGAAAACAGAGCTGCCTCTGCAGAAGAGACACACATCTAGTTAAAACAACGGCACTTAGCTGAGCCACAAGAACAAACTCCCCTTTCTGTTTATATTATCAGGCTCATGTGAACGAGGTTAGCTTTAGCTTAAAGTGTACCTTATGTAGCCGGGAGGTCGCTCACATTTGCTAGCAGCATTCAACTGAAGGAAATTCCATTGCAGAACACACTTAAGTTAATATTATGGAAAGAAAACTTGAAACAATTTTGACTGTAACAGATGTAAACAATACGCTAAAGTTACAGTAATAGTTAGCACAAGTAAGCTAGGCTAACAACACGGAAGTCCAGTTCCTTCGTCATTTCCGGTAGTTTTGAGCGTTCGAGACGTTTGGCTGCCTACTAGCGGCGTCGAAGAAGAATTAAACCGGCGAGTTTCACTCGAGATTCAAGAGTTTACCGTCATTTTCTTTAATTTACAGCGATTTAAACGAGAAGAGAGCAAAAACTAAAGCGAAGCTATTTCGTTAATCAGCACCGGGAACCGTTAGCTTTACTTGTGTTTTTGTTTTACAGCCTGGGTAGTGTAGTTCTCGTTCCGAACACGACAGATGACCGCTGTCCGATTTCGGGTCTGTCAAGGAATACATTAACCAGAATCCACCGCGGCAGTGGAGGCGAGATACGCAAGGTCAGTTACAACAGCTGAACGTGTCCGAGTTAACCGTAAAAACTGTTAAAATACATTTAATTTATCCTGTTTAATTTATATTCACCTGTTTGGTTTAGAGTCTCAGACAGTGTGAGCTCCTGTTCGTGTCTCTGTTAGCTCACTTTGACGCAGGTTAGTTGGTTATTTACAGTAATTTGAACGTCACAGTGCAGCTGGTCTGATTTAACTCACACTTATGTTGGTGTAAACACGCCGGAAGTGCCGGTGTATATTTTATACGTTTAGAGTCAAACTGGAAATACAAACACAAACATACAGACGTAGTATTGTCGCTGTTTTCAGTGATTAGGCAACAGGTGGAAGCTGCATACATAATGTAACACCTCACCTTCACCTGTATGTGAGAGCAACAGTGGTTTTGTGTTCAGGACAGGAGCCATGAATTACGCTCGGTTTCTGACAGCTGTCAGTGCAGCCAGGAAGCCTTCCCCCATCAGGATGCTGAGTGAGTACTTCATCTGATTTATACTTTGTGAAAAAGACTAATGTCAGAATAGTGGCAGGTGTGTGGTATGTAGTGGAACCAGAGCTACCTGCCCAGGTGAAACAACGCCCTGTGAGAGTGTTTGCTGCTTGTCACAGTCTTCTGAGATGGTAGACTACATCATCAAGACATCATCTTGACATGTATCTATATATCTGCAAGACAGGAACTCAGGATCTCAACATATTTTAGTTTAACTGGCACAAACTTGTATTACTTGACTTTTTGGGGGGGTGAAAATGAGGATAAAACTTAATGAAAAGTTACAGTTTTTAATCATTTACATGCAGCCAACTTGGTGCTGTTAATCACTGTTTCACTATTTGGCCATCTCCCAAATATTAACCACTTCAAAATGTCCTGTTCTGACCAAATCATAGTTGTTAAAAACAACAAATATACTTATAAACTGTTTCTGTATCTGTCAGCTGTGTCTTCTCACCTGCAAACTCTTCAAATATGTTCAGTAGTTACTTGAGAGCAACCTATTAAGTAACTAACTTCGTCATTTCTTGTGAAGTTTATACTGTAGGTTGGTCTGTCTCTCACATTAGGATCTTATAACGTGCCTTGTGACTGCAGTTTGAGATCTTCTCTGTCTCCTCCTGTATGAAGCCGAGCTGCAGCAGCGGTCGCCCCCCTCCCTGATCTCTTTGGCCGGAGGAGCGCCCAACCCCAACACCTTCCCCTTCCAGTCGGCGACCATCCAGGTGAAGAACGGACAGACGATCGCCTTCGACGAGGTGGCGATGAACAGGGCTCTGCAGTACTCTGCCTCCAGTGGGTGAGAGGCCGAGACAGGAATGCTTGAAGTCTTCTTCGTGAGATTAAAATGTGATAATTTCAAGATACAGTATGAGGTTATTTATAGATATTATCAGCCCAAGATCTTACGTTTACTTTAAATTGCGTCGATAAAGTGTGCAGGAGTGTGTGGAGGTTATCATCCTGCTGCAACCCTTATCTTTTTATGACCACCTCTGTAAACAAAGCCGCAAGTGACTCCACCAGTTAACAGTGGTAATGGGTTTATATAAGCTGTCTAGAGACACTTTATACAAGTAAAGAGTAACTTAAACTGAAGTACTTAAGTAAAATATCGAGGTACATGTACTCTACCTAGTAGTGTTTCCACTTTCACTCACTTATTGTAGCTTTTACTCCATTACATTTATTTCACAACTTTAGTCACTAGTTACTTTAAAGAACTCAGAACTTGACCAAAAAAAAATATTTCCAATAATCGAAAAAATCCAATAATCCAATCCACTAATTGGTCGGACCGATAGTTAGTCGATCCCTAACAAAAGACTAAAAAAAGTCCTTTCCTACGTAGAATACCCGAGCTGCTGACGTGGATGAAGAACCTGCAGAAGAACCTCCACAACCCGCCGACCGCCGGCTACACCCCGGAGAACGGCCAGATGGACGTGTGTGTGACCACCGGCAGCCAGGAGGGACTCTGTAAGGTAACTTGGACACCAACAGTTCTCTAAAATCACTCGGCCTGTACGGCTGATTCTTGCATGAGGCTCGTTGATTCCCAACATGTTTCTGGTCCTGTTTGTTCACTTTCTTCAGGTGTTTGAGATGCTGGTGAACCCTGGAGACAACGTTCTGCTGGATGCTCCCACGTATTCAGGCACACTCGCCTCAGTGAGAGAAATCCTTTATAACAACACACACATTCACATATTTACTCAACCGTCTGTAACCTTGTGGCTTCCTCGTTTCCTGTAAGCTTGAGCCGCTCGGTTGCAACCTCATCAACGTCTCCAGCGATCACCACGGGATGATACCCGCAGCCCTGAAGGAGGTTCTGTCTCGGTGGGACCCCTCAGAGGTCCACAAGCCCGGCAGCACCGCTCCGAAGATCCTCTACACCATCCCCAACGGAGGAAACCCTACCGGTGCCTCCATGACGACGCAGAGGAAACAGGAAGTGTATGAGGTTTGTCCTCCCTGCTGATGAAGCTATGAGTCTCGGGGACGCAGTCAGTGGAGCGCTGGCTCTATTAATTAGAGCTCGTTGTGAGGCTGATTTCCCTGCTGATTCACGCTGTCGTTTTCTATTAACGTCTGTTTAATAGCTGGCCAGGCAGTATGACATGCTCATCATCGAGGACGACCCCTACTACTTCCTGCAGTTTGACAAGGTACTAAAAGAGTTCACTCACCTCCTTATTTTTGTCTTTTACTGAGGTAAAGCAGATCAGTCCTCTCTGTTGTAACCTAAAGGTCTGACTTTTATACAAACTGATTTATGTCGTCGTGTGTTCGGCAGCCGTGGTCTCCCACGTTTCTCTCCATGGACGTCGACGGGAGGATCATCAGGACAGACTCCTTCTCAAAGATCCTGTCTTCAGGGTGAGTGTGTGGATCTGTGTGTGTGTGTGTGTGTGTGTGTGTGTTTGTCTTTAAAACCAGTGCACGTGAAGCTCTGAGTCTGACTCATAACAGCTTTGGCAAGTTTCAGGCTTAGTCTGTAGGACAATATATATTTTTAGAGCAACATACAATGAAATAAAGTGAAGGGAAGAACTATTCTGTCGGTTAAGGGATGAATATTTCAAGTGAAATCAGGTTAAATATTTACACATGTGCTCCGCTGTGGGAGAAGTTACATGCATAACTGCACAAGCGTGACTTCTCGTCTCTCTGTGTGTTTTGGTTTCAGGCTGAGGATCGGTTTTGTAACCGGTCCCAAACCGCTTGTAGACCGCGTGGTGCTTCACATCCAGGCCTCGACGATGCACACCAGTACCTTCACACAGGTACACACAACCTTAACATACATAACAGCACCACACCCTCTTCAGTCAGCATGCTGCTTTACTGGTTTAAATGCAAGCAGTTTCTCTCAGCTGTGAGGAGGAACTCTGTTGTTCGTGGATTTACGTTTATTCCTGGATAAATGGTGTGGAAGACAGTGCTCAGACACTTGAACCACTTTTTCCAAATACTTGTGAGTGCCAATGATGAAGCATATTTTTGAGCAGAGTCATCTTCAGTGAGACGGCGTGGTGTGGTTTGTGAATCCTATTAACACGTTGTGGCATGTCTGGATCAGCAGCAGCTGCAGAGGAGGTTTTAATAAGGCAGCAGATTAATTAAAATCTGCCGTCATCCTCCTCTGATTCAATCCTCGCCTCGGCTCTTTCATCTAATCTGTCCTGAAATGTTGGCAGAGATTTAAAAAAGCATTCACACATGTACTGAATCGTCTTTCACATGATGAAAAAGTGGAAACACGAACATACAAAAGAGAAAGGTGTGTCCTGAGTCGTCATCTTATATCACCTCTGTCCTGTTTCCTCTCAGCTCATGGTGTCTCAGCTGTTGCACAACTGGGGCCAAGAGGGTTTCCTCCAACATATAGACCGGTACGTAACTTCCCACAATGCTGACTGGTCGGACTTTTTAAGACAACAGCTGCATGCATTTTAAACACATAAAGGGAGGGACAGCAGTGCATGAAACTGTTTTTCTCTCTTTCTCGCAGGGTGATCGAGTTTTACAGCAAACAACGCGACGCCATGATCAGCTCTGCAGACAAGTGGCTCAAAGGTTAGTGTGTGGAAAAAGTAGAAAAACAAGAAGTTCTGACAGAGTACTGGCATCCAAACGAGTTCACAGGATGATGATTAAGCCAGTAGATTAACCTCTCTGTGCATCAGAGTTTTTAAATATGGAGTCTGTGACATCATTCAACCAGCAAACACTGATTTGTCAGAGCTGGAAGGGGCAAGTAACTGTAGTGACAGAGAGTACAGCGAACAGTGTTTGTGTGATTACTCTCACTGCCACAAGGGGGAGACAGAAGTAAACACTGAATGCATTTTGGTGAGAAACTCCACGTATACACAGTTTGTTTGTCTACAAGAAAACACCATGAGGTTCCTTTAATACTCTTTAAAAAATGTTATCAATCCCCCAAAATGAAAACCTGTAGAAAGCCCGCTCTGACATAAGAGGGCTCCTGTCCAGACTGTCCAATCAATAGTATAATTGGCGGCCAGCTGTTGTCTTTAAGTTGAAGAGTCTGTAATAGACTGTCTGTTGTCCAGTTTGGTTGCATGTCTCAGACTTTCTACTGAGGCAGCAGCGAGGAAGACCACAGCAGAGACATCCTGCCCACAATGAGTCAGAAAACACACCCACGTGTTTCTTTCCTTTCTCTAAACTGTGTGTGTTTGTTTGTGTGTGCAGATGTAGCAGAGTGGCACGCCCCATCTGCAGGCATGTTCCTGTGGATGAAACTAAAGGGCATCGCTGATACCCAGCAGCTCATTATGAAGAAAGCCTTGGAGAAAGAGGTCGGCACACAACCTGATCCTTTTTATTTCACTTTTAAACCCTTGCATGTGAACTTCTTGTGATGTATTATGGAACAAGACCCCAATTAACTCTGTCCACTGAAGGTCAGCACACACTGACTGTACTCCAGTATGCTAATCACAGTTACCCAGGGTGCATTTCTGTCCCTTTTCCTCTCTGTTGCTCTGTTTGAGAGCGATGTTTTTGCACCAGGGGCAAGGCAGGGTTTTTTTGTGTCTGAACAGAGTGTAGGATGGTGCATGTAAAGCGGCCATTATGTGCACTGTGAGTGGGTTCAGCAGCTGAGTGTTTTCCCTCCCACACACACACACACACACACACACACACACACACACACACACAAAGCATTTGTAAATCCCTGCTAGCCAATAGCTTATTGGCTGTGGCTAAATAAGAGTGGGCACAATCAGGCTTTTCCAAGGTCTGCACAGTAGGCGTCAGGATATTAAAAACTTCCACACAGCAGATAGTAAAGAGTCTCTGTTTCCTGAGCTACCAGAGCAGGAAAAACAGAGACTCTCTGTCTGAGTTTTATCTTTCCCATCATTCAAAGCTGTTATAATTGCCTTCGGGCCGTTCTCCGTGTGATGCAGTGGATCGTAACAGGCGGTCGCAGATTTCTAGGCAGCGATATTTCTGTTAAAGTCACACGCTCCACTCCACTTGGCTGAAACATGAGCATGTTGGTAGACGTGTCCAGAATAAACAACATATTGAGGCCTAGTCTACATTTAAGATGTAGAAACTATTCCTCGTGTCTTCTTCATTTTGTGTCGTCCTGAAACTGTTCACAGAGAGGAGTGACTGATCAGTCTGACCTTGGTAGCGTGAAATAAAGCTGTTTAAAAACTGAGAAACAAGAAAGGTAATGGCATTATGAAGTAACATGAGTCATGTGTGTGTTTGTGTGTGTGCACTGAAGGTGCTGCTGGTTCCCGGAGGCGTCTTCATGATCAACAGTAGTGAGCCCTGTCCCTACGTCAGAGCGGCCTTTTCTCTGGCCACACCAGAGCAGATGGATGAGGTACACACAAACACACACAAGAACACAAACACACACACTTCTTTACTGACTTTAATCTCTCGCAAATCTTTCCCCAGGCTTTCAGAAGACTCTCTTCTCTCATCAAAGAGGCTTTGTGATCAAAGATTTACTTCTCCTGGAAGATGCTGGATTTTATTGAACTTACTTGAGAATATATAATTACGTTGCTGCAAACTTGCTGCCTTTTAGCAACAATCAGGGTTTTTAGTGTCAACCAGGTCATTTACATGAATCGTGTAGATCCAGAAAGTGATTTACCTTCGCAAATGTGTCAAAAACTTGAGGAAATGTTTGTTTGGACGCAACAGTGCAACACTTTCTCTAAATTTGAGGTACTTGTACTTTAATTGAGTATTTCTATATTCTGCTACTGTAGACTTCTACTCCACTACATTTAAAACATCAGTTACTAGTTTACTTCACAGATTCAGATCAAAAATACAAAATGTAATCAATAAGTTCTCATGATGTTATCTCAACACTAAGGCTTTATTTACCCCCAGGGGTAGAATTCACAAGTATATGAATTAATATTTAAATGAATTATGATTTCCTCCACATTTACCAACAAGTGATGAACACGTTAAAGATCCTATATTGTAGAAAGTGAAAGCAGGTCTAGGTGTTGCATAAATACTATAATAAAAGTATCAAAATCCACGGAGAGATCCACGCGGCTGTATTCAGAAACTGTGCCTTTGAACGTGCCGTCAGGACTTCTGTAGAGCTGCTGTAGAAACATGGTGGGCGGTTCCTGCTCAGGCCTGTGAGAGCTGACCAATCAGAGCAGACTAGGGTTTTAATGACGGGGGGTCTTAAGAAGACAGGCGCTAAAACAGAGCGTTCAGACCGAGGGTGAATAGAGGTGCTGCAGCAATGTACACACCAGAAACTAAACTATGAACCTGTAAATGAGCAGAACACAAGACCTTTAATGCATCAATAAATAGAATCCAGTCTGAACTGGACTTTTACTTTTGGTACCAAAGTATTTTTTGACACTAATACTGTTCAATAAAGGACATCTACATTGTGGTATTATGACTTGCAAACGTGCATGTGAAACATTTGTACAAGAAAGGAGACTTGATGACGCATGATGTGTGTTTGTCAATATTTTAATATTGTGTAGCATCTGACTATATTTGTACAAGAGTCAATAAGAGACATTGATTTGTATTAAATGTTCATCATTGACAGCTAGTTATAGAAAGAAAGAAAAAGACGGTTGTTCCTCTCAGAAGTTGTTTCTCTAAACTTGCACTCCACAGTGAAGATGTCTTTATAGAATAAAGTTTACATCATTCTGTATTTTGTCTTTTGTGTCACTGCTGCTTCACTAAAACATCATACAGATCAAACACTTCAGCCTAAAACACAGATTGCATGGTGCATGGTTTTTTCCTCTAAAGGGTAAACACACTTTTCGCAATATCTGTGGGTTATCGCTGGTCGAGACACGTCCGTTTCACAATAAACTTGTCCTTAAAACTAAAACTGTTTCCCCTTCTCCATGCAGCTTTGAAGTAGGTCAAATTGTGCCAGACGCTGACACAAAAACCAACACCAATGTTCAGAAACCACGTTTTGTTTCAAAATACATTTGGGGAAGGGAATGGGTTTTTGCAGGAGCTTTGAGATTTAAAAGTAAAACCACACCATGTAGTCCGGGGGCTAATCTGCTGGATTATGTTATTGATTTAGGATTCTGTTTTGCTGCTATCATTGGTCACAGAAGAAAAAAAAAAGATATCTAAAACCTGTGCTCATACTCATCATTATTCAGCAGACAGGACCTGCACCTGCTGACACCAACATTGTCCGTCTATTGGTTGAAACTGTGTTTTTTCCCTTTGTACAGACTTTCTCCCTGCTGTGTTAATATGTAGCACTCTGTGAGCTCTTAGAGGTGTTTGTGGAGAGCTGAAACATTCATCTGTAGAGGAGAAATTGGGTCAGAGGGGCGGCTTGAAAACCTGGGTTTTGCAACACTGGTTTATTGTGAGGAAAGGTATTTAAATCTTCTCATAAAGACTGCAAAGGAGGCCCAGTGTTAAACTATGGAGTCATTAATGAGTAAATAGTATTAGGCAGGTCTACGGTGTACAGTGACAAGTACAGCACCAAACTTCACGAGACAAAGATTCAAACTTAAACACAACCACACACACTCATTCCTGTAAATATCCATGGTTTCTATACATAGATGGAGCATTATTGACTTAGGTAGTGAGTGTTTGCTGAGGCCGTGGTACAGTGTCGATTTCAGAGGTTCAAGGTCAGCCAGTTATTAGCTCTTGCACACAAACAAACAGCATGTACAGCCTGGACGACCTGGTCTGGTCTTTATTTAGACATGCTTTTGTTCTGCCTTGATGTCTTCCAGGAATGTTTTTGTTTCAACGGGAAGTTTGCCGTTACCTCCGGCTTTATATGGCCCTGATCATGTTTTGTATTGTCTGCTATCCACAACATCTCTGGGTTTGAACATTGTTGGAAACATGTAGGATGGTGTAAGTACACAAGTCAATAAAATATAGTCGTTTTTAGACATTTTAATGTGGAAATACTACATATTATGTCTTTAAAATGTGTCTGTGTCATGTTAACAACCAAGTGGCTGAAATTAATTAATACAGCTTAAAACCTGGGTGAGGAAAAAACAATGATAGGAGAGCCTGTGAAACAACAGCTATAATAAACTAGTTAGCTGCCTGTTCAGGGGACAAATTATATGTATTTCCTATTAAATAGTGGTGGGACAAATATTGAAACATGATTGTATCAAATAACTTTATTTTGTGATATGTTATCGAGACAAATACGCCAAATATTGATAGGCCTTTTTATTAAAGGTGCAATATGTAAGAAATGTAGTTGAAAACATTCAAAAATTAACTTAAATTACCAACAGTGGTGTAGGGATGATGTATTTTTGTAGGCTAACCTGGAAGTTAGCATCACCCTGGTTCCCTCGACAAAAAGCTAATGGGATTTTCAAATTGGATTTTTGTATATTGCTGAAAATGATCTCTGTAGCAAACACAGATTTATGATACTTACATGTTTTTGTCCAGCAAGATGATCTTCCCGGATGAACACCACTTATTAAATATATTAAATTTAACGTTAGTAAAAAGCTAACTACATTGCGGGTGCATGATTTAAACATCACCACCACTTAACGCTTCACTACACAATTACTATACACGTTTTCTATATATTGATCAATCATCAAGTCGTTAAGTTACAGTTGGAACAATGTGTAACTAAAGTCGGCCAATAAAGACGGATTAGCGAGTAGATTGGTCTCCATGTTTGGTGTGATGACGTTTAATGTCCCTTGCATCTTCCTCATTTAGCCACTTGTTAGCAACCGCCGTTTTTAAGACACGTGAGCACCTTATAATTGAATTGTGGGACATTTAATGATGTATTTTATGTCGTAGAACAAAACGTGTAAATATCTAGAGCCTGTGGTAACCACAGACCTTATTTCAGGCATTTAACCGTGAACCCATTCAAAAACCCCATTGAATTTTAGACGAGGGAACCGGAAGTGCGGATATGCTAACTGATTTCCGGGTTACACACCACTCAGTTCAGATTATAGGTTTTTTTTTTGTACAATTCAATGAATGATTACCTTAATAATCCCTGCTTGTTGCCATTGTTGGAATATTTTTTTATTTTTCAGTTACATCTACATTGAAAATGACAATTATTGTGAATTTTCCTGCAACAAATCGCCATATCTGCTGTATTGTGATACCACCGTTATCCTCTCCTGCTATCAAAGCGACATAATTAGTTGTAATTATCTAAATAAGTGTGTAATTGCCCACCTGCTCCGCGTTCAGCCCAACAACAGAGCCGTGTTTCCTCCCAGCCCGTCCGGAGCTCCCACACAGACACTTAGCTCGTGGGTTAGCGTTACACAGCGGCGACCAGCAGGAGGAGGATGGAGATGCCGGAGGACTAACTGACGACGAAACATCGACTTGTGGTGTTCCCCCCTGAACATTAACAGCGACGGACACATGATGTGAGTATGAACGGGTGATTTATTAGCCGGAAAATGTGAGATTAGCTCGGTTTTTAGTCAACGTTTAGCAGCTAGCGTCGACGCTGCGCTGGCCGCTTGCTGCTGGATCCTAACGGAGGTAACGCTGCTGCATTTCTGGGCATAAATCCGCTTTTTTCTACACGGTTTTTCACGGATGATTTCGACTGATATCTGCGGTAATGCGTATTACTCACTTTAGCCACACGTTAATCGAGCTGTCGTGTGTGTGAATATCAGCCAAGCCGCTCGTAAACGATTTGCAGCGGGCTCAATTTCTGGAAGGGTCCCGTGATGTGAAAACCACCGTCCAGCACATAGCCGCGTCCCGCCGCCCTTGTTTTGTGACAGCTAGCGGATGAACATCACAGCTTGAGGCGACGAAATGTTGAAAACCCTCGAGTGGATGTGACTGGTGTGTACAGGAAAGTGTCGACATCGTTATGAGCGTGTGTTCGTGTCGCGTTTGGTGGCTAACGATGTCATCCTCGCTGGATGTAGCTATGTGTGGGGGAAAAGAGGCGAACTAGGAAGTAGACGGAGCCCAAAACCGGGCTCCGTTATGTAGTAATGTGGCTTTGTTTTCATATTAATCGAGATATTAGCTGCTGTTATAACAAGATAAACACACCTGTCGTTACAAAAGATCAACTTAGATCAACTGCAGGTTATATATACCTGTTTTTTGTATTATTTTCACCAGATGTAGCCGCTTTTAGCTGTAACACAGCTAGATTTGACTCATGTTAGCTAACAAATGCATGAATATGATCAGTTTGTCTGTAAAACAGTAAACAGGTCAGTGTTTTTCAGTTACAGCCGAGCAGACTGCTGATAAAGCTTCTTATAAAAGCTGTTTTTTTGTAATGAGTCGTCGTCTTAATGCAACCCTGCGAGACTTAAAGGAGCACTATGCAGTTATGTAGCGTTTTAATATCTACAATATTAATGAAGTAATAATACAGACTCATACATATTTATGTTTTCCGTAAGTGAATAAACAAGCTGTTGTCGGAGTAAAATAAGGTAAAAGGTAATAAAACACGGTTTCGAAGCTAGAAAGGTGGCAGGGTCCGCCACATATAAACAAATTATGAAACCGTGTCGTCCTTTTAAGGTCAGTTTGTTTATTCAGTCATCAAAACAAAGAGCGTTTGTTTAGATTCAGTCGATGAAGATCTTTCTCTTCGGATTAAAATGTCTTCCCCAAAACTACGTAGTGCACCTTTAAGTGATTATAGTCGAATGTACCAAACAGTTTCAGGATTTAATTTATAATAATACAAAACTGGAAAAGGTAGAAGAAGGTATTTGTAAGAGGCATTTCTCTCTGTCTGCTGATGTCTTACAGGCCAGATAATTAATTAGTAATGAAAGTAATTATAAGTTTTCCATTTAAGTGACTAGTTTTAAAAATGGCCTCCTTATCAGTTTGTTCCAGCTGCTGAGCATCACCTCCTGCCCAGACACGGCTTGTTTTCTCTGATTAATAAACGGCAATCACTTTCTTCTCTTCCAGTGAGATGTTTCAAGCCACAGAGCTGAATACCAGACTGCCTTCTTCAACCAAGAGATAGCCAGTCTGCCGGATGGAGACCCAGGAGGAATGACAAAGTCTCTTCCCCCTCGGGTGACGCACCGACAGTCTGAGAAAATGCCCTGGGCCGGTGGGTACGTTTTTCTGGTCCTGGCGTCCCTTATCGCCTCTCACACCGCCGGGGCCTTATCGGTGGACACGGATGGAAACCGTACGGATAACGGCAATGTGACAGACGGCGGATTTGTCCCAGTTGTGTTCACTAAAGTGAACCAGATAATTGCCCGGGAGGGTAGCTGCGCGCTGATTGATTGCAATGTCACCGGAGAACCGGCCCCCAGTGTTCAGTGGTTCAACTCCCACGGAGACCGCCTGGACACAGAGACGAACGGTGAGCCCGAGTGTACTGTTACTTTAAACCTGGTTTCCTGTTCTCTTTGTCACCAGCACTGCACGTCAGGCAATTATAATTTAATTACACCAGTGTCAGGTTGTCTGAATGTTTTATTTTTCTTCAGAAAAGTGTTTTTTTTATCATGTTGTTGAAAGTGGTCTTTATTAAAGGTGAGGTAGCCGACCTCTGCTGTTAAAAACTGAGAGGAAACCATAACCAGTGTACTGTGAATAACCAGGTTAAAGGTTAGAGATGCACTTCCTGGTTTTGTTGTCAAACATCACATCTGAGTCCAAAAATTCCCCTCGGTGTGCGAAAACATTGATCATGCACTGCATTTCAAAACTTCAAGAGTTAGCTGGGTGGCAATTTTAAAAATATGGTTCGGTACACACATAAAAATAGCCTCACATCCATCACAGTAGTAGTGGCTCAGTGAACCATTTGTTTGTGTTGCAGAAATGAACCTGGACTCTGCTTGTTTTGGAAAAGGCTTGAACAATCTGCACTCTACTGAACTGAGTGGCCTAATATGGATAAAAACCCTCTGTCAGTGTTTATGTTAGTTTAAGTTGTGTCAAGGCAGACGCTTTTTTAGTGCTTTTGGGCCTTAATGAACTATTTTTGTCTGAGCTTTATATCACGAGCTCTCCTTTGGGCGACGCTGATTCCCTTGTCAGAATGGCCTTTAAAAATAAAGCCCCAGGTCAGTCATTTGCAGCACTGCCCTTAATGACAGGATACATCCAGAAATGTTAGAAAGGAAAGTTACCGCAGCATCACCACGTCTAGCAACAGATACTTTGGCATACCTATTGTAGTACTCACTAAAGAGGTGATATACAGATGATACTCACAGCAGACGTGCCTGAAAAAACAGAAGTAGTAACCAGTTTATATTAGTCAGGATGTTTTGATGCGAGGAGCAAATGTGGAAAGAATGACCGCCTCTCTGAGGCGTTTACATGCTTTGACACAGGGAAATTGGACAATGGGGTGTCCTCTTGGTGCTTTGATGCTCGTAAAGACAAAACAATGGACAGCGTACACTACAGAGAGCAACAACGCAGATCATAGAAAGTGTCATCGGTCTCTTTTAGGACAAAAGAAGCACTCGAGGGCAGACAGATGTTGCGTGATACTGAGACAAGAGAGAAAAAGGGAAGAGTGAAAAGACAAAACAGGAAGTGAAGACCTTGTGGACTAGTGTTGATTTTAGGCCTTCTTCAGGTCTGATACGCCGCAGATGTTTCTCTTTTGAATCATTAATCAGAATGAAACCTGACTTCTGAACACAAAGTCTGAGCGGCCTCGAGTTCCTGAGGGAAATCTGACTATATTATCGCACATTATGTCTGGCAGCGATTGTCTTCTTGCTGTGATGGCAGCTGTTTGCCGGTTAGATTCAGGAGATCGTTTAAACAGTCGTTTTCACTAATGTTTTTCATTCGTGTGTGAACGCTGAGCAGGAATGCAGAGCGAAGGGTTGTTGCGATGCTTCTCCCGAGCCGACCTGTTGAAACCTGCCGTCAGATAGCGGAGGCAGAGTTGTTATTATGGCCCACAAACCCAGAGCGCCGTCTGTAGCATCAACAGAGCTTCTCCCCTGTGTCACACACGCAAGTACAATTAGAGCAGACTTCCACCACGGCTCGGTGATGCACAGTAACCTGTCCTGGCTGGTTTCCTCTGCAGATTTCTATTACTCAGCCTGCTTCTAACTCAGTGTAGTATTGGGCAGCACATCAGTCACGTCACATGATCTGGTGGCGGAGGTAAAATTAGAAATCTCGCTCTCGCATGTAAAGGCGGAAGGGCGGGATGCTGCTTACACTTCCTGACCGCCCATTAATCTGCTCCAGAGGATGCCAGTGTGGGAAATTGATCGTAGAAGGCGGCAGAAATGTTTTCACGGGTCTCTCGCAGACTTCGGAGATGCCCTCTGTGTTATCTGTCCGTCTTCTCTCCCACACAGTAGAGACAGCGAGTAGTTGAGGAGGAGTTGCGGATGAGCTCACCGAGAGTTTGCTGCAGCAAATTACCGACGCATTTACATCACATTTGGTTGTTATCAGCCCTGGATCAATATAATAAAAGTATATGGCCTATCAGAGTCTATGTTTACCTTTACTACTGAGAGTTTGGGATTTTGTCATTGTACCGAACCGTGACTTCTGTGTACCGTTCTACCCATACTAGTACGTTTTGAGCCCCATTATACATTATAAATGAGGTAACATCATTATTGTAAACACGGGCACTGTTGCTTCAGTTGATCGCATTTAAATCTTCCTGCTATTGTAAATATTCACTAGAAGAAATTAAGAAAGAAAATAGTTGCCACAAGGCTACCAAAGAAAAATAAATCTGTATATTTGTGATCCGTTTTTAAAATGTATTTCTTGATTTAAAGTACTGAGAGACAAACTAATACTAATGATCTGAGTACTGACAGTACGTCGTGCTGGGGGTACAGACCATTGGCGGCTAAAACAGAAACCTTAGACACTGAATTTATTTAAGGGAGTAGTTTGACATTTTGGCAATTAAATGTTTACTTTGTTGCCGAGGGTTAGATGAGAAGATTGACACCACCCTCATGTCGGTCTGTTTAAATATGAAGCTACACATACCTGTTAGCTTAGGTTAGCATGAATACTGAAAAGAGACGGCGAGCTCAAAATCCAGTGACAGAGCAGTAACAAACACATAATGTTTAATTAGTTAAATCTGTTCTTAAACTGAAGGGTAAAAATGACTATTTGCAGTTGTTCTGGTTTTGTGCTAAGCTAAGCAGCTGCTGCAGAGAGACACGAGACAGTTATTGATCTTCTTATCTAACTCTCCACCAGAAAGCAAATGAATGTATTTCTCAAAATGTCGAACTGTTTCTTTGAACTGCAGAAAGGCTCCACACAGGCCGATCAATCCAACTACCTCATCCCCCTGATAAGAGCTGATAACCAGAGCAAATACTGAGCAAAATGCTCTGATTGGTGCATTTAAATCTATTTAAAATATACTTAACTTGACGTCGACGTGTTACTGGTTAACTCACTTTGCTGCAGCATTTGTTCGAAAGTTATTGTCTGCTTGTTTAAGCCAATAAGGTCACACAACCGGTTCATGAAAATTATCATAATCACACTGAAAACACTGAGGCATTGTGGGAAGATGCCAAATAAAACATTTAGGACCCTCATAATCAGCACCTTTACCTTGTTGTTTGTGTAGACCTGCGCCTGAAGCATCTTAAACTACAGGAACATGTTTTGTGACACTTTAATATAATTGTATTTTTAGTATTTTGTGTAAACTGACCCTTTAATCATGTTTTATGCTTGTTTGCTGGAGCCACTCCAACATGTAAATACATACTTCTTGTTTTTGTTAGTCAAATCTGAGCACACAGCAGTCAGGACTTATCTGCTCTCCTTCCTGAACTCAACTCTTCACACAGATGAAAAACCGTGTTCAAAACCATCAGCTGATTAATCTGATTATCAAACATACGTCATACACTGACACGGCACGTATAAAGGGGGAGATGAGCACAGATGGAGGCTCGGTGTACGCTGCCGCTTTAAGGACTCTCATAAACAAATTGCAGCTTTGCTTGCAGTGGCTTGTTTTTTTTACTGTTTTATAAATACGCGTGCCAAAACAACGTGTTCATTTGAGCCGTCAGACTCCATAAATAAGAGTTACGACGGCGCAGAAGTACAAATCTGAGTAAGCAAGTTCCTGTTGGAAAGCAGCTGCAGAGCAGAGTTTACTGTGGATTCACTCGGCAGAGGAACAGATGCATTAAGAGGATTTTCAGGGTTTTAAACTTTGACCTCAATGTGAGTTAGTGGGCAAACTGCATATTTAGTGTCAGTGAATAATCATGTTTTTAAAAGCAGCTCAGCAAAGGCCTTTTATTTCTGTTTTTTGGTTGTTTTTTTTTACCAAATTGTAATATGTTTAGTGGAAAATACAGTCCACACACTTAATAGTCCATCCCTGCCCATGTACTGCTATGCATCCAGCCACTAGAGGGCGCTGCTCAGAGCCGGTATATTCATGACCTTTCTCTGTGTCTTTCTGCAGGAGGGAAGTGGTGGCTGTTGGACGATGGCGTCCTCAACATCACCAGCATCGAGTTCGCAGACCGTGGGAAGTACACCTGCATGGCGTCCAACGTGCACGGCACCTCCAACTGCACGGTGACGCTGCGTGTCGTCTTCACCAACGGCGACATGGGCGTGTACTACATGGTGGTGTGTCTGGTCACCTTCACCATCATCATGGCCCTGAACGTCACGCGCCTGTGCATGATGAGCAGCCACCTGAAGAAGACGGAGAAAGCCATCAACGAATTCTTCCGCACCGAGGGCGCCGAGAAGCTGCAGAAGGCCTTCGAGATCGCCAAGCGAATCCCCATCATCACCTCGGCCAAGACGCTGGAGCTCGCCAAGGTGACGCAGTTCAAGACCATGGAGTTCGCGCGGTACATCGAGGAGCTGGCGCGCAGCATCCCGCTGCCGCCGCTCATCATGAACTGCCGCACCTTCATGGAGGAGATCCTCGAGGTGGTGGGGGTGGAGGAGATGAGGCACACCTTCGTCAGACAAGCGCCCGAAGGATGCCGCGAGGGCGCGAGCAGAGCCATCAGGGCGAGAGACGTCTTCACCATCCTGCAGGAGAGGGAGAGGGAGAGAGAGCGAGGGCGGGAGAGGGAGCGCAGCGAATCCCCCGCCGGCGACTCGGACAACTCTTCGGTTCACGAGCAGCCGCAGCACATCGCCATCCAGGTGTCGGTCCACCCGCAGCTCGCTATCGGCGGTTACTGCGCGATCGAAGCTCCACCTCCGCCAGAGAACACGCCCCCCTCACCCTCACCGCTGACTCCTCTTCACCACACCGAGCAGCCCGAGGAGGACCCTGAACCTAACCCTGAACCTAACCCTGATCCTGAGCCTGAGCCCGACCAGGACAAGGACCAGGACCAGGACCAGGACCAGGCTGCATCGGAACCGACTGAAGCTAATAAAACCCCTCCCTGCCAGGTGTCCTACGAGAGCAACGTGTGACGAAGCAAACCGGAGGAGCGGCGAGTTATCCTGCTATGCATTTCCACTTGAAGACAAAAAAAAAAAGGTCAACTAAACATTTTTAGTTTCACATTTTTGAAAGAAACAATCACATTTTTTTAATCTTGAACGGAACAATCTCCGGAAACCTTCGTAGGCTGAGGAAAAAAATCAGAAGGTTTTCAGACACGAGCGTTTTTTCTCTCACTCTGGACTCTCATGCTTGAATGTAGACGGGAGGGTTAATCGATATTATCGTTAATGTAACAGGCAGCGAATTGTAAAGGGACATTTCTTGTGTTGAGATTTTCATAGCTCTGATTATTATTTAATGATTTAGGGTACTTCACTCTGAGGGGCGGGGAAGAACTGACCATTCTTCGGTTATTAGTTTCTTACAGTGCTCGGGTTTTTACGACTTAACTCCAGAAATCTGCCTCAAGCTGCTCTTCGTGTTGTTTTTAAACGAACCATGAAAGATCAGCTTCCTTTTATCTGCTCAAGAATTCACATCCAGCTACTGTTACAGCCCATCCGCTGTTATTGTACAATGTCCTGCTCACCTAGAGATGCATGCTGGACTGGAGAAAAAAAAAAGATTTGAAAGTTTGGTGGCCATTTCATGATTGTACGGCCTAATGTATTTCTACAAAAAAACAAAAAAAAACTAGTAGGCCAGGTAAATGTGTGTGTGTGTGTGTGTACAGTGTATTTCCTGATTGGGTCGCACACCTCTGGGTAGAGTTTCTGTCTTTTTTTCCTTTGAAATATTTTTAAGAGTATTATTATTATTATTATTACCCATCGTGGTGTGATTTTTTTTGTTTCTCAGCTAGTTTAAGAATTTATTTTCGTCTTCTTCCTCCTCAGTAGAGAGGAGTAGCTTGTTTTCTTCCACTGTTTCTAGATGTTTTTATTTAATCCCCGACCTGATCTCGGTATGATCTCGCTTCTGCAGAGGCTTTACAGTACAGTTGCGTTTCTGCTGCATGTGAAAGGTGGACAATGGAGATGTTTTGACATCTTTCTCTGGGACTTAAAGGACTCCTTTCTTTCTTCCTTTTGCTTGGCTAACGGTCCAGTCTGTGGCGGAGATGAACTGGACGCTGTTCTGCTTTTACCGGTGCTCTTGAGATGCCTCTTTTTTGTAGTGGAATAAAATGGAAGTGCTGTGTAAACTGGCTCCAAACTGTTTCTCCTACGCTTAAAATCAGTAAATTAACCTCATTTAAAGTTTTTCATGCATATTTAATCTGTAAAGTTAACTACATTCAGTGCACCCTGCTGTTGAAAGTTGTACCTATGTTGACAAAGATACTCCAAAACTTTTCTATAACAACAAACACTTTAAAATCTGGATTTTGGTGTGGCAAATCTCACCGACTGAAGCCAGCAGGTGAACAAAGAGAAACAGTCTGACGTTGTTGACTGACCGAGCGGTGAATAATGGATGGTCTGTAACAGGACACGAGGAGGAGACGAGGAGCAGAACAACACTTCAGCCTTTGTCATCGTCTACGAGCTACTTTCAAACTCTGAAAGCTTTCTGTGGGCCGTCTGTGTTCGGGAAGTGGTGAGCAGAGAATCTCCTCCATCATACTCGGTCCAAAGTTTCTCCTGATCCACTCCCATCACCGTGAAGCTACTGTTAGACTAATGATGGTGTAGATGAAGCAGGAGGTTTCCCTGACTTCTAGTCTGGAAAGAAATGTCTTTAAAATATGGTTAAAAAGTTTTGACATACTGAATCCTATGAGCCGTGTCTTTCTATGAGAGATAAGAGATAAGTGATGACATCATCAGAAGACACTATAAAACTGTTTTAACAGGCTTGAGTACAACAAACCAACAGGAGTAAACTGAGCTTCATATCTAAAATTTGTGAAATGATCCTTTAAAGATACACTGGAAAATGTAAGGGTTCGTATTTTTGAGAATCGAAAGATGTCAGCTTTTCTAAGTTTGTGTTTTGTAACTAACTGGCTTAAATACTGAGTTTGACATTTAATTCTTGACCCTCGAAACAGCAGCAAAACTAGCAACTTCATCCCCTGATGAAGACGACAAGATGTGGTCTAAAGCTAATGAGAGAATGGATCCTGAGTGGAAACTTTTTTTATATCCGCCTGTCACGAGAACTACTTTTGTTGGATAATATATTATTGTCATTTTAAAACTAATTTTTGCCACAGATACCATACAATATACATTAAAATGTTTAAGAATATTCAGACACTGGAATTGAAATATGTAAGAAATATGAAAATATCCTAAATAACGACAACACAAATTAAATAAAACTGCACAACCAAAAAATGTTTAAGGTTTAAATTGATAAATAAGATAAGATAAATGTGATAAGTTGGTAAGTTCATTACTCTGATGCCTATTTTAATAGTTCTTTAAGTAATAAATACTGTTTGACGTTGAGGAAACGTGCATCTCGTTGCTACCAGTGCCAAAAATCATACGACCCAACACCCTTAAAATGTGTGAAGACATTATAACTTGTAAAACAATCCAGAGAATCTGTTAAAAACCCCAAATAAAGACCCAAACAGCCACCGGGTGCAACTTGAATATTTTTCTTAATTTTTAATTTAAAACAAAATTTTAATCTTTTACATATTTTGTTTTAAACGTACAATCAAACAATCAAATGTAATCATACATAAAATTCTTCATAATAATGCACAACTCTATCGAACACTATCCATAAATTAAAAAATAAAAAGGGAGAAAACATCGAGATCAGTATGAAATATAATGTTAGGCAACACCACTGGTTAACAAAGACGACGCCCTGCTGCCCGTCCACCTGCAGCAGGACCGCCACCGCAACGGAAACGAGTACACAGGATGAACCCGACCTTCCTCTCACACACACACACACACACACACACTCACACACATACACAGACACACAAACTGCCGCCGCTCAACACGTAAGGTGCTATTGTTTGTCCCCGCTTCACCATCGCTTGGTTTCCCCAACACGTCACATGAGGACAGAGGGAGCTTCTCGTGGGAGTAGCAGGTGTTACAGGATGAAACACCGGAGTGAAAAGCCTAAAAACCTTCGCCAGGCACTTGGCAGACGTAGAGACTTGATCTCAGTTGGTCATCGAGGTCGTGAGATGATAGACGTTAGAGTTAAAAACAGTAAAGATTGGATCATTATGGGCGCGACAGTTAATTCTCGACCATCAGCACTTTTCCTTCATGTTGGCCTCGAAGTGTTAGAGTTTAAAGTTTGATTATTTTGTCTTCATTTCTCTAATGTCGGCTTTTTATCTTTTAAAAACTGAGTAGTTTATCGGGAACATACAGGAGATAACGTCACTGTTTGTTTTAAATATAGACAGCTCAACTGTGACCACTGATGAGGAAAATAATTCATTTGACGGGGTCACAATTTAAATAAAAGTCATCTTGTCATAATTAATCTACATTTTTTTCACCTTTTTTCTGCCTAAAAAAAGTTTGGAAGAAAGTTTATAAGTTCTTCAGAGCTGAAGTATTTTGTCATTTATTAAACAAAACAAAAAAAGCCGAACATCTGCTGGTTAAAGCTTCTTAAACAGGAGGACTTTTAGCTTCACGATCATTACAGTTCGAATATGATTTTGGGAGAACAAAATGAGCAGTTTAGAGACGCTAACATGGGATATTTGTTGAATATGTTTTTATATTCAAATTAATTATTACAGTCTGTTTTTGTTTGAACATTAAACGATGTTTTGAATTTGTTTTTGTTGTTTTTTCTCGTTACTCTCCTCCTGTTCCTGAAAGGATTAATCATTAATGTGATTTATACAGCAAAAGAAAAAAAGGTCAAACATTTGCCTGTTCCAGCTTCTAAAATGTGAAGATTTATAGCTTCACTGTGGTTCATATCGTTATGATTCCTAAGTTTTTCTGTTCTGGAGCACAAAAAGAGCAATTTGGTGTCGTTAACTTCTACAACACTGACTCCAGATAAAGTGGGGATGCTGTGTAAGATGCAAATAAAAACAGAATACTTTGATTTGTAAAATCCTTTTTGACCGCTGCACAATTGAAAACAGAACAAAGACGAGATATTTAATGTTCAAAACTGATAAACTTTATTGTTTTTGTAAATATACACTTGTTGAGTTTCAGCCTGCAACACAAGAAGTGAGACAGCGTCCCAAGTGTTTGGATGTGGGGCCTCAAGTAATCTACGTTAGTTTATTTGAAAACGATTTTTGTTTGTTTGTTTGTTTGAACAACTAACAATCTTTTATTTTGGCTTCGGTTAGTTTTTCAAAATCTTAGTTACCTAAACTGTCCGGTGCTTTAAAGGTGCACTCCGTAGTTTTGGCAAATAAATCAAATTCAGAGAGGCAACATTTACAAAATGTAGAAGTTAATAATACAAACTCTAAATTATTTATTTGATCTACAGTATGTCTATAACAGAAAATAAACAAGAGGTCCTCACATGGTTTTAAGGTCCCCAGAACGCTGTCTGAAGTGAGAACGGAGGCGACTGCAAATGTAAGTTTAAAATCAACGAGTGAAGATCTTTTCTCTTCTGATTACAATTTCTTCTCCAAAACTACGTCGTGCACCTTAAACTTTCACCCATCTGCACACAAAGCAGATTAAACCCAACACTGTCGACTGAAAGTGTGACGTGGACGAGGTGGCAGATAGATAAAATATTGAGTCTTTGCTCAGGTGGAAAGTTTCTTGCGTACGTTAGATTCAAAAGAAGGATGTGATGGAGTGTTTCTACGATAAACTATGAGATGAATTTCTGTTTTCAAAGACGTGGACAGATTTCAGAAGTTAAAAATAAAACAAGAAGCGTCGCATCGACGCCGGCCTTTAACCGATCACTTAAAACAGTGCAGATTTCCAGTTTTGTTTCGCTTCAGGCCTTAAAAATTTTGACGATTATAGCGCGAAGAACGAGGAACAACAAGAGCAGAAGAAGAAGAAAAAAGGAAATCTCATATATTTGTTTTCCTGTAACAGAAACACAGAAGAACTCAACCTGGACACTTTTTCCTTTTTTCTCTCGTTTCTTTACTCGCACACTCGACCTGCCTTCAACTCACAGACATACACACACACACACACACAGGCTCAGAAATGAAAACACACACTAACAAAAGATCTTCACTTTTTTCCTTCTTGACAGCGAACATTGTTTTGTTCTTGAGATACAGAACCCATCTATGTCTCTCTACCGCCCTCTCTCTCTCTCTCTCTCTCTCTCTCTCCGACACACACACACACACACACACACACACACACGCACACACACTCACTCACACACACGCACACACGCTTGTCATAGCCATGTCATTCAGCCCGACGTGCACCGATGTGAGCAGCCGTGCGCCGTGTGATCGTGAGCTGCTGCCGTCGCCACGTGTTTCGGG
This sequence comes from Pagrus pagrus, assembly GCF_965226575.1. Classification (NCBI taxonomy): domain Eukaryota; kingdom Metazoa; phylum Chordata; class Actinopteri; order Spariformes; family Sparidae; genus Pagrus; species Pagrus pagrus. Next base: position 8,065,479 of record NC_140204.1, on the reverse strand, counting down.
GGGAGGAGGTGAGGTGAGGTGAGGTGCGAGCGCGCGTCCTCTCGGTTCCCGTGGTAACCTGGCTGGAATGTAGTGACACACACATGTTCTCACACGCACACACATGTAATTCACAGGTAAACAATGTATTTCTCTGGAGGACGGACAGGTCTGGTGTGTGTGCAGGGGGAAGGGGGGGCGCGGGGGGGCCTGGAGGTTAAAGGTCCCTCATCGCGTCCCTTAATTTCGGCGGTTCATTCTGACCTTTGACCTCTGCCAGGCGACCTCAGCGGACACAACAGGTGAGGCACACGAAGAGTGCAAACGGGTGTTTTCTGTACAGCTTAGGGAGTCTTACAGTGTGTGTGTGTGTGTGTGTGTGTGTGTGTGTGTGTGTGTGAGAAGAGAGAGAGCATGCATGTTTGAGGTGAGTGCAAAAGTGTGTTTCTGTGATTTGTGTGTGTGTGTGTGTGTAAAAAGTGCATTCCTCGTGTGTGCGTGTGCCTTCGACCCCGCGACCTCGTCGTGTCCTCAGCAGCCACGACGATAATAACAAAGTCTTTTTTATCTGTTCCCTCTCGTGGCCGGCTTAAAAGTCTCTGGGAGCCACAGTCGGTCGGCGAGGTTCACGGCCTACAAAGCTTCAAAACTAAAAAGAAACAAAAGGGTCCGAATGTCAGAGATTGGAGCCGTCCAGGAGGTGCACCTCCTCCTCCTCGCTGTCGTCTCCCCCTCCCCCCCGGCCGTCCTGGAAGGAGCGGATCAGTTGAACATGATGGACTCGGGATCTTGGTTTGCCATTTGAGCCATGTGACGCAGGATATCTTTTTTTGTGATAATACCAAGAAGCCGCCTGCAGAGGGAGACAAAGGACAGGGGAGGAGAGGAGAGGAGGAGAAGAGTGAGGAGGTGCTGGTGGTTTGCAGCAGGAGCGCAGGAGAGAAAAACATTGTCGTGTTTTTGTTGGCCGGGTGTGAATGTTCCCGATCAGAGGTGATTTAAGTCGGTTTATCGGAGGCGAATCATAAAAATCAGTTTGTGGTTTGGCGAGCCAACAAAAACACGACTCCCTGAGGAGGCAAAAGTCAGCAGGAGGAGAGGAAGAGGAGGTGAGAGCAGGTGTGAAAGAGCACCTCCTCTACCGGACAGCAGGGTGTCATTTTCAGACGCTGTTTTTATGTTATCGCTCCGAGAAGCTGGTGAGGAGGAAGAACTGGATCCTACGAGGAGACAGGAAGTGGTTGAACAGGAAGTGGAGAAAAGTTAGGACGTGTGAGGAGAAGAGGAGGAGACGACCTCGTCAGAGGAGTCAGAAAACTCGAGTATTTCCATCTTCTGCTACTTTATACTTTCACTCCGCTGCATTTTGGAGGCATATATTGTTCTTTTTACTCCACTACATTTAATTTCTGACTCGTGTGACCGAGCTGCCGCCGCCTCGTCCTCTTCTTCCTCTGCTATTTAACAAGTTTACCTGATCGACCCAGATAACAAGCCCGAGTCTGACTCAGTAACAAGTGTCTAAATATTCAGTTAGTCGAGATTATTCCTGCCGATTCAAGAGCACGTCTCAGGCCGGGGTGATTGTAGAAATGGCTTTGATTCGCCTGCCGTTTTAAACATTAGAAATAACCACTGACACTCGTGCTCTTGAATCCGGCTGTGAATGTGGTCTGAGGTCAAGTGAAGAGAAGCATCTGAAGCCAAACTAACCGAGTGCTACAGAGGTAGAGGAGAGCAGAGTTGGGTCCAAAAAGCTTTGCAGGTTTTGTTGTTTTATTTTTTATTCATTAGACGTTCAGCTTCATTTGAACCCTGGAGAAGGTGAACACAGTACAACAGACATTTGAACCCAGGTCTGAGTGAGATGACCTGTCGGGGGGGGGGCGGGGATCAGAGCTACAGCTACAGGCAGCAGGAGGCATGAAACACTGGTGAGACGTCACACTGTCTGACCCCGGGCTTCCCCAACCGCTGCTGAGATCTACGACTGCTCTCGTTCAACTTAAAACCAGAGAAGAAGACAGTCGTAGAGGGTTGGGACACCAGGTGCAGATCAGTGTGTATGTGAGGGGTCAGCCGGTGGAGGCGATGTCTCCCGTCAGCCAGCAGTTCTGTCTTGTTTTTATTAGAAAGACACATTTAAGACCTATTGAATGTATTTTAAATATGTTAGAACTACATTTTAACAAAACACATATTTTGCCAAAGCTTTAGATTTCCTACATTTCCCAGAATGACTCAGCAGCCATCAGAAAACAGGTAAAAATGTCCGAATGAAGTCATTTTGATGCTGCAACCACGTGAGAAATTAGTTTGTTTAGAAAGTTTCTTGTGTTTTACATCACAAAATATAAAGTAAAGTATATGGTAACACTTCTTATGTTTTTAATGAAATACCTTTTTAAATTTTATTTGCGATGCTTTTTTATACATTTGTGTATTTTCTTTTTTTCTTTCTCCATTTTTCTTTTGTTTAACCTTTTTTTGTCCACTGTTTCACATCATTATTGTTTTTTTTAATCTTTTTTTTCTCTCAAGTTCTGGATCTTGTTTGTTTTTCTTATAGGTTTTTATTGTAGACACTTTGTAACTTTGTTTTTTTGTATTGATTTATTTTTAAAAGACATTATTCATTTGTCTAGTTGTCTACTAGTTGTTTTCTATTTGCTACTTTGTCTTAAATCTGTTTTATACACATGGGAACATTGTGTGTGTATTAATGTGCTCTCTTGTTTAAGTTATTGGCTTGTTGTATGTTTTCAGTAGCCTGAAAATTAAATGAGTTTAACTATGTTAGAATAAAAGATCCTTGATCATACTGTCAACAGTTTGCTCTGACTAGTGGAACATAACTCTGTGTCCTTTTTAAACTCTTGTCTATAAATCAAAGGCGTGATTAAGTTTTTCCTTCTTTTTGAGAACATAAAGGTGTTTGAAGACGACAGGACGCTGCTGGCTCAGAGGAAACATCGTCAGGTTAAAGCACGAGATTAGTCAAAACTTCATCAGGGTCATTTCATCAGCACACGCTAACTAGCTAGCTAGCTAGGGTGACTACAGCACTAATAGCACCAATCAACACAACAACGTCACTCCATCACAGCATTCACCACCACTGCAGGATGAAGGGAAGTGTGGGAATGAATCTTATCACCAGAGATCATCTCCCTCCCTTCTACTGACAGACACCACCCCTCTACACAGTATTAAAAACAACGGTAGTCCGCTTTCCCAAGGCGGCTAGCTACTCGCCAAGTCAGATGTCGTCAATCTGCGGAGACCCAGGGGCGATACGGTGGGTTCGAGAGGGGTTTAAAGCAAAAACAAAAGAAGAGGAAAAAGCAGTCGTTAATGACGGTGTAGATAATTGAGGGAGGGTGAAGTCTTAAAAATGAAATGATGGACTATTGTCGTGAGAGGAAGATGGGAGACACACAACAGACATCATGGTTAAAATATCATATATTAACACATCTGAGCTATTTAATATAAATCAGAAAACATGATGTAGTTTGATGAACCTCTTATTAAAAGGTGCTAGCATGATGCAGCTGACACAGCACTAAGCAGAGCTACAGTAGCTACAGATGCACTGAGATGGAGATGAATTGCAAAGCTGCACTCTGTGAATCTACTGAGCCCTTTTCAGACATGGAAACTGGAACGCTGCTGGCTGAGGTTGTCTAAATTTATGGATTTTTGACACGACTGCGGCGTTAAAGAAGGGTCAATAGAGAGAGAAATGATTATAAATCTGTGTCTCAGGCATCATCCTTTTGTAAACTGTAAATTTAACTCTTTGTAGACAATTATCGTCACTACAGTTGAATGTTTGAGCTTCAACGATATGAAGAAAAGATTTCTCAGCTACACCAGTGATGGATTTTAAAACTTCTTTTGAGAGACTGTTAATCTCAGCGGCTTAATGAACGAGCATCGTTAGCTTCTCACTCGTCTCATCGACCCAGATTTCAGACGACATTTCATCATCATCATTAGATTTAGGGATTCTTGTAACTAAATGCTCTTTTCAGCTGTTGTGCAGCAAAACAAAAAGACTCAATTTAAATCTTTATAGGTTTGAGTTTTGTGCGCCTGTAGCCTTTGTACGGAAGCCAAAGGCGGCCATGACTGCAATTTTTTTAAAATGCCATCGTTAATTACTTCATCGTCTCGACAAAACAAGCTTTGTTAGGTTGAGATAACAAAATTATTAACTCATGATTTCAAGAAAGCCACAAAAAAATAAATAAAGATTACAAGTACGGCCGCTCTCTTCTTCCGTACCTTCACATTAATGTGACGCCATTCAATTCAGACCTGAGCCGTGTTGGAAATTTGATGTACAGATAAGCACATTAAGCTGCCAGCCCATCTAAATAATGAAGCACATGTCTGAAAGGGGCTCTAGACTGATGTGAGTGACAGTTCCCATCGAGGTCCGACGTTACAGGACCCAGAAAACAAAACAAAGCTTTTCTATACTACGACTCGTTGAATCTGCAACTGCTACCAGCGATGGAGATGAGGTCAGAGGACGTCTATCTACGGATGTCTGTCTGAGATGAACGACTTCATTAAAAAGGTGAATCCACACCAAAACAACCCACGAACAACAGAAGTGCCGACAGGAAGTGAAAGAAGAAGAAGAAAAGGAAGGCTCCGTGTTTAGCCGGGAACTGTCAACAAGTTTTTTTTTCACACCAAGTTTTCATGCAGCCCTCTTAAAGAGGCGGAGCCTAAGAGACAGGTGCAAAAGTAAGGGGAGGGGTCACATGTGTGAAAGGGGCGGGGCTAGTCACCAGGGGCTCCGTGTGCTGCTTGAGCTCCTCCAGATGCTCTAATATATTCTTCTTTGTGATGATGCCCAACACAATCCTGAAACACACACCCGTTACTCGGTAAACTGCCCAAAAAACAACAAACAAACAAACAAACAAACAAAAACAACAAACAGAAGAGAGACAGAGAGAGAACAGACAGCAGCAGCACAAAAACATACATAACAAGTGGAACTTAAAATGTTAACATAAAATACAACTCAAAGTTACACAACTCAATGAACACAAAACAACAAAACTTTAGAAGTTTAAAAATCAGTTTCACACATTATGTTGGAGACTTAATCTAATGAACTATTTTGTCTTTAATCGTGAGGTTTGAAGAGGTTTGACTCATCGCAGCCTCTTCTGCTGCAGTTTAACAGCTCCTGACTAGATACGAGCTCCTCGGGCGGCCTTACAATTATATCACAATATCTCAAAAGCACTTAAATACTCGGACTGGGCAAAAACAACTTGAATATTTTGGAGATGACTATTGAAACTGTGGATGTGGATCTAATCCAGAAAAGTCTTACGCTGTAGCGCAGCCTTTAAAACCAGGAAAAGACAACACTTACTTCACATCACAGTACGACAATATCTCAAAAAATCTGAGATGATTTATAGTCTCATATCACGATATTGTCCAGCCCTGATAATTCCTGATATTCAGAGAACGGTGCTGAACGGACACGCACATTAATTTGCACTTTATTTTCTGGACTTGTGTTTGAAATTTGCGCCAAATTTGGACGTAAAGTCGGTGAAGGATGAGTCCGGTGATATTCTATGTTTTTCTTAATTTCAATAAAACAACAATGAATTGATCCACATGAGTTTTGTTCGACTGTTTCTTCTTCTGTGCCACATTAAAACAATTTAAAGAACACATCAAGGAGACACATTTGAGCTAACATCATTATAAACATGGGCACTGTGGTGTCTGCTATTGTATATATTCAGTAAAACATGCACATGAATCCACAAGAAACAGTCCCAGCTGTTAAAGTGAATTACTCGAGAGAAATAAAACTATATCTCTGTGTCCTGTTTATAAAATGTACTTCTTGATAAGGAAGAAATGGGCTGTACTTTGTAAATTTGTTGTGAGAAAGAAAAACATAGAATAAGAACAGCTTCGTCCCTTAAAATGCATATAAAAAATAGTTCAACATAAATAAATTAAAACCACAGCTCCTCTCTGACAGAGGTGATCATCAGCTATTAAACACCATCTGTCCTGTAGTTCCTCGATCACACCAGCAGGTGTCTCTCTACAAAACCCAAAATCCTTCACTCAACCTGATCATGAGACATTTCTTCTCAGCTACTGTGAAGTTTCAGACCACAACATGATACCTGTTATGCAGCTGTAGTTAGTTTCAGCAGCTCGGTCTCTTCTACAGAGGAGACGTCTGTTATTGTTCAGTAGGGGGGGTAAAGGAAGTGCAGCACAGCGGTTAGGCCAGGCCATGCAGATTACAGGGTAAACCCAGGGACCTCCATGCAACACCAGACAGTGTGTACATGTCTGTCGACCTCGGGCGGGTCGGTCGATCATAACACCGCCAGATCGAAGGATGTGAGAAGGATTCTGCTCTCACGTCACATCCTTCCTCTTAACACACTTTCATTTCCTACTTACCCGTTGTGAGTGACCAGGCACTGGCGCAGCCCCAGCTTCCTGAAGATGTCCACCACGATCTCCATGGGGGTGTGGTCGGTGACGGTGAAGGGGCTCATGTCGAGGATGGAGCGCAGTTTGAGGGGCCGGGGGCTGTCGGCCGGTAGGGTGGGTGCATGCTGGGTGAAGTACACCCTGGAGTTCAACATGATGCCCTCCTGCTTGCGGCGAGCATTTTCTGTAGAGAAAGGAACGAGAAACACATATTTTGTTAGTTTTTAATCATTTCGCGGGTACTTTTTGCCCAAATAACTTAACTTAACTAGCTGCAGCTAAGGATTATTTTCATTTTCGGTTAATCTGACGAGCGAACAAACCTTTAAACCTTCAACAAACCTTCCTTGAAACGGTCCTCCCCTGCCGACTTACCTATAGCGATAGTGATGTCCCTGCGCAGAGCGAAGCCCACCAGCCTCTGGGACTCTTTGGACACTATCACAGGGAAACCATTATAACTGGTTTCATTGATGGTGGACTGCAGCTCCTCCACCGTCAGGTCGTCCTGCGTCAACACCGCTAACGGCGGGTCGCTGCGCCGAGGCCTCATCACCTCCCTGGCCAGCGTGGTGTGCGTGAACTCCTCCTTGGCGTCCAGGAAGGGATATCCGTTCAGACGGATGTGGGACTCGTAGATTCCCTCGCGGCCGAACGCGTCGCCCACCCACTTGCTGGTCATGACGGCGGCCATGAGGGGGACGATGTACTCCAAGCCGCCGGTCAGCTCGAAGACGATGACGACCAGGGAGACGGTCATACGGGTCACACCACCTGAGGACAGATTTGACTTGTTGTTCAAAATTATACATTTGTTGGTTTTTCACGATTCAGTCATGGTACATTAAGAGAAGATCAATTGAGAGATGCCTTATTGATTAAATAACTGATAGGAAGGATGTTTTTTGTCTAATTTAGTGAATTAAATACCTGCATGTAAATCCAATATTGCAAAGTAGCAGAAATGCCCCAAATATTCTGATACAACCAGATATTCAAGGCAGGAGTGAAAAAATATATCAAAATATTTTGGGTTAATACAGTTTTATTGTCTCACAGTATACATAATATCGCCCACCCCTTGGCACCGAATAAACAAGCATCGACACAACATTTCTTTATCTGCTGACTCACCCAGACACGCCGCGGCGCCCACCATGGCGTACAGCCCTGGAGTGATGCAGTCGGCTCCCACCTCGCACCACTCTTTGAACAGGAACCAGTCGTGGTGATAGTAGGCGAGCTGCTCCATGGCGATTCCGACGATCCGCCCTGCGATCGCCCCGATGGCCATGCTGGGGATGAACAAACCCGACGGTACCTGAGGATGACAAGCGAGAACTTGTTCAGTTCTGATGAAGACATGTAGGTTGAAATAAATCCGCCTCGTTTGGATAAAAACACCCACCTTGAGCCCAAAGGTGAATATGGTCATGATGATTTTGAAGATGAGCGCCAGGCAGAGCTGCCACATGGCGGCGTAGACGCCGGGCCCTGCCGGCCGGTTGGGGTTGTCGCTGAAGGCCTTGCTGCCGTTCATCTGGCTGCGGTACTGGCAGAGCTGCGAGGACTCCAGCGGGCCGCAGTCAGTGAACAGCTCCTTTATGAGCTCGCTGGTGTTCTGACGCGTGTACGGGTTTGGGAAAGCAAACACAGCTGTGATGGCTGCCACCAAGATCACCTCCAACACAGGGTACTTGCCTGAAAAGAGAGGAACAACGGAGTCAAATACTGGTGAATTTAAATGCTTCAGCCACGACAATTAAGGCTTTTTAAAGGTGCATTATGTAGTTTTGGGACGGACATTTTAATCAGAAGAGAAAGATCTTTATTTACAGGGTCGAAATAAACAAACTCTTTGTTTTCAGCAGTTTAAATCTTTAAAAGTTAGTGTTCTTGTACAAAAATCAAAATTGTGTTAATATATCTTCAATGCCATTCAACAGGCAAACAAAAAGAAGCACTTTCATGCTAACAAAGAGAAGAAGTCAGATGATATTGACTTGATTTGACTAACTCAGACTGCTGAAGCTTCATACCAGCCATGGGAGGATCAGCAAGACAGCAAGAAAAACCTGTTTAAATGTTCAGACTGTTGTTTTAAATCTAAAATTGTCTCTCTTGACATTAAATGTGTCACAAATGACTTAAGTCATGAGTCATGTCATCTTTGCTTGGAACATTAAAGAGACTGACTTCAGGACAGCCCTTCACAGACCTTCAAACACCTGCGCTGGCTGACACATCCAAAGGTCAAGTCAAAGCACTTACCGAAGCGTGTCGACTTGCGCCGCCGGCACCAAGCGATGTTTGCTCGGATGAAGAACGCTCCCCAGAGGCCTCCGAAGACTCCCAGCAGGATGAAAGGGATGAGCTCAAACAGGTACCACGGCGTGTGGTACTCCACGTAGAACAGCACCAGGCGGCTGTTACCAAACGGGTTGATGGAGCGCAGGACGAAGGCGGCCACCAGGGCAGCGAAGAAGGAGCGCCACAGCGTCTTGAGAGGGAAGTAGTAGCTCACCTGGAGAAGAGACAGGAGAGTTTACAAGATTAGCTGCGGTTAAAAGTCGTTCCTGGTTAGTATACGAGTCCATAACGACGTGTGCTGCACCTCCTCCAAGCTGAAGAGGACTCCTCCGATCGGGGCTCCAAAAGCAACAGACACTCCGGCCGCAGACGCAGCAGAGAGAACCTGAGAGGACAAAACAAAAGCACCTCAGCTGACTCCAAAACACAGCTAGACATCATAACAATATAATTAATCTGTTGGACTTCTTCTCTCTCACCTCTCGTTTCTTGGCCTCGTTCTTGCTGTACTTGGGGAAGAGGTAGGAGAAGATGTTCCCACAGCAGCAGGCCACGTGGACCAGGGGGCCCTCCTTCCCCAGGCTGAGGCCAGACGCCACAGCCAGCACCAGAGTGATGGTCTTGATCATCAGGGTCCACTTGCCTAGGTAGCCCCGGATGATGAACCCACTCAGGATGGTCTTGATCTGCGGAGAGAAGACAACCAAAGGTGACCAGTTAAAATCAGAAGACTGGTGGTGACACTCGACCTCCACCTCTAATAAAAAATTTCAAGCGTCCTTTTTGATTTCTTTAAGTAAACTTCACTCAGGTTTTGCTTGAGCTGCACCTCTACCTCCTGCTCAAAGTCACCATCGACCACACACTTGGCTCGGCATTGCAGCTCCAGCACTCTTGTTCCCATGGCAACAAAAGCTCACCTCAAAATGTCTTTTTTTCACGGTACGGTCGAACCTGTCACGTCTCCCTGCTGCCCACTGAATTAACAATTTTAAGCCACTTCAAGACATTACGGGGAATCCCAGAAGCATGACGACACAGAGCGCACACAACTCATCCGACCACTTTCATGGGGCGTTAAGAGGCAGCTGCGGAGATTTATAGGCGCTCTGTTTCATGTGCTACTGCTTGGCCCAGAGCAAATTGATCAGACATGAGAAAATAAGAGAGACTGTTGATGTTCTGTTCTGTCTCTCGGCTGTTTCAGAGCGAAGGACCTCGTACAGAGACAGAAAAGACATTCAGACGCATAAAGAGATAACCTGCCGACCTCATTAGTTTGATAAAACCGAAACGTTCTGTGGCAAAAAATAATTTGGGGATGTGTGACTGAACAAAAACATGCCTGCCAGGAATCTTCAATTGATTATCTATCAAAAAGCTCCTAAATGAAAAAATGGCGCTGCTTGAAACGTTGCTGCATGAAAGCCAACTCTCAGCTCTTGGATGTTTGGAGTTTTTCCCCACAAACGACTTCAATGCACCAACCGAGGAGAGAAAACAAAGCCACATACTGTATGTGAAAGCGACATTTTCCTCACCTCAGGGATCCCCGAGCCGCAGGCGTAAGGAGCAAACACCTTGACCAGACAGACGGCCAGGAAGGCGAAGGACAGAGCCCAGTAGATGTACATGAAGTAGTTCATGATGTATGAGCCCGGCCCCTGCAGAGAGGTGAGGAAGAGGAGAGCAGCAGGAGTGAGAATAAACTCACCGGTGACAAAAACAGACATATACTAAACTGATTATTATTTATACGTTAACACCGTCACTTCCGCCAAATTTGGACACATTATACAAACTTTATCGTTATATTTTCCCATTTCTGAGATAATTAGTCGATAATTTGTTCACATTTATTTTCTGAAAAAAGCCGATATTCAAATAAAGGCCTGATAAAACACAGATATGTGGTCGAATTCCCCGTAGTTTACACATCGATTACACCAGAACAACAGCAGAGTCACCACTTTTATTGTTGCTTGTTTTAGTTTTCATCCACTAATTATTTTTCAGTCAGTTTTGTTATCGCGGGTAAGCTATTGTTGTTAAATCTCAACACTTCCTGCATATATTCAATTATTCTTAACATGGTTTTGTACTGATGAAACTACATTTCTGAATTCAGGTAAACATGGAGAAAGTTCTGAGGTTGCATTTGCAGCAAAGAAAAGCAAATCAGGAAAATAACGAGGCTAAAATATAAAAGAAACATATACTCAATTAAAATAAAGGCCTGGGTATACGGCAACTCATGCTATCAAGCCTCAGAAAAATGCAGTCGCTAACATCCCCAGCATGTGTTAGTCTACCTCGGCCTGCCCCAGTATTAGCTCAGCCCAGCTCTTCCACTGAGGACACTTGTCCCGCTCAGCGAACGTGGTCTCATTGGACGTCCAGCAGCACTGCTCGTGGTTGAACCACATGGCGCTCAGACACACGCCCTCCTTCAGGTCGTTCATCCAATCAGCAGCAATGTCAATCAGGCCAGCCAAAGCACCTGGCAGGAGGAGGGAACGAGGAAGGAAACGAGGGGCGAAGAGGTGAAGGCAGGAAAAGAGAAAAAGAGGCAGAGGCAGTTAGCATGCTAGTTCTGCTTAACTGGTATCAATTAAGAACAGCAAGGTCGACCCAAGTCTGTAAAAGTCGGTGTTAATTTGAAGATGAATACAAAAATACAAAATGAAACCTGACAAAGCCCAGATGAACTCTCTTCATCTGCAGCTTCCTAAAATTTTGTGTAATCACGACAGGCGCGTTACTCTTAAATATGTAAATTTGGTAAATATGGTCTGATTTAATTTCAAATATAGGACTAAAATCATCTGTGATAGAAAACATGATGGAAATATGACATTTTTCTGTCTGTTTCTGTATTAATGTGTGCAGGGTTACTTCAGATCTGTACGGAGCGATGGGGAGACTTCATTTACTGCCACTTTATTCAAAGAAAATCTTTTGTCTCTCCTCTTAGAGTGGAAAAAGTTGTCTCATTTCTAATGCAATATCTCAAGATGCCCAGAAAAATATGTTGATGGCAACACAGTTATGGGCTCATTAAGCAAAAGTTAATCAGTACCAGAGACCTTTTATCATCTAAGATTTGGACAAAAAGATGGTGGCACTATTCCCCCTTCCTGTGTCCCGGATCTAAAGAGAAGCTTTACCATTAGAAATAAAAAAGCCTTGACTAACTGGTGCTCACAGGGGATTACAAAGGCCTGTGTGTTATCTCTCTTTGTATGGTCATAGAGATATACATCATTTGTGCATATGATGCTACTATGCCGAGGCTTCTGTTTGTGTTTGTGAGCGAGTGGTTAAATGTGAGCGAGAGAGACCAAGAGAAAAGACAGAGCGTGAGCTGCTCGAGGCGAAGCATGTGAGAGTCACCAGCGGAAGAGATAACGGCCGTGTGAGTGCGTTTGTGTTGTATGTGTGTGACATGTGTGTGTTACCTGAGGCCAAGCCGGTGAGCGTCACCACCAGCCACCCGGACCAGGCGTCGTACAGGCTCTTTGTGAACTCCCATGCCGACTCCTTTTTCTTACTGTTTATCTATAAACACGCAGGAAACAGTGAACAAAAGCTAAATTACACACACATAAAACACAGGAAGCAAAATTAATATGCTCATGAGAAACTGAGTGTAAGTGACTGATACTGGCAGCAGTGCAAGTAGGTCAAAGGTTCATAACTACTCCAGTGATAAGCAGTCATTCAGCTATCTGCTCTACTATGGAAGGATTCCTGCTGCTGCCTCAATAAAATAGTTTGTAACAGTATTTTAAGACCAGGTTATAAAAACAATGTTTGCCAAAGAACATACATACAAATCAAACAAGTGAAGCAATTCTCAGAGGTACGGTTTCTAGTAGTCGGGCAGTAAACCACTTCTGGAAAGCGCGCTGTAGAGTTGTGTCAATATTTGGATAGACGTGTTGACAGAGTGAGGTTTTATCAGTGACGGGGAGATGTAGGACAGAAGGCTGACGGTTCATTCATGGGTTAGGGAGATTTCTATATCGAGCATGAAAGTTCATACTTGACCTTCGTCTTGGTCTCAGACTATGTTTAGTAGTGACTTGCTCGAATAACTCAACTTTTTCTGCCAATAGTTTTGATATTTAATTATTTTTCCTGTGTTTACTTGCAGATAAAATATCGTCTTCTGTAGGTTCGCTAGGTTTTGTTATTTTCCTTTTCCTGTTCAGCCATTCGGGCTAAAACTGCTGATCCAAACGACCCAGTTCGTCTTTTGTGCGACCCACAGGAAGTGTGTGATACATCACTTCCTGCGCAGCGGAGGATTTCTTGCTGACACCAGCTAATGTCAAAAAGCTGTATGAACTGGAAATGGGCTGATATAGCGAGCGATGAGAATCAATTTGAACCTCGTATCACCACTACTTCTGTGCTTCAAACACAAGAGATGTGGACTTGAGACTAGGCAACTGAAGGTGACCATCCAACAAGAAGTTCTGATGAAGCAAGCCCGTTTACCCGTTTGAAGTTTACTGCGACCTTAAAAGTTTAAGGTTGCATTGTTGCTTTAGTCTCCTCACCTTCCGGTGCCTCTCGCGGTCCTTGCACTTCTCACGGACCCAGTCGATGGTGTGGAAGTCGTCGTAGGTCCCCACACCAGGGATGGGCTCCTCTAGGAAGTCCAACAGGTGGGTGGTGCTGCTGGGTGCCCCGCCCCCGTTAGACATGACGTAATTAGACGCTGGAGACAGAAAGAGAAAGAGATCAGTGAGTGTTCGATTCTATATATTACAGAACGACTGCGATTCAACACATTTTATAAACAGAAAATGTTTAGGACAATGTTAAAAGCTTGTAGTGTCCTTTTTGCTGCTGAGCGCGCTTTATAAACGCCAATTAAAAGAAAAGAGATCCATCCCAGCGATGCTGCCTGTTGCCGCAGCATATTAAAGCTCCTCGATTATCCGTCTCATCAGAAACGCTGCAGAGCTAAAACAGTCACCAACGAGATATCACGGCACAGTCAGAAACACAGCTAACACTGAGAAAACCCTGTGAGGCCTGCGGTCCATCATCTGGAACAAAAACGATACAGGAGCTGTTGTTTTCTGCACCGCTGAAACCTCTGGATGAGTAAACTCCTGCAGGCCTGAGCTGCAGATCACTGTGTGTGTAGGTGGATGCATCTATCTGCCGGCAGTCTTATATTTTACATTTTGAACAACAAAGTCAATCAGCATCTTTTACCAAAAGCTCTTTCTGTACAAGATGAAGCAAATTACGTTTTAATTGTATCTAAAAAGCTTCAGCAGATTCTTTGTTGGCCTTTTCCTGGAGTCATTAAAATCCTCCGTCTTTTAAAACATAAATAAACTTTAACTAATTGGACGTCTGGCGGTCTCGCTGGCGCTGCCCTGATTGTATCAGCATACAGACCGCGAGACAATGTGGTCGTCTATAGGCCCAATTACCATTTACGGTCAGTTCAGTAATGACTTCAACATGACTATGACTGAGTGACTGAGCGAACATTGTCTGCTGGCTTTTAGAAGATTGTGCCGATACTATAAGAAGAAGAGTACAGTTGAGTTTGAGACAGTAAATGCTACTGATTAGGTCTGATCGGTTCTGTCTGGATGAACGGACTCAGTCTAAAAAGGAGGGACAGGAAGACACATCGACTCACATCAGCACACGCAGTAACGTGAAGAGGAGAAGCAGCCGACGGGCCGATTCTCTCTGCCTCTTCTCTGGAAATATCGCAGGATTTGCATGGCTGCCATTTGGCTTCCCTGGCTGAGTTGGCTGCATGATGCAACATTTCTTACATAAAAGAAAGTAAAAACTAGTTTTTCATATTATACACGAGTCAAGAATGGGATCAAAAATCCTCTTAATCATCTTAGTTATTGCTGTAATTCAGTGGGGCCTTCATGTGAGGTTTAACGCTGTGTCACAACTTTAAGCGTGTTTGATAAATTAGGGAGAGCCCGTCCTCCCACGTTTGAGATTGTCACAAAAGCTGAGCCTAATCCTCCTACTTGTGACGACACAAATATGTGAGACTTCTTCTTCATCTGCACAAAGGCACAAAGGCAGTACATTGTGAAACCAGGACAAAAGGGAGGCAGAGAGAAACAGACACGTTTTCGCTTTAAGAAGAACAAAGAAAAATATGTGCTACTACGGGTCAAAATAATGACGGGGCACGCGTTCAAGTGCGACTTGTTTCTCCTGTCTGTGTGCATTCAGCAATGTCACGTTCATTCATGTGAGAAAGCACTGAACACAGGAAGTACACAGTCTAACAAATATGGTTTAAAGGCCCTTAATTAAAATAAACTGTGGCAGTCTAGTCCAGTGAAAGGGCAGTTAGCATCTTTAGCTGGAAAACTGTAACTTAACAGCGAGCCAAAAAGCACTGGGGTGGTGCTGGCTGGGTGTGGTGTCACTGCTGCAGGGTGATAACTTCAACCGCCAGAGCATGAAAGAAATGATATTTTCAGATGGTGTTCAGTTATTCGGAAACCAACGACAAATTAGATTCCTCAAAGCCAAACAGGAGCGCAATGCAAGGTAGAGCTGCAATGATTAGTCGAATAATGGACTGGTCTGTCGAAAGAAAATGTTTTGCCAACTATTTTGATGATCGATTAACCATTGCAGGCACTTTTCAAGCCAAAATGTGAAACATTTGCTGGTTCTAGCTTCTTAAATGTGAGGATTTGCTGCTTTTCTTTGTCATTATATCACTATTATTCATTTAATTGTGAATATAATGACAAATACTGTAAGCTACAGCTCTGATGAAAGGCCTTTTCTTTCATCAGTCAGACTTGTCCTTTGAAAACAACCTAGAAGATACTTCCTGTATTGTTACACATTAAGCTGAGGCCACACGAATGTTGTAATATGGTAAGAGTCCATCTCCACTGTGCAGTCAGACACACATCAGTCAGCCATGTTGCTGCACAGGGGACAGCAGTGGATGTTACTGATAACGATTATCGATTAGTTGTTTGGTCTCTAATGTGAGATGACGTCATCAAATGTCTTTTCAAATTCAGTTTAGCATCACAGAAGAGAAGATTTTTTGATCTGTAACTATATTAAACAAAGTAACCTCAATATGTTTCATTTATTGGCTCTTACACGGCTAAAGACAAAGGTGTGACTGCAGGGTGAGAGTGATGCCAATCGATCGACATACCACCGTCAATCGAGGCATCTGAACAGCAAACATACACATTCCAGTCCACAACACAGATTTCTAATCTCCGACTGGAGCAGGGTCATAACAAGGACTCATTCATGGCTGTTAAACCTCAGTAATCTGCATTAAACATTAAAACGAATCCCTTCGATGGCTCTAACCAGCGCCATAAAACAGATCGCAAAGTGGCATCGGTGCATCTGCATCCTTTCCATGCATGTGTTACCGTACAATAAATGAGCTACTCAGGCAGTTAAAAATGAGACGATGCCTTGTGTCAGATTACATACATCTCAGTCTGGAGACATAAGCAGAAGATGAGAGTTCCCACACTGCCGATGTGGGCCATGACAGAGCCTTCGAAAGAGCTTATTAACTCATATCACTGCCTTTGATGTTTGATGGGACGTGGGAGAAGAGAAATAACTCCCTTTTGCTGAGAATTTCTGTAAGACGCAGGAACAAGACGGTCAAGCGCAGCTTTCATCTGACCAGCTGATGCGTGTCGCGTCCAGAGACGAGAAAAGGGAAGCGAGCGTGTGAGCTGTTGCGGAGTCAGCGGCAGTGAGAGTGTCAGGCTTGGCATGGAGACGATACCGTCATTCTCCATTTTGATTTAAGAATAACGGCTACGGTCTGGACTGTACAGGGATAAGGTGTGTAAGTAAAGAGGAGTTTGGATGACAGTGACTCAGTTGTTGACTCAGCAAAAGTGGTTGGATACAGAGGTCTGACATATGACCTTTCAGTCAAAGAAAAGGAGATTTTAATTTAATGCACATCTGCATCGTTGTACCCCTTTTCAACCAAGGTAGTTTGCTGGTCTAGCACAAAGAACCGCTTACTGAAGTTGGGGAGGATTTCTCTTCAGAGCGTTGTGACCTTGTGCATCCAGCTGCTTGCAGGGTCTTTGAGGACAACCTGCTCCAGTCGGCATGAGTTCTGAGTCAGGACAAAGGGAGCCAAAACAAATCCTGTGTTTCCTGAATACACTTGAGGATTAATCTGGACCGAAGATTTATATGGATTGAATGAGATGGCGACAGTAACGGCTTTGCAGTTCATGTCGGCGCACCTTTAGGTTTTGGCGAGCAAGCGACTCAGTAACTCGATGATGCCCTCCGACAAGAGAACGTCTTTGCTGAACAGCATTTAACAAATCTCAATCTGACATCAAATTATCTAATGTTGATGTATTAGAAGAAAATAAACCAACAATCAACAAACAAGATCCAGAAGTGCACATTTCATTGAGTGCTTTATTTATCACACCAAACATATAATTAAAATGCAGACAGAGGGGGGCACAGAGATTCATACGGAGATAAAACTTTAAATGTCAACAACTCAGCAGCATCCGTCTCTGAAGACAACGCAGCACAAACATAAGACTGCAGCTCTTCACTGCAGTGACTACTGCAAAACGTCCACCTCACCAGTAAGAACAGAAAGGACGTGGCTTAATTAGAAGGGAACGCTTTCAACTTCCAGTAAGAAACGAGGGATTTGGCTGATGAGATAAATCAGCGGCGCTCCTACTGATGCTGCTGCACTCCTGGCACCCGTCAGGATCTTGGAGCCAAGCGAGGGTGACGCCGCTGAAACAGAGCCAGACGGGGGGGACTGCATACGAGCACGTCGGCAGCATCGTGCTCCAACGGTTCAGCCGGGCACGCAGACAACAAGACTTCAGTTTCGTTCCCCTGTGCATTAGTACAGTGACACAGCGATTCTCATCTGCCTGCGTCAGGACTTCAAGCCACATCAGTGCACACACAGGCTTGCTGACTGTCAATACCACTATCATCAATGGCGAGGTGGGAAACTACCATCAGAAAAACTGCTCGTTCAATCCTACGACCACCGCTGCATTCCCCTGTATTAGCCCTACTATACTACTGTTGAGTAAATCTGATCAGAGAGGTTTAGAGGGCAGCTGGCTGGGAAACCCAGGGTCAGCCGGGTTGGAGTGGGGTTAGTCTGCTCAGCCGTCATGTGATCGGCATCGTAAACTGGCCTCCTTAAAGCCTGAAGAGCCAGCGTCCTGACCAGACTGGTGGGATCCCCGCAGTCGCACGAAAAAGGCTGACAAATAACCACGAAGCTCGAGGACTCAAATGCCCCTTTGCCCAACTTTACTTTGTGTGTTTACATATGTCGGTCACAGATAGTCGAGACAAGGCCACAGGGCTTAAGGTGAATGTCCTTAAAGCCTACATTCCTGAGGGGGATATCTGCCAGGAGATAACATGGATAAAGTTGCTTCAATGTGGTCAAAATCAAGAGAGGTTGAGGATCGCAAACTGGTCCGAAAACTACAAATGTATGTGCGTCTGCAAGGAGCGGAAATAAAAGCTCGGATGTAGGGAAGTCCCTTTTCCAAAATGTGGACGCAGGCAGCAGCGGATCTGTCCCAAACTCACCAGGGGCCTTTTGTCTCTGCTCGCTCACCGTAATAATCTAACAAGGCCTGGAGGAACTAGCACACACTCGCACAACTGAAAGGAAAAAAACTCCCTTCAGGCGACACAGGAAAAGACAACAAGGATACAGCACAAGAAGTCAAATTTGTAGCAGAGAAACAAGTGATAATTTGGCACAATTTGACTGCGTGCCTTCGCCCCCCGAGGAGCCCGTTATGTGTGACGTGACGTGATGTGCCGTGACATCCTGAATGTGGCCAACAGGTGTCCTCGCACTGCAGGAACATTGT
Organism: Pagrus pagrus; assembly: GCF_965226575.1. Taxonomy (NCBI): domain Eukaryota; kingdom Metazoa; phylum Chordata; class Actinopteri; order Spariformes; family Sparidae; genus Pagrus; species Pagrus pagrus. The sequence continues at coordinate 8,046,775 of NC_140204.1, read as the reverse complement.
GAAACGCTTCACATAGACCTGTGACCATCCAGCTCACATGTGTCATAGCTTAAGCCCCGACTGTACCTCTGTGTGGTGAAATTAAAATGGATGCCCGTGATGTTAGTCGCCGCTGCTTACAGGCCCTGACACAAGCCTTCACATCGAATCAACCCCTTTCTTTATCTTATTATCTCTGGCTGACGTGCACACACACAGACACACACACACACACACACACACTGATGGTTAATCATCAACAGAGCTGAGAGGTGACATGAGCTGTTTCGCTCCCAACAGGACATGCAGCACTGCAGAGTAATGGCAGCTTCTAATCCACACCGGCACTCCATGATTTCGCACCAACAGCACATGAGGCAGCGATTGTTCAACCTGTGTCTGCCTGCCATATGGCTACATGAACTCACTGTACAAGAAGAAGGAGGAGGTGGAGGTGGAGGTGGAGGAGGAGGATGATGGCCTCTGTCATCTCAGCAGCGTTTGGAAAGGAGGGAATCGGAGGGAAGGGGTAGGAGGAAAAACAGAAGAGGGGACGTGGCGTACCTCTTTTAGGGATCTCCTGCAGGGGGATGGTGTCCCCTCCCCCGTCGTAGGGCAAATAGGGGTCGGCCGCTGCGTCCTCCTCCTCCATGTTGACAGCTGAGACGAGTGCTAGGCTAAAAGCTAAGCTAAGGCTTCTCTACGCACCACTCGCTGTGTGTGTTTCAGCCGCTGCCATGTTTACCAGAGGAAGACGAGCGAGGCTGTGTGAGTGTGAGAGAGAGTGTGTGTGCGTCTCTGTGTGTGTGTGTGTGTGTGTGTGTGTGTCCCTCCCCCTCCCTTTTCTTTCTCTCTCTCCACTGCAGCAGCTGACTGTTAGAGCTGATGATGTCATCACACACACACAAACACACACACTCAAAGGGAAAGACGATCACACCAGGCCGGTCAGCCTTGCCTGCTTGGTTGCTAGGGGAGATCAGCGAGCCCTGCCTGTATGGGAGAGACCATGGTGGCGGGTCACAGGGGTGTGTGTGTGTGTGTCTGTGTGTGTGTAAGTGGGTGCACTCTGAAAAGGAATGTTCCATTCTGAACAAGTGTAGGGGGGTTACAGTAAAGATATACTGAAATTTGAATAGCTTAACAGTGGTGGAGGTAGTTTAAGTAAAAGTACTAATATCATACTGTGAAAATACTCTGTTACATGTAAACGATATGATATTTAAGTCAAAGTATGTAAGTATAATCAGAAAAATGTACTTAAAGTAATAAAAGTAAAAGCACTTGTTCCCTGTGGCTGCTATAGTATTATATATTATATAATGAGATTATCATTAATAGAGCATTCATTTACTTATTTTCATTTATTGACTAATTAACAACTAATTCTTATTTTCATTGTGGATTAATCTGCTGATTAGATCCTCCATTAATCAACTGCTTGTTTGGTTTCTGGAAATAATGTGTAACGCCATCAGAATTGATGAAAAATGAACCCAAAGCGACCCCTTTACAGTGCTTCTTCAAACTACTTGGAGTACTTGTATTTACTGTAGGGTCGTTTATTTATTAAAGAGCGTCTTATTTAATGAACTCTTCATATGGTTTATGTGCTAACATCTTACCTTGTGATGCAACTAGAAACTAAAGCTGTCAGATAAATGTAGTGTCGAGTAAAAAGGTGATTGTTTTCTTCTGAAGTGTCAGGGAGAAGAAGTAGGAAGTGTCATAAAAAGAAAAACACCAAGTAAAGTACAAGTAAATCAAATTTGTACTATTACACCACTGAAGCTTAGTATGTGGTGGAACAGGCTGAGGATCCTGCTATCAGTTGTTATTCATGGGCCCCAGCCCCTAAAATGTGAACACCCCCTGCTTTCTTTGTCTCACATGATGGGAAGTGAATATCTTTGGGGTTCTGGACTGTTGGTCAGACCAAAAAAACAAAAGACCCGAAGATGTCGTTTTCACAATTGTCTGAGTAAATGATTGATTGAAAACGTATGTCTGTAGTTACATCATTGATAAAGGAGAAAACTTTCCACAGCAGAATTTTGCCAATTCAAATCAAAATCACTCGGCCTGTTCAGAGATGAAATGAAAGGACGCTTTGTAATCACACAAACAGGACATAACTATATGCTCATGGGAGTTATTTCCCAATTTGCCTCGTTATTTTGGTTATTTCAAGAATAAAATCCACTGCTATGCCTTCAGTATGCAACGAGAGAGTGAAAACTGGGGAGTGGAGGAGAGAACAAGCAAAATGTGGGTCCAATATCAGACACAGCGTTGCTCAATTTCTAGTCCTCACTCTACAGAGAGGATATGAAACCTGAGATAACATCTGGACGACTCATAGCATCTGTGCTATAATGCAAGACAGACCCAACTGACTTCAATGTAGAGGAAACCCCCACTATCACTTACATTATTCTGAACTGAGATAGGTTTCGTGAGTAAGCGGGACCACACAGTCACTGTATTTCAAGGCAGATATGTTTTGTAAACTTGGTGTAATCATGTGTTATTATAGGAAACAATGCAGCCACTGTCACGTCCTTCAGGCCTCAACAATGGGACCCTGACATTTCACACGCTGTAATTTTGTCTTTCCTTCCTCCGATCTCCGTCTTACCTCTCAGCGGGGCTCCTGACAGGTGATTTCAGCCATACTTTGTCACCTCCCTGCTCAACAAGTCCCAGGCAGGACGTCAAAGCAGCCAAACAACAACATGCAGTTTGAAAAAAAATCCCCAGAGTCTCCGTAATCCAGTGAGTTAAGAGAAAACAGAGTAAATCCTTTTCAGTTCAAGGAGCCGCATTTTCCGTACCGCTGCTCTCCATTTATCTCCTTAACGTCTGCTGAGCAAACAAAAAGTTTCAGCAAAAATCTCCACGGGGCTTCAGAGTGAGCCAGCCCCCTTTCTCACACTGCAGTCTCAGCCCAGAGGAGGGATTTACAGGCTTCCTATGAACCCACCCACTCATAACTATACGTAAAAATAGCACAGGGAGGCAAAGAGAGGCACCACGGCCACTTCAAGGAAGAGCACGCATACTGAGATTTCCTGAAATGCTAGCTCACGCCGCAGCATTAACTGGGTGCCGGCAGACAAACTGGTTCATGGGAATGTTGCTGCACGTCTGGGTGTCACACACAGATCAAGACTTACAGGAATGAGAGGTGGAGTCCAGGTATACACAGCAGCAGATAACAATAAAATCCAAAATACCAAATAAAGGAAGGCTAAAAACAAGCTAAATAGTAGCTACAAATGATTGCTAGCTTTTGTTAAAACCTGCTGACATATAACTGGTTATCAGATTTCCTAATGACAGTGTTAGTGATGTGTTGTTGTGCGTCTGACAACATTTCACTGAAGCTCGCTCTCTGTCTGTAGCAGCAGTGACGGTGTAGGTGGTGGCAGGTTAGGGTAACCCCATCCTTTCACCTTTCCTAGTTAACTGCCCAGAGGTCCAGTTTCAGAGTCAAAGAATAAGAGGCGGAGACTGGAGACACTGAAATGTAAGCCAATCCCTCTTACATAATAAACTCACATGCAGAACAATCCACAGAGAAGCGGACGCAGCACGTACTCAGAAGCGGTGCCCTTTAAATGAGCCGTCAGGACTTCTGTAAGGTTGTGATGTCACAACTATACAGTCCCCGCCCACAGCAAAGCAGTGGTTGCAAAAATACCAGCGGCGCTTATGAGGATACACGGTGGGTGGTGCCTGCTCAGGCCTGTGAGCGCTGACCAATCAGAGCAGAATATGCTTTTCGTGAAAAGGGGCCTTAAAGAGACAGGAGCGTTCGGACAGGGGGTGAATAGAGGTGCTGCAGAAGTGGACAGTATCTAGGCTCCCTCTTCTGTCTGCGTCCGGCTGCACTGTACCCGGCCTCCCATACAGTTAAGTCATCTAAGTGTGTCCTACTGAATAACCTGGTCACCCACAGTCTCCTTTTCAATAATGAATGAGCTGAGTCTAGACTCTTGTTGTATCGCTACGCCTTGCTCGCACTACTCACCCCGAGACACCTGTAGATGCAAAAACATTGTTTTAGACTTGTATATTATTTTTAGTCTCAATCGATCACTGTCGTTGTGAGAAGTGTTACTTCAAAGCGAGCAGGAACGCTAACAATTGTCAAAGTCAGTTTTCAAGTTTCAGGACAGTAAATTCACAGTGCTCTCTAGTAGACCATTAGTGCACACTGTAACCTTAGAAACAGTCTTGTTGCTTTTTATGCCTCTCTTTGAGGATCATAACAGCCTCCCACAGAATCGGGAGCTTTCACATGTACACAGCGACGCTGAACACTAGAGCGAACTGGCTTTTAGCTTAAGAGCTTTAGATGTTCACTTTAACAGAAATAAACCAGTCTTTGTGCAAACCGCACAGGTACCACATGACTGTAACCAGTAGAAACACATAGTGGTTGATCCACAGGGCAGCAACAAAGCAATTCTTGCTGCAGCCTCGTCACTGCAAAACAAGAACAGCGGTTATGAGAAAAGGGAGATGACTGATAAAAGTAAATTACGTGGCAGCAGAGGAAGTTGTGTTCTCGACAAGCAATTAGTCAGCTTTCAACTCGTCCACAACCCAACAACTTCACTTTAAATAAAGGCAGCTAATCCTTCTTATACAATTAAATGGACAAACACTTAAAACAGCCTTTAACCAGAACTTAGAGTCTTAATCCCATACATAAACACACCAGTTTGCTCTTCTTTCACACACAATCAAACATTCTTATTAAAAACAAGTCATTCATATTTGAAGGACCGGCTCAACCGACGTCTCCGACGCAGCCCCTCAAGCATGTGTGTGCTTTCTGTTTGATCAGCTGCGCGTCAGGGCCGAAGAAATAAGGGAAGCAAGAGAGGAATCAGCATGTTTACTCAGGCGAGGAGGAACAAACCGGATGCAGCAGATCAGATGTTGATTGCCACCGAGCTGCTGAATGAATGAAAAACAGGTGACTGCACTGGAATGACAGGTATGACTGTAATTGCAGCATAGCAGCCGGATAAACAGAAGCGTGGCAGAGATCAGTGTAGCTGTGAATGAGGTAATGATCAGAACTCAGCAGGCAACTCAGCAGAAAACCCAACGGTACAACACGCTCTTTAAAAACTGCACAACAATTACGTCACCTTTTTTTATTTGATAAGCAAAAATCACTGCCTCGCAGGTACAGCAGGCTCCACCTAAGCTCTTCTATATTTAGCCAGCGGATGACGCATTTATGAATAAAAAAAAAAAAACAGCGGCGCTGCCACGTGTCTGTGTTATTGCTACCACCCATCTTTCATTGCTACCTGACGGGAAAGACCAATCCACGTTAAGCCAAGAGACAAAGACAGAAGAGCCAAAGCCAAAGCAGGTATAAAAAGTGGCAGCGCGACCACAAAACAAACTGCGGGAAACAGGAAGCGAGGACGTTAAAGAAGGTGATCGGGTCGAGGAAACAGGAGAGCACAATAAACAGGATACAGAGGCAGGCAGAACCCACGAAACCATGCAGAGTAAAGATGTGCAGGACGACCAAACAAATGATTTACAACTGAAAAACAACTTAAAATGGGTCCTGAGAGAGCTTCACAAATGGTTATAGAGCAATTAATTGATTGATTTTTAACTGGACAATACAAAGAAGGATAGGAAGGACTTCAGGAATGGTCAAATTCTTCAAAGAAGTGACTTTGGTTGTCTTTAATCATATTTCTCTATCATTCAAATATCAGTTAATAGTTTTATAACCATTTGCAAGGCTGCTTCAGTCTAAAACAGGAGCAGGCGTCTGTAGGGTGTGACGAGACGTCATGCAGAGCAGCTGATGGGTGTGGATGGAGATGAGGAGGGGGCAGATGGCGCACAGTGGACACACTTGATGCGTCTTGACATCAGCAGCGGGGTGACTCATAAGCAGAGCAGCAACAAATCTGGGTTGTCTGGCCAGTGAGCCAGAAGATAAACTCGATTTTGCAGCACGATGGGAGGCTTCACTGAGAATTCAAGGATTTGGAGAGTGAGGGTCGAGGTTTTTTCGTCAAAGCCTGGGTCATGGAGGGGAAGCTCAAAAGGAAGGATTTGGAGGTGTCCCGTTTACTCCCTACCTGGGGAGGCAGCGTCCCCATCCAGCAGGTTGTCGTCCTCGGTGGTGTGGAAGTCCATGATGACGCCGGCTCCATCCAGCAGCTCCTCGTCGCTGCTGGCGCTGGCGATGCTGTTGTAGCTGTTCCTGCAGTAGCCTCTGTGGTACAGCTGCTCCGACTCCATTTAGCGACGCGCCGGTGCCCTGGATGATAAGGAGGGAGGGAAAGGAGGGGGGTGGTGGAGATATACACACCGTGTTTGTGAGGATGCTAGATTATAGAGTCTACAGGGTGAAAGTGAGCCTCCTAGGTACACAGATGAGAAGGGTAGGTTGTTAACGTGCATACTGACTGATGGGTAAACAGCAGAGACAGACGGATACACACATTTACAGTCCGGCAAAACTTAATATCGAACGACACACCACAAGAAACACAACCTGTTTCCAGCGCTAACACATAAAAACCGAGCTGAAACAAAACCCTCTGTTCCGCTCGTTGATTCAATCCATCTATGACACTTCTGTCCTGTTAGACGCAGACAATGAGAAAGTATCAAGTACAGTTTCATAGTGTAGATAACCTTGAAAGATTAGAGAGACAGTCCGACAGAAATCCTGTCGCCGCTGGAGCGCAGGCCGGCGGACGATAAAGTAAAACAAAGAGGGAGTGAGGTGTGGGAGGAACGAGACAGCAGTGATACACGGGATACATTAGAGTTTCAGATGAATGTGGGCTGTCAGTGGTGGCGGAGATGGTGAGAGAGATGTTTAATGATGATGATGATGATGATGAAGTGCGCTCATGAGCCCCGTGTCCCTCCACGCCAGCTGTGAGGTGGAAGGATTTAGGACAAACACTCGGACCACTTGATCAGAGATGCGAGGAGAAGGAGAAGACATTTGAGCTGATCCATATTCTAACTAAAGAAAACTGAGAGCAGAGCTTCAACGATGAATCAACGGAAAAATAGTCACCAATAATTTTGATAATCGATTAATCATCATCATGTTTTTCAGCCTTTCAGACATGGAGAGTCGCTGCTTCTCCCTGTTTGAGATCATGTCAAGCTGCAGCTCGTCCGGTCGTCCAGTCATCGAAAAGGTCGTTGGTTCGATTCTCAGAAAATAATCATTAGTTGCAGCTCGAGAGAGAGCAATGGAATAAATAAATTTTCAAGTTACTGTAGTGGGAAAATGCGAGCACTTCAACATATACGGATATTTATGAGTTTAAATTAAGATATCCTCACTTGCAAATCCTTATTTTCCCTGTAACTCGCTCCAAAATACATAATTCTACTGAAAAAGTCAAATCCAAATAATGTAAAATTACCGGGGGGAGGCTGAAAAACTGGTCTGACTGGATGAATGAAGCTACTGTTTAGTGAAAGTGACAGAAAGTTACATTCAGACATTAAAAGAAAGACAGCTTGAAATTTGCTTTCTGTCTTTTATCTTCATTGTTTTCATAAATCTGTAACTTTCCTTAAGATATCACATAAAATGTCAGCGATGTTATAACGTCCTGTTCGCCTCAAAGTCAAGGTGTATTTATAGACGGAGGGATTAAAACCACACATGGACCATCTCTGATAACGCAGCGCCTCAACTCTGCTCAAACCTCGCCCCCCTGTGGAGAGGCTGGACACTACACCAGACAGATGAAGTGACCCGAGATGATCCTCCAGCAGGCCAAACACAATGACGCCTAAAATTACAGATAACCTGGAGATATTTATAGGATTGTCAGCCCGGAGGCCTGATGAGTCACAGAGTAATAAAGAAAAAGAGAGTTGAGGAGAAAGATAGAAACGTAATGTGTCCTGTCGCTGCCGCCTGACTGATCTTCAGTAATCCTTCACGGTCTGCAAGGCGACTCCTCACTCCCCCGTATCTCTGTGAAAAAGAGCCGGGCCTAATAGATTTCTGAGCTCCCTCCATATCAACCTGAATGGATTTGATTTTTTTTGTGCTGCGGACTTTGTCAAGTGACATAATGAAAAGGAAGTGAAGAAAAAGAAAAGTTGGAGTCAGCTCCGTCCATTCAGGAAGTGAAAAGTGCTTTTGTAGCAAAAAGATTAGAGAAGTAAATGTCACGTCGACTTGTACAACGGGAGGTGAAATACATTTTTAGAAAAATTGAGAGTTTCAGACTTTTCTTTATATGTGGAAAATCCACAAGTCATAGTCGTCTCTACATTAACATTTTGCGAGGAGAGCTTTGAGTTAGAGACTTGTGAAGATGATAACACGACAGTCGGGTTGTCGTAGAAAAACTCTGTGCTTCATTTTCACGAGGAAATCAAAGTGGCATCCGTCTTTCACCTTGCTCCCACACGTCTGGGGATGTTCGCATAAAACTGAACCTTCTTAACCTCGTAAAGTTGATTTTAGAAATGATGAGTCACGTTTGGCGATGCTGGAAGGTTTGTGAGGTTCGGTAAACAGCGAACAGGCATCCCGTCACAGTCAAAGCAACAAAGAAAAACACCAGGCAGGGATGAAGCACCATTTTACAATCAAAACATTAATTATAATGATATGATCATAGCCCCACAAATTGGACACATACAGCAAACAAACAACTTTTAGTGTCTCCTCACATTCCTGCTAACATCTCAAAATGCAGCTCTCCTAACTCTTAATGAAAGAAATCAGCAGGTAAACTTCCCAAGCCTCTTTCTTTGGGATCGTTTCATTGTACCCATGGTAGGTGACACAACTTTTGTGTGTTTTGCTGATGTTGCGTATTTGCTGATGCCTTTCAGCCATGCTTTGTGACCCTTGGCTATAATAAACTTTGACTTGACATATGTTTGGCAGCTCTGAACAGCATTTGGCTAACCAACAAAGCTAATATCAGCCCGTCCCAATTTTCTCTGGTCGGCCAACAGCGCCGTCCCTTTTTCCCCTCTAGATGTGCTGGCTGTTGCAGTGGAGCTCACTCACCTCTAACAAATAAACCCAGACACTTTGGTATGACAGTAATACCACATCTCAGCCCAACCTCTCATGAACAAAAGCCTTCCCCAAACACCAACAGTGAAACTGAGGACCGCTTAATCCTCTCCGGCACAAACTCTACAATGTGAGGCAAAGAGGAAAGAGAAACTTTCCCCTGCGCCAACGAGCACACTGGTTCACCATGAGACGGGACTTCCCTTTGAGCTATATCGAATCAGCGCCGCCAGGAAATTCAATTCAGCTCGTTAGCGGAGTCAACGTCGAGGGCGGAGATCTTGTAGGCGCTCACGTGACGTCTCTGCTCTTTGACCTTTAGTCACACTGCAGAGCTGACCCTAAGCCTGAGCATCAGACTGGCGTTTAAACTATTCTGCTTGTTAAGATCCAACTTTAAGCTCCTGCGACTTCTTTCTTTTGTGGCAGCTCTTAGACTTAAAGGAAACACACACTTGAGCCCAGCAGGAGCGCTCATTCATGCAGCAAATTAAAGTGAGCGTATAAAATGCATGTTTAAAAAGGTGTTTAATTATCTTTTCAGATAGACCGTTCTGAAGCGAACTGCGCTGCAGAGCCTCTCGACGTCGTTCGGCTTTAATAAGACTTGTCATCTTTCCTCCTCCTTCTCTCTGCTGGTGACATTTGATAGCTGTAATTATGACGGTCTGCAGCACCGTCGGTCGTTTCTCCCTTCGCTCTTTGCAACAGTAATCAAAACAGTAATTACGCCGGGGAGAAAAGACTGTGTCGATTTATCGAGGAGCTGCTACCCCACGAGTCAGATTTCATTTCAGCGTGTGAGGATGCGCATGAGCTAAGGACAAGGGAGGAGTGTGTGTGTCTGTCGATAACAGCGGCCGAACGGACATGATCAACAGCCAGGGAAACAAAACGTTACAGGGTCTGCTGATGTTGCACAACTAGTTGAGCCGCGAGGGGCTTTATCTTCCTCTGTCTGGTCACTATGGAGGTGTTGCCCAGGCGTCTGTTGCTGGGATGTGACTCAGCGTTTTGCCTCTAACCGACAGGCTCACACCTCCTCCACAGACGGGGCCGATGTGTCGACACACATCCTTCAAAAGAGACAGAGAGCGCTCGATATGTATAGATTGTTTCGTAGCAAAACATCCAGCGTACAAAACACAACAGAGAGCTTTCATCCCTCACAATTAACAGCATTCAGCTGGGGTTGGGCCGGTGTCAACGTTTTCATCTGGAACCAGTAAATGTTTGAATCTGAAATGATGAAGTGGAGCATGAGGGCGCAACGGACCACAAAACTCATGGTTCGGATCAAATCTTGGTTTTAAGTCACAGAACAGAGCATTTAAATTAATGGGCTTGATTTAAAAAAGCTGCTTTAGCTGCATCTCTGTGATTTATCCATTTTTAAAAAGGCACATTTCAAATCTGTTCCCTGCTACTCTGCGACTGCGAGACATTTTCAACTTATAAGTTAATTGTAACGTATAAAATCGCTTTCATAACATTCACAATTTTATAAAATCTCGAAAAAACTTTATGGGTCAGGCTCTACTTTTGATTGACAACTGGCCACTTTGGATCACTGTCAAATAACAATATAGAGTGTTATTTAATTACAGTTTTACAAATGAGAACATTAGCTTGGTTGTCACTGTATCTTAAAGGGACATTTTGACTTTTTGGTGTGCTGCTAAAGACAGAGGAAGTTCCTACTTTTACAAAATGAATGCTGGGAGATGAATAATACATGTCGTCTCTGGCCTACAGGGAGAGTCAAAGAAACGCAGCCATTGAAGAAATCCTTCAGCGTGTGTGTGTGTGTGCTGTCAGTGAGGCTTTGTCAGCTATCAATTTCATCCAGCCTACGCCAGTCTGAGAATATCATTTTCCTTGAGAGACAGCGGTGGATACATCCTAGGAATAAACGCGAGTCGAGTGAGAGTATATGTTCTGGATTGAAGTTCATTCAGGTGCCTCAATATGCTGCAAACTGTGTGCTTTAAATCATAAAACTCCTTCTAGAGATGTAAAATCAAAGCCGATGTTTTCATCTGAGACATATCAGGAAGTGAAAGACAAAACAATGATTTAGCAACCAAAAACATTCATCTTTGCCGTCTTGTGTAATCTGACAGTCTACTTTCCGATGAACAATATAAACAATGCAAGAAGAAGCGTGGGTGATCTTATGCGACATTAGAGGATGGAGATAAACGCCGACTGTCAGACTGTGAATGAAAACTCTCAGGTCATGCTTGACAGAATGGAGGCAAACACTCCAGACAGACATAACACAATCAGGAGCGCTGATTAAACCAGCAGCGATAGCAAATCAAATAAGAAGCTTTGCAGCAGCGTCTGTGCCCTGACCTGTCTGTAACCGCCGGGTGGGAAGAGGGAAAACTGCCACGGACTCTTGATTCTGCTGTGAGGGGAGAGTCGTCTAATCATATATCGTGAATATATAATCCGATGCTTGAAAAGATGGCAGCAGGGAAACATTAACTTGAGGACACGTGCAGAGTCCCCTGACCTCAGTATGTCCGACCTGCCGTCTACTGCTGCGGCAATGATTCGCCAGTCGAGGAAACATTAACTTCAGTCTTGATGACGAGCAATAATGACAAACCTTTGCTGGTTCGAGCTTCTAATACGCGTTTGCTCTACTAAAATGTGCAGAATTGATGAAAACCCAACGATATTCAGTTTACTATCGTAGGAGAAAAAAACAAGCTGTAACTGGTGAAAATTGGGCATTTTTGCCACAAAAATCACTTGAATGATAAATTAATTTCAGCCATTATATAGGCAGTATTGGCTGGACTGTTATTACAATTAAAATCATTTATATTAGCCCAAGTTGACAGTTTTAAATTAATTTATCAAGGAAAAGGTCCAAAAACCCAAAGACATTCAATTCACAGCCATAGAAGACTATGAAAACAAGATGTAACCAGTGAATTTTTGGCAATTTTGCCCCAATAAGGGAATAAACTGATTTATCAACTAAAATTAACCCAATAAACCCAAAATTAATATATTTTATACTAGCCCAAGTTGACAGATTTAATAACTTAACCAGGAGAGAAAAACACAGTTTATTATTATAGAAGACTAAGAAAACAAGTTGTAACCAATGAATTTAGGAAATTTTTTTTGCCCCAAATAATGATTTAAAACGTGAATAAATTTCTAAATAGGCTACCAAATAACTTTCTTTTGATTGACTTATTGATTGGTCAACTAAAAATTAACAGTAAACATTGAATTTGGGGCTTTTTCTGAGTTAAACGACCAGCTAATTTATCAACATTGGCCCGTAAAATCCAGCATCGGTCTGGCTCTAATAAAATGCTCAGAGCCATTACAGTTATTAAATCTTATATTAGCTCACGTTGACAGATTTAATAACTTAAAAACGAAAAGATATAAAGTATTTTATTATACGAGAGTAAGAAAAAAGATCCATTAATGAAATTTGATGATTTAAAAAGTGAATAAATTTCCAAAAAAAAGGTGTCAAATCATTTTCTTCTGATCAACTTATTGATTAATCAACTTTTCACAGTATTTCAGAGTAGATGATGATGGAAAGCCAAACACAAATGTGTCATCTACCCACACTTTTTAAACTCTACGGCTGCTGTGGCTGTAAGTGATGCAGGAACATGGTGTCAGGGTGGTGACATGAGGAGAAAAGCTTGTTTTAGGACCTCACATGGCTGAAGAGGGCAGAAAGTACCAGCTCAACACTGCTAATGATGAGAAACAACCATGGCAGAGCTAGCATGGCGACACATCTCACAGACAGCAAGCTAGCCGTGCTACATGAACGCCACATCTGCATTACATGGGGGGGAAGAGGGGGAAAAAAGGAGGAAAAGGAGGGTAATGTTAGCATGCAGCCATTAGATATTTCAGCTTCAGTTTTCAGCTGCAGCCGAGGGCCTGACTCCACAAAAAGCGTCAACTAAACCCCCCCAAAAAACCCTCAGACGTTGGGATTTTTCAGCTGAATTTGACTGGAAGCTGTCCCGAGTTAGCCTCCGAGCTAGCTAGGACGCCGAGCTAGCACCTGTTCGGCTGGCAGCGGGATGTGAAATCAACCTGTGAGCTCACTAAATGTGACATCGACAGGAGGAAGGATGGACGGATGGATGGATGCATGGCCTCGGGTGGTGAAACACACACACACACACACATCTTTATTTCTCTACAGTCGTCACCCGCAGATCATAAAACAACAAACTCTTACCTTCCTGATGCCTCAAATCCAGCTCGGACACGACGGTTCATCCTTCTCCTGAGCTCAAACGAGGGTGTTTTTTTTCTTCTTCCCCCTTACTCGAGTGGATTTGACATTCTCCTCATCATGATGGTGTTTTCTTTTTTCAGTCCCATTCCTGTGTCAGTGACGTTCACTTCCTGTTACCCATCTCCCATCTCCATCCCAGCAGCAGCAGCAGCAGCAGCAGAGGCTCCCACCGCCTCTGTGATAGTAAAAACAGGCAGGAAGCAAGAAAATGTGATCAATTATTCATCCAGTCACTGCAATCACAAGGCTGCAGGGACATAATGGAGGCTGCAGCTGCATGTGGCATTAAACAAGCAGAGAATTTACACTGAATGTTTATGGGGTTTTTGGACTCTTTGTTGCCAGTGGTGGGAAGTAACTAAGTACTTTTACTCAAGTGCTGTGCAGTGTGGGAAGAAATACTCAAAAGTCACACTTAAAGGTAAAGATATCGTGTTAAAACATAACTGGTAAAAGTGAAAGTCACCCATATGAAAAGTATCTGATATAAATGTACTTAAGTGTCAAAAGTAGGTTTTTCTGGCTGCCGATATAATAAGTACATTTTGAAATGTGTTACTTTGGCTCTGATGCAGCATCTAATCTGCAAAGTAACTAGTAACTAAAGTTGCTGAATAAATGTGGTGGAGCAGAGGTAGAAAAAATATAGTGGAGGGGAAAGTATAAAGTAGCAGAAAATGGAAATACTCAAGTAAAGTACAAGAACCTCAAAATTGTACTTGCATGAAATTACATTACAGGAAATTCAATATAATTTGCTTCTCCTTTACCAACTTCAACATTAAAGTAACCTACACATTAATGCACCCAATTAATGTAATGTTATGACCCTGAAAAGCATAGAGTACATTTACATAAGCTTTTGATTTTGAGAGTTTGAATGCAGGACTTATTTTGTAGTATTTTTTTACTGTGGCGTTGCTACTTTTACTTTTTAGTGATTTGAGTATTTTCTCCACCACTGTTGGTTAGATAAAAGATACAGAAAGATAGATATTTATGTATAATTTCAAGTACTAGAGCATGAAATGTAAGTAAGATGCGCTTCCATCAAGCAAAAGGAAGAATTTGTATTTGAAGACAAACAAACCAAGTGAAAAGTGATGTTTTTCAGATGTTTCAGTTGACAACAGCTTTTAATTCAAACACAGAGAAACATATTTATTTGTGCAGATCCACTCATGCCCACAGATTCATACATATCAGTAATCTAGCTAGAAACAGGAATGTTTCACTGTCAGCGTTTCTTATATTCTTACAACCCAACAGCACCATCTACTGACCAGTGTGAGTAACATCACCTGCAGACTCATCTGGTCTAAGCTGATCGTCTTGATGGGAACACACAAATCAGCTGAATGTAACTGTGAATGAGATGATCTGATGCAGCGACGACATGATGACTCAAACATTAAACTAAAACAATCTGAGGAAGGTGCAAAAGCAGAAGTGGCTGGTTTCTGCCTTAAGCACAAGCAAATAATCTGCACTTCAGGAGAACAAGCAGCAGGACAAATACTCCGTGTTTACACTTCCCAAATATTTATTCATTCAAAAGCTTCATTTGACAAGAAAGTATCCTGGAAAATTCATGTTCCCACTGTCTCTTGTAGTCAAGTCTTCTCCAGACTCTGATAGAAACCAGCGTCTCTGCGGTGCTGTTGGACCGGCATGTTCCTCCTGACGCTGCTGACCTTCTCCAGGTTGATCTCCACCAGCACCATGCCCGGCTTCTCCCCTCCACAGTCGCCCAGCACCTCGCCCCAGGGGTCCACCGCCAGGGCGTGGCCGTACGACGAGCGCTTCTCGTGATGCGGGCCGACCTGCGCCGCCGCCAGGACGAAACACTGAGTCTCGATTGCCCGTGCACGGAGCAACACCTGGGAATAATAAACACAGGAAGTTTGCGTTTGCTTGGGTTTGTATCTCAGCCCTGCCTGTCGTCTTGTCACGACTCGACCCACCTCCCAGTGAGCGGCTCCTGTTGCTACGGTGAAGGCTGATGGGTACGTCAGAATCTCGGCCCCGTGCCGTTGCAGAGCCAGCGACAACTCGGGGAATCTCAGATCATAGCAGATGCCGAGGCCAACCTGTGGCAAGAACATTAAAATGCAGAACACAAACAGAATCTTAATACTGAACTACAGCAGGGAAGCTCAGACTGGATCCACAACATGCCAGAAGATTGAAGCGAGAAAAATGTGCCTTTTATCCCCTGATACGAAGAATGCATTCGGTTTATACGAGGGGTGAGTCAGCTCCTTCAACCTTAGGTCATTAAGTTCTCAATCAACCCCTGAAGGTCTGCTTGATGATGACTATCTCAGAAAACGACACCTTTCCGATGGGAGTCTGGACTGGCGACACGAGGGTGGGTCCGGGGATGGTGAAGGCACTTTCTTTAAGGGAAACACCTTTCTCTGGCAGCTCCACATCAAACAGATGGGACTTCCTGTAGACTGAAACGATGTCACCTGTGGGTGAAAAGACTGTGTGTCAGTGTGAGAGTGTATTTGGACTGCAGGTTGAATATGATTGTTCAATGGAGAACACCTTTATCATTGATTATGATGTGACTGTTGTAGATCCGTCGGTCGGACTCCCAGTCATGTCCTCGCTCGTGAAATCCTCCAAGAGACAGCCAAACCTCCAACTTCCTGGAAGAAGGAGAGGTTAATATACCAGAAGGAATCCTTGACAATAGTGGAGATGATGCACATCTCGTCGTTGATCTTGTATCTTCTGAAAAATATCTTCCAGCAGAGCAAGACTGAACACACTTTTCTGTGTGGAAAGCCAAGTAAATCACCTTAAACAAAGCCTAAAAGTGGTACATACGTCAAGGTTTCCTAATAGCAGACATAAAAAAAACCCATCTACCTGGCCAGCTGAGTGTATTGTGAGATTGTGTCTCCTGTCAGGCTCTCAGACAGCGACAGGGTCTCCTCCCGACTGGATCCGATGTAGTCGAAGCCCTCAGGCAGGAAGACCATGCTGGCCCCTCGCTCCTTGGCCTCCTCCACCAGCTGTTTACAGGCAGAGAAGTTGGCCTGTTTGTCCGGGGTGGCCGTCACCTGGCACACTGCAGCCACCGGCCGAGGTAAAGTCGACATCCTGCGCAGAGAAGAGGTTGTCGTTGCTGCATGCCAGGCAAAGACTTAAGTTCAGTCATGGCTGATCATTAACAGAACTAGTTATTCTGGTGTATATTTATTGCATAATGTTGTAGAGCTCTGCACCCATGGTGATCTTACTAGATAAATAAAAACTCTACACAATGCTCTGATTTCCATCTCTGTCATGTATGTTGGCAGACATCAGCTTTACTGTTCGTGTATAGAGGGCTAGATATCAAAACAACATATTCACTCATGTAGGATAATAAACATACCTGTTTTGCAGCTTGATCTGTTGTCTCCAAGCCGGGTGAGAGGCCAAATATCTTGCAGATGTTCCCAAAATGCACCTGAATGTGATCATTGGTCCGGGTGACGTAAACAGCGTCACCTTCCCTGTTTAGTTCGTGTTACTGGACATGTTTGGCTCAGTAGTGTGTTCACTGTACAGCAGGAAGGATCAGCGAGCTACTTTCTTCTTCTCTGCTCTAAAAACCAGCACTAAGTCACACTGTCTCCACCTAGTGGAGAGTTTTTATATTAGTGTGTAGTGTAAGGGGAGACAATATATACTGTACATACAGCTATGGTAAGATAGAAGACAATGAACATTACACTGGGTTCATATTAAACAAAATAAAGTAAAAGGATCAGCAGTTCAGATGATTATCTTAGGTATTTGATGTATGTCTTTTGTGAAGACTCTATTTTGGCTCTATTTAGTTTGTGCTACATGGAAATCACAGGCAAACACTCACTGGCTTTCGCAGGCCAGCATGTCTGTTTTTTCCTGTGGTTAATAAAGTAGAGAAAGACATCAGCTGTTTAGATAATTAAGTATTATAATGGGACTATCTTACTATGGTCTACAGAATATATTTCTCATAATATATATTCTCAAAATAATGACTTAGTTTATTAGAAATAACGCGATTTTTTTTAATAATGACTTACTTGTTTCAAAATAATGATAGCATCTTAAAATAATGACTTAGTATCTCAAACTTGGGAGTTAGCATCAAATAATGACTTATTATATGAAAATAATGACAATTATTATTATTATTATTATTATTATTATTATTATTATTATTATGTGGGCTCCCATTATTTCGTCATGATATTGACTGTATTTGAAAAACAAAAATCTCATCCCTCCAAACTGGACCGCAGTTCCACACAGGCACTGGTGAGCCAGCTCTACACTTCCGGGCCGGGGTCCTTCGCAGCAACACCCTTCCAAGATGGCAGCCAACAGTAGCAGCACGGGTAGCAAATCCAGCAACAGTGCCGGTGGAAAACAGTCCGGCCCGTCTGCCGAACAGGTACCCTCGCCTCCACCTTGGCCTTCTTTAGTCGGTACACTTTTTGTGTTTGTCGCTCAGCCGTGTCGGGTGAAGCTAACGGCGCTAATCTGACTCCCAGCTAGCCGAGGCTAACGTTAGCTTCCCCATCGCCATCATCATTCTGCTTTCTCACCATAAAGCGCTGTAACGGGGAGAGCCAGGGTGAAGCCATACACATTGATTGCATTTTAACAAGAGTTTAACACCGGTTTGTGCTCCTATCAACCAGTATAATAAAGGTTATATGCTTTTAATTAGCATACGCCTCACAAGGGGAAGGTGTGCTGTACCGAGTGGTAGGTCTTGTCCAGTTCAAGACCGTGTGAGAGCTATTTTTATCACTGAGGACCACACAGTCCTGTTTTACTAACGTCAAAGTACACCAAGTATTCAGATCCTTTTCTGAACTACACGTAGAAGTACCTCTATGCAATACTATGTTGCAAAAGTATTTTGTAGAAATACAGAACTGTTCTCAGCAAATTATATTCAGAAAGTCGGGCTCCAACTAGCAAATATTTTCACTTTAACTCATTCTGACAATTATTTTATGAGTAAATCTGTTAAATTAAATCTCTATAAGTCAGAAATAATAATTGATGATCACAACTGGATTGTTTCATCACTACAGAACTGATTAAATCTACAACTAACATTGACAACACAAGTCTTTGTGTCTGTATTGTTGCTGACGGTGTATATTTCTGTGTGACAGGTGGTGGCAACATTTCAGAGGATGCGTCAGGAGCAGCGCAGTATGGCCTCTAAAGCTGCAGAGTTTGAGATGGACATCAACGAACACAGGTCGGCAGCCTTTTTGATTCACCTCATTTCATATTTGATCAAGAAAGATATTTCCTGAGCAGCTGATTGGCTCTGTGAGGTGCCTTGATTGTGCCGTTTTTGGTTGGTAACATATTTTATTCCTCATGCAGCTTAGTAATTGAAACCCTGAAGGATGTGGACCCTTCAAGGAAATGCTTTCGTCTAGTAGGAGGCGTGTTGGTGGAGAGGACGGTTAAAGAAGTTCTGCCAGCCTTGGAATCCCACAAAGAACAGGTGATGGTTGAGAAAAGGACAACAAATGTACTTCTAGATGCAAACATTTAGCCTTATACTACTAACAGTTACCTTATTTTTAATATATTCATTAAAAACAAGGAGAAAACTTCAGGCACAAATCAAAAATTTAGTCGAAAAAAGTCTCACTCTTTTCCATTTTCCCCCTCGCAGATCTCCAAAATAATCGAGACCATCAACACACAGATGCAGACGAAAGGACGGGAGCTCACAGAGTACAGGGAACGCTACAACATCCGGTTGGTAGGAGAGGGCGAATCAGACGCACAAGGCCAGTCGGCGTCTTCGAGGGACAGCGAAGGAGGCGGGTCTAAAAGCGGAGCTGGCGTTTTAGTGTCGTAATTTGTGATGGTAGATCGCGACAGTAGGGCCTTATGATTTCTGCAGTACTGAAAACACAGTTGGAGTCTCAAAATGTAGGTTGAAAAATTGAGCTTTTCACAGGATAACCTTGGTCGAGAAGATTGTTGAAATTTCTGCTCAACATAATACACTTGGCATCAAAGTAAAGTACACATAGTTCTCCGCTTATGTATGTGAATGCTAGTGTGTGTAGAAATTAAGGGTGTTTGTCTTGCATCTGCCTTGTCAGTCAAGCTGACTTTTTTTTATTTCTGAAATATTGTGGCATAAATTAAACGACTAAATTCAAGTACTTGTTTTAGTCTTATTTCTACAGACATGACTGAGTAAATAGCTTACTGTCTTAGATCACAGAGAATATTTTTTTCTCATGTAGGAAAGTTCTGTTATTACAAAAAATCAAACATACAAGACATATGAATGCTCAGTTATTAAATAAAACAAGATCAAAGTGCATTTTTAAGTAAACACGCTTTTGAATTTCGTAAACTCCATATTTTGGACTAACAACTTAAAAATTAGGAACGAATAAGTGCTGATTTCACAGGGCCCTCAAGTATGTTGAGCTGTGCAAATGAGTCACCCTTGCCAAGGCAGCACAGGTCCTGGAAGGCATTTTGACAACATGTGTTATGAGCATGAACCAGAGATTATACTGTAAACACGTCACTTTAGATTGAAACGAATCTGTCGGCTTTGTTGAACCTCCCTCTGTGAAATATGACTTCTAAAATCATCTCCACACATGCTCAGCTGGAAGTCAGTGCTACTGCCACACCTTAATAATAAAGCCCTGTCATTGAAAACACAATAAAACCTGTATTCTCTCTGATCTGTAGCACATGGTTGAGCTTTGAGTTGTTGAATTACTTTTTCTTAGCACAGTCTAAATTGAAGAAATGCCCCCTAGGACCTGATGTGTGCTGTCCACACTGTTTATGTAGTTGTGAGGAAAAAAAAAAAAAAAAAAGGTTTTTGTTGATAATTATGAATTAAAGAATGTCACAATTGTGCTTTACGTGTGGCGTCTTACATTCTTCTTACTGTATGGTGTGCTGATATGTATATATGTGGTAGAAGTCATATTTAGATATAATAATAATGCAGTGAAATCAAATTGGGGTTGACTAATTGCCATCTTTCTTCCACACAGGTTTGTCTTTCTGCACTGGTGGATGAAATTAAGGGCTAATAGATATTTTCATACAAGTGGAGCCTTTGATTAGTCTACCCACAACATTAACATTGGTGGTTTTCTAGGTAATTAAGTCAGTTTTAATATTATTAAGACTCTTATCTCTGTTTCTGGCCTGTGTTTTGGATAACATGATTGGGTTTAATTCAAATGTAGGATAAAAACTGCATAAAATAACCCAAAAGCTTCCATCATTGGCACTAATTGTACCACACGCTATTAATTAATTGGTTCTGCAAGACTTGCCAGTCTAATGTCTGCGTGAATAAGCTTTGCATCTGTAAGATGGCAGCGACTTGCAACGTTGCCTTTTTATTTTCCAGAAAAAAACAATCATTTTTAACACTTTATGGTTTGACCCTCTTTTAGATTATTTCTGCATGTTAATTGTTTTTGGAGTCTTAAATTTGATATTGAAGTTGAATAGCAATACTTAGTTAAAATTATCTACGGATATCTGCATGTGTATGGATGTGCAATAAAAGTCAAATGAAATGTGTAGCATTATTTTTGGGTGACAAAAAATACTCAAAACTTGAACAAAAATTCATGGAATAAACAAGTGAAACACCAGAATATCTCAATATCCCAAACAAGTTTTGAGCAGTGTATTCGGCACATACACAGCTTGAAATACAACATGCAGCAAAATGCACATTCGACCCTCTTTTACTATTGCTTATAGCTGGTAAGAAAAACAAAAAAGAGAGATAGAGAATGAGAGATGAAATATAAATATAAACCATTATAAATAAAGATATAATAATATATCATGCATACATGTATAATTGCTGGACTATTTACATAACATATACACTGCACATAAATATAAACTGTAATCAAAGATCAATACAAATCGTAAAAAGTGATATGATACAGAATGAAAACTGCCTGCAGGGTGGTGTTTTGATTTTATCGTGCTTGTGTACAGTTGTACGTCAAAAGGCTACATAAGAAGAGCGCCTGTCTGGATTAGTTTTGCATATGACCACTAAATGTGACAGACTGGACCATCTACAGTGGACACGAGAAAACGAAAAGGGATTTTCGACGAGGATGGGATTCGAACCCACGCGTGCAGAGCACAATGGATTAGCAGTCCATCGCCTTAACCACTCGGCCACCTCGTCTTATGGACTCCTTCTCTGTTTCAAATACATCTTTGTATATGACAGTCATAATACTGTTGTTATTACTTTAGTCTATCTCTATCAGCCTCGCTCTCACGTAAACTGAAGAAGTAGTGACAATAGCCCTTTATTCGTACCCGTGAGCCTCTCGAGCTAACAGCTAGCAGCGCCCCAGCACATAATTAGCTGGCGCCTTTCCTCGCGACATTACGGTTATTACGTATGTACATGCGCCGCTGTCGCAGCAGCAGCAGCAGCGCATGATGGTCACAGCTGTGTTGTGTTTTGATGGAGATCACACGATCTGGGTTGAGTTTCATCGTTTTACTCGTGCTGTCGAGGACCGTGTGACAATCTGGCGCAGCCTTGCCACGAGCCAGATCGATATGCAGTCAAGTATTGGTCGCATTTCCAGCCGAATAAGGCGGCGGTGTTAGCATTGTGTTAGCAATGTAGGTAACGCTAGCTAGGACGCTTGGACAGAAATAGCCAGCCCCTCAGAGAAACGGCAGCCTGCTCCGGTGTTTGGACCGGCTTCGTGTACAGTAGTGGGCCGGTGTGTAGCTTCTCTGGAATGCATCTCTCCAAGAAATGTTCCGCCTTCAAAGTGGTGCTGAGTGCTCTGCTGATCGTGGCGCTCCTGCAGCTCATATACCTGTCCTTCTTGTCCAAGTTTCACGGCAAGCAGCAGCGGTACCGGTACTCTGAGCTCTTTGGAGGCTCCGGGGGCAAGAAAAATGGACACCACGAGAAAAACACGCGGAAGGAGCGTCTGAGGTACTCGCTGTCCACCGGTGGGATCTTTGACAACAGTGGTCAGTACCGGGTCTACAAGAACTTGATCAAAAGTGACCTCACCACTAATCAGAAACCAGGATCCGACCCCAGCTCCAACGTCCTGGCTTTAGCCACGCACACAACCATCAACAACCTGCATCACCTGGAGTCTCTGCTGGAGAGGTGGCACAACCCTCTCTCTGTGGCCATATTCGCACATGGCCAAGATGTCAAGTTTGCCACAGCTCTGGTCTATGCGCTCAGCTTCTTCTGCCCTCAGATCCAGTCCCTGGTGGACTTCCACTTGGTCTGCCTCTCAGGAGAGATGGCCAGCTTCCCTGATAAGGACCGTGAGCATTTTGCAGGTCTTGAGGACTGTGCCTCTGTCTTCTCTAGACTGGAGACCCACAGGGATAAATACAAGAACTATGCCATCAGCGGAAACATCTCCTACCCCAACAATCTTCTTCGTAATGTCGCCCGGGGCGGCACGGAGTCCTCCTACATCCTGGTCATCGACATTGACATGATGCCGAGCGCCGACCTGCACCAGCAGTTCCTGGCCATGATCATGAGGCGTGAGCCAGCCAGCGATGAGGTGTTCGTCTTGCCTGCCTTCGAGATCCGCCACGCCAGGAAGATGCCTGCCAGCAAGACAGAGTTGGTTCAGCTCTACCAGGTAGGTGAGGTGCGGCCGTTTTACGAAGAGCTGTGTCCTCGCTGTCAGGCCCCCACCAACTACTCGCAGTGGGTCAACAGCCACGTCAGGGACACGGACACCCTGGATGTTGCCTACACCCTCACCTGGGCAGACCCCTGGGAGCCCTTCTACATCGGGCCCCACACTGTGCCGCTCTACGACGAGAACTTCAAGCAATATGGATTCAATCGCATCAGCCAGGTCTGTACAAAACTCAAAACTTCAGGTGTGTAAATAATTTAAGACTGGGAGATTCAGATGAAAGCTCTGGAAAACGCTGGTTAGCGATCAATGAATGTTTTGGTCTATCAAGAGAAAAAAAGTTATAAATACATACAGATAATCATAATTTTCCCTCTGCCAAAGATGAATTTGTTGACAAAATTGCTTCCAACCAATGGTCCAAAACCCAAATATATTCAGTTTATTATAATTGAAGACTAATAAACTGACAGACATTCACATTTGAGAAGCTACAACCATCGAAATCTGGGTATTTTTTCTTGGATTAATGGACTATAAACTCTAATTATATCACATATATCATCAGGGCTCTCTCATATTGGGCTTGAGACTTCACATTTTGTGACAGAACATACTGAGTTTATCGTTTTTTATCGGGAGAGACAAGCGCATCGACTAATCAAATGGTTGTTCGGTCTATAAATTGTCAAAAAAATGTCGATCAGTGTTTCACAAAGCCCAAGATGACGTCCTCAAAAGTCTTATTTTGTCCACAACCCCAAGATATTCAGTTTACTGCCAAAGAGGAGTAAAGAAACTGGAAAAAAGTCAGGAGAGTATTTCTGCTTCAGTTTTGACCTCTTGGTTTCTTCTCCACTCTCATGCTATCCATACTCTACCTTTACTCATTCTATCTCCTTGCCCCTACTCTAACCCGTCTTCCTCATGCCATCTTTCGTCAACACACTTCCTCCTCGTTTCCCATCTGTCCTTCTTGATGTCACCTGTCTCCCTTTGCACAATCTGTCACATCTCCTCCACCGTCTCACCTTTTCCCCCTCATCACTTCCCACTTGCATGTCTGCCTTCTCACCCTGTCCCTCCGTTCTCCCTCCAGGCCTGCGAGCTCCATGTGGCCGGATACAGGTTCTCGGTGCTGAGCTCAGCCTTTGTGGTGCACCGGGGCTTCAAGATCCAGGGGGAGTTCCACGCCAGGAAGGACGAGGAGAACAAACACAACCGGGTTTTGTTTCGCAGCTTCAAAGAGGGCCTGAAAACCAAATACCCATCCTCCAACCGACGATGCTGAAATCAGTCTCTCGTGAAATCTGTCATATTTTTTTTCTCATTTTAACCAGATTTTGCTCTTCCTGCTCAAAACCTCCTAGTTCTTCTATGATTTCTTGTGATGACGGCACAGTCGGAGTTTAATCCAACTCTCGGGTTTATTTCAAGACCCTCTGAAAATGAGCAGAAGGGAGATGTTCTCGGGGGATTTCAGTGCTCGTCCTGCTAGTCGAGACTGAAAAGAAGAAATGATCATTCAAGATCGTAAAACTGGCTGACGGCTCCTGAGATTTCTTCTTTTTGTTTTTATCAAATGCAAATCTAAAACCTGGAGAGCATTTGACTGACGTTAATGTAAAAGCATATGAGGTACTGTAAAGTTTCTATTTTAAAATATGTTTGAGCTTGTCCTGATACAAAAATAGACGCATCAACGTGACTGTAAGACAGAGAGTCTCTCCATATTCACTCAGAGACATATCCTGTGAGAGTCCTTAGTTCATCGTGACATGAAGTTTAAGGCTCTACATTTCATGACAGCTGATCAAAAGTTGCCTTGCTCTTTAAAGTACAGCTCATATCAAGCCATCACTCTGTGCAGTCAGAAGTACGGTCACATTAACAGGCCCAGTTAATAGTTATTTATTATCAAAGACAGAACCATGACTAGGCTCGTCACAATAACTACTTTGGGTTGGACCAGAAATGGCTGTAATCAATGATTTTAGAGTCATTTTAGGACCAATTTAATGCCACTGATATGATGATATAATATCCTACGTAACGGAAATAAAACCACACAATCCAACCAATAAATATGAAAAAACAACATGCTAAATGCTGCGCCCAAGTCTTACAATATTAAAGGAAACCTTGCCAGTGATTCAGGCATCATATTGGTTAAATTTTGTGACAATATGTCAACAACCACACGTGAAAACACATATCTAGATAATGTACATACATCGATAGGTGGATAAGATACATACGATAAGATAACAACGTAGTTACTGTGAAAGACCTTACTTTGATGTTATAGCTTTGTGCAAATATGTATTTAAAATGAAACTAGAATGGCACTCAGTAGAGTGCATACCTCTGCCAAGGCCCAAGAGTCCCCTTGAAGTCAGTCAAGCCTAATCCAATATCAAACTCAGTAGTCCTCAATAAACCACCTATAACTGCTTGACTGTAATTTAAGATCACCTGATCGAGATCGACATCAAATCAGACTCGCTCACAGATACCAGCCAGCTGGTTACCATCTTATTGGCTATTGCAAAGACACAATTATGAGTCTGTAACAGAAAACAAACATGCATTTCATTTTCAGTTGCTCACTTGCCAAATGCTGGCCATTAAACTGTCGCCTGGCTCCAGACATTTCAGTCAGATATTTCCAGCTATTCAACAAAAATGATGAAATTAAACAAAATGGCTATTCAGTGTGATCATCAGGGTTACTGCTCCCCTTCAGTACAATGGGAACCAACCCTGACAATCAGTTGTGTGCTCTGTCCACCAGATGGCAACAGGCACTTGAGTGTTTCAGCATATATTCGAGCCTGAAGTGAGTGTTGGAAACACTACAGCAGGACGCAGGGATTACACAACACCAGTGCTGTCTGGCGCTCAGGGGGATGTGAATCCACTCTGCGCCACAACTGTCAGCACATTTCAGACGTTTTCACAACCCTGGGAGTGCTGCTTCTTGTTCTCGCCGCAAACTGTCTGAAGAGATTACTCACAAGGCATTAGCACAACAAAGCACTGGGGGAACTTTATACGGTACTGTAATTTTTGCCAAGACTGTGGAAAACTACTGTATTATAACACTGAGGATGTGACGGTGGTAGTCGGTTGCATTATCTAGAGCTGTGGGTTTTTTTCCAACTCCGTCTACGATGTGTGGGCTGCAGGTACAAATGTAGCACGGTTAATGGTAGATAAACATAACGCACAATCAAAATGTAAACCACAAACAAAAGCAGTCGGTGTAAAAAACCACTAGAAAATAGCAACTTATTGATGGTACACATTATTCTGTAACCTAAGGGTACATACACTACATACAGTATTAAACCATGACTACCACTCTTATCATGTCTGTTTAGTGAAACTGCAAAGTATGCATATACAAGATATGTTTAAAGTGTTAAGTTGTTATGTAATTGTTGATTTTGGAGAGATTTACATATTTTGTTCTTCTTGTAGTGTTTATGATATATTTATTGTGAAATTGTTTTTATTTAACTGGAGTGGGTTGAACCGTTTTTTTGTTTTTACCCCAAGCAGGACGACTGTAGCACGGGATTGAGTTTGGTTTGAAAAATCACTTTTATTCAGTATTTTTTGGAGTGAGATCAATTTCAACATATCTTCAAACAAACTTGTGTAACGACGTAGTGTGGAGCTTTATTTCTCATGTGTACTTTTCTTATTTGAAAATGCTTTTTTTTTTTTTTGTATTATTTCTTTTGTGTTCACAAAACATAATGCCTGATTTGTATTGTTCGAATTTCTATTAAACCTACTGGATGACTTTTATTTGACAGATAACTGTCACTCATTTGACTTGAACACAATCAGTGGTGGAAAGTTACTAAATACTATAAACATGCTATAATTTAAGTACAATTTTGAGTTACTTTGAGTATTTCCATTTTCTGCTACCTTATACCTCCACTCCGCTAAAATTCAGAGGCAAATATTGTACATTTTGCTTCATTCAATTTATTTTACAACTTTAGTTACTTTCCACATTTAGTTTAAGAATAGAAAATATCATATAAAATATGATTTAATGTAGATTAAGATAAAAAAAACTGTATTGATTCCTGACAGGATTTCACAAGCTACCCAGCAGATAAAGCAGTAAATACTATATGTAGCATTAAGTATTTTATTATCTATCTGTTCTAGTTCAACATTAATCTGATGAACACATTAAAGGGGAATTCCAGTGTTTTTAAAACCTGGGGCCTATATCTACATGTTTGGTGTGTAAATGATTCATACTATATCAGTACAGTAGATCGCCTCAGCTGGCAGCCGAGACACAGCTGCAACGGCTGCCACGTCATCCTCCGACCGTCAAAATTACATCCACTAAAAGTGTTTGTTTTTGTCGCTGACAGGCTGAGGTTGTCTTTAAGTGTCTGACAACATTATGGAAACAATTCCTCCAGAGAGAGACCTTTTTGTTCAATAACAAGATGTGTTTTGTAACCAAAAGTGTCGCTCTCTCGAGTTGTGAGTAGTCTTCCTGCAACAATTCACTTCACGCGAGATTTCAAAGCGAGACTTCTCCTTGAACAAGACTTTTTGATAACAAGAAGGATCTTATTATTTTTCTGTAATGTTGCCTGACAGAGCCTGTCTGTGGCTAAAACAAGCACTGTTAGTGGACGTATTAAAGGATTAAATTGCAGCTTTGTCAAACGTGGAAAAATGACATTATGATCCAATAATATAATACACATTATTCTGAAATATGCCATTTTGGAATATTTAATAATAATAAGTATATTTGAATGCTAATACTTTTGCTCTTAAAGGAATAAAAAATGTTTCAACGCATGACTTTTACTTGGAACAGAGTGTTTCTACACTGTGGTGCTGCTAGTTTTAATCTCCTCAGTAATCAGAAAGGTCTTTGAGCACTTGGAAATGTACAAATCCAATCAATTATCTTCACCAGAGGGACTCGTAATGACAGTAATGTCAACAGTGTTTCTCCAATTATCGCTTTTAGAAGGAGGCGAAGTTGCTGAGGGCAAGACACGCAAAGAAAAACGAGTTCCTGACAAACACAGTGTGGCTGCCTTCACTCATATGAGCAGAAATTGAGTGGAAAGAGGAAAAACTGCGAGATATCAGTCGGAGTATCGTTCACCAAGCACTTGACACAGTTGACATTAACCTGTGCTGTAACCTGGCTTAGGATGGAGGTTTAAAGGCATCCCTGCACCAATAGCATGTGATGGGTGATTACAGGGTGAAGCAGGCCAGCATCCAATTAAAAGCTCCTATTTAGTAATTAAGACAGGTATTAAACTAGACTTTAAGAAGTACTCAGTCAGACTGGTTTGATAAGTATTGAATTACTTCTTCAACAAAACAGCTGAACCATCCCAGTAACCATTTTCCATGATGCTTTTCATCATATCCTCTTTAATATGTCTGTATGGCCAAGGCAGGTTTTAGAAAGTTGAAAATGAAAAACAATAACAGTTTGCGTAGCTTTAAAGTGTTGACCGGTGAGTCGGCCATCTGTTGGTATAAAGTAGAGCACGTGTGACATTCGGCACTTGACTGTTCGAGGCACCGTGGCATTCTGTGGCTAAGCCTTCATTACCGGGCTCAATGTTGAACCAGGCACGCGAGAGCTAGTAGCACGCAACTCTGCTCTGGCTTTAGTTCAGCTTTTGTTGGGCATAACTGATCGTCATCCGTCTAACCAAATATCAGGCACTTTTGCTTTCAGCTCAATATCTCACGCCTCCATTTTTCAAAGATGTCTCTTACTCCAAACTTATAAATAAGTCCTAAATAATACTTTATGAGAATTAATCCAAAAAAGACTTGTTTTGTTTTAACCCAAACTTTTCCCGTTCTCCTTTGAGCTAGATTTAACATTTTCTTTCTCACGTAAAAACACATAAATTAAGAAAGCAGCTTAAAAAAGTTATTTTCCTGCAACAAACAGCTCCTCGAATAAGCTGTTGGCATTCACCCAACGAGAAAATTACTTCCCTCCAAAGATGTCATGTGCCGTCTACCCTACGGTGTTCATTTCTTCTCCCCCTGACCTGGGTGTTAATAATGTGGCAGAAGGTGCAGAAATTTTGGGAGGGGGGGTGGCTTGTGTGGATCAGGAGAGGCAGGTTTGGTGAGGTAAAGTGGGGTTTATATCGACAGCTTTGGGGAATGGAGGCTTATCTGGGTCAGAGAGCTTTACGACATAAGCAATTAGGGCTGCCCTCTCTTGTGTACGCTAGCAGGAGGGAGGCCTCCCGCCACCTAGATTAGCCGCCCTGCTAAGGCCAGGAGAGCTCCGCGGCTTCTGGACGGTGGAGGGAACCAGCTGGAGGGCGAGATGAGCAGGCGGTGGGGGGTTCCTCCAGAGAAGGGCGGGGGAGGAGAGGGTGAGGGCAACGAGAGCAAGGGGTCAGAGTACAGGCATTGTAGACACAGACGGGTCCTTCTGGGCCAGTGAATGGGTGAGAAATGAAGGAGTCAATGACCCATGATGATGGAAGGAATTCGCAAAATGGAAAATGGGTACAAATGAATTGCTTGTTTGTCCCTTGTAGCATGTTTAACAGCAGTTTGAAGAGAAAAGGACTATAGAGGGTGTTTATGCCACTCAGCTTAACATCAGTGATTTCTTCTAATGAGCCACTTGACTGGAAGGATTTGCAAGTGATTAGGCCAAATGGTTTATAGGGATGGTTGAAGAGTCCTTTACAATTATTGAATAAATGATCTGTTAACTAAAGTGTTTTCAAAGGGGATTTAGAATATATTATATCACTGTAATGACTATAATTACATAATGTTGTGTTTGCCACACTCAAGCTGTATGTTAGAGAGCGCAGACGATGATACATAGTAAAAAAATTAACATTATACCACTACTTACTAAACTTTCCTGACTTGATTGAGGTTTGGTGGCAAGTTGGCGAGCATACAAGGAAGTTGTAGTCGACACAACTCTTAAGTCGATGTTGATGATGTTGAAACAATGTGAACCTACTACCACCAGACTACCTATTCATCCTCAGCACTCAAAATGTTTTAATTAGATGATATAAACCCTGGATAATTGCAATCCGACCCAGTTACATGCATTAAGAAAAACTGTAGAAATAGCTAATCTTATTACTGATGGTCTTGTTTGTTTATATAGGTCATATAAAGGCACCAGTGTTAAACTGAGACTGTTTAAGAACCTCCTTGTAGTACATTTAACTAACTTATTGATTCAATAATTAATTGTTTTCTCCTTTAAATGTCAAAAAATTGTGAAACATGCCAATCATAATTCCTGGATTAATGATAATGATATAAAATAGAGATACATTTAATACATAAGCAAGTTTGACAAGAATAAAACTGAATGTTTATTATCAATAAAGTGTGACAACAGTCGCTTCTTCTTTTTACTGAAACTGTACGAGTCCCAATTATTCAGCAATTTTCATTATTTATTCATTTGTTTGCTTTCAAAATGTCACGAAATAGTAAAAAAATGCCTTTCAAAGTTTCTCACAGGCTGGTTTGACATCCTCTAATATCTTGTTTTGTCCAGCCAATAGTAAGAAAACCCAAAAATGTTGAACTGAAACTGACTGAAACCTCTCCACCTTGCTTTATTCCTGTATAACCTCCCCTCTACTCTTCCTCATTACATGTGATGTGTGATGTTAGGCGTTAATTACACACAGGTCCGTCAGCTGGGGTCTTTATCAATGCCACAATCACAAGAACAGCTTGTAACCGCACGCTGAGCACGTCGCTCTCCGAGATGCAGCCATCCGTTTCACTTAAACAAGTGGAGGCTTAACTGCCATCAATGCCAGCTTTGGGAGAAGTTTACCTGTCTGCTTACTGAAATAAAAGCCTCTCAAGCAAAGGGCACGCATATCACTGGGCCTCTAAACCTGGTGTTCTTGGACGCCCAGGCTGCCCGCGTTTTAAATGTATCCAGCTAGAGCCAGACTATCCGGGCTGGAGGACAGAAGTAATGAGACGTGACACTGCCCTGGGGAAAGAAAAGGAGGCCTAACAGATATAGGTAATCCTTCTCACCAAGCTAACGCCTCTTAGCCTCCCACCCCTGCTGTCACACGAACCCAGCGCGAAAACACACATAAGACGTGAAGACACAAATATAAAAACATAGGCGAGTCATCTTCAATGGTCACCAATTAACCAAGTATTTTTTAATCGTCCCTCAACGGGCAGTTCAAGGCAAGCGAGTGTGCAAACAAACGTACGTAAAGGTGATTCATTCACACCAGCAACTTTATGTTTGACACACAAGGATTAGGAGAAGGTCAAAAGTGCAGGTGCATCTATCACTGAGCATTTCTTGTACTGTGACTGTTCACAGGCAGACAGTAGTATTGGCCTGTCACAGATAGTTATAATGCAAAAAAATACGCTAAATCCACAGTGATGTTTACTGTTTTAGTGTACCGATGTCATACTGGACAATAAAGTTTATTGTTGAACTAAAATATCAAGCAAGTGTTTGTGATTTGAGAAAGATCACTGCAGAAAATGTGTGTAAATCAGCCCAAAAAAAATCGAGAATCAGTTTGGCTCTATTCAAAAAACTGCAACTAACGATTATTTTCATTATTGTTTAATATGTCAGTCATTTTCTTGATTAATTGATTAGTTGTTTGGTCCAGAAAATGTCAGAAAATGGTGAAAAACTGATCCTCAAATGTCTTGTTTTCTCCACAGCCCAAATATATTCAGTTAGCGTTCACATTTGAGCAGCTGGAATTAAAGAATCTGGAAATGTTTTCCCTAAAAGATGATTAAAAAAATCAATTATAAAAATAGTTTGTGAATAATTTAATAGTTGACAAGTATTCAATTAGTCGACTGATCATTGCAGGTATGACTAAAGCCAAACTTGTTTTACAAACTAGAAATCTGAAACACATTCCTGACGGCAGCAGCTTAAAGTAGTAACAGAGGACCTGTGTGGCGTCGTTGATAATCTTAGATGTTTTTTTATAGACACACTCAGTCTGAAGCTGATCTTTGAGGTAACATTATCCACACACTGCAGTCAGTTCTCGTCCTTACATTAACTGTGTCATGCTGTGCTGCTGGACATTCACACACGTGAACTGAAGCGCTGAAACATATGTTCACAGGCACACACACACACACACATTTACAGTGGCTGCCGTGAGCGCAGTGAGTTAATTCTGCTTCGATCGATCGCACTAATACAAGGCTTATTTATCACAGTGATTCAGTAGCAGATGATAGGCGCTATGATACAATTACTCTACTGTTGACACAACACCACTGGGTGTATGCCAACAATGTCTCAAAGATTACCTGAAGGACTGAAGTGATATCATCACTTCTTGCTACTCCTGCCATAGTTTAGCTGATCTGATATCAACAAACCTGGCTACAGACCTACTTAATATCGCAGCAGCACTACAGGAGATTAAGTGGGATTTACATGACAGATTGAATTTTTGTTGAGCTTGATTCGACAAAACGACATGACAAAATCAATATAAGCCATCAGTGAGTGTGACTGTGTTTGTTTTCACTACTTTTGGTGTACTTTCTTGTTGTCACTATATTAGATTTTGCATAAGGTGCAGATAAAACTCCTGCTGAACCACAACCAGTCAGTGGGAGGATTGGTGAATAATAGTCTTAAGATTCAGAGTCAATAAGTTATCATTTAACGACCAAGACTGTACAATTAAATAATAGTTGTAGTCTTTTTGTGCAGCTTATTAAAAAACATAAATGGGTGATAAAAAAATAAAATACCAATTATTTCAGTTGGAGTTTTGAGGATGAATTGAGGAGACTCACAACCTGAAGAAAGAAGCTGCTCTGTAGTCCGGTGTTACGGCAGTGGATACTTCTGTATTGCTTGCCAGATGCCACAGTAGCTAAATAATAATAACAACAGCATGAAAGTTGACCTAACCACTTGTTAGCATTTTCCAGCTTATTAAATGTGAGGAATTGCTGCTTTTGTTTGTCATTTGTGATCATAAACAAAGAATCTTTGAATTTTGGACTGTTGGTTGGACAAAAGAAGCAATTTTCACAATTTTTGAAATTTTATATGCTAAACAATAGGTCGCTAGTAGTTCTGAAAGTAATCAGTAGATTAATTGATCACAAATATAAATGTTAATTGGAGCCCTATTTAATAGCATACCTGGGCCATTGGGATTGGAAAGCTTACACTGTGTGCAAGACTTTAATATTAAATTGACAAGAATCAATCAAGACCTCAACAAACTTTCATGGTCAGGCACTGATCAATATTGAGTACAAAAAAACCCGAAATGGTCAAATTATTTTCATGTTAGATGTGAGGACGGGCTGAAGAATGTCATGTTTTCAGATATGAGCCTCTGAAACACATTATATAGGAATATGGGTCTCTCCTTTAGCCCACAGAACCATGGCGTATATTGAACCATGAATTTCTTTGTGCTTAAGCCCACTTGTTTTGCCCTTTTGTGGATGACTATCTAATATTCATCTAAGGTCCTCATACAGATGTTTATGCAAAAGTAGAAAAGTCTGGCCCACATGTACTATCTTTTCAGTATCTACTCAGTTTAAATAAAGATCAGAGTGCATCTTGAGCCAAAAAACAGAAAAACCAGGACAAATTGTGTCATTATTCAACGGGGCAAGCGCTGGTGATCATGAGCTTTCACCCCACAATTTCCAGTTGAGGGACGTCATGCAACAAGTAAATGGATTCAATCGTTTCTTCCCCCTCCCTAACCAACAAAATTGTGCCATTGCATACACATACCCCTGTCTTACAATCCCGTGTTCCCGCCTTCATAGATAAAGACTATAGATCTGTCCACTGCTTCTTCCCAGCTGACAGCTGAGCGGCCTTTCTGTCGCGGCCCTGTCAGCGTCAGCAGGGCGAGGCTGGACCGGACTGACCAGAGAGGATCAGGGGGACGTAAGTCACCAAAGCAGGAATTAATGAGCATTATAGTATTAGGTAAGAATAAGTCCCACCTTAAATCCCTCAGGATTCCTAAACAACACCAGTAACACCTGTTACATATGATGATGGAGGCAAGCAGAGGAGGGTTTTTATGATGAGGCAGGACAGATACCAATAATTGGGCAATATTCAAGTAAAATGTGTCTTTCATAAAATTACAAATAAAGTATTTTGACCTTTTCTTCAGAGAAGATCTTCATGCACTGTTTTTGCGTTTTAATGCGCTTGTTGCTCTAAAAAATAAAAATGAGAACAAAAATAACTTTAACTTTACTGAACAATTTCATTTATCCACCAATCATCCAAGACCAATACGTGCAGATAATGAGTAACAAAGCTGATGTGAAAGAACATTTTTTAAATAATTTTCTCAGTCCTTGTAGTACTTTAACAAAGACTACACTAGATCACATCTGCAGTGCCATCAATCAACTCTGATCAGACTATTTCATGATCATTTTTAACCAAATTTAAGCCTGAGATTTGGACAAATGATCTGTTTTTTATTCAAGTATTGCAGGTAAGTATAAAGGTATGTTGTAGATTTGTGGTCCTGATGCAGATATAAAGTACAAAGACAGTATTAGGTTCAGTGTTAGAATTTAAAGATGTGTAAGTCGACTCATAAAAGTTGGAGAAATTAAGTTAGAGAAAATGTTTGTGACAAATAAGACCTCATAAATTTAAAACTGTGTAATGACTTTTTATACCAAATATTGAGAAAATTGAATATTTTTGCATAATAATTAATAATAAACAATAATTTTGCATTACAGTTACGTTCGTAAACAGATAGAGCACAGCTTCAGAAGATGAAAATCGCTTAGGCTGAATTATTTTTAAAAAACAGAGCAGAGTCAACACATTTCTGCAGCTTTCCTTAACTGATTCCTTCAAACAAACACCAGCCGTCGGAGGGTTTCCACAGGCTTTGTCAGGGTTAACCATCCAGGCTCAGAATGGTTCTTTAACCCATGACGTCACCTGCAGTGTTACCCAGGCAGTCAGCTCTCACTATTAAAAGCTCTATGACCACAATCGGTGAACAAGTAAACAAATAATCCAGTGGGAGCAGTGATTTGCCAGGCTATTTTTTAAAGGCTTAAACTGGAGTTTGCCAGCTAACCGTGAGCTTGATGGTAAGCTGATCCCTCAAACAGGGAATGTGATACTGTCTGGAGGTGGTTCGTTTGACTGGAAAGAACAACAATACACCTCTTAACGATACCTGGAAGGAACATCTTATTACACAAATAATCTCTGATAGCATTTAACCTCACACCCTGAAGTGTAAAGGAGCTTGTTGCTCTGACTCACTTATTAATTCACCCAGAGGGGATTTTCCGGGCAAATGCTAGAATGTCACAGTGACACAGCACCTCATAAGAGAGTTAAATCAAGTCACAGAGTCTGCCTCTGGTTTCCTGAAGCTCTTTGACAGTCTTAAAGGGGGAAATGTATCCCTCAAATGTGCTTGTTGCAATGTCATTATAAGCTGATGTAAAGGGATTCTTGATGGAAAGCTCTCGAGGTTAGATGCCGTATATGTTTAAGGTTCAGATAATTTGAATTACTTTAATTACTGTAGGCTATTGAAGGTACTCTAATCTACAGCGATCCAATATATTATAACAGCTTCATTATTGAAGCCTTTTTTAATACCAAAATAGCCAAAATAGTTTTCTTAAACTCTTCCATGACATTAAATGTATTATCACTGTGTTTGGGACTGTATATCTCAGCTAACTTGTGCAAAAAATGCTCTGAAAGTGTTTACTGGACCGAACTTTTGAAGACAGCACAGCTGATAATGCTTCAGATATTCACACTATTTTCTTAATTTTTATTCATATGTAATATAAATGCAAAAATATCCACCAAACTCAGCTGTAGATCTAATTTAAACCTCTAAAGTTTTCATGAAATCCCCCCGCAGTGTTTGCTGAAGATGCAGTCCACATTTACCTCATATCACCTGTGTCTATTGAATCAAGAGATCTACCTCTCTCTCACCACACAGCGACGGATGGGGAAGCAGTTTTATGTCGTTTGTGTGGTGAGTGCCCCCGGCGTGGGCTGAGAGGTAAAGCTAACACACAGTATGTTGGGGACGAGGGGAGGGGAGGACGCGGGGAGGGGGATAGACCTGTCTGAGAGGATACTGCTATTGAGTTGCAAATGAGATTGTAATTAGCCCTTACACATTTGCCTGGAGGGAATTAGCGTGAGTGTGTGTGTGTGTGTGTGTGTGTGTGTGTGTGTGTGTGTGTGCATGAGTGTATGTGTCATTGTGTGTTTTTTAACCCATTTTCCTTAGAATAGGGGTTGACGGTGATAAGCAGATAATACTAATTACTTCTCCTCCCAATTGCTTGTTAATTGTGCTTGGTGTGGATTTATACAGCATGGTAATACCCCCCATTCCACACACACACACACACACACACACACACACACACACACACACACACCTACACACACAAGATGCATGCCCCCCGCTTTGCCTGTTGGCAAAATCAACAGGTCATTTTTTAAGCAGGAGGCTTCTGTTTAAGCCACTAATTAATTATGCCAAGTGGGGTTCCACCATCTTTGGATGCAGCCAATGAGGCAGTGTGTGTGTGCGTGTGTGTGTGTGTGTGTGTGTGTGTGTGTGTGTGAAATTGTTGAAGCTTGTTTAACATCGTCTCTAGTGTGTTCCTGGATTAAAAGACAATACAGTGACCAAATAAAGCAATAAACCTGCCATGTCACCACTTGAGCCACATAACAACATATCAAGCTACAACCTATATGTATTAAGAGGCAGTGTCAAGAGTCTATCATATGGTTAACGCCCATAAGTTGCATCCCTATTAAGACTATATTCTATGAAAGCTGCATTTTAATATCAGATACTGTGCGTCCACAAGGCTTGTCTCATGCCAAATGCTCCTAAAAAGTTAGCTAAGAGCTTCCACCTTCCTTTGCTTGTATTTGAAAAAAACACAACCGCAGTACCCTTAGTAGTTTCCAGTGTCTTGAATCCATTATGTGGTTGTAAAAACTTGACTTTACCTTGATGAAGAGCACCTGGATGTACCGGGATAAGTCATCAGCTCAGTCTGGCTTTCAGATCTGGTGTGCCATATCCTTTGGATGAGTCACCACCTGAATAAGGATACAGCAAAAGTATTTCCAGTTCAGCTAGCCTGCATGTGTTTGGGCTGTTGGAGGGTTAGGGTCACATTAGAGAACATGTAAATGAAATGGTTGAGTTCAGACTGGGGCTGTCACAGTATCAGATTCTCCTTAGGTGATTATCGTGGCCAAACACATTAACGATAACGATATTGTCGCAATATGTGTAGAACATGTAGAAATGCTAGCAATCAAATCTTTCTTTAACTTTGTTTAATGTGTGCTTTGTTTTGTTACCCTTATAATACGAGTGTAGGGAGGTGAAGGGGGAGTTTGTAACCACAACGTTTGGATTATTCAATAATTGATTGTGTAGCGTGTCATAGTAGACGACAATTGACGGACACCTAACGACATCCCAACAGAAAGACTAGCATACAAACACAAGCGGGTCGGTGTCATACACACTGCTTCAGACGCCATTGTCTGTTTACATTCTTGTTCCTGTAAGTCGCCTTCAGGTAGCTTGGGGTCGACTTTGTCAGGGGGGCCAATGTGTTGTCTGTCATGTCTCTGGTCGAGGTCACTGCAAGATTGACTCCACGCTCTGGGATTGTAGGACGGATCGGACGCCATCCCAAAGCGTCGGTTTTTGGCGAGTGATGGGACCCAGAGCATCTCTGAGGTCCGAGGTTTCACATTTAATCGTTGAAGCAGAGGTTAAATCGGCAAAAAAATGCCTTGAGGGTTGTAATTCCTTAATACATCAGTGACAACATCTATTCATTGATGTCAAGATTTCCTATTTTACAAAGATATACGGTATAATTAACCCCCCCCGGTACCCCCACCCTTCTACAAACACATACATCATCTGTTCATCCCATCACCATCTTATCATTCATCCTGTTCTAACGGCTTGGGAGCGCTTAAGAAGATTTTGGTTCAGTCTGCTCTCAAAGTGTTAAACAGATTGGGGTCGGGGGATTTCTTGTAATGAAGGTGAGTGTATGTGTGTGTGTGTGTGTGTGTGTTGGTGTTGGTCAGTGGCGCGAAGTGTCTGAAACTTGGAAGGGTTAGATTAACTGTGAGCATGATCGTCACTGAGCTCATTTCTCCACCCCTCCCCTTTCCATTAGCCCAACAATCCCACCTGGTATTTTAATCTAGATTTAGGATCTAACACGTATCAAATGATTGCCCACTGCTAATAAAGTAATTCTATACGCTTTCTATACCCCAAACTCCTCTGACCAGCATCTCAGGAGCAGATTTGGGGAGATGACTGGTGCTGGAAGGATTAGTCGACAAGTTGACTGAGTGAATATTAACAATTCTGATAATTGATCGATCGATCGAAGTAACTATTTGCTCATTTTGGATGATCAAATGTGACAATTATCTGCTTTTCTCTGTCTTATTTTAGTGTAAACTGAATATATTTGGGATTTTTGGGGGGGATTGTTGCTGGGTTGACAGATGTTACTGTTTTATGTTGTGGTGATTTGAGGTAGTTTTACTGTTTTGCATAAAAAAAATGTGTACATATATATATACACATACATATATGTGTGTATATAAATATATATGTGTGTGTGTGTGTGTGTGTGTGTGTGTGTGTGTAAAATTGGATTAAAATAATTAATGAAATAAAATAATTAATAACAGTTATATCCTTGACAAAACAAGCTTATACAAAATTGTGACTATAAATACAGATCTTTAAGCAACTTTTACATAAATTATAATATTGTGATTTGCAACTTTTATGGGTCCTTTCTGAAACTGAAACTCATTATAATGTTAAGAAAAAATAAAACCTTAGTTTTAATTGCTTAAATGAAAACAACTAGAAAGATTTGACAGGACAATCTGAATATCCATTCAGGAAAAAAAATGTTGATATGTAAGATATTTCTGTCTCTATCAGCAAATGTTTAAAGATCTGACTAATGTGTAAGTAAAGGTTCTTCAGATGACACCTGACATACACAAATAATTTTAAATCATGGAAGAACATTGATCTTATTCATAAATCCCACCGTTTATTTTGATGTCAGCTGATTTTTCTGTAACTCCACGTGTGCATCAGTTGTATCTACAATAGTTTAACAACACTTTAATGCATCTTATACTGTGTCAAAGTGTGTATAGTAAGATGACAAACTTGTTGTGAAACTTAATTTTACGCTTAATGTTGTTTGTGAAAGAAAATGGATCTCCTGATAACAAACAAGTCGAACTGTCCGAGCTCTTTGCCTCCACAAACATGGACTCCTGATGTTCTCAGATCAGACGGCCTGCTCATATCTGTATTGTAGACAGATTTGTAGGGCGGATTTTAACCCTCTTCACCTTATTTTAAACCAGATGATCCTTCACCTGACTGCAACCTTTATGCAAAGCCTCATATTCAATCCAGGGATTAACCCATGTCTGATGTTTATTGTAGGCTTGGAGTGAAATTGCACGTTTAATATCCATAACTTTGCATTCTTGGTTCAGGCTTTTGTCCACCGATGCTTAGCGAAACACATATTTTAGCCCTCTAGGCTATGATGTGCAAATGAAGTGTAACATGTTTGCATTATAGCTGACAGATGCTTCCAGGATCCTTAACCTGATTAATAAGAAAATTATCCTAAGACTGATTAATGAGTCACTGAGATCAGAAGGATTGAACCAAGCAGCAGATCATTAATTCCTTGTCCTGGAGTTACTCCGCCATACATCGATGTCTACAGGCGTCCCACGTCTTGGCCTGGCAAGAGGTCGCAGGGGATAGCCCATAGGTGCAGCCACGTCTGTTTTAATTACATGGGTATTAGCTGGTCAGGGATCGCTCCAGCTTTGTGTCAAGACGTGTCCTGTCGGCCAAATGTCGAGGAGCATGTCATACCAATTGTCATCACCATGAGGACTGCGATTTAATTGTGCCACCCAAGTAAAGTCAAATAAAGTTTTCAGTCATTTATAAAAGGCAAAACAATCTTCTTCTCATCATTTTGCTTGCATGTTCTCGGTTCTGCTTGGTGTTTTCTGAAGTGCACAACCTCCATCCTCATCATCTCCTCCTGAGGGCTCCATCTCCACCAGATCCGACCTATTAAATAACCTATCCTCGCTTGTTTGCTCACTGCAGTCATCCTGGCAGTCAATGTATCCTCAGGCTAAGCCAAACAAGCTGATCAGCCAGTCACCTCTGTACACACTACCCCCCACTAAGAGGCTAATGGCTGGGACGTATAATCCTTCTCAAAACAACCACAGAGATGCTAATTGTATCTCGCTATAAATACAGTTTGACTCCTTGTCCTCTTTCTTTATTCGGCTCGACTCTGGAAACCTGGAGCCGCCGTCGTGCACCGGCTTTAACATTTGCCCAAATACCAGGAAAGAGTTGCGTAAGAGAGGCGGCAGATAGATGCTGCGAGAGTCAATACACTTAAAAAAGAAAGCAGCGAGCGCACGGAGCTTTACGCGCGGTTGGATACATCATTTCATGCGCTCTTGCGAACATCTCCAAACTTCTTCGGTGAGCTACTGAGACGCAACCAGCCGAGATGTTCCCACTGCCGATGTTCACGCCGGACCAGGTCGCTCGGGTGTGCGAGAACTTGGAGGAGACCGGGGACATCGAGCGCCTCGGCAGGTTCCTCTGGTCCCTGCCCGCCGCCGTGCCCGGCTCAGCCGGGGAGGCGCTGAACCGACACGAGTCGGTGATGCGAGCGAGAGCGCTGGTCGCCTTCCACGGAGGAAACTTTGACGCTCTCTATCAGATCCTCCAGAGCCACCGGTTTACGCGCGAGTCGCACGCCAAGCTCCAGGACCTGTGGCTGGACGCGCACTACCGAGAGGCGGAGAGGCTCCGAGGGCGGCCGCTGGGTCCGGTGGAGAAGTACCGGATCCGCAAGAAGTTCCCCCTGCCCCGCACCATCTGGGACGGCGAGCAGAAGACGCACTGCTTCAAGGTAAACACCGTGTAGTGTTGTAATTTAACCCACATGGCTGATGGTGACAGGGTCCCACGTGTTCCCGTGTTTAATCATTGTCGCATCATGTTATAAAATGCTTTAAGATGATATGAAGTTGCATCGTGACATTTGAAACTTCACCATCAGGTGCGCTGCTGAATCAAGCAGCCTGGTGTTTGAGCTCGTAAGGTGATAAGAGCTGCGGTTATCCTTCCGCCTTCTGCCCTGAAGTGTGCTGAACTACTTTAGTGTGGTGGGTCAGAGATCAGAGATCACATAAAGTTTTCATACTGTTGAACAAGGTCAGACAAACTGATCCAACTAGTGTGAAGACATCATGTTGATTTTCTATATAGCTTACACTTATAATTCTGTATTAATCCTACATATGGTCACACTCCTGTTATTTATGTGTATATCTAAAATGTTCTTGTGTTAAATGGTCACCTCTTTCCTCGTTTCTTTGCTGTAACATTGACTGTAAAGTTCAGATCTCCTCACAGAGTTCATTTAAGTTTAATCTTTAATCAGCAGCTGCTCCTGTCTGTCAGCACAGACCTGCAGGAGTCTGCATGAGCCATTTATTTGCCATTTAATCCATGTTGAAGAGCGACTTTTTCTCTGCATCACCTTCAAATTTCTCCCGTTAGAAACCACTTATTGTTTCACAAACTAGTCACCTGTGATGTCCTGATGTGCAGAGCGTCTTAAGCACCATCAGAAACATTTTTCAGGTTTGGAGATCATTAGTGGATCTTCTCGGCTTTACTTTTTCACTTAAATTTGTGATAACACCACTAATTTGTTGTGTGTGTGTGTGTGTGTGTGTGTGTGTGTGTGTGTGTGCGATCTCCCTCATGTGGCAGTATGAAGTATTGTTCATAAGTGCCGTTAATCTTTAATTCCAGACCTGAGGAGGGATCGTCTCTCCACCGGCCTATTAAGCCCCTTAACATGATCCCATTTAGTGGATATACATCGTCATGTACACTTCTAATGTAGATTTTAATCATCTATTTATAAATCCAGTTTAATACGATTATACTGAGCATCATATGAGAGTGATAAGATTATTGAGGTCTAATAGGATGATATCAAAACACCATATGGTGTCTTTTCAGAGTGCTGCCATGAAGTTTTATTGCTCATAACTTGTAATTCAGTGCCAGTAAAGTGCAGCTTGTGTTGTCTAGTGATGAGAAACTGTGTATCTAAATATTCCTTTTATTTCTGTGTGTCCTCCAGGAAAGAACTCGCAGTTTATTGAGAGAGTGGTACCTCCAGGACCCCTACCCCAACCCGTCCAGGAAACGCCACCTGGCCCAGGCGACGGGACTAACGCCCACGCAGGTCGGCAACTGGTTCAAGAACCGCCGCCAAAGAGACCGCGCTGCATCTGCAAAGAACAGGTAACCTTAAAAATGACCTGTGATCCTGCTGATTATGAATAAAACTGAAAAATTTTGAAGAAAATCTGGCTAGTTTGGTACCTAACTCTTATTTCTCTCCCTCCACCCAGAATGCAGCAGGATCCCTCCCTCCTGCCCTCCGAGAGCTCTCCTGACGGCTCCCATCAGGAGCGCCGCCATCACCCCCACTTGTTGCCTAGCTCCCCTCGCCACCTGGGCAGCCCGGAGGCCAGCGACTGTAGCACGGAGACAGAGCGCAGAGGGACGGGAGCCTCCACCCCGGACATCTCCGTCAGCAGCGACAGCGAGTACGAGTCTTGAGACGACGGCCTCTCGTTCTGTGCGGAGGCGAGACTCAGACTGTATGTTAGAGACACTTGAACTGTCTGAGGACACGCTGGAGGTGTCCTCAGTAAGAGTAGGTCGCTCGATGAGTGGACATTGTGAGGGGAATGATATGCAAGAACAGCATGCACTTAAAAAAAAAAGCACCATGGCACATGACCTTGACTGTTATATGCATTAGTTTGCTGACCACGACTCAGCACTGTTGATAGGCAAACATAGAGCGGGTACGTCTACGCGGACAACAGCGTTCTCAAGCCACTGGGCCTTTAGATAATGTGAATATTAATGTGAATTTTTGATACCGGTTCAGTGAATATTTTGGGATAGAAGATTTTCTAATAGTTCTCATCTAAGATACACAACTCATTTGTATGACAACACTATGAGCGATGCCTTGAGTAGGCTAATAATATAACTACATTAACATGCACGTGGATAATTTGGTTATTATCAGATTACGGCAAGATGCGTCACACAAACAATATAACTGGCTTAAGGCCGGTGAGCTTCATCAACTATCAGCATAAACATAATCCATATTTCTTCTCAATTATTTATTTTATCGTGTAAATGTCTTCAAACAGTCACGTTTGCCTGTGCTGCTCATGATTATGACCTTAATCTTGCTATTCTGAGTAATCAGGTTGTAATGTGCATGTAGACACAGTGACTGACCAGTTTAACATGTTTCACTGCCTTAAAAAGGAACTAAGGGCATCACTCTTTTACAATGCAACACAGATAATAATGAGACTTTTCCTTATGTGACTAACGATGCTGCTAAGATACAAAGCATTTTGTTACCAGCCGTGTTTTTACCTGTTCACTTCTCTGTTTGAAATGTCCGTTGGGCTTTTTGTAAACGCTCCTGAGCTGCTCCCATGATCCCGCAGGAGCTGAAACAGACACAGCGAGAATGTAAAAAGCACTGATCGGTCTTAACTCAATGTGCCTCTTACATTTGAGAACAGTGAGACCTCGTCAGTGTCCTCGCGTCCGAACGACACACTCAAAAGGCCTAATGTCCGCTGTCTTTCTTACAACCCTCATTTCTCACAACACATTACTGCATGTCGATGAAAAGATGTATTTTGTAAATGTTTTATGTAAATAAATGAACCTATTTTTATCCAAAGTTTAACTGACTCACTGTGTTTATAAGGGCCGCAGCTAACAATTATTGGCATTATCGACTAATGTGCTGATGAAAATGTCAAAAAAATTGTAAATAATGTTTATTACAATATCCCAGAGCTCAGAGTTTCAACTTTAAACTGCCTCTTTGGTCCAACCTACAGTCCAAAACCCAAAGTATCTTCATTTACTATCATAAATAACAGAAGAAAGCAGTGAATCCTTACATTTTACATTACAGAAACCAGCAAATATTTGATACATTTGACTGAAATGATTCATTGATTATCAAAATAGTTGGTGGATTTTCTTTCAATCAACCAATCATGAATTTATTCAAAATAATCTACTTTTCAGCACTGAATGCTGAACTGTAATGTTTCATATCTTATCAGTATAAGCTATGTAGCACTTATGTAGCACTTACGTAGCTTATTAGTGGTGAAAATATCCTTAAATTGCTTTTTGTTTAAATGAAAAAGTGTGTTTTTTGTAATTTAGGGTCTAAGATTAACTATAAATTCTTACATTTATCGTACAGTATTAGGTGGATACACGGAGTATTTAGTTTTCTGTCAATCACATTTGTGTACAACTGTATTATAGTCTAATTACAGACGGTGCCTCCCATTTCCGCAAACTGAGCCGTTAATGATGAGGTTCATTTACCTTGTG
This sequence comes from Pagrus pagrus, assembly GCF_965226575.1. Lineage (NCBI taxonomy): Eukaryota > Metazoa > Chordata > Actinopteri > Spariformes > Sparidae > Pagrus > Pagrus pagrus. The sequence goes on along the minus strand of NC_140204.1, from coordinate 8,002,048 downwards.
GGTGAAAACAAAGATGTATTTTTACTGTGATGTGACAGTAAGTGAGATGTCCCCCTGCTGTGTGAAGTGTCTCAGGAGCTGTGCTGTGAGATGTGAGCGACAGACGAAACTCAAGACTGAATAAAGACTTACTCATTCACTACATTAGCACTACATTATGCCACATATTACGTCAAGTGGTTTCCAACTTCCCAACTGAATCGGATTCAGGATGCAAAACTGAACTGAAAAGTTACCTGAAAGTGAAAATAATCTTTGGCTGCAGCCCTTAAGAGTGCGTCAAAGCAGGAAAAGCTCAGGTGTAACTGGTTAAATTATAACTATAACCCAGTTTCATCTGTTATAGCAATGCAATGCAGCTAGGTGTTAGCATGTCAACATCTCCCCAGAGTCCAATAATCACCTGCCTTTAAATTAAATGCTCCTTTATATTCACCAGCTGTCTGTTGGAGTACAGTGGTTTTATCACAGCTGTACACAGACTAAGACCACTAACTTGGTTTATGTCTTTTGTCACCATCGTTTTAAGAGAAGAAAGAAATTAGCACTCCTGATGTTAGCATAAACTTCAAGTCACTAGCTAGCATGTTTTTCTGAAGATACAAGCAGAACTCTCAAATTAAAAACAACCACAGGCTGTTTGACAACACTCACCACTGTTTTCAGGGCATTTTTAGGTTCACATAATATTCCTCCACCCAAGTTTGGGAAAAAGTAATGTTTCTGCAGCTTTTTTTTAACTCTGCTCACAAACAAGTTGTGTCTGTTTCCAGAACGCAACAAAGATGGCGACCGGAAGTGAACGGTAACGGCAGAAATGAAGGGGGCGGAGTCTTTTGAGGGCTGTTAGCATTATTAAGCTAACTGAAATAATATTGATGTTAATCTGACGATAGTAACTTTAAATTTATCACAAGAAGATATCTCTTTCAGCTATCAGCCACACTTTGGGAAGCCATTTGATTGAAGGACTAGATGCAGCCAGGTTGGACATTTTAGATTTATTTAATGCTAGCTTAGCTAAAGTTACTGTTTTTACCTTCTTTATAGGCATAGCTTCAAACAGCAGCCTACAAAAACAAAGCCTACACAATGCTGTTGTGTAAATCGTGTTAAGAAATGTAATGTAATTATATTTTATTAAAGTGATTTAAAAAACAAAAAGTACAGTACAAGTGCACTGGCCTAGTCTAGTAGCCTAAGGGATAGGCTATGCCGGACTGCTAGCTGCACCTCTAACAGAGCTAACTAGCTACAGTATGATGCTATGATCTATTAAATATTACCAATTCCAGTTTTAAATTCAAATGCAAGATCACGACTGCTTAAAGGTGCCACCTCATACATTCATACTAAGACAGGTGGCAGTGTATTACCAGAGTTACCGCTAAACGCTGCAAACTGTAGCTGCCGTTAGCTAGTTAGCTCAGTTAGCTGTGGAGCTAGCAGTCCGGACTGGGAGCTTTGAGACCAGGTGTTGGTGTTAACGCTGCTAGCACAACAGCCCTGAATGGGGATGAGTCGGGGCTAGCAGTTTAGCATGCTAACTTCAGTTCATTTTTAAATGTTTTCAACTAAAAGTCGCACACATTGCACCTTTAAGTTGTATCTGCCTACTAGAGAAAACAGTGATTGTATGTAGAGAAATGTCTCTCTGAATGTCAACTTCAACAACTGCTTGTGAACGCATCATTGCACAGATCACTACCTGTTTCCCTAAAACAAAAGTGCTTCCCTTCCCACAGCAAGTGGGCGTCCCCACGTTCAATAATCCCGCCCTCGCTTGAAGGGAGTAGCAAGAGGACTTCTGCTTACCTGTCAGTTGCAGCGCTACTAAATTCATGTGAATTGGTGACTTGTTAGCGAGACCCCTGCGCTGACAGGAGGCTGTTTATAGTATTTGTTGAAGCATGGACAGCGAGGGGAGAAAGGTGGTGGTCTGTGACAATGGGACAGGGGTAAGTCAAACAGTCCAAAGTGTCTATATTTTACCCTTAAAGCAGCTTGACAGCACTATCAACAGCACTGCTTATTGTCTTTCCTCTGTTCCAGTAGATATCAGATTGTATTCACGGTGTTTCTGATGCAAACTGACACCAGGTGTGTTCAGAAAGTAACGTTTGCTGGGTCGTGTAGTGGATAACATCTGAAGGGTGTGAGTCTGCAGCCTGATCCCACATCTGTCCAGACTTGTCAGGCTGCCTCAAATGTGCACACACTGCCATAAATGGTTGCAGTGCTTTGAGCTGAGCAATAATTGGATGAAAAGAAGGAAGAGAGATTTAAAGGCTACTTACATAATACTGTATTGTGACATGTAAATGTTGATAACCAGGCATTGCAGTTAAAACAAATGTGAATCAGGAAGTGTACCTGTAGGCTCAAACTGGCTGTGTCTTACATCTGCGTCTGCCAGGAATGTGTTGCATCCCTCCAGGCTAAGGAATGTGTCTCTGGTCATAAAGACAAGTTGAGACGCTGCGGTATGAGGTGTAGTCATGACAGGCAGAGCAGCAGATAGTCTGCAGTGACCTCCAAGCCATTTAAAAGCAGTGTAACAATATATGTGGTGGTTGCTGAATGAATTGTGCTTTTAAAAATGTAACAAAATTGCTTTTGTCTGATAAATAAGAGACAATCTGGTAAATGCATCATGATAATACACTCTAGGGGCAGTTTCCTGGATTAGTGTCAGATTAAACTCAATGCAACTGATTTATGAGTGGAAAGTATCCAGAGTGTGCATGCAGCATCGATTCAGGGCCGTGCGAACAGTCTCTTGGTTTCAGTCGACATACGAAAACGAGAACTGAATTCACAAATCATATGTTTCCTTCTCACATCCCCTCCACAGTTTGTCAAGTGCGGCTTCGCTGGGTCCAACTTCCCCGACCACATCTTCCCCGCCATGGTGGGTCGACCGATCATCCGATCGACCACCAAAGTGGGCAACATAGAGATAAAGGTGAGGTCACCTGGCGGATGAAATCAGCCTGGTGGCATTTGGGTTTCAATCGTGGACATTTCAACTGAAACACTGACAGGGAACATTAATACAAGTGCTTTTACATCTCCACCTCTGTCTACATGTTGTCGTACTCTATTCAATGCAGAGGGAACGACTGGTGAGTCTAGACTCACACTGTAAGTCCGGTTCAGCTCATTAAACATCTGACCTACCTCCTCTCGTCCGGCTCTTCTTACCTCTCAGCTCACACGAATCAAGGTGTCTTAGTGTCTTACACTGGTGAGCCTCCTAAGACACAGTTAAGTTCGCACACTGAGGTCACACAAATCATTCAGACCTTGAACTGTGTAATCCTTACTGAGCTGCACACAGACATTTAGAGCAGGAGGGCAAAGGTCACCGCCACAGAGAGTAAAATGTGAAAGTAAAGGATATTTTATAATCACAAGCATCTTCATTATAGTGTTTATGTTCATCGTATCTGTAAGTAATCGAATAAAGCGAAGCAAAAACAGGACGGCGTCAGAATTAACACACGTAGCATCACTCAAACATATAGAAGAGACAGACAGGTCGGCTCTTATCCCTTTAAAGTCGGCCTCCACTCGGGCTGATCTCCTCCCGTTCTCGCCCCATCAGGACCTGATGGTGGGCGAGGAGGCCAGCGAGTGTCGCTCCATGCTGGAGGTGGCCTACCCCATGGAGAACGGCATGGTGCGCTGTTGGGACGACATGCTCCACCTGTGGGACCACACCTTCGGTCCCGATCGCCTGAACATCGACCCGACAGAATGCAAGGTAGAGCGAGGCCAATTGGGTCTAAATCAAACACTAAGAAAGTACTAAAAAGTCAGGTTTTTTATTCAATCAGTTCGTATTTTCTTCTCTAAGATCCTGCTGACCGAGCCGCCCATGAACCCCACCAAGAACCGAGAGAAGATCGCCGAGGTCATGTTTGAGAAGTACCAGTTCCACGGCATTTATGTGGCGATCCAGGCTGTGCTCACTCTGTACGCTCAGGGTAAGACGTCAACACTCCTGGAAGATTAACTGATGGATGGATGGATTCACTTATTAGAAATGTTTGGGAATTTGTTTCTCGTCTGCAGGTTTGCTGACCGGCGTGGTGGTCGACTCGGGGGACGGTGTCACCCACATCTGCCCGGTGTACGAGGGCTTTTCTTTACCCCACCTCACGCGCAGGTTGGATATCGCAGGACGTGACATCACACGCTACCTCATTAAGGTGAGCTGTGAGATAGAGTCTGAAAATATTGATTAGGAAAATAAGACGAGCAGAGAAAACACAACTGTTTATCTTCTTCCCACCATCAGCTCCTGCTTCTCCGCGGCTACGCCTTCAACCACACAGCCGACTTCGAGACTGTGCGCATGTTGAAGGAGAAGCTTTGCTACGTGGGATACAACATCGAGCAGGAGCAGCGCCTGGCCACGGAGACCACCTACCTGGTGGAGACATTCACAGTATGTTACAGAACAAAATCCTAAGACAGCCTTTTTTTATTTTAATCTACTTAAAGCGGCTTTGAGGGACTCTTATTTTGTTAATTCTGGCGGCCCCTGTGGACAAAAGTGGTGCTAGCACTGCTGCTTCCTGAATTAAAGATCTTGATCAGGATGCACAGCTATGAGGTAATGTATCTGTTTGTGGCTATATAGGTCCTGTAGAGGTAGAGCCTGTTGTGCCTGTGTGGTAAATATGAAGCTCCAGCCAGCAGCCCATTAGCTTAGCTTAGCATAAAGACACAGGAGGAAACATAAGGTAAAATGTCCTCCCACCAATTCCTGAAGTGAAAAACAAGTCATACCATTTGGATTTACATGAAGTTAAATGGTTTAAGCTAAGCTAAGCTAACTGGCCTCTAGCTTCAGCTTAATTTTCTAATTAGTGTACAAACATGAGAGGGTTGTCAGTGGTGTTATTCTGGATCTTACCATGTCTGCCAACATTCACATGAAATCTTTTGTTGCTGTGTAGCAGGGACTGTCTGACACCGTGATGTTGAGCTGTTTCCTTTCTCCGGTGTAGCTCCCCGACGGCCGGCAAGTGAAGGTGGGTGGAGAGAGGTTCGGGGCCCCTGAAGCTCTCTTCCAGCCTCATCTCATCAACGTGGAGGGAGCGGGAGTGGCTGAGCTGCTGTTTAACACCATCCAGGCTGCAGACATTGACCTCAGGTCTGAGTCTCCTCACTGCTGTCTGTGCTTTTACCCCACAGCTACCGTATTAACATAAAACCAAGATATGAGACAAACAAAACATGCTAATTTCCGATCTTGGATTTGTTTTTTCTGAGCAGGGCCGACTTCTATAAGCACATTGTTCTGTCAGGAGGGACCACCATGTACCCCGGCCTGCCATCCAGACTGGAGCGAGAGATCAAGCAGCTCTACCTGGAGAGGGTGCTGGACGGAGACACTGAGAAACTATCAGTAAGGATTTAAATATACAGAAATATGTCTGCTTTACTGGAGAGTGAGACAGTGCTGCCTACTTCCCTGCAATCTGTTGATGTTCAGACTTGTTTTAAGAGTTTTCCTGTCATGTGTTGACAGTTAATTGTATTTTTAAAACATATTTTATGAGTGGTATAGTGTGATGTACAAGAGTTAAAGGTCCATTATTTCCATTTTTTCATATTTAACAAATCATAATGGGGAAAAAAACAAACAAGACAATGACTGAACACTCATTTTAGTGCCTGTTTCTTTAAGGCCCAGTCTCTGCTCTGATTGGTCGGCTCTCACAGGCCTGAGCAGGCAACGCCCACCATGTTTTCCCACCAAATCTTGCTGTGTTTTTTGCAACCACGGCTGTGACTGTATAGTTGTGACAATGACGTCTCCTCTCTTTGTTCATGTAGAAGTTTAAGATCCGCATCGAGGACCCTCCCAGGCGTAAACACTTGGTGTTCCTCGGCGGAGCGGTGCTGGCCAACATCATGAAAGACAAGGACTCCTTCTGGCTGAGCAAGGCAGAGTACGATGAGAAAGGCCTGGGAGTGCTGCAGAAACTGGGAGGTGGAGTCAGATAAAAGGAAAAACAACGTCACCCACAACGTTTCAGTGTTTATGTCGACTCCTCGTAGATCGGCGTCAGAGTTGGTCATTCACCTAAAATGCTGTTCTTTTATTTCAAATGACAACAATCAATTATTTTCTTGTTCCAGCTTCTCAAATGTGAAGATTTGCTGCTTCTCTGTTAATATTAATGGGAAGTCTTTGGGTTATGGACTCCAAAATGCACAATTTGAAAGTATATTTTTCACTGTTTTCTGACATTTTGTTGACTTAACATTTATGTGATTGTTGCCTAAAGATGAAATTAAAGCAAAAGTTGACCGGAAACAACGAGAATGTCAAAATATGCTGACGGATGTAGTAAAAGTGAAATGTTTAAAATGAGTCAGTCTATATAATAATGTTTTCATGCTTCAGTCTTTTCACGTTTTCAACAGTTGTTTTCCGTCATGTTTGTTGTGTTTTGAAGCGAATCTCCGAATTTCCTTTACACAGCCTTTAAATAAATCTTATCAAACATGCTAATTAAGTCTTGTGCAAAGTGAGCAGTGCTGTCTTAAAGGAAAAGTCCACCCAAAAATATAAATGTACTCATTATGCACTCATCCTCATGCTGATGGAAAGTCAGGTGAAGTTTTCTGGAGCTTCACAGCAAAACAGCGATGCAGCGTTCTCCTAAACAACAGAAGTAGATGGGGACTTGTTTTAACAACTGGAAAAAAGTAAATAAAAATGGTTTCATACAGCTGGTTCAATGTAATCCTTGTCTCTGGGAGGCCCAGTATCCAAAATTGATTTGAAAAGATATTTACACCTTTTTTAAAAAGCAGAAATCCTCACTGTAGCTGCTAAGCTAAAGCGTTAGCAGTGAGGTTGTTGCATGAACTCGACCGCACGTCAAGGGTGTAAATAACATCTTTTCACATCAGTTTTGAATCTTGGGGCTTCCAGAGACGCCTGGAAAGCTGTATAAAGCCATTTTCTTTCTACTTTCAGTTGTTTTTGTACGTTATAAAACAAGTCCCCATCTACTTCTGTTATTTAGGAGAACGCTGCGACAAAGTTTTGCTGTGAAGTTCCAGGAAACTTAACCTCATCCATCAGCACGGCGGTGACTACATAACAGCTGAACTCTCATTTTTGGGTAAACTATTCCTTTAATATCAGAAAAAACTGAAATATAAAAAACTCTCTGAAGACGTCAACATCAGAAACCACAAACCTTGAATAAAACAACACATGTGAGGGGTGGTTGTGGTTGTAGTTGTTGTTATTTGCTGCCCTCTGGTGGTCGACATCGAATCAACAACATCCACAACAAACAACAACACCGTGGGACAGATATTGCAATCTCTTTTATTGCGATACTTGAATTACCTGACAGGATACAGTAATGTGTTTTTACACTGAGAGAAAAATAAAGTAGTGAGCTCTCACAATGAACACATGCTTCACGCACACGCACGCACACACAGCACATTCGCAGAAACCGTCACGTTAAAATGAAAAGAAAAGCATGCAACTATGTTCAAAACACATCCGACGAACCTCCATCGGCCGATTCAAAAACTCCAGATGTGTCGAAAAAATCCATACTTAGGTTTGATATCTACCCAACAAACAATTAAAAGTTTTTTTTAAATACACAACGTGATAAACTGGTAATGACACTGAGTTGTTGAACAGTCAGTTGGTGGTTGATGACTTGCAGCAGGAGTCACCTGAAAGCTGGTGACTTTGTACATTTTACATTCAAACCCAGTCACCGTGAGGAGGTTCTGGTGTTTTTTAATAATCTGGTCCGACTGTCCTCTCGAAGAAGCAGCAGAACTGAAAAGCGGTGGAGATGACAGGATTCAAAGTCTGATGAGCCAGGAAAGAAATTCAAAAACAAAAAAAAAAAGATTTTTTAATACATTCGCAAGTCATTCAGTAAATCTGTTGCGGGTCGTCTCGGTGCGTCGATGTGATGTTGTTGTTTTTTAAAAAAAGACAGAGAGCTGATGCTTTTCTATCACTTCCCTCCTACTCGCTCATTACTCCACCTGCCAAAAACACTTAATAGAAATACGCGAGCGGGGAGGAGAGAGTCTGTGCTTCTTCTCACCGAAGCAAAAAATAAAACCGTCTCTGTGGGTGAGTCTAAAAATACATTTAAAGCTTCTCTCGAGCTTGTAAACCTGATTGTTTTTTTTTCTCCTGGCCTCTCTTTATGTGTGTTTTTGCTCACTTTGGTATTGAGCTTTGGTCTTTTGGCTTTTTAAACACATCTCGTTTTGTCAAAACCATAAAAACCCTCCGACAACGACGGCTCCGATCCGAAGATCTGCAGACTTTTACACATGAAAGTGAAGCGATAAAAAACATCCAAGTGTCTTTTTTTTTTTTTAAGGTCGAGCCCAGGACCTATACCGTGAGAGGGAGTTACATCCCATCACAAACGCTGGACAATTTGCCTTCTCGTGTGCGTACAGGAAGTGGTTTTTTGTTTCCAGGCAACAGTAGCCTCACAGATTTTGTCTTTGGATTTGAGCCTCCTCACGTGTTTCGAGTGATGTCATCCCCTCACGGTATAAACTCTGGGTTCATGTTTTCAAAAATAACAACCAAAGATCCATTAATTACACACAGTACACTTCCTTTACACCAGCAGCCACACTGAGCGGTACATGGTACAACTTTTTTTGGCAACAGTCCCTACGTTGGGTCCTGCTCTGCTCTGCGCGTCGGTCCGTTTCAGGGAAGAGTTGACCGTTTTAAAGGTTCTGCTCCCGGTCTGGAGAAGGGCTGAAGTTTGTCACAACGAGTCCTGACCCACGACAAGACGCAACACACCGCCGGAGAGAGAGAGAGACAGAACAAAAGAGAGAGAGAAAGAGAAAAGCGAGAGCAGCCATCCATCCTCCTCCTCCTCCTCCCTTCCTCCCTCCTTTCCCCCCTCCACTCCTCCCACTCACTCCTCACACACCGACTCGCTCAGGTCCACGGCGCCACCTCTGGTGAGCCGCCGCATCTTGCTGAAGTCGTGGTCGGTCCTCAGGTAGGAGAGCGAGGGGCCCCCCTCGCTGTGGCTGGCCAGGTCCTGGGGCTGGGCCTGAGGCGGCAGGGCCCTCATCTCGCCGCCGCTGCGCCAGTATAAGGTGTACTGCTGCGGGTCGGACACTTCGAAGGTGGAGGCGCACAGCTGCGCCAGGGCCTGGCTGGTCTCCCCGGCTCTCCACTGCAACGTCCGCACGGCGCTCCGCTCCCCGTCCTGGAAAAGTATCCGAACGCACCTCTGGAGGGAGGGAGGGGAGAGAGAGGGAGGGAGAAAGAGTGAGTATATGCTGTATTGATGCAAAACAAGAGGTCAAGAGGCTTATGGAGTGAGGGCAACAGAGGGGGAGGACGGAGAGAGTGATGGAGCCAGAGGAGGAGTGAGAGCCGAGCAAACACCGAGAGATAATCCACCACAACAAACTGACGGAGAGCATTTCTCCCTGAAACAAAAGCGTCCACTTCCCACACACACAGCCAGCAGGTCCGAGGAGCTCCATGAAAACCATCCCCGTGAAAACCGCTCACTCTCAGCTTCATTGACAAACTCCCCGACGTTTAATCCACCAGAGGACACGTCCTCAACGTCCACACAAGAGTCCATCGACCGGAGCTGCTCAGGCTCTCGCTCTGCAAACAAACTTTTCTTCCTGACATTTTCCCAGAGAAGCGATCAAACACACAAAACTAACAATCGCCACTTACCGGCGACTGTGCTCGTTACCTGTTACATAATGTCAGATCCAGCCACCTACAGACGCCCTCACAACTCTCCACACAGTGAAAAACTAATCCTTTTAACCACATCTTGAGAAACCAGAGTCCCCTTCACGCACACACTCATGAACAAGTGGCCACATTTGCTCTAACAACAACAACAACAACAAGAAAAAGCACACAGCAGCATTTCCAATCAACAGGTCTGCCGTCGTCCAAACTTACAGAGTCACTGAGCTCCTCGCTGTCCGTGTGCATATTGTGTTTGCCTGCTTCGATGGGTAGATGCAGCTCAATAAATTTCATGTTATCTGACCGCCCACTTCTTCATAGCACTTGGCTCACTGATCCCCGCCTGTGTCAGTGGAAAATCTGGCTGCCGGGTGAGTTAGATCGGCTATTTGAAGCCAGGAGAAGGCACCACGTGACGAGACAGAAACGTTGTGGATGACAATGCCCTTTTTTTTTTTTTTTTTTCCCTTTCTTTCTTCTCCTCCGTGGCATCTGGTGGACCCGTTTGTACCAATCTGGGGCGATGATAGAGAGTGTAGGTAAAAAAAATAAATAAATGGTGAGTTGCATTAGTGAAAGCCGGCGGCCCCAGATCAACGGATTACCTCTGAAAAAGTCTAAAAACTAATCCCCTCAAATGAATTTCAGACGTGTTTGCACGCCAAGGAGGGAAATCCAGGTGTGACGATCCGAAGCGGACGTCTTCACCCGGTGCCTGACCTCTAGAAAATCTGGGTTCGGTCTTCGGCTTCAGGAGCAGCGGACGTAAAACTTGAGATGGGTCGAACGCGGGTCGAAGGGCTCGTTTCTACCTCACCTGCCCGTCACGGATAAGCCGATGTTGCTCACCGTGCGGCGCCATCAGCGTGATTAATATCAAATCTGACCTCGTTTGATGGATTATCACGTCAGTTTTGCATAAAACGGGTTCACGTTTGGTTTGTTTGAGCGTGTCGACGAAGGAAACTCGCTGACAGACTTTTAAAATCTGCACTGTCGCATATTTACACTCCGCTCGTTAAAGAGAAGTTATTAAAACCCATCTTAAACATGTTTTATCACACCTCAAGGTACACTTTAATTATTTACTGGTGCATTTATAGTTTATTAAACAACCGTCAAGATTTATAAACATCAGTTGCAACATTATGATCTGAATAAATAGGTTAATAAAGCATTTTATTGTTTGGAAACAAAGAAATAACTGTTTAATTAACTAAAAATGTGCCGTTATTTAACTATGTTTGTTATAAAGTGTTACTAAAGTCAACTACAGGTCAGAAAAACAGCCCTTTTCCAGCCTCCAAAAACTCTCCATGATGAGTTACCAGTAGACTGCTCTTTAAAACCTGCCTCCTACATTACCCACAATGCACCTAGTTGTTAGCAGTTGTTAAAATAAATAGGCGTCCACATAAACAATGTTATCGCGCATGAAAAGATCTTTAAAAGTTACTCCGCACCGACAGAAGCTCTCTTCTCCCACAGAAAACGCTGCTCCTGAACGTCTCCTCAGTAGTCCCGCCTTTAACTCTGTGACTTCATGACATCACCACATCACACATTTGCTAAAGTTGTGTGTTTGGAGAGAAAGGAGTGATTTAGCACGGCTGCTCTGTTGTTTATTAGCGGCGCCGGCTCAGGCGTGAGTGAGCCAACCAATCAGAGGAGGCCAGGGCTCTTAAAGAGACAGGCGCTGAAAACCTGCTAAATAAACTGAACCGGACCACACACCGACATTAAAGAGCTCCTTCCTGTTGAATGTGACGATGAGGTTCTGGAGAACCTCCCGTACGACCCGTCTCACAGCGTAATGAGCAGGAGCTGCTACTGTCTTTCACACTGAGCTGCTGATGTGTGACAGTTGCAGAGTGGATCACTGAACAAGCCCACACACACTGTTCACACCACCGAGCGGCTCTGCGCCGCCGTCGTTGTTGTTGTTGTTGTCGTGCTACTACGATCACAACACACCTGGCTCTGCATGTTCTCCTTCTGTCTCTGGGCCTCTCGGCTCCGCCTGCAGCTCCACTCCTTCAGCGCCTCCTGGGCCTCCGGTATCAGGCAGCCCGGCGTCGACCTCTCCTTGTCCAGGCTCTGGATCAGAACCAGGCTGGCGTACACGCTGGTCAGGTAGTAGCCGCCTGCAACGACAAGGCAAGGTAGAGACGTTATCTGTGACGTTAGCCTGTGACTTTCTGGCCCTTAATTATGACTTTTTATCTCATATTTTAGACTTTTTATCCCCCAACTATGACGTTTTTCAAATAATATCGACTTTCTGTGTCATATTTATGATTGTTTCTTATAATTTCAGCTTGTTTATATCATTACTTCTACTTTCTGGCCCTTAATTATGACTTTTTACCTCATATTTTTGACCTTTTCTTGTAACTTCACCTATGTTTTCTGTTTGTCGCAGAACTGGCAGAAGTGAGCCTCTGTGAGGTTTTCATCATGAAACAAGCTACATTTTTTCGAAAGCAACAATAAACAAAATGTTTATTTCCATTTAGTGTGTAGGCTCTGAATAAAAACTGGGTCCTGTCTCTTATATAAGGATGAACGTGATGATTGCTGGACCTCTTTCAGGGACCCCACCGAGCGGTCGGGCCCTAGAGAGCTTATGTGTGGCCCTGCAAGTATTTTAAGATCGAGTCCGCACCTTCTCCTCCGAGCCAGGACGGCTCCAGCAGCTCCATCATGTACTCCACCTCGATCAGGATGTGAGGCCTGTTACACTCCACAATGACGTACGACAGTGACGGCAGGAAGTCGTCCCAGCTCACTTCCTGTCCTGAAGAAGAAAGAAGAAGAGCAGAAATTAAACGACTTCAGACCGTTGACCTTCAGAGAAGCTTCACGGTTCCTAAGGTCCAGCAGCATCCCGCCCGGGCTCACCGTGTAAGGACCCCATGGCCTTCTGGACGCACTTGCACACCTGCAGCAGCAGCAGCACCTTGTCGATGGGCGAGTGCGTCCTCTGCATCAGCACCAGCTTCTGCTTCACCCGCTCCACCTCGCGGCTGTCGGGGACGCCCGTCCGGACGCCGAGGCGCTCCATGGCGGCGTCCCCCTTCAGGCGGAGCAGGTTCTGGGTGAGGCACTGGCTACTGCCGTCCTGGCTGTGCAGCTCCACCAGAGCCTTGTCCAGCTGGGACCTCAGAGGACGGAGCACACAGGAGAACATGGCCCGCTCCAGAGCCAGAGCTGAGACAGCAGGAACAAGAAGGGAAGGGTTTGTTATTTTAGGAGACTTGTTATGTTTTATTTATTTATTTATTTCAACATCTGCAAGTATGGAGCCGTGTCTACATGTCTAGAGGCTCTGGCACCGGGCCCAGATCACTGCTGATCGTCACAGCGGGATTATTGAGGTGAAGGAGGCGTCAGAAACACAAAGTGGAATTGATCTTCAATTGTAGAAGATGTTTAAATAAGTAACAAAGGAAGGAAACAGATGAATTTGATTAGTTTGTTACCGCGTTCGACCCAGTGCAATTATTCATTCAGCAAGGATGCAAAGCAGCAGCTGAAGGTCCATGTTTACACTGGTACATGCTAGCGTTAGCCACGTCAGCTCTGTGTCTGGCTGTCTGTGAGTTAAAAGGTAGCTAGTGTCGGCTAATGTCAATCAAAAGTTAGCAAGATGTCAGCTAAATGTCAATTAAGAAATGGATGGATGTAAGCTAACTGTCAGTTCAATGTTAGCATGATGTAAGCTAAGTGTCAATTAAAAATGGCTAGATGTCAGCAAACTGTCAGGTAAATATTAGCTAGATGTCAGCTAACCGTCAGTTCAATGTAAGCTAGATGTCAGCTAACTGTCAGTTAAAAGTCAGCTAGCTGTCAGCTAAATGTTAATTAGAAGTTAGCTAACAATCTGTTAAATGTTAGCTGGATGTCAACTGTCAGTTAAAAGTAAGCTAGCTATCAGTTCAATGTAAGCTAGAGGTCACCTAACTGTCAGTTAAAAATAAGCTTCATTCAACATATGTACACTATATATATATATATATATATATATATATATATATATATATATAAATATATATTTGCACCATCGACTTTCATAACTGTCTGTGAACCATTCTTGTTGTTGTGGAGCAGTTGATACTTTGGCAGAGCAGGGTTATATAAATGTGTTGTGTAGCTTAGCTCGGCTAAATTTAGCTTCCTCTGTTAAGGACTCTCAGCCTCTTTGTTCCTCTGAAGATCAGTACAGTAAAGATAACTTGCTTTTGGACAACAATGCAAAAATTTGCCTGTCAGTGTTCACCAAAGTTGAACACAAGATAAAGGATTTGCTTGGACTTAGTGTTAGCGTAGGTATTTGTACTGGCTAAGAAATAGGCTAGTTACAGTTTGTGTGTAGCCTACCGAGAGCGTACTTATGTTCCCCGGGTCCTATGTTCCCCGCTGTTGCCGGGGAACATAGGACCTTTTTTCTAAGAAAGGGTCCTAACTAACTAACCCTAACCCTAACCCTTTTGGGGGAAAGTGGGGAACATAAGACCCTTTTTCTAAAAAAGGGTCTTATGTTCCCCGGTTACATACACAGCGGGGAACATAGGACCCTTTGGGTGAACAGCGGGGAACATGGGACCCGGGGAACATAGGGATGAGCCTACCTCCCTGTAAAATTGCAGATTGATGTTTCTTTATTTCTGTTTTGTGAACATATTAATAAAGGAGATTGAATCTGTTAATTGGTGAGTCTGGTATGCATATAAATATACATCCCAAAAATATACACAAACTGTAACTAGCCTATTTCTAACTGACAGTTAGCTGACAGCTAGCTGACTTTTAACTGACAGTTAGTTGACATCTAGTTTACGTTGAACTGGTAGTTAGCTAAAATTTAACTGATAGCTAGCTGATATCTAGCTAACATACTCCCAAAATGTTACACTACTCCTTTAAAAAACCTCTTTGCGTACTATCAGAAATGCATCATCATCAAGCTAAAACGAGCCTTTCACTCTGGAGACGTCAGGTTTTTTGTTTATTGTCCGCCTGACAACAGTGATATGTACCAACACACATAACTCGTGGACACGTTACAACATGCGTTGCTGCTCTCACACGTGAAGACACACACTGTCAGTGAGTCTCCTGCAGTCAGTGGGCAGCAGGGTAACACATCTCCACACTCATCATCAACATCCTTTATGCATCCCTCCTCTCCATCCTCATTCACGCCCTCCGTTCTCCGCTCTTCTACCTCCCAGAGTAATAGATTACATGCGATGCAGATTACTAGCCAGCTATTACTCACAGATTGTGTAATCTGATTACATTTTCACAAGTATCCTTGCACTATTTCCATCCCTCCCCTCCCTGCCAGCCTCCCCTGAATCGTGCTGCTCTTGGAGTGTGCGTGGGACTGTGATATCTTTTTATGATAAACGAGGGGGAGAAAGAAAAAAAAAATGCAAATGCCTCCCACCGACGCAATGCGAGATAAATCAGAACCAGAGCCCAGGAAGGAAGGGAAGGAAAGGAAAGGACGAGGAGGAAGGAAAGGCAGCGGCGGCCGAGCAGCTCTTCCCCCTGAAGCCTCTTGCAAAACACATCCATCATCATCACCTGCGAAAACACACAAAGGAGTCCAAAAAAGACAAACCTACGCACAAGACGGTGTCACAAAGATCCAACTAGGATCCTTCCACAGTAACACCCGGCGATGTCTTTACAGTGATCACGCTGATGGATGTGAACGGGCCGGGCTTCTCCTAATGCTGCTTTTCTAAATACAATACGAGCTCTGGTGAATGAGGCTCGACGCCGCCCCTACGCAAACTACTTTGTGTTGACAGTCTTTTCACCAGAGAGCCTGGGCAGCCCACCATTTATCTAGTTTCCATAGACCGGCGTCCTCTCTGGCACTGCGCTCTATTCAATCAGTGTTTTCTAATAGTACCATGTCTTTTTTTCTCTCTCGCTGCCATGTGATAAAACTTAATCGTGCCTGATACCAGAATTATTCAGAAATGTGTAATCCAGCACAGTCAGCGAAATTCAATTAAATAACTAACCGATAAAATCAACAGGGTTTAAATTGTGTGAAATTACTTTTTATGTGTGTGCTTCCACAGTGGAAGTGTGTTTTTTACTTTATAACAGATTAATGAGTTGCAGCTAATTGCTGCTGTGATTTTAAAAAAGCTGAAAAGTGCTGTAGAAATGTGTTTTTCTGTTATGTTTGTCTCAGTTTTGTGCCTGGCTGTCTGTGAGTTAAAAGTTAGCTAGTGTCAGCTAACTATCAGTTAAATGTTAGCTAACTGTTAGTTAAATATTAGCGAGATATCAGCTAGCTGTCAACTAAATGTCAATTAAAAGTTAGCCAACAATCTGTTAATTGTTGGCTAAATGTCAACTGTCACTTAAAAGTTAGCTAACTGTCAGATGTTAGCTTGACTTTTTATGTGTGTAATCCCACAGTGGAAGTGTTTCTTACTTTATAAGAGATTAATGAGTTGTAACTAATTGTTGCTGTGATTTTAAAAAGCTGAAAAGTGCTTGTAAAAATGGGTTTATCTAGCATCTTGCGGCTAATGTACAGTGAGGTATTCTGTCTGGTCAAAGTCAGATAACTTGTTAGCCTTAGCTAGCTTGGTAGCTTCCAGCTAGATGGGCTCCACACCTCTTTGCACATTGAGGTAGATGGAGTCAGGTGCTGCCCAGATGTTTGCAGCTGCATCCTCCTACGAGTTGGATACCAATGTTTTTAAAATAATGTATTTCCACTTTATAAACCAGTAATCTCTTTAATTTCTTAATGCTAAGCTAACGTTAGAAGGCTATAAATCCTATAAACGAAGGGAATCTGTCAAGCATTTCACCTCTTACCGACTGATCAGCAGCTAAACAGATGGATGGTGACAATCTGGAGGGACGTTGAGCCGTATTTCAACGTAAAACAACATATTTGATCAAATGTTAGCTTACGTTAGCATTCAACCACTTCCTAGCTAACGTTGCGTTTATTTACATCCAAGGGTTTCATACCCTTGGATGTAAATACATTTGTCCAAGATGAGCATTTATGTTTTAAAATTATTTTATGTCTTTCCTATCGTATCAAACAGTAACATTAGCAAGGAAGTGGTCGAATGCTAACGTAGGCTAACGTTTGATCATGGCCGCCCATGAATCTGGTCTATGAGGCTCTACTGTATCAGGTCCGTTCACCTTTCTCGTTCTCCGGCACCAGCGTTTCGATGGGAGGCTCCAGCTCTCCACTGTCCAGCAGGCAGCACTTGGCCTGGGACAGAAACAGCCGCAGACCCTGCAGGAGCTGCACGGAGGTCACGCGTGACGATGAGGAGGAGGACGAAGAGGAGGACGCCAGGGACTTGAGCGCCTCCCTCTGTTCCAGGAGGAAGTCCTGAACCATCCCCCCGAAGGTGGAGCGCCGATCTCTGGACAGCTCCTCCACCAGTCGCGTCAGCCTCTTGTCCGGAGCGAAGAAGCACACGAACGCCTCGCTCATGCGGTGCAGCCCGCCGCGGCCTCGGGAGCGCACGAGTGGCGGGCGCGGTATGTAGGTTTTGGACTGGGCCATGCTTTCTGGATCTGAATCCGAGTCATTGTCCTCGTCCATGCTGCTGAAGGAGCTGCTGCTGTCCAGCTCGGCCAGGGACGGAGCCGGCCGGCGCTCCAGGCCCAGGACCGCCACCTCGATGCCTGGCTCGCCTGCTTGGGCAGACTGCTGGTTCTGAGGAGGCTCATCCACCTTCGCAGACGTCTGAAGAGACAACATAAATATAAGTCAATAATCACAAACAAACAAAACAGACGAGGGTCAAGAAGCTGATGATTCCCATTACTTGTGGCACGTAGACGGACATCATGTCCTCTTCCTCCACAGAGCCCGGCGACACGGCGGGGGTTCTCCTCAGGACCCCTGCCCCGGCGTGAACTCTCCTCTGCGGGTTGGCGCCGGCCTTCTGCAGCCTATCCGACCCGCCGGTCTGCTCCCCCGACGAGGAAGGGGAGTAGGATCCGATCCCCTCCAGGGACAGATTCATGGACGACTCGGACAGCCGGAGACGCATGCTGCGCTTGAAGCGGTGCCGCTTATTGGAGGCACTGTGGTTGATGAGTTGTGGCTGCTGGAGAGAAGAAGAAGAAGAAGAAGATCCAGTCCTTCATCTGACGAGAGGCTCTCACCAAAAACGCAGAACACAAACCCTCAGTACCAACCTTACTGATCTCCAGCTGTAGGAAGAGCGGGTTGATGAAGCAGAGTTTGCCGTGTCCGCTGCGGGTCAGCAGGGGGCACTGGTCCGGGTTAAAGGACGTCTGAACCTTGCTGTCGCTGGTTGATGCAACCACCGGTCCGTTCTGGATCTCTGACGCGCTCGGCGCACTCCAGAAGTCTAGAGAGAAGGAAAGAAAAGGATATGTGATACATTATGTAAGTTTTATCTGCAGCAAGCTGTTGGTGTGAGGACTCTTATTGCTGAGCTGCCGTCAGCGACACGTTCTGGGTCTTTACTCGTGTCATTTTTAGCCACATTGAAGTCGCACCTCGCTCGCTGCTGCGGCGCCGCATCAGTTCATGTTATCACGTTAAAATAGATGCAAGCTGGCAGCCGCTACCTCAGTCGGTTATACATTTACTTTCTCACATTTGAGAGCAGCAGCCGTCACAGTGTCTGTATCCAATGTTTAACTTTATTTTAATATCTGCACCGGAGATTTACAAACAAGGACCCTGACATTAGACCTCACTTTATGACCCAGCAGCGTAAACACCAACACTCTTCTGTTGCTCCAGGCTGGACGCCAAGATGTACAAGACGCTAACTAGCTAATGTCAGCTACAATTAGCAGAAGTTAGCGGTTACTCTGAGATAATCTGGCCCCTGTTTGTTTTGAGAAGAGTCAGAGATGCTAAAAACTTTAGAGGGTTAGCATTTGATTGATTTGAGCTGAATGCTAACATCAACATGCTGTCAGGTCCACAGCGAGGATGCTAACATTCTGATGTTTAGCAGGTATGATAACCTCACCATCTTAATTTGACATGTGAGCAAGCTAACATTAGCTAATTAGTGCTCAACATAAATACTTGATGAGGAGGCTAATGGGAGTGCTACCTTGTCCCATGTGTGAGATGGCCTCCAGCTGCCGGTGTGTCGTGGCTTTAGCGATGGCCTCTGGAAGCTGCAGCGGAAACGGCAACACATCTCTGCAGACGACAACGACAACAACAACAAAAATCAATACTCAAAGAAATGAGAGTAAACGCTGAGCATCTGAGCACATCACAGGTAGAGCTGATGTGGAAACACTGTGGGCGGGGGCTGCTCAGGCCTACGAGAGCGGACCAGTCAGAGCAGACTGGGCCAAAAATAAAACACCACATCACCTGCTGATACAGTAGAAGGCCACCAGTCGACACAGGTCGGGGAAGCTGAGCGCCGAGCTCTCCAAAGCGAACGCTGGTCAGAAGAAACAGACACTCAGTGGGACATTTGTTCAAACCCTGAGCCGTCCCACACGACTTCACCCGAGTGTTTAACGTAGTGCTGTAACACAATACTCACTGGAGTCCTCCTCACAGATGTAGCACTCCCTGACCGAGGAGGCACTTTTGTCGGCCGTCACTCTGAAACTCAGAACCTTCCTCAGGCTGGAGCTGCATCTCCTCACCAGGAAAGTCTGTAAACAGCACAACAAGAAGAAAACATCGGGGTGTTGTTGTCTTCTTCACGGATATTTATTCTCTCGAAGGGACAGATGGTGCAAACAGAAACACCAGATAACAGTTTCCTGTTGATGCAGGTTTTAATTTAACAGTTTTTCAAACACACTTATGTGGATTTAAATTGTTGAAGCTGCTGTTATGGTATTAAATAGATGACTGTGATCAAAACCTCTCTGGGATTAGCGTAGCCTAGCTTAAAGAGTGGAAGCTAGCGTGTCGTTCTCCAAATCAAACAACAAATTGTCAATATATTTGTATTTGTTTACTAATTAGCAAACAATACAGAATGTTCATCAGTGATTTAGAGGTGCTAGTAGGGATATTTTGGGTTTTAAGACAGATTTAAGTTAGCTGTGCACCCCTAGGCTAACACTTTCTAGGCTAAGCTAGGCTAATTGCCCCCCTGGCTCGAGTGCTACAGTTAACACCGAGACATGACAGTGATATAAATCTTCTAGAAAGTGTGTTAAACTTATCCTCAATCAAGATTAAAACAGTCAACATTCAGTTAGCATTAGCATCTACAAGATAAACAAGATAATTATCCTCATTAAAATGACATTATATGACCGTTTTAAAGGAAAATGGTTTCCTTAATGTTGAACTATTACTTTTATGTCTTTACTCAAGATGAACAAAAATTTAAGACCAATAAATGAGTTTTTATGTGGGAAACTGGTAAAATGTAGCTAGGATGGTGATTAAAGGGGCGCTACGTAACGATAGCAAGTTACATTTTACAGGTCGTATGTGAGCGGACTGTAACGTCCAGCTGCTAGCACTAGCACAGACGTTGCACAGAGCCACTGTTTTTTTTGCGTATCCTGAATATTTAAATGTCCTCCTGCCCTTTTAACCGATGAGGTCACATGATCGACATTATTGATTACCCCGACTGGCTCTCTGAGCAGCATGTAGAGGGCGGAGTCTTGGTTGAGTGACAGCTGCAGCCACACTGGATGTGTGATCAGCAGACGATCCAGGACGCTGAAGGCCCGCTGAGCGCCTCGCTGGGTGGCCTCCTGCATCTGAAACAACATGTGTGAGAGTTCAAACGGACGCTGCTTTGTCACATGATAGTACAAAGAAGTATAGCAGGAAAATAAACGTATAGATGTTTTAAATTACCATGAGAAGAGGAGCTACAAGTGTACTGACTCATCTCATTGGCGGCACCAATCTCATTTAGATTCAACCGGCAGCATGACATCACAGTGAATACCATGTTGTAGTGACACGAAATCCAATCAGACCGTGACTGCATTACCACGAATCAGATTTAATGTCATTTTCAGTGAAAAAAAAAGCTGCATACTTTTGACAAACGCTGATTTTAGGCACTTTTTACCACCTTTTTGGTAAAAACTATGAAATATCTTTGAAATAATCCCTAAATTAACACAGTTATTACCTCAGAAATGATTGAAAATGACATTTGAACAATTTTCCTAAACTTCCCCCGACCGTGATTCTTGATCTTGAAGGTCTTTTTGTAAGTAATTAGCAATTAATGGCAGCAAACTGTAAAACATTGTTCCAGTTCCAGTGAAATGATAGAAATTGTTAAAAAATGTAAAAAACTGGCCCGGTGACGGAAAGTTAGACAGAAACTAGTTGGGAATTAAAGGCGCATTATGTAGTTTTTGGGGAAGAAATTGTAAACAGAAGAGAAAGCTCTTCACTGACTGATTTTTTTGTGGCCTAAACAAACAAAACTCAATAAACTGAATAAACAAACTGACCTCAAAGGACAACACAGCTTCATACTGTTGTACTTTGTTCATATGTGGCGGACCCTGCCACCTTTCTAGCTTCAAACAGTGTTCTTGGACCTTATTGTCCTCTGAGAACAGCTTGCTTATTCAGTGACGGATCAAATTAAAATGTCTGAGTTTGTATTATGACCTATAAGTTTGAATTTATTTACCAAAACTACATACTGCTCCTTTATTATTATTATTATTATGATATGTGTGGACCTGTATAATGAAGTGTAACCTCTTTTTTTTTTAGGATATTTCATGTCTGAGAAGATGCTGTGGTTCACGGTCGTCATCCTAACCCTCTAACTCGACTCTTCTGCTGCCTGAAAGCGTCTTTAAACGACTTACACTTCCACCAGACTTCCCGTCAGAGTCTGAATCCTTGTTAAAGCAGCTTTACATCCTCCTGTGCGCTCTATACTGTCCTGAGTGTCGTCGTTGCCTCTGAACGCTGCACACCTCTCCTCCTCCTCCTCCGTCTTGTCTTCACTATAACAACCGAACAAACACTCAACGTGTGTTTTCTTAATGATTTAATGTGTTTGAACTTTTTCACTTTCAGGCACTTTTTTCAAATCAACAATCGTTTTTGATCTTTTGTGTGTTTTATTGTTAACATTCAATCTCTCTCTCTCTCTCTCTCTCTCTCTCTCTCTCGCTCGCCCGCTCTCTCTCTCTCTGGATGTCACACTGTGTGGGCTGCTGGCGAGCGTAGCAGCAGATGGTTGCCATGGCAACCTGGGCCTACACATCCTACCAGGCATTCCCACTCAGTGAAACACCCTTTATCAAGTTGGAGATGCTCGTGCACACACACACACACACACACGCACACACACACGCGCGCGCGCACACACACACACACACACACACACGTTTTTACAGTATGTAGACACACACACTCAAACACACACACTCAGGCTATCTTAAAGGTTTTCCGGGGTGCAGAGGTGTTTTATTTCTAGGAAGCCTGTTTTTTGTTTTTTTTGTCGCTTCCTCCCTCACATCAGAAGACCAAAGTTACATTTCTGCGCTGCTCCGACATCAGCTGCAGCAGAAGAGCAGCTACAGGAGGCTTTACGAATATTGTTTTTCATTCAGTAACACATTTCTTTCCTTCATCACCTCCTGCCACCTATTATATAACTCTCCCCTCCCTCCCTCCCTCTGGACGGGGGGAAACCAGTTATCTGTGCGCTCCACCAGGACCATTAAGAGTTAATGGTAAACAGCGCTGGAGGGGTCAGGAATCAAGTGCAGCAGATATCAATCAAGGGAGTCGCTGTTATGTAATAATCACAGGTTTCGCTCTGACAGATGTAAGACGATAGAAGATAGAAAATGCAGAACCTGTTGGTTCTGTTTGGAAGAGAAGGAAATGATCATAGTTTAGTGATTAGAAAGGCAAGACAGTGTGTATATACGTAGTTATATACTACTCGTGAGGAGGTCTGATGATTATCTTGAGTAACTGCGTCATGATTTCTGGAAAAGAGACGTTGCTGGGGGACATCTCAATGACTGATAACACCAAAACATGGATGGATGGATAAATAGCAGCAAATTGGGGTGAACTGTTAACATACAGTTCAGGCACTTTTGGACACCACTCTGGTGTTTTTTTGCCCTCCAGTGCAATGCATGATGGTATATAATGCTTTGAGTCAACTCTATATGGTCTAACAGATCTCACTAACTAGCTTACTGCATAGCTACAGTAGTGACCTTGCTAGCGGTAGCCTATCCTCTCTTTCTTTCCAGGCAAGCGATATGTTGCTAGGTGGCTACATAATTTTGTAGCGCTACAGGGCACATCCACTTTATGTGAGCCAACCTGCGTTCAGTTGAAAGCAGAAAAGCAGCTCTTTCCCGCTCTTTATTGGAGCAGCTCTACCTAAAAACATGCTAGCATTAGCCTTTTCTAAAATCTTGTCTCGCACATATAAAGCGCACTGTAAAGTTTATGTTGTAAGAAACCATTCACAGTTTGTGTTCGGACAAACAAAACTGAATTACATTTTGATTTATATAACTGTAATATAGCTAATACTAGTAATATATAATAATAATAATATTTCACTTTAGCCTCAGTTTCTGAGCACTATGGTGGTAATGTTTCCAGTCTGAGAGAATATTTGAGACCTCTTTATATGTTTTGTTTAAAATTAGTCAGCTCAAAACACTTTAAGGTAAGATGGAGTGTGGTCTGATTAGCCGTCGCTAATGTTAGCCAGCTCCAGGTGATTAAATATGCTGAACAACAGTCGTTTCGGCCGACAAACTCAAAAATTGGTTGGTTAGAAACGAGAAGCCCGCTTTAGACTCATTGTTTCGGTCGTAAATCTGTCGTTATTTTAATTAATAGCAAGAATTAAAAGTCTGACCGGCGTAGCAGCAGCAGCAGCAGACGCTATAAAGGCGGCAGGACTTAGGCAAATAAATAAATAAAAGCCGAACTCTTCATCCAGATACACTTCAGACACACTTCACACGAGCACCGCGAGTCAACAAGCATCATCATCTTCAAATTAGGAGCAAAATATATATATTTTTTTTATCTCAAGGTGAGCTTTTAAAATAAAAAGAGGCTGTGAGTGTGACCGTGTGGGCCGGCAGAGTCGCCCCCGCAGATCCGCAGTCCGATGACCCAACACCACACGAGGCTACAAGACACAAGTGGAGAAAACACAGAGAGCAGGACCCGAGTGCCTCGCTAGCCATTTCCAGGTCCGCCTTACATAAAATGCAACGCTGCCCACACACACACACACAGAAAGACTTATGTAATTCCCTCAGAGAAAGCGAGAGACTCACAGAAACAGAGGAGAAAGATAAAAGGTAAAAAAAAAAAATGATGAAAAGAGCGGAGATGAGAAGCTGAAAATTAAAGCTGTGGTGAAGGAAACCACAGCTTCAGCAGGCCCGAAGCGCTGCGGTTCACGCTGGCGTACACTGTAACATCTAACAAGGTGTTTCTCACACCTGAGGGCAGTTAGCAGCAGCAGCAGAAGAAGAAGAAGAAGAAGTCTGGTGCTGCTAACTGCACTCGTAGATGAAGAGGGAGTCAGGGTCAGGACTTTTGGGAGACGAGTGAGCACTTCACTGCCACAAATCAGCCGGCTGTTGATGGACGTGTTGGAGGGAGGACGTTAGATTCTGGTTTTTACACCTCGAGAGAAGCGATGAGGCGTTTGGGAACAAAAAATCTGAAGCAGAGATGCAAAAGCTGGACAGAAGGACCGAGCGAGTCGCTGGCTGAGCGAGCGATGACGGAGCGATGGAGTGACTCAAATGCTTGCAGAGGAAAAACAACAGGTGCTGAAGGTATCAGTGGTGAGATTCACTCTCCTGCAGGGGTTTTCAGGGTGTTGCTGAGAGTTTAGCGTAGATGATTAATGCAGGAAACATCACAGCGGTGTCGCGCAGCTGTTAATCAGATATATACAAAGAAAAAGGAGGCTATCAGCTACTAGAAGCTCAGCCCGGTGCAGATGGACTCCATCATCATGGTGTCCAGATTTCTCCACCTCCAGACCAGATCACACCCCTTCAGGTCACACAGAAGCACAGCGGCGCCCTCGTGAGATGAATGCTTTCAGCCACGTTTGAGCACACTGTGCCTCCTCCAGCTGATTCCTGGTGACGCAGAGGAAGAGGAGGACGCAGGTTTGAGCCCAGCGTCGGCTCAGCGTCGTCAACAAAACATCTCTGGAGCTGCGCAGCAAAGAAGTGTCGCAGCGTCCTTTTATGTTTGTTTTTGTAATTGATTTGGTGCTTTGAGTTCGACAGGTGGACACTTCTCACACAGCGCCCCTTTAAGATGGCGAATGAGACTTATTTAATTGTTATTCTTGAGAGTTTTCAGCACTTTCCAGATGTTTTTTAAAGCACAACATGAGTTTTATGTTTGATTCCCTGGCATTAGGAAACGGGGGGGTTTCTTTTCATCTCAAGAGGGTAAAGACCAGATCGGAGAAATGTGAAACCTGCCTGAGATAGACACTCAAAGAAAACCTTAAACCCTTCACTCACTATACATCCTCACATGGAGGCACAGTGACTTCCTCTGTCAAAACCTCCGTCATCCAAGTTGTAATTGTTTTAATATAACTGCTCCTCGATAATCCGTCTCTTAAAATTGATTTTCTGAACACAATGGCTGTTTCCTACATTTCCCAGAATTAATTTCAGCAGCCTCCACAGGCACATGAACTTGTATTCAGCTAAGTGTTGTGTGTGGGAGGGTGAAGCCGTAATGACAGAGGTAGTAAGAGCAGAAGACAGCGCTGCCCTTTACACTCCACACACCTCGCAGCTCTTTGAACGAGCTTCTGGTCTCCTGAGGACACCAACGAAGAAGCAATTAGCATCTCGATGTTTACGATCGATGCGTCGAAATATCTCGGCGATAAATCACCTTGTCACATTTTGCCAGTTAGGAAGGAGATGTAACAGAATAAGTCCAGAGACAGTTAGAGATGCTCCTGAGACGGCAGCGGAGGGAGGACGAGGAGGAAACTCGATCCCCCACATGGTCTCCCACCGCCCCCTCCACGCTGCCTCGTCATCCGAGGTGCAGCGCAGCATCCGTCTTCCACTAATGTAACCGTGTAGCGACGGTGACGCTGAAAACAGACAGCGGTGTCGTGCACTTTGCTCGCCGTCGCATCCTGCATACGCTTTTTCCATCTGGAGGTTTATTTTGATAAGTAGACAGTCAGAGAAGCACATCACCAGCCACCGTGGGTTCTTTTTTTAGCAACTCGTTTGGTTTTCTTCCAGATTTTAACATGTTTAACATTTATTTTTTTGTCTTTTCCTGAGCGGTTTTTGAAGCTCTTGCACACCCAAGTTCATCCAGTCATCATAAAGTGTCCACAGAGACAATAAAGTGCGTCATATGAGGTGTTTTTAATGAGACCTCAGGTCATCCAGCCATGTTTGTGGCGACAAAAAAAGGTATTTTTTTGTTTTCCTAACCTCTAACCAAGTGGTTTTTGTTCCTAAACCTAACCAGAGCATAAGCAGAGCGCTGTGACAAGAGAGAAAAAGGAAATGCCACCTAAAGAAACGTAAAGTTACAACATAAAGAAATTTAAAGTTACAACATAAAGAAACTTAAAAAGTTTTGACACAACTGTGGTTTTGTCAACGTTTATTCTGCCGATTCGGTTCAAACTTTTGTAGCGTGAACACACACAGTCGGAGCTGGAGTCTGTAAAAGGCAACTTGGTTTTTTAAAATTAACAATGAAGTAACTTGAGTTTATGCTTTATGCTTTCTCAGCCGCGACAGGTGCATCAGCAACAAGCTGAGCAGCATCCTCGCAGCAGTAGGTTTGGAGAGTCTCCAGTTACGGTAAAAAACGTGCCAGTTTTTTTTTTTGTGTGTGTTTTTTTACAATAATTCACCGCAGACAGCCAAAGCCTGGCCGCCTCTCCTGGGCAGCTCTGGCTGTTCAAACACTGTGTTGTTAGCCCTTTTATGCAGGCAGTCTGTTAAAGCAGTGGCTGTCTGGCATTTTAAAGTCAGCGCTCTGTGGTGGAGATGTTCTGCAGCGGCTGTAGTCGAACGTGACGGCGTCCCGATTGGGGATCGATTTAGCTGACGTTGACGTTAATTGTACTTTTGTAAAGTTTGGTCTGATTTCAGAAAACTTCTCTGACAGTCTAAACATTATTTAAGCTTTGTGAAAGATTTCACAACATGTTAAAGATTTAAAGACCCAAAGATTGAATTTATTGTGACTGTGATGACTCGTGGTGATTTTTTAACATTTTCCTAAAAGACTGACAATGTTTTGTTTTTCCCTTGATGATTTTACACATTTATAAAGTCTCTGGATCTCATAAAAACAAGAAAATGCTTACAAACAGCCTCCTTTGTGTTTCTATTCTTATGATCTCTGTCCCTTTATAAAGACTGTGATGAAACATAAGTATATATATATAAAATAAGTTTTGTGTTTGTGGTTTTCATTGTCTTGTTTTTATACAGCTGGTTTAATCAATGGATAAAAGCTAGCCTAGCCGCCTCCTAGCTGTAGCCTGTATCAATGTTTGTATTCTTCAAACTCTAGATGTTACTAGTTGATTTCTTATGTGATATTTAAGGAAACTCGGCTGTTTTTTTCAGATATGAGGCTTACAGGTAAAGATTTATAATATTAACACGTATCTGAAAATGTTTCCAAGGTTTATCCATCCATATTCAAACAAAAATTAAACAATAATGTCGATGTTGGCATTAAAAAACTAGCTAGTAAACCAACAGGCAGGTCGTGTATGCTAACAAATACTGTTTCATCTTGCTTTAAGGAAAAGTTTTGGGAACTTTTGAGAAATATTCCTCATTGTCTTTGTTTCTGCAGAGCCACATGAGGAGACTGACACCGCTCTGATGTCTGCGCTTCAACCGGGAGACCGTTAGCTTAGCATAACGACTGGCAGCAGGGGGGAGAACAGCTAGCTCGGCTCCTCTTCCTCTGAAGTTTGAGGATGCTCCTCTGAAGCTGCTTCATTAACGTGCCGTATCTTGCATCTCTGAAACTCGCTCCTCTTACATAACAACCAACAGTCGTTTGTTTCCTCACAAACAAACCGCCGACTCTGTCAAAACAACAAACGAGCTCTCACTCTTCGTCTCTGTTCATCGCGTCCGACGCCGACAACGAGCATCCGACTGTACAAACCCTCTCCTCTGCACAAGAAGTGACCATGACGGTGGCTAAGTATAGCCAGCAGCCCATCAGTGCGCGCGTGGGATGACTAATGGAGCGACATAATTGCAGTGGGCTATAAGTATCCGCAGGGGGCAACAGTGGGCACGGGGGGGCCTGCTGACTGATGACAGGTGTCCGTTTAGATGCCTGCCTGCAAGAAAAAAAAGCGCCGTAGCGGCCGAGTGTGTGTTTGTGTCGTACAAAGACGTTAGTGTGAGTCAGAAGTAACACTGGGACTGCAGGAGAGGAGAAGGACTGTTAGCATAACTGTGAATATTCATCATTTTAGAAAGCGTATCGGTTGAACTGCTGAGGTGATTCATGAGGGGCGTCGTCACAAATACTTCTGTCAGACCGAAGGTGTGTGTGTGTGTGTGTGTGTACAGTATCCATCGTGACGTCATCAGGTGTTTTCTCGTTTATTTCTCCATGAGTGGTCTTTTTCCTCTGGGTTTTCTCCGCAGCGTGACACCGAGCTGACCCGAGCTAACGCTTCGCTCCGACCTCTAGCGAGTGTTTTCATTAGAGGGAGCTCTGAAGGAGCCACGAGGCCTTCAAGTTAGTGGTGGGAGATACTAACTGGTTTTGATGCATGCTGGACCACAATATGGCAAGTTTATACACAATCACATGTAAAATGATCAATCTGTTACGTGTCAGACGGGAAATTTTATAAATGATTTGAATAAATAACCAAGAATCTGTGGAAATGGAGCAACACGTGGTCAAAGACATCGACTTTACTGCAACTATATAACGTCTCTGGTTCAAATAAAGGTTTGTTCCATGTTGTTTCTACTCACAATGGGCAAAAACGCTCAAAAACAAATAAATTATTATCTAACTTTACATATGAACAGACTCCTACAATCCCAAAGTGTCTTTTTGGTTTTGACGAGTTGGGAATGAGACTCAAAAATCCACTTTACTTACAAATAGCAGCTTTAACGCTAAAACTGGAGACACGTCAGTGCTTTGGACAACCCTGCCAGATCGCCCTAAATCCTGCACACTGGACCTTTAAGGCCCTTGGTATCCACACAGGTGCTTTCAGTCACTCATTGCTTCACTGTAGTGTCACTAAACTCTGTGAAGCAATAAAAACAGGAAGCCGTCAATCAATCACCGTCTCCGCTCGTTCACACGGTCTCGGCCGCCAAGTGAAACACCCGACGTTGCGCAATACGGTTGCGTAACAGCCGCGTCTCGATTGGCGATCGGATAAAGTTTCAATTGTTGATTATTTCAGCTGATCAATGGCTTATAAATATTCATCGCTCTTGTTTGTTTCTCGCCGTGTTTCTGAGCCAAACTCATCCATCTGAACGGGTCACCCGATCTCGCGTTGAGTTTTGAAACCCTCCTCTTAATAAGCCGACAACTTGCCAGAATAACAATCCAGCTCCCGTCTATCCACTTGTGAAGCAACTTTTTCCAAGATGCTGTCACTTCTCACTGTCACCTCTCAAAACACAAAACAGCCAGAATAATATCAGCATGCTGTCGGAGCGCTCACACTTAATTAAAAACAAAATGCCTCGACTTCTCGGAAACACTTTAATTTTGCAAGGAGAGACTTATGAAGTGACGGAGAAATGTAAATATTTCTTCAGACTCGAGTTAAAAGCACAATAATTTAAGGATCCGGCTCCTCTGACGTCACACATCCCGCCTTTTCTGATTTGTTTTGACCTCTGGATGATTCACAGCGTGACTAACGATGGATCGACACGAGGAGCACCTCGTACAAAATGTTATTTTTGTAAAGGGCTGTTAGATAATGTCAGAGGTTTTCGATAAGTGAGTGTGAATAATGGCTCTTAAAAAAATGCTTTGTAAAGTTTTTTGGGGGGATGTGTTTTTACCAAATTTGGGTCCAAGGCTGCGTGAATGTTCGGTTTGGAGACTTTATTTAAAAAAAACAGGATGATATCACGTGGCAGAGACAGAATACTGAGCATGCTGCGACATTAAAAACCCTTGTTTTTCCTATGGGACTCTGGTGCATCCTTCTCAAACGCCCACCGTTCGGACGTTGTTTCATCTTCAGCGTCTCTGACGGCTTTCTACTCCCTCGTCTGAATCTTTCTGACAACGACAATGAGGGATCACTTTCATCCTCCATTTTCACATTGTGTTAGAGTGACCACAAGAGGACAAAAGACTGAATTAATACTGTACTCTCTGAAGCGGGCCGAAACTCAGACCTGTCTCCTGTTCGAGTGCTGCTTTATTATCAACTCCTGTGTATGTTTGAACCTTTTCTCGAGGCTTTTGTTCAGAAACTGACGTCTGACAGCGATCATAGTTGTATTTCTGACACATCTTTGAGGTTATTCAGACTCTTAAATTTGTAAAAACTGACACCAAATCATACTGGAGCATTTATCCACCAGACCTCACTAAGAAATGCATGAAAACAAGCCCTTGAAGAGAAACTGCAGCTTTGGTCGTCTGAGAAACCTCCATAAAAAGTGCTTCAAGTGAGTTTTTTTACAATATAGACACACTTCCTGCGTCAGTTATAGGACCAGAAAGTGGTGCTATGGAAACTAGAAAGACAGCGAACTGGAGCTTTAATAAAAACACAGAGTGTATCAGCTGAAGCACATCTAAAATATGCTATCAGCTAGAGGCTAACCTCCACATTGTATCACGCCGTTATCACTTCATCAAGGCTGTTGTGCTTTTGAATGTGCTATGTTGAAAAATGGGGCTATCTGTGGCTGGGAGCAAGTGCTTTTTATTTAACTGTGGTGGTGATATCATGTCTTATCTGTGCTGAGATTTTACTTTCACTGTCTGAGAGGTGGCTGTGGGGTGGGAAGTGTGAGTTAACAGGATGATGTGGAATATGAAGGAGGTACAAGGCTTTTTTTTTAGGTCACTTAACATCCTGGACGTTGTCTTCTCTAGTCTCTAACTTTAAATTATTTTAATAAATCAAACTTTATTCATACAGAGGGGGTTTAGTGTTGAACAGTGAGACAAACGAAACATGTACGAGGCTGTAAATGAAGGATAACGGTGAAAAAATGTGCATTAAATCAGAATTAAAGAAAATCCAAAATTAACAATATCAAATTCATACTCCAAACAATAGAGGGCAGCATCACCACAGTTACAGCCAACTGCTGCTAGTTAGCTCAGTTAGCCGTGCAGCTAGCAGTTCAGACTCTGGGACAAAGGGAGTGTTAGGGGCCTTTGGGGCTAGTTGGTTAGCATGCTAGCTTCAGTAGATTTATAATACAACACATCATGATGTCAACACTGTTATTTAATCACATTCTGTTGATAATCTTATTTAATTTTTGCACGTTTTCCCTCAATAACCTCCTAATTACTGCTTATTAATAGAAAGTAAGCACGTGAGTTACGCTTTGGCTCATCGTGGGTCTTGTAAGGTGGTAGTGCCACAGCAGGAGAGTCGTTTTCCCTTCATAACGCTGCATAAATAGATTTTATGTAACAAAATACAAAACTACAAGCGTTAATAGCGTCCAGATAAATCTAAATCAAGTCTTTCTAACTCTTGCTCATGAGTGATTCATCGGTAAAAACCTGTGTGAGCGCTTTAAAATGACTAATAAAGAGCCAATATGCTACAGGGCTACTAATATAAAGTGCTATCTTAAAGTTTAAAGGAACAGTTCACCCAAAAAAAGTAAATTCAGTCATTATCTAATCACTCCCATGCCGATGGAGAGTCGCGGGAAGTTTCTTAGTCCACAAAACATTTCTGATCCCGAGATCCCAAATTGATTTGAAAAGACGTTATGCTAACGCTTTAGCTTAGCAGCTGCAGTAGATTTCAGCTTGAAAAAGGGTGTAAATAATGTTTTTTTCAAATCAATTTTGTATCTCAGGGCTTCAGGAGACTTGGATCGCGCTGGACGAGCTGTATTGAGCCATTTGATGTTTTTTCTTTGGTTGTTTTTTACATTTTAAAACAAGTCCCCATCTACTTCAGTTGTGTAGGAGAACATTGCAACGTTGTTTTGCTCTGAAGCTCCAGAAATGTTTTGTGGGCAACGAACACTTCGCCTGACTTTCCATCAAAAGGTTGTATGAGTAGACAATAACTGAATTTTTTTATTTTGTGAGAACTTGTCCTTTAAAACCTCCTCATTTTTCATATTACATCAGATTACAGGGGTGGACTCAGGATGTTTGAGGTGCAGGGGCGACAAATAAAAAAAGGGCACCAGCACGCAGAAAGTCGTGATACATGTATGGTGAACTAGAGGGAACCCTAGAGGAAGCACTTATCATGATTTATCCACCACAGGCGCATCCAAGAGGGCATTTTCTAAATGTTTTTTGAACACGGGGGCACCAGAGAGTTCGGCTTCCCACCTGTGCCACATTACATAACCCTTTCTCAAGCACATTTCCACGGAGACGCTTCGTTTTAGAGGGAAAAAGTCCTGATGATGAGAAAGTAACAGCGCTACGAAGCCGTTTTCAATAATAAGATTATGTAACGTTGCTCTCGGAGACTATTGAGTCTCTGATCAGGAGGCGCAGTGATCCTCTCCTGTGTTTTTACTTCACAGTCGTGGCCACCCATCATTTTTTTTGTTTTTTTACCACCAGCAAGCTGCCGGATCCTTCAAAATGGTGGACGTTTGCTTTCAGGGAATCGAACTAATTTTTCCCTGCTGGTTTGCGTGACGATGACACAACTCCCTGAGCGGCGATGATGGGGGAAGCCTGCCATATACATGAGTCAGGTTACTGTAACGTGTCTGTCTGCGCACCACTTCCAGCACAGAGGACAGACTGCTCAGCAAAGGACTGAACTCTGTCCAACAGCTCTGAGCGTCATGCTCGGGCACACTGCGATCACACTCCTCCTACACAACACAGGGGCAGAATGCACTCACCCCCCCTACACACATAAATATACACACATTTGGTCAAAATTAACATGTCATGCCACGTTCAAACAATCGCAGACTTCATGTAGGTAGGCTACGTAATCGCAGCCGGGACAAGTAATCAGCCCTGCGGTCACAAAACGCCACTTACAGTAATGTGCTCCTCAGAATTAACGAGCAAAACAACAGCAAGGAAGTGGGAACATCACATCCACTCCCACGCGGGCAGGATGGCACTTCAGTTTTTTAAAGTTATGTAACAGACCAATGGTGTGAGATTACATTCACTTTGCCCTCAGAGGGGAGACAGGAGATCAAGATACTCGCATAGTAAAAAAGTCTGAGTGGTTAATTGAGCACTGTTCAGGCTGGTGGTGATGGTGCAGGGATGATATCAGAAGTGGAGGTTTTGGTGCAACATCAGCTGCAGGGGGAGCTGAACTTCTGCTCCTGTGTGCAGACAATACAAAACTTTTCTTTTTTCCCCCAGACATCCAGAGAAGAAAAGCCAGCTGTCAAGTCCACACAGGCAGAACAACAGACCTGACAAACCTGTGGCTGCCACTAATTAGTTTTTTTCCTCGAACACCTACACTTTGCGTCTTCAGTGCCAGCCTGAAACAATCAGCAGCTCGTCTTGACTTCCTGGCAGGCTGAAAAAACTTCTCCCCATTATGAAACCTGCCCGCTGGGTGTTTGGCTCTCGGTTGGAGTGACATCACCAGCCTCGACGATCATAACCAACCCCGACCGCTAATTGATTAATTGGCATTTGAATGTCACATTATGGGATGAATCACCCGGCGGCATTGTTTACCGAAAGACGTCCCCTGCTGACCGGAAACTACGTTAAACAACAAACGCCGACGCGCGTTTGAACTTGGGAATAGAAAGAAAAGGAGGAAAAAGCACATTAATACAGATACTGTGATGTGCAGCCAAGCGTGCATGTGCCAACTCTCCAGGAAACTCAGCTGCATCTCCACCTCATGGAGTCGATTGATTTTTTCTTCTTCTCTCATCCAAATTTTTTTTTTTTTTTTTACGCAAATCCATAAAAATAACTTACCTTCTCTGTGAAGGGTGGGAACAGGTGCTGCTGCCGCCGCTGCTGCTGCTGTGTAGGTCTTTGCTCGTCTTAATTAGGCGTCCGGCAGAGTTTTTAATGGTAATGCATGGAGACAGTGCTGAGCCCTCTGAGTCCGAGCACCATGCTGTGGGAACACGGGCTTGTCAAGGAAAATGCGCACAACACGCTGGTGACAAGGCGGAGGAGCGCATTTTTAATTCTGTCTGAGCATCTGAAGTGATACACAGTCACAGCAGAGACACTGTGTGTGTGTGCGTGTGTGCAAGTGTGTGTGTGTGTGTGTGTGTGCACCCCCCTCCTCCCGCCTCACAGACTCTGACACACACTCACTCACACACCAAATCATGTTATGCCACTGCAAAATGATATTTTAGTCGGGAGGAGCACTTTTTTTTGTTGTTGGCTTATGAGGAGAATAACAACAGAGGGCGTTTCTGGTGTATTTTCCCCTGCAGAGGAATGCTATTCAGAAGTCCATAAGGAATATTAGAGTTTTAACAAACAGTAAAAACACCCCTTTAAGCATGAAATGACGACGATTTACGTGAAAACACACCTCGTAACAAACTAGAAACTCTGATTTTGACATTTTAACGTCATAAAAACCATCCAATCACCATCCCTGTGTCCTTTACATAAAGCACTTGTATATATAACACTGTGTTAAAGTGGGAGAGAACAGTCAAGGGTCTGAAAATGCAAATTGAGGCTCATAAATTAAAAAAAAAACACCACAGATCTCCAACACTTTGACCACGAGAAGCTGTTAGACGCGCCACATTAACCGGAAGTGGACTTTGACGCACAGTGTGTGTGTGTGTGTGTGTGTGTGCTATTTCTGGACTGCTGCATCCATCACTTTTTTTTTTGTTTAGTTTTACAGGTGAGGATGTGCAGTTCTGACTCTGGACGCTTGAGGGCGCCACAGGCCGCCTTTAAAGCTTCACCTGCAGGAGCTTCAAGCATCATGATCACCACTGAGTGAAACATCATGGCTCAATTACAAAAAAAAAGGTAAACAAGGAGGCAGCCACTGATTTTGAATAGACTTTATTCACCACTAGTAGCATCTAAAGCGTGATTCAAAGGGTGATTCCACCAGTTTTACACATTAAAGTGCTTCCTTGGGCGCCGCTGTGTGTTCGAGACCTGTCTCCGGCCTCTTCCCACAGTCCAAAGACGACAGGTGAGGTTAATCACAAAATGTGTTTTGTCCCTACACGTCAGCCCTGTGATGAACTCGCAAGCTTGTCCATGTTGTACCCCGCCGCTCGGCCCAATGTCAGCTGGGTTTGGCAACAAAAGGTTACAGATGATGGATGGAGGTCTCGGGAAGTTTGACCGTACCACATTGAAATTTCCGCATTTTAAAAAAACAAGTAAAACCTCATGTCGTGTCAGTGACGTTTACAAACTGACTCGAAACTTTCATCCGTTGTGTGTCATACATTGAAGGCCTTTAGAGGGTTGTTTGACCATTCAGAGCCACCGTAGTGCGGTAAAACAGACTGATCACAGGACAACGATTGACCCTGATCTTAACCGATATCTGCGTATCCAGGTGAAACCAGCACGCACTTTTTCCGACGGCACAATTTGGATTAATGTGTACGTGTCACGACATCCCCTTCATCAGCAGGTAAAACTCTTTGTTCTTGTCTTGTTTCCAGGAGTCGATGGACCCAGTATCTTGCTTTTTCTTCAATTTCTTCAAAATGTGAGAGGACCACGAACTCATCTTCACGCTACTCTCACGCCACATTATCTAATTTCTGATCAGATTTGATTTAAAACCTGATAATGTCCCTGCTTACGCACATTCCTCATTTTTTTTCCTAATTGCAGAGCTTGTTGCTGCTCTGCCAGCTCCAGATGTTGTTTGGTGCCTGGCAGTGGATCATTACTCTCTGGGCCTCTGCCACGAATCTTACGACCATAATCATGCTTCTGCACACTCTTTGTATCTAATCAGGTTGGTTATCTTGTTCCCAGTAAGACTTGTTATCTTGCCATTTTCGTGCCTCTCTGGACTCATCCCTGCAGATGATGAGTGTAACTGTGAAGTCCTGCCATTTTGGAAATTACGACAATGACACTTACTAACCAGCATGAGGGAGTGAATGAGTTTACAGTTCCCATGTTTTCCTCTACAGTTACAGAAGATGTGGTTTTGCTCTTTGCTCTTCTTTCCCTGCTCTTGGTTTTGACACAGAAGCTACAAATTAACATTGTTTTGAACGCATCGTTCAGGGCTGTAGCCAGATTTTTAAAACTGCTGATGTCATGAGTCTAAATCTCCCAAGCCTCCCCAGAGAAAGCAGGATTTTACATGTTTTATTTATTAAATTAACTGCTGAATTATACTGTATTTGCAAAAAAACAAACCATACAACAGAAACTTTCAAGTGTAATGAATGATCAGCTTTGTCTCTTTTTTCCCACTGTAGTGCCGGATTATATAACTCTTTCCAGAAACTTCTAGGAAATCACAGCCCGTAACGTGAAGTGTGACATGCCGATTAATGACAAAATAAAGCATGATGTGTAGTTGAAAGCTCCAAAAAGTGGATCTTGTGTTTAAGTTATTTAAGCAATATTTTAAAAAATACTGTTTTATTTCCCTAAATGAAGGTGTGAATGCTTTTTACTTAATCCTAGCCTCCATGATAGCTTGTCACTTGACCAGAATCATTATTTTACATTGTAACAGGATGCTAGTCCTCGTTCTTAGAGCGATTAGTAAGGCGTATCATTCATTTATAACGATCTAGCTTAGCGTCTTTAACGAGTGAATACTACTAACATTATTATCCAGAAAATCAGTAGGATTAACCCTCTGGGGACCATGAATCTCTGTACAAGATTTGATAACCCATCTAACAGAGAGATTTATGTCTGGACCAAAGTAGGCCTAGTGGAAACCAACAAACAGACGTCCATTCCACCTAGAAATACAGATGTGACCCCAGTGTTGCCACAGGTAGTTAGAGCGCTGCTAATACTGACTGCATTTTGGGGCTAAATTACAAAATTGCTGTCTCAAAATTACACTGTGTCTGCGATGAAACACCTTAATACCTCAAAAACTAATATCCTGCAACCTTTTCCATTATCCATTGTGCTCTGACAGAAACTATCATCAAAAAATAATAGATAGCTGCATTTTGTGTGTCTGTCTAATGCAAGTAACTCATTTCTGAGCAAACTGGCACAAGAAGCCGGATCAGTCCAAGGTCGGGATGTGTGATGTGTTTTTTAACATCCCATTTTCTCAATCTGCGGTCCGCTGAACGCCCTCAGGGCGTGAAACTCTGCTTCAGATGTGGCTCTCTGTGTTTCATCGCTGGGCGTTTGCCATGTTAGGACAGTTCCCTCTCTTCAGCATCTTTCACATGCCAGATCACTGTGGGCCAGTTCGTCCATCCACTGAGTGGGAAAAACCACTAGTGTGGCAATCTGCAGCCACTCGGAAACCAACAGCGTCGGGCTAATGCTAATTAATTGGAATGCATGGAGGCACATGGGTTATCTCTTTCCTTTTTTGCCCTCTTGCTCTCTCTCTCTACGCACACACACACACAAACACACACAAACACACACCCTCTTGCCGCCCACAGCCCTTCAGAGTGTGAACTAAAATGGAAGTGATGTATTGTGGTCTCAACGCTGTGCAAAGCATCTCTGACTCACTGGGACAGAAATGAGCAGAGACACGGACACTGCTCATGTAAGACACTGTCAGTGTGTGTGTGTGTGTGTGTGTGTGTCAGATACTGTGTGTAGGCTCATATCATATGCTCTGTGGAGGTCATGAAGACAGGCGGTGTGTTGCTGTTCAGACCTCTCTGTGTCAACTCGAGAGCTCTTCAGGGGCGGTAAGATGACAGACAGAAGACAGATTGCTGCATTACAATAAGTGTCAGCGTGCACAGCTCAGAAAGTGTATTTCGTGATGTTTTTTAATTCTCACCTTCACTACAGTACAGGTAAAAGTCCTCCGACACTCAAAAAATGTAAGTTTATGATAACTTCAGTTGAATGTTTGACCTTCACTGTGCAGAGTTTGACACAAGTAACTAATGCAGTCTATGGGCTCTTTCACACCTACCTCGTTTGACCCGGACTTTGGACAGCTTGATCCGAACTAAAATCACCAACACCTTCTCATCCCAGGTCGTCGCAATGCTTTGTCCCACCGCGGCGTCTGATACATATAAACAAAGTACACTTTAGCGTCTGTGTGTGACGGGCAAAGCCTTCTTGCCAGGTTTGGTTAGGTTAAGGAACAAAAACTACTGGGTTAGGTTTAGGTAAAGATCACTGATGTTTGATTTCACCAAGGATGCAAACCCACCACTCAACCCTGACCTCCAACCCTCTTGGAACTTGGTTGCTCAGTATTTTATGCTAGGTGGAGCTGTTACTCTGATCATCTCATATTTCCATGGATAGAAGAACACAAGAGATAATGAAGGCACAGGAACACAACAGATGCTCCTGTGTATTTTTTTTCATTATTTTTTGTGGTCCTGTGCCTTCATTATCTCTTGTGTTCCTGTGCCTTCATTATCTCTTGTGTTCCTGTATCTTCTTTATCTCGTGTGTTCCTGTGCCTCCATTATCTTGTGTGTTCCTGTACCTTCATTATCTCGTGTGTTCCTGTGCCTTTCATTATCTCTTGTGTTCCTGTGCCTTCATTATCTTGTGTGTTCCTGTGCCTGTCATTATCTCTTGTGTTCCTGTGCCTTCATTATCTCTTGTGTTCCTGTGCCTTTCATTATATCTTGTGTTCCTGTGCCTTCATTATCTCGTGTGTTCCTGTCCCTTTCATTATCTCTTGTGTTCATGTACCATCATTATCTCTTGTGTTCCTGTGCCTTCATTATCTTGTGTGTTCCTGTGCCTGTCATTATCTCTTGTGTTCCTGTGCCTTTCACTATCTCTTGTGTTCCTGTAACTTCATTATCTCTTGTGCTCCTGTGCCTTCATTTTCTCTTGTGTTCCTGTGCCTTCATTATATCTTGTGTTCCTGTGCCTTCATTATCTCGTGTGCTCCTGTCCCTTTCATTATCTCTTGTGTTCCTGTGCCTTTCATTATCTCGTGTGTTCCTGTGTCTTCATTATCTCGTGTGCTCCTGTCCCTTTCATTATCTCTTGTGTTCCTGTGTCTTTCATTATCTTGTGTGTTCCTGTACCTTCTTTATCTCTTGTGTTCCTGTACCTTCTTTATCTCGTGTGTTCCTGTACCTTCATTATCTCTTGTGTTCCTGTACCTTCTTTATCTCTCGTGTTCCTGTGCCTTCATTATCTTGTGTGTTCCTGTGCCTTCATTATCTCATGTGTTCATGTACTTCATTATCTCTTGTGCTCCTGTGCCTTCATTATCTCTTGTGTTCCTGTGCCTTCATTATCTCGTGTGCTCCTGTCCCTTTCATTATCTCTTGTGTTCCTGTGCCTTCATTATCTCTTGTGTTCCTGTACCTTCTTTATCTCTTGTGTTCCTGTGCCTTCATTATCTTGTGTGTTCCTGTGCCTTCCTTATCTCGTGTGTTCATGTACTTCATTATCTCTTGTGCTCCTGTGCCTTCATTATCTCTTGTGTTCCTGTGCCTTCATTATCTCGTGTGCTCCTGTCCCTTTCATTATCTCGTGTGTTCCTGTGCCTTCATTATCTCGTGTGTTCATGTACCTTCATTATCTCTTGTGTTCCTGTGCCTTCATTATCTCTTGTGTTCCTGTGCCTTCATTATCTCTTGTGCTCCTGTGCCTTCATTATCTCTTGTGTTCCTGTACCTTCATTATCCCTTGTGTTCATGTACTTCATTATCTCTTGTGTTCCTGTGCCTTCATTATCTCTTGTGTTCCTGTACCTTCATTATCTCTTGTGTTCATGTACTTCATTATCTCTTGTGTTCCTGTGCCTTTCATTATCTCTTGTGTTCCTGTGCCTTCATTATCCCTTGTGTTCATGTACTTCATTATCTCTTGTGTTCCTGTGCCTTTCATTATCTCTTGTGTCCATGTACTTCATTATCTCTTGTGTTCATGTACTTCATTATCTCGTGTGTTCCTGAGCCTTCATTATCTTGTGTGTTCCTGTGCCTGTCATTATCTCTTGTGTTCTTGTGCCTTCATTATCTCTTGTGTTCCTGTGCCTTTCACTATCTCTTGTGTTCCTGTAACTTCATTATCTCTTGTGTTCCTGTAACTTCATTATCTCTTGTGCTCCTGTGCCTTCATTATCTCTTGTGTTCCTGTGCCTTCATTATCTCTTGTGTTCATGTACTTCATTATCTCTTGTGTTCCTGTGCCTTTCATTATCTCTTGTGTTCATGTACTTCATTATCTCTTGTGTTCATGTACTTCATTATCTCTTGTGTTCCTGTGCCTTTCATTATCTCTTGTGTCCATGTACTTCATTATCTCTTGTGTTCATGTACTTCATTATCTCGTGTGTTCCTGAGCCTTCATTATCTTGTGTGTTCCTGTGCCTGTCATTATCTCTTGTGTTCTTGTGCCTTCATTATCTCGTGTTCCTGTGCCTTTCACTATCTCTTGTGTTCCTGTAACTTCATTATCTCTTGTGTTCCTGTAACTTAATTATCTCTTGTGCTCCTGTGCCTTCATTATCTCTTGTGTTCCTGTGCCTTCATTATCTCTTGTGTTCATGTACTTCATTATCTCTTGTGTTCCTGTGCCTTTCATTATCTCTTGTGTTCATGTACTTCATTATCTCTTGTGTTCATGTACTTCATTATCTCTTGTGTTCCTGTGCCTTCATT
Organism: Pagrus pagrus; assembly: GCF_965226575.1. NCBI lineage: Eukaryota > Metazoa > Chordata > Actinopteri > Spariformes > Sparidae > Pagrus > Pagrus pagrus. The sequence goes on along the minus strand of NC_140204.1, from coordinate 7,961,319 downwards.
ATCTCTTGTGTTCCTGTGCCTTCATTATCTCTTGTGTTCATGTACTTCATTATCTCTTGTGTCCATGTGCTTCATTATCTCTTGTGTTCCTGTACCTTCATTATCTCTTGTGTTCATGTACTTCATTATCTCTTGTGTTCCTGTGCCTTTCATTATCTCTTGTGTTCCTGTGCCTTCATTATCTCTTGTGTTCATGTACTTCATTATCTCTTGTGTTCCTGTGCCTTTCATTATCTCTTGTGTCATTGTACTTCATTATCTCTTGTGTTCATGTACTTCATTATCTCGTGTGTTCCTGAGCCTTCATTATCTTGTGTGTTCCTGTGCCTGTCATTATCTCTTGTGTTCTTGTGCCTTCATTATCTCTTGTGTTCCTGTGCCTTTCACTATCTCTTGTGTTCCTGTAACTTCATTATCTCTTGTGCTCCTGTGCCTTCATTATCTCTTGTGTTCCTGTGCCTTCATTATCTCTTGTGTTCCTGTGCCTTTCACTATCTCTTGTGTTCCTGTGCCTTCATTATCTCGTGTGTTCCTGAGCCTTCATTATCTTGTGTGTTCCTGTGCCTGTCATTATCTCTTGTGTTCTTGTGCCTTCATTATCTCTTGTGTTCATGTACTTCATTATCTCTTGTGTTCCTGTGCCTTTCATTATCTCTTGTGTCATTGTACTTCATTATCTCTTGTGTTCATGTACTTCATTATCTCGTGTGTTCCTGAGCCTTCATTATCTTGTGTGTTCCTGTGCCTGTCATTATCTCTTGTGTTCTTGTGCCTTCATTATCTCTTGTGTTCCTGTGCCTTTCACTATCTCTTGTGTTCCTGTAACTTCATTATCTCTTGTGCTCCTGTGCCTTCATTATCTCTTTTGTTCCTGTGCCTTCATTATCTCTTGTGTTCCTGTGCCTTTCACTATCTCTTGTGTTCCTGTGCCTTCATTATCTCTTGTGTTCCTGTGCCTTCATTATCTCTTGTGTTCCTGTGCCTTTCACTATCCCTTGTGTTCCTGTAACTTCATTATCTCTTGTGCTCCTGTGCCTTCATTATCTCTTGTGTTCCTGTGCCTTCATTATCTTGTGTGTTCCTGTGCCTTCATTATCTCTTGTGTTCATGTACTTCATTATCTCTTGTGTTCCTGTGCCTTCATTATCTCGTGTTCATGTACTTCATTACCTCTTGTGCTCCTGTGCCTTTCATTATATCTTGTGTTCATGTACTTCATTATCTCGTGTGTTCCTGTGCCTTCATTATCTTGTGTGTTCCTGTGCCTGTCATTATCTCTTGTGTTCTTGTGCCTTCATTATCTCTTGTGTTCCTGTGCCTTTCACTATCTCTTGTGTTCCTGTGCCTTCATTATCTCTTGTGTTCCTGTGCCTTCATTATCTCTTGTGTTCCTGTGCCTTTCACTATCCCTTGTGTTCCTGTAACTTCATTATCTCTTGTGCTCCTGTGCCTTCATTATCTCTTGTGTTCCTGTGCCTTCATTATCTTGTGTGTTCCTGTGCCTGTCATTATCTCTTGTGTTCTTGTGCCTTCATTATCTCTTGTGTTCCTGTGCCTTTCACTATCTCTTGTGTTCCTGTAACTTCATTATCTCTTGTGTTCCTGTAACTTCATTATCTCTTGTGCTCCTGTGCCTTCATTATCTCTTGTGTTCCTGTGCCTTCATTATCTCTTGTGTTCATGTACTTCATTATCTCTTGTGTTCCTGTGCCTTTCATTATCTCTTGTGTTCATGTACTTCATTATCTCTTGTGTTCATGTACTTCATTATCTCTTGTGTTCCTGTGCCTTCATTATCTCTTGTGTTCCTGTGCCTTCATTATCTCTTGTGTTCCTGTGCCTTCATTATCTCTTGTGTTCATGTACTTCATTATCTCTTGTGTCCATGTGCTTCATTATCTCTTGTGTTCCTGTACCTTCATTATCTCTTGTGTTCATGTACTTCATTATCTCTTGTGTTCCTGTGCCTTTCATTATCTCTTGTGTTCCTGTGCCTTCATTATCTCTTGTGTTCATGTACTTCATTATCTCGTGTGTTCCTGAGCCTTCATTATCTTGTGTGTTCCTGTGCCTGTCATTATCTCTTGTGTTCTTGTGCCTTCATTATCTCTTGTGTTCATGTACTTCATTATCTCTTGTGTTCCTGTGCCTTTCATTATCTCTTGTGTCATTGTACTTCATTATCTCTTGTGTTCATGTACTTCATTATCTCGTGTGTTCCTGAGCCTTCATTATCTTGTGTGTTCCTGTGCCTGTCATTATCTCTTGTGTTCTTGTGCCTTCATTATCTCTTGTGTTCCTGTGCCTTTCACTATCTCTTGTGTTCCTGTAACTTCATTATCTCTTGTGCTCCTGTGCCTTCATTATCTCTTGTGTTCCTGTGCCTTCATTATCTCTTGTGTTCCTGTGCCTTTCACTATCTCTTGTGTTCCTGTGCCTTCATTATCTCTTGTGTTCCTGTGCCTTCATTATCTCTTGTGTTCCTGTGCCTTTCACTATCCCTTGTGTTCCTGTAACTTCATTATCTCTTGTGCTCCTGTGCCTTCATTATCTCTTGTGTTCCTGTGCCTTCATTATCTTGTGTGTTCCTGTGCCTTCATTATCTCTTGTGTTCATGTACTTCATTATCTCTTGTGTTCCTGTGCCTTCATTATCTCGTGTTCATGTACTTCATTACCTCTTGTGCTCCTGTGCCTTTCATTATATCTTGTGTTCATGTACTTCATTATCTCGTGTGTTCCTGTGCCTTCATTATCTTGTGTGTTCCTGTGCCTGTCATTATCTCTTGTGTTCTTGTGTCTTCATTATCTCTTGTGTTCCTGTGCCTTTCACTATCTCTTGTGTTCCTGTGCCTTCATTATCTCTTGTGTTCCTGTGCCTTCATTATCTCTTGTGTTCCTGTGCCTTTCACTATCCCTTGTGTTCCTGTGCCTTCATTATCTCTTGTGTTCATGTACTTCATTATCTCTTGTGTTCCTGTGCCTTCATTATCTCGTGTTCATGTACTTCATTACCTCTTGTGCTCCTGTGCCTTTCATTATATCTTGTGTTCATGTACTTCATTATCTCGTGTGTTCCTGTGCCTTCATTATCTTGTGTGTTCCTGTGCCTGTCATTATCTCTTGTGTTCTTGTGCCTTCATTATCTCTTGTGTTCCTGTGCCTTTCACTATCTCTTGTGTTCCTGTGCCTTCATTATCTCTTGTGTTCCTGTGCCTTCATTATCTCTTGTGTTCCTGTGCCTTTCACTATCCCTTGTGTTCCTGTAACTTCATTATCTCTTGTGCTCCTGTGCCTTCATTATCTCTTGTGTTCCTGTGCCTTCATTATCTTGTGTGTTCCTGTGCCTTCATTATCTCTTGTGTTCATGTACTTCATTATCTCTTGTGTTCCTGTGCCTTCATTATCTCGTGTTCATGTACTTCATTACCTCTTGTGCTCCTGTGCCTTTCATTATATCTTGTGTTCATGTACTTCATTATCTCGTGTGTTCCTGTGCCTGTCATTATCTCTTGTGTTCTTGTGCCTTCATTATCTCTTGTGTTCCTGTGCCTTTCACTATCTCTTGTGTTCCTGTAACTTCATTATCTCTTGTGCTCCTGTGCCTTCATTATCTCTTGTGTTCCTGTGCCTTCATTATCTCTTGTGTTCATGTACTTCATTATCTCTTGTGTTCCTGTGCCTTCATTATCTCGTGTTCATGTACTTCATTACCTCTTGTGCTCCTGTGCCTTTCATTATATCTTGTGTTCCTGTGCCTTTCATTATTATGTTCAGAAAAACACAGATTTAAATACACAATGGCTTGTGAACAGATGTAACACAGGTGTACACAGGAAACGGTGGGAAAACAGACATAGACAGGAGATGGAAAGTAAAACATGACACACAAGGATACACTTTTCAACATAAAATAGGAAATCAACTGAACTATAACCACTAAATCCAAATCATAAAAGCAGGCAAAGGAGTCCAAAGAAAAAATTAAAAAGAAATACTTAACTGAAGACAAAACAGAAGCTACGGAGAACACATGAGACACATGAGAACTGGGGAACAGGCACAGGAACAAGATACATAGAAGGCACAGGATGTTTAACAGAAATATTTAAATTCGCAAGAGCTAAAGAACAATTGAAACACAAGCATACACAGAAAAGAGGGCGGGAAAACAGACTGACAGGAAGTGGATAGTAAAACAGGACACACAAGTATAAACCTCTCAACATAAAACAAGAACATCAACTGAACTAAAACCACAAACCATGACACAACTACTGTTCATCTGAGTTACAATGCTCCTGTGCATACAAATAAACCACAGAGTTCTTACAGAATGTTTGATCATGTGTTTTATGATCATTCCTATGCAAAGCTGTATAATCACAATTTATTCTGCTGCAGTATGTCTGCTGCATGATTGCACTTTTAAACCCTGCAGACCCACTGATGAGTCAGTCAATATGAGCTCAAGCTGTTCAGCCAAACATTGTTCAAACCCACAGACATTTATTTTATATTTGAGCAGAGATCCTAAAGCCTCCAAAGAGACTAGTTTGTCAGGCTGAGTATTTGAGAAATGTGTGAAATGATTATGTTCCAGACATATTTAAGAGAAGAGAAGAAAAAGTACTCGGTTGGATATATATTTGATATGACTGCCACAGTGTGGAAAGAGATGTTTCCCAAACTTGAAGCAATCTACGGGAGAATAAAGAAGGAACCTGCCTGCTTTAAACCAAAGATTTGACACAAAAGCCATCTTCGACACACTTCAGACATTTTGAAGAATCCTCAAACAAGAATATATAATGATTTAATGAGACTGCTTCTACAAACGCATGTGATGAGATCCTCACATGCACATTTCCCATGATGCCCGAGGGCCAAGCAGCATATGACATCAGGCAGAAGAGCTGACTTGGGCGTTCATGTCCGCTGCATTCTGTTATTCATCTGTCTGCTCGCCTCCCTCCATCACCGATCAGTCCTCCACAGTCGAGTTGACACCTTGTTTGCGTCTCCTGGACTCAGGAACTGACAGCTGAGTCACAGAGTCAGGGCTCTGTGGTCGGATAATGACTGCAGAAGCCAAATCAAGCGGGCGCACGAATACAGTAGTTTGTACTGGACTTTAACAGCAGGCTTCGGTTAATCCTCGGTCTGGTCCAAAAGCAGCATGCGACTGCAGCTCAGAAGGAAAAGTGAGGAAGGAATTTGACCTGGTTAATTGTTAGACTGTGAAAGACTAAAAATGTTTTGTCCATCGAGGTTGAAAATGTCCAAATGTGCAAGATCCGGTCCTTCCTTAGTTCATGATTGGACGTCAATAGACCTTATTCAGACGGCGACCATTTCCTTCTTATATCACGCTCAAATGTCAAGTCCATTGCAAGTCCTATAAACATAGGTCATCTGACACATTTGATCAGCAACTGTAATACAACAGATAGTGAAAAGACCATATTTCAAGGTTAAACAACATATTTGATTATCATTTTAGTTGTTAATCACTTTTTAAGCGATCAAATGATAACAATTTGGTATATTTCCTACGTTTGTACAACTTGCAACCTGAAACACAGCAGCGTTACATCATCCCGACCTTTGAGCTTCACACCCTGAGCGTGACGTCAGAGAAAAATGGCCGCTGTGTGAATATGGTGTATGCGCCTGACTCTCCAAGCAAAACTGTATTTGTAGTTTTCAAGCTTTCTAGCTTATTTGCCTCGAAATGTAGTGGAGTAGAAGTATAGGGTGCCATTAAATGGAAATACTTAGTATTTATAGTACTATAGTACTTATAATATAGTATACTTAGTATTGACACTTGGAGCAAATTGCTGTAATTGAACAGACAGCAAGATCTGACCAACCTGAGTAACAAGACTGTTTGTTCTGTGTGTGTGCGTGTTAAATAAAAACAGAAGGGGAAATGGTAGAACAGCGACAGAGAGAACTCCCAGATCAGAGCCCATCCACTGAAACAGACACTTCATAAAAATGTTTTGACACCAACATCTGTTCGAGACGCCGCACGTCAGCTGACGTCTCCTGATCTCCTGCAGCTGTCGCCCCGCTCGCTCGCTACGTCGACGACTCAGGAGTTTCACTGCGGAACTGAAACTGAAACTCTGAGACTGAGGTGAAGTCACGCAATCCAAATGTCCCCGTACCTGCGAATCTGATCGGGTGTGTGAGCTGCTGTCTCTCACCCTGCAGAGTCACAGCGAATATATATTGTCAAGAATGAAAAAGGCTGATCTTCATAACCCATGAAAGACCTTTTCAGAGACACTTTGTTTGAAAAGTTTTCTCGGTGATGCATTGCATTATTAATCACTTGTAAAATGAATTGTTTTTGCCTTTTTCCAGACTCATGTTGTTGTCATTAGGTCATATTTCAGTCCTCAGCACAGACATGAGAAACAGTAACTGATATGACAGTAATCCACAGCTGTTCTCTCTCACTCGAACACCCACCACACAGGGAAAAAAGCCCCGTGTCTCCCTTTCTTCTCTACATCCATGCACATAAACACTCCACCTCCAGTCCTCTCCTCTCTGTCTGCGTGTCACCATTATTGCATAAGCGCGCCGCTGCCAGCAGCATCGGGTCGTCTTACTGTGAAACCTTCTAGACAGAAGCACCGAGCGAGGGAGGAAATGAGTGAAGGTGTGAAAGTGAGGAGAGAGACACGAGGAGGTGAGAATGTGAGGGAGAAGATGGTTAAGTATCTTTTATATTGAGTGGAGGGAGGGTGAAGCGAGGGACGACAGGCGTGACGATCGCACCTGTGGCTGACTCATCCCACCTCTGCCTTCCACAAATTAATCTGTTAAACGACGAGAGAGGCTCGGGTGATTGACAGACGGATGGATGCATGCGGGAAACAGAGGGATAAAAATAACAAACAGTAGGCATACAAGAAAATGTAATTCATTCATTTTTGAATACTGGATCGTGTCTCTGCTCTGAGAAAGACATCTGACGAGATAGAAAATAAAAAACAAAGAAGTGTTAAAAGAGATCAACACTCTTTATTCACTTTTATTCAGAGGACGTTGGTGTCACAGTTACACAAAAAGGTGAGGAACAAAATACAAACATCCAAAGTCCAAAATCTACAAGTCAAAATCCAAAGTCGAAGCAACAGAAAGGCAGGAAAGGGAAGTCCAAAAAACTAAAGAGAAAGACAAAAACTGAAAAAATCCAAGGGGAAACACAAATCACAGGACACACAAGGATATAACTACAAAATAAAACAGGGACTGTGTGATACATCCATGGGAGAGACATGGGTTACTCTATAACAGTGATTACTGTAGAAACACAGAGCTATTTAACACTTATATCACTTACAGCAGCTGTAACACACCCAGTGAACACAGACCAACATTATCATTATCGTTATCACATTTTCACTCTCATTCTGCCTTTGCGCTGGGGCAGCCGCAGCCATCGGCATTATATTTCGGGTCATCCATCTGTCCATTAGTACGTCCTCGTCTCATGAACGCGATATCTCAGGATCGCCTTGAGGGAATTTCTTGAATTTTGGCAACAACGTCCACTTGCTGATAAGAAGTGCAGCTTTTTCAAGTTGGTATATTGTTGGCAGCGCTGTCCCAAAGACATCCAGATCGTTTTTCATTTTCAACACAGGAAGAAACTTGAGTTTATTCATTCATTTAGTCTTTAATGGAGACATGAAGCCAGATAGAAATGGTGCTGGACTGCCAATCGGTCTTCATTGTCCTGGGACACCCATGGTACCATTATCTGTAGCCTTTACATTACCGGTTTAAAGCAGCATCAATATATCATAAATTGCAATGAATCTGCAAGAACTTCTTGAGATTTTGGCGTCTTTTCCACATAATTCAGGCAGAAATACAAAAGTTGGAGGATGTTGGAGATGATGCAGAACTTGACTTCCCACCTGTTTCGAACACCTCCACTTGCTGGATAATCAGTGGGAATAAAACCAACATGATCGATGCACTGAGGCAGATAAGGACACAAATAAAGCTGCTAAACATTTTAAAGCTCGTAAACTATAGTTTGGCATCTTCTGTCATCTTTACAGTGTTTGAAGACTTTATGCCTCTCAGCTTTACTAACTGAATGCCCGCCAAAACAAGAGAAAGCCAAATACATAAAAGCTGGCTCAGATAGATGTGTTGAGGTCTTCTTTCTGAAGGTTTTTCAGCAGCTGGTCTGGATTTTTAGATGACAAAAGATAAGCTCAGGTAGTGTTTCAAGTCCCTTGCTGCCGGTATGTGAGTTTTGGATGGGAGATAATTGTGGTTTTTGCTGAGGAGCTTCCAGTTTCCTCATGTCTGCTTGAATATTTTATGGTAATTACTCTGAGGTATTCATCAGTGAGAAGCAGGGAGAGAGACGGAGAGCAACAGCCTGCAGCAGATAACAAGACACCAGATCTCTTCCTCCGAGCTCCCACCAAGCTCACCTGCATGTGTGTGTGTGTGTGTGTGTGTGTGTGCAGGTCGGTGTGTGAAAGCGTCCTCAGGGTGTCCCCAGAGACAGTATGAATCTTTGTCTCCATTGCACCCCAGAGAAGAAAAGGGTCGGACTGAGATTCAAGTTCACTGCCATCAAGGACACATCCACAGCTGTGATCACCACACACACACACACACACACACACACACACACACACACACACACACACACACACACTCGGCATGTCACGCGCTTTCAGTCCACATTCAGGGGGGGGGGTCTTCGGGGAGAGACAATAGCAGCACATGCATATATTTGGACATGTAATGAGGGCACAGCCCACCAATTAAGGAGGAGTGGTGTGTGTGTGTGTGTGTGTGTGTGGATGTGTGTGTGCGTGCGTGCTTATGTGTGTGTGTGTGTGTGGACCACTAGTCCCGGCAGGGGATGGAGACGAAACCCAGCGGAGGGGAACCGACCCCATTCAGAGCTGGTAATCCAATTCTGAAAGCTGTCTTTCAGAGGAGGAGTGTGTGTGTGTGTGTGTGTGTGTGTGTGTGTGTGTGTTCACCAGTTGTGTGTGGGTGGGGTTGAGGGGGGGGGGGGGCGAGTAGAAGTAGCTTAGAGTAGTTGTTTAATGTGAATGCAAAGCAGGGGAGGGGTCGGGTTTCTCCCCTTCTTGTAACCGTTCATTTGTTTTTTAAATCCATGACTCCCGCTCTCTCGGGGGCCACGGCCGAGGACAGTTAAGACCACCGTCTCAACCCCCCTCCACCACCACCTCCACCACCACCTCCACCACCACCACCAGCAGCAGCAGCAGCAGCAGCAGCTCTCTGTCCTTCGGTTCGATAACCCAATAATGAGTGCTTTTATCCCAGGCTCAAGTTTCAAGCTTTCGCTTTTTCGGGACCCTGAACTTAACAGAGAAAAAAGACTCAAAAAGAGAAACTCAGTGTGCTGAAAGTGGATCTCCAGTCGGGGAGCTTAAGGACGAGTTAGACGAAAACACTCGAATGTGAACTTTCTTCAACTAAACTTTTTCAGAAAGAGACAACCGTGACCACGTGATTCGTCACCATCCTTTATATGAAGGCTTTCATTAGCTCGCTGAAGATGTTAAAGCTCAGTGCACAGTGGTGGAGAGTAATCGAGTATATTTCCAAGTATTTCCAATTTATTACCGGCTGATAAGAGGAAACACATCAGCAAGGGAACGGACTTTGACACAACAGATCAATTATGAGCTCTATCGTTATTAGTCGGCAACTTTTGGGTTGCCAGGTTGGGAAAAATCTCCGCTGCTGGTAAGTCATGAATAATTAAGGCAGTCTCAGTTTGTATCCAACCGTCAAGTCTGCAGATACAAAGTGAAGACGTAATTATCAAACTTACAGTTATACTTTCTGATGAAGAGTTTCTTACTTTCTAATAAGCAACCAGCTGCATTTCTGCAGATCTTCTCCACAAGGTCAGAAGTCGGTCTCCTCGAGCCGTTCAGACCCTTTGTTCAGTTTTCTGGGCTGTTCTTGTTACAGTACAAGAGGAATAAATGTGATGCCCCATCCCCAAAGTGAAGATCAGACAAACCTTTGCATGCTTGTTTTCATTGCGGACGATCTTTCTTCGGGATTTCCTGAACCCATTTCCAAACACATGCCTTCGTACTGTAAACTACAGTGATTAGCACCTTCCTGCAACAAGAAACAGCGAAAATGGATTAAATAAAAAGGAGGAGTGATTTTTGGGGAGTTCATCCAGCGACAACAACAGTAATTTCAAAAGAAAATGCAGAAGAGCAGAGTTGCGACGTAATAATTCATCTGTGTTTTGTCAAACTCAGAGAAATCCTCGGAAGAAGAGGAAGATGTTGAGAAAAAAAGGGGATTTATTTACGCTTTGATCCTCGCTGCTGTCGTCCTTTGATGATTTTCGCTATGTTTTATTAAAACAGAGGATTCGAGAGGAGCTGGGAATACAGCAGGTATGGCTGTGAGAAGAAACGATGAATGGTGAGAGAGAGAGAGGGGTTGAAAAGAGAGACAAAACCAGGGGTGGATGATGAGTGGGGCGAGGGGTCCCCTGTAAGGCCCACCGGGTCTCCACAGGCTGCTGAAGAATGGAGCGCTGCAACAGAGCGCCCGTTATTTTCTTTGTGCGCCCGGGAAACCGGAGATGCTCCTCTGCTCGGCTACTGAGTGACATCAGCCGCTTGGGGAGAAGACACACACACACACACGCATGGACACACACATAAAGTAACAACTCCCATGCACATTAAAACACACTCTGGAGAAGACACACATACAGATGCAGGAGCCTGAACCACCCACCACTTCCACACAGACATCCCAGATTTCCTCTAAATGGCTAAATATTTGCATACGCTGCCGCTCCAATTATCGGCCTGTCTCCCTCTCCTGCTCTTTTATCAGCGGGTGAAGACAGGTCTGTGTGAGGTTTAATGAGAGTGAGACAGGCGCTGTCATCTCTCTGACACCGCCCGCTGTCTCTCTCTCATTACTGCTATTATAGCAGAAAGGGAACAAAAACAAAGACTTCTGTGAGCCTGGAGGCGTTTGTTGAGTCTATCAAAGTATAATACGCACACAGACTGTACATAACATATAAAGAGGATATATTTAGTCATCAGACGTGGTGCGGCTGCATGCTCTGTGCATGAAAAGGGAAGCATATTTTCCAAATGCATCGTAATGATATGAAGGCAGAAGGACAGTCGGGCAACTGTGAGTTCTGTTTGGTTATTTTGGCTTTTTTTACTTCAGGTCCGGGATCAAAATAATACTTAAATCCTAACTGGATTTGCTGGCCAAACTGAATTGTCGGCTACACGTAACAGGTTGAAATGTCAGACTCTATAATCCAATTTCAGGGAAAAGGAAGGTAATGTGGACTTTGTGTCACGAACATGAAAGAGATTGAATTTTGGTGACATGAGTGTGTGCTCATGGGAAGAGCATTTTATGGAAATTAGGCAGACAAGAGGAGGGCGTTGGGGTCTTATTCTTGTACAGACGTGCTCATTTTTAAGGCCGTGCAACCCTGTGCAGGTGATAGGTATTCTAGCTAAAATTAAAGGGGCAATATGTAAAAATGTTTGTTGAAAATGTTCAAAAATTACCAACAGAATGTGAAGAAACAGCAGTTAGGACGTTATGATGTCTGTGTAGTTTATTGCAGAGATATCTACTGAAGTTAGCATGCTAACCAGCTAGCCACAGCTAATTTGTTAGGTTAGTTTTTTATTATGATTACATTTGCTAATGGCGGCAGTTCTGCATGTGGTTTATCCCAGTTGTGTTGCTGTAGGCTACATAGCTAGCTGTTCAAGATGGTGGACGCACTCGCGCTTTTGCTGCTTATCTCCGGCAGCTACCCTGATTGTAGACTAATAGTGTACAGCCATGTTAGCTAGCAAAGTACAGCCTCACAGAGCTAAATGCTAATGTAGGCCTGCTAACATGCTAACGTTAAGCAGGTATCCTATGTTTTTTATTTTGTCATTAAAAAAACAAAACGTTAAAACCTGACGGTGCTGGAGGAAAAGACGAGGGATCAATAGGCTTCATCCTGAAAAAAGTATAAATGCAATAAAGAAAATGACATCATCCCTCGAGCCACATTGTCCTTGTGGCTAAAAACTGCTCAAATGTGGATAATTAAAATTTCAGTCAGACGTTCGGTCGGGTGGATTTCTGCTGAAACAGAATGATGTGAGCTCATTAAACTGACAGCACTAATTAAGAAAGATGGATGTGTCATTCGTCTCACACCTACCAGTTGAAACAAAGCTGACATGAGAACAGAAGTCAATCAGCCACAGTCTGTTCACCCTCACAGAGCAGGTCTCATCAAGCAAAAAGAAGTGAAGACACCTGTGTGGGTGGCCGGTGGGTTTGTAGGCACTTTAAACCTGAAACGTTTGACATCAATGCCACCTGCAGAACAACTGACTTAATGAGAGGAACACAACGTTGGTTTTGTGGTGTGCTACTAATGTTGTTGAGCAAGTAAGTTAGTGGTAAGGGGGAAAAGGTTTTGGACGCAGCTGGAGACTCCTGGAAACATGTATTTTTATGCTGATGCTGCTTGACTCATTACTGTATTTCACAGCTGAAAGTAAAGAGCTGAGCAGCTTGAATCAGCTCAGCCATGCGTTACTTCAAAAAGACCCTTAATTAACTAAGAATACAGAGAGATTTGGTCCAATTTAAATGAAAAAACAAGCCAGCTTTGTGGAACAGACACACAAGTTTATTCGTGAGGTCGAAGCCAAATGAAAGTTCATCATTCTCGGACCAACCAAAGGCTGTTTCTGGGCAAAATGGGCAAAGAGATGGAGCGTGGGTGGAGCTGAAGCGAACCTAGTTAGCTGGAGGCTACCAAGTAACCATTAATTTGTCGAGTTTGATCGTCGGATCATTTGCCCCAAACAGCCAGAATACTTTACTGTACATTAGCTGCAAGATAGCGAGCAACAACTGGTAACAAGGGTGTGTGTTTGTGTTCGATCTGACCAAAGTTGGCACTCACCAGAGACTCCGTTTCTTCCTGTTATCCTGCAGTGTTTTTACTTTTTCCCATCTCTTCTCTGTACGTCATTTTTACCCTACATTCAGCAGTGAAATACGAAGAAGTTACTGTGCATTACAGAGGATTTTGGCACCCCAGTGGCTTGTTATGGCAGGCGAGAATGAGGATAAATCCACTTTTTAATCCCAAAAGTTTAAAAAAACAAAAAACAAACTCGGTACTCGTTAGATGTTTATTCCTCCAGAACTCGTTGGCTCCAACAGGTGTCTGCTGGTTAACGCTATCAGGGTCACTCATCAGTCCAAAACACCAGCATCTCCGGTCTTTTAGTCCAATTAACTGCACAGACAGCCAGATTATTTGTCCGATAGTTGCGTTATAAGTCCTCCAAAAGGCACCAAACACGGCCGAGAGGTCAAGATCAGTGACCTGACAGACCACTAACAGCTAACTGGCACTCGAAGTGGTCAGAGCCCTTTAATTTAGCCACAGAGACCAACACTGTTTTTTGTACCAGGCTGTAAACATGTTTATTTTGTATTTATTTATTTATTTTTGTTTATTTATGCTGTAAAGTTATGGGCTCTTGTGGGGATCGACTCACTTTTTGGAGCCAGCCTCAAATGACCATTCGAGGAACGGTTGTTTTTGGTACCCTCACATTGGCTTCATTTTCTCAGCCCCGGAGATCGCCGCTTCATTCTAACGTGTTTTTCTTTTTACCCCAAACAGGATTTTTCTTTTTCAAACCACAGAGGAGCCAGCAGCTGCTTAATTGGACATAAATGTTTAAAATTTACATTAAATTATATCTAAATCACAAGCTGCTAACGCTATGGATTCACGGCATCTTTTCTGCTTGTGCCCTTTAGATGATTGAAAAAGAAAAGTTCTCTCCCAAACTTCAGTCTGAGGCATTCCTTATGCTCTTTGAAGCTCTGCACACCTACACACATCTTGCTTTCTTGCTTGATGTTTGGAGCTAATGAATGTTTAAGGAACGAGATCCTACAGCCGGCTGACAATATCGCCACAAACCTGACAAATTCAGAGACACACATGCATGCAAACATAAAGGCATTTCACCTCAAATGAGCACATACAGGCATGTATAGTACGTCTACGTTTTCACACGTACACACACGTTTTGCTAATTTCAAGCATTTTTGTGATGCATGATGCACGGCCTCAAGTAACACACACCCCCACATGTTTGTCCGACTCGTCGTCCAGTTGAAAAGAAACATTTCCCAGGGAGGTTTCCACTCCCTCCCTTCGCTCCGTGCGATATCGAGCGGGCTTCGCTCTGCAGAGAACAAAGTGTTTGTTTTATTTTAGATCACAGCTCCTGTGTGGGCATGGGGTCAGAGAGTGGTGCACTGCAGAGGGGAGTATGAGGCGTGCTTTGAGCTGTGGTCATGCGAGTCTCGGTAAACAGCGGGGCCGTAGGTGGAGGCTTTGGGTCTACATCTGCTGGAGCCACTGCAGGCTAATGAAGACGGGGGATGTGCATGTTTTCTTTTTTTTTTAAATGCGCATTTTTACACATGAATCTATGAGTTTTCCGGCAAATGAGTGTGTGAATGTGGGATGCGATGGCTGCTTCAAAGGGTGCATCCTTAAAGCGTTTTTAAAGGCTTGATTTGGCTGGGAAAGCTCACAGTAGCAGCAGGGTAGGGGAGGATGTGTGTGCTGTTGCATGATTGTGTGTTCACAGCAGGGGTGTGTGATCAGCAATCAGCGCAGGCATCTGACTTGAAAGCACATGATTATTTAATGTGTTTCCTCTCATTTTTGCTCTTTCCCCCTCAACTCATCACATCAGTCTCCTTCAATATCATCTTTTCTTTAACCTTTTAGTTTGGTTCAACGTTGCTGCCTGCGTATCCATCAACAGCTCTCCCGATGTGTCAGACTGCTGTGTTGTTTTGCCGTTTTGCTTTGCTGCTTGTGTTTGTGGTTCTTGATCTTTTTCCAGAAATATTAACATTTTGGGAAACATAGCAGGGAAACTCGCCAGTGGCCTCCTGAAGTGAAATGGTGAAATGGTTCCCTGTAAAACCACAAATTGTTATTTTTTCATTTCCGATCTTGTTTAACTTGTAATAACTTATTAATACAAGTAAATAACATCATCTTTAAAGCTGATATTGTATGTAAACGTTTACACATCCAGGAGTTATGTATGTTTTTATCAAGGCAAAATTTCAGTTTGTCCAATACCTAGAAGACTAATGACAAAAATGGTGATAAGTGCTAATTGTTAGCATGCTAACACACCAAACTACGACGGTGAACATGGCAAACTTTATATCTGCTTAAAGGCATAATACTGTATGTCACACATTAAAATGTCTAAAACTGATGCTATAACATCATCGTTGTGAGCATGTTCAGTTAGCATTAGCATTCTTTTAGCTCCGTTTTTGGTCTCCACCAACTCCTGAGGGAAATATTTACCACTATGTTCACCAACTAGTCGCTAACTGCCTCTGTCAACTATATTTTGTCGAGTTGTGTACCTAGGCCTACATTATCCCAAATGTTTCCAACAATGTCCAAGTCTAAATCCATTACTCTAGCTACTCTCTCTGTTGTTTATTATTGTTTGTTTTGCCAACTTTTAGATAGATCTTCAGATTTCATTGGCAGTGGTGGTTGATTAACAATGTCAACTCCCATGATCCCATGATCCCTTGCTCCTTTAAAACGTAAAGAGACTTCAAACTCTGCCTCTTGTTACTGTGATGATCAAAAGACCATTAACGGCAGAATTAAGGTACTTTGTATTGTACTGTGTTAGCATGGTCATCGTTAGCTCTGTTTTTGGTCTCCACCAACTCCTGAGGGAAATATTTAGCTCCTTAGCTGCCAAGTGCTCCACTATGTTCACCAGCTTGTCGCTTCTGCCTCTGTCAACTGTCTGCTTCTGAGCATGTAGTGCACAGTGGGCTGTGGGCGCCTGGGTTGGTCTGGTCGTCTGTCGAGTGTGAAAAACTGCCAGTTGAGGTGGTTCAGGCACCGGATGCCCTCTGGTTGCCTCCACTTGGAGATATTACAAACACCTCCAACTGGTCTTCAGGAGAAGACCAAGACAATGTTCAGTGAGATTATATTTCCCATCTGGTCCGGAAACATGTCAAGAAGGACCAGTGGGAGGAAGGTCGAAGAGTCGCCTGCTACCACCACAACATAAAGTTGCAGGATGGATGTTTCTTGCAAAATGCAAAATTTTGTTCAGGCAGCTTTGTCCTTTAGCTTGGAGAACTGAAATAAATGCCACAACCCTGGCAGCAGCAACATGTTATGTTTCTTTAGTGGAAGAGGAGCCCCCTCTGCCCTCAGCCTTTCATCCAGCTGCTGCCTTTCAGGTATTCTCCATATCATTTTCAGCCTTTTCTCACTTCTGGCCTTCTCATTTGCATCCACAGACAGCTTTGAAGGTAGCCATTCCCCACAGACCCCCCTGTGATGTTGTTTAATTAAGGCCTTTGTGAAACTGCATGTCTGTGCGTGTCACTTTTGTCAGTCAAGGCACGCGTATGCGAGGAAGCTGCGTCTTCCTGCGCCGTTTTTTTACGAGCGATTTTCTTTTGTGCTGGAGTATTTGTTTATTTCATGTTTATGCAGAGCTGATTTAGCTCCTCTCTTTCTCCCTCGGGCTTGCCTCCACATCCCAAACACAGTCACACACACACTATAAAGGGAGGGATGGGGACTAATTAAGTCGGTCACAGAAATGAGACCTAACCTCCATCCTCTCGCTGGCTCATGTGAACAGAAAACAACAACAAAAAATGGCTGATGGCCGTCCATCCGTCTGTTCCTCCGGCGAAAACTTGATCACAGTCCCGGCCGTCTGCCGTGGGTGATCAGAGCTGACGGAGCGACACACAGAGTCAGGCTGTCCTCTCATCACTGCATCGCTTCACTCCTTCATCTGTCCACCCCCTCTCTGAACATGTGTGAAAGGCTGCATTTATGTCCAGAGAGAGACGAGGAACATGAGGGCATGACTGCGAAATTATAATCTTGGCGAGAGAAAAAAACTATGAATGTGACAAGTGGCTGAGTAATTAAGCTGAAGTTTTAGTTTTATAAACATTTTTCTGAGGCAGGGCAGCTGTGGAGACAGAAATAACCCATCAGGGTGTCAAGAGAAAGTGTTTCGGTCCTCCTCTTGCATTACACTGGCAGCAGGAATGAGTGAGTACTCGCCTAAGATGAGTGTCAGGTAATGATAATTAGAGAGTATGAGTGTCTGATATTTGTGTCTTTGTCTTGCATTTTCTTGCTTGTGCAAGCTGGACTAGCATCCGCATAGTCCTCGTTGCCTGCACACGTTTCACCTGGTGAGTGTGAACATTTGTCACGCCAGAGGTGAACTTAATCACGGTTCTTCAATACTCACAAACGACCAGACTTTTGTCCAATTTTCCTTCTTTCTTGCAAACTCCAGATGTCTTCCAAACTTTAGATCTGAGCGTGCACTGTGAACCGTGTCAGCGTTGTCCAACATGTTGTTTTTATTTATGCCTGACAAGCGTGGATCTAATAGCAAAGGAGATGGTGCACAGACAGATCTGTCAACACATCTGTCTGTAACATCTGTCACCAATACTCCACAGGAGTTCAGGAAATCAGTAGCTTCAGTTCAACACTGGGATTTCACATCCACTGCGTATAGTTAGTGAAACACTCATCAGTGTGTCACAGCCAAAGTAAACACAGCCATAGCCGCTCAACAGCATGGACCGAAGCTATATCATCCCCCGGCCATAGACTATATATAGTCATATTTACAGCCACAATCTGTCTCCATCAGTCTGTGCAGCAGCCAGTTATAACAACACAGCGTTATCTGTGTTACTGCAAAGAACAAGTGGTCAAAACTTTTGTAAGTGTCTGGTTAGAGGTAGTTACATAAGACTCCTGGGTAAGTGTAGGAGGTCTGGTGACAGTTCGTTTAAGAGCAAATGTTGTTTGCAGTCGGTGTCAGGACACCAAACTGCATGAAAGTCAGACACGTTACATGATCATCCCCGACCTTATTACATAAAGGACACACTACTTCCTGGAAAACTGGGATGATTATTTTCAGGCAAAGTAGCAGAACAACTTTGAACTCAAGGTGAAGCTTGGTTAAGGTTATGCCAAATGCAGATTGCCAAGTCTCTGCTCTGATCAGCCTGCCTGTCATCTCCTTGCCTTCCTGTCTTCATGTACTTCCAAACAGGTGTGTTAATGCCTCCAATCATCACCTGAGAATCACAGCCACATGCACACCTGCCCCCAATTCTCTCATCAGCTCCTCAGCAATTACTCAAGTCATTAAGAGAGAGAGGGAGACCAAACTGACAGGAAGTTAGCTAAAACGACGACAGTTTACAGCATCTTTCATGGCTGAAAAAGAAAGAAGATGGACGAAGATGAAGTAAAAACAACATGGTAATGGTTTCTTTATTTTGTTCTTCTGTGATAAACATTCAGCTTAAAGAGAAGCTAACCTAAATATTCAGCATTTATTAGCTAACACAAAGTTTAGCTAGCCCTCTTCCCTGGCTTTCCCTCTGAACTTGAAAAAGCTGTGGTACTTCAGCTTCACCAGTTCAGGTTGAACTCACTCAATTATATAAATTCTGCCCTGAGAGAAACACATGTAAAACTATAAATTCCCTCTTCTGTACAGGAGAGAGTGAAGGCGAGAACAAAAGGTAGATTCGATGTCAGCGGTACCTCTGAGCCCGTGCAGCAGATCGGTTATTCAGAGACGGGATGAGCGCACATTATCAGGGATAAGCTGCTCTAACAGCCCACCCAGCCAGCCTCCTGCGCTCCTGCATTGTTCCAACACGCTCTGACTCACAAAAGGGAAAAAAAAAAGGAAAAGAAAAGACACATCGAAACCTCTGTGCTGCGGTGCCTCCTTGCTCTCTGTGACTCACAAAGCTGGACTACATTTAGCCCGCAACATCCGTCGCCAACACAGCCTGACAAAAGAGCTGAGTGCATCTCGCTGCTGGTGTTACAGCTGAAACGTTACAGCGAGTCTTGTGCTAGTAGAAATTCATTATTATGAAAAGACACTTTAGGAATTTGACATTTCTAAAAAGGATCAGTGGCAGGTTTGGCATGATTGCAGTTTAAGAGATTGATGTTCTGTAATTATGGGGATGAATGTGAGGGGGTTTCAATTTTAGACTTCATATTACTCAAAATTGCTGGACTATTATTTCTGCAAACTGTCTGACACGGTACCTGAAAGAACGGGCGTCATCATTACATGATCAAAGATACAAAACTTCCCAGTAGTTTGATGCGAGTCTATCAAGTCTTGAATGTTTCTGCTATCCAGTCAAATCACACTCAAGTCCATTTATCGAGTCTACAGCTCAGCTTGGTTGATGCCTTCAGTTCAAGTCTTAAGTCTGGATCTGGATGTTCTCTTGAATGTTCTTGAATTCAAGTCTCAAAGGGTCTCAAAACTTCGTCTTAACAAGTCAATTCTGGACAGCTACAAGTCAAACGATAAGTCCTTATGAGTGAAGATTCAAGTTATTCTGGTGTCAGAGGGAGACAGAAGTCTTAAAACAAATCAAATCTTTTGAGGGCATTCAAGTCTTAAAGTTCTCCTTTTTGAGATGTAATCAGACTCAAGTCTCAAGTCTACAGCTCTGTCGGTTTGATACAAGTCATTTGAGACAGGTCCATCTCAGGCCTATCAGAGTCTCAAGTCTAGTCAGTAAGTCAAAGTTCAAGTATTTCAGGTCTTTGAATGATTCTTGTTATCAAGTCAAATCAAGTCTTTGGAAGTCTTCAAGTCCTTGATCTTGCTATTTTATTTAGACTCAAGTCTTGAATCTACATCTCCCTAACCCATAAACTCATAAAAAAAAGTCCATTTTGAGTCGGGTCATTGAGAGCAAGTCAAAATCAAGTCCATAGTCTTGACAAGCCAAGTCAAGATGTCTTGGGTTGTTTCAGGCCTCAGAATGATACTACTTGGTTTCTTGTCACAAGTCAATCAAGTGTTGTCAAGTCTTTAAGTCCATTTTCTTTGAGACAGGCCCATCTCAAGTCTCAAGTCTATTAGAGGAAGTCCCAAGTTGAGTTATTGAAGGCAAGTCTGAGAGAAGGTACTACTGTTTATGAGCACATTTCAAGTCAAGATGTGAGGCTTTCAAGTGTTTGAATAAGACTCAGTTGATGTTCAAACCTCAAGTGCAAATTAAGTCTATAGAGGGTCAAGTCTCAAGTCCCTCGAAACGAGTTCATCGCCATCAGAGCAGGTCTCATGTCATTAAGGACAGATCAATGTCGCTAGTCTTCAAAAGCAAAGTCATGCTGGAAGGTCTCTCAGGTCTCCAAGTCAAAGTCTTCAGAAAGTCAAGTAATGGAGCAGTCAAGTCTACAGCTCTCTTGATATAGTTCTCAAGTCCTTTGAGACAAGCTCATCATAATGCTCAAATCAGAGCAGATTTACTGCAAGCAGTTCTCATGGATATTTTTTCTGATCTGAATCTAACTCATGTCCATGTCTGCAGCTCTGCTTGTTTGATGTGAGTCTGAAGTCCTACATAACGAGTTCACCTCAAGGTAAGATGCAAGGCTTTTAAGTCTAAGTAAATCTAATCCGTTGGTAGTCTGAAGTCCAGAGTTCACAGTTCATATTGTTTGATATATTTATCATCAGAGTGAGCAGATGAAAAAGGAAATGTGTCACTCTGGCCGACGTCAAGATAGAAACACTGTCAGCCGGTGTGTGATGTCCTTGACATAAAGTCGTCTTATATAAACAAGCCGTTTCTTTGTGAATTTTTCCTAAACTTTCTTTAAATTCAGTCCATTCGCTTCTTCCTACAGTTGCCACATTCACCCTGTGGCCATTATTCGAATTGGTCTTCAAGTGTAAACATATTTAACCCCCCTGTCATGATTTGTTCCCCCCTGTGTAATTACAGCAAAGTGAGTCACAGAGCTGGAAAACATAAAGGCTGGAAATGCACTTTTCTCCTCGATGATAAATAGGTGCCTGACATTTTAGACCCAATCATATTGCAATCAAGGCGAAGGCACTTCAGCGAACCCATAACAATTCACCGCCTTCAATTTACCCACAGTTCCACTTGTGCATTTTCAAAACGAATAATCCTATAAATTGCTGCGCAGAAAAGCGTGTGCACGACTCATGAAGGCACGGTTATGGAATTAATGAAAGCCAGTCCAGTGGGGTTTGTAGTCTTTGTTGCCTTGTTGGTGTTTGAGGTCTCATTTTGGTTTTGTGTTGCAGGGGCATGTGTTTGTTTGTGTCTGAGAGGCTCTCATGTGCATGTGTAAAAGCCTGTTTATACATTACCAAGGGGGTTTAATGCATTTGAGTGCATGATCCACGGTACAAAGCTGTGTGTGTGTTATATTAGGGTGTTAAATGTGATCTTGTGAGAGCGTGTAGCCTGATATCTCCAATGCGTGGACATTTTATTACCCACCCTGCACACCATGACTTTCTTGGTAGCTGTTTTTCTGTGTAGGGAGGGTTAAGTTTCTCTCTCACGCTTCACTCTATCTGCAAGTGTCATCGTGTACATTTGTACAATAGAAGTATTTGTTGTGTCAGGGTAGAAAAAGTGTGTGTTTGACTGGGTTTAGTTATTTTAAGGTACCTTGTTAGATTGTTTTGGGACGTTCCGGTTATAATTACTACAGTTTTCACACAAAATGTAATTGAATTAATGTAATTGAATCAACTTTGTGGCTATGTCTGAACCCCCATCTTATCTTTTATTATGAATCTGTATTTCTTGAATAATGAATATTAGCAGAAGAAGTGATACAAACACTGATGGTACCATGGTCGACAGGATCAATTGTTTCCCGTTTATTATCTATGCAAGAACCTGTGCAATGACTTCTAGTAGCGTCCTGTTGCGAGAGACGGGGAGTTGCATTAAGTTGAAATCTGGCCCAACTGAGCAAAAATATATCCAAATGACGTCAATCCAACGTCTTTGACAATGTTGAAAAGACGTCCAATGGAGAGCCAGAATGATTCACTAATGATGTCCCAGTGACGTCCTTGTTTTTACAATGTAATTTTAGACATATTTTCAACTTTCAAAATGAAGTTTGATGTCCAAATTTTACAATTGCAGCAAAAAGTACAGGATGGATCTGAACCCTGAGCCTGAACCACAGTAGCCTGCATGAGGTATGTACTTGTACCAGGAGAGCTACTCATGAGCTATTTAAATTACCCAGTTCGGTCATCCAACCTTGCAGTATAAGCCTACCTTGGATGACCAAAACATGGTATTTAATAAAGCTAAAGAATAGCTCTCCTGGTAAAGTGCATGCCTTAACATCGTCAAAGACGTTAAAATTTACGTCTTTTGGACATGTTTTTGCCCAGTAAGGCCTACTCAATGCAAATCAGGGGCTTCCAGTTCTGGAAACTCCTTAAAAAAACTATAAAAAATAATAGTTTGTAAATAAATAATACTTTTTTAGTTATATAAGCGAAAGCTTTGCAAGAGCAGCACACGAGCCATCAGTGGTGTTTGTCCAATCAGGTGGCAGTAAGTGTTTGCGTGGTCGTGCAGCCTGCAGGTTTCAATAGACGAAAGGTTAAATAATCTAAAAGTCAGTAGGATTTATCCTCTGGAGACCGTGAATGTCACGACGATCCATCCAATAGTTGTTCAATGTTTCTGTGGTTTAAAGGCCGACAGACCTCCATTACATTTCCTCCCCAAGAGCCGCGGCACTTCGATGGCTATAAAGTCAATAACTAATTACATGATTCATTAAATATTAAGTTCTTGTCAATTGTCAACAAGTACAGACATATACGTATATTCTTAAGCGATCGAGTAATAGATCCGACGCATTTAGATAACAGCAGGGGAAAAAGCAGCATGTTATTATAAGTGTAATTATTGTAATGACACTTATGATTAGAGCCGTGATTATATTAAAGATAAGGGGAAGGAAGCAAATACATGAGAGCAAAGCAGCCGCATCAGGTCATGATGACAGGCAGGCAGAGGGAGACGAGGCGTCATGATTGCTTCAATCACAGTCACATCAAACACACTTTGCTTTTGCATCGTGTTTTTGTCCCTGCGAGAAGCGATTTGTTCGTTCGTTTTAGGCCGGCGGTCCGGATGGAGGTAATTTCAGACGACTGATTGCGAACTGAAATGTCGAGTTTGGGTCTTCAGGGAAATAGAAACTATTCAGAATCAGAATCTTAATTGAGCAACTGATGGAGAGTGTGTGTGTGTGTGTGTGTGTGTGTGTGTGCATTGAGCTAATATTCAGATAATTCACATCGGTGCATCTGAATAAATCTGCTTTGAAAAGAGACAAAAAAAGGCGCTCACTCGCAGATGAATTGAAATCATTCAGATTTTATTCGTCCCGTTCACCGCCCGTCATTACAAAGCTTTGGGGCCCCTAGCTCTGATTGTCATTAGCCATTTGTTCAGAGCCCCAACCTAAACTCTTCTACTCATTCACCAAAATGAAAGAAAAGTCGTCCCAGTTCACAGATCAGTCCGTAAACAGAGGATGGAGATAAACCATGAGCAGATCAAAGAGGCAATGAAGGAAAAATACAGTCAGAGAATTATCAAGAATGCCACTTTCACCCGACGTCGACTGCGACAGAAAAAAGAAAGAAGCCCAGTTTCAACAGCTTTGATGCCACTCTTTAAAAAAAAACACAAAAAACAAAAGGGCAGCTAATGCGGAGATGAGATTTTTAGCATACTGTTTACACGGCCCCCTCCAGCATTTTCCAGAGAAGAGCCGCCGACACTTCAGACACGACAGCATGACCATTAACTGAAACTCTCTCACAAGAAGCAGAACAGCCGGGGCGACGACTCGTACAATCAAAAGAGCACTTAGAGACTCACAGCCAGCGAGAAATGGATCATAAATGAACCGTCGAGGGGAAATAAAAGCATGTTCTTCAGCTGGATCCCTGTCAGACGCAGACGTGGGAGGAAAAAAACATTTTGAAATACCTGTTTTGATTGTAGTATATGTAGCTTGTTTTACCTTTATTAGCCTTAACATGATTGGCAGAAACTTTGATTTACCACAGTTTGATTTATGTGTTTGAGCATCAGGTTATTATACCCTTCATATTGACAGTACCGTAACTGGTTTAAAAATCAAATTTTGTGCCAATGGAAACCCAAAGTGTTCAAAATTTAAATAAAGCGGTAATGAAATACATTATCGTACAAGAAAATACAAAAAAATCTGTAATATAATCATGAAATAATCCAACAAAAAAGGTTAGAACTCGGCTCTTTGTCATAAAATGTTAATTTTCTTCACAGTAACAGTGTTTTTTGGTTCATTTTCTCTTCATTTCAAGCGTTTTTATTCCAAAATGTCAGAAGAGTGTTTGTTTAATGGTTCAGACCCAGGCGACAGCCAATTACACAGCTGCCTTTGTCCTGTTTGTCTTGGTTAATAATACATGTCTTTGATCGGTGAGGAAAAATGGAGCCAAATTTTGATTTAAAAGAAATTAATAAAAAGTGCATTTCTGAGTTTAAAACTTCATTTGCCGAACTTTTATTCATTCACATGATTGTATGGTTCACAGTGTGATTGATTAATTTTGATTTTGAACACTTGGGGTCTCCGTAAATGTTCGATGAGCGACAAACAAACACACAGATTCAGTGTTTTCTTGTTCATTTACAGCAGGTTGAAGCAACTCAGGAGTCTCATTCAAAGCCAGCGTTTTCACTATGAATGAGGCTCCTTCTTTTATATGAAGCAGCTGAATTCAAACTAATTGAAATATAGCTGAGCATAATCAGTAAACACATTTAAAGGATGAGGGTGGTGATGATCTGTATTTTCCCATATTGTCAACAACTCCCGATAATAGACCAAAACCCAGAGATGTGGACTCTGGCTTGTAGTGATTATAATACAAATTCAATTCATTTAATCTTTTGAACAGGTGACATACATTTTCCAAGACATGTACTTGTCTTTTCTCTTTATCAAGACCGGATACCGGAGATATGATTGCCAGGACTGGACTCGTATATCAATAGTCACAAGTGCATTGATTGTGTATTCATCCACAGCTGAAAATAGTGCCTAAAAATGCATTTCCCATAAAGTTCTTGTCAGAAATACTAGAATTCATATGTGGCTCCTAAAATATAAGGTTCAACACATCACTGACTCTGAGAGTAACCAACAACTGCTGCCCACTTAACTCTTTGCTAGCTATCTTTGGCTGTAGCTAGCCGCCATTAGCTGATTAGCTCAGGTAACATTGAAGCTAGTGGCCAGATTAGCTGACGGGAAACTGCCTGGATTGCAGACTTTGGATCACAGATTGGTCATCGCGGTGGACGGGGCTCCGCAGCCTGATGGCAGCCGCCGAGACTGACGGATGCCACTTTGACACAGGGGTTACGGTATGGAGGCGATTTACAGCGTCCTCTTATGAGACAGGGGCTAGCTGGTTAGCATGCTAACTTCAATAGATATTTCTGCATCATAGTACTTAGACATCTTTGTCACAACATCAGTACTGTTGGTAATAAAATGAAACCAGTGCACCTGAAGCTGTGTGCTCTGCTCCAGGGTTTGGGATTTTGGGATAAGTTGAATGTAAGAAAAATATCCAAAAAAACACCAGCCTCATCCTTTAAAGTGAATTGAGCCAAAGATTTTTTTTTACAGTGTATGTACCTTGAATAAATATTACACGTCTGAACACATTTCAAATACCAGTAAATAAATGAAAACCGCTGTGCATCCCGTGCTTTCAAAGCTGAGGTTCCCCGGTAAGTTCAGATAAGCACACTTCGAATTTAA
This sequence comes from Pagrus pagrus, assembly GCF_965226575.1. NCBI lineage: Eukaryota > Metazoa > Chordata > Actinopteri > Spariformes > Sparidae > Pagrus > Pagrus pagrus. Next base: position 7,935,438 of record NC_140204.1, on the reverse strand, counting down.
ATATTCACAGTCACTCACTTCATAAAACTGTTTATCCTCTCCTCCGGTATGTTTTTCCACCCCGCTCCACTTCTCCTTCTTTCTTCCTGTCAGAGCAGGAGCGGCGGTTTGTGTGTTTTTCATTATCGCCAGCTTCAGCGCGACAGACTCCCAACCACAAAACCATTGTGTGGTCGAGCACTTAAGCACTGCTGAATGAAAGATTAATTTTAAAGTGACTGCACTTGTTTCCGACGTGCGGTTTTTCTAGAAGTGGTCTTTGTAGCTTTGCATTATGTAAAAAAAAAAACATGTATAGAGTGATTTTTTTTTTACATCGCTGCCACACGCCTCGCTCCACCTCCGTCGCCTGAAGTGGTATACTGAACATAAAGGTCCCCTAAGAAGCAGGTATTCATCCAGTGATTCATGAAAAATAACAATTAAAAATACAGTAACGTACCTTTTCAAGTCCCGATAATAAATAATACATAGTTTTTGATAAATCTTACACACATTACTTCCTTTTGTTGCCATGCCAACTTGGCTGGCCATGGAAAAGAATACAACATGAAGCAGAAAGAGCCACTTCCAGCCTCTCTCTCTCTCTTTCACACACACACACACACACACACACACACACACACACACACACACACACACACACACACACACACACACACATCCTTCCTCCGCCCCTCAGTTACTTAGCAGTACCCCTGCTGATCACTGGAGGAATAAAAGAACATAAATGACACATTAAATATGAGCAGAATGCATTAAAAATGGATCACAGCTGAGATAAGTGACAACATTTTAAGACCCACGCCGACCCGGTGGGCGCCGGCGGCCTCGAGCCGCCGAGGCGTAGAGCGTTTTGTCCTCCTGCGCTTGGAAAGCTCTCGCCCTGGTCCTTGTATCCTTAATGAAAATGTACGAGTGTAACCCAAGAACTTCGGCCATAGGAGGGCCGTAAGAGGAGATGATTAAATATTCAAACACCGCGACCCCCAGGCTTCAAGTCTTTCTCTTCGTCGAGTTGTTTTCTGGTTTGTGCCCCCCTTGTGTGTGTGGTGTGGGGTTGCTGGTAGGTTATTAAATCCACGCCTTTCATATAGGCGCGGAGATCTTATTGCAATCAGAATAAAACAAACCCCCCCACATCAGGAACCTTCAGCGTAAAAAGTCTCTAGATCGCAACTGGTGGTCCAAGGGAGAGGTGACACAGGTTGAAGGAAGAGAGTCGTCGGCGCTGTTTCTCTGGATCGAGAGCCTGACCAGGAGGGTAGCAGCAGGGATGAGAGGATGGATGATGGAGAGGTGGATGCCGGGAGGAGGTCGAAGGCTGAGGGGACTGAGTCAGAGCGATAATGGGTGGCCAAAGTGAGAATCCAGCAGTCTTCAAGCTTACCCTCTGGATTTTTTCTGTCCGTCTGGCTTCTTAACCTCCCTACTCCCCACCCTCCCCTCCCTCCATTGCTTTAGGCTCTTGAATTTGTAAAAGAAGAAGAGAAGAGTTGTTGATTGTGCTGTTGTATTAATGGTTTGGAGGTTATCTCAATGTCTGTCTGGCCTCTTAGGAGGCTCTTTGGAAGCCTGACAGCTGATCCCTTTATGTCATTATGTCTCTCTCAAGGACTTTAAATGGCATATATTAGGGAGAGAGAGCTCGAGAAACGGAGAATGAAAGCAAGTAACGTGATACTACTACCAGTGTGATACACACAAAGCCCACTCTGTGCTTCACAATAGGCCCGATATCGCCACTTCCCTATTGAGTCCTGGTCGCACATAACAGATTTGCCTTCAAAGAATCACTTTCACCTAAAACCCTCTCCCATCCGCTGTGGTCGGGCGTGCAGAGGCGTGCAATTTAGCCGAGTCCTAGTGTGGATTTCTCCCGCCCTTGTGTCTGCCAACCCTGTTTCGGTTTCACAGACCAGAGAGGGGAGAGATTCAAGTTCAAGTCCAGATATGTCGTACCCTCTTTTCTTCCTTTACTTGACTTTCCCACCCCCCAAGGACGCCCTTGTTTCCAACACCCCGAACCAAACATTCTCTCAAGGGTCAGGATGGGTACAACAATGCAGTCTGTTGGGCACTCAGATGATATTCAAGCCTCTATTTTCAGTCTATGAGGCCTGGGTCTGTGAGGATTTAGGCTCTAAATTTGTGGTCCGACCTTGAGTTTCTGCAGCAGGCTTTGAGGTGGTGGCTGTTTTCGATGCCGGGCCAGGGGCTGCAGGGGGCGGCTGGCTGCGTTGCACTTGAGGATGCCGAGGCAGGACTGTGCGTATGGGCTGCTGCAGGCTGTGTGCCTGCTGCGGAGCCCGAAGTTGGTAGCCTCGACGATAGCGCACGGATTGGGAGCGTAGCACCACCCGCGTGTACTGGACCTCCGGCATGATGAGCTTGAGGCAGAGCTCCTGGGCGTGGCTCAAGAACCCACGGCTGAGATTTACCGGGAGGTCGTAGCCCACAATGTCGACTTTAGCGCTAGGCTGCCACGGGCGGAGATCCTTGTTTTTGATCTGAGCGCCTGACCGGAGAGGCGGCATCCGCCCTTCAAAGCAGCTTCTCATTAGCCTCTCCTGGGCTCGCCGGAGGAGGCGCACCTCCCTTGCCACACAGGCTGGACCTAGAGCTGCAAGCTGGCGCCACAATGAGGCGTTGAAGTGGTCGTAGAGACGAGCATCTAAAGAATTCCAGGCACGGATCTTTGCAGGAAGGCCCGGCGTCAGGCTCCGCTTTGAGCTTTGGCTCCGCATGTTGAGCTTCACATACAGTATGTCATCCAGATCCCAGGAGAGGAGATGGCGAAGGAGAACCAGAGACTCATCAAAGTACTCAGCAATCATCACCAGGTTGAAAGCTTGCTCCACCTCTGCAAGAAAGGCCCGCGCGTACTGCACATCTGTTGCTGGGCGATCTTTGTCTCCGCCCAAGTCGAAGGCCAAGGTGTTGCGTGCATACATGGAGTCCTTCTCGTTTGGTCGGTAGTAGTGCCAGGGATCATCTAAGAAGGCCTCCAGGGAGCCGTTGGGGACCCTCTTGAAGCTCTGACAGTTCTGGTTGTAGTAACTGAACAAGGATTCAAACATGGAGCCGGGCTCTCTCAGGATCGTGATGTATATTGTGTTGTTGGGCATCAGGCGCTGCAGCTCTGCCCTGTTGAACCTCATGTGGTTAGTGATGATGTTGGGCGGTAGTGTGTGCGGATGGACGAAGTGGGAGGTGAAGGCGTGCGGGTAGCAGAACTGGTGGCCACAGGCCTGCACCGGCAATGCCACCGTGAGGTTGTTGCGCTCTGCGAAGCGGAAAAGCAGATTCTGCATGGTGCTGCTGGCCGTTTTGTGGGTCTTGAGGAAGGCCACATTGGTGTGCCTAGGTTTCAGGCCCGGCGCAGGGTGGGCACGGAGGGCAGGACAACCGAGGTAGAAGGCCTCCATGGTCCTGGAGAAAGAAAAAGAAAGTGTATTTGAAGCTCCATTAGCTCGGCAAAATAGTGCCTACTCCAAATAATATGGTGCATTAGAGACATAATTGCACAGACACTGGACGGATAATGGAAGAAAGTGAGGACAGGACAGAGATAGTACAACAATAAAGTAAAAATCAGTGTGCGAGTGGGGAACTGAAACGAGAAGAGAGGGAGAAAGAGGACAGTGAAGTAGGAAGATGTCAGAAACAGAGAGTGTAAGATGATACAAGGTGTGACTGAATATGTTTGTTCTGTTTACAGTCGAGTGTGATGAATCAGTATCACCATATATTGACTTTCAGTGGACTCAGTGTGGTAATAACAACAAGAAATTGCGATAACCTCAGCTCAGTATTAGGTGCATACATGCTGAATACTCTGCAGAGTTACAGTAGTAGTACTCGCTGCAGACTGAACTCGAGGGTCAGATATTAAGTAAGGTGTGGAAACAATGTGTGAAAAGCAGAGAGACGAGGAAGCGATGACGTTTAACGAATGGAGGCAAAGCGTTAGGTTGAAAAGGGTACAGAGCTGTCAAAGATCTGCGATCCCTCTACTTTTATAATTGGTCCCTCGACCAACTTGGCAGCAAGTCTCCATATTATAATGAGCCAGTCCCTCTATTAATCTGTCTTGAAATGAAAACGACAAGAGCTTCGTGTCAGATATTTCATACCTATTAGCACCATATGGATCTATATAGAGGGTATATAATGCGATCGAGTGCATGTTTTTCATGTGTGGGTGTGTTTCAATCACTCACCAGCTCAAGTGGCCCCCGTGGTGCAGCAGAAGACTGACAGTACTGATGGCAACGACCACCAGGAATACCTTCTTCTGCGACATCGCTCTGCGCTTCACTGGGACTGCGTGAGGAAGAGAAGAAGAGCGAGGTGAGTCGAGAAACGTAAGAGAGCGAGGTGGAGGTGTAGCGAGGAAAATGAGAATGAGGTGGAAGGAGGGTGACGATTAAGGCAGGAAGAGGGGAGGGAAACAAGAGGGAAGAAGAGATGAAAGGGAGCAGAAAGGACGGGAAGACAAGGGAAGAAGAGGCGGGCGCGATGAGGAGGATTCATCCAGCAAATAATGGCCAGGATCCATTAGCGGGAGAGGTGTAGTGAGGCCTGGCTTTTGTCACTCTATAATAATACAGTGAATGATACCTTCATTACCTTCCACAGCTGTAATAGTAACATTCACTGTTACACCCTCTTGGCTCAAAAACCCTGCACAGGTGGCTCTGCACATTCGCTCCAATCGGTAACGAGGGGTAACGCGTCGCGTATGTGAAAAAAAAAACCAAGAGCACTTCGCCGTGAGAGGCACAAACTCCCCGTGTGACTTGACCCGCGCCGCCAAAACGCTACGACAGCAACGGAACCTGGGAAGGAGTCCAAAACTCTCTCGTCGGCGTCTCACTTGCATAACAATGCCCCGACGTCTCTCTCTTTGATTACACTGTCCCGTCACCGTCTAAACGCATGCCAAAAGTCACGAAAAGCCAGCTCGGGTGACTCAAAGCGGCTGTATTTTTACACTGCGTACGCCATTCGGCGGATGCTCTTATCCAAATCATGGCGGAGGAGCGTGAGTGCATCGATTTTGAGCGTGGATGGCCACAGCGGGAAGCTGCTGACCACGGCCGTGTCACTGCCACCCACTCAACTAAACGGGATTATTAAGGGTTTGCTGCACAGACGGGGATTTTTTGCATGGGAGTGAAACAAGCGTTAAATCCGTCCAAACACGCGGGTGTTTTGATTAAGATTCATGTAATGTGCTTTCAAATCAAAGAGAACCACATCATTGATGTTCCTTCATTTTCATCATCTATTAATCTGTCATTTAATTGACTTTTCATTTTTCACTTTTCTTATAAAGATGGTGAAAAAATCCCTTTCACAGTTTACTAAAGCCTTTCAAACCACTTGTTTTTCTTTGAACACGAGCCCCAAACCTCAATATTCAACTCACATGAATATAAAACAGAGAGAAGCAGCATATTCTCACATTTCAGAAGCTTGAAGCGGCAAATGTTTGCCATTTCTTTGCTCAGCCTGTTACCTTTCCTTGAAATGTAAGTAAAGTTATTCTAACACGCCTATCGTAAGTCTCACCCAGAGTAAATTCAAAGCTGTTGTTGCACCATTTGAAGTACAGACATGGTTTTGGGCTCTTTTGAAAGGTTGCATTTTGTGCCCTTAAATACCCCTGCTTGAAGCATAAACTCATTATAGCTCTTTATGTCCTTATTTACACTAACTTTGGTGGATAAACAGACTATACTAAGAGCAAAATACATGAAACTACATGAGCTTGAATCATTTCCAAATGTATCATTAGATTCTCTTTTCTATACGATCGCTCATTGGCTGTTGTAGGCTCCAGGGCGGGCATATATATTCACATTTGGTCAAATTAGGTGTCAATCAAAGGGTCAGAGGTCTTATTACCGAATAATGGTGTTATCCAGTGTAATGAAATGACTTTTGGACGGATAAAAGTGATCGCAGTTTGTCGCTTTTGAAGATTTCAGCATCATTTCTCGCTCAATTCACTGGATTTTAATTATAAATTGGCCGTCAAAGAGTGTAAACATGGCTTGAATGAATGGCTGCTGAATAAAAAGACTAAACTAAAAGAGTTCGCAACAAACAATTACGCTCACGTAGAGATGGGAACATATTTTTTTCCCAATTAGTAATTAAGCATTGAGTGAAGAACTGACAGCTGACCTCATTGTAGAAGATTAAGAGAGAAACGCTGACGTTCATTTTTTTTCTTCTTCCTTCACTTCCAGCTCGCTCGAACAGCTGGGCTTGTGCTGCTTCAGTGGCTCAGTAGGAATGCAGGCGTATAAAACACACACATGTGCAGACACACACACACAAACGCAACACAAAAACACTAAGCCGACTCTGATACCGAGCAGGCTGTAATGCTCTCACACTAATTGTTGAGCAGATTGTTGTGGACACAGTTCGGTTGTTTTTTTTTTTTTGGGCGAGTTAATCTTTGTGTCCCCGCTGATGGCCCAATAATCTGACCACAACTGCATCTAAGTGAACTGAAGTTATCGAATAAATGAAGCGTATTTGGGGGTGGGGGTGGAAGTAGTAGCAGAAAATGTAAATACTCAAGTACCTAGTAAATGTACTCGAGTAAATGTTCTTATCGATCTCCATCCTCAGCTTTTAGAGAAGATTCTGAACTTTTCTCACTCTTTAATTATAAATAAAATGATCTTTTTAAAGCGTTTCCTCTCTCCTTTACATTCTTCCCGATTTGTCTAAGCAGCCTGAGATATCCGTGCTCATGTGCTCCCCCTCCTCGCGCTGCCAGTATATCTTGTACAGCGTGAAAAACAACCTTCAGTGACTTGAAAATTGCCTCCGCCGGATAATCCATCGCATTAAGCATGACACCTTAATGTGGTTCTGCCACGGTGTGTGTTTTATTTCTCCTTCCACCGGGCCCGAGTCGAGTGTTTCTTCATATCTGTGCCCTCATCACATCATCCTCCCCTTACGGTTAATCACCTGACAGAGAGGACGGGGAGGAGATTGAAGTCTCTCCCAGGACGTTGCTCGCTCGGAAAACATTTCACCTCAGCAACTTTTTGTCAGATCTCTTCACATTTAGCAAAGAAATGGAGCAAGAGAGAAGAGAAGAGAAGCCCGGGAGGTGTTTTCAGACAGAAGTGAATATTAGAGTTGGTGTGATTGTGTACAAACAAAAGGGGAAATTCAGTCTAGTTTGCGCTTCAGGAGCTCTAGGGCTATAATTCAAGAATGTAGAGAGACGGGAGGAGTGAAGAGAGGGAGGAAAATAACTCGTCTGTCTGTGTATTGGCTGTTTGAAGCAAATAAACATGGCCTGCAACAACAATCAAGTCAAATTCTCATGAACAAAGCGAGATGAAAACGAGAGTCTACAGCCGTGTGAGCGGCTCTGCGAGGCTCCTCTGAGGCTCGGAGCTAAATGCTAACGTCAGCACGCTAGGCTGCTCAAGATGATGACATTATGCTGCTACGTACAAAAAATGCTAACGTGACAACATGATTTCAACATGGTTTATGGTTAAAGGTGCAGTATGTAAGATTTTAGTCGAAAAAACATTCAAAAACTGACTACAATCATCGACACAGTGCGGAGATATAACAGTTTTGAGGTTATGACGACTTTGTATTGTGTTGCAGAGATATCTCCTGGAGTTAGCATGCTAACCAGCTAGCCCTGGCCAGTCCTGGGTTAATGATACCGTGCTAGCAGTGTTAACACCAACACTTCTCCGGACCACTAACTGAGCTCGCTAGCTAATAGCAGCTACAATGCGCAGGGTGAGGTTCAGCGGCTATCGTGGTCACCATGACAGGAAACAAACAGCTCCTGTGTTAAGGTCTGAAGTTTTGTTGACACATCCATCCACCCCGACCTCCTCCCTACACTGCCTTTATAGCCCTGTGATATAATGATGTCACCTCCCTTCCTTCCATGTCACAACCGCCTCTCGTGGACTTCAAACATGAACTTCGTCGCTGAAAGGCCTGATGTCCAACAATTGTTGTAGTGAGAAAAATATGAAAAAAAAAATGTCATTTAAAGTTTTTCTTTAACCAGCACAGCTTCACACGTTCCCCTGATATCCTTATATCCTTTGAAACACTCTGAACTTTCCTTTTCTGTCACCTTTTCCCAGCGTGGTCGATTACAGGTAGTCAGACTGGCCTCTTTGACTCAAGATTAGGTCCCATTTGCATCGGAAAATGTCACCTGTTTTCAATGAGGCGTTAATGAAACAAAGCACGGACTGAATTAGGTGGCATGCGGTGAAAATGCAGCGCGGCAGCTCAATGAAGCCAGGCTGCGGAGATGCAGCGGCTGCTTCTTGTGGTAAGAGGAGCTGGTTCGTAGCCCTGAGTGTGTGTGTGTGTGTGTGTGTGTGAGGGGATGGAGGTAGATCATGTGTCACAGAGAGTTAATAAGAAAGGGATTTAAGTGGCTTTCAGCAGACAGGCTCGACCTGTCCCCTTCATCCACCCTCATCTGATGCCATCTCCTCCTTACCTCCTCCTCCTCATCATCTCTCCTCCTCCTGCACCTACACTCCGGCCTCTTTAATTATAATGGTCTGATTAGGTTTCGCTTACCATCGCCTCAGATATGAAAGCATAATGAGAGGACAGCCGACGCCTCCGTCGGTAGATAATGATTTCGAGAAAAGGAGCCCCGACAGGAGAAAAGATACCTTATCTTAACTGGTGTATTGATTTAATGATTAAATGAGGGATAATCCACCAGGAGGTGTGTGTTTTAAAGGATTTCATCATGCGGCGTGAAGGTGAAGAACCACCTGATGCGAAGCGTCCTCAGCGGAGGATTTCGGCTAATCCTTTAATGCAGACCTTAAAGTGGATTTTACATCTTGGTCACTCGCCAAAGATGAAAAAAAGCATCCGCTGGTTCGTTCTTGTATGTTTTTGGACCCGGAGGTAGTGGATCCCATCTGGTACATGCACCGTAGAGCTGAGTGATGTTGCATTTTTGAGGCTGATGCTGATATCTGAGAATACTAAAGACCTAATAATGAAGTGTCAGCCTATATTTGGTTTGTTTCATGTTCATTTTGCGAATTTAAGCAAGCCCAGTCCCCAGAATAGCAAGTTTGATCCCTTAATTTGTACCTTTTCCATGTATCATATCAACATTTCTGCAATACAAATCATATTATGTCCACATTACATGTTCATGAGCTGACTTTCTCACGAGGAGACGAAGAGGATGATGGTCCTAGACGAGTCAGAGATGATAAAACTGGGTATTTTCAGCTTGACATTCAAGAGATTCATTTAAGACAGGGCTGCAAATACAGAGAGACGTTCACGTACTGTTGTATCTGTGATAACGAGCCGATATCAGCTGACATCACCACGACATTATACAATTTATACATACGTCTCTCCAGTTTGATTATTTCCCGTCTAGTCATTCGTTATCACATTTTATTCTATCGCTCCTCATTTGACATTTTGGATTCGAGCTTGCTGATAAGCCCTTTCTCGCCGGTCGGTGTGTGGCTGCTCGCTAACACGACGCGCCTTCAGTGTTTTTAAGACGTGTGAAGGAATTCTTCTCACACCTGCCTTAAATTCGTCCCCGCAGGCGATTCAAACTTTACTTCCTCTCCTCTCCCTGCACTTATTTCCCTTCTGACTCTTGTCTTTCTGTCAGTTTGCCTCCGTCGCTTCCCCGAGGACTCTTTTTTTTTTTTTTTTTTTCCACATGGCTGCCGCCGTCGTGCAAAAATGTGGTATTTTCAAAATGTCAGCTGTTATGAATCAATGAAAAAGGACGGAGAAAGTTTTGCGAATGAGTTTTGTCTTCGCAGCAGCGAGACGGACGAACGGAGGATTAAGATTCACAAACCGAACGTGCACGACATGACGCAGGATCATCAACACACAACTATAGTTCTTACACAGATGTTCGCCGCACACACGCTTTCCCCCCCCAGGCACACACACACACACACAACCTAATGAGCGTGTGAAGGTAGCTTCATGCTCAGCAGCTGCTTCTCTCTATGATCCTGTCATCTGTACTGATCTCATATGATGACCTTTGACCCCAGATGATCTGTAGAAAAATGTCACATACATTTAAGACTTTAAGCCTCAAATCAAAAATGTGATTAGTGCGTCCGTCTTTGTTATTATAACATGTGCGCCCAAACCAGCCAGCGTACAGAGCCATGACCAATGACAGCGTATGCACGTGTGTCAGTCTCAAACACACACACACACACACGCGCTCATAACACACAGCTGTTCAGGGCACCAGCCACCAGGGAGATGACCCATAGTCCGACCATCAGTAACAGGATGACTGTTGCTGCGGGAGACCAAGGGCAAAGCCCCGACGCACCATCTCACACTGTGAACATACACACACCAGCACACACAGTCAGCCCTCAGGCCCGAGGGCTACGTTAGCATCAGTGCTGCCCTTCAACAGCAATGTGGAGAATGCTGGTTTTATGTTAAGCTAGCAAGTGATATGGTCAAATGCTCACAACTACAAAATACAAGTTTATCTCTAAATCTCTTTCTGACGGCTATAAACCTTCCACTCTGCCTCACTCACTGGCGCCACCGCGTGCTTTCACCGTGTTTTGCGTTGTTGTCGCGTCACGTGACATCATGCCGTCATCAAGCAAGAATTGTCGAGCAATGGTCACAAGGACCTTTGACCTTTGACCACCAAAAGCCAACCAGTTCATCCTTGAGTCCAAGTTCTGCCACGTTTGAAGAAATTCCCTCAAGGTGGGTACGAGTTGTGCAGAACTAGTAGTTGAACTACTTAAACAAGCGTAAATAATTCGTAATAAGCTGCTTTCATTTTCAACCTACATGCTCCTTGTCTGATGAGGACCGGCTTGTAAAACTAGCGGTACATTTTCAAGACACGTTGGCAGCGATCCTGCACTCATCCTGCTGAAAAGTCCTTGAGCAACACACACCGCATGCCTCCTGGTTTGAGGGCTGTTGACCCCACCTCCCCGGTGCAGCCCAGCAATTTTCCCCGCCCTGCAGGGATCAATAGGTATCACATCTGATTATTACTATTTCCAAGGTGCAGCGACTCGGGCGTGACTTTGTGTTAGAGGGGTAGGATTTCACGAGGTGACCTTGTTGGAGAAGAAAAGAGAAAACAACAACTGGACGGGCGGCTGAGTCGAGGCTGCGCTGGTAACAGCTGTACATATTAACATCTGCAGCTGCCATGAGTCACAGCTCAAGGACAAAGCCTTTATTTTCCTGATGACTTGAGGATTTGCTCAAGAGTGGGAAAGTGAAATGCTAAGACCTTTTTTTTTTAAAAACTATGAAGCACACTGTGGAGAGCTACTGTTATTAACCATGAGGAGTGCGTCGGGGGGAGGGTGAATAAAAAAAAAAAATGTGGTTAAGTTCTGAGAAATCCTCAAAGGATGTACTGAGCGATCTAAGAAATCTGTTCATTCTCCAGGAAGGCTGTTTGCTTACGTCTGAGGCTTTATCTCTAAAATCCTCAAAATCAATCCGAGATATAAGGCTTGAAATTATTCTTCCGCAGTCGTACCTCCTCCACTTTATGCCATTTGGTAAAGCCAGAGATCCTCAAGATATTTTTAAACCCGTTTCAAAATCGGGGCCAGATGGGTACATGGAGGCAATATCAGGAAGACATGTCATCCACAGTCAACACGATCGAGGCTTCTCCTCGCCGCAGCAGCATGAAAAACAGTCCACGTAACCTCCAGTGATGAGTTCAAAGCCCCGAACATTTCTCTGACTCAATCCAGCTGAGCTCTACATGAACACACTTTTATATTACCTTTCTGTCTGAGCTCTTACAGGTTAAACAGGGTGGAGCTTTGCTGGAAAACATCACTCCAGAGACAGGTCTTTAACGTCCCCGTGAAAATAAGGACAGACGTTACCATTGTAATATCCACAGGATGTGAGTTACACTGTTTAGGAGGACACTCAGTCACAATTATGAGATAAAAGGTCATTATTATGAAAGGAAAAGTAGAGATTATGCAATATATGTTGACTTTTCATCTCATTATTATGCTTTTAATCTCATAAAATCTACTTTACGTTAAATATTTTACTTTCTATTAAATAATTTACTTCTAGCTCATAATTCTTAAGACTTTTTATCTCACATTTATCACCTTTTATTTAATAATTGTGACTTTCTGTCTCATATTTATGACTTTTTATCACATAATTGTCCGTTTTTATCTAATAATAATGATTTACCATGGGAATTTTCATAAAGCTTGTTTGTCTTTTTCTTTTTTTAACTGCTGGAAATGGGCTTTCCATGAATCAAAGCTACTAAATAGCTAAAATATAATGATATCAGTGTGTATAGAACTTCTTTTTGTATTTTTTAAATGTAATCACTGCATTTTAGTTACATACACAGTCTCATCTGCTCAGCAAGCATTTGTAAGTTTGTAACACGACACTTTCTGATGTATTTGTGCTCGTCTCTGATACAATTTTAATCAGTCAAATTCTCAAAGGAGATTAATCGATTAATGACTAATCATTAGCATCCCTAATTGGGCGAGCGAAGTCGGAGGTTGCGGCTCAATACGAACACGGTTGCTGCGTCGATGTGAATCAAGCGCTTTCTTATTTTGCAGGCGCCTCGAGCCGGAGAACATCACAGCCTCCGTCTGTACTCGTGTGAAGACTCTTTCTCTTATCGCCCTCTCCCCACAGTCTCCCTCCAATCCTCATTACTTTAATCTGGACTGCACCTCACTGGCTGCCCCTCCTCCTCCTCCTCATCCTCCTCCTCCTCCTCTCCACTGGGCTTTTCCTCTCTCCATCACTCCACCCTCTAACCCTTTATCTTAGCAGTAAAGGCAGCTATAGGGCTCTCTGGCAAGTGTCCCTACGGTGCTTTTCAAGCACCAGCCCCACCCTGTTCCTGGACCTGCCAGAGACGTACAGAGCCGAGTGCGCGTCCGCACTCGAACATGTATGTTAATGTAGGTGTGCGCAGCTGTGCTCGCTCGCATGCGTGCGTTTGTGCATGAGTGCGCCTGAGAGTGTGTCTGGATCATTACTTGTCTGCAGGGTAGACTCCCCGTGGACCCACAGATACAGGCTTTATCTCACCCTAAATGACCCCCCAGAGAGAGTGATGAGAGAGCAGTGGAGGGGGGGGGGGCATAGAGAGAAAGATGAGATTTGACGAAAAGACAAGCAAGAGAACATGGGAGGAGAAAATGAAAGAGGCTTGAGACCGACTGAGCTGGCACAATCAACATCGAGGCCTTGTACTTATTGATGAAAGCCCTTTTTAGATAATTTCTTACCGGCAAGCGCCTTAAGCCAAATCCAGAGAGAGAGAGAGAGAGGAACAAGAGGGAGAGACGGAAAACATCAGCGAGACGATGTTCCCCTCGGCGAAGTCAAATGACGAGTCCATCGTCTTTTTTCCTTGCATACAGACACACTCCACAACAGCTAAATAAACCTCACCGGGACGTGCCTCCGACAACCCTTTGGTGATAATGTCTGAATACTAACAGTGGCTGAGGGGTGGAAGGTGCTCAGTTTTTAATAACAAGACTAAAGCTGCCAGAATGCTTTATCAGAGGTAGCCGGGGATTGAACTTCTCTCTCCCCGGCTCTCTTTTCAATTCTGCTATTTCCATCGCTTTCCACGTCTGCCGTCTGGGGTTAAACCACATTAGCAGGGTCCACTATTTCCATTTTTTCATATCTAACAAGTCACAGTGGAAGAAAAAAGAGGAAAAATAACAACAAAAGCGAACGAGATAACCCCCAAAACTCCAACAAATCCTTCCACCCACCAGGTAATTTTACTGTTAGACTCCAATTTTCCCCTTTTAGTCATCGTAACCTGTCTCCGGCGCTGCACAGCATGCAGTCTGCTGTTCTGTTACGCCTCGTCCTCCTCAGCGAGTCCTCAAGAGACGTACAAAGAAATGGAGAGGAGGACAAATTTCAGACGCCCTCGAGAGAAGAATTTCTGTTTCGTACGGAGAGTTTGAAAGGAAAGGAGTTGTTTGTCAATCCCCATCAAAAGGCACAGACTCTCTATGGGTCAGGGGCAGAAAACGAATGAATGAAAAGTGGTAAATATTACGTTATGCGAGAGTTTAAAGCAAGTCTACACTTTCTTTGACATTAAAATGTTGATGCTTTTTACTTATTTTGTTGTTTTCATTCTTTAAATGTCACCAGAATGCAGGAAATGCAAAAAAAAAAAATCCTCCCAGACCCACAGAGGCAGGCAGGTCTAAAACAAAAGGTGAGTTTTAATGAGCTGAAGTTGGAAATCCAAAAATCCAAAATCCAATAAAGTGGCAGGTGACAAAAACTGGCAACGAAAGGCAGGCAAAGGAAATACAAAGGTAACACAAAAATTAAGGACAAAGCAGAAAACCACTGGGAACAAATCAGAAACAGACGAGGACCGGGGGAACAGGCACAGGACAGACACGAGGACCGAAACAGACGGAGTGAGGGAACAACACGGGCTTAAATACAAACTAAACTAACGAGGAAATGAGGTGCAGGCGGAGAGACACTGGGAACCGGGCAGGGCTAACGCAGGAACACAGGACGGAAACAAAACACTGGGAGCACAGGTGAGCACACAAGAGGATATAGCTACGAAATCAAACAGGAAAATCAACAACCTAAACCGTGACACCTCCCTATTTTTGAGGTCTCAAGGTTGGTCCATCCTCTGGGGACTGCAGTCCATCCTACGGTTGCTGAGAGTTTAAATGAGCTGAACTTAATGTCTCGTATTAAAAAGATGAAGGCTTCATTTTCTGCAAGAGAAAATCCAATCCACACAGAAGAAGCACCTTTTGAAAAAGTTGGCACGTAATTTTTTTTAAACAACCGACGCGACCACTTCAATTTTCTCGAGGCCTCGGTTAGAAGTAAACACTCGAGAGGTTTCTAATTATTCCAGCGGGCCTTTACACTTTTGTCACTCGCGCTTCAATTGCCGCTGAAAAACAAAAAAAGCAATTCCGATCATAAGCGCTCCACAACGCTCAAAAGGTTGCAGTTACGCTTCTTTAGTTCGGAGCGAGCGGTGAGCTCGTGTTTATGTACATACTCTTTCAAAATATCACCCCCTCCTCTTTATTTATCTGCATTCATATTCTGCTCAGGGAACTCAATGTGCTTTTGCAACTCAGCTGTTCATTTACATAAGGCGTAGGCTTCCTCCTTGCCAAATTAATTTGATGTTCTGAGGCGAAGCCCCCGAAGCACCTCCACCAGACGAAGTAGCAGCTTCCCGCTGCTCCGACCGGCCCGACCCGCACAGTTCACGTGGACTGAGCTAACCGCGGTGTCAAAGCTTTTGTTGTCTCCTTTTTACAGAACTTCAATTGCAGGTTGTTTTTTTTTTCCACAAAGCCTCCTCGTGCCGCCGCTCTGTACTGAAGCTCTGCGCCAATTACTAGCACAGAGCATGAGGGAGCTGAGCCATCCAGCAGGTTCATTTGGACCACAGCCTACTTTGTGTTCCTGCTTTTATTGGATGACAGTTTATTCTGCTGCAGTGTGCTGCTTATTCCCCCCCCCCCTTCTCACTAAAGATAAAAGAAGAAGGCTCCAGTTTATCAGCATGACAAATGAGCAAGATTTATGAATCCAAACACGCCAGCTTCTCTCAGAGTTACTGTATATTTTCAGCTGTAACCCCCCCCTCCGCCAAAACACCCCACCGGGAGCATCTTAACGCGGAGAGCTTTGATTCTGCCAGCACCGGAGCAGAAACCAAAAAGAGCTGCCTGCAATTAAGCAAAAGACGCTGTCACGACTGGAGACAGCAGCAACATTAAAGGCTGCTCGGCACATCGGAGGAATATGTACAAGCTCGTATAAAAGGCTTGTCGGCTTTCATCAGCCAGTTGTGAACGCTACTGAGGTGGACGGGCCGACAGGGTGGTCTGTGGTGATTAGTTTAAACAGAAAAATACCGGATACAGAGACATGTAAGGCTTTGGATGAGGCCGGTACTTAATCACAGGGAAGTTACAGATGCACTAATCCCCCTATCACTGATATTAATATGCATTTCAACCAGAATTTCTACTTAAACTTCACTCCTGCCTGTGTGTTTTTCAAACATTACACTGCACTTCGAAGCATTTCTTAGCTCCAGGTAGGAAAGTTGGCACCATCCTGGCACCCGACATTACCCTAGGGTTAGCTGACGGCTTAGCCCCGAGTTTGTGGGGATATCCCCTAAAAAATCAACTATACTTGAAGCTAAATGCTGCAAGTAAACAGAGCAGGCATGTCAGCTTTTAGTCGCGTGTTCCCACGGACATTTATGTCAGGAGTCAGAAATCAGAGCAGTACAACAAGCTTGAAAACCAGCTCTAGCCAGGTTTGCCATTGTTACCTCTGCCAGCACATTACGTGGTATCATGCGCATACAAACACGACAGCTACACGTCCGCAGATAGAAGTTGGACAGTGCTGTGTGTAAAACTGATTTTATGAGACGCAAATACGACAGAGGTGCCAATAAACAGTGAACTCTACAGCTGAACAGCCATTTTGGATCTTGAAGCTAAACTGTACTGCAAGAAAAATGACCTGGGAGCTAAACTGCACTGCTGGCTCAGCTTTGTCTGACGAAGCAGCTGAAATTTCTGTGTTTTAAAGGATTATTTTGCATTAAAAAGAGTTACTATATATACATTAAAGTGCTATTAGCAATTACATGCTCGACTGTGACATCTATAGTTAGCTGCACAGTATTTTCAGCTCGTTGTAGGTCACTTAACTGGAACGCATGCGTTCAGAGATGTTAAAGGATTATTATTATATAACAGTAATATTATGCGCAGCTAAAAATGATCAGCTGTGAGCAAGTGGGTTCAGTAGGCACACTTTTGGCAATTTCTGTGTTCTTGAACAATAATACTGAATGTATTATTTAGTGGTTTAGTGGCACAAAACAAATCTCCGCCTTTCTTGGACCCATCCTGCCTCTGGCTATATAAATCATTCTGAAACACAACTCCAGTCCTCGCTCCTGTTTCCTTCTTCAAGAAATCTGTCAACAGATGATTTCCCTCTGATTTTCTTCCTCTCTTCTGTCTTTCTCTTTCCTGTTTAGGCCACCTGGTTTTACTTTTACCAGATTTATTTCAATCCCAGGCTTTCTGACGGTTCATTTAGACTTTTTAACTGCCCTGATTGGGAGATCGTGTGCAGGTTTTTTACTTAGCAGCCGTAAGGTGCATTAAAACCACTAAATCTGCAGCGGAAACCAACAGCAACTGTGACTATGTAGAAATGACTGCATTTATGGTATGTTAAGTTGCTTTGTGTGGGGGAAAACATATCGATCACATTGCAAAAACAGTTATAAAATCGGGGCAGTGGCACGGACACAACATTCAATAGATCTGATCTTGGAAACAGATGCCATCGCCCCCGACGCAGGACCCTAACTCCTGCAGGCCTTGCATAAACATGGCTGCGTTTACAAACACAATACAGGCTAATGAACCGATAAGCCCCTATGCAAGCGGCAATAAGCAGGATCGATACCTACTGGATCAATATAACATCGCTCTGATAGCGGAAATCCCTGCAAGCAATTAAATACCGATTGAGAAGGCGGCGTCCTCGTTCAGACCCAATTATGACCGGGTCAAACCGCCTTAATTGGGTGTCTAGTTTGTTGATTATCACCGTAGCAGGCAAATCACCCCCGTTTATCATACTGATAGAAGTCGAGGTCCCCGGTTAATTCTGGATGCGTCCGCGGTGATAATTGGGAAATTAAAAAAGCAAACACGCCATAATATTGTGGTGTTTCTGGAAAAAACCTGAGGAGTAATTAGTGAGAGGAGCAGGCAAGAGAGGATGTCCAGTTCTGATTAGACCTGGCAAATAAAGGTGCTTCACTCGAGGAGTGGAAGTGAATATTTACCTTAGACGAGGAGAGAACGTTTAAGGAGGGAATAAGAGACCTGAAGGCGAAACATTAAGCTTCTGTTGTGTTAGTTTGAGCTGTTTCGGAGCCATGACTAGCTAAATTTTTAAGCTTGTTGACTTTGAATTAAGCTTTGTGGTCAGTGGGAGACCACACGTGTGTCCTGTATTGGCCGGCTGTACATGGTAAAGAGTCCCCCCCCCGCCCCCGCTATGAATATGACAGGCGACAAGGCTTATTGTGAATATGTCACTCGGATCCATGTGGCTGAAATGGCTTCGAGGCTCAGCTCTGGCACTCAGCGTAGCAGAGAGGTCAATGGATAACTGCCGAGCCCACAATAGGAGGGTGCTCGTCCTGGTTCCAAGTCCGACTGTCGCTTCCGGACCCGGAGCAGAACAGAATCGGAGCGACGGATTCCCAAATACCAGATTCTTCACAGAGTGTCAGTCCTGCTTTTGTGTGCCGGACGATGCCTCCAGATAGCCGGCCCGCCAGCTCCGAGACGGAGAGCCGGAGTCTGAATAATTAACCACAATGGAACAATAAACACGCTGTTCTCACAAGTTCTCCTCAGTCTAAAAATGTCAAAAGCAGATGGCACGCTGCCGGCGGCGAAACTTTGGTGTCGAGCGAAGAAAGAGGTGAGAACGGAGTTAAAAAAAGGGAGGGAGGAAAAAAAAGAGGCGACGCCAGATAAAAAAATAAGTCAGGGAGTATTTCTTTTTTGCAGGAGCGGGAAGACGTGCACAGAAATAAAAATATAAAACCGCACTGAAGATATGACTGTCTTCGCTTGTATTTTCAGATTATGCTGAAGCGAATATTTTTACTGTATCGCTGAACACAGGAAACGGGGCGCAGAGAAGGTGGAAGAAGTGATTTCAGCCGGCAGATGATCACACAGATGAGAGGAAAAGAGGAAATGTGTTGAACTGAGAGAAAGTACGTGGACAAGAGGTCGTTCAAAGAACACCAGACAGAGAGAAAAAGGACCACATTTTCAATAATGTGGCTCAGACCGTGAACAAGGCAAACAAATACTGGCAAATAATCAAACATGGTGCTTTCCTGTCGTCTTCTACTCCAATTAATTGACCAATTCAATCGCTGGTTTAACATCGCGGGCTTTGGTTTTAGACTTTTCTAGCGTAAGCTGCAAATGTTGGCATGACCGGCTAGTTGGGCTACTTGCAAACAAATGAACAGGACGTGGCAACCGACTCCTACGTTAGCTTGATTAGCAAACACACGTTATCTTAATCTGCCAACGTCAAAATCGACGTAATCTGTTGTCGGCAACACGATTAAAAAAGGAGCTCATGTAAGTGACGGTAAATATCTAGTTAATGTTACCAATTTTGATCGAATTTAGGCACAAAAACTGCAACTTTACAGCGTTTATCATCGTATATTTAATACCAAATTATGTAGGTTAAGTTTCGTACGTAGCAGCTGTTGGGATTAATAAAGTTGTCTTCAGCAGACAAATTCAACATTCACCAGCCGGTAATGAGATGCCTTTTTTTCTGCCTGAAATCATGGACCCGTTATTTTGAAGAAGAACATAAGAAGAAGAAGAATCGAACATCGTAGCAAAGGTGGACACAACTCAAGAAAAAGGTTGCGCATCACTCTCAACCAAACGTCTTGTGGCTGTCTGGCAATCCCAGTCTCTTGTCTCTGCCTCTTATGTGAAAGATTTCTCTCTCTGTTTGGCATCAATGAATAGTCTTGTGTTTGAAGAAGCCACACTCTCAGCTACTGACGCTAAAATGTCTTTTATTCTCCTGAAATCCAAGCTGCAGTGGAAAAACACGCCATAAGTGTGTTTTCCCCTTTAAAATGTTAATCTTCCTCGAGACCACCGCGGCAGAACGCACATGCCGGCTGTCGCAGGGATCAAACATGTGACCTTTTCGCAAGACAAGAGAGTCTATCCGACCACTGACCCGGCTTGTAGCACCATTATAAAGAGTAGTGAAGCAGACAGAGGCACCCACGAACGGAAATATCGAGTGGAGGGCAGCCAGACCGGGGCGAGTGAGGCGGCAGTAACAGTGCTCGCCCTCCCGCCGCCGAGGGAAGCTGTTTAAGACTGTAATCAGATTTCACGCGCCGCTCGAGCATCTCGACCAAACACCCGGACTCCTCTGCGGTTAGCCGGCTGAACTGAGAGTGATGTGTGTTACAGGAGTGTGTGTGCGTGATGCGGCCTGCTTTTATGTGCATATTTGTGTGTGCGCACGTCCAAGTACATGGTGTGTGGGTATGCCAATGTGTATCTCCGACTGCTTGCACACCTGTATTTACTGTCTCCGTGCCACGCTTCCTCCCGCGTGTGTCCTCCATCTCTGTGAGGACCGAGGTATTTAAAAGCTTGACAACGAGGATTATTTTTGGACTGCGAGGACATTTATGGTCGGTCCTCGTTAAAAAGGGCCAGTTTGAGGGTTAATCTTGAACTTGGTTGTGAGACAACACTCATCCCTGTGAAGAAGAAGACTCGAGCACAATCTGTGCAAACACTGGATTTAAATGGTGGTTTGTCCTGCGCCAACATTTATCATCCTGGGAAGAAGGCAAACATCCGTGAGCTTCCAGAAATATCTTTAAAAGACAAAACAACACCTCGACTTTTCTCCTCGATTATTCATATGAAACACTGTGTGACCAGATCACAGACTAATGTGTGGCGTGCTGACGTTCAGAAAGTCTGAGGTTAAGATTGGGGGTTAGACATGTTTTCACCTGCTCTGATTGTTTGTTGGTTGGTTTATCACCAGGATTACACAAACAGTCACTGTTACACAGTTACAAACCCTGTAAGTAGACAAAAAACATGACCAGGAAGACAGCATTAGTTAATCTTTCACCATACTTTTAGGGCTCGGGTTTGCATTTGCATTTGCGTATGCATTTGCATTTGTAACGAGTGTCCCCAGCTTCTCTGTAATGGACCGATAACAGAGACCCTCTGGCCAGAGAACGGATTAATTAAGGGGCCAGACTAGAACCCCCAGGCGAGGGCGCCCTCTCTGATTAAAAACCACTACTGCTTTGCATGTTGAAGGCGTTGTACGGCACTCGGCTTGTATCATGGAAGATCAGCAATACATTCACAGACTGAACAACACCACTAAATCATTAGTGAGACATCAGAAGACAAGAAGAGTATTAAAACATAACGGTACAGTAAACAACAAAGCAGTAACACAACATCAAACGGGCGAAGTTGTGTGGTCGTCATCGTCAGGTGGTTAACACAGGATTTAAGGCAACAAAGCTACTTGGTTAGGTTTAGGAAAAGTTTGTGTTTTGGGTTATAATAATACTTCTAGGTGCTGTATCGTAGGCAACTGGACTTCACCTCTCATCCGAGAGGCTTCCTTAGCTCTAACTAACTGGAGGGGAGTTGCAGGCTTTTAAACTATGTGTAGGTGTGACCTTACAGAGTCGTTAGGGCCACTTGTGGGTCGTTGGTCAAACCGGCCTTACGTTACACTAAATATCTACTTCAGTTAAAGGTCCTATTTGCAAGAGGACTTCATTGGACAAGACGTGCCTCAGTCATACGCCACATGAGACCAGTGTAAAACAATCATAGGGTTTAAAGTCCTCCTCTAACCAACAACGGCAGGGTGTGTAGGACTCTGGAGGGAACATCTTTAGCACTTTAAAGAGTATTTTAATCGTTTGCCTGGGCAGGTCAACACTTTCATTAAGTTCTGCCTGTTTATTAAACCATGGAAACTGAGAGGAAACGAAAAAGAAAACAGAGCAACAATCTAATTCAGACGCATGAATCAATTGTTCGTGCAGCCCTTAATCATAGTTATCGCCCTCGAAAACAAACGACGCAGGTGCCTTAAAATATGCTGCTCTGGTGCTCAGATTGCACATAACAATCTTGTTTTTCGGAGAAACAGACGCCACAACGGATTTGAAATCAAATCCTTCGATTGTATTTACAAATCCAAAGTCTCAACTGTCATGTTTCTTCTGAAACAGAGAAAGGAAAGTGTAAAAAAATGTCTGTATTAATGCCGAATTCATCTAAAGATTACAATGTCCGGCAAAGAATAGCAACACATTCGTCAGCACTGTTCAGTCCTTGAAGATGTCCTGTATTAATCCCCGTCCAAGTGCTTCAGCCTTCACCTTGTAGGCTATTGAATCAGAGGTAATATGATGCAGTGTAATAAAAAAGACGCTCAGCTTGAGGACTTTCTGCAGAGGTTTACAAGGTTTACTCGGGAGGAGGCAAAGAGAACCAGACAATAACTTCCAGTTCCTTATCATGGACTGGACTCCTTTTAAAAGTCAGTGGTGTCATGCAGAACCATCTTATCAAGCCCCTCATTGAAGCAGGTGCTGAAAAGTGATATTCGCTTCAGAGTATCTGGTTTCTACAATATCTTGTGTGACGGACTCTATAGATAACGTATCGAATGGCTCGTTGTTCCAGACCCTGGAGTCGATAGCCGACGCAGTGTGTCCTTACCAACCGCTCTCAGTCGCTCTCCTGGATGATAACGCTTTTGTTTGATGCGGGTTTCGTTGCTATATAAGCTTCGTCTTTTCGGGACGGGGTTTTGTGTTTCCTCAGGGTTCATGGGAACGGCGGCGCGAAAGAGGGCAACGTCTGGATGTAAATACAACACCCCCAGTCTTCCTCAATCAACACCAGGAAGGCCTTTGCTTCGCTTCAGGTTTCAGGCGAGGAAAAAAGAAAAAAAACCCAATCTGTGAAAGATTAGGAACCACATTTTAAACGGTAAACACAACATTGGGTATGTCATGTCGCTAATCCTATTTGAAGCAATAATCTGATTACGGGAACAGTTATATAAAACTCTGATCTCATTATTTTCATCAGAATAAGAGGAGAAATCATAAATTGATTGGCACAAGCGGAAACTAAGAGGTCCATTTCAACACTTTTCCAGAGCTCTCGATCGTTTCACATGATCTTCTTCAGCAGATGTAGTTGATGTGATGTTGTAAACGTTTCAATTTCAGCTACATGATGTGATTGAAAGCGACTAAATGGACGCTTGTGAAGAGGTTGTGCTCAGCTGGTGTTTTCCAAGATGGAGAATTAAGTCTAAGCCCTCCAGTTACACAACATATTAAAAATGTTTTCTTTCATTTTGAGACCCGCTCGTGTCTAAATGGTCATACGAGAGGTTGACCACTATTACGGTGGCCACAACTCACATGAGCGAAGATCTGATGATTCACTCATCTGAGTCTCCTTCAGTTATCACCACGCACCTCTGATTTTTCCTTAATCAAGATCCATGCGTTACTCCTAAAGAAATTAATGAAAATGTCACAATGTTGAACCTGGATCCGTCTCTTTATCTGGATGCACACCTAAAACTTAATGAGGTCTGTTCTGGGGTGAAACCCATCCTCCATCTGAAGTTTGGTGGACAAAAAACATTGCCTCTGTACTGGAGAGACAACAAAGCACAGGTCTTTATGTAGTATATCTACACCAGGTACAAGTAGATATACTACAACGAGGTACACTACTACTGTATTTTTATTTATTTTTAAAATTATAATATTTTAGTATAATGTTTTTAGTTGCTTGATTGATTTAAATGTATTTAAAGAACAGTGTATCAAACACATATCAGGTCTCTACAGAATAAACTAATGTACATTAACATTTATTCTTATACTGACATCATTATGAAAATTACTGATGAATCAGAGTCGAGCTTTCTAACTGTGTCTGACTGGAGAACCGGCGAGGCCCCAGAGAAGTTTGTCCGACCCACAACAACAACAACCAAACCGAGATGCTCTCAGTATTAATAATAAATAATGCATTTCGTGTTATGCCGAACAGCAGGGCCATCCAGATACAGGACTTTGCTCCCCATAATCTTTCCTGCCCAGACCATTTTAATCCAGGGTCTGCTGGAATCTGTCCGTCGGACATCTACAAGTAGATGAAAACGTTCGCACCGAGGGCAGCCTCCTCTGGAGCCGGGCCCAGACCCCGACAAAACCCTCACCCATCTGTCTTCATCTGGCACCGCCGGCCGCGGTCAGAACCACAGCTAACATGCAACAGAGGCACGACTGATAGAGAGCGCTTCAGAAGTAATTTGAAATCATTTTTGAAGTCCTACTGATGTGCAGACGCCTCTGATTGGGCAGCGAAGGGGATGAGAGGTCGGTCTGAACTTCACACTCTCCCTCCATCACCTCCGATCTCACCTCTAATCCCAAACACGGCCGACATCTTAGCGTGCGAATGCACGGGCACGCCTGCACATCAGAATCAATTAGGCCCCGCTGCACGACGATGAGAAAATGCACCTTTGTGCTAATGCATCAAAGTGGTTGAAAGTTGGCAACTGTTCACTGTTTGTTTGCGCGCATGTGTGTGTGTCTGTGTGTGTGTGTGCTTACATGCCTCAGCAAGGAGGGCCACTCAAGGGCAGCATTAACCCAACAGGAGATCAAGTGGATGGTGTGTGTGAATGTATTTGTGTGTGTGTGTGTTCTCTGCAGGCTCGCCAGGGTCAAACGGAGCGGTATGTTAACATGGAGCATTAATCTCGCCTGGGCTCACATCCACATGTTGCACACACACACACACACAGACACACACACACACACATATTCCCTGAGTTGTCTGCGGCGAGCCGAGATGCCCACAAGTAAATTTTTAATCACAAGCGCTTCTAATCACTCAGGCCGTCTTAAACACCGGTCACGACCTCCGCTAACAGGCATCGTGCAGACCTGCTGATCCTCAGCTACAAGCGCCGCGTCCTTCTTTAAGAAATTCATCGTAGTTTGCTCGGCAGGTTAAACAACGGCTCAAGGTGACTGTGCTTCTGTCATCCAGACATTTCAAACAATGCTTCCTCCACGAGCACAGAGAATGTATAATAGAGGTCCTATAATACGGTCCAGTGTGCAGGATTTAGAGAGGTTTAGGAGCATAAATGGGATTTAATAATCATAATTATGCTTTCGTTAATGTATAATCATCTGAAACTAAACCTCGTAGGAGGCGGTAAGACGAGGGGTGTTCAGTTGGTACTCGACATTGGTATCTAGACCGGTTTTTGAAGATCTCGGTCTCATCTTTTGTTTTCTCACACAAAGAGGACTCTGGATTTTATTTCAAGACCAATCAAGACCTCAACCGCGTCTGTGCTTCACGATAGGGAAAAACACCCAGCTCGTAAAACTACGACGTGTGTTAAGTTGATTTCAGCTCCTTCCTGTTTTGCGTTTGATTGCTCACAGGAAAACATTTCCCTCTCATAACATTCATCCCTGCAACGCTTTCTGATTATTTCATCGAGACATTTTCTCATACATAACACATGGCAACAGACAAGAGGTGAATGAAGAGGATTAAATATAAATAAGGATATAAATGTGTAATCTGGGGGTGTTTTCATGTGAATGTGGATCCTTCAAGGAGAGAAACGTTTGCAGGTTTCACATATTTCTGTAAGTGTGTCAGGCAGCGTGGGACTCAGACCGGTCACGGTCTCGACTCGGTCTTGACACACTCCAGTCTTGGTCTCGACTTGGCCTCGGTTTAAGTGGTCTCGACTCCAACGTTGTCAGTCGGTTATAATCTGTAACCTCACTGCTAGAAGCCACTAAATCCTGCCAAAATAAGAAACCATATGTTTTTATTTCTTTGTTCTTAGATACATTTCTATACTTTAATTTTATGTATGTGGAGTGATCTACTTCTGGAGGCACTTACTAATTACCCATACTGTCTTCTGAACTTCCAAAACACTCAAGCGTCATGGAAACATCTGCAAAACAGCCTGACAGCTCGGACAAACAGAGGTATTTATGTCACATACCAACGTTTCTGAGTCATTTTAGCTTCCGGGCGTAGAGCAGTTAACGGCTCTGCTGTTTTGGCTCGGGGCCTGAAAACTACAGCATCTTCAGGGACAGTGTAGAGCGAGCAGCCACGGAGCTGTAAATCAAAGTCTAATATTGTATAAATAAACTCCTTTTTCGCAGAGCGGCGGCCTTTAAAGGGCGCCCTCAGTCTGAAAAGACTTGCGATGAGGTTTCACACAACGATGCAGTGAATCCTAGTCAGCACACTTTATCATATTGACTATTTTTAAGGGGCTTGTGTTGGTTTGTGTGCGTGTCGCTGTTCTACCCTCCTCGCCTCCATTGTTATTTCCCCGCTTTGCTATTCTCCAAACAGAGCGCACATTCATCATTCGGTCTTGTGCCTTTTCTTGTGGACATGCCGAGGAGAAAAAAAAAAAGAAACCTTTTCAGGTCTGTGCTTGTAAATGACCTGCCGCAAAAAGGGTTTATTAAGTCACCTCCCCTCCCTACTCCTAACCTACTTCCTGAAGACACAAGAGGAGGACAGGGACGGACACAGAGAGAGGAGACAGGACAGGAATGCACACATGTATGGAGGGGAAAACATCGCACGACGTCGGATGCCAAGGTCTCGAAAGACGACACTGAAGGCGGCTTACGGTGGCGAAACGGGCGACAGCTCAGGTGGACATTCCTGCAGCGAGCATGCCAAGCGCACGCCCTCCGAAAATACTACTCATTTTGCTGCTTGGTGAAACTGCACATTTCAGTAGGCTGTTACTGCGACCGGCTCCGGGTGCATCCGTGCCACAATCACGCCGTTTAATCAGATACTCGTTATGCAACACCTGGCAGGTGGATGGAATATCTTGGCAAAGGACTTGGTGCTGCCAAACACAGATTTCTTTAAATAAATTGTGAGGTACAATGTGAGAAAATGAGCCTTTTGTGTGCACGGAAAAGGTCTTCGTACTCTTGATTTAACTTGGGAGCCAAAACAAAAGTTTTTGTTCTGTGTAGCTACAAAACAAAGGTAAACGACTGACCTCTGGCCAACTGAGGTTAGACAGAATGCTAGCTTTAGCTTAAGCTAATTTACCAACTTTTTCCTGACCTGTTTCCTGTCACTGACAATCAATGTTTATACTTCATCATCTTGTGATCAGTAGTTGAGTATTGTGCATTAGTAGATGTCCTTACACAACTCAGTATTGTATCTGGTTTCATTTCCATATCACTGGTGGCCGGTTAATTAAAAAAATGTTCAGGTTTTAGGTATTCCAGGTTCACACAACAGACTGTTTGTTTCCTGTAAATGCAAGTCAACTTTTACGCTCCGACGTCGTCATAATTGTACCACAAGTAGCTAAATCGCGCCATAAAAAAGGTACCACCGGTTAAACTAGCCTCGCTAAAAGCTAACTAGCGTAGCTCAGATGCCATTTAAATTGTCCAAAGTCCGGAGAAGCCTCCTGTCACCTGTCTGGTTTTATTCTACAACTTTTATCACAACTTTGACGTCAACTTATGAAAAAAGGGAGTAAAATCAAAAGTGTCTAGCTAGCTTTAGCTTATTTATAATTTTTTCCCCCGACCTGTTTGATTTCTCTATAAATTAAAAACAGTTTTTATGCTCTAACATCTTAGTAACTGACTTTGTTATACCACGAAGTAGAAATCGAGCCACAAAAAAGGGAACTTGTCTGGCTAAAGGCTAACTAGCGTAGCTCAGATGCCATCTAGATTGTACCAAAGTCCTGAGTAGCTTATCAGTTTTTATATCTTTGAGGCACACAATTAACATTTTACAACTTTTATTGCTGTTATACACATAAGCTTCGGCCCCTTTTATCGCACCTATTAAAGCAACTGTTCGCCTTCGTCCGGCAGAATTATCGTAAAAGTTGTAAATGTGTAACCAACTAGTAAAACCCTCACCCATCCGTGATCAAATCATAACCACAGAACAAAAGAACGGCTGTGAACGAGATTCATCTACCTGTAGGTATTTTCCCCGTCTTTTTTGTGCCTCGTGATTATCTGCTGAAAGGTGAAAAGGTGAAGTTTAGCTGATTCTCAATTACGAGAAAGGGAACGAACTCTCACGTTTGGGAAGCCGGGGAAAGCAACTTTTGTGCATTTTCTGTTCGATAAATGACTTAATTCATTGATCAGTTGCGATGTGTGTCTTGTTGTCTGCTTGTGTGGAAGAAGGACTCCTCCTCTTGTGGATTTTTCACCTATTCAATGATTTTTTTGCATGAGTTTTGCATCATTTTCTCTCAGCTGTCAAACATTTAATTAACTTATTGTTCCATCTTATTTTCTTCCTCATCTCCTTCATCATCAGTCACTTCAGTGCTGTCAGACTCACAGACACAAACCTGGATCACATGTAAATTGATCTTGCAACAACAACAACAAAAAAAAACTTCAGCCAACTCACATCCAATCCAACTAATGGCGAGCAATCAAATCTGCGTTATGGTAAAAAAAAATATATCGAACAAGGGGGCGTGCAACAATTGGAGGGGCTGCAGGTCCAATCTAATAAAAGCTCCAGATATAAATAGTGTGTGTGCACAAAATGATCCTAATCCGTGCGTGCGGTTTTAATTAATTTGCCGGCATGTAGGTGTTCACACTCATAATCTGAAGCGAGCAGGGTTGAAATCAATCATCCCCGACGAGCCTGGGGCGCTCAAGGAGACCATCACGATAAACACCCCCCACCTCCTCTCTCTCTCTCCCCGTGTCTCTGCCCTCATCATCCTCCTCCCAGGACATAAACAACCACAAAAACCTCCTCAAGGGGGGGGGGGTCGGTCTCGATACGTGTGCCAGATCAGATTAGATATTTGGATGAAATCACTCCGCCAAGTGTCACCCATTCATCCAGAAATCCGCCGCTTTTTTCTGGTGCGTAATTGAGCGGAGGCACAACAAACCTTTTTTTTTTTTTTACCACAGCGCTGCCAGACACGTCTACTACACTACTCTACTATGGGGATTAAAGGCGCCATGTAGGACAGGGATGCTGAGAATTACACAATGGGAACACACCGTCACCCACCTTTGTCATCGCGGAGCTGGGATGTGATGTGACGGTCGCGGCGGTGATTTCTTCCCCCCGTGGTCGCGGCTCCGTGTCCCCGGCCAGCCGGCTGCGTGCCCCCGCTCTGCTCAGCTCTGCTCTGCTCTCCTCTTCTTCTTCTTCTTCTTTCTTCTTTTTCTTTTATTTTTCAGGACAGCCTCCGCTCCACCGCCGCCGCCACCTCCACCTCCTCCTCCTCCTCCTCCTCGCCTACAGTTGGCTCTCCTTCACCGGGTTCGGTGGTTGTTCAGGTGTCGCAGTCAGTGAGGCGGCGGAGCGGCTGTCTGTCTGTCATCACAGGCTCCCCGCGACTCATGTGCAACAAAACGGGATGGTCCTCTCTCTCTCTCTCTCTCTCTCTCTCTCTCTCTCTCTCCAGCCAATGCGCGCGCGTCTGTGCCTGTCATGCGTGCTCGCTCGGCTGCAGTACCCCGTCTGTCCCGTGCTCATTATCATCTGGCTCATTCCTGTAACACTTTCACAACGAGGTGCGCGCAAAACATGTGAGTAGTTACTGAGGAACGAATCAGGAACGACTCAGTGAGGACGGATCCAGTCGGTTCCACTTAATCCTGTGATGACTTTTTACAGTGTAGCAACGTTATGAACCTGAAATTGAGATACGCCTCCTTTAAAAGTCTAGTGTGCAGTTTGTTTGCATGGCACGGTTCAACTCAAAGTGCTTTAACGTTACATTAAAGGACATTAAAGACTTGAGGCCACCGGACCCAGAAGTCGTCCATGTCGTTTATTTCATTCTTTCTTTCACCAAATGAAAAAAAAACAAGGGGTTAAACCGTCAGATTCCCGCTTTAGTTTCCAGATTCTGCCTGGTTTTGAGGTCCAGAGGTTGATGACAGTGTTGCCAGATCTGGCAAGAGAAATACGCAACCAGGTTTATGAAAACAAGCCCAAGAGAAGTGACGTAGCTTAAAAAAACGACAGCTACAAAAACTTTATCTAAGAGAGAGTCCAATTCAGTATATTTTGCATTTTATAAGAAATGAATCATCATCATATTTTTCTTTACGAGTCTAAACAAAAATGAACAAAACCAACCGGACAACAACAAATGAGGAGGAATAAATGAATAGAAATGAAAGCAAACAAGCCCAAAAAACATTTTCGCGTACTTTATTGTGAAATGTTACCCTTATTTCCTCGACATTGTGCTTGGAAATATAAACGCATCTGTCATGCAAATAAAGTTCATTTGAATTTGAACTAGAGCGTGACAGCTGTAATCATGTAAATACAGTCCCCAGTCAGGGGCGCATTTTAGTGATTAGTGGGCCCTACAGGCAGAAGCAGTCGGGCCCCCCTCAATGCATTACCCTCACCTGTTCCCCTAACAGAGGATGTTACAGGTATTAGTGAGGACAGGGGCGTAGCAATGAAAAACTGGGCCACACCAAGCCGATTTTAGCTCCTGTCTCTTTAAGACCCCCTGCTCTGCTCTGATTGGCCAGCTCACACACGCCTGAGCCGGCGCTGCTCACCGGGTCTCAGGTCGGCATTGTTCTGATCTCAGCTTCCAGTTAGCGTCACTTCTGCTGTGAACATGTAAACGTGTGACACGGTGACGTGGCGTGATGTCACAAAGTCACGGAATCAAAGGCGGGGCTGCTGACGAGGCGTTTCAGGAGCAGTGTTTTCTGTGGGAGAGAGGAGCTCCTGTTGTCAAGCAGTGAAAAACTGTCTCTGGGCTTCATTCATTCTGGTACCTTTGTTGGCCCTCCTCACATGAGGGCCCTGTATACTCACCCCCTGTTGATTGTAAATGGATGCATGCATTTCCTGCTGTTCCCAGTACTTGTGTGTTTATTTGCTTATCAATGGAGGTACTCGTCAGCCCGTGAAAACCAATAAGTCCTCTCTAAATAGACAATAAAGGAGACAGGAGCTAAAACAGTCTGAGGGGGGATACAGTGCACCTGAAAACCATTTTTATTGACCCATCCAACCACTGCGACCGTCCCCTGTGGACTCTTTGACAACGTCAACATCCCGACGGACAAGAGTCTGTTTTTGATATTCTTCTTCTTCTTCTTCTTCTTCTTCTTCATGTTTCAGATCTGCTCCTCTGCCTCTTTAATGGCCTCCTGCAGGAGCATCCTGGTGGCTTAAAGGTTTTAAGACACAAGCCCAGCTGAAGATCTGTGTTGCATGTCAGCCTTTATATCTCCTTCCCCTCATTTCCAGTCCAAAAAACAACTTTTAAAAGTGCATGTTTTTCTTGCGCCCTAGTTTGCATAAGCTCACATTTACATGTATGTATATAGTAGATTAATTTGACCTTTCTGTATATTATTCACAGTGAGTCGCTGCCACTCAACAGCAACTTTATTGAACTTCCCGGCCGTTGCTGGGGACCTTATTGTGATCTCCCATTAAACCCCACTGTGTTTTGACGTCCCCCTCTGTAATTGCTAGATGTTTTTCCATCGGGGCTGAGGATGCTTGCTGGATCACGACAGACAGATTGTTTGAGTAATGATCCTGACTCCGGGGCGTAATGATTAAACGAGGTATTGTGCGTTTCGCTGGTCACACTGCGGCATATCGCCTCCTCCATACGGGTCATTATTCCAGGGAGGAACGGTGGTGTTTGATTAGGCAACTCTGTCTCTTCTTCCTATTGATCCCTGCTGTGATGAGCTGTAGAGTTTGTCCATAGCTTGTTAAACACCCAGCTGGCATTATAATTAATAGTTTTTCAGCAATAATGCACGACACCACCGCGCTGAACGGGCGATATTTGTTTAGGCGGCTGTTTTTCTGATCGATCGGACGCTTTCTTTTGTTTCCTCCGCTGCTGCTGCTGTCGTTCTTTGTGGCCTGTGATTGATTTAATTGGGAAACGAGGGAGATGTTTCTAAAAATGAAGCATACAATTTTATCTTCCTGTAAAGTGCAAGCGATCTTTTCTTTTTCACTTAAAAAAATACATTACTGCGCTGGTATTTATCTCAAAAGCAATCTCGGTTTTGAAGACAGTTCTTAATCGGTCACTCCCTGCTCCTGAAAAATAGGAATAGTAATATGTTAAGATCCACAATCCTTCTCTACCCATCCCTATAATTACTTTTATTGACTTCATCCACACAGGAATCAGGCCAAAATGAAATGAGGGGATCATTTTTGCTTCACTCTACACAGGAATTTAATTTAAAAAAACGCTTCTTGTGCTCTGAGGCTGGTTAATATAATAAAAGCCAAAGCAAATCTTCATCATTTTCTCCCGTGTCTGAATGCTCCTGACCTGTCTTCTGTATTTTATCTAAAGACTGAAAAGAAGTGAAACCAGGACAAAGTCACACACCGTGAATTTTCACAAACATGGCCCCTGCTCCCCTGTACAGCCTGCAGAGGCGGTGGGGGCACCGCTGCTAGACGCCGTCCCCCGGACACGCTTGGCTTCATCTTCCATTTGAGCTGTCAGGGCGCAATCAGCAGACATGGAGAGCACTCTGGCAGGGCTGTGACATTACTCTGACCTCTGCGGGGTCCCTAACACCGCTAACAGGGCCCCGCCGCTCCTCCTCTCGGGAGCTGGATGAAGTCAGCGTCATGAGGTTGTGGACGGCGTTGTCGGTAAAGAACAGCCAGGGTCAGCGGTGCGATTCCCTGCAGGGTTTGTGTGGCACGCCGAATGTGCTTTCAACTCTTTCTATCATTGAATTTTTATTGCCCTCTGCAACCTGTCAGCTTCCAGCAAAGAAATATTTGTTATATACGACGTGGACTTGAAAAAGAAACATTAGCTTTCATAGTTGTTGTGTTTTCGGTGCAATATGTCAGAATTCTAGTTGAAAACATTCCACAAATCAACTAAAACCTTCAAAACATGTGAAGAAATAACAGTTTTTTGCAGAGATGTCTACTGAAGTTTGCATGCTAACCAGCTACCTTTGGCCCATTGTGGTCAAAAGTTCCTGTCCGAAGTAGTGTTAACACCAACACTCCCCAGCTCCCAGTCTGGACCACTAGATGCAAGGCTACCTGAGCTAACAGAGCTAACTAGCTAACAACAGCGATACAGCTGGCCAACTTTTACATTTTTCACTTTTAACATCATTCTGTAGAGAAGCAGACCTTAAACTAGCAACTGAGACCATAAACTCATTAGGAAACTGTTTAATGAGGTTATAAATCAGACAAGTAGGGTCATTTTCTCATAAGCTTACATACAATCAGACTTCTTTTTGCAACCAGTGGAGCCAAGAGATAATAGTTCGATAGTAAACAACAACAACAACAACAACAACACTCCCCTGGCACTCTGAGCTCCCATCTGAGACAGCTACTACGACTGCTAGCTGCACATTTCACTGAGCGTACTAGCTAATAGCAGCCACAGCTAGCAGCAGTTAGCGGTTACTCTGGTGATATGCTGCCCCCTAGTTGTTTGGAGTATGAATTTGACAGGTGGCCAATTCTTGCACATTGCACCTCGGGTCAAAGGTCGTTCCTGACCTTGGACGCAGTAATTCACATCACTAAGTCGACTTTGTTGCGTTTTCTGCTTTTTCTCGAGCGTCGTCTTGATCTGGCTGTGTTTTCTGTTTGCACTCGATTGTTTTTAGGTGTTTTACTCGCAGCTCTAAACACGGTGCTCGCTGTGCTTCCTCCCTGAAACGACGGCTGCTTCACCTTCTTGAAGTTTTTAATAAGAAAGTATAACAGACTCCAGGTCGGTACTAATGGGGTGGAGGATAGGGGCTCATTTAGTACAAGATAAAACCTCCACTGTTCCACACGGGGCTGTCAACACTTCCTGTCAGCACTGCCGCACACTGCCCTCCACACACACACAGACACACACACTTTCTCTTTGTCAAATTTTTTCGTTTGCTGTCTTCTCTCATTTTCGTCCACCTTCCTCTTTCCCATTTTCTCCCTCCCTCCTTCGTCCTCCTCTTGAATCTGCTGTGGACAGTGTTCATGTACTACTGATTAGGTTTCACTCTGCTCTCTCTCTCCTGTGTGTGTGTGTGTCTGTGTGTGTGTGTGTGTTCCTGTACGTATATGTGTGTTAATGAAATCCCCCCCCTCCCCAGGGCTCAGGTGTCACCGCAGCCCTCCCCTTCACTCCTTTGAACGGAGAGCTCAGCGCCGAGGATCAACATAAGGGCAAAGGTTTTCGACAGTTTCCCATGTACCGAATAAATTAAACGCCGTTGTGTGGGCGATATGTGCGTGAGGAGGAAAAGGACTCGCACAAAAGGCTCCGCTGATGTGTGTTTGAGCCTGGCTCGCAGTGGCTCAGCCCCTCGTAAAGCCTGTGGTCATATTACCGAGTGTGGGGTCAGAGGTCAAAGCCAATGAGCCACCAGATACAGAAGGAGCTGTGTTCTGGCGGAGCTGCCGCTCAGCTTTCTTCTGTGTAAAACATCGGCCTCTCTGTGTTGTTTTGACAAAACGGCGGCCGTGTTTTCTGGATCAGCGCGCGCCGAAGACAGCGGCGAATGTGTGTCAGTCTCCGCACTTATCATCCCAAATTTAGTCGCAGGTGGTTTGATTTAGAAGCTTTTATTTTAGACTTTGCGACCCAGATTTTACGCCACATCACGGTCATCTGCCATCTCCCGTGGCTTATCTCCGCTATTGGAAAAGATGCCAAGATGAGGTATGACAGGGATGTATGGGAAACACACACACACATACGAGTATCCTCTGAGCCTCTAAAAACCTGAGATGCAGTCATCGGCTTAGTGGTGGTCTCTCCCGTAGCTTTAATCTCCAGATCGACTTTGTAACGATAATCTATAAACATTATGAAATTGCAGGAAGCAATCATCATTACAGCCTACAACCTTCATGGTGGTTTATCCATACGCTGCAATCTTATCGTGTCCAGATAACCCCCCCTCCTCCCACGGGCTGACCCTGATGAAAAAAAAACAGCACATGGCCATAACTGTTTCTGCATTCCCATCATGTTTTGGTGTATTTATAAACCTATTTTACATCATAGATCACCATTTTATGACTTGTTTTTCCAGCTATAGCATAAAAAAGCAGCTTGAAGTGATCTAAAAGGCATTTTTTACATCAAATTCATGATGTTCATGATTTTTTCAGGTATTTTATTTTCTGGATTGGCTGCAATAATACATTCCCGTCTGGTTATTTTGAACTCAAATGATTTTTTCGCACTATATCACAACATATAATGATAGGCAGTGTTGTAAAAAGTACCCAAAAGTCATACTTAAAGACTTTGTGTTAAACTTTGGTAAAAGTGAGAGTCACCCACATGATTAGTACTTGTCTTAAAGTATCTCATATTAAATGTATTTGAGTATCAAAAGCAATTCAATATCAAAAAAGAAACAGCTAACAGCTGCCCTTAGCTAGTTAGCTCAGTTAGCCATGCAGCTAGTGGTCCAGACTGGGTACCATGGCAGTGTTAGTGTTCACACCGCTAGCACAGGGGTTAGATTGTCCCTAGTTGTAAAACACAATTAAAACATCCAGCTTTCAACGGTCAGTATCATAAAATCACAATATCACAACAAACACACCACACCGCGTCACCACACACGTATAACCTTCATCAAAGTACAATAAGCTAAAACTTGGTTTGCTTTTAGCCAGCACTTAACCTCATTAAGTGATTTTATATCTGGAGTTTGTTTGATTTCAGCTGATAATGTGTTCCAGAGTTGACAGCATTTCCCGGAGAAAGCCTGATTATCCACATTTAGATCTACGATGTGGTATTTTACAGTTACCACTCAACATTCCCCCTGGTTACCCTGTTACTGTCTTATCTTTGGATGTATCTGTATCTTATGAAATGTGGTGCATTATTATAAATAATGGTATAAAAATGGTTCCATATTCACAAACTAAGCAACCACTGATACACAAAAATAGCCTTATTTCACTGAAGGAGTCATCTGCTGCTACTTTTAAGCTATTTTTTTACGTTTTACACTTTCATAATATTACTTATATATTTTTAAAAATGTGTGTTGCAGTATTTCATCTTAATTTTTGTCATTTTAAACTAATTAAAACTAATTAAAACTAATAAAGGCGAGCAAAAACACCACAGAAAGTCATTTGTCTTCTCCACCAGTCTGAACAGAGAGCCTGCAGTGGCGGCGCGTCGGCACGTGGCGGCGGTAACGTGCGGCTTGCGTCACTGTGACCTCACAAACATGGCGGGTGTGTCGGTTTAACTGGTGACCCGTCTCGAGAGGGGTCCTCGGCAACTGTCCGCTAACCAGGAAACAAATCCCGAGCACGCTGCTCATCGATCCAAGTCATGTATCCGTGTATTAATGTTGACGTGGCTTGTACAACACGGAGATGCCGGAATCTGCGACCCGCAAACCACTTCACAACGACCGCTACTGAGCACGCAGTGACAGCGTAGGTGACTGTGTCGATGCCTGTCCAAAAAAACCCCGCAACTGTCAATAAACCGTCCAAAACTGCATGTTATCGGCCTTATATCTCTGTCATGATTGTCTGTTTTACTACTACTTTTTGATTTAGTTGTTTGAGTTATTTTTATTTTCGCTTTGAGACGGCATTCTCGGACCCGCACCAGCTAAACTGAGCACCAGTTAAACCGTCACACCGGCGCACGTTAACATGTACAGCCGCGTCGCTTCCGTTTCTCGAAAAGTGGGAAGTTGTCTGTTTAACTCAGTTTTGGTCGCTCAGGCGGCGACGTGCGGCCACAAAATGGACTCTGAGAGACCAACGAAGGTTTGCCAGCGACTTCATCACGTTTTTTAGCTGCGTCACCGCTTCATTTGAGCCGTGTCAAAACAACAACAATGCCTAACATCCATATGTTTTTAGCTAGTAGCTAACAGGTGTTTCGTGTCCTGTGTCTTTCCTCCACAGCTGGAGTTTGCGGTGCAGATGACATGTGAGAGCTGCGCAGATAAAGTCAGAGCTGCTCTGGAGGATAAACCAGGTAATAAAGCTTTTAGCTTGTAGCCTCTGACACTGCTCCTTGTACAGTAACAGTGCTGTGATGGCTGTCATCTGCCACTGACAGCTCTGTAACGGTCTGTGGTTGTGCATGACACAGCTGAGGACCATGACTCAGCAGATGAAGCTATCTTCTGACCTTTCTTCATGCATTCCTGTGCGCAGTATACATGTTAGTATATAATATGCCAGTATAGAGGCATGCTTAGGCTTTTTATATAACACATTACAGCACAAGTGACATGTGCAGACTTTAATGGGCACAGGTTTTGAAGCACACAATGTAGAATTAAAAAGATAATATCCCCAGAACACTGTTTGAAGCTAGAGAGGTTGCAGGGTCCGCCACATATAAACAAAGTAAAACAGTATGGAGCTGTGTTGTCCTTTAGGTTCAGTTTGTTCAGTCATTAAAACAAAGAGAGGCTTATTTAGGCTTAAAAATCAGTCAATGAAGATCTTTCTCTTCTGATTAAAATGTCTTCCCCAAAACTACACAGTGCACCTTTAAAAGTTGCAATGTGGAGTATTCTTGTGATGGAAATGTATGTAATGTTTACATTCAGTTTAACTCACCACAACACGTTGTAAGGATCCGTAAGGCTCAGAATAAGTAAAGATATTCACATCTTTACTAGCTATTAGTTTTCTTCCCTGCCCTCAAAGGAAAAATGAGCAGCTGGCAGCAGGAGTGTGTTTAATGTTGCTCATGTGCTCGCATGTGCATCCTCATGCACATACTCACAACAAACAAGACAGGGACCCACTCTACCGGTGGTCACAAACCCATTTACAGGGTTAATTTAAGTAAACACAGTTAAATAAAACGACTTTCTCAGAATATTGTTTCTCTCTCTAGTACCATATTTCTTTCCAGGAAACTCTCAGACCAGACCTGGCAGCCGAGGGGCCTAATGTGGCCCTTTAACGACCTCATTAAGGCCCTTTCATCGTTTTGTCAGCAG
The DNA here is from genome assembly GCF_965226575.1 of Pagrus pagrus. Lineage (NCBI taxonomy): Eukaryota > Metazoa > Chordata > Actinopteri > Spariformes > Sparidae > Pagrus > Pagrus pagrus. Next base: position 7,897,595 of record NC_140204.1, on the reverse strand, counting down.
GCATATTAACTCATTCATTAGTTACGTCTGTTGCTGAGCACAAAAATATTATTATGCAGCATGCATTCCTGTCTGTTTTCCGTCGTGTGTCTCTGTGTGTGTGTTTGTATCTATCTGATGATCATTTCCATCGCTGTTAACGCGTCTGCAGGAGTGAAGTCTGTCAGTATCGATGTCGGTAAGGAGGAGGTGTTGGTGGAGGCTGCTCTGACCAGCGCAGAGGTGCAGGCTCTGATAGAGAGCACTGGACGGAGGGCCGTGCTGAAAGGCATCGGAGGATCAGAGCAAGGTGAGAAACCACAAGATAAGACGATAACAAACTTCACTTCTTTTTGTAGCGTATAGAGTATCTCAAATTCATTCCCACCTGAGGGTGACGAAGACTCAGATGTAGTTAGCAAAATGGGATGATTTAATCTCATTTGGCTCTTAAGTCTACGCAACAACAGCGTGCAGCACTTCCTCTTCCTTTCTGTGTTTACTGACAAAATGCAAGCCAGTTTTGGAGGAGCATGCTGCCACCCACTGTGCCTAAGTGGTGCACTTGTTAAGTTGTTGAAACCAATTTGGCTTCATATTATCTGCTCAAGTTATCGGCTATAATTCAAACAGATACTGATATACAACTGCTAATTACATTTCCCAATATCAGGCTGATAATTTACCAGGCTGGTATTTATCCTGCACCCCTAGTGTTAGTGTTTAGCATTGTTTACATCCATGTTTGCTTGCTAGTCTTCGTCTTTACTGCCTTCGCTGGCACTTAGCATGCAGTCCCGATCAAACAAGATTCAGAAGACTTCAAAAAATGCCCATGGAGAAAGCAATGTTTTGGCATTTCTAGTGATGCGTCCTCGTGTGGTCAGCTTCTATCTTGGCATATTACTGCCACCTGCAGATCAGGGGAATAGTGTGAAACCTTTTGCAGGAGTGTGTATGTCCATCACTCATACAAAAACAGATCCATACTGTTACTAGAGGTCAAAAACTCCACAGGGAACATTTAAGCATGATACATTATGATAATTTAGCCTTTAGTGGTTGGATACATTTGCAGACTGAACCTGTTAATGGCGCTGTCATTGATCTCCCTGCAGAGCAAAGATTAATAGACTTAAATGCAGCTTCAGTTGTTGAGACTCTGCTGCTTGTTCACACGTATCTTTAAAACACATCCTGGACAAACACATCACAGGTTGAACGCTCTAAATAGAAGTGTGATTGCGCCTTTTTTGCATCCTGATCACATTGCAGCAGCACGTTAACCACAGCCATCCTCTGTTGTTATGGCTGATTATACCCCTTCACGACGTATCAGACAAGGATTTTAAGTCTGTGTTCTTGCTGATATAAAAATAGCTGCATGTGTGATGTTTCTGTACAGTTTCCCTCAGATAAAAATCACATGTGAGCTGAGAAACATAATCTGATCGCTCGTGACACATTCGTAATGCATTCTTATTCCATGTGTGATGTGAAGAAGTGTGAAGGAGCTCACTTGTGTGTTTTTGTGACAGATCTGGGTTCAGCAGTGGCCATGATGGCCGGTGTGGGAAAGATCCAGGGGGTGGTGCGTTTCCTGCAGCTGTCTGAAGGCCGCTGCTTGATTGATGGGACCATTGATGGGTTGGAGCCTGGAAATCACGGCCTCCATGTCCACGCACTGGGGGACCTGACGCTGGACTGCCTCAGGTAGGGATTTCGTATCAGTGTCTTGGCCTTGTTAAAGTTTTTTGTACAATTTATGACAGAGATTTATTTAGTTTGAGCTCCAGGTGCGGTGCTGTTTACGGCATTTCAAATTGAACTACCTGGGCACTGATACAAGATCCAAAATGATGTATTATATAAAGTAGGAGAAGCCTCTGGTTCAGAAAGTATTTTTCCTCACTGTCCAGTTCTCATCGATCCCCACGATGACGCTCCAAAGCCATATTTCAATACCAAGTGTCCAGAGCTTTGAGTCCCAGGTTAAATCACGCAAAATAAAGCAGGAAAGATTGTCAGATCTTACAAAACTTTCTGGTTGAGTTGAGAGTAGTATGCTTTCAGTAGTTTGAGTTGAAAATGTGCTGCTGCATCCTCCAGCCAGTGTGTTATGAGATGGTGATGTAGGCTTTTTATTCGAGGAGAATGAGTTGCAGTGCAGAGGCTGCAGATGACACTCGACATTGTTTTCCAGAGGAATCGTGTATAATATGAAACCCATGAGCCTCAGTTTTCTATTGTTTTGGAGACAAAGTCAGTCAGAGGGGTTCAGTCAGAGCTGTAATTATTGTTTCAACTGGAAACAAAAACTCTTTAGTTGAAGAATTCATCCAGAATGGACCCAGAACCAAAAACTTTTTAAACCTTATGAGCTTCTGCTTTCCATCAGCGGCTCTCATAACAACATTTTCTTCAGTCCAACAACTATTTGTCATGACAGAGACCGGTCCTCAGAGTCTAATGATACTGAGAAATATAAAGACACAGGAAGTTTAGTAGCAACCTAACATGTATCATCCCATCATCTTTTGTATTGCTGAGCTTTAAATGAAATTACATTTCTTCTTTCTCACAGTTGTGGCGAGCACTATAACCCCTTTGGAAGACATCACGGTGGTCCGGGGGACTCTCAAAGGGTACAGTCATATCCGATCTTTAATACTCTATAAAACTATATTAGTTTTAGAGACTGCTTGCCTGGACATTTAGATGTAAGGGGCTCAAGGAGCGAAACATAAAGTAAATAATGGATCCTCTGATCATAAATCCCAAAAGTCCCTCCTGAGATTTAATAAAACTTCGACACAAGCCAAATATAAGATGTGATGCCCCTCTCAGACGGCCAGATCTGTCCCACAGGAGTCGTCCTGAGCTTTTCCAGGTGCTAAATTTCCAGTCAAGTGTGTGAAAGAGCTACAAGTTAAGCGTCCATGCTGCATCCTTGTGTATTTACGTCTAAGGTGTCAGTGTTATTTACTCACTGTGTGTCATGTGGAGATCATGCGTTATTCTTCTCACGTGCGGTAATGTCGTCGTTACAGCATGTAGGTGATCTGGGGAACGTTGTTGCTGGACCAGACGGCAGAGCTTCATTTCGACTAGAGGACAGTCAGCTAAAGGTAACACACACACACACAGCCATAGTTTGCACTGATAGTAAAGCTGGTAAATGCAGCATATTAAGCTTTACAATGTTTTGGGAAGCAAAGATGTCATAGGTCGACATTTAAGCGTTTGATTGCCTGTTTATTGATACCTTGACGCCCACGCTGCAGGTTTGGGATGTGATTGGCCGATCGCTGGTGGTGGATGCGGGGGAGGACGACCTGGGTCGAGGCGGTCACCCTCTCTCCAGACAGACTGGAAACTCTGGGGAAAGGTAAAAGAGTAAGAGTAAGGAAAGAGCGCTCTTAACGAGCAGCTGCCGATTTTGATTTCACTCCATCATTTTTCCCTTCCTCTACAGACTGGCGTGTGGGATCATCGCTCGATCGGCAGGTCTTTTCCAAAACCCCAAACAGATTTGTGCCTGCGACGGGGTCACGCTCTGGGAGGAGAGAGACCGGCCGATAGCGGGCAAAGGTCGGAGCAAGGCCAACACAGAGACACCGACAGCGAACCTCTGAAACCTTTGGTCACAAACAGCGACCACGTCTGTCACATCTGTGTTGGACAGTTTGAACAGAAAGAACGCCTTGAAGAGAAATGCACTGGCATTTGTTGACAGAGGGTGAAGCGAGGAAGACGAAGCACTGAGGAAGATGTTTCCAGACAGCTGGAGAGACGACCAAAGAAGAGTGGCCTTATTTTCTTGAAATATTCCTGTGTGGTTACAATCAAATTCTCTTACAGCCACAGTTAGCGTCCTCTGAGGATCTTTAAAGCACTAAAGCAGATTAAAATGGCCTGGGAGTTTGTAAAGGTCACCGCTGATGAGCTAGATGTCCGTTAATACTGTTATATGTTTGTATAACATATAACCGCCTCTGACAAGACTGTCTCATCACTGTCCCAATGGATGTGCTTTAAGATTTGAAGTTTCCATTTTGGCTGTATACTGGCTGACATAGATAAGCTTCAAATTGCTATTAAAGCGCCTAAATTAATTATGCAAGCCTCGTTAAACAGCGGTAGTAAAAACATCGTGCTACTCTCATCACATCAGATAACTCTGTGATTCCCAGGCAGGGGTACTTGTACAGTCCAGTTGATACAAAAGGAGATTATGATTTGTTAAAAAACATTAAAATGAATCTATTTTTCAGTTTTGGAGGAAAATCAATGAACAAATAGGATTTAAACATGCTGTGATGCCGAGGCCGGCTCCACAGGATGCGTTTCTTTCAGGGCCGGGGCAATATATCGATATAAGATTGTGATATGAGACTATAAGTCATCTCAGATTTTGGATATGGATCTATTGTGAGAAGGCATTAGTGTTGTCTTATCCTGGTTTTAAAGGCCGCATTACAGTAAAGTCATTTTCTGAACTTACCAGACTGTTCCAGGTGTTGTGATGCTTACCTTTACCCACTAGTCATTATATCATCATTACTGCCTATTAACAATAATTCATTTTGTGAAAGCACCAGTAGTCATCACTACAGTATAGTCGCAATATTGCTGTCGAGGCATTTGATATAAAATATCATGTTTGATTCTGTTGCCCAGTCCTTGCATTTATGAAGTGCTTTTGAGAAAATGTCAAAATATTGAGATATATATCATATATTTCGGGATAAAACCTAAAAATATTGCAATATTCTTTCAAGGCAATATTGCCCAGCCTTAGTCTCAACTTAAGTCAGTTGTAACACCAAGTGTTTAGACATCACAAACAGTTAAAAAGCAGCAGAAAAGTCCAAATGGAAAGCTAAAAGTAATGGATACATGGCTTCCAGGACAAAATCCATTTATTAAAGGGGCACAATGTACTTTTTCTTGACTAAATAGTCTATGATCACTGGACTAAGGTTGTCAAAATAATGTATATTTAGCTACTTTTTTCCACACCATGTGTTGAAAATGTCTAGTATCTGCAGTCGGCAGTGTTGAAAGACTAAAAAAAAACACTATAATAAGAAATTGCCAGCAGAGACCCATCCTCCATCCAAACTTTGTTCAGTGTAATCCTGCTGACAAACCAACCAACGGACACAGGTGGAAACCTACAACTGTTATCTGCAGTCAGGCTGAACAAAACCTGCATCAGCTTGTTCATTTGAAATCCATAAGGTGGTGTGAGTGACTTGGGTAAGAGAGATTCGAAGGAGCTTGGGAGGGAGAGTCAAATTCCTTCCAGAGTGAAAGGGCAACAGGGGGTAAATGTTGGAGGGTGGGGGGTGTCTTCAAGGATTGTGTGCTCAGCTGTTTTTCCAACACGGAGTTGAAGTGTACAGTTCCTTTACGGTTGCTGCGACCAACTTTAGAGCCATACAATACAGGAAACTGACAATTTTGTGCCTGTTTTTTTCTGCTTCACATCCTCTGTTGTCTTGTGTAGATACAGAACATGATGACTGACGTCTTATAATGATGTACAACACTTTTACCTGCTGACACTTGTTAATTTCTATTAATGTATTATTTAATTCTTGATGGGAAAATGATCAGTATTGGGATACTGGTGCACAATATGTGAGTGTGTAACAGGTTTTGCTTTGATTATCAAAATTGAGCCTCTGTCTTGTTCCTGTGATGCCCGAATAAGATGATTGAAATTGCCTCCGAGTGTTCAGTCGCTGTCCTTTTTCCCTTTGTGTCTTTGGGCTGCGACCAATGATTGTTATCAATTGATACGTGGGAGTCTTTGGATAAAAAATGTTGTCTTGAAAATGTCAGAAAATAGTGAAAATGTCTTTATTTTCCATAGCCTTTAGTAACGGCTTTAAAGGTGCAGTATGTGATAATTGGCCACTTGTTGAATTCATACTCCAACAAATAGAGGGCAGCATATTACCAGAGTAACTGCTAACTGTACCTTCTGTTAGCTAGTTAGCTCAGTTAGTCATGCAGTTAGTGGTCCTATCGTTGATGCTAGCACAGAAGATTTGGACCACTTTCAGGCCCAGACATCTTTCACATAACGTTATTCCCATTCTGTTATTGATTTATATAACAGAATGACAAACTATATTTAGTTTATAGAGATACAAATCTAAAAATGTCAGAAAATGTCATATGCCCGAACAAATAGGGGGCAGTATATTACCAGAGACGCTGCTAACTGTAGCTGCCATAAGCTAGTTAGCTTACTTAGCTGTGCAGTTAGGGGTCCTATCATCCAAACACAAAGGGGGCAGCATGTTACAGGGTAACTGCTAATTGTAGCTGCCGTAAGCTAGTTAGCTCAGTTGGCTGTGTAGGTAGGGGTCCTATCATCCAAACACAAAGGGGGCAGCATGTTAACAGGGTAACTGCTAACTGTAGCTGCCATAAGCCAGTTAGCTCACTTAGCCGTGCAGCTAGGGGTCCTACCATCCGAATACAAAGGGGGCAGCATGTTAACAGGGTAACTGCTAACCGTAGCTGCCATAAGCTAGTTAGCTCACTTAGCCGTGCAGCTAGGGGTCCTACCATCCGAATACAAAGGGGGCAGCATGTTAACAGGGTAACTGCTAACCGTAGCTGCCATAAGCTAGTTAGCTCACTTAGCCGTGCAGCTAGGGGTCCTATCATCCGAATACAAAGGGGGCAGCATGTTAACAGGGTAACTGCTAATTGTAGCTGCCACAAGGTAGTTAGCTCAGTTAGCCGTGCAGTTAGGGGTCCTATCATCCAAACACATAGGGGGCAGCATGTTAACAGGGTGACTGCTAACTCTAGCTACCTTAAGCTAGTTAGCTCAGTTAGCCGTACAGTTAGTGGTCCTATCATAGGTACTAGCACAGGAGCTTTGGATCAATGAGGGGCGAACGTTATCAGGCCCATGTAAGAATATTTTAAATAAAAAATCTTACATGCTGCACCTTTAAATCCCTCCCTTTGTTTAGTGTGGTCTCTAATCCAAAATATATTTAGTTTACGGTGACGCAAATCAGTGAAAAAGCAGCAAATCCTCACATGAAAAGTTATTTATTTTTTAAGGTATGCACTGTGTGAATATTCATCACACAGCCCGCGTTAGCAGCCACTCTGCACTTGTTCTGTCCTCTGTGCTCCAGCAGAAACGTGCCTTAGTGGTGGCTTTAATAAATGATTATTTTCCTTTCACCCTGGCTTTGTGTGCTTGAGTCATCTGAGTGTTTTAGTGAGGACTGAGCAGCAGCAGCATCCTCTGGGTGCAGCAGCAGCAGCAGCAGCAGCAGCAGCCCTCCCCCTCCCTCCCTCTCCGCAGCCTCTCCAGCAGTATGCCCGACATGCAAACGGAAGCAGGCGCTACCATTTTGAAACACAGCACCGCCTAGGTAAGATGGTAGATCCTTTTTGTTTTTAATTTAATCGCCTTCTTTTCTGCTGTATTGTTCGCATGTGAGCCGCGCGGGAGGTAATTACATCGTGTGTAAGCTGTAGCGTTTGTGACGGGTGTGCGGCGGCGACACACTTTAACACACCGTGTTGTTGCAACAGGAATCAGTCGGTGTTACACTGTATCCAGTCCTGAGCGAGGAAGGGGAGGAAAAAAATGCTTGTTGCATTGTATCAATCTGCTACCGAGAGCCAGTTGTTGTGTCAGATATTGTGTTTATAATCCGTGTAACAGAGGAGGAGGAGGAGTGTTTCTATGTGTCTTGTTTCGCCTTTTTTCTTTGTGTTTCTTATTTTTTTTGTCGCTTTGGACACCAAAGCGAAACCAGCAAGCATCCCGCCTCGCCGTCCATACCTTCGTCTAAACAACTTAACTTGTGTCTTTTTCGTCTTTTATCTGTTTCGCCTTCAAATGACCCGAGCTGTTCAAAAAAAAGAAAAAAAGAAAAACGTGTTGACTCAGCGCCGTGCTGCGTCATCAGAAAAAAAAAGCCAGCTTCCCCCCCCCTCCTCCTGGTTATAAGCCTCACGTGAACCCCAGTGTTCATGCAGCAGCAGCAGCCATATGTAACAGAGGAGGGGGTATACTCTCCTCCTCACACGTACAAGTCACCACTGGACCTTGCATCTCTATCTGTGTGTTTTTCTGTGAGTTGTAGGAGGTGGTGGTCAAGTCAAGTCAAGTCAGTCAGCACAGCAGCCGGGCCGGAGCCTAAAACCAAAAAATAGAAATGTCCTTCTCTGGTGTCGTGTTCCCTCTTTGCCCTTTGATTTACAGCCAGCTGTAAAAGGGTGTTCAGGAGGAGGAAAAAGGTGTTGGCCGACCTGTACAGACACACCGCAGTTTGATCTCTGGCTTTAGGAAGGGGAATTTGCTCCATTCTGTGTTACAGGAAGTGTGAAAGTTTGTATTATCGTCAGTATAAATGCCACAATGCTTTCACTTTGGGATTTTTGGTGTGAAATGCTTCTTTATTTGCGTTATCGATGAATCCGCTGATGCACAATTAATAGTTTGGTCTAAGAAAATGTGGAAAGTGCTCGTTAAAATGTCCCAGAATTCAAAGAAACGTTTTCAAGTTGCTCCTTTTGTCCGACAGAAACTCAAAGACGCTTGATTTGCAATTAATTGACGAAGAAAAGCAGCGAATCCTTTCAAAATTCAGCTCAAATTCAAAGCTTTTATCGTCATTTGCACAGTTAAAGAAGCAAGTTTCCCTGTACAGTGACAGTTTACCTTTTGCCTTCCACTCTGAAGGCCCTTTTACAATAAGAAAAACCTCTAAATAACTACAGAAGGTGTACAGTGGTAATATGCAAGTAAACATGACTGAAATGATTAATCTATTACCAAATTGTTGACAATTAGGGCTGCAAATTAACTGAAATATCATCGAGACCACAATGTGGCCAAGTGTGTTATCCAGATCGCAGCTCTGTAATGCTGCAGAGAAGTCCTGCTCTACAAATTTTGTTCCCCAGATGTAAGAAAACATGTTTGTTTGGTACAGCCACCCAAAAAAGGTCACACCGTCGTGATTTAAAACATTTTTTTTAAGTGGAAATGGAAATTGTGATGCTAAAACTGTAATTCCCGCAATATGATTTGTCTTTTTCACCATGTTGTGCAGCCCAGTTGAATATGAATGCGCTTTCCATCTACTGATCGATAAATCGACTCAGCTCTGCATACAGTTATGTACGAGTGTGACTCATAGGTGCATGTGTAATCACACACTCTGCAAATGAGATCCTTTAAACTGCCTTCGCTCCATGAAATAGATAGGAAATATGTACAGTAGCTGTCCTTCGTGGACATAATGTGTTCAGGCTGCTCTGATTCACCTAATCTGTTTATCAGACCTGAGTGGTGAACTCAGGCAAATGTGAGGGCTGTGTGGTATTTGAATATTAATCTGGCTCCTCAGTCATGAACCGACTGAGGTTTTTTATTGAACGAGACTTGGAGTAGGCTAAGATTACCACCACCTGACTTTCTGACATCTGTGCGAGACTGAATTTTCATTTTTGGGTGAACTGCTCCTTTAATCTTTTATCTGCCTCGTCTCTGGATAATTAACGGACGTTTCACACTGAAGAAATGTCTTTCAAGTGTTGTTTTTTCATGTCAGCAGCTCCCCCTCCCTCGCAGCCCTGAACAGACACCAAATAGCTGGGTCAGCTATGTCCCTGTCTGCTGCAGTCCACCCCTGTGTTCAGACAATTACACTCCAGTTCTTCCTCCTCTTCATCAGAACTACGATAGAGACAAACATGTGGTTTTGTGCTCACTCAGTAGTTGTTACATCCGTGGCAGCCAGTAGTTATAGTGTGTAGTTAATCCCCTCGCTTCTCTCTAACTACAGTCTGTTTCTCTGCAGCGCCATGGACAAGAGCCACACAGTGAAGCTCTTCGTGGGCAACCTGGCTTTGGACACCACCCAGGAAGAGCTGTCAGCCATCTTCGAACCCTACGGCCAGGTGGTCAGCTGCAGCGTGCTGCGACAGTTTGCGTTTGTCCACCTGCAGGGCGAGGGTGCCGCCGAGCGCGCCATCAGGGAGCTCAATGGACGGGAGTTTCGTGGACGAAATTTGGTGGTGGAGGAGTCGAGGGGAAGGCCGCTGCACTCCACAAAAGTGTTTGTGGGTAATCTGAGTGGGATGTGCACCACTGAAGATCTACAGCAGCTGTTCCAGACGTTTGGAAAAGTTCTTGAGTGTGACAAAGTCAAAGGTGAGTGAAGACCCTTTTAACATTTGAATAGTTTTAAAATGCTCCCAGTCACATGTCTCTCAAGTTATGCTTGATGTCAGTAAAATTGTGGCACTAGCGTATGAGGGAAGTCATGTCGTAGTGCTGGTTAGAGATTCGTCTTTGTTGTAAACATGGACGAGGTTGTTTTCTTTGTCGCAACATTCACATTTTCGTAGAAGCAATAAGTAAGTGCCTGTGGCAAAGCCACTGTGATCCTAACTGTTGTTCCTGCGCTCAATGACAGCCAGGCATTCCTCTTCCGCAGGCTATGCCTTCGTCCACATGGAAAACAAGGAAGATGCTCTCCAGGCCATTGAGGCCCTACATGGCACCTCATTTAAGGGCCGCCCCCTGTCAGTAGAGCTGTCCAAGGTCCAGCCCAGCAAGCAGGCACCTACAGGAAAAATCCCCTGTGTTAACTGTGGAAAGCAGGGCCACTATGCTGGAGAATGCCCTGTGGGGAAACCTTCTCTGGAGCAGTACCAGAGTCAGGCAGCGGTCCTGGCAGCAGCTGCTGCTGCAGCCGCCGGCCTGCCACTACAAGTCCAACAAAGTGTGCACAATTCAGTCTACAACACCTCCACCTTTGATCCCACATATGCAGCTCTCACTGGGATCACCACAGGCACACGCACTGATGGAAACCCAGTGAATCCAGCTGTTTACGGTGCCCTTGCCAGCCAGGTGTATGGTGCCAATGTTGCCAATCAGCTTTATGGAACGATGGCCAATCAGGCAGCTCTTACATCAGGCGCCACCCAAATGTACAGCTCGATGACCCCCAACATCTACGGCCAGATGGCTGCAACCCCAGCGGCTGCTGCTGCGGCCGCCGCTGCTGCTGCCTACAGTACTCCAGTTTACACCCCAACTGTGGGCAACCCCCAAGTCTATCTGGCTGCTGCTCCGGGATTAGAGATGCCAACAGCAGCGGCTGCTGTCAACCCCGCCTACACTGTATCTCCAGCAATTTATGGTGCCGCCACACCAGCCTACGCACATATAAGCGCCATGGGAGCAGCGGACCCTACTACAGCCATTTTTGAGGCAGCCAGACAGGCTCATTACTTTGCCCAAGGCCAGCAGGTTGTGGCCGAGCAGCAGTCAGTGGCTGCTGCTGCAGTAGCAGCAGCTGCTGCGGCCAAGTCTGGTGAGCGGGACCGTAGTCCACTACGGAGGTCGGTGCCTCTGCTACCAGACCCGGTGATGAAGCCTTTCATGTACCAGAGAGCCAAACCGCGCCGACCCCTGCTCCCAACACCAGCTGGTCGAGCGGCAGAAGAGGCAGTGGAGGCTGCAGAGGACCCCATGGCCAGGTAGGACCACTGAAACATTCCCACGAGTCATGCAGCAAGTCATGCTTTTACAACCTTAGCGGCACATTTCTCACGGCTGATTAATGCTTTTTTGCATTTTTCACGCTTCTTGTTGGCTTTATTCCTTTCTTGCTACTCCCACAAGTGCCACAATAAACGCCTATGCTGTCCCTCTTCCTACCTAAACCTTCCTTTCCCCACCTAAACCCATCCCTCTCTATTCCTCTTCCTCACTTTCCTCAGGTACTATGCGGAGTACTACCAGCAGCTGCAGCAGTACCCCCAGTTCCAGTATGCCTACCCACCGCCGAACGCAATGACAGCCATCCCTGGCATGCCGGGAGTGTCGGCAGTCTCTGCTGTACCCACGATGTCCGCACAGCCAGTCGCCACGCTGGATGCCCTCAGGCCAGTGGTCCCCACAGCTGCGGCAGTGGCAGCCGCCATAGCTGCGCCCAGGGTGTATGAGCCGCCGTTGCCGCCGCCCACGCGCAAGGAGGCCATCCTCCGCCGCCCCGAACTCTCCCTTCACACGCCTGAGCCCCCCTTCCGATAGTCGCACACAATTCTCTGCCCCCCCCCACCCTTCCCTCTTTGCCCCTCAACCTCCACCCCACCATCTCCTCTTTCACCCCAAACTTGAACACCTTACAGCAGCTGTACGTGTGTGTATGTGAGTTTGCGTGTGTCTGGGGGCTCATGTGTATGTGGCGGAGTTTGAAACTGGGGTCTCCTCGGTTTATTAACCTTTCTTCACGAGGGACTTGATCAGCGAACCTTGGTCCTGTTTGCATACACACAGTGCAGCCATGAAAGGGAGTCTCCCATTTGTTGTATGGGCATTCTTTGTGCTTCTCAGTTTTACTTTTTTATTGTGCCAGTCTCACACTTGTGCCAGTATTAGACTGATCCAGTCAGTCGTTTCATATGCCTTTATTTCCGCAACCCAGTTATGATTTTCTAAGGCCAAATTGACGATAAAAGACATTGGTTTTTTACAACAACCATCCTCTTTAGGCCTAGATGATCAGTTAGGGCAGCTAATTTGAAACCTTTTTTGCCTTATGTTGATGATTTATAACCAGATGGGAAGTCAGATAAACACATATTGTGTACTGGCTGCATTGCATCGTGCCCAACAGAACCAAGGTTGACGTGTTTTTGGAGGGGGGGGGGTGGGTGTTTGTCTTGAATGCGATGTGGATGTAGTATGTGTGACCGAGTGCAAGAGAGAGATATGTGCGGGCTCCTGACCTTGCAGCACACAAACGCAGCCGCTAAGACTGCGCCTTGCAGAAAAAAAAAAAAAGTAAAGCACACATAATACGTACTGTATTGTATGTTTGGATCTCTCTTCGACCCTTTTCCTCTGTACTCTTAATTACAACACTGGAAGACACTGCCTTCACCTCTCTTTCTCTTTCTAAACACAGCTGCCTACCTCTAACAGTAAATTTCAGTGTAGAGTCTATCCTATTCCACACCTTTCACTCAGTTATTTTCCTGCTTCTCGTGAAAGTACAGCAGTTTAGGGAGGGAGAGGCTGGATTTCAGTGACAATGACTTTTGTAGATATTCTGAATCAAGTCCTGCTACGTGTTCAGAGGCCTTTTTTAAAAAAAAATAGTTTGTGTTTTGTTTGTTTTACTGTAGTTTACATGTAGTAAAAGTCAACCTGGGGTGTAATGAGTTGTAAATGGTTAAAAAAAAAACAACAACCCATGTGTGACTACTGAATGAGCTGTTTACAAAGGATCTTTACACTGCATCCTATTAGGAATCGTGATATGTGATAAAGCTCAATTATGTGCCTATAAGCTTTGAGTGAAGTGCATTACGTGGAGGGATCTCCCATTTTTTAAGTGCTTTTGACTTTTTAATCATTTCAAGGGGAACTTGGTATCCAGAAACGAGCGGTGAAGCTTTCTCACGGACTTAAACTCTTGTGTTAGATTTGTTTCATATCGTAAAGGTTTTCAAAAAGCCACAAACTGAGCCTCGAGGGTTCACGACTATCCGCAGGAACGACGGCGATAGCACCAATGAAACGAGAGACGGGGCAGTGTCTTTCAGTTGCCACCCGACTATCTTACTTTTTCCGAATTCCAGACCTGCTTCAGATTGTGATTGCAAAGATGTTTTAGTGTTTGTTTCAATCTTGTCGTTTGGATCTGGTAGGTGGAGTTTGCTGCATCAAGATAACGAAAGCTTGAACTTTTTTGACATTCGTGAGCTTATCCTGTGTGGCAAATTCCACCCGTTCAGCTCTATAGTCGCTTAAAACAAGTGTTTTGCAACTACTATTTGACAGCGGTCTGATGCACACACACGGACATACCCTCTGAAATCACCTTACTGCCTCGCTGTCCCCCCTCCTCCCCCTCCCTGTGTGGTTTTTAGTGGTTAAGTGACTTTTGCATCTCACGGTGTAATCTTTCTGTGTTGTGTATATACAAACACATACCAGTTGCATCCTTTGTAGAATTATGTGGTTTGCGAAATGTCTTGTTTGCCATGTTTGAGACCGTATTTTTTAGAGAGGTATTTTAATTTTGCCCTTTTTTTTTTTTTTTTAGGAAAAGACAAAAGAAGTAAAAAAAAAAAAATTAAAAAAAACATCAGCATGCTTTTTATTGAGAATATGTATACTATAATCATTATTATAATAAAGAATGTTTGGCTGACTACTGTGGTAAAAGAAAGCAAAGGGTTTGGACATTTCCCCTTCTTGTTTATGTTGTTCTTCTCCACTATCTGTTTCTCTTGTGTAAAATGACCACCAGACCCATTTGACTGGGGACCCAGGGGGAGACAGGTGTAGATGCTGGCCCAGCTTTGCTCTCTTTGGTCAGGGTAAGTGTGGGTTGGTGCTCCTTTCTCTCTCCAGTCTCTCAAACCGGGTGCAAACCAAAAAAAGTCTTTTGAAGGGGGTTTGCACTCGACCAAAAAGCACCTCAGTATTTAATTCTGGCAAGAAAAGGCTTTTTTTTTTTATAAATTGATTCTCATGCAGAAAATAACTCTCGCTGTGAAATCATGTTGAGAGCTGGGGAGAGGCACACAGATAGAATGGCCTGGGTGCATTTTGATCTGTGGAGCAGTCCTGTTCCTGGGGTTGATGGGTGTGCGTCTGGTCTGGTCTGGTCTCTCCCTGCTGCACCAAATTCTCCACCCCTCCGTGTGTCTCTGTGTCCACTCTACTCTCAGACCTGCATGTGTGATAATCTGTAACTCTGCCGCATTTAAAAAAAGAAAAGAAAAAAAAAAGGCCCGCGACAGTCCAGCTCTGAACTAACTATCTCAACTGAATTAGGTCACCGTGCCAACCTGGAACGGCCAGCGTGCAGCCGTGCGTGAGCGTGGCAACGTGAGCCATGGGGAGGACTTTTAGCGCGACGCCACCGCAGTGGGAACTTGTTCTCTCTCTCCTCACCACCAAGGTAAATCAAAAAACGAAACAAAAAAAACAAAACAAAAGCACTGACCTCCCTTCTCCCCCCCACCTGCCGCCCCTCCTTTGACTGTGCCTTGACCAAACACTCTCCCCTCCTCCCCCTCCTCCTCTCCTCCGCCATCACCACCTCCCCCCCCTCTCCCCGCTCCGTAACTCCCCCTCCTCTTGCTGTAATGGCAGTGCCATCGGTGGGGTGTGGCTAGTACCCCCTTCCAGAAGGGGTGGGGTGGGCTAGGACCCCCTTTCACAAGACTGAGTCCTGTCTCGCATCAGCACACAAGGCGCCTGACTGTGCCCTCTCTGTCCGCTGTTGTCTAGTGTATAAAGAGAAGTGTGATGGAGTGTGTGCGTGTTTGTGTATGTCGAACAGAAAGCGAGCATGGATGTCTAGAGAACTTTTTGGGTGGTGTTTGGTGAGGCTTGGCACATGCGGACACGCCCTCCCCCTTCCCCTGCCCGCTAGTCAACTCCTCTCCACCGCCGTATTCGCCGCCCTAACCCACCCTCCTCCCCCACCTCCCTCCCTTCCTTCCACCCCTCCCTCTTCCCTCCTCCTCCTCCTCCTCCTCCTCAACCCCACCTGACTGTCCCTGTGCGCCTCTCCTCTCCGCCGTCCACACACACACAGCGCTTTTTCCGCCGCCACCGCCGTCGCCACTTTGGATCTGGGTTCGTGGCTCTGGCTCGGACTCAACTTCCCAGAACCACCCACCTGACCCAACCTCCCCACCCTCCTTTGTTACCGTAGAGGCCTGGGCGTGCCAATGGACAGTGTATGTGTGGTGGCCCGCCGCCGGACTCAGTAACATGACACAGAGAGACTTCAATGTTGGACAAGTCGCTTTGCTAAACCTGTTGAATGCTGGGTTTGCTCCACAAGGCTGTGGGAAGGATCTTTTATTCCCGTTTCCCAAAAGAACTTAGCTCCATTACATCTTAAGTGATCAATCCAACAATTTTCTTACCTTTGGGTCCCTCACAGCCTGTGTGCCAATCAGAAACATCCTATAAGATAGGCCTAGGTATGAGGCCAGTCTGACCTGTAGATTCTCATCAATCTCAGGGTTCCTATAGGACTTTTCTGGTACGGCAGCTCTTTTTCTTCCTCTAATACTGGGATCAGCTGGACTGGCTGGATATGTGCTCTGAGTGACTTGTATGTGTTCTTACCTGTCAAGATTGTGCTGAGATAGAGAGCCTCTCTCTCTCACACACACACACACACACACGATCCCACACGTTCACGTATGTCAAAAAACGTGTTTGCTCTGACAGCTGCCAGACGGAGTCGAGACAAAGAGGGCGTTGCCTAACAAAGGAAAGGAAGGAAGGAAAGGGAAGAAGAAGGAGAGGAGTGAATAGATGAGTTGATTATAAGGTGAGTTGGTAGTGGCAGGATCCTCTGTTCAAAGCTGCTCCCTAACCTCACCTTCCTGATCTTGGAGGACCCTTTTTGTTAAATGCCATAATAAGAAATATAATATATTAAAAAAAGGGCCCTTTTTACACTGGACATGTTATTGTTTATCGTATATCCAGCCTCTGAAGTGTCACTTACACTTAAATCTTTGTTTGCTAAAATGTAGAACTCACCCAAAACACTGTATGCACCCTTTAACGGCATCAAATTACTGAACATGTAGGCAGGAAAAACAACGCAGTGTCAAGTCATAAAAACAAAGCAGCTTCTGAATGAGTAGATAGCACAGCATCCTTCCCGGCCTCCATGATCAGGGCGCCTGGTGCTCCAATTTTACTTTCCTCCAGCCACCTCATACCTCCCCCCCCCACACACTCTCTCCCAACTCCTCACTAAAGGCTTCTTCGGGGTGCTTGCGAGTCTCTGGGCTTCCCGTGCTTGGGTGAATGCAGCCACGCATCTTTTTTTTTTTTTTAACAAAAACAAAAAACTCCCCTGCTCTGAATTCACAGTCGCACCGTACTGACAAGCCAAAAGCTCGCTGCAGCCTCCTCCCCTATTACTTCCACTTCCTCACCCACTCTCCCCCCCCACCCTCCCCTGCCTTCTGTGGTTTTTTGGACAGCTGAAGGACTGTAATCCAGATGCTTTTTTTTGTGCGCGCATCCCTGTATTGTGTTGTCTTGATGGGATCCCCACAGGTTACATCTGGTCTCCCGTAGCAGGTGTCAGCTGAGAAGTTTGCGTGCACCTGGAGCACACCCCGGTTTGGTTTGAGCACAACCCATAGACCATATTGCCTTTTTGAGTTTGCAGTAATGAGATTCAGTAACCAACTAAGACTACTCTAGCTCTTCTAGCACAGACGTGGATCACATGTATCAGACTCTGCTGCTGCTCATCCTTTCATCAGATTGGCGGTAGAGTCGTACCTCAACCATTACCTCATCCACAGGGGGTGAAGACGGCGTGGACACCTTCGGGATTTAATGCAGTTCAATACACACCGTTATTAACTAAGAAGCGCAATATGTTTGAGAATTGATTCAAGAATTGGCATTTGTTGATGCTTCAACGTATGGTGGTGGTGTATCGGCTTGCATTACATTGTCGGGTGTTCATATTATTTTGTCCACCCCCTTTTTCATTGGTCCATTTTATTATCAAGTATCGCAATGTCGCAATTATGTTTACAGTGATCAACCGCATCCAATCCCCTCAGCTCAGAAGTAGCACAGTCACGTACCTAATGGTAACCACAAATAGTCACACAGTAGCTAAGCTTCTTCATGTAGGTTAATGGACCAAGCCGAGTGTAGTTACATTTAAATGCCTGATTAATTATATTATAAATCATTCTAGTTTCCAAAGACACATCAAGGGTGACTGAAAGAAGTGTCACCTCGAGAGGATAGTAATCCCGATCTGCTGATTTCAAGGAAATTTGTTCCAGCACAAAGCCGAATGGGATGGAGGGGGAGGGGGGCGGGTTTTAGTTGATGAATGTTAGATGAAATCTTTGCATCGACATGTTTACTGTGAATGACAAATCCTGATATAATCATGAATTATACTGTAAGGTTGTGTATGCATATATATGCCTTCTGATCTGTATTTCTAGACGTTCTGAGGCATTTTTTTCAGTCTGCATGCAAATCATGAATAAATTCATTTTTTTTCTCATAAAAGTGCCTCGATCTCCTTTATTCTAATTGAAATGATGTACCGAGGCGACCGATACTGAATGCTATGAATATTTAATGATAGACTTTTTGTTTATGATAGAAAATAAACAAGTGTAGGTTTTGCATTTACGTGCAGTGTGAAATAAGATGGTCTGAGTTGCGGCCCAGAGGAGAGCCGTTCAGATTGGCAGCTCTCTAAAATGACTTAAACGACCCGTTTTTAATGTTATTTGTTGACAAATTGAGATTCAGTTCTTTGATTCTGAGGTAGGCCAGCGTCTGCCATTGAGAGTCACTAACAGCAACAGGTGCACTGCACAGGCCATAAAAACCTCTCTGGTGCCAGGGGGCGTAATTGACAGCCCTCCTCGCCACTCACAAGCCCCGTTGACCCTGCTAGCGGGGCACTACCCCGCCTTTTACACCTTTTTAGGGTCAGAACCCGATACCCAAGCTGTCAGTTCCCATACTTATTGGGGTGCGGTCACGTGTGCCACTTTTGACCAGGAAAGGAGCACCGGCCGGCAGGGTCTTCTGGTAGTGGGAGCACCACCTCCGCACAGGCACCTCGCACCAGTGGAGTCTGGTCTCTGCAGCCCCTAACTCTCTCTCCCCCCCCGAAAGCGAGGAGGCTATTGCCCTCACGGCGTCTTCGTCGTTTCTGTTGCTGATTTAATTTTTTCTTACCATAAGCTGAGGGGGACCTGAGAAGTCCTGACAAAAGGCGGCACGATGACAGCTGTCGAAACCCAAATGACATACAGCAACTCCTACACGATCAGCCATGAAGAAGCGTATATGACCCAGGAGGACGACTGGGACAGGGACCTGCTGCTGGACCCCGCCTGGGAGAAGCAGCAGAGGAAGGTAAGTTTTTTTTGGAATTAGGGACGCTTGTGCCGCCGTGCGTAATTACGCACAGAATCTACCCAACGCCCTCACACACACTCAATGAGAGACTTTTCACGCTTTATTTAACGTGACACATTGTGTGTGCTTTTCCAAATCGCTGACCTCCCCTTGGTGTAAAGTTTAAAACAGCCCAACATTAAAACTGGGCATCTGCGCCTTAGCTGTCCTCGCACCTGGCACTTCAGTCCCGCTGGAAGCTGTGTGGGCAGATATTTTAGGCCGCGGAACTTTCTCAGTGTTGTCTTTCAGTTACCCCCGATTGCCTTGCGAAGGCTGTCTAAATATAATACCACCCTCCCCAGTCTTTAGCCTGCATTTGAATAACGGAAAATACACATTAGTTTGTTTTAACAACGTTATTTACGTGTTATCTATTTTATTTTGAAGGAGAAGGATAGAGGAACTCACCCAAGCTACAGTCATTTTTGATTTTTAAGTCAGTTTATCAGCTGTTTTCAGCCGATAAATGTCTGTTTATGTGTAATTATTTTTTTTAAATTGAGCATTACTACTAATTACTATATAATACTGAATTTAATAGTCTGAACACACAACAAAAACAAGAAAATTACTCCTAAAAAAAAAAAGACTATTTTAGCCGAGCTAATGTTATCAGCCTCGCTAAGCTAGCCGGGGGGAGGGGCGCCAGCCGTTGCCTGGGTGACAAGCTGCGTGGAGGGACGAGCTCGACAGGTGCGGTTAATGAGCTGTCAACTGACGCAGGTGACGTCAGCCTTCGCAAAACTGGGACAGAAACAACTTTTCCAAATGTTATTACAGTTTTATTATTAAGCTAAATGTTCACCCGACACACAAACTGCCCTTTAAGTGTTTCAGTTAAGTGGAAAGTTGTTTATCATCTTTGCTAAGTTAGCTTCAAGTTAGCTTCAAGATAGCTTGTCAATCAATTTTCTCCGCCATGTTGGATGACCGTGTTCAAAGACCACAGTAGTCGTCCTCCACCGCAGACATCCTGGTGTCCAAGTTGAAAATAGCTCTCAGGTAGACGATGAAGTATTTCTTAGAAGTACCATTAAGTTATACCTTTTTCTGAGTATCAAACTTTCTGATATTAAGGTTGGTAAAGTTTGATTTTAGGCTTGGGTGTGGCTAGGTTAGCTAACATGATATCCGAGTCACAGAACTAGCAAACTAGCTCGCAAAGACAAATTCAAGCATAAAAGGCAGTTTGACAACACTTAAAATAATTTTATAGATGTTTCTATGTCTTTTTTAAACTTTTCTATATACTTGGATCTAAAAAGTATTCAGTTTGCTGCACAATAAAAGTAAAAGTCAAACCAAATAGCAAGATAGCAACTCATGTTGTGCAAAAATATAGAAATGTGAGTAGCATGGTTACTTAAAAACAAGATCTCTTTACGTATATGCACAATAATATGAATTTATATTGATTACATCTACCCATAGAAACAATCTCAGTCACTTCCTGGTACCATCTATTGTTGGCTGAAGAGTCACAACTAGGGAAAATCATTGTTATTAATGAAATGTGTAATATTTTTTTGTCCAGTCGAGACCAGAAGAGTCTTTTCAGAAGTATGGAAATGTCTAAGAGCAATTTCTACTTAGTGCAATTTAACAGTTTAACAGGTACTGGTCAGACGATCCAGACAGTACTGTATTAGAGCAAGTTTAGTCACATTAGTAAGATGTTATTCCTCATGTTAATTTATCGTAATTTACAAGATCCCTGGCAAATACCGCAGTCTCTCAACTTGTGAGATGTCAGCAGTAAACATAATCAGATTGATATTATTGAATATTAAGTTGATATCTGTCCATTCTAAATGTGTAAAGATGGATGAATGCATCCAGACCAATTGATATCCATTTTACTTCTTTGTATTCGATTTGTGTGCTTGTGCCGTCACAAGACAATTCCACCACAGGGATAATCTTGTCTAATCCGCTCTAATCTACTTTAACCTAATCTAATCTAACCTAGTAATGCCTAATCCGCACTGTTGTGGTGCATTACAGCATAGAGAAGCACAACAGCAGCATTTTTGACGGGCATGTTCAGATGGTACTTTGCTGCGAATCTGCAGAATTGTTCTGTCAGTGCAAAATGTCCCCCGCCTATAGAGCCAGAGCACCGTGACAGGCTGAGAGACCTCAACAGATGGTAACAGAGAGAGAGAGAGAGAGATGGCAAGGCTGGTAGATATACACCCCGGGTTAGTTTCACGGACCTACAAATAAACATCTTCCTAAAAATACTTTTCAACTTGCTCGTCTTCGACTTCCCTCCCTCCCTGCCCCCTCGCCTCGCTTTCCTGTCTGTCTTTTCTGCAGTCATGTGGAGCACTTCCTCTCGCTACCATTCTTGAAAGTATCACTTCTCTCACTTTTTCTGTCGCATACTTAATCTTGCTTGTTTGTCTATTAGAGGAGTAACTTTCTTTTTTTTCCGTCCGATGCCCCTGTCAATCTTTTGGATGTAAGATGATATAAGAGGCCTTGAAAAACGTCTCCCAGCAAAGCGAGCCCCTTCTCTTTGGTCTTCATTTATCAACCCCCCTGGGGAGTAGGTCATGGTACTCCGATGCTCTCCTCGGCATGTAAAATCTAGCTTAAGGAGCTGATATCAGCCCATAAATATAGCCAGTGCATCATTTTGCAATGTAATGAATATGAAAGGAAATCCTCGTGCCACCTGTTCTGTCCTCTGTCCTTGAAATTTCAGTGGAAAAAGCTGCTCACCAGTTGACGCAGTAGTAAAGTGTTTGTCAACACACAGTGATGCCGAATCTGATACTGGACATTAGAAATAGCGTGTGCTTGGGCATGTGTTGGTGTGTGTCTGAATTGTACAGCACTGGTTTATATTTATCGCGAAGCAGCTCTTGTAGATTGCTAGCTTAATGATTCACGGCTGGGTTTGGTGCAGGGATTTTATTTGATAGGAGTTGGCAAAAACAGTGTTAGATATTGCATCTAGCAAAAGGGTGTTGGATGGAAGGAGATACGAAAGGACAGAGTGATGAGATTCGGCTACATCTTGTCTTTGGCGATATTCTTCCCTCAAAGCAGCTGTAAACCTAGAAATACAAAGGCACTGGTCAGGCTGATTCAACAGAGATGAGGCGAACAGGCTGGTTAGGGGCAGAAGCAGATCTTTCCATAAACTCTCAAAAATTATTGACGTCTGCTGCACCCAGATGCAGTTCTGACAGCTCAGAGCACAACTTCAAAAAGTGGTGAGCTTCATGAGGGCGATCAATAGCTGTTTAAAGATTAACTCTCACTGCAGAGGGCTGAAAAACACCATCTGTAAAAAGAAAAAAGGAGCGCTGTGTTTGTAGTTGAAAGATCTATGTTTTGTTGTTTGGCTACTTCATCTGTTTGTATGATGCGTTGAAATATTATAAATAAGAAAAAATCACACCACATCTTCTGTTTCACATAGTTTAAGAGTTCAGCTGCCAACTGACTAAGTGAATGACTGGCTGACTGACGAAGCTAATGCGAGCACTAACCTATAAATACCCATTACATAGGGTTATCAACAGCCTTTTTGGCTAAGCTGACTTGTTAGCCACAAGCTAAATGCTTAGTGTCTACTTCATATCCACTAACACAGGGCATGTTCAAACTGGTGTTTGTCGAAGGGATTGTAAAGGTTGTGACTCGGTGTCAAGTTTGTCGCATCAGTTCAAGTTTTTTAGTGTGAAATTAAAGAAATAATTTTAAAAAACCTGTAAATTCTTAAGTTTAAATGAGAATGTTGTCGTGAAACAATAAAAAGCAGAGATAAATCGTAAATTATCGCCCAGTCTCATGTGTAAGTATCACACAAATTAAATAATCATGACAACAGATGTGACTAATGCATCAGTCTTAGGGCAGATTAAGAGGTAATTTTTACACAAGGCCTGATAATAAACATGTATTTCCAGGATTAACAGTAACTGTACTTGAAAGGCTTTGCTTCTTACTTTTTTTTTTACACTTTCTAAATCAGATTTGAGTCAAATCTTAGATATTTCCCCCATTTTTTCCTCCCCTTTTCCACAGGGTGCAAAATGAATGAAGTGTCAAAAAGACTGATTATCGTCCGATTCGAGTGCTATAAAGTTATACGCAGTAATGTGATATTTATCCACTCACCCTAATGTAATGTCCCTATGTGTGGGCGATGAGAGATCGGGTGCCACGTAATCAAATCTATTCTTGTCTAATCTCATTTTGCAGTTTAACAAATCAGACCCGTTGTGCAGCAGCCAGACGGGGTCATTGATCTCACCTGCTACCTGATGTTTTGTGAGACAGTGCTTAAAACAAAACATGGCAAGTGGTTTGCATCCAAGGTTATACGCACAAGTAGCCTGTAAAACATTTTTATACATGTCCAAATGTTGTCATGTCATATGTATTTCCTGACCTAAACATGTTTTTAAAATGTTCTTGAGCTAGACAACGAGCTAACAGTTAAACTGTAAATACTGAAATCACCTGACCAGCGATGCTGAATTTGCCACTGTTGCATAATAATGTAGCATATAAGTTGCACTCTTATCTGAGATGTGATGAATCCATCCAGGTCTCAGGTTTCTTTTTTTAGAGGTTGAAATAACATGATTTTACTGTAACATAATGAAGTGCCAGGGACCACTCAGAGACACCGTTCCCTCCTCTGAGTTTTAATTTGCACCACTAGTGAAGAAATAGCAGAACTGATTTGCATTTCATCGTATTAAACCCAGGCCACAGTGCAGAATCCCAAGATGCACCTTGGAGAGGGAGGGGTCCATCTTAGATCCCCTCCCATGATTCACTCTGTCAGGGTCATGTGATCCCAGTGCAGGAACAGTCACCCAGTCGAGCTGATCTCTGGACCTCTCGGCATATTTTAACCCACCAGACCAGCGGAGCACACGGAGACTTCTCTGAGGGGCTAGAATGAGACCGCCGAGCAAAGAAATGTGTGAAAAATATTATTCAGATAATATTAATATTTAATATGTAAGAGTATAGCAGAGCTGCAATAATAAATTGATTAGTTGTCAGTATTAAACTATTTAGATAACTGATGAATCAAGATAAAGATTCTCTTGATTCAAGCTTTTTAAATGTAAATATTTTCTGGTGTCTTTATGTCAGTAAACTTTAACAGGATGAAAAAGATGGAGATAAAACCTTTCTCTGTTACACGCATTTTTTAAATTGCCAATACTTGAGAGTTTTACCACTTTGTGCCTCTAAAGAAATTCAAACTAAAAACAATCCAAGAGAAGAAAATTAGTCTTTGAATGGAGTACTTGCAGGTAGAACTGCAGCGGTTAATCGATTAGTGTCAACCGTTAAATTAATCAACAATTATTTCCCAACCGATTGAGTGGTTACAGTCAAAATTCTCTGATTTCAGCTTCTTAAATGTGAATATTTTCTGGTTTCGTTCCTCCTCTATGACAGTTAACTGAACATCTTTGGGTTGGGGACAGAGTTTCTGACCTTTTTGTAGACAAAACAACTACTTGATTAATCAAGAGACTAATAAACAGGTAATTCAAAGAAGAGAGATTTGTTTTTTTTAAATGTACAGTTGCAAAAAGTGAGAAGAAAGTGGGAGAAAAAAAAAAATTGGTTTGCCGTTTGACAAGAACACTTGAACCCAAGACAAAAAGGGCAGGAACGATGTCCTCCTTTGTTCCCTTGGTGTGTGTAGGCGACTCATCTTATACTTAATTTATGACAAATGATTGAATTATCTCAATTGTGTCAAAATAATGGCATTAAGAAGCGCAGTGCGCCGTATCTGTGTTGTGCGTTGCATGTGGAGAGTAGGTGTACGAGGGTTAAACGTAAGTGGAGAGGTGAGAGAACTTGCAGTCAGATCAAATAGCAGTTGCTATTCCAGAAGCCGTGTCCATGTAGGGAGGCTTCTATAAACTGCTTTAGTGCAGGCGCAGGAGCCCTGGAGGCTGCAGGAAGGGCTGAGGAGTATATATGTGCCTGCGTATGTGTGACATATCCTTCATACACTGTATTTTGTTAGCATCAAAGTGCGTTGAGTTGACTTCCGTGGGCGAGTTGTTAGGAGGATTGGGACGCAGTTTGAAGACAGAAAAGTTCTTGCAGAGTGTAGTAATGGCGAATGAAGACACATGATACAACCGCGGTGTCAGAATCCAGGGGGGGGGAGTAGAAATGATGATTGATGGGCTGTGAGAGCAGCCATCTTGATCTGATCAGAGCAGTCCTGTGAGTCTGTAAATAGAATAAAAAGGTTGGATTAGCTAGAGAAAATTGCATGGTTGACAGTGGTGTTACTTCCATTACAGTTTTGTGTTTTTGCAGAAAATCTAAACAAAAACAAAAAAAATATGTTGCCAACAAATAAATGTGCAAGTTTTTTGCTGTTATCATTCATCAGGCTCGGTGCCAGTGTTGAAAATGGAGACTTGTGTTTATGAGGGAGCCACAAGCTGTGACCTCAGTAGCAAATGACACACGGCCGAACACCTACAGAAAGTCCCCTCAGGTCCTAATGGTGTCTGACTCGAGTGCATTTGTGCCGACCGTTCCTGTAGTAATGACACAAACTGTCTTTGGGAAACTGAACTCATAATGTTGGGTCTGAATGCTAGCTGCCTGCAGGGGATATTTATAGGTAGGAGGTAGCAGAAAGTTACAGCCGTCAGTTGGAGGTCTGCTGAGATGATGGGTCTCTTATAATAGGACTGAGGTCATGGAGATATCATTATGTTCTTTATAATGGCTTAAAAAGTATTCTCTCAGAGCATCGCTAGCACAAGTACAAAATGTTAGCAGAGTGGCACAATCTTTGACTTTATCTAACCTTGAGATGTCACTTTTATGCATTTTACTTCACAGTTAATAGGGGCATTTAAATGCTCTGCTATTCTGTGTGGATTTTTTGCTGTTAAAATGTTAAAGTCCGAGCCGTTTCATACAGAGTGAAAGATGATTGTTAGCTGTTGCCTCGGGCGTGCTACAGGTGAGGATAGCTTTCTGCTAGCGGACGGTAAATGAGGACTTCCCGAATGACGAGGCACACAGCAGCCGTCACATGTGGTCAGTCTGGTGTCACTTCAGTTTCACTGCAGATATACAAATAAAAATCAGAGGTTTAGAGCAGCAAATAACCTTTTTGTGTTTCTCTAATGGCGGCAGAAGTAGATTCACAAGGTCAACAGTGACTTGCTCTTTTGGTGAAATGAATACCTGGAAATGTAGCTGGGTTGTGTGTTACTATAGACAGCAGGTTCACACGTTGGCCCTCATGGTCAAGGCTCCTGTTGGGATGGAATTAGCTGACTCTAGATCTGCCTGGACAGTTTTGCCTCTTATTTCAGAGAAACAACTTGCCTTCTGAAATTAGACACAACCCTCCTCCTCCTCCTCCTCCTCCTCCTCCTGCCCCCCCAACCCGTCCTCCTCCTCAGGCCAGCCGCACTGCCATAAATCCTCCACAACCACTTACACCAATTTATGTCTGTCGTGTCAGTCTCGGCAGCCCGGAGCCTCATTAAACGACAAAAGACTCTGCATGCCGCCGCCGCCAACCGTGAACCTGTACGTTCACCTTTATTTGCCGCCATCGATCACGCAGTCAGTCAATTCATCTGTTGACTCGTCTAACGAGAGAGAAGGTGATAGCAGCAGTAGGCTGAACAATGAAAGATAAGGATGCTGCTGCGTGTGTGATTGTGTGAGTGCAGTGCAAGCAGAAAATCAGGTTATTGCATTCAACCTCGCTGACAATTTAAAGTCACAGTGGCATGAAAAATAACTCCATGTCTTTATACATTATGTTACACCAGAAATGTCTTTCTTCTTTCCTTCATGAAGTTGGCATATTTTAGCCATGCGTGCATCATGGCTCCAGAGATGGCAGTGTCGGTTATTGTCAGATATCGATGAATCCGGATGACTGTGGTGATCCCCTGGCCTTTTCTGTAGCACGGGTTCAGTTATTCTGAAAAATCAAAACATTTGGAAAAGGATTGATGATCGGTCCCCTGACCTTTTCCGGTGCACCGTCACGAGTCTGACATTTGCAGTTTTGAGTGAAATGTCTGAGCCACTATTGGATGGCTTCTCATGAAATTAAGTACAGACATTGGTGGCAAATTCTGTTATCGTCTGACATTTCTGTCCATCACCATCACGTCATAATTTTAATTTATCAAGTTTCTTTGGTTTATGAACACACAGTATCTGCTAAAGTAACAGCTGTAACAAGAGTTTAATGCTAATTGGAAAATGTTATCATGCTAGCACGCTAAGCTAAGATGGTAAACAAGGTAAATACAATATCTGCTAAACACCTTTTTTTTCTTTCCTCATACCGTTTCATCTAGTCTCGCCGTGTTGTGCTGTGATTAGCTGTTACTCAATGTTGTGCCAGAAGGCTTTCGTTCATGACTTCAAAGAAAGGTGTAAGATACAACAGCCAGCGTCTTCTGGACTGTGATGTACCTTTCTATAGAAAGCCTTCTGGTACAAAGCCCTTAGAAAGCCGGTTGATGTAGCATAAAGAACGACAATGCCGATGTGGGGAGTTGGTCGAGTTGCATAAACATGCTTACATAGAGGAGTACTAGCCAGTCATAGCTGCAAAGTAGGGCAGGAGTAATCAAAACTGTCTTGGGGAAAACAAATAATGCCCAGTGTAGTCTCACAGAGCTAGTGAGTAAGTAACGAGTAAGTTCAACCACCATTTGAAGAATTATCCCTCCTTTCATGTGCTAACTATAATCTCTCTAGACAAATCATCTGCCCCCCACAACATCCTTTTGTGAGCTGAAATGACATCAAATAAAAGAAAACAAAACGCCACTTAATTCACCGTGACATCGACAAGCAGATAGTTGTTTTCTCTAAACAATTGCCTTCACTGCCCTTCCCTTCTTGTTCATTTTTCTTCTCGGCGTCGATAAATCCAAACATCTGACACCGCGTTCCTGCTCTGTGATTCCTGTCAGCATTTCTGATGCTTCTGAACAGTGAACACCTGCACACACACACACAGACACACACACACACACTGCTGGAGGAGCTTATTATGAAGTTTTGGCTGGTATTTCTGGCAGGCATCATCATTCTGGTAGCGCGTCAACCTGGAGTCGCGTGGCAGCAGAACACAATGTAAGGCAGCATAATGGAGCGGAGCAGGACACAATGTTTCCCCGCGCTGAGCCGAAGCAATTAATGTGACGACGCAGACAGATGGTTGTGTCAAAACGAGTGATTGACTGAACCAGGTTAGCCGTCCGCTCCCCGGTGTTGTTCAGCCGCGGACAGAAAATAAGCGGAGTATCTGGGTTGTAGATGATGTGCAGGCACAGGTCGTTTTGTTCGCGTGTAACCTCGTGCACGTTGACTTCTTCGTGTGCCTGCTCGTGTGATGTGAATCAAAATCGGATGTCTTCATAGAGCTGTTGGCATTAAAATGCTGCAGGC
Source organism: Pagrus pagrus (assembly GCF_965226575.1). NCBI lineage: Eukaryota > Metazoa > Chordata > Actinopteri > Spariformes > Sparidae > Pagrus > Pagrus pagrus. Next base: position 7,869,145 of record NC_140204.1, on the reverse strand, counting down.
GTTTTTGTTTTAGCGCGGGGGGGAGGGGGTATCTGATGTGTAAACACAGCGAGGCATGCATTACAGACAGGATCTTTTATATTCTGTTCTGTTTGTACAAAACTCATCCCTAAATCTTTAAAACATTAGCCGTGTTCTCGCTGCGGTTGTGGGTGGAGGGCTGATGTCTTTCATCACCTGCTCCACCTGTTCTCCCACCAGCTAAAATCCCCTGTGCCTACAGTATATCTCACTGGCATCTGGCACAGGGTTGACACACACTCGCACACATACTTTGACTAGAAGAGGCGTCCTAGGCCTTTTATCCTCTAAACACAGACATAAATCCACGGGTTTGGACCCGGGCCTTGTGTTGGAGGCCAGCGTTGGCCCGGTTGTCAGCAGGGTCTCTGGGATATTAGCCTGTTAATCCTTCATAGAGACGAGGTGGAAGGCAAGGCTGATAAATGGATGTTGGGGAGTGATTCAGTTACAGTTATCTGCTGAAAATGTAACACAAAACTGCTGTTCACTTTAATATTCAGTGAGCTTTTGATTTGATACAAGAAAGCTGGATTTCCTGCAACACAATTGCTTTTGTAAAGCCTCAAATTGGTGCAAATTGAATCATCCGTGTAGCTCAGTCAGTTGAGTTTGATGCAATGCTTGTGCAGCACTGTGTTTTTAATTTAGCTCGTGACCTTTTGGATGAGCTTCTTCCTGTTAATAGCGAAGTGGATCTTTTTCTGTATAGCAATTTTTAAAGCTAATTTTGTCACTAACTTATTATACGTCTCAGGTTTTTGCTCCATTTTGACTTGGCACCTGTTTACAGGGACCGTACTCCTGCAGCTAAAGCTTATGTTCATTTTCTGTTAACCTGTTGATTGTTTTGTGGATTAATTGGATTACTTGTTTGGTCTATAACACGTCAGAAAATGGAGAAAAAATGTTGATCAGTGTTTCCCAAAGCCTCAAGATTGACATTTAGGAAGCCGGAAACATATTCTTAAAAATTGCTCAAACCTGCTGATTAATCCATTATCAAAACAATTGGTGATTAATTTAACAGTTGAAAACGAAATGATAAATCGATGCAGCTTTCGTTGCGAGTACAACCAGAAACTAATTTTCCTCCACTGTGTTGTTTAATTTGAATTTTTAGAGGCACAAAGAAAGCCCTGAAAGGTCAGCGAAGAAAAATTACGTCCAACACAGAGAGTTTTTTTTCCCCAATCTTCCCGTCTTTGTTATCGTCTGGCAAACGATTTCTTCTCCAGCAAACCACTGACTTTTATTGAATAACTTTAGAAAACTGCAGTGTGTTCATGTCAGCAATCTCCTTGTAAGACAATAGTTGAATTTTGACAGATATGGGCCTTAAAATGTGCAGAAAAATAGTGATTTGAGTTTGTAAGACCACAGATTTAGTCTGTTGTTCCATCTGAAAATAATGAAGACTAATAAAATTAGATGTGACGTCACTGAGTCTATTTCCAGAGTAAAACAGGAAGTTGGTCGGAAGTTACCCGTGCAGTTCTTTGCCATGTGTGTAATAGTTGTTTAGACGCTATGAGGGGATTAGAGGTGAGTCTGTGGGGCAGCAGGGTTCAGGTTGGCCTGTTAGAGGTGTGTGATGGGGTGGGCGGGGGTAAACTCTTGGCTCTTATGTCATTTTCCCAAATCGTCCATGTGGCACCCAAGTTCAGGGCTCCAGGTCTGATCGAGGGGGGTATTTAAAGCCCACAAGGGGAAGAAGAGAAGGAGTCGGGAGGAGAGGGGAGGGGATCCTTAATGTCGGCTCCACCTGTTGAGTGTTGTAACTCCTCTCCGCTCTGCCTCCATGATGGTCCTGTCACTTCATCGGCTGTTAAAACTCAGCGGAGGAACTCAGGGTGATTGTTGTTTACAAGAGACCCCCTGACGCGAGAAAGTGAAGTCGGTGAGAAAAACAGACATGATTTATGTGTGTGTGTAGGGTGTCTACATCTACATTACTACATCAGTACAGACAAAGTGTACTAATGTACTAGACATGTGCCCAACAACCAATTTCCCAGACATTTAAATAATTTTGGACTAGTCGATGAGTCTAAAAGTAAGAAAACACTCAGTAAACGGTAGAGCCGACCGATATGATCGGCTGATATCGCCTAGCATCAGTATTAGCCTCTATGGAAACTTATCTTTGTCACATATATTTGATAACCCCATTTGAGGGATCACTGCCCAAAATGAGAGTATACCTGCCGATGTATGTTTTTAATTTATTAATATCGCCATCGACCAAAAAAATCCAGTATTGGTTTGGCTGGTAAATAGTCATAATTCAGCACAATTTAATCTATATGGTTAAACTTTTTCCCAAAAACTATTGCGTATATTATAAGAGCAGTTTGAAGCTGTTAATCACATTCTTTAATAAGCAAACTGTATTTTGAATGCTCCTGAATTATGCACATTATGAACATTGCACATTATCCTACCAAACATGACAACAGCTAAAAGTTTAGAAATACGTAATACTTACAACAATATTAACGTTAGAAAAAGTGCAAATTATTGGTATTTTAAATGTGTACAATTACGGCGAGGGTAGCAATGTTTATTATATATATTTATTTGAATGTGTTACTCTTGAACTCTCATATATATCACCTTTTGTATGTGTATAGAAAAGGTGACCAGGTTACGTCCAACAATATAAAATTCAGCACTACAAATGTCTACACCAACCTACCGACTGCTTTGTTCATCTAAAAAGTCACACACACGGCTAACTTTCCAGTTTCCTGCTGTTTTTCTGTTTGTCGCCACTCGCTCTGACGTGACAAGTGTTGATGGGAGTGTTGTTTGTCCACTCAGAGCTGATAGGGCGGCTGTTCGAATCTGTCACCAGTGTTGTGGTTGAGGACTTACGTAAGTGCTGCTGTCAAAGTGTTGGTTTTCCCAACACTTCTGATGTGTGCAAATCTAGAAAAATGTTCACACGTCAGCATATATTTTTTTCTAATATGATACATTCTCGGCATCTGTGATTGAGTATCGTCGATGCATCCTTTCTGAAGAAGCCTCGCGTGTATCAATGTTAGTTTTTCTTTAATATGTTTGATATGTCGACGTTTTTAATGATGAGAGGAGCGCCGCAGTGGAGCAGTTTCACTCCATCAGCCCTGACAGATGAGCACATTACGCTCTTTCCCTCCGCTCTGTTATCTGCTGACAGATGAACAAAGCCTGCTACATTTCTTACACTGCCTGTTAGCTCTCAGTTCATAGTGTCCTGCTGTGACTTTCAGAGGGGTTTCCTGTCAGCTGACAATGAAAACGACCCTAAAAGAACGAGATAATTTGCAGAATTATATATAAATTCTGAGTCTGTAGAGGATGGTTATATTATTTACAGTATAACTATGTCCTGCTAGCTTTTAGAAACATGAAAAAGTTAGATAATGGTGCATAAGAGAGCCATAAAAACTTCCATTTTCATTTAGGATTCTCATTTTGGAGTGAAATTGCTTAAAAATCCAATAACGGAGATGAGCAGGCATAACAGTAAAGGGGAGCTGGAGCCCTTTGTGTTTTGTGCCTGTGTTTTTAATAACTACTGACCTGTGGTTTGTTGACAATGGGAGCTGCAGTCTTTTTCAATGTGGGGGAAGGGTGCACATTTCCATCTCCGTGCAAGCACTTATTACTTACTGACAGGTGGACTGAAGTGGCTGTGGTCCAAAATCATGCCGCTGTAAATAAAGGAGGCCTCAGGTTTTGGCTTTTTTTTAGCATAATTATAAGATTATTTTGAGTTTTTGTGTGTATACTGGGTTGAGAGTAGGTTTATAGTCTCAAATGTGTTAGTATTTATGCATAAATTGTACAATTACACAGCCTTGTTTTATCACTATCACTCAATCTACCTTTGAAAGCATTTGTCTTTGTAATTGGATTTGGTCTATGTTTAATAGCGTGTGTCCTCGTGCATCACAAACAGTGACCTTATAAACAAAAGAGCACAGTGTCTTTATGCGCTGCTATTATGAGTGCATGTGAGCTGGCTGTGATTTGTTTATGTGGCATGTGTGTGTGTGTGTGCGCGCGAGACAGTCCAGGACGTGACTTGTGAACAGGTGTGTGACAAAGGTAGCCGTAGTAGACAGGTGTGAAGGGAGTCAGTCACGTCAACCTTGCAGGCACTAGACTATTTTTACAGTGGCAGTGACACATAAATACCTGCGTTATATTGAGATAAGGCACACATACTGCGTATATACTGGGTGTTTGTTCATTTAACCCCTTCAGACATACAGCACTGTGTTGCAGGCTGATTTTTCTTTATTATCATGCACTATAATGTGTCATTGACACTGTATATTAAATAACATGTATTTAGAAGTGAGCGATCAATATTTAATGCAGATTGTTCTTAATCAAGGAGACGGATAGCCGATATTTGTTACCAGTATAAATTTAGAGTAACGATAAAACTCTTAGGTACTCTACTCGAGTATCTCCATTTTCTGCTACCTTGTGCTTCTTCTCCACGACAGATTCAGATTATTCAGTGTTGATAAGCTGTTATTTGTAACGTGTAATGTGAGACCACAGAATGCTTCATCAGAGCTATTACATTTTTTAATTTTTTAATTTAACGGCAATTGGACACAAAAAACACAGATACCGATAATCCAAAAGATGCTCTTAACATTTAACATAGTTACATAACATAGTATAATATTTACGTTATTAAACTAAAGAGTCTTAGACCAATACTAAATTTTCGGGCCAATATTAGGGAGGGGCTAAATTATTCCCATATTGATATATTGGCTGATAAACACTTTTTTTGATAAACTCCACTGGGAATTTAATAATTACACATCACCCAAAGTTATAATATATGCCCATACCAGACCGAGTTTACAGGCTCCAACACAAAAAACAGAATAACAAGAAGGCGAGGCTGCACTGGACTGCCTCTCTGTGTAACTTAAGTACTACGGCAGGACTTTTATTCAAACGGACTGCACTGCAAAGAATGGGGTTATGGTCTTAATGTTTAAAGCGGCAATAAAAATGTCCCGTCTTAGTCAATCATGGGCTCACAAGATGACCCTCTGAGATACTTAATTCAGATGATACAGGCTTCATAAAACAAATGACTATAGACTTTTTTAAAGTGAATTTGTGCCCCCTGTGCTTCAGAGTCGGCCCTTTTTTAAAGCCCTGCTTATTGTTTTCTGTATCGTGGACCTCATACAGTAGCTTTGTGTCAATATGTAATAAAATGCACCAAATCTTGAAACACGAGCGCATAAAGCTTCTCCAGAGATAACGGGGAACTGTAGATGGATAAGTGCAGGCGGTGTTCCCTGTAAGCCAGATCAGTATGCAAGTTTTCACTCCAGACAAACACTTCACCAGCATATTTCCCTAATTAGATCATCCATCCCTGATTGAAGGTGCTAATTAGGCAAATCAGCTACTGAAGACTTCTGCAATTAAGTCAGCACAACTCCTTTAAGACTGGTCACCAGTGAGAGGAAACGGCAAGAAAGAGGTTAGGTGTAAATTAAAACCGTCCTGCAGGTTTATGTAATTATCCAGAAGTGTAAGGCCTGACGTTTAATTTCTGGGTCAGAGGACGGTCTGAGAAACTGAGCTCTGTAAGTGTAAAGAGCACCTTGACACAGCACTCACTCCGGGCTAATGATCGGGTCAGACACAGACGAAGCGTGTGTGTGAACAGTGTGTGTGTAATGTGTTGGACCGGCACCACAGAGGGCGGACGGTGCATGACTTTAACATGGCAGCATGACAGGATGGTCAACAGAAGGAGGCCATTTTGTGTCCACACACTGTGATGAGACTTACCTTTCAGGTGAGCACAGTGTATTCGGTTACTGTAACTGATTCGGTTTCAACTGTTGGATTAATCGCCAACAGCTTTAAGAGAAAAGGTCAAACTTCTCTGATTCCAGCTTCTTAGAAGTTGATATTTTCTGGTTTCTTTCCTCCTCAGTAGCATTAAACTGAGTTTCTTTGGGTTGTGGACGCTGCGAGACGTTTGAGGACGTCATCTTAGGCCATTTTTCACCATTTTCTGACATTTCATAGACCAAAAAACAAAATTGATTAGTTAATAATTGACCGGTGAATCGACAGGTGAAAGGGCTCGTTGCAGTGAATAACAATCATTTGCTCTGCGTCAGATTACTCTCACATTATCTTCCGCTTTAAGATATTAGTTTCTGCTCTAACCAAACTACACGAGGGCTTTGCTGAGATGAAATATGAGGTGCAGATATTGAACAGGTCTGTTCAGAGATTTGTTTCTTGCTCACGGCCTCCCCTCTGAGGCCGACGGTGGTAACTCCGGGCCGAACCGTGGTTGCGTCAGCTCTCTGATGAACAGCCGAGCTAGCTGACATTATTAAGAGCTCTGAGCCTGTTCGACTGGGAAGAAGGATGTGTGTGTGTGTATGTGCGTGTCAGCTGTATTGAGGGTCAGCAGCCCTGATTCCTCTTGGAGGGGGGGAGGGTGTAGTTATGACAGGCATTCAGCTGGGCTACCATGACCTCATTTTACAAGAAGGACCTGTAAAAAAGACCGAGCTGAGCCAGGCCAGGCCGACAGGTGTGGACAGACAGACAGAGGAGAGGGGAGAGGAGGGAGGGGGGCGATGCCAGGTGGGAGGGTGACTTCATGCAGTCGGACTCTGTAGACGACCATTAAAACAAACCCGGGGGATGAGATAATAGAGCATTACACGCAGGGAAATAGAAATAATAGCTTAAGCCATCGCAGGTATGACGGATAATTGTTTTTTTATCCTGCGGTGCTCGTTTAAGCTTTTTGGATTTAATGAATTCCGCATTACGTCGGCTTTATAAGGTTAAGTGACTCCTTGATTTCAATTACCTCCAGTTTAGTTTCTAACAGCTCTGCTTTGATGTCGGCGAGGGTTTCACCCCTCTCGTCTTTCCCACACTTTCTCCGGTTATTATTTTATACGCCGTCATATTCTTCAATCCATTCCTTCCTCCTCCTCTTCTCTCCGTCTTGGACTCTTACAGTTCACCTCAGGAATCCTGCCTTCTCAGCTGTTCCTCGGTGTCCCATAGCAACCCGATTTAGCCCTCCTCCACCCTCCCTCAACTCTTCAGTCCCCCTCCTTCCTCCTCCTCCTTCTACCTAATTTAGCCCCCTCCTCCCAGCTCTATTCGGCTCCTCCGTCCTCCTTCCTATACCTTCTCCTCGCCTCCTCTCTGGCTTGGCCCAGTGGCCTGCGTGCGCTGGATTAGGAGCCTGTCTAAATTTGGTCATGCATGGCAAAGGAGACGAGCACCTGCTGGGACCCCGGCTGGTTGGACAGGCGGCCTCTTCTGCTCTCCAGACCCTTACATCAAATTACACCACGGCCTGGGCATTCCTGTCACTCCTCTCGCTTCTCCACTTGGCCGCCTCTCTTTTTCTCTTCCTACAAGTGTCTCTCTGTCTGCCTTTAAATTCAGAAAATTTAGTTTAAATTGAATTATGCACCGCAGGCGGGACAAAGTGTTTTTCTGTCCAAATTCTGTGCAAATGTTGTAAAGTATTCAGAGTCTACCAATATAATATAATATAATATAATTTTAATATAAAAATATTATCACAAGTAAAAGTCTGGCATTTATAAGTGTCTGTAGCAAACTTAACTTAAAAAGTTGTCATTTTAACATTGTTGTGGTTGAAGTGGAGTATTTTATATACATTTAATTAGTTTAATCTATAATAAGAATAATCTATAGAAATAATTAACTATATGCGTCAAATAAAGGTAGTTGAGGTACAAGTTGTCTCCATAGGATGATTCCTCTTGCTTAAACAGCCTGGGTTGAAACTTTTTTAATGAAATAAGGTTATTTCTGTGCTTGGCAGCTGAAATAAAGAATGAATGGACCAATTATCCTTTAGAAACTGATAATAAAAGCATCAAAGGGCCAGAATGAGGTTGTTGAAGGGCGCACACAGCTGCCATTTGAATGGCTCTGGACTATAACATGTCAAAGTTGATGAAAAAAAATGAAAGAGGCATCTTTAACTTGTTTGTTTTGTCCAACTAACAACCCAAAGCCGCAGAAATATCCAGTTTTTCCCCACATAAAACAGATACAAAACAGAAAATCAGCAGAAGTGTGGCCTCTGAGTCTGTGTCTTCTGTCTTCTCTCACTCGGGCATGTGTGTGGTTTCTCTTCCCTCTCTGTCACCATCTCCTCTCTCTCTGCTGCTCTGCCTCTCCGTCCACCCATGTAGAGCTGCAGTCATGCTCGAGTGCGAGGCGATAGACAGGAATACAAGCTTACACCCACATACTGTACAAGGACATGTACGTTTTGATTTCTAGATTGTTTAATGCGCTCTGCCGAAATGGAAAATTTATGCTCTCGCCCTCTGTTTCATTGCTAATTTATACATCTCTCTCTCTGTGTCGCTGTCTCTCTCTCCTCACTCCGCCTACACCATCATCTGTAGTTAGTTATTCAGCTCATGTACTTATTCTGCTTCTACACCCACACATCCTCCAAACCCTGGCAAAGTTTTGGCTCTACAGTAGCAGCCCGAACACACACTCACACTCGCGAGTCTGAACGCACACATTTGAAGCTAAACACCATGAAAGCCTCTCAAAATACCATTCAGCGATTGATTGAATGGCCTGATGGAGCCAATTGAGTTGTCCCCGACGTGCACGGCCGGTGCCATTAGGCAATTTTCCAGACAGACCGAAAGCAAAGCACTCAGCCGCTGAGAGCCATTTACATCACCGTCTGCTCTCAGCCCATTACGCACAGCAGCGTCACCAAATGAGCTGTTTGGTTTCTAAAACAAGAGATCTGGCTTTTGAAAGACGCAGCAGCGAGTCTTGCAAAAAATGCTCGACACAACACAGAATTAGGACCAAAAACAGGACGTCATAGCAGGTAACGTCCTGGCTTAGAGCTGTTACGCTAATAGACTGATCCATGCCGTACTTGAATGACCAACTCCAGCTTAAAGCCTGCGGAGGATATACAATTCAGCAGTTTAAATAATGTGTAGGAATTCAAGTGTCTGACATCAACTGGACCTTTTGTTATATATCGTGTTGAGTTGTGTAGCATTATCCCAAATGTTTCCAACGATGTTCAAACCCAGAGAAGTCCACGAGTTTACTCAAGGTAACGGTGCGCTTCATTTCCCTAGCTACTTCCTGGATAGGGAAATTGGCGAACGAGACCAAACTTAAAGGCTCAAATGCCTTTTGTTTTGTTTTGAGAGAGAGCCCCCAAGTGGCAGAAATTACATATTGTACTTTTAACATAATGGCTTTCTGTTGTTTGGATGGTGCAGATGTAAACACACAGAACAAAACGTATTAATTAATAGAGAAAATGAAGAAATAATTGGGAAAGAGGTCATGATGCACAGCACTAATGAGTGCCAGTAATCTGATGTCTCCCAGGCAGAATACAAAGTGTAGAAGCATGTTTTGGTGTATTTGCTTGTGATTTAATGGAGGTAAACACGGCAGACGGTCGAGTGAAGCGGCACCGCAGCGCTCAAATCTTTCCTGCTGCCTGCGTAGTGCTGCAGGGATTTAATGAACTGACGCTGAAGCTTTTTATACAGTACGAAGCAGCTGAGGACAACAGATACTGCGAGAAGCACTCATTTTTTATGAGATCAATCCAGGCAGCTTCACCGGCATTAATGCTTTAAACCACATTAAAATGTATTTTTAATGCCGCTATAAATCTTTCTGCAAGGTGAAGAAGGTTTGATTAAATGTCTTCATTTACTTGTGGTGCTTTCTGCCGCTCCTTCCACCTAAACAGACGGGTAAAGTGAATTTCAAGGTCATGAGTGTTGCTGGTGTTTTTTATTTCATCCTCAGAAGTAAGCTGATGACCTGAGGTGATGCACCTGCGATGTGGAGTGTGTTAGAGTCAGAGTCAGTGTGAGGAGACAGGGAGAGAGATGACGACGGGGCTATTGTTGGCCATTACTAATAGCCTATTGAGTAATTAAATGAGAAAACTACATTTCCCCCATGAGAAATGTTTGAAATGCTTCTCTCTCACCAGAATAACCCGTGCAAATAGCAACCAGCCGGCCGAGTGACTTTCAAAACGCTTCCACATAATTAATATTGCTGCCATTAACACTAATGATTTTCAAGTAAACACATTAGAGGTGCGCTCGAAGTTCATGTAGTGTATTACTGATTAATCTGTTTGTTTTTTGATTAATTAAGTTGTCAAGTCTTCAAAATGATGGAAACAAATGTCAAATGTTCTGATAGCACGAGAGGAAATTTTGAATTAGTGTTGTAGTGCAAATATATCACATTTAAAGTGATATAAACAGGGAAAAGTGCCAAACTGAGAAGCTAGAAATGGAAAGTATTTGTCGCGTTGCAGAATCCAGTAATTCCCACAGGCATAGAAACATTTCCTAGCTAAATAATGATGTAAATAAATAGAAAAAGAAACGTATATGATACATGTAAAATATAAAAATAAACCAGATGTCAGTTTCAGCTTGTTTCAGGATTGTTGAGTCAACCGTGTGCATCAAATTGACATAAGTGTCTCGCTGTGTCTCACCGGCAGCAGCTGCAGTAAAAGCAAGGTCACAGATTGAAGTGGACAGTTCAAGCTTTGCTAAGCAGTTTTGACCCCGCGCTCCAAAGAGAAACATCAAGCTGCGTTATAAATTTGTGTGCGTGTGTGGCAGGTAAAGCTACGGCGCTCGCCGTCGGTGTGTGTGAGCGTATTTGTCACACAGTCGGACAGGTGACGTATAGTGTAACCTCTCCTCTATCTCCTCTCTCTCAGACCTTCACAGCTTGGTGTAACTCCCACTTGAGGAAGGCCGGGACACAGATCGAGAACATTGAAGAGGATTTCAGAAATGGCCTCAAACTCATGCTGCTGCTGGAGGTCATATCAGGTGGATTTACACTGGAGGACACACACACACACACACACACACGTTTGTCGTGTCTTACTGAGTGGCTGAGGTAAACTTTGTCCTTGTCTTTCAGGTGAGAGGCTGCCCAAACCCGACAAAGGCAAGATGCGTTTCCACAAGATTGCCAACGTGAACAAAGCTCTGGACTTCATCTGCAGCAAGGGCGTGAAACTGGTGTCTATCGGTGCTGAGGGTGAGAGTCCTGCTTTGACTGTTATTATCCTCCCCCTGCTGCCTATACTTTTTTTTAATTAATATACCAAGGTCACGTAGTATTTGCATTTTCTTGGAGCTATTTCTGGGCACCAGATGGCTGGTGAAGTTCACAGCGTCGGGAGAATTCAGATGAGTTGGCAGTGACAGGAAAGTACACTTCAGATCACCCGACTGGCAACAAATATGAGGAATTAGCTGCAATATATGTGTTTTTAATGTATGCTAAAATATTTTAATTTATATGCATATTTGAAGATACTTTTTATGCGTTTTTGTTAATTTGAATTTACGTTGGATACATAATTCAAACGATGCTCGACTGTGAGGTTAAACCGACTCGGTGGGATATAAAGACTGAGCGGTCGCTTGTGCAACGTTCACATCACTTCAGAAGCGGTTGCCATGTTTGCGTGTGACTTTAATTTTCCTCACTTTAATCAATGTCGAGGTTCCTCTTCAGTGTTCAGGCCGCGTGAAATTCAGTTTGTCTCGACGGCTTCAAAAGGCACGAAATCAGACTCGTTCCAGCGTGCGTCGTGATTGAGAGGCCTGCTTTGAGGTGTTCACTTCATGTCTGTTGTTATCATGTGTTGATATATGTGTGTGTTTGTGTTTACAGAAATTGTTGACGGTAATGTGAAGATGACTCTTGGTATGATCTGGACCATCATCCTGCGTTTCGCCATCCAGGACATCTCTGTGGAAGGTGTGTGTGTGTTTACATGAAATAAGTGTATTAATGTATTGTTTTAATGTACTGGAAGAAACTTTTACTGGTTATGAAATGGTCTGATTTTAATACGGATCCCAATGTATGACGTACATAAGCAAATGAGACCATCGAGGGTCGGATAAGTCATAAAAGTTATACTATCCTTTATGGCGGAGTGCTGAGGATGAACTGAGGAGTCTCACAGCCTGAGGAAACAAGCTGCTCTGCATAAAGTTTCCTGTAGCAGCTTTAAAACAACTTAAAGTAACATGTTTTTGTGCTAAGGTGTTAAATGATCAAGGTATACTAGCCTGGCTAGCTGTTTCCAGTCTTTATGCTAAGCTAAGCTAACAGGCAGCTGTTTGTAGCTTCATGTTTCATAGCCAGAGATGGAGTGGTATTGGTCTACTTATTTAACACCTGGCGGGAAAGCAACAGAAAAGTTGAAATATCCCTTTAAATGTTAGAATAACAAATAAAACACTTGTATTTATCACATGAGACAATATTTGACAAACAGTATTGAAGCTGTCTGACTCCAGTCATCACTTCTGTCATATGAGCACAACAAACTGTTTCAAATCTCTCTTTGTTGTGTCAATCACAATCTCACACACTCATGAAGTGGAACAGAGTCGGTTTTGCGCTCGATGTTTGTACAGAGCTCGTTCTGAATACTTCGTCTGTCTGCAAGTGGCATAAAAGTCAAGACATTTCACACGTCGGGGGTGAAAAGCACAAACATCACAGAGTCGTCTTCACACAAAAACACATTCAGTTATACATGCGCTGCACGCATCAGTCACATGTGTGAACGCAGCGTCAGGCACGTTTATTATGGTTCGATAAAACTAAAACTAGGTGATGTATATTTACTGCGCTGTGAGATCAGTCGCATCCTCGCGTGCAGTGAATCATCCTCTACGACTCATTCAGTCGATCAGATCTCCCTGAACTTTATCTGCACCTCATGCCGTTTCATTAAACCTCCGTGTTGTCAGGCAGGGCAGCTCACAATAAATTGCTGTTTATAAAGACTCGGACCTTGTTCACCCGGTCCTTCCTCACACCTCTGACCCTCACCTTCAAGTCATCTTCTTTAAACTCTCCTTTTATTGCTCCGGCTCTTCAATATCATCTGCTGTCAGAGCTCAACTTCCTTTTTGCCCGTCAACCTCCTTCTAACCTCTCCATAAAGTTTCACCGGTGCAGGAAAGCTTGTAACCACCGGATGCACTAGCTTGACTTCAAAAGTAAAGTTTGTCGACTATAAACAGAGCGATGAATCAGCTACACACACAGTTATCCGCTCACTTTCCTACCGTAGAGTCTCTTTTGGGGTTTCTTGACATGATTCATCCACTTCAGTCCACCTGTCAGAATCAATTTTTCTGAAATGACCCTCCTTGAATAAAATAATGTGCTTTCTTTCATCTGTGCTACGACGCTTACCGTCTCCCTCCCTTGCTTGTTTTTTCAGAGACCTCTGCTAAGGAAGGTCTGCTGCTGTGGTGCCAGAGGAAGACTGCCCCCTACAGGAATGTAAACGTGCAGAACTTCCACATCAGGTGGGTGTAAAATAAAAAACAACATCTAGTGTTTCACCATGTTTTCACCACTCCTTTCCAAATCCTCCTCATCCTGTTTTGTTACCTACCTTGTTGCTTTTTCCTTGCCCTCATTTCCCCTCTTCTTCTTCTTCTTCTTCTTCCTCCTCCTTCACACCTTCCCCTCTTCTCGCGGCTCAGTTGGAAGGACGGCCTGGCTCTGTGTGCCCTCATCCACAGACACAGACCTGACCTCATCGACTACTCCAAACTGAGAAAGGTGCCCCGTCCTTCCTTCCTATTATTTCCTTTCTTCCACCTCTGATGTGCTTCACTTTCTCTTTTCGTACTGAATCATGATGATGGATAATCAGTCTTCTTGAATCTGTCCAAGGATCTTATGTCCTTTTTATTTCAGTTCTTAGTTTTCAAGTGATAATCTGTGAAAATACTCGACTGTGTTCTGCTTTGAACAATGTGCCTGTCGTCCTATAACGCAGTGAATACATAGTGTTGCACTGTCAAAGCTCATATTTGCAGTAGTATTAAGTGATATAACCGTGTGGGATTTTAAAAGTAGATGTCGGTACCAGTTCTGTTGGATTATAGCTGATATTTCGCTGTGAATATTTAATTTACAAAAATAGAAATAAAGTGAGTGTTCCCTTTCACAGTAGTCCAAAAAGGAGAGCTTACACATCCTCCATCCAAAAACTTTTTTGACAGGTGTTTGATGAAGAACAACGTAGGAAGGAAACAAAAACGAGATCCACGCACTTGTTTGCCTGCCAAAGCCGACACTGCATTATAAAACTGATTTAAAACACTGTGTGAATCCCATCTCTGTTCCCTTCCTCTCTTCATTACTCGTCCTCTCCTCTTTGTGGTTTTCCGGTCATACATGTTACGTGTCTGACGGTAATTGTGTCTCCCCACAGGACGACCCCATTGGTAACCTGAACACCGCCTTCGAAGTGGCTGAAAAGTTCCTGGACATCCCCAAGATGCTTGATGCTGAAGGTGAAACAAAACCCTGAAAACAACAGAGTGTAAAAGCTCTGTAGCACCAATTATTTCCACTGCAGCAAAGAACAATGCACGATGGCAGATGGTGCAAGGACGAGAGGTCCTTCTTACTCCAAATTCAACCATCTGCATTAAAAAATGAATGCATTTTAAATCGCTTTCAAAGCGTCTGTTGGAGCGCTGACGGTTCTGACCTCCAGAAATGTGTTTCTTTGTCGGCAGAATGGCTAAAACGAAAATGCAAAATACAAAAGTAACTCGTCATGTTTTTCACTTTGTGCTCGTTAGTCATTTTTCTTTTCCAGTGAGGAACATTTTAAAAAATCCAACCTGAAAACGCTGCTATACAAGATATGGAACATTAAACGACGAATCACAAGGGACGGTTGTTTTAAAATATTTTATATTTAATTTTTTCCACCCTCAGATATCGTGAACACACCCAAACCTGATGAGAAAGCCATCATGACCTACGTCTCCTGCTTCTACCACGCCTTTGCTGGTGCTGAACAGGTCAGATGACGTCTTGTTTTTATGTCGTATTAACATATTTGAACATTTTGAACGAGTCTTTGTGTGTAACAGTCAACATGTTGTCAACTTTTAATTGTTTAGAGCAGCTAATACATGAAACACCACCAACATGATGTAGCAGCAACCCCTAATGAATAAATGTGAGATGCACAATAGATTATAAATGTTTCTAAGTTGTTATCTCCCCCCCTCCTCTCAGGCCGAGACAGCTGCCAACCGTATCTGCAAGGTGCTGGCCGTCAACCAGGAGAATGAGAAACTGATGGAGGAGTACGAGAAGCTGGCCAGTGAGGTGAGAAACCGCTGCAACCAAATACGCCCACGCTCAGTCTGTCCCGCATTGATCATCCTCCCCTGCAACAACACTTTAATGTTTAAACTCGCTGTTTCGCTCTAAACTTTCCGATCCTCCGGCTGACTTCACATGACACGGCTCCAAAATCAATGCGGGGAAATCGATAGTATGATCATAAGGCCAGTGAAAGTGTTGCAGGGAAGATAGCTGGTGAACGGTGAACATTCACAGCACACAGAAGTGATGATTATACAGAGAAGTAGTGCAAATGTATCGTAGAGTAATGCCACTACAAGGGAATTCAAAGTGCAAAGTATACATAAGTACATTAAACCTTTAAAATCAACATTGTTTTGTTGCCAGACCGTTTGTGCCAGACCAGTACTGATACTGTGTGAAGTGATACTTGAAAATAATGAATGAAAATAGGGGGAAATAAAGACTTTAACATGACAGAGCTTCGGCAAAGTCGACATTACACCTTTACGTTTCTCGTCCCTCTGTAGCTGCTGGAATGGATCCGTCGCACCATCCCCTGGCTGGAGAACCGCGCGGCCGAGCAGACCATGCGCGCCATGCAGCAGAAGCTGGAGGACTTCCGTGACTACCGTCGCATCCACAAGCCGCCCCGCGTGCAGGAGAAGTGCCAGCTGGAGATCAACTTCAACACCCTGCAGACCAAGCTGAGGCTCAGCAACAGGCCCGCCTTCATGCCCTCCGAGGGCAAGATGGTGTCGGTGAGCAGGGCGGATTTTTACCTCGGCTTATTATTCTTGCTGCACAGCATCGTTGTAGATTTTCAGGCTTTGACATCAGCTGGAGGATTACTTCCCCCTCTATGTTGTTTTTTCATCCCTTAAAGCTTATCAAATCCTTTCAACCCACCTGCTTTGTGATCCATCGGAAAATAAGACAGTTCGCATAACTACAGACACAGTCTGCACAACACAGCAGCAGGTTATAATGAACAAAGGTGGAAAGGATTGAAAAGTATCAGCTGAGAGAGAGAAAAACTTGAGCACAGAACATTTTACAGACTTAAACGGTGGGTTTAAAATGCAAATAGGAGCTGAACTTCATTTGCAAACAATGAGAACTAATTTCAAATTTCTCCGAAATTTACATGGATATTAAAATGTTCTCAAGGCATACATTCATTATTCACATTCTGAACGCTCCGTTCTCTCAAACAAGCGTTGATAAAAATGTGTGAGAGGTCTCGTTCTCCGTCTCCTCCAGGATATTGCCAACGCCTGGAAGGGTCTGGAGCAGGTGGAGAAGGGCTACGAGGAGTGGCTGCTGACCGAGATCCGCCGCCTGGAGAGACTCGACCACCTGGCTGAGAAGTTCAAGCAGAAGTGCTCCATGCACGAGTCCTGGACTGGAGGTAGGGATGACCGAACGGTGTGAAGTTTGAGCGTTCGCTCTGGTTTCCCCTCACACAGCCAGAAAAACACAAACCAGATGGATTGGAGAGTGACGGACAAACACAGAATTACTTTTGCTTTCCCTTGACAAAGGGTTGCTGAGGAATAAATCAGAAGAGGGGAAAATATACGATATTAAGATGACAAGAATAAGGAAATAGATCTGTAAGGATGTGCTCGTGGCTCAGTTGGTTGGTCCATGTATGTTTTTTGCAGTTGAAGGTTAAAGCTGTGTAATATAATGACACAGAGCCATAAACTATCTGCGGGGATAATAAAATGCTGCAGTGAGCGAGAGAAAAGGTCCAGTGGAGGGAAGACAAGAGATCAGAGGACAAACTGAAGCGAGAGCTGTATGAATTAAAAAGGCTGCAGTGTGTGAAGATCAGGCAGTGAAAGCATCCGTGTGTTTCAGGTAAGGAGGACCTGCTGTCCCAGAAGGACTACGAGTCGGCCTCCCTGATGGAGATCAGAGCCCTGATGAGGAAGCACGAGGCGTTCGAGAGCGACCTCGCCGCCCACCAGGACAGAGTTGAGCAGATCGCTGCCATCGCCCAGGAGCTGAAGTAAGACGCCATGACAGTACGACATCATGTCTGAGTTCAGTGTTTTGAGGGTTTTAGGAGGGACAGGAGAGGAGGAAGTGAGCGACCGAGAGATGGTCGTGAGAGCGCGTTGAATACAGTGAAGAACAAAAGGCGCAACAGATGAGTGGAAAGCATATTAATGAGAGGAATAAGAAGATGAAAGGACCTCTGATCTCACCACTTCCTCATTCCTCACCACTCCTCCGGCTGTTTCTTTCCACAGATAGTTTAAAGACGATCCCTTTGATGCTATATACAGTATAATGTGAGCTGAAAATGTATGCGTGCCGCCCATAATTTCAATCATTCATTACTTCAAAAGCAGATATTAAATACGGGAAAGCAAAGTGTTCTCAGTTGACCCTCAAAATGGAGAACAGAGTAAAAACCGAGAGCGTGCGATGCCAACAAATACTCTCATGTAGATTCTGGATATTTTGGGGAAATGTGAGTTTAACTTTGGGAAAAGTTGGTCAGAGAGCGAGGAGATGATTTAGTTTTTATAGATGTTTGATTGTGCCGTTGTCTCCTCCAGTGAGCTGGACTACCACGATGCTGCCACAGTCAACGCCCGCTGCCAGGGCATCTGTGACCAGTGGGACAACCTGGGCACCCTGACCCAGAAGAGGAGGGACTCCCTGGAGGTGAGGATCTTTAGCGACAGGTTGCAGTGGCAGTTATTGTTTCAGGTAACATGAGTCCTAACCCTCTCCGTGTGTTACAGCGTGTGGAGAAGCTGTGGGAGACTATTGACCAGCTGTACCTGGAGTTTGCCAAGAGGGCGGCACCCTTCAACAACTGGATGGACGGAGCCATGGAGGATCTGCAGGACATGTTCATTGTCCACAGCATCGAGGAGATCCAGGTAAAGACAGCAACAGCCTCAATATGTTTCTAATGTTGTCTCGGTGTTTTATAAGAGCTCTGGAGTTCACAAAGTAAAATAAAGATAGAAAAAAGAAAAAAAAGGATTAAATTCATGATGGTGTCTGTCAGAGCAAGATAATTAACCAATACTGTTATTGTATAATCACATTTACACCAGCTCATGTCCTCGTGCAGCGCTCTTCTCCTCCTCTCCTACATATCTCTGAAAAGGTCACTAAATCTCGTAGCTTTTGCCGGATGAATCTTGAAGTGTGTGCTTGATATTTTCCAACCTCGTCTAAAATAAGACGCTCCTGATCTCCTGGGTACGAGATGGAGGAGTCGCGTCTTTCAAGAAATCTTTGCAAGAAATCCCCCCGGAGCTCGTCACATGTAGTCACTCTGTTGGTGGAGAAAACTTGAATGCTTCGTAAAATCCATATTCCTACAAATTGTGTCTTGAAAAGCACAAAATATAGACTAAAGACGGAAGGCTCTTCACCTAAACCTTAATGTCTGCACTCGCAGAAATCTCTGAGCGTCGGTAATAAAGAGGAGAGATATCAGCGTTTCCTCAGGCAGATGCTGTACTTTATTAACCGTGCCAGAGAATTTGTTTCTGACTTGGGAGGTGAATCAGCTGCGCATAAACGCACTGTTTTGGCAGACTCCTCGGTCCTTTCCAATGAAAGATATTGTGCAAAACACACACAAACATTTCTATAGATGGGAAACGCTGGTAAAAGGTCTCGAATGTTGACCTGCATCCGTGTTGAAATCAGTCGAGCAGCAAAACAGGCTTCAGTCACATTAGTAAAACTCAACGTCAACACTGCATCTCACTGTTCTTTATCCCCGTCCTCCTCCAGAGTCTGATCACCGCTCACGACCAGTTCAAGGCCACTCTGCCCGAGGCCGACAAGGAGCGCATGGCCACCATGGGCATCCACAACGAGATCCTGAAGATCGCCCAGACCTACGGCATCAAGCTGTCCGGCATCAACCCTTACACCACCCTCTCCCCCCAGGACATCAGCACTAAGTGGGACACCGTGAGTCAAATCAAACACACCCAAGAAGAGACCCGGGAGATAAATGTTTCATCGTTATTGTGGATAATTTATCAGAAACTCAGCCTCAGTTGGCGTCTATTTCTGGTTTGTGTAAACAGGAAATGTCAACCTAACTCAGTCTGTGCTGCTTTTGGTCATCCGGCTAATAATACGTACAGTACGTACACAGCGACGGGTCAGAAATAGTTCAGGACATTCAGGTTAGAGCGACACTGAATACTGCCAGCTGTGAGCTCGCAGGTCAAATCAGAATAACTGCAGAACACTGATGTGTGTCAGGACCGTGCTGAGAAAATAGATTTGTTTCTGTGGAAATCATTAAATAATTATAAAGCTGGACCAGAACAACAGAAAGAAACGTTCTGATGCTGATATTCGGCTGTAAAGTGTGGCTAAAATATCAAATGTGTAAAAAGATTTGAAAGTAAAGATGCTTCAAGTAAACTAGCAGCCCTTTGTTGATCAAAATGTAATGATTATCATTCACATTAAAATATATTGACAGAAAAGGTCTAATTCCTACACTCCTGTTGACTGTGCGTTTGATTTCTCCGCCCGCAGGTGAAGCACCTTGTTCCCCTCAGAGACCAAATGCTCCAGGAGGAGGTGGCCAGACAGCAGGCCAACGAGAGGCTGAGGCGCCAGTTCGCTGCACAGGCCAACATCATCGGACCCTGGATTCAAACCAAGATGGAGGTAAAGTGTCACTGTAACACTTCAACATACTGAGACCTGCAGTTTTACTCGTCTCTCTCTCCCTGCAGCTGCCAAAATACAATGAAGGTGTTTATTTAAGTTTTGGAGCATGAAGAACACTGAAGACTTTTGATATTTCACAATAAAATGACACTTAATTGATTGTTGTGGATAAAACAACGCAACAACAGTTCAGTAGAAACAGTTTAGGATTATGTGAAGGCAATTAAATATCTCCTGCTCATACATGTCAGTCCTGATCGCTCATTTAAAAATGAATGAACAGATGAGAAACTAATGAGCAGCACATTAAAAATACATCGATCTATATACACGTTCATCTATTATACAAGAGCAAATAAAAACCCGGGTCCATCTCAGAGAAGATTTGAGTGACGAGTCCCGTCTCCTGCCCGTGTGCTCCCGCAGGAGATCAGCCACGTGTCCGTGGACATCGCCGGCTCCCTGGAGGAACAGATGAACAGCCTGAAGCAGTACGAGCAGAACATCATCAACTACAAATCCAACATCGACAAGCTGGAGGGAGACCACCAGCTCAGCCAGGAGTCCCTCATCTTCGACAACAAGCACACCAACTACACCATGGAGGTACGGTGGTCTACACTTCGGCGGACTCCGCCCGCCACCTCTTGTTGTCTTTGCTGAAAGTTTATTTTCTCCTTCGCCGACAGCACGTCCGCGTGGGCTGGGAGCAGCTGCTCACCACCATCGCCAGAACCATCAACGAGGTGGAGAACCAGATCCTGACCCGCGACGCCAAGGGCATCAGCCAGGAGCAGCTCAACGAGTTCAGAGCCTCCTTCAACCACTTCGACAGGGTGAGGCGTTCACTGACCCTGAAAAGAAATCTCTAACTGTGTGTGGCTCAGATCTGAACGCAGACTGGGATTATTTGTTAACTTTTAAATGTAGTTCATGTCTAAAAAGATGCAGAAACTACAGGAAAGATCGCTATTTTTATCAGAATCAACAACATGTTTTCACACGACTTATTCTAGGACGAGTAAGAAATTAAAACATGCTTTTAATGGTCATTCAAGGAGCTGCACCAAGGATTGTGTTAATTAAAACAAACTTGTGTTTCCCTTTGCAGAAGAGAAACGGCATGATGGACCCAGACGACTTCCGTGCCTGCCTCATCTCCATGGGTTACGATCTGGTGCGTGAAACAGGAGAAAATGACTCCCACGACGAGTTAACTTGTTGAAAAGATCAGAGCTTTACCTCCATTCTCCAAGTCCACACTGATGCTAGACTAATTTAATCCTCTTCTCTCTGACAGGGTGAGGTGGAGTTTGCCCGCATCATGACCCTGGTCGACCCCAACAACACAGGCGTGGTGACCTTCCAGGCCTTCATCGACTTCATGACCCGCGAGACCGCCGAGACCGACACCGCAGAACAGGTCATGGCCTCCTTCAAGATTCTGGCCTCAGACAAGGTGAGCGGACGAGTGCAGCATCGTGTTTGCTTATTAAAACCAGAGTACGGGCGATTAGAGAAACCTGGATCTGTTTTAAAGAACAGAGCAGAAATGGAAATATAAAAATATATATTCGTCTTTACTGTCGCGTCACTGTAAGCTCTGTAGTCCACGTCGGGCTCTCGTAGGATTGTTTTCTCCTCTATAAATCTCACCCTGCCTCCGTCTCTCTCTCCTCCAGAGTTACATCACAGTGGACGAGCTGCGCAGGGAGCTGCCACCCGAGCAGGCCGAGTACTGCATCAGCCGCATGACCAGGTACATCGGATCCGAATGCCCCAGCGGCGCCCTGGACTACATCTCCTTCTCCAGCGCCCTGTACGGAGAGAGCGACTTATAAACCGCTTCTCCTCCTCCCGTCCCTTCTTCCCAGCTCCCGCCGTCTCTCCTGTGTGGAGAGAGCGATGGAAACCCCTTCCACTGTCCTTCTATATTCTTTGTTCTTATCAGTTTTTCCTCTTTCAAATCTTAACTTTATTCCCCTTCTCCCCCTCCCATCCCAAAAAAACAAAAACACTGCCCCAGAGAGGCTGAGAGTAGAAGGCTTTGCTCAAATCTTAGAGCTGTTTGGACGGGTCGGCTCGTCCCTCATTTCTGCCAGAGTGCCTTTTAAAAAAAACACAGGAATGTGCCGGGTATTTGCACTGAAGTTATGTAAGCAGCATACATATTAACATACCTGCCTTAAGGAGACGGTAAACAGAAGGAGGTAATGAGGGCGAGAGGAAAAAGAAAAAAACCTGGAGTTATTTTGAGCAAAGCCTCCTGCTCTCCGCCTCTCTCTCTCTCTCAGATGACATATTTTTTTGTAGAAGGGTAATTAAAGAAGAGAACGTGATAAAAATGCTGGTTGGTCAGTTGGCTTGGTTGGTTGAGTATTTGTGCAGATGCATGCTATGTTGAAGTTTAGAAAACGCAGTCTTTGCGAGTCCCCGACTCTCACTTAATCATACAAAAACACAAAAGCCAATCAGGTGCTATGAAACGCAAAAAGAAATAAAAAAACCACAACACTGTGAAACCTGATAAGATGTAACCTGAAGATCTTAAAGCCTTTAAGCTCAGGAAAGAAACGGAGGGTGAACGACGGGAGCACCGAAACCTTGAATAATGAGATGAAGACAGCAGGCAGAGAGGGCGACTCAAAGCAAAAAGCACTGTGGGTAAATATAGACGAAGTGAGGGCCATGGCTGGACTTAAAGAGCGAAGACAGAAAGGCAAACTGCTCCGGCCAGAGAGAACGATCCCACACGCCTCACCTAAAACTTAACGTGGTGATTTCAGAGGGAGGTGTCGAGCAGCGAGAGACAACAGGGCTTCAGGAAAGTCAAAAATGAAGAAGCGATACTGAACGTGGGACCGTAGCAGGCCTACGTCAGTGAGGAAGCAGACAGGGTGTTGGTCCCGTTGACAGGTCGGCCGTGATTACCAGTGCGAGTGGACTCGATGTTTTACAGTTTCATCTGTGCTCCGTTCTCCTCCATCATTCATTCTGTCCGTCATCAGTAATCATGCCACAATAACTCATCTCACACAGTTAAATTTTAAAAACCACAACTTGGAATAAAAAAGGAAAATTATATTACTAAACAGAAGTTGTTTGTGTTTTTTTTATTATCTTTCAAGACAAATATGATCTGCTTCAGTACACAAGTAGGAATCATTGTGCGATGGATTAATGGGTAAAAAATATAATTAAAAAATGCAAAGACACTGCTCGGCTGTACAGGCTACAAACTGTCCGACCTTTAACCTCCGAGCTGAGGTCAAATGTCGGGCTCGCTGTCGGGGTCCCAGCAGAGGTGGGACGGGAAGCTCAGCTCTCTCTCCTGGGCGTAGCGCATCCAGCGCCCCTCGTCGCCCCGGTGAGTCAGATACCTGCAGCCCATCTTCTGCTCGAACTCCCTGAGGTCACACCACAGCTGGAAGTCCTGCAGGAGCGAAGATGAAGAGGAGCAACACAGGCAAAAAACTAGTTCAGTTGTTTTTGTTCAACCCCGGGGTGGCAAAACCAATCTGAGGGGTGAGAAATGGTAAAAAAAACAAACAAAACAAGATTCTGATGCACAAAATGTTGTTTGCTTTTGGATGTGTAAC
This sequence comes from Pagrus pagrus, assembly GCF_965226575.1. Taxonomy (NCBI): domain Eukaryota; kingdom Metazoa; phylum Chordata; class Actinopteri; order Spariformes; family Sparidae; genus Pagrus; species Pagrus pagrus. The sequence goes on along the minus strand of NC_140204.1, from coordinate 7,845,590 downwards.
ACTTTCAAGTTTTACCTTTTCAAAGGCTCAGAAAAGAGCCTCATTTTTGACTTCACGCCACCCTATGATGTCATATATGAACTTATACATTCAGAAAATTACATTAAACAATCAATAAATTTGGGTTTTAATTACTAAAATTAAAATATGCGACACAATCTGATAGAAAACACATCAGACTGTAAATGACTAATGTATCTGACCTGCAGCCAGGGGTGTCCTAATGCTTTGCCCACGCTGAACCTCCGTCTGACCGACACCTGCAGCAGGTTGTTGATGAGACTCACGGCTGGAGAGGAAAAGACAGACGAGGCAGATTTAACAGTGGTCCGCTGGTGCCACCCAGTGGCCGACAGGAGACACCACAACACACAACACAAGGACAGCAGAGTTTCACTTGGTGTAAAGATCATACAGCTTCGAGGGAAGAGGTGGAACAAGCTGAGGAGATAGATGATGATGATGCGTTCAAGGACACGCTGACATCTGAACTCTGATAATGGCCATGAGCATGAGAAAAGATTGATTTGGGGTTTTAGTGCATCTTTCCCGACCATGCAACACTTCATTTCTCTCCACAACAACACACATATAAATAAACAACAATAACAACAACTCATGTTCCACATCCTCGGTTGTAAATGTGTCAAACAGGAAAAAAATAAAACCTCGTCCTCACCCTCCAGCGAGATGGAGGCCCAGGGTTGACGTGGGTACATGAAGGCAGCGTTGGTGATCTGCTGCTTGATGTCCTCGTCCTCGTTGAAGGGGAACGTGCCGCTCAGGCTCACGTACGTGATGACGCCGACGGACCACATGTCCAGAGAGCGGTTGTAGCCGCTGCTGCTGATCACCTCCGGCGCCAGGTAGGCCGGCGTGCCCACGACGGAGCGCCGGAAAGACTTCTCGCCGATGATGCGGGCGAAGCCGAAGTCGCACAGCTTCACCTGCGATACGGACACGGAGCGGTTTTAACGTGACTGACGTTGGACATTAAACGCATCACATGACACTTTCACAAGTCCCACCTGAGGGAAGGGGTCCGCTGAGGCCAGCAGCACGTTCTCAGGTTTCAGGTCGCAGTGAGCGATGTGTTTGAAGTGCAGGTACCGCAGAGCCTCGAGGATCTGCAGCACACAGCATGAGCTTTATTTACGCAGGTCGCACACACACAACATTTTACATTTTCAAAAATAGCGTAATTAATGACGCGAGGGTGATCGTACCTGCGTGACCAGGAAGCGGGTGGTGCGTTCAGGGAGTCGCCCGGTCTCGCTGGACAGAATCATCTCCAGCATGTCTCCGTGGAGCTTCTCCATGACGACGAAGACGTGCTCCACCGTCTCGAACATCCCCTCCAGCAGGACCACACCGAGGTGGGACAGACTCTGGACAACACACACACACACACACACAAACGTAGATTAGATGTTAAAGAAGATAAAAGTATAATGAGCACAGAGCTGAAAAACAAAAGAGTCGGTACCTGCAGGATGGCCACCTCGTTCCTCAGCTGTCTCTCCTGTCTGGTGGGGAAACGCGTCTTGTCGATGACTTTGATGGCGACGGGTCGACCTGACTTCCTGTGAGTACCTGAAGAACGACAAATAAGTTGTGTAACTACATGCTCACAGTGAAAATCTTAAAAAGAGCCACATTTCTCACATGTTTTGTCTTATTTTTTGGATAAACTCACCTTTGTACACGACTCCAAACTGTCCTGAGCCCAAAACCTCATCTGTGAAGATCTGATACACTGAGCTGATGTCCTGAAACACACATTAACACACATTAACGGTGTATAACACACTATAAGGGCATGATAAACAAGTTCACTGTTCATTATAGATTCAGATGAACTGATCTGATCCTTACCACGCTGTCTCTGTGCGAGTCTTTTCCTGTAATCAGAAGAACAAGCACTTACATTCAACAAGTGTTCTGACTCATCCTGTCTGTCTCATTAAAAATACATTAAACATTGTTATATAACCCTGATTACAATATTTTTAACTCATTGCATTTATAAAAATAAATCCAAATTAATTTGCTTCAGTTTGGATTCATGCTCCACCGCCCACATCCATTTTTGTGTAATAACTTATTAAAAGAAAAGCCAACTAATTAATTTCTTGGTTACATAATTAATATCTGATAAGGTAAAAATCGTTTGCAGCTCACTCTGCTTCTCCTCGCCGCGTCCTCCGCTGCCCTGGACGGGCATCAGGGCCTGACGGACGGCGCTCTCCCAGGCCGGCCCGTCCTCTCCGGCCACCACGCAGTACACCAGCGAGGCCGTCGCCACCTCGAAGGAGTGGCCGCTGTTGCCTGGCGACAAAGGCACGGAGAGCTGGGCGGGGCCTCGGACCTGCAGCACCTCGGACAGAGCGATCTCCTGGGGAGGAGGCGGGGAGAGAGAGGGAAGGTTTTATCACGTTCATGGAAAACGACAGAAAAATGGACACGTGAGGAGCTCTACCTTGTAGTACTTGGTGCTGCTCTCGTTCTGGTACAGAGTGATGCTCTTCCAGTCCAAGATCCAGTAATGACGCTTCCTCTGAGAAGACAAACATCAGTAATAATCAGGGTGTCTGCGGGTGCTTAAAGGTGCAATATGTAAGACTTTTTGTATCATGACGTCTGTCTGTGTATCGTGTTGAGAGAGATGTCTCAGAGATGGTGCTTCAAGCTCCCAGTCCAGACCACTAGATGCACGGCTAACCGAGCTAACAGCAGCTACAGTTAGCCGATACTCTGATGATATGCTGCCCACTATTTTTGACTTCCACAGCTAGCAATTCTTACATATTGCACCTTTATCATGTCTTAAAATGTCTTGGACAATTTTAAAAATATTAGTCATTAAATAATGCTACATTTTAATTTGTGAGGTCTTAGTTGCCACAAACATTTTGTTGAATTAAATGTATCCATCTTTTCATTTCTTGTTTTCAAAATGATACAAGTTAACAAGTCAGATTTTACAAATACAGTAAACAGTAGCCAATATAGGCTCCGTCTTTGTCGTCGATGGAGAAAGTCACCAGACTCCCTTAAAAAATCACTAAATTTTGAGACTTGCTGCCTCAGAAGAAACTGTCTGAACTTTGTGAAACGCTTTCTTCAACAAATTCTTAACTATTTGGGCCTTCTTGTTAATTCGGCTAACGTCACACAGATTTGTAAAAGTGCTTTTTACTGGATTTTTAGGGACTCTGCAAAGTGATTACAGAGCTGAGCCGCTTCTAGCCACGTTTTAATCCGTGTGTGTGTGTGTGTGTCTCACCAGTGTGTCAGTGTTGGTGTGGTGCAGCAGCCACCCCTCTCTCAGGACTCCACCGGCCCTCCTCTTAGTGTGATGCACCGTCTGGACGAGCCTCATCAGAGGGATGTAGCTGCTGAAACAGGGACTGGTGGAGGGACGGAGGACAAAGGACACGAGGGAGAAACAAAATCAGTCTGATGCAGGGATAAAAACTGAATTAAAGTGTCTTCTAAGTGCCTCTAGGTGGCAGTGCGGCACAAAGCTAACTGACCACAAACCAGCGCGTCATGCAGATGAATTCAGTGAAGGGTGACAGGAAAGACGAGTGTGTGCAGATGAGTGTGTGCAGATGAGTGTGTGTGTGTGTGTGTGTGTGGAGTCAAACTTCTGACACATCCGGATATTGTGGTTACCACCTCTCAAGAGGGATGACATCACTCGCATAAATTACCAGGCCTCTGACCTCATCGGCTCTCGCTGCTGCTCCTCGTCTTTGGTCTCGGCCATCGAGTCTCCGTCAGTGGACATCTCGTCGTCAGAGAGGTCTAGTGTTGTCATGATGGTGAGCACTGAATCACTGTCCCCGAGGTCCGGTCGGCAGCTGGGAGCCACCACTGGGGATTCTGGGAAAATGACATCATGCGCAAACACTATCAGGACTGCGACTTATATTTACTTTCAGCTGACTGATTAGCTGTTAGAGCTATAAAAGGAACAGAAGGAGTAATAAGGATCAATTTGGCCCGCCAGACATATCAAGCAATTTTATTATTATTTTTAATTTATTTTTTAATTTTTAAATTTTTTTTTTACTCTTATTTTTAAATTTATTTTTTTTCTTTTCTTTTTAATTAATTTTTTTTCTTTTCTTTTTAATTTATTTATTTACTCATGCACAGAGTTGCTTCAATTAAAATGCTAACGTCAGCATGCTAACATGCTCACAATGCCATCATGCCGATGTTTAGCAGATATAATGTTTACCATGTAGTTTAGCGAGTTAGCAAGCTAATTTGCTAATTAGCACTCAACACAAATAAAGCAGAGGCTCAGCAGTGTCATTAGCTTTACTTTTCTGAGTCTGATCTTTTTATCTCTTTTGTGTTTATGACTTGTTCTTGACTTATTTGTGAAGCTTTTATTTTACTGCTTGTTTAATTTTATTGTCACACATTTGAAATAAAAACACATCAATCAGTCAGTCTGGTAATATGGGACCTACATTAAATCAGGACCCTGCAGCTGAAGATGCTTTCTGGCAAAATCATTTGAAACATCCTCAGGCTTTGATCACATTTCCCTGAGTCACCACCTCACTCGTACAAACGTGATGTTGAATCTAAAAGTAGTCCTGACTCTATCAAATACTGTTAACACGGAGGGTGAATCATCTTTGACTCATCACGGGGCTACAGGAACATCAGAGCGGGGCCTTTTCAAAGAAGCTGATGATCTAACAGAGTTACAAGCCCAGAATACAGAAGCAAGACCTCCAGAGATCGCTGCTCACCTTCCCCGTTGACGCCTCTCTTCTCTCCCGGACAGTCTCTGGGGACCAGCTGCTCGCAGCGCCGGTGGCAGTTAAACCTGCAGTCTGACAGAACGAGCAGAGACGAGAGGCGGCGGATTGAAACACCAGAATTGACTTTTAAATGTGATTTTGTTCTCTCTGGGCTCAGAATATGTTTCCCAACCTCTAATCTACAAACGGCTCGTCAGAGTCAAGGTGCTGCTGGAACAAAGCATCTAAAAATGGGCCGCAGCGGAGGATTGTGTTTTAATATATGACATGACTCATCGCTGCAAAATAGTTTTGAGGAGAAGGCGGCTACAAAACGCTTACGCTTCAAAAAAAGCTGACATTTTTGAAAGCTTTCAACCTCAGAGGTCGCTTAAATAAAACAAATTACTGTACACACCACCTTTATGACAAACTATCTACTGAGGGACAATGTGAGATGTCACATTGTCCCTCAATGTACTGCACGCATGTAAGCGTCCGTCTCACCTGAGCACTGCAGCCCCTGTCTGAAGAGCCCTTTGAGCAGCCGGTGGCAGTACTGGCAGACGGTGGGTTTGGTGTAGCTGTGGATGTGGAAGGTGTGAGGCACCTGAACCCTGCTCCTGTACCCGATCCCCAGCCAGACCGGGGGCTCTGCCCAGGACGGAGGCCTGGAGGAGGGCTTGGACATGCTGATCTAGAGGCGGGATGGGATGTGTAAATATGTTTATGAGCGGAAGGAAATGTAACCTGACGTACGTTTTGTCGAGCAGACGACTGTTAGTTTCGCTCACCTCTTCCAGACTTCCTCCTCCGGCCTGGTTGGACAGGGAGTGCGTGCGGGGTCGTCGGGGAGGGAACAGCGAGAAACTGGTGCTGACCTGACGCCGCGCTCGACTGCAGTTGTTGGGCAACTGGAAAGCACAACGCTTATGAAAGTCTAATCCACAACCTGAGAGAGGACGAGGAGGAGGAGGAGGAGGAGGAGGAGGAGACGATGGCTGTCAATGGCTGCACATTTACAACACTGCAAACTTTACACCAGATACCTTCATCATCACCTTCACACTTTAACCCCTGTCGAACGAGGCCCCACAGCATCTCCCCACAGTGGTGGCAGAAGGTGGGGGTCCGGTACGACTGGACCACCAGGGAGTGTGGGCGGATCCTCATCTCAGTCACTGACGCTGATCCTGAGTCAGATAAAGATTAGATATGAATGATAAGTGGGTAAAGACAGTATCAGAACACGTATTCTTATGTATTTGTTATATTTCCAATAATGCAGATAATAATAGAAGACAATCCACAGAAAATCAGCCCCATAAATCTTTTCTTCTCCCCCCGCTCCGACCTGCGATGATGACCTCGATGAGGTCCCCGTGCTGCAGCTCGTCGTGGTCCGTCAGGCGCTGCAGCAGCTGCTCCGAGGCGGGCTGATGTCTGAACAGCAGAATCTTCTCCCCGATGCCGACCACGCAGCAGTCTGGAGCCTGAACACACAGAGGGACGCTCACAGCCTTTCACCCGACAGACGAGCTACGCTCAGAGCTAATACAAAGAGCTGCATGTGATCACAGAACGTCTCTGAAGTTAAGTTTCCATCCTTTACTGGAAATATCTGATGCTTCGTTATAACTTTATTTATATGATCTCAAGCCCGTAAACAGTATTATTAAACGAAGAGGTGTTCAAAAGAAAAATGATGCGGCTGTCGCTTTAAATCCAGGCTGCAAAAAGTGAACATGACAAACATGAAGGCTCCAAACCAAACCAAGGTTGTTGTTCTTGTCAGAAACAGATGCACTCAGTGCCACCGGAGGTAAAGTTCAACATCTACAGGGACAGAAGTCACACCACCTCTCAACCATCAGAGACCATGACCTAGATACGCAGTAAAAATGGAAACCTGTCCTTTGTGCTCAGTAGATGTGAGACCAAAGACGATACAATCTGAAACGCTGCAGATGGCGAAGATAACCGCAGCTACAGTCACTCAGATGTTTTCTACCCATCTTCTTTGCTGTATTCATGTGTGTGAGGCTGAGAGATGGTGCTGAAGATACTGTGAGTGATGTTACAGCAGCAGATTGTTGCCACAGCAGATCTGTGTCATGTCACAACATAAACAAGTGTATTGTTAGAAACCTTTTCTTTGTCTGGCACGGCAGCAACGAGCCCCCGGGTCTCCTCCACCAGCAACAATAAGGTTATTTTTACACATATTATGTATAAAATGATACATATATGTGGTTTAATTTGCATTTCAAGTTGCTTTTAAGGCCCTTAATAAAAGTTGGACGTTAGCATCTGTGACACGCGCAGCTATACAGCACGGTACGTGACATGTCTGCAGTGGCACATGCCGTCAGGTTTGTGTACAAGTGATTGCGCAAGTGAAACACAAACACACACACAAAGACACACTCTTCAGACCCTGCTGACCTGCTGCCTGGAAACTCGATCAAAGTATAAACTGTGTGTGTGTGTGTGTGTGTGTGTGTGTGTGTGTTCGTGTGTCTGAGAGGCTGCGGTTGGAAAGTTTGCTGTGCTCTCCGACCACACAGCCTCTGAGTGAGGCGGTGTGAAGAGCAGCCCAGCCGAGACCAACACCTGCGATTCATCTTTATTCAACCTCAACTACAGTTTCACTGCACCATCAAACTACCGACTGCTCATTTAAACTCTCCTCCGATAAAAACATTCAGCTTTCATTAGCCGCCTCTCTTCCCTACGCCCTCATGAATACACCGTGAAGTTCAGCGGTGAAGGTGTTGAAAAAGACTGGTTTTGAGTGCGTTTCTATGGGGTCGATGCTCTAAAACTGATCCACTAAAGCCAGAACCCGCCTCAGCGTTCTTCAGACCCCGCCCCGGCCGACAATGCAGAAACACTTGGTGGTTTCTGAAAAGCCACATGCTACACGGTAACCTACACAACCCTCCTTCACGAGCAGGGTGACCTTTCAGAGTCCACTTCCTGAGACACGTCGTCTCTGGAGCGTCAACTGAATATTTTCCAAGTGGGACTTTGTTTTTCTACCTCTTATTACTAATGATGCTCTTTGTAGCTGCTGCAGCAGTGTCGGGTTGTGTGCAATGACCGCGTACATCCTGATCTCGCCACTGCATTTTTTTTACAAACAGGTTTTACATGCAGGTGTGGGATTTCAACGGGCTTTGAGCTGTTTTTAACAGCACTGAGTGTTACTTCTAGTTTGTTTTAACCTGCCTACCTGCCAGAAATAAAAGGGTTTACAACAGAGAAACCAGAAGAAGAAGAAGAAGGAAGATGGGGACTCACAGGAGACAGATGAGGGGCAGAATATTATATTATTTTTTGTCTCTAGTGTGTGTCAGACACCAAAAACACTTTATCCTACAATTCCCACAATGCAACATCTTTTATCACACTTTCACTGCCTCCAAAATATCCACTTTTAACAAACCCCACACCTCCAGTGTGCAATATAAACCTTCTGCGAGAACAAACCGAAGCCGACTGTATTAAAACTTCTGAAATGTCCCTTTAAGGCTCCTCTGCTCTCATGTGTGAAGCCCTCCAGATGTTCAGACAGCAGCGTGATGGGGCCACCCCCGTCAGCTTTCCATTACCTTGCGCTCTATGATGTCCACCGCCAGCCTCTTGGCATGGCGATAGCTCAGGTTGCCAGCGGCGACTCGGACCTCCTCCCTGAACAGGCCGAGCTGGAACTGGACCAGCGCCGGCGCCGAGAGACTGGTGGGACTGGAGGGAGCCACTGCGGACATGGAGGAAGGTCCTGGAGCGGGAGGGGAGCAGGTCGTGGATTATTGCAGTAAAAAAAACACAAGTATGATCACAGATTTTGTTTTATTTCAACACAAATCTGAAAAACAAATGAAAATGTTTTTCTCATCATACTTTGTGTTTATGTTTCCACCTGCTGTATGACTATAAATAGATCTGTGCAACTTTATTTATATGATATTTACAGACAGGATTCCCTCGCATGCGTGTACTGAAAACAAAATAAACCCCGACATGGACTACATGCGGTATGGTGAGAAAATGGCGGTATCTCAGAAACTACAAGGAGCACAAGTGTGAAAAATAAACACATTTTCAGCTTTTTTTCATCATGTTATATCATAATTTCAAGATGTTGGACCCATCAGAACAAATGTTGTATCCTATTTTTCATAACACAGTAAAATCTCCAGACACAGACGGCTTCCCTCCCACTACCAAAATAAAAACATCACCTAAAAGATGCTCAGCGGAGGTAATCTTACTTTCTAATCCCGAATCATTCAAGCTCCGATCTTCCTCTCCAGTCGCAGGATCGTATCTCATCGGTGTGACAGCTGACTGTGTTTCTAAAGTCTCAGACATGAACTCTGGTGGGGCTGGTTTCCTTTTTGCGGGGCGTCGTTGTGACAGGAAGTGACAAGAGCGAAACACTCACCTTCTGTGAGAACGGCGACACTGCAGCGCACGGTTAACACCCTCGGCCCGAGCTGTGAAAACCCACACACACGCATGCAAAACACACACGCACACACTCTGAAATGGTCAGGAAGACGTGCAAGACGCAGAATCGAGTTTTGAAAAGTGGAATTTGTGTTTATTGAACGTTTGATAAAATACACATCAGGTTGGCCCCTTTCACAATAAGATCCATCAGCAGTACAGGAGCTGAAATTGTACACAAACAACACCCCTCGTACCCACAACACTTAATCAATGCGCTGAGCTCCACAAATATTTGGACATCAGAGAAACAAAAGATCAGATTCATGTCTCAAACTTTGGATGACGACTTCAGGACGAACATTTACAACCGGAGCGGTTTGCAGCTGATTTATTGAGCGACGCGGCGCGTAAATGCTCGTACACATAGTCTGAGATGCTTCCCAGGGGTGCGCGAGTGCCTGATTAATACAGTAAATGATTGATTAGTATTGGTAATACAGTACGGTGCGTAGAGGAAGCCGCCTTCGACTACAAATTAGTGTTTTCACTAACGTTTGTACACTACGTGGTGTCGATTGAGAGCGTGTGATTAAAGGAACTTCCCATCGTTGTGTGTGTGAACATGTGACATACGGTAAATACATATAAAGGTCGTATACGGATAATTCTGTACATTATTTGCTGCGAACGACACTTAAAGCACTTTAAACGTCTCTCCGAACACTTACTTTACTCCTTCGTTCCCTTCATGCACGTGTCTCTTCGTCGCCGTCCGTCACTAACCTGCGCCGCCTTGCACATTCAGCACAATCAGAAGCTGATAATAATAATTAGCACTTTTCTTTTTGGACTCGGCGGTGAGATTTCAAGAAGGCGGGACCTCAGGTTATTTAGGGCACGTGGCGATGGTGTGCACGCACCATCGTTGACAAAATGCCTTCACGACGAAAAAAAAAACCCGCGTCGTCTTCTTGAAATCGAGCTCAGATCGTCAGGAATTCACCGTTTTTTGATAGATTTGGGAGTAAGATGGAGGAAGGCCCCCAAAAAAAGCATCTTCTTGACAATCTGATCACGTCCGAGCCCAGTTTCCACTTCACATGTACATTCTGTGGACTGATCTCTTGGTATCGGTCTTATTTTGGTGGAGTTTAGCTCCCGGCTTGCAAAAAAACAAAAAACAATCCAGCGTGAAAGCCACCGGACCGCACAATCGACATGAAATGTAACATTCAAAGAATCAGTTTTCGGTACCTTCGACATAAAAAGCTCTGAGCCAGAACAGGAAACAAAAAAAACATCAGCACAACAAACTTCATCGAGGACGGACGATCAACGGCTGATGGCGTCCATCCAGGTCAGCATTGATTTCACTGAGGATTGTTTTGTACAAAATGATACATATTCAGCAAACGAGGGAAAAACAACTCACAGCAGGAATTAATAAAAGTAAACACATCGCAGCTGACGCACTGCGCCCGCTCTGAACCAACAATAAAAGGTAGTTACCCAGATATTTTCAAACGAGGGTTGATCACGCCTTTAACATCCTGGTTTAATGATTGTAAACAAATTAAGATTGAAATACTTTTCACAGCATTTTCTTTTCAATACGACTCAGACTTGTTTGGTAAAAGTCTTTCGTTTTTGGAGATAGAAGTGGGAGAAGTGACCTGAAAGTGTTGATGAGAGCGACCGACTCTCCTGTTGTACCACGCGGGAGGTTTACGTGTTGATCCACCTTCAAATGAACTTCCTGGTCGTTTTTATTTCCCCGTGAGGCACCAACGAAGTTCATTTGAACACCGGACGTCTCCTGTAACTTGACCTGTCGAGGGCTCGCTGGAAACCTCCACACGTCCGCTCTCAAAGTGCATTATTACAGCAGATTTGAGTGACTGAGGTACTGAACTTATCAGCATTTTAACAACATTTCAACGTTTCCTCTCATCTTTTCCTTCTTTTCCAGTCTCCACCCCGTCACATGAGCAGTGTTTTCTCCGACTGAAACCCTCTTCAACCCAATAAAGTGTAAACAAAGAGAAAAACAAACAAACCAATGTGCACTATATACAAAGAATGACATATCAAATAATTTAAAACTGTATATACATAAAAAAAAAACAAGAAGGCAAAAAGTGAGGTTTAAATGGTTAGTGCTAATGGTTTTTTGAGAATCCCCAAAGATTGCTTGTGTCATCTTGTCGTACCTCTGATAAAATCGAAGCGGATCGGACCATTTTTACCGTCATGCTACTGGTGATATATACAGAGTGCAACGCTTCTCCCGGAGCTGAAACCGGAGTATTGAGCCTACCTAAGGTTGAGTGTCTGCACGTGAGGGTGTGGATCGAAGAGACGGACTCACCACGATGTGGACGCGACGCTTTGCTACGGTGCTACGAGTCAAAAAAACACGAGGCGTTCAGGTGCAGACATTCCACTTTCTAGTAAGCAGCATGCTGATTAATGAGTATCTAAATATTCTCTTTTTCTGATCGAGGGCGGCGGTTTGTACAGCGAAGCAGCAGCGGCAGAGACTTTTTTTTTTACACCACTGTTCTTTAAAAAATACGCTGCAGGTGCGAGTGTTTGATCTGGCGTTGAGCTTTAGGTGTGTTTGTTGGATCAAACCGAGCTGCAAACAGCCTCTCCTCGTCGGGCCGCTCTGTCTCCGCCGAAGTCCCGCCTCCTGGCCCTGTCTAGCCAATCAGGGAGCTGCGTCTGGATAGGTCGACGTTACTGGCGCTTAGTCCCCTGCAGTCGGAGAATCCGGAGTTGGCGTCCTGAAAACAGAGCAGTCGATGTTAAAACGACTTCTACCGACGGTTCGATCGTCAGTTTAATCTTCTGTGCGATGAACGAGTATAAAGCAGTCGTACCTGTGTGGTCTCCTCAGCGCTCTTGTTGAGGAAGTTGAGGGAGCTCGCTCTCTTCATTCTGAGCAGGACAATCAAACAATGAGATAAACATTTTTCTGCCCTGAGCTTTATGTGTCTCTGACATCTCTTCTCTAACTGATGATGAGTGATTGAGTCGTCTCACCCTGGGTTGCGGGGCTCCTGGGGTCCGCTCCCCTGCAGCTTCTTCACCAGCATCTCGCTGCTCCTTCTCAGGGCGTCACGAATCTTCCCGAAGGAGCCGCTGCGGCGCAGAGACCCGTTACCGTCCTGAGGAGAGGGAACAGGAAAACCAAGTCAGCATTTAGTGAAGACGTTAACTACTGAGGAGATTTCCCGTTGAGACTACAAAGACTGTTCTCATGCTGGTGCCTCACCGAAGGGCGTTTACTTTGAATTAATTCTTAATGTCAAATAATTACATTATTCATATCAATCTATCTGCCTTGTGTGCGAGGTCGTGTTGACCTTTAAATTATGAGCTTATTATCACATAACTGGCGCTGAGGTACAGGTGAAATGTGTCCGTGAACTGACCCCGTTCCACTCGGCCGAGTCGTCGCCCTCGCTCTCTCCCCGCTGTCCTCCCGGCCCGTTGACTCCCTCCCTGCTGTGTCGTCTGTCGCCCCCGCCGGCCCCTCCGTCCTTCAGCAGCTCCACCACCTTACTCTGGTTAATGGCATCAATTCCCTGGGAGGGAGCGAGAGCGAGGACACAAAGAGAAGAAGGAAAAACAAGTGTGAAGACGAGTGATTTAAAGGTTCGTTTACTACAACGTACACACATTTAGCTTCATGATTCGTTTATGGGCTCATAAATCACAGCGGGGACGCCCGTTGAACTAATCAGGCATCTCAACTGACCAGGCTGCTGAAAAGAGCCCGGTCGACTAATCTAACCGCTGTATTTCAACCGCTCCTGTCCGTGGAGTACCTGCTTACGGGACTTGCTGGCGCACTCCTCCAGTGTTTCCGCTGCCTCCAGTTTGCCCTGGCGACGGTACAAAGCTCCCAGACTCTTGAGGGTCGTGTTCACCGTGGGGCTGCACACAAAAGGGGCCAGGGTTAAACAAATACATCAGTTTGCAGAGCCTGTTTTTCTGTCCTTATTCGTCATGATTCTTAAATAATCCTCACCTGTCCACCTTGCAGGCCTTGTACCAGCTCCCATACTCGACATACGGGCCAGAGTCCTTGCGCTTACCCTAAGAAAGAGACGCAGAGAACAGAGAGAGGGGGAGATTAAGATGAAACGAGGCATTGGGCCGGCCGGGGCCGAGTATGAAATATTACCCTATTACAAACAGCCTATTAACAAAGTCCCTGCTCTCATTTGTATCGTCTGCCGCCCTCCATCACTCTTAATCCGCCGTCCGCTCCATTTCCATAATGAGCTGCCTGCCACACACGGAAGCAAAAAGGTCAAGCTGAACAACTGACCTTGCTCTCCTCTCTCTCCTCTGCGTGCATCCAGATCGGCTTGTTGTCGTCTGCGGAGGGAGGACAAAAACAAACACATGAACGCTTTTTGATATTTACAAGAACTGGACTCAAAAGAATCTGCAGCAGAAGCCAAAACTGGCCAGAAAGTGCTCCCTCTCTCTCATAAACACATGATTTTATTAAAAAACACATGGCTGCCTTTAATTACACTACCGCAGTGCCAAATTCCTGCCAAGGCCCTCTCTCTCTCCCGCGCTGGGCATGTGAGCACATAAGGGTTTGATGGGCTTAGCGGCGGCAGGAGGGAAACATCGACATTAAGCCGCTTCGCACGCTTCAAAAGCGGGAAATAATCCTCCGACCTGCTGAGAGTACCGAGGGCGACGGCAAGGGATCAAAAAAGATCCCAAAACGCTGCAACACGTCGGGGAGAAATGGGTCGGCTCCTGGATGTTTTCGTCCGTGCCGCCGAGATTAAGGATCCTCGGCGACGTTTAAAGGTCAGCCGTGTGCATGTTTTTCGGCGCGCGCTGTCGAAATGTTAGCTCCGCTTACTGTTGACGGATCCAAACTCCTTCTCGTGCGCCCTGGTCAGGATCTCTTTGTACAGGGCCTCGGCGTCTTTGAACTTCCCCTGCTTCAGGTAGCACGTCGCCTGTGGAGAAGCAGCGAGGAGAAGCTTTTATTAAACGTGTCGTGGCGAGGTTAGAAAACAGAAGAGCAGGAAACGAGTCAGATGCAGTTTCGTTACTGTGCGTCACAAGTTTGAGCCTTTAAAAACGTCCTCACCAGGTTATTTTTGGTCTTGGCCACGTTGGGGTCGTCGGCGCCCAGCTTGGACTCGTAGATCTCCAGGGCCCGTCTGTAGTAGTACTCCACCTCGTCGTACTTGCCCTGGTTCTGACATAGCAGGGCCAAGTTGTTCAGCTGCTTGGCCACATCTGGGTGGTACTTCCCCAACACCTGGACACAAAGTAAAGCACGCACGTTCGATCTCAATCATGTGGAGGCAACAAAAAACTACATTTTCTACATTTTTACATTTCCAGGCGTTGGTTTTTACCTTCTCTCTGATCTCCAGCGCTCTCTTGCAGAGCGGTTCAGCCTCCTTGTATTTGCCCCTCTTCCCGTACAGAACGGCCAGGTTGTTGAGGGTGGCGGCCACCGCCGGGTGATCCTTCCCCAGTGTCTTCTCTCTGATGGCCAGCGCGTCATTCAGGAGGTGGGCTGCTTCTTTGTACTTGTTCTGGTCCCTGGAGGCCCGAACAGAAAGACAGCGGTTTGTTTAAGAGGTGTTTATTTGGTATCAGCTATAAATGTTTAAAACGACCTCCTCTCCGTTCCCCACCTGTACACCAGGGCCAGGATGTTGAGCATGGTGGCTACGTCGGGGTGGTCGTGTCCAGACGTCTTCTCCAGGTCCTCCAGGGCTTGTTTGCACAGCGGCACGGCCACCTCGTACCTCCCCTGCGAGGCGTACTGGATCACCAGGTTGTGCAGCGTCCTGAGGCGGGCCGGGATCTCGTAGCCGCCCTGCTGGGCTGCCGCCTCTCCGCTCGGCTGGGCTGCAACACAGACGGGAGGAAATTAAAAACGTCTAGCTGTCAGTCTGTGACGGGAATATTGATCATTTAACAGATGGTGTTTTCTTCTCCGACTCCATGCAGCACTAAGCAGTGGACAGATAGCGTTCGCTGCCATGTTCCCAAACTATCACCACAACACAACCTACGTTATTGGCTCGTCAAAATCCAAGATGGCGGTATTTGTGAAACAGCCAGTGTAGTAGATACAGTATGTCTGGACAGCGAAAGACATTCCTAGAGTGTCAAACAAAGATAACTAGATGGCAGATTCAGACGTACGGGAGCCAGGTAACGACAAAAACTTTCAGGGAAGAGCACAAACACAAGACTAATGAACTAGCTAAAATGTTAATCAAAACAGAACAGAAGTGTTATTTTGACGTATTGTGGCTCAATGTGCAGCTGAGAGTCCCAGCAAAGCATTTAAGAGTATTCAGTTATTAATATTTAAAGAGACCAAGAGGCAAAGAAGAGCACTTGCTGGCTAATGGGGAGGAAAGCTAACACGCAGCACGAGCGACCTTTTCTATCTTTCACTTTGTTGACACAGATCCACAAATCTTCTGTTTATACGGTGAATTAGCATCGGCCCGACCACAGCTCCTGCTTCAAATACGTCCTATATAAACTATATCAGAGCTGTGGCTGTGTGTGTGTGTGTGTGTGTGGGGGAACTACTTATACAAAGAGCTGCTTGTATGAACAACTCGTGCCTCAGTGTTTAAATTACTCTGAAGGCTTCTGGGCAGTTGAGGCCTGAACGTTGCTGCTACTGAAAGACTGCATTGAGCTCCGAGTGATTTTATTTTGACAGGTCGTTCGTGTAATAAATACGGCATTCATTCTCTCGCGGTACGTACAGGTGTGTGTGTGCGTGTGTGTGTGTGTGTGTGTTCAGCATCATGCTATCATCTCCTGTCTGATGTCTACGGGCTGCTGCTGATGTCATACCTGGTCCCTGGTCATCATCATTGGGGAACAAGTCATCCAGACTGTCCTTTGAAGTGTCTCCTCCGCTTCCCCCGCCGCCGCCGCCACCGGCGCTCTGGCTCTTCTCCTCCGAGGGCGACACGTCATCGTCGAACTTCTTGATCTGGTTCATGAACTCCAGGTGCTTCTTCTCCTCCTCCAGCTGGGCGACGCTCTGCTCGCTGCGCTGCAGCTTGTGCTGCGTCCCCGCCAGCTCGTCCCGCAGCCACTGGTTCTCCTGGCAGAGGCGGCGCACCTGAGCGCGCAGCTTCTGCTTCTCCGACTCTACGGCGCTCAGGTGGCTCGACAGGGCGATGATCACCTGGGGGAGGGAAACTTTTTTTTAATCTGACCTGAATATATTAGGCGCACCAGAGCAACCAATGAAAATGTTTCGTCGCCTCACCTGTGCCTCTCCCAGGCCGAGCTCAATGGCCTCCAGACTCTTGCGGAGCAGCCCCGATTTCTCCTGGGCGGCGGGCGGCTGGGTGCAGTCCAGCAGCGAGTTGAGGAGCTGGGCGTGCTCGCCGCGCAGCGTCTCCAGGCCCTGCATGACGGCCTTGGTGTTGAGGACGATCTCATCCTGGCTCAGTCGCTCCAGGGCTTCTTCGCGTGGGTACACCATGGTGGACATTGCCTGGTTTCATACACACTGCGGGGACAGGGAAAACAAACAAAGATGATACTTTTGGCGTGGGGCGGGAGGTGTTTCTGCCGAGTGCGTGTCGACTTCGTCCTCGACATTCTGCTCGGTGCGATCACATCCTTTATCAGCTGGTCACCGAGGTCAAGCAGAGGTGGAGAGGACAAAGAGACAGAACAGATGAGATAAGAAAGGAAAGAGGACAGGGAGGTGGAGGAGGACAGAAAGAGGTAATATGATACAATGAAGTTGAGGAGGAGGGAAATAAAGATACTCGATGAGAAGAAGGTCAACAAACTGAGACACGAGAGTAGAAAAGAACAGAATGAACATAAAGATGAAATATAAACCCTCCGGGGAAACATTCATATCTACTATTACAGAAACACATTATTCACCTGTGCACACATGAGAAAGTAAAGTATTTGCCAGAAACCTAAAGGAAGGGCACAGAATTGGAAACATCAGCAGGGGGACGGAGTTAACGTTCCTGAGACGCATTCACTGCATGAAGGCACATTTAAATTCAATAACAGAGTTTAAAAAGATGAACCGAGGATATGAAATATTTAGTGGAGTGTAGCTGGAGACTTCCTAAGTAAGTCGCTGCTGCACAAAGCTTTCCCTCCGAGCTCCCTTCGCTCCGTCTCTCTCCACAGCTAAACAATAGTTTCTCATTTCCTTACTGCCTAACGCACTCCTTGGGCTGTTAGACGAGATGTAAAATGATAAGGGGGGTGTGTGTGTGAGAGAGAGAGCGGTATATGTATAGTTAAAACCCATTCAGATTACTCCAAGAGGATTACTCCTCTGCTTGAAGGTGACGCAGCAGCTGCCAGTGAGCGGTAAAGCCAATTAAAGTGAGACACTGTCAACCACAGAGCTGTTGTTTTCAAAGAGGAGAGACTGATTCAGAGGTGACAGCGTCAAATATCACAGGAGGATCTAAACCAGAGTCCAGACGTGTTTACACTCATTTAGACAAAATACTTCTTCACTGTAAAGTGTCCTGCTCAGTACGTATTTATTTAATTTCTGAACACATTATGTAACTGATTGCAAACGGGAAGATTACACTACCTTCGTACTGATTGTTTGATCAGAGCTGAAACTGATGATTTTTTTATTTATCAATTCATCTTTCACTTTTTCGATTAATCATTTAGCCTTTTTTTAAAGTCCCAAAAGTGACGTCTGTGACCGTCAGTCGAAAAGCTGAAACAAGCATCCTCTCGAGCAATGTCTGCCACCTTTTCAGAAAATCAACAACTTTAACAACTTCAAGTATTTAAAGTATTTTCAAGTATAAAGTAACTATTTTAATTTGCTTTATCCATTTGAGCAATTCTTTACATGAAAAAAGTCAAATTTCTCTGATTCCAGCTTCTTAAATATGAATATTTTCCCGGTTTCTTTACTCTTTTCGAGAGCAAACTGAATATATTTGGTATATAATTCACCACTTTCTGACATTTTATAGCCCAAATATCTGATTTAGCAGATAACCGACAATAACAATCATTAATTGCAGCCCTATTTGAACAATCGATGCCTGCAGAGGATGTTTATTCTGAGCAGGAGTCATTAGTCATGTGTTTAGTCATCATGAGCAATGACACGTTCACTGGTCATTTCTTCAGCTGGACCACTGAGATGAATCAAGCTTCTCAATATCGATCAACATCTAGAAAGTTACATGTTAGTACAGAAACGTGTGTGTCCCGGCTGTGGACAGATCCAGGTCCAGGACATCTGGTCTCAATATTGACCAGCTGTAAGTGAAACCATCGCAGCAGCACAGAGGAGCCGATTGTGCAACATCGTGACTTTCTCTCTGTCCCTGCTCTGATGCTGGAGGCGCACCTGTTCTCTCCTCCTCCCCCCGCTCTCCCCTCTCTGTGTCGGCCTGGCTCCCCCTCCTCCTCCCCTCCTCTCCCCTCCCATCCGCCTCACACGCTGACTGCAATGCACCAATATTCACATTTCCCGTCGTGTCCACGGTCCGCGAACGCAATCGTGGAAGCCGTGAAACGTCAAAACACGAGATTCACGCCGTCGCTTCTTCTTCGTGCATCTTAAATCGGGCTGTTTTTTCCAAAGGCACACATTGTGCCGGCGGATGGTCGAGGCCTGCGGCCGGGAGGGGCGGCAGCGTTTAGGCTTTTGGCAGGAGATCAATCAAGGTGACCGAGGAATGGAGAGCAGGGTGCAGAAAGGACGGACCTATAACAGATGATGCATTTAATGGCTGTCATTTACTGCAAATGTGGTCAAATGTCCGGATCTGACACGTCAAGTGTTTGTAAACAGAGCAGGCCCGAGCACCATGATGTTACACAATACACACTGATGCACGTTATTGTTATTATTATTATATTATTTACGAAATGCATATATGATAATGTAACAATGAGCATTTTAAAACTGTTTAACGAGTAAAAACGACGGCGGTGACTGCAGATGACACGTTTACGGACCTCGCCAAGATGTAGCGTTTTAATATGACAGCTTTCTAATAACATCTATCTATTTTAACCGTGCAACTGCGACTTCATGCTTATTTTATTATTATATATCCGCATTATTTACCTTCATCGAAGACAAGTGCGATGCTTTCTGTCCCTCGAACAAAGCGGCAGGACAATGTTGTGATGCTCCGGACGGACCAGTGTCAAACACACGCAGGCAAAACTAGCTGCTTCCGTATGCGGTTTTCAAAATAAAACGCATAGCGGGGCGATACAGACTGTAAAACACAACAACGCGGGACAGAAATAAACTATTCAATGACATGAGATCCTAACACTTCCAAAAAAGTGATTTAGCAAAGCAATTGGTGCTCAACTCGTCTAGAAATGACTACTAATCGTGAAGTTAGCGTTCGCTCTAACCTTACTTTGAAGGACACTGCGCGCTATGAACTGCCGTTAGCTAACCTAGCTTACCTGTGTTTTGCTACACGCTCCTTCTCACGTTATTCGGCCGACACAGCGCACGAAGAAACAGCTCTCACACTACTCCGTTTAGTTTAACACGATTACAATCACAGCTCGAGTCTGTAAGTGAGCTAAAAGCCACATGAGGGGAGCTCCCAGCGGCGGCTACCTTCATCCCCAACTTACCCAGACTGTCAGTTGACGATGGAGGACAGCGAGGAGGCTCTCAGACGTGTCCACAGTGTCGGTCGTCACTGAGCGGTCATGCTCACAAAGACTTCAGCTCAGTTAAAAATGAAGCGGTGTTGTCGGTGTGCTTCAAATGTGACAGCCGGGAGACGAAAGATGGCTGTTCTGCCAGAGTCCCCGACCAAAGATGAAGTAAAATATCAAGATGATTCACGTTTGACAGGAAGTTATCGTGCGCATGCGTGCAGCCGAAGTGCCCATCCAAGCATTTTCTAGCTACTTTTTGAATAGTTTGATAATTTCATCTTGCAGATTATTGTCTGCAGGCTCTTTTAAGTTAGTTTAACAAGGATTAAATTATCATGTGGCTTTCATTAAACACCTGAAGCCCTCCATTGAGGCTTTAACAGCACGCTAGTGGATATAACCTTTGTTGTTACGTTGTTTTTAAGCAGTGTGTAGGTAATTTTTTTAAGATATGACACTTAAAGGTACAATATGTAAGTAAGTAATATGGCTACCTGTCAAATTCATACTCGAAACAAACAGGGGGCAGCACATTACCAGAGTAACTGCTAATGATGCTAACTATAGCAGCCGTTAGCTAGTAAGTTCAGTCAACAGAGCAGATAGCGGTCATATTAGCTGACTGGGGGAGTGTTGGTTTTGTTTACTATCAAACTTTCACCTCTTGAGATGCAAAATGGATGGGGGCTAGCTGGTTAGCATGCTTACTTCAATAAATATCTCTGCAAAGCAGTACAAAGACGTCTTTGACGTAATATCAGCACTGTCTTCACTTTCTGTTGCTAATTTAGCTTAATTTTTGAATGTTTTATACTAAAATGTGTACATACTGCACCTTTAAAAGATAGGTGACATAATAATTTATTACACATTATTTAAACCTGGTCAAAAATATACTGTAAGCATTTGAAATGGTTGTAAGTGACGGCAAAAAAATTAAGCATGTTTTTCCACCTATCAGGATGTACGTGGAGGTGAGGTCTCTTGCTTTGCTCATACTCTTTGTGCTCCGATCTCAAGTCAGCAGAGGCCCCATTCAGAGACTGAGTGGACCCAGTGTGTACCACTGACCTGCTTCACATGCATCATGTGCCCTATTTATTTACAGTCACAATTATTCACTATTTTAACAGTTTATCCCAAATAAAAATCACTTTTATGTGTCTGATTCTGTTGAAAGTAAAATCTATGTTTTTTTGTCGTGCATGAAGAGTCAAAGCTCTGTGATTATTTATTAATTTCTCCTTGCAACCCCATTTGTTTCATGATTTTGTCAGATGAAATCTTTTGTTGATCTTTATTTGAAAAAAGCTGGCTATAAAATCGCTTTTATACATTACACTTACCAAAACTGGTGGTTGCAAAGAAGCTATGCACACACACAAAACATACATATATATATATATATATATATATAAAACAAGAGACTGGGCTACAAATCAGGAATATTTTTATTTTAAAAAACAAATGAAACAATAAACACTTCCACTTTTCATCCCACATCTGCTTGATTTGACAAACGTAATCATGAAAAAGCAGTACTACAAAACATGTCAAATCAAGAAAAACCAAAACAACAAACTAGAATACAATATAACAAGTACTATCTG
This sequence comes from Pagrus pagrus, assembly GCF_965226575.1. NCBI lineage: Eukaryota > Metazoa > Chordata > Actinopteri > Spariformes > Sparidae > Pagrus > Pagrus pagrus. The sequence continues at coordinate 7,824,067 of NC_140204.1, read as the reverse complement.
ATATGTACAAGCATTAAAGTTTATTATAATTATTGTTATAGGCAAAAGGCAAATAAGCTGAAGACTGCTGCTGAAGAAACGATGGCATGTGCAAAATACTCTCCACGAGTCCACAAGCTTAGGACGCTCTGCTCTGAGCAGAACCTCGTCAGGCAGAAATCTACTGCTTTCGTAGGCAAATCCTGTTCCCATGAGGACAGACAGCAAAATGTACAAGCTGTGAGGCAATGGGGACAATATCATTGAAGCTAAGCTTGTGGAAGCCTGGTGAAGACTCTCATTATCAGAGGGACACACAGTATATCTGGACAGTGGAGAGAAAAGACACTGCTGATCACTGACGGAGATTTATTGACGGACCAAAACAGCTCCTAATCTCTAACCACGACTAGTCAAGGACAGAGGAACCATTGTTACACCGGCACGAACACACACAGGTACAGAGGTACAGGTAAAAACACACAGGAAGAAGGTTCAAGACTTACAGAGAGACCAACCAGCGTTTTCAAAGAGACTCTAGAAAAACATGTAAACGGTAAGAATGAGCGGAAAGATGTCGTTAAGAAGAGAAAAAGCTGCAGAGCATGGCCGTCAAATAAAAAAAGCATTCAGTTCCTCCAAACACTGAAATGATGACTACATAACAAGGATCACTTTGTTGGTAATGTGTTATCAGCAAACCCAAAAAACACCACAAATCTATCTGAATATAATCACAAGTTCTTCACATTGTAGTTTTGGCAGTGATTTTGGTTTTTAGTGCCTCTTTTCCAAGTATTTTTCGAGTTCGAGTCAGCTGACCTTTTTAACCTGCGAGCAGAAAAGAGGCGTCGTTACGCTACGACTTCATACAATTTAGGAAAAAGTAGTTTAGATTCACATCGTTGCAATAATTAGGCTAACAACACTACAAGGCAGAGAGCATTTTGAGTTAGTCGAGGTCGTCTCTAACAGCAGACAAGAGATCACCGACCCTCCTTAGTTAGTTTAATAAAAATAAAAAATAAAATCAAGCATTTCATTCCAAAATGTTATATAATCTTTTGAAATCCATTTTTCTAATTTAAAAAAAAGTGGTACCCATTCATTATAAAGCGTACTGGACTTTCTCAGCCGTCACTAATGACTTCATTAAAGATTAAAGGTGCAATGTGTAAGAATTTTAATTTAAAAGATTACAAATTAACTAATATCAACAGAGTGCGAAGAAATAACAGTTTTGACATTTCGCATTGTTAGCATGCTAAGTAGCTAGCTGCTTTGTTTCCGATTGTAAACGACACCGGCGCTCCCTCGGTGCTCCGAGCTCCCAGAGTCGGCCGATAGAAGCGCTAGCTGCACGGCTAACTGAGCTAACGAGAGCTAAAGTTAGCAGCACTTGTTGGTTTCTCTGACGGGTGGAAAATGTCTACATATTGCACCTTTAAAGTAACATACTGAAGAGATCAGCAAGAAGCTCTTCAGTTCTGGGTTGCCACATTTTTCTCCATTGAAACTTGGCCTTACAACCTGGCAACCCAAACGTTCTATAATGTATTCTTAATCAATCTATTAATATTAAGGGTTTTATATTGTAGAAAGTGAGATTTCCGTGTATTTTTTTATTATAAACCAGGTCTATATGATGTATAAATACTGTAAAGGTATCAAAACGCTGCTCCAGAGATAAATAGACACGCTGTATTCAGAAACTGTAAAATAAGCTGTTGGGTGGAGTCTGCTCAGGCCTGACACAGCTGACCAATCAGCAGACTGTTGCTTTTCAAGAAGGTGTGGTCTTTAAGAGACAGGAGCTAAAAACAGAGGGTGAATAGTGGTGCTGCAGCAACGGACAGTATGAGAAAAATAATGTGTTTTTTTCAGCGTTGAGCACGTAAACATTTTTCTAGTAAACACCCAATCTGAGAATGAGCACGATGTGGGACCTTTAATGAAGTCATTAGCGGCCGATTAAAAACAATTCTCTAAGTACGAGTTATTTTAAAGAGGTACCAAGATTTTTCTTTGCAAAGGTCTTAAGATTTAGTTCAGTTTCAAAACAGCAAATTATGCCAATATAATAAATTTTAAGAGCGAGTGTCAGTATTTTGGAATGAAATGACGAAGCAACCTCAACGTGAAACTACAGTACATCAACGCTCACTGATATTCAGTGACCCGTCCGTCAGTCAGTCCGTCTGTCGAGCACGTCGCTGTTTGTCGGCAACAAAAGTGAGAAACTTTTGAGAGGGGAGCTTCCACCGGCTGATTGTGTTTTCGTTGACGGTCAAATATCTCAAACATGACGTCTGTTTTAGGCCAAATAACAACAAATGTAATCTATTACAGTGACACCGTTCACTATGAAACCCTCGCGTCACAGGTGCTGTCCGACAGAAAGACGAGGCCGAGACGTGCTGCTGACACCACAACTGTAACACTGAAATATCCAAAAAATGTCCTAATCTATTTTCAAACAGAAACTTTAAATCAAGACGTTGGCATTAACACTATTTAAAAGGAAACAAACTACTTTGCTAATACTTGACTGGAGATGGAGAGCGTTACGATGTAGGTGACACAAGGCAGAGCTACGCGGCTTTGAGAACCATTATTATAAACCGCTGTTGTCGCAGATACATTCTTGGATTTGTACAGAAAACCAAATCACTTTAATAAAAAGCAGATTCCATTGAAGGTTTTGTTTGGTTTTTCAAAGTGTTTAGTGGTGGGAGAGAAAAAAAGCTGCATTCGCCTTGTGCCGAGCTACAAAGTAAACAAGACAACCGCTGCAGCTTTCGCAGCCCTAATCTGATGATCGATGACATCGACAACGACCACGTCATCAACACATAGTGCCAACACACACACACACACGCACACACACTTGCATGCCCTCTGTCACATGGTAGAAAAAGTATTCCTCCTATTTTGTTTTGACATTACATTTATTTCACCACACACACGCACACACAAACACACACGCACACACACACACACACGTGTTACCAGTTACTGTACACTCACTAATCACCTCACGACATCCTAAGAGAAAGCGAGTAGCAGACCTGCGCTTAAATAACCAGAACGGCTCCTGTTCTTCCTGATAAACTGAAGGAGACGCTTAAAAAATGTGATTTTTAAACAGGTCCGCTGTTTTTCACCGAATTGGGGCAAACAAACGTTGTGCTTTTATTGCAGGTGATTAAAGGAACAGTTCACCCTAAAAATGAAAATTCAGGAAGTGTCGTCATCCGCTGAACATTTCTGTTTGGGCTCCTCACAGGTGGTCCAGAAGTCTCCTGAAGCCCAGAGATCCCAAATCGATTTGAAAAAAGTTGTTATTGCACCCTTGGCTCATCAAGCTCGGGCTGTTAGCTCAGGAGCGACAGTGAAGGTTACAAAAGGGTGTAAATAACGTCTTTTCAAATCAATTTGAATCTCTTGTCTTCACGAGACGTGGATTACGCCAGACGAGCTGTATGAAGACATGTGATGTTTATTTTCAGTTGCTTTTCTACGTTTGTAAAACAAGTCCCCATCTGCTTCTGTTGTTTAGGAGAACGCTGTAACGCTGTTTTGCTGTGAAGCTCCAGAAATGTTTCGTGGACTACGAACACTTCACCTGACTGTCCATCAAAATGTTGTGAAGTAGATAAGTAGACTTTAATCTCCATTTTTTAGACGAATTTATCCTTTAACTCCTATTTTTGTATAGAGCAGAGTTCACGCAGGAAAAAAAACAAAACTTTTCTCATCGTTTTCTCATCGACATCGCTGAGTTTTAGTCTGTTCAATATGCATTTTGTTGTTTCCTGCTGCACATCCGGTCGGCTCTGCTTTTCATCTATTTTCCACCGGCTGTACTCTGCAGACACACAGGTGTGTATTCATAAGTGCATAGCAAATGAGAAGATAAAGAAAACTGCACGTCACATCAGCTCCCGCCCTGAAATCCTGGAACTCGTCACAAAAAAGTTACACTATGCATCACACAACAGCTTTAAAGGGAAGGTTTGACTATTTTTCACTAGAGCACAATTTAAAAAAAAGACACTTCCCCTTTATAGATATCATTTTGTTTCTTGTTGTTGGTTTTTTTTTTTCTTTTTTTGAAAGGAAACGTTTGGCGTTGACATCCAAATGACTTATTTTGGTACAGACAAAATATTTTAAATTATATGGAAGCCCTTGAAAATCAAAGTAAAGTAAAGAATGAGCCTGTTTTTTGAAGAGCTTCTGTGAACACGTCGAGGAGGAAATTCATCGCATGCAAAACCGTTTCGTGAGCAGAGGAGACTTTTTCTTTGTGTTTTCACTGGCTCATGCAAAACACCGAAGCCCTGTCGCGTCACTTTATTTTGTTTATTTCGAGTTCGCTGTTTTTTTTTCTCCCGGCACATGAGTGGTGTTATCCGTTAGTTCGGAGCATGCACGTGTGGATCGGGGGGTGTGACATTGAGGGGTCGGGCTTTTAAGGGCTTGAAATCGGTGAGTTGTCGCATGCTATTGCATTCCATAGAACGGAAACGTAAATGGCAGTTGGCTAATAAACTTGTGCTGTAAGCCCCTTGTAGACGCACACGCACTCACACATACTGTACATTCACGTGTGCATGCACACTCGCCACACACACACACGCATACACACAAACACACACCAAAAAGGGGCGTTAAAGTGACTAGTAACGGCGCTGCACCCCAACACCTCCCTCCTCCTCCTCCTCATCATCTCCCTCCCAAAAGAGAAACAAACCGACTGTAGCCAAAACGAAACCAAAGAAAGAAAAGAGTCCAGCCCGTCTTCGCTCAGCTCTGCAGGTGCCGAGGGGCGGGGTCTTTGCGCAAAAAACGTGTGACGGGATCGAGGAAAGACGAAGGTCAAGTCAGGGTCGGAGGAGTCAGCGGGTGGCGCAGCCCTAGGAGGGAGGCTTGCTGTAGCCAAAGAGTCCGACAGGTAGGTACTTGACGTGGGTGGGCCACTGGGCGGCCAGCTGGAAGAACTTCACGTCGTTCCACTCCACGCCGTCTATGGACACTGGAGGGAGACACAAACACTTAGAGATGAACATCTACGGTAACACGTGGAGGAAATGGAGGCAGAGGAAAGTCCTGATCGTCGACGCTTTACCTTTCAGGATGGTCTGCTGCTGCTTGGCGGAGCAGATGAGTCGGCTGATGCCTTCGATGACCTGGCTCTTCGAGTCCACGTCCTTCTCCTTTGGCTTCTTTCCCAGGAAGATGGTGGGAACTGAATACAGGCAGAGAGGCAGATTGTAAAAGCACTGTGTGTGTGTGTGTGTGTGTGTGTGTGTGTGTGTGTGTGTGTGAAGAATAAGAAAACAACCAGGACTTGTTTCTCTCTCTTGCCTCTCAAGGCTTCTCTATGATCTCTGTATTGATTGATTTAATGGCTTTCCTCTCTGACCACCGCTAAACTGCTTACAAACTCTTACCACTGTTTATCGGCTATAGTTTCCTAGAACGTGAAACGAAGGCCTCCTCTAACGTGATACTCCTCCCTCACCTTTCTTGTTCTTCTCCTTGGTGACCACGGTCATGGCCATGGTGCTGACCTGGGCCTGCGGCTCGCTGCCGCCCCCGCCTGGTAGCCTGCTGACCTGCAGCGATCGGAAGGCGCTCTTCAGCGTGTTCTTGCAGCCGGTGTCGCGGCGCTCGCCCTCCCGCCTCTTCTCAGCCAGCGAGGCCAGCCAGTAATCCACCTGCAGGCCGATGGCGTCCACGCCGTGAGACATGCTGGGACTCCTGTGGGCAGGAAGTGTTTATGAACGTTAACGAGGATCGCTCTGAGCAGCTCTCCTTTTTAACCTTTATTTATCCAGAGAAATGTTTCAGCCTCTGCAGCACCAGATCTGAAACGTTTGTAATTTGCACCATATAAAATCTGCAGAGGCGGAAATAGACGGATCACAGCTGCAGTCTGTCTGGCTCTTCAGAGAGGGAATGCAGCGAAAAATCAACTGGATCAAAGACATGAAAACACGACTGAAGTATCAAAGACTCCCCCGCTTCTTTAGAACTGGTTCCCAGTCAAGCTAAATTGGTGAAGGGAGCAAAGTATGCAGCTCAGTGTTTAAAGTAACATCCACATTTTGGTACTTTGTGTTGAGAGTTACAGAAACATGTATTGTATTAACGGGGTAGTTTGGGTTTTTTGAAGAGGGGTTGGTAGCCGGGTTGTTTGAGGTACTAATCCATTTTAACTTTACGCCACATTTTGAATATTTTCATCGCTAAACTGAAGCTGTGATTTCTATCCGTGCCCTCTTTTCAAAGCCACCAGACTCCTTTGACAAAAACTGGAGTTTTACCTCGCAAACACTGGAGTTGCTGGTCTACAGTGGCCCCGATCGGTTTGTTTAATGGGGTTACTGGCTGACCTTCATGTTGGTTTGGATTCACTGACTAACCAATGACCACTAACTCGTGTGTTTTGCCAGGTAAGAAGTCTGTGGCTTTGGAGAGAGCAATCTAATGGCTTCAGTTCCCCATCTGACAGGGTCAAGCAATGAAAATATACTGACATTGATTTTCCTTTTTAAGAAGCTCTGTAAGTGCTTCTGGCATTGATCTATAGAGGGTTTTTAAAAAAAATGAAATATTAATTAATGAATCCCTTATTTTTTAATGCAAAAACAAGCCTGCAGATGACCTGAAACTGCCTCAATACACCATAGATCCACATCATATAGTGTTATATGGTCCAAGTTCACATTAGATAACAGAGAGAGAGCTTTGTATGGGATCACTTGTTGGCTGTTGTAGGCTCCAGGGCGGGCATAGCAGCTCCAAACTGGTCAAATGTGGCGTCAATCATTAGTTAAGAGGCTGGCGGCCATCTTAGTATCACTCGTACGACTGAATAAAACATTATGGCAGCTTGTCACTATTTATGCGGTTACTACCCGTGAAATAAATGATCAATTAGTTATTTTTCCTTCACTTATAAAGAGAAGAGAAGGAAGAAGAGGAAGAAGAGAAAGAGAGGATGTCAGTCTCACCCCTGTACCGTCAGCACGCTGCCCATGGAGGGGGAGGAGGGGGGCGTGGCCGCCTCTTTAATCATCCCTGTGGGTGAGCCGTGGGAGGGGGGAGACGTGGAGGGGACAGCCAAGCTCACCGCCACGCCCTCGTCTGTGTCGCCTAGACGACCGAAAACATGATCATGTCATCGACAGCTGAATCGACTTAAATTCACCTTTAGGTGTTCAAACTATGTCCTCACCTGTCGGAGACTGACCGGACTCGATAAGACCGACCTTCACGACCTGGAAAATAAGAGGCGATGTGAGCAGAAGTGATCGGCGGTAATCTACACGTCAGACTTTCTCGATGCTACAGTGAGATCTTACCCCGATGAAGGGAATAAACTTCTGGTAGGAGTCTTCATCTCGCCTGGAAACAGAGAGAACAAGAGAGTAGAGGAAAACACGCAGAGTGAATGCAGCCTGGCTCGTGTTTGCGTCTGTACTCACGTCCTGTGTTTGCAGGTGAGCATGGCCTCGGCGATGGGCAGCTGGTGCGTGACCGTGGCTCCGCTGATGTACTGGGCGATTCTTGCCGCTACGTCCAGCTGATCTGGAAGAGACGGAAAAACACACAAAATTCACTCACAAGCTTCTACCAACTTCGCGGAGATCGTTCATCCTCGGTGTGACGGGTGCTGCACCTGTCTGCGGCGGCTCAGAGCGGCTGAACACGTCTCTCCACGCTCCGTCGAGGAAAGACGAGCTGTAGCGGTTGTCGAGGGCGCCGAGGTGCTTGGCGACCGGATGGGAGCCTGATGGAGAAGAAGCAGAACGCAAATAAAAAAGCGAGCGTGTCATCGCTTGAAGATAAAGAGAGCTTTTTATGGCGGTGTAACTGTATCTCATCTCATCGGAAAAACATTTGATGCTCGCCAGCGTCCCCCGACTATAAAACCTTGCCGCAGCGTGACTCTGCAAGAAACGGGAGCTCCACTAAAACACAACCAGGCTCACCCAGAGGCACGACCAGGAAGCGCATGTGATTGAGCCAGTCGGACGTCTTGTTGGCGAGCTGGGTGACGAAAAACTGGAGGATGGCTCCCAGGTAACTCTGGCTGCCCACCGCCGCCACCTTCACCGCTCTGGGCATGGACGAGTTACAGTTACAGCTGCAGGGACACGGAAAGAGAGAGAGAGAGCGAGAGGGTTGTTATTGTGTCTGGAGCTTCATCACATTGTCTCATCCATCAAAGCCACTGACGAACACCTACAGTAAACAGCGGAGGCGAGGAAACAAGTCGTGCCGCGTACTTAGGACGTTTAAAAATTGGAAATTTAAAGAGTTTGCTGTATGAAATAATGGAAACCATCAAGGTAATGTATCTGTATTCACTGACAGAGACAGAGATACAAGAAGTACGTTGGAAAAAGGTGAAAATGTCAAATGTGACGTCTTTAAATTCCTTGTTTTGTCTAATTAACTACGGAAGCCAAGAGCAGCCGTACTCGCGATTATCATTTTTTTAAATGTCGTTATCGAGATCACAAGTCGATTATTTCATTATCTTGATTAAACAAAGGTCATTTCCTGAGATAATGCAAGAACTAATTTCTGAGCTGAGATAACAGCATTAAATAAAAAGTGATAGCGAGCACAGTCTCTCCTCGTCTTCCGTACTTGGTGTGACAAAACAAGGAATCTAGAGATGGAGGAAAAGAAGAGGAAAGGGTCAAACAGAGAGCAGAAAACAGACAAATACGGCTCGGAGCAGGAAAAAGACAAAGAAGATGAGTCATCCTGCAAACTCAAGGATGCTAGCTCTTCTCTTGTGTGTGTCTCGGTGTGTGTTGTGCCATAAACGCTCACAATTTCTGGATGCGAGTGAGCACGGCGGACAGCACCGCCTGGATTTCGGCCGCCGAACACGTGCAGACCACCGGGTATCTCTGCACCTGGAGCTGCTCTGCAACATACTGCAAACACACAGAGAGGATAAATGTTTGATGAAAAACACAAACACACACACACAAACACACACACATGCCCTCAGTCTTACCTGCCCCTGCCAGTCGGTGCCGTTGACCAAGATGAGGCTCTCTGGGAGCGCAGAGTCCGACAACAAGATCTGGTTCAGCTGGTCGTACACCACCTTCCTCAGGAGCTACACACACACAACGCACACACACACACCGAGTTCATAAACCCCCCTACAGTGATACATTTACTGTGCAGATGACTCATCGGCACATACATAATTCATTCCTGAGCCCGGGGCGAGTCATAGATTATCAGGATCCCTTCTTTACTTAGTGAAAAGACAAGGGGAGTGGGTGGAGGAGGACGCAGCACAAAGGCAGCAACAGTGTAAATCCCTCTGTGGGAAAACTGACGCACAACGTGATGATTTATTCTCGTCCGCCGGGTTAAAATGACGCCGGAGCCAACGTACCGGCGTGCTGTGGCCCAGCTCCGGGGATCTCTCCGAGTCGGAGCTGTTGGTCCGTTCGCTCAGAGGTTTGGACAGCTGTCTCTCCTTCATGGGGGTGCTGACGCGCTTCTGTCTGGGTGTGTGGCCTCCGTCCAACCTGCGGGGGGAGGAAAGCGGGCTCGAATGACATCACGCATCTCCAAAATATTCACTTTGAAAAGCAGAAAACAGACCAGACGGCGTTTCTGTCTTCTGGATGCAGACGTTTACGTAACATCCTCTGAATGAAAGTCAACAGAAAGCAGTGTAACCAGAAGTCGCCCGTACAAATAGTTCTTGAGTGGTATCGGTATTCTGATTATCAGTATTTTTTTAAACATAGCCACATTAATAATGCTGTCTTTGCCTCGGCGGCGCCAACAGTAACACCACAGGGAAACTCTGTGTGGGAGGAGAGTTGAGAAGTTGTCCATTTCCACTTGAGTTTGTTTGTGTTTTGTCTATGTGCATGTTTTTCCCTCAGCTGCAGTGCCTTGAGCTCTCAGGGCCACCGTAGTTAAGGCTTCCCAGCTGCCGGGTCGATTGTTTGTCACGATGAGAGACACATTTTAGGAGTGAAAGATAAAGAAAAGAGCGAATATTAAAGGGGCACTACGTAGTATTCAAACACTGTTTGAAGCTAGAAAGGTGGCAGGGTCCGCCACATATAAACAAAGCAAAACCTTTGTGTCAAGGATCGGTTACCTCGGTGACGGCATGGCCTGTGTTTCGCTTTTGCTGCTCTTCAGGGGCGTGCGGGGTTTCTCTGCCACGGACACCATGATGCTGGGGCCCACCTCAGCAAACAGCTCCTGGTCTGTTAGCTCCTACACACACACACACACACACACACACGTAGAGGAAGACAGACTGTCAGCGTCAGAAAAAGATACGGGCAATCTTAAAGCCATCATCTCCGCCAATCCATCACTTCTCGATCCGTCTCACTCACAGCGCAGATGGCAGCGAATCCCCCTCAGAGGGAAAATTAACGAAGATCCTAACGCACCATTAATACTCTCTCCTCCTTCACACACACACACACACACACACACACACACACACACACACACACACACACACACACACACACACACACACACACATTACAAGAGTCGTACCAGTGTGTCGGTCTCAGACAGCGCCTCCTCCAGGTTGCGGCTGCGGGAGGTTTTCATCTTCTCTAGAGGAGGCTGCTCCCCCTGCTGGAAAGACGAGGGAGCGACAGTGACTCTACAGGCTTATAACAAGACAAAAAACATCCTTAACAGCAGCTCCGTCTGTCATTTTATGCAAAATTAGCCAAATCTGATATGAAAGCAGATTCTGCCACTATAACATGTTTTCAGGAAGTGTGCCGACACTCGAGAGGCTCGCTTCAGCGTTACTACGAGAGGAGGAGCCGCAGTAGGGAGACATCCAGCCAAACCCATTCAGCAAGACGAGATTAAACACGCTTCTTATTGAGCAGATGGCGGCCGTCAAAGAGGAGCTGTTGGGTTTCTGCTCCACCGAGGAAACGTTTCTGAAATGTTACATTCACACACTGCTGCGCCCCCCGCTGGGCCATTTTCATGGCCGTCACATTCTGGATATTCAACACGTCAGTGAAGAGAGTCGCATGTTGTTTTCAATGACTGTTACACTATTTAATGTCTCTGTGGGCTGTTTTGATTATTTTATTATCCTGCCACATGTAAACAAACATATGTTTATTAATTTTTATGGGTTAGCTAAATATTTATTATCAAGTTGTTGTTGTTTTTTTTCTAATATACTTTATTTTTTTCCTTTTCATAACACAAACATGAGGTCAAGCAATTTTAATTTAAAAAATAATAATACATATGTTACCAAATCTATTATTATGTTTTTTTAGGGTTTGTCTACATATTTATTGTTACTTTTTTTAAAAATAATAATATATGTAAACAAATCTATAAAGACTAATATTAAAATTGTAAACAAAGATATTTTTATGGGTTTGTTTACATATTTAATTAAATTAATATACATTGTTACAATTTGTTTACAGTTATATACCTTACAGTGGATATTAGGGTGTTTTTTAATGTTTGATTTGCTTAATACTTGACTATAATGTGCACAAACATTAAATGCAGATGAAAAACGGAAAACAGAGGAAAGTGTACTGATTATACTGTCGTTGATGAAGACTAAATAAAAATTCAGTTTAAAATGTTATGGTTTATAATCCTTATAATCCTCATAAAATGCATATGCAGACCAGACTGCTTCTCAGAAGGGGCTGAAGAGGAAACATTATCCAGTAACTCACCTGAAAAACAGCAACTTAACCGACTCTCATGTAACTCAATACGTTTTCTCCTTTTCTACCCCTTAGATTTATTATTTATGTGATAATAAATGCAAACACAAAGAGGTTTTAGGGCGTAGAAATGATGGCCATAACACACATTTAAATTCATTTATAGGAAACCACTCGGCTTTTATGTAGTCGTAGGAGTGTGTTAGACCTGCGACACCTGTTCGGATGAGGTCTCGTTGTAAAGTCAGACGCCCTTTGGGGACAATAAACTTTAATGCTCTCAGCTCCCGGTGAGATAGAGAAATGATCCGAAACAAAGCACCACAATGGTTCAGGTTCTCCTGAGCGCCCCGCAGCTCACATAGGTGAAATTCCTGTTGACGTTTTAATCACTTACTGGACTGAAAGGGTCTCGACCCAAACTGCCTTTGCTGTTCAGGCTGCCGATCTCCGTCTGCGAGCTGGACTGGGACATCCCCTCAAAGAACGGCCTGAAGACACAGACACAAAACCAGAAAACTGAAGTCGTGGTTTGTACTTGTGTTCTGATGGATCCCAAGTTAACTGACCCAGTTCTGGTTCATGTAAACCTTCAGTAAACTTCAGTATGTACATGTGAGTGCACTGAGCGGTTTTCACCAACAGAGGGGGCTCTGAATTGTCAGTGGAGACCAGTGAGTCCTGTCAGTGTTTACAGGTACTGCAGGTGTGAAGCAGGCAGCACCGACATGTTTAGACAGACGTGAGTATCTTCCGATCTTTAAATGAACATCATGTTCTTCCACAGACTGGTATCTAGCTCCCTGGGGGCCTTGTCCACCACAAAAAGTACACTACAAACTAAATATAAGGCAAGAAAACAAAGCCGTTACCTCAGCTTAGGTTTGGGCGTGCTGAGGATGCTGTCGGTCTCCTCCATCTCCGGCCCGCTGTCGCTGGGGTTGTACATCTCCAGACTGTCGTAGAGCTCGTCCAGGTCCTCCTCCACCTCCTGGATCTGCTCCCTGGACACGTGCTCCAGGCCGAAACCAACCTGGACGACACACAGGCGACACAAGTGACCAACGGACACACGGTCACGCAGCTTCGATCCGTTCTGTTCATACAGAAGCTACTCCTGCTTCTTTATACGAGCTTCTCGTAAAACAGAGGACAGATATGATCTCAGCAGCAATAAGGAGAAACAGCTGTCTGAGATTTTAGACAGTGAAAAGTAAAAGTGAAAGAAGAGAGATGTTTCACGGTGACCTGTTTAACATGAGATCCTAATCATCAGAGTCCATGTGTCAGTGTGATACTGTAGCCCTGTCACGCTTACATGTCTGATAACACTTTATATCAGGAAACACATATTAACCATTAACAAGCTGCTTATTAGCATACATATTTGTAGCTCATTAGCTCCATGAGTCATCTTAAAGTGTTTGCGCTTCGCTAATTAACTAGTAGAAACTGTTTGGAGTAATATGGAAGCAGACTTCCTGCAGGCAGCCACCGAATGTCTGCAGGAGATTGTTGTTTACATGATCCTGTTTAAATTAATCTCAAATAAAAAACCATAAAAGCAAGAGTCATTATTCTTTTTGCAGCCGGCAGCCAATACATTGAACATGTCGGCAACACCGCTACCAAGTCCGATCTGATTATCTAAACCTCTTCACTTAAAGAGTGAAAATGAGCGTAATATGTCTCCTTTAAGACTCCTCCTCCTGAATACCCACTCTCCTCTGATTGGTCGGCTCACACACGCCTGAGCCTGCATCTCTAACAACAACAACAGCTGTGCTAAATAAAGTCTTACGTGCCAAACTAGATGCTAGGCATACATTATGCAAGTGTGTGACATTGTGACGTCATGTGATGTCACAAAGTCACAGAATTAAAGGCGGGACTACCGACGAGGCGTTTCAGGAGCAGTGTTTTCTGCGGGAGAGAGGAGCGTCTGCTGGTGCGGACTTTGACCTTTGAAGTTTTTTAAGATTCTTGACATGCACAAGAAACAAAACGCTGTGAGACAGGAAAAAAAACAACTAAAAAGCATAACAGGTCTATTAACTTAGCTGGAAAACAGTAGGTGAGTCAGATCAAGGTCGACTGTGGAAGCTTTTCACCCACATTTCTCTTTTAAAAGTGGGATTAGTGGGTTTAAAGCATTTACCATCATCTGCCTGTGTTTCTTTGCCCCGTCCGACTTATTTTAAGCGGCGCCGCCAAATCTCAGGTATTAATCATTGTTGTAATAAACTGGAATTATCTGTCTAGTAGGGTCGGTAGTAGAAGAAGTAAAAAATGTGCAAAACAAGCAGTAGTTTTGGCAGAAGTAATCAGATTTGTGATTTTTGAAGGGCACAAACTTATGTACATCAATAAACTGATTAAAAAACATGATGATAAGTTTGTTTTTTACGTTATAGCAGCATAATATCAGAGAATAGAAATAAAACATTTTAAAAAAACATACTTAACTAATAAACGCAAAATGATTCAGCAAAAAGCAAAGACATGAGGAAACACGTAGCGCCACAGGGCTGCAAAAAAGCAAATATGTGGGCACAAATTTGTGTTGAAAAAGACAAGCAGAAGAAAAACAACCACACAAACAACCACACGTTCACACAAGAGAAACACACACACACATAAATACACACCCAAACAGACTCGGAGCGAGATCAAACACACACATTTAAGCACCGACACATTTCTGTTCTATTTTTAATCGACAGCGTTGTTTTATCCTCTTTTTTTTGAGCTGCCAGCTGAATCTCAGTCGCTCTGCCACATTTCTCCCACACACACACACACACACACACACACACACACACACACACACACACACACCTCTCTGTGTCTTCAAAGGCAAAAACACTGAAATGCATGTTTACTTTAGCAAACGCACTCTCAACCTAGCACAAGCAGAAGTGGGGATGTGTGATATAAAGTGATATCGGGGGCACCCACCTCATCGGTGACTTTGAACCTTTTCAGCAAGGCGACAAACTTCTGCTTGATGTTGGGTTGCTGCGGAGACAGAAAATGAGGACAGCATGAGGTATTCAGAAGATGGATGTTGGGGGATGTATGGCGCAGAAAAGAGATGACAGGAGCGGGATAGGAGGGTGATTTCCGAGCTCTCTTTTCACGCTTGGCGATTCAGAACAGCAGCAGTTAATGGATACAGCGGCAGGACAATATTTCTGCGTGTCACGTAAAGAGAAAGTGTTATCTATGCAGACGTTTGCGTGCAGGCCCGGGTGTGACTGCGTCTTGTGTTATTAAGCTGGGAAATGTGAGAGCGCTATCGAGGTTATCAAGTCGACGTCTCCCACGGCAGATGTTCAGACTACAAAGGGGATGTTTGTTTATTTAACGAGCCGGGTTATTTGAAAGGAGACAAGGAGACGTTATTAAAAGTGACTCAGCAGCTCAGGGCTCAAAATTATAATCATTTTCTGTACGTGACATTTGAAGAAGGCTTGAAAATATGAGTGTTAGCTAGACTTTATTACTATTATTATCATTAAAGCAGTGGATCTTCAGCTGCGTACATTATTTTTGTCTCACACTTTTTAAGACAAGAACAAAACTTTCTTTAAATCTGCATTAACTTCTTTTATTGTTCATTTAAGGCTAGTGGAAACAGGTTGTGAACATTTTAAGTTTAAGTCCAATATTCACTTTCTTTTAGCTCCGTTTTTGGTCTCCACCATCTCCTGAAGGAGATATTTTTGGCTCTTTAGCAGCTAAATGCAGCACCGTGTTCACCAGCTAGTCGCTAACTGTGCCGGTCTGTTGTTTGCTGTTGAGCAATAACAGGATTTTAGTAAAGTTGCAGCTACACAGCTAAAAAAATTACCTGAAAAAAGCAACAGCTGATTTTCTAACGCTCAAAAATGGCACTAAAACTTCAGTCCTCTGCACATCTTAAAGGAAATGTTCACCCAAAAATGAACATTTAGTCATAATCCAGTCCATCTAATGCTGATAGAAAGGCAGATGAAGTGAGTAAGAGTTAGCACCTCCTTTTTTACCTTTACTTTCTATTACCTGAAGCACTTTTCTGTAAACTGGAATGAACAGCATCTTCTTATTATAATTTGATTTTGATTTTAGAGTATTTTTGTGACATTCAGCTTTAAGCGGAGCTTTCATCTGCAACAGAAGTGGATGTCTGAGTGGCTGCAGAGAGCTGGAGTGTTTTGGAGGTTGTGTCCCAATTTGCTGCTCGACAGTGGAGGGGGTCGACTTCATGCTGGACTCTGGGGATGTAAATGTTTCTATATATGTGTGTGAGTGTGTGTGTGTGTGTCTGTGTGTGTGTGTGTGTCTGCAGTACAGGACAGCGGGTCTGTCGTAATTGCTTTCGAGCACGAGATCTTCAACTGCAGCAGTGAAGAAATTGTGGTTATTTTGTGTGTGTTTGTTTGAGCGTGTGTGTGTGTGTGTGTGTGTATGTGTGTGTGTGTGTGTGAGACAGAGAGAGCGCATGTGTGTTGTCCACAGGTGGTGGTGTTAGGGAGCAGCAGTGACAGACTCATGGAGACCTCCACAGGAGTGCTCAATTAATGACCTGCTGCGACAGACTCCTGCTGCTGCTGCTGCTGCACACACAAACCAAAAACACACACACACACACACACACACACACACACACACACACATACAAAACATTGCTTCCCTTGTGTCAAATAGCAGTGTGTGTGTGTGTGTGTGTGTGTGAGGAAGAGGTTAGTGTTATTAGAAGTGATTATGGTGACTTGTCTCAATGTTTTCCCCCCCGGTAAACTGGCCTGAATAACATGTATCGAGAACGAGAGGGAGAAAATGGATTTATAGAAAACCAACAACGAGGGAGGGAGGGAGGGAGCGAGGGAGAGGAGCAAATGATGTGGAGAGAGGAGGACAGGTTGAGTGAGGTGAGGCTAGAGGCAGATGAGGGGGAGTCCGGTCGAATCAAATCTATTTGAAAGGACTTTTTTCACCAGATTGCTTTGCAGACAAAAACCAGAGCGAGGTGCTTTTCTTACTCGGGTGATGGCGGCATTGGAAGGGAGCTTACGCCTCGGCTTCTTCTTCCTCACCTCCTCTTCTTCGTCGAAGAGATACTGAAAGAGCGGAAGGAGAGGGTCTGTGAGTCATTTCTAAAGGTTTACAGCGTCAGTAGAAAACAGAGAAGACAGAGAAGAGCACATATACAGAACGAAGTATTGTTAGCTTTGAGATACAACAATGAGAAAAATACAGGATAATGGCTGCCTTGTCCTTTAATGTCATAGTTTTGTCCATTGTCTCTATCAGGTTAGACAAGTGCAGTGCCCGTTCAAAAGGGGGGATACTGGCTGGTAAATAAAAGCTCAATCAAACAAAATCGCCCCCGACACTGGAAGAGAAATCTGGTCTGGCTCCATGATTGGTATCAATGTTCGGCACAGATTATTTGATAACATGGCGGGTTTACAATCCAGTTTTAAGCCTCCTGAACTGAGGCTAACGTTAGCCAGCATACTACTGTTGCCAGAAACTTAAAATCTCACCACCGATTCTGTCCAGATTCATTTAAACCTTCTGCCTCTACTCTTTTCTTCTCACTGCATCGCGTTACTACGGCAAGTTGTTGCACCGTGCTAATCTCCATTTTGTTTACGTCTGCTTCCCCATGAGATCCCCAGTCCGCAGAGCCATGAAGCCAGAGAGCTTTATTCAAAATGTATTAATACTGGTGTCCAAATTTTAATAAGCTTTTAGTTTCTGAGCTCTGCACCTGTGGATTAAGCTTTCCAAACACCTGAGTTCTGCTAAAACCTCTTTATAATCTGCAAATATGTATTCACTTGCTTTTGTTATTATCTTTTAAAGGCAATTTCTTACATTTTAAACTATTTACCTGCTAACTTTGCATTTTATTGTCTTTTTAAATGCTTGTGGTTGGAACAAACTGTAACAGCACGACTGTCAGTTGAAAATGAATGAAAAGAAACGTGGCCTTTTGGGATTTTTTGTCATTTTTTTTGTTCCTGTACTGAAAATCACACCGAGCTGTGACTCCTGCGTACCGTCACACCCCTGCTCAGCAACAACCCTGACAAGCAGGAGTGGATCGGATGAACGGTTCTGAAGATATGCGGAGACACACAGACGGATAGTTTGATTACATTGTACTGCTGAGGTCTCGGACTATGGAGACATTTGATACAACAAAGTCAAACGGGTCAAGAAGCATGAGCAGTCTTGCGTGTTGCAACGAGCCGACTGTTTACTCAGATTATATAAAGCGCTCTGTTCTGAGGGAAAAGCAGAAAACCAATGCGGTGGGCTGACATTTACATCTGCGAGCTATAAAACTGTCTAACCTCTCATGTTCCTCATTCAGGGGAAGAAAAGACATTTCCTTTACGTTAAACTGAACACCGGCTGTGTCAGATTTGCTCTCTTCCTCTTTATTCTGCTTCGTGTCGCCGCTCCAGTCGTGCGGCAGCTTCACCCTTGCACCATCTCCCTCCCCCCTCCTCTCCCACCGCTCGGCGTCCCTCCATTCAGCCCTTTCAATCCGGCCTCCGAAGCCTTGTTGCTCCCGTCTTATCTCCCCCTCGCTGTCTGTCTGCTCCTTTTCACTCTCTCCTCCAATCTCTCGCACCGATGGGCGCCGATTCACCTCGCATCCCCCCCCAAACACCATCATCCCTCGCCTCGTTCTCGCTCATAAGCCAGGACACAGAAGGCGACACAGTACAAAAAAAAATAAAAAGCCCTCTGCTTGGTGTGTCTGTGAACTTCTCCCCTGTTCGATCAACTCCTGGAACAGGAATGAATGAGGAAGGCAGCCGGGTGGCCACACAGAGACGCCATTAACCGTGAATGAGGCGAAAACGGATTTCTAAAGATGATTTTTCTGCACTTGAACAACTTATTTTACACCAATGTGGTTAAACATCTGCTCAGAGCAACAGCATCTAGTAAAACAGACAGGATGTGATTAATTGTACTAGGGATGGACCAATTATGTGATTCCCATATTCAGCATTTTTTCATTATCAGTTTAATAAACAAGTTTAACATCTTCTGGATGTATTCTGATGAGCTGTACGATCTGCTGCTTTCCTGTTTTGCGGCACATTCGTGATGACAAACGTGACATACAAGGAAATAAACCAGAAATATTAATAAAAGTGATATAACTTGTTTGTTTGTCTGTTTTTATCCTACTGTTTAAAGCGTCCTCGGGTCTCATGTAAGGCACTATATTATTCCAAGGTGTTATTATGATGATGATTATTATTACTATTATTATAACTAGAAACAACAGTTTTCAGATAAATGTAGGAGAGAAAAAAGTACAAAATTTGCTTCCAAAATGTGGAATGGGAGGAGAAAGAAGCAGAAAATGGAAATACTCAAGTACAAGTAAATTGTAGTACAGTACTTAGTTATTCTAAATTTGGTTAAATATCAGTTATCAGTCTCCTTGATGGCTATTAATCTGTATTGGCCCAGAAAAACCTCATCGATCGATCTTTCCTGATGTATTTATTACATTCGTGAATGTTAGGACGTTAAAAATAATGGAAATTAATGTGACTGTATGTATTTTATTTCAGTTAAAACAAAACAAAAGACGTCAGTGGCGTGGGATCATGGGAGTTGTTTCCTGAGAAGTTTAATTTACGTCCCGTTTGTCGACTTCCTTCCTCACTTTCAGACTCTCTCCGTGAAAGTTATAGCGACAGGAGACAAAATGAAACGCGTCCTTTTCCTTGAATGAAATTACAGATTCCTCCGGGTGGCAGAAACGTGTAACCCTAACCCTCAGGACAAACGTGACTGCATTGTTCATTTTGTCTTCCAAAGTTGACATATTGTCTTACAATGCCGGCGTTGCTGTGTATCCGAACCCACCTGTCCGTGAATGGGGTCGTCGCTGCCTTCCTGCTCTGACGAGTAGCTCTCCTCCTCCTCTTCAGAGTAGTTGTCGATGTCTGGGGAGCGATCTGGAGGCGCAGAGGACGTATGAAGAATGAGGACATGTTAAAAAGAGAGGAGGACGGACACGGACAGGTGTGGTTGGACGACGGGCTCACCAGACATCTTTGCTTTGGGTCCCTCGTGGTCGATCGGCTGGCTGGACAGAGAGTAGACTCTGATCTCGGCGACGGGCACCGAGGCGTCTTTCAGCTGGCTGTGGAGCCCCAGGACCTGAGCCCCCTCGCTGGGGTGCTGCATCACCTGGACGTAGAAAATACAGACATGAGAGTGAGTCGTTTTAAATCTGTGGGTTTGGATCTGAGAGTTTCTGATGATGCTTTTCAACATGCAGAGGGGCAGGATGTACTCAAATAGTGTGCGTTTGTCCAAACGGTGCTTTCAGGAGATTTATTATTCAGATAGGAGTTTGTGTGATGACTGACAAACAGTATTATGTGTATTTCATGATCGTCCTCTACTTAGAAATGTGCTTAATGAGAATACGAAGAAGCATCGCCTGACTGATTTTTGAATAAGAAAGATTTATGTCCATATTTTCACACTTTTCTTAGTTTCTTTCTCTCTTTTTTGTTTCTTTAATGTGAAAGTTTTAATGTTATTTGTTTTAAGTTGCTGCTTGTTGCTTTATGTGAAACTTTCTATGCTCCTTGGAAAAGAGCTTCTGAATCTCAGTGGGAATATTCCTATAAATAAAATAAATAAAACATATTTAAATGTTCTATTCATGTTTCTTGACTATTTCAGTACTGACTTTTGCTTTTGATTTCATTTTCATTTTCTCTTACTGTGTTTATGTTATGCACCAAAATACCAAGACAAATGTGAACTAGTATTACAGCATCGTGGTTGTTTGCCTCCGTGCACCAGTCGAGTTGTGTCATCGTCCTATAAAGTGTTTCGTGAGGCCACAGTGACTTTTGACCACCAAAATCCAATCAGTTTAACCCTCGAGTCATAGCAAACCAAATATGAAGATATTCCCTCGAGGCGTGCTTGAAAACATGTCTCCAGGTCCCAAATTAAATCCTGATAGGCTCCAGAAAACAAACGTTTTCTTTACCGAGACTCATCTGAACGCTACAATGGCAGCATGCAAATGCAAACGAGACAACTATAGGAGGACAGAAAAGTCAGATGCATCAACTACACAGAAGATGATTTAAATCAGAGGAAGAGAGACTCAAAGGCTCTGCAGAGAAACGGCGAGAGAAGGAACGAGGACAGACGTGGAGCAGACGCTGAGAGGTGGATGATAATAGAGCGATGAGAAAATAAAAGAGGATAAACAAAAAAATAGCAGCCGAGGATTAAATACCCAGACGCTGTCGCCATGACGACAGAGAAAACATGAACACGTGAGGCAGCAAATATAATTTCTCTGTGCGGCAAACAGCAGCAGCACGTCTCCTGTGTGTGTGTCTGTGTGTGTGTCTGTGTGTGTGTGTGTGTGTGTGTCTGTGTGCGTTTGTGCACCTGACTGAGTGACACCCAGCCGCTCTCAGCAGTCTGGTCACACTCACAGAGTTAATGAAGTCTGAGCAGCTTATTACGGAGCCGGCCTTGGCCACACATTGACGAGACACATTGCTGCTATACACCCATTCGCTCGGCTCGAGTTCAGCTCACCCGCTTCAGACGCCGCGGCCGGCTTTCTGCAGCTCGAACCTTTTTCCCAGTCAGAAAGACAAATGTGCAAATGTGACGAGGCAAACGTCGCGAAGATGCGACGTTAACGTTGACGAGGAACGCTGGCTGCACATTTGACTTTGGTTACAGCAGGTTCATCTCCTGACGCTGCGTTTTAAAACCCATTAATGAAAGAGCTCACAGACGTCAGATGCGGCCTTGAATAATGTCGTGCATCATTGCTGCGCAACACGCAGGAAATTTGATAATGAACAGTTTTTACATGTGATTATTTTCACTGTCTGCACAGCAATAGCTGCCTCGGGGTGGCTGTGAGACAGCAAGAGGAAAACTGAGGCAGAGGGAGGTGAAGTTGAATGTTGACTACATTAAAAATACAGACCAGAAGTGCCGTAACTCAGTAAGAAAAGGACTAAATTATAGGTGCTCAGTCTCACTACCACCTGCTGCTGCACATTGAGCTGAGGCAGTGAAGGACAACGACTCCCTGACACGTCGTAATATGACACGATGCCTCTACATTTGTGCCCTTCTGTCTTGTTAAACATATAAATCCTGCATTCACCTTTAAAAAAGGCCATTTTCAGACAAGGTTAGGCATTAATTGAATCTTTTTGGTAAACCATTAACTGTAGAAGTTATTTCTAAGCAGGCATTTGCTGCTTCCATATCTATTTTGAGGACCTGAGCTGGCAGATCCCTGGTGGTCTAGTGGTTAGGATTCGGCGCTCTCACCGCCGCGGCCCGGGTTCGATTCCCGGTCAGGGAACACTTGTTTTTCTTTTACTTGAGTTGTTGTAACAAGTGAATTTCCCTGTTGTGGGATCAATAAAGTCTATCTAATCTAATTTGCTGCTTGTTTTTTATTACATAAGACAGTAAATGAAATATTTCTGGGTTTGGACTGTCATGGAAAATCCAACCCGAGTCATTCGCAAAGAAATCCACAGTCCAGTTGCATTAAAACAACTGAGATAAATCGTCCACAGGCTTGTAGAGGCAACCAAGAGAGACAGGAAGATCGGACTCGTGTCTTTACAGCAACTGACTCAAGAACATCCTGCGAAATATGAACAAGATTAAAGTAAAACTGTTGAGTAACAACTCTTGTGTCTGTGCTTTACCGTGTTTTATATATTCGGAGCACTTTAGAAGTTTTAAGGGCATTTTTGAATTTTCAAACAGGTTCGACAACACCTGCTGGGTCAGTGGAAACCACCCGTCATATTAAACCAGCGCCGAGCCATCAAAATGACATTTCGGATAGGACCGTATGAACCGGAAACCTGAGCGTGTCCCCTATAGCGTATTATTTTTCTGACACGCACGCGGAGCTGAGGGCAGAATAAACCGGCGGAGTTCAGACGGAGGAGACTTTTCCCGTGTCTGTGAAAGGAAATGAGTTTGAACCTGTCGTGCGTTCGAGTCTGTATTCGTGTCCTCTGACCTCTGGAAAGCACTTTGCAGTCTGCTGGAAGAGATTCATGAATAAAATTTGACTTTATTTCACATGCAGACGAGAGGAGGTCCAGCGGGCATCACAGAGGCTGGAGCGACACACTGTTTTAGATGGAAAAATGGGCTGTTTGGCTGTTTTTCATACAATCCATCGGCTTATTCTGCTGTTGCATTTGGTTTCATTTGCTCTCGACAAAGTGAGGAGAGTATAAACATCCCGGAGACCAAACCCACCTCTTGATAAAGTCTGTATTTATGTCATTTTCTCTCCATAAACTCCTCGTAGTGTGCCAGCAGCCTGAAAACTCACCAGACGTCCGATGTAAAGGACGTCCACATGTGCACACACAGGGCGACAGACACAGCCATCGATCACGGCGCTTGTATAAAGGTTTTTATATTGTGCAAGACGGAGAGCGCGAGGAGCTTTTGGCAGAAGAGGCTAATGTTTAATTGGAAGTTTGATTTATGGCGACATTTATGGCGGCGGAGACGAGAACGCCGGGCCAAAGATCAAAATCCCGCTTTGATTTTAAAGTGCACTTGCTCGAATTGAGTTTGGATGAAGGTTAAATGAAGGTTAAATGAAGGTTAGCAAAGATTATGAACGATAAAGGAGGAACAGGGGAGCGGACCGTCCCGTTTATTCTGGTTTATATTAGGTTAGAAATCACTTTGTGACCGACGCAGAAGGCAGAGGCTGCATGTTTAGGGAAATGAGCCCGTGGCTGGTCGTTTGTTGGGTCAACAGCTCAGATCAGCCGGGACGTTTGTCTGGCTGCAGAGGGTGCGACTCCGCTGACTCAACATCTCAACAGCTGACGTGCTCGACCTCCATCTGCCGCTGTCGGAGGTGCTCTGTGCTGAAAATACACAAAAATGTACCAAACGGGAGCTTCAAGAGACGTCTGCATGTGTTTAGCCTTTCCTCCGGCGGCACTGCAACTACAAATCATCCACTCATTTGGAAAATAGTTTAAGTGCAACTGCTCTGTGCTGATTACTCGCGTATGAATAATAGTGCAAACGTTTGCAGCATAAGAATGTTTAAACCATTTTCAAACCGCACATGTCGAAAAAGATAAGTTTGGAGCCTAGAGAAGACACCAATTATCGTATTTTACAGTAAATTAGGTCTTGAAACGAGTCAAGTTTAGATGAAACAATTACGATACGCGATAAATATCCTGATTACTGGTCAAGCTGATGTTCCTGACACAATATTATGATGTCACAATGCATTTAACCTCTGACCATATGTCATAACTTCATCATTTTATCCTGTTGTTTGGTTGTTTGTGTTTTGTGAGGTCACAGTGACCTCTGACCTCTGACAATCTGAAATCTAATCAGCTCAACCTCGAGTCGTAGTGGACGTGTGTGCCGAATTTGACGACGTTGCCTCAAGGCGCTCCTGAGATATTCACAAGAATGGGACAGGCGGACAGATGGACAGATGGACAGATGGACGGACAACCTGAAAACATAATGCCTCCGTGCACAGCTGTCGCCGGCGCGGAGGAATAAAAATAATGTTGCTGTCAGAATGCTATTCATGCCTTTTTCTTGCTGCCTTAATGTGATAAAGGCAAAGCTTTAAAGGCATTCTGGGAAAAGAAATACTCACTAAAGCAGAAGGAAACACTTGACACCACAAAATTACTTCTGATCACTGAGTAAAGCTGCGTCACCTCGGCCATGTTGATGAGTCCCAGGGCCAGGGTCTTGTAGCCCAGGATGGTCCGGTTCTTGTATCGCTTCCGTCGCTGCAGCATGATCTGGAGCTTGTTGGCGTCCCTCTTCAGGAAGTGCGGGTACTGCAGGTGCACATAAACACATACATAAACGCCTGACCTGCTGAACGGGTTCAGATCACCGATGAAGAGATGACGTTCTCTTCACGGGTCACGATAATTAGGCTGATCTGAACTGGCTCGTTGCATAAGGACTTCACACCCGCTGACCTGTCTCCGGCTTCCTGAGGTGTCGAACCTCTTAGTCACGTCCCAACTATGACATAACCCGTCATTAAGGATCTGCACCGGTGGCACTATAAATGGAACGAAAGCGACTCCTGTAACAATGTTCGGAGCCGTGAAATCACTCCGCTGCTCCGTTTTCTAATGGGCCTCTTCTCTGCAGCGCTGGCGTCGTAGAAAGTTTGATGTATAATGTATAATGTCTGGCTCGCTGCACTCGCTAACATCCGGAGAGAGAAACTCCCTGACCTTTTAGCAGCATTTAGAAACATGGAAATTGGAAAGGATAATTTAGAGCAGAAGAAGCCCTACTGGGAATCATATTAACCATGCTCTGCCTGAACGAATGCTGAGGGAGCGGATGTTACAAACGCTGCACGTGTGTTGATGCATGCTGGAGTCTGATGTTTATTACATGTAGCTGATTTCACGATCATTTCTTTTATGTTTTTGTGAGCTGCAGAGACGTCAGCAAACTAGCAGCGATTGTTTTACGCTTGCTTTAAAGAAAAGGGACATAACGCATTGAAACAACTGCATGTTGGTGTTAGCATTTGCCTCCAAACACGGCTCAAAGAGCTGCTAGCATGGCTGTAGGCTGCTGTTTTTGCCCTGAATCGAGTCTGTAAGGTGAAGTTCACCGACAAAAACAAATTGCTACATTAATGAGTTAGATTAAATATCATTTTTGGCTGCCGAGCACTGCCTGAAAAGACAAGTAATCACAAACGAAGCCTGAAAATGTGTGCTTTGATTTTGGAATTGGATTATCTTGCAGAAAACAGTTGCAGATAAAACTGTTTTCTGCAGATTTATTTCAGTTTCTAGACGAGCAGAACCATTTTTTAATCACCCTGTCTGTTCACTCTGTTTACAAAGACTGAGGAAGTGATGCTGCACAACAAAAAAAGCAGGTACACGACAACTGCACCAAACTCAAAATAGTTCAGCCCGACATCAAAACCGTCTGCATCATTTATCTGTTGTGACATTTCTACTTTTAGGGTTTGAGGATACGTGTTGGTACGACTATGTATGAGGAAGATATTACAGCAGAAACAAAACCCAACACAAGTACAGGAGCAAAGCTTCTGTTTGCTTTTGACTGACAGGGGCCTGAACTCGCTGAACCCTCGTCTTTACCTGCAGGGAGAAGGTGAGCTGCAGGTCGGTCTCCGTCAGCCCCGCCGAGGACAGCAGGATCTCGTTGGAGCGCAGGATCCGCTTGGAGCCCTGAGGAGGCGACAGGAGGGAAGACACAAAGGAGAGAACGTCGTGAGCGCGCGGATAGAAAAGCGGTGAGAGATGGAAAAGATTATTAGCATGCCCCGGCCGACTCCAGCAGAGACAAAACAATGAACTCTCATCTACCGCATGCAGCGAGGGAAGCGTGGGAGCAAAGGAGGTGTGGGGGGAAACTGAGTGATAGGAGTGAGGACTGTGGCAGAAGCAGCAGCAGTTTGGGAGAAGAATTGAAACAGCTTAAAGTGTATTATGTGCCAGAAACAGCAGAGAAGCTATTGGTTTACTTAGATTGAAAACAAGATGGAGATGGCGACGAGAGAAAACAAGCCAAGCAGCAGAAACTGGGAGAGGAGCCACGGCATTAAAGAGGAATTGAAACATCTTAATTTGTACTCTGTCAAAGATTTTGTAGGTTTTCTTCAATTAGGGACAAGATGGAGACGTCTGAGCACGCAGACAGTCGGTCTGCATGAAGGAAGCACTGACTCGCTCTTTAATTCACATCTATCTTTTGTTTTTGGAATATCGTAACAACATGGCCGCCTCTGTTGTTAAAAAGGCGTCAGATAGTAAGAACTTGACTTTTAATATGGAGAAACATTAAAAGAGGCTCCTGTTGAGTGTGAGAAAACACAGCTGTGCCGGAGTAAACAAAGAGGAGGAAGTGAGTCCCGATCCAACAGCCTGACTCGACAAAGCAACGAACAAAAACTGAAGAAAGAAACTCCATTTGTGGTTTATTCAGCAACATTTCAACATCTGCTGCCTGAAAAACCGTTGACTTAAAAGACTTTCTGTTAATCAGACGCTGCAAACATTAATTCAGTGAAGATGAAAATACTTCTCTTCTGTCTTCGTGCAGCTAAAACAAAAATCTACTTTTTGTCAGTGAGCAAAGAGGATTTATTAGCTCTAGCAAGAGTTGTATCGCCTTTTCCCAATCATGTTATCGTCCTCTGAAACTATAAAAAATGACATGTTTGGGTGTAAACCTTGAGCTTATTAAGTCCATGAAAGCAATTTGGCTTTAAATTATTGGCCCTTTTCATCAGGAAGGCTGCCAATATAAAATTCCCAGTTTAGATGATGTATCATGCATCCATAATTCAGGCATGTGTTGCCTTTAATCTAAGGATTTTAATATTGTAACATTGATGTTGTGTGTTTCCTAAGCACCATTTCACTACTTCACATTACTTTGGATTATAGTTGAACATTTTCTTCCCCACATGCTGCAGCTGTTTCCCTTCCTATTGTCTGAGACAACTCGTACCTGCAGTTTGACGGCGATGACCACAGAGGTGAGGTCTTTATCCAGCTCCTTCAGCATGATCAGCTTCTTCAGAGTCAGGTTGAACAACCTGGAAGGAAGCACAAAGAGGACTTTGATTAGAAGATATTATAAAGACATAAAATACTAACACCATGAGATTTTTTATCAATCATCATCAGTAATGTGGATATAATGATGTGTACAGGCTATAAAGTATTTGAAGCAATACAATAAAACTCTTAACTTCCTGCTTCATGTTCACTTTCTGACTCTCCAGTGGACCAGCGAGCTAAAAGAAGCTAAATAAAAATGAGTGACATCTGAAGAGGCTTTTAGTGCAGCTTTGTGTTTTATCTGATGACAAGCTGTTACAAAAAGATTCAATTTGGCTGACGACGGGACTGAAAATGGTTTGCTATTTTTGTCAAAAGCGTCCCTTTTCTAACCGAAGTCAACACTTGCGTCAGCGCACACAAACACAAATTATACGGGATGATGATTTGACAACCTCTGAACAAAACAAGAGCAAATCGCTCACGTTTCAGCACAATAGACACACATGAAGAAAGGCTTTAATTGTTCAGAAACACAGAGAATCATCAAAGACGAGACGAACTCAAAGAGCAGGAATGAAAAACAGAGAAAAGACACAGACACACACCCAAACAGCAGCTGTACAGCCAGGGGTCAGCCTGTTCAATAATTCATCTTCAGGGCTTTAGAGACAGAAAGTAAACCACTAAAATAGACCTGCTGGGGCAGCCGGGGGGCGAATCAGGCGGATAGAAAGGAAACAAAGGAAAAACACAAAGAGGGAATATTATGTCGAAGAATGAAAAAGACAGACGGGCTGACAAAGCACCAGAGAGAGAAAAGAGATGGAGGAAATAATGACAAATAAGAAACGGAGATGTAAAGACGGCCATGAATACAGAGAGGGGGAGACAATCAAGCAGTCAGACAGTGAAGACAGAGAGATCTGAGATCTGTGGATGACAGAGGCTGACAAGATGTGTGGAAATAAGATGAAACGAGAAAAAACGTCTGACATCGCTGAGATAAAAAAAGAAAAAGTGTCTGTTTTCCACGAGGAGAACGCAGGATGATACTGTGACGCTTGTTCGACTATTTTTTAAATTAGGTTTATTGTGTCATGATTGTAATAATTCTTGTATTTCGTGTAAAAGATCTTAAAATTTCAAAAAGCACAACGTCTGCGCCAACAGAAGCTCCTCTCTCCCACAGAAAACACTGCTCCTCAAACGCCTCGTCAGTAGTCCCGCCTTTAATCCGGTGACTTTGTGACATCACACATTTGTACAATGTATACCGATGTTCACGGTAGAAGTGAAGATAACTGGAAGCTGAAAACATGACAGAGCTGACTGTTAGCGGTGCTGGCTCAGGCGTGTGTGAGCTGACCAATCAGAGCAGACTAGGTATTCAGGAGGGGGACCTTAAAGAGACAGGAGCTAAAACTGCTAAAGCATGAAAACCTAATCTAGTAATAACCCAAAATAAAGCAAAAATGTCAAATATTTGCAGGTTCCTACTTCAGTAGCTGCCCTTAGCAGGCTAGCTCAGTTAGCCATGCAGCTAGCGGTACAGACAGGGAGATCAGGGACCAGGGCAGGCTGGGGCTAGCTGGTTAGCATGCTAACTTCCGTGGATATCTCTGTAACCGAGCGATTAATCCATTACTCGTGGGAGTAATCAGCAGATTAAACCGATGACGAAATAATCGTTAGCTGCAGCTTTGTTTAACAAACGGCGCCCACTTCCAGCGCAGCGTCCACCAGGACACTGAACCTTGTGGAGGTCGGACCTTCAGCCACATAAGAATCAATGCCACATGAGTCAGTGGAAAACAATAGCAGAAAAAAAGCAACACGATCAATAACAATCACAATCACCATGGCTCTACACAGATCAATAGTCCCAGGCATCTAGAAACAAGTGCTGAAACACGCACGGTCGAACTTCTAATGCAACCTTTATTGACAGCTCCAAAGATTAAAGGCGGACAGAGTGGACAGAAATATTGCGTCCCTCTCATCTCACCTGGGCCGTCCTCCAAATCCACCCCACTTCCTGCCTTTCATCTTTCCCCTCGGCGCTCACATCCCGACGCTGGAAACGAACGAGCGGCCCCGGCGGCTGACGCAACCGCCGTTAACACGCGGCGACGAACAGCGAGGGCCTTTCTCCTCCTCGCTCCCGGCGGCTTTCTGCTGCCAGATCAAAGCGTCCAGCGGTGGCTAAAGCTATGAATAAAAACAAATCGATTTTTTTTTTCTTTCCCTCTTGTTGGAAAAAGCCAGCTAAAGTGCAGCTTCTGCTTACACCTGCTGGATCTGGAGTGGAGTGAATCAGGATGGAGAGGAAGGCACAAGAGGGCCGGGCGCCAGGGGTCGATTAGGGAGGAGACTGAAGCACCTGAGGCGAGCCATTAGGGAGGCAAAGAGGGGGAAATGGGTGAGGGAGGAAGGGACAATCTAACTGCGTGCCCATCAATCTTTAAACGGACACGGATGAATCACGGGCTGGTAGAGGCCGATGCATTTCAAAATCAAGCCAGAGTGTGTTGAAAAAGTGCCTCAACTTTTATTCAATCATCAAAAAATGTTGCAGATTAACATGCTAGGAAATGCAGAGCCGGGTGTGGTCACCGATTACCCGAATTGTTTCTTGGTTCTGTTCTATCTGAGCCCGTGTCCCTCTGGGTTACGTGAATCCCTCTCTCTAAGACAGATGTCAGTCATCGAACACCGCTGTTCTGCACCTCCTCTGTGAGCCTTTCCCTTCCACGGCGCGATCAATCACAGAGCTGACGAGACGGTAAATGTTTATGACACCACCGGGGCCTCCCATCAGCGGACATCAAAGCTGGGTTATAGCTCGTGGAGGGTCCTAAAGCTCCTCGAACAAAGATGACGATGGATCAAACTCAAATAAGACGTCGCACTGATGACGTTCGCTCTTCAGGTCTTCAGGAACTTCTCGATTTATTGCAGTAATGAGCAGCACTGTAGTCTCTTAATCAATCGCTCGGTGGATCGTGATGTAACATCTGGACAAAATCCAAATTTCCCTTGAGATTAAGTTACAGTAAATACCCAGGGCGGACTTCATTGTTGCTCAGTAAATGGATGTAACTACCAGAGGGATTTCTGCATTACGTCTGTACTCCGCTGAAACACAAGCTTTCCATTAAGCACCTCGCTGAATTTTAGTTTTATTCGTCGATCGGTTGATTAGTCGATCTTTTTAAAACACAGGAAGCAGCTGATAACAGAAGCACAATGATCTCCATAACGAGTAACGTGAAAAAAAATGGGAAGAGGAATGAAAATAACAGTCAAAGTTGGTCCTTGGCTGCTGTTTTTATTAATTTCCAACACTTCTCTCACAGGGAAATTGCCACTACACCTCGGCGGTGCCCCCTGCACTCTTAACTTAACTACTGTAAATCCCTCTGGAAGAGACGATCATTCAAAAAACACACACACGGCTCCTGCCTCGACTGCCACACGGCTACAGTTCCTCACTGTCGCCGCATCAGACGAGGGGAATCACATGGTAAAGGTCAAAACAGTCCGCCCGCCGCGAACGCTTCCTCTCCGGTGCAGTTCTCACTTTTCTGCTCCGTCTCCTCGACAGCCTGTCACTACGATTTAACAGTCGCTGCACGTTATTAACAATCTGATAGAAAGAACAGACAAGAGGGGAGGAAAGTGCACCGGCGTATGATGGCGAGGAGCTGTGCAGGAGCTGGGAAACAACACCTTTGGTCGCACGGTAAAGACGGGGAAAAAATGGGAGCACGGCGCCGTCTTTCTCGCACAAACTAATCATAGGCTGCGATGCATAAATGGAAAATAACAACAAAACCAATTTGTCTTTGAGGGAGTCGAGCTAAGCCAGGGGGCTGGATTAATTCCCAATTGGATCCAAATCTCTTGGAGGCAAATCTGTTGATAATTGAGTTCTGGCTTCGCGAAATGACAAATGTCAAACGGTCGTCCATGTTTTTTGTAAATACGTTAATTTTGACAGTGCTGTTAGAAGCAATGGTGTCTTGATTCTGTTTTCATCTTCCCTCACTGTCTTTCTCTCTTCACTGCGAAGCCGCAGGACAAATATTCAAAGCGCTATACAAATAAAGTTGAGCTCCGAATGTCGTTCAAGAAGAAGTATATATAACTGGGTGAACGGGAAAACACGGATATATGCAGAATCATTTCCAGAATCAATTAATGTGCAAATAATACTCAGTTTACTATCACAAAACATGAAGAAAAGCAGCAAATCCTCACAGTTGAGGAGCTCTTGTATAGGCACAATTTCAACCCAGGCGTCATTAAAGGGTAATACCGCTGTTCTTGTTCTTTATATTTCATACTGTCAACAAATCCCATGAAAAGACCAAAATCAACCAACGTATTAATACGTCTCCCTCAGGTTTCTGACGTACTTGGTGCCTCTCCGGCTCTCTTTACAATTCATGGCATACATCTTCATAAAAACCTTAAAAAAAGGCTAAGTACTTCCCTAAACTGTACTGTGCCACTGTAGTTTTTCGCAAACATTACTCCAACAGAGGTAAATAGTTTGTTGGGGACTATTTTCAGCGGCAGGATGGTTACAGTTGATTAATCTGATTATTTTCTCTCTCGTAAAACATCAAAACATTCTGAAAATGCCTCATCAGATTAACCGTCAAACAGTCCAAAACCCTAAAATATCCAATGTGCTACCATGTGAGACGAAGATAAGCAGCAACAACGTACATTTTTAAACCTAGAACGGACCAATGTTTGTCATTTTTGCTTGAAAAATGATTCACTGCTTATCAAAAGAGCTGCAGATTATATGACTACAAGATGCATCACAACGTGGCAGCACAGGAATGAAGAAACATGTCGTCCAGTGCAGCTCAACAATGAATCTCTAAGGCACAGAGCAAATCAGACTTTGACTCCACAAACGATACTTGCTTGTAAGATCAATTTAGAGGTACTTTTGGTCTTTAAATTGCATTTGATGACAAAAAGCCAACCTCAGCATTTAAAGCCTGGACTTAAAAGCAGCTGTATCGAGCAGGGTGGGGTGCTCACTTCAGAAACTCGTGTTCAGTTAAGGTGTAAAGTAGCAATTACTCAAAAGTGGATGTCTGAACTTCCTGACAGTCATTATGTGGCCTGATGCAGCCAGCCCCACCCTGCTGACACATACTGAGGATTCAACAAACTGCAAAAAAGTAACAGAAGATGCGGTTCGAGAGGTTTTTTCCTCGTTTCTGTCGGGTAAAGCCACGCGTCGTCAGAGGAGCGGCTTTTTCCAGCTACAGCGTGCTCGACATCACACGATCGATAAAACGCAGTAAGGCACAACACAGATTGTCCCCGCTGTTTATTGACGGCGTCTGGACCGGGCTGCAGCCGCCACGAGTGAACGTTAAAGTCAAAGTGGAAGTGCCTCCAGTTGCACTTCCTCTAATGGCTGCTGGCTCCAAAATACATAAAAAAAAAACTCCTATTGGGACAATGCACGATTTCTCTTGAAAGGCATGTCAACACAGTGTTCCTTGCATCACACCAGTTTCACTTCTTTAATGTGTTTCTTAGCAATTTTACAAACTCTAGTTCCAACTGAAGAGGCTGTGCATCGCTTGGTTGGGTGCGTTTGATTGATACATGTCTCAACCCAACCCGTTGGCTAAATTTGTATTTCTTTTCTTCTTTTATGGCTTCAAATAGCTGGCAGGATGATAACAATGGGCAATCCAAGGTCCCAGCCCTGTGTGGAACTGCCGGTCATTGGATATTACGTAGTAAAAGACAAGAAAGACGTCCGTCTGCAGGGAGAAACAGTGCGTTTGAGTCCTGAGTGCATCAATTTGTCATAGAAAGTCTTCATGGTTCTGTCAAACTTCCAGTCTGACTCACCACCACTAAATACATCTTTAATGCCACTGGGCGATGACGCCTTGTGTTTTTCCAAGGCAGTCGCTGCTATTTCTTTGTTTATCTGTTGAGGTAAGGAGGCATGGGTGGATG
Organism: Pagrus pagrus; assembly: GCF_965226575.1. NCBI lineage: Eukaryota > Metazoa > Chordata > Actinopteri > Spariformes > Sparidae > Pagrus > Pagrus pagrus. The sequence continues at coordinate 7,790,703 of NC_140204.1, read as the reverse complement.
AAAGGAGGGAGCTGACGGAGGTAGAGAGCGGTTCAATATCGTCCGTGGGAAGATTGACCTCTGGCATTCTGGAAAGGCCAGTCTGTGAATAAGCGTGTCTGTCAGAGTAGTGACACAAACACGCAAATCCTGCCGTGACACACAGTGAAATATCAAAACTACTTGAAGTTGATGCAAAAACACAGAAGATAACAGTTATGATGTGTTTTCAATAATTGCAGCCCTACAAACATTCACTGTCCTCAGAGGATGATCCTCACACTGAAGAAGCTGAAACCACTGAAATGATTAATTGAATATCAAAACAGCTGTCAATCGTCTTTGCGCTGATGAATTGTCGGGCTCTAGTTCCCAGGTGGAGCATCCTAATATCTCCGACGATCCCCCAACTTTTCCTCGAGCACCACGAGGTCGACATTTGTGCTTTTGAAAGGAACATCTCAACAACTACTGGATGGATTTTGTTCAGTCACTCACGTTCCCCCTCAAGATCAACTGTGAACACTTCGGTGCTCATCTTATCAGATCAAAGTTTGATTTTTTCCAATTCCCAACACCTGAAAAATCAATTACATCCTTATAATTTGTACTAAGTGGTAATTAACAATTATATGCCCTCACTTTGAGCTAAAAACGTGCTGCAGAGCAGAAAGAAAAGCGGAAAATCCTCCAGAAGAACCAGAAAATTCTTGGCATTTTTTCGCTCGGAGAATAACTCGAGTGATTACGATGATTATGCCGAGCAAACTAATCCATTAACTGTCGAATCGCTTCAGCGCCAGATTAGTTCAAACTACAGCAGGAGGCCTGCCAGCAACACAAAGACTGCCATGATTTCCTCATGACGGGGATGAATATGGATGAGGAATGTAAGCAGAAGAGCGTCAGGAGGAGTGTGTCCACATGTGTGAACGCCTGTGGCTTTAAGAAGAAGCTGCCCTATGGTTCCCTTGACGACGGTCGGTCATGGGAGGCGTGACCTTGGCGTGTCATACAAGAAAAACAACATGTTAAGTACACAGTGGAGAGGGAAAACGGGCCGTCGTCGACCTTCGCGCCGTGTTCTCTCGTTTGTTTTCTTCCCGAGGCTTTCTTAACTCCCTCGCTCCCAACAGCTCCTCTCAACACCTTCCTCCCTCTTCTTGTCATCAGCGCCTTGCCGCCTCCCTTATTTAAGGACGTCCCTTACATAACAGTAACTTAACTCCTTCCCCCGTGGCGCCCCATCTCCTCCCTTAAGTAACGCGGCGTCCCCTCCTCCCTTCAGTAATTGTGATCAATGGCAGCGCCGGTGCCGCCGCTGACAGGAAGAGTAAGAGTCTCGCCCTCCTCCTTTATTAGCTTCTGCTTCTCCGCTCCTCCAAACTCATTATCATTCCATAACATGGATTAGTCTGTTCCTGACACGAGCAGCCGGGCCAAACGCTCCTCATTTTGGACTCGCACAGACCCCGCGAGATCCGATATCTTAAAAGATGATGGACACAACGGTCTGAATCCACGCAGATGTCATCACTGTGTCTGGTAAAGAAGAAATTCAAACAATATCAACAAACTGACTGAATAAACGAGCTGTAACAAGCCAATTTCCATCTCTGTTTTACATTTTAAGACATTGTTTATGTTATTTGGAGCATTCAATGTTCTCTTAAGATCACTTTTTTGCCATTTTTGTCTTCTCCATTGGTTTTGTTGGTTGGTTTGTGAGCAGGATTACACAAAAACTACTCAACAGATTTCCACGAAACTTGGATCGAGGACAGGTCTCGGCGCAGAGTAGCCCCCATTAACCTTTGGTGCGGATGTGGATAAAGGGACGGATCAGAGATTATTCTCTAACTGGTGTTTTGAACTTTACTTTTTGTTACTTTTTTGTCGTTTTTGTTTATTTCTCAGGGAATAATGCATCTGTGAGTGGGTACAAGAGGGGACTTTTAGGCCTTGGCAGAGGTATGCGCTCTACTGAGTCCCACTCTGGTTCAAGTGTTTATTTATTTTATAGAAGGAGGAACATGCAAAAAAAAAAAGGACCCTGCTACACATCGCGCTGTAGGCTGCAAGGAAGCTCCAGCACTTACTATTTAATTACTTAAATATGGCCAAGTTTGTAAACATCGCTTTCATGGAAACCTTAAAGGCAGCGCACACACAGGCACATTCACACAAAACACACAAACAGGAAAGATGCAACACTGGCTCAGCAAACAATTACACTTGCTACAGGCCTGGCCAACAGTTACACAAACACACACGGGGATGTGTTTAAGTGTGAGCACTAAAGTCAGCCAAACCCTTTCCCCCCCTTCATCCAATTACTTGCCACCCTTCAAGAGTCACTTTGATCCCGGTAGATTTTATTGGCGAGCTTAGTTTGGCTTCACACGGACACACACACTCGTACGTGCAAACACACACACACACACATTTTATACAAAGAAAGAAAAAGTTTTCACAGTATTCAAAACCCCGAAATCCAGATGACCCAACACAAACTTTGGACTTTGATCGTTGTTTGTGTTTGAGTGTGTGTGTGTGTGTGTGTGTGTGTGTGTGTGTGTGTGTGTGTGTGTGTGTGTGTGTGTGTGTGTGTGTGTCTGTGTGTGTGTGTCTGTGTGTGTTTTCAAGTGCAGAGGTGGGAGCTGATGTGGCTTAGCGCCTCACATGGGGAGTTTTTGATCCCGAGGTCCTCAATAAGCTTATCGGCAGTCACCACACACTCAAGTACACACACAACCACAAAACACACACAACACTGAGGCGCATAAGACAAATACGCTCATACAAATTAACTTGTGCATGAAAACCAGAGCACACATAAGCAGGCGCCGGCAAATATTGTGTAAAGTCAGAGGGAGAAGGAGACAGAATGGAAGAAAGAGAGAGCGAGTCAATAATATCTCGTAGTGTGGATGCTCAGAGGAAGCAAAAATAACAAGCGTTTGGTTCCTCACTAACAACATTCTTAAAATAGCTCCAGGCTGAGTGGAGACAGCCTGTAAAGATGTCAACAGTTTGGCGCAGCAACAGCAGCGCTCCTCTCGCTTTTATATTAAGAGGCAAGCAGAAAAATTCATCTCGAGCTCATGATTGTTACGAGACGGGATGAGTGACGGCGCGGCGCGAGGAGAACAATCGGTGAGGTGAAGCGCAAGCGATGTGACCTGGTTGGAGAAAGTCGGAGTATGTGGCTGGTATTTTTATGTTCGATAGAAGAGGAGGAACATGTTTTACTTTAAAGCAATCGAACACTTCAGACTCGTTAAAGTCGTTAAATGCTACAGATGGTTTGGAGAAGGAATAGAGACGCGGTCGTCTTCTGCTGTGGTCAAACAGACGCCGACAGTGTCAGGATTGATTTTACTCCAGCGTAGACAGAAACCAAAGATGCTGGTTAAAAAAATGGTTGGAAGAAACTGAGCAGAGCTGCAACTGGTGATTATTTTCACTGTTGATCGATCTCTTGTCTCTCAGATATTACGACAACAGTGAAAGATACGCGATTAACAATAAAGAGCAGCACATCGTCAGCAAATGTTTGACATTTTTGCTTCGTGAAATGACTTAAAACAGTTAATTGATCAAGATTAATCCATATTCCATACAAATTTTAAATGGGACTTTATACTCTGACATTCTTAATATCGGTACATGTGATATGACATCTTTGTTTTAAAGGCTTAATTACAGTAAAATGATGTCATTTTGTGAACTTACCAGGTGGTTCTACCGTTTTTAGATCATAAATCTGTGTTGATATTTATATATTATAAAAGTGTAGTAGTAAAATAATATAAAGTACCAAGTCATCCCTACAATGTTGTTGCAGTATTGATATTCCCTTTGATCGGTGATTAGTTTTAGCCAATACTTCTTACAGGCCCCAGAAAATCCTCATCGGGGCACCCTTTGCAAATATGTGGAACAATTAAAAACAATCGATACTTTCATTTATGTGGTGCGAGTCGAGGACTAGCACTGGATGGATGCCGGTGCATTTTCTTCTTCTTTCCATTCTGCCAATATTGAACAATAGAGCAAAGACATAACACTGCAGACGCTGGAAAGATACTTTACACAATTCATTGGCTGAACAGCCTTTTTCAAGGTCACATCATCTCCCACAAAATGTTCTCCACACTTTTGCAGAGATGGAGATCTGCCTCCACGAGCCCCCACAGAGCTGAACACCTGAGCCAAACCCCCCCTCTATACAGGAGCACAACCTGCCTGCAGAGCAGAGTGAGTCATGAAGCTCTGCAGTCTGCTCTGCTTCTCATCCATGACCCTCTGACAGCTCTGACAGCCAATGGGCTGCTGGACAGTGTGAAGAGAGGGGCGGGACAAGGCGTGGCATGAGATTGGGTTGCGAAGGCATCAATCATTGAGGAGAGAAATTGTGTTAAGTCTAGGGATGGTTAGATCGCTGTGTATGTGTGTAGCGTAGGTGTATATATGGGCTATACCCCTTCCAGCCTGGTCTTATACATGTTTAGCATGCCGGTCACATCGGCAGGCAGACTCCAGAGAGGCTGAGGCTTCCTCCGTCCTCAGAGGTGCAGCAGACTACAGCTCCAGTAACATCACAATGAATAGGCAATATGGCAAAGCAGTCTGGCAAACACTATTAGTGAGGAGAAACAAGACACAGTGTGGCTGTGTTGATGCATGAGGGAGAATAAATGTGTGTGTCTGTGTGTGAAAGAGAGACTGAGAGGGAGAGAGAATGGATGCACTGAAAGGCAGTAATGTTTTATGTCCTCGTAGTGAGCGTGAGTTAATAGTCGGGGTTTAAATTTAACGCAAAACTTGATCAAAACGAGACTTCGAAATCAAACGCAGCATCGTCGATGCCGCAGTAATTTCTGTCCCTCCACACTGACTGACAGTTTGTCGATTTAATAACAAATTCTGCCGAGCGTCTCCGCCGTGTCTTGGTGTTGTTTACCTCCGCAGATTGTTCTCAGTCTCTCTCCTCTGCTGCGTCGAAGTTTGACACGCTCCAGAGGGACTTCATGGTGCATTCAGGTGCACGTCTTAAACTCTGAAGTCTACATCGCTTCGTGGGGACGTCATGGTGCGTTCTCTTTCAAGTTGAAGCTGCAGCATTAACTTTTAACTTTACTGCCTCAACACAAACTAGAACACAAGATACAAAAAAAACATACGATGAAATGAATATGATGAGCTACAACTACCCACACGAGCTCACTAAAAGCTCAAGATGAGGCACATCAAGCGACAGATATAACCTGCTACCAGCCATCATCATCATCATCATCACACACCAAATGTTAAATGGAAGATTTCTCATCAGCTGACTCATTTAACCTTGTAGCGTAACAATCTGGCTGATCCGTGGGATGAGAATATCGAGATGAGTGTTGCGCTGCGACTTGGGTTTACTGTTCAGATGACGGACTTGCTTTACCGCTTGGCTTATAGATAAACAACATTTCTTTCCGTGTCTCTCTTCAAAGCAAATATCGGCTCCGGGTGGGAGGAATTGCATTTAACGTCGTCTGACTCACAGAATAAGAGATGATGTGGTTTCGTTTGATGAGCAATTGGTTTGCAGAGGGAGCCACAGCTGCACCTGCATAGCAGCACTTTGGTTTTTTCCTTTTTTTTTTTATATTCTTCTGAGTCGTTTAAGAGGCACGCCGGCTAAAATCAACCGCCGAATTATGAAGCACTCACTCTAAACCAAATCTGCAGTCGTAACAGCAAACCAAAGCTCCTCAGTTAAACCACAGCACATCGTTTTACCTTAACCCCGTTGATTTTTTAAGGAAATGGTGAGGTCTGTGCTTTATTTCCATTAAACATACAGAGCGTGGGCCAGCATCCAACATCTGCATGTGACAGTTGTTTCTATCATCTATTAAACTTCACTGTCTCATAGCCTCAACAGAAGTATTTGGGAATTAATGCAAAAATAATCAATTTCTTATGGAATAGTTGAGCAAAGTAACTCTGATTTGTGTGCATGACTGCGCAGCTCCTACAAAAAGTGAAGCCCCGACTGTGGTGACATTAGTATTCAGATGCCGCCTCTCTCAGCGGCAGCACTTTCTCATCAGAGTCGTGGGGAAAACCTCTGGATGATGTGCTGCGAGTCAACACGCAACAACCTCCCGGCGTGCAATCATCCCCCCGGTTATAGTCGGTACAGACCCGTCCCGATTCAAATCTCATCAAGCGTCCAGCCCCTCGTTCCTGAACACAGGCAGGGAAGCAAACAAACACGCGCACGGACGAAGGTAATTGTGGTTTCGGCTGATCAATATGCATGAATGTTTTACTATTCGCATCCGACGGAGAGGGGTAGAGGGAGGCGGAGACACGGAGGGAGCGGATAAGAAAAGGGGAAGGAAGAGCAGCAGGAGAGCGGGGCGACGGGACACTAATCCAGTAGCTTTTAATATACTGCGTATTGATCCACGCTGCATCAGTCCAGCCGGTTTAAGGAGCCAGAGACACTCAGGTGGGCCCTGTTAAAATTGTAAATGCACAATACTGATATGCAATCAGTCATTTTTTTGGCTGCTGTTAATACAGATATCTTACATGCACTGATGCATTCAGTCATTCCCCTGTGAACACGTACAAAAACTTCTTTCAGAGGCTGTTTGACAGAAGTGAACGAGCTACACCTCAAAGGCAGCATAAGTCAAGGAATGAATCATCCCCTTAGAATAAAGATTCCTCGCTCTTTAGGCTTCCCGTCGCTCTGATCTCTCGCCCTCCTTCCCTCACGGCACGCCAATAATAGGTCTACATCTCACCTTGGCACACAAGGTGAGTCTCGATAAATAATAACAGCAGAGAGCGACGCGGCCTTTCATCAGCTAATGGCTCCCAGAGACGCCGGCCTCTCGTCTTCTTAATCTTTCCGTCCCTCGTCCGCGTTTGTTGTTTTGGTTTTTTTTTCGGTGCACGGGGGAGCTTTCATGGCAATCTAGGAGAAGTGCTTTGTAAGTTGGAGGCTATAATTAAATGAACTGCGAGACGCGAGTGTAGCGCGGCCACCGAGGCTACGCCGGATGATAAAAGAGACGTTTGAGTTTTCGCCCTGAATGTTCTGTCGAGGGAGATTAAATGTGAAATGAAGCCGGGGCCGTCAATCCAGCCGGTGTCTGTTCCTCGTCTGTGACATTTCCCTTTTTCCACGGTGTGTGTTTGTTGTGTGTGTGTGTGTGTGTGTGTGTGTGTGTGTGTCAGAGAGCCAGCATTTGCAAAACTGAATCTATTAATATTTTCCCGGACATGGTGCTGTTTTTCGGTAAACGTCTAAATCAATTTTGAAGGTGCGTCACCTGCATCAGAGGCTCTTACAGCAGGGTCACGTTCACCTCGACACTGCATCACTACAAGTGTGTTTTCTGTGTGTGTGTGTGTGTGTGTGTGTGTGTGTGTGTGAATATGCTTCAGGCTCATTGTTTCCCGTCTCGTCCCGTTTCTTATCTCTCCCAGTAACACAAGCTGTCGGCCACCGTCCGCCAACGAAAAGCAGGACTATCTCCCTCCTCCTGCCTCTCATCTCTTGCCCGCTCCCTTCCCTTCGTTTAAGGCCTTTGTCCGTTTCTCCTCTGGGCGATTCCTCGAGTCTCCATCCTCTCCATCTGTCACATCTGATAGCACATCCATCCCATCACGCTGCTCCTCCTTCCGCTCCCGTTTTCCCTCCAACCCAGCCGGCTCTGCAGGATTTGTCTAATTGGTACGCTTGTCCTTAATTTATTTATTTTCTTTAAACATTTTCAGTTCGATCCCCATCCCTGCCTGCTTCTATCTTTCTCCAGCACAGGATTTGGATTGATTTTGTGTTATTCCAGTCCAGCCTGCCCTTTATGTCCCGTCTCCCTCCTTCACATCCGTCTCCACTGTATGATGCTCGTCAGGCCCCTCTGCAAACAGTCTTCCTGCCTCTTTATACCCGATTCAATCCATGAAATCGAGATAATAACTGGCACCATTAATAGGATATAAATATCTTCTTTGTCATACTTTATCGCTAACTAATATAGCAGTGGTTCGACCTTTGGCAAAGTGAGTGAAAACAGCTGCGGCGTGAGGCGAGTTAAAGAATAACTGTGGCGTCCTTGTGGTCTGAAAAAGTGCCAGACATCCCCGGTTTCAGTTCCAGATCAGGACTGTTGTTGCACGTCGTTATCGCTTTCTCCTCTCCACATGCTTCCTGTCTGTCTCTGCAGTCAATCAGAGAATAAAGCCACACATCTGGAGAGTTTATCTAAGAAATGAGACATAAATCGCTGCTAGATGTTCCTATAGGTGCGACAGGATAACAGTTATTTTCTGTTTCCCCATAGTGTCACCCACTAGCATATATTTAACAGCTGAGGCTGTTTACACCATCAATACGCAACTTAATTGATCAAACTGCGTCAGGATCTGTCCGATTCGACTCAGGATCAGGCGCCATTGAGGCCCGAGAATCAAGATGTAAAAGCTGCCGACCGTAAGCGAGATTTGTCTTATTTAAAAACTATAAAACAAACTTGTTCGATGCCCTTTTTTTTTTTTTAAAGACCCAGCGCTTTGCACGCCTCTGACATCGAACGTGTGAAGACGCTCGAGGCTGCCAAATATCAGCACAATCAGCTTACAAGCTCGCTGAGACTTCTGACCTCTGCGCAGCTAAGCATGCTTTTGGCTGGCGCGCACACACACACACACACACACACACACACACACACACACACACACACACACACACACAGTCACACACACACACACACATCCTTCTGCTCTTCCTCTCTGCCCGCCTGCACCGTGTCGACTTCTGCTGCGATGATCTCCCACGCACGCATGTGTGTGTTTGCATTGATGAATAAGCACGAGAGGCTGCCAGCACATGTGTGTGTGTGTGTGAATGTTCGCGTCACTCCGAGTGTGTGTGGGAGAAAGAGATCGAGTGGGTGGGTGTAAATTGGCATAAGTAGGTTACAGGTAATGCATAACATGGTGTGCATGAGTGCATGAGTGTGTGTGTGTGTGTGTGTGTGTGTGTGTGTGACACGGGGACAATATGTCCTATATGCATCAGTGAGCCTGCAGTATGTGGTTTTCCTATACAGCTATGAGGCGGTTAGTGCGTTTTCTGTGCTGTGACTCATATTAAATGTGAAGGCCGAGCAGAAGCGATTCCTCCATAACAGCAGAAGAATAAATATATTATATACACACACACATATATATATATATATATATTAATGTGTGTATGTGAGGACCTATTGCTCACCACAGTGCTCATCAAGCCTGGATCCTGGCACGGCTCTTCGCTGTGTGCTTTTGCCCACAGCAGGGGAGCTATTTGAGCGTGTGACTGCACGTAGGTGGGTGGGCACTTCATTTTTTTGATGTTGTTATACTAAGCTATCGAGTGTGCGTATCGGTACGTGGGCGGCAGCTGCCTCGTTTTGGAAAGCATGAGAGTCAACCGCGCGCAGTGTGTGCGAGTGAGTGTGCGTTCGTGCGCTGTGAGCTGTTAATCAAATCCCTGGAGAAACTCAAAATCGAGAAGGACGGAGGGGAGGTAAACAACATCGGGCGAAAGCGGTTTTTGCGGACAGCTCGGTAGTCTCTGCGCTTAGCGCCAGACGACAAACGAGAGACGGCGCCGAGAACTGCTGCGAAAAAACCTCAAACCGCACTCACAGGGTGCAACGAAACAAGAGAGATGCTGAGATAAGAAAGCAACAGAGGGCAAACAGGTGAGAGAGAGTGAAGGCGAACGCCTCGTCTCGGTGTGTGAGCATTACAGAGGTGTTGGTGAAGAAAAGGCAAGTCACTCATGAGGATAAATAAATATATATATGAACGTGTGTGTGTTGCTGTGTGTTTCCCTTGGGCTAGTGTTGCCATCTGCACAGCGACATGTAGCTCTGCTCTACATCTGGACTGGAGAAGAAATACATCAAAAATAAATTATAAAAAAAAAACTGGCTCACTGATCACATTCATTTCCGCTTCAGACAAACAAACAAACGCACACAAAAACAGCAACCGCACAGTCACACACTTATCAGTCAGTTACGTAAGCCTCGCAGAAAATACATGAGGGGAAAGTGTTTTTCTCAGCAGCGGTGACAAATGGCAGCCTATGGCATGAACTCAATCTGTGACACAAAGAGGGACTCATACAGCAGGATGACACAGATATTAAATTAATGTCAAAGATCAAAGCTGGTAAAAGCAGGAACTTCCAAACAGCACCTGTTGTTTCTGTATTTCCAGCCAAAAGTACCTAAATACGCGTCACACAGTGATTTCCACTTCAAAACAACAAGAGAAGAACAATCAGACAACTCTGAGGCACAAACAATCAACACATGTTGCATTTCAGACTTTCAGGGACTTTCATGCGATGGAAACTACTGGCTGTGTAAACATCATGTACTTCTTTGTCATCTGTAGCGAAAGTCCCCAGACTCCCTTAAAGAAAACGCTAAATTTAGAGACTAACAGTTTACTTGTTCGATCGGCAAAACTTATACATGAAGATATTTCTTACGTTGTGTGAAAAAACGTGTCGGTTTGTTCCAGTGACGTAGGTGTACAGTTGCGTATATCGAGACGCATGATGAGACGCATTCAGTGGCAGGTGTGAACTGATGGGTTTGTAGGTGGTCGCGAAGAGCGGATGCTAAAACCAAATGTGAAAAGTCTCCATGGCTCCTCACACTTTAAACATTTAACTCCAGTACGTCTGGAAAAAGTTTGTTGGATGGATTTGAGCCATTTTGACTAGACCTCGATCCGTGTATAAATCTGTGCGAAGGCATCGAGTGTGGACAAAAAGCACAAATCAGTGTGCAAGACACACTTTTCTTCAGGAGTCCAGGAATATAAGTGTGATTCCCGCCTCCCGAGGACTTGCAAAGCCGACAAATGCTCCCTTAAAATGTGCGTTTTATTAGATTAGGGAAAGTAGAATGACCTCAGAGTCGGCACCTGATCGTGAGCGACGATGATCAAAATAATAAACAATCACAACGGCAGCAATGATATTATTTTCACCACGAACAAAAGCAACCTCAGACTATCTATACGCTTCTTCTGAGCCTTCAGAGAAGCCACTCTCGCTAAGCGTGGGCGGGCACCGCACCAAAAAAAGACAACGAAACAAAAAGGCTCCTTTGTGTCTGAATGCAGAATTCCCCCTGAACGAGCGCGCTGTGAATTATTGCCTTCGTGTCGCCAACATTCGACAACAACTCCTACATATGAACTAGTCATAGTGTCCCTCATGAAAGCAGGAATAGTACACATCACACCTTTCAAAACATTTCCTGGAATGTATTTTGGGCAACAGCGTGCGACAAAAATAACCACAACACCTCAAAACTGAACACAAAGGAGACAAAATGACATTTTTGAGGAGTCTTTTGTTCTGTATCTAGCTGCTAAATTTAATATGAGGCCAGTATAAGCTTTAAATTTCAATAAAATGTCACAGCAACATGACAGAGTGCTCTGCTTAGGTTTCATTCCCCCTCCTCTGCTCGGGCCTTTCATCACATCTCTATTCACGCCTTGACGCGGTAAAGAACAACGCTTTAATTGCAACGACTTTGAGCCAAAACGGCGCTTACAATTAAGATACAAGGCATTTGCATCCGCTAAAGCGCGAAGCTGCCGCGAAATGGCGAAGCAGGACTGGAATAGAGTTCATTACGGCCGCGTGGGTACCAAATTATTGACGGAGAGCCCTAATGGCACCTTGGCTGCTTTGGAAAACAATGGCGGCAGAGGTGAGGGAGCACTTGGTGTCGGATCCATCACAGCTGGTCAAGAGGGGGAGGATGTGACTGTGGGGCGGAGAGACGTAATGGTGGCGGTGGGAGGAAGAGGGCCGGCGGATCAGAGGGTTGAGTTATGGACGAGTGTGGGACAAAAGAGCTTAGAGTCGGCTGCGCGCTGGCATCAACCGTGACTCTGTGGGGAGAGGAGGAGGATGAAGGGGAGACGAATGGAGAAGGTGAAAAAACACAAGAAGAAGAGAGGAAGCGGAGGAAGAAGGAAGCATGTGGCAGAGTCTAATTCCTCCATCGGATCACATCTCGCAGCCGCCTCTCCGCCTCGTGCCACAGCTGCTCCCCTACCCATTCACCTAATCACTCTGGCTTTGATGTCGGCCCTTTTCTAACAAAGCCTCCACTTTTTTCTCCCCCTCTCTCCTCCTCCTCCCCCTTCCATCTCACCTCCATCCACCCATTTTCTCTCCTTTCCCCCCCGGCTCTCTCATCTCACCCTCCCTCTTCTTGACTTCTCACAGCGGGGGGCCTCCTCTTCTCGTCACCCTCTGCCTGTCTTGTTTCACGATTCATGCATGATGAACACGTTTTGTCTCCGTTTTACCTGAGCTTGACATTCGGGCTGAAGGGCCATTTTGCCATCACTCCATTATTCAGCGTGACACCGCCTTTGATTTTGCCCTAAGAGATCACTTCTGAAGGATTCCCGATGCTCTCATGTTATTTTACAGATACGATAGCATTGAGCAGGTTTGCAGACAAAGGCAGTAAATCGGCTGTTGTTTATGCGAAGATGCTGTGTATATAATCAATAATGTGTGACTAGATGTCCTGGTAAAGAAAATAACAGCTCAGGCAGTCATATCCATATAATTTCCTTTCTATGAGTATGTTTTTATTGTAAGAGGACACCTCAGAGACGACATACAAGCACTAAAAAATGTTGTATTAAGTTAACTCAAGACAACCAACGTTATATTGTTAAGTTTAGACCCTCTACAGGTGGCTAATGCTTTTTCCCTACAGGTGAAACATGAATAGCTAAGCTGGTTGGCTTAAGTTTGCAAGCTAGCTCAGCTAACTAAAGATTTTTTGCAATAAAAGAGGAGAAATAGATGCTTTTAGACGGAAACCGCTGCTCATAAATAACGTCCCCATCTGTCCGACTGGCACAATTAGACAGATTAGACCTGTGAGGCCCTACTAAAGGCTCAGATTGAGTCGACTGTTTCTCAAACCGAGTTAAGCAGTCACTTTGAAATCGATGACAAACTCTTGAGCTGAGGGCGACAGTTCAGAGGTCTGGCACCAGGCTAACGTCACCCTTCCCTTCCTCATTTTCTTCGCTCCGGTGCCCTGGAGACTCCTGATCCCTCGCTCTCCCTCTTTCCCCCCCATTTCTTCCCTCCTCTCGTCTGTCTTCGCTCCGCCTCTGCAGAGACAGCAACAGTCACCCTGCTGTCACGAGCTGACGCTCGGCCCTGAAGCGAGAGCACCCTGTCAGGACGCGTACACACATACAAGCGCGCGCGTTATTCGATGCAAGTCGCGAGGTGAGGCGCGACGATTTGCACTCTGCGAAGCGAACGGTTGATATTTCAAGGAGCGCCGTTTAAACGCAAGGTCAGCCCGGACACTGATTTGAGTGCTGCCAAACACATAATGAAAACGACTCCGCTAAAGGCAACACACAGCATGGGAAAAAAAAAACGACAGGCACACAAACCAACACACACACACACTCAGCCGCTATTTGCTGTAATGTGCAGGTGAGACGGGCCAGATTCGAGTGCTGCAAAGAATGCAGTGAAGATGACACTTAAAAGCAGCAATCAATGTGAAAACAGACGCAGGCATACCATTAACTGCCAGAGCGAGGCAAGGCAAGAAGCAGCTGCGAGGAAAATCACACCATGAAAACAACACAAATATTATACGTACGTACACATAAACATCCTTTGAATCAAGGTGCGAGGTGACAGATCCTGTTTTCTGCGCCGCAGTTCTTGACTATAAGAGCAACACAAAACACTTCTATGTCTAGTCGAGGCCGAACAAGAGGATCAAGTGTTTGTTGTGGCGGTACAAAATAACACACCACCACCACCGTTTGATGACAGGTTTAAGGGCAAGCTGCAGATTCAAGAGCAGTGAAAGGCGATGAAAACGACTTGCACCACCATCTTGCTGTGAGCTGTGGACTATTCTCTGCGTCGAGAGGTGGCTGGAGACGGTAGGACGCAAAATGACAAGAAACAAATGCAAGACGTTTCAACTGGCAGCCTCCACGATGGATTAAAACCCCTGCAACTGCTTCATTTCCCCCATTTACCAAGCCTCTGTCGATAACTGAACTGTTACATACCTTGAGGAAATGTTAACACGCAGGCAGAAAACGTTGTGCAAACACTGACTTGTTTTTGTCACTTAGCAAGACACACATTATCTAACCGCAACCCATTCCAGGCGAGTATCAGACGTGGAAACGCCGCACGTAACAGCAGTTTCTAGTGTAATGAGGAGGGATTTCATAACTCTGGAAAATTATCACAGTAGCATTCATTTTTATCATCATCTCGACGGTGGAGAGATAAACTGACCGTGTTTCATGTTGGAAAGGAATGCGTGGTTGCACATATCTGATTTGCGCTACTTTTATGGATGAAGCTGCGTTATTTGGTTGCAAAAGTGGGGACAGAAGTGACATAAAGTATGAATCGTGTTTCACAGATCTCTCTGTGGCTGTATACTTTCAACCTCTTGAAATGAGTCGGATCAACCAACGAGCTTTCTTGATACACAGGTGCACATTTAGCTCAAGTGTGGGACGTGTGAGCGGTGCTCCTCGCCGTGACCTACAGTTCAGGGGCCTACACGCCTGCTGGAAGTGCCTTTTCCGGTCGAACAGCTTCTAACCGTCACCTTTTCACGCCATTTTGGGTCTGTAATTTTCCAAAAACCAACAATTCTGACATTGACGCCCACTTTTTTGATGCATTACATAACTATTGTGGCGTGAGTAGCCAAGTTCAGCACTATAAATGCCTTCCAGAGGAGACGATCTGAAAATGTGAGCTGTTATTCTCATATTTAAATGATACTGTGACTCCCTTCTCTCTATGACGGCCTGCGTTTTAATCTGCCTGCCGGTGCAGCCGTTCAGAGCAAATATAAATACTTAAACACTACTTTTCCGGAGACATTTTGGGGACTCTCTTCCCATTTAGGTGCCAAAAAAATGCAACAGACCCCTTAATGTAGATTTAATTCCCACGATGCAAGTAAAACAAATTCACACCCTCGCAGGCAGAGACTGAGGTGTCTGGTGTGTCGGAAAAAAAAAAGTGACCTCTTGTTCTTTCCCTTTCTTTTTCTGCATGCTTTCCATCATCCCTCCCTCTCTCTCTCTCTTTCTTTATCTCTTCCCGTCTTGCTCTACTTCCCACAGCCACAGGCAAGGACACGCTAAGGCCTGCCACTTCCTAAGGAGGGCAGAATCAACCTTTACGCACACACATCCGCACTCAAACGCTGTCAAAGTCTATCACATATGTTTACAAAAAGTAAAAGTAATGTGTGTGACAAGTCGGGGGTGAGCACGTGTTGCAGCATTTGTCGAGTTGGCTCGTCGGCGGCAAGTTTGCTAATCGTGCTTTTGCTGGTTTGCACTTTGTTATCCAGAGCGCAGGGCTGTCGTCCGGCCCCGTCTCGGCCTGCGAGACCGAGCATGTGACCTACAATCTGTGCGAGGAGATAAGATAAATGGGAAATGCTCGCTTACAGGCCTTCTCTCTGTGTCTAGGTTTCATTAAATATGTGCGAGTTCACAGTGAAAATACAAGATTCCCTCGATAAAGGAGCGCGCAGGAGGAATCCTCTTTTTGTTGTCACAGACAGCACAAGTGCACACGTATAATATAATTGACCCTTCATTAAAGCGATTACAGATTAACGAGCTGAGCAGCCGCCTAATCCAGTTTAGCTCGAGGTGGGGAGACAATGCCATCGGAGCTCGCTGTCCGCCACCGTGCACAACCGCGGAACGGGGAAACCTCCATCTGAATGGGCAATCGAATTAGGTTTCCCGGTTATCAACCAATCAGAGCGGCTCCTGCATTGATACAGCCATCATGATGGGCAAAGAGTATCAGAGTGACAGTGCGAGTCTCTTACTTAATCTCTAGATTTGTTTCCTTTGTTTTCTTTTGTTTCCTTCTTTTGTGCAAGTCTCGCCAGTCGGTAGCCATCTTGGCAACGCCCTTGGGCAGCTAATTCAGGCTAAATGAGCGGGCAGGGAGCCAGAGTTTACTTTAAATAGTCACCTGGGCTTGGTTATGCTTCTACTAAGCATGCGCATGGTAGCTTGTCTCACCAGATCACTTGAACAAGTGCAAGTTTTGTTGCCAAGAGTTAGATGAGACGATCAATACCACTCATGGACACACAAAATATGAAGGTAAAACCAGGAGGCAGTGAGCTTAGCTTAGCATAAAGACTGGAAAGAGGCAGAAACAACTGACCTGGCTCTGCTAAGCTAAGCTAAGCTAATCACGTGCTCCCTTTAGCTTCATATTTAGCATACAAACATGAGAATGGTGTCGATCTACTCATCTAACCCTCGGCAAGAAAATAAACACACTTTTAACAGTATTAACTGTGTTTATGCTAAGCTAGCTGTCTCCTGGATAGCCGTATATTTACAATGCAGACATGAAAATGAGTAAATTAGTCAGAATGTGGGCCGTCTTTACAAAAAGCCAGGTTAAGTTTACATACGTTTCAGAAGCAGTGACAGCTTCGAGGTTCCACGTTACTGCATTAGCTTGTGTCACAGCTCAGAAATATAATCATGTATCAAAGGTTTTGGCAGCTGTCAGTCTTTGAACACTGTTATCTCATCACTGTCAAACAGAAGAACTGCAGCACGCCGTCTCGCTGACTTACTATCCAGTTGTACGGAAAAGCATCTCGTACAGCTCCTTAACTGAAGATGCATGCTGGGTATATTAACCAATCAGACGACCGACAAATTAAAAAAAAAATTGTCAACAAAAACAGTCTGAGCTAACTGCCACAAAATTAAATAAATATCATTAAATTATTGTCAGTAATCCTTGAACACAGGCGCCGTGTCAAGGTCAATCTGTGTTAAGTGCATTACAAGCTTTTGTTATCACCACACAGGTGAAACAGTGTGTAACCTGAGCTGGAGAGGATTACAGCGGTGCGCACGCATTATTTGCATGCACATGAGGACAAACAGTAGCAGCGCAGAGACACAAATGTTGCTACTGTTGTGTTGTTCATGCCCGAGCCCGATTTCCTGCCTGAACACTTTAAAAATGTGCAAAACATAAACAATCTCAGGCATGCGTTGAATTCAACTTGAGTTTTTCCATCTCATATTTCCCTCCGAGCATGTTTCAAATGAGATTATGTAGGAAACGTTAGTCATAACAAAGCGTCCAGTGTGAGTGTGAGTGTACCTGTTGTCAGCATGATTTCCCTCACAGCGTGTCCTTTTATGTAACTGAACGCCACAGCGTCCTTGTTTATAACACATCAGATGTAAGCCAAGCATATGTCGGTGACATCGTCCGTGAAGAGGTGTCACTACACCTTAGAAATGGAAATCTGTGTGTGCGTGTGTGTGTGTGTGTGCTAGCTGCCAGATGGGAGTCTATGACTCCACAGCAGGGGCATCGCTGCCAGGTGACATAAGCTTTCCAAAACACACACAAACCTCACAAAGGCCTCCTCAGACCACAGCAGCGTTATAGCCCCAATCAACCACAACAGGAGGAGGAGGAGGAGGAGGAGGAGGAGGAGGACAGCTCAGCTTCACTACCTATATTCTCCGCTCCTCTTCGTCTCTGAAAGACTGTGTGAGAGAAATGACAACCAGCCGCCCGCCGGATGATTTCTCTTTGTCTGTACTCACTTTGTCACATAGCCGCTCATCACTGGGAGGCTCCTTTCTCTTACAAAATCCAAACTGGCTTCTACAGTACAGACGGTGGCCGTCGTTGGCCTGAATCCGAGACGATATTTTTTTCCTGGAAATCGTGTCTGAAAGAGCGTGGTTTCTGATATATCAGTGAGGACTGGTGCTGCGTGAAAGGTTGTTTTTAGCCTTAATGTTGCTAGGCGAGCATGTTTCTACAAGTCGCCCCAAGAAAAAAACACCTTTTTCTGTTGTCATATCAGCAGGTGAGCCGCGTGTGATGGAGGCTGGTCATTAACTATGTAGCTGATCAAAACCAACACTGCAACAGCCAGATGCAACTACAAGTTTGTAGGCCTGCATTATATAGGAGAGGTCTGCAAAGCAACACCGGATCATATATCTGGTCGGACTGGATCCAGAGATGTTCAGACATGTTTTACAAGCCCTAACGTTCTGAATTAGACTTTTTTCCGGAGCTAATCCCAAAGTCTTTACAACAGAATCTGTAAATATTTGAAATATGGGATTGGATGAGGACAATCCCTTTCTCGGACCAACATTATCTTCGCCATTATCTTACCCAACAGGACTAGACTCAAAGTGTTTTGTACCATCAACAACAACTGAGAAACCAGGGTTGTGGTCTTGTATTCGGACCAGTACTGCCGCAAACGTTTACAATGTGTTTGAGCAGCAACCAGATGGGTTGAATTTTAAATCAGCGCTCAACAAATAAAGGCTTCAAACTCTGATACCAAAACTGATAGTTTCCTCTCGACTTGTTTTCAAGCCTCCACACTGTTGTTGCGGGTCCTATTCTTAGGGAGGTCTATTGAAGAGCATGTGTGCCGCTGTTCGGGCAGAAAGACACACCAGTGAAAATCTTTTTAGTGGGTTAGCAGCTTTTTGAAGCCGGGTGAGAGGTTTCGCTGCACGTTTTTTTTTTTTTACAGCCTGCCAGCCTTCAAGCTGCTGAGAAAAACAAGACGACGACTGCTTCTCGTTGCCCATTTCGACTGCAATATCATTTCTATGACTCACACTAATAAAAATCCATTCCTTCATCTTTCCAAAGCCACTGGATAAACAGATGAGTTAAAGGCAATGTCGGGCAGGGGTGTCATCATCTCCCATCTCTCCCTGAGGCTTGTAGTCGGGCCAGCTTGTAGCAGGAATAGTAAATAATCATGGAAAGCCAGGGTGAGGCGGAGGATGAGGAGGAGGATGAGGAGGAGGAGGTTTTGCACTTCACACTCTATCTCCCTTCATCTCCAGCTCTCTGAGCCGCAGAGGAAACTTCAGACCTCTCGGCCACTCGGTTGTGCGGAAGAGCGAGCAGCGCCAAGGCAAGTGGGGAAGCCAAAGCGTCTTAATGAACGCCACTACTCCATCTGTGTGTGTGTGCGCGTGTGCATGTACGCGATAGCCTTTTGGCGCCCTCTCCGTTTCTTTCCGTTTGTGTGCGCTCAGCAGCCGAGGTTCAGGGGGCAGGGTGGATAAAGTAACGCTGACACAGTGTCGTCCCACTATTGTGCAGCGGGGCAATTACAGCAAACGAGTCTAACAAATGCACAATGTATAATTTAGAGCATCCTGCGTTTTCTGCACCGCGCCGCTTCATACCAACAGTATTCATTACCAGGCCAGTGCATAAGCATTTATTGTTAATGCAATGACCCTGCTGTTCTCGCTCGCTTACTTATTTTTAGCTCTGAATTGCTGGGCTTTGGGAGAACATACAAAGAAATGGCTGGATTACAAACACTTAACGTGACTTACTTCCGTGTCCTGGATAAAAAGAGAGTGGCGCTTGAATTAAGTTTAGTTTTTTTAGGGTTAATGATCATTTAAAGAAAGCAAACACAAGTTGCAGCCTCGTTAAACCGTTCAACCAAGAGAGGGGAGCTCTCTTTTCATGCTTGTTTCTTTGATTACATGAATCCATTGGCTGAAAACCAGAATCGGAAAGAAGTTAGAGAACGTTCAAAAACATTAATTTTCTTCTTATCATCTTGTGCGGCCTCTGATTTATCCCACAACCCCCCGGGGAGGGTCATGTCCTCGCTGATCCACAAGATCAGATAAAGTCCGATGGTGAAATCTCAGTGAGCTGCGCTGGATAAAAGCTTCCAGTCTTTATGCTACACTATGCTATGCCAACACTCAACCCACAGACGTGACATTGGTATCCATCTACACATCAAGAAAAAGTGTTTTTCTCAAAATGTGAACCTGCTCCTTTGAATTACTGTTAACTGTCCTGAGCAGCTGAATACTTGGGGCATAGCAGGGATACTTTCAGGAGGGATCCCATTTTAAAAAACACATCCAAAGCGACTGCTAGCTTGTAATAAATGGCACCCCCTGAGTAGCTCGCCCAACACTGGTCACAAGTAGATGAAGCTTCATTTTAAAAAGGTCTGTACCCAGTTTCCGCTCTCTTTCCTGGGAGAGAAACTCCACTACACTGCACTGAAGCCTAGCATCCATCTATGAACCTGAGTCATGGGACTTTCCACTTAGCTCTTTAAGGAAACCTTTAATAATGCATGGGGGCGAGCTCTGCGACAGGGCCCATTCCTGGAATACCTAACGCGTGGTATCTGCACAGGGAGGCCTCGACTTAACCCCGCTGGATGCTGGAATCCAAACCACGAACGCCGACGAGCACCGTCGACATTCCACCCGACAGTAACGCTAAATACACCTGAGAGCTGCTAATCTTTATCCACTACAGCCCCTATATACGAGCGAGGTGAGGCTTTCGGAGCCTGGCAGAACAGATACCGCGCTCGTCGGCGGGATTATTTGGCTGCCGGGAAAATGAAGGTTTCATCCCCCGAGGTGAGGGAGGAGAGGCGATGAAGCGAGCGGAGGGGATAGTGCCAAGCACCCGTATATATATATATATATGTGTTGATGACATTGAGGAAACCAGGAGAGACAGTGGAGAGAGGGATCACCCTCTACACCGCTGTGAAAGAGCTGGTGTGGAGCCAGTGAAATGATTTATTCTGCTCTAGTAAAGAATAGAGTAGAAGGTCAGGAAGGCTGAAAACAGGATTGACCCCAGAGGCACTCACGCCGTGTTGATGGACACGGAGGAAAAGGTGGAGCTGATTTCAGATGACTGTGCTTCAAAAACAAGAAACTGCGGTATCCTGGTTGCTCACACTTGAGGCCAGATGCAGTGAACTCGCAAAAGATTTGAGTCATGGCTGCTCAAACGTGATATCATCTCTCGCTCTTGAATATTTCCTGTCACTCCCCGCTGAATATGACCAAAATGCCACAAAAACAAACAAGCTTTGGTTGATTTGTTCAGTCTTTTGTCCAGGTTTAGCTACAAATTGGGACCCGGGACGAGGCGGCTGAGTGCATGTTTGTGCCTGCCAGGGGTAAATTCAATCCACGGCGCTGCATAAACAGCATACCGAGTGGCATTTTTGGGTACACAGGAAGAGGTTAGAGCAACAACACCTCGGCAAGAGGAGGGGAAGTTCAGAGTCTCTCTTGCGGCAACAAAGATTAAGCAACGAGACGCAAACATTCGGCTGCCTGCATCATCAACACTGAATTTCTTCTAGCTGTGGAAGACGGCGCCGCGGATTAGCTGTCACCACCGTTTTCTGAAGACCTTCCTCCTGCCCGTGTCTGTGAGAAATCCTATTTAAATGTAGATGACAGAGCCACCGCTTCTTCTGCTGTCTCCCAGTCTCATCCTCTCTCCATCCCCCCCTCTTTTTCTGGCTCTGCGAGTCTGTCTCTGCTGCTGCAACTGCAGTGAAATCGAAGATATTTGACGGACCGTGACGGCTGCTGAAAAAAGGCCCCCAAAAAAAACAGCCACAAATCACATTTCGAGGCACGAAACGCCAAAATACTCGAGAATCGGCCGAGGATATTAGCGTGCAAACACAAAGACGGTAATAATCCGGAAAGAAAAGGTCAGGGGGAAGATATTTAGGCGAACAATGGATGTTTTATTCATGCGAGCCGCTCCAAAATATAGATCCAGGACTGCATCATTTATTCACAAGCACATGGTGTGCACTCACTCGCACACAAACACAGCGCCAAAATGTTAAGAAGCAAAACACACCCTTGAGGCTTTGCTTGGAACCCAGTAAAGCCCCAAAGCATTTTAGAAAGCAGCATTAAGATGTCAGCATGTGAAGCTTTGTGTGATGCTTTCACCAGCAGGTTTTATTATTCCCACTAATTGCTTTCGCAAAATAAACATTTGAGCTCATCTGAAGGGCTGCAGTTCAGCCTTTCACACGAGAAAAGACAATACAATTTAAAGGAGGAGTTCACGAAAAATGCTGATGGAAAGTCGGGTGAAGTTTTGCAGTCCACAAAACATTTCACAGTTGCAACAACCAAAGTAGATGGGGACTTGTTTAAAAAACATAAAACTAAATAGCTCCCCACAGCTCGTCCGGCATAATCCAAGTCTCCCAGTTTGAAAAGACGTTATTTACGCCCTTTTTTAAGCTTAAATCTTCATTGTAGGTGCTAAGCTAAAAGCGTTAGCACGCACCCTGCCTGAAGTGGGCGCACAAGCTTGACTGTGCATCAAGGATGTAAACATCTTTTCAAAACAATCTGAATCCTCCCCAGGCTTCGGTACGCCATGGAGTCATTTTATGTTTTTAAAGGTGTTTACGTTTTAAAACAAGTCCCCATCTACTTCAGTTGTTCCTGAGTTTTGTTGCGAGTCTCCAGAAATGTTTTGCGGACTACAAAACTTCACCCGACTTTTAATTGGCATGAGGGTGAGGAGACAATGAGTGAATTTTCATTTTTAGGGGGAACTTCTCCTTTAAGGGCGAACTTTACATGTAATTTTACTGGAAAGTTGCAGCTTCACATGCTCGGCTCAACCGGTGAGAACTGAAATATAACGTGTTTCTTTGTAAACAATAAAAATGAATCAATTCTGCAAACAAAACATCTTTTCTTTACCACTTCCCATCCATCAACAGCTCTCGCTCTGTATACTTTGCCCGGGTCGTGAATCACATGAGCGTCACGTCAGTCACGGCGGTTAACCTTTGACCTTGAATCACGCTCGTGACCACGGTTATTACTACGGCATCGTAAATACAACGGGGACAGGCTTCAACTTCAAAACACACCCGACGCGTGTCTCCTCAGGTCGCACCGGCAGCACATGCCAGCCGGCCGATTCCCCTTTACTGCCTTTCAGTCAAACAAAAGACGCCTGCTTGAGTGCCTTTGTTTGGCGAGTAAGCTGAGGTGGATAAGGTGTCTCGCCTGGCGTGCCCTTGCTGCATTGTCCACATGCACATACACAACGACGCTGCCAGTGAAACAAGCGATGAAAAAAATGACTCATTCCTGCCTTATATCACAGCGCCTGTATCACATATGGAAACAAAATGCCCTTCACCCCAATGGGTTCATCAATGTGTGTGTCTGCATTGATCAGGTGCAACTGAGGCTGATCTGGGAAAGGCTGCAGCTGCTCTGACACCAAATCAGTACACAAGATAACCAGAGGGCACGCTGGTCCTATCTGTAACAGTGGCTACTGGGTAATGATCATTATTAGGGTGGTTAAAATGGGTCACAACAGGTAAATATCCCACATTAGAGTCAAGAAAATGTGAATTATCCCCTTTAATGTGACCTTCTCATGTGTTAATATTACACCAACAGCTCCAATCCTCTCACATGAGGTGATAAGACCTCACAAATAGGCACCCACGGGTGTTAAATCCCCCCCCAGTGTAAACACCCTGACAACACTGGCTCACTTCCCATCCAACAGCCGAGTCATGCACCCCCGGTTCCCCCCCACCCACACACACCCCACCCCGGCTTCAACATACCTCGGCACGCAGCTGGGCGAGGAGCGGTCCACCTCCCAGGTAGCGTACAGGTTCATGTGGACGGGCCGGTTGGAGGTGATGCTGACCGGCTTGGAGGGCTGCATGTGCGGCGAGGGGACGCCCCCGGTCCGCGGGAGCCCTCCGCGCTCCGACATCCCGGAGGCTGGGAGGACAAAAACACGGGGCTTTCACACGGAGCTTGAAGGAGGAACACCCGTAGTAGCCTGGCTTCTCCTCCGGCTCCTCCTGCTGCTTCCTTTAGCTTATTTTTTTTTTCCGCCTCCCGCTGCTGCAGACGCGCAACACTGCGGGCGGAAAGTTGATCCGGTCCGCGCTACTCGCCGCCCGGCAGCGGACACATCGCAGTCGCCGAAGACAGGCGGTGAGTCCCCCCTCCCCGCGCGGCCGTCCGTCCGTCCGTCCGTCCGTGTGTGTGTCTCCCCCCTCCTCTCCTCTCCGCCTGCCCTCAACTTCTCCTCGCGGCTGCTCGGCGTGTGCTCGCTCGGTTGTTTATCGGGCGCAGGAAGCGGAAATTTCTCTCGCCGAAGTCGCACAATGAGCAGAAAGCAGCCGAGCTACGCCTCTTCAGAGGGGAGACGTGCAGCGCGGAGAGGAGGGCTGGCCAATGGAGAGCCGAGCTGCGTGTGTGTGTGTGTGTGTGTGTGTGTGTGAAGCCTGGTTTCCTTGTATACTTAACATTAGTGTTGGATTTTGGGATATTTTAGTGCAACTTGACGCATTTAATTAATAATTTAACATTTAATTTGACTTTTATATCCGAGCACACACATATCCTAACAGAGGGGTGTGGCCATGACGTGTTTTTTGTAAGCTAACCGGAAGTTAGCATCGCTCTGGTTCCCTCACACAAAAAACAAATGGGGTTTTTCAATTGGATTTTGGATTATCGCTGAAAATAATCTCTGTGTCAAACACAGGTTTGTGATATTTACACGTTTTGTTCAGCAAGATAATCTCCACAGATCAACGCCGCTTCTGTGATTTTCGAATTGAGAATTAAATAGCGAGCTAACATTAGGCTATAAACAGACTACATAGCAGTCTCATGACTTAGCGTCACTGCCACTGCACGTCTTACTACATAATAACTACACATTTTCTATAAACTGATCAATGTACAAGTTGTAAAGTAAGAGTTATAGTAGTTATAGTTATAGTAATAGTTTGTTATTAAAGTCGTTGTCCCGGACAACTTCTGTAGTCTCATTTAGCCACTTGTTAGCAACCGCCTAAGCTCTTGATAATTCAGTTGTGGGACATTTAATGATGTGTTTTTTGTCGTAGAACAAAACGTGTAAAAAGCGTAACTACAGACGTTATTTCAGGCATTTAACAAAAAACCCATTGACTTTGAGACAAGGGGACCGGAAGTGCAAAAATGCTAACTGACTGAGTAATCGCGAATGGCTGCTAACTGGTTACCTCAATTAGCCTAGCAGCTAGCGGTCCAGGATGGGAGATTAGAGCAAAGTAGAAGCTCTGGTGTTAAAACTGCTAGCACAGGAGCTTTGAGGCAGGCCGGGCCGGGGCTAGCTAGTTAGCATGCTAACTTAAGTAAGATATCTCTGCAACACAATGCATAGGCTCAACATCATATCATCAAAACTGTTATTTCTTAAAGTTCTGTTGATAATTTAAGTAAATTTTTTACTTATTTCAACTAACATTCTTACCTATTGCGCCTTTCAGTACAATTTTGAGCTAATTTCCAAACCAATCCACTACATTTATTTGATAACTTTAGTTACTTCTCTGATTTAGATTATTCAGTGTTACAACACTCCTTTTTTCTTACATTCTGGATTATTATACTTTATTATACTTCCCTTGTAAACCTTGTTTACAGTACATGCATAGAACAGTATATATCCCTCGTAGCCTAACGCAACTGTGGGCATGCAAATAAGCTAATTTGAATCTGAAAACGATAAAGAAAGCAACAGTTATCTTGTTAACTTTGGCCCCTGATTAACCAGTTCCTCAGTGTGATCAAGTAAATATAAAGTAATATTTTATCAATTTAAGCCTGGATACCATTACGTAAACATACCAAGTAGATGTTAACACCACTTACACACAGTGAAACACACCTTTTCTTACTTACAGTGTCATTAATCAAACAAACCCATTGACCTGTCAGTCACTGCTTTACCCACAGCTACCTGCAGAATTACACTTTATATGAGTGACAATACATTTCTATTAAACAGTTTTTGTTAGTGTGGGTGAATTAGTGAATTGTTGGATTTAAAGTCCATTGC
The DNA here is from genome assembly GCF_965226575.1 of Pagrus pagrus. Classification (NCBI taxonomy): domain Eukaryota; kingdom Metazoa; phylum Chordata; class Actinopteri; order Spariformes; family Sparidae; genus Pagrus; species Pagrus pagrus. The sequence goes on along the minus strand of NC_140204.1, from coordinate 7,764,839 downwards.
TGAAATAATTCCCATTAGTGATACACTCACGTGCAAGCTCACACAAACACACACACAGACACACCTTCCTTCAGCTGCTGTGAGCAGGCAAATGTATGTAGGTGCAAAACCGGTTACAGTCTGTGAATCCAGCTTGCTGTCATTTCATAATATGTGCTTGTTGGCCTGTCCCTGAACTGCCATGCCTTAGGAAACCCTATATTTTAATGTTCAGGGAAGACTATTACTGGGTAGATCATGAGGTAAAAATGTAATATTCATGTTGTTTTGAACTGTAAATTGTGTGAAAACAGGTTCAATTAATAAAATCAGTAATAAATCCCTGTCTGATATGTATTTTTCTGCTTCACTTCACCCTTTTCTCCCTGTGAAACGAACGCCACGCTGCAGCTCTCCTTGTGTTTGGCTGCCTGTCAGTGCGGCATGAAACAGGTGCAGCATTTGCACCCTCAGGTGACAAAGGCACGGCTATGATTACAATCTCTGAATCTGATTATGAATCAGAAGGCCACCTAATCACTCCACCGACGTCACGGCGCGGCTGGCTGCCACCAGTTTGACGCCTCTCTATAGGCAGATTATCACAGCTGTGATCTGGGCCATCAACAACATTATGTGCTCCAAATGTTGGTGTGCTGCTGCGGTAACCGACGGTAGTAACGATGCAACAGAAGCAAACAGCTACTGGTGTCGTGCACATTTCTTTATATGATCTCTGTAGCCTGCTCCTCATCTCTGCTTGAGGCTGGTGGCCTGAGGCTACATGAGCCGCGACTAGCATAACACACCGGAAACTCTACCCAAACTGTCCGCTGTTGAGTTGCACTGTGGGTAAGGTGAGGACAAAGAGTGCATAGAATAAAAAAGAGACAACATCTCTGGTTCTGCCACATCGATTTTGATTATTTTCCAACAGTAAATAGTTTGGGTCCAATGCCAAAGACCCAATTCTGTGTTTTTTATTGGTATTGGATTATCTGGGCATGAGAGTGGCGTACCCAGCCACTCACCAATGTTAGCTTGGATCGACTCCAGCCCACTGCACTGAACGGTGACCTTACAGCGGTAAAAGAAGATGGATGGATGGATGGAGGGAGACTCAACAATGAACTATCTTTCTGCAGAAAGCTACATAGTGATCCTTTAATAATGACATACACATGTGATAAATTAGTGAATGTGCGTAGGTGATAAACTGGCTTGTTAAACCAATTTAATCGCAGTAGAGGGGCTCCATATTTGCACTTGCCAGCAGTTCTGTGTTTTTAATGGTGTGCAGCCAGTGTATTAGAGGCTTCATGCCCTGCAGACTGCAGGTTCAAACATCTCTAGGAGGACCATAAAACTTCTCGTTCAGATTCTCGTCACAGGCCAGAGTAGACAGTTCAATTTTCATTCCAGCCAAGCAAAACAGACGCGGATGTCTCTGGCAAAGCGCTCTCTTCCTGTTAGCTTGAAGGTGTGACAATCAGTGAAATCAGCTGCTCCACTAATGAGCTGGAATTAAAACCATGCACACTCTCCCTCGCTCTCCCCGTCGCCTCGCTCTGGATAATCAGCCGGATGACTTAAGCGCAGTGCGAACCCCCCCCTGCTCTTTTTAACGTGCTTCTCTCCTGCCATTGATAAAGAGATTAGAATCAAGCAGATTAAAACGTGGTCACGGGATAATCCCGCGGTTACTTTTTACACAGCGGCCTAAATCTGCCAGGTCATCAAGTGACACTGCACAAGCTCCAAAGCCAATGTCAAAATCAATTACGTTCAAACCGTCGCTTACGCAACATAATTAAACCCACATATGGTGCTAAAGTAGTGCTAGTTTCATACATGTATGAAGTATTATGTAGTCTTTACAGTATGCAATTATTTTCTTTTTACTGTGCTTATATGTGGCGGACCCTGCCACCTTTCTCTTCAAACTGTCTTCTGGGGACCTTATTTTCCTCTGAGGACAGCTTGTTTATTCAGTTAGCGTAAATATTACAATTCTCAGTTTGAATTTCTTTCTACATAGCGTCCCTTTAATTTTTTAATGTTTTGAACAATAATTCATACATATTGCACCTTTACAACAAAGAAGGGCGTCACATCTTCACATCTGAGAAGCCTGGAAGTAGAAGTTTTTTTGGGGGGGGGCATTTTTACTTGTTATTCATCGGTATTAAAAGGTTGGTCCAGTGAGTCGTCGCTTGATTGATCATTTCAGCTCTAACACGGTATGAATCATCTGCACACTGTGCTTTTAAAACACTGGCCTCTTTTGTGAATGCAATTTTGTGTCTGCGCCACCTAAATCAGGAGAGAGCACGAGGAGGTTTTGAACGTTTTTTGCAGGAATGATGAACAATAGAAAACACACACTGGATGGATAAAGGGATGATGCATCGTTATTATTACAGTCTGTTTCCCATAGCCTGCTGAACCAAAGCCAGTGCTGGCAAACAAGAGGCAAGACATGCTTTTGAATGCCAGGAGATGATGTCATTTACTCCACAATGGCCACATGTCACACCCACAAAAGGTGTCACTATAAATATAATATGAATTTGACAGGCTATAATCATCACCACTCGCCCAAACAGCTCTATAGTATTTCCAGTGCTGGTGCTGTTTTATTTTCTAGTGTGTGTGTGTGTGTGTGTGTCAGCATGTGTACCAGTGACCGACAGTCCAAAGCAACATGCTGCAGCAGGCAGTATGTAGGTCACTGTGCTTCCCAGACGGTCAGGTGACCGTCACGTTCAGGGTCCTCTTCCGCCCTCTAGCCGCAGAAACGTGTGCTGCAGCTCGTCGACACTGCAGCACAGCACCGTGTCCTCATGTTTTGCGAGAATTATGAGTCATTACTTGAAAGAAAATGAGGTATTAGCCCCCCTCAGGTCCCTCGTGAGCGCGGTGCTCCCCCGACATCTTGGTTTGAGTGGTGGTGACGTCAGTTACCTAGCAACCAAGCTCGTAGACGGGAATACCTCTACCTATTTATGAAAATGGAAAACTTCTTCTGACAATAATCAAATTAAACTGTATAAGTATTCATTGCAGTATTATTAAAATATATTTATATGATATTATATAAATAGCCTCTGTTTGAGGGCGAACCGGAAGCCGGAAGTTACTAACTGTACCCCCGGCCAAGAAATAGTCCGCACATAACCCCCAGTAAAACATTAAATACACTCTTTTAGCTACAAATTAAACAAACGAGACTTAACACGTTCATTTGTGAGCTTTGTAAGTGTTGGTAGGCGGATTGTTTTACCTTAGGAGAGAGCCAGGCTTGCTGTTCTCCAGTTTCAAGTCTTTATGCTAAGCTATGCTAAAGAGCTGTTTGGCTAGTTGTAGTTATATAAGATGTGCTACAGACATATTAAACAAATGAGATCAAACACACTTTAGGAGTGTCAGCAGGCAGATTTTGTTACTTTGGACAGTCAGACTTGCTGTTTCCAGTCTCTATGCTAAGCTAAGCTAAACCAAGCTTAATAGCTGTTTGTAGCTTCGTATTTAAAGCAAACCGACATTAGAGCTATAAATCTAGCTACTAAACATCTTGTCAAGAAAGTGATTGTGGTGTATTTTCTGCCAAAATATTGAATAAAACTAAAATTATTCTGATAACAACAAAAACAATATTTATACATTAATAGTTCAATTAAATGTATATCTCCGAACATTATGAGCTACATATGTCAAAGGTTTCTCTATGCTGCCAGGCATGTACAGTGTCTCTAGTTGGTATCAAAACTTAACTGAGGGCTCCTTCTCCTGTCAGCTGACAGTCATGGCTTGTGACTTGATCAGCTGACTCAGACTTGGCAACTACCTTTGCATTTTTTCCACCGGCACCTGATTCCCTAATGTAAGCGTACACACATACAGTACCTCCTCAAAAAGTGAGTATGAAAAGGAAACCAATGGGGCAGCACAGTTGTGAACTCTTGTCATCACTTCATTTATTTACAAAAAAACAGACAAAAGGACATGGTTACAGTGAAAAACTGACCAAGACGTCAAATGTAGATTCAAACAGAGGAAATGTCACGGTTATCATGTGACACGGATTACATGAGATGCGTCACAAAAGCATCGTCTATTTTTATCGTTTTAAAAAAAGGGAACAAAAACGTGTGTTTACTGCTACTGGTCTGACAGATGTTTGGTGTTGCAGTCTGCATCCTCCGGACTTAAAATCTGAGTACGGCTCTTCCTCTTTCATTTCCTGTCGCGGCTCGCTCTCTCTAGCAGCGCTTCGTCTCGGTGTTTCTGCTCTAGAACTTGAACTCTTTGTATTTCTTGGCACCGCCTCGTGTGTCCTGTGGCTGGGCCTTCCTCTTCTTTTGCTGTACGGTGAATAGCAAGCAGAGAAGGGGAGAGAGAGAGGCTATTAATAATCAAATGTCACCACAAAAAGGAAAACTGAACAGGCTGTGAAACCACACTGCATTAACAGCCTACTGCTTTCGTTTAGTTTGTAAAAATACACTTGTAGAGTCATGTTTTCCTTTCCTACATACTGTACAAACTAACCCTGAATAGCTTTGCAGAACTGACTATATATGATCTATAACTAATAGTATTGATTCTGTGCTCCTGTACCTTCTGTTTGGCAGCGTGCTCAGCCACCATGTCGCTGAAGTCCTCCTTCTCCACCTGGGCCTGCTGCTCCCTGACGTGCTCCTCGTACTTCTGCGTCATGGCCATGGGGTCAAGCTCCAGCTCCTCGGGAGCCAGGGCCACCTCAACGCCCTGTGACTCCTGGCCTCCGCCCGCCTTACGACCGGCCATAGCCTGAAGACGACAAAGAGGGGAAAACAAGAAGAAGGAAGAGATTTAAGTTATGGTTACAGAGAGAACACTGAAGCATTTTTATTTAAGTTAGAGACACAAACATATCTCATCTCCAGCTCTTACCCCTGACACGTCGTAGATGTGTGTTGAGGCCATCATGGCTGCTCCTACGGGGCCAGTTCGTCTCTCTGGGAGCACCGTGAACAGCTGAGGCGTCTCATTACTGAGAAGTCATCAACAGAGCATTTTAGATTATATATATAAGTCATTACTCATTATGTATTATATCTCTAAATCATGCTAATAGCTCTGAATGTTTGATTACAGACTAATGTGGCTGGGGATCACTTCCAGCATCGACATTAACTGCTAACTCATATGACACTCTGAGGACATCCACTGTCGTTTAATGTATTATTTTATCGATTAGTCAGAAAATGGTTAAAAATGTTGGTCAATGTTTCCCAAAACCTACAAGGTGATGTCCTAAAATGTCTTGCTTTGTTTCTGTAAACGTTGCACAAATGTTTTCTTTTCATACTGTAAGCTCCTTCAATAAAGCCGTTAACTGAAAATTAAATGTCAGAGTCTCTCTGTTTCAAGCGTGCTGCGCACCAAAACAGCAGGCGCGCTGCTGTGGGAGTTAATGGAAATTAAAACAGCAGCACTGCTGTGACAATGTGGCAGAGCGATGCTCACCCGTCCATGGCCTCCTCGATTTTCTTCTTCCTCAGCTCGATCAGCTCGGGGGTCTCCATGCCGGCGGGTACTGATGAGAAGCCTCCGGGCGTGATCAGCCCACTGAAACACACAAAACGACATACAGGACATGATGAGTTTATCCATGCGTGTCCGTCACCATGAAGCCATCTCTGCGTGCTTCTGTGAACATTACGTAATTTCAAGTATGGATGCGCTGAAAGCGAGCATGTGACACGGATGAGATCTGGTGCTTTAATCTGAAAGTTTGTCTTATAATTAAATGATAATTTATGGTAATGTAATTAGTCTGTGTGTCTCTGCAGTGATGAGAACATAACGACAACATTTAACCTGCAGCTCATTGCAAAAAAATGTGATTTTAACGGCCCGATTAGAAAACTTTAAAAAATGTATCCCCTTTTATTTTGAAATGCATTCTTATTATTCTAACTTCCTGAATTAATTTGCATGTCAAATACCTGTCTGCCGGTGTGAAGAATCCAGTTTCGTCTGGTTTCTCCTCATCGCTCTCCTCCTCCTCCTCTTCCTCTGACGACTCCTCGTCTGAAGGCTCCAGCTCTCCCCACGGTGTGTGGTCCACCTCCTCCTCCTCCGCCTTGGCCTGATGGAGACAAACAAAGACACATTCAACCATCAGCCAAGCTATGAACAATCTGGGTGTCCTCATTGAGATGCATTTTCCGTTTGTTACAGGACTTCTGAAGAAAACTGTATGATGTGTGGTAAAAACGGTGTGTGTGTAGTCCTGACCTGGAAGTCTGCAGCATTGGTCCCGAACACATCACCGTAAAGAGGTTTGCCCATTTCATCTACTGGCGGCTTCCCCCAGCCTCCGGCGTGATAACCAAACGTACAGTTCTAACAGGGAGAGGAACAAGAAAATAAACACACTGACACAGCGACACATCATCTCTGTTGTTTTTGAAATTACATTGAAATTGGATCCTTGTTTCTATGGACAAAATAAAAGGTCGTCTTACCTCAGGGATGGGGGAGTTGAGTCCAGGGATCTTGAGGTTGGGGTAGGAGGGAGGGGGGCCGTACCGCTGCATGGCGATCAGCCAGGGAGGAGGCACCTTGTGGGCGTTCTGGGGAAGAAGAGACACGAACGCTGTCAGCTCGCTGACCCGCACTGTTTCCTCACAACATGTTTTAAAGCAGGAGAAAAAGAAGCTATTCTATTTGGATCCTTTCTGGAATTCTGGGTTAATTCTCTGAGGGATTATTCGAGCTAAAAATATGCTCCGACATCCATTTATCCATGTCAACTGTTGTTGCCTGCAGCTAGTTAGAAAAACAAAACAGGAGTGAGGTGAATCTTGTTATAACCGTCATTATCTCAGCTGTTGGGTTCCTGTCTTTGGTACTGCGATAGTGAATAAACAAGTCTGGTCTTACAGGAGAGCTGCTCTAACAGCATGTGCAATCAGACATTTAACAGCAGTAACAAGGAGAGTGACACAACAGCAGGGATAACAACGCATATTTTTGGCACTTCATGCTACTCAAGACATACCTTTTATTCATTATTTCGAGAGAAAGTAGCTTAACATTTTCTTTTCCTGCTTTAGTTGAGGTTTATCGTTTTTTGCTCAGTGAATTGACAAAGAATGATAATGCTAGCGGATCTTACAGGTCCAACAGGCATGCCCAGAGCGATGCGCAGCTCATCAGACAGATCACCCGGCTTCTTCTCCTTCAGACGAGTTTCAAACTCTTTTCCCTGCAGGGACACAAACAGGTCAATTTTGGCCTAAAGCAACATTATGTACTGAAAGTTAAAAAGACAGTTCAGTTGTAGGTTTAAAGATTGACCACCATGGATTATAATGAACCAGTCTTATACAACTGTTAAAATCTAACAGCGTCTCCCAGCAGGATATGAAGATGTTACTGAACGAATCGTGCTCCAGTACCTCGTAGTAAAGGTCTCCGTGGATGGTGAGTTTGGGCTTGATCTGCCATTTGAAGAAGGCGTCGTGCAGCTTCTGGTAGTCGATGTCGATCTTGCCCATCTTGGGTCGAACCTTCTCCCTCATTTTGGTTTTCATGGTTTTGGCGTCCTCCTGTGAACAGAAAAAAAAATAAAGAAATGAAAAAGTTGTGTCTAAATTTCATAGCTCATTTTGGATAACGAGCAAACGTCAGTGAGGTATCGCACCTTCTCCTGCAGGGCCTCCCTCATCTCCTGGATTCCCGTCTTCTTGATGAACTCGGGCAGCTCAAACGGAGGCTTCTCTATACCTCTCTTGCCCTGCAGGTATTTCCTTTTGAAGCACCAGTGGCGGGGCACCGGCACCGTGTTCCTGGTGGCCTTCAGGTGGACCAGCAGCTTGGGCTCCTGGGCCGTCACATCGTGCATCTCCACCACATCTGGACGAGCCACCAGCTGGAGCACAGAGAAAAGCAATATAAAGTTACTAAAAGTACTGAAAGTCTTTTAAGTAATACTGCCCATCTGTCTTTAATGTACCTGTTTGAGTTCAGCCACCGTCAGCCTGTTCATCCTCCTCAGCTTCTTCTTTGAGAGTTTAGGTACATCTGGTCTCATGTCCTGTACATCAAAAAAAAGTTTTACATGTAAACAAAAAGGATTTAGCTCATTCTGTTTTGTTTTCCGAACAGATGGAAGGATTCAAACCTCATCGCTGTCGTCGCTGTCTTTCCTCTCGTCCTCAAATCCCTTTTTCCGCAGCACGGCCGTCTCCTGCTTCTCTGCCTTCTCGGGCTCCTTCTCCTTCTCTTTCTTCACGTCATCGGTCAGCTAGAAAAGAAAAGAAATGGGAGGGCTGCATTATAGCACAATACAAGCAAACGCAATAATACACCCGAGAGCAACAAAAATAAACATAACAATGAGTCAACAGTGATCTGCAGTCACCTTGAACGCCTCAAAGATCCTCTTGAAGAAGATGTAGTTGGGGTCGTAGATCTCAGGCTCCTCTGTGATGTACTCGATCTCCACCTCGGACTCCTTCTCCTTCTCTTTGTCCTTGTCTTTGTCTTTGTCTTTGTCCTTGTCCTTCTCTTTCTCCTTCTCCTTCTCTTTGTCATCACCCTCCTTCTTCTGCTGCTGCTCCGCCTGCTCCTTCTTCTCCTGAGCTCGCTTCTGCTTGCTCTTCTTCTTGCGGTTTCTGCGTCTGCGGTTTTTCTGAATTCAAAAATTAGAGATAAAAAAACTTACATACGTGAGAAAATGTCCCTTTATGTATTACATCATGTTAAGCACTTGTTAACCTGGGATAACAACACAGGCTGAACAATCGCAAGGCCTTTTAACACGATCTGTGTTAGTTTAGACACGACTTAAATATCCAAAATGATTTTTTGCTGGATTTCTCAGGCGCTCAGTGAACTTGCCTCTGAATTACCATAATACAACCAGTATGACACGCTACAACACCAACTGAAATATAACAAGCACAGACGTGTGATGCCGTGTCTTACAGCTGCTTAGTATTAACGAGAGACGGTGTGAGACAAGACTTACATCCTTCTTAGATATCTGGCTGTCATCATCTTCTGTCTCAGACATCACCGGTGCAGACGAGTTCATCTCTGCTCCCTCCTCATCGTCTTCCTCCTCTGCTTAAAAGAAAATATACAGAAACAGACGAATCGGATTAAAGACCTGGATGCTACCACGATTGTTATTCGTCTTCTTCGACATTTAGAGCAGCTGTAACTGTAAAAACTCGTGTTTTATATTCAGAAAAGATGCAGCCGTACTGACCTGCGGGGTCGGTGAGCTGCTCCTGTCTGATCTCCTTCAGCTGGAGGATCTTCTCCAAAGCTTGAGGGATCTTCGGCCCACTGACGCTCACCTCCTCGCTCTGCCAGGACTGCACATGAATAATAATTAGCACATGGTAGTCTCCTTTGAATCAGTAAGAGATCCAAGTCCCTGAAGACAAACAATCATGGCCCACATTGATTTTAAAGTTAAGCTAACCCATCTCTTAGCACACCGGCTCGGAAATATTGACTTTCGACAGCAATGGATGGCAGCATTAATACTTTAGACATAAGTTAGGTCTAAACTTCATCATTAGTTGGGCTTTCATTATAAAACATACACACACTGTGCTCACTTTTGTGATTGGGCAACAGGTGTTTCAAAGGAAAATAAGAAGAAACCTCTCCCAAAATTTCTGCAAGAACCACAATTAAACACATTTTTGCCAAACAACTTATAACACACACAAGAAAAAAACTGTGTCTACCTCTCTGATATCTTCTCCTGGAGGAGGTGGCACTCTCTGTTTCTGGGTCGGCATCATACTGACACCAGGAGGCAGCGGCGCACGAGAATCCATACCTGAAAAAATATATATATATATACAAATGTAATATATATGCAACCGGAGACTTGAAACTCTCCCTCAAAGCATAAATGACACCACAAAAAGTAAATCACCAACGTACCTCTGAGTGCAGTGACGGTGGGCATGCCTCGGGGTCCCCCCATCTTAGCCATCTCCTGCTGACGCTCCTGTTCCATCAGAACTGCAGCCTGGTGCACAAGAAGAGAGGAGGCGGGAGGTGAATACACGGCTAAAGAAAAGAGTGCGATCGAGGATGTAAGAAAAAAAAGATGCCCTAGTGAGGGGATTATTTTAAAGCTATACTAAAATCTTTTGGGTGCTGATTAAGTGAAATAAAAGTGAACTGTAAACGCAAAAAAAATAAATAAAAATGTCCTAGGATATTTTTTGTTTATTAATCTATTTAACTGAACTATCTTTATTCTCTCACCCTCTTCTGTTGCTCCAGGAGATCATGTTCATCCATGACTCGTGAATCGCCCTGTGATACACACACATGCATGCACAGTTCATGACGAAAAGCAACTAATTTTAATTCAAAGTTTTTGTTGCATTTCTCTAAATTTGATTTGCCAGTCGTCTCCTATAAGGGTGGAAGTTGTTGCTATCGATTTTTTATATTGAGATTGCAGAAGCAGATCTTTCAGCTCGTTTCTGTATTTTGTGTTCCTTGCTTTGAGGAAAGATGTTTTAACGACCTCTCTCTTATGTTTTAATAAACTTACCCTCTCACATACTGATTACATCTCAGTGTTAAGTTTGTGTTTTATAATGCAACAGGTGGACCACACAGTTGCCGCCCTGACCTGCTGCTTGGCTCTCTCCTCCTGCTGTAACACCATGGCTGCTCTCTGCTGAGCCATCTTCAGCTGATCATCCTGCGACAGGCCGGGAGGGGGCAGACCTGGGGGCTCCATGCCCATGTGGATACCGGGTGGAGGGGGCCCTCCAGGCATCATGGTCATAGCCTGGAGCATGCCCATACCAGGAGGCATAGGCGGCATGGGCATCGGGGGCATGGGAGGCATACCCGGCACCTGCAGAGGAGAGGAGAATCAGATGGTTGAGGGTGTGAAGTGAACTTTTTTTGACAAATAGCAGGAATTTGAAATCAGATGAGGTTACCACCATTTATTTATCCTTTATTTGAGCAGGAGGTCCTTCTGATTCGCTCATATCAGAGTCTTTAATTGTTTGTTTTGTCACTGTGGTGCAATAAAAATATACGTTTCCGGGCAAAATGCAGTGTTAAAGTGATTCCTGTATGTTTTTAATGCAAAACTGGGCAGCCTAACAGGAGAACGTGTAATTAACTGCACTCTAAAAAACTGTATTATCACATATAAACGAATATAGGAGAAACACAGGATGCGAGGAAATGGCATATGTGACATTTACCTGCGAGCCCATTGGTTTGTCATCATTGGGCTTGCTGAGGAGGATCCCAGTCTGCAGAGACAATCACACCAATGAGTGAAAGGCTTTTTGAACAACAGTATCTAAGATGTTGATTGAGTTTCATTTCTTTAATTGCATTAAGTAGCCTGAGGTCAGAGGGGTCGACACTAGCCTCTCAAGAAAACTGGAGTCCACACATATGAAGCTGTATGTAGTTAAACAGGAGTGCTGCTGAGTGTAAATACATGCATAATGTGACTTTCCTAACAAGTGCAAAGACTGAACACCAACACATGAATGACTGTTGCATGGTTAAAACTAAAAGGCACATCTACCTGAATCATGTAGCCCTTCAGTCTGTCAATCAGCTCCTCTCTGGGGCCTGAAGAAAGATAGAAAACGTAATTAAATGGAAGAAATGCAGACATTTGTGTTAATAGTCTTGATATTAAAATGCACGTACCCTTAAGAAAGTAACCTGTTTTTGTCACATGAATTAAGCTATCGTTAACACTTGAAGGACTACCAGGAAAGTTAGCTTACGTTAACTCTGACAACTGCTTACATGAGCCGTTAGTGAAGTTAGCTTGCAGGCTAAATCAATGGGATTAGCCTTACTGCGTAGCCTTCTTGATAATTGTCCCTGCTTGTTGATTTCGGAACATTATGCTGCTACAATTCTTACATAACTAGATACTTTAAATGCGTTTCCAGTGATGTAAACACACAGCAGGCCTAGCTTCGGCTCACTGAAACGGAGCTGTTGCGTTTCGCTAGCTAGCCAAAATACTAGCCGCTGTTAGCTAAACACAGCCCTTCTTCCAGGACGCTCTCCGTCTTTCCCGGTCTTTTCTTACCCATCGTGGGCGCTCCCAGCTCCGCCAGCTTGGACTGAAGCTCCGGGTGGCTCCATGTGTTCAGCGCCGCGATAGCGCTCCCTAAATCGGACGGGAGGGAATCGGTGCCCGGTGGTCCGTCGGATGCCATGTTGTGCTTCTCTCAATGGAACAACGGCGGCGGCGGAAGACACGCGAGCAGCGTAGAACAGGTGCAAAGCATGACGGGAAGGACCGTGCCGCACTCCCTGCTGGGACATGAAGTCCGAAAGGAGGAACGTCGCATTTACTAGTTACAGCCTGTAGATGTCAGTGTTTACTCCTTGTTTCCTGCTTTATTTATCGGTTGGTATAATAAATAAAGCAGTTTATATATTAATTTAAGCATTAAAGTTTAGAAAGGCATAGATTTGTTTTGCAAAAATGAACTTAATCAAGTCATAATTATCGTGTAGAAAGTTGAAATTATGAGATATAAAGCCAGAAGAAGTCTATGTAATGCACAATATTATGGAAACATATTTACTGTTAAGAGTGTATCTAATGCCAACATAATTCCCTGCAATGTATCTAAAATTAATAGAGGCCCATTTCAGCCAGTTAAAAAGAAGTTTAATAATGATATAACATGGTAATAATGAATTAAAAGGCTAAATTATGAGATACAAAGTCACAATTTTGAGATAGACCGTCGAAATTATTAGGAAAAAGTAGTAATTATGAGATAAAAAGCAAAATTATGAAATAAAAAGTCATAATTATGGGATATAAAGTCGAAATTTAGAGTTAAAAGTCATAATTATGAGATAGGAAGTTATAATTATGATCTTAAAAATCGAAATTATGAATAAAAGGAAATATTCATTTGATTAAAAGCAAAATTATTGGACAGAAAGTGGAAATAAATTAGATAAGTCATCCTGCTTATGTCCTAATTATGATTGGTGTATCTCATAATTTCGACTATTTTCCCTTTTGTTCATCAATCTACAGCTACATTAAAGCACAGTGTGTTTTTGTACGTGTGTGTGTGTGTGTGTGTGTGTGTGTGTAGTGTGGTTTATGACCAGCGGGCTTTGCGCAGGCGCACTGTGCAGGGGGCGCATTGGCTCCACAGCGGAGGCAGCAGGGCGTTTCTAAATTATAAGCGCTGCCAGGGAGCAGGGGAGGGACGGAGCTGCACTCAACATGGAAGGGAAACGAGAAACTCAAGCAGCACACTGAATGTCTTTATAACTGCCTTTTAAAGGAAACACCCGGCAAGGTAAATATACGATTCCTTCATCAGCACTTTAGTTGAAAAGGTGTGCGCTTTATTTTAAAATGCTTCTTACATCCTGGCTCGAACTTTTTTTTGTGAACATGTAGAGGAAAGTCATTGCATAAGTCTCTCACAACTTTCAGGGCAGCACGACAGCGTAAAATCCGCCAATGTTGCGCGGCTCTGTGCGTGAAATCTGCCCGCTCGGCGCGCACTGATTCTCCCTCTGAGACGAAGCGGGGTCGCCCAGCTGTTTGTGTTGCTCAACTCGAAGAAAGTTGCAGTTTGACAGCTGGAGAGTGTTTCCCCTCTCAGGGACCACACCTACCGCCGGGACCGCACGCTTATCTGCGTGAGCCACATGTCCATCCGTGCGTAAACGCCAGGACACGCGTCAAAATCCACTTCATTAAAGCACTCAGAGTACCACAAGTGTTCATCTCCATCCCGCATTTTGATTGAGATCACTCCGAGAGTCAGCACTTCTCTCCCCCAGTGGACACAGCGCGCGTCTGGTTCCCCTGCGGGTCTATTTTCCTCCGTTTAACGCACGGACACTTCGGATGTTTCACTCCACGGTGTTTGCAATATGAACCCTGCGTGCAGAAATACACCAGAGGAGGGAGGGACGCAAACTGGACCTCGCACACCCACAGGCCTTACTTACAGTCAGCATGTATGTATTAAGGCATGTCTGTGTCGTGAGAAGGAAACCACCGGTGGTGTCAGACACGCATGAGCAAACACCAAAAAGAAAGAAATGGTGACACACGCTGCACTGACGCGTATTGACTTTAAAAATCCTGATGTGCCCCCTCACATTTGTCTCTTTACAGTGCAGCTGCTGCACATTTTTCTCAAACTGCATAATAACAGCTAATAATAACACAACATGCATGTAACCTCACTGCTTCCTTATTAGATGTTTGCTGCATGTGGTTGATTCGTCACATGCTCAAATTATTGCCTTTGGAGTCGTTAAAGGAGCACTGTGCAGTTTTGGAGAAGAGATTGTAATGTTTGCGATATTAAGCAAACTCAGGAGCATTTATATTTTAGCTGTTCTCAGAGGAAAATAAGGTCCCCAGAACACTGATTGAAGCTGGGAAGGTGGCAGGGTCCGCCACATGTAAACAAAGTAAAACAGGATGAAACTGTGTTGTCCTTTAAGGTCAGTTTGTTTATTCAGTCATGAAAAAAAACACATACTGCACCTTTAATAACACGTAAACTGTGTCATGGTTTGGACGCAGAGTATTTGTCCGCGTTGTCGTGCCGCCGTTGGTGAAACAGCCTGCGGGCTTTTCCTCATGTGTCTGGACATGAAGTCTACTGCTTGTCATTTCTCATAGATGTCACCACCTGCACTGAGGTAGAGCAGGAGGGTGTGTGTGTGTGTGTGTGTGTGATGGGGGTATGTAAGGGAGGAAATGAAATATTCATTATCGGCAGACTGAGCTCACGCGGGGCAGATTGGGCACAGATAACATGCAGCGGAGATAAAAAAAACACCACCAAATCACCTGGATGTTGGTGGAACGGGTTATACTTTGCAGCGTTTCAGTAATAAGCGCGTTAAAGGCGCAATATGTAAGAATTGGACGCCTAGCTCGTTAGCTCGGTTAGCCGTACATCTAGCGGCTCACACTGGGAGCTACGCAGCTAGCACATGAGCTTTGAACAGGGAGAGGCCAGTAGTAGTAGCAGTAGTAGACATCTCTAACATAACAGTAACACTGTCAACTCTCTACTCTCTGTTTATAATTTTAGTTTAGTTTAGTTTAGTTTAAGGGTAGTAACAGTAGTAATAGAGCAGGTGTAGTTAGTAGTGTTTGGCCTTAAAGGATCATTTCACCCAAAATTAGAATTGGAAAGTCAGTCCACAAAACATTTTTGGAGTAACAGTGTCGCAGCAGTTCGAAACAACTGAAGCAGATGGGAACTTTGTGGAAAAAAGGCGGGAAAACAAAGGTAATTGATTTGAAAAGACGTTATTTTCTTCTCTGTAGCTGCTAAGCTAAAAGCGTTAGCGCACACCTCGTCTGGCGACATTATAAATATTGCCTTTTTGGATCTCTGCGCTTCAGGAGGATGAGATGTTTGGAGCCATTTTATGTTATTTTTGTGATCTTTTTAAAGGTCGTAGCATTAGCAGTGGCAGTTAGCTGTAGCTGTAGTTTCTCATGGCAGTAGTAGTGGAAGCTGTGGTAAAAGTGTCATTACAAAACAAGTCTGTACATTTCAGGAGGGGAAACCTGTTGTTGGAGCCACATGTTCTGTGCTCTGGCTCTGTTAGCAGCAACATTTTTTCACTCAGCAATGATGGGTGTGGTTCACAGCGAGCAGTGGAAACAGTAACGCTGCCGTGCACTCGAGCCAGCGCGAGGCCAAATTCTTCAGATGCTGCAGCGGCCGACTTGACTGACAGCTCGAGTCTCGAGACAGGAAGAGCGTTGAGCTTAGAAAGTGGAGAGTTGTAAAAAAGAAACGAGACGGTGTTAAAAATAAACCTGCCTCCTCTCGTGTTGTGACGACTACAAAGGCGGACGTCCCGAGATGAACCCCTCACAAAGCTCCAGTTCTGTCAAGAGCTTTCGGTGCACCGATGACGGTTTACACTTCCTCCTCCACGGCTCTGCTTAATTAAAGAGTCGCTGAGAGCTTTTCCTTGTTGTGGGGCCCCGTGCTGCCTGCATTGTGCAGAAAAACCACAATGCGTGTGCGCCATAAACACACCTCAAACACACACGTAGAGCCGCCGTCCACCCGGTCGGTTAATGTGTGATTAAACATTGACTTTTACAGGGTTTCTGACTGACACTGTGTAAACACGCAGCATCACACAGTAGAGGCAGCACTGATGTGTCTATTGTGACTAATCCCTGCGCTATGCATTTGCGAGCATGTGCGCATATGGTCGACTGAAAAGAAAAAGGGAGCGCTCGTTTGCCTTTTGAACCCTGAGTGCATGTATAGAGGGTGTTACAGCTGCTGCTTTTGTGTTGCATGCACAGGTGTAGAGCTATGTTTGGACTCGCATCTCTGCATACTCAGTTTGTTTCTCGTCTTTGTGTCTTTTAGCTGCTGGTGGGACAAGGACGGACTGAAACCCTGCACTGCCGTTGGCATCTGGACAAAACGTAACTCTCAACGGTAGCTCACTGGGACGAGATCTGCCTTCGCCTGTGAGGACCTTGAGATCGCTGGATCGGAAACATCCATCTACAGCAGAACCACAAGTACCGCAACCATCAGCTGCCTGGTCTCATCAATGTTTAATAGCTTCTTAATGGCTCCTGATGTTTCATCTGATTTATGATCGAGCCCTGAAGCCATAACCACCTTGTATCAGATTCAGATCAGAGCTGTCGCAGCGCGTTACATCGAAGCTGCAGCTACAATAGGTCACAGTCGCCTCATTAATTATAGACACATCTTTGCATCCCAACATCCGACAGAGAGCGACTGTTGACCCTACACTGCTCAGCTCAGGATGGTGGAGCCCGTTTGCGCCACAGGCATGGCCGCCAAGCTGAGGAGCCAGTGGGATCGCGATGACGGTCTGGGGCAGAACCACAACGCCGTGAAGTTTCTGGGGCAGGACTTCGAGAGTCTGAGGGCCCAGTCCCAGCGGAGCGGGAGGCTGTTCGAGGATAGTTTGTTCCCCTGCGCCGCGTCGTCTCTGGGATTCAACGAGCTCGGCCCGAGATCCTCCAAGACCTCCGGAGTCCGCTGGATGAGGCCCACGGTGAGAGAATAGATCTGTGTAATGATGGAAAATAAGGTTTGTTCAGACATGTCAGACAAACAGGGAGGGCGCTTCTGTGGTTGCATCTCAGGCTTCTTCCAAACTACATCAACTTTTAATAGACATGAACAGTTCAGTGCTAGATGTAATTAAATCCTACTTAATCTGAATTATGGGATTTATTTCACAATGTCTTTGTTTCTTTTTATTTTACTTCTTAGTATGACTTTCCGACAACGAGTATGTCAGCGCGAGGCCTGACCCAAACGCTTTGGTAATTAATGTTCAAATCAGTTTTCCCAAGAAGGCGTTGTGCCGTCGACTGCACCAAAAAGAGGCAAAACACGAATGTAAAGATTGAAAAATGGAGCTCTATGTAGTAAGGGAAAAAAGCAAGAACATGCAAAAAGTCGGTATGGTCCTCTAACTTAAAGAAAGAGAGGAGGAGGAAGAAAGATGATGCTATGAAATCAGTCAGACGTTGACTCCAGTGAGAGGATAACAGCCGATTAATCATCCCTCGGGATTTCTTCCAGCGTTTTTGTTATTATTACCTTCAGGCAACCTTTCCTCGCTGATTTTCATCTGTTGCTTGGCAACTAAACTTTCTGTCGGGACTGATGGGTAGATTTAATCTTAATGTCCCCTCAAGTCAGGAGTCTGCGAGCGTCTCCGCGAGGTAGAGAGTGTGTAACATCTTTCTCGTCTCCCCAAGCGTTCGATCCTTCGCTGCCCGTCTGTCTCCGTTTCTCTCGTCTCCCATCACGCTCTCTACATTATAAATACACCGGGGCGCTCGCTGCAGCCGAATATAACACCAGAGAACAAAGTGGGCCCGTCTTCATTAGGTGTTATCACGGCAGGCCTGGAGACAGCACGCTCTCGTCGCTGTCTCGATTTGCTCATACCGTGACAGGTCGCTGCTGTCAGGGATGCAGCAGTGATCTTAAAAGCTCTCGGGGTCGTGATCGTCAGCGTGACTGCAGCCTCTCAGCTCTCGGCTGAGCGTGCAGACCGCAGTGTGTTAACATGTCCGTGTCCCGCGCGTGTCTTTTGCCTCTAATGCGTCCCGGGGTCACGTCTCTCCGAAAAGTCTGATGTTTCATAATGCATGCGCCTCTCCTGAACCGCGGGATGTTTAATATTTACGCTGACTTCACGGTGTTCACGTTTCCCCCCAAAAAATCTGTGCCTGGAAAAAGAGAGTTTAAGCCTGTGTGTGTTTCTGTGAAGTCACCCGTGCGGCCGACGGTTGGTGTGCAGCAGCGTGTGTGCCCGTGGGCCACGAGGATAAATGGGATATTTCTTTTTATAGCTCTGTAGCATGGGGCTTCTCACGATCAACATGCCGAGCAGAAGATAGTTTCTGAGGCGGGGTTAATGCGAGAGCGAGAAACGCTGGAATGCAACGTTGTTTCCCTCGCATCTTTATCTCAAACGGTCCGAGTGAGAGTCATTTTGTAGCTGTGCACTTTTTAAAGGTGCAGATTCAGATTTTTGAAAAATATACTTGATATTCAATCAGCTAACATTGACGTTGCTAATGCGAGCTAGCTAAATATCATTATAATGTTTTTAAGGAAAAGAGATACTTTTATTTAGTGTTTAGTTTTGTACAAAACCGAATTAGCTTTGCAATGTTAGCGTCACACAAAGACGAGGAACAAGCCCAAAAAGCAAGCTAAGCTAAGCTAAGTCAAAAGTTAAAACAACATACACCTTTTAACAAGTTAAAAACGTGCATTTTCTTATATAGAGTACTTAATATGTTGTATCTTGGTTGTCATTAAAGTAACGTAAATTTAAAAATCAGACATTGGGCTGTTGATTGATCAACAATGTAGCATCTCAGAAAGCTTGATGTGGGGTGTTTTTCCAGATTTCTGTGCTTGTTTCAACTCGAAGCAAAACAGAAATGACGAGACATTGGCTTCATGTCTTTGTTTGAAACACTGTCAGAGCCAAAAACCGAAGTTATGCTGACAAAACTGTAGACTGGAAACAAGCTAAATTAGCTAGCATAGCTAAGTCAAAAGTAAAAAAACATTTACACATTTTAACAACTTAAAAACTTGAAAATGGGCCAGCTTTTGAGGAATCATCTAAATGAGATAGGCATATCTTTGCTATGCTTGACAAGCTGCTTTGGTCTTTGTAAAAATAACCATCATCTTCGACCGATCACTATCTTAGACGTGCAGAGATAAAACTGATGTTATGATGATGAAACTGTACATTATTCTTTTTAAGTCACATAAAAACAGAAAGTTTTAGTCCTACAGACATTTATTTGTGTCAGAAAACAATCTTAAAGGTTACTCTACCTGGCCATGTGGTGGTTTTACAGCATTCTGACTTGTTGAAACCTTTATATAAACCTTGTTTCGTGCCCTATCTACGTACAACACCCGTTGCACTAATCAAGTGTGAGAAAGACGGCAAAATGTAGCGCCCGAAAGCGAGCACGGCACTAATTTGTTTGTTTACTCTGTGTGTGCGTTCGACAGGAGTTCTGCAGGCGGCCCGAGTTCATCGTGGACGGAGCTACTCGCACAGACATCTGTCAGGGAGCTCTAGGTAAGACCGGGAGACTTCCCGACTGTTTCACTGTTATTACAGCACGATTCAGCTGTTAGAGGACGGGAGAGCTTTAGTCTGGCAGAGAGGCAAAGTGAGGAATGTTGGCACAGAGACGACTACAGACGTGCCAGGTTACCTGTAGTAAGAGTTAAAAAAAGGGCGATCAAAGTCACACATGAGTGACGGATGGAGATGGAGATGGACAGCCTGAAGGAGAGCCGACAGTCGATACCACTAACAGTTTATTGCCTGAGATGTTACCTGCTCGACGCAGCGCCGCATCTATAATTCATGCTTTGTTTCTCTGCCTCACATCTGTAAACAAGGCCACCCTCCCTCCGTTTGAGCAGCTCTCGCAGCACAGAAAGCGACTTCCTCAACCACAGAATGAAGCACTTTACCCAACCCCCCCCTCCTCTCCTCGCTCCCAGAGGAGCTGCTGGATTGCAAAACAATAAACCCCAAAAATGTTGAGGCAGAAAACACGATGCTCCACTTTGTCTTTATAGCCAAGATGCGCCGTGACTGAGTAGTTCTTATCAGTGCGTGGGGTTATCTGTCAGACGACCCACCAGCTGCTATCTGCTGTATAAATATGTTAACAGGTAACAGTATTTTTCAACCTGGGCCCTATTTTCCCACGGCTTGTGTCTAAGTATCTAATGTGAACAGTATTTTTATATTTTTTTTCAAGTATTGAGTAACATCGCTGCAGCCAGCACTGGTGAAACAGCCTGTTATGTAATCCCTCCAAGCAGTTGCGCACCATCAGAGGAACATCCAATGAAAGTGCTTGTTTTTGCTGATTGTCATTCAAAGAGTCTGGCAACAATAAAGAAAGGATTCCTGTGAAGACAGACCATTTCTCTCGAGAATAAGATCCTAATGTTTGAAACAGAAACAGCTGGTTTCGCTCCCCTCCGGTCCACCAGACTCCATTTGCAGAACCAGCGATTTTGTAAGCGTACAACACACTACATTGAAATTCAACATAAACGGGGTAAAACTCGCCAAAACCACCTCAGTTCGTCTTTCCGTCGCTCCAACGAGCACCAACTCTGTCTTGGTTGAAGTTAACCCCAAGTTCAGCCTGTTAGAGAGAAACAGTGGACAGATAAACCAAGGCGGGTTTGATGAGTGTGTGGTTTTTATGATGACAAAATGACTGTGTCTGCAAATGGAGTCTGGTAGCTTTGGCGAGACCAATCGAAATGTAAAAAAAAAGTATTGCGACACTTTTTTGAACTGATCCCAGCAGGTCAGATAACACAACAAACACCACTGTTTGTTTCTGATGACATTATCTAGATGACATACCACAGCCTGCATGTATGGTGAAGCTCAGGGAAGCCAGTCAGGGAGCTCAGATATGTCATCACAGAAATGTATCCGTTGGCTCAAACCCACTGTGTGACTCCTGCTCATTTCAATGACTTATTGTGGGGCTGTTAAGTCCGGTGCCTCTCCCATTTCCCAGCGGGCTAATCTTGTTCAAACATAGCTCCAGACTCTCATCTTTACTGAGCTGTTGAGGGGTGAATTCCAGTTTTATGAGTGTTTCCCACTGAGTGCACTCAAGTTTGAGCTCTAAGAATTTGACCTTCATGGAAAATACTCGCTTTGTGTCGGGGTGAAGGAGAGGAAAATGGATTTTTTTCTGCTAAAATGAAAATCGATGTAGAGTGATGAGCGTCGGCTGGGATCTGTTTTATTCCAGATAAGTGTCCAACATCTGTTTTGGATAAACAGCCAGCTGCCTTTCTTGTGAAGGCTCCATTCACAAGTTAGGAATCCTGAGTTAGGATGTCATAGATCTGGTCCTGAATTCAAAATAACCACCACTGTGTTTGTTGGTCTGTATGGCAAGATAGAGAACAACATGAACATCAAAATAATATGAATGCTCAAAATGTAACTGTTGGAGACGCTAATACTGATGTTAGCCTGATGGAAACGCTAACATTGTTGTTTGCCTGTTGGAATAGCTAGCACCGATGTTGGCCTCTTGGAGAAGCTAACACTGATGTTAGCCTTTTAGAGAAGCCAGTACTCATGTTAGCCTGTTGGAGAAGTTAACATTGGTGTTAGCATGTTGCATTTGTTTAATGTTAGCCTGTTGAAGACCCTTAGCCTAATGGAGAAGCTAATACAGATGTTGGCCTGTTGGAGAAGCTAGCAGTGATGGCTCTTTTAGAGAAGCTATTGCTTATGTTAGCCTGTTGGAGCAGTTTACATTGATGTTAGGCTTTTAGAGAAGCTAATACTGGTGTTAGCCTGTTGGAGAAGCTAACATCTCTGTTTGCTTAATGGAGAAGCTAACACTGATGTTAGCCTTTTATTTTTTTTCTGACTAATAAAACCCTGCGCGTGTGTTTGTGTGTGCGTCCACAGGGGACTGCTGGCTGCTGGCGGCCATCGCCTCGCTCACCTTAAACGACAACCTCCTCCACAGGGTGGTTCCTCATGGACAGAGCTTCGGGCAGGGATATGCTGGCATCTTTCACTTCCAGGTAACAACAGCGCCACTTCCACCATTTGCATGTAACGCCTATGTCTGAGGTTACAAACCAACAGATGGCAGCTCATGCTCAGCTGTCCAGACATTCATGTCAGACAAACTACTAAGATTTGAGTACAATAGATATACGTCTGATTCTAGGTGTGGTTGGTTACAGCACATTTAGTTTATTGGGAGGAATTTATAAAACTCATAGACTTTGTCGAGATGTCCTCCGCCAAGACTTGAAGACCGAACCCTCGTACCCTCATGCCCATGTCCGACCCTTTAAATGAGCTGAAGACTTTCACATTGTAGGTGCATGAAAAACAACATTTGCTTGTAATTAAGGGGAAATCCGGACATTCGGATTCAGTCAGCCAGCAGCTCTGTGCCAGCTGTGGTTCTGCATCTACTCTTCCTGTTGTGTCATTTCCTGTTAGGTGCACCATCGATTGTGCAAACTGTTAGAGTGAAAACAAAGTTTGTTTCCTTTGGGTTTAAACCAAACTGCAAAAGTTTATTTTGTAGCACTTCTGTGGCACAAGTGGTGTTTAACTCTCTTGACCGACCCTTAAACTAATGTCACGTCTAGCTGGCAAAATAAATACAGTTTTCTTTTAATCAGAAATTAAGCTGTCACGAAAGATTTTGTTTATCTCTCGCTGCAGAGTGATGCATGAAGTCATTTCTGTTTTTAAACTGTCACAGTAAGATCCTAGTTTAACCCTGTACTATCAGTTATCTATTTCATAATTTCACATTACATCCTCTTTTTCATAACTCAGTTACTCTTGGCAGGAAACACTGAGCCATTCATGTCATTCACGATTGTATAATAAACAGATAAATATAAAGAAAGTTAGTAAAAGTAATTGAATAACATAAAAGTAAAAAGAATAAGTTATAAACAGACATGTTTATATTAGAAATATACACTTTATGCACATGTTTTGGTATAATTTTTAATAATTGCTGTCTCCTTTGAGGATTTCAGGCTTTTAGTCATCTCATATAATTATAAAAATAAGCATTTAAAGGACGATATAAACTTATACATGTAATAAACGGATTAAAGCTGCAGTAGAAAATATTAATTAGTTATCATTTTTGTTGAAATAATGTGTGGCAGTCCATCTCCCCTTTCCATTGCGTTCACAGTCGCCAATTTGTTGCACTAGCTAGTGTTGCTAATGCTAGCTAGCAAACGTTAACGTTGCTAATGCTATCTACATAACATTGGGGCAGTACAGTATGCGAGCTTCATACTCAAGAACTCAGCCATTTTTACGTTTTATTACACAAACTGGCAACTACAAAGACAAAAAATATTTAATTATACAATACAATTTATTTTTTTTAATGATTTGGCAACATAGAAATCTTATCAATATGACATTTAACGGTTGTTGTTGTTGTTGAACCAGTGAGTCAGAGCTAATTATCCGTAGTTAGTCTTTCTCTCTCCAGATTTTTCCCAGCGAGTCTGATGATTTCAAACAGTAGTTTTCCTTTCATAACCGGCCTCCAACTCCACTGAGTCATCCACGATAACTGGCCTCTCAGATCCACACCCAGTCAGTCAGTCAATAAACTTTTCCTAGGAGGATTTGAGTCACTGCCAAGCTGATTTAAACCCACTGTCTTAAACGGACCAACACCCATTTCCTTATCAGGAAGAGTTTTAAAGACAAAACTACTGGTGACGATCAATCACCAAGTCCCCGTCTGATGTCTCCAACTGTAGTTTGTTATCACCCGTCGTGCCCGAAGGACCAGTCCTGCTGCTTTCATACAAAATATGTGTCCTTTTTATTCTACAACCACGCGAGTCTCTGGCTGACCGTCGGGCCTTATCAGCTGAACTTTGCTTTGTATGCAAAACGAAACAGTGACACACACACAGAAGAGCTCAGGCAAGTCTGAGGCCGTAGCTGAGCACACTGGAGCGGCGACACAGGTGTCGGTCTGATAATACATGTTTTAATGCTGCAGTCAGGGAGCAAGTGAACAACAGATGCATACAGTCCTGAGTGAGATAGGGAAATCTCGCAGCAGTGGTTTGTTATTGTGTAGCTTCAATTTGAATGTAGTGTATTTTACAGCCAAAATGAATGACATTTTCACATTAGGTCTGCGTAAAGGCAAAATCTTGACCTGCACACTGCAAAATAAGAAAGCACATGAAAATAGACAGATTGAGACAATATCATCCACCAATAGTTGGGTTGGTTGGTTGGTCGGTTGTTTGGTTTGGTGGTTGTTTGGTTGGTTTTGTTTTCTGGTTTGTTTGGTTGCTTTGTTGGTTGCTTGGTTGGTTGTTTTGTTGGTCTGTTGGTTGGTTGTTTTGTTGGTCGGTTGGTTGGTTGGTTTGTTGGTCTGTTGGTTGGTTGGTTGGTTGATTGGTTGGTTTGTTGGTTGGTTGTTTTGTTGGTCTGTTGGTTGGTTGGTTGGTTTGTTGGTCTGTTGGTTGATTGGTTGGTTGGTTGGTTGGTTGGTTGGTTGGTTTGTTGGTTGGTTGTTTTGTTGGTCTGTTGGTTGGTTGGTTGGTTGGTTGGTTTGTTGGTTGGTTGTTTTGTTGGTCTGTTGGTTGGTTTGTTGGTTGGTTGTTTTGTTGGTCTGTTGGTTGGTTGGTTGGTTTGTTGGTTGGTTTGTTGGTCTGTTGGTTGGTTGGTTGTTTTGTTGGTCTGTTGGTTGGTTGGTTGGTCTGTTGGTTGGTTTTGTTGTTTGGTTGTTTTGGTGTGATACAAGGCTGTCTTGTTTGATATTCGATTAGGCTTGATTGAATTAAAAGAGATTTTTGTGCTTTGGCGGAGGTACAGTTTGTGCTCTACCGAGTGCCAATCTAGTTAAAAAATGTTTTTATACTTTACACGTGTTTTTGAGCAGATATTGTGTTAAGCTCTCAGGGCTACCGCTCTTTTTAATTTAGGTAACAAATGGCCATTTCTGTGGCGCCTTTTTCACCTGAAACACTGTATTTGCTAATTCACTTTTAGTAAGGACCAAAAACAAAACATGAAAGCCGGGTCATCATTTTTTATTCATGTAACAAATAGATGCACAGATTTCTGGTGTGCATAACAGTCTGACAGGGCTTTAATGATGCTGCAGACATTTAAACTCAAACTTACTCTATCACTTGTCACCCTAGAGTGACCTCGTAAGATACAGTAGAGAAAATGTCAGTAAAGGCCACATTCGACTGTAGTGAGTCTATTCCTGCTCTTCTGCTCAGCTTCTGTATTCGTCTGGAAGGGCTGTGGATGAGTGTGTGTGTGTCTCGATCTCACACGCATGTTGCCTCCATCAGCTTGTACCCCACGTTGCCTCGCAATCTGCCCAAACAGCTGGAGACTTTTATATATTTTAGACTCTTGTGTGACCTTTATCGGTTAAAAGCAAACACAGGAAAACATCGTGTTATTAATAATTCCCCCCGCCGTCTCAACATGCTATGTCACGGGGCATTTTTTTCGAGCTGAGTCGGCTTCCCTCTTTGATGCAGGGAGCGCTGCGCCAACGAGGCCTGTCAGCCCGCCAAGTGTCGACGGGGGGGGAGGAGAGAGGGCGAGAGAGACGTGGAAAGGGGGAGGAGAGAGAGAGAAAACAAGGAAGCGAAAGAGGGAGGAAAGGGGAAGCTCTCGCACATCAAAGAGACACAGTAAATACATAGGAACTGACCTACAATGAAGAACACACACATGCACAAAGGCTGAATCAGCTCAAAGTGGCTGCTGACATACTGTACACACACACACACACACACACACACACACACACACGTAGGTTAGGTGAAAGTACAGTAGGGAAATCCTCCCGTCGAACCCTGCAGACGAAGATCTGTGTTAACTTTCTCCGAAGCGACCTTGCTGCCATCCTCCCAGCTCCGGGCTGACTCACCATGATATCGAAGGATCAATAAATCCCATCAGACACACAGAGTCCCCCGTGTCTGCCGGGGCTGGTGACTCAATTACAGCAAAGTCAGCCAAGGGAAAGCAGAATCTGGCCTCTTTTTCGCTGATTACTTCCAGGGACGCTGAGTTCGTTAGTTTACAGTGTCGAATGCAGTCGTTTCTTATGTATATGTACATATTTATACACACGCATACACACTCTTTGATTGAATGAGTGGAAATAATACTGTCATTCGCTCCAGAGGTGTGTAAATGTGCGTGCGCCAAAGATAAACGGCTCATAAATACATACAGCTGCTTCGCCCTAGTTTCATCTCTCTCTGCTACGCCTGTGTGGGTTTTTTGTTTTCGGCCTCCTCGATGTGCAAAGTAATGTTTCTCTGCCCGCGTGTTTCCATTACTTGCAGATTTCGTCTCTTGCCCCGGCATGTTTCCACCCTCCGTTCGCTCTTGTGTGCGCCGTCGAGTCTTCCCAGGGACTCCCCCCCCTTTTGTATCGGTTTGGATCCTTTAAGCCTCTGGATAAATCAGCCCGACCTGGATGAGTCATCCGAAAAAATGCAATTACGAACGCTGGCGGTGGGAATCTTGATTAGTTTAAGGGAGTAGGAGAGGAAAAAAGGGGAGCGAGGCAGGCGAACAAAAGGAGGCGTGATGAATTATGAACGAGGCAATCTCAGCCATCTCAGTCGGAAACAAATGAAACCGTTAACTGGAGCAGAGCCCTTTTTTTTTTCTTCTCATATTCTTATGATAGCGCATATTTCTCACAGAAAGCCTGAGCAGTTTGCTGAGGGAGTTGTCGAGCTTTAAGCCTGGCCGGCTGCCAGTCGTGACACAGATGTGGTGAGAGTTCAGTTCCCTCAGTGAGGCCGGCTGTCGCTCCCACATCGCTGTGAGATCGACACTTAGCAGCGTCAGTGTGAAAGAGTGAAACGAGGAAGTTGTGTGTGTGCCAGGGGCAAGCCTTTGTGTGTGTGTGTGTGTGTGTGTGTGTGTGTGTGTGTTTTGTGTTGTCTGCAGTCAGCCGTGTTGTGACACAGCTCCTCCCAGAGGTGGATTCAGCTCTGCAGGGCATGCTCCATCCATCCATCCATTAAATCTTTCTGCTTTTCACACACAGCAAGATAAATTAAAGGATAAGTTCACCACAAAATGACAGATTCAGTCAGGGGCGTTGCTAGGCCTGCAGCTTTACAGGGGCACAGCCCCCCCCCCCCATTATCTACTCACAAAAACCAGTTCTGCAGCATTCTCCCAAACAACTTAAGAAGATGGGTTGTTTTCTCACGTTTTAAAACAAGTCCCCATCTACTTCAGTTGTTTAGGACAATGCTGTGGCGCTGCTCTGCCGTGAAGCTCCTGTGAAGAAATGTTTTGTGGACTTTCCATTGGCACGAGGCTGAGCACAAAACAGACTGAATTTTCATTTTTGGGGTGAACTTTCCTTTAACGAATACGAAAAAGCAGAGCCAGTAGCTGACAATAAACACACACTCCCGCTGTGGCTTTTCATTTGCCAAAAGACAATCCCCACCCCCTCCGCCTCTGTTCGACAAATCGAATTACCTCGACACAGACATATTTCTTCCTCTGCACTGTATTACTGCACTGAGGATTATTTTATTACTGCCTTGAGGGGTCTGTATGAGTCTAATGACAGCCAGTTTATTGGTTTGTTGTGTGTGTTTCCTGCACAAACTCCCTGAGCGTGTCAGTGTGGTTTCAGTGCGTGACATCCTGAGGTTTTTGTTTTATGTGAGCGAATTCCCGTCAAACGGGTAGAACTCTGATGGCAGATACTTTTCCAGAGTTCATGTTTGGTTTTTGGTTGTGTTTCTCTTTGACTTCAGCCAGTTTTGACCCCTTTTGAACCACCGCTGGCATCTTTTCACACCTTGTGTTGGTCTCTTCTGCCCCCTGCTGGATAAAACAGGCGCAGAGCCACAAGTGTGAGGGCCGAGTGTGGGAAAAACATTTCCAGTGAATTTCCATCTTTTAATCTCATCTGCGGACATGTCTTCAAAACTCAGCCTGGCCTCATTTACCTCAGTTCACCTGCTGCATTGCAGATACAATCTCAGAGTACTTGTCTTCCTCCAAGTTCTCTTCTATCACAGCATTAGTGAGGAAGCTGTAAAGACACGGGAGTAGAGTTTAATGTTTCCCACTTAGTCTCTGTAGCTACTTTATGGTCAAAACGCTAAAAGTTTAAGCTAATGTTTTTCTAATGCAGGGCAAGGCTGTTTGGCAGAGAGTAAAGGCTGTATGAATATATAACCAGTGTCTGAAGACAACAGTTTAAAAAAGTTTAAAAAGAAGAGTTTCCTTTAGTTTTCTTCACAAAAATGACTGAACCAAACCAAAAACATTAAACCAAATCCAGTATATGTCTTGTAAGTTGATGGACCAGCTGCCTTCCTGCCCTCGGAGCCTCATGTATCGTAATAATCTGTAATGTGAGTTGTAATATTGGCGTTTCCTCCTGTCTGTCATGCAGTTCTGGCAGTTCGGCGAGTGGGTGGAGGTGGTGATCGATGACCGGCTGCCGGTGAAGGACGGGAAGCTGCTGTTCGTCCACTCGGCAGAGGGGACCGAGTTCTGGAGTGCGCTGCTGGAAAAGGCCTACGCGAAGTAAGAGTCTGCACCGAGAGAAAACTCCTCTCTCCCACAGAAAACACTGCTCCTGAAACGCCTCGTCAGCAGCGCCGCTTTAATTCTGTGACTTTGTGACATCACACTACATCTCACATTTGCACGATTTATGCCTCGCAGCTTCTTTGGCACTTGAGAATTGATTTAGCACAGCTGCTCTGCTGTTGTTAGCGATCCTGGCTCAGGCATGTGCGAGCTGACCAATCAGAGCAGACTGGGTATTGAGGAGGGGGCGGGGCCTTAAAGAGACAGGAGCTAAAACAGACAGAGGGGGAATACAGAGCTGCAGAACTGGACTGAATGCAAAAACTGATGTAAACCTGTCCTAGTAATAACCCAACATTTAATTATTAACCTGAAAATGAGCGCAACAACAACAGCAACAACTTAAAGTGATCACTGGGATTATTTTTGACTATCGTCCAACATTGCTGATGTGTTTGCATCCTGTGTCGACACCCTTCCAGTTTGTGCAGCAAAGCCTGAGGCGTGAGAGCCCAAACATGTCGTATTTTGATTAAACTGTGAGGCTCAAGTGATCTTTCCTCCTTGTTCCTTCCAGTTAGCCGCTCATACTTACAAACACGACATAAACATAAACATAAAAAAGGCGTTCCCTCAAGTTCCCGGTCGTCAACTCTCAGTCTTATGATTGTAGCTGGCCGCAGGATTATAAACAAAGACGCTGCCGGATGTGGAAATTCCAGGAACATCTCGCAGCCCTCACTAGAGCTATTACGCAGCTTCACTCTCCTGCTGCTCCACTGGACAGCTGTGGTCCCAGTTGTAGATCTGCTTCACTGGAAAAGTGATAAAAACATTGTCTGAGGAAGTGCCTCACCACTGAGAGAACAGAGAGGAAGCGGGAAGAGCTTGACGTAATAGTGAGATTTATGTATCTGTCCATGTATGGCAGTGTCAGCAGAGAACATACCGAACCCTCTCTCTAAACTTTCCCCCTCACGTCTGGTCTTGTAAAAGCATCATTTATGTATAAACACTGGTGTTAATTCTGTGCACTGGATCCATTTAAGGCCTGTGCGTTTACATAATGATTCTCGATGTGTGAATGATTGTTAAATCTCTTGTCTCAGGTTGAACGGCTGTTACGAGGCTCTGTCAGGCGGCAGCACGTCAGAGGGCTTCGAGGACTTTACGGGCGGCGTGACGGAGATGTTTGAGCTGAGTAAAGCCCCGTCCGACCTCTTCAGCATCATCAGCCGGGCCATAGAGAGGGGGTCTCTGCTGGGCTGCTCCATCGACGTCAGTACTTAAGGCTTGTGCAAAGCTAATGGGACTGTGATCAATATTTCCTTAGGAACATTGTGTTAAAGGACATTATATTAGAGAATTAGAGGTCATAGAGTCCCGTTTCATTGTTCCTGTTAACAATATCCTCAGTGTTGGCTCACACAGAGCCACAGGACTCTCTGATAAGTAAAACGAGCATGATTTATAAGAATTATTTCAACCTTCAATACCCATGAGCCTCAGCCTCAGAGGCATGAATCAGATTACTAGCATATTGGAGCATTTTGCAGCTGAAAAGCCACGTATGTCCCACAGGAGGTGGTGGAGACCAATAACAGAGCTAAAAACAGTGAATTTTGGACTTTCTTTTGCCAGTTAGCCAGAAAAATGACTCCAAATGAATGATCATGTTGTTTAGTAACTGCTAGAGTGGACAAAATAGTCTGTTATTGCAGTTTTAATAAGCTTTATAAAAGGAAAAGTTTGGTATTTTGGAAATACGGAAAGCCACTTTCTTGTTGCGAGCCAAGTTTCTGACATTTCTTATGTCAGAAACTGCTTATAACAGTTTCTGACATAAGAAATGTGGTTTCCTCTCAACCTGTAATGAACACTTCAGTCAGTGTTTTTATTAACTGCACGATAAAATGATAAAATACATTAATTATCCGTTGATTTCAGGGTAAACATAGCGAGTTGCATTGCTTAAACACTTTTGTAAAGAGAATTGTTGTTTGGAGAAAGTCTCATTGAGGCAGTGACGTTTTGGTGGGATAAGCCAGGTGGCAGGATTTCAGTGTAATTCAGTGTCAGTGAAGTGGATGTTTGCAGACGGAGGGCACTGAACTCTGTCTGTCTCGTTGAAGGACATCTCTGTGTAATCAGTATGCCTCCCTG
Source organism: Pagrus pagrus (assembly GCF_965226575.1). Lineage (NCBI taxonomy): Eukaryota > Metazoa > Chordata > Actinopteri > Spariformes > Sparidae > Pagrus > Pagrus pagrus. The sequence goes on along the minus strand of NC_140204.1, from coordinate 7,733,957 downwards.
TGCTGCTCGGTCTGGGTGGAAACAACTTAAGATCTAGATCATCAGTTGGTCTGAGAGCTCTCTGCACAAATCGTTGTGATCAATAGCAACAAGCAAAGGAAGTTTATTTTGTCTTCTTTTATCGTGACAGGATTTAATGAACTTAAGTGCAGTCATAGTTTGTATTTATTGATTTAGAAGTAAAAAAAGTGCAGTTTTAAAGGGACAGTTCACCCCAAAATCAAAAAAATCCAGTTTTTCCTAGAGCTGTAGAGCTATTTATCCATCTAGTCAATCAGTTTTGAGATATCTTCTGCTTTCTTTCGCGTAAAATGGCAAACAAAATACTTGTCTCTTTCCAGAAATCACGACCTAGTTACTCAAGATAATCCACAGACCTTGTTGTGAGCCGTTTCGTGTAGGAACTACACCTGCAACCGTATTACCGCAGAGAAGGAAGCGTGCATCTACTCATGGATGAGCTTAACGACGTCCTCCTCAGCTGAGTTCCTACATGAAACTGCTCACAACCATGTCTGTGTGAATGGGGTCATGATTTCTGAAAGGAGACATGGCTGTTGAGTTTTTTACCACCTTGTATACGATTTTTGATTTTGGGGTGAACTTCCCCTTTAATGTCTGCATATAAGTCGTGATTTCGATTTAGCACGCTGACAAATCCACTTTGACGACAGTTTAACTTCAATGTAGAGGACTGTGTTGGTCTCTCTCATCCTTAACGCACATGAACATGTTTGAAGTAGTTAAAACAGCCAGTTAGTCGTGCCGCTGATGGATTTCTCGCTCTGTGGCGTTCATACTGTTGTCAGTGAACGAGACTGTGACCAGCACCCTTCCCATCTGTGTTACCCTGACTGGAGATGTCAGCTACCTCTGTCTGACCCTCCTCGCTCTCGTCCTCAGATCGCCAACACGTCGGACATGGAGGCCGTCACGTTCAAGAAGCTGGTGAAGGGACACGCCTACTCTGTGACCGGCGTGGAGGAGGTGAGCTGGAGCGAGGCAGCAAGTTCAGAAATATCACAGAGAAAAGGATTGAAACATAAAATCAGTGAGGAACGTGAACTGATTAGATTTTGGTGGCCAAAGGTCAGAGGTCAAACATCACCGTGACCTCCCAAAACACATTTTCTGGCCATAACAGGATAAAATGATGAAGTTTTGATATTTGATAATCAAAAGGTGGGAGGTTAAATGCACTGTGACATCATAATATTCTGCAAAAAATGACCATAGCTCAGGAACAGCGACTTGATTCATGTTTAAATCACTCTGCATGCAGTTCAGCAAGTGACAAAGAGTGAACTTCAGTGCTGTTTCTTCGCCTTTAGGTCGTGTACAGAGGAAATCTGACCAAGCTGGTTCGCATCAGGAACCCCTGGGGGGAAGTGGAGTGGACTGGAGCCTGGAGCGACAAGTAACCTTTGACCTCATGTTTACTACAACACAATATCGAACCAAGATAGAAAGAAAAGACAGAAAAAGCAGATTGTGTGCAGGATTTAAAGGCTGTCAGAGGAAGTTTCCATCCCGATTCACACTGATGTGGCATCATCATGTTATCTCTTATCTTCAACGGTTTTAAAATGGCATTTATTGCCCGTGAAAGTGGACGAGATTACATAATATAATGAGAGTGAAGATACCAGACATTTTCCCCGCCGTCAACAGCGTGTCACAGTCCAGCTGAGCATTTTCAAAGCTTCGCACTTTCAAACAGCCGTGAATATTCCTCTGTTGGATGTCAGCGCAAAGAATGTGCCTATTAAAAGACACAAAACACTTTACATAACTTCAGTTGCTCTGTAGACTTATGCAAACCTGTTAGTGCCGTGAAGACGTTTGCTTAAACAGCACAGAAGGAAACACAACGCCTCTCTGCACACTTCTCCATCCTGTGGTTTTAACGTCAGGAACTGGTCTCCAACGTTTTCATGAAACCTTTAGCGTCACCTTGTGAAGCTGTGAAGGCGGAGACTCTCTGCAGCTGGTTCCAGGTGTAAAAGCAGATAAAAAATAGTGAATAAATAAATAAAAGAACGCAAACACATGAAATCTGGTTGACAGACGCATTAAATTCACTCATTTTTCTGTCTGTCTGTGAACGCCTCAGCTCCAGAGAGTGGGACAGTGTGGATCGCTCCGTCAAGGGTCGGCTTCAGAACCGCAGCGAGGACGGTGAATTCTGGTGGGTCTTCTCGTAAATACATGTAGAAATAAATATATTACTTCATTATTTATACTATTGTCATATATCAGGCTGTTTACACGTGACGACATTATTTCTAACCCCCTCAAACACACATTATCAAACTAAATAGGAGGGTTGAAACTTTATTCTAATAAAAATGACGATGAATAGATGATCCAAATAGCCAACAGAGGTGTAAACATGATTGGATACCTCGAAGACAACACAGTACCGACACTAGAACATGTCGGACTCTTCTTGTATCCATGTTCTCAGCAGCAAACAGCATTCAACGGCGTGTATCTGTTTCCGTCTCTCAGGATGTCGTTCAGCGACTTCCTGCGCGAGTTCACCCGCCTGGAGCTCTGCAACCTGACGGCCGACGCCCTGCAGAACAGCCAGCTGAAGAAGTGGAGCTCCTCGCTCTACCAGGGGGAGTGGAGGAGGGGCAGCACGGCCGGAGGCTGCAGGAACTTCCCAGGTACGAAGTGATGGACGGAGGAAACATCTCATTTTTCCCCCCACCGCTGACCCAACCTGTTTTGGGATCACATGACGGTGTCAGTTCTGTTCCTGAGACACAGATTTGGGTGAATTTACTGAAGGAATGTGAACCGGTGACTCCCATTTATTGAAATAACTGGCTGAACAATGGCCTGACAATTTTGGAAATTCCCGTCATGCATGGAAGTCCTCGAACTACTGCGAGCTGAAAAACCCAAATTGCGTTCTGATTTTACTGACTAAAACACAATCTGACCTTTTCACCTCTTCTCCCCAGCAACCTTTTGGCTCAACCCTCAGTTCAAGCTCGTGCTGCAGCACCCGGACGCTCCCGGCCAATCAGACTGCAGCTTCCTGGTCGGCCTCATGCAGAAGGACCGCAGGAAGAAGCGGCGGGAGGGCAAAGACATGGAGACCATCGGGTTCGCCCTCTATGAGGTCAGTTGCAGTCCAGTGAAGATAAGTTCTCACCTTTTCTGCCGGAAAATGGCTTTTTATTTGTTTTATTGTATAACGTGACGCTTCAGGATTCAGAGACTCTTCCTCTCTCTTTATTAAAATCTTTTTGTGTTGCTGATCTCATCCATCGTGCTGACAATCCCTCTTTCTGTGTCCTTCACAGGTTCCAAGGGAGGTAAGCCTTTTTCCTTTTCTTCTACTTTGTCTCTTGTGACTCGGGGATGACCTAATAGCTGTCAGATGCTATCCAAACATTGTGAAACGCAAACACGAAGTCACGTCTGTCTCCCCTCGCAGTTTGTGGGCAGGTCGGGGGTCCACTTGAAGCGAGAGTTTTTCCTCACCCACGCCTCCAGCGCTCGCTCCGAGCTCTTCATCAACCTGAGGGAGGTCAGCTCGCGGTTGCGGCTGCCGGCCGGGGAGTACGTCATCGTCCCCTCCACCTTCGAGCCGCACAAAGAGGCCGACTTCTGCCTCAGGGTTTTCTCGGAGAAGCCCGCCGACTCTGAGTGAGTTGCACGGAAAATGGGAGGAGGTGGAGGGACATTTTTGAAATAAGCGAACGAATAACTACAAGTCTTCCTTCTGTCCTTGTCCAGGGAGCTCGACGATGACGTCGTAGCGGATCTTCCAGCAGAGGTGAGCGGATGAAACACCTGACAGCTAACGATGCTAATAGACGCTAAAATTTGTACTGAAAAACCGTCACTGTTTGTGTCGCAGACTAACCTGGATGAGAGTCAGATCGACTCCGGCTTCAAGAGTCTCTTCAGACAGCTGGCAGGGGCGGTAAGCAGCCGGTACTCGGCAGGAGGTGGAGCGGAGAAACGGTTCACGGTACAGAACACAGAGTCATATTTGAAACATCTGACCTTCTCTGATTGTGCCAACAGGACATGGAGATCAGCATCACGGAGCTGCAGACCATATTGAACCGGATCATCAGCAAACGTCAGTGATGGGATGAGCTTAAAGGGGCACAGTGTCTCCCCCAAAATCACATAGTGCTCCTTTAAATCGTATTTGAGAAAGTCTGGTTCATCACGTGTGTGTGTGTGCATGTCATGATATCGTCCTCTCTTCGTTGTCTCACCGCTAACAGATAAAGACCTGAAGACAGACGGCTTCACCAAAGAAGCTTGTCGCAGCATGATAAACCTCATGGACGTATCCTTGAAATGCCGTTAAGACGTCGTTTCAGCTTTTCTTTGACCTTTAAACATTAAAAGAGAATAAATGTCATCAGGGAAACAGACACTGTTGTTCCTCAACGTCTCGGCTCAGACGGACGGCAGCGGGAAGCTCGGCCTGACGGAGTTCCACGTGCTCTGGGAGAAGATCAAACGATACCTGGTGAGGCTGAACGCTGACGGGTCAGACGGTTAAATCAGGCTACATTAAAAATCGATGCTGCTTCATGGTGCCTGCGTCAGCCTGGTGTTTGTTTTGACATCTGGCCAGTGGGCTGCTTTTTTTTCCCCATGTTCCTGTTTGCTGACTGAATACTTGTTTTTTTCCACTCTTTCATTTCTGTTTCTTTTCCCTCCGTCTGTCACTTCTTTATTTCTCCACCATGCCAGACCATATTCAGGGAGTTTGACCTGGACAAATCGGGCACCATGAGCTCCTACGAGATGAGGATGGCTCTCGATTCTGCAGGTGCTGTCTCCACTTCAACAAGAGAGAAACACAAGAACCAGTTGCATTTTTGTTGTGTTGTTCCTGATTTTCCTGTTTGTCTCTTTCAGGCTTCAAGCTGACCAACAACCTGTTCCAGCTGATCATCCTGCGCTACACGGAGGCCGACATGACCGTCGACTTTGACAACTTCGTCACCTGCCTGGTCAGACTGGAGACCATGTACAGTGAGTCCCATTACTGCGCCCCCTGAGTGCTTTTAAAGGAATAGCTCACCTATTTTTCATCTCATTTGCTTGCACAGTCAAGTTTTGAGTTAAATGTGACAGAAAAATAATGATTAAACCATAACAGAAGGTACAGTTCTTGCATTTCACCTGCCAAAATAAGTGTTTCTCTTTTGTTTTTGTCAATGCAGAAACCTTTCAGACCCTGGACACAGATAAAGACAAAGTCATAACGCTCAACTTCTTTCAGGTACGGCCACAAATGAACCATATACCCCAAACAATGTCTTTATATGTATTTCATCTGCTTATGTACTGAAACGTTGTTTATTTCTCTTCTTATCGTGCTCTGCAGTGGATTACCCTGACCATGTTTGCCTAGAGATGAGTGGACTCCTCTGTAGCTGTCGCGCTGCGTCCCGCTGCAGCTCCAGGCCGATGCATTGTCGTTTCAAAAGTGCCTTTTCCAGCTCCGGTTCTTCCTCTCCTCCGCGCAGCTCGCTGCTGAGGCCCTCTGATGCTAAAAGACTGTAAATTCATCTTTACAGTGCCTACAGTGGAAACACGTGCCAGCCATTGTATTGTAGCCCGGCAGTCAATCCTGCGGTAGCACTGACTGTGAGCTGGGCAGAGCATTTTTTAAGCTAGGCTATGCAAAGATTTCAGAGACGCACCGGGGGCAGAAATAAGCGTATTGGTTAAATTTCAGTGGGTGGAGATGAAATTTCCCACTTTTTTGTAGCGACGGGCAGCTTACATGGTTAAAAAAAGAAAGCTAGTCGGACCTTTTCCCTCCAAAAAAGTTAGCTCCTTAGCCTAGCTGTCATCCGTGTGTAAAGCAATGCTAGCTTGAAAACCAAAACAGACTCAAAAGTAAGAATTAAAAAAGAAAAAAGTAATAAATTGATGACATATATAAACATAAAATAGACGAAGAAATTGAGCGAAAAATATGAATTAGTTTCACATTATTAACTGTCGTCTCAGGAGGTCTTTTGCTTTAGCAGGGGTTAGCCAGCCACTTTATTAGCAGCAAAGCTAAGATAAGGTAACTTAAACTAGGCCAAGCTAGGCTCATACCAGCTGAGGTGGTCAAGCTAGCGAAGCTAATCTAAGCTAACCTAAACTGAGCTAAGCATGTGAAGGAAATTAAAGAGGAATCTCTGTTCATATCTTGATGAGGACCATGTTTACTACACACAAGTTGCTAAGTAGCTACCTAGCACATCAAAATTGTGTTTCTGTTGTCCATGTTGCACTGTAATTTAACCAATATGATTATTTATGTCCCGTTAAAATCCATGTAGACCAAAACTCAAACTTATTAGCGGTATACTTTAAAATGATGTTTTTATCTGGAACAAGCCATCAATGATTCATCTTTATCGTAAAAGACTATAAGGGATACTACTAAAATCTTTTTTGATTAAATCAATTTATTGATACGTGAAAAAAAAAACCCTCCACCATGAGTTAATGTACTTGAAAACAACCAGACAATCTGCAAAACGCTCCTCTCGAGCCGTATCGTTGTCACTTATCAGTACCGGATGATGTCGGTGTGGAGAGCTGCTGAATGTGCCAGCTTGTTCTTCAGCCTACCGTTCAATGCCCCGCGTTGAATGTGCGCAATATGTACATCTACTCGGCCTTTGTAGCGACGTTGCCGGCGTGGCACTTAATGTTTACTGTACATCTTGTGCCAAACTTTGCTTTCGCCTCGGCGTCGAGGGTCCGCTCATGAAGCTTCTCTGGGCCCCGCAGTGCAGCGACAGTGCTGGTGTGCTGTGTCACGGAGAATGTGTTGAGATGTGTTTCTTTAAAACTAGTCCTGTTTAGCTTTTAAATATACCTGCTTATCTTTATGCATGGCACATGTGAAAAAAGCTTTTATATAATGGCTGGAACTGGATGACATTTTGGGTTAAAGGGGAGGATGTGTCAGCCTTGTTTAATCTGGGGAGCAAGGACAAGAACACGTCAGTACTTTTGGTGGAGGTGAACAATTATGCAAGATGGATGGATATGTCGTATGCATGCAGTGTGAAATGTGATATATTGTCTGCCTGCCTACTTTCTGTTCAACCAGGGGAGCCAAGTGTTTTATTTGATAAAATAATGTCACTTTTGGGGGGGAAAAAAAATGACTTGAAAGCCTTTTTAAATATGGAGATCTACGTGTGAAGTTGACCTGCAAGTGTTTCAAATGCCAAAACTGTTTCTTCTGCCAATTACTTTGTGTCAATTTTTTGTTTTTGTAAATGGAAAAATTGAGTTTTGAAACATTTAAATCAAATCAAAGTGACTGCCAAGCCCATGAATTTATGTAATACTCCGCAACGCCAGCGTTCTTATCTTCAGATTTTTGCAGCGCAATGCTTATATAACATTATCCAATGTTTACACAAGTAGCATTCTGGGTCTCTTTGGACCCATTCGTCATGCAGTACATTGGTTTACTGTGTAGCGACTCTGTAAAACGTCAGTACGCACTTTTAAAATAAACATAGGGATGTTTTCAAGATGACTCTGTGTTGAATCTGTAAATCAAGGCTGACATGGTGATTGTTTCACGGTTGTGATGAGTAAAGAACAACACAGACACTCACTATAGTAATAAATAGTACCTTTAGTAACAACATTCATATTAAAAAAAGCACAATAAAATACCTTAAGTCCACTAATGTACACGTTTCAACAACAAAATATTAAGATTTTTACATCGGATTTCTCGCTCATTGTTAAGTTAAATTGCAGACATTTATACAAGCTGATCACATATTTTAAGTTAGAACAAGTACGCCCATTTTAAAATGATACAAAAAAGAAAAAAACAACTGAGAAGGGCCTTTTTTACCATCTGGAGCCGCTCGACAGGAGGAATGTAAAGCACAGTGACATGAAAACAAAACATTGTGTGCGTTCTGTGTTTCTGTTTGTATCCAAGTGAGATTCTTTATAAAGGGACTACGATTCATTCATCTGTTGACCTAAGACTAAAAACAGCCCGACCGCTCACCTAAATAATGATAATAATTTGGATTTTCTTTGGCATCTTAGCACAAAATCTGAAGCCCAGCGCGCCGTCTCTTAGGCGAAGTTGTTGTTGTGCTCGATCCGGGTCACCATGGTGGTGACCAGCCGCTCCAGCTGCTCCGCTCGCTGCTTGCCCGTCTGAAGGACCTCCTCGTGATTGGCCTTCTCCTCGCTGTCGTAGTCCATCACCGCCTGGTTGGTGATGAGCGAGAGGGCGAAGACGCGCATGCCGCAGTGACGCGCGATGATCACCTCGTGGACTGTGCTCATGCCTGAAGAGGAAACGATGGCATTTGTAATGTGACGTCGACCTTTTTAATGTGATGTCACGCTAGCATTGCTAGCTTCAGTCAAGAAGAATTAACACAAGAATTAAATAATGAGAATACATAATTCAGCTTTAAAAGCTTTGATGTTAGCATGCTAGCAGCTAGCCCCAGGCCTGAAAACCTCTTTCTAGCAGCGACCAAAACTCCTGTGCTAGCAGTGTAAACACCAACAGTGGTAAACACTGGCAGTCTGGCTAGCTGCACGGCTAACTGAGCTATAAATCAAGGTGGCTGATTCCTACATAATGCAGCTTTAAAGGTGCGAAATTGGGAAATTCTGCGAAATTCATACTCCAAACAACTCAAACACAGCCGCTAACTGTTGCTAACTGTGGCTGCTGTTAGCTAGTAAGCTCAGTGTTGCACTTTCGGACTATTATCTCTTGAGGAACAAAGTGGCTAGGCGCTAGCTGGTTAGCATGCTAACTTCAAAACTGTATTTTGGTTTAATTCAGTAGTTTATATCTATAAATTATTCTGTTTCGGTGGCTGATAGTCACGTTACAAGTACTCACCAACAGCATCAGCGCCCAGTTTGTGCAACATGCGGCACTCGGCGATGGTCTCAAACGAGGGTCCGCCCAGCACGCAGTAGACTCCCTCCTTCAGGAAGTCAGCGTAGCCGAGCTCCTGCCCCACGTCCATGGCCAGCTGCTGCAGCTCTCTGTCGTAGGCGTCGGACATGCAGGGGAAACGCACGCCGAACCTGCGAGGGGAAGAAGACGAGACACGGACGGAAGGTTTAGTTTATTATCATAAAGTCCTTCACAGCACCTTCACAGTAGGAAACCGATCTCACCCACCTCTCATCGTTGGGTCCAGAGAGCGGGTTGTTTCCGGCGAAGCCCGGCATGTTCAGGTGGTCTTTGATGACCATGATGTCCCCCACTTTAAAGTCCTGGTTGAGGCCCCCGGCTGCGTTGGTCAGCATCACAGTCTCCACGCCGAGCAGCTTGAAGATGCGTATGGGCAGCGTAATCTGGAAACACACACACATACACACATACATTAACATTACATAACCAGACCGAGGTCACTTTGGTTTAAAGGATCCTTCCAGCAGCGTGACTGGATGTGGAGCAGAACAGATTTCACAGCAAATTGCTCCCTGATGCAGTCAGTTGCAAGAGTTCAAACACACACACACACACACACACCTTCTGGATTGGGTAGCCCTCGTACAAGTGGAAACGCCCCTGCATGCACACACAAGGCCTCCCCTTCAAGGTGCCGAACACCAGCCGCCCTGCATGCCCGTGCACTGCAGGAAAAACACAAACCAGTCAGTTAAAACCAACAGTGAAGGGAAACCGGTCGACAAGCGAGAGGTTCTGTTGTCGCTGGAACTCACCGGTGCTCTGTGGGAAGTTGGGCACGTCCTTGTAGTTGAAGGCGACCTGGTCCTTTAATAAGTCGGCCAGGCCTCCGAGGCCCGAGCCGCACACGATGCCCACTATGGGTCGGATGTCCGTCTGGGCCATCAGCCAATCGGCGGTGGCCTTGCAGTCCTCGTAGCTGAAGCTGGACGACATGGGAAGAGGGTGGGAGGTTAGGACGACCATCAAACAGGAATCAATACGTTAGAGGAAGTCTTATTTTTAAATTATTTGAATGATCAGAGCGAGAAGAGCGCGGGGAGCTCGTTTCAAAGACCCGGAGTCTTTTTCTCACCGACTCTTTTGCCTCATAATTCACTATGCAACATGTGATGTGACCATTATTATCAGATTACAGGATAATCTGTTACTAATGAGGATCTTGACTTTTGATGAGGCCACCACACACACACACACACACACACATTCCTGCAGAGTCACAGCAGTATCACGCCCCTCATGTGCCTCAGTGTGGACACGCACACTTTTTTCTTTTTTTTCTTTTCTCTCTTCTCTCTAGTCCGAGATGAAATATTACACTCACTGTGATTCATCTGCTAGTTTCACACACACTCACATGCATGAATGGATATGGGAGTTAAAGGCTGTGGCTATAAATACATAATGTGTAATGACACTTCAAAGTAAGAGCTGTAGTTTGATAATAAAGTCAGATAAATAGAAGAAGTTTATCAGAATATGCTTTTAAATCCATGAAAACTGTAAAGAAATCCCCCCTAGAATAAATGAGCTCCTCCACGGCGCATGCGCACACCTCCCTGGCCACCTGCCAGACATTCCCGGTGTATTTATTACCGTGCCGACCTGCCCATGAAGGGGACCATGTGTTCAGCAGCGTGGCAGGGGAAGGAAATCTGAAAGTACAGCGTGTTCAACAAGTCAACTCACCCCTTGCTTGCGTCTGGAAACATGGCGGAGAAGTTGGATGAGTGTCTGATGAAGGAAAAGTGGCAAAAAAATACAAATAAAAAATCAAGATCCAAAAGCGGAGAAAAAGTGAAAATCAGAGCCGAGTTGTTAAAAGAAGCAGAGAAAGAGCTTTTTGAAATGTCTTCTCTCGAGTTTGGTTCCTCTGTGAGTCTGCGGCTGCTGTCTTGTCTGTGGGGAGAGAGCGCAGCCTCCGGCTTTATTATAGGCGCAGACACCCGCACCTCCTCCCACCCCTCCTCAGCGTGACGCATGAGGCCGCTGCGCCCTCATTGGCTGGCCGGACACACCTTCAAAGCAGGAGTGAGCTTTCAGAAGTGGTGCTGCTGTCCTCCTCCTCCTCCTCTTCTTCCCAGCAGCATCCTGCCTCAGTGTGGATGTCCAGCAGGAAGCTGTTGCAACATCATCAATCGGCCTCTTATCGATCAGTTATGGTTCACGAACCATTTTTGTTTTGGACGTCACGTGTCTGTTTGTGTCTTCATGCACATCAACACACGCTGACGTTTGAGCAAAGTGCACCACAGTGCCAGGAACTGATTACCCGACAATGGACCTATTTATGAGAGTGTTTTCATCTCATGCAGCCTCCTGCCTCTGCTCCTAAACACGTCGCAGGCAGTGAAATATCTGATATTAAATGTACTTAAAGGTGCAATCTGTAGTTTTAGGGGAGACATTTTAAAGATCTTCACTGATTTATTTATTTTTAAACAAACTAAATAAACAACACAACTTTGTTTCCATGACTGAGTAGACTGAAAAACAAACAAACTGACCTTAAAGGACAACACGATCATACTGTGTTTATATGTGGCGGACCCTGCCACCTTTCTAGCTTCAAACAGTGTTCTGGGACCTTATTTTATTCAGTTATGGAAGAAATAAATATTTCTTAGTTTGTATTATTGCCTCATTAATATTGTAAATAGTAAAATTCTTAGTTTGAATTTTTTTCTACAAAAAACACAAGTAAAAGTAAAAACATGTATTTACATTTATGTACAGTTTACATACATATGAGATCATCGGATCCAATATTCAGCATTTCTCAGAGTATGGGAATTAACGCTTTTACTTTCAATCCTAAAATATACCAGACTTTGGCTACTTTAATAAAGTTTTTAGATAAACGGAGTAAAAAAAGTACCCCACTACAATATTTGCCACCAAAATGAAGTGGGAGTGGAAGTATCAGAAAATGGAAATACTCAAGTAAAGAACAAGTACTTCAGAACTGTGTTTAAATGCAGTACTCGAGTAAATGTACTTTATGCTCCACTACCTGGGTCGGACTGTAAAAAAGTTAGATTACGCTGTTTTATCATTATAAAGCTTAATTAAAGACTCAGATTAATCAATAATGCTCATTTATTTGGGGTAATAATACACATTTCTCTGTCTTCAAACACTGCTGAACGTATTTAATCCACATTTTTATTGCAGATTGTACATTTTACTCACAAACTACATTGACGCAGTTTGAAACACCTCAGTGGAATAACCTTGACCTCTCTTGAAGGTGATTTTTTTTTACAACAGGTGCATTATTCCAGAAATCGTTCATTACATCCTTCTTTGTTTTTATTGTTGACAGTAACAGTAAGTTCTCCGACACATCCTGTTTGGAGCACGTGGGCATTGTACATGAGGCAGATTTACAGCCCGGCGTGTCGTAAATAAACACTGCATTCCTTTGATCGGCTCATTTATGGCTCTTCGTCGTGCTCCTGGGATGTGTTCCAACACAAACACACACACAGACACACACAGACACACACACACACACACACACACACACACACACACACACACACACACAGACACACACACATTACCTGGACAGAACGTCCTGTCACCGATGCGCCATAATCAATAAGAAACAGGACATGGAGCAAAGTATGACACAGAAGAAAACACACATAGGCAGATCGAGTAAAAGTATCAATGACAATAGTTTAAATGTCAAAAATGTGACCGTGGCGGAGGCTGAGGCTCCAAAAACACTCTGATATCTCAGCTTAAAAGAAAATATTATGGCCTTTTACCTCTTAAGCGTCCATTACAGGACACGGTAGCTGGCAGGGGCACAAGCACTAAGAGTGCCAGAGACTTGTGTAAGAAAAACCATTGCTGCAAACTGTGCTGGTCGCTGACAAAGCTTACATAACACCCAACCACATTTGTATATTTTTTAAATATCAGGGCAAGTATTGTATAATTTATGCTGGTGAAACTCGGTGCAGTGTTTTCCCAAAAGAACGGCGAAAACACATCCAGTGAAAGTCGACCTGTCATCATTATGCAAGATAACGTAAGCCAACGACTGAACTTTGGCTTGGTTCACTTATGTTGTATTACAGAGGTAAATAGAGACCCAGGACCACCGTAAGTTTAACGTCAGCCATAACATGGCAAGCCCACACCACAACATACAGCCGTTGGACCTTGAGTTGTTGTTTGGCATTGACACAAAAGAGGACAGTCGTCAACCTTGGTGTGTATATGACTTCCTACCATGGCACCACCTCTCTGTTTGGGTGCCGTCTTCTTCATATCTCCTGTTCTTTGCTTTGCTGCAGCTGTTAACTTTGTCTGATAACCCGGTGGGAGTCGTTGACCTATTGACTTCTGCTCTCCTCCCCTCGTTTATAGCTAACACGCCTTTGGCTCAACCAATGATTGGAGGCCATCTGACTGCAGCCCGACGGCCTACTGCAACATGTTTACCTGGTCAGTTTTTTCAACCCAGAGACATGACAATAAAAACGTTCCTGGAAGTTCTCCTGACGGTGACGTTGGTAGAAGAAGGAAAAGAGAAGTCACATGGGCTGTCAGGTGTGTGGTGCTTTTCCTTTACTTTATTGTGTTGTATAGGTTCTTCACGTAAAAGATCTTGAAAGTTAAAACCCCAAAGTCCGCACTCATGGGAGCTCCTCTCAAAACACTGCTAATTTGCATGATTTATGCTTCAGTCACAGTAGAAGTGAAGCTAACTGGAAGCTGAAAACTCGACAGTGAACGGTGCTGGCTCAGGCATGTGTGAGCTGACCAATCAGAGTAGAGTGGGTATTCAGGAGGGGGGGTCTTAAAGAGACAGGAGCTCAAACAGAGCGTGAGGGGGAATACAGTGCTTCTGTAGCACTAAAGCATGTTAACCTATTCGAGTAGTAACCCCAAAAAATGCATAATTTGTTTTGAACGTGTAATTTCTTTTTCTCAAATCCAGGATTGGAGCAAAATCCTAATGTTGTCGACCGTCAATGTATAGACACTGAAGTTCTCTGCGGAGGAGGCATTGGATAGAAAAAGTCTCGACAGAGTGAGTTACTGGATTCATTATCCTGCATCGAAGTATGTCTCTCATTTCTTTCTTATTTCATAAAGCTTACACGTGATTGGTTGCAGCACTGTTGCCAGTTTGCAGGCCGAGGAATGGGGAATCTATGCAAACAGCTGTGTAGGAAAAAACAATGTAATTGAAATACTCTTTATCTCGTATATTTTGTGAGAACAATGTGAGAACAATGCCCCGAGACAAACACAGATAAACTCCCGCAGGAATTTGTCATCTCACCATCAGCTTTTTCTATTTGCTGAATACAGGCACAAGACATGGGATACGATGTCAGCAGACCCTGCAGAGGCACACCAGCTTGTGATCAGTCACGCATCTTGATTTGCATTTCCCACCAATCATCTGCTGCGTTTGATGCGATTGGCTAAGCTTGCAGAGCTAACGCAAGCTGAGATTTTCACATGGCGAAGACCTGACCTGAAATCATGGGCTTTGGACATGAGACGCTGTAACTTCATGAGACAGCTTTCAAGATGGACATGACGTTGTCTCACATGTCCGCTGAAAGGTCCTGGCCTTGAGGTCAATCCTAGCTGGATTGATTGGTTCTCCCTGTCAAAATAGGAATTGATTTCCTTCAACTGATAATTTTATCTTGTCAGTTGCAGAAGCCACATGAGGAAAACCTCAAGGATCAATACCCGGTGGTTAAAAGTGCCATATTCACACAAGCCAAGAGCATTTCATGCGTTGCACAATAATGTAGAAATAAAAAGGAATGGACGCTTTCGCTTTATAATTGCAAAGCTTGCCAAGATCTACTGATTATTACCAGCTGTGTCAGCGTTGGCTGGTGATGTTTTCACTTTGTGTGTCTGCGAGTGCCATCATGGCAAAATGTTTGAGATTGCGTGCTGCTTATCTGTTGGTTGTGGACAGATTTTGTCAGCGCAACAATGTCACGAACGTGCAAGATGCGGTCACCAAACTTTACAGGTGTGTGGCTGAGATCAAAATGAAGGCTGAGTTCGACAATGGCTGTGGTCCTACCCATGAGCACTGATGTAGTAATGCACAAATGGTTAGATCTTTTCAAGAATCCCAGTTCAAATAAAGCAGATCTCATATTCGCTGCAGTGAATATTGCCAATTTTCCCCTTCTGCTGTTGTGCTGACTGTATTTTATATGGCTCCCTCTGGCCTACTGCTGCAGAAGCCCTACAAAGATAACCTCTATTGTATTTCTGATAACACAGTGTTAGATACAGCGATAGCTAAACAATTTTGGCTGCTTGTTCTTATGGTGACACAAGAAGAAACCTGCCGACTCAACCCAAAAAACAGTTCTGATACTCTGATACACTTTTCTAGGTGCTGATGAAATAACCCACATAAAGCATCGGTGTACAGTACATCTGAGGTCGTGCAAATAACTTGTTTTTTTTGACCTCCACAAAAAAGACCTAATTCCTGGCCTTGACACTTTTCTAGACCTATATTTGAATTGCCTGTTTGTCTGTTTGCAGGAGGTTTGAGCACAGCGTTGTCCGATGCCCCACTTTCAAAATCATGAACAACACTCTGGAGCTGAATGGCCTTTTGCAGCAATCCAAGGCATAACTCCCTTCCAAAGTGTCAGCAAAAGACAATTTATCTGAATTCTTTGCTGATGTTAATCTGCCATGCTGCGTCATCTGACGCATCACTGCAAGGGGCTGTTTGACGTCAATCTATAGTGTGAGATATTGTCATCAGTCACATGAGCTGCCGAGGCCCCTCATGAGCTTCTTCATAAACTGATCCGTGAGGTCTACAATGACGTGAATGACTGTAACAGCTAGGGAGAATGGACAGCACATGTTCTGCTCCTTGTTCAGATTTAAAGTGAGTAAAGTAGGTGGAAATTGATTGATGTTAAGCTGCAGAAGCAAAGCCTCACAAGACACTCAAGTGACTACTGGAATGTCGTGTCTCAGCAGTCCTGACAAAGCGATCATTCGTCACATTCCCTTTATTGATCTGCGGTGTCACTTGAGGATGCTGCAGACAGACTTTGAAAGACTTTGGCCTTTACCTACACAATGAAATCTGTGCTGTGCTTTGTGATAGTTTGACCGGGGCTGTGCAGGGACATTTAGAGGCAGCAAACGCTCAAAGTTGTAAAGTGGCACATGGAACAAGACTTTAAAACATCCATGCACCAGCATATTTAACAGCATAACTTGTTGACTTATGGCAACCCGTTTTCAAATGCTGAATCTTAAAACCAAACTCATGCTGTTCGGCACAGATTATCTGGAAATGTGAGGGGATTACAGAGCCAGTCTTTAGCCTCCTCAGTCTGCTCACAGACCCATCAGGCCCCCCGAGAATGTCAAAATATATGTTTGATATTTAAATCTAGATGATTATATGAGTACTGGCAGCTGACGGTAAACATTCTTGCCCTCTAGCAAGTTAAAATGCCTCCCGTGGACAGGTGTTGTGAAGTAGTATTTTGCCATAAACACTAAGTGCAGTGTATCTGGGGCTTGTGCACGGTTGAATGTTGCAGCACCAATGTCCGTGTCAAATAAATAAGCTAACTTCAACTAAGGCTAACGTTAGCTTAAAATCTCACCTCCAGTTCTCACTGAAGAATAGGAAACCTGTGTTGACGTCATCTTCCCACTCATCCCCATCCATTTTGTTAGCCCTTAATGCTAATGCTAGCTAGCATACTACCCCTGACAAAAACTTAAACTCATCCAGACTCGTTTAACCTTCTACTTTTGTTTTTTTCTCACATGCTACACGTTATTAATGAAAGTTGCTGCACCACGCTAATCCCATTTATTGTTCTGGCCCTTGAGGCTAATGTCAGCTAGCATACTGCTGTTGACACCTCCACTTCTCACTGAATAGAAAACCTGTTGACCGCGCCTCCCCACTCAGTCAGACTCGTTTAACCGTCTGCTTTTGTTTTTTTCTCACTGCAACACGTTACCACAGCAAATTGTTGCTAATCTCCGTTTGTTTATGTCTGCTTCCCCATGAGATCACATGAGAGGGATCCCGTGTGAGCCCAGCATCAGTCTGCAGAGCCATGCTTCTGTACAGAGCGGTTTCCTTGTCTTATTCATTTGTTAATGTATTAATATTGAGCATGTAGTGTGTCCAGATTGCACCAAGTTCAGCACTGCACTGCAGAAATCGGATGAACAGAGCTTGAGATTTTACTCTTATTTTTTATCATAAACTTGTCTTATCAAACCTGATACTGTTAAATTTTGACTCAATTGAACTACATACCTGGAAATGTTTGTATTTTTTTCACTCGTTTTTAGTTGAACCAAACAAAGTCTCACACTTTCACACATAATTAATTAAAGTTAATGTTAATTTCTAAATGATAGAACATTTAGTTTGTTTTTATTTAGACAAATTCAGTGTTTTTCAGTACAATTTATTACATTGCTGACTGTTATCTTACCTTTTTTATGGTTAAAATAGACAAAAAACATTTTTTGTAGCACATTTTATTTATATATACAGTTCCTATATATATATGACTGTCAGACTTTGCTTTGCAGCCTTGACACTGTCAGACCAATAAAACAGAAATATGATGTTACATAAAACTACCTGGAAACAGCTAATGTTCATTGTCTCCTGCAATAAAACATACGTTACATAAAACTAAAGCACTCACTGTGAATCAGCAGTGGTTGTACATTTATGGTGAGTGTCAAATACTGCTGTTGTGTGTCCTTGTTAGGAGACATTCCTACTCACTGTTACATGAACAGCAATATGCAATAGGTACAAATAACCATGCCTTACACAGACTCATCACTGTTCTCCAGGATTATAAGAAGGGATGAAAACAACTCGAACAGGCGGGATCAACATGCAACAAAATTGTGTCCAAAAAAGTGTTCCTTTCTATCAGGACATTTCCAAAATGACACAGGTTTACGTAACCTGCAGACGGCTTATCTAACAGATAACACTGGGAAAACAACCATGTGACCGACGACTGGATAAAAGTCAAAGGTTGGGCTTTTACAGTGACACCGCCATGCAGGGTCGAGTAACTAAGGTCTGACTCAACTCTACAGTAAGTTGGTGAAGTAATCTTCAGGTCACTGGTTCAGATCCTTGCAGATTCCCTGAAAGTGTGAAGATATGGCAACCTGTCGGAGAGTAGCGCCAAACAAGTAGGGGGCAGCAGCAACATAACCAGAGTAAAGCCAACTGCTGCTCACTACATTCTTTGCTTTAGCCATCTGTCGTTAGTTAGTTATCCCAGTTAGCTGTGCAGTTAGCGGCCTTATCATCTGACCAGAGAACACAACCTTTGAGACTAACGGATGCCAGTTTGATGATTGGATGGAGGCGATTTACAGTCGCTCGAATCAGGAGTACAACTCCGTGGACGAGACGGATACTTTGCACCTTTAATTATAATTTTGTGCTCATGGTACGCAGCTCTAAATCTACTTTTTGAAATTTAAAGCTACAAAAAGGAACTTTTATTCCCCAATCTGTGCGACTTCTTGATTCATCCTCAGCACTCTGACTAAAAAAAACATTAGAATTTTATGAATTTTCCAACACGGATAAGCTCGAATCCAACCAGGTGATGGATATTAAGAATAACTATAATAACTTTACCGAAATAGCCAACCGTCTCGTCGTATAGAGGGACGGATATCAAATCCAGACTGTTACATAACCGGTGAGGAGGTTCTGTTCTGTCTGTATGTGAGAGAGCTCAGGGTGTAACACATTCCACATGAGTGCATGCAGCTGTAAAGGTTTACATCAGGGGAACATCGTGGCCGCATGTGAAAACAGTATCATGTGGTCTCATTTTCAAGGACTCTTGAAAACGCTGCACACTGACCTTATTCACACGATGGAGGGTTGGTGGGAAAATACACCTGGCAGATTATTACCTGGAATTCAGCAAAACTCAGTACAACTGATTGAATTTAGTGAGGAAATGAGTTACTGTAGGGAGCATTCCTTCCCAGCCTGAAGACTGGGGCTGTGCATATTGTTTCAGGATTCCCATGAGGTCAACACACATACAAGAGTCAACAGTGAGGTGAAAGGTGATGATAATTGAAGGGGCCAACATGTGGAGCAGGTCCAGAGACATTCACAGACTTTAACATCTCAAAAAGTTTCAAAATAAGCCCTTTCATTTCTTGAAAATGCACGCAAGATAAACCACAGTGCGCCAAATGACTGATGACACACTTTAAATGTCGGTGTGTAGCGACATATTTGGTCATTTGTGGAGTCAGTGTTATGTAACAGATGACCCACATGACCTTTTTGTCTTCTCAGGTCCCTGTGCCAAGGCACCGGTCCAACTGTGTTGCTTCCAGAAATTATGAAACAATGTTGGTGAGAGAGGGAGCCAGACACGGGAACCAACATAATAGAGTTTCAGAAAGTGTGACCCAGTTAGTAAATACCTGTCTGACTAGATAGTCACCAAAGTATGTGAGAGATATAAAAATAAAAAGCAGGGATAGAATAAGCTAACAGAACGCCCGATAAAAGAAAATAGTCATGAATATGAATAACATAACTTATGCTTGAAAAAACATTGCGAACGTGTCCTCTAGGGTGTGTTTCCAGTGGTCAAAACATGATAAAGTGCCCTCTAAGGTGTGTTTCCAGTGGACAAAACATGATAAAGTGCCCTCTAGGGTGTGTTTCCAGTGGTCAAACATGATAAAGTGCCCTCTAGGGTGTGTTTCCAGTGGTCAAAACATGATAAAGTGTCCTCTAAGGTGTGTTTCCAGTGGACAAAACATGATAAAGTGCCCTCTAGGGTGTGTTTCCAGTGGTCAAAACATGATAAAGTGTCCTCTAAGGTGTGTTTCCAGTGGACAAAACATGATAAAGTGCCCTCTAGGGTGTGTTTCCAGTGGTCAAAACATGATAAAGTGTCCTCTAAGGTGTGTTTCCAGTGGACAAAACATGATAAAGTGCCCTCTAGGGTGTGTTTCCAGTGGTCAAAACATGATAAAGTGCCCTCTAGGGTGTGTTTCCAGTGGTGAAAACATGATAAAGTGCCCTCTAGGGTGTGTTTCCAGTGGACAAAACATGATAAAGTGCCCTCTAGGGTGTGTTTCCAGTGGTGAAAACATGATAAAGTGTCCTCTAAGGTGTGTTTCCAGTGGACAAAACATGATAAAGTGCCCTCTAAGGTGTGTTTCCAGTGGTGAAAACATGATAAAGTGCCCTCTAAGGTGTGTTTCCAGTGGACAAAACATGATAAAGTGCCCTCTAGGGTGTGTTTCCAGTGGTCAAAACATGATAAAGTGTCCTCTAAGGTGTGTTTCCAGTGGTCAAAACATGATAAAGTGTCCTCTAAGGTGTGTTTCCAGTGGACAAAACATGATAAAGTGCCCTCTAAGGTGTGTTTCCAGTGGACAAAACATGATAAAGTGCCCTCTAGGGTGTGTTTCCAGTGGTGAAAACATGATAAAGTGCCCTCTAAGGTGTGTTTCCAGTGGACAAAACATGATAAAGTGCCCTCTAGGGTGTGTTTCCAGTGGTGAAAACATGATAAAGTGTCCTCTAAGGTGTGTTTCCAGTGGACAAAACATGATAAAGTGCCCTCTAGGGTGTGTTTCCAGTGGTCAAAACATGATAAAGTGTCCTCCAAGGTGTGTTTCCAGTGGTCAAAACATGATAAAGTGTCCTCTAGGGTGTGTTTCCAGTGGTGAAAACATGATAAAGTGCCCTCTAAGGTGCGTTTCCAGTGGACAAAACATGATAAAGTGCCCTCTAGGGTGTGTTTCCAGTGGTGAAAACATGATAAAGTGCCCTCTAAGGTGTGTTTCCAGTGGACAAAACATGATAAAGTGCCCTCTAGGGTGTGTTTCCAGTGGTCAAAACATGATAAAGTGTCCTCTAAGGTGTGTTTCCAGTGGTCAAAACATGATAAAGTGTCCTCTAAGGTGTGTTTCCAGTGGACAAAACATGATAAAGTGCCCTCTTAGGTGTGTTTCCAGTGGACAAAACATGATAAAGTGCCCTCTAGGGTGTGTTTCCAGTGGACAAAACATGATAAAGTGCCCTCTAAGGTGTGTTTCCAGTGGACAAAACATGATAAAGTGCCCTCTAGGGTGTGTTTCCAGTGGTGAAAACATGATAAAGTGCCCTCTAAGGTGTGTTTCCAGTGGACAAAACATGATAAAGTGCCCTCTAGGGTGTGTTTCCAGTGGTCAAAACATGATAAAGTGTCCTCTAGGGTGCCCATTCATTGGAGAAAGCGTGGTGAATCGCCCTTGGGTACCATTCTAGTTCACTTTAAATGTATCAAGAGTTTCTTCGCCCTGGTGGCCCCTTTTTCCTCTCGAATGGTTCAGCAAATGTTCCCGGGGATGACGGGACACCATTAATCTCAAGCCCTGAGTACGATCGTTGGATGACTTACTTTAGGCATAGCCTGAACTACGTGTCCGATTAAATATAAAGAGAGGCCTCAGTGACGAGGGAGCAGAGAGTTCAAGCTGGAGTTTGTGTGAGTGGTTTCTACTCTTAAAGAAGGACAAGTTCAATCACACAGCAGGAGCATCTGCAGCAATTTCTGAAGATCTCTGACCGCATGCGCTTAATTTGGCAAACCTGCTAAAATATAAACAAACACTTATGCACCCGAGGGACATCTAATAGGGTTAGGGCAACTTTAAAAGGCCAAGTGATTTGCTTAACGTGGCACCAACTGCTGTGAATTATCTGCCACAGGTTTTAAAACACTGACGTTTTCAACTCGGTTTATCTTTAACGCACAGTCTTAAAGCCACGGTTTGACGCTAACGTGGCATCGTGTCACATCAGGTCTGAGCTGCGGTGAAAAGACTTTTCTGAACAGTTACACAACTGATAGGAAGCGAGGCAAACGCTGACCAGAGCGGAGGAAGGGAAGGATATTAGTGAAATGAGATAGAGATAAAATCAGCTCGAGATAAACATGATGCACATATAAATTTGAGGCCTTTGAGTTTTTGCTGACATGGAAAAGATCAGATCAGGTCGTCATCGTTGTGAGAACTGGACTCACACTCGTGAAGGCAGAAATTAGATGAGCTATTTGCGGACTGCCATGCTGCAGCGCATTAAATAAAACGAATGGGGAAGGAGAGATTGTACGAGCACACTGATTAACAGGATCGACCAGTTTGTTCTCTTGAACGCTGGAGTTTGCAGCCCGTTTTTGAGAAAAGCGACCTGAAAACTCAGGAATTTATATTTAAATCATGAAAATCACACTTTGCCGTTTGTGGACCAGTAGTACAACACCATCGGTATCGGTTGGTATCTGTGTTTCGTCAGCGATCGAGAGTCTTGGTAGTTGCCAGTTTGTGGAAGAAAATGTAAAAATGAATGTTAGCTTACTATTATTGTTCTCGCGTACCTGTTCAACAAACCCTAAAAGATTTCACATTATTCATCTTTTCTGATGATTACTCAAAGTTTTCCAAGCCAGCAATGCGCATTCAGCGTCAGCTTTTCAGTGTATCATCGAGTATTCCACATTTTTTTCATATATTCCTGCCATTACTCAAAGTTTTTTGCCGTCCCTGAGGTCTCTCAACAAAGCCTCATGAAGATGTTTGTACAGTTGAACCTGTTCAGCCGGTCTACGTTTGAACTAATCCCTCTTGATTAGAGGAAAAAAAAGTCAAGCTTAAATAAAGCTCAACATGTTGCTCCAAAATATCTCACTGGTATTCGGTAAGCTACAGATTTGGTCATTGTGAAGGCTATAACAGCGGTTTTCATCGCTTCAGTGAGTCCTTGTACGAGACAGTATTCAAGCAGACAGGTATGCATGTCACATGAGTGGAAATTAGGTTTCTAGTCATAAGATGAAGGCTGCGGGTTTATCTTTTCCTGATGCGGCAAATCGCTGAAACTGCTTATAATTCAATTACAAGAATAAAAAACACATGCTCCAGTCTAAAGAGGTAGCAGCCTATTGTGGTTAAAAGGGCACATTTTTTTCCAGAAGATAAGGAAGTCTTGGATCTTAAGTTGAGTCACCAAAAGCTCTGATGTCTTTGCAAGCCTCGCTGAAAAGCTTGTGAGCAGTCAAGCTGTGCAGAGGTCTCCCAGGTTTGATTCAGTCACAGAAAGAAATGCAGGCCCAGCTGTTTCAAAGAAGTTACTCCAAACGTGTCATTCAAAGCTTGTACGTTATTCGACGATCCTCTTTAATAATGATTTCTTCCACCGGTGGTCTTGTTTCACTCACCAGAGTACATCTGAAAAAAATCCAGTGAAATCCTCCCGGACTACCATCGCTCTGCTGAGGAGCAGCAACGACCTCTTGAGGCTGCTTTCATCGATTACAGCTCCGTCTGCACCAAGCTTACACGTAATTTTCTTTTTTTATATATATATAATTGTTTTGTCTGTCATGGCTTACTATTTTTAAAAAAAAAATCTTTTTACTGTACTTCATCCTCATGCTCAAAAATATAATCCATGTGGATTCAGACAGGATTTTCATATCATTTTAAGTTGAGGCCTATATTTTGGGAACAGCTTCTGATTTTTGGGCCACAATGCCACCACTGCACACACTACCAAGCTTTTTGTTTTCATATGTATTCCTGAGTGTTGTTCTCACGTCAGAATTTAGTTAAAATACGTATAAACGAGCAGATAAATGTGTAACTAGGCACAAATATTGACACATTTTTCCTATTTAAACACTGCTCGTGTACTTTGTCCTGCACGTTCCTCTGTTGCTCAGCTCTGATG
Source organism: Pagrus pagrus (assembly GCF_965226575.1). NCBI lineage: Eukaryota > Metazoa > Chordata > Actinopteri > Spariformes > Sparidae > Pagrus > Pagrus pagrus. Next base: position 7,710,174 of record NC_140204.1, on the reverse strand, counting down.
AGTGTGTGTTAGACAGGTGACCACCAGATGGAGCGAGAGATCAGTGTTGCTCTCTCGCTCCATAACATCATAAAAACACAACTTACTGGACAAGTATGCTCTCCTCACTCATTTTCATTGTCTCTTGTCTACTTTCTGAGATTTCATCCTGAAGATGCCCGCAGACATTTCTTCTCCAGGAGCTTTTGACTCGTCAGGTCGACGTTATTGATGTGACGGGGCTCGGTGAACTCCTCACCCAGCTGCTTCTGTGGCATCTCCCCCGAATGCTCTCAGCAGAAATGACCACAAGTTTGACCAAAACCCAGAATCTGTGCACAAAGCACCTGCAGGTCTGTGTTTAAATGTGTGCGTATGAAGCCCTCCATGTTTTTTTCTCTCTCAATTTCCTGTTTACCTGCATTTCTTTGTGTGTGTGTGTGTGTGTGTCAGTGTGGGTGTATCTGTGGAACAAGTGGTTTTTGGGGTTTTACATGCACGTCTACCCTACATTCACAGAGGCTCTCTCACACCTACACCATTTGTGAAACCCACATATAGAAAGATCTGCAACTGGTGTGTGTGTGTGTGTGTGTGTGTGTGTGTGTGTGTAGGGGAATGAAAGTGACAGAATAAAAGGAGAAACTAAGGGGGAGGGCGACTTGTGCAACATGTGATGGAAACACAAACCTTATCCTGGGCTGAGGAGACGGGTCAACAAAGAGAGGGGTGGGGGAAAAAAAGGAAGATGGAGGAGAAATAAAGGAGGGAGGCTTCCGACCGGGTCCACATTACGCCATCACGCCTCCTCCTTCATTGCTTCCCCCCCCGAGGTTCACAAACTCCTCTCTCCTCCATCTTCGTCTTTAACGTCTCCTGTTTCTGTCTGCTTCCTCTGTTCCTTCCTCTTTTCCTCGTGTCCTCTTCCAGTAAATGAATACTCTCCTTCTCTTGTCCCTTCCCCTCTCTCTCTCTCTCTCTCTCCCTCCTCCCTTGACTCCCTCTCGGTGGCCGCTGACCTCCGCGACACAGTTTTCCTAAAACTCTCGCCGGTCTGAAAACAAAGAAGCAATGTCTTGGTTTCTGTTCGTTTAGTCAGGTCACATTCTTTCATACGTACATGAAGCAGGTTAAATATGTACTGTATGAATATACTGAGCCTTTATACTGCACAGTATAAAGCCACATCTACCTTTTGGGATACATGAAGCTCGCTTATATAGTGTTTCCTTGGAGGACAAAATATGATTTGTTGTTGCCAAATCAATGACGTGGTTAGAATAGGTCAGTGGTTTGATGCTATTAAAGACAAGAGGTGATGTCCTTTGTTTTGGCGGTAATGTGAAGGTTTTTTGCAGGGAGGTAATGATCAGTGAATCTGTCAACGTAGAAATAACAGCCTCTCTTCCCAATGTGCAAACGTGTCCATCTCGCCAACGTCTTCCCAATTAGTCTGCAAGACGTCGTTGTCCTATCAGGGTGGTGGACACAAAAGGAAACAAAACAGAATCCTTTTCTTTGGTTTAGTTGAATGAAAATGGTGACATGCACCATATATGTTAATAAAGTAAGACAAACATGTGCAACATACATTTTTTTGGCAAGTACAGTAAGTGTAGTGGTGCTTTTGGCTTAATGTTACGTGAGCATGCTAACGTGCTCAAAATGAAAGTGCTAGCGTGCTCACCTTGAGCATGTTCGACTAAGTACAGTGTTCGTTATTCTAATTGCCTGATAAAATGCTCACGTTCGCTAATTAGCGCTGAGGCTAACGGGCTCAGTTTAGCAAATATTTAGTCATAAACCAAAAAAAAAAAAGAAACAGCCACATATGATTAATTAAGTAAAACAAACCAAACGTTGCCCTGATGATGACACTAAATTAAAAGTTAGAGGGAAGTTGCTCATGACCTCAGAATTTCTAAAACCTTGTATCTGACAGGATGCTGTTTATCTGCCCAAACCTAATCCCAAAGGAGTAAAAAAAAAAAAATATATGTAAAGTGATGTTATGGATCTATCCAACTGTAGCCAGCATGCCAGTTGCACATGAAGAAATGTTAAGCCAAGGAAACGTCTGCATCTGTTTCAAGGTCAAACACCAAATTCTGATGAACGTAAGAAGCTGCTAAAGTTAGTGTTACGGGGAAACACACAGCCTAGTCCCCCCTGCTGGGTTTGTAATCAACCAATGAGGTAAAATCTGCCTTCAAAGCAGCTCTGTGGGCTTTTTTTTCAGAGATGAAGAGAGGAGCAGGAAACCAGACAAAACGAATTCGACTTCTGATCAAGATACAGCGGAGACACAGGTCAGTCGTGTGCTTGGAAGCATCACTTGTTAAGAGAGATAAAACAGCTTTAACACAGGTTTTTTTTTTTTGAGTGGGTTATTTCAGGCCAGTACGGACAAGATAAACATAGTAAACTGTGACAATTTGCTTCAATGCTTCAGGTGAAGCCAACCTGCCGAGGACGCCGAGGTTGACCTCGACCTTAAAGGAGCCAAACACCCATGAAATCGTCACCCAGAAGGTAAACACACACATATAATCTGGGCCCCCATGGTCGCAGGGCCCCATTTCTCCGGATTAGGGGAGCCCCAAACTCTGCAGGACCGGAGAGGGTGTTGAGGAGGAACAACACCGGCTGGCAGGTCGGAGGGGCCCCGCAGATTGATGTGCGTGTGAAACCCGCCGGGCCAGATATTGCGCAGCGCCGGGTTCATTGTGCGCCGCGTCCCAGCTGCAGATTCATGCGTCTGCGTCCCGCCTGGAGGCTCTCATCTGAACATACGGTAAATTTAACTCCGGTCAAAACAAAGTTAAAAGGCAGCCTTTGAATGGTGGGCTGACATGTTGGCCTTTCCACTTTCTTTGGAATAAGAAACTCCTATAGAGACATAGAATAACTCTATAGGGAGATAGATCACATTATAAAGATGATGACTTTTACATGTTATATAGACAACGCTGTAGAAAAATATCCAGGAAAATGAAGAATGACGATTTATATAGCTGACATAGAAACATATATCACTAATGAAGCATAACGATAACTTCGATATGAAAAACGAAACACTCTGGGCGCCCGTTCGCTCAGTTGCGTCCCATGTGCGGAGGCATCGTTCTTGCTGCAGCGGCCCGGGATACGAGTCCCACCTCTGGCCCTGTGCTGCATGTCACACCTCCGCCCAACTTCTCTCATCCTGTTTCCTGTCACCTCTGAGCTGTTTCAATAGCACGCATACGGTGATTGTTTGCGAGTTCATCTGGTTGCCTTTTCACAAGTACCCGAGTAGTTAATGGTAATTTATTTGCCAGAAAAAGAAACAAAATACACAGTGAACAAGGTGAAAGATAGCATTTTCTTTTTCAAATTATCTGAAAATCTGATATCGTGACAAAGGTACAATATTCCCTATTAGAGAGAAATACTCGAGTAAAGTTCAAGAAAAGTATTGCCCCTGATTACTTTCCGCCGGTGTTTTCGTTACATCAGGGGTGAAAGTAAGAGCACATCCCACATCCCATAACGTTTGTTACTTTGCTGAATTAATTCATCCCGTGCTGTCCATTCACAGCAGGACCATGTGTCCTCGTCCCCCTCCCTGCAGGCGGACATGGCACGGCCTCACAGAGATGCGCCGACATTATCCATTCACCGCGCGCTGGCCAACGCAAAACTACGAGGAGCCAAGTGCACAAGAAAGGAACCCTGTTTTTCTTCCCCGTCTTTGATTTGTAAATACCTCCGCGGCAGTGCAACAACTTCCAGGCTTGTATCTTATAACCATCAAACATTTACATGCGAAAGTTGACAAAGGCTGCAACAGCGGAGGAGGCCTCGCAACAAAGAGGCCCATTTATAGCGTACAGTCGGGGAGAGACACGCAGAGGGAGGGTAGGAGGAGAAGCTGGGAGGAGAGTTGAATTAATGAATTAAAAATGTCGTGAAACAGCGGCAGTCTGAATACTTTTGGGTTTATATAGGGAGGCGTGCAGGGGGGGGTCCTGGAGGAGTGGACAGCACAGGCTTCTTTAACTTCTCTCTGCCCGAGCGCACACACAGGACTCCCTCTCAGCTTCACATGCAAGCAGAAGAGCGAACTGTGCTCATCTGATTACATAATGACCCAGTAACAGTGAGCCAGAACCGGTACTGCCAGTGCCAGTGTGCTGGGAGACACCGACTGACCGCGGGTTAGACCTCACCCAGGCCTCTCTCCTGACGCCTTTTTTCATGCTCTGTTTTTTTTTTATAAGAAGAATATAAGATGACAACGACGTAGAGGGACCGCAAAGAGAAAAACAATGCGATGTCAAAGTTCTTGAGCTGTCAGCAAGTGCGCGTTGAGCGTCCTCTTCTTTTCTTCAACCTGCCTTTGTCACTATCTGTCTTTTTCACATGTCTGCAGCACGGTGAAGTTGACTAAATCGTCACGTTTCCAAGCTGTGGTCAAAGTGAACTTCTGTTTCAAGTCGACAGAAAGGTAAGCAACTCAAAAACACTTTTTAAATCACTGGAGACTTGAAGGATTTTTGATTCAAATGTGAATATAATCTGACAGCTTATTTGATTTATGTGCAGGCAAAGTGTTTGTGTAATTACTTTATTATTTACTTACCTACTCACTTACTGTATAACTCTATTATGGTCATCTTTGGCCAATTTCAATGTGATAAAATACTCAAAGTCTGTCTTACTGCACTTTTTTGCTACTTTCCTACAATACCGCATTCTAACATCCCAATATTCACTTGTTCTTGGCTTTGTGCTTATGATATGTAGTAGGTCCTTTATAAGGATTGTAATTTGAGGAATAAACAGGTGCTCTGTCTCGCTGCATGTGTTGTGTTTACAGTGCGGATAGATATTTGTTAGATTATAAGTGTGTAACAACAGAGAAAGTTGCAAAATGAAATCTGTGCCACTGCGTCTGACTGAATAAAATACTTCAACATCTAATACTGTACTGGATGGAGTAAAGTTTTCTACTTAGAGATCATTTAAAAACAAGTTAAGATAACTTAACTCTCAACATCCTGCACCTGTCCTGAGTGGTTACCTATAAATAGTAGTAATGGTTTGTCTAATAATACAAACATAACTGAATAAACAAGCTGTTCTCTGAGGAAAACAAGGTCTCCAGAACACTGTTTGAAGCTAGAAAGGTGGCAGGGTCCGCCACATATAAACAAAGTGAAACAGTATGAAATTGCGTTGTCCTTTAAGGTCAGTTTGTTTATTCAGTTTATTCAGTCATGAAAACAAAGAGAGTTTGTTTGTTTAGCTTGTTTAGGCATAAAAAAAATCAGCAAATGAAAATCTCCTCCCCAAAACTACAGAGTGCACCTTTAATGTAAGACACAATCACCTAGAAAGTAGCATTTAAGTGAGATATAGGACAATTTTCACTTGTTGCATTGGCAGATTTTGCCGGTGTACAAGAAGGTGTGAGTTAAATATTTAGATGCAAAACAGAGGAACAAACATGCAGCTATGCATGAAGAAGCTCAACAATACAGGTTGTAGGACAGCACTCAGAGTAGCGGAAGATATCGAAGGACTTGTATATAACACACCGGAAACAGGTGGGATGGTGGTGAGGAAACCAGTCCTCATCAGCACCACAACAGCAGCAGGCAGTCAGATTTACAGTCAGGGAGGCGGACATTTGGCTACAACACACTCGGAGGAAGATGGTAAAAGTCAGTCCTAAATTACAGCCTATAGTGGCCAAGCGCCATTGTTTGATTTAGGTCAATGTCGTAACTCTTCTGTTTCTAATTCTGGGCCGAGGAAGTGGAGGCGAGCGGTTTGGGGAAGTGTTACACTGAAGTTGCAGTGGCTGCAACCCCAATTCCAAAACTGCTGTGTAGAGCATGAAATGATGATGCTTTATGACATGTAAACAATAGGTAAACAGTACAAGAGACAATATATTCACTGTTTGAGCTCATCGACTTCATAGATTTTTGTAAACGTATGCTTATTCTGAACCTGATGGGAGCAACAGGTTATGAACAAGTTGTGTCAGGAGCAGCAAAACACCTGTTTGGATCATTCCACAGGTAAACAGGTTAATTGGTAACAGGTGATAGTATCATGATTGGGCATGAAAAGGTTACAGGATGAGACCTGGTTCACCACTTTTTGAAAGACGCGATAAAGGGTGTGTAAAGGATATCACTACATGACAGACACACAACTCATGTCAACCAGAGTCCATATGTAGTTAAGGCAACTAACCCTAACCCTGCAGTAACGTCTCTGAAAAGAAAAAAACAAAAGGTATTAGTACATTTCAAACAATGATGTTGTGAGTCAATTATCCAGCCTGTCCAATAAGTAGAACAATGGATTGAATTTGTTTGTAAAAGCTTTCTCAATCAAAAAATATCGCTTCTGAAAATATCAAATGAGCACAAAGTCACAAAGTCTTCAATTTGATTCTTGAGTCGAGTCTCAAGTCAGTTATTTTCCGTCTCGTCCATCGAAATAGTGACTTGAGTCGATTTGAGTCACGAGGATGTGGGGCACAGTGATTTTTGTTTCGTTACAGTTGGTTTGCAAATGATTGCATTCTGTTTTTATTTGACACGACCTCCCGAATTTACTGTACCACTAACGTTTGATGTAAATATTTTGATGATAAAGCACTCAAGACTCCTGAAGGTGTCAAAAAACACTAGATGCCAACAGCTGATGGGGTAAATGTTAAAGCTCTTAATGCATATCATGAGGGATTAATTAGTAAATCACTGTTTATAAGCATGTTTGAATCTAAAGGTGTCAGCATGCTTGCATCCTTTGTTTGATGTGTCATCAACCACATCCGAAGGCAGAGGTGATTACAGCTTTCCACAGCCACACTCAGACGCAATGGAAGAAATCTGCTGTCATGGAGAGATGTGATGATCATACAAATGGGGATAACGGCGCGCAGTTTTTAAACACTTCTCTGATGCAAACATGAAGTTGTTTGTCCGCTTTTTAGTCTGTTCTCGACCCCGCGCTTCTAAGTTTGACGCTGTAAATACCCTTTAGTATCACTTCTTGAAGAGCCCCTCTTGTGCTGTAGTATAAAGCGTCAGAAATGTCTGAGTTGAGGGGTTAGTTGGGTTCATTGAATGGGTCAAGTAGTTAACATACGTAAATGACATAACTTGCAGATTTTACATGAGCTCCATCTCTTACGTAATTTTTTTTTCTAAACCTAACCTAGTTTTTCAGCCTAACGCTAATCAAACATCACCATTTGACAAGCTTAACAACAGCCCGAAAACTCAACTCAACTCAATATAATGACTAATATGAGCTTTATTTTGAAAGTCTACTTTGACATTGCACATTACATATAACTAGAGGCTAGAGGGGCAGGTAGAGCATCAAAGATTGAAGCTTTCAGGAGTAGGAACGTTGGCTGAACTGAGGCGGCTGTAGCTGTGTCGTCAAATAATCAAAAGGTTGCTGGTTCGAATCCCCCTCCTGCATGTCATAGCGTCCTTGAGAAAGATGACTGAGCACCCAATTGCTCCTGGTGAGCAGGTGGCACCTCTGCCGTCAGATGCTGTTTGATGACCATTCAACAATCATCTTGTTGAAGCATACTGACACCTTAACTTCTAACTATATTATAATGTAATCAATGCAGCAATGACTTTCCTCCTAAATGTAATCGCTTATGTAAAACACAGTTGTTCACTTTTCGTGTTGAAAAGTTAGTCTTTGTATTTCTTAAACGTGGACGTGTGTTACTAACTTTCAGAAATATACGGTCAGCTGTCTGATCCGATCAGGACCACGACTTATTTTTTATATACGTTAGCCAGCAGTAGTGAGACAAGGAGGCGAAAAGGAGGCTAAAGAAGAGGCTCTCTCTTAATGGATTTGTCTGAAATCGTCCGCTGTATGCATAAAGAGACACTGACACAACAGCAGCTCATTTGTATGTCGATGTGCGGTGCTTAGTTTGGCTCCGGTAAGTTTGGGGTTTTAGCGACTTGTGTTGGCTGAGCAAGATGCCTTCTTGGCACGGCCTGTGTTGATGTTTAGACAGTCCTTTCAGTCCGGTGCGGGGCTGCTGTGGTGTGGACAGTGGTCACAGCCATTCAAGTCGTGCTGCATTGAGTCTTTTCAGTGCAGTGTACTGGCTGCTGGGGCTTCTTTATGGCTGTGGACACTGGACAGGGGCACTATGTGGAAGGGATTACTCTCTCCTCTGGAATACTAATGACCGTCTTTTGTCACAGATCTATTTCCTCCACCTTCGCTCCACATACCCCTTCCTCTCGCTCCTTCATCACCCGTTTCTCAACCTCTTCCTCTTTCACTCCTTTTGTCACCCGAAACCAATTATTCTCTCTCTTCTGCCCCCTTCACAATGTCAAGCGCTGCATACTCACACACGATCAAACGCACACACACACACACACACACACTACGCATACAAACACACACTTTGACGCTCCGTACCGCTCTCCTCTCCCCGTCTAAGTTGCTCCCTATTTCACTCACTCGCTCACCCAGTCGTATTTTTCAATGGTGGCTTTTGTCCCTTTCATCTCCTCGAAAACAAAGGATTCTTGTGCACTACAGGACAGAGGGAAGGAGCGGGATGGAGAGCCGGGCGGAGAGGAAGAGATCCTAACCTTGAGTGTGGTCGCCAAACGAGTGGGAAAAGTCATTTCACAAGAGAGGGAAATAAATCAGTGTTACTGTCAGCGAGGCTGATCCACCACTACTGTTTTGGCTCTAATGTAACTTCTTTGTCCATTTCACAAGACTGCTTACTGTCGTTACTCCTAAAGGATAAGAGCAGTGATATTCTGTGTTTTTGCACGGGATGACATGTTTATAACGACAAACCTCGGCACAATCCCACATATCGATCCTCCTGACAGAAATATTAACATTTGCACCAAATCTGTATTAATACGCACCTGAAAATAGTGCCAGCAAATGAGTATTTGATTTGTTTTAAAATCTGCATTAACCAATATTTTTTTTACATAAACGGTGGATTAAATGACAATGTGTAATAAGACACAAGCGTTTTAGACTAAAACGGAGCTAAAAGGAGAATAAATATTGGATTGTGGTGGCCAGAAACATGAATAAAAAGATGCTAATGTGTCTGCTGGATAGCTAAATAGGCCACAAGTTTGCTACAACAACTTTATAAATCGATAATATGTCAATATTGTTTTGACATCTTGCTGTGCTGCCCCTCAGTGGCCAAAAATCTCATTTGATACTAAACAATCCTCAGTTGGAACAAATAGACTTTGGCCAGAGACAGGATTGGGAAGTTGGAAAGCATTTAGAGCTGAATAATAAGAAAAATATAGAATAACAACCGCCTTGACCTGTAAAAAGCGAGCGAATAAATCAACATACGTGCATCGCTCAGCTGCTACATGTCATGTGTAAGCTCCTCGCTTTGCAAACCAAACATTCCTTTGCACAATAAATGGTATTGTTTTGCGTTCGAACTGTTCAAAAGGTCTATACGTCCGATACACGAGTGTGTGTTTACTGTATGTGTAGGCAGGAGCTCCGCAGGGTTCAGAGTTCAGCTGGAGATGGACACGGCCAATCACATGGGCCTCCTCTTGACCACGCCTCCCTCCCCTCTCTCCCCCTCCATATCTTAGTATTCAGAGCACAGACATCAACACAGATCTCTATTCATTCACTCAGTGTGAGCTCCAGCGTGGAGAGAGAGAGGAGAGAGAGAAGGGTCAGAAAGGACAGGAAAGGACAGAGCGTATCAGATCGTCTTGGTTCTTGGGCTTTTGTTTGTGTTGTCGTGTTTTTTGGTTTTGTTGTGTTCGCTCCGGAAAGCAGAGGCAGTTTGAGACAAAAGGGCCATTTAGTAAACAGCGAGTGAGATCGAGGGAGAAGGAAAGAAAAAGGATGCGGAGAAAGAGAAACTGCAGCCCAGATGAGGGTAAAAAAACTCGACAGAGTGGACAGGGAACGACTCAGACAGTGACAATAAGTGTCCGTGGCACTCGAGGGTGGGCTGGCGTCTCATTATGTCAATATACTCCTGACCCTTTGAGACCCTCAGACACTTGGACACTGATCCATCTCATCCCATTATTATCTGACACGCATTCACTCGGCACGTGTTAAATGACAAGAAGCACTTAGCTCGAGTGAATGACCTCATTCAAGTCAGCCACAACATGTTTGATTAATAACAGGGCTGCAACTATTGATTGTTGTCATCATTAGTTAGTTACAAGTTCAACCGCACCATGTTGAGCCGATCTACATGCAGAATCGACGCTCTCTGAAGTAGTAAAAGCTTTTAAATAACTTAGCAACAGGGGACTTTTATTGTGAAGAATTTATAGGAAATTAAACTAGTTAATCATCAAATGTGCTGAGCTTTGTTAGCAGCGGTTCTTCGATGGTACTGCGGGGAGGAAGAGCCTTTACAGCTGATCCTTGGACGACTCAAGACAAACGCATTTGCTCATACAAATACTGGGTTATTGTGCCGAGTCAAACTGAGATAAGCTGGGCCAGCACGTGTATGTAAAAACCCCATATGTGTCGTAGTCTGGTTAGGTTTAGGCACCAAAACTACTCGGTTAGGTTTAGGAAAACATCACGGTTTGGGTAAATATAAGTCGTTTCAAAAAAGTCAGCCTTGACTTACAGTTACACACGAGATCCTGAGTGAAAGTCAAGTGTTTTCAGTAGCATCCCCGATCCAAAGAAGGCTTTCCACAAGATTTAGAAACCTATTGTGCCTTCAAAGACCATCGGCCACTGATGCCGGGTGATAAGGCCTTGCTTGCAATCGGCGTTGCAGTTCATCCCAAAGGTGTTGGATGTAGCTGAGGTCAGAGCTCATGTTTTTTCCACACTAAACCAGGAAAATCATTTCTTTATGACCCTTGCTTTGCGCACATATGACTCTATGTGGTACCAAGAGTACACAAAAGTCAACAAACAGGAGTGCTCACTGGCTTTTCTCTAGAGTTTCCTACAGCTGACAACTTGTGAAAAAGTAGATCTAACAGAATGCACATCTGCATGTCACATCTGGTGCTAACGCCACATAATTGAGGTCTCTATTCAAGAAAAGACAGGCATTGAAGGGTTGAGTACAGAAACAGCTTTCAGCAAATTAAAAGAGGGTGGTCCAGTAGAACATCCTTGACTCAAATTTAAAGACATCATTTTCTTAATCTTCCTCATGTGGAGTAACAGTCGCCAGTGTCTCCTCATCTCGATTCAGTAGCCGCCTTGTGCAACCGACACGTGAATGTGCCTGCACGTTCAAGCTTTTAATGTGAAAGAGCAGCTGTGCCTTCATGCTGAAAGGAGGCTTTTATTTTGACAAAGCCAGCTGCCTCCAGTGAAAGGGGGAAAAGGGGCTTAAATGGACCACCGTGGACAGCCACAACACTGTCCAGTTGAAAAAATGTGCCTCTAATCCCCTTCTTCCTCTTCTTCTTCTTCTTCTTCTTCTTCTTCTTCTCCTCCAAAATGTTCCACTCTGTCATTTTTCTCATTCATGCGGTGATGAAATGTTCTCTCTTTTATGTTTTTCACACATCCTGCACCTTTTCATATGGACTCACCTGCTGTTCACTTGATGTTACTGTCCAGACAACCCACTCTTCTTCTTCTCCTTACCTCCTGTTGTCTCCTCTTTCTGTCTCCGACCCCCTGTAGCACCAGCCATGACCTCAGCCACTCCACCCTCCTCTGAGGGCTCCTCCCCTCAGAAAGTATGCCACTCCCAGACGCAGACCGATATCACCAAGCCCCTGCTGGGCTCCACTGGGGGGGCTGGAGGTGCTGGTGCAGGTGGAGGGGGAGCGGGAGCTGGAGGGCCCAATGCTCTGCGTCGGAGGCGCCGCGTCCTCTCCAAAGACGGACGGAGCAATGTACGCATCGAGCACGTAAGCGGACGAGGGGCGCTGTACCTCCGTGACCTCTGGACGACGTTCCTGGACATGCAATGGCGCTACAAGTTCTTCCTGTTCTCTGCCACCTTTGCTGGGACCTGGTTCGTGTTTGGGGTGCTTTGGTACCTGGTGGCAATGGTGCATGGAGATCTGCTGGGTAAGAAGGAGGAAGCGTGGATGCACTGTAAAACCTGACAAAAATCAACTTTAAAAACTTTAAAAAATCAAGAAAAGTAGACTTATAATTTTAAGTTGTTAAAACCTTTTAGCTCATACAACTTGTGTTTATATGGTCTACTTTACTTGGTAATTCTGAGGTGATTGGTTTCCTTTTTTTTTTTAAAGTAAAGTCACTTTACAGTGCAATGTCAGAGGAGAAAAGCAGGAAACCCTCTTGCCCTCATCATCATCCAAACATCGACGTCATGTTTTCACAATAAGAAAATTAATAAATTAGATCAGAGATCCTCATGAAATGCCCCAGCAGCAGCAGTAATATTGATTTCACATGGTAAACAAAGATGATGATGGTAAAACATTAGCATGTTAGCATGGCCATTGTGAGCTTGTAAGCATGCGGATGTAAGCATTTAGCCCAGAGCTCTATTCAAGTGCAGCCTTGCAGAGCTGCCAGCATGGCTGTAGACTCTTCTGCTGAACAACCTTTAAAAGTACGTGAGACGCCTTGTAATGACAATCTGCTCTTTCAAGGACAACTGTTGACCAAAAAGAGGAAAACTAATACAGAAGGAAAGATATGACTAACTGGTATTGATCATAAATCAGCCATCCCACAGATATATATAGTCATTTAAAAGTCTTTATATTGTTGTTTTAACCACATACATAAACAATTCAGAGTAATAAAACACCTTTATAACTGTTAGATAACCCAGATGTTGCTGAAGGCCTGGAGGCCATGAACCAAATTGTTTCTCTTGGATTTTGTAAGTTTTCCACGAGCTGAAGAAAATATTTTATGCCGTGAACAGATTATAATTGAGTTAGCAAAGATCTTTGAGGGTCCAAGCTGAAATCATGCAATGACAAAAAAAAGAAAAGAAAAAAAGCCTTTACCCATGTCTGCTGGCTTTTGAACACCATGACGTACAAGCACTTTTTTGTGAATGACTACACAATGAAGACACACAGGAATACTAATTCTCACCGCACAAAGAGCATGAGAAAGACCTGGCAGGACACTGAGAGAGGGAACAAAATGTTCCTTGGTAATTTGTTTACATCCTCGGACCGAAGATCTGCTTTTCTTCCCCTCCGTTCTCCAGAGTTCGACCCCCCCTCCAACCATACCCCATGTGTGATGGAGGTGAAGACCCTGACGGGAGCCTTCCTCTTCTCTCTCGAGTCTCAGACCACAATTGGCTACGGCTTCCGGTGCATCACCGAGGAGTGTCCTGCCGCCATTGTCCTGCTCATCTTTCAGCTGGTCATCACCATGGTGATGGAGATCTTCATCACGGGAACCTTCCTCGCTAAGGTACCAGTGGGGGGAACTTCTACAATCCGACAGATAGAGGCTCATTAATGGAAAAATTTGGATTAAAGTGGGGATGCACGATCTCTAATGTGGTTATAAGAAAATGTCTTGGAGTCTGCCAAGCTCCAAATATGGGCATGTTTTCCATCCGGCGGAAACTATGTCGAGTCCTGCTGTGATTTGGTTTATCTCCTTAAATCTATTGATGCTTCTCTCCTTTACTGTTGGAGTTTGACATACTTGGAGGGACTTTGTGGTGCATTCAGGTGCACATCTTAAACTTTGAGACATGTTTTCCTCCTCTCGTAGGTCGCTCGTCCCAAGAAGAGAGGCGAGACGGTGAAGTTTAGTCAACACGCGGTCGTGTCAAATCACGAGGGTCGGCCCTGCCTCATGATCCGAGTGGCCAACATGCGCAAAAGCCTGCTGTTAGGTTGCCAGGTACTGTATGCATTCATTTCTGTATCATTTCAAGTATAAGCAAGCACTGTAGTCTGCTGGAAAATGTGTTTGTGTTATGAGTCACATCCTGTTGATCAAACCCTTTCAAGCTCTTTGAATGCTCGCTCAACTGTAATGATCTACCCGGTGAGAAATACAGTCAATGACACATTCAGTGACTGAGCATCAGTCAATAGTCGTCTCAGTCGACTTTAATGAAGACACCGGCCATTGCAGGTATTAAACCTGAGGCCTTTTGGTTACAGGATGCCTTCTGCAACCTCTTGGCTGCATTTACTGACTCCATCTTGGCTCCCAGGTGACGGGGAAGTTGCTTCAGACGTCCCTGACGAAGGAGGGCGAGACGGTGCGGCTGGACCAGCGCAATGTGCCTTTCCAGGTGGACACGTCCAGCGACAGCCCCTTCCTCATCATCCCCCTGACTTTCTACCACATCATTGACGAAAACAGCCCCCTCAGGGCCTGGGCGGCGAAAGGTAGATCACGGCTCTCGTGAAACAGTCAGTGTCTTGATTTGAAATCACAGCTTGGGAACAACTGTACGCACATTGTTGGAATAACTGTGTTTGTACATGTAGGTGTGTTGGTATTTACGGTCATGTGCTGCACAGTTGGGCTGGTTTGGCACTGGAGGAGAGGGTTTCTCTGGCTGGAATGTGTGTGAGAGAGATGGCCAGAGACACCCCTCATTAGAGCACAATGCCGTACAGTCCGGGGTGCTGACACGAAGCCCGCACAGATCCACTTACAGCAGCACAGAGCTCTCAGCACTGAAAGCCTCAAAGGACTTGTGATCGCTGTGTTATTTATACTCATCTACTGTAGACGGCTTCTTTCATTTCTTTCCATGGTCTCACGTGACATGATTTTTTGATTTGTTATTATCTTTTCCTTTCCTTTCCTTACACATAACACCGACCATAGTACTACAGCACATAGTTATACAGTAATCCCTTTCTAAGTACCAACTGTAACAGTTGCCAAGTTCTGTTGCCGGCTTCCTGGTGTTGCTTCATCTCCAGGAAACGATACCTTAAAGCACTCATACATAGAACTAGAAAGAGACTGCAGATCTGTGTCAGTGTGTGTGCAAGGGAGTTATCTGCTATCTGATGTCATTGTGTTGGTGTTGTTTCTCGAACATCATAATTAATGTTGCTCCTTGACCTTCATTTCAATTTATGACGACAAAGTGCGACAAAATCCACTTCTGGTGCAAACTTTCACGGCTGAATGGGTTACGTATAGGCAGCAGGCCACTAGTCTCGTCTGCTCTGTGCGTGTTTCTGTCACAATGCTTAAGCCAATACACAGATTTGATTGGCTTATTAGCGTCGTCTGAGTGATTAACAATGCATGCCTTTGGTCTGTGAGTTTCCTCGGACGCTTCAGCTGTAAAGAGTAGAAAATCTGGGCCGGTTAAAACACAAAATCTGGGACATTACAAAACACTATTGGTCAGTTGTAGCGATGGTTCTGAAGCAACATTAACTATCGTGGTCCAGAAAAAAACACCAATATTATCAGATCGTGCTGGTATTTACATCCAAAGACATGATTTATACCACCTAAGAACTGATGACTGTCTTGGATGAGTTGTGAAACACCTTTTAGTTACAAAAAAAATTAAAAAAAGGTTAAAAAGTGTGTGGTAGCCTGTGTGGCAGTCTGGTGTGATCTGGGATAACACCTCCTTGTAATTCTGTACAGGATAATTACATCTAGCTCATGGATGGATGGATGGTTGACTGCTTGGATGGGACATTTTAAATAGTTGGACATACATGATAATACTCACGGCTGAGCACACTTCTGTGCATACTGAGTCTTTGAATAGAGGTTTCGAGCTCCCTGCAAAGCTGTCTTTATGTTCTCAACATGTACTAAATGAATGGGACCTTCAGTTGGGAACAGCTCTGATAGGAACATTGACTGGTTTCTAGTGCAACAGTGTGTGAATCTTGTCGACATTGTGTGATATGAGTCACTGAATCAGGAGGGCAGGACACTGTGGAGATGGTCTACAGAAGAGGGAGCTGAGCTGAAACCACTGAGCTTGAATACGATATATATGTACCACTGTAGCCCGCAAACTCTCTGTGCACACTGTGAGAAACACCATGGATGACTCATTCAGAGGCTTTATTTTCTATTGAACTGAACTCGAAACCGATTACAAAGAAAATGCTTGTTGGTTGCGGAAGGTGGGAGGTGAGAAACAGGTTTATAAATGTTTCACAGGAACAGGTGATGGCAGAGACTGAAACAACCGGAGAGTTAGTGGTTAGAGGTTTGTGGCAGACAAGAAAGGTCTCCAATTATTAGTCATCCTGACAATTTCGTTTTATGTTATCATGCTAACTTTAGCCAGTTAGCATAAAACATGACGTATGTAAGACGGCTGGTTGAAATGTCATCAGGATTGCACATATGTGGTCAACCACAGTACTTGACAATTGAGATTTTGACCTGATGGTGGTGCTACATGAAAATTAGGTGGATGAATGTAGATGAGGCCTTTGCACCGCCCATTGTAGGCCGATATCGAGAATCCCTCAACCAAGTTGGTTGCAGTGTGTACAAGCGGTTGCGAAACGTGGTGTTTTTTTCCCTGGTGTGAGCGTTACTGGGTCTGGGTTAGGGTAAGGACTGTTTAGACAGATGACAGAGTCTGCATTCTGAGTGAGGCCTGTTGATGCAGGTGTGTGCTTGTTTCAGTGCATGTGTCCTTTGTGTGGTTGTGGTGCTAATGAATGAATGAAAGTATATTCTGCATGTGTTTTAAAAATATATATATACAACATCGATGTTGCAGCTTTACTGTGAGTATTCGCATTTCAGACATGAGTTCCTGAAGTGTTTGTATGTGTGTGTTTTGTGTGTGAGAGCTGTGTTCTTGGAGGCTGTGTGTAAGTGGGGAGTTTTTATGTTTTGGAAATTTCAGGATGTGTGTGTGTGTTTTTGTGCATCTTGCCTTACACACATGAATCCCTTACTGAATGAGTCGATCTGTGACCTGGACATGCATGCTTTTAAATCCTCTGCGATTGGACGGCTAAAATAAAGTGCAGGCTGAATACAACAATTCAAACTCAAAGACAACACGACTCGTCGCTACAGGTGCAGTCGCTTTAGCTTGGAAAAGCACCTTTTGGACAGTGCATTCGGGCCATCATGTGTCATCATCATGAGAAGAGGAGCGTCCGCCAGGCACACTGTACCATTGGAAAACAATGGTTTTGCTGGCAGTGTGTTTCTAGTGATGTGTCTTGCATGATTGGTTCCACTCATTTGAGCTTATTTTAGGTCACTGTTGTGGTTTTCTGCCCAACTGAGGTCTCATCAGCCGTTTCCAACTGTACCAGCCAGCTGTCTAAACGGAAAGGCTCTAAAAACCTACTGTACTCTATCTTTCCATCATTGATCAGCAAATACAGCATCTAGCTGGTAAACACAGTGGAGAATATTGTAGCTAAATAGCCAGATAAATCCTTCAGTCGAGTGAATATTGGACTTGAATTTGTCAGGCTGCAATCAAATAACTCAAAATGAATAAGAATGTTGTTATATGTTGGCTACATGCTTAATTAAGCTCATACATGTGTTTTCAGCTTATTATGCTGCCCCCAAGTGGCCGGTTTTTAAGTCCTCTACTTTGAGGTTGTTGTTTTCTTGGTTTTCTATTTAACCTAAAGTCTCCTCTGTCCTCCAGGCGGTGGCTGGACAGACCCGGAGCTGGCTGACTTTGAGCTGCTGGTGATCATGAGCGCCACGGTCGAGCCGACCTCTGCCACCTGCCAGGTCCGAACATCCTACCTTCCAGATGAGATCCTGTGGGGCTACGAGTTTCCCCCCGTCGTCTCCCTGTCTCCCTCAGGAAAATATGTGGCCGATTTCGCCTTCTTTGACAAAGTGGCCAAAACCAAAACCCCACCCCTCTTCAAGCAGTCCCTGCCACCGAGCCCGCCATCACAGGCATCGCGTTACCACGGTGGCAAGGAGGATGGGAAGGATCCAGAGAAGATGCGACTGGAAGAGACCTACAGGGGGGAAGAGAAGGGGCGAGAAAGGGGGCGCGTCAGAGATAGCAGCCCACTGAGTGTGCGTATTAGTAATGTGTGAGGGAAGACAAAGAGACAGGAAGTGGTTTTGGAAAGTTGATGTGAAACTGAGATATGGTAAAGCTGCTCAACAGTCACTCATGTAAAACATCTCCCTCACTTGTACATGAAACACTCACAATATGCATATATGTACTGTGGAAAGTGGAACACCTTGGCCCCTTAACCACACGCAGACACACTGCCAAGATGCTACTGTAACCACAAGTCTACAGAGGACACACTGAAGATAACTGTGCCTGCAACCAACCTCGAACAGAGCAAGTTACAAACTCAACATGTACAAATGTACAGCACCAAATCAAGTCATCCATTTTCTATACTTATATTCATTTGTATTTTTTGGAAAGGACTTGGTTTAACAACTGGAGGATACTCAACACTGCAAAAATCTCCGTCAAAAGCATCCGTCAGGTAATTTCCAGTATACCTAATTCAGTCAAGGGTGCCAGAAATAACTCCACCTGTTTCCAGTAGAAATCAACACGCGTGAAGTATTTTCGATAAACGAGTGTCTCGTGCAGGTGTGTCAAAATAAATTGAAAATGAAATATCATGTTTCATAATACACAACTGTTAATAACTCAGTTTCTTTCCATACTCACTTTGTCTTCAGAAACTTTGATTTCAGAAAATAGAAAATGCTGATATCTATTGGAAACAGGTTAAAATATTGTCACCATACTTTCCCCCCTATTTTATGAAAGTAAGAACCCAGTTACAGGCTAAATAACTTGACGAGAGGATTTTTGCGGTGTACTTGAAGGTCTGACGTGTTAATCACTGAATCAGAGTACTGTTTTTTTTTTCCTTTTTTAATTAATAAAATACCTGCAACAGGTGGCGAAAATACTGGAACCATATTATTTTTTTAACAAAGGATTTTAAAGGAATGTATCATATTTTATGTACCCAGTAGTTTCTAACAACCTCGTTACGTGCTGCACCTGAAAATATTGTGGTGTCTGATATGAATGTTTTTTTCTCGTTTACTGGGGTAAATATCTTTAGTAATATTACTAAAAGCACTTTAACTTGAAGGAAAAGTGGCATTTCACACACACGGGGAATAACTGAACTAACTTTAATGCACTGTAATACATGATTAAATCTTGTAGTTATGTTTGGGGCTTTTGATGCTTGAAAATGGGTAATTTTGTGAGTGTGATAATACTGTTTGTATGAACTTTTTTGTGAACTGCCTTAAATTTCATGTACAGTATGTTTGTGTGTGTGTCAATGTACCTCTGTACAGTGTATAAACATATTTTTCCTACATTCTTCATTTCTATATATACTGACATTTGACACACATTTTAAATATACCATATTAATTGTTCTTAATGCACAATGTTATATCTGTAAAGTACAGACCACTCAACTTTATATTGCTGTAATTTCTTTTTTTTATATGGTGGTAATGAAGGTACCTGTGGATTCTGCCAATGTGTGTTTAATCACCTGCCTGTTTGTATTAGATAAGTACATATATTTGGCTAAATCTTTTACTCTTGATAGAAATGGCGACAGACGCATCAAAATAAAATCAAATTATGGTACATGTTCAAAGGGACGAGTTAAGCTCCTTAATGTTGATGTTGAAAAAAATACAACATTTGAATTTTAAGTAAATTAATCAGGAATACATCAAAGATCAAGATATATATTTATATATATATAAAGATAGAGATAGATTGAACCTTTTTCTTTATTTTAAGGCTTTTTTGTTTGAATGGCCACCAAAGCATGCTATTAAAAATTTAATATATGATATACCTGAAGATTTGTTATAAATTTGTGATCTTGATAATAACTTTGAGATGAAGTGCCACTGTTCGAATCAAATCTTTATCTGCTCCAGACGAGCCCTTTGAGAGCGTTCAATGTGTTTCAGTTTCACTGTCTGGTGAGTGGTTCTGCTTTTTTATACTGTACAGCCTACTTTATAGTGATCATGATACTCAAAGCTCATCGGCCTAACTTTTTAAGTAAGCACTTTTTAAGTGGCTCTTTTAATAAATGAATTATTTACAACATGTTTGCCTGTGTTTCCATTACATGAAATGATTCCTGTTTTAATTGCTTCCACAGGTGAATATACAATATGAAAGATTCAAGGCCTAAAGAAGCCTGCTAAAATTTTTTAAATCATTGTCACACTTAATATGACTTAGGTCTTATGGAGTATTTTATATTATTGTGCTTTAAATTGCAATAATTTCATTGAAAGGAGCAGTACCTATAATTTCCATATTAACACTATATTGGTGTCTTTTTATCCAGTGTTAACCAAGCTAGCCATAGCCTTAAAATGCCAGTTTAAAGTCACAGTAGCTAGCATTTAGCTAATAACAGTAGCTTAATGTTAGCTGAATGCTAAGTGAGCCACTGGCCTACGAGCTAAAAAGTACTACAGTTGCATTGCACGGATAAGCTGTTTACTGAAGTTAGTGCACTAACCAGTTAGCCCCAGCCCATCCTGTCTCGATTGTCCGATAGCTTCCTGTAGTTTCAACTCCTGGGCTGTCCGAGCCATGAGCTATTTTGCTAACGGTAGATAGCTCCAGCGGGGTCATCCCTATGTTCCCACAGCCCAATGTTCCCACATTTCTAAGAATTCATGGTTAGGGAAGGGGAAGAGGCTTTTAGGGTTAGGGTTAGAGAAAGGGAAGGGTTAGGTTTAGGGAAGTGGAAGTGGTGGGAACATAGGGCTGTGGGAACATAGGCACGCTCCTGCTCCAGCTAGCAAAGAGCAACCTCTTAAAGTTTTGTAGCCATGTTTCGAATTCAGGCCATATTGTACAAATAACACCTTCAATGCTAACATGTGCATAGGTACATTCCTGTAAATTAATAAATGGATTGATTTTCTTATTTTATTTTAAATACAGTTAAAGGTATAATATGGAGAATGAGCAGAACACCGCCATCTAGTGTCTCGAGGTCGTAGTCGCAACAACAAAAAATAATTCCAGCAGTCGGGTTGCCAGGTTCGTGATTGGTGAAACGCAGTCATGTGACAGAGCCTGTGTTGGAAGTGTCTCCATCAAAACATAAACAAATGGAGTAAATGTAGCTCGTTACTACCCACCTCTGCAGCCAGAACAGAGCAACATTCATTTACAAGTTTAATACGCGGATCGGACCGGGTCGGGTCTTTACTCTGACACCAATGAAGCAGCTTGGAAACTGTTTAAACGGGCGATCGTGGGATGCAATGAAGGAGTTTAACGGCTTCAAAACGCACGCCGAAATGGCTACGTTTCTCCTCGACCGGTAAGCTAACTTTAATGTTTACTTAGCTGTAACGGCTAACGCTAACGGTAACTGTCAGTCAAACTGCTCTGCAATATGGTGCGATTTGCCGGAGGGGATGAGTTCAAACGGGCTCGAACAGACCCGGCCCAGTAGCCTACAGGAGACCGGAGTCTGTTCGAGCCTGTTTGACTGACAGTTTGATTGACAGTTACCGTTAGCGTTAGCCGTTAGCGTTAGCCGTTACAGCTAAGTAAACATGAAAGTTAGCTTACCGGTCGAGGAGAAACGTAGCCATTTCGGCGTGCGTTTTGAAGCCGTTAAACTCCTTCATTGCAGTCCATTGACTCCATGCTTGGCCTACCTATGTTGACCCTCGACTTTGCCCTTCTCTGGTCACTCAGCTGCTGAGATAAATAACGCTGTCTTCTCTGAGGCTCCCAAACAGCTGCATTAGCAAACTCCATCTCACCCAGTGCCAGCCTACAGTAGCTGCGGCGGAGCAACTGGCAACCCGCAATTTACAGCCACTATTGGCTGGTAAAATGTAAACAGAACGTGACAGAAAGTCATTGTCGAGCCCGTCAAAAATGTTAAAAATATTAATTTAGACTAAAAAAAAAATTTTTATGGAAAAGCAATACTTTCATTCTGTACCCCTCAAAACGCCCCGTGGATGTATTATTTTTAAAAAAATATTGCTTTTAATAAAAATTCTACATATTCAACCTTTAAGTAGAATAGTCAAGAGATGATTTTATAAAACCTATTTTCACATAAAATGAGAGACTCAAATAATAATCCAGTTAAAATCATTATTGTTGAATATATGGCTATAAATAAGAAACACAGATCACACCTTTAATTTGAACCGTTGGTTTATAACGGTCACTATCACGGTCAGTGACTGACAGCTGCTGTGACCTACATTAGGTGAAGGGGCGGGCTTTACGAACGAGGACGCGAAAATGGCGGCTCCCGGAGGTCGGAGGGTGTTCAAGAAACGCAGCAAAAAATAACAGCAGCAGGTAGGGATGACAACATACGCTTTTTTCGGACCTGAGGTGAGTAGTTTCGCTTGTGGTTAGCGCTTGGTGTCTGTATTGTACCGAAGTCTGCGAGTAAGCAAGTGAAAATGTGTAGCTGTTAGCCTTCAAGCTAGCGGGAGTTACGATGCTAACTGCTTAGCTTAGGCTAAACGTAGGCTGCCAGTTAGCCTGCCTGCTTTGAGTTAGCTAGCTTCTGTGGCTACTAAGCCATGTAATAAGTGATGGACTCGTGTGTGGATATAATGCCAGGTAGAGGTGGAGGCGACAGGTAAAGCTTCAAGGGTCCTCTGAAGAAGTGCTAAATGAAGTCATCACCTAATTTGCATGATTAGCCATGTGCATGTACTTGTAATGGACGCTGTAGGAGAGAGGAATAACGTCGTGGGAGAGACAACGTGAGTAAAAAACACCTTTTAATATGGAAGAAATGTAAGAATAACATAAGAAAACTTTATATTTACATCCTGACTGTAAGCCAGGGCGGGATCAGCCGTCTTGCTTTGCGCATGCGCGTTTCATTCGCAGTCTGGACGCGGAGAGGTGAACGTCTCCTGCTCAGACTGCAGCTTGGAGGGACCCGCTGCTCGTTGGGAAGAGTAACGATACGTGCTTTCACGTCAGAGTCTCCTAAAGTCTGCAATAACGCCAGAAAGAGTCGCTAGATTAGTCGCTAAGTTTGCAACACGGAGATTTCAGCCTCTGCTGCTGTCTGCAACGCCCATTTCCTCCTCATAAGCTCTCTCTGGGGTCGAAATATAACCAAGTAAACTCATTTCTTTCTCTTTCCTTGGTTGCATACGTGCCCACTTCATGTGTAACTTGGCTAAGTGCAGTGCTGTGTTTTTTTATAGGTAGGTATTTTCATGAGCTGTCAAATCCAATGTTACTTCCTGGTTGAGGTCTGCAGTCAGCACTCACCGGTGTCTTTACTTATGAAACGGCACTATTTAAAGTTGTCTTCACCATATCGTTATCTGCTCATATGATAGTAGTGTTCAGTCGCCTCATGTAATGTGCATCAGTGTGTGTTTTGTAACATCACGGTTCTCATGTCAGAAAAAACATGCATTTTAAAGTAATTTGCTTTTTCTTTTAGATGTTTTTGTATTAGTGCCAGTGTCCAGTACTTTGGCAACTCCCCATGATAGTACATGAACATGTTATGCAAAATTCACCAGTCATCCCCATTTAATTATAACCATGGTACTTTTTTTTTTCTCTTTTAGGTCTGGCTGTAGTTTCCATGATTTCAAAATCCCCCGGTGATGATGTCCTCTGCAGGTAATTTCTGACTCATAATATCACACATGGCTAATTCCCTTACAGTAAATTGTAGGTTTGGAAATGACAATTTGAACTTTGGAATATGTCTTTAGATGCAAAACAAATGTCCCTGCCTGTCTGAGTGCAAGGCTGACAATGAGCAGCTGTGCAAACCTGCTCTGTTTCCTGCATCAGCCACAAGAAACCCCCACAGTCACGTTGTTTGTTATTCACAGCACATTTCAAAAACCCAACTCAAACCCACAGGTAACCGATAGGCTTACAACAACCCGTGTTCACATATAAACACTTTCACAAACAGAGAGAAGGAATGATTAAAACAAATGAGTAAAATCTCAACTTCTGCTGTTACAGTATAAGAGTGGCGATACAATTGCAGGAGAAAGACTGTGCTCAAGTAATAATCTCTCCAAAATCGGCTACGCCAGCCATTTAACAAAGACACTAAACATCAGAGAAGTAATGCATGGGAGCATTTTGGTTTTGTGCTCATAAGTCTAAAAGTAGACACAAAGTCTGGTTTATCTGATGCATTGTCTCTAAAATGAGGTGAACAAGGGACATAACGACGTCAGTTTGGGGATTTGGAGCCTGTGGGGGTTTCACTCAAATGAATTTAAACAAATTACGTGTTAGCTTTGTTTCAGTGGAACCTGATTTTTTTTTTTTTTTTTTTTTTTTTAGAAAGTCACAGCTGCACTGTCTGCCATTTCCTGCCCTGTTGATTACAATATCTTGCATCTGCTCTCATTGCATTGCTATATTCATAGGTTGCCGCAACCATCAAATACATGTACTTAGTTTCCTGTCAACAAGTTCAGATTCAGTTACATTACATGCAAAAATTTGCGCGGATTGACAATGCTCCTTCTTCTGAGTTGTTGGATTATTGCGGGTAAGATGAACACGCATTGTATTGTCATTTGCATGTTTTTATGAATTTCCAGAACCAGTTAATCAGTTTTTGTAACTATTTATATTACGCTTCATACGTTTAGTCGGCAGAGCTCAAAACTGATTTGATTGTTTTAGTTTACATCCATGTTTATGACATGTCAAAGGATACTTGTAGTCACATTATTGCTGATGTAACATGTAATATGTTGTAATGTATCTTCCTTAAAATGGATCTTATTCCTACCAGGCATTACAGCAGAGGACTCACCAACGAGGCACTACCGCCTGAAAAACAGCTCATTTTGTCTACGATTTGGGAATTCATCGCAAGATGTTATGTGGACTTTTAATGAGCACATTATTGTTTTATATCAAAAAGTCACAACCAACACAGACAGAGTGGAATATAATCCGAGTGACATATCCTTGTGTATCAAAAACGTCAATGAGACGGACAGTGGCATCTACAAAATAACATTTGTCAGTGGTCAAATGAAGCAACTAACGGTGATCCACATGCTAACAGTTGAAGGTAAGTTCTATGTAGTTCTTTGTCTTTAGTTGGCATTTTTGTCTTCTTGCCCTGTAGATTTAATTTTTAAATTTTTAAAAGATTGCTATGGGTTTCCTAGCAATACAGAGTTTCTTTACCTTCCAGTGTTTATCTAAAGACCATTTTTAAGGTTGCTGACATGAACATATGACCTGTAATTAAGCTAACCTCACCCTTTTTAAATGGATATACTTTTTTCATTGTGACTTCAACCACGTTCTACAGTCCAGTAAAGTAAAGGTCACATAAAAATCTAAGTAAAGTGGTAGTCCCTATTCATATTCATGTTCATATTAGTATTTCATGTTATTCTCCTCTTGTTTCAGCTCTTTCATGATGTCAGTTTTAAGAGTTTGATGTTTTTAAATGTTTGATAAAAAATAAGGCTCTGACCCAGCTGTAAGCACACCTAAACTTGGTGTGCTTACAGCTGGCTGCTAACAGGCTTTATAGGCTGCACTACGCATAAAAAAAACAAACAAACCCAATGCAGTTATACATGCAGACATAGTGGAGACAAATGCGCACTTCATGTTATGAATTATGTGCACTTGTATTGAACAGGAAGCTAGGTACAATATACCTGAGGCCTTTGAAATGTTTTGTTGATGCTGTGATTCGAACTAGTTGCCACTAGAGGGTGCTAAATTATCAAATGCCTTTAATCTAAATGATCTGCTTGGGTGTTGCAGACAGTGTTCCCAGACCTGTGATCTGGATGTCACCAATGCACTCGAACCTGTCTGCTGGACTCTGCAACATCACAGTCAACTGCTCCGTCCAGGATAATTGGATGTGGTCTGTCTGTGATGAAGACAGTTGCAGACCATATCAGAGATCATTCGGGAACATTAACATCACCATTACTCCTCAGGACAGATCTATTGTCTGCAGTGTCAACAACCATGTTAGCTCAAGCAATGCTTCTGAAAGCACACAGGCAGCATGTAAGTATAGTGTGATGTTTTTAAGCAGAACTTAAATTCCAAAATTATAATTTATGTTTATTTCTGTACTTCTGTTCATTTTTGGCCATGACGTAATCATTTTAAAAATCCAGTTGTGGTTATTGTCTGCTAAAATGTTTCTTCATTTCTTTGCAGGCTTTGATAAATATAGTCCTAAACCAGAAGAGACACCACAACCATCCTTGTGGAAAGTAATAGTTTTTATAGTGTGTATGTGTGTCTTTGCATGTATTGTCTTTTTGGCTATAGTGTACTTTTCAACAGGATATAAACGCCATCAGGTAAGCCAATGTTGATAAGTAATATTCAATTCAACTTTGTGATATTATTTTGAGAATGTAAAGTTGAATTTGATGGTGGGAGGTGTACTCCTTTTTAAAGTAATTGAATACATATTTTGCTGCATTTTTTCCAGGCACAGACATCTCCTGTTCTGCTAATTGCAAACGAGGCAGTGGAGGCACAGCCACAACCTGTAGCCAGAGTCTCTTCCTCGTCTTCCAGTGGCGCTGAGGCCTCTTATGAAAATGTAGATGCCGGACAGACCATCAGCCCAACAGAGCGTAGTCAGACCGTGGATACTGTCTACAGCTATTTACAAGCGCCGAATGCGACTGCCTCTGGTGCCAACAGTGACAGCATGGCTGTCCGAGCAGGATCAGCTTCACGGTCTGTTCCACTGGATGAGGCAAGGCAGCCTGCGCAAATTGACACAGTGTACAGTGTGTTGCAAAAGCCAAAAAATCTGAAGTCACAGCACAACCAATAGTTCAAACAAGAAGCAAAAGAGGTGAACAGGACAAGTGACAGAAGCCTGTTGCAAAGTGAGCATGCTGATACGGACATTCAGGCAATGTTTACTGTAAACTGGAGGACACATGCTTACAGATTATGCAGTTGTTGTTGTGTGTGTTTTGTTGTTGTATTTGTATTCTTGCAAGAGAGATAGTGAGCCTTGTGCAGATTATCAGATCTAATATTTTGCATCTTTCTAATTATCAACCGGTGTATTATTTTTTTTTTGTTTGCAGATAAAATAAATTCATTAAAAATGCACTTCTTTGGCTGTGATACAGTATGTGATCTGCAAAGTAAAACTAGAAACTAAAATATCAAATTTAAGGGAAGTGAAAAGTACAAAATGTGCCGAAAGCCAGGAGCAACACTTGTAAAGAGTCGATGTAGTCTGCCACAGTTGTTCTTAGCAATGCTGGGAAATTGGAGACATATACATTGACTGAATGATGTGACTCGACGGTGGCTCTCATGCCTGTGGGAAAAAGAAAACCGGTTGTTAAAAGGTTCACAGGTTGAACCGACTTTGAACCAGCACTAGCACCAGACCAGAACCAGCACTTGGTTCAGTTTGGTAGAAAAGGGGCATCAGTGTGTCAGTGGCAACGGTAAGCTACAGACTACCAGCTGAAAAATTTGAGTTTATACTTTATCACAAATAATTTCTATCAAATTGTATTTTCATAAGTTAAATATACAGAAGAGGATTCCTACAGTCATTGGTCAACATGTGTTCAAATGGTAAACTTTGTGTATAGAGCTGGAAGAGGAGACACAGTATTGCACTCCCTGCAGTGAATCTGTTTTCCCACACGTTTTATTATTTGATTGACTCATTAACAACTTTTTTATCCATATCTAGCCGACAAGTCAGTCTTCAACATAATATCTATTTATTCAGTGTCACTATTGTATGGTAATGCCCTTCTAAGAAAGGCCACACCACAGGGGGGTGCCAAACCACACTAACTGATACTGACACAATGCATGTGCTCCTTTTTGACCTCTGAGACGAGGGCGGCTGTAGTTAAGTCCCAGGATGCCAAGTCAAGGTTACCTGTGAGCCTCATTCTCATAAAGTTGTAGTCCTCTCTAAGTAATAATAACTTGGTTTTGGACGTTTAATGTTCTTTGACTCTTTTGCAGCTTAAAATGTCACCCTGCTTTACTTGACTCAACTTCTACCACAAGAAAAAAACAAAAAACACTTCTGAGGTGTGAATGATGACACTGTCTAATTCTTGCTGTCACAGTATCACGTCTGTATGTGTGAAACTGCACTGGAAAAATATTGCACTCATGCTGATGAGAACTGGCTTTGTGTGTTCCTTCTCACACGAAGACACGCTACAGTTTATTTTAGTATATTTTAGTATAACTCTGAGTATTTGCGGATGTAGTATTTGAAACAAAATTGTATGGGTGACATAGTGTACACAGGCCCACAGCAAAACACAGGCAGTGTAGATGCACAAACTGTCAGCATTTACTGCATTAAATGCACAAATACATGGTCTGACGTGCAATAATTACTGTTTTTAGGTACCAGGAAGAAACCTTTGCACAAGAGAAAAGTTGATATATAAAATTAACTAATAAAGTCTATAGCTTAATAAATAAGTTTGTTATATAATGTGTTGCTCAAGAAATCGATGATGAGTGTTGGAGAGGTCACATGATTTGTGAGGCTGCAGAGAGAGAGAGAGAGACCGTTTCCTTCCTGATATAGATTGGATCATCCTGTAGATTACTGCTGCCTCAGTCGGGAACATTTTGTCTGATAATTCTAAGAATTCTTCAGTTTTAATCACACAATTTAAAGGCAGTACTGTAGAGGAGAGTGTCTCCTCCCTCCAGCACATAATCTTTACATGGTCTCACTTTAAGGTGGTTTTGTCAGAACTTTACCCACAGGAAGTGACTGAGCTCGGAGAGAAACAGAAACAGTTCTCATGAAGAGAAGTGAGCATGAAGAGAGCAGAGAGCTGTGCCCTCTCACAGCTCCCCTCTGTTCCAATACTAGTAATCTGGCTCTGACTTCACAGGTTTTGTCATTTAGTGACAGTGAATGATTTAGCTGTCTCTAATGGTGCCAGTTTGCAAAAAAATTTAAGAGGACCATTATCAGGTTTCAAATCTGATCCACCATGAGAAAATATTAAGAAAAAACAGCAATTGAAAACCCCCTTAAATTTAAAATAAAGTGGCATAACACAGGTCTACTTTATGTAGAGACA
This sequence comes from Pagrus pagrus, assembly GCF_965226575.1. Classification (NCBI taxonomy): domain Eukaryota; kingdom Metazoa; phylum Chordata; class Actinopteri; order Spariformes; family Sparidae; genus Pagrus; species Pagrus pagrus. The sequence continues at coordinate 7,681,143 of NC_140204.1, read as the reverse complement.
GACATAAGTTTTAAAAAAATGTCAAACATACTACAAGAAACATTTAACTGGTTATGAAACAGTCTCAGTTATGGCTCTGTATGACCAACATAAGCAAACAGGACCATCAGTGAGAAGACTAACTGTTTCAGCCCAACTCAAATTGGATCAGAAATGAAATTTCTCTCTCACCATTCACTACTTTACATTTTCTTTCTGAAATAAGGTCCCATGAGGTCGACCAGAAGGGCCTGACTTCACCTCTTTATAATAAAGCGTCTAAATACTCACAATCCTCTTTTGCTTCAACAAAACAAAATGTGATAAAGGTGGAGGTACCTAAATAGTCTCTGACTGCACTGTGTATACACACAACACACACCCCCATTGAAATACAGGTACTGTGGATGCAAGAACTGTTGGACGGCATAACATGTACAGATTAGCTAACAATAAAATGTTATTGTGATGTAATCTGATTAAATTCAATGATCTTGTGTTTCTTGGATGTGAAATAATAATGAGGAACAAACTTCTCCAAGGGAGATGAGCTAGTATTTTTTTCATAGTGGACAGGAAGCGTAAACATGTCAAAGTATTCTGCGGTCAAAGCCACTGCAGTTGTTTGAGCTTTGTGTGAAAAGGAAGCAAGAACAGAGTCAGAACTGCACTCAGATGAGGAAGTTGATGAAAAACTCTGCTCTCACATTTATAAGAAATTTAACTTCTCTTTTCTTGTTGCGGCGTTTATATTAATGCAAAGTAGGAAGTTTGATCAGAAACAGAGTGACAGTGACGGTGCTGGATGTGAAGATGGGTCACACTCTGCTCGGTGTGATCGGGTTACTCTGTGAGTACATCTGACTTTCTATGTGATGTTCAGTATTTATATCAGTGTAGTAGTTGTGTAGGCAGGACCTTTGTTGCTGATTTGGCTTGGTTCAGATTGGAGGATTGTGTCCATACCTGGACAATACATGTACAGTATATGATCTAAGGTATTATGTATATAGCTGTGGAGTTACATGTATTGCTTATTTTACTGGGCCTCTATATATTGAAGAGTTTTTAAATGTGTTTCCCACCTCTGTAGCTCTGTAGCAGGATATCATCACAGAAATGTGTGATACTGTTGATTGATAAACAATAGTTGCCACTGATGAAACTGTAGCTGGATTTTGTATTTGATTCTGGTCTAATGAAGTTTTCATCTTTATTTTAGTGCTGAATACACTCCTGTACGGACATGCTGAAGGTGACTAGTTATCTTTTCTATATGTACCGATCATGTTTGTCCTATGTGTCACCTACTGTACCTCTCTTGATCACTTGTGTTTGCAGTTGTGTTTTTCCATATATGTTTCATTTTACTCAGTGCACATTATGAAATGACTGGATTAGCGCTCAGTTATTACGGGAAGCTATTTGGAAAGCGTAGCTCTGCATGATACCACTGACTTCACACTGGAATAAGTTTAGTGACTGTAAAGCTAGTTTAGTGTGATTCACTGAAGCTGTGTAGAAAAAGCTGTTCAAACTGCTTTGTTAGAAAGATCAAATGAACGAAACCTTATCTAAACCTAATGCAAAATTAAAACAGAATATAACACAAAAAAGTCACAAAAATGATGAGTCTGTTACCTATTTGATCATTTTAACAGAGCAGAATTATGAAGAAGAAGATTAGTCTGATGAGGGGAAAGAACCAACAGGTGATACAGTCACTTACAACAGTCTGTCACTCACTCAGTCACTTTGTGCAGTGACATGGTGTGTTTGCTGCCTCAGGCTGTGTTTCTTGGTATTACCTCTGGGAGCTGCAACAGTCACAAGTTGCCAAATGCTTCACAAACAGATGGCTGACAAATTATAAACCAAACTAAAGTGTCTTAAATAATCTAAGTAGTCGTAAGTCTTTGAAAACTACAAACCTCCAGAACAGTTTCAATGCTCTTTGGCATAATTTCTGTATGTCTTTAAACTTTATCACTCTGTAGTCTCTATGTATGAGTAATAAAATCACTGTTAACTGTATCCAGCAGCTCTGTAAAGTTATTGTTACTATCACCAAGTTTAGCAGCAACAGTATAACTTATGTATAAGCCATGTTGATATGATCATGTTTTACACTGTGCTCATATGATGTATGAACATAAACTCAATCTTATTTTCAGATCCTGAAACTTTGAACCTTGACTGGCTCAGTCTGATTTTTGACATTTTCTCTCTCACACAGCTCAGTACACACTGTAATCTGAGGTGATTTGCCTTAAATGACAAACTATTACGAAAACAATCAGAGAAGAAAAGTGAGGAAAGAAGGGCAGAGTTCAGCTGTTCACATCAAGATTTTCATATAAATAAATAAATCAACGTTGGTTTTCACAATAAACCATCAGACATAATTTCTTTGTGAAAGCCAAATACAGGACTCGACCATAAAAATAACCCGTCCTGTGTGTACACAGCAAAGCAACATTATTATAACTGTTGCACTAAGTTAAATAATTAAATAAACTTTTACTGCTTCCTCAAATCCTCCTTAATGTTGAATGTTCTTGATACAGTTTAGAAACATATTAAGTATTGATGTAATATCACTGCTAAAGAACTTGTATGTTTTCAGATAAATCATATGTTCCTTTGATTGAACGTATTAATAAAACATCTCTCTACCTCTGTTACATAGATGCTGATGCAGTCCTGGAAGTTCCTGAATTCACTTTGTTTAAAGGAGACTTGGTAACTCTGAGCTGTAAGCCTCATACTTCAAGACGTACGATGACAGCTACCTTTTACAAAGATGGATCATTTATTAGAAAGGTCGGAACCCATCGGTCACTCAGAACAGGAGAAATGACCATTCGAGTGTCAGAGTCAGATGAGGGCTGGTACAAGTGTAAGTTTGATGATGGGATAGAATCTGCAGAAAGAGCGCTGAGAGTGAAAGGTAAGAAGCTGTCTCACTGTGATGAACAAACATTATTATTGTTTTCAATGCTGCACCAAGAATCCAAAGAACAGGTCACAAGATCTCTAAACATCAAACATTCACTTATTGGCTTTTCTAAGCTTTCAGTTGCATTTCACTGTCTTCATCCAGTTGAGTTTTTCTTTCTTCTTGCAGTAGATTTTACATGAAGTGTTCACGATTCTCTTAAAATACTATCAAGTGCTGAACGACAAGTTAAGCTTTCATCTGCCTTCAACTAACCGATCAATAAACAGCCTGACAGTCCTCAATGTCAAGCAGCTCTTGTCACAAGAATCCTGGTGGCTGAGAGGCTGATTGCCTGATTGAATTATTTCAGATATTGGGTACACGTACTATCAGCCTTTTACTACTAGTGGTCCCTAGAAATGTGTTTAGTATTGAAACATATTTATCTTGATGTGAGCAACTTTTCTCTGTTTTCTTGTGTTTTCTGTACTTGCAGCTGTTTGTGGTGTCAGAACTGTTCAACAGATCAGTTCATTGAAACAATAAGTGTTTTCATTGTGCTATGTAAAAATGTAAAAACATTTTTGATGGCATGTCCATGACAGTTATTTCCTTGTTTTATTGTTTTTCTAAACCAAACAGCAGGTAGACGTACAGTCACACTGACAGCAGACTGGACAGTCATACCACTGGGGGGCAGTGTGACACTGACATGTTCTGTGGAGGATCCTGCTGGCTTCAAATATGACTGGTTCAGACAGACGTCAGACTCTTCTGAAAAAACTTCTCTTCAGATTGAAAATGTTTATGAATCAAACAGAGTTATCTCACGAGGAGGCAAATACACCTGCAGAGGATGGAGAAGTGAACCAGATGTCCAAACACCTGAAAGTGATGCAGTCGTCATTCATAGTGGTGAGTGTATACATTTCTATTGGAATGAACAACCTTCAGTCTTTATGTTCTCAAACAATGTCCAAAGTGTGAAGGGAAAGTGATTGTTGGTCATGTTAGCCCAGTACCTCTCACTTTTCTTACCAAAAAAAAAAAAAAAGTTTAGATATACACAGATCAGGTATAACATTATGACCACCTGCCTAATATTGTGAAGGTTCCCCTTGTGCAGCCAAAACAGCTCTGACCTGTCAAGACATGGACTTAAGACCTCTGAGGTTGTCCTGTGGTGTCTGGCACCAGGGCTTTTTATAGTGGATACTCTGGGTCCTGTATGTCGGGGGTGGGGCCTCCATGGATCAGACCTGCTCCAGCACTAGCACTGCAAGTCATCGATTATTGAAGTGATTAATCGACTAATCAGATAATAAATCGCACAATTACTCAGTGGCACTATTTAGCTACCAGCTGTTATATTTGGCTTGAGGTTGTTTTAGGCATGTGCTAACTAACAATAAAGACAATAAAGATACTTCATTCAAAAATATGTCTTTTAATACAATTTGCTGCTTTTTAGGCTACTACTGATACAAAAGATGAATAAAAATTCTTGTATAAAATTTTTATCTGTTTAAAACCAAGGACTGGCAAAGTGCTGATATAAAAAATGAAAAAAAATCAAGTATCCATTTTTTCTGTAAACCAAGGACAGGCAAAGTAGCAGCAATAAAAAACAGACAACAAAAAACACTCTACATATTGAGCTATCCAGACCACTGTGGCTAATTTTAGTCAAGAAATCAATGCTACAGTTGTGAATTGTGACACTTGAAACTGATATCACCTAAAATTAACAATAAAAAAACTTTTCAATACTTTTCCCTTAATAAAAAGAAAATAAAAGTGCATTTGCCGTGCATTTTGTTCACAGCATTCTGTGGTCAACAGTGTCTGTTGCAAGTTCCAACTACATGACGTTATATGTCAATTACAGTTTATTCAAACTGAGGAAAGTCAGCATCTCAACATGGTCTCGTGTGAGGCTTGCTCTCTTCTGAGAACAGATATTCCCCGCTGCAGAGAAGGTTCGCTCTGATGGTGTTGCAGGAATGCACAGAAGAGATCTTGCCAGCTTTGATAGCGTTGGAAAACGCCCCTCGTCTTCACTGCGGAGTACACGTCTGCTTCTTTTGCAGAAAAACATCCATGGTACCTTTAGTCTTCTTAGGAGGACTGAATAAATTTGATTAAGAACAATCAAGCCATATTTTGTCTTGACTTTTAACATTAACTTGTGGGTGAGGGACTGAAAATGTAAACGAGTGCTGGTGGTAATGAACCAATAGCGCCAATTAACATAAAAAAAGAAGTAAACAACTGAAAAAGAGTGCTGCATGGTTGTAACTTTGGACTGTGAAGTTAAATAATAGTTGATGTTCAACAGAGATATACATCTTGTTTTTTCTATAGCACTACAGTATTATATTAATGTTAAAAGCCAAGACAACTCCATCAATACATAGCTAGCTAGCTAACAAGCTAAATATCTTACCAAGGTGAGTCCGCATCATCCAGAACTCCAACATGCCTCCTCTTCAAATGCTCATGCATTACAGACGTGCTCCCGTGATGCATGAGGTCGGCTTTACAAAACTTGCAGGTTATTTTTTTCTTCAGTGCGTCGAGAGTGAAATGCTCCCAGACCTTTGATATTTTGGGACGAGAGGGTGTTAAATCAGCCACCGCCATTTCACTATGTCGTTCACCTGTCGCCTCCCGCTATTCACTGTAATGCATGTGCAACTCTCAGCAGAGATAGTTAGAAAGCGAGATGACGCACTCCGTCCTGAAAACGGTGTTGTTCAGCTCCACAGCGTGAAAAAGACGTGTGATGATGTAACCGACAATTATGAAAGTATTTTTGTGACAAAGTAGCGTGTTCCTCTCAGTCCATCACAGAAAAATGAGAGCTATGGAAATCACTGGTAGTGAAGACTGCCATGATATACATTTTCTTTACAGGTGTATATAAACGTTTGACCACGACTGTATTCTTCATTTTACTCCATGTATCAGTGCAAATTATGAAATGACTTGATTAGTACTCAATTGTTAAGGGAAGCTACTTGGAAAGCGTAGCTCTGCAGGCTGCCATCTTTGAAAAGTACAAACCTCCAGAACATTTTCAATGCTCTTTGGCCTAATTTCTGTATGTCTTTAAACTTTATCACTCTATAGTCTCTATGTATGAGTAATAAAATCACTGTTAACTGTATCCAGCAGCTCTGTGAAGTTATTGTTACTATCACCAAGTTTAGCAGCAACAGTATTACTTATAAATAAGCCATGTTGATATGATCATGTTATGCACTGTGCTCGTATAAACTCAATCTTATTTTCAGATCCTGAAACTTTAAACCTTGACTTGCTTAGTCTGTCATTTCTTTTTGACATTTTCTCTCTCACACAGCTCAGTACACACTGTAAGCTGAGGTGATTTGCTTTAAATGACAAACTATCATGAAAACAATCAGAGAAGAAAAGTGAGGAAAGAAGGGCAGAGTTCAGCTGTTCACATCAAGAGATTCATATAAATAAATAAACGCTGGTTTTCACAACAAACCATCAGACATAATTTCTTTGTGAAAGCCAAATACAGAACTCGACCATAAAAATAACCCGTCCTGTGTGTACACAGCAAAGCAACATTATTATAACTGTTGCACTAAGTTAAATAATGAAATAAACTTTTACTGCTTCCTCAAATCCTCCTTAATGTTGAATGTTCTTGATACAGTTTAGAAACATATTAAGTATTGATGTAATATCACTGCTAAATAACTTGTATGTTGTCAGATAAATCATATGTTTCTTTGATTGAACGTATTAATAAAACATCTCTCTACCTCTGTTACATAGATGCTGATGCAGTCCTGGAAGTTCCTGAATTCACCTTGTTTGAAGGAGACTTGGTGACTCTGAGCTGTAAGCATCGTACTACAAGACGTACGATGACAGCTACCTTTTACAAAGATGGATCATTTATTAGAAATGTCGGAACCCATCGGTCACTCAGAACAGGAGAAATGACCATTCAAGTGTCAGAGTCAGATGTGGGCTGGTACAAGTGTAAGTTTGATGATGGGATAGAATCTGCAGGAAGAGAGCTGAGAGTGAAAGGTAAGAAGCTGTCTCACTGTGATGAACAAACATTATTATTGTTTTCAATGCTGCACCAAGAATCCAAAGAACAGGTCACAAGATCTCTAAACATCAAACATTCACTTATTAGCTTTTCTAAGCTTTCAGTTGCATTTCACTGTCTTCATCCAGTCGAGTTTTCTTCTTCTTGCAGTAGATTTTACATGAAGTATTCATGATTCTCTTAAAATACTATCAAGTGCTGAACGACAAGTTAAGCTTTCATCTGCCTTCAACTAACCGATCAATAAACAGCCTGACAGTCCTCAATGTCAAGCAGCTCTTGTCACAAGAATCCTGGTGGCTGAGAGGCTGATTGCCTGATTGAATTATTTCAGATATTGGGTACACGTACTATCAGCCTTTTATTACTAGTGGTCCCTAGAAATGTGTTTAGTATTGAAACATATTTATCTTGATGTGAACAACTTTTCTCTGTTTTCTTGTGTTTTCTGTACTTGCAGCTGTTTGTGGTGTCAAAACTGTTCAACAGATCAGTTCATTGAAACAATAAGTGTTTTCATTGTGTTATGTAAAAATGTAAAAACATTTTTGATGGCATGTCCATGACAGTAATTTCCTTGTTTTATTGTTTTTCTAAACCAAACAGCAGGTAGACGTACAGTCACACTGACAGCAGACAGGACAGTCATACCACTGTGGGGCAGAGTGACACTGACATGTGCTGTGGAGGATCCTGCTGGCTTCAAATATCAGTGGTTCAGACAGACGTCAGACTCTTCTGAAAAAACTTCTCTTCAGATTGAAAATGTTTATGAATCAAACAGAGTTATCTCACAAGGAGGCAAATACACCTGCAGAGGAGGGAGAAGTGAACCAGATGTCTTCACACCTGATAGCAATGCAGTCGTCATTGAGGAAACTGGTGAGTTTAGTATTTTCTAATGGAATAAACAACCTACAGTCTTTATGTTCTTAAACAATGTCCACAGTGTGAAGGGAAAGTGATTGTTAGTCATGTTAGCCCAGTACCTCTCACTTTACTGGAAACAAAAGAAAAATGTTTAAATATCCTTCATCAGGTCAAGAATGGGCTACTGGTTTGACCTCCTTCACTTTGTTCACAGAAACAAAGATTTGAGGATGCTTCCTTTATGCTGTTCAGTTTTATTTATCAATATCTGTATTAGGAGATTGTTCATGAGGAAAAGTTTACACAGTACTGCTGCTAATACTGTAGTTGTGAACAAGAGGAAGTGGAGGTGGCTGGGAAAACACACAATCAGCATGTTCTGCTGGGAGTTAAACATTAATGTTATTAATGCCAAAATCACTGCATGTTTTAATTTTAACAAGATTTTAATTGGAACAAACTTTAAATCCTGATGTTATAAAGGTGTTGATATGTTCATAAAGGCCTTTGAGAATCCAGCCTGCATGATAAACTAGACATTAGACAGAAGACTAACGAAGAGGGATAATGAAAATGTTCTTCCATATTGCTGTGGTCAAAACAGTCTAGTGTCTGTAGTAAATGCTTGGTTTTCTGAAATGTTTGCTGCAGAACAGAAAAACATGCATTCACATAATTAATACAGTGATTATAACAGAAGATTGTGGCATTTTATCTGTTCAGTGTTTCATCCTGTTTGAATCCTAACTGTGTATTTTTTATGTCAACAGTTTCCAACAGGGCCACTTTGACCCTTCAACCCAACTGGCCTCAGATATTCAGTGGTGAGACGATCACCCTCAGATGTGAGATCACATATGGAGGAAACACTGAGTGGACGTACGAATGGTCACCAGACAACTTAAACACACCTTCAACATACAATGAATACAGGATTATCAGTGCTACTGAGGCTCACAGTGGAGAACACTGGTGTAAAGGAAGAAGAGACTCATATTACTCAACAAAGTGGAGCGACGCCATCAAACTGACAGTATCATGTAAGTTGGACTATCTGTCATTCATACTGAAAATGTCATGTTTTGTTTTCATTAATCAAAATTAAACAGCAGGAAACATTTCTCTCCAACAATAATGAAGTCTCTTAAATTAACTGAATGATTTTTAAAAAATGTTTAGCATTAGAACAAAATAACTGAAAAGCAGCCAGTAATCAGAGTACTGTAGTTTTTCCATCAGAAATGACAAAAGCATCTCAAATAACTTCCAGGCTGGAATGATGCTGCACTTTAACACTGTTCTCCACAGTCAGAAGGTTCTGGCTGTGAAAAACACTTGGCCGACTGGTTGAGTTAACTCAGGTTAATCACAGTCAGGTTAGTTTAGATGAATCACTTGAGTCGTCGACATCTCCTGTAAGTGATGGTGTCAATGGTCGTCTGTGTTATGTGTTCACTCTGTGATAGACTGACAGTCTGTCCAGGATGTAACCTCGCTCTCATCAAATGTGAGCTGGGATAATCACCCTGTGACCCTGCAAAGGATAAGAGGCTACAGATCATTGATAATTAAACAGTTGTCTTTCAACAATGAAAAACCACAGTGAAAGTGTTCAACTTGGCTCTTCAACACTGAAACACAAGGTTTTACCTTCACCTTCACACACACTTATAATTCAAGTATTTCTCTTCTGTAGGGGCTGCACTATATAAATTGAAGTAAATCACAGTGACATTAATTTCCTTGTTTATGTCTTTGTTCTAAATCAAACAGCAAACAGACCAAAGGCTGAACTGAGGGCTGATGACAGAGACATTCCTGTAGGGGGCAGTGTGACCCTGACCTGCTCTGTGAACCCATCATCAGCTGGTTGGAAATACTTCTGGTACAGAGGAGAGAAAACATCTGAACATCTGACCACTCAACTCTCAGCTGGACAAATCAGAGTCTCAGAGGAAGGAGTCTACTGGTGCAGAGGAGGAAGAGGAGAGCCAGTTTACTACACAGAGTACAGTGATCCAATCACTATCAGGAACAATGGTGAGTTTGACATTTGTTTTGGAAACTGAATTTTAAAACATATATTGTGTTTATATTTGTTGATTTATTAGAAAAAAGACATGATGTAGATTTAACTTTTGTCATTTTTGTTTCCTTACTGTGAATTCTTGAACATGAACAGTTCACAACAAGGCTGTTGTGACTCTGCAGCCAAACTGGTCTGAAATATACAGAGGAGAGAGGATCACTCTCAGATGTGAGATCAAAGATGGAGGAGACACTGAGTGGGAGTATGAATGGGAAACAACCAGCTCAGAAAAACCTTCAAATCAAAATGAACACAGTATTAGACTTGCTACTGAATCCCACAGTGGAGACTACAGGTGTAAGGGCAGAAAGAAAAGTGAAAAGTCTTCAACAGATTGGAGTGATCCCTTCAAACTGACAGTATCAGACAGTAAGTCACATCACATTTCTTTCAAAGTGAAGATTAAACAGCTCATTAAAAGGCTGAATTTATATATATTTTTGAAGTAAATCTTCAGTATGAACTGATTGTGCAGGATGTATCTGATCCACTATCAATACATGTTTTCATTTCAAAAAATAATTTTCCAACAGCACCCCGGCCTGTCCTCACTGTGTCTCCATCATGGCTGAGTGCTGGAGCCTCAGTAACTCTGAACTGCAGTGTTGAAGATCCATCTACAGGATGGAGGTTCTACTGGTATCAGGCTGTTCCTGATCAATCAAACAACTTCTACATCTATGAGCTGCTACCTGGAAACAGCAGTGGGACTAAACACGACTTCTACATTGTTCATGGGCAGACACACACAGCACGATATGTGTGTAAAGCTGGAAGAGGAGATCCAGTTTATCACTCTTATGACAGTGAACCAAAGTTTGTCTGGTCTGCAGGTCAGTTTGTTTCTATCTCTTGAGAAACAGATGTTATATCAGCTCTGTTCATCTTTTTTTCTAAATGATGATAAACATACAGTAAAAAAAGAAAAATTAATTCACTGTGGTCTTATGATCTTGACTCTCTCACTAGCGTCAAGCTAAACTTCACACTTTCCACCTCACTGGGTGGAATTGACTTGTTTCCTTCTGTCCTCACTCTTTAACATAAAACACAAAAAGAGAGATATGATATCTTGGCTAAAACTTTTCTCTCATTTTCAAAAAGTACTTTTAGTCTGGATACTTAAGCTCTTCTTCTGCTTACAGCAGCTGTAGTCACTTGGTTGTCAATCATTTAAAATGTACTCAAAATTGTAGCAAGAGGTCAAAGTAGAAATCATAATTTTACCAAAATACTGAACTTTGTTGCAATAAAAACAAAACAAAGCTAAAGACTATTTGAATTGAGGCATTTCATATCTAAAGATCTCTGTGCTCTGTTTGACCTCTTATCACATGTTGTTTTTCAGATTTTCACTCATCAGCGTCTCTCACAGTGAGTCCTGACAGAGCTCAACACTTCACCTATGACTCTGTCTCACTGAGCTGTGAGGGAAACTCTACTGAGTGGAGAGTGAGGAGGTCATCAACTGAGGACAGCTACCTGTCAAACTGCTCCACCTGGGGGACAATGACTGGATCTACATGCAACATACACACCTACAGGCCCAGTGATGCAGTGTACTGGTGTGAGTCTGGATCAGGAGAGTTCAGCAACGCAGTCAACATCACTATACAGGGTATGATTTTATTACATTTAGTTTTTCTTTGACTTGTTATTTCAAACATCCCATTGTGTGTTGAGGAGTACAGGACACTGACATGTTAAGAGTTTTGCCCAACACTCTGCTTCATGATCTCTCTAGTAATTAATGGTTTTCACTTAATAAACATAGTTAAGTATTTAATCACACTGTGATTTTAACCACGTATAAATATAGAATATAGATTTGTGGCTGATCTGTTCTTCAGGTTTTAGGTCCATGATCACCATTTAAAGTCCAGTGTGAAGGATTTAGTGACATTTAGCTGTGAGGTTGCAGATTCAGCCAACTGAAAGGGTTCTTGAACAGTAAGACACACAAGGTGTATGAAGATACAACGTCAGAGTTTATGATCACTGTTAAATCAATGAGAAAAGTCAAAGAAAAAATCCCAGTATGTGTCTTTTCTCATCTCTCTACATCCACTCATTCTCAAGTTCCTCGACCAGCTGATCTCTGACTGAAACCTCGTATTCTTTGTCTGTTTAACAGATTATATGATCCTGCTGAGTCCTGCCCGTCCTGTGACTGAGGGAGACTCTGTTAGTCTGAGCTGCAAATTAAGAAGACAAACATTTGACTCCACTGTGTTTTTCTATCACAATGAGAAACTGATTCAAAATGACACCAGATGGGAGTTAAATATCTCTGCAGTGTCAAAGTCAGATGAAGGATTCTACAAGTGTCAACACTGGAGACAAGAGTCAGCACAGAGCTGGATGTCAGTTCAGGGTGAGTAGGATTAAAACAATTATTCCATTTTCTTTATGTAAACTGTGTTTCTGTCTGAGGAAGAAACTTTGTATTTTTTGTGTGTTTTTGTCTTTACTGTGGCTTAATGTGAGACAACTGTCATATTAAAGCACTTTGTAAATTCAGTTGTAGAAACATGCTATATAAGTTTATTAACAGTTGTTATTTGTTATTTATTGCAGCAGTGTCCAGGCCTGAACGCTCTTCATTTCCTGTACTGTTGATTGTTGGGCTGGTTTGTGGACTCGTTCTTCTTCTTCTTCTGCTCCTGTTGCATCGCTACAGACCTTCCAAGGGTGAGACCTTCTTCTTCTGTTATTAGATGTTTGGTGTTCACGTTGAATTGAAATACACAGACATATTCTGGTCTGATGAGATAGAACAGCAGTACAACAACTTACAATACAAAACCATGTAACAACAAATCTTCATCTGTTTTTCAGATACATGCTTCAAGAGGTTGGTGCAAAACTATTTTGTCACATTTTGATCATAACAGCAAGACATTCAATGTTCCTGTTTATTAAATGTTTTGTATTTGCTTCATGTTTTAGGCCAATCCAGTCTGAGAGCTCCAACACAGATCAGAATGAGGCTCAGTGCAATGAATACTCCTCTCCTCAACATGGTAAACATTGACAATAATCTTATATACGTAAGATATACAGTATATGCCTTTTCTTTAGTATCATATAATTAAGAAGATGACTGACTGTGGCTTGTTTTCTCTGCTCTGTAGGTGATGTCTGTCTGTATGAATCAGTCAAACACTCTGAAGACACTGAAGATGGTACAGTTTATACTTTTTATTAACATGCATTGCAGAAACACCCTGTTAAATTTAAGTGAAAAGATTTATGGTTGACAGCACTGAGATCACTTTCATTACTTCAGATGAGTCAGGATCATTGACTGTATATAAAGATGGACGACATGACAGCTCCCCAAAAGTGAAGCCAGAACATCTTGAACTGCTGGTTAGCATTTAGCTTAAATCATTGCTTTACATCCAGCCTGAGAGGTGTGTTAGCATCGCTTTACACAATTTCCTTATTATCAGTGTGTGTTGTGAACATATCACCTTTGATGACACGTGACTATTAATGATGTAGTTACTTTGAAAATGTGTCTTTTTCATCAAGTATCTACATCACTGTGTCTGCAGCACATGTGTCATCATTGCTGTCTAGATGTGCCATATGTTCTACTCTGGATCATGTACTGTTTCTGAATCTATTGAGGTTCTGCAGTGAACGTTAGAAATGCAACCACTGCATGAATTAAGAGAACTGATTCCAAGTGATCGATTTAAAATCCTGTAACTAAATATGTACATTTCAGTTGCAGGTGGATCCCAGGACGTCACATATTCTTTACTTGAACTTAAACACATTGGGAAGAAGGGTGAGTTCTCTAAATAAAGGCAATAAATAGAAATATCTTTAGTCGAAAAAGTTTTGATTAATTTCTTTCTGTATGGATTCATGTGATCGTCTTCACAGGGAAGCATCATACACCAGAGGAGACATCAATTTACTCTGATGTGAGGACAGGAGCTGCAGGTACAGTCAGTTACAACAGTCATGCTCAAAGTCTGGTTTGAAATGTTGCATATTCTCTGGCCTTTCACACTTTGGTGTTGGTGTTGTGATGAGAACTAATTTGGAAATATTTAGATTTTCATTTAAACATCAGACGCTGCTGTATTGTCATGAAATAAACACAAGAAGATCCAACATGTATTTTATTATTATTCTACCTGTCAGTCCATCTGTTCATCCATCCAGCCGTACAGGGCCGTAGTGTTTACGTCTGTGGAGCAAACAAACCCTAACATCTGCCCTCTGTTTCAGACGACAATCTGTTGTATGCCCAAGTCGTCAGCCACGATAAAGACAAAGGCAAGAAGAAGAAAGGTCAGTAAAGTCTGCATCCACCTGCAGTCGTTATCATCCAACATGTTGGTCTTGGTTCGGCTGTTTGTTGTTACTTATTGTTTTTATGCTTAATATTTCTTTTAAGTAATGTATTTTTTATTATATGCATTGCTTAAGAACAATTTATTTTATTTCATACATAACTTATTCTGTAAAAATGTAAACTGCTCCAGTGGAGACGTTAACACTGACAATGTTCATGTCTTATCTCCATTTATAGGAAAATCAGCTCCTGCAGCAACTGATGAAACTGTTTATTCTGAAGTCAAAGCGGGATCATCTCTCGGTAATAAATGCTGCCGTATAGTGTCCATACTGTGACGACATCTTCCACAGCTGATTAAATGGATAAAAGCCAGATTAACATGTCAGAAAGCATGTTGAGTAACCCAGTACCTTTGTGTTTTGTGTTTTTCTTCCAGGTCTGTAAGGAGAGAGGAGAGGAGGGAGAGGACAATTGTTGATGTGGTGGAAATTCTTATTTCCCCTTGTAGAGAAGTGAACAAACAAAAGATGAATCAACAAATGATTGTCTTTTGTGTTAAAATAGTAAGATAGAATAACAGAGTCAATCTGTTTCAGCTGAAAGGTCAGCGCTCTTCACATCAGGGCGTTCTGGGTGAGTCTGACAAAGAGCTACAGAGAAAGTCCCAGTTTATAGAAGACTATGATAATAAGACACAAAGGGAGGTTCAGAGCAGAAGATGAGATGCTCTTGAAAATACCTCAGTACCTACGGTGAACTGATGAGTGTCCTGAGAACACAATGTTTATTCTGTACCAACACAGTTCCCTTAAATTAGCCGAGGTCACTGCTCACCCCACGTCAGATTGTTACTGACACAAGTTCACGTCAGGTCACATCATAACTCACACATATTCTGAGGTGTAATAATATGTAAGGCCAAAAGATAATGTCAGTATATAAGGTGAGTGATGGCTCTGCAAGGTGGAAGGTAACGATTATATGTGAGGTTAAAGGTAATGAACACAGTTTGTATTACAGTTGGCAGCATTTCATTAGACTGCTATAGAAATATGAGACATGCTCAGTATTGTGTACAGTTAATTTGTTAGCAGATTATGTAAAATAATGGCTTCATATGGATTTTATTATTGTCTCTTTTAGCACAAGACTACTGAAGCGAAATCCCTGTTTTATTTACGCTCTTCGTCATTACTTTTCATTTTTACAGTTGTGTTGTCACCTTTTGTTTTTGTTAAGTGTTTGTAGGAAACATTGAATGTAACTTTGATACAACATGTTTGAGCTTGTGTAGCAGGGCACCAGCTTTAAAGTCAGCATGTTTGTTAAGTGTTAGATCCAGGATAGACGTCAACACTTCCTCTTGATAGAAGTAATAATCTGCTATCGAACAACATCTCCTATTGCATGTACAGTATGTATGTTTTCTCTCTGTCATGTTTAAGTTACCTGAGAGGTATTGTGTGTATTTTTCACCCCAAAGTATTTTATATTCATCGTATTTTAAAATCTTGTGAATATTTTATACATCAATAAACAGTTTGTTTTCCAGCAGTCAGCTGTCAGTTGTGTTTTTAATTCCTTTTTTGACTGCACAGCCAAACTGCCACAGAGCCCTGCAGCAATGATCATGTCCCTTAATGTCAGTATGTCTTAAAGTTTTTATCTTTTTCATCTAAACACCCTGGCACAAAATGCTAATTTTCTACATAATGTTGCTTTAATTTGTTTTTCATTTTCATTTCATTCATTCATTTTTTGTCATGGTTTTGTTTGTGTTTTTGTTGTTTCCTGTTTTATTTTGAAGTTCTGCCCTCATTGACTATAACAGTAAGTCCTGACGGTGTAGCACTGAGCTGTACAGGGAGTCTTCTTCTTAAAGGATGGTACTACAGTGTACCAGTGTGAGTTTACCAGGTAGCAATGATAAGGATATGTGATTTAAGTTAATACAGAGACAGGTCAATGAAACTTCTTAAACTTTATTTTATATTAACATGATCAGGTTGATGAGTAAGTCAGTCACTGTACTTGATAGACCTCAGTCACTGTGCAGCTGAAATAAAAGCTTTTTCCACAGGTCACCACAGGGGGGTGCCAAATCACACTAACTGATACTGACACAATGCATGTGCTCCTTTTGACCTCTGAGACGAGGGCAGCTGTAGTTAAGTCCCAGGATGCCAAGTCAAGGTTACCTGTGAGCCTCATTCTCATAAAGTTGTAGTCCTCTCTTAGTAATAATAACTTTGTTTTGAACGTTTTTATGTTCTTTGACTCTTTTGCAGCTTAAAATGTCACCCTGCTTTACTTGACTCAACTTCTACCACAAGAGAAAAAAAAACACTTCTGAGGTGTGAATAATGACACTGTCTAATTCTTGGTATCTCAGCATCACGTCTTTATGTGTGAAACTGTCAAAAAAATGGTCATGCTGATGAGAACTGACTTTGCATGTTCTTCTCACGCTCAGTTTATTTCAGTATTTTGTTAATTTGATGTAATTTTCCCTCATGATGATCCTATTTGATATCTGGACTCATTGTAGTAACATGAAGCAAAAACAAAGGCATCTCAGTTTACAGACATCTTTACTCCATCTTATAAGGCTGCAGCTCACAGGCTCAAAGTTGTGAATCATTGATAGCTAATATAATACTTGTCCTTTTTAGATTAATATCTGAAGACACCCGACTGACGATCTTTTCTAATTTGTTAAATGTATTATTTTACTGAAATTCTTTATTCTGAAGGCAAACAAGAAACAGCTGTTTTACTCTGGTGAGTATTTGCTGATGTAGTATTTTAAACAAAATTGTATAGGTGACTTAGTGTAGTACATAACACAGGCCCACAACAAAACACAGGCAGTGTGGATGCACGAATTGTCAGCTTTTACTGCATAAAATGCACAAATATACCTGCAATAAAATGTTAGTATGTGGTCACACAATTTAAAGGCAGTACTGTAGAGGAGAGAGTCTCCTCCCTCCAGCACAGAATCTTTACATGGTCTCACTTTAAGGTGGTTTTGTCACAACTTCACCCACAGGAAGTGACTGAGCTCGGTAAAAGCAGTTCTCATGAAGAGAGCAGAAAGCCCTCTCTCACAGCTCCCCTCTGTTCAATTGTCTCTCATCATTCACTATTGAACATTTTCTTTCTGAAATAAGGTCCCATGAGGTCGACCAGAAGGGCCTGACTTCTTTCTGCTTTGACATCATGAGTTACTGAGCGTAGATTGATGAGGGAAAAGTGAATGTAGCTGATTTTAGCATGAGGCTGCAACATGACAAAATGTGATAAAGGTGGAGGTACCTACACACTTTCTGACTGCACTGTGTATTCACACAACACACGCCCTCATTGAAATACAGGCACTGTGGATGCAAAAACTGTTGGACGGCATAACATGTACAGATTAGCTAACAATGAAGTGTTAGTGTGATGTAATCTGATTAAATCCAATGATCTTGTGTTTCTTCGATGTGAAATAAAGATGAGGAACAAACCTTTGCAAGAGAGATAAGCTAATAGCTTATTAACAGTGGACAGGAAGCGTGAACGTGTCTCAGTATGCTGCGGTCAAAGCCACTGCAGTTGTTTGAGCTTTGTGTGAAAGGGAAGTAAAAACAGCGTCAGACACTCAGAAGAAGAAGTTGATGAAAAACTCTGCTCTCACATTTATAAGAAATTTAACTTCTCTTTTCTTTCTGCTGCAGTTTTATTAATACAAAGTAGGAAGTTTGATCAGAAGCAGAGCGACAGTGTCGGTGCTGGATGTGAAGATGGGTCACACTCTGCTCGGTGTGCTCGGGTTACTCTGTGAGTACATCTGACTTTCTATGTGATGTTCAGTATTTATATCAGTGTAGTAGTTGTGTAGGCAGGACCTTTGTTGCTGATTTGGCTTGGTTCAGATTGGAGGATTGTGTCCATACCTGGACAATACATGTACAGTATATGATCTAAGGTGTTATGTATATAGCTGAGGAGTTACATGTGTTGCTTATTTTACTGGGCCTCTGTATATTGAAGAGTTTTTAAATGTGTTTCCCACCTCTGTAGCTCTGTAGCAGGATATCATCACAGAAATGTGTGATACTGTTGATTGATAAACAAAAGTTGCCACTGATGAAACTCCAGCTGGATTTTGTATTTGATTCTGGTCTAATGAAGTTTTCATCTTTATTTTAGTGCTGAATACACTCCTGTACGGACATGCTGAAGGTGACTAGTTATCTTTTCTATATTTACTGATCATGTTTGTCCTATATGTCACCTACTGTATCTCTCTTGATCACTTGTGTTTGCAGTTGTGTTTTTCCATATGTGTTTCATTTTACTCAGTGCACATTATGAAATGACTGGATTAGTGCTCAGTTGTTAAGGGAAGCTACTTGGAAAGCGTAGCTCTGCATGATACCACTGACTTCACACTGGAATAAGTTTAGTGACTGTAAAGCTGCTTTAGTTTGTTTCACTGAAGCTGTGTAGAAAAAGCTGTAGGAAAGCTGCTTTGTTAGAAAGATCAAATTAACAAAACCTTATCTAAACCTAATAAAAAATTATAACAGAATTGTTACGACCGTAGTGGTCGTGTAAACATATGAGATGACCTACACTCACGTATGAGTGAGTGTAGGTTGTCCAGGGAGCTGATTGGTTCCTGCCTTGAAGCCAGAAGTTTAAAGGCCGGCTCTTCCTAGTTTCTGTGGGCTCTCCTCTCTCAGCCAGACTGACAGCACGAGATGTGTTTTTAAATAAAACCTTTCAAAAAATGCTTCACTGCTGGTGGTGCTTGGGGGTTGGGAAGAGGGGAGTCTCATTTTTATCTTGCACCAGGGTTTCCCCGAGGCCCCGGTCATAACAAATATTATACAAAAAAGTCACAAAAATGTTGAGTTTTACTGCAAAAGAGTCCACTTGTTCACAGGTCATTTATAAAGAAAATAAGAATGTCATTTTTGTTTTGTGTCTAATGTCCAGCAGACACTTCCTTCCAAAAACTATATAATTTCTAAAAAAGCATCCAACAACTTCTCTGAACATTTGACTCAACATTCCTTCACTGCAGTCAGGATCAAAGAAAAAAGGGGAGCAGGGCTGGTACAGTTAACGAGGACAGAGGGAAGCAGTGGTATAATAAAAATAAGAATTGAATTCTTTTTATTATCATCATTATTGTTGAGTTATCACTGCTTATAGTGATACACTCACTCACTCACTCACTCATTAGGGCAGTGACATGGTGTGTTTGCTGCCTCACAAGAATCCTGGTGGCTGAGAGGCTGATTGCCTGATTGAATTATTTCAGATATTGGGTACACGTACTATCAGCCTTTTACTACTAGTGGTCCCTAGAAATGTGTTCAGTATTGAAACTTGATGTGAACAACTTTTCTCTCTTTTCTCTTAATTTATATAATGTATTTTTTTCCTGCCAGGCATTACAGCAGAGGACTCACCAACGAGGCACTACCGCCTGAAAAACAGCTCATTTTGTCTACGATTTGGGAACTCATCGCAACTTCAAGATGTTATGTGGACTTTTAATGAGCACATTATTGTTTTATATCAAAAAGTCACAACCAACACAGACAGAGTGGAATATAATCCGAGAGACAAATCCTTGTGTATCAACAACGTCACAGAGACAGACAGTGGCATCTACAAAATAACATTTGTCAGTGGTCAAATGAAGCCATTTACGGAGACCCACATGCTAACGGTTGAAGGTAAGTTCTATGGACATGTCTTGTTATACTGGATGGCCGCGGAGCATCTCTGTTTGTAATTTCTAAGAATTTATGAAATAGCCTATTCTTGGAGCTAACGAACTAATTTCACAAAGATCTGTCGAATTGGTGCTTTGCTTTGTGTCCTATCTGGCTGATTATGGCTGATAGCTAGAGAGTAAGGTCAAAAGATCAGGACGCCGAGAGCACCGGCAACGGCGCTTTAATGAATGAACTAAAGACCCTCAATGCGAAGATGGACCGCATGCAGCGTGGGCTGGAAAAACAAGTCAACAGCAAAATTGACACACTGTGCGGGGTGCTTGAGAAACTTATCACTGAGAATCAAGCCGTGATGAAAAGAGAACTGGAGAAAACGTTTTCCAAGCTTTTTGAGTCAATGGTAGGCTCAGTTTTACTTAATGCGGCTGGAGTATGGGGATTTGGGGAGTCACCTGAGAGTAATGCTTCCAGAGCCGAGCCCTGAGATGTTACCTTGGTGTTCATAAATTCACTACCAAATGTGCTGTAGAGGGGGACACTGGCTGGGTACCATGTCTGGTAATGCAGAGGTGTGAAATAGTTTGGCTCTGGAATAGATTAGTTCAGATGTCAGATGAAAGGCTGACCAAAAAGATATTTAATTTTTCCATTTTTCCTTGGTCCAGAGATGCATCTGCAGTATTCTCTCTCTCTGGGTTGTATTACATGTATGTTTTCGCCAATAATCTGCTATGCAATGTAAATAAAGCTAAACAAAAGTTAGTTAATCTCCATGAGAAACACTGGAAGATCTGGAGCAAACCTGAACTTAGAAACTATGTTCAAATCAAAGAAAATTATTGTACGGAATCATATTTAATGTTAAACTTGGAGAGGAGACAGAGGTCCCTCTGCGCACAACTGAGATGTGGCACTTTGCCCTTGGCAGTTGAAGTAGGAAGGTTCAAGGGTATACCAGAAGAGCAGCGCTTGTGTGTTCTGTGTGACCTTGGCACTGAGTTGCATTTTCTCTTCCACTGTCCTCTGTATGATAAATTGAGACATTCCCTGTATGAGAAAGCCCAGATGAAGAACCCAGACTTATTCTGGATGTCTGAATATGATTTGTTGTGTTGGTTTTTTAACGAGGAGATTAATGCTCTAGCTAGATTCATTGATGGAGCTTGGAAATTAAGACGGGTGTATTATATCCCACGTAAATCCCACGTTTGCTGCTTGCTGTCCTGTATTCTGGAAGCTTGTTTGTTTATTCCTGATCTGTTGTGCTCTGTTTGTTTGTTTTTGCTTTGTTCTGTTCTGTTTTGTTTTGTTTTCTTCTTCTTTGTTTGTTTTGTTTGGTAATTTTCTTTTGCTCTCCTCCAAAACGACACGCCAAAGCTATCTTTTAATGTATTTAAATAATGAGTGTCTTGTAAACCCATGCGGGCTGGGCACAAAAATATGTGCATGACACTTAAATAAATAAAAAATCAAATCAAAATCAATCTCTCCAAAAATAATGAAGTCTCTTAAATAACTGAATAATTTTTTAAAAACATTTTTTAGCATTGGAACAAAGTAACTGAAAAGCAGCCAGTAATCAGAGTACTGTAGTTTTTCCATCAGAAATGACAAAAGCATCTCAAATAACTTCCAGGCTGGAATGATGCTGCACTTTAACACTGTTCTCCACAGTCAGAAGGTTCTGGCTGTGAAAAACACTTGGCCGACTGGTTGAGTTAACTCAGGTTAATCACAGTCAGGTTAGTTTAGATGAATCACTTGAGTCGTCTACATCTCCTGTAAGTGATAGTGTCAATGGTCGTCTGTGTTATGTGTTCACTCTGTGATAGACTGACAGTCTGTCCAGGATGTAACCTCGCTCTCATCAAATGTGAGCTGGGATAATCACCCTGTGACCCTGCAAAGGATAAGAGGCTACAGATCATTGATAATTAAACAGTTGTCCTTCAACAATGAAAAACCACAGTGAAAGTGTTCAACTTGGCTCTTCAACACTGAAACACAAGGTTTTACCTTCACAAATGTAACATTCAGTAGTTAGTCAGCTAATTCATTAAGAAACCCCGAAAAAGAGAGAGGGGCATGACATGAAGAGAGGTTTAAACTAATATGTGTCCAGTATTTATAAATTAATTCAGTGTTGATATTAATGCAAATTTAAGTCTTATAAGTCAAGTATTTCTTGTCTGTAGGGGCTGCACTATATAAACTGAAGTAAATCACAGTGACATTAATTTCCTTTTTAATGTCTTTGTTCTAAATAAAACAGCAAACAGACCAAAGGCTGAACTGAGGGCTGATGACAGAGACATTCCTGTAGGGGGCAGTGTGACCCTGACCTGCTCTGTGAACCCATCAGCTGGTTGGAAATACTTCTGGTACAGAGGAGAGAAAACATCTGAACATCTGACCACTCAACTCTCAGCTGGACGAATCAGAGTCTCAGAGGAAGGAGTCTACTGGTGCAGAGGAGGAAGAGGAGAGCCAGTTTACTACACAGAGTACAGTGATCCAATCACTATCAACAAAAAGGGTGAGTTTGACATTTGTTTTGGAAACTGAATTTTAAAACTTGTGTTGTATTTATATTTGTTGATTGATCAGAAAAAAGACATGATGAAGATTTAACTTTTTTAATTTGTGTTTCCTTCCTGTGAATTCTTGAACATGAACAGTTCACAACAAGGCTGTTGTGACTCTGCAGCCAAACTGGTCTGAAATATACAGAGGCGAGACGATCTCTCTCAGATGTGAGATCAAACATGGAGGAGACACTGAGTGGGAGTATGAATGGAAAACAACCAGCTCAGAAAAACCTTCAAATCAAAATGAACACAGTATTAGATTTGCTACTGAATCCCACAGTGGAGACTACAGGTGTAAGGGCAGAAAGAAAAGTGAAAAGTCTTCAACAGATTGGAGTGATCCCTTCAAACTGACAGTATCAGACAGTAAGTCACATCACATTTCTTTCAAAGTGAAGATTATACAGCTCATTAAAAGGCTGTTTTGGTTCACATATATTTTAAGTGAAAATCTTCCAGTTTGTATTTTGTTCAGGATGTATTTGATTTGTTCATGTTAACATACATGTTTGTATTTTGAAAAATCATTTCCAACAGCACCCCAGCCTGTCCTCACTGTGTCTCCATCATGGCTGAGTGCTGGAGCCTCAGTAACTCTGACCTGCAGTGTTAAAGATCCATCTGCAGGATGGAGCTTCTACTGGTATAAGGCTGTTCCCAAACTATCACAAAATGTCTACAGCGCTGAGCTGCTACCTGGCAGCACCAATGGAACTAAACACGACTTCTACATTGTTCATGGACAGACACACACAGCACGATATGTGTGTAAAGCTGGAAGAGGAGATCCAGTTTATCACTCTTATGACAGTGAACCTAAGTTTGTCTGGTCTGCAGGTCAGTTTGTTTCTATCTCTTAAGAAACAGATGTTATATCAGCTCTGTTCATCTTTTTTTCTAAATGATGATAAACATACAGTAAAAAAATAAAAAATAATTCACTGTGGTCTTATGATCTTGACTCTCTCACTAGCGTCAAGCTAAACTTCACACTTTCCACCTCACTGGGTGGAATTGACTTGTTTCCTTCTGTCCTCACTCTTTAACATAAAACACACAAAGAGAGATATGATATCTCGGCTAAAACTTTAGTATCATTTGCAAAAAGTACTTCTAGTCTGGATACTTCAGCTCTTCTTCTGCTTACAGCAGCTGTAGTCACTTGGTTGTCCATCATTTAAAATGTACTCAAAATTGTAGCAAGAGGTCAAAGTAGAAATCATAATTTTACCAAAATACTGAACTTTGTTGCAATAAAAACAAAACCAAGCTAAAGACTATTTGAATTGAGGCATTTCATATCTAAAGATCTCTGTGCTCTGTTTGACCTCTTATCACATGTTGTTTTTCAGATTTTCACTCATCAGCGTCTCTCACAGTGAGTCCTGACAGAGCTCAACACTTCACCTCTGACTCTGTCTCACTGAGCTGTGAGGGAAACTCTACTGAGTGGAGAGTGTGGAGGTTAACAAATAAGAAGAGATACCTGTCAGACTGCACCACCTGGGGGACAATGACTGGATCTACATGCAACATACACACCTACAGGCGCAGTGATGCAGTGTACTGGTGTGAGTCTGGATCAGGAGAGTTCAGCAACGCAGTCAACATCACTATACAGGGTATGATTTTATTATATTTTGTTTTTCTTTGACTTGTTATTTCAAACATCCCATTGTGTGTTGAGGAGTACAGGACACTGACATGTTAAGAGTTTTGCCCAACACTCTGCTTCATGATCTCTCTAGTAATTAATTGTTTTCACTTAATAAACATAGTTAAGTATTTAATCACACTGTGATTTTAACCACGTATAAATATAGAATATAGATTTGTGGCTGATCTGTTCTTCAGGTTTTAGGTCCATGATCACCATTTAAAGTCCAGTGTGAAGGATTTAGTGACATTTAGCTGTGAGGTTGCAGATTCAGCCAACTGAAAGGGTTCTTGAACAGTAAGACACACAAGGTGTATGAAGATACAACGTCAGATTTTATGATCACTGTTAAATCAATGAGAAAAGTCAAAGAAAAAAACCCAGTATGTGTCTTTTCTCATCTCTCTACATCCACTCATTCTCAAGTTCCTCGACCAGCTGATCTCTGACTGAAACCTCGTATTCTTTGACTGTTTAACAGATGGAGATATGATCCTGCTGAGTCCTGCCCGTCCTGTGACTGAGGGAGACTCTGTTAGTCTGAGCTGCAAATTAAGAAGCCGAACATTTGGCTCCAGTGTGTTTTTCTATCACAATGAGAAAGTGATTCAAAGTGACACCAGATGGGAGTTAAATATCTCTGCAGTGTCAAAGTCAGATGAAGGATTCTACAAGTGTCAACACTCAGGACGAGAGTCAGCACAGAGCTGGATGTCAGTTCAGGGTGAGTAGGATTAAAACAATTGTTCCATTTTCTTTTATATGAGAACTGTTTCTGTGTGAGAAAGAAGTTTAGCTGAATACTGAACTAATTTCTAAGTAGTTTTAGTTTCAGACACATTCATCTGTTGGTTTCCGTTGAATCTGATTAAAGCACTTTGTAAATTTACAAACATGTTCATTAATAGTTAATAATTACTATTTATTACAGCAGTGTCCAGGCCTGAAAGCTCTTCATTTCCTGTACTGTTGATTATTGGGCTAGTTTGTGGACTTGTTCTTGTTATTCCTCTGCTGGTGTTGTTTTGCTACAGAGCGTCCAAGGGTGAGACCTTCTTCTTCTATTATTAGATGTTTTTTAATTATTCAAATACACACACATACTCTGATCTCATGAGACAGAATAGCAGTATAACAACCATCTAACAACAAATGTGTTTTTCACAGATTCATGCTCTGTCAGGTAGGTGCAACACTCTCTCATCTCATTTTGAACATAACATCAACACATGTTTATGTTCCTATTTAAATGTATTGTATCTGATACGTGTTGTAGACCAGTCCAGTCTGAGAGCGCCAACACAGATCGTGTGTACTACGAGGATGATAATTACTCTGCTCTTCTCCATGGTAAGCAGTTAAACCGATCTTTATTTTTTACATGTTATATTTTAAGTAATCTTAAAAAAATCTTAGTTTGTTTAATCAGTATTGTTAATTAACCTTGGCTTGATATTTATTTCTCTGTAGGTGATGTTTGTCTCTATGAAACAGTCAGAGGCCGTCAAGAAGCTGAACATGGTACAGTTTATACCTTTTTATTTAACATGGAGCTGTTAGAAATATGAGACAATGTAATTTAACTGTAAATGACTTATTGACTATCCTTGAGCGTATTTATTTGTCTGAGTTACACATCTAACAACAAATGTGTTTTTCACAGATTCATGCTCTGTCAGGTAGGTGCAACACTCTCTCATCTCATTTTGAACATAACATCAACACATGTTTATGTTCCTATTTAAATGTATTGTATCTGATACGTGTTGTAGACCAGTCCAGTCTGAGAGCGCCAACGCAAATCGTGAGGACTACGAGAATGATCATTACTCCACTCTCCTCCATGGTAAGCAGTTAAACTAATATTATAAATCTAATCATATTTATACAGTGGGGTCCAAAAGTCTGAGACCATTGAAAATCTCTAATATCACGTAAACCAGGAAATAATCAGAAAGTGCTAAGAAAGTGTGAGTCTCAGCATCAAATCATTTCCAGACTCAAGGTTTCTAAAGGGGCAGTGCATGTAACAATATAAACTGTAAAACACTTCACAGAAACTGGGTCAGTTGTATCCAAAGACAGACCCAAAGTGGCCACACCATCAGAAGATCAATAAATCAAGTTTGTTCCCTGAAAGATAGAAAAGCAACTTCATCACAGATACAGAATTTGATAAATACACACACAAGAATCCAATCAGGTGAAGTCTGTCAAAGGAAAGCTGTCTTGTAGTTGTCTCGAGGACGATTAGCCGTTCCTAAACCACTTCTTAGTTGGTGAAGCGAGACCAAAGACTGGAGGTGGGTTAAGAAATACCAGAATTCTTCAAAGAATCAACTTTTAACTCAAATTGTTCAGCTGATATTATCATCTGCAATAAAAAATATTATTACATTCAAAACAAATGCAAAATAGAGTTGTTGCGTGGTCTCAGTCTTTTTGACTCTATAAACACATTTTAAATGATCAAAACAATCTGAGGTCTCACATGATTCATTTGTTGTTTACAGTTAAACTGATTAAATTAACCTTGACTTGATTTTCATTCCTCTGTAGGTGATGTTTGTCTCTATGACACAATCAGAGGCCATCAAGAAGCTGAACATGGTACAGTTTATACCGTTTTATTTAACATGGAGCTGTTAGAAAAACTGAACTAGGACAATTAACTGTAAATGACTCATTGACAATCCTTTAAGTTTAAAAAATATTTACATTTCAATTAATCCAATGATCTCACCTATTCTTTTATTGATCGTAAAGACTCCTGACATCAACCTCAATCTCTTTTTTGTTGACTTTGCTTTTTCTTTCAGGTCAATAAAGAAATCTGTATCAACTGAACCAATGGAACGGACGACAACATGAAAAACTCCATCTGTGTACTTTCACAGCTTTTATGTGATCACTGTGTGCAGCTGTGCTGTCCAAATAACAAACAGTATTTGGTGAAGTGAATCTAACAGCAGGTCATTTAAAATGAATGTATCATATGGTTTTAATCTTCTGTTGTATTTGATATAAAGAGTTTAGATTATCACATATAATAATTGAAATGTTTTGTTGTTTACGTCCGGTATGTTCTGACACCTTTCTTGTTGTTGTTTGTTGTTGCAAAGAACAAATATTATGTGTCGACACTCGGTACGAGGTGATTGTGCAACTTTAAACTCAGCATTTTTGTAGTTTTTGATTAAAAAGAGTTAAACATTTATAACATTTAGTGTATTTTATGTGAAAAAAAAATCCTGTTACACAAACAAGCTTTCTTCTGTCATTTTAAAAATGGCTTGATATTTTCTATATTTTATGTTTTGTTTTATATATAAATGTATATTTTTAAAAGGTGGTTGACCATTTTTTGCATCAATAAACTTTTAACAGCATTAACTTGTCTGCAGTGTTCCTCATAGATTTAGAGGGAAAAAGGAATATAACTGTAGTTACTTCAGTTTGAAAAGTCTCTTCATATTTGTGTCACTACTCACTCTTCATAATGTGTATTAGAGTCAAGCCCATTCAGGCACATGTTGTACTGCAAGTCAATTATCTTAGTGTCTCAACATGATGCCTCATACTGTGGAGTTGTTTTATATCTCATTTACATTTCTTTGTTTTTTACTAAACTGGCACCAGAGGTAGTTTCAAAATCAAAGTCAGGCGACTAAATGAAACCATTTTGGGGGTTTGAACATTGTTTGAAACATTTAAGATAATATTAGCACAAAACTCAACAAAGTATATGAAAAAGGTCTGGTCATTGTAGACATTTTAATGTAGAAATGTTACATATTACTTCCTTGACATGTATTATACATATATCATTATCATTGTATCATTACCATTTCTAAGAGTGCCCGTGACTATATTGAGTGGTAAATCAAGAAGAGGAATATTTTAGTTTTTCAGAGCACTGTTCATTGACTATAACAGTAAGTCCTGACGGTGTAGCACTGAGCTGTACAGGGAGTCTTCTTCTTCTTAAAGGATGGTAATACAGTGTACCAGTGTGAGTTCACCAGGTAGCAATGATAAGGATATGTGATTTAAGTTAACACAGAGACAGGTCAATGAAACTTCTTAAACTTTATTTTAAATTAACATGAACATGTTGATGAGTAAGTCAGTCACTGTACTTGATAGACCTCAGTCACTGTGCAGCTGAAATAAAAGCTTTTTCCACAGGTCACCACAGGGGGTGCCAAACCACACTAACTGATACTGACACAATGCATGTGCTCCTTTTGACCTCTGAGACGAGGGCGGCTGTAGTTAAGTCCCAGGATGCCAAGTCAAGGTTACCTGTGAGCCTCATTCTCAAAAAGTAGTACTCTTTAAGTAATAATAACTTTGTGAACTTCTCTTATTTTAAACTTTTCATGTTCTTTGACTCTTTTGCAGCTGAAAATGTCACCCTGCTTTACTCGACTTCTTGGTATGTCAGCATCACGTGATTATGTGTGAAACTGTCAAAAAATGGTCATGCTGATGAGAACAGACTTTGCATGTTCTTCTCACGCTCACAGTTTATTTTAGTATTTTGTTCATTTGATGTGATTTTCCCTCATGATTATCCTATTTGATATCTGGACTCATTGTAGTAACATGAAGCAAAAACAAAGGCATCTCAGTTTACAGACATCTTTACTCCATCTAATAAGGCCGCAGCTCACAGGCCAGGTTACGTCTTAAAGATTAAAAGTTGTGAATCATTGATAGCTAATATAATACTTGTCCTTTTTAGATTAATATCTGAAGACACCCGATTGACGACCTTTTCTAATTTGTTAAATGTATTATTTTACTGAAATTCTTTATTTTGAAGTCAAACAAGAAGCTGTTTTACTCTTGTGAGTATTTGCTGATGTAGTATTTTAAAGAAAATTGTATAGGTGACATAGTATAACACAGACCCACAACAAAACACAGGCAGTGTGGATGCACAAACTGTCAGCATTTACTGCATAAAATGCACACATTTACCTGCAATAAAATGTTAGTACGTGGTCACACAATTAAAAGGCAGTACTGTAGAGGAGAGTGTCTCCTCCCTCCAGCACAGAATCTTTACATGGTCTCACTTTAAGGTGGTTTTGCCACCACTTCACCCACAGGAAGTGACTGAGCTCGGTAAAAACAGAAATAGTCTCATGAAGAGAGCAGAAAGCCCTCTCTTACAGCTCCCCTCTGTTCAATTGTCTCTCAACATTCACTACTGTACATTTTCTTTCTGAAATAAGGTCCCATGAGGTCGACCAGAAGGGGCCTGACTTCTTTCTGCTTTGACATCATGAGTTACTGAGCGTAGATTGATGAGGGGAAACTGAATTTAATTGATTTTAGCATGAGGCTGCAACATAACAAAATGTGATAAAAGTGGAGGTACCTAAATACTTTCTGACTGCACTGTGTATACACACAACACACACCCTCATTGAAATACAGGTACTGTGGATGCAAGAACTGTTGGACGGCATAACATGTACAGATTAGCTAACAATAAAATGTAGTGTGATGTAATCTGATTAAAATCAATAATGGATTTAATCAGATTACATCAGAATAACATTTTGTTTTTTGGATGTGAAATAAGGACGAGGAACAAACCTTTGTGAGGGAGATGAGCTAATAATTTATTCACAGTGGACAGGAAGCGTAAACGTGTCAAAGTATACTGCGGTCAAAGCCACTGCAGTTGTTTGAGCGTTGTATGAAAGGGAAGTAAAAACAGAGTTAGAACTGCATCCAGTGAAATAAATACAAAGTAGGAAGTTTTATCAGAAACACAGTGACAGTGTCGGTGCTGGATGTGAAGATGGGTCACACTCTGCTCAGTGTGCTCGGGTTACTCTGTGAGTACATCTGTGATTTTCTATGTGATGTTCAGTATTTATATCAGTGTAGTAGTTGTGTAGGCAGGACCTTTGTTGCTGATTTGGCTTGGTTCAGATTGGAGGATTATGTCAATACCTGGACAATTACATGTACAGCATATGATCTAAGGTATTATCACTGCATGAAAAGTGGGATTTTCGGCCCCGTAAACACCCCGAAATCTCCCTAATTTTCGGCAGTTATCGACAATTTAAAGGGTGTGGACGTGGCGTTCGTCTGTGCAGAAAATTGTCGGAAACGAACCATGACGTATGTGGAGCTTGCGGAGGTGCGAACGGCTCTAATTAGCATATGATTTGCAGCGAAACCACGCCTGGCCAGAGGATGTGTGGCCTGGGTTGAATTTCCTCACTCAGGATTGGATGAAACCACTTCTTTTAAACACGAAAAATGAAAATGACTCGTGATTGGTTGGCAGATCTGTCACTATTGGTCACCCTGGGTCATTATAAATGTAAACCCCACCCCTATATATATATATATATATATATATATTCATTCATATGATATGCTATAGACTACACTATTATTACCATCAAGGACATGAATGAATTTATTGAGGAAAGGAAAATTTCAAAGACCGAGCTTTATTACCAGAAACACAAACACACAACTATGTACAAATCTGCCCACACAACAAACGGGAAGCTCAGGAGAAGGCCAAAATCCTACAGCACCGTGAAGTGTCTAGATAGATAGATAGATAGGTACTTTACAAGTGTCCAGTAGCATACAAAATACAAGACATACATTACAAATTAACTGTAGCTACAGCAAACAGTAAACAGTGCAAATGGAGTGGAGTGGAAGTGAAACAGTGCAGTCTGCCGCCTCGGAGCTGTAGGTAACTGGCAGCATTCTGTCCCAATCTTGTCCATTTTGCAGACGTCTGTGGTGCGTTCACGTTGCCCTGTACTTGGGAATTGCCTCTAATCTCGACTGCAGCGAGGCACAGAGCTCAGTCTTACTGTCTTACAGGCAGCTGGAAAACAATTAAATGAGAGTGGTATTAACAAAAAACGTAAGTCACAGTAAAATTAAACAAGGAAGGAACAGGAACAACACAGTAAAAGTTACTTACACACAATGGCATCACTATCAGCGTCATGTAAATCTGGCCTTCTATTTGCTCCGAGCAGCAGAATGAAGGCATATTCTTTAAATCTTACCCTTGCTCTGGTTTGTAGCGCTGTCCGGCTCCATCGGGGTCTTTGTGTTTGCCGTCGGTCTCAGCTCCACAGGCTTTACTCGTCAGGTTAGCTTGTCGCTAGCTTGTTAGCAAAGTCCATGCAAAAGCACTGCTAGCCGCTAGGTCAGAAGCTAACTTAAACTCCTCTCTGTCGTCTTGTGCTGAGTAGTCACCAATAACGTTTTTATAAGAGTCCTGGTCGAACACTTTCACTCAAACTGGCGTACATATTAACTAAAAAGTTTGTGTTTCCACTTTACTGTAGATAACCACCATCCGTCGTCTTCCTCCGCTCTTCCCTTTCAGGCATCTCCCCCCACTTCCCCTTCGCCTCAGTTCCTCCACCTCCATCCTTTGACCTCAAAGGTGATTGGTCCAGGAATCAGAAAGGTCCCGAAAGTAACAAAGTCACAAAAGGTCCAAGGATAACAAAACCACAAAACATTTGTGCAACTCTCTTTCCTATTCTTACAGGCATTTAACAAATATTATTTCACAACCAATATTTAACATTTTAAATGCTGCATTCAATAAAGCTTTGTGGCAAAGCCTGATTAAAACTAATTGTTGAAACAAAGTGTGTATCTTTTTTACATAACATTGGCCATTGCTAATGACATACACAGTAATTAATCTACAATACTTTAATTAAATAAATCAATTCAAGCTAAAATTTAAGAGTCTATAATTAGGCTATACTGAGCCTGATCTATTCATACCAGAGATTTTCTAATGAAGTTAATACCTTTTAAAAAAATGTCACCTGGAGTAAAGCTCCTCCTGCTACCCTGATTTGCATGTGTATAGCTCACAGCATTTTCATTTACATGTTAAAGCCTCCCCTAGAATTAGGGGGAGGGGGGTCATGGGGGGACAACTGCCAAGCAAGGCCCGCGTTAATTTCTGACAATTCACGGCAGTTTTCGGTGTTGCCTGTAAATTGCCGTAAACAGCCCTAAACCTGAACTTCCACGTCAATTTACAGTGCCGCATACTGACGAAAATCCCACTTTTCATGCAGTGTATATAGCTGTCGAGTTACATTTATTGCTTATTTTACTGGGCCTCTATATTTACATTTACATTTAGGGCATTTAGTAGACGCTTTTGTCCAAAGCGACTTACAATAAGTACATTTGTCACAAGAAAACCACAACATATCTCTGTTGATAAAGTAGAAAGGATAGAAACAATATTCAAGCCCTCATCAGAGCAAAGCAGTTGCTTATTCATCAAGGATACCTTTGATAAGTGCTTTGATGTTAGTGCTGAAGGTAGAAACATACAAGTGCATATAAGTACTTTTTTTGTGTGTATGTGTGTGTGTGTGTGTGTGGGGTTTGGGCTATGCAGGGTCGAGGTGAAGTCTGAACAAGTGAGTCTTGAGTCTTTTGCGAAAGGTGGCGAGCGATTCTGCTGTACTGACGTTGGTCGGAAGTTCATGTAGTAGAGTGAAGTGCTCGTGATGGGGTGTGTGGTCTGATCAGTGTTTGGAGGTAGACAGGTGCAGTTCGGTTAATGGCCTTGAAGGCCAGCACCATGGTCTTGAATCTGATGCAGGCCGCAACCGGAAGCCAGTGGAGGTCACGGAGTAGGGGGGTCACATGGGAGAATTTGGGTTGATTGAAAATGAGGTGTGCTGCAGCGTTCTGGATACGTTGCAAAGGTTTAGTTGCAGAAGCTGCCAGGAGTCCAGCCAATAG
This sequence comes from Pagrus pagrus, assembly GCF_965226575.1. Lineage (NCBI taxonomy): Eukaryota > Metazoa > Chordata > Actinopteri > Spariformes > Sparidae > Pagrus > Pagrus pagrus. The sequence continues at coordinate 7,648,071 of NC_140204.1, read as the reverse complement.
CGAGTTGCAGTAGTCAAGGGGGGAGATGACCAGCGATTGAACCAAGAGTTGTGTTGCTTTCTTTGTGAGGAAGGACCGGATCCTGCGAATGTTGTAGAGGGCAAATCTACAGGATCGGATTCTTTGCAGTCGATGAAGGCGATACTGTGACGTTCTCGACAGTGACTGACAGGTCCATGTAAGGGCAGTCTTTCCCCAGGATGAAGAGGAGTTCAGTTTTACTAAGGTTGAGCTTGAAATGATGGGCAGTTGTCCAAGCGGAGATGTCTGCCAGACAGTCCGAGATGCGCGTGGCAACATGGGTGTTAGAGGATGGGGGAAAGGAGAGGAACAGCTGGGTGTCATCAGCATAACAGTGATAAGAGAATCCATGTGATGTGATTGCAGAGCCTAGTGATGTAGTGTATAGTGAAAAACAGAAGCGGTACGAGTACTGAGCCTTGAGGGACACCAGTTTCCAGGGAGCAGGGTTTCGACAAGGAGCCATTCCACATGACCTGGAAGCTGCGTTCTGTGAGGTATGATGTGAACCAGGTTAAAGCAGAGCCAGTAATGCCAAGTTTGGCCAGAGTGGAGAGGAGGAGTTGGTGGTTGTCAAACACAGAGGATAAGTCGAGGAGGATGAGGACTGAAGAGTGGGATGAGGCTCTGGCGGCCCAGAGCGACTCAGTCACTGTGAGGAGGGCCATCTCAGTGGAGTGAGCAGTCCTGAAGCCTGACTAATTAGGGTCAAGGAGGTCGTTTTGCAAAAGTCAAATAGACAGTTGGTTGAAGACAGCACGTTCCAGGGTTTTAGAGAGGAACAAAAGAAGAGCTACAAGTCTGTAGTTTTGAATGTCAGCTGAGTCTAGAGTGTGTTTCTTTAGGAGTGGCTTTACTGTAGCTGTCTTGAAATGAGCTGGAATACGGCCTGAAGTGAGGGAGGAGTTGATCACGGTGGTGAGGTAAGGCAAGATGTCGTGCGAGATGCTTTGGAGAATAGAGGAGGGAATCGGGTCGAGGGAACAGGTGGTGGCATGGTTAGATGTCACTAGCGTGTGAACATCTTCAGAGGCGAGAGGGCTGAAGCAGGTAAGGCTGTCATAGGTGAGGGTTGGGGGAGGTGCTTTCTGATAGGGCATCGGAGTAAATGAAGAGCTGATGTCTCTTACTTTCTTCGTAAAGGAAGTTGCAAAGTCATCAAGTGAGGGAGGATGGAGGGAGAGCGGTGGGAGGGGTGAGGAGAGAAGAGAATATGGAGAATAGTTTCCTGGGGTTGGAGGCAGAGGAGTTGATCTTTGACAGACAGAAGGCAGATTTGGCTGCTGAAACAGTTGATGAGAAGTCAGACAGGAGGTGGAGGTAGTGTGCAAGGTCATCTGGATGATGTGATTTTTTCCATTTTCTCTCTGCCGTTCGTAACACCGATCTGTTGTTTCGTAGTGGTTCAGACAGCCAGGGAAGAAGGGGAGATGAACGAGCTAGTCGGGAGGTGAGGGGACATAGAGTGTTTAAAGAGGAGGAGAGGGAGGACAAGAAAACGGAAGAGGCTTCCTCAGTGGACAGGTGAGAGAACCGTTCTGTGGATGGTAGTGAGGAGAGAACAGTTGAGGAGAGAGTGGAGGGAGAGAGAGATTTTAGGTTGCGGTGGGTGGTGACCATGCGAGGTGTTGGGGCGAGGACATCAGTGGACTTCAAGGGGAGAGAGAAACTGACAAAGTGGTGGTCCAACACAATGAGCGGGGTAACTGAGTGCTGAGGTACTGCAGGACCTTGTGAAGACAAGCTCAAGTTGGTTCCCGGCCCGGTGGGTGGGTGGAGAGGGGAGAGTGTGAGGTCAAAAGAGGAAAGAAGCTGATGAATTCAGATGAGCACAGCTTCTCTGGGGGGATGTTGAAGTCCCCAAGGACGACGAGCGGTGTGCCATCATCTGGGGAGCAGCTTAGGAGGGCGTCCATCTCATCATAGAAGTCGCAGAGAGGACCAGGAGGGTGATAGATCACCACAATGGTGATTTTGAAGGGAAGGGTGACAGAGACAGTGTGGAATTCAAATGCAGATCTAGGTAGCTGGTCAAGGCTAAGGACCTGGTAGGTCCACGTGGGTGAGATGAGGAGTCCAGTTCCTCCTCCTCGACCTGTTTGTCTCGGGGAGTGTGAGAATGAGTAGGCAGTTGAAAGGGCAGCTGGAGTGACAATGTTTTCTGGGGTGATCCAGGTCTCCGTAAGGGCCAGGAAGTGGAGAGTCTGCAGGGAGGCATAGGCTGAAATAGTGTCTGCCTTCTTGTCTTCAGACTGGCAGTTCCATAGCCCTCCTAGTACTTCAAGTTCAGTACCAGTGGAGAATGTTAGGTAGCGGAGATTGGCTGGATTACGGCCTCGAGCAAAGGGTCGTCGGTGAAATCTTCTCCGGTTAGATGTCTTGACTGGGATTGGCAGGGACCCATGGCTCGGAATGGTGGTGGAAAGTGGGTTACTTAGACTTCCTCGACAGACTCCCGCAGAGAGACTCCCTAAGTCTTTGTTCAACAGTCTTCGTTCGACTGACCTGACGCTGCAGCTGATGCTGTAGTGACTAGCCTTTATAGGCTAGATTTACCTCATGCGGACTTAGCTCCGCCCAACAATCAAGGCTATTCACACACCTGGCTCAACAGAAACTCACTTGATAGCTCACAACAACTGACACAAAGTATCTACACAAGATTAAATATTACAACTGACTTTCTTCACAGAATGCCTAAACACTGAGTCTACAAGTTCTCTTTCCTCACCAGAAGCAGTTCAGTTTCCTTCAGCTGGACAAAAAGTATCTTCTATATATCGAAGAATTTTTAAATGTATTTCCCACCTCTGTAGCTCTGTAGCAGGATATCATCACAGAAATGTGTGATACTGTTGATTGATAAACAATAGTTGCCACTGATGAAACTCCAGCTGGATTTTGTATTTGATTCTGGTCTAATGAAGTTTTCATCTTTATTTTAGTGCTGAATACACTCCTGTACGGACATGCTGAAGGTGACTAGTTATCTTTTCTATATTTACTGATCATGTTTATCCTATATGTCACCTACTGTATCACTCTTGATCACTTGTGTTTGCAGTTGTGTTTTTCCATATATGTTTCATTTTACTCAGTGCACATTATACGATACCACTGATTTCACACTGGAATAAGTTCAGTGACTGTAAAGATGCTTTAGTTTGGTTCACTGAAGCTGTGTAGAAAAAGCTGTAGGAAAGCTGCTTTGTTAGAAAGATCAAATTAACAAAACCTTATCTAAACCTAATACAAAATTATTACAGAATATTCTACAAAAAAGTCACAAAAATGCTGAGTTTTACTGCAAAAAGAGTCCACTTGTTCACAGGTCATACATAAAGAAAATAACAAAACAGTAAACCTCACTATTCATAGTGAAGTGCAGAATGTCAGTTTTGGTTTTGTATCTAATGTCCAACAGACACTTGTCTTCCAAAAACTAGAGTCCAGATGAATAATTTCTAAAAAAGCACTCGACAACTTCTCTGAACATTTGACTCAACATTCCTCCACTGCAGTCAGGATCAAAGAAAAAAGGGGAGCGGGGCTGGTACAGTAAAAGAGGACAGAGAAGAGAAGATATGGTTCAACTAAAATCATTTCATTCTTCTTATCATTATTATTATGGCCCAACACTGTTCATAGTTGTGTGATACAGTCACTTACAACAGTCTGTCACTCACTCAGTCACTTTGTGCAGTGACATGGTGTGTTTGCTGCCTCATGCTGTGTTTCTTGGTATTACCTCTGGGAGCTGCAACAATCACAAGTTGCCAAATGCTTCACAAACAGATGGCTGACAAATTATAAACCAAACTAAAGTGTCTTAAATAATCTAATTAATCGTAAGTCTTTGAAAACTACAAACCTCCAGAACAGTTTCAATGCTCTTAAGCATAATTTAAACTTGAAATTTATCACTCTATAGTCTCTATGTATGAGTAATAAAATCACTGTTAACTGTATCCAGCAGCTCTGTAAAGTTATTGTTTCTATCACCAAGTTTAGCAGCAACAGTATTACTTATTTATAAGCCATGTTGATATGATCATGTTTTGCACTGTGCCCGTATGATGTATGAACATAAAGTCAATCTTATTTCCAGATCCTGAAACTTAAAACCTTGACTGGCTTAGTTTGTAGGGGTGTGAATCTTTGGGTGTCTCAGGATTCGATTCAGAATCGATTCTTCATTCAATCGATTCTCGATTCAAACGATTCTCGATTCAAACGATTCTTGATTCAAAAATTGATACAATGCATAGTGTGTTAAGGCAAATTATGGCATCAAAACAATACAGTTTGTATAAGATAATGTGATTTTTAAACAAACTGATTCCAATGATGTAATCACACAAAGGCAAACATTAAAAAAGGTAACATTTATTCATGCTAAACAAATAAAAACTTACTTACTGTACAAGAAATAACTTGCATAAATAAAATTGGCTAAATAAAAGCTTAGGCCAGTTGACCTTTTCTCCCAGAAGTTACAAAAATAAACTGTATACAAATAACACAAATTGGTGTTTTGTGTGATTTTTCAAAATTGAAAAAAACAAACAAACAAACATTTTTTTAAAATCGATTTTTGAAGTTTATGAATCGATTCAGAATCGTGGATGATTAGAATCGTGATTCTTATGTGAATCGATTTTTTCCCCCACCCCTAATATTTAGTATTGATGTTGTCAGATAAATCATATGTTCCTTTGATTGAACATATTAATAAAACATCTCTCTACCTCTGTTACATAGATGCTGATGCAGTCCTGGAAGTTCCTGAATTCACCTTGTTTGAAGGAGACTTGGTGACTCTGAGCTGTAAGAATCGTACTTCAAGAAATATGATGACAGCTACCTTTTTCAAAGATGGATCACTGATTAAAAACAACGGAACCCATTGGTCACTCAGAACAGGAGAAATGAAAATTCAAATGTCAGAGTCAGATGTGGGCAGGTACAAGTGTAAGTTTGATGATGGGACAGAATCTGCAGAAAGAGAGCTGAGAGTGAAAGGTAAGAAGCTGTCTCACTGTGATGAACAAACATTATTATTGTTTTCAATGCTGCACCAAGAATCCAAAGAACAGGTCACAAAATCTCTAAACATCAAACATTCACTTATTAGCTTTTCTAAGCTTTCAGTTGCATTTCACTGTCTTCATCCAGTCGAGTTTTTTGTCTTCTTGCAGTAGATTCTACATGAAGTATTCATGATTCTCTTAAAATACTATCAAGTACTGAACGACAAGTTAAGATTTCATCTGCCTTCAACTAACTGTTCAATAAACAGCCTGACAGTCCTCAATGTCAAGCAGCTCTTGTCACAAGAATCCTGGTGGCTGAGAGGCTGATTGCCTGATTGAATTATTTCAGATATTGGGTACACGTACTATCAGCCTTTTATTACTAGTGGTCCCTAGAAATGTGTTTAGTACTGAAACATATTTATCTTGATGTGAACAACTTTTCTCTGTGTTCTTGTGTTTTCTGTACTTGCAGCTGTTTGTGGTGTCAAACTGTTCAACAGATCAGTTCATTGAAACAATAAGTGTTTTCATTGTGTTATGTTAAAATGTAAAAACATTTTTGATGGCATGTCCATGACAGTAATTTCCTTGATTTATTGTTTTTCTAAACCAAACAGCAGGTAGACGTACAGTCACACTGACAGCAGACTGGACAATCATACCACCGGGGGGCAGTGTGACACTGACATGTTATGTTGAGGGTCCTGCTGGCTTCAAATATCAGTGGTTCAGACAGACGTCAGACTCTTCTGGAAAAACTCCTCTTCAGATTGAAAATGTTGAAGAATCAAACAGAGTCATCTCACAAGGAGGCAAATACACCTGCTATGGATGGAGAAGTGAACCGTATGTCATCACACCTGATAGTAATGCAGTCGTCATTGAGGAAATTGGTGAGTTTAGTATTTTCTAATGGAATAAACAACCTACAGTCTTTATGTTCTTAAACAATGTCCACAGTGTGAAGGGAAAGTGATTGTTAGTCATGTTAGCCCAGTAGCTCTCACTTTACTGGAAACAAAAGAAAAGTGTTTAAATATCCTTCATCAGGTCAAGAATGGGCTACTGGTTTGACCTCCTTCACTTTGTTCACAGAAACAAAGATTTGAAGATGCTTCCTTCATGCTGTTCAGTTTTATTTATCAATAACTGTATTAGGAGATTGTTCATGATGAAAAGTTTACATGTATGCATGTTGTGCTGGGAGTTGAACATTAGTTATTAATGCCAAAATCACTACATGTTTTTATTTTAACCAGATTTTAATTGGAACAAACTTTAAATCCTAATGTTATAAAGGTGTTGATATGTTCATAAAGGCCTTTTACCAAACTGTTTGTAATAAAAAGAATCCAGCCTAAACTAGACATTAGACACAAGACTAACAAAGAGGGATAATGAATATGTTCTTCCATATTGCTGTGGTCAAAACAGTCTAGTGTCTGAACTAAATGGTCTGATTTTTGAAATGTTTGCTGCAGAACAGAACAACATGCATTCACATAATTGATACGGTGATTATAACAGAAGATGATGGCATTTTATCTGCTCAGTGTTTAATCCTGTTTGAATCCTAACTGTGTATACAATGAAAAACCACAGTGAAAGTGTTCATCTTGGCTCTTCAACACTGAAACACAAGGTTTTACCTTCACTAATGTAACATTCAGTAGTGCAGCAGCTAATTCATTAAGAAACCCAGGAAAAGAGAGAGGGGCATGACATGAAGAGAGGTTTAAACTAATATGTGTCCAGTATTTATAAATTAATTCAGTGTTGATATTAACGCAAATGTGAGTGTACGGTTTTATTAAACTAACTACCTTAATCTAATAACTCCCACCGTGAAGGGTGTCTTAACTGATGAAACAGTGTCACACTCAAGCTCGGACATCTGATTACTGTCTTTCACGTGTTTATTTTTAGCATTAGCATTCCTGCGACACACATGCTATGCTAACTATCACCTGTACAGTAACCGTGCCTTTGCCAGGTAATCAACTGAAATGACACAAAATAAACAAAACCACAATATCAATGACACAGACATATTATCCACTATATAATCCACACACATGAACATATCTATAGTGTTTAACATAAGTTGTTATCACATTACAACATATACATCTTTTAACTCACCAGCTCAGCTTCACCAGTCAAAACAATGGCGTCTATATAAAAGAAGATCCGGCAGGTTAATACAAATAACCTACAGGGGGAATTGCTACCAAAAGAGGGCGTTATAAAATCAACAAATGTGGGACAACTTCACAGTAAGTCTTATAGTTCAAGTATTTCTTGTCTGTAGGGGCTGCACTATATAAACTGAAGTAAATCACAGTGACATTAATTTCCTTGTTTATGTCTTTGTTCTAAATCAAACAGCAAACAGACCAAAGGCTGAACTGAGGGCTGATGACAGAGACATTCCTGTAGGGGGCAGTGTGACCCTGACCTGCTCTGTGAACCCATCAGCTGGTTGGAAATACTTCTGGTACAGAGGAGAGAAACCCTCTGAACATCTGACCACTCAACTCTCAGCTGGACGAATCGGAGTCTCAGAGGAAGGAGTCTACTGGTGCAGAGGAGGAAGAGGAGAGCCAGTTTACTACACAGAGTACAGTGATCCACTCACTATCAGCAAAAATGGTGAGTTTAACATATATTGTATTTATATTTGTTGATTGATTAGAAAAAAGACATGATGTAGATTTAACTTTTTAATTTTTGTTTCCTTACTGTGAATTCTTGAACATGAACAGTTCACAACAAGGCTGTTGTGACTCTGCAGCCAAACTGGTCTGAAATATACAGAGGAGAGACGATCACTCTCAGATGTGAGATCAAAGATGGAGGAGACACTGAGTGGGAGTATGAATGGAAAACAACCAGCTCAGAAAAACCTTCAAATCAAAATGAACACAGTAATAGATTTGCTGCTGAATCCCACAGTGGAGACTACAGGTGTAAGGGCAGAAAGAAAAGTGAAAAGTCTTCAACAGATTGGAGTGATCCCTTCAAACTGACAGTATCAGACAGTAAGTCACATCACATTTCTTTCAAAGTGAAGATTAAACAGCTCATTAAAAGGCTGAATTTATATATATTTTTGAAGTAAATCTTCAGTATGTACTGATTGTGCAGGATGTATTTGATCCACTATCAATACATGTTTTCATTTCAAAAAATAATTTTCCAACAGCACCCCGGCCTGTCCTCACTGTGTCTCCATCATGGCTGAGTGCTGGAGCCTCAGTAACTCTGAACTGCAGTGTTGAAGATCCATCAGCAGGATGGAGGTTCTACTGGTATAAGACTGATCCTGATCAATCAAACAACTCCTACAGCTATGAGCTGCTACCAGGAAACAGCAGCGAGACCGAACAGGATTCCTACATTGTTCATGGACAGACACACACAGCAGGATATGTGTGCAGAGCTGGAAGAGGAGATCCAGTGTCTTACACTGATTACAGTGAACCTAAGTTCGTCTGGTCTGGAGGTCAGTTTGTTTCTATCTCTTAAGAAACAGATGTTATATCAGCTCTGTTCATTTTTTTTTTCTAAATGATGATAAACATACAGTATCTTGAAAAATAAGTAAACTAATTCACTGTGGTCTTATGATCTTGACTCTCTCACTAGCATCAAGCTAAACTTCACACTTTCCACCTCACTGGGTGGAATTGACTTGTTTCCTTCTGTCCTCACTCTTTAACATAAAACACAAACAGAGAGATATGATATCTTGGCTGAAACTTTACTCTCATTTGCAAAAAGTACTTTTAGTCTGGATACTTCAGCTCTTCTGCTTACAGCAGCTGTAGTCACTTGGTTGTCTATCATTTAAAATGTACTCAAAATTGTAGCAAGAGGTCAAAGTAGAAATCATAATTTTGCCAAAATACTGAACTTTGTTGCAATAAAAACAAAACAGAGCTAAAGACTATTTGAATTGAGGCATTTCATATCTAAAGATCTCTGTGCTCTGTTTGACCTCTTATCACATGTTGTTTTTCAGATTCTCACTCATCAGCGTCTCTCACAGTGAGTCCTGACAGAGCTCAACACTTCACCTCTGACTCTGTCTCACTGAGCTGTGAGGGAAACTCTACTGAGTGGAGAGTGAGGAGGTTTTCAGCTGAGGACAGCTACCTGTCAGACTGCTCCACCTGGGGGACAATGACTGCATGCAAACTAAGGACTTCCTGGCGCAGTGATGCAGTGTACTGGTGTGAGTCTGGATCAGGAGAGTTCAGCAACGCAGTCAACATCACTATACAGGGTGTGATTTTATTATATTTAGTTTTTCTTTGACTTGTTATTTCAAACATCCCATTGTGTGTTGAGGAGTACAGGACACTGACATGTTAAGAGTTTTGCCCAACACTCTGCTTCATGATCTCTCTAGTAATTAATGGTTTTTCACTTAATAAACATAGTTAAGTATTTAATCACACTGTGATTTTAACCATGTATAAATACAGAATATAGATTTGTGGCTGATCTGTTCTTCAGGTTTTAGGTCCATGATCACCATTTAAAGTCCAGTGTGAAGGATTTAGTGACATTTAGCTGTGAGGTTGCAGATTCAGCCAACTGAAAGGGTTCTTGAACAGTAAGACACACAAGGTGTATGAAGATACAACGTCAGATTTTATGATCACTGTTAAATCAATGAGAAAAGTCAAAGGAAAAAACCCAGTATGTGTCTTTTCTCATCTCTCTACATCCACTCATTCTCAAGTTCCTCGACCAGCTGATCTCTGACTGAAACCTCGTATTCTTTGACTGTTTAACAGATAAAAATATGATCCTGCTGAGTCCTGCCCGTCCTGTGACTGAGGGAGACTCTGTTAGTCTGAGCTGCAAATTAAGAAGACAATCATTTGGCTCCACTGTGTTTTTCTATCACAATGAGAAAGTGATTCAAAGTGACACCAGATGGGAGTTAAATATCTCTGCAGTGTCAAAGTCAGATGAAGGATTCTACAAGTGTCAACACTCAGGACGAGAGTCAGCACAGAGCTGGATGTCAGTTCAGGGTGAGTAGGATTAAAACAGTTATTCCATTTTCTTTTATATGTGAACTGTTTCTGTGTGTGAAAGAAGTTTAGCTGAATACTGAACTAATTTCAAAGTAGTTTCAGTTTCAGACACATTCACCTGTTGGTTTCCATTGACTCTGATTAAAGCACTTTGTAAATTCAGTTGTAGAAACATGCTCTATAAGTTTATTAACAGTTGTTATTTGTTAGTTATTCCAGCAGTGTTCAGGCCTGAACGCTCTTCATTTCCTGTACTGTTGGTTGTTGGGCTGGTTTGTGGACTCGTTCTTGTTATTCCTCTGCTGGTGTTGTTTTGCTACAGAGCGTCCAAGGGTGAGACCTTCTTCTTCTATTATTAGATGTTTGGTGTTCACGTTGAATTGAAATACACAGACATATTCTGGTCTGATGAGATAGAACAGCAGTACAACAACTTACAATACAAAACCATGTAACAACAAATCTTCATCTGTTTTACAGATAAATGCTTCAAGAGGTTGGTGCAAAACTGTTTTGTCACATTTTGAACATAACAGCAAGACACTCAATGTTCCTGTTTATTAAATGTTTTGTGTTTGCTTCATGTTTTAGGCCAATCCAGTCTGAGAGCTCCAACACAGATCAGAATGAGGCTCAGTGCAACACATACGACTCTCTTCTCCATGGTAAGCATGCAGTAATCTTGGTATATTCACACTTCTAAAGGACACACATGAACTGAGGGTCCTTTTTTCAGGTATCATAAAATTAAAAAGATGACTGACTGTGGCTTGTTTTCTCTGCTCTGTAGGTGATGTCTGTCTGTATGAATCAATCAAACGCCCTGAAGACACTGAAAATGGTACAGTTTACACCTTTTATTAACTTTAACATCACAATCACATTAGAAATGCAACCACTGCATGAATTAAGAGAACTGATTCCAAGTGATCGAAATAAAATCCTGTAACTAAATATGTACACTTCAGTTGCAGGTGGATCCCAGGACGCCACATATTCTTCGGTTGAACTGGAAGAAGGTTGAGTTCTCTAAATAAAGGCAGTAAATAGAAATACCTTGAGTGTAAAAAGTATTGATTTATTTTTTTTCTGTATGGATTCGTGATTGTCTTCACAGGGAAGCAACATACACCAGAGGAGACATCAATTTACTCTAATTTGAGGACAGGAGCTGCAGGTACAGTCAGTTACAACAGTCGTTTGTATACTGAGGTTTGTGCATACCTACCAATAGGTGTCACCAGAGTTGGACATTGACAAATGCTACACATACCTAATGCCTTTCAGACTTTGGGGTATTTCTAAGTTTGTCTGTGTTTGTCAATGTTTTGTGTAATTTTCATTTGATATATTTCCATATTGAAGATATGGCAAAAAAAACTGAATTGTTTATGTAAAATAAAAATAGACAATCAAAATACACATTAGCTGTGGTGCTGCTGTGGTGCTCAAATCTCATTCTGAAGTATCTTGATTTTCATTTTAACATCAGACGCTGCTGTATTGTTGTGAAATAAACACAAGGGCATCCAAAATTTCCTTTATTTTTATTCTATGTGTCAATCCATCTGTTCATCCATTGAGCTGCACATTGTCGAGGTGTCAGTCAGAATAACATGTCAGAAAGCATCCTTAAACTGTATCTTTGTTTTTTGTGGTTTTCTTCCAGGTCTGTAAGGAGAGAGGAGAGGAGGAAGAGGAAAATGGTTGACAGCATTTCATTAGACTGCTATAGAAATATGAGACATGCTCAGTATTCTGTATAGTTAATTTGTTAGCAGTTCATGTAAAATAATGGCTTCATATGGATTTTATTACTGTCTGTGATAGCACAGGACTACTGAGTCAAAAAAATGTATGCACGTCATCGTTACTGTTTATTTTTACGGTTATGTTTTTGTTAAGTGTTTGTAGGAAACATTGAATGTAACTTTGATACAATATGTTTGAGCTTGTGTAGCAGGGCACCAGCTTTAAAGTCAGCATGTTTGTTAAGTGTTAGATCCAGGATAGACGTCAACACTTCCTCTTGATAGAAGTAATAATCTGCTATCAAACAACATCTCCTATTGCATGTACAGTATGTATGTTTTCTCTCTGTCATTTTTAAGTTACTTGAGAGGTATTGTGTGTATTTGTTCACCTCAATGTATCTTTATATTCATTGTATTTTAAAATCTTTTGAATATTTTATACATCAATAAACAGTTTGTTTTCCAGCAGTCAGCTGTCAGTTGTGTTTTTAATTCCTTCTTTGACTGCACAGCCAAACTGCCACAGAGCCCTGCAGCAATGATCATGTCCCTTAATGTCAGTGTATGTCTTAAAGTTTTTATCTTTTTCATCTTCAAGATAGAAACTTCAAGATAGCGGTATATACAGTATAAAGCCTTTGATGCTATTACTTTATTCTCTTTGACTAAACTCATTGAGTCACAGCTGCAGGATAAGAAACTGAATGGAGGCCAGCTTTGAGAGGGGGGCAGGGTGTTGTCTGTTCATGAGATGATTTCCCTTCTGCTGGAGCTCAGTCACTTCCTGTGGGTGTCATTGTGACCAAACTTGAAACCAGGGTTTCACAATAAAGCGATGATGTGTAATAATTCTGTGCTGGGGCGAGGGGACACTTTCCTCTGAAGTACTTCGCTTCAACTTTGTGATTAAAGCTGAAGGATGAACAAACTTCTGGATACTTTTTTCCCAGTTGAGGCGACAGAGCCCATTGATTACCGAATGAGCTCTTCATAAACCGTGCTGTTGACAGGTAGGCACTTTATCAATTTATTAATTTAGTATATTTCGCGTTTTTTTGCGGAAGCCTTTTCAGTAGCGTCAAAAATGACTAAGCCTTTTGTGAGGTAGCAGTATGATCACATCTATATTAGGAAGGAAATTGAAATGTCTATCTCTCTGAGGCCTCACAAACCAAAAAGTCACTTTTTTCTGAATGTGTGTTGCAATACACAGTCTGTATTGTCACAATAACTTTTTTGTGAATCGAGGGTCTAAGGATACAGGGTGCTTTAACACCTGTAAAATCAACATGTCCACATTCTGAAGGCATTCATTTTGCTCTACTTTCTGATTTCTACTCTGTATTTATTTAAAGAAACATTACATGATTTATAATAACAGCCTCAAAATCATGTTGAAGGTACAGTGTCTTGTAACAGGGTGAATGGTGTCTCTGTCTCAGCCACTCCGCCCCCCTATCAATAGTTTCTGACAGTAACTTCAGTGAGAGGGTAGGATCACAGCGTTACATACATGTTTACTTCAAAATACAAGTTTTCAACACATAACATTGTTATGACGGAATTAGATACTGTCAATGTTGCTTTAATTTGTATTTTCTGTCATGGTTTTAAATGTGGTTTTTATGTGTTTTTGTTGCTTCCTCTTTTATTTTGAAGTTCTGCCATTATGTGTCCTGTTTAACTTTCCATTTCCTCCCTTTGTGTGGTGTCCCGCCCTTTATCTGTGTTTACCTGTGTCCTATTAGTTCATCAGCCCTTGTGTATATGGTCTGTGTGCTTCCTGCTGTCTTTGTCAGTTCGTCTGTTCAGTCTCCTGTCTTGTTCTGCTCTGTTCCTGTCTCCTGGTTTCATGTCCCTGTTGTGTCTCTCTGTTTTTCTTCCCCGTGTCATTCCTGGTTAGTACCCTTGCCTTTTGATTTGATACTTAGCTTTTGGTTGGTACTTTGCTCTTCTTGGTTTGAACTTTGTTTAGCTTTTGTAGTTGGAGCTCAGCTGTCATCAAAGCTCGCTTTTTGTCCTTTACCTGTGTCTTGTGTTTGGGTCCCATTCTGTGTAACGTGACATTTTCTGTTTTCTGGAAGGTGGATATGCCAAAACATACAAATCTAATACTCATGAAATATCTATTCACAAAAATGATTAGAGAATTAATTTGAAACTTTGTAAATGTTGTAATAATGTAATAATTGTGTAAAAGCAGCAACACACAAATTTAGACCAGACAGGTCACATAATTAAAAATAAGGTGAACTGCTCTGCAGAAGGAAACGATCAATTTTCCCATCCTCTTTCACACTGGCTGTCAATCAGGGCCGTTGATGTGTCACACTCTAATAATTCCCACCAACTGACAGTTGCATGAACGGCAAAATACCGAGGTTGCGTACAAGGGTTTTAAAGGATTTCTTAGGGTATTAAATGTGCCTCTGTGTTGGTAAATGAATGCTTACAAAGTACTGATATAGTGACTTAAAAACTCATTCATTCCTTGTCGTATACTGTATGATTGTAACAAAATCATAGATACGTTTTTTCTGAGCTGTTTGTAAAAGAAAGGGAAGCGGCTAAATTCGGAAAGAAGAAGTAGTTGGAGAAAACTTCCAATCCAGCCTTTGTGCGACGCAAATGTTCTGTCACCACAGTTCCTCGTTTCTCTTCATCTGCTGCAGTTTCAAGCTTTGTTTTTACACAACAGAGGATTTCTCAGAAGAAGAGCGGCAGACACTGTGGGAATCAGTGCTGAAAGTGACGATGGGGCTCACTTTTCTCCGTGTGCTGTGGTTTTTCTGTGAGTACATCAGCGACTTTCTCTGTTCACCCATTTTTGAATGCCCGAGGTTACAACATTGTTTCTGTCAGTTTGACGCGTCTGTTCCAAACTTTCTTTCAGTGCTTAATATACTCCTGTACTGTGGACATGCTCAAGGTTATTATACATTTTTCTTTCTTTTCACAAATTCATTCTAGTTGACGCTTCACCTATCGATCTTTAACACCACCTCTACCTGTTTTCTTTTCTTCAAAGTATTTATCATTTCCCTCTTTGTATCCTGTGTTGGTGTCTAGATTCTGTGCTGACCATTGAGCCAAACTGGTCCACTTTTTTCACCGGAGAGTCTGTGACCCTCATATGTGACATGAGGGAGGGACTAGAAACTGACTGGTATTACACGATCCTCAAGGACGGTCAAGAATATGTCTACCTCATGACAAATAAGATCAAAACATTTCAAAATCTATTTACTGACCACAGTGGTGAATACCAGTGCTTTGGCCGTTACAAGAGCTCAACACAGTTAACAAAAGAAAGTAACAAAGTCTCTCTTACTGTATCAGGTAAGTCATCAACGCTTTACCAACATGACCAATTCACTGGAAGCCTTTATGTATGAGCCATGTTTATATGATCGTCCTGTTTGGCATTGTGCTACTTAATCTATAAATGCTGTTGGAATTTAATCTTGTGTAGAAACTACCTTGAGATTCAAGCAGCTGTTCACATCAAGGGTTTACGTTATGATATTAAGGCTTTACTCACAAACCATCTGATATTGTTTTCCTTGTAAAAAGTGAGTACATGACAATACATTTACGGATGTGACAACAGTCATGTATCAGATGGGGAGAGGGGTACGGCAACCCAATGGCTGGAGTAAATGTTAGAAGAGTACGTGTCCACAGATAAGTCAAGATTCTTACATTTCTTTAAGTTCAGTTTTCTATTGCTCTCCTGTGCTTATGCTCTGGTTAGGTTTAGGCCCAGAAGCTACTTGGTTAGGGTTAGGAAAACGTCACGGTTTAGCTTAAAGTACTTGTTTCGAGCACCATAAACACAGCTTGAAATGCCCAGAGGTCTCATTAAAAAACACCCAGTTTTGTCGACCACACGCGGCTTGAAAATGTCTCGAGGTCTCATAAAAAAAACACCTGGTTTTGTTGCCACAGGGCTGCAGATCGCCTGACTTCTTGTCAAAAATATCCTTTTTTTGAGACCACAAACATGGCCGGAAATGTCCCAAGGACACCACACACACTCTTGACCTTTTAACCTTTCATCCTCTTGTAAAGCCCTTTGTGACCTTGACTTTGTAAGAAGCTACATAAATAATATCTTGCTTATTTACTTACCAAGATAAGGATGTCATCCTGGCAAGTCCTGCATCCACTATGTATCAAGGAGAATCAGTGACTCTGCGCTGTCGACATCGGACTCAGAGAAAGGAGAAGAATGCTTCCTTCTACAGAGACGGATCACTTATACTATCAAATAACACAGTTGAAATAACCATTCAATTGCTGTCAGATGGGAGCTCGTACATGTGTAAATTTGATGAGGATGAAGAATCCCAATCCCAACCAATACGACTCAAACTGGAATGTAAGTAGAGCTTTTATCTCTGCATTATCTTAGGAACACTTTCAAAGAAAAGGAGAGTGTTTACATTGTCGTCCATTTTTAAATGTGTTTGTACTCACTTTAATCCATGGTAAGGTTCATTCCAGTGGTTAATAAGTGCATAAGTGTAGTTGCTCTTGGTTTCCATCCATTTTACTCATTTCATAATCTTTCTAACTTTTCTAATTCACATTGATAACACTTACGTTTTTATGTCTTTGTTCTACATTAAACAGCAAAAAGACCAAAGGCCAATCTGAGAAAAGACTACAGAGCCTATGTAGGAGCCAACGTGACCCTGACCTGCTCAGTGAACCCATCATCACCTGGTTGGAAGTACTTCTGGTACAGAGGCAAGAAAACCTCTAAACCTCTGACAACACAAGATGTTTTCTTCATCTCTAATGAAAAAATCAGTGTCTCACAGGGAGCCCTCTACTGGTGCAGAGGAGGAAGAGGAGAGCCGGTTTACTTCACAGAGTACAGTGATCCAATCGGTATTGACATGATTGCTTTAAATAAATGCTTATGTGTTAAGATTAAGGCTTAAAATGTTGTTTATTTTATTTAACTTTATCTTATTTCTATTATTTTTGTCCTCTTGAACAGCCACAAACAAGGCTGCTGTGACCTTGCAACCCAGCTGGCCTGAGATATACTATCAAGAGACGATCACTCTTAAATGTGAAATTGAGAATGGAGGGGACACTGAGTGGGAGTATTTATGGGCATTACCCAACCCATACCAACATCATAATCAAAATGAATACATGATTAGAGGTGCTCAGACATCACACGCTGGAGACTACAGGTGTATGGGCAGAGAGAAAGGTGGACAGTCCCAAACAGAGTGGAGTGATCCTTTCAGATTGACGATATCTGACAGTAAGTCATCAGTCAAAAAATGAGAAGTGCTATTTTTTATTCACTGTAATTTAAGATCATCCTCACATTTGTATTTAATATTGGAGATTAGACTAATTGTACATAATGTTTTCAATCTGGGAAAATCATTTTCCAGCACCACCCCAGCCTGTCCTCACTGTGTCTCCATCATGGCTGAGTGCTGGAGCCTCAGTAACTCTGAACTGCAGTGTTAAAGATCCATCTGCAGGATGGAGGTTCTACTGGTATCAGGCTGTTTCCAAACTATCAAACAACTACTACAGCGTTGAGCTGCTACCTGGCAGCAGCAGTGGGACTGAGCAGGCTTCCTACATTGTTCATGGACAGACACACACAGCAGGATATGTGTGCAGAGCTGGAAGAGGAGATCCAGTGTTGTACACTGATTACAGTGCACCTAAGTTTGTCTGGTCTGCAGGTAAGTTTGTCTTGACTTAACGCTGCTTGCATAATTGAAGAAATGTACTTACCAGATACATTGTTTACATGTTTTTAAAAATGACTTTAATCCTTAGTTTCAGTTTTCAGTTGGGAATATTAAGTTGCATGTCATGGCATTTCATTGCAGACATGCCACCAATACCCAGATCTGGAAAATAATCAAATACATTCACTTAGATATGAGCTATGAACTTGTGTAATTTCCTTTTCACCCTGTCATCCATTCCTTCCTTCCTTTTTCGCTCGCTTGTTTCCTTTTCTCTTTCACCCAAACCTTTCAATGTAGGACTAACAATGGGGAGTTATGATGAACTGGATCTTTAAACATACATAGGGCAGAAATTAGTCTACCCAACAACCTACCAACCAGTCATCTTTTTTGAGAATCAAGTGGACGTTATGCACCCAGAGGGCAGTAATGCAATTTATGAACGCTTAAAAGTTTGCAAACGTGTATCTCTTCACCCTGTGCTTATGGCATACATGTGCACTGTGCACAATTCAAAACAGTTTCAGCCTCAGCAAAAGAAATGAGTTAATCCACAAATAATCAAAATGTTTATTCTCATTGTTTACCTCTTTTTGTTGTTTCTATAATCCACCATCTAAAATGATTCAAAACACAATAAAACCAAGGGACTGTTTGTTGTAAGGTCTTTTTAATCAATTTTTTTTGTGTGGGTTGATTTCACAGATTCTCATCCAGCAGCGTCTCTCACAGTGAGTCCT
The DNA here is from genome assembly GCF_965226575.1 of Pagrus pagrus. Lineage (NCBI taxonomy): Eukaryota > Metazoa > Chordata > Actinopteri > Spariformes > Sparidae > Pagrus > Pagrus pagrus. Next base: position 7,629,734 of record NC_140204.1, on the reverse strand, counting down.
GACAGAGTGCAGCACTTTACCCAAGATTCAGTGACACTGAAGTGTGATGGAAACTCTACTAGTTGGAGAGTGGTGAAGTTTAATGAATATGTGACACGATGTTCTACCTGGGGGAAAATGATTGGATCCACATGCAAGACCCTTACTTCACATTACATTAATGGAGTGTACTGGTGTGAGTCTGAAACGGGACAGTTCAGCAATGCAGTCAACATCACCGGACAGTGTGAGTTTAAATCACATTTTTTGTATCAGAATTATTTCAACACTACATTAGTTTTAGAAGTTTTAGTTTTTTATTTCCCTGCTTCTCCTGCCAAGTAACGCCCATCTGATTACAAGGGTCAAACCATCAGAAAAAGACAGTTCAACTGTGGATAGATGAAGCTACAGGAGCTCTGTAGGACTGTTGTTAGTGCACAGACTGGCACATGTTCAGAGATGATGCCACACAGGAGTACCACATCAGTCGTGAGGAATATGTATCATCACTGTGTTGGTGTGAGGGCTCTGTCAAGAGCCAAGGTCCAGCTGCCATTTGGTCAGGTAACAAGGAAGGTCACGGCACCGCCAGAGCAAGACTGCAAGAGTGCATCAAGGAGGCAAAACAAAGTCAGAAGAGGCTGGAGACCAGAAGAGCGGAGAGGTCAACACCAACAACGCTGAAGACATGTGGCAAGAGATCCAGACCATTACAGTCTAAGAAAATAAGGAGCACCCCTATTATGGCAAAGGCCAGGTTGCCAGCTGAGGTTAATGCATGCTGGTCCTGATAACATCCCTGACCATGTCTCTAGTCTAAATGACTATCGCCCTGTACCTCATCTGTAAAACAAATGAGAAAAGCTTTGTTTAACTCTCATCTTTGTTAATCAATATGCTCCACCTGCAGCTGATCTCTGACCAAACCTTCACATTCTTTGATCTTTCTACAGACGGTGAAATAATCCTGGTGAGCCCCGTCCGTCCTGTGGCTGAGGGACATCCTGTCACTCTTGGCTGCAAGTTGAAGACAGAAACTGTTCTTTCTAATGTGGACTTCTACAAAGATGGACAACTCATCCAAAATGGTACCGGGAGGGAGCTGACTATCCCCGCAGTGTCAAAATCAGACGAAGGCCTCTATAAATGCAAAGGACAAGATTCCCTGCACAGTTGGCAGAGTTGGACATCACCAGAGAGTTGGATGTCAGTAAAATGTGAGTATGATTAGCTGTCTTTGGGACTGTTTGTAAGTTGTGTAACAGTTCGAAATAAGTGTGTCTTTGTGTAAGAGAAATTAGGGTTAAAAAAAAAAAAACTATTTTGAATTGGTTACATATAAAACAAATATTAAAAGAGATTATGTATTGTAGCTGTGACCAGATCTGACAGCTCCTCATTTCCCGTGCTGTGGATTGTTGGGCCAGTTTGTGGAGTTTTACTGATTATTCTCCTACTACTACTACTACTACTGGTGTGCCGGTATCACCACTACACAAAGTCAAAAGGTGAGATATTTACTTTGGATACTAGTCAAAATCTCAGACGTATGTATTTAGTAACAACAGTCCAATTTCAAATACAAAGACATGTAACAGCAGGTGTGTTTCTTTTTTCTTTTTTTTTACAGAATCATATTTCATCAGGTTGTTACAACACTCTTCTCCTATTCTCAACATTACAGCAGTACGTTACATGCTCCTTATTAAATACACTGTATTTACTTCACGTTACTTCAGGTCCCAGACCACCAATCAGGGCTCTGCTACAGACCACATGATCAACCAGGATGAAACTCAATTCAGAGAAGTGCCTTCTTCTCTCTACGGTCAGCTTTTAATCCTGATTCTGGTTGTCTTTTGTCAAAGTTTTTGGAATTCGTATAATGGTATTAAAATGATTAATATGACTTTGGATTGATTTTAACCGCTCTGTAGGTGATGCCGTTCTCTATGAATCAATCAAATGCCTTGAAGAAGCTGAACATGGTACAGTTTATACCTTTTGGTTGACACCGAACGGTTAAAAATACTATAATAACATGATCTAACTATAAGCGATTCATTGACAACCCCCTAATTCTGAAAACATCTGTATTTCAGAGGAATCAAATGATGGCACATATTCTTCGATCGAGCTCAGAAACATTGGTAAGAAGACTTTATTTCCTGTAGTGAGAGTAACATGCTATTTTTGAGGTACTCTCGCAGGCCGGCACTGCCTTAAAAGTGTGGGAAACTGTCTTTTTAACATATTCATCTGATCCATCTAACAGGGAAGAATAATGGACCAGAAGAGGGCACTGTGGAGTCAGCTGCAGGTACAGTCATGTTCAACAATGGTTTACGTTGGATGCTGTGCTGTGTGTTTAATATTAACACTTGGCCAGCAAAAGACAAACAAAAATACCCCCAAAGTCTAAAAACTCTTTTATATACTGTATGTGTAGGATTTGATCATTTTATAGACACAATTTTCTTTTGAGAAATGTCTTCTGCAAATTAGTTGGATAGCTGATAAATCATAGATAGCTGTAATCAAAATGTCAAAATGTTAAAATAAACTCAATATTTTAGGCCTTAAAGTGTCTGAAATATGATTTTAAATTGACCGGGTTACAGAGTTCACATTACTTTTATAAAGTTGCAGCCAGTCTACCTTTTCAATGTGTCTTGGTGTAAATAAAATCTGAAATGAGGCCTCTGTTTTAGATGATGACGATGTGATGTATGCCAAGGTGTACTGCCACAATAAAGCCATGAAAGACAACAGTAAGTAAAGCCTCCATCCACCTGCAGCTGCTACTGTACAGTTTGCCTTGGACAAAAGTAGTAGCTGTAGTCTCTTATCTTTATGTATTTATTTAGTTTATTATATTTTCATTTACATTGTGTACACACGCACTGGCAGTCACATCATGGCAAACAAAAACCAAATCATCTGTCCTTTCTTAGGGAAATCAAATCCTGCAACGGATGAAACGGTCTATGCTGAAGTCAAACCAGGAGCACCTTTGGGTAATAATGAAGCAATTAAATAATGTGCATGGAATAAGCCACTGTAAAGATTCAGTTAAATGGGGTGTAATTGGAAGTAAAATGTCGTGAAACATCTCTTTTTAATTTGGTTTTCTTCCAGGTCAATAAAGAGATCTGTATCACTAAAATCAATGAAATGGATAGCAACATGAAACCAATGAAATCCAAATATCAGACAGTATTTTGTAAAGTTAATCTAATAGCAGGTCATTTCAAAGAAATGCATCATATGGTTTTAATCATTTGTTGTATGTAGCGTAAAGACTAATGACTATTATAAAGATTTAAATGATCCTAAGGTGTGTTTATGTTCTGTATTTCTTCTTTAGCTTAATAAAGTGTCACTTTATTTTTTAAACCGAATGTAGACAACTTTGTAAACAGGCTGCTCCAAAAGACAGTTTTAATATTTGAACTGAAGTCAGTTCTTTTTAGATTTTGATGAAAAAACTTCTCAGATTTATAACATTTAATTTATTACATTATATGTTATGTGATACGTCTTTAGGCTTTCTGTGCCTTTTTTTAATGGTTTATAGTTACTGTGTTGTTTAATAATTTTGGACCAATAAACTTGCTCCAGCTGTAAGTGTTCAGTTGTGTTTCTTCACTTTAGTTTTATAAAGCTTTCGGGGACAGAAGGAGTATAAATGTGCAAAAGCTGTAAAACTTAGAGCCAGGGAGCAGAGATGCTCTTACAGCAGAGAGACTCATGGCCTCTTTTTGGAGGACGATGTACCATCAGGTACATCTCTGATATTGGTCCAAATGCCTAAATGATTATAAACAAAGCTATTTTCCACCCGGGCCTATTTAGTCAAACCACCACCACCTCATTAACATCACCACCTGTACCTTTTCAATTCAATCACCTGTGCAGACCTATATAGGTGAGCCTAACCATTCCTCTCCCGTAAGTCTCAAGTTCTCACAACCGTTATCACAATCTTATGTTGCTTGTTATGAATGTAATCAGGTCATATTCAGCTTTATCCAGCATGATAAAATCCAATCGGCCAGATAATGGTTGCAGAAATGAAAATGTGAAAAGTCTTTATATATTTTTGTGATTTGGCCTTGAGCCTGTTCAAAACACATTTTTGTCCTTTTTGCATGGTTGAACTGTCTGTTCTCCCAGCGTCTTATCATGATGTGACTGCGAAATATATTTTCACATGTCAATTTCCTCTTTTCTTGTTTACCTAAGTGGTGTCAGAAGTGGTTGTATTCGAAACCACAGTCGCTCATTCATGGTTTAATGGTCGTGTTGTCTATTGGGATGCTTTGGGAACTCTCTATGGATTTCTGCCAAGTGAATGAATTTGAATTTCACAGACATCCCGACTGTGTGGGTGCTACATCAGCAGCGCTGGCGTCAGTGTGGTGACTGTGTGATGACTGCTATCATAGCAACATATCTTTGAATGTGTAAAGAGGAACTGCAATTCAGTCTTACTCATGCTGAGAAATTGTGGTTGTGGTTACAAACATACAGGCTGCTCACACGCCGTATCAACACGCTCCCTGAGTGATCCGAGCAAAAGCACTGTAGACAGCTTTAGGTCCGTCACTTCACACCTGGCATCAACATGCATCTCCCCGCTCTGTGCAAATATACACGTACACCCCTAGAACAAAAAAAAATACAAGTTTTTTTGCACAAAGATAGAAATATCTTCAAGTGCAATGTTTGCTGCATTACACAAGAAGGCCCAAATAGATAAGAATTTGTTGTAGAGAGCATTTCAAGAAATTTAGAAAGTTTCTCCTAACGCAACAACTCACAAAATTGAGCATTACATACAAATACTAATATTCTTCTCCGTTCTTTAAAGCAACATTATGTGGAAACAGGTCAAATACCAACATTTTGTCTCCTTCTCGGTCTGTTGCGTCATTTCATTTTGCTGCTTCTGCAGTATGTTTATGCACTGATAAGTTGAAATCGGTCTTGTGATGTTGGGGAGGTGGCGTGCAATCTACTTAAGTACACTTAGTTCCCGTATCTGCCTGTCAAATTGTAGTTGTGTGGGTTTTGTGCAAAAACAGGAAGGATTGACAGCTGAGAGGACATATTTAGGAAAACAAACGTCTGAGCTAATAGTGAATTGTGACATCACTTCTTTTCTGCCACAGTTTCCTCTTAGTCTTGCACTCGACAGGCAGGCTGGCACACTGTCAGTGGTGGATGTAGAGATGGGACACACTTCGCTCTGTGTGCTGGGGCTGTTCTGTGAGTACAGCGGTGAATTTACTTTGTTTTGTCTCTCTGATTGTTTGGTTTCTCAGAAAGTTTGAAAAAAGGCTTTGTTTTTTTAATCAACACTGCTAACTTAATGCTTTTTATAGATTTTCCCATCTTTTGTTCATCTTGGTTGAAATGCGATAATGATTTGATGCTTACAATTTTCTCCGACTACAATTTCAATTTGTGAAACTTTTAATTTAATATTAATGATTCGTAATATGACAGATTCTGTCGGTTTTACAGTGTCTGATGAGGTTTCAATCTTGATTTTAGCGCTGAATACACTTCTCAACTGTGGACGTGCTGACGGTAATTGCACAATTTCCTTGTTGTCTGTTGTTCTATTTATTCACTTCAAGGGATTTCACACCTACTACATCACTCTCAGTGGCTTCATCTGTCTGTTTCCGTCAGTGCATGCGTCACTTTAATCCTTGCGTTACTGCAAATTAAGATATGAAAAACAAGTGCTTCAAAGTGTTAACTTGTGATGTGGTTGTACTTTATTTTCCTTTGTTGTGTATGTTTGTGTTTAGGTCTAGATGCCGTACTGACCGTTAAACCAAACTGGTCCACTTTATTCAATCGTGAGTCAGTTACATTCACATGTGACGTAACAGAAGGAAAGCACACAGACTGGAAGTACACATTCACCGGGAATGGTCAACGACTTAGATCCTGCGGTACAGAAAAGTCCTGCTCATATAAGCTAATGAAAAACAGCAGCGGTGAATATCAATGCACAGGTCGTCACACGAGCAAAAATCCCACAGTGGAGAGTAAGAATGTCACTCTAAATGTCTCAGGTAGGTGATCTGATGTTTATTTTCTAAATGTATTTTAATGTGAGACTTCTGCTGCTTCTTCTGAATTCAGCTAAAAGGCAGCTGTGGCTCAGGGGTAGAGCCAGAGTCTTGTAATGGGAAAGTCACTGGTTGGATTCCCCTGGTCTGCGTTACGGAAGTGTCCTTGGGCAAGATACTGAACTCCAAACTGCTCCTGATGTGCACCTTGCATGGCAGCCACCGCCATCAGTGTATGAATCTATGTATGAATTACTGTAAGTCCCTTTGGACAAAAGCGTCTGCTAAATGCCCTTAAATGTAATGTAAAAAGGAACAGTTCACCCAAAAATGTAAATTCAGTCAGTGTCTACTTACTGTCATACTGATGGAGAACAAGTTTGAGTCTACAGCTGAAGTTGATTGGGACTTGTTAACAATAACAACATAAACCATGAGAACCTTGACGTGTGGTCGAGCTTGCACACAACCCTCATTAGGGGTGCACGCTAACGCTTTAGCCATGCAACTACATTAAAGATCGTTTTTCGGTAGATAAGGGTGCCCAGAGTCCACCACTGGTATGGAGCCAATTAAGGTTTTTGTTTTTGGTTGTTTTCACACATTTTAAATACAAGTAGCCCCCCATCTACTTCAGTTGTTTTGGAGAATGCTGCAACGCTGTTTTGCTGTGACGCTCCAGAAAAGAAAAAATCTGAAAAATTCACTTTGGGTGAACTTATTCTTTAATGGTAATTGAGATTATGATTTCATACTTTACAAACGTTACATTTAGCAGTCGTTTGTCACCACTCAGGTTCCTCATGAAACATATTTAATTAATAGATTGACCAACATGTTTTGAAATTAATGTTTTAAATGTGCAGGATCCAAACACTGCACTCCACCAACAAGACTTGACTTTGCTGTTTTTCATTCTGTGAAATTGCTTTCCAACAGTTTACACTCGGCCTAACCTGACTGTGTCTCCATCATGGCTGAGTGCTGGAGCCTCAGTAACTCTGACCTGCAGTGTTAAAGATCCATCTGCAGGATGGAGGTTCTACTGGTATAAGACTGTTCCTGTTCAATCAAACAAATCCTACAGCTATGAGCTGCTACCTGGCAGCAGCAGTGGGACTGAACAGGATTCCTACATTGTTCATGGACAGACACACACAGCAGGATATGTGTGCAGAGCTGGAAGAGGAGATCCAGTGTATTATACTTACTACAGCAAACCGAAGTTTGTCTGGTCTGGAGGTCAGTCTGTTTGTTTAGCTTTTCTTTACCGTTACATGATCTTTTCCTAACTCTTAGTTCTTTTTGTGCTTAGACCTGACCCAACCTTAAGCACAACATTGGCACAACATAAAATTGTATGTAACTGCACCTGAATAATCGTAAAATTGCACCATGAAGAATGTAAAGTTTCAACATATCCCTGCAGAAATGCACTTTGCCAGCATTTATTCTGTAGATTGGGTTGGAGCCGCCAGTGTACAGTACTGAGACTGAGCATTGAAAGAATTTTGAAAGATCATTTGAACCGTGCTGTCCTTAATCTCATCATATTCCTGCAATGTCATTTTGCAGATTTTCATGCAGCATCACTCAGAGTGAGCCCTGACAGAGCACAGCACTTTTCCTTTGAGTCTGTGTCTCTGAGCTGTGAGGGAAACTCTGCTGAGTGGAGAGTGATGAGGTTTTCCAAAACAAATCGTCTGTCCAACTGTTCTGACTTTAGGACGGTGAATGGATCCAGATGCAACGTCCACAAATTCAATAAAAATACAGCAGTGTACTGGTGCGAGTCTGGATCAGGTCAATTCAGCAATGCAGTCAACATCACTGTGCAAAGTAATTACATTCTTGCTGCTCATGTGTAAATCAATCAAAAATAAATAAACTTGTATTTTTTCTTTCCTCTGACTTCTCATGTCAGTCACATCCTGTCACCACCAAGGCTTTTCTATTAGGGAGGTTTGGTTAATGTAAGAATAACAGCAGAATGTAAGTGTATGTGTGACAAATGTGATTTTCTCACTGTTTCACAGATACAACTACAATTATCCTGCTGAGCCCTGTCCATCCTGTGGCCGAGGGACATCCTGTCACTCTTGGCTGCAAATCGAGGACAGAAAATGTGGTTTCTAATGTGCTCTTCTATCGAAATGGACATCTCATCCAAAATGACACCAGAGGGCAGCTGAATATCTCTGAAGCGTCAGAGTCAGACGAAGGCTTCCACTGGTGTGAATACTCAGGAAATGTGTCACTGCAGAGTTGGGTGGCCATCAAATGTGAGTATGATTAAAACTTCCTCTTTCAAAATCTGTCACAGTTTTTAAAGAAATGGTGTAAAATACGTCACCTTCCTAGAAGCAATGATGGCTGGAAAATGTCTTATTTACTGTAAATGTCTCATACAGTCTAATAATGAGTACAAGTGTGAACAGCTGTGATGAGTGTTTTGTTTTTAATAGCCTTTGACCTGCAAACTACAGATAACATTTAATAACTGACTTTCACTGCAGTGTCCAGGCCTGAAACCTCTTCAGTTATTCTGCCAGTGATCATCGGGCTGGTTTGTGGGATTTTACTGAGTATTGTCCTGCTGCTGTTTTGTTGCTGCAGAAAGACAAAGTGTGAGACCTTTAACTTCTAATATTTGATTGATTACAATTGGATTATTTAAAGTCACAGATCAATTCTGAAGTCCAATTATCTTTTTTTTCTCCACAGATTCGCTCTTTGCCAGGTCGGTACAACACTCTCTATTCTCTTGAACTTCAAAGCAGCAAATGTTCCCTTATTAACCTGACTGTCTTAACAATATTTTTTAGGACAACACCGTCCCAGAAAACCAATCAGGACAACCAATCAGGACAACCAAAAGTGAACTCATCTCATCACAGCGGTCAGCCTTAAAAGTTTATCGAGATTTATTTCATGAACTGTTATCGATCATTTACAACCCAATCTCCAGAATGAATGTTGACAAAGCACGCTTCTGCAAAACCACAGATGAGTTAATTATGTTGCAACTTTGGATTTCTTTTCTATTCCTCTCTTGTCATAATGCTGCGCTAATGCTCCGGTTAGGTTTAGGCACAAAAAACACTTGGTTAGGGTTAGGAAAAGATCCATGTTTGACTTAAAATATCTGTTTTGGTTGCCACAAACATGGCTGTAAATTGTCCTGAGGTCTCTGTAAAAATATCCAGTGGTGTCACAGTTACAAATGTTGAAACAATACGTTACGTTGCCCATGACATATACATATTATTCAGTGGTTATTATACAGTTATTCTCGGGTAGGTGGATTTTATGGATAATTGTTGTCATTAAAAGCAACAATCCATCTGACTGGCACCAAAATCAACCTGTCAGTTGGTTTATCAAACACTCAACTCATCTACAACAAACACAAAAGATCAGAGTTGGAATGGTTTAGGCTCTTTTCACATTGTTTCCTGTTGAAAAAACAAATTTAAAAGTTTTTTTCTGTCTGCAGAAAAAATCCCCACAAATATTACTAGCCCTCCTATTACTATACTAGATAATAAGACATTAAAACACAAGTATTGTTTAAAAATCCCCTGAATGCAATTTGAGCTACACACCAAATAATAATGATATTCAGTGGGTATCAGGAAATTGAAATTATCTGTTTTACTGAGGTGAGGTGATACTGAGGTAAAATAGTAGTGAATTTATTTACACAGAACAGTCAGAATCACTCAAAGACAATGATTTAAGATGACTGATCATAGTTGACATTACACTACTGTACATTTCAGGTGCTGATGAATCCAGCGATGTCACATACTCTTTGATTCAACTCAAAAACTTTAGAAATAAGGGTGAGTACTCAAAGTACAAGCAGTAAGTACTATTGTAAATTGATCTTTGTGAGGTTGGCAATGCCTGAATAAAAGAAAATATTTTTCATGCATATGATCACTTTAAAATGGCACAACAAACCAGAGGAGAGCTCTGTTTACTCCACTGTGAAAATAGGATCAGCTACAGGAATGGTCACTTATAAAAGTCCATCAAATATTTTGTTTTAAGATCATTAAAATAGACCCTGTACTTAATTACGGGTCTGCTTGGTTCAAATCACCCCAGTGATCTCAGAAAAAAACGCATAGATGTATCAGGTAGATGTATCTGGTGTTTCACAGGTAAACTAATCATCTCTCTCTAATCATCTCTAGGAAACTTATCTCCTGGACTAACTGGTGAAACTGTTTATTCTGAAGTCAAATTCGGAACAGCTCTTGGTAATAATGCTGCCGAATAATGTGGATGTTGTGATTTGTGTCTTTAATTATAAGCAACTACATCTTTAACAACCTTTAATCTCAGCTTTCTCTGGTTTTCTTCCAGGTCCATAATGAGTTGTGCATTTGTCACATATAATGAACTTACCGTTGTCTTTCAAACATGGTACTGTACAGTATTTACTTTGTACCTGATGGTTATTCTGCACCTTTAACACTTTTGTCTTCAATCATTTTATACAGAAATAACACAGTTTTTTAGTCGTGTGGCTGTGGTTGTTCTTTTATGGCTTTTATGTAATTTTCACTGAAGACATTAAACCAGGAATGTTGTGAAGAAACAAAAATAAGTATTAAATCTTTGTAAAATGTTTTCCTTTTGTGATGCTTCCAAATAAAACATTGGTAATACATGATAATGCTGTATTTCGATGTTATTGCATGTACACAAGATAAACAGTAGGCCCCGTTTCCTTTGTGAAAAACACTGTAGGAGAAGATGGACAATCAACAGCACACATGAAAACATGAGTTTTTAGTATGCATGCCCATTCTTTGGGGATATTTTTTGGTTGTTCATTTTTAGAGTTAACAAAACAAATATTGTGCTGAAAACCTGCACACATTGAATATATAGTGTAGATTTGGGACACAGCTGCAGTTTCATTGACATTGGTAGGCTCAGAACCGAAACGTCCGTGTGGCAAGGTTATTATTATTATTACCGTCCATGTGATTGTATCTGTGGTTTGCAGGAATGTTATGTGCTAACATTTTATCGTGGTGATGGGGATGGTATTGAATACATGATCATTTACAGTCAAAGTAATAATCATGTAAGAAAAAGCAGTGACGATGTAAATACAAGACCTTATGATGCCGATATTCAGGATGTGTTTTATGTTATTCTGTTCTTTTGAACCGATTTCAACATGTAGGTGTAAAGATCAGGAGATGATGTAACCCAGAGTGATGTGCTGTGCTATAAATAGTCGAGGATCAGGACATATATCATCACAAGTTTTGTATATTTATAGTTGCTTCAGTAAGCTGCCACGGTTTCCTCTATGTGAAAGCCAGACATGTGACCAGTCATTGCGTCATTGCGAGTTCACCCATCTATTCAAGACTCACCCATCTCCACGAGCACAGACTTGGCTGGACAATTCTGACTTTCTGAGATTGAAGTCAAAATTTTTTTCTCTGACTTTAACTCTAAGAAGAAAAAAAAGGCAGAATTGCAAGGAAAAAGTCATGAGTTTTGTTTAGTGGCATGAGAAGGACACATGTTCGTAGGAAATGTAACTTACTTTCCCAACAATTTTCTGCTTCTCTTCATCAGTTGTCTTTAGCAATCGAAGCGCAGCATCCATACTGACCGAAACAAGACGCTAAAGCAAATAATATAAGAAGTGTAATAGAGACAGAAACTACATTAATAGAACCCAGGTTCATATCTTGTTATATGTATTTTCACATGTATGTATGGACCTGAGTGAGCACGTTTTCATGCCGGATATGTAAAATAATGTTATGACTTGTACTTTTAGATTTGAGTTTGGCTCGCTTCCCATCTGCTAACATGGAGGGGGAGGGGTTTATGACCTACAGTATACTGCAGCCAGCCACCAGGGGCGTTTAAGATGTTTTGGCTGTCATGCCGCCATCTTCATATACATTCAATGGTGTGAGCGTATTAGGTGTGGTGTCAGCACTGTCTAAATTTGGCTATAACAACGACACATCTCTGTATGTGTGAAGAGGAAATGACAAACTGAGCGGAGTCAACTCATGCTGACCAGCAGTGTCTTGGCTGGTTGGTTCTCTGAGGGTCTCTCAGGGTTTTTATAATCAGCACCAGACCTTGTCTTTTGTCTCAAATTCTGATCTTATGTTAAAATAATTTGAGCAAACTAAGAATGCGGTTAAATTATGTAAATATGTCATCTAAAATTATTTAATAAAACTCAGTGTATATATAGTAATCTTTCAGTGTCAAGCCCATTCAAATGATGTTTTACTGTATCGATGTGCAGACAAGAAATAAAACCGTTCTTTCACAGGCTTTTAGATTGCGGGAAAACTTCAGCCATCCCCTTCCTCATTTTTCAAAACAGACACTACGAATAGATGGTGCATTTAAAGCCACAATAATGATAGCTGTTTTTATTGCAGTGTTATCTACTGATATGCATGTAAGATACAGTATAACTACATAATGTTTTGATTGCACAGCTGCTCTGTGTACAGTTACTCTAAGGGGATTTGTTGCGTGTAGAAAAACAAGGTTTGGTGTCAGGCTGTCTAATCGTCCGTCTTGTCACACATTTTGTATGTGTGAAAAGGAAGTGAAGCTGAGGTCAGTCATGTCAAACTGACATGCAGTGCCTTGTCTTGTTTTTTCTCAGGCTCCAGTTGCAGAAAAGCAGCTCAAAAAAAGCAACATTTGGTACCCAGAGTGATGCTGTATGTTTTATCATGTTTATTACAAAATATTGGATGTTGCTTGCTCACTTATTAAACTTCAAATTCAGTTTGTTACACGTGTGTGTGTGGTGGAAGCTAAAACTACCCCATATATATATATGTGACAAGACAGACACCACTGTTGTTGTGCTGCCGTTCCTACTCAGTTCGCATGTTTAGTTTTCTTTCTGTTTTAGGTAAAAAATAAGTCTAAAATGTATTATTATTACTGTGATGTTTACTTTTGTGCCTAAACCTAACCAAGTAGTTTACATGGCCAAACCCAAACAAATGGCAAAAGTTTATTTTAAGTGCCTACACCTAACCAAACAAATACCGTTTTTTTTGTGGTATTTTGATCTCAGTGACAAGACAGTTATGAATTTAGCCAACATACAAATCTGAGAATATTACCTGCAGGAGAAATATCATTCACAAGACTACAAGTTTTACACTGTAGAAAAATATTTAGAGTTCTGACTTTTTTCTCAGAATAAAAAAAGTCAGAATTGTGAGAAAAAAAGTGTCAGATTAATAATTATTCTGTGCGATCCTGGTTTGGTCTTATATGCAGGCACTGTATGATGTCTTGTGTACAAAATGTGTGGTCATACTCATGAAGTGGCACAAGAAGGAAGCAGAGATAGGCTGAAAAAGAGGTTGTTGAAAACCTCTCGTCTCATATTTATAAGAATTGTAACTTCCTCTCTGCGCAGTTCTCTGTTTCTGTTCCTGTTGAAGACTCGATTTTCCTGCTCATACATTAGAGTAAAAGTGTGTCGGTGCTGGATGTGAGGATGAGGCACACTTTATTCTCTGTGCTGCCATTATTCTGTGAGTACATCGGTGACTTTGTTTGTTTGAATGCTACAGATTTAGGAAAATGTAGTGAGAAGAGCACAGTATGAGATGTTTTTTCAACCGTAGCTGTCACTAGTGAAAGTGTGTATTTTTAATACCTTTGTTTATATTTCGTCTAATGAGCTTTCTACTTTATTATAGTGCTGAATACACTCCTCTACTGTGGACACAGTCAAGGTGAGTGACCAGTTTTCTTTCTTTGTGTTTAGTCATTCAAGATGAATTTCCACCAACTGTGTTTTTATGCATATATTTATAATCTATTTTCAAGTACCAACACAGACTATAGGGCTGAAGAGTGTGTCATGCATGTGTATGCATGTTGGTTTCTAGATGCTGAGCTGACCTTTGCGCCCAACTCATCTTCTTTATTTAATGGAGAGTTTCTCACCTTCGTATGTGACATGGGGGAAGGAACTGACACTGGCTGGCAGTACAGATTCAACAGGAACGGTCAACAGATTGTCTCCTTCAATACAAACAACTGGCACTCACTTAAACTGACGCCAGACTTGAGTGGTGATTATCAGTGCATTGGTCGTCACAAAAGCTCAACAGATTTGAAAAAACGGAGCAATAATGTCACTCTATCTGTATCAGGTAAGATATTAAATTCATTTGAATAATATTTGATAATTTATTTGAACAGTAACAGTAAAATGTAGTTTCTATTATCATATAATAGAAACTAAAAATAAAATTGAGTAAGAATTGTCTGCATTTTCCAGCCACAGAGTAAAGTGCTTCCTGTTTCCATACAGTTACGACATAGCTTTTAGCTGAGCGTTTTGTGGCAGCAGGCAGTGACAACAACTTAAGAGTGAAGACGGACGGTTTAAGGTCACTGTCAAGTAGCAAAAGGCGCATAAAATGCACAAAGTGTATGTTGCAAAGAAAGGACTTAGTTATACAGTAGTAGACTCCAGTTGGCTGTGAAAAAAAAGTCATCCTATATGTGTACTAGTGCAGTGCCCATTCAAAACATGGTATTCTGAGAGGTTTACAGATCCAGTCTTAAGGACAGCTCTGATAACATCAAACATGTGTAACAATTTGGGTCGGTGTATCTTGTTAAGCTACTATTCTACCATACATGAACAAAACCGTAGCAACACGTAACCCTAACGTTACTGTTGAGTTCAGAAACAAAAGATAAAAGATTCATCTTATTCAAGGAAAAACAAGATGCTGTCTAGTGACATTGCTCCCCTCGTAAGTAAGCAACCCAGTAGGTCCTAAAGGTACATATCACAATTGTTACAAACTATATCACTACATCACAAACTGTTACACATGTTTGAAATTTGTAATTTAGAATCTGGTTGATTACATCTGTAGTCTCCGAGCCGGACAACAACATCCAATGAGAGAGGCATCCCGCTGAGCAATGGTAATCATTGAGGCTAACGTAAGCTAGCATACTACTGATGACAGAAACATAAAATCTTACCTCCAGCTCTCGCTGAGGAAAAGAAATCCTGTGCTGACCGCATCTTCCGACTCATCCAGAATGGTTTAACTTCCTACTTTTGTCTTTTTTTCTCACTGCGTTGCGTTACTACAGCAAGTTGTTGCACCACACTAATCTCCATTTTGTTTAAGTCGGCTTCCCCATGAGATCAGCGTGGCTTCAGCGCTCCCGCTGGTGCACAAAGCGGTGTTTGAGGTTTATTCAGAATGTATTTACATTGAACACATCACGTGTCCAAATTGTACCAAATTTGGCGATGCATTTCCTTGGGTCCCCAGCAACAAACCTGCCAAGTTTAATGTAGTTCGGACAAACAATTCTAAAGATACGCAAACAACCCACAGATTATCAGAGATTCCTTGCTTCATAGTTAGATGGAAAGTAATTTTAAGAAATGTACTTCAGAAAGATATTCGTAAATATATTTTCTGTATATATCTATATCTAGCACACAGACCCAGGGCAACTCTGAGAGCTGATAGGACAGCCATACCAGTAGGGGGCGCTGTGACTCTGACCTGTTCTGTGGAAGGCTCTACTGACTGGAATTACGAATGGTTCAGACGTTCCTCAGACTCTGATGAAGATATGGTCGTGGCAGATGGGAACGGAATGGAAAACCTCATCAGTATCACACAAGAAGGCATCTACTGGTGCCGGGGAAGACGAGGAAACCCAGTTTTCTATACAGAGCAAAGTGATGTGTTTCGCATTGAGATAACTTGTAAGTTGAGCACCTTTTTTTTTTTTTTAGAACGACATGCATTCATTATATTTCTAACAGGATTGACTACTGAAAAGTATCAAGTTTTCTCTGTTGATTCTTCTGATTTCTATTTGAATTTTAACTGTGGTGTGAACAGTGCCCAACGGGATCTTTGTAAAGCTGCAACACAACTGGACTCAAATATTCAGCGGTGAGACTTTGGCTGTCATATGTCAGATTGAGGGAGGAGGAGACACTGAGTGGGAGTATGAGTGGAGAACAACCAGCCCAAACGCACCTCCAACACACAGTGAATACAGGATTAGCCATGCTTCTGTTTCTCACAGCGGAGACTACTGGTGTAAGGGTAGGAAGGACCTGTACTCCTCTACAGAGTGGAGTGCTGCCCTCCCACTGAGAGTATCACGTATGTCAAACTGTCTTACATAATGTGTCACGTTTTTGTGTTATGCCATATGCCAATCTATAAAAACTTTACTTTTCTTCACAAAAATTAACAGCTAATAAACCCAGGCCGACCGTTACAGCCAACAAGCAAACCATACCAGTTGATGGCGACGAAACAATGATCTGCTCTTTGGAAGACCCCGCTGAGTGGGAATACTACTGGTTCAGACGTGCCTCAGTTTTTTCAGAAAGTCAGATGATAAGCGATGGTGAACCAAACACAGATATCAGTATCTCACAAGGAGGGATCTACAGCTGCAAAGGTGGGAGAGGAAACCCAGCTTTCTTCACAGAGGACAGCGATGCAGTCACCATTGAGAAAAGAGGTGAGTGTTGCTGTAGATGTCCACAGGATCCGATGTTTTTATGCTTCCCATTCATTGTCTATGTAAGCAGTTGCTTTAAAGTTGAGGTGTAGTCTACTTAGGGTGACCAGAGCTGAACAAACCAAAGGGGGGACAAATAGTATGTTTCTGTGGGACAATGCGGGACACGCTACCAATCCTGAGAAGTTGAGATGTCAATCAAGTAAGATTTGATTGACATAATACAAAGTGCTTCACCGTGATGACGGCCCTCACCGCTTTCTCTGCAAACCATTGGATTACAACCAGATTACAGGAGAGCATGTCAAAAGCATCTGTCCTTCAGTCGTTTGACTATTGAAAACTATAATGCCAATGAAAATGTGGGACATCACCTAAATACGTGGGACGCAGGGATAAGGGAAAAAAAAAAATACTGCACAGTCCTACATAAAGTGGGTCACCCAGTCACCAGAAGTCTACTTAATGCAAATGAGGGGTGCCTCCAGAGACACTGGAAATGGCAATGGGAGGGCCTATTTATCACATAACAGTGAAACATTATGGGTAAAATAAGACAAAGTTTCCAGATGAGCCAGAACAGACAGCCTAAGAGTTGGTTATAGTCCAATCAGGTAAGGCCAGTAAAATTGTCATAGGTGTGGGAGGGTGTAGCCCATGTTGGCCAAAGCTGGGAAGCATTGCGTGCCCTTGTGTCCAGTTAGTGCTTTAGTTTGGACTAATACAGCATGCAGACTTAATGCTCTAAAGTTTTATCTGTTTATTTTCTGTTTACAGTTTCTGACAAGGCTGTCGCGTCGCTGCAACCTAACTGGCCTCTTATATTCAGTGGTGAGACGATCACTGTTAGATGTGACATACATCGACTTAGATACTCTGAGTGGGAATATTTTGGAATGGAGTTTTTTGACTATGGGCTGGAGTATGAAAACACTGAGTGGGAGTTTGAATGGAGCAGTCCCAACTCAGACACAGTCCCAACAGACGATGAATACAGGATTAGAAGTGCTACTGTGTCCAACAGTGGAAACTACAGGTGTATGGGTAAACTGAGACAGGACTTGTATTCCTCAACAGAGTGGAGTGATGTCATCACATTGACGGTTTCAGGTAAGTTGACCTGTGAGTGCACTTCATGTATTTCACACATACATGTCACTTTCTATGACTTTGAGATTTCTCTAGACTCCCACGACCAAACCGGCTAAGTTCTACTGTAGCGCCCAGCTCTTCTAGACTCCAAATCTTACATTCCAAAATGTTAGCTTTTGGGAAATGTCTTTTTGGGTCCCAGTGCATCACATGACGTTGTAATTGCACAGTTTGGCCACTATGACAACCGGCTTCAAAGCCTGGCGCTCTTCCCGAAGGCTCGGCACCAACTCTTTACACATATTACATTACACCTATACAAACACCACGACAAATGCTTGTACACCAGATTGGATTGGCAAAACTAGAAGCCTACCCTACCCTGTTGTTTGGGCTACCTACAGCGTGTTTGCATGACTATTTTCTCAATTTGCTTGTATTTTGTATATTTGCGTGCGTTTTCCTAAGTTGCAGTATGTTCAGTTCTTTTTATATCTTTGTACTGAACAGCACACAGACCAAAGGCTAACCTAAGTGCTGACAACAGAGCCTTTTCAGTAGGAGGCAGCGTGACCCTGAGCTGCTCTGTGAACCCATCATCATCTGGTTGGAAATACTTCTGGTACAGAGGCAAAAAAACCTCTGAACCTCTGACCACTCAACTCTCAGCTGGACGAATCAGAGTCTCGGAGGAAGGAGTCTACTGGTGCAGAGGAGGAAGAGGAGAGCCAGTTTACTACACAGAGTACAGTGATCCAATCACTATCAACACAATTTGTGAGTGGCATTAAAATATTACACATTTTTGTAAGAAAATGTAATCTGTGGTAAGGATTGCTGATTATGGATCATGGCAATAACCATTGATATAATATGTTTCACTTTTTACTTTCATTTTTTGTGTCCTTGTTGGTGAACACAATCAGTTACAAACAAGGCTGTTGTGACTCTGCAACCCAACTGGTCTGAGATATACTCAGGAGAGACGATCACTCTCAGATGTGAGATCCAGGGAGGAGACACTGAGTGGGAGTATGAATGGACAACAACCAGCTCACACCAACCTCCAAATGTAAATGAATACCGGATTACTTCTGCTTCTCCATCAGACAGTGAAGACTACTGGTGTAAAGGCAGAATGAAAAGAGCCCAACAGAATTCAACAGGGTGGAGTAATTCCTTGAAATTAACAGTATCTCGTAAGTAGATTCAATTTTATTCACACTATAAATTCACAAAAATCTCCAGGTTGTTGTGTTAAATCTGTATCACTCAGCAGTGCAAGTAATCCACCACCAAGTCTAGGCTATACATCAAAACATATTTTCTTTCTGGGAAAATCATTCTCCAACAGATAAACCTGAGACTGTTCTCACTGTGTCTTCATCATGGCTGAGTGCTGGAGCCTCAGTAACTCTGAAGTGTGAGGTTGAACATCCCTCTGCAGGATGGAGGTTCTACTGGTATGTGGCTGTTCTTGATCTATCAGGTGACAACTACAGCGCTAAGCTGCTACCTGGCAGCAGCAGTGGGACTGAACAGGATTCCTACATTGTTCATGGACAGACACACACAGCAGGATATGTGTGCAGAGCTGGAAGAGGAGATCCAGTGTATTACACTGATTACAGTGAACTGAAGTTTGTCTGGTTTGCAGGTCAGTCTGTTGGTTTCTTCCTTCCTTTTCTCAAAAAGCAGATTTTGTGTTTTTGATTCATTGTCAGTCAAATGTTGGTTTGTTACCAAAGTGTCTTGAAAACGAATGTGCATATGGGCTAGATTCAAAATATCTGCACCTTCACAGCACCACAGATTTTTATTTATTACCATTTAGCTGATATTGGCCCACATATTTATATAAGTGTATAATTTGGCCAATATGAAAACTGTTTTTGACGGAAACAATGCAGCAAAAGATGCTTGGGGTAATATTTAATGAATTATTTCCCAGTCAAGTCTATTGTTTCAGTGCACCTTGACAATGAAGTTTATCATTTAACTGTGAAAAACTGAACGACATTACGTACGCATCTTTGTCACAAGTAATTGATATTTGAGAAATCATTAAAAAATGTGTTTATGTATATGCTATGAGAATAAAAACATATAGGCCAATATTCATTGATATTGGAATTTTTTCACTCCCTAATATCGGTATCAGCATGGGCACCAAAAAATTCACAGTCATTCATCAGTCGGGCTCTAATTTGAAGTAATTATCTACTAATTTGACACACAGCTTCTTTATTCTGAAAATTGTCACTTAGTGCGATTTGCTGACCCCCACAGTTGCTGAGTGCAACATCAGAGTTGTAAGTACAGATCCCAGGTCTGCAACAATTTGTCAGACATAATGTAGGTGCTAACTACAAACAGAACTCATTACGTCATAACAATGTATTGTGTTGAAAGCTTGCATGTTGAAGTAAACATGCAAAAAAATCAGACAAAACAGTTAACCCCCTCAACGGTTTATCCAGTTTTTTTCATAGCATTTTTATTGCTCAACGGTTTGAAATGATGTAAACACAGTAAGATTAAAGAATTTGCTGGATTGTTGTCTTTATAATCTTTTAGTATCTGTATTTATTGTTTTACTCTTCCTTAATGTTGTTTTTTCAGATTTTCACTCATCGGCGTCTCTCACAGTGAGTCCTGACAGAGCTCAACACTTCACTTCTGACTCTGTCTCACTGAGCTGTGAGGGAAACTCTACTGAGTGGAGAGTGAGGTGTTCATCAGCTCAGATCAGATACCTGTCATACTGCTCCTACTGGGGGACAATGAATGGATCTACATACAACATAGAAGGATGGCACAGTGATGCAGTGTACTGGTGTGAGTCTGGATCAGGAGAGTTCAGCAACGCAGTCAACATCACAACAGGATGTAGGTTTTCATTACATTTCCTCTTCCATATTTTGAACAGTTTGTGATATACCTTGTTTTATAATTGTAATGAATAGATATTCATTTGACATACCAAGAAGTGCGCTTGCCTATCCATTACATGAGAAATTTCAATTTTCAATTCAAACTAGAATTAACCAAACTAATTTTGGCTTTTGATACAACTAATTTGTAAATGTACAATCTGAAAGTCAGGTCTTTCTTATTGATCATATTATTTAACTGTTTTTCAGCTGATATTATCCTGGTGAGCCCGGTCCATCCTGTGACTAAGGGAGACTCTGTTACTCTTGGCTGCAACTTGGAAACAGAAGAATTACTTTCCAATGTCACTTTCTATAAAAATAACAAACTCATCCAAAATGACTTCAGCACGGAGCTGAAAATCTCTGGAGTCTCAGAGTCAGACGAAGGCTTCTACAAATGTGAATATTCAGGTGATGTGTCACCAGAGAGTTGGATATCAGTAAAATGTGAGTATGATTGAAGTAAATGAATCATCATTATCAGTAATTGCTGAAATATAGTCATCACAAGGTTAATTGCTTATGCTTCACGATGGTTTGCCCCCAAGAATATGCTGTTTTTAAAGGGGCATTACTAGAATTAATCAGAAAAGAGCACACAAGTCACACAATTAGAAAAGGATGTTAATGCTGATGATGTTTTCTGTTCTTTGATGTGTTTTTTACACATCATCGATCTGCTTTTGGTCATGCTGACCACTAAACCCTTGATTGGGGTTCCCTCTTGTGTAATCCTTTTATGGATAACATAAACAGTCCGATGACCCACCTGCTTGTCGTCCAGCTCATTTGCACGACAATGCAAACATGTAAACAGCTCCGCAGTTTACATGGGTACTCATAACATATATCAGAAAGCTTAGATACTTGTTATTCGACTCATGGAAAGTATTTAAAAGATACAACCACATCAGGCAGGTACAATCAGCAAACCATCAAGCAATACAATAGCGATGGAACAGCAACAAACTAACGTCACATATACTTTTTTATGCCCTACTGTATATGTCCAAAACTCTTTCCATTACACTCTTTAATGCTGTTATTCAGCTTTACGACTAATACTGAGATGGCTGCTGACCTCTGACCATGATTGACACCTGATTTGGTCAGGTAGGAGCTTATATGCCCTCCCTGGAGCCTACAACAGTCAATGAGTGATTGACTAGAAAGCAGACCCACTCTCCATTGCCCCCCTCCTCTCCTGTGCCACTTTCACACCAGTCGCCGGATAACTGACGTTTAGCCAATATCATTTAAAAACTGGAAAAATATAGTTTAAATGTGGTTTCTAAGGCCTTAACTTATTATTGTATGCAAGTTTGCTCTTTGTATAGTCTGGTTTTTCACCGAAGCACTTGTTTTTGACTATTTCATATGCACAATCGAATTTGATCTTGGACCGTGTAAGACTACATGGTGAGAACACATTGTGTTTTCCTGCTAATAGGGGTAGTTAAAGGGGTAGTTCATCTGCAGGCTTATCTTTGTCTAAAAAAAAAAATCAGGCATGAAAAAATAATAAATATTTCTGTGTGTTGAAACTCCTATAGATGAATACCAGAAGCACTCAAAGAGCTTCTAATTGTAACGTTTCAAAAGAGCCCAAAACCCTGCATGTATTACAAATGGTTCAACGACAGCTTTGAATTTTCTTTGGGCGAGACTGTGATAGGCATTTTAGGATAATTTTACATAATTTTTTACAGAAATTGTAACAGGTTTGAATTGATACCTATTCTTTATCATTGCAGCTTCAGACTCTCCATTGCCTGTGCCATTGATCGTTGGGCTGGTTGTTGGCATCTTAGTGATTGTTCTCCTGCCACTGTTACTACTGTGTTGGTACAGAAAGTCAAAAGGTGTGATGCTTTCTTATTCAAAATTCTGATGTCATGACACGAAGCATCGGTTCAGTTTGCAAAATTACATTATATAGCGTAATAATTACTTTCTTTTTCACAGATACATGTTGTCACAGGTTGGTACAATACACTCTTGTCTCATCTTATACATAAGATGATTTAATAACTAATTACTATACTCTACATTTCTGCATATTACTTCCTTTGTTTTTTTTGTAATACTACATGCTTCAGGCTCATCCAGTGTCAGGGAACCAATCAGAGCTCTGCTACAGCTCAAACTGTCAACCAAGATAAAAATGAACAGCAAGTATACTCCTCTCTTCGCCATGGTCAGTATTCCATCTAATCATGAAAGCTTTCACAGCTGTTTGTAACGCTCCTCTTAATTCATATCTAGTACTGCAGATTTAACATTGTTGAACCAAAAGCTAAGAACCATGCTATGATGCAGACGTGACTAATTTTACGTTGTCTTGATTTTTATTGATTTAAAGGTGATGTTTGCGTCTATGAAACAATCAGTGGCTCAGGAAACACTGGAAGTGGTACTGTATAAACTTAGTCCAAAATGATACTGATTTTAATGGAGTGATTGCTATTTAAGTTGTTAAAAACATTTCAACTTCAGGTGAACGTTCAGATGAATACAGAAATGTCACATCAAAGATTCAGCTCAAAGGTCTTGGAAAGAGGGGTGAGTAAACAAAATATGAAAAATAAAATTATAGACTGTTAATTCAAACAGCAGTCCAAATGTACATATTTTGAATGGCACAAAAGTATGTGGATGGCTGAATAATCGCACTCATACATCTAATTTCAAAACTGCAGAATTTGGGAACCTGACTGAAGGGATTTTGCTCCCATTCAGCCAAAGAGCATCAGTGAGGTTATCCACTGATGTTGGCTAATAAGGCATGGTTCACAGTTGGTCATCTTAGAGGTGTTGGATGGGGTTGAAGTCACTCTGTGCAGGCCAGTCTTTCAAGTTCCTCCACACAAAACTTGGAAAATGACTTCTTCAAATTTCCGTTCTTTCTGTGGCAGGCCATTTGAAACAAGAAAGGACCTTCCCCAAACTTTTGCCAAAAAAAGTTGGAATCAGGCTATTGTTTAAAATAACATTAAGATCTACCATAGCTGGAACTGAACCATGAAATACAGCCCCACATTGGTATCCACACACTTTGTGTGTTAATTTTATTTATTTTTTCATATTGTTTTAACAGGAATACGTGATGATTCAGCAGAGAGCTCTGACTACAGTAATGTCAATCCAGATTCAACAGGTACAAATATTAACACTATATATTCAGCTTCAAGATAATTTGCATTTGGATAAAGTTTTTTATTAGAATTGTATGATATCAACATTATTAAATACACCAGATATGTATGGATATGTATATATATATATATATATATATACACATACTGTATATACATATATATATGTGTGGGACAAAAACTATTTGAGGAAAATGTGTTACAATTGTATATATTGTGATTTTGTTCCAGGTTCATAAAGAGAAGTGCATCATCAGCTAAATAAGAGACATGTGGACAACAACATGATAAACATTCATGGTTGAACATGTTTATTGGACTTATTCAGCTGCTGCCATCCAAACATCAGATGACCAATATTGTGAGCAATTTGACAGCAGATTATATGAAGATATTCAACTGTTATGTTGCATTTCACTTTCTGCTGATTTCTGCTGAATTTGCTTTAGTGTTTATACTCATTTTGTATATACATTTTTTATTTTTTTGCGATAATGCAATTAAGTTTGTTGCAATAATGTAATAATTCTTTCTTGCTTTATCGACAGTGGTATGTTGTGGTTTCTTTCTTGTGACAAATGTACTTATTGCAAGTTGCTTTGGACAAAAGCGTCTGCTAAATGCCTTAAATGTTAATATAAATGTCAGTGTAATTTTGCAGGTTAGATGGCTTGTAACTATGTAAGTGTATTTTTACATCTGTAATGGAGTTTGGTTGGGTGGTTTGTCATCTCCACTCTTGTTAAACTTGTATAGATACATGCCTGCCAGCCAGAGATTTCTCTCACTGTTCTCCCGATTGTTAATTTCTCCCAGTTTTATCTGCTGTTACCAAAGCATATGGTTTATGAGAAGCCTGTGCCTGTATAACAACATGAAACATGAAAAGCTTATTTGATTCAGATTAGTTGAGGAGTCTCTTGAAAATGTCAACACCTAAAGTGATATGCTGTCATAAATATACATTTGTTTAGAATAATAAAAAGTGTTTTTATCAAAAAAAGTTTTTTTTATGAAAGAAATTGTTAGAAACTCTGCTGACAGCAAGTTTATTGATGCTTAAAAAGGTCACCAAACTTTTAAAAACACAAAATAAAAAGTAAAATCCATCCAGGTGAAACTAAAATACAGAAAGTATCAAACCATTTTCAGAATGACAGAAGACAACTTGTATGTGTAACAGAATGTGTTTTTCATGTATAATACATTAATTGATGTCAATATGTAAGGCGCTTTAAGCAAAAAACTACAAAATATACCAACTTTAAAGTCAAGAGTATCAAGGCGCAAAATATTTGATTTTTGGAACAATAAACAATAACAAAGGTGTCTACAGGAATTTTGAAAAAAATAAACAAAACAAAGAAGAAATACTGAACATAAACAACAAAACATTTCAATAATTACATGTGATAATCTGTAGAAAATTCAAACCATATGATATATTTCTTTTAAATGACCAGCTATAAGATTAACTTTCACAAAATGCTGTGCGGTATTTGGACAGCAGAGGTGCATATAATGATAACATAAAAAGCTCTAAATACAAACATGTAGTTTACCATGTTGTCATCCATTCCATCGGTTATGTTGATGGAGATTTTTTTATTGACCTAGAAGAAAACCAAAGCAAAAGGTAATGTAACATTCAAGAATATGACATTTTAACCTGTCATTTCATATAATGTGACAGTGACAGACCATTTCTGGACCATACTATCTATGGCGGTATTACATTTATATTTTGTACAAAGTCTTTTGTACTTGACTGTACCTGCAGCGGATCTCATCTGTACATTCATGTAAACAGCGCTGTCTTCTGGTTCATCATCCGTCCCTTTCAGAAGAATCAGATGAATGCATGAAAACCAACTTCCTGTACTTTGTTTAGACACTGCTGGCCGCCAAAGAGTTCTCAACTATTGCATGTAATTCTCACCACATAATTGAAAGGTAAAAGTATTTTAAGCTGAAAGAATTTTCAAAGCATAAATTACCATGTCCAGCTTCTTGACGGCCTCTGATTGTTTCATAGAGACAAACTTCACCTACAGAGGAATAAAAATCAGCACAAGGTTAGTTTATGATACCAACTGAACATCAACTCAGATTTTTTTGATTATTTAAAATATAATATGTGAAAAAAATAATGTATAGCCTAACTGCTTACCATGGAGAAGAGTGGAGTAATTAACATTCTCGTAGTCCACACGATCTGTGTTGGCGTTCTCAGACTGGACTGGTCTACAACACATGTCAAATGCAATACATTTATAAAGGAACATAAAAATACATTGATGTTATGTTCAAATTAGATGAGAGTGTTGCACCTACCTGTCAAAACATGAATCTGTGAAAGACATTTGTTGTTAGATGGTTGTTACGCTGCTATTCTATCTCATGAGATTAGAGTATGTGTGTGTATTTGAATAACAAAAAAAAATCTAATAATAGAAAAAGAAGGTCTCACCCTTGGACGCTCTGTAGCGAAACAACACCAGCAGAGGAATAACA
This sequence comes from Pagrus pagrus, assembly GCF_965226575.1. Classification (NCBI taxonomy): domain Eukaryota; kingdom Metazoa; phylum Chordata; class Actinopteri; order Spariformes; family Sparidae; genus Pagrus; species Pagrus pagrus. The sequence continues at coordinate 7,603,400 of NC_140204.1, read as the reverse complement.
AGAGCGATTCCACAAACCAGCCCAACAATCAACGGAACAGCAAACGAAGACCTTTCAGGCCCTGTTGCAATAAATAGTAAAAATGAACTGTTGGTTGAATTTGAAACCTCACTAAATCCTACACACACTGACATTAAAACAGAAGTACAGATCACCCATAAACCTACACAAATCTAATAAATGCTACATCCAATCCTCATCATAATCAGGTAAGGATGGCACTGCTAGCATACAGTACAGGTTTAATATCACAGTTTAAATACTTAACTATTTTTATTATTGAAAACATTTTATAACTTGAGAGATCATGAAGCAGAGTTTTGGACAAAACTCTTAATATGTTAGTGTTCTGTACTCCTCAACACACAATAGGATCATTAATATGAGAAAAAACAAATGTAATGAAATCATACCCTGTATAGTGATGTTGACTGCGTTGCTGAACTCTCCTGATCCAGACTCACACCAGTACACTGCATCACTCTGCCAGTAGCTCTTTAGTTTGCATGTTGATCCATTCATTGTCCCCCAGTAGGAGCAATCTGACGCGGGGTGGCCCTCAGTTAACCTCATCACTCTCCACTTAGTAGAGTTTCCCTCACAGCTCAGTGAGACAGAGTCAGAGATGACGTGTTGAACTCTGTCAGGACTCACTGTGAGAGACGCTGATGAGTGAATGTCTGAAAAACAACATGTGATAAGAGGTCAAACAGAGCACAAAGATCTTTAGATTTTAAACTCCACAATTCAAATATTCATTCGCTGAGGATTAGTGCAAACATTGAAACAAGCTGCAGTTTTGGTGAAATGATGATTGTTATCTTGAAACTTAAAATATGGTTTACTTCTTTGGTTTTTCATCTCCTGAATTTGACAGTTTTGTCTGTTTCAACACCTACATGACCACTAACCTACATGTCCTGCCTGTTGTGTAAGTAAAAGCAATCAGTATCCAAAGTAAAAGTACTCTATAAAAGTCAAAAGAAAAGGACAAAAGAAAAAAGTAAATTCTGTCCCATCCAGTCTGTAAAATCACCCAGTGAGGTGGAAAGGAGAAAGTTTGACTTGATGCTACTGAGACAGTAAAGATCATAAAGTCAAAACAGTCAATTCATTTCTTCCATATGAGCAGTATGAACATACTCAGCCAGTTATTAGTCAACCGCCAAGTTACTGTATGTTAATTACAGAGTTGATGACATAACACGAAACAGACTGACCTCCAGACCAGACGAACTTAGATATGCTAAATTGAGTTTTATACACTGGATCTCCTCTTCCAGCTTTACACAAATATCGTGCTGTGTGTGTCTGTCCATGAACAACGTAGGAGTCGTGTTTAGTTCCATCGGTGCTGCCAGGTAGCAGCTCAGCGCTGTAGACATTTTTTGGTAGTTTAGGAGCAGTCTTATACCAGTAGAACCTCCATCCTGCAGATTGATCTTTAACACTGCAGTTCAGAGTTACTGAGGCTCCAGCACTCAGCCATGATGGAGACACAGTGAGGACAGGCCGGGGTTCTGTTGGAAATGATTTTTCAAAATACAAACATGTATGTTAACATGAACAAATCAAATACATCCTGAACAAAATACAAACTGGAAGATTTCCACTTAAAATATATTTGAACCAAAACAGCCTTTTAATGAGCTGTGTAATCTTCACTTTGAAAGAAATGTGATGTGACTTACTGTCTGATACTGTCAGTTTGAAGGGATCACTCCAATCTGTTGAAGACTTTTCACTTTCCTTTCTGCCCTTACACCTGTAGTCTCCACTGTGGTATTCAGCAGCAAATCTAATGCTGAGTTCATTTTGATATGAAGGTTTTTCTGAGATGGTTGTTTTCCATTCATACTCCCACTCAGTGTCTCCTCCATCTTTGATCTCACATCTGAGAGTGATCGTCTCTCCTCTGTATATTTCAGACCAGTTTGGCTGCAGAGTCACAACAGCCTTGTTGTGAACTGTTCATGTTCAAGAATTCACAGTAAGGAAACAAAAATGACAAAGAGTTGGATCTACATCAAACAATATATCAAACAATATATCTAACAATATCTTCAGCTTTATCAAACGATAATTATGATTACAACAGAAATCTTTTAGTTGTGTTTTCAAAACAAATGTCATACTCACTGATTTTGTTGATAGTGATTGGATCACTGTACTCTGTGTAGTAAACTGGCTCTCCTCTTCCTCCTCTGCACCAGTAGACTCCTTCCTCCGAGACTCTGATTTGTCCAGCTGAGAGTTGAGTGGTCAGATGTTCAGATGTTTTCTCTCCTCTGTACCAGAAGTATTTCCAACCAGCTGATGATGGGTTCACAGAGCAGGTCAGGGTCACACTGCCCCCTACAGGAATGTTTCTGTCATCAGCCCTCAGTTCAACCTTTGGTCTGTTTGCTGTTTGATTTAGAACAAAGACATAGAAAAGGAAATCAATTAATTAGTGCAGCTCACACAGGTAAGACACACATGAATTGTTAGACTTAAATTTGCATTAATATTAACACTGAAGTTTTTGAACACTGAATACATATCAGTTTAAACCTGGTGAAGAACCTCTCTGGCATGTCATAACCCTCTCTCTTTTCTTGCGTTTCTTTATTTAAGTTGTAGGTTGCACTACTGAATGCTAAATTTGCACCACCATTGTTCCACGATGTAGGTAACTTACTGTACATTTGCCTGTGTATGATTATGTTTCTAAAGATGCAGTACTGTGTAATATGACAAATGTAACTCAACAGTTACATTAAAACAATTAATGCTGCAAATTCTTACAGAGGGTCACAACACTCTTCCAGAATACCAAAATACTGATAGCCTTCCATAGGATGCATTAAGTACAGAGACTTGACTGCAGCAGTAAGGAGGAATATTTTATAATTTGATTATAGCACTGACACTTTTTGACTTTTGCAGCTCTGAGAGATGAAACTCAAAAACAACCTGTGGCAGCCATGTAAGTACCTATAATGAGAGAGATGATTGGAACCGCATGTTGACAGTTAAGTGTAATTAAAAACTATGTTACTTCACGATTAAGTAATAAATCAAATAAAGAAACCTGTACAATTAGAACAAAATCACTCATACCTTAAATAGGTCATGAATGTAGTCATTGCAAAATGTGTATTGTTACATGGAGTACAATGACATGTACATGAAAAAACAAATGCAAAAAGAGGAACTGATCAGTGAGAGTGATACAATAGGTGATAAACAGGGGAAAAAAATATAAGTAAATATTTGTAAACAGATAAAAGACAATTGCTCACCTTTAGCATGTCCGTAGAGGAGTGTATTCAGCACTAAAATAAAGATGTAAAGTTGATTAGACAATAATCACAAGTATTTAAAAAACCAGCTGGAGTTTCATCAACTTCTTAACATTTGACAGCATCACACGTTTCTGTGATGATATTCTATCACAGAGGAAAGAAACAAATAAAAAGATCTCTCATATTCATTACAATATCTGTATCTCTATCTAAATACTGTACATGCATTGTGGCAAAAGCCAAATCAGCAACAGAGCTCATATGTGTAAAACAAACATGTTAATGAGTCTGACACTGAAAGTCAAAAAATGAAAAAAGTGATAGATGTACTCACAGAATAACCCCAGTGCACAGAGCAAAATGTGGCCCATCTTCACATCTGGCACAAACAGTCTGCTTCTGAGAGAAATGTTTTCCTCAAATAGAGAAGTTAATGACAAAAGAATTTTTCTTCAACTTCTTCATCTGATAAAGTGTCTTACCTTCCTTCCCTTTTTCACATAATTCTTACAACACATGTTTACACTTCCTGCCAACTGCAAAGATATATTCACTCAATTTTGTGCAAAACTTTGTGTCTAGGAAAGAATGTTACATTAAAATATGGCATAAGCATCAGCGCCAATAAGTTCCTGATATGGGGACCCCCTCTTGGAGCCATTATTATAAGTAGGGCCCGACCGATATGGATCGGCCGATTTTATTATTTTTTTTATAAAGTTTTAAAATTTTATTAATTTAAGTAATATATCTACATTTTTACTTTTTTTTTTTAACAAATGGCTGCTTTTGAGACTTTCAGACACGTCTACAAAGAATTAAAGGCAGAAAAATAATTTCAAAACCTTTTTATTGCTGAGTCAACCAGCATATTAACACAACCATCCAACATTAGGCCTACAACAAGGTACCATTAGCTAACTGCTCTTCATGCCGACAGGAAGACCGACTGATCATCTCAGTAATATATCACAGATTTATCATGAATCAAACTCGGACCAGAAAAGCGTTTTCAACTACTCGCCTGCAACATTGATCATCTCATCACAATGCGATGTTCTGCTGGGAAACCTTGGGTGCTGGCATTCATGTGAGTGCCACTTGACATGCACCACCCATCCAAACACTGTTGTGGACCAAGTACACCCCCACATCACAACAACACTACCCGATGGCAGTGGCCCCCCAGCAGGACAATGTGCCCTGACACACCGCAAACGCTGCTCAGGAACAGCTTGAGGAACACAATAAAGGGCCCAAGGTGTTGACCGGGCCTCCAAATTCCCCGGATCCCAATCTGATCGAGCATCTGTAAGACATGCTGGAGAAGGTCTGATCCATGGAGGCCCCATCCCCCAACATACAGGACCAGGAGGAGCCACTATAAAACGCCCTGCTGCCAGACACCACAGGAAACCCTCAGAGGTCTTAAAGGAATAGTTCACTCTAGAACGAAATTCAGTCATTATCGACTCACCCTCATGCTGATGAGAAGTCTGGTGTAGTTTTTTATTCCTCAAAGTGCAGCTGGAGACCCGCGGGGGTACCCTCCTGCAGTAAAAATCCATATAACTGGCGTAAATGGTGTCCGAGACAAAAAGGTCCGTAAAACTACACAAACACCTTGTAATATTTGTCCATACTGCTCGTCTGCTGCAATCCAAGTGTCCTGAAGTGGCGACATCCAGAGTTTACTCGAAACTACGTCATTTAGTACATTTTTCTAGCCTAAACAGTCACTATACTATATTTGCCTCCTGTGGGCACGCGAGGTCTCCCTCACAGCCGCTTGCACTACGGAAGCAGCGCCAGACAAGATCAACAGAACTCGCGATAGATACACACCGGTATTTACATCTTGCTGTGAGTTTCAAAGTTTCAAATCACTAGTGCAGGCAGATCCCTCTTATGTTTGTGTGTTACTCGGTCGCTCACAGCTGCTGCCAACCAAACATCAGATGAACAATAGTGTGAGCAATTTGACAGCAGATTATATGAAAGATATTCAACTGTTATGTTGGATTTTATTTTCTGATGATTTCTGCTGAATTTGCTTTTGTGTTTATACTTGTTTTGTATTTACATGTTTTATTTTGTTGCAATTATGTAATAATTTTGCAGGTTAGATGGCTTGTAACTATGTAAGTGTATTTTCACACTTGTTAAACTTGTGTAGATACATGCCAGCCAACACTTCAGATTTGTCCATCTGTTCTCCCGATTGTTAATTTCTCCCAATTTCATCTGCTGTTACCAAAGCATATGGTTTATCTCGACGTGTAGCCTATGTGTCAGTATAACAACATGGCAAATAAATTGTTTCATTTCATTCAGATTAGATGAGGAATCACTCGAAAAAATGTCAACACCTAAAGTGATATGCTGTCATAAATATATGCGTTATGTAGCACCCTTAGCCTGACTAGAAGAAACACATTGACACTTACACTCTCTCTCTCTAGGTTCGGAGAGTTGGACCCCTAAATTATTCAAGTGAGAGAACATGAAGTTGAAAGTTGATACTCAATAGCTCCACCTGAACTGTATTCCACTATAGCTGTGTGTTGGAACTTAGCTTTACTGCTGGTAACTTTAATTATCCTCTCAATCTTACCATACTGTCCCAAGTAATCGTATACTTCATCATCTACATCACTACCAGTTACACCACTTACAAGCAGCGACTTAGGCACTTTAACATTTTCAGATATAACTGTATCCATTTTTGTATTAGTACCACAGTTTTATGCAAGTAAATGATATCAATGTTCACAGAAAAAACACAATAAAATGTCACACTGCTCAACCTCACATTCAAGGATTTAAACCAACTCCTATTTTATTACTTTTAATAATTATTTTTAATATTTAGGAATTCCTAATAACCACACCTGCCCTACCATCCATTCCCAACACAATCTACACATAGTGTAGAAACATAACCATTACTCTCTATTCAATCACAAATGACATCTTTCTACTTTCACTTTTCACTCTAAATATCTCTCATATCTATACCCAGGTGTAGGATATACAGTATTCAAATCAATTTAAATGAGTCTGTATACATTTACAGTACAGTATAAGTATTTTTACCATGACAGTTACTCACAATGAACTTATATTTTAACATAAATGCACTTATTTATCTTCATAAAGCACTATTTATATTTTTAAACAGCTCCTTTAATCACTATTTATCTTGTTAACTGTAACATATTTCTCCCTTTAACCTTTTTAATCATAAACGAACAGTATCAATTCACTCTTTTTTAACCAAAATGAATAAACAACTTCAGTGCAATGAAACAGATATGCGTTTCAGTTATCAGAAAACAATAATTATCACAACCTGCCACATTATCAACACAAATCTGCATCATATGCTGTCTCTATTTCTCTAATAATTGCAGTAGCGGCACGTTAGCTTACCCAGTTACACCGTTAGCCCTCACGTCACATTTTACAGGTAACACCCGAGCTAGCATAACGGCAGCACCAACTTCGCGCCAGCATCGCGCAACTTAGCTTGCGATCTTTTTAAAGTCAGTTTACATGGTTCACAATGATACAGAGAGTATCACGGTGGGTTCAAACATTAGGAAACACTCCTGTAGCTCCGATTGGTTTAAGAAAAGTATCTCAATGCGCGGCATTTTCACACAACAAGCTACATCAACAAGCTCACACGGTGAACGGCTCCTCTTATCCAGCGTACTACACAAGACTCGTTCCTAACAAGCAAGCGACCAGTTAGTCACATGATTCAAGGGGTTTTTAATCATTTTGCAGCTTCTACACTGTATTTTCTCACCAAGGCTCGTCAGCTTGTATATCGGTGGGTGCTCAGTCAGCGGCTCGGCTCAGAGTGAGCGCACGCTGCGTGATCTTGACAATGAGTCAAGGGCTGATGCGCCGCCCTGTGGTGGGCATGGTAAACACTTAAATGACATAAATGGGTTTAGTAGCCATGTGGGTTACAATTTGTTTACAATAATAGTGTTTTTATCTACAATCTTTTTTTATGAAAGAAATTGTTAGAAACTCTGCTGACAGCAAGTTTATTGATGCTTATAAAGGTCAACAAACTTTTAAAAACACAAAATAAAAAGTAAAATCCATCCAGGTGAAACTAAAATACAGAAAGTATCAAACCATTTTCAGAATGACAGAAGACAACTTGTATGTGTAACAGAATGTGTTTTTCATGTATAATACTTTAATTGATGTCAATATGTAAGGCGCTTTAATCAAAAAACTTCAAAAGATGGCAACTTTAAAGTCAAGAGTATCGAGGCGCAAAATATTTGTTTTTTGGAACAACAAACAATAACAAAGGTATCTACAGGAGTTTTGAAAAAAATAAAAAAACACAACAAAAGAAGAAATACTGAACTAAACAACAAAACATTACAATATTACATGTGATAATCTGTAGAAAATTCAAACCATATGATATATTTCTTTTAAATGTCCTGCTATAAGATTAACTTTCACAAAATGCTGTGCGGTATTTGGACAGCAGAGGTGCATATAATGATAACATAAAAAGCTCTAAATACAAACATGTAGTTTACCATGTTGTCATCCATTCCATCAGTTTTGTTGATGGAGATATTTTAATTGACCTGGAAGAAAACCAAAGCAAAAGGTAATCTAACATTCAAGGATATGACATTTTAACCAGTTATTTCATATAATGTGACAGTGACAGACCATTTCAGAACCATACTATCTATGGCTGTATTACATTTATATTCTGTATGAAGTCTGTTGTACTTGACTGTGACTGTACCTGCAGCGGATCTCGTCTGTACATTCATGTAAACAGCGCTGTCCTCTGGTTCATCATCCGTCCCTTTCAGAAGAATCAAATGAATGCATGAAAACCAACTTCCTGTACTTTGTGTTGGACACTGCTGGCCTACAAAGAGTTCTCAACTATTGCATGTAATTCTCACCACACAAAGCAAAGCACTCGTTTTTCTTTTTTTAAAGATCAATCAAACAATATGAAATATCATTGGTCCAATTTGAAATGTAAGTATATTTTGAAAGTTAAAGTTTGTCAAGGCATCAGTTGTACCATGTTCAGCTTCTTGAAGGCCTCTGATTGTTTCATACAGACAAACATCACCTACAGAGAAAAAAAAAATCAAGTCAAGGTTAATTTGTGATACTAATTAACCTTCCTCAGATGTTTTCAATTATTAAAATTATATTATCTAAAACATAAAGTTAAGTTTAACTGCTTACCATAGAGAAGAGCGGAGTAATTATCATTCTCATAGTCCACACGATCTGTGTTGGCGTTCTCAGACTGGACTGGTCTACAACACGTATCAGATACAATACATTTAAATAGGAACATAAACATGTGTTGATGTTATGTTCAAAATGAGATGAGAGAGTGTTGCACCTACCTGACAAAGCATGAATCTGTGAAAAAGACATTTGTTGTTAGATGGTTGTTATACTGCTATTCTATCTCATGTGATCAGAGTATGTGTGTGTATTTGAATAATTAAAAATCATCTTATAACAGACGAAGAAGGTCTCACCATTGGACGCTCTGTGGCGAACCAACACCAGCAGAGGAATTACAAGAACAATACCACAGATCAGCCCAATAATCAACGGTACAGCAAACCTTTCACGCCCTGTTGCAATAAATAGTAAAAATGAACTGATAATGAACTTGTATCATGGAATGTTTCTAAAACTGAATTTACAAAGTGCTGAATCCAACAGGTGAAGTTATCTGAAACTAAAACTACTTTGAATTCTAACTATGTTTATTAATTGAAAACATTTTATTACTTCAGAAATCATGAAGCAGTGTGTTGGACAAAACTCTTAATATGTCAGTGTCCTGTACGCCTCACCACACAATGGGATCATTATTATTAGAAAAAACAAATAAAGTGAAATCATACCCTGTATAGTGATGTTGACTGCGTTGCTGAACTCCCCAGATCCATACTCACACCAGTACACTGCATCACTGGGCCTGTTACTGTTTATTTTGCATGTTGAACCAGTCATTGTCCCCCAGCTGGAGCAGTATGACGCGGTGTGGCCCTCAGTTAACCTCATCACTCTCCACTTAGTAGAGTTTCCCTCACAGCTCAGTGAGACAGAGTCAGAGATGAAGTGTTGAGCTCTGTCAGGACTCACTGTGAGAGACGCTGATGAGTGAAAATCTGAAAAACAACATGTGATAAGAGGTCAAACAGAGCACAGAGATCTTTAGATTATAAACTCCACAAATCAAATATTCATTTGCTGAGGATTAGTGCAAACATTGAAACAAGGTGCAGTTTTGGTGAAATTATAATTTTTATTTTGAAACTTAAAATATGGTTTACTTCTTTGGTTTTTCATTTCCTGAATTTGACAGTTTTGTCTGTTTCAACACCTACATGACCACTAACCACATGTGTTTTGACTCTACATGTCCTGCCTGTTGTGTAAGTAAAAGCAATCAGTATCCAAAGTAAAAGTACTCTATAAAAGTCAAAAGAAAAGGACAAAAGAAAAAAGTAAATTCTTTCCCATCCAGTCTGTAAAATCACCCAGTAAGGTGGAAAAGAGAAAGTTTGACTTGATGCTACTGAGACAGTAAAGATCATAAGGTCACAACAAGCAATTCATTTCTTCCATATGAGCAGTATGAACATAGACAGCCAGTTATTAGTCAACCGCCAAGTTACTGTATGTTAATTACAGAGTTGATGACATAACACGAAACAGACTGACCTCCAGACCAGACGAACTTAGATGAACTGTAATGAGTTCTATACACTGGACGTCCTCTTCCAGCTTTACACAAATATCGTGCTGTGTGTGTCTGTCCATGAACAATGTAGGAGTGGTGTTTAGGTCCATAAGTTCTGCCAGGTAGCAGCATAAAGCGGTAGAAGTTTTTTGATAGTTTAGGAACAGCCTTATACCAGTAGAACCTCCATCCTGTAAATTGATCTTTAACACTGCAGTTCAGAGTTACTGAGGCTCCGGCACTCAGCCATGATGGAGACACAGTGAGGACAGGCCGGGGTGGGGCTGGAAAATGATTTTTCAAAATTCAAACATGTATGTTAACATGAACAAATCAAATACATCCTCAACAAAATACAAACTGGAAGATTTCCATTTAAAATATATGTGAACCAAAACAGCCTTTTAATGAGCTGTATAATCTTCACTTTGAAAGAAATGTGATGTGACTTACTGTCTGATACTGTCAGTTTGAAGGGATCACTCCAATCTGTTGAAGACTTTTCACTTTTCTTTCTGCCCTTACACCTGTAGTCTCCACTGTGGGATGCAGAAACAGATCTAATGTTGTGTTCATTTTGATTTGAAGGTTTTTCTGAGCTGGTTGTTTTCCATTCATAGTCCCACTCAGTGTCTCCTCCATCTTTGATCTCACATCTGAGAGTGATCGTCTCTCCTCTGTATATTTCAGACCAGTTTGGCTGCAGAGTCACAACAGCCTTGTTGTGAACTGTTCATGTTCAAGAATTCACAGTAAGGAAACAAAAATGACAAAAAGTTGGACCTACATCAAATTATAATACCTTCATCTTTATCAAAAAATAATTATGATTACAACATTCATTTATTAATTATGTTTAAAAAAACAAATGTCAAACTCACCATTTTTGTTGATAGTGATTGGATCACTGTACTCTGTGTAGTTAACTGGCTCTCCTCTTCCTCCTCTGCACCAGTAGACTCCTTCCTCTGAGACTCTGATTTGTCCAGCTGAGAGTTGAGTGGTCAGATGTTCAGAGGTTTTCTCTCCTCTGTACCAGAAGTATTTCCAACCAGCTGATGATTGGTTCACAGAGCAGGTCAGGGTCACACTGCCCCCTACAGGAATGTCTCTGTCATCAGCCCTTTGTTCAGCCTTTGGTCTGTTTGCTGTTTGATTTAGAACAAAGTCATAAAAAAGGAAATGTATAAAGTAGTGCAGCCCACACAGGAAAGAATTACTTGAATTGTTAGACTTAAATTTGCATTAATATTAACACTGAATTTTTTGAGTGCTGAATACATAAGAAGAGAAGAGCCTCTGTGGCATGTCATAACCCTCTCTCTTTTCCTGTGTTTCCTTACCTAATATTTAAGTTGCACTACTGAATGCTAAATTTGTGAAGAAAAAATCTTGTGGCATTGTTGAAAGACAACTGCATTCTGACTGTGAGGGTCACAACAGTGTCTCAGAATACCAAAATACTGATAACCTTCCACAGGATGCATTAAGTACAGAGACTCGACTGTTTGACTGCAGCAGTATTAAGGAATATTTTATAATTTGATTATAGCACTGACACTTTTTGACTTTGGCAGCTCTGAGAGATAAAACTTAAAAACAGACTGTGGCAGACATGTAAGTACCTCAAGTGAGAGAGATGATTGGAACAGCATGCTGTGGGAGGCCACTAAACCCTGCACACATTGACATTAAAACTGAAGTACAGATCACCTACAAACCTAATGCATGCTACATCAAATCTTTATCATAATGAGGTGAGGCTGGCACTGCCAGCATGAAGTACAGGCTTAATTAAATTTTTAACTACATTTAATTATTGAAAACATTTTATTACTTTATTTATCATGACGCAGAGTACAGAACAAAACTCTTAAAATGGGATCATCAGTGGGATCATTTATATTAGAAAGAACAAAAGTAATGAAATCATACCCTGTATAGTGATGTTGACTGCATTGCTGAACTCCCCTGATCCAGACTCACACCAGTACACCGCATCACTCTGCCAGTTACTCTTAAGTTTGCATGTTGATCCATTCATTGACCCCCAGGTGGTGCAGTCTGACAGGTAGCTGTCCTCAGTTGATAACCTCCTCACTCTCCACTCAGTAGAGTTTCCCTCACAGCTCAGTGAGACAGAGTCAGAGGTGAAGTGTTGAGCTCTGTCAGGACTCACTTTGAGAGACGCTGATGAGTGAAAATCTGAAAAACAACATGTGATAAGAGGTCAAACAGAGCACAGAGGTCTTTAGATTATAAACTCCACAATTCAAATATTCATTTGCTGAGGATTAGTGCAAACATTGAAACAAGCTGCAGTTTTGGTGAAATTATGATTTTTATCTTGAAACTTAAAATATGGTTTACTTCTTTGGTTTTTCATTTCCTGAATTTGACAGTTTTGTCTGTCTCAACACCTACATGACCACTAACCACATGTGTTTTGACTCTACATGTCCTGCCTGTTGTGTAAGTAAAAGCAATCAGTATCCAAAGTAAAAGTACTCTATAAAAGTCAAAAGAAAAGGACAAAAGAGAAAAGTAAATTCTGTCCCATCCAGTCTGTAAAATCACCCAGTGAGGTGGAAAAGAGAAAGTTTGACTTGATGCTACTGAGACAGTAAAGATCATAAGGTCACAACAGTCAATTCATTTCTTCCATATGAGCATTATTACATTAACAGCCAGTTATTAGTCAACTGCCAAGTTATTGTATGTTAATTACAGAGTTGATGACATAACACGAAACAGACTGACCTCCAGACCAGACAAACTTAGGTTTACTGTAATCAGTGTAAGACACTGGATCTCCTCTTCCAGCTCTGCACATATATCCTGCTGTGTGTGTCTGTCCATGAACAATGTAGGAATCCTGTTCAGTCCCACTGCTGCTGCCAGGTAGCAGCTCATAGCTGTAGAAGTTGTCTGGTTGATCAGAAACAGTCTTATACCAGTAGAAGCTCCATCCTGCAGATTGATCTTCAACACTGCAGTTCAGAGTTACTGAGGCTCCAGCACTCAGCCATGATGGAGACACAGTGAGGACAGGCCGGGGTGCTGTTGGAAATGATTGTTAAAATACAAACATATATGTTAACATGAATGAATCAAATAAATCCTAAACAAAATACAAACTGGAAGATTTCCATTTAAAATATATGACAACCAAAACTGCCTTTTAATGAGCTGTATAATCTTCACTTTGAAAGCAATATGAAGAGTAAATATTTAAAAACAGATAAAAGAACATTGATCACCTTCAGCATGTCCGTAGAGGAGTGTATTCAGCACTGAAATAAAGATGAAAAGTTGATGAGACAATAATCACAAGTATTTAAAATCCAGCTGAAGTTTCATCAGCATCTGAAGAATCGACAGTATCACACATTTCTGTGATGATATTCTACCACAGAGGAAAGAAACAAATAAAAAGATCTCTCATATTCATTACAATATCTTGGACTAAAAACTGTACATGCATTGTGGCAAAAGCCAACTTTGCAACAGAGCTCATGTGTGTAAAGCAACCATGTTAATGAGTCTGACACTGAAAGTCAAAAAATGAAAAAAGTGACAGATGTACTCACAGAATAACCCCAGCGCACAGAGCAAAATGTGGCCCATCTTCACATCTGGCACAAACACTGCTTCTGTGAGAAATATCTTCTTCAAATAGAGAAGTTAATGATAACAGAATTTCTCTTCAACGTCATCATCTGATAAAGTGTCTTATCTTCCTTCTGTTTTTCCACGTAACTCTTAAAATACGCTCACACTTCCTGCCAACTGCAAGACAAATCAACTCATTTCCGTGCAAAAGTTTGTGTCGAGGATAAAATGTCACATTAAAATATGGTATAAGAATCGGTGAAATAGGAAAGAACGTCACCTGGTATGGGGACACAGGGACCCCCTCCATTATGTACAGTAAGTTGTTGCACAAATATGAAGAGACTCTTCAACTTTAAGTAATATCATAGTTATATTCCCTTTTTAGCGTTCTCACCACAAAGTATATGAGATATAATTAAACTCTTGTTAGAAAGGTCACCACCTCCACCAATTAACTCATCAACTGATTAATCAATTCAGAGGAAGATTATTCACATCAAATGAATCAGTCATATATCTGAACGTTGTAAATTCTGATGACATTGACCTCCACCTCTGTCCTAAAAGAAAACACAAATACAAACAACTTCATTTGATATTTATTGAACTACTCAGCGACATGGATGATTATTAAGGAGCACTAAACATATAAACATTACAAGAGTGGATGTACACTCATGTGGTACGTGCATTTCCTCATGTCATTATCTGAAAAAAGTTATTACCAAAACTCATCAGATAGCAGAGCAGAATCCTGTAAATGAGCAGCTTTTGAAGCAGAGTTTGAGTTTCATAAGATCAAAATGATAACATGTTCTGCTACAGATGCATAAAGTGGTCAACCAAACTGTTAAAAAATATACAACAAAACATAAATCCATCCAGATCAAACAAAACTATTAAATATATATAATATAAAATGTTATAAATGTTCAAATATTCAATCAATCAAAAACTACAAAAGATGGTGAGTTTATAGTTGCATAACAGTGTCTACAGGAGTTTTTAAAAAAGAAATAAAGTGGCAGTATGATACACCAAAGAAGAAATACAGAACACAAACACTTATTATATATGACATATGTTGAAAAATCAAACAATATGATATATTTCTCTTAAATGACCAGCTATTAGACTGACTTTACAAAATACTGTCTGATATTTGAACAGCACTGTTGCACACAGTGATTACATTAGAAGCTGCAAATTCACAGATATCATCTTTCATGTTGTCGTCCGCTCCATTGGTTTTGTTGATACAGATTTCTTTATTGACCTGAAAGGAAAAGCAAAGGAAAAAGCGATTTTGAGTTTGAATTGTTTGAATACAACTATCACGGTGGTATTATATTTACATTTAGTACTGTCTGTGGTACTTGACTGTACCTGCAGCTGATCTCATCTGTACATTCATGTAAACAGTGCTGTCTTCTGGTTCGTCATCTGCCACTGTAGAAAAAATAAGCTGAATGCATGAAAACCAACTTCCTGTACTTTGTTTAGACACTGCTGGCCTACAAAGAGTTCTCAACTATTGCATGTAATTCTCACCACATAAAATAAAGTACTCACTCTTTTTAGCAGTTTTTTTTAAAGCTCAATCAAAGAATATGAAACATCATTGGTCCAATTTGAAATGTAAATATATTTTAAAAGTTAAAGGATTGTCGAGGCATCAGTTGTACCATGTTCAGCTTCTTGACGGCCTCTGATTGTTTCATAGAGACAAACATCACCTACAGAGAAATAAAAGTCAAGACAATTTGTAACTAATTAAACATCCTCAGATGTTTTGATTATTTAAAATATATATTATCTAAAACATAAAGATTAGTTTAACTGCTTACCATGGAGAAGAGCAGAGTAATTATCATTCTCGTAGTCCACACAATCCCTGTTGGCGCTCTCAGACTGGACTGGTCTACGACACGTATCAGATACAATACATTTAAGTAGGAACAAAAACATGTGTTGATGTTAAGTTCAAAATGAGATGAGAGAGTGTTGCACCTACCTGTCAAAGCATAAATCTGTGAAAAAGACATGTGTTGTTAGATGGTTGTTATACTGCTATTCTATCTCATGAGATCAGAGTATGTGTGTGTATTTGAATAATTAGTAAAAAAATAAATAATAATAGAAGAAGAAGGTCTCACCCTTGCACGCTTTGTAGAAAAACAACACAAGCAGAGGAACAACAAGAACGACTCCACAAACCAGCCCAATAATCAACGGTACAGGAAATGTTTCAGGCCCTGTTGCAATATATAGTAAAAATGAAGTGTTAATGAACTTGTATCACAGCATGTTTCTAAAACTGAATTTACAAAGTGCTGAATCCAACAGGTGAAGTTATCTGAAACTAAAACTAGTTTGAATTCTAACTATGTTCATTAAATGAAAATTACCGTTTTTTACAACCTGGACCTTATTTCTAGCAAAATATATGGTCATTTACTCACCCAGATAACTTTGGTGTCATTTGGCGTTGTTCGGACGAAATTAGATCCAGTGTAGCGCCGGCATATCCATATCCGGACTCGTCTGCTGTCAACATCCGGGGTCTGTAGGTTGACCTACTACCTCTGACCTGGAAGATGTCGTCTCTGAGCTGCCCACGCACCCGCGACAGCCCAGCTTGTTTACCTGTAGCTGCTACTGCTAGTTTGACCCCGGATGTTGATAACGGACGAGCCCGGACTCAGAGGGGAATAGCACTAGCATATCGTAACAAAATATTGGTGAAATGAACTAGTTTCGTGGCAGATAATGCGTTATAGAGGCTGTGTGTCGATGCCCCGTCACTCGCATTATATGGATATATCAGCGCTACACTGGATCTAATTTCGTCCGAACGACTTCAAATGACACCAAAGTTATCTGGGTGAGTAAATGACCATATATTTTGCTAGAAATAAGGTCCAGGTTGTAAAAAACGGTAGTTATCCTTTAATTGAAAACATTTTATTACTTGAGAGATCATGAAGCAGTGTTAGACAAAACTCTTACAGTAATATGTCAGTGTCCTGTACTCCTCAACTCACCCTGAACTGACATCCAGCTCTGTGCTGAGTCTTTTCTTGAGTGTTGACACTTGTAGAATCCTTCATCTGACTTTGACACTGAAGACATTTTTAACTCCCTTCTGGTGTCATTTTGAATCAGTTTCTCATTGTGATAGAAAAACACAATGGAGCCAAATGTTTGTCCTCTCAAATAACAGCTCAGACTAACAGACTCTCCCTCAGTCACAGGACGGGCAGGACTCAGCAGGATCATATTTGTATCTGTGAAACAGTTAAAGAAAACGAGGTTTCAGTCAGAGATCAGCTGCTCGAGAAAATACTTAAGCAATGATAAAAATAGATATATACCTTTTATCTATCTATCTATCTATCTATCTATCTATCTATCTATCTATCTATCTATCACAAATCAAATCACAGTTTAATTAAATATGTAACTATTTTCATTCATTTTAATCAATTAGTTAAGAGATCATTAGGCAGTGTTGGGCAAAACTCTTAAATATCAGTCAACTGTATTCCTCAACACACAATAGGATGTTTGAACAATTTTAAATAATAAAAAGAAGATGTAATGAAATCGTACCCTGTATTGTAATGTTGACTGCGTTGCTGAACTCTCTTGATTCGGACTCACACCAGTACACTGCATCACTTCGCCTGACAGTGTGTAGACTGCATGTGGATCGAATCATTGTCCCAAAGCTGGTGCAGTCTGAAAGGCGGCTGTCCATGGCTAATCTCTTCACTCTCCACTCACCAGAGTTTCCCTCGCAGTTTAGTGAGACAGAATCAGAGATGAAGTGTTGAGCTCTGTCAGGACTCGCTGTGAGAGACACTGATGAGTGAGAATCTGAAAAACAACATGTGGTAAGTGGTCAAACAAAGCACAGAAATCTCCAGATTATAAACTCCATAATTCAAATATTCCTTTGCTTTAATTCTTTATTGCTGAGGATTAGTGCAAACGTTGCAGCAAGGTGTGTCATTCGTTTATTTGATGTTCAATTGAGAATCGAAAAACAGAAAATGAGCAAATGATGTCTTATGGTTCAGAAACTGCCCTGTTTATGGCAGTTTGTGACCTGTAGCTTTGCGGATAAACACACTGATCTTTTAGGCCCTTCTCCCGGCCTTTTGCTGCTCCTGTCAGGGCCGTCCTCCAATTGCAGTGTCTCTGGGCTGGTTGGGTAGAGCGGACAGGCCGGGTGGCGGAGCAGTGGCAGGGCAGCCCATCTCTTCCATCTGGCCTGTTTGCTGTAGTGGTGGGGCAGGTGGCTCATAATCTGTAGCATCAACTCTGCAGCTGGCTGGTTGTTTTTACAAACCAATGCATTTACTGTTTAATCAGACCAAGAATTACCTATCTAACATGCTTTTTCCTGACTGTGTGTTCAGTGGATGTCTGGGGTTAATGCTAGCTAAAGAGCTGATGCAGTTGAATTGAGTTGACTTCGGCACCACAGCGAACAGGCCAGATAGCGGAGATGGGCTGCCCTGCCATTGCTCCATCACCCGACCTGTCCGCTCTACCCAACAAGCACAGAGACACTGCAGACAAAGCAAAGGAGGATGAGTGACCCCGAGAGGTGAAGAAGAAGACCACGGGAAGGGCCAAAAAAATTGTTGTGTTAAAACAGCAAATCTACAGCTCATAAACTGGCATAAACAGAGTAGTTTATGAGCCAGACCTACTGTGTGAGTCATTATAGTCACACAAAATCGGAGAAATTATATATGAAAATCAAATTTTGCCCTTGGCCCATTTTATTAATTCCCTATTTTTGGGTAAAATCAAATGTACGAAAAACAAAGTGTCATTTGTTTTTTGTGTAAAAAAAGAAATTCTGACATGATGATATAACATGAAACAAACTGACCTCCAGACCAGACAAACTTCGGTTCACTGTAATACGTGTAAGACACTGGATCTCCTCTTCCAGCTTTGCAAATATATCCTGCTGTGTGTGTCTGTCCATAAACAATGTAGGAATCCTGTTTAGTCCCACTGCTGCTGCCAGGCAGCAGCTCATAGCTGTAGTTGTCATCTGATGGATCAGGAAGAGCCTTATACCAGTAGAACCTCCATCCTGTAAATTGATCTTTAACGCTGCAGTTCAGAGTTACTGAGGCTCCAGCACTCAGCCATGATGGAGACACAGTGAGGACAGGCCGGGGTTCTGTTGGAAAATGATTTTTTGAAATGAAAACATGTATTGATAGTGGATCAAATACATTCTGCACAATCAGTTCATACTGAAGTTTTACTTTAAAAATATATATGAACCAAAACAGCCTTTTAATGAGCTGTATAATCTTCACTTTGAAAGGAATGTGATGTGACTTACTGTCTGATACTGTCAGTTTGAAGGGATCACTCCAATCTGTTAAGGACATTTCACTTTTCTTTCTGCCCTTACACCTGTAGTCTCCACTGTGGGATTCAGCAGCAAATCTAATACTGTGTTCATTTTGATTTGAAGGTTTTTCTGAGCTGGTTGTTTTCCATTCATACTCCCACTCAGTGTCTCCTCCATCTTTGATCTCACATCTGAGAGTGATCATCTCTCCTCTGTATATTTCAGACCAGTTTGGCTGCAGAGTCACAACAGCCTTGTTGTGAACTGTTCATGTTCAAGGATTCACAGTAAGGAAACAAAAACAACAAAAAGTTGGATCTTCATCAAATCATAATATCTTCAGCTTCATAAATCAATTATTATGATTACAACATACATTTTTTAATTCTGTTTCCAAAACAAATGTCAAACTCACCCTTTTTGTTGATAGTGATTGGATCACTGTACTCTGTGTAGTTAACTGGCTCTCCTCTTCCTCCTCTGCACCAGTAGACTCCTTCCTCTGAGACTCTGATTCGTCCAGCTGAGAGTTGAGTGGTCAGATGTTCAGAGGTATTCTCTCCTTTGTACCAGAAGTATTTCCAACCAGATGATGATTGGTTCACAGAGCAGGTCAGGGTCACACTGCCCCCTACAGGAATGTCTCTGTCATCAGTCCTCAGTTCAGCCTTTGGTCTGTTTGCTGTTTGATTTAGAACAAAGACATAAAAAAGGAAATTAATGTCACTGTGATTGACTTCAGTTTATATAGTGCAGCCAATACAGTTAAGAAAAATTAGAAATACTTGAATTTGTAAACTTCTCAAACGTGCAGTGATTGATATTGTTAACTTTAACAATAAATTAATTCATACGTAATGGAGTCATACTAGTTTAATTATGGATGTCATATCCTTGAACCTGTAACTATCCAGGAGAAAATTTACCAAATTTACAAAAAGCAAGCTGAATGAGAGAAGACAACATGAGACATTTTCCTTATCTCTTGACACAGCAGTCGGAACAAATATACTTTAAAGAGCTCTGTAGGAACATGCAAATTTATCAGCAAGCCACAATGATAATGTTTGTGATATGTGTGAATAACATAATGAAGTTTGATATCATTTTATTTGCAGAGGTGTGCATAAGGCTGATATGACACCTTTCATGAACAGTAAGTGAGTCTTTGCGAATGTTTATGACTGTTGTCATTTAGTGTCAGTCAGTCAGTTGTGTCAATTAAATGCAACGGTGATGTTATTTAAGGTGTCATGACATTAGTCTATTACTACAGACAATTTAGACTAACTGTTTTAAATTCACCCTTACCTGACATCCAGCTCTGTGCTGACTCTTGTCCTGAGTGTTGACACTTGTAGAATCCTTCATCTGACTTTGACACTGCAGAGATATTTAACTCCCATCTGGTGTCATTTTGAATCAGTTTCTCATTGTGATAGAAAAACACAATGGAGCCAAATGTTTGTCTTCTTAATTTGCAGCTCAGACTAACAGGATCTCTCTCAGTCACAGGACGGGCAGGACTCAGCAGGATCATATTTTTATCTGTAAGACAGTCAAAGAATACAAGGTTTCAGTCAGAGATCAGCTGGTCGAGGAACTTCAGCATGAGTACATATGCATTCGTTTTTGGTTTTTTTTGTTCACTGATTTAACAGAGTGATCATAAAATCTGATGTTTTATCAAACACCTTGAGTCTCGTACTGTACAAGTCACCTTTTACCAAATAAACAACAGGTGTTAGCAGGGTCCTACAAACCACACAGTGCTTTAAAGGTCCAGTGTGCAGGATTTAGGGGGATCTATTGGCAGAAATGGAATATATAATGTTTAAATTAGTGCACAATCACCTGAATTAAGAATTATTGACACCTCCATATTTCTACAGTAGATCACAGTGAACAAAACAAACACTGGCTCTAGAGAGGACCTTCATGTTTTTTATGTTTCTAGTTTTCTCCTAGTCGCTTGGAAACAAAGTGAGAAGAGGGGTATTCAGTTGGTTGAATGTGAAACCTCACTGCTAGAGGCCACTAAATCCTACACACTGGACCTTTAAACATGTTCACTGACATAAAAACTGAAGTAAAAATGACCCCTAAACCTACACAAACCTGCTGTATACTGCATCCAGTCCTCATCATAGTGAGGTGAAGCTGGCACTGCTAACATGTAGGACAGGTTTAAAATCACAGTCACAATTACTTGAGAGGTCATGAAGCAGAGTGTTGGGCAAAACACACAATGGGATGTTTGAAATAATTTATATTAGAAAAACCAAATGTAGTGAAATCATACCCTGTACAGTGATGTTGACTGCATTGCTGAGCTCTCCTGATCCAGACTCACACCAGTACACTGCATCAATGCGCCCGTAAGTGCTTAGTTTGCATATTGATCCAGTCATTGTCCTCCAGCTTGAGCAGTCTGTTGAGAAGCTGTCCTCAGCTGATAACCTCTTCACTCTCCACTTAGTAGAGTTTCCCTCACAGCTCAGTGAGACAGAGTCAGAGGTGAAGTGTTGAGCTCTGTCAGGACTCACTGTGAGAGACGCTGATGAGTGAAAATCTGAAAAACAACATGTGATAAGAGGTCAAACAGAGCACAGAGATCTTTAGATTCCTCAATTCAGTTAGTGTTATGCTTTCATTTTTTATTGCTGAGGATTATGACAAACATCTCAATAAACTTGGTTTGGGTATTATCAGATCATCCTTAATTAATTCGTTATTTAAAAATGAAATAACTGTACATTTGTTTTTGGTTTTTTTGTTGTGAAACAAAAAACAGATTAAATGTTTTTCGTGTCGGAATCAAAAAATGAAATACCCAACCAAACGGTCTGTTTTTGGTTTTTGGTAATTCCTTTGTTACTGTGAAGAATTAAAATGCTTGCAACAAAAGTGGAAGTGACAGTTTTTTTTTTTTTGTTTGTTTGTTTGGTATTCAAAATCAAATTTCATTTTTTTTTTTCAAATGAAAAACAAGAATATTGAATTCATATAACGGACCCAATTATGTTTTCTGGATATTCCTTTTTTTGTTTTTCCTTTTGAAAAAAGACATGGAGAAAACCTAGTCAGGTGACCCAGAAGTAAAAGTAAATATATCAAAATAAAAGCACCAACGACAGAAAGGCCATTCTATAATATAAAAGCACATTCCAGCATTACTAACTAACTAACTAACTAATTAAGGACCGATTAAGATAGGTCAGTATCTCTCCAGTATCTTAAAAACATTTGTTCATCACAGACAGAAGATAGATACACAGAGCTGATGATATAATATATATATATAAACAAACTGACCTGCAGACCAGACAAACTTTGGTTCACTGTAATAAGTGTAAGACACTGGATCTCCTCTTCCAGCTCTGCACATATATCCGGCTGTGTGTGTCTGTCCATGAACAATGTAGGAATCCTGTTCAGTCCCACTGCTGCTGCCTGGTAGCAGCTCATAGCTGTAGCTGTCATCTGATTGAACAGGAACAGTCTTATACCAGTAGAACCTCCATCCTGCAGATTGATCTTCAACACTGCAGTTCAGAGTTACTGAGGCTCCAGCACTCAGCCATGATGGAGACGCAATGAGATAAGACTGGAGTTCTGTTGGAAAATGATTTTTCAGAATTAAAACATGTAGTTGTAGTGGATCAAATACAATGTACAAACTGGAAGATTTGCATTTAAAATACATATGAACACAAACAGCCTTTTAATGAGCTGTATAATCTTCACTTTGAAAGAAATGTGATGTGACTTACTGTCTGATACTGTCAGTTTGATGGGGTAACTCCAATCTGTTGAAGACTTTTCACTTTTCTTTCTGCCCTTACACCTGTAGTCTCCACTGTGGGATGCAGAAGCAAAACTAATACTGTGTTCAATTTGATATGAAGGTTTTCTTTTGCTGGTTGTTTTCCATTCATACTCCCACTCAGTGTCTCCTCCATCTTTGATCTCACATCTGAGCGTGATCGTCTCTCCTCTGTATATTTCAGACCAGTTTGGCTGCAGAGTCACAACAGCCTTGTTGTGAACTGTTCATGTTCAAGAATTCACAGTAAGGAAACAAAAATGACAAAAAGTTACATCTACATCGAACATAATGTCTTTAGCTTTATCAAACAATAACTATGAAAAGAACAAGCATTTTTTAATACTGTTTCCAAGACAAATGCCAAACTCACCATTTTTGTTGATAGTGATTGGATCACTGTACTCTGTGTAGTAAACTGGCTCTCCTCTTCCTCCTCTGCACCAGTAGACTCCTTCCTCTGAGACAATTCTTCGTCCAGCTGAGAGTTGAGTGGTCAGATGTTCAGAGGGTTTCTCTCCTCTGTACCAGAAGTATTTCCAACCAGATGATGATGGGTTCACAGAGCAGGTCAGGGTCACACTGCCCCCTACAGGAATGTCTCTGTTATAAGCCCTCAGTTCAGCCTTTGGTCTGTTTGCTGTTTGATTTAGAACAAAGACATAAAAAAGGAAATCAATTAATGAGTGCAGCTCACACAGGTAAGACACACTTGAATTGTTAGACTTAAATTTGCATTTATATTATCACTGAATTTTTTGAACACTGAATACATATCAGTTTAAACCTAGTGAAGGACCTCTCTTGCATGTCATAACCCTGTCTCTTTTTCTGCATTATTAAATTGTCATTATGTATGAAACATGGTCCAACTTACACAATACTGTCAATGTGATGGTGTCACTCCACTCTGTTGAGGAATATGAGTCATTTCTGCCTTTACACCTGTGTTCTCCACTGTGAGCCTCAGTAGCACTGATAATCCTGGATTCATTGTATCTTGTCGGTGTTTCAAAATTGTTCTTTGACCATTCATATGTCCATTCAGTGTCTCCACCTCCCTGGATCTCACATCTGAGGGTGATCCTCTCACCAATGAATACCTGGGGCTGGTTGGGTTGAAGAATTAAAGTGGCCCTGTTGGGAACTGTTGACATAAAACACACACAATAACAAACGAACCTGTACAGTTAGAAAAAAACTCTCATACCAGAAAGAAGGCATTAATGTAGTCATTGCAAAATGTGTATTGATACATGGAGTACAATGATACGTACATGAAAAAAGAGGCAGAAAGAGGAACTGATCAGTGAGAGTGATACAATAGGTGATAAACAGGGAAAAAAAAATATAAGTAAATATTTGTAAACAGATAAAAAACAATTGATCACCTTTAGCATGTCCGTAGAGGAGTGTACTCAGCACTAAAATAAAGATGTAAAGTTGATTAGACAATAATCACAAGTATTTAAAATCCAGCTGGAGTTTCATCAGCTTCTTATCAATCGACAGCGTCACACGTTTCTGTGATGATATTCTACCACAGAGCAAAGAAACAAATAAAAAGATCTCTCATATTCATTACAATATCTTGGACTAAATACTGTACATGCATTGTGGCAAAAGCTAAATCAGCAACAGAGCTCATGTGTGTAAAACAAACATGTTAATGAGTCTGACACTGAAAGTCAAACAATAAAAAAAGTGACAGATGTACTCACAGAATAACCCCAGCGCACAGAGCAAAATGTGGCCCATCTTCACATCTGGCACAAACAGTCTGCTTCTGCGAGAAATATCTTCTTCAAATAGAGAAGTTAATGATAACAGAATTTTTCTTCAACGTCATCATCTGATAAAGCGTCTTAACTTCCTTCCATTTTTCCACGTAACTCTTACAACACGTTTACACTTCCTGCCAACTGCAAAGACATATTAACTAATTTCTGTGCACAAGTTTGTGTCAAGGAAAAAATGTTACATTCAAATACCACCTCTGTCCTAAAATAAAACACAAATACAACAACTTATTTTGATATTTATTGAGCTACTCAGGGACATGGATGATGAATAAGCAACACTTAACATATATGCATTTGCACATACTGCATGTACAACAAGAGCAGATCAATGATAAGGCATGAATGAATTGTAAATGTTGGTATTAAACTGTTGCTGACTGAATGAATGATTGTTATCAAAAACAATTTAAAAACGCAACAAGGGGAATCTTAATTAATATCAATAAAAGCAATTAACATTTAACAATTAGCTCTGCAGCAGCTCTGAGACATAACGCATGAAGATGGTTATTTCACACTTTTCTGTGCTGATGATGAGGCGAACTTCTCGGAAAGCGCCGAGCATGGCAAGCTCCAGGTCCATGGTCTCCAGGAAACAGCCACATGAAGACCACTGTACAGTGGGTTCAGTGAAGCAGCTGGTCTCACTTCTTCAGGTTTATGAGTCCACTGTCAGACAGACCTATCTGAGGCCACAGAAGACACACACAGCATGTGTTCTCCGGTGGTGTTGCGTCCAGTGGCAGTCTGCAGTGTTGGGATGCGTGAAGCCAAAAAGTCTTCAAAAGTCTTTAAATGTATGAAATAACAAGAGGAGGATTACAAAATTAATGAGTATTAATACAGAAAAGGGCTGGGCCTGACTTGTAGCTTTTAGGAATCTTTGCAGTCTTTCTTCTCAGTTCAGGGTTTATTCTGGAGCTTTCTTCAGCTTCAGCAAAGTGAAAAACAAGAACCCACACCTCTACTTGCCTGTTGACCATATGGCCAAGCAGGGAGGCTTCCTTCACCACAGTGACCTCAAGAAGGGTGATGAGCAACTAACACATACACATATATACATACATATATATATATATAATATATACATACATACATACATACATATATATACACATATATGTATGTATGTATGTATGTGTGTGTATATATATATATATACATATATATTGACAGCCTGTCCGATTGACAGCCAGTGTGAAAGAGGATGGGAGAAAATTGATCATTTTCTTCTTTAGAGCAGTTCACCTTATTTTTAATTATGTGACCTGTCTGGTCTTAATGTGTGTGTTGCTGCAAAGTTTCAAATGAATTATTGAATCTCATCTCATCTCATTTTCTTGTCCGCTTTTCCGTGAGGGTTGTGGAGTGTTGCCGGTTTATCCCCCCTTTCAGGGGGTTGCGGGGCTACTGGAGCCAATCCCAGTCTTCATATGGGCGAAGGACAGGGTATATCCCTGGACGAGTCGCCAGTTCGTCACAGGGCCCTTTCTGACGGCAGAGGCTGCCACACAAGAAGAAGAAGAAGAAGAATCTTTATTGTCAGTTATCTTTACATGGAACATGCAAACACACCCGAAATTAGTCCTCTGCATTTAACCCATCACTAGCTACACACATGGTAAGTGCACACACTGCAAACTAGGAGCAGTGGGCTGCCGTGTCAGGCGCCCGGGGAGCACATGGGAGTTTTGGTGCCTTGCTCAAGGGCACCTCTGCAGTAACCCAGGAAGTGAAATGGCACCTCTTCAGCTACCAGTCCACTTCCATATTGTGGTCTGTAGCTGGACTTGAACTGGCCACCCTCTGGTCCTCAAGCCAAGTCTCTACTGACTGAGCCACTGCCGCCCTGGTGCCAACTGCACATCAGGAGCAATTTCGGGGTTCAGCATCTTGCTCAAGGATGCTTCGGCATGTGGCTCGGTTCCGCCCAGGGGAGCCGGGGTTCGGTCACCTGCTCTACCCACTGAGCTACAGCCACCCCAATTATTGAATCATTTTTGTGAATAGATATTTCATGAGTATTAGATTTGTATGTTTTGGCATGTCCACATTCCAGAAGACAGAAAATGTCTCGTTACACAGAATGGGACCCAAACGCAAGACACACAAGCCGGCAGGTAAAGGACAACAAGCAAACTTTGATGACAGCTGAGATCCAGATCCAAAAAATACAAAATACAAAGACGAACTACAAAAGCTTAACAACGTTCAAACCAATAAAAGCAAAGTACCAACCAAAAGTATTAAATCAAAAGGCAAGGGTACAAACCAAGAATGACATGGGGAATAAAGACCAGAGAGACTTGACAGGGACATGAAACTAGGAGACAGGAACAGAGCAGAACAAGACAGGAGACTGAACAGACGAACTGACAAAGACAGCAGGAAGCACACAGACCATATACACAAGGGCTGATGAACTAATAGGACACAGGTGAACAGGAAAAGGGCAGGAAACCACACAAAGGAAGGAATTGAAAGTTAAGCAGGACACATGAGGGCAGAACTTCAAAATAAAAGAGGAAACTACAAAACCACAACTAAAACCATGACAGAAAATACAAATTACAGCAACGTTATGTAGAAAATTGGAATTTTGTGTGATTTGGCGCCCCCCCACAGTTTCTGAGTGCAACAACACTGTTGTAAATCTCAGGTGTGTAACAAACTGTCAGATGTAATGTAGGTGCTAACTACAAACAAAACTCATTACGTCATA
The DNA here is from genome assembly GCF_965226575.1 of Pagrus pagrus. Taxonomy (NCBI): domain Eukaryota; kingdom Metazoa; phylum Chordata; class Actinopteri; order Spariformes; family Sparidae; genus Pagrus; species Pagrus pagrus. The sequence goes on along the minus strand of NC_140204.1, from coordinate 7,575,984 downwards.
ACAATGTTATGTGTTGAAAACTTGTATGTTGAATAAACATGTATACAACACTGTGATTCTACCCTCTCACTGAAGTTACATAGTGTATGTTATTGTATATAGTACTTTATTGCTCTTACTGTTTTTATATTTGTACAGTATTTGCACTTTGCATCTATCTATCTATCTATCTATCTATCTATCTATCTATCTATCTTGTGTACAAATTACATAGATATCTTGAAGTTTCCAAATCTGAACCACCAGGATGTTTGGATGAAAAAGATAAAAACTTTAAGACATACACTGACATTAAGGGACATGATCATTGCTGCAGGGCTCTGTGGCAGTTTGGCTGTGCAGTCAAAAAAGGAATAAAAAACACAACTGACAGCTGACTGCTGAAACAAACTGTTTATTGATGTATAAAATATTCACAAGATTTTAAAATACGATAAATATAAGATACTTTGAGGTGAAAAAATACACACAATACCTCTCAGTTAACTTAAAAATGGCGATACATGCAATAGGAGATGTTGTTTGATAGCAGATTATTACTTCTATCAAGAGGAAGTGTTGACGTCTATCCTGGATCTAACACTTAACAAACATGCTGACTCTAAAGCTGGTGCCCTGCTACACAAGCTCAAACATGTTGTATCAAAGTTACATTCAATGTTTCCTACAAACACTTAACAAAAAAAAAAGGTGACAACACAACTGTAAAAATGAAAAGTAATGATGAAGAGCGTAAATAAAACAGGGATTTTGCTTCAGTAGTCTTGTGCTAAAAGAGACAATAATAAAATCCATATGAAGCCATTATTTTACACAATCTGCTAACAAATTAACTGTACAGAATACTGAGCATGTCTCATATTTCTATAGCAGTCTAATGAAATGCTGCCAACTGTAACACAAACTGTGTTCATTACCTTTGACCTCACATATAATCGTTACCTTTCCACCTTGCATAGCCATCACTCACCTTATATACTGACATTATCTTTTGGCCTTACATATTATTACACCTCAGAATATGTGTGAGTTATGATGTGACCTGACGTGAACTTGTGTCAGTAACAATCTGACATGGGGTGAGCAGTGACCTCGGCTAATTTAAGGGAACCGCATCAACAATTGTCCTCTTCCTCCTCTCCTCTCTCCTTACAGACCTGGAAGAAAAACAAAAAAAACCCAAAAGTACTGGGTCACTCAAGATGCTTTCTGACATGTTAATCTGGCTTTTATCCATTTAATCAGCTGTGGAAGATGTCGTCACAGTATGGACATTATACGGCAGCATTATTACCGAGAGATGATCCCGCTTTGACTTCAGAATAAACAGTTTCATCAGTTGCTGCAGGAGCTGATTTTCCTATAAATGGAGATGAGACATGAACATTGTCAGTGTTAACGTCTCCACTGGAGCAGTTTACATTTTTACAGAATAAGTTATGTATGAAATAAAATAAATTGTTCTTAAGCAATGCAGATAATAAACAATACATTACTCAAAAGAAATATGAAGCATAAAAACAATAAGTGACAACAAACAGCTGAACCAAGACCAACATGTTGGATGATAACGACTGCAGGTGGATGCAGACTTTACTGACCTTTCTTCTTCTTGCCTTTATCGTGGCTGAAGACTTGGGCATACAACAGATTGTCGTCTGAAACAGAGGGCAGATGTTAGGATTTGTTTGCTCCACAGACGTAAACACTACGGCCCTGTACGGCTGGATGGATGAACAGATGGACTGACAGGTAGAATACAAATAAAATACATTTTGGATCTTCTTGTGTTTATTTCATGACAATACAGCAGCGTCTGATGTTTAAATGAAAATCTAAATATTTCCAAATTAGTTCTCTTCACAACACCAACACCTCAGCTGCTGTGTCTTTTGTTTATTTTGTTGTTGTTCTTGTTTATATATTTTAAACAAATTACAGAAAACATAAATTAACAACCACATTCTGTCTTTGAAAAAGTCAAACTTAGAAAAAACCCCAGAGTGTGAAAGGCCAGATAAGTTGTGTGAGATTTACAACTCTGGTGACACCTAGTGGTAGTTTTTACTACTTACCCAAGGTGACCAAGATTACATGTAACAACAAGTAACAACAAATAATCACCTCCAGTAAAATGATATGCAACATTTCAAACCAGACTTTGAACATGACTGTTGTAACTGACTGTACCTGCAGCTCCTGTCCTCACATCAGAGTAAATTGATGTCTCCTCTGGTGTATGTTGCTTCCCTGTGAAGACGATCACATGAATCCATACAAAAAGAAAATAAATCAATACTTTTTACACTAAACATATTTCTATTTATTGCCTTTATTTAGAGAACTCACCCTTCTTCCCAACGTGTTTAAATTCAACTGAAGAATATGTGACATCCTGGGATCCAGCTGCAACTGAAATGTACATATTAAGTTACAGGATTTTATATCGATCACTTGGGACCAGTTCTCTTAATTCATGCAGTGGTTGCATTTCTAACGTTCACTGCAGAACCTCAATAGATTCAGAAACAGTACATGATCCAGAGTAGAACATATGGCACATCTAGACAGCAATGATGACACATGTGCTGCAGACACAGTGATGTAGATACTTGATGTAAAAGACACATTTTCAAAGTAACTACATCATTAATAGTCACGTGTCATCAAAGGTGATATGTTCACAACCCAAACTGATAATAAGGAAATTGTCTAAAGCGATGCTAACACACCTCTCAGGCTGGAGGTAAAGCAATGCTTTGAGCTAAATGCTAACCAGCAGTTCAAGATGTTTTGCCTTCACTTTTGTCAACCATATATCTTTTCTTTTAAACTTAACAGGGTGTTTCTGCAATGCATGTTAATAAAAGGTGTAAACTGTACCATTTTCAGTGTCTTCAGAGTGTTTGACTGATTCATACAGACAGACATCACCTACAGAGCAGAGAAAACAAGCCACAAGTCAGAGTCATCTATATATATATATATATATATGTATATATATATAATTTGTATTTGTATAATTTTATAAATATATTTTGTATATAAGATTATTTCTAATGCTCACCATGGAGAAGAGAGTCGTTTCTTTCTGTGTTGGAGCTCTCAGACTGGATTGGCCTAAAACATGAAGCAAACACAAAACATTTAATAAACAGGAACATTGAATGTCTTGCTGTTATGTTCAAAATGTGACAAAACAGTTTTGCACCAACCTCTTGAAGCATGTATCTGTAAAACAGATGAAGATTTGTTGTTACATGGTTTTGTATTGTAAGTTGTTGTACTGCTGTTCTATCTCATCAGACCAGAATATGTCTGTGTATTTCAATTCAACATGAACACCAAACATCTAATAATAGAAGAAGAAGATCTCACCCTTGGAAGGTCTGTAGCGATACAACAGGAGCAGAAGAAGAAGAAGAACGAGTCCACAAACCAGCCCAACAACCAACAGTACAGGAAATGAAGAGCTTTCAGGCCTGGACACTACTGCAATAAATAACAAATAACAACTGTTAATAAACTTATATAGCATGTTTCTACAACTGAATTTACAAAGTGCTTTAATAAATATGACAGTTGTGTTACATTAAGCCACAGTAAAGACAAAAACACAAACAAATACAAAGTTTCTTCCTCAGACAGAAACACAGTTTACATAAAGAAAACGGAATAACTGTTTTAATCCTACTCACCCTGAACTGACATCCAGCTCTGTGCTGACTCTTGTCTTGAGTATTGACACTTGTAGAATCCTTCATCTGACTTTGACACTGCAGAGATATTTAACTCCCATCTGGAGTCACTTTGAATCAGTTTCTCATTGTGATAGAAAAACACAGTGGAGCCAAATGTTTGTCTTCTTAATTTGCAGCTCAGACTAACAGAGTCTCCCTCAGTCACAGGATGGGCAGGACTCAGCAGGATCATATTTTTATCTGTTAAACAGACAAAGAATACAAGGTTTCAGTCAGAGATCAGCTGGTCGAGGAACTTGAGAATGAGTGGATGTAGAGAGATGAGAAAAGATATATACTATGTTTTTCTTCTGCTTATTGCTCACTGATTTAACAGTGATCATAAAATCTGATGTTTTATCAAACACCTTGAGTCTCCTACTGTACAAGTCACCTTTTACCAAATAAACAACAGGTGTCATCAGGGTCCTACAAACCACACAGTGCTTTAAAGGTCCAGTGTGTAGGATTTAGGGGGATCTATTGGCAGAAATGGAATATATAATATACATAATGTTTAAATTAGTGCACAATCACCTGAATTAAGAATGTTATCTTTCACCTTAGAATGAGTCTTTTATTTGTACAGACAGCAGGTCCATATTTCTACAGTAGATCACAATGAACAAAACAAACACTGGCTCTAGAGAGGACCTTCATGTTTTTTATGTTTCTAGTTTACTCCTAGTTGCTTGGAAACCAAAAGTGGGGAGAGGGGTATTCAGTTGGTTAAATGTGAAACATCACTGCTAGAGGCCACTAAATCCTACACACTGGACCTTTAAACATGTTCACTGACATACAAACTGAAGTACAGATGACCCATAAACCTACACAAACCTGCTGTATACTGAATCCAGTCCTCATCATAGTGAGGTGAAGCTGGCACTGCTAACATGTAGTACAGGTTTAAAAGCACAGTTTAAATGAATACTTAACTATTTTTATTAATTGAAAACAATTAATTACTTAAGATATCATTAAGCCAGCTAATGAGCACAATTCTTAAAATGTCAGTGTACTGTACTCAACACACAATGGATGGTTTATTTTAAATAATTATTAATGTATTTTGAATAAATATTATTTTGTTTCTCCAAAGTAATTAATCAATTAATTGATATGCAAAAAAGTGTAATGTAATGAAATCATACCCTGTATAGTGATGTTGACTGCGTTGCTGAACTCTCCTGACCCAGACTCACACCAGTACACTGCATCAATGCGGCTGTAAATTATTAGTTTGCATGTAGATCCAGTCATTGTCCCCCAGGTGGAGCAGTCTGATGGGTAGCTGTCCTCAGTTGATAACCATCTCACTCTCCACTCAGTAGAGTTTCCCTCACAGCTCAGTGAGACAGAGTCAGAGGTGAAGTGTTGAGCTCTGTCAGGACTCACTGTGAGAGACGCTGATGAGTGAAAATCTGAAAAACAACATGTGATAAGAGGTCAAACAGAGCACAGAGATCTTTAGATATGAAATGTCTCAATTCAAATAGTCTTTAGCTTTGTTTTGTTTTTATTGCAACAAAGTTCAGTATTTTGGTAAAATTATGATTTCTACTTTGACCTCTTGCTTAAGTATCCAGACTTAGAGTACTTACTGCAAATGAGTAAAGTTTTAGCCGAGATATCATATCACATGTTTCAGGTTAAAGAGTGAGGACAGAAGGAAACAAGTAAATTCCACCCAATAAGGTGGAAAGCATGAGGTTTAGCTTGACGCTAGTGAGAGAGTAAAGATCATAAGACCACAGAGCTGATATAACATCTGTTTCTTAAGAGACAGAAAAAAAACTGACCTGCAGACCAGACAAACTTAAGTTTACTGTAATCAGTGTAAGACACTGGATCTCCTCTTCCAGCTCTGCACATATATCCTGCTGTGTGTGTCTGTCCATGAACAATGTAGGAGTCGTGTTTAGTTCCATTGGTGCTGCCAGGTAGCAGCTCATAGCTGTAGAAGTTGTTTGATATATCAGGATCAGTCTTATACCAGTAGAACCTCCATCCTGCAGATGGATCTTTAACTCTGCAGTTCAGAGTTACTGAGGCTCCAGCACTCAGCCATGATGGAGACACAGTGAGGACAGGCCGGGGTGCTGTTGGAAAATGAGTTTTCAGAATGAAAACATGTATTGATAGTGGATCAGATACATTCTGCACAATCAGTACATACTGAAGATTTACTTTGAAAAAATATATATATATATGAACCAAAACAGCCTTTTATGATGTGACTTACTGTCTGATACTGTCAGTTTGAAGGGATCACTCCAATCTGTTGAAGACTTTGCACTTTTGTTTCTGCCCTTACACCCGTAGTCTCCACTGTGGGATTCAGTAGCATACCATATTGTTTGTTTATTTTGATTTGAAGGTTTTTCTGAGCTGGTTGTTTCCCATTCATACTCCCACTCAGTGTCTCCTCCATCTTTGATCTCACATCTGAGAGTGATCCTCTCTCCTCTGTATATTTCAGACCAGTTTGGCTGCAGAGTCACAACAGCCTTGTTGTGAACTATTCATGTTCAAGAATTCACAGTAAGGAAACAAAATAAAAAGTTAAATCTACATCATGTCTTTTTTCTAATCAATCAACAAATATAAATACAACATGTTTTAAAATTCAGTTTCTAAAACAAATGCCAAACTCACCCTTTTTGTTGATAGTGATTGGATCACTGTACTCTGTGTAGTAAACTGTCTCTCCTCTTCCTCCTCTGCACCAGTAGACTCCTTCCTCTGAGACTCTGATTGGTCCAGCTGAGAGTTGAGTGGTCAGATGTTCAGATGTTTTCTCTCCTCTGTGCCAGAAGTATTTCCAACCAGCTGATGATGGGTTCACAGAGCAGGTCAGGGTCACACTGCCCCCTACAGGAATGTCTCTGTCATCAGCCCTCAGTTCAGCCTTTGGTCTGTTTGCTGTTTGATTTAGAACAAAGACATAAAACGTTAAATTAATGTCACTGTGATTTACTTCAGTTTATATAGTGCAGCCCCTACAGACGAGAAATACTTGACTTATAAGACTTAAATTTGCATTAATATCAACACTGAATTAATTTATAAATACTGGACACATATTAGTTTAAACCTCTCTTCATGTCATGCCCCTCTCTCTTTTCCTGGGTTTCTTAATGAATTAGCTGACTAACTACTGAATGTTACATTTGTGAAGGTAAAACCTTGTGTTTCAGTGTTGAAGAGCCAAGTTGAACACTTTCACTGTGGTTTTTCATTGTTGAAAGACAACTGTTTAATTATCAATGATCTGTAGCCTCTTATCCTTTGCAGGGTCACAGGGTGATTATCCCAGCTCACATTTGATGAGAGCGAGGTTACATCCTGGACAGACTGTCAGTCTATCACAGAGTGAACACATAACACAGACGACCATTAACACTATCACTTACAGGAGATGTAGACGACTCAAGTGATCAATCTAAACTAACCTGACTGTGATTAACCTGAGTTAACTCAACCAGTCGGCCAAATGTTTCCTTCACAGCCAGAACCTTCTGACTGTGGAGAACAGTGTTAAAGTGCAGCATCATTCCAGCCTGGAAGTTATTTGAGATGCTTTTGTCATTTCTGATGGAAAAACTACTGTACTCTGATTACTGGCTGCTTTTCAGTTATTTTGTTCCAATGCTACAAAAAAATAAATAGAAAAAATCATTCAGTTAATTTAAGAGACTTCATTATTGTTGGAGAGAAATGTTTCCTGCAGTTTAATTTAGATGAATGAAAACATTAAAACATGACATTTTCAGTATGAATGACAGATAGCCCAACTTACATGATACTGTCAGTTTGATGGTGTCACTCCACTCTGTTGAGTAATATGAGTCTCTGCTTCCTTTACACCTGTGTTCTCCACTGTGAGCCTCAGTAGCACTGATAATCCTGTATTCATTGTACGTTGGAGGTCTGTTTAAGTTGTCTGGTGACCATTTATACGTCCACTCAGTGTTTCCTCCATATTTGATCTCACATCTGAGGGTGATCGTCTCACCACTGAATATCTGAGGCCAGTTGGGTTGAAGGGTCAAAGTGGCCCTTTTGGAAACTGTTGACATAAAAAATACACAGTTAGGATTCAAACAGGATTAAACACTGAGCAGATATGTGAGGGACCGGCGCGGCCTCCTCACGTAAAGGGGATCCGGGCAGACTAGAACCAGGTAAGTAGATGAAACCACCAGCCAGCGAAGCGTCAAATGCCAGAAAAAGGCTTTTTATTTTTAAATTAAATGCCATCATCTTCTGTTATAATCCCTGTATTAATTATGTGAATGCATGTTGTTCTGTTCTGCAGCAAACATTTCAAAAGTCAAATCATTTAGTACATATAATACATAAACCAAACTACATATACACATAATATGGAAGAACATGCAGGCTGATGTTTTTTTTTATTTTAAATGGTTTGTCAAAAGGCCTTTATAAACACATCAACACATTTATAACATTAGAATTTACAGTTTGTTCCAATTAAAATCTGGTTAAAATGAAAACCTCATGAACAATCTCCTAATACAGATATTGATAAATTAAACTGAACAGCATGAAGGAAGCATCCTCAACTCTTTGTTTCTGTTAACAAAGTGAAGGAGGTCAAACCAGTAGCCCATTCTTGACCTGATGAAGGATATTTAAACATTTTTCTTTTGTTTTCAGTAAAGTGAGAGGTACTGGGCTAACATGACTAACAATCACTTTCCCTTCACACCGTGGACATTGTTTAAGAACATAAAGACTGTAGGTTGTTTATTCCATTAGAAAATACTAAACTCACCAGTTTCCTCAATGACGACTGCATTACTATCAGGTGTGATGACATCTGGTTCTCTTCTCCATCCATAGCAGGTGTATTTGCCTCCTTGTGAGATAACTCTGTTTGATTCATAATCATTTTCAGCCTGAAGAGGACTTTTTCCAGAAGAGTCTGTCGTCTGTCTGAACCACTGATATTTGAAGCCAGCAGGACCCTCAACATAACATGTCAGTGTCACACTGCCCCCCAGTGGTATGACTGTCCTGTCTGCTTTCAGTGTGACTGTACGTCTACGTGCTGTTTGGTTTAGAAAAACAATAAAACAAGGAAATAACTGTCATGGACATGCCATCAAAAATGTGTTTACATTTTTACATAACACAATGAAAACACTTATTGTTTCAATGAACTGATCTGTTGAACAGTTCTGACACCACAAACAGCTGCAAGTACAGAAAACACAAGAACACAGAGAAAAGTTGTTCACATCAAGATAAATATGTTTCAATACTAAACACATTTCTAGGGACCACTAGTAGTAAAAGGCTGATAGTACGTGTACCCAATATCTGAAATAATTCAATCAGGCAATCAGCCTCTCAGCCACCAGGATTCTTGTGACAAGAGCTGCTTGACATTGAGGACTGTCAGGCTGTTTATTGATCGGTTAGTTGAAGGCAGATGAAAGCTTAACTTGTCGTTCAGCACTTGATAATATTTTAAGAGAATCATGAATAAGAAGACAAAAAACTCGACTGGATGAAGACAGTGAAATGCAACTGAAAGCTTAGAAAAGCTAATAAGTGAATGTTTGATGTTTAGAGATTTTGTGACCTGTTCTTTGGATCCTTGGTGCAGCATTGAAAACAATAATAATGTTTGTTCATCACAGTGAGACAGCTTCTTACCTTTCACTGTCAGCGCTCTTTCTGCAGATTCTGTCCCATCATCAAACTTACACTTGTACCAGCCCACATCTGACACTGTCACTTGAATGGTCATTTCTCCTGTTCTGGATGACTGATGGGTTGTGTCATTTTCAATCAGTGATCCATCTTTGTAAAAGGTAGCTGTCATCGTACGTCTTGAAGTACGATTCTTACAGCTCAGAGTCACCAAGTCTCCTTCAAACAAAGTGAATTCAGGAACTTCCAGGACTGCATCAGCATCTATGTAACAGAGGTAGAGAGATGTTTTATTAATACGTTCAATCAAATGAACATATGATTTATCTGATAACATACAAGTTATTTAACAGTAATATTACATCAATACTAAATATGTTTTTAAACTTATCAAGAACATTCAACATTAAGGAGGATTTGAGGAAGCAGTAAAAGTGTATTTAACTATTTAACTTAGTGCAACAGTTATAATAATGTTGCTTTGCTGTGTACACACAGGACGGGTTATTTTTATGGTTGAGTCCTGTATTTGGCTTTCACAAAGAGAAGATGTCTGATGGTTTGTTGTGAAAACCAGCGTTTATTTATTTATATGAATCTTTTGATGTGAACAGCTGAACTCTGCCCTTCTTTTCTCACTTTTTTTCTCTGATTGTTTGTCTGTTGGATACAGTTAACAGTGATTTTATTACTCATACATAGAGACTATAGAGTGATAAAGTTTAAAGACATACAGAAATTATGCCAAAGAGCATTGAAACTGTTCTGGAGGTTTGTTTCAAAGACTTACGACTACTTAGATTATTTAAGACACTTTAGTTTGGTCTATAATTTGTCAGCCATCTGTTTGTGAAGCATTTGGCAACTTGTGACTGTTGCAGCTCCCAGAGGTAATACCAAGAAACACAGCATGAGGCAGCAAACACACCATGTCACTGCACAAAGTGACTGAGTGAGTGACAGACTGTATGTGACTGTATCACCTGTTGGTTCTTTCCCCTCATCAGACTAATCTTCTTCTTCATAATTCTGCTCTGGTAAAATGATCACATAGGTAACAGACTCTTTGGTAAATGTACAGTTTCATATCAGGATCAGCATCAGCTCTCCCTACAGAAACATGCAAACAAAAACTCTGAGACACAAAGTGTTGATGAGAAGTAAACTACATAATTATAACACATAACAATTAAACTAGTGGTTTAATTACATTCTGCAGTGACATGCTGACAGTTTAACTTCATTCATATGTGCATCATAATCCAATTAGTTAAATCACTTTTCCCCATTTTTGCAGCTAATTAATGCAACTATAAACAGTGTTGGGCCAAAATAATAATAAGAAGAATGAAATGATTATTATAATTTTACCATTGCTTCTCTTCTCTGTCCTCTTTTACTGTAGCAGCCCTGCTCCCCTTTTTTCTTTGATCCTGACTGCAGTGAAGGAATGTCGAGTCAATCCATTCATCACTTACATGTATTAGGTTTCAATTAGTCCTAAGTCTTGATTATTGCTATTTAACAAATGTTCAGAGAAGTTGTTGAGTGCTTTTTTACGAAATGACTCATCTAGTTTTTGGAAGACAAGTGTCTGTTGGACATTAGATACAAAACCAAAACTGACATTCTGCTCTTCCTAATGAATAGTGAGGTTTTTTGTTTTGTTTTGTTTTTTCTTCATGTATGACCTGTGAACAAGTGGACTCTTGCAGTATAATATTTTGTATAATATTCTGTTAAAATTGTGAATTAGGTTTAGGTTAGGTTTTGTTCATTCACCTTCTGTCAAACCAGTAGCCCATTCTTGCCATGATGAAGGATATTTAAACATTTTTCTTTTGTTTCCAGTAAAGTGAGAGGTACTGGGCTAACATGACTAACAATCACTTTCCCTTCACGCTGTGGACATTGTTTAAGAACATAAAGACTGTAGGTTGTTTATTCCATTAGAAAATACTAAACTCACCAGTTTCCTCAATGACGACTGCATTACTATCAGGTGTGATGACATCTGGTTCACTTCTCCATCCTCTGCAGGTGTATTTGCCTCCTTGTGAGATGACTCTGTTTGATTCATGAACATTTTCAGTCTGAAGAGGAGTTTTTCCAGAAGAGTCTGTCGTCTCTCTGAACCACTGATATTTGAAGCCAGCAGGATCCTCCACAGTACATCTCAGTGTCACATTGCCCCTCAGTGGTATGACTGTCCTGTCTGCTGTCAGTGTGACTGTACGTCTACCTGCTGTTTGGTTTACAAAAACAATAAAACAAGGAAATTACTGTCATGGACATGCCAAAAAAAATGTGTTTACATTTTTACATAACACAATGAAAACACTTATTGTTTCAATGAACTGATCTGTTAAACAGTTTTGACACCACAAACAGCTGCAAGTACAGAAAACACAAGAAAACAGAGAAAAGTTGTTCACATCAAGATAAATATGTTTCATTTGCAAACACATTTCTAGGGACCACTAGTAGTAAAAGGCTGATAGTACGTGTACCCAATATCTGAAATAATTCAATCAGGCAATCAGTTTGTGAAATCTAATGTTAGCTTGCCAAAGTGGACTTCAGTTCCCCTAGTGTCACATCTGTGAATGTGTTTCTTGATTTGCTCAAGTTTCATTTATTTGCAGCATTTTCCTCAAGTTGCAGTGCATTAAGCGCTCTGAGCCACCTGCAGCTTTGAGACAAAAGCTGCTTGAAATTGAAGACAGTCAGTTTATTGATTGGTAAGTTGGAGGCAGATGAAATATTGACTTGTTTAGCAATTTTTTTGCATAGTTTGAATACTTCATAGCATTTACTGGAAAACCAAGAGAAAATCTCTATTGGAAGAAGACAGTGCAACTGAAAGCTCAGAAAAGCTAGTAAGTGGACATTTGATCTTTGATGGCTAATTCGTGACATATTATTTAGATTCTTGTTGCAGCATTTAAAACAATCAAAACATTTTTTTCATTACTATGAGGCAGCTTCTTGAAGCAAATCACCTCAGATTACAGTGTGTACTGAGCTGTGTGAGAGAGAAAATGTCAAAAATCAGACTGAGCCAGTCGAGGTTCAAAGTTTCAGGACCTGAAAACAAGATTGAGTTTGTGTTCATACATCATATGAGCACAGTGCAAAACATGATCATATCAACATGGCTTATAAATAAGTAATACTGTTGCTGCTAAACTTGGTGATAGTAACAATAACTTCACAGAGCTGCTGGATACAGTTAACAGTGATTTTATTACTCATACATAGAGACGACAGAGTGATAAAGTTTAAAGACGTACAGAAATTATGCCAAAGAGCATTGAAACTGTTCTGGAGGTTTGTAGTTTTCAAAGACTTACGATTACTTTTATTATTTAAGACACTTTAGTTTGGTCTATAATTTGTCAGCCATCTGTTTGTGAAGCATTTGGCAACTTGTGACTGTTGCAGCTCCCAGAGGTAATACCAAGAAACACAGCATGAGGCAGCAAACACACCATGTCACTGCACAAAGTGACTGAGTGAGTGACAGACTGTTGTATGTGACTGTATCACCCAACTACAAACAGTGTTGGGCCATAATAATAATAACAATAATAATAAGAAGAATTTAAAAAATACTTTTTTAAGGAATTACTCATCTGGACTCTAGTTTTTGGAAGGCAAGTGTCTGTTGGACATTATATACAAAACCAAAACTGACATTCTGCACTTCATTATGAATAGTGAGGTTTATTGTTTTGTTCTTTTCTTTATGTATGACCTGTGAACATGTGGACTCTTTTGCAGTAAAACTCAGCATTTTTGTGACTTTTTTGTGTAATATTCTGTTATAATTTTGTATTAGGTTTAGATAAGGTTTTGTTCATTTGATCTTTCTAACAAAGCAGTTTGAACAGCTTTTTCTACACAGCTTCAGTGAACCAAACTAAAGCAGCTTTACAGTCACTAAACTTATTCCAGTGTGAAGTCAGTGGTATCATGCAGAGCTACGCTTTCCAAGTAGCTTCCCTTAACAACTGAGCACTAATCCAGTCATTTCATAATGTGCACTGAGTAAAATGAAACATATATGGAAAAACACAACTGCAAACACAAGTGATCAAGAGAGATACAGTAGGTGACATATAGGACAAACATGATCAGTAAATATAGAAAAGATTACTAGTCACCTTCAGCATGTCCGTACAGGAGTGTATTCAGCACTAAAATAAAGATGAAAACTTCATTAGACCAAAATCAAATATAAAATCCAGCTGGAGTTTAATCAGTGGCAACTATTGTTTATCAATCAACAGTATCACACATTTCTGTGATGATATCCTGCTACAGAGCTACAGAGGTGGGAAATACATTTAAAACTCTTCAATATATAGAGGCCCAGTAAAATAAGCAATACATGTAACTCCACAGCTATATACATAATACCTAGATCATATACTGTACATGTATTGTCCAGGTATGGACACAATCCTCCAATCTGAACCAAGCCAAATCAGCAACAAAGGTCCTGCCTACACAACTACTACACTGATATAAATACTGAACATCACATAGAAAGTCAGATGTACTCACAGAGTAACCCGATCACACCGAGCAGAGTGTGACCCATCTTCACATCCAGCACCGACACTGTCGCTCTGTTTCCGATCAAACTTCCTACTTTGTATTAATAAAACTGCAGCAGAAAGAAAAGAGAAGTTAAATTTCTTATAAATGTGAGAGTAGAGTTTTTCATCAACTTCCTCATCTGAGTGCAGTTCTGACTCTGTTCTTTCTTCCCTTTCACACAAAGCTCAAACAACTGCAGTGGCTTTGACTGCAGCATACTTAGACACTTTGACATGACACGCTTCCTGTCCACTGTGGATAAACTATTAGCTCATCTCCCTTGCAAAGGTTTGTTCTTCATCCTTATTTCACATCCATTTAATCATATTACTTCACACTAACATTTTATTGTTAGCTAATCTGTACATGTTATGCCGTCCAACAGTTCTTGCATCCACAGTACCTGTATTTCAATGAGGGTGTGTGTTGTGTGTATACACAGTGCAGTCAGAAAGTATTTAGGTACCTCCACCTTTATCACATTTTGTTATGTTGCAGCCTCATGCTGAAATCAATTACATTCAGTTTTCCCTCATCAATCTACACTCAGTAACTCATGATGTCGAAGCAGAAAGAAGTCAGGCCCTTCTGGGCGACCTCATGGGACCATATTTCAGAAAGAAGAATGTACAGTAGTGAATGATGAGAGACAATTGAACAGAGGGGAGCTGTGAGAGAGGACTTTCTGCTCTCTTCGTGCTCATGAGACTATTTCTGTTTTTCTCCAAGCTCAGTCACTTCCTGTGGTGAAGATGTGACAACACCAACTTAAAGTGACGACATGGTTCCTGTTCCCTAAAAAATGTGAAATGAAAAAGCGGCATTAACAGTAATTATTAAACATACATGCATCACATAGGATAATCATGAGGGAAAATCAAATCAAATGAACAAAATACTAAAATAAACGGTGTGTGAGAAGGAACACATAAAGCCAGTTCTCCTCAACATGACTGAAACATGTTTCCAGTTTCGTTTCACACATAAAGACGTGATGCTGAGATACCAAGAATTACAGTGTCATCATTTACACCTTAGAAGTGTTTTTTTTTTTTTTTTTTTCTCTTGTGGTAGAAGTTGAGTCGAGTAAAGCAGGGTGACATTTTCAGCTGCGAAACAGTCAAAGAACATGAAACGTTCAAAACAAAGTTATTATTACTAAGAGAGGACTACAACTTTTTGAGAATGAGGCTCACAGGTAACCTTGACTTGGCATCCTGGGACTTAACTACAGCCGCCCTCGTCTCAGAGGTCAAAGGAGCACATGCATTGTGTCAGTATCAGTTAGTGTGGTTTGGCACCCCCCTGTGGTGACCTGTGGAAAAAGCTTTTATTTCAGCTGCACAGTGACTGAGGTCTATCAAGTACAGTGACTGACTTACTCATCAACCTAATCATGTTAATATAAAATAAAGTTTAAGAAGTTTCATTGACCTGTCTCTGTATTAACTTAAATCACATATCCTTATTATTGCTACCTGGTAAACTCACACTGGTACACTGTATTACCATCCTTTAAGAAGAAGAAGACTCCCTGTACAGCTCAGTGCTACACCGTCAGGACTTACTGTTATAGTCAATGAGGGCAGGACTTCAAAATAAAACAGGAAACAACAAAAACACAAATAAAACCATGACAGAGAATACAAATTTAAGCAATATTATGTAGAAAACCCCCCACACTTTCTGAGTGCAACAACATTGTTGTAAATCTCAGGTGTGTAACAAACTGTCAGATGTAATGTAGGTGCTAACTACAAACAAAACTCATTACGTCATTACAATGTTATGTGTTGAAAACTTGTATGTTGAATAAACATGTATGTAACGCTGTGATCCTACCCTCTCACTGAAGTTACATAGTGTACATGTGTACAAGTTACATAGATATCTTGAAGTTTCCAAATCTGAACCACCAGGATGTTTGGATGAAAAAGATAAAAACTTTAAGACATACACTGACATTAAGGGACATGATCATTGCTGCAGGGCTCTGTGGCAGTTTGGCTGTGCAGTCAAAAAAGGAATTAAAAACACAACTGACAGCTGACTGCTGGAAAACAAACTGTTTATTGATGTATAAAATATTCACAAGATTTTAAAATACGATGAATATAAAATAATTTGAGGTGAAAGAATACACACAATACCTCTCAGGTAACTTAAAAATGACAGAGAGAAAACATACATACTGTACATGCAATAGGAGATGTTGTTTGATAGCAGATTATTACTTCTATCAAGAGGAAGTGTTGACGTCTATCCTGGATCTAACACTTAACAAACATGCTGACTCTAAAGCTGGTGCCCTGCTACACAAGCTCAAACATGTTGTATCAAAGTTACATTCAATGTTTCCTACAAACACTTAACAAAAACAAAAGGTGACAACACAACTGTAAAAATGAAAAGTAATGATGAAATGCGTAAATAAAACAGAGATTTTGCTTCAGTAGTCTTGTGCTAAAAGAGACAATAATAAAATCCATATGAAGCCATTATTTTACACAATCTGCTAACAAATTAACTGTACAGAATACTGAGCATGTCTCATATTTCTATAGCAGTCTAATGAAATGCTGCCAACTGTAACACAAACTGTGTTCATTACCTTTAACCTCACATATAATCGTTACCTTTCCACCTTGCAGAGCCATCACTCACCTTATATACTGACATTATCTTTTGGCCTTACATATTATTACACCTCAGAATATGTGTGAGTTATGAACTTGTGTCAGTAACAGTCTGATGTGGGGTGAGCAGTGACCTCGACTAATTTAAGGGAACTGTGTTGGTACAGAATAAACATTGTGTTCTCAGGACACTCATCAGTTCACCGTAGGTACTGAGGTATTTTCAAGAGCATCTCATCTTCTGCTCTGAACCTCCCTTTGTGTCTTATTATCATAGTCTTCTATAAACTGGGACTTTCTCTGTAGCTCTTTGTCAGACTCACCCAGAACGCCCTGATGTGAAGAGCGCTGACCTTTCAGCTGAAATAGATTGACTCTGTTATTCTATATTTAAAATAATAATAATAATAATAATAATAATAATAATAATTAAAGACAATCATTTGTTGATTAGTCTTTTGTTTGTTAGAATTAACACCACATCGACAATTGTCCTCTTCCTCCTCTCCTCTCTCCTTACAGACCTGGAAGAAAAACACAAAACACAAAGGTACTGGGTTACCCAAGATGCTTTCTGACATGTTATTCTGGCTTTTATCCATTTAATCAGCTGTGGAAGATGTCATCACAGTATGGACATTATACGGCAGCATTATTACCGAACCAAACCAGACTTTGAACATGACTGTTGTAACTGACTGTACCTGCAGCTCCTGTCCTCACATCAGAGTAAATTGATGTCTCCTCTGGTGTATGTTGCTTCCCTGTGAAGACAATCACATGAATCCATACAGAAAAAAAATAAATCTAAAGATATTTCTATTTATTGCCTTTATTTAGAGTACTCACCCTCCTTTCTAATGTGTTTAAGTTCAAGTAAAGTATATGTGACGTCCTGGGATCCACCTGCAACTGAAATGTACATATTTAGTTACAGGATTTCATATCGATCACTTGGGATCAGTTCTCTTAATTCATGCAGTGGTTGCATTTCTAACGTTCACTGCAGAACCTCAATAGATTCAGAAACAGTACATGATCCAGAGGAGAACATATGGCACATCTAGACAGCAATGATGACACATGTGCTGCAGACACAGTGATGTAGATACTTGATCTAAAAAACACATTTTCAAAGTAACCACATCATTAATAGTCACGTGTCATCAAAGGTGATATTTTCATGACGCACACTGATAATAAGGAAATTGTCTAAAGCGATGCTAGCACACCTCTCAGGCTGGAGGTAAAGCAATGCTTCGAGCTAAATGCTAACCAGCAGTTCAAGATGTTCTGGCTTCACTTTGGGGAGCTGTCATGTCATCCATCTTTATATACAGTCAATGATCCTGACTCATCTGAAGTAATGAAAGTGATCTCAGTGCTGTCAACCATAAATCTTTTCACTTAAACTTAACAGGGTGTTTCTGCAATGATGTTAATAAAAGGTGTAAACTGTACCATGTTCAGTGTCTTCAGAGTGTTTGACTGATTCATACAGACAGACATCAACTACAGAGCAGAGAAAACAAGCCACAGTCAGTCATCTTCTTAATTATATGATACTAAAGAAAAGGCATATACTGTATATCTTATGTATATAAGATTATTTTCAATGTTTACCATGTGGAGGAGAGGAGTATTCATTGCACTGAGCCTCATTCTGATCAGTGTTAGAGCTCTCAGACTGGATTGGTCTAAAACATGAAGCAAACACAAAACATTTAATAAACAGGAACATTGAATGTCTTGCTGTTATGTTCAAAATGTGAAGAAACAGTTTTGCACCAACCTCTTGAAGCATGTATCTGTAAAACAGATGAAGATTTGTTGTTACATGGTTTTGTATTGTAAGTTGTTGTACTGCTGTTCTATCTCATCAGACCAGAATATGTCTGTGTATTTCAATTCAACGTGAACACCAAACATCTAATAATAGAAGAAGAAGGTCTCACCCTTGGAAGGTCTGTAGCAAAACAACAGGAGCAGAAGAAGAAGAAGAACGAGTCCACAAACCAGCCCAACAATCAACAGGACAGGAAATGAAGAGCTTTCAGGCCTGGACACTGCTGCAATAAATAACAACTGTTAATAAACTTATATAGCATGTTTCTACAACTGAATTTACAAAGTGCTTTAATATGACAGTTGTCTCACATTAAGCCACAATAAAGACAAAAACACACAAAAAATACAAAGTTTCTTTCTCAGACAGAAACAGTTTACATAAAGAAAATGGAATAATTGTTTTAATCCTACTCACCCTGAACTGACATCCAGCTCTGTGCTGACTCTTGTCCTGAGTGTTGACACTTGTAGAATCCTTCATCTGACTTTGACACTGCAGAGATATTTAACTCCCATCTGGTGTCACTTTGAATCAGTTTCTCATTGTGATAGAAAAACACAGTGGAGCCAAATGTTTGTCTTCTTAATTTGCAGCTCAGACTAACAGAGTCTCCCTCAGTCACAGGACGGGCAGGACTCAGCAGGATCATATTTTTATCTGTTAAACAGTCAAAGAAGGTTTCAGTCAGAGATCAGCTGGTCGATGAGTGGATGTAGAGAGATGAGACAAGATACATACTGGTTTTTTTTTCTTTTACTTTTCTCATTGATTTAACAGTGATCATAAAATCTGACGTTGTATCTTCATACACCTTGTGTGTCTTACTGTTCAAGAACCCTTTCAGTTGGCTGAATCTGCAACCTCACAGCTAAAAAAACAAAATATAATAAAATCATACTCTGTATAGTGATGTTGATTGCGTTGCTGAACTCTCCTGATACAGACTCACACCAGTACACTGCATCACTGCGCCAGTTAGTTTTTATGTTGCATGTAGATCCAGCCATTGTCCCCCAGGTGGTGCAGTCTAACAGGTATCTGTTCTCAGTTGATAACGTCCTCACTCTCCACTTAGGAGAGTTTCCCTCACAGCTCAGTGAGACAGAGTCAGAGGTGAAGTGTTGAGCTCTGTCAGGACTCACTGTGAGAGACGCTGATGAGTGAAAATCTGAAAAACAACATGTGATAAGAGGTCAAACAGAGCACAGAGATCTTCACATATAAAATGCCTCAATTCAAATAGTCTTTAGCTTTGTTTTGTTTTTATTGCAACAAAGTTCAGTATTTTGGTAAAATTATGATTTCTACTTTGACCTCTTGCTACAATTTTGAGTAAATTTTAAATGATAGACAACCAAGTGACTACAGCTGCTGTAAGCAGAAGAAGACCTAAAGTATCCAGACTGAAAGTACTTTTTGCAAATGAGAGTAAAGTTTTAGCCAAGATATCATATCTCTCTTTTTGTGTTTTATGTTAAAGAGTGAGGACAGAAGGAAACAAGTCAATTCCACCCAGTGAGGTGGAAAATGTGAAGTTTAGCTTGACACAAGCGAGAGAGAGAGACAAGATCATAAGACCACAGTAAATTAATTTTCCTTTTTTTTTCAAGATACTGTATGTTTATCATCATTTAGAAAAAACAGAGCTGATATAACATATGTTTCTTAAGAGATAGAAACAAACTGACCTGCAGACCAGACAAACTTTGGTTCACTGTAAAAAGTGTAAGACACTGGATCTCCTCTTCCAGCTCTGCACATATATCCTGCTGTGTGTGTCTGTCCATGAACAATGTAGGAATCCTGTTCAGTCCCACTGCTGTTTCCTGGTAGCAGCTCATAGCTGTAGTAGTTTTTTGATAGTTTAGGCACAGTCTTATACCAGTAGAACCTCCATCCTGCAGATGGATCTTTAACACTGCAGTTCAGAGTTACTGAGGCTCCAGCACTCAGCCATGATGGAGACACAGTGAGGACAGGCCGGGGTGCTGTTGGAAAATGATTTTTTGAAATGAAAACATGTATCGATAGTGGATCAAATACATTCTGCACAATCAGTACATACTGAAGATTTACTTTAAAAATATATATAAACAAAAACAGCCAGTCAGTTTGATGGGATCACTGCAATCTGTTGAAGACTTTTCACTTTCCTTTCTGCCCTTACACCTGTAGTCTCCACTGTGGGATTCAGAAACAGATCTAATGTGGTGTTCATTTTGATTTGAAGGTTTTTCTGAGCTGGTTGTTTTCCATTCATACTCCCACTCAGTGTCTCCTCCATCTTTGATCTCACATCTGAGAGTGATCGTCTCTCCTCTGTATATTTCAGACCAGTTTGGCTGCAGAGTCACAAAAGCCTTGTGAACTGTACAACATAAGTTTTAAAATTCTGTTTCCAAAACAAATGTCAAACTCACCCTTTTTGCTGATAGTGATTGGATCACTGTACTCTGTGTAGTAAACTGGCTCTCCTCTTCCTCCTCTGCACCAGTAGACTCCTTCCTCTGAGACTCTGATTGGTCCGGCTGAGAGTTGAGTGGTCAGATGTTCAGATGTTTTCTCTCCTCTGTACCAGAAGTATTTCCAACCAGCTGATGGGTTCACAGAGCAGGTCAGGGTCACACTGCCCCCTACAGGAATGTCTCTGTTATCAGCCCTCAGTTTAGCCTTTGGTCTGTTTGCTGTTTGATTTAGAACAAAGACATAAAAAAAGGAAACTAATGTCACTGTGATTTACTTCAGTTTATATAGTGCAGCCCCTACAGACAAGAAATACTTCAATCAATCAATCAATCAATCAATCAATCAATCAATCAATCAATGTATTATTTAAAGAGCAAAATCACCATGGTACATGGTCTCAATACACTTTACAGTAAAAACAAGTACAATAATAACAGACAATAAACAATAAATAAAACAATAGTAAAACAACAGAGGAAAATTATAAAATTAGTTAGTATAAACCAAAGTATTGGGTAAAAAGGTATGTTTTAAGACGAGACTTAAAAATTGCAGTGGATATCTTGTGATATCTTGTGGGAAGCCATTCCATAAGAGAGGAGCACGGTAGGAGAAGGCCCTACCACCAGCTGACTTTTTACTGATACATGGGATGACCAGGAGGTTCGAACCAAGAGAATGAAGAGGATGTGACGGAGTGTAGGGAGTGAGTAGTTCAGTTAAATACAGTGGTGCAAGTCCATTCAAGGCCTTATAAGTTAAAAGAAGAACCTTAAAATCACCTCTAGCTTGAATGGGCAACCAATGTAAAGATGCCAGGACAGGAGTTATGAGGCAAAATTTACCAGTTTTCGTTAAAAGTCTAGTGGCTGAGTTTTGTACAAGCTGGAGACTCCTGGAAGTGCAGATGGGGAGGCCGGAAAAAAGGACGTTACAGAAATCTAATCGGGAGGACACAAGGGCATGGAGAACCACCGTGGCGCTACGCAGGGATAGAGAAGGGCGGATTTTGGCAATATTCCGCAGGTGAAAGAAAGCTGTTTTGGTGATTTCTTTGATATGGGACTGAAAAGTCAGGGTTGGATCAAAAATAACACCGAGGTTTCTGATGAGAGTGCTTTCAGAGATAAAACAACCATCAATATTGAGACCAAGACCCTCAGATAAGTATTTATAATTATTAGGCTTAATCACCAGCAGATCAGACTTAGCAGTATTAAGCATGAGAAAGTTGTGGCTCATCCAGATCTTGATTTGATTTACACGTTTCCAGATTTTGTATTTGAGAGGGGTCATTAGGCTGCAGTGGAATGTATAGTTGTGTGTCATCAGCATAGAAATGGAACTGTACCGTATACCGTACTATACCGTATTCAGCAATTATTCTACCCAGAGGAAGCATGTAAATGCAAAACAACAGAGGGCCAAGGACAGACCCCTGGGGCACACCAGAGATAACTGTAGAGCATTCGGACAAGGAGTTATTAAAACGCATTGTGTTCTGCTAGATAAGTAGGACTGGAACCATGAGAGCACCAGCCCATGAACACCAACACAATGTTCCAGTCGGTGTAGAAGCACATAATGATCTACAGTATCGAAGGCCGTACTTAAATCAAGAAGCAAAAGTAAGGAAGCTGATCCAGAGTCAGCAGTAACAAGTAGGTCATTAACTACTCTAGTTAGGGCAGTCTCAGTAGAGTGACAAGAGCGGAAACCAGATTGTAAGTTGTCAAAGAGATTGTTGGCAGGAAGGTGGGCAGTCAGTTGATCAGCAACAAATCTCTCAAGTATTTTGGAGAAAAAGGGGAGAGTGGAGACAGGTCGATAATTAGCAAGAGTATTATTATTATTAAACAGGACTTGATGATTGTTCTTATTGGTTTCAATCAGGTTGGAGAAATAAGAGGATCTGGCAGCAGAAAGTGCATGTTTATAGCGTTTAAAACTAAGAGTCTAGGCGAGGCGGGAGGACTCTGATTTGCCGGTGCGCCATCTAACTTCGAGTCTGCGGCAAGCCCGTTTTAATGAACGAGTGAGGTCGGAGAACCAATGGACAGATTTGGTTCGAGTGCCTCTACTATTTCTAAGAGGAGCAAAGGACTCGAGTGATTCTAATAGTGCAGTGTTTAGGCTATCTGTAAGGTTATTGACAGACATAGCTGTGTTGGAGAATGACTCAAGTTGATTGGGCAAATGCTCAGCTAAAAGGGACTTAACATGGTTGTTAATGACATGAAAAGAGTGGGGGTTAGGTTCAGAGTGAGTAGTTGTTACCTTTGAGGGGAGGTAAAAAAAGACACAAGAGTGGTCCGAGACCGGCACCTGAAGAATAGATGGGAGATCAGCAGTAATATCCTTTGTAAAGACTAGATCCAAGGTATTACCATGGTTATGAGTATACCATGGTTTCATCCAGTGACATGCTGGATGAAGCCGAGGCCAGTAAGAAGATTCAGAAATTCTGCTGCTTTTGAAGCGGTAGATAAAAACTCAGAGAACTCAGTTAAGAAAATGGGATTATACCTGGGTGGTCTATAAATGAGTAGTGCCAGGATTTGATGACGGGTTCCCATGAGCATGGCCAGATACTCAAAAGATTTGAAACAGGAAAAAGAAATGCAAACCATGGTGAGAAATAAAATCATTAATATAAAAAGTCTTGCTGGAGAGTGACCTAATATTAAGTAAGGCACACCTGAGGTCGACAGGGGGAGGAGTTTGAGGGACAGGAACTGTTTTTATGCTAATTAGGTCAGATCTGACCCTTCTATGAGAGCTGGAGTGAGTAACTTTAGTGAGATCAGGGTTGAAGCTATGAGGACAGAGAGAGCGTTTTGACAGGATATCACGCTTGTCAGTAACTCTAATAGGAATATGAGAGCAGATAGGAGTTGAAATCGACATTGGAAAAGAGATTAAAGGATGAGCTACAGGTTACTACTTGAATTGAACTGTTGAACTAGCTACTTGAATTATAAGACTTAAATTTGCATTAATATTAACACTGAATTCATTTATAAATACTGGACACATATTAGTTTAAACCTCTCTTGCATGTCATGCCCCTCTCTCTTTTCCTGGGTTTCTTAATGAATTAGCTGCTGCTACTGAATGTTACATTTGTGAAGGTAAAACCTTGTGTTTCAGTGTTGAAGAGCCAAGTTGAACACTTTCACTGTGGTTTTCATTGTTGAAAGACAAGTGTTTAATTATCAATGATCTGTAGCCTCTTATCCTTTGCAGGGTCACAGGGTGATTATCCCAGCTCACATTTGATGAGAGCGAGGTTACATCCTGGACAGACTGTCAGTCTATCACAGAGTGAACACATAACACAGACGACCATTGACACTATCACTTACAGGAGGTGTAGACGACTCAAGTGATTCATCTAAACTAACCTGACTGTGATGAACCTGAGTTAACTCAACCACTTGAACAGTGTTATACTGTACCATCATTTCACCTTACAGGTTACTAGATATTTTTTAATGAATGTACATTTATATATATATTTCAAAGGATGCAGTAATGATTATTGACTTTGTTTTAGTTAAAAAGTCAAACAGAATTTGTTACTGCTCGCCTTGAAGACAGCTACTGTACATAATTGTTGAAGAAAGAAGTGTGTCCTTTTGCTTTATAGTCATTATGTATGAAAGATGGTCCAACTTACACCATACAGTCAATGTGATGGCATCACTCCACTCTGTTGAGGAATATGAGTCTCTTCTTCCTTTACACCTGTGTTCTCCACTGTGAGCCTCAGTAGCACTGATAATCCTGTATTCACTGTATGTTGGAGGTGTGTTCAAGTTGTCTTTATACCATTCGTACGTCCACTCAGTGTTTCCTCCATATTTGATCTCACATCTGAGGGTGATCGTCTCACCACTGAATATCTGAAGCCAGTTGGGTTGAAGGGTCAAAGTGGCCTTGTTGGAAACTGTTGACATAAAAAATACACAGTAGAATTCAAACAGGATTAAACACTGAGCAGATAAAATGCCATCATCTTCTGTTATAATCACTGTATTAATTATGTGAATGAATGTTGTTCTATTCTGCAGCAAACATTTCAAAAGTCAAATCATTTAGTACAGACACTAGACTGTTGTGACCACAGCAATATGGAAGAACGTCTTCATTGTTAGTCTTGTGTCTAATGTCTAGTGTATCATGCAGGCTGGATTCTTTTTATTATAAACAGTTTGGTAAAAGGCCTTTATGAACACATCAACACCTTTATAACATTAGGATTTAAAGTTTGTTCGAATTAATATCTGGTTAAAATAAAACATGTAGTGATTTTGGCTTTAATAACATTAATGTTTAACTCCCAGCACAACATGCTGATTGTGTGTTTTCTCAGCCACCTCCACTCCCTCTTGTTCACAACTACAGTATTAGCAGCAGTACTGTGTAAACTTTTCCTTATGAACAATCTCCTAATACAGATATTGATTAATTAAACTGAACAGCATAAAGGAAGCATCCTCAAATCTTTGTTTCTGTTAACAAATTGAAGGAGGATTTTTGTCAGGAAAGAGAGAGGTACTGGGCTAACATGACTAACAATCATTGTTTAAGAACATAAAGACTGTAGGTTGTTTATTCCATTAGAAAATACTAAACTCACCAGTTTCCTCAATGATGACTGCATTACTATAAGGTGTGATGACATCTGGTTCTCTTCTCCATCCTCTGCAGGTGTATTTGCCTCCTTGTTTGATGACTCTGTTTGATTCATGAACATTTTCAGTCTGAAGAGGAGTTTTTCCAGAAGAGTCTGACGTCTGTCTGAACCACTGATATTTGAAGCCAGCAGGATCCTCCATATAACATGTCAGTGTCACACTGCCCCTGAGTGGTATGACTGTCCTGTCTGATGTCAGTTTGACTGTACGTCTACCTGCTGTTTGGTTTAGAAAAACAATAAAACAAGGAAACAACTGTCATGGACATGCCTTAAAAAATGTTTTTACATTATTACATAACACAATGAAAACACTTATTGTTTCAATGAACTGATCTGTTGAACAGTTCTGACACCACAAACAGCTGCAAGTACAGAAAACACAAGAAAACAGAGAAAAGTTGTTCACATCAAGATAAATATGTTTCAATACTAAACACATTTCTAGGGACCACTAGTAGTAAAAGGCTGATAGTACGTGTACCCAATATCTGAAATAATAACTAAATATTTGGATTCTCTGTGCAGCATTTAAAACAATCATATATTTCTTTCATCCCAGTGTGACAGCTTCTTACCTTTTACTTGTAGAAGTCTTTCTGTGGATTCTGCCCAATTATTAATCTTACACTTGTACCAGCCCACATCTGACACTGACACTGGGTAGATGATCATTTCTCCTGTTGTGGATGACTGATGGTTTCTGTCCTTTTTAATAAGTGATCCATCTTTGTAAAAGGTAGCTGTCATCATGTTACTTGAAGTACGATGTTTACAGCGCAGAGTCACATATTCTCCTTCAAACAAAGCGAATTCAGGAATTTCGAGGGTTGCATCATCACCTATGTAACAGAGGTAGAGAGATGATTTTTCAATAAGCTCAATCAAAACAAGTTTTTTAGCAGTGATATTACATCAATACTAAATATGTTTTTGATGAATTTACTCATACATAGAGACTATAGAGTGATAAAGTTTAAAGACATACAGAAATTATGCCAAAGAGCATTGAAACTGTTCTGGAGGTTTGTTGTTTTCAAAGACTTACGACTACTTAGATTATTTAAGACACTTTAGTTTGGTTTATAATCTGTCACCAGCCCCGCTCCCCTTTTTTCTTTGATCCTGACTGCAGTGAAGGAATGTCGAGTCAAACGTGCAGAGAAGTTGTTGAGTACTTTTGTAGAAATGACTCATCTGGACTCTAGTTTTTGGACAGAAGTGTCTGTTGGACATTAGATACAAAACAAAACTGACATTCTGCACTTCACTATGAATAGCAAGGTTTATTGCTTTGTTCTTCTTCTTTATGTATGACCTGTGAACAAGTGGACTATTTTGCAGTAAAACTCAACATTTTTGTGACTTTTTGTAAAATATTTGTTACGACCAGGGCCTTGGGGAAACCCTGGTGCAACATGAAGATGAGGCTCCCCTCTTCCCATCCCCCAAGCACCACCAGCAGTGAAGCTTTTTCAAAAAGGTGTCACGTGGTGTCTGTTTCTGTTTCCTGTTTTACTTTGAAGTTTTACCCTTGTGTGTCTCTTCTTGCTTTTCAGTTCCTCCTGTGTGTTCTCCCTCTTCTCACTCCACCTGTTCCTGATCCCCTCGTTAGTATCTGTGTATATAGTCTTTGTTCTCCCTCATGTGTTTGTCAGTTTGTTTTGTCATTCCTCTGAGATGTTCCCTGGGGGGTATTCCAGAAAGCGGGTTTTGTGAAAACTCTGAGTTTGTTAACCCTGAGATGAGAGAAACTCTGAGTTTTCAGTTCCAGAAAGAGAGATAACTTAAACTCTGGGTCTGTTACCGCGGTAACTGACTCTGTGAACATAACCTGTTCACTGGCAGGTTCACCTGAAGAAACCCTGAGTCTGACGGAGCTGTCTGACAGCGGCTGTCCTTTCCTTCAGTCCGATCATGTTGAAGCAGAAATAATTCACACAGTTTTACACCAGGAGGAGAATTTAGATTAATTTAGATGAGCTCTCACTCCCTGACGAGGACTGGACCGAACAGTAGACTGCTCCTCATCAGTCCGTCATTTATATTCTCCGGCCGCACAGCGAATATCAGGCTACACGTCATCGCTGACGTGCTCTCAGATCTGAACCATCCTCTGCGTTTTTGTTTTTTTTAATCACTTCGCAGGTTAATCAATCACCTTCAGCAGCAAGAAGGAGGAGGAGCCACCGTGAGACTGTTTTTATAGGTAGGCTATTTCATTTTCAGCCGATTTAAGTGAAATAAAATAGCCTAAAATAAAACACTGAACAACATTCAACCACTTCCCCAAAGGCTAATATGAAAGAAACTGATGTTAAATTCCAAATGAAAAGACGACCGCATCTAAAACTCTGTCAGTGATTTTACGGCCGCAGCCGTGTTGCTTTTTTTTTTTTTTTCCCCAGAAAATGTCTGCTTCCTGTTTTCTCCCCTGTTGCCATGGTGAATCACAGTATCGGAGCTCCATTGATGATGGCTTTTTACTAGTCGTCAGGCACGAGCTCAACTCAGAGTTAACATACTCAGAGTCGACTTACCGAACTCAGATCAGCTGTTCTGGAACTGAAAACTCAGAGTTTCACTTAACAGGGTAAGTCAACTCGGAGTTCATGGATAGACTCAGAGTTTGTTGAACCTCCTTTCTGGAATACCCCCCTGGTGTCTCCTGTCACTCTGTGTTCTGTGTCCTCCGTCGTTCCTCCAGTGTCTCCCCATTTGGTATGTTTTGATTTTGGTTCCTTGTTTTTTTTTTATTTGTACTTTGTTTAAGCTTTGTTGCAACCTTGTTTTTGTCCTCCTGTCTCGTTTTGGGTTTGTCTATGTTTTTTGTGTTTGGTACTTTAGCTTTATTTAAATAAAACTCACTTTTCCTTCCCCTTATCCTGCCTCCTGTGTGTCTGCACTTGTGTCTGCACTTGGGTCCTCTATTTTGTATTACCTTTAGCCCTGATAAAAGGTTTTATTTAAAAACACATCTCGCACACAAACAGACGTGCTATCAGTCTGGCTGAGAGAGGAGAGCCCACAGGAACTGGGAAGAGCCGGCCTTTAAACTTCTGGCTTCAAGGCCGGAACCAATCAGCTCCCAGGACAACCTACACTCACTCATACAGTATGTGAGTGTAGGTAAACTCATATGTTTACACGACCACTACGCTCTTAGCAATTCTGTTATAATTTTGCATTAGGTTTAGATAAGGTTTTGTTCATTTGATCTTTCTAACAAAGCAGTTTGAACAGCTTTTTCTACACAGCTTCAGTGAACCAAACTAAAGCAGCTTTACAGTCACTAAACTTATTCCAGTGTGAAGTCAGTGGTATCATGCAGAGCTACGCTTTCCAAGAAGCTTCCCTTAACAACTGAGCACTAATCCAGTCATTTCATAATGTGCACTGAGTAAAATGAAACGTATATGGAAAAACACAACTGCAAAAACAAGTGATCAAGAGTGATACAGTAGGTGACATATAGGACAAACATGATCAGTAAATATAGAAAAGATTACTAGTCACCTTCAGCATGTCCGTACAGGAATGTATTCAGCACTAAAATAAAGATGAAAACTTCATTAGACCAGAATCAAATACAAAATCCAGCTGGAGTTTCATCAGTGGCAACTATTGTTTATCAATCAACAGTATCACACATTTCTGTGATGGTATCCTGCTACAGAGCTACAGAGGTGGGAAACACATTTTAAACTCTTCAATATAAAGAGGCCCAGTAAAATAAGCGATACATGTAACTCCACAGCTATATACATAACACCTTAGATCATATACTGTACATGTATTGTCCAGGTATGGACATAATCCTCCAATCTGAACCAAGCCAAATCAGCAACAAAGGTCCTGCCTACATGTTACGTGCCCAGCAGGGGCAGAGGGTTTGTTTTCTTTCTCCCTCTCCTCTCTGTCTCTCCCCCCCTCCCTAGTTTTCCTTCAGGTGCTGACAAGGTGACGAGCTGCACCTGAGAGGCCATGAAGCCACCGCCCCCTGTTGCAGTAATTTCTGGGGTGGCCAATCACCTGACTGGAGGCCCAATAAAAGGGAGCCTGGCTGAGGAGCTCGCTCTCTCATTTTTTATTTGGTCCTCACATGATACACATGCTCAGGCAGACTTTGTTTTGTTTTGGATTGGTAAAGGTATGTGGCGGGAGAAAGGAGTGTTAGGTAAGTTGGGGTGCCCTATACACTTCATCACGTAGTAAACAGTCTAAAAACACTAGGTTAGCGGTGGATGGATGCCACTTGTGTATCGTTTTGAAAGTTGTTTTGAACTCCTTTTTTTAGAGAAGACAGAGGTTTTTGTGTGTGAATAAGTAGCATAGGCCTTGTTTTGTTTAATTGATTTCATTGCTTTGGCACTCCACCTTCCTCCTTTCCTCCCCCACATGTTGTAAACCATGTTGTGAGCTAAGTTCACCCTCATTAAACATTTTTTCGTAACACTACACAACTACTACATTGATATAAATACTGAACATCACATAGAAAGTCAGATGTACTCACAGAGTAACCCGATCACACCGAGCAGAGTGTGACCCATCTTCACATCCAGCACCGACACTGTCGCTCTGTTTCTGATCAAACTTCCTAATTTGTATTAATAAAACTGCAGCCGAAAGAAAATAAAAGTTAAATTTCTTATAAATGTGAGAGCAGAGTTTATCATCAACCTCCTCGTCTGAGTGCAGTTCTGACTCTGTTCTTGCTTCCTTTTCACACAAAGCTCAAACAACTGCAGTGGCTTTGACCGCAGCATACTTAGACACCCTTCCTGTCCACAGTGAATAAATTATAAATTCAGCTCCCTTGCAAAGGTTTGCTCCTCATCTTCATTTCACATCCAAGAAACACAAGATCATTGGATTTGATAAAATCCAATGAGTATGATAATACTTCACAATAACATTTTATTGTTAGCTAATCTGTACGTGTTATGCCGTCCAACAGTTCTTGCATCCACAGTGCCTGTATTTCAATGAGGGTGTGTGTTGTGTGTATACACAGTGCACTCAGTAACTCATGATGTCAAAGCAGAAAGAAGTCAGGCCCCTTCTGGTCGACCTCATGGGTCTTATTTCAGAAAGAAAATGTACAGTAGTGAATGGTGAGACTGTTTCATAACCAGTTAAATGTTCCTTGTAGTATGTTTGAAGTTTTTTAAAACTTATGTTTGTCTCTGCCTAAAGTAGACCTGTGTTATGCCACTGTCTTTTTAATGTAAGGGGGGTTTCCATGACTGTTCTTAATATTTTCTCATGGTGCATCAGATTTGAAAATTGATATTGGTCCTCTTAATGTTTTTGTCCCTTGTAAAGTCAGAGCCAGATTACTAGTAATGGAACAGAGGGGAGCTGTGAGAGAGGGCACAGCTCTCTGCTCTCTTCATGCTCACTTCTCTTCATGAGACTATTTCTGTTTCTCTCCGAGCTCAGTCACTTCCTGTGCGTGAAGTTGTGACAAAACCACCTTAAAGTGAGACCATGTAAAGATTCTGTGCTGGAGGGAGGAGACACTCTCCTCTACAGTACTGCCTTTAAATCGTGTGATTAAAACTGAAGAATTTTCAGATAAAATGTTCCCAACTGAGGCAGCAGTAATCTACAGGCTGATCCAATCTATATCAGGAAGGAAACGGTCTCTCTCTCTTCGCAGCCTCACAAATCATGTGACCTCTCCAACACTATTCATTAATTTCCAGAGCAACACATTATATTATATTCCAAACGTATTCATTCAGCTATAGACAGTTTTAGTTCATTTTATATATTAAGTTGTCTCTCGTGCAAAAGTTACTTCCTGGTACCTAAAAAATGTCAAAAGAAAAAGTGGCATTAACAGTAATTATTGCACATGTCAGACCATATACTAACATTTTATAGCATATTTGTGGATTTTCTGTGTTTTATTCAGTTAAAGAATTACATTTAACAAATTAGAACAGATTGTCAGTCGGGTGTCTTCAGATATTAATCTAAAGTAAAGTATTATATTAGCTATCAATGTTTCACAACTTTTAACCTTAAAGACATAACCTGGCCTGTGAGCTGCAGCCTTATAAGATGGAGTAAAGATGTCTGTAAACTGAGATGCCTTTGTTTTTACCTCATGTTACTACAATGAGTCCAGATATCAAATAGGATAATCATGAGGGAAAAACAAATCTTGTGGCAGAAGTTGAGTCGAGTAAAGCAGGGTGACATTTTCAGTTGCAAAAGAGTCAAAGAACATGAAAAGTTTAAAATGAGAGAAGTTCACAAAGTTATTATTACTTAGAGAGGACTGCGACTTTTTGAGAATGAGGCTCACAGGTAACCTTGACTTGGCATCCTGGGACTTAACCAGTAGGTGATTTGTTAATTTTCTACCAGGGGGGGTGGCCCAATGGGAGCACCACCCTGCCCCGACACACCTATGTACACCTCCCAAAGGACATTGTTGCAGGAGGCCTTAACCATAACTGTGACATTTCTAATTCTACAACTCCATTTCATCCAGTTATCTTCCTTCTCTCCCTACTACAGTTGTCTTTTCATAACTGTATTAAAGTAATGAGTAAATACACCTTTAAATTGTATGCAGTGGACTGAGTTTATTCAGGCAGGGTTTTCTCATGTTTCTCACAATACACCACAAGCAGGGTCATTTTTAGTTACATGACCCCTTGGAATTTTTTACCATCTTAAATTCGTAGAGCCCGACCGATTTATCGGCCGATATTAGCCTACCACAGACATATCAGTATAGGTGTTTATATTGTCCGACCTGCACTGATATGAAAACCTTACATTTAAAAACTATAATGCAGAAAAACATGCTTGGGGTCATTTTAAATTGATGTAAGGACATAGTTTGCCCAGTAGAGTGTGCTTCAAAAGGGGATTAAACAGCTGGTGTCAGGAAATGTAACAGCTACCTTACTAATAGTTAAACTGTAAACCAGCACAAAAGTGACAATTACCAACATAAGCCACCATGTTCTGAACAGACACACTAAAAACACTTACGAAAAGTGACATTTCAGTTTTAGAACATAAATAGCAAACTTACTATTGATATTAAACTGTCAGAAAAAACTTATCTTTGAAAAAACTTGAACATTATTGAAAATAAACATGAAATAAACAAAATAAACATGAAGCCGTGCCTGGCTTGACTCCACTGTGAGCCGGAGCTGATTGCGGCCGCCTGTGATTTGTAACACACTATCTCCTACTAGCGGATGGAGAGTGATGGCAGGTTAACAAGGGGGATGCTTTTTGGTAATTTTGCAGACAAGGGGGACGGCACCCTCATCCCCCCTCAGATCGCCTAATCATTTAAATAAAATCATGTAGTTACATTTAAACATAAAGAAAACTTCAGATCAAACTTCTTTCGATCAGGAGAAAAGTGGAGTGTTTCCCATCATGAACATGAACAGGAAGCTTCACACCAGAACACAGTCAAGAAGTAGTCAGATCAGTATAATTGCGAGGTCATGATGACGCATAGTACAGTCAATCTAGAAAAGCTAGCCTACAGTCACGTTTGGTGAAGTTGAACGGTGAAACAGTCACATGCAGTCACCACAGGCTCCAGTGTCCTTCTCCTGCTGCTGGTGATGTCCTCAGCCATCATCACGGTCTTCATCTGAGGCTCTGCACAACATTTAACTGTTTCTGTAAAAGCAAAGGAGAAATACATGAATGATAAATGTGTAAAAGCAACCCGGGTTCACATTAAAATGTGTAACATTGGTCCACAGTTCAGGAAGTAGCAGTTTCAAATCAGGTCATTTCACTGGGAAAAAACAAATACGTTTTCTACACAAAGAAACGAAAAACTTTATGTATAATATTTGCCGAATTGACAAGTTGGCCTAGATAGTTAAGAATGTGTTATAGACAGAGCTTCACGAAATGTATACAGTTTCTCCTAACGCAACAAGTCTTAAAATTGAGCATCTTTTAATGGAGTCTGGTGAGTCTTTTTTCCCCAAAGAAGCAGCCCTTGTTAGTGTTTACTGGATATGTAAAAATTTCCATGTTTACCATCAATATGTTATATTCTTTAATCAATTTGGTGTGAATGCTGAAATAAGTTGAAAATGTGAGTTCAAACAGCTGCAGGGAGGTAAGAAACACCTCAGACACAGAAGCAGACAGGCTGCATTTAAAAAAGGAGAGCTTAAAGTTGTGATCGTCATATTGTTCATCATGTGATCCCGCTGTCACTTCCCCACTTCACAGTCTTCCTGTGAAAAGAGTGCGCAGTTGACAAAGTGAACCATGGAGTGAAGGAGTGAAAGAGCATGTGTTGTCGCCTTTTGCAAAATTTAACCATCGCAGTCGAGACAGAGGACAAGAGATGTGATGTAAAAGGAGTAAGATTTATATTTACAGTGAGAACACTGAGGAGCGACAGTAAAAACGAAACCAACCAGTCGGTAGGCTACGTGGTGAATTTAACCAACGCCACCGGCTCATAAATTAGATTTGCGGCCTCCAGATTAGTTTCAAAAGTAGTTTTAATCTCTGCTCTCAGTCCTCATGCATGTAACAAGAAAGGAAGAACAGACTGGACCTCTATCTCCTCAGTAATGTTCCCCAGACTGTAGCGACTGGAAGCGTTTCAGCGACAGAAGAGAGGAGGAAGAAATCTGCAGACAACCGCGTTACAAAGAAACACATCGACGTCCTTCAGGTAAACTTCACTATGTAACACGTTTTTGCAAATAGTCGGGAGGTCGGGTACGGAAGAGTAGTGCCAGGGGTGAGAAAGAAAGATGAGGAAGTTGCACTTAATCGCTATACAATAAACTTGA
The DNA here is from genome assembly GCF_965226575.1 of Pagrus pagrus. Lineage (NCBI taxonomy): Eukaryota > Metazoa > Chordata > Actinopteri > Spariformes > Sparidae > Pagrus > Pagrus pagrus. Next base: position 7,541,488 of record NC_140204.1, on the reverse strand, counting down.
CATTTCAAGATTTGAGTCGACCATTTGAGACTAAACCAAACAGCGCTTATCGAAAACTCGAAAAACACCCAATTTTAGAGGAGGTGTGTTGTATTTCAACTTTTTTCTCGAACATTTCCACTTTTTCCTTGAGTGCATAATGAAAAACAAAGAAACTTTTCTTTTTTTTCTCACCCCTGGCCCAGAGCCGAAGCTACCATTTAGGAAACTGAGGTCATGTCCTTGGTATTTCTCGGGTCTTTGATTATCTCTTTTACGCACATACATTGTGTATATATATTCGGTAACACTTTCTTAACATCATTTCATTAAAATAAACAATTAGACATAATGAAAATGGCAAATTAAAATTAATAGTTATTAACCGTACTTAATAGTTATTTCACTGTTAACAAGCAATGAAATGCTTTATAAACTTTTTATTAGCAATTGTGTTTTGGAAAGTTGCAATTGATGTTCATAATACGGTGTAAATGGTTACAGTTTTTGCCGAATGCTTTGACACATGTTGCAGACTTTGGCTCACTGTGTCATAACTTAACACACAGGCCGAGTAAGACACAGCACATGGAGATAAACTCCTAACTTATACGGCAAAATGAAACTCTTGAAACAAAACCCAACAATCCCATTTCAAAACAGTTTTTAGCAGCAAAACGTTAAACACATGCACCTTTGAATTACTCTTTCCTAGCAGCAACAGCACGCAGATGTGCTTTATGCAAAACACAGCTGTATTCAGTACTTTGGATGGTTTTTGACTCATACAGATTTTTTTGTGTGAAAGATTGATCAACTACAGTTGATCTAGACACATGAACACAAAATGGAAACACTTGTTTTTCAGGTTTTTGCAAAAGTAAAAAAGTTCCAGGAATCTCTAAAAACAGAAACATGCAGATAATGTACAGTGAATAGTGAGTGTAATTGAAAACACAGGACTATCACATATACATTTACACACAATACTGTAATAAGTATGTGTGTGTGTGTGTGTGTGGGGGGGGGGGGGGGGGGGGGTTGAATACCCTAAATTATTCAACAAATGTATTTTCAGACTTCACATTCTTCACATTTTAGATTCACGTCTAAAAAGAAATGCAGTACTTTTTGAATGATATGGCGAGCCTCTACGAAGTTGTGATTTATGGTGGCATGGTATGAGCTGCATACAGGCAAAAAAAAAAAAAAAATCACTTTTGAGTCTCCCCCAATCCTGACATCGGATCTGCACCCCTGCATCAGATATTTGTCTCCTTCTGTTGCTTGCTCCCCTTCTTCGTCCTCTTCCTCGTCCTGCTACTGCTCTTACTCTCCCTCTTCCTCTTTCTGCCTCCATGTTTCCAAAGTTGGCACAAAGGAGCTGAGCTCACACCAGGTGTATTTGTAGTGCTATGGCTTAGACTGTTTGGTCTACAATGACATTTTAAATGTTTTCATGTGTGTGAGTCTGTGTGCTTTTCCAATTTTAGTTGTGTGTTGTATTTTAAATAGATGTGTTTTCCCAATGATTGCATGAGATTTCCTTTTTGAACAATGTGTCTTATGTAAAAAACAGTGTGTAGTGTTTTGCAAGAAGTGTGTTGGAGAATTTCAAACACAGTGCAAAGCTTATATTGTGTTTGCAGGGTTGCTGCTTTTGTTTAGGGCATGGTCACCAAAGTTAGAGGTTGTGATGCTTTGGGCATAGCAACCACTTTTAGTGTTTAAGCATTAAGCAAAAACTGTAATAAATTATTTTAGCATAGAAATAAGTTTAGATAAGTTTAATACATTTAAGTCAAATTTGATCATATTTGTCACTTTTGTTTCCCACTTTAGGTTGGCCTGATGAAAGATGCCAGTTGGGACGGCTCCCATCTTGATAACTGTGACCCTCTTCTCTCTCGCAGCGGGTGAGTTGCCGTTCATCGTATCTGATTATTTACTGTTGCTACTCAAACTGCCTTTCCACTGTGCAAACAAGCCCTGTAACTGCCGGGTTGTGCAGGGCATTAGGCTCTGGGGATACATTGTGTAAATAGTAAATGTACTCGCTCCCACCTGTATGCCCCTGGGCATGTTGGTCTTAAAATGAGGTGTCGTCAGGTGGTTTGGAGGATTGCTATCTTGAGGCAGCAGAAAGAGACATGGACCAACAAAAAGCTGGTCTAAGTCAAAGCACAGTCTGTTTTCTGCTTTTTGAGGACGCATTAGATGTGCCTACACAGGCGGCTTCACACCATTCACACACTCTGATTTTATGATTTGAGAGGCTGCTCTCAGTTATTTTAAACATTTAATTGAACGCAGTCATGTCACTGTAACACATCGTGGCTCATTTAATCAACAAAACTAAAAGCTGTAGTTATAAACTCTCAGAAAAAAATGCGTAAGGAGTTTTAAATAATCAATGAAGTTTATTATCTGTTCCTTACATTAATGTACAAATACACATATTGTTTCTGCTGCTGGAGGATTGCTGCAAGTGATATCATTAATATTTTCCTCATTAAGAACTTATTTCTCCCGTCATCCCACCGTTATTGATTAGGATGATGCTTTTTATGATCCGTCCCGCCTGATTCACCGACTTAGATCTGCGCCCACACAGAGGGACGCAGCAGCTTCTCCTCCTCCTCAGTTTAACATCAGTTTATTTCTTCATATGCAGTCAAACAGAGTTGTTGTGAAACAGCGGGGCAGATGGTCCAGCAGCCGAGAATCACGCTGAAGACGAGTGCTGCTGTTTTTATATGTGCCAGGTCCTTGCGCACCTGGCTCTTACAGGGAGACATTACTTGGATTGGTTTGATTTATTTTTCGGCCAAAACACACCCATGACAAATTCAGAGTCTAAATACCACCTCTTTGCGCCCAGATTTTCCACCATTTAACAAGCAAAATGGACTTGTACACGCCCTAAACGCACTAGTGCGCTGCGCTTTGGACCGTCTAAATACGGCCCTATAACTCCATCCGGTGATTCAGGTGAAACCGGGTTATGTCTCGGAAGCAGCTCGGGACAGATAGCTTTACTTGTTGCTAAAGTAACTGCTAATCAACGTACTGATAACGAGCAGCTTTACTTTTTGTGTAAGTTCCTTCACTCAGTGTTTGTGTTTTGTCCTTTCACCCCTGCAGGTCAGAGGCCATTCACTGTGAATGTGACCAGGGAGTACTGGGAGGTAGTGGAATACAGTAACATCACGCTGACATGGCTCTTCCCTGTCATTACTGACATGTCTTCTGCCTCACTGCATATACATATTTGGAGCGTGAACCAACAAAGGACAGTTTTCCTCTACAACAGCCCGCCTAAGGTTGAACCATATCAAGATGAACACTACAGAGGTCGAGCGTGGTGTGATCCAGAGCTCGCCAAGAAAGGACGGATTGAATGTCTACTTACGGATCTGAGGCTCAATGACACAGGCACCTATCAGTGCAGTGTTGCCATTAATAAAGATTCTAACCACACGGCATGTAATCTCAATGTTACAGGTAAGATGACATCATTGACAAGTTGTATGTTGTTTCACAATCATGTACATTGATATTAACCCAGTTATACCAGGGCCACTGCATTATTAGTTACACAAATTAGTAAAGCCCCACTGTTGTTCCCCTTATGCCGGGATCAGACGACACAAATTCAGGCAGATTTTAACACGATGTGGTCGTGGGCTTGATTATGAATGTCGGAAACGAGAAACAGACGCGTAGTGTAACATAACTGAAGATGTTGCATCTGGGATGCTCCACAACACCCTAACAGCAGCATCCCGCAGTAATGTAATGATTTTGACATGTACACGTTCCTTTACTTACCTCAAGTTCTCTCTGAAGAACAGACAAGCCACACTGTTCACTCTTTGTGAGACCCAGGAATGGGTCCACAATGTTTTTTCTTTTTCTTGTTTGTGTCTGAGCACAAGACCGTGCTGTCCCGCCTCAACGATGACCTATGAACTTACGTTGCCAGTCTTCCAACCAAGACATGGCAAGAATTTATGCCACTGTGATTGCTTAATCTGACATGGTGACCATTGTGAACGACATATGTAGTCTGATCCCGGCATTACCCACAGTGTAAAAGTGTTGATTTAATTTAACACCTGCATCATGGGTGTCTGATTACTAAAAGCTAAAGTTATCTCCTCCCTCCATGATGATGGAAAGTCAGGTCAAGTTTCCACAAAAGATTTCTGGAGCTTCACAGCAAAAACAATGTTGCAGCATTCTCCTAAACAACTGAAGTAGTTGGAGACTTGTTTTAGATGATAAAAAAGAAAAAGAAAAAATGGTTGGTTTCTAACATGGTTTGTCAGCCAATAGTAACGCCGTTAGTATCATGTGGTGTCTGTGTGTCATCAGTATAAACAGTCTTGGTAGCTGCCAGTTTGTGGAGTGATAATTTTCTAAAGTCAATAAAGTCTCAGTTTGTTGTAATTAAAGTAAAATCTCATGTAGTTTCATGTTAAAGCGCTCAGTGAATTACATCGTCTCACTCAACACACGTCACCAACACCAACATGGAGCCAATTGGGCTCAGAAAAGGTCGTAAAAAGATGAAAAATCACAATAAATCTGCTCATATTGACAACTGCAGTTATGTGAAAGGAGAGTTGGTTCTGGTTCAGTTCTGTGAGCTGCTAATATACAGGAGCAGCCCTACAAAGTTTAATTTAGGAGACAACGTCACTAACGATACTGTTGGCTGTGTCGTCTTTGTAATGACTTATTTTCAGAGTCTGATATTTTATTAGTTTGATGACAAACTGAGATTGTATTGTCTTAGAAAATATATTTTAAACATCGTGTGTGTTTCATGACACAATTCAAACAGAATCAATTAATTATTTGTCTCTCTTTATTCACTAACATACAAAGTTTTCATGAAATAAGGTCCCATGGGGTCCACCAGAAGGAGAGTGGCTTCAGCTCTCTATAATCAATTACCAAATTATGATATATTATTCTTGATTAAGCTACTCTATACTGAAGTATATAAAGTAATTAGAATTAGTCCCATCTTTACCAGCCACAACATTAAAGTCATGCTCACATATTAATGCAATAATAATTTAAAATCTAAAAACACATGTATAATTATAATTCTTAATTTTCTGTTAACAGAAATCTGTAGACAGTGGCTAATATTTGTTAAATCTCTTCACAGCTGCCAGCAATAAACCAGTAAATGAGACATCAAAGCCAGTGAGCCGGGGAAGGATTGGACTCTATGCAAGTTTTGGTTTGTTTACAACAGTAAAAGCAGCACTTGCACTTTACTTGAGTTTCAAGTAACGTTGGTTAATGTTATTTTTATATGCACTGCAACAAGGAGAACACCTTGGAAGTAATGCGATTTATTTCTTGTTTGGGGATGCATGATATGGATTGTTTATACTGATAAAACAACCCATAATTTCACATTCTTATATATTAGAAAGAAGTTAACAACCTGTTAGCAGCCGTTTGAGCGTGAGAAGAGTGTTCCTCATCTTCCTCTGCTTCTTCTCCTCATCTTCCTTCTTCTTCTCTGTTAATTTGCAGATCACAAAACAACTTTTCGTATTATTGGCTGTATTTTCACAGATACGATTAATAGTTGATAAATTCAGGCCAATAATTTATCATGCATCCCTAATGTTCATTCTTTAAATACCTCATGCATAGAAGAGTGAACTCTATTTGTCATTCTGAAGCTATTGTTATACCTCAGTCATCTACCTTATGGAAATGAGACCACAATAGTTGGTCTATGTTTTTGTTTAAGCTGTCCTTTCTTTTGATGTTAATGAGTGGAGTATTTGCAGTCACGTGGTTCTGATGACGTGAATTTCAGATGTTGAGCGGAAGTGAAAAGCAGAATGGATAGGATATAGGAAAGCTATTGTTCTCATGTGTTCTTACTGTTCATTTACAGTGGCCCAAACTCCACAAATGAAAGAAAAAAAAACAGTTACTTTAACATTACAAAGTAAGGAAACAGTTTTGAGACATTGAAGACAATGTATGGTAAAAATCCAGAGAGACATCAGGCAATATTTCAAGATAAAACAACATTTTTTTAAACCGTTAGCTTCCGTTAGACAACAGCTAATGTTAGCAATGCAACCACTTCCTAGTTAACATTGCTGTCTGATAGTGTTTCACGATATGACAGGAAAGTCGTGAATTAATTCTAAAACATCAATGCACACATCTCGGACAGATTTATTAAAGCCTGAAAGTGAATCACACTGGATTTAATCAAACAATAATGACATCTATGAAGTAGTTGAATGCTTACGTTAGGTAATGGGTTGTCATATAAACACTCTGAGCTCTGACGAGTCGTTATTATTTCAGCACTTCCTAAATTGATCAGCAACAGAAAAGATGATGATTAGTGAAAATCTAGAGGGACATCAGGCCATATTTCAAGATAAAACAACACATGTAAGCTTAACTAATGTTAGCGTTCAACCACTTCCTAGTCACATTAGCTAGGAAGTGGTTTTAATTGCCAACATGATCTGTTTTCTAATGAAAGCTAATGTTTATCAAATATGCTGTTTTACATTGAAATATGGCCCGATGTCCCTCTAGATTTTCACTCTCCGTCACCTTATCAATTGCAAAGTGGTAAAATGGTTTTGTCATTACCTACCTGTAGACAACTTTCAACCTAGAAAACAGCAGCATTACATTATTCCAGCATTCAAGCCTTGCACCCTGAACCTGATGTCAGGGTCAGATGTGTTAATATGGCCTATTAAGTATTTTAAGAGGAACCTTGTGTATCACTACATGTCTCATTATGAATCATAAATCACTTCCTGCCTTCCATCTGCAGTTTGCGCCATTAGCTACAGAATGACGTGACATCCTATGCAAACAAAGTATTTGGCCTTGCTACCTCACCAAGTTGATATTAATATAATAGACTCTGTTTACCTCTTCTTCTAAAGCTGCTGTTGTGTAATCTGTTTATTAGGAATACCTTAGACATTTATACTTTGATAGCGTAGGGTAAAACAGATGTGCAACACAGCTACAAAAGATACCTCTACATTTCTGGCCGTGTGTTTCATCAAACGTCGGCAGCATCGTCAAGACAGTTTTACTGTTGATCAAAGGTGAAAACTGGTGTGTCAAAAGTCACCAAAGTTGAGCCTATTGTGAAATTTTTGAAATGATTTACTTGTAAATGAATCAGAGTGATTTCATTTGAATTTCCTAATTTGTTTTGTAAAGAATTCTGATGTGACCAGGCCTCCAGTACCTCAGTCAAACTCAGTTTTTGTCATTTCAGTGAGAGGCATTTCCTCTCTTACCTCTTGCCAGACATGTGACTCAAGTCATTTTGGTCTGAGTATCAAACAAGTCCTCCTCACTGAATGTACAGCATACCTCATCTCTGTTAACAACTTTAAATAAGAACAATACTAATTGATGCACTACTCACTTCTGTGTTATAATGTCAACAACATTTGTAACATTATCAACACTTTGAGATTGTAGACAGAGAGACAATATAACTGATGTTTAACTATCCTCATGAATCTGCCTGGACACAGAGTTCAAATCATGGATGAAGTTTAATCTCAATGTTACACTAATATTCTTCCGTGCTACCTCCCAGAGTAACGGTGCTTCATTGTGACGATTGAAGGCGAATGAATGAATGATCTTTGATCGTTTTATCCTGCAATACTTTTGTTTCACACGTGCTCTTTTGTAAGCTGAGCATCAGTGAATATGTTCACTTTAATTTAGATTTCATATACTGTATGTAGAGTGTGGTCTTTGGTTTATAGTTGTTTTTTTTGTATCTATCAATCATGCTGTCATACATAATAATTCCTGCATATGAATTACTTGCACAGCATAGACATTGTTATTTCTGTCATTTCTGGTAGAATGTCACTCATACAGCTGACTGATTAATATGACTTCAATAAACAGATTACTAACACAGATCAACTTGTGAGTCTTTGGTCATTTGCGGACGAAACTGTGAAACTTGCGATACAAGTGTGTTCTCTGTCAGAGAGGAAGTTTATCTGAGCTGACAGTGGAGACACTCCTGACTGTCGGGTTTTGTAACATGTCTAAGTCGCCGCCCCTGAGAATTTGTATGGTATAACCATCAAGAAGAGAGAAATGATTTCAAGTACTGACTATACAAACATTCTCAGCTGCCGGTCTAGGTAATTTCCTTTTGGTGACTCCTTTCTGTTGCACACCTCCCCATCCTCATCCACATTTCTTCAGCTTTACTTATTACACCAATGAGGGAAACAGCCAGCTTGGAACTATTCCACAAATCTTATCAGTGGGGACTTTGCACTTGCACTGGTCTGGCTCCCTGAGTTTGTTGTGGTGTAAAGTTTCCAGCGCAGGCTCAGAGTGAAACCGCAGTTGTTTATTTAAGGTAGTTAAGGCAGTGCATTGTAACAATGTTCATCAGAAGATGAAGATTATGATAAAATAAATAAAGACATCACTTCCTGTGTGTCCTGTAACATCATACTGTACAGCACATGAGAACAGGCAGATCAGTTCAGCTGAAGCTTCATGACATCCTGCAGGAGTCCAGTACAGGAGAGATGACATGAATCATAATGAATAATAATGTCATAAATAAATACATCATGTAGAGAAATTAAAAGTATAAATACATATATACAGTTATAACATACACATGGCGTACAAGGTCGATGTGTTTCTCAGCATTATTTGATGAGCTTGATGAGACGTCCTGTCAAAATAAAGGACAACATAAAGGTAAAGAAAAACATTTCCTCCATCAACTCCATTATTGTTTATCTCCTCTGACTCTTAGATCACGGACACGTACTGAACAACATGAAGGCAGGATGTGTTTTAACAATCACACTTACAGTACTGATGAAACTGTTTCCTCTGGTGCTGCTGAGCTAAAACTCTTCTTAGTTCCTCCACTGGACTCAGCAGACACACAGTGAATAAGTAAACGGCGACAAACAAACCACACAACGACCACTGCTGCTGTCAGTCCCAGTCCACAGTAGAGGGCAATCATTCCCCAACTGACCCTGTTGGGTCTCTCAGGTGTGTCTGTGTTGGGTCTCTCAGGTTCTGGCCTCTCCCTCGCTGCTGTAAAGAGACCAAACAACAGAACAGCTGAAGTTGTGACATATTTCACAGATACTGTGAGAATGAAGTGAAGGATTGTGGATTGTGGTGTTGATAAAGTTCTACTGACTTACCAGAGACGTTGAGCCAACATTCACCAAAGTCCACACCATAGTTTGTCCTCACATCACACAGGTACCGGCCTGAGTCCTCAGTCCTCAGTCTGGACACATGAAGTCTGAGTCGTCCGTCTCTGATGACATCTTTGTCCCACTGGACTCGTCCTACAAACTGTTGATCTCGAGACTCTGGGACCACAACACCTCCACGTAGCTCAAACAGGACTGAGACTTTGTGATCAGTTATCATCTCACAGAAGATAAAAAGGGAGTTTGGGGAAGTGTTAGTTGTGGTTGGGAACATCCATTCCAGTGTGATGTTGTGGTTTTCCTCTGCCTGATAGGAGGTCTGTGCCACTTTCACTACAAATGTTCCTGTTGAGGAGACACAGAGGGAAAGTCGGGAGCAGACACACTGACGACTTTAACATGGCAGCCTTTAAACTCAGTCTACACATGTTTCTGTGGACAGTTTAGTGACGTCTCAGAGCTGCAGAGGCTCATCAACATCAACTGTTTGCTCACACGTGGGCTACTTTAACTGATTCATTGAATCACAGTGTAATAAAGTGAAGCTGGAAACTAACCACAGACACAGTTGAGGCTGATGAGCAGCAGGATCCTGCAGATCATCTTCTCCCTGTGAGAGGAAACAGAGGTGAAGAGTCATGAGATCACAGTTCGGTCCTCACATTTACCACAACAAACATCTACAGCCTGTCTAGTCTTTACAATACTCCTCTGTCTTTATTATCCTGCTGTTCAACAGCTTTGATGGTGACTCAGTAAAAACACATCAGCAGCTCTGTGGTTCAACAAATTAAACGAAGAAAACAGAACATCATTTAACTTCATAATAAAAACACCCAAAAAAGTACCCAAGTGTATGTGGACACCTCCGGAGGCAATAATGGCGCCATCTAGTGGTGAAAACAGAAATTACTCTGTAGTATGCTGCATATAGCATGACGTCAGTATTTGATTTAGTATTGTATTTCTTTAAAGATTTAGCTGATGTAAAAAACTCATAAAAACATATTATGTTGTAAAAATGTAACACTGATACATTAGAAATACATATAAACAGTGTCTCCATATAAAGTCACGAGAAAAAAAAACTGCAAATAAACACAAACAAGCTCATGTTGTTGTTCATGTTCATATGAAGGTGGAGGTAAATATCAACACTGACTCTGTGTAGTTCCATCAATGCAATCGTCTCTCACACACGATTTGTTCAAGAGGAAATGATGTTTCTGGTAAATGTCCCTCTTACAGCTGACTAATTCATTTGACATCAACAAATATGATTACTTAGAGAGAGATAGTTTCAATATCTTCAGACGTTCATAAACATATTACAAGAGAACAGGCTTTGCCACAGCGCGAACGTTGCTTCTATAGACGAACCAAAGTCAAGCTTACCATCCCAGTGTGATAATGACGGTGGGTATTCCTGTCTCATCCGAGGATGTCAACTGACTGTGTTGTTTTCTGCGCATGTTCAGAGTGGTTGGTTTGTTTGCTTCCTCTCGTATATATCGATATGTGTTTGAAGCATCAGAATTAAATCATAAAGACAGCTGCAGATGTTTCTCTTCTCTCCACAGAACACAGTGCATGATGGGAAACACTCCTTGATTTTAAGATTTCTTTATGTTTAAATGTAACTACATGATTTTATTTGACCTATTAATTTTTTTACCACTATAACGTTAGCCGAACTAATACGGAGGCCCAACTAGTTAAGACTATGGTATAGACAGCGTTTCACAAGTTTATACAGTTTCTCCTAACGCTGCAAGGCCCAAAATTGAGTGTTTTTCTAATGGAGTCTGGTGACTTACTCCACGGACCACGAGAAGCAGTTGATTGTAGTTAGTTTACTGTATTTGTAAAATGTGACATGTTTACCGTAAATATGTTTCATTCTAAACATAAAGAAATGTAAATGAGATATAAAACAACTCCACAGTATGAAGCATCATGTTGAGACACTAAGATAACTGACTTGCAGTACAACATGTGCCTGAATGGGCTTGACTCTAATACACATTATGAAGAGTGAGTAGTGACACAAATATGATGAGACTTTTCAAACTGAAGTAACTACAGTTATATTCCTTTTTCCCTCTAAATCTATGAGGAACACTGCTGACAGCTTATTGATGGAAAACGTTTACTGATGCAAAAAATGGTCAACGACCTTTTAAAAATATACATATATATATAAAACAAAACATGAAAAACAGAGAATATCAAGCTATTTTTAAAATGACAGAAGAAAGCTTGTTTGTGTAACAGGATTTTTTTTCCACATAAAATACATTAAATGTTATAAATGTTTAACTCTTTTTAATCAAAAACTACAAAAGATGCTGAGTTTAAAGTTGCACAATCACCTCGTACCGATTGTCGACACATAATATTTGTTCTTTGCAACAACAAACAACAACAAAGGTGTCAGAACAAACCGGACGTAAACAACAAAACATTTCAATTATTATATGTGATAATCTAAACTCTTTATACCAAATACAACAGAAGATTAAAACCATATGATACGTTCATTTTAAATGACCTGCTGTTAGATTCACTTTACCAAATACTGTTTGTTATTTGGACAGCACAGCTGCACACAGTGATCACATAAAAGCTGTGAAAGTACACAGATGTAGTTTTTCATGTTGTCGTCCGTTCCATTGGTTCAGTTGATACAGATTTCTTTATTGACCTGAAAGAAAAAGCAAAGTCAACAAAAAAGAGATTGAGGTTGATGTCAGGAGTCTTTACGATCAATAAAAGAATAGGTGAGATCATTGGATTAATTGAAATGTAAATATTTTTTAAACTTAAAGGATTGTCAATGAGTCATTTACAGTTAATTGTCCTAGTTCAGTTTTTCTAACAGCTCCATGTTAAATAAAAAGGTATAAACTGTACCATGTTCAGCTTCTTGACGGCCTCTGATTGTGTCATAGAGACAAACATCACCTACAGAGGAATGAAAATCAAGTCAAGGTTAATTTAATCACTTTAACTGTAAACAACAAATGAATCATGTGAGACCTCAGATTGTTTTGATCATTTAAAATGTGTTTATAGAGTCAAAAAGACTGAGACCACTCAACAACTCTATTTTGCATCTGTTTTGAATGTAATAATATTTTTTATTGCAGATGATAATATCAGCTGAACAATTTGAGTTAAAAGTTGATTCTTTGAAGAACTCTGGTATTTCTTAACCCACCTCCAGTCTTTGGTCTCGCTTCACCAACTAAGAAGTGGTTTAGGAGCGGCTAATCGTCCTCAGCAACTACAAGACAGCTTTCCTTTGACAGACTTCACCTGATTGGATTCTTGTGTGTGTATTGATCAAATTCTGTATCTGTGATCAAGTTGCTTTTCTATCTTTCAGGGAACAAACTTGATTTATTGATCTTCTGATGGTGTGCTCACTTTGGGTCTGTCTTTGGATGCAACTGATCCAGTTTCTGTGAAGTGTTTTACAGTTTATATTGTTACATGCACTGCCCCTTTAGAAACCTAAAGCATGGAAATGATTTGATGCTGAGACTCACACTTTCTTAGCACTTTCTGATTATTTCCTGGTTAACGTGATATTAGAGATTTTCAATGGTCTCAGACTTTTGGACCCCACTGTATAAATATGTAAGATTAGATTTATAATATTAGTTTAACTGCTTACCATGGAGGAGAGCGGAGTAATGATCATTCTCGTAGTCCACACGATTTGCGTTGGCGCTCTCAGACTGGACTGGTCTACAACACGTATCAGATACAATACGTTTAAATAGGAACATAAACATGTGTTGATGTTATGTTCAAAATGAGATGAGAGAGTGTTGCACCTACCTGACAAAGCATGAATCTATGAAAAAGACATTTGTTGTTAGATGTGTAACTCAGTCTAAAATATGTCATTTCAGACAAATAAATATGCTCAAGGATTGTCAATAAGTCATTTACAGTTAAATTACATTGTCTCATATTTCTAACAGCTCCATGATGAATAAAAAGGTATAAACTGTACCATGTTCAGCTTCTTGACGGCCTCTGATTGCTTCATAAAGACAAACATCACCTACAGAGAAATAAATATCAAGCCAAGGTTAATTAACAATACTAATTAAACAAACTAAGATTTTTTTAGATTTCTTAAAATATTATATGTTAAAAATAAAGATTAGTTTAACTGCTTACCATGGAGAAGAGCAGAGTAATCATCATTCTCGTAGTCCACACAATCTGTGTTGGCGCTCTCAGACTGGACTGGTCTACAACACGTATCAGATACAATACATTTAAATAGGAACATAAACATGTGTTGATGTTATGTTCAAAATGAGATGAGAGAGTGTTGCACCTACCTGACAAAGCATGAATCTGTGAAAAAGACATTTGTTGTTAGATGGTTGTTATACTGCTATTCTATCTCATGAGATCAGAGTATGTGTGTGTATTTGAATAATAAAAATCATCTAATAATAGAAGAAGAAGGTCTCACCCTTCGACGCTCTGTAGCAAAACAACACCAGCAGAGGAATAACAAGAACAAGTCCACAAACTAGCCCAATAATCAACAGTACAGGAAGTGATGAGTTTTCAGGCCTGGACACTGCTGGAATAAATAGGAACAGAATTCTTCCAAATTTCTTTCTCAGAAAAAAAAAACAAAAAACAGTTTACAAGAAAATGGAATAATTGTTTTAATCCTACTCACCCTGAACTGACATCCAGCTCTGTGCTGACTCTTTTCTTGAGTGTTGACACTTGTAGAATCCTTCATCTGACTTTGACACTGCAGAGATATTTAACTCCCATCTGGTGTCACTTTGAATCAGTTTCTCATTGTGATAGAAAAACACAGTGGACACGAATGTTCGACTTCTTAATTTGCAGCTCAGACTAATAGACTCTCCCTCAGTCACAGGACGGGCAGGACTCAGCAGGATAATATTTTTATCTGTTAAACAGTCAAAGAAAACGAGGTTTCAGTCAGAGATCAGCTGGTCGAGGAACTTGAGAATGAGTTTGCGTACAATGATGTGAATAGATCACTCACATATTTATTTTACATAATAACATCTGACATTTGATCTTGTGTAGATACCCTATGAATGACCTCCATGACTTTTTCAACAAATATATAAATATATAGTATTCGCAGTTGTTTGAATGAAAACCAAATAAGTGTGAAGTTGGTGCAGAGCTGAGTTTCTGATGTGCAGCTAGCCGTTCATTCAATATAGATTCTTTGGCATTACCTGTGTTTGACCAGTACCCAACTTAATTATACTGCTGTGCAGAGGACTGATGATTTTCAACCCGACTGCACAGTAGTTTTTGGAAATAATCTTGTGGAACAATAAATCAATCATATAAATCTAAACCTTTTTGTTTGTTTTGTTAAAAATATTACTTTGAAAGACAGGAGACACTTTTTCAAATGTTTTATTGTAACTTGTTTTGTGTGCTCAGATGCTGCTGAATGTGGATGGTCTACAAATGACAAAACATAAGATTGAGTCATTATAATAAAGCTGAACCTATTTAAGTCAATCTACATTGAGTAGAAAACATTATTTCCATTAATCCTGGCCACCTATAGCTACTGAAGATAACATATAGTAAAGGACTGGACTAAACTCTTAAAATGCCAGTGTACTGTACTCCTCAGTGTGAACAACATCTAATATATGTTGAAATACCTAATGGGATGTGCAAAATAATTTATTAAAAGAAAAAACAAATATAATGAAATCATACACTGTATAGAGATGTTGACTTCATTGCTGAACTCTCCTGATCCAGACTCACACCAGTACACTGCATCACTGTGCCTATAAGTGTTTAGTTTGCATGTGGATCCAGTCATTGCCCCCCAGGTGGAGCAGTCTGACAGGTATCTGTCCTCAGTCGATAACCTCCTCACTCTCCACTCAGCAGAGTTTCCCTCACAGCTCAGTGAGACAGAGTCATAGGTGAAGTGTTGAGCTCTGTCAGGACTCACTGTGAGAGACGCTGATGAGTGAGAATCTGAAAAACATGTGACAGGAGGTCAACAGAGCACAGAGATCTTTACATTATAAACTCCACAATTCAAATATTCATTTGCTTTATATTCTTTTCTTAGGGTTAGTACAAGTTTTGGTGAAATTATAATTTTTATCTTTATACACATTATCATGATTATTATTGTTGACAAGTATTTGTTAACTTTCAAGTTAGTTACTGTATGTTCATTACATACAGGAAATAGAATTAGATTTAATTAATTAAGAGTTGACATAACATGAAACAAACTGACCTGCAGACCGGACAAACTTAGGTTTACTGTAATCAGTGTAAGACACTGGATCTCCTCTTCCAGCTCTGCACACATATCCTGCTGTGTGTGTCTGTCCATGAACAATGTAGGAATCCTGTTCGGTCCCACTGCTGCTGTCATCAGCCCTCAGTTCAGCCTTTGGTCTGTTTGCTGTTTGATTTAGAACAAAGACATAAAAGAAGGAAATTAATGTCACTGTGATTTAGTTCAGATTAACAGTGTAACCTGTGGACATTGTTTAAGAACATAAAGACTGTAGGTTGTTTATTCCATTAGAAAATACTAAACTCACCAGTTTCCTCAATGACGACTGCATTACTATCAGGTGTGATGACATCTCTTTCTCTTCTCCATCCTCTGCAGGTGTATTTGCCTCCAAGTGAGATAACTCTGTCTGATTCATAAACATTTTCAGTCTGAACAGAAGTTTTTCCAGAAGAGTCTGAGGTCTGTCTGTACCAATGATATTTGAAGCCAGCAGGATCCTCCACAGCACATGTCAGTGTCACACTGCCCCCCAGTGGTATGATTGTCCTGTCTGCTGTCAGTGTGACTGTACGTCTACCTGCTGTTTGGTTTAGAAAAACAATAAATTAAGGAAATTAAAGATATTTAGTGAATGGTTTGGTGAAGGCACAGAAAAACATTCACTTGTAGTTCAGCACTTGTTAGTAGTTGTTTTAAGAAGTATGAATACTTCATGTAGAATTTACTGCACGACAAAACAAATCTTTACTGGATGAAGACAGTAAATGCAGCTGAAAGCTCATCAGAAGCTAGTAAGTGTTTGTTCGTTGAATATTTTGTGACCTGTTCTTTGGATTCTTGGTGCAGCATTGAAAACAATAATGATGTTTGTTCATCACAGTGAGGCAGCTTCTTACCTTTCACTCTCAGCTCTCTTTCTTCAGATTCTGTCCCATCACCAAACTTACACTTGTACCAGCCCACATCTGACTCTGACACTGGATCAATGGTCATTCCTCCTGTTCTGGATAACCTATGGTTTCTGTCCATTTTAAGAAGTGATCCATCTTTGAAAAAGGTAGCTGTCATCGTACTTCCTGAAGTACGATTCTTACAGCGCAGAATCACTGAGTCTCCTTCAAACAAAGTGAATACAGGAATTTCCAGGACTGCATCAACATCTATGTAACAGAGGTAGAGAGATGTTTTATTAATATGTTCAATCAAAAGAACATATGATTTATCTGACTACATATGATTAGCTGTGATATTATATTTCTGCTCAATATGTTCTTAAACTGTGTCAATAACTCTACATTAGTACATTTACTCATTTCTTAGAAACAGCTTCATACCTGCCTGCCCTGTTTGCTTGCTCAACAGTTATAAGAATGTTGCTCTTACAGGGTAGATAGAGGATGGGTTGTAATTTGTATTACTTTCCTGATGTAAACAGTAAAACTCTTCCCTTCTTTGCTTCTTTTTCTGATTATCTTTCTTTGACTGTTTTTAATAATATTTAAAGATGCAGGAACTAGGGGTGCTAAGGTGGCTCCAGCACTCCTTAAATAGAGGCTATATCATATGCTGAATTTACAAGAAGGCCTAAATATTCAAGAATTTGTCAGAAACAGCGAATCACAGTTTATATTTATTTAAGTTTATAAAGTTTTTCCTGACTCAACAATTCACAAAATTGAGCAATCTTATAAGGGAGACAGGGGGATTTCCCCTCCCTGTTCGTCTCCTTGCTGTTGTTGAGTGTAGCTGATGTGGCCACTTTGACCTATAATATGTTGGTGTTCAAGTTTCATTCAAACTAATACAAAAGACATGAATGTCGCCCACCATTTACTGTGAAGTCCTTACATAGACTGATTCCTCAGTACTGCCAACTGTGACTCACTTCCTGCATCTCTGTGTGGCAGCCATTACAACATATGAGTAAGTGTTTATGTATGACCGGTGAATAAGTTTTAGGATTAAACTCAAGATGCATGTTGTGCTGGCATGTGACTTTTTGTTTTCTATTCTGACATGATTTAATATCATGTGTACTTGTTCTGTCTGGTATCTTTTTTAGCTTGACCGAACCAAACTAGATTTCTCCCGAGGGGATCTTTGTTGTACCTCAACTTCTTTCCATGTCCAATAATTTGTAGCTTGTATCATCCCAAACACTGGGCACTAATCTAGACATTAATTTATATTGAAACATGGAATTATGATACGTGGAAAAACAGAAAAAGAAAAACAGGAAGTGATCAAGAGTGATACAGTAGATGATAAGTATGAATCAATGACTAAATATATAAAAAGCAGAAGCAACGACATTTGGTCACCTTCAGCATGTCCGTAGAGGAGTGTATTCAGCACTAAAATAAATAAAACTTGATTAGACAATAATCAGAAGCATTTAAGATCCAGCTGGAATTTCATCAGTGACAGCAACTTCTTATCAATCAACAGCATCACATTTCTGTGATGATATTCTACTACAGAGCTACAGAAAGAGGAAACAAGTAAGAGAAACTCTTCAAGATGGAATACAGTATATAAAGTAAAACAATCCATAAAATCAGAAAAACTATTCATTACATTATCTCAGACTATATACTGTACATAGATTGTGCAAAAGCCAAATCAGCAACAGAGATCATGTGTACAAAATGACCATGTTGATGAAAAACATGAGTCTGCCACTGAAAGTCACAGCATTAGAAAGTCAGAGATGTACTCACAGAACAACCCGAGCACACCGAGCATAGTGTGCTCCATCCTCACATCCAGCAAAGACACTGTCGCTGTGTGTGTGGGAAAATGTTCTTTGCAGCAATAATAACGCAGCAAATAGAGAAGTTACTACACTTGTGGCTTTGACCGCTGCATACTGTGACATGTTGCCACCTCCTCCACTGCAAAGATATATGGAATCATTTCTTGTACAAAGCTGACTGGTCCCTAACAATAAAAAGACATGAAAAATCAGTTATTATAACACATATCATATACTAACTAACATTTCATTGTGTTCATTTGTGCATGTTATGTTGTTGTATGATTATACTGTGTAGGCCTGTACATCCTGTATGTGTGTGCTTCATACTCTGAACTGAATTTAATATAAAATGAGGTCAGAACTTTTATTTGGTGGTTGATTTTTTTTCATCTGTTCCACAAAGAATACCTGAAGTTCAAACGTGTTGTTGCCTTCTTGTCGCTCTATAGAGCCATAACAACTGGGGTGATAACAACAACAGTTTAGAACACAAGAGGGCACTCTCGGAAATGGTAATGATACAATGATCATGATATATGTTTGATACAAGAGCCATAACAATTGACAAATTAATTTTGTTGCCTGACTTAGATTTTGAAACTACCTCTGGTTCCATTTGAGTAATTAAAAAAAAGGAAATGTAAATGACATATAAAACAATTCCACAGTATGAAGCATCATGTTGAGATGCGAAGATCATTCACATGCAGCACAACATATGCTTGATGGTACGGGAACATTTTGATCAGGCTTGACTCTAATAAACATCATGTGCACTAAGAAGTGACATAAAATAAAAAAGAGACTAACCCTTAAGTAACTACAGTTATATTCCCCCTTAAATCTATGAGGAACACTGCTGACAAATTATTGCTGGAACAAGTTTATTGATGCATGAAACCTACATAAACTACATAATAGATTGTCAAACCGTTTTTAACATGTCAGAAGAAAACTTGTGTAACAGGATGTGATTTTCACATATAATACGTTAAATGTTATAAATGTGTAAACCTTTTTAAATCAAAAGCTACAAAAGATGCTGACTCTAAAGTTGCACGTCATGTTTGTGATTCTGTGATTTCCTGTTTTACCTGCCCTTTTTCTGTGTTCACCTGTGTCTTGTTTGTCAGTCAGCACTGTGTGTATACAGTATGTTCTCCCTGATGTCTTTGTCAGTTTGTCCTGTGTTATTCACCTGAACCTTTTCCCGTGTCTTCCTGTGTTTCCCTACGTTCCCCGTGGTATGTTTCTGGTTTTTTGTTCCTCGCGTTTTTACTGAGTTGTACTTAACTATTCTTCTTGGTATGTTGTTTTTTTCACAATGGAACGGCACAATCACCTCGTACAGAGTGTCGAGGTGCATAACAGCTGTTTTTTGGAACAACAAACAACAAAGGTATCTACAGGAGTTTTAAAAAAATTAAAAGTGTCAGTATGATACACCAAAGAAAAAATATAGAGCATAAACATTTTTATGAATAATTATATATGACATCTGAAGAAGATTCAAACCATATGATATATTTTTCTTATATGACCTGCTGTTAGATTAACTTTACAAAATACCGTCTGATATTTGGACAGCACAGCTGCACACACTGATTATATAGAAGCTGAAAAAATACACAGATGTCGTTTTTCATGTCGTCATCCGCTCCATTAGTTTAGTTGATACAGATTTCTTTATTGACCTGAAAGAAAACCAAAGAGAAAGAGAAAAGATAAGGGGTTATATAAGGATTAAGGGTGCTTCATTTCTTTATTCTTTTGTTCTGTTATTTCTTTAAAACAGGATAAATATAACAGTGACATATATATATTTTGTTCAATGTCTGTTGTACTTGACTGTACCTGCAGCTGATTACATCTCTTCATTTGCGTAAACAGCATCCTCTTCCGGTTCATTGTTCGTCCCTGCTAGAAGAATCAGATGAATTCATCAGAACAATTTTCTGTACTTCATTTAGACACTTGTCTACAAAAGTATCTACACTATGGACACTACTAAAGTACTCACTCTACTTAGCAGTGTTTTTTAAGATCATTCGAAGAATATGTGACATCCTTTGATTAATCAGACATGTAAATGTAATGCGAATTTGAAATGTGTTTTAAACTTAAAGGATTGTCGAGGCATCAATTGTACCATGTCCAGCTTCTCCAGGGCCTCTGATTGGTTCATAGAGAAAAACATCACCTACAGACAAAAGAAAATCAAGACAAGCTCAGTTTATGATACTAATTGAACATCCTTAGGTTTTTAAATTATCTAAAAAATAAAGCTTAGTTTAACTGCTTACCATGGAGAAGAGCAGAGTAATTATCATTCTGGTAGTCCTCACGATCTGTGTTGGCGTTCTCAGACTGGACTGGTCTACAACACGTATCGGTTACAATACATAAATAGGAACATAAACATGTGTTGATGTTATGTTCAAAATGAGATGAGAGAGTGTTGCACCTACCTGATGATGGATGAACCTGTGAAAAAAGTCATTCTCAGTTACATTTTGTAATGTAAAATTATCATATTATTATTATTACAAAGTTATATTGCTATTCCTCTGACATGCGATCAGAATACCGCTGTGTTTTTGGACAATTCAAACGCAACATCTAATAATAGAAGAAGAAGGTCTCACCCTTGGAAGCTTTGTAGCGAAACAACAGGAGCAGAAGAAGAATAAGAACGAGTCCACAAATCAGCCAAACAATCATCCGTACTGGAAATGAAGAGCTCTCAGGCCTGGACACTGCTGCGGTAAATAACAAATAATAACTGTCAATAAACTTTTACTGTTGTGAAACTTAATTTACAAAGGGTAAACAAAATGAAGATAACCAGAGATTTAAACAACACATATGTACATACATGCAAAACATCATGTTTTAATACCATCCATATCGTGATACACAGGTTAATACTCGGACAGTAATAAAATAGCAGCTCAAAATGAAGAATTGTTAAAGTCATCTGAAGCCAACGCTCCTTCAAATTCAGTTAAGTGTTTGACCATATTTTTCTTTCAGATTCCTACTCACCCTGAACTGACATCCAGCTCTGTGCTGATTCTTGTCCTGAGTGTTGACACTTGTAGAATCCTTCATCTGACTTTGACACTGCAGAGATATTTAACTCCCATCTGGTGTCACTTTGAATCAGTTTCTCATTGTGATAGAAAAACACAGTGGACATGAATGTTCGACTTCTTAATTTGCAGCTCAGACTAACAGAGTCTCCCACAGTCACAGGACGGGCAGGACTCAGCAGGATCATATCTCCATCTGTTAAACAGTCAAAGAATACGAGGTTTCAGTCAGAGATCAGCTGGTCGAGGAACTTGAGAATGAGTTTACGTACAATGATGTGAATACATCACACTTAAAAACTTACTTTAAAATCAGGGAAAAGACTCTAAATAGATAGACCTATCTATCTAGATCTAGATCTGTCTAGATAAGCCTGATGAAGGTCTAAGTACCGAAACGTTGTCATTAAACTTATTTGCAAGTGAAGTCGGACAGTGTGCAGGAGTCTTTTTCCTGATTTTGTCGGCCTTCGGTCATCTCCATCTCAGGTGCGTACCTTTCGATCATAAGGTGTGCAGAAGCTGTACTCTGTGACATTATAAAATCAGACAGTTGATCTTGTGTAGATACCATAGGAAACAAATAGTGGAAGGTAACTGCCACAAAATAGAGTGTTTTGTTTTTTAGGGCTAGCTGCACACCAGAAAACTCAGCTCTGTTTTTTCATATGTTTTCATTCAAACAGCTGCAGATATAGGGGGTTATCTTATTTGCAGTTTTTTTTTTTTATGAAAACCGAGGAAGCTGGTGCAGAGCTGAGTTTCTGGTGTGCAGCTAGCCGTTCATTCAATATAGATTCTTTGGCATTGCCTGTGTTTGACCAGTACCCAACTGAATTATACTGCTGTGCAGAGGACCAATGATTTTGAACCCGACTGCACAGTAGTTTTTGGATAATAATACAATAATTCAATGATATATTAATCTTGAGCTTTTTGTTTGTTTTTAAAAAAATTCTAAATCTGAAAGATGAGGTGACATTTTTTTCTGGCAAAGGTTTTGGTGTAACTTGTTTTGTGTGCTAAGATGCTGCTAAATGTTGATTTACTAATGATAAAAGGGTGAACCTACTCAAGTTAAATTAAAGAAAAATGTTGGGTAATTTAGTTACCTGCCGTTACTTAAGATACCACGTGGCAGTAATGGGCCAAACTATTAAGATGTCAGTGTACTGAACTCTTCCATGTAGATGTGATCAACATATAATAAGTGCTGAAACAAATAAATGGATGTGTGATGTAGTGATTAAGTGAAATCATACCCTGTATAGTGATGTTGACTGCGTTGCTGAGCTCTCCTGATCCAGACTCACACCAGTACACTGCATCACTGCGCCAGAAAGTGCGTAGGCTGCATGTGGATTGAATCATTGTCCCCCAGTAGGGGCAGTCAGACAGGTGGCTGTCCATGCTTAACCTCCTCACTCTCCACTCAGCAGAGTTTCCCTCACAGCTCAGTGAGACAGAGTCAGAGGTGAAGTGTTGAGCTCTGTCAGGACTCACTGTGAGAGACGCTGATGAGGGAAAATCTGAAAAACAACATGTAACAACAAGCAGACTTTAACAAAGGCAATTTTAGTTAAGTAACCTCATGAGTGCACTCCTATTCGATATAGAGGCCAGAGATTATGGAAAGAATGGTAATTGGAGAAAGAAGAGAATTGGAGAGCTGCAATATTCGACAACAAACCACACCATGTCCCGAAAACTGGCCAGGCCCACACAGTCTGCAAAACTCCAATGATGATTTTACTGCCAGGCAGTGCAGACAGTGTGGCTGCACTAAAATGGCTTTCGACAGTCATTTCAGCACCACAGTGAAATGGACAGCTGCTTTGCTCTCAGGTGCTTGTTGTCACATTTTAGCACTTTGACTGTCACAGTGCTATCCATGCTTCTGACAGCTTTCTCTTTGACCTCTGTACTTTGCAAATACAAAAGCCTAGATAACACATTCGACTTAAATCCGACACATGGTATGTACAATACATATGCACCTAAGTGTGTGTGCTTGTGTCCTTTGTAAATAAGGAGCACTAGTCCCCTTCATAATGACCTGCACTGGGGCCTGTCCTTACTGCCTTGTGTCCCTGCCTGAACTTAACATTATACTCCACATATGCTATACAATTTACAAGCAGCCAGCAAGCGAAACAATTATGTAAAAAAAAAATAAACAATTATTGGGAGGGAGCTATTTATGTTTGACATAGACAGGTAAAAGATAAACAAGGGTGCTTTTTGAGAGAGAGAGAGAAACAGACTGACCTTCATACCAGACTAATTTAGATTTGCTGTAATCAGTGTAAGACACTGGATCTCCTCTTCCAGCTCTGCACACATATCCTGCTAAGTGTGTCTGTCCATGAACAATGTAGGAATCCTGTTCAGTCCCACTGCCAGGTAGCAGCTCAATGCTGTCGAAGTAGTTTAAAATATCAGGAGCAGTCTTATACCAGTAGAACCTCCATCCTGCAGATGGATCTTCAACACTGCAGTTCAGAGTTGCTGAGGCTCCAGCACTCAGCCATGATGGAGACACAGTGAGGACAGGCCGTGGTGCCTCTGGAAAGTGATTTTTCGATATGAAAGCATGTTGATCAAATACAATGGCACAATGAGTACATACAAACCTGAATATTTACATTTAAAAATACACTGTATATGAACCAAAACATCCCTTTAATGAGCTGTATAATCTTCACAAGAAATGTGATGTGACTTACTGTCTGATACTGTCAGTTTGAAGGGATCACTCCAATCTGTTGAAGACTTTTCACCTTTCTTTCTGCCCTTACACCTGTAGTCTCCACTGTGGGATGCAGAATCAAATCTAATTTTGTGTTCATTTTGATTTGAAGGTTTTTCTAAGCTGGTTGTTTTCCATTCATACTCCCACTCAGTGTCTCCTCCATCTTTGATCTCACATCTGAGAGTGATCGTCTCTCCTCTGTATATTTCAGACCAGTTTGGCTGCAGAGTCACAACAGCCTTGTTGTGAACTGTTCATGTTCAAGAATTCACAGTAAGGAATCAAAAATGAAAAAAAAAAAGTGAAATCTTCATCAAACATGTTTTTCAATCAATAAATACAACATATATTTTTATCCTGTTTCCAAAACAAATGTCAAACTCACCATTTTTGTTGATAGTGATTGGATCACTGTACTCTGTGTAGTAAACTGGCTCTCCTCTTCCTCCTCTGCACCAGTAGACTCCTTCCTCTGAGACAATTATTCGTCCAGCTGAGAGTTGAGTGGTCAGATGTTCAGATGTTTTCTCTCCTCTGTACCAGAAGTATTTCCATCCAGATGATGATGGGTTCACAGAGCAGGTCAGGGTCACACTGCCCCCTACAGGAATGTCTCTGTCATCAGCCCTCAGTTCAGCCTTTGGTCTGTTTGCTGTTTGATTTAGAACAAAGACATAAAACGTTAAATTAATGTCTCTGTGATTCAGTCCAATGTAAATATAGCAGCCAACAAAGTCAAGTAAATCTCAAATCTTCAGACTTCTTAAACTTGCCTTAAGTGATAATATTAATATTAACACTAAATTAAAGTGACCTCTGTTGTATGTCATGGCCATATATTGTCTGTATCTGAGCTGTAACCATCCAGGAGAACAATTCATCAAATTTGTATCAAGCAAGCTGTTTTTTGTAACATGAAATATTTTCCTCATTTCGACACATTAATCAAAACTATTATCATACTTCAGAGAGCTCTATAAGAACATGCAAATGGATCAGGAAGCAACAATAATTTGTTTTATGTCGTGTTTACGCAGCATGTTTCAGACTAATGATCGACAGACAGGGTTTTTTTAACGCCTATATTTTTGAGAGCAGGGCGGCCGATGGCTGATATATAATGCCAATATCATGTTTTGTTGTGTTTTTTTTTTATTAAATGCAATAATTCAGTAATAACAAATAATAATTTTGTATATCATTGACATTGACAACGGAGAAAAGACAGTTGGTTACCTTCAGCATGTCCGTAGAGGAGTGTATTCAGCACTAAACATTAAAAACAAGATTAAAACTTCATTAGACAATAATCACCGGCATTTAAAATCCAGCTATAAACAGCATCACACATTTCTGTGATGATATTCTGCTACAGAGCTACAGAGAGAGGACACAAATAAAAAAAAACCTCTTTAAAATTAATATAGCCTATACCGTACATTCACTGTGCAAATATGTGTGCAAAAGCCAGTGTAAAAATAACCACCCAAGTAGCATATTAAACATAATTCTCCACAAAAAAATAATGCCTATAATGATAACAAACACGAGTCTGCCTCTGAAAGTCAGCAATGTACTCACAGAATAACCCCAGTACAGAGAGCCAAGTGTGCCCCATGTTCACCTCCAACTGTTGATCTGCTTCTGAGAAAAAGTTCTACTTTGCATTAGTATTAATACAGGAAACAGAGATATTCCTCTCCTTTTACACCTCAAACACCTTCACTTGTGGCTTTGGCCGCAGCATACTTTGACATGTTTACACTTCCTGCCCACTGCAACAACTTATAAGCTCGTCTCTAATGCAAAAGGTTGGTTCCTAGTCCCTCAAGATTAACAAGTACAAAAAGTACAAAAAGTAATTATGATTATATTGAATCACATCACATTATATACGAACTAACAACTCATTGTGTTGATATATGCATGTTATGGAGAATATGCCCTCTGCTCTTGCACCGCCCCGATGCCTGTATTGCGATGAGGTGTGTGCTGTCTGTACACAGCACTTGGATTAGTGTTGATCTTTTGACTCCATTCTGAGTTTTAGCCTGTTTCAACTCCCGCTACCATTCAAATATCAAAAGTGTGCTTGTATTTCAATGCTTTATACCTTCTGTACTAAAATATTAGCTTTCTTTCAACAAGATTTTGCCACAGAGAATGAGTGGGAGGCACACCATCACAAGGTTAGTGGTTTAAACTCTGCCGCCGGCTACAACTACAAGTTTTAACATGACTATTGCTACTACCACTACCACTACTACTACTACAGCCTTTATACTACTACTACTTATTCTACTTCTGCTACTGCTAAACTACTACAACCACTGCTGCTCCATGGTGCAGTGGATAAAGCACATGGCTCATGATCAGTGGTGGACAGTAACGAAGTAAATTTACTTGAGTACTGTACTTAAGTACAGTTTTTGAGTATCTGTACTTTACTTAAGTATTATTTTTTGGGGATACTTTTACTTTCACTCCACTACATTTGAAGGACAAATATTGTAATTTTTACTCCACTACATTTCTATTGATGCTCTCGTTACTCACTACTTTTGAGCTTACGTCAGCTGATGATTTTTTTTTTTTTTTTGTGTGCAAAATTCAGAGAAAATAAACTGTTTCTGCTGATTTGCGTATGGTTTGTCTTAGTCGTATTGCCGTACCTGTACTGCGTCATGCCATACGAAGAAATGGAGGAAGAAACTGGAGAAACACGGGGGAAACTCCCACCGAGCACCCGTGGCCTTATCTCAAACCCATGTTTGATTCGTTTCAGTTTACATGTTTGTTGTGCTTATCGCGAACAAATTATATCACGGCCGACAAAAACTCGTCTTCCAACCTGAAAAAGCACGTCGCGGTATGTAAAGTTGTTACTAACGTTAGCTAGCACAATGTTGGTTAAATTGCAGATAAACATTTTAAACGTAATTGTATGTGTTTGTAGTATCATAGTTGCCATTTTTAAACGGTTTAAAAATATGGCAACTGTTGCAGTGCAGTTGAATGATTGAGTTGATTTTCTGCTCATGTTTTTTATACAATTCATATCAAAGAGTCCAAGGTAGGGGTTAGGTGTGGGTGTGTGTGTGTGTGTGTGTGTGAGAGAGATAGAGATAGAGTGGGTGTGTGTGAGAGAGAGAGAGTGGGTGTGTGTGTGTGTGAGAGAGAGAGAGAGAGAGAGTGAGTGTGTGTGTGTGTGTGTGTGTGTGTGTGTGTGTGTGAGAGAGAGAGAGAGAGTGTGTGTGGGTGTGTGTGTGAGAGAGAGAGAGTGTGTGTGTGTGTGTGTGTGTGTGTGTGTGTGTGTGTGTGTGTGTGTGTGAGAGAGAGAGAGTGTGTGTGGGTGTGAGAGAGAGAGAGTGTGTGTGAGTGTGAGTGTGTGAGAGAGAGAAAGAGTAGCATAGAGTGAGTATAGTATATATTTCACTTGTTGGTGAATGCAGCTGAGTCTGTGTTCTGAGGCTTCTTGTCTTTATTTGTTTATTTTTGAGCTATAAACTGTCTGTAGCAGAATCACATCAGTGTATTGTATAATGACATTAAGCTACTTTCCTTTCCTGTATTTCCTGAGATATTTTTTAAATACTTTTACTTAAGTAATTTTTTAAGCAAATACTTTAGTACTT
Source organism: Pagrus pagrus (assembly GCF_965226575.1). NCBI lineage: Eukaryota > Metazoa > Chordata > Actinopteri > Spariformes > Sparidae > Pagrus > Pagrus pagrus. Next base: position 7,513,705 of record NC_140204.1, on the reverse strand, counting down.
TTACTTAAGTAATATTTTGACTAAGCTACTTTTACTTGTATTGGAGTAATATTTGACAAGGAGTATCTGTACTTATACTCAAGTAGTGAAGTTGTGTACTCTGTCCACCTCTGCTCATGATTCTGTGGTAAAGAGTTCACATCTTCATCTCCTCACTTTTCCAAACTTCACATGGTTGGACTACTGATGACACCAGTAGCAGTGTCTGAATGTTTTTTTTTACAAATATGTCGAACAATTACAACCTCTCTCATTTATAAATGTTAAGGCCTTCAGTTGTGCCAGGGTTGTTCCTCGTCAGGTAGTTAAAGGGCACAGGTTAAGTGCCGGAGAAACTGTGTCAGACTTTCTCAGCCAGTTTAACAGAAAATATATGTTCAAATATTCCCAATTGTGCCCAATGTGCAGAGGTTGTGTTCTTGCCTGAGTGGCCCATAGTTTGAATGGCTGACATGTGAATATTGTCTGAAAAACTCATTCTGAGTGGAAATGGTTCGTGCATGGCCCAGGGGAGGGTAGTTAATACCGTCCAGAACTTGTGAGGTGTGACTATCACACAGGCCACTCCTGCAGAGAGACAGAAATGACAGTAACACAGAATGACATGCAGGAGTGTAGGAGTGTCTGATGATAGGATGTGGTAAAGTTCTTCCTGCTCCAAGGTCAGCTAATGCAGACTTTCAATTTGTTTTTCAGACTGCCCCCTTCTGCTGTGTCTTCCCCTTTCCCTTCTCTCTAATTCGCCGCAACAGAGTTTGACCAGAAGAGGAAGAGGCATTGTTCCTTTCAAAGATGGCCGGTGGTTGCCTTCGATACTCGACCTGCTACTTTACATGCAGTGCTCTGCTGCTGCTTGGGGTCTCCATCAATGGTGAGCATACCTCTACTCAGTGAGGCTGTGTGGTTTTAATGTCTTGAGAGCATGAGCTTGGAACTGCACAGCTGAAGTACGTGGGCCAAGCTTACAATACTTCCTGGATGTCTGCATATTATCTGGGTATTGTGTGTTTAGAACAGTGGTGGACAGTAACGAAGTAAATTTACTTGAGTACTGTACTTAAGTACAGTTTTTGAGTATCTGTACTTTACTTGAGTATTATTTTGGGGGGATACTTTTACTTTCACTCCACTACATTTGAAGGACAAATATTGTACTTTTACTCCACTACATTTCTATTAATGCTCTCGTTACTCGCTACTTTTGATCTTACGTCAGCTGATGATTTTTTTTTTTTTTGCAAAATTCAGAGAAAATAAACTGTTTCTGCTGATTCGCGTATGGTTTGTCTTAGCCGTATTGCCGTACCTGTACTACGTCATGAGCACCCGTGGCCTTATCTCAAACCCATGTTTGAGATTTTTGTCACAAAAACTGATTCGTTTCAGTTTAAATGTTTGTTGTTCTTACCGCGGACCAATTATATCACGGACTACAAAGACTCGTCTTCCAACCGGAAAAAGCACGTCGCGGTATGTAAAGTAGCTATTAACGTTAGCTAGCTTAATGTTTGTGAAAGAGAGAGTGTGTGTGTGTGTGTGTGTGTGTGTGTGTGTGTGCGCGCGCGCACGCGCATGTGTCTGTGTGTGTGTGTGTGTGTGTGTGTGTGTGTGTGTGAGTGAGAGAGAGAGAGAGAGAGAGAGAGAGAGAGAGTGGGTGTGCACGCGTTAGTGAGGTGCGGCTGTCTTTGATGTGGGTTATCCGGCTCATTTTTGGCTGTGATGTATGATATAAGTAAACTAGCCAATAAGTTGTTTATCTGTAAATGTCAATATCAGTTCTTGTAGTGCCTGCATCTACATCTTTTTTATGTAGAGAAAGCATGGATGTCAGATGCAAAAATATACTGAACTGACCGCAGCTGTCTGCAATATATTTCATGTGTTGGTGAATGCAGCTGAGTCTGTGTTCTGAGGCTTCTTGCCTTTATTTGCTTATTTTTGAGCTATAAACACGTCTGTAGCAGAATCACATCAGTGTATTGTATAATGACATTAAGCTACTTTCCTTTCCTGTATTTCCTGAGATATTTTTTAAATACTTTTACTTAAGTAATTTTTTAAACAAATACTTTAGTACTTTTACTTAAGTAATATTTTGACTAAGCTACTTTTACTTGTATTGGAGTAATATTTGACAAGGAGTATCTGTACTTTACTCAAGTAGTGAAGTTGTGTACTCTGTCCACCTCTGGTTTAGAATAACATGATAGTTAAGTTTACTTTTGAATGTATTTTCAGATATTGTTGCATTTCCTTGCCTTGTGTAAAGCACTGCCTCTGTGCTTTTCTTGTTTTTATGTAGTTTTTGTGAACAAAACTGCAGAGAAATGCAGCTGGAAATCCAAATTTGATTTTAGCTGTCATCTTAAAAGCAAAATCTTGGCAAATTATAGTTGAAATACAATTAAAGAGTAACTTAATACCCAGCATTATCTTCCTGCACTGTCTGACTGAAAGTTTGAAATTGGGTTTCACAAGTGACCACATCCAGCAGCAATGTCTTTATGTGCAGAGGCTCCTGACCACAGGGCTGGTGTGGGAACAGGTCACAAGGAAACCTCCATGATTCAGAGCAAATGACGAATAAATGTTCTATCCCCCAAAAACAATATGTAATCTATCTTTCTGTCTATTTTGTTTCTCTCTCTGTAAACAGTGATAACCATCAGCTGTGATATCAAGATCTATATGACACTCTCAAAAAGATGACACTCACTCTGTTGTTTGCTTCTGCGTTTCAGATGTGGAGGCTTCCAGCTGTCCACGTGTCATCCAAAAAAAAGTTGGAGACACTGTGGAGCTTCCGTCATGCTTACCAACTGATGGGGTTACTGGGGCATTATGGAAATATGGAAGGATAAGAATTGCAGAGAAAGATATGCATTTTTCTGAAAAACAGTTTAAGGGCAGATTAGAGCTAAACCCCAAAACCTTTAGTTTAACAGTGAGAAGATTGACTCTCCAAGATTCTGGGAACTTCAGTTTTGTCTCAGATGTTAATGACAAACAAAGGAAAACAGTCATCATCTCTCTGCAAGTTCATGGTAGGATTCCCCCTTTTTTTGCCAAACATTGTGAGTTAAAAAATCAAAACAAACAAACAAACAAACAAAACCCACTAAGTATATGAGCATAACACACCTTAATCTTTGTCAGCGGTCAGTTGTCATTGTTGGTTAGGTAATGTAGGGTTTTACTCGGGTGAAGAATATGTAGAATTAATCACCAGAATAAATGATGGCAGAGTGCATTTCTGCACATCACAGGTATGTGGAAACTTAACATTTCTTTATGTTGTAACTTAATGTTTCTTTATGGTTCAATTGTATTTTAGGTGTTAGGTTAGGTTAAGGCACCACTTGGTTGGGTTGGGGGAAAAAAATAAATCATGATTTAACTTAAAATACCTGGTTTTGTTGCCACACACACGACCGGCAATTATCTCGATGTCTCCTCAAAAACATCCAGTTATGTTGCCTCTGACACAGCTGGACATTGCTTCATTGTCCAGCTGTGTGACACTTACAAATATTGAAATGCCGTCTCGATCTTTTGCCTCTGGATTGGCAGCGTTCTTGCTGACCTGTAACACCACCACGATCCTATCACTGTCCTGTGATGGAAGTACTGTAGGCTAATAATAGTAACAGTAATAGTAATAATAACACCTGTTGTGAAAATATTGATATAGTATGAAATTTGAATGTATTCATGGTTTGCAGAAACATAAAATGGCAATATTTCACTCTTGTAACTGGACTGATTTATTCCCAAAACAAGAATCAATTAATAGTTAAACTCAACATTTTCAGAAGGTTGTGTTACTCCTCGATGATTACTGTTTTTATTCTCTCTCCGTCCATTGCCTCATTAGAGCCCATTACTAAACAGCCCAGCCTGATTTCCACTTCAACCTGGCACCCATCGAATGAATCCTGCACAGTTTTTCTGGAGTGCAGTGCGACCTCTGACGGCGTTGTCAGCTACAATTGGACTGTGAGGAACAAAACCAGAAGTGGGTCCAGGCTGCAGTACATCATCAGGCCACAGGACGGAGACACAGAATTCACCTGCATGATATACAACTTTATCAGTAAGATGTCAGCGTCCCAAACTGTAAAGTGCAGTAACGCTACAAAAGGTATGTGCATCGAAGAGAAAGTACTGCTTTACTTTCATGGGTACTTCTAATAAATAAATACCTCGACGTCGATTGATACTGTGACAATATTGCAGGGATGGCTGTTGGTACTTTCACACAGTATTTACACAATGAGATTTTTGATAAATAATCATCAGTAATGTGGATTTAATGACTAAGTGGTATTAGAACACGTAGAACAGTCTAGTAGGTTTTGAAATTGATGATCAATTAACTGTAATGGAGCCTTTAAAACCAGGAAAAGACAAGACATATGCCATATCATGTTAAGGTGATATCCAAAATCTAAGACTGTATAGCATTACAGTTAAATGATATAATTATTATTCATTATTGCAGGGCCCATTTCATCTATTGTACCACTGATCATTGGGCTGGTTATTGGAATTTTGCTGAGTATTGTACTCTCACTGCTTTGCTACACAAAGTCAAAGGGTAAGTCCTCCTCTTGCCAATGTTGATGGTAACACTCACAATCACTAAATGATACTGAAGTCGTGAAACAGAGCAGTGGTTTCATTTGCATGTGACGTCTTTTCTTTTTCACAGGCCGCTGTTATAGCAGGTTGGGACACTTTCATCTACTACTTAAAAGCAAAAATATCCTGTTAATCCTGTAACTGTTCTTTACTGATTTGTCTTACATACACTATTTTTTACCGTTGTTTTTATTATTGCTAATATACATGCTTAACTTCATGCTTCAGGCACATCCAGTCCCAAACCCAGGTCAACCCAGCTGAAACTCAAGAGCAAGTGTACTCCTCTCTCCTCCACGGTCAGTCCTCTATCCAATCCTGTTCGCTTTTCTTTTGCTTTTACAGCTATTTCAGACCATTTAAATATATGATATGCACGATTTCTGCATGAAAATGTCTTAAAAAGACCATTGTTTATATATTTTGTTGATTTGTGTATTTATGTTATTCCAAATGTTTCCAAACCCACAAATTTACTCCAGGTAGCAGTGTGTTTCATTTGCCTGCCTGTTGATATAACTTTAGGGAAGAATGAGAGAGCGAGCAAGGAAGTCAGCGAACGGGACTTAGCATAACGTGAATACAATTTTAATACATTACTTCATCAATAAAGACCTTTTCCTGAGTCATGAGTTTTTATCAGTATTTGGTGTTTTTCTACCACCAGGTTTTTACTTGTGCAAGTTAGACCACGTGATCATTCGTGTTCATTTGCGTTATCATTTGCTTTGCGATATAAACTCAAAGTTTTATTGTACACTAGCTGTAAGCTAACGAGCAATAGCACGCTCCAGGGGAGTATGTGTCTGTCTATTCAAATTCAGGTCAACCTCTCACTGAGCTCAGCACTCACCAGAGACTTCAACCCCCAGAGAGGTTCTCTTTCTTCTTCTTCCCCTTTCATTCATAAAGTGAAGAGCATTTCCCCTGCAGCTCCAGTCAGCAGTCAACATTACAGCACATAAACACCCAACAGTGTTAATCTTTATGGATCGCTGCTGCAGTCAGGTTGATAAACTGGAGTGAAGAAAAATCCACTTTTTAATCCCAAAAGGTTCAAATTAATCTCTGAGCTCTCCTCCTGTCAGTACACGACTCCGGATCAGAGCCGAATCTGATGTGATTCTGGGTGTTTATTCCTCCAGGAGGACTGGTCCCACGCACTCGGCAAATGTCTGTAGATGCCTAGCAGCATAAACTACATATTGTGTGTTTAAAACCCTTTTAAGTCAGCCTGGTTTTTGAAAGTAAATTGCCAAAAAAAGACTAAAAGACAGGGAATTGCAAATATTTAAGAGCACTCATGAACATTCATTCATATGATCTTGCATTATCTCTGACCTGTAGGTGATGGTTGTGTCTATGAGACAATGAGAGGTCCGGATGCTGGAGCAGGTACAGTATGAACATTATTTACCATGGAGGTTTTTAAATAACTCAGTGTTTAAAAGTCAAGTAATCAAAACATTGTTATTTCAGGTGAAGGACCAAATCAATACGTAAATGTGACACCTGCAGGAGTTCATGGTAAGCAGACGAAGTAATGTGAGTGTGGGTTTTGTCACCTACAACAGCTCATCATTTTTCCAGACATGAAAACATGCTGTACATACACTGTGGTATAACTGTAAATGTGAGTATCATAGCAACACATCTCTGTAAGAGGAAGTGTGAAGATGACGTACACCCACCACCCAGCACCATGGCTGATTCTAATCTCTTGCTGTGGCTATTCAGAGGTGTGAAGTCAATCATTAAAAATATCCTGAAGAAAAACCCTTGATCAAATTTTAGGGTTAGTGTTGCTTTAAATGTTTCAAATGGTATTTCAGATGAAAAGTGTTCCATATCCATATGTTTCTATATCATTTACCTGGTGATGGTTGTGTTTATGAATCCATGAGAGGCTCTGAAGAAGCTGGAAACAGCTTAAACTTGAGTTGTTTAATAAAAACTAACCTTTATCTCTGATATATTCCAGGTTGATAAAAAGGAGTGCATCATCAGCAAAACAAGAGAACCACATTCATGTTTACTGTAGGTTGATTTATCTAGCAAATAAATATCTTTGAAAAGTTAACAGTTAACTTACTTAATCACATATAGGTGAGTAGTTTTAAGTATTCTAAGTCATTTTTGTAATAAGCTGGATATGTGATCTAAAAGTCAAATGGTAATCACTTTAAAACCCCAGGCATTTAAAAGTAGATACTAACTCAATTTGTTAACCATTTCTAGTAAACATTTTCTCAGACAATGCTGATAACGTGTTTTTTGAAGTTGTAAAGGACACGTTTTGTTTAATCTGTATTTTAGGAGGAGTTGCAGTTGACGAAGTTGTTCTTGTACTTTATCAAATGCAAGCTTAAGGTATGCATCAGTCCTGCATCGTCGTGCCTGTTTTGTTCCTGGTGTCACTGTGAGTGCTCCTAGTGTTTTCTGCCCTCATGTTATTGCAATCCGGCCTGTATTCCCTGAGCTTCATCCTGGTTTGCACCTCATTTAGTTTTAGTATTTCTAGGATTTGCATTTGCCTGTTTTGTGTCAGTTTTGTTGCTTGCATTATGGAGATTGGACTTATCATTGAAGTTCGCTTTTTGTGTCTTAACCCACCTGCTGCGATGTTTTGCGCTTGGGTCCTCATCATTTTGCAAACTGTAACAGTAAAAGTCAGGTGCAGTCTATGTATTAATCTATGTAATATGTCAGACTTTGATACTCAAGGCTATTTAATACTTCATATCATCATCACATTATTGTAAAATAAGTGGTAACCACTGCATGTGAATGCATGTATGGGCAAAATCTCTAAATCATCAGGCCGTACATTTTTTTTTTAAAGCTTAATCATTTGCTGTGTTATAAGCAGTCATAAGAATGCTATCAGTAATTTACTTTACACTGGTAATTTTTTGTCGTGCATGCAGGTTTAGATTTTAGCCACTTGGTGGTGCCATATCATTTTCCCTTTACTTGCTGTTTAGTGGTTCCACTGGTCAAATATCATTGCTTTTGCAACAATGAGTGCATATTTAAGTTAATGCATTAATCAGTTTTTTTCCTCTATTTGAAGATAGCATGGTACATGTTGTTCTCTCTTAAAAACTATGCATGTATGTTGTATGAATCAATGTATGTTGTCTTATATTTAACAGTCAATACCTGTGAGTATTGTGGTTACATTGAAAGTAATTTTAACTTGTTTTATGCCCACAATTGATGTACAGCCCTAAAACATTATTGTGAAATAAATGTACACTTTTGAACTCATCTGATTTGTGTTTCTGAGTTTTTCTAGGGGATTTGAAGGGTCAGGGTGTGCCATTATGTCCTGGTTCTGTTTCTTTAATGACTCACTGACTCGCGTCATTTTCGTGGTACTGTATCACTTCTCCTTTCGAAAAGAAATGTCAGCCAACTTGTTTAAGTTAGACTTGGGGGTTTTACCAAGAACATGGTCAGCTGGCCAGGTGATTTTTCTGAATGTCCAAAATGGCAACTTGTAATCTAAATGGTGTCTTTGACACTCAAAATAATGTGACAGAGAGAAGCACTCTGCTGTATGCAAAGTTCCTCAAAAAGAAGCTGACATATTTATTCCACTCGGCCATTATGACATTGCTTCATATCCCCCGCCCACAACATACTCCCCCTACTCTCCGACGCTGCTCACTCTGTGCAATGCTGTGAAGGATACTTGCAAAAAACACCGTGTCATGTACAGTATATCTACTCCAGAACTGCTGAACTTACAGGGTAAAGGTTCTGCATGCTTGAAACCAGTCGAAGAATTTGTCAGAGCATATTTTGTACTGACTATCCATTTTACATCTATTCATTCTCTTTAAAGGCACACTACGCCTTAAATATGAGGAAATACAGGAAGAGGGCAGGGTCACTGTAGTTACAGACACCACCACACACTTCTAGTGGGTCATAAGTGATGCTTGAGAGGGATTACTTTTCTTTATGTTTTTTTAAAATCCTGCATAATATACCTACATTTAACCTGTTTGCCAGTATAGAGTATAGCTTGGTGAGGTTTGCACATATTTTTTAATAATTTTATTATGTTTTTATTAACTTTGAGTATAAGTTGAATGCCTAAAAATGTAAAAACAAGACTAAGGGCTGATTCTGCTGTGCGTCCTGCACCGTTGGTCCAGCTAAGCGAATCGTTGCAGAAGAAGATAAACAGAAAAGGAAAGGGAAAGCCCCTAGAGCTTGTTGTTGTAGCATCCATGAGTTCACCCATTTAGTGCTGTTTCTGCTTATTTCTCTCCACTGCCTCGGCACCATTTGCAATTTTTTCTCAATTAGAAGTGACTCCATTAGCAAGCCTTCCAGTTTCGCTCTTTAAATGACAAATACAGTCAACTGCCATACCTGGTGGTATGGAGCATTTTTTCCTGTCACATAGGCTCTGAATGTACAAGCTAGTCGGCTGTAGTATTTGCAATGTGTTCAGGTGCAGCTTTTCGGCCGGGCAACAGCTGACATGAGACGACGCAACAGTCAACCTTGTTGGTTTGCTGCGTCTGGGCCCTAAGAGTCACCAAAGATGCTATCAGCTCTGTGAGGTTGGACAACAGTCCTTAAAGCCACATGCTAATGTCAGCATGCTAACATGATCACAGTGATTGTGCTAACATGCTGATGTTTAGCAGGTAATCTTTGCCATTTTCGCCATCTAAGTGTCGGGTGGTAACATGCAAACACTTGCTAATTATCACTTCACAGCTAAGGCTGGTGGGAACTAAGGTGCAAGGTTCAGATTGTTTGTCATTGTAAAAAACATATGACTAACTGACAAACCTTAGATCACAAACATTGATCATTTAATACGCTTTCAAATTATGCTACGTTTTGTACGTTTATTTAAAATGTGTAGATTTGGATACAAGTGACATTGCATGAGAAGGCTGAATGCAACTGTACTATAAAGTGATGTGAGGTTTCACACAGAAAAAAAAACTTTTCCACACATCATGAGAAATGTGCTTACTTACAGAGCACATGTGATAAAACATAGATGTGTGAAGTCACACACCAGTTTTTTTTGGCTGCTCCTAAGTGGAGAGCATCATTTACAGTTTGTATTGACATTGTGGGTTTATCTGTGAAAAGGCTTTAAAACCACCTTAGAGTTTAAGGGAAATCAACCTTTGACTGACAGGCAGTGCACAGACCACCACTAGAAATACCACGCAGTACGGGGAAGTTTATTTCAGACTTGTCTAGAACTGAAACCACAGTCTTCCATTGCTGGCTGTTGAGGCACTCTGCTGTAGTGTCAGGGGTTAGCTGAAGAGTCCTTTTCCTGCACTTTAGTCCAACCAATCCATATATTTAAAGATAAAATACGTAACATTTCTGCATTAAAACATCTTAAACAACTACACATGTGCTATACATTTTGTAATCCTAAATGTTTCCAACAATGTTCAAAGTCAGTCAGTCAGTACATTTTGAGAAAATCAATTCAGAGGAAGGAAGCTGGTGAACCAGGCCAACCTGAGAGGTTCCCTATAATGTTGATTCCCAGGAAACTGAAAGTGTTCAGCTGCTCCACCTCAGCTCCACCGATGTAGACAACAATCAGCTACTTGGATTTGCTGTTGTTGAGCAATAATGTTCTCGGTTTCACTACTCAAGACGCAAGATTGTTAGCATCTCACTCCCACAGGAGACTGTTCCCCCCTGCCTCAAGACAGCCATCAAGTCTGCTGCGTCTAGTCCCTGTGGCTCTCACCCCCATCCTGATGAAGTGCTTTGAGAAACTGGTTCTCCAGCACATCAAAGATAACATCCCTGCGAGCCTGGACCCTCACCAGTATGCTATCAGAACCAACAGATCCACAGAGGATGCCATATCTACTGCCCTCCAGTCAGTTCTCACACACCTGGAGAATAACAAAAGCGACACCAGGATGCTGTGTGTTGATTTCAGCTCAGCATTCAACACAATGAGTACCACACTCTCCAAATGGATATTGGACTCCCTTACAAGCAGACCCCAGAGAGTACAGATTGGCAGCCACAACGCCTCTATGTTAGTGCTCAACACTGGTGCTCAGACCCCTCCTATTCACACTGTACACCGATTACTGCACTCCAAGACATCAAGAGAACTCTACTGTGAAGTTTGGGGATGGCACCACCATCATCGGACGCACTACAAGCAATGATGAGGGTTCATATGGGAGGAAATCAACAATCTTCCAGAGTGGTGCACAGAGAACAATCAACTGTTCAACATCAGCAAGACCAAGGAGCTGATTGTTGATTTTAGAAAGAAGGAGGCAAAGACTCACACCCCTGTCTACATCACTGGAGCAGGTGAACAGTTAAAGGTTCCTTGGAATTGCCATCACTGAGAACCTATCTTGGTCATCACACATCACCGCCCTGGTAACTTAGGACGGCTGAATTCCAGAGCAAGATTCAGGTCAACTTTTACAGAGGAGCAATAGAAAGCACCCTGACTGAAAAACATCACAAACTGTTATGGGTCGTGCACGGCCCAGGACAGGAAGGCTCTGCAGCAGGTGATTAAAAATCAGCCAGAGCATCACTGGTACCGATCGACAGAGCATCAGTGACATCATGCCTTAGGTTTGGTATGTTTACTAGAGATAAAATCCTGTCCTTGTGTTTTATCGCTTGAAAATGTGCCACAAAGAGCACAATGATGCACCTTTTTGCAGCATGATAAAGGCTGAACCACCCATTATCTTGAGGGTGGGGTGAGGATGGTGAACCACCCTTTATCTTGCTTCTTCTCTTGCTTCGTTTATCAGTGCTCAAGGCTGCAAACAAACCCTAAATTTTGCCCAAGTTGCAAGCATGGTGCAGACGGAGGTATTATTCACATAGCTCCTCTGAACGTGACAAGTAAACGAAGAAGAAAAATGCAGGTATTCATTACACAAAAATCCAGAGTCCATCCAGGGTTAGGACTAACTGTCTCCCTGTGTTTTCCACCAGTTCTCCGCTTCTTTTCAATTCAGTTAAAGACCGGTGCTGGTCAAGACTCCTTACTACGTTTAAGTCAAGGTCATACCCTACAGTCCAGTGGTACCTTTGCAAACCTTCGGAAAATTGGCCGCACTTTCTCCCAGTGGAAAACACTCAACAATCCTCTCAGCACTCTTACTGTAGCACTGAACAGACTGTAAGTTGCTTTCTTGTTTGGTCTTACAGTAACACTTAAAATATACCGTCTATTAACATAATGTTCTTCATTCTCTTGATGACATTAACTCTTAGCCAATGTGAAACAAACACTGTAGCATCTCCTTATCTAGGGATATCTGATGACAGGATGTGGCCTCTGTAGGCGGAAAGGTTTTCTGATATGGTCACCTCTCACTCTCCTCGAGCACACATTCACACAACTAGAGTGCTTGCTGTAATCTTTAGATACATTAGGTGCCAGCTAGAGGACTGGATTGGTATAATATAGAGTCAGGACTACCAGAGGTCATGGCAAATGTTAGGCAAACTTGAACATTCAATTTGTTTTTCAGTTTTGTCACCTAACAGAAACAAATAGTAATAGTAACACATTATAATCTAATGCATAGCAGCTGACTGTGATTTAGCAAAAAAGCTCTGACGGATGATTATTCATTAAACTTTCGCTTTTAGCGTTTTCTAATTCTGTTCATGTTCAGGGGCTTTTTTTTCTTCTGGCAGTATATTAGCGCAGGCCACGCTGCTTCTTCTGCTTCTTTGTGACAGGAACCTTCCCCCACACTCCACCCTCTTTTTTTTTTTTGTGCTAACTTGACATGACAAGAGACCAGAAGAGGAAACAGTTGTTGTTCCTCTCACCACAGAGATGGTTGGAGGTCGCCTTCGTTGCTTGAGCTGCGTCTTAACATGCACTTCTGTGCTGCTTTTGGGGGTCTGTCTCCAAGGTACGTACACCGTCGATCGTAAATTTATGGATTTTGAGTACGTTTTTTTTTTTTCTTTTCTCATGTGCTCAGAATAGACAGCAGGATTTACTGGATGTGCGCATGTAATTTCGGGAAATGACGTGTATTCCTTGGAAGATGCCCAAAGTCAGTCTGTCTTGTGTGTTTGCAAATCCAAGGTGGTGTATAAAGAGCACCTGTGAGAAATGAAGCTGGGGCTTCAAAGCTATATTGGTAATATACTGACCTGACACCTGGGGCATTCAAATGATAGAAATGAATTCAACAACTGAACTCAATGTTCAAGATAGCTTTGATGTTCTCTCATGAAAATAAAGGCGCAATCTGATCATGGTGCTCAACATCTATTGAAGCTTCTTTTTCGGTTGGCATTGATCGGCAGGCTATCATATCTTGTGGTCTACATTTGTAGATATGTTTTGCCTTTTACTAGACACTGTGTCAGCAAATTTCCTGCTGCATCTGCTGGACTGCACACTTGAAAATCCTGACATAACTCAGATATGGGTCAACTCTTCGGTTTCTATCTCGTCCTCTTGCTGACAGGATTGGTTATATACTTATACCTTCTGATATACTTTTAGTAGTTGGCCTATTTCCGATAGATTGAAGTTGATCACAGCACATACAGTACTTGATTAGACAGGAACAAGGGGTATTTGCAGAAGTAGAGGAGGGTATGCTAGTGTGAACCTCAAATGTTGTGGGCGGTACTAAACCCTGGATGTAGTGACGGTGCCCCTGTGAAAGAGTGTCATGGGGACCATGTTTAACCCTGGCATTAAAGCAAAGTATATAGAAATGATCGTGTGATTTGGCGACCACCACAGTTTAACAGTTTGTCAGACGTAATGTATAGGTGCTAACTACGAACAAAACTCATCACGTCATAACAATGTTATGTGGTGAAAACGTGTACGTGTGTTTGGTTGATCCTACCCTGTCACTGAAGTTACAAATGATGGGGGGGGGGGGGGGGAGAGAGACAACCCAAATACAAGACACCAAGACAATTTCACAAAACAGACAAAAGCATGCTGGGCAAATCTAAGAAGTAAAGTGTTATCTAAAAATGTAACTTAATACAAAGCAGGCTGAAGTGCGGGGGGACCACAGGGAGCATTGCAGCAAGCACGCAGACCAAAACTGACGAGCTGATAACAAGAGAACGAACACACTTGGACTAAATACACAAGGACTAATCAACTAGTAAAACACAGGTGAACAGGGAAAAAGGTGGGAAAAGGATAGGCAAGAAGCGTAAAAGAAAACATGACACACGAGGATGACACCCACGAAACAGAACAGGAAAACACAAAATTGAAAAAACAAAACCAAGACAAAATGCACTTAATAGTAAAGTTTAGTCTGAGTGCATAGTTTGCTTGCTCAGATATCGGCGATGTTGTTCCCCGTAGAGCCAAGGATTTTGAAAGTGGTAACAAGCATGTAGATGAAGGGAGGAGAATGCTTGAGGAAAGTTTTAAAGATATATAACCTCCATGGATCACAACGCTATAATAGAAAATGTCATAATTGACCTTTTTTGCAGTCTGAGGTGTGCTGTCAATGGTTTTAAAGACGTCTCTTTCATAGTATTGGTCTATGGGGAAAATGCTTTTAAGGCCACAGGGGAGTTTCTTGCAGTAGCACAGGGAGTGGCCACTGGGAGAAATTGAGAGTAAGGCTGATCTCCTCGGCTGTATCCAGGTATAAATAATACATTCATGGGAGACTTCCGACTGAACGGAGCCCTATGTCAGACCTATACAGAAACCCACTCCCACCCAGTAGCCTCCGATAACACAGGTTTCATTATGAAAAAACCACAGACAACATCCGGTGAGTTAGACTAAGTTCACAGATACAAGCCGTTATTGTTTCACTATTGCATCAATATGTTGTTACTACCATGCACATGCTAATTAAGTGTTGTTCCATCCAATTGTGAGGCCAACCAACAGCCAATGTTACATTTACACACAACATGACAGTGGAAACAGGTCAACATTTCCTGCTCCACCACTAGAAACAGCACTGACCGAAAGTGATGAACGGCTCTGACTAAAAGCGTTCCACTGAGGTCAGAGTCTGTGGTTTCACTGCGTTTTAGTTGGAAATGAGACTAAGGTAACCTGCCAGTGAGCTATTACTATTCACAGCAACAACAATGGCCGTTACACAAATACTTTATTTCTTATTATTTTTATTTCCTGTTGGCGATCTAAAAAATAAAATCTTTTTTTCTTTTTCTTTTGAAAAGCACTTTTTGTTCTGGACAAAGTAAATCCACAAAACACAACAACAATTCAATTCATGACTCGTATGATTTTTTTTCTGATCCTCCCCCCTGGTCTATGGTTGAGTCAGAGGACTAAAATAATTTGTTATGGTCTACGTCATCGTTAAAGGAAACCAATGGTGACTTTTCAGCAGGAAGAGACAGGAAACAAGCAAACAAGTGCTAAAGGAAGACGTCTTTTTTGCATATTCCACGTTACATCATGTTGTCATGTTGGATTATATCATCTTATGTTATACCATGTCGTGTCGTCATACCATGCATGTTAATTATATTGTGTCATGAATGTATAATTGTCATGTCTGCTGCTATTAATCATGTTATGTTTCATGTCATCCTATGCTGTGTTTTCTATGTACTTCATGTGAAGTATTTTAACACTCAAATAAATCAACTTCTTATTTGGACATTACTAAATTCTGACCTGTTCCTCCTAAACTCCATGAAGTGGGTAAAAGCATAAATCAATCTTAGATACATTATCATGTCCAGTTTGAGAATAACAGAACAAACGCAGGGAAAAAGCAGAAGGTTTTGCAGTGCATGTACTTTCACACGTTGCATACTAGGCCCAGAGGTTATGATTCCAGGTGATTTTGTGCTGTTTGCTCTCACTTTATGAGTACTTAAGACAATCTCCAGTGATGGGAACAGACAAATATGACAGTGAAATTTCAAAAATATGTAAAAATAAATAGATAAATAAAAATACTCTGTTGTTTGCTTTGCTTGTGTTTCAGATGTGGAGGCTTCCAGTTGTCCACGTGTCATCCATAAAAAAGTTGGAGACACTGTGGAGCTTCCGTCATGCTTACCGACTGATGGGGTCACTGCAGCATTGTGGAAATATGGAAAGATAAAAATTGCAGAGAGCGACAGGAATGTTTCTGAAAAACAGTTTAAGGGCAGATTGCAGCTAAACCCCCAAAACTTTAGTTTAACAGTGAGAAGACTGACTCTCCAAGATTCTGGTAACTTCAGTTTTGTCTCAGAGGCGAATGACAGACAAAGGGAAACAGTCATCATCATTCTACAAGTTCATGGTAAGTAGCTTCTGTTTTTACTAACCGAATAACCTAATCATTGCTAATGAATTGTCATTTCTTTTTTTTAAAATCAGTTGATTGATTAAAGGATAAGTTCACCCAAAAACGAGAAATTAGTCATCAACTACTCAACATTTCTGGAGCTTCACAGCAAAACAGCGTTTTCCTAAACAACAAAAGCAGCTGGACACTTGTTCTGAAATAAAACTTGTAAACTCATTGTCTTGGGGTTGATTATATACAACAACCCAATTTTCATTTTTGAAAAATTCTTACATATTGCACCTTTAACAGTTAGTAACATTGCCAAAGCCTAAAAAATATATATTTTTACTCAAACAGCAAATGTTTGTAAAATGTCACATCACATAATATTATTCTTTTATGGTTATGGGTTGTCAGTGAGTCACTGATAACAATGTTCTGATTGTTCTTGTTTTTAGGGAACTTTAGGTGGGAACTCTTCCCACATGTAGTTTTCTTACTACACCTGACAACCATACCACTGCACAGAATGAAGCATGCATCTTCCCATGGACGAGGAGCTAGCTAACTAAGCTAGTTAATGTTACAGTTCAGCTGAGGAGGACGCCATTAATGTTTACACTGATGTTTACTAGTGCCATCTAATTCACTCATATTTGAATATATATATATATATATATTGGAAACTAGATTTAGGGATTTGAACTGATGTGAATTGTCCTTCCTTTGCTATCCCTGCATTTGTTTTGTGTCTTTTTTATGACCGTATGTGATGTATTCAACAAATTCAGCCAGCTGCGATGTCTAAGTAGAAGTGTCTCTCTCTGTCCCTCTCTAAACTGCCTCATTAGAGCCCATTACTCAACAGCCCAGCCTGGCTTACAATTCCACCTGGCACACATCGAATGAATCCTGCACAGTTTTTCTGGAGTGCAGTGCGACCTCTTACAGCGGTGTCAACTACAATTGGACTGTGAGGAACAAAACCAGAAGTGGGTCCAGGCTGCAGTACATCATCAGGGCGCAGGACGGAGACACAGAATTCACCTGCACGATATACAACTTTGTCAGTAAGATGTCGGCGTCCAAAACTGTGACATGCAGTAACAATACAAAAGGTATGTGCAAGAGTGGAGATTAGAGTTTATCACTGTTGAATTAGGGGTTTGATTTTAAGGCAGGAAAAACAGGGGTGAATCTCGATATCTGAACTCTCTCAACTTTCAGCGAAAAGTAATGCCCCAAAACACAAAATGTTACAAGAAACACCAAAAGTTACGGGGTTAGATGCAGCCCCAGATTACTTTACTGTACATTAGCCGTAAGATAAGCACCATGCACACCAATTCAGACACACACCAGAGACTCCACGTCCCTCCTTTATTTACCTTCTCCTCTCTATGTTCATAAAGTAAAGTACATTTCCCCTCCTGCTCCAGTCAGCAGTCGTCATTACAGTATAATGGAGGTCAGCTCCACGGATGATAAAGGTTGATAAACAGGAGTGAAGATAAATCCACATGTTTATCCCAAAAGTCATAAAGTAATCCCTGAGCTCTCCTCCCGTCTGTGAATGGCTCTGGATCAGAATCAGAAGTGACTCAGGGTCTTTGTTCTCCAGAGGGTGCGGCTCTGCCCTCGACTGAACAGAAGCTACTTCCCCCGGCTCCAGCCGGCCCTCCATACAACAGAAGTTACATGTTGTATGTTTAATTACAGTTGTTTTAATTCAATTTTTTTATAAAATGTCTAATTAAGTTATGACTAGTCATAATTTCCAATGAAAATGCCTCCACTTCCTCACAATTAAACATATTTTAATTCTTCTTCTTGGGTCGCTAGAACTAATAATACAATTAAAAAGCAATTGTAGAGTTATGATGCTGAACTGCTTTCCTGCATACTGAGGAAAGCATTAGCCAAAACGCTGTACTTGGTATTTTCATGCATTGTAAAGTGATATCGAGGCATGTAGTTTTAACCAGCCAGAAATCTGGTTTCAACATCTGTCACGTGAATCCTGTGAAACTGATAAATGATCGGCTTGCCATACAGGATGAGAGCATAGATCACTGATGATGTTGATTAGCGTTATGATTGCTACTTGCCACCGTGTCACTTTCACTTGCTGTTTTCTCATCTACTGATGAGAAATGTAATTGCTGTATTTTACCAATTATTTATTTTTGCACCCATTGTTGAAGTGGCATTCTTGTTTTATTAATTCTATTCGACCTTGTGCAAATGTGATCACCATTGCTGTTACTCTGTCATAATAATGATAATATCATCATTTGCAGGTCCCCTAAAATTTGGCATTATCCTGATCCTGAGTGTGGTGGGAGGAGGTTGCTTCATGATGGTCATAATTGTAATAGTGGTGTGTGTTTGTTACTGCAAACAAAGTCAACCAGGTAAGAACTGGTACATTAAATAACACTGTGTCCCTTTTTGACTTCATAATGTTAGCAGTTGTCCATAACACCGTTGTTTCTTCATTGAATCTACCACCAGGTAGTGACGCAAATGAGCTGACAGTGTACGCTGACATCAGTGAAGTTGCAATTAATGACGTAAGTATGCAGTAGGAATTCAATACTTGTTTTAGAGGATGAAATGCATGTTTTACCCACATTGTCGTTTCTTGTTTCTTTGCTTAAATCTCCAGGATCCAACCTCGAAGCCATGCTCAGTGTATGAAACCATTGATAACAGAGGGAAGCAAGTCACACCAGGGGTAAGAGCAAAAGTTTTGTCTTTGAGGCTCTTGCAGGTTAGCGTATATATCATTTAACAGCTATAGCATGTGGCTACAGTGTACTTTTCACTCCTTTAGATCGACTAAATGACACATTTTTTTTTACGATTTTCGTTGTTGCTTTGCTTTAAGAGAAAAATACAATTAAAGGTGCAATATGTAAGAACTGGAATAACTCCAAACAAATTGGGGGCCGAATATCACCAGAGTACCCACAAGCTGCTGCTAACTATAGCTGCCGTTGGCTAGTTAGCTCAGTCAGCCATACAGATAGTGTTTCAGACTGGGTTTACAAGACAGGGTGGGCTGGGGCTAGCTGGTTAGCATGCTAACTTCAGTAGACATCTCTGCAACACAATACCTAGATGTCTTTGACATTACATCAATACTGTTTTTTCTTCACATAATTTTTTTTTTATGCTTCAAACCAAAGTTCGTACATTTACATGTACATTTCCACCTCTGGAAACTCTTATTCTAATGGCATGACTAGTGACACAAAGATCACTGGAGTATTTCATATGCACAAAGGGCTAAAAGCTAGTTTGTGCAACATGGCCACAAGTGGTTATTACAGGGTGATGGTTAATCCACAAATGACGTATACCAGTCGCACTGTCATCGAGTCAGCCTTCTTAAAGAAATGTAATTTACAGAGCAATCTCTAAACCCATCGGCTAACGTCTAACGATATGGGTGTACCGACCGATCTACACAAGTCCACATCTCTGACTGCTTGCTAGCATTCAACTAAAGCCCGCTCAGAAGATTTTATTTGCAACTAAATATCGTGCTACTTTTTCTTTCAGAAGATACATACATACCTTCTTTTACACATGTTTTGACAGGCAGGTACCTTGAAGATTTAGTAGATAAACCCATATTGTTGTTTGCAAACCACATCCTTTAATGCTGCAGGGTTCTGAATGATGAAATTATGCTTGTGACATTTTTTACTTAATATTGCACATTGTGTTTTTTAAATGAATTCCGAATAAAAGGACTCTTGCAAAAGAGTATGACACTGATGGTTTTGTGTTTACCTCTTTTTGTCACACATGTAGCCCCAGACTGTGTACGACAAGATCCAGCTCAGTCGTGTGAGGAAGGCGTCGGTGTCGCCCTACCAAGACATTTCTTAGAGGTTCACAGCTTGAGATCAAAAACAAAACACAAGATATTTTGCTCAAAGCAACATTGGAAAAGGCACATTCTAAAGAAATTAAGGCTAATATGATGAAAGAATGATCCAACACTTTTTTTTAATAGAAAGTGTACATTGACTGCCATGTTATGCTTTTGTAAATGCCTAATTTGTGGTCTTGGGAGACAGTTCCAACTTACCTTTAACATATAAAAAAAACTGCTATTATATTTTGAAGCTATCTATGCCTCAGTTTTTGTAACACTGTTGTAAATTCTGTAAATACAGAGATTATATTTTTAAATGTATGTTTAGCATGCTCTCTAATGGAAGTACTGTAGATCTTATTCCTGAAACCTGCATGAACAATGTCTGATGTCTGCAGCGGTGGCCATATTAAACTGCATTTACTGTGATTGTGTCACTGTGTCTTTGCAAGCACATGTAAAGCAATATGTAATTTTTCTACCTTAAAATAACAGCTTCAAAATCATGTTGACAGTGTCTTTTTACAGGGTGAATGGTGTCTCTGTCTCAGCCACTCTGCCCACCATCACTTGTTTCTGCACTATGTAACTTAAGTGAGAGTGTAGGATCACAGCGTTACACATGTGTTTACTTTAACATACACATACATTGTTATGATATAATGATTTCTGTTCATAGTTTGCACCTACATTATGCCTGACAAATAGCTGCAGACCTGGGATTTGTATTTGGTGGCGTTGGATGGTGTTGCACTCTGAAAACTGTGGGGGGCGCCAAATCACACAAAATACCAATTTTTACATGATGTCACTAAAAATACAGTCATCCACATTTAACCTATGTAATGTGTGGTGAGCTGTAAAATATCATTACTAGCTTGAATATTGGAACCTAAGCTGATTGTTTATTAAAAGGCATCAAGCTAGCACAAGTAAGATGATGAAATGCAGCATTAGAGGCATTCAAAGTTTACACATAATCAATGGCTCAGCTGATATTTTTCAATGACTATCTGGTCACCAACCATGATATTATCATTGTGTTGTTGTTTTGTGTCCAGTAAAAGTAGATTTTTCACACATTCAACTGTTACTTTGGTAAAAGTTAAAGTCACACATAGAAATAGTACTACGGTAAAGGTCTTACAGTGTCTGATATTTTAATGTATTTATTGAAAGTGTTGTATTAAAGTATCTAAAGTACAAGTAAAATTATACATATACTTACATGTATGTAATTACTGTATACTATGTGACCCATTACCCATCTGGACAATTATTATTATTTAGCATTTTTCTGATTATCAGAATGTGTTTTTTTTTTTTTTAAATGATTGCCGATAAAATCTATTAATTCAGATGCATTATGTAATCCGAGGAGTAACTAGTAACTACAATCATCAAATGAAGTTACTCGAAAGTACTATATTTGGTTCAAAATGTAGTGGAGTGGAAGTATAAAGTAGCAGAAAAAGGAAACACTTGAGTTAAGTACACGTACCTTGAGTTGTACTTAAGTACAGTACTAGAATAAATCTACTTAGTTACATTCCACCACTGTTTGGTTCTCTATTTTGTTAAAGTACTTTAGTCCTACATGTGTGTGCTTAAGACAAACTTACTGCTCAAGTGCCACACAACACAACTGGTGAGATCAAAGTGTTTTTAATAACTTCTGACCTCAGGCAGTTTTACCAAGAAATGTGACACTGTTAACGTGGGGTTCGGTTTAAAGCCGCAGTCATAGCACCTCGACTCCCTCCATGTGTGAATGGCGTCACTCACACCTCCCCTCTGCTCTGCTGCTCAAGGCTTAACCCATTCTCATCAACACAACTTTTTTAAAAAGGTACATGACTTAATATTTCTTTCTCCATATATTATACAGTGATACAGTCACCTGAAACTTTTATAAATTTGACAAACTACAACATACACAGGACTATGATAAGCTTGTATCAAAATTGTTGCAGTTATTCAAGACAAATTGATTCGTCTTAGATGGAAGGTGAAACACTGAGGCTGCCATTATCAACTGTAACAATGTTTTTGTGTGTGAAAACAACATTAATTCATACTCTTTTAATTTCCCTTTAACTAGTGCAACAGTCAGGGGTGCACCCAAAGGAGGGCCAGCAGGGGGCCATGGCCCTCCTGATTCACTTGTTGGCCACCCCACTCACGACTATTCATTTACAATAAATCAATGATGAAAATAACAAATACATATCCAGCCAGCCAGCAAGACACTTTTTTACCACCCGCCTGTCATTCTCCCACCCCTGAGGTGGCTGCCCCGAGAAATTCAGTGGCCCCTGCTGCCCCCCAAATTTCTGAGGACACCCCTGGCAACAGTAACAGAAGTTCATAGGGTCCTCACATTAATGTACCTCTTCAGTGAAGTTGATATACAACATTTAACATCCACACTCCTAAAAATACTTATATTTACAATAATAACAACAAACGCTTTTCCAAAACAATATCGGCAAAGCATATCCAACAAAAAGTAAACGTCTGAATCGATGTTAAGGGGGAAAGCTTTAACAACAAAGAAAGTTCATAAAAACAGTTCTCCTGTACAAACACATACACAAAAGTTGGCTGGATTTCAAGTCAAACATAATTCAGAGATCTTCAGGGCACATGACAAACTTGGACCATAGAAATTTCTAATAAATGTTTTAAAAGTGTTAAAAGAAATGTAAAAGTTCACATGTGACGGAATATAAAAATAGAAAAACAAAGTCACACAAAGCAGTCTCGCATGAAAGGTACAAAACTATACATAAGTTGGACTTAAATAATATTTACACCTTTAACCAATATCACTGTAAACCTTTGGTGACTTTTTGGTTTGCAATAGATTGCATAGATTTTTCTTATACTGTGTCCATCCTCTGCAGGCTTTCCGCAAATACATTCATTCCCTTCGATCATGTGAAACCCGCTTTCACTTTATAAATAAATATTCAACATGCAGGTTCACTAACACTAACACTGTTGTATAGGCCCCTTCGGACATCGTGTTGTTCTTCTTGAATCTTGCACACCTTGTATAGTTGTCAAGCTAATTGTCTGAAGAAGAGAAAAACATTTTTAGAAATCTTGACATTATTTTACCTCTCACTGCTAAAAAAAAACTTGGGAAAATCAAAACAGAAACAGAAGCTAACCTTCTGTTTCTGCTGAATTGTTTGATTGTCGCTGTTTTCCCGGAAAATTAACGAGAGTACAAGTGAGTTTATGCAACAGCGACCATTTCAGCTTGAACATGGGTCCATGAATTACATACCTGTGATGAATCTCCATACTTTTTTGATTTTTTCTGCAATAAAAAACAGAAAAGAAGTTGTCGACATGTAATATTAATTGCTTGAGAGTCACAAATAGTCTCAATATGTTCTCAACACAGTGTAAAATCAAATTAGTTTTGTAATTAGTCGTGATTTTGGGAAACAGTAACCTCGGGACAAGTTGTATGTTGGATTGATGTGTGGGCTGAAGCTCAGAGTTGAAAGACGATGGGTTATGATGAGAGTAAGTGTGACTGAAAATAAAGTGTTGCTCGGAAGACTGTCTATGTTTGCATTCCTTGCTTGTTGAGCTCACATTATGGCAGCGTTCCTTAAGCTACTAACCACACTGGGTGTGTCTGGCAAGGTCACAGGTGTCTGTGTCTATTTGATGACCTAAATGAACTCAGAGCAACACTGAACTTAGTGCGCGGTTGGTAACACTTGAAGAGGAAGTGAGCAGGTTGACTCAACCGCACAGTTGTGTGACTACAACTGTGGGAAGTGTATAAGAGAAATGCTCTGTAAGCTCTTGGTAAGTAAAACCCTTCTCCTTTTCCTGTCTGAGTTTGATGCTGATTTTTTTTTAACCAAAATAAATAAGAGAATGCTAATGTTGTTTGTTATTTCCAATTTGCTTCGGTGGCATACCTTTAGAGGAGGGAGGGCGAAGAGTTTTCCTACAAGGATGTTGATTTGTTCTCACCTCCGAAAAAGTGCATTACAATTGCTGACAGTAAAATTCCCAGGATGGCTCCCCCGAACACAACGAGACCAGTTCTACATCTGGGCGGAGTAGGAACTGGCGGGGTTGGAGACGGTTCAACTGAAACAACACGAAGAAGACAACAACATAACATCAAGTCCACCAGTTCAGTCTTCAGTCATTCAGGAAGTCATCTTCCATGCCATCATATTTGCTTGAGTCCATTGTGACCTTACCAGGACACTGTGGGGTGACAGAACATGTGTTGTTCTCCTTATACTTGCTGGAGGTGCAGGTGAATTGGACATTGCTCTGTGTGGTGTTGAGGAACGCTGCATGAACTGCAGAGCTGCCATGACAATCCTGTGTATTGATGTCGGTCGCATTCACCTGCCAGGTGAATTCAACACCTTGATCAGCTGAAGAACATCGCAGCACCACCCAACAGCCTCCATTTTCAGGTATAGAGGCGACTGTCTGTATGGTCGGCTTCTGGAGGCGTTCTGCGGGGGTTTTAATGGGAATTGTTGATTAGAAGTGAGGATATACTGTAGTCTATCCATTCAGCAGCCAAACATTTGTTTACGAAAAGGGTTATAGATAAGGGGGAAGAAATGAAGTCCCCATGAGACAGTTTAAGGAGTGCCATTTGCTTCGACCTAGTGACGTGTTTCCTGTAAAAACAGCAAGGTTTGAGGTTTCAGTTAAAGTAAGTGCTTACTTTAGCAACAAAGCTACTGGTATCTGTTTACCAGGAAACGCCTTAATCACCACGGTGCTGTAACCGTCCGTCTTTGGCCTCGGAGATCGCATACGGCCCCAGTCTTGGGGTGTTCATCGAGAAGCTGCCGATTATCATCTAGTTTGTTGGCAGCTACTTTAGCAACAAGTAAAGCTATCTGTCCAGAGCTGCTCAAAGTCGGACAGCGGAGGGAAAACCAGCCATATTTTCTCCATAAAACGCGACCCAGTTCCACCGAAATCACTGAATACAGTTATAAAGTTGTTTTTTGCACAGCAATCCGTGAGGTCCGGTTCCGAGCACACACTCATCTGGCAGCGTTCTTTTTTTTATACATCCGTGGCAGCGCCAGAAAATAAAGAAAGCGTTTATTGGACAAATAATAAATATACGTCCCTGCGTGCAGGATCAGTCATCAAGGTTTTAAAGGCGTTTCCAGGAATGAACAAACTTAAAATAAGATTAAAAATATCCACAAAACAGCTATTTTGCTTCTGTTGGGCCTGATACTGGATATATCTGTGATAAAAACACCTAAACAGTCATTTTGACTTCATGGGGACTTTAAGGGCTTCTATAACAATAAAAATACAATGAATGACAATATGACAAGTTACATTTGTGTCGGTCTTGAACGCTAGTGGCTCTTACCTGTCACTGTGAGCCTAATCTTGTTCGCACTGTCCTGTCCCGCTGTATTGTCAAGGTCTACACTGTATTCCATGGCATCCTGTCTGTGCAAGTTATGGATCGTCAAGTCACCTATTGAATTAAAAAACATTGAAGAGACATTGTAAAGTGAGAAATAAAATTAAGTTTGTTAACGCTGATAGATTTTGAAGTCATAGATTAGTCTTGTACCTGTGGTGGTGTTGAGACTGAGCCTCCCTTTATATCGATAGAACCGCTCAATGCTTTTCTTCCCATTGCGAGAAGTGGCAATCCAAGTGTTGTTTGGAAATATCGACCACTCAATTTTGGAAAGAGTCCACAATGGGTTGGCTCCTGAGGGCAAGGTAACGTTATCCCCAAGGTACCCAGAGACCTCTTTGAGGGATTCGACCAGTCCCACTGTGAAAACAATTTTAAAAGGTCAGATCAGGACAGATCTCTGAGTAATAAGCAGAGGAAAAGCAACACTTCCCCTAAACTGCTGATCTCTGGTGACACATTTGGCTCAGTAAGGTCACTGCAGCAATTATAGTGGCGCATTTATGCAGCAAAACTAAAAGCTGAAGTCATAAACTTGCTGCTGGTGACACAAGAGGAAATGTCTGAGGATTGATCAGAATGTATCCTTAAGGAACCTTGAATATCTGTAGCCACTTCCATGACAATCCTTCCTTTAGTTGTTAGATATTTCACTCTGAATCATAAATGTCAACCTCATGGTGGCGCAGGAGGTAAAGTCAAGTGGCGATCACAAAAGTCTGTAGGAGTAATCGTCTGGGAGCCACAGACAGAATTCAGGCAATAGTTGCCTCGATCGCAGTGGTGGATCAACTGTTCAGACCAACATTGCCAACAAAATGTATCAGGAAATGACGGCTGGATTGAGATACAAGTGAATACTGTATAATAACAATAATAATAATAATAATGCAAGTTCATATATAAGATGACTATCATGCTTGTGCGGTTCAGAGGGATGACAGATGGTGTCACGTTGTCAGACCACACGCTACAGATGCTTCCTGCTTTTGACTTTTCATGACAAAAAACGCTACCCTTCCTTTGACTTTCCTGAGAAAGACATTTTAACTGATAAGTGATTTTTCTTGAGCGACTTTAAAACCAAATCTTTTTAGCTTTTTTTTAAAAATAATAATACTTCCGGAGTATTTCTGCTTCAGGGAGCCAAGAAGTTACTTTTTCTGTTCTGAATTGTCATTTTAAATATTTCTAAGTGTTTGAAAGTTTGGCACATCTTATCTACGGTATTTTCTGTCAATGAAAAAGTGGACTTACCTTGCAAAATGGTAATAGTGATGACTAGTAATCTCATTGTTACAAGCGACGAGAGGAGCAGAGGAAGCCTTTTGAAACTTCCTTTTTGGTTTTGTCTTTTTTTTAATGACACGATACCACGTGCGTCGAGACCAACCCATATTTCACAACTAGCACTGTCAGGCTTTGGTAAACCTGGTCAATTGCACATTTCTGCCAGTCATTCTCACCTGATCAGCCAACTCCACTCACCTGTTCTCATCCTCATCACCAATCAACCAAGTATATATACCCCAGCCTCACAGACACTCATTGCCAGATCGTTCTTCACCTCATGCAGGACTCTCCTGCACTTTCCTTCGGCCTGATTACCTGTTGCTGACCTCACCTGCCTCCTGTCCCCGGCTTTGAGAGTTTCTGCTGCTTCTTTGAATACTTTTTTCGCATTCGATTATTAATCATGGATGGTCTTCCAGGTATGACTATATATTTGGGTGATCAATTCTATGCACACATTTTAACATATCCAGTTTTACCAAAACTTATTTTGAATGAAGTTGCCAAATGTATCTTCCTCGAAAGAAAAGCCCAGGTACTTTTTGGGCATATTTTCTGTGGATCGGTGTAAATTCAGGATACAGGATTGAGTTGTTTTTCTATTTCGTAGTGTCCATACTTGTAATATTTCATGGTATTTTTTTTTTTCTCTTCTGTTTGGTACATTCCAGCTAATGTTCACAAGTGGTTGCATGGTATATATTAAGAGTTTTTTTTTTTACACCACGTTATCTTCACATACACCCACTCGAGTGTCGCTTCCTGTCTAGAAGAGCAGAACGAAATGACGGAGAAACTCATGATAACATATGACTCACATGGGGAGGGGGGGGAACAAACTTCTCATAAGATCATTTATTAAAAACCTTAGTCCTAAAAAAAAAACAAAACAGTTTAACAGTAAATAACAATCTTCATCAGAAGTGTTAGTTTAGACTGACTACAACAAAGTGATCCATAGAAAAACACGAAAATATAAAACTGTATTCAAATGTACATGTAAACTGCTCATCGGTGGCACAACAATCTATCTGTAGTGTCAAAAGGACTTTTTTTTTTGAGTGGCAAAAGACACACGTGCAAACATATCAACCCATGGCCGGATTAACCTGCTGAGGACGCCTGTTGAACCCCAGTACATACGGCAGCTTCATTATATCTCCAGAAACACACTAGTACTCTAGAAGTGGAACGATTAATCAGTTAGTTCAAAGGAAAATACTGGATAATAAACATAAAATATCTTTTGGGCTGCGTCGCAATTTAAAAAAACAACAACTTTATTTTGAAATAAGGATAACTCCACCCATTTCACACATTGGGGTGTTTGCAGGTCTTGGGGAGTACTACTAAATATATGGAAAAGTAGTATAACACCTCGTGTGGCTCCAGAGGAAGCTGCATGTAATCTGATAAATTACCTCCGGTGATGTCAATCAGTTGCTAAGTTGCATTGTGGGTAATGGTTCTGGTTCTACTGTATCGACTTTGATCATTTCTTTTCAAACTGTCCATAATGAGTCCAACAGTGCAAAGCTAGACCAGTGGACTGCTTTTCCAAAGTTGGTGCCTACATTACCCACAATGCAACTTAGCCACAAGTTGACCACTTTAGCAGACCAGACACTTTGCAATAATATCAAAGACAGTAAGTAACATAAAGCTGCCAAAAAGAAGCACATTGTCAGTACTTGGTTATGTTGAGCTGCAGCTCTTCAAGTCCAATTCAAAGCTCACATGTGAGCCAGTGTTACTGGACAAAAACACATTTCTGTGGGTGGAACTGCAGAAAAGAGAAGTAATCTGACCAAACCTGAGCAGGAAATTATACAAACATGTTCATGAAATATTCAGTGCATCAAATCCATCCAGTGTATTTTACTTCATACTTTTAGTGGGAGGTACACCTGTCCACTTTGATACAGTCAGTGACGCCAGTCAATGTCGGAAAGGTGACAGGGCCGGGCTTTTTTTTTTCTCTCTTTCCATTTATAACAAACAGGAACTTCAAGTTGAAAAGTTAAAGAGAAAAGAGAAGTAACATTATCTCTGACGAAGACAGAAGGAAGCCCCTCAATTCTGACGTATGAAAACGGTCAGCTGTACAGAGTTCCTGCAACCCACCATTTTTTTTTTTTCTGGGTCGGAATCAACTTTTTTCGCATTTTGTTAAAATCTGAATGATGGTGGTGGGAAAAGGTCTAAAGTCCAAGTCCTGCATGGGTATATTCTCTTTAAAAATGCTGCATGAATTACAAATGTGGCTAAAATCCTATAGACTTTTTAACCAAAGCATTAAAGGTTTATCAAAAGATGCTTTTTATTAAATTTGTAGTGAAATACTACAGAAAAATAGCCCTACTTCTTCAGTATTGTGGGACTTTGAAGCAGTCTGCAGTGCATTATCAAAGCTTGACAGTCAGCACTTCAAGGCAAGTCTGGTTTTATTTTTGTCACCAGAGCTCAAAAGGGGAACAAGGTCTGAGGTGGGGTATTCCTGCTTCTTTGTCTTTTGTTTTGTTTTGGTTCATGATATCTTAGCCATGTCCCCTTTACATATTTGGGTGTCATGCTTAACAACAAATAAAAACCTGGAAAAATATCTACGTGATACCAAAAGGTATAAAAAGATACCCTGAAAGCACTATAATTAGTATCACCATCCTCCTGCTTTCCACTGTCCATTATTCATCTGCCTCCTCCTACACGGATGTCTCTGACTGGAGCTTCATGACAAACTTGTGACTTTTGGGGTCGATGAATTCCTCGCCCAGGCGCAGGAAGGGGAGTGGTGTCACCGTGACAACCAGGGAAAAGTCGAGGCGTCTCAGGGAGAAGACCTGGCCTTGACGTAGAGCAGCTGTCACTGGCTCCTCACTCACTAGCGTCCACTGGCGCCCCCTATTGCTGCTGTCAAGGTACTGGAGCGTGGGGCCTGGGCTGAGGTAAAGCTCAAGGAAAGCCTGAGACACAAGAAAAATATGTGTAAATCAGCTTGTCATGAATATGTATGTTATGTTGTGTAATGTAATATGCTCTAAAACACTCAGTAAAAGTTTGGTGTAGTTGTGAGAGATTATTACGTCATTTTAATGTTTATTTTTCATTCATTAATCACTTTATAATTACTGACGTGAAAGGGCAAATGTAATAGGTTAACATGGAGTGTGTAGTGTGGCAGGAGCTGCAATGATCAAACTGATCTTTCAAGGTTTGAAAATGTATTTTTCCCGCTCTAGGAAAACACTGTAATCACAGTTTATAGTAAACATGATCAATTCAGGTGAGATGACAGCTTGAAAAAAATGGGAAAAATCGGGGTAAATGCAAAAAAGTTTCATAATATGCAGACGATGCACCCATTTTCTATGAAGATTTACAAAAAAATGATACAAAAGACACATAAAACCTAAACTAAAAGCTGAAATAAATATCGAACTAAAAACAAATGAGATAAAGGATAAAATTAAATATACATAAACATACAACACAAATAAAATCAAATGAAAAAAACAACTTAAACACATCTGCGATTAATTGTATTACTAACTATTACATTAATCCTGATTATTGCGATAACCCATTTATCAGTTTGAGTAATATTGAAGAAAAAACCTAAATACTCTCAATCTAGTTTTCCGACATGTTAATAATTACTTGCTTCTCTTTCATCACTGACAGTAAACTGAATATCTTTTAGGCTATTGACAAAACTAGACATTTTAGGACATCACTGATTAACATTTTTCTCCATTTTCTGACCTTTAATAGACCAAACAAATAATTGATAAATCGCAAAAATGATCTTAACGTGAATCCACAGTTCATGTAATCAGATGCAGCCCTACACAGAACTGCAGTAAAATGAATGAATAGTGGTACTACCCTCCTTACCTTGGGCGTCATGTTGTGTGTGATGCAGAACTGCAGGTGGTTGATGATGCTCTCCATAGTATGGTAGGACTGCTGCCTGGTCGCTCGGAGGTACTTCTGCATGGCTCGTGCCATGGGGGCAAAGATGGCTTGGGCCGCCTCCCTGGGGTCCATCACCTCCCGCGGATGTTTGGGAGAGGTCGCGGCCTCTTCGTCCTGGTGACGCTTAATGTGGGTGAAGGCTTCTTCTACTGCCACCACCAGCCTGGGAGGAGAGACAGGAGAGTGAGACACTGACTTTGATTTACAACTGCCGACACTTAACTACAGACAAGGTATTTCTGTCCTCGCCTGGCTTTGCGTTTGCGGACCCTCCGCTCCATCTCTGCCTCCTCATAGTAGTACTCGTTGTGGGAGTTGTCTCTTCTCCGAGCGGCAGCTGCGATCATGGTTCTCGACTGCCCTGTAGAGTTATTGGTGTTGTTCTCTGTAGACAGAAACACTGATGTGAAGGACAAGCTATACCTTATCTAAATTGGTAATCCAATTTTGGATACAATCCAATGCAGATCATCCAGGTCATGTCAGCAAAGACTATACTAATTTTCTCATTTTTAAGGGGCAGTTTTTGTATTTCAGGTAGATTTTGTCAGCAGCCAGTTATCACTTGCTTTCCACCCTGTTAAGTGTATTATAGGGATTGTTCTGATACAGAGTGGGCTGAATGGAACAGGTTAAAGATGAAATATTGAACACAAGGTCATTTTACCTTCCCCCAAATTGTAGACCTTGAAGGCAGACATCTTTTTGGAGAGGATGGACTTGGGCAGGTTGAGCAGAGCGGGGTTATTGACCGGAAAGTCAGTGTAGTACTGGTCGAGGACCCACACCGCTGCCCGCTGAATACTGTGTTTCACAAGACAGAGGAAGTAGAAACAGTTCTTCTCTTAAACTGGCAGATTTCAAAACGAAGAGCTGTTGTCAGAATATATCACCTGTGACAACATGACAGATTCATGCCCAGATACAAACATGTAGGAAAAGGAAGTGGTGAACCATTTGAGGCAGAAACAGGCTCTCCTACTAGACTGCATGCAACAGAAGCAAAGTCTGTTGTAATGTGGGCTAATGAGACCAAAATGACAATAAAAACAGAAAGTTCAAAACATGCAGTATATAGCAGCTATAGTATGCAGGGTTGTCAGCATTCATTTTGTCAGGCAATCTGTGCTCATCCAAAATGATTGCTTTGTTTATCTCTGTGCAAGAATTCTGACAATTGGTTCCAGCTCTAATGAGCCTGCTGCCATCGCAACCCGACCCCAGATATGTGGGCGACCATGGATGGATGGATGGACGGAAAATGAAAACAAAGTAAGAAATAAAATGAAACATAATTTAAGTATGAATAAGACAATCGACTGACCTGAGACAACCCACGTTGTAGAAGTGACTCGCCCCATCTGCTGTCCTCACCACCTTCAGACAGAAAGCAGGCTGCAGATGTCTGACCTCCAGTAGCACCAGGGCCAGGTACTGAATGAACAGCAGCGCGTCCACCAGAGATGCTGCATATCCCACAATCCCCCTGTAGTCCGTCTCCCTGGGCTCCAGCACCCGAACCCCGTAGAAGAGCCAATAAGATGCCACAAAGAGGAAGACCAATGCCAGCAGCAGACAGCGGAAGATGAAGAAGCGTGGTAGAGTAGCTCTGGGTGGGCGGAGAAACAGCGCCCAGGTGGAGATGAGGAGGATCAGGAGCTTGAAGGCCAGAGAAATGTAAAGGCCCTCACATGGTGTACCACAAGGTTCCAGCGTATCCCTCCACAGGAGCTGTGGGAGGGCCAAGAAGGCCAAGGGAGTGATGAGCGCAAAGAGGCCCAGGACAGCACCCAACGCTGGGCCCAAGTAACGGCGGCACTCGAGCGGCGAGGACTCCTCAAGGTCCTTAGAGATCCGTGTCAGGTCCTCGTTGGAGATGCTGTCCACAGAGGTGCCAGTGACCACTGTGGTGGTCTCGCCCCAGTTGTCATCCTGTACAGAGAGGACAGTGTTGGTGATACATGGTAGAGCACAGGGGGTTTAAAGCCCCCTCCAAGTGTCATTTAACACTGTGTTCATCTGATTTTAAGGGGCTACGAGCATGATTTGTGACATCACAAATAGTTTGGGTCATCCAATCTGTAACTAGTAACCTTGGCAGCCACAGTAGTATTGGAGAATATTTATATCTGCCTTAACATGTGTGGAGAGGATGTTTTAAATTTTAACTCTGACCCTGTCGTCTCCTCTAGTGGACTCCGCGTCCAGCATCGACTCTGCAGGAGTCTGGATGGTCACCGATTTGTCTCCACGGATGCTGATGTCGCGACTCTTTGAGCGATGCCTCTCCCTCCTCTCCCTGGAGAGAAAGACAAAGTGCGACAGGTCAGGGATGGATTTCAAACTTTCTGTCCTGGCAGGTTATATACTATCATCGAGTCAGGGACAGGATTATTTATAGAGCAAAATAAAGACGAAACAATTCATTAAAAAACAGGAAATTAAAGATCAAGAGTGTAGGATTTAGCCGCATCTAGTGGTGTGGTCTGACGACGTTAACTTGGGCTCTGGTTTCAGTCTAAACAATTAAATCGATGAAATAAGTGGCAGATAATGAAAATGATATTGGTTGCAGCCTTGAGAACAATCTGTGGTCGTCTACCTGTGTTTTCGGGAGCTTCGTGAGTGGGACGACTTGTAGGAGTAGCCCGAGTACGTCGACTCGTTGTCCATGTCGGAGGCTGGCGGTGGGCGGGGTTTCCTGGCCCCTCCTGCCCCCGAGCCGCCGCCTTTCTCCCAGACCACGCCCAGCTGGCTCTTGCGACTGCTGATGGACTTGGAGGAGAGGGCCAGAGGGAGGCGCAGCAAGTCCACTTTACTCCTGAGGGAATCTATCTTGGAGGCCTGTAAAAAAAGACAGAGGGCGGGGATGGGGGAGGAAGATGAAGACAAATGACAGAAATGGTTAGTTAGGAAGGAGAGAGCAGAAAGAGAAATGAAGACTGAGAGGGAAGGGCGAAAGATAATTTGTCATCTCAGACAGAGAGTAAAAGCATCTCAGAGGGAATCGTACCAAGCAACAAGAAGAGAGACAGCATTGTTGAAATGTTGGCACTCCGCGGTGTGTGAAAGTGTCTGCATGTGTGCTTTCAGCGGCGCAGGACGTAGCTGGGCCCATTCTTCCGCTTTGAGGGAGTTTTTATGAGCAACTCAAGTGATTTGGCCCTGAGTGTGTTCTGAGCCAATAAAAGGACAATTACGCCAGCTTCTATTCTGGGCTACGAGTCTCCGGTGTGCAGACATGCAGGAGCGGAGCATCGGATCAGCTCTGGAAATGTTCTAGTTTAGACATGAGAGTGGCTCAAACAAAGCAGGGTGTGTCATTTTTTTACAAATAAATTAAGAATAAAAAGATGCTTTCTTTGCGCTGGTTTATCCCGATTTTTTTGCAGTATTTTTTTTTGCTTTAGGTCCGTTTGTGATACATACTCGCCCGGACGCCACATTCCCCAACTGTCCCCTGCGGTGTCCAAGGGCAACCGAGCTTAACTACTACAATGGGGATGAATGGGAGGCTATTGGTGAGAAAGGACAGGAGGGGGGTAGTTACACAGCAACCAGAACATCAACTTTACACCCCCTCCTCTCCTTCTCCCTCACACACACACACACACACACACACACACACACACACCTCGGAAGACAGAAAAAGACGAGGCTACGATTCTGACTTGATTTTAACCTCATCTTACTCTGAGAAATGTACGGAAAATGATCCTGAAAGGCCTATCCCAGTCCCGCCCATAGTAAATCCCAAGCTGTTGTTTGGAGCAGATATGGTTTTAAGCTGATTTTCCCCCCTAAGCTGTCAGGAGCTCTGTAAGTGCTTCTGGCATTAGATCTATAGGATGTTTAAACACACGGGATTATTAATTCATTTTTTTTTATGTTTCTTGCCTAAAACATGCCCCTTTTAGCTGGAAAACAATGGGTCCACATCATATAGTCTTAAATGGTTCAAATTTAATAAGAATATCACTGAAAATGAGCACTTAACACATGTTTCTGTCAGGAAATATTCAGGCTCCTGGCAAAAAATGCCCATGTTGTGACCATTTTGTCTCCCTGCCTGAAAGTGACAAGGGCAAACACTCGTAATAGTTCTGTATTTCTTTATTTAAACTAACTTTATGCATATACGTTTTTTTTTTAATGCGTAGGTGGGAAAAACAGCCTAGTCAAAGAGCAAAATGCATGAAACTACATAAATTTGCATAATTTCCAAGTTTATGGCTTTAAAAGAAACTATATATATACTATATATTTGTAATCTCGCTGGATACATGATGCTTCGATCATCCGGAGGCTGGTGTGTAAGTGGCTCAGTAGAGAGAAGAAAGGAGAGAGAGTGGGTCACTTGTCAACACAGTCACTCATTGGTTGTTGTGGGCTCTAGGGCGGGCATATGAACTCATATCTGCTCAAATGAGCTGTCAATCAATTTTTTTTTTTACCATTTTTTCACCATTTAATCATGGAATACTGTGTTGTGGACTAAAAATGTTGCTGAAATGTATCTACTGGACATTTGGGAACACGAGAAGTCAGATTTTGTTGGAATTTGATGCACCACTGAAACACTCATACACTTTATTGGTGAACTGGCGAAACTGCGTTTTTGGCAAAACTGCGTGCATGCTTGTGCGCTTGATTGTACCTCGCCGGTGTTGGTTTTTTGTTTTCTTTTAATCTTGAAATGGTTTGCATGAATAGAATCACGAGAATTTAGGCTTACTCACTATGTGTGGCGTTCGGCTATTTGTTTAGCTCTGTTTGTAGCTGCGGAGCTTATTAATCAATGATCATATTTCTCAATTTTTCTACCAGTATAATCTGTTTTTGTTCTTTTATGTTTTCCAACCGACAGAACACGGGGATTTGTTCCCCTCCAACTAGGTACTTTCCGAATTGGACGCAGATCAAACAGAGTCTCAATCTAATAACAAATCTCCTCACGCTCTCAATTTGTGCCATGACCTCTTGCGTCCGTCTTCCACATTAGAGTTGTCAGTAATGGCTCGCATGTGATTCAAACATGGACTGGGATTGTTTGCAAGCAGATACATTAGTAGGCCGTACTCAAAAGGAGCTTAAAATGTATTGCAATTCGAAGGATCTATACTGCCTCGGAGAGTTTTTTTGGATCCTGGGGTCAAGATCTGACGCAGTGTCGTCAGTCATGAAGGTGCAATCAGAAATTTGAAGAATGATGTTTTGATATTTGTATTTAATAGATTAGAGAGACTGTAGCTTTATGTGATAAGAAGGCCCAGCTCCAGTTTGCCGGAAAGCAGCAGAAGGCAGTATTCTATGGTAGCCCTGCACTGCCAGACTAATTTGCAAATGCTTATTAGTCCGGTCCCTTTCATTTCATTTTACGATTTTCAAGGTGCCTCTGGACCAACAACCAATCAAAGCAATGGACAGTTATGTAGTGCTAAGCGACACATGCAATTAAGTGCCATTTTGTCTGTTTTCAAAAAATGGTGCCCTGGTCACAAACTATAGCTTAAAGTTGAGCCAAAACGGAAGACGGAGTGTCATTTGCTTCTGCATATTTAGGTGTTTCCTGTAAAAGTGGTCAGGCAGGGAGGGACTGTAGCCAATAGCGTTCGCACTGAATGTGAGTTACGCCCCCTGACATACAGCTACATGTCAAGTGGACTGCCGTATAGGCCAATTAAGAGATCAGAGGGCTGGCCAAACACGAGCAGGACCTAACGCAGCATCCAACGCTGACGGCTGCCAATTTGACGACAAGGATTCAGTACCGAGGTGGTCTTCTTGCCGGGTTTTAGCTCCTGGCAACCTGGGGTCTAGTCAGCTAATAGGGCCGCTAACTTTAGCTGCATGACTAAACAAGCAAGCGGTATCTGTCCAAGTCCGTAAACCACCTCGGTGCTGGATTCCTGGTTGTTAAGCTGGCCACAGTGGGTCTTGGAATTCGTGTTCGGACCCGACCAGAAACTCTGAACAGGAGTAGGGGGCCAGACGCATCTGCCAGAGCAAATAAAACACTGATTTGTCTGTTTCCCAGGCTAGTTTCACAGTATAATGATACCAAACTGATCTTTTTGGCAGTCGGACTAAACATTCTTTTTGGTATAAGCCAAACTCTGCTCGTCATCCTAAACACACCAGCTGCACTGACAGGCTTGTGAGGCTAGAGGAGAAATGAATGCAGCTGAGGAATCCTGGAGGAAAGCCTGATGCAGTCTGCAAGAAACCTGCCAATTGGGAGATTTGTTTTCCAGCATGAAAATGAGCTCAAGCGTGAAGCCAAAACTACACAGGAACGGCTGGACAACAATGTTCATGTCCCGGAGCGGCTGACGAGACAATATAACATTTAGAAAAACAAGATTCATAGAACCTGTACAGGGGAAAGCAGCTCTCTAAATGTTTTAAAACAGGGAGAATATTCTAGGCCATCGTCACGTCATCTTGTCAGACAGAGCGCTCTCCTTACTGTCTGGGTAAAAATGGAAGTCACATTGACCTGAGAGCCCAGATTCTCTCGTGGCAAAACTGATCTCTGGGACTCAACAAGACTTTTCCACGAACACAGACCGAGTGTGTATCGGTCAGATATGGGATTTTAATCTTACTTTTGTTTAAATGTATCTTGCATTATTGCCTCAGACGCATGGTGGCGGCCATTAGTTAGCCAGGGTTGTATATTTAAGAGGCATAGATGACAGGATGCTACAACTTGCAGAAGTGGAAAAGCTGGTACGGCCATCTCTTTATAACACTACAATCAATAACATACTAACTGCAACTATAACAACTGGGAAAATCTGTCGGGTCTGCGTAAGATCACTCAGATTATTATAGAATATTAAAGGCCAGTGACTAGAAAAGGATATTGGACAATCTGATTAATTTGTTATTACAGGTACCAATACCACAAACTGTTTCCAGTACCCGTTAGTACTGGTACCAAAATTGGCAGAACTCCCAACCCTACCTCTAACTCCTTCCTTCCTCATGAAAAGAAAATCAATCAACCAACCAACGAAAAACAAAACGAAGCAAAAATATCCCACCAACCAACAAAAATCAAACAAAAGCAAAAAAACAAACACACAAAACAAACGTAAAAAAACGCTTACCAACAACAACAACAACAGAACAGAAGCTTAAAAACCAAATTCTAAATAAACAAAACAAAAAACCCAAACCACCCAACCCAACAAAAGAAAAACAGAAACCAACAATGACAAAACAAAAAAAAATAATAAAATTGTTTGCAGGTTTCTGTAGATGTCCACAACTCACAGATTTAAAACGACATCATCGTGCCATCAGAACACCAGCTCTGTCTCTGAGACGGTCAATCCCATCGACCCCACTGACGAGCCTCTCCCACTGTAATCAATCCACCACTGATCGATTTACACTGGACTGCATGTTCAGTATCATCTGGATGTGAGAGGATCCATGTGCAGCGTGGAGGATGTTTTTCTCCATCTCTGCTGAGGCTGATTCATTCAGATATAGTAGTTGTACTTTATCTTTAAACAAGTCAGATCTCTCAACTCTGAAGAAAACTGAGGAGAAGCTAGTAAGATACGTGAAATGTTTCTCTCTACTTCTCATGTGTGGATGAAACATCTTGTTGAATTAGGGCTAAGCAGCCTGGGTGGGTGGCTCCTGGGGGCCTCCAGGCCTCAGGGTGGCAGTGGGCCAGCGAGGCGTGGCTGTGGCTGCTCCCTCAGAGCTGACTCCTGCAAACAACCCAGGCGCAGGCTTCGAGGCCTTTACACGACAAACACGCACACTCAGCATGAACCAAAGCTCGTGATAACTAGCGAGCGAAAAGTGCTCCGAGGACGCGCGGTGGAGACACAGCGACTCAGTGTTGGGAGACAAAGCCGAACACACCCACGATGAAGTGCTGCCTCTGTGAGCAACAGACTGGTGTCCGCACCGCAAACTCGACTCACATGCGTGAGAGCGGGGCGCTGTGCAGTGATCCATTTGGCACAGACCGTGCGTAAAAGTGCAACATGGATTTTAAAAAAAAAGAAGGGGAAAAAAAATGGATACGCGTTCACATTGCGCTTCTGCCACCTCATCAGTCCTGGCAGACGGGTGAAGGTGGACAGATAAAGACATAAAAATGTATTTGTGGAAAGAAAGTGGTGCATTTACGGTGTTCTCACGTCAATGTTCAGACACAAACAGCACATTTTACCCAGAATTCCTGCAGGGTACGTCTTACCTTTCTATCCCAGAGGGAAAAAGCTGCAGCACAAAGAGCCGAGCGTTCCCAAACAAAGTGCCTCCAAACGCTCCAAAATCACTTTCTCCAGTCTCTCGTCCGCCCGCAGCCTTCACGCTCACCCGCAGCCAGAGAGACCGCGTTCCTGTGCGTGGCCGCCGGTTATTTCGTTTGGTTTCTCGGCTGGAAATTAGATCTCAAGTCGAAGCGCCGAAGCCGCACAAAAGGCAGCGACACGCTCCTCATCCCGGCTCCACATCTGCTGTGTGGCGGAGCCCCGCTGAGCTGAGCAGCGCTGAGAGGCTCCGTGCGGACATCCAACACCGGCAACGTCACGTTAGAGGGAGCACAGTCGCAGCTTCCGGTGGGGATTTTTCAAAATAAGACCCATTGTTTTCAAATGAAATTATGAGATAAAAGTTGAACATTTTCACAGAATTTTTAATCGCTATTTGACTTTTTATTGAATAGAAGAAAGTGATAAAAGACAATTTAATAATAACATAATTTGACCATCAGATGAAGACAGACCTGTATACGTTCAACATTAGATATGATGAAAAGGTTATTGGATGTATTGTAAATAAAAATATAATTGTTTTATTAAGTTGTTTAATAAAGAAAAGCTTTTGCTTCTGGCTAGGTTCAGAAGAATGTTTATATATCTCCTTATACAATTATTATTTAATATTTTATGTATTTGCATGCGAACAGTAGGAAAACGCTGAATTTCTGCTTTATATTTATACTTTTACTCCAAGATTCCTAGTTTTTCACTTATTCCTTTACAAACTCTGTGCTTTTATTTTGAAGCCAATGATACTTCATTTCCGGTCACATTCTTGCTGTGGTAACTGTGCTCGACAGTGAGCTTCACTGAGCATGAAACAGTATTAAACCCATATTTTCCCTTTTCTTTGACTCCAATACTCAGTCTTAGCTGATATGGTGCTATTTGAATGTTTTTCCCTCTTTTAACACAAGTTGTAATATACTGATCAATAGTTTGTTCTACTCTGACCCTCCTCATCATCGTTTAGCGCCATCTGAAAACATGTTGCCGTTCATTTCTGAGCAATTCCTTTCAAATTGCTCAACTCAGACATGTTGTATATCTCTAAAATGCTTAATTTTTGTTTGAAACAACAACAAATGGTGACAATTAAAGTCAAAGATCAAACACTCAGAATCCACATCATGCATTTTCTTTATCCAGTTTCTTTTTAATCTCACAAAACACATGAATCTGAGACATGAGCTCGTTTTTTTTCCTTCTGTGCAGCTAAACAATCTCACCAATTTTAAAAACAAGGGAGAAGAAAATAATTTATACATCCTTTTTTTTTAATCATATCTACAAAAATAAAATCAAATACGAGGACTAAGGCTTTACAGAAAAAAAATTAACATATATAAAACAAGTGGGTCTGATTTCTATATTACATGAGTGAACAAAATTTCTTTTTTTTTCTTTAAAAAAAAAAAAAGACACAAAATAAAAAGACAATGAGATGATAGTTAAAGACGTGTTTATGCATACAGTAGTTTGCACCGTGCAGGGAAGTTTGTGCAACAATTTTTTTTTCTTTTTTTTTTAAAAGGAATCAGTTACAGCTTTTTTTGTATGTTTTTTTCTATAGCCGGTTAGGGCCACAACGCTGACGTCAATGTACAAGATAGTATGAAAAAAGTAATCATGGAAGATATAAAGAAACTGAAGTGTAGAGGTAGAAATTGGAGATGAAAAATGCTGGAGTTAGAGGAAAGAAGAGGAGATGCATGGAAAGAGATTTTTGTCGAGGAGAAGAAGAGATTCTGATTCAACCAGCTCAGATGTTCAGTGTTCAAACTAAGGAATCTTTTTTTGTATTTTCATGGAAAAACACGAGCTAGTCTGAGATGCTTAAAAATCAGAGTTGTTCCCTTCAACACCTCTGAAGAACGGAGGCTCTGAGGGGCAAATAAGGAAAAACAAATTCACAAGATTTAGTCTGATCACATTTTTTCCCCCTCCTTTTAGTGTGATTTATGACTTCATTAATTTTACTTTTTCATCCGTGTAAACAGACAAAAGAAGAGAAGTTTTGGAAGTTGAAATTAGTGTTTGTTTACCAGGATAACATTTTTTTCTCTCTCTTTTTACATTTGTGTTTGTTGTTGTCATACTTGTTTTGGCCACAAGAGGATGAAGTGCGCCCACTACGTTTTCACGGATCCCCCAACTCTGCCTCTGATTGGCTTACACCGACATTCTTACCCTAACCAAAGTGTGCGCTTCAGCCTCTTTTGGCCAAAATGATACTGACAATTTTTTCTCTACTTCCCAATCACAGCTGGAAAAAAGTAACTTAGAAAAATGATTCCTGCATAAACTTTTTCCCACTAATTTTCACAGATGGAAAGAAATAAAATGAAAAGCAGAAAAACTATTCTTGCAAAACCTTGTTCTCAAGTCATAAACAGAGATAAAACAGTGTAGATCAGACTTAGAAACTGGATCATCAGAATTTTGTTTTTTCCACTTGCCTCTTTGCCTCTCAGAGCTTCCGTACTGAAGAGATATTTCACTTTGGTAGAACATTTTTACATTTTAGCACAAAGTACTCAAGCTCATACAGCTGCTAAAACTAGCTCTCATTTTAAGCTGCAATTCATTTTTTTGTTCATATCCAACAGCCAAGTTGCACGTCTCATCGACGCATCTCCCGTGTGTTTTTGGCTAAAGAGTGAAAAGCTTCCACCAGGCAGTGAAATATCGTTTTCATTGTGGAATCAGTGGCTGGTAGATTGTAAATTGGCTCTTGGTTTGGTTCAATGTGGTAGTGTTTTTGTCAGTTTTGAAGCTGGTAAAGAGGCTGGGTAGCTCACTAAAGCGCTCCTAGTTAGTATTTGAAACCAGCTCAAATAAAATTCAGTCCAGTGTGATTCTGCCCAGCTTGATATGAGAACGGAAGAGAAAAAATACAATTAAACTGGTACAAGGAGAAGCTCTTTCCTCGTTACAGTTTACATTTTCGGTCATCTGTGTTAGAATTAGTTCAGGACAGATGGAGCTTGAGAAAAATAAGACAAGCACTTGGCTTTAGTGTCAGTCTTTGCTGGTTACACGTGCCTCAACCAAGGCGTACAAAATATTTAATTACTTCTACATATGATCCAAAAATAGTTAAAGGAATAGTTCCACATTTCAGAAAACAAACTTATGTGCATTCTTACAGTGTTAGATGAGTAGATCGGTACTGCTGTCATGTTTAGTACGTAGCTGGAACGAGCCGCTGCTTAGCTTAGCTTTACATAAAGACTTGAAACGGGGAAACAGCTATCAATATCTGCCTAACAGCCCTTCTGAAGCTGATTAACACAATATATCTCATTTGTTTAATACCAACAATACATTGTGGTTTTTTATGAGAAACTAAGAAGGTATAATGTCTTAACTGGTGAATTTAGAGTCACTGGTAGGTGTATTATTTAATCTTTAGATCCCTTTTACACTGAAACCCCCCCACCCACTAACATCAGGCTTTTGTCTTCAATGGGAAAGGGTACAATCAGCATTCATTCACAGCTCCAGCTACAATCAGCAGTGTTGAAACATGACTTGATGTGCTAACATTCGCCTTCGCCCGTTTTGTGGCATTATGCTGTGACATGTCCTGATGTTACGGACACTGTTTAATCGGTGTTAAAGGAGCACTATATAGTTGTGAAGAAGAAATTCAAACTCTGAATTTCAATGTTTCCAATATTAATGGGGTAATAACACAAACTCAGATTTTTTACAAGCTGTTCTCAGAGGAAAATAAGGTCCCCAGAACAGTGGAAGGGTCCGCCGAATATAGACAAAGTAAAACAGTATGAAACTGTGTTGTCCTTTAAGGTCAGTTTGTTTATTCAGTCATGAATACCAAGAGTTTGTTTATTTAGTTTGTTTGGGCATAAAATAATTTATGTCAATGACAATTTCTCTTCTGATTGAAAAAATTTTCCTCAAAATTACATAGTGCACCTTTAAAGAACTTCAGCAAGAGAGTTACAGGAATTGGTGATATAAAGTTAGGTATCATCTGCATACAGAATAACAACTTATGTCAACCTCAAGTCTGAAAGAGAAACTCAAGTGAAAGATCTTAAAAATAAACTATTGTAACTTTGACTCTGGTCTTCATGCCAGTACTAGATCCCTGCTGGCTGCCCAATCAGTACAGCGCTTGTGCAAATCTCTGAGATATGAAAAGTGAGATGGATCACTTGTTTGCTACTTCCATCATCAGCTGCGGGGAAAACGTGTGACTAACTCTGAATAAGTTTTAAAGTCTTCTGGATGCAGTCTGATGAGGTATTTGATGCTTCTTTCCACTGTTCCCTGTTTTCTAGCTTGTTCATGACCTTGAATGTGACACACCAGAAAAAAAACAGACAGGTAAACTTGTCTACTGTCAATAGGAAAGAAGTCACTTCCCTGTTTTTAGAGGGTTTACGTGCACTTAAAAACCCTTCATATGCACAATAATTTTGTTGTACAAATGGTGTAAGACAGAGCCAGGCTAACTGATTCTCCCTGTTTCCAGTCTTTATGCTAAGTTAAGCTAAGAAGCTGCTGGGGATAGCTTTGTATTTACAGTACAAACATGAAAGTAGTATCGATCTCTGCAAATAAGCGCATTTCCCATAAGTCAAACCATTCCTTTAAATTAATTTTTCCTTCTTCCAACTGTGCTGCGATCACAGACCAGTTGCATATAGCAGTTATCATTTTGACTTGGACCATGTGCGTAAACTTGAGTTTGGAAAATTACATTTTACAAAGCTTTCCCCAGTAAATATAAGTTGTTCTGTGCAAGGAGGGGGTTTGTGTCTCTCTCTGGAAAGCTACTTGGTAAAGAGCACAATTCTTTAAATGGCTTTGGATATGGGCTACATGGATATAAACACTTTGCATGGTATGACCGTTGTGATGGGAGAAGGGATACTTTGCTGGTTCACAGTATTTACCGTGGTATTTACACGCATGACACACCGGAGAGAGGGGCTAAAGGACGCACAGTCAAACCCTAAAGTGTAGACAGGCAATGTCAGCGGTGATATTTGGCAGCGGCTCGACTGAATGACAAACAGGTCTTCGGTGAAAATTCAAGTTTTAGTTTGAATCTGTATTTGTTCTGTTTCCACTCGCTCGTCGTCAATGTTGCCCGTCTTCAACCACAACCCCCCCACCAAAATTCTCCCAAATGTCACCCTAAACAACTTCACATGGTCAGAACAGCTGTGTGAATCCACTGAGCTTTGAAATCGCTGAGATCCCTGTACGCCTCTGAAGCAGCGCCGAAAATAAAAACCTGCCAGCATTTCAGTAGTAAACAGCGCAGTAGTGTTTCCAGAACTTAAAAATGAACATGAACCACGCAGTGATCAAAATGTTGCACCGATGCTTCCAAGCAGCAATCGTGTAGCTTAACAGAAGGCTTAAAGATGAATGTGAGTATGTCAGTGTCGCTGCAACATGACAATAACTGTAGTGTCTCTGATATGAAACGGTTAAATGATGTGTGTGTGTGTGTGTGTGTGTGTGTGTGTGTGTGTGTGTGTGTGTGTGTGTGTGTGTGATATTGGTTTCCTTACCCAGTGCAAATAACCTGAATTATATAGACACAGTCCTTCGGCCGTGGTGGCAGGTGAACTCAGTGTAAAGCAACATATGTAGGGGGGAGGGTACCCCCGGAGGCCAGT
Organism: Pagrus pagrus; assembly: GCF_965226575.1. NCBI lineage: Eukaryota > Metazoa > Chordata > Actinopteri > Spariformes > Sparidae > Pagrus > Pagrus pagrus. The sequence goes on along the minus strand of NC_140204.1, from coordinate 7,469,219 downwards.
GGCATCTCCAGTCCCTGATCCGTCCACTGTAGAGGACGTACATGACAGATGGATGCATTGTGGGTAAAGTGCAGGGGTGATGGGTCCCTCGGGTTTTTCCTTAAATTAACATTTCAACACTTTTCTGCTCCGTTCCTTCAACCAGCTCTTTCAAGTCAAGACATACAACTCATTTTCCTTCACAAATATCCAACATTTGTTTTACACTTTCCATTCTTCCAACTTTTCCTTTCTCTTCGTCAGACGACCAGTCTTCTTCTGCCTTTTTGTTCCTTCATACCTTTTTTCCTCGCTCCGCCCTCGACTCCCTCGTGCTCCAGTAGAAGTCAGAGCTTGTGCTGACTTCAGAAATCCTGTTGAGTCTGTCCGGCACAACATTAAAAAAAAAAACGTCCATGGTCCTTCCTGGGCTCTGTTCCTCTGGCCTGTGCATGCAGGGACGAGGGGAGGCGGGGCTGCGGTGCCCGAGTCTGACAGTGGGTTCATGTGGGTGCGTCTGAATGAAGATTGAGTGACTGCAAGTAAATCCGCTCAGAATCCTGTCGACTGAATCTTGGGCTCTGCTGGACTGCCCTCTTTGCCTGGTTTGGTTTAAGAAAACAAAGATATTATTTAGCTTAGAAAATAATATAAAACTGCAGTATCAGCTACTGCTTTATACATTTTTAAAAAGCAAATTAGGTTCCACCTTACCGTCTCCTGAGCCGCGATCCAGAGATGGTGTTCTGGAGACGGTTGCTGAGGGACACTGTCGGTCCTCTGACTCCTGATTGACAGACGGCTCTCTGAGGGTATTCAAAAGCTTGTGATGGGCCTGCTCTATTTCCTGCAAAGGCACGAAGAGACATCAACATAATTATGCCAGCTGCTGAGAGGTGAAAAATCTTCAACAGGCAACAAGCTTTTGTATACTGTGTGGGTTAAAAATACGAGAATATCCCACTGTTTAGAAATGTTTGGCCCCGTGGATCACTTTGTTGCCTGTTGTTGGGATAGGGCTCATTTCTATGGAAGACCACATCTATCATGGAAATAGTAATGGTAAATGGTAAAAGGACTTGCATTTCTATAGCACTTTTCCAGTCCAGTGACCGCTCAAAGAGCTTTACAACACTTGTCACATTCAACCATTCACACAAACATTCATACGCTGATGAGCAGAGCGGCAATGCAAGGTGCCAACTGCTCATCAGGAGCAATTTGGGGTTCAGCATTGTGCTCAAGGATACGTCGACACGCAACCGGGGGAGCCAAGCTCCCTCCTGAGCTACAGCCGCCCTAATGAATAACTACTTTCTACAATAGGCATTAATGCATTTGTTTATTACATTTGTGTGAGGGGAACCTAAATAACTAAGCAGTTGAATAGCTAAGGTTGCAGCTGTTTTTGGGTTCCCACCCCTGTTCACAAAGTATTTTTCATTTTTTTTAATATACATTGACAGAAAAAAAACCTAAATACAACAAATCAAGGAAACTGATGAAAAGTGAAGACAAAGACAGATAAAATAGTAAATAAAACACCTGAGCGGGTGTATAAACGTGGTTGCGTTCATGGACATGGTGCCACCTGAACACAAACTCACCTTCAGCTGCCGCAACTTGCTCATCAACCCCTCGATTGTGTGGAAAATCTCGTCCACATTTTTGATCACATGGCTCTGGTTCCCAGCCCGCGACTGGCCCGTTTCTTCTTCTTGTTCCAGTTGCATAGCCTCTGATTGGTCGGGCTCAGGCCCGCAGGCCAGCGTGTCCTCGTCCGGCTTCGTCTGTGTTGACATCACTTCCTCCAGAGGCTGAGGGAAGTGGCTGGCGGTGGGGGTGGGAGGGTCGTTGGGGTCGTCTGTGACGCTCTCTCCCTGCTCTGTAGGCATTACTAAGTAGAAAGTGTTCCCTGGAGTGCAGAAATGTGATGACAAACAGAAAGTGTGCCGGTGAGTAAAACTAACAACAACAAATCTAATTATAGATGATATTCTTTATCTATTATCTTTATTACCCTGCTCAGTGGCCTCGCCTCTCGGCTTGGATGATTGGTCGGAGGGGAGGGTGACATCATCAGTGATGTCGTCAGGGACAGAGGAAGAAGAAGAAGGACCCGCAACCACAGCTATGCACAGAAGATAGACGTGTGATAGAGAAAGAAGTGTTTTGTACGTGAATGAAAAAGGAGTGATAAAGAGTGAGGAAAGATGTTGATATTGGAGCGAGTGGATCAGTGTCGTCGTGTTGTGAGAAGCAAGCAGACAAAAGAAGGAGAGAAAAAGTCTCAGAAAACAAAATAATGGATCACAGAGTGTAGAAAAACATGCAAAGAAAGGCAGCCATCAAAGACACCCAGATTTAATCCAAAAACAGAAAGCACAGTGAGCTGAATTCACTCCGAGTTCAACCAATCAACACTAAATATTCACCTCCAGGGAAACAACTTCATGCTTGGTAACTTTCAAATTTGCATCGGAGAATTGCATGACCTCAGAGTGATCAGCCAGCCCTGCTGAAGAGTCAAAGATGGCTATTTAAAAGCTTTTCTTGATCTGATCCGTTACCTTTCCTCACGACCTGGACGCTGGGCTGCTCAGCTTCAGGTGGCGGGACCTCCACAGGCTCTGCCTCCCATTCGTCGGTGCTGAAGTTGAGGACCGTCTCCAGAGACTCCGGCCGTTGTCTTTCTGTGAAGGAGCTCTTCTCGTTGGCCGTCTCGTTAGTGGGCGTGTCGTCTGAATCGTGGCTCCAACCGTCCTCTTCCAAATCCCGCAATATGAGCTGCCTCAGTGTTTCAACTGCGGAGGCATGAAAACAACAAAATGAAAAAAGATTAGGCTGCTTACTAAAAAGCTACTTATATACTTACACTGAGATCAAAATATGGCATGGCGGCATTTGCCACCAGGCTGCTTGTGAAGGGCAAGCCTGCATGTCTCCAATATGCTACGGCTAGTAAGCAGCTAGTTAATGGTTAATGTATGTTCCTTGATCTAAAGTGTTACCACAAGTATAACATCGAACACTTTGTGGTTCCTTCTCACCGTCTTGTAAAGCGGCCTCTGCCACACCGGCTGCTTTTCTTTCTGATTGGTCCGAAGGAGAGCTGGCTGAGAGCACAATGTCGTCGTTGGAGGAATGAGTCTCCATGGAGTCCGACTGCTCCGTCAAGGAGTTGTCTGGAAGATTTCAAACAGTTGAAAGGTAAAAATAATAATAATAATAATAATAATCAAAGCCTTTGTTTTGCTACAGCCAGCGAGACTGTCAAATATTTGTGAAACAAAATAGAGTATTGTTAAATTAGTAGATTCTGGTCATTATAATGGTTTTTACCTGCATACGTATTACTGCCAGTTGACACTGGAGACGCACTGCGTAGACTAGGTGAACTGCAAAAAATACATACACAACACACATTAAGTATATGCAAGGTGATGAATATAAATGTTTTAAAAGAAGAAGCAAATGAAAAGACATGTAATAGAATAATACGTAACATGTCTTAGACGTTAACAAATTCCATCATTCTGTTATTTATAGACAGAAGATTTACTAACGATATAGGAATGGATCCGTGATTGATCAGGGGTGATGAGCCGCCTGACGATGAGATGGTCTTTTCAAGTAAATCTTTCCAGCTGTGAAACAAAAAATCAACAGTCAACTGTTTGAAAAGCAGAAATTTCATTCCAGGCACCTAAACCAAAAATGTCCTTTATCTTCATCTAATACTGTCTCAGTTGTAGAAAAGGGCTTACGTGTTTTTCTCTGATGACGACCCGGCCACCAGCTCGTAGATCTGCCTCTCTGTGGTGCTGATGATGTAGAGGGCTTTGTTGTCTGCAGTGAAATCACAAGATTAGCACCACAAAAAAAAGCGGAGTTTTAAAATCTGCTTTATGAAAGGTTACCACAGTATTACCTGTAGCTACTGAGCGGACAAGCAGCGAGTCCAGCTTCACCAGAGGGCTGAAGGAGGTCTTGCTGTCTCCGCCTCCTCCGCCGCCTCCACCCAGCCAGCGGGATGGATATCTGAGCTGCAGCCGGTCATCCGGGCCCCTCTGCAGAAGGACCAGGCAGTCCGACAGCAGCAGCGCTTGAATCTCTGATGGAGGGAAACAGAGAGGTGTGATTTAAAGGAGCATGAAACCAAACTGATGGCACAGTAGATGTCCCAGAATCATTATATAAAGTACTGATAGTTAACTTAAACCGAAAACTAGGTGTGAAAAAATTAAGAACTAGACTTTTAAAGACACTCAAAGATAAAGATAAAATCACACCCACATTTATGAAAGGTTGAAGACTTGGATGCTGCACCTAGCTTTTTTTTAATTCTCTAAATTGAAAAACTAAAGAAAAACATAAAACTATAATAAATCTGAAGTGTCCTCAAAGAGGTACTGACCTATCTGCTTATCTTTGTTGACTTTCCACGTGAGAGGACCTTCATGAATCATTCTCTTAGTGGAGAAGTCCAGATTCTGTGCGAGAGAAGGAAAGTCAGAAAGGAGGAAAAGCTTCTGTTGGACATGGTTCTGTAGCTTTCATTACAATATGAGCAAAGTGAACGAGGAAGGACCAGGTCAACCAGAAGAAAGTATTTGACCACCTTGAATTGAGGGGCGGCGTCCAGCCTGCGTTGGTATTGGCTGAGGCGTTGCCGGTGTTCTGTTTCCCTGACGACTTCGTTGACGGCCTGCAGTATGCCTCGGCAGCACGCCTGGGCGCGCTGGAGTGAGGGGAGGTCTGATGCATGGGCTAAACGAGAAAAAAAAAACCAAGGATATCTTAAAAATTGCTTCTTTTTTAGGCACATTTTCTCGTGTTCATGCCATCTATGCTACTCCTCACCCTCTGTGTGTTTCATGATGTTGTCCAGCAGCAGCGGGTACTTGGTGAGTCTCTGCATCTCTGACACCAGCAGGTCTTTGAGCTGCAGCCTCCGACAGTGAGGACTAGCTTCACACTCCTGAACAAATGTCACACAAATAAGCACACAACAGCCACACGTATGTATACATCTACAAGTGTGTGTGCTAGTGTGTGTGAGTGTACCTGGATGATGTGAGCGAAGCGAGGGTCTTTACGCTGCTTGTTCTTGATGAGCTCCAGGGCCTGAGACTGCTGGCTGCACAGCTGGGACGCTTGTTCCTGAAACTCGTCTCCGGCTGCATCTTCAAACTAAGAAACGCACGCCACTGTTAACGCACTAAATTCAGCAAACGCTTCTCACATTACAGCAGAAATCAGATGATGAAAATGGAGATAAAATGATGTCGGTGATTATCTCACTCACCCTGGCCAGCATGACATCCCCGATGTCCTGAACGATGGGAGTTTCTCTTCGCTTCTTCATCGCCTCGCACAGACTCGCTGCAAAGAAGCGACGCAGGAGCAACATGAAGAGTGACTAATACAATTTATTTCAAACGGTACCACTACCAGCTAATCATACGGTACAAAACAAAACACTTTGCTATTTTATTGTGGCAAATATTTAACACCATATACTTCCATGTTCTAAATTAAAGCCTAGAGCACATATTGACTCAGACTGAGATTGCATTCAACAGTTATGACCTTCACCTGGTATTTGCTTCACTAATTATTATTTACCTGGCAGAATACAGGCCTGAACACATGTTGACTCAAAGTACAACTCACTTTAATGTGCACACAGAAACAGAGACAGAAGAAGCACAGAGCGTGGACATGAAGCTTCTTCAATTTCCCATTTTTAAGGGGAGACACTACAGGTAAAAACATCTTTTTTCATACACTGGTCAGTTTTTTTCATTTGCTTATTCCAATACAAAACAAAATCTGAAAAAAGTGTCATGGTGATATCTATGAGATAAAAATGTTATCCTAGTCACCTGTAGTGTCTCTCCATGCTTCATAGTTTCATGTTTGATTTGAAAATAGGTGTAAAGACCTGCATATAAAAACCCTGACACACACAAAGAAGGAGCACACAAAGAAAGAAGGAGCACGCAGACTGACCGTGGAGTTCATAGACCTGGGGCAGGTTTGGGAAGATGCAGGCCAGCTCATCAGAGTTCAGCACAGACCTCATCTTCTGGAAAAAGACCTGGTCCAGGACCCTCAAGGTCCGCAGGTGAGACGCCTCGGTGGTGAACAGCTCTGATGACAGGGAAGCAAACGCAGATAATTACACATCGGTGAACGACCACGAGATGCCTGTGATCTATTATTAACAACGGACACTAGTTATTGACTCCTACCGTATATGACGGCCTGTCTGTCCACCTCCCTCGGACTGAGTGTGGCGAGGAGCTGAGGAGGAACCGTGTCCTGCCAGTTCTGACCGTCGCACACCTCCTCCTCCAGCGCCGCGGTGTCCGGCAGCAGCGCCAATGGTGAGTCGACACTCCTGCAGGGTCACACGCACACACAGACACAGGTAGATTGACCGACGGGGATAGATAGGGGGATGGACAGGTCGTGGCAGAAAACATACGTATTATATGGATAAAATAAACAATTTTGAGCACAGTCGTGGCTATTATAAAAAATATCTTTCTTTCTTGTACACCAAACCTTCAGTTTTGCATGTGGGAAAGAAGCGTCTTTATTTATAGTTCCTGCCAGACAATTAGTTAAACTGGTCATCAATCGTCTAGGGGGGTGACACGGAAACTCACCTGCGTCTAGACCGAGGGGTGTATGGGGGTGTAGGGTTCTCTAGAGACCTGAGTGTGAGAGAGAGTGGAGAGAGAGATGGCATGAGGTCCGGGTTGTTTGGGATGTAAAGCTCTCATTAAAAGGGGAGAGGTTTGAGTCCTTGAAGCTCATTTGTTCAGAGACTTGTGGTTAAAAAATAAAAAGATATATAATAAATGACTGCTCAGGGGATTTTTATTAATCAATGCTGAATAATTGAAATGAAGATTAATTTGAAGTAGTCTGTATCCAAGTATCATCTCATCTTTACCGTGCAGAGCTGCTGGAGGCGGACGACGAGGCGCTGTGCTGCAGCGGCCTGAGGCCCGGCCCCTCCCTCTCCTCCCCGCAGTCCTCCATGTCCACGTCGCTACGAGAGCGAGGGACGGACTCCGTCCCCGAGACGACACCCCGCCGACGCCCTTCTCCCTGAGCCTTCAACGACTCGCTACGTGCCAGACGCACTGAGACCGTAGGGCTGCACGACAGAAAAACATTTTATGAAATCATTAAGCGTGAAATAGTTCCTATAAGCTGGTGTTGAGTTTATACTCCAGTTAGACTTCAGGGGTACCTGTCCATGCTGTCCTCTCCCAGGCTGCTGGAGGAGAGCCTCTGGGCGTCGGCAGCCTCTCCTCCCTCCTCTCCCACGGTGTCTGTGTTATTCTCAAACTGCTGAATGATGTTCCTCACACTGCCGGGACGGACTGCACACACAGACGATTACACAGTATGATAAAACAGCACAGACACACAACACAATCAGCAGGAAGGGCTGATGTCTTCAAACTACACTCAATCTATGAAGAATAACTTATAATAAGCAAAATTTAACCAAAGAATAAAAGCAAAGAAGTGCAATGATATAAAAATAAATACCTTCGGTGGGTGACAACGGGACATGGAATGCTACAAAACCAAAATGAACCAAACAGAAACAATGAAATCAGAACAACGGGACACAATGAAAAAATCCATAAATCAATTAATAAACCTGTAAAACAATAAAAGGGCAAACAGAGGGCAGAAAGAAATCAATATCGTCTGACACACACAACGAGTGACAGTGTCACGTGTGTGCGTGTTAGCGTGCTTCCAATGTGGTGTGCCAGTGTACCGATGCTGTCAGCGCTCGACAAACCTCAACAAACTCTACGTATGAATGCGTGTGTTTGTATTTACTGGACTGGGATGTGTTCCGGGGTTTGCCGATGTACTTCAGGATGGGATTTCTCTTTTTATCCTCTCCATCTTTCTCTTTCTTGGTACCGGTCAGCTGTGGAGAGAGGAGCCAGGAAGTCATATAATCAATGCATGAACCGTGACTTCCATCCAGTCCTTTTTTTCTTAATACATTGTTGTTACATCGTCCCCTTCAACAGGAAAAACAACACGAGGGCGGTTGCCGCTCTTACCTTTTTCGTCTTTAAGAAAGCGAGCCACTTGTCCTTCTCTGTGCTCAGACCGGGGAACACCTTGGAGTCTCTCAGCTTGATGCCAGAATGACGCAGGTAGAGGAGCACAGCAGACGCCAGAGGAGAGCTGAGGGAGAGGGAGGACAAACATGGTGGAGGGAGACAACAAACAAAGAAAGGTGTTGAGGAAGCATTAAATCTCTCAGACATGCTGCTGTTAAATTATATTTCCCTCCGACGGAGCAGACGAGTCGCTTCTTTTACCTTCTGTCCTCTTCGTGCTTTGATCTGCAGCGGGAACACAAGGAGAGACATAAAAAGGCGGTTAACTCTCTCCACAAGAAACAGCAGGCTTTCAAAGAGATATCCAGCGCAGCGTCCAGTGTATAAACAGACTGTAGTGCGACAGTCATGTGACGGGAATCAGCCCGTGTGTGTATAAAGTCAAAGGAGTAAATGTCATGTGGTTTCTAGGTTTTGCCGCTGTGGTAATGACCTTTGTTATGAGCTCCTTCTGTTGCTTTGTAATAACTATTTTATTGGGCCCTGAACATCTGACCGGGTTGCCAGGCAAACCTGGTCCTGCAGTGTTAGTGTGGGTGTGTTTATATTCGTTTCAGGAGCGGTGCCACATGTTGAAGCGAACCAATGTATGTGATTTTACTTGATTTGGAAATAAAACATGTAATAGAAGAGACACAGCCTGATCTTGTCTAATTTGACATCATTTCGTCATGTTGTTTGTTGCAATTTTACAGATTTGAGTGACAGGAAAAACATGATGCAACAGCTTTATCTGAGGAAGGCACACACTCACAGTATTTCCCAGAGGGCGGTGACCTGTCTGTCCACCACCTGTCTCTCCTTCACCGGGTCTCCATCCAGCTGCTGCAGGTCTCCTTCTCCAAACAGAGAGCCAAGACCCATCATCTGCTTGTTCCTATGAAACACATGTTAACACGTTATTGTGAATACAGCAATTCTGTCAAAACTCTTGTGCCTTTGTGGTCAATATTCTACCTAAACAGAGCAGTTACACAAGCTCTAAGAGGCCAAAGAAATCTTAGGTAATGTACCTGTAGTCCTGTATCTGGTCCTGGATGTCCGGCAGCACCTGCTGCTGCAGCTCAGACAGAGGTCCTCTGATGTCCTCCTGAGCATGAAGTCGATTTTCTGAAGGGAAGATGGACACAACATTATGTCAGGTATCTACAGGTATTAGACACTTTAATTTAATGCTTTTTATTATTTTTTTTAAGCTGAATTTTAACCAAATTTTCAGATTTTTAGGACAAAACATGTTTTTCTTATTCCAGTATTGCAGGTATGCAGTATACATGTGGTCCCATGCAGAGGTAGGGTTGAACCATATGTAGGAATACGGCTATTAAAGTGAGTTACGTGTGAACGAAGACCTTACAAATCTTTGATTGAAGATACAAATAAATTGAGCAAGCCCACAACTCAACTAGCTTTTAGTTGTCTTACCTATATCAGTGAGATACTCCTCTCGCACTTTGATTTTCAGAGGCTACAAGGGAAAAAAGAAACAGCGTTGTTTTTATGTTTCAGACACTAATTCTGTAACGTTACAGTAATAACAACAGATGCAGGGAGCAGAAATATTTACATTTTTTGTATGTCACATGGTATACAGTAAAGTGGTTATCATTTAACGTCCGTGATGCCAAGTGCAAGTGCTTCCAGCACTGGTATATAAAAGATAAACAAAAGAAAGTATAAAATCTTTAAGGCACGCTGGTACTTACAGCATCTGGGTCCAGGAAATGGGAGCAGATCTGAGGTGCAAGTGCTCGGGCGTCTTTAGGACTAGAGCCCAGGTAGGCCTCCACCGTCAGGTAAAACAGCTGTTGAAGACAGATGTAACTGTGATTAGTAGCAAGCAAACCCACAACATGGACAACTTCTTTAAATTTTTCTGAAAAGTCTATTAAAATGTGCACAAAATTTCAATGGTAACGTAGCTTCAGAGACTTAAAGGACATTTGTTAAAATGTACTAAAAAACACATGACGTAATGACTGACCAGAGGGTTTGGGTCTAGAAGCTGGGTGAACACGTATCTCATGAACACGGCCATGTGTGCCGGCCGTGACTTCAACAACTCGATGTCCTGGAACGGACCGTCCATCTGAGAGAAAGACGGAGAAAATGTGAATACTTGTATCGCCGGAGAGATCAACGAGCGTCTGCTGGATCCACATGAAAGGCTGGTCTCACCTCGTTAAATGCATAGCCGTCATTTTCTTCATCCTCTTCCTCGGGGCCGATGATCTGGGCCTTTCCGCTCTTTGAACACAGACACACAAACACACGCAGATTTCAAGAAATGAAAGCACAAGGACACACAGTGGAGGTTCATGACAGCGGATCCAAACATGAGTCGGATGACTTGAAAAATGAAAGGTTGTGGTGATAGATTGTCTTCAGTCTCTCAGCTTGTCTCGTACATTTTAAACAGCTATGAAGACACAGCGATGCATGACGGAAACAGAGAGGAGCAGATGAAGAGGAAAGACCAGCTACTGTACACGGCAAAGAAGTGAATGAATCAACACCACAAGTACGCAGCGGGTGATTCAGACCTCGTCTTTGCAACTAGCGAGTTTCTGTATTTTCAGTACAACCTCAGCAGAAGGGCACTCGTGACGATACTGTGTTTACACCAGTGTGAAAGCAAGTGAATGTGTCCATCTCACCAAGTCAGACAGGGTGTGTGTGTCGGAGTTCTGCCGTCGGTGTTGGGGGGTCCTGAAGGAGGATGAGGGGGAGGAGTGGGGACTCTCAAAGGCCTGGGGAAGGAGGAGGAGGAGGAGGAAGGGAGGAGGAGTGGGAGGGAGGGAGGACGAGGGGGACGGGATGAGTGGGATCGTCTCATACACAAACACACACAGACGATCTCATGGAAACACAAGATGGTGCAGCCTACCTCCATGTCTCCTTCGCTTGAGTCCATCGACAGTCGACCTGCAGGAGCACAGAGGAGATTTACACCAATTATAACACCATTGACACCACAACTTATAATACATTGTGTGTGTATATGGCTTTAAAACTTAACAGGCTACATTAACTTGGGCCAGCGACTTATGAGTCTTGCTGTATGTCGGATTGCGAGGGGTACAGTCTGATCTAACACAACAAATGATGACATCTTCCTTTATTTGACTAATTTCTGTGTATTTTTGGCTGATAAGGAGTCTTAATTAAATCAGTAATTGTGCATGCTTAACATTAAAGGTGCACTATGCAAATTTTTTTTAAAAACAGGCCTATAAACAGACAGCGCTCTTGACACAAGGAATGTTAGTTCCCACAAGCTAACGAGAGTTTTAGATGCACTTTAAAAGCCATGTGTTTACATTTTTGTTAATGTACATTAGAACAAAGGGTTCAACAGTCGCTCAAAAAGTTACATAGTGCACCTTTAAATCAAATGTGAATCATTGCAGCACTGACAGATGTAATAGAAGTGGCGTAAAGTATAAAGAGATACAAACCTTCTCCTGCTATGACGTAGCTCGTGACAGACTCTGATCGCGTTCCCTCCTGGAGAAGCAGGAAAAAGGCAAACGGTCATTTTCAGCACCGGCTTCAAAAGCAAATTATGAATGTCATCATTAAAGCGGATTAATTGAGATTCAAGTCACAAGCGGGCCCCGACAGGGCTCCAGATTAATGTTTCGTCTTCTCACCAGATCTTGCTGGATCTTGACCCTGACTTGGTGAGCTCTCCTCTTGGCACTTTCAATCCGCTCCTCCAGTGACGGCGACGGGTTCTTCAGCTGCTCCTCCATCAATTCCTGTGAATTGAATCGGTCACGTCTGGTTGTCAACAGCAAGATTTTAGCGACAAACTGCATTGCGATTAACCAAACGGATGCTGCATGCTGAACCAAGGGATCTTTGCATATACAGGAGGAAGTGTGCAAGATTTCAGTTTCCGGTATTTGTTTTATATGCGAGTGTACCTGCAGCTCAGCTTCTTCCTGCTCCAGCATTTTCCTGAGTATCTGAGTGGCATGTTTCTGTACTTCTGGGTCCTAAAACACACGTTTACGACAAATATTGTAAATAAATATGACAATCTTTATATTACTTCATCTGTTTCTGTCCACTCAGCTATATTAATCCTTAGTATAATGTCATTCACCTGTAGTGGTTTGGGTCCTGTGATTCTTTGGGAAGGGGTGCTGCTCAGTCCAGAGGGCAAGGGTGGAGGTGGTGGCGGTGGAGCCTCCCCACCCAGAGACGTTCTTTGATTGGGCGAGAGGTCAGTGGGGAGGGGCTCTAAGGGCAAGGCAGCAGTTGAAGGTGGCGGTCCTTGTAGTGTCAGGGCTACGTAGGTTCCAGCTGAGAGACGATTAAAAAATGGAAACAGTTAAACATGAAGAAAAGAAAAGACACATAAAACAGGCAGTTTTTACAGAAACTACACAGAACAACTGTTATTTCCAACTCACATTTGATGAGCTTTACCACCTCCTGATGGGACATGGAGGACACCAGCGAGCCGTTCACCTGAGGGACAGAAAGACGGAAAAGCCACGTTAAAAACAGGAATCGAGCAATAACTCTCAGATTCAGTGTGACAGAAAGTCGTAAAAACCTTAATGATTCGGTCCCCTTCCTGGACCCCGGCTTTCACCGCTGCACCGCCTGTTAAAATGAAGACCGGCATCTTAAAGTGTGAGTCAACGTATTTATTCAAGTTCAAACAATTGATCTTGTAACTTTCTCGTTACTTTTTTAACACCTCTTTGTCTAAAAAAGGATAAAATGTCAGCTGTGTCCACGCGTCTCACCTGGTCGGACGTTCTGCACTAGCTTGACTCTCTCTCCACACACTGTGAAGCCGAAACCGAGCTGGTCCTTCTGCACGACCACACATCTCTGGACAAGACCAGGACCTCCTGGGAGATGAGGACAGAGGGATGTAAAGGCTGGGATATTCAATGATAAAAAAAAACATTATCCAGCTTGGGATGTTGTGATTACCGGTACTCTCAGCAGGGATGTCAGCCGTTGGCTCCCTCTGCTGGGTGGCAGAGGATTTGCGCTCCGAGTCCCCGATGGTCAGACTGCTGAGCCTGGGTTTGAGAAGACGGGAGAAAGAAAAGTTTGGCATGGAAAGACACTTCAGAAGACGCTCTGTGAGGGATGATTGGACTGGGAAAAGGGAGATCTGGAGGGAATAAATGAAAAGAGGGAGAATCGTTGAAGATCGTCGAGATGGATAAAGATTGATGGAGCAGGCCAAAGAGAAGGAGGGAAGGTTTAAATGCATGAGAGGAAGCAGTCGACGGGAAAACTCACCAAGCAGCAAAGGGGCTGAAAGCGAAGCATGACAGAAAAGAAGGAAGAGGCAGATAAAGAGGGAAAAGGGGGGAAAGAGAAAAGAGAAGAAGAATTTCAGAATGAAGACCAACCCTGATGTGAGAGGACACAGAGAAACTGACCACGGGTTCAAATCACTCCCGCGCCCTTTATACTCGTACAGATTGTAAACAGTGAGAGCAGCCTTCACTTCCAGGAAGATATTTATTTAAGGGTTTGTGACGCATGCACACAGAATAAACACTGATGTGATTTGGTATTATTCCAGAGGTCCAGTGACTTGTTGGCTTAAAGGGACAACTGAAAGCAAAAAAGTGAAACTTATTAACCCATTAAGATAGATTAGTTAGGATTTATTAAGAGCTGGAAAAACACTGACTGTAGACCAAGTTAGTGCTGAAACAATGAGTCAGTCAGAGGCTGAGTGAATCAAGAAAACTGATAAAAACAATAAATTACACACTTTCTTGTAAAAAGAAAGAAGCTTAAGAAGTACGAAGTACTTAAGAAGAAGAACTTCTTGAATATGAGGATTTGCTCCTCATAATATTAACTACTCTTTGGGTTTAGAAATTTTGGTCAGACAACACAAACAAAACAAAGATTTAAAGGTGCAGTACGTAGCTTTTGGGAAGAAATCAGAAGAGAAAGATCTTCAGAGACTGATTTATTTTACGCCTAAACAAACTACATAAACAAACTGTCTTTGTTTTCATGACTGGATGAACTAATCAAAACAGAATGACCTTACTGAACAACAAAATGTAATACTGTTGTACTTTGTTTATATGTGGCGGACCCTGCCACCTTTCTAGCTTTAAACAGGGTTCTGCGGGCCTTACTTTCCCTTCAGGAAGGCTTATTTAGTTTATTTAAGTTTCATAATCATTACTGGAAATATTACCTTTCTGAGTTTCTTTCTCCAAACTACATAAAACCCCTTTAACTTTAGATTCTGAGAAACAAACGTTATTTCAATTTTCATTTGTGGTTGGTTAATTTCATTTAATTTAACGGGGACAGTGCACATTAATAAACACTGCAACAATAAGGCGATCAAAAGAAAAATTAGTCGCCAGCTACTTTAACAACCGATTACTCGTTTTAGTTGTTTTTCAAGCAAACATTAGTTGGTTCAAGCTTCATGACTGTGACAATTTGCTGCAGTTCTTTGACATGTATGACAGTAAATGAAGAGTTTGAGGGTTTTGGACTGTTAGTTGGACAAAAGAGGCGATCTAAAGACGTCACTTTGGGCTCTGGGATATTGTGATGAGCATGAGCATATTTTTGAGCGAGTACATAACAGAATTACGGAGGAATTCATTGATCGTGAGAAGGATCATTGGATGTGTCCCTGCAGCCAGTCTTGCCAAATCTTAATTTATTGAACCAAAACTATTTGAATGGACTGATTTATTCGGAGTAGGTGGTGGTAGGTGGAGTCAGTACTGAATATAAAATGACCTACTGGGGTTGAATCAATCTTACCCACCAAATCAGCATCATAATGCCTGTCAATACGGACATGATTAGGTGGTGCTATAATGAGAGTTTCTCCATCAATGTAGCTATAAAATTCAGTGTTCGAATATGATTTACATGCCAGGGATATTAAATGGTGCAAACAAATGAGCTACAATCCAATTTGAGCGACTGAAATGCCTTTTATGTGTTTGAAAATACTGCTACTGAGTGCCTGTTGCGTCCTGAAAAGTGCTGCCGCAGCTACAGTCTACAATCTGCAGGCGTAATTAACCCCAAACCCTGACATGAGCCCTCACAGGACAGCTGTCCTACCTGAACAGGTGGGCGTTTTTCTTATTGGCCGCCCTGCTGTCACATGACACACATAGACACAGTAGTGGACACGTGCACAAGGAGAAAAAGAGGGTTGACAGCGGGAGAAACAGGAAAGACAACGTGATCAAGACACAGATGCATCTACACAGATGACCACAGAAACACAGTGTGCGGCTACGTGATGACGACAAACGGGATGAACATCAAGTTTTAGCAGTGGCAGAGATACAAACAGCTGGAGGAGATGATCCAACAACAAACAGACATTCAAAATTAGGGATGTGCCAAGACATCGGACGAACATCATTATCTGCCGACACATCAAAGTCAGAAGACAGACTTCCCAACTCAGGAGGAGCACGTGAACGCAGCATCCTTCTTCTTGTCTGAATTAATTGATGGACTCTAGAGGAGGATGCTGCCACCCTCTGTGGCGGGGTGTGTAATCTTTATCTTTTTTCCTTATACTTCCTCTCAACTACATTTATTAAGTGTGAGCATTTTTGCCATCCATTAAGAACGAACAGTCTAAACGTGACTGTAAAGTCTTTTGTTTAAAGCTTGATATGTCATGCATACAGTATTTCCCTTCCTCTCCCAGTAAACAGCCCGTCTGACAGGTATTTCCAGTGGCCAGACTGGACCTCAGCCAATCAAAGCCACCTCTGGATGACCTGGGAGCGCTACATTTCTGAGGCGTGCATCCTCAACCACAGAAATTGAAATCTGTCTGGCTTGCAGCGGCGTGCGAGGCTCGTACCTGTCCAGCGTGGAGGTGGGTTGGCGGAGACTCATGTCTGCAGCCGTGTGGCACTCCTCTGCTTCCTGGTGCGGGATCAACGCTGTCACTGGGCCTCTTTTATCATCATCCCCATCGTCTCTTTCCTCGTCAGTCTTCGGTCCGCACAATGGGGGCTCTGTGTTGTGCTTTGATCAGATCTTGGAGCTACTTGGAAGCTGGTTCAGATCAGACAGAGTGCTCCTCATGTTCCCATCCAACCTCCAGTGGTTCCAGTTTGGGTAGCGGCTGAGCTTAAAAAACAAAGTCCTCAGTCTGCGTTTCCGCTGTGTTGCATTAGTGGTTAAAAACAAAAAAGCTAAGATATAAAAGGCTGTTAGTGGCTTGATGTGGGTTCAGCTGTAGTGGCAAGTGAATAAAGGACAGTCTGCTTCCTCAAAGGTCATCAATCATGAATGAATGGCTGATATGTCTCGCTCTGCTGCAGGAGGTCAACAACTCCCGTGCCTGCCAGTGTCTTTGTAAAGCTAATTCCTGGAAGATGTGTTGATTCACCAAGCATACCTGAAGTCCAGGTGACACAACAGCATGATCTGGGATGATATCTGGTGGCACCCTGCAATGAAATAGCTTACGACGAGCTTACAACGCAGACAGACTTGTTTACATGGGTGGCTCTGGGCTGCTGTGCCAACTTTAATAATCCCATACAGCCTAAAGACTGCCTCGTTGCATAGGTTATGTTAGGAAATAAAGCATGAGTGCCCTGTGTGATTGTGTTAGCGATATTATCTCTGCTGATGTGTTATGGGGCTAGCTAATGCTAACTGACGTACCTCGGTTTGATTATGGGGAGGGGAAGCTAAATAGCACAGCAGTCTAACACGTTTTCAAAGTGTCTGTAACTGGAAGATATGTATATGCTAGCACACTGTAAACAACAAGCAACCCGAACGCTACGTTGGCGTTGCATTTCTGGCTAACGAACTAGCTAGCTAATTAGCAGATTAGCCGGCATTAGCTAACTCTGCCGCCGGGCTTATGAAAATGAAAGCGCCGTGCAAGAGTGAAAGTTTCTTCTCTACTTCGTGCTGTGACTTGTGTAATGAGCTGGCTGTGGGATGTGAGTGAACGACCACCTGAAAGCGGCCTGCTGTATCCAGCTAGCGTTAGCTTCCTGAAGTTAGCTCTACGGGAAGGCCGCTTTCGATCCGCGGCATCGCGTTGGTCCTCGGGCCGATCGAATGCGCCGCGAGTTCGGCCCCGGCTGCGCCAACGAGTCGGTCCTTTAGCGGCGGCTAGCTAACCTGCTATGGCTGCAAGACGGAGGGGCAAGCATGACTTCGACCGTGTGCGGATAGCTGGGTGTTAAAGTGGTCGGGATAGTGGCAGTCCGTGCAAATTCCACCTCGATATGTCCCGTTTTCGTGCAAATTCAAACACTAACGCTGCACGTTAGCCGGCTAGCTAGGAGGCAAGTCGATTCCAGCAAAAGCTCCACCTCAGGTCTTTTCAGTCACAGTGGTAAAAATCCGGATCTGCTTCTCTCTTGTCTGTTGATCTGCCAGAAGACTCGGAGGTTAATCACAATCGTTGCAAAAATGTATAGCCTCTTTAAAAAAAAAACCTCCCAGTTGTTAAAATGATGATCTCTGCTGTGTTGTTATCCTGCTGTCTTGACTGGCTGCTGATCCACCACCATGTTCTCAACGAGCACTCGTACAAACAGAGAGCAACAGCGCCCTCCTCCAGGTGGACCGCGGTACTGCAGGCACTCTGATGTCAAAGGGGCACTATGTAGTTTTTGGATTTTTAAAATTTAAAACTCAGAATTTTTGGATTTTTTAAATATTGATGAGGTAACTTTCCACGAGTGAATAAAAACAAGCTGCTCTCAGAGGAAAGTGTTGTTGTTTGAAGCTAGAAAGGCGGCAGGGTCCGCCACGTATAAACAAACCGTGTGAAAATTGTGTCGTCCTTTAAGATCAGTTTGTTTGTTCAGTTTATTCAGTCGTGAAAACAAAGAGTGGTGTTTATTTAGTTAAAAAATCAGTCAGTGAGGATCTTTCTCTTGTCTTCCCCAAAACGACATAATGTACCTTTAATATTTAGGAGTGGTTCTTTAGTTATGGAAGCCCATTTCTGCCAGATAAAGAAAAAAAAAGATGAAATCTTAGCCTTGATTTAACAAAAAGTCATAATTATGAGATATTAAGTCAAAATACTGAGAAAAAAGTGATAATTATTTGATAAAAAGTCATATTTATGAGTTAAAAAGTCGAACTTACATGATAGAAAATCATAATTATGTGACATTACAACTTTTATATCATCATTTCGATTTATTTTACAATCACGACTTTTTTAAACTCATAATTAGGAATTATTATGAAGTAAAACAGTATGAAACTGTGTTGTGCTTTAAGGTGAGTTTGTTTATTCTGTTTATTCAGTCGTGAAAACAAAGATAGTTTGTTTATTTAAAAAAAAAATCAGTCAATGAAGATCTTTCTCTTCTGATTAAAATGTCTTCCCCAAAACTACATAGTGCACCTTTAACGTCTGCAGTGGTTCCACGGAGGCTACAGTAACCTGGACAAACATGGAGCATGGACAACATTGCTGAGGTGGGTGGTGAGTTTAACTGGAAGCAAGGGGGGGGGGGGCCCAAATCAGTTTCTGCTTAGGGCCCCAAAAAGCCTTTGGTCGGCTCTGAATAAGCATTATGAAATACTTGAGAAGAGTAAAGCGGTGACCTCACTGAGGTTTGGAGAGGAGGTTTCAACACTTTACCAAATAAGGCCTGTGCGGGGCGTGGGACCCAGCCTGCTGGATGAGGGAGAGGGGATGCGCCGCTGAGTGCGCACGCTGTTCCAGGAGCTTTACGCAAAGAACAGAATCACACAAGACAAAGTCCGAGCGTGGAAATCGGTAAGAGCCTCAAATTTTGTATTTTTTCTCTCAAAGAGTTCATGTAGGAGCTCGCAGCTGGTGTTATCGTTGTATAGGCCTATTCATGGACACCGCCACAGCGCTGGGCGCGGTATGTCCGTTATCCGCTACGTAGTCCGTAAAACCTCCTCTTTACGCGCTTAATATGCCACTTATACCATGTCTATTTGACAGAACATGCCTTTAAGGTGAGTTTATCGCCTCTGGTTTCTCTAAAATGCTACTGCGTGTCTGCGTAAAGCCGGAAATACTTTAAGAGAGTGCGTAAAGATGAAACATCTGCGCTTTTTGAGAAGCTTTCTCTGTTCCAGTCCGAACAATCAGCGGCACCGTGTCAGCTCTGCACAGCGGCAGCATCCAGCTCAGTTCAGCCTATATTAAGAACCAACTCTCAGGCACGCATGGTATGCATATCACCATCATCATCAACTGAAAAGGCAAACCAAAGTCTGGTTTCCTGTCAGCAGCAGGGGCATGAGGTCACACACACACACACACACACACACACCACAACCACATCTTTCTAGGTTTCTCATTTAGCTCAACATATTAACCCAGATTCGTCTCAGTGATGTGACCAGAGATGATTCAGTGTTTGTTTTGTGTCTCAGCTGCATTTTCTGGCCTGGTGAGTGATTAGATGCTGGTTTGATTGTGTTGCGGGCGTGCTCTTCAGAGCTGCTTCCTGTGCACTTACACAAGCAGAACAGGAAGCTGGAGTTAAGACTAATGAAGTTACACATGATAAGGGTTTGCATTGGCAGAGAGCGTGAGCGATGACGGGCCTGGGCCTGTGGAGCAGCAGCAAGGCACGGCCTTTCTGCAGCTACAGGTTAAAGCTGCTGTAAGTGATGTGTTTTAGTTAAAAGAAGAGTTAAATAGCTCCATAATACAACAGCTGTCACTGTAATCTCTCTCCTCCTCCTGCTCGTGTGCTAAAAGAGAAAATGAATGCTCTGGTATCCCTGCCCACTTTATCCAATCAGGACAGAGGACTCCATGAGGAGCAGGATCCTCCCGTTCGCTGCCGTCTCTGGTGGTTACCGCTCTGAGTTTGCGTGGCGACGTAGAGAGTAGAGTAGTCCACAAAACATTCCCGAAGCGTGGCAGCATTCTCCTAAACAACTGAAGTAGACGGGGACTTCTTTTAAAACGTTAAAAAGACAACCGAAAAGAAAGACACAAAATGGCTCCATACAGCTCATCTGGTGTAATCCAAGTCTGAGAGGCCCGGAGATCCCAAATTCATTTGAAAAGACACTTTTTTACGTAGTTTTTAAAGCCAAAATCTTCACCGTAGCTGCTGTAGCACCTCGTCTGAAGTGGGTGCAAATGTCTTTTCTTTGTAGCGTCTTTTCAAGTCAATTTGGGATCCGAGGCTTCCAGAGACATGGATTTCAGCCATTTTATGTTTTGTTTTGTTTTTTACCTTTTTTAAAACAAACAAACAAAAAAAAATCCCCGTACTGTTTTGCTGTGAAGCTGTGAATGTTTTGTGGACCACGACACTTCCTCGTGAGTAGATAAAGACTTTTCAGTTTCAGTTTTGGGTGAACTTCTCCTTTAAGTTAAAAGGTTTTCTCCCGGTTACTGTGTCAAACACCAGAAACACAATTGTAAAATGTGTTATTTCTGCATGTTTTGAACAAAACTACATTTCCATACATACCTCAGTATGTTCTGTGGAAACAAACATAATCGGCACCATGTGTAAGAAAAAGCCGCCTCCTCCTCCCAGAGTGCATTAAACCTGTGGAAATCCCTCCCCTGTTGCTCTTCAGCAGGTCTCTCCACCCCTTTTCTTCTGTAAAAGGCAGTTTTTCCTTATCACACATCATCATATGCTGTAGAGACACGAGTATCCACAGCAGGTGGAGCTATTGGCACAGAAACTAAAGATAAACACACTGGAGTAGAGCATATTTCTGTCTTGAGGTCTGGAAAATGATTGTACACTCACGCGTCATGTCTGCTCACGATGCTCCAACTTAAATTGTGCTTTGTGCTTTATCACAGGATCGTCTCACAAAGGTTAAATAAAGGTTATATACACAGAGCTTATGTGTTTAAGAGATCTAGAGGCTCACGAATGAGCTACAGATTGTAAATTGTAAGTTAGTCATTAGTTATTTTGTGTTGCACTGCAGCTGAACTAAAAACCAGCACAGTTTGGACACTAGAGGGCATCAGTATCAAGCCGTTCACAGCCTGGAGTTGTGAATGTGCTTTCGTTTCTTAGACTGAGGGACTTTCCAGCTCCTTTAAGATTCATCCTCCCTTAAACCTCCCTGCACAGGTCACAGCCGAGGTTCCTCTTCAGTGTTTACACAACTTTAGTTTGACCTCAGGCCTGCCATTCAGGGATGAATCATTAATGATTACATTAGCAGCTGATGTTGCAGTTTCCCCACATTTGTTTGTCATTTAAACCATAAATGATGCCTTTATCGGCTTATAGACAACCACGCAAAATTATTTGACACCATCTTTCAAGCCTTCGGTAAAGACTGGGCACTGGACAACTGGGCATCACAGGCTGTTCAGACATTTCTGATGCTTTATTACACAGTCTCAGTTTAATACTGATGCCTCTATGTGAGCAAAACAGATAATCAGCGAGAACATTGATGTTAAATAATGTTTTGTTTTCCGAGGGGACGCCAAAATAAAAAATAATAATAATAAAAGTTCCTTGTAGCAGCTTTAAGTTTGGACTACTTTGTTTCAAAGAAAGAATCTCCCCTTAAAGGGAAAGTTCACCCAAAAATCAATATTCAGTCAGGATCTACTCTGGACAGTCCGGTGAAGTTTCAGAGACCTCAAAACATTTCTGGAGCTTCACAGCAAAAACAGCGTGGCCACGTTCTCCTAAACAACTGAAGCAGACGGGGACAAAAAACATAGAATGGCTCCAAACAGCTCGTTTAGAGTGATCCAAGTCACCTGAAGCCCAAATTGATTTGAAAAGACGTAGTTTACACCCTTTATTAAAGCCAAAATCTTTAAAACAAGTCCCCGTCTACTAGAATACTCAGACGCTGTTTTGCTGTGAAGCTCCAGAAATGTTTTGTGGACTACTAAAAATATTTAGGTGAGTATTTCCTTTAAGAAATAAAACACCACGGGATGTTTGTATTTCACTGATT
Source organism: Pagrus pagrus (assembly GCF_965226575.1). Classification (NCBI taxonomy): domain Eukaryota; kingdom Metazoa; phylum Chordata; class Actinopteri; order Spariformes; family Sparidae; genus Pagrus; species Pagrus pagrus. The sequence continues at coordinate 7,447,131 of NC_140204.1, read as the reverse complement.
TACTCCACAGTACCTGTCTTGCATCATCGTCTCACCAAACGTTTCCTCAGTTTATTCTGATCACTCTCCTCTTTTATTGTCTTCCTGCAGAGTATGTGACAAACATCCACAGAGTGTGTGACGACATCTCCGACACAAGATCATACGTTCAGTATTGAAGACTCATCTTCATCCTCGCTGGACTTCAGAAGCCACTTTCCCCTCCAGACTTCGTCGTAATTTCCCATCATGCCACTGTTAGTGCTTCCCACCTCCCAGCTGCTATGGGTGCGTTTGGCTGCCCTGCTCTTCACCTGCGTGGCGTTCAGTGTCGTAGCACATGTAGGCCCACTTTATGGAGGCATGGATGACTGGTGCATCTTCTGCTGGGCGTTCAGTTTCGCCTGCACCCTGCTGGTCCTGCTGGTGGAGCAGTGCAGCCTTCAGGCCCGAATCCCCGTGTCCTGGACCAATTTCCCCATCACTATCGCCTGCTACGGCGCCCTCCTCTGCCTCTCCGCCTCTATCATCTTCCCACTGTTTTACATCAAGGACCAGTTTCTAACCAGCGAGCTTCGCGCCCATTACATCGTCTCCACCCTCTTCTCCTGCCTGGCAGTGGTGGCCTACATGTGGGAGGTGAGCCTGACTAAAGCGAGGCCAGGAGAAGTGGCAGGTTACATGGCTACGGCTCCAGGCCTGCTGAAGGTGTGCCAGACCTTTGTGGCCTGTATTATCTTCATCATGGTCAGCCAGCCTGTGTTGTACAACGCCTATCCAGCACTCGAGTGGTGCATGGCCGTGTACTGCATCTGCTTCATCCTCTCCATGGCTGTGGTGGTGCTGTGTGTGGGCGAGTGCACCGGCTGTCTCCCCATCCCCTTCTCCAAGTTCCTGTCAGCTTACGGGCTCCTGGCGGTTATCATGTACTTGAGCGCGACCATCCTCTGGCCCGTCTTCCAGTTTGCCGATCGTTATCGGCACAACTACGATACGAAAAAACTGACCACTGTGGCGGTGCTCACTGCCCTCAACTTCCTGCTTTACCTCGCTGACCTGGTCTATACTGCCAGACTGGTGTTTGTCACTGCCTGAGAAGAAAAGGGAGACACGCTGAGTTGATACAAGCTTGAGTGGCTTTGCAGAAAAGTGTAGCAGATGTTGAATTCTTTACAAAAAATACACGACTCTTCCCTTTAGGTGTCTAATTGTAAAATGCTGAAATGCGATATCATGTTGATGCAAGGAAAGTCCCCCAAAAAAACTTTACTTACAGTATGTTGGTATATTTAAAATGCCCAGAGATCTGCAGCCTTTAAAGGAACAATTCACCTAAAAAGGAAAATTCACTCAGTCATCATCTTCTCACCCTGATGGAAAGCAGCGTTTTCCTGAACAAATGCAGTAGATGGGGACTTGTATGAAAATATTTAAGGTGCAATAATTAAGAATGGACCTCCTCAAGACAAATAGGGGGCAGCATATCACCTGAGCAACCGCTGACTGCTGGTAACTGTAGTTGGCCGTGCAGCTAGCGGTTCGGACTGCTCAGGGACCAGGGGTGTGTTAGTGTTTACACCGCTAGTAGGATTTTTGGACTAGGGCGGACCAGGGCTAACTGGTTAGCATGCTAACTTCAGTGGACATCTCTGCAACTCTACATAGGCATCATTATTTCAATGCAGCTATTTTTTTTTCACATTCTGTTTTTGAGATTTTGTTAATTTTTGAACACTGTCAACTAAAATGTTTATGTATTGCCCCTTTAAAAGACACTCAAAGAAAAACCAAAACACAAAATGGCTCCATACAGCTCATCCAGCATAATACAAATCTCCATTTTACGTTTTAAAATAAGTCCCCATCTACTTCAGTTGTTTAGGAGAATGATTCAACGCCGTTTTGCTGCGAGGCTTCAGAAATGTTTTGTGGACTACAAAAACTTCACCCGACTTTCCATCAGCAACGGGGGCGAGTAGATAATGGCTGAATCTTCATTTTTGGGTGAACTTTTCCTTTAACTTCAAATGTGAACTGATCTGTGTGAAATGTGCACGGACAGAGTGGGATTTTACAAAAACAAGTTCAGCTTGTATTTGTGTTAAAATAAAAATGAAGTCAACACACTGGAACGCAGGCGAACAGCAGAAGAGAAGTTATTGTGGGATAATATATATTATTAAGTGGGAATAAATGCATTAAGTGTATTTGAGGAACTGGTTGTTGATAGAGGAACTTGTTCTGCAATACATGGGCACTGTCATCATAACTAATTTCATATCCTTTTTATCTTTTGCTACAGATTGTTTTTTTTGTTTTTTTTTACAGTATCAGTATTGCAACAGTTAAAAGAACATACTTATAACAAATAAAGTTTTTAGTCAAACAAATAAATATTGTAACTTCAAAGCTTGTGATTGAATGTGGCATGTACTGTGAATGTGGATCTACAATGTGCCGTGACATACAGTCAGGTATGTCGCAGACTTAGCTGTCAATCTACGCTTTGGACTGTGAGATACGTTACCCCTTGTCCTTTAAAAGGATAAGAACACAGGTTTTAATGATGTGTTTTCAATTCAAAACTCTTACCTTAACTATCCAAAGAAGGTTCCCTTCATGGCAGATTAAACAAGCTACTGTTAACATGTGTTTTCACATCTCATTTCAATTAAATCCGGTCTGCATTTTCAAATAAAAAACATAAGAAAGAGGTTTTGATTTGAGTTTTCATTAAGGGGCAAACCGGCGTCTGGATCTGGCCCTGGACTGCTGTCTGCCTATAAGTGACCTCTGAAGAAGAATTAAAGAATAATGACAGCCAAGAAAGCTACATGTCAGCTATCGCACACTCTATTAAAAGACCAGGAATGAACTGGGAAGAGGCCAGAACGAGTAGTAGTAGTGACAAACAGCTGGAGGTTGCTACATATTAGAGTCTGCTGACACATCTGTTGTGTTTATGAATGATATGTGACATTAATCAGCAACATCTGCAGCAGCGATACATTTGGAAATAATGCTAATAATGACCAGCTTTAGCTTTAGCTGACAGTTGTACTTATCTACATGATGGATTTTAAGCTGTATGTCAAAGGGCCTGCAAATGCATTTGATGAGAAGAAGTCCAACATTATGTTTCTGTTAACAGATGATCATTAAACCAAGAACGTGTGATGAAATTTCTGTTTCGTGGCGACTATACTGTGTTGTGAGAAATGTAAAATGGACGTGCATGTAAACCATAGAATGCTTTTTTTCTTTTCTTTTTTTTTTTCACTGTGTGCTGTAAGGAAGTGAAGATACAGGAAACACATTCACATACTCAGCCTTGTCGCTGACTTATTGTCACCCCACAGTTGCTTCACTTTGGATAACATGGCCGGTAAGTTAGTTTCTAGTTATTTCTGTCAGGACTGAACACTGTACATTAAGATGCAAGATATAGACGTTTAATAAACAGCTGTTTTGTGTAAAATCGTTCACAGTGCAGTTCTTCTTATTCTTTTTCTACATATGATGATACTCTCATACTTACAAGCTACTGAGGCTCTGAGTCAATCCTATCAGCTGAGGCTTAAATGTTTTGGGCTTTTTTCTCTACTAAACTGTCCTGTTTTTGTCCGCCTCTACACTGCGAGCATGTTGCTGCATGTGAAAAGAGGATGTGACTGTCAAGACTGATTTGATTGCACCGGTGATTGATTGGGTGTATAGTTTAAAACCAGGATCCAGTTTCTCGATCCTGAAGCAAGTGAAGAGTGAGGTATGCCAAGCTGTGTAATTTTAATGTCTCAGATACACATTTAATCAATATTTAGGTCCAATCTGATATAAGTATCAGCTTTGACTCAGTGTCAGAAACACAATATTAAAACAGGGCCACATAAAAAGGAAAACACCTGATTGTCACTATTAAAAGCGGTTTACAAAAGGGTCTGCAGTGTTTTTCATCACATTGATGGTCTTATATTTTTTGATCAGTGATTGAAACATAAGATGATCTTGATAATTATTTTGCTGAGTGCCTCTTTAACGCAAATATTTTATAACCAGTGTTGGGCAAGTTACTTTCAAAATGCAATATATTACATGTTACTAGTTACCTTCATTTTAAAGTAGTGTATTATGTGACAATATTACTGTCTGCGTAGAGTAATAAATTACTTATTACAATACTTTTTTGGTTACTTTTAACAAAAAGCCCAAATATAGAACAAATGGATAGTCGAGATTCTTATAAATAAACGAATGGCCTTGGACACAGGGATGAGCAGGCTGGCAAAGGATCAAAGTCTGATATAATATGAGATAGGAATGAATATTTTTAATTTTAGGCTCAGTCATATGAAACACAACAGACCTATACCTTCTATGATGTAGCCTATAATGACATGACAAGACAAAAATTAGGCCTATGAAATACGGACTTACAGGCTCGGCCATATTGAACACACACAGCCTATATTAATATGGTCATGTTGGTGTGGATGGATTCTTAAAAAAACAACAAAAAACGCTTCACTTCGGTCGGTAACACTGATTGTATATAATTAGTTATATTACTCCGTTACTGCTAACAGTAATACATGACTGTAACACATTGCTGATTTCCCTTTTCAGTGTGATTTTTGACCTGTGAGGATTTGTTATTGAGCTCTTTTGTGTCTTCTTGTATATGGAAACAATGAAAACACAAACGTACAGTGTGACTGATGGACATTATTCTCTTTCAGGGTTAAATGAAAGGAGAATTGTCATCTTGGGAAAAACTGGAGCTGGGAAAAGCAGCCTGGCTAACACCATGTTTGGAGAGAAACTCTTCAAGCCCGATGATACTTTCAGCTAGTGAGGTGTATCACAGGGTGCTCTCCTGGGCCTCATGCTTTTCTCAATGTGCTTAAAGTGGAGAAATTCACAAATCACGAAGAGGATGTCATCAACACAATACGCAACCATTTTTCTGAGGAAGTCTTCAAATACGCAACGGTTGTCTTCACTCATGGTGGCCAGGTCCCTGAGGAAAAGACAATTCAGGATTTTGTCCGCCAAAACGAGTCTATGCGGGATCTGGTGACGAAGTGTGGAGACAGGTGCCACGTCATTGACAATAAATACTGGAAAGAAAAACCAAAGCATGAATACAGGAGCAAGCAGTTCCATGTGGAGGAGCTGCTTAAGACGATAGACAATATGGTGATGGAACACACCAGGGGGAGGCAGCAGAGGCCGTCAGGAATAAAACCCAATCTGACTTAAATAAAGCAAATGATGCTTTCAACAGACTTTTAGTGTCAAGACCTTATGTTTGACACCTGAAGACGGGGGACAAAGTGGTAGATTAAATTCAAAAGATGTTCTAAAAAAGCTTTGACCATTGACTAATATGTTAATTCATATGCAATAGGCCATACTTCTGATCTGAGCTTCAAACTCAAGATACTTATTCTTGTTTCACAAGTTGACTGCATGTTGGTGTATCGTGTTGTTTAGTGCAAACACTGTTAAGTGTCATTTTTAACAGCATTTATACATACATGATCCTAACAATTGTTTAAATCAAACCAATGTACACTGTTGGTTATGTTTCTGTCTGCCATTAAAACATTGTTCAGTTTCCTGTTGCAAAAACTACTCACTTACTGTATGTGTTTTATTTTATTTGTGCAATAGAAGTTTTACTTCATCATTTGTCATTTTTTTTGAAGGTATTTGGTTTAATACAAAACTATTGGACACATTGAACAGGTGATGATGTAGGGTTGGGCAGTATGTAGTATATATTAGTGTATATTTTCAGGCTGTTCACGATACACATTACATATCTCGATATTATGAAATATCCTCAAAATCACTTCAGAAATGCTTGAATTAAGTAACAAGATCAAATATCACAATATTTTTGACCAAATACATTAATATTGATACTGCAACAATATTGTAGGGATGACTAAATATTAACACAATGACATTTATGATAAATAATCATCAGTAATGTGGATATAATGACTAAGCAAAGACAAATTATAGTAAGTAGAACAGACTGATAAGTTCAGAAATTGACTGTTGTGAAGCCTTTAAAACCAGGGAAATCCAACAATATATCATATATGTTGCCCAGCCCTATGATGGTGCTACCTGAAACGACAGGGGATCATCAAAGTCAGCAGCATTCATTTTATGAGTATCACATGCGTCTGTACAAAATTTCATTGAAATCGAGCTGACATTTTTTGTAATTTTTCATTCTGGATTGATTTTGTGCCAATTCACCAGGCAGACATTGAGGTATGTCCCAGGATGAGTGAAAATTTTGAGGGGGATCAAGAAAGTCAGTCAGATTCATCCTCTCAACCAAAGTGGTCGACCACCCAACACTACTCAGGATCACTCTGCCATCGTCAAATAATGTCATTTGATCAAATAAACTTTTAAGTCAAAGCAAATAATCATTTTATTTAATATTAATTCAAGTGAAGAAATGTGGTTCCACAATGTGTTGGTGCGACTTTCATAATGGAACGATGAAGACGTTTGCAACATGCCTTCGTTGCTCCGGTAATCATCCTGTAGGGAGATGAAATGTGTGATAGAAGTTAAATGAGGTGCCAAAGGCAACAGGAAACATTCAGACAGGTTATGTAACAGCTTTACTGTCATTCTGCACTTTTTACTGACACTGGACTGTAGATAAGGTCACTGTTTGTCCTGTAAAAGGAGCAACATACCTGCAGAGAAGATAAGCACGCCACAGGTTGTAATGAAGAGTGAGATTTTTTTAAATTCAAAACTCTTATCTTAATTATCACAAGAATGTTTCCTTTGTGACCGATAAAACAATAAAAAAATGTTTTTTAAAACAACAGTCACATCACATCTGCTCATAAGATTCCCTCCTCGCCACCCCAACTGCCCCTCAGGTCTGAGCAGTTGGACTATAGTTGGGATAAGTTCATCTAGACTTACAGGTGAACTATTTCTTGTTTTACAGAGTGGACTATCTGTCTAACTTTATTGTTTAAACTGACAGTTTAAATCGAATTAAGACAGCCGAGAAATCTTCATCATTCAGTATTTCGTTGTGATGGATTTCAAACTGCACCAACACTTGTAAATGCATTCAATGAAAAGCATCCAGCATTCGGTATCTTCACAATCAGATTACCATTAAACCAAAAATATGTGAAGGATTTTTTCTTTTCAATGATGGCTGGTTCAGTGTAAACATGTAGTCTACAGGACGCCTTTCCCCTCACTTTGTACAGTCAAGAAGTGAACATGGCAGCCAAACTCAGGGAAGATACATGAAACACATTCACATGCACACTGGCAGCCTCATTACTCTGACTGGTTATTGCTCCACAGGTACTTCACTTAGGACAACAGTAAGATAAGCCACATACCAGCGCTGGTACATGCACCTGATGAAAAGAAGTCCAACATGTTTGTCTGTGTTTTCACAATCAGATTATCATTGAACCTAAATCATGAGGTCAGCATCGTGAGTTTAATGGACGTGCATAAACACATAGTTTAAAGGGTGCTTTCTTTTTTACAGGAAGATACAGGAATCACATTCACATGCACACTGGCAGCCTCGTTATTCTAACTGATGTCGCTCCACAGGTTCTTCACTTGGCTGACAGTAAGTTCATTTCTTTCTGCAGGACTGATCACTGCACTTTGGGTCTTAACATACAGAAATTTGATGTTGTTGTTTTGTGTTGAATCATTTTTTACAGTCCAGAGGCACTACACTCTGGCTGCCAGGCCATTCTCCTCCTTATTTTTCGTTTCCTATATAATGTGAATTATAATGCTCTTATATTTATAAGCTATACTGAAGTCTTATACCTATTTAGTTCAGTTCTTTTTAATAACCGCTGACTTCCACACTGTGAGCCTTTTGCTGCTTGTGAAAAGTAGAGGGTGTGACCGGTGATTGACTCTGTTCTAACATTAACAAAGGACCCAAACAAATCAGTTACTTTTTCCCAATAATAAAGAAAAGTGTGAAAACATTCAGGCGACAGCTTCTCATTTTTAGGGGGTGCTGATCGTCCCTTTCACCTGTTTATATGTAATCTTTGTTGCTACTTTAAAGTAGCCGCATTATCACCATTATTGCAGTAGTATCTGATTTGGTGATTTTTGTCCGATGAGGATTTCTAATATACAAAAACAAACAAATGACAAACATGACTGACTGAACGTTGTAATGATTTGTATGTGCATGCCACCAATCGCGTGCGATCACTGACCTTCACATTATAAAACCTAATTTGACGTAGTAATGATCTTATCGCTAAGAAATGTCTAGACTTGACCTACAGTAAGCAATTTTCCTGTTGGCCATGTAGGGTGGTGTTGGTGTTGTTTGGGATGCATGTGTCCAAGCTTGTGGTGAACTTTATGAACAAGCTGTTTGGCTTCGTTTGTCAACCCACTATTTTTTCTACCTTACAACACCTGTTGCCTGGCTTCAGTTTCCTCTACCATCAGGCCTTTTGGTTCCTTTGATGCAGATGAGACAGATAGACAGAATTTTCTGTGAAGTGTTTGAGGAATGTGGTTGAGCTGCTGCCAAAGCTGCCGAGGTTAAACAGGGTCGCCAAGGTAAAGACAGAATAGTTATGTAACTTAAGGTGGGGATTCCTATGTTAGTGTACACAGCAGATCAGGAAGTATGCCTGTGTTGAATAGGTCCCATCACTTTGAAGTGAATGTCTTCAAAAGTCTGAAAATCAGAGTATAACTGGGAGGAACATCACTACCAAACATCTATTATTTTCAATTAAAGTGTTACACTAATGTGTTCAGAGCTGTGCAGGAGCAACCAGCGTCAGGTGGAGGAACTGCTCAAGTCAATAGACAAGATGGTGATGGAAAACAATGGAAGCTGCCACACCAATGAGATGCTGCAAGAAGTGGAGGAAATGAAAAAACTTAAAAGCAACCTGATGCAGTTCATCGTTGTGCTTCGTGTTTTATCACAGGATCATCTCACACATGTTGGGATCTTGATCTCAATGAGAATACCGGGTTACATACAGGTTATATACACAGAGCTTATGTGTTTCAGGGGTCTAGAGGGTCACGAATGATCTACAGATTGTAAAATGTAAATGAGTAATTAGTTATTTTGGGTTCCATAATTAAAAATGAACTGCAGTTGAACTAAACACCAGCACAGTTTGGACACTAGAGGGCATCAATATCAAGCCGTTCACAGCCTGGAGTTGTGAATGTGCTTTCGTTTTCCAACTCCGTTAAGTTTCATCTTCCTGTAAACCTTCCTGCACAGGTCACAGCTTGAACCGCCCAACCGAGGTTCCTCACACATTCCTCAGTCTGTACACAACTTTAGTTTGAGCCCAGGCCTGCCAGTCAGGGATGACCATGATTACATTAACAAAACTATGTGACACCATATTTCAAGCCTTCGGTTAAGACTGGACAACTGGGAAATTCTTCATCACAGGCTGTTAAGGCTTTTATGATGCTTTATTACACAGTCTCAGTTTAACACTGATGCCTCTATATGAGCAAATAATATAAATATAAATAAGATAATCAGCGAGAACATTGACATTATATAGTTATTCTTGATGCCTGTCACCGGGTTGGATAAATCATAAATTAAAACTGATTTTAATGACGGAGTTGTGAGGATGAATCGAGGAGCCTCACAGCCTGAAGAAAGAAGCTGCTCTATAGTCTGGTTGTACGGAGGGGACGCCGAAATAAAATAATAATAATAAAAGTTCCTTGTAGCAGCTTTAAGTTTGGACTACTTTGTTTCAAAGAAAGAATCTCCCCTTAAAGGGAAAGTTCACCCAAAAATCAATATTCAGTCAGGATCTACTCTGGACAGTCGGGCGAAGTTTCAGAGTCCACAAAACATTTCTGGAGCTTCACAGTAAACAGCGTGGCAACGTTCTCCTAAACAACTGAAGTAGATGGGGATTGGGGAAAAAAAGACTTTAAAACATAAGAAAACGTGACAAAAAACATGGAATGGCTCCAAACATCTAGTCCAGAGTAATTTATGTCACCTGAAGCCCAAATTGATTTAAAAAGACGTAGTTTACACCCCATTAAAGCCAAGCTCTTCACTGTAACTGCTACGCTGGAAGCATTAGCGTGCACCAGTTCGACCTTGTCTTGAGGGTGTAAATCAGGCCTTTTCAAGTCAATTTGGGATCCCGGGGCTTCTGGAGACTTGGATTACACCAGATGAGCTGCATGGAACCATTTTATGTTTTTTGTTCATATGTTTATTAACTTTTTAAAACAAGTCCCCGTCTACTTCAGTTGTTAAGGAGAATACTGTGACGCTGTTTTGCTACAAAGCTCCAGAAGTGTTTTGTGGACTACAAAACCTCACCAGACTTTCCATCAGCATGGAGGTGAGATAATAATTACTGAATTTTCATCTTTAGGTGAGCATTTCCTTTAAGAAATAAAACACCACGGGATGTTTGTATTTACTCTACAGTACCTGTCTTACATCATCTTCTCGCCAAACGCTTCCTCAGTTTATTCTGATCACTCTCCTCTTTTATTGTCTTCCTGCAGAGTATGTGACAAACATCCACAGAGTGTGTGACGACATCTCCGACACAAGATCACACGTTCAGTATTGAAGACTCATCTTCATCCTCGCTGGACTTCAGAAGCCACTTTCCCCTCCAGACTTATCGTAATTTCCCATCATGCCACTATCCTTGTTTCTCACCTGCCAGCTGCTATGGGTGCGTTTAGTTGACCTGCTCTTCACCTGCGTGGCGTTCAGTGCAGCAGCACATGTAGGCCCACTTTATGGAGCCATGGCGGACTGGTGCATCTTCTGCTGGGCGTTCAGCTTCACCTGCACCCTGCTGGTCCTGCTGGTGGAGCAGAGCGGCCTTCAGGCCCGAATCGCGGTGTCCTGGACCAATTTCCCCATCACTATCGCCTGTTACGGCGCCCTCCTCTGCCTCTCCGCCTCTATCATCTTCCCACTGTTTTACATCAAGGACCAGCCTCTAACCAGCAAGGTTCGCGCCCATCTCATCGTCTCCACCGTCTTCTCCTGCCTGGCAGCAGTAGTCTATATGGGGGAGGTGAGCCTGACTAAAGCGAGGCCAGGAGAGGTGGCAGGTTACATGGCTACGGCTCCAGGCCTGCTGAAGGTGTGCCAGACCTTTGTGGCCTGTGTTATCTTCTCCCTGGTCAGCCAGCCTGTGTTGTACCACTTCCATCCAGCACTCGAGTGGTGCATGGCCGTGTACTGCATCTGCTTCATCCTCTCCATGGCTGTGGTGGTGGGCGAGTGCACCGGCTGTCTCACCATCCCCAAGTTCCTGCAGTCAGCTTACGGGTTCCTGGCAGTTATCATGTACTTGAGCGCGACCATCATCTGGCCCATCTTCCAGTTTGCCAAACAGTATCAGCGCAGCTACGATACGAGAAATCTGGTCACTGTGACGGTGCTCACTGCCCTCAACTTCCTGCTTTACCTTGCTGACCTGTTCTATACTGCCAGACTGGTGCTTGTTGAACATGACTCTTCCCCTTAGGTTTCTAATTGTAAAATGCTGAAATGCAGTATCATGTTGATGCAAGGAAAGCCCCTGAAAAAAAACTCACTTACAGTATGTAGGTATATTTAAAATGCCCAGAGATCCGCAGCCTTTAAAGGTTCACCCAAAAAGGAAAATTCAATCATTATCTTCTCACCCACATGCTGATGGAAAGTCGGGTGAAGTTTGTAGTCCGCTAAACATTTCTGGAGCTTCACAGCAAAACAGCGTTGCAGCATTCTCAAGAACAACTGCAGTAGATGGGGACCTGTATGAAAACATTAAAGGTGCAATATGTAAGAATCAACCTCCTCAAGCATATCACGTGAGTAACCGCTGACTGCTGGTAACTGTAGCTGCCACTAGCTAGTTAGCTTAGTTAGCCGTGCAGCTAGCGGTTCAGACTGCTCTAGTGTGAGTGTTAGTGTTTACACCGCTAGTAGGATTTTTGGACTAGGGCGGACCAGGGCTAACTGGTTAGCATGCTAACTTCAGTGGACAGCGCAGCTATATTTTTCACATTCTGTTGTTGAGAATTTAAGTAAATTTTTAAACGCTTTCAACTAATACCTTTACGTATTGCCCCTTTAAAACACACTGAAAGAAAAAACTAAACATAAAATGGCCCCATACATCTCATCCAGCATAATCCAAATCTCCATTTTATGTTTTCAGTGGCTTTACGTTTTAAAAAGTCCCCATCTACTTCAGTTGTTTAGGAGAATGATACAACGCTGTTTTGCTGCGAGGCTCCAGAAATGTTTTGTGGACTACAAAAACTTTCCCTTTAACTTCAAATGTGAACTGACCTGTGTGAAATGTGCACGGAAAAAGTGGGATTTTACAAAAACAAGTTTTACAAAAACAGCTTGTATTTGTGTTAAAATAAAAATGAAGTCAACACACTGGAACACAGGCGAACAGCAGAAGAGAAGTTATTTTTAAGTGGGAATAAATGTGTTTACTCTAACAGTAACAATCATCATAACCTGATAAAGTCTTGTTTTATATCCTCCTTATTATGTTTTGTTAATTATGTTTTTTTGTTTTTTACTTCAGCTGTCAACTATCAGTATCAAAATGTTTTAAGAGAATGTCATTTGAGTGAATAAAGTTGTTAAATCAATAAATATTTGAAGTTTAAAGTGCGAGAGCTGAAATGTGCTATGTCCTCGGATTGTGGTTCTACAATGTGTTGTCACTTTCATAATGCAGTGATGAAGAAGTGCAATGGGTCTTTGTTGACCCTCTATCACTGAAAGATGGTGTCAAGTGTCAAAGACGACAGGAAACAGTTGTCTTCTGTTTTTTTATTCAGTTAACAAGTAAATGTGAAGCCGGAGCTGTGCTTGGTTTACCAAAGACTGCCTCTCAGGGCCGGCCCTGGGCATAGGCAGTATAGGCGAATGCTAAGGGCACCGCAAACGGGGGGAGAAAGAAAGAAAAAAAAATAATAATGATGCTATTTTTTTACCAGTGCTATTACTAATATTATTTCTAAATGTTATATACGCCCACAGCAACATAAACTTATTGCAAAGCCTATTAAATAATGGCGAGGCCTTTTTTCTGGGTTCCTGGCTCGTTGCACTGTACCTGCCCTCTGTGAGGATGGGGGGCGGGGTCGAGAGGCGAGCTGCCTGTCAATCTGACCAGACTGTGACCCAAAGACCAAGAGAGACATTTATTGATACTGTAGCGGAACCACAATGTCCAAAAGACTGAAACCATCCGGCGCCCAGGGAAGGATAAGAAGGAAAGAAGAGGAAGAAACACGTGAAAAAGAAAGAGGTACAGTAACGTCAATGTGATGAAGCTAATACTAATAACTAATAGTTTAATGCATCGTGGTTACCGTTGTTGCAGCAGAGTGTTAACTCGCTGGCTTACTTCGGACGATAGTAGCATTGTTTAATAATCAGTAAATAGCTGAGTCGACGTAAGTTAATGTTACTACACCTTAAATTCATCAGGGACATTTGGAAAGTTAACGTCAGGTCTGTTCAGGTGTTATTTTAACCTGTTGGCTGTGTTTTACTGCTTGTATGTCAGTTAAAATGCTCTTAGTTTTCCATCCACTTTGTAAGTAATAGGGCAGTTGTAAGCCTTTGGTTTATTGTGTCACGGTTTATGTTTGTTAGAGTTTACATCAGTGTTAAAGTGTATTACTGTTAACACACCATACCTTAGCTTTCCCACGTCATTCATAGGCTACATATATACATTTCACTGCACTTTACTGCTTTTTGCACTCTGGTTAGACTGAATTGCATTGCAGTGACGATAAAGTTGAATGAATCTCATCGTATTTTCATTGTTAGTCTATATTAGTCTTATGTATAGCACACGCCAAGCATCTGTTTTTTATTTAAATGTAACGTCCAGTGGTCACATATACTTCTCTTCTCTCTTCAGATGCACTTTTAAAATATTTCACCACTGTCCAGATGATAGCCAGTATGAACGTCTATCCTCTCCTAAACGTGGTCCTATACTGGCTGAACGAGACACAGCAGTCCCCATTGGATTCGGGTGGAATTTGTATTTTTGGTGAATATTTTAAATAAAAGCGACCATTTTTCACGAAAACCTC